>NW_025421480.1:880000-5680000 GCF_011764305.1 Mustela putorius furo | reverse complement strand
CTCTTGAACACCCATCACCCAGTTACCCCATCGCCACCCACTTCCCCTCCAGCAACCCTCACTTTGTTTCCTATAGTTAAGAGTTTTGTCTCCCTCTCTGACTTCATCTGAGTTTCAAACATCTGTTGGAGGAGAGTGGATAAATTGAATTTCATCAAAATTAAGAACTTCTGCTCTTTGAAAGACACTGTTAAGAAGATGAAATACAGGCCACAAACTGAGAAAAAATATTTGCAAATCACAAATCTGACAAAGAACTTAAATCCAGAATATGTAAGATTCTCAAACTCAGTAAAATTTTCAAAATTCAATATAAAAAATAACAACCTGTTTTTTATGTATAAAATATGTGAATAAGCACTTCCCATGTGGATGAAAAATAAGCATGTAAATATATTCAATATCATTGGTCATTGGGGAAATGCAAATTAAACTGCAGTGTGATACCATTATATAGCTACTAGAATAACTAAAATTTTTAAAAAAATAAAGAATATTAAAATTAACCATGTTCCGGCAAGGATAGAGAGCAACTGAGGCTAGCATACATTGTTAGTGGGAATTCAAAATGGCGAAATCACTTTGGAAAACAGTCTGGAGGTTTCTTATTAAGTTAAACCATATGACAACAATATTGCTCCTAGATACTTACTCAAGTGAGATGAAATATACATTCTAAAAAAAATGTACATGTAAATATTTATAGCAGCTTTATTTGTAATCACCAACGAGTAAAGCAATTCAGATGTTTCTCAACTGGAGACTGGATACACAGACTAATACATCCCAACCCATGGAATTAGTACTCAGTAGTGAAAAGGAACAAGCTCTTGCCGTTTGCAACAACATGGGTGGAGCTAGAGGGTATTGGGCTGAGTGAAATAAGTCAGTCAGGGAAAGACAAATACCATATGATTTCACTCCCATGTGGAATTTAAGGAACAAAACAGATGAACATAGGGGAAGGGAAGGAAAAGTAGAATAAGACAAAAACAGAGAGGGAGGCAAACCCTAAGAGACTCTTAACTCTAGGAAACAAAGTGAGGGTTGCTGGAGGGGAAGGGGGTAGGCGGATGGGGTAACTGGTAACTGGCATTAAGGAAGGCGCTTGATGGAATGAGCACTGGGTGTTCTGTGCAACTGATGAATCACTAAATTCTACCCCTGAAACTGATAATACAGTATATATTAATTAAGTTGAATTTAAATTTTAAAAATATGGGCGCCTGGGTGGCTCAGTTGGTTAGGCGACTGCCTTCGGCTCAGTTCATGATCCTGGAGTCCTGGATCGAGTCCCGCCTCAGTTTCCCAGCTCAGTGGGGAGGCTGCTTCTCCCTCTGACTCTCCCCACTCTCATGGACTCGCTTTCATTCTCCCTCTCTCTCAAGTAAATAAAATCAAATCTTTAAATAAATAAATAAAATTTAAAATCTGTTTTAAAAGGGAACAAACTAGTGTTCTACACAACACAGATGAATATGAAGTGGGTCATTCTAAATGAAAGAAGCAAGATTCAAAGGGCTACGTATTGTATGGTTTGATTTATAGGACATTCTTACAAAAACATAACTAGAGAGACCAAAAAATAAATAAATAAAAGATCAATGGTTGCCAAAGGCTGGGGTTAGAAGAGGAGGTGACTGCAAATGTGTCAGGGGAGTTTTGGGGTGGGTGATGGCATGTTCGGTATCTGGATTGTGCTGGTGCAGAGTGCTTATCAAAACTCGAGGTGGTATGCTGAAAAGGGTGACTTTTACTGTCTATAAAGTGTCCATTAATAAAAATGGAAACCATCTTTAAACCTGTGCTTTTATAATGGTTTTGGCTTCAAACACTGTCACCAAACTCAGTATTAGTTTTAGATAATTTAGCACAGGATTTTAGGAAAAGCTTCCTGGCGGGTGAGCGGGAGTCTGTGATTCCTATGGCAAAAACAAAATCCATACTAGGATAAAATGTGGCTAGTTTCCAGCATTGTGTTCTAAGTGTGTCCTGAACTTGAGTCACCTTGGTGCATACTGATGAGCCGCTGGTGTAAATTACCCTCCATGATTTTTATACATAACTCTTACCGTCATTTTAACATAAGAACTGTTTAATACATAGGATCGTTATTCTTCTGTGTCATAAAGATACAAAAAAAAAAAAGATCTGCAGTGTTCTTTTAGTGCTTATACAATCCCTGTATTCTATAATTTTTCTAAGTGTAGGGCATGTTGTGAAAAAGAAACATCTGGGGTGCCTGAGTGGCTCACTTGGTTAAGTGTCTGACTCTTGATTTTTGAGGTGCCTGAGCAGCTTAGTTGATTAAATGCCTGACTCTTGATTTTGGCTCACGTCATGATCTCAGGGTTTTGAGATCCATACCTATGCTGGGCTCCATGCTTAGCAAGCCGTCTGCTTGAGGGTCTCTCTCCCTCTCCCTCTGCCTTCCCACTTGTGCTCTCTCTCTAAAATAATAAATAAACCTTTTTTTTTAAAAATAGAAATACCATCTGATCTAGTAATTTAACTACTGATTATTTACCCAAAGAAAACAAAAACAAAAATTCAAAAAGACATATGCACCTCTATGTTTATTGCAGCATTATTTATAAAAGCCAAAATATCAAAGTAACCCAAGTGTCACTCAGTAGATGATTGCATAAAAAAGAGGTGGGGTGTGTGTGTGTGTGTGTGTGTATGCATATACATACAATAAAAATAAATAATAAAACAAAAAAATAAATAAAAACAAAAATGATGAGATCTTGCCATTTGTGACAACATAGATGGACCTAGAGGGTAGTATGTTGAGTTAAATAAGTCAGACAGAAAGAGGCAAATACCTCTGGGTCCTTTCTGCTAGGACCCAGCCTAAGCTAGGAGTTCACCTGACCTCCCTATTTCTCTCTACCACCTGCTCAACTGCCTTCAAAAAGGAAGAGAACAGAAAGCTTTCTCAGAAAGAGAAGCAAAAAGCTTTTCTAGACACACTTAAGAAAATTGGCAAAGGTCAGAGAGGAGAGATTTCCCAGTTGCCAGCAAAGACATCAATGTGGGCTCTTCACTTACTCGTCTTAATGGAATTCTCAGCTGCATGGTCTGTGTTGATCTCTTCCTTCTTGAAACCCAACACCCCCCCCCTTTTTTTTTTACTTTGAGTATAATTGACACACAATGTTACATTACTTTCAGGTATACAACATACTGATTGGACAAATTTTACATTATTGCTAAGTTCATCACAAACATAGCTACCATCTGTCCTAATGGGTGGCTGTTACCATATGATTGACGGTATTCCCTTTGATATGCCTTTTGTCCCTGTTACTTACTCATTCCATAACTGGAAGCTCTAACTCCTACTCTCCTTCACCCACTTTGGCCAACCCCATACCACTACCCTTCTGGCAGCCATCCCTTTGTTCTCTGTATTTATAGGTCTGATTCTGATTTTGGTTTGTTTGCTTTTTCATTTGTTTTTTAGATTCCACATTTACATGAAATCCTTGGGTATTTGTCTTTCTCTCTCAGGCTTATTTCACTTAGTATAATACCCTCTAGCTCCATCCATGTTGTCTCAAATGGCACGATCACATCATTTTTATGGCTGTGTATATGCCATTGTACGTATATACCACATCATCCTTATCTGTTTGCGGATGGACACTTGGGTTGCTTCCATAACTTGACTATGTTAAGTAACTCTGCAATGAACACCCAGGTCCATCTATCTTTTTGAATTGGGGTGAAATTTTTGAATTTTTCTCTCTGGGTAAATGCCCAGTAGTGGAATTCCTGGATCATGTGGTTAGTTCTATTTTCAGTTTTTGTTGGAACCTCCATATGGTTTTCCACAGAGCCTGCAGCAATTTGCATTCCCACCACCAGTGTACAAGAGTCTCCTTTTTCTCCACATCCTCACCAATACTTCTTACTTCTAACTGTCTTTTAATTTGCATTTTCCTGATGATGAGTGATGTGGAGCATCTTTTTGTGTATCTCTTGGCCATCTGTAGATCTTCATTAGAAAAATGTCTATTCAGGTCCTCTGCCCATATTTTAATCTGACTTTTTTTTTTTTTTTTTTTTTTTTTTTTTTTTTTTTTTGCTGTTGAGCTGTATAAGTTCTTTATGTTCTTTATATAGATTAGATATTAACCCTTTACCAGATAGGTCATTGGCAAATATCTTCTCCTGTTCAATAGGTTGGCTTTTTGCTCTGTAGATGCTTTTCTTTGTTGTGAAAAGCTTATTTTGATGTAGTCCCCATAGTTTACTTTTGCTTTTTTTTCCTTTGTCTTTGGAAACATAAGTAGGAAAATGTTGCTTTAACCAATGTCAGAGAAATTATTGCCTATGTTCTCTTTTAGGAGTTTTATGGTTTCAGGTCTCACAATTAGATCTTTAATCCATTTTGAGTTTATTTTTGTGATAGTGTTAAAAGATGGTCTAGGGCACCTAGGTGGATCACTCGGTTGAATATCTGCCTTTGGCTTAAGTCATGATCTTAGGATCGTGGGATCAAGCCCTGCATTGGGCTCCCTGCTCAGCAGGGAGTCTGCTTCTCCCTCTGCCCACCCCTCCCATGAATAAATAAAATCTAAAAAAAAAAAAATTATCCAGTTACATTTTTTGCATGTAGCTGCCCAGTTTTTCCAGCACCATTTATTGAAGACACTGTCTTTTCCCCATGTATCTTCTTGCCTCCTTCTTCATAGGTTGATTGACCAAAACTAATTGACCACAAAAGTTTATTTCTGGGCTCTCTATTCTGTTCTGTTGATTTGTATGTCTATTACACTATTTTAATTACTACAGCTTTGTAGTATATCTCGAAATCCAGGATTGTGATACATCTAACTCTGTCCTTTTTCAAGATGGCCCTGGCTCTTTGGGGTCTTTCGTGGCTCCATACAAATTTTAGTACTATTTGTTCTCATTCTGTGAAAAATGCCACAGTTACTTTGATATAAATTGCCTTAAATCTATAGATTGCTTTGTATAGTATGGACATCTTAACAATATTAATTCTTCCAAGAATTAATTTTTGTTAAATTTTATTTTAGAATATTTATTTTTGTTTGTATCATCTTGAGTCTCTTTCATAATTTCTTTATAGTTTTCAGAATACGTGTCTTTTACCTCTTTGGTTAAGTTTATTCCTAGATGCTTTATTACTTTTGGTGAAAATGTAAATGGTGTTATTTTCTTAATTTCTCTTTGTTACTCCATTCTCAGCATGCAGAAATACTACTGATTTCTAGGTAATAATTTTGTATACTACAACTTTACTGAATTCGTTTATTACCTCTAGTAGGTTTTTTTTAGGTGTCTAGTATTTTCTATGTATAGTATCATGTCATCTGCAAATAGCGACAGTTTAACTTCTTTACCAATATGGATATTTCTTATTCCTTTTTCCTGTCTAATTGTGTGTCTAGGACTTCCAATACTATGTTAAATAAGAGCTGTGAGTAGACATCTTTGCCTCTCATTCCTGATCTTAGAGGAAAGCCATAAATTTTTACCCACATTTATATCACATGTTTTTCTTGTCTCCAAGTTGAGCTAACAGTGATAGTCCCTCTCCTTAAAATCCCAGCCTTTCAGGTAGATCCTACCGCTGACCCTTCAATCCCTCCACTCTTTCATATGCTCCTGCTCTTCTCACCTCCCTGCCTTTGTTCGTGTCCTTTCTTCTCTTGGGCATGTCCTCCCAGCTCTGCTGTTACAACTATAGAGTTTTAAGATCTTTTTCAGATTTTGCCTCCTCCGTGAAGCTGTTCCATACCCACCTAATTTTCAGATATTTTCCAGTCAAGCTCTGGCTATTTTAATCAGAGTATTTGGCTAAAGCCTAAGGGTCTTCTTAGAAACCTGCAGATACACATATGCTCACTGAATTCCATTCATGGTCCATGGGTTAAATCCTTCTAATCTGATGCAGTATCTCCCTTACTTGAATCCTACAGAGTGTTGCTGATGTTTTTCTCAAGATGCTTTTCAGATTCTGTCTTGTTTTATAGCTTGTTTTTGTTCTTTCCCAGTTGCTACCACCCGTTCACACCCTAGCCTACCTGCACATGTAATTATCCATCAGAGACCAAGACTTGCCCATAATCTTGCCTTGCTTGCCTCCTACAATGCCTTGTACATCAGACATGCTTGATATTTAATTATTGAATTGAGTCTAATATTTATAAACCCTGGATACCAGCCTGTGAATTGACTAAGCAGTTGACCATTTCATAATAATTGCATTGCATATAATTTTGGAGAAATTATCACTTTATAATTATACATGGGACATAAAATGCTTGGTTGCCAACTGTTTTGTGTTCTGTTAACTTCCAGGGCATCCAATTCATTGAATTATTGATGACAGCCATGTCTTTGTAACCCATAAACATGTGGAAAGATTTGAATAATTCAGCCTTCATTTTAGGTTCAAAGGACAAGTTGAAGTTGGCAAACAAAGTATCTAGTCTTTGATGTCTTACTTTATTTATTTCTGCATTCAGTGGTATTGCTTTCATTTCTTTCCAGCAGGTCACACTTCTTGACCAGTTTTCTCTCCATGCATATTTGGTATTTCTGTGGCTCTAATACATTTTAAAGATGCTCAGAGTCCACGTCTGTGTTTGAACAGATCCTACTGTTCTCCTATGTTAGATCTGGCTATAGTTTGTGTAATAGTTTTCAATATCAAAGGATCCTACAGTTCAAACCACACTGGACTCGCTAATAGATAATCCTCAAGACGTTTCCACCTGTAAGATTATTGGGAACATTTCTCCCCCATATAATTGCCAGTCTGGTTCTCAATAAGATACCCTTAAGCCTGTTTTTTTATCGAGGCTGTTTTGAAGTCAATGTTGGTTATATTCAGAAGGAACAATATTATTTGCAGCAAGTTTCTCCCTCCCACACAGCTATCCCAATGCAAGCCCGATGTGGTGGTTTCTGTTTTATGGTTTTGACCAGCCAGTTACTGAGCAGCTGTTGAACTTCATCCCACTACTTAAGAAGGGCTTGTCCCACTCCAGATCCTTTAAAAGGTAACTTCCCAGGAGATAAATACCTGCAAATAAATTGATGTCTTCAGTGTGAAATTGTTACATGATAAGGTTCACAGATTTCAATTTTACTCTGTTTTTGAATATTGACATTTCCTAGAGCATCCCATCTCACAAGAGAAATGTTAGTTCGATATGTAATGGAAAGAACAAGAAGCACCAAAAGGGAAAAACATGACACCACAGCATCAACAGAGGGGTGCTCTGGGCACTTTGTTGGAGTTAGGGTCTAGGAACTAACTGAAGAATCAGAAGAGGGTTTGTTCCATCTCAATTGTATTTTCATGATGCGACCATGATTGCAGGTTAAGATATCAGTGGATTAAGCAATGTTGGCCACCTATTCAAAACACTGATGGGGAAAGTATGCTGAGAGCTAGATGAAAAATACAATGTATCTGTGAGCGACACAGATAAGTCATTGAGGATATAACATGGCACCAAAAAAAAAATCGTATCTTACAGGCAGTTTCTTTGACATCAGCTGTGGCAGTATTTTTCTAGATACGTCTCTAAAGACAAAGGAACCAAAACCAAAAATAAACTACATCAAAATAAGCTTTTCACAGCAAAGAAAACTATCTACAAAACAAAAAACCAAACTGCTGAACAGAAAATATTTGCCAATGACATATCTGGTAAAGGGTTAATATCTAAACTATAAAAATAACTTATATAGCTCAGCACAAAAAAAAAGTCAGATCAAAAAATGGGCAGAGAGCCCAAATAGACATTTTCTAAAGAAGACCTACAGATGGCCAAGAGATACACAAAAAGATGCTCCACATCACTCATCATCAGGGAAATGCAAATTTAAAACCATGATGTGATATCACCTCAAAACTGTGAGAATGACTAGAATTAAAAAGACAAGAAGAAGTAAGATGTGTTGGTGAGGATGTGGAGAAACCCACGGAAATGGCCAAAGAAGAATGAAGTTGAGATCATTAGATGTGTCAGTTTGTTCCTGGGGTTGTAGGAATCCAATAAATAACATCCCTCTCCCACTCTCCTGAGCGCTAAGCCATTTTTAAAACCAGCATCAGGAATCAGACAGACAGTGATCAAATTATGACTTTATCACTGATGAAACCAGAATGGAGAATCCATTTTGAATTTGTGGCCAAAACTGGGCTTCCTACTACTTTCACTGTAGAATTGAACTTGCTCAAGTTAAAGGCATATCTGCCAGCTGGCCCTGTGCATGCCTGCAGAGGACGGTAGCAAAACTTCCAAAGCTCAGGCTGCTCTGAATGAGAAGAAGAGCCTCCTGTGTCCTTTCCCTTCTCCCTGGGGAGGTCGCTCTTTCATCCTTGGGAGGAGTGAGTGAGTGAGTGATGAGCAAGATGTAGAAAGAAGGTGGAAGTTACCTTTCTCAATAAGAAGGGTTAAAGACCTTACTCGTTGAGCCACAGCCTTAGGCCAAGATAGGAATCCCAGGAGAGGAAGAAGATGGCTCTTGATGTCATGATGGATGCAAGGAAGACAGGTTATGATGGGAGCCCATTGGATTCAGTGGTGACTTCATGGTTTGGACAGTCTCATGAGCTGTTTTTAGGTCAATGGCCTAACTAAATTCTGTATATTTGTTTAATCTCTCAACAGCCCTATGGGTGTTAATATTATCCCACTTCACAGAGAGATTAAGGAACATGTCAGTTTCAGACACACACACACACAAAAAACTTGGCCAAAGTCCCAGTGGAGAAGGCCACAGAACTAAAATTCAAGCCTGAATCCATGCTTTACCCACTAAGGGAGATAAACTCCTGGGGTGGCCAGCAATTATAGTCAGCATTGTAGGCTAGACCAGAGGTGTCCCAGCCCAGAGGAGAAGCACTGTCTCCTTTCACCATTCCGAGATGTTTCTTGATGGCACGGAGGAGATGAGAACCAGTGAGCCGGGAGGATAGGTGTAACATTTCTTCTTAAAAGGCTAGGTATCTCTGGCTCTTTCTATCCCTGGTCCAGTGACATGAGTGAAGGGAACTCAGTACTGCTCAAGATAGCATCACTGAGAAGAAGGGTATTGAGGGTATTGAGCCCATGCTCTGAATTACAAAGAAATGAATCAAGAGGAATGGAGTAGACTGGAGTCAAAACATTTCTCTGGGACCAAAGGAAGATCCTTTTATTTCAGAAAAGGTTTTCTTTACTTTTCTGGTTTACTTAATTATTTCATCTTCGCATGAATAAAAAGAAGCTAAATGGTAAATACTCACATTACTGTTAATATCCCGGTACCGAAGTGGGGTGGGTGTTTATTTTTCAAACCTGGAAGGCAGATATAGTCACCCAGGTCTGGCCCAACATTTTGTCAAGAATCGAGCCTTGATGGGGCACCTGGGTGCTCAGGTCATGATCCCAGATTCCTGGGAGCAAGCCCTGCATCGGGCTATCTGCTCAGCAGGGAGCCTGTTTCCCTTCCTGCCTCTCTGCCTACTTGTGATCTCTCTCTCTGTGTCAAATAAATAAATAAAATCTTTAAAAAAAAAAATCGAGCTTTGGAGGGAGTTAGAAAGGGACTCCAATACAGTGAGTTGAAAAGGATGATCTCCACTTCCTTAATGCTCCTTATTGATGAGAGAAGACAAAGTCGGCATGGCCAGGGCTGTGGCAGTGCTCTAAAATCATTTGCAACTCTCCAGAAGACACAGGATGAAATTCAAGTACTTAAAAATAACCGAGCTATGATCCTGATGCTTTTCATCCCATTTCCCTCTTGGCCCTACCCCTTCAGGACTCCTTCCATTAACATTCTCTGGTCACCCGAGGTTTTATCTATTGATTTCCCTTTGACGAGATAAAGCCAAGCAAGCAATGTGTGAATTCCTACAGCCAGCAAAGATGCCAGGTAAATAAGTGTTACTTTGGAGAATTGTGATATCCTTGTTTTTAAAAAAAAAAAAAAAAAAAATGAAGCATTGGTTTGTGTGAAAAGGAGGGAGGGAGCCAGTAAACACCAGCCCTCTTCATCCTGTCGACGGACGTTGGGTGGTATTTGCACAGCTTTATTGGGTCAAGGAGTCTGGGACCCAAAATCACAGGACATCCATTATTCTGTAATCTTGCGAGTCAGTCCCCTTTGGGGGCCTCAGTTTCCTTCCTTTTGAGATAAGGCTGAACCAGGTGCTCTCCAAGGTGCTTACACTCTGCTGTCTCTTCAATAGTCATGTTCTTTGTGGCCATCATTATTATTCCCGCTCAGTGACAGAGAAAATAAGACATCAAGAAGTGATGTGGTGTAGACCTCCGGCTGCCAGAAAGGAGAGGCTATAGAGCACATGTCCGAGTGGGAGGCTGTCTTTGAGATGCTGAGATTAAGTTCCTTATTTTCTATCCCTGGGCACAAAAATTTCACCTTGAGGGCAGAAACCAAATCAAGTTAGAGCTCCTACTAATTAAATTTCCCGCAGTAACTCAAAATATAAACCAGGAGCCAAAGGATGCATATAGCTGCTCACAGGACTGCTTCTTTTGTCTTTGTCAAGAGAATTAAAGAAATGCTTGTTCACATTCCTATGAAATCATGAAAAGAGCAAACTGGACATCTGTACATGATAAATTGAGCTGTGGCTAAGCTAACTTGCATTAATTATTCTGAATTACAATGAGGAACAGCGCTCATGCCTCTCCCTTCACGTTCTGCTGACAGAACCATCCATCAGACGCCTGCTCTGGTTTCCGCAGGAGACGCCAACCCCAGCCCGTCTCCCTCTGCCACCGCTTAGGCCCTGAGCAGAAAGGGGCTGGCTTTTGACTCACCACATTTCCTTCCATAACTGCCTTCCACTGATGTTGAGAAAACAAAGAAAAATGTTTTTCTGGTGTAATTGCACATTTCCCCTAATCTTTATTTTGTTTTCAAACTGAGATGACTAATATATACAGAACTTCCTGGACACACACACACACACACACACACACACAAAGACCCACGTGAACAGCATGAACAGCCAGGCTGGTGTCTTATGGACACTCCATGTTGTGAATAATTCTTCCCAAAGACGAAATAATAAGCTCGTCTCCGAGCTTCTAGGATGCCAGCTTCCCGGCTCACCGGCTACGTTTGGGCAAGTCCTCTCCTTTGCTGTTTCTTCCCTATGAGTTGTTGTGAAGTTTAAACAAACACAGGCTCGTAGAGCATCTTGAACGTGCAAGGGGCACAGGAGGCAACGGGAGGATTCGTGCTGCTGCTCTTTGTTCTCCCTCGGGCAGGATGGTCGCATCTCCTGGGTCGTGTCAAACCCACACTCCAGAAATTCCCACGTTAGCATCCCAGTACAAGGGACAGATGGAACCACAGAGAGAATTCGAGCTGTAAGTGAAGTCCTGAGGTCCCAAGCCACCTTAGCCCCATCGGCTGGTCACCAACACAGCGGCCATTTTGTGGAAAAGACAATTTGTCTTTTGTTGAGCCTAATTCTCTTCCAAAGACACATTAGCTGATAAATCTCCAACTTTTTCAAGATTGTTTTATTCAAACAGTTGGACCATTCAATCAACTGTCAACTGTGTGATTGAACTGAAAAGTCAGGGTGGCCCCTCAGGAAGCTCGGCAGGCATGTGGCAGACGTGACTGGCATGTGGCCAGCGTGTAGCAGACATGTGACCGGCGTGTGGCCAGTGTGTGGTGGTATGTGACCAGTGTGTGGCCAGTGTGTGGCAGACTTGTGACCAGCAAGTGGCAGACATGTGACCGGCGTGTGGCTGGTATGTGGCAGGCATGTGGCCATGCTGAGCTGAACTGCCCACCAGAAAGCAGAGGGCTGATCCCTGAGAGGTAAGGCTTGTCTTACCTCAGCCAATTCATCAGTCATTTTAGCTTTTTATTCCCTTCATGATCTAGACTCAGAAGCTTTTCAGAAACCCAAATCAGTTCTTGTTTCCGTGGCCCTTATTTTAAGATTGGTTCACAAAGCTGTCCTGGATTTTTGCTCTAGCTGAAAAATCTGCAAAATGAAAGCCAGTTTTTTCTTTTTTTCAATCTTCAATCAACACCAGTCTGAACCAAATATATATAATTAGAAATGGGTTTGAGTCATCCTAAGGTTGAGAGGACGATACTCAAAGGAAGTATAATTCTTTTTATATCTCTAGAGGGCCAGGCTTGGCGTCTTCTATCGCCTTCAGATTCTGAAGCTATAATGTAGTCACCAAGCCGACTAATGTCAGGAGTTAAAGAGAAAAGCTTACCAAAACAACAACAACAATAACAAAAACCAGCTTACACAACAGAGGAAAAGGAACACTGTATCTTGTTTAGAAGAGAATCATTAGCAACACTAGTAGCTGGAGAACATCTGGATAGTGTGCACGGAGAGCCAGTGCCACTTGTGTCCTGCTGATGATGAATGGTATGCCAGGAGAGTCCTGGGGATAGTAAATGCCTAAAGTGTTCACAGACATGCTTCTATCCAATGGATCGTACCTAAAGGGACAAACATCACTCATAATTAGGGTGCCATTAAATAAAAATTTTTATTTTTATACTTCTAATTTTTCTGTTAGGTTTTTTAAGTATAATTAACAGTGTTATATTAGTTTCAGGTGCACAGTATAATGATTCAGCAGTATACATGTTACTCCAGTACATTACAACCAAACATATTTTACTCCAAGCTCATCATGATAAGTGTAGTTAGCATCTGTCACCACACACCGTGTTTACAGTCTTAATGACCATATTCCCTATGTTGTACTTTTTATCTCTGTTACTGATTTTGTAACTGGAGGTTTGTACTTCTTACTCTCCTTTCTCTGCTTCACCCATCCCCCTAACAGCCACCGCTTTGTTCTCTGTATTTAAGAGTCTGAGTTTTTGTCTCTTTTTTTTTTCTTTGTTCATTTGTTCTGTTTCTTAAGTTTCACAAATGAATCAATCACATGGTATTTGTCTTTCACTATCTTATTTCACTTGGCATTAAACCCTCTAGGACCATCCGTATTGTTGCAGAGGGTCAGATCTCATTCTTTTTTATGGCTGAGTAATAATCCATTTTACACACACACACACACACACACACACACACCTTTATCTAGTCATCTGTCAGTGGACACTTGGGTTGTTCCCTTATCTTGGTATTATAGTTAATGCTGCAGTAAACATAGAGGTGCACATATCTTTTTGAATTTATGCTCAGTAATGGAGTTAGTGGATCAAATGGGATTTCTATTTTTAACTTTTGGAGGAACTTCCATACTATTTTCCACAGTAGGTGCATCAATTTACATTTCCACCAACAGTGCATAAGTGTTCCTTTTCTTCCACATCTTTTCCAACACTTACTATTTCTTGTGGTTTTGATTTTAGCAATTCTGACAGATGCAATATCTTATGCTTTTGATTTGCGTTTCCCTAATGATTAGTGACACTGAGCATCATTTTATGTATCTGTTTCCCATGTGTATGTCTTCCTTGGAAAGACATCTGTTCAGGTCCTTTGCCCACTTTTAAAAATTTTTTTTTTTTTCAAGATTTATTTATTTATTTATTTATTTGTCATAGAGAGAGAAGCGAGAGCAAGCACAGGCAGACAGAGTGGCAGGCAGAGGCAGAGGGAGAAGCAGGCTCCCCGCCAAGCAAGGAGCCCGATGTGGGACTCAATCCCAGGACGCTGGGATCATGACCTGAGCCAAAGGCAGCTGCTTAACCAACTGAGCCACCCAGGCGTCCCTGCCCACTTTTAATTGGATCATTTATTTCTTTGGGATTCAGTTTAATAAGTTCATCATGGATCTTGGGTATTGAGTCCTTACTGGATAAATCATTTGCAAATATCTTCTCTTGCTCAGAAGATAATCTTTTTGTGGGGTTTTTTTAATAGTTTCCTTTCTTGTGCAAAAGCTTCTTTTGAAGAAGTCCCAGTAGTTTATTTTTGCTTTTGTTTTCCTTGCCTTTAGGACACATATCTAGAAAAATGTTTCTATGGCTGAAGTCAAAGAGATTACGGCCTGTGTTTTCTTCTAAGAGTTTTATGGTTTCAGGTCTCACATTTAGGTCATGAAAGAAATTGAAGAGGATACAGAAAAAGGGAAAGCTATTTCATGGTCATGGATTGGAAGAACAAATACTGTTAAAATGTTCATACTACCCAGAGCAGTCTTCAGCTTTAATGCAATCCCTATCAAAGTGCAAACAGCATTTTTCACAGAACAAGAACAAATAATAATAAAATTTTTTTGGAACCACTTTTTATCTCTGAATAGAAAAGGCAGTCTTGAAAAGAACAGAACTGGAGGTATCACAACCCCGGACTTCAAGAGGTACTACAAAGCTGTTGTAATCAAAACAGTATGGTATGGGAACAAAAACAGGCACGTGACATAGAGAGCCCAGGAAGAAACCCATGATTATATGGCCATTTAATATGTAACGAAGCAAGAATATACAATGGAGAAAAGACAGTCTCTTCAGTAAATGGTGCAGGAAAAAACGGACATGCCAAAGAACGAAACTGGACCACTTTCTTACCTGTACACACAGAAAAAGTAAAAATGGATTAAAGACTTAAATGTGAAACTAATTTCACCAATTAGGTTTTAAAGAATTAGTTCTCTAGGTTTCCACATTAAAATGTTAAACAATAGGCATTCCAAAACATAGTATAGAATACAGGCAGAGACAAGAAGACAGAGCAACACTGAAAATGTCTTGGGAACTTGAGTTGGCCTTAGGTTCTAATAGGTGTAGCTCCTTCCCAAAGTTCAGCCCTTCCTTATGCCCTCCCTTAAGAGCCATCAGTGTCTTCATTCACTCCTTGCCTCTAAATACCTCCTGCTCTGCTGTCTGGGCAGGTTGCTGTTTAAACTGGAACTATATTAAATACCTAACACTTACCTCCGTAGTATGACTCAGAATAGAAAAACAGTGAACACATACTGAGTACTGGTCACTGTTCTCTGCTACACCGAACTGTCTGTGCTTAAAAATCCTGTGAGGTAGTTGTCATGGGAATAAGGTGGTGGCATTGCCCTCTAGCCAAAGACCAGCCAAGTGAAGCTGAAAAAGTTGCTTGTTACAAGGGAGAGTACACACTGTGACAAAACGTGGGCTGTCTCAATTATCAGGTCCTAGGACTTATGGGATTAGGGCTTATGTGATTTGTGGGAGGATTTAGGAAGCAGGGCTTGGCTCAGGACTGAATGCTGTCAGGAGGTAGGGGGGAATTTTATGATTGGGTATCTCCATAAGACTCATTTATTTGAGCAAGGGAATCCAGTGAGGCTAAAACTGTAGTTAATAAAGAAGCAGCAGTCACTCATATGGGGGGATCGTTGGTCATTTTTGCAATTTGGACAGTGCTCATGGTTTTGTCTGTGTCTAGACATGATCATGGAGTGGTTTTGTTTTTGTTTTGATGTTAGTGCACTAGAAATGGCTTATGTTTAACAAGAGAACACCAAGACACAGCTGTGAGTGCCAGGCCACTCCTGGAAATATCGAGGCCAAGTTGGCAGTCATGTGCCAGCTTCCAGATGTCAAGAACTGCTTCTGTCTGTCTCGGGGTGGGTAAAGAAGTTGATGAGCTAGTCCAAAGTCATACAGCTCGAGAGTTAGAGAACCACAATGTTAATGCTATATCTGGTCCCTAAGCCCAAACGTTTGACAAAGATTTGCTCTCATTTGGTTTTCATGAAACATCTGTTTTCATCCTCCTGGATTTCCCAGAGGAATCCTGCCAAGTTTCCTGTCATATTCTGTGGGAAATTAGACTGAATCTTGAAAACAACATTGTCCATTGACTTTAGCAAGAATCCAAGCCTGGTGTGACACTCCATTTCAAGTACAGCTTCTTTCCCTGCACCTTCCGTGCCTCGGTCAAGCATCAGATCGTGTTTAGGTACCCATGTTTACATTCACAAACTCCTCTAGAGGGTGATCTCCAGCCTCTAGCTCCAGATACTGTTTGATAGAAGTGTCCTGAGGTTAACAGAGCAAGCGAACGCCCTCTTTAGAGAAAAGTATTCTTTTTTAAATGGAAGAAAGTGCTAGGGATATTCCCCCCAGGGATATAGTGGTGCAGACAGCCTACGGCAGGAGATGCAATGGAAAGAAACAGATTAAGGACACCAAACATACTGGGTCCCATGTGAGCTCTGCTACCTATCAGAAAAGTATTTTATTTCACTTATTAGCATAATACGCTCTTGGTCTCAAATGACTCCATCTCATCCCTTTTTATGGCTGTGTACTATTCCATTATACAGACATACGTACGTGTAGTGTGTGTGTGTTTCTGTTCACATCTTTCTTATTCATCTGTCAGAGGACACAGGTTGCTTGCATATCTGAGCTATTGTACATAATGCAATAAACAGTCATGCATATACCTTTTCAAATTAACGTTTTAATTTTCTTTGGGTAAGTAGCAAATAATGAAATTACTGCATCGTAAGATAGTTCTGTTCTTAAGTTTTGAAAGAATCTCTATACTGTTCTCCATAGTAGCTGCCCCGATTTACATTCCCGCCAGTGTGTGAATGTTCCTTTTCCCCCTCATCTTCTCCAACATTTATCGTTTCTTATCTTTTTTTTAAATTTTAGCCATTCTGACAGATGTAAAGTGATACCGTTTTGTGCTTTCGGTTTACATTTCCCTGATGAATAGTGGTGCGGAGCCTCTCTTTATGTGTCTGTAGGCCATCTGTATATCTTCCTTGGAAAATGTCTATTCAGGTCCTCCGTCCCTTTTTAAATTGGATTGTTTGGGGTTTTGGGTGTTGAGTTGTATAAGTTCTTTATGTATTTTGGACCAAACCCTTATAGGATATATCATTTGCAAATATCTTCTCCCATTCAGTAGGTTGTCTTTTTGTTTTGTAGATGGTTTCTTTCACTGTGCAAAAGCTTTTTATCTTGAGGTCCCACTAGTTTATTTTTTGCGTTTGTTTGCCTTAAGAAACAGAAACATGTTGTAATAATCAGTGTCAGAGCAATTGCTGCCTGGGTTTTCTTCTAGGAGTAATATGGTTTCAGGTCTCATATTTAGGTTTTTCATGAATTTTGAGTTTATTTTTGTATATGATGAAAGAAAATGGTCTGGTTTCATTCTTCTGCAAGTAGCTGCCCAGCTTCCCCAGTACCATTTAATGAAGAGATGGTCTTTCCCTATTATGTATTCTTGCCTCCACTGTCATGAGTTAATTGACCACAGAAGTGTGGGTTTATTTCTGGATCCTCTATTCTGTTCCCTTGATCTTTGTGTCTATTTTTGTGTCCATACTGTACTGTTTTGATTACCACAGCTTCGTAGTGTATCTTGATGTCTGGGCTTGTGATGCTTCCAGCTCTGTTCTTCTATTTCAAGACTGCTTTGGCAATTCAGGGTCTTTTGTCTTCGATGCAGATTTTAGTATTATTTATTCTTGTTCTGTGAAAAATGCTGTTTGCACTTTGATAGGTATTGTATTGTATTGAATCCGTCGATTGCTTTGGGTAGTATGAACATTTTAACAACATGAGCATGAGTGTCTTTGCATTTATTTGTGTGATCTTTCTTTCATTAGTGTTTTATAGCTTTTCAGAGTACAGGCCTTTCACCCCCTTGGTTAAGTTTATCCCTGGTTATTTTATTCTTTTTGGTGCACTTGCAAATGGAGTTGTTTTCTTAATTTCTTTTTCTGCTACTTTCTTACTAGTCTTATTAGTGTATAGAAATGCTGGTTATTAATTTTGCATTCTTCAACTTTATTGAATTCATCTATTAGTTTTTGGTGGAGTATAGGGTTTTCTGTGTTATAGTATCATGTCATCTGCAAATAATGAAGTTTAACTCTTTTTTACCAATATGGACGCCTTTTCTTCTTTTTTTTTATCCAAGTGCTGTGGTTATGGCTTCTAGTCCTATGTTGAATAAAAGTGGCAAGAGCGGATGTCCTTGTCTTGTTCCTGACCTTAGAGAAAAAGCTCTCAGTTTTTCACCATTGAGTGTGACGTTAGCTATGGGTTTTTCATAGATGGCCTTTATTATGTGGAGGTATGTTTCCTGTATATCCACATTGGTAAGACCTAGTTGGTAATTCAAACATTAGATAAAATTTTTTTAAAACAATTTATTGAAAATGATAAAATTCCCTGGAAACCCAATGACCAGAGCCTTTCATTATTACTCGAAAGCTGGCTCCTCAGTAGGGTGACTTCTAGGGGAAGTTGGCTTCAAAGGTGTGAGCACTGAGTTCCACAGACTCAGGTAATGCAGGGAAGGTCCAAGGAAGGTCACTGTCCCTCCACTAGGTCTTCCTTCATGAACAGGCTAAACACTTTCACAAACACCCTGCATGTCCAGATTTGAGACTTCAGTGGAGAAGTCCACGTAAAGCTCGTACGACCACTCTACTTCATCCCTGCCTTGCCCCAAACCTTTAGTCGTTCTCCTGGCCCCACGGAGATGCTTCCCAGCCATTGACGTTATCCCATGGTGGTCTCATCTCTGTGGACTCCTTTTCCCTGTGGGATCCTGCTTCAGCTCTATCCAGGGGCACCTTGTTGTTTCACTATCACCCATTTTTTCCAGCTAGTAGGCTCTGCTTTTGCCACCCCCAGCACCATCTGAGGAAGGCTTACATTTAAGACCAGCAAGAGCTGACCTTGAGAAGCAAGTGAAAATGTTGTATTTCATACACTTGAAATAGCCATTCTGTTGTGACCTTTCTGACACCGAGTGCCCGCCACCAGTGGTCTCTGAGGAATGACTCCGTGCCCTCACAGTTGTGACTAAAGTGTCTGGAATCTGTTGGTGGTTAAAGCACAGTTGTTCACATATAAAGAATTCTGCCACCTCTCTTCTTTGATTCAAACAAATCTGTGACCCTTTCAAGCAAGAGTATAGCAGAAACATCCTTCTCATCTCTTCTCAGCAGAAGAGCAGGATCCTGGTACAGCTGAAGCTAACATTGTTTGAGCCAGGCACTAAGAAAAACGTTGTACGTGCATTTTGTTCCTTTTTTTTTTTTTTTTAATAGCAATCCTCTGATGCTTACCCATTCACAGATGAGTTCAGTGCCAAGCCCCGGGTAGAGCTAATCTGTCTTCTGAGCTTCTTCTAGACCTAGTGTGTCCCCATTAGGTCATATTGAGAGGCCTCTCATTTGCAAGAAAAGGCTATCAGAATTACCATCCTGGCACCCTTCTAGATGTCAAATTTCACATTAATGCTTACCCGTATTAGTCATGCTGTATCATACTAAAGAGTGGTTGTCTTCCGTCACAGTTATGAGAGCTTGAAGCAGTGTTTGGGACCGCATTTAATCATTCCACGCATCAGGAAAGAGTCAGTGGAGAATGACAGGGAGTGGGAGGGAAGTGGCTTTGTTCCCCAACTACTGAAAGCTTTCATCTACCCCCAACCACAGCAGAGAGGATATAACCTCACCTGAAAACTAGGGGACATCTGTTCTTGAGAAAAATGTGGACAGGGAAGCAATGACATTCTTATTCAACCTTTGATCAGATATCTCCAAACATACATGTTTGCTATATGTGAGCAATTAACCAAAAAACACTACAGGTCTGATGTGGAAGGAAAAAAACAACAACAAAGGACACCAACAAGATTCGAGCATACCAGAAGTGAATAATGGCTGATGAGTTCACTTTTCAGTGACAAAAATCAAATGATTCTCTGAATTTCTGCTTTCAGTGGTATTCTATCTCTGACTCCATTGTGTGTTGGATAGTGTGGACTCTTTTAAGGCAGTCAGCATTCAAAAGATGAGCTCATCTTGGTCTCTGCGCCCCGGTGCTGGCAGATGCGGGAGGCACATGTAGAGGACAGTTAGCCCACTGACCAGTGTGAGCGCTGCCACTGATACAGATCACGGAGAACCATGCTTGTGAATCTTCCAGGTGGGTCTCTGGGCATGGCCATCTCCAGGTTTTCTGCTCCCTTAACACCAGAAAAGAGATTTGTGTTAAATTCATGTGCTCAAGATCAGAGGGCATGAGGCTGACCTAGAGCTAGGCTCCTGAATTCAGAAGGGAACTTGTTTTCATATTTCTCCACCATTTACTCATTTCAAAGGCCAGGCATTCATTCAATAAACATTTTCCAGGCAAGTACCATAATCCAGCACTGGAAAAAAAAAAAAATGGAAGCTAATATAGTGTCTTCAGAGACTACAGAGTCACTTAGGGGAAACAGACAGACGTATACAATTTTTTTAAACTATGATACAGTATAAAACATGCCCCATTAGAAATAGGGACCAGGTATATAGTACTAGACAACGCGGGAAACAGGTTGACCAGAAAAGGCATCACAGAATTAATAATAGGTCCCATGGATTGAATTCTAACCATGTGCTAAGTGGGGTTATTAGCATAACGGTTAGGCATGCAGGCTTCTGAGTTAGACCCAAGTTCAAATCTCAGCTGTGTCGTTTACCAGTGAGCAAATAACTATCACAGCCTCCATTCCCCTGTGTAGAATGAGGATGAACACTGTCTACCAGACGCACTATCAAGGTGAGGGTCAGTGAGGCGCCCTGTACGTTTAACACATAGGGCTGCCAGAATGAATTACATACTTGGTGGTTTCAGAGAGCAGGAATGTACTTACCCAGTCACACTTCTGGAGGCTAGAAGTGTGAAGTCAAGGTGTCGGCAGAGCTATGCTCTCCCTGAAGGCTCTAGCGGGGGAATCTTTCCTCACCTCCTTCTAGCTTCCGGGTGTTGCCGGCAATCCGTAGCGTTCCTTGGCTTGTAGTGTGTCGCTCCAATCTGTCTTCACAGAGCCATCTCCCCGTGTGTCTGTACAAATTTTCCTCTTCTTATAAGGATGCCAGTCATACTCGATTTAGGGCCCACCATAATTCAGTATGACTTCATCAGGATTGCAGCAGCAAAGACCATATTTCTCAAGGTCACATTCACAGACTCCGGGTGGAAATGCGTTTGCAGGGAGGGGGCACTATTCAACACAGGATGCACGTCAACTAAACACTCCATCAATACTGGCTGTCAAAATTACGATTATTATTAAATTCTGACAGCAAACCTTAGAGATCAGCATTGCCCTCATCGCACAATAAACTGAAATGTAAGAATTAGGTAATTACAGGATTTCAGGAAGCAGTCTGAAGCAAACTGCAGGACTAAGATACAATGTGCCTTGTCTGAATTTAAAATCTAGGAGGGACAGGGTGCCTGGGTGGCTCAGTCAGTGAAGGGTCCGACCCTTGGTGTCGGCTCAGGTTGTGAGATCCAGCCCCTCATTTTCTCTGCGCTCAGCGGGGAGTCTGCTTGAGATTCTCTCTGTCCCTCTCCCCTGCCTCCCCACACTCACACTCCTTCTCTCTCTCAAATAAATAAATTAATCTTTAAAAATAAATAAATAAATAAAACCAGGGAGGGTCACTAGCCACCGTCATGCAAGAGCCGAGAGGAAGTCATCCTGTCACACAAGCACCTTCTCCAAGCAGCACTAACTGGGTTGATAGGGCATGGAAGGGGGGATGAAGGTGGCCAAGACATGGATGTCCTGAATCCCTAGAGCGCAAGGCCGAAAGACCCTTGTGGACTTGATGAACCCAGCCTCCTCACTGCTCAGGGGAGCAGACCAAGACTGAAATCGGGATGATTTCCCTAAGGCCCTGTGTCTGGGTGGTGGAAGATTTAGACTTCTATCCACCCTCTTTGGCCTCAGGTCCAGCACTGCGGTTTTCTTCCCCGCTTCGCTCCCTCCCTCCCCCTCTCTCCTCCTCCCTTCCTTCCTGCCTGATGGGGGCCTCAGGCAAGGCAGAGAACAGGGGCCGCCTGGAGGTCAAGGAGGCCCTGGTCTTGGGGACAGCTACTTACCCACATGGGAGCCAGAGCCCAGCTTCTCCACCCTCCACCCCTACCCCAGACAAAAAACCTATTTCATACCTGCTAAACCAGTATAAAAGTTGAGATGCTCAAGTGAAATGCTCGAGGCTTCCCTGGAGAAGATAGAGTGGCAGTGTTGATTCAATCTGCAAAAAGGTACAAAAGCGTGAAGGTCAGATGCAGAGCTGAATGTTCCTGACACCCTGTCAGCAAACAGTGGGGTGGGCTCTGTCTTCAAGGTTAAATAAGATTAGCGATCACTGGACAATTTTTTGAAATCTCCGAGATTGGTAACCACAGAGGAACATATAAGTCTTGTACCTGGCTCCTGCCAAGGCCTGGGGACTGAACGCCCCAGGTCCCTCACCCTGTCTTCTGTCTCCACACCACAGCCCAGGAGAACTTTCCAATTCACAGCCTGGTCATGCCCCTACCCTCATTGCCTGCTTCCCCATAACCTTCCGCATAAATGTTAAGCTGTTTATCCCAGCTCGAAGTCCCTGAGGATCTGCTATCCATGTCCCTACAGCTTTACCCAGAAAAACATATTTACACACTCACACATGTTCTCCCTACCTCACTCTGCTTTAGCCTCCCAGTTCTGATCATATCCCACCCCCCACGAGCCACAGTACCTTTGTACATGCCCAACACGCCCCTTCTGCTCTGCCTTTGCCCACTTTATAACCTCTAATTGCCCTGAATGTGTTTGTACATCCAGTGCTAGGAAGCTATACTAAAGGAGTACTTGCATAGATGCACAAAGATAGATGCTCAAGGATGCTCATTGCTTTATGTCTTGCATTAGAGAAAAATACGGCAAGTCTATCTGCAGGTGAAGTAGCATGTATGCCTCATTCTGTAGCCACTGTGGCTGGTAGAATGAAACCAGGCGCGTGTAGATGCATGGGGAAAGACCTCCAGGACATACTGGAGGAGTCCTAGGGGGTCCTCTGCAGCAGGTAACGTCTTCTTTGTTCTTGAGTAGTGTCTTCAGGGGGCAGCTGGAGGAAGGCGTAGGAGGGAGTTTAACATCAGCGGACTCAGGTGTCCCTAGCATACCCATCCCTGGGTATTCAGATCTCAGAACACGCATCCTTGTGTTGTTCGTGTATGATCCATGTGTTACTGTGTCGCTGTCATTGACTGAGAAAGCATCTGTAACATTCACAAAGTGAGCCGGACGCAGATGAAGCCGGCGCTGCTGTGTTCTGGGTGTGCACCATCGAAGGTCAAAAACCTGCGTTCACATTCTCAACCTGTTGCTGGCTAGGTCTCCCACTTGGGGCAGATGTCTTTGCCTGTGTGCCTGAGCTTTCCCTCCATCTGTGCATTGCGGGAAGTGGAAGAAATCCTTCTATGGTCTCTGCGTCGCAGGAGTGTATTGGTGCATTCTTCTTGAGGCTTGTGCCGTGTTCATAGGAGTCACTTCTTGTGTATTGTTAACAAATTATTTGTGTGTGCCAAGTCATAGGCGCCTGTTCTGAGCCTTTTAAATGTCCTGACCATTTTAAAAGCATCTAGCAGGTGTGTGGAATAAGTACTCTTAACTCCATTTTGTAGAAGGAGAATGAGACCCAGAGATTATGTGTCTTGTCCAACAAAATCATGCAGATAGAAAGCCATAGAACTGAACATCATTCCAGGCAGTCTAACTATTATGGAACCTGGACTGCATCCTGGCCAAAAAACCCAGCAGCCCTTGGAGACCTTGGAGGGCCGGAGGTTTATTTCATGCCAGCAGGCCCCAAGGAGAGTAACCTCTCAAGGTCTGAGCCCCAAGCACGAACAAAGGGGCAGTTTGTACACTTTTACTTCTGTATCTGTGCCACTCTTGTGGCCGTGGCCGGCGGGGCAGGGGAAAACCTGGAATGGCCCTAGGCCAGGTCTGGGATTCCCTTGCTGGACTGGTCGGCTGCCTCAGAACCCAGATTTTCCTTATTATTCCCCCCTCGGTGCCCCTTTAAACACCTGGTTTAGACGACATCATCTTCATCATCTACAGGGCAACAGGGAGTCAGGCGCAGCTGGCGTCTGGTCTTGGCAATCTGAGCAGTGTGGACCCGGTAAAGGCATTAAAAATACGAGGACCAAATGCTACGACGAGGAGGGGGCTGACGAGGAGGAGGCGCCAAGGGAGCCACTTTCCAGTAGTGATAATGCGAGACTTTGCCCCCCTGCCTGGTCGGGCAGGCTAAAGGCAGTGGGGAGGAACAACACCCCAGGCAGCAGAAGACCAGGACTGACTGGGCTCAGAAAGACCATAGTGAAATGCACTTAGGAGTAGACAGCAGAGGGCCAGCAGAAGTGGAGGGTCCCCGGCTTAGTTAGAGGGCGCCATCGCAGCTAGCTGGACAGCAGATCCAACCTGTGGACAAGGAAGTATATAGTACAACACCCTACGGTCACCCAAGAAACAACAGTAATGGCAAGTCTCTGGGGGAAAGTCCAGCCAGAAGGGGCAACAGAGTCGAGTCTGACCCCTAAGATGATGGGTATCATGCCGGTGAGAACTCGGGAGCACAGCAAGCAGGTGTCCCTTAGTCGGTGGGGTCTCTTCGGAGGTGAAGCTGGAGCGGGTGTGCGGGGTTTGGCTGACTTGCCATTGCTCTGGCTCTTTGTCTGAGGATGGGCTTTTTTTCACTCTGGATTGGTGGAGCCACAGGTGACACAGGAGACCTTACAGGCAGTAGGGATGGTTAGAACAAAGAGGAAGGCCCTGTCCACTGTGGTTTGAGGGGGTCCCTTTTCTAGTTTTTGACCCACACTGAGTCTCCTGCCTGGAAGGCGTGCACCTGGGACCCTGCGGAGACCGGGGCCTCTCAGTGGTGCGACTTTGTCATTTATTTAGGGTGGCCCCCAGACCGGAAGTTGTTTTTTTATTTCTTTTCCTCCAATCTGATGTAAGTTTCCTGGAAGACTGCACAGGGGAGCTGGTCCATACACTAATTCGAAAGGGGAGTAACTTAGCATCCCGGGTGTGCAGTGCGCATGCCGGAGGCCGGGGGTGGCAGATTTGGCTTTGGGAGGCTAGTCTCCCGACAACACTTGGCTAAGGTTCCCTTGAGGGTGCGATTCATTCACTTTCCTTTCCCTGAGCTTTGGGGCCAGAAGGCAGTGTGCAGCCCCCAAGTGACGTTGAGAGACTTGGCTAAGACCTGTGCAGGGTCTACTCCAAATGTGGGCCCATCGTTACCGTGGTTTGTTAATGGCGGGCTGGACTGGGGCAGAATCTCCCATAAGAGAACTTTGGCTCCTTCCTGGCTTCACTCTGTCCTGTTCGGGAAGGCTTTGACCCATCCAGAGAATGTGTATACTATTTTTTAAAATTTTATTTTTTCAGCGTTCCAGCATTCATTGTTTATGCCCCACACCCAGTGCTCCATGCAATCCGTGCCCTCCTTCATCCCTACCACCAGGCTCACCCAACCCCCTACCCCACTCCCTCCAAAACCCTTAGTTTGTTTCTCAGAGAGTCCAGAGTCTCTCATGATTTGTCTCTCCCTCCGATTTCCCCCAATTCACTTTTCCTCCCCATCTCCTCACATCCTCCGTGTTATTCCTTATGCTCCACAAATCAAAACCATATGATAATTGACTCTCTCTGCTTGGCTTATTTCACTCAGCATAATCTCTTCCAGTCCCGTCCATGTTGATACAAAAGTTGAGTATTCATCCTTTCTGATGGAGGCATAATATTCCATAGTATATATGGACCACATCTTTATCCATTCATCTGCTGAAGGGCATTCAGCTCCTTCCACAGTTTGGCGACTGTGGTCACTGCTGCTATGAACATTGGGGTACAGATGGCCCTTTTCACTACATCTGTATCTTTGGGGATAAATACCCAGTAGTGCAATTGCAGGGTTATAGGGTAGCTATATTTTTAATTTCTTAAGGAATCTCCACACTGTTTTCCATAGTGACTGTACTAGCTTGCATTCCCACGAACAGTGTAAGAGGGTTACCCTTACTCCACATCCTCTCCAATACTTGTTGTTACTTACCTTGCTAATTTTGGCCATTCTAACTGGTATAAGGTGGTATCTCAGTGTGGTTTTGATTTGAATCTCCCTGATAGTTCATGATGATGAGCATTTTTTCATGTGTCTGTTAGCCATGTGTATGTCTTCTTTGGAGAAGTGTCTGTTCAGGTATTCTGCCCATTTTTTGACGTGATTGTTTTTTGGGTGTTGAGTTTGAGGAGTTCTTTATCAATCCTGGATATCAGCCCTTGGTCTGTAGTGTCATTTGTGAATATCTTCTCCCATTCTGTGGATTGCCTCTCTGTTTTGTTGACTGTTTCCTTTGCTGTGCAGAAGCTTTTTACCTTGCTGAAGTCCCAAAAGTTCATTTTCACTTTTGTTTCCTTTGCCTTTGGAGACATGTCTTGAAAGTTGCTGTGGCCAGTGTCGAAGAGGTTACTGCCTATGTTCTCCTCTAGGATTTTGATAGATTCCTGCCTCACATTGAGGTCTTTCATCCATTTTGAGTTTATCTTTGTAGTGTGGTGTAAGAGAATGGTCGAGTTTCATTCTTCTCTACATAGCTGTTCAATTTTCCCAGCACCATTTATTGAAGAGACTGTCTTTTTTCCACTGGATATTTTTTTTCCTGCTTTGTTGATTATTTGACCATAGAGTTGTGGGTCCATATCTGGATTCTCTACTCTGTTCCACGGGTCTATGTGTCTGGTTTTGTGCCAGTACTATGCTGTCTTTGTAGTAAAGCTTAAAATCAGGTAACATGATGCCAGGTTTGTTTTTCTTTTTCAACATTTCCTTAGCGATTCAGGGTCTCTTCTGGTTCCATACACATTTTAGGATTGTTTGTTCCAGCTCTTTGGATAATGCTGGTGGAATTTTGATCAGGATGGCATTGAAAGTATAGATTGCTCTGGGCAGTATAGACATTTTAACAATGTTTATTCTTCTGATCCATGAGCATGGAATGCTTTTCCATCTTTTTGTGTCTTCAGTTTCTTTCATGAGTGTTCTGTAGTTCCTGGAGTATAGATCTTTTACCTCTTTGGTTAGGTTTATTCCAAGGTATCTTATGGTTCTTGGTGCTATAGTAAATGGAATCAATTCTCGAATTTCCCTTTCTATATTTTTATTTTCTATGTATAAGAAAGCAACTAATTTCTGTGCATTGATTTTGTATCCTGCCACATTACTGAATTGCTGTATGAGTTCTAGTAGTTTGAGGCTAGAGTCTTTGGGGTTTTCCATATAAAGGATCATGTCATCTGCGAAGAGAGAGAGTTTGACTTCTTCTTTGCCAATTTGAATACATTTTATTTCTTTTTGTTGTCTGATTGCTGTTGCTAGGACTTCTAGTACTATTTTGAAAAACAGTGGTGAGAGTGGGCAACCTTATGTTCCTGATCTCAATGGGAAGACTGTCAGCTTTTCCCCATTGAGAATGATATTCACTGTGGGTTTTTCATTGATCAATTTTTTGAAGTTGAGGAATGTTCCCTCTATCCCTATACTTTGAAGAGTTTTAATCAGGAATGTGTATACTGTTAACTAGGAGACATCTGAACCCCTGCTCGACTGCACGGCTGTGAAGTCTCTTTTTAGCTCTTTGAAAGGGGTTACTCCCAAACTCTGGACACCTGGTGGGGGCCGCAGAGCAGGCTGGGCATTATTTTTTAGCACATGTCACATACCACTCACTAGTTGCTCAATGCAGTGCTGGCAGGTGGCGGATGCAGCCATGCTTCTGGAGAAGGGCCTCTAATGCATTTTTTCCCAGGTGGGTGAGTCAATGGTATTTCTTGACTAGATGCCCTCCTGTTGCTGTTGGGATGAAGACGTGCCCGTCTGGCATCACCCATCACCCCTTTTTAGTCAGGGTGGCCCCTGACTGAAAAAGACGTGCCCATCTGGCATCACCCATCACCCCTTTTTGGTCAGGGTGGCCCCTGACTGAAAAAGACGTGCCCATCTGGCATCACCCATCACCCCTTTTTGGTCAGGGTGGCCCCTGACTAAAAAAAATGGTGGGCCATTTTTTTCTTCTTAGTGTAACTGGGCGGAGGGACTTCTTCTGGGGGTGTCAGGGCCATGGTGAGGGAAGGAGCTCTGTCAGTGTCCTTACTGGCTGTGGTCTTGGCAGCCTCTTTTGCCAGATGATTTCCCCATGCTATAGGGTCGTCTCCTTCCTGGGGTCCCTTATAGTTCGGGATTGCTGCTTCTCTTGGAAGCCAGATGGCTTTAAGGACTTTTAGTATCTCTTCTTTTGAAGAAAAAGTTTTTGATAGCTTTTTCTGCACCAGTTAGGAGGCCCCTCTCCTTGTAGATGGTCCCCTGTAGATGCACAGTAGGGATGATGTACCGAGAGTCAGTGTGGATGGTGACCCGCTTGTCTTCACTGAGGGTGAGGGCTCGGGCTAAGGCGTATAGTTCAGCCCATTGTGCTGACCGTCCAGCTGGTAATGCCTTAGCTTCTAGGATTTCCGTGGTCATGGTCACTGCATAACCTGCTTTCCGGGCACCCTCTTGTGGTAATTGCTGCCATTGCCGAACAGCGTGAGCTCTGGATTCTTTATGGCTTAATCCTGTAAGTCTGGACGGCTCACATAGACTTTATCAGTTACCTCAGAGCAGTCATGGTCTAGTTCCCCCTCTTCCCTGGGGAGAGAGGTTGCTGGGTTTAATGTCCTTACTGTTCCGAGGATGACCTATGGATTGTCCCAGAGGAGCCCTTGGTACTGTGCTAGCCAGGAGCTGGAAAGTGGTGCCCCTGTGTGTTCATAAGGAACGTAACTGCATGAGGGACCTGGGTGTTAAGTTCTTGTCCCAGGGTGAGCCTGTCTGCCTCCTTAATGAGTAGGACTGTGGCTGCCAGTGCCCTGAAGCGCGGGTGCCATCCTGCTGCCACAGAGTCTGGTCTCTCTGACAGATGGGCAGCTGGCCATTGTCAAGGCCCAACTGTCTAGGTAAGTACCCCCAGCGCTGTCTTTTTTGTGTACAACGAGATTGAAGGGTTTTTCTATATTTGGTAGGGCTAGGGCTAGAGCCCGCCCAGGGCAGCCTTAATCTCTGTGAAGGCAGCTTCTGCTTTCTCAGTCCAGGCAGGGGTTTTCGATTTGGTCCCCCTAAGAGATCACGGAGGGTTCTTGTTATTGCTGAGAACTCAGGAATCTGGATGCGGCAGAATCCTGCAGGCCCCAGGAATTCTCGTAGGCCCTTTTCTGGGGCTGTGGCAAGGAGATGGTGGCTTTCTTTCTCTGGCCCTAGTTCTCTCTTCTCTTGGGTGAGGAGGAAACCGCGATATCAGACCTGTTGGTGGCAGATTTAGGTCTTTCTCCCTGAGATTCCATCCTTTGTGCCTTCTGTGCAGTCACTGGCGAGGAGGTCATCCACGTCCTGGAGGAGGGCGCATGCATTTGGGACGACTGCGTGCAAGGAGATGGCGACCTTGTTGATGGGCAGAGGTCTTGAACTGGTCGATATCCCCTCCTGGCTTCTTGACTGGCAGGAGTGGGGTATGCCGGGCTGACTGGCACTCAATCAGGATACCTGCTTTTTAAGTCTGGCCAGGTGCTCTTGAATGCCAACGTTAGCTTCTTATGGGAGGGGGTACTGCCTTTGCTCTGGAGTTGGGCTCTCGGGATCAGTTCAGCAATGATAGGGGCCCGATTCTGGGCTAGTCGGGGTGGGTTTTCTTTAGACCATACGGAAAGGAAGTACCTTTCTGAAGTACCTTTCCATACTGAAAGGAAGTGAACCTGAACTCCGGCAGGCCATTCGGTTCAGCCTGGGCACAGAATAGCCTCCATTCTTTTTTTCCCTTGGTGTGGTAATTGCTAGTACCAGAGACCCTGTGTCCTCTTGCCCTGGGTTCATTCGGAGGCTGCTGTGCCCGGTGGGCTGAAAGGTTATCGGAACCCCAAGCTTGGAGAGTATGCCTCAGCCCAGGAGGGGGACCGGGCAATAGATATAGAGGAATTCATGTTGCACCTAGGTGGCCCCTGAGTTTACACTGATGAGCCTGGCAAATTGCCAGTGTCCTCGTAGCCCCAAGGATGATCGCAGTCCTCTTGCTGAAAGGGGCCACTGGGGAGGTGACAAGAGAGTACTCCGCCCCAGTATCCACCGTAAAAGTCACTGGTTGGCCCATTTTTATTCTAACCATGAGCTCATGGAGGCCAAGGAGGAGAGAGCCTGGTTCCCCTCAGTCTATTTCTGCAAGGCCTAAGAGGTCCCCCTTTTCAGGAAGCCTTTCCCTGGTTGAGACATACTTTATTTTAATGCCTCTTTTCTTTACAGTAGGGCACATTGATCCCTGGCCAAGGGGGTTCTGGGTTCCCCAGGTTTGGTGGTTGTGGCCCCTCCACCCTATAGACCTGTCAACAGAGCCACCCTGGAAACCCTTTCCCAGATTGAACAGGTGGGCTTGTGTGTCCACTTGAAGGGATCGGTGGTGGAGAAAGGTTGATAATACATCATGCAACGGCCGGGCTGGACTGTCGGGTCTTTATGGTGCCACTCTGGTTCTTGCTTCTCTTGTACCGGCATTTGGAGGGCACTTGGCCCAGCCTGGGAAACAACCTGGCTGCTGGTCTTAGAGAAAGTAGATCCTCTGGGCCTGGGGCGCCCTGGGGAGACTGGTGGCAGCAGAGTGTCTGGAACTGGAGGCGGCCAGGTGTAGACAGCCTTGGGGGTGCGTACAGAGGGGACAGGATAGGTTTAGCCTTGAGATTTCTGGCTGGGATCTGTAGAGGCTAGGGCTTCTGTTGGTCTTTTTGGGCCACTTGGATGAGGCGATTAAGACCCAGGCCCATCCCTGCCTATTGCAAGCGAATGGCACCCAGGGGGTAGGGTCTGGGCAAGTCCTAGCCAGGAGTCAATGTACAGAAATTGGTCAGGGTGTTTTGGTGTTCTGTTACAACGAGCCAAACCCGATGAGTCGCTGGGACAGCTAATGTCCCTTTTGAAGGCCATCCAGCATTGAAGGTGGGTCATTCTAACTCACATAGGGTTCTCTGTTGGCCAGGATATATTTTAACTTCATATTCTTCTGTAAACCCCTTTCTCGGATTTTGATCCTACTGTCTGGGACTGTAGGTTGACTCTGTCCTTGGTCCCATAGTGATGTTTCCCTGTGTCGCCGGCGCAGAGACAGACAAAGGGTGGGTGTCCCTGCAGAGAGACCAGGCCCAGGCCCGCCTGTCCGCCCTCCTGGGGGACACCTACATGCCTCTTGGCCACCGTGAGTCCGTATAAACCCCAAACTGGCGCCCCAAGGGCTCACCTTAGACCCTATGAGGTCACCCCGGAGACAGGTCAGGGCCCACTCGGACTCCGTGGACTTCTGGGGGCCCTAAGGGTGGAGCCACGGCCTCGGGCCGCCTGACCCGGCAGGTCGAACTGCACATCCGCTCGGGCTTTCACACCCACGTTCTTACGGTTCCTCCCCCCAGGCCGGACCTGCGCGATTCCTTTCCCTTCGGGAGTTCTGTCCTGCCCCCCCCTTTCGGGGGTTTCTGACCTGAGGGAACCCCCTCCCCCGACCCCTCCCCCCTGGGAGGAGATCGTCTCCTTCCGAGACCTGACGGGGGCCTGGGGCAGGTGTGTCGCCGGGAGGAGATCCAGGTCCTCACCTGCCGGCCTGACGGGCGGGACCAGCGGAGCGGCCGGCTCTGACCCGGGCAGCTGCCGGAAACCAGGCGGCGCGCCCTCTCCTTTACGACCCTCGTGTGTCGCCGCCGCGACAGCCGCAAACCGGTGGCCGCGATGGTGCCCGGCGGGGGAGCCACGTGTTGCGAACCTGCACTGGGTCCTGGCCCCAAACCCAAGCGGCCCTCGGAGAGCCTGGAGGACGGGAGGCTCATTTCATGGCGGTGGGCCCGCGAGAGAGTAATCTCTCCAGGTTGGGAGACCCGAGCACAAAGGGGATCGTTTCTACACTTTTGCTTCTGTATCTGTGCCAGCCACTCCTGCGCCACGACCAGCAGGGTGGGTGGCAGAGAACAAAGAATGGCCCTGGGGCCGCGACTGGGATTCCCCTGATGGATTGGTTCGCCACCACACAGATTTTCCTTATCATGACTTCAGAATCCATGATCTAAACCATTCCGTGAAGCTGCCCTTAAAACCCTACCTTTATATTGCTGGGTGATGTAAGGATTCATACAGAAAAAATATTCTAAGGAAGTGACCCTGAAGATCTGGTATGGAAAATGGAGGCAGGGGCACCTGGGTGGCCCAGTCAGTTATGCATTTGCCTTCCGCTCAGCTCACCATCCCAGGGTCCTGGGATTGAGCCCCGGATCAGGTTCCCTGCTCAGCGGGGAGTCTGCTTTCTCCCTCTGCCCCTCTCCTTGCTCATGCTTACACACTCTCTCTCTCTCTCTCTCTCTCTCTCTCTCTGAAATAAATAAAAATGGAAGTGAATATGGAAAAAATTGTAAGATCCCCAATGCAAAATGGCAGGCCACAGTTCTCCTTAAATATTGAAGCACTTTTATACGGCATCACTTCTATATCCCAGACTGTGACGGTATCCACACACTTCTGTGTAACAGCTGCAGGAGACAAAGTCCCCAGGACCACATTCTTGCCCATCTTTTTCCTCTGAAACGGACACCATCCATTGTATGCGGCATCGATGCTCTCTGTTTTAATCCCACAGATGAAAGAGCTCGGGGTCATCTTCTACAACTGCAGCTGCCTGGTCCTGGACTTACAGAGGATATTCGCTCTGTATAGCTCATTAAAGTTCAAGAACAGAGTGCCTCAGACCTGGTCCAAGAGGCTCTATGGCGTCTACGACAACGAGAAGAAGTTGCAGCTTCAGTTGAATGAAACCAAATCTCAAGCCTTTGTGTCGGTGAGTCCTTGCCCTCCCGCTCCTCCTTCCTCCCAAGCTGGAACGTTCGAGTATGATCCGGGCCATCCCGAATTCCCCACATCCGTTCTGTCCCATCCCTCAAAGAGGTAAGGTACACGCTCTCAGGCTCGGCCGTCCCCAATGAGGGGAACAGTGATGAAGGTTAATGGTCGTTCCTAGCTCCCGAGGTCACCGTGCTCCTCCACTCTGGCCACGGAGTCCTCCTTTGATGAAAGGAGTCTGAGGGAACCCCAGTGTGTAACACAGATAAAAGGAGAGCTGTGTGTATGTCACTGAAGCTGAGGGCAGGGCAGGGCACAGCCTCTGGCCCCTGACTACACTGAAAACCACCACCCATCCCCCACCTCTACCCCCCCCACCACAGCTGCCCCACAGTGTCAATGGGAATGGGCAGTGGGACTCTGTGCCTACAGCGCTGCTCCCCAATCTTTAATGAAGAACTGGCTGGGGCAGGGGCACCTGGGGGGCTCATTTAGATGTCTGCCTCCATCTCAGGTCATGATCTCAGGGTCCTGGGATCTAGCCAGGCATCGGGCTCCCTGCTCAGTGGGGAACCTGCTTCTCCCCTCAACTTCCCCGCTTGTGTTCCCTCTCTCACGGAGTCTCTGTCACAGAAAAACCTTAAAAAAAAAAAAAGACTGGCTGGGGAGTCTGTTTAAAATGCAAATGTAGAGCCCCCCCCTTCTCCTACCCAGGATCGAAGCACTGGTCTGGGGTAAGATCTTAGAATTTTGTTTTGAAGCAGGCTCCACAGCTCATCCTAGTGCTCAGATAAACTGCTTAAAACCATGCTCCTAATTCAACACGCTCATCATCCTTTTTGCGTTTCAAACCCAAAGCACAGTCTGAAAATTTAGCCAGGTAGCAATTGAGACAAAAGAGGGTGTTTTTCTGTCTTAACAAATTCATATAAATACAAATAGCAGAACACAGACTGCAAGATTTTCATCAAACCAAGCTAAAAAAAAACTTTTCTTTAAAATATGCAGCAGACCACAATGCAGTCGCCAGTAGCATATTGCATAAGGCGTTTTACGAGCATAATTATTTCATGTATTCGGTTTCATTTCCTCTCAAGACAACCCTGTAAGACGGGAAGGCCAGCTCTGATTCTGAATTTGTAGACGACTAGCAATAGGAAATTGGCCAAGGAACCCTGAATCCAGAAGGTGACAGGGTGACACGACACCCCAAGGGACACTTGCTTAGCCAGTAGAGCAGATGGGAAGCAGCAAGGAATAGATGAATTCTCAGCAGATTTCAGACAATTGCTGGATTTTGAATTTATGGTTTGAATCTTAGAGCTAGGTGGATGTGAGTTTTGTGTACATTTATATTCTGACTCTTAAAAAGCTGGGGGAGTCCCCCCCCCCTTGTTGATCCCAAAGTTACCATACCTGCCCCAGAGAGAAGGCCAGACCCTTAATAAAATCTACTAAAATGAAGGCCTTTGCTGTATTCTAGGGCAGATCTGCCAGTTGCTTTTTATTAAATGATTTGCCCCCAAATAAATCGAGTTTTGAAACATGCCTTCAGGAATAGCCTTTTAAACTGTATAATGTCTCTGCTTTCTGTTTTTATTTTTCATATTATTACTTTATCTTCTATTTCCTATTAATATCAAGCCTATCTTTGAATTCCAGTTTGATAGATATTAATTGAACACAGTTTTTGCAGAGACATAAAATCCTTCAGGTAAAAAATAATGTCAGACCTCCCCACCACTAGAATTGGTAACATTTGCCCAAAGCTCTTTGATCTCACCCCTAATGTAGCATTTATCACATTCTCATAACTGTTTGTTTATTGATCATCGCTCCCACTATTTAAAAGGCTCCAAAGGCCATATACAGGGCCATCTTCATCATTGCTATTCCCAGCACATTACTTACAGCTCCCTAAAAGCAACAATAAATGTGGGATTAGTTTTATTAGTAGTAATTTTAATAAAAAGTTCTAGGATGCATATAATTTTCTGGGTAATACATGCCAAACAAATGTCAAGCAAATTTATTGAAATTCAAAGTATTTGTTATAAAATATCTTAAAATAGTATATATTTTTTTAAAAGATTTATTTGACAGACAGAGATCACAAGTAGGCAGAGAGGGGTGGGGGAAAGCAGGGCTCCCTGCTGAGCAGAGAGCCTGATCCCAGGGGTCGATCCCGGGACCCTGGGATCATGACCTGAGCTGAAGGCAGAGGTTTTAACCCACTGAGCCACCCAGGTGCCCCTAAAATAGTATATTTTTATAATCTCACAATTCCAAGACTAAGTTAACACATGCACACACAAATATCATTGAAGACCTTAAGAATTACTATTCCCCAAATTAGATTTGGGATGATTAATAACTTAGCATGTGATATATAAATTTTAAGTTATGATATAAACATGGATTATTTCTAGTTTTCTCATGGAACACAAGGAGAGGCCTGGCGAGATTTCACTCTGTGATCTCTAACCACTTGGAGCCACATGATTTCGATTTATTTACTTTCCCCATTGAAGTCAGAAACAGGAACCATAGTTGACTGTGTTTTGGTCTTATCTTGTAGATTTCTCTTTGGAACGCTTGAGATTATAAATTTGCTTTCCAAGATCAAGACTAGTTGGTTCAAGGTCTGTTCTTTTCATGAGCAGGGAGCCCACCGTGGGACTTGATCCCAAGACCGTGAGCCTATAGCAGATGGAACCACCTAGGTGCCCCTCAAAGTCCATCATTACTGATCTGGGTGCTAGACAGATGTCATTTCTCATTACGGTTTCATTCACCCATCCAGTCCAGTGGACTGAGATGCATTTAGTGAGTGAGTGCAGACATTAAGCAGAACGTGGTGCTGTGAAAAATACCCTGCTCTATTCCCTTGCTTCGCTGTTAATTACATTTCATTATCTTTGTGGAGAGATGCTTTACATTCCATGAAATTCACCCTTTCCAAGTATATGATTCAGTGGGTTTCAGTGTGGCCAGAGCTGTGCTTCCATCTCCACGGTCTCATTTCGAACACTGTCATCAGCACAAAGACCACACCCACTGGGGCCACTCTCCCTAGTCCCCTTCCCCCAGGCCCTGGCAACCACTCCTCTGCCGTCTCTTAGGGTTCTCCTCTCTCTAGCATTTCATATTAGTGGAGTAAGACAGTCTGTAGTCTTTTTTTTTTTTTTTTAAAGATTTATTTGTTTGAGAGAGAGACACAGGAGGGAGCAGAGAAAAAGGGAGACAGACTCTAGCCGACTCCCCACTGAGCCCAGAGCCCAACATGGGGCTCAGTCTCGCGACCCTGAGATCATGACCCCAGCCAGAATCAAGAGTCGACGCTTCACTGACTGAGCCACCCCGGCACCCAACAGTGTGTCGTCTTTCGTAATTGACTCCTTTCACTCAAAGTCTATTAATGTTACAACATGAATCCGTACATCCCTCCTTTTTTATGGTCAAATAATATTCCAGGTATCAAATTAGGTTTATTCATCCACCCTTTGAACATTTAGGAGTTTCTATCTTCTATCTTCTGGCTCCTGTGAAGAGTGCTGGTGTGAAGCTTTATGCACAAGGTTTTATTTGAACACCCGTTTCCAGTGTTTTGGGGATGTAGACTCAGGAGAAGTACCATGGGTAGTGTGATAGCTGTGCTGCACACTCTGAGACTGACAAACCATTCTCCAAACTGGCTGCCCCAATTGACGATTCCACCAGCAACAAATGACAGCTCCCATGTCTCCACATCTTTCCCAATGCCTGTTATTTTCGATTTTATTTCACCCCTCCTGGTGGGTGTGAAATGGTATGTCCCTGTGGTTTTTACTTGTATATTTTAATGTGTTCATTGGCCCTTTGTTCATCTTTTCTGAGACATGTCTTTCCGATCCTTTGCCCACTTCACTTGGATTATTATTATTGAGTGGTGAGTGTTCCTATACATTCCACATATACAGTTTGCAAATATATTCTCCCTTCTGTGGGGCCAGCTTTTTGTGTTTAATATATTTTAACTTATATATTCTTGGGATGGAGTGTGGATTCTTTACAAACCAGGAAACAGTTGTGAAATAAATCAGAAGCCTGCTAAGGCAAGTATTTAAAGACTATACAAAGCAAGTTATGTGAATGTTTAAGGCACTAGTTGATCTGAGAGAGAAACATATTGCCTAGATGCAGGTGCAGAAGAGAACTGGAGTGGTAAAAGGTCATCACAGAGCCAAAACAAAGAATGTTTTCCTGCTCCTTCCCATAATAAAGGAGTACACAGTGCAAGGCTCAGAAAATTAATTCAGGGGCTGCCTGGGTGGCTCGCTGAGGTAAGTGTCTGTCTTCTGCTCAGGTCATGATCCCAGGGTTCTGGGATCGAGCCCCACATCTGGCTACCTGCTCAGCGGGAAGCCTGCTTCTCCCTCTGCCTGCCACTGCCCCTGCCTGTGCTCTCTCGCTGTCAAATAAGTAAATAAAATCTTCTTTAAAAAAAGAAAATTAGGGGCGCCTGGGTGGCTCAGTGGGTTAAGCCACTGCCTTCGGCTCAGGTCATGGTCTCAGGGTCCTGAGATCAAGCCCCGTATCAGACTCTCCGCTCAGCAGGGAGCCGGCTTCCTCCTCTCTCTCTCTCTCTCTGCCTGCTTGTAATCTCTCTCTGTCAAATAAATAAATAAAATTTTAAAAAAAAAAAATAAAGAAAAGAAAATTAATTCAGGACCAATAAGAGGGAGACTTAACAGCCTTCTAATTAAATTATTGGAACTAGTTAACTTCCTCTGTCAGACCAGTAGATCAGTCATTCTTTAGGTGGTTGTTCATTCACTTACATCTTAAGCAAATATTTCAAAGCCACTAGTATATCCAGACACTATTTTCAAAGGTAGTGGACTCTGGAATATACCCATCAGGCACTGCCACACCCCCAGGGCTGGGAGAACTGACACAAATAGTCACGCATTTCCCTAATACACACGACACCTGCCATACTCCAGGCATCAGGTTCAGCGGAAGGAACGCAGCGGACAAGTGCACATCCATGGCTGTTCCCGAGTGGATGGAAATACCCAACGTGAAGCAGCTCCACTGGGAGTGAGGTCTGGTCTGGGAGTCCCTCCGACCTGCGGCGCTGGTTAACGCAGGAAGCCCTCTCACGTTCAGCCCACAGATACTGCTATAGAGCAGGGGCTAGGAGTGGCCTGGAGATAACCAGGTGTTGGAGATACACAGCCCCGCGGGGCACAGGCCAGTGCAGAAGCACCCAGCCTCATGAAGACGACCCCATGTCACGGGCTAGAATAAACACCACCAAACCAGCAACTTATTTTGGGCCACCGATGTACACCGAGCAGCCAGACTAGAGCTAGGATGTGGCAGGCGCTGAGTGCTATTGGCTGAACAAAGTCCAGCAAGCACAGAAGAGAGGCCCGGAACCCAGACAGCAAGACGGGTGTGTCCGTGATGACCCAACCCCCCCTTCAGCCACAGGGCTCAGCAGGTGGAAGGGACCCGCCCGCACGCCTCCGCAGGCTGTAAATGCGGGAGCCGGGCCAGGAGCACCGGATGGCATCGCGCACGACCAGATGTGAGGAGACCAAGGACACTGCGCCTCCATTTGCTCCTCCCTGAAACCGGAACTAGATTTGGGAACACAAGGAAATCCGGGAGACTTCTGAAACAAAAACCGGGGCCTCCAGATGCACGACAGGGCTGGCTCAGGCCCTGGTCTGGGGCTGACATTTTTTTTAAAGATTTAATTTACTTATTTGACACACACAGAGAGAGAAAGTACAAGCAGGAGGAGCAGCAGAGGCAGAGGGAGAAGCAGACTCCCTGCCAAGCAGGGAGTCCCATGCGGGACTCGGTCCCAGGACTCTGGGATCATGACCCGTGCCAAAGGCAGCCACCTAACTGACTGAGCCACCCAGGCCCCCTGGTGCTAACACTTAAAGCAGACCCAACAGGCTGAGGGAATTAAGTCGTTTCCATATTGACTGTATTGATAGAGACAGAAAAATGAGTGCCTAGAATCCCTAAAATCCAGCCAGGGACTATCTCAGCAGGCAGATGAGGCAGGGGCCATAGGCTAAATAATATCACAGATAAATCATATTATGAGAGGCCAGAGAAAGGAGAAGGAGCCTCTGGGTTCCACAGAGGGGCTCGTCCTAGAGCTGGAAGGTAGAGAAAGTCGAGGACTCTGAGGGGCCAGAAATGCTGACGGGAGCAAACACGCAGAGCGCAGAGATCGGGGCTGGGCCGTTCCTTCCCTCTGGGGCACGGAGGGCATGGTGGCTGGCCCAGGAGGGAGGCAGAGAAAAGGGAGGCCAAGGCACAAAGGGCCAGAGATAGACCCCTCCAGTGAGTTCAGGCAGGATTCCCAGACACCAGGAATGCTGAGCTTGACGTGTGTGTGTGTGTTTACATCATGGTGACAAGGAAATGATGTGTTAAAGTCCCAGCAAAGAGCACTAGGGAGAAATGGCAGGAGGGACAGGGAGACACAGGAGACGCTGTAGAAGCAGGAACATCTGTCCCGCAGACAGCCGGAGTAACCGCCATGTGTGTGCTGGGTGAAGGGGAGAGAGACAGCTCTGGGTTTTGTTTGTTTTTTATTGCTTTTGTGTGGTATGGTTTGTTTCTATTTTGTGTCCGTTCATAAGGGTTTGTTGTTGTTTCGGCGTTAGTCTTTTTCAAAGACTTAGAAGCTCACCCTCATTCCAAAGTAAAAATCATTTAAATAATCAAAAACCATTTGATAGTCAGCTGCCAAGGTGACTTTCTGAGCAGGGACTCCGGGGTGGGGGTTGGGGGGGTACCCTGACCAGGCTCCTTTCCTGCCCCTCTCCCCCACGCTCCGCATTCCTCCGCGTCAGGATCTAGAACGCCCACTTCGTCTTCCCTAAGCAGGGTTGAGGATTCCCAGCAGCGTGGTGTGGGGAACCCCTGAACCTTGGATGAGAGACCCAATGCCCCCACAGCAGGGAGTTCCAGAAACCATGTATTCAGACTTCTGGTACAAAACACCCCTTGGATTACGCATGCCTCTCCACGTGCCGTCTGTATAGAATATGTACTACACGGTAACGCCTGAGAAAATTTGCAGCTCTGCCTGACAAGGTGTCCGCCAGAGCCCCCTAAGTGTAGAGCTAGAGTGCTCCCCAAATCGGGTGTCGATATCGAACACTAGAATCCCCTCCCAAAACAGACGCAAAGGACAGCCTCGAGACCCGTCCTGGGACACCCAGATCTGAACATGCCTCAGCTGTGCTAGGATCGCATATGTATTTGTCCAGTCTCATCCAGAACTGCGAAGTTGGTTTGCAAAACTTGACCCAAAAGCCAAGCTCCATTAGAATACGTAAAAAACAGCAACAAAAGAGAGAAAGCCCCAGCTAACAAAAAGCAATCTAAACGTCGGGGGTTTTGTGTGTTTTTGCAGAATTCTCCCAAGCTCTTCTGCCCCAAGAACAGAAGCTTTGACATCGATGCCATCTACAGCGTGATCGACGACGCCAAGCAGTATGTCTACATCGCAGTCACAGACTACCTGCCCATCTCCAGCACCAGCACCAAAAGGTCAGTGAGTGCACAGCCTCGTCCTCGAGCCCATTCTCCAGGGCCAGGCACACATGGGGGACCACGGGGAGCCAGCCTGCACCCAGAGATGCTCTCTGTTCACCTTGGGTTGCTGCCCATCAGACCTCCTCGGTCTGCATTCGGATCTTCCCCGTGACCTGTCTCCTCCCTCAGTCCATCTGCAGGACTCAGGGGTCGTCTCCTGCCAGAGTTCCTCAGTGCTCTACCTCACAGGCACGGGAACGACTTGCAAGTGAAGATGGGGGTTTTGTCATCCTGAGCGTTATTTGAAAAATAAAAATAAATGGAATAATCCAAACGATTCAGAAAAATACTACGTCTTGAAGATGAGTTCGCAGGTGTCCTTGAAGGACATGCTGACACTGAGGAGGCCTGGCAAGACCTTCCGTGGAGGAGACGTCATCTCGTCGTGTCCCCGCCAGTCCTCATTAAATGCTCAACTTTCCTATGCTTTCCGCTTCAAGAAGGAGGAGACTCAGAACATGGATGTTCTCAGTCCATTCCTCTCTATGAAGAAGAAAGCATTTTAAAAATAAAGGGATTTTTTTGCAGTAATTCATCACTGTTTGGGGCGGTGTGTAAGTCACTGAATATTTACATGGATGCAGGCATGGCTCTGCCCCAAATGTTCCCTGCTTTTGCTTTCTTGCTGGAAGTGCAAAGATGTGGGTGCTTGCGCTCTAAAGAACACATTGCGTCCAGGAAAAGTTTTCAAAGGGCACATTTCTGGGAGTACCACCTGAGACTTTTTAATTTGGAAAATTACAATTTCAAAATAACCATTTGCTGCGGTAAAATGATTATGCGTGCTCTCTATTGCTTGAATGATTTTTAAGTTGCCAACGCCAGATAGGCATAATATGCTTCCTTATGCAAATGGCTGTAGGATTGCAAAAGCATGTTTCTCCCAGAACTGCTGGAGACACTATGAAAAACACTTTTACTTTAAAATGCGGTACATACTTGAATATTCATAGGTTTTTACCCATTTACTAGTGCACGGTTTCTAGTTCTCCTTTTTATTTTCCTCTTGTTTATTGTGTGTGTGGTTTCAGATACCATTTTAGATGTCAACTCCCCCTGGGGACGATTTTGAAACCTATTAGATAGGTTTTGCCTGATGTTTCCATTATTGTGGAAGGAGAATAAGGTCAAGTTTATGGACTTATGTTAGTATGGAGGCTGATTTCTTGGGATTGACAAAACCTTCATCCCATGAAGTCCCAGGAACAAAAGGTTGGGGCGGGGGCAGGGAGTTAGCATGGAGAACCTAAAACATCTTGGAAAAGCAAAAGTCAGAAAAAACTAAAAGAATGATAAAGAACGGAAAACTCACATGAAGTTTTGCGTTTGGGTTATTAATCTTCCATTTCAGCTGTTAGTAAAAGAAGAGTTCTTTTCTCATCCTTAATGTAAGACCTGCCCCTGTTGTCAAGGATTCTGATGAAAAGTCATCAGAGACATAAGAGATAGTTCAAACATCTAGGCTATAATTAAATATGTAAGAATGAAAAAAAAAATTGGGAAAACTCCTGGGAAAAGACACTGAAGTTTGTGTCAGCTGAGAATGTCTATTTGGTTTGTTTTTTGTTTTGGTACATTTTACTTCTGGGAGTGGTGACATGACTTCATTATTCTGCTGCAGTAGAACAATGTAGCCACATAGAGCTACACTTCTTCCTTTCATAGTCTCACCAAAGGAAAACAACAAACTGCTTGAAGCATTTAATGCCCCCACTCAAAAATCTGAAAGTAGGACCATTAAAATCTCAACTGTAACCAGATGTGCTTTTGCCTTACTTTAAAATAATTACCTTTAACTATTTTCTTATCAAGTGTAAATGGGCTTTAGATATTTCATAATTATAAACATGCCAATGACATGTCTCTGTTCATTATTCATTTGTGGCAAAACATTCTTTTTTGATAGTATAAAAAAAATTAAGCAAGCTGGGTCTTTCAGGTTTGAAATTCAGACAACTTTTGAATAATATTACCACTAGCCAGTCTATGAGAAAATTTTGTTTTGTTTCTGTATATTAAACTTCCTTTTCATTACAATAAAAAAAAGAAAGAAAGAAAGAAAAAATATTTAAGTCAGCCTGACTCCTTGTCTTTACATTGTCCTAGAGAAATCTTTCAGGAGTGATTCCAACTTGAATAAACAAATAGATACTATCAAATATGCTACAGACTTAACTTTTAGTGTACGCCCTGCTAAACATCCAAATGAAAGGAAACACACGATCCCAAAGTAGAAATAGTTGGCAACGTGTAAAAAAATATATATACACCGTCACTTAGCAGCAATGTTAGAAATAACTTCTACTTTTCAAAGAAGTAGGAAGAAAGCAGAACAATGATGTGTGGCTAAGTAGATCTTGCAGTAAAAAAACCAGAGGCCCTATTTCACTTCTTCGTGTTTTAGCCATCGGGTGCTCTTTCTTTAAACAATTCACTTATTTATTTGGTTCTCAGTGTGCGGTGGTTCATTATTTATTTCCTCAGTCACATGCAATACATCTTTCAGAAGGAAATCAGTAAAAGTGTGAAGGAACAATAAAAATGTAGGCTGGCAGCCAAGAACCCCCTCTGGCAAAGTTACCTTTGGATGTGAAGGAGAAACAAAGGCTTTCCCAGAAAACAAAAGCTCAAGGCGTTCACCACTCAGAGACCTTCCTTACAAGAGGTGTTGAAGGGAGCTCTTCACATTGAAACAACAACAACAAAATGAAAGCACACTAAGTTCCGATTAAGGTGATAAACAAGCAGTTGGAATTAGAATATTGTAACTGTAACTCCTTTTTGGAATAGTAGATTATACTCTTAACTGTATGTTAAAGGAAAAGAGCATTAAAATAACTCTCCCTACTAAAAGTGGGGATGAAGTCACAGCTGACGAAGAGGTAACATCACAACATCGAAAGTACAGGAGGAGAGAAGCAAAAGGATGATAGGTGAAAAGAAAAGTGCAGTCAGTAGAGAAAACTGTTTTTTTCTATGAGATGCCTTGTGTAAACCCCATAGTAACTACATGACAAAAATCTAGGGCAGAAATATGAAACATGAAAAGGAGGGAGAACGACCAAATCATCCTGGACAACCACCAACTGGCAAAAGCAGACTGAAACAGAAAGAAAAAAACATGGAAAAACAAAACCAGAAGGCGGGAGATAAAATGGCCAGTAGTAAGTAAATGCTTACCTATTAGCAATCACCCTCAGTGAAAATGCATTGAACTCACCAATCAAAAGGCACAGAGTGGCTGAAGGGACAAAAAAGCAAATATGCTGCCTAGAGGGGACTCACTTCAGCTCTAGAGACACGTACAGGCTCAGAGTGCAGGAATGCAAGATGACACTCCAAGCGAACAGAAATGAAGGCAAGTGTAACCATACTTATATTGGACAAAATAGACTTTAAGCCAGAAAGGGTCCCAGGAGACAAAGAAGGTCCTTATGTAATGATAAAAGGGCCAGTATATCAAGAAGATAGAGCAATTGTAAATATATGTGCTTGTTGCCAACACTGCAACTTCAAAACATATTAAGCAATTAATGAGGGATCATAAGGGAGAGATAGACGATAATGCAGTAATTGTAGGGCACTCTAATACCCAACATCAGCCATGGATAAACCAACCAGACAGAAAGTCAACAAGAAAATGTTGCAGTTGAACCTAGCTTTAGAACAAATGGACTTAGCAGGCGTACTCAGAACATCACACCCAACAGCAGCAGAATACATGTTCTTCTCAAGTGCACATGGAACATTCTCCGGGATAAATCACATACTAGGCCACAAATCAGCAAATTTAAGAGAGTTGAAATCCTACCAACTATCTTCTCTGACCACAATCCTATGAAACTAGGAATCAACAAGAAGACAGTAAAAAGATCTACAAATACATGAAACTAAAAGCACTTTTTTTTTTTAAAAGATTTTATTTATTTATTTGACAGACAGAGATCACAAGTAGGCAGAGAGGCAGGCAGAGAGAGAGAGCGAGAGAGAGGGAAGCAGGCTTCCTGCGGAGCAGGGAGCCCGATGCGGGGCTCAATCCCAGGACCCTGAGATCATGACCCGAGCCGAAGGCAGCAGCCCAAACCACTGAGCCACCCAGGCGCCCCTAAAAGCACTTTTAAACAACTGTTGGGTCAAAGAAGAAATCAAAAGGGAAATAAAAAATTGTCTTGAAAACACAACATATCGAATATTATGGGATGCATAAAAGCAGATCCAAGAAGAAAGTTTATGACTATAAATACATACACTGGGAAATGAGAAAGATCTTAAATAACCTCACTTTACACCACAAGGAACTAAAAAAAGAAAGTATCAGAGCAGAAATAAATGAAATAGAGATCAATAGAAAGTATCAACAAACCAAGAACTGGTTCTCTGAAAAGAAAAACAAAATTGAAGCCTTTAGCTAGACTAAGGAAAAAAGAAAGCTCAAAGAAATAAACATGAAAGAGGAGATATTACAACTGATACTACAGAAATACCTAGAATTATGAGACTACTCTGAACAATTATATGTCAAGAAATTATGTAAACTAAAAGAAATGACTACATTTCTAGAAACACAACCTATCAAGACTAACACAGGAAGATGGAGAAAATCTGAACAGACCAGTTGTGAGTAAGGAGATTGAATTAGTAAAAAAAAAAAAAAAACTCCCAACACAAGAAATCTCAGGACCAGATGGCTTCCAAACGTTTAAAGCAGAATTAACACCAGTCCTCCCCCAAATTTGTTCAATATACCAAGAAGGAGAAACACTTTCAAACTCATTCTGTGAAGCCAGCGTTACTTTGCTACCAAAATCAGATAAGGAGACCACAAGAAAGAAAACTATAGACTAATATCCCTGTTGGATATAGAGGCAAATATTCTCAAGAGATTATTAGCAGACTGAATTCAGGAATACATTAAAAAGGATTATACACACACAATGAACAAATGGGATTTTATCCCTGGGATACGAGGGTATTTCAACATATGCAAGTCAACAAATGCAAATATACTGCATCAGTAAAATGATAAATATGACATGATCATCTCAATAGACAAAGAAAAACCATTTGACAAAATACAACACCCTTTCATGATAATTTAAAACAAAAACAAAAACAAAAAAACCCTCTAACATGGGTACCGAAGGACTATAACTCAGCATGATAAAAGCCATATATGACAAACCAACAGCTAACATTACACTCACTGGAGAGAAATTAAACCATTTCCCCCAGGATCAGGAAAAAAGCAAGGATGCCTACTGTCAGCAGTCTTACCCAATACAGTCTTGGGAGCCCTAGCCAGAGCAATCAGGCAAGAAATAAAAGGAATACACATTGGGAAGAAAGAAGTAAAATTACCATTATTTGCTGATGATGTGACCTTATATGTAGAAAATCCTAGAAAATCAGTTTGAAAAAAAAAAAAAAACTATTGGAATTAATCAACAATTTCAGTAAAGTGTTACGATACAACATCAGTTGTATTCCTTTACACCAATGATGAATCCTCTGAAAAAGCAGGAAAACCATCACATTCACAGTAACATCAAAAACAGTATTCTTAGGAATAAATTTAACAAAGGAAGTGAAAGATCTGTACAGTGAAAACTACAAAGCTTTGCTGAAAGAAACTGAAGAAGACACAGATAAATGGAAAGGCATCTCTGTCCGTGGACTAGAAGAATTAATATTGTTAAAGTGACTATACTACTGAAAGTGATCTACAGATTCAATGCAGTCCCCTTCAAAATACCAAAAGTATTCTTCACAGAAATAGAAGAAATAACCTTAAAATTTGTGCAGAACCACAAAAGACCCCAAACAGTCAAAACAATCCTGAGAAAAAGAACAAAGCCGTAGTAATAAAAACAATACAAGACATCAACCAATGGAACAAAATAGCCCAGAACGAAACCCTGGCTTATACATTCAACACAGGCACCAGGAGCACTCAATGGGGAAAAGACAGTCTCTTCAACAAATGGTGCTGGGGAAAACTGGAGAAAAACATAGAGAAGAGTGAAGTTGGACCCCTCTCAACACGACTCACAAAAATTAACTCAAGATAGATCAAAGACTTAAGATAAGACCTGATACCATAAAACTCCTAGAAGAAGATATAGGGGGAAAGCCCATCAATAATGGTCTTGGTAATAATTCTTTTGGCATGACACCAAAGCCCAAACAACAATAACAAAAAATTAACAGATGGGACTATATCAAACTCAAAAGGTTTTGCACCGCAAAGGAAACAATTAACAAAATAAAAGGACAGCCTACAGAATGGGGAAAGATTTTTGCAATCCATATCACTCTGTATGGAATCTAGAAAACTTCTACCTGTAGAAAACACAGTGCAAGGATGGTTACCAATGGCTGGGGGATAAGGGACAAGAGTGACAGTGTTTAAGACTGCAAACTTGTGATGAGTAGTCAATAGGTCAGGGCTAATGTGCTGTGAGCATTTTACTGTGATTATGTAATCTGGTGACTGTCAGTACATGGGCAGTCATTACAATATAAGACTGTACCAAAGGAACATGCTGTGTAGCTTTTTAAATTTATACAATGCTATGCATCAAATTTATTCCTTAAGAAAAAAAGGAGGCTGATTGGTCTGTGGGCTATTAATATTCTTCACTTATACTTGCATTCAACAAATGTTTATTGGGCACTGTGCAGAAGTGAGTAAAGTCTGAGTGGTGTGTGGTCCCAGGAACTCCATCCCATAGGGTGAATGGACACAGAACCTAGTGTAACCGCACAGTGCGGTGAATGGTACAACAGTATATCCATAGCATATTATAGGGCCTCGGTGAGAGCAGCTGTGGCAGGTTCAGAGGTAGCAGAAGCTTACTGGAGGAAATGCTACCTGATTACATTTTAAAATACGCAGGAGTTGATCAAACAAAGGATAAGAAGGGAGTTTTCCAGGTAGAAGGGACAGCTTGGGCAAAGTTTTAGGTGGGGAAAAATAGCCCTACCACATGCCAGGATCTGTAACGGGTTTGGTGCTGGACACAGGCGGTGAGAGACCAAATTGGAGGGAGGGCAGGGACCCAGGACAGGAGGATCTGACTGTGAGGGAGTCTTGTGACTTTGGGGAGCCTCCACTATGTTTTAATCACGGGAGATACGCTTTTAGACAGATCACTTCGGTGGTCATGGAAAATGTACTTGACAGGGACAAGACTGGAGGCTGCGAAACCATTTTGGAGCAGGTACAGTGGCCCAGGTCAGGGACGATGATGAGACGGCCGTGGAGGACAGAATAAAGGCTACACGTGCCAGGAGCGTCTCTGCAGTACACGGGGAGGAGGAGAGCGGGCACAAGGATTGCCAGGTCTTTGCTTTGGGTGATGAGATGATGAACATTATACAAAGTAGAAGGAATAAGCAGATTTGTGACTTTAAACTCCTTATAAAGGTCCAGATGGGTAAAGATCTTACAAAGATATCCAGAAGGAAGTCTGAAGGTGAGCCTGGTGATGTGAATTTGGAGCTTTTCAACTCTAGAGACAGCTGAGATCAAGTGCGTCGATGAAGCCGCCACGGAGATGGCCTGTCGAGGGGAGGACGGGACGGTGACGGAGTCTTAGGGTGTACGGACCGCACGATAGATCCAGGAACGCTGAGAGATCAGGAAGGGACAGACCAGCAAACCACAGGGTCATAGAAGCCACGGAGTCCCTTTCAAGAAGAAAAGAACCATCAACAGAGACACATGTGGCTTAAACTAACAGGAAAATAAGAAGGGAGTGATGTCCATTAGATCTGGCTGTTGGGACATCACCACTGACTTGGAGATTTGCACAAGAATGGTGAGCTGGAGGCCAGGGGGCAGTAGGCTGAGCAGTGGGTGGGGGCGGTCAAGTCAAGTCAGAGGTTCTGGATTACACTGTCGAGAAGTTACATTCACAAAAAAGTAGAGACAGACCCACACCGACGGAGAGCAAACTGATGGTCGCCAGAGGGGAGGGGCAGGAGGACAGGCAAGGTGCGCAAAGGGAGAGGGAGGTACAGGCTTCCGGCTGCAGGACGAGTGTCACAAGGATGATGGCACAGCACAGGGAACATACTCGTGATTGTGTCAGGGTGCTGTGTGGTGACAAATGGCAGCTGCCCTTGTGGTGAGCACAACGTACTATATAGAGATGCTGAATCGCTGCGTTGTACACTGAGACTAACGTAACGTGTCAGCTACACTCCAAGACAGATGACAGACAGATGGAAGTTTACTTAGTTCAAAAGGGGAAAGAAACTGTGCACCAGCCACACAAAGATGCAATCAGGGGAGGCTTTTCTGAGCGAGATTTACATTTTGTCTCAAACTAAGAGGAAGGGGTGGTGGGGTGGCGGGGTGGGGGGTTGAAACTCTCTTTGGGAAGGAACGGCCAATGAAACACAGTTGCGGAGGGTCAGGGGAATAGCCCAGGGGGTAGGGTGGTCCAGGTCTGACCCTGAACAGGTTGCCTTATCCTCTGAGCTGGGGGAAAAGGGGAGAAGGATGTGTGAGGCTCTGGGGGGTAGAAAGTTGTGAAAGATCAAAACAGAGAAGCTCTACATTGTGCATAGAGGGAGAAACCAGTTTTTCTCGAGTGGGGTACAGCTTAGAGTAGCTACAGAAAGGTCCTAGAGGAAGAACTTGCCCAAGGCAAGGACGAGGTGATGGATGGCGGTGAGGGCCTAGATGCCTTTGTGATGTCTCCTACCTCACGGGGCTGAGCTGACCTTGTTCAGCAGTCCTTGGCTTTGTGGCTGTAGAAACAGACCAAGGGAGGTGTGGCTCTGACCCAAGAGCTCAAGGAAGGGGCAGGGCATGTGTCCTTCAGGTGATCACTAAGGTTGGGCTGGGTTGGGAAGGGGACCCGAAGCTGATGGGGCAGGAGAGTGCTCAGTGGAGATTTCACAGGGTGCAGGACACTGGGGGACCACAGGCTAGTCCATACGAAGAGGAGACATTTGGAGGTGCACTGATTACAAAGCCAGCAGGCTAACGTTTTGATGATACTTTATTAGTCGAAACTGAGTTGGCCTGGAATGAGGGAAAGATTTGAACCAGTGAACAGAAGGTCTACGGGGGGAGAGAGAGATTTGGGGCCTGTCTTTAAGATGGAAATGTTTGTTGTTTTTTCTTTTTAAATGAGAAATCAACAGTTCTGGAAGTGACAATGTGTGGTGTTGGGGGGCCGACCCCATCTCCTAAACCAGATGGGTAAATTGTGGTGGCAAATAACATGGCAGAAGTTCTGGAGAAGCTGTGGCCTCAGGAGGAGTCAGGAGTTATTTAAGGCAAAAGGCTATGGATTCGGGGCAGAGGCTGAGCCTCCAGGAGACCCCGTTGGCCTGGTGGAGAAGTCCAGGGCCAGAGTAGCTGGCGGCTTGGTCAGGAAAGAGGAAGGCAGCCTGGAAATGGGAGTGTGGGGAAGTTTGGGTAATCAGAGCAGAAGCTCACTTGGGGGGTTGGGGGGGGCAATTTCCAAAGAAGAAGTTCTCGAAGCCTTTGGGGACTAATGGGGTGCTCAAAGAATTCTGTTGGAAAGTTGACTCTCAGCGCACAGGTGAGCTAAGGTGATGAGGAGCGGTGAGGACAGCAGGTGGTGGAGGTCAGTCTGCCCACACCCTCTGAGGCCCCGGTGGTGGGAGAACCCATTTCATTCAGGGGGTAGGACCCAGGAGAGTATCGTCTGTAGGTGCCCAACCCAGGAGATCTGTGTGTTTTCAAGGTGTCCGATCAGGTTATGTCTATATTGAAGAACGAAGTAATGATCGGGTTAATACAAATGTTCTTTGCAGTCTAGTAAATTTCTTCCCCCAAACTAACTTATTTTCTTTATTTTTATCCACATGGATATTATTCCTACAGGACTTACTGGCCAGACTTGGATGGGAAAATAAGAGAAGCATTAGTTTTGCGAAGCGTTAAAGTTCGACTCCTTATAAGCTTCTGGAAGGAAACTGACCCCCTTACATTTAACTTTATTTCATCTCTTAAAGCTATTTGCACTGAAATAGCCAACTGCAGTTTGAAAGTTGTAAGTATGATGTTAACTTCAGTATTATTACATAAAAAGGGCTGATTCCCTCCCCAAGTCCCTGAAAGCTGTAGGCACACGCATTTGCATAAACTGCCATTTAAGAACCAGGATTACAGTCTCTGACAGTGAGAAAATATCTCAAAAGTAGGATAAGTATTTTTTTTAAGACAAACACAGGAGAAAAAGAGCCTGGAACCCATGTTTGCTGGAGCCCTCCCGGCCCTGCCCTGTCTTCACACACTGCCTGCTGGGTCTTCTCTGCTTTGCTTGAACTGCCTCGTTCACCTGCCATTCCTGTTTCTAAGTCTGTGACCATCAGAGGAGCAACACGTGCTCCTCCACAGTGTCCCACCACCACCACCTGAGCTCCAGTCCCTCAGGCTGGGTGCTAATCCACATACTTTGAGGGAGGCAAGATCGGGACCGGGTTTTCAGCTCAGTGTAGCAATGCCTTAGCTCAACTTTGATTCTCCTCAGGTTCTCACATGTGACGCCCTCATCCTCCTCTCTAGGCCTTTGCATACGCTGTTCCCTCGGCCTACAGCACTCTCTTCCTCTGTGCCTTACTGGCTAAGGCCCGCTAGTCCTCTAGGGCTCACCTTTTCCAACCCCCACTGCAGTCATTCGGTAAATGTACCCTGAGACCCTACTCTGTGCCAGGCACCCTTCTGGGCGATGGCTCTGTGCTCCATGCAGTCTTTAGGGACCAAGATGACAGAGATGCCACCATCTACTCTGACACATAGCTTCCAAGGTAGTCCCAAGCCTCAGCATCCCCAGGCCCGGAGAGAGAACGGAGGACTGCCCGGGACGCATTCCCGGGGTGGACCTGGGGGGGGTGAAGATCCCGTCCGGGGTGGACCTGTGGGGGGTGAAGATCCCGTCCGGGGCAGACCTGGCGGGGTGAAGATCCCGTTAGCCTTTCTTCTGCTGCTCAGAAGTCACCGCCCCGCCACACCTAATGGCAGGGGAGGGGCGTGTTCCCACAAAGACAAAGGAACAGGTCTGTGGGTCATCAGTCTGCCATTCTGGGCACCCACATGGAGAACCCTCGTCCCCTATTGGTACCGCACAGCACAAAGTTCAGGACCTCCCAGAGACGTGCAGTTCTGGACCTCACAGTTCAATAAACAGAAACTAAAAAGAAAACGATTATGCATAAGACCCAAAACCCAGGCTGAAGTTACCTCCTCCCCATATAACAGGGACAGGGAAAGGCCAGTTAAATGTGTGTGCCGGTAGCCACAGCCAAAGGTTTTGTTGCACGTAATTCTGACACATGACCAATCTGCTTCCTTGCCCCTATGCCTCTGCCTCTGCCTCTCGCCGCCTCGCCCCCTTCGCCTCCGTTTCTCCCTCCCTCTCATTAGTGGTGGCTTCATTCAGCTCCATCAGACTTGGGTGGGAAGATTATACCGATTATGATTATTCCAGTTACCAGATTTTTGCTGCAGGATTGAGTCTTAACGGGCCTCCGTCACTTAAAAGTATTTTTCAGACTAATTTTCTGCTCTTAGGCTCCTGGCACAATCAGTTTTTCCAACCCTTTGAAATACCAAATTTCCAGTATTCTGTTCTCTTTCCTGTCTGCTTACAAGCCAGCACACCTGATCCTGAGCTCATTCATCTCCTCTGATAACTTCCAGAAAGCACTAATAACAAACAACATACACCACTAACAGTTTGTTCCCTATCCCTTGCCCTGTAGCCAGAGTATTTGGGGGGGGGGGGCAGGAGTGGGGGCAGTGCTTGGTCTTCCTTCCACATTAATGCAGGTTAGGGTTTTACCAAATACTTTGCCACTGCTTTGTTATCTATTCTTTCCATGTTGCAGAACCAATTTCCTTGTTGCCTGCTACCCATTGGGTAAACCGTTGTTACGTCTTCTGTTAAGTTTTTATCATTACTGTACAGCACCATCTCATTTCACTTTGCCTAGAAGTAGTAAGTGCTTAATTTTTTTTTTAAAGAAGGAATTTCTTAAGTTCATGAGTATAGACAGTTGGACAGGCACTGAATTACATACTTTCTATGTACTATCTAATATTCACAACTACACTATGAAGCAGGAACATTTATATTGTAAAGACATAGAAATTTATATTGTACATTTTAAAGACTTGAGAAGCTATACATCTGACATATATTTCTGGGATAAACAAAAATATAGATAAAATGTTCTTTAACTCATTCATATCATTAAATTTTTTAAAAGTTGAAGTTATCAACAATATAAAGACAAAATTCTAGGATTTACAATAGATTTCAAAAAATTATGATTTTCATGTAGATTACATTTTAATCTCCCTAACATTCTAATAATATTGATGGAAAACAAATTTTTTTCTCCATTTAACTGGTTTTTATAAACTGTGGTATCCATGCACATGTCTGAGTTCACAAATCAGTATTAGAAATAGAAACAGGTCTGCGAATCTAGAGCTAACATCTTACTCAATGATGAAGGGTTGAAAGCTTTTCCTTTAAGATCAGAAACAAGACAAGGGTTCCAGCTCTTACCACTCCTATTCAACATAGTACTGGAAGTCCTAGCCAGAGCAATCAGGCAAGAAAAGGAAATAAAACGTATTAGAATTGAAAAGGAAGAAGCAAAATTGTCTCTATTTGCAGATGACATGATTTTCTATATATAAAATCATAAGATTAACCCCAAAAAATGTTGGGTTTAATCAGTGAATTAAGCAAAGTTGCAGGATATGAAATTAAATACAGAAACCAGTGGTGTTTCTACACACTAACAATGAAATTTCTGAAAAAGAAAGACATAGATTCCATTTATACTAGCATCAAAACAACAAAATACTTAGGAATAATCTTAACTAAGGAGATGAACCATTTCTATGCTGAATACTATAAGACGATGAAATCGAAGACAATGCAAAAAAATGGAAAGGTATCCCACATTCACAGATTAGAAAAATGGATATTGTTTAAACGTTAATACAACCAAAGCCATCTATAGATTCAATGCAATCCAATCAAGATTCCAGTGGCATTTTTACAGAAGTAGAAAAAACGCTCATAAAATTTATGTGGAACTGCAAAAGACCCTGAATAGCCAAAGAAATCTTGAGAAAGAACAAAAAAGCAAGTATTACACTTACCGATTTCAAGCTATGCTATAAAGCTACAGGTCATCAGATACGGTACTGGCATAAAAACAGACAAATAGACCAATGGAATAGAACCAAGAGCTCAGAAATAAACCCAAGCATATGCAGCCAACCAATATTTGACCAGGGAGCCAAGAATACTCAATGGGGAAAAACATAATCTCGTCAACAAATGGTGTGGGATAACTGGATATCCACATGTAAAAGAATGAAACTGGACCCAGATCATACACCGATCACAAAAATGAACACAAAATGGATTAAAGACTTAACTGTAAGACCTGAAGCCATGAAACTCCTAGAAGAAAACACAGGAATGAAGTTACTCGACATGGATTAAGGTAATAATTTTTTGGATGGGACATCTAAAATACAAGCAACAAAACTAAAAAGAAACAAAGTGAAAAGATCACCTATGGAAGGGGAAAAATGTTTGCAAAGCATATATTTGATAAGGGCTTAATACCCAAAATCAATCAAAAACTCATACAACTGAATAACAAATAACCCAATTAAAAAATGGACAAAGCACCTGAACAGACATTTCTCCAGAGAAGATATACAGAAGGCCAAGAGGTACATGAAAAGATGCTCAACACTGCTAGTCATTAGGGAAATGCAAACCCAAACTGCTGTGAGATACCGTAGCATGCATGTTAGGACAGCCGTCATCAAAAAGACGGGAAATGACAAGGATGTGGAGGAAAGGGAGCCTGTGTGCACCGCTGGCAGGAATGTAGATGGGCACAGCCACAATGGAAAACAGTATGGAGAATCCCCGAAAAATTAAAAATAGAACTACAGTGATTCAGCAATTCTATTTATGGGACTATATCCAAAGGAAACTAAAACACTAACTCAAAAAGGTATCTGTACCTTTGTGTTCTTAGCAGCAGTATTCATGGTAACCAAGAAATAGAAACAAGTGAAGTGCCCAGTGGATAAATGGATAAAGAAGTGGTGGTATACCTATACAATGGACTATCATTCAGCCAGAAAAATGAAGAAATACTACCATTTTTGACAACATGGATGGACCTTGAAGGCATTACTCTAAGTGAAATAAGTCCGAGAAAAACAGATACGGTATGATACTGTATGTATAGTCTAAAATTAAAAACAAAAACAAAGAACACAAAGTCATAGAAAAAGAGATGAGACTTGTGGTTACCAGGGGGTAGGGTGTAAAGGTAGGGGAGACGGGGAATTGGAGGAAGGTGGTCAAGGGTACAAATTTCGAATTACAGGATAAATACTAGAGATTTAACGTACACCTTGATGACTACAGCTAACACTGCTATGTGGTATGCAGGTAAGTTGCTAAGAAAATAAATCCTATGAGTTCTCATTACAAGGAGAAATTTTGTTTATTCTTTTCTTCTTTCTTACCTTTTTATTTTATCTATATGAGAAGATAAGCGCTAGCTGGACGTATTGTGAGTCATGCCATGATATGTGTAAATCAAAGCATAATGTGGTACAACTTAAATTCATACAGTGATAGATGTCAGTTACTCCTCAGTAAAATGGAAAGAAACAGGTCTATGATCACTACCATGGATCTGTTTTCCACACCAGATTTGCAAGTGAATGTGAAAACCAGGAGTGGGATTGGGGCACAATCTGTTTGGAATCAGATAATCAGAGATTAGAAGAAACAGTGGTATGGTACCACCAGAAAGCCAAACAGAGACCCAGGAGAATAGAGCCCGTTTGTGTTCAGTACCTTTCCATGGATGAGAGAATCCTGGGGTTTGTTTCAGCTCAGGGATGGCATTTTCTAGATAACTGAAGTGGCACGTGGGACACCCTGGAAAAGCAAGTGAAGCACCATATTCCTAGTGCTTAGCAGGATGCTGGCACAAAGCATTCAAAACGTGTGTGTTGGGTGGATGGATGGGAGGGAGGAAGGAAAAAGGTAGCTGATGAAGGTTCAGGAGGGATCTGTGAACCAGGGAGTGAAGGGAGCAGGAAGCATGTGGACGTGGAGTCACTTTTGCACACTCTAGTGTGCTGGAAAAGGGTGAAGAATCTGCCGGGTAAGCTGATTCACTCCGAGCTCAGTACACGTGCAGTCGGAGGAGCGCCATTGCCAGACTTACCAAGTTCAGCAGGGTCGTAAGGTACAGGCCTGATTATGATTTAGATATGACAGTACCCACAGATCAGGAGATGAAGGCCATTGGAAAGACCGTTTCATTCACAGATCTCAAGAGAAGGGAGCAAGCTGGGAAGTCGCAGGGTCATCGGGGAGGCAGGAGTGAGGGAAGCATGGACAAGAACTTTTGTTTTGGTTTATAGGGTTGGGGAAGGGGCAAGGCAGGATAAACCCAGTTAGGACTAGCAAGTTGAATGATTTCAGTGGGAGTCCATAAAGCAGGTGGTTCAGGATATGGACCATGGACTGTTTGGGTTATGTATGAGAAGTGTTCTCACAAGCAAGTTGTTTGCTATCTCCAGGAATTAGCTAGCCCCCGGGAGGGCAGTCCCCCAGGCTCAGCATGGCTCAGATGTCAAAGCATCAGAACACAGAAAAGAAGACATGACTAATACAGAAGCAGGGGGAAGAAAGTCTAGAGCCTAGCACACATGGTGCCTTTGCTTGCCCCCTTCTTGAAGACACTGTCTTTTGAAATCTCCATCATGGAATATTAAGTGCTCTCATTTAAGATTAGCAAGAAATTATAAGGAAAGCAGAATCCATCCTTTTGTTCTCTTCTTAGTCAAGAGATCACCCTGGATGGTGGGTCATCCTGTGAGCTCGGTCACGGTTCAGGTCTCATCTGAGCAGCTACCAGTTCTAGCAGATTCTGGAAACACCAGCCCACCTACCTCCACTGTCAGCCCCCTCTCAGCCCACCCACACCATGCCCCAGGCCTGAGAGGTGCTTTTGGGGTCACAGTAAAGTTGAAATTCAGGATTCACAGTCTGAAGTGGTGATTTGTCTCTGACTTACTAAAAGAGCTTCAAGACCAAGGTGTTGAGATGCAAAGCATTTGTTCTCTTGGCAAAATCTCTTTTGACCTTTGCAAATCCCCAGCTGAATCACCTAGTCATTGACAAAGGGCCTGCTGCTTTTATAATGCGTGCAACAGAGGAACATTAATTCAGTTCGTTAGCATGCGTGACAGAGAGGACCCCCGAGGCAGACCTCAAATAACCATACATCCAGATGAGTAAGACAACGAAAATTAAAGAAACTTCTGGCCTTCACCCTGTTGAAAGAATGCATTTTATGCTCATTTTGCAGCTTAAAAGTGTTAATTATAGATCTAGTTGAGCATGCTAATTTTCCCTCTTGTTGCCTATATAGATGAGAGAACAAAAATAGCTTCCTCTATATGGAGCAACGAGATTGTGGCTTTGATAACCCAGGACAAGGTCGGCTGTGGGTATTTGGAGAAGAAACCCTTTTGTGCTCCTGAACAAAACCAGAGATGTTCCCTATTCACCTGCTTTCTTGATTTGCTTATTTTTGTGTCTTACAGAAATTTTTCGATCTGGAAAGAGAGAATGTGTGTGCTACAAAAGAACAAAAGGATCACACCTTTCCTAAATTAAATCGCAACAAGTACATGGTGACGGACAGCGCAGCTTATATCGGTAGGTGTCGGGGCTGTCGGGCTTCTTGGGGGACCAGGCAGGCCAACAGTGGTCCCACCATGGTCTTCCATGCCCCGCGGGCCCTGGAGGAAACAGGACGGGAAGGACAAACACCCCTTGAACTGAACATCTCCTCTAGGGCTTGGTTCAAATATGAGGACATCATAGAAGATGTTTTTAACAAGTGTTTTCTTTCGCCCACTTGCTTCGTGCTATGGTTGAGGACGTGAGTGGCTCATGAAAGGCAAGTCCCAGGGGCACCGGGTGGCTTGGTCATTGGGCATCTGCCTTCGGCTCAGGTCATGATCCTGGGGTCCTGGGATCGAGCCCCGCATCGGGCTCCCTGCTCAGGGTGCGGTCTGCTTCTCCCTCTGCCCCTCACCCTGCTCGTGTTTTTTTCTCTCTCACTCTGGCTCGCTCTCAAATAAATAAAAAAAACCAAAAAATAAAAAAGAGAGAGAGTCCTGAGAGTCCCGTGAACACAGTGCTCCCCACCCACCGTACCCTCAGCCAGCCTGTCCTGAGTCCCAGGAGGCCGACCTGACGGCAGCTCAACACAAGGAGCACTGCCTGGACAAGCATCCCTCCGCTGCCGCTCTGGAAATTGCCCTTGGAGAACTTGCTTACGCTCTCTAAGCCTCAACATCCTCTCTGTACAACGGGGCCCATAACAGTTTCTACTTTGTTGGGTGAAATTTAAGCAGAATAATATATGCAGGGTACCTTGCACAATTAGAATCCCGGCACATAGATAATAACGGATTTGTGTCAGCTGTTATTTTTAGGGTAATAATGCTCCAGATGCCGAAATCATACCAGCTGGCGGAATTACTAATGTGTCCATCTGTGCTCTTTTCCTACAGTGTGCATGAGTCCAGAGTAATCCTTTAACTGGTACCATCAACATCGGAGTGGAAATTGTTATCTATAAAAGAAGGGACATAAATCCCAGAACGGCAGTCTGGCTATTTCATTGTACAGAGGACATGGCAGGCTCAAAGCAGAAAAGAAAAATGTGTGTGGGATAGAGGAATGTGGAATATGGTAGTCCCCCCACCAATTCAGTGAGTGAGTAAAGAGTATGGCCTTTGCCTTGTAAAGCACTTTATCTCATTTGATTTTTTTTTTCTAAGATTTTATTTATTTGACAGAGAGATAGAGAGGGAGCGTAAGTAGACAGAGTGGCAGGGAGAGGGACAAACAGGGTCTGCACTGACCGAGGAGCCCAGTGCGGGGCTCAGTCCCAGGACCCCGAGGATCATGACCTGAGCCGAAGGCAGCCACATCTGACCGAGCCAACCAGGCGCCCCCGTGCCTCTGTTTTCTTATCTGTAAAATGGGTATAAAAGTATCCACCCTTTGGTGGTGGTAGAAAGATTAAAAGAGATAATATAGGAAAAGCTCCAAACACTGGCTCTCATGTGTCTCAATCCTTAGTAAATACGGATTTTTGGCTCTCTCTTTTCTTCTCCCTGTCTGATATATTTTTAGAATAGACTTTTTTTTTTTTTTAAGAGCAGTTAGTTTCACAGCAAAACTGAAGAGAAACTACAGAATTCTCACATCCCTGGGCTCCTCACACATGGAACACAACCTGCCCCATTATCAGCTGCCCCCACAAAGTGGTGCTTTGGCTACTATGGGTGAACTGACACCGATATGGATGTACAGTGGGGTTTCACTATCGAGGTGACATTCTGTGGGTCCTGACAAACGTGTAATGACGTGTATGCAGATTACTGTGTCATAGTCACTTCACTGTCCTACCCGTCCTCTGTGCTCCCTGCCTCCCCTGCCGGCTCCCGGTGACCACTGATCTCTTTTACAGTCTCCACTGTTTGGGCTTTTCCAGGCTCTCACATAGTTGTACTCAAATAGTGTATATCCTTTTCAGGTTGGCTTCTCTCACTTAGCAGTATGCGTTTAAGCTTCCTCGGGATCTCTGGATGGCTAGATAGCTCCTGTGTTCTTTGCGCTGAATAATATTCCACTGTCTGGAGGGATCCGTTCATCCATTTACCTTCAGGACATCTTGGTTGCTTCCAGGTTTTGGCAGTTATGAATAAGCTGCTATAAACATTTGCGCACACGTTTTTGTGTGGACATGTTTTCAACCCCATTGGGTAATGGCAAGGAGCTTGACTGCCCTGTCGAATGGTTAGACGATGCTGAGTTTTGTGAGATACTGCCAAACTGTCTTCCAAGGTGCCTCTACCATTTTGGATTCCCACCAGCAGAGACGGAGAGTTCCTGCTGCTCCACATCCTCGCCAGCATTTGGTGGTGTCAGTGTTCCAGACTTTGGCCATTCTTGTAGGTGTATAGAGGTACCTCCTTACTGTTTTAATGTGCATTTCCTTGATAATAGATGGGGAGCACTTCTTCATATGCTTTTTTACCATCTGAATATCTTCTTGGATGAGGTGTCTTTGGCCCATTTTTTTCATCAGGCTTTTCATTTTCTTATTGTTGAGTTTTAAGAGTTTTTTGTATATTTGGAATAACGGTCTTTTATCAGGTGTGTCTTTTGCAAATATTTCCTCCCAGCCCGTGGCTTATCTCTCTATTCTCTTGACAGTGTCTTTCACAGAGAAAACATTTTAAATTCTAATGAAGTCCAGCTTATCAGTGATTTCTTTCCTGGATCGTGCCATTGGTGTTGTGTCTAAAAAGTCCTCACCAAACCCAAGGTCATCTAGATTTTCTTATTTGTCATTTTTCTAGGAGTTTTATAGTTTTGCATTTTACATTTTTCTTTGATCCATTTTAGAGGTATTTTTTGTTAAAGGTGTAGGGTCTGTGTCAAGATTCCCTTTATTGCAGTGGATGTCATTCTTCCAGCGCCGTTGTTGGAGAGACTAGCTTTGCCCCCTCATATTGCCTTTGCTCCTCTGTAAGGATGAGTTCACTCTATCTACATGGGTCTATTTCTGGCTATTATAATGCATTTTTATTTTTTTTTTATTTTTTTTTTTTTAAAGATTTTATTTATTTATTTGACAGAGAGAAATCACAAGTAGATGGAGAGGCAGGCAGAGAGAGAGAGGGAAGCAGGCTCTCTGCTGAGCAGAGAGCCCGATGCGGGACTCGATCCCAGGACTCTGAGATCATGACCTGAGCCGAAGGCAGCGGCTTAACCCACTGAGCCACCCAGGCGCCCCTATAATGCATTTTTAAATGAGTTCATTTTACACACAGCATTTTGGAAAAACATTTAATTCCCTAGAGCAAGGCATAGTCCTTGTATAAAAATATTTAAAGAGCATCCAGAGGGAAAATTCATTGATAATTTAAATAATTATCAGCACATTCTGGAAATCTTAAGTCATCACATGGACACCTGCTGAGAATGTGGAATTAAGAATAATCCACACTAGACCTTGCGTGGAAGTATAGATCATTAAATCTTCACGAGACTTAACAGAACATTCCCCAAACAGTACTAATTTTGAATTCTCTGGAGTATATTTGAGTGTGGCTTGGTACATTTGTCCAGAAGATGGTTTGAATTGTTGGGGGCCTGACAAGGGGGTGGTAGGTTAATCGGAGAGGCACTCAGAAGGTTCACTGAGGCGCACATACCTTCCGAGTGAGCTTATCTGTACCTGTGCCATGGCTCGGGGATGGCCCTATAGTTCTCCCGCTGCCCAGCCCCATGCACACATTCGGGAAGCCACAATGGCAGGCTCAGCCCTGGGGGAACCGTGTCCCAGCTGAGAATACACGGACGCAGGTACAGGATTCTGAACTTGAGCCAAACCATGAAGAAGTGAAAGGTGGGAAAACATGATCATCCTGGTGGAGGGTGGCCTCTGTGAGCCTGAGAAAGTGCTGCCTAAGGCTGGAGTTGCAGAGAAGAACCTAATTAAAGCTTTGGAGAATCAAAGATGCAGAATCTTGGCTCCATCCGCTGTCTTGAAGGGAAAAGCCGAATCTCACAAAATAAGGCTCCAAAATCTTCTCTCCCCTTATCTGTTCGTCTTCTCATGCGGCCCCCAAAGCCTATCTCCATGTCTGTGTCGCTCAGAGTGTGGTCCCTAGAGGAGAGGAGCTCCTTGCGGCCGCCACTGAAGCCCGGACATGGGGGAGGGGAATGCACAGTGGGTACCACGCAGGCCTTTAGGATCAGACAGGACGCAGAACAGAAGCTGAGTGTGGGCTGTGGGCTCTGACCTGGCTTTGAAACTCAGCTCTGATAGTTTTCCACTCCAGTCTTGGACAAAGTACCTGACCTTTCTTGTAGGTGTATAGAGGTACCTCCTTCATGTCCCCATTGGTACAACGGAATATTATCACCTCACAGGCTCACAGTGGGTATTGAATGAGATCATGTAATGAGATAATGAATTCACCGCCTGGCACTCAGCGTCTTAGCCACAAGTCCTCGAAAGGCGTGCAGGAGCACAGGGGTCTTCTGTTTAGGGGATGACTCAAAGGAGCTGCCTGACAGCGGGTTCCAGAATAACTCTTAACCCGCATTTGCTGCTAATCCCCAGTGTAAGAGTCCAAGCCTGTATTTCCGTGCATGCAAACCTGCCACCACTGAGCATGGCCATGTGTCTGAGAGCACCTGGTCAGAAACGCAGCTCTGGAAGAGACTCCAGCACCATATCGTGAACCGTTCAGTGGACGGTTCCCTCATTTATAGCAACAAAATTCATCCAGCGTCATGTCTGTCATGAAACCATCAGGGGGAACAGCATGCTGCTGGGGAGTGGCGGGAGACAGTGTGAGATGGAGGACACAGAGCGAGGGAGAGGAGTTTGATCTCTATGCTGGTAATATTTTATTTAGGGACCTGGTATTCGACCCCGAGGAATAAAGTCAAGGAGTGCAATGGGAGAAGAGGGAACTACTTCCGCTGTTGCAGGAAGTGCCGGTGCAAAGGGGAGTTCATACGTGCGGGGCCTCCAGAGAGCGGAGGAGGGCCCACAGGACGAGCACCAGGAAGGAGCGGGTATCAGCTCCCTGTGGGTGTCTCTTCCTGCCCAAGTGACTGCAGGGCCTTGGGTCAGGGAGTCCCAGTGTCTTGTTCAGCAAATATCCCTACAGTGATTGCCGGAGAGACTCTGAGGGCCTAGAAATCAAGCTTCACACTAAACACGCTTTCCATTTTCTTTATGAAACCAGCTCTGAACCAAAGAGGAACGCAAAACTGAGAGCTGAGACCAGACCCAGGCCAGTAGTAATTCAAGAAATCTTTTTGTAGTGAGAACACTGCTTCCTTTATGGTTTTATAAATAGTCTGTGGAGACCTGGGTCCACCATTGATCAAATTTGCTCACCTCTCTGAGCCTCAGGCCTCTCATCTGTGGAATGGGTGTAAATCCTACCAACTATGAAAGATAATGGATACAAATGCCAAGCCCAATGCTTTGCTCATAGTAGGCACTTAATAAAGGACAGTTTCTCTCCCCCAGTCAAGGCCCTTATATCCCACTTCTTCCCTTACTCTTCCCCATCATGTTCCAAGATCCTGATTGTATTTTTGTCCACATCCGTCTGCGGGTGTGGCTCTCTAACTTCCTAACTGAGGCTTCCGTGTATCTCTTCTGACTCAACAAAATGCTTTCCTGACTCAAGCAGCGAGAGCGGGGAACCCTTTCCCTTGCCCTCACGGCACTGTGTGCCTTCATCTCCGCGTTATCGTCCTTGTGTTTCCTTCCGGGACGCCTTGAAGTCAGGGACTGTCCTTGTCTGGCTTGTATCGTGGCCCCAGGTACCCACTTGGTAGACACTAGACACTCAGGAAATGTGCATTCAATGAAGGACAAAAAGATCAAAGAAATGAACGGTACTGAACCCTCCTGAAGAGAAAACTTCGGGGGAAACTTTGGGGTAGTCTCTGCTTTTATCTGCTCCCCCCACTAAAGATGGACTAGACGTGAGTGACCTAGATACGATTGGCCCTTCCAGGAAAGATTCCAGCCTTACTACCTAGGGGCTGAGCTGCGTCCCCCCCCCCCTCCAAATTCACATGTTGGAAGTTAGAACTCCCAGTACCACAGAATATGACCTTATTTGGCGTGAGGGTCTATACAGAGGTCATCAAGTCAGAATGAGGTCATCAGGGTGAGCCCTGATCCAGTTTGAACGGTGTCCTTATACATAAGGGAAAAGTGGACCCAGAGATAGACATGCAGAGAGGGAAGAGAATGTGAAGAGACCCGGGGAGAAGCCGGCCATCTGACAAGCCCAGGGCAGTGGCCTGGAACTGATTCTCTGTCCGGGGAGGAACCAACCCTGCCGCCCTGTTGATTTTGGACTTCTGGCCTCCAGAACTATGAGACAGTAGATTTGTCTGGTTTAAGCCACCCAGTCCGTGGGCCTTGGTTACGGCAGCCTTAGCAAACGAACAGCACACTGCCCACACCAGGCAGCTGTGCTGGGGAGCACCACCACAGCAGCTGCCTCGTTTCCCAAGCCAAGAAGCCAGCTCCTGGAACGGGGAAACGACCTACAGGCCGAGCAAGGAGAGGTTTGTCCGTTCAGACAGGAACCGATCCTCCTCTGGCTTCAGCCTTTCCTTCGACAGGCAAGCTTGTGAGCACTGTAATCAGAACCCCTCGTCTATACGTCCGGATCAGATGTTGTCTCTCTGAGAAGGTAGTAATTGTTCACAGGATTTTTAAGTGTATTCCTATATATCCTAAATGTTGCTGTATTTAGTGTGTCTTGTGAATGTCAATAAGAAATAACATTTACAAAAAAAAAAAAAAAAAACCCAGCAGATTCCTTGTTTTGAGTTTCAAGTTGAGCAAAGCTGAAGAAAATGCCAAAATAATATGCAAATATTAATACGCCATATGTAAGGCCTCTTGGAATTTTTTTCCCTCAGCTGTCAACACAATTCAATCTCCCTGTCATCATCATTATTATTATTTTTTAAAATAGAGTCTGCTCAGTGTTTCATTAAATGGGGACTGCTCCCCCGTGGCTCTTAACTCGGCACCGTTCTCTCCTTTGTTCGTTGGCAGGCAATTTTGACTGGGTGGGGAATGACTTCACCCAGAACGCCGGCACAGGCCTCGTGATCAACCAGGCGGACGTGAGGAACAACAGGAGCATCATCAAGCAGCTGAAGGATGTGTTTGAGCGGGACTGGTACTCGCCCTACGCCAGGACCCTGCAGCCGACCAAGCAGCCGAACTGCTCCGGCCTGTCCAGGCTCAGAGCCTCCACCAACAAAACTGCCACGTACCCCCTCAGCGCAAAGGACCCCGCCAGCGTATCCCGTGAAGGAACAAACTGACAGGACAGCTTGTCTTTCCTATTTATATAGAAAGGACTTGAGGAAAGTTTAAAAAAACAAAAACAAAAAACCCCACACAATTTAATATGTCTTTTTTAGGGAAAAAGCACACTTCCACAAAAATATTCTCCGCACGCCATGTAATATCTTATCTAACAGTATCTTAGCGGCGTGTACACGAAGTTTAGGACTTTTGTATTTGTTACTCCTGACAGAGAATGTCATTTCAGCTTGGAAGTTAGTTTTTACGTTTGCATACCGATTTTAAGACTCTGATGCCTCTTCCTTCCTAGTTTTAGACCTTTTTCTGCCGACCCAACTGGTCAGTCCTTTCAAAGCTTAGCATGAGGTAAGTGCTTTCACACCCTTCTGAGATCTGCTTCTTAGAGAGGCGAGTGAGGCTTTCACCACAGCCAAGGGTCTGATCCAGCCAAGTACTTAGCCCGTAAACCATCTCCAAGACCCATGCAGTCGTCCGAGCGTGAGCGGCTCACATCTCATGCCAGCCTCCGCACGCTCGAAAACCACTCTTTGGCCTCTTTGTTCATTTTCTTCAAATACCGTACCTTTTACTTGGTACCATTTTTTACTTGGTACCATTTTTTTCTCTTCTCAGAGAATGTCCTTCTTAGCATCAGCGTCCCTCTGTCCACCTCCACGCTAGTTCCAAGTATGGCAACGTTTCTTGGAAATGTATCAATTCCTCTGAATGGATACCAAGTGGAAATAGCAGTCTTTAATTTTCACCTTCCAACTGCATTTTCCCCTCAAATTAAGAGTTTAAAAACCACAGCCAGCAATAGGTATCTTTTCTCTCAAGCTCGGAAAAATTAGGTAGCTACCTGCGAAAATCCAGCAAGCGATTAGGTCTGCATTATGAGAATAAAGTAGTTTCTCACTTTTTTTTTTTGTTGTTAGCTTAATGGTATTATACCAGCAAGATCTCTATGCATCCGTGGATTTTAATTTCTTTAGAATCATTCATTATGCTGTTAAGGGTATGCCAGCAAACCTTTATAGAGCTATTTAATATACCAAATGCTTTTCAGAGAAATGCAATTTAAATACTGTGCTTCACATATTTTACTAAGAAACAGAAATATTGGATTATTGTTCTATAACGTCGTCGTGTGTGTTGCTGTTTTCTATCTATACAATATATAGCCCTATATTAATGGAGACCGTTGCCCCCCGTTGAGACAGGCATGGCCTCTTTAGAGCCCAGAGCAGGTGACCACCAGGATGCCAGTCTCAAGGTCACTCCTAACCCCGGCGGACCTGGAACAGGGTCCTGATCTCCTTGACCTTGGGTTTCTGTTGGTAACGTAGGGACGATCATACCTACCTCGCGTAGATGTTGTCACGGTAGGAAATATTTATAACTTGTTTTGAAATCAAAAAGAACCTATATAAATGCTAAGCATTGTGCTGTATAATCTTTTCCTTGAACTAATCTTTGTGGTACCCTGAGATAATCCATACCGGGTTCTCGCAGAGAGCCTATAAGTGAAAACAAATCCACAGCCTCCGGCTGTCGGTGTGGGTGCACATAGGAACTCCGAAGCTGTGCTGGAGATTGGGACTGTCATCACTGTGATGGGACATTTTGTCAGGTCACTTTGTCAAGTAACATCCATGCAAAATGAGACATTGTGTTAGGGATTGTTCTTCAGGACCGGTATATACGTGTGTTTTCAGAGCAAGGAAAGGCAATCTCAATTACTACCTTTTATATCTAGAGACTTGCTTTTCTAGAAGAAGTTCCAAGTCTCATCCTGTGGGTTCCATTGGCGCAGAAGGGCCGTTGTGGGTCCGCTGATGGTCATGTAGCTTCTTTCTTTGTTGCTTCCAACATAGGCCTTACTGGATATATGACCCGTCAGTGAAGACAGCCGGGCAAGATGGGGAGGTCCTTCATGGAAGTCTTCACCATTAGTGGCTAGGCCATGAGACTCTAAATATTCACCATATCCCCAGTCCCTTTTGAGTAGGGAGACGGTCCTGCCAGCCATCTCGCTAAAGTAAAGGTGGTTTTGGAAATGATTTTTAAAAGAAAGAAAACTAAAGAACAAGCAGAGCGGGCATGGAGACAAGCAAACATACCCAGTTCGGTCCTGGGCAGAGAAGAGCAGCCGGGGCTGGGTTCGACAGGGCATCTGAGGGGGAGACACGCGGTTGTCTCCTGGAGTGCATGTCCCAGCTGAGGGACAAGCGTTGGCTTGGCATAAAGGGGCCCTTCCACTGTCCCTAGCTTTCCCATGTGATAGGAGAGAACTGAATCCTTTATCAAATGACCGTCTTTGCCATTTTGCACTGAGCCCATTAGTAAGGGGGCACCAGGAACCATGTGTCCTGGGACCTCGTGCCACCAGGGCCAGCAGCAGCAGAGCGCCCCCTGCCCTGTGGCCCAGAGGCCACCTCCTCAGCCAGGCCACTGACTTCAGGAGACAAACCTGGCCTCCAGGCAGCTGGGAAAACAGCCCCTGCACAGTTTCATAAATGGGCCAGGTTTCCTGAGAGACTGTTTAATTCAGCAGAACTTTCTTTTGCATTTGGATGTTTCATGTACCCCTCTAGGAGTGGCCTTTCTCTCTTTCCAACTCCATGTCTGTGCTAAATAGACGAGTAACTTCCATCCCACACCGCCCCCCCAAATGCCCCACCAATGATTTCCCAAGAAGGAAAGAAGGCAAAGCAAAAACACTGGAATTCGAGACAATCTGACGATGCCCTTGCCAGAAATTAGGAGCAAGAGGCTAACTGCTAACTTCCATTGTTTTTCTACATAAATATTCCAGGAGTTAATTTCCCAAAGGGGAATATGAAAAGGCATGCAAACACAGTTCAAGACCATAGTTTAGAGTTCTATGTCACTTCCATTAACCTGGTGCCTTATTTATTCTCAATTCTTGATTTTAAACGGTGATTCACTCCAAGAGAATACTTCTGCTTCCCGTGGGGTCCGGTGAGGCCTTCCGACGGGCCTTCCAGGCAAAGTGCGTGAGTGTCGATGGCTTTTGGGCAGCCTGTTCCCCTCCCAAGCCTCACCGCATGGCACCGCACCAAGCACCCCCACAAGTCACTGACACACACGGTCAAAATCCACACTGTTGGCCTCCTATGCACTGCCACCGGCCACCACTGTATCCGCTAATTAAATCACAGTTTATCAAATCGCCGGAGGGGAAGTGGAATGTTCTGGATGATATCTGTGCTCTGTGAATGCCACGCTTTGCATAGTTGAAAATAAGTGAGGTGCGGTGAAAAATGTCCCCGCTGTCTTTAAAGGACTCGTCGAGAGATGCTCATGGACCTCCACGGTCTCGTAGAGCACAGCATGATAACTCGTGTCTCAAAGTCCCAGGAAAGAAAACGAGAGCTGTGGAAGTGGAGAACAGCCTGTCGTGTAGCTCTGGGCTCGCTCTTCTACCCGGGATGTCTCTGCTGTGGGTCCCCCCACTGACCCGGTTCCTCGTGATGGTCTGATCACATCGTTGGCTGATGTCGCCTTTTGCAAACTGTGTTTTGTGACTGCGGTCACTGGTCTGTCCAAAGTGCCTCGCGGAGCCTGGGACCGACAGAAGCTCACCTCCCACCAGCCTGAGGCTGTTCTCAAGTGACTTTGATTCTCTCTGAGCTTTCTGTTTGTTTTTAGAAGCTTTTATGGAACTAAGGTCCAGGGAACACAAAATAAAGAGACTCTCAGAATTTCTTGATACGATCAGACCCAGGGTCCGTCTGTCTCAGGAATTCCATCCCAGAATCTGCCTTTTTTCCGTATGTGTAATCGCTTGTGTAAGTTTCTCTGTCCAGAATTCACTTCATTATCTTTTAACATTGAAGGGATGTGAAGAGCTGCCGTCACTTGCGAGGGGACAGTTCTCTCCCACCATGAAAGACACTTTGCTCCTGGCTACTCAGATGCCGTCCCTGACACACAGCCCCACGCACTGTGGACAGATGTCCAAGTGCTTGGATTTCTGTATTCAGTGAACTGGTGCACTTTATTATAAACCTTTCGAATGGGGAGATTCATATAATGTCCATTTGGCCCAAGGGAGGTTGGATAAATGAATCCATAGTCAGCATTTTCCCATTTGCTGTGATTTAGCTCTTTTTTCTTTCTTTTTCTTTTCTATGCTAGTAACCAAATAGCTGTTCCTCATAAGCTGTTAGCCAATCGATTTAAATTGCGGGAGCTTTTTAATACCCCCGAAGTCAACCCCAGTTCACTGTCTGCCTTCCCTCTGAGAGACTCCCTTCTAGTGGCTGAATTAGGAAGAGAGAGCTTTTTAAGGTAACTAGATAGGTATTCTTTGGAAGCTTCTAGAAAGAGTAAAAACCAAATTTTCTTATTTTTGACTCATCAGCCAACATATACCTACAGAGTTCACGAAAGAAAAGGTCACTGGTCACTTTTGTTTCTTTTGGCAATTTGCTGAGAAGAAATGGGAAATTTAATAGCTATTCCGTATTTTCTGCTGTTAAGTTCAACTGCTGAACTTCTAATTCTGTTACAAAGGATATCTTGGATTTTTAATGTTTCTTTATGTAAATAGGATAAAGTTGTACCTGGACATATCTATCCTATTAACCTTTAGATCCCTAAATAAATCAGTGTGATAAAGGGCTGAATTTTGGGGCATCATTAAAATTCTCATACCTTTCATATAACCAAATGCTCGATTTTTTCATAAGTGAATATTATACGGTTTTTTCATTGTGTGAGATGCGGCATTTATTTTTCTCCTCAGCTTCCAGACTCTAACACTCTAGGCCGGTGACAGAAAAGGAATTTGTGGAAACAGGCTCAGGTGCCTCATGCACTTACCCACCACACTCTGTTCTTTCTAGGTTTCAACCCATAATCAAACACACCTGGTATCCACTCAGCAGACCCAAATTTAATCTCAGGTCTGGAGCATTCCTTGAAAGCCATCCAAAGCAGCTACTCCAAATTCCCCTCCAATTTGGCCACTCAGTAATTGGGGACCTACTCAAGCCAACACATTGGGAGTGGTTACTACAGTCCCTTTCACGAGACCCACACAGAGTACCGCCTTAATGATTTGCTAGAGTCGCTTGGATTTGAGACAACATCTTACCCTGAAAGAAATGTACGCAGTGGGGACCCTTTCTATGCAGGGATGAAGGCTGAGGAGGCAAACTTTTTTCAAATGAGCTATCATTTGAGAGCTTAACAAAGGCTTAACCAAACCAACTTGAAGAATCTGCAAGTCTATTGTAATTTGATTTTTGTCAGCTGTTTCTGAATCCTACCATTTCAGGTTTTAAAATGAAGTTGGCCTGGGGCGCCTGGGTGGCTCAGTTGGTTGGGTGACTGCCTTCGGCTCAGGTCATGATCCCAGGGTCCTGTGCTGGAGCCCACATCGGGCTCCCTGCTCAGTGGAGAGCCTGCTTCTCCCTCTCCCTGCCGCTCTGCCTACTTGTGCTGTCAAATAAATAAAATCTTTAAAAAAAAAAAAAAAAGAAAGAAAGAAAGAAAGAAACTGGCCTAACAATTTAATGAGAAATGATTGTAGACAAGGAGTCCAGTTAAATCACAGTAAGGGTGAAGAGGATTTATGATTTATTTTTATTTCATAGAAAAATGAATAAGGAAAAAATTCCTCCTTTTACAAAATGGATATGTGGTTATCAAACCTATTCCTTCTGACCTCAGACAAGTTGAAAAATTGTTAGTTCCTTTATGGACCCCACGGTCTTTCATGCGTGAAAGAAATCTTAGGAATAGTTGAGAAATACTAAGCTCCTTGTAAGATACAAACATGGACAAACCTGGTTTCTAATTTAGAATTTCCCCCTCATAAGTATACAACAGATCTTGGGACTAAAGATTTCCAGTATTAAAAATATTGAAATTATCTGTGACTTCCTAGTATTCTGGAGGAAGAAGATCTTTAAAGACAACTCAGAAAATATGACCCAACAACATGTGATTCAGAGCTTAATCTACAATTCCACTTCCTTTTGCTTAAAAAATGGAGATGATCAACTGTTCTAAAAAGTACATGTTTTTAAAGGCAACATTGTCCCCCCCAAAAATGTAGTAAAACCATAGTTTTGGGGAAGTTACAGCATTGATAGAGCACTTTGAAAATCCTCCCTAAGAAAGAGTCACTGGGAATCAAAAGCTTGCCTGTCCCCAGGGGTAAAGCTGTGTGTTATTATCCATATTTCCTGGGTAGATCTATAGTTTTCCTAGAGTCCTCGGGAGACCACATCCATGGCTCCTACATGAGCAGAAGCATGTTCCTATCCCAAGAAACACTCCACACTGACCACAGTCAATTGCAACATCACTCAATTTCAGTTATGGGCTAGTGGGGTGGCTTAGGAAGAGAGAGGATCCCAGCTGTGCTGTTCTTGTTGGATGGCACCTGGCCCCACCACACAGAACCCTCCTTTATGAGCCCTCCGAACAGGAGATAGAGAAAGGAAGTGAGCAGCCAAAATAGAGAGGAGCAGTCACTCTAATGATGCTGCCTTAGAGGAGTGACATGGCCAGAGGTGACATACCAAGAGCTCTCATTGACTCACCATGTCTACTTTTAGGTTACTTGAGGAATGACTGATCCCCGAACAACAAAGGTGGACTTTGTGGTTCCTGGGTTGCTTTATTATCTTTCGTACTTTCTTGTGTATCAACACAAATAAACTCACAATGATTGAGATAACCTGACTGTGTGTCTGTTCCTTGCCATCCAGAGAGACCTAACACACTTGGAAAAGAAAGTCACAGCTATCCCCAGGAGAATGTTCTGAGGAAATAACAGAAACTCTGTAGTAATCATGTCTCGATTAGACACAGGCCCACACTGGGTGATCTCCACAGAGAATCTTCTGGATCCCCTCTGCGAGTATGAACATCACATCAGTTGTTGCCAGATACCCTGGACTCAGCAAGAGGAAATGGAAGCACTAAGGACACCGATGAAAATGCATTCGGGAGATGACCACTCCACAGACACGGAGACTGTTCGAGCTGGAAGAAAGAGGACTCCTGAAGCTCAAGGCCATCTTTTTGTAACTAGATGAGGAAAATGAGGCATAGAACACATGCTGAGTTAAGTAGAGGCAGTTGTGTTATGAATTTAGAAATGTTTTTTAAATACATATTCTGATTGACTTAATAAATGCAAAAATTGCTAATAATATGCTGAATATTTGGAGCAAGTGGGTAGTTTACAGGGATTTATGGAAGATGGAAGTCTCACTGTCCCTAAGCAGTCTGACAAGGGAGGACGGGTCTTCATGTCACCATGAGAGGAAGTGGGGCAGCATCAAGGCATATTTAGTCTAGAGTCTCTCCCTCCTAAAACTGAGTAAGGATTAGTAACATCAGAAGAAGGTCACGGGGGCGCCTGGGTGGCTCAGTGAATTAACCTCTGCCTTTGGGTCAGGTCATGATCTCAGGGTCCTAGGACTGAGCCCCCACATGGGGCGCTCTACTCAGCGGGGAGCCTGCTTCCCCCTCTCTCTCTGCCTGCCTCGCTGTCTACTCACTGTCAAATAAGTAAAATCTTAAAAAAAAAAAAAAGAAGAAGAAGGTCAACGGTTTTTGTGGTCTGTTTCACGTGTAACCCCCCTGGGGACACTCATTCAAAAGTGAAAAGAATGCCCTAAAAAACTGCCATTACATTGATGGGCTGAAAACAAAGTTCTTATTTTGAAGTTTGTCACTCAGCCAGTTTGTGGTCAAGTACACGAAAAGGATGTGTGAAGTAGATCATTTAAGCGTAAGGTCTGCTGACAGGCAAATCTTGCTAATTTCGTATTTTCATGTAATTAGGATAGCCTAATCATGTCACAGCAAGTGCGATGCTCAGCTGTATGTGTCCATTCAGGGGTGGATGTGGTCCTCAGGTATTCAGTAAACATTAACCTAGGAGTTGTTGGGAAGATACTATGTAGATGTGATTAAAGTCGATCATCAGTTTAAGTAAGGGTGATTGTTTTAGATAGTCTAGCCGGGCCTGAGACAGGCAGGTGGAAGGCTGCAGGAGCAGAAATAAAGGCATCCCCACAAGGAAGAAATTCCACCTGTGGGATATACCACCAGCTCTTCCCTGGGTTCCTGGGGCTTCCCCCCCTGCTCCTGCCCCACAAAGGAGAAACCAGTCCTTTACAATAAATCAGTTTTTCTGATTTAACCCTAAAATATGGTCTGTGCCTTACTTGTTCTATTTTCATGGTAGAACCCTGACTGATAAACATAGTAATAAGCAATCCCAAAATCTTAGTGGCTTAAAACCACTTAGTGCTTAAAACCAAAAGTTTTATTATTATTATTATTTGTAATTTTTTCTTTCTTTTATTAAAAGTTTTTTATGTAGTGCTCAATGATCCATTAGTTGCACCTAACACATTTTTTTGAGTATTGGTGACACACAAAGTTATGTTAGTTTCAGGTATACGATTTAGTGATTTGACAAGTTTACATAGTATGCTGTGTCTACCACAAGTGTATCTACCACTGTTCCTTTACACCATCATCTTACACCTGTCAGAATGGTTCAGATCGAGAAGATAGGCAACAACAAGCATTGGTAAGAATGTGGAGAAAAAGAAATCCTTGTGCACTGTTGGTGAAAATGCAAACTGGTGCAACCACTGTGGAAAACAGTATGGAGGTTCCTCAAAAAATTAAAAATAAAAAAACCATATGACCCAGTAATTCCATTATTGAGTATTTGCCCAGGGAAAACAAAAACACAAACTCAGGAAGGTATACGCATATATGCACCCTATATTTTCTGCAGTATTATTTACAATAGCCAAGACATGGAAGCAACCAAAGTATTCATCAATAGATGAATGGATAAAGAAAATTGATATATATATAAATGATGAAATATTACACAGCCATAAAAAAAGATGAAAGCATGCCTTTTGAGACAACATGGATGGACCTAGAGAGTATTATGCCAAGTGAAATAAGTCAGACTGAAAAGGACAAATACCATAGGATTCCATGAGATTTATTTTTTTGTTCAGACTGCATGTACTTGATGGGTCAGTGGGGACAATCTTTTCACTATGGCCCCTCAGAGTTCCAAGCCAGTATTGCTGTCACTATGCCAGAGGGAAAGGAGATTGCTGGAAGGTCTTACATCAGCAAGCAATTAAACTCTGGCCAGGAAGTAACATATGCCCTTTTGCTCACAATATAACAGCCACAACTAGTCACACAATCTCACCCAGCCTAATGCTAAAATATTCAATCCTACCAGTATTTCTGGAATGGTGGAGAATACAAATTATTTAGTGAATAGGATGAATGACTAATATAGTTAATTAGAAAGATACAAACTTATCAATGAGCTTTTCATTTACAGTTGAAAACAAATTTATGAAGACGAAAAGTAAGGAATGCTTTAGGATATAAAGAATATGGGCTCCCTGATCAGAGGGGAGTCTGCTTCTCCCTCTCCCTCTCCCCCCCATTTTGTTCACTCTCTCACTCATTCACTGTCAAATAAATAAGTAAATAAATTCTTTAAAAAAAAAGAATATAAAGAATATAAGAATTCAAGGATCAGAATGACTCTAAGAAAGGATGAATGGAAACAATACAGTATACCATAACCTTCAATGTTGATAACTGCTTAAGAAAAAAAAGGCCAAAAATTTGAGTCAGCTAGCTGACTTAATGCTTAGGCAATGGCAAAGATAATCGTGGATATAAAGGGCTCAAATTTCTTTCTTTAATGGGGTTGTATGTTCTAGATATTTGTTTAGGTGAACTCCATTGTCTGCCAACACCTAAAATAACAGATAAATAAGATCATAACTAAAGAAAAGTGTGTTTTCAGCTGAGCTTTATGTGTCTGAAGTTTTCTGGCACAAGGAGCTTCAGTCTTTCTTTGAATTTCATGTTCTCATTTCTTGATGTGTGTGTGGTCTCTCCCCATACTGTCTAGGCTAGCTGCTCACTAATCTTTGTATCATTTCCCTCATGAAATAAAACCATCTCTTTTTTAAATATTTGTTTCCCTTTTAAGCAAATAATGCACTCCTAACATATATTACCAATTTCTCTTAAAATTATATCTCAGGAAGCAAAAGGCCTTTTATCAGGATGTCATATATTCCCTAAAAACTTATTCTTTACTCCTATTCATCTGGGTTTTAAGATGAAAAATACAATGAATGTATTTGTTTTATATGTGAAAACACAGGAGAACTATTAGATGTAACTAACATTTCTCAAGCACCAGTTCTCTGCAGTACTGGATTTGGTGCTGTGTAACAGACAACAATGGATGTCCCGGTCCTCATTGGAGCTTACAATCCAGTATGGAAAGCAAACCCAAGGGAGGCAAGATGTAGACTGACACCAGACTTATTCACAGAGACCCAGTTGGTCAGAAAGGGCTGGCAGGATATATTCAGGGTAGTAAATGAGAAAAACACGGAGCCAAGAATACTTTATGCAGCAAGGCTATCTAATTCAGAATGGAAGGAGAGATAAAGTGCTGCCAGGACAAACAGAAACTAAAAGAACTTGTGATCACTAAGGGGTCCTGTAAGAAATATTAAAGGAGAGCCTGTAAGTGAAGACAAAACTCTAAAGTAACATAGACCAGAAAGAAACAGAGACAATAGGCAGAAACAGGAACTTTACTGGTAATACAATGGCACTAAATTCGTATCTTTCAATAGTTACTCTGAATGTAAATGGGCTAAATGCTCCAATCAAAAGACACAGTGTATCAGATTGGATTAAAAAATCAAGAACGATCTATAAGCTATCTCCAAGAGACTCCTCTTAGACCTAAAGACACCGCCAGATTGAATGTGAGGAGGTAGAGAACAATTTATTATGCTAATGGACATCAAAAGAAAGCTGGGAGTAGCAATCCTCATATCAGACAAATTAGATTTTAAACTAAAGACTGTAGTAAGGGATGAAGAGGAAGACTATATCATATTTAAGGGTCTATCCAACAAGAAGATCTAGCAACTATAAATATTTATGCTCCTAACTTGGGAAAGGCCAATTTTATAAACCAATTACTAACCAATTTAAAGAAACACATTGATAGTAATACAATAATAGTAGAGGACCTCAACACCCCCACTCAAAGCAATGGACAGATCATCGAAGCAGAAAATCAACGAGGAAGCAAGGGCTTAGAACTACACGCTGGACCAGATGGACTTCATGATTATGAACAGAAAATTCCATCCTAAAGCAACAGAATACACATTCTTCTCAAATGCACATGGAACCTTCTCCAGAAAAGATCACATCCTGTGTCACAAATCAGGTCTCAACTGATACCAAAATATTGGGATTATTCCCTGCATATTTACAGACCATAATGCTTTGAAACTTAAAAGTCAATCACAAGAGGATATGTGGAAGGAAATCAAACACTTGGAGGTTAAAGAAGATCCTACTGGGTCAACCAGGAAATTAAAGAATTTTTAAAACTCATGGAAATAAAATGAAATTGAAAACATAGCTATTCAGGAGCGCCTGGGTGGCTCAGTGGGTTAAGCCGCTGCCTTCGGCTCAGGTCATGATCTCAGGGTCCTGGGATCGAGCCCCGCATCAGGCTCTCTGCTCCACAGGGAACCTGCTTCCCCCTCTCTCTCCCTCTCTCTGCCTGCCTCTCTGCCTACTTGTGATCTCTGTCTGTCAAATAAATAAATAAAATTTAAAAAAAAAAGAAAAGAAAAGGAAAAAAAAACACATAACTATTCAAAACCTATGGTATACTGCAAAGGCAGTCAGTCCTAAGAAGAAAGTACATAGCCAGCCAAGCATCTCTCAAAAAAAGTTAGAAAAATCCCAAATGCACAAGCTAACCTTACATGTAAAGGACCTAGAAAACGAAAACCAAATAAAGCCTAAATCAAGCAGGGGAAGAGAAATAATATAGATTAGAACAGAAATCAATGAAATAGAAACCAGAAGAACAGTAGAACAGATCAACAAAACTAGAAGCTTGTGCTTTGTGAGAATTAATAAGATCAATAAACCCCCATCCAGACTTATCGAAAAGAAAACAGAAAGGACTCAAATTAATAAAATGAATGAAAAGAGGAGATATCATGACCAACACCAAGAAAATATAATTTTAAGAACATATTATGAGAAACTATATGCTGACAAATTAGGCAGTCTGGAAGAAATGGATGAATTCCTGGAAACTGACAAACTACCAAAACTGAAACAGGAAGAAATAGAAAACCTGAACATATCCATAACCAGCAAAGAAATTGAAGGAGTAATCAAAAATCTCCCAACAAACAAGAGTCCAGAGCCTGATAGTTTCCAGGGGAATTCTACCAAATGTTTAAAGAACTAATACCTATTCTTCTGAAGCTGTTTCAAAAAATAGAAATGGAAGGAAACTTCCAAACTCTATGAAGCCAGCATTACATTGATCCCCAAACCAGACAAATACCCCACCAAAAAAGAGAATACAGACAATATCCCTGATGAACATGGATGCCAAAATTCTCACCAAGATACTAGCCAATAGGATCCAACAGTATATTAAAAGGATTATTCGCCATGACTAAGTGGGATTTATTCAGGGGCTGCAAGAGTGGTTCAACATTTGCAACTCAATGTGATACATCACATTAATAAAAGAAAGCACAAGAACCATATGATCTTCTCAACTGATGCAGAAAAAGCATTTGGTAAAATATAGCATCTTTTCTTGATTAAAACTCTCCACAGTGTAGCAATAGAGAGTACATACCTCAATATCATAAAAGATACCTATGAACAGCCCACAATGAATATAATTCTCAATGGGTAAAAACTCAGAGCTTTTCCCCTAAGGTCAGGAACGCAACCAGAATGCCCACTCTCACCACTATTGTTCAACTTGGTACTAGAAATGCTATCCTCAGCAATCAGAAAGCAAAAAGAAAAAGAAATAAAAGACATCCAAATTAGATGCAAAGAAGAAGTCAAACTCTCTGTCTTCGCAGAGGACATAATACCTTATGGGGAAGACCCAAAAGACTCCACCTCAAAGTTACCAGAAATCATACAGGATATAAAATCAATGCACAGAAATCAGTTGCATTTCTGTATATATACTAACAATGAGACATAAGAAAGAAAAACTAAGGAATCAATCCCATTTAGAATTACGCCAAAAACCACAAGATACCTAGGAATAAACCTAACCAAAGAGGTAAGGATCTGTACTCTAAAAACTACAGAATACTTATGAAAGAAATTAAGGAAGACATAAAGAAATGGAAAAACATTCCATGCTCAGGGATTGGAAGAATAAATATTGTTAAATTGTCTATGCTGCCCAGGGCAATCTACACATTTAATGCAATCCCTACCAAAGTACCATCAACTTTTTTTACAGAGCTGGAACAAATAAACTAAAATTTGTATGGAACAAGGAAAGATCCTGAATAGCCAGAGGAATTTTGAAAAAGAAAACCAAAGCTGGGGACATCACAATGCCAGAATTCATTACAAAGGTGTAATGATCAAGATAGTATGGTACTGGCAAAAAACAGATATACAGATCAATGGAACCGAACAGAGAGCCCAGAGACCCTCAACTCAATGGTCAACTAATCTTCAACAAAGCAGAAAAAAATTTCCAATGGAAAAAGGACAGTCTCTTCAATAAGTGGTGCTAGGGAAATTGGACAGCCACATGTAGAAGAATGAAACAGGACCATTTTCTTACACCATACACAAAGACAAACTTAAAGTGGATGAAAGACCTCAACGTGAGACAAGAATCCATCGAAATCCTAGAGGAAAACACAGGCAGCAATCTCTTCGACCTAGGCCACAACAACTGCTTGCTAGACACGTCTCCAAAGCAAGGAAAACAAAAGCAAAAATGAACTGTTGGGACTTCATCAAGATAAAAAGCTTCTGCTCAGTAAGAGAAAGTCAACAAAACTAAAGGCAACCTACAGAATGGGAGAAGATATTTACAAATGATGTATATAATAAAGGGCTAGTGTTCAAAATCTATAAAGAACTTACAAAACTCAACACCAAAAACAACAACAACAACAACAAAGAATCCGGTCAAGAAATGGGAGAAGGCATGAATGGATATTTCTCCAAAGGTGACATACAAATGACCAACAGATACATGAAAAGAATTCTCCACATCCCTTGGTCCCAGGGAAATACAAATCAAAACCACAATGAGATACCACCTCACACCAGTCAGATAGTTAAAATTAACAAAACAGGGAACAAATGTTGGTGAGGATGTAGAGAAAGGGGAACACCCTTACACTCTTGGTGGGAATTCAAGCTGGTACAGCCACTCTGGAAAATAGTACGGAGGTTCCTCAAGATGTTAAAAATTGAGCTACCCTACAACTCAGCAATTGAATTACTAGGTATTTACCCCAAAGATACAAATGTTGTAATCTGAAGGGGCATCTGCTCCCCAGGGCTTATAGCAGAAATGTCCACGATAGCTGCGGAAAGAGCTGAGACATCTATCGACAGATGAATGGACAAAGAAGATGTGGTATGTATACACAATAGAATATTACTCAGCCATCAGTATTAAGAATGAATACTTAACATTTACACTGACGTGGATGGAGCTGGAGAGTATTATGCTGAGTGAAATAAATCAATCACAGAAAGACAGTTATCATGTGGTTTCATTCATGTGGAATATAAGAAACAGTGCAGAGGATCAGAGGGGAAAGGAGGGAAAATAGAATGGGAAGTCATCAGAGAGGGAGAAAAACCATGAGAGACTCTTAACTATAGGAAACAAACTGAGGGTTGCTGGAGGGGAGGTTGGTGGGGGGATGGGGTAATTGGGTAATGGGCACTAAGAAGGGCACGTGATGTGATGACCACTGGGTGTTATCCACAATTGATAAGTTATTGAACACTACATTTGAAAATAATGATGTACTATATCTGTCTAATTAAATTTAAATTTAAAGAAGAAAAATAAAAAGAAAGCAAATTCAAATATGGGATCACTCCAGTTGGACCAAACAATTCTTTAACATTTGCCTGATTGTGCTCTGGTCCATCTCAACATTAGAAGTGTAGTTAAAAACAATCCAATCCTGAAAAATATTTCTCTGAGTCCCAGTAAAGGGCAGGACATGAAGTGTGTCCAAGCTGACCCCTCACTTACATGGACACAATCCTTCCATACACCCAACTGGACTGTCCCCCACAATCATCTCCTTTGCCTCCACTGTCATGAGCCAGCCACAATAAGGGTTATGTGGTAGGGGCAGGCCACCCTACTTTGCAGTTAGTAAGGCATCCTTTATACTGGAACTTTAAAACAAAGAATAACTGAAATCATGTGCTTTTTACTATGATGATCACTACTAGCAATTCTAAACAATGTCAATGACAAAATACTCATCTTGAGGAAAAAAAAAAATTGGTTGGTCTAAATTTTAATCAAATGACTACATTTAGTGGGGTCAGCTCCCACTGCCCTCCCCTTGGTAGAGATACTGCTGTTCATGAATGACACTCTTCCAGTTTCTGGTAAAGGGTAGGAACAATTAACATTAATTGCCACCAATTCCAAGCAGAATTTATGCTTATTCATTTATTCAACAAATATCTAATAATCCTGTATTGTACTCCAATTTCTGTGCTGAGTGCTAGCCATCCAAAATCAGTAAGATCATTTGTCCTTTCAGGGACTTCAGAGTTTAGAAAAGAGAAAGACAAAAGTGAAATGCTGTATTTTAAACTTATGGAATATTGTGCTTCCTACAATGATTGCATAGGTAGTACTGATCAATCCCGTTACAGAAAACCAGTTAAAAAGCTGAGAAAAGGTTAAATATGAAGTTTGTTTGAATGTATCAGAAATAGGGAGGGAAGAAAATTTCATGGTCAAAATGAGGGACAAAACTGAGAGACGTGAGGTAAGAATTTGCAGCCACTTCTCCTCAGAGGCATCTGCTGATTCTAAAAGCACAGATGTTGAACAGCGTGTTCAGTGGACTCAAGGGACTAGAAATGAGATACTGGAAATCAGATACACTAAGTGAGATGGGCCCCTACAAGCCCCAGGCTCGCAACTGGGACTGTGAAGGATAGTGTATGAGGAGTATGGATGAACTGGAAACAGTCCAACCGCATCGGGGGGCTTGCAGGTGGTCTCTGTCTCTGAAGTCAGATGGTTTGGGATTGTTGTTGCTTCCAGTTTAGCCACCTTCATTTTCAAAACCAATGAAAGATATGAACCCAAAGATTAAAAAATTTTATGAACCCCAAGCAAGACGAATACAAAGAAAACCACTCCTAGGCACACCATAGTAAAACAGCTAACTACCAATGACAATGAAATTAGACAGATCTTTTAAAAATACACATTACCTTCAAAGAAGGAGCAGTGTAAGTGATGGCTGAGCTCTCAACAAATAATGGAACCCAGCAGACAGTGGAATGAGTAACAATTTCAGAGGGCTGGAATAACGGCCTCCCTAGAATTCTTTACATAGGAAAAATACTCTCAAACGGGGATGATGAAGTCAAATAATTTTCAATCAGCAATAATCGCGCCTCGGATAAACCTCATTGGCTACGATACTGCCACTGCGCAAAGCTGAAGTCAAATAATTTTCAAGCAAAGAAAACGGAAGGTTTTTTTCACCCACCAAAAGAAAAATGAAACATTCTTCCTCATGCAGAAGGCAGTTAACCCAGATGGAAGTTCTGAGACAAAGAAGAATGAAAATTAACAGAAAAGCATTAGTATGTGGGCACATTTAAACAAATCTGATCTGTGTAAATAAATACTTATTTTTTATGGCCACACGAGACAGTAAGCACAGGGAAGTGAGAAGTAAATGGAGTCCCCTTGTTCTACAGGGCCTTCTTCGTCCAAGAAAGAATGAGACTTTTTTAATTTCAGAGTTTAGTAAACCAAGGATGTATATTATAATCCATAGGGCAATCATTAAATGAGTAATAAAATGATATATAGCCAATAAGCTAGTAAATGGGAGGGAAGCAGATTAAAAAATAATTGAGTCACTAAAAGGCAAGAATAGAAAGAAAAGAATGCAGAAGAGTCCAAATAGAAACTAACAATAAAAAGATAGATTTCACCAAATTTATTCAGAATGACCTCAATGTAATTTTTTGTTGTTCTGTAATTCCCATCCCCTACTTTCCCGGACTCCCCATCGACCTCCTCCCTGGTAGCCGTCAGTTTGTTTTCTACAGTTAATAGACTTTCTTGGTTTGTCTGTCTGTCTGTCTCTCTCTCGCTCACTCACTCACTCTTTGTTTTCTTTTGGTCATTTGTTTTGTTTCTTTAATTCCACATGTGAGTGATATATGGCATTTGTCTTTCTCTGACTTATTTTGTTCAGCATTATACTCTCTAGCTCCACCTGTGTTGTTGCGAATGCCAACATTTCATTCTTTTATATGGCTGAGTAATATTCCATTGTGTATACATACCACATTTATCCATTCATCTCTCAATGGAAACTGAGCTGCTTCCATAGTTTGGCTATTGTGAATACTACTACTATAAATGTAGGGGTGCTTGTATCCCTTTGATTTACTGGTTTTATATTCTTTGGATAAAAACCCAGTAGTGTGATTCCTGGATTGTAGTATAGTTGCATTTTTAATTTTTTGAGGAATCCCCATACTGGCTTCCACAATTTCTGCATCAGCTTGCATTCCCACTAACAGTACAAGAGGGCTCCCCCTTCTCTGCATCCTTGCCAACACCTGTTTCTTGTCTTGTTGATTTTAGCTGTTCTGACAGGTGTGAGGTGATACTGTAGTTTTGATTATTTTCCCTGATCATAAGTGATGGTGAGCATCTTTTCATGTGTCTGTTGGCCACCTGTATATCCTCTTTGGGGAAATATCTGTTCATGTCTTCTTCTCATTTTTTTAATTCGATTATTTGGGGAAGTATTGAATTTTATAAGAATTATATAAGTTCTTTATATATTTTGAATACTAACCCTTTATCGGATATATCATTTGCAAGTATCTTCTCCCATTGAGTAAGTTGCCCTTTAGTTTTATTGACTGTTTTCTTCACTCTGCAGAAGCTTATTTTGATGTGTTTCCAATAGTTTACTTTTGCTTTTTTTTTTTCCCCCTTGCCTTAGGGGAACTATCTAGAAACAAGTGACTATGGTCAATGTCAGAGAAATTGTTGCCTGTGTTCTCTTCTTGGATATTATAATTTCAGGTTTCACATTTAGGTTTTTAATCTATTTTGAATTTATATTTGTGTCTGGTATAAAACCGTGGTGCAGTTTCATCCTTTCCCATGTAGCTGTCTAGTTTCCCAACACCATCTGTTGAAGAGACTATCCTATTCCCACTGGAATTACCATTGGAATGCTTAACTGCTTTGTTAAAGATTAATTAACCATAAAATTGAGGGTTTATTTCTGGTTTTTCAATTCTGTTCCATTGATCTTTGTGTCTGGTTTTTCTGCCAGTACCATACTGATTTGATTACTACAGTTTTGTAATATAACTTGAAGTCCAGAATTGTGATGCCTCCAACTTTTTCTTTTTCAAGATTGCTTTGGGTATACAAGGTCTTTTGAGATTCCATACAAATTTTAGGAATTTTTGGCCTAGTTCTGTGGAAGATGCCATTGGTATTTCAATAGGGATTGCATTAAATGTGTGGATTGCTTTGGGCAATGCAGACATTTTTAATAATATTTGTTCCAATCCACAAGCGTGGAATGTCCTTCCTTTTGGGGGGGGGGCATCTTCGATTTTTTTTTTAGTGTTCTATAGTTTTCAGAGTACAGGTCTTTCACCATCTTGGTTAAATTTATTCCTAAGTATTCTAATATCCTTCTTGATTCAGTTTTACTAGGTGATATGTTTCCAGGAATTATCCATTTCTTCTAGGTTGTCTAATTTGTTGTCATGTAGTTTTTCATAATATTCTCTAAGAGTTGTTTGTATTTCTCTGATGTTGGTAGTTATTTTTCCTCTCTCATTTGTGATTTACTTCTTTGAGTCCTTCCTCCTTTTTTTGATAGGAGGACTCTGATTCTTTTTTTTTTTTTTTTAAGATTTTATTTATTTGACAGAGAGAGAGCACAAGCAGGCACAGCAGCAGGCAAAGGGAGAAACAGGCTTCCCATTGAGCAGAGAGCCCGATGCAGGACTTGATCCCAGGACCCTGCGATCATGACCCCAGCCAAAGGCAGACACTCGACCAACTGAGCCATCCAGGTGCCCCAAGAGGACTTCTGATTTCTATGGTTTATTTGAGAACTGTTGTGCTACTAGTGTTTTCTGTTATTGCAAGTTTTAACTGAAGCATCTTTCTCCTTTGTTTTCCAAGAGTTTCTGAAAGCCTTTGTTGGCTGTTTACTGACTTCACTGGGCTCCTGGAGAACTGTGAATTACAGCCTTATCCATAGGTACTAAGGTGAGGAGTTCAGTCTGAAAAAAAAATTAACACCACAAAACTGTGAAGAGCACACGGGTGACTGAGGCATGAGAAAGGAAAATGAGTATTTTGAAAAAGAAAATGGATAAGGACTGTCCAAGATGCAGAAGAGGCTGTGAACTACGGACACAGGGATGGCTCAGTCAAACCCAAGTCACATTCCCTCATATAGTGATGAGCAAATGTTCAACCAAGCTATGCTTCTCTTTAAATAAAAATATATGTTAAATAAAAATATAAATACCTGGATTGCTCTTTTTACTCTTTTATAATACTCAAGAAAAAAAAAGTCTTAAACTTAAAAAAAAAATCAGCATAGGAGATACACAGGACTCCTGTGTTTGGAGGACTGTTTTTACCTAATGATCATCCTTTTTTTTTTTTTTTTAACCTAATGATCATCCTTTCTTCTGCCTAATGTTTCTAAGTAGCTGAACTAAGCAGCTATGCGCAGGTGCTCACGTAGACATGCTCATGCTTACATGTAAACTTGAACTGACATTTCTGAAAATGAAGTTGCAAATAGCAGCGCACGGCTCTGTGATTCTCGTTTGGAATCTGAAATATCAATGTCCCGCTCCCAGGACATTCCCAGGGAAACAGCTTTCCGGGCAAATGACACATGCAGATGGAGAGTCTTCCGAGGAATCAGAGCTCAGTCACACGACCACCTGCCTTCCGTCCCACCCTCGGAGTGCTGGGCCACCCGCGGAGCTGCACCCGGTGGAACCCCGCCCCACCCTCCGTGACAGCCCCAGCGCTCAGCACACACAGGCTCACGGTGACAGCTAACAAGCAACTGCATGAATGAGTGAACGAATGAATGAGGTGGTTTTGTTGCTTTCGAGAGCATTTTCTTACATGCACGTTAAAGGGCTACACCTCTGAAGGCGATGTGTTCGTGGACGAAGCTGCATGCGAAGCCACGATGTGTTTGCGGCTAATCCACCCGTTTTCATTTTCCAGACTCTACGCATTCCCGGTCAGCCGAGGGCGGAAGCCCCAGAGCAGCGCCGCGCATCAGGCTTGTTAAACAGCAGGGCTGGCTCCTCCGGATGGTCACACACCCTCGGCTGGGACACGGGGGGGGGGGGGCTCCGTGACAGCACGTGGCGGCTGCAGAACATCCTGGCTCCGTTGGCTTGGCCTCAATGAGTGGCGTTAAAATCACTTGGATTTGGGGCCTGGAAAGACCAGCTGGCTGTTCGAACTGGGCTGTCACCGGAGCTGCCCTCCGATTTGTCCGGACACCCTGAAGTGACCGTGTTTGAGGATTCACCCAGGATCCCCAAACTCAGGCGACTAATGTAGAACGATCCGGAGAACTGACGCACTTCTGGTGAGAAAACCACTGTCTGGCCTCAGCCTGCGTGTGTCGCTTCCTCGGGGGGGAGACTGGAGAACCTCCTGCGATCATAAGCTTGCTTGGTGCGTGTGCAAATCCGAGCGAAGGGACGCAAGTGGACACAGGGAGCGACACGCTCGCGCAGGAACCAGCGCCGTCCTGCGGCTCCCCCGGTGCTCCCGGCCACCCCCCAGCGGCGGTGTAGACGCGCTGGGCCTCTCGCTCCGCGTCCACCGCCTTCCTTCAGGGAGGACGGCTTTCGTTTAAGGGAGGAGCAAGGCTGATCTCCGGGCAGTATCCGTGTCCAGAGAAAATCTCCCTCCTCCGTGCCCAGCCCCGCGCACGCCCGCGCGCACTCACGTGTGCCCTCGCCGCGCCTGCTCCAGCCACCCCTGTCACAGCGACGGGCGCCACCACTCCGACCCGATCATCTCGTGCGCCCAGAGCCAGCGCGTTACCCTTGCCGCCCCCGCCTCTCCCTGCCATCCGCCGGCAACGAGCGATTTTAACTCCTCCCTCCACCGTGTTCAATCTGCGTCCCCGCCGCTCCCCCACCGTAGCCCGCCTCCGTATTTCCGGGGTCGGAAACAATTACTTCTGTCTTGAGTATCGCCTGCGACCAGCCGGATGGGCCCCCCTTCCTAACGTGCCCTCGTGACCACAGACGGACGACTCCAGGTATTGTGGGGTGCAGCACTGTGGATAAACTATTTCCTCCATCTGCCACGTGAAGAGCTCAGATCTGACCGCTGCCCCTCGCGCCTCCGCCCCTGCCCTCCCCCGTCAGCCTCCTCTGCTGTCCCTCCCACCCCTGACCAGTCCTTGGATTTATGACCCTTTCTGACATCAATCCTGGGCTGAAGCCCCCATTTCCCTGCGTCTGCTCCTACTTGCCTTTATAACTTGGCCCGGGCACCCTCTGCGCGTCCCCGACCTCCTCCTTCCAGCGGGATGAGCACGGGATGAGCACGGCGCCCACCGGTCATGCCCCTCGGACACCTACATCCGCGGACGCCCTCGGACCCTACAACCCCACGGCTCACCCCGCACGCTGTGGGGCTTTGAGAGCTAAGCTGCCCTATTATCCCTCCTTGCCTTGGGCTCGATAATGTCCACCGAGGAAATTAATAAATAAACATGCTGACAACAGAGATTCTAGAACTGTGGTATCAGGAAACAGGATTTTCAGTTGGTTTGGGGCTTCTGAGCCACTGTCGGACCCGGGCACCCTCACAGCACCCTCCTCTAAAAAGTTTTACGCCAGAATGTTGACCTGAAGCAGGGTCTCCGGAAAGAGGGGAGTGTGGAAACACACGGTTTCCTCTTTCCCAGAATAGCCTCTCCAGTTCCTGTGGTGCACACCCCGAGGCCCGGAGGAGTACGAAGACTGGGAACGCGGTGTGGCCTAACACAGAGGATGCCCAGACATGCAGAGGCTCAGGAACCAGGGGGATTTCCCATGTGGGATCTTCCACGTCCCACTGGAAGACAGCAGAGGGACACACTGAGTGTGCAAATAGATTCAAAATACAGAGGAGAAAAACAAAACAGCTTCATCATATCGAATTTCTAATACCTGATTTTTTTTAAATTTTCAGCATAACAGTATTCATTGTTTTTGTACCACACCCAGTGCTCCATGCACCTGATTAATTTTTTAAAAGATTTTATTTGTTTGAGAGAGAGAGAGAGAGAAAGAGAGCGCAAGAGAGAGCACCAGTGGCAGGGAGGGACAGAAGGAGAGGGAGAAGCAGGCTCCCCCCGGAGCAGGGAGCCCGATGTGGGACTCGATCCCAAGACCCCAGGGTAGGACCTGAGCCGAAGGTAGATGCTTAACCTCTGAGGCACTCAGGGGCTCTCTAATACCTGTTTTATAATTGGGGTTTCCTCCCACACTGAAATATATGGTTCAATAATCACACATTTTTCTTATATATTTGAAATATTTCACTATGACAAAGCTTTATATAAATGCTGAGGCAGTACACATAATTTAATAGGATCTTGAAATGCTGTATTTTTTTCCTTAACTTTGGCTTTTAAAGAAAGCTATGTTTTTTTTTACAGTGTGACAAGCCATAGTGCTATTTTTGTGTCCATGCAGGAACGGGTCCAGTATCTCACACTTCATTTTAATACCCTACTGTATAATATCTGTTAAAATCTATTACTAGATATGTCCCGATGTCAATTTTTTTTTAGAAATAGGTTTCAAGAAAAAGATTTCTATTTGCTTTTTGGAGAGGGAACGGATTTCCTTATCATAGTAATGCTTCTATAATAGAAGTACCTGGACGTCTAGCTCTTTCTTTGCAGCAGATCCCAGCGGAAACAACTTTCCCAAAGAGCGCGTACAGGAATTAAAGCAACCTAAGCTCCCATAACAGAAAAAACAAACAAATAAAAGCAAAAAATGGGCTTTTACTTAGTATAAACTTATTTCTTGACCTACAAAAATCCAGCCTCTTCTGAGTCCTCGGAACCCTCTCTTTGGTCATGGTAGACACTACAATAGGAGCTCCCCCTCATGGGAAGCGGGCCACACTCAGTGGTGTGGCCGCTTCTACCTTGGAAACCTGGTCTGACTATACACCCAGGGAGGGGAGGAAGTGGGTTTGGGGGACATGAGCCGCCTCTGTTTCAGTGCACAACAGTACTGGCTGAACACCCACCCATAAATCAAAAGAGGCGAGCTAGATTTGAAGGGGAAAAGCAGCCCTGCCCCCACTGCCGTAGACTGTCCGGGCTGCCGGTTGGTTGGATTCTAACTCCATGCAGTGACCGCGACTGTAATGGGTTGACGGATCATGTGGACTTTTTAAAATTGTGGTAAAATATCCATCACGTGAAACTTGCCATTTTGACCCTTTTTAAGTATAGAGTTCAGTGGCTTTAAGCACATTCACATTTTTGTGCAACTATAGCCACCACCCATCTCCAGAACCTTTCCATCAGGCCAGATCGAACCTTCCCAGCCATCAAACAGTAACTCCCCGTTCACCGCACGCCATGGCCTCTTCGTTCTACTCGCTCGCTCTGTGAATTTGACTCTTCCGGGTAGCTCGCATGGGTGCAATCATGTAATCTTTGTCCGTTTATGTCCGGCTTCTTCCACTGAGCATAATGTTTCACATGGACTTTTAAGTAACCCCTTGTTACCTGATCCCTCTTTCCCAGAGGCAGTCCAACGTGAGGCTAAGAGCCCAGTCCCTGCACGGTCAAGTCTGTCCGGGACTTATGACCCCACTGCGAGGAGTTAGCGTCTCCCGTGGACTGAATTGTGCCCCCCTCTAGGTTCATACATTGAAACCCTAACCAACCCCCATATACACCACAGACTGTACTGGAGTTGGGGCCTTTGAGGGGTGCTTAAGGTTAAATGGGGTCAAGAAGAAGGAGACCCTGATCGGGTATTTCTGGTGGCCAGAGGTATCTCTCCATCACGTGAGCACAGAGAGAAGGTGGGCGTCTGTCAGCCAGAGAGCTCCCACCAGGAAGTAAACACTCACCAGCCTCCAAAACAAGGAGAAAAATAAAATCTGTTGTTTCAAACACCCTACAGTATTTTATTATGGCATCCTGAGCAAACTAAGACAGTGTCCGACTACACACTGGGAAGAAGAATCCACACGAGACCATCCTCTCTTCTGATACCAACTGCCAAGTTTAGGAGGTTCCAAAAACTACCCACAGGCTCGGTAATTAGCTAGAAGGACTCACAATGAACTCACCTGAAGCTATTATGCTCACATGGTTTATTACCAGGAAAGGATATGAATTAAAATCGACCAAAGAAAGAGACGAAAGGGCAGAGTCTAGAAGGGTTCCAAACGCAATGTTTCCATTGTCCTCAGGACATGTTACCCTCCCAGCACTGACGTGTGACAATATGTAGAGTGCTGCTGGCCAGGGATTCTCGCCTGAGCTTCAGTCTAGAGATTTTATTGGGGTTCTATTATGTAGGCATGACTGCCCGAGTCACTGACTTCTTAAGTGTTTGAATTTAGCTTCCAGGTAGACTGATATCACATGATCCCCAACCCCTAAATCACATGTTCGATCATTCTGGCATGACCAGTTTCTATCCTAAAACATCGGTGACAGCAACCTCTGCCCCGAACAAAGACATTCTTGTCAGGTATGACGTAGATCACTCCCCAGAAGCCAAGGGCAAAGGCCAGACCTCTCTTTGGCCAAAGCCAAATTCTTTATGACACACTTCGGTCAAAGGAATCATTATTGGACTCATATCAGCACACATACGCACAAACTAACACTGGATACAAAAACCAAGTATCTCTCTCCAGCCGCATGGAGCCATATTTGTACAACAAACAGCGAGCCCCTCTTTTCTCTAAGGAGTAAGAGGCTCTGGCGGAGCACGGAGTGAGAAGGCAGAGATTGCAGGTCATAGGAGGAAGAGATCTCGGGGCCTCAGGTGCTAGAGACGGTGCAGCCAAAGAATTGGTTTCAAAATTCATCTCCAATCCATCATCAGTTTTAACAGTTCATCCAATAATTTATTGTTAAATTTAAATCTCCAAAGAAATGCATTCTACCTTTCATGAACCTTATAACCGGCAAATTAATTCTCAAAACCACACATTGTAACACGGTCCTGCTGCCCCGACCGAGAACATACCTTGCATCCCATAGGACTCGCCTCTTGGGTTCTGCACCGCCCGAAGTGCTCTTCGGTCGTTCAAGGTGAGGCCCGCGATCTCATGTGTCAATGTCACCGCAACGTCAAATTTCTACAAAAGTTATTGAACAAGTACTCTCAGTTTCTTCACAAATCTTACTGTAGGCCAGTGGCAAACATCATTAGCAGACGAGCTGTGGTGTGTGGGCCATGTGTTGAGGGGCACGAGTTTAGACCAGTGCTTCTCAAACTTTAATGTTTGTGAGACTCACCTGAGAGTTCCTATTAAAATAAAGATTCTAATTCAGGAGATCTAAAGTGAAGCCCAAGATTGTACATTTTCCATAAACTCCCACATGACCCTGGTATAACTCCTCTGTGGACTACACTTGGAAGAGCTTGGTACTAGACAATTGCTTTGTATTTCACTGAGAAAAATAGAAATGCCAAAAGAAAATTTCCACTTGCTCCCACCACCAAATCTACCCACAACCCAGTTGCAGCGTGCCTGCATGTTCTGTTCTCTCCTTTACTATGGACAAATCCCCCCTGTTCTTACCTAAAACCAGACCCTCCTCTCTGAGCTGGAGCCCACCCCCCTCTCTCCCTCCCAGGAACATCACCCCAAGACCTGCTCTCATCACGTCCCACATTACACCCCCTCCCCGACTAGAACACTCCCTTCAGCATTAAAACAGGCTATAATATTTCCATCTTTGGAACACAGAGCAACAAAAAGACCCGCTCTCAAACCCACACCCTCTGCCAAATACCTCCCCTATATATTCTGCCACCCTAAAGCGCAGAACTCAACAGAATTCTCCTCTGCATCTCCACTTTCTCTCATCCGGTCCCTAGAGTTCGCCTCAGTCAAGGCTTCACCCTCACTGCTCTAACCAGACAGCTCTTGCCACGGCCCCAGTGACTTGCACACACTTAGAGCTAATGTGCCCTTCTCAGGCACATTTCACATGACCTTGAAGCAGCACAGACTCCATGACCTTAAAGGGCACCCCTTGCTCCTTCTGGAAACACTGTCACCAATAGGCTTCTGGATACTTCTCTTGTTTGGTTTTGCTCCTTCTCAGACGCCTTTACCAGTGCCTTCTCATCTCACCAACCTCTTCATTTTAGAAGGCTCCAGAGCTTGGATCTTGACCTCTTTCCTTTTCTCTCTACATTCACTCTTCTCTAGTATGCATCAGTATGCAACCGATCATAAACACGTATCTTCCGACCAGACCTCCCATTGAACGACGTACCTGTCTCCTCCCAAAGTCCTCTGGACCACTTTCAACAGCCCCAAGTGGTCCAAATCATCATCAACTTCACCAGGACCACGGAAAGAGCCCTCGAACGGTCTCCTTGCTTCTATTCTTGCCATTATAGAGTTTGTTTTTAAAATAATAGTCAAAGGACCCTTTTAAAACATCACCTTGAGCACGACATTCCGCTCAGTTCATCAATGGCACCCGTCTGAAGTTTATCAGATTCCTGTTTCTTTGGGTGCCTGGGTGGCTCAGTCAGGTAAGCCTCTGCCTTTGGCTCAGGTCGTGATCCCAGGGTCACAGCATTTAGTCCCGCACTGGGCTCCCTGTTCCGTGGGGAGCCTGCTTCTCCCTCTGCCTCCCTCTTTCTCTGTCTCTCATGTATAAATAAATAAAGTCTTAAAAAAAAAAAAAAAAGCATCCCTGGTCCTCAGAGCATCTCCGAAAGGATTACACATGTTGTTCACAGCGGAGCTCACACAGTGTTGTGTCCTTCGTCGGCTTTTCTCCCCTCCCTGCCTCAGTTTCCCTCTCCTTCGCTTGTGTTTCCTGGGATCAGCTCCAGAACTAACTACTTGTATCCAAACAAAACCACCAAACGGGGAATCACCAAATCAAACTGGCACATATTAGAGAGCTTATCCAGTATCAAGCTTTCCTAATAATTTCAGAGACCCAGGGAACACAAGCAGCGCTCTGGGACACCCTGTGGCGCCTGGCTCCCTCCACATCAGAAACACGCTCTCTGGGCCAGAGTCAAAGTAGGGTTTCTGGGTCACGTCACAGAGCAGGAACTGGTTAGTTAGTGACATGTCCCTGTTTTAGTCTCAGATCATTCTAGGGCTTGTGACATTTTCCACAGAGTCATGCTTCATAAATCCACAGATTCTGAGTTTGTCACCACAAGCAATCCCAGACCAGGGAGGCGGTCTTGCGAGAAGCCTTGCGTAGAAGACTTTCCTCTTCGCAAATACCAGGAGTCTCCTTGCCGGGAAATCCAGCGAACAGCGCGTCTGTCCACCAGGGATTACACAGGTGACCTGCCTTCTTCCTCTCGCCGGGAGCATCCTCCAGCCCGTGCCCAGCCCAGGAATGAGAACAGGTCAACAAGGTGAAGGCCAGCGGCTTTAACGCCCTCCTCCCAATCGCCTCCGGGTCATCTCTCTTGGAGTCAAGGTCAGACGGCCTTTCCTCTCGTGCGCCACCCGCCACGCTTCCCTCACCCTGTGCTCATCCCACGGCCCCTTCTGAACGCTTTGCTGCTTCTCAGAGGCCGAGGATATTCCCGCCGTAGGACTTCTCCGCCTGTTCTTCCCTCCGAACTCCTTCTCCCAGCCCCCTATCTGGAAATACATAGCCCCGTTCTTCATACCCGACCTCCCTTTCCTGTGGTATTCTGCACCACAGCGTGTGCCATCGTCGGATTTACTTGATTGATTTTCTTCTTTTAATTTTGAAAGAGAGAGCAAGCAGGCGTGGGAGGCGCAGAGGGAGAGAGAAAATCTCAAGCAGGCTCCGTGCCCAGCACAGAGCCCAGTGGGGCAAGGGGGGTGTCCACCTCCCAACCCTTGATCATCACCTGAACCAAAATCAAAAGTTGGACCCTTACCCTAAGCCACCCAGGCACCCCTACCTGATTAGTTTTTTTAACTGTCTTCCTCTCTGGAATGTGAGCGCCATGAGGGTACTAAGTTTTACTGTTCTAGTTATCCTGTACCCCAAGAGCTTGGAAGCACGCTCGATGTATCAGCATTTGAGCAATGGTGAATTCATCGGCAGGTCCTGTAGGTCCTGGGCGGCTCAGTGGGTTAAGCGACTGCCTTCGGCTGAGGTCATGGTCCCAGGGTCCTGGGATCGAGCCCCATATCAGGCTCCTTGCTCAGTGGGGAGCCTGCTTCTTCTCCCTCTGCCACTCCCCCTGCTTGTGCTCTCTGTCAAATAAATAAAATCTTTTAAAAAATCTGCAGGTCCTCAAGGTCACTATGTCTCATCTGCCCCCAGCCAGGCCCTAGGAAGACTCAGCTGTGTTTTAAACCTGGGCCGGATAACAGAGAGGAGTCCGAGGGCTCAGCCTCCTGTTTCTGCAGCTCACTTGGTCTGTCCCGTAGCATTCCAAAGCATCACAGAGAAGATCTGAAAAGGCGAGCTTGGAGGAATTTTGACGTCTTTACTCCACTGGCGGTAGGCCTCAGCACCACTGCACCCAAGGAACCCGAGTTCTGCTCTTACATGGGACAAATCATGTGCTAAAACCTGCATCGCAGGGATTTACAGATGGACCGTTTGACCTTATTGTTCCATCATTACTGGTTTGTGCTACAGGAAATCTTATCGTTCACGTGCAAAAACAATGCCTTATTTCTAGAACCCTATCCCATGCACTTTGTCTTGGGGATCAGTAGCAAACCCCAAATATTGGTACAAGAACTTAAGGATGGAGAGCTGCGGTGTTTGCCGGGACACAGGCAGTCACTAGAGCATACGCATGCGTCTTCTGGCGCCTTCTGCCTTCCTTCTGGCCCATCTGAAGGACTGTGAGCCAGCACTGTGCCCTCTGTTCCCACACGTGAGTCTGCTCATCCAACCGAAGACAGCTTTTGTATGACAAAGACTTCCAAGACGGCAAGCAGTCTAGGTGGTAAGACATCCGTGATCATGCCGTGATCATGCTTGGCTTTTCCTCCATACAGGCTAACTTCATAGCTGGGGCTCAGAGGCTGTGGTTTTGCCCAACCCACCTTATGTTTCTGTGAGAAAGCGGGAAAAGCTGAAACTGGGGGAACGAAGCCAGGCACAGCCTGGTTTGTCTCAGGGTGTCCTCCCGCTCGCCAGCCCCAGGAGTGAAGGGGCCACAGGTCTTCCCTCGCCCCCTTGCAAGGAAAATATCCTGAAGCCAAGAGGGAGGAGAGGACACAGGTGTGTCTTCCCTAGAAATGAACATTTCCACGATTTTCCCTCATTCTTGCTCCTCGAGTGCAAGCCTAAATAATCATTTCTTCACCTGTAAAGCTGACTTACAGGGTATGCTTAGAGAAGAAAAAATCCACTCATCTTGGGCCATATGAAGATCATGGACCAATTATCCTAAACCGACACTCACAGATACTGAGAACATAAAATGACTCACGGCCCACGTGAAACACACAGATCCTGTGCGTGCATTTTACATGACTCATCTCCTCTAATTCTCATGATAACACTGTCCGATAGATAGAGTCATCGTTATTATATGCTGAGGAAAGTGGGGTCCAGAGAGCTTAGGAAGCTTTCAAGGCCACTTATCTATGTTGTGGCAGAACCAGCACTGAAATTCTGCTCTTTCTGACTCTAAACCTCTGGGTCGTGTTCCATGTTGCATTGGTCCTTAGCCAGGAGAGCGATGGCAAGGACTGAAAGCTAAAATGCAGCCTCTGCTCTCTTGGACTGGAAGCCTATCAAGAGAGACCCATGCAGATACCAGTAAGCATGACGAAAGGTGTCTGTAAACATAAGCTCCCACACCATCTGGCTCGACACTAGCCTTGGAACACTGCAGTGACTCAACTCTAGCCTGTTACTATCACACACAAAAATAAACTCAAAATAGATTAAGGACCTCAATGGGAGACCTGAAACCATAAAAATTATGGAAGAGAGCTCAGGCCATAATTTCTCTGACATCAGCCATAGCAACATTTTTCTAGATCTGTCTCCTAAGGCAAGGGAAATAAAAGCAGAAATAAACCACGGGGACTACAGCAAAATAAAAAGCTTTTGCACAGCAACGGAAACCGTCACTAAACAAAAAGAACAACTTACTGAATGGGAGAAGATTTGAAAATGGCGTATCTGATAAAAGGTTAATATCAAAAAGAAAGAACTCACACAACTCCAAAAGCCCCCCAAACAATCAGATTAGAAAATGAGCAGAGAAAAAAATTTAAGAAGAAAGAAAAGGAGCAGAGGACCTAAATAGACATTTTTCTAGACAAGAGTTCAGATGGCCAATAGACACATGAAAAGATACTCAACGTCACTGATCATCAGGGAAATACAAACCAAAACCCCAATGAGATATCACCTTATGCCTGTTAACATGGCTAGAATCATCAACACAAGAAATAACACATGTTGGGGAGGATGTGGAGACCAAGGAACCCCCATGCACTGTTGGTGGGAGCGCAAACTGGTACAGCCACCGTGGAAAACTGAATGGGGGTTCCTCCAAAATCTAAAAATAGAAATTCTGTCTGATAATAATTCCACTATACCCAGGGAAAACAAAAACATTAACTCAAAAAGATATAGGCACTGCTATATTTACCGCACGTTATTTACAATAGCCAAGATGTGGAAGCAATCCAAATTTCCATTAACAGATGAATGGATAAGGGAGATATGTGTGTGTGTGTGTGTGTATGTATGCTATGTGTATGTGTGTGTATGTGTACATATATATACACATACATACATATATATAATGGACTATTACACAGCCATGAAAAGGATGGGTTCATTTGAGACAACATGGATGGAAGTCGAGTGTATCATGCTAAGTGAAACAAGTCAGAGAGAGACAAATACCATATTATTCCCCTCAGAAATGGCATCTGAAAAACAAACAAGCAAACAGAAAGCTTAATTAGAACTACAAATACAGAGAACAAACTGATGGCTGCCAGAGGGGAAGGGAGTGAGAAGTTGGGCAGAATGGTAAAGGGAAGAGAGATACAGGCTTCCAGTTATGGAATGAGTAAGTCATGGGAATAAAAATCGGAGCATAATGTGAAGTGTGTAAGCCTGATGATTCACAAACCTGTACCCCTGGGGCAAATAACACATTATATGTTAATAAAAATAATTAAAAAAAATAAAATATCACTATCAAAAAAAAATCAGAGCGTAAGAAATACAGGCAGTGATACTGTAACAGGGATGTAACAGGACAGACGGTAGGTACACCTGCAGTGAACTTGACATAATCTATCCTGTCTAATCACTAACTTGTACACCTGAAATTAACGTAACATTGTGTGTTGACTACCCTCTAAAAAATAAAAGACAAGCAAAAACCAAAAGATAACCAGAAATGCCGACATCCCATTCCCCGGGGTCCATCTGATGAAATGAAGAGTCAGAGGCCACATTGCGAGCTACCCTGGCTAGGACGGGAGAGAGCACAAGTGAGTGGAGCGCGCCTCGGAGAGCCGAGAAAAGACGGTGTTTAAATGGACCTTTGCAAGACGGTGACCCAGGAGATAGAGAAGAGCATTCTGACCCAGAATAAACTCAAGACCAACATTACCGACGTAGGGATGAGCAGTGACCCTAGAAGGACAGCAATGACCCTGTAATATGGGGAGTGGTTGAAGGCAATGGGGTGTTCACCTGAAGGTGAAAAACCTAGAGGGGTCTGATAAATGTCTTTAAATATTTGTAGATCTTTTCGGTGGAAGAGATTCAACCTCCATGTCTTTGGAACTAGAATTAATGGAGAGGAGTGACAGACAGATCTTAGTTGAACAGAAGGAAGAGCTTCCCAAGGAAGTTCAGAATTTAAAAAGCACCATCCATTATCATAGGGTTTCACTTACTTGTGGAGCATAAGGAATAACATGGAGGACATTAGAAGGAAAGGAAAAGTGAATTGGAGAAATCAGAGGGGGAGACGAGCAATGAGAGACTGTGGACTCTGAGAAACAAACCAGGGGGGATGGGAGACCCTGGTGGTGGGGTTTAAGGAGGGCAAGTATTGCATGGAGCACTGGGTGTGGTGCATAAACAATGATTCCTGGAACACTGAAAAAAATTTAAAAACTAATAAAATAAGAAGCACCATCCTAAGACATTTTCAGATATTGATTGGACACAAACACGGCAGGGAACCGATAGAGACCTTGTTGTAGAAGATCCTGGTTATTCATTCATTGCATGGGGTGTGGACCTGGGAACTGGGAGGAAATGCAGAAGCTCAGCACCTCCTCCCCAACGCAGGCCACGGAATCAGAATCTGCGTTTGAACATGCCCAGGTGATCCGTGCCCCGGTTGTAGTGGGAGAAGCGTGGCCGAGAACGGTCGTTGGACCTGGGATTTTGTGTGGTAGGAAGTGAAACTAGAAAAGAAGACTGAAATTAAATCAGAAGAATCCTGAATTTAATTAGGTATTAGGATGTTAGGACTATTTGAGGCATCAAGGGAGAGAAACTTCAACCTCGTTTTCAGGAAAAGAATTTGCGGTGATCGGATCATCTTTCCGAGCGAGAGCCAGATCGGTGAGATTGTGTCGCTGGCGAAATAATTATTTGCATTCTTTTTTTTTCTCTTTATTGAGATAGAATTGATACTCGGCACTATAGAAGTTTAAGATGTACAGCATCATGACACGACTGCCATATACTGTGAAATGATTATCACGGTGAGTTTAGTTAATATCCAACACCTCAGATGGACAGATGGATGGATGGATGGATGGACGGATGGATGGAGAAGAAAGAGGAGGAGGGGGAAGAGGAAGGGGAGGGGGAGGGGGAGGGGGGGGGGAGGGGGGGGGGGGATGGGGGGGGGGGGGAGGGGGGGAGGGGGGGGGGGGAGGGGGAGGAGGGGGGAGGGGAGGGGGGGGGGGGAGGGGGGGGAGGGGGAGGAAAGGAAAAAAAAAAAAAAAAAAGGTGGTTTTTCTTCCTGTGATGAGAAGTTTCAGGGTTTACTCTCTTAACAACTTTCAAAATTACCATGCAGTAAGTTAAGTAAGGTCTTTTTTGCATTCTTACAAACAGTTTCCATGACTTGATCTCCCAGATAACCCTCCTGTGGCTGTCTGGAAAGCCTGAGAGTGTCCAGGACACTGGTACTGATTCCCGATCTCAGCCCTCAGAGTCGTGTCTCGGCCGGTTTTCACGGCTCTTCCCGGCTGGGAAGCGCCTGCCCGTCCTGAGAGCCCACATGCAGCTGTCCACACTGAAGCTGGAACTAACACAGAGAACGGAAGAGCATTTGTTGCGTCTTCGACACCTCGTGTTCGTGGCTCATCACCACAGGTGCGTAGGGTCCCCGCCTCCAGCCACGGCCACGGCAACTTAAGAAAAGCCCCAAATCTATAAGATGCCCGTTATACAGAAGGAAGCACTTACTATGTTCTTCTAGCTTATTCTCTGACGGTCTACATTACCATCACGAGCGACCCAAATTATTAATAGCTCTTCTGCTGGAAGATTTTTATCTCCCCTGCCCAATGGTGTCGAACAGCTGTTTACTCAAAACAGAGTGAAGACAAGACGAATGAGGGAAGAGGGACCAGTTGTCAGACGTGACAAATTTCTACAAGAAATGCCTTTTCCTGGCCATCACCTCCGCCACGTGGGGTCTGCCACGAGCACACACGCGGAAAGAGGCACCTGTGATTTGCTAGAAGTCCTCCAGAAGGCTGAGTCTCCTGAGCACACTTAATACCGGATTTGGGGAAAAGAAGCCTAAAAACACCATTGCAATACATTTTGCATTTTGCGAGGTATTCTTCATATTATGTCTCAATTGCTCTCCTGGGAATCTGGGGTGTATATTTAAAGGCAGGGATTATTATTAACATTAAGATCAGAGATCACAGAGAGGTCAACAGAAGAATTAGAAGAAGAAGAGCGAACTTTTTAATACAACTGTTTGCTCTCGAATAAATCACATGCAAAAAATAATCATTTGTGAAACGAAAGACAAATCTTGTAATTTATTTCTCTAAAAAACAATCCCATGATCTGGAGTATGACGATAATTGCTACTCCCCATTAAGCGTGTGTCTGCGTCGTGTGCATTACGGCTGATCATTACCTGCAAAGGAGACATTATGATCGCGTTTAGATGGAAGAAAGTAAGCTTCAGGGCAGTGCCCAGGGTCACAGTCATCAGGGCTGGATTCGAATCCAGCTTTTTAACTTCAGAACCCATGTTTTTGTCCCTCTGAACCCAGCTCCTCCCCACGAGTCCCCTTGGTGCCAGGGGAACCTGGTGTGGCGGGAACAACGTCGGTCCCCAAGGCTGTCACATCTCCACTCCAGATGTCAGGGAAATGGCACTCTTCCCACCCTCTGTTCTCGGAGAGTTCATCCTTTGAATAGAACTGTCAGATCGCATTTTCTTGTCAAGGCACAAACAGCTGGTATGGAAATCATTTCTTTCTAAACTGCAAAACAGGCTCCCAAAATGGAATTCAGCCGGAGTCCTGAGGTTACACCGCGTTGATTTATTTTTTTCTCCTAATGATCATCCACCCCACCCCCTCACTGAACTCTTGGCCACATCAATATTCATTACGTTATTTAAAGAAAAAAAATTAGAGAAGAAACAATTTATGATGTCTCGCCTGATCACTAACAAAGACGGATGAGGGGAAGGCGACACACCAGGGCTGGCGCACAAGCGTTTAAATGCACTTGGAGACTCCGCTCCGCAAATGATCCTGTAGGTCTGTGTGAGGCATCGCGTGAGCCAGCGAAGGAACCCCGTGCTGGGGGAGACAGAGATGCTGAGCTCTGCCAATACTGATCGATGCGGTCCTTGACGACCCGTTATCTGGGAACTGGGAATGGAGAAGACCTCCCTGCTGTCCCCATGACTGTACCCCAAAAACTTAAAGCAGAGCCTGTAGGACTGGTGAGTTTTTTGTTAAGTTTTAGGTGGCATGGCCAGAAAAGCAACATGTCAAAGCAAAGAGTTTATGAAACCAAGCATGACTCCACGGTCGGAAGAAGTCACACCTCACACTGCGGTTGTCGAGGGAAGGATCCCATTAAATCGTATTGAGAAGGACCTGTCATTGTGAACGAAGGAACGGAAACCAGACCAGCGTCCTGTCACAGCGGAAAGAGGAGAGCCCAGGACTCTCCTTGGAAGCTGGCCTTGGCCTTGGTGCTTCATCAGCAAAACGCCAAAGGGCCAGTCATTCGTGTGGAGCCCCAGGTGCTTCGCTGGCAGAGAGGGACGGATGCTGGAATTGCTTCTGCTTTGACTTCTTGTGAAAATCAAATGCAGGGGTACGCTTGAAAACCCTACACTAATACCAGTTACGACTTAACTGAAGAAAGGCACCATTTTCATATAGAGCCCAGGACAGTTGAAGAGTCCCCTTCTGTGATTTTTATTATTATTTTTTAAGATCATATTATTTAAGAGGGAAAGAGAGAGAGCACGTGCACAAGCAGGGCGGGCAGCAGCAGAGGGAAAAGCAGGCTCCCCACTGAGCAGGGAGCCCAACGAGGCGGGACTCAATCCCAGGACCCCGGGATCATGACCTGGGCCAAAGGCAGATGCTTAACCCACTGAGCCACCCAGACACCCTGTGATTTTTACTTTTTCTCATGCCTGCAGGTGGATGCGTCCCGAGCATCTGCTGATGCTGAATCGACAGAAGCAAGTATTTAATTTCTTTCAAAATTATGCACTGGGATAAAGAATGTATTTGAGTGACACTTGGAACCAGATTTTCTCTTAAGGACGGAACCATTTTTGTTTAGGAAAATACCCTCATAAGCAGCCCGGAGGTTAAAGGTGAAACTCTGAGGACACATGAGCAGGAGTCAAGGCAACAGAAGATGGCGCTGACCCCCCGTGCCTCGGATAGGAGCAGAATTTGCCAGAAAGAACGAGCTCTGAGCAGAGAGAAGGGCTGATCCACATGCAGAAACTGGCGAGAGCCCCCATGTCAGAAATGACGGAGGGGTCTTGGAGAGGAACAGCTAACACTGCGTTTTCGACGGTGTGTGCTGCTGACATAAATCTCCACTGCCCCCAGTTTTCAGTAAAGCATCTGAAGGTGCTGACACGGTCAAATCCAGCCACAGCAGAAGTCCAAAGCCAGAGGCAACGCGAGATACCGGCCCCCGGGAGGCCCCGGGAGTCTTGGGGAGTACCGCAGGGAGCCGCACCCCTCAGGCAAGGCAAAGTGACCGTACCGGACCCCTGAGGAAGCACAGCCTCCTGTGTCCAGCTGCTCCCTCGGGGAGACGACCAGAGGCACCAGACAAAATCAAGTTACTACCGGAGCCAGAAAAAGAGTGCTCCCCAAATAAGGGTTCGTGCAAAGTAGTACGCAGTCCCCACACCAGGTAGGAGCGGCCCTGCAGCATTCTCAAGCCTTCCTACTCCCCTAGATCTCACCCGGTCTCCCCCTCAAGCTCTAGCTGAGGCCCCCCACCCCGCCCATGCTCCAGAGTATCCTCTCCCGCCTCCTCTGTGCCTTTCTCCTCCATCTCCATCGTCTTCCTCAACACCTGTTCCTCCCCCAGCGAGGCAGCACGCGCAGCTTGGCCCCGCTTGCCTTCACGTCACAACCAATTACCCAAACACACACCTTCCTTTCACAGGCTCCTCTCTCCCCTGCCGTGTGGCTTTCCAGTCTCAGCCACTCCACGGACAGGGCTGGCACTCATTTCATCAAACATCTCCCCTTTTAAGGCTTGATCTTAAATCGCTGATGGCATCTGACACGAGCCTCCACTCATTCACATTTGAAACATTCCAACCTTAGGGTGCCCGGCTGGCTCCGTCGTCGGTCAAGCACGCAACTCTTAATCTCGGAGTTGTAAGTTTGGGCCCCACCTTGGGTGTGATTACTTTAAAAAATAAATTCATTAAAACTTTTTAAAAAGGTGGGGCGCCTGGGTGGCTCAGTGAGTTAAAACCTCTGCCCTCAGCCCAGGTCATGACCCCAGGGTCCTGGGATTGAGTCTCACATCGCGCTCTCTGCTGAGTGGGGGAGCCTGCTTCCCCCCTGCCCCGCCTGCCTCTCCCCCTACTTGAGATCTCTATCAATAAATAAAATCTTAAAAAAAAAAATACTTGAAAAAAGAAGCACTCTGTCCTCTTGGTTTTCCTTCATTTTCACAACACTACAGGCTCCTAGACTTTGTCCTATCCCTGTGACTGCTCCATATCTGCCTTCTTGGCGAGCCGAATTTGCTCTAAGTCACTCAGATGTTGGTACCTCTTGGTGTTCTCACTTGGGCTCTCTCCTCCCTGCTGTCTTCACTTCACCCACTCTTTCTAGGCAATTTTTTAAAAAGATTTTATTAATTTGTTTGTTAGAGAGAAGCACAAGCAGGGAGATCGGAGGGCAGAGGGAGAAGCAGGTTCCCCAGGGAGCAGGGAGCCCAATGTGGGACTTGATCCCAGGACCCTGGGATCATGACCTGAGCCAACGGCAGACGCTTTAACCAACTGAGCCACCCAGGCATCCCTCTAGGCAATTTTATACACGACCCCTCCACCCCCCAGCTTCTGTGAGATTTTCAGACTCAAATTCTGCTCCCTACTGAAACTAACACGTGGATGTTCCCTTTTGTCCTCGAGACTCCAGAAGTGAGTTCCAGCCCTCCGAGCATGCGCCCTCCCCAGCCCCACAGTGTTGTTGAGGCCGGAAGGTGCACTTCGTCCTCAGCTCCGTGCTCTTTCTTCTTCCTCAAACTGTCAGCCAGTCGCCAGGTCTTTCGGATTCAGCCTCCTCAGTATCTCTCTGATCTGCTCACAGCTCTCTTTCCCTATGTCCATAACCACAGTCACACCCCAGGATCCCTCACCAAGATCCTTCCAGCAACTCTGTTCTTAAAATTTTTATTTATTGGGCGGCTGGGTGGCTCAGTGGTTAAGCCGCTGCCTTTGGCTCAGGTCATGATCTCAGGGTCCTGGGATCAAGTCCCGCATCAGGCTCTCTGCTCAGCAGGGAGCCTGCTTCCTCCTCTCTCTCTCTGCCTGCCTCTCTGCCTACTTGTGATTTCTCTCTGTCAAATAAATAAATAAAATCTTTTAAAAAAATTTTATTTATTTATTTATTTAAGAGAGAGAGAGAGAGAGAGAGAGAGAGACAGCACAAGCAGGGGGGCAGGGAGGCAGAGGGAGAAGCAGGTTCCTTACTGAGCAAGGAGGCCAGTGTGGGGCTCGATCCCAGCATCCTGGGATCATGACCTGAGCCACAGGCAGGTGCTTCACCCACTGAGCCACCCAGGCACTTCCTTCTAGCAATTTTTCAACTGGTTCCTGGCCCAAGTCTTGCCCCTTCAGGTTAACTGCTTAATTTTCCAGACTATAGTCAGAAGGATCTTCCCAAAATACAACTCTGTGTTGTTCCTCTGCTTAAAACTTTCAGTGGTACCCTGCACTGGTCTGGCGATACATTTTATTTTATTTATTAATTTTTATTATATATTTTTAGAGACAGCAAGAGAGGGAACATAAGCAGGAGGAGAGAGAGAGGGAGAAGCAGGCTTCTTGCTAAGCAGGGAGCCTAACGTGGGGCTCGATCTCAGGACTGTGAGATCATGACCTGAGCGGAAGGCAGATGCTTAACCCACTGAGCCCCCCAGGTGCCCCTGGCCATAAATTTTAGACCAGCTAACAGGGCTCTGAAGCCATTCCAGACCTGCCCTCTACCATTCCCCCTATTTCTTTGCTCCCCACTCCATCCCCTTCCCCTGAAATGTGTCTTGTCACTTCCTGTATCTCCACTACCAACCTCTCTGTCCTCCAGGTTCAAGATCTGCCGTGTAGTAGTGGGCAGTTTATAGCTGTTGAATTAAGTTGATCGTGTGACACACTTGTAAAAACCCCTCCCCGCCCAGCCAGGCAAATAGAGCGTAGGTGTATTATTTTCCTAGTGCTGCTTCAACAAAATACACACACTGGGGGGCACCAGAAAATCTAAAGTCTAGGTGCTGGCATGCTAGTTCCTTCAGGAGGCTCAGAGGGAAAAACCCTTCCCACGCCACCTCCCCGTTTCCGGCAGGCGGCAGCAATCCCGGGGCCCCCAAACTCTTCCTCGGTCTTCACTCTGCTTCCCCCAACCTGTATCTCCGGGTCTCGGATCTCCTGTCCTTTCTCTTGTAGAGACACCGGTCATGGATTAGGACCGTCCGAATGCAGGATGAGCTCATCTCAAGAGTCACTCTTAATGACATCTGCAAAGGCCCTTATTCCAAACAAGGCTCCATTCTGAGGTTCTGAATGGACATACCTTTTGGGGGGACACCACTCAACCCATCAGAGGAAGATTTGGGGAAAATGTTTTATGGCCAAGTACAGGTCCTGCCTGAGTTCTCCATGTATAAACCACCTTCCCTCAAGGGGCTCCTGGGTGGCTCATTCAGTTAAGCTTCCAACTCTTGGCTTCGGCTCAGGTCATGGTCTCAGGGTCATGAGATCAAGCCCCCCATGGGGGCTCAGCACAGACTCTGCTTTGGATTCTCTCCATCTCTCCCTCTGCCCCTTTCCCTGCTCACACTCTATAAATACATACATACATACATAAAATCTTTATAAAATAAACCGTCTTCACTTGGTACTTCTCATTTTCTAAAAACCCTAAAAATCTTCACAATTTGTCAGAAATTGAATATTTTTATTTTTTTATTTTACTTTTTTTTTAAAAAGAGATTTTATTTATTTGACAGAAATCACAAGTAGGCAGAGAGAGGGAGAAGCAGGCTCCCTGCTGAGCAGAGAAGCCTAATGCGGGGCTTGATCTCAGGACCCTGATATCATGACCTGAGCTAAAGGCAGAGGCTTAACCCTCTGAGCCACCCAGGTGCCCCAGAAATTGAATATTTTTTAAACTTTGCCTTTATTTTATCATTAATAATTTCAAATGTGTTCTTATATATTAAGCATTTCATTCCATCATTTGTGAATAAGCTTTACATGTACTTAGCATTTCTACGAAGTCACAGTATCTTTCTTATAAATATGCATAGGCACTTTATATATTAAGGCTATTAACACTGGTGGCCACTTTTTCTCATTGTGTGGCTTATCTCGCCTTCCTATATTATTTCATATAAATAAAATCTTAAAAATCATTTACTCTCAAGTTTAAGGCAATAATAAATCAATCGGTATTTTCTTTAAGATTTTATTTGAGAGAGAGAGAGCATGAGCAGTGGGGGAGGAGCCAGAGGGAGAAGCAGACTCCCCACTGAGCAGGGAGCCCAAGGCGGGACTCGATCCCAGGACCCTGGGACCATGACCTGAGCTGAAAGCAAACGCTTAACCAACTGAGCCACCCAGGCATCCCTCAACAATAATTTTTGATTGTCAATTTACATGGTTATTGAGTAAAAGAGTTTAAATTTTTCTGAGTCAAGACTTATACACACGGAACACCTAGGAGCGATACAAGCCTGTCTAAAACCCAGAGCTAAGATTACAGCAAGGACCACAAAAGCCGTGCGAGGCACCATGAAGTACGGTGGGATCCTGCTCTAGTGCCAGACGGGGAGTTCAGAGATTCCTAATGGGCAGTAACCCATCAGTTAAATTCTCCAAAGCTTCGTATCATTATCTAGGAACTGCCCGAGTCTGTATCTTTTAGGAACTTTGTTCTAATGTATGTAAGGGGCTGGAGTCTCCTGCTTCTGAAAATGACAGTGAAACGATATTCCCAAGCTTTAAAGGATCAACACAAAACCCCACCTCCAGAAAACGCACTTCACGCCTGTCTTGCGGATCTTTCTACTTAACAAAAATATTTTACCAATCCTCCCTCTTCAATGTTTTATGGCCAAACAGGGGTGAGAGAAACGGGCAGATGTTGGTCAACGGATACAGATATGCAGGGTTTCAGTTATGCGGGGTGAATGAGCCGCCGAGGTCATGGTAACTACGGTTCAGAGTACTGTTCTGTGCCCTTGAAATCTGCTAATTTCAAAGCAGACTGCTAAGACTTGACCTTAAGCGTTCTCACCCCGTGCACGCACACACAACAGTCGTGACTGTGTGGTTATAGAGAAGTTGATTGGCTTGATGGTGGTAATCATTTTACAATGTAAACGTGCATCAAAATATGGGTTTTTTTTTTTTTAAAGATTTTATTTATTTGACAGTGAGAGAGAGAGCACAAGCAGGGGGAGCGGGAGAGAGAGAAGCAGGCCTCCCCACTGAGCAAGGAGCCTGATGCGGGGCTCAATCCCAGGACTCCAGGATCATGACCTGAGCCGAAGGCAGACGCTTAATGACTGAGCCCCCCCAGGTGCCCCAAAACATGGCATTTTATGCCTTAAATATATTCAATTTTGATCAATTGTATCTCCACAAAGCTGGGGAAGACGCCAATACTGACAGTGTCCATCACTGAGGATGTTTTTGTCAAGTGTGTGCTGAATATAGATTGCGCTCGTAAAGAAAAGCCCCCAGCAGTTACTCGGACGTGCTTGCTGCATGAAATGGGAAAATAAGTGACAGGTGAAATTCGTCGTCTCCACTGACGTCATCCGCGGCATCTTGCAGACTCCCCAAACCACACTGTGTAAGATGAACCCCCGTGAGTCCTCGCACTCCCCAGCACAGGAACGAGCCGTGCGGACTTTGGTCTATTCGTTCGCGATGGAAAAGGCTTTGCTACTGGAGGAAAGTCTTAGCGGGAGAAAGGGGGTCGGCGCATACGCTCGGGGTCTAAAGCCACCTTGGGGGTAACCCGGCTTAGTTCCCATCATGGAAAAGTGGTTTCTTTAGCCTGGGATGAAAGCCACGCTGCGCCTCTCCCGGGCCTGGCTCGCAGAGCGCACACGGCCGAGCTTCAGCATCGGACACGAGGGGCTCCGGCTCCCCATTAACTGAGCGCGCAGGTGCTCCAGGCGAGATGGCCCACTGCCTCTCTTTCAAAGGTAACAAACCCCTCGCAGTGCTCGGGGATATGCCGTTCCTCATTCAGGGGGACCCAGAGCCAGTCTTAACTCCTTCCTCATTTTCACACTTAACTCTTCAATCCCCAGATGGTTCCCACTACGATTTTTGGAGACTGTTCATGCGATCGACAGTTCCAGACCCCGTCCACCCTTCAACACTCGAGAGTCTGAGAATGATAAGAGGAATAACAGATCATCCAAGGACAGGACAGGACATTTCCGGACATCACCGAGTTTCGGTCCCGTGCCTGGCGTGGTGGTGCGCAGTTTCCGCACTAACAGCCAGTGCAACACTGTTAGGTGTGCTTTTCCCCAGATCATGTCTTGCAAAGATCAGGTCACCTCTCGTGGCGACACAGATCCGAGCGAGAAGCCCTGTTCACTGCCAGGCCTGCCTGACTGCAACGTGTGATGCTGGAGAGTGTGAGGAACCTGGGCTAGACATTGGAAATGCAAGGTTTCCAAGACCTTGAAGGTTTTTAGGAGTTCGCTAAACTGGGGAGTAGGGTTGGTGGGAGTCAAAGAGAATAAACTAATTTTTTTCATTTTAGAAAATGCTATCACAAGCACCGTGAATCCCCACTGGCCAGCCGTGGACTGGGCCTCTATCTCAGGTCAGTGCTAGAACGTGAGGATGCAGCGACGAGGGCATGGGACCTGCAGCCTCGTGGATCACAGAGGCTGGGGGGCAAGAGTGCCATTATCCAAACCTAAAAATATGTGGGTATAATTAACTGTGACCAGTGATATCAGAGCTCAGGGCTAACTGAAACGTCTGTGGCAGCAGAATAATGACCCCAAAGACATTCAGACCCCAACCTCCAAACCTGTGAATGTGTTATGTTATCCAGCGGGGGTGGGGGGGCAATGGAGGGTTTAGGTAGAATTCAGAGTGTGGATTCGCTCACTTTTTAAAAAAAAGGAGATGATGCCAGATCGGCTGGCCGCGCCCCATGGAATGACAAGGCCCTCGAGTGGGGGAGAGCCCAGAGTGTCAGGGAAGGAGATGTGACCAGGACAGAGGTCTGAGTGATGGGGCTATTGGCCTCAAAGATGGGAGTGGACACAAGCCATGGAATGAAGGCAGCTTCTAGAAGCTGTTCAGAAAAGAGATTCTCTCCTGCAGCCTCTAAAAGGGATGCAGCTCATCTTGACCTTATTTTATTTTTTGATGAGTTATTTATGTTAGAGATCGAGCATGAGCAGAGGGAGTGAGGACAGAGAGGAGGGAGAGGGGAACCCGTGCGGACTCCACTCAGAGCACGAAGCCCGGGGCGGGGCCCCATCCTACCCCCAAGATCAAGACCCGAGCTGAAGCCGAGCATTGGCCGCGTGATCCCCTGTGCCACCCAGGCGCCCCCATCCTGATTTTAGTCCAGTCAGACCCACTTTGGACTTCTGACCTGCAGAACTTAATGAATGTGCGGTGGTTTAAGCCACTGATTTGTGGCAATTGAGGGGAGTTTGTTACAGCAGAGATAAGACACTAATGCAGTGGGAGGTCCTGGAAAGCCTCCCATCAGGCTGCGGCTCTTGGATACCACTGGAAGGAACCACACAGGCTACCTGGGCGAACAGGTAGAGAGGGCAGAGGCGGAACAGACCGAACAGAAGAGGTGAGAGCAGCAAGGGGAGGGGTGATGTCAGGGGAGGAGAGCTCAGCAGGTGTTCAAGCAGGGACCAGGTCAGCAGCCTCCAGCACACTGATCCTTCTAGAAACAATGGGAACCCATTGAAGACAGGCTCAGCGCCCAAGATGGCATCATTAGAATTTTGCCAAACACCACACAAGAATGTTGCCGGACCCCAGATTAGCCCCCGACCTCACTCCGCTGTTACTCAGATGCACAAGTTCATATTAACCAGACACAATCGAAAAGACCAAAAGGCTGGGAAGACATTCCAGGAGACATTCCAAAGTCAGTTCAAACGATTTGTGCGTCACCCCCGGACCCCGTCTCCTCCCACAGCAACGAGGGGTTAAAAAACGACGCCAATGGGCACGTGGGGGCTCCGCGGGGTAAGCCGCTGCCTCAGGCTCGGGTCGTGATCCCAGGGTCCTGGGATCGAGTCCCGCGTCGGGCTCTCTGCTCGGCGGGGAGCCTGCTTCCCTCTCTCTCTCTCTCTGCCTGCCTCTCCATCTACTTGTGATTTCTCTCTGTCAAATAAATAAATAAATAAATCTTTAAAAATAAATAAATAAATAATTAATTAAAAATAAAAAAGGACGCCAATACCAAGTCTGCCTGATAGTTCGCTTTAAATGACGGAGATTGGAGACAACAGAAACACAAGATTCACTTACACACTAAAATCGAAGTAAAATTTTGTAATACCAGGTTGGGAACTTTGTTAACCTTTAAAGGTAGTGTGACATCTAGTGGCCAAAGTTACCAATTTCGTTTTCTTGCCTTGATGCAGGCGCCCGAGTGACAAAATCGTACCCACCCTGAAGCCGATGCACACCCCGCAGCTGGTATGGCAGAAATGTGAAGACGACCGCAGGGGATGAAACGTGTCCTCTCTGCTCTCGCTGGAGCTGTCGGCCTCAGGTACAGTGTGTGGGGGAAAGACAGGTGTTACCTGTTCTAGCTCCGGATCTCAAGCGTTGTGTCACTATCCCACCTTCGAGCATGGGCAACCAGACAGAAATGGGGGAGGCCCCAGCCGGGGACAGATCCGGGATCCATCAGTGAACAGGGGATTGTTGGGGCTAGACTGTGGCGACCAACAGGAAACCTCAGCCCCACGACTGGCACAGAATAATAGCGCAATAAATATCTCCTCCTATTAAATAACGTTTCATCAAAGCTGCCAAAAGCCGTGGTGGCCAGAGGAGAATCAGGGGAGTCCCAGCTCCCACTGGACGGCAGTTCCTGGGTGTGATAAAATGATGAAACGTTAAATCGCAGATGCTGGAAAACACACATTTTGCTGGGGCTGCGGTATGAACGTGGGTGTTTCCCACGGACTGCCGATGGGGCGCCTGCAGAGAAATCACACCGCTTCTCGGAGATGCTTGCCGGACTGTAAAACAAGCTTAAGAAACACTTCACAGAAATCCTGTGCAGATCAACTGAGATAATGTGTAGGAAAGAGATTTTAACCCTAAAATAGGACACTCATTTAAAATACCTACACTTGTTTAACTTTGGGCCACTTGTCCAAAGGAAATGCTGAAAGACCTAAAATGATAACCGCAGGCAATCAGGCTGTGTGGAAAGACCATCAGGTCAATTTGCCAAATGTGTTCGTTTACTAAAAATGTCTTCATCTGTTGTCAGTCTTGATTACAGGTAATGATAGGTCTTTCTCCCTGAATTTTTATTATAGTCTCTAAGCTCAGCATTCCAGATGGAAACGTCTCAGTTTGTTGTGTTTCTCGGTTCTCTGTGTTAATTTCTGCTTTGCCAATATTTAGGCAGGTTGTCTCTGTGTTTGGGTTCATCTCATGTTTTAAGGGTGTACCTATAGTTTTTCAAATTTGAGATATAACTCGCTGACTTACTATTATAATCCTTTCCTTTCTGCTTCTTTGAAGGCTTTTCCTGATTCCTTAAATTCTTTGTGTGAACTGACCGGGCTGGACTATTTCACATGCTTCTTGTTCAAAATCACATTTCAGATTTTAATAGTGAGAGGGTTTTGGGCAATTTCTGATGTTTTATTGATAATTCTGAATTTAACTTTAACTGAATTGAAATTTAAATTCAATCTGATTTTAAATTCTGATTTCCTTAGGATGCTTCTGAATAAAAATGCAGGTTTAATTCCTTTCAAGTACATGTAATTAAAAATAATTAAAATATATTTAAATATTATTTGGATAATAAATTTTCACTCGCAAAGTTATTATGTATAATTATTTTATTTTATTTTAAGCTTAGTGTTTCTGGAAAATTTTTTTAAAAAATAAGCCTCACATGCCATTTGAGAAATTGGCAAAATAATATAAAAATTGTGTTCTGAAAAGAAATAGAAATAGCATTTTAAAAATTCCTAATGTCTAGAATATCATCACATGGGGTGTCAAATTTTAGATTGGAAAATGGCCTGGAAATGTTTAATTTCATACTCATTTCTTCTCAGCATTTTTACCAATTTGGGGGTTTAGTCACTATTCACAATTTCACTCTCAGTGACTAAAAAGTGAACATTTGTGTCAATGCTGTTAAAAACCACGGTTTTAAAGCTGGATTAATGCCAGTCAGGAAACGTGGTCACTGTGGAAATTTGTCATTCCTGAATGTGGAGAATTGCCTTGCAGACGAATTCCAGAGACCGTGACCAACGCGAGGAACGGCAGAGGGCGCCAGAGAGCACAAGGTCCTCTGCGAGGCCACATTTCGCTGCCTGTGAGGGTGAGGGAGATTAAACATTCAGGCACTTCAGTAAGACGAGAATGGCACCATCAACTTGGAAGATAATTCAAATTTCTAGTCTAAGCTATCACTCCAAAGTGGATTGCCTTAGTAATTTTACATGATTAGAAATATATATAAACCAATGCTAAAGCTTTAAAATGATAGACTGAGGAAAAATGGACTGGTAGCCCTTGGATGGGTCTAAGCTCACCCTATGCCATGACCTGAGTCATCCGGTGATGCGCTCCACCCACTAGAGGAACATGGAAGAACACATTCCCAGCTATGTTCTGGCCTTAAATGGTGTTCCTGAGATTTGGACACAAACAGCCCCGTGGGTACACACTCGAGAACACAAGCAGAGAAGAAACGATCCACTCTTACCTTCCCCGGGAGGGAAGATGTCGTAGCCAGTACATCCTGGTATCTCCCACGATTGTCACTAATTGATGGTTGAGAATAAACCAAATCCATTCACACTTACTGAGCCATGAACACATTCGAAGTTAAATATAAATGTCCTTGGCAATGTTGTAATTACAGGAAATGTTTTGGGGGAAAAAAACATTCTCTTGAACAGGGTTTGTGCAAGACTAGAAGGAAATCTACTGAGAGCTTTCAAAACATGAAGCGAGGAGTCCAAGGCCTGGGGAAGGAAATTGAATTGGGTGCCAGAGGGAGGGTTTGTTACAGGGGGGCGGGGGGTGAGTCACGGTGTGGGAAAGATTGGGATCAGATGATGAAGGGTCTTGACTGAGGTGTGCCCTTCACTCTTAAGTCTGAGAACTTAGGGTTTTTAAAATTCCGGGCCAGTCACTGACGGGAAGGTGTGGGTAGGAATGCCACAGGACTGAGTAAACCGCATAGATTTCAAGGTTGAGAAGATCTCTCCTTCACTCAGCTTTTCCTCTCCCATTACACAGAGAATTTGGGAGCCCCGAATGGGCCAGAGAAGGCCAGGCGACATTAGATGATGCCAACAGTTGAGAGCAAAACCTCTGGAGCCTCTCCTGCCTTTCCCTTTAGGTCCCTTCCGGAGCTCCCCACCCCCCCCATCATAGAGTCCTTGCCATTTAAGAAAGCATACACGGGCACAGAAGAGACCTAGCGGTCAGGTCACCCAGATCCTTGTCTCCGGGGGGAAGCCCATTATGTCTAATGCCCCTAGCATTGCCTTTTTGAAAATTTACCATTTACAGTGAATTATATTAGTTCCATCAATGATATAAACTTTCCTTTCAAAATACATGTATCTGTGTTTTTAAAAACTTTAGTAACTTAAAAAAATATATCTTAAATGATAGTTTTATGGGCTAATTGCAGATATCCTCAAGGTGATACACGGGCTGTTATTCCATTCCATCTGCCAAGCGTCACTCCACCATGGGCCCAAGCGCACGCCTGCACCCCAAGAAGGGTTCTTCCCTGTTGGTCAGTCCCTGTCTGAGCAACGTCCAGGGCAGCGGCCCCTTTCCTGGAGCACAAAACTCCCCTTGAGAACACATCTCATTTCCACCACGCCAGCCCGGCTGCACCCGCCCGTAGCCGGCGCACCTCAGTCTCTCTGGCAAGCTCACCCTCCTCGGTGCACATCTTCGCTCGCTACAACAGCTCCAGGTTGGTCCCCGAGCCCGCTCTTCTCCGTGTTTTCTCCCTCGCCATCTCGGCCACACCTTTGGCTTAAACATTCTTCAGCATTAACTCACGAACCTAGAACTCTGCCCAAACCCACACACACCACTCCCCTTTACAGTTCCTGTTGGAGGTCTCAAAGGCACCCCAAGCTCCGTGTGCCCCAAACCCCAAATCCGACCTGACACTAAGCCAGGCTTTCCGTATTAGGGGACAATACAACTCATCCGGTTACTTGAACCATAAACCCAGGAATCCTAATTGTATCTACTTGCAATGTTCCCAAAGTGGCGCATTTATACATCTACACCTTGACGATATTCAGCCAAATTTCCATCTTTTCTCCTACTTCTAAGCCACTACAATAGCTCTGCCTCCAATCTATTTTTCACATTCCAGAACCATTTTTTAAAGATGTGTTTATTTATTTTTAGAAAGAGATAGGGAGAATGAATGAGCAGGGGGAGGGGCAGACAGAGAGCCAGAGAGAGAGAACAAACCCTCAAGCCAACTCCCTGCTGAGCATAGAACCTGACCAGGGGCTCGATCCCAGGGCCCTGAGATCTCGACCTGAGCTGAAATCAAGAGCTGCATGCGTAATCTACTGAGCCTCCCAGGTTGCCTCCCTGAACCATTTTTTTCAAATTGCAAATTTAATCCATTACATTCTGCTTAGGTGATTGCTCGTTGCCCTTGTGACGAGAATCACGTGTCAGGGCCCGTGGGTTCCCATGACATTGGGCAGCCCTGGCTGTCAATGCTGCGGTCACTGTGGCCTCCAACCGTTCCTTCGCCATGCCATATCCTGCCTCCGGCATGCTGTTCCCTCTGCCTCAGACACCTCCGGAACCCCCACAGCCCACCTCCACCACGGCCTCGCTTTGCCGGACTCAGGCCTAGTCATTCCTGAAGTATGTCCCTCAATACGGCTTCTTCGGGAAGCCTTCCCCAGCCTCCCTCTGCAACCGCAAACCCAGACCGCCCCCCAACCTGTCCTCTCCGGGCACCACGGCCCCCCTTCGTGACAGGTCATCCTCGGCCTCCCACGAAGCCGTGGACGGCCTGAGCTCCGAAGCCTTGTTTGTTTTTACTTTTCCGAGGCATGCCCAAGACCGGCTGGGTGGAGGGCGCCCATCCCGCGGGGCGCATCCTGTAAGCGTTTTCGTAATGAAAAAAACGAACATACTGGGAAGCCAAAACAACGGTCTCTACTTTTAAAGATCCAACCTGGGGCACTTGCGGGCTCAATCGGTTCAGCGTCTGCCCTTGGGCCCGGGGCGCGATCCCAGAGTCCCGGGATCGAGTCTCCCCTCCGACTCCCTGCTCAGCGGGGAGTCTGCGTCTCCCTCTCCCTCTCGTAAATCAGTAAATAAAATCTAAAGTCGATAAATAAATAAATAAATAGGGAAAATAACGATCAAACCTGAAGCTCCACGAGAAGACGGAATGTTCCCGAAGCCGGAGACCGGGACGCAGCGGACTCCGGTGTCGCGGGGTGACGGGTTCGGGCCGGGGGAACGCTGGGGCTCCGAGCGGCAGGTCTTCAGGGGAGGCCGTGCGACACACACCCCCCCCCCAGCTTCCGAAGATGCCAGAAGCGGGGCTCCCAGCAGACGCCAGGCCCGGGGCCCAGTTTGCGGCAGGGCGGGCGGCCCCTGAGCGCAGCAGGTGCGGACGCCGCTGGCCCCTGGGAGCTCCAGCTCCGGCTCCTTCCTGCCCCCCAACCCCGCCAAGGCCTGCGGTCCTCCCCCGCCAGCTTCGGGGCTCCCTCCCGCTCGCTATTAGACTTCCCTGCCCGGTCCACGCGCCGGCGGCCGGGGCACTAGCAGCCCCGCGCCGTCCCGCTCCCGCAGGTGGGCCCCGGAGCGAACACCTGCCGCGGGTTTAAAGCGGAGGAACCACGTGCGGGCGGGGCGGGGCGGGGCGGCTCCCTCCTCGGGCACCGGAGAATCTAGAAAGATCCTGCCTGCGGGGCCGCTCAGCCTTCGTTTCCAGGGGCCGCAGGCGCGCGAACAGCGCTGGGGACCGGGTTCCTGGTCTCGCGGCGAGATTCCAGCGCAGGGTCTGTCTTAACCCGAACCCCGAGACTCCTCACCTTGAAGGCATTATGTTAAGTGAAATAAATCGGAGAAAGACAAATACCGTATGATGTGTGTATTAGGGAGGTTGCTAAGAGAGTAAATCTTACAAGTTTTCATCACAAGTTTAAAAAAAAAAAGTGTGACTCTATGAGGTGACGCGTGTTAACTAGACCTCAGTTTCGCAATGCATACAAATCTCAGATGGATACGTCGGACACCTGAGACTGATACAAGGTTATGTCAATTCTCCCTCAATAATAGTTAAAAAACAAACAAAACAGCAAACAAACTTGGGGATGTCTGCAGCGGAAGGCGTCAAGGTTCCAGGCAGTGAACTGGGAGCTGCTGGGGAGACGTTTCAGGGAGTGTCTTCCCCATGACGGCGATGGCTCTAGTTTAAGCTAACTTAAAATTCCAGTATGGCAAACATATTGTCATGGGGTTGGGTGCACTATAGTCACAGGCTCAGATCCCACCAGCTGGCTGATCTGGAGAAAATTACTTAAACTTTCTGACCTTCAGGTGTGTCTTTTGACCTGTCTTTAGAGGGATTAACTAAGACAATGGAGTAAGAGGACTGTGAATTTGTGATGTTAATTTCGACCCCCAGCCCAAGGAGGACCAAATGGTACAGCTCCGTGAGTGAGGTAACAGGTGGCAGAGGAAGCCTGTGGTGCATGCTGAGTGAGAGGCCAGGACTGAGACTCTAATCCCCCAGCTGTGGCGGTGCTAAGGCACTGGGGCAGTAGGCAGGCAAAGGGGTGCGCTGGAGACACACTGTATTAGGAATTTGAGTACTAAAAAGCAAAGGGTAATTATAAGGACCATGGAGTTGCATAGCTATTGCTGGGGGCTATGATGCTGTCCAGAAAGTAAAAGAAAGGCTCATGTTAATTAATCATCAATTAAAAGCAAAGTATGAGGGGCGCCTGGGTGGCTCAGTGGGTTAAGCCGCTGCCTTCGGCTCAGGTCATGATCTCAGGGTCCTGGGATCGAGTCCCGCATCGGGCTCTCTGCTCAGCAGGGAGCCTGCTTCCCTCTCTCTCTCTGCCTGCCTCTCCATCTACTTGTGATTTCTCTCTGTCAAATAAATGAATAAAATCTTTAAAAAAAAAAAAAAAAAAAAAAAGCAAAGTATGAAATCCGGAGGACCTCCCAGGAAGAGACTCTCCTCTCCTTCAGCCGGAGGACAGAGGGAGCTGACGATCAGGGCCACAACATAATTAAAAGAATAATAGAACTGCAGACTGCAGAGAAGGACGAATTCACAGCGCAGGTGTGTTTGCTATGCTGAGGCCAGTCTCCTGGCAGGGAAGGACTGGAGCCTGAGACTTGGAATAGGTACATCTGGGTCAATTAATTCGAAACTCTTGAGCCCCTGGGTTCTCTTGAAAGATCAGATCTGCTCTTTCCAGGTAAAAGCTAGTTCCTCCCCCTTACCCGAAGATCATGCAGAGACATTCACCCTACAAGGGAACAGGTGTCCCTGTTTAGCATTTGCCACACTGGCCAGTATGCTAATGACTAGGTTCAGGATATGACACCACCCAGCTCCTTCAGTTATGACCCAAACCTGGTTAGTAGCACAAGATGGCCAGTAGGAGAGGGGCAGGACCTCACAAATTGTACCCCTGCAGCCAGGACAGAATGTATAGGTCTTGATTCTAAATGTGGTGGATGGGAGGTATGCGTCGTGGGGAGACATAGAACATACAACTAGATAAGGGAGAAGTTACTGACGTCGGAGCATTTCCCTATTGCAAGGGTTTGATATCCTGGCAAGGAACATAGAAGATGGTGCCACGACCAAGATGCTTGGGTGGCTCTTGGAAACTCAACCAAACAGAAGACCCACCATAGCTGCTCTGCCAGGTGTAGGAGATTTGCTGGAGAATCTTGACATAGCTTCAGATGCATGAGATATGCCCATGGTCTTGCAAATACATTCTTTTCCATCCCTACTAAAAAGAACTAAAAACATTTTGCATTTACTTGGAGCAGATAATGCCAGGCTATTTGAATTCTCCTACCCTCTGTCATATTATTGTCTGAAGAGAAAAAAATTGTCTAGACATTCCAAGTAAGAGGTCCAGTATATGATGTTGATTCAATCAGAGGAACGAGAAGTAGGGAGTACACTGGGAGCCTTTAGGAGGCACATGCTTTCCAGAGGTGGGACATAAATCTTTCAGTGAGTCAGGGGCTTGCCTAATCCTTGAAGCTTTTAGGGAGTCAGTGGCCTGGGCATGTTTCGACATCCTCTTAGTAGTCAAGAACAAATTCTTCCACAGCACACCTCCCACTACAAAGACGGAAAGGCAATGCTTGATTGCCTTTTCGGGTTCTAAAGGTTGCATATTCTGCACATGACAATATACGAGAAGACATAACATGTTGTCAGCTTTGACAGTAGACACAGCAAGAAAGAACTCTTGTCCCCAGCCGCCATGACTCAGGCCATATGACCCCATAGACCTCATGGTATCTATGATGGAAAAAGATGTTGTGTTGGGTCACTTATAGTCAGTCCCAAGGAAAGAGTCACCATTTAGACTGCTAGGGTCCCAAAGCATAGCCATGTCATCTGCTATAGAGAATGATTCAGCTTTTAAATTTAGCTGACCATGGACATTAAGAGGAAACGTGGCCAGACCTGGCCACTATGAGATTTTGTCTGACCCACAAAGTTATAAGCAGCAGCAATCCATCATAAAACTGAAGTGGGAGGGGCGCCTGGGTGGCTGGGTCGGTTGAGTGTCTGCCTCTTGATTTCAGCTCAGATCATGATCTCTGGGTCATGGGATCAAGCCCCACTTCGGGCTCTGCACTCAGCGTGGAGTCAGCTTGTCCCTCTCCCTCCTCAAATAAATAAATAAAATCTTTAAACAAACAAACAAATTAATTAATTTAATTAAATCAATAAAACCAAAGGGGTACATTTTAGGAAAAGATCCACAGAGCCAAGAGCACAGAAAGTTCCATTAGCAGGCAGCGCGGAGCCCGTGTAACTCACTGCCGCTGTATCCTGGTCCTTCCTTCATTCACTCTGATGGCCGTTGCTGGGGAGGGCTGCCTCCCGTCAGCCGACAGAGGAAGGAGAAGGCCACACTTAATTCACAGAAGTGTAGGCTCAGGATATGGTGCGAGCTGACGTACCTTACACCGAAGTCGGTGGGGGGGGGGGCAGTCCTGCTTCTGGGCAGCGCTTTGGGCAGCATATGCCCACTCATTCTACAGACTCTGGGTGGTGGCAAGTGTCTTGGCTGATGGTTCAGGGGCTGTAAGAATAAAACATGAAGAAGGGGGAGAGGGACATCTAGGAAAGAAACGCGAGGAGGCACCTATGGGCATAGATGTGAAGTGTGGAGATCTTGATAACACACGAGAATGCCAGCAGGCAGCTCCCCCGAGGAAGCATTCGACAGCCAAGGACACAGAACGATTTGGGCAGTTAGCCGGTTGATGTTGGCCACCAACACCCACTTTCCCCAGGGTCAGAACGGTGACTGTGTGAAGGAAGATGCACGCGGGCAGTTCCATGGGATGGAGACGAGGCACGGGCCCAGCAGCATGAATTCCAACTCTCCAGGCCCAGCTCCCACGGCGCGATGGCCCCCGGCCAATCACCCGCCCGACACCGATGCTGGAGCCCTGATCGCAAGAGTCCTCAGGGAGGCCAACTGGTCACCCAGTAGCCAGAGACGCCACCGGCCTCGTTTCACTGCTGGAAGAAGTCGCAATTCATCTGACCGTAACCAACACCTGGTCTGGATATGAGCTCGCCGTCCCTGTGTGCAGAGTTTCACACAACAAACACCACTGTGTGCCTGGGCACTGCTCCGTGTTGGTGGTTTGCATGCAGAGAAATGCATTTAGTTTTATAGAGCATGACCTGCATGCCAGGCTCTGTGCTAGGTACTGGGGCTGCACAGACAGGCAAGGTCTTGCCCTCGGTTGTTTCATAGCTACTGGGGGACAGGATGGCAACGTTCCAGCATTAAAATGATCTCATTGGCTAACTAAGCAGATACTGAGCTCAAGTGATGTCATCCTTCCGTGGCTAATTTGGGACTGGGAACTAGAAGCTTCTATTTTCACTGATGGTCTGACTCAAAATAAAGTGTTTTCTTCCATGTTGATCAGATAAGCAAGTCTCGTTGGTAAGCAGCATCTTAAAAGGCACTTGATGAAGAAAATAAAATAGAAGGAAATGAAGTTTGAACTTCTGTCTACCTCGCAGATGTGTCTTATCTAGGAGGGGAAGTCTTGGGGGTCTGCAGCAGCAGCAGCCACCACCCCCCCACACAGCCACTGTGAAGCCACAAAGTGCAGGCAAAGTCCATGGAGGAGTCAGGCTTCCAGAACCTTCCCTCTCGGAAACAGAGGCGCTGATGGAGACTTCCTTCCACTCAAGCCCTCCCACCCGCCCTGGCCACTTCTCCGAGGTGTTCGCACTTCACTTCCCACACCTGTTCCCCAAGAATAAAAGTTTGTAGCCGGGACAGATGAATGACCGGGACCACCATAGGACAGGACGGAAAGCAATCTGGGTTTGTCCTAGTCCCTCGTAAGCCTACACATCTACACTTGGCAGGGAACAGGCTCCTTGTGATCACACTAAAGAAACTGAGTCACCTGAGGGCACTCCTCAGGAATGATTCAAGCCATCCCAGGAAAACCCATAAAGCAAGATGAGGACGGGAGTTGGACTGCAGGAATGTCAAGTTCAAGACGCAGGAGCTCTGGTGGCTCTAAGGTTTGTACACAGCGAGGGCTTAGGGCAGCAAGGGGGTTGGAAGCACCGTTAGCCGGGGTTGGGGGGCTCACTGAAGACAGTGTGCACAGCCAGTACGCTGCCGTTCCAGAGGCTTCCGTGAGCTCCAGCAGACCCCAGAAAACTACAGATCCAGCAACCTAGAGATGTTCTATGAACGGTTCTATTCTCATAAATAAACGTGGGTTTATTACGGATAAGTGGGCAGTCACTTATCTCCTTAGCAGCCTTAAGGGGAGCTGGCAGGTTTGGTGGGGGGTGAGGTGGCGGGACAAAAGGGGGAAGAATCGCCAGAAAGTGGGATCCTGGAACCCAAAAGATGAGACTTTTCAGAAGGAGAAATGGCGCAATTCCACACCCTGATGGATCCAAGATCACGTGATAAGGGCCTAGCGAGGTGCTTGTGTGTGTTGGTGCTGACGCCCCAGGAGCGCGCCCTGGTGTCCACTCCAGAGCACCGCGGAGGGAGAAGACCGGCGCCGAGCTCAGGGGAGTGCGTGAGCTCGGGCAGCTCTTGCAGAAGGTTCAGGAAGTGTGAGCGGAGCGGCCCGGCCGCAGGCAACCCGGGAGGCGGCGCGGAGAACCCGCGCTCGCGGAGCCCCACCGCGCCGTCTCACGTGCACACGGACAGCCCGAGCCCCCGCCCGTCGCCGTCGCCGTCCCGCGAGCCCAGGAGAGCGGCACGGGCGCGCTCCCACCGCGAAGGAACGACCTGAAGCTCCAGATTTGGGCCCCGAGCCTGTGCTCCAAGGTGTTCTTCCCGTGACCTTCCGCGTGTCCGGCCGAGTCAAAGGAAGGGGGCAGGTTGCTGTTGTAGGAAGGCGGACACCGGCGTGTTTACAGCCGGGGAGAAACGGGTCTGCCTCACCCCCCACTGCTAGCCACGCCCCAGCCCCCACCCCCTGCCCGGCCACCCAACGTCTCGCGGGACCCGCTGTCTCCGGCCCCCGGACCCCCGCCCAGGCCCCAGGTCGGAGGGCGCGGCGCCGGCCAGCCCAGGGGGTGCGAATCAGCGTGCCCTTGCCCAGCTCGGGTCCACAGCCCCGCCGCGGGCCCGTCCAGGAAGAGGAAAGCTGGGCTTTGCTTAGGACGACGTTAGTAGCCGGAGTCCGGGTCAGGCCCGGGCGCCCCTCCAGCCTCTACCCCGCGGCTCTTCCGTCTCCTTCCCCCAGGCCTTGCGGCATCCACGCTGTGTCCTCTGGCGTGGGTCACCTTCCGGACGATGGTCCTGTCCCTCTGCCGAGGAGCACGATGGGGCCCCACAGCACCCACGGGTCCCCTGCTCCCCGCAAAAAAGCAGCTTTTGCACAAAGGAAAACGCGATCTAGCCCGCTCTCTTGCTGAACGACAAAACATTCCAGGACTGTGGCCCTATTTTATATTTTCCCCACGTCCCTGTTCTCTTACCCCCTTTAGCCCCGTTCTATCCCGAGTGAGGGCACATCTCGGTCCTAATAGTGACGGACCAAACACTGCAGCTGGGACTTATTTCCCCTGGCCCCAATCCAGAGCGATTTCCTTCAGGCTTCAGGCCTCACAGCGGTTGCTGGACTGGGGGGCTTTTGGGGAGGGCGGGTGCGGGAGAGCTTGGGATCTGGGGCCAGCCCCCCCCCCCCAGCGACCCGCCCCCTGCCAGCTGCTTCGCGTAAATGAGTTCATCCAACTCCCACTTAGCCACTCCGCCTTGGGTAAAACAGACCATTTTAATCAGGTAAAAATCATCATTTTGCAACAAGGAAAACCATAGTTCATAAAGTGGACTGATTTACCTACGATCAGAAATTGAGGAGAGAGTTGGGAGGGCCAGGCCTGGAGTCAGCGCTGTGGGTCCTGGGAACTGGATGGTCTGGGGGAGCCCCCACCTCGGGGAGTCCGGGCTGAGGGTGCACAGACCCGCCCCTCCCGCCCCCGAGGCACCTGAGGTTTCAACAAGATGGTGCTTCTGAAAGCTGCCCGGCTGCACTCCTCCCGTCCACACTTCCCCCTTGTCTCCCAGCCCCATAAGCGCGTGTGCCCTTTCTAAAGACAGAGGATGAGGCCACTTGGCAGTGATGCCACCATTTAATCACTCGATGTCCTTTCCTGAGTATTAACCGAAGTGCTGAGATTCACGCTGGGATTCTCGAAGCAAACGTGGACCTACCGTCACCTTCCTCCCGGTCGCTCTCTGCTCACTGGAGGACCCCACTGCCGCGGTACTCTGCCGGGAAGTCGGTGTGGGAAGCAGGAACCATCTGCTCACTTGGAGTGCTGAGGTCGGCCTGGATGTGCACAAGTTTCTGGAAGCAAACCCTGGACGCTGGGACCTGGGAAATCTGTGTCTTGCCTCTTATAAACCGCTGGATCCCAGGCAAACGGGTTAGCCTCTATGGGCCTCCGTTTCTCATCTCTTGAAGGGAGATCTTGTTGGGGGGGACGGGGTCGCTGGGCTTCCTTTCCCCCTCCATGGCAGAGAAGATAAAACTCCAGTCTACACGGAGTGTGCCCTACTTTGTACCAAATGAGAGCTTTAATCCCAGCCGCTTCTCTTGCTGGCTGTGTGACTTTGGACAAATGCCTATACCTTTCTGAGTATGTTTCTCTCCGTGAAAACTGGCCAGGACTGCTGGGGGTCATGTAGCCCAGTCCCGGCCCACCGGCAAGATGGGTCCCTCCTAAAGCATGAGATGGCGCCTAGCCAACCGCTGTTTGGCTTCTCCAGAGTGCTTCGCCCGGTTGTAGCTGTTGGGTGACGCAGCCGCTGATTCTACTGTGACCCCTCGTGTCTCCAGCAAAGAAATATCTTGAGCTGATCGTGAGCAAAGTGACTTTGTCTGAGCAGCAAACGCAGGTCTCCACCCGGTCTCCATCCTCGGGACTGACCTCCTCCTGCCCGGGGAAGGGGAGGGGAGGGCGGGTTGTGGAGCCCTGATGTCACACAGCCCTACATAAGGGCCTCCTTTAGGCTCCTGCGGGCGGTTTGGAAGCAGCTGGAGGAATGAGTTAGGTCCCGGCTGTGGGGATTTTTTTTAAGTCAGACACAGGCACAGCTGTTGCACAAAATGCAGACTCCACAGAAAACCCAAATCCTCAGACCCTTCAAGCAGAGGAAGAGTTTAGGTAAAACTCTTAAGGGAAGCTGTCTGGGTCGCCAGAGAGAGGGAAGAGGGTACAGACTTCTCTTGCTGTTTATTTATTCTTTTGTCTTTGAAATATTCATAGCAACCAGACAAGAGGAAGTTGCTGGAATCCGGGCAAAGTTCCCAAACAAGATCCCGGTAAGACTCCATTGGGCTCTTTGAAAAGGAGAACACCCTGTCCCTTGGGGGGGAAAAAAAAGCAGGTGAGGGGACCCCACTGTCTCTCCCTGTTCTGAGCTTCTAAGATGGTGAGAGCTCGGAGTCACATTCTTGGGATTGACCCTCTGACAGGTGATAGTGGAGCGCTACCCCGGGGAGAAGTTCCTGCCTCCCCTGGACAAGACCAAGTTCCTGGTCCCGCAGGAGCTGACCATGACCCAGTTCCTCAGCGTCGTCCGGTAGGTGCCAAAGTGAACGTCGGGGAGTGTGCTGGGCTTTTTCCATTTGCTTTGTTAGTTGGTTTGGTTCTGAGGCTGGGGGCGTTTTGAAGAGAGAGAAAAAGTTTCCAAAAGGTGACTCGCCTTTTAGATTCTGCAGTGCCCGGGAAAGATGCTGTGGTTTATACAGGTGCGAGAACCCCACAGACACCAAGTGTGGAGAGAGTAAAAGCTGCCGAGTTTTCTAAGAAGTTTCGGAGGTCGTCTTGGCTCCGGAACTAGTGCAGAAGATCCCTTTTTCCACACGCTGCTTAAAACCCAGTCTGCATTTTCCCAGGAGAGACACAGTGCCTTTAAAGTGGGGGAGTGGGGACCTCTTCCAAAGGCAGATATTCCCGGAACTGCTCAGACTCTGGGAGGGGGGACAGGGAAGGCGTCCCCACACGTGCTCCTCCCTGGGGCTAAGACACAGCCAAGAAAATGGAGCCATTTTTAAAGCTTAACAGGGTTAAGTAGTGTCACCCGACACACGGCTTCAATAAAAATGATTTGGGGCTAATGTGAATGCAACCCCTGGGGGGTGATTCTTGATGGGTTGGAAAGTCCGGAGAGGCCGGCCCTCGCACACTGCATGGCTGCTCGTGTCTTCAAAATTCAGCACGAGTGTGCGTTTGTCCTGATGAGTTGTGTAAGAGCATCCTGATCCCCCCTCCTCAGGGAAGGGGACCGTGGCTGGGTGTGAACAGGGCGGCTGAGGGAACATTAGGATTACATCCCCTCCCCCAGCTCCCTCAGAAACAACCCGCTCAGCTCCGAGAGCCAGTCTTTCCTCCTTTCCATACAGGGGTCACCCTCTCCTTCCCACCAGCCCCGACCCCCGCCCCATCCCAACACGGGGTGCTCCAGGACGTTTGTGAGCACTAGTTAGTTCTCTGTTCTTTCTAGACTCTGTCTTTGTTGTTTTTTTGTTGTTGTTTGTTTGTTTTAAAGATTTTATTTATTTATTTGACCAACAGAGATCACAAGTAGACACAGAGGCAGGCAGAGAGAGGAGGAAGCAGGCTCCCCGCTGAGCAGAGAGCCTGATGCGGGGCTCGATCCCAGGACCCTGAGATCATGACCTGAGCCGAAGGCAGAGGCTTAACCCACTGAGCCACCCAGGCGCCCCTAGACTCTGTCTTTGTAACAGTGAACAGAACAGACAGAAAGCCCTGCCCTCAACCCCCTTCTCCAGGGGAGGAGGCCAAGACCCACCCCGAAGGAGAGCACAGCGGGCCTTCTGGGTGGTTACGTGTCCAGCTCTTGGTTTCCACTCAGTTTGGGATCTTAGGGTTGTGAGATCGAGCCCTGCACTGGCTCCACGCTTGATGGGGGTCTGCTTGGGGTTCTCTCCCTCTCCCTCTACTCCTCCTGCTCATGCTCTCTCTCTCAAATAAATAAACAAATAAATAAATCTTAAAGAAAAAAAAGAAGGAAGGAAGGAAAGAAGGGAGGGAGGAAGAAAAGGCAACATACAGGAGGTGGGCGTGCGGACTCGGGAAGGTCATGCACACTCGGGAAGGTCATGCACACTCGGGAAGGTCATGCACACTCCGGAAGGTCATGCACACTCCGGAAGGTCATGCACTTGTCCCAGATCCACCTGCTTCCACTGTACAGCCACTGCTTTAACCCCGAACAGCCATGCAGTTGTCAAAGCTGAACACGGGGCTATGTTGGGAGGGAGTATCTGGTTGTAAAATTAGTCAGTTTCCAGCCACCTGTGTCCCCAGCCACCCAGCCCGAGCTCAGAAAGTCCAAAGCTCTGAGACCAGAGAGCGCAGGCTGTGCCTGCGTCTCCAAGCAAACGGAAGGTGCCGCGGGGAGACAGAACCCTTACCTGGGTGTCCCCATGGTCATGCTGTCCTCCACCGCAGGATGAGCCAGGCCCCAACTTGACATTTACAGCACGTCCAACTGAACTTTGCCGCTTCTCCCTCTCCTTGAGAGGGGAGGAGAGGTGGTGGGCGGAGAAGGAGCAGCGACCTTCCCAAATGTCATCCCAAGGCTGTTGAACAGTGAGGTGCTGGGAGATACTGTAATCGCCTTTGTATGTCCGGGGATGTACAGACCTTGGGTTTCAGAGCAAGGACCAGCTTATTTGCTTAGCATTTTTGTGTTGATATGTCTCCTAGTTAGTGATAGGACGGTCTCGCCTTTTCGGCCCAACTGGAAGACTTAATGGTCTTTTAAATCTGCAGGGAAGGAGTAGGGAGCAATTGAGTCTTCCGGAGGGTCATGATCCCGCAAGCTGCATCAGAATCCCTGGGTCTGCAGGGGCATCTGGGGGGCTCAGTGCGTTAAGATAAGCATGTGACTTGGGCTCAGGTCATGATCTCAGGGATCGAGCCCCACATCGGACTCTGTGCCCAGCAGAGAGTCTGCGTCTCCCTCTGCCCCTCCCCCTGCTTGTTCACACACTCTCAAACAAACAAACAAATAAAATTTTTATTTTATTTGTGTGGAGTGCAGGAATCTGCATTTTCAACAGCCCTCGTGGGGAACTGTTAAGTTTGAGGACGGTGCACTCGCGCGGGGAGGTGGGCTCCTTGGGTAGACGTGTTTGCGGCGGACAAACAGAGGTTAAGTCCGGCCTTGGGTCAGGGGCCCATTCCCTGCCCCTTGAAAGTTTTCCCGTCCTGCCCTCTCCTTCCTCCCCATCCAGGAGCCGCCTGGTCCTCGGGGCCACGGAAGCCTTTTATTTGCTGGTGAACAACAAGAGCCTGGTCAGCATGAGTGTGACCATGGCAGAGGTCTACAGGGACTTCAAGGACAAGGACGGCTTTGTGTACGTGACCTACGCTTCCCAGGAGGTGTTCGGCTGCTCGGGGTCAGGGCGGACCCTGCCGTCCTCTCCAGGACATGTCGGGAAGCAGTCCTTGAACCCGTGGAGGGATGGAGCGCCTCCTGTGTGTGTGTCGGGCCATCCAGGGAGCCGTGCTGCACATCTGTGATCGGCAGCGCCCCCACGACAGGAGGTCCGGCCGTCCCTGTATCTTTGTGGGGCTCCTTGCTCTTGCGCGCTCTGAGACAGGGGGGGCTCCTGGGATTCTGTACCTACTGAGTCTCTTCCGAGTAAGAAACGGTGAGCTTGTGTGACGGTTTTCTGCGATGAGCTGGGGATGGATTTTAAGTGACTTTGGTGGTGGAGCCGGCTGGCCCTTGGGGAGCTTGAGTTCAGCCCCGTGTGGGGAGGAGTCCCACGTGGGCTCGGTCACAGGGACCATCGGGCGGGGGTCGGGTCCCTGTGGAGCCCCCACATGGAGCCGGTGTGAACGGGCTCATCCGGGGGCAGGGGCCTCCTCTGTGTCCTTACAGAGATGATCGCTGTGTTTCCACTGTGTTCACTTGACTTGCTTATTTCCTCTTAGATTGTATTTTGTGTGTTTGTGTCTAAGATGCCCCCGTTCAGTATAAAGTCACGGAACCCCTGTGCTTGTTTGCTGCGTGCCAGGCACCTTGTGTCTCAGGGCCTCATCGCAACCCCCTGTGGCTGATTATTGTGATCCTCGGTAGACAATGACGAATGGAGGCCCAGAAAGGTCAAAATCGTTTCCAAATTCACACACAGCAGGGTGTGCTGGGATGGGAGCCCGGGGAGTCTGGCTTTGGAAGCTGCCCGCACTCCTCACTCTCTGCACTAGCCCGGATCTGAGGGGGTTACTTGGCGAGTTCCAGCTGGCTGCCAAGCTGCAGAGCCCATGTTCACCAGCTCAGCCCATGGGGAGCGCAGCAGAGCTTGGCCGATGAATGTTGGTGAATGTTTGGTTCAGCAGCGAGCTCCAGCGTATTTGTCAGGGGGAGGCTTTGCAGGGTGTTCAACTCGAGCTGGGTTTTGAAGCATGGATAGGAGTTCGTCGGGAAAGGAATTTTGCTCATGTATGCTCAACATACCTTTTCTGGAGCACTTCCTAAATGGTAAGTGCTGTTCCAGGTCGTGGAAATTCAACATTGACCAACACAGGTAAGGTCCCAGCCCTCAGGAGTCCCTTCGACTGAAGGGAGGGAGGAAAGGCAATATTCAAGATGAATTCGGATGCTTGTAAGGACAATCAAGAAAAGTAGGACAAAACAGAAGGTGATTCGCAGATTTAATCCTGGCTGTAGGATGGCCAGACAGAGCTTCTGGGATCATGCCAGGGAGGGAAAGTGGCCGAGCAGGTCCAAACATGTGAGCTTTACAATCAGAGGGGATTCTGGGGCAGTGGCAGTGGGGGAGGGGGAGAGCACTTAGCCAGGGGCCAGGTCTACAAGGTCAGCTTTGCTACGGTATTTGGAATTCATTCTAAGGGTGCTAAGCGGGAAAGGAGACGTGTTCCAACCGGAGAGAGAGGCTCAGGGAAGGTGTGATCTCCCCGCTTACGTCCCCCAGGAGCATGGAGCTGGCCTGTGTCCCCCGCTCACTCTCGGGATCTGCTGTCCTGCTCCAGGCTGCTTTTCCTGACTCCCAGGCGGCCAGCCTGCCCTCTCTCCTGCCTTTGGCTGTCCTCTCCCTGCCTGGCTTGCCCCCTCGACGGCTCTGCTCACTTCCTCTAACACCCATTCATTGAGTCCTCTTTGCCCTCTGCCAAGTGAAACATGCCTCCCAGACTCCCCGTCCAGACAGATCCTCTTGCTTCGCCTCGAGCAATAAATACTCTTCCAGAATGAATCCATGTCCCCGGACTGACTCTGACCTTGACGAGAGGTGGTTGGCCCTGGACAACCACCTAACCGCTGGTGCCCGGGGCTGGTGCTCCTGCTCTCAGCCTTACCCGTTTCCGTGCCTACCCTTGAATCCAGCATCTAAGATCATTATCATGCTGGGTGGCACCCGGGTGAGCTGCTGGGGTCTGTTCCATGTCCAAGACCGTTCCCAGTATGGCTTCCCTCCTGCAACAGCCTCTGGCTGCCTGGTTTGTGGTGGGCAGTGCTCGGTGTCCTGCTGCTGTCTCACCTACCAGCCAAGAACTCACAGGTGGCATCGAACCAGCCCAGCTATTTTTATGCTTGTGGCACCTGTGGATAAAGATTTCCGAAAGTGCACGGTGGCCTCAGCTTGTCTCTGCCCCCTGACATCTGGGGACTCAGCTGGGAGACCCAAGATTAGGAGTGAGTTGAGCAGCTGGGCACCAGGATCATGCAGAAGCTTCTTCAGTCTCTCATCGGACCCCTGGGCCCAAATGACTCCAGGCTGGGCTCCACTGAGCCTGGAGGGGCTCCATGGGGCCTCTCTTAGTGTGGGTTCCCGGACGGCCATATTCGGAAGGAGCAGTGAGGGGCACGTGATCCAGGGAACCAAGACTGCGGCTGACCTATCCCTAGGTAATGAATCTCAATTGATTTGGGGCGGGATTTTTTTTTTCTTTATTTTCTTCACATCTACTCAGATGCATAAGATTAACTGGCAATGGCTCCTTTGATAAATTATGACTTTTCTGTTATGGTATTCATTTCCTATTGATTTTTAGGAGTTCACAAAGTTGAATAATTCACTCTTCATACGCCATGAGTATTAAAATAATCACCCAGTTCTTTTTGATCTTGTTTATGGCACACTTTCTCACATAGCCGGGTTTTATCCTTAGGCTATCTTCTCCTTGAGGATTCTGAGGTTGCTTTCTCAACAGAAACTTTCTTCCTGCTCCACGATTAGAAACAATGTATACCTATCCCGAGTTTACTTCCAGCAGCAATGATTTCACTTTGTTTAAGTTGAAGTACTGGAGCCAGCTGGAATTTATTTTGTAACAGAAGAATGTATGCAGGTTCCATTCTTCCCAAATGCCCAACCAAGTGTCACATGCGGTTTTAATAAATTATCTACCTATGGACTTTGAATTTGCTCTGATTATGGGTTTGTGTCTTATTACCATAACAACAACAACAAATGCTTAAGAATAGTGGACTGTGACTCTCCTCTTCCGGATTCCCTGCGGCTCCCAGTAATGCTGAGCACATCTGGCTAATTCATGTTTGGTGATAAATTCGAGAACCTGCATTGTCAGCTTCGGAGGGAGATACCAGAATTACGGGACTGTGCCATTGGCTGTTTCCGCGGTGATCAGGTCAGGGAGGAAACCGTTAGGGTTTTGCTGCCTGTTTAAAGTCATTGGCCACCTCTCCCCACTCCCATAAAACCAAAGGAGGGCAGGTAAGAATGCGCTCGCTTCTGGCTCAGCTAACGTAGGAGCTAAAGCTGATCCCACTGCCTTGAGCGCCTAGACCAGAGACCATCAGACTGCCGCCTCCAGCATCAGACAGGGGCCTATCTGCGTAAATAAAGGACTTCTGGAATGAATGCGGCCTCACCATTTCTCTGCCATAGTCTCTGGCTGCTTCTCGGCAATAATGGCAGAGTTGAGAATTTGTGATGAAGACCATATAACCTGCAAAGCCTAAAATGTTTACTATTGGACCCTTTACAGAAAAAGTTTGCTGACCCCCTAGTCCAGGTTTATGGTAATAATTTTCTCATCAAGAGATCCCAGGCGGGATGTCTGGGTGGCTCAGTCAGTTAAGCATCTGCCTTTGGCTCAAGTCATGATCCCAGGGTTCTGGGATCGAGTTCCGCATCGCGCTCCCTGCTCCTTGGGGAGCCTGGCTCTCCCTCTGCTGTACCTCCCCCCTGCCTTGTGCTCTCTGTCAAATAAATAAATAAAATCTTAGAGAGAGAGAGAGAGAGACCCCCTGGGATAAATCATGTAAGAAAGAAGTTTCTTTTCATTGTTGTTGTTTGGTCCTACCTGAGCTGGGAAGGGCAGCATTTCCCAGGCTGCTGGGCTAGTCCCTGACTGAATGGAGACCCATAGGTCCACAGGCACTCCTAATCACAGCTCATACTCTCCAAGTCTCCTCTGGGCTCACTCACCTTTCTTTCATTTGCTTCTGAAACATGGATGGGAGATTTCTAGGTGTGAATTGTTTCCCTCCAGGAACAAAAGAAGCCAGTTCACACCGATTTCCCAGCAAAACTCTTCCAAGTTAGGGGACCTCAGCTGCTTCCACAAGACTAGATTCCAGATTCAGGGCAGGACTTCCCAGCCTGGGCACAACTGAATTTGGGTAAGTAATTCTCCATGGCGGAGGCTGCTGTGGTATCCTAGGGCACTAGCTGCACCCCAGCCTCTCTTTACGGATGCCAGTAGCACCGTCCCCTCACCCCTGTGGTGACACTGAAAAGTCTGCAGGCATTGCCAGATGTCCTCTGGGGGGTGAAATTGCTCCCTGCTCAAAACCACAGCTCAAGCCTGCTCTAGACCTGTACACACACGGGTCAGCCTCACCTAGGAGCTGGTTCAAAATGCAGAAGTTCAGGGCTGTCTCCAGAACTACTGATGGGAATCGACAATTTATCAAGATCACTCAGGTGATTCGTAGGCTGGAAAGTGCAGACATCGTGCTCCATCCACTCCCCTGCCCCTTCTGTAAGCACACAACTCGGCCCAGCACCGTATTAAGAGACAACGTGGTATCCTGCGACGAGCCAGAACTTTGTCATCAGACAAACCCAGGTTCAAAAGAAGAGTCTTCCCCATGGGTCTCGGGGAGTATTTATGTCCTCATCTGGGAAAAAAAAATCTCTTGTTTTTGCTTTTACAACATGAAGACCTTCTGAGCAGATTGTTGTTGAAAGATCAGCAAACATTTCGTACCAAAGTTTTCAGATCACTTATGTAAGTTTCCCACAAGTGATGAGATCAAAGGCAGCGAGGTCCGCACTAACGGAGCCACACCAGGAGCGGCTTCCTCTACCCTACAAAGCCCAACTAGTTCGGATCCCAGGGGACCCCGCGGGCGTTTACGTCGGAGCCGCCAGTCACCACCAGGTGGCGCCAACACCACTTCGTTAGATTTGGCCAAGCCCTTCGCTGTCAATCAACCTAACCCCCTCAATTTTAAAGTTCCTAATGGGGTAACCGAAACTTCTGAAGGCTAGCTCTAGCCCAAGAGGAAATCAGACATAAATACTGGGGAAAAACAGACAGAACATTAAAGGTCTCTCCTTGACATGAATGCAAGTTGGACCACAGGAAAAAACTGCCTAGACCTTGGAGCTACAAAACACCAGAAAGGAAAGCTGGTCCTCCGGACTCCTGGTGTTGCCATGGCAACCAGAGTCCTCCTAATGGCACAAAAGGCCCAGATGGCAGCGTGGGAGAGCGAGGACCGGAGACCACCATGTGGGAAAAGAAGTCAAGAGACGGATACGAACAGCAGATTTGTAGTAGCAGAAATAAAACACGTCCCAAGTGTTATTTTACCTTTGTTTGATGCCTTTTATCAGAAGAATAAGTATTATTCCTCCCTAAGCACCTAGTTCAGAGAGCTCGGCCACTGGTATGATCTCAGACCCTGAGCTACGGTATTAGAGCGACTTTCCACGGAGACTGGATATAACACTTCCAAATCAACAGCACAGACCCCTGGGTCAGCAGGAAACAGGAGTCTGAGTGGGAGGACCGTCTCTGGGCAAGTAGCTCCCTTAAACTGATTCAATCTCCATGACACCTTGGAAGAAGGGGTGCTCTGCGTGGGGAATACAGGGTTTTCAGCCACTGAAAATGACCAACCCCGTTCATAAAACAAAATGGACAGTGTCTTGTGAATTTAAGTGTTGTGGTTCCCTCTAGGCACAATACCCTTTTGGAAACAACCCCTCACTTTGTCCCCCGAAGACGCCACCTTTTCTCCTCGTTCTGTGTCCCTGTCACTCCCTGTCCCATGGTCTTTCATGCCTAGAGAGTCCCCTCTCTCGAAGGATGAACTCTTCCAACTCATCCTGCAAGATTCAAGGCAGCTTTGTGACTGGATTCTGTGCTCTCTCCAGTTTATCAATGACTTATCTGGGAGCTCCACTGACCCTCGATCTCATAGTCAATATATACAAGACCTTGAAAAATACTTATGACTGTTGTTGTTCCCATTTTAAGGATGAAGACGCTGAGCTTAAGAAAAGTCAAGTCAAGTTCTAAAGGCATGGGCCCAATAAACCTCTAGATCAAACTCACATCCGTATCCTCCTGTGTTCTCAACATTGCATGGGACATACTTACATAGAAAGAAAAGTGACTTGTCGTTTATCCAAAATTTAGCTATATATCCTGTGTTTTTATTTCTTATATCTGGCAACCCCATGTGTACCTCTAATATGGGCCAGTATTAACTATGTCCGTTGGGACTCTCCCTTTGCATGGTGAGTTTTCAACAAATGGATCTACACCGAGCTTCTGGGTCTCAAACTTTCCATAGGGAGTTCTCCAATTTGAGTCACTGGAAAATGACAACTTATTTAAAACCAAAGTCAACTGGCCTTTACTACCCCAGTGGCTAGTCCCCATTCCTGCACACACATTTCTACATACCTTTAGTATTGCTTCTTCCACCATGTCTTAATTATTGTGAGTAGTACCCTGCCTGGGAAAATCAGCATGAACTAAGACCGCATGTGAGAATTAACAAATACATGCATGAATGAACAAGCCATTATGGAGACAATGAATGTATTCTCAAATTCTTTGTATTTACTCTTTCAAATAGATTCCTGTTCATCTGCGGATAACAGGGGGGTCGTTAAAATACAGAAACATGAGTGAAGACACCGCGTGAATAACAGACCTGGATTTTGGTGCCCAAAGTACCTTCAGAGAAATGACTAACAAAAACCAGATACTGAAATCATGAAATCAGATCAAATAAAGGGAAAAGTAATGAATGACTGCAGTGGTTTTGGGGATTGAACTGTACCTGCTCAGATTTTCTCAGGCAGTTCTAAAGACCTTTCAAAAAAAAAAAAAAAAGTGATTTTTGGGGGTTGAAACCTGAAGAAATGACCCAGGTGGATGCGGTGTGGGGAGAAAGGTAGCTCTCTGTGTAGGGATGGGGGTGGAGGTAGGAGCAGGAAAGAGACTATTTTATTTACCCTAAAGAACTTGCCCTAAAGACTTTTATTTATTCTAACAGGTCTAAGGATGACCTGATTCACAGTTACCTGAGCGATTTGTGTTTTAGGACTCCTTTATTCTTCAGGACAAATTATACTAAAACGGTTTTTTAAATTAGATTTGGAAACCCCAAATCCCTTCTGTAAGAGAAGCCAAATCTTAGAAAGTAGGGCTTTGGCACATTGTGAAGACATTCTCCGAGGAGCCCTTTAGTGATTCTTCACCTTTTCCAGGAGGGCCTGACTTCAGAGTGGGGTATAGACATTTGTCTTTGGCTGCAGTCACTTAGCTAGTCACATAGGACAGAAAGTTCTCTCTTTCCAGCTATAGGTCTCAGGGGCCCTTAAAAGTCTTGATTCAAGGTGGGCCATCCCTTCCTAAATGACTTCACCATAGTTAAATCTACCCTCAACTTCAATGCCCCCAGGTCAGCTGCGGACATCCCTGAGTCTGGATGCCCCCAGCCTCTTCTGAGTCACTGAGATTGCAGGACCAGCCCAGCATTCAGAACCGCAGAGAAGCCCCAGCTGGCCGGGGCTGGGCCCCTACTCCAAGTAGGTCATTTGTTGCCACTAGGAGCCATGGAAACTGGAGGGACCAAATGATCTTGAATATAATTTGGGAGAATTGCTCGGGTCTCGGGAGCATTTTAAGTATTTTTTGTCATCTTACTTGACTCCTAGACAAACTAACCTAGTTTAACTCTGTTTCAGCCAGTGTGGCACCCTTGGTGTTTTGGGTCGCTGTAGGCATTCGACAGAGAGCTAGAAATCACTCAGGTAACCACCAGTCAAGTCATCCTTAGACCTGCTAGAATAAACAAACGTCAACCAAGCACATTCGAAGATCTCACTGGCATTTTTAAATGATTCACAAATCAGGCAACAGCCCATCTAGCAAGTGGAGGGGAGCTCCGCCAAGCCGTAGGAAAGAAAAGGTTTTTAAAGGCAGAGAGAGGACATCTGGGTGGCTCAGTTAAGCGTCTGCCTTTGGCTCAGGTCAGGATCCCAGGGTCCTGGGATTGAGTCCCGCAGGCTCCCTCTTTCTGTGGCTCCTGCTACTAGGGGAAAAAAGCATTTGGGAGCTATAGTCATAAAGGTACATAGCAGGTGGGCACTTAGAAAGCCGGGAGTGTGGACTCTGAGAAACAGAGTGTTTTATAGGAAGGGGGGAGGGGGGAGCCTGGTTGGGGGGATTACGGAGGGCACAGATTGCACGGAGCACTGAGTGTGGTGCATAAACAATGAATCCTGGAACACTGCACCAAAAACTAATGACGTATTTTATGGGAACTAATGTAACACAGTAAAAAAATTAAAAATAAAAATAAATTAAAAAAAAAAAAAGCAAGGAGTGAGGTTATCCCTGACCACAGGGAAGGAGGCACTTGGCCTATTTGGGTTGGTTGGTTGGTTTCCAGTCTTATTGAGATACAATTGACATATAACCTTGCCTTAGTTTAAGGCGCACAACGTCATGATTTGATGTCTGTATGTATTGCAAAATGCTCACCATGATAAATTTCGTCACCATCCACCACCTCACATTCTTTCTCGTGATGAGAGCTTCTGAGATCTTCTCTCCTAGCAAATGACTTCCACATCTGCAGTTCGGTATTGCTAACTACAGTCACTGTGTATCCGTGGCAACCTCAGGACTCAAGTATCTGGTACCTGGAAGTTTGTGGCTTTTGACCCCCTTTGCGCATATGGCCGGCCCCCCAGTGTCCCACCTCTGGCAACCAACAGGGCTGACGTAGTTGCTTACGTTAAAGCTTAATTTGCTTCTGGCTTCATTGTTTGGAACTCATATACAATAATAATGTAAAATCTAAATGTTAAAAAGGAACAGGGCCCAAATGGAGTCACTCTGGTTAAGATCCAGCAAGACTTAATAGCTAATCTAACAGCGGTGTCACCCTCCCCAGGAGCGGAATGTGAGACCAATCAGCCTGGATTGTTGTGGTCAGCAATGGTGATTACCAGCGGGCCCTCTAAGTGGCCATTGTGGTGGCCCAGACTCCCTGCCTCGTGCAGAGGCTGCTTTTAGGCAATAGGCTTGAGCCGTGGAAACCGGAGCAAGGCCAAAGTGTCCCCAGCGCCTACCGAGCTGACACAAACAAGCTCCCAAGTGACCCACTTCAAAATAGCCACAACCCTACCTGGCCAGTCACACTCAGGCACAGTTCCTGAGATTATCAAAAAAGGGAAAATTCGGTACCTTCCCATACTTCCTTCTTCTGCCTGTAACTACAGCCCCTCACTGACCCTCTCTCCTCTCCTGTCCTGCCTGCCCTCCCTTGTGGTGCATTTGATTCACTCCGATCTCTTTTGTTCGGCCTTGGCTGAATTCTTTCCCTGCCCCCACCTCCAGCCTCCACCCGATCAGGCTGCTCCTGACCTACCCCGTATGACGTGCCCCCTCTGTCCTCCTGCACCCACACCTCTGCAGGAGGTTGGCAGGGCTGTGGGATGCTTGGGAACCTGCACGTCCAAATTTAAGGTGTCTTGCTCTTGGATTCACAAACTTTTCAAAATCCTAGGAGTAATCGAAAATTTAAAGTGTTGGGGTGCCTGGGTGGCTCAGTCGTTAAACATCTGCCTTTGGCTCAGGTCATGATCCTGGGGTCCTGGGATGGAGCCCCATGTTGAGCTCCTTGTTCAGTGGGGAGTCTGCTCAAGGATTCTCTCTCCCTCTGCCCCTCCCCCTGCTCTCGCTCTCTCTTTAATAAATACATAAAATCTTTTTTTTCTTAAGTGTAAAAAGTTGTGTTTACATAGGTTTCTCCTACTGGGCCATGCTTTCTTTATGGGCAAAAGCATTATTTTATATCCCTAGAGCCTAATACCATCTGGCATTCAGGAGATGCGACCCTCATTTTTAAAACACTGCCGTGAACCCTAGTTACACATGCTAGAGGATCTCCCAGGCGATCCGTTGCTGCAGGTCTGACAACCACACATTTTGAAACCTCGGAGTGTTATACAAGGTCCTCAGAGATCTAATGCCTAGTCTCACTGCCTGGGACTCCACTTCTTATGCCAGAAGCTACAGACAGATTTGATTTACATCTTGTAGCCTGTCCTCACCCGTGGCCAGTCCCCTGGGTACACAGCGTGTTTCAGTGAACGTGGCTTCTGCTCGTGGCTTTCACTAGAAGCAGAGTGTAGCTGAGTCCTAGCTCAAGCCAAACACTCCCCAGACCTCCGTATTCCTCTCTTCGTTAGTCTTCTTCCACAGTCACTCTGATTTAGCCCAGGACAATCGAGCTCCCTGCCCTGTATTTGCCCTACGGAGGCTTACCTGGCAGTACTTCCAACAGTGAAAGCAGACATTTGGGGGCTGGGAAGACCAGATTTATTTGGATATGGGACTGGCTGGGCCTTTGGGAACTTTTCTAAATCCCAGTGCTATTTTTAGCCTCTCTTGGAGACCTAAACCAATTGACCTGCACAGCACACAGACGGGCTCTGCACAGCGGGTCTGGGACGACCACTTGCGCTCTGTGTTATGAGCCTGTTTGGGTCGCAGCTGACAGCTGCCACATTACTCCAAACGTGGCTGGTTTCACACCGTTTTGCCTTGAGCGGGGCTCAACAAACTTTTCTCCAAAGGGTCAGAGAGTAAATACTTTAGGCTTTACTCTCTGCCACAGTTCTGCCATCGTCGTGTAGGCGTAGCCATGACGTGGCCGGTGGAGGGTGGTGGAACATGTCGCCCTTGGGCATAATGGTGCTTATAATGGATCAGCCACTTAGGCATACTGGTGGTTGTGAATCGTAGGCAGGTATGAAGCGGCTTCCTCAGAACTCTCTGTATCTGCCTAAGGACAGATCTTCCAAAAGGGACGGATTGTCCTAAGTCCCCTCCCTAGGACTTTCTTCAGCCTGAGAGGATAAACTCTAGTCAGAGCTGAGGAGACTAGAAGTCCTCACCACGCCCAGATAAGCTGAGTCACAGTCACACCCCCCATCCTTTCTTCTGAGGGACCTCTCCCCTTCCCTAAAAATCATTTACTTTCCGCTAAGAAGCCTACGTCCCTCTCTCTTTTCCCTATTAAGATGGTTTTGAAGTCTGAACCCTAAGCTACCTCAGGGAATCTGCTCATTCTTTCCCCTGGGTCTCTCGCATGTACACGAGGTACACATGTTGTAGAGGGAAGAAGTTCTCCTTCTTCCCTTCTAAGCTCTTTGACTAGTCTAGTAATTAAATTGACATAAGACAGATCAACAGGAGAAAAACAAAATTCAATTTTAGTACCTATGTAAAAGAGCCCCATAAAAATAAAAGACTTTTCAAAGAAGTGACCTGGGCGGGAAGCTTTTATATCTTTCAGAAAAAAGAAAATAAATTGGCAAAGAATTGACAAGGCAGACGGGTTGGGCTTGGGGTAGAAAATTGAAGAAATTTTTGTTTGTTTGTTTCTGTTTTTGTTGTTTTGTTTTGGTTTTGGTTTTTAATGGCCTTCTCAGCCCTAAATTCCTGTCTCTGGTGCTAAGGATGTCTTCTACCCTCCTGGTGCAGGGGGTTAGCTTTCCTGAGTTCAGGGCGACGAGGGAAGGTCAGAGTGTCTTTTTCACACCAGCTGATTCTCTTTAAATTAACTTTAAATCAAAATAAACAACACGCAGTGTGGCATTTTGCAGATAACATATTCTGAACTCCTACACTGTTACTAAAGTTTTTGTTCTTCTCTTGTTAACGTCTTTTATCACAGGGCGCTCAGTCAAGAACTTGGAAGAATGGAGGGAAAGCCATTCTACCCACATCTGTCTCCATCTGTCCACTTGTTCAGGCTGGTGCTATCCTGTCGCCTGCTTTGTTCATTACATGTTGTTCATTCTTCCTCACCTCTCCTCTTTCTCTGCCCTGCCTCTCCTACAGCCTTTTGTCACCATGGGGGTCAATTCCCACTTGTGAGTCATGTGTTTCATGTGTGTCTAAATTTAACCAGTGCATGGACTGGATATTCATCAACCCTGATTACCCACATGTGGCACAGTTCCTAGCATCCTACAGACACTCGGCGAAATATGTGTGGAATAAATAGAAAATGATCAGTGGCCACGGAAGTCATCAGAGAATGTTCCATGATGTAGAACCTGTTGGAGTCGCTTCGTTGGTGAGAAGGCATTGGCAAGCTACATTTACTAACAGTTGCTACTGTTCACTGAATGCCCACCATCCGTCCAACAAGCATGGACTGAGCACCAGCCAACAGGAGAAAAGCTCCAGGCTTGGCACTGGGCCACGGCAGTGGACACAACAGTCAGGGGCCTGGGTGGCTCAGTCAGTTAAGTGTCCGACCCTTGATTTTGGCTCAGGTCATGATCTCAGGGTCAAGAGACTGAGCCCCAGGTAGGGCTCTGCACTCAGTAGGGAGTCTGTTTAAGATTTTCTCTCTCCCTCTCCCTGTCCCCTCCCCTCACACATTCTCTCTCAAAAACAAACAAAAAAAGAGCCAGGAAACCCTGCCCATGAAAGCAATGACTTTGTTGTGGCTTTGTATTTTGATAGAATTCAAAGGTATAACTAATTGCAAAAATAATACAGTACGCTTTATCAAGATTAGCCAATGGATTTCATTTTACCCATTTTTGAGAGATTTTTTTTTTTAATGTTACACTTCATTAAAGAAATTTTGGTAAAGGAGAATTTGGGAATTCAAACAAGTGTGCAGTACTTGGCACCACGGCCATCTGCCATGGAATGTTTTATTTCTTTTTGTCCTCCTCATGAGTCACTGAGCTGACCATAAAATGGGCGACTGCACACTCCGCGTGGTGCTGAAGGAATGAGTTAATAATGGTCAAGTGCGTTCTAATAACCTCTGATGAAAGACATCATGCAAAAGTAAAATTCACTTCTTTCTTTTTCCCTCTTACAGCTAACAGCTGTGACCGACTTTATGTTTGTGACAAGGATTAGCTTGCATTTTCCCTGGCCTGGTTTCCATTTCCCTCACCGTGGGATCTTGCCCTCATCTCCGGTGTCCCCCAACCGCCTGTTGTCATGGCAGCGTGAGAGATTTCTAAGTTGTGTTTTCCTTTGTGAGGACTTTTTGTGCATTCCTCCTCCCTGCAGCGAGATGTTCTCAGCTGACTGACAGCTCAGATGCCCTTTGGTTAATACTCACAGGAAACTCTTTAGCTGCCTTTCGCCTAACACTGTAGCTAACCCAGGACCCACGATGCCACGGGACGCCCGGGGCTTCTGTCCTCACTGGGCTCGGTGGACGTGGACGCCCCTGGAGTTGCGCAGTCCACTCCCCTGCAGTCTGTACGCACACCCTCCCTCATCCACGACCCTCCCAGGTCCTCTCAAACAATTCACATTCACCTATTCAGGGTATTAAAATCTTTCCGTGTAACTATTTCTCAGGTATTTCTAAACCCTGAGAAGCTGAGCAAACTGCTCCCCCACTGCAGAAGTGTCAGCTGCATCCTGCTTTGAGAAGGCTCAGGGCTTCTTGGTGAGAGACATAATTACGACTGGTCATTTATTCCCCGGGTCAGGGGCGGAGAAGGCGCACCGTGGGTAACCGCAGGGTCTCTCGCTAAGAGGTGACAGAAAGGGGTGGTCTGGGCCCCTGCAGCCTCGCTTCTGAGCATGACAAGCCGCCCACATGGGATCCAAGATGGCGCCGGCGCCCCCTCAGCGGGTTCTCCCGCATGAACAGCCGCACCAGCCCGCCGGCGGGGCCAGTCAGAAACCTGGATGTCATCCTCCACCTTCGATTTTCCTCTTTTCCCAGCCCCACCTCAAGTCTGTCAACAAGTCCTACTGATTTTTTCCTACAAAATACATCTCAGTTTCCTCGCTTCCTCTGCCCATCTCCGGGGCAGGCCGCCCCCTCTCCGGGGCTCCGGCCGCCACAGCTCCGCCGCCGCTCCGCCGTCGGTCCGTTATCAACACAACTGAAGACTGACCTTAGGTGACCTTCATAGCCAAACTTGCTCCCGGACTCGGAGCCCTGCGCTTCAGTGTCTCCCAGCACCCGTCGGTCCTGCCTCTCCAGACAGCCCCCGGCCCCCGGCCTGTGTCGGCAGTGAAACTGGGGTCACAGGCCCGGCTGCCTGTCAGTCACGCACAAATCCCCTTCCGGCAGGAAGATGCTTCTCAGCCCCAGCTTACTAAGTAACCTGTGTCGGTCCGTGATGCCACGTCTCCAGATGGTCTCAGAAGAACCGGAAATCCAGGTTTTAACAGAAACCACTCCACACAAAAACACTGGCACAGAGTTCTAATTTGTTCTAAATACCCATGTAGGCCCCAGATACCTTTGTGTAGAAACGCTGCCTACCACTATGGACTAGTGGTCAACCTAGACGATGCCAGACTCTTCCCCGTGAGTGGTTGCACACTCGTCATTCCAGGCGTATCTGGAATTCTCCTGCGGCTCGTTGCAAGTCCCCTTCCTCTGCTTTCTACCTCAGAGCTGCTCAGAGTGCGGTCCACAGACTGTGTTCAGCTGTGCCGAAAAGCTGGGAGAACCAACACGTAGTTTGCAAACTGTTCATGACAGTTTTCCACCAAGAAAAGTACAAAAATGGACTTTAACATTTATAAGAGTAATTTCCTGTCTGTTGAATATAATCATTTGGGGCTTGAATTTAGTGTCAGAGTCAGAAAACATTTTCTGTGAAAGATCAAAGAGCAAACACTTTAGACCTGTGGGTCATACAGTCCCTGTCCTAACTGCTCAACTCTTCCATTGTGGCATGAAGACACATGAAAGCACACCCAAGGGGCACCCGGAGGGCTCAGTCAGTTAAGCGTTGGACTCTTGACTTCAGCTCAGGCCATGAGCTCAGGGTGGTGAGATCCAGCCCCGTGTTGGGCTCTGTGCTGGGCGTGGAGTCTGCGTATGATTCTCTCTCCCTCTGCCTCTCCCTGCTCACTCTTTAAGAAAGAAAGAGAGGGAGGGAGGGAGGAAAAGAAAGAAAAGAAATGAAAAGAAGAAAGATTACCCCAAAGCATGTGTGGAAGTGTACATAAATGATTGAAAGTTCCACAGAACTTTTTTATGAAAATGTGAATTTCACATACTTTTTACATATCATGAAATCCTACCTGCTTTTTAATTCCCACAACTCAATGAAATACTATCACCACCCCCCATTTTATCAGTGAACAGGAGTGGAAACAAAAGTTACATACTTTGCCCAAGGTCACACAGGAAATTGTGTGAGTGGAGGTACAGGCCCAAGCCACCTGGTAGCTGCCCCTTTCCTATGAACTGCTCTCTGTTTGGAAGCCTAAACAAATTCCTTTCTCAGATCCATAATGGGAGTCTCCAGGTCAAAGTATCAATATTGTGGTAAATGAGACGGAGACAAGACTCTCTCCTTCTTGCCCTGGAAAGGCATTGTACAGAACTATTACATTGCCATAAATCTCTAAAACACACATTTTGTGAGGCCAGGCCTTCCGGTAATAGGTAAAAGAAAACAAACCCACACAGTTTGTAGGATTTTTTTAACCAAGGAAATGCAATCAAATCCAGAGAAAGTCCATTTAGGAATGTGATCTCTCCAGATAATCCCATCAGCCCTTCCTAACTTCCTTAACTATTTACAAATTCTCTCAAGTTTTACAATATTTTTCTGATCTTGCACTGTAGTTTATTTTTTTCCAGTTTCCATCAAACAATCCATTCTCTCAGAAAATATTGTACACTCTTTGAGATCAGAGATACTTGATGTCTAATCGAGGAGGGGCAGACAAAATTAACACCACTGGGCAGCGTGTCTGTCCAGATAGGTGCTGATGGAGCAATACTGTGGCAGCTCGGGATGCCACAGGCTGCTCCATGGGGCCTGGAAGGGTCAGGACACCCTGTCCCTGAGCTGGTCCTCAGCTTCATGACCCTCTCCTCTACCTGTCTGTGCCACCCCTCATGGACAGCTACCTCTCATTGACAATTCCTTGTCACTACACTCATAGAAGACCGTCAAGAAACCCCAATAATAACAAACACTTTTTAAAAGAAGGACCATCAAATGACCAATATGATCAGCATATCCTCTCCCTGGAAACTAATTCAAGCAAGAGCCAGGTTATAATCAGACGGCTGCCTGATGAACATAGAGACAAAACAAGACAAATTACATGTATATTAAGCTACAGAACTAACAGCATCAAGAATTCTTCCCAAAAGTTTTAACTCTCAAACATACACTGTGAGTTACCCTGTAAAACAGCTCAGAAACAAAGTTGACATCACGTGACCTGTCTCATTCTTTTTTCTCCTTTTCCTAAACTTGGCATCAGGAATTCTTAATCTGATACAGGAGCAGCCAAAAAGGGCATGCAAAATTTGTTCATATTTCGGATGTCCTTGGGAAAGAGTTAATAAGTTCATTGAATTTTAAAAACATTATATACACATATAGAATTTTTAAAAATTAGTAATATAGTCTAAATTCATTGTAACAGATTCTGTTTTTAAAAAATGAAATACTCATGGGGCGTATGGGTGGCTTAGTCATTAAGCGTCTGCCTTCAGTTCAGGTCATGATCTCAGGGTCCTGGGATCAAGCCCCGCATTAGGCTCTCTGCTCAGCGGGAAATCTACTTCTTCCTCTCCCACTCCCCCTGCTTGTGTTTCCTCTCTCACTGTCTCTGTCAAATAGACAAAATCTTTTAAAAAAATGAAATATTCATGCCAATGAAAAATATTCACTCATATATATATATTTTCAGTATAATTATACTGTATACAGTATATTGTTCAGTAATGTCTTTTCCCCCAAATGTATGTATCTCTGACATGTTTCTAACATTCTTCCTAGCATATCCCATAAAATTGATTTATCTTTACTTATTTTTATTGACCCACGCCTCTATTTATGGTGAATTATGCCATTATTATCCTTCTGCTGTTTCTCCAAAGAGCCAAACGCTCTTGTCCATACCTTCTCCTGGGCTGTGCCCTCCCTGCCCTTGGTTCGCTCAAAGAGACCCATCTTATCATCAGTACCCATGTTCCTCCTCCTTCTCCCTGATCAGTTGGCTTTCTCTTCACAACATCACCTTCTTCACCACTCCTCCAGGCAACCTGAAATCATGGTAGTTATCTGTGCCTCTGCTGTCTTGGTTCTGAGTCTGAGAAAAATCTCCCCTCCTGTTGTGCCTCGTGTCAGCCTCGTCCTGAGCTGATCCTCACAATTACCTGACGAATGTGTGCTTGTCTAGTTTTCACACTCTCATACAAATATTCCAAGGCTCCTAGAAGTAGGATAATTTTTAAAAAAAGATTTAGTGCATTTATTTGAGGTAGAGAGCCAGCGCAAGAGCAGGGACAGGGACAGGGGAGCAGAGGGAGAGGGAGAAGCGGGCGCCCCGCCGAGCAGGAAACCCGAAGTGGGACTCGATCCCAGGACCCTGCGCCGAAGGCAGCTGCTTAGCTAACTAAGCCACCCAAGTGCCCTCCCCTTTGACATTTTTAGACGTGTTAATTCCATCATCTAAGACGTAAAGATAAAAAAAAGAAAGAAAGAAAGAAACAAACAAACAGGAGTGATATGACTAGATCGTCCCCAGGTGCCAGGGTGATTGTAAGCGCTTTACTGGGATTATTTCATTGAATCCTCTCCGTAGCCCACTGATGCAGGTGCGGGGTTGCCCCTGTGTCCAGGTGCGGGGTTGCCCCTGTGTCCAGGTGAGCAGTGGTAGAGTCCAAGTGAAAAGAGCACACTGTAGAGGGGCAATCTCGTCAGTGACATCATCGTGAGTCTTTATTCCCGGGGAGCTCTCTTGGGACCGTCTCATTTCCCAATCGCTATGCTACAGATCACTGGTCTTGCCCAGTTGCCTCTGGATCTTTCCATATCACATTATCAGGTTTTATAGATGAGGAAATCCCACACAGAGATTAAGTGACTCTCCCAGGCCCCCAGTGCAGAGCCTATCTTTTGGAACCATATCTGTCTGATTACAAAGACGGGGCTCTTCCCAGGACACCTCAGCCACCGGGAGCAAGGCTGGCCAAGGTTATTTGCCAATTGTTCTGTTGAATTGGTTTTAGCAGAACTAAACAGAATGGACACAGACCACTCTGTCAAATAAATAAATAAAATCTTAAAAAAAAAAAAAGAATGGACACAGACCCACCATAATAAGGGCGCTTCTCCAATGGGTAGAAGAGAAACAGAGTGGTCACAACTGCCCAGGGTTGTCCAGACACTAGACCTGGGCTCACGGGACTCAATCAATCTGCCTTGAGAAGCTCTGAGCTGGGGGAAGCTCGGTGGCAAACAGACAGAAGCAGTGTCCCAGGGAAGTGGCAGTCTCTGCTCAGAATCTCCGCAGGCCTCAGGACCAGCACGCAAAGGCGGAGCAGGGGACAGACCTGGGGGTGCTGACACAGCCAGGATTCCGTGTTTGTAAATATGAAATCAACTTAGGTTTGAAGGAGCCTTTTCCTTCATTATTATAGTTATAACAAAAGCAAACAAAAGCTGTTGTGTTTTTCTCCCTCTTCCCCCATAATATCCAATCCTGATGGTAAGCCACGTGAATTAGAAAAAGAGGAAAAATCTGAGGTCAGCTGGGAGTAGGTGTGCAGCCATTTGGCTTCCGAGCTGCTGTGAGCTTTGGGGAGGACTGAGGACGGGGAGGGGAAGGAGTGACTCATGCGCTGAGGCTGGCAAGGAGTAACAGTCTCGACCAAGAAGGCAACAATACCATTGTTAATACCATTGTCCTAATAGAACATTAGATAATTTTTAAAAAAAAAACTGAAACAAAAGAATACTCGCGGTACCTTAATATGTAGCAATGCTATACTAAGAACTTTATAACCATTCTTTCATTTCTTCTTTGCAATAACTACTTTCTTTGTAGCTGCCAGCAAGTTCTCCCGTTTTCCCAAGGATTTGTGGAGACGGGTCCGAGAGAAGAAAGGCGGTCTTTGTCCTTGAAGACCGGGGGGTGTTGTTAAGGAGTTAAGGTGTGTGTATACCACGTGCAAGTCAGGCTATCTGCGCCAAAGGATGGATTATTTAATAAATGCGGTTGAGACAAGAAGCTTGCCATTTGGAAGGAAAGGGAAGCGCGAGCCCTAAATCAAATCTTACAGTAAAATAGATTCCAGATGGATCAGATATTTTAATGTAAAAACAACGAAACTGTTATGAAGGAAACAAAGCGTGGGGGAATAATTTGATAATGTTGGCATGGAGACCGACTTTCCCACCATGACACAAACCCCAGAAGTCATAAAGGGAAAGACTACCAGTCTTGACCACATAAAAAATGAAAATAAGAATTTCCAGATAATCAACCGTGTACTTATAATGGAAGGGAAAACAGAGGAGAAAAATACGTGTAACTCATATGGCAAATTGCTGATTTCTCTAATATAGAGAAAGATCTTGCAACTTAATAGAAAAAAATTAAAAATTAAGATTGTCTTATTCACAAAAGAAGAAATCCAAAAGTACCAAGATGTTTAACAATGATTATAGAAATTCAAGTTGAAACACTGAGATGTTTTTCATGTAGTAGATAGGTAAATATTTTTAAAGCTTGATATTATCCAGTGTTAATTATGCTGTGATGAAACAGACACCTTCAGTGGGAATATAAACTGGTTAAACCCACTTCAACACAAACTGTTGGGCTGGCAGGAAGGGCTACTAAAGATGGCGAAAGTTCCCGCCACAAGACCTGAGCTCGGACAGGAGAACAAAGGCCCAAGCAGGAATCTGAGACCCCAGCCCCGGGCTCCTGTGGACCAATGGGATCCCGATGAGCAGGCGGGATATCCAAATAAGGGAAACTTGCCAAAAGACCCCTGAGCTTTCCCCAAGACCCCTTAAAAGCCCCCTCCTCCCTGCCTTGGGCGCGACTTCTGCCACTCTGCTTTCCAGAGTCGCAGAACCTCGCCCGAGGGTGCCCACCTCCTCCAGGCGCAACTTTCCTGGCTCCCCTTCTCCTGAGCCCTGAAACTTCGCTGGAGAGCGTTTTGTTTGTTTGTTTGTTTTTTTAAGATTTTATTTATTTATTTGACAGAGATCACAAGTAGGCAGAGAGGCAGGCAGAGAGAGAGGAGGAAGCAGGCTCCCTGCTGAGCAGAGAGCCCGATGTGGGACTCGATCCCAGGACCCTGAGATCATGACCTGAGCCGAAGGCAGCGGCTCAATCCACTGAGCCACCCAGGCACCCCGGAGAGCGTTTTTAATAAATCTTGCCTTGCACTCACTTTGCCTGGTGTTGTGTTTATCTCGCCGGAAAAAACTTTACAGAAACAAGAGAGGCTTCTTTGTAATTCAGAGGACCCCATTCAGGCCCTGGTCTGCTACAGGCTTCCTGAATGTGGGGAATACTCCATAGCAGAAGACAGCAGACTCACCTGGAGCCCATGCCCCACTCTTCTAGATCTTTCTTCAGACATCTAGGGCCCTGCACTTCTCTCAAAAATGGCCCAGAGCCCATGTCAAGAACTAAACAGGACTCTCACTTCCTTATACCATGTTCCCAAAGGCAGATTGTGCTGCTGGTGTGGGCATCTCTGACCCGCAGGGGCAGCCCGCAGGCGGCTGATTGCAGGGTGACGTCAAAGCTTAGATACGAAGCTTGAAGCTGGTGTGTTCACATGGAGGCACTGGAACGTCTGCCTTGACTCTGTGGAGTCAGAGCAGGGGCAGGAGGAAAAGGAAGGTGGCCGCTGGTTTATGGACCCACTCAGAACCCCCCGGGCTACCACTTCAAGTGTCCAAGAGTTCCGAATTTGAAACTGGACTTCCAGGTAATAACAAAGGTGTGTTTGACAAGGTAGAGGACGGAACATATTTTACTGAACAGTCTGCCGCTTGATTCAAGTATTTACACATAGGATATGCACATCTTTTCTTGTCCTTCTGTTCTGGGCCCCACAAATGTTAGCATGCGTCTGGATAGAATCATGTGGAACAATATTTGGTAAAAACTTTTTTAAATCTAAAAAAATATTCATATTTGTTCTCCCAGAAATCCCCTGCCCAGAAACTTATGATGTAGAAAGTTGTGTAAGTCATAAATACTCACAAATTTAAGTACAAAGATGTTCACAACATCTTCATAATTATGATAATAATAATAGTAATAAAATGCCAAGCTCTTTACTGAGCACTTTAAATATTATCACTGAATCCTCACAATTAGGTGAGACTAATACTATCATCTTCGTTTTATAGTAAAGAAAATTAAACTTTAAAGAGAGTATCCAGTTTCCATTCATTTAGCTTATAAGTAGCACAGCTGGGGAGGTGGGAATTTTTTTCAACTTCTAAATCTGACATTTTTCAAGATTAAAAAACATTTAAAAATATGTGTCTTTTGTAATTTATTTTTAAAAGTTAAAGAATGGGGCACCAGGGTGGCTCAGTCGGTTAAGCGACTGCCTTCGGCTCAGGTCATGATCTCAGGGTCCTGGGTCGAGCCCCGCCTTGTGCTTCCTGCTTGAAAGGGAGCCTCCACCTCCCTCTCCCACTCCCCCTGCTTGTGTTCCCTCTCTTGCATGTCTCTCTCTGTCAAATAAATAAAATCTTTAATAAAAGTTACTAAAAGTAAAAGTTCTCATCCCAAGAAAATGCTTAACTATGTGTGGTAATAGAGGTTAACTACACTTATTGTGGCCATCATTTTGCAATAGATACAAATACATTAAACCATTAGGTTGTATACTTTAAACTGATACAATGTTACACATCAATTATCTCAAAAAAGTGCACACTGAAAAAATAAGTTGAAGAAATTGTATGATAAATACATACCTACTCACGACCAAGTCTCAACATTTTACCACAATGATTTTATGACTACATTTTCTTAATTTACTGAATCACTTCAAAATCTACTGAACACACATCCTAAGCCTAAATATATACATAAAAATTATATTCTCCAACATAATGACAACATCATTATCACACCCAAGAAAACTCATGATTTCTACATACTACCTAATATCAGACTATATTTGTATTTCCATAATTCTTCCTCAGAATGTCTTACAGTTGTCTTCTCTTTTTTCCAAACCAAGATCTAGTCTGAGTTGTTGATGCTCTGCTTCCAGATTCTGTGGGAACATGCTTTGAACAAAGCTGGATTGACTGGCTCTTTGCAAGGGCAGTGGGGTGGGGAAGAGCCCTGTGAAAGGCTGGAAATTCGCTTTGGTAAGGAAGGGGTCAGGGCCTGGTGGTTTTGCTCTGGACTGAGGGCTGACAAAAAGCAAAGGCAATTCTGTGATTTTCTTAATTTTTTTCTAGAACCAGGAGGCAAGGAAGGGAGATGTTTGGCCATCTTTGTGGTTTGGACAATGTTCTTGTTTTTCTCTGTCCTTAGAGAGGATTACAGAGTGGTCTGGTTTTTGTCTTGCTCCGTCTTGGTCACAGAGTGCCCTGATTTTTGTTCTGTGAAGTTGTTTATGTTCGTTAGGAGAATCCGCCGCCTGGCCGTCAGTGGCAGGCCTGCTCAGCTGACGAGGCTTCTTCCCCCGAGTTCATGTTTTATTTGGTTGTTACATCTTATTTGTATCTGTTAATCTAATACACTCCTCCTACTTTTTAATAGTGACTTTTTGAAACCTTGTCCAATCATCTTGTAGGAAATCTCACATTCTAGATTAATCTGTTTATTTCTTTGTAATGGCACTGAGTTTGTTCCAGTAAATTGGAAAATAGGTCTAGGGGCTCAGTAAAATTTACATTTAACTTTTCAAATAACAAGACTTCACAGGTGTTGCTGTTAGGTTAATATATCCTGTCAGGAGACACGTAATATCAGATCATCTCCTGATCAGTGATGTTCAGTTTGAAAACCAAAGTAAAGCGTGGCGCCACACTTCTCTTGTTATAAACGTATGTCAATGAGCTGCTCAGTCTGTGGGGTAACCCTGGGCACTCCACAAATCTCTTCCTCCCCAGGACCCTTCTTCAGCGTCTCTGATTATCCTTTCCTGAGTCAACTATTTCCTCACGGATTGCAAAATGGTTATTTCTATTCTATTGCTCTTTCTACATTTATGAGGTGGCATTTTCCTCTAAACAATATTCCCTTATCATCTGGTAATGAACTGCAGTGCCTCCCAAAAAAGAATCTGAATTCCTAGGGATACCAGAAACGGAAGGAGAAAAACACTCGTTTATCCTGATCTGAGGTCACTGATATGGCTAAAATTCAACATGAGAAATGATGAACTCCGCTCTCCATCTTTTCTCTGAAAAATGTCCTTTTCGTGGGGGAATGGGACTTAGAAACCAAGATCTGGTCACGGGGCACTTATGGTGACCGGCTTGTTGTTGCTTCCAGACCCTTTTAGTAAACAGAGCTAAGAAAACAAACACACAACATGCACTCAAGAATTCATACTAATATTTCCAGTTCAAATATTGATAGATTTATCTTACTATATATATAATAATTTTAAAGATTATAAATCATGTTACTACTACCAATAAAACTACAAGGTAATGCTTAATATTTAACTGTAGCATTTTTTTAAAAAAGATGTATTTATTTATTTTAAAGAACATGAGAGAGTGGGGTGGCGGGGCAGAGAGAGAAGGAGAAAGTCTCCGGCAGATTCCTTGCTGAGCTTGGAGCCCAAAGGCAGGGCTTGAGGAAGAGCTCAATTTCAAGAGCCTGAGATCATGACCTCACTGTAGTACTTTTTAGTCTTTAGAGTATAGCTAAAAATATGCACATTACTGTTAACAAAAGTACTTAATCCTTTTCTCTGTGATGCTAAAAGTTAACATATTATTAGGCTTATTTTTTTAAGATTTTATTTATTTGACAGAGAGAGAGAGATCACAAGTAGGCAGAGAGGCAGGCAGAGAGAGGGGGAAGCAAGCTGCCTGCTGCGCAGAGAACCCGATGCGGGCTTGATCCCAGGACCCTGAGATCATGACCTGAGCTGAAGGCAGAGGTTTAACCCACTGAGCCACCCAGGTGCCCCTGACATATTAGGATTATCTGATTAGTTTTACACTTGGTTTTTATTTCTCTTTGATGTATTTTTACCTTTTTTGAATATATGAAATAATTGCATTATTCCAAAGTTAAAACCTTATGAAAAATACACTCAGAAAAGTCTTACATCCATCTCTATCCCTTCCATGTCAGTCCTTCCCTCAAGAGGTAACTTAAAATGGACAGAACTCATTGTTGAAAGACATTTTTGAGACAATAGGTAGTTTCTTTCCCTGAGTTTTTTAGGTGAAGCCAACATATAACTGATAAGTGTATTAGTATGGTTACGATATTGAGGTTAGGTAGGTATAAAATGACGATTGAAATGGAGTGATGAAATAGAAGACTTGCAAATCTGCACATATAGAATGATCATCAGAAATATGATAGGGCTGCCTGAGTGGTTCAGTCAGTTAAGCATCTAACTCTTGATTTCGGCCCAGGTCATGATCTCAGGGTTGTGAGATCAAGCCCTGTGTCGAGCTTGGCATGGAGCCCGGCACTGAACTCTGCACTGGCCATGGAGGCTGCTTGGGATTCTCTCTCCCTCTTCCCCTCCCCTCACCCCCCTCTCTCTAATGCCTGATAATAACCTCTTCTTTAAGACAAATGTTTAAAGATCTGGAAGCTGTGTTTTACCTTCCTTACTGTAAGTTGTTGACTAAAACTCGAGCATTACAAAGATCCAATACCCCAGTTCTCCACCTTGAAGAAACAGGTCGCTTGTTATTCCAATTAACCTTCTCAAAAAAAAAAAAAATTGTTCTTATAGGATTTTTTTCACTGACAAAGGTCTTTCATAAATTTTATCTCCTTACTTCTCAGGCTAACCATGTGAAATAAGCCAGAAATTAATGGCCTTACGCCACACATGGCCCCAAAACTGTTTCATTTGACCCAAAGTGTTTTCAATTATTTTAATTAGACACCATGACTTAGAAACTAAAGGATCTCTTATTAAAATCCAGATATCTAGGTTCTCCTGAAAAGTTGGAAGTCTTGATGCAGGGACCTAGGATTCTAGGTTGTAACTGGTTGGAGCTATAAAGTCCTTGACCCCTTTAGGAAGGGCATGTTCCAGGCCACGCTTTGTTACTGTCTTGGCTCTAGCTAAGGAAATTTGCATGTTCATCTCTTCTGAGTTAAAATGTCTGTCCTAGGATCACTCATTCTGAGGAGAACCCTAGTCCCCTCTACTGTTCAAATCTATAGACTAGCCATGGCTTCTAGCTGTATTAATGGATTCCAACCCCTGTCGAGATCCCTGTAGTGAGATCGGCTCCAACACCACTGTCTAGAAGCTGGCCCAAGCTCTCCTATATAGCCACAGATAGAACTGGTCACTGGAAGCCACCATGATTCTATCAGAGATTCAACCAGCCTTCACCGAAGCACATGAAGAAAACTCTGGTGAAGGGTTTTTTCTTTCAAGCGGCATCAGATCTCTTTGACTTTTCTACAAAGCCCCAGAACTCTAAGCGTCAACTGTCCTGTGGGTGGTAAATCTCCAGGACCCAAATGACCTCACTCTCTAGTGAATTCTAATCAGATGTCCCAGACCACCTTCTCAGCAGCTTCTCATTAGAGCAATGGAACAAGGAAGGTATAAGCGAAACTCACGGACACTCTGGACACCAGTGGAAACCTCGACCTCCACTGGCCATGGACGTGAGGGCAGGCCATCCAGGCCGTCCAGGCATGCCTTGCGCTTGTCATCCTTGGCCACAGGCCCAGTGTCCGCGCTGCTGGGAGCTCTCCTCTCACATACCATAAGCACACATTTTTCTCCACTGTCTTCAGATTCTTCTTAACATTTTTACTTAATACAAGCACTGCCACTAAACGTTACATAACTAAATATTCCTCTATAGCATCTTGGTGCCTCCGTGGTATCCCATCACAGGCTTGGACCTTTATTTAGTCAATCTCCTGGTGCCGTACTCTGTGACAAATCAATCACCTTCCTTTTCTCATTTTCCACAACGACTTCTATTTATAGATGCTTACTATGTATGGGGCAGGTGCTGTTCTAGGCACTAACTAGACTGAAAGATAAAGTACCTCTCGGGAAGTTTGGTTAGAAGACCCCTGACACATAAGACCCTGGTCGTCCTGCTGGTCCAGCTGGGCAAAGGGCAGAGGACGTTTGGACTTAGCACATGTTGGAATAAGAAGGTGATGGAAGAATTGCTGGAAGAATTTTAGGTGAGCCTGGAGAGACAAGGAGGGACCCAGGCCTGAATTTTACCCTGAGAACAATGAAGCAGCAGATGAAAAATGATACAATTTTTTTTTTTTTTAAGAGGACAAAGTAGGCTCCCTGCTGAGCAGAGAACCTGATTCAGGGCTCAATCCCAGGACCCTGGGATCATGACCTGAGCCAAAGCAGAGGCTTTAACCCACTGAGCCACCCAGGCACCCCTACAATTTGCATTTTTAAAAAGTTCTCTGGCTAACACATTTTTTTTTTGAAGATTTTATTTGAAAGCAAGAAAGCAAACTTGCAAGATCATGAGTGGGGGGGGGGGCAGAGGGAGACGTAGACTCTCTGCTCAACAGGGAGTCCAACACCGGGCTCAATCCCAGGACCCTGAAATCATCACCTGAACCAAAGGCAGACATTTAACCAACTGAGCCACCTAGACACCCCCACCCCTGCTGACTTCTTTTAAATCTTCAGGTCTCTGTAAGGGTTCACCTGATGACTCTCAATTCATTGATGACTGGATTGGCCTATCAGCCAAGATGTTACCAGTCCTCTTTGGCCACACCCCCACCAGGTCAGTCCCAACATAAGGGCACAACCCAATACGACACACTTCTCACTTTTAAATCACTGAAGAAAGTATAGGATTTTACTGAAAGCTCTTCAGGGATGAAGGAGGGGTTTACATTACACACGGCTGCAAAAACATAGTATCTTTGAATATCCACCCTCCCTGCGAAAGTCCCTCTACATGTACTAGTGGCCCAAATACCATTATGAAGACCCCAGCTTTCTCCTCACCACCCCCTTCCCTCAGCCCCACCCTTGTGCTTTCCCTCAGCATCTCTTGATCCTTTTTTTGTACTAGTAACACATCTAATCTGGTCATCTTGTAATTCAATCTTTGCTGCCATTTTGGATGTTTGTTGAGGTGGGGAAGGAGGGAACAGGAAAGCACAAGGAAGGGAGGGCAAAGACATGCAGGGAAAAACAGTAATGGCTTTTGGTGTGCTCTGAACAATTAATGCTTGGGTTGCCATTTATCTTTACAATTATAAGCACGTTATATTTTTCAATTTGATAATTTCTGATATTTTTCTCAAATAAAATATTTTAAAGCAAAAAATCCTCCCTCTCCCTCATAAAAGAACAAGTTATTCTTGGCATCTTAAAGAGACCCAAGCGAGACTACATTTAAAATTTATAAGCATGAGCTTGAGTGCCTTTGTCCATTGCTCCTCTGAGTTCAAGTGGGTCTTGATTGAATAGAACTCACCACTGCTTCCAGAGTCTTCCATTAGGCCACTCTCCACATGAATCCTGTAGGGCAGGCAAAGACCCCACTTGGCTTTCTCAGCCTCTTCTTTGAACTGCTGCATGCAGTCCAAAAAAGCCATCATTGCCTGGTCAAATTTGACCTGTGAGCAAGTTCTCTGTCCTGCAATACAGAACAATGGCAGCTGAACGGGGTCATCTGTTAAAGAATTCAGATAGGACCGGTTTCCGCAAGGGATGAGTCGGTACCTCTGAAACTCCAGCCCAATCTTATTGGACAGGGCAAGGAGCAGCAAGGCTGTCTGGCCCCAGGCCATGTTAATCTCCTTCCAGCTCACAGGGGTGGTGGGAAGGCAGCCCAATCTGAAGTTGTTGATGATGCCCACAGGACCATCATGCCTGATCTCAAAGGTGGCACTGAAGACACTGGTCTTCTTCAGCCGACCCCACTGGATCTGGGCATGTCTCAGCTGGTTCTTCATGCTCTCCAGCTCGTCCTGCAGTTCCAGTTGCTGCCATTGCAAGTAACTGTAGTCCCTCCAGTACTGCTCGTCCTGCTGGTCCAGCATCTTGGTCTCTGCCTGGGCTGCCTCAAGATCTTCTGCTATTCTTTCTTGGTTCTTCTCCACCTCCTTTAGCTCCTGGACCAGCCTCGCCTCCTCCAGCTCCAGGCCCTCCAGCTCCTCCTGCAGGGTCTTTGTCTCCTCCTCATGTATCCTCCCCATCCAATATTTGTAGCTCTGGTTCTCGGATTCTACAATAATGAGGTGGGTGTCTATCTCCTCTAAAAGTTTGTCAGTACAGTCCTCACAAAGCGGGTGGTCCATATCTTTTTCACCAGTGAGGATGTCAAAAATGTCCCTAATAGTCTTCTGGATGTTAGTGAGTGTTCTTCCAGAGTCAAACTTTCCAAGCAAGACGAACTTGTTAGAACTGTCCCTTGGCATCTTGTCATCGCCACGGTGGGTAGAACAGGAGGCACCATCCTGCAGCTTTTTACTGTCTGTCTCTGACCTGGCAGGAGGGCCATGCTCCAGGGTTTCTCCTGGCTCCTGTTGAGCTGAGGTGAATGTGGAAGCTGCAGATTCTTGGGTGGTCTCAGGATCCAAGGTCCCCATAAACTGATCCAACTTCATGGGCTGCCTGCAGCCCTGGCAGATGAATCGGATGGAAGACATGGGGAGACTTTGGCTCTTACTCTGATTGCAAGTTTCCTCTGGGTGGGCAGCCATTTATACCTTTTTTAAGCTTTTTTAAAGTATGATTCTTTTAAAATGCATATTTCATCTTGTCACTCTTCTATTTAAAACCTTACATTGGTACCCTCCTTAGATACCTCTAGGCCTCCTTTAGCTCCTTTTAGACTTTCAGACAAGTCATTCTTTCTAAAAGGAAAATCTGATCATCTCACTTTGTCCTTTACCACTCCCAAGGCATATCTTAAGAGCAATCTTTATAACTAAGCTCCGATTGCGGCACTTCCCTCCTTAAAATGGTTTTATGCTCTTATCTTACCTTAAAATAAAGTCCCATTATCTTAACCTGACACTAAGACCTCTTCTCATTTTCCCAACTACTTCTGTCCCAATTTCTTGCCACCTTCACTCATAGGCTTCTCTATGATCCCTGAAGTGATGGTTGAAAAGGATCTACCATGCAAAGTATGCCTTTCCTCATCCAAATGCTCCTCCCCAAAGCACTGGGGAATATCAGAATAAGTTGGAACTGCTTTCAATGTCATGGTCAATTCTGCGTCCTGATTCATCCTTCAGAGTAGAATAGTATATTCACTGCTAAATACTAAACCTCATTTTAATTACCCACCCACTAAAACCAAACAAACCCAAGCCACACCTGGCTTTGAGTTTGAACCAGCCCAGATAGATCATGCCCCAAACAAGATAAAGAACACAGAGGTGAAGGGCAGTAGAGATTCCTTCAGCCTCTGGTTTATTTAACAGCAGAATGATGTCTCCAGGATAATCCAGGATCCCTCTGTAAAGCCTTCCTTTTGTGGAGGAATGAGTGGAACTGGAGTATTGCTTATAGTTGGGAAGGAAATCCCTTATTTCTGGAGATCTTTCTTCCAATTCTTACCTCCTCATTCCACGGTCTCCTTTGGGAAGACTGGAACAGGCCCAAGAGTGAGGAGTCTGTGGGTTGGAAGTATTGGCAACAAGGATTTTATGCACTACCATACTGAGAGCACTTAGGTGAATTACCTTGTCCCCTTTCCCTTTCCAACCTTTGCTCCTTGGGCTTTGTCACAAACCTCCAGGGAAGATTTGTCTATACCTACTGTCTCCAATTCCTCTTCTTCTGTCCTCTCTTAAACCCACTGTGATTCAACTTTATCTCAGTACTCTACAGGAAGTAATATCAAAGTCATAAATGTTATCTACGTTGTTAAATTTAATCTTGGTGGAATAGGAAGAAAGGTCTTCAGCCAAAAATAAGCATGGGGAAGAGATGTGTGTGAGTCACCCAAACCAGTAGGAGATTGAATGGAGGAAAGAAGTGGCATGATTGCTCTTCACTTGTAATGGTCCACGTGGGACTTGCTGTCATGAGTAGGTATACATTTTTGTCTAGCCACTCACGGCATGGGTTTGTCAAGCAAGTGAGACTAAACGAGGGAGGTAGGAGAGAAGGGGCCAGCTGGGAAGTGTTTAGGAAGGCTGACTGCAATATATCCTGGGAAGAAAGAAGAGGGATGGAGGGAGACACAAGGAAAAGGTGGGAGAGTTGTATTTCTGTTCTGGGAGGTTGAAGGAGTGTCAAGAGTCAGGATATCAGACCAGATGAGTGAATATAGGAGGTAGTCAGAGGGTGTGCATGAAATGGACACAACAGAGGGCTTGCTCCCTCCAGTCTATAATCATCTTTCATCTCTGCATCCTGAAACAAGGGACCTTTGTTTGGCTCCTCCAGGCCTATGTCACAATACCTGGAGTCAGAGGGTCTTGGGTTCTAATCTTATTTACCTGACAAGTTACTTAACCCTTTGATACTCAGATTCTTCATTTGAAAATGAATGAAACAGAAACTATCATAAGAGGATTGCTTTGATGATTAAACAAGATGATGTTTAGAACCTCAAATGACATTAATTACCTCTCACTACGAGTCACCTGTATGGCCAGTACCTGACTTTCTCTTCCTTGTGCACCTTGAACTTCTCAAAAGAGAAGTTCACTACTTCTCACTGTTTCCAAATCCCCACCAAACCTCTTTCAACCTTTGCAATCTGGCATCTGTCTCTATAATTAATAGAATAAAATGGTTCTTGCTAACGTCAATAATGAATTCTTATATAGCAAATCCCAAAGCATTTTTTCTGCCCTCTTCCCAACTGGTGCTCATTCTTTAACATTGGAGGTGATTAGCATCCTTTCCTCATCAAAAGAGGAAAGCAAAGTCATTATTTGGATTCCAGAGAATTGCTGCTTCTGATTCTCCTAGATCTCTGATCTTCCTTTTCTGCCTTGTTGACTCATCCTGCCAAGAGATTCTGAACCTTAAAAAATAAAAATCTGTCTTTGATATAGACAACTAAACTTTTCTGAAGCTTACAAAGTGTGAATAAAAGCCTCCTTTAAAAATTCAAGGCTTTTTTTTTTTTTATAAGATTATTTATTTATTTATTTGACAGAGAGAGATCACAAGTAGGTAGAGAGGCTGGCAGAGAGAGAGAGAGAGAGAGAGAGAAGCAGGCTCCCCGCCGAGCAGAGAGCCCGATGCGGGACTCCATCCCAGGACCCTGAGATCATGACCCGAGCCGAAGGCAGCGGCTTAACCCACTGAGCCACCCAGGCGCCCTAAAAATTCAAGGCTTTTATACCCATGTTCATAGAAGTATCATTCATCATAGTCAAAAGGTAGAAGCAACATACATGCCCATTGATGAGTAAATGAATAAACAAAATGTGGTATATACATACAATAGAATATAATTGAGCCTTAAAACGGAAAGAAATTCTTACCCATGCAACAATATGGATGAACCTTGAGGACATTAGGCTAAATGAAATAAGCCAATCACAAAAGGACAAATACTACATGATTCCACTTAAATGAAGTACCTAGAGTAGTCAGATACAATTCATAGAGAAAGAAAGTAGGATAGTGTTTGCCAGGGGTTGGGGGAAAGAAGGGTTCTTTCTATAAACTGTGATACTGTGATTTACATAAAAAATATGCATTTGGTCTTCTCTGTAGGAGCACAGAGGTCCTAAACACTTGGCATTTCCTAAGCCATGAGAGTGTGATCAAGGTGTCTTTTGTCATGTTAATGAAGAGACTATCAGAAAGCAACTAAAGATGGGAGCTGATTTTCAGGAGAACCAATCATGTGATTGGAGGGTAGGAACTTTTAGCTCTACCCCCACCCCCACAGCCTCTAGGAGGAGAGTGTGAGGCTGGAGATTAAATCACTTACCAATGGCCAGTGATTTAATCAGGTGTGCTTATATAATGAAATCTCCATGAAAACCCAAAGAGGAGTGGGCTGAGAGAAGTTCTGGGTGGGTGAACATGTGGCAGTTTGGGGAACACAGTGAGCCTGGAGGGGGCATGGAAGCTCCACAAGCTTCCCATGTGTCTTGTTTTATGTATCTCTTTCATCTGACTATTCCTAAATTATATCCTTTTATAATAAATTGGTAATCTGGTAAGTGAATGTTTCGCTGAGTTCTGTGAGCTACTACAGCAAATTAATCAAACTGAGGAGGGGTCAAGGGAATCATTTGGTTTCGAGCCGAGGTGACAACATGGATTTGCAGCACTTGGCATTTGAAGTGGGGAATGGGTATTATAAGGCTAAGCCCAGAGCTCAGTCTGTGATCTGATGCCATATAGTGTCAGTATTGAATTATAAGACATGCAGTTGGTATCAGAATTGTGTGGTGTGAGGAAAAAGCCCACACACTGGAATTGGGACCAGAGTGCTGGTTGGTGTCAGAATATTTGGGTGTGAGTGTTTTATGGGTACAGAGTTTTAGTCTGGGAAGATTAAAAGTTCTGGAGATGGATGGTGATGATGGTTGCACATGTGGGAAGAAAAAAACAATTCTACCCTTCAAGGTTCTTCTAGCAGGCCTAAGAATTAAATTGACATAAGACAGATTAACTGGGGAAGATAACATTTAATTTCCTAAGTTTGGGGAATCCACAAAAATATAAAATTCCAAAGTCAGGCAAAGTAAACCGTAAATGTTGCCCTGGACTAAGAAGGGGATTGGGGTCTGGGATTTCCAAGAGAAGAAAAGCAATGTACGGGAAGATGAAAAGGTGTAAATGTTTGGTAAACCTGTGTTTTCTGGGTTATTCAGAAACAATGGGAAACAGAGGAATTTTAACAAATAGACTGCTAAAATTTTTCCTCCCAGTCTACTACTGAGAGTAGATACTGTAGTTATCTATGGCGATAACTCCTGTCCTACAGCAGGTCTTCCAACTAAATTCTCTTAGACATTTAGGGAGAAGGTAAAAATTTCTTCCTGAGTCTTATGATCCTTGGTGGTTTTCAGCTCAAGATAATCTGCATGCCCAAGGGACACTTCCAGGATGGTTCATTCTGAACTCCCTCAAACAATCTTGTGAATGTACTTAATGCCACTGCACGCTTAAAAATTGTAAACATGGTATTTTATCACCATTAAAATAAATAAAATAAAGGATGTGTCTTAAGCGGCTCTCTTTCTGCAGAGCCCCTGAGGCGATAAGATCACTCTTAGAAACTTTCCTAGAGATTTAACATGACCTGGGGCTCTCAGATGGGCCCAAAATTAACTAGACCCATCATTAACTAGAAAAAACATAGCCTCGGCTCAAAAATGCTAAGCAAAGATGCCTATGTTTGCTATGATTAAAGTAAAAAAAATTCTGTTATGTCTTACCACAGTTTAAAAACCGCAAGGTTGCACTGACTTCTGGGACTCAGGATGTCCCCTGTTTCTTTGCAAATCTCCACAGACTGGGACTATGGCCTCACAAGGCCGGTGTGGGGATGTGATTTTTCTGAGGAAGGACTCTTGAGGCTGCAGAGGGCCAGACACCTGTGGGCCCAGATGTGACTCACACAGGACGGGAAGGCAGCGCTCACAGTTACAGAGGAACCCAGATTTCTCATTCACATAAGAAAATTTTTAAAGGAAATTTAAGCTTTAATTCATTTTGCTTTGTTTCAGACTAGTCAACGTCCTCTTTGCTAGAGAAACTCCAGGGAGGTTCATCATGACAGGCTGGAATGAGAATTTTTTTTTTTTTCAAGACTCAGACTGTCAAAAGAGCCAAGATTCTGGCTTTCTATCCCAGGTCAGATGCTGACTTAGGAAGTCATTTCGGCTCACAGGCTGCTTCAACTCTGTGAAACAGGTGCAATGCTAGCAATTAAACTTTGCTCACAATAGCTGTTGAGGGCAGAGACATCTGCACCGTGCTCCGTCAGTGCTCTGTACCATGTGTGGTGTCAAGTAAGTGTTCGGGAAACCATTGCTAGATTCTGCATGCATTACTCATGCATGGAAGTGCTCAGCCTGCGGGACTGGAGCTCCCACCTCCTGCTCCTCCCCACGAATGTCTAGCTAAAGCCATGCCAGAAAAATAAAATATAGATTTATGCAGAGCTAACTTATTCCTATAAAACAAATATTCTCTATTTGCAAAAAGATTCACAGAATTCCTACAAATAGTTTGCTGACTAAAGTGCATGATAGAACATTAACTCTTTTTTTTTTTTTTTAAGATTTTATTTATTTATTTGACAGAGAGAGATCACAAGTAGGCAGAGAGAGAGGAGGAAGCAGGCTCTCTGCTAAGCAGAGAGCCCGATGCGGGACTCGATCCCAGGACCCTGAGATCATGACCTGAGCCGAAGGCAGCGGCTTAACCCACTGAGCCACCCAGGCGCCCAAACATTAACTCTTTATAATCAATATTAAAATGTTGGGAGTCAATGCCGGTTGAAGGGCAAAATCTCCCAAGTCAATCCACCCATGAGGATTGAAACCTCTTTCACCTGTGCCCTGACACGTGCATTCAGTGGTCTCAGTGGATGGCACTTGGTGTACCAACCCCACCACTGGACTACATGTCTCACAAAATCCATCTTATATCTTTAACACCCATTCACCCATTTTGCTCCTTCTTTTCTTTTTTCTTTTTTTTATTCCTAGGGAAGGACTTCTAGATACCATGACTCTGACTCAAATAATCCCATACATGAGACAGCTCATTCTACCAAAATATACTGGTAAAAAAAATTTTTTTTCAGAGAATTGCATGCTAATCATAATGATTTGATGATTGGACTAAAAATCTAGGAATATCAATTTATTGCATGTGGTGGGTTGCTATCCCTTGTCACAAGGAGTACCTTTAGAAGTTCCTGATGATGGCGTATCATTCCCCCACGGAAGGACTGTGAGGATCACCCACTTCCAAGACCTTGGCTATATGAACATGGAAAATATAATCATCAATATTCGGGCTCAGGCCCTTGTTCTCATCATTCTCATAATCATTAGCAAGGAGAGGAAGGTCCACAGAAAGCAGCTGAAATCTCGATGCTTTAAACCAGTCCCTTCAAGACTGTGAATGCTCACAGCAGGACTCTATTTTATACCTGAGGCCAAACTAGTGGAAGCCAAACTGCTGCCCACCCCTGGACAATGCCCACTGCTCTGGATGTTCTCATCCATGCCATAGGCCCCATAATATATTTGCCTCACTCTGAGGCTAAATTAACGTAACTGCCCTCTTATAGCCTGTTCTGGGCATTCGGTGGCCTAAAGGTTTCTTCCCTCTGTTCTGCTGCTGTGGGAAGAGCTCTGGCCCAGGATTCAGGAGGCTTGGTTTCTGATCGTAATTTACTATAGACAGTTCTTTGCACTTCTCATTTTTCTTATTTGTAAAATAAGGGACTTGGAGCAAAGGATATTCAAAGTTCTCACAACCTCTCTTCTTATAAGTTTTCCATCTCTTTTTAGGCCAGGTTGGCAGCTAGTTCTTGTGCCCACCCCACTCCCTCCTAACACCCATAATAATACCACTGAGAAATAACTCGAGAACTAGAAATTATTAAAATGCGTAAGCTTATACCCAAAGACAGCCACGTGATAAAACATATGACCATGGACTAAGTTTCACCTATTTTGGTAGTTTGAGATGCTTTTTCAATGACAAATAAATTGGTGATTGATGTCATATTCTTGTCTACACACTCATAACAGGCCTAACAATCACAGCCTAGAATGGACTGGAATGATAGGAAACTGTGTGGATCCAGGGGCTGTTGGGATCATGGAGTAGGTGGAAAGTGAGGACCACCACCAGCTGTCAGGGCACGAGTTGAGTGACACATGGAAGAGTGAGGCGAGGATCTGGGAAGGATGAGGAAGCTGAGGCTGGTGAGATGCTTTGGGCACTAAGACTGGGGAGAAGGCCAAGGTTGTTGGGGCCAATGTGATCACTGGCCAGCTGGCTTGACACTCAAAGTTAAGCTGACAACAGTGCTGGCTTATCATCTTCACCATTGGCTCACTGAATCCTACTGCAAGCATGGGGAAAGGGATGGAGGCTAACACCTTTTGAAGACCTAACATGTTCCTGGCTTCGTGTGGCAATTCTATTGTCAAGCAAATATTCATCAATCTCTCCCTCCGTTTGGAGTGATTTTGGACCATGGACTGTGGGCTGAAGTGACAGTGTCTTAGTTCCAACCGCAAGTATCTCCTAGCCCTCTTGTGCTCCTGTCTGCAACCATGAGAAAAGCTCTGCCTCTCTGTCCCCAAGAGAGAAGGCATCTGGAGCCCAGCCCAGCCAACCTGCAAAACTCTAAGTAAGAAATACATGCTTGGGTTGTCAACCACTAAATCTTGGGGTTTATTATCACAGCAAAAGCTGAGTAATTGAGATGTGTTAATCTTTCTCAAACAAACAAGAGGATCTCAGGTGAGGATAAGAAGCCCTCAGGTCCTGGGCGTTGGGCCCAGGCATAGCTGACAACAAATCAAAACCCATGCTTTCCATGAAAACATGGCAACTCTAGTCTTTGATGAGTAAAGCAACAGTTGACTGAAAATAGAAAAGTGATCTGAGCGAAAATGCTAACTGAATATTCCTTCAGTAGCCCAAGTACAAGAGCTTGAGATCCTCCCAGGAGTGAATGTCCTGATGGGAGTTCTGAATCAACGAAGTAGCCTCAGATGCTTTAAGGATGCAAATGGCTGGCTGCTGAGAGCCCTTCCTCTCCCTTCTCCCTACCTGTGGACTTCACAGTATAGTTAGGAAGAGACATAGCATCCCAGAGAAAATACAATCTGACTGCTCTAGTGCCTTTTGGGGAGAGTGGAAATAACGTGACCCTGTCTGAGGGCTCCTACATTCTTCTGCCAGAAATCCCTGGCTCCTCTCCTCTTGTGAGTCACCCCTGCAGGTGTTCAACCCTCAGGATGAAAAATGATGCTCTGGGACAAAGAAGCATTGCAGGGCTTACTAATCCCTTACCACTGGAAAGTAGGCAAGGAAAAAGCATGGAACATGGGATGGAAAGGCAGTTTGGAAATCAGCTGGGGAAGGATATCAGACCTTCACAGAGTCAGCCAGAAAAGTTATTTCCAGTGTATTTTTCAAAGATCCTGAGTAACTTTTTTGCTTTCCAAATGTACTGCATTCAGGGTCAGACTGGCCCCAAAGTCAGTTGAACATGGCCCTGTGGCCTAGGAAGAAACTCCTCTGACAGTGTTCAATCCCCACCTGCCTTGTTGCTGTGGTGTCTGGGAATTTACCCAGCCTGACCCCTCATCAGTGCGGGGAGACCATTTTCAGTATGCAGTGCTGGGGACTTCTTCTCTCTTGAACATGCCGAGCCCTCCCTCTGAGTCTGCCCCTTCATCTTCCCAGGTGGTTCTGCAAGGTGGTTCTGAATTCTGTCCTAATGCTTCTTTTAAAATGTTGCTTGGGGCACGTGGGTGGCTCAGTCAGTTAAGATTCTGACTCTCGACTTCTGCTCATGTCATGATCCTGATCAGGGTAGTTAGATCAAGCCCCAAGTCTCAGACTTTGAGCTCAGTCTGGAGTCTGCTTGAGATTTTCTCTCCCTGCCCTACCCCCTGCATGTGCCCCTTCTCTCTCCCAAGTAAATAAAAATAAATAAAATCTTTTTTTTAAAGTTGCTTAATTTTAATCTCATAACTAATACATGAAGACTTACTAGTACAGAGAATTCAGGTCTTTCTGAGGAAATGGAAAACTGAGCAAGTCCTCCTTCCTTTCTTCTCTCCCTCTAGAACTTCTCCCTTCCCCAGGGAAACTTTGCAATTTTTTAATTCTCTTTTCTCTAACTGAGATATTGTCATTTATAATAACTATATATTTGGTCTCTGACCCCCTTCCTGGCACGGACTTGCTAAAACCATCTGAAACTTTTGTACATTGCCGAAGGATGCTAGCAGAACCAACCTATGCGATGAGAGGGTTAGAATTTTCAGTCCCTCCCCCAGGACCTCCAGGCTGGTGAGAAGAGCTGGAGGCCAGTGTTTTCTTCAATCATGGGTATATGTTGAGGCCTCCATAAAATCCTAAAAGGACAAGGTTGAAAAAACTCCCAGGTTGGTGAACACATGGAGATTCAGGGGGAGGGGTGTGCCCAGAGAGAACATGAAAACTCTATACCCCTTCCCCACATCTTGCTCCATGTAACTTATCCTTCTGGGTATTCCTGACTTTGATCCTTTTATTACAAACCAGTGATCTAGTAAGTAAAATGTTGCTTTGAATTCTGTGAGTCACTCTAGCAAACCAACCAGAGTGAACCCAGGGTAAGCCATTCTCCATGTACCATCTTTCCAGAGTTTTCCTGTGGAGAGATGGAGGAGTCATGGATGAGAAATGGTCTCTGTGAGTTTATAAACCTAATGCCCATGCTTCCTAGGAATGGTATCCCATTTATATAGTCAGAACCAAACAGTGAATTTAAAGTGGTTGCAGTGGTTGCAGACTGGAAATGCTGGAATAATTCAGCAAATACAACTGCAACCCTCTGTAGTGAAAAGAGACAATTCTCCTAGGAACATCAACAACTGTTCCAGGGCTATGAGAAGTGAATCATCAAAGAAAAAGTTTATTTTGAATGACAATCAGCTAAAACAGCACAGGATATAAACTGACCTCCAATGACTTTAAAAACTGGATGTATAAGGCAAATTATTCTAAAGGATGATTATAATATTTAAATTATAAAACATTCAAAAATATCTGTGAGAAACAAAAGATTATAAATTGGGTCATAGTAAATTTGAAAAAGTAACAAAAAAGAAACTTCTAAAAAAAAAAAGAAACTTCTACAAAGGAAAAAATTCAATAACTGAAATTAAAATTTGAAAGTTGCAAACTTAGGGTGCCTGGGTGGTTCAGTGGGTTAAGCCTCTGCCTTCGGCTCAGGTCATGACCTCAGGGTTCTGGGATCGATCCCTGCATTGGGCTCTCTGCTCAGCAGGGACCCTGATTCCCCCTCTCTCTCTGCCTGCCTCTCTGCCTTCTTGTGATCTCTGACTGTCAAACAAATAAATAGCATCTTAAAAAAAATAAAAAAGAAAGTTGCAGACTTAGAAGATAGGTCAGAAATTAGTATCCCCAATGTCACACAAACAAAAAGATGGAAAAGATGGTAGCAAGTTTAAGACATGCAAGATAGAATTAGATGGTCTAATACAACATTTAATCAAAGTCCCAAATAAAAGAGAGAATTAATGAAGAAATAATGGTAGTGAATTCTCCAGAACTTATGAAAGACTCCAGTCACATATTCAAATTGAATAAATTTTTAAAAAAGTCATAGCTAGTACATCATAATAAAACTGGAGAAATTAGGAGGTAATGGGGATACCTTAAAAGAAAGAAAAAAGAGTATCTTCAAAGGAGTAGCAGTGAAATTAGAAGCTGTCTTCTCTGTTTGCATTAAAATACAGTGGAATAAGTCCATTCATAAGCTGGGGGAAAACTGCTAACCTAGAACCTACATTGAATGAAATATCTGTCAAGCATGTGAGAAAAATAAGGGCATTTTCAGAACAAGCAAACATTTGGAGAGTTCTTCACCTGTAGATTCTCATCTGATAAAAATTCTAAAGGAAGTGGTAAATATGTGGGGAAATGTAGACAGATGTTGACTTCATCAAGCAGAAAATGTTGTATAGAGTTTATTTTAAAAACCGCATGAAATGGAGATAACTTGGAGTAGTAATGGAGTTAAAGTGTTCTAAATTTTTTCTTTTTTTTTTTTAAAGATTTTATTTATTTATCAGAGAGAGAAAGGGGGAGAGAGCGACTACAGGCAGACAGAAGAGGCAGAGGGAGAAGCAGGCTTCCCGCCGAGCAAGGAGCCCGATGTGGGACTCGATCCCAGGACGCTGGGATCATGACCCGAGCCGAAGGCAGCTGCTCAACCAACTGAGCCACCCAGGCGTCCCTAAATTTTTTCTTATTGAGGGTGAGGTAAATAAATTGAATTTAGACATTAATAAATTAATAAAGCACATTGTAATTTCTTGACCACGACAAAAAGAACAGAAATACATAAAATCTGTTAAAAACAAAACAAAACAAAATTCAACCAAGTAAATTTAAAGAAATTGGCTTTGTTAAATGATTCAAGAATTGAGCAGCACCTCAATTAGCAAGTAGAGAGGTACTCCAAGAAGTTGTACAAAGTAGGTTTTTATTGGAAGGAGGGTGGGGCAAGGAAGTTATTAGCAAAAGAAAAGATTGTCCCAGGGAAGGTCACTTTCGTTTGGGGTAAAGGGCCAGAATCTTATCTTAAAGAAAATTTGTCTACCTTTGAGGGATGGAGAGGGCCTAGTGACAGGTTAGTTTATTTGTGCTGACCAGAACATTTCTAACTGACCAGGGAGGGCCACATTTTTCGGGGAGGTTGAAACAGCAGTTTGATTTGGTATTAATGCCTCATTTGGGAACTTGGTCTAAGTGATACCATTTTGGGCCTGAGGGTTTTTCCTTTCCTTTCCTTTCCTTTCCTTTCTTTTTCTTCCTCTCTTTCTTTCTTTCTACACTTCTAAATTAGTAAATTAGGGAAAGGTAGATTAATAAAATATAATAGATGCCAAGCAAAGAACAGAGAAGACCAGAAAAAACCAAACAAACAAGAAAACAAATACAAAGCATAGGTTTTATGGTGCAATAAACCCAAATGTGTCATACTTTTATATTAAATGTAAATGGACTGTAACTCAAGGAAAATTTATTAAAATTTATTATCCAATAAAAAGAGATGCATTTAAAGCATACATGTAGGGTACCTGGGTGGGTCAGTTGATTAAGTAACTGCCTTCAGCTCAGGTCATGATCCCACAGTTCTGGGATGGAGTCTCGCATTGGACTCCCAACTCTGCAGAGAATCTGCTTCTCCCTCTGATATTCTCCCCTCTTGTGCTCTCTCAATCCCTTGCTCCCTAAAATAAATAGAATCTTTAAAGAAAAGGGAAAGAAAAAAAATAAAGCATGCATGTAGACTAAGAGTAGAAAGGCAGAAAAATATATACCATGCAAATATTAATTCTCCCCAAATCTGTACAGCTATAGTAACAGACTAAATTGACCTAAAGGCAAAAAGCATTAAAAAAGATAAAGGGGAGGTACCATTATGATAAAATGTTCAGATCACCAGATTTATCTTTGAACAAAAGCAAGGCAGGGTTTATAAAAGCAAATCTGGAATCTACAGAACAGTGACCCCCACGCCCCTTATGTAAATGAATTGACTAATCAGTACCCTCCAGGAACACAGCTGTAGCTGAACAAAGTTGAGTTTATTAACTCTTTACAGCAAAGGAGAACTCATGCCATAGGGAACTGTGGGGTGTCCCAGCTAGAGGGTTAGAAAGGAGTTACAGGATTTAAGGTTGTGTGAGAGATTTGGGGAGTGTTTAGGAGGCAGGTCCTTGCTAGGGGGTAGGAGTAGGGCTAATTTTATGATTGGATATCTAGATACTTCATACCTAGAAGGTAGGAAAAATGGATGGTGGCAAAAGCTACAAGTGGTCAAGAATCAGCCATCATTCATTAACCAGGATAAATGATGTCTGGTCAGTTTTGTGGTTTGGATGACATTCCTGCTTTTGTCTGTGTTCACATGATTATGGAGTGGCCTTGATTTGTCCTGTTCTGTCTCTGTCACAAGGTGTTTTTCATTCTCTGAAACTCTTTATGTCAACTGGAGACCCCCCTGCCTAGATGTGTGTACCAGGCGAGCTCCCGGCTGGGAGGCTTCTCCTCTGTCTCAGGCTGAGAGCTAAGTAAAGGAGCAAAAGGAAGGATAATTTCAGCTATTTGTGGGTTTTCCAAGAAACCCTGTGATTTTGGCTCTGGAGTAGACATGACGTGCTCTCTCTGCTAGTGACCTGTCTTCATCCCTTCCCCTTGGTTAAAGCAGGTCGGCACCATTTCCTCATGATGATTCCTCAGTCTTAATTTTACTTGTTTTTATTTTGCACAATCAATGTGGTTTTTGAAGGTAATTTTCCTTTAATCTCACATTTTTATTTATGAGGTTAGAGAATGGTTTGGTAAAACAGGAGGTTTAATTTTGAGGGCTCAAATGAGTTTGCAAATGTTCAGGACCAGGGCCAATTCCCATGAAAAGTCTTTATTCATACATTCCATGTGATCCATTAGTGTGAATCACTGACACACAGCAACACTCATGAAATAGACACAGCTGCTCCCTGAACAAGGTGCTTGGTGTGAGCGAAGTGTTTTAATATCCTCTGATGGAAGATCTATGCAAGAATAAAATAAATTGAGCGTCTTTTTCCTTCTTTTTCAGCCAAAAGCTGCACAAGATTTTGTGACTGTAGCTTAATAGCTGTGACTAATTTTACTCTTACCAGAAATTCTCTCTTTTTCCCTCCTCTGGTTTCCATTTCCCTTGTGGTGGTTGGAGTCCTCTCTCCTCATCATCCCTCTTCCCACCAGTCACCTAGGCCACTTGCTGCCTTTGGGATGATGTCATGCAGGCCTCCAGCTGCCATGGCAGCACCAGGACTTAGGAGGACAGCGCTTTCCTTTATAGGGTCTTGTTACTATCAAGGTCTGAGCAGCTCTTTTCTTTTCTTTCTTTTTTTGAGCAGTAGTCACCTGGGGAAAAGAGCTGCTCAACTAAAAATAGTTGTTTTAATCCCATTTTTATTTAAAAACTAATAATGAACTATGAATGTGATTATCTCTTTTAAACTTTTTATTCAGAAACAATTGTAAACTATCAGAACAGTGGTCAGTCACCCTGCCTCCTGCCTCCGTGCTCTAAGCCAGGGCCTTCCTCTACCTTCCCAGTGGTCCCAGAGGAGGAGATGAGATGCTCTGGATGAGAGCTCTCTCTCTCTGGTACTGCCAGTTCAGACCCACAGGCTCAGCCTCCCCCGCAACCACTGCCAATTAACCCTGTCCCTCCTGTCCTAACCCCCTTCTCTCAGCTTCAACTGTGCTCAAGTCCCTTCCTATTTTCCTCGTTGGGCAGCTACCTCCGTCCATCCAGCGAGAGCCAGGATGCTGCACCCTCACTGTCTCCTCCTTCTCACTCAGTCTCCCTCTTCTGCTTGCTGAGGCTATTGGGCTCCTACCCCACGGGCTGGTGAACATTTTTGGACCACGCAGCAGCCCATGATCTCCTACTGGCCAAACTTCTCCGCGAGCGTTCCTTTGACCACTTTCCTCCCCGACTCCCCTTCACCTTCCTGTTGTCCCTTCGAGCTCCCCTAGACTCTGGCTAACTGGTTAACCAAGACCACTTCTCTCCCTGGGGCCCTTCTCCTCGGCCTATTCTGTAAGCATTGGTGCTCTACAGCCTACCCCCTTAATTGCCTTTGCTGTGATTTTTTTAAAGTCCAAGGCAGAGGTTTCCCTGTGGCTGTATCTACTGCCTTGTTTGGATTTATATAGTAATGAACTTGTTTCCATAAATGGGAATCTAGGAAAAATTTTTTAAAAATCGCTATTATTTTTGTTGACACACAATGATTTTGTATCCTGGATTTACATCTATATAGAATATAGATTTTTTTTAATATTCAAAAGGGAAAATACAGTAAAATGCAAAGCCATGACTTGTGATCCCTCTGCATCATCACCAATGAGCTAAGTCTAACCCTACGGCCCGTTCCCACTTCCCCATCCCAGCCCTTTCTCTGCTCTCGTCTTTCCACCCTGACACACAGGTCACGTTCGCCGGTGAAACCACTCCTCTCCTGGCACATCTTACTATTCCTTGATGTGCCCCCTTTTCCCATTTGCTCACTCTACCGAGTACATCTCTAGACCCATCACGGTCTCCAGTTTCCTCCTCTAGAAGACTCAGCTCAGGCTTCATGTCATGCATGAAAAGACATCTACCTTCCACACCACCTCCACGGCCCAAGTGGAAGGACCGCTCTGCCCTCTGGGTCTCGACTGCTCCGTGTCAGAGCCTCCCTGTCATTAGACCAGGACTGATCAGACAGATTCTACTGCAGTTACCTGGTTAGATGTGTGCTGTCCCCACCCAGACGTAAGACCAGGCACAGATACTTGAGCAAGTCTCCTGCTGGAGTTGCTTGTAGTAGGTGCTTAAAACGAGTCTTCTAATAAATGTAGGAATGGGGATCAGCAGTGAGCAATCCACTAGCAGTGCTTTTTGGGTGCTTCCTCTTGCATTTGCTAGCTTGCCTTCTGCCTGACTTCGTCTGTTGCTGACGCCTGCATGTTCAGGCCCAGCCATCAGAGGACAGCCACAAACGGGCTGCTTGGCGGCATCCACCTCGCTCACCCCCACTCATAAACTACTAGACTTTCACCTCCCACCCAGGGCCTTGTAACTCTTTTCCAAAATAAATGCCGGCCACCCTATCTGGTTGTGTGGACTCTCACTCAGCTTGGGGGAGTGGGTGAGGGGCAAGTTAGTAAACAAGGATCATAGATTCTGTGGATTAAGCAGGACCAAGAGGTTGATGGCGTGGGGGTTAGGCTCTGAGCAATGATGGGGAGACAGGAGTCAAACATCCCCAGGCCCATCACTGGTAGCCCTATAAGTGTGTTCGTGTCCACGGTACCTGGCTGGGTCTGGCCTGAGTGACAAGAGCTCCATCTGTGTTGCCCCTTCCCTCTGCCTGTGCCAGAGAACACATTTCCTCACATGCAACATACCGGGTACACCCATGAACATGGAAAAGAGACTCGGCTGGATTTCTGAGTGTGACAGTGTGTTGGCCTGACCTAAGTCGTGAATTACAGCTTCACTTCCTTTGCGACCGTCACAGAACATCAGGGCAGTTGCTTGTGGGCCTTAGTGAGGGTCTCTCCATGGCTTTGGGTCTGACTTGGAGGGTCAGAATCTTCTGAGATGCAGCAGAAAGGACTGGTCTAGAGCAAGGAAGGACCCAGGGGTTTTCAGTCAGGGACATGGCATTTTCTTCAGATTGTACAGAGTTGCCTGACTCAGCACAGCATAGGTGAAGAGCAGTCTCTGATTTTAGGACAAAGTTGACTTTATCTCCCCAAGGTGGCTTCTTCTCGAGCTAATCGCTTTCTGACCCTCCTCTTTCTCTAAAGTTCGGTTTCTGTGGAAGAGTGTGCTGGGGAGTGCAGGGCGATGACCGTGTAAGAAGACGAGGGCTGGGTAATCGCTCCGCAGTGTTAGACCTTGTGGGTTGTCGCCTCAGGTAGCAGAAGGTCCAGAGCAGCTGGGCTGGGGTGGTGCAGCTTGAGCTCTTCCGAGCTTTGACAGGAATGGGCAAGTTCATGTATTCATATGTACTTTTCTAAGAGTCACTGTCAAACTTGAACTTGGGTTATGGAAACAGCCCACCGTGTAACTCACTGGGCTCCTCTGATTCTGGATTTGATGGGTAGGTCTTAGCTGTCTTTTCTCACTTACCGGCATTATTCTATTCCATTTTATTTCTTTTATTCTATTCTAGAACAAAGTGCTTGCTTTGGTTTGTCAGAATGTTAAATAATTTCATTTGCTCTCACTGAAATCTTTCAAATACTACAAATGATTAAAATAGAACAGGGCCACCCTTGGGGTGTGTGAGCCCTGAAAAATGTGTGTGTGTGTGTGTATGTGTGTTTTCTGTCTACGAAATCAATTTGGTGACACAATGTCAGAACACAATAGGTGAGAACTGACCAGTCCATGAGAACTCAAGCCCCAGGCTCCCTGGGGAATCCTCGGTGGTCAAGCCCTGAATTTACCCACTACCTTTTTCTGACGTGAATGACGGTCACATGAAATTAGGGTATCAGCACCAGCTGGTGGCCCATTCCACACTATTCCACAAAAGAAATACCATACCAGCCAATGCAAGCTCTCTGATCTGGAACCAGGACCCAGCCAGGGGACCAGGCAGGGAGGGTGCATATATGTGAATCCTGGAGCTCCTTGGTTACCCCTGAGGGGAGCAGTGGCCAAAGACTGGGGAGCACCTGAGGCACTGTGCGAGCACCTGTGGCACTGTGCTGCAATGGCACTGCACACCCCAGCCGGTCCCAGCTGACAAGAGGGGTCTCAGAGAAACTTGAGGAAGACTCTTCAACGCACAGGGCTTCCAGAGGCACAAGGCCGACCCAGGACAGGGGTCCCATTTGCCTGGGTCTCAGAGTTATACCCTAATCTCAGTTGTTCTTTCCACTCAAAAATTCTATTTCTGATGACCAAAAACTCAATACCTGTGTGCCATAGAATATTTACAAATTACAAGAAATTTCTTGGAATCCCACTATAAAACATTAACCCTTCATTAATGGATCAGTTGTTATTAAGCAGTTACTGCATTCTGGGCCCTGGGCTGGGAGCTGTGAACAGAACTACATACAAGGTATGTCCCTTACCTCACGAACCTTACTCTCTAGCAGGTTGGTAATATTTTAAATTATTAATTAAATGTTTTTTCAACTGGTAAATTCATTTACACGGATCAAGTTCAAGAGGTACAAAAGAGTGTGCAATGAAAACCTTCCTTTTGAGGGTAATGAAGAGATGTTGTATGATATTATGGCGGTGGGCTTATGTCGTCATACATTTCCCCAAATCCGTACAATGCACACCAAGAGTGAGCCCTAATGTAAACTGTGAACTTGCCTGGATTGTGATATAGATTCATCCTTGGGGAAAATGTACCTTTGGGTTATTGGTGTTGTTAATGGAGGAGACTATGTATTGGGGGCAGGGGTATAAGCGAAATCTCTGTATCTTCCTCTCCATTTTGCTGTAAACCTGAAAACTGCTCTGAAAAATTAAGTCTTTGAAAAACAGTTCCCTGTCTCCACTCAATTTCTCTCCCCAAGGGCAACCAGAATTTTATATACGCACTACACTAAAAAGTATGCATATTCCTTCTCCCCGATTTTATTTAAAGCAAATAGTAGCATAGAAAATCCAAACCATTTTACATACGTATCTAAGTTTTTTCACTTAAAATATATCTTGGAGATGATTCCGTATGAGTTCATAGAGTGTTCTCTCTTTCTGTGTTATAGTTGCACAAACTTCAGCTGCATGTCATAATTATTTAACAAGCTCTCTGAGGGATGCTTTGTTTCCAGGCTTTTCTGCACTCTGCTGCATTAGTAAGCACGCACATATATTATCTTGCAAACATGAGCATATCACAAACTACCCTTAGAAGTGGAAGTGCTGCATCAGGAGAAATGCAAATTTATAACTGCCAAATTGAGTTTGCGCCAAATAATGTTCCAGTCAGCAATGGGTGAGTTCTGATGGCTGGTGACATTTTGACATATTCTCTTCCTGGCTCTGTCTCTGTCTCCCTCCTTCTTCTCTTTCCTTTTCTTTCTTTCTAAATATCTTGGAATCCTATGGGACAGTTTTATTTTTGTTTCTTTGTAAAACTATTTTATTCTCCAGGTAGGAAAAAAGTGATCTACTCTTCCCATCACACTCTTTTCCGTGTCACACACATAGCTGACCCCACCCAAGGTTACAAAAAGCCGAGCTGTGTTACAGCTTTTATATTCTAGTTTCATGCATTTAGAACTTGAGTGAGTCCAAATATTTCAGAAGCAGGATTTAGCCGGGTGATCACTTACATTTATGCTCAAACCTGCAACCCATGTCCACAGTCTAGCCGCCCACCTTGTATTAGACTGAGGGAAATAGCCCACGTTGGCCACAGGGCAAAGCAGTGAGAGAGGGCACATCTGTTGGGGTGGGGTAAATCACTCCCCAGGATCATAGCGATCTCAGAGGGAATAGAGAGAAGACAGGCGCTGCAAACCTCAGGTTCTACACTGAATGAAACGTGTGTAAGAATGAAGACAAAGACATTTTCACGTCAAGAACAAGAAGGCTCATCCCCAGCGAACCTCAATAAATGAAATGATTTTAGAAGTGGTACACCTATGGCCTAGATGATACTTAAAAATGACGGCTGCCAGGTGATGGGGCAGGAAGAATAGAGAATCGTTTACAGGGCCCAGAGCTTCCGTCTGAGAAGATGAGAAACTCCGGGGACAGTGGCATGGTGACTGCATAACAGTGTGAACGTACTTAACGCCACTGAACTCAAAAATGATACACCAAGGGGCGCCTGGCTGGCTCAGCCAATGCAGTGTGGGACTCTTGATCTTGGGGTTTTAAGTTCGAGCCCACCCTGGGTGTAGAGATTACTTAAAAAAAAAAAAAAAGAATATATTTTTAAAAACGATTCATGTAAATGCACATGAATACTGTTTGACATCAAAAATATAAGTCTGAGGAAGTGGGCAGGTGCAGGTCATTCCCTGTTGTTTTCTCTGTGCAGTCCGCTGCTGCCACCCCCGCCCTCTCCAGCTGCTGAGGGGTTGGCGGGGAGGTGACGGACAGCAGGAGGGACTCACAGTCTTCCTGCTTTTGGCTTCTGGGGGTGTTCAGAGCCTAGAGCCGCAGCAGGCGCCCGATTGAGGTCTGGCCCGCCTTCCGCGTCCTCAGGCTCTCTCCTCTGTATCCCCTTGGTCCTCTAGTCCCCTCTTCTCCGTTTTTCTCTCCTGCTTTTAAACATCTTATAGCCAACTTCTTGGGTTAAATATCTCTGCTTGTAATGCCCAGACCCACTCTGTTCTCCGTGCTGCTTCTGGCTCTTCCTGTGCCCACCTTCCCTGCCTTGCGCCCTGGCTCCGTCTCCTGCCTGCTCTCAGGGTCACCCCTCTGCCCCCGGGTCCTGAGACAGAACCTGCAGTTCTGCCCACCCTATTCTGAGCCGGAGAGGAGCGTCCAGCCTGTGGAAGCCCCCCCCCCTCCCCGGGGCTGTCCGCGCAGCGGGAGAGCCAGGTCTCTCTGGACTGAGAGGATGCAAAAACAGCCCCAGTGTCCTTAGCTTCCCTTAGTCTCAATCAGGACAGGACTCTGGGGACATTTTGTGAGTGTTGTTCCAAATGCTGGGGAAGGGTCTGGAAAGGGCCCCGTCCTGTGGCCAGGTGGCACCTTCTGGGGCCTGGTCACCTGAGCTGTAGGGGCCAGTGGAAGTGCTGTGTCCTAGGTGAGTCCCAGTCCAGCATCTCTGGGAGCTCGTCCAGTTTCGGGGGCTGCCCAGCCCTCACTGACGCCCACAGCGTTCCTGGTGCCCAGCGCCCCTCCATCCCAAACCTTCCCCACCTCCTCAGTCCCTCATCTTTCTATGCCTCTTAGAACCTTCTTCCAAAACATCATACCCCTAGAGCAGGAATCAAATTTTGTCGTTCTTTTCCTTAAAAATCTTTCATTGGCCTATTAACATATTTTACAATACTATCCTTAGTAACTTCTGGACAGTGGCCTATCAAAGAAGAAAACTGAGAACTTTCTTCAGCAGAACGATCTTTCTTATGGGGAACCTGGACCGTGGCACTCCCATCTTTAAAAGCACCCACTGTCCCTTCTGGCCTTCTCAGGAGAAAATTCATTCTTCTTTTTCTTCTTCTTCTTCTTTTTTTTTTTTTTAAAGATTTATTTATTTATTTGGGAGACAGAGAGCTGACGCGCAAGCAGGGGGAGGAGCACAGGGAGAGGGAGAGACTCTCAAGCAGACGCCCCGCCGAGTGTGAAGCCGAGGGTGCGGCTCCATCCTGGGACCCTGAAATCACGACCTGAGCCAAAATCAAGAGTGGGTCGCTCAACTGACTGAGCCATCCAGGCGCCCCAAAAGTTTGCTCTTCTGTCTTATATTTAATTAAGGCCATTGCCTGTCTCCTGCCTCCTACTGCCCTGCTCCTGTTTGCTCTACTCCCTTCTCAAAGGTCCAGCCATGCCATAATGGTTCGCGTTCTTCCAATGTTCCATCCTGTTTTCTGTGGCTACAATATTTTCCCCCCTTGGCGTGGTCTGGCTAATTCTTTCTCATCACACATCTGCTGTGACATCACTTCCTCCAGGAGTCATTCCCAGAGAACAGATTTGAGCTAACCACTGGAGGTACCTCCCTACAACACTGTACCATTCTCCACACTCCGCTGTGCTGACCCTCGAGCATACAGTAGGAAGCTGTTGAATGAACGAAATCAAGTCTGAAACTATGTATTTCACTATGAGCCTGTGGTATGCCACTTTCTTGTTAATATCAACATGATAGCATCATGCTTTGGAAAGGACCTACTATAAGTATTAGGGGCTGAGGGACACAGAGGACTGTGGGAACACAGTGAAGAACGGGGAACAGTGAGGAAATGGGCCCTTCTTGGTGGCTATAATTTGCAGAGACTACAGGCTCTGGCTGGAGGAGGAAGAGGCCGGTGTGTTTACTAGAAGCATGTGGTGGATGAAATAAGACCACAGATTCTTTGAAACCACTGCCATCAAGAGGTGAGAGTGATTTCCTCACATCTTAAATGAGACACAATGAGGGTGGCCTATGGCAGCCAGCCACGGCCAGAGGCATGGAGAAACCAGCAGAGGAACCGCCACCCAGCCCACAGCATCACGGGACGGCCACTTTCATGGGGAAGAATCAATCCTAGTGTTACATCACTCAAGTTTAAGGTGACTTGTTAGGCAGCGGCAGTCAACAAAACCTGGGGTATACTTTGTTTTATTGCCTATGTTTGCCCTGAGGGTAAAAAGCTTGAAAGGAAAAGAAAGAGGCAGAACCCACCGGAAACCTCAAACCAGGCTTAGAGCAGAGGAGAGAAAATAGGTCTCCGGGGGTCTTCTCTGCCTCCTCTGCCCTGTGTGTCTCCCTTCTGTTCCAGTGAGTCCTGCCCCCACTCGGTGCCCCAGGGGGACACTCTTCATGGTTGTGATGTCTGACGTGTAATGCCTTAACTGTACTGTGGTCACTTAAGCAAATGGGCTAGTTTAATTTGGTTTATGTAATAGTGTTCATTGTTCAACAAAATTGTTCAACAGATTTCCCCCCTGACCCAGGAGTGGCAAAGAAATGATCAAATGAAGTAACACAAGGAATGGGTACAGACGAAAGAGAGCTCACAGCCCTAGGGTCTGAAAAAAAGACTAAGTGAAAGAAGATTACCAATAAACATTTGCTGAACTTTTTACCGCATGCCCATCGTACATAAAGCCACTGCAAACATCCGGCTCCAACCAGAGAGGACAAAGCATGTAGGGAAGCAGCAACAGCGAAACAGAGCAACGCAAAGCAAACCAGAAACCCAAGCACCTCCACTCACCATCCTGCAGAGGTCCAGGCTGTCCCCAGGATCCACGCAGAACTAGCTCCTTTGTACTGTATGGCCCCATGCAAACGTCACCTCCCCCGAGAGGCCTTCCCTGACCACTGAGGTAAAGTGGCCTCCCATCCCTATCCCAGGACCCATTTGTCTTCAGACACGGAAACGCTTCTCTGTATTTCCCTTCTTCCCTCACTAGACAGAGCGGCAGGAGCCTGGGCCCTCACCTGTCCCACTCCCTGGTGTCGCTCCAGGTCTTAGAAGCGCCTGGCACACCAGGGATGCTTATTCGAACTTTACTCACCAGAAGTGAATTAAAAATGACAAAATAATTCCTTCCCATCAACATGCTTTCCATTCTTCAAGCATAGGTCAAAGTTGACTCCCTACAAAACTCTCCCAGAAGAAACACTCCAAGCACAGCTGAGCACGCAGCCTTTGGGTCTCCTGCACGCGGACTGGAGTCTTCTCACCCGACCCAGTCCCTCTGCAGTTCCGGGTGCACAGCTCTGTCTCCTGTGCGGACGGGTGAGCAAGGGAGACGCACCTTCTGTGCAAGACGTGACGTCCCACCAGAAGTGAGGCACCTTCTGTCTTGGACAGGAAGACCGGCCGGCGGGTCAGGAGTCTGCTGGATTCCAAACCCCGGCTTTGCTGCTCGCTAGCTGGGGGAACTTCAGCAAGTTTCTTGACCTTTCTCTGACCCAATTTCCTTATCTTTAAAATGGGAATAAAAGTACTTAACATATAGAATGATTATGGGGAGTTAATACATGCAGAGTACTTGGAACAAAGTCAGGTCCATAATGAAGATTTAGAGGAAAGCCATTATTTTGAAAATTCTATCCTAAGGAAGACTATTCATTTACATTATTTGGAACTGAGTGGTTGCAACTTTAGCATAAATCCGTACCCCATAAATGGACAGAAACGAATCGAAGAGCTAACGCTGGAAACACAGCGATCATCTCTGTAAGGACAGAGGAAAGCCCCTGCCCCCAGATGAGCCCGTCCACCACCCGAGGGTCCCTGTGACCGAGTCCACGTGGGACTCCTCCCCACACGGGGCTGAACTCAAGCTCCCCAAGGGCCAGCCGGCTCCACCACCAAAGTCACTTAAAATCCATCCCCAGCTCATCGCAGAAAACCATCACACAAGCTCACCGTTTCTTACTCGGAAGAGACTCAGTAGGTACAGAATCCCAGGAGCCCCCCGCTGTCTCAGAGCGCGCAAGAGCAAGGAGCCCCACAAAGATACAGGGACGGCCCGGCCTCCTGTCGTGGGGGCGCTGCCGATCAGAAAGGCGGCTCTGGGTGTGGAGGAAGGAGAGGGCAGGACGGGAAAACTTTCAAGGGGCAGGGAATGGGCCCCTGACCCAAGGCCAGACTTAACCTCTGTTTGTCCGCCGCAAACACGTGTACCCAAGGAGCCCACCTCCCCGCGCGAGTGCACCGTCCTCAAACTTGACAGTTCCCCACGAGGGCTGTTGAAAGTGCAGATTCCCGGGCCCCACCCCACAGATTGTGGGTCAGCAGATTCAGGAAGCAGCCTGGGAATCCGCAGGATTGTGAGACAGGCAGACCTCACCTTGAGAAATATTGTTCGAGAAGCCCGTTCCATCTGTCCGCTGCCCCTGCTGCTGCCCGGAGTCTGTCGAAGTGTCACATGTATTTCCCTCCTCTGCCAGTCACTGTCATTACTTAACTTTTTATACAAAACTTCAGTCCTTGTTCCCATTTGGTTCCCTGGTAACGGAGAAAGAAACCAAGACACAGAAGTTGGAGGTTTGGGTAGAGGCGACCCAAGTGCCCTCCTACAGGTCCGCGGGATGACCGAAGGTGGACCGTACATCCAGGAAGTGTTAGCCTAAGAAGAAGGAAATTCTGGCAAGAAGTTGCTAGAGCACAGATGAACTTTAAGGACTTATGCTAAGTGACGTCAGCCAGCCGGGAAAAGACGTACGATTCCTCTCGTATGAGGACCCAGACTAGCAAAATCGGGGAGACCGTGGAGAATGCTGGCTGCGGGGGGCTCAGAGCCGAGAATGGGGAGTTCGTGCTTCCTGAGAACCAAGTTTCAGCTTGGGAAGATGGAGACGTCCCGGAGCTCCGCAGTGACGTTGGTCGTACGCCAGTGTGGATGGACTTAACGCCTCCGCACTGCGCTCTTAAGAATAATTCAGATGATGTTTTGATCACAATTAAAGATAAAATAATGGAAGAAATGAAAGGACAGCTGTCTCCGCAGCGTCTCTGGGGCAGCTGGACAGCCATTAGCATCCTGCCGGAGGTCTGCTCGCTGCTCTGCAGGTTCAAAACGCCCTGGGGCTCCAGATGGGCTCAAACTGCATCAGGAGCCAGAGAACAGAGAACAGAGTCACGGCTCAAAGACGCTAAGCAAAGGTGTCTCCGTCTGCTCTGAATTCAAAGCGAAGAGTTTCCTGTGTGTTTGGACAAGCCATGGAAGCAGCACTGGGGGAGCATTTGGGAAGGAATTACTGCTCGAAAGTCTGAAATTCTTCCTCCCTGGTTAACGCTGCTGAGAAGCAGCCCCGTGGGTTGGAGTTCACAGCGGGGTGAGTCTGTTGGCGACGGGGGAGCCGTGTCTACTCACAGCCGCCCAAACACTAGGGGCACGGCCAGGCCACTCCTGGGGTACGGTGACGAGGGGCCGAGTTTACACGGTGGGTGGGAAGGGTTTCCGAACCTGGTCCCTGGAAGGTGGATGAGCCGAAGTCCAAGACCTCACCATCGCACGGCTCTCGCGTGGGGAGCGAGTGGCTGCCGGGCCCTCCGGGAAAGGCGGAGGGGCTGCTGCCCTCTTGTGCCTCAGCACAGGCCCCCAGCTCCTTTCTTCTACAGACTCTCATTTTGGGAAGGTCACAGGGTCCCCGAGAGTGAACTCTGTGGTTTGGAAGATGTTTAGGGCAGGGATTTTCATCTGTTTTGTTCACTGTTCTTTGTGCGGAGCCCAGCACAGTGCCTGGTGTGGAACGGGTCCTTCCTATCAGTATGTTCAGATGCATTAATGCAGAGACTCAGAATTACTGGGGTGGAGAATGGGGAGTGCCTGGAAACTGAGGCACAGTTATATGGAAACAAGGGGGAAATGGTGTCCAAACTCACTTTCCAGTAAAGACACTGTTACCCCCGGCATCTGGAACCTGACAGGAGTTGGGACCCAAGGCTGACTTTGGTTTTCCTATGGCTGCCCCCACTTTCCACTGAATTAACCTAACCCTTTGCAGGTCAGAGGAGAATGCAGAGTGTTCTAGGAGAGCTCATTAAAAAGTCATAATCAACACCCTGAGGCAAGTCTGCATCTGCCAAAATGTTGGAGTGCTGGTTTCCAGATCAGGGAGACTCACACCCCCGCCATATTAACTGAGCCTCCAGTCAATTATTTTTAGTTTCACGTTATTTTTTATTGAGGCCAGCTGGCGGGTGACAACTTCAATCCCTTCAGCTTTATTTTTAAAGTCAGCAACATTTGTCTGGCTTTGCGTCTCCTTGTTCTGAGTGGGAGGAAGCTGGATATGGGGAAGCCTGGCTCCTCTGCTCAGGGATTCCTGCCGGGGGACAGAGAACTTCCTTATCAAAAATTCCTGAGGCAAAATCTGTCGCGGGGCTTCTAAAACACCTGAAACCGGAGGCTTCTTTGGACTCATTTCCAAAGGCTCCTCTGGAAAATTCTTAGAGAATGTAAAGCCAGAAATTAAAACTCAGCTCCCCCAAAACGTGACAAACTTAGAGAGAAAACGCCTGTCATGGCAAACTGAGAGCTCCCTTTCCTTAGAGTTGATGACAAGGTACCTGCCACCTTTTAAAAATCGGTCATTCCAGAGATCATCCTTTTAAAGGCACAACTGAAGGGAAAAGGCCGAGCAGAAACTCTTCCCCGTCTCCCTCTGCTAGAGCCTCTTTGTTCTAAACATCCTGGGTGCACACAGCACACTCCCTTGTGCACTGTGTCACCTCCTAGATGACGCTGAGGAACTGGGTCATGGTCAGCTCCCATGGAACCAGGGACTTGGTCTTGTCTGACGGGGACCTAACCGCCTGCCAAGAGTGTCAGTGTGAATCTCTCCAGTGCAGCTGCCAGAGAACACGCTCCATTCTCCGTGTCTTAGGAACTTGGAACAGAGATGAGGAGGCCATTGGGTGGGCTTTGGTTTTCACTGAACACCGGCGCTCAGGCCCTCGCAGGAAGCACAGTGGAATCTTCGACCAGGATCTTGTGGGGGAACTTCCAGAATCGAGCAACTCCCGCCCTTCTGATTGCTGCCAACAGTGAAGATCCCATTACTACGTCAGCACGTAGAACCCCGTGTCTTCTTCGCTCCCCGTCTCAAGGGCCAGAACCCAGACAGCGACTCTGAGAATGTCACCTAAACTCTTCCTCTTCTTGAAGGGTCTGAGGCTTGGGTGTTCTGCAGAGTCTGCGTTTTGGTCAACAGTGTCTGTGTCTCACTTAAAAAGCAAAATCCCCACAACCAGGACCTAACTCATTCCTCAGCCGCATCCAAACCACCCGCAGCAGCCCAGAGGGGCCCCTCGTGTAGGGCTGTGTGACCTCAGGCCTCTCCGACCCTCCCCAGGCAGGAGGAGGTCAGTCCTGAGGATGGGGACAGGAGAGACGCTGCTCAGAAAAGTCACTTTGCTCAAAACTGGTTCGTAATTTCTTTGCTGAAGAAATTGAGCTTCACAAGGTCGCACTCTAACATGGCCCTACGGGCCTCAGCTAGTAATGAAGCAAGTTGGTGACGCATTTCGCTTCCCCTGTAACGTGCTGCCAGTTTTCACAGTAAGAAACAGACACTCCAGAAAGGTGGACTGACTTGTCCGCATAAGAAGCAGCAGAACTGAGGTTAAATCCTGGTGAGCATCAAAGTAGCATTAGTTGCAGGGTCCTGCCTCCTCTCCCATGGAGACTCAGCTGCCTCGGGGCCCCTCGCTCATCCCTACCTTAGCCTCTTGTCTTCTTCCCTGTCCCCATGGCCATCATTCAACCAATCCACTGAGCTGTGGGGCTTTCTACTACGTTTCTTATGGCTCAACAAGAAAGAGTTCTCCATCTTCCATACCAACTCCATGACCTTTCCTTCCGAAGTTATCTATATTTGCTTGAAGAGAAAAATCATCACTACCATCTATGACTCTGTAGTTATTACAGGCTGTGCTGCTGCGGTAAGACGCACACCCCAGCATTCAACAGTGAAACAGGAGGGGGATCTGGGTGGCTCAGTTGGTTGGGCCTCTGACTCTTGGTTTCAGCTGTGGTGGTGAGATCGATCCCTGCGCTAAGTGTGGGGCCTGCTTGGGGTTCTCTGTCTCTCTCTCTCTCCCTCTGCCCCCTTCCCCTGGGTCATGTATGTGCAAAAAAAAAAAAAAAAAAAAAAAAAAGGCAAGAAAGAAAGAAAGACAAAAGAAAAGAAAAGTAAAAATAACAAAAGCTTGATTCTTACGACATCATAGTCCAAGCCCAACTCCTGTAGGAGGCTTTCCTGTTTGTCTCTCTTCCAGAAGAAATTCATGTTCACGTGTGGCAACTATGTCTTGTCAAAGTCTTTTGCTTCCAAAAGTTCAGGGGAAAAAACAAGGGGCAGCGACACGTGCTCTTAACCTTCTCCAACTCTAAGTGGTAACTGTGGGTGCCCCTCACCTTCCATGGATGGACAGTAACCATCTGACCCTACCTATGCTTGTAAGCATGACTCTTCTCCACCACAGAGATTGTTGGTTATTTTCCCAGCAATTATTATGTTCTTTATTGGTTTTACATTTTCATATTTCACATATAAAAAGAGTGGGGGCTCTGGGAGTTCTACCCCTTGGATTTGGACCCTGGATCTGTCATCTACTAGCTGTGTGGTGTTGGGTCAATTGATATACCCCTCTCTCCACCTCAGTTACCTTGTGTGCAAAACAAAATAATAATATTATTAACATGTACCTTGTGTGACGGTGAGCATCAGGCGAATTAGCGGATACACGCAGAGAGACTGGAAACACTGGCAGTACCACTCAAGTGTAAGTTACTTGCTGTTTTCACCATTTTGTTGATGAAGAGTCTGAGGTTCAGAGAGGTGACACAGGGTCTATGAAACAGACAAGGTTGGTCTGGACATCAGACGTGGCTTATCAACAGCCCAGACGTCTTCTTCACCATCACTATTATCCCTCACTGGAACAGGAAGGAAGAACACTTGTGAAGTGAGTTTGACACTGTGCTAATCACTACCCGTATTTTCTCAGTTATGTCTTCTAAAAAAGAGAATCGGAGTCCAGAGGCTCAAATGGACTGCTCTGGGTTGCACAGCTGGTGAGATGTGAACCTGTGTTTATATCACACAAAACCATGCTCATTTCATTATGATATAATGTGTCCCATTCTTGACTTTTAAGTAGAAAACTTTGGGGTAGGAAATCTTGTGGTTTGTGTAGAAATGTTTTCTGAGGCAGCCCTCTAGTAGTCTCCTTATCCCTGACTTTCTATACCTCACATTGTACAAACCTTCAGCGTTCAGATAAAAATGCAGAATGAATTCATTATCCCTCCAGATGTGAAGACTATTCCTTCCCTAGTCCCCCCAAAGGCATCACAGATGGTCTTTTTAGAAACCATGCATCCCTGAGTGAAGGTGAATAGGCTTCATTTAGGTCCTCTGGGTTCTGAGGTGAGTGACTCAAGGTCTTGTCTGACAGTCCCCATCACCCCTGGCCATAATCCCTGGTCTCCTTTCATGAGTCAGCTTTGTAGGAGTTTGTGTCTTACCCATGGGGATTGAAAAGCATGACCTCAGAACATTCTTTAGACCCAAGAACGTAGGAAGGGAGAAATAATCCTAAGACGGATCTGGAAAACAATTTGGAAACCCAGTTGGAGAACGTGGTAGACCTTGATGGGATCAGCCACAGAGGGGGTTCCAAGCCCTTTCTAAGATCCTAAGCAATTTTTTTCCCCCTTTTTCAAAGCAAATTCTTTTTTTCTTTTGTTTCTATTACTTCCTTCCTCCCTTCCTTCCTTTCATCCTTCCTTCTGGTCTTCGTTCCTCCCCCGCTTCCTCCCAACAATCTTTCCTTCTTTCCTTCCTCCCCATTTATTTCTTCCTTTACTGGTTAAATGTATTGAGCGATTTATACAATAGCTTATTCCAAACCAATTTGGAACTTGTGGGTCACCTAAGCAAATTCTTGCTTTCTGGATCTCTTGCATCTGTTACAATGTACTCCCAAAGACATCTGGCCATTGGCCCTCTGGCCTCCTAAGAAAGCTCCATGTTTAGAGTTGTGGAGGTTGGGAGAAGGATACAGCACCAGTCAATCACCGTGACCTGATGGTCTCATGCTTTAAGAACTTTCCCAGCCTGACCCCAGTCAGGTGACCTGATTCATAAAAGCTTGGTTATCAGAACTTTGGGAGCTGTATCAGTTAGCTATAGCTGCAGAACAAATTACTCTAAAACTACGTGGCTCAAAACAATAAGCATTTCTTCTCTCACACAATTTACGTGGGTCAAGAATTCAGGAGCAGCTTAGCTGGGTAGTTGTCTTGGGGTGCCTCACCCCATTGCAGTCAAGATGCTGGCCAGGGCTTGTGTCACCTAAAGGACTGACCAGAAGATGGCTCGCTCATGTCTCTAGAAAACTGATGCCAGCTGTTGGCAGACATCCTCAGTGCTCTGGCACAGGGACCACAACATCATGGCGTTTGTCCTCACAACATGGCAGCTGGCTTCTCTGACCTAGAAGGAAACAAGGTGAGAGTCACAATGTCTAGTTTTCTCACAGCTTTATTGAATTATATATGACATAGAACATTGTAAGTTTAAAACATAAATTTAAGGAGTACAATGTAGTGATTTGATATAACTGTTTATTGTGGAGTGATGACCACAGTCAAGTTAACAGGCTCATCGCCTCACACAGTTACCATTTTTTGGGGTGCGGTCCCAACTTTCAAGATCTACTCTCTTGGTAATTTTCAATTATATAATACAGTAGTGTTAACTGTAGCCACCGTGCTGTGCGCTAGATCCCCAGAACTTCATCTCATAATTGGGAGCTGGTTCCCTCTGACCAGTCTCTCACCTCTCCCGCCCTGCTGCTCCAGGCAACCGCCAAACTCTGTTCCTCTGAGTTGGGTTTTTTAGATTCCACATGTAAGTCAGGTCATACAGTATTTTATGACCTTACCCTCAGAAGTCACACACCGGCATTCCTGCACTGTTGTGGTTTGCACAGGTGAACCTCTTTCAGTTGGGGAAAAAAATGCAAGACTGTGACTACCAGGAGGCCGGGACCGTCAGGGGCATCTTGAGGCCGGCTACCATAGGTCTCACTTTCCCTGAGCTTCTGTTCCTCTTCTATAGTAACAGAAATAATTGGGACGCCTGGCTCGTGCAGTCAGTTGAGCATCAGATTCTTGGTTTCTGCTCAGGTCGTGATCCAAGGGTTGCAAGATCAAACCCCATGTTGGGTTTTGTGCTGAGTGTGGAGTCTGCTTGGGATTCTCTCTCTACCCCCTTCTGTCCCTCCTGCCTGTGCTCTTCTCTCTCTAAAATAAATAAATATATCTTTTAAAAAATAGTGGAAATAATCATCTCAACTCCATAACAATCTAGTTTCATTCATTCCTTTACTCACTCTGAGAAAATGTCTTGCCCTGTTACAGGCACCGTGCTAGGTGCTGAGAGGGTCGATGAGGAATGGTCACTGGAGTTACCTGGTCTTTCTGTCTTCACAGAACTCACAGTTTACCGAGGAGACAGGTCACAATGACAAACAGACAAATCTAGGTAAGAGCCCAAGTGTGACTTGCAGTGAAGAATGTTACCCGGGGGGCTGGCAGTGGGTATCAGACTGCAGCTGGATTTCAGTTACTAGTTCTTGGCCCACGCACCCTTCCCTTTCCTACCCACTTGCACACAGTAACTGCTCACTGGAACTTGACAACTAGGCATGGAGACAGAACAGAAACTGGCCACTCAGGAAACCTTCACTGACTTTACTGCCCAGAGGTCGAGTCCAAACTCCAATCAAGACCTTTGTAGTCTGAGCCCCTACCAGACCCCCAATCTGCTCCCCGCTGTGCAAGGTCTCTGATCGGGTTCAGCTGGTCTCTTTACTGCAAACATACTCTGTGCGTCCCCTTCCCCTAAGCTTTGCTCACACAAAGTCCCTGCATGGAACACCCCCTCCATCCCACTGCCTTTTATCTATCTCCCTCGCATACATCCCATTCAAGCACCATCAGTTTGTAAATCTTAAAAAGGTCCCAAAGTGGGGTCAATCCTTTTCTGCAAGAAGATTTGTTGTATGTGCAACTCATTTTATATTAATATTGTCAGGCATGTTTGTATTTAACTTTCCTTATGCACATACAATAGGAATAACACTGGTTTGTTCCCAGCAAACATTTCCTTGACATTGTAGAAGATACAGAAGTAACCAAGACCCAGCTCCCATCCGCACTGTGATGGCCACTAGGCCATTCCTTTCCGGCTTCTGTTCACTGCATCAATGAGGCCATGTGTTGCTTGGGTCTAATCCAGTCTAGGAAAAACAAATACTTACCCAATGCCCCCCGTGACAGGTGTGGCACCCCAGGAAGATTTACACCGGGGGATGGAGTAAACCTAATGCTTCCAAGGAAGACCGTTACATGCTTTCCCCTTTTAGTCCCTTTTCTGAAAATGGACTACAAATTTTTGTGGCTAGTAAAACTACTAATAAAGTCCCACTTTGGTTAACAAATTAGTTTTAAAGTCTTGATTACCATGAAATCTTGCAAGTTTCTTCGCTTTTTTCAAAATGCAGTACTTGAAATATTTGAGGAAGTGCTTGAAGACAAAAAAAAAAATCTAAAAGTCATTAAGAAACAAGCAAATTATGACCTGTATCTTACAGAGTTGAAGAGGAATTAGAAATAAGTTAATTGATTTTAAACAGGAAAGATATTCAAATCAAGCATAAAATTTAAAAAGTTAGTTGTGTAAATCATGTTTTCAGAAAACACATAAAACAAAACATCATGAAAGATTACCCACCGACCTGGTAACAGGGAGAGGGGGTTAGGATTGGGGGTACTCGTCAAAAGAGACTTGAAGCTAGTCTGTAATGTTAGAATTTTTATAAGTGAGAATATATTTGTGCTCTGTTTGTATAATTAAAAGCAATAAAGATAAAACATTGCACATGAGAATTTTTAAGATAGACTTGATGGTGTTTGCACAGGCTCTTCAGACCTTAAGCCATGTGGAGGGGCTGCCCTCTTGTGGATCAGAATTTAAAAGGTAATTTTTACATTTAAAAGATTACTCCCAAATCAATTTATTGTTTTGTTCACAGAATTTTGGAGTTGCAATTTCTGACTTAGAGGTCAAGCCCTCATGTGTCTCCCACAAGAAGAAAGAGGACAACATAGGTTCTGTGGTTTACCCCAAGTCACTTACTTTAGGCAGGTCAGAATTACAGATGGGAGTCTTCTGATTCCTAACCGGAATTCTTCAATGATTCTGCCTGCCTTCCCTAAACCGTAAGTCAGCAAGTGTAAAACACCAGAATGTGTTTAGAAAGTCATCCCTGGGGCACCTGGGCTGCTCAGTCGTTAAGCGTCTGACTTCAGGTCACAGACCTGGGGTCCTGGGATGGAGCCCCACATGGGGCTTCCCACTCAGTGGAGAGTCTGCTTCCCCTCTCTTACTCCCCCTGCTTGTGTGTGCGCTCTCTGAAATAAATAAATCAATCAAATATTAAAAAAGAAAGAAAGTCATCCCTCTGCAATGTACAGGGGCTGATAGCTAGAAGTCAGGCAATAAGAGGGATATGGGACACTGACCTTATTGCCAGGATTTTGCTGGGAGTTGAGAAACAAAGGAGGATAATGCTTTTATTGTGCAGTGGACTGTGAGATCTAATAGCATTGTCACATGTAATAAGAGCATTACCCTCAAGTTTGCGCCTAGTTATAACAGCACCACTAAGCTGGAGGAGGGTAACAGTGTGCAGAGAGACCCCATCTGAGCCACAGGTGCATGAGGAAGGCTGACATCCAGCATACAGCGAGAACACTGATGAAAACAGCAACACAGCCGAGCACCAGAGCACCACCCAACCACAGGTAGCATTAGAGGAAAATGAAGTCTCTGCTGCATCTACAGTAATCATAGTAACAGCAAACCCAATCCTCTTAAACTCCTGACTAGTCTTTACCAACGCCCCACTCTAACCACTAGTAGTAGGAGAGGCATGCCCACTCCCAGGCAGACATTATTTCAGTCATTACATCCTGTATCCACGTAGATGGCATTCAAACGATCACACACACGTGCACACAGGGCAAAAGAAAATGGCCAAACACACCAGATACAGTCAGACTCAGAGATGACCCAGATGTTGGAAATACCAGACAAGAGCATTTAAAAGAACTATGGCTAATATGCGTTCTAGGGGAGAAATGCGTAACACGCATGAGCAGATGGGGGAACGTCACCAGAGAGTCGGATACTGCAACAGGAAAACAGAAATGCTAGAAGCAAAAAACAAAAACACAGTAATGAAGAGCCAAGGAAAGAACTGGTAAACTTGAAGATGGTCTGTAGGAATTACTGAAATTAAAAACAGAGAAAAACAGTGTAGAAAATAAAAACAACAACGTTAAGAGGCGTGGGACAATTTTGAAAGTCTAACACAATACACTTGGGATTCCCAGCAGACGTGAGAACGGGAGCTAAGCAGGGAGATGGGATGGGGGGGGGGCGGTCTACCCATGTCATTCTTTCTTTCCAGAGTAAGTAAGCTTCAAGTCTTTGGGAAGTGAGGATAGTCGCTGGATTTTGTGCATGATGGACAAGATCAGTGGTGTCTATTTGCTGCATTTCAACTTTTTAAAGGTTTGCTTTGTAACATTTTTGAAAATAGTGTCTTATAGTTGATAGCGTCAATGTAATAGATTTTTTTTTAAAGATTTTATTCATTTATTTGACAGACAGAGATCACAAGGAGGCAGAGAGGCAGGCAGAGAGAGAGGGGGAAGCAGGCTCCCTGCTGAGCAGAGAGCCCGATGTGGGGCTCTATCCCAGGACCCTGAGATCACGACCTGAGCTGAAGGTAGAGACTTTAACCCACTGAGCCACCCAGGGGCTCCTAGATTTTTTCTTTCAATGATAAAACTAAAATAATGTTGGGGCACCTGGGTGGCTCAGTCGGTGTCTGCCTTCAGCGCAGGTCATGATCTCAGGATCCTGGGATGGAGCCCCAAGTTGGGCTCCCTGCTCAGTGGGGAGCCTGCTTCTCCTTCTCCTCCCCACCTGTGCTATCTCTGTATTGCTCTCTCAAATAAATAAAATCTTTAAAAAAAAAAAAAACACTAAAAAAAATGGTGCCTCTTACATGTTCAATATGATGTTACTATTTCTAAAAAAATGTCAAACAGAAAACCATGCCAAATAGTTAAATAGCTTGTTATTGTAAGGCTAACACTTTATGATAATGGATAGCTTAATAAGCTATTATGTAATTATAGGACAAAACCTATTATAGACTATACCCAAGTCATCAAATAAAACTGCCAGCCACTTCCAGGATCTCCCCACTGTGCTTTTTCCAAACATCAATGACCTCTTTCACCCCTAGAGTAACCACCACCCTGAATTTTAGAGTTATCACTTGTCTATCTAGATTTTATCAACAAAGAGTGCTTCCCTCAATCACCTAGTTTAGTTTTATCCATTTAAAGAAAAAATATGGAATTTCCTTCCTCATCCTTTTCCTTACAATTTATCTGTTAAAAATCCCAGGGTATAAACCTGTGGTTTCCCAGTCTGGATTGTGCTAATTGCACATTTACGTTCCTCCACAAGTTCCTCTGTTCTCTTCGTTCCTGCGTTTTAGCAGCTGGACCCAGAGGCATCCCTTGGCAAGACTATGCAGGATGCTGAGTTCTTTCACTGATAAGAGGCGTTAACACGTTTGGTCATCTCTCTTTGGGATATTAATGGAAGCCCATGTTCAACGTCTAAATCTAGTAATTCACTAGGTGTTGTAAAATGGTGATATGATCACATTTCTTTTTCACTATTGGAACACCAAAAAGGCGTTTCCTCTGCCCCTTCTTCTGCTATTTGGTTATCCAGTGGTACAATCCAGAGGAAATACAGGATAATGCTTGATATCTCCATTTCCCTGTTTTTGAGATTGTCTTTAATGTTTCAATTGTCTTTAATGTTTATGATACATTTCAATAAGTTGCAATTATCATCCTTTTTCAAGATCAAATTTAGCCATGTTTGGACCTGTTCAAGTTGGCTCCTACATTTTATGAAATTACACAGAAGCCTGTGATAACTTGTTTTAACAAGATATTCCAGGCTTTTCTGTATTTCCTGCCAGACTGGTTTTTTTTTTTTGCCAAGATGTTCTGGTTTCCTTTGATTAAAAAAATAGTATTTTAAGACTACAAACTGAGTAATACTTATTGGTACTGGATTTTTTCCTAGGTCTCTTCAACATGTATACATTTAGCATATATGTATAATTAGTATATACATACACACATATTTTATATATGCTTAAATTTCTACAACTTCTTCCAATTCAAATTTGTAACTACAGGGATTAAAAAAAAATAACCCATATCTGCACCTCCTCTTTCCCACATCGAGAATCCTGGTTCTCAAAAAAACTGAGGATGAATTAAAATATCCTATAAATGTCCATTTATTCTACCCCACATTATATGCCCAACTCTAAACAACACTATTAGACTACCATCAGCTAAGCCAAGTATTTCTGCATTTGCTTTTCTCTTTTCAGTTGTACTGTCATCTGGACGTACAGGCATTGTATACTATACCCTTTCATAACGCTAATTAATTGTACAGGCTATGTTGAATGCTGACCACTGGTCTTTATGGTGTCTTTTCTCTAGTTACTTTGGTTTTTTAATGGAGCTCATTTTCTCGATTCCTCAAAAGTTTAAGGGAATACTATTCCCCCAATCCTTACATTTTCCCTTGAGTATGTTCAAAATGTTACTCCATTTTCTTCAAGCAAAAAAGAACAATTGTGGAATAGTCTCATGATCCTCTTTTTCCTTGTCACTTGCTGTCTTTGTCTACCCCCAGGACTTCTTCTTTAACTTGGTGTTGCAGGTTTTGGATCAATCATCTTGGATTCAGGAGTGCATTTTAAGGGGTGCCTGGGTGGCTCAGTCAGCTAAGCACCCGACTTTTGATTTCAGCTCAGGTCATGATCTCAGGGTTGGGAGTCCTACATCAGGCTCCAAACTCAGCACCAAGTTGGTTTGAGATTCTTTTTCCCTCTCTCCCCCTTTGCCCCTTCCCCTGCTTATGCTCAATCTCTTCTCTAAATAAGTAAAATGTTTTTTTAAAAAAGTGCAATTTAAGAAAATAAAGTTCCAAAATTTAATTAGTAATGTTTTCTGAAATTATCATTTTCCCTTCAGAGACTATTATCTGTATATCGGACCTCCTATACCTATCAATATTTGTTACTTCCCAATCTTGTCTCCCCGCCTCTTTTGTTCTACTTTTTACCTCCTATCTTTTAAAGCATTATCTGTAGTATTTATTTGCTTGTATTCTCGTTCAGGTTTTACTTTCACTTCTGAAATGCTTCTTCTTTTTTAAATCTTTTTTTTTTTTTTTTTTTAGATTTTATTTATTTATCAGAGAGGGGGGGGGAGAGTGAGCACAGGCAGACAGAATGGCAGGCAGAGGCAGACGGAGAAGCAGGAGCAAGGAGCAAGAAGCTGAGCAAGGAGCCCAACGTGGGACTCGATCCCAGGACGCCGGGATCATGACCTGAGCCGAAGGCAGCTGCTTAACCAACTGGGCTACCCAGGCGTCCCTGAAATGCTTCTTCTGAGTTTACCTTATTCAAGTTTTCCTAGTTGTTGAGTTCTTTCCTATCCTGTATCATTTTAATAACTTTTACCACATTCTCAAATGGAATGTTTTTCCATTTTCTCTATGGGCCTTTCTGGTAGATTTTCATACCTATTAAAGATGTTCTTCTGCTCTTTTTAAGTTAACATCTTGATCTAAAAGATTTTTTTTAAAGTAAAATTAGTGTTCTTTGAGAAGGAAGCACAGTTCATGGGAGATTCTTAAACCTTTTTTTTTTTTTTTCATCAGAGAGAGGCGGGGGGAGAAAGCGAGCACAGGCAGACAGAGTGGCAGGCAGAGGCAGAGGGAGAAGCAGGCTCCCTGCCGATCAAGGAGCCCGATATGGGACTCGATCCCAGGACGCCGGGATCATGACCTGAGCCAAAGGCAGCTGCTTAACCAACTGAGCCACCCAGGCGTCCCCTTAAACATCTTTTAAAAAAAGATTTTATTTATTTAGAGAGTGAGGGGAGGGGCAGAGGGAGAATCTCAAGCAGACTCCCTGCTGACTGGGGCTCGGATCCCAGGACCCTGAGATCATGACCTGAGGGAAAATCAAGAGTCAGCTGTTAACTGCTGGGCCCCCAGGGGCCGCAAACAGCACTTGTTTTTAGCGCCTAGACAGTATTTTGCTGAGATTTCTTGGTCACCTGGTCTTCCTATTTGTATTTCAACCTCTGCTCCTTTTGTCCCTGTCCTGCTCCGTTTTGGTCTCCTTCTCACCAGTTTCTCTTCTCTGGGAGACCCCATCCCAGAAGCCTTGGCCAAGCCTGCGGATCAGTCCCAACAGCTCACGTGGCCCGGGCCAGCCAGTTCCTTCAGACCCTCCTCGGGAATCGGATTTCCTAGCTCCAGCTGGGTTACTCTAACGGTCTGTTCCCGGGTCCAGCCGATGCCCTGTGGCCTCCCGCTGCTTTTCCATCTTGTGTACTTGTGGTTGTCGGTGGCTCGTCTTCACCCACATATATTCTGCGATTTACGGATAGTGTCACCCAAATTTGCAGTCGTGCTGGTCACAGGTTTTTGACTTTGTTATCCAGTTGCTGTTACGTGGGGATTCAGAGACGCAAACTATGGCCTTGTTGCCGTCTTCCCGTACTGTTTTGGAGGTTTTCAGCAGTTCCATTTTCAGACTCCACTCGAGGCCCTGGCTTGCGGGAAGCTGCATGTCTCCACTTACCAAGACCATCTAAACGTCTGCTTCCTGTTGGCTTCTACCACTGCAGAACTGATCATTTCTTTGCTAAACTGCTTACCACTTACCCATCTGCTTCCTTGCCTGCTGTCTCTTCCTCTGTTAACCTTTATGGGTTTATACGGTTTTATTCCTTTTCTGTCATTTAAGTGGCATTTTAAGTGGGTGAAGAGATAAACATTTGTAGACAATGTTTGAATCACATTCTTAATTTGTTCTAGAACAGGAAACATTCATAGAGAGCTCAAATTTGCTTATGTTCTTTGGGTCTTTTTCAGATTGGTTTTTAATTCTTTTACAACTTTTATGCTGTTTCTTGTAACTTGGGTTTTTTGTTCCATTCTGATTCTTTATCCAAGAGTCCTCTATCGTCTTATTTAAAAATTAAAACACTCTGGATCCCTTGACTTTATCCTCCGTATCTCAGGTCACACCTTTGTGTCCGGCCAGACCCATCCTTCCGTACCTCCCCCTCTCCCCCAGTATTCACTTGCACGGCTGGCTCTCTTTCCAGGTACCCACCTATGTTTTTGCAGAGTGTACACATCACAGACCCTGATGCTTTAGGATCCTACATCAACACGTTAGAGTCTAGTTAAGGGATTTTCAGTCCACACTTTAAAAAAGACATAGTAGAAAAACAAGACTACTTTGAAGTTTAAGAATATTAACAATATAAGTAGTTCTTTTCACAGGATATTGAAAGCAGTTTTCCCTCACTGTCAATCCATAACCCAAGCAAACCTTCAGGGGTCACAGAGCACTGTCCCAGGTGGGCAATGATCTTTAACCCTTCCAGCTACCCCTCCCATGCTGGCAACTTTATTTTCAGTTCAATGCTGGAAGAGACAGGAAAGGCAGGGGGTAACATTTAAAGCTTGAGAGATACAGTGATGCCCTCCAGGATAAAAATGATCACAGAACTGTGGGTTTTCATTTTCCATCCTTGCACGTGACAACATGACAGAAATCTTTAGAGCAGATTTTTATAAATTCCAGAGGACTTGCCCCCAAATATCAAAACTTCCAAAAACCATCAAAAAAATAAAACCTCTACTTAGCTTCTTACGAAAATATAAAAAGCTAAACAAAAGAAATAATTACATAGTTAATATATAAAATGGACTCTATTTAAAAAATGGTGTATGTCTACAAATTAATCTTTCAGTCTGGTAATCGCTGATTCCCAAACAGCACTTCAAACTGATATTCTCTTGCAGGCAACAGCGTCCCAGCTGCCTGCGTTTATTGGAATATTGCTCTCTGAACACGCAGGCATTCAGATTTGTTAAATATATCCTCTTCTGCTTCTGGAGTTAGCTGGATGTTATCTTTGACTGGAGACAAGGGATCTGGCTTCTTACAAGAAGAAAGCTTTTCAGAATCTCTGCAAAATAGAATAAAAGGAATTGGTGTTTTTAGGGTACTAATTACTAGAGAATAATCTACCTAGACCGAAGAAAGGTATATGGAGAGCATAAGACCTTTCAGTTTGTCTTAATTTAATATATGACACATTCGGGGTCTCCTCTGAGTATCGTTATAAAATTTGAGTTTTGCTTCTTAGTTCCCCCTCCTGTTCCCTAAATCCCCTTTCAAGGCAGGTGCAAGGCCACTACTAAATGTGTTCTGGCTAAGGCAGAATGATTCCAATAAAGAAACTCAAGTTCCTTTCTCCTTCGCACCCTTCTCAAGTCTGGCTAAGCATGAACCTAAGTGAAACCCAGGGAAGGTTTAAGCCCTATCTGTTACTCCTCCCTCTTCCAACTTATTTTCTTGCCTTGAAAGGAGCTTAAGTCTATAAAAATTCATCCTGTTATGAAGAGAACACAGGTAATTCTATCTCCAGTCAACAAAAATCCAAGTAAGTCTTATTTTCTAAAAGGCATTTAGGAATACAATTTCTCTTCAGTAGCAGCTCTCAAAGTGTGGCCCACAGGCCGCTATAAACTCCCAAGACCCCCTTTCAGGGAGTTTCCAAGATTAAAACTATTCCATAATAATATTTAGACTTTATCTGCCTTTTCCACTGTGCCAACATGAGTACTGATGATCCGAAAGCAAAACTGAATCAAAGCGACCGGCACTCAGCATGGATCAGAACGCCAGCGCCAAACCGCAGAGAAATACTGGCAGCAGCTGTGCTGCCCAGTTCCAGGTACCTGCAGTCCCACTGAAGAACGAGTGGGGTGATGGGTAGTGGGGGGGCACGTGTTGTGATGAGTACTGGGTGTTACCAGTCGCTAACAAAGCTCTGAACGCTACATCAAACAGTGGCTCACCGAACATACAAAGAAAAAAAGTTCTTGATGAAGTAGTAAAAATCATTAATTTTAATTAAACCTCAAACTTCTTGACTTCTTAGTACTGTCTGACAAAATGGGAAACACAACACGAGGCACTCAAACAAAACAAAACAAAAAAAACCCCACAACAAAAAATCGTGGTTATTCAGTTAGGTATCCGGCAAAGGGCTTCTCTAAAATGAACAAAGAGGGCGCCTGGGTGGCTCAGTAGATGAAGAGTCTGCCTTCGGCTCAGGTCATGATCTCCGGGTTCTGAGATGGCTCCCTGCCCTGCCGGCAGTCTGCTTCTCCCTCTGCGCCTTCTGCCATGTACACGCTCTCGCTCTCTCACAAATAAATAAATAAATAAATAATCGTGCCCAGCACTTATCTACAAAGTGTTTCTGCTCATACCATCTTATCTGATTGTGACATTTCTATTAGGTAAGGTTTAATCCCACCACCCTTCCTCTATTCTTAGCATATTTATTTGCTCTATGGAGAAGAACAGGAGAATAAATTATAAGTTGTAGCTACTCTGAGATTAATTTTATAATTTAACAGAAGGAAGTGCTGTGTGGCTCAAGGAAGGCGGATACACAGAGGGTCAGCTCTTTTAAAATAGTGTCTGCCCCATACATTAGAAATCTGGCACAATCATCATATATGCTCAGTAATTTTCCCCATTTCAGATGTGATGATTTAGGGAAAAAAAATTGCTTTAAATCAAGAAATAGGATACAGCATCCTCCTACCCTCACATCTAAACCAACTTTATTCTCATTACAATCCTGAGAGCCTCAAAAGGAAGGCAGGCAAGACATTTAGGCCAGGCCAGAAAAAGTCATTTAACTATAGACTCCAAAGACAGATCAAGGACTGAGGATTTTTAGTTTGCCATCTTTTCACTAAATGAAGGCATAGACAATGAAGTTAAATATACTTAAAAAGAGTCAGCTAAAGAGAATAGAGGAAAATAATTCTCTTAGGGTAAGAGAAATCATAATCGATTCCTATGAAAACAGAAAGAATTGGGAAAAAATGAAAGAAATTACAAAAAAACAATAATTTATCCTTAGAACAAGTAACAAGGAAACTCACTTTTTAAATCCAAAATTTTTCCAGAGCTCATTGATTTTTATCTGTAATCCTGGCCTGTTTTCGGCATTATGATGATTTCTCTTCTGGATGCTTGATGGCTTCTTGCTGAGCCCACTGACTCGGGCAGGAACCAGAGGCTTGATCTTGGTTGTAGAAAGACTGTCCATAGAACTAGATTTATACAGCCCAGGAACCTGAAGAGTAAATGCCCTTTTTAATACTGTTCTGTTCAAGGAAGGACCTTTAGTTAACTTCAAATTACTCTCTCCACATTAAAATAGAAAAATAACAAATAAGCAATATAAAAAAATTTTTTTCACTTAATATGTGTTGATTCTACTTAATAATGTATCTTGGATAGTTCTCCTTTTCACACGTAGAAGTGAATTTTTTTTGAGTAGGTTGTTCAAACAGATGTCTATCGATATCGCGCTTCCTCTACCCCAGGGTTGATTTTTATCTTGTGGGAAATATAGAGCCCTCAACGTTTTGTTATTGTTCTCTAGGATAGTAAGGGTGAGGCATATCCAACAAGACTTTCAAACTGATGAAATTGCCAGGTGAGGGATAAGGAACGGGAAGAGCCACACATCAAAGACGCCATCTTGACTTAGGGTACTGGTGCGGGGGAAAGGAGTGAGCGAGAAATAATAGAGAGACAGAAGCATGAGAATTCGGACAGGTACGGACGGGTTTTTCTTTACCCCCTGCAGAAGGATCGGGCTGGCAGTCATAGAGAAAAAGGACCCTAAGATTCTGAAACTAAATGACAAAAAGAATAATATAATCTTAGGTAGCAGATGAAAATAAAAAAGGTTCTGAGAACTGGTTTGAGGTATAACAACAACAACAAAGGTGAGTTTCATTTTAGATATTAAAGATGGATATTAGGGAGCATGAGGGAAGGTCCATCTGGGGAGTTTTCACCAAAACAGAAGTGACAGTTAAAACCCTGACAAAAACTTCTGAGAGCAAGAATAATAATAATGGTAATAATAATGAGATGACAGTTTAAGGCCTAGACATAAACTTCTTTTGGGAAAGTACATTCTACCTATCCGGTCCTGTCACTGCAAGTAATTCTGGTATCTTACTATGATTATATAAACATACACAGTGCACACGAGTACTGTGAATACTTAAGCAAAAACACCACATCATACATACTGCTTCCTGTTCTGCCTCTTAGAAAAAATATGGATACCTTTCCAAGGCAGTGTAGGTCTGAAAAGGCCTTTTATACTCAAAGATTTAAAAAAGAGTCTTATATTTACATATTCTACATCTGAATCTTTAATATATTTAGGATTTATATTTTTGTAGTATGAGGTGGTGACCTCTTTTCAAATTTTAAAAAAGTGCTTATGCTATTAGAAAAATAATCTGTTCTATTATTATCTATTAGAAAAATATCTATTATCTATTATAAAAATATCTATTATCTATTATCTATTAGAAAAATAATCTGTATGGAAAAATATGAGAAAACAAAGAAGAAAATTCACCTGTATTCCCACCACCCAAGAGCCAAAACCAATTATGTATTTAATAATTCACTCCCTTATTTTTAGATATTTAGGCTCTTTGCAATTTTCCACTATTGTAACCAATGCAGGATTAAGTATTCATGTACTTAAACTCTCATTATTTCCTTAGACTCGAGTTCTAGAATGCACTGACTGGGTTGAATTATTTAAACCTGTTTAAATTGCTTTTCTGAAATGGCAGAGCAATTTATACACAATTAATTTGAGAATATTTTCTCACTTTATACTCATAAAAATGAGTACAATTAAAATTAAGAATATTTTTGAAAATCTGAGAGGTAAGAAATTATATTTTATTATTTTAATTTGCATTAATTGACTAGTTATTAGGGCCACACATGCTTTTATATACTCATCAACCATTTGTACTTGGTCTTTTGTACGGTTTATATCCCTTGTGAATTTTTGAGTTAGAAATGAGCATTTTCATATTAACAGGCAAGAACACTTAACATAACACATAAAATATGCTTTAACTTGTGAGCTTTCACTATGCAGTCAATGGAAATATTTATATATTTTTTGATTAAAAAAACAACAAAAACCTGGCTTTTTGGATATACAGTTTCTAAAAGGTCTTTGGCAACATATATCAAAGCTTTAAATCGTATGGACCAGTAATACCAGTCCATGGAATTCATCCCTATGAAACCATCAAAAATGGTACACAAATCCTTAGCCACAAGATCTTGGATGCAGTAGTGTCGGCTACAGGAAAACATGTTAGGGTACATGACAAATGTACGGGAATTTGCTAAATTCATACAATGGCATATTGCTCAATCATTAGAAGTAATCTGCGGAAGCACATGGAAAAAAGATCTTTATAATGCAAGAGAAGATCAGGGTTTCACAACTTTACCACCTCAAATCAGGCATAAACATGGCCCTAACAGGATTGAAAGTAGACGTTATTCCTGTAAATAAAAATGTAGGCATTTTAGTTTTTAATTTTGTTGATATTTCTCAGTTTCTGGTAATAAACATACACTGCTTCTGAGATTAAAAAAAATTAAGTATTTGTTTTACCTTGTTTCTTAGAAGTGTGTCTTTTTTCAAAAGCTGAGATAAACGTAGCTTGGATTTCGGATTACCTTGATTATCGAGTGACTTCATACTGCACTCAGATTCCTAGATTCCCCCAGATTAAAAAAAAAAATTAGATTTTGACTGTGGATTCTTTATGACAACGAACCCATTTTCAACAAAACGTGAAACAAGTAAAACAAGAGAATCAGTATAAATAAAAATGCAATTTCTCAGAAAAATATAAAACATTAAGTATGAGGGCACCTGGGTGGCTCAGTGGGTTAAGCCTCTGCCTTCAGCTCAGGTCATGATCTCAGGGTCCTGGGATCGAGCCCCGCATCGGGCTCTCTGCTCAGCAGGGAGCCTGCTTCCTCCCCTCTCTCTCTGCCTGCCTCTCTGCCTACTTGTGATCTCCCTCTCTCTCTGTCAAATAAATAAATAATCTTAAAAAAAAAAAACCAAACAAACAAAAACATGAAGTAAATTAAAATAAAACGAATCTAAGTGGAAATGGTATTTGCCAGCTTACCTCAAGTTTCCTGTAGCTAAAGCAAGATGCTTTTAGCTTTTTAGGAAATTGTATAAAATAAAGGTTCTGTTTAAATTTGAAGGCTTTCTAACCCTTTCAGGAGCCTCTCCAAATGCTGACTCAAGTAAGACAAATCTCTTACTGTAATGTTATTGGTTTATCCAAGCCTGGTTGATAATTTTTATAAATTACTAGTGACAAAAAGTTGAGCCAGTATGATCACATCTTTTAATTGTGTAACATGTTTAACATTAAAGAAAAAAGAGGGGGGGTGATCTGTTTTGAAGAAACAGAGTAATACTGTGCCAAATGTAGTTACTTTTCCCAGTGACCTTGAGATCTCACCTCTGGCTATCCCATCATGTAGAGCTTTTCTACAGATAGAATAATCTGGCTTCCCACAAAAGTCACATAAAAAAGGACAATGAAGGAAGATTCAGAAGACTTTACATTCAAGAGGATTTAAAAAAAAAATTATCTTGGGATTCGTTGCAGTATTATACACTTAAAAGTAACCCCAAAGTGAAAAATACTTCATTAACTGGTTTGTAACCAATATTCCTTGCTCAGAGCTAAGAGTTGTGGTGACTCTGGGATAAATCATTTCTTTTTCTTTCTTCTTTTTAAGTGTAGTCTACCCGTTAGTTTAGGATGTTAAATTCCTTAAAATAAAGGCCATGAGTAAGGTCCTAAGATTAATTCACCTCAAATAGGGTCAATGGACTCAATTCACACAGAATCTACGGTTGTCGCTTTTCATAGTCAACTATCAACGGAAGGCTCCACTAGAGAAATATTTTCTTCAGAGCCGTCCAGTAAAAACTATTGTTAAAAATGAAGTCCAATAGTATTGTGGCTTTCTGAAAGGTTTTCTGACTCAGAGAAAGATTTTATAATTTTATGTTACCTGTTAATGTTCTAATTCTTTGAGAATTAACAATTTATTTATCCTAACAGTTTACTACATTTGGTGGTGAGATAGAGAAAAAATGATTATCCAGAAGTCAGAAACGTGGAAGTCCAGCCTGTAGCCTGTGAGCTGGGAAGGCTTCTCGGCAAAACACGGTGAAGATCTTACGAAGTGAAGGAAGAGGGGAGAAAAGTAAAAAGATCAAACAGAAAGAGCTCAGCAGAGCGGAGAATATTCTCGTAAACAGCTGGGGATGTTTTTAGGAAAGATGTTCAAGACACAGCCGCTGTGGGGGCACGCCTGGGTGTGAAGCACGAAATGAAAATGATGGTATTAAAATGGGGGCTTATGCGAAAAAGAAACAGCGGCTTCCGGACCAGTACGGCTGAACTGAAGCCAAAGTGAGGGAAAGGAGAAAGAAAAGCCCAGTCTCAAAAGCCGCCCCGACTCTTCAACACTCAAACATCACATGGAATAGATTTTGGATTCCATAATATTAACTGATTTCTGCTTTCCCCAAGTGGAAACAACTGGTTTTAAGTTAGCTTTTTTTCTTCAGTTTGAGTCCAATACAACTCACGTCTCCTTTGGGAACTTGAATAAAATATTTTCCTTTTGATAAACACAAGCTATCCTGATTTATTAGATACTCGTCCCTGTTCGGGATTCTCAAAACTCTGTCAAGTAGTTCCGTGCCTGTGATCGTTCTTACAACTTGGTGATCGGAGCCGGTGAGGACAGAAGGAAGTATGGTACACTGCTAAGTCTGCGGGGGCTCCGATGAAAAGAAAACTATCATTTTAAAACAGAACATCCCTGGGGCTTATGAGCGGTACTTCAAGTTTTGATTTAGGTCAGACTAAAAGATATTTTTTAAATAAGAAAAAAACGTGCAAGAATAAGAGTAAATGAAAACACATCTCTAATACTCAAGCTTCAGATGAACCCCAGCACATTAAGAAGGCCATTTCCTTATAAGGTTTCAAATGTTATCTGAATTTGAGAGTATATTAAGGAATTAAATACCAAATTTATTATAGTGTGTCACTGTGCTTACGTATTAACTGCACACAGCTTGAGATAATCTATCGACGGAGCACACACGAGCTCCGGAAATACAGGGTGAGAGAAAACGTGCGAGAGTTTAAAATATGAACATCCAGAGAAGGCCTTAAGATGAACAGAACGTGAACTTTCTACCAGCAAGATCTAGAATAAAACATCTAGACAGCCAATTATTTCTAAAACATAGGCAACACTTTCCCAACAAGCTGATGAACAACCTACTTTCTCTTACACACGGATTTGAAAACGAAGGCTTTATAACATGACTCACCTCTGAATCCGAATCCTTACTAGAAGGCTGAGAAAGTTTTGACGCATTTACACCACGCGGCGAGAATTCTGCGCTTTCCCGAGACTGTGGAGAGCACCCCTCGGGCCGTAAGGGAAGGGCTTCATCACCTGACCCATCGCACTGTAGCTGCAACCCAGGGGACACTTCCCTCTGGCCAGGCGGAGCGGTGGGGGGATCGGTCCGCCTCCGGAACTGCTGCAGTGCTGCGCTTGGAGAGGGGCTTGGAGTTCGTGAAAAGTCCCCAAGACTTCCAGACCAACTGAAACAATTTCTGAGTGTCCCCAGAGTGGGTGGTGAAATGGTCCTGGTGAACCTGCTGGTCTCAGGAGACTGAGACTCCCTGTCCGTCGTCCCAGCGCCACTGTCTGCCGTCGGACCACCTGAGCTAAGGGCTCCGTCTGACCCAGCCAGGGCCGGGCCATCTACACGCTCTGACTCACTTCCTGCCTCCTCCTCCGGGACGGCGCTTCCCTCCAGGCACTCGCTGCTTGCTTCCACGGATACACAGTCGACAGAATCCGGAGAACTGCAAAAAAACCTACCAGAAAAAAAACAACAGAAAGAACCTATAAATATTTTAGAGCTTTCTCACAAAGGTGATTAAGATTCAGAAAATGAAAACTGGCCTAGGTTCTTTAAGAAAAAATCTCAAAAACATAATTTCATAAATAAAGACAAAACAGATCTTGAAAGCTTAAATTTCAGTTATACCAACATTCACACATTTAGGAATTTATTTACACAATGAATTTGTAGAGAGGATTTCCTAAGAAGAGGTCCTTTCTACATATGTGTATGTGGAACTTGCTTATTTCTTCTATATCTAATTGTCACATAGGTCTTTCCCCTCAAACTTTTATTTAAAAAACTCCCAAACAGACTAGCAGCTCCCCGAGGACAGGTACCATCCACAGCATCTACACTCGTGGCTAACACGTGGCTGACAGTCAAATATTTGAAGAGTTACAGAAATATGCAACGGAAGGGAACAATTTACAACTACGCTCTCTTACTTTGTAAAAGCAAAATGAAAGAAATTAGCTACTTATTCTTTACCTTAGCTTATTTCCTAGTAGCAAATCATCTGGGAACTTGTAGTGGTATGTACTCTACCAGCTTTTAAAATAAATACTCTATAAATTTACACTAGTGTAAATACGGAGTTATGACTTTCACATCTATCATACAATTCTGTATTAGTAAGAGGTATTACTTAGTGTGGCAGCTTTAAAAAAAACTTATAAACACTCCAATATAAAAGAAAGAACAATATCATTATGGAGAAGATGTACTCGGAGAATTCTGAGGTTAAAAAGGAAATTCTCAGGGGTGCCTGGGTGGGCAGCCAGTTAAGCGACTGCCTTCGGCTCAGGTCATGATCCCACGGTCCTGGGATGGAGACCTACATTGGCTCCTTGCCCAGAAGGGAGCCTGCTTCTCCCTCTGCCTGCCACTCCCCATTTGCGCTCAGCACCCCCCTTTCTGACAAATAAAATCTTAAAAAAAAAGGAAATCCCCGAGTATATGATCAAATATGAAACCTAAAGAGAATTTACCTCCTTATAAGCATTAGTTCAAATCCAAAATGATAAATGATATTTACTACACGCTGGAGAGAAAACAATCCTCTCCATCCTTTATCAAATCCCCAGCTGAGGTGTGGGTACAGGCCAGGAAGGAAACGGGCCATGGCTAGTCACATGAAGCACAAAACAGAAGCTTCCAGGTCTGAGCACATAATTCATTTTTAAGTAAATCATATCCAGTCTTCCAGATAGGATTTCATGGGTAAGAGAAGTTAGAGACAGTGTCCAATGTTATAAAATTACTCAGCTAGAAATTTAAAAATTAAAACCCAGAACCTCTCCCACATCATGGCTACTTCTTCCCAATTAGCCTACAGTGTTGCTTAATGGATATTTCTATTTCTAGGTCTCAAAAGATAAAACGGCATGGTTCTAGGATAAGTATCTATTTCCTAAAAAAGAGTTAAAGTAGAATTCCAAAAAAGCAGATGGGATGGAGACAACCTTTGGCATATTTAATAGCTCCTGTTGCATTACATTAATGTGGCAGGTAATATTAAATGTAAATCACATTACAGAGTGGGTGATGATAAATTCTCACATATATATATTAGGGACGAGGCACTGTGTCAGGTGCTTGATATATTTCTGCTAGTCTCCAGAAGAGCCTCCAAGATCTGATCGTTCATGTTTTATAAAGAAGCTCAGGGTAATTCACACCCCTCAATTAATTCAGTGACACAGTGAGAATTCACATCCGGGCTGACGAGACTGTTTGCTCCTTTTTTTTTTTTTTTTTTAAGATTTTATTTATTTATTTGTCAGAGAGAGAGAGAGAGAGAGCAAGAGTGAGCACAGGCAGAGAGGCAGGCAGAGTCAGAGGGAGAAGCAGGCTCCCTGCGGAGCAAGGAGCCCGATGTGGGACTCCATCCCAGGACGCTGGGATCATGACCTGAGCCGAAGGCAGCTGCTTAACCAACTGAGCCACCCAGGTGCCCCTGTTTGCTCCTTTTGACCCAACTCGCTGAGGAAGACTAGGAAACTCTCTGTCGCCGGTACTAACTACACCCCCCGGGAAAGTGGTTTAATCTCGCAGAGCCTCAAGGTCATAACCCAAAATAGAGAAAATAATAGTGACCCTGAATATCTCATAATTTTGCCATGAGGAATAAGAGAGTGTATTAAACAACTTCATAAATTAGCTAAAAAACCAATTTAATCATATCTAGTTACTAGATGTTGCTATACCACCAAGTCAGAAACTTCTACATCAGGGGGCGCCTAGAAGGCTCAGTCATTAAGCAGCTGCCTTTGGCTTAGGTCATGATCCCAGGATCCTGAGATCGAGGCTGGCATCAGGCTCCCAGCTCAGCAGGAAGCCTGTTTCTCCCTCCCACTACCCCTGCTAGTGTCCCCTCTCTTGCTGTCTCTGTCAACTAAATAAATAAAAATCTTTGGGGCGCCTGGGTGGCTCAGTCGTTGGGCATCTGCCTTCGGCTCAGGTCATGATCCCAGAATCCTGGGATCGAGCCCCACATCAGGCTCCCAGCTCAGCAGGAAGCCTGTTTCTCCCTCCCACTCCCCCTGCTGGTGTTCCCCTCTCTTGCTGTCTCTGTCAACTAAATAAATAAAAATCTTTGGGGCGCCTGGGTGGCTCAGTCGTTGGGCATCTGCCTTCGGCTCAGGTCATGAAATCCTGGGATCGAGCCCCACATCAGGGCTCAGCAGGAAGCCTGTTTCTCCCTCCCACTCCCCCTGCTAGTGTCCCCTCTCTTGCTGTCTCTGTCAACTAAATAAATAAAAATCTTTGGGGCGCCTGGGTGGCTCAGTCGTTGGGCATCTTCCTTGGGCTCAGGTCATGATCCCAGAATCCTGGGATCGAGCCCCACATCAGGCTCCCTGCTCGGCAGGAGGCCTGTTTCCCTCTCCTAGTCCCCCCTGGTTGTGTACCCTCTGTCACTGTGTCTTTCTGTCAAATAAATAAATAAAATCTTTAAAATAAATAAGTAAAAATCTTAAAAAAATAAACATTCTATATCAAAGACTTACAATTATTATATCACAGGAAACTGATGAAGAGATGCATTTCTCCAAGGATCTCTTCACAATTTATCAGTGACACATCTACCTAAACTGTAGAGTGTGGACACAAGCCGCTTTGCATGGATATCTCAGAGTAAGCTTGTGTGGACATAAGCAAACATGGCCCTCATCAGTTGTCCTCAGAGAACAGCTGGACATCGAGGGACAGAACATTTTATTTTCATCCACATGGAAAAATGAAATGCAAGTTTCAGGGATTTCTGCAAGTGAGGAAAGCCGACTTTCTAGAATGCAGTGACCGGCAGGTATCAAGCCGCCTTCTCCATCACTGCAGCCTCCTTTTTCAGCATTCCACCGGTAATAAGCACCTTCAACGAGAGGGACTAGAAAAGGCCGACTCAGAAGGATCATTTAACCGGGATGGGAGAGTTTCCTTGCGAAGGCCCGATGGGAGACGGGTCTGAAACGCCACCTACAGTGAGGTTCGGGGCTGACCGACGGTTGATTCCTTCACAACCATCTCCCACCGTCACAGTTAGACTGGCCGCTGCCTGGTTGAAGAACACATCCATTCTCGGTCTTTCAGAGGAGTTCGGGGGCTGATCACCTTTCTCTAATGGCCGCTAGGTCAGGCCCCAGTAACTTCTGACACTGCAGCTTCCTGCTGCTCGGTGGGGTTCCCATCCTGGCCACAGAGGAAGAGCTATTCCCTGCGTGTTTACCAGCCGTCAGGTACTGTTTTAGGCACATTTATGTAGAGTCAAAATGTAATCCTTTTGATGGCCCTGCGGTTGTCCTAACTGTTGGCCCCATTTTACAAAAAGAGGAAACTGAAGCACCCGGAAATTAACCTGCCCTTGTCAAACATCTCATGAGTGAACAGGACAGGACTCAAATCCAGGTGGTCCAACCCCAGGGTCCCAACTCCTGAGCCCTGCATTACACCGACTCTGACATCTCATCGCCACTCACAGGGACTACAGAACAGCCGAACCGATCTTCCTGCTCCCCTTTAGGCCTTCTAGAAGCCATCCTTCATGGCCCACTTGGAACGGTCTGTCACAGACAGGAATCAAATGACACCCCTCCCCGGATTAAAACCCTCCAAACAGTTCCTCTCACCTCTAAAGTCTATAAGTCCTTTGGCCTGGCTTACAAACCTTCCATGAACTGGCCGCCCATTTCGGCTCCGTCAGTGTCCTTTGGCAGACTTCCATTCTGGCTGGAGCAGAAACAGGAGTGGCCCCCACGCTCCATGCCTCTGCCCACGGGGAAGGTAGAGGCTCCAATCTTTGTAGTGGCACCTGACACCTGTCCCTTCCCCCGACCTTTCCAACCACACTATCGGCTTCTCAACAAATACTCTCACTTTGTAAGCCAACACCCAGTATAGTATTAGGTTCTCAATTAACATGAGAACTTCAGCGTCTGTATTTGAGTGTATCTGCATAACTATGCTGGGGGGTCCGGGCGGCTCGATCACTGGAGCCTCCTGACTCTTGGCTGTCAGCCCAGGTCATGATCTCAGGCTCCCTGCTCAGGGGGGGTCTGCCTGGGAGCCTGGTTTTCCCCTCCCTCTGCCCTTCCCCGCAACTCGCATTTTCTCCCTCTCTCTCTAAAATAAATAAAGCTTAAAAAAAAAAAAAAGAAAGAAACAAAAAACTACTCTGGCAAATTGTATTTTAGCTTTAAAAAAAAAACCAGTAGAAACAAAAAAGCAAAGGACCCTCGAAAACCAGTTTTTCTCATGCGAACTAGAAGTTACAATTCTTATTATGTTCTTATTATCTTACAATTCTTATTAACTCTTAGTATGAAGAGATGTTTAAGAGACCAGAGGAGCATTTCAGTCTGGACTCAGACGACGCGTGACACAACCAGGTCACGGCCGAAGCTGGGCTCCACACACACAACCCAGATTCGGCGTTTCTGTAAGACAACCGGAATCAGGACTGACGGAGCAGGTGACACAACAGACACACAACACCACATAGATGAACCGCACCTGCTTCGGGTCCCTGGGACCACAACGGCTCCATGGTCTTCATTTTTCCTCCGTAAAAACGCCGCAAATTTATTTCTTGTCGCAGGTGCTGCACTCCCGTTTTTCCTAGCGGTGCTTCCATTTGTCAGGTTGGGCAGGAGCATTTCTGGAGTGTTCGAGGATTTAGGATCTTCACAGGTACTTCTCTTGGTCTTCTTCGTCAAGGAAAGGGAATACTGACTCAACAGGTCGTCTTCTGACAGCTCTTCTAAATAAAAACAAAATGGTCTGTAAATCCTTGTTCCGTGGGGAGACGCAGCCTAAATCCACAAAGGGCTGTCAAATAAAAGAGGGAAAAAGCTTACCGCTTTATTTTGTGTTTGTGTGTGAGCTCAAGGCACAAAAGCCATTGATAGGTGACAGTTATAACAAAGCAGACTGTGACATAGAGAACTGAGAGATAATGAGCTCTCTACATAAAATGAACAGCTTATCCTCGTGGGAACAGAGGGATGAAACAAACGTGCCAGTGTACCTGCTGTGCACCCGGCACTTTGGTATGTTACTGCACACAGCGTATACGAACATTTGTGGAAGACAAAACAAAGATTCAGAAATATCACCAGGTAAAGATTTATGCTCATAAGGAATCAATACATTTTGACAAAACATGAATAATCTATGCCTAAATTTTAAAAATGAAAGCATGAACCAGAAGATTTGCAAAGGGTTTGTTTTGTTGTTAGACTTTCATTCATTCGTGTCTGAGGGAAAGAAGAGAAAAGGAACCAGATTACATAATCTTTTTACTTCTTCTTCCTTTTTTTTGGTGAGCCCTACATGCGGCTCTAGCCCAGGACCCTGGGATCATAACCTGAGCTGAAGGCAGACGCCTAACGACTGAGCCACCCAGGCGCCCCTAGTCTTTCTACTTCTACATATCTTCTGTGATAAAAATAAAACACCTTCCCCCAATACTTAGTATTCCACATGCAGAGCTTCTGTTCAACATTGTACTGGAGGGTCCAGAAGACGAGAAGAAATAAGAGGAGGGGAGGAAATGAACAAATACAAAAAGAACAAGCAAATAAGTGGCATCTAGACTGGATAAGGGGAGGCACAACTGTCTCTGTCTGCAGGTGACTTAATTGCAGAATCCTGTGGAGTCTGTGAAGAAAACATGATGAACTAACACGTGGATTTACAAAGCTGCCAAACAGGACATTAAAATACAAAAATCAATCCTACAGTTGACCTTTGAACAACAGGAGAGTTCAGGGCTGACCCCCTCCAGAGTCAGAAGTCTGTGTCTGTAACTTTTCGATCTCTAAAAACTTAATGACTCGGGGCGCCTGGGTGACTCAGTGGGTTAAAGCCTCTGCCCTTGCCTCAGGTCATGATCCCAGGGTCCTGGGATCGAGCCCCACATCCAGCTCTCTGCTCAGCAGGGAGCCTGATTCCTCCTCTCTCTCTGCCTACTTGTGATCTCTGTCAAATAAATAAATAAAATCTTAAAAAAAAAAAAAAGTGGATAAAAACTTAACGACTAATGGCCTACTGCCGACTGCAAGACTTACTGACAACAGAGACAGCCAAGGAACACATATTCTATATGTTATTTGAGTCATACACCATATTCTTATAACAAAGTGATCTAGAGAAAAGAAATCATTAAGAAACTCATACAGAGAAAATGTATTTACTGCCCCATATTTATGAAAAAAATTTCACATATAAGAGGACCTGTGCAGTTCAAACCCTTGTCGTTCAAAAGTCAACTGGGTTTCTAGCAATGAATAATTAGAAATCAAAATTTAAAATAGCATTTACAGTAGCAGCACAAATCTGACACACAGGGATAAATTTGACATTACATTTGGGTAAGACACTAAAAACTGCACAGAAATGCTGAGCAAAATGAGAAGACTTCAGCAAACTCATTCTTAGTAAGAAGTCAAACTGAACTATGGATTCAACTAAATTCCAATCAACAACTCAAAAAACTTTTTTTTTCAATTGACAAGCTGATTCTAAAATTTGTATGGAATCATGAAAAACAGAGAGCAGCCAAAACAGCTTTGCAAAAAAAGAACAAACTCATGCTTAGAGTACACTTAGAATTATTTTATTTAATTCCAAGATTTACTATAAAGCTATGATAACTATGACCGTGCTCTGGCATCAAGACAGCAAGAGATCCACGATACAGAACGACAGAGTCCAAAGCAGACTCACACATATATGTGGTCAAGGTCAACTGATTGTTACCAAACGTGCCAAGGCTGTTCAAAGGGGTGAGGACAATCTTTTAACAAATGGTGGAACAAGCAGATTGTCATATACAAAAAAAGTGAACCTTGATCCTTACCTCACACCATATAAAAGAAATTAATCCAAAACGAATCAAAGGCCTAAATCTAAAAGCTGAAACTATAGAAGTTCTAGGAAAAAAAAAAAACACCTTAGTGACCTTGGGTTTGGCAAAGATTTCTTAAATGTGTGCAACACTCACTAATATTTCAAAATATGTACAGCAAGCAGAAATACATACCATTTCTTGGTCTCTTCCCAATGGATGACTTCTTTGGAAGATTTAACCCTTTAATACTGATCATTTGTTCAATGCCCACAGTACTTGGATTCTCCTTCAATCTGGTAGCATTTGAAACAACATCCAGCTCCAGTCTAGGGCAATAATTCCTATGCCAAATGCTATTAAAATTAGACGACTTTTGACATGTTTTGTCATTCCAACTCTGACTTCTTGATTGGGCAGGCTAAAATAGTAAAAACAGAAAGAATTACTTGAAGAAGGAAAATAGCCAAATCATTTTCCTATCAACATAAATTATAAGTAAATAATTTACTTTTTTGAGCAATCTCTGATGAAATATCTGTTCTCTAATAACATTTTCTACTTTGATGGTACTACACTTTTCCATTAAATGTGTCTTGTACTCCTGGGTCTGTTTCTTTTCTAATGAAGGTCAAGTGAATTGTTAGCTTATTTCTAAGGAAAAAATGGTGAATCTTCTGAAGATGAACAGTGCAAGAAATGAAAATACACTTGGAGAAAAATAGCCAGAACAAAGTACTTTTAAAATGTGAGTGTTATTTCAAAACACAATAGCCACCAGTTTAATAGAGATCTGGCAATAAGCCTCAAAACAGTCATTCACCCTTTACAAAGCACCTGAAGGTCAAAGCCATACAATTTTTTATTTAAAGCAAGCAACCATCCCATCTCTAAAACCTCGTTGAATTTAAACCAAAGTAATCTAATTTATTTTTATTTTTTTAAAGATTTATTTTTGAGAGAGAGAGAGTGCGCACATGCATGCTCATAGAGGGAGAGAGAGAGAGGGAGAAGCTGACTCCCTGCTGAGCAGAGAGCTGATGTGGGGCTCAATCCCAGGACCCAGAGATCATGACCTGAGCAGAAGGCAGACTGACTAAGCCACTCAGGCGCTCCTAAAATGATCTAATTTAAAACTCTAGTTTCTATTTGACCCATATTTGGTGCCATCTTTAGTGGACAACATGAACAAACAGAAAGCTACTTGGGTCGACACTAAGTCTTACATAAAACCTTCTCTGAGAATTAGTTATTGCCAATAAGCACTGGTAAGCAATCATTCTTAATGCTAATATAAGTTATTTATAATTACAACATATTTTGGATGACAATGATCTATTAAGATGATATCAATGATATTCTAATAGGGCAGAGAGGCAATGGGAAAAATTAGCAAAGGTATAAAAAATGTTGGTACTTAGGGCATGATTCCACACGACAAAAATCCCACCTACACTTGGAATCTTTAACGAAGTTAAAACAAGGTAATATTATTCAGGATACACTCTGAGAATTAACAAGTAATTTAGGTAATTTAGAATATTTGAGTGAATGGTTATAAAAAAGAGCTTAAGCATAATAGCTCATGGCATTAGATCCCACTGATGGTTTTACTGGAAAAAAGAAATAGTCAAGTAGAAAACCAGTTTGGGAAGACTAAATTTTAGATAAACAAAAAGAATTAATTAGTTTGGTACAATTAATGGTTCCTACAAAAATTTCTCTGTAAAAGGATAGCCATCTTAGTGAGCCATAACATTCTCCTTAATATCTAGACATATTCAACACAACCAACTATTTTAGAGTTTCTGAGACAAAGGGGCTAGCTTAAGAATCATTCCTGATGAAATTATAATCATAGCAATGAGTCAAATGTGTAAAGAAGATTGCAGAGTAAACACTTTTCAGTCCCCTTCCTTTGATTACCATCTCCCAGAAACAACAAGCAGACAAATTTCATCTGCAATAAAGTTAGGATATCTGTATGATCCAAACCATGCGAAGACAGGGTACAGAGAGAAATTTTAAGAACTTACCAGGAAATCAAGCCCAAGTGTCTGCAGAAAAGAACCCCAAAGGGGAGTCAATCTCTCCTACACAATCATGAGAAAAGTTCAGGGATTTAAGGCACCAGGTACCAGGGAAGCCCCACATGGGGGAGGGCTAAGACAAGGATTATTTGACCTCAGGGCCCTTATCTTCCACCTGACCTACCCAGAAACAGTAGGCAGCTCAGAAGATGGAAAAATCCATTTGTCTAAAAAGACAGAGATCAAATAAAAGGCCCACTCCAACCCGCATTTGCTAACCTCCTCAAAATGTAAATTGCCACATATACCCGTGCTAAGTAGAAACTCGAGAGTCGCTTTCTGGAAAAATGGAACTGTGCAGAGAAAACAAAATCAAGCCAGCTTGTTGGCAACCAGATCACCCAAGAGTAAAGCCCAAGATTATAAGCCCGGCTTGTTCACACAAATCTCCAGCAGCTCTGACCATCTCTCAAATAGGAACAACCAGACAAGAAGCTTCGGATGTTGAAGAGTCTTCATCATGAAAGAGAAAAGGCCAAAACAAGTTGAAAAAAGCCAATTCAAAGCAAACAGAGACTACAAAAGACAGAACATGTGCAAGAAATCGTAAATGATATTCTCGGAGAAATCCATGACACAGAATCTTTTATAAAGTACAATTAAAGAAAGCACCCTTAGATAAGAAGATGATAGAAGAAAAAAAATTCAACAGAATTTTCAGCAAGACAGAAATGTTCTGAGCTGCCCAATATGGTTAGCCCCTTGTAAGGTGGCCAATGCAACAGAAGAAATAAAATTTAAATATTCAATGTTGTGCTCGCTTCAGCAGCACATATACTAAATATTATTCAAGGTGAATTATTTTAAATAGCCACATATAGCTACTGGCTACTATGCTGGGGATTACAAAGTTGGAAGACAAACATTTCCCAGAGAAAACACAAGACAGACATGAATAAGACAGAAAATGCCAAAGACTAGGAAATCTAACGTCTAATTAAGAGAGAAGTTCTAGAAAGAGAAAACAGAAATGAGCAACCTGAGTGTAAGGTTTCCATGATTTGAGTTGATGAACAAGGTTCTTTCCGAGTATCTTTAGGTATTTGTGCTCTCTTGCTAGCCTGGGTTGTTTCAGCTGATGGTAATGATTTCTTTTCAATGTTCAACGGGTCCTGCTTTCTCACTGGCCAGCTTCTCCAGGCTCACCTCGTCTTCCTTCTCAAGAACTGTGCTTCCTTCACATAGTGAACACGAGGACACTCTTGGGCCAGTCATAATTAGCTACTCATTACTCCGTGCACACTGATCGCTTCAGCCTGGAATCACTCATCTAGCTCATCCTGAAAATCCCCACTGATCTTTGCAAACACAGGACACCAGTTTCCCTACAAGGAGAGAGACAGAGCTTGGCCTGGGATCACAGCTCCCCTATTTATTAAACGTGTGATCTCCCTCTCATTTCCTCCTCTGAAAAATGGGAATAATAGTGCTGACCTCACAGGCTTGTTGAACAGTACATGAGTGACTGCACGCAAACTGCTGAGAACAGCATTGAGAATGGGGGTGCCTGGGTGCCTCTCTCAGTTGAGTATCTGACTTGGACTCAGGTCGTGATCTCAGGGTCCTGGGACGAAGCCCTGCATTGTGCTCCCTACTCAGGGGAAGTCTGCTTGTCCCTGGCCCTGCTCATGTTCTCTCAAAAAAATAAAATCTTAAAAAAAAAAAAGGCATTTATAATGTAGTAAGTGCCCAATAAATGTTTGCTATTATTACTATGAAGCACTCTTCCCTTGGGTGAAGTTATGTACATGCTCCCCAACCCCCACTTTTTTCCTTCAACAAATAAGACGTGGCAAACATACTATAGTAGACACGTTCACAAAGCCCTTGCCTTTATAAAAATTATATTCTGCTGGGAAGGATCAGAGTAAACCACGGAAACACACCTTAGGCAAGTAGTAAGTGCTGAAAAGGAGAAGCGTCGCTAAGGAAAGCTGATCAGGAATGATGGGACTGTGGGCAGATTTAAAGTTATAGGAAATCACTTATGTACAGATCCAAGAAACATTCAGAACTGTGTGGCTGTTACTAGAGATTAGGTTAAAGATGTGCGAGTTCTCTGCATAAGTAAGGGCTAGTCATCAGCACTTACTTAAGGAATACATTGGAGCAGAAAAGAGTGGAGTCCAAGGAAGGAAAGAATGGTGGGGGGGGGGGTGTCAGGAGGGATATATGCAACCGGGAAAAAGCAGAACAGGAGAGGGCTGAGACACAGCTCAGGGCTGATGCACTAATATCTGTGCAGTGCTCGTGAGAGAGCAAGAAAACAGCGTTTACTTCCCGTGTTTCTAGGTTTGAACCTTCAACTATGCCAAATGTCAGAGTTGAAAGCGTGAGACAAGAAGAAAGGCATCAAAGGCTTGTAGATTCAGACGAAATGTTCATGTCTAAAGGCCTGGTGACGGATCATGTGGTTGCTTAATTTAAGGAAATTGACCAATATACCTATGTTCTTAGAGAATTTCTCTAGCATCAAGTTGTTTTAAACCCACACTCCACATTCTGGGACACAGAAATGCTTAGTTTATATTAAATGAAGATTTGCCTTTAGTCATAGTTCCTTTGGCGCTAGGGCGGCTCAGTCGGTTAAGCACTTGCCTTCAGCTTGGGTCATCATCTCAGGAGTCCCAGGATCCAACCCCGCATCAGGCTCCCTGCTCAGCAGGGAGTCTGCTTTTCCCTCTCCCTCTGCTCCTCCCCCTGCTCATGCTCTCTCTCACTCTCTCTCTAATAAATTAACTAAAAATCTTTTCGTCATAGTTCCTGAGACATAACTAAAACGTGCTCTTTAAAAGTGAAGTCATGGGGTGCCTGGGTGGCTCAGTGGGTTAAGCCGCTGCCTCTGGCTCAGGTCATGATCTCAGGGTCCTGGGATCCAGCCCCGCATCGGGCTCTCTGCTCAGCAGGGAGCCTGCTTCCCCCTCTCTGTCTGCCTCTCTGCCTACTGGTGATCTCTCTCTCTCTGTCAAATAAATAAAATCTTTCGAAATAAATAAAAGTGAAGTCATTAAAAAGTCCTTAAAATGTTACCATAGCAGTGTCTGGATTGTAGTCATCAATCTGTTCAAAAGTGTTTATATCTTTATTTCCAAGGGCTATTTGAAGAGCTATGGAATCATCAAAATACCTAGGTTGGTAAGATTAAGGAAAAAATGCCTTTATTAACAACGAACAGTAACGTAGAAGATCGAAAAGTATATTCTAGGGACGCCTGGGTGGCTCAGTTGGTTAAGCGACTGCCTTCGGCTCAGGTCATGGTCCCAGGGTCCTGGGATCGAGCCCTGCATTGGGATCCCTGTTCAGTGGGAAGCCTGCTTCTCCCTCTCCCGCTCTCCCTGCTTGTGTTCCCTCTCTTGCTGTGTTTCTGTCAAATAAATAAATAAAATAAAATAAATTTTTAAAAAAAGTATATTCTATTGTCACTACGGGGACTGGCTATTTTTGGAAGCAAAGCCCCAAGTCGTAGACTTCCTTCCAAGGGGGATAGAGAGGGCACCCTCAGCTGGCGTGTTCACACATCCACAGTGCCCTCCTGGGAAGTGGAGCTTGCTGGCCAAGAAGTGTCACCTTTGGAATGTGTATCTTCAGTGACTGACTCAGTGTGTGTTTCAGTCAAGGCATGCTAAGAATGAGCACATTATAATGGATGAGCCACAGGTTTATAAACAAAATGGTGCTCTGAATTTTCACCAGCACAGTAACTAAAATGAACAAAACATAAGCTTCACTGTATTTAAAAAAAAAAAAAAGGCAAAAACAATTTGTAGGCTTTTTACTGAATGCCTCACTAAAAATACCACCAATAAAAATATGGAAGTGCAAAATTCTACTATTCTGGTTCAGAAAGGATACTGCCCAGCGTAGCTTAGTGTTTCAGGATCAATGTCGTCTTCGTAAGCATTCAGAGGGAGGAGTTTCCTTTTGATGGGATCAAAAACTAGCTGATAAAGGAAGGTATTGTTGGCTCGAATAAATCCTTTGATGTAATCTTCTGGTACTATTATGTTCATCTTAAGATAGTGTCCGATTTTCCTGATGACCTAATAATGGATGTAAAAATATTTACTAGTTATCTGCAAATACGGAATTGGGAAAGCAGCGTCACCAAGATCAAGTCATTCACATTAGAGGAGGCTGAGGAGACACAGTATCTATTGATTACATCTGTACCGAAAGCCTCTACCAGCAAGCATGGCCATTTCATATCACTAAAAACTATCTCTGTAACAGTATTTTCCTTGATTTCTCTATAATTAACCCAAAGAATGAACCTGTCAGTTACACACCCAGTTTATATTCCCAGGTTTGACAATTAAGACACATTCCTTGCCCTCAAAGTCCTGTTCACCCAAAAAGCAAAATACAAACATACAAAACCTGAGAATTAAAAATGAAGGCAACATTCTAACTTTGGTTAGAGTCACGGATGACTAAAGCTGGTATGCTAGCTTTTTTTTCTTTTTTTTTTTTGAAGGTAAAGGTATCAGAGAAGCGACAGAGCGGTGACGCAGGAGCCTCAGTTTCCCTGACACATGCTACTGCATCAGAGGAAGTAGAGAAGAAACCCAGTGGTCTTCATCAAGCCATGTGAAATAGATTTATATAAATTATCAATTCCTGTCATAATTTTCACCTTCTCAGAAGACAGGGCTACTTTTCATTAAAATATCCTATATACGCTAACATGTAATGAATTTATTATTAGCTTTATAATAGCCAACATTTTATCGGTTTGAATTTGATTCAGTAAATATCAACAGCTATAACCCATTTAACAAAAATTTTGCCACCAAGAGACTCGAGTTGAGTGTGAAGGGATCCTGACACCAAAGAATTTGAGAACCACTACTATAGAGAATAGCACAGAAATTGGAAGACTACACATTTTAACATTAATTCTATCTAGGACATTTTGTTCTTAAATCTCTTTAGATTGGTCTTCATTTTAAAAAGTTGCCAAAAGCAAAATTCTAGTGTTTGTCATTTTGTCCTTTTGATGACACATATGGGTTATCGGCAGGATAAAATATTTAAAATTTATATTCTGAAGTGGTCATCTATGATGTAAGAAATGCTCCAGAAATTCAACAGGACAGTGGGTGACTCACTCTTACCTTCACGATGTCTGGATTATTGGCTAATCTTAGCACTTTGCAGGCCTTCGCTAAGCCGATCCCACGCAGCGAGGAGAGGTAGTCACAGCCAGAGAGAATGCACATATAGCGGAACTTCTCCTGCGTGAACACATCCCCAAGCTGTCTGCACATGCCCAGCCGCGCCTGGTCAATCTCTAGTCCATTTCCAAACTGATCCATTTTTAAAATCACCTTCAAAAGGAAGGGAAATTTTTAACACCTAAAAGGCTCATTTTAATGTTTCATTATCTAATCCACTGTGATATTCCTAAGAATTCTTTCTTGTTCTTTATCATCGTACTGAGAGAGAAGAGAGGTAGGCAAACCAGATAATTAGTGTGAATCTGTAAACAAGTTAAACTGAAGCACAGGCGACGACAGAGAAGGTTGTGTGCCTGGACTCCCTTGTTCGGACTCTGGGAGAAAGAATGCCCTTTCTGCACCTCTTACCTCTGACTGACACCCAGGGTTGTCATGGCAATCAAACAGCAATTCATACAAAAATCCCTTTTTCTTATCCTTAAAGTAATACATGTTCATCTTAAGAAATTTGGAGAACACGGAAATTCAGGAAGAAAACAGAAGTTGCCTGACATCTCTCATCTATCACTGTCACCCAGCATTAACCCTTTGACAGATCCTTCGAGTCATCTAAGAAATATACAGATGATATAAACGACATTGGCAGTAACAAAAATGAGATCATTTTGTGGTTTTGTATCTTAACTCCCCCGTTACAATATCATGATAACATTTTCCACTGAACAGTTTTATACATAATTCTAACTGCAAAGCATATGGTTGGATAAGTTATTTAACTCACCTAATTGAAAAATGTAAAGCATATAAAGTTATAGCAAAAATAAGAATAAGTCTGAGGTGCCTGGGTGGCTCAGTGGGTTGAGCCTCTGCCTTCGGCTCAGGTCATGATCTCAAGGTCCTGGGATCGAGTACTGCATCGGGCTCTCTGCTCAGCAGGGAGCCTGCTTCCCCCCCCCCCTCTCTGCCTGCCTCTCTGCCTTACTCGTGATTTCTGTCAAGTAAATAAATAAAAATCCTTAAAAAAAAAAAGGTCTACTCTCTACTGAAGAACTTGGATAAAACAACAACAAAACCTTCTAACCTTAAGGGCTTGTTCTGAAACAGTGTCCATATTACACAAATGTCAAGCAGCAAAAACTTCATTTTAAATAAAATAATTATTAGCATCATAAGTAGAGGTTAACGGCAAGTGTTAAATAAAATAGTGATTCCTGGAGAGGAAAAACCTTATTTCCTCACTTTACGCCACTGCCAACTGCACAGAAAAGCAGCATATAGTAGCTGGGAGTCAAGTACCTTCTTACAGCCGAAAGCGAGGAGGTCAGAGTCCTCTGTGATTATAGCTTGTACAATACCAGCTTTGTTAAGATAGGCCAGCTGCGCATCTGCTTCGTACGGAGCCACGAGACAGTCTACTCCCTGGGACCGAGCAGCCTGCCAGAGAAGGTCGGAGTCAATCTCCAGCACGGCGTCTAGAAAGCACCCGGCAACTTCCCTTCTCATCACCAGCCCACATGTACTTGCTCATGTTATTTTCAGAAATCATTTCCTTCAGCCTAAGTTTTTCTACTTCAAGGCCTAGCACATGTTGAACTAATCATACAATGCCACAATCATATAGCCATCTTTTTTAAAAAAATCAATTTATAGGAGAAAATACTGCTGTACATTCAGAGGGAGAAAAACAATTACAAGCCAGAAACTTAATTATTTCAAACAGTAGAAAGCTTGCATCTTAAGATGTCTAGGCTCTGAAAGCTTACAGAATATTTGTTTGGAGCTCTGAATGTATTTTCCCTGTAAAAACAACATTTTCTTTTCAGACTACAAAAGTCTATACTACACTGCTTTGATAAAACTACAAATCACTGTATTTATTTTCCCATGTTTACTAAGCCATCTGAACAGAGGCCTGAAGCAGGGGACCTGCGGGCTGGGGCTGCTGGCTGTGGAAAGATCTACGGCGGTAAGAAGCTTCCATGCAGAAGCAGGCTGAGGAGACTAGGGGTCTGAGAGGTCCTGAGCCAGGGAGGCTGGTCTGACAGATCCCACGGCCACCAGGAGTGCGGTGGGAAGTGCTGACGACTGCATGGCAGCGGGGTGAGGCTGGCCCTCCAAGAACCATCCCTTTCCTCTCTCCAGAAGAAGGTGCCCACCGAGCTCAAATACCTAAAGGGGAGGGCATCCCTTAGTCCTTAGGATTTATCCCTTGGAGACTGTTGGACTCCTTTGCTCTGTTGAAAGATGCTGCTCTCTTCCTCCTGAGACTGGCACTTCCTTCAAAGTTAGGCCTAGAATCAATTCCCTCCCTTTGCTTTCTTGCTCCCCCATCGGTAAATGACTCATAATTAGTTTTGATGAACTTAGCCATGTTACTTTGGCTTTCCCATTTGGCTTACTTTAATAACTTTGTGGGCCATCACATGTGTGATATTGACAGAACGGGTAAAACATTCTCTGGCTTCTGAGACTTTGCCCTCACGAAGAAGCTGCTTTCCCTTAAGAAGATTGGCTTGTCGTCTTCTGCGAGGGGAAAAAAAATATCAAGAGGCTGACTCAAGAAACCATAATAAAACGGTAATTCAAGAACTTTTCCTGGGCAGGGGGTGCAAGTTTGACTCATCTGATAGTGTTTACCAGGTCCCTGAGAACATGAATCCAGATCTTCTGGGCTTCCAGGTAAAAGGAACACAAGTGATTTATAATATACACGTACACAAGCTTATCCACAGAAATGCTTTATGTCAATAGAAAATGGAGTAACTAAGACACTTAAGAAAATGTGAATCAAGGCTTTCACACCATCAAAACGAACTTTCAGGCATAAAGATGTCCAGTTATCAACATATGAAGAACTTGAGAAATACTTTCTGTGAGCTTGTGGGATCTACCAGAACTAATTTCAGAAAGACCCAAAGTAACATCTACATAAGAACGGTCTATAATAATCAAGAATGTGGAAATTAATACTAATGTAGAACTAATACTAAATACGGTTAAACAGGGAGATAGTGACAGCACACATTCTGACAATACAGAACTACTAATTTTAAAATAGGAAAAGAGAGAGGAAGAAAGAAAGACATTTTAACTGTTTTCAATAATCGTATTGGTAATGGTAGTATCAGTATTTTATTCTGAATCTACTGTTGAGTGTTACACAATATTTATTTTGGGATAAGACAAAGGAGTCATTATTAGATACTGTAACTTCATGCCCCCTTGTGCCCTTAAAAATAAAGTTCTCCATATGGAAGAAAGGAGATAAAGATGCACCACAGCCGTGAGTCTGAACCAGAAGAATGAGTCAGAACCCATGAGGTTTTGATCTTTAAGTAAGCGCACGTACACACAAACACACACATTCCCTAGTTCCACTTTTAGACGGGGCTCCACAGATGAAGAGACCTGGAGAAAAGGATTTTAAGTGCCTCTCTCAATGGCACAGAAAAAGCTGATTCTACAAAGACAAAGAGTTCATGGGTCAGAGATACATAGTTGTAACTTTTTGTTGTTGTTTTTGCCGTTTTTGAGCTTAGCAAGAGAAAATAATAATCTGCAATTAGAATTAAGTAAACTGTATATTTGTAATAGAACGCGGGCTCAGACAATTTCAGATACACCTTTGCAAATAAAATTTTTAAAGTTCTGGCTTTAAGAATCAGAGCCTCCAGGGGCGCCTGGGTGGCTTAGTTGTTAAGTGTTTGCCTTTGGCTCAAGTCATGATCCCAGGGTTCTGGAATCAAGCCCAGTATCAGGTTCCCTGCTCAGCAAGAAGCCTGCTTCTCCCTCTCCCACTCCCCCTGCTTGTGTTCCTTCTCTCGCTGTGCCTCCCTCTGCCTCTCTTCCCCCACTCAAGTACACATGTTCTCTCAAATAAGTAAATCTTAAAACACACACACATACACACACAGTAATGTGTTCTTTTTAAGTGGCAAACCTAAAAAACTAGTGATGTAGTAAAGCTGAATAAATAAAAATACAGTAATGTAGTATGAATGTAGTAAAGGTAAATAAATAAAAAAAAAGGTAGAAACAGAAAAGTTATGGGTATGCTAATATCAGAACAGACGTTAGGGAAAAAAAAGCATAACTAGAAATTAAAAGAGTCACTACGTATTGTTTCAGTTACCACAAAAATGTAACTAATTCTAAACTTGAATGCAACCAATAAAATCACTTCAAAATAAACAAAACAAAAGTGGACAGAACTATAAGGTAAATGACAAATCCGGTACCAAATTTTAATATACTATTTTTGGTAATTTATGACACAAAACAGTAAAGATACAGATTTGAGCACCATAATCAATAAGCTTGACTGACTGGTCGATATACAATCTTCCTCTTAATAACTGGAGAATACACATTCCTTTCCAGCACACATGAAACATTTAAAGAAATCTGTTCAAGTACTAGGCTATAAAGCAAGTCTCAACAAATTAAAATTAAAAAAAAAAAACTGGTATACAGACTATAGCATCAGACCTTAATGCAATTAAATTAGAGAGTGAATGGATAATCAACTTACTCTCTTCTAGACTTTTCCACTTCCTTTTTAGAAGGTAAAGTACATCCATCAAACACAAGAATGGGCTTGATCCCATGAGAGAGTAACATATTTACAAACTTCATACAAAATCCTACATACCTATGAAAATAAAGAAAAATGCATTTAGGTACAGGGCATCTTGTAAGGTAATACTCTTGCTTTTTTTTAAAGTTTTTATTTATTTATGTGAGAGAGAGCACGAGAGGGAAGGTCAGAGGGAGAAGCAGACTCTCCATGGACCTGGGAGCCCAATGCGGCACTCAGATCCCAGAACTCCAGGATCATGACCTGAGCCGAAGGCAGTCGCTTAACCAACTGAGATCCCCAGGCGCCCCTACTCTTGCTCTTTTTAAAACCAGATGAGACAGATTATGAAAAAAGGAAGTTATTACTTTTTTTTTTTTAAGCAAATGCTTTCACAGGAAATGAAAACTCTAATTTAGACTTGGGTTCAAATCCTGCCTTGGATCCTATGGTCTGTGACAGCTGGTGAGTTATTTGACACTGTACATCCTGCTTTTCTTATCTGCAGATGAAAAGGCTTTGACATCTCTTCCAGTTCTGATATTGTGTGCTTCCAAATCTTGCCTTTTCCCCCACATATATATAGATATTTTTTTGCTTCGAAAAATTTCCAATCTACTGAAAAGTTGAAAGAATGGTACAATAAATATCGGATTCCTTCAACAACTCATTATCGTACCCGAGATACTTAAAATAAATAAAATATCATCCAATATACAGTGTATATTAAACTTTGTCCAAGTGTCCCGGTATTTCTTATAAGCAGCGGTGTCCTGGTAAAGGTTTAACAGCCAGTTCTGGGGGAAGGAGTGCCTGCTCCCTAGCATTTGTCAATTTCCCTGAAATGAATATGTTCAATGGTGAATAAACCACCAACGTGGGGTCAGCGGAGAGAAGGTGTTAGACAGCAAACTCGCATGAGCTGGCTCTAGCACAACGTTGTTCATCACCCCACCGCCCCACAGTCTAGGATCCAGACAAGGATCTGTATCACGTTTCATTCCAGCAATGCAGTTAACAAAAAGAGCCACGTTACAACTTCCATGATCTATAAAGAAAAGGATACTTTAACTAACGAGCAGAAATAGACAAAATATTAAAAGATAATCTTTTAAAGCACATACATTCATCTTAATGCAAGACTCATTATGTGATCCTTCTTTTTATTGTAAACCAGTGGCAACAGACACGAATTGGTCTACAGAACAGTGACTTTGTGCTAATTCTGGGCCTGCTAAGGAAGTATCATGTAAAAAACAGGGGAAAGCCAATACAAAACCATAATAAATCTCAAAGGAAATTCACATATTTTTTTCACCAGACAGAATCCAAACATCAGACTCCTATTGCCGAAATCTTTCCAGGTCAGCGTATTAGATCTATCTCATTCCTTATAATAGTCATAACGGCTTGTCATACACTTATCCCAATTTTCTCACCTTTTCTGGTAAATATCCCCATCCAAAGGTGGAGAAGAAAGAAAAAGTAAACTGTATCAAAAGTGACTTAGTTGCTGTGAGGAAAAAAAAAAAAATTAAAGTCCACAGTACTTTGCAGGAAGTCCTGAAGCTTTTTAGTTCAATAAGTTACTACAGGGCAGGTCTGGGGAATGCATAAATGACATCTTTAATAAAGGATGTTTTCTGTATTTTGGATAATTCTTCCAATTAGTCAAAAATCTCAGAATCCCCAAGATTACAAAAAACTAAAGAAAGTTCTTTCCCTGTGAAGAGCTATTCAAAGAAACTCTACAGGTAGAATGAAAAACTTGCAGTCTTCAGCTACCTACAGTTACTCAAATTCAGTGGCAGAAAAGAAACGGCCTTTAAATTAAAAAAAAAAAAAAAAAAAGAAAGAAAGAAAAGGAAAAAAGAAAAAAGAAACCAGCAGATGGAGTGGCAGCAGGGCCTGGGTTCCTTCAGATCCCACATGTACTGTCTGGTCCAGGTCACTTTTGGTCAAATTAATTGGAGAAGAATGAAAGCCCAAAACATTCACCATTCAATAACGCCTTTCCCTCTTTCCTCCAGGAAACAAACAGCATTAATACATTTTACCTATTTTTCATTGTGATTAAGTAAGTCACATTAAGGACCTGGGAGCCTTTCCTCTAGGAGATAAATTACATATTGCAAAAAAGAAAATTCGTAATAGTGATCACACAGCTCTAGGAAATCTCTGCTCTGAAATTATACTTGCTTCTTTTTCTAATGTTTCTACGTAAAAAATAGAGAAGATATTAGTCCATGGAACATGCCTCAAATGAGGTCATAGTTATGATTGGATATCAGCAAGGCCCACCACTCTGGGCCCCACGTACAGTAAAGGGGAGTCAGAAAAACCTTGTCCCTTTGAAGCAACTGTTTTGTTTTGCAAACAGGGCTCAGTTTCTTAGGTAAAAAATAAAAGACATGGTCCTTGGTTTTTGTCTCTCGGTGTCTTGATACTACATCACAGAATAAAGTCGCTCCTGATTTGGCAATGTTGTCAGTTTCACTTCTTGATAAACCAGGCATTGAATGAAAACGATCCCAATATAATAAGTCTGATTCTTAGTTGGCAAAGAATTTATACGAGGTCCCAACTTACTTATCCGTAGGTTCACCTTTGGCTAGTTTCTCAGCACAAGCAATAGCTCCTTTGTGAAGCCAGCAGTACGTATCCACAGCTACTACCTGCCCTTTATACTTCCTCACGTGGATGGGTTCAGAAGCTTCTTTGATAAACTGCAGTAGGCCGTGTATCCCCATAGCGCCAACTGTGTGATGTGAGAGGAGAAAGGAAAAACAGCAATATTTAGAGCAAAATACATTTACTCAAAAGTTTTAGAAAAATAAGGTAGAGCAACTGTTACTGCTTGATATTTGAGAATCACTGCTCTTCAATACGTTAACTGGGCTCCTCTCTGCCTGGAAGTTCCAGTCCACGGTATTTATGCTAATGTCAACCGTTCCACAACGGTTTATTCTTTCCAAGTACTTTCTCCCTTGGAATCGGGACATGCATTCCAAGACTAGGCACACAGCAAGTGCCGAAAGCACTCGAAACTCTATCTCTCCAGAAAGGCATTGTTAAGATCTACGACCTTCTAGCCAGGAAAAAGCCCGTTAGTGCCTTCTTTACAGAAATTCTGGAGCTGGCTCACACCTTTCTGAAGCACTACTGCTGACCCTTTGTTTTTTTAAAGATTTTATTTATTTATTTATTTATTTGACAGACAGAGATCACAAGTAGGCAGAGAGGCAGGTAGAAAGAGAAAGAGGAGGAAGCAGGCTCTCCGCGGAGCGGACAGCCTGATGCGGGGCTTGGTCCCAGGACCCTGGGACCATGACCTGAGCCGAAGGCAGAGGCTTTAACCCACTGAGCCACCCAGGCGCCCCCTACTGCTGACCCTTTGAACAAGGAGGGGGATTGTATGCTTCCACCCCCACCCAGCAGAAAATCCATATATGATTTGTGACTCCCCCAAAACTTAACTACTAATAGCCAGAAGCTTACCAATTTCATAAACTCGGTTAACACGTATTTTGTACGTTATGTGTATTATACACTGTATCCTTTAAACAAAGTAAGCCAGAGAGAGAAGAAAATGGCATTAAGAAAATCACAAGGAAAATACATTTTATAGTACTGTACTGCATTAGTCGAAAAAAAATCCACGAATCCGTGGATTCTAACCTCACAGTTCTAACCCCTGTGGTTCAAGGGTCAGCCCCACTCAAAATATAAAGTAAAAGCAGTGAGGCTGAACAGCTGATTAGCATTTCATAACAGAAACCCCTCCCAGCAAAAATGAAGTCGCGGGGTGGGGGTGGGGGTGGGGCGGAGAGAAGAAAGAACAGGGGCCGAAGTCAGCCTCCCCCGGAGCCTGTATCAACGCTCCGAGCTCTAGGACAGCGGCGCACTGGCCAGGCTGTGGGGCCAGGTGGGGGATTCCGACTCCTAAGTACCGCGGGTAATTCGGGTGCAGGCCTTCTCAAGCCACAGCCGGACAAAGGCCATCAGCCTCCTTCAGATAAGGCCTCTGAAAAGAGTTTCCTTCCCCTTCGAGGGAACCGGACGGAGTACACACCTCGGGAAACGTCCCTTCTAAGCGAGGTAAATACGCTCGCCTACGCGTCTCCTCTTCAGCGGAGGGGAATGACCCGGGGCCCCGCGGCGGGCAGCATCCCAGGGCGCCCGCCCGCCACACGCTAGGCACGACCGCACCGGCGACCTCCCTGCTTCACTCCGTCCACCGGCCGTGCACGAGAGCCCCGCAAGCCCATTCCAGGAGACAGGTTTCCCTTCGCCTGCAAGACACCCAGAAGAAAATTCGCTTTTCCTCACGTAAGAGTCGGCGCTGCACGTGCGAGCGGGGCTGCTAGCTCGGGCAGCCGGGCGGGAGCCCGAGCCCGCGGACCGTCCCGCGCTCGGGGCAGCCTCGGCCGGGCCTGCAGCGCGACTCGGGATCCTGCGGCCGCGGCAGGAAGCCCCCGCCGGAGCCCCTCCTCCCGGTCCCCGGCGACCAGAGCCCCGAGGGGACGCCACCCAGGGCCCACGCGCCGCCCGCTCCGCTCCCTTCGCGGGAACGGTTCTCCCCGTCCGCGGCAGCGCGGCGAGCCCAGGGCCCGAAACCTGCTCCCGACGCCCCCAGCTCACCTGGGCCGGAGCGCCCGAGGCGGGCTGCGCTGAACACCGGGAGCCCGTGGCCTGCGCGCACCGAAGGCTTTTCAATTTGCGCGGGAGAGCCCGAGGGCCCGCCCCAGCGGAAGTGACTCCAGCGCGCCCTCCGCGACGCCGGCTCCGCTTCTCGCGACCTCCGCTTCCGGGACCTGAGCCCCGCTCCTCGCCGGACGCCATGGTGGCCGCGGCCCGGCGACGCCTGCCGCCGCGCCCGTCCGGATACCGCGCGGCCTACGGAAGGCACCCGCGGAGCTGGAGCAGCGGGCCCACGGGAAACGGCGCCCGGAAGTCGGTCGTTTTCGCTCTCGCCGGGGCTGCTGGGAGTTGTAGTTCTCCGCTGAAGGCGGCCTCAAGTCAGGGCTGCGGTGGTTTAAAGAGCGCCACCGCGCGTTTGTGTGGGTTTTTTAAAACAACCTGAAAGATCACTGCTGCAAATTAGTCCCTCAGTCACTGCGGTGTGCACTTGACCCCAAGGCTCTCCAGAGACCCCTGCGCGGCGGGCTGCAGGGAAACAAGATACGGCTTGAGTTACAATATTCCATGGACCCTTCGCGGAGACTTTGGGAGGGGAGAGGGGCGGTTAGTAAGGAATTCAGCTAGGAAGTGAGAGTGGCTCCTGGGCCCCACTCGTGAGCCCTCCTCTCTGCGGGGCCTCATCTTTGGCCCAAAAAGGCTTGAACAAAACACTTAAGTAGTTCCCAACAGCTCAAGGCCACATCCCCAGGATGCCCTTGGCCACCTTTAACGTGCCTGCCTGATGAACCTCAAGGCTGCGACAGGAGTTACTTTGTCCCAGCCAACACCCGATGGCAGGGTCTTGTCTCCCAGGGTCTGTAGGATGGTAGGAGCCCGTCTTCTACACTCGCTGGGTGACGCTCACAGGTGACACTCCCTTCTTTTTGTCATTTTCACCTCCTTGAATCTGCTGAGACTTCATTCCGCCCCTGCCCCTCCGCCATCCCCCCTTTAAAACAACCGTCCCCCTGCCCCACCTCAGTACAAACCAGTTAAGAGCAGGACTGGTGCTCCCTTTTGCAATACTGTATCACTGATTAAAACTGTCCTTACCGCTTTACCTAGCGTCCACCTTCATTCATCTTTGACCTAAATGGGGTCGGAGGAGGCAGGCTTTGTAGCCAAATAATGAGACTGAGCCCTATGGTGCGCAGACTTGAAAGACGTTTCAGACTCTGGTGGTCACAGGGGGTGAGGCTTCCTGTCCTCAAGATGCTCTAGACCTTGTATCTGTCCTCTTCCCTTAAGGATATTGTGATTAAAAAAAATTGGGGAAGAACCTCAGACCAGACGAGGGAGTGTGTTCTGGGCCCAGGGATGAGCAGGAATGATGACTCCTACTCAAAGAGCTGAAGGGAAAGAAGCTTGTTTAAAAAAAAAAAATGCTCCCCATTTCATGATCTGTACCTTTCTCTTATGCTTCTTTTAAAGTCTTTTCATGATTGGTTTAACATCTATCAAAATCCATTTTACCTTAGAAATTGTTGGAAGGGTGCCACTCTTGGGTTCTGTGCTCAGTGGGTATAGGGCTGCCTTCTCCCCAGGTCTGGTCGTTAGAGCTGAGGCTAGCGGAGCTGTCTTCCCTTGTGCTTCCAATGGCAATGGGTAGACCGCACCCTAGGCCAGCTTGGAACGGACCACAGGGTTCCTGTGGGACAGTGCCCAACTGCAGGAGGGGAAAGAGGAGCTTAAGTGTGGGCGGAGTGCGTGTGTAGAAAACTTATACTCATTGAACTGCCCAGCTGTGATCCAACCAAGAATCTGCCACACTTGGGTTCTTAGGAAGGAACCCAGACCTTGGAAAGATGCCCAGCTCCATGGACTCTGTCACGAAGCAAACACAGGAGGTGCCGGGGTACGAACAGTACATACCTTTATTGCTAATTTGACTCTCAAGTGTTAGACTGGATTCTCGGCTGCAGCATTTGAAGCCTGGAACTTTTAGAAAACGCCAGTTACATTTTACTGAAAAGAATCTTTCGACTTTTTGGGAGAATAGAACCATTTGAGTCAATTCAGGCAGTGACATGTGTTAGGTGTCCCTGTCATATGTTAGGTATGTGGAACACAAAGAAATGGTCTCTGTCCTCAAGCAACTTAGGCTCTGAGTATACAGGTAAAACATGTACCTGTCAGAGAACAAATCATGGTGGCGTGTTGTTAAATTCTGCAATGAGTGGTACAGCCCTGAAGTTCTTAGCTGAAGACTATTTTTTGAAGTTTTCCCTAAATGCACCCAAACACCCTACAATGACCCCTTCACCCTGACATATCTCATGTTCTGTATTTTAATCGATTTTGTCTCTAGATTTACCAAATACAGATCCAGCTAAATTTGAATTTCAAACAAGCCAAAGATGCATTTTTAGTATGTCTAGGCAATACTTGGGACATACTAAAAAAAATCCATGTTTATCTGAAATTCAAATTTGACTTGGTATTCTGTATTTTTATCTGGAAACCTTACCTTGGGGGCAAGGATCAAGTCTCCTAATTTTCATATCCCTGATGTTTAGCTCTGGTGCTGATAAAAAAATGTCAGAATTTGTGGACTAACAAATGAATGTCTTAGGTACAGCACTATGCATTCTAGATTTTTCTGGGCAGCTCTGATTTTTAATTTGTTGAAAGGTCATGCAATCCCAGTTTTAATTTGGAAAATACTACCTCTGTGTTTATGGAGTCAAGTTTTCTAAAATGTAGAACAGGGGTGATCATTCAGGGCCCCTCTGGGATGCCCCTCCACCTTTGTCTGATTTCAGGAAGGGTGTTAGAGCAACAGCTGAAGAGCATGTGCCCCCCTCCCCCAACCCCGTACACTTAGACAAAAATGAGCATTTTCCAAGAAAAGAGGTGGAAACAGGTTCTTTTTCTTGCAGGATGGGAGGCTTTTGCTCAGCACCAAATTTCCTTCCATGCCATGGAGACCTGGAACCAGGAATGACCTGAGGTGCTGGGAAGGTCAGCGTTCTTTGTCATAGAATTGTGGGGACTGTATTTTCATTTCGTTTCTCTGTTGAGCTCAACACGAATGTGTGAGAAGCAGGATGCTTACCGTGTAAGGGTGAAGAGGATAAGCAACAGTGTGATTGTTGTATAGACATGGAACTGATGAGGAGAACAAAGGCCAAAAAAAAAAAAGTCACTTAAATTAAAATCTCCTTCCAGCTTACAGCCCAGAGACAGATCCCTGAAACACTCAGAGTGTGACTTTCCTCAAGGAATTTTTGGCTGCCTGAGGGCCTTCATGTTTAAAAGGAACCTTATCTTGGTAGCAGCTGGCCCCTCCGGAAAGCCTCGCTTCCTTGAAGACTTGCCCATCCCTAACCCCCACGAATTAAAAAGTATTCAGTGAGTCACTCCTCATTCCTTGATAACGCTTCCTGCCTACAGGTTCTGTCCGTGAGTAGGGAAGAGGTGAAGGGAGAGACAGGAGGGATAGGAGGACCCTGACTCCCCTGACTGGGCTCGGAAACTATTCCCGGAGAGGCCGAGACAGAGCTAAACAGAGCTAAGGGAACAAACCAAGATGGCGGAAGAGTCTCAAGGCCACAAGCTTCCCAGTCAGTTCTCAGTAAGACTGTCACTAAAAGCCCTCAGTGGCGGCCCATTTGGGACCCTTCTCACCCTACAGAGCTTTTTCTTTCCTTTCTGTTCTTACCTTCACTTACTAAATTTTCACTTCACTTCACTCTTTTGGGTCTGTGAGAGTCTTTCTTCGACTCCATGAGACAAGAAGCTTGCTGTCCTGCAACAGAAAAGAATGGTCATCAAGGGTTCAAGTTTTCTGACTGAGGGACTTATTTTTAGGTGTCCGTTTTTATAGCCCAATCTGACTTATTTTTACTTCCATTTAATTGTTTTAAATTATTTTAATTGACTGACTTGTTTTCATTGCATTTTTAGTTACTTCTGTTATGGCAAGTGATACTTAGGAAATTTGCTTTTTAAAAAAAATAAGTTAAAAAATGAGTCAATTTAAAGAAAACCTATTAAGTAAATAACAGGACAGGTGTTTCTCCTTTGTGGCAAATATGAGTAAATGGAGTTTCCCAAACAGTCATTTTCTCCCACCTTTAAAATACCCCTTCAGCTTTTGTCCTATCTCTCTCTGCTTCCCTTATGGTAAAATGTCTTGACAGAACTGTCTGGGGAGGGGTAGGGGGAAGGGGAGAGTTGTTTGTTTTCGCTTTCTCAAATTCTTCCATTCATTATTGTGTATTTTTTAATTAATGTATAATATACACAGAAAGATGAACAAATGCTAAGCCAATTATCCCAAAATAAACATAACAAGTTCCCCTCACCCAGCCCTCCCAGAAGACCTTCACTGGTTCCTCACCCAGGTTACTCACTCATCTCAAAGCTTCTAGTTTTTGGTTTTGTTTTGTTTTCATTAGAAAAACCAAAGCTGAGAAGATGCAATCCCCTTTCCTTGTGAGCTTGGGAAAATAGATGTGGCTTTTTTTGACTTGAGTGGGAAGTTGTGGCTCACAGTAAGATGACAGGATAATCGTTCCAAGGTGGTACACTGACGGAGGACACTCTTTCACCAGACAGCTCAAAGGGACACTGCCATTGAGAAACTCAGTGAAATTCAACCTGAAACACGAAGCGGATGTCAATACATCAACAGAGTGAGAACAACCAGTACCAGCCTGCTTAGTGAGGAGAAATGCAAGATGGGAGAGGCTGGGCTTGAACAAAGGAGTCACACTGATTACGAGGGGACGAGTGGTCCTTGTGTTGAGAGAGCCAGACTGTGCATGAAGCAGCTGCTCTCAGAATGAAAGAATAATGAATTCGTGTCCACTTACTGGTCTTTCAGCCTCCGGGGCACTTACTCAGCCAGCAATTCTATTTTCAGAAGCAGAGGATAAACACAGGCTTTAATCTCACCATTTAAAATCTAATAAATATTTTTACCAAACATCTGTGGCCAATTTTCCCATTGTTCTTTTGTACATCTACAAGCATATTTTATCTCCGTAGCTACCGTCTGCTGTTCCTTATGTAACGCCTCGCTTGGTTAAGAGCTTAGGCTCAGGACCTGTATTACCTGGATTCCTATCTGGTCTGCGCCCCCCGTGAGCTATGAATCAGCTGACTTAGGGAAAATGTCCTCCTCTCCTTATTTTTATTTTTCAGTTTATCTGAAGGTAGGGTGGGTAATAGATCTAACAGGATTGCGAAGATTAAGTGAGATGTTGTATGTAAAGCAAATACAATGTCTCAATATTGGTTAAGTGAAAAAAAAGAAGCCCACTACATTTAATAGTGTGTAGTGATCTCGACCGGGCCGAGAGCTTTCAGACATATTTTTTATTTGGTCTTCACTGTCACTGAGTGAGAGTTCAGGTTTGTCATTTTCACAAAAAGAAAGGTTTTTAGCTCTGTTCAAGGGCTCACATAATAGCATAGAACAAATGGTAGAGTCAGAATATTTTATCTAAGACATTTTCCTCCTTAACTTAATGGCTTTTTACAGCATTATGCTACTTCCCTTTAAAACAAAATTGCTGTTCTCTTGGTAGTTGATTTGGCCAACTTCATTCATAACGGAAGAATCAAAATGAGAGCCCAGGTCCCCTCCTGCACGAATCATCTGAACCTCAGCTTTCCCTCAAGAACTCCTCAGAAGGAACTGAATTGGTGAAATAAAAAAATTGTGCCTGTGCATATTATCACCCATTTCTGGAAACCTGCTGAGAACTAAAAGACTACTTAGTTAGGTAAGGAATGGAAATTGAAATTCATTGTGCAGAAGTCTTTTAGGTGCAAATGACAGAGACCCAATTTAAACTAGCTCTTGTAAGAAGGGACTTTATTCCCTCTGTTATGGGTTGAATTCTATCCCCCTCAAAAAAGATGATGTTGAAGCTCTAACTCCCAGTACCTCAGAATGTGACCATATTTGGAGATGGGATTATTATAGGGATAATTAAGTTAAAATGAGGTTATTAGGGTGGGATATCACCACTGTGACTGAGGTCCTATGGAAAGGGGAATGTGGATACAGAGATGTGTATAGAAGGAAGACAATGTCAGAGACACCGGAGAAGCTGGCCATCTACAAGCCAGGGGAAGAGTCCTGGACACATCCCTCCCTTACAGCCCTCAGAAGGAATCAACCTGCCAACACCTCGATCTTGGACTTCTATCTTCTGGAACTGTGAGATAATTAATTTCTATTGTTTAAGCCACATGGTATGTGGTTCTTTGTTGCAGGAGCCCTGGCAAAGTGGTACACACTCTTATACCTGGGAAGTTCAAGGGTAGGATTTAAGCAGGGGTGGATCTAAGAGAACAAATGATATCACCAACACTTGGCATGAAGTGTTTGTAGGCAGGCTGTGTGTGGGCAATCTTGGCAGCACAGAAGTTAGTATCTAATCACTTAGCAACTTCCATGGGATGAGGGAGCCCTTTCTCAACTGCTTCAGCAAAAGGCCTAGGACAAGGGTTTCCTGGCTCTAATCTACCCGGCTTTGGTTATGCCCAAGCCTAGAAAGCAGGGTTGGGAGAAGAGGCAGGCCGTCTCAGCGTCACTGAAATCACATGATCTAAGAGCGGTAAAAGGTGACTTCCAAAAGAGAAATTAATTGATTACCAGGAGAAGAAAGGCTAGAGTGCTCAGGAGGCCTGTGTCAAGCACTACTGCAACACTCTTGCCTAACTCTCCATGGCACTAGTTAAGAAACTGAGGCTCAAGGCATTAAGACCTGTTGGCAGACCTCAATATTGCCAGAGAGTTACAGAGTGTTTACGACATGTAAGACACACTCTTAGCTAAGGAGTATGAATGCAAGGACACGTATTGTCCTTGTGCCCATGGTGCTTAGAGACCAATGGGGAGATAGACCAAAACGCTGAACATCTTTCTGTAAAATAGAAGGGAGCCACAATAGGAACAGAATCAATAGGAAGTAGGAACATAGTATTATGAAAATCATTAAATCTGCCCAGGCAGGGAGAGGGAGGGGGGTCCAGTATAGCAGGTGGGTTGGGAAAGGTCCTACTCACACTTATCAAAAAAGTCTCACTACACTTGTGCCAGGTTAATCTGTCAGAGCACTGGGAGGCAATGATATCATTAAACCTTGCAGAGCCTGGTACCTGGAGAGTATTTATTAAGCATTTATGGAATGAGTGATGGGAAGAATGAAGTGGGTCTTATTTGAAGAAGCTAAATGTCATTAAGCCCTGGTCTTGCTTTATCAGTTCTGAGTCTTCATCTCCGTGTACATTTCCAGGATTACTTGTTCATTACATCCAAGCTTTCCTTCCTGCTCACTTCCATTCATTCTGCAAACAGAGGACTCAAAGCTCTGAAGTTTGCACTGTCCTTTCCTCGGAGTTTTGAACAACTTTCTTCAGTTCTTTTTACCTACTGTATAATGAATCGTCTCCCCTAGAACATTGTTTTCCAAACATTTGCTTTATTTAGCTTTCAAAAGCACCTCAGCAGAACACGCTATAGCTCCCCACTGCTCTGCTTGATTAGTTTTCAGGAGTAAAAAATGTGGTGACTTTATAAAATATGTATGCCTTCATAAATCTTTGGGTGTCTGTCTAGGTGATATATATTTTTCATTTCTGTTCTGCTCATTCTCGATGATTAAATTTCCACAAAGACACAAAGAAGGGTATCCGACTTGTCCCCACACTGATGCCCTCCCGGCCTCCTTGCTTTTTCCTGCCCTACCTTCAGGGATCACTCTTTCCCACTGAGGTAGGTGCTCAGCGCCCTCGTACCTTCATGAGAAGAAGCTACTGAGAAGGCTCAGCAGGACCATGCCCACCACCACAGCTGATGATCCCAATGACCCTTCCAGAAGGAGATTTTAATTCATTGACTTTCAGTGATTCTTTAGGGGTTGGGTTCCTTCTCTATGCACACCACCTACAGCTGGTCTCCAGGCTGAGGTATTTCTGCCCACTGGGGACTAGATCCTCTGCTATGGAGGCTTGGCTCAAGAAGTGTGTCAGTCATAGTGAACTCAGCCCGTTCCACGGGGAGTCTGTCTCCATTCGATGTGAACTAACGTTTTCTGCTTCGAAATTCCTATAAGGCAGTGTAGAGTCTACAAATATTTTTGGCAAAAGCATTCCTGGGTTGGCATAACCCAGATGTCATACCCTGATGTCTATGCCATTGTATCTTTACCCGCTTGTCTTCATTAGTTCTTCAAGTGATATAAATACTTTCTCTGAAACTTCTAATTTTCAGGTCTCTCTGTAAGTGATACTGGTGAAATGCTGCTAGTAGCTTTCTAGAAATTATCACACCACCCGAGAAATCCCTTTTTAGTGGAAACTGTAATGATTCAAAGCACCTTTTGTTTGAAAAGGGCACTGACTTTATCCATCAAATCTTCTCGGGTTGGGTGACCTTTTGATCATGACTGTGAGTGGACCGCAGACCATCTGCTCCTTCTGTTTTACTCAGCACATCCCGTCTCCTCTAAATGAGCTGGTGGTTAACGGCAGGGGTCCTAATGCACCAGAAGTCCTGCTCATCACTTCCCCCCACCGCCATACTGTATATTTTGTATTTCGATCTGGCTCCTAAAGAATAACAACTACGGAAATGCTCCTGGCAATTATCTTGTGATCCTTGGGTAGAATTTCTGCTTAGACCAGATGTCCTGTCCTTCTTCCTCAGATTACCTGTTCATGACAAGTCAAGATGTCCTTGTGCTTCTTAAATAAATGTGTATTTTCTCATTATAATAGAAATACATATTTTTGTACTGCATATTTTGTAGTGACCCTAGGTAAACACAGAAATGTATGGAGAAGGAAACAAAAGTCCCCAGGAAGACTGAAATCCCACTATTCAGAGGTAACTACTGTTAACAGTCTATGTCTTTTTGGCACTGTGTATATATATGTATGTGTATACATAGTCTCAAGTTCTTCTCATATGTTATCTCATGAGCATTTTCCTGTGAAGTATTTTTGAAAATATCGTATTATATATTTCTTCATTATGGATGAGTTATTATGATTGAATTGTTTACCTATCGTTGGATATTTTAGCTTGTGTTTTTATCTTTCCTTGTAGATGGTGAACATAGTTACATCTTTATCCTTTTATCCCATGACCTCCTTGGAATGAATTCCTTGGAGAGGAATTGCAGAACTTGATTATCTTGATCTTATTGTCCTTCATGTTTATGGACTGCCCTTCTGCAAATGATTAGCAATTTAAACCACCAGTTCTTTAAAGGGCCTCTTCTAATGTTTCCCCAGCGATGTAGGGTATTTTCATTAAGAGACATTTCAACCGCGTGCGAGGTGAAAGATGATATTACACTCTTCCTTTCCATTTTATTTATTTGACTGCTAAGAAGTTGAGCATCAAGTCTTGTATGCCTTTTCCTTTTTTTTTGCATTTATTTTATATGCTCACTCATGATGCTCTCTGCTTATTTTTTCTACTAGATTGTTCAAGTTTTCTTTTCTTTTTCTTGTCTTTCTCTTATTGATGTTGGACCTCAAATGGAGAGAGTTGAGGTAATGATACTCCTTTTTTCATGCACTTTGCTCCCTTTCATCCCATCTCACTGCCTCTCCCCACACCCGACAGAGGCAAGCTTCCTGGTGTATTCATTCATACGCATTGTGAAATACGTACTATTGTAGGCATGGATTTCAGATTGATATAAATCAAGTATTAGTATTACATTTACTTAGCACAATTTTAAGGATCACCTGTGTTGCTCTGTGTGTATCTAGTACATTACTTCTGATTGCTGCAGAGTACTGCATGACGGGTGGATATGGGTATACTCGGCAGGAGGGGAATTGCTTGGTGCTACCGGATGTGATTAACTGCCCACTGCTCCTCAGATGGCTATTCCAGTCTGAATTCCCACCAGGGGTGCACAAAAACTCCTAAACCCCTATGTTCTTCCCATACTTACTGGTCACTTTAACAGGTAAAAGTAGTTATTATTGGGGCGCCTGCGTGCCTCAGTGGGTTAAAGCCTCTGCCTTTGGCTCAGGTCATCATCCCAGAGTCCTGGGATCCAGCCCCACATCACGCTCCCTGCTCAGCAGGGAATCTGCTTCCTCCTCTCTCTCTGCCTGCCTCTCTGCCCGCTTGGGATCTCTGTCTGTCAAATAAAGAAAATCTTTAAAAAAAAAAAAGAGTAGTTATTATTTTGCTGTGCATTTCTCTGATTGCTAATGAATTTGAGTATCTCGGTCTGGGTTTTCTCTTGACTAATCACAGACTTTATGCGGTTTTTAAATGTTTTCAGGTTTACTTGGGCTCTTTATAGATATATAAAGATATATGAGTCTCTTGCATGTTTTGCTCTACTTGTACATCATGTTTGTTAGCAGTGTTTTCTCCAATTTATTTTAATTTTGTTCGTGCTATTTTATACACTCGTCTTAAATTTAGTGGATAGTCAGATCTATTAATGGTATTACGTGATTTCATCCAATATATTTGTGATATTTGGCAAATTGTTTCTCTTCTGCACTAACAACCTGTTCTACTGCTTTCTTCCCAAGACGTCAACCAGTTGTTTCAAAACGTGTGTTGTCACTTTTGATCCACTAGGGGCCAACACTTCCTTGAAAGAAACTGATGTCCCTCCCTAAAACTCATCCTTTTCTTTCTGGAAGGGGGTGGGGGGGGGGAAGATTAGTTAAAATAAGCCTTATGTAAAAATAAGTAATTTCCATTTAAATTAAATGACTGGAAATTATATAAAAGAGTCTAAGTAAAATGAAAAGGCTACCAAAGAGATAAAAAGAATTCTGAGGTTTTTTAAGTTTGGAAAAAACAAAAATAAAAACAAAAACAAAAAACAAAAAATATAAATAAAGCAGTTAAATTTTAAAAGAAATTAACTCAGAAGAAAATTTTAGTTTTAAAATAAAAATAAAAATGGTCCAGCTTCTATTCAAAGACTACATTAATTGTTAGTAAATAAGAGGTAGGTAACAAGAAACAGCAGTAATGACTTTTTCTACTTTTCTCCCCCTCTTTGTTCTGAAAGGCCAGGAGGTGGGGCTCTCCCGCCCTCCATATTCTCTAGGCTCCTACACAAATAACCGAGTGGAAAACTATTCTCAAACTAAATAAATCAGTTGTCTTAATTCAAATGAGGCAATCTGTACAAAAGATCCATGCTGACCTTAAAGCAGTCATTGAAAATTGCTTCCTCTCTGAGCCCCATTAAAATTCTTAAATCATGTTTATGACACAGAAGTAGACAAATCCACAAATGGAGGAAAAGAGGAAGAGAAGACGGAAGGAAGTTGGTTGCATTTATACACACTAACAATAAACTATTCCAGAGGGAACTTAAGAACACAGCCCCATTTACAATAGCATAAAAAAAGAACAAAAGTCTTAGGAATAAACAAGGAGGTGAGATACACTAAGAAGTAGAAAGCACTGATGATAAAACCAAATGAATAAACAAAGAAAAGGCAGAATCAAACCGATAAACACGGAGAACAATCTGATGGTGAGAGTTTGGGCAAAATGCATGCAGGGAAGTGGGAGAGAGAGGCTTCCAGTTACAGAAGGAGTAAGTCATGGGAATAAAAGGAACAGTACACATGCCTTTTACAGTCAATGATATTGTAAAAGTGGTGGATTGAGACAGGTGGTAGCTACCCTGTGGTGAAGGCAGCATAGTGTATAGGCTTGTTGAATCACTGCTTTGTGCACTTGAAACTAATGTAACTTTGCGTGTCAACTATACTAAAAAAAAAAAAAATATATATATATATATAAAACACTGATGAAAGAAATTAACGCAGACAAATAAATGGAAAGACTTCATGTGTTGGAAAAATTAATACTTAAAAGGTCCAAACTACCCGAAGGAAGCTACGGATTCATTGCAATCTATCAAAATCCCAATGGTACTTTTCACAGATGTGGATTAAGAACCACCCTAAAATTCATATGGAACTGTAAGACACTGAATAGCCAAAATAATTTTGAGACAAAAGAACAAAGCTGGAAGCCTCACACTTTCTGATTTGAAAAATATAGTAGAAAGCTATAGTAATTCAAACAGTATGGTGCTGATGTGAAGACAGACATGTAGATCAATGGAACTGAATAGGGAACGCAGAGGTAAATGCTTATATATACAGTCAACTGATCTTCTACAAGAAAGTCAGACCACACAATGGTGAGAAGATAGTCTCTCAACAAATAGTGTTGGTAAGACTCGATTTCTATAAGCAAAAAATCAAAGCGGTCCATACACCAAATCAATTCAAAATGGATTAAAGACTTAAATGTAAGACCTGATTCCACAGAATTCCTTAAAGAAAACACAAAGGGAAGACTTCTTGACAATTATTTTCTGGTTGACACCAAAGGCACAGGCAACAAAACCAAAACAATCAATGGAGACTACAAACTAAAAAGCTTCTTCACAGCAAAGGAAACAATCAACAGAGTGAGATGTGTTCTATGGGATGAGAGAAAATATTTGTGAACCATCTATCTGATAAGAGGTTAACAAATATATAAGAATCTCATAATTCAATAGGAAAAAACAAATAGCCTGATTAAAATATGGCCAAAGGGCTCAAATAGACATTTCTCCATCAAGACATACAAATGGCCAGCAGGTATATGAAAAGGGGCTCAACATCACTGATCTTCAGGGAAATGCAGATATAAACCATCATGAGACCATCATTGTTTGGATGGCTACTGCCAAAAAAAAAGACAAATGTTGGCAAGGGTGTGAAAAACTGGAACCTTACATACTTTTCCATAGAATAGTACAGCCACTGTGAAAAACAGTATGGAGTTTCCTCAACAAATTAAAGATAGAACTTCCATATGACCTAGCAATCCCACTTTTGGGTATATATCCCAAAGAACTGAACTACTTCATGGCTGAAATTTTTTCACTGACATTTTAAAATAGGGTTAAAATTTTTAATATAGATCTTGCATGTTTATTGTTAAATGTATCCCTAAGAAGTTAATATTTTAATTGTTGTTGTATATTTCTGGTATCTATTAGTTATTGTTTGTGCACTGGAAAACTATTGATTTTTTTTTGCATTAATTTTGTACCTAAGACAACTTACCGAATTTTCTTCTTGTTTATAATGGCTTTTAAGTTAACCCTCTTGGGTTTTCCAGGTATATAAGTACAACATGTGAGAACAATACATTTCAATTTGATTGTCTTCATTTCCAAAGAACAAAGTAAAAATCTACAAAAAAAAGTAAAACTATGTAACTTTTTGTTGTACATAAAACCATTACTGATGGAATAAACATCTGGGATACAGAGTAGAAGTTAGGTCTATCTTAAAATAATTGGTGCGGAGGCGGTGTGGAGAGAGAGGGAGCGAGGGAGTGAATTTACCCAGAAAAAAAAATGAGTAAGCTCTTGCAGTGATTAAGAAAATTAGAAAGCCCACCTAAGAGCAAAATATGTATAATAAACACGAACAGTAATGGACATTAGTATCTGTCAAATCTGTTCTATTATGGCATCTACGTTGAACTTGAAGGCCAAATTCTCCTTAATACTGTGAGTAACATGGTCAGGTCACCTGGCATGCCCTTCAGCCTGCAATAGCAGTAGCTAACGAAAAGTGGGGACCTCTGTCTCCTTTTCTGGTGACAAAGGTGCAACTAATGGACAGTGAAGACCCTGACCTGCTTCTTCTTTTTCCCCAGCCCGAGATGAAGGGATTCCCACTGACTCGATCAAAGGAAGGGGAGAGAAAGGATGCGCAAGCAGCACGGGATTTAGACTCCGTAATGGACTGCTAGCAAAAGAGGACAGCCCTCTCGCTGTTATCAGAAGGGGAACACTGAGTGTCTCATCCCTTGTGAGAAGAGTCTGCTTTCGGATGGGGCAGTTACTCACTCTTTTACAGGCTCTTCCTGACTTTGTTGCCTTCCTTTAAGCGGGTATCTCTGCACTGGCTAGCAGTCTGCTTCCTCCCTGCCAAAAAATTATTTTGGATTCGATTCATGGTTTGCCTAATTTTTTTTTTTTTTTTACACTTTAAAGGAATTGGATACTCTCTTTGTGTGCTAAATAAATTTTATGTGCATTTAAGTATTCTCAGTCCAGTAAATTCTACAGACTTCTTTTTATAAAGACATAACCAACTTGACTGAGAAACAGAAGACAGACCCTGATTATGGAGTTTCCGTTACATGAATGAGATTATATGTTTCATGACACAAATGGGCTCATCTGCAGACTTGTGCTTTTCACATTAACAGTCTGGTTTGACTTTGGATGTCGATACATATAAAGGTAACTCACTCTTTTAATGACTTATAATCATGCACTGTATGCAGGTGCTACAAGTGAATGGACCAATTCTTTATCAGTGGTAATTTGGGTGGTTCTGGCAAAAATTCATTGCATTTTATACACCAGCCTTTAACCCGTGGTAGCCTGAATGGGAATGAGGACAGTTATACCAGAATCCCGGCTCTGCCCAGAGCAGGAGGACTTCCTAGTGGACCAGTGTTCGCTTTGTAGCAGTGGAGCCAAACGAGAGCTGCCAAGCATTGGAAGCTGAGATTAGGGCTGTGAAGTTTGGATATGATGGCATTGGTGGGTGGCGTGGCATGAGGCAAGGCCACAAGAGGAGCCACAGAAGTTGGCCTGGTATGTTCCAGTTCCCTGGCTTAGTAACTGCAGCATTAGACAGAAATGACAATGGCATTTTCATAATCCCATAATCCCGTAATCCCAAAATGGTGGCAGTAATGCTGGTCTTACTGACAGTATTTTATATATTAAAAAAGAATTATATGCCATCATATTCCATACGTTGTCATCAGAAACTGATGAATGTGAGAGAGAGCCAAGGACTGCTTATTCCTGTGTCCTTCTAGCCTAAATATTCTAGAAAAGGTAAACTAGGAAGAAGTTAAAAATTATCCCCTAGGAGAATCATCTGTTTCTCAGAAAACAGGTTCGGTGCTTTCAGGAAAGACAGGGAAGAACGTTAACCTACAGCTTCCTCATCTTTTCTTCCCCCCTCGCCCTACGCCTTCCCTGCCACTCCATTTTCCACACAGTCCCTTCCTAAGTCCTGATGCTCCCCCTTCAGATTCCATCAGGGACTTCTGGAAACTGAGCCCAAACTAGCTCTGGGAAATAAAAGGCTCTGAGAACAAAAAATGCTCACTTCACTAGTAATTTAGAAAATTGGAATTAATACAACCAAAGGGTACTTTGAACAGGCTTTAGAAGGAGGTTCCCCACTGAGCAGGGAGCTGGACGAGGAGCTCCATCCCAGGACCCTGGGATCATGACCTGAGCCAAAGGCAGACACTTAACTGACTGAGCCACCTGGGTGCCCCCAAGTCATCTCTATTTAATATAAAATGTAAATGCAGTATAGAACTCTCTGGATATATCTCATAATGTACATAATTCAGAATTTAGGTTTTTGAAATACTGAAATAAGGGTGCTATGCTTGGAAAAATACAAAATACGTGGATTTCCAAAAATAGCATGATATTCTGGCACACCAGAATACAGTTGACCACTGAACAATATGGGGACTGGAGTGCCAACCTCCATAAAGTTGACAATTCATATAAAACTTTTGACTCTCCTAAAACTGAACTACTAACAGCCTACTGTTGACCAGGAGCCTTACAGATCACATGAACAGTTAATCAACACTAAGTTTGTATGTTCTATGTATTATATGCTGTATTCTTATAATAAATTAAGTTAGAGGTAAGAAAATGTTATTAAAATCATAAGAGAAAATATATTTACAGAATGGTACTATGTTTAGCAAAAAAAAATTCTGTGTATAGGTGGGACCTATGCTCATGTTATCAAGGGCCAACTGAACTCCATCATTTGGAATGATCCTAATGGTCAAGGCTGAAAAAACTGAACAAGGAGGCAAAACACCATGATGGGATACCAAACCGATAATTAGAACCAAGCCATGGAACTGGGTGAAGTAACACGGTACAACAAAGTGGGCCTGAATTTGGAGCCAACAGACTGAGGCTCCATGCTGGGACTCTTACTTACTGAAGCTGTTGGGTTTTGGACAAGTTCCTTCATCCCACTGGGCCTTAACTTTCTTCATGCACAGTACAACATGCACAGTAACTCTGCTCTTCCTCTTCCACAGGGCTGCTGTGACATAACAGATGATACTGGGAACAAAAACCGTAAAAATAGGACCTCAGGCTCTAAGGATGGAATCGTTCTTTATTTCAACATTTTAACATTGGGAAAGAAACAACATGGTACGATTTTGCTCTCAAACTGCGTGAAGTTGACTCCTTTCTTGAATGTTCTCTTATTTTTATGTAGATGTAAATCAAGAGGAAATTTTGCATTACAGGATAAGTTTCCTTCCTCACTAACAAGATTAGCTGGTACTTTTTATGAATATATGTAATTTTTAGCTATTGTTATCTCCATTCAGAGTGATGTATCCTGAATGAAAAAAGAGCTTTTTATACCGTTCTGTTTGGAGGGCCAGATTTGTTTGGTCTGTACATGCAGGATCGTCTCCCTGTTATTTTAAAGTGAACCTCAGATAGCATATTTACGGAACCTTTGAATTTGATGTTTGATTAGAACCATCTTTGATTCTTGCATATCTGTTGGCCTCATGTCCTGTGGCTGAGCTGGTCTTGAAGCTTCATTGCGCATGAAAGCCTTTGGCAGATTGTTTGCTTAGAAAGGGAGCTTGGCTCCTTCCTGGCAATCATCCTGTGCTGTCTTTGCTTGGTCCTTCCTTGTTCCTGCTCTCTCTGCCCATCTTTGAATTCTGGTTCACTCAGCCTTCAAGTCCCTAGTTGGGGACTTGTTGCCACTGAGTTGGGTTCTCACTACCCCCCCAGGGGCAACTGGTTATTTGCTCTTCCAAGCTTTCCTGCAGTTCTCACCTAGTTCTAGCCCCTCAAGTTCCATTCCTGGCAGCACTGGTTCACTGCCAGCTCCAGTAAGGTGAGAAAAGGACATGGATAACATGTGACAGCTTTCTCACATGTTGGGATGGTGCTTCTCCTTCACTTGGTTCCTTAAAGTATTCTCCAATGGAGTTCTTCCAGGAAGAATTGGCCAGTCCCAATTTCCATGGTTTAATCATAAAAACTACCGGGAAGATGGTAAGTATTCCATTTTGTGTTAAATGCTGTCATTAGGCCACCATCTTGTTTTTGGCTTTATGATCCTCCCAGTTTTCTACCGCACACTTTTTAGGTCAGCAGCTCTTTCTCTTGATTTGAACTGTTCTGATTCTAATTCCACACTAAGTGACACTCCAACACCAGGTGGGTGTCCTATAATTCAACTCTATTCTGACACTAGCTACCTGGAGAGTGTCCAATCCCGCAGACTGATGGCTCAGCCCCACAAGACTTCAGACGTCCCCACTTCAGATGCCAAACTGCAGGTCCAGAGTCTGTGCTTCTGACCAACTATAACCCAGTGGCTCCCATGAGCCCCTCCTCGGTTTTGTTAAAAAACGAAATTCAACCAAGTAGATTTGAAGATCAAATTGGCTTTATTCAGTGATTCATGAATTGGACAGGATCCCATCTAACAAGCAAAGGAAAGCTCCAAGAAGCTGTACAAAATGGAAGTTTTCCAAAGACGGAGAGGGGCAAGAAAAAGGAATTTATTAGCAAGGAATGCAGCTTTAGGCAAGCATGTCCCTTCCTAGACTAGACTAGAAGGGGGTCAATCAGATTACCTACTTGTTAGTGCTGACTAGGAAATTCCAGTTTGGCTTGTTAAAGGTTATCTTCCTGGAGTGGGGGTAGGGGAGTGGAGGGAGGGGAGAGTTGAAACCCCAGTTAAGTTATATATTAAGTCTTAATTTACTGACTTAAACGACACCATTTTGGGCCTGTACTTTTCTTTTTTAACAGGTTCCATTATTTGCTAAAGTGCCTCACAGAACTCGGAAACGTTTTGTTTACTAGAATATCAGTTTGTTGAATATATAATCCAGGACATGACTTAGGCTATAGGATGTAATTCAGAAACAGCCAGGTGCAAGAGATGCGCAAGGCAAGGTGTGGGGAAGAGGCGTGGTGCTTCCACGTCCTCTCTGACCAAATTGTTCTCCCCAGATCTTGTGTTTTCCAGCCTGGAAGCACTCAGAAACCCAGACTTCAGGGTCTTTAAGGAAGCTTCATTACACAGACTTGACTGATGAAATCACTGGCCGCTGTGACTAAACTCAGTCTCCAGCTGAAATTTGGGGTGGGAGGGACTGAAAGCAGCAACCTTTCAGTCACGTGGTAGGTTCCTCTGGTAACCCCATCCTTAAGTGACCCAGGAACCTTCCAAATTAGCATAACAAAAGCAATTCCACAGGGTTGGTCTCTTGGACAACTGCAAGAATTTCGGAAACTGGGTGCTAGAACAGGGATACAAACCAAGTACTTGTTATTGTATCACAATATTATGGATTTCAGAATCCATGCAACTGTCTTTCCTGGGCGAGGCTGAGAAGGAACCTGGGGAGTACATCCCCAGCAGCGAGGCTGGAAGAGAAGTTGGATAACACTGGGCAGGCAGCGTTCAGAAAGGCCCTCAAGGACACCCAGCTTCTCTGTCTGTGGATCCTCTCCCATGTGCATGAGTGACCTCAGGATGTAGTAAATGATGCTGGAGGGAAGGAAGGTTCCTATTTCCAGCTGCACAGGTGGGGCTATTTTCACTTTGGAACCAACCATTAGCCCAAAGACTGTTCAGTCCTAGATTCCTTGGGAAGCTTAGGCCCACAGGAAAACAAAACAGCTGGAAGGCCCAGCCCTGGCTTAAAACAGCTCGTGGTAGGTCCTGTTCTTCTAGGGGGTCTGTGACCATGCAGGGTGTGGCTGCACAGAGCCCTGGTAGCCTGAACACAAAATTGGGAGGTCTGCAGGTTGAGCTCCAACTCTCCCCTTCCATTCAGTCGGTCCTAATCCATCCTGCTTGTTCTTTCCATTTCTTCACTTCTGACATGCAGGCAGTGATTAAGCCCCAGGAAGGTATTAGAACACAGGCAGGAATAAACTTCCCGCGGGTGACTATTTGCCTATCTCTCCCTGCGCCCCCTCAGTCCCAGGTTTAGATGCTCTTCTGAAGAGCTCCCATCAGCGGAAGCTGCTCCTATCCCAGGATCTAGAGTCTCAGAACTCGAGGTGGTGAAGGACAAGCACATTATGGATTACCCGAGCTGTTTTTATTTATCTTTTTGCTATTTCAAGCAATGGGGGAAATGTCAGAAGGATGGACACGGATAAAAAACAAGACAGTTTCTAGGATGTGAGCTTTGTTGGTTTGTTTTCCTTCTGGTTAGACTGCTTGTGTTTATTTTGGCAAAGGGCAGCATGGAAGGAGAGTAAGGATGGGGAAACATCAGAAACCATTTTGTATATAACAGTGGCAAGATAAGAACAAAGCGGGGTGAATGCTAAGAGAAATAAAAGTGAAAAACATATAAATGCACATACACATATCTATATCCATCATCTCTATACATACAAATTATACATTGAGTAACTATATATGTGTAATATAAATTTTGCTAAGCAGTTTCACAGGCACCATGTAATTTGGCATGAATAAAAACACTACTAAGTTTGTACTATTGTAAATTCATTTTAGAGACAGGTGGACTCTCACATAGAGATCTCAAAGAACTTGGCCCAAAGCACGTTTGTGTGGAGCCTGGATTTTAATACGTGGGGGGCTAATTCCAGAACTTAAGTTCTTTACCATGGAAGTAAGTCTGAGTTAGTTCTGTGAGTTAGGAAGAGCAGGCACTTACAGTTTCTTTGAGGATACAGTGCCACTCAAGATAAGTGTGGGTGGCGAGTGTGATCTTTAGACGGGAGTAGATCCAGACGGTGACTCACCTCCAGAGACAGTCCTGGAACCGCAGGTCAGAAACATATTCTGGGTCTGGGCTGAACTGGCCTGGCATTTTGAAAAGAAGGAGAGGAATTCTATTTACTGTGATGTTTTTTTTTTTTTTGTTTTGTTTTGTTTTTTTGTTTTTTTTTTAAAGATTTTATTTTATTTATTTGACAGACAGAGATTACAAGTAGGCAGAGAGGCAGGCAGAGAGGAGGAAGCAGGCTCCCTGCTGAGCAGAGAGCCTGATGCGGGACCCTGGATCATGACCTGAGCAGAAGGCAGAGGCTTTAACCCAGGACCCTGGATCATGACCTGAGCAGAAGGCAGAGGCTTTAACCCACTGAGCCACCCAGGCGCCCCTTTACTGTGATGTTTGATGGGCAATCACATGATTATCGCCTGTACAGGGGAACTGGAGGCATATATATTTTTTCTATTGTTCTGACTTCTGATCTGGTTTTGCAAATATTATATACAGCATTTCTATCATTCGGCTATCATATTCAGAAGAACATAAATAGTAAAATTAATGAAATCCCTTAACTATTGGTTCAGCATATAATTTTTGCTCAAGATTGTTCTCATAAAAAATCCTTGTAGCAGAAACCTTTTATTTTTGTCTTCTCCCCAACATGTTAATCTCCTTTTATTCATGAATGATTAAGTCAGTATGACAGGAAAATAATATTTCCAGGCAGTGAACAGAAATGCAGAAATTGAATTTACTAGCCAAGCACCATATCTGAGTCATTATACCACAAATAAATTGTGTGTATGCCTGAGCAATGCATTAACTTGTTCCACTTGTCCTGATAGCATAAGACATTTTAAGGAAATGTTAGGGACTTTTAGTTTATTTCTATTCATTGAAAAATCTTATTTAGCCACCTATGCCTCTGAGCTTTTCTTGCAGTCTACAGCCTTTTCTGTAGGAAAATAATTCTAAAAGTAGATATGACATTTCTTTTAAAATCAAATGCTTCTTCAAACATATTGCCATAATAAAAATAGTAAGTAGTGCAGATGGTCTAGGGCTGTAAACTAAAACTTATTTTGACTTAGATGCCGCATGTAATCATCTATCTTTTGACAATATAAAACGGGGACTAGCTGCATAAATAAGACTCCTTTTTGTTGGTCCCTTTTCCGTCCCTTCCTCTGTTTTTTCCAAATATTGGTGACTGTTGTATTGGTCTCTACCTGCCTTTAACGTGGTGTGCGTTTCCTATAAAAACTGGATAATGGGGACGCCCGGGTGGCTCAGTGGGTTAAGCCTCTGCCTTCGGCTCAGGTCATGATCCCAGGGTCCTGGGATCGAGCCCCGCACCGGGCTCTGTGCTCAGCGGGGAGCCTGCTTCCCGCTCTCTCTCTCCCTGCCTCTCCGCTTCCATGCGATCTCTGTCAAGTAAATAAATAAAATCTTCAGAAAAAATTGGATAACGGCTTTCATTCAGCTTAAAAATAAGTGTTTCTTCGTGCCTCCCCGCCCCCCGTGATGGCCGTCCTCGGAGGCCGGGCGCCCAGTCGTCAGAACCCGCAGGTTTCCCCAGCCCCTGCGGCACCGCCCTGACCGCCGGCCTAGCCCCGCCGGCGCCCCGGTGCCCAGTCCGAGTGCGTCCGCGGCGCCTCCGGGCAGTGGGGCCCGTGGAGCGCATCTCCCGTGTTCGGAGCGCATCTCCCGTGTTCGGAGCGCATCTCCCGTGTTCGGAGCGCATCTCCCGTGTTCGCAGGCGTCTCTGGCGACCGCACAGGACGTCCGTGGCGCAAACCGACGCCCCTCCCGTCCGCACCTCACACTGTCCGCCACGTCAGCACCGGCGTCGCGGCGCGGCCGGCTCAGGCGACGACCCCGCGTCCGCGTCCAGCACGGCCGGGCGGGCTCCCTGCCGGGCGGGGCGCCGCCGCCCCGTCTCCCTCTCGCTCTGCCCGCCGCGGTCGCGACTCGTGACCCTCTCTCTGTCACACAGTAAATAAAATCTTTAAAAAACCTGGTATCTCAAAGAGCAATATACAGGTAGGCAAGCTCAGAAACAGGTAAATTAAAATGGGGGAGGCCTGGCTGGTTCGGTGGGGAGAGCTTCCACTGGAAGGTTCCAGACCGGCTCTCCCGACCCGCACTCCTGAGGGCTGGTCACCCCGCGGCCAGGCTCCGCCCGGGTTCTCGCCATCTCTTCCCTCCGCGCGCTGTAGCACGCGCCCCCGCGGCGCTCACACGTGTGCGCGCGCGCACGCACGCACTGCCATCACGCACGTGCGCGTGCGCACGCACACGCACAGCGAGCATTCACGTGTACGCGCGCGCGCCTCCTGCCTACCTCTGCTACCTACCTTCTCGTGCCTTATCGTTCCTTTACAGCCTTTTGAAGTATCAGATTATCTGACGGCCTCAGCTTCACAGATGTCTTCACGGAGGACGGTGAAAGGCGGTTAGGGCACAGGTCCGTTTGAACATTTTGGCATCCAGAAACATTTTTTATTTTAAGATTTTATTTATTTATTTATTTTTTAAAGATTATTTTTTTATTATTTTATTTTTTTTTTTTTTTTGGCAGAGAGAGATCACAAGTAGATGGAGAGGCAGGCAGAGAGAGAGGGAAGCAGGCTCCCTGCTGAGCAGAGAGCCCGATGCGGGGCTCGATCCCAGGACCGTGAGATCATGACCTGAGCCGAAGGCAGCGGCTTAACCCACTGAGCCCCCCAGGCACCCAATTATTTATTTATTTGACAGACCGAGATCACAAGCAGGCAGAGAGCCAGGCAGAGAGAGATGGGCAAGCAGGCTCCCCCCGAGCAGAGAGCCCTACGCGGGGCTGGATCCAGGACCTTGAGATCATGACCTGAGCGGACGGCAAAGGCCTCAACCCACTGAGCCACTCAGGCGCCCCCAGAAACAATGTTTTTTATTGGATGACCCAGCGGGGCGCCCCTCAAATGCGTCTATAGAGCCAGTCCTTTTCTCAAGCTGTAGGTAGGGTTGGAAATCTGGATTCGGGAATGATATGCTTGATTGGATACTGGAAGACTAGCATTGACCAACACTGCACAGTTTACAGAAAGGATTGATTTGAGGGATGAAACTGCGCACTGCCCGCACCATTAACATGTAACTGGACTGAGACCTTCCTGTCTTGGCCTGAATCATCCAGCAGGGAATCATTTCAACAGTTGATTTTGCTGACCAAGAGAGCATTCTCAGTTGTCATGAGATGTCTGTCCTTCCTTTTGGGGGTAGGGGAAACCGATGGGGGTTCAAATTCCAGACCCCAAAGTCTGCGTGTCATAGTCCTTAGGCTCGGAACCCACTTTCCAGATTACATGAGCAAGCCCACAGTCCACTCAGGACGACCCCCAGCAATACCTCTCCTTGAACACCATTCTGCCAAGCAAAGGCTGGGATGTATCAGCAAGAATTTTTTCATCCCAGGCGAGTAGAGCCAAATGAATCAACCTCTTCTCTTTTGGATAGAATTTGTGGCTGTCAGTCAGTCAGCAGTCTGCTCCCCTGGCCAGGATAAACATTAACAAATTGTCTCTTCCAGGTTCTGTCTGTGTGCTAATGTGCCCATACAGAAGTTATGGTTACAAAAAAAAAAAAAAAAAAAAAGGAGAAGAAGAAGAAAAAGAAGTAGTTATGGTTACATTATTTCATTTGCTCATCAAACTTAAAAATGCCTATTACATATTTCTCCTGTTTCCTGTGTTTTCCAAATATGAAACGTTTATGTTTTCCATTATCACATTTTCAAATCTAGAATTACTGGGTTGAATACAGTTACTGGTTCTGGGTAGGTACCTATGTAAATTTCAGTTGCCATGTCCATATTTATTTCAAGATTAGTAAATACATTATATGCTCTTATTAAATCCTTTTTGATTTTTGCTTAGGACAAAAGGAAGGGGAGGGAATGCCTGTACCTGGTTGTTACCATGCTGGGCACCTTCCACTCCAGCTTCTGGGGGGGATTCTGGTTGAAGAAATACAGGAGAAAACCAAATCCTGCAAAGGTGGAACAATGGGCCCTGTCACACAGCTAGGAAAAGAGCCAATCAGCAATTGAAACCAGCTCTACCCGATTCTCTGCTGGCTGTCCTACCTGGGGCTTCCTTTCCGGATGCTTTGTTCCCATGTAGTCTCCCCACTGTGCTCAGAGTTTTGGGGATAATCTCTGTCCAGCAGTGCCCTCAGTGATGTGAATGGCAGCTCTACTTACCTTGATCCCCCTCCCCCACCGAAACAAAAACAAGAGAAAAAGAACCCACTCTGTCCACCTTGTCTGCCCCTCACTCTGCGGCCACCTTGCTTTCTCTCCCTTTCCAGCAAAGCAGCTGGAAGGGGTTGCCCTCGCTCTGCTCTCTCTGCTGCACCCCCGCCCTTGCTCCACACCCACCTTGCTTCCGCCTGCACCTCTCCACGGTAGAAGGTCTCCAAATTCCTCTTAGTTCTCAGAACGTACTGCACAACTTTCAGCTCTTAAATTCTCTGACCTTTGAAAATGTACAGTGTTGACCGGTCGTTCCTTCCTGAAACCCTCTCCTTCCTCACAAACAGTAGAGCCGTTTTGCCTTCTGGTTCTCCTCCCCTTGACATCTACCCCTGCCTCCGCTCACTCCCAGGCTCTTTAACTTCCTCTTGTCTCACTTGCTCCTTTCATGGGGGAGATGCTTTGTGGTCTCTGCCTTTTTGCTTTCCCTACTTCTCCTTTCTCTATGCATTTGATTTTTTTTCCCTCCTGTGAAGTCTTACCGATGCCATGGCCTCAGCTCTCAAATACATGTCTTCAGTCCCAGACTTCCCTTGTAAAGTACTCACTGGGCATCTCCCAGGGTGTGTCTCAAGACACTACAGGCTTCTCTCCCCTCACTCCCCATTGCCTTCTGTAGACCCCTTACCCTCAAACAGTTGGTTGCTCTGTACTTGGTGACAATGTAATACCTTTAGATTCCTCTTTTATCACTTGATGTATTATAGTTATTTATTTATGCATCTGTTCCTTCTGTGGTTGATTAGCAATGAAAGTACTTATCTTCAATGCTTAGAATAGTTTCTTCCATTTTTAGCACACTTTCTGGCCAAAAGTAGGGGCTCAGGAAACATTTTGTTGAATAAATGACTAAAACAGCAGATATGCCTTTACAGACTCAACTGAATCATTCTGCAAAAAATCTGGAAGCACAAGATTGCCTCTTGTTTTCTGTGATCTATGCAGATAACCCAAATTCCTGAGATTAAAATGCAAACCACTTTTGTTGAATATTCTAAGCATGTCTCTGAAGAACACTCCCCACTTCTTGGCAAGAGTTGGTTTTGGTATGTCACCCCATCATAAAGAGTTATGTAATCTTAGCTTTGACTGTGATGACTTCATACTGAAACCCACCAGAACACAAAAGAACATTCTAACTCAGATCCATCGGTTCTGAGTGCCCAGATGTCCTGACCGTGAGGCTTCATTGCACAGACACCCTCCAGCTTTGCCCACCACATCACCTTCCTTTTCTTTCTCAACCCTTGGTCCATGCTTATAACTATGCACAGCAGATTTGCCTCAGCATCCCTCTGGAAAGTTAGAAAGTTCTTGAGGTTTTAGTTGTATCCACGAGAAGTTATGTCCACTGAATATTTCTTTACCTTGTATTTCAAACAAGTCTAAAACTACTAAAGAGATGTTTTTCTCAGTCTCACACAGAACAAAACTGAATTGGACAGGGTCTGATTGAGCAGGTATTTCTGACTATAGTCCTTCTATAAGCAATAATGACGCTCCTAGAGTGAGCAGGACATTGCATTAGGCACAGTGGGTAATAAAAATGAAGAAAACATATGCCTCCTGTTTTTAAAGCTGTCTATATGCTGACTCATCTAGAAATTGATCTCCAGTTATGTAATGTTCTGAGTTAGTCTTAACAACCTAAACCTGTCTGTACATCACAATCACTTTGGTATACTTAAAATAATAAGAATGCCTTGAGTCCACATTAGACACAACCAAGTCAATGTTTTTAGGGGATTAAGCCCGAAATCTTTATTGGTTTTTGCTTTGTTTTGTTCTTTAAAGATTTTACTTTTAAGTATTCTCTGCACATAACGTGGGGCTTATAGGTCTCGAACTCACAACCCCGAGATCAAGAGTCACATGTTCGGGGCGCCTGGGTGGCTTGGTGGGTTAAAGCCTCTGCCTTCGGCTCAGGTCATGTTCCCAGGGTCCTGGGATCGAGCCCCGCATCGGGTTCTCTGCTCAACAGGGAGCCTGCTTCCTCCTCTCTCTCTGCCTGCCTCTCTGCCTACTTGTGATCTCTGTCTGTCAAATAAATAAATAAAATCTTAAGAAAACAAAACAAAAAAAAGAGTCACATGTTCTTTGGACTGAGCCAGCCGGACACACCTGTATTTTTTTGTTTTTTAATTTATCAGAAGATTGTAATGCAGCCAGTGGGCTAGGTTTGAGAAACGACTGGCCCATATTTCACCTAAGTAAAACTCCACTGATATGTCTGCATGAGGATATAACTGGAGGAGCCATGTTCATTGACCTCTTCATTTTTAGTGACACAATTTTCAGAAACTCAGGCAAATTTTTAGCTTTATAATGTCGTAAAGTGAAAGCTCAGAGAAAGGAAAAATGTAAGTCCATTTTTTTTTTCCCAAGTGAAATGTCTGCATTTTTCTCTTATGTGACTTCTATATAATTTACTTGTCATGCTGGGATGGTTCATGATTTAGCTTTGCTAATCAGTGCTAATAGGAAGAGCATCTGGCGTATTGGAATGGAATTAGTTATGGCAATCATGAAATTCAATCAAACAACAAATATTAGCAAGTGCCAGCTATGTGCCAGACAGAGCGTACACATCACAGATCACTCTTAAAATATCTTTAAAATAGATGACATGAGCTACTAAGTAACGGGAGACTATGGGAAAATACTAAGTAACAGTGGTTTCTAAGGAGCAGCATAATACCAGGGGGATTATTATAACAACCCTTCTGAGTCAATCAAGGCAAACTAAATTGAATCCTGTAGTGTTAGAGTTAATGCCATCAATGCTGGTGTTTTTCATTTCGTATCTTTAATATACATCAGAATGGGATTCCAGGATCTTCTCAGGTTGCATACGTTTAGCAGGGTGGGTATTCTTTAGTTTCCCTGTCCTTAGGAAGGTCAATTTACTAATTTTTAAGACAGCTAAAAGAATGTAGAGGATGGAATGGGAATTGGAGGGAAGTGTGAGAGTATCCTGACCCATGACAAGTGACTTCGAAGCAGGAACTGAATTACTCCTTTGGCAGAGATGTGGGGTAGGGGAAGAGAAAGCAAAGTAGTGAGTGAGGTTGGTTTCGGTGGAAATCAAGTGTGCAGGGAAATGGGGAAGATGTCTTTAAAGGAAGGTAGAAAATAATTACATTTGGATTCCACATGGCATGGTAGGCTGACGTTCTAGAACTAGAAAGATTGCTCCAGGGTGAGCAGGGAACCAGACAGGGGCTCAATCCCAGGATCCGGGAAACATGACCTGAGCTGAAGCCAGACTCTTAACTGATTGTGCTACCCAGGCGCCCAAGAGGAGCATGTTAACAAAAAAGAAGGCTTCATCAGTTACGACAAATGTCCTTCATGCCCCAAGTTCTGTTTTTGTTGGGCTTTGCTTTGGGTTTTGGTTTTTGTCTTGTCATGATTTTAGTAAGAAAAAAGGAAAGGCTTTTAATTCTTATTTCTTTTCTCTTTCCCCTAGATGCCTATTTATGGGGCAGGATCTAAGGTAGTGTCTACAGTTCTAGAGGTTTCGTGGGTCCCATTTCAGGAGAGGTGCCCTCGTTTGCACAAGCGCTGGCCACTGACATTGGATTTGCAGGGAGACTGCTTTATTCCCGTTGTGCTGCATGAAACGCCGGTCAGCTTCGGGAGAGGAAACTTACTACTCACTAGCAGAACATCACAGAGACAGTCAAAATCAATTCATAAAAGAGAACTAGAGTCTGAGAAAGACATTTGGAAACAGATTTTGTGCTTTTTTATTCTCTAAACGCTTAATTATAAAATGCACGTATATGTGTATGTAATTCATCTGCTCTTGACCTCATCCCATGAAAAGGCTAAATTAATTTATAAAAATACATACCATACAAAAGGTTACCATAAATTACTTAGGCAATCTGGGCCAGGGGACTCCTTGTGCAAGAACATAAATAAGACGTAATCATGTTAAAACAGTTGCTAGGAAGGATACAGATCTGGCTGTAAATGTTCTAAGCCATCAGAGAAGAAACAATGTCCGCTTACCGAACTCTGGTGTTCTGAGATCAAAGCCGATGAGTTCTCTGGACAAAGCAGAGCCTTCCCTCATCCTGAGACCCGAGAGAGCGCTCTCGCTGAGTCTTTGTGAAGGGCCCTGTGAGCTGGGGATGCTGGTGTCATCTCTGTGTGGCCGTGATGAGTACAACAGAGACTTCCATTTGGCTCTTTAACACAGCGTCCCTCCATTTCGGTCCAAGAAAGCCGAAGCGCCATTTGGTACAATCAATTCAATGAACCGACAAATAATGTAACCCGAGTAGGCAGCTTTCAAAGAGAATGATAGGATACGAGGGACAAAACATGTATTTGAATTGCCTTTCACATATATGGAGGGGTGGACTCTTGCTGGGAAGGCCCCCCAGCACCAGGCACAGTAAGCACAGGAGGTCTGTGCATCATTCAATAGTTCTTAAGACACGTAGAGGTAAGCAGGACAGCAAATGCTCTTATTTTGCAGTGAAGACCATCTAGGATCGGGGAGGTTAATTTATCTGATGTTCACACAGCTTGTGAAATGGCACAAATTGGACCCTCTTTTTTTTTTTTTTTTTTTAAGATTTTATTTCTTTATTTGAGAGAGAGAGATATCACCAGCTGGGGGGAGGGGCAGAAGGAGAGGGAGAAGCGTGTTCCCTGCTGAGCAGGGAGCCCAAGGCAGGGCTGGATCCCATGACTCTGGGGTCATGACCTGAGCGGAAGGCAGATGTTTAACCGACTGAGCCACCCAGGCGTCCCCACAAGCTGCACTCAGAACAGTGACCTCCTGATTCCAAGCCCAGCGCTTTCCGCAGTACATTCAACAAGTTCTTACTGGGGACCTGCTCTAGGCTGGCACTGTTCTAGAGCTTGGGGACGCAGTAAGTCATGTTACCAGAGTCCCTATTGTTGGAGGGGGAAGAGTAACAGATACTTAAAAAACAAGCAAATGGATATTATCAATGGGGTGCTAAGTGCTATAGAGACCAGTAAGGAAGACAGCCAGCCAGAGCAGAGGGGAAGGTGCCGCGGCAAATGAGAATCCCCCAAAAAGAACTTTTTAAAGGTGACATTTGAGCAGAGACCTGAAGGAAGTGAAGCGCCTTGAGAGGAAAATATTTTCCTATTACGCCCGATATGGTGGCTAAGGTATATAACCCTGTTTTTTGATACTCGGGTATATATATTTTATTTTTTTTTAAGATTTTATTTATTTATTTGACAGAGATCACAAGTAGGCAGAGAGAGAGGAGGAAGCAGGCTCCCTGCTGAGCAGAGAGCCCGATGTGGGGCTCGATCCCAGGACCCTGAGATCATGACCTGAGCTGAAAGCAGAGGCTTTAACCCATTGAGCCACCCAGGTGCCCCTCGCATATATATATTTTAGACTTATTTTTTTTCCCCATGTAAAGATGCCCTTGGTGATTATGATCACATTGGTAATTATTATGAGGTGTTCCCAGTTTGGTGGGAGTAAAATCTGCTAGACTGAAATAAATCTAATTATGTCATCCTAAAATGCGGTAAGACATTGCCCAAAATATCCTGGCCACACGCAGCATCAAAACCGGGCTGAATCGGAGAGCAGATGGGATGGAGTTTCAAGATATTACGGAGCAAAGATAGCCAGAATTTTATGGCCAAGATTGTATCTTCCACAATGAATGAGTCCAAGGATACATTTCAATTGGATTTTAAAAAGTACAAAACTTCCCTAATCTCAGAAAGTTTGCAGTTGAGTTTGGCTGAAAACAATCGAATGAACAAAGCCACCGAAACACACACGCATAAATTAATTAAATAATAGCGACTGGCATAGATCTGAGGCAGGCTTCCATGGGAGTTGGTAGACTCTTGGATCCTCTGTGGAAAACCCAGCATCTGGATCTGCTCGGGTCCATATTTCTTTCTCATTTTGCCCCACATTGGAGCGTCCTAGCCCTTATTCTGTAACCTTACATGGTGCCTTTAGATGGACCGACTCTGTGATAAAGTCACTTCTTTTAGTCTCAGAAACCTTCCCCTTGTCCTCCAGTTCCCAGTTTAGTACTTCGCAGCTCTGGCTGCAGGTGAGGGGAAGTCTTCGGGGGAGGTGAAGCCAAGACCAAGCCAACGACAGCTAGAACAAGGCCTGGGTCCCTCGAGCAGAATGAAATGTTCACTCTAAACCCCTTTTCCTCATTGGCTTGTTTTCTGCCGCTGTAATGGTTTAAAACAACACAAATTCATTAACTTACTGTTCTGCAGCCCAAACGCCTGAGGTGGATCTCACAAGGCTAACATCAAAGGTGTCAGCAGGACTGTGTTCTAGAAACTTCAGGGAGAGTCTGTTTTCCTGTCCTTTTCCAGCTTCAGAAGCAGCCTGCCTTCCTGGGCTTCCATCTCCAAAGCACATTGTTCCAACCTCTGCTTTTGTTGTCAACTCTCATTTGACTTTCACCCTCTTGCCTCTTTTGTGTAAGGACTTTGGTGGTTACTCTGTGCTCACCTAGATAATCCAGGATAAACTCCCCATCCTAGAATCTTTAACCATGTCTGCAAAGTCCCTTTTGCCATAAAGGTGACATAGTCACAGATTCTGGGGGTCAGAATGTGGACACACTTGGGGGGAATTGTTCTGTCTCTCTCACTCTCCCCCCCCCCCAGTTTTATATTATGAAAGCTCCCCTAGTGAGTCCATGAAAATAGCTTTCCTCCTTTATTTGCAGAATCTATACAGTTTTTACATTTTTCTAACCAATGATGGGAGAGAGCATTATAGTGATAATAACAAAAGCAATAGTAAGAATAACAATAATAGAAAACATTTGAATAATGCTTCCTGTGGGTGGGGCTCTGAGCCTTTCCCGAATATTAACCCCTTTAACCCTCACAAACCCTCTGAAGCAGGTACTGTTCGAATCTTGAAATGGGTGACATGACGACTCGGGAGTCACCAAGGAGGAGACTGAGGATAATTTTATCTTTAGATAATGGGCGAAGTTTGCAGTGGCAAGTGGGAAGAAGACCACGCCGAAGTCTTAGGTCAGCTTTGTTCGGAATTCTGGAATTGGGTCCCTGCCTTCACTCCCATGGTGTCTGGTTGGGCATGAATTTATAAGATCTTTGGTTGTCACATTCCTCTTTGTGTTTCATTGAAAAAGTTATCTCATTGTCCCAAGAGGCCATAACTACTGAAAAGTGAGGTTGGTGTTGCGAGTAATCGAGGCTGAAGTGTAAGAATGATAGAAAACAGGACAGGAGTTCCTCGTTCAAGGAAGACAGACAGACTTCGGGGAGAGCTGGTTGTTGTGTAGGTCTTAAGGGGGCTAAGCTTCAGAAAAGTGAAAAGAAGGGTAGAATTTGCTCCAGATCCAAAGAAAAGATGCATAATGTGAAACATGGTTCCCACTATCCTGATCTCCTCTATCTAAACTTCAGAGAAATTGGAAGTTCATCGAGAGCTGCAATTTTTGCCTTGCCCCAAACGTAGCTATCATGGAAATATCTTCATACGGGTATTACAGTGTGAATCCCGAGACTGACCAATATTACTTATGTCTCATTCCTGCTGACCTTCACCCCCCAAATCCCGGCCGTTCCGGTCACCTATCCTCATTTGTCCTTTATCCTAGTTCTGTTTGGGGCTTCCTCTCTCCTGGCTTGTCCCCATACTCCTGCCCTACTTGCTAGTCCTTTCTACCAGGCTTGCCAGCTTCTCCACTCAGATGCAAACGACTCCATTCTCTTAGCACAGCCCAAGGTCAGATGGTGACAAGGACACATTCTAGCCTCCCCCCACTTTTCTTTTTCAAAATCATTCTTCCTTTACCTTCATGCAAAATGAACTTCTGGCTCAAGCTCTTTTCATTCAAATTCAGTTCCACCATCTTCCTGGGTGTCTTTTATATCTTCAAAATGTTTTTAATGCACAATGTTTGTATTTCCTGATCTCAGTTTTAATGAACTTTACCTCCACTTTCTTCCAGTTGTCTTTCCCTATGGTCATTCACTAGACTTCAGCATCTGGATTTGTTCCACTTCTATAATCTAAAATTTCATTAACCTACTCTGACCAGACCACAACCTACAATGAACTTAGTCACTCCTACTTTTCAAAATGCTTTGAAAGTATTAAGTGGTCCGTGGCCACAAACTTTCCCTGGGTTATCAGTACTCTGCTAGCTTCACCAACTTCTTGACCAGCGTCCATACCGTGGTTCACCATAAAATACCGCCTTGCCATTTCACCAAATCGTTTGACCCTTGTCCTTCCTTTGTGTTCATTCTCTAAATCCCCCATCAGACCACAGAGCTTCCCATCTCTGCAAGAGCTTTAGAGAAGATCCCATGATTCTGTAGTTTGGAACCATTGCCATTTCATATTTTGAACAACTCAGTTATTCCTTCAATGCTACCTGGCATGCTCTTCTGTTCTTCATCAATATCCAAGTTTCCTTATTCCTTTTCAACCACCCACTAAAGCCCCTGCTTCAGTTTCACTACTGGTTCTGATTGGCTAATGATTTGGGCCTGGGAATCAAAATTTGATTCTTCTCCATTTCTGAAGACGTGACTTTGGGCAAATTAATTTCTCTAAGTCCCTGTGTTCTCCTACATAAATTTACTTTAAAAATATATTTATTTTAATTTAAATTTTAGGGAATAAACATACTATGCAATATTGATTTCTGGAGCAGAATTCAGGGATTCGTCACTTACAGTGCTCATCATAGCAGGTGTCTTCCTTAATACCCATCACCCATCTAGCCCTCCATCAACCCTAAGTTTGTTCTCTGTCCTCGAGTCTCTTACAGCGTGTTTGTCTCTTCCCTTCTTTTCCCCTCTCCCCCTCCCCATATGGTCATCTGTTTTCTTTCTTAAATGCCACATGAGTGAGGGGTCATATGATAGCAGTCTTTCTCTGACTGACTTGCTTCGCTCAGCATAATATACTCGAGCTCCATCCACATCATTGCAAATGCCAAGACTTCATTCTTTTTAATGGCTGAGTAATATTCTATAATATATATATGTGTGTATATATACCACATCTTCTTTATCCATTCGTCAGTCGATGGACATTTGGGCTCTCTCCATAGTTTGGTTTTTGTTGATAATGCTGTAAATATTGGGGTGCGTTGTATCCCTTAGAATCTGTATGTTACTTCTATGTAAATTTAGATACTAATAGCACTATTGTATTACAAGAAGTCAATGAGAAAATCTATGTCTAACGCTTAACATGGGACTGATAGATAATAAATATTAAATGTATGTTAGTTTTTAATCATTATTCTTGGGGAAAGCTGAGATAAATTGGCAGGAACTCCCTTAACTTTTCTTCCATGAGACTACTATTTCACCTCTGTATCTACTCATTGTTTCCCATCACAGCAAAAGATAAGTACTGCCTCTGGTCTAAGGCAAATTTTCCTTCAACAAATATCACAGATACCACTGATCACAGATCAGATATCTTCACAGATACCTTCAGTTTTTCCTCTTCTGGCTACCCTACTTTCACAGCCAAAAATATATTGTTTTTGGAAGAATGATACAGACTAGATATTTCAAAATTCTTAGAACCACAAGGAAGCTGAGTAAAAACATCACCAGCTAACACAAAGGGCTTCCTTCCCATCATTTTCCTTGAAGTCATTGCCAAATTTCACACCATTGATAACTTCTTCCTTGAAAGTCTTGGCTTCTGTGTGTACAATTCTCTTCTGACTCTCCTCTGACTCTTCCTCTCTAAGTAAGCCTTTATTTGCCTCTTAATACTGATATTCCTGGGTGCCTGGGTGGCTCAGTGGGTTAAGCTTCTGCCTTTGGCTTAGGTCATGATCTCAGGGTTTTGGGATCGAATCCCACGTCAGGCTCTCTGCTCAGCGGACAGCCTGTTTCTCCCCTGCCATCTGCCTGCCTCTGTGCCTACTTGTGATCTCTCTCTGTTAAACAAATAAATAAAATCTTTTAAAAAAAATACTGATATTCCTTGGAGTTCTGTCTTTAGTTCCCTTGTCTTTTCATCTTATGAAGTTTCTCTGGTTGACCTTCTCAACACTTACTGATGTGCTTAACACTAAAGCTCCTGATTCCCAAACCTCCCTCTCTCAGAAGAACTCTACCAAATCATGAAACTCTGGAAATACATGAATCTCTGGAAATTAATGAATTCAAAGTAGAATGTGTTTAACACTACAAGGCAGATTCAGGGGGGAAAAGTTCTATGCAAGCCAGAGAGAAGAGATATCATTTCCGATGAGGTTAAGCACACAGGGAAAGGATTTATGGAGGAGGTAAAATTACCCAAGCCTTGAAATATGGTACTGTTTTGATAACTGGAGATATTTGATGGCCAGGAGCAAGAGAAAAGGAAAATAAAGGAAAATTTAGAGCCCATTGGGAAGTGATGAGTAGCCTGGATTGCCTAAAATTTAGCATGAGGGTAAGACTGAATATTTAGTTTGGGGCTAGACCTGGCCGTGTGGGATTTCTCTTTAAGTTGTTAATGAATGCCCATGAGTTGTGAATGGTGTCTTGGAGAGTTCTATCATTAAAGTAATAATATTTTATATTTCAACTTCCATTTTTAAAAAAGATTTATTTATTTGAGAGAGAGAGTACAAAAGTGGGAGGGCCAGAGGGAGGAAGGGAGAGGGAATCTCAAGTAGACTCTATGCTGAGTGGGGAGCCCGATGTGGGGCTCTGTCTCACCACCCCAAGATGGTGACCTAAGCCAAAACCAAGAGTCAGGTGCTCAACCGACTGAATCACCCAGGCCCCCTCAGTTTCCTATTTTTAAAAGTTAACAGTTTAATACTTTATATATTTCTCTTCTTTAAAATAGGATGATTTAAGAGCTTCTGAGTATATATAGTATAGACATGTAATGTTTTGTGGAGGTCACACTGGTTTGGCAAGGATCTCATAAGCTTTTAACATTTTCCTATTTTGTTGCATTTATACTCATAATGGATATCGGTTGAAGGCAGGAATTGTAACAAATGTCGATGCTGAAATACAATAACATTTAATTCAGTAAATGTCCTCAAGGTCATAACTAAATTCACATATTACATCCATTTATCAACATTCTTAAATAGCACATCAATATGTCTCTAGCATTTCAAAGTAGAATTAAAGGAGAAAAAACTCAGTGGTGTTTATATTTTGGCTTCCTTCTTGTTAGAAAGAAGACCATACACACCTATGATAATGTGTTATTTTCAGAGAAGAACCTATAATTAGCATCCCAAGCCCTTTTCTCATATCTCATTATTTAGAAACGAGACAACAATTATTAAAAGAAACCATTTTTTAAATGTGTAAGTGCAATAATTCTAAACAAGTCCTGACAGCAGTTTTGGTCTATTTTGGCTATAATATGTAATTTAATTATTTTTTAAACTTTTCTTGTGAAATATAGCGTTATCTATAGAAAATTGGTCTAAAGATAGATGGAAAGCTCACATTATCACCACAAGTCAAAAAATAAAATGTTCCCAGCACCCAGGAAGACTCTCTCATGGTCTTATGTGTCGCAGCCAGCGCGATAAATCGACCAGGGTAGCCGTGGGGGCTAAGAAGATGATGAAAAAAAGTTAAGAGACAAAGAGATGGGGGCAGGAGGGACACTGAAGAGGATGTCCAACAGTGCCAAATTTATTCCACGTCTTACAAGCATTTATAAGGCAAACCAGAATAGGAGGAGCATTACATCAGTACCTAGTCAGATGACCGCAAGTTCCTATAACAAGTTTACATTAACTACAAGCAAACCTTGGGAGCCCAGGTAGTTTCCGCTAAAGCTATTAGCAAGACAATCCACCAGGGAGTGGATCATGGGAGGTACAGAACACCAAGGATTAACTAAGAACTCAGGACTCTGGCCACATTGTTCCCTACTGCAGGGAGAGTGTGTGGGAAGTCACGCAGGTGAGCGCACAACACAGAGCACAGACCCTTTCTCAGTGTTACTCAACCTTCCTGTCCTTAACCTTGTCAAGGTGTCCGGACTTTGAAGGAGACACAAGTCAGGGCCTGGTTTGGTCCTCGATTCTAGCCGTGCCGTGGCCTCCAACACTTATGGAATCAATCGAGGTTCCATTACAGAAAATGATGAAGTTTGCTCTAGAATATAGGATTTATCTTTATACAACTGTAGATGCTGGGTAAACAGTTTATATACAACTGCTGCCTCTGGTTCTGAAGTCAGCAAAGCAGACACTCTGGCCCAGGAGCTGGAGAAGCTGAAGGAGGTTTGGGGTCATGGCAGGAGTGCAGGACTGTCCCATGTGTACCTCTGTCAGTAGGACCAAAGTGAACCAGGAAGTCAGGGACAATATGAACTAAATGCAACCATACCTGGTACTCTGAACCACATTTTGTGCATTTAAAAAAATATATATTTATGTGTGTGTGTGTGTGTGTGTATGGTTACTGCTTCACTTTTGCCTTCCATATTGTGCTCGAGTTCAGACAGCCTACTCTAACTTAAAATGATAGAATGGAAAATTCTGGAAAATGTAGTGCAGATAAGCTAAGTTGACCCAATACAAATTCCCTCCATACCCTCCTGATAACTATACTTTCCCTCTTCCTAAAAGGTAACCAACTATCCTGATTCTTATAGCAGTCACTTCCTTGCATTTCTTTTTTTTTCTTTTTAATTTATAAACTATAATTCATACCTAAAACACTATAGTTCTTTCTTGTTTTTGGTCTTTAGATTTATTCAAGTGGAATCCTATACCTTATGTAAATTTGTGTTTGGCTCCTGCTCAACATTATTATTTGTGAGATTTATCCCTGTTTGGTATATAGCTATCGTTTATTCATTTTTATTATGTTTTATTATATGAATACGTATGAAAAATTTATTTATCCATTCCACCATGGATTGGTGGAAAAACATTTGGATTGCTTCCAGTATGGGGATATTGTAAGTAACAGGGCTTTGGACACTCATTTACATGTCGGGGTACTTGCACACATATTTCTGTGGGGAATATAGACCTGAGAATAGAATTTCTGAGTCATGGAATGTGCATTTGTTCAACGATAATAGATACCAAGTTGTTTTCCAAAGTGACTGAACCAATTTAGACTTCCACTTCTTCCACTAGAAGTATGTAAGAGTTCTTGATGTTGTCTATCTTTGCCGATACTTGGCATTGTTAGTTCTTTTAATTTTTGCCATTCTGGGGTTTGCATAGAGATATCTAAGGTGGTTTTGGTGGCATTGCCTTAATTACTAGGGAGATCAAGTATCATTTCACACATGTATTGACTATCTGGATATCCTCTTTTATGAAATGTCAGCTTGTGTCTCTTGCCTATTCTACTGGAGTATCTATATTTTTGTTATTGATTTGTTGGTGTTCTTCATATATTCTTGATGAAAGTCTTTTCTTATACGTGATACTAATCTCAGCCATTCTGTGGCTTGCTGTTTTACTGTCTTAAAAGTGTTTTTGGTGAGGGGCACCTGGGTGGCTCAGTCTGTTGGGTGTCTGCCTTTTTGGCTTGGGTCATGGTCCTGGGGTCCTGGGATCAAGCCCCGCATCGGGCTCCCTTCTGGGTGGGGAGTCTGCTTCTCCCTCTTCCTCTGCTCCTCCCCCTCTTTGGGCTCTCTCTCTCTCTCTCAAATAAAATAAAAATGTTTAAAAAAGTGTTTTTGGTGAACAGGAATTATAAATTTTAATATAGGTCAATTCGCCAAACTTTTTCTTTGTATTTAGGTACTTTTTTGTGAACTATTTAAGACTTATTGGGACATCTGGGTGGCTCTGTCAGTTAGGCTTCCTACTCTTGATCTCAGGGTCATGGGTTCAAGAGCCATGCTGGGCTCCTGTCTGGGCATGGAGCCTACTTAAAAAAAGAAAAAAAAGGTTTCCCTGTTCCCAGCTCATAAACAAATTATCCTTTGTTTAATTTTAAAGTCACTTTATATTTTGCTTTTCATTCTTAGGATTATCACATGATACTGATTTCTATGCATAGCATGAAGTAGAGTTCATTTCTCATATGTTTTTCAATATTCTAATTCTCCTAAGTCTCCCAGGATCAGTTATTGAAAAGACATTTAAATACTGTGTGGTCTATGACATAAATCAAATGTCTAGATAGGTGAGGGTTGCTTTCTGTGCCCTTTCCTCCAATCTATTGGTCTATTCTTGTGCTAATACCACTCAGTCTTAATTACTATAGCTTTATAATAAGTCTTGATATATAGTCAAGCAATTCTGTACTCTGATCTTTCAAGAGGAATTATTCTTTAGTATTGGTTATTCTTGACCTTTTTAATATCATTTTGGACTCTCTATATTCTTAATTAAAGTTCTGAAGAGCTTGTCAATTTAAAATTTTTTAATTTAAATGCAGAGACTTGGATTAAGATGGTATTACATTTAAAGATCAATTTGGTGGGTGCAGTAGCTCACAAAAATTATAGGCACAAATTTTTCCCACTTTTGTACGCATGCCCCTTTGTAGTATTTCTTCATCACCATCACCCCCCTCCTTCACTGGAATTGGGTTTGCCTTGTAACTGAATTTGGATAATCAAAAGCAGCAGAAATGACGTTCTGTGAATCTTCAACCTAGGCTTCCAGATGTCTTGTAGCTTTTGTTTTCATCCTCTTGAAACCCTAAGACTATCTGGTGAAGACTTCTGGCCTAGCTTCAGCAGGAATGAGAGACCACATAGAGAGAGAGGTTCACCATGAGATGTGTGAGGAGGCCATCTTGGACCATCCAGCCACTCCCTGGCAGTGACTGACACCAGCCAGGAGATCAGAAGTTCTCAACTGGGCCCAGCCCAAATGACTGACCCACAGAACGATGAGTAGATAAAATAGTTGTTTTAAGCCACTCAGTAGTTGTTTTATTTTTTTTTAAGGTTTTATTTATTTATTTGACAGACAGAGATCACAAGTAGGCAGAGAGGCAGGCAGAGAGAGAGGAGGAAGCAGGCTCCCCTGCTGAGCAGAGAGCTTGATCCCAGGATACCGAAATCATGACCTGAGCTGAAGGCAGAGGCTTAACCCACTGAGCCATCCAGGTGCCCCTGGATGCCACATTCAGGCGTACCTAGGTGGCTCAGTCAGTTAAGTGTTTTGGCTCAGGTCACAATCACAGGGTCCTGGGATCAAGGGGCCCATCTGGGCTCCTTGCTCAGCAGGGAGGCTACTTTTCCCTCCCCCTGCTTGTGTGTGCTCTCTCTGAAAATAAATAAAATCTTTAAAAGCTTTTTGAAAATTTTCAGAGAATTTGAAAGAATTCCATAACAAATACCTATATACCTACCACCTATTTTTCAGCTCACTGATGTTCTCTTCAGTTGACCTATTTTGTCATTATAACCTTTGACTGAATTTTTAATATTGGTAACTATTTTGGGGGTCTAGAATTTTCAATTTGATTCTTATCAACAAATTCTAATTCTCTGCTGAAATTCTAAATCTTGTGTTCTATCTCCAATAGAGAAAGCACAATTATTTAAAAGTGGCTTTAAAATGGGAGGCTCAGTGGGTTAAAGCCTCTGCCTTCAGCTTGGGTCATGATCCCAGGGTCCTGGGATCGAGCCCTGCATCGGGCTGCCTGCTTAGCAGGGAGCCTGCTTCCTCCTCTCTCTCTGCCTGCCTCTCTGCCTACTTGTGATCTCTGTCTGTTAAATAAATAGATAAAATCTTTAAAAAAAAAAAGATTAAAAAAAATAGTGTGCTTGTTTCTATTACCTGCTTTTTCTGTCACTTCTCCTTCTTGTTTTGCCTCGTGTAACTAGTCATTTTTTCATAGTGTGTCAGACATATAATTGAAATAATGAATATGTAATTGAAGGCCTGAAATGATGTCACCTTTTCCCACAGTATTTTACCCTTCCTTCTGCAGGCTCCTGGGGGATCTACCAAATTAGGACTATCTTAGTCCAATTTCAGGAACTGGAATAGTTGGACGGTGAACTGTAGTCCTCAGTAGAGATCTGTCTACCTTTCTGTCACCCATATTTCTAGGTTGTAGTTCTTTGGGGCCTCATCTGAACTGACCGGGCTTTACCCCTCAATGAGGCCTGGATTCCATTCCCTGTCCCCTTGGCCCTAATTACCACTTCAGCTTCTCAGCTTCCTACTCTTCCCTTCTGGAATCAACACATGCTTGCATGTGGGAAAATTGTCCTCAAAAGCTGGGCTCACCTACCCGAGCCTCAGTCTCCCAGGGGCACCTGGCATGTTCATGCTTCACCATCTTATTTGCATTTGGATGCCTTCATTAACATTTCTTTTTATATCTTGTCCATGTTTTCTAGTCAACCTCAGTGGGAGTGATTGGCCCAAGTTACCTTGTCTACCATTACGGGAAGCAGAAATCATTACCTATATTTTAGTAAACATTTTAAATGTTCCACACCAAACATGGTGTAATGAACTATTCTTAATTTATTTACAAGTGTAACCTTTTCTTAAATGATTAACTTAGCCCATCATTGGATAAATGAAAAGTAAGATAAAATTTTTAAATTAACATGTCATAAAAATTATATTGTTATAATTATAGTGCCATTTCAGCAACATACTAAAATGAAATCACTTATTATATAACATGCAGAAATGCTGAAATATATTTTTTAAATTTTAAGTTCAAGAAAATGTACGTGTATTAAAAGAGGTTTGAGAGAATTCCTCAGTTAAAAAGGGAAGGGAATGCAAATTTTTGGTCTTGAGTGCCATGTTAAGGGGATTGAGTATGTGGCAGGCTATTCAGAATGGTCTAATTTAGGAAATCCGTGCCTAGGGATACAATGGCCTTTTTTTTTTACAATGAGATTACAGGAGGGAAATGGAATCATTTTCATAAACTTGGAAGTTTTCTTTCTTGCTTTTAGAATTCTTTAAAAAAATCTTCAGGGCAAGGTGGATAAAGTAGGATCGAAAGGTACAAACCTCCGGTTAGTTGTAAGAGAAGTAAGTCCTGTTTACGAATGGACAGCATGGCAACTATAGTTAATAATACTGTATTGCCTATTTGAAGGTTGCTAAGAGAGTAGATTTTACAGGTCCCCATCACACACACACAAAAAAAGAAATTTTATAACTATGTATGTTGACAGATGTTAACCAGACTTATTGTGGTGACCATTTTAAAGTAATTATTACGATCAGATCATTATGTCGTACACCTGAAGCTGATATAAGTCATACATATGTCATTTATACCTCAATTTTTAAAAAGGGATCTTTTGGTTTTCTTAGGTATTGATAGGTGCTAATTTTCCATAACTATGCTGTTTTTCTAGAGTCTCTTCTTTCATTTGAGTAAACGATTCAAATTATTTTTAACAATTAAAAACCATAATGTTCAATATTTTTTCTTGGAACTTTAGTTTCTTATGTAATTAAAATACATAAAGAAGGAGCACCTGGGTAGCTCAGTCAGTGAAGCGTCTGCCTTCAGCTTAGGTCATGAACCCAGGGTCCTGGGATCGAGTCCCATATCGGGCTCCTCGCTCAGTAGGGAGTCTGCTTCTCCCTCCACCCTTCTCCTCTGCTTGTGTTCCCTCTCTGTCTCTCTCTCTCTCTCTCTGTCAAATAAATAAATAAATAAATAAAATCTAAAAACAAAAAATACATGAAGTAGAAAGTTAAAAGAAAAAGAAAATTAGTAGGAGAAATGATTATGTTCCTACAAGCACCAAAAATTAGCACCTGCCTAGAAAAAAAGTAAAAATACATGTAAATGAAGTTTATGTGAATAAAAAATTTATTTTTCCAAAGTTGTTGGGATTTGAAGAATTATAGAACCCTTTCAAAATGGAGAGAGTTCTACAGACTCTGAGTCTCTAGACTCAGAGTCAAACACTAAGAGACCCCTGTTTTTTCTTACCGAGTCCTGGTGCTTTGGGTGCATATAACCCTTGACATGGCAATCACTTTCATCATTTGAATCATTTCCCAAAGAGACTTGGTTCAGTGAATCTGCAGGCTTCAATTCTGATACTTTCCTCATGCCTTTGACTTATTTAAAAATCTCATTTACTGGGGCACCTTGTGGCTCAGTCTGTTAAGCATCTAACTTTTAGTTTCCCTCAGGTCATAATCTCAGGATGGCGAGATGGAGCCCCGCCCCCCGCGTGGAGCTCAGCAGGGAGTCTGCTTGAAGAGTCTCTCCCTCTGCCCCCCTCCACTTACTTATTCTCTTTCTCTCAGATCAATCAATTAATCTATCTTTCAAAAAGCTCATTTTCTGTTGATCAAATTTAGATGCTTTCATACAAATACAAAAATACAAAAAAAAAAAAAGTTAAAATACATGAATACCCATTGGTAAAATGCATCATTTGGCCAAATCACTGAAATCAATTAATGAAAGAATTAATAAAAGAAAGCTCATAAAACCATTCAAATTCATTTTATCTGGAGTCATTCCTAGAGGATATGTAAATAACTTCTAACTTTATCTAAGAAACTCTGAACATTTTCTTACACATGACATTTCCCTAAATGAAGAAAACAAAACGCTAGAGGCTTGCTTGGCACATTTTTCTTTTTAATAATTTTCTTTGCATAATGCATAGCATCTGGCCTCTTCACTGCACATATTTGGATAAGAATTCTGGTGATGAATTAGGGTGAGCAAGGGTTGGGGACAGAGGAGGCAAAAAGCTGGTCATTGATAACCGTATAATTTTAGACCTACGAATGCTATTGATTTTCTTTGTTTCCCTGTGTGTCATTTGACTGATAGTAAACAAGAAACATTGCTTATCTGTTAAGTGGATTTCCATGTAGGAAAGAAACTGCACACCTGGCTGCTTGTGGCTTGCTTGTTCAGAGCGGAGTTCCTTGAGTAACCTTCTCCACGGATAGGATGGCGCAAGGACAGAGCTGTGGGTGACAGCGTCTGCTGGGCCCTCACGTTCATCCTGAAATGAGGACTGGAGTATCACTCAGATCTTGCCATTCTTCGTGCAGCTCTGCACACAGCAGCCACTTCCAATTTTCCTCTCTTCACTTGGGGATGGATGGGAAGAAGGAAGAAGCCAGATTTATTTGTGGGACTAAATGTCTTTTCAGACTTTTCCTCCGTGATACCTGTGAGATAAGGGGCATGATGGTTAGTCACTGGCATTATATGACCAATACAATTTTTCACGGTCAAGTTGCACCACAATTTTTGTAAGGATTTTAATCTTCTGAGTAAGAAAGTATCAATTATTTACTTAACTATCCTGTGTGCCTCCAGGATAAAAATGTGGAGTTCCAGAAGGATGTGACAGAAGAGCAGAAGCTTTAGATGAACTACTTGACTGGGCAGTTATCCATGCTGGGACTCAACTGCCCAGTCTATTCAGGTTTGGTTAAAACAAAGCAAATTAGAGAAGTTTGCTAGTTTGTTTTAAGGCACAGAGATGTTTTATGTTAATATCTTCAGAATCCATTGACTTATAGGAAAATAAAATGAAGATAATGCTGATAATGTTGGTCATCCCACAAATAAGACCTGAAAATGAGTTTTGAATTGGTTATTTTTGGAACACAGAACTATAAAAAGTTAAACTCCTTTAGTCTAAAAATTCAGAAATTTTGTCCATAATATTCAACTAGGATTTATAGCATATATCGATTTGATTTTATGGCCTATTATAAGGAAGAAGAAAAGATGAAAAAGAGGAGAGGAAATACAGAGAGTTCAAGGTAAAGAAAAAGAATGAGCCCCAACGTCCAAATTCCACCACTTAAAGGTCTCTTTGGCTTGAACACTTCCAGGTCACCTGACCGCTCTTTCCCTCTGAGACACAAGGTGGGAAACTCAGCCCCCCATATCAGTCTGCCACCAACCGAAGCAATTTCCCAAGTACACTCCTGTCTCTCTCTTCAGCTCTCTGCGCTCATTCTCCCGCATCTCCTCCCGCACCTCCTTCCGCACCGCCTTCCCTTCTTTGGTGTCCTTCATTCTTCCATTCAGCAGATGTTTTGAACGTGGGTCGTCTCTGTGTCAGTCTGTTCTCGACGCTGGAATTCCAGCCGAGAATAAATCAAAGTACCTGCCTTGGTGCATCTTACATTCTAGTGGGAAAGAATCATTACAAATACATGAGCTTTTCTAGACCATAATGACAGGTAGAGATGAAGAAAAATGAACCTGGGTCGGGGGACAGAGAGTGGTCGGAAGGGAGAGTCCTTCAGTGCTGTTCGTAGACTCTGTCGGGCTCTGAAGTCAACTTGGTGTGCTTAGATCCCAGCTCTGTGATTTCCTTCTCTGGGGATCTTAAATTACTTACCTTTTATGCTTCAGTGTTCTTGAATATAAAATGGGGAGGTAATCATAGCTACCTCCACATTATGAAGATTGATTGAAAGAGTACATATGGAACGTTTGGTTTTGTAGCCGTGACACTAATTTAAAAACAAATGTTAGCCATTTTCCCCAGCAATATCAATGTTACAATTTATATCCCCTTGCACCTTAAATAAAACTGTGAGTTTTTCTGTTACTCTTCAAAAAACTAGAATATGCTGTCCTGTATACCTCCTTCCATGTAACCATTTTTCTATTATTGGATATGCTCTCAGAGTTTTGTAAATGGAGCATGTCACAAAGTTCATGTTCTCCCATTCTCTCCCCACATGTAAACTGAAACAGAACTACAGTTGACTCTTAAGCAATCCCCCATCCAGCAGGACGGCCATGTATCACTTCTGACTCCCCCATACTTCACTACCAACAGCCTACTGCTGACTGAAAGCCCTACCGGTAACGCACAGTTGATTAGTATGGATGCCATATTCTTACAATAAAGTAAGCTGGAGAAAGGAAAATGTGATTCAGAAAATCACCAGGAAAATACACTTAAGAACTGTACTATATTTCTTGAAAAAATCTGTATATAAGGGGATCCTTGCAGTTTAAACCTGTGTTGTCCAAGGGTCAACTGTATGTGTATTTTCTTGTACTATGGTTAATGTCTTGTAACTTGTTTAATTCTAAAGTGATTCACAAACCCCTTAAAGACATTAATGGTTGGAATCAGCATTTCTATTATTTAAAAATAATGTCAAAGACATTAAGTGACCTGTTTTGGGACTCCTTGCTCAGAGATCTTTCTCGCCTCTGTACTGTGAGCGCCTTGATTTATGAAAGGCTTTTTGGTGTCTAGCACAGTGTAAGCCACATAGTAGGGATTTCAAGGTATTCTGTACATGTGTGCTTCACAAAATTAGAATTTGAACACTAAACTTTCTGAGGTAAATTTATGCCCAGGTTCCTGGAGGTGCTTTTCATGAAAATCGGCATTTAATGGATATTTCTAGATTTGGCTTCCCCCACGATTTCCCCACTTAGGCTGGACGGGTTCCTACAATTGCTGACAGTCGACACAGTGGTCCTTTAATCTATGCCAGTTTCCAGAATTTATTGTTAATCTTTTGAGGTATATAATTTTCCTGAATATGACCTAGTTTTTATTTTGGAAGCATTTTAATGGAGAGATTTTAATCCCTGACTACATTTAACTCTTCATTAAACCAGAAGGAGAATTTTCAATTATGGTTTTGTGGTCCCTTTTCCATCAGCAAATGGAGATGTCTACTTCCTTTGCCCTTTTTGTGTGGTTAATGAGCTCCCAGAGTTTAAGTGTCTATTAAAACAACAGCTCTATAAAAAATTCCTTTGCTTTTGGGCAAGTTATTTATTATATTTCATGCTTTGATAAAACTAATCATACTGCAATCAATTCCTGATTATCTCAGTGTACATTGTTCATTATGTACCTTAACCACGATTCACTTTTAATTCCATTTTTGTATTCCCCCTGGCATTTAAGACATACCTGGCCATCTTCTTTCTGTCACTTGGTTTGTACTTAGAGAATGTAAAGTATACTTAATACCCAATGAGGCAAAACAAATATAGGCAAAAAAAAAAAAAAAAAAAAAAAAGAAAGAAAGAAAGAAAGAAAGAAAACCCAAAACACTTTTTTGACAATCTGTTAGTTTTGAAATATTTATACCACTGTGTTTCATTCATCACTCAAAACAATTAAAAATAAATTGTATTATTTTATAGAAAACTGTTCTTTTGCCAAAAATTCCTAGTAGAGTTGAGGATTAAGAGGAATCATTCAAACTCTCATTATGTCCTTGAGGACAGAATGACGGTCAAGTTTTCTATATAATTAAATAAAGCAGCTTTTTGTTGTGGTAGCTGTGATTGTTTATCTGTTATTCTGTTAGGCATAGGCCTTAAGAACTGATTTCATGGGACAGAGCATTCTAAAAAGTACCGTATATTAGATCTCCTGTTAAGGTTTGATCTATTTTAACGATGGGATGAATGGCCGCAGGTTTGGCTGGACCCATACCAGCTTCCTTGAACGAGTAGAAGAGTGACAGCATTTGAACTTTCTAGGCTGCCCAGTTTAATAGGATGAGCGGGAAATCAGGAGTCACAGTCCATCTCACCTTACCCCTTCATTCTTGTGGGATCCTTGGCAAGTCACTTACCCTCTGGTTAGGCTGCATCTTTTCCCAGTTTTTTCCTTTGCAATTATTGTGAAAATGAAGGCAATCACTTGTAAAAATGTTCTGTAAACTCTAAAGCTTTGTATGTTAGCTACACTTCTTAATGCAGGAAAAAACTTGACTTGGCCGGTGAGTCAGAATCTTACTGATATCATGGCTCTATCCTGCAGGTTCAAGGCTGCCAAACAGCCCGCAGACATGTGATGTCACATGGCCTAGCTTTTAAAAGTAGGCCGTGAGTCCAAGTCTTAAATTACCTCTGGAGACGTTTCACTTGTCAGGTTAGGAGATCCTATTTGATTTTTCTCTCCAATCAGCAAACTCATGATTTCCATCTCCCCTAAGCTAAAATGCATGCATCCTGGAATATTCATGACGAGGGTATGAATTGAGATAATTTTAGTCCCAGCATGTCTCTGGGAACAAAGCAATTAATTAACAATCCAGACAGAAAGGGGATGCACTCTGGAATTCTGGGTACTCACTTTATCATGTTGAACATGACCTCCCTTCTTTTTCCCTGCAATGCTGTTTGCAGATTCCCTTTGTGCTTCTGAACCAATGAGTGGAAGGAATCTCAGGCTGGTGGGACTTGGTACCTAGAAGCCATAAATAAAGAGTTAGTAGGACATAATTCAGCCAATTACTTCTGTAATGTGAGTTCAGGGATGGAGAATAGGGGGAAAAAGTTCCAACTGCTTTAAAACATGCTCTCCTTCCCAGATGCCCACTAGTCCTTCCTGACAATCTGTCCTTATCGTCACCTACAGCTGAAGTGTTAGCTCCTGTAATGATGAACACGCTCTTGGGAAGGAGGAAGAACATTTTAAGAAATAAATTAAGATTAATTAATTATAATTTCATCTTCAGTTTATTATTCCTGGTCAAATTAGTTCTTTTTTTAAATTTTTTTAAAATTCATTTGACAGAGATCACAAAGAGGCAGAGAGGCAGGCAGAGAGAGAGAAAGGGAAGCAGGCTCCCCGCTGAGCAGAGAGCCTGATGCGGGGATCGATCCCAGGACCCTGGGATCATGACCTGAGCCCAAGGCAGAGGCTTTAACCCACTGAGCCACCCAGGTGCCCCAATCGAATTAGTTCTTTAATTTAACAGAGATTATCTGGAGCGGAAACTGGAAGGGTGAGTCAGGAGGAAGAAATTCCGGGCAGGGAGACGGCACAGGCAGAGTCACAGAAGAGGGAAGAGAAATGATGCTTCAGGAAAGGCCCTTAGTGTGACCTGGCTGCAGTGTGAGGTACGTGGGGGAAAATGGTAGAAAATGAGGTTAGACAGTAAAGGCAGAAGCCAGATTATGGAAGGTTTGCAGGCTGGGCTAAAAGTGTTTGAATTTTATGCCGTAGGTGATGAAGAACCAGGATAGCGTCTGAACTAGTTTCCTGTGGTGTTCAATGTGGAATGGCAGAGACAAGGGATCAAGGCCACGGACACAGGGAACTAGAGACTTCTTTGGGATCGGACCCAGCTTGCGCATAGGAGCAACAGCTGGCTTGGCGATGTGATTTTCTTCAGCCTTGTTTGGTAGCCCAGGGTCAGGGATGAGACGTCAGATTCCCCACTGTTTTCTAAACCACCACAGTCCTCAAAACCTCCAACTCACCCTGTATATAGGCAGAGAACCAAAAACAACCCCTGCCTCCCGGTTTTCTGTCAGGAATCCTTCTAAGGCACGTCTTCGAATCTGCAAAACACAGGAGTGAATGTTTAATGCAGAGGGCACACTCCATCAGCAGCAAAATTCCTGGGTTCAAATCCTGACTCTGCTGCTTATTAACTGAATGATCTTGGGGAAGTTCTTCCTCTACTGACTAGTTATGAAGATGAAATGAAACAACATACATTGCGTGGTGTTACTCATATGTAAGATTTAGTATCGTATTATTATTACTGATAATGGTACATCAAAAAGAAGGAAATGAATACATTTTATACAATTGAAAAAGAAAATGAATGGGCAAAACAAGATTCTGGTAAAAATCAGAGGTTCCTAAGAGAAAGGTGTTTTTACTCAACTTTAGCATTAAAGTTTTGCTATTTTACCAACCATTTGAGAAGACAAAGGTGTCCAAAGGAGAAGGAGATCCTTGGGGCACTTGTTTCAAGAGCTTTAAAACTTTGCTCCAGATTTCCCCGAATGTATTTAATGCTTCAGTTAAGTCACTTTAGAAGATTGTTTCTTGTTTTCAAATTGGAAGAGGATATTGAAAGTCTATGCCAATCTTTATTTTTAGGATGTGCTATTTCAATCCTATTCAACAAAATTTTGTATCTCTTATGTGCTATGCCTATGTCTTTGGCCATAAAGAACTTAGGACTCTGGTGGGTAGGCAGTAAAGTAAGTATACAAATATTCTGGTTGACTAGAGAACACAATAAATGTATATGCTGGAAGACACAAGGCAGGAGAGATGGGGGTTGTTGGGGAATGTGGTATTAACATTTGTTTGAGTATCTGGGATTAACAGGTGTACTTTTTTCTCAATTAATCCTCACAACAACACTTTGAAGGGCTTTCCAGTGAGGAAAGAGATACAATAATTTATCTAAGATTAAACCTAAGTCTCACACTCCACATACTGGTCCCTCTCCCGTCTGTGCTCCTGCCCTCTGGGAGCAGCCCAGTGCCATCTGGATAGAAAGGTGGGGGTTGTGGAAATTGTTTCATTTGGAAAAAAGTAAGTATTTATCAAATATGAAGTTGATAGTGTAAAAGAATAATGATAGAACGAACACCCGTAGATCCACTGCTCTGTTTTACATGTTGAAACAATTCTGTCAACTTTGGGGTTCTCAGTCCTTTTCATCTGCCCTTAAATGTAATGACTGTCTTGAATTTTGTATTTTTAATTGCCTTGCTTTTATTTGTATAACTTTTTTCTTTTATGAATTTAGCAATATTTTTAGTTTTGCCTCTTTTTGACTTTTATATGAATGATAATTAATATAGATATATTTTAAATTAACATACAATATATTATTGGTTTCAGGGACACAGGTCTGTGAGTCATCAGTCTTACACCATCCACGGCGCTCACCATAGCACGTACCCTCCCCACCGTTACATACATGTTCTTAAGCACACTCTTTCATTCAGTAGCATTTGTCAGACTATTATCCATATAGGAGAGGGTTATTTGGTCCATTTATGTTCACAGCTCCATAGTATCCTAATCTGTAAATGTGTTATAATTCTGTACCGATTACACCGTTCGTGAGCACTTAGGCTGCTTTCCGGTTGTTGCTCTTCCAGAATACTGCTCGGAGCACCCTTGTACCCGCCTCCGAAGCCTGTGTTTAAGAGTTTCTCTAGGGAACATCTCTAGTAGGCTATACCTATTTTCGACTTCACTGGTTAATGTTAAATTGTTTTCCCAAGTGCTTCGAGCAAGTTGCACAACTTCCACCCCCACATTAGTGTTCTGATTGTGCCAAATGCACACTGGCCCTTGGGATACTCAGACTTTCTGATATTTGCCAATCTGCTGGGTGTAAAATGGTACCTCCTAATGTCATTGATGTGAATTTCCACCTTTTACCAATGAGGCTGAGCATTTCATCATGTGCTTACTGGCAATTTTTTTCCTTTTGTGATCTATTCAAGTATTTTACCATTTTTTAAATTGGACTGTCTTTTCTTCTTATTGATTTCTTAGGAATTCTTTTGTATTCTAGACACTAATCCCTCGTCAGTTACAAAGATAGGATGGACTTGACAGGCAGAGAAAGCCTTGGATGTGACAAGGACAGCTCATGTGAACTAAGGGACAGAAGACAGGAATGCTCAGGAAACTACTAGCAAAACTGATTTGTAGAGGGCCACAGTAGGTTGATAATGGGAGATTTGTTTAGAAAGGTTAAGTTTGGTTTATTGTGTGGAAGATCTTGAAGAAATCAGTTCATGCTATATACACTCTCAAGGAATATTAGAAATAGAATGAATAGGGACGCCTGGGTGGCTCAGTTGCTTAAGCAGCTATCTTCGGCTCAGGTCATGATCCCAGCGTCCTGGGATCGAGTCCCACATCGGGTTCCTTGCTCAGCGAGGAGCCTGCTTCTCCCTCTGCCTCTGCCTGCCTGTGCTTGCTTTCTCGCTTTCCCAAAAAAAAAAAAAGCATACTTAAAAAAAAAAAGAAATAGAATGAATAGTGGGACCCATTTCTCCCCTAATTCAGCATTGATGTGTGTCAGTCCGTGATAGGCAGAATCATGGCAACCAAAGATGTCCACACCCTATTTCCCCACCCCCAGCCTATGACTACACGGCCTCACTTGGCAAAACGTCACTTGGCAAAATGTGATTAAGGTCAGAAACCTGGAGATGGATTTTCCAGGGGGGCCCAATCTCATCACAAGCATCCTTAAAAGAAGAGAACATTTCCTGCTGGGTTGGAGACTTGTGACCCCCAGGAAACCATCAGGGAGAAACCATATTTTTGGCTTTGAAGACAAAGGAAGAGGGCCACAAACTAAAGCAATGAGATTCTCCCCTTAGAGCTTCCAGGAAAGGAACAGAGCTCTGGCAACATCTTAATTTTAGCCCAGGCACAACCAGATCAGACTTTTGACACACAGAATTGTAAGATAATTAGTTCGTGTTTAAACCACCAAATATGTAGTAATTCCTAAGAGCAGCAATAGAAAGCTAATACACTGGGGAGATCTAAATTCAGGAAAACAAAAGCCAAGAGCTTTCTCTTGTTTGTTTGGGATTTTTTTTTTTTTTTTTGTTCATTTGTTTCATGGCTACCTTGGGAGAAGAAAGAGACTTGAAAAACTTAAAGTCATGATCCACTTCAAAGGCCTTGGGAGGTGTACGTTTGAAAAGCAAAGACATTGAGCTCATTTTTTTCCATCTGCATAAAAAGATACAAAGAAAACTGTTCAGCGCATACCCACATCTTTTATCCTTTGCCTACTAAACAAATAGCCATTACATCCTTCTTTCTTTGGTCCCTGGTTCTTTGGCTCCCATGGCACCAGTCCTGATGATGCTATGGCTGCCCTTAGGTCACTCCCTATTGGCTCACTTGAATACCCTGGGTGTGCCTACCGTGTGCTTAGCAGTAAGCTAAGACCTGGGTATAGAAAGATGTACAGAACATGGTCTTAATTTTCAAGGAACTCACAGAGTTAGTGAAGGAGATGCATATGACCAAATTAGAATATACAATTTTGAGTACTAAGACAGATGGTTGCGGTCAAGGCTCAGCAATTACCCAAGGGAGAATGACCAACTTTGCTTGGTGAACTTTTACTACATCTTGGAGTCTTGGCTCTATGACACCACCTCTCACGTTTTGGCAAGACTTCTTCTCCAGGGCTCTTGCTGGCTAGTCTTGAGCTCTTCAGCAGGGTTTGGCAGCCACTTGGAATCCTTGTTGATTTTTCTCAAACTGGTCCTGTCTTAATCCAAATTCTATGTTGACTGTGACTCTTAGTTTCTCTTCCTTTTTATTCTACCAGCTGTTGGACTGGATAATGGCACTGAGTCTCTCTAGCTTTGACCCACTCGGGATTTTCCTAAAGGACTTTATTTTAGATAATCCCCTCTGATTCTTCCCACTTTGGGCTCATCTAGTCAGTTTTCCCAGGCCTAATTTATTCCATGTTGCCAGTCCAGGTAGGACTGGTCCCCTGAGGTTATCCACCAGGCTTTGCTGATGTTGAACTCAAATGAGCACTGATCTCTTCCATTATGACAAAGATCCAATCAAAACCAGAACTGAACATTACAAAAGGACAAAACACCTTCCACCAACTCCCTACTTCCTCCTGAGGAACTATTTCTTCCTCCAAGACTTTAAGCAATGGTCATGTCTCTGAGACACAATCAAGCCCATGAATCACACTCTTATTCAAATTTAGAGCTATCTGACTTCCTTACAAAGTAACCTAAAGGATTGTCACCTCATGTCTCCTATTTTTTTCTCAAGCACTTGCTTGTGGCTTTCTTTTTGGCATCCAGGTGAGTCTATCTTAATGCTCATTAAATATCTCCACTTGGATGTCTCACAAGCATTTAAACTTAAACCTGTCCAAAACCAAACGCACTATCCTTTTCTTCAGACCCTTTTCTTGTGTATTCTTTTGTGATTTCTCTAAGGTTTAAAATCCTTATGTTGGCCCATACCAAGAGCCCATTGTGATTTGGCCTCTACAAACTTTCCTTGCTCTATTTCCTACCATGTCTTCTTTGTTGGCTCACTGAACTGCCAAGTCTTGAAAAACTTGATGATGTATCATAGTGTTTCATTAATTAGTGCTTTTCCTTAAATAGGATTCAACTAAGCAAAGAATACCAAAATTGCCTCTTTGGTCCTCTTTGTTTGGTTATATCCCCTAATTCCTCTGTGATTATCTTAAGAATTAAATTTTCTTAGAAATACCATTATATTTAATTATAGTTTTTTGTTTCCGTATTTCTCCCCTCCCCTGGACTGTGACATTATTGAAAAGCCCTGGACTGTTCACCTTTGAATTCTCCACATCCAGCCCAGCGTCACAGTGGCGGAAGAGTTTAATTCTTGTCTCTTCATCTAAAAACAACGCAACATGGGGCACCTGGGTGGCTCACAGGGTTAAACCTCTGCCTTTGGCTCAGGTAATGATCCTGGGATGGAGCCCCACATCGGGCTCTCTGCTCAGCAGGGAGCCTGCTTCTCCCTCCCCCTCTGCCTGCCTCTCTGCTTCTTGTGATATCTCTCGCTCTCTGTTAAATAAATAAATAAAATCTTTAAAAAAATAAAAACAATACAACACAAAACAAAACAAAAAACAAAAACAATGGTCTTACTTTTGCCGGTCAAATACCAGAGGATATTCATATTTTTGCTTCTTCTCTGTGAACTTGTTTTCTTCTTTTATTTCTACCGGATATTCGTTAACATCACATGGCAAAATGAAATCACTTGATTGTGATAGTTCGAACATTCTTCGCTGTCCAAAATACCCACAGTAATGACCACTGAAGGCATGCCAGAGCCTGAGGAGAGGCAAAGGTAGGGAGAAGAAAGTGGCTGGAATTCAGTGGAAGTTATTCTGTTTATTGGATCATTTATATGGATTTTTCACTGATACATTAGGGATTTGGAGCTTGATGCTAGAACTCTTCCTATTAAATACATGAAAGTAATCAGAGCAGATCCATTTTTTTAAGTTAAAATTCTAATCTACAACAATTTTAGGAACTGTCAACTTGAATCTGTACTTATGAAACCCATTCAAGGAACAGATATTTCCTAGAATAACCCTGTTCATCCAAGGTGATCAGAAGCCATACTGGCTGGGTATTAGCTGAATTAGGCCTTTGAGTGGGCTACATCTCAGCTGTTTACCTCTGTATCCACATCAGGAGAACTTGTGGGATGGGTTTTATACGGACTCTTTTCCTATTACCACACCCTCTCAACCTCTGTCCATAACTCCTACTATTAAGGAAACACCATACTAATTTCTTAGGACTGAGCTCTTAAATGGCAGAAAAAATGGCTCCCATCTGTATTTATTATTTTTCCATTGGTTCAGTGTATGAGGTCCCTCTAGCAGGCTACTTGCTTTAAAGTACTACAGAATGTTGTTTGCAAGAGTATGTGCTCTAGGTCTCAAAGAAAGACAAAACGCTTTGTGGAAGATTTTTATATCTTGATTTCAACCTCAGAGTAGCAAACAATGGACACAGTCATCATGACCCATGAGGAGGACAAGCTAAATGAGTTAAGAGGTAATTCCACAAAGTCCAAGTGGTTTCCCAGGTCCAGGGGGCAGCCATTGAGGAGAAGACAGCAGAGGGATCCAGTCAGCACTGCTCACATCTGACAGCATCCTAAGAATGTAGCATAAACACTTGATATCCCCTACATATTTGAATTCCCCAACACTCTATCAACACTGTGCCCTTGCTGGAGCCTTGACCAAAGTGAAATGGAGCAGCCCTTCCAGCATGGAAGTTAGAGGGTAAGGACTATGTTCAGGACAACTCCAAACTCCCTGTGTTCTTGGCCAGACCTGAAGCAGCTTCTGCTCTCCTTGGTTTTGTGGCATTTGCTCTGGCATGTGGACTTCTCCTAGACAATTGGTCCCGCCTCGCAGCCCGATTTCCTGTGCCTCAGATACAGATCTTCACCCCTTCTAGCCTCTGTCCAAGAGCTAAGCCTTTATTACAGTATAAAATCCTCATCTCTTTGACAAGAAAGATTTAGTGTTAAAATTGCCTACCCTGCTAGAGAGCGGCAGCTAGTGTTCACAAAAGGACGGAGCTTAGTTATGAAGAGAACCGTCTCTGAAGGAGCTATTCATAGAGCTACTTTTTCTGAGCTGCGTATCCAGGGAGATCTTCACTTGAAGGAATCTTGAAAGTGACTTCTCCGTGCCAAGGGTGACTGGTCTGAGAAGGGACGGCTTTTAACAACGGGACTGTATGCACATGTGACATGTGGGGGGGTGTGTGTACGTGCTTGTGCTACCATTCCCCAATTAGCACTTCTGCTGACAGGTAGCTGAAAATAAGCTGGAACAGAGACCCAAGGGACAGAGTCGTGAAAACCATCTATAATAATGAAATGTCATGTCCTTAACTTTTCCTATGAATAAAACAACAGATTCCCTTTCTGGCTGAGGAAAAGCTCTATGGACCCCAGGTTGACCTTACCCTCACAGAGTTACCTTTAACTCAACATTTCTACAAGTTGACCTTCACTCTTCCACACTAAAAATATCTTCCTCTTTGGGCGCCCCCTCTCTTCCCAAATGGTACCAACATTCACTGAGTTGTACAAGCCAGGAGATATTCTTGACATCTGTCGCTTACCTCCCCTTTCAGTTAAAGTTTCTGTCTCCCACATTTTACCTCCTAGACCGTTCTCAGACCCAGACTATTTCCTTGCGGCACAGTTGCGACTGCCCCAGTCCAGGCCACTGCCGTCGGCACAGACTTCAAACTGTTCTCTCTGCTCCCACCTTGCTGCTCTGAAATCCATTCCCTACATATTATTATTATTATTTTAATGTAAATCAGATGATGTCAGTCCTTCGCTTACAGTCCGTTGGTGGCTGTTCTCTTTCAAGGCGAAGATCCAGATCAGTCTCAGGTCCACACAGGGTCTTTTATACAATGCCAGATACTCCTTCCTTTGGCCTTCACTATGTTTGAGCTCTCCAATACACTTTGAAGTCTCTCTACCTCTCTTGATCATTCCTGACTTTATTCTCCCAAGAGAATAATTCATCACCATGATTTTGAGGCATTTTAAGATGCAGCAATTGGTCTCACAAAGTGTCATGACGTTTCCTTTCTCTTTGTCAATGTGTGTGTGTGTGTGTGTGTGTAAACTTAGCATTATCCAGGTGATGAGAAACAAGTAGACTTTGCAAAATCAATCCCACTGTCTGTGAAAACGTTAGCTCACTCCCATTTTCTCAGCATTAAGTAGCACTTTGCTACTATTTTCTTTGTGACTTTTGACCCTGTGTCTCCTGTGGCCCTCCCTGGGTGTGGGTCTATCTCTCTGAGATAATTATCTTGCTTAACATTTCCAAATGAGTCCACCAAAAAACACATTTAATTACGTATTTGTTATACTTCTAGTGTAGATGAGCAGGGCATCTCATCTCCTTGGGCATGGAAAAGAATTCCAAACCATGGCCCTTTGTGCATGCGACTCTTTGTTCATGATTTTATTTATTTTAATTACCCAATCAAGAGTGTATTCACGATATATACATACATATATATATATATATATATTTGAAATTTAGACCCAAAGTTTGACTTCTCATGCTCCAAACCTTAAGTTCACAATATGGACGTCCATACCTTATTGAGCCATCGATGGAGGCAGTAAGCACCAATTGCTTGTCTTCTATATAGATTACTTGAACAATTTCTAAAGAATGAGCACGCCAGACAAGCAGCTGCTTCAATTTCTAGAGAGCAACAATAAAACATATCCCTTGCAATAAGTATATGCTGATCAAAATCCAATCTTGAGCAAAACCATTAACCACTAATGAGCCAAGTGTATGAGTGAATGGTGTGGACGTCTGTACAAGATGTCGTCTCTCTCCCTGGTGTCTGCTAATCTGCACATATCCCAGAGAGGAAAGATCTTATGTCTTTTTTTTTCTTAAGATTTTATTCATATATTTGACAGACAGAGATCACAAGTAGGCAGAGAGGCAGGCAGAGAGAGAGGAGGAAGCAGGCTCCCCGCTGAGCAGAGAGCCCGATGTGGGGCTCGATCCCAGGACCCTGGGATCATGACCCAAGCCAAAAGCAGAGGCTTTAACCCACTGAGCCACCCAGGCGCCCCAAGATCTTATGTCTTTAGCAATTTTTCATTTAAGTGAGGATTAACAGTGCCTTTAGTTGAGGATTACAAGATGAGCAGATGAAGGAAAAGCCTTAGGAGGAGAGGTGTTGGGGAGGCCAAGGCAGAGTGGAATCAGGAGCAGGAGGGAGCAGAGATGAAAGGTGAGGACCAAAGGGGAGGCTGGCAAAACTTTCTAGCCTAAAATTTTATCCAGAGATAGCCCTGGCTATTTTGTTCTTTGATTGGTATGTTCCTTCAAGTTGTGTGTTATTCTCAAGTGTAGAACCCTAGATTTGCCAACTGGGGAGCTGGCTCTGCACCAGCGTCCCCTTCGAGCATGTTCCCTTTCTTTCTCTGATGATCCCAGATCAACATGACTTCTTCCTGGGTCATCTACCTAGAGCATTTGTGTGGCTAGAATTCTGGCAGCTTGGGAGTTATCCTACGAGTCTCCTACTCATTTAGACTCTAACCAAGGCCAGACACAATTCCTCCTACATTTCTTGGCTTTCTGACTCAGCTCCCTCAAGTTGTTCTTAGAAAACCAGGGGGAAATCTGCCTTCTCCTACTTCTTCCTGTCTCGTAGCTGGTCAAGAACATCTTGGCATCCAAGAGCTCTTTCTTGGCCTTGGAATGGGATTTGTCTCTAAGGCAAGTGTTTCTCTACTATGTGCCATATCTACAGTAAGAAATATATTTTACTTCATGATCCAGTAAACAGATAAAATACCTGCACATGCATTCTGAATGCGTTTCAGTATCATTCACACACATATACTTAACCTGACTCAGTGCTCTGCACGCTGCTATTGTCTAGTCTGTTCTGCTGCATTGCATTCCACTCTATTACCTTTTCTTAATGAAAATACAGTCACCACCCCTAAATTGACTTTATGACCCTAAAGTGGGTTATGACCTGTACTTAGAAAAACACTGTTCAGGGGCACCTGGGTGGCTCAGTGGGCTAAAGCCTCTGCCTTCAGCTTAGGTCATGATCCTGGGGTCCTGGGATCGAGCCCCACATCGGGATCTCTGCTCAGCAGGGAACCTGCTTCCCCTTCTCTCTCTCTGCCTGCCTCTGCCTACTTGTGATCTCTGTCTGTCAAATAAATAAATAAAATCTTTAAAAAAAAAAGAAAAGAAAAACACTGCTCAAAGACTTTTTTTCCTGTAGACCTGTGTATATTATCATAAGAATGATTTCTCTTTAGGTGGGCAGATTTTGACTATCCTATCTCTTAGAAGATTTTTATTACATGGAGCATCTTTTAAATAATTAATAATTGTTAATTATTAATTAGTAGTATAGGTATATTTATAACTAATTATTAATTATTTATGAATGATTGATAAAGAAAATAACTAACACCTTATGTATAGACTGACCTATTAGATTTTGGTTGTAGTTGTAATCTATAACTGCAATTGGCTTCATTCATGGTATATACTGGTCTGTGCAGAGGCGAGGCCTCCTGTAACCAGACTCTGTTGTATATTTGTTTTGTTTTGTTTTTTTAAGATTTTATTTATTCATTTGACAGAGAGAGATCACAAGCAGGCAGAGAGGCAGGCAGGGAGAGAGGAGGAAGCAGGATCCCCACTGAGCAGAGAGCCCGATGCGGGGCTCGATCCCAGGACCCTGAGATCATGACCTGAGCAGAAGGCAGAGGCTTAACCCACTGAGCCACCCAGGTGCCCCTCTGTTGTATATTTGTAAATAGGCAGACATGTACGAAGTGAAAAAATACATTGTCCGCATCCAGAAAACGTTGAAATGAGATTGACTATAGAAGAATTTCAATTAAGTGATTAAAGTCTTTGCTTTTAAGTTGGTAAAAATGCTTTAAGTCTAATTCAATATTATGTTACAGCTTTGTTTTTAAGATTTTTCTCTTAAAGGTCTGTAAAGGTCTTGTTTGCCAGTTTATGGAAAGTCCATTTACAAAACTATAGGCTTTGGGTCATATTTTTATGTCTTAAAATTAATAATGGAATATGATAATCATTGCAATTTAGAGAAAACAGATAACTTTCCACCTATACATGGCTCAAGAATGTTATTTGTTTTTGTTCCTCTCACAACATGCCTCGACTGTAGGCCAGTTATAGCTGTTGATAAATGAAACTCTAGGCTTCATGAGTTTGAACTTTTTTTTTCTTTGATGTTATTTATTTATTTATTCAACAGACAGAGATCACAAGCAGGCAGAGAGAGAGAGAGGAGGGAACAGGCTCCCCGCCAAGTGGAGAGCCCGATGTGGGGCTTGATTCTAGGATCCTGGGATCACAACCTGAGCTGAAGGCAGAGGCTTTAACCCACTGAGCCACCCAGGCGTCCCTGAACGTTGTTTTCTATTTGATAGCAGGGAGGGTTATATATAAGGGAGGAATATTAGATTTGAGGATCAGAAGCCTGGTTCTAGCCCCAGCTTAGTCACTACCTGTCTGTGTGCTCCTAGGCAAGCCAGTCTCTGATTTCCCCTGGGCAAAGTGGAGATAATGATACTAAAGCTAAACATCTGAACATTATAAGACTCTGATTTGTTCCTGGAAACAAAAAGAAAATTCTAGGGATCAAATGAAATAATGTTTGAAACAGTAACCATTCTGTGACACTCTGCAAGGAATCCAATCCTCATCTACGTAACCATATGTCACTGCCTATAATCCCAAAGCAAAAAAATTGCTATTTGCTTGCTTTTTGGATTTGAAATATGAACGTAAAGGGAAATAAGCCTAGGGTAAAACAGTGCTTCGTTGCTGCAACCTTTAATTAGTGTTGAGTCTTTATAACATATGTAGCTATATTTGTATATCCACATTTGTACAAAAATGCATATTTAAATAGTTATGAATAAGACTGGTGACATTTACATTGCATTAACACTAAAAAGAGCATAAAACATGTTTGAATTACAAGGAGGATTTAGCCTAGATGTGAGGAAGAGTTTCTTTCTTTGAAATTGAGGTATAGTTGACACACAATGTTATGTTAGTTACAAGTGTACAACACACTGATTAGACAACTCTGTACATTACTCAGCGCTCACCACGATAAGCATGGCTGCCATCTGCCACCCTCAAAAGTCGTTACAGCGTCGTTGACTGTATTCCCTATGCTGTACTTTTCATCCCCATGACTTTATTATAATGGTTGGACACAGATTAGACTTGCAAGGAAAAGTTATAGAATCTCCTTCTGTGAAGATATATAAGCTATATAAACTGACTACAGAGGACTAGACAACGTGTGAACCCTTTCAAGCTCTAGGATTCGGCATAAATTCTCTCAAGTAAGTGAAAACATGAAGATGACCTAAAGTAGCTCACTGCGGGTTCCTTCCTCACTCATCCTCTCTTTTTACCACTAAACCATTGTTATTTGGCACGTAGCTTGTTTCTTGTTTCTGTTTTTATTTTAAGTATAATTAGCATACAATGGTATATTAGTTTAAGGTGTGCCATTTAATGACTCAACAATTCTATACATTTCTTGGTGCCCATCAAGATAAGAGTACTCTTAAGATTCAATAGTATTGGGTGCCTGGGTGGCTCAGTTGGTTGAGTGACTGCCTCCAGCTCAGGTCATGATCCTGGAGTCCCAGGATCGAGTCCTACATGGGGCTCCCTGCTTACTGGGGAGTCTGCTTCTCCCTCTGACCGTCTTCTTCTCATGCTTGCTCTCTCTCATTGTCTTTCTCTCAAATTAACATATAAAATCTTAAAAAAGAAAGATTCAATAGTATTAGATATGACTCAAGAGTAGGGAGTCATGTCTTGTTCTGTCTTTTGTCATATCTAGCACAGAGAAATGGTTAATTAGTATATTCTGGTTCATGAATTAAACTAAGACTAAAGTTCTTACCTTTTCTTCGTGGGGTGGATCCAGGAAGGAACTAATACTGCAAAGGATAACATGTCCTTCTGTATAAAATGTAAACATTGGAATCTTTAGTTAGATACCATGTTACCTAAGCAGATACTACCCAGACCACCAAACTAATCTGACTTAGGCATTTATAAGAGTAAATAAAACAGAATCTGAAAAACCAGAAATGAAATGAAAGAAAAAACTGTTATCAATATTTCTATGTAGGAATCCTGTTTTGTTGAGTATACATGGCAACTTCATTATGACTTATTATTGTTGTGGATACTCAGAGTTCTTCTAGATGTCAGGGTAGAAGAAATAGAAATAAACGCACCATTACAGAGAATCATCCTACAGCCCAAATTACAAAACTAGATTTAAAAAAGCAACAAGGACTAGATCTAAGCGTATTCAAACTGCAGAAAGAAAAAAAATCTTGAAAGAAACTAGAGGGAAAAAAATAGCTTGTTTATAAAGGAACAATATAAGAATTACATCTAACTTCTCAGAAAGTGTGCAAGCAAGAAAAATGGAATGAAATATTTAAGGATTGAGAAAAAAACCATCAACCTAGAATTCTGTATCTTGTGAAGTTGTCCTTTAAAAATGAAGGGGAAATACAGACTTTCCCAGACAAACAGAACTTGAGAGAATTTGTTGCTAGTAGACATGCCTTGCAAGAAATATCAAAAAGAAGTACTTGGGATGCCTGGGTGGCTCAGTCGGTTAAGCGTCTGCCTTTAGCTCAGGTCGTGATCCCAGGGTTCTGGGATCAAGTCCCATAGTGGCTCCCATAGTGGGCTCCCTGCTCAGTGGAGAGCCTGCTTCTCCCTTTTCTTCTGTCCCTCTCCCCAACTCAGGCATGGTCTTTCTCAAATAGATAAGTAAAATCTTTTAAAAAATACTAAGAGTTCTTTTTAAAAGATTTTATTTATTTATTTGTCAGAGAGAGAAAGCACAAGCAGGGGAAACAGCAAACAGAGAGAAAAGCAGCATCCCCACTGAGCAAGAAGCCTGATGCGGGGCTCTATCCCAGGACCCTAGGATCATGACCTAAGCCGAAGGCAGAAGCTTAACCTACTCAGCCACCCAGGCATCCCTGAAGTTCTTAAAAGAGAAGGAAAGTGATACAGGTAAGAAATTCAGATTTATATAAAGAAAAGGAGAGCATAATAAAAGGGATAAGTGAAGATAAATTAAAAACTAACAGCAGTGTATTTAAAGCAGTAACAGCAATAATATATTTGACAATTGTATCTTATAGATGCTTGAAATGAATAACAGCTATGACATAAGGGATGAGAAGGAGAACCTAGGAATACTTTGTTATTATAAGGTACTTGTACTACCACTGAGGTGGTGTAGTTTTAAAGTGGACATAAATTAGTTGTAAATGTCTATTTCAAACTCTAGGGAAACCACTCAAAAATTTTTAAAAAGATCTAATTGATAGGTGAAGAAAAGCTATGCTAAAAGAAAGTGGGATGATATAAAATGTTCACTTAATGGAGACATACAAATAGCTAACAGAGGGGCGCCTGGGTGGCTCAGTGGGTTAAAGCCTCTGCCTTCGGCTCAGGTCATGATCCCGGGGTCCTGGGATCGAGCCCCACATTGGGCTCTCTGCTCAGCAGGGAGCATGCTTCCGCCCCTCTCTCTGCCTGCCTCTCTGCCTACTTGTGATCTCTCTCTCTGTCAAATAAATAAATAAAATCTTAAAACAAAAACAAATGGCTAACAGACACATGAAAAAATGTTCATCATCACTAGCCATCAGGGAAATTCAAATCAAAATCACATTGAGATACCATCTTACACGAGTTAGAATGGCAAAAATGAACAAGACAGTAAACAACATGTGTTGGAGAGGATGTGGAGAAAGGGGAATTTTCTTACACTGTTGGTGGGAATTCAAGTTGGTGCAGCCACTCTGGAGAACAGTGTGGAGATTCCTTAAGAAATTAAAAATAGAGCTTCCCTATGACCCTGCAATTGCATACTGGGTATTTACCCCAAAGACACAGATGAAAAGAAGGGCCATCTCTACCCCAATGTTCATAGCAGCAATGGCCACAGTCACCAAACTGTGCGAAGAGCCAAGATGCCCTTCAGCAGACAAATGGATAAAGGAGATGTAGTCCATATAATTATGAAGTATGATGCCTCCATCAGGAAGGATGAATACCCAACTTTTTTATCAACATGGACGGGACTGGAGGAGATTATGCTGAATGAAATAAGTCAAGCAGAGAGAGTCAATTATCATACAGTTTTGCTTATTTGTGGAGCATAAGGAATAACACGGAGGACATGGGGAGATGGAGAGGAAAAGGGAATTGGGGGAAATCGGAGGGGGAGATGAACCATGGGAGACTGTGGACTATGAGGAACTAACTGAGGATTTTGGAAGGGAAAGGGGTAGGGGGTTGAGTGAGCCTGGTGTTGGGTATTGTGGAGGGCACGTATTGTATGGAGCACTGGGTGTGGTGCATAAACAATGAATTTTGGAACACTGAAAAGAAATTTTTAAAATAGATAAAAATTTTTTAAAAACCCACAAAAGGCAGAAAGAGAGTTGAAGACAAAAGTAAGAACAGAAAACAAGGGTAACAAATAGAAAACAGTAAGAAATATGATGGATATTAATTCACTATATCAATAATCACTTTGATGTCAACAGTCTAAGTAAGCCACTTAGACTGAGATTATCAGAGTGGATTAAAAGACAATACCCAGTTACACGTTGCCTACAGGAAATCCACTTTACACATAAGGACACATTATAGATTAAAAGTAAAGGGATGGAGAAGGGTCTGCCGTGTTAATGCTCATCAAAGAAAGCAAGAGCAGCTATGTTTCAAACAGAGAAGGCTTCAGAGAAAGAGAAATTATCAGGAATGATTGGGTGCATTACATAATGATAAAGGGGTCAGTTCTCCAAGAAGACCTCAATCCTTAACATGCACATGCCTAACATTACAGTGTGAAGTTAGGTGGGGTGAAAACTGATGGAATTGAGAGGAAAAATAGATAATGCCCTTTTATTGTTGGAAGCTTCAGCACCCCTCTTTGAGAAATGGACATGAGAAATGGACAGATGCAGCAGGCAGAATAACCGTAAAGTCATAGTTGAACTCAAAACCACCATCAGTGGACACCTCGGCGGCTCAGTGGGTTAAAGCCTCTGCCTCCGGCTCAGGTCATGATCTCAGGATCCTGAGACGGAGCCCCACATCAGGCTCTCTGCTCAGTGGGGAGCCTGCTTCGCCCCCTCTCTCTGCCTGCCTCTCTGCCTACTTGTAATCTCTGTCTGTCAAATAAATAAATAAAATATTTTTTAAAAACCACCGTCAGTCAACTAGATATAATTAATATCTGTAGACTGCTTTTGCATCCAACATGTATTAATCTCAAGCTCTCATGGAACATTCACCAAGACAGACCACATTCTGGACAATAAATTATACCTTAACAAATTGAAAATAATAGAAATCATATAGTGAATGCCCTCAGTTTACAATAGAATAAATTGGAGATCAATAAGAAAAAGAGAGCTGGAAAATCCTAGAGTAAGTAGAGATGAAATAACATACTTCTAAATTATAGATCATAGAAAAAAAAACCTCAAGAGAAATCTTTAAATATTTTGAACTAAATAAAAATGAAAACATGACATCAAAATTTGAGTAAAGCAGCAGAAACAGTGCTTATAGGGCAATTTATATGCATATGTTAGAAAAAAAGAAAGAGCTATAATCCAAGCTTCCATTTTAGGACTAGGTGAAAAAGAGAAAAATAATCCAAAGTAAGCAGAAGGAGAGAAATAATAAAAATCTGAGCAGGATATCAATGAAACTCAAAAGAGGAGCCCAATAGAAAAAGTCAAAGAAAGCAAAAGCTGCTTTTTCTCCTCCCAAGGTTTTGTTTATTTATTTGACAGAGAGAGAGAGAGACAGCATGTGAGAGAGCAGCAGGGGAGGGGCAGGCCCCTGGGATCATGATCTGAGCCAAAGGCAGATGCTTAACGACTGAGCCACCCAGGTGCCCCCAAAAGCTGGTTCTTTAAAAAGATCAATAAAATTGATAAACTTGTAGCCAGGCTAACTAAGAAAAAAAAAATCTCAGGGGGAATTAAGAGGATAATAAAGGAATCTGTGAATTCTATGCCTACAGACTTAATAACCCAAATGAAACAGCACAATTCCTCAAAAGACACAATCTGCCAAAGCTCACACAAGAAGAAATAAATCATCTGAGTAGGCCATATTATTAAAGAAATTAAAGTAATTAATAACATTCTCAAGCAGAAACCATTAGGTAAAAATGGATTTAATGGTGAATCCAACACACATTCAAGGAAGAAATCTTAACAATTCTCTACAAATTCTTCCAGAATATAGAAACAAAAGGGAACACTACTTAGCTTCTTCAGTGTGGCCAGCACGTCCTAATACCAAACCAGACAAAGACATCATAAGAAAACTATAAACAAATGGCTCCTATGAACATAGGTACAAAACCCCCAATGAAATTTTAGCAAGTTGAATCCAAGACGTATTAGCTCAGGTCATGCCACTGGGGTCGAGCCCTGAGCTGGGCTTCATACTGCATGAGCATGCAGCCTGCTTGAGGTTCTCTCTCTCTGTCTCTGCTCCTCCTCCCCCACCCCTTCTCATGCTCTATCTCTCTAAAAAAAGGGAGAAAAATTATACACCATGGGCAACATTTAAAAATCAACTAATGTAGTCCATCACATCAACAGGCTAATGAAGAAAAATCATATGATCACTCAAAAGATATAGAAAAAGCAGTTGATAGATGGGATTGGGAGGGAGACAAACCATAAGTGACTCTTAATCTCACAAAACAAACTGAGGGTTGCTGGGGGCAGGGGGTTAGGGAGAAGGGGGTGGGATTATGGACATTGGGGAGGGTATGTGCTTTGGTGAGTGCTGTGAAGTGTGTAAACCTGGTGATTCACAGACCTGTACCCCTGGGGATAAAAATATATGTTTATAAAAAATAAAAAATTAAAGAAACAAAAAAAAAAAAAGAAAAAGCAGTTGATGAAATTCAACACCAATTCATGATATAAAGTCTCAGTTTAGATATAAACCTTACACCTTTCCCACATAAACGTGCACACAAATAAGCCAGTTCAAAACAATTCTAAGGGTAACATGTGTAAGTATAGAACTAGAAGAAAGTTTTAATGACCTCAGGTTTGGCAATGACTTTTCAGATACAACACCAAAGCCACAGTCCATGAACAAAAGCACTGACAAGCTGGACTTCTTTAAAACTGAAAACTTCCAGGTGCGCTTGGGTAGCTCCATCGGTTAAGTGTTTAACTCTTGATTTTGGCTCAGGTCATGATCTCAGGGTCCTGGGATCAAACCCCGAGTCAGTCTCCCCACTCAGTAGACAGTCTGCTAGAGATTCTCTCTCTCTGTCCCTTTTCTGTGCTCTCTGTCTCTCAAATAAATAAATCTTTAAAACATTGAAAAGTTCTGCTCTGCAAAAGACACTATTGAGAGAACAAAAAGACAAGCCACAGACTGGGGGAAAATATTTGTGAAAGGCATATTTGATAAAGGACTCTTATCCCAAATATACTAAAAACTCTTAGAAGTCAACAATAAGAAAATAAACAACCTGATTTAAAAAATAAGCCAAAGATCTGCACAGACCCCTCAACAAGAAAAATAGACAGATGGCAAAAAAGTATATGAAAAGATAATCTCCTTGTGGTTTTAACTTGCATTTCTCTACTGACATACCATTACAAGGCTTTTAAAATGGCCTAAATCCAAAAAATCGAGGACACCAAATGTTGAGACGGACGTGGAGCAACAGGAATGCTCGTCCATCTCTGGTGGGAGCGCCAAATGGTATGGCTGTTTTGGAAGACAGTTTGGAAGTTTCTCACAAAATTAAATACGCTCTTACTATATGATCCAGCACTGTATTCCCTGGTATATACCCAAAGGCATTGAAAACTGTTTTCCACACAAACACACACAGATGTCTACAGCAGCTTTGTATATTATTGCCAAAACGTAGAAGTAACCAAGATGTCCTTCAGCGGGTGAATGGATGAGTAAACTGTGTCCATCCAGACAGTGGAATCTTACTCGGCACTAACATTAAACGAGATCTCAAGCCATGAAGACACACGGAGGAAACCTAAATGGGTTATTTCTTAAATGAAAGAAGTCGGAAAAGGCTATGTACTATGCAATTTCCACTATGAAATTCTGTGAAAAGCAAAACTGTGGAGGCAATAAAAAGGTCAATAATTGCCAGAAGCTGGGGAGGAGGGAAGGAAGGAGAGGCAGGACGCAGGGGATTTTTGCTGGAACGACTCTCTAAGGTATTAGAATGGTGGATGCTTGTCACCGGACATCTGTCAAAACCCGTAGAATACACACAGCCCCGGCGTGAACCACGCATTTTGGATGATACTGACATGTTGTTGTAGGCGCTGCAGCTGTGATGAACGTACCACTCTCGTGCAGGATATTGAAAGTGGGGGCAGCCAGGGGCTCCCTGGGGAGTGCAGCCCACTGAGCACCCCAGTCATGCTTTTGGCTCAGGTCGGATCTCAGGGCGCTGCCATTGAGCTCTTCCGTTGGGCCCTACGCTCATCAGGGAGTCTGCTTGAGATGTTTCCCCCTCTCTTTCTGCCCCTTCACCCCTAGCCCCTGCATGCACGCACTTTTTATTTTTTATTTTATTTTATTTTTTAAATTTTTAAAAGATTTTATTTATTCATTTGACAGCGATCACAAGTAGGCAGAGAGGCAGGCAGAGAGAGAGGAGGAAGCAGATTCCCAGCCAAGCAGAGAGCTGGATGCGGGGCTTGATCCCAGGACCCTGAGATCATGACCTGAGCCGATGGCAGAGGCTTTATTTTTTTATTTATTTTTAAAAATTAATTAATTAATTAATTAATTGTCAGAGAGAGTGAGCACAGGCAGACAGAGCAGAGTGGCAGGCAGAGACAGAGGGAGAAGCAGGCTTCCTTCTGAGCAAGGAGCCTGATGTGGGACTCAATCCCAGGACGCTGGGATCATGACCTGAGCTGAAGGCAGCCGCCTAACCAACTGAGCCACCCAGGTGTCCCAAGGCAGAGGCTTTAACCCACTGAGCCACCCAGGTGCCCCATGCACACACTTTTAAAAATAAATAAATAAATAAATAAATCTTTTTTTAAAAAGTGGGGGGTGGGGACTGTTTTAGGGAGGGTGAGGGCAGGATGTGTATGAGAACTCTGTAATTTCTACTGAATTTTTCTGTGAACTTGAAGCTGAAATTTAAAAAAATAAAAGCCCATTTAACAACAAAAAAACAACAACTAATAATGTTCGAGGATTCCTGATTTAAAACAGTGACTAGACAGCAAACTACATAGCTCTGTTAGCATCTACAGTAGCACAGGACTAGGAAGCCGTAGGTCATAACCTACACGTCTTCTTTAATTATACTATAGCTGAAGCTTGATTGGATCCCAAACCCACCCCACTCTAGTTATCTGGATCACAACAAAAAACACAAACCTCAAGACGCAGAAGGACTCTGTGATAATGAGGGGTTCCCTCTTAGTAACCCTGACAGAGATGCCGTCTGAGAATTCTGTAGATAATGTCAAATTTTAGTTCTATGTATTTTGCTAGAAAAAACTTATGCCGTAGTAGGTGCAGTTCGTGCAAAAATATGCAGGCAAATGTTTTTTAAAAGGAATAAATTTGCTTGACCTTAGATTTTTCTGGGTGGCTGTAAACAGAAATGATAGAAACCATAGAGATGGACGTATAAGAGAGTTCAAGAATAAGGATATTGGAGTATACAGGACAGGATCAGATAAAATAAAGATAACTTTAAACATATATTGTAAAGTTACTGGTTATACTGAATATAAATATAAAAAAAAATTCTCTGTAATCTCCAGAAGACTGAACTAATTGGTGCCACAAACTGGTTTGTTGGGACTTTGGTAAAATAAGTTTTGAAATGAGAACAATGTTCTTTAAGGAGAAGATGTAAAATTTAAATATTAAGGTAACAGCAGTAACTTGCATGCAAATCTCAAGTTTAGGAAATTGGCCAATGGTAAGTGAAGGAGTGGGTGTAGAACAAAAGAAAGGTAAAGTGGGCCAAGCTTTTGTTTAACTGAAAAGATGCTGTTTCAGTATAAACTCTAACAAACTGGGTAGGTTTTTTCTTGTTTGTTTGGTTGTGTTTTTTTTTTTTTAAGAACTTAAAATTAAACACTAGTAAAATTCAAAAATGCATGCATACACACATAATCTTTCAAAGTTGGGAGAGATGACAAGGAAGAAAATTCAGGATTTATTTAAAACAATTAAAGAAAATACAGCATTAAAAAAGAGAATTGTTGGGGCACCAGGGTAGCTCAGTTGGTTAAGTGTCCGACTTTTGGTTTCTTCTCAAGTCATGATCTTAGGGTTGTGATATCGAGTCCTGTGCCCTGCGTGGGGCTCTGCACTGAGCGTGGAGCGTGCTTAAGATTCTCTCTCACAGGGGTGCCTGGGTGGCTCGGTTGGTTGGGCGACTGCTTTTGGCTCAGGTCATGATCCTGGAGTTCCACGTCAGGCTCCAAGCTCCATGGGGAGTCTGCTTCTCCCTCTGACCTTCTCACCTCTCATGCTCTCTCTCTTTCAAAAAATAAATAAAATCTTAAAAAAAAAAAGATTCTCTCTTGTTCTCTCTCTAAATAAATAAAATCTCTTTTTAAAAAGAGAGGATTGTGTTACATGAAACGGTCAAGACCAACTCTATGAGTTGTAACAATCAATATAAAAGTCCCCTATTGAGAAGAATCCCTTTCCTAATTAATGCCATTACTCCCCTTAATAATGAAGATTAACGCAATATAACTTCCAAGATTCAAAATGAAAACTGTATATTTTTCCCATATGTAAGGTGAGGGAACAGGTAGTCCTATTTAAAGATGGGGAAAATAACATACCCCATTTAAAGATGGAAGAAAAAATAGGATGTCTTGCTTTAAATAAAGAGCTGGGAATGGACTAGGTTGTCAGGACACTCATTTATTGTTCCATTTATTCAGCAAGCCGTTCCTAACACTCTCTCACGCTGAAGCATCCTTCTTAGTCTTTTGTCTCAATAAAAGCTCTGCGTTATCCTGTCTGCACCTCTCGGTCGAGCAGGTGGGGGAGCTTCCCGGTGCCGACGCCCTGAGCTGGACTTACCCACGTTCCCGGTCAGAAGTATCCGGCTGCACAAATCCGTACACAGCGATGTCAGAGAAATGGCAGAATGTTTTGTGAAAGGCAGCATATTTTTCAGCAGTTTTCCCTGAATAAAGTAGGATAATAAATTCTATAAAATATTAATATTGGAGTTAAATTTCTCTTTAAAAATTCCATCTAAAAATTATCTCTACAACTGGAATAGGATACTCTTTTTTGTGATTAAAAACTAACTGAGATTATCTGTAGGGACTGGTTTCCTTGAAATGAAATATTCATGAAGATGTAACAACTATGAATTAAGAGCAACAGACTCTGATCATTACAGACCCCCGCTGTACTTGGGAGTGATTCTTACGTCTCCTATGACTGTTTCCATGCACTTCCTCAGACCTCTTTTCTGGGTACAGGTTTTCCTTCTAAACAAACATTATTTTCAGGTTTAAGTGTACTTCACTTGTTTCAAGCAGTAATGTTATTACATTTGCCTTTTCAGAAATATCTATTGTTGAATGTTGGCGCAAGACAAGGAGTTGTAAGAGATTCAAATTCAGCAGATTGTTTTTCATCTCTTAGGATAAGTCAACACCAGGAAGGACTTCCACAGACACCGTATTAGAGAATAAATATCCACGCTTCGGAAGAAAGAATTTGCACCTGCCACTCGTTTCCTGAGATTTACTTGGATCTAATCTTTCTTCTGTTTCTCTCTCTTATTTTGGCATTGCTCCAAAACTTCAGTACTCTCAGGGAAAGCTGTTGATAGTTCATATTTTCAAAGCACGGGTTTTCCACTGAGAAGCTACAAGCTACTGGTAGACTTGGGCGTTTTGCCCAGCAGAGAGCTGTGTTGTTCTGTGATGCAGGGTCCCACCCTCTGCCATAGTGAACAGTTGCTCTTTCTTGAGTTTCCCAAGCCTCTCTAATGATTTCCTTGTCACCAGGTTTACCTCCTTCCTTCCATCATGTCTTTATTGATATTCCAAACTTTAAACTCCACGACACTCTGCTCCAAGTCATTTAAAACCTTCTGGTAAATAAAAGTTATTTTTTCATGGTAAAATACTTAAGGACACACAGTACGATGTAATAACTTCTTCCAATAGCTTGGATAACTAAAAATTTATAGATATTCAAACGCTTGAGTGTTCTTATATTCTTTTACTATATCATTAATATCCTCTAATATTATTTACATGTCCAATGAAATATTGAGTGGTGTGTAGTCATAGCTTGATTTAAAGAAAAGAGAGGTTAGGGGTGCCTGGATAGTCCAGTCCGTAGAGGATTTGGGGGTTATAAATTTCAGCCCCACATTGGGTGTAAAGATGACCTAAAAATAAAACCTTAAAAAAAAAAAAAAAAAAGCAAAGATTTGAAATAGTTAATTTAGTAGTTTTGACCTCTTGAGTTACAAAATGGCCTGTTGTAAAGTTTGGATAGCACGTTCAGGGAGCAGGCTGCAAAGTCAGCAATTTGGCTAAAAGGTTGAAGAATACTAGAAGTGGATGTACTCTAGAACCTTAGGTTAGGATTCATTAAGTACTACTTCTATCTCTCTCATTCTCTGCTGCTCCAGGTAAGCAATGGGCCCCATCACCTCCAGCTTCCAAAAGCGGAGGTGTCCATCCTCATGAGCGGTGACAATGACAGGGGGCTGAGTATCGATGCCTGCAGGATGTTTCTTGTCCACTGGCTGTTGCGGTCCCGCTGTGACATCATGTTGCTCACCTACAGAAAAGTTAATGAGCTACCGTGAGTGTTTACAATACTTGGAATTTCAAATTTTATAGACTATAAAAGAGGAGGCAGGTAGGAAAATAGTAAACCAACACATTCTTTTTTCTTAGAACATGTTTCTCAACCCCAGCAAACTTCACTCAGGGCAGAGGACAAAAAAGCATTCACAAACAGAATCCTGGATCAATGGAAAAGCCTGAAAAGTTTATTTTGACCCTATTACAAAAGCCTCTGCCCTGTATATAACAGCGAAAAGTCCATATAAATCCAGTGTAAGACTTGCATGTCCAAAATGGCTTATGAATCAAGTATAAGTTTGAGGAAATGGGCTGAAGACTAAGAGCTTCAGTAATGTATTGGGTTTTTAAAAATCTAGAATTAGTATTTAAAAATGGAAATTCTACCTCTTAGAATACAGAATCTTACATGTCAATATTTAGTCACAAAATGAATACATTGTAGGTGTGACTGTGTGGCTCAGTAGGTTAAGTGTCCAACTCTTGACTTTGGTTCAGGTCATGATCTCAAGGGTTCTGGGATCAAGCCCTGTGTCAGGCTTCGTGCTCAACATGGAGTCTGCTTGTCCCTCTCCCTCCGCTTCTCCCCCAACTCATGCTCTCTCTCCCTCTAAGATAAATAAGCAAAATCCATTTTTTTAAAAAAGAGAACACACTGTACCTTCATTAAGAGTATTCTAGAACCTAAAATCCCTGTTGCAAAGGAATTGTTACAAACAGGAGGGGTGATTTCACACTGACCTTTAACCTCATTGTCGTGTATGCTCTGTTTGCTTCCCTGAATTAGGGGAGAAAACAAGAAAATATTTCTGTGACATTGTAAAGAAATGAGATACATTGGGTGAGTAGATTTTTCAGGGGAATTCACATTCCTTTTTAAAAATTTTTTAAATATTGGAGTATAGTTGACACACAATGTTACATTGTTGCTTTAGTTTTAGGTGTACAACTCGCAACTAGAGAAGTCTCTACCTTATGCTATGCTCACATCTGTCCCCATACAACGCCATTCTAATACCATTTGACTCTATTCTGTATGCTGTATCTTTTTTTTTTCCTGTGACTTATTCATTCTACAGCTGGAACACTCTGCCTCCTCCTCCCCCTCACCCATTTTGCCCATCTCCCCAACCCTCTCTTCTGGCAAGCACCTTTGTTCTCTGTTAAATTTACATTTCTAAGCATTAGGGTTTTTTTAAAGTTTTTTTAAAAATTATTTTTATTAACATAAAATGTATTATTAGCCCCAGGGGTACAGGTCTGCGAATCGCCAGGTTTACACTTCACAACACACACCATAGCACATACCTTCCCCATGTCCATAACCCAACCACCCTATCCCTTCCCCTAGAACCCCCAACAACCCTCAGTTTGTTTTGTGAGATTAAGAGTCTCTTATGGTTTATCTCCCTCCTGATCCCATCTTGTTTCATTTTTTCCTTCCTGACCCCCCAAGCCCCCTCCCTCGCCTCTCAAATTCCTCATATCAGGAAGATCCTATGATAATTGTCTTTCTCTGATTGACTTATTTCGCTCAGCATAATACCCTCTAGTTCCATCCACATCGTTGCAAATGGCAAGATTTCATTTCTTTTGATGGCTCTAAGCATTCATTTCAGTTAGTTTTGAATTAATTCTGAAAAAAATGTATCACAGAGATCATCATGTTCACGAATAGGGTAACATTCTCATTACCCTAGAGAGCCACATTCTCGTGGCTCAGGTAGGGCTTAATGATAGGAGTAACCCATCTGTAAGGCATGCTAAGTTCTTGGTGTCTGTGATCTCCAGTTCTGTCCGCAGCCCTGTGAGTTAGGCTTTGTTATTCCTTTTTTACGGATAGGAAACAGAAGCTCAGAGATGAGGTGATGTCTCTAAAACTAGTCAGAAAATAAAAGGAACACTTGGGATTGAAGTGTTCCGTCTGTCTGACTCTTACATCCTTAAAAGTTTATTCTTTCCACAAAACTAGTGGTTCTAAAACAAGTTTTGCGGTAAAAAGTCTCCTTTAAACAAAATCCTCCTAGAGATGTAATGTTGTAAAATCTATAAAAACTGGGATTGAGAACAGAGTTTGAAATCCAGCGCGTTACAAGTTGTGCTGTGAAATGTGTTTACTTTTTAGCAAAAGAGATTGCCTAGAATTGCTTTATGATTTAAGAAGTGTAAAAGCATCTGTAATTTATTTTATTTATTTATTTTTAAAATTTATTTTATTTATAAGTACACGTTGATGATTTGCAGATATGAAAGCCTTGCAAACATGGGAATGAGTGATGAGCACAGTTTAGACACTGTTTTCTAGGAAAACGAGTTTTTAAACGCACATGTACACACAGAATTTCCCCACCTTGACCTTCTGTCAAAGGAGGGGTTCACATGGGACAAATCACCATTTCTGAACCAACGCTGAGTGTAACAGGAAGATATACTCTATTCCTTGCTTACCTTGCTACTCTGTGGACCTTTACTAGAATCACACTGGGACGAAGAGCACACAGAATCCTGACTCGGTCTCCTACAAGGAGAGGGAGGAAACCCAAGGAGGAAAGGTGAAGATAATCCATCACACCCGAAGTGTGCTTGTCTCCGCTTGAACTTCCGTGGGTCACTTCTCTCATTATCTGGGGGTCCTGAGCCACTTCCTTAAGACAGAAGTCACACCTGATACCTTGTGTTACAACGTTCATCTGTCTGCTGTTGCTAGACACTGTTGGGGAGCCTTGGTAATTAAGATTGATTGTTGCTCGTGTCTGGGAAATAAAAATCTGCCCTGTCCCAAATCTCAGGCTAGATTCAGTCCCAGAAGCTGACCCTGAAATGGCAGGAAGCGGGCTGGAGCCGGGCCCCTGGGAAGCCTGGCTAAGTTCTGCTCCGTGGTATTCAGTCCTGGCCTGGTCGTCTCGGCAGTGCTCTGCTGGAATGTGCTGGAAAGTGGCCTAGGTTCTGGCGCAGGGATCGATATGGATCAAATCTTCAAAAATAGTCTCAGAAGAAGGCAATTTCAAGTCAAGGGGTAAGGAAGGTTCTATATACGGGCTCATTGCTGCTTTGGGTTTCTTCCCAGGAGATATGTTTACTGTTACGTGTTGCCTGAAAATCAGAGTTCTCAAGCATATATGAAGAGGACAGAACATGGTCCTGCTCCCTCAGAAAGGGGTGGACATGGCCCAGTTTCAGTGGCAGTTTCCTGTGACAGCAGCTGTCAGGGGCTGTCACTTTTGCCCGGCAAGTGCTTCCTTCTGCCCCATGTCAGTGCTCACAGAACTCGATTTTGGCCACAGTGTGGTCAGCTGAGCATTTGCTGTCTCCTCTACTGGTGTTAGAGATTGGTGTGAGGCTGCCGTGGTAAGCGGATCCACAAAGCGGATCCCCAGGGACCCCCTGCCTACAAAAGACAGCAACAGGGAAGAAAGCTTAAGCCAAACAGGGCAGCCAACTTGTCCTCCCTTGGTTGCAACTTCTGGGATAATCAGAACTCTTTGGACATCGCTACATATATCCGAGCAGTATTTCTTCATCAGTAGGTACCGAGTTACCTTGCACATTCGGGGTTTCGAAAGAGGAACAGGATGTTGTTAATCCTAAAGCGTTTGGGATCCAAATCAGGGTCCACAATGAAGCAATCTTCAGGTCTGTACCTGGAAGGAAACACACATTCACAAAATAAACACTTACAAGTTCAGGCAACTCACACCACTCATTTGATACACGCCATGATGAGCTGATTAACTCCTGCAGTGTGGCTGTCCTGGAACACGAGAGAAAACCCAAAGGTATAGAGCTGGAAGCTGTCTTCCTGAATGAGGCCCTGGGTAACACTATGACCATTTGCTGTTTGAAAGTCTTTTAATCCAAAATGAAATAAAATAAAAATAAAGAAAGAAACAAACAGAGCGCCTGGGTGGCTCAATGGGTTGGGCCTCTGCCTTCGGCTCAGGTCATGATCTCAGGGTCCTGGGATTGAGTCCCGCATTGGGCTCTCTGCTCAGTGGGGGCCCTGCTTCCCCCTGCCCCGCCTGTCTCTCTGCCTACTTGTGATCGCTCTGTGTCAAATAAATAAATAAATAATCTTTAAAAAATTTAAGAAACAAATGAGCAAACAAATAAATAAATGTCTATTAGCCCAATTAGCTGGTCTAGTCAGCCTAATTGTAGGTCAGAGTGGGCTTATAGATAAGCTCCTTGAAGTGTCAGAAAATTTAAAGCATAGAATTCTACTCTTTGAGTAAATGGAGGGACAAATTTGAATAAAATAGGACTAACCTCAGGGAGCACAGAAATGAGTGAAGGGGACAAGCAGGTAATTCAGGGGCGATCCTATTCTAATGGCTCACTTCCCACCAACCCAGCTGCCAACAAACCATACATCCTTCTGGGCTGGTTCCCAGGAGCATGGTGATAGTCCCTCAGCTGCCTAGAGTGGTACTTCGTGATCGGCTCCTAAAGTCACACTTAACCTTCTTTACTGAAAATAGATCTTGCAGCAAAACATTCCTTTTCCTTTAGTGGGAATTGCCTCTGCCAGTTTGCACTGCAGAGTGATGGAGGAAGGTCCTAGGGAGCGAATCAAGCTCTGAAGAAAGGCCTGTGAGCTTGATGATGTACGGAGCTCGAACTTTTTGGATTCTTCTGTTGTGTGGGTGAGCCGAATGGTTAGTAATCAGCAAGAACAATTTCCAGTTTGGACCTAAAAATGCATGAGCCTTTGAACAGGAAGAGAAAGGCTATTTCTCCTGACTGGTGAAGGGATCCTAAGCAAATCGGAGGTAGAGGTAGAGATGGCTTCTGCCACCAATATGGAAACCACCTTCAACTTGAGAGCCTTTTTTACACTGGGCCCCAGCTACATTCAACAGTTATGCACTAAATTGGATGTTTTGCAAAATACTAAAGTGATTCTAAATCAGTTATATTTGTATAATCATCTTATCATGGGAAGGGAATATGATGTATGGCTCACTGCACTGTTATTTTTCTCTGACTGGGTATTGGGTTTATATGCCTTTCTTGGCAACATGCCTACTCCTTCAACAAGGAGCATCTCCTCCTTCAAGTTTGGAACATTCCTGGGGGGGCTTCCCTCCTAAAGCTGTGGTAGCAAAACTGCTTTAATAAGAGGGTAAAGAATGGCACAGTGCATGTTGGTACGGGTGACAAGGGGCAAGTAAACCTTGCCTTTCAAAAAGGCAAGGTTTGAAAGGGAGGAAAGGAAGGATGTTCCAGGGGCAGGGCCTCGTAAGGGGGGGGCTGAGGTGCAGAGGGAGGGGCTACAGAAAGAGCTAATTCAACAGAAGGTTGAAAGGAGAATCAATTCAGGATCCAAAGAGGAAAGGAGTATGTCCCTTCAGAAGTTGGTTACAAGTAATGACTCAGACTTCGACTGGAAAGAGGCATGGCATCCAAGTGGACCAGGAGTATGTAAGGCATTATAAGTCAAGAGGCAGAGATGTCTTCTGCATTTTCCTCTTTCCCTGTCCTTTCTTACTCTTTCTCCCTCTTTTACGCCTCTTCTCTTCCTCTGAATGCTTAGATAGTCTTGATTTTGTTTTTATTCATTCATTAAGGTTCTTGACCATCTTATGCTTCAAAGTACAACATTACAAATTCCTTTGACATAGGATGTTCATGCATGGCTCCTGTTTACAGCCCAAATAGCCAACTGGGGAGAGCTGATTGTTTATGACCCATCCATAGCAAAAAAATACCTTGTTATATTATTTCCTTTACAGCCAATGGTCAGAGCATTTCAAAATGGATAGTGGAGGTGGGGGAGGGCACTTGAAGAGCTCAGTTAAGCATCAGATTCTTGATTTCATCTCAAATCACAATCTCGAGATTGTGAGACCAAGCCCCAAGTCCAGCGCCAAGCTCAGTGGGGAGTCGACTTGAGATTTTTCTTTCTCCTCTCTCTCTGCCCCTCCCCCATTTCATGTGTGTATGCTCTCTCTCTCTCTCTCTCTCTTTAAAAAGAAAGAAAGAAAGAAAGAAAGAAAGAAAGAAAAAAAAGCAAGAAAGAAAGAAAAGAAAAGAAAAAGAAATGGATATCAGGGAATGGATAAAGCTTTTGGCCATGGGTTCAGGGAAAATTCATTGGTTGATACTGGTTTATGTAATTGCATATGCCACACCCTTGTTAGCATTGGAAACCCATCAAGAATGCCACTTACCATTTGACTTTGGTGACTGAGTAGATAGATGGTGGTGTCACTGGGAATACAGGAAGAGGAGATACACGGGGGAGGGGTAGACTGGGACAAAGTTTGGGGTTTTAAGGATGTTGTTGGTAACCCAGATAGTAATTGCAGATATGTGTCTTTAAAGCTCCAGGGAGATTAGTGTTTAAGACTCATATTTTAACTTTTTTGTTGAGGTTATAAATTTGGACAAGATTCCACATGAAAGCATGTACTAGAGGGATAAGGGTAAAAGTCAAGGCATCTGAATTATGAATTATGAATACTTAAAGTTCATCTTATTCATATAATTCTGGGATTTGGATATCAGGAGCAAATCTCATGAGTGTAACTTCCAGAAAAGCTTCTCTTGAGAGTTATCATTACTGGTCTGCCACTGTTATTTATTGCTTAAAAAAAAGAAAAAAAGTATTGAATGTTACTTTGGCTCTATTGCAGTACAACTTTTATATTGCTTAAAAAAAAAACTTACAGTTCTTTGACAGTAAGGTTTATAAAATCCCATAAGATAATCACACCATTTAAGGTTCCAGCAGCAATCAAATTATATCCTTCTACTTGTAATAAATCAATGCAGTTCACTTCCGTACTGATGTCAGGACTCTGGAAAGAAGGAAACAGACGCATGGACCAGTATCTAACCACTGTACAAATGTTATGTGTACACTTTTTTGTTCTACCATTAAGACAAAATATCTTACGATTTTTTAAAGTTACTTAAAGTTACTATTATAAATTACTATGAAATTTAGTAAAATTGCATTAGTTTTACATTAAAATTTTTTTAACTTGCTGCATTCATTAAAATAACAAAATACTCTCTTCCATCTACTGACTCCTTCCTCTCAGCCTTGACTTACTCTTCCTTGACCAGCCAACGGTGAGATCACCTTGCCATCTTTCCTCTGCCCTTCAGACTTCCTGAACATCTTTTGCATTGGATGATTCTCCTCATTAACCTCCTTTTCACTCACTGATTGGCTTCTGCTCCATAGTATACAATGAAAACTTTTTAAGATTCAGTTACTTATTTGAGAGAAAGAGAGAGAGAGCGTGCACAGCAGAGGGAGGGGCAGAGGGAGAGGGACAGAGAGGATCCTCAAGAAGACACCCTGTCACGTGTAGAGCCTGAATGCAGGGCTCGATCCCAGCATCCTGAGCTGAGATCAAGAGTCCAGTGTCCCTGTGAAAACTTTTTCTATTGATCACTGAGCACTTTCTTTCTCTCTTTTTTTCCTCCTCCCTCCCTCCCTTCCTTCCTTCCATTAAAGATTCTACTGATTTACCTGAGAGAGAGCACAGGGAGGGAGTGGGAGGGAGAAGCCGACGTCCCACTGAGCAGGGAGCCAGACTCAGGACTTGATTCCAGGACCCCGCGATCATGACCTGAACTGAAGGCAGATGTTTAACTGACGGAGCCACCCAGGCACCCCCAACAAACTCTTAACTTAGAGAACAAACTGCTGGTTACTAGAGGGGAGGTGGGCGGGGCGATGGATGAAACAGGTGGTGGGGATTAAGGAGTGCACTTGTCTCGAGGAGCACCGGGTGACACAGGAAGTGTTGACCCACTCACTGTATTGTACGCCTGAAACTAATATAGTGTGTGTTAGCTCTACTGGAATTAAAGTTTGAAAAAGGACGAGATCGTGCCATTTGAGAAAAACATGCCTGGACCTAGAGGGTATTATGCTAAGTGAAAGAAGTCAGACCAAGAAAGTCTAATACTGTATGATTCCACTTAGAAGTAGAATCTAAAAAACAAATAAACCAGAAGTGGAATTGAGCCTGTAAATACAAAGAATGAGTTGAGGGTTGCCAGAGGGGGAAGGGAGTGAGAAGCTGGGCAAAATGGGAGCTGGCAAGAGGGAGACACAGGTTTCCAGGTGCAGAAGGAGTAAGCCCTGGGAATAAAAGGCACAATACAAGGAATAGAGTCAATGATATAATAGCAATGTATCAGGACGGATGGTATTTACACTTACAGGGGACAGAGCATCATGTATAAACTCTTAAAATTACTAAGTTGTGGGTGCCTGGGTGGCTCAGTCGGTTGCGCATCTGCCCTCAGCTCGGGTTGTGATCTTGGGGTCCTGGGATGGAGTCCCATGTCGGGCTTCGTCCTCGGCGGGAAGCCTGCTTCTCCCTCTCCTCCCCGACTGTGCTGTCACTAGCTCTGTCTCTCTCAAATAAATAAATAAAATCTTTTTAAAAAATCGCTAACTTGTACACCTGAAACTAATGTAACACTGTGTGTCAGCTATACTCAAATTTGTTTTTTTTTAAAGGTTTTATTTATTTATTTGACAGAGATCACAAGTAGGCAGAGAGGCAGGCAGAGGCAGAGGGGGGAGCAGGCTCCCTGCTGAGCAGAGAGCCCGATGCGGGGCTCGATCCCAGGACCCTGAGATCATGACCCGAGCAGAAGGCAGAGGCTTAACCCACTGAGTCACCCAGGCACCCTATACTCAAATTAAAAAAAAAAAAAAAAAGATTACAAACCTATTATTCTTGTCACTCTGAATTGCTCTCTCCTTCCTGAAACTTCTTACTCTCTTGACAACCTTGACATTAGACCCTAATTTTGCTTGTGTCCGTATGACCTTTCCTTTTCTGTTTCCTACCTGACAGCCTCTTACTCTGCCAATCTGTTAGATATGAGTATGCCGAGAGTTTACCTCTAGCCCATTTGTTTTTCTTTTTCCAACTCTTTTTGGGCAGTCTTGGCCCCTGTGTTTTAATCATCATCCCAGTCTCAATGCCCTGATCATCTAGTCCGTCCCCTCCCAGAAGCTTCAGGGTTGTATACTTACTGAAAGAAATTTTTCACAGGTATCTCAGAGTTAATAGGTGTAACTTCTTGCCTCCTTCAAGCACATTATTTCCCTCCATTCTACAGCTCCCTGGGAGCACCGTGTCCCAGTCCGGTTCTTCGAGCTAGCTCCACGCCGCCCTTGGCTCCCTCCGTCCTCCCCGGACCCTCCTCTCCCAGCTGCATGACATCAGTCCCTAACGAAGCCCAAGTTCTGCTACTTTTGCCACCGAAACATTGCTCGAAACCTCTCCCTCCAGCCTCCTCACTGTCATGGCCTTCCGTCCTTCGACTCCAACAGTGGGTTCCTGCCCGAGTCTCCTTCTGGCCGTCTTGTCCCATTCAAAGCTCTCATCAAGCGCTGGCACAGTCGGTATCCACAACACCAACCTGATCGTGCCATTTCCCATCGACAGCCCCTCACTGGCTTACGAGACTCAAGTGCTTTAACACCGTGAGCACGAGCCAGCCCTCCCTTATCTGTCCATCTCCATTTTCCCTCCCTCCCTGTCTTCCTCCAGCCACACCACGGTGCTTCCGGTTAACCCTCCACCAGCCAGGCCCTTTCTCCCCTTTGGGACATTTTGCATTTTATCTCCTCCACTTGGCATTCACTTTGTCTTCTCGGCTCCCCCACGAAACTTCCTATCTGGGCCGAGCTAAGTCCTGGTAATTCTTTCCGACCTAATTGGCAATGATTTGGGGGGACCCTCGTCTGGCCTAATCCTCCCAAGTTCTCTGTTGGGTTGCCCCAGTGGAGTCGAACAGGTCCCACTGCTCAGTAATCTCTGCATTCCCGGTGCTAAGAACAATGCAAGCTGCATAGTGGGTGTTCACAAAACAGTGCTTCCCAAATCCAAGAGTTTTAGAGAAAGAGGATTTCCATGCACAACCCAATTTTTTTCCCACTATGTGACTTTTGCAGACTTTCCATCTATATAGTAATTTTAAAATACATTGCAAAAAAGGAACTGCTAGAAATGCTAATTATGATACATACAAAACATAAGGGCTCAAAACTCTAAGACAATTTACATTTTTATTATAATCCTAAAGGCATTTTTTTTCATTTATTACTTCAGTAATTTATTACAGATCCTTCCCCCTTGCCCGCCCCAAAGCAAGCATTTTGCACTACCCATGTAATAACTTGCCAACTGTATCAGATCTGGCTCACTGTGCAGTAATCATTGTCCTGTTCTTATTAGCTCTTAACAAGGAACATAGAACCAAATCTAGTGTTTCCAGTTGTGCAGACTTGGAAGAAATGGGCTAGAATGACTGTTTAAGGAGATGCACTCTGTTCTTCCAGCTTTGGCCCAATTATGAGATGATGTTATCACGACACAGTCACTGTATATTTTGACTCCAAATCCTTTAAGCAAACAATGAAACCTACTTATGATTTAAACTAACTATGAATGGAATTGAAATTGCAGTGCTAAACTGACATTTAAATTTGAGGGAAAATAATACATTATCTCTCCATAGTATGATAAAATAATAGTTTCCAGGGTTGCCTGGGTGGCTCAGTGGATTAAGCGACTGACTCTTGGTTTCAGCTCAGGTCATGATATCAGGGCCGTGAGATCAAGCCCAAAGGCGGCTCGGTGCTCAGCGGGGACCTTGCTTTCGATCCTTCCCCGCTGCCCCTCCCCTCACTCCTGCTCCCGCTTTCCCCCTCTCTAAAAGAAATACATAAATCTTTAAAAAATAGTTTGCAGAGTTTTTGAAACAAGTTATATTATTCTCTCTTAAAGTACATTTATTTCACTAGTGACAGGGGCGAAAAACCAGACCTTTTGATCGTTCCCTCTATAATTTGTGGTTTCGTGCATTCTTTGGTTTCTGACCACTTATCCTAGTAAAAACTGAGAAGGATGAGCTCATATTAGAGTAAGCAAATGGTGGATAAAATCTCAAAAAAAAAAAATCAGTCGACGTAAATTTTTTTTTAAGATTTTATTTATCTGACAGAGAGACACAGCGAGAGAAGGAACACAAGCAGAGGGAGTGCGAGAGGGAGAAGCAGGCTCCCCGCTGAGCAGGGAGCCGGACTCAGGGCTCCATCCCAGGACCCTGGGATCATGACCTGAGCCAAAAGGCAGACACTTAATGACTGGGCCACCCAGACACCCCTCGACCTAAATTTTTATGAGAACAAAGAGGGCAGCTTCCTTATTTCTCTGTTCTTCATCAACATGCCCCCCACTTTACCCCTCAGGGGTGAACACATGCTCCAGCCATACTGAGTGGATATAAATATCTCACAAAAAGTCTTACAGATTGTAAATTAATTTATCTATTTTTTGAAAGAAAGACAACCAGTTGTTTTGTAAATCCTGATGGAACTATATGACAGCATCTGCAGAGTCTTATTAAACTAAAATCAAAGTTCATGCAATGAAGTCAGGTTAGAGGAAGTACACACAGAATTCCTTAAATTACACCAGGGGCATGCAGTCAGCAAGATACAGAAAATGTGAGACTATGGCGCCAACTCTCCAGTATCTTCAATAAATAAACAATAAAGGGAATAAATAAATAAAATAAAGGGAAAGAGAGAAATGGAAAGATATTTATAGATTAAAGGAGATTTAAGACCCCTTCCACTAAATGCCACAAATGGATCTTGTTCTGATCCTTGTAAATGTTGAAAAAATACGAGGTGATCTAGGAAATCTGAACATGGTATGAAATCAAGGACTTCTTAAAAATTATTTTAGAAAAGAAATCTTTAAAAGTAATGGTGTCATGCCTCTTTTTGAGTCATTACCATGCAGAGATACATACTGAAATATCCAGGGATGAAACGGCACAGTATGTGGGATTTGCTTCAAACCATTCTTTTGTGGTGGTCACGGCACGTGGCAGGAATAACAAGGAGTACTCAGCTATGCACACCCAGTTTCTGAAGCTGAGGGCCAGCACGTGGAAGTTCAATGCATTATTGTCTCTACTTCTGTGTAATTTCCCATAATAGAAAGGAAAAAAAAATCAGGAAATGAAACTTACGTTTACACATTGAGAGACGTTTTTCTCTACCAGCTGGACATCTGGGAAAGGAATATGCATGTTCCTGGGTTTAGGACATGGCTTCAGATGCACAGTGTGATTCCCATCTTGTAGCAAAGGCACCACATTGGGAAGCTCCCAGGTCACCACGAGATACAGATCCTCTTCCGTACCCTTCAATAAATATATAGCGAGTGCATGAAAAATTTCAGTTAACTATTTTATTTGGAGCTGTTTTAAAGATACAGAGAAACACAGAAAATACAATGATGTACTGACCAGATGGGTAGCAAGGTGGTAGGTAGATTATCAAATTATCATGATCAAATCTTAAGCCCCGTCTAGCCCTCTTTAATACAGTTTCTGTCTCTTATCCCTTCCCAGAGGCCACCTGAATATAGCGTTAGTTATGAAAATCTTAGTATTTCTACATAAACTTATACATGTATTCCACATATGCATATATCATATATTGTTATATGTATATACATGTACATGGTACATATGTCATGGTATTGCTTTCAGCCTTTTTTTTTTAAGGAGGGGAGGGGCAGAGGAGAGGGAGAGAGAGAATCTCAAGCAGGTTCCATGCCCAGCACAGAGCCTGACACAGGGCTCGATCCCACAACCCTGAGATCCTGACCTGAGCCAAAATTAATAGTCAGATACTTAACCAACTGAGCCACCCAGGCACCCTGCTTTTAGGCTTCTTACCTTTTTATAAATGGTATCAAACTGTATGAATTCTTTAACTGTTTCACTTAACATTATATTTTTGAGATTTAAACAAATTATTACATGGAACTCATCTAGTTCATTTATTTTTAGCTCCTTTGTAGGATTGTACAAATACACTGTACAATTTATTTATCCAGTCTTCTACTACTAGGGTGTTCAGGTTGCTGCCAATTTTTCACTGCTTCTTTTTATGGACAGGTGCCATAGTGTCTGCAGCATGTGCCTAGAGCAGAATTATTAAATTGTAAGATACGCTATTATTGGCTTGACTAGATGTTAGGAGTGGTTCTTCAAAGTAGCATTTCCCATTTCCACCCTCACGAGATCTAGATAACAGTTTTCCTTTCTTCACATTCTTGTCAACACTTGGTTTAAACTAATGATGATGATGATGTTTTTGTTTATGATGGGTTCAAAATGAGATATTTAAAAATAAAATTTTAAATGTATTGATTATATTGTCACATTTTCCTAAGTTAGTGAGTTGAACATTTTTTATGTGTTTGTGAGCCATTGGGGTTTTCTTACCTGTCCTTTGTTTATTTTCCTCTTGGGTTATTTCTTCTGGAGGGATTTCTTTAGCAATTCTGTTTCCTAATACTTTCTCATTTACCTGGGACACAGTATATTACCTCTTTCCGCAGTGTGTGACTTATCTTTTCATTGTTTTTCTAAGGCATTTTATCAAATGTAATAAAGAGATCTTTGTAATATCTCATCTTGTGAATATAGTGTATCTCCCCATATTTTCAGATGATTGTTTATGTTCTCTAGAAATTCTTTCCACAAAATTTTTGCTAAATTTATTTAGCATCTTATATTTTTGTTTGCTCTTATAATGTGATCACTCTGTTTTTTAACTGGTTATTATTGTCGAGATAGTATTAATTTTCAGAATTTTAATTTTTGTGTGGGGATAAAAGTCAAAATTTTAAGGTTGGTGATTTTTCTAGTAGAGCACAGATCTTTTAGGTTGAGAGCAGCTGGGTAAAGTGGAGAGAATATTGGTCTATACATGAAGACAACACATTCCCAGTCTCAGTTCTAGCGAGAGCCTGGGCAAAGCGTTTTTTCTTCCTTTGGGCTTTTATTTCCTTATTTATTAAGGTTCCTTATTTGTAGAATGAGAACTTCAGTGAGTGGATGGATAAAAGTTCTTTCATTTTTCAAAAACATGTTTCTAGGTGATCTAAGGTCTCTGTTATCTCGTATCTACGTTAATTGAAAAGTACTGGCCAGTGGTCCTCCTACCTGGTGGGTGGGTCTCTGGTTAGAGTTTGTGCCATTTTGGGAGCAGAAGGAAGTTCAGCAGTGTCCAGGAAGTGGTCAGACATTGACATACTGAGTAACAGCTCAGTTAAGTTCACATGCCTCCTTGATGGCCACTATGGCCGTCAATCTTTCTGAATCCATGGGACAGTAAAATTAAACAAACAAACTTTGAATTATTGACTCAGAGTTACTAATATTTAATTTCGCCGAGAGGACATGGGGGAGAAGGGAACTGGAAACTCTGTTATCATCATTTTATGAAAAGAAAGGCTAAATTTAATACCAACAAATAGGAAAGATACAAACTTTAAATTTAAAAAGTAAAATTAGCTTTATGAGAAACTGCTCTTACTTTTTTCATTTCAACCCTAAGTGGCGAAACTTTTTATCTCAGTTTGGTATTGGCAGACAGGCCTTCAGGAATTGGCGCTCCTGGAAAATAGCAGTCGGCATGATGCTATGAACATGAATGACTTTAAGTGCCTTGAAAGGAAGATCTTTTGCTTTAAGGGACTCAAAATAGGGCTACAGGAGTAAACACATAAAGTTACGTGGCTGGAAGGAAGTTAGTGGATCTTCAGGATTTGAACTATTTTTGGGTTAATTACTCAAAATCTCTGAACTCCCACACCACTCTGTTCATGATGTTACAACAGTAGTATCTCACAGATCTATGTCTTCTTTGGAAGATTTTTATTTATTTTAGAGAGAGAGAGTGTGTGCTTGCAAGTAGGGGGAGGGGCAGAGAGAGTCTCAAGCGGACTCCCTGCTGAGGGCAGAGCCCATTGTGGGACTTGATCTCATAATCCCTAGATCATGGCCTGAGCCGAAATCAGGAGTCCGGTGCTCAACTAACCGAGCCCCAGCACCCCAATGTATGGTTTTTATTAACAAGGGTTTGGGGGAAAATTTCTAAAAATTTTTTATACAGGCAGGATATAATTCTGTCTCCTTAAAACTGAGATTGTGAGATGATTATTGTCCTTCTCTTTGGTCAGGACGTTGCACTGACAGGCCAGGCAGTTGATAATCTGCCTTCCCATGATGTGGCCAGAAGGTCAGGCCTGAAGAAGTTCATACAATGACGTTTGTGACAGGACCAGGCAGTGACACAAGCATCTTTCCAAGACTTGGGAAAATAAAACCAAGTATGTAAGTACAAGAGAGACATTATAGCTCAAGCCATTAAGGACTGGTCTGAAGACACTAAGAAGAAATACATAAATTGTATGGGGGCTTCCCCTTACTCATCACGATTTAGCAGTTTCCTGAGTAACAGAATACGACTACTGAAGCAGTTTTTGCTTATTTGTTTGTTCGATGCAGCAGAGAGTCTGGGAAGATGGAGGTTGGGTTTATCTTGCCTGCACTCCACTCCCAGCTCTGACTCTGGGAGCAGCTTCTGGAGGCAAGCAGAGAATGAGGGTTGGAATTGGGGGAAAGAAAGTTATTATGGTATTGTTACCCTCTGGGCTGAACAAAAGCCTGGGAACCAGGGTGGGAGAGAGTTCAAGGGTAAGCTCTGAACATGGTGATTACTCCGGAAACAAACCTAAATCCCCGGAAGAAGGGGGGTCCAGGGGACAATGGGAAGTATGACATATACCTAGTGTTCCTTGCCACCAAAGAGTTGAGGAGTAGCTGAACAGTTGGACTGAGCCTTCTGTACTTCTGAAATTGGGAGAGACAATGGGAAGCAGGAAGGCTTCTGGCTATGGTCTCCACCAGGGGTGCTGTGCGGTCTCTAAACTAAACCACCCCTCACTGGGGCACCTGGGTTGCTTAGTGGGTTAAGCCTCTGCCTTTGGCTCAGGTAGTGATCCCAGGATCCTGGGATCGATTCCTGCATCAGGCTCTCTGGTCAGCATGGAGCTGCTTCCCCCCAACCCCCGCCTGCCTCTCTGCCTACTTGTGATATCTCTCTCTCAATCTCTGTCAAATAAATAAATAAATAAATAAATAAATAAATAAAATCTTTAAACCACCCTTCAGGAACAGCATGGCTGCACACCTCACCCTCTCAGAATTACCACTCCTGTGTTTTTCTAGCAGCCAGATCCTACTGAGCAGAAAAAGAAACATAGCTAGGAGGGGCTAGTATCCAGAGAGAAGAACTACAGACAAAATATGCAGAACAGGTCCCTGACTTGGACAGTTGGTGGTATGTTAACTCGAGCAAAACTGAAGAGTCCTTAAGGAAGTTCAAAACTGAAACAAAACAACAGAACGGGGCCTTCAAACATCTGAATTTGGTGGGTGAAGTGAAGGAGAATTGATTTCTCTTCGAGACTGGAAAAAATAGCTTAGAGATAGAGAAAAATATTTCAAAACAACATGACTAAAAAGAAAAACATAAAGAAAAATATAAGAAATTGAGAGGATAGAGTCAGAAGACCCAAAATCCAAATAGTATGGGTTCCTGAATTAGAAAAAGACACAGATGTGGAAAAGATACTTAAATAATACAGACTATAGTACCAAAAAATAATATAAAAATAATATATATTATATAATAATAAAAATAATAGTATAAAAACAGTTCCTAAGCTGGAAGAAATGTCCAAGACTGTAGATTAAAAAGTCTCCTGTGGAACTGATGAGAAAACATATGCATACCGGCAGAGCCTTTAAGCTTCTGAGACAAAGATAACGTCAAAGTTTGCAGAGAAAGGGAATAAGCTGTAGAGGAAAAATAATCAGATCCGCATTGGACGCTCACCGGCAACACTGTTAATGGTGTATCTACTGTAATTCCAATTTGAATTTCTCTGATTACTAACAAAGTTTAGCATCTTTGCATATATTTATTGAATATTTGGGTTTGCTGTTTTATGAAGCACTTATCTTTTTTCATTTTCTATTGAACTAATTCCCTTATTTATTATCTAAGAACTCAGGATACTAATCCAATTGGTTATTATGTGTTGCAAATCTCTTCTTTAACTCTACTCTTGTCTTGTAACTTTAATTCTGATGACTTTTGATGAAGAAAATTTATTAGTTTCATGTAACCAAATATGTCCATTTTTTAAATAATTAGTGGTTTTTGAGTCTTACCTAAGATAAGACTTAGGTAAGTTTCCTAAGTTCATAAAGACAATGTCCTATAGTGACTGCTAAACCTTGTATTGTTTTGTCTTCTCATTAATATTTTGAAGTCATTAATCTACAAGGAATAGTCTTAGACAGGAATTAAAAAATTACATTTTTTTCCATATGGATGTCCAGTTGCTCTAAAACCTTTTATTGAAAAATATATTCTTGCCACACAAATCTGCTATGCCACTTCTGTTGTATATGGACCTGTTTTTGTTCTGTTGTTCTACTTACTTATCTCTGTGCCCAAACCTTTTTGTCTAGTTTTCTTGTGCACTTAATTATCCTGACTCTGGTTTTAGGGAATGTGCCTTTCTTCGGGATGGATTTGTATTTGTTTCTCCCAGGTGCCTGCCAAAACTATCAGTTTTAGACCACCTTAAATCAAGTTCATAGCTGAGATTTCTTTGACCTCCTAAGCATGGCCAATCTAGCCTACAAATGTATATGAGTTCCTACTTGTGGCCATAGTTCTGAGGAACAGGGCTTTGTCTCATCTTGCTTTGTTTTCCTACTCTTCTCCCTTCTTTCCTGCTTGGCCCTGTGTAAGGGCAGATTTTCCTGCCTTGCCCTTTGGAAGCTGGTTCCTTTCTTTCTGGTTTACTTTTATGCTGAAAGTATAAGTTTTGGATCCCAGCATATTATGGATGTGGTATTAAATTCTTTGCTTTAGGCAGGCCCTAGGCCTGGACTTCTTATCTTTCCTAATCAAGAAGGAGTCTCCAAAACTGAATCCTCTCTAGCTTTGGAAAATGCCTTTGGGACAAAAACAGCCATGGTGTTTTAGTTCCTCACTTACCTCTCATTCTCCACTTATACTAAATTTTTGGTCTGATCTTTAGTCACCAATCTTGTCAACTCTTTAGTGCTCATTAAGAGATTCAGCGAATATTTTACTCAGAACTTTTCATCCTTTCCAGTGGAGGGTGGGTCTGAATAATCTAGTTCCTAAATACCTTATTTTCCATCGAATCTTGGGATTTGGAAGAACTTCTAGCAATGTGGGGCACACAAAGTGTTTCTTGAAGTGTTGAATTTCACTGAAAATCAGTGGACAAAGAAATCCTCCCTGACTCCTGTTTTGGCTGGGCCACGCCCAGCACAGTAAATTCATGTGGCACTTGTGTAAGTATTTGTAACACTTGTTATGGGTAGATGAATATCAATCCTTCATATTAAATTATAAGTTCCATGATGAAAGGGAAGATACCTTTCTGGCCCATGAGACACACTTACTAGATGCTCATTGGAAAAAAAAATGAATGAATGAAAATACATTCACTGAACAACATGTTAGGAGTGATAAGCCTCACTCAACTGAAAATCCACATACAACTTTTGACTCTAGCAAAACGTAACAATTAATAGCCAACTGTTGACTGGAAGCCTTACCGACTCCATCAACACATGACTGACACATATTTTGTATGTTGTATGTATTATAAGCTGTATTCTTACAACAAAGCAGACTAGAGAAAAGAAAATATTAGGAAAATCATAAGGAAGAAAAAGTACATTTATAGTACTGTAAAAAATCTGTATATAAGTAGACCCACACTGCTCAAACCCATGTTGTGCAAGGGTCAACAGTATTCAAGAAGGTAAATATGTGAATCAAACCATATCTTATTTTCTTATTAGGATTATTTATTTATTTATTTGACAGAGAGAGAGAGAGAGAGAGAGATCACAAGTAGGCAGAGAGGCAGGCAGAGAGGGGGAAGCAGGTTCCCCGTTGAGCAGAGAGCCCGATGTGGGGCTCAGTCCCAGGACCCTGAGATCATAACCTGAGCCAAAGGCAGAGGCTTAACTCACTGAGCCCCAAACCATATCTTATTTTTAATAGGCAAATAATAACAATAAATAATAATAATAAGACATTAACCATAAATGATAAGTAAGTGTGCATTCAGCATTATGCTTATTGTAAAGCTCTTTTCTCTACCATTAATAAAAATTCCCTAAAACTTTCCAAACACTGGGGTGCCTGGGTGACTCAGTGGGTTAAGCGTCTGCCTTTGGCTCAGGTCATGATCTTGGAGTCCTGGGATTGAGCCCCGCATCGGGCTCCCTGCTCCGCGGGGACCTGCTTCTCCCTCCCTCTCTGTGCTCTCTCACCCGCTTGCTTGCTCTCAAATAAATAAATAAAATCTTAAAAAAGAAAACAACAAAAACCCTTCCCAAGCATTTACTATTGTATATTTTATAAAAGGTTTCCAGTATTGCTTCATTTTCTCAATCCTCAATCTCTGCCTACCCAGGCAGAGCAAGAATATAAGTACAAATAAGAGAGATTTTCTATCTTCATCAAGCTCTGTCTATGGATTTTGGAGACATGGAGAAGCAGAATAATCAACGTGACAAATGCTGCAGTAAAACCAAAAGCAATTCTGATGTGGGAACAGCACCAGGCTGTTTTTTGCAGTCTTTAAAAAAGGGAGTGTTTGTAATAGACATGGTCTCTTAGGAAAAGCATACTGATGGTCAGCTGCACTCCCTTGAAGAAGGGAAGTCAATCCATTGTTGTGTTATAGAGAAATTTTTTTTTTTACTGAGAAATTCCTTTCTCTGGTGCTGTTGGATGGCTCTGACAACACGGGAAGAGTATATTGATTCAGGGATGTTTTTCACTCCTTTTTTCCAGCAGTAGCACCATCAGTCACCTTAATCGATGCTGAAATTTCATGATTGCTAACCTAATTTAAGATTTTCTTTTTTTCTGTTCTCAGCTTTCAGAAGGAGAATAATAAAGTCAATGAGTCCTTGAGCTCCAGGCAGAGAGATCCACTCCGTAGCCAGGATAAATGATCCAGCCTTCATCTTAAATATGAAGTAGGCATTAGCATTCTCCAGTGGTAACAGACTCACAGAGAAAAATAAATTAGCCTACCTCAATCCTCCCGAAATGGCCCTGAGCAGATTGCATCATTAACCTTAAAGTAAACAAAGCAATTTTGGTGACAAACTGAAAAATTGACTTGAGCGTCCCTGAATGCATGATGGGTTCTAAGGACAGAGAGAAATCCCTGCTCCCCCTGCACGGAGCCTGCAGGTGAATTCTCGCTAGATGAGGTTAGAGGCAATGTCAGGGGCAAAAGCTGTGGGTAAGTTTCACCTTTCTGATACCTGCTGCAGAGGTTCCGAGGCTTCAGCAAACGCTGGGCAGCTGAGATGCTGCCCCTGAGCTGCTAGTCCTTTTTTGCTCTTGGCTTGGACCTGAGCAAGGATGCTCTTCACTAAGAGCCTCCTAGAAAGACTGGTGGAGAGCCGCTCTTCTCAGTGACCGGCAGGAGAAGAGGGAGATGGGACTCCTCCCAGAACGCCACTGATTTCCACAGGAAGAGCGCGTCGAGTGCACACACAAGTCTGGCACTGCTCACCTGGACCATTTTGATCTTCCCATTGCGCTCCAAGGTGAGGATCAAGTACTGGTGTTTCTCCTGGGCCTTCAGGAAAACCAGGTGCCGTAGCCAGTGTTCTTCCTCCTTCCAGTCCTTCCCCTCTGGCAACACTTTCATCTCCTGCCCGCTGCCGAAGTCCCAGATTTTAATCGTTCCTGAGCACACGGGAAAAAGACTATGTAGATACAAAGAACGTATAGAGAGCTTGCTTTTTTATTTCAGACAAAATCGATCTAATTGAAAGAGTTCTGCCAACAATTTATCGTATATTTATTTCCTACTCAGGGTGACCGGTGAGCCTCCACATTGCTGGGCACAAAATACATTTGGGTATGCTTTCTTTTGTCACAGGCTGATAAAAATGAGCAGGACAGCAGTCTTGAAATTTGTGACGGTTTTCTCGACACACTCAGACTCTCCTGCGCTCTCTGGCTGAAGTGCATCTTTTCTGTCCTTAGTCTCCCAAACGTTCCAGTTTGCTGAACACTCCCCACTATCTTTCCATTTGTCTAACATCAAACCGTAATTGTCATTCCTAGTGAAAGCGCCATCCAGTGTGATGTCACTAAGGCGCTGACGTGTTCGATGACTGTTGTTCTTATTGGGTGATAAAACTTTTAAGAGAAATTCTAGCAGGTAGGAATCGCTTAAGCTTTGAGTTGTTTTATCGGTTGCATGGGAAGAAAATGCAACACGGGTGTTGAGTTTCTTCTTACATGTGAAATCCTACTTTCTTGGCACTTAACTTGGGTCATTCGATTTCGGGGAGCTCGATGAAGAGGCCAGAGGGCGTGATAAATGGCGTGGCTATTGAATGGCTATCTCTAGACCGTGTAGGAAGCCTCTTCACATGGGCTTTTCCAAGGGTCACCTCAGGTTTAGAATCTAGGGGACTGCTCCTTACAGGACTTTCTTCCCTTTGCTTGACCTTAATCCCAACCCCCACCCCCATGCCTTATCCTCAGCTCTACTCCTGCTGGACACCCACAATGTTCGCACTACGTTGTTTTTATTTCCTTCTGCCGGGTTCTCTCTATCAGCAACACTCACAACTCCTACCATTTGCTTGTTCCCGACATCATTAAACACTGACTAAATTCTCCCTCTATCCTCAGCACTCCATGAGGAGCTACAAATGCCGAGTGAGCAGGGGTGGTTCCTCAATGACTTTATGGTCTGGAGGAATGTAGTCCTACAAACAATGGAAAGAAGGAATGCGCTCATTTAGTCCCAGATATGTGGACCACAGGGTCACAGCATGCATTTCTCGCTGCCTCAGGACTTTGACAGTCAAATTTAATGGGGCAGAGGGCAGGAAGAAGTATTGCTTAGCTTAGGTAGAGGGTGGAAGGTGGAGAGGAATGAAGGGCGCTGCCAGCTTGTGAGCAGAGCTGCTCTGAGAGCCAGAGAATCCTGCTTTCCAGGCTGCTCTAGGATGTCACAGCATCTTTGTCAATGACCTCTGAGGAGAACAAACTGGGCATGTTTGAAGAGATTCTAGACCCTAGCACCAACAATGAACTAGGACTTTCTTGCCTGCAAAAAGTACTATCTTAGTTATCTGGATGAATTTAAGGCTTATTCCTGATAACAGTTGTGTGCTTTGCTCAGACTTTCTATTATAACTGATTTTCATATGTATGGAGAGCATGCTCAGAGAGCAGTTAAGACTGCCTTCTGGAGAACTGTCCCACACGCACAACAGTTGCGTTTACTCACACCTCATCAACTTAGCATCCGTGATTTCATTCCGTGTGTACTGTTATCTGTCACACTTGGAAAAATCAGAATTTCACATCAGGATGTTCACTCCTCCCACCCACTGGCTTCCAAGCAAGAGTTTCTTAGCAAATACATCTCTAGAATAAATAAACTATGAGTAGTGCACACAAGTGGGTCATATCGTCTAGGTAAAGTAGTTCTTTTGTGGGAGGTCAGAGCAAGGTAAGGTGAAAAGGAAGGCAGGCTGGAGTGCTTAGTTCTAGAAAGTTCTATGCAGTTCTCCATAGCTTGAGAAGCACCAAGTGACGTAACACCAACACCACCGAGCCTGACATGCCCCCAAGGAGCTGAGACTCCTAAGTCCCGTGTAGAAATCTGAGTGTTGTACAACAAAGCTGGTTGGATTTTTGTCTGGTCCCCCAATCTACTAAATGTAAACATCCATCCCTTAGCTGATGGTCCCCAAAACTAAAAGGACAAAAAGCGTCCGTGCAACACAATTCCTGCCAAGGATGGAATGAGATATGCGTGAAAGACTTCCGTGAACGTTAAAGCCATAATATAAATGCAACGTGAGGCATGGACAGCTGAGCCTTGATGGCCATTACAGCAGAGTCTGCTGCTGTTCAGCCAGGCAGAGCCATCTCTCTGGCATGCTGACATATGTCAGCCTGCTTCGTGTTCTCTCTGTCTCCAACCCACGCAGCAGATGAGCTCTGAGCACAAATTCTCGGGCACTAAAGCAGGGAGGCCCTATTTGGGTTAGGGATCTGACCGTTGTATGCCCCTGTGGCAAAAAGAAATCCAGTCTCATCAAGAGCTGCCGAAGTCAGTTCAACACTGAAGCCATGAGGGTCTAAAATCTGGTATATTTGGAGGCCAGTCTCGAGTTCCCAAACCTGTAGGAAAGAACAGCAACAAAAAATCAAGTCATGCAGATACCCTTCGGCTCTTACAAAATTTTATAGTATTCACCACAGCCTCCAGATTGGTGCTGTGCTCTTCTAAAGTCTTTTCCAACATTCTGGCCTGAGTGTTGGTTTGACCAAAGAAAGTTTTAACAGATGCAGTGCTGTCGAGTCGTTCCTGGGATGCTCGAGTGTGTCTGCTGCATACCTAGGCGGTGGAGACAGACTGACTATTCCAGCAGCCTTGGCTGGGGAGGAAGTCGCCAATTTTGCTGCTGTGAGCATGAAACAAGATTAGCCGCCAGATAGCGATGTGACCATTACAAGTATGGCTGACAACAAACAAACAAACAAACAAAACTGGATTTATTCCCTGTTGACACTCATCTGAATTAGCCAGGAGTTCCAGGACAGAATGAAAGAACCCTGAGGAAGGGGCTTATTGACCTTTTCAAGAAATATTCTGATGAGGGGCATGGGCCTCGCTCTTGGAGGGAGGTGGGGAGGGAGAGAGAGAGAGACTTCAGAGAAGGCTGTCTGTGTAATCAGGCTGGGTATAATCAGAAAATCCAGAAACATGTCAAGATACATCATTCTCTCTCTTTGGAAACACAGTCGAGGCTCTAGACCTTTGGCCTTTCGGTCCAAATCTCTCCTTCTTCGTGGATCTGCTGTGCTCACATGTAAAACAGACTGTCGGTGAGTAATGAAACTGCACTGGCAGGACAGACGGTCACCCTCTGGGTCTGTGGGGCCGAGGCAGCAGAAGCAAAGGGCCAGAGATGAGAAGGTACATTGCCCCTCCAGGGAGCTGAAAGACAGCCATCGCAGCTGCAATCAGGGAGGGAGAGCAAGACCAGAGGGAACTTATGGAGTCATCTGGAGGCCAACCAAGGGCCCCTGACTGACCTGATTGAGGCCAGTCTGACTCAAGAGCCCACGTTCTCAACCTCTGAGTGCCCCCAGTGCAGACAAGGTCTTTAAAGGAGAAGAGAAATGAATGACACTGCATGAATGGGTCTCAGAGGTCACCTATGTTCTGGGCTGAAGTACGATCTCTCTTCAAGCAAGCAATCAGGTACGAAAACTCACCCAGATGTGAGTTTCCCGCTTTTCCCTTACAGGGAAACCATGTCCCTGCTAGAGGTCAGTATTTCATGAAAACAGAGTAGGTTTTATTCTGTAGGTTTATCAGAACTAGGTGACTGTTAACTGAACTCCCAGATTTGGGCCTGAGAAAATCTCCAGCAGATGAGTACAGAGGGTCCAGGATTGAGAGGGGCCTTAAAGCGCCTCCAGAGGACGCTCTCTACTGCTCCAGATGTTTCCTTTCAGAGAGCATGCACGTTTCCTTTGAAGCAAACACTGCCGGTCATCACTGCTAGATGGCTTCAGTGGTCGTAATTACTGACGCACTTAGGATGGTTGCGTACCCGGGCCTCTGGGGAGCACGGTAGTGTCAGGCGGAGGAATGCACAGGAACAGACAAAGGGAGCTACATCAGGCCAACCTGGGTACACACCCCAGCTATGATGCTTACTAGTTACGCAATCTGGGGCGAGTTGCTTGATCTCCATGAGCCCCTGTTTCCTTATCTTTAAATGAAACGCTTTATCTGTCCACATGGAACCAGTATGAAGATTAAATAAGATCATGGATTGAAGGCACTTGGCACATATCCTGCACCTATAGGGGTTATAGTAAACATTATAAATTTCTCTCCCTTCCTTCTTACCCTATCTTCTGCTCATAACTCAGATTTAAAAACCTATCAATCTATCTAATCTACCCATATCTATCTATCTAATCTATCCATCCACCATCCACCATCCATCTGTCCGTCCATCCATCCATCCTAGTACTCCTTCCTTGGTATATTTCCTTTAAAATTCCTATTCCTATAGGAATAAGAATTTTATTCCTATAGTAAATTCCTATAGTAAAAAACTGGCTTTATTTATTTCATTGAGGCTGCAGCTTAATAGCAAGCAGTCTGAGCTGGCTGAAAATACTTGTTTTTCATGTGTTCGTGAGTGTTTAAAAATAGCTACACTGTCGATCTCATCACACAGGCCACTACATTTACTTAATCACACAAAGCCTTCCCTGTCAAAAGAGAACATTCTGCTTTGCCTTTTTCTTTCTGAAGAGCCAATATACACTCACCTTGATGATGGATTCAGAACAGACAGTAAGTACTTGGTGAAAATATCTGTTGTAAAGCATGACATTGATTTCTCGTTCATGAGTGTGAGGAATCTGTTTTGTATCTTGGACCATCCTGGTCAGAGGGTACATGTCCATAACACTAGATCCTGGAACAGAAAGAAGATTGTCACAAACACCCAACGTTAGAAGTTTTGAAGCACAAAGGATTTTACCCAAACAGTCGTGTTTGGAAACAACCCATCGGCGAGGTAAGTAACATCGATTCCTAGGATATCTAATGAGGTGAAGATACACTTATTTTCTCTAAAACATTTTTTGACAAGAAAAGCAGATGTTATTCAGCAAGAAAAAAGCATTTGTTGAGGCCATCAATAATTTTCAAGTGCAGGCCATGGGATTTATCAACCTCCTCTTCTCAGTGATCCCTATTTTTCTTTCTTTTTTTTTTTTTAGTCTATATTTTTCCTTCTCAAGAGTGCCTGCCGCATGCTTCTCCATCTGGTGTCCAGTAATCACGGTGATGGTCAGCTTTTTGCTGAAGGTAAGCTTCCCTCTAGTGATTGGAATTTATTGTTAGCCTTTCCCGACCAACAACTGATAAAGCACTCTGTAAACACAGTCTTATTAAATGTAATGAATTAGAACGGTTACAGGCCAGTGCTTGCAACATCAATATTAAATAAGACCAATTTCCAAATCAACGTGGGGAAGTAGGTGGAAAGCAGATATATCTCATTTGCATTTTCCTAAGGGTGCTGGTTTGGTTTTACAGGGACACTAAAAATGGCAAATGTGTGGGGGCGCCTGGGTGGCTCAGTGGGTTAAAGCCTCTGCCTTCAGCTCAGGTCATGATCTCAGGGTCCTGGGACCAAGCCCCTCATGGGGCTCTCTGCTCGGCAGGGAGCCTGCATCCTCCTCTCTTTCTGCCTGCCTCTCTGCCTACTTGTGATCTCTGTCTGTCAAATAAATAAATAAAATCTTTAAAAAAACCCCACAAAAACAAATGGCAAATGTGATTTAACTCTCAAAACCAACTATGTATTCTGTGTTGGTGTAATGTCTCAAAATGTAAGTAAGAATCCCAAAGCATTTTAAAGATCAGACAAAATGAAACTTCTCTGTTTTATTGTCATGGAGATTAAATTATCAAAGGTCACTTTGTATTGGGTTTCTCACCATTTTCCAATTTTACCTGCAGGAAAAGGCGCCCCAGGAGTTAACGAAGCCCTTTCCTAAAGCTGCTTAAACTTTAAGATTAAAATCTGTTCGTGTGTAGAGAAGGACTTAAAAAGTTTTTTTGGTAATATTTCTCAGTTCAAATATTCTAATGGAAATACGGAGGAATATGGAAGCCAATAACCAACACTCGGAGCTTCCTGGTAGAGCTTTTAACTATTATACTGTGACTAGCTTTATTCAGAACCCACACCATAAGCTCGATCTGCTTATGAACTAGTGGTAATCCTCTGTGTTTTCAGCACTGCTGTGGAAACAATGCAGTTACAAAGAAAGAATGTGGATTCAGAAGCCACATGCTTTGGGATTGAATTCCAGCTCTACTTTTTAACCTGGTGGGTTTTTGTTGTTGTTTTACTTATTAGAAGGAGATCGAGCATGTGGTGGGGTGGGGGTTGGGGGAGAGGGAGTGGTAGAGAGAGAGAATATCTCAAGTAGAGTCTGCACTGAGCATGGAACTCGACCTGGGGCTTGACCTCACCAACCCAAGATCATGTCTTGAGACGACGTCAGGAGGTGGATGCTTAACTGACTGAGCCACCCAGGTGCATCAGTCCTGGTGGTTTTCTACTGGTCAGCTGAACTGCTCAATATTCAGTGTCAGTTATAAACTAGGATAAGTAATCATTCCTACCTCCTGTGGGGGGTTATGCAGGTCAAATGAAACAAAGCACATGAAAGCACTTTGTCAAAGAACTTTCCAAAAGGGCATTGTTGTAACAGAGGAATAATACAAATGATAGTGACAATAACAACAGTATATTCTACAAAGCATTTCCAGAATGTGATGCTGCTGTCATCAGGGTTTAGATTACGATGGTGGCTTCTCTGGAATCAAAGCATGAAGTAAAGTCTGGGAGATAAGCTTCATGTAATTCTGATGTCAAGTTGATGGCAGCAGTCAATGTAAGTGACACACAGAGCTGTATGTTTTTATAAGCAAAGTAGTAGCAAAATTGATACTTGAGTCCTTAGTTATTCTGGTGATAAATGGGTTGGGAATGCTGAGCCCACTAATTAAACATGCAAGTAAGGATACTAGGAGAAAATCTGCTTGCAGTTATTAGCATGTTTTTTTTTTTTTTTAGAAGAGCTAATACAGAAGAGGAGTGCTTACACCTAGAATTAAGTTCTGTTTTACAAGATGTAAAATTATCTATCAAGCATGAAGTGCTCATTCACTCCTAATCCAGAAAAAAACCCAAACAAACCCAGAGTTAAAAATAATTATATTCTCCACTAGCAGAGATAGCACCAACCATTTCAAAAGCATGTCTCCTGCGTGTCTCCCTGCCTTAATTAATCCCACAGGAACTCAGAACAGGTGGTCAGTGGGAAAGTGCTTAGGAAATGCATTCTGGGCTGGTGTTCCAGAAGGAGGAAGTATTGGTAATAGCATTCATTTTTCTTTTAAGGCCTGAAGGCATGCATGGGAGCCGCGTTTAATGTAAATGCCTAACAACGTTTTGTGTCTTTAGGAAGTGTGTTTTTAAGAGGCAACAAATAAAGGAGGCAACCAATCTGTTGGCATCATGCTGTGGAACTGTCATTGGGGACTCTATTTTCTCTCCATTTTATGGTCTAGATGCAAAGGCAGGTGGGGACATCAGCACCTTCTAACTGTCTGAGAAGTTAGACATTTGGCCCCAGAATGCCTGGGGCCAGACATGGGGTTAGACATTTGGCCCCAGAATGCATGGGACCAAACTGCCCTGCTGAAGAAAGGGGGTAAGGATGCTGGTGGAGTCCCTCAGAGGCGGCTCATATACCAGCTCCTGAGAGTCAAACGGAGCTGGCTTTGCCTTTTATGCAGCAACACATCACATCCTACTTCTTGCTTTGCCCAAGGCCATCTTCCAAGGCTCAAGAACTTAGAGCGCTGACCTAGTTTTTCCAAGGAAGTGCAGGTGCATTTTATCTACCCGGCCATGCAAAGACAGGAAGGAGTAGAACAGAATGAAATATCTACTGTGATGAATCACAGTTAACACATTCCCCTTCTGCTTCTATTTTTCTTCTGGTTAGTGCTCAAGTGTTAGTTAAAAAAACGCTTGAAGTCAAGATGGGAGTTTTGCCTGCTGCTAATTGGGCACACTCACCTGTAATAAGCATGCCATGATTGGAATCGTACACCATGGAATAAATCTGCATGTCTCCTGGTCCCCCGTGGCTGTCATGGAACACTTGTAATAGTGAAAGAGTCTGTACATCCCACACCCTGAAAACCTGGGGAACAAAGAACACAGTTCACCACTTTCACACGGTATGTTCCCCACTCAAAGCTATTTAGGTGAAGCATTTCCAAAGCCTACAGTACACGCCTAAAAACTTACAGCAAACCCCATGACCTTGCAATTGTACTAGTGGGTGGTTACCCCAAAGATACAGATGTAGTGAAAAGAAGGGCCATCTGTACCCCAATCTTCATAGCAGCAATGGTCACGGTTGTCAAACTGTGGAAAGAACTGAGATGTCCTTCAACAGATGAATGGATGAAGATGTGGTCCATATGTACAATGGAATATTGTGCCTCCATCTGAAAGGATGAATACCCAACTTTTTATCAACATGGACGGGACTGGAGGAGATTGTGCTGAGTGAAATAAGTCAAACAGAGAGAGTCATTTTTCATATGGTTTCACTTACTTGTGGAGCATAAGGAATAACTTGGAGGACATTGGGAGATGGAGAGGAGAAGTGAGTTGGGGGAAACCGGAGGGGGAGACGAACCATGAGAGACTGTGGACTCTGAGAAACAAACTAATAGTTTTGGAGGGGAAGGGGGTTGGGTGAGCCTGGTGGTGCGTATTTGGAGGACCCGTATTGCATGGAGCACTGGGTGTGGTGCATAAACAAGGAATCTTGGAACACTGAAAAAAATAAAATAAAATTAAGATGTTAAAAAAAACTTGCAACAAGTATGATTTATCTGACAAGCACGTCTTTGCTAAACTCCAATTCGGTTCTTGGTTCAATGATTGTTAATATCAAAGAAAAATAGAGCAGTGATTAAAAATTTGCTTAAAGGAACCGGATTCTTTTTTTATCTTACAGAGAAATCTGGTATTTATTATTCTTTAAGAGTTTGGAGGATTGATCATGACTTAGAGTTCAAATGAAGCCACCCTTCTCTCTACACCAGAGATTGGAAATTAGAGAGAAGACATATTTTAAGTGGAGGGTTTCAAATTGCTCTATTACGACATAAGAAGATGGAACATTGGAGCACCTGGGTGGCTCAGTTGGTTGAGCACTGGACTCTTGATTTTGGCTCAGGTCATGATCTCAGGGTCCTGAGAGCAAGCCCTGTGTCAGGCTCTGCACTCACATTGAAGCCTGCTTGAAATTCCCTATCTCCCTCTCCTCCGCCCCCCCCCACAATTGTGTTCTTTCCATAAATAAGTGAAATAAATAAATAAAATCTTTAAAAAAAAATGATGGAACATCTTACTGAATGAGGTTTCTAAGAGCTTCCCCCCTCCTCCTGCCCAGGGATTTAAGAAATTCAGAAAGTAATTTTTAGGGATGGCTTAGATATAGTAAGAGTGTAGGGAAATAGATTATTTAAACTCTCGAATTACTTAAAGAGAGCTTGGGTTATTAGACTAGAAAAAACAATAAAATACAAATTCAGCAAAAGTAAGTCAAGTTGACCCTTGGTCACTTGAAATATCTGGTCCATCTTAGTCTTCTCCATTATTCTGTTTTTGTAAGCAAGTTGTAGCATGATTGAATTTCAGGAAGAAGCATGATTTGATCAAGGTGATGTTTTCTAGCCTGCATCCTTAAATAATATTTTCACTTTATAATAGTCATCATTAACCCATTAAATTGGAATATTTGTTGAGTAAATGAGTGGTCACTGTGGAACTAGATATAAAAGAGTAATTTTGTTAACAGGGAGATACTAACTTCTTGTTTGAGACCCTTGTAATCAAGTTAAATGAGTTCACACCTCATTGTTGCAAAGGCAGTTTGATTCTTTTGTGTAGACATACAAAGATGTCTAAGTCATGTGATTTAGGGAGTGCTGGTGAGGAGTCTGGCCTCAAGTGCAGATCCTTGGGCCAGTACTCAGTACTCAGTACTCAGAACCTGTATGATTGGGAGTTACCTCCTTTGTTCTAGTCAAAATGCAAATTTAGGGTAGTAACTATTGAACCTTATCAGTCTTTTGTGCCATACGGTAAGTAAGTATTACGAACTATTTATAAATTTAGGCTCTGAGTCCAGATGAGAGACAAATAGGAGAAGACCCTGAAAGTAGAATCGAGGAGTGCCAAAGAAATTTATCTCCACTCAAACTGTCTCTGATTGTATTGCTTTGGCTAAGATGCATTCAGGCTTGGCAGGCATTTTGCTATATGCATATGCTCTGAATGGTGGTTGCTGGAAAGAATAATGGACAGGGCAGAAGAGGGGTCAGCTCTAGCACATCACTTAGATTCCCGGAACTTCAGGTTTCTTGTTTCTAGAGCAGACATACAACACCAGCACTCTGTTCTTCACTGAACTGACGGGAGCGGGTTTTAAAATCTGTAATGTTTTCTGTACAGTAGTACTAATTTCTTTATTCTTATTTCTCTCTTCTTCAGTGTTTGGTGCTTTAGGTGTTTTATGTGATTTTTAGGGGTGACTGATGGGCTAGCAGATCTGCCACACCTGTCCTCGGGTCCCACGTGTCATCTCTGTTACTAGCCATACCAACCAGCTCCCCATTTCCAAAACCCTTCTCATTCTGGTCTTGGGCATGCCACCTACTCTTCCTATCATCTACAACTGCCTTTCAATATCCCTCACTGTGTAGTGAACTGCTACCCTTTCCTCGAATCTGTTATAAGGAGAACTAAGGAGTCACAGCTCAAAAAGTTTGTGCCTTGATGTGCCATTTCTTCTCCAGACACAGAGAAATAGTAAAGGATATATAAAAAAGAGAAAGCAAAAAGAAACAGCAAGCCTATAAAGCAAGACACATATCTCTATAAATAGATCCAAGCAAGAGAGACACAGGAAGTGAGGGAGGGGTTGCCTCAGGGGGCTGCGCCCTGGAAGTGACCGGGCTGGGCCAGCAGAGAGCAGTCCCAGGCAGAGGGGACCAGAGGCTCCTAGCACTCCATGGAAGAACCTGGAGCAGCTCCCCAGTTCAGGGCAGCGAGAGCGAGGAGCTAAGGCTTTACTTCCATCTGGAGCTACAGTGTTCAGAAAGCTGTGAGACCTGTGAGCGAGGAGGACACTCACTGCCTTTGACCAGAAACTAAACCAAGACTACTTCTGACTCAGGAACTAGACCTGTTTCTAGACTGCTGCCCAAGGGGACCAGGTCGCGGAAGTTTACAGATATGGAAGACGGAGCATGAAGACATATGTAAAAGAAACTGTAATTTTCAGAAAAACTGAGAGGAGGCTCTCTTCATGAACTTGAGCTGAAAAAGATGCCTTCAATAAGCACAAAAAGCATGAACCATAAAACATAGATTCATTTAACTGAATTAGAATTAAAAATCTCTGTTTAAGCAAAGCCACAATCACAAAGCTACAAGGGGTAGAGACAAGTCCAACGTTCATTGGCCAAGTTGGATACACATATCTTGTGCTTCCAACAGAATCCCATGTAGCAGTTAAAACAAGTGAACTAGACCTATATGTAGAAATGTGGATTAATCTCAAAATACAGTGCTGAGAAAGGAAATTTCAGTAGGATTTATTCACAGAGAATACTGACACATGCAAAATAAAACTATCCACGGTTGAAGGACATCTATACATGTACTAATGGTAATAAAACATAGTGCTGGTTCTAAGTTGAAAAATCCCAAAACTCCTCTCCTTTGGACACCTTCCATTGGTCACCCTTCTAATTCAGATGTCCCCCCTGCAGATGCCCATCACAACCCGTCTACACGTGTAGCAATTAGCACTTGTCATATGACGATTTGCTAAGGGGCTTCTCTACTAAACTGTACTCCCTTGAGGGAGGAACCATATGCTATTTCTTTCCCCAGCATCTTATGTGTTCTCTTTAGTTCGACTGGCTGTTTAACTGGATTTGGGTCAGCTCGCTTGCTTATCCCCTGTCTTGGTCCAGGACCTTGTACGGACATACAGAGGAGCAGCACTGCAGAGACAGAACTCATACTGTAAGTGGATAAATCAATTAATAAATGGGACGGCATCAGCAAACAGAATTCACTGAGTCTGTTTTTAGGTGGTCTTCATACGTCAACTACTTTGGAGGAAAGGGGCGTAGGGGGAGGCGTGAGGCTGTGCTGGTTCTAGCCCTGTTCTCTACTCACCTCCCTCAGGGGTTGACAGTGTTCCCGTGGTCCCTGTTAGTGCTTCAAAGCCTGAGACACAGAACGGAGCGGGGATTAGGAAGGGCAAGATGTTTGTGAGAGAGACGGCGTTGCTGTAGAAAGAAAATCTGAGAAGACAGGTGACTTACACCAAGGAAGCTCTGTGTGCACAATGGAGTGTTTGTCAATGATAGATTAAATATTATGTATGTGTAAAATGGAAATTACGGAAGATATTCACCTCCTAGGGGCAGAAAACTAATGATTTCCAAATAAATTGGGAATGCAGGAGTTAGGAGGAAGGATTTTTTTTTAACATTGGGAAAAATTCAACTGAAACACTGCAAGGCTTTGAGGATAGTCATCCATCCCTAAATATCAAAGAGAAGGACAATAGAAAGCCCTCCTCTGAAGAATTTTTTTTGTGAGGGATCATTAATAAACAATGATGAAGCAAAAAAGTTTGAAAACTCTACGTGTATCTGAGCCAGGAGTAAGAGGACTGTTTCGATTCAACCAGGTTTCCTGGCTTTTCTTGCAAACTCAGTACCAATCACTATTGTCCAAATGCATTAATAAAGTGCTCTTTTGGGGGCTCCTGGGTGGCTCAGTTGGTTAAACGTTTGCCTTTCTTTGGCTTGGGTCATGATCTCAGGGTCCTGGGATGGAGAGTCCCACATCGGGCTCCCTGCTCAGTGGGAGAGCCTGCTTCTCCCTCTCCCTCTGTTCCCCACTGCCCCTGTACGCTCTCTCTCAAATAAATAAAACCTTAAAAAAATAAATAAAGGACTCTTTTTTTTTTTTTTTTAAATCTTGGAGGGTATTTATTATAGAGTGACCTAGAGCAAAGTATCTGATGTGTAGGAGTTGGCTTGAGATACATAAAAAAGGACTGTAAAAAGGTGCAAAACTGACATGACACGCACAATTCCTTATACGGTAAGTAATTCTGGAACACCAAGCTAGGTGCTACAGAAGCACAAGATCAGCAGAAGCACACTTACAGCTGTTCTTGAACAGACCTTTATCTGCTCAGGAGCATAGATACAACACAAGGAATTATCATGCACTGTAAGAGTTATCTGAGCGGAAGTTTGAACACTGTGCTAAAACTTGTATTGGCAGAAATCTTTAGATTTGCAGTATCATTTAGATAGCGGAAAGGGCATGGGGAATTCAGCATTTCTGATTTGTCAAGGGAAGCTGGGATTTTGCTGGCCTTCCTAATTTTATCCAACTATTACAAGAGGTTAATTAGATTTTAGACCCCAAATGAATCAGATTAAGGCTAGACGACTTTACATTGAAGAGCCTGAAGACAGCTGCTATTCTGACTCTTCTGAGGGTGACACAGTCTTATAGACACATTTGGAATTTGAAAATAGATATGTATAACAGTGGTACAGATGGTAGGCATTCAACGTTACTTGTGTAGGAATTCAATGCAAAAATGTGTTTTTTAAGCTCTTACAAATAACAAGAAGAAAAAAAATTTTTTGCTACGTGGAATGAAAACTGTTAATTTGGTTGTCTGGTTCTCACATTTCTCCTGTGTGGTAACTGGCAAACAGAAATGAAGGGAAGCCAGCCAGGATGTCTTTGAAAAATTAACTTTTTAATGACCAAGTTATTCAATGTGTTTAGTAGGAAATTTCAAGCTGTGCAAAAACCAAAATCCCCTTTCCCACCTCCCCTGGAGGTCCTTCTGGGCTCTCCAGTTCTACTTCTTAGGTCAGTCTGTGTGGCTAAGACTGCCTCTGGAGACCGACAAGCTCAGCTGAATCCTCCTTCACCACTCACTAGCTGTGTGACCTTGGGCAAATCACTAAACATCTCTGAGCCTTAGTTTTTACATTTGTAAAGGAGATTATACCAGAACCTATCTCATGCAGTTGTCGCAAATATTAAATAAGGTCACATAAAGAAAGAGCTTACATCTACGTGAGGGCACATTTAACTACTTAAATTTACTTCATTCTTTCTAATGGCTGCACAGTATTCTGTTGTATGAATGCTCCCTAATTTATTTTAATTAGTCCCCAACTGATGGAGGTAGGCTTATTTCTTTTAGCAAAGTAATAGTGATGCAAAAATTATATGTAATTTTTGTACAGTAGTCTAAACATACCCGTTTGATAAATTCCTAGAAGAGGCATTTGTGTGTCAAAGGGCGTAAGCATTTTAAGTTTTGCTAGCTTGCCTTCCGCAATTACAATTTCATGCCTTCTTGATTCTGAGTTGCAAAACCAGCTTGCATAATTAGCTCCAGTTCTCGAGGAGAGCTGAACCTGATGTTTTTGTCTTTACTAGGTTTTGCCATCAAAGATTTTTGGCAGTCCTGTTTTATTTACTGAATGAGGTTTTTAACTCCTTTCGGACAGAGATTACATGCAACAATGTCTGGGCCCTGGGCAGGATACAGTGTGAGGCACTGAGCAGGGCCTCATGTATGGACTGATTCACATGAAGACAGCGGGAAGTCAAGATTCCTGGTAGGATCGCTCAGAGACAGCCAGATTTCCAGCCGAAGAACCATGTCAGGCTTCTTCAAGAGCTATTTACTGAGACATGAAAGTTAATGTCAACAACACACCCAGGAAGTATAATCACTTTAGGTAGACTGTAGTGAACATGTATGTGTGTGCGTGCAAAGGTGTATTTGTTCAATAGGTCTGAGGGTCCTGAAAGCTGACGGGAGTGGGGGTGGGGCCAAGGGGAAACAGTCCCACAGGAAGAAACTCAGAAACATCATGGCCCACCTTAAGCAAACGTGCAATGACAGCCAAGTGTCCCAGATTATATAACTAGAGAGTGATAGCCACGACAGAAGGAAGCTTCATGTACAGGCTGGTTCCCCAGTGTCTTTGTAGGCATATCCATTCCCGTGGCTCAGAACCATCAACACAGTCTTGTTTTGAAGATGGTCAGTGAGCCGTCACGGGGTTACAGATTGAAGGAGAACAAGGCCTGTACATAAGCAAAAAGCTAACTTTTTTGCTTCAGACTCTTCAAGTTGAGTGTGAATCCCAAAGCATGTGCCCTTGCTTCCTTTCTCTCAACTCATATGTTCTCTTCACAGTTGGTCACTTACATTCTGTTAGCTGAAGGCTCATATCATACAGTGATCTTCCCCAGTAAATTCCAAGAGTCACTCTGAGGAAAGATCTGAGACTAGTAACTCCTACCTCTTGAGGATAAGAGTTTATCCAAAATGGAATGTCCCAAGAGCAATGCAAGGGCAGAAGATGGCAAATGCTGGGAGTAGTAAAATAAGGCTCTCAATCATGGATGCTTCCAGTTATCCAAAAAGTAAGAAAAGCAAAACCAAAAACAGCTGGAATTTGGTTTCAATAATCCCATAGGGAAAGAAAGCATAAGGAGCTAAAGCCAAAAAATAGTTCTGATTTTTACAATTTAAAGGAAATATATTTTAAAGGGTCAGTTTTTCTTCCTATCCCTTGGTCTATTTCAAGTACCCACATTTTTTATTCACCAAAGAGAGATGAACTCCATTTTTCTCTTGGTGAAGTCTTCTTGGAGGTGTGATATTTCACTGAGATTTAAAGCATGGTTTGGTGGGTATGGGACAAGAGTGATTGCAGACAAAGTCAGGAAAGCATGAAGACTTTGGGGAAGAGTTGGGTGATGTTTAGACTATCCAAAGACAAGTAAGTAGCAACAAAACTAGAAGGACCATAGAGAACCTTAAACACTAGAAAAGAGAATTTGAATTTTATTTACAAGGTATGGGGTGCCTCTGAAGATATGTAAGAAGGTACTGACAAGGTTGTAAGTGGATAAGGGAGTGATTAACATGAGGCAGTGTAATATCTGGGTGGTGGGGAGATGAGAGAAACTGAAGTAGCAGACCACGAGTGCCTTCTACTCTCTCTTTCTCTTTAAACTCGGAGCCTGTCAGTGGGTGTGAACTAAGATCATAGTGTGCGAACAAGAATGAGGTGCCAGATATGAGAGATGTTTCAGAGACTTGGAGACTGGCCAGTGGATGGCGTTAGGGAAGCAGAAGTTTAAAGTTGACTTTGAAGCTGGTCATGGTTCAGTGGGAAACAGCTGATATCATTAACAGCTGGAGGAAGAGCAGAAGTCAGGAAAAGGGGATTCTAAGAGGAAAATCAATTCAGATGTAGATAAGCAGGAATTTTGTAAAGGGTAAGTAAAAACCAAATGGTCCTTTTCAAGAAACCCTGAAGATAGGGATGTTGAGCATAACAAGAAGACAGATGCTGGCTGTTGAAAGAAGGTTCTGGATGGGGCAATATTTGACTAGGAGAACAAGAGCAGGGATTCGATTCAGGAAGCAAGAGAAATGCTTATCCTTGGGTGGGAGGAAAAGAAGAGAAAGTAGCAAAAAATACAGAAAAATTTTGAGGTGGAAAAGATGGAAATTAATGAAGCAACACTGATAGTCTCGGCTCAGCAGAAGATAAGGTAGCTTGTGAAGAGTGCAGAGGGGCATCAAGCATCTCTCTGAGAGAGTAGAGATCGTGTTTAATTGTCATGTAGACTGGACAGGTACTCAGCAGGAGATAAATATAAATGACTGAGTGGCAAACTCTAAGAGACTCTTGAATACAGAGAACAAACAAGGCTGTTCAAGGGGAGGCAGGTGGGGGATGGGCTAACTGGGTGATGGGGATGAAGGAGCTCACTTTTTGGGATGAGCACATGGTGTTATATGTAAATATAAATATGTATAAATGACAAGTCACTAAATTTTACACCTGAAACCAGTACTATGCTCTATGTTAGCTAACTTGAATTTAAATAAAAATAGAAAGATAGAAACAAATAAATAAATGGGTAGCATCATCGGAAGCATGGGTCTTTGGAAAGCCTCCCCCATCCCATGCCATAGACCATACCCATAATCTACACCTGTGTGGTCACAAAGGAGGTCCAGTACCAACACAGACAGATGAACACAAGTCCCGTCCCCGACTATGGAGAGTGGAGGGCACCTGCCTTTCTGGTGACTGCTGATGTTTCCCAAGGCCCCGTTACACACCAGGCACTGTGTTGTGTGCTCGCTTGCTAATCTCATTTCATCTTCACGTCAACCCTGTGAGGAAGGTGTTCTGTTAGCCTTCTCAGTGATCTCAAATAACTCATCCAAGGTCACAGCCTGTAGCAGTCAGAGTCAGACTGCAACTCAGGTCTGCCCACTTTTCGAGGCCATTCTCTTAGTCACGCTTCCTGGGAGCGAGACAATAGCATCATCTTCACTTGGGAGAGTGTCTTCGACGTGGTCTTCAACAGGATGGTGTCCAGCCAGTCTGCAGGCTAGGTCGCCACGCCCTGTGGCTTGCTCCGACAATATTCACCTTGTTCCAACAATATTCACAGGATGGCTCCTGATTGCAGGACATTGCTTCTTGCTCTAGAGGACACTCCCAGCCTAGTGAAGCTGACTTCCAGAGTGAAAATTAAAAAACAAAATAACAACTGTTAACCCATTTGCCATCTGTTAAAAGTCATCAAAGCAAGCATGTCTCTCCTCAGCAGAAAGAAGAAAAAATCATCTTTGCTATCTAGACTTGTACTTGAGAAAGTTGCCAGCCATGGTTCCCATTGGTTTTTGTCAAGGAGAGGAAAGGAAGTCTTTATTTCTCCCGGCACCTGTCAGAGTTGGTCAGCTCTCTGGGGGCAGGAGATGGGGTATGGTGAGCCCTTGACTAGAAACAAGGGTAGCAGCTGCAGAGGTAAGAAATAGCCGAGCGGAGGGTCTGCAGAACCAGGAGAAAGGATGGAATCTGCTCGAAGGGCTTCACCCAAGGGCGAAGTAGAAGTCATGTCACCGGCTGGCGATTTAGTAAAGCTTGACATGATGAAAACTTGTTTATGAAGAAATCTGAACAAATGTTAGATGTGTAAAAACATCTGTTAATTTTGCTGTAATTAATGATCCTAATAGTGATGACAGCTTCAGCCAAAAACATGCATATGCCTACTTTGCTGTTCTTTTTGCCTCACGGACTTGTTTCCCAGGTCTTTGTGGGACTGGTGCCTCTGGTCATTCCGGTTTCCGCTTTCTTGTCATCCCCTCAGAGGTGATTTGCAGTCACCGCACATGGTTGTGTTTTCTGTTCATTTTAACACTTTCCTTGCTGTCTTCCATTTTATTTGCTGCTTTGTTTGTCTCTCCTCTCCTAGAATGGACTTCCTGTCAAGTTTCTGCCTTCTGCCTCATTCTTCTCTCTCTGCCTCAGTGTTCTCTCTCTGAAGCCCCTGTCATGTAATAGATGCTCAAGAAATAAATGCTTTCTGAAGAAGTCATGAATGATCTCATTTAATCTTTATAACAATCCTGGAGGCAAAACTACATTTTACACATTTCTGTGTGGAAGATATTAAGTAATTTACCAAGTGGAGCTGCTGGGATGCCTGAATGAGCATCAAGCTAAGACAACTCGCTCCATTTACGAGAAACTGGAAAGCTGATGTCCTGTGTCTGTTCACCTCTGGGCCTGAGCGGTCTAAAGGTTTGCTAGAAAGATATCTTTGTTTTCCTTCATTTCTCTAGAGGGGACTCCAGGTCTCAATTCATAATGTGGTTTAATTTAAGCGCCTCAAAACCTTCAGTGTCTTTCCAGTACCATTAAAATTCCTTTGTAGTTTAATTAAAATTAAAAGTAGTTTCCTTATTATAAAAGCAATGCTTATTTACTACAAAAAATTGGTAATAAAAGAAAGAAAAGAAAAAAACACAAAAAAGAAAAAAAAATTAACCCATTCACAATCTTGTACTTGGGTAATCACCAGCATCTTGTTAATTTCCCCTGATAATACAGGATCAAAGATACATTTTATTTTATTTTATTTTTTTAAAGATTTTATTTATTTATTTGACAGACAGAGATCACAAGTAGGCAGAGAGGCAGGCAGAGAGAGAGGAGGAAGCAGGCTCCCTGCTGAGTAGAGAGCCCGATGCGGGACTCCATCCCAGGACCCTGGGATCATGACCTGAGCCGAAGGCAGCGGCTCAACCCACTGAGCCACCCAAGCGCCCCCAAAGATACATTTTAAAATGTGTTAATTTGGGGGCAGTGAAGTGCTCAGCTGGTTAAGCATCCTAGTCTTGATTTGGGCTCAGGTTATGATCTCCAAGTGGTGAGATGGAGCCCCACGTTGGGCTCTGCTCTTAGTGGGGAGTCTGCTTGAGATTCTCTCCCTCTTCCTCTGCCCCTCCCCCCAAATAAATAAATCTTAAAAAAAATAAAATGGCTTAGTTTCTTACATACTGTTTCATGATATTTCAAATAATATATTGTTTAGATATTTTCACTTTATTGTTCATCTATATAATGTTGAAAGTCAATACGTTTCGATTATGTGAAAAGATACATCGTAACTTGCGGAGTGGAGGGGAGGGGGAGTAGGAGGAAGGAATTCCAGGTGCAAGGTAAGTAAGCCCTGGGGATGTCACATACAGCACGGTGACTGCCTCGGACCCTGCTGTGTGGTGTGCAGGGAAGTTGAGAAGCGAATAGATCCTAAGAGTCCTTATCACAAGAAGAAACTCTTTGTTTTCTCCCTCCCCTCCCCTCCCCTCCCCTTCCTTTCCCTCCCCTCCCCTCCCCTTCCTTTCCCTCCCCTCCCCTCTTCTCCTTTCCCTTTCTTTCCTTCCTTCCTTCCTCCCCCTCTTCCTTCCTTCTCTTTCCTTACTTTCCCTTCCCCTTTCTCTGTTCTCTGCTGCTTCCTCCCTCCCTGCCTTCCTTCCTCTCTCTCTTTCTTTCTTTTCTTTTTTCCTCTTTCTTTCTTTGATGTTGGATGCTACATTTAGCCACCAGGTAGCTAAGTGACCTTCTGCAGGTTACTTAGGTCTCATTTGCCTTTACATATGCAAAACTGTGATAATTAGGGGCGCCTGGGTGGCTCAGTGGGTTAAGCCTCTGCCTTCAGCTCAGGTCATGATCTCAGGGTCCTGGACAGAGCCCTGCATCAGGCTCTCTGCTCAGCAGGGAGCCTGCCTCCCCCTCTCTCTCTGCTTGCCTCTCTGCCTACTTGTGATTTCTGTCTGTCAAATAAAAAAAAATTAAAAAAATTAAAAAACTGATAATTATAGGGTTGTTATTAGCAGCAAGTGAGTTTGAGTATGTAAAATATGGTCCACAGTGTGTGGCACTTGGTGAATATTTGATAAATGGTAATTATTTTTTTTTTAAGATTTTACTGATTTATTTTAGAGACAGAAAGAGAATACGCATGTGTATGCGTGAGTGGGGAAGAGGTAGAGGGGATAACCCCAAGCAGATTTGGGACCCAGCTAAGCAGAGGGATCCAGGACCCTGAGATCATAACCTGAGGCGAAACCAAGAGTCAGTTGTTTAACGGACTGAGCCACCGAGGTGTCCCCAGTAAATGTTAATTATTATTATAATTCATAGAAAGTTTGGATGTCTATGAGGTCATATTTATTTTTCCTCTAGCCACAGGTGTTATGCTTAGGAATTACTCTAAGGCTATATGAATATTCACCTATATGAATATTTTCTTCTGGAAAATTCCAGAACTTCTATGTTTTTATATTTTACATTGAAGATCTTTAATATACATGGGATGTATTTTGTGGTTTGTTATGAAGTGATCATCTGATTACATATTTTTTCCTTATATGTTTCCCAACATTTAATGAACAAACTATCATTGCCCACCAATTTGGAGTGCTACTTTCATTATGTAAAAACTCCCATATACATGTGAACTCATTCTTGCCTTTTCTCTTTCCTCAGGGATGTGTCTTAACTAGTTCTGCATTGACTACTGCTCTGTTTCATTTATTGTGGCTTTAGGATATCTGTTCGTATCTAATAGGGAAAGAAGAATGCCAGTTTATAATGCTATTTTCCAAAGTTTCTAAGATATTTTTGTATGTCAGTATTTTTACATTAACACTAAACTTGGCAATCTGATACTGCAATAATCATGAGTAGCATTAAAAAATAACAGCAAGGGGCACCTGGGTGGCTCAGTGGGTTAAGCATCTGCCTTTGGCTCAGGTCATAATCTCAGGGTCCTGGGATCAAGCCCTGCATCAGGCTCTCTGCTCAGTGGAGAGCCTGCTTCCCACCCCCTGCCTGCCTCTCTGTCTACTTGTCATCTCTCTCTGTCAAATAAATAAATAAAATCTTTAAAAGTAAATAAATAAAAATTAATAAAAAATAACAGCTTTTAAAAATAGCTTAATTTGATGGAGAATACCTTTTACAGTACCATAGTCCTATGTGGAAACAGCATGTCCCTCTGCTCATGTTCTTAAATAAAAGTACATCAGAAAAACTTCGGAGTTATCTCAATATTAATAGTGAATATTGTTTGTTAAGGTTATTTCTAGGTATTTCACATTCTTTTTTTTTTGCTTTTGTGAATGCTAGCTCTTTGACCACTGTGGTTACTGCTCTTACACAGAAACTTATTTTTTTAGAAATTGCTATCATCACGAGCCACGTTACTAACTTATCTGCTCTTGAAATTTCAAGCCGATTTTGTGTATCAACTGTACTTCAAATTTAAAAATTTAAGGCGATCTTTTTGAATTTTTCATGGAGACAATCACATTATTTGCAAATACAATGATTCTATCTCCTCATATCTCATATTCGTAACTCGTTGTTTATTTTCTTATTTGAGCACATTGGTTAGAACATGTTAAACTCTGTTTAATGACAGCCACTACGACAGAAGCCTCGCGCTTTCTGTCTTGGCCCAAAATGTCCCATCTGCCACGGGAGGCCCATACTGGCTCCTTCCCAGCACCTCCTCCCTGGACGCCTGTCTTCCGATGTGTTCTTCCCTAAGCCCTCGTCAGCAGAAACCCCGGCAGAAACGGTGGCTCATCATTTCCGTCTCCTTCCTGACAATATTCTTCTCAGTGATAGCAGCTATTTCAGTCAGAAACTCTATGTGTTCTAGTTTTTCCAGTAGCTGATTTTAGGGAGAAATGTGACTGGTTTCATTTATGTTGTTTTCTGTTACCTTTGCTGAGGAGAGGCTGATGATATGTTGATCTTTCTCATTTGTTACGATCTCCGTGATGCTGAACATGTGCCCCAGGAGCTTCCCCACCGGCTTGGTGCTGATGTTGGGGTGCCACAAACGGAGTACCTTGTCATCTCCTGGAAAGGGCGACATGGGGGGTTATTAGTTTTCTCTGCGACACAGCTGGTCAGAGTTGAAAGAGTCCCTCTCACTCAATCATAACCGTATTGTCCTTCTAATATCAAATCACAGTCTGCTTCTTCCAGGACGCCCTCTAGGATTGACTTGTTTTGGAGCCCCTTCCTCCTGTCAAGACTGTTTGGGAATAATTGTATTTACACACACAAATGTGAATTCTTATAAATATTTTATGAGTCCTTTTCTTGATTCAGTACTTTCCCACTCATTCATGGATTAATGTATTATTTATGCTTTATTTACTTCCCAAAGAATTTTAGACAGCTGTTCTTTTGTTTTCACATTCAGAGGAAGAGGAAAATTACACATAATCTCTACCATTATAACAAATCAAATGTCTCCATCTTCCCTCCTAGCACATATCCATAAGCATATATAATTTGCCTGTAGTTACATCCATAGCATACCTACTATTTTTTTAATTGTTAAAATCATATGGATACACAGTAAAAGATTTACACAATACAGTAGGGTATAATTTTTGTCAAAAATGTCTTCTTTTCGGGCGCCTGGGTGGCTCAGTGGGTTAAAGCCTCTGTCTTCGGCTCAGGTCATGATCTCAGGGTCCTGGGATCGAGCCCTGCAGTGGGCTCTCTGTTCAGCAGGGAGCCTGCTTCCTCCTCTCTCTCTGCCTCTCTGCCTCTCTGCCTACTTGTGATCTCTATCAAATAAATAAATTAAATCTTCAAGAAAAAAGTCTTCTTTTCCCTCAGAATCCCTACTTCCACTCCCTATAGTTAATCACTGCTCACTCTTCCCCCCCCTCTTTCTTACAAATAAATTTTTATTTTCAGAGTAAAGAAAAATACTTTTCCATTCATATTTAAATACTTTGAATTATTTTCAGCAGGTATTTTGATCACCACTTCTCAACAACAAAAAGATCACTAACTTTTATCTTTGTTACACCCATTAATAATATCAATGTTATCAAAATGCTAAAAAAAAAAAAATCACTGTTTCTTAAAATTTATTTTTACCCCGAAATCACAGCATGCTATTTTGAGCAGAGAGAGACAGACCAAATCAAAGTTGTGTAGAATGGATTTGTCACTTTGTTATCATACGTGACATTGGCAGGACTGGTTGCTTTTGTTTTCTTCCCAGTTTATGGAGATATAGTTGATATAAAACACTGTGCGAGTTTAAGGTGTGAAACATGATTATTTGGTGTATGTATAGGGCTTGCAGTCACTTGGGGGGTGCTCAGCTGGTTAAGCATTTGCCTTCAGCTCAGGTCGTGATCCCAGGATCCTGGGACAGAGTCCTGCATTGGGCTCCTTGCTCCTCGGGGAGCTTGCTTCTGCCTCTGCGCACCCCCCCCCCCGCCAACCATGAATAAATAAATAAAATCTTAAAAGAAAAAGTACAGTGCTCACTTCAGCAGCACATATACTAAAATTGGAACAGTGCAGAGATTAGCATTGTCCCTGCGCAAGGATGGAATGAGTATGTTCTGCAAAGTGATTTGCACAGTAAGGTTAGTTAACACGGGCCTCACCTCGGGGTTACCTTTTTTTTCTTATTATAAGAACTTGTAAGATTTGCTTTCTTCATAACTTTCAACTACAAATACAATACTGTTAACTGTAGTCCCACGTGTATATTATATCCCCCAAACTCACTCATCCTCTAACTGGAAATTTGTACCCTTTTTTAGAATACAAATTTAATATATCCAATATAATTAAAGTAATAAAATGTACTTGCTCATTTTTTTTCTTGCATTTATGGAAGACCACAGGACCACACCTTCATAATTGCTACAACAAAATTTCCTACCATTTGTCTATCGATAAGTGTTCCTGCTAACTCTAGTCAAGAACACTGCAATAAATAGTTATTCATGTGGGTTTTTTTTTTTCTTTTGGGCATATACACCAGAGATAAAATCTCATATTGTGGGGCGCCTGAGTGGCTCAGTGAGTTAAGCCTCTGACTTCAGCTCAAGTCATGATCTCTGGGTCCTGGGATCAAGCTCCACATCAGGCTCCCTGCTCAGTAGGGAGCCTGCTTCCCCCACGTCCCCCCCCCCCCCACCGCCTGCCTCTCTGTCTACTTGTGATCTTTGTCTGTCAAATAAACAAAAAAAGTCTTAAAAAAAAATCTCATTTTGTTAGGTTGCTTTCCAAAATAATCGAACTAAATGCCAAGGCCATCAACTAGATACGATTATACCAGTTTCATCAGATTCTGGCCGGCACATGGGTATTAGCATGCTGTAAAATATTTGCTATTTTATTTTATTTTATTTTTAATTTTTAAAAAATTTTATTTATTTATTCGACAGAGAGAGAGAGATCACAAGTAGGCAGAGAGACAGGTAGAGAGAGAGAGGAAGCAGGCTCCCTGCTGAGCAAAGAGCCTGATGCCGGGCTCAATCCCAGGACCCTGAGATCATGACCTGAACCAAAGGCAGAGGCTTAACCTGCTGAGCCACCCAGGCATCCCAATATTTGCCATTTTAATGTCTAAAATGAAACTTTGTTTTTATTTAATTTATATGACAGCTGATGCTGCTGAGTATTTTCTCCCATGTATATCTGCTAATTGTATCTCTTCCTGTGAATTTTTTGATCATATCCTATACCCATGGTCCATTAGAATTCTGGTGGTAGTAAAAATTAAAATTTAATAATATTTTATTATCATATGGACACACACACATCACATCCAGCTTTATGGTAAAGACAGGCTAGTTGATCACTACACCTTTAACTGTCTCTTGTTGGGCACATAGCTAGACTACATTTCCCAGGTTCCCTTACAATTAGATGTGGTCAGATTATTGACTTTTAGCCAGTAAACTAAGAGAATTGATCTAGATTTTACATGACTAAGAAGAAACACATTTCCATTTTGTCTGAGTAATTACACATCTTGGAGTTTATTTGTTATAGCATCTAGCATTACCTGAACTAATGCATAGTCATAGTCTAATTGTTTTAATTAACTAATTATTTTAAAAAAGATTTTATTTATTTATTTGACAGAGATCACAAGGAGGCAGAGAGGCAGGCAGAAAGAGAGGGGGAAGCAGGCTCCCCGCTGAGCAGAGAGCCTGATGTGGGGCTCCATCCCAGGACCCTGAGATCATGACCTGAGCTGAAGGCAGAGGCTTAACCTACTGAGCCAACAGGTGCCCCAATTTTTTTAATTAAATGATTTACTGTACTTTAATTTAATGATTTAAATGCAATTTGTCCAGAATCACATATCAGCAAATGGTATCACAGTAGGAATATTTGATGCATTCTTGAGTATCTTATTTATTTCCCAGGACCTTCAGGGCACTAGGAAAAAAAGATTAAATAATAACCTTACAGCCTAAGTTATAATTTATAGGTAGCCTAAGTTATAAACTCACAATTTATGTATTAACAAAATCTAAAATTCAAAGGGGTATTGTTAAGCAGGTAGCATATATTTTGTAGTCCACAGGATGAATTTGCTGATATATATTGGACTTTTTATGGACATATACTTGCACACACTGAAAGAACCAGTCAGTTACGTGGGAGAATTAGGTGACTTGCCAGTTGGATATTCATAACCCAGGGAAATGTGATAGACACAGATATTTTCATAATTCCATGTTTATGTTGTCTGGCTCCATGAAAAAAGGGAAAAGAGTATTTTCTTAACCTTTTTCTTTCTCCCCTTTGAGTATTCTTTTTTTTTTAAAGATTTTATTTATTTATTTGACAGACAGAGAGGCGGGCAGAGAGAGAGGAGGAAGCAGGCTCCCCGCTGAGCAGAGAGCCCGATGCGGGGCTCAATCCCAGGACCCTGGGATCATGACCTGAGCCGAAGGCAGAGGCTTTAACCCACTGAGCCACCCAGGGGCCCCTCCCTTTGAGTATTCTAAACCATTCTTCAAATTGTAGCCTGACTGTATTTCCAAGACTATTTCAGAATGTCTTCATAGTCTTTAAAACCAAGAGCCCCTCCCTATGTACCCCTTGCCCCTGGCATCTTTTAAAATTAATGACCCAATTTTCTGGACCATCCACTTAAAAGCAGAACTTTTTCTTATTATACCATCTCGAGTGTGTAACCCACAGTAGGAGTTCACGTATTTATTGAGCTCCCATAACTTCAATCTTGGGATGCTGAATCCTGGCCCAGAGGTTTAACTATCTAGTAGCACAAGAGAGGGAAAACCTGTATCCAAAAAAAAGAAGCCTCTGTTGAATGTTCGCCTGACTCCTGTTTCATTCCAGAGGTCCCTGGGGACCTGAGTCTAGAGATGGGCTGAAAAATCTCAGGGCCACAGCTCACTCTTACTTTCCATTTCTCTGGCAACTGGTATGGATAGAATTACTTCCCCAAAATTCAAATGATGAAATCTTGACCCCTAATGTGATGGTGTTTGGAGATGGGGCCTTTGGGAGATAATAAATTTAAATGAAGTTATGAGAGTTGGGCCCTAATGATGGGATTAGTGTCCTTGTACGAAGAGACCAGAGAGCTCGCTTCCTCTCTGAGAGCGAGAAAACAGGATCTGCAGGCCATCTAGAAGGCTCTCGTAGACATTGACCACATCCTAGCACTTTGACCTCGGACTTCCAACCTCTAAAACTGTGAGAAATAAATTCCTGCTGTTTAAGCCATCCAGCCTATGGTATTTTGTTATGGCAACCTAAGCTGACCAAGACAGCACCCAAGATATTTTAAGGACTATTTTCAATGGGTAAGTGGGATATTTCCTTTGCTTCATTTCCTTGTTTCTTTCTTTCTTTCTTTTAAGTAGGATATATTTTTAAACTTAAAACTTCCATGTTATCCTTATTAACAAGAAGAAAAATATCTTGAGAAATTACTTTACACTTGACATTTTGCTAGATGTTGAAGATACAAAAAAATTCTAGATACTGACCCTACTAAAAGTCTTTTTTTTTTTTTCTTCAGAAGACCAAAACATTCCCTTTCAGACTTAGTTCCAACCCTTCCTTCCTAATGCTGCCCCTGATCACCGTCCCCAGCCTCAGATGGCATTAAGGCCGCTTCTTCCCATTCTGAGGGCGATTGGTTCAGATTTTGTTTATGGCATGAACTCTATCCAGCCATTGAGGTTTGTATAAAGATCTGTTTACCCATTATCTGGTGAGGCCATATTTCTCATCTATAGTGTTTGACAAATAGCAAGTACATAATATGTGTTTGCTAAGTAAGTGAGTTGGCTAATCAAGTAACTCATGAAGTGCTTAAAAAATACTGGTTTTGGGAAAGTCTACCTTGATTTGAAACAGGGCTCTATAGCTCACGAGCCTTATGGCTCAAAGAAGTGATCTCACCTCCTGTGTCTGGGTTTCCTTATCTGTATATATAATGGGGATGACCAGAATTTATGTCATAACCTCATTGTGAGATGACATGGGGTCATCCATGGATAATCTGAGCGGTTCCTGGAATATGAGCTAATTCTACTCTGTTCTTCTTCTAAGTCCCTGCCCTTTGCAGCACGTTTTATAAAACACTTGGGGGAAAGAGAAAGGAACTGATATACAGATGTATGAAACATGGGCCCTGCTCTGGAGAGTTTGAAATCTAGTGGTCCTCTAGGGCAAGCATAAAAGTTAGAGAGGAAAAGGAAGTAGTCACAGCAAATAACAATATGAAGGTAGGTCTTAATACTATAAACAATACATTATGGTTCGTTAGGGGTTAATCCCTTGTTCCTTTGTTATTTTCCATTTATTTTCAGTTTCTCTCTTTTTGTTAACCAGGATTCTGATAGAGTCACATATAAAGATAGGGTTTTCTTTCCTTTAGCAAGTTCTTATCTCAGCTGGTGAGTCAGTGGATCCAAATGTCTCACTCTTGAGGACATGAGCTGGCTCAGTGCACAGAGAAAAGGAAGGGAGGGACGGACTGTGGGAACCAGGTTACAGTGGTCCTGGGGGTCCAGGGGGGAGGAGCAGGGGCTGGGAGCAAAGAGAACAGACTGGAGCACCCAGCTGCCTAGTCACATGTCAGGTGATGAGTTGAGGCAAACCATTCTCTTTTCTGGGGCCTCAATTTTCTTATCTGTATAGTTTTGATCTCCCAAGATTTCCTCCCACTCTGAGGTTTAATGATTGTGTGCTATGGAGGGAGAGGTTACTACCGTGGGAATACAGAGCAATCTGGAATTGTAAAGGTCACGAGATAATTCCTGTAAAGCAGTATCTTGCTTGTGTTGACTTTTTGCTGGGAATGGCTGAAAAGTCTCGCCCTTGCTGCAGTATGTTCAGAACCTGAGCCTTAGGCCCCCAAGCGGTTGGCCAGGCTGCCCCTGAATTGGACTTTATCACTCCTGGAAGATGAGGTCAGGCTACCCTTAGAAGGAAATCTATGACTTGGGTGCCACAGGAAGAAGGGTACAACGGAAGACTGCCACGTGGGAAATGTGGCAAACAAAAAGCTTTGTCCAGCATGCATTATGAAGGAAGCCCCATCTTACCAGGGTCTCCTCTGGTTGGTTACCAGAGGTCCTCCAGCTCTGCTTGCTTTCTGATGATAGCAGTGGAATCCTCATGTTATCTGTGCGGTGGATTTTTAGAGCCAGAATGACCAGAAATGGAGGTGATACTAAGCTCTGATACTAAGCCGACGGTGTTTAATCTGTGTTGTTATTCTGATTATGAATCTGTTCCATGTGTCCCATGAATTCAGTTCCATGAATCTGCTTGTGCACCACGTGGTATCACAGCTGTGTATTTACATGCCCTATTCGTACCACTAAATTTTGAATTCTTGAAGGTTAAAATGCAACCTGATCTGTGTGATTCATGACGCCTAGTCTGTAGCAGTTGTGCAAGACACGCTGGTGGAATGAAATATTAACAGATGCACACAGAGCCCCCATATTATCTTGCATGGCAGAGAATCGTTTGTCTACATCGAACCGCCCAAAGGAGGAGTTTAACTCTTAAAATGGCCGATAGAGACAACCATGAGCTAAAAAGAAATGCTCAGAAAGTTTGCGATTTTATTTGTTTTTATTTTTGTTTGGATTAAGTACTTTGTCCTGGTTTGGCTTTGTTTTCTCCAGCTCATCAAATGTCCCTGCAAATTTCACACATTCAGCTATGCTTTATGAAGCGGCTTTCATAGTATGTGTTGAGTCATCAGCTGGGCCACATGGTACATTTAGCAACGTGCTCGGCTGAGTCACTCATCAACAAAAGTATTCTCCTGAGGAAAACGTGTCTTTAGTCACTGAGGAATTGCATCTTCCACTAACAGAGGCTCTGTAACTGTGACCATTTAATAATTTTTGCACAGCGAGAAGTATCAGTTGCTTGTCAGTCATGCTGCTAAATGTTTCGTTTTGGTAAAGGAGCTAGAAAAATAAGATTCCAAGGCTGTATGTAGCTGGCCATCTCACAATATAATGAGTGTTGAGGTTCACGAAGGTCAAACATCTTAATCCGTAAACACGAAAATGATTTGAATCCCAGAACTGGACTAAACACATTTTTTCCCCTCAGAAATGATTAAAATGCTTAAGATGACAAACTATATGAAAGCTGGTCAATTCTTAACATTTTGAAGTATTTTGTGTGAGAACAAAGGGCTGGTCAAAGGAGTTGGTTAAGATTAATGGGATAGCTTATCTTTTCAGAACAATCAGATTTTAGAAATGGGATCTCACTTCAACTGCGCCATTTTACTTTCTCGGAGGGTTTCCTGTGGAGGGTTTGAGTTGAAGGAGGACAAAAGGCCATGATTGTCACAGAACTGAAGACCTGTCCTGTTGAGGGCAATATCCCTCACACTTTGATTCTGGGGCGATTTTGCTGCTTCCTCTCTGAGGACTACTGGGCTCTTTCCCTCTCATCCCTGGAGCACCCCACCTTTTCCTCTTGAGTGATCGGGGCCATTTCCCTCACAAGGAAGAAGCCAAGACAGTCATCTACTCAGCAAAGGGCAGCAGGGATCCAGAAAGTGTAAGATAAGCATGCCACTTCTTTTGCTTTGAAAACATGTAATTTTAGTATTCATTCCTTTATGAGTTCTAGACTGGCATGGAGCTCTTCAAAGGATAACTTCAATTAGCACAGCTCAAAGACTTGGACCCCTGTTCGTCCTTAGAATCATCACTACCAGGCGCCATGAAACTTGCTCCCAGTCCAAGCCATAAACCCCACATTCTACTCTGCAGACTTGTTACCCATATGCTTTGCTTTCTTTCCTTAATGTCCTTAGTTGAAATTTAGAAGTCTGTGGCCCATTAACGTCTTATTTTTCTGAGCGCACAGAGCTCTGACTATACACTGAGTACCAGTAAGTTACAATATACCTGATTGGCAGAGAGGGTTCCAAATTTTCCAAAGGACATTTTAATTTATCTGCCATGAACAGAAATTTCTTTAAACAACAGAATTCTGATTCTTTAAGCTCAATGGGATCTTGGAATTCTTGTAATCTAACTTCCTCATTTTACCAGATATGGAACATGAGCAACGGGAGATTACATGAGAGCTAAAAATCATACAGCTGGTTAGTGTCTGAGCTATGAATACAACCACCTCTTCTAAATTTCAATGCATTGTTTTTGCTTGTTTTGCTTTCCAGTAGATTGCTATGTAATTTGTTAAAAATAATATTCGAACCGTAAGCTAGTTTTACGTAAGTGTTGTCAAAGGGCCAAAGCGGAGCACAAATTACAATATGAGTACTGTGCATTTGCTGAAAAACATTTTAGCTCTATGTCCTCAGGGAAGATTGCCAGGTGTGAAGTGAGAGTGTAGCTATCTTCACACAGTTGGCCTTTGAACAACATGGGTTTGAACTGTGTGGACCCACTCATACACATTTTTTTTTAAATAAATACACTACAGAACTATAAATTCATATTCATGTCTTATGATTTTCTTAACATTTTCTTCTCTCTAGTTTACTTTATTGTAAGAACACAACATATAATATACAGAACATACAAAATATGTGTAAATGCAAAGTTTACATTATCTGTAAGGTTTCCAGTCAATGGTAGGCGACTAGTAGTTAAGTTTTGTGGGAGTTCAAAGTTACGTGTGGACTTTCTACTGTCGGTTGTGGTGGCATGGGGGTAACTGGCATCCCGGACCTGTGTTGTTCAAGGGTCAACAGTACTTACCAATATCGGCATTTCAGGGCTGAGGCAGGCTAATCTTGGTAGAAAACCAAATGTCGTAGCTGTGTGTGTTTTGGGGGAAGGAATTTGAAGAAATCTCATGTGGAAGGAGCTGGGAGCACTTACTCATCAAACATTTTTTGCTCTTTTAATAAATATTCTTGCTCAAAGCATTTTCCAAATGGTACATGTGTTGATCTTTTGGATGGCAGAGCTTTCTTAAAAATTGTGTTTACTCTTTCCCTTCCTAATAATGTTCAGATCTCCAGTATAAGCCATTTCTTGATGTTTACTTGAGTTTCTGCGTTGCTCATTTATATCTTTCAAGTCCACATGCTCCTTGTTGAAGGTGATTCTGATCTTGAGGTGCCCCTGGGAGTTCATCACACTCACACTGGCAGCCTGGGGGTCCTCATAACCCTTAGCTCCAACTGGGTCTTTTTTCATCACCAGAAGGAGCATACTCCCAGGTGTCTAATCCCACTTGACATTCAAGCTCAAACTTGAGATGTGTTTGCTCTCTTTCCCACGTGAGCACCCTCTTCCTGATCTCTGGTAACAATACAGTTGCTACTCTTCCGTTTTCCGATCTTACAAACTCGGAGCTGATTGATCCCTCTTATTAATCCCAATGTCATTCCGGCTTCAGGTTTTATGACTGATTTCTTTCCCATGGGATTGGCTCTGTCCTTTCTTCTTCCATTTCACTTGCAATAATCAGACCCTCACCACTTCACTCATGACTCCCGGAACAGCTTCCTGACTGGAACCTCCCGTTTCATTTTATTCCAACAAAACCTCTACATTTTTGTCAACATGACTTTGTCTATGTATTGTAGACAGATTGAATAAATATTTGTTGAAAATCTACTATGTCCCAGGCATACATTATCTCAATTAATCTTAAGCACCACCATATGAAGTATGTGTGTTTTTGTTATTGTTAGTATTACTATTAGCAAATTTATATTGTGTACTTACTGTGTGCTAAGTACTTTATTCAAATTTGCTTAATTCTTATAATAATCTTATGAGTGGGTACTATTATCCAGTCCCACTTTAGAGTAGACTGAAACTTAAAGGGATTAAGTGACTTACCCAAGGCCAGAAAGACAACCAGGATGTGCACCCAGAAGGTCTGACTCCAGAGCCCAGGCTCGAAGCCATCCTACTGTATTAGCACCCTAGGGCTAGAGGTGACAAGTATGAGGCTTGAGGAATGTTTCTATCCTCCACCTTCCCCTCTGAACCACACATACCATACTCTCCACAGACGACCGTGTGTCCTATGTCCCATCCTCCTTAACCCTGAAACATTAGAATGCTTCCAGGATCTCTCCTTGGCCTCTTTTCTGCTAACTCTAAAACACTGGCCCTTGACCCTTTTGAATATGAACCCCATTGAGGACTCGATAACTCTTTGGACTATGTCTGCGGAAAAATGCACATAGACACACAAGTTTCAATAGGCCACAGGAGACCCCAGAATTCCTCTAAAGCCCGCACAGGGGCCCCAGGCTGGGATCTCATGCTCTCATTCACTGAAATAACTTCTAGAGAGATTAAAGATCCAAACATAAAATTAAAATTAAAATTTAATTAAAAATTAAAGATCCAAACATAAAATATAAAGCAATAAAAAAGAGTAAGATATGGAAGAATTTATAACCCATATCCCGGTGCTGGGGAAGAACCTTCTAAGTGTGCCATCAAATCCAGAAGGCACAAAGAAAAAGAATGACAGATTTAACTTTATGCAAATGTTTTAACTCTCTGAAAGGCTCCCCAGGAGCAAAACTCTGTCATTTCATGAGAAGCACTTTGTCATTAGATTAATCAAGGAGAGCACGGTTGGCAAAGTAGAGAATCTCTGTACAACACGAACGGTTCCCTTACCTCCAGTGACAATCACGTTTGCTTTTGTGCAGTAACAGAAAGTGTTGGCTCCTCTTGGCATGGAGAACTCTCTGACAGGCCTGGGAAACACAAATTAGATGTAAAGCCTCTACAATTCCATGTATCCAACTAATTCTAACGTACATGTAGGTTGTGTACAATAGGCTCATTTCTAAGCTGGTAAATCTATGTAACCACAGAAACTATTATAAGTAATGATGAAGTCCGCACTGACCGACAGAGTCTACTTGTTCCATAATGTGGTGATATTAGCACAGTACTCTGTACTGTTTCTGCTTAACAGGAAACCCAGTCCTCCCCGCCGGGGTGGTGACCAGAGACCAATCCTTCTTAATCCAGAAAGGATAATGGATGGCTAACTGCGTCCGTTTGGTGTACACAAGGCCAGGAACACCTTTGGACACGTCCTCTTCTCCCACCAACCACATCCCACTGCTGTCCAGTCCTGTTGACTAAACCTCTAAAATACACCTGAAATCTGACTTCTTCCCATTCTCATTACAGTGTTTAGGTTCAAGCCTCCAACCCCCCCCCCCACACCAGACCTTCTGCAACAAAGTGCTAACTTCTCAGCTTCCACTGTTGTCCATCTTTCTTTCTACATTCCCACCTCAAATCCTGCTGTCATTCTTCAGCCATGATGGTCTGCTAACTCTAACTTCAGCCATGATGGTCTTCCTAAAACCAGCATAGCATAGCACTTCTCTTCAGGGGCTTCCTGAGGCTCCGAGAGGAGCTGAGCTCCTTCATCTGGCCTGCCTGGCCTGCGTGGTCCTGGGCGGCCCCATACCTTCCTCTCTCCCCTCATGCTGTGCTCCAGCCGTTCTGCTCTAGCCTGCCCCCCTTCTGGCTGCACTGAGCTCTCTCCCTCCTCGGGAGATTCTGCACAAGCCCAAGATGTGCTGGCCCCAGATACCAACCCCTCTAGCAACCGTCCTCCTGTGAGTGTCAGCTCACATGCTGCCTTTTCACATGGGCCTTGCCTCAACACAGTCCTGCCCTCACTAATGGAGTAGTGTCTTCTTTCTATCTCCTGGTACCATGTTATTTTCCCTACAACTAGAGCATCTATTATATAATTTTGGCATATAGGTTTTGAGTGTTAACTTGGTATCTGTGAGTATTACTATGCTGGGCTTAAAAGAGCTGAGCTTGAGTGAAAATGTGTAGGTTTAAATCCTGACTTCATCCAGTGCCTCAGCGTCTTAATTTATTAAATGGGATAATACTACTACTACTGCCCTCAGGTGCTAGCAATAGTTGAGAGCTGTTACTACATCTGACCAGATGGGGAAAGGAGGAGCCATGAAAGGGAGCACCCAGAAGGAGCCCCAGACCAGGAGGTAAGCAGACCCTGAAGCCAGGGCGGGGGGAGGGAGTGGGAGATTGTGGGGGGGAGGGGAGGGAGGGGAGGGAAGGAAGGAAAGCAACTGGCCTTCTTCTCCTCTTGCCTCTGAGGCTTGCGTGTTCTTTCCTTTCCTTTTAAACACACACGGTTGTGTATATCATTCTGTTCTTTGTTTTATCACTTAATATTATATCTTGAAGACCTTTCCAAATCAGTACATAAAATACTTCCTCAATCTTTTCTTTCTTTTTCAAAGCTCATGAAAAGAAGCCTCAATGTAGTAACATAAGTCTAAAGTCAGAATTCAGAATTGTGAAAATGTTTAAATGTCCTAGAGAAGAAGCAGACAGTTCTGACTGGGGACTCATTTTGAGTTTTGCCAATGACACACTCTCTAACTGTCACCGGTAGATGGACTGAGCTGAGCTTCATGGGGTTACAAACCAGGAATGGCACCATTTTCTTCTACCTCTGTCTCTAACATGGCCTCTTCCCATGTCCCTTTGCACTGACAGCAAGGCCTCTTGGGCCAGCTTCCATTAGCACAGCTTCTATTAAGATACCTCCTGAGTCTCACGGGACACAGTTCACACGGCTTGCCACATGGAGCAGTGTCATTGTGACCACAGCCCCTCCCACTGTCATGGGTCCAAGGGAGGAATGTGTCCATTAGCAGAAGGCACAGTGCCTTGGGCTCATGGTACTTTCAGGGTCCTACAAAAATGCTCTAATTGTTCTTAAAATCAGAAGGAAAGAAAATGTAAGTTTGAGGTCATGATAAATGTTTTCATTTTTTCTCACATCAGAAAAAAAAAATATTTCCAGAAACCATGAAAATCTACTGTTTTCTAAAACAGAAAAAATATGGAAGTAAAGTTATATCAAAAATCATGTGGAATATGGAATAGTATTATGGTGGGAGGGACCCATGAAGGCAAAGGACCCAGGGCCACATAAGTCACAATGTGGCCCAGCCAGCAGCCTTCCCCCGCCACCCCTTTTGGCTCTTCCGGGGCAGGTTCTCATGGAATGGGTTCTCCTGAAGCTGTCCTCACTTGGCTTGGGGTAGGGGGAGTTCTCTCTCCAACCTCCACTTTCCACCCGGAGAAGACAGATGAATCACCCCAACATTCCCCAATTAGTCCCACAGCTGTGTTCCTTGATTCTTCTCTTCAATTATTTTGGAATTGCTAGTTGTCCCCTCTTTGCTGGGGATGGACAATGGCAGAAGGGTCACAGGACTGCTCTGACTACCTTGTAATAATTCTGAGGATGTTTCAGCAGACTTCCCTAGAAAATGGGGCATTAGCTAAAATCCCAAGGCAGCAGGAAAAGAACTGTTTGATATCCTGTTAGTTGATCATGAAAAAAAATCTATCATTTTCTCAATTTCTCAGCATCTGCAATGGAACTTATACACATTTAGCATTTACATTTGTTGTTGTTGTTGTTTTAAATACCTGCCCAATAGAATTATACTCTCTACTTTTCTGGCCCACATTGTTAGATGGATTACAAATAAATGAACTGTACCTTTAACTATTTCAGCTTTTAAAGCTATAATTGATGTCAATTGATGAGAAAACTCAAAAATAGATACTTTATATACATATTCAACTGTGTACTTTTTAATAGATTGCTTTTTTGTGTGTTCACATCTCTATAATATTCTTTTTTAATTAATTATTTTTATTAACATAAAATGTATTATTTGCCCCAGAGGAAAGGTCTGTGAATTGTCAGGCTTGCACATTTCACAGCACTCACCACAACAGATGCCCGCCCCCATGTCCATAACCTAGTCACCCTCTCTGTACCTGTCGCAAAGCAACCCTCAGTTTGTTTGAGATTAAGAGTCTCTTATGGTTTGTCTCCCTTCCTATCCCAACTTGTCTCATTTTTTCCTTCCCTACCCGCCAAACCCCCCACATCAGGGAAATCATATGGTAATTTCTTTCTCTGATTGACTTATTTCACTCAGCATAATACCCTCTAGTTCCATCCACGTCGTTGCAAATGGCAAGATTTCGTTTCTTTTGATGGCTGCTTTTTTATTCTGTTACTGGGTATATCTTACTCTAACCAAAACACACCAGACCATTCTAAGAAATCAAACGCTTTGTAAGAAATCTATCATGGTAATATCAGCTGGTATTTCTATAGCATCCTACATCTAAAGAGTGAAGAATGTTTCTACTCATATCTTACAATGCAGGGAAATATTTGGTTTTATGTTTGGACTTGAGCCCAGGTCCCTCACACCATTTTCTCTCCTCAAGGATTAGGTGGTGGGTGAGAAGGGGTGGGCCACCCACTTGGCCAGGGTGTCTCAGTGAGCCCCGTAAACACCAAACATGGCAGGATGGCTCCAGGCTCAGTCTCATGTACAAGGAAGGCCCACGTGGTCTGTTCCGTAGAAAATAAAATGTAGACACCATGGTACTTTGAGCATAGAAGGCTCCCAACAAATATTTGTTTGAATATCCTTAAGAAATGAACACCTGGTTGACTGTGCCTCTTTCCAGAATCACAGAGAATAAAAATGTACTGATTCTGGGAAGTTCCCTCTGAAGTTTTCCCTGGTCCTCTTGAGACAATAGCACTTTGGAAAGGGAAACATTTCCTGATAATTTCTTTCAAAAAAATAAAAACTCAGTCTCCCATCAAAAGGCCCTAACTGAATGATAGTGTCCTTCACCTCAGCTTCCCAGCTCTTGTCACACAAATGCAAATCTGGGAGGGAAGAAGTTATTCAGATGGAAATTAAAGAGGTAACTGGGGTGTGTTGTTCATTGAATGTAAGATGGTACTCAGATAGGAAGGCTTTGGGGGTTGGGGGGGGGATTCGGTGACTGATAAAGAGAAGCTATTGAGCCAGTATCTTTTCTCTCCTTGGAGGTGGGGGTAGTTAGTGGAAGTCAAGGCAAGGAGTGAGGAAGAAGGCATTTTTATTTTCTCCTAGAAGATGTGAGGTAAGAATGCCTCACACAGAGGTATTTTTTTAAGTGGTCCACACTCTGCAGTATTACCTGCCACTGATCCATACTGTGCCCAATCCCAAGGGACAAGGGAGAGTCCAACAGAAAACTCTAGATCAGCAGTTGGCAGCCTCTTTTTTTAAGGAGCCAAATAATGAATATTTCAGACTTTGCCATACAGGCTCTGTTGTCCCAACCACTCAACTCTGCCACTGTAGCATGAAAACAGCCATACATAATACATAAATGAGCAAGCATGGCCCTGTTCCCACACAACTTTATAAGCAAAGAAATTTGAATTTCATATAATTTTCAGGGGGCATGAAGTATTATTCTTTTGATTTGTTCGGCAATCAGAAATGGAAAAATCATTCTTGGTGTGCAGATGTTACAAAAACAGGTGGCCTGCTGGAGTTGGTCCATGGGGTTTTATGACCCTTACTCCAGATGCAGGAGCACGAAGCCCAAACCAGGACATCTCTACAGTCACTCCACCTGTTCTCAGGATTCAAATTCTTTTTTATTTTATTTCATTTGGGGGGGGGGGATGCATTTCAGTATCTCTCTGATGGGAACAAAGAAAGGAACTTACATTTACTGAGTCCTACGTGCCAGGCATTAAGTCAGCACTCTACATGAGGTAACTTAGGTGCCTTTTATAAGACGATAAGATAGGTAGGTGTCTTCCTTCCCATCTAAAGATGGGAAAACAGATGGAGAAGAGCTAATGGTATTGTGTGCATGGTGTTCGGTGGTCCCAAAGCTCGTGAGTGCTAGGACAGAGACCAGTTCTGCCTGGCTCTGTTGCAACCCGCTTGGGGGGGCATTATCCACTTTCCCGTATAATGACCTGCCACCAAATTGGGTAACTGAGGAAAAGTAATGCTGAATAGTTAGCTGCTCCTCTCTGGGGAATTGTCAAGCTATCCAAGGGTTAAAGGTTCAACTTCTGTCTTGCAACAGGCCAACCTCCTTTACACGGCATAATTAATTGCAGATGTTCATTTTCTTGCTGGTACAAAACTCCATTTGTGAAATTACCATACAAAATTATAACCAAAATGGTAATCATGTTTGAAATGGAAATTTTTTCAAGAGGAGTTTTTTCCCTGCCTTTTTGGGAGCCGTGCTGGCTCCCATTTTAACAGCTGGCCAATCATGTATTAGTGTAATTGCAGTTTCATCTGGCTCGACTTAAGACTCATTATAGGAGATTGCAGAAATAGGGGTATGTTGAATCTAGCGATGAAGAGGACCTGACTGTCCTCTTCTTGAGATGACTCTCCAATGGTACCGGCGTTTCGGGAAAACATTATTATACTGCATCACTTGAGAAATCTCTATAGCTTCTAGATTTACGAGAGTGGCCCAAGGAAAGCGCTGAAAAGCTCAGCCAGAATCTGACTGAATAGATCGATGATCACCGTTTGCTGAGGCTGTCTTGAGTATTTTTACCTCCATATCCTGACTCTCTCCAGCTGAATGTATCATCAGCTACGTCCCAAGCGTTATGGTAAATACTAGGAAGTTCAGAATTGGGCTCAGAGACAAACTCCTGACTCTTGCAAAATAGACACTTTCCAGAGCATGGATGAGAAAGTACTGGCTAGTCTGAAAAATAAAACCTTCCAGAGAATCTAAGCGTTTACAGCTACTAAGTACCAAGTCTGTGGAACACTGGGGCAAAGTAGGCATTTAAATTCCCTGTAATACCATTACATAAACTAAAAATACATACAAATATATATTTTTAAGGAAATGTATAAACAAAAAGATATATGAAACCCAACAGAATGATTGCCTTTGTGGGTGTGTGTGAGTGTGTGTGTGTATGTGTGTGTGCACATGCACAGGAAAATGGATTGGGATACAGCATAAAGAAGGAATAAAAAAAGGAGAATATGAACAACTAAGCCATGCTCTTGAGGTTACTCCACTGGGGTGAAAAAAGGGAATTAGATTTGCCTTGGATCCTGCTAGTTGAAGGACATATTTGCCCTCACAAAAAGAAGGTATGCAATCTAAATGAGAGCAAAAAGAGTACTACCCTATTTAAAACCTAACACAAGAATCACCACTTGATTAAAAGATCTTAATGCTTGAAAAAAGGGAGTATGGGCCCTGTCATAACTTTTCCCCAAGAAAAAGATTAGTGCCTCTCTTTTCCCCCAGTGCCGTCATTATTCTGGATTTTGACAGCACACAGAAATCAAAATGTTCTTTAAAAATCAATTCTTTGTGAAAGATCATAAATATCTACAAGCAAATAATAACCCTTTTAACTGTTACAGTATTTTACAGTTTTCAAGAGACCTTCACTCATTTCAGCTTGTTTGAGCAATGCAAAAGTCCTCGGAGATAAAAAAGTATGATCCCCATTCATTAACGAGGTTACTGAGGTTCAGGTAAGTAACATCCCCAAGACCACTCAACCAACAAGTGGCAGAAGTGACATTAGAACTCACTTGCTTGTCAGCATACTCCTTCACTCACATTCTCTCCTAGGAAACAGCAAGGCCAAGCAAACAGCCCTCCCAGCCAGAAGCCCAGCAGCTTCCGCTGCTCTCAGACTTCCTCTGGATCTTTCATGATTTGACTCTTCACCTCATAAGGCTCTTTGCTCAAACTTGAGCTCCCCAGAGTACTCTCTCCTGACCATCCTGTCAAAAATATGCCTCCAGTCACTTCATCCTGTAACCCTACTTCATTTCCTAAATTTGTATCATTTACTGGATTATGTCTTTTCCACTAGAATATGTGCTCCAAGAGAGGAGAGAGTTGGTCTTTTTTGCATACCGTTTATCAATTCTTGGAACAGTTTTTGGTATATAATACATATGCAAAAATTACGGTTGCAAACAAAAAAATGAAACTTAGATTCTTTTTGTTCCTCTCATCGAGTAGGTTGCCAATGCTTATAAATTATATATGGATCTGGTCTCTCTCCATTCTCACTTCTACCAGTTGAGTTCCAGCTCTCGTCAGCTTCTTTCTGAACTATTACCCTATCTCCCCAGTCATCTCCTCCTTCCCAACCTGCCTCCTCCTTCCCCAACCCATTCCCCTTCTCACTGCTAGGGCAGTTTGTCAAGAACTCCTCATTGACCATTCTCCCGGCCAAAGAATTGAATAGCTCATATAGCTCTCAGGTTAATACTCCAGGGCTTCAGTCTTGGTGTGTAGGCCTTTTCATGTTTGGCTTGTCCCTCCTCATCTTTCCCAACCCTTCTCCCTTTCTGTGCTCTAATTATAGTGAGTTTCACTATTTTCTTTTTCATTTCCATATCTTCGTAAATGCCAGCTCTTTCATGTAGCTATTTATCTACTCTCATGGAATGGTGTGCCTGGCTAATCCCTACCAGATCTTCAAAACTCAGCATGCATGACACCTTCTTCAGGAAGCCTTCTCCAATTTTTCTCCCTTCAAAATCCTATTTAAGATGTTCTAAGAACTCTCTTCTGCTCTTCTCTATACCTCTCTAATATCTATATCATGACATTTATCATCCTCTGTGGGAATGTCTTTGTTTTCTCTCTCATTAGACACAAGAGCAAGGACCTAGTCTTACTCATCTTTAAATTCCCAGCATATAGAACAGTGTGTCAAATTTAGTAACTCATCAGTAAGTATTTGCTAAACAAATAAATATTCAGGCTCTAGAGTTTCTTCTAGAGTGGTCAAATTCCTCAAGTCATAAGACAATTAGTTAGACAATGTTGGGTATATTAATAACTCTCAAAAAGCTTGGTGTCTTCTAAAGACACACCCTTGAACATAATTAAAAAACAATAAATAAAGAGACTGAGGCACAAAACGGATACCTAACCCAGTTGGGGAAAGAGGTACTCAGAGAGAATTAGAACAATTTCCTAGAATTGGTATCATCTGACCCTTGAAGGATTATGGGGTCAATTACACCTCAATAAAATTGGAAAAAAATTAAAAACAAAAACTTTTCCTCTTTTCCAAAATTAAAAAAAAAAGATTATGGAGGTTGAAAGAAAGGAAGAGAGGAAGACTGGGAAGAGTATTTCGGCACCAAACATGTACAAACTCCCAGCACGGGTTATCCAGGGAGCAGCCACAGGCTCAGAGTTAAAGAAACTTAAGTAAAAGGCAGTGAAGGGAACGATGTGAAGAGGCTGGCAGGTCCAGACTATGGAAGTGCTATGGTAGGGGATGGAGAAACATGAAAGCTATTGAGATGGTTGGCTATCATCTTCATAAACATACTCTGGAAGACTAATAGACAATAGTTTTGGTGGTAATGAAATAGAGGCAAGATACCAGTTGGAGATCATAGCCTAAGGGGATAGAGATACAAAAGACAAGACAGATCCAACAAGTGTTCATAAGAGAATACAGACGAATTTGTTGATTGGTGGTTTATGGAAGGAATCACGAGGAGTTGCCAGACTTCTGCCTAGGATGATTTGATGTATCAAGAGAAATAAAAAATCCTATAAAATATATAGATTGAGAAGTGGGGGAGTTAAGTTCAGTTATGAACGTATGAGTTTGAGGGGCTATAAGATATCCAAGTGGAGATGGTGAGCAGGTATACTAAGTCCAAAATCCAAAATAGCTTGGGTTTCATCAGCATATAGGTCTTAGTAGGCTAGAGAAGAGGAACATCACCCAAGAAGTGCCTAGAAAGTGAGAATTAAAGTTGTCTAGGGAGAGTACTTTAGAGAACACCCCATTCAACAGCAGACACCAAAAAGAGGAGTCATAAAGAAAAGGAATAGTAAGATACCAGGAGAAAACTTTGGCTTCCCAAAAGGTAAGAGAATAGAGTTTTACTGAGTAAGATAAGTAATGCTGAATGTCCTGAGGCTATCTGACAAGTTCAGTGTCTCTCAGTTATACAATGTAGACACTGGCCAACTTGAGAGTCTCTTCTACAGAGTAGGATGGGGAAAGGTTATATGAGAGAGGATTATAGAGAGAACAAATAATGCCAAAGTAGTGGAGACAGTGAATGAAGAAGAGTACTTTTTCTGGAAGAGGTATAGTATAATAGTTTAAAGGAGATTATATGTTAAGCAAAACATTACTCACATTAGAAGAGACTTGAGTACTATAGGCGGAAATGAGAGAGTGGGAGAAACTGAGATCAGCAAGATCCTGCAGAAGAAGTTTAAAAAATGCAAGGCCAATGATGAAATGTTTGATGTCTCAACCTCTAAAACAAAAAGAGAAGATCAAGGATAGGTGTGGATAGAGAAGATTCCAAATGATTTGGGCTGCTGGGAATTACTCTAAAGGCCTCAGGGTTTTGTGGTCACGGAGGACAGGACATCTGTGGAGAGTAAGCAGAGCTGGAGCTGGGAATAGTCTGAGGGGACCAAACAGGGACAAATGAGGACACAAAGGTCTGGGAGGAGGGACCAAGGGCTCTGTTGAGCAGAAGGGTTAGGATTCTGCTGACTGGTGCATGGCCGAAGGGGATGCATAGCACAGAAGAATGTTGGTGAGATATGAGCTCAGGTGATGAGTCTGGGCTCCAGGTGGGGAGGGAGAGAAGGAAGTCAAGGAGGGAGCTGACGAAATTGGAGCTAATGGGGGAGATGAAGGGTTAGAGACCTCACTGAGGCCATTGAGAAGGCATAGGGAGAGTCACAGCCTTCAAGAGCCAAAAATGTAAGACATAGCAGCCAGGGAGGGATATTGGGTTTTCTGAAGACAAAACTTCTAGATGCTTGTCAGTCTTCTTCAGAACAATGTGTTGATTTCTATTTTGCAATGTGAGAGTGCCAATACACAGCTAAATATACCAACTGTAAAGACAGTCTTTAAGAAGAAATAAGTCCCTTAATTCATTCAGAAGCCAACTTGGCATGCTTATTATTAGCTGCCATAACCTTTCTTATTTAATAATATCCCTGCCAAATTTATTCATAATCCTCTATAAAAGACGTATTCTTCCCTCTAGGGCTTGCTCAAATACTATCATTTATTACTCCTTTTTCTGACCCCTATGATGCCAGTAACTATAAACCATTCAACTGAATTTAACGTGCTCTGCTTGCAGTGTGAATTATCCTATCTTACTGACCGGTTGTTGCCAGTAAGTGTTTAATACTGAGCAAGGGCCAGGGAAGTGGGGCTCAGGGAAGTCATTGGCTTATAACATTTGCTGTTTTCCATGGTATAAGTATTCTTAAGGTAGCTAATTTCAAACTAGCAAGACGACATCTCTGAACTTGGGGTTAGGGAAAGTTACACAGTTGAACACCATTATATAGTAGTCCTATGTCCCTAAGGTCATATAATCCTCAAGAACATACAGAACAGTAAAATGTACTAAAATAAAAAGTGATGAGTTTTGAGTATTTATTGTTTTTGGTTTTCATATAATGGAATTGTGAGCTCATAAAATTACATTTTAAATGATGGTAGTATTCATTAAGTTTGTCAAATTTCTTGAGATCTTAGCAATCAGCTCTCATCAGCTGATATGAGCTGACTCCAGCATGCCATTGAGATTAAGGCTGTATTTCTTGTCTTTTCATTTAGAGTTCAAGTACTTAAAGGCAGGGGTCAAGCCTTAAACATATTGTATTGTCCACGGTGCTTAACACATAGTGACTTAGTAAATATTTGTTGAATCAGGGCAGCCAGGTGGCTCAGTCATTAAGCATCTGCCTTTGGCTCAGGTCAGGAAACCAGGGCCTGGCATCGAGCCCCGCATTGGGCTCCCTGCTCTGGGGAAGCCTGCTTCTCCCTCTCCCACTCCCCCTGCTTGTGTTCGCTCTCTCTCTCTCTGTGTCTCTGTCAAATAAATAAATAAATAAAAATCTTTAAAAAATGTTCATTGAATTACTGATACACTTCTGGATTAAAGGCTGAAGTACATGACCTGTGTATACTTTTCCAGTTACCATGTCGACTGTTAGAATTACCCTGGTGAACGTACTGGGAATATTTGTGCTGGTAAAATCATGCCTGTAGATTTGTGTATCTTGGAGATGACAATCCTTTCTCTGGATGTTGGAGTAGAATATACATCTTCATAGAGGCCACAGGGCATATCGTATTTCATATGGTTTCCCAAAAGCTTCTTTATGGGTATGAATATATTATAAATTGCCAACATAATACAAATCAATTAGAAATTAAGTTGCATCTATCTCTTAATTAAATGTTTCAGAAATGCACTCCTTTAAAATGTCAGAGTATAATCACTAGTAGTTAATTATGTTACAGAAACTAAATGAAAATTAATTATGCCATAGAAATGATGTTTGTGGAATCAGATCTGATGTTAGGAAATGAAACTGTTTTCAATGTGCTGTGAAAAGTTTTTACTTCATTTTCTCAGTGCAATATGTTATACATCAAGATAAACATTTTTATCTTTTTCTAAATGAGGGGGAAATATGTGGCTTTCATGAAGACTCTAACTTTCAAGAAAATGTAGGGTATAGTCAGTCATTTTAGAGATGTGATACTCTTTTCTTTCATAAAATTTCTAATTTTGTTAGTCTGTTTCTTAAATTGAAAATCTTAGAATTTAAAAAAATTCTAGCTCTATATGTGTGGAGACTCCCTTTTCCTCTCACTTTTTGTGCATTTCATTTAAAAACTCAGTAGAGGGGCGCCTGGGTGGCTCAGTCGGCTGAGCCACTGCCTCTTGGTTTTGGCTCAGGTCATGATCTCAGGGTCGGGAGATGGAGCCCTGTGTGGGGCTCCACACTGGGCATGGAGCCTGCTTGCTGGTTGGGATTCTCTCTCTCCCTCTCCGTCTGCCCCTCCCCACCCCCCAGCTTGCACACACTCTCTCCCCCTCTGTCTCTCTTAAAAAAAAATAGGAAGGATCTGGTAGTTATCATCTGTGCGTTGTTAGTAGGACAAACAGACTATTCACCAATTTTCCCAGCTGCCTTTTAATCGAACCCAAGTCCTCCAGCTATGATGCAATGTCACTGCAACTCACCAACTCTTTAGATAGAAATTGAATTTTAAATAATGGAATTAAATCATCAAGGAGGCATTTTATAGTTTTAAGGTTTGACCGCCAGTGTTTTGTTCTGTTATTATCTTTTTGGGTTTTTGGGATCTGGTGTATGAAGACACCATGACAAGGATTCCCCTCCATTGAGTCAATTAACTTCCCATTACCTCACATATTTACCTTTTTCTTTTTTTCTTCTCTTTTTCTCTCTCTCTTTTTCTTTCTTTCTTTTTATTTTGAGAGAGAGTAAGGGAGTAGGGAGGGGGTAGAGGGAGACAGAGAAAATCCTAATCATGATCCTGAGATCATGACTTGAGCCCAAATCAAGAGTCCAACACTTAAACAACTGAACCACTCAGATGCCTCTTTCTTTCTTTCTTTCTTTCTTTCTTTCTTTCTTTCTTTCTTTCTTTCTTTCCTCCTTCTTTCCCTTCCTTTCTTTTCCTCCCTTTCTTCCTCCCATTTCCCCTTTTTCTTTCTTTCTTTCTTTCTTTCTTTCTTTCTTCTGAGAATACTTAAGTTCTACTCTCTTAGTAAATTTCAGTTGTACAATATAGTGTTATCTACTACAGTCACCATGTTACACACTAGATCCTCAGATAAGTGAAAGTTTACACATTTTTCCAACTTTTTCCTATTTCTCCAACACCCAAGCCCCTGGCATCCACTTTTCTACTCTTAGTTTTCATGAGCTTGATTTTTTTTTTTTTTTTGATCCCTCATGTAAGTGATACCATTCAGGATTTGTCTCTCTGTGTCTGGCTTATTTCACTTGATATAAGCCTCCAGACTCATCCATGTTGTCAAAAATGGCAAGATTTCGTTCTTTTTTCTGTGGCTGAATAATACTGCATTCTACATATGTAACAATTTTCTTTGCCCTTTCATCCATCAAGGGACACTTACTTTGTTTCCATATTTTGGATATTATAAAAAATACTGTAATTAATGTTGGGTCCATATAAGTTTGGAATTCATGTTTTATATTCTTCAGATAAATACCCAGAAATGGAATCACTGCATCATATGGTAGTTGTATTAATTTTTTGAGGAACTTCTGTACTGTTTTCCTACTGGCCATCACCCAATTATTTCTTCCACTCACCCACTTCCCTTCCGTCAACCCTCAGTTTGCTTCCTAGAGTTCAGTGTCTCTTATGGTTTGTCTTCCTTTCAATTTTCATCTTGTTTTATTTTTCCTTCCCTTCCCTTATGTTCATCTGTTCTGTTTCTTAAATCCCATGTATGAGTGAAATCATATGGTATTTATCTTTTTTCTCATTGACTTATTTTGCTTAGATAATACCCTTTAGTTCCTTCCATGTCATTTCAAATGGCAAGATTTCATTCTTTTTCATGGTTGAGTAATATTCTGCTATGCATACGTGTGTGTGTGTGTGTGTGTGTGTGTGTGTATAGACACATTTATTCATTCATCTGTTAATGGACATCTGGGCTCTTTCCACAGTTTGGTTACTGTGGACACTGATGCTTTAAACATTGGGGTGCATGTGCCCCTTTGAATCATTATGTTCTTATCTTTTGGTTAAATACCTAGTAGTGCAATTGCTGGGTTGTATTTGCTCTATTTTTAACTTTTTGAGGAACCTCCATACTTTTTTCCAAAGAAGCTGCACCAGTTTGCATTTGTGAGAATATGCAAGAGGGCTCCCCTTTCTCAGCGTCATGGCCAGCATTTGTTGTTTCCCGACTTATTAATTTTAGCCATTCTGACTGGTGTGAGGTGGTATCTCATTGCAGTTTTGATTTGTATTTCCCTGATGTTGAGTGATGTGAAGCATTTTTTCATGTGTCTGCTTGGCCATTTGTATGTCTTCTTTGGAGAAATGTCTATTCATATCTTTTGCCCATTTCTTGATTGGATTTTTTGTTTTATGGATGTTGAGTTCAATAAGTCTTTAAAGACTTTGGATACTAGCCCTTTAACTGATAAGACATTTTCAAATATCTTCTTCCATTCCCATAGGTTGTCTTTTAGTTTTGACTATTTTCTTTACTGTAAAGAAGCTTTTAACTTCATGAAGTCCCAACAGTACCTTTTCGCTTTTGTTTCCCTTGTCTTTGGAGACATACGTAGCAAGAAGTTGCTGTGGCCGAGGTCAAGGAGGTTGCTGCCCATGTTCTTCCCTAGAATTTTGATGTATTCCTGTCTCACACTGAGGTCTTTCATCTATTTTGAGTTTATTTTTGTGTATGGTATAAGAAAATGGTCCAGTTTCATTCTTCTGCATGTGACTGACCAATTTTTCCAACATCATTTTTGAAGAGACTGTCTTTTTTCCATTGGTTAAATTCTTTCCTGCTTTGCTGAAGATCAGATGACCACAGAGTTGAGGGTCCATTTCTGGGGTCTCTGGTCTGCTCCATTGATTTATTTGTCTGTTTTTGTTCCAGTACCATAGTGTCTTGATGATTACAGCTTTATAATAGAGCTTGAAGTCCAGAATTGTGATGCCTGCAGCTCTGGTTTTCTTTTTCAACATTCCTTTGGCTACTTGAGGTCTTTTCTGGTTCCATACAAATTTTAGGATTATATGTTCTAGTTCCATGAAAATGCTGATGACTTTAGCCATTCTAACGGGTGTGAGGTGATATCTCATTGTGGTTTTGATTTGCATTTCTCTGATGTTGAACACTTTTTCATGTACATTTTGGCCAACTGTATGTTTTCTTTGAAAAAAAAATTCTATTCAGAACTTCTGTCCATTTTTTAATTCAATTTTTTGCTTTTGAGTAGTATGAGTCACACACACACACACACACACACACAAACACACACACACACACACACACACTTGGATATTAGCCCCTTATCAGAGGTATAGTTTGCAAATATTTTCTCCTATTTAGTAGGTGGTCTTTTCATTTTGCTGCTGATTTCTTTTGCTACACAGAGCTTTTTACTTTGATGTAGTCTCACTTGTTTACTTTTACCTTTGTTGCTTTTGCTTTGGGTGTCAGATTCAAAATGCCACAGCAAAGATCAATGTCAAGGATCTTCCCACTTATGTTTTACACTAGGAGTTTTATGGCTTTAGTTCTTTTTTTTTTTTTTTTTAAGATTTTATTTATTTATTTGACAGACAGAAATCACAAGCAGACAGAGAGGCAGGCAGAGTGAGAAGAGAAAGCAGGCTCCTCTTGGAGCAGAGAACCGGATGTGAGGCTTGATCCCAGGACACTGAGATCATGACCAGAGCCAAAGGCAGAGGCTTAACCCACTGAGCCACCCAGGCGCCCCTATGGCTTTAGTTCTTACATTCAAGTCTTTAATCCACTTTGAGTTAATTTTTGTGTGTGGTGTGAGATAGGGGCCCAGTTTTATTTGTTTGCATGTGGCTGTCCAGTTTTTCCAACACCATTTATTGAAGACACTGTCCTTTCCCATTGTGTATTCTTGGCTTCTTTGTTGTAATTAATTGGTCATATATTGTGAGTTTATTTCTGGGATTTCTATGCTGTTCCATCTGGTTTCTTTGTTGTAATTAATTGGTCGTATATTGTGAGTTTATTTCTGAGATTTCTATTCTGTTCCATGTCTGTTTTTAGACCTATGCCATACCATTTTGATTACTATAATTTTGCACTAGTTTGAAATCAGATGGCATAATGTCTCCAGCTTTGTTACTCTTTCTCAAGACTGCTTTGCCTATTTGGGGCTGTCTGCAGTTCCGTTCAAATTTTAGAATTGTTTCTTCTATTTCTGTGAAAAAATACCATTGGAATTTTGATAAGGATTGCATTGAACCTGTGCATTGCTTTGGGTAGCATGGTCATTGTGACAATATTGATTCCTCCAATCCATGAACATGGAATATCTTTTCCATTTACATGTATCTTCTTCAATTTCTTTCATTAATGTCATACAGTATTCAGTCTTCCATCTCCTTGGTGAAATTTATTCATAGCTAATTTGTTTTCTTTTTGATGCAATTGTAAATGGGATTATTTTCTTAATTTCTCTTTCCAATAGTTCATTGTGTAGAACACAACTAATTCTTGTATATTTGTATATATTTTGCATATTTGGGTATTTGATTTTGTGTCCTGCAGTTTACTGAATTAGTTTTAACAGCTTTCTGCTGGAGTCCTCAGGACTTTCTATATGTAATATCATGTCATCTGGAAATAATGACAGTTTTACTTCTTTCTCTATTCTCTATTTGAATACCTTTTATTTCTTTTTCTTCTTACTTGCTCTGGATAGGACTTCAAATATGATGTCAAATAAAAGTGGTAAAAGTGTACATCTTTGTCTTGTTCCTGATCCTAAAGGAAAAAGCTTTTAGCTTTTAATGAGTATGATGTTACCTATGGGTTTGCCATATTTCTTGTGGCTTCAGTTTGCCTTTCTCTAATGACTTATGATGTGGAATGTCTTTTCATGTGCTTATTGACATTTGTATGTCTTCTTTGGTGAGGTGTCTCTTCAGATCTTTTGACCTTTTTTTTTTTTTTAAGATTTTATTTACTTATTTGACAGACAAGTAGGCAGAGAGGCAGGCAGAGACAGAGAGAGGAGGAAGCAGGCAGGCTCCCTCCTGAGCAGAGAGCCCAATGCAGGGCTTGATCCCAGGACCCTAGGACCACCACCTGAGCCTAAGGCAGAGGCTTTAGCCCACTGAGCCACCCAGGAGCCCCTTGACCTGTTTTTAAAAATTAGGTTGTTTGTTTTCTTATTGTTGAGTTTTAAGAGTTCTTGGTATATTATGGATAAGAGTCTTTTTATCAGATATGCCTTTTGCAAATATTTTTTCCTAGTCTGTGGCTTTTGTTGTTGTTGTTATTTTGACGGTGTCTTTCCAGAGCCCAAGTTTTTAATGTTAATGAAGTCTAGCTTATCATCCATTCCTTTCATGGATTATGCTTTGGTATTATATCTATAAAGTTCCTATTTAGATTTTATTCTAGGAGTTTTATAGTTTTGTGTTTTACATTTACATCTATGATCCATTTTGAGGTGTGTGTGTGTGTGTGTGTGTGTGTGTGTGTGAAAAATATAAGGTTTTTTTCTTTACCATTTTTGAAACAAGTATTGATATATTCTGAAGTCCGGAGACTCCTTCTACAAGTATGTCAGTCTACTTTTGATCTAATAAAAGGCATTCTTTATTTATTTATTTTTTTTTTAATCTCTAACATTTCTTTTTGATTATTTACTAAAATTTCTATCCCTCTGTTTACATTACCTATTTTGTTTTGTTTTGTTTTGGCATGGTATCTACTTTATCCATTAGAGGTCTTACCATATTACTCATAGTTATTTTACCTTCCTAGTCCTCTGATTTCAATATCCCTGCTGCATCTGAGTTTAATTAGATACTTGCTCTATATCTTCAAACTGTTTTTGCATTTTGGTATGCCTTGTACATTTTTTTTTTGATAGGAGATCATAATCTATTGTGTAAAAGGAACTGCTGCAAATAGGCATTTAATAATGAGGTTGTAAGGTGGGTGGGATGAAACAAAAGTGGTCTACAGCCCTTTGATTAGGTCTGTCTTTAGGTGAGCCCGTGTCCCTGAACTGTGAACTTCACAATGGTTTTGCAGCATCCCTTCCCTTAGGTGAGTCAGGATGACTAGAGTGGACTGGATTTGGTATTTCACTTCTCCTGTGTGAAAGCTAGAGTTATCTCCTTCTCCCAGGGCGTTTAATCTTTGATAAAACCCCAATAGCTTAGGATCTGGTAAGATGGTTTTGCTTGAGGACAGACTTTGCTAAGAACAGAATGTTTGGGTGTGTTTGAATGTGGTACATTTTCCTCTTCCCCATCAGAAGCAGGAGAGGAGTTTCCAATATTCACTGTGGGAAACTGGTTGAGCTTCTGGAAGTAAAATTCACAAAAGTATGGGGACCCCTTTAACTAGGTCCTTGGAGTTTTTAACTCCTGGACTTTTCTATGTTGAGCCCCCAGTGATTTGTTAATCACAGTTTAGGTTTTCCTATCACAGTATATTGGTTTCCCAGAGGTACATGTTTGTGGATTTCTGTTCTGGTAAGTTGTGATTCTTAGTATATGCCTGTCTGTCTCTCCAGATTTGAGGACAGCAGTTTGATCTGTGACTTCACTTCTTTAAGGATTTAAGAAGGATTTGAGAAGAAGAGCTGTTGATTTTTTAGTTTTGTCTTTTTCACCTGCTGTTAGGGCCAAGTGATGACTTCCAAACTCCACATGCTAGACTAGAAACTAGAAGTCTCTATGCATTTTTAACACAGTTTTGTTGCGGTATAACTTATATAACACAAAATTCACCGATTTGTAAATGTACAATTCAGTTATTTTTAGTAAATTTATATGGTTGTATAACAATCACCACAGTAAGTTTTGGAACAATTTCAATATCCCCAAAAGTTTCCCTGTTTCTACTTCAGATCCCTTCTCTTACCACTACCTCCTGGCATCCACTGATCTACTTTCTATCTCTACAAATTTGCCTTTTCTGGACATTTGATATAAATGGGATCACTGAATGTGCAGTCTTTTGTGTCTGGCTTCTGCCAGTTAGCATCATGTTTTGAGGTCTATCCATGTTGTAGCATATAACTTAACACATTTTTTAAAAAATTTTAATTTTTTCAACTGAAAATTGAAGTATAGCATCTGTTTTATAGTTATCATATGTAAATATAATTATTAACACACAGGTACTATGTGTTAATCATTATGGTTATGGTTATATTATAGTTATACTATATGGTTATATAATTATGGTTATATTATAGTTATACTATAGTTATGGTTATATTATATAATTATTACATATGAATAGTTATCAATAAATATTTAACCAGATTAAAAATAAGACTACATACTCTTCAAATGCACCTGTCTATAAGAAAGCCATTTCATGTCTTTATTACACCTGGAACATGACGTTTGTGCTACAGACCTGTGAGTACAGGTTAGCCGGTTGACATGGAAGAATGAGTCTTACCCCCAGAACTGTAACAATATGGTTATAGATGCACCCATATTGATTTATTCCAATAGATTGTGGCAATAAACATCAGATGAGCAAAACTGTTGCTAGGAGGACACATCATATTCCAATTTGCATGAGTAACGTCCATGACTTCCAAGTAAATGGAATCATTTACACCTGACGTTTCTAAAAACTAGTTTGTAAATTCCAGGGCCATCATGGTCTTAGTAGTTGTAAAAAGTCTGAAGTTGCAGAAAGTTCATGTACACAAACTACTGTACTTACAAATTATCCTCAAGTCTCTTCAAGGATTCCAAAACCAGGGAATGAACACTGTCTAAGGAGCAGGACCCAAAACAGCTCAGGGGTGTAATGTATCTAATTTTCATCACCCAGTCATTATGCAGCTTCCTTTTAACACTGCAATGGGAAGAAAAAAGGGAGGGGTTACGTTAGACATACACAAGCTTGCACGTGGGGCACCATCGTGTGCCTGATACCACTTTTAACCGTTTAAATATTTATCATCTAGCATATTTAAAATGGAAAAATAAAAATGTATTTATCAAATCAAATACCGAGCTGTAGATTCAGAATTAAAGGAATAACCTAGAAGCGTCTCTGTCTAATACGAGCACTATTATCCTCACTTTACTGAGAAATTCGGGTCATCCAAAGGGACTGTGTTTCATTTTGTTTTGGATGAGTCAATTCATGTTCATATTTTCCATGAATACTTTCCAAACTAGAAAGCTGGGGAAATTTGTAGTCCCCGGTAGTCCGTGTTTCTACTGAAGCTGAGGCTGGGACAGTTGTCTTCCTGGCTCCAAAGCCTTGCTCATCGGTGCACAGGACATTTCAGTGACAGGCTTAGTATTAGGGGTCAAAACTTTTATGGTAGAATTCTTGTCTTAACCGGGAGGAAACCATCTTCCTGTTGTTATATTTACTCATGTTTTACGGTATACTTGTTTCCTCATTCGCAACGCTTATTGACTGCCTACTGTATCCCAGGTAAAAGGACATAAGGATGACTAAGGTAAAATTCTTGTTCCCAAGTTCCTGAGATTCGCGTTGAGGTGTAGAAGTGTTTAGAACTCAAGGCGGGAACGTTCAACAATATGGGATTAAACAGAGTAGAGAGATTTCTTCTTCCATGCCAGACTGTGTTTAATTTGGACTCTGGTGCTGGCTACTTTCTTCTTTAATTTGTACGACATTTTGCATACCGGTGTTTTCTACCCATGCCCTTACCCCCACCCATTTAAAATGAATGAATTATGTGAATATCTACTGCAGGAAAACATTAATGATAGCTCCAGAGTTTAATTACCCCTTTGGCCTTAATACTTCTCATTTTGTTAGTTTGAGAATCTGTTGTTGTAAGAACACGCCTCCCCTCCTCAGTCTTGAATAATTTGAATCATGTACGTGAAGATCTCTATATGATTAAATCATCTACATGTAAATAATCACCCAAAAGAACCAATGCAAATTAGCATTCATTTAGCTGTACCCAGATTCCTCAGATTCCTCAGAGGCCCCATCTCATTTCGAACATATCCAGCTAATGGAAACAGGAATGGGAAAGAGGCCATGGAATTTTCTGACGGGTGACAAAAATCTCAGAAAGAAAATTCATGTCTCAGCTTCTATTCAAGAGCCTGTCATATGGGATGCCTGGGTGGCTCAGTTGGTTAAGCAGCTGCCTTTGGCTCAGGTCATGATCCCGGCGTCCTGGGATTGAGTCCCACATCGGGCTCCTTGCTCGGTGGGGAGCCTGCTTCTCCCTCTGCCTCTGCCTGCCATTCTGTCTGCCTGTGCTCGCTCTCTCCGCGCCCCCCTCTGATAAATAAATAAAATCTTTAAAAAAAAAAAAGAGCCTGTCATAACTGGAATGAAGTGCTTAATAGGGTATACGAGGTACATAGAATAGTTAAATGTTTTTACTTAATATTATATCATGAATATTCTCCTTGTTATTAAATATATATTTCAAAACATTATTAAATGAGAGTGCATGGCATTCCCTAATATGCTTATACTATGATTTACTGAATGCCTTTGGTACTTAAAGGCCTTTTTTTTTTTTTTAATTTATTTGACAGAAAGAGAGTATAAGCAGGCAGAGCGTCAGGCAGAGGGAGAGGGAGAAGCAGGCTTTCCACTGAGCAGAGAGCCTGATGTGGGGCTCAACTCCAGGACCCTGCGATCATGACCTGAGTCGAAGGCAGAGGCTTAACCCACAGAGCCTCCCAGATGCCCCCACTCTTGGTATTTTAAATATCCAACCAAAAAAGGTGTCTGACAAAAAAATATATTTCACATATAAATGTATTATATTTATATGGACATATTTACAAAATATGTAAACATATTTGTGGAAACTATATTTTTTATAGATGTATATAATATCTGAATTATTTACCTAAATGATTAATCATTTAAATTAATTATTCCTCCCTTGTTGGACACTAGTGACTTTACTATTAGAAACAATGCTGTGATAACGATACTTATATTTTTAAACGCATGGGGATCCTGGGTCCTAATGTAGAAAGGTTTAGTAAGACATCGATGCATCTCCCAGATCTCTCTCCTGAAAGGGATCAAGCTCAAACTTCCACCACTGATAGTCGGTGAGACTGCCCATTTACAGAATCTACCCCATTTTCAAACCCTACCCCATTTTCATTGTTAGAAATGAGAAATTTTACCCAATTTTAAGTTGTAATTCTTTAAGAATACTTCTTTGTTCCTCTGCTAATAAAAGTAATATATATTTACTGTAAAAATGTAAAAGACAGTCCATTATAAAGACAACAAAAAATCACCTAGAATCCCATCATTTGGAGATAATTGTTAGCATTTTTGCCTGATGATCACATTGAAATGTTTATTGACTCTTTGCACTATGTGTGTCTGTGCATAAATTATCTGTTCACAGTCTTTGCCCATTTTTCTTGGGGAATGATTATTTTCTTTTTTTTTTTTTTTAAAGATTTTATTTATTTATTTGACAGAGAGAAATTACAAGTACACTGAGAGGCAGGCAGAGAGAGAGAGAGAGAGAGAAGGAAGCAGGCTCCCTGCTGAGCAGAGAGCCCAATGCGGGACTTGATCCCAGGACCCTGAGATCATGACCTGAGCCGAAGGCAGCGGCTTAACCCACTGAGCCACCCAGGCGCCCCATGGGAATGATTATTTTCTAATTGAACTGCTAAAACTATTAAAGAGTATCAACCCATTGTTTCTCATATTTAGTATATTTATCACAGTTTTTATTTATTTTTTAAAGATTTATTTATTTTAGAGAGAGAGAAAGAGAAAGAGAGATTGTGAGTGGGGGGAAGGGCAGAGGGAGAGAGAGAGTCCTCAGGCAGACTCCTTGCTGGGCATGGAACCTTACGTGGGGCTCGATACCAGGACTGTGAGATCATCACCTGAGCCAAAATTAAGTCAGACGCTTAACTGACTGAGCCACCCAGGTGCCCCTTCAGTTTGTTATTTACTTTTAAAATGTTATCTTCTGATGTCCAGAAATTTTTATTTTTTTCCCACATCTACCCAATTTTTTTCTTTGAATTCTGTATCTATTGCTTTTACATTGAGGATCTCTTTCCATACAAGTGCTAGCAAATAGTCATATATATTTTTTACAGTTTTTTCATTATTTAACTTTTTTCATTTAATTTACACACTTTAATTCACTCAAATACCTATAGACTTTGTCAATAACATTTACAATTGGAATTCCAGTGGCTAATTTTCCTCTCTCTCTTCCCAGTTATGCTGGAAGTTCCTTGAGGTAAGAAGTGTTTCTAGTTCGGCTTTGTATTTCAGATCTCTACCATAGGGCCTGGTACACTGCATTCTCTATACAAATACTTGAACACTGTCTATATTAGAAAAATTCAACTGCCCATGTGATACCCTTACCTTTTAAAGTTCTTTGAGTCTAAGACTTGGCTTTGTAGTTTTTTCTTGGATTTTGCCTGCTTTAGTCCAAAGTCATCACTGTTTATTGTGAATTTGTTCACGAAACCACCATCATCCCCCAAGAGGATATCGTCTCTGCAGAGCTGGTTGGGCAGAGACACGACACACACACAAAGAAGGCAGTGATCCATAGGCTTTATGACAAAATAGCTTTCCTAGAAGCAGAAGGATGCTTTCAGTGAGTTATTACATTGCTCTAAATGTCCACATAGTAATCACTGCCTATGATATGATGAAAGTCTTATTTTCTGATATTTTTAATTTTAGATATTCACATTGTGTTAAAGAAATTTGAAAAAAGAAAAAAAGTTAAGCAAGTAAAAGTTAATGAACATTCACTGTGAGCCCAACATTGCGTGCTTTGGGTACTTTTTGGGAAAAAGGTGAGGTACCTTGGGCTCAATACTTTAATGAGATTTTCTATTTGGTTGCTATGAATGTCCCTCTCTTGGATTTGTAAGGCAATACTAATGGGAAGCCTAAGAAGGTTTGGCTGTTATAAGACTGCTGACATAAAACTGTATGGGAAAATAGGAAAATCAAGTATTAATACCCCAATTATGTCATAAGAAGTTATCAGGAAACACATATCCTAACATCCAAGTTTGTCCAGAAATATTCAGCAAGCATCTATCAAGCTGCCTCTAGGCTGTTGTGCTGGGTTCACTAAGCTGTACAGCCAGGGCTGTCCCAGAAATCAGTCTCTACCTAAGATAGAAGAAAACAGTATTTAAATTTTTTTTTGTTTTGGGGCACCTGGGTGGCTCAGTCGGTTAAGTGTCTGTCTTCAGCTCAGGTCATGGTCCCAGGGTCCTGGGATCGAGTCCCATGTCAGGCTCCCTGCTTAGCAGGAAGCCTGCTTTTCCGTCTCCCTGTGCCTGCCTCTCTGCCTGCTTGTGCTCTATCTCTCTCTCAAATACATAAATAAAATCTTTAAAGAAAATTTTGTTTTGTTTTGTTTCCTCTAGGATGAGTGAGATTTGAACATATTTAGAGCATCATTCAGTCACTCAACAAGTAATCACAGAGCACCTACGATGAGCCAAGAGCTGTTCTAGGCATGGGGCATATGCTGATAAAGAATACCAGTTTCTGACGTGGCGGAACCACCAATCCAGGGCAGGGATGCAGGTATAAAAACAACATTTCATTCGGATCGTGGGAAGTGCTCTGGGGAAATAAACAAGGGTGCTATGATAACGAGTGACTGGAGAGGCCGCTGTAGGTCCCCGGGTCCGGGACGGTGACCTTTGATCTGGCATGAACTGGTCCAGAGAAAGATTCAGAAGCGACTGACATGAGGAGCCCAGAAGGACAGATGAAGGTCAAAAAAATAAAAAGGTAAGAGCTTGGCCCTGCATGAGGCAGGAGGCAATGGGAGTGGCCGATGCAAGGGTGTTTTGCCTCCAGAGAGAGGAAGGAGGAAAGGAAGTAGGGGTCCTCACTGAAGCTGTGGGTGGGAGAGCCCGGATTTGGAAGAGGACAGGCCTCGTAGACTCCAATTTCTCAGGAAAGTAGGGACGAGTACATCTGCTGAGAGGGAGAGAGCCTGAGGGCAGTCTCGCCCTTTTGCAGTATTGCCAGGGATGGGAAAGTGACTTGGCAAGGCCAAGAAAGAGTTGACAGAAGCCAGTGAATCCTCCGATGAGGATTCACTGCAGACCCTGAATTTACAGTGATGCGAACGGTGGTGGCTTCGTGGCTTTTTTCTCCAGGAGGGCTGAGCCTCCGTGAGGGCGAAGAAACAGGCTGTCACATCTCACCAGGACTGGAGTTTGAAAGGATTTCGGAGAGTGGGAGGTGGGGATGGCTTCGGCGCAGATGATCTGCCCAGCTGGTGCAGGCAGGCAGGCACAGGAGGGGGAGGAGGGGGACGGAGAGGGAAGAGGACGGCCTCGAGGAACCGGAGGCTTCCATGGAGGCTTCCATGGGGCTGAGAAGCGAGACTGAAAACTGGAGGGAGCTGGGCAGAGAAGAGGCTGCAGCCAGGAGCTGGCGACACATCCCGTAACAAAGGACGCGAGGCAACAATCTGCCTTCTTCAAGTCATGCTGGCATCATTCGCTGGGTGCAACAGTGGGGACAGGAATGACAAGTTTGGTTTTTCACTGAGCCTAGGGACAAGCAGGGCACGGAGGAAGGCTAATTACTTCTTAATCCTCCTCGTCTTTCGTCCTTCGTCCTTCGAAGTCAGCCACTTCCTGAGGGCATTTTTGTATAATCTTGCCTCTCCATGAACTCCTGGTGCCCTTGGTTTTTTTGTTGTTGTTGTTGTTTGTTGTTACTGTATAGTTTGCTATACCATTATGTTATATTTTATGTCTTTTCATGACATCTTTCAAGACTGAGTTTTGCTTGAGTGCAGGGAACCTGTTCATGGCTTCTATACGTCTGCGAGTGCTCAGGAAATACTGCAAATTACTTTAGTGGTTACAGGTCAGGCACTGAAGGAACAACACTGGCATCTGCCCCATTAGATATTTTGCCAGAATGAGTCATTTGATTTTTAGTAATTTTCTTAGGAAATGAAGCTGAACTGGAGGGAAAGTCTCTGAACTTGATAACATAATCAAAGAGTTAATACCTGGATTCAGAGAAGGGTATGAGAGAAGGAAGAAATTCTCGCTCTCTCTCAAAAACAAAACAAGTTTCACCAAATTAAACAGGCACTAAATGGAAAGAGTGCTCCTTTTTAATGAGCCTCACAGAATAGTAACGCTGAACTTGTTTAATCAAGGACTGGATTAGTTAACCCCCTCATTTTACAGATGAGGAACTGACACTGGGCAGAGGAAGCGGACTGCTCACATCCTCGAGGGCTGGAAGAGGAAACTCGGTACTTGGAGGGTTCCTCTTGGCACCGTACCTGGCCACTGCCTTGAGCTTTATAATCCCAGACAATGATGGTCCTTTCTGTAGTGGCGACGATTCTTTTCAGCTGTGAGAGGTAATCACATCCTGTGATCCAGGAGGTGTCCTGAGGGAAAAAAACAGAATTGGGAGAGGCGGGTTTTGGTCTATCCAAGGTCATGGTTACTTACTAAAGAGTAGGTCAGTTATATCTCCTTGCAGGGGAGCCTTGCAATGTCTCTTCTCCGATGTCTGGAGAAGAGGCTCTCATCTTTCGCCCTTTGACACTTCCCTTGAGTTTCTCAGCACGGTCAGCTGGAGAGTGAGGAACGAGCTCATGCCTGTCACAGCTCCCTGGAGGCAAAGAGACACCAGCAGAGCAGGCATGTTTGTGCACTCTTCACTGTCGGGAGAACACCTCTCCACGGGGCCGTGGGGGAGGCCAGATTAAGCCGCTTCTCTGGCCCTGTCCCCACACACACAATTTTTGGCTAGAAAAGACCTTAGTGATCACCAGGTCAATAACCGAGTTGAGCCCGCTGAGTCTGTTTTGCTTTGCCTGAAGTCACCAAGCTGGCACGGGTGGGATCGGTCATGTCAACGACACACAACAAGGCCAGAGCCACAGTCCCCGTTTACGAGGGCCTACTGAGCACCCGACACTGCTGCACGCATTTCAGACCTACGTTAAGAATTCTAACCTTTGTTTCAGCCTTAGAAGCAAAGGCTCCGAGGCTTAGAGAGGAGGCAGACTCATCTGCCAGGTGGCCTGGTGCTGTCCTGGGTGGTTCCGGGCCTTCAGTGCCTATAAGCAGGGCGAAAAGGGAGGCGTGTCCCCACACCTCTCACAAAGCCATGGTGGGACTCTGAGAGCAACCTGTCACAGCTTTACAAATGCAAGTTCACTTCTCTGGGTAGCGATATGAATTAAGTAAATTACCAAATCGGACTCAAATATTTTCTGCAATTTCCAAGTTTACAGTGTTTTCAAGTTATTTCCCTTGGCCATTTCCTTGTAGTTCTCACAACTTGGAGAGTGTTGGGTTTGTTTGTTTTTTTAGTTCCTCAGTAGGGGGAGCTCAGGAAAACCTGAGGGAGACTTTTAAATGGAAGCTTCCAGGGAGTCCCGTCTCCAAGCGCTTCTCTGAAATAAATTTAACCTCAGCAAGCGAGGTGAGGGTCCTCTGCTGCTGCTCAAGGTTTAGTGCGGATCCAAGTCACAGACTCACAGTATGAAGACATCTTATTCTTAGAGCCTATTCGACCTGCATCGAGATTGTGGCTCGTAATGGAGGAACCGTTAGCACATTCTGAAAGCGGACTTCACGAGGAGTTTATAACATGTACTTACCGTAACACTGGTGCTGGTCTGGACTCTCATCTATAAAAAAAGGAGGAGAAGAATGAAAGCTCGCTGGCACTATAATAAAAATGGAGAAAGTTGGCTCTAAAAGAACATTTTATCTCCACGGTTTAATCTTACTTGTCATTTCTACCTTCTGTGAGTTTCCTCCTTTTCTCTTTTCCCTCAAAAACCTGGCTCTGTGGAATGATTCACTGCTGGCTTTGGACACGGTTGGTGCTTCCTTTTTTTTCTTTTTTGAAGATTTTATTTATTTATTTGAAAGAGAGAGACAGAGATGGTGAGAGAGAACAGGAGCTGGGGGAAGAGGGAGAAGCAGGGTCCCCACTCCGTGGGGAGCCAGACCCAAGGCTCGATCCCAGGACTTTGGGATCATGACCTGAGCAGAAGGCAGATGCTTAACCCACTGAGCCACCCAAGCGCCCTATAGTTAGTGCTTCTGTGGCTTGCCTTTAAGTCTGATAACTGCTCTTAGATTACACTGTACTAATGATTTTTCCCTGTTTGCAAACTGTCTCAAATTCTTTAGTTTTCAGAGCAACATAGGATATCAAAAGGGGGAATACAAAATAATACTGATAGCAATGGCAAGAGTGGTCTGAAAGGAAGCGAACTAGGTCAGCATGAATACAGCTTGGTGCGCACAGGGAAAAACACAGCTTCATTTGGAAGTTCTCTCTTAGGTCCCTGAGACATGCAAGAATATTCTACCCAGTGGGCTTCTCTCTTTTACTGGATAAATTATCTACTGCATGAATCTCACGCCTGGGTACGTGCAGGTAGAGAAGATAAGATTTACTCCACGCAGGCCTGTAAAGTACCTGAGCAGCCTCTTCTCCCCTTAGGGCATGCTAATTGCTTCCAAGGTCAAGGTCAGTATTTGAAGTCTATGAATGACCTAGTTTCTTTTGCATGGTCATGTGGTCTTGGGAAAAGTACAGAAAATGGCTGCCCAGAAGGAATAGATTGCGTGAAAAGAGGGAAACGTAAATTAGATCCCTAAAACTGTTAGTCGTGGCCATCTCAGACTGTCCTTCATCTGAAGAGTTCAAAGACGCTTTTCCATCCAGGGACGTTTTTCCAGACAGGAAATATTAAGTGCCCTCAGGAAACTGGTGAGCCCAGAACAGAACTCCTGTGATTTCCCTCTCCTACTTCTGTATTTCCATCCTTAGTGGAAAGCACATGCTTCAGTTTCTTTTACCATCCTTAAAAGTTACATAATCCTGATGGATATCTTCTGAATTTTGAAAACCTAGCCTTTTTGGGAAGAATTTTTGCTAATGACATTTAGAGTGTCTATCACCAAACCCTCTAGAGAACACCATGAAAATTCTTAACTGTGTGTACTGTACTTTACAGAGAACCTAAATTATGGATTAACCTATTATATTTTGTGTTGTTCATGACTACCTTTTAATAAATTTTTCCTGTGACCTACCTTAACATTAGCTTTTCACAGAATGTGTCATCCTATATGTAAGACACACAACTTTCAAAATGCTGTTTATTCCTGGTATATCAAATCTTTTTTTAAAAAAGACTTTATTTATTTGACAGACAGAGATCACAAATAGGCAGAGAGGCAGGCAGAGATAGAGGAGGAAGCAGGCTCCCCGCTGAGCAGAGAGCCCAATGCGGGGCTTGATCCCAGGACCCTGAGATCATGACCTGAGCCGAAGGCAGAAGCTTTAACCCACTGAGCCACCCAGGCACCCCTGGTGTATCAAATCTTCAAGTAATTTTTAAGCGTTTTTTTTTTTTTTCTCTCCAACCGCATGGTTTTTATAAGACACAGATGTGTTTGTGAATATACACGTACGCACCTCTAAGCATGGGTGAATGAGTGTGTGTGCGTGCACGTGTGAGAGAGAGGTCTGTGGAATATGAAAAGGCCCCCTCACTTATTTCACATAATCCTGAGCTACGTCATCAGGAAGATCATTATTTTTCTTCTCGTGTTCTTCTTTACACTCCGTCTTTGGTCTATCTTTGAGGAAATGAAAGTAAGAAAATGAGAAGGGAAGTAAGGCACCAAGGAGGAAGGAGAGCGAGGAAAAGTGCTCACGTTTAGATGAGGCCACGCAGTTCTGTGTTCACACCGTTTGTCCGTGACTGCAACCACCACCATCTCCTGAGTGCTCACAGTGATGCTAGGTAATGCTAGTGATGCTAGTGATGCTAGGTCTGTGTGCATTAATTCCAGCAGCGCAGCTGCCTCGGTTCTGAATGAAGGATCCAGGGCATGGAGATGCATAGGTAACACACACACAGCTGGCGAGTGCCCGAGCTGGGCAGGGACGCCAAGCTCCATGTCCACACCAGAAACCTTCTACCGCCCCTCCTCAGGGCCCAGGAAGCCTGATCCCTGAAGGACTAAACATTACTGCTGAAACTGTAATCATTTTTTTTTTTTTTAAAGATTTTATTTATTTATTTATTTGACAGAGAGAAATCACAAGTAGATGGAGAGGCAGGCAGAGAGAGAGAGAGAGGGAAGCAGGCTCCCCGCTGAGCAGCGAGCCCGATGCGGGACTAGATCCCAGGACCCTGAGATCATGACCCGAGCCGAAGGCAGTGGCCCAACCCATTGAGCCACCCAGGCGCCCTGAAACTGTAATCATTTGATGATCATTTTAAATATAGTTTATTTGTATAATGCTTATCTCTAGTTGGAAATGAACCCATCACTGGAATTATTGGCTTTGATATTTATTTTTTGATATTCCCTTTTATTTTCATAGTGAAATACTGGGTGGTCTATATCATTACACATTCCAATACAATCTCTCATGGTTTGGAAGTGGAAGCCCAAAACTTACGAATTTAGAAGGGACAGTAATAGTTATGCGCTACGCGGACATGGGAATCTATCGTTTATATAATGCTTCTGCGTTCATTGTGTCATTCATCTTCACTGCAGCCCGCTGAGGGAGAGAGGACCGGTTCTGGTGTCATTTCATAAATGGGAGAAGAGGCATAATAAGTTGCCTCATAAAGTTCCCTATTTAACAGCCTAGCTGGTAAAACATAGGAGCCAGAATGTGAACCACCTTTTAACCCCAAGTCCAAGGTTCTTGTTGGGACCCTCTATACTTGTTAGGATTCTGACAAAATCACTTGTCTCATGAGTTTTTCTGATTTTTATCCGAGAAATTATCCAGGATCATCCTATAATTATGCTGATGCCACATGGTTTGGTGAGACTCCTTGAGGAACGCTTGGGTGGCTCAGTCCGTTAAAGCTTCCAACTCTTGCTTTCAGCTCAGGTCATGATCTCAGGGTTTAGGATAGAGCTCTGTGTCTGGGTTCATGCTCAGCACAGAGTCGGCTTGAGATTCTCTCTCCCTGCCCCTCTGACCCTCCCATTCGTGCTCTGTCTCTCTCTTAAACAAATAACTATTAAAAACAAAAACAAAAACAAAAAAACTCCCTGAGGAACACTGCCAAATGCAGTTACCAAAATCTCAAAAATTGCTCCAGGGCTCCGCAATCCTCTCTTTTTAGCAACATCTGTCTTTATTTTTTTGGAATCACTCTGAAATATGTTTATGTTTGCTGTTGCAGCTGGTAAGTATGCACAGTGCATAGACGACCGAGAAGGAGGGAACGAACAAAGGAACACGTGAATGGGAGGAGGAAGTGACGAGGGGGGAGGGGGGAGCTGTCAAATTACCTGGCTGTTAAAGACTGTTATCAATCCTTTCTGAGAAGCTGTGATTAGTAAATCCAGCTGAGGGACCTTGACAATGCATTTAATCACATCCCGTCTTCTACTACCTGCCAACAACATAATATGCATTTCAATTCCCAGCAGTCAAGATCCTGAAACTCATTTGTTAGGTCCGTGTTTAAAAGAAAAGAGTAAGCAAAGAAACTTTTTACTTTTTTGCTGAAAAAGCAGATGAAACCATAAAACTCAGCACCTGTTGCTTTTCTTAGCACTAATTTTTGTATTTAAACTCAATTAGCCAGCATACAGTACCTCATTAGTTTCAGATGTAGAGTTCAATAATTCCTCAGTTGCATGGAACACCCAGTGCCCATCACCTCATGTGCTCTCCTTCATGCCCATCACCCACCTTCCCTCAATTTGTTTCCTAGAGTTGAGTCTCTCATGGTTTGTCTCCCTGAGTTCCTTCCTTTCCATTTTCCCTCCCTTCCCTTATGATCTTCTGCGTTGTTTTATATATTCCACATATGAGTGAAACCATATAATTGTCTTTCTCTGACTGACTTATTTCACTCAGCAAAATGCCCTCCAGTTCCATCCAAGTCAATATCAATGATAAGTATTCATCCTTTTTGATGGCTGAGTAATATTCCATCGTAGATATGAACCACATCTTCTTTATCCATTCATCTGTCAGTGGACATCTTATTGCTTTATCATCAGCCCTGGAGATACTAATCTGAATTTATGACACTTTCCAAATCAATGTGGTGCATGAATCCTAGAGAAAATGTATATATATACTCATGTTCCTGCCACATATTTTGCAGAGAACAAGTTTTGCAAACATCTTTTGGAATCATTCCATTTTGAGATTTCCACATCTCTCAGGAATCCTTTCTTTGAACAGTCACAATCATGATTTACACAGAGTAAAAGCCTAATATGATCTCAGGCTTTGGGGCATAAGAGAATAAAACCACCTTAATGTTGTTATTAAGGATTTTTTTGTTTGTTTTTGAATGTCTTGGAAAAAAAAAAAAACCTGATTCCTTCATGGTTTTTTGTTTGTTTGGTTGGTTTTTTGCCTATGTGCTGAACGTGATCAGCGTGATCCAGCGTGATCAGTTTTCATAATTGTAAGCTCTTCGAAAAGCAAATGGACAGATCTCATACTCCAGTGTGATCAGCCTAATCCATGTATTCTCAAAAGACAAAAGAAAGTCCTCAAGGGGGTGAAGACTGGTTCTTGGGGGACGTAAATGAGTCTTGCTCTTTTTGTGTATAAAGCACAGATACACAAACTTACGTAAACAGATACATCGTACATCCGACATATTAAAGTGTTACGGAGTTGGGGAGGAGTGCAGGGGGTGCAATCAGGGAAAAAATGTCTAAAAGACTCCTTAGGAACCCTTATACTGAAACAAACAAGAAAACAGTAAAATGACAAACTAATGAAAGGAAGGTTAAGAACACTGTCCTGTTCCAAGCTACCACCACTACCTCTCCTTTGGCTCCCCCCAACATGGGCTATTTTCAACTGCAGGGGTAATTTCTGTCTTCAGCTCCCAATTTTTTTTGAGAAAATGTTAAAACCCATATTCATTTGGAAAGGAAATTAAAAATATCACCTGAAATTATAACTCGCTGTTTCCTGGAAATAAGGAAAACCAAATTTTCTTCATCCATCTGGGAAGCAAGAGAATCTTCTTCAGAGGAGAAGTATCCAAAGATCTAAAATGCCAAACAACACGCATATAAAACATGTGCAGTATCTCAAAATTGGTTGTAACGTAACAGGTTTGATATTAGTTGAAGTTAAAGTTTAATTTGGATGAATGGTCAACACCTTGCTTTCTAAATGCCTGGGCATTGCCCGTAGCAAGAGAAAGCAGCTAATTATATTCAACACATCCTATGCTGATGGCTTGTGATTTCTACACAGTTGCTAATTCTTCTTTCTGATGGATGAACTGGTGTACCAGGCTGGTGTCTTTGCTCACAGACTCACAGTTCCTTTAGGAGCTAACATTTTTGTTTGGCAATCAAATCAGCCTTCATCAGACAGGGTCCCCACTGAGAACCTTGACATTGAATTTGGCCATTCCTACCCATTTTCCATAAATCTTCCTGGGCAAGTTTTTTCATCCCTACTAAGGGGAGTTTTGGCATTTAAGAGATAGTATAGTTTCTCTATTTAACTGTTCCAAATGCTACTCTCTAGGCACTGCATGAAAATAAATTACTATGAGAGAATCCCAAGGAGGAAGAGTATTCTTTATTTGTAGATAAACTGTCAAATTCTGTAATTCCAAGGAATTTGAAAAATAAGATAGCTGTTCTTCAGTTGTTTTGTGAATAAGCAGAAGTAAAATTCTCATAAATGAAGGACACAATTATTTCTCATACAGGTGAGCCTAGTTAGCGCTGGTCAGTGAATGAAGGAATGAACTGTGGTGAATCGAACATTAACGTATGTACAAACCACTGGGAATCCTTTTAAAGTGCAGATTCCGATTTAGTTGGTCTGGGGTGGGGCCAGAGAGTCTGCATTTCTAATGAGCTCCTCATGAGGGGCCACGCTTTTGGTGTAAAGGATCTCAAAAACAAGTCGACTGAAAATAATCAAAACCAGCCATATATTAGCTTTTTTTTCCAAAATTTTTTTTAAATTTATTTTCAGCGTAACAGAATTGTTTATGCACCACACCCAGTGCTCCATGCAATCCGTGCCCTCCATAATACCCACCACCTGGTACCCCCAACCTCCCACCCCCTGCCCCTTCAAAACCCTCAGATTGTTTTTCAGAGTCCACAGTCTCTCATGTATTAGCTTTTTAAAATGACATTGGTTTATTTTGATGCTACTTGGCAGTTGAGCAACTAATGTTAACCTACGTCTCTTCATCAGCGACATCACAAATGGTGTTACTTCCTCCTTTATCTTCCCCCACGTGCGGGCCTCACAAGGACGGCCCTAATCACTTTCTATGATTAGATTTCACTGTGGGAAGATCGAGGCGATCTAAACATTCTCTCTCGTGTTTTCCCTTCTTCCCACCAGCAAAATTTTATCTTTTCAGAAATCATGGCTCTTCTGCCATACACACAAAACCTGTGGATTTAGCATCTTGTGCTTTGGGGAAGGATTGAGAAGAGAGAAAGAGGGCTTTCAGTAGACCTCTGTTGGAATGGACAGGAATTTTGTGTCACTGGTTTTCTCATTCTCACTGACTGGTATAATAGCCATTTAGCAGTCATGTATTGGTCGGCAACTTGATTTTTTTTTTTTTTAAGTAGGCTCCATGGAGCCCAATGCAGGGCTCCAACTCATGACCCTGAGATTAGGACCTACGCTGAGATCAAGAGTTGGGCATTTAACCGGCTGAGTCACCCAGGCCTTCTCTGGTTTGCACCTTAGCACTGTGTCATTTGAACTCAGGGTTTAGCCTTCTGGCAAAGAGCATGCGCTGTGGAATCAGACAGCCCAGTGTTTGAGTTCCAGCTCTACAACTACTTGGCGTTCAGCACTTGATAAACACCTTCAACCCCTTGTGCCTCAGTTTCCTCGTTAGTAGAATAAAGGCACAAGATTCTTTTTTTTTTTAACTGATGTCTAAATGAGGTGACATGTGTAAAGCATTTTGCACTTTGGCACATAAGAATTGTTTAAGACAAATATTAGCTATAACTATCATTATTAGCCTAGGTTAAGAAGGCTGCATGGAAGAGAGGGAAAATAATAATAAATTATATTAAGACCACAACCACTCATGAGAAAACTGGCCTCTCTTTGGGGATAGTGCTTTAAAACCATCAGTGCACTTGGGGATGGAACCCGTTCTGCTCATAAAAAAAAGGCTAGTCGGGCAGGTGCTGCACTGAGTGGATGGTGCAGGAGAGTGCAGGGGAGCGTCACTGAGAGAAGTTTATAGGGCCAGCCAGCCAGTCAGAACTGGGAGGGAAATGCAGCTTCTTGTCCTCCTAATCCAACAGGTCCTTTCTTACCCAGTTCAGAATTGGGGGCGTGTCGCCTCAGCCACATATCCCCACAACGGTCCTTCCTTTCCCACCGCTGCACTGTCCTGGAAAGCACCCCCCCCACCTCCCACTGCGGGGTAACAGGACCACCTGTGTGTCTTATACCTGTACCCCTGTGGCTGATCAGCCTCTGAGAAAATCACCCATTGGAGGCCCCCCAGATTCAGGAGCCCCCCCCATGCTTCCCTAGGCGATCCCATTGGTGGTGCCCAGCAATAGAGTCAAACCTGAGGCGCTCCTGTCCCACACATGCACCCCCTTCATTGTCACTCTCAACAGCTGACCCCCCTCCCACTCCAGATGACAGGGCAAGCCACCAGACAAGAGCCTCCTTGGCATTCTTGTCACCCTAGTTACAAAACCAACATCCTTTCTTCCTATAGAAGAAGGAAAATTTCCCTTGCAGAGGAAAATATTTCTGCTTTCTAAATCTCTCCACCTGTTCTCTGGGTTCCATCCCCTTGATGCCATCCTCCGAGCTTGTCACCTCTCCCGCTATTATCACTTCTCACTAGCATTCTTTTGACTTCCTACTGGCCTGTTCAAATCTTTAGGGCCACCTGGCTGGCTCAGTCAGTGGAGCATATGACTCTTGATCTTGGGGTTGTGAGTTCAAGCCCCATGTTGGGAATAGAGCCTATTTTAAAAAAAATATTTCACATCTTAAAAAAAAAAATACAACAAACCGAAAGCAATTACAGAAAATAATCCTTAGTCCCTTTCTTTCGTTTCTGTCTCAACATTGCTGCTCCAAGCGTTGTAACTCCTCTCACTGCTATGGAATTTGAATTCCTCTTAGAGCCACATTTGGTTTTGGTGGTTGTAACAGTAGATACACTCTTCTTGAACTTTGACACTTTCCCCTCTATGTTAGTTCTCCGTGGCTACCAAAACAAAGGTCTGCAAACATAGTGACTTAAAACAACACCCATGTATTAGCTCACAGTTCCATAGAAGGCCAGCATGGGTCTTGATGGGTTAAAATTCAGATGTCAGCAGAGACGGGTTCTTTATTGAAGACTTGGGGAAGAATTGGCTCTACGTTCATTCAGGTTGTTGGCCTGAGGTCCCTGTTTCCCTGCTGGTTCTGCCCAGAGGCCTCTCTTCTGTCTTAGGACATGGGTCCTCTGTCTCACACCAGCAATGGCCCTTCAAATACCACACTGCCCCCCATCCCACTGCAGATAATCCCAGATAATATCCCTACTTTAATTCAGCTGATTAGCAACTGCAAAATCCTTTTGTAGCAGTAGCTAAATTAGTGTGTGATTGAATAACCAGGGCATGGGATCTTGGAAGGGGCACCTTTAGAATTCTGCCTATCATATCCTCATTTTTAAAGTGCAGTTCAGGGGGCGCCTGGGTGCCTCAGTGGGTTATAGCCTCTGCCTTCTGCTCAGGTCATGGTCTCAGGGTCCTAGGATCAAGGCCCAGTCGGGCTCTCTGCTCAGCAGGGAGCCTGTTTCCTCCTCTCTCTCTGCCTGCCTCTCTGCCTACTTGTGATCTCTTTCTGCCAAATAAATAAATAAAATCTTTTTAAAAGAAAATGAAACTCTTGAATTAAAAAATAAAATAAAATAAGGTGCAATTCAGTATGATTTACATTCCCTGCGTAAAATACAACAAAAACATGGCAAATGCTTGCAACCAATTTAACTCCAGACTACAGTGAGGCAAATTTTTAGATAATAATGTAAATTGATGATGTTAAAAATGATAATTTCTGTGTTAATGAATTCCAGGGTTTCTCAGGGTCATAGAATTGCACACCATATGTATTATTACTGAATTTGAGATAACGTTCTGTATGTCTACAATACTTATACTGTGAAAGCAGTTTACAGATAGTTATTTAACTCAATCTGCAATTTTGCAGTAATTCTTATAGACATAGGAACAGCATATCTGTTAAGTGTCTGAGAACAGATGTGGAAGGCGCTCCTTTGACAGGCTATATTGGTTCTCTTGACTAGCACTTGGGTCTAAAGCCAGGTTCTAGACCTACTAGTCACATGACTTCAGGGGCGTTTCTTAATTTCTCTGTGCCTGAGTTTCCCCACCTGTAAAAAATAATAACCCCAACCTCACACCTTGGTGTCAGAATCAAATGAGGAAATCATGACTAGATTACTTAGTAAATAGGAAGATAAGAAAGTACCTGGATGGGTCAGAGGAGCGAGATGGCGGAGGAGAAGCAGACCTAAATTTCCTCTGGTCCAAGGAATTCAGCTGAGATAGTTACCCAACCATTCTGCACACCTACAAACTCAACAGGAGATCAAAGAAAAGAGCAGCAGCAATTCTCTGAACAGAAAAGTGACCATTTCTGGAAGGTAGGACTTGTGGAGAAGTGAATCCGAGGCGGTGGATGGGGAGAGACGGTGGGGGGGGGGGGGCGTCAGCCATTTAACAGCAAGCAGTAGAGCAGCGCCCGAAGTCGGCACTTTCAGAAATCAGCTCCGCGGAGGGACGTCGCTCCAGAGGCTAAGCAGGGCGTGGAGCCCTCGCAGGGACAGTGTGGTCTCAGGACCCGCGGGGTCCCAGGAAGACCGGGGGTGTCTGAGTGCAGCAGAGCTCCCAGGTGTCGGAGCGGGGAAGCCGGAGGTAGAGACGGAGCTGAGCAGGGAGCTCTCGGTTCAGGGTTACCTTACATCACAACCCGAGGCAGCCGAACCACAGCTGTTCGAGCAGCGACGCCACAAGTGGCAGGTCCAGGGAGACTCCCCTTCCTGCTCTGGGAGAAGCAGCGCAGCAGGAACCTGCGGGGTTTGGGGAGACTCCAAACGGGGCCACATGCCAGAGACAGAAACACTGAGTCACAGGCGGGGTGAGCTCGGAGCACGGCCAGAGACCAGGGAGAGGGGCTGATGGCTTTTCGCCGAGGGCGCACTGAAGAGTGTGGCCCTGAGCTCTGGGCTCCTCCGCCCAAGAGTGGGCAGCGCCATCTTCATTCCCGTCCTCCACAGCGGTACGGAAAGCGCTCAGGGAACAAAAGCTCCGGATCGCTTCGCGCGGGCCCTGGCAAGGGCGGTGCAGTTTGGCCTCAGGCAAGCACACCTGAGAGTGGCGCAGCAGGCGTCTCCCGGAGAAGATCCGCAGGAACAGCCAGCCAGACCAAGTTCACTGATTACTGAGAACTGAGGAATTCTAGTCTAGTGGAAGGCAGCACCTAGAATTCATGGCTTTCCTCCCCATGATTCTTTAGTCTTTCAAAGCTCAATTTTTAAAACTTTATTTTTTCTTTTCTTATTTTTTTTTAAGATTTTATTTATTTATTTGGCAGACAGAGAGAGAGAGAGAGAGAGAGAGGAGGAAGCAGGCTCCTCACTGAGCAGAGCGCCCAATGCGGGGCTTGATCCCAGGACCCTGAGATCATGACCCGAGCCGAAGGCAAAGGCTTAACCCTTTGAGCCACCCAGGCGCCCCTCTTTTCTTATTTTTGAAAAATTTTTCCTCTTTCCTATTTTAACCAAATCTTGTTTCAACACCTTGTTTAAAATCTTTTTTCTAATTTCCAATTTTATAGTCATATGCTATCCATTCACTGTATTTAACATATATATATATATATATATATATATATATATATATATTTCCTTAAAGTTTTGGGATACAGTTTCTTCTAACAGACCCAAATATACCCTAAATCTAGTGTATAGCTTTGTTCTACTCTCCTGCCTGATCACAGTCTCTCCTTTTAAAAATTTTATTTATTTATTTTTTTCTTTTCCCCAACTTTATATCTTATAAATTCCTTTTTAAAAATCTTTTAAATTTTCGGGACACCTGGGTGGCTCAGTGGGTTAAAGCCTCTGCCTTCAGCTGGGGTCATGATCCCCGGGTCCTGGGATTGAGCCCCGCTTCGGGCTCTTTGCTCAGCAGGGAGCCTGCTTCCCTCTCTCTGTGTCTGCCTCTCTGCCTACTTGTAATCATTCTGTCAAATAAATAAAGAAAATCTTTAAAGAAAATCTTTTAAATTTTCATCTTTATAGTCCTATTCCATCCCTTCATCATATTTACCCTTATTTTTGTGTATATATATATTTTTTCCTTTAAAATTTTGGGAGGCAGTTTCTTCTAACGGACCATTATACACCGAAAATCAAGTGTGTGGCTCTTACAATTCACCAGCCTTGAGATATATATATGTATGTATGTATGTGTGTGTGTGTATATATATATATATATATATATATATATATTTCCACTTATATTTATATTTATATTTTTCTGGAGTTGTTGTTACCTTTTTAACATTTTGTTCTTTCATTCATCTGTTCTTCCCTGGACAACCTGACAAAGTGGAAAAACTCACCTCAGAAAAAAGAAAAAGAGGCAGTACCAGCCACTAGGAACATAATGAGCCTTAGTAGGATGTTGGAACTAGAGTTCAGAATGATGATTATAAAGATACTAGGCATGTTTGAAAAAAGCATGGAAGATACTAGAGAATCCCTTTCTGGATACTAGAGAACCAAAATCTAACCAAGTTGAAATCAAAAGAGCTATTAAGGAGGTGCAATAAAAAAAAATGGAGGCTCTTACTGCTAGGATAAATGAGGCAGAAGAGAGCATGAGAGATATAGAAGACCAAATGATGAAGAATAAAGAAGCTGAGAGAAAAAGTGACAAACAACTACTGGATCACAAGGGGAGAATTCAAGAAATAAGTGATACCATAAGATGAAACAATATTAGAGTAATTGTGATCCCAGAAAGAAAGAGTAATTGTGATCCCAGAAAGAAAGAGAGAGGGAGGCAGACGGTATATTGAGGAAAGTTATAGTGGAGAACTTCCCTAATTTGGGGAAGGAAACAGGCATCAAAATCCAGGAGGCACAGAGAACTCACCCTCAAAAATCAATAAAAATAGGTCAACACCCCATCATCTAATAGTAAAATTTAAAAGTCTCAGAGACAAAGAGAAAATCCTGAAAGCAGCTCAGGACAAGATGTCTGTGACCTACAGTAGTAGAAATATTAGGTTGGCAGCAGACCTATCCACAGAGACCTGGCAGGCCAGATAGGACTGACATGATACATTCAGAGCACTAAATGAGAAAAATAATGCAGCCAAGAATACTATATCCAGCTAGACTGTCATTGAAAACAGAAGGAGAAATAAAAAGCTTCCAGGACAAACAAAAATGAAAAGAATTTGCAAACACCAAACCAGTCCTACAGAGACAATATATAGTAACAGTCAACTTACAGGCAATACAATGACATTAAATTCATATCTTTCTGTCATTATCCTGAATGTAAAAGGGCTAAATGCCCCAATCAAAAGACACAGGGTATCAGAACAGATTAAAAACAAGACCCATCAGTATGATGTCTGCAAAAGACTCATTTTAGACCCAAAGACACCTCCAGATTTAACGTGAGGGGGTGGAAAACAATTTACCATCCTAAGTCATCAAAAGAAAGCTGGGGTGGCAATCCTTATATCAGGCAAATTAGATTTTAAGCCAAAGACTATCATAAGAAGTGAGGAAGGACACTATATCATACTTAAATTTTCTGTCCAACAACAAGATCTAACAATTTTAAATATCTATGCCCCTAACATGGGAGTAGCCAATTATATAAACCAATTAATAATGAAAATCAAGGAAACACATCAACAATAATATAATAATAGTAGGGGATTTAACACTCCCCTCACTGAAATGGACAGATCATCTAAGCAAAAGATCAACAAGGAAATAAAGGCTTTACATGACCTGCTGGACCCAGATGGACATCACAGATATATTCAGAATATTCCATCCCAAAGCAACAGAATACACATTCTTCTCTAGTGCACATGAAACATTCTCCAGAATAGATCACATTGTGGGTCACAAATCAGGTCTCAACTGGTACCAAAAGACCGGCTTCCCAGGGGAATTCTACCAAACATTCAAAGAAGAATTAATACCTATTCTCCAGAAACTGTTCCAAAAGATAGAAGTGGAAGGAAAACTGCCAAACTCATTTTATGAGATCAACATTACCTTGATTCCCAAAATTAGACCAAGACTCCATCAAATAGGAGAATTATAGACCAATATCCCTGATGAACTTGGATCCAAAAATTCTCACCAAAATACTAGCCAAAAGGATCCAACAGTACATCAAAAGGATTACTCACCACGACCAAGTGGGATTTATTCCTGGGCTGCAAGGTGGGTTCAACATCTGCAAATAAATTACTGTGATACAGTTCATTAAAAAAAGAAATAAGAAACATATTATACTCTCAACAGATGCTGAAAAAGCATTTGACAAAGTACAGCATCTTTTCTTGATCAAAACTCTTCACAGTGGAGGGATAGAGGGTACATACCTCAATATCATCAAAGTCATCTGTGAAAAAGCCACAATGAATATCATTCTCAATGGTGAAAAACTGAGAGCTTTCCCCTTAAGGTCAGAAACATGACAGGGATATCCACTATGACCACCTGTTCGATATAGCACTAGCTCAGCAATCAGGCAACAAAAAGAAATACAAGCCATCCGAATCAGCAAAGAAGAAGTCAAATTCTCTTTGCAGGTGATATGGTAATTTATGTGGAAAACCCAAACACTCTACTCCAAACTGCTAGAACTCATACAGGAACTCAGGAAAGTGGCAGGATAGAAAATCAAAGCACAAAAATCAGTTGCATTTCAATACAGCAACAACAAGACAGAAGAAAGAGAAATTAAGGAGTTGATCCCATTTACAATTGCACCCCAAGCCATAAGATACCTAGGAATAAATCTAATCAAAGAGGTAAAGACTCTGTACTCAGAAAACTAAGAATACTCATGATAGAAATTGAGGAAGACACAAAGAAATTGAAAAATGTTCCATGCTCGTGGATTGGAAGAACAAACATTGTGAAAATTTCTATGCTGCCTAGAGCAATCTACACATTTAATGCAATCCCTATCAAAATACCATCAATTTTTTTCAAAGAAATGGAACAAATAAACCTAAAATCTATATCGAACCAGAAAAGACCCTGAACAACCAGAGAAATGTTGAGAAAGAAAACCAGTGCTGGCAGCATCACAATTCCAGGCTTCAAGCTCTATTACAAAGCTGGAATCATCAAGACAGCATGGTACTGGCACAAAAACAGACACATAGATCAATGGAACAGAATAAGAGAGCCCAGAAATGGACCATCAGCTCTATGGTCAACTAATCTTTGACAAAGCAGGAAAGAATATACAATGGAAAAAAGACAGTCTCTTCAACAAATAGTGTTGGGGAAATTGGACAGCCACATGCAGAAGAATGAAACTGGACCATTTCCTTACCCCCCACACAAAATGGACTCAAAACTGGTGGAAGACCTCAATGTGAGACAGGAATGCATCAAAATCCTAGGGGAGAACACAGGCAGCAACCTCTTTGAACTCAGCTGCAGCAACTTCTTCCTAGAAACATCACTGAAGGCAAGGGAAGCAAGGGTTAAAATGAACTAATGGGACTTAATCAAGATAAACAGTTTGCCCAGCAAAGGAAACAGTCAACAAAACCAAACAGCTTTATGTTTTGAAAGGAAATGTTTTAATCAAACAATTTTTTTTAAGATTTTATTTATTTATTTGACAGAGAGAGATCACAAGTAGACAGAGAGGCAGGCAGAGAGAGAGAGAGAGAGAGGGAAGCAGGCTCCCAGTTGAGTAGAGAGTCCGATGCGGGGCTCCATTGCAGGACCCTGAGATCATGACCTGAGCCGAAGGCAGCGGCTTAATCCACTGAGCCACCCAGGCGCCCTCAGACAATGTTTTTAAAGAGCAGAAAACATATTTCCTATGATGAATTATAGCCTCAAAGATCTCAAATTTCTCTTTCAACAATTTAAATTTCAGATGAGTCGTTGTGCGTGTGACATGTCTGGAATACTTTATAACTAGTGTTAATAATGCATTAGAGTATTAATTTTTGTTAACTATGTTATTTAAAGGACTTGCTCCATGCTTTAAGTGATTCATTTATTAAACTACACTTTTTTCCCCAGATTACATAAGGAACATGTAAAACATTCAAAGGAAATAAAAAGCAGATAGAAGAAAATAAAAACCTGCAAGGTGTCAACCTATTTTTTAATCTACCCTGGAGTATTTTAAAAATACTTTTGAGCCTTGGTGGCTCCGTTGGCTAAGTGACTGCCTTTGGCTCAGGTCATGATCTCTGGCTCCTGGGATGGAGCCCTGCATCAGGCTCCCTGCTCAGCGGGGAGCTTGCTTCTCCCCCCTGCTCATGGTGTCTCACTCTCTGTCTAGCTCTCTCTCTGTCTCAAATGAATAAATAAAATCTTAAAAAAAAAAAAAAACTTTTGGGCGCCTGGGTGGCTCAGTGGGTTAAGCCGCTGCCTTCGGCTCAGGTCATGATCTCAGGGTCCTGGGATCGAGGCCCGCATCGGGCTCTCTGCTCGGCAGGGAGCCTGCTTCCCTCTCTCTCTCTCTGCCTGCCTCTCCATCTACTTGTGATTTCTCTCTGTCAAATAAATAAATAAAATCTTTAAAAAAAAAAAAAACAAAACAAAAAAAAAAAAACTTTTGAAGTTAGCAGATACAGTTTTAGATTTATAATAATTCACTTAAAATCACTTTGGGGAGAATAGAGTTGTAGGCACCCATGTGGTGTTGCATGCCTCTTTTAAAAATTAATTTGAGTTGGCTCCTAGGAAAAAATGTGTTTATGAATTGCCCACTGGAAATGCAGACTAACATTGTATTGTAGGAAAAGTGGATTGTATCTCTACCAAAATTAGCACTGACTAGTTTTATAAACTTAATACCATCACATTTCCTTGGATCTCTTTACATCTAATTTTTCTCCTTATAGATTGAAAAGAAAGGTCTAGGTGATGTTTTAGTTGAGTTACAAGGTTTCATTATTCTATAAACGTTCATTTTTTCCAAGTGCACTTGAATATGAAATCTAGAGAAAGAAAGTACGCCTTTTTATGGCATTTCTACAACAAAGAGGTTTGTATTCAGAATCAGTTTTGGGGCGCCTGGGTGGCTCGGTTGTTTAAGTGTCCTGGGTCATGATCCTGGCATCCTGGGATGGAGCCCCACATTGGGCTCTCTGCTCAGCAGGGAGTCTGCTTCTCCTTCTCCCTCTGCCCGTCTCCCCACCCTGCTTGGGCTCACTTGCTCTCTAATGAATAAAATCTTTTAAAAAAAGAATCAGTTTTTTACATTCGTGCCTGACTTTAAAAGAATAAACCCAGTTCTTCTTACCTGATAAGGTTAACAGTGGCTGATTTTTTTAAGAAATGGTAATCTGTTCTGAGACAAAGTTAGTCTCCCAGCCCTGAATTTCCATTTTACAGGTGTTGAATATGAAGGTTAGAAAGGTTAGGTCACACCGCTTGGAATAGAAATGCCTCTTAGGAGCATTGACACAGATAGTTTGTGAGGAGAATGACAGAACAATAGAAGGAGATGTTTCATGCAATATTTTCTTAAACCTCATTTTTCTTCATGTATATACAGTTTACAGAGGCTGCTCACAAGTGTTTCTATTAAACTTGCGTGTGATTTATGAAGAGAAGAACCCAGGTGATACAACAGAATAATGTCATATGAAATTAGTACAGACAGAAGGAGAAAGTCTCAGCGCCAGGACCAAAACCCATTTTCGCTGTGGCTTTGGGTAAGTCCATTAACCTTTCTGTGTTTCATTTCCCTCATCTTTATTATTGCAAAACATCGCCCGCCTCAGTCTACGTGGTGGGGAGGGGCTGTTGAGGAGAGTAGATGAGAACATAGGAGGTGTCCGAAAAAAGACAAATGCAAGATAATTAGGATGTTCTAACCAGAAGGGGAAGGAGACGGAGAAAGAGGGGGTAGACGTGGAAAAGAACGGGGCTCTAATTCCTCACCTACACAATGAAGCAGTCTGGGGTTCCTTACTTATTCCTTCATCCATTTATTTTAAGGACAAAGAAGTGTTCTGTTTACATACAACAAAACATTTGTAACATAATTCTCTCTCTCCAAAACTGAGAACATGGAGGCCAGGTTCTCACATAAGTGGATTGACCGTGTCTCCTTTGTTGGCCTCCTGGGACATTTTTAGAGCATTGGTTTTCTGAATCCAAGTGTGTAATATAATATGAACAGACTTCTGTTGTTTCTTGAAATGCATAAATTATTTGATGTTGATATGAATTACTCATTATACACTCATTTTCATATTTTTGGTCATCCAGAAATATTACATTAGAAATTCAAGTACATGAACCATTGCACGTGAGAAATGTTCATTAAAAAATTGAGAACAGTGAGGATATGTGGATTCTCAAAATTATTGCTACTCCAAGTTTAGTGACAGAGAATTCAAGTTATGAGTGGATGGGACAGTATCCAAAGGATTTACACAGTGTGATTGAGCCTAGATCCTTGAGAAAACATGTTTATTTTGTACACTTACAACCTTTAGGAAAAAGACAGCTATTTCTGTATTCCCACAAAATTACTCACTGTCTTATCGTTCATTTGATTTCTTAAAACTCTGACTGTCTTACTATTCATTGGATTTCTTAAGCTAATCTTTGTATGATTAAGGGCTTTTGTTAATATATATGTCATATATGGGGCACCTAGGTGGCTCAGTTGGTTAAGCGACTGCCTTTGGCTCAGGTCATGATCCCGAAGTCCCGGAGTATATGTTTATATTATATCCTTATATATAAATACACACAGACACACACACACACACACACACACACACAAAGAAGGAGAACAGGCCAGGCCTAACTCTCCCCTTGTCTCCCTGTTTCGATATGAAACTACAAAGTACTAGAATTTTAAATTCTCACTTGGACTTCCAGGACATTACTAAGGCATGTGTGTCAAAATTGGAGGACAGAACCTACTTAATTTAACAATTGCTAAACTTAGAATTTAAAAACTTTTACATATTTGATGTATGGGCCTCTATTTATAATTTTGCTCAAGTAAAAAGGGATATTTTGCACATCTGACTTATCCGTAGAACGAGTTGAGAGTAAAGAATTTGAAGTCACATTCTTCAGAATGAGCATTTCTGATCATGGTGGCTAATTGTTATCATTTTCTTAGGTCTTCTGATGTTTAAACACACTATATATATATATTTTTAAAGATTTTATTTATTTATTTGACAGACAGAGATCACAAGCAGGTACAGAGGCAGGCAGAGAGAGAGAGAGTAGGAAGCAGGCTCCCTGCTGAGCAGAGAGCCTGCTGTGGGACTCGATCCCAGGACCCTGAGATCATGACCTGAGCCGAAGGCAGAGGCTTAACCCTCTGAGCCACCCAGGCGCCCCTAAACACACTATATTAAACTTTTTTCTCTTATTCTTGTGTTCTTAGAGAACAATGCCAAATGTCTACTTATTCTTTCTGGAACTGTTCCTAAAAAACAAAGTTGGACTCTTTCTGTGGGACGTGGTCTGTCTATCTTTCAGTCGTTTGCCAGCAAAAATCCATCTTTGCTGATCAGGGCAAATTCCTTCTATGTCTATTTATACATTTTCTCCGCTGTCCAATAAAAACATAATGAGAGCCATATATATAACTTTAAATTTTTCTAGTAGCCACATTAAAAATGTAAAAAGAGTGAATTAATTTAATTGTATTTATTAAAAAAGATGTTATTTATTTATTTGAGAGAGAGAGAACACAAGCTGGGGGAGCAGCAGGCAGAGAGAGAGGGGGAAACAGGTTCCCTGCAAAGCAGAGAGCCCGATGCGGTACTTTATCCCAAGAACCTGGGATCATGACCTGAACTGAAGGCAGAGGCTTAACCAACTGAGCCATCCAGGCACCATTTAATAATACATTTTTAGCCTGATGTGTCTAAAATATAATTTCCGCATGTAACCAATATAAAAAGTTCCTAGGGAGCCATTTTACACCACCTTTATGTATTACATTTTTGAAATCCAGTGTGTATTCAATAATTATAGCACATCTCCGTTGAGACTAGTTACATTTCCAGGCCTCAGTAGCCTCCTGTGGGTAGGGGCAAGTGTTTTGGGCAGTGCAGCAGTCTAGAGTTTCTAAGGGTTCCATTTCCAATGAGGGTCTTTCCTAGCAAAGCTTCTTCGATATTTTGTGCCGCTGGACCTTCACTAAGGATAAATCCAACATTTCCCCATCATTCTCTGGCCGTATTACCAATACAGCTGTCTCGTTTTACCTGTGCCTTTCAATCAGGGGGCCTCTTCAGGTCCTGGCCCAACCTTTCCTCAGGTAATACCCAGCAGTTACTCTCAAGTTCTCTGTAGTGGATTCTGACAAAATGACTAACATTCCCTCTAATTTTAGCAACACAAACATTAACTCATGATCCTTCCAGAAAAATAGGTCATCACTGTATAGAATTCAGGTAACCGCACGGCAACTCTCAGAAACCTGCTGCTGAAAACCCAAGACACACTGGAAAATTGACCATTGAATGTAGCGCTCTAAAGGCAAGCTCGACCGAAACAGGCTCTAAAAAAACAATGGAAAAGAAAAAAGGAAAGAAGGAAGGAAGAGAAGGAGGGAGAGAAAGAAAAAGAAGCAAGCTTGGCAGTCACGATTCATTGTCCTTGATCTATACATCTTATTTATTTGTTTGTTTGTTCTGTCTTTTCATTGCTTACAATCTCCAGTAAAGTACTGAAGAGCAGTCAAGATAATAGGCATACTTTTCTTGCTCTTAACTTGAATGAGAGTGTTCCTAGTACTTTTTTAAAAGATTTTATTTATTTGACAGAGATCACAAGTAGGCCAAGAGGCAGGCAGAGAGAGAGGGGGAGGGAAGCAGGCTCCCCGCCGAGGGAAGAGCCCGATGTAGGGCTCGATTCCAGGACCCTGAGATCATGACCTGAGCCAAAGGCAGTGGCTCAACCCACTGAGCCACCCAGGCGCTGGACTGTTCCTACTATTTTATCATTAAATATGACCCTTGATTAAAGAGGTTTCTAGAGACTTCTGGTTAGAAGTGCACATCCTAGGGGCACCTGGGTGGCTCAGTGGATTAAGGCCTCTCTGCTTTTGGCTCACATCATGATCCCGGGGTCCTGGGATAGAGCCCCGCATCGGGCTCCCTGCTCAGCAGGGAGCCTGCTTCCCCCCCTCTCTCTGCCTGCCTCTCTGCCTACTTGTGATCTCTGTCAAGTAAATAAACAAAATCTTAAAAAAAAAAAAAAAAAGAAGAACACATCCTAAAGTAAGTCCCCTCCCCCCACAAACAGTGCATCACACCTTTGCAGAACCCTCATCCCTTGAGTATGCCTAGAACTTGTGACTTGCTTCTAATCAAAAGAATAAGGCAAAAGTGCTGGATTATTTCACCAATGATTATATTACATTATACAAGACTGTCCTCAGGGACTGTGCAGAAAGCCTTGAAGAAGTGAAGTTGTGAACTGCCTATGTAGTGTTTCATAAGGCAAAGAACTGCAGACAGCCTTGGAAACATGAGGGCACCTTCTAGTCTCCAGCTTCCAGCCAATAAAAAGCTGAGTCCCTTCATCATACACAACAAGGAAATGCATTCTGCCAAGCCCTGGAATGAGCTTGAAAGAAGATTCTTTACTTGTTGGGTTTCCATATGAGAATAACATGATTGCAGCCCTGTGAGACCTTGAGCAGAAGACCCAGCTAAGTTGTGTCCAGACTCCTGCTCCCTGGAAATGGTGAGATAGTAAATGTGTGTTTCCTGAAGTTGTGAAGTTTAGAAAGAAATAAATCTTGGCATTTGCAACAGCATGTGTGGACCTTGTAAGCATTATGCTAAGTAAAATAAGTCAGACACAGAAAGACATAATATCACTTATATGAGGAATCAAAAGAAGCTGAACTCATAGGAACAGAGACTAGAATGGTGGTTATCAGGGAAAAGGGGACATGTTGTTCAAAGAGTTCAAACTTCCAATTATGTGTTCAGACTTCCAAGATGGATGTGTTCTGGGGATCTAATGTACAGAATGGCAATTATGGTTAAGAATGCCTCATGATGAAAGAATAAATAAATAAATGAAACAAGATGGGATCTCCCGACAAACCATAAGAGACTCTTAATCTCACAGAACAAACTGAGGGTTGCTGGGGTTTGGGGGGTAGGGAGAGGGTGGTGGAGTTATGGACATTGGGGAGGGTATGTGCTATGAAGTGTGTAAACCTGACGATTCACAGACCTGTACCCCTGGGGCTAATAATACATTATATGTTAATAAAAAAAATAAAAATTCTTTTTAAAAAAGTTTAAAAAAAAGTAAAAAAGAATGCCTCATGATGTACTTCCAAGTTGCCAATAGAGTAGATCTTTAATGCTCTCCCCACAAAGAAGAAGCAGTAATCATGTGACATGAAGGAGGTGGCGGCTAACCCTATGGAGGCGGCCATTTTGACATAGAGAAATGTACAAATTAATACATTCTGCACCTAAACTTACACAATGTTCTACGTCAATAAAGCCCAGGGGAAAGTTGCTAAATTAGTGGTCATTTTTTATAGCAGCTCCAGAAAATGAACACAACCTTTTACCAAATTCAGGAAATTGTTCATCATTCTTATTCTGCTAAGACTTTTTTTTTTCTTTGTAAAAACGGGAATGGTTACAAGATTTCTATCAAAAAAATTTTTTATGTTAGTTTAAGATCAGGAGTCAGCAAACTTTTCCTGAAAAGGGCCAGGTAGTAAATATTGTTGACTTACAGAGCATTCAGTCTCAGTCACATTATTCATTTCTGTTCTTGTAACACAGACACAGCCACAGAGTATACAGATGGGTGAGTATTCTGTGTTCCGATAAACCTTGTTTGCAAAACACGTGGCTGTTCAGTTTGACCTGTGGGCCTTAGCGTGCTGACTTCTAATCAAAGTTATCAAATTATTTTTTTTCTCTTCTAACATGTTGAATGAAATATGTTCCTGGACTTTCTAATATTAAATTACCCTTACTTTTCTGGGATGAGTTCTACTCAGAAATAATTTTTAATGCACTGCTGGATTTGACTTGTTAAAATTTTATTTAGGATTTCAGCATCAATATTGGCCTATCGTTCCCTGGCATTTTTTCTCTGTTCAGCTCATGTTATTACAGTCTCATAAAATGAGTGGGATAACGTATCGGCTTTTCTTAAGTTGTACAAAACTATATATAATGCAGGAATTATGTATTCTTTAAAGGCTTAATAGGCTTTTTGTTTACAATTTTTCCCCAAAACTAATTCTTTTTTTATTTGGTCGGTTCTTAGAGTTTGGACAATCTTTTATTATTGGTTCCTAGTTTTCTTATATTGGAGTTTACTGAAATGTCTTTTTTACTTTTATGCATGCACAGCTTTGTGATGTGTATATAGTTGGCAAGATGTGTCTTTCCTATATCTTGGGTCCAAAGTTCTATTTATAGACATCTACCAGCTTGTTAAAAATGATAGGCAAATCCTTTCCATCTTTGCTTTTCATTTTGTTTACTGTATCTACTGATTTTTTTTTTTTTTTTTTTGAGCAGGGGTGAGGCAGAGGGAGTGGAAGGAAGAGAGTCTCAAGCAGGCTCCATGCTCAGTGCAGAGCCCGACACAAGGTTCCATCTCACAACCCTGAGGATCATGACCTCAGCTGAAATCAAGAGTCAGACACTTAACTGACTGAGGCACCCAGGTGCCCCTCTATCTACTGATTTTTGAGAAAGAGCCTGCAATTTTTAATATTACTTCCATTGCTTATAAGCATGTGTGCAATTTTTTAAATTGTAAGTTACCTCGAATCCTTTTAGAATAGGAAGAATCTGGTTTACAAACAAACCTACAGAGTGCAGTCTTCTGTGAGTTTCAACAAAGATCAGAGGCATTCCTTTCTCCTTTTCCGTAGATCCATAGAGATATATATATATAGTCCATAGATCACTTAACCAAACATGTGTCTCTACGTTCATACAAGAACAGACAATGGTGGAAGGGACACAGAACTGCACAGACAGGAAGTGACTCAGGAAATGGTAGAGGTGGTCAACCATAGTCTTTTTCTTCTCTTACATGATATTTGTATGCTTTGAAACTATTGAAAAGGAAGATCTCTCCTTGAGAATGTAATGAAGGCATTTATCATATTGGTTGTTGTTAATGGCATGTATATTTCTTCCATTTGGCAGCTCCGTCTAAAGGTATTCAAGAGTTAGCCATGAATAATAGAGTGAAACTTCTGTCTGTCTCACTAACGTTCAGTTAGGGACAGTGGTCACATCTTTAATGGCATTCACACATGCCACATACACGCCGTGGGCTTAACCCTTGTGGGAATCACACTTAGATAAATTATTTATTCTGAACAAGGAGAAACAATACCTGGATTTCTTATGATAAACATGAAAAATGCTACCTCACACCAGTCGATAGGTACATCGGGGTTGTTGCAGAGTTTCCTGTAAAAGCTTTTCACATCTTGACTCTTCACTTCTGGACCGAAGAGTTCTTGTACAACCTCATAAAACTTGTCATAATCGATTACATCTGCATTGTAACAAATTGCAAGAACATGGTTACCAAACTCCAAGGACTCAGCTCCTTTTCCTATCTTCTAATCAGTTTCCTCATTTCAACCAATTAAAACCAGATAAGGCCTCATTTTAAGGTTCTTTACATTAGAAACATAACTCAGTACTTGACTAAAATATTACTTAGAATAAAATTTGGTCTTCAGTCCTTCCTCCACAGCTTATGTTTCAACGAGGAGTTTTGTTCAGGAATACAAAGAGAAGAAAGTGGATTCATTCTTTCCTGTTATGAAAAGTTTTGCCAATCAGGAGTGTCTGCGAGAACTCATCTCAGGTAGAAGAGACAGGAGCAAAGAGCAATTCTTAATCGGTTCCTTGACGGTATGTGGACACACACACACCATGCTTGAGTTCGATTCTGCCAAATTTACTGATTCACTTGGGAGCTACTATGGAGTCTAAAGATAAGGAGGAGTTTGACACGAAAAGGCATCATTATTGTTAAGGGTGAGAACCGAGCTAGACACTGGGCTTCAAACTAAATCAACAAGTTCCCTTCCTCAGGGAGTTTACGCTCTAGTGGGAGAAACATAAAATCCACATGCAAAGATACAAATATTTACCAATTGAGACAGGCAAGACTAATTCCTGGAGTTAGGCATTGGATGAGCGGCTATCTGTGTGTAAGGGGACTCTCCGGGATGCTAGAAATGTTCTTTGCCTGCATCTGGCTGGTAGCCGCAGAAATGTTTACAACGTCCACATCTACTGTGCTAAACACTTAATTAGCGTGCTCCGGAAGCTCTCCTGTATGTCACACCTTAGTAGCAAAGTAAATGTATAAAGGTGTAAAGTACAAAGGTACAGAGCGAGCTAAATACTAGGAAGGAAACCAATACGGTGCTGTGATAGAATTACCTATCAATGGTGGTGGGCTGCGATGGACCTCAGGAAAGCCTCTTTAAGGACATGGGTAAAAAAATCAAGCCAAGACCCGATAAACAAAAAGGAGTCAGCCATGCGTAAAGCTAGACAAGAGCATTTCAGGCAGAAGCCAACAAACAAAAGGACTCTGAGTCTGGACAGAGCTTGGCATATTCTGGGAGGGTCACTGGGTAGGGAGAAGTGAGGGCGGGGAAAGTACTGTCACGTGAGATTATCACGAAGGAGGGTCAGGCTGGAGTCAGCAGTTTGTATTTTATTCTCAGCATGCTGGTAAGGTATTGCTTTTCTCAAAGCATAGTGGCTGCAGCAAGAGGTAAGAATGACAGCTATGAACCCAGAGAGAGGCTAGTGCATTAGTCCAGGTTTCAGATCGTGGAGGCGTGGCCAGAACAATGCAGCTGATTTTTCAACTTAGTTATTAATTGTTATTAATAACAATATTATTAATAACAATATTAATTATTATTAATAACAACCCCTTTCTGGCTTGGAAATGTCCTTGATTGGATGATAAGTGATATAGGCACTGAGAGGTAGTACTGGAGATGGTGAGATACAGCTGGAGGCAGAATGGCAAAGACTTCTAATGGACTGGAGGTTTTTGTGGGGCAGGAGTAATGAGTGAAGGACAGGCAGGATTCAGACCAGGGGTTCTCATCCAGGGGAGGTTTCCCCTCCGTCTCCTACAGGGACATTGGCAACGTCATCTGCAGACAATTTTGCTTGTTAGAATTAGGGATGGGAATGCTACAGCACCTAGTCGATAGAGACCAGAGATATGCCTAACCATCCTTCAATGCACGGGATAACCCCTCCCACAGCCCACATTCATATACACAGAACAAAGACGTTAGTAGTGCCAAACTTGAGAAATCCTGTTCTAGATTCATGCTTAAGTCTCAGGTTTTCAAACTCAGCAGATTCTGGTGCTACTTACCAAAGCAGGGGCAACTGAGGAGGGAACATGATTCCTAGGGAAAATAAAGCATTCCCTCTGGGTCATACAACATTTAAAATTCTTATGAGATATCTAAATAGGTTAGTCTCTTTAAATTCACACTATGGTGAATGTAATGTGTCTCCATGTAAATGTATTTCATTGTAGATGTGGCTAGAGGACGATGATGAAACTTTTCTTTCCTAGGGTGATTTTAATTCTATCAGGTCATTGACAAGAAGATTAAAGAGCACAGATGAATTCCTTGACATCAAAACATTCTGATTCTTAGCTTCCTGCCTATAGTGAGAAGCAGATCTTATTTTCCAGTATTAAGAACGAATATGAAGGTATGCCAGCCTTAGCAGTCTGAAAAGTTAAGATTATATTTCTCCTTCATAGTCTTTCAGATCAGTCCCTCTGTCAGAGTAGGAAATCTAGCAGTAATTAGTTCTTATTGAATCTATATTATATATAATAGACATATAATATACCCACTATACATTGGGCTGTAGTGTATTATAGTATAATATTCTAAAAATTATATTACTATATATCTATTGAAATATATTTGTTCTGTATCAACACATGTATACATATACCTACACATATATACACATAGGTACTATAGAGGAGGGAAGTTTTTCAATGTAGCTTTGAAGGTTGAAGTGAAAGCAAGATTACCTTGTTTGCTTAGCACACATTTTTTTTTTTTTAAATAGGCTCCATGCCCAGGTTGAATTCATGACCCTGAGATCAAGACCTGACCTGAGATCAAGAGTCGGCTGCTTAAACGACTGAGCCACCCAGGCACCCCTGCTTAGCACACATTTAAGGAGCATTTCCTGGACACAAGACTGGGCTAGTCCTAGGGTTACAAAGCCCCTTCCGAGCACTCACAGGGCAAGTGCTGTGGAGAAAAGGGGCAGGAACGCACATCAGTTTCTGCAGGTCAAGGGAAATCCTCGAGATGGCAAGAAAGTACATTAACTGTGCTAAAGGTGGCTTTGTTTGGGGAAAGGCTTTACAGAAAGGTGAGATTTGATTTGGTCTTAAAAAATGAGCAAGACTTATGGGGACAATGAAAGGGAGGAAAGATATTCTACACTGAAGGAAGGATACATGCAAAATCAGAGGCATTATGAGTATGAGGTGCTTGGGAATGCTGACAAGTTCATTTTGGGATGGAAGGTTCATAGAGGGAAAGTTCCAGGAGCTGATATGAGAAAGATGGATCGAGGCATGGCTGGGAATAGCCCCAAATGCCAAGTTCACATATATGGACTTTAGAGCAGAGTTAATAAGCCAGGGATGTGGCATTTAAAAAAAAATAAGGAATAACTCTTGGCAAGAAGATGATTATATTGAACCCCTGTTGTAATAGCCCAAGAGTAAGATTCCATGAGATAGTCAAGATATCTAGTTTAGGAGACTAGGTGAATGGCATCAGGGCTTTAAGACTGAGAGAGAACACAGGAAGACTTCAAAAAAAAAAAAAAAAGAGGCAAAGAAAGAATGAGAAAGAAAAAAATACGAGAGAGCTGTGATGCAGCTGGAAGCAGAGGAGTGAGCTGATGCATTGAAAGGGCCAGGTATGCTGGAAAATGAAAACAATCGAACTTGGCAGTCATATTAGGTGCTGGGATACCTCAGTAGGAGCATTTTAGGAGCATTTTCAGCAAAGTGATGAGAGAAGTCAGACTTGAATAGCTTGAAAATTAAGTGGTGATGCTGTGGGGAAATTTAGTGGAGAAACAAAGAAAGGCATACAGTGATACCTTACAGGGAAGAGAAAGTCAAAGTCAGGATGTTTGGGAATATTTTTAGTTTGAGAGAACAAAGCAGGTGTAAAGGAGATTTTGAAGTTGTTGCAGCAAAGTGATAGCCTTGGACAGGAGGACAGATGGACAAAATGACAGATGTTGCTTTGGGGAAATTCAGAAGTGGAGGAAAGAGAGGTTGAGGGGATTCTTGTCTTTTGGTCTTGTTTTTCCTTAGGATGCTGGAACCATGGCTGAAAGGAGCTGAGATCCAGAGAGGAGTCAACAGAAGTGGTAAGGTTTGGGAAATCCATTACAGAGACGGGTAAACAGGCTGACTGGGGAAAAATAAAAGTTCTGTGTAGTGGTTTAGAAGCCCAGCCAAGTTCACACTCATCTAAAAAGTCCATCTTGAAGCTCTGAAGCTTAGCTCTAACACATAGATTTCTCGGGCAGATGATTTTCCTGCCATCCTTTAACAAATAGGATGGAGGGTGGTAATAGCAATAATAGTAATATTTGCCTATTAGAATTGTCAAGAGAATCAATTAACTTATATTTACTAATGTGATTTATAAATTCTCTTTTTCAAAGGTGATTTATAAATTCTTGACCACTATCAAATAATACCAGCTTGTGTTTGATCATCCAAAGTCAACAATTCCATTCTTTTGTGGCTGTACAGCCTGGGACAGGCAGAAACTGGCTATGTGAAACCCATCACAGTAATAGGGGCTCTGCTCTTTTCCTTGTAACAGCAGGCTTTGTTCTGTTAGTCTTGGACTGTGCTGGTAAGCATTATCTGTCACTGCTGTCCTCAGCGCCATCCACAATGCCCTGAAGCTGTCCCCTTGAGCGCTGACCCCCCATTCTGTGTCATTTTTTCTGCTGTTAATATTCTTGGCAGACTACTGCCTGCCTCATTCCGCTTACCTTGGCATGCTTGAATCGTTTCAGCCGAGAGATATGGGGAGAGGCCGAGACAGTGAAGCAAAGGTGCAGAAAAAAACACTTTGCTCTGCTTACGAAACTCTTTATGGTCTCACCATACTCTTAAGTAAAGAGAGAGAAGGGTGGTTTCCATGGTTTGCTAATGGTCACTGTGTACTCCTGAGAGTCCCAGGTCAACCAGCAAGCCATCGGGTGTAGATCCCATGGAAGAGCCCTTCGAGATCACTTCATCCAATCTCTTAATTTTACATTTGAGCCAACTAAGCTGCAGAGAAGTGAATGAAGCTTCCCCCAGGACCACTTAGGCCTTTAGCGAGTCATTTGATGTCTTGGCTCTTTTTTTTTTTTTTTTTAAGATTTTATTTATTTGACAGAGAGAGATCACAAGTAGGCAGACAGGCAGGTAGAGAGAGGGGGAAGCAGGCTCCCCACTGAGTAGAGAGCCCGATGCGGGACTCGATCCTGGGACCCCGAGATCATGACCCGAGCCGAAGGCAGCGGCTTAACCCACTGAGCCACCCAGGTGCCCCGATGTCTTGGCTCTTAAGCCATGGTGCTTCTCTTTGATGGCTTGAAACATTTCACGGTTCTCATCCACACACCTGACTCTACTGCTCATAATCACTGACCTTACCTTCTTTCTGGGTAAGCAGTCCTCCTCTTTCATCTCTTTTCTGGGCTGCTGCTTGCTCAACCAAGTTTTTAAACCCTTTCAAGGCTGTCCTAAAATTATTAATCTGAAGTTCAGTGTTTAAATGCTTTTGCTCCTTGGTATCCATGGGGACATAGGGAATCTCTTATTTCTGTGCAGAAAGAAAGAGCACAAATTTGTCAACTTGAAACAACCTCCAGTTGTCACACTGCCTCCCTGCTGTCTCAAGTTTTGTCCTGGGTCGCATCCCTTTGGTCTTAAAATCTCATATTGTGGGTAGGAGTCAGAGCCGCCACTGGGACCTTAGCCTGGCTTAGTCTAATGCATTTCATATAGAGAAGCATTTCAGTAAAAACCCTGACCTCATAATGTTACTAGTGTCTTTCATATGGTCCTCATTGCATCATAATATCTCTGTAACCTCCCCTTCCTTTCTAAGGAGGGCACTCAGCTTTCTTTCCTCACAAACTGTGTGAGTGTGTGTCTGAATGTGTATGTGTGTGTGACTGAGTGAATGTGGGGGAGGGGCACCCCCTGGGAGGGAAGTAGAATGGATTTCCTTCCCTAGGGAAGGAAATTGGGCATCACTTTCTCTCCCCTCTAACTCCTCCTACCTCAAACCATCTGCCTTCCTCAAGATGTTGTGGAAGTCAACTTGACATTCATTCTAAAAACACTTCTAAAGATGAAAGTGTCCTTCCATGTATGTTCCTGAAAAAGATATTTTTAGAGGTCGGAGGAAATAAAAACGTTTCTTCTACCTTTATCCATTGACGTTCGATTTAAATAAGTGAGGCAGAGATGGGCAAGGAGTAGTTTTTGATTGAGAAGAAAGTTCTTCAAGATGTCATGAGTTGAGGGCGCCTGGGTGGCTCAGTGGGTTAAGCCGCTGCCTTCGGCTCAGGTCATGATCTCAGGGTCCTGGGATCGAGTCCCACATCGGGCTCTCTGCTCAGCAGGGAGCCTGCTTCCTTCTCTCTCTCTCTGCCTGCCTCTCAGTGTACTTGTAATTTCTCTCTGTCAAATAAATAAATAAAAAATCTTAAAAAAAAAAAAAAAGATGTCATGAGTTGAATACGGCACACGGAATACAGTCAATAGGATTGCAGTGATGTAGGATGGTGACAGATGGTCCTACATTTATGGTGAGCCCTGAGTGATGTATAGAATTGTCCAGTCATCATGATGTACACCTGTAGCTAATATAACACTGTATGTCAAATATATTTCAATAATAAAAAACTAAAAACAAAACAAAACAAAAAACAACAGCAACAACCCACTGACCAGTACTTCTCAAACTATCAAAGCCATTAGAAATGAGGAATGTTTGAGAAACTATCACAGCCAAGAGAAGCCTAAGGAGATTGAATGACTTGATGTAATGTGGTATCCTGGTTGAGATGCTAGAACGGAAAAAGACATAAGGTGGAGAATAAGGCAGTCTGATTAACTCTAGGCTTTAAACTAATAGCAAAGTATCAATATTGGTTCATGAGTTGTAACAAATAAGCCAAACTCCTATAAGATGTTAATAAGAAGAGAAACAGAGTGAGAAGGTATTATATGGGAACTGCCTGCACTATATTCTGTTTTTCTATAATTCTAAAACTGTTCTAATGGGGCATCTTCCGGCTCTGTTGGAAGAACATGTGACTCTTGATCTCTGGGTCATGAGTTTGAGCTCCATATCCGACATACAGATTACAAAAAAAAATAAAAGTAAAAAAAAAAACCCTATTAAATAATAGGTGAAATGGTTTCCCTGAGCTGGTATAAAAAAGATGATACAAAAGAAGGCATCTTGATAGCACTCCTGTCTCTTGGGTCACATTCCTGCAGCCTGGAAAGACGCCATCTGTGCAGCAGGACACCCCTGTCACAGCGCTACCCCTTTGCCATCGTTTAGGGAATCCCCTTATCCTCGCTTTTATATCCTATGCCTTTCTTTCCCATGGATGATTCCCTCATTTTGGTGGCTTATATCCAGAAAGAGTGTCTGGAAGATAAGTTTTTGACACACCCTGCATATTTGAAGATATAGCATTCGAGTGCTATTTGGTTGGGGTTATAGTTCTAGGTCGGAAATCACTTTCGTTGAATAGTACGAAGATATTCTTCCATTGTTGTTTTTCTTCTCATGTTGTTATAAAGTCTTTTTGGATCAGCTTCTGCTGCTAATCATAAACTATTCTACCCCTGATCCTTTGTACATGACTTGTTTTTATCTCCCCCCCCCCCACCACACACACACACACACACACACACACACTCAGGAAGCTTATAAAGGTTCTTTTTGTCCCCAAATTTCACTAACACATAAAAAATTTCACTACGATGGTATTGGTATGGTTATCTATCTATCTATATCTATTGATTGATCGATCTATGTCTTCACCTGTTCTTGTGTCATCTTTTTATCCTGAAAATGTCCAAGTAAACATGGTCCAGATTCTTAGCTGGTCAGCTGGCATCATGCCCTTCTTGTGCTCTGCCACATGCATCAGCTGAGAATGCTTATTTCACCCCAGAGGAGTAATATCTTCATTGATTAATTTTTTTTTAAAGATTTTATTTGTCAGAGAAAGAGAGAGAGCATGAGGAGGGGGAGCTGCAGACAGAGGCAGGGAGAGAGGCAGGTTCCCTGACGAGCAAGGAGCCTGACGTGGGACTGGATCCCAGTCTGAGCCAAAGGCAGATGCTTAACTGACTGAGCCACCCAGTCATTCCTTCTTTGACAAATTCTGATTTATCTTGATTACATACAAATCATAACTTCACTAACCAGTTCTTTCAAGAAATCGAGTGTCCACTCTGTCCTATCTCCTTGGTCACTCGCACTCTGCTTTTAAGAGCAAGGTTGTAAATGAGGTTTTATTTTTAAACAAATGTATGCATCTTGGGGAAGAGGAGTGTGGACAGATACACAGTTTATAGATTAAGCTGAGTCCTACATCCAAGGAGCTATATGCACTAGAGAATTGACGTTCAGAACTAGGCATGCCAGATTCTCTCTTTTTTTGTTTAATTCAATTACATTTACTAAATCTTTATTTTAAATTCTTTATTTCATTTCTTAAAGCTTTCACTTATTTGTCAGAGAGAGAGAGAGAGAGAGAGAGTGCACACAAGCATGAGTGGGGGGAGGGGCAGAAGAGGGAGGGGCAGAGGGAGAAGCAGGCTCTCCATGGACCAAAAAGCCCCATGTGGGACTCAGTCCCAGGACTCTGGGATCATGACCTGAGCCCAAGGCAGACGCTGAACCAACTGAGCCACCCAGGCATCCCAAAGATGTTTCAGAAGGCAGGAAAAGGTGCAGATATATTTGGCAAGACTTTTCAGTAAGGGTTTCCCACCAGGGACTAAGGTTAGAGAGCCAGCATCCCAGTCCTTGGACGTTTACTCCATTGAGTAGGGGTCTGGAAGTTCCCTGTAGGTGACATGTGCCTGATGCAGAAGGCTGGGGTTATCAGGGATCCCATGCAGGAATGGCAGATAAAACCCATCTCCAATCCCCTCACTCCCACCCCCTTGTACATTATAAAGGACTCACTTGGAATACGGGAGAGGGATGACTTAATGCTCTGGTGTAGGATGATAGTAAAAGGGATCCCCTGGTGCCTTGGGTGGGGCCCCACAATACAGCTGAAGAACTCCCCCAATCTAAAGGACAGGGCTGCATAGTTGATGCACAAGCGGGTACAGAGACACTGGAAAAACCAGTTCTGCAGGTAGTGGTTCAAACTACTGAAAAGAAGGCAGTTCCTTAGGAGACTGAGGAGACCACTCCTGAGCACTTCCTTGGAATTTTGGGAGTAGTCAAGGGGCCCTGACTTTTCTCCACTTCCTTCCACCCAGTGGGCACCAGACGGGAGAGACTGGGGCTGGCCTGTTCTCCACTGCAGTCCACATTCAGAATTTGGTGGGACGAGGATGCATACATTTCCAGAAGGCCAGATGCCAAACAAGCAGGGCCCCCTACTGGAGAAGGCTGCCTGCAGGGTCTGGGGGCCCTAACCAGGGTCCCAGAGGGGGAAGCAAGCAGCCAGCTGACCAACGCATTGCCCCTGTCAAGGGACTTGTGAGAGACAGATCTCCCTGATCTCAGGTCCTCAAAAGAACCCACGAATCACCCTAGAAGAGAAAATGACAGCACTTAAAATCTGGTACAATCAGAGGGTGCCAACATCAGGTGACAACTTTACCAATCAGGGAAGATTTTTGCTTGAAATCCCAGAGGGGCCCAGAGCAGCACCCAAGGTCGTAGACTTAGGGAATGGGAGAAGCTAAATTTATTGTCCCCTCCATACCTACCTCCTGAAGTTCTCCAGGCCTGAAGCAGGCTCTGTTTTGGAGAGTTGACAATTGAGTTTTCCATGAGTTTTAACATTTCAGTATTACAATATTCAGGACTTTATATTAATTGAAAGTGACCAGAAAGGCTTTGGGACCTGATATAATGCCATCCAAAGACAGTTAAAGAACAGGAGCAGAGAAGACGTTTGAAATGAGTAATGGGAGAGAGAATAAAGTCACTTTCTGCTTACACATGCTGAGTATCTTGCTCAATAAATTGGTTACATCTGTTTTATTTTCCTACTCTGTTAGATGCAGGCACAATTTGCACATACTTTTTTATTGTGGTAAAATATATGTAGCATAAAAGAGTACAATTTTGTGGCATTAAGTACATTCAGTACAAAAGTACATTAGTGTTCATCAGGTACATTAAGTACATTCCCAATGTTATGAACCATCACCACTGTCCATTTCCAGAGCTTTTGCATCATCTCAAACCAAAGCTCTGTGATCCTAATCACTAACTCCCAGTTCCTCCCACCTCAGCCCCTGGCAGCCACAATTCTGTCTTCATGAATTTGCCTATGTTAGGCACCTCCTATAAGTAGGATCACATGATATTTGTCCTTTTGTGTCTGGCTTATTTCACTTAACATAATGTTTTCAAGGTTTATGCATGTTAGAACGTACTAGAATTTCATTCCTTTCTATGACTGAGTATGTCACATTTTGTTTATTCATTTATCTGATGATGGATATTTGGGTTATTTCCACCTTTTGGCTGCTATTAACATTGGTGTACAAATATCTATTCAAATCCCTGCTTTCAGTTCTTTTGGTGATATATATTACCTATGTGTAATATATTATTACATATGTATTACATAATTATAATACTTAATGATAATTATTACATAGTCATCATGTGATAATTCTATATATCATAGATCATATCATATGATCATATGGTAACTCGTTTAATGTTTTGAGGAGCTGCCACACTGTTTCCATGGTGACTGCGCCATCTTGCGTTCTCAGCAGCAGTACACCAGGGTTATTTCTCCACACCCTTGTCAACATTTATTATTTTCCATTTTTTGTTTAAGAGCTTAGTTTTTGAGAATAGCCATCCTGGTGGGTGTGAAGTGATATTTCATTGTGGCCTTGATTTGCATGTCTCTAATGACTAATGAGGTTGAGTACCTTTTCATGTGCTTATAGGCCATTCATATATCCTGGGAGAAACGTCTATTCAGGTCCTTTGCCCATTTTTGCATTGGGTCCTTGGGGGTTTTTTTTTGTTGTTACTGTTGAGTTGTAGGAGTTCTTTTTATATTCTGGATATTAATCCTTTACAGATCTATGATTTGCAAATATTTTATGAATTGTAACTTTACTCTCTTGATAGCATCCTTTGATGCACAATTTAAATTTTGTTGGAGTTTAGTTATCCATGTTTTTCTTTTGTTACCTGTGCCTTTGGTGCCATATCTCAGAAATTATTTGCCAAATCCAGTGCAATGAAAACTTTTTTCCTATGCTTTCTTCTAAGAGTTCTGTAGTTTGAGTGCTTAAGCTTAGCTGTTTGATCCTTTCTGAGTTAATTTTCTTATACCGTGTTAAGAGAAAGGTCCAACTTCAGTTTTTGCAGGAGGACATCCATGTTTCCAAGCACCGTTTGTTGGAAAGACCTTCCCTTCCCCAATGAATGGCCTATCATTGTTGACAGTTTAAATCATATTTGTGGCAGCAGTGCCTGTTTCTCTCAAGTATAATGAACATCCTTAAGCATTAATAATATTGTAAAAATGACTCTCGGAATTCTTACACGTTTGCCAAGAGCTTCCTACTCCTCTTTTTCGTTCCCTGCTGTTATTCCTCTCCCATACATGTTGCTCTGGACTTGACCCTGAGAGAGTAAAAGCCAAAGTCCTTTTATTAAAATGGCCATGGCCTTGCATGATCTGCCCAATCACGGCTTACCTTTCTGCCTTCATTTCTTAATTCCCCTTTTGCTCCACCAGCCATGTTGGTTTCCTTGTTTTTTTTTCCTCTAACGAGCTAAGCACACTCCCACCTCAGCACATGTTCCCTGTGCCTGTGGAACTCCACAGCCATCCAGAACCACCCATACAAAATAACTTTTCCTTCTCTCCCCCATACCCTTTCTTTGCCTTGTTTTTCTTTATGGCACGTATCTGCACTTGACACACCGCACATGTACTTATTTGACTATTGTCTGCTGTCCTAGCACAATCAGAATATAAGCTTTGTGAGGGCAGGGGGTCAGCACCGATGAAAGAATGAATGATTGAATGAATGAATGAATGAATGAATGGAGAACATATAGTGAGTCCTTCTTTATTCATTCAATGAATATTTACTGACAACTTACTGTAGATGGGGAAGGAAGCGTGATGAAAACACAGGGAACGTTAAATATACAGAACTTGTTAAATGGCTCTGTACAACCCAACAATATCTGTATCTATATATACACACATATATGTGTATATATATATATATATATATATATATATATATAATTAGACGATTTTTAAAAAAGGTGTGGATGGGTTAAGTAGTCTCATAGATGACAAACCCAGTTTGGGATCTTTAAAGACAAATCAAGGTTTTGAGGGCAGAACACATCGCTCAGTGCACGGGGCGCAGAGATCACCCGCCCTCTTTGATGCTACATGTCCAGGGAATTTAGGACGGGGGTTCAGTGAAGCCAGTCAGTCTCCGCCGGGCTTCTGAGCCGAGTGACAGGGGTCAACACCCTCCTAGAGGACAACTCCTTTGCCCTTCCACACCGCGTTAGTCACCAGTTCCCAGAGCCTCCTCGGGTCTGGCCCGGACGTGTTCCTCCTCTGGGACCTCGTCAGGGGCTCTGCAGGGCCAGCGGCGCGGCCCCCGCCGGCCGCGATCACGGTCACAGCCTATATTTGAATTGTCCCCTATTTTCACCGCTACTGGGGAAAGGCCAAGCGGGGAACGTGCGCGGCGCTAAGTAGAGCAGCCGCCGCCCCACACCTGCTGCATTCAGGTGGCAGCTCGGAGGGCGCAGCCCGGGCCGTCGCCGCCGGGGAGGGGCTTCGGCCGGCCCCAGTCCCGGATCCTCTGGAGCCGCCCGGCACGGACGACGCCGGCGGGCCCGGGTCCAGCCTGGGGCCCGCGTTTCCGGCGGGACAGGAGAGGGCGCGGCGCGCGGGCGGCGGGCGGCGGCGGCTTCCCGGGCCGGCGAGCAACCCGACGCGGAAGGCCCTGGCGCACCTTCCTGGCGCACGAGCCAGACGCAGGGGCTTGCGGTGAGTGAGTGCCCGAGTGAGTGCGTGAACGCGAGCGAGGCCGTGACGCTCCCCCGCGGGGTGCACGGACGCGGGGTGTGGGGAGCCGCGGCCGCCGCCTTCTCCTCCCGTCTGGCCCGACGCGCGTGCCCGCGAGCGCGCACACGCCGGGGCAGAAGCGCGGGGCCCTGGAGACTCTGGGACCAGAGAACCCGAAAAGCCCGAGCCGGAGGGGAGCGGCGGTAAAGCCAAAGGGCCAGGGGGAGGACTAACGAGGGGGCTGGGGCGCGGGGAACGGCGGGAACGCGACGCGCGGGGGCGAGGGGCGGGGCCACGGGAGCAGGGCCAGGGGAGGGGGCGGGGCTACGAGGGGGCGCTGCGGCGCGGGGAGCGGCGAGAACGCGAGGAGCGGAGGAAGGGGGCGGAGCTAGAGGCGTGTCGGGAGCGCGGCGCGCGGGAGGGGGCAGGGCTACGGGGGCGCGCCGGGCGGAAGGGGCAGGGGAGGGCGGTCCCGGCGCGCACAATGGCCCGAGCGGGCGGCGGAGCAGGAGCCCCACCCAGTGCGGAGCGCGCCCCGGGCCGCGCGGGAGGCTGGGCGCCCCGTCCGTCGAGCGCGCCGGCGCCGGGCCATGTACTCGGGGAACCGTAGCGGCGGCCAGGGCCACTGGGAGGGCGGCGGGGCCGCGGGCGCCGAGGGGCCGGGAGCGGCGGGGACGCTGAGCCCCGCGCCTCTCTTCAGCCCGGGCACCTACGAGCGCCTGGCGCCGCTGCTCGGCTGCATCGGGCTGCTGGGCGCCGGCAACAACCTGCTGGTGCTCGTCCTCTACTCCAAGTTCCCGCGGCTCCGCACTCCCACCCACCTCCTGCTGGCCAACGTCAGCCTCAGCGACCTGCTGGCGTCCCTCTTCGGGGTCACCTTTACCTTCGTGTCCTGCCTGCGGAACGGCTGGGTCTGGGACACCGTGGGCTGCGTGTGGGACGGGTTTAGCAGCAGCCTCTTCGGTGAGTCGGGCCGGGAGGAGACGGCGCGCTCCCCCCCGCGCGCTCCGTTCCCGCCCCGCCGCCGGCTCGGTGCGCCCCGGCCGCCCGGCGCGCCCTCGGGTCCCCCTCTCCCGCCCGCCCCGCCGCTCGGCGCCCGCCCCGGCCTCGCCGCCTCTGGTCCACCCCGAGCCGCGTGGCCTGCCTTCCTCTCCTTCGCCGCCTCTCGCTCCGCGGCGGCCTCGGCTCGGTCCCCGCGATCGCTCGCGTCCCCGCAGCCGGCCCTGAGCCCCAGCCCCGCCCCGACCCCTCCGCCCCCTGTCCGGTTCCTTTCACGTCTGTTGTCACCCCGTACAACTCAACAGGGCGCGAACCCGCGGCTTTACCCTTTGAGGAAGGAAACGGAGGGCTGTAGAGTCAGCGGAGTCCAGAAAGAGTAACTCAGGGAAGCTGGCGAGGGTGGTGAGAAGGGGTGGAAGTCGGTACCGTTGGTGGCAGAGTGGCAGGTGTACTTTTTTTTTTCTTTCTTTCATTTTGCTCATTAGCAGGTGTAAACCTTTGAATGCTTCCTAGAAGGGAAAGAGTTTCATTCGGGTTCTCAGCATGCAAATGGGCATGTGGCCTTCTAAGCTATTTTTACTGTATTTTTCTCCTTAGGGGTTCCAGCGCCCCAGAAATCTAAGGTGAGGTTACAGCTGGCGCAGAATCCCACCCTAGATGGACAAAGAGTTAGCTGTGCAGCCGGGAGATTTCATTAAAGTAGAACTTGAATGTTAATCGAAGATTTATTTCAGCAATACTCCCAATCCTGTGGAAGCTTCGTGTCTTGTTGACATTTTGAAAGACGCTCTTTTTGAAGCATGTATCATTGCAGATGTGATTTTTCTAAGCTTGGGAATTATTTTATAGTGTGTGCTCCAGGAATTTCATTTGCACGAGATGTGAAATAGGAATGTGTATTTCACAGGTCTTAAAGGTCCTTGGAGGGAAAATTTTTAAAAATAGGGTGAAATATATTGAAAATTTATCACTGCTCTTATCTTGGCAGGTTTTTGAGAACGGAATCTTTGTAGCATTATCAGAAATTGTGTCATTTACCAACCTCCTATGTTGTGGCAAACCCAAATATTATATTTGTTATAATTCACTTTTTGGTATTTTGAAGGAAACAAAAATTCTCATAGGAATCATTTCGTTTATTTGAGTTTTTCTAATATTCTAATACTACTCCCCCCCCCCCCCGATAAGCAGCCCGAGAATTTTATTTATACAAAGATTTGAAACTTGGGAGGGGGCCGTTAAGTGTATGCAGCTGGTGATACAGATGGCTGTGTGCTTATACTCTTTATATTAATTTAAAATACGTGTCAGGCAATTTTTTAGGCAGGGCTAAGCTTTCAGTTAAGGAGGGGGATTGAAGCTTAACCCTAAAGTGCCATCCGTAATGCTTCCTGGGCTGGGCAACAGGTGTTTGAGCACAGACATTACAGTTCGTATTTCCAAGAAATGCTTTTCCTATGCTGGGCAGTTCTATTTGGACCCGGGGCCTGGGGGTTTAAAATCAAGGGTGTGTTGAGTTCTTTATTAGTACCAGCATTCACCCTCTTCCTCATCTCTTGCCTGTGTGACCTCATCCTGCTGCTGCGTCTCCTTCCCTTGCTTTTTCTTCTTCATCTCCCCCTGCTCAGGTGCCGTACTAGTCAGGAGGGAGTTTCTAAGACTGCTAGAAACATTCACCGCACATGGTGTTTTCTCCTGACGACTGCTCTGTTTCTCTGGGCGTATAGTTACTGCTTTCGACCATGACTTTATCCTTGTTTTTAAATTAGGGGTGGAAACTCTGGGATCAGAGTCAAAGACTTTATTTAAGTCCTGGGAGACAAGTCAGTAGTGGGATTCTGATGGAACTGAAAAAGTTCTTAGCCAAGAATAAGAATTTCTTTGCCTGAAGTCAGTTCCAAGGTTTGTGCTTCTAGATAAGGGTTAAGGCAAAGAAAGGGAGGGTGCTTCGCCGGTGGTCATCCCTGAACCAGAGCTAACTATGGCATGTTGAAGGGGGAGGAGATTTAAAAGTGCTTGTTCTAGAGGTTCCTGGAGAGGCTGTTCTCTACCAAGTGGAAAGCCCAACGGCCTGATGACACGAGAGTGGGCTCCACTCCATGGCCTGGCTAACCTCTTGTGTGGACTTTGCCAGTCGCTTAATCTCCTGCAATCAGTTTTGTTATCTCTTACGGGGGAGTGAGCTGCATGTTCTTTAAAGTTGTTCTGTCCTACGTGCTTGGTTATTCGAGGACTCTTGATATCTGTGGGTTAGAAGGAGCCTGGTTTTAGCCCTTATGCCTTGTATCCTCTGCCCTACCTCCTGAGCCAAGAATAAGCACACACTGTGTTTACTTTTCTTCCCATACCTTTCTGGGGTCTGTCTTCCTCCTCACACCCTGCTAGAAGAAGGCAGGTTAAGTAACGCAGACACACACACACACACACACACACACACACCTATGAGCAGGCATTGCAACTGCCCCACCAGTGCACAATTCCTGGTTTTTCAGGGAAATGCTGAAAACAAGTGTAGAATCGCCGATATTCTTGAGGCAGAGGCTCTGACTAGAGAGGACCGTTGAGCTGGCCATTCCACTAAACTGTCCAGTTGGTCTGTACCGTGAACTGGTCAACTTAATCCGACTTTCAGTTGAATGGCTTGTTTTACAGATGTCCAAGCTAACTCGTCATCTTAGCCTAGGCAGAACCAGTTAGTACTGATGTTGAGTTCAGCAAGCACAATGATAGGGAAAATTAGGGCTCCAAGAACTCTTCCTCTGACTGCACCATAACAGCTGATAGAAAGGCCCCCTTCACGTGGTGCGTGTAGTGCATTAGCCTAAAGACTTCAGGTGAGTATGCCTTTCACCCCTTGGTTGTTGCAACTCGAGCCACACCTAGTGCCGCAGAAATGTTCTGTGTGTGGCATATAATCAGTATTGTGCCAGAGGGAGAGCCTTTTTGCACTGCTGCCTCCTACTCCTTCAAAAGCAGCAAACAACATGTTAATCTTAGGGGATGTTTGGACAGGGCCTTCATCTTATGATACAGAGATTCAGGGTCAGAGCTGGAGTCTGGCAAAATGCAAGTCACCCTATGTTCACTTGGACTGTAGAAGTAGGTATGGTTTATGGTAAGATATTTTAACTTAAAAAGGTGGGAATTTTCCTTTTTAACTTACACCTAAAAAAACACATGCACATGTGTACATTCATATATTTTTTTTAAATGCATGTTCCCTACAGTAAACCTTTTTTGCACCTAAATATCTCAAAATGCTAGTTGTTTTACTGAAATAATCCTTTTGCAATAATCCGACTGGTTAATTCAGTTGAAACAGTCTCACGATGCTACCACGGGCTCCTAAGGGTGCTTTTTGCATGGAAATGTCTTTCATTCAGCTGTTCTAAAATCACCCGCAGGCTTACTTGGCCACAGAAATATTCCTCATCCTGATAGTGTGCACAGAGTGTATAGTCTGTTTCCATAAACACAGTGGAACCACACATTTCTTAACAGTCTAAGCTCACCGTTCTGTATAGTTCTATTCAAATATTAATTTTATTAAAAGCAAAAGGTACAGAACTATATTATGAAAATTGTTTTTATGGGGCATTATGATGTTACTTCCTCATTACAGTGTGTTTTGGGGGGATAAATCTCTACTGTTCATTTTTGAGAAATTAGAAAATATGTAAGAAAGCATTTAATGATTTGCTTTCCTAGAGGCTTATGTCCTGATAACAAGTCGGACTCCAGTGGAGTCGTTGTAATTGCTGTTGCATGAGATTACTTTTCTCTTCATATTGTTTACAGATGTATTCTTTCTTGAATTTTCTTCTTTCAGAGAAGAGTTCCAGTCACAAATGCATGTGTGATGCATTTTGACATTTACTGCTAAGATGAAATGCAGGAATGAAAACCACACATCCGTTTTAGTGTTCTCAGATGTGATTAAATATACTTTATCATATTTTTATGCTACTGACCTATAAGGAAAACAGTATTAAGAAAGGGTAACTGTTAAACGGCTAGGACCTACAACCTCAGTACTTCTGGGATGAACTAGACTCTCACAAGGAGAGATTGGATCACGGCATATGCTCAGCTCAGCGGAGCCCTCAGCCTAGACTCCCACGCCTCTCCTTTGTCAGCCGTTGTCACCCGAAGCTTTATCTCCTACAATGGCGGACCAGCTTCCCACAGAGTTTGATGTGGTCATCATAGGGACGGGTCTGCCTGAATCCATCCTTGCAGCTGCGTGTTCAAGAAGTGGCCAGAGGGTTCTGCATCTCGATTCCAGAAGCTACTATGGAGGAAACTGGGCAAGTTTCAGCTTTTCGGGATTGCTCTCCTGGTTGAAGGAGTATCAGCAAAACAGTGCCATTGCGGAAGAAAGTACTGCCTCGTGGCAAGGCCTGATCCATGAAACAGAAGAAGCTGTCACTCTTCGCAAGAAGGACGAAACCATCCAACACACGGAAGTGTTTTGTTATGCCAGTCAGGATGTGGATGACGGTGTTGACGAGATGGAGGCTCTGCAGAAAAGTCCTTCCTCAGCAACATCCAGCACCACCCCTGACCCTCTGCATTCCGCATGCTTGCCTGAAGAAACACACTCGTTGCATGCTGCCAGCTATGAAACGCCCGCCAAAGACACTCCAAAAAGTGGTGGAGAAGTTTCACTGGAAGTAACTGATGTCGAGGACACCTTGGCAAAGGAAGAGTGCTGTGGAGATGAAAGCCATATACCCGCAGTTTCAGATGGAGATGAAGATGGAAAGAAACCTGTAGAGAAAGACCGCACTGACCAACCAAAGAGAAAGAAGATTACTTACTCTCAAATAGTTAAAGAAAGCAGGAGGTTTAATATTGATTTGGTATCAAAGCTGCTGTATTCTCAAGGATTGCTAATTGATCTCTTAATCAAATCAAATGTTAGTCGTTATGCAGAATTTAAAAACGTCACTAGGATTCTTGCGTTCCGTGAAGGAAAAGTAGAACAGGTGCCTTGTTCCAGAGCAGATGTCTTTAATAGCAGAGAACTCACTATGGTTGAAAAGAGGATACTGATGAAATTTCTTACGTTTTGTTTAGACTATGAACAACATCCTGATCAATACCAAGCTTTTGTGCAATGCTCATTTTCAGAGTACTTACAAACTAAAAAATTAACCCCCAACCTCCAACATTTTGTGCTGCATTCGATTGCAATGACAGAATCCTCTTGCAGTACCATAGATGGCCTTAAAGCAACGAAAAACTTCCTTCGCTGTCTTGGACGGTTTGGCAACACCCCCTTTTTATTTCCCTTGTATGGGCAAGGAGAAATTCCCCAGTGTTTCTGCAGGATGTGTGCAGTTTTTGGTGGAATCTATTGTCTTCGTCACAAAGTCCAATGCCTGGTAGTTGACAAAGATTCTGGAAAATGTAAAGCAATTATAGATCACTTAGGTCAAAGAATAAATGCTAAATACTTTATTGTGGAGGACAGTTACCTTTCTGAGGAAACCTGCTCAAATGTGCAGTATAAGCAGATCTCCAGGGCAGTGCTCATTACGGATCAGTCTATACTAAAGGCAGATTCAGACCAGCAGATTTCCATTTTGGTAGTGCCTCCAGTGGAATCAGGAACATGTGCCGTTCGTGTCACCGAATTATGTTCTTCAACCATGACGTGCATGAAAGACACCTATCTGGTACATCTGGCCTGTTCATCTTCTAAAACAGCAAGAGAAGACTTAGAGTCAGTCGTGAAGAAGTTATTCACCCCATACAGTGAAACAGAAGTAGACCAGGAAGAATGTACAAAGCCGAGACTCTTGTGGGCTCTTTACTTCAATATGAGAGACTCCTCAGGCATCAGCAGAAGCTCCTATGAGGGCTTACCTTCCAATGTTTACGTCTGCTCTGGGCCTGACTGCGCCCTGGGAAGCGAGCATGCGGTCAAGCAAGCTGAAACGCTTTTCCAGGAGATGTTTCCCAATGAAGAATTCTGCCCCCCGCCTCCAAATCCGGAAGATATTATCTTTGATGGTGATGATAAGCAACCAGAGGCTCCTGGAGCCAATAATATAATCATGGCCAAAGTAGACTCCTCTGAGGGAAGCAAAAATCTAGAAAGCCCAGAGAAGCAACTTCAAAACTAGAGAAGAGCAAACTGGAAATGCTACATTGGACATTCATCCTGGCATCAGAATATTTTCACTTAAAGGACTCTTTCGTACATGATTAATCAGAATGGGTTATATGATGATATATGCAGATGTGTTTTAATTCTGTTTGAGACATTCAGTTATTGGATATTGTTGTTATCCTATCAGTAACTGATTGATTATTGGACAAAGTTAGTTTTATTTTAGTACTGGGTGTTATTAGTGAGGGTTCTATATTAGCAACTGTGCTTAAAGGGATGTAATATGTATCTGCTAATGACCTTCAGATTTTATTAGTCTATAATAACAATAATATGGAAAGAATATTTTAGTTACTTTTGTAATTATTTTAGTTGCTCCTGCCTCGAGTAGTTAAACACACACAGTAAATTATGTGGGTCTTTTGTATATAATATTAATGTACAGACATGATAGTAGCAATAGCAACTTCCATGCAAGTGCCAACTGTTAAAAGATTAAATTTGCATGATCCTTTACTTGTAAAGGTCTAGTGTTTACAACACATTGTGCAGTTCAGTTCCCCTACTTAGCCCTTGTAACCAGCAAGGCATTGCCGCCACCACAATCTTCTGTATTTCAGAAAGTGGTGGACAGTCCGTCTGATCATTGAAGAGGTCATTCTTGGGAAGTTTGTCCCAAAGGAAATCTCAGGATCAGGTTAGTTCTGGTTTACCACTACTTCAGAAAATTTCTGCAGAGCCCTGTGCTGGGCTAAAAGAAAAGAACTTCCAACAACTAACTTGGGCCAAAAGAAAAAATATATATATACATTGCTCCAGGAAAAGGTACCACAGATTTGAAATTCCGAAGAGAAGATGGAGTGAGGAATTTGGGATGCTGGTGGTTTTTCAAAGCCGTCTGGAGGTTTCCTGAGGTTTCTTAGGGTCCGATACACCACTTTGTGGTGCTGCCACTTTAATTAGCAGCAGAGTGTGGTGGATAGGAGTGAATGGAAGGAGGGTTCACCATGTCTCCTCCCTTATGCCCCACTCACAGTTAGTGAGGTGACCGCCTCCATGATCACTTCAGCCTCTCAGCTGTTACCTAGAGAACAAACATTTTTTCCAGAGCCCTCAGAAGCCAAAGCTGTCGTACTCCGGTGGTGAAAACCTGCGGAGTTGTCAGGAGAGCTGAAGTGCCTCCTCCTTCAGTCTCCTGTTTCCATTCCTCAGAATGGTCATTCCTCTAGGAAGAGAGCCCTCCAGAGCATCTACGATGTGCTAGGCACCTGTGCTTCCTAGTGACAGGGTCGTAACCACCCTGTGAGGCTGATCCTATTGAATACGTTTTTAACGAAGAGGGAAAGACAGTTACTAATACTTTGGCCCGGGTCTGGTATGGGGAAGAGCCAGGGTTGGAATCCAGGCTGCCCCGATACGGAAGTCCATGCAGCGCAGCGCGGGAAGCAGAGCCCGCGGGAAGCAGAGCCCACGGGCTCCGGCCTCTCAGTGTACTCTCAGATCAGGGAGATGTGAAGCGTAGGATTAGTTAGAAATAAAGTTAGAGCAGAGGAGCTCATGGAAGCAGAATTTGGCTAAATTTCAACAAAGTAATGCTTTTTAATAATGTATCTTTTGATCTGAGCAACATATAAAAATATTCAGATGATACTAGGCCCAGATAAGCTGTGAATAGTCTTTCGTTGCTCTTCTATATGTGAGGAAAATGAAACAACAAAGACTTAAGTACTTCACAGCTTCCTGAAAATAGAAGTCATGAATTGGTATTAATATTTATGCATGTATTAATATGGCAAAGTGGTTCTATTAGGTATAGCCTAAGGTTTGAACCTAACAAAATAATTTCACCATCTATAAAACAGAAATAATATTTTGTAGAATTAGTGTGAAGATTAAGTTAGATAATGTGTTTGAAATCCTAGCCAAAGGAATGCCACTAGATGACATTAGTATGGAGATTTACTACACTTGAACTGCACATTCCAACTTCTATTTTATATAATTTGACAGAACTGTGGCAAATTAGGACAACAGGCAAGGAAAGATAGATTTATCTTTTTAACTTAGGGGAAAGAAGTGAGAGTCTTGCCCTTTAAGTCCTACAATAACCTTTTCTAAATACACTTTGATGCTAAGTAGGAAGTTTAACTAAGACTTAATAAACCAGTTGGAAGGAAATAATTATGCAGTAACTACTGGTAGAAAGACTAATTGGATGTCAGTGTGAAAAAAAGAATTAGACCCACATATGATAAGACATTTCATTCCATAGGAGTTAAAATGTTGATTATAAAGGTGAAAATAAAAAGACTACAATTCTTATCCCAGTAGTGCAAAAGATACTTCATGGCACTGAAAAATATCACTAGCAGGGTAGGTGAGGTCAACTAAAGAAGAATGAAAAATGGCACTAAGTAAGAAGACAAAAAAGAGATTGGATTTTTAAAAAGCTACTTATATTACACATGGATAAAATGCTTAATATTTTTTAAAAAGTAGATGCACAACCATAAAGCTTCTACTCTTTACTGAGTAAGTTTATGAAGGGATAGAGTACAAATGACAGAAATGAAAGACGATGCTTAGAATTGATATTCAGGTCTCCGAGCACTAAAAATGCAAATTGAAACAACTTTGACCTGGTGTATGCTATTATATTAGCAAAACATTTTAAAATTCATGTGTCTTCATACCAGTAGCATGATTAGTAATTTTTAAAAGAACTATTTAGATCAAAAGCTCTGTAACCAATCTATTTTTGGCTAGACCAAGTCACTTTGAACAGCATATGCCTAGGAAAATATTTAAAAGAAAAATAAGCTACTTTACAAAGATACTTCTAGCAATTCCATTCATACACATTTTTTTAAAAAAAATCCAGCATTTGGGAAATGGATAAGTAAATTTTGATGTATTGCTATTGTAGACCGTTACGTAGTCATTAACAGATATTGATCTATGTAAAATTGTATGAAAAATGTTAAATGAGATTCAAAAATGTTAAAACATTATTTTATGTACAGATTATGTTTGTGTAAAAATTTAGGTGTCTACATCAAAAAGAATCAGGAAAACGTACTTAATTGGAGTTTAACATTAAGGGATTCTTTTTTTTCTGTAAAATGTTGATGTGTATGATACAAATAAAAGAATAATTGGTAAAGTGGTTATTGAATTGGTGAGAAAGTTACTGGGGTATTTTTGGAAATATATAAAATTCTTCAAATTTAAAAAATAATGTATTTTTTTTAAATTTTAATGTCAAAAGGTAATCTCCAAAAACATAGCAGGTGGTTTTATAACTCTTGATGGAAAGGACTTCCTGGTTAAGATGGATTTTGTATTTTGTATCTTTCCTCAGTTGCTCAGAATTAAGAAATAATGTATATTGTGACAACACTTTTTTTAAGAAACTGGAAATCCCAGAGCCAGGGGTGGAAATAATAGAAATAATATTAAAGCATCCTAGGACATCAGTATGAAGACATTACATAATAATTAAAAAGTGTGGCCCCCAATCCACGAATGCACTCTTCATCTGGGGTCTTGGATTCCAGGGAAATGAAGGAGGGGTTGGATTCACAGACATGGCCAAGCCTCTCTGTCTGAGGAGTGTTCTCAGCCAGGACAGCTAAGGATGGATCTCAGGGCCCTGAGGATGCTAGCAGACCCTGTCAGCCCGACTGATCCAAAGCAAGGTGACTGAATTCAACAAACATCAGTTGAACATCAGCTGTGGGTTATGAATTGACATTCTAAGAATTCAAAATAGAAAAATGAGTAAGTTCTGTACCTGAGAACCATTGTGTTGGAGAACGTGCTTCTTGAGAATATAAGACGTTTTCTATCCATCATACAACCTGCTATAACTACTACCACCCCCTCCCCAAAAGAAAAAGAAACAAAGGAGAAATCTGGTTTGAGATTCATGGCATTCCTTTAAGGGGAGTCCAAAAGTTTTACTACAGTTGGAAACAAGTAGCTTAAGAGTTAAAAGGTCAATTAATACTTTCTGAAGTCTATTTTAGCTACCATTGAGCGAATTAAGAAGTTTCTGACTTTAATCAGAAGTTTTTTGTGTTGCTTGGGGGAATACATGAAGAGAAAGTATGAGAGATGGGTCCCAGGGATCCAGAGCGCTGAGAGCTCAGGGAGTCAGGAGTGTAAATAAACTGAAATGAAATAGGTCATAAAATTCCAAGGCCAAGAAGTTCCGATTAGGACGAGTTCTGTTTCCTTCCTCTTGGCAGCACAAGCGGAAGTCATGCTCTCACTGCACGGAGGTAGTCGCCTCGTCTTTGAAGGTTTTTAGATTTCTACTTCAGTATTTTTACCTTCGATCATAAGAGGCACTGTTCCTAGTATAGTTCTTATTTTAACTGACAACCTCATGTATTCACATTTCAACAGCAGGGGACACAGTACGGCCAGCTCTGTAAGGCATGAACCGAGAAGCTGCCTGAGCTGGAAGACTCGGCCTCTAACATGCATGTTAGGAGCGCAGGCCTGCCGCAGCACTGGTAGGAACACTGCCTTTTCTGTTGACAACTACATTTTGTTTCATGAACCTCAGGACCACTGTGTCAGGTAAGAAAGGGCAGGTATTTATCCACGTTTCCTAGATACGACCTGGAGGAACTGAGGGTCTGACGCGTATGCGCCCATAGTGGGTGCCGAGAACAGTGTGAGAATTGCAGTGGCACCGCTCCATGTTGGAGGCGCTCCGCATTGGAGTGGGACTGCCTCCGTGTTGGCACAGCTGAGTGACATGTACGCGTGTGTAACAGAAACCGCTGCTGGAAGAGGGGCTCCTGGAATTTAAGAGGACATTTGGGTGTGTGTGGTTTTTTTTTCTTTCTTTTTTTTTCTTTCAAGATTGTATTAATTTGACAGAGTAGGAGCAGGGAAGCAGCAGTGGGAGGGGGAGAAGCAGACTCTGCTGAGCAGGAGCTTGATCCCAGGACCCTGGAATCATGACCTGAGCTGAAGGCAGCAGCTTAACTGGCTGAGCCACCCAGGCGTCCCTAGAGTGCATTTGTTTTTCAACAAGTAGCAAAAAAATCTTCCTATGAATTAAGATCTGTGTAACTAAAGTGAGACAGTGGGTTGGGAGAAGGCGAAGGGAGTTGATGACTTCAGGTCATACCAGAAATCAAAGTAATATTATCCCAGTATTTATTTCAAGAGCTTCATTTCTTGATACACCATGTCCATTGGTTCCTGCTGTTGTCCTTGGATTGTGGCATTTTCCTGTTGCTAAATACGTATTTAACCATAACACCCTCTGAATGATGACTACAGGCATATCTGTCATCAGAGGAAACAGTGAGCGGCTTCAGAAGTGCAGGGCTGACAAACTATGACAGGCAGATAAACACCTGTTTGTAGTTCAGGCAGGAGAGACATCTTTAGATGTATTCTAGTTTTAAAGAAATAGGAATCCTTGGGGACTTTCATGCCATGGGGTTTATGCCAGTTCCTTTTATTACTTAAAACATGAAAGCCTTTGGAGCACCCATGTCTGACATTTTTTTTAATTATTTTTATTTTTTAAAGATCTGATTTATTTGACAGAGGAAAAGAGACCAGGAGCAGGGGGAGGAGCAGAGGCAGAGGGAGAAGCAGACTCCCCACTGAGTGGGTAGCCCAGTGGGGGACTCCATCCCAGGACCCTGGGATCATGGCCTGAGCTGATGGCAGACACTGAGCCAACAGGCGCCCCTGTTTGAGACTTTTATTTGTTCTTTATTTATTCCTCCCTGTACTTCAAAATAACAGAACTACTACTAATGCAGTATGCAGAAGTATTTTTTTTACATCATTATAAGTTAATTTCATCATTATGTGGAAGTTTAAAGTTTTTATCCCAATTTCAGCATTTCTACTACCCATCATAAAGAAGACATTTAGGGGAATGTCCTGAGGAAGACCAGGGAATCTTGTCTTTAGGCAACTAATAAAACTGTTAATTTCCTGAAACAATTTCAGTCAAGTATTATGGAGGAATGAGCTGTATGTCCGTCCCTTCCCCGAACAGTCCCACTTTAGGACGGCAGACCATGATTTATCATGACCTCTGTTACTGAGACAAACACCAACCAGGTGTTTATTAAAAGGAAAAAGCAGCAGATGAGAACCGCACTGGAAGTCACTTGTCGTGAGACTATAGTTTCCTTTAAAACAGAGTCTGAGTGTGCTGGAGCGCTACGCCCTCTGTAGAGTCTTGCATTTCGCAGGCAGACAAGGGCATTGGGGGAATCCGGAGGTTTGGGGACCCTTCTTCCCTCCTCACCCCTTTACCGTCATCACCCCGTTCCAGACAGAGGACCCCTGGGGCCAAGCTCTGGGAAAAGATATCAGAACCATGGTCCCAGGTCTTTTCGTTAGTAGTACAGGTAATTAGTTTTTAAATCAACAAAAATACTGAAAATGATGGAATATTTTAAAAAACCCATAAGATGTCCCACCTAATACTTTTGCTAATTTTCTCCCATCAAAGCAGTTATTCTCAAGCCAGGGTGATTTTGCCCATTTGGCAATGTCTGGAGACATGTTTGGTTGTCAAAACTATAAAACAAGCAAGGGGGTGCTACTGGCACCCAGTGGGTAGAGGACGGGGAAACTGTCAAACATCCTACAACATACAAGACAGCCTCCTCCCGGAAAAGAATTACCCAGCCCCAAACTCTTCATTAAAATTTTGAGTATTTATAATGTATTTGTTTTCCTTTCTTTTAACTTTTGGCCTTAGCATCTTTTTCATGTAAGTGCTTCTTCAACAGGGCCGTTGTTGGTAGGAACGGCTGTCTTGGCTGCTCCTCCGGATTCCCCCAATGCCCTTGTCTGTCTCCCTCAATAATCAGCAGTTGCTTCCTTCTGAAGCTTTAAGACAACTCGAATTCCAGAACAAAATTCAGAGAATTAGGGAATATATCTCATCCTGCCTCAATTGTCAGTATTGATTAGGGATTTTGTTTGTTTAAAAAAAATTCATTAATTCAGAAATAGAATAATTCTGCAAAGCATTTATAGAAATGAGAGGATGATACCTTGCTTATTTTGGTGTTTTTTGGTAATACTACTTCCTTGTTACCTTTCTCAATGGTATCTTCATATATATTGCAAACAACTATCTCAAAATCAATGTAAACGTATTTCAATATACTTTTTGTTTTGAAAGGGTGCTTTTCACTTGACAGGCTATAGGCAGATGAATCAAATTACATGTATATAATAATATCCTGTGAGTTTCAGATAATCCAGTCCAAGACTAAATAAAGCACCCATAATTGAATTGTACCCACATTTTCACTCAGTGATGGTTCACCAAGCAATGAGTGAGGGGAACAATTTATAAACAGGGATTGACAATTTATAAACAGGGATTATCTAAATTATAATAAAATAGGTCAGTATTCTTAATGCAGGGAAGAACCCCACCTAAATTACACTGCAAAGAGAAACATAGGGTTCAATACAATGTGACATTTACTGAACATCGTCCCCTAGTTGCTGTGTTAGACCCTGGGAACTTACTGAGCACTTTATGCCATGCACTGTTCTAAGGGTTTGCTATATTTATCTTACTTCCTCCTCATGACAGCCCAATTGGATAGGTTCTCTTATGATCCTCATTTTGCAGATGGGAAAACAGACACTGAAGGCAAAGAGCTTGACCAAAACTACACAGCTGGTAAGTGATAGAGCTGGGCCTTGGTCCTGGGGAGTTGGACTCCAAAATGCACGTGCTGCGACTAAGATGTGATGTGAGGTGTTCAGAGAGGGCTCAGAGCAGGTCCAGGAACAAGTAACGAACTCCTCATGTGCCAGGAACTCTTCTAATTTCTTTATACATATTGTCACATTTTTAAGATAACCGTGGGAGGCAGGTATTAATGTTTCCATGTGCACATGAGAACTTAGGCTCTTAGTTGTCCCAAAGTTACAGAATTGGTGAGTAGTGGAACTCCCACTCCGTTGGGGCTGACGTTGGCACTCAGTTAACCAGTCCATTAACAAGGCCGTGGTCATTTTTGTGATGTAGGTATGGACAGACTTCAGTGAAGGCACAGAGTGTTTTATCTGAGTAGGGAGAGCTAAGAAATCTTCATGAAAGAAAAATCCAGGGCTCTGAAGGTTGAGAAGGGTTTCTAAAAGTCAATATTGGAAACATTCTATATGGGGAGAATGTAGAAACAGACATAGGGGCATTGAAATGGTCTGCACAGCTAGAGCAGTCACCTGGTGTGGAGAGATGGACAGAGGGTTAGAACCATGCTAATTATCAGCTGTGTTGAACCATGCTAATTATCATAGTCTTAAATCCCAGGGGACTTGTGGATACAAGTGGATAATGAGCTATTGCAGTTTTTCCAGTTAGGGCTTGTGTTTAAAAGTGTACCCATTGGCAATGTGGAGGGAAGCTGGGGAGGTGCAGAGACCCTACAGATGGCTGGGAAGGAGGAAAAATATGGTATAGTCTGGGCAGGGCAGGGTGGTAAGAATGCAACAGGCAGAGAAAAACATGGACACAGAAACATGGTTGGTCGTGCAAGGTGATCCGGAGGTGGTTCTGGAAGGTCTTAGAGGATTTCGTATGCAGGGAGTGTTGACTTTGTCCTAGTGGTCTAGCACGTCCCATCATTAACCAAGGAAATGGGCTGCATCTAGATACCTATAGAGGAGGAATCCAAGGGTGGTAAAAAGTGTAGAAAGGAGACTAAACACAGCTATTAAAAGATCTGGGCAAGAGATGCTGAGAGTCTGAACTGGGGTCATAGCAGGTAAGACGGAGGACAGACCTGAGAACGACTGGGAAGATTAAATCGGCCTCACTCCGTGACTGATTGGATGTGAGAGCTGCAGGCGCGAGAGAAATCGGAGACGGCCGGGAAGAGGCTGTGGATAGGGATGTGCTGCGAATGCAAACACGGCACTCCACTGCGTTTGATGTAGCAGCTCTGCCCCCGGATAACGTCCAGACTGGGAAGATTCCTTCTCTAGGATTCCTGGATATACCCCTCCCAACCCACCCCCTGGCTTGTTAAGCCTCAAGGATGTGAGTCAGAGGCTTCCAGCACCTTGATTCCCAGAAAGTCCGTCTGAGACTCAGGCCACGTAGGGAGCAACCAAGTCAATGACGGGAGGAGATGAATTACTTTAGTAATTAATTTTAAATTTAAAAAATTACTTTTTTTTTTGAAGTTTCCATGGCTCATGATACATTTCTGTTGGACAATGTGTCTGCAGCCAGTGCCGCTTAAAGACTTCCCAGTTACATGAAATAATCCAGTTTCTTTTTCCTTAAACGGGGAGAAAAGGTGGCAGAAATAGGAGAAGACGTAGAACCTCTTCTGGAGGGGTTCTAGAAGCCAAGGGGAGTTTCAAAAAGATCCGGGTCTGAAGTGTTGATACTGCAAAGAGGTTGGGAAAACTAATGTTATGGCGATTGATTTCACAACTGATAAAATTCTAGAGCAATGGTTTTAAACTGTACAGTATGACTCAAATGGGAGTGTTTTTAAAATACAGATTACCAGGTACCACACCTGCATTCTGGGTCGGTGAGTATATAGGGCCCCCTGTAATTGTTTGCTGGGTGGGCGGTGGATTGACAGACACTGTGATGTAGGTATGTGGGAATAATACAAGTATTTGATGATATAGTCGAGGGGATTTAAAGTAGCTTCTGGTGCATATTTTGGCAGGTTGTATTAAAACTGTGTATGCCTTTTTACCCAGAAATTATATTGTCAAGAATTTATCCTAAGGAGGTAATCATAGATGCAAGGATATACCTAGCAAATGGACGGTAGAGTCCATGACTAATGCTTAGTAAGTGCACACCACATGCTAGTTTCTGTTTATGTGCTTCATGCATATTAACTCTTTATTCCCAACTCTGTGAGGTAGTTAGATACTACTAGAACCCCATTGCTCAGCTAAAGAGAGTAAAGCTCCAGGAGATTAATTTGTTCAAGGTTTCATTAAAAGTGGAGGATACAGAGCCTGAATTCAGTGCCTTTGATGGTATGTTGTATCATCTCCCCTCACATCAGTGTTAGAATAGTCCAGTCAAAAGTAATCTAAAGATGATTACTGTGTTGTGAATTAACATTTGTTAAGTGGAGTATAGGGTGTCGCATCGCGGTTTAGCAACAGACTACAGGAAATCAACGCACCAGCAAACGAATTATTCAGGACCCAGACTCCGGAGACACTCTTTAACTCCTCTTTCCCCCAGAAATGATCAGAACAAATCCTGTGGTACCTCCCATCTCTGCTGAGGTCAGTCGGTGCCAAAGGAGAAAGCGTCTTCAGTCCACGATAACTCCCATCTTTATGGCTCAGTGTGTTTTCTGATCTGATCCGATCCTGAGCTGCCGCCCTGTGTGCTCAGCCTCCCCTCGCGAGTGGCAAACTCCTCTGTGTCTTCAACATCATCGCTGAACATTTTTGCTACTTCCTCACTTTCCTTTAACCCTGGCAGCCCCTGTGAACCCTGATTTCCCACCACCAAGCAGAGGCTTTTTTTAAAAAGCACTTTATTATAATGTTGTTAAATTAACAAGTGGAGTAATGTGTTAAGTGGATGTTGGACGTTGTTATAGGGTGTTGGATGGTGAATTGGGTTCAGCAACAGATCACAGGAAAAACTGAGATAGTTTATTACCCAGAGTCCTAGAGGAGTACATGGCACCCCTCAAGGGGTCACATGGGGAGGTCAAGGCAAGGTACAGGCAGAGAGAGACACATGCCGTTATTAGGGTCTGTGGATGGAGTGCTTTAGGGTTCCCAGGGCAAGCTTGGTCAATCCCAGCAGAAGGGGTGAGTTTGATATGCCACGTGCAGACCTTCTCTGAGGAGGGCACAAGGGGAAGGTCCTGGGAGGTGGGGGAGACCGGGTCATAAGGGCGGTTGGGAAAAGTTCTATGAGGAACTTAGGTTTGCTTGTGAGCGCATGCTATTCTGTAAGCCATGTGCTTGCGTGAGGGGCTGGTGCGAAAGTCCCTGCAGCCATTTGACCAAGGGGGTGCTGAGACCGCAACGGCCTGCGTAAACAGCAGCTTGGCTGAATTCTCGACGTACCCCGTAGACCCCAGGGCCAGGTAGTGGAGAGGGTGACCCACCGAGTATCACTGCGGCTCCCAGAGCGCCCCTCCTTCATTTCCTCCGGGAAGATGTTTAGTCTGTCAACACCTGCCCGCAGTGCGCTTGAACTTGGGCTGTCAGGGAGGTGTGCGGGGACTGTAAGGCTCGGGTCGCTGGGTCTTACTCAGTCGTCTCTCTCTCCTCCTGCATCATCGGCTTATGGTCGAGCCGCCACCCCCAACGGTCCTTGACTTGGGACCACCCCGTTCTGCTCTTCATTGGAAGAGTCTGTCTTCTGAATGCCTACTCCTTGCTGCCCCCATGTCCTCAATGAGTTTTATTCCTTTTGTAAGTTACTTTAAAGGTTTTTTAAAAAAATTATTTATTATTTTTTTCAAAGATTTTATTTATTTGACAGACAGAGATCACAAGCAGGCAGACAGACAGGCAGAGGGAGAGGAAGGGAAGCAGGCTCCCTGCTGAGCAGAGAGCCTGACCTGGGGCTCAATCCTAGGTCCCTGGGATCATGACCCGAGCCGAAGGCAGAAGCTTTAACCCACTGAGCCACCCAGGTGTCCCTACTTTAAAGTTTTTATACTTTAAAGTAAAGGGTGACACAGTGAGTGCACACATCTGCCACCCTCAGTGAACAGAGATGAGCCTTCCTATATGTTTAAGCCATCTTCAAAGAATGGAAAATTACAGATCCAATTATCTTCTATTCCTCTTTCCAGCTCATTCCACCTCCTCCCTCCTCGAGGTCGCTGCATACATGAATATAAGGTGAAACCAAGCAATGTTTCATTGCTTCGCTCGTGATTGATTTACCCATTTCCCTCTTTTGATGGACATTGGGTTACTGCCTGTTTTTCTCTGTATTATAACAAACAGTGCCTCACAGTTTATCCCGGTATACATCTCTTCCTACTCAACGTGCGAGAGTTTCTCTAGGTCTCTGCTGTCCAACCTGGTCACCGCTACTCTTGTGCGTCCTGAGCACAGGAAATGGAGCTGGTCTACACTGAGGTGGATGAGTGTAAAAAAAAAAGCACTGGACTTTGAAGATTTAGTATGAAAAACAAAATATTTCATGAGTAAGTGTATGTTGATTACGGATCTAAATATCTAGATATGTTGGATTAAATAAAATGTTATTGAAATTAATTTTATCGGTTTCTCTTTTTAAAGTGTGGCCACTAAAAAAGTTAAATACTCTATGGGCCACATACTTCTGGACAGCACCGCTCTAGGGGATAGAAGTCCCTTTGGAATCGGTGGATGCAGTGCATGCTGGGTAAACAGGTTCCATCCCAGACCTTTATATCAAGCCCCCCATTTTCTTGGTGATCTTTCCTCCCTCTGAGCTCCTATGGCACTTAGGTCTGAATGTCTCATGCAGATATTCAAACACACAGTTCTGTATTTTGGTTTCTCTTTTTATGCTGCCTTTCCCCCTTTATCACCAGGGACCATATCTGATGACTGGGCTTCCCCAGGATTAAGCTCAGGAGGAAGCTTCCTTAAATATTTAAGGAAGGTTTAAATGCTCCTGGTACGTTACCTCTCTGCTTTTAAGCTGCGACTCGCCCTACAATAATTTTATCTTATTTACCTAGAATATGCCTCGTGCTTCTTGTGCGTCCAGGCTTCTCTGTGCTCGCCCTAATGTGGCAAAATCGCCTTGGCAGTGACATTAGTCCTCACTCTGCTTCCCTTTCTTTGAAGAAACTCCTGCCAATGTCTTTCCAACAAATTTATCGCTTCTAATGGGTTCTGGAGTCTTGGTAGCTGGCAAGGCCAGGGCCAGCCTCACACATACAAGGCCGTTAGGTTTATAAAAGCTGCTCGTCAAATGACACAAGTTCAGCCTCTCTCCACCAGGCTGCGTCTGGTTCTATGAAACGGCATCATGACAGCTTCTAAGAGCGCAGGAAGCAACAAACTGCAAATCACAAGGGGAGGCAGGAATGACCCTAGAGGCGAGTAAGCTACAATGAAGCTTCAAGCCACCGACACAACACAGACAAGCCCCCTCCCTCAGAGCTGGCGCTTTGTGCATGACCAGAGGCCAGTGTCCCTAGGGGACACTGTTCTGTGAAATGAAGTAGTGGTTTCCTGTGTTCCTCCACTGGTGTTGACTGTGGAGGAAAGTCTGGGAAATGAGCAGAAAGCCACAGAGAGATGATGTTAAAGGCCATGGGATTTTAGCATAGACCTACTGTTCCGAAACCAGTCAGAGGCAGCCATGCTCGGGCTCCCTCCCAGGCGTACCAAAGCAGAAGCTTCAGGCCAGGGCCTTGGAAATCACATTTCAACCATTTCCCCAGGAGACTCATCTGCAGCTATTTCAGGACCTGGCAGTTGGAGTCACTGTTCCTACCACGGGAGACAGACTCACTGCTCAGATATAGAAGGTTTTAAATTAAACATCGAGGGAGAACCCACATGAAGCCCCAGCCGGCAGCGTGATGGGAGCTGGAAGCCGTAGCACATGAATGGGTCTGGGATTCAGCGGGAGCACCTGCGAGCTTTGCGCGTGCCGATTTGTAAAGCTTCCCTCCCAACCTCCAATCTTTCTTTAGCCTTTTTCCCCTCGACATTCTCGGCTCAGGATGACTAAGACTTTCAAGAAAACGATCCTTTCTTGCCCGCCCAAACTGCCGCACAGTAGTCGCCGAGATGGGTTTTACACTACACGCCCACCTCCCAGATGCGCCTGTCAAACCTCCAGTGTTTCCAACCGTCAATGCACTGCCCAGGGCACAGCAGCAAGGGTGGTCCCTAACACATTCTGGCAAGTTCGTTCTTTTTTCCCATCGCCTGTGTCTAGGTCCTGACGAATCTCCTACCACAGTTTTTAGCTGATAAGTTACTTGGACACACACACACACACTCTTTTTTTTTTTTTTTTTTAAAGATTTTCTTTATTTATTTGACAGACATACATCACAAGTAGACAGACAGGCAGGCAGAGAGAGGAAGGGAAGCAGGCTCCCCGCTGAGCAGAGAGGACCCTGAGATGATGACCTGAGCCGAAGGCAGAGGTTAATCCAGTGAACCACCCAGGTGCCCCCACACTCACACACTCTTAAAACTGAGTGTCTTATATTCATTTTTGAGAGAAAAGTGATGCTGGTCCTTGGCTATATCTCAGCATTCTCCACTTGGTGATAGAAAATGACCTTAAAATGGAACCGCAGTGTTACCACCTGCTTTAAAACCTAAATTCTGAGCTCCTTTGAGGGCTTATAAATTATAAATGACTAAATTAAGATTTAAGTCTGTACTTCTCTGATCTCCTTGTATTTTTAATTTGTTCTTTTGGGCTATCTCAGATTTTCATCTCTTAATGCCAGGTCGTAACCCAGAGAGTCCTTAGAAGCTAGAATCTTGGTTGCAGGCAAGGGGTCACATATCCCCAACTCACTCGTGTGTGGAGTTTCTCTACAGAATTCGCAAGACTCCGTGCTCCTCTATTTTGATCACCACCAACTCAGCTCTTTCTGAGGAAAATCTGAGCAGAGCTCTGGCCTCGCAATCAGAAGATGCGGGTCCTCCTCCAAGCGAGACATTACTCATCTGTGACATTAGGCTCATCCCAAATCCCAGCACCCTTTCTCACACCCTCACCCAATGAGGACACGAGCCTTCCCTTCCCTTCACAGGTCTGTGAAGAACGGACGGTAAACACACCTGGGGCAGTACTTCGAAAATTATTAAACACCATACAAAATAGGCGTTATGATTTGTTACTGTCATTGGAGAACAAGAGATGACAAATCTAGCGGGAATATCATTTGACTTTACGTCATCCATAAAAATGAGGATTTTATAGGGACTTTTTAATAATCAAAAATTATCATGCGATGACTGCTAACTAGTATTTTGATTTGAGCGAGGGGTCCCTCAGGAAAAATAGTAGGAAGTGGGTCTTCTGTTATGTTCTTCTGATCTAGATGTTGTATTTTCCTTTAAAAACGTTTCCTTTTCTTTGAAATCTGTGACTCTTTCCAAGCGGCATTTTCACATGAGTGTTTGCTTAATTATAGGTGTGACTGTTTACTTCAGGGTTTTTATCCTTGACTCGAGAAGAAATACGGTCATATATACATAACTTTTATCATCAGCTAACCTATAACCCCTTGTTAGCTATTGCAGAAGCCAGGGAGGATGTCAAGATACACAAGACATGGTCCCTAGCTCTTAGGCATTTGCAATATAACTGGAAAGACAAGACATGAATGCGTAGAATTGTGACCAAAATACAGGAAGTCGTGAACAGCCGCCACGAAGGTACGGTGTGTGCTGTGTGCGCGCAGAGTGTGGCCTCACTCAGGAAGTTAGAAATGGCGAAAGAGAAGATAGGCCGGGGTGCAAGTAAACCGCAGAGCTCTCTGAACACCCGTGCAGTAAGCAGAGGAAGCTTTGCAGATCATTATGCCAGAGGAGATTACAGGGGTTATGAGATTATTAGCACAGGTTCCCCCAACATAAGGCCTCAGGCAAGCCTACGGATCAGTGACTTCCTGGGGGTGGTTTCCGGGGGATCGAGAATGAGAGAGTCCAGGGAGGGCAAGCATCCAGGCCGCACCCGGAGCCGTGGCTTCCCCCGAAACAGCCGCGTGCTCTGTCCTTGGGGACACCTTTAGAGAGGCTGTGTGAACCCGGCGCCTCTTGAGAAAACCCGTGGAATGGGTGGGTGGGGGTGGGTGCACAGAGTTGGATCACTGGCCCCTTCCTGTCTCTTGGCTCCTTGGGTCCCAGTCTGCTCCGTGAGGTGCTCCATGCCCCTTGCCTCTGGCTTGGCTCAGCTGAGCCGGAGCAGCCGCTGGGGACGCCGCAGCCTACGTGAGCTCGGTCCAGGGAGGGCACAGGTGCAGGCCGGTCCGGCCCACGGGCCAGGGCTGGCCGGGGCTGCCCAGCCGAGCCTTGTCACTGTAGCAGAACCAACGTCGCTGGGGAACAAGGCAGATGGTCACGGCCCACGCTGGGGAATGGGGGCTCGTGAGCTGGCTCAGGGACATCCGGGGTGGCCCGCAAGCTGAATCCCGTCTCCCACTGGTGCTTGGCGCAAAGGAGCATGAGGCCGGACAGAGGGAAAAAGAGTCAGTCAGGAGCAGGTCAGAGCAGCCCCTTGCGGGCTGTGAGCCTGAATGAGAAGGAGGACACGTGGGAGACCCAGGGATGAATTTAGAAATATTTCCAAAGAAAAGCTTCTGGTGAAGCGAAAGCGCAAGATCGAAGGAGAGAGGAGAGACGGAGCAAGCATACGCGTCCCTCAAGGGGCCGGAGGCGAGGTCCTGCTGGAGGAGAATTCTCCGGTGCAGCTTTTCTGCGGACGCTGTGCGCGTTGTCCTAACATCGAGGTTGCCCTTGGCAAGACGTCATTTTGATTAAGTGATAAAAACAAGGGCAGCGTATGCCTCCCGTTTTACTCGTGGCCCCAACCCATTTTTGAGTGCAGTTCAATTAGGGTTAGAATTTAGAATATCTCAGATCCTGATAAACCCTCCCCGCGGACTGTTTTCTGGACTGTTGTCCTGCTGCGTTTATGTTGTCGCTTATGAACCTTAAGTAACGGCACGGAGCGGTCACTTTATATCGACACTGACCTTCCGCCCCGGGCCTGCAGACTCCAGTCACCACGGGTGTTTCTTGGGACTCCTGGCATATCGCTTATCCATTCCCCCCTCGCGATCTATCTTGTCCAATATCCTCCGCTGACAAGCAGACCGAAGTATAAAGTAAAGAAAGTTCTAATAAGACCTTACCCCTGGGACGCCTGGGTGGCTCAGTGGGTTAAGCCGCTGCCTTCGGCTCAGGTCATGATCTCAGGGTCTTGGGATCGAGCCCCACATCGGGCTCCTTACTCAGCAGAGAGCCTGCTTCCTCCTCTCTCTCTGCCTGCCTCTCTGCCTACTTGTGATCTCTGTCTGTCAAATGAATAAATAAAATCTTTAAAAAAAAAAAAAAAGACCTTACCCCAAGATGGGGCTCTCCTTACCCCAGAAGCCAACAAACCCTAAAACAGTGTCAAATCAGAGGCGAGGCAAACGGTCTGAAACTGGGCTGTCGGTGCAAAGGGAGCTGTAGGAAGACAAAGCCAAGTTTGAAGCCCGAGGAGGCAGGACAGAGGCACTGATGTTGGAAGAATCAAAGATAACCTTGGGGAAATGAGTCCAGGATGATTTCCAAGCGACGACGCGGACGCTCAAGGGAGCCTTGGAGGAGGGGACGCACGACAGAGGGGACACACGACCGTAGAAAAACTCCCCCGTATTTTACCAACGGAATCAACACTTCGCTCCACCTCCCTGTGAAAAATCACTAGTATTTTGGGGGCGGGGGAAGAACTCCCTTGAAACACCCGTGAAGAGCGGCAGAAGCCAGAACTGCGCTGACAGCGTGGTCACGGTGCCCGGCCGGAGCCAGCCCACAGCCCACGGGCCAAAGGCTGCCCCGGGGACACCCTGTCTTCTGGGGCTCGCTGGCCCTTTCGTTCGGGGCATTCCGAGTCCGTAGCACACAGTGAGCATCGGGTGGGTAGGTGTCCAAGTGGTGGTCAAACCAAGTCTCTGTGTAGGTTTCTTACCTGAAATCATAAATTTTTGACCCACAGAGCTGGAAGTTTCACACTGTGCTGGATTTCTGTGGAACTGAGTCCGTGCACTAACCCTGAGGAGCAGCAACTTTGGGGAACAAACAATGGAAAAATGGAATTTGAAAAGGGGGAGGGAAACAAATATGGAAAAAGGAATTATTAACTGGAACTCAGTTTCTGCCGTAACAGACGGCGGGCGAATGCCTAAAATACGTGCACTAAAGGACTGTGCACCTTTTGGGTCTTTCCACGCACTGCTGTTCTTGATCAAATGGTCACTGGGCTTTCCAGTGCTGGAGAAACTATTCAGATGAGCATGGTCATCTCTAATTTCCTTTCAAATTCTTCAGCTTAAAAGAAATTGAGTTTTAAAGTTCTTTTTTTTTTTTTTAAGATTTTATTTATTTATTTGACAGAGAGAGATCACAAGTAGGCAGAGAGGCAGGCAGAGAGAGAGGAGGAAGCAGGCTCCCTGCTGAGCAGAGAACCCGATGCGGGACTCGATCCCAGGACCCTGAGATCATGACCTGAGCCGAAGGCAGCGGCTTAACGCACTGAGCCACCCAGGCGCCCAGAAATTGAGTTTTAAAAAATCACCTTTTCAAGGGGCTCCTGGGTGGTGGGACTGTCAGTTAATCGCCGGACTCTTGATCTCAGCTCAGGGCTTGATCTCAGGGTCTTGAGTTCAAGCCCTGCTTAGCGCTCGGCACTGGGCAGGGAGCCTACTTTAAAAAAACAAACTAAAAAAAGCCCTGGTGTGCCTGGGTAGTTCAGATGGTTAAGCGTCTGCCTTTGGCTCAGGTCCTGATCTCTGGGTCCTAGGATCGAGCCCCACGTTAGGCTCCCATCACAACAGGGAGTCTGCTTCTCCCCCTCCCTTTTGCCCTGCTCAAGCTCTCTCTCTCCGTATATGTCTCAAATGAAGAAAATCTTTAAAAAAAAAAAAAAAGATTTTTTCAATAGTAGTAGGCAACACATGGATTGTATATGTTTTCTCTAGTGTCTACTTCACTAGTAGAAACTTTTTGATAATTTCCCAAGAAGATTTAGACAATGAGTTTAGCATCGTGTCGACTTTGGAAGCAGACTCTTTGATTTGAATGTTGGCTCATGTTTTTTATTAGTTTGAGACCTGAGCAAGGTAGTAAACCATGTTTATCTCAGTTCCCCCTACAAAATGGGGATGGTAGTAACTTCCACGTGTCTTATAGAGTTGTGAGGATTAAATAAGAGAACACAGGCAAACTGCTCAGAGCAGTGCCTGACACACAGAGATACTCTCCATGTGTTATGTGGTGGAAATTATCCTTGTTAATCAAGTAAAAGGGAGCAGGAAAGATTACTCTACTAATAAGCAATGGAAACAAGATTCCAAAGAAGAGGTTACTTCCTAGGAGAATAAGGTTTCTCAGGCATATTAAGCATGTTGTTTTTCTGATTTAAGGTTCAAATACAAATAGAGGTCCTAATTAATAAAGAAACATTTTTATGAAGCAACATCAAATAGTTTCCAAAACTATATATAGATGAAAGTAATTAAAACTTCTCTCCTTCTGGGGCGCCTGGGTGGCTCAGTGGGTTAAAGCCTCTGCCTTCGGCTCAGGTCATGATCCCAGGGTCCTGGGATGGAGCCCCGCATCCGGCCCTCTGCTCTGCAGGAAGCCTGCTTCCTCCTCTCTCTCTCTGCCTGCCTCTCCACTTACTTGTGACCTCTGTCTGTCAAATAAATAAATAAAATCTTTAAAAACAAAACAAAAGACAAACTTCCCTTCTTCTAGAACCCTCTGCTTCCACCATATTGAATTATGTGCAGGAACCCGAATGCTCTAAGCTCGGCCAGGTCTCCGTGCGTTTCATGCGCCGGAATGGGACTGACACTGCTTTCCCCTCTCGCCCCTCCTATTTGCCTGGTGAAACCGTATTTAATCTACGAGATTCACTCAGATAGTGCCTGCTTCCCAGAGAAAAACTGGATCGTTTCCTCCTGTTATCAGATTCGGAGTTTCGCCTCATACTCTGGAGTGTGAGCTCCTTGAAGACGTGAACCACGCCACATTTATTTTTTAATCCAGCAGATGAGTATTGACAGGTCTGGCGCCTGGTCCAGGCAATCGCTCTTCTAAGCATTTGCTCTCGTGTAAACTTGCTTACCCAGTCTAGACCACTGAGCTATAAGTAAGTTTATTCACTGTGGACATCTAGTGGCCAAGGGGGGAGATGACTGTTCTTAAGTAATTACATTAATAATACTTATTGTATAAATTACGCAGCAAGTAAGTAAAGTAAATCCTTACTGTATAAATTATTAACAATTTAAGCCCCAGAGCTCCTCTGCCTGTTCCTGTGCCTTCTGCCAGATTTCTACCACTTAACGCAGTTTTACCCCTAGATACTGAACTATTCAACAATAATAACTATGATGATGATATCTTATATATCATCATCTAACCAAATACATTCATATTCTTATGTAACACATATACACACCCTCACGATGAGGTGGCGTTTTGGTACTATTCTTTCTATTTTACTGTGAGCAAATTGAGGCTCATAGATATTAATTAATTCTCCCAGAGTGATCTGTGTTTATGTACAGAAACTGAAGTTGAATCCAAGGCTGGCCTCATAGACATTCCTCTATTATAGAATTTATCACCCTATTACTGTTTCTTTCTTTTATAGTTTATCTTTGCCCATTTCTTAGCACAGTGCCTGGTCTATTTTATGTGCATGGATTGTTGATAAATGTAAGAGAATGCATAATCCCCAAATTATATCACAGAGAACTTTACTGACTCAATCTGGTGTACAGAGTTAACCCTTAGATACCTCTTCTTGTTTCCATGCATTTTGTATGCTACAGCCTTGGCCTTGAAATATCCTCACCCTCGCCAGCTTGATAAACTCCCTTGCATTCATCAATTCAAATATTGCTTTAAGACCTTCCTCAGTGTTTCCCTAGGCAGAGGTCAGTGCTTCCTCGATTGTATCCTCCAGCTCCCAGACACAGCTCTGGGTCAGCACGTATCACACTCCTGTAATTCCTTCTTTACACGTCTGTCTTCTGCAGGCTCTGAGATCTCCGTCAGCAGTTCAGGCAGAGGGAACAGTGGTGTCTGCACAGCCAGCTTGGAGTGTGGCTGGCACTTTGGGGCTTGCTGTCTGTATCCCAGTGTAAGTAAGTGACACAGCAAGATAAAGCAGAGTCTCCATAATATGCCGAGATTATGTTTGTATGTTTGTTTGTTTTTTTTAAGATTTTATTTATCCATTTGACAGAGATCACAAGCAGGCAGAGAGGCAGGCAGAGAGAGAGAGGGGGAAGCAGGCTCCCTGCTGAGCAGAGAGCCTGATGCGGGGCTCGATCCCAGGACCCTGGGATCATGACCTGAGCCAAAGGCAGAGGCTTTAACTCACTGAGCCACCCAGGCGCCCCCAAGATTAGTTTTCCTAGACTTCTGTCTTCAAATGGGTGAACGCATACTGCTCGAGATACAGCTCTTCCTGATGGTTATGTGAGGACAGTTTTAGGAGAATCAACGTCTAAACGCTCAGCTTGTATTCTCTCCCAGAAACCAGCTCCCTGTGATGCAAACCTTCCCTTTCTCCATCACTGTCCCCTACTGCCCACAGGAAGATACACCCCTTACCCATCCCAAGTCTTACGGTGCAAGTCACCAGGGAGGGCAGGGAGGAGGTCCCAGGCCGCAAACAAAGGGGTAAGTTAAAACACTGACGACGAACCTGGGGAAGTGGCTGACCACTGCGGTGGTTTCCGGTTCACCTTTGACAAAGTTGAGTTGGTGGATGAGTAAATACAATTTTGATAATAACCATTCTGCAATTTTTGGCATATAAGTTCAGGAGAGCTCAAATCATTGAATATAAAAGGAATGTTCTTATAATCAATAAGAACTGAATATAACAAAATCCCTTCCATTGCATCTGGATACATGTGTGATCAAGAAATCTTTAACTTTATAAGCAAGAAAAACAGGAAGAGAATTTATCCTTAATTGTTCTAGCCTTGGTAATAGTAATTGTGGATAAGGTATAATCTCCGTGGTGAGGGAAAGCTGTACTGATCACCTTAAGAGATTTATTTCTAATTAAGTTTTTTATTTTTTAATATATTTTTTATTTTTTTACGATTTTTTTTTTTAATTTGACCGACAGAGATCACAAGTAGGCAGAGAAGCAGGCAGAGAGAGAGGAGGAAGCAGGCTCCCCGCTGAGCAGAGAGCCCAATTCAGGGCTCGATCCCAGGACCCTGGGATCATGACCTGAGCTGAAGGCAGCGGCTTTAACCCACTGAGCCACCCATGCGCCCCTTTTATTTTTAATATTTAACAAAATATTTTGATCAGTTGTATACAAATAAAAAACTGATAACTTCATCTGTAAGACAATTTTTTTAACATTTAGACACTTGCTACCCAGACTTTGCTCTTCATACCTTTAAAGGTACTCTAATTCAGGCCCCGTCGTACCTGCTTGGACTATTGCAGTAGCCTTCAAGCTGATCTCCATGCCATGGCCTAGGGAAGGGAGTTCCGTACCACTGCGGGAATGAGGGTCCTTTCAGAGGAAAGAGGAGAAGTTAAGAAGAACTTAACTGTTGTCCTTCACACTTAAAAAACATGACAGAGTAACAGGTTTATAATTTGCTGTTTTATAGAGGAAAAATGGTTGTGTGTGTGTGTGTGTGTGTGTGTGTGTGTGTGTGTGTTTTAAGAACGAGAAAGAAACAAAACCCTTAGCGAGAAATCAAAAGCGTTTTCCAGCAGACTCATCTGCTCCTTTTACCCTCCTCTCTGCTTTGGATCCTCGGGAGTCCTGGCACCTCTGAATCCTCTCATCATTTTTAGACCCTTAAATGGTCTCCCTGCTCTGGTACATAATTCTTAGTTTCTCCTGGAATATGCTTCTCCTTCCGGGTTCACAAAGGCCCCCTGTTCCATGACGCCCGTCCCGCAGTCTTACTGTTGTTTGCACAACGGGGATCCCTCTGGGCACCTAGATTTCTGCATTTCTGTCATCCCGAAACCTCCAGAGTTGGAAAGGTGACGGGCACATAGTAGGTGCTCAAGAGAAGCTTGTTGATGGAATGAACCGCTCTCTGGGAAGAGGCAGGGAAATAAATGAGAATGTTGTTAAAGTGTATTTGCTGCCAAAAGGAAGCAGGCATGTAGACCCGGGGAGCACAGGGGGCTCCCCTCCCTCGTCAGCCGTCCTGGATGAGAACAGTCCGTAGGCTTATGTCCGCGAGCAGGAGGGTTAACCCAGCCCCCCTGCTACTGTTATGGTAACTTTGTCCCTTCAGCCTTGTGAAACCCACTTCAATTTCATCTTCAGTCCTGGGTCAGGACTGAGAAAAGGTCAAATCAAATGAGACTCACTGAGTGACCCTCTCTTCAGAGTCTCTCTTGGGCAGGAAGTTTAACATAGGAGCTGTATGGCCGGGGCAGAGTTTTTATTCTTGTCCTGCGCAACCCACCTGCCATTGATTTTCTTTCCTGGGTGAATATGTTTCCAGTCAAATGTCCTGGGGTCTGTGAGGCATTAGTCCTCTCAGATGTGGCTTTCAGAGCACCTGGTTTGTTCCGGACACCCTGGGAGGTGTCTCCAGCGGACAGCGGACCCTCGGCCACGTCCGGCCGCCGCCGCACCATGTCATAGTGTCCCACTCTCTCTTCTTGCAGGCATCGTTTCCATCACCACCCTGACTGTGCTGGCCTATGAACGTTACATTCGCGTGGTCCATGCCAGAGTGATCAATTTTTCCTGGGCCTGGAGGGCCATCACCTACATCTGGCTGTACTCACTGGCGTGGTCGGGAGCACCTCTGCTGGGCTGGAACAGGTACATCCTGGACGTGCATGGACTGGGCTGCTCTGTGGACTGGAAATCCAAGGACGCCAACGACTCTTCCTTTGTGCTTTTCTTATTTCTTGGCTGCCTGGTGGTGCCCCTGGGAGTCATAGCCCATTGCTATGGCCATATTCTGTATTCCGTTCGAATGGTAAGTTGAAAACGGCAGGTGCCCCTCCCCTAATCTATTTCCAGGGTGGGCAGGTCTGGGCAGAAGAGACTCAAACTCTCCCTACGTGATCAGTGGTTGTCCGCAGCTGGCGCCGTTCTAGGGGACTTCCTGGGAGAGTATAGAATTCTACTCTGTTCAATAGAATTGGGCACTGAATCACTCTCTAAAAGGCAAATGAGGAGTAACCTCTACTTTCTCTATGCCACCCTCTAAACCACAAGGAGGAAGGAAAGGGGTTCTGGACAGATAAAATCAGTAACAACCAAGAACACCTGCATTCTCTGACACTGTTAGAATTAAAGAACTCTGACCAAGGAAATTCCACACTTCCCATGATTTTATTCATTCAAAGGTCATGTAAATCCACTAGACCATAGTATAGATATTTTTTCCGGAAATCACTTCTGAATCATAAAGCACAAGACTGGCCACAAATGCGTTTCCTGTTGAGTGCTAGCAAGACGTCTGAAGTGACAGTGGGAGGCAGTCTCCTACTTTAGCCCCAAACACTTTCCTTGCTCAATCACCATGTCTTCCTGTCTGCGTCTTCCTTCAGAACTCCTGCTCAGCGGTCTCCTGTGCACCCTGCTAAACCCCTCTAACTTTCACCTTTAAAAAACAAAACAAAACAAACAAACAAACAAAACCTAACTTGGCCACATGCATTACTTTAAATCATAACCCACTGCTGACTTCCACATTCGAACTTTTCTCATACACATCTGTTTTGTAAAAAAAAGAAGAAAAAAATCCCCATACCAATCCAAAGATAGGTTTTCCCTATGCCCATAGTCAAACTACAAAGAGCGGCTGGAGGAAAATACGCGCCCAGATTCCCAATGCCCATACTGCAGGTCCTCCCAGCAGTGTCTGACAACTTCTGGGTCCCTGGAGGGTCCGCTCTCTCACACGGTCACTTCTACAAAGCCTCAGTTCTCCTTTTAATTCAGCTCTTGCCCTAACCCCAGTCATTCTTATCAAATAATCATGCTTATTTACAAGAAAGCCATTATCAAGAAATGTCTCAACTCCCTGTCCCCCTTCATACAAATCGCTCTGTTCAGCCTCATTCTTAGGTTCCCCCCTCTTCAGTTCTGGGGTCATGGCATAGATCTCTGAGGACCAAGCTGACCTTAGCTTCTGGTTTCCCCCATCCCCATTTTCTGCCCCAGGGACCTCTCGCAAGTAATAGTTTTCTCTTCCACTTAACATCTCCAATCTCTTCCTTACTTCTGGCTCCTTCTCTTTAGCAATAACTATGCTACTATTATACAAAAGCAAAGTCTGCTCTCAACTCCCTCTGGCTCTCACTTCATCGCCCTCCGCACCAGTCTGTACTCAAAGAACCATTAGTGGCTTTTGGTGTTCTATCACCACTCAGTAAGCATGCATTCGGCCAATATTGGTCGAACATAGAGAATGCACCAATTACTGACTATTACGGGCTGAATGTTTTTTTTTCTTCTCTCTCCCAAATTTATATATGGAAGCTTGACCCTCAACCAACGGTATTGGAGATGGGGTCTTTAGGAGGTAATTAGGGTCATATGATGTCATGAGAGTGGGGTCCTCATGATGGGATTAGTGCTCTAGTAAGAGGAGGAGGAAAGATCAGTGTCTCTCTCTCTCTCTCTCTCTCTGTGTCTTTCCCTCCCTCCATCTCTTCATCCTCCTGCCGTGTCTCTTTCCAGCATGCGACACACAGAGAGAAGGCAGCCATCTCCAAGCCAAGAAAAGAGGTCTCATACCGAAACCTGCCTGTGGGCATCTTGACCTCAGATTCCCCAGCCTTCAGATGTGTGAGAAATACATGTCTGTTGTCGAAGCCACTCAGTCCATGTTATATTGTTATGGAGGCCCAAGCTGACTAAGCCGTTGCCTAAGCTCTGAGGATGTAACATGTATAAGATATCGCCCGTGCCTCAACGAGTTTATAGTTTAATAAACTTACCTAGCGCTTAATTCCCCAACCCAGAGCAAATTGGCGCTTCCTTCCTTGAGCACACTGTCAGAGAAACAGCCCACATTAAGGTAACTGATGATCTCTCAAATGCTAGATCCAGGGAACACATTCCTATCTCTTTTTTCTTTTCTGACATCCATGGTATTTGACACTTGTGGCGTTATTAACAACTTCCACTCACTGGTGGTTTTCTCCTCCACTGTTTCTAGGATTCCATTCTCTCCTGTCTTTGCTGCTGATTCTCTGGCCCATCTTCTTAGGTCTCTGCCCAGGGCGGCTTCCTATGGGCTTCCCAGCATTGTGAGTGTAGCTCTTTTCTCTTACTACACACTGGCCTTGGGCATCTCCTATGCTCTTAGGATGTCCCCTTCTAACAACGGCTTCTGACCCAGGGTGTTCTTCTGACCTCTGTCAGGTCCCAGTCAGCTGCCTATTGCAGACCTCCACTAGGATGGTCCCCAGACCTATCAGATTCTTCTTCTTCTTCTTCTTTTTTTTTTTTATCTTAAGATTTTATTTATTTATTTGAGAGTGAGAGAAAATATGAGAGAGCAGGATGAGGGTGGGGTGAGCACAGAGGGAGAAACAGACTCCCCACTGAGCAGGGACCCTGATGCAGGCTCGATCCCAGGACCCTGGGATCATGACCTGAGCCGAAGGCAGACGCTTAACTGACTTGGCCTTCCAGGTGCCTCTTCAGAACATTCAGTTAACAGATTCCATGTGCGCGAAGACAACTGGGCCATCTTTCCCCCAGACCGGCTGCTCCTTCATTCCCTTTCTCAGTGGATGGTCATTATTCCTCAGCCAGAAATGAGAGCATAATATTTGACTATTCCTCATCCAAATCTCCCCAATTATCTCACAATCAATGATCAGTTTTCATGTATTCAACCTCCTATTTTTCCTTATATCCTTTTCCCCTCTCCTGTGGTCACAGACTCAGTTCAAAGGGGCCTTAGTTTTTTCTTCCTTTATTCTTGCTTTCTTCTAATGCATTTTCTCCACACTTCCACCAGAGTAATTATTCTTAAGTGCAAGTTTTCTCATATCACTGGCCAGCTTAAAATCCTTCAGAGGTTCCTCTGCCTTCACGATGAAAAATAAAGCCTCTGAGTGTGAGTACCAGGGTCCTGCAGATGGTCCTGCCATCTCTTGTCCGTGTGTCCGGCTTTAATTCTTGACATGCCGACCCTCTTGCCAACTCGGGTTCCAGTCAAGTGCAGTATTTCCTGTTCCCAGAACTTGACACGTGTTCTATTACTACTTTACATTAGCACTCATCCTGTTCCTGGGACACTCTGTCCTTGCCCCTTCCTCGGCTGAACCACAGGAGGCTGAGCTCAGTATCTTCCTGCCCTTACCTATGTCTGAATCCATTACCCATCCTGTGTGTTCATAGCCCCCTCTGGTCGCCTCTCTCATGACACGCATCATCTACGGAAACAGTCTGTGTGCCTGTCACCTTCAGAATCCAGTGAATTCCTTAAAAGCAGAGACCCCGTCTTATTCATTTTTTCACCTACGGCTGGAACAGGACTTGCATAAAGTAGTTGATCAGAGACTATTTTTGGAATGAGTGACAAACAATGCATTGGAAGGGCAAGTGGTGCGAGTCTGAAGAGACTTGACTCTAGACCACAGTATTCTCCACTCAGAACCTGGTGGTTATCCAGAGGGGTGACTCATAGCACTGATGGAGACAGAGCTTCTCATGTGAGGAAAGGACTCACGGTGAAATGTTCGAAAATCTACAGGTGTCTGCATCACTAAGCCCACTTTAATGTAGGCAGAGGACTCTTTTATTGGGAATTCTGGGGAATGTGTCTTAAGTGGTTCAACCTTCAGGACAAGTTCAGCTGTGCATATGCTTTTGCTCCATCTGTAGCCATTTTAGAAGATATTCTCAAATGATTGTATATTGGGATAGGATATTTGGGGGGCTCTTTTATTTGGAAAACTTTGAAAGGACAGAGTGAAGGCATGGAGAATGATAAAACAGAGAGGCCAAAAGAGATCAATGAAAAATAATCATGGAAACTACAGATTTGCAAACACAAATAATCCAGAACAATAATCAGAACTATATCCTTGTACCAAAGAGAAACTGGGCTTTCCCAGCCCAGTATTTCCTTAAATTAACTTCTCCAGCATGCATGTAATTTCAAGATGATAAATGAGTGCTCTGCTTTGATACATGTTGAGAAGATGGGAATTGAGTTGCTCAGAAAGGGTAGAGATGAGTCTGTAGGGGACTCTGGATGGTGGGGAATTGGAGACAGATGATTGAGCTGTAGTTATACTGAGTATATTGTATATTGTATATTATCAATACAATGCAATATATCATATATTAAATAGACTATATATTGAGTATATCAAATATATATATACTCATTAATTGCAACTGAGGAGCCAAAAATCTGATTTGATTCCAAAATTTGATTCCAAATATTCCATAGTATCATAAAAGTACAAATGCATATAAATGTGTTACTTTCAAATATAACTCCAGTGTAAATAAATATTTAATCTTGGACATAATCCCACAAAGTCATGTGTGTGGAACTGGGACCCAACTTCTGTTAAGTCCAACAAGTTATTCATTTGAATCTTTTTTAATCTTGACTCTTAGAGGAAGTAATTGATTGCCAGGAGCAAAAGTGGTGAATCTGGGATATGGATCCAGACCTAATTCCAAATAGAGACCTTTTATTAGAACTCTACAACCTTCTTAAGAAACTCTGGGGAGGGGCACCTGGGTGGCTCAGTGGGTTAAAAGCTTCTGCCTTCAGCTCAGGTCGTGATCCCAGGGTCCTGGGATAGAGCCCCACATCGGGCTCTCTGCTCAGCGGGGAGCCTGCTTTCTCCTCTCTCTCTGCCTCCTGCTCTGCCTACTTGTGATCTCTGTCAAATAAATAAATAAAATCTTTTAAAAAAGAGAAAAAAAACTCTATGGAAAATTTCCCATCCACCCAAAAAATGTTCTGAAAATAGAGTAATATCCTATCACATGAAATAAAATAGTTTCTTCTAAAATAGAATAGATAAGGGGCACCTGGGTGGCTCAGTAGGTTAAGCCTCTGCCTTCGGCTCAGGTCGTGATCCCAGGGTCCTGGGATAGAGCCCCACATCGGGCTCTCTGCTCAGCAGGGAGCCTGCTTCCTCCTCTCTCTCTGCCTGCCTCTCTGCCTATTTGTTATCCCTCTCTATGTCAAATGGATAAATAAAACCTTTTAAAAAATTAGAATAGATATATAGATAATAGAATAGATAATAATAGAATCCAACTTTACAACCATGCCCACTCCTACACCTTCCTCTACTCTATAAAAACACAATCATTTTAATTATCCATATTTTCTTCCTACTCTCTGTCAGTATGAATAGGTGATTCTACTAAGAACAGAGTTTCTTCAATATAATTTTAGATGATATCAATAATTTAGCTGTATCAATTCAAATATACGTTTAAACACTATAAGCACATGTTCTGATTTATTTGGAAATTTTTTTCCTTAATTTTTATGATAATCCTGGAAATAAAAAGGAATGCTTAGATTTTGCTGAAATGCAATAAATTTCCCAGTTTAAAATTGTGCACTAAGTATAAACAGTATGCAAGATACCTTATTTTAAATACATAGGCATTTGTATTTTTGTAGCAAACTTAACTTTTTAGGATAGTCAGAAAAACCATTTTATTTAAGAACATACTTTTGGTGTAGAGGGATATTATCCCCTCCCCTTACTAACAAATTTATAATAACAATAGAAGGAACCTCGAAAGAAAGAACTTTTATCTGAGAAACCCAAACAACTTTCAGACTCTAGACCATTATTCTTCAGTGCTTTACTAGGGATGAATTAAAAGCAGATATGCTGAGTTTACAGGGATGTGGCTACAAGTGTTCTCTGCACCTGAGCCCGGATGAAACCAACCACAAGCGAGGTCCCCATCCAATCCCACTTTGCAGTAGTTAGCTGGGAGTGGAAGCCACCATAGTTTGCAGCAAGAATTCATTTGGGAATTTAGCTTTAACCAAGACCAGCTTAACCATGCAGAACCGACGTCACATGTTTGCTGCCTGGTTTGAGAAGTTGAGGGTTATGGTCTGGATTAGAGTTTCCAGGATCATAGAGAGAGTTTCCAACTTGTCAGGACTCTGTCAGGCTGTCTTTCAGTGACTGGAGAATCTAAGCAAAATAATTCATTTTCTTCTTCTTTTTTTTTTTTAAGATTTTATTTATTTATTTTAGAGAGAAAACATGCGTGGTTGTGGGGGGGGGGGCAGAGGGAGAGCGAGAATCCCAAGAAGACTACACACTGGGCATGGAGCACAGCAGGCCGGATTGTGAAATCAAGACCTGAGCCAAAACTAAGAGTCCCACACTCAACATCTGAGCCACCCAGGCGCCCCCATTCTTTTCTTCTTTAAAGAAATTGGAAAACATTAAAAACCATTAAAGGATCAAAGAGGCTATGAGGCTCCAAGTACTGTATTAAAGATTAATGGACTGAGACATGGAGAGATTAAGGGCTGGACACAGTTGGAAGCTCTTGGATCAGAAGTTGACCCCAAAAGTCCTGTTGAGTTGTCTTTCCACAAGGGTGGGCCCTGGAATTTTGTCTGTATATCTATTATCAAAGCAACATGAGAAAAGTTTTCTTTGACTTCCAGTTCTTTCTTTTTCCTTTCTGCAGCTTCGCTGTGTTGAAGATCTTCAGACAATTCAAGTGATTAAGATTTTAAGATATGAAAAGAAAGTGGCCAAAATGTGCTTTTTAATGATATTTATCTTCCTTATCTTTTGGATGCCTTATATCGTGATCTGTTTCATGGTGGTGAATGGTTATGGACATTTGGTCACTCCAACAGTATCTCTTGTCTCCTATCTCTTTGCTAAGTCAAGCACTGTATATAATCCGATTATTTATATCATCATGATCAGAAAGGTAAGTGTGGTAATATACATGTTGTTTTCACCATGTAGATGTGGTTGTTGGAAAATGTAATACTTTTATAGAGATTATTCAGACATCTTCAATGATAGAAACCAAAGTCAAGAATTTTATAGGAAAAAGTGTTCAGGAATAAATGCAAGGTATTCCCCAAAGAAAATAGTAACAATTCTAAGATCTACCAAAAAGCTTATTAAGTAAAATTCCATTAAAATTAATATTTAATTCATCAGGAAACATTTTATGTCTTGTAATAATAATGGCCACAAAGTTAATAATTTACTTAAAATACTTACTGTACTATGGAGATTATACCCATTATCTTTCAAAACACCATGAGATAGGCACTAGAATTATTTTTTACTTGATTTATGAATTATAACACAAGTTCAAGAAAGTTAAATGACTGGCCTGCTCCAGGAATTGTTGGTGCCTGGATTCCAGTCTGGTTTGCTAGAATATCAAAGTCCATCTCACCACTTAGGGTTTCAGGTATCATAATTCACATGCCATGACCAGTGTGTAGCTCAAACTAATTCGTTTCCAGAAACTCCTCTAGATCGAATGGGAAGCTTATCATCTGTGTGTGTGGTACACAGGTTTCGGCTTGACGACTGTCAGCCAGGACTATGAGGGCCTCAGTAGGATTGCGAAGAAGTGTGAGGCTAAGCCTCTAAGTCACAAAGCTTAAAGACCAGAGAATTGCCAAGTTATAATGGCCAATTCCTGCATTGACATTTTTTATTTTTATTTTTAAAATATTTATTTATTTATTTGAGAGAGAGAGACAGAGAGATAACACGAGGAGCAGGGCCTGAGGGAAAGAGAGAGACAGAAAGGCAGAGGCAGAGGGAGGGGGCATCATCAAGCTGACTCTTCCCTGAGCCTCGAGCCCAACTCAAGGCTCCACCTCACAACCCTGAGATCCTGACCTGACCAAAACCAAGAGTCAGATGCTCCATAGACTGTGTCACCCAGGACCCTCTCCATTGAAACTTTAAAGTAGCAGATCACACTAATAACAGGCAATAATAATTAATAATAATTATAATAATAGCTACTGTGGCTACTAATACTCAAAAGTTTGGAATGAGAAAACATTTTTTCTATTAACCTTATAATGTTCACTGCTAAATCTCCCCCTTTGTACTTTCATATGGTTTCAGTCTCTATTCATTGATGGTCTTTCTTTCTCTTTCATGATGCCTTCATTTATCTATTTACTTGAATCCAGAGAATTTTAACTCAGAGTCCCTAAAATCTGAGAATTACTTGAATTGGCTTCAGGAGAGCCATGAGAACCTCTGAAATTAGTCATAAAACTTTTTAAGAATATGCACATGTACATTTTTCTAACAAGATAGTTTATAAGCTTAATTTTCTGAAGAAGTGTAAGGACTTCATATTTTAACTACCATGTCAACAGGCAAATAATTACATTTAAAATATATTACCTGACATTATGTTTTGTGTTCTTTCTCTGGGCCAGTGGCCCCTATGTCAGTTCTTTTAAAATTTTAGTGTGCATACAGTACACCAGGAGAGACCGTAAAAAAAAATTTTTTTTTTTTTTTTAAAGAGTACATACTCAGATTTGGCACGCCTGGGTGGCCAAGATTCTGCTTCGTGACCTTGCACATGGTCCCCATGTTTCTGGTTCTCAGGAGCACGCTTAAGATGGAAAGTCTGAAAGACACAGTAAACTAACAGATAAATAAAACAATGGTCCTTATCCTCAAGGAGCTTACCATTTATGTAGGAAAACATATTTTGACATACTTTAACCCTTATAATAATGTATCTTTAGCACTTAAGCTGGTATAGCAAACACTAGTTTGATGGATAGTCTCAAGCAAATATTTTTAAAGGTGAGTATAGACTAAATACTAACTTGTATACAAGTGAGTTTTAAAGAAGACAGAAATCAATGTAGCTAGCTCTTCTATTTTCCACTGATATTTCCTGGTCTGGGAAAGCCCATGTATTAAACTTCAATTTTGCTCTGAACTAATGGGATAAAAATTAAATTAACTTTTTATTTATATGTTTTATTGGTCACTATAGACTATTGCAACAAATAACTCCACCATTTCAGTGAATCAGCAAGAAAGTATTCTTTCATTTCTTTTTGAAAAAATTTATTTTAGAAAGAGAAAGAGAACACATGTGGGAGCATAAGTGGGGAGAGGGGCAGAGGGAGAGAATCTCAAGCAGACTCCCTGCTGAGGGCAGAACCCCCTACGGGGCTTGATCTCAAGACCTCGAAATCATAGCCTGAGCCAAAACTAAGAGTCAGGAGCTCAACTAACTGAGTCACCCAGGGGCCCTAAGGTTTTGCTCATTAAATCCTGGTCCAGAGTCCACTCTATTTGCTGGAGGGCAGAGGCTCTGTCCCGTACAGTTCTGTAGGAATCAAAGTTCCTCCATGTTGTGATGTTATAATCTTCAGGCTTGACCTCTCAGGTCTTATAGGAGGGGAAAGAGCAGGAGGAGCCCCTGAAAGGGAGTTGAGAAATGGGGTTCAGTGTTGTACCCAGGACAAGGGGAGGATCATGGGTATTGGTGCGCACTAGCACTCTCTGCTGTAGTATTTTTTTCTCCAGATGGTTTGTAATCTTGATAGAAAAAAATTCCTTACCTGACCAAAGGACATTAGTGCGGACGGCTGACTGTAAACTCTGTGGGAAGGGCTTTGTCAGCCTTTGCTGCCCGCAGTATTCCCAAACTGTAGCCCAGTGGCTTTTACCTTGTAGTTGCTCACTGAATATTTGTGGAATGAATTAATTTGAATTTTTAAAAATTTTTTTTAAGTTTTTATTTATTTTTTAAATTTATTTCCAGTGTTCCAGAATTCATTGTTTATGCACCACACCCAGTGCTCCATGCAATCCGTGCCCTCTCCAATACCCACCACCTGGTTCCCCCAACCTCCCACCCCCCGCCCCTCCCAAACCCTCAGATTGTTTTTCAGAGTCCACAGTCTCTCACGGTTCGTCTTCCCCTCCAATTTCAAGTTTCTTAAACAGATTTAGTTGTCCTCAAAGACGGTGCATGCAACTTGAATCCATGGTGATTATAAGGTATTGTAATAGTCCTTTATGATTTTGTTGATGAGAATTACATAATAATAAAAAAAACCCTTAAACTCCAGGGTTATGTAGGTACATATAAGCATTGCCACCTAACCCCATCCCCACCCAGCTAACAAAAAAGAACAACCGAAATTAAATTCAACTAATTTGAATTTAGGGTTAGGGTTAGGGTTAACCCTAATTAAGGGCCGAATTTTTACTTTATATTCAACTTCATTTTCTCTCTGCCCAGTTCCGAAGATCCCTTTTTCAACTGCTCTGTTTCCGACTTCTGAGATGCCAGAGGCCTGCTAAGGACCTACCAGCCAATGGGAGTGAAATGCAGATCAGACCCATTGTGATGTCACAGAAAGACGGGGACAGGCCAAAGAAAAAAGTGACTTTTAATTCTTCTTCCATCATTTTTATCATCACCAGTGACGAATCACTGGAAGTTGATGAGAGTGACAAGACCAGTGTGTCAAAGGTTGATGTAATCCAAGTTCGTCCTTTATAGGAAGGAATAATGATAATGAAAGATGAGGCCTTATACTGGAAACCACATCTTGACTTCCATTATGAGGACTATTTCGGAATCCCCACTCTACGTAATATTTTGGGGGAGGAAAAACTTTCTTCTGCCCTCAAATTTTCTTCTACCTGGTGAAGGAAATAAATTGACATGAAACAGATGAACAGGAGAAAAACCCAAAAGTTTAATTCTGTGTGCATGGAGGCCCAATAATAAAATTGAGACCCAAAGAAATGAGCAGGGCATGTAGCTTTTTCACATTTTAGACAAAGAGACATAAATCTGTAAGGAATTGACAGGACAGGAAAACTCACGTTTGGGAGCTTCAGTCTGTAAAGAATTCTAAACAGGATCTGGGCTTGGTAGTAATTTAGTAAAAGTAACAGGGTTTGTTCATACAGGTTTTTTCAGCCCTCAGTTCTCTGTCTCTGATGATATAGATGTCTCTCTACCCGCTGGTTTAGGGAGGTTCCTTTCACACAAGAGATTTCCTGCTTTCAGGAGGACAAAGGAAGGTCAGACTGTGCTTTTTGCATCTGGTGTTTATTAAGTAAGTTAAATTCAAAATTGTGGCATATTTTGGGGCATCCTGCCTTAGACTCCCACAACATCAACAGAACTTCGGTGAGTCAGCAGGAAATCTGAATTGCCCGTATGCTTTTTAGCCTCTGGAAGCAACTGAGCAAGACAGTTGCTTTACTTCAATGGGTGCTTTCCGTAACGAAAAATCCCTTCATGGCACAAGATGGGCACCTGGCACCATTAACTTCTAACATGTTGGAAATTTTCATTTCAAATATATTTTTTTAAATGACATTATTTTCCAAGGCACACAATACATTTTTTCTCAAAAATACTTAGCTGTATTCACAGCTCAGAAATAATGGTAAAAAAACAACTTTGTATCATATATGTCGGAAACTGCAGCTTTTCGGTGGTGTTGGATCCTCATCACTGTCTTGTCTTATGTATGAACGATCAGATTTATCAGAGAGCCTATTCCAGGGTGAAAAAGAAAATCAGCACCCTGGCTTCCTCTGAAACGAAAGACTTACTGTATGTGCCGTATGATAAAGACGAGCTTCAAGATGACTGTCCTGCGAAGCGCGCTCCAGGAGGAATACTGAAAAGCAACCCAGTCAAGGAAAGGTCGTGAATTTCAAAATAATCGTGGAGGCTGGGGACTCACATGAGCAGAGGATGTCCATGGGAACGATGTGTCGATGGCAGATCTGTTTCATTTCAAACATGACTTGGCAACCTTATCCTCTCAACAATTTGCCACAATTTTGCCAAGTGTTTTGGGTTTAGAAAAGAAGTTCCAAGCAAAAAAAAAAAAAAAAAAAAAGAAAAGAAAGAAACAAACAAATCTACATTTGAAAGGGATGAAAGTAAGTGTAAAACTGTATTCATAAAATATATTATTTAGTCTTTTTTGCTCTTTAACCAGTCTCCTGGGTAATCGACGGTCAGTGTTCGTGAAGTTGCCATTTTCCCATGAGTCCTTGTTTGGACTAAACACAGCTCGTTAGAACTCAAGGATTTCTTCAACTATCTAAAAAAGAAATTGAACCATTTTATTTTGTTGCCTAATTTTTATTTCTTAGTTGACTGTCCTGCTGATGTAGCATCTTCACAATTAATCATGTCTGAAAGACTTCTGAGTGTTTCAGCTGGTCTACTGAAGAAGAACCAAAGAGAATATTTTCCCTAAAAGAACTTTTCAAAATCAAGTTTATCGCTGGTTAGTAAACTGCTTCTGGAGAATCTCAAGTGGAATCATTTCTATGAAAACTGTCTCCCTTGTTTCCTTTCCACTCTGTCATCTATATATCTGTTTAATTTATAAGTAAAACTTCTTGTTCTTCACTTAGTATGGCATCAATAACCCCCCTCTTTTTTTTAATCTTCAGAAGGTAATGATGGCTTTCGAAGATGGTGAAGTAAAATTAGTTCATTTTTGTAACGTTCTAGAGTGCCCCAAATTCCTCATTTTTACTTCCAGTTTTGGTAAGTGAAGCTGAGCTCTACGTTGGACTAGTTCCATTCCGGTGACCCAAAGTGTAATTTACATGTTAGGCAAATCGTGGTTTTTAGTCTTGGGTGTTACGAGTCCGTCCTATCGTGACTTTAACGATGTCCTTGAAAGGAAAGAGGTGATCAGCATCTTCCTTGAGGTCCCTGGTGCTTTACTTTTTGAGAAGTGAAAGAGATCTTAGTCACTGCACTTTCATATTTAGAATGACCACACCTATGTGTAGCATTATGGGAAAGCTGTATTTTGCAACTTAAACTGATAGTTTAGGGGTGGTCCCACTCCCAATAACCACAACGAACACACAGAGAAATTTTATACTGATTTTAATTGTAAGCAGGCATATATCTGTCCCCAGTGAATTAAATATGATGATGGAAACATGGCTTTGATCCTTAGTTTCAGTTATGAGGAAGTCCAGTTGCCGCGTCAGCATATTTACGTCACCGGCTAATGACATTGGGAGTTTTTTTCTAGTGACTCCATGGAGTTTGCAAGGAAACACGTCCTGTTTTCTGGAAGGAAGTGAGCCACTCCCATGGTCTTCTGAAGTAGTGCAGGGGTCTCAGGGACATGGAGCACAGAAATAGGTAGGTACTACCCATGGCTATCAATGTTCCAAAGAAAAAGAGTCCTTTGTTTATCACCTGTAAAAACAGCAAGAAGTCTCGTTTTATTTGTCCAGAGATAAAGATCTCAAAAGACTTCATTCTTGAACAACCAAGGAGTATACAACGTCTTCTTTGTTCTTTAACCTAAAATGGCAATTTAATGGCATGACCACGAGGTCAAGGCCTAGGATGGCTGGTAAGGTCAGGAATTTGGAGCTTCCCTTCTCTGTCTGTCTCTCTCCCTTCCCAGAGATAGCTGGATCCATGTGTTCTGTGTAATGAATTCTTAGCAGTCTGCCTTTGTATAGCCATACACACACGCACACACACACTTTAGAAAAAGAGCTATAAATGCGATCTTATGAGTCTGTTAGCCTCCCTTGGCTTCCTTGCTTCCCTTGACATAATATTCAAAATGCTTGATGTCCTGCTTGCCCTTCCAGCTGCCCCTCAGGCGGTTCTCACACGCCAGGGCTGCCTCCAGGGCCCCCCAGCACCCCCCCCCCCAGCACTCCCGTGCTCCACCAGCCGTGGTCAGCCTGCCCCTCCCGCCTCTGAGCTGCAGGAGGAGAGGGGCTGCTGCTTATTCATCTCCTGCCCAGCTCCGTCTCTAGACATTAAGTGCAGTGATTTGCTGAATGAATAAAGTTGTTAGATTCCAGAGGAAATCTAGGAATCTGAATGTCTGTGTACTGGCATCTCTGGGTGAGCTGCCCAAAATGAACGTGTTCGGGCATTAAATTAGAATTAGATTATGTGTTACAAGAGTTTCAACTCTGTCCAATTTCACAGGTTAAACCCATAAGAATATTGCATGAAGCAAAAGTCAATGGCTAAATACCATTTAAAAAATTACATTGCTAAAATACATTTAAAAGTTTAGAAATACTGCATCAAGGGTATCCTTGGTAGTTCAGTTGGTTTAGTGTCTGACTCTCGATTTTGGCTCAGGTCATGGTCTTGGGGTTGTGGGATCAAGTCCTGCGTCAGGCTCCAAACTCAGCACGGAGTCTGCTGGTCCCTTTCCCTCCACTCCTTAACCCACTTGTGCTCAGACACACTCTCTCTCCAAATAAACAAAATCTTAAAAAAAAAAAAAAAAAAGAAATACTAGCCTCGGTTCTCTTTTGCATTTCCTCCCTTGCGGGGCACTCCCTCTCTCTCTCCCTCTTGCCCGCTCTCTCTTTCTCCCTTTTTGTAATTTTGTTCATCAGGCGCTTTACCTCCTGTGTACCCAGGACAGTTTTTATTTGGAAGCAACCATGTCTGTCACATCATTTCTGAATTTGCCTGAAGAATCATAAGCATCACACTATGAACTTCAACTTGTTCTCACCTTTTTCTGCCAATGCCAACGCAGCTTTGCCTCATGGTATCTTATTCTGGAAAAGGTGACCTATAAGGAAGTTTAAAAAGTATTCTTGTGATCCTTTAATGGCTAAACAGAAGAATGAAATGAGATGTCTTAAAGCCAGACCTTACCATGGTATAGAGAGGAATGAAGGTAGATGGCATAAGAACCTGAAGAAGTCTCTCCACCTTCCTGTAGAAGATGAACCACCTGGAGTTGACGTGAGCTCGCATCTGCAATAACGGAAGACTCTTACAGAATACCTCCAGCGAATGGCGTTTATTTCTTTATGACAACACAGTCCCACTCACGGCAAAGCAGGACACAGAGTAGTCAACTTTGTATTCCCTTCACAGTCATTACCAAGCCTTTTTAGTGAAAGTATAAGACGTTACCTTGAAAGGTTGAGCAACTGCACAAAACCTGTGATAGAACACCACTTTGCTCAGGGGGCATTATGGGAACTCTATTTCAGTGAAAGGTTTGTTCAGCCAGATCTGGGGACCGTCTGTGGGACCAAAGATGTAACTAATTGCCATTGTTTACTAGCTGGTTTGAAATCTTCTTCATGGCAGGGAGGGATCGTTGAAGCTATGTCTGTCCTGACTTACTCCATATTGAGAAAAAATATCGTGTTTTTAGCTGTCTTGTTTTTAAAGACACCGGCAAGTTACATCAGTGAAGATTTTCAGTACATATGAAACAATTCTGCTCAAATGGAAATCCACATTACTTCTATTTTCTGTCTTTGGGAAAGATGGAAAACAACTGCACTCTTTTCCTTAAACTTGTAAATTTTCTCATTTGATCTCATTTAAAAACTGTGACCATAACTATTTATTGTGAGTTTTTTATGTGACTGGCTCAAGTGTAATTGTGTTTTTCTTTTGAGTATTAATCCTTTAACCATGAATTTCTTTGGTATATACATATTTTTTTCCAGTGCATAAGGCACCAAAGGATATTATAAACCTGCTCCAAATTTGCAGAGTATAATATTAACAGAGTTAAGATCATTTGATGTTTCTCAAATCTTCAAAATATGTTAATATATCAAAATTATATTTTCCTTAAAATAAAATATTACTAGCTCTACCAAATGTCTAAGGTTTGTGTTTGTGAATTATTGGTGATTGAAATCAGACATTGAATCATCTTTGTTACCTCCTAAATGTCCCTAAAATGTAGAGGGACATGATGTGTGTGGGTCATTGTCATGTCTACAGTCACAATCCACCCATATGCAAGGAATGCTCTGCGTGTGTGTGTGTGTGTGTGTGTGTTTGTACCTATTCTTATTCAGCATGTATGTGATGGGGCTGGAGCAAAGAAAACATTTGTGACTTCTGGGGGAAGGTTGCAGTGGAGGAGGACCCTAGGTTCACCTCATCCCATGGATACACCTATATAACAACCACCACACAGTGTAAAAACCCCAGAAAAATGACCCGAAGCTGCCAGAACAGACTCTCCACAGCTAAATATTGGGAAGAGGCCACAATTAAAGAGGGTAGGAAGGACAGAGACACAGTCAGGAGCCACACTGACCCACAGGACTATCCAGAGGAGGTCAGGACACTGCTGGCATGGAGAGGGGAGGGCAGGAGGCCCCACACCAGGCACCCTAGGTGTAGGACACCCGCACTGGGAAGACAAATCCACATAACATTTGGCTTTGAAAACCAGAGGGGCCTAACTTGGATAGTTCTTGCCATCAGCGGAGCTTAACACCTGGATCTTCAAAAATCAGATGGCTCTGCTGGGGGAGAGCTGGAGGGTGAGAGGAAACTGAGTCCCCACCCTTAAAGAGACAGCACAACAAAGAGAATCACTCATACACAATATAGTATAGAAGCAACAGTTTGAAAAAATGCCTAGGATATGCGAAAAGATTTATTTACTGATCTCAGAGCATGTGGGATTTATCCCTGGAATGCAAGGGTGGTTCAATATTCACAAATCAATCAAAGTGACACATCACATCACTAAGAGAAAAGACAAAAATCATATGCTAATTTCAATAGATGCAGAAAAGGCATTTGAGGAGCGCCTGGGTGGCTCAGTGGGTTAAGCCTCTGCCTTTGGTTCGGATCATGATCTCAGGGTCCTGGGATTGAGCCCCGCATCGGGCTCTTTGCTCAGCAGGGAGTCTGCTTTCCCCTCTCTTTCTGCCTGCCTCTCTGCCTACTTGTGATCTCTCTCTCTCTGTCAAATAATAAATAAAGGCATTTGACAAAGAACAACATTCATTCATCATAAAAACCCTCAACAAAGTAGGTTTAGAGGGTCTATACCTCAACATAATAAGGACCCCATATGAAAAACCCATAGCCAACATCATAGTCTGGTGAAAATCTGAGAGCTTTCTCCGTAAGATAAAGAACAAGTCAAAGATGTCCACTCTCACCACTTTTATTGGATATAGCCCTGGAAATCCAGCTACAGCAATCAGAGAAGAAAAAAAAATAAAAGGCATCCATATTGGAAAAGAAGAAGTAAAACTTTCACTATTTGCAAATGGCATTATACTAAATACAGAAAACCCTAAAGACTCCACCAAAAAACTACTGGAACTGATAAATGACTTCAGTAACGTTGCAGGACACAAAATTAATATACAGACATCCATTGCATTTCTATACACCAATAATGAAGTAGCAAAAGAGCAAGTGAGTAAAACAATCCCATTTACAATTGCACCAAAAATAATAAAATAGCCAGGAATAAACCTAACCAAGGAGATGAAAGACCTATACTCTGAAAACTGTAAAGTATTAATGAAAGAAATTGAAGGTAACAAACAAATGGAAAGACATTCCATGCTCATGAATTGGAATAAAAAACATTGTTAAAATGTATATACTACCACAAGCAATCTACACATTTAGTGCAATTCCTATCAAAATACCAACAGGCTTTTCTGCAGAACTGGAACAAATAATCTTAAAATTTGTATGATACCAGAAAAGACCCCAAATAGACAAAACAATCTTGATAAAGAAGATTAAAACTGGAGGTATCACCATCTCAGATCTCAAGATAAACTTTGAAGCTATAGTAACCAAAACAGTATGATACTGACAAGAAAATAGACATATAAGATCTACAGAAGAGAAGAGAGAGCTCAGAAATAAGCCAATTAACCTTTGACAAAGGAGTCAAAAATATGCAATGGGAAAAAGACAGTCTCTTCAACAAATGGTATGGGGAACGCTGGACAGCCACATGCAAAAGAATGAAACTGGACTACTTCACTACACCATCTACAAAAATTAACTCAAAACTGATTAAAGACCTAAATGTGAGACCTGAAACCATAAAAATCCTAGAAGAGGGCACAGGGAGTAATTTCTCTAATACCAGCCTTAGCAACATTTTTCTAGATGTGTCTCCTGAGGCAAGGGGAAAAAAGGAAAAATAAACTATTAGGGCTACATCAAAATAAAAACTCCTGCAGAGCAAAGGAAACAAGAGAACTAAAACACAACAAAACCTACAAAATAGAAGATATTTGCAATTGACATATTTGATAAACGGTTAGTATCCAAAATATAAACAACATATACATCTCAACACCAAAAACCCCAAATAATCCAATTAAAATGCGCAGAAGACATGAACAGACATTTCTCCAAAGAAGACATCCAGATGGCCAACAGACATACAAAAAGATGCTCAACATCACTCATCATCAGAGAAGTACAAATCAAAACCATAATGAGATACCACCTCCCACCGGTCAGATGGCAAAAATTAAAAACACCAGAAACAAGTGCTGATGAGGACATGGACAGAAGAGAACCATCAGGCACTGTTGGTGATTGCAAACTGGTGCAGCCACTGTGGAAGACTGTATGGAGGTTTGTCAAAAAATTAAAAATCGAGTTACTGTATGAATCAGTAATTCCACTACTGGGTATTTACACAAGAATAAGAAAACACTAATTTTGTAAAACATAGGCACTCCTGTGTTTATTGAAGAATTATTTAAAATAACCAACCTATGGAAATAGCCCAAGTGTCCCTTGATAGAGTCAAGGATAAAAAAAGAGGTGATTTATATGTATATTTATAATGGAATACTACTCAGCCATAACAAAAGAATGAAATCTTGTCATTTGCAACAGCATGGATGGACCTAGAGTGTATTATGATAAGTAACGTAAGTCAGTCAGAGAAAGAAAAATGTCGTATGATTTCACTCATATGTGGAATTTAAGCAATGAACCAAAGAAGAAAAAAAAGGTGACAAACTCTTGACTATAGAGAACAAACAGGTGGTCACCAGAGGGGAGGTCAGTGAGGGGATGAGAGGGGTGGTGGGGATTAAAGAGTGTATTTACCATGATGAGCACTGAGCAATGCATACAACTATTGAACCACTGCTTTCTATACTGAAACTAATGTAACACTGTATGTTAATTACACTGGAATTAAAGTTTAAACAATGTTATTTAAAAAGAAAAGAACTATCTGTTAGACTATTAGGAATGACCTCACGGAAGGGAGCCTAACCCCCTCACTCACCTCTATGTAATTGTACATGGACAGGTCTGAGATGGCGTGGTCATCTGGAATTCTCAATCTTGAATATTCAGGAAGACACACACCTAGGAGCCAAGTTGAATAATATATCATTTCCAATACAGTCTATGAAAATGTGCTGGCCTCTACACCAATCAAATTAAATGGCGGGACAAGTTGTAAAATAGGGACAAGAATAGAAACCTATGCCCCATGTTTTCCATGGAGACGAAATGAGAAAATGGACTAAAAAATAGAGCAAGATGCCCAACACATATGAAGTGTTCATTAATGCGAGTTGAGTCTCATTGTCAAAATCAGTATTGTTTCTTCTTTGTTCTGTAGTAACCAAGACCAGCGCTGACAGGATGTTCTGACATATAAACCCTCTACCCCCCCCATCATCCCTATCACATGCAGATCCATCCCACCAGGGCTGAGGTGGGAGGAAACAAAATGTCTCCACATCTGGAGCATCTGTGCAAGATGACTGGAAAAGGAAGTTAGAAAACCAAAAGAACTTTACTCTGGACCCTCTAGTCTCTTCTGATCCAGATACCAGTGTCCAAGGACTTCCTAAAACACCATCACACACAATTACTATGAACTCACTTCATGCCAGACTTTTAAAAAAAATATTAAATTAAATTTACTTATTTTAATTAACATATAATGTATTATTTGCTTCCGGGGTACAGGTCTGTGAATCTTCAGTCTTACACAATTCACGGCACTCTCCATAGCACATACCTCCCCAGTGTCCATCACCCAACCACACTATCCCTCCTCCTCCCCTCCAGCAATCCTCAGTTTGTTTCCTGAGGTTAAGAGTCTCTTATGGTTTGTCTCCCTCTGCAGTCCCATCTTGTTTCATTTTCCCTCCCTTTCCCCCCACAACCCCCTTCCCTGCCTCTCAAATTCATCATATCAGAGAGATCATATGATAATTGTCTTTCTCTGATTGACTTATTTCACTTAGCATAATGTCTTCTAGTTCCATCCATGTCATTGCAAATGGTAAGATTTCATTTTTGATGGCTGCATAGTATTCCACTGTAGATATATGTGTGTGTGTGTGTGTGCCACATCTTCTTTATCCATTTGTCTATCAATGGACACTAGAAAGTATTATGCTAAGAGAAATAAGTCAATTAGAGAAAGACAATCATCATATGATTTCACTTACGTGAGAAAATTACGAAACAAAATAGAGGATCATAGAGAAAGAGAGGTAAAAATAAAATAAGATGAAATCGGAAAGGGAGACAAACCCTAAGAGACTCTAAACTATAGGAAACAAAGTGATTGTTGCTGGAGGGGAGGTGGGGGGGTGAGGTAACTGGGTGTTGGACATTAAGGAGGGGACGTGACATAATGAGCACTGGGTATTATATGCAACTGATGAATCACTAAATTCTACCTCTGAAACTAATCAATAGAAAAGCTTTACACAAATGATTTTACTTAATTTTCACATCTCTCTGAATTTAGTATTATTGTCCCCACTTTATAGGTGGAAAAGAAAAAAAGAAAATCCAAGACTTCAAAAAGCTGAAACGACTCGCTCAAGGTCTTACAGCTAGTAAGCGGGTGAGTCAGGACGGGAATCTGGGTGTAGACTTACTACAGCCAGTTCTCTAGATCCATCCCTCACCTGAACAGGGTCTAAATTCAGAGGTGGCCTTTGAGACCATGGATGCAGAGAAGCAGTAAGCTACCCCCGGTCTCGGGCTATTATCAGCCACTTCTTTTACAGCTGAAGTGTTATCCATTTCATTTCACTTAATTTCAGCATGACATATAAAAATCTTAAACTCCAGGGGCGCCTGGGTGGCTCAGTGGCTTAAAGCCTCAGCCTTCGGCTCAGGTCATGATCTCAGGGTCCTGGGATGGAGCTCAGGGTCGGGCTCTCTGCTCAGCAGGGAGCCTGCGTCCCCCACCCTCTGCCTGCCTCTCTGCCTACTTGTGATCTCTGTCTGTCAAATAAATAAATAAATAAATATCTTTTTTTAAAAATCTTATACTCCACTATCTGTCAAATCAGTATATTGGGAGGTAGGTGGAATCGGTCTCACCCACAGGCCGATGGAACTAGCAGCTGCAACACTGATAACGCAGCAAGCAAGGAAACAGCGGAGCTCTAACAGGAGGTTCCGGGACTTGCTGTCGGGGACGCAGGAGCAGTTTCCCCAGGTGGAAAGGGAGAGCAAGGAGCACATTTTGGGCAAATGTTGGTTCTGGGAATTTCTTTCTTTGTGGGGATCACTGCACACACCTCCAGGTACAAACCTTAAAAGAAACTACATTCCCTCTCTGGGTGCTCTTTGTCTGACACGGGTACCAGTGGCGTAGGTTGCTAATAGAACAATTTACAATCCAGGACAGGGAATACACATCATGGGTTTGCACTCATCAGGGGTCAGAATCGGGTCCACAATTAATCATGTTAGTCCAGGTCCGTCTGACGGACTTTACTTACTAAAGTCATTATTGAATTTGTCCATTAACTCATCAAATACCAAGCAGTCTTCAAAGCCCTGAAATAAGAAAGAATGGGGAAAAATAAACTGGATATCATGAAAGCTTCTGAGTAATTTTGAACAGACTTTCCGCTGGTGAGTGTAAGTCATAGGATGTTTGCCTTCAACCCACACACAACAGCTGCTTAGTCACATTTGGCATTAAATTATGATTATAAAGACCATCAATGGCATTCTTGATGGCTTTTCTTTGCCTAATGCCTGTTGATCATAATGATTTGGAGTTTGATCAAAATTTTAAATTATTCTTGCAACTTTAATGGATTCCATGGCTTCTTTAAGAAACAACAGAAATGATACTGCTCTACCATGAGTATTTGAGTCATTTAAACTGTTCTGGTCTTTAAGCTTCACATTTAGAGCAATTAATGGCAGGATAGAACGCTCGTATTAATTCAGTTCCTTTAAGCCAAAGATTAAAGCAAATTTTCAATGTTACCAAGTCCACAAAATTAACCCTAATAATGTTCTCCACACAATGCAGTAGGGCAGAAGAAAATCAAAAGGTGTTTCCTGCTTTCTAGAAATTCAAACTATGGCTTTAGAGACAATATTTTAAAAATGTAAAGTTAAAAAAACATTTTTCACATCAATTATAGGATTACCTCTGAAACAAATAAACATACTTGGTTGGCATCTATACAGACTATCAGTTAGAGGACATTAGAAATGCAAAATACCATACAGGCTGATATTAACACTTTTCAATTCTTTACTTAATTAATTCATTTGTTTCCCCAAGAACCTATATGCTAGAGGCACCATTGAAAACCCATTTTAGAGACAAGGAAGTAAAGGTAAGTTTAAGTCACTTGAGCAAGAACATATTCTAATAAATCCTGGAGCCAGGATTTGAACTGGGCCTTATACTGCCAAGGCTGGGGCCCTTATCCACTATCCTAAAGTTGGTGTGTCCTTGGGTTTTCATAAAGCAAAGTGTTTACCACTGCTTTGTGGAAAATATAAGTGTTTAGATTTACAGCCTACTGACACTCGGGATAGATCCCCATCACCAAAACAATGGAGGGCTGTGATTATGAAGCTATCAGTTATCAGAAACACACAAAATAATTGTTGGTCTAGATAACTAATCTTGGATTCCTTGAAATTAATTTTGCATATCTGAGCACTCCTTCTTCTCAGAAATATTTTTTCTAGCCAGAACAACAAAAATTCCATGAAAGCAGTAGTATTCAACATCAAATCCATTTCATAGTCTTATTCAACTCTGTCAATTGTGTTTTCTTTTCCTTCAGAAAGAAAAAGTAGAGGGGCCCCTGGGTGGCTCCGTCATTAAGCGTCTGGGTATATGGGATCCAGCCCTGCAGGAAGCCTGCTTCTCCCTCTCCCACTCCCACTGCTTGTGTTCCCTCTCTTGCTGTGTCTATCTCTGTCAAATAAATAATACTTAAAAAAAAAAAAGAGAGAGAGGGCGCCTGGGTGGCTCAGTGGGTTGGGCCGCTGCCTTCGGCTCCGGTCATGGTCTCAGGAGCCTGGAATCGAGTCCCGCATCGGGCTCTCTGCTCAGCAGGGAGCCTGTTTCCCTCTCTCTCTCTCTGCCTGCCTCTCTGTCTACTGTGAACTCTCTCTGTCAAATAAATAAATAAAATCTTTAAAAAAAAAAAAAAAGAGAGAGAAAACAACAGTTTGGGCTCTTTTTCTTTTTGAGCCTAACATTTATATATTTATGTATAATCTCTAAAAAAATTTAAAAAAATTTTTTTTAAAGATTTTATTTATTTCTTTGACAGAGAGAGATCACAAGTAGGCAGAGAGACAGAGAGAGAGAGAGAGGAGGAGGCAGGCTCCCCGCTGAGCAGAGAGCCTGATGCGGGACTCGATCCCAGAACCCTGAGACCATGACCTGAGCTGAAGGCAGTGGCCTAACCCACTGAGCCACCCAGGCGTCCCTCTAAAAAAAATTTTTTTTAAATTAAGCCTTGAATCGCTGACAGTCAAGTTCCCAAATTTCAAGCTATCAATGTATTTTCCAACTGCGCCGAAAACCGCTTTACACGCCGTTGTTTTCTCCTAGGGGAAATCCCGGGATCAAGTACCCCAAGCCTTGACTCTAGTTAGTGACCTGAACAGCTGAGAGGATTGTGGGATTGACTCTGCTCAGACATTATGTGGCCACAGTTCTAGGCACCCTTGTTTTTTACGCGTTTTTAGTTGAGACCCACTGACTTGGGGAGAAAGGACTTACCGCATTCATTCCTTGCCCAAAAAAGGGCACAATGGCGTGAGCTGCGTCCCCCATCAGCACACAGTGTGACTTCAGGTGAAAAGAAGAGCACTTCACGGAAATCATGGGCTGCGCCGGCAGCAGGAAGAAGTCTCGTAGCAGGGCTTGCCTTCGGGAGGAGACCACCAGAACGTAAGCACCCGAGGCTGGGTGTTAGAGCCCGCACCATTCTTTCGGAGGTACTGACTCCATTACCATAGGGTTTTGTTGACAAACAAGACAAAAATGGCAGGAAGTAAACAGGAAAGGGGGAAACTGAAGTTTCCTCTAGTTCCTGAAATTCCATTGTCCTAATCACCTGTTTCGTTCTCATCGGTGTTAATCACATCCAACCAGAACAAGTCCGCATTTCAAGAACTCGAAATACGCCTGTGTTAGGTGTCATGAAATTTTCCTGCAATTTTCAGCTGTTCTGGTGTGTTTTAGGTTTTAATGGAAAAACTGAGAACGACGTGCGTCGGGTTCAAGCCACACAAACCAAAATTAAAATGAACACAACTTGCTATAGATTTGGAAACCCGTGAGTGCCAGCATCTACAGAGGTTTTGTGGCAGCTGTAAGCAGGGAAACAGTATATAACCTCATGAATTTTAAGTCTGGTTGGAGAGGCAAGAAATAATCACAAAACACAAGGGGTAAATTGTGGCAGGCAGAGATTTCCCAAGATCAGAGAAAGAGAGACCAGGGCACACTGGTCTGCTGGTAAGGATGGAAATTGACCATTTCAAAGAGACCTGCTGTGGGCTGGCAGTGGGCCACCCCTTTTATAGAGTTAGTGCATGTCACAGTCCACCCCCCCCCCCCGTAAGATCTCCTGATGCCCATTGTAAAGATGAGAAATCTGAGACTCAGAGCGGCATTAACCTCACATTGGGCAACATTGGGCTGCCTCCAGGAAAACACTGCTGGAGGCGGAGAGGGAGCTGGATTCTAGGGAGGGACCATGGGGGCAGAGGGACTTAGTGAGACCCAATGACAAGCCCCTGGGGAGGGAGGCGTTGACAGGGGGCAGAGGAGTCATAGGTCATAAACCAGACAGCTCACAGGCTAGCTACAAGCTGGAGGACTCTGCGCGGAGTGATCTGTAGGCAGGAACTCGTCCAGTCCTCTCAACCCTTTGGGGCGGGTATTGCTATGCACAGCCATGTTTCCGCGAGGGCCCTGCGAGCTAGGAAAGTGAACCCAGCTGGTAAGTGAGGACCCACGCTTGCACCTGCTGGGCCTTGGACCTGCGTGTCCACCAGCAGAGGGAAGCACAGCCCCGCTTTGCAGCACACCAACTCTGAGGGCCTGAGAGCCCCTGCAAGAGGCAGAAAAGGCCTGGAGACATGGGTGTCTAATGGGTGACTTGTGTTTCCCAGGGAAACTGGCCCTAGCATGGGGCTTTCTGAATCCTTGCTCACAGCACAACATCTGCTTTGGACCTTTGCTCTAAGGGAGGCTTCCTGTCCAGGACCAGCCACATGTGATGAAAACAGAAGTAAGATGCTTGGCCTTTATTTGAATTTTGATTAACTCAGACCAGTGGAGAGAAAGGCATACTCGCAACATCTCCAAACTTACTCTCCGATTAGAGGGATGGAATCCGCAAAGTACTTCTGGAAGAAGTCCATCACATCACTGTTGGTTACAAGTTTTTCAAACTCTTCAAAGGGCATGAACAAAGTACACGTGAAAGATTTATTCTGCGAGAAGAGGAGGAAGAGGGTGAGAGAGTGTAGTCTCGGGTTCTTGCTGTGGCGGAGGGGCGCCCAGCGGAAACGTCCAGGCTGGTGGGAAACAGAGCCTGGCTTTCTCTCCTCACTCCCGGAGAAAAGCCGCACCATGCCCCAGGTGCTCCCCAGCTTCCCACTCACCAGAATTTCTACACAGTAAACCTCAGCCATTTCACCAAGCAAACACCAACCTCCTTAGATTACTAATTGCAGACACTATGATCCTTGGATTAATAATCAGCTGGTTGGATTGAATTTTACCTCCATTTTCCTGTCTCTTGTTCCTTGTCAGATAACAGTAAGAGTCATTGGACCCCAGCACTGCTGCTAAGGGACTTAGAGGACCAACCAGAGGAATACATATTTAGGTCTAGAGAGCAAAAAAATTCTCTTAGGTCTAATGAAAGAACAGCCGTGCCCCTTTTTGACAATGTATATCCCAACGTCCCAGACACCTCACAGGCTGGAAGGACTGTCTCGTGTAGAGCCCGAATCTCTCTGGCTTCATCCGAAGGCCCTTACAGGGCAGGCACCACCACACAGATAGTGCCACTTGTCACTTACATGTGTTCCATCTCGTCTCCACTGTAAGTAACTGAATTCCTTCTGGTTTTTCCTCAGGAATCCCAAAGTTTCAATGATCTAATCACTAAACAGACTGAACGACGATGCCAGGTATACACATGCTGAGTGTGAAAGTAATTGGGCACACACCAGACACATAGTGACAGTGGCAAAATTACATTGATAAACTCTATATTACCATGTTAGGAAGCGCAATCATCATGAAGGTATTTCGAGGCCAAATATGCAGGTAATTAGGTTCCATGGCGTACTGTAAAGGGAAGAAATTGTATTTGTGTTGGATTAGAGCTCTAAGGCAGCAGTTCTAGAAAACTGACTTTGCTTGACTGTTTCTGTAGCGATTCAAAGAGTATCACACACTTGGTGATATGTATACCTACTGCTATTTAAGGTAGAAGCTATCTTAAATATGCTTTCTGTCCTGTCTTTAGAAATTCATATAACTTATGTGGGTTCTCGATACTAGACAAAATTCAATCACACACACACACACAGACACCCCCCCACACACATACATGTATATACATACACATTACACACACACGTAAACTATATATTTCTATGTCCACATATATGTGTGTGTGTGTGTGAGATATTTTATACATTAATTTTCACCTTACTTGTGGACTTATTTGAATGAACAGAAAGAACCTAAGTTTAAATTTCATGGGCAAAATAAAATTTTACCAATAAGCTTCTTACCACTTGCTTCCTACAACATAAATAATAGAAGGAAGTCTTTTCTTTTTAGAGACCCCACGACAACCCGATAGTGGTCTGAGTCAGTATTGATTGCTTGGGCAGATCAACGAACCCAAAGACCCAGCCGAACCTAATCCTGGAGGTTCCCCAGGCTATGATACACATAAAAACACGTAATCTGTTTCCAACCATTTCAAGTACGTGTTACTTGAAATTGTGACACCAAGAATAATATTTTGATGTTCATGCATATTTCACGACTCTGGGAAATAATCCTTTAAAATTTCAGCTTCTTCATTATCAAGTCATGCTCTCAATAGATATCTTTATCGACGAGTAGGCTCCAGGAATCCCCACTGGGCCCTCACCACAAGTGTCTCCAAACAGGAAATGTGAGCGAAACAGGTGCCTGCTATGCTTTGAGATGAGCCTCCCACCCAATCCTCCAAGCGCCCCTCCCCAGTAAGGGAGTTTCCTGGGATAGTTTTGGGACCATATTAAAACACTCCCAGGTCTGAATTCCATTGCTATGTCAAAACAGTGTTTTGTTTTGTTTTGTTTTTTTAAGAGCAGAGACTTTTTGTAAACCACGAATCCTTACTATGAAATATGAGCCCCTACAAAAAGTAAATGGTGATCTTAAATCTACGTTAGGAGGCATGAGTCCAATCAAGTCTGGGGCAATTTTTCAACAGAATCCTAGTATCCTATTACCCAGAATTATCAGATCCTGGGCCATGAGAACAAGCCTCCCTTGAAAACCGTAAAATTAGCACTTCAGAATTACTACATACTTTTGCGACCGGGAGGAAGAAATAAACAGTGATTCAATGTTAATACGGATCTGCCTGGCTGGTTGAGTTTGGCGCGTAGCCGGTATGTTAATAGCACCATCACAGATTGACTAATTTTATAGACGTCTGAATTTCAAATAGGAGAGATCGCACCTGTACCTTAAAAACGGATGTAGTCTATGCAAATCAAATTTTAACAAATGCTATTTACTTATTTTACCTATAAGCCAAGATCCTTACTGGTTTTGTTAATATTTTAATTTCCCTTAGTAAGTTGCTACATTTATTTGCTTATGACAATATTAAACATACCTAGGCTGTACTTGCCTCAGGCCAAATAGGGCCAAACTTGGGAACCCAGAAATGAGGAAAATGCAGTGGAAACCTCTTGGTAATGACTTGCTATTTGCTTTATCTAATGACTGTTATTTGAAACAATCATGAGTATAAGAGGTCTGGATTGTTGGTATACAGAAAGATCCAAAACCCATTTTTTTCCTCCCAAGAAAAAGTAGAAAAATGATATGATTATATCAAATTCCCTGTGCATTTTCAGTAGGGTACTGGGGATGCCTCTTCTTTCCTGCCCACTCAGGAAAACGTATCTTGAAGGCAAGGGAGAGAAGTGATATTATGAAGGGGATATTTGCACACCCAATTTACGTCTTACAAGGACTCTGACAGACCTCAGAATTCATCCACACGTGCCGCCTAGAACAAGTGCACTAGGTTCTGTGTCTTCCCTGGTCCCAGGGGTGGGAGGGCTGTGGGAAGGAGCCAAAGAAGGGAAGGACTTACATCCCCATTCCTGGGTGGGATCGTGAGCTCCATGTACCCGTGAGGAATGTACAGCTGACTGTAATCAAAGCGGGGTTTCTTCATGAGGTGGCTTCGGACAGTGGAATAGGCTCCATCACATCCTACAATGAGGTCATAAGTGACATCTATGGGAACTTCGTCAGATCTGAAAAATAACACATACCATTAAAAGAAACCATCTGGGGCGCCTGGGTGGCTCAATGGGTTAAAGCCTCTGCCTTTGGCTCAGGTCATGATCCCAGAGTCCTGGGATCGAGCCCCACATGGGGCTCTCTGCTCAGCAGGGAGCCTGCTTAACCTCTCTCTCTCTCTCTCTTTGTCTCTCTGTCTCTCTGTCTACTTGTGATCTCTGTCTGTCAAATAAATAATAAATAAAATCTTAAAAAAAAAAAGAAACTGTCTAGTGGTAAAAATGGTGATGTTCATCTACTTGGGTATAAAAAGCAGCAGCTCGGGGGGCCACTGCTCTGCTGTACAAAGGCAGACGCTTAACCACTGAGCCATCCAGGTGCCCCAAGATGATTAAGTTTTAAGATGCATTTGAGATCACGGCAAGAGGTATCTGTGAAGGTGCCGAAGAGGAAAAGAGCATGGATTAGGTTCTAAATAAGGATGGCGAGTGAGGCGAGTGAAGACAGAGGAACGGACTAGAGAGGCTCGTTTTAGCGAAGTGACCCTCTAAGAGGTTGCCGAACAGATTGGGAATCCATGACACATCCCAAGAATGGGACACAGGGCTAGGAGCTTCAGAGGAAACACAGGCAGCCAAGGAGGCAGCCAAGTTGTTTCCAAAAGAGGAGAGGAAACGCCGGGCCACGGGGGCTCATCTGTTTCAAGGACAGAGAGCCTTTGAAGGGAGGAGCATGGTTGTGGGACACGGCAGGACACTGAACCAGCACAAGAATCAAGAAGAACCACTGGTGCTGGTGTTCAGAAGGCAGCCCAGGCTGATTTTCGATCTGATTCTTTTTTTTTTTTTTTTTAAGATTTTATTTATTTATTTGAGAGAGAGACAGTGAGAGAGAGCATGAGAGGCGAGAAGGTCAGAGGGAGAAGCAGACTCCTCATGGAGCTGGGAGCCTGATGCGGGACTCGATCCGGGGACTCCGGGATCGTGACCTGAGCCGAAGGCAGTTGCTTAACCAACTGAGCCACCCAGGCGCCCTCGATCTGATTCTTTGAATCCCTTTTAGTAATCATTTAACTCTTCCAAAGAAGCCAGAGAACAAAGTGTACAGGTCCAGTTCTCCACTCCAAGCCTTCACCTCCGTGGTCAGCAACCCCCCTGACCCCGGGGATTACCCGAGCACCGTGATCGCGCCCTCCTCAGGATTACACTTCAACAGCCTGTGGCCAAAGTGCACCTTCGCGTTGGGGTATTTCTCAACGGCTGAGGAGACAAAGAAGAAAACCAAATAGAAATGAAATTCCAGTTCTCGTTTCACTTAATCAAATGGAAATAGTCATCGTTTTCTGAGAACAGTAGAATAGAGATGTTTATTCTCAAGAACGTAAAAATGAATTATTTAAAATGGTCTTTCGACAGCTACTTGGTGAATGTTCCAGGATCATCTGGTAATAAAAGTGATGAATACAAATCAACTATCTAAAAAAAAAAAAAAATCCAACCAATTCCAATATGCAAATTTTTACATTGCTATGATGGCTGTTACCCTGGAAAAGAAAGAGGCGGCACATATTTTAAAAGTTGCCTCTGACCTAAGACCTTACTTGTGATTAGAAATACTCAGCTAGGGGCGTCTGGGTGGCTCAGTGGGTTAAAGCCTCTGCTCTTGGCTCAGGTCATGATCCCAGGGTCCTGGGATCGAGTCCTGCATCCAGCTCCCTGCTCAGCAGGGAGTCTGCTTCTTGCTCTGCCTTCCTCTCTGCCTTCTTATGCTCTCTCTCTCTCTGTGTCAAATCAATAAATAAAATCTTTTTTTAAAAAATTCTCATTAAAAAAGAGAGAAAGAAATTCGCAGCTAAACTCCTTTACTCAAGCTATGCCTGAGTCTTTATCTCTTTTTAGTAAGTCTCCGAACTTCTGAGTCACGTAGTCACAAATACAGATTTTTTTTTTAAAGATTTTAGTTATTTATGACAGAGAGAGATAGCTAGAGAGGGAACACAAGCAGGGGGAGCTGGAGAGGGAGAAGCAGGCTTCCCGATATGGGGCTCCATTTCAGGACACTGGGATCATGACCTGAGCCCAAGGCAGATGCTTAATGATTGAGCCCCCCAAGCGCCACACAAATATAAATTTTTGACACTAATTCTTTTTGTAATCAAACACCAGAACTCTTAGGGGAAAACACTGAGTAAGAAGATTTAGAATTTCTCAATAAATAGAATGAAATTATTTTGGTGCTTTTTGAATTTTGCCTGCTAACAATTGGTAGAAAGTAGTGAATTCATCATATTCTTGTCATAACAGTAAAATGTTATTTTTGTCCCTATTAATTCTCATGGTTAGGAGATCTATAATTATAGGCTATTAGTTGTTGTTAAAGCTACACATCAGATCTATTTATCTATGTTTAAGAAATCTTCTGGAAAATAACTTCGGAGAAAACAGAGTTTATCGGAACCATGACGGATACCTTTTATAAACTCAAAATGTGTTTGTGAAATCAAGCTTTTAAAAAATTAAATTTAATTTAATTTTGAGGGGGTCACCTGGGTGGCTCAGTCAGTTAAGTGTCTGCCTTTGGATCAGGTCCTGCTCCCACAAACCTGGGATCGAGCCCTGCATTGGCTGTCTGCTCATCAGGAAGCCAGCTTCTCCCTCTACCTGCTGCCCCTTCCCCTGCTCGTGCTCTCTCTCAGTCAAATAAATAAAATCTAAAAAAAAAAAAAAAAATCTATTTTTTATTTAAATGTATACTAAGACAGCTCAAAAAAGTTTCCACAGAACAATAGTCCTGGAATATGCTTCCTAATAAAAACCATTTTATGGTCAAAGCCATTAGCAAGACACTAACAGTTTGACCCCTGAGCTGTGCGGTCCTGGTCCTCAGCCACATGTGGCTAGTCTGAATGGAAATGAATTGCACACAGTGGGTTTGGGCAACTCAGTTACCCCCCCAAAGTCTCATGAATAACTGTGTTCTGTTGATTACACATTGAAATGATAATACTTTGGATATATTAGGTTAAAATATATTGTTAAAGTTAACTTGATTCTTTTTTTGTTTTTTACATGTGGTTACTAAAAAAGTTTAAATTACACATGAGTCTGCCATCTCTGGCCGGGTCTTGGACAGTGCTGCTCTAGAAAATCCACAATGCAGACCATCAGAGAAAGACTGTAAGAAAACTTACAAAACTTGTTTCTTGCAGAATTTACCACATTTTCTTGACCACAAGCCTTTTCCTGCTTCCTTTGCTTAACAATTATTAACACCACCCCCCGCGCCCCCAACACATACAGTGAACCATGAAGCAATCCTCCATGGAATGCAGGGCGGTGATTTCGCTCTTGAGGCTTAGGAGTGGGGGGGCGGGGTGCTGTTCGGTCTGGCGGCTCACACATGTGTGTAAAGGAATGAAAGCCGTATGAAAGAATTTATGTGCCAAATGATGTTTAGGAGCAAAGAGAGGCCGTGTTCATTTCATTCTCAAGTTTGTGGCATTTCTGAAATTACACAGCGTGCAGCTTCTGGTCTGTCCACAAGGTTAGTTCTTCCCAGGCCATGGCTCCTGCTGTCAGCAGATGTGTCGTGTGTCCTGCCGGGGGCACTGACGTTTGAGGATAAGGGCATGGACTTTGGAGTAGGGGCCCAAGCTCCAGCCCGGACTCTATCACTTATTAACCATGTGGGCTGCTGGGGGGTTGGGGGGGAGCTCTGGAAACCTCCTTCACCACCTGTAAAACAGAGGGAAAAGAGCTCCCACCTCACAGAGCTGTTGGCAGGGTCTATAAATCAATGTATATAGAGCAATGAACATACTTCTGGGGCCTCAGTGAATGTTTGCTCTCATTTTTATCTTAATAAATTCAGAGGATGTCCTAAAGGGATTGTCTTAGGTTTGCTACAGGCTACTTTTTAAAAAGCTGTTTTGGGACTTCTGGAGATCTGTATATCTAGCAACTACCTACACCCCCCCAAACCCCCCAACATCTACTCATCCAAAAGATAGTCTTGCAAATATAAGTAAAGAAGTGGAATTGGGAAGAATATTAAGCCCTATTTCTGAAGTCCCTGGTGAGTCAGCAGGAGTGAGCTCCGCAGATGACTCCCACCAGCTCAGCGTTCAACAGACACGCTGCAAACTCATGCTGGGTCAGGGGCTGTGGAAAAACACAGGTAAACCACGGAGCATCGCTGCTCTCCAAAACTCAGAGGCTGCCGGATTGCATAGAGGAACCCAAGGTAGAATTACTCAACAGTTATGCTCTGCGGGGAATGGACCTGATTAGCACAAACGCTGAGGAAGAGAAAAAAAAAAAACCTGTTGTGATCAAGGGCTACCTGGAAGGTGATTGGATTATCAATTCAATTATCCAAGCTACAGATTTAATTTGCAGTTCAGAGGCTTGTCCATGAATGGCTTGGACTGTAACACATCGAAGTCTCAGAGCGGATGTCACAGCTTCTTCTTTCTCAGCCTCCTTGGCCGTCTATCTCCTTGGTCTCCTACAAAAGCACGTGCCTCCACCTTCAGCACTGGTGCCCCCCGACCTCCGGGCTCTCGCTCAGTCTACCGCTTGGTTGCTGTGCCCAGGAATTATCGACATACCCTAAAGACCACCACCCCATTCAGCCTCCAACTACTGCTTTTCGTGGGTCTGTAGTGTGGGGCTCATTGTGCCCCTGGGCAAGTCCTTCGAGGATATCTGCTCTTCTTCCGGTCCATGAGGTCTTCAGGGAGTGCGCACTCACTCGTTGCAGTACTGAGAAGACAGCAGGACTTGAATACGTGGTGGACAAGTGATTTTTATTTACATCAGCCGTAAGATGAGAGAGAAAGAGACGCCGAAGGATCTAGTGCTACTCTTTTTCAAGAAGGACTTTGGGCTGTACATAGCCTGTGCGAATAACCCATAGGCAACCCAGGAAATGGAATCATAAAAGCAAATCCCAGTAAATCATGGGATAAGCTTAGTTAGACTCATGTACTTTACTGAAATGACAATAGCTGAATAAAATGTTGGACTTACCCGTCAAAAGTTCCTTGTTTAGATCTGCTCTGCTTACAGAAAGAATGTACTGCAAGGAAAACACAGTAGATACTGTTTGCTTCTGGAGGATGGACAGATAACGTTTCACATTATTCGCTCAGCAACAGGAAACACCTAGCAGAGGGTTGCAAGCTTAGTTTTGTAGTCATTTAGCTAAGGAGCCTTTTAAAAAAAATAAGCACTTTAACCAAATACATACAAAACAATGTTCAAGTTTAAACTCAAGCTTTTTCAGGTTTGATATCACAAAAACCAAAACCTCATCTTATAGCAAAAAAATTTTATTTTCACTAAGATAGTTTTATGTTGACAACATCTCATAAACCTTCTATTTTCATCCTAGGGCTCCAAATAGAGCTGTTGGAAAAACTTCAGAAATGACAGCATCACTAGAATAAGTATACTATTTCCTTAAGACACTACTTTGTTTTTGTTTTAGAGATTTTTTTTTTTTTTAATTGATTTGAGGTGAGGGGAGTGAGTGAAAGAGAGAGCATGAGCTGGAGGGGAGAAACAGAGGCAGAGGGAGAAGCAGACTCCCTACTCGGCAGGGAGCCCCATGCAGGGCTCAGTCCCAGGACCCTGGGATCATGACCTGAATGGAAGGAAACTGCTTAAATGAGCCACCCAGATGCCCCTAAAGAGACTACTTTGAAGGCACTCATGTCAACGTGAAAGAAGTGGGGAGAGGAAGTACTGGTAGAAGTAGGATCAGCCCCTGGGACACATGTTTGTTTTTTCTGACTTAATGGGACAATTCGGCAGGGCTGACTGTGCCCGAGGCACAGAGGGAACATACGTTTAGGGGTTAGAACATGAAAATGTTCTAATTTTAGTTGATACTAAAATCAGAAGAAAAAAATATAATGAATACATGAGAATAAATCCAGCCTGATTAATCTCTATACCAACACATTCATAAAAACTAATTTTTAATATTTATTGTTTCAGAGAGAGACAGACCCACAAAAACAAAAGTGCCCACCCAGAGCCCACAAAACTCGAAATGGGGACTTGCAATTCAAGGTGAGTCTAGTCTTTACAAATTTAAAGCATGTGTCTCCCAAATTTAGAAACATCACATCATTTAATGCAAATATGCTAATTTATAAATCTTCAGCTCATCCAAAAGTAGACATTTAATATTAACAGCTAAATCTAGAGTTGGTGTAAAAATAACTCCGTCATGCTACAAAGACAATGACTGAAGACACAACTTCCTGTGTCTTTGCTATAAATTAATATTAAGATGATTTCTTCATTTTTTGCCTCTTTGTTCTGGTTTCCTCTTCTGTGTCATTAATCCCTCATTGCAGTGGAAACCACGCTTGTTATTCAGAGTATGCTAGGAAACATTTAAATGAGGAAGGCTCATTTACGTGGGGGAAATAGTCTTTCCATCTCGGTCGGGAGGCGTGGTTGAACTGGTCCTGTTCAGAGTCCCTGTCCATTCCCCCCGGGTCCGGGAGCAGCCTTGTGTTATTAGCAAAAGTTAGAGCCTTCCCCATCATGCCTCACTTCTCCAATGCCTCTTCTAAAAGGTTGATCGTATGAAGAAAAAATATGAATTAGAACAGGTAAGTCTTCACAGCACACACCAATCAATCCATCGTGCGGTTCTCCTTGAACTTGGGCAATTGTATCTCAATAAAGCCGGGGGGGGGGGAATCCCTCATCTCTGATGAAGGCTACAGAGAAGTAATTCTCATATTCCCGCTCCAGATTTCCGATCTGGATAGCTTTATCGAACTTATTTATCAAGACAAAAACAGGAGCAAAAATAACACTGGTCGCCTTCTGGCAGCCGTATGTTTCAAGTAATAGCTCAAATGATGACAATTTAACCTATTTTATGAGTCATGTGTCAGCGGTCCCTCCTCATCATAGTGTGTTTTGTACAATTCTGTGTATTCTTCCTAGCCAGCTAGTGGAGTAATTATCAATGCGTGGGACATTATTAATCCAACACCGAAACTTGCTGTTGCCGCTTAGTGATTCAACTGCATCTGACAGACTAAGTTGTTTCAAATGAACCTTCACGAAGGTCCTTAATAAAATTGAGCACTAGTCATGGGAAGGAAAAATAAAAAAGAACAAACAAGTGAGGAAGGATAAAGTGGCCCTGGTAATCAAAAACATTATTAATAAAACCTAAAGGAAGTTCAAGAATCTCCTTGGGATATTTGTACAAGGGTGGTCGCAGCAGACTTTCGAGTATATTAGAAAAACATGCTCCTACTCTATATTCCGAAAGCCTGTAAAGGCAGATGTTTTCTAGTATGGGGGCTCTAGGAGGTTAGGGGCAAGGCTTGGGGAGCTAGGGTGGGTGGGGGGATGGGTGACATTGGTGAAGGGGATTATAGAGGGGGTTACAGGGAATTGCCAAATAACTGTATTGTACAACCGAAACTGATATAATGCTGTATGTTAATACACTGGAATTAAATAAAATAAAATAAATACATTTTTCTGCATCATTAAAAACAAATGGGGATTTCTGACCTGCTCTGTATATCCGGGAATATTTTGATAGTTCCCAGGGCAATTTGGGAGGGACATGGCAGGAACCAGCAAGACTGGAAGAGTCTGGACCCGGCCAGGGAGGAAGGGCAGAGAAAACAGGTGGGGGACGGAGGCTCCGAGAAGGGGGAGGCCCATGGAGGGTGAGCTCCCTGACGATTTGCAGAAATCCTGGGGTCACTGGGAGGCTTTGCATTTCCACAGGCTGTGGAATTGAGCGATTCAAAACCAACCTCTTGTTCTTCTTCAAGGATGTGCCGTGTTCGACCCTGTTCTAAAAGTAACAACGCAAACCAAAGAAAGAGGTGGCCGCAAATTTAGCATTCACTGAGTTCTTAAGAATTGAGAAGGGCAGGATCCGTGGGCAAGCAATCGTTTCCTACTTCCTCTAATGCGTTGAAGGCCCCAAATGGAAACTCCCACCAATGCCTTCACCCTCTTGGGCGTCCGTGGAGAGGAAGCTGCCTCCTCCCTCCTCCCCTGGAGCTGGGTGTAAGGAAGCCAGTTTGAGGCTCAAGTCCAAGTCGCTCTGTTCGTCTAACTTCCCTGACGTTCTGAACCATGTCTTCCTCCTCGGTCTACTCACACTTTATTGGCTCAATCTCTCGGGGGTTCAGGGGGGATGATGCTGGAATTGGTCTACTTGGCTAATTCCCCCTGAATCCAAAACAGAGTGGGAGGATTACTATGGTCGCTCTCAGTGTAGCAAAAGCAAGAGTGCAACCAGTCAAGCCTGCCCAGCGTGCCTGGGAGCGCCTTCCGCAGCGTGCTGCCCTGGCGACTGTGCATGAGACACCGGCCCTGCGTCTCCCTTGACGTTGACCTTGCGTACCATGTAGCCTATTTCTTCATCAGTGAAGCAGGGTGGTTGGACTCGAGGAGCCCAAGGTTGCCCATCGCTGTAAGATTCTGTTATGCCAACACATGTGAGATGTTTTCTTACCAATACACACTGGGCACATAAAGATTTCCTTTTTTTTTTTTTAGAATTTTGGTCTCACCCTACTCCTCTTCACCAATGGACCCTCATTTAATTGGGAAAATGTTATTTTGGCACCGATTTGATATTTAAATAAAATGTCCCTCTCCAAGCTCACCTTCTCTGTGAGATCTCTGAAAACTAAAGCTACCTCCTCTCCGAACCACCCTGCTGAGCTTCCCTCAGAAGCTTCTTTCCGCAAGGACTTGAATACCCACTGTCCTCAAGAGGTTGCAAGCGCCTCTCCCCGTCCTGGCTAAGTAGCACAAGCACAGGGCATCTTGCACAAGAGGACAGTTGTTCATGGAAAGGATACAGTTAATGTGTCCAGCTTACCCTTGCCTGCGTGTGTACATCTTGTGTTTCTTTCCTACAGCACTAAGCCCAAGTTGGGGCCCATGAAACAGGGCGTATTAACTACCCAATGATGCTTATCTTTCTGTGGATGGTCAGTAGATTTGCTTCCGCTTCCTCCTCCTGCCTGGCTCATGCATTACCTCGGTCCGTATGTTTTTATAACGCCAAAATCAGTGGGTTATTATTTGAGAAAGTTGCTAAATGGAAAATTTTGATCCTTCCCCGCCACCTCCCCTGCAACCCCCTGGGCGCTTTGTTTTTGGAGCGTTTTTCTTTTCAACCACTTTTTAAGCGAACTTTCATGGTAGCGAAACACACACTATATAATATTTACCATCTTAACTCTTTTTAAGTGTTCCGTCGGTGGCACGCGGTACGTTCACACGCTGCATGACCGTCTGTACCTCCATCCACGGAACGCTTCATCTTACACAGCGGAAACTCTCTACCCGTTAAGGAACAGCTCCCCATTTCTGCCTCCCTCCAGGCCCTGGCAACCACCACGCACTTCTCTCCTCTAGAGCCCTCCCATAAATGTCACAGGGCACGTATCCTTCTGCGACTGGCTTATTTCACTTAATATAAAGCCCTCCAGTTCCAATCATGTTGTAGCAGGTGTCAGGATTTCCTCTTTTTCTCTGTTTTCTTTCTTTCTTTCTTTCTTTCTTTCTTTCTTTCTTTCTTTCTTTCTTTCTTTCTTTCTTTTTAAGGCTGAATAGTATTCTAAAGCATGTCATATAGAAACCCCTCCCCCTTCTCCTCTGGGGAACGCCTTCATTACTCTCATCTACTACCACACGCACGACACTCGGCTAACAGATGTGGCGGGGGGGAGAGGGCGTCCTCCATGAAGCAATTTCTCAGTGACACAAGCTGGCTGTGCCACGATTTGTCCCGACACCATCTGCCTGGAGATAGCCTCAGATTCCAAAGGTTAAGGACTCAGTCCCAAGAGACTGTACCCCTCCCCCCATCACACACACACCAAAGGCCAATGGCAATGTAGCTTACACCTGAGCTTCTAACCGGTCAGCTTAAGTCAGAGGTGCCCATGACTCCCTTTTCAGGTTGAAAGAACTTTCTAGAGCATCTCACAGAACTCAGGAAAACAGTTGATTTACTGTTTATCAGTGTATTAGAAAAGGATATGATCAAGGCCACAGAGGAAACATCTAGATGGAAAGATGTGTTTGCCTTCTACGGGTGGGTGGGCTACCCTTCCACTGGCACCTCTGAGTGTTCGTGAACCTGGAAGCTCTCTAAACTCCATACTTTGGGGGATTTTTATGGAGACTCCCTCACAGGGACGTGATGAATCATTAACTCCACTCCCAGCCCCTCTCCCTCCTCTGGGGAAAATTCCAAGCTTCTAATTATGTCTTGGTCTTTCTGGTGACCACCCCCCATCCAGGAGCCCACCAACAGTTACCCCTTTAGAACAAAAGATACTCTTATCACCCAGGAAATTCCAAGGGATTTAGGAGCTCTGTGTTAAGGAACCACAGTCAAAGACTAAATATTAGAACAAAAGGTCTGCTAGTACTTTTATCCTTCAGGAAACCACAATTGTTTTAGGAGTTCTGTGGGCCCAGGAACCAGAGGCAGGAAACAATATGTATTTTCTGTTACCTTTACATTTGTGTCCGCCACATTGTGTTTCTATCCATCCATCCCTTGATGGACATTTGGGTCACTTTTGCTTTTTGACGGTTGTGAATAATATCATGAGGATTCAAATATTTCTTCAAGTCCCTGCCTCCAGTTCTGTTGGATATGCACCCAGAAGGGGAACTGCTGCGTCATATGGAAATCCTATTTTTAATTTTTGGAGGAAACATTAGACTGTTTTCCATACTGGCTGCACAATTTTCTATTCGTATCAACAGTGCACAGGCGTTCCAGCTTCTCCGCATCTTTCCCAACAATAACTATTTTCTGTTTCTCTGTTTTCTTACAGTAGCATCCTAATGGGTGTGAGGTGCTTCAAGGCCACACAGACTCGTTCCCATGAGCACCTGTGTTTTGTCTCTTGCTGCCCAGCATGTGGCCCACAGACCAGCAGCACGTACATCACCGTGTGTGTTTGGGACGTCTAATCTCAGCTTCCATCCTGGCCCTACAGAATTGGACTCTGCATTTTAACAAGATCCCAGCGGAATCTGAGAATTGCCAATCCACCTGCAGTGGGAGATGTGTGGGAGCACAGAGATTCAACACAAACCTCCCTTGGGTTCTGTACTTCCTAAAATGAGGCCTTGTTGGAAAAGCAAGTTGGGTTTTTCTCTGGTTGATAGATGTTTGGTACATTCATTCTCTCTCAAAGCAATAAACTTAGAAGGTGTAAATTTTAGATAAAAATACATACTTTCCCCAACTCTGTGTGTTACTATGTAAAGACAAGAAGAACACAAAGCAGAAAATGGATTTTCTTTGGTCAACTACCTCACCATCTGGCCTCTGTTGTTGTAGAAATTATACAGCACTGAAAACACTTCTGGTTCATCCTATAAATTCCATTATAATTAAATTTGGGGCAAGAGAGTCAGTTTGGGGAAAACCCTCTGGAGTTGTTCTTGCATTTTATGCTTGGCCATAAACACATGGTGTTCTTCTCTATGTAGTTGAGAGGAGATGGGCGAGAAAGGGGTCCCAGGTCACCGTGACTGATGCCTATAAGCAAAAAAGAGCCTAATAGAACGTAAGACCCTAACTAACTCTTATTGAATGGTTATTGGCAACCAAGCCCTATTTTAAAGGTCCCCTATCAATTAACTTGTTAACTAATATAGTTTCTGAATGCTAGACTGACACAGACAAGGCCGAAGATAGGACCAGAGAGGAAAGAAGAACCATTCAGCAAGTGTCAAGTTCCAGACGTTAGACTCAACTGGAAGCAAACACTATCTTCAGCGTCAACTGACCTGTGACTTGGTCCCATACAGAAGTGGAGACTTTTTCCCCGAAACAGAGTGAATCATTCTTCCTCTCATGGGAATGCCTTGGGATACAATCTGAAATAAAGCCGGAAACACCAATTTCAGTGACAACAGTGCAGCATCACACAAATCAGATAGATATCCATTTCGAAATGTGATGTTTCGGATATTTTCAAAAAAATTAAAAATTAATGCAAAGGATTAACGGATGAAAAGTATGTTCCTGCAAATTCTAGGTTTTGAATTTTTTTTTAAACCTTTAGATTTTGGAATTCACTTAAATTGTATCTGGTCTAAATCACCTGTTATGATTCAGGAAAAGGGTTCAGCATCAAGGAAGTTATAAGTGATATTCTCACGATCACAAAACCGAGTGAGCCATGCACGAGGAGGAAAACCCTGGAGCCCTGAAGCCCCATGCAGAGTGTTTTCCTACACGCATATCTAAGGAAATCTGTGGAACTAGAACTGGCACCTGTAGGGACCCGTGTTACCATCTCAAAGACATGTTGTCAGCAAAAGTACCATCAGCAAAATTTATGACTTCTGTTTACATTTCCAAGTGACACTCTAGACAATGAGAAGTTGGGCAATGTTGAGACCCCACTGGGAAAATCTACAGACCCCTCAGTCCTTATCCAAACTCTTGGGACCCTTTGGTTTCCGGGTTCGAAGTTTTCAAATTTTAGATAGATAATGGAGTGTGCGTGCCCATGCACAGCACGGCCCACGGACGTTGGGTCAGCACCCCATCCTGAGCAGAAGATATCTGTAGCAAAAATTCACACTCCATGAGAGTATTTAGAAGGCCATGGAAGGCCTCACATCAGGTCAACTTTATTGCTGAATGGGTGATGAAAAGCTTTCTGTTTCCAGAGCTTTTTGGAGTTCAGAATTGTGGAGAAGAGATAATGGACCTGTGTGGTTAAAAAAAAAAGGCGGGGGGATTCGCAATCCTCTTCTCACCCGATGCCTCCTCAGTTGCACATCCCGTGGGCCGAGACCCAACAGCCCATTGTGTCGGAGGCCATCAACGAGGGGGTGGGGGATGGCAGGCCCCGTCTTCTCCCCATCATGCTCCAGTCCCCCCAGCTGCCTCAAGTGTCAAATGTTCACCCTCTTGACCAAATTTAGAAGTTTGAAAACCTTTGCGGAATGCATTTTCATCAAAGGTTCTTGGCATTACGCCATGCTTCAAGCCAGGCTAAAATCAAGAGCACGTAGTTGTTGGAAAATGGCAAGTATTATCTTTTACAAGGAAAAGGCAAGAACAAGGTACCTGATCTTCCAGGCCAATGGCGTTCAAGGCTTGCCGTCCTCTATAAGAAAGGGCCAAGTTAATGCTTCTTCCCCGTGCAAATTTAGCCACTCGGATATCTAAGACATTGAAAGTAGACGCCGTGTTATATCTTAGGACAGGAAAAGATACAGGACCTGAAGAACTGGTGTAATCAGAACCAAATTAAAAGAACTGTTATCTCCTTTAAAGAAAACACTAATAGTTGTGATTTTGTATTAAATTAAATTTAGATAGCTGAGGCTGCAAAAAACCAAACCAAAACAAAACTAAGCTCCTCTTCCTAAAAAAAACTTTCTTTTTAAAATCTAAAGAGAAAGATGTCAGAGAATCAGAATTTTCACAGCTCACGATTTTCAGTATTGTCTTACCTTCCCTAGCTTCATACACGTCAACTTGGAAATTCCTCTTTGCAAAGAAGCATGCATTTAATGATCCAACCTGAGAATCAAAGCAGGTTTTTTTCATATTTTTATTTGATTCCACAAATATAGGGAATTTTTACGGGCAAAATGCAACATTGTGCATAGTGATACTTGTATCAGCCTTGGCTGTGCAACTGATTTACTTAATCCCTAGTGGAAGGTATTGTTTGCAAAAATAATGGGATGAACTCAAGATTAAATGGTATGATTTCAGAGGTAGCTTTGGTGTTTTTCTTTTTTAACTTTTTTATAGTGAAATATGACTTTCATACAGAAATATCATGTGTCCATTTTATAGAATACTTAGAAGGCAAACATCCATGTAACTACCACTTGAGGGTGAAAACAGAGTATCACAGCCCACCATAGCTCCCACCACCTGCTCTCCAGTTATGACCCCCAACCTTTCACCTAGGAGTAAATGTTATTCTGACTCTGACAATATTCCATCCTTGCCTTTGAATCACATAATTAGAATCATACTTGTGTATCTTCTCTATTTAACTCAACAAAATGCTTCTGAGATTCATCTATATGATTGTACATAAACTCCAGGCCGTCCACTTTCACTGCTCTATGGTTCTTCATTGCATACATCTCAGGTTATTTAGCTGTTGTGCTGCTGAAGGACATTAGTTTCTGGTCTAAGGATATTTTTCCCATGTTTACTGATACATAATTGACATTATATAATGTTACATTGTACAAATTTAATATATACAATATAATGATTTGATAAATGTTTATATTATGAAACATGGCCTGGGGATATTGTTAACAACACTGCAGGAATGAGATACAACCTCACACCAGTCAGAATGGCTAAAATGAACTCAGGAAACATCAGATGTTGGTGAGGATGCAGAGAAAAGTGAACCCTCCTCCATTGTTGGTGGAAACGCAAGCTGGCGCAGCCGCCCTGGAAAACAATATGGGGGTTCCTCAAGAAGTTAAAAATAGAGCTACCCTCACCCTAGCAATTGCACTACTGGGTATTTACCCCAAAGATACAGATGTAGTTATCCGAGGCAGCACATGCACCTGAATGTTTATAGCAGCAATGTCCACAATAGCCAAGCTATGGAAAGAGCCCAGATGTGCATCAATAGATGAATGGATAAAGAAGATGTGGTACACACACACACACACACACACACACACACACACACACACACACAGGAACATCACTCAGCCATCAAAAAGAAAGAAATCTTGCCAGAAATGGCATGGATGAAACTAGAGGGTATTATGGTAAGTGAAATAAGTGAGAGAAAGACGAATAGCATATGATTTCACACATATATGGAATTTAAGAAACAAAATAAATGAACAGAGGGGAAGGGGGCGAAATAAAATAAGATAAAATCAGAGAGGGAAAAAAGCCCTATAAGACCCCTAACTATAGGAAACAAACTGAGGGTTGCTAGACAGGAGGTGGGTGAGGGAATAAAGTGGGTGATGGGTATTAAGGAGCGCACGTGATGGAATGAGCACTGGGTATTATATGCCTCGGACCTCTACCTCTGGAACTAGTACTATATGTTAATTGATTTTTAATTAAAAAACAAAAAACAAAGCTGCAGGGGTGCCTGTGTGTCTCTGTCAGTTAAACTTCCGACTCGTGATCTCAGCGCAGGTCATGATCTCAGGGTCTTGAGTTGATCCCAGAGTTGGGCTCCACCCTGAACATGGAGCCTGCTTAAGGTTCTCCCTCACCCTCTCCTCTGCCCCGTCCCCTGCTCACTCACTGTTTCTCTCTCTCTCGTTCTCAAAAATAAATAAAAAGCAATGCTTCAAAGAATATTTTTGTACCTGGATCCTGATACACACCTGTGTAATTTTTCTCTAGGTTTTTATACATGGAAGTTTTATCCCTGGTCAAAGGTTTATGTATCTTCACATTTATTATGCCAAAGTGTTTCGAAATTTTGTATTAATGTGTTTTCTTACCAGCAGCTTCCAAGAATCTATCTTTGTCAGCACTTGGTGTTCTCAAACTTTTAAATCTTATGGTAGATAGGTAAAATAGGAATGGGTGTGGTTTTAATTTGCACATGACTGATTGCTAAAAAGGTTAACCTCTTTTTCATATACTGACTGGCTATTTGGATCTCTTCCCCAAGGAAGCCTTCCTTGACTTCCTTGAGTTCTCACAATGCTATATGCTCTATATGCTTTTCCTTTGAAAAATGCTAGGGGTTGACTTGTGCACCCCCGAGCTCACATTGTGCAGTCCTACCCTGGTACCTTAGGGTATGACTTCTTTGAAGAGAGGGTCTTTACAGAGATAATTGAATTAAAATTAGGTCATTAGGATTGGCCCTAACCCAACTGGTGTCCTTCTATAAAGGGAATTTGGACATTGACATCAGAGAGGGAAGATGATATTAAGAGACATGGGAAGAAGCTGGGCCTCTGCAAGCCCAGGAGAGAGGCCTGGAATACATCCCTCTCTCACAGTCCTCAAGAGGAACTAATAAGGTGATGCTTTGATCTTGAACTTCTAGCCTCTAGGACTGTGAGATTATAACAATCTGTTCTTTAAACCGTTTGGTTTGTGATACTTAGTTATGGTAGCCCTGGAAAATAATACCAAGAGCTTACCCTGATCGAAATTTCACATCTTTAGGGTGATTGTGTGGTCAATATGTCTGCCCCAGTGGGCTGCACACTGGTTGGTCACCATTTGATCCCTGGCCTCTACTATTGTGTCTGCAACAAAATAAGTACCTGATCAGCATTTGTCAAATGTATAAATGAATGAGAGAGAGATTACATTGTTAAATAAAATTTGTAATGAAACCAAGTCAAAATTTATTGACCATTTATGATGTATGATTTAATCTACTAAACTTTAGGGATCTGAAGATTATCCAGCTAAGTCCTTGCGCTCAATGACACCTAATTCAGTTAAGACGAAACAAACAGGGGTGCCTGGGTGGCTCAGTGGGTTAAAGCCTCTGCCTTTGGCTCGGGTCATGATCTCGGAGTCCTGGGGTCGAGCCCCGCATCGGGCTCTCTGCTCAGCAGGGAGCCTGCTTCTCTGTCTCCCTTTGCCTGCCTCTCTGCCTACTTGTGATCTCCATCTGCCAAATAAATGAATAAAATCTTTATAAAAAAAGAAGTGATCCAGAGAAAATAGCGGCCCTCAGGGAGTTCGCAGTCCTGTCTAGGTTTTCATTTTTTCTAATATTATTTGTATATTTTTAGTTAATACACATATACATTAATTTTTTCCTATGTACCGTCCCTGTGCTAAGTGCTAGAGATACTACAGACAACAAATTAAACGCAGGCTTTTCAAGAGGATTAGAGTCGATTATAACACAAGGTGAGCAGCAGTTTGAAAATGGACCCTCAAGCCAAGTAAGGGAAGTGGAGTGGGATGGGGTATGACTTCCTGGAAAAAAAACAAACTATAAACTGAGACTGAAATAATGTGCCAAATAAGGGTGGGGGAGTCAAGAGGAGGGTTGTAAGGAAGAAGGAGCACATGACAAAGATTGAAAGTATCTACTAGAAAGAAGGAAACAGAGAGATGGCGTTTAGGAAATCCTAGCGCTCATGCACGATAACCACGAAGTGGTTGTTATGTTCACCACTCTACTCAACTTCATCTTTTCAGCCTTATGAAGGAGGTACTGCTGTCTTCTTGTCCTACAGGCACTGTCACTGAGGCACAGAGAGGTGAAGTGTCTTACTTAAGACACCACAGCTAGTGAGGGCTGGAGTTGGTGTGGAGATTCAAGTGGATCCAGTCTGGTTCCAGAACATGAGCTCTTCATCAACAAATTAGAAGTGTGTTTGAATATCATTGAAGATATAGTTGAAGGTAAAGACTATGAATTATAGTGACACCAAGATGTGAGGTTAGGTTCTATTTTTTCTTACAGCTTTGGACCACCTGGATTTCTCTACAGAGGGTTGAAACCAAGCAGGGTGGGTTTGGGCCATGTGGATGGGTTGGAAAGCAAGGACTTGAAGATTTTAGGTGGATTGAGGGACAATAACACCAAGTTGGACGACATGGAAGGAAGACAGAGGAAGGCTTCTGAGCAGGGAGAAGTAGGCGGTCCCTGTGAAGAGCAGATGTAGCACTAGCCACTGAAGGAGGGAGTTAGGAGGTTTTTAATCAGAGTCTGAGGTCTAGCTCTATTATAGTCAATGGGGCAGTTCTGTGGGATGACAAGGTCCAAGCCCAACATGGGCCATGGGACTTGGAGGCTGAAGTATGGTGGAGATGGAAGATACTGGAAGCATACAGGTCAAGGACAAAGGGGCTGGAGATTCATGTGGGTCAACCATGTGAACTTTGAGAGTCACTAAGGGTGATGGCAGTGCTGAGATATAGATAACAGATGGTGTGAATGTACAAAAGTCTTCAGGACGGGGGCAAGAGGCTCAGGGGTTGACGGATGGCAACAGGAGGGAAGATGGCTTTGGAAGGGAAGGTAGCAGTGAGACGTGGGAGAGAAAGATCACAGAGCTAGCTGGGGGCACATCTGGGAGGTGGGAGGTCTCCGAGGTTCTCAGCAGCTCCCTGGTATATGTGGGGGCTGAGGAGGGGGCCATGCACCTGGTCAGAGTTTAGGGCCTCTTGGTCAGGCCGGGTGCGGGCACAGGCAGACCCGATTCCTCTTCTATTTCCTCCGGGTTTTACTCCTCTGCTCCAGGGCACCTTGACATGGAGCACCTATGTTTGGGTTTTGTTTGGTTTCTCTTGGGTTTTGTTTTTGGTTTTGTTTTTTAAATAATCCAGTGATTCAAGCATGAGCTCCTCTCACCATTCACTGACACTGTGGCCACCAAACTTTGTTCCTATCATTCTGTTTCTGTAGACTGGTGATAGTTATTTTAAGAACTTTGCCCCTATTTAAACCATTAAGTGTGTGGAAAGGTTTCAAATTTAATTTTTGCAAAGCAATACATATTTTTAGTATTATGTAAGGCCAACCAAGAAATCCATGTTCAATTATTTTGTTAAAATAAATATGCCAGGGTTGGAGTGGGGGATAAACAAACGGATCATACTATGTATGATACCCTAATGGTACCTTCATGTCACCATGCGTTTGTCCAAAGACACAGAGTGCAGCTCAATGTACACTACAGACTTTGAGGGGTGACGTGTCCATGTAGGGTCATCACTTGCACAAAATATCCCACTCTGGGGGAAGATGCAGATAATAGGGGATGCTAGTATGTGTGGGAGGTGGAGATATTGGAAAATCTCTATACCTTCCTCTTGATTTTGCTGTGAACCTAAAACTGCTCTAAACCAAAATCATAATAAATAAACCAGTTCACCCTGTGCAGCCACTCCTGAAATTATGAGCTCATTAACGGTTAGAATTGATGTGTCAGAAGAGATCATGACAAACTGTATTCCTTTTAATCCCTCCATCTGATTGCTTTCAATTCCTTAATCTGAAATGACTTCCTCTCCGATTGCTGGCATCACTTTCCCAACAGGGGTCAAGCCGTCTCAACCAACAGCATGACTTGGTGCCGGCACAGAATACTGTGTGTCTCAACAGCTTTTCCTTCACTTCTCACTCTCTTCCAGCACAGCCCTGGACACTTCTATGTTTCACTAATCACAGATCCTTTGATTTCAACCACAGAGGATTTCCTCCTGGTAAACACAGACAACTTAAATCTTTCTTCCTTCTCTGTTTTCTTTTGATTTATGAAAACCTGCAAGTCTATCTACATTCCTTCCTTGTGTGTGTTAAAAAATATCTAGTAAAGGCACTAGCACTAGCCAGTTTGCTTTAGGGAAAAGGAAACTGGAAGGTTACAGTGAAGTTGATACAATAAAATTAATCTCCTCCAAAGGCTAAATTGTTCTGTGGCATTTAAGAAACAATTAAGGAAGCGATTAAAGGCTAAGTGGAGTCTGTCCATTTAGGAAAGGAGAGAGGCTTCAGAAGCTCCCTTTTCTTCCACAGCCTGTAACACTCACCGCTCCTCTCATGGTAGGGAGCGGGACGGGGAGGGATACTAATCAGGGGACCCGCAGGGTCAGGAATGTTGGAATAAAGCTACATGAAGTAATTTGGAAGTAAGGTTAAATATAATCTTGGTTCATGAAAAATCAAGTGCTGGAGAGAATGAGGGCCAGGAGCAGCTCTTACGCACCACTGGCAATGACCTCGTCAACCACATCCCCAACAAATCTGCCTTGTCTCCTCAGGGCATGTACTCGGGAGACACATGCCAGAATGCTCAGAAGAACACTTTTCATAACAGACAAAAACACTGGAAACAGCCCAAATGGCCATCAGGGAGGAGTGAACAAATCAATTACGGTATATTCACACAATGAAAGGCAATGATATGAGTATTTTAGTAATGCTATAAACGAGAAGAGTAAGTCCCAGACGACTTCATCCTGCACGATACTCTGACAAAATAAAGATGAGTGAAGCTGAATCCTGGATACATGTATCTACATAACTGTTAGGAGTATGTATATTATTTATGTGTACATATAGGAGATAAATATATCATATATACATAAGACACACACATGCACATATGCAAGAGAATCATAAACACAAGATTCCAGGCAATGCTTATACGCTTACAATGGGTGAGGGAGAAGCAGAAGTTAATACAAGCCACTAGCAATGTGCAGATTCTAGGGTTGAGGGGTGAGTTCAGTTGCTGCTGCTGCTTTTTAGTATTAATTTTAAAAAGTCAATAGAAGTCTTCTCCAAGCCCACGATGTGTTCAGAATATGTCCTGAAACAAAGATTATAATTCCAGGGGTCCCTGGGTGACTCAGTTGGTTAAGCGTCTGTGTTCAGCTCAGGTCATGATCCCAGAGTCCTGGGATGGAGTCCTGCATTGGGCTCCTTGCTTGGTGGGAAGCCTGCTTCTCCCTCTGCCTGCTGGTCCCCCTGCTTGTGTTCTTTCTCTATCACAAATAAGCAAATAACATCTTTAAAACAACAACAAAGATTGTAATTTCAATTCTGTGTAACTAAAGTTCGACTAAAACTAAAATGAAGGCATACCGGTAGATACTATAATGGTCCAGCCACAAGGATTAGTAACATGGCTAATAAAGTGTTTTCCACTTTACTTTTATTTCCCCTCCTCTCTTTCTATAAAATGTGCTTTGTGGGGGCGGTCAGCGGCCTCTTTAGCATTATGCTGGGTAGGAAGGCTGATTAGACATGAAGATACAAATGGGAAGGAAAACGTGTGTACACCAAGGCGAGCCCCCCACAGACTCTCCGTTAAGGCTCAGCCGGCTTCTGAGCAGAACCAGAAATGAGGGTGGTGAGGGGAGAGGAAACGGGACAGGGTTGGACCCTTGGGAGCAATCCGCACTTTGTGTGATGGGAGTTCTGGGACTTCTGCCCTGACAGGGATAGGACAGCTCTCTCAAGTTCACAGGCAATGGTGAAACGTCTATTTGTTCTGAGGCATCCAAAGTTGACAAGAGTAGATTGTTTTGATCATAGAATAGTCTGCAAATTAAGAGCTTTTTTGTTTTTAAGATTTTATTTATTTATTTATTTGACAGAGATCACAGGTAGGCAGAGAGGCAGGCAGAGAGAGAGGAGGAAGCAGGCTTCCTGCTGAGCAGAGAGCCCGATGCGGGGCTCGATTCCAGGACCCCCGGATCATGACCTGAGCTGAAGGCAGAGGCTTACCCCACTGAGTCACCCAGGTGTCCCTGCAAATTAAAAGCTTTAATAACAACTAGTCTAGCCTGTTTGTGCATAAGCAGAGCTCTGAGGAGATTCCTCGGTTATGTAATTCCGGGTTGACCCGGTTGTTCTGTTTTTCTGCCTTCTTTTCCCGTCTCCTCTTACTTCCTTCTCTGTAAGTCATGGGTTTTGGTGGACCCCACCCTGGTCTGCTCTATGGGCACCTAACTTACCATTTAGAAACACTGTTTGAAAATTTCTTTTATGTAAATGATCCAGTGTTTCACTGGCCTGCCTTTTTTTTTTTTAATATTTTATTTATTTGTTTGAGTGACACAGAGAGAGAGCACAGGAGCCATGCGGAGGGAGAGGGAGTGGGATAGAGGGAGAGGGAGAAGCAGACTCCCCGATGAGCAGGAAGCTGGTCTCAGGGCTCGATCCCAGGACCCGGGGATTAAGACCTGAACCAAAGGCGGAAGCTTAACAACCAAACCATCCAGGCGCCCCACTGCCAGCCTGCTTTTATCAAGAGGATTTGCCAAATTTCTGTGGGTTCCATGTGACCTCTCCAGCAATGATCATTCAGACGTCCAATGATAATGAGAAAACTGGATCTTTTAATTTATAAATGCTGATCCTAGTAGGGAGGGGCACTGTGACTATAAAAATGTCATGCATTTTATGCCTTGTGATTATAATGTGTTTGAAATTAACCTGATAGCATGTTAAACACATGTCAACTCTTTGACTTTATGAAGCGTATAAAACTCTCCCTAAGATTCCTAGGCTTTTCTGAGTTTGTCCCCAAACAGAAAAGCCTGTTTATACCTCCCACTCATCCAACTATATTTTGATTTCTCAAGAATTTGATCTTTGAGCGTATGAATGGAATGAAAAGAACCAGGATGTTAACTGCACTTGCCATGAAATAAGCACATAAAAATGTCTTCACACTTTGTTGGTAATGGTTCCATCTGCCAGAACTGCATACGTTCTGAGTTTTTAATTTTAAACCTTACCCTGAATACGCCAGCTTGTATCACCTGGATGTGGTCTTTGAGGGCAAGCAGCAGTCTCAACCTTCCTCCCTCCCTGATGCTTTCTGTGGGGGCTCTTAGGACTTTTCCTCCAGCCTTGATCCATCTTGAGAACTCATCTCTGACTAGCGAACCTCTTTCTACCTGGGGGGTCTTACAGGTTTCTCCATCTCAACGTGCCTCAAATCCAACCCATTCACCTCCCTCGAACTTCAAACCTCCTCCTCCTCCTCCTTCTGGATTCCATAGCTTAGAGGCTGGCAGCACTGCCCACTAGTTCACCCAACCAGGACACTTCAGGGAACGCTGAACATCCCGTTCTATTTGCCAATACATATTTAATCAGACAACAAGTCTTGTTGATCCCCTTGAGGCTTTCCCAAACAGACTCTCTATCCTACCCCCCATTCTCTTTTCAAGGCTCTCATGACCTTTCACCTGAATGATGGTGTCGGCTTCCCAGTCTCTACCTATCCACGCCACGCTCCATAGACTGGGTGTCTCCGGAAACAAAAATCAGAGGATGCATTTTCTGTCTTATAGCCCTTTATTTGCTCCACAGAAATCTTCGGGGAAAAGTACCAAATTTTCAATATGACCGAAAAGATCCTTATATGTGACCCCAACTTCTCTTTTTCATTCAGTTCATTTTTTTGCCATTCCCTATCTGTAATAGGCATACCAAAACCACTGCTTATTTCCTGAATATACCATGCATTTTTACACTTTAGATGCCTTTGAATACAATATTCCCTTTGCCTGAACAATCCTTTCCTGCCTTCTCCATCTGGAAAAGCTTTTGTCTTCTTTTAAGATTCATATTTTCAGGCACCTGGGTGGCTCAGTGGGTTAAAGCCTCTGCCCTTGGCTCAGGTATGATCTCAGGGTCCTGGGATCAAGCCTGGCATTGGGCTCTCTGCTTGGCGGGGAGCCTGCTTCCTCCTCTCTCTCTCTATCCACCTCTCTGCCTACTTGTGATCTCTCTCTGTCAAATAAATAAATAAAATCTTTAAAAGAAAAAAAGACTCTTATTCTCAGTACAATTCTTCTTGATACCTCTCTTCCTCCAAAAGACTTATTTGCCTTTTCTTCTGTAATGCCACAAATGTCTGCGTGAATATATGTGTTCTGATATCTCCCACAAAGAACAGAATTATTTACATTCCCGTCTGACTTTCCCACAGGCTATAAGTGCCCTGAGAGTAATAATATTTCTAGGGCTTATATTTTACCACTCTTTCTATTTCTAGTCCAAACCATAATACCTGATACTTAGTAAGAACCCAGCATTTTTTAATAAAAATAGAAAATTAGATAAACATGAAGGAAAAAATTAGTGTTCCACAATCTTACAGTGTTAAAATTTTCTATGGATATAAATTATTGGATATTTATTATATATCCATATATGGATATATATTATATATATAAAGTATTATATATAAATATATAATACTTCTTTTAAAAATGGTACCATGTTGTATATTTTATTTTGTGATTTTGTTTTAAAAAATAAATAGGATACTGTGAATATATTTCCATTGCAGAAAATATTTTAAATCAGAATTTGAAACAATCGCTTTACAGTTCATTGTCTGCAATGCCCTTATATTTGGACATTGAAGTTATTTTATTTTGGGATGCCTGGGTGGCTCAGTTGGTTGAGCGGCTGCCTTCGGCTCAGGTCATGATCCCAGCGTCCTGGGATCGAGTCCCGCATCAGGCTCCTTGCTTGGCAGGGAGCCTGCTTCTCCCTCTGCCTCTGCCTGCCACTCTGTCTGCCTGTGCTTGCTCTCGCTTCTCTCTCTATGACAAATAAATAAATAAAATCTTTTTTAAAAAAGGAAGTTTATTTTATTTTAATTTAATTATATTTAATATGTAATTTTTGGGATTGCAGTAATGGAATGGTGCCCCAGCAGCGGCGGGGCCGCAGCACCAGGCGGAAATGAAGAGAAGAGCAGAACGAGCGCGGACAGAGGGCAGAGGAGGCAGGCAAACAAACAAGCTGGGAGGGGACGCTGCCAGCCTCGAGGGCCGGAGGAGTGGGTCGGATCTCTGGGTTTGTTTTTGAAACAGCTGCAAAGCAGGTGGGAGAAACCGAGGGTGCGCGGGACGAGTTATTTTTACGGTTTTGCTGTGAGTTTTGAACAGCCTCCAAACCGGGTGTTTCTGAGAGACCATGTTAAAGATTCTTCATTGCATTTTGTTTTATTTTTAAGGACAGTTTTTTGTCTCAAGCCAATACCTCCCTGAGGCCAGCTTCAAGACATGGGTAGCTGGCCTCTTTGAGTGGACAGATTCATGAGCAGGTGCACGCGTGGGTCATGGACAGACTGACTGACCATATCTGGGGCCAAGGAAAGAAAAACGGGCAGTTAAGCTTTGAGCTGCCTCAAGTTCCTGGTTTCATCTCAGGTGCAGCTCACAAGGCAGTAAATGAAGCAGGCCCTGCAGGGTAAGTTCTCTGTATCACACAGGTAACAGCCGAATTTACAAGACACCTTAACGATCTGTCTGGGTAGCAACAAAATCTGAAGGCATTAGCCAAACCTCCCGAAGAAGCAGAGATATGGCTGAATAAGAAGGGAGACAGCTAGGATAAATGCCTTTGATGAGTCGGATCGGAGCACAAGGGAAGCTACACAAGAGACTGAGAGGAGAACCAGAGCACGGGATCAAGACTCGTCCTTAGCTTGGAGCGAATTCCGGATGACCTCCACAGTCACAGAGAAACCCACTCCCCTTCTGTTGGCAGAAGGTCCTAGATACTAGTGCAGAAGGAAGCGAGCGTTTCTCACATACAGGGCTCAGTGTCTGGGGAGTAGGAATCAAGAGTGGAGGGAACAGAGTTTAATTTACTTTCATATCAATAAAATAATAATAAAGGCTCATAGTAATTATGTCCTTTACATGGTTTATCTCATTAACCTTTGCAGAAGACCGAAATAGAGGCCTTGCCCCAAGCTATAAAACATTCGATGGTCTCTGTGTGTCTAGATATTGACTTTGGCAAAAGGGAAAATTCTGGGTGATATTTGATTTCTGTTTTTATAACGGCTAGATTGAGAACAAAGCTAAAGATGAGTGGATAAGGAAGTGTGAAAAGGAAGCAGTCGAATTTCAGAGTTAAAAGACATAGCCATCTGGTGTTCTGAGTGATTTTCTGGGCTTCCGGCTGATGCCTTACCCTCACTGTCAGAAACTGCTTTGTCCCATTCAGGTGAGTAGAGAGTGAGCGGTAAGGTGGAGAGATCCCAGGAACCCAGGACAAAACACAGTCTAGAGCCAGCCCAGCATCAAGACCACTCTGACCCTATAAACCCACGAGGGACTCCAGCAAATATGCCTGTGACACGCTCTCCCAGAGTCAAGGTGAAGTTGCTTCAAAGGCAATTTCATGAACAGAGGTCACTAACCTGACTCGAATCCTAGGAGATGGGCACGATTATGGAAACCAAGTCATAAGGATCATAAATGTGTCTCCTCATTCTGATGGTTTGAAAGACTTCACCCTCTCAATACTTTTCCCAGGAGAATTTTGTTGGTCAAACACAGGGATGACGGATCACTAAACAATGTGTAGTGGGGCCGCTTGTGGGCAGAGGAGACAGAAGAAAGACTTCAAGGCTACCCTGTGATACCTCTTTGAACGTGTGCTTGGATGGCAGGCTACAGCTGAGCCTGGAATCCTCAGTAGCTCTTCCAGCTAAAGCTCTTGGCTTTCCCCCAAAAATGAGGCTCGAGGAGCTGTAGCTATTGCTGAAAGTGTGGCTTTCAGCATTTTCACCATGGCTCTGCTTGTTTCTACCCTACAGGTAAACACTGCAAACAGTCACCAGAAGCAGCATTTCTGAAAACCACGGACCTGAGTATGAACATAGCTTCAGGATACCAGACAGGTTAGTTAGACTTTCTTTTGACTTCACTGGTTTGCCACTTTGTAAAAACAGGAAGAGATCACTAACACAGAGTAAGGCCACTAATGGGCTGTTTTCCTCTTCCTGCCTCCGCCGCCAGAGGCTACAGAATCAGAAAGCTACCCCCATAGACTTTCTTCCAGCCTGAAAGGGAGCGGTTGTTTTTCAAATCCATTTTCAAGATCATCCTTCAAGGATGACATTCCTTAGGAAAACATTGTCTTTCTTTTAATTGCCCACAACTTGTAAGCACACGATTCCCCATTTCTGAAAGCAAACTCACACACACAAAATATTTTGTGTGTTTGACGGTATAAGGCCCTGAGATGACCTTTATAAAAGGGAAGGGAGTGGGACCCAAAGATAAAACAATCTCAAGATTTAGAAAATTAAATACATTTTATGGGCAAATAAACCATGTATATGAATAACTTTTATAGGATGCAGCATGTGATAAAGGCAAACAACTTTGTCGACATTTCCAGGAGAGAAGAGGTCTTCACAGGCTGAAATGATCCTTTAGTAATGACATTGGCTGGGGACTTGGGGAGCAGTGTTGCACACAAGGAGGAAAATGTCTAAGTTGATACAGTGATCTTCCTCAATATTCAGATTAAAGTTTAAAAAAAAAAAAAAAGCAACTTTCACCAGCTTAAGATCATGGTTTAGTTTCTGTCACCTTTCATTTCTCAGTAAGAGTTGCTTCCTTGATCTGTTGATTTCTGACCTCCTTGACTTGACAGGTCTTTAAAGAAAAGAAATTAATTGGTCTATCATGGGGTCAGATGATCTCTTATAGTGAGGCAAGGACAAATTCTTAGGGTGATTTTTCAGTGGGCAAGGCTACTACTGAAAAAAAAAAAATAATGTGAATTCACTGTACCCTTTGGGCTTTTTTTTTTTTTTTTGAGATTTTCTTATTTATTTGAAAGAGAATGAGAATGAGTAGGAAGGACAGAGGGAGAGAGAATCTCAAGCAGACTCCACACTGAATGGGAAGCCTGACATCGGGTTTGATCTCTTGACCCTGAAATTGCGACCTGAGCTGAAATCAAGAGTTGGACACTTAGCTGACTGCACAACACAGGTACCTTCCTTTGGACTTCAAAGGAAAAGTTCTCAACTCTGTTGCATTTTTCTCTTTAGGGGCTGGGGAGAGTCTTTAATGCGTTAGACAGTTTAAGACACTAGGATATGGCCCATTGGCAGGAAGAGATTGGGAAAGGTGAACAGAAAGATACAAGAAAGAAGTTGAGTGAGAAAATTAGTTTGTCCTCTGTGTTTTAATTTAACCTTCTTGAATTGCTTTATTTAATACTTTGTTTCATTAGATGCTCAGTATTCAAGGTTTTGTCTATTGCGACATTTCCTTCATCGTCCGATCCTTAAGAGAGTTTTCCATCCCTCTCGTTCATCCGTCTATCAAATACTAACTAAATAATAACAGTAAGTCACATTGGACATGGTTCCAGCCACTGGGGTGCATTTGTAAATATAAGCTTGTGTTCTAGTTGGAGTAGATAGTTAATGGGCTAAAATTCAAAAATAAATAAGGTATGTAATTTCTGGTCCTGATGGATAATATTAAAACAAACAAACATAAAACAGGGAAATGATGAAGCCAAGCAGGTAGACAGGCTCAGTTCTAGTGGGCCTTTCGATAAAGAGTTGGGTTTTATCTCATTTGCAAGGGGAAACCATCACAAAGACTATTGGCAAAGAGTTAACTACTTAACTATTGGCAAAGAGTTCTAGTTACCAGACTTAGGTTTTAGGAGGATGGTTGTGGCTGCTCGGTGGAGAATGGACTGTCCGTGGATAAGAGTAGAAGCTGGGCACCACAAAGGAGGTGGATGAAGGCTGATGATGGTCTGGACGGGTGGTGGCCTTGGCCAGAGTTGACACTGATGTTGGAGGTAGAGCCACAAAAGTTTACAGGTGGAGTAAAAGAGGAAGGGAGGTTTGCACATAAAATGAAAAGGGGACTCAAACACGATTCCTGGGCATGAGCCTCTGCAATGGGGTGGGTGATTCCTTTGCAGAGTAATTTTAGTCAGTTTTTGTTTTGGAGTTTTCTTCGGTTTTGGTTTTGTTTTGTTTCGGGGAGAGAGAGAGAGAGAGAGAGAGAGCATGAGCAGGGACGAGGAGAGGGGGAGTGAGAATCTTAAGTAGGCTCCACGCTCAGTGCAGAGCTCAACTCAAGGCTGGATCTGACAACCCTGACATCATGACTTGAGTCAAAATCAAGAGTCAGGCACTTAACCAACGAGCCACCCAGGTGCTTGGAATTTTAGTTGCTTCTAATACATATCTTCTACGTTCTAGCACAGGTATGTGCCCAGGTAATGAACTGGTTACATGACAAGAATGTAAGTGTTACTCAGCAAGAAATCCACGGGTGACACCCACATTTTTATGGGTCCCCAAATCACCTATGCAATCACGTATTTGTCACCTCCCCTTTGCTAAGAGGCATTCTAAGAGGTGTCCCTGCTGCTCCCATAGTCTGAGTCTTAGACAAACACAACAGGGTCTTAACTAGTCTATCTTGTCTTAAAATTTCCACTCCTTCACCACACACTAGCTCAAGGGATCTTTTAGAAATCACAGCTCACTTTCTGCCTAATGTCCTCCAGTGGTTTTGCATTGTGCTCAGGGTGAAACCCAATCTTCTTGCCCTGCCCTGTAAGACCCGAGGGGACCTGACTCAGCTCACCTTCCTCAGGGGCCCCTCTTCTCTAGCCTCACTCTCTCTGCCTTTCTGTCTGCTCCTTGAACACCTCAGGGGTTCTCTTCTAGATATCTCCTCTCTCTGGAATGCTTTCTGTAGCCCCTCACAAGGTTGCATTCTTCTATTCGGGTCTCTGGTCATATACGCCCCTCAGAGAGGCTGTCCCTGACCAGACTAAACAGATACCCACAGAGACTTCCTGCAGTCCTCCCCTATTTGCATTTCTTTACAATGTCTGTCTCTCACTGAAATGATTTATTTGTTTTCTTCTCCACTCGTTCACTTCCCAGGAATGTTCACCACTGTATTCCTGGTAACTAAAACAGTGTTGGCAAATAGTAGGCACGCAGTGACATTTTGGTGAATACATAAATCTCACTTCCTGCAAAATTTTTATGGGAAAGACTTGGACTGAGACCCAAAGAAATGACAACATGTGTCACATGCATTGACCCACATGACGTGTGACAGCATTCCTTAGCAAACTGAGATCTAGAACCAGAAATGTTAGAGGAGCTGTCATAGTGCTTTGGGTGAGAAGCTCCTAAGAAAGGCAGAACGAAAGACAAGAATCAGCATAGACTTGATAAATAAATGTGTGGTATGAACTACACCAATTTCTATGCAGCCTTGAACAGTGTCTGACACATACAAGGCTCTTAAGAAATTTTTGTTGAAAAAAAGAAGAAGAAGAAGAATTTTTTGTTGAGTAAATGAATAAATGAATACCTACGAGCTAAAAGCCTATAAATGGGTACAGCAAAGGCGAAAACAAAATGGTTAAGCTTTTACCAATAGTGATTTTTTTTATTCCAAAATAAGAGAGTTCTCTTGAGGGGAGAAAAACACGATCTACTTGGGGCAGCACCACATGAAACAGACCAGCTTTGGTAAGATAACAATGGCAGCAGATAAGAGACCCCTGCCACATCTTCTAGGTGTGAGGTAAGGCTCTGCAGTTTCGTCTCTTGTGCCCAGTGACAGGGGAGCCCCTCACTCCACCACCTAACATTCTCCGTGGGATCACCCAAATAAGTCAGGACATCAAGCAGGTGCTATTCCCCAGGACCCAAATAAATAACTAGCCAACATCCTACATAACAATTTTGAATTTGCTTTTATTCTTATTATTAGTATAAATTGAGTTATTCACCAAAGGAGGCAAACGCTTGGATTAAAATGACTACTCACACTAATTTCTGTTTTAAAAACATAGCCAACATGGAGATGCATCCAATTCAATTTGCTCTGATTTTCTGTTTTTAAGAAATGCTACACCAAAATGAGCAGGGAAAACAGACACCTTTGTATTTAATGGAAATAAAAATACCTTTTGCAGAAAAGATCAAATCACCACTAATACCATATTTAAAATAGGTGTGTTTAAGTATCAGAGAAGTTTCACAAGAAGATGGACAGTCAGTGCAAGCGACTTACAATAATTATTAAGACTAATAATAATATAATTACCACTAACAGGGATAATGTATCCAAATAGAGTCTTACCAAGCCACCACCAATGACAGCTATTTTTTTCCTTGGAATGTCAGATGAATCCATAACTGCCAAAGTATTTTTGTGATTGTTGTAGCTCCTGTCACAAAGGAGACTGTGTCTCCTGGCGGCTGGCTCCCCGCCTTTATATTGCCCAGAGCCCTGTCCTGTGAGCCAGCTCTGTGTTTGAGCAGGGCTAATTTCCCCTTGAACTTAGAAGACAGCATTTAACTCCTTAGCGGCTCGAAGCACAATCAGCTCAAGCTGAAGCAAAAAGAATTCACTGCAATAAACAAATTTTGAAAAATCCAGCCACGTGAAGACAGCCACTCGCTGTCTTGCATGTAAGACGGGGAATTTTTTTTAAAGCCTGGTCTTCCGGCTTTTCTTCTTCTGTTTTCTGCTGCATGGATACTTACTTTCTTTTTCATTCACGATTAACCATGAATGAAACTTCCCCCATCTGAAGTCCTAAAGCATCTTACAATTCTCTGGGAGAGTGAGGTCGTTTTGGTGTCACAACTGCTGTATGATTTATTCCAGTTATTAAAACCAGTCAGGAAGCACACCTAGAGCGTCCTCATGGATTGTCTCTAACAGACCGCCAGGAAGATTTTTTTTTTTTCGTATTAATTGTCTCCCGAGAAAGATTTTGAATTTGTCACTAACCATACTTCCTTTTTTTGGCATCAGATGCTAGAAACTTTAGAATCTAATGTGTGCATTGACTCCAGGGGAGATGTTTAATGCCGTTCTTTAAAAAAAAAAAAAAATCTCATCTCTAAAAAAAAAAAAAAGTAAAACAAAAACAAACAAACAAAACAGGGGCGCCTGGGGGCTCAGTGGGTAAAGCCTCTGCCTTCTACTCAGGTCATGATCTCAGGGTCTTGGGATCGAGCCCTGCATCCCCTCTCTCTGCCTGCCTTTCTGCCTGCTTGTGATCTGTCTCTCTCTGTCAAATAAATAAATAAAATCTTTAAAAAAAACAACAACAACAAAAAAACTCATCCCTGAATTCCTATGATCTCTCCACTTTGTCTTCTTTCATCCCATTTTACATGCATATTATCTACTTTGGGTGCATATTTGTGAATTGAGGGTTCTTGTGTGTTTTTTTGTTGTTGTTTGATTTTTTTTTTTTTTTTCCTGGAACATGATGTGTAAAATAAAGTAAGAAGGACTTCCTCACCTCCTGATGAGAGCAGGGAGCCTGCAGGTGAGGAACTAGTTAAAAAGACATTAAACAGCGGCCCCTCGTGGACAAGGATGGTTAGTGTTGTTAGAAAAGTACTTTGCCCTTCAGCTTTTTTATTTACTTATTTTGAAAAGGTAATACATTCACATGATATGAAATTCAAAAGACACAACAAAAGGGTCTTAGAGTAAATAAGTCTTCTGACCCTGTCCCTGGGCCTCCTGTTTCTCCTGCCCAGAGACAGTGTTTCGGTGTCTGGGTCACGCTGTCTGTCCCTCTAAAGCCTCGTCTCTTCCACTCCTGTCCATAAATACTAGTAAATTCTGTACACTTTTATACTTTCCTATACACTATTTTTTCACAACGTATAGCTGGAGAATTCTTCCATAGAAATATATACAGTGCTCTTTTTTTTTTAAATCAAGGGCCATAATGCAAAAAAATTAAAGTACACAAAACAGTATACAGTAGGTACAATAACTTACTGTAAAGTACCCATCACTTAGGTCCAGGAAAAGAACCCTGTGGGAACCCTGGAGATCTATATGAGGCCTTTTCCTACCACCCCTCCTTCACAGAGGCAATTGCCATCCTGACTTCATCACTTTCTTGCTATTATTTATAATTTCACTGACATATATGCATCCCTAAAATAGTTTCATTTTACCTCTTGAAAAACTTTACTAAACTCGTGCTTTTTTTTCTTGGCGACTTGCTTCTTTTTCTCAGAATCATGCTTAAGCTCCTTCCAAACCTTTTTTTTTTTTTTTTTTTTAAGATTTTATATATTTATTTGTCAGAGAGAAAGAGAGAGAGCACACAAGCAGGCAGAGAGGCAGGCAGAGGCGGAGAGAGAAGTAAGCTCCCTGCGGAGCAAGGAGCCTGATGCGGGACTCTGGGATCCTGGGATCATGACCTGAGCCGAAGGCAGCAGCTTAACCCACTGAGCCACCCAGGGGCCCCTCCACCCAAGCTTCTGCATGTAGTTCTAGTTCATCTTTATCATCGCTTGTTATTTATCCATTCTATTGTGGATGAACACTTAGGTATTTCCAATATTTTAATATTATGAATAATCCCGCTGCCCTGATTAATTTTGTATATACACTGCAGTGCACACATGTATGAGTATGTCCAGAAACAGAGACTTGTTGTGCACATTTTTAATCTTTCTAAATAAACCAGAGTTATATTCTGAAGTGTGGTACTCACTTTTACTTGACACATACAATTGTTAGGTTTGAATGTCCGGTGAGTTCATGCTCTTGCTCATGATCAATTTAATTTGTACTCATTATGGATCAAGTTGAGTACTTTTTCATCTGTTGTTCACAATTTGCTTTTCTTCTTTTGCATATGCTTCTTTTCTTATCAGTGGATCTTTTTTTTTTTTTAAACTGAAATAGGATTTGAGTTTTATTTTTTATATACGTTGCAAATAATTACTTTCCTTCTTATACTCTGATGCATTTTTCCTTTTTGCTTTCTTAGTGGCCTTCCTTGGTGATAAGATACTCTTAATTTTGGCATAGGCAAATTTGTTACTCTGTCTTTTTGGCTTTTCCTTTATGTCAGGTTTTATAAATGTTTTCCATAGGTCGAATTTCTTTTTCTTTTCCAAATGAATACAAACTTTCCCCCAGTACTATTTAGTGAAAGACTTTCCTTCTGCCACTGTTGGGTTTGTCCAGTGTTCATGTGTGCGTGGACCTGGTTCTAGGTTTCTTTTCTAGTTTATTCTGTCTATTCCACACGTGCCCTTATGGAGCCGGTGGTACAGCCAAATTACTGTAACTGTAAAATAAGCTTTTAAATTTTTATTTATTTATTTATTTGGGAGGAAGAAAGAGCAGGAGGAGGAAGAAGCAAGGTGGCACAAGATGGAGCAAAAGACCTAAGTATCGTCTGGTCCCAGGAGTTCAGCTAGATACTTATCAAACCATCCTGAACACCTACAAGCTCAACAGGAGATGGAAGAGAAGAATAGCAGCAACTTTACAAACACAAAAACCACCACTTTCTGGAAGGTAGGACATGCCAAGAAGTGAATGCAAGGTGATATACAGGAAGCTAAACCGTGGGGGGGAGGGGGCTGGATCCCGGCAAGCGGTAGAGCAACAGGGCACAAAATCGGACCTTGTACAAGTCTGCTCCACAGAGGGACGTCAGTCCAGAGGCTAAGCAGGGGGTGGAGCCCTCACGGGGACAGTGTGGTCTCAGGACCCTTGGGGTCACAGAAAGACTGGGGGTGTCTGAGTGCAGCCCAGCTCACAGGTATCAGAGCGGGGAAGCTGGGGGCAAAGACAGAGCCAAGAAGAGGGCTCGCAGCTTGGGGTTACCTTAAACCATGATCTGACGCCCAGTCGGGGCACTGCTCTTTGAGCAGGGACCCCACAAGTGGCAGATCCGGGGAGACTCACCTTCTCTAGGAGGAGTAGTGCAGGAGCGCGGCAGGAATCTGCTGGGTTTGGAGACTCCAAACAGGGCTTGGTGCCAGAGATAGAAACAGCCCGTCCCAGGCCGGGGGAGCTCGGAGCGTGCTGAGACCAGGGAGATGGGAGGGACTGACGGCTTTTCTGCAAGGTGCACTGAGGAGTGCGGCCCTGAGCGCTCCGCAATCTGGGCCTAAGACTGGGCGGCCGCCATCTTCATTCCCGTCCTCCAACGCGGTACGGAAAGCGCTCAGGGAAGAAAAGCTCCGAGTGCGAACTGAGCAGATTACATAGCCCGGCCCCTGGCGAGGGCGGTGCGGTTCAGCCTCCGGCAAAGACATTTGAGAATCACAGCGACAGGCCCCTCCTGCAGAAGATCAGCAAGAACGTCCAGCCAAGACCAAGTTCACCCACCAATACAGAGCTACAGGAACGCAGCACATAGAATGCATGGCTTTTTCCCCATGATTCTTTAGTCTCTCAAAGTTAAATTTTTAAAATTTTTGTTATTGGGCGCCTGGGTGGCTCAGTGGGTTAAGCCGCTGCCTTCGGCTCAGGTCATGATCTCAGGGTCCTGGGATCGAGTCCCGCATCGGGCTCTCTGCTCAGCAGGGAGCCTGCTTCCCTCTCTCTCTGCCTGCCTCTCTGTCTACTGTGATCTCTCTCTGTCAAATAAATAATAAAAATAAAATCTTTAAAAAATTTTTTTTGTTATTACTTCCTTTTCTATTTTTAAAATTTTCCTCTTTCTTATTTTAACTTATTTAACTATTTTATCTTCTAAATCCTTTTTTAAAAATCCTCTTAAATTTTTATGTTTATGGTCATATTCTATCCCTTCATTGTATTTAACCTTATTATTTGTATACATATAAGTTTTTATTTCTTTAAAATTTTGGGATACACTTTCTTCTAACAGACCAAATACAAGCTATATCTAGGATATGGCTTTGTTCTACTCTCCATCCTAATCGCATTCTCTTTTTTTTTTTTTTCTTTTTTCAATGAACTTTTATCTTATCAATTCCTTTTTAAAATCTTTTTTAATTTTCATCTTTACAGTCATATTCCAACCCTCCATCATTGTTTACCCTTATTTTTGTATATATATGTTTTTCTTTCTTTAAAATTTTGGGAGGCAGTCTCTTCTAACAGACCAAAATACACCCAAAACCAAATGTGTGGCTCTGGTCTATTCATCAGCTTAATCATATATTATTTTTCTCCTTTCTTCTCTCCCCAGTTTCGGATCTCTTCTGTTTTGGTGAGTGTACATTTTGGGTGGGGGAGGGGGACATTGCTAGCCTTTTAGTATTTTGTTCTTTCATTCATCTGTTCTTCTCTGGATGAAATGACAAGGCAGAAAAACTCACCTCAAAAAAAAGACAAGAGCTAGTACCAATGGCTAGGGACCTAATTGATATGACATTATTAAGATGTCAGAACTAGAGTTTAAAATGACAATTAAAAAGATGCTAGCTGGTCTTGAAAAAAACCCATATTAGATAGTAGAGAATCCCTTCCTGGAGAAATAAAAGAACTAAAATCTAACCAAGTTGAAATCAAAAAAGCTATTAAGGAGATGTAATAAAAAATGGAGGCTCTAACTGTTAGGATATATGAGGCAGAAGAGAGAATTAGTGATATAAAAGACCTAAGGATGGAGAAAAAAGAAGCTGAGAAAAAGAGAAGTAAACCACCACTGGACCACGAGGAGAGATTTCAAGAGATAAGTGATATCATAAGACAAAGCAATATTAGAATAATTGGGATCCTAAAAGAAGAATAAAGAGAGAAGGAGGCAGAAGGTATATCAGAACAAATTATAGCAGAGAACTTCCCCAATTTGGAGAAGGGAACAAATATCAAAATCTAGGGGAAAAGAGAATCCATCCTCAAAATCCATAAAAATATGTCAAGACCACATCATCTGATAGTAAGACTTACGAGTCTCAATGACAAAGAGAAAACCCTAAAAGCACCTCTGGACAAGAAGTCTATAACCTACAATGGTAGAAATATTAGATTGGCAGCAGACCTATCCACAGAGACCTGGCAGGCCAGAAAGGATTGGCAAGATGTATTTGGAGCACTAAATGAGAAAAATCGGCAGCAAAGAATACTATATTCAGCTAGGTTGTCATTGAAAATAGAAGGAGAGATAAAAAGCTTCCAGGACAAACAAAAACAAAAAGAATTTGCAAACACCAAGCCAGCCCTACAGAAAATATCAAAAGTGGTCCTCTAAGTGAAGAGAAAGCCTAAAAGTAACAGGCCAGAAAGGAACAGAGACAATATACAGTAAAAGTCACCTTACAGGCAATACAATGGCACTAAATTCATCTTTCAATAGTTACCCTGAATGTAAATGGGCTACATGCCCCAATCAAAATACACAGGGTATCAGAATGGATAAAAAATACAAGACCCATTGTTCTACTGTCTGTAAGAAACTCATTTTACACCCAAAGACACCTCCAGATTTAAAGTGAGGGGGTGGAAAACAATTTATATTGCTAATGGACATCAAAAGAAACTTGAGGTTGCAATCCTTATATGAAACAAATTAGACTTTAAGCCAAAGACTATAATAAGAGATAAGGCAGAACACTATATCATACTTAAAGGGTCTGTCCAACAAGAAGCTCTAACAATTTTAAATATCTATGCCTATAGGAAATAGCCAATTATATAAACCAATTAAAACAAAATCAAAGGGCGCCTGGGTGGCTCAGCGGGTTTAGCCGCTGCCTTCGGCTCAGGTCATGATCCCAGGGTCCTGGGATCAAGTCCCACATCGGGCTCTCTGCTTGGCGGGGAGCCTGCTTCCCTCTCTCTCTGCCTGCCTCTCCATCTATTTGTGATTTCTCTCTGTCAAATAAATAAATAAAATCTTTAAAAAAATAAATAAATAAAATGAAACAAAATCAAAGAAACATATTGGTAACAATACAATAATAGTAGAGGACTTTAACAGCCCCCCCCCCCACTGAAATGGACAGAGCATCTAAGCAAAAGATCAACAAGGAAATAAAGGCTTTACATAACACACTGGACCACATGAACATTACAGAAATATTCAAAACATGCCATCCCAAAGCAACAAATTATAATACATTCTTCTCTAGAACACATGGAACATTCTCCAGAATAGATCACATCCTGGGTCCCAAATCAGGTCTCAACCAGTACCAAAAAACTGAGTTCATTCCCTGAATATTTGCAGACCACAATGCTTTGAAACTAGAACTCAATCACAAGAAGGAAGTTGGAAAGAAATCAAATATATGGAAACTAAAGAGCAACCTACTAATGAATGAATGGGTCAACCAGGAAATTGAAAAGGAATTTTTAAAAATTCATGGAAACAAATGAAAATGAAAACACAACTGTTCAAAATCTTTGGAATGCAGCAAAAGTCATCCTGAGAGGAAAGTATATAGCAATACAAGGCTTTCTTAAAAAACAAGAAAGGTCTTAAATCCACAACTTAATCCTACACCTAAAGGTGCTGGAGAGAAAGAATGGCAAAGAAAGCCTAACCCCAGCAGAAGAGGAGAAATAATAAAGACCAGAGCAAAAACCAATGAAATAGAAACCAAAAGAACAGTAGAACAGATCAGTAAAACTAGGAACTGGTTCCTTGAAAGAATTAAGAAGATTGATTAACCCCTGGCTAGACTTATCCAAAAACAAAAACAAAAAAGAGAGGAACCAAATTAATAAAATTATGAATGAGAGAGGAGAGATCACAACCAATACCAAAGAATACAAACAATTATAAGAACATATTATGAGCAACTCTACACCAGCAAACTTGACAATCTGGAAAACATGGATGCATTCCTAGAGACATATAAACTACCAAAACTGAACCAGGAGGAAATAGGAAACCTGAACAGACCCATACCCAATAAGGAGATTGAAGCAGTCATCAAAAATCTCCCAACGAACAAGAGCCCTGGGCCAGACGGCTTCCCAGGGGAATTCTACCAAATATTAAAGAAGTAATACCTATTCATCTGAAACTGCTCCAAAAAAAAAAAAAAAAAAAAAAAAAAAAAGGAAAGAAAGAAAGAAAGAAAGAAACAAAGAAAAAGAAAAGAAAAGAAAAAAAAAATGGAAGGAAAATGTCCAAACTCATTTTATGGGCCAGCATCAATCACCTCAATCCCAAAACCATACAAAGACCCTATGAAAAAGGAGAATTTACACACCAATATCCCTGATGAACTTGGAACCAAAAATTCTCACCAAAATACTAGCCAAAAAGTCCCAACAGTACATCAAAAGGATTACTCACCACGACCAAGTGGGATTTAATCCTGGGCTGCAAGGTTGGTTCAACATCTGCAAATAAATTAATGTGATACAGTACAGTAAAAAAAGAAATAGCAAGAAACATATGATACTCTCAATAGATGCTGAAAAAGCATTTGGCAAAGTACAGCATACTTTCTTGATCAAAACTCTTCACAGTGGAGGGATAGAGAGTACATGCCTCAATATCATCAAAGCCATCTATGAAAAGCCCACAGAAAATATCATTCTCAATGGGGAAAAACTGAGAGCTTTTCCCTTAAGGTCAGGAAGATTACAGGTTGTCCACTATCACCATGGCTATTCAACATAGTACTAGAAAACCTAGCCTAAGCAATCAGACAACAAAAAGAAATAAAAGGCATCCAAATTGACAAAGAAGTCAAACTCCCACTCTTTGCAAATTGACAAAGAAGTCAAACTCTCACTCTTTGGGTTATGTGGAAAACCCAAAAGACTCTACCCCAAAACTGCTAGAACTCATACAGGAAGAATTCAGTGAAGTGTCAGGATATAAAATCATTACACAGAAGTCAGTTATATTTCTATACACCAACAACAAGACAGAAGAAAGAGAAATTAAGGAGTTGATCTCATTTACAGTTGTACTCAAAGTCATAAGATACCTAGGAATAAATCTAACCAAAGAGGCAAAGAATCTGTACTCAGAAAACTATAGAGTACTCATGAAAGAAATTGAGGAAGACACAAAGAAATTGAAAAATGTTCCATGCTGATGGATTGGAAGAACAAATATTGTGAAAATGTCTATGCTACCTAGAGTAAACTACACATTTAATGCAATCCTTAACAAAATACCAATGACTTTTTTTTTCAAATAAATGGAACAAATAATCCTAAAATTTATATCGAACCAGAAAAGACCCCCGAATAGTCAGAGGAATGTTGAAAAAGAAAACCAAAGCTGGCACCATCACAGTTCCAGACTTCAAGCTCTATTACAGAGCTGCAATCATCAAGACAGCATGGTATTGGCACAAAAACAGACACACAGATCAGTGGAACAGAATAAGAGAGCCCAGAAATGGACCATCAACTCTAAGGTCAACTAATCTTCAACAAAGCAGGAAAGAATGCCAATGGAAAAAAGACAAGTCTCCTCAACAAATGGTGTTGGGAAAATTGGACAGCCACGTGCAGAAAAATGAAACTGGATCATTTTCTTACACCACACACAAAAATGGACTCAAAATGAATGAAAGACCTCAATGTGAGACAGGAATCCATCAAAATCCTTGAGGAGAACACAGGCACCAACCTATTCAACCTTAGCCTCAGCAACTTCCTCCTAAAAATATTGCCAAAGGTAAGGGAAGCAAGGGCAAAAATGAACTATTTGGACTTCTTCAAGATCAAAAGCTTTTTCACAGCAAAGGAAACAGTCAACAAAACCAAACAACAACCAAGACAATGTGAAAAGATATTTTCCAAATGACATATCAGATAAAGGGCTTCTATCCAAAATCTATAATGAATTTCTCAAACTCAGCACCCAAAGAACAAATAATCCAATCAAGGAATGCACAGAAGACATGAACAGACATGTCCACAAAGAAGACATCCAAATGGCCAACAGATTCATGAAGAAGTGCTCATCACTTGGCATCATGGAAATACAAATCAAAACTACGTGAGATACTACCTCACACCTCAGAATGGCTAAAATTAACCAGTCAGGAAATGGACAGGTGTTGAAGAGGTTGTGGAGAAAGGGGAACCATCCTGCACTGTTGGTGGGAATGCAAGCTGATGCATCCACTCTGGAAAACAGTATGGAGGTTCCTCAAAAAGTTGAAAATAGGGGCCACCCTACAACTGACCCAGCAATCACATTACTGGGTATTTACCCTAAAGATACAAATGTAGTGATCCGAAGGGACACATGCACCTGAATGTTTGTAGCAGCAATGTTCACAATAGCCAAATGATGGAAGGAGCCTAGATGTCCACCAACAGTTGAATGGATAGAGAAGATGTGATAGACATATATACAATGGAATACTATGCAGCCATTAAAAAGCCCTGAAATCTTGCCATTTGCAACAGCGTGGATGGAACTAGAGGGTATTATGCTAAATAAGTCAAGTAGAGAAGGACAATTATCATATGATCTCAGTGATATGAGGAATTTGAGAAACAAGACAGAGGATCATAGGGGAAGGCAGGGAAGATGAAACCAGAGAGGGAGACAAACCATAAGAGACCCTTAATCTCAGGAATCAAACTAAGGTTGCTGGAGGGGAGGGTGATGGGAGGAATTGGGTGGCTGGGTGATGGACATTGGGGAAGGTATGTGCTATAGTGAGTGCTGTGAATTGTGTAAAACTGATGAATCACAGACATGTTCCCCTGAAACAACACATTATATGTTAATAATAAAAAAATAAACCAATAAATAAATAAATGAGAGCGAGCAGGAGCATGGAGAGGGACAAAGGGTGAAGCAGATTCCCCATTAAACAGGAAACCGAATGTAGGGCTTAATCCTAAGACCCTGAGATCATGACCTGACCTGAAGTCAGATATTTAACTGACTGACACCTAGGCGCCCAGGAAATAAGCTTTGATATCTTAAAGAATTTCGCCTGCTTCATCCTTCTTCAATAATCTATGTGACTATTTGTATTTTGCATTTCCATCTAAGTTTTAGAACGAATCAGTGAATTCCACAAAAACAAAAAGCCAAAACCAAAAACAAAGAACCCTGCTGGAATTTTTTTTTTAAGATTTTATTTAATTATTTGACAGAGAGAGATCACAAGCAGACAGAGGCAGGCAGAGAGAGAGAGAGGGAAGCAGGCTCCCTGATGAGCAGAGAGCCTGATGTGGGCCTCGATCCCAGGACCCTGAGATCATGACCTGAGCCAAAGGCAGAGGCTTAACCCACTGAGCCACCCAGGCACCCAGATTTTTTTTTTTTTTTAACTGAGAGGATTTCTATCTGAGAAGCATACCATATTTAGCACATTTGAGTTTTTCAATCCAGAAACATGGCTATCTCTCCGTTTGTTTGGGTCTTCTCCAAAGTCTATACAGTTTTATACAAAATATGAAAGAAGTTTCACTCTTCCTTCCTTAGATTTATTTCTAGGTAATTATTGTTTTGTTTCTCATTTTATTTTGAATGATATCTTTAAATTCATTTTCTGCTATTGATGGTATATAGAAATACAATTTATTTCTGCTTGTTGGGTTGATATCTAGCAACATTTCTAAACTCTTATTAATACTCAATACTCACAACCTCTAGCTTCTTTTGTGTTTTTTCCCACCATAGTCATCATGATAGTGTTTTATTCTTTTCTTTTCTTTCCTATCAATTGAATGTTTGCCCTACTGTTTTAGCTAGTCCCACAGTTCAATGGAATAGCAATGTATTTCTTCCATTTTAAGTAGATGGGATTTCCTAGTTATCCTACCAGTACTGATTTTTAGCAAAATTTCACTGAGGTCAGAGAATATGTTCTATGCATCTTCAAACTTTTGAAATTAGTTGAGGCTCATTTTATGGTCAGCAAAAGGTAAATCTGTATGCTTTTCTGTGCCTGTGCCTGGAAAAAAGATGTGCTCTGAGTTCCTGTGTGCAATTTCCTATACATATTTGTTACATCAAATCTAGTCATAATGTGTTCAAAATTTGGATTGCTCATTTGGTCAATTACTGACAGAGGTGTGTTAAAAAATCTCATGTTTGATTAGTATTTGTCTATTTTCTCAAGAGTTTCTCTCTACATGAAACAATCCACATTTGAAATGCCTATATTCTGGGGTTCCTGGGTGGCTCAGTCAGTTAAGTGGACCCGACTTGATTTCTGCTCAGGTCATGATCTCAGGGTCATTAGATTGAGCCCCATGTTGGGCTCTATGCTGAATATGGGGCCTGCTTGATTCTTTCTCTCCCTCTCCCTCTCATCCCCTCCTCTCTAAAAAATTAAAATTAAAATTAAATTGCTATATTCTATAGGCAAAACAAAGCTTTTATTATAATGAAGGAATCTTTATCTCAAGGTATGATTTTTGCTTTAAAGTTTAATTGCTTGATATCAGTGTTACTTTTCTGTATTTGTGTAGTATTTACATATTATACCTTTTCCAACCTTTCCATTTCAGCTATCTTGGATCTGTGTGTTTTTAATGTGGGCTTTGGGAACAGCATTCATTTGAATATTTTAAAAATCCAATCTACAATTTTTATCTTTTAAATTGAGTCTTTGGTTTTCTGGGGTCTCACTAAGATGTAAATATGTAAGGATTATGTAGCCTAGTAAGGAATCACTGGGTTTCTTTCATCAGTTCTAGAATATTCTCAGCTACTACCTCTCCAAATATTGTTTAGTCTTCCATGCTGTTACCCTTTCATCTTTACTTTTATTTTTTGCCTTTTTGTGCTTTCTTATGCATAACTTCTTTTAATATAATCCAATTTACCAATTCTCTCTTCTTCTGTGTCTATTCAGTTGATAAACCTATCTAGGGAGGTCTCAATTTTGACTATTATAATGTTGAGTTCTGGAATTATTTGATTCTTTTACATATTGCACTATTTTTAGTTTCTAGCATTTATTTCTAGTATCCTTGACAAAATTCTGAAGCTCAGCTTTTGTAAGTTAACATAACAAATAGGACTGTCTTAGGATCCATGTCTATAATTCTTACTGTGGGTTTATTCTGATGGTTATTTACTTACTTTGGGGGGGTCGATAGATACCCTTGATGTCTATTTTCCATGTGCACATTTTTGTTTATTTATTTATTTATTCATTTATTTCTCTTAGAGAGAGTGTGCATGCACGTGAGCAGAAACACAGTGGGGAGGGCCAGAGGATAAGGAGAGAGAGAATCCCAAGCTGACTCCATACCCAGCATGGAGCCTAATGCAGGGCTCAATCTCAAGACTCCAAGACCATGGCCCAAGCTAAAATCAAGAGTTAGTTGCTTAACTGACTGAGCCACTCAGGTGCCCCTCCATGTGCTCATTTTAAACTGAGTGCTCAAATCGTATTTGAAAGAAAAGAAATAGGAGTAGTTTGAAGCCTCAGATATCAGTAAAATGCTTTAGAGGGGTTTTATTTTTGCTTCTGCCATTTTCCTGTGGGTGATCCAGAATTTACTTGCTGGGTAAAGTTAGCAGGATCTGTCTCTAGAAAAGTTCTTCCTTTGGTATCTGTACTGGCCCAGATGAGACTAAACTAGTGACTTTCATTCTGTTTGCTCTCTTTAATCCTAGGGAGTCAAAACTTTTTTCACAACATGTGATATGACCATGTTGGATATTACTCAGCTGGAAGACAAACTCATGGCAATATTCATATTGCGGGTTTGGCGCAGATAATATATCCTGATGTTTACACGGAATTCCCTATTTAATAGCTGGAAACACACTCTTTCACTTCTACTCAAAAAAGCACATCTGATAGTATATTATTATCTGAGCAATAGTTACATAGTACCTAATTTAATTATTTAAAAATAACTTTTAAATTTTGATACTTGGTTATGAGTGGCATTGTTGACCCACCTTACAAATGATATCATTGAAATGATTTATGACGTTGAGATTGACTATAAGGATGCTGGTAGCTGTTGTGCTATGACATTTCTAGATTATGTATAAGGTGGGTCAAATTACTTTTCAGTTATGTGCCAAGGAAACATGTCAAGCAAATATAAGAGATAAAAGAGATTAACAATGAATCATACATTTCTTTGTAACCTATAAACAACATGCTGATAGACTGGACAGGTAGCAATTATTATTATTTTGCTATAAGTCTTAGCTCTTTTCTCATTTCACTCTTAGTGGAACAGATAAAATTACTTTGTACTATAACTTCCAGCAGTTTCCCCAGCCCCTGTAATAGGAAGAGTGAATATTACATGACTATTCCTCCTGGTAGATGGCAATTTTCAAGTCTCATCTTGCCTTTTTTTTTTTTTTTTTGATAATTCAAATCTAAATGAAATTTGAGTTTATAAAGTAGCTACATTTTATAACAATATCTGAATACTGTGGATTTGATGTTCTGTGGGTTATACGAAGGAAGAGATAATCAACTTTCTGTATAAGGTTGGGTGGGAGAAAACAGATTTGGGTAGAATGACATTCTGTTAACTTTTAGAAATTGAAGGATAGCATGAGGGCCCTTGGGTGCTCTGTAAGAGAAGAGGGTATCAAAAGTTTAAATAGGGGCGCCTGGGTGGCTTAATGGGTTAAGCCTCGGCCTTCGACTCAGGTCTTGATCTCAGGGTCCTGGGATGGAGCTCTGCATTGGGCTCTCTGCTCAGCAGGGAGCCTGCTTCCCCCTCTCTCTCTGCCTGCCTCTGCCTACTTGTGACCTCTCTCTGTCAAATAAATAAATATTTTTTTATAAAGCTTAAAGTTTAAAGATTACAAAGCTACAATTTTGAGCATGGCTACTTATACCTCTAGTCTTCCTAAAAGTCAGAAAGAGTTGGTTAGAGAAGCCTCAGGAAAGTTAAAGATTATCACACCTTCTCTCTCTATAGGGCTTTCTTGAGCGCGAAGAGAAATTAAGAAATTTGTTTTCCTCCATTCTCTGAGCTTGAAGAACTTGAGCAATGGGACGAGCTAGAGATTTACAGGGTAACTGCTGTGTCAGAGGCAGAAATAATTCCTCCTTATGGGGATTCAGTTACTTGTTAACCCCTAAAGCCAGTCCTTTCCAACAGAATGACTCCAAGAAGAGCATAATTTATAGTATGCTTTACAAGAGACACTGATTATTTCCACTTCTCTGCATATATTGATACATCTAATAAATCGGTATTACTGGGGAAAAGAAAAGTTTGTAAAAAATTAAAAATTTAGCAGAGGTTAATATAATATTTGCTTTGCCGTTTTCGTCATTCTTGTAGAATTGAAGTTGACGATATTTGTTTGACGAACTCGGCTTGCTCAATAATTGTTTATTCATGTTACCACAGCCTTCATGCCTGCAGCTATCTGTCTGGAACACTCCTGTGTGTTTGTGTGTCTACTTCTCAGCGTTCAGGTCTCAGCTCAAACATAATATCCTCAGATTGATCTCTCTGCATAAAAGATGCGCGCCCCTCCATCTTTCTCTAAACACCATCCAGCTTGCTTCTTTTATTACATTTACTAGTACATGAAATTTATTATTATATGAACACTGGTTTATTCATTTACTTGTTTCATTAGCAAATAGATAACAGTGGAAGTGGAGAAGGAGGAAAGTAGATGGACTCATATAATTTTGAGGTAGAATGGCCCATATTTGTTGGTAAATTGGGCATCGTGTCTGCGTTGGTTGGGAACAGAGTTTAGGAATCAAAGAAGACTCCCAGGTTTCTAGCTTGAATAACTGATGGTACCATTTATGGAGTATGAAAAAATGAGGTGGGGATGGCAACTGAGACTTATCCTTTGGGGTACTATTGAGTTTGAAATATGAGTATCGAGTTAGGTAAATAAAGAGGGATAGTAAGTATACAGTTGGATACATACATCTGAAACACAGAGAAGGAGGCTAGGCTGGAAAAATTAAGTCTGGAGGCAACAAGGACGTCAGCATAAAGATTGTATTGAAAACCATATGAATGGATAACTCACTTCATGATAGAGGAATGGCTGGGAAGATGGCTGAGAAAGAAAAACGTGTATTTCCTTACTATTTATGTAAAATTTTTTAAATGCACAAAACAACTGTGTATATTTTACAAGCATAAATATGAGTAAAATGATAGAAATAATCACATTATAGTAGTTTTCTGGGGACCAGAAGGAGAAAAGGTGTAGGGGATGAATAGAAAAGGAGAAGATAAATGGTGAAATCAAATATGGATGAACCTTCTACTCTATAATGTGCTGTAAAGTTAAGAGCACGGTTAACTCAACCCTCTCTATGGTAGAACTACTAAAAAAATTTTAAAGAAAAAGGAAAGGTCTTCTGGGACTGAGCCCTGCATCACTTCTTCATTCATGAGTGAAGAGCTGGCAAGGAATACTATGAAGAAGTAGACAATGAATTCAGGGGAGAGTTCAAATAACAAAGATCAAGAAAAATATGTCTAATGTCAGTTGCATCAGTGTTGCTGAAAATACAGAAGACTGTCCATTAGACCTGCTCTGGGTTTACTGCAAGGAATTGACGACCTTGACGAGAGCACTTTTAGGGCAGTGACGCTTACTGAAGGCAGCCGGTAACAGAAGAAGACCCTTTTATTGAGAGGTGAAGCCAAGATGACGGTGCATGAATACAGTATGTCCTAGAAATGGGGAGGTGGTTGGGGTGGGATGCAAATTCAAAGCAGGTTTGTTTTTCTAAACATGAGAGATAACACAGCAACTTTACAGTATTAATTCTGGCAATGGTCCCATAAAGAGAAATAAACTGATGACAGAAGAAAAAGGGTGAAAATATAAGGAACATGTCTTTGTGAGGGTAGGGAATCCAGCACATTAGTAGAAGAATTGCTTTCTTTTCCTTTATTTTCTTAAATACAGGGAGAGTACGTTAATTTGTGTTGTTGTTACTGCTCATTTTAGTGTTTTTCAAGGTTATTGTATGTGCACATAACTTTAAGAATTAAGAAATTCTAGACATTCTATATAGGCAGTGGTCACTCTCTACCCTTCTGCCATTTGTCCCCACAAAGATCCACCATTTCCAGCTCCACATACATGTCTGTGACTCTCAGTAACAGCCAGTACTATTTTATTATTTCTTGTTTCTTTTAGTTTGTGGTTTTAGGTCATGACTTCACACTATTCGAAATGAGGATTAATGTGTTTCCATTTCTCTTTTCTTAATTTTGGTTAGGTCCATATTCAATATTGGATTTATTATAACTGTGACATTAAATTTAATAATGGTTATTTTTCCTTTTCTGAAAAATATAACTATTTTTATTTCTTGGCTTAAGAGTTGTCTTTTTTTTTTTCTTTGCTGAATTTTCTAAGACTTACCAGAAATTCAATTTCCAAATTCTTCTTCAATTGTCTAAATCTTTCATGAATATATATTCAAGGCTTTAAAGATTTTGTATTCTGGGAGAGATAATCTCCTGAAGGCTCTGATTTGCTTCAGTCTGCCATGGCTGCTCTTTACGCTAAGTGCAAGCTGTCGTAAGTTCATTTAGAGAATTTTCCATGTCTATGTTTCCTATGTTGGAAACTCTCTTTTCAGAAGCTCATGCCTGCCTTTCCCTTGGTTTACTCTCCAGTGTTGGTAGAAAATTTTCTCTGGGGATTTTCTGAAAAAGGATAGATGGGAAGTAAATTTTTGAGACTTGCCCATGTGAAAATATTTTTATTCTAGACTTACATGTGATTTGGCTGGGTATAGAATATTACAATTATTTTCTTTTAACAATTTGAAGACATCAATCCACTGCCCTCTAGCTTCCAGTGTTATTACTGAGAAGTCGTAAATATTCCTAATCCTCTGTAGGTGGCTTGTTTAATTTTCTTTCTGGAAACTCTTCTAAAGAGAAGAGTTCACAGAGTTCTAATATTTCTTGATGATATGATATGACTTACTCTGCCCTGTGTTCCCAGCTGTTCTGGGAACTTGATAGGCTTTTATTATGAAAACTCACATCTCGTAGTTTTAAGATATTGTCTTAAATTTAGTTGTTTAATGGTTTCTGGTATATTGTTTACCAAAATTATTGAGATGTTGGACATATTGACCTGTTTCTCTAATTTTATTAATACATGTCTCATATTTTCCTTCTCTTTGAGTATTTGCCCTACTTCCTGGAAGACTTTTACAGTTAAATCTTCCAACATTTCTACCAAGCTTCTACTTAAAAATTCCTTAGTAATCTCGCAGGCTTGGAGGTAACCTAAATTAGAATTTTCAAAGTCTTTATTTAGGATAATGAAGATATTTAGACTGATAAGAACCCAAAGTTACTATCAATTTTGTCAACAAGGTTTTAGATTTAGAATAGAGAAAGAAAAAAACTATTATATTGTTCACTTGGCTTTCACAGGAGGACATAGAGTCCCACAACTTGAGCACAAATAAAAAAACAGAAACACAAACTACACAAATGTCAACAAGAAGAAAACAGGTCAATATTATTATGGACAAAGTTCAAGGTAAACAAATGAAAAAAACACAAAACAAAAACTCATTCCACATGGATAAAAGGTTGTATGCGAAAATGAAAATAAACAGTGTCAATGATTAACTTAAAGGTATTTACATTACATTTTCATTATTAAGTAATATAATAAGCCACTGTTTCCCAAATTTCAATTATTGCATAATGCCTTCAGAGTATACTTAATATTTTGTTTCAAATTGATGTACATTTTATTTAAATAAAAATGTAACTTAAATTATGGTTGCAAATGGAAGAATTGGTTTCATTGATGAGTAGAAGGGAAATACAGAAATTATAGCTGAGGGGTGTCTGGGTGGCTGAGTTGGTTAAGTGTCCAATTATTGGTTTCTGCTCAGGTCACGATCTCAGGGTTGTGGGACCGAGCCCTGCATTGAGCTCCATGCTGAGCATGGAGTTTGCTTGAGATTCTCTCCCTCTCCCTCTGCCCTTCCCCCTGCTCGCAAGCTTGTGCACTCTCTCTCTAAAATAAATAAAATCTTGAAAAAAATAGAAAAATAAAGAAATCGTAGCTGAATTCTATACCTATAGATGAAGTTTCACCAAAGACTTTTCTGCTATTTTTAAATACTTTATTTATTTATTTGACAGAGAGAGAGAGAGAGAGAGATCACAAGTAGGCAGAGAAGCAGGCAGAGAGAGAGGGGGAAGCAGGCTGAGCAGAGAGACCGATGTGGGGCTAGATCCCAGGACCCTAAGATCATGACCTGAGCCAAAGGCAGGTCCCCACTGAGCCACCCAGGCACCCCCACTCTATTTTTACAAAAGGATATTAGCAAGTGTTAGAGAGGTATACAGTATACACCAGCACCAAAAAAGAACTCTTTCTTACTAAATCAGTAGGGTTAGAAGAAAATTGAAAATGGGATAATGATCAATATTACTTAATGTTAAGTTCCTGTCCCACCTACAATCACCAGGGACCATTTACATCCCACCCTTGCAGAAACTCTGAACTAGATTTCAAGTCAGGAGATTGGGAAACACACACACACACACACACACACACACACACACTGAACTAAGTGAAAATAAGAATAAATTAACCAAAAAAGTGCATGTTAAAAAACTGCAAAAAAGAAATGATATATGAGCCCATAATTCCATCTAGAAAATTCATTATCATGGGAAGAGGAGCTGGGCTCCTTCGCTAACAAACTCCCAGTGATGACTGCCTTTTCTCTACTCTGAAAATAGGCTTGCCAGAAGTCATGGGAAATTTAAAAAGTATCTAGAACGACCAGTTACAAGTTTTTAAAAATTACTCTTATAAGTTCTATAAAACCAATATGCAATATTCTGAGGGCTTAAGAGGAACAGCAAACAGGGTAAAGATAACTTGGGCTTGGAGACCTAGGAAGAGGCGGGCTAGATGGGTCGCAGAACAGAGGGCCAACCTAGGGGGAAGTAATCCAGTGTCCCTGGACTACCCCGCAGGGTTGCCAGCCAACAGGGATTTACACACATGATTCCTTATCTAAAGAGTCTTGATCGTCCTGAAGCAGGCAAAGACCTCGAATAGAGATGAGAATGAAGAATAAAATGGAAAACGCTCCTCCCCTAACGACAAGCACAACTGTACACCATGTTCAGTCCAGACAGGAACTAAACCTAGGAAACTCACCTGGGAATGGCAGTCGAAGGTGAAATTCTGAAAATGGGACATAATGTTGTGAATGCTGAGCAAAAGGTTTAATTTATAATCTGTTTTACACCATCTAATATTTCTGATGCGGAAAGGTGACAAAGTGTAATGAAGAAAGGAAAAGATATTAAAAAAAAGTGGGAAATCAAGAACTTTCAAATATATGCGCGGTGCTAGGGATTGTTGATGTTCTTGTAGCTTTCTGTCAAAGTGATGACACTGACTCTACTGTCTTCACACTAACTTTTGTGTGGTTTGCTTCTAACGCTGAGAGGCCTACGTCTGTGGGATAGGTTGTTTCCTAAAACCACTGCATTACCGTGTTTGGTTTTTTTTTTTTTTTTAAGATTTTTATTTATTTATTTGACAGAGATCACAGTAGACAGAGAGGCAGGCAGAGAGAGAGAGAGGAAACAGGCTCCCCGCTGAGCAGAGAGCCCGCTGCGGGGCTCGATCCCAGGACCCTGAGATCATGACCTGAGCCGAAGGCAGAGGCTTAACCCACTGAGCCACCCAGGCGCCCCGCATTATCTTTTTGATTCTGAATTACAACATTTCTTGTATTCTGACCTTCTAACTTACAACATTTCTTGTCTTCTGACCTTCTAACTTCTCCGCCACTCTTGGTTTCCCTTTTTCATCAAGCATTCTAGTAATTTCTGAATCCGCTGACAGAGGGAAGAGGTGAGCTAGAAAGAGTTCGGGTGAGGTTTTGGGGTTCTGCCCGTATCTGTGCAACTATCATGCTCAGTCATTCACATTTCATATCTGCAATACATGGAAGTCAAATTCATAAGCCACAGAGTAACACAAGCAGCGCGACCCAGAGCTCTGGCAGCGACTACCTCCCGTGAGCGCGGCTTCGCAGGTCCCGGACTTCGGACTTCCGACATCACCCGGTGGCTTATGTCATCATCGACTGTCACCTAGTTTCAAGCGACAAAGAGAAGCAAGACGAGATAAAACTGTGGGCCAGAAGCTTTTCTGTCCCCACCGATGATACGACAACAATACGCCTTTAATGTGCATAGGCACATCATCAGTGCAAACCCCCGGGAACGTAAATGTAAATAACAGAAATCTCCAATCACCTGGAACTAGAGACCTCGCCCTCACTACACTCGAAAAAAACAGGCTGAGGGCGCCTGGGTGGCGCAGCGGGTTAAGCCTCTGCCTTCCGCTCAGGTCATGACCTCAGGGTCCTGGGATCGAGCCCCGCATCGGGCTCTCCGCTCAGCGGGGAGCCTGCTTCCTCCTCCGCCTCTTGTGATCTCGGTCTGTCAGATAAATAAATAAAATCTTTAAAAAAAAAAAAAAACAGTCCGAAAAAGAAGAAAAGGCAACCGCAGAGACCTCAGAACGACTTTCTTAATCATCATCGTGATGATTACCTCATTGTTCATACTTTGCTCCGATTTCCACAATTTCTACACGGAAGATGTCCTCTGGAAGAAATTTTAAAAAGATTGCAAAGAGAGAAGCAGTAATGACGGGCTACACGATAAATAAGTATTTCTTCCTGGAATACGTTATCGACCGAACCGCGGACTCGCCGCTCAGCCCCGCGCTCCGCCCGCCTCACGCGGCGACCGAGCTCCCTCAGAGTAACCGGACTTCCCGCCCCAGAATTCCCTTCTCACTCGTTTCCCAGGAGTCCGAGGGAGCCAAGGGTCCGCTCCTCCGCTCGAAGTTAACCCCACCCCTCATTCTTTACTGGCCATTCGTGATTGGTCCCGCCCCACCCGCTGAGTTTGAGGCTGTTGATTGGATAAAAGCGAAGCGCCGTGGGCGGGACGGATTGTGACAACCCGCGCGGAGGCGTGGCCTCAACCACCCCCAAATTCTACCCAGGTACCCGCTGCATCATGTATCGCGCCCTTCGGCTTCTCGCGCGCTCGCGTCGCCTAGTGCGGCCTCCGGCCTCAGCCTCCGCTCCCGGCCTCGGAGAGGCGGCCGTCCTCCCGCCGCGGACCCCGACCTCCGCCCGAATGGTGAGCGCGCGCCGTCCGAGCCGCGGCCTCCCGGCGGTGACCTTCAGCCCTCCGCTGGCCGGCCGGGCGGGCGGGAGGCATTCCCGAGGCGTCCCAGCAGAGCGCGGCGTGGGCTGCGTGCCCGCGTTTGGCGTCCGGGCCCCGCCGTGCCGCCGCCGCCCGCAGGGAGCGCTCGGGCAGGGGCGGCGTCGGGCGGCGAGGGTCCTGCGGGGTCGCTCCGGCGTTCCGGGGCGGGCGGGGTCGGGGGGCTCCGTCCGCGCTGGCGACTGTGCGGGGCTGGAGGCGGGGCCGAGGGCCGCTGCCTCCGCGGCCTCCGCGGCCCCTCCGCCGGCTGCGGCCGGTCGCCTCCGCCCGGGGGCTTCTTCCCGCCCCGGCGAGCGGCTTGCGGGCCTCCGGTGGGGCTGAGGGCTCTGGGGGCGGAGAAGATTCCGCCTCTCAGAAGGGGCCCGTTTCGCTTGCTGGGCTGCGGTTCCCCGACCTGGGTGGAGCTGTGCCCTGAAGTCGGTCGGTGCAGACTGGTTAGGAGCCAACGTGGAGCCGAGTCTACTTTTTATTCAGAGATTCCCGAGGAACTTAGCGGCCCAAGCTCAAGTCTTCTGCGCTTTAGAGTGGCGCCCTCCGTGATTAGGGCTGCTTAACGAGCATTTTATTTGATTTGATTTTTAGAAGATTTTGTGTATTTATTTGGCAGAGATCACAAGTAGACAGAGAGGCAGGCGGGGGTCGGGTGGGGAGCCGACTCCCCGCTGAGCAGAGAGCCCGATGCGGGGCTCGATCCCAGGACCCTGAGCTCATGACCTGAGCCAAAGGCAGAGGCTTAACCCGCTGAGCCACCCAGACGCCCCTTACCGGGCATGTTAAATACTTACGCACGCGGGTATTGTTAGGACAAGTTTGGGGAATAAACGGTAGTTTAGGAAGAGTCACAGTTCCGCGCGGTTCACGGAGCGGTGGTGTGAGCTTTGCAGTCTGTGATTGCAGAGCCTGCGCCGCTACCCAGAGCTGGGCATTGGGGCCGCTTGTCTTTGTGCTTGGGTTTCTGCGTGTAGAATGGAAGTAAGAACAGGTACCCGGCAACATTGCTCACGTGCAAGTACTTTGTGTTTGGCAAATAGTGAGTGCACTTAAATGAGTGCCTCCCTGTATTTCAAAAGTCCAAGATATTTTCTGAACTGTAAACTTGAAGATATTAACACGGCATTACTGTGCTTGAAACTACAAAATCGGGGTGCTTTTATGTTCCTGCAACTCCCTGCTCTAATATTAATGCATTTTAGAGCCTTTTAAAAATTTATTTAGTTTTTACTAATTTAGTGTTTGGTAAAAGGGAATCGGAGGCTGGAGAGCTGAATTTGCCCTGCTCTAAATGTTCCAAAGCTAGCACTGCCTTGCTTTTAGTGTTGGAATGATAGCTAAGATCAGATGAAGACAGATTGCCCCCCTAATTCTAAATATATCTTCTGCCCTCTGAGCTCTGCTCCAAAATCTTTGTGTTGATTAAGTTTTTCTTATTGCTGTTGAGGATTTACATAACCCTAACTGCCCTAAGTTACATTTTATCTAAAAGAACACAAATGTTTATCCAATAGGAAGATGACGTATTTATTGAATGCCTGCTATGTGTTGGGCCCTGTGGAAAGGACAGTCACCACAGGCATAGAGTTTAGAGACTAGCAGGGAGATTCAGTAAACAAAGGATGCATGCACAGTTAGTTATGATGTGATAAAAACTGCCCAGAGAAATAGCTCCCTCAGGTGAGAATGTCTCATGGAGAACAGCTACAATGTAGCTTGGGTAGTTACTTGCTGGCGTGATGGGTGGGGAGGCCCTACATCTTGTTAAGTCACTTTTATTTCCTTCATGACCTGCAGAATGACTATGAAGTCTGGAAGCGTAGATAATATCTTCTGTATTGCAGTGTAATATCAATAAAACATTTATTATATTTTTCCAGTGTAGCAGGACTTGGTGGTCATCCTACATTATTTTTTAGAAGGAAGCAGAAGTTTATGAATTTGAGAAATCCCTTTTTAAAATTATGTTCAGTTAGCCACTGTGTGATACCTCATTAGTTTTTGATGTACTGTTCAGTGATTCAATAGTTGCGTTTAACACCCAGTGCCCATCACAACACGTGCCCTCCTTACTACCTACATTTTAAGACCAGACACACTTTTTCAGAAAGAAACCGAAAACCCAAACACAGTGAAGTCAAATAGTGGATTTTTATATCTTTGAATAGTCCTTTTACAGAAAAAATGATTTGGATTTTCTTGAACGCTGAAATATTCTTTTAACCCATTTTAACCTGAGAATCTGAAAGGCATTTCATTTCTTCAGGAGATGCCAGGGTTTAGTTAATGGTTATCGTACACATGAATATACATGAGGACATCTTGAAGGCCCCAAGGCCTATATATATATATATGTATATATATATATGTATATATAAATATGTAAATATGTATATATATATATATATTTAAGATTTTATTTATTTGACACAGAGAGAGAGAGAGATCACAAGTAGGCAGAGAGGCAGACAGAGAGAGAAGGGGAGGCAGGCTCCCTGCTGACTAGAGAGCCTGATGCAGGGCTCGATCCCAGGACCCTGAGACCTTTCAGGTTTAGACTGGCTTTGAGATTCTGAGAACCACTCATTGAATTTGAGAGTTTCCTGGGGTTAGTGTCTATTAACAATAGTCCTTGGTATTTCTAGGGCCTACTGGCAGTCCGACTGCAGGACCATGACCCTTCATGCTTCCCTGGAAGGGAGGAGATTTTAAATGAGCACCAATTTCACAGGCGTCCGTGGCAAGTAGCACTTTTGCCTGCCCCATGCCTGGCTGGTTAAACTCTTTAAACCGTGGTGTTACCCAAAGTGATAAACTGCCTTCTGTTAGAAACTCTGAGTTATGGCATATGAAGGCACGATTTTCAGAAGCACTAGCTTTTTTAGTAACACTGGATTGTATTGCATGAAGTAAAAACATATATTTAAGAGATGCCATTCATCGCTTCATTTTTCATCAAAAGCACTGATCATTTTCTCAGTATTTCAGGGTGAGCATCCTTCCTCTTCTTGCCCATGACACTGGAAAGAGATAATGTACATGATAATTTGGAAAATCTTGAAAACCACATAGGTGCTTTTCAGACCTCAGGTGGACTGATTAGTGGATGGTGAAATCAATGTAGTGGGTAGTTACCAACATTTTTCTTTTATTTTGACAGAATAGAGTGGCATGGAAGAGAAAATATTCCTACTGTTTCATGAAGTTTTTGTTTCAGCCTTGTGTGCGTATATGTATGTGTTGATGTACGTACCAGGTCACCGTATAAAGGCCTTTTCTGTGGGTTACTGTAAAGCACACTTACAGAAATTTGGCTTCTGTAGGTTTCTTAAAAGAAGGTTTGGAGAGATTGTCAAAGTTACCTGGTTCCTTGTTTCTTTCTCTCTCTCTTAGAGCTTCTGTAATAGATGCTGACGCCACGTCTAGCTTCCTGACAGATAGTTTTCTCTCATTCCTGGTGTCTTAAAGTGTTTGACAGCATTGCTTCAGTTTCTGTTTTACAAATTGATGCAATGTATATATTTCCTTGGGTTCAAATAAAGAAATAAGTGTTTGGCTTTTTGCAACAGTTTGTTATTAGCTACCTAAGCTGCTGCAAACAATGTTTATTGTTGCAAATTTGGGATGTTGATTTTTTATAATGAGGACAATAAGCATGTTTTTTGATGTTTTTGCTGGGATTGTGATTTCAGCCACAATTGACCTCTGCACATTTTAATGGTCACTGTCAAGATCCTAGAATTTGATTGAGGTTGCTATTTCTTAATTTGGAATTTTAAAAATTGTTCAGGTTTAAGCTGAAGAACACAGCAAAATATATTCATCTAGATCTTTTCAAATAACTTTGAATGGATCTGAGTTTTACCGTAGAAACCAGTTACTTAGGAGACAAACATATTGCTGTTTCATGATGCAAATTTAATAATTTTGAACACAGAAAGCAGTGATGTAAATCTAAGGAGTTGAACCTGATTCCTCACGTGACTGATGGAAACTGACCTCCCCTTTGGAGCTGATTTCTTATTGCTGTCACATAACGAGATGACAAGAGGAAGAAAACCTAGCTCATGTGTCCAGGGTCACTGCTGTCATTGCTGGTATTATTGGGCCAAAGTCTACTTCAACATATGTGGATGTTTCCTGAGGCTATCTAAAACTTAGTTCATAACGGAAAATATTTTTGTGTATTTGAAATGAAGAACCCCATGTTCTTTTCGTCTACAGGGAAGGGAGCCAAGTGGGTGTATAGTGGTGTCAGTGTAACCAAGCCCTACTAGAGAAAAAAATCTAACTACTCATCTTTTACATCCTCTTATTGTCCAGAGTTGGGGTACAACTCTGGGGGTTGATTGGGACCAATCTGAAGTTACTCCCTCCACTTCTTGGTTTTTGGAAGTAGTAACAAAAAAGTAGTAATCCAAACAGCTCTCGGGTTTTGACAGTCCAAGGTTGGGGGGTTTCAGGCCCTTCCTCTTGCTAACTGGGTGATCTCCCAAGATTATTTCATCTCTCCAAGCCCCAGTATTTCCTCTAAGATGGAGATGGTAATAGTAAAATCTCCTAGAGTGGTTGTAAAAGTCAAATAACATGATACTTGGAAAGAATTTGCTACATTAGCCCAGTAATTACGCTGAGGTGTGATTATTTTTATTAGCTACTGCTTCTTACTGGCTTAGGCCAGTCTTCTGTAGACTTTTAGACATAGGAAAAAAATGTACCTCATTGATAATATTACTGTATTTCTACCTAGATACAATCATACTTTTCTCTTTTTGCAATCCAGAAGGCTTTATAACATAACAAACAGTTTTGTAAACCTGTCTAGTCCCAAAGGGTAACTACAGATTAATTTTTTTTTTCCCCCCAGAGGACTATTTACTAAAGCAGAATTACTTGGCTAGGGATTTTTTAATCTTTTTTTAAAAAGATTATTTATTTATTTATTTGACAGAGAGATCACCAGTAGGCAGAGAGGCAGGCAGAGAGAGAGGAGGAAGCAGGCTCCCCGCTGAGCACAGAGCCCGATGCGGGGCTCGATCCCAGGGTGCTGAGATCATGACCTGACCCGAAGGCAGAGGCTTAACCCACTGAGCCACCCAGGCGCCCCAGATTTTTAAATCTTTTGAATCATCTGACCATGTTTATTTCATAGTTAATGCACATAAAAACTCAGAGTATCTTTCTGAAGTCTCCTTGATTTAAATTGTGACAGGTAAATTCCAACTATTTAGTGTTTTACAATAAATCTTTTTTATAGTATTCTAAAATATTTGTTGAGCAGTTGTTAACTTTTTTATCAGCAAAAGTTGAAGTACTTGGTAGAATCCTAGGGTCTCCATAAAAGGGACTTTGGATCATGGGTTCTTATTCAGGGTGGTGTTTGGCTTCAAGATATAAACTCCCTAAAATCATACGTAAGAGTTTTCATATATGTATTTATGTTCATTTTTCTAGAGAAGGGATCCATAGCTTTCCTCATATCCTCAGAGGGCTCACTTGCTCTGGAAAGGTTAAGAACTGACCTAGCCATCCTCCCTTATCGCTACATTTAATTTATAGATGAGAAAAACTGACTTACTAAGGGTGACACAGCGACTGCGTGGGGGGCTGTTTGACTGCAAAGCCACTGTGCTGTGGCTCGTAGTATTTGTAGATCATGGTAAAGCTCTGCTTAAATATCTAATATTTACAAATTTTAAAGTATCATTCTTAGACCATTTTCTAAAGTTCCCAGTGAAGTAGAGATTAACCCAAGTGCACTGAATTGGCTGAAGTTTAACCAATAAGAGGTATACTCCTGGATTGGAAAAGATTACTAGAGATACTTCAGAGGCTTTCCTTTATCTTCTGAATAGGTGTGTTTGTCTGTCTTTAACATCTGCATTATTTGCAAATAATACCTGATAAGGGGTTAAATCCAAAATAGATGAAGAACTTGACCCCCCAAAAACCCAAATAATCTGATTGAAAAATGGGCTGACGACCTGATGTACAGATGGCGAACAGAGGCGTGAAAGGATGCACAACATCACTGATTGTCAAGGATCTCCACCTCAGAGCCACAGTTACATATCACCGTCCACCTGTCGGAATGACCAGAACCAAAAAGCTAAGAAAGAACAGGTGTCGGTGAGGATCAGAGAAAAACCGAACCCTCATGTGCTGTTGGTGGGAATGCAAATTGGTTCAGCCACTGTGGAGAACAGTGGGAGAACAGCCCCTCAAAAAATTAGAGATCCCATATGATTCAGTAATTCCACTACTGGATGGTTACTCAAAGAAAGCAAAAACAAATTTAACAAGATAGATCCACCCTTGTGTTTATGGCAGCATTATTTACAATAGCCAAATTATGGAAGCAGCCCAAGTGTCCACGGAGAGATGAATGGATAAAGAGGGTGTGGTGTGGTGTATACACACTATACACACACACACACACACAGAGAGGAATATTACTCAGCCATAGAAAAGATGAGGTTTGTTTTTTTGCCATTTGCAACAGCATGTATAGACCTAGAGGGGTATTATGCTAGGTGAAATAAGAGAAAGATGAATACCGTATGATTTCATTTATATGTGGAATTTAAAAATCAAAACAAATGAGTAAACAAACACAAGGCAGAAGCAGACCCATAAATATAGAGAAAAAACTGATGGTTGCCAGAGGGAAGAGGACGGGAGGATGGGTAGAATGGCTGAAGGGGAGTGGGAGGTACAGGCTCGTTAAGGAATGAGGTCAGTCTTGGGGTAGAAGGTACAGCATAAGGAAAAGAGTGGATTGTGTGCTGATTACGTTGTGTGGTGACAGGTGATAGCTACACCCTACACCGTGGCAAGCACTGTAGGACCTAGAGTTCGGTCTCAGTGTTTTACACCTGAAACTAGTGTACTGTTGTGCGTGTCACCTATACTCAAAAAAAAAAGTGTGACAAATTTGTCAGGAAAAGAACCGGAGAGCAGAAGGAGAATCCAGTGGGGTTTTTTATCTTTTGAGTAGGTATTTAGGTTTCTTGCCCCTTACAAGCTGATAGGATATTATTACTTTGATACTGTTTCTTTTCAAGCTCTAACGGTGTCTTAATTTTTCTCTTTAGGCGAGTCAAAATTCCTTTAGGATAGAGTTTGACACCTTTGGTGAACTCAAGGTCCCAAATGATAAGTATTATGGCGCCCAGACGGTGAGATCCACAATGAACTTTAAGATTGGAGGTGCGACAGAACGCATGCCAGTAAGTGGTTTTATGGAAGTAATGGCTTTATTCAAACAAGTCACTTTATTTTACAAATAAATATCTTACTGAATTAAAATAAAAACTTATTACAGAATTGGCTTTGTGAGTCTCTTTATTTTTGCTGGTTTTTTTTTCAGATTTTTATTAGAATTTTAGTTTGAACATTTTTCGTTTTAATACTTAGTTTTTTAAGCTGATTTAAGACAGATTTTTAAGAGACTGATTGAAAAGGAAACAGATTTTTCTTTAATATTATACTTTCTGTCTATCTTGGTTTTTGTTTCCAGAAAAGTGTACACAAATACATAAAACTATTCTTCCTCACCCTGTCTATACATAAGTACACGCGCAGTGCCAGGTGAATGACCGAAGGATTAGGAAACTTTTCTACCGTATTTCAATAAGTGTAAGATGACCTCAGAAGATGCACCGGTAAGATGCACTCAGTAGCACTAGGAAGAAGGGCTGTCAGAGTCGGGCCCTGTCATTGGCTGTATGGTGATGCATCCTGGCTTCAGAGATGTCAGAAGTGGAAAGAACTGACTGACTGGCTTCCGTACGCTACTGGGGCCCGGCCGTGGTGTGAACCCTGGTCAGCGCCAGGCTGTGGCCTAGGCTCGGAGCCTGCAAGTGGCCAGGCTTTGGTCGGGGAGCCTTGGAATACTGTCTTCCGAATACACTTTTTACCCTATAGTCATCTTAACTTCCATATTTTAGCCCATTGCTAAGCCTTTAAGACTGAACTTTCACAGGCTTATACATTTCTACAATAGAAAAGAAAATCTTTTTGTCACTGCCTCCACCAGTCAGCCTAGTGGTTGGGCAAACTAGGGTCAGATGACGTGGTGAGGTGACAGAGGGTAGCAGGTGATCTGAAGTGTCCTCGAGTTCAGCTCCTGGGACTGTGGAGGTCAGTGCAGGGCACTAGTGGTGGGAATAAGCAGGGCTCCTGCTCCTGCTCCTGCTTCTGGCGGCAGAGGTGGGATTCAGGAGTGTGTGGTTGCTGCCGCTGCTCCAGAAATGGGGCAGCTGTTTCTGTTAGGCGCCTGTAAAAGATGGGCACGTGGGGTATCTGTTTTTTTTTGTCACATTTTGCTTCACCTCGATTAATATCCTGAACTTTTTAAAATACAAAGCAGACTCTGATGGGCCCTGATCTGAGCAGTATGTGTAAACCTGGCCCCTTGTACCTGAGGTCCAAAGGAAAGCAAAACCAAAAACGATTATGAACTTCTAATGTGAGTAAATTAAGAATAATGAGACCCTTCTTTTTCTCCCCAGTGACATTTTACCATTTTATTGTGATCGTAGTCCGTGAAGCTGCTGTGACGCTTTTTTCATTTTCTGAGTCCGCAGACACCAGGGTCAGTCCCCACGTTCGGATGGCCAGAGCGGGGAGGCCTCTCGGTTACGACCTGGCAGTGGTTTAAGCCACCACTGCAGTGTCCTCCTGTAGAAATTTAAATTCCCATCCGTGTCATGTTTACAGTGTTTAAGTTTTTTTTTCTTTTTTTTTAAAGATTTTATTTATTTATTTGTCAGAGAGAGATAGAGAGCAAGAGTGAGCACAGGCAGACAGAGTGGCAGGCAGAGGCAGAGGGAGAAGCAGGCTCCCCGCGGAGCAAGGAGCCCGATGTGGGACTCGATCCCAGGACGCTGGCATCATGACCTGAGCCGAAGGCAGCTGCTTAACCAACTGAGCCACCCAGGTGTCCCAGTTTTTAAGTTTCTAATGCTATGTGCCATTTGTTTCTATCTCATTTGGGTAAAACACTCAAAATGGTTTGATTCTGGTTTCTTAGAATTCAAAACACGGATGTTCTCTTATTTCTTTTTCCGTTTGACCTTCAGCTTGTCCTCACTTCAGCCTGGTTTTAACATGTCCTCTTCCCTTTCTTCAGTGCCCCCCTGATTCTGGGTGAGGACCGTAGCTTCTCCTGTACAGTCCCCACCCTTCATTCCTCCCTTGCACATTTCCCCCTTCAGACCTCTTGTGGGAGCCAGACTATAATCTGCATTATTAATTGTGGCCATAATACATACTTCCTGTCTCACAAAAACCAGATTCCACTTCCTTGGTGAGTCAGCAAAAGTCGCTGACTTTCATCCCTTTAAATTTGGTGAGGTGATCCAGAGCAGGAAGTGAAGAGATCCGCAAACCGAAAGGGTTTGAGATAGGGTGAGATGATGCATCCGAAGCTGTAAGCCCTAAGTCCGGATGTAGTACCCTGGGCTTAAAGAAATATTCTGAGGGACATTCCAGTGACTTAAGGAATGTCAAAGCCTCATTGACAAACCAGAAGAACTTGCTTTTTGGCTTTGGGATGAAGTGATACCCATTTAGTAATGGTTATTTAGAACTTATTGGCAGTTAAATATTATTTTTACTTTTATTGTTTTTAATGAGGAGAGGGAAAAATTATAATATGGCATGAGATCCAGTGAGGAAAAATGGTACTTGCTGGTGAAATGACTGAGTGCCATTAGTGTTTATATATATGAAATAAACACATGTCTGTTTTAATCTCTCATAAAAAAGTAGTGCATTGTGTGTTTCGGGGGGGGTGCGGTCAGACACACACATGTATTAAAGAGTCAACCTATTTGCTTTTGTTTGGTTCCCTAAACAGATACGTGATGAATCTTGGTTCATTACATACCTCTCTGTAATCTTAGTGTTACTGTAACATTACTTACTTTAGTGTTTTATGTAGGTTTTCACTTGCATAAAAGAATAATCTTAAATTTATATTCTTAATGAAACCTGCAATTTTGAGATATTTTTCTGATTAATTTTAGATCCCAGTTATTAAAGCCTTTGGCATTTTGAAGCGAGCCGCTGCTGAAGTAAACCAGGATTATGGTCTTGATTCCAAGATTGCCGAGGCCATCATGAAGGCAGCAGATGAGGTAGGAGGTGACAAGTGTGCTGTTTACTCAGTGGCATCAGACCCGCATCTCTGCTAGATGATGTCAGGCTCTGGCAGGGAAAAGGGGTGCTGAATTCCCGAGTTAATGAGTTTCAAGGTAGGGTGACAGCAGCTTGTTTGGATATTAGTGGATATTAGTGTGGTGCTTAAAATATTGTGGCAAAAGTTTTGGGATGATGCTGTACCTTTTTAAAAAAGTTTTTTTTTTTTTTTTAAATTTTAAAGACTTTATTTTAGAGAGAGAGAGTTGGGGAGGGGAAGAAGGAGAGAGAATCTCAAGTTGATTCCTCACTGAGTCCCATGCAGGGCTCGATCTTACAACCTTGAGATCATGATCTGAGCTGAATCTGAGAGTCAGACACTTAACCAACTGTGCCACTCAAGCACCCCATACCTTTTATTTTTTATTCTCTTCACAGTTTGAAGAAAACCTGAAGAGACATGGTTAAACTTATACTACATTTTATTTTATTAAGTATAAATGGTTCCTTTTAAAACTAGTCAGTTACTTGATATGTATGGAGAATGTAATTTTATTAATCTACTTATGTAATCTTAAGGAAGTAGTCAGAGATAATGGTTAAAAACGTATATTTACAATGTTTTTCATTGTAGTACTATTTACGGTAATACCAAATTAGACTGTACCTGACCATAACAGATGCTTACATAAACTATATAATAGAACCATAGAAAATTACTTTCTTAGGAATGTCCTATGATAGGGGCGCCTGGGTGGCTCAGTCGGTTAAGCGGCTGCCTTCTGCTCAGGTCATGATCCCAGCATCCTGGGATTAAGCCCTGCATCCAGCTCCCTGCTCAGCAGAGAGCCTGCTTCTCCCTCTCCCTCTGCCAGCTGCTCTGCTTACTTGTGCTCTCTCTCTGTCAAATAAATAAATAAAATATTAAAAAAAAAAAAAAAGAATGTCCTATGATGGAGCCCACCATATAGGAAGTATGGGTCGGGGAGGTAGCAAAATGTATGTATTTTATGATCCCATTTGTGTTTGGAAAATATGAACAGAGAACATGTGTTCTCCATTGTGCATGTTTGCATACCCATTGCTTGGGACAAGCCTAAAGGGAGAAGCCAAAATGCCAAGAGTTATCATTTCTGAGGGGCAGCGCTGTCGTAACTACATTTTTCTCACTTCTCAAAATGTTCCACACTGAACGTCTATTACATAACTAGGAAAAAAAGTTGTATTTTAAAAGGGACCAATTGTTAAAGGTAATAATTTTCTAAGGTGTGTACTGTTTTTTTTTTAAGCTAAAGTCATTCTAGAAGACGTCTAGAAAATGAAGTTCAGCACCTACTCTCTAAGAAAGCTTTATAATTCAAAAACTAACACATAAAATTATATGACAGAAACAGACAAATCTGGGCTGTGCTTGTCTCTACTCTTGGCAGTTGCTACATGTCGGACGTCTGTGCAGTGAAGTAGCTGTCAGCAAACTCACTTTCAAGTGACTCGTTCATTATCATGCTGAGTCCAGCTGTGACTTCTATAGGACATTCCCACTGAGCACCACAGGAAACGTGTCTAAGGTGTGCCAGCCTTAACGGGTGGCCCTGTCTGGTTATTATTAGAGGAGGCCATTGGAGATATAGAAGAAAGATGGCTTTGATTCAGTCTTCACCTGCAATCCGTGCAATTGTATCTTTCAGAGTAGATAACCTTTCACTTTGTAGAGCAGCAGTGGTTGGAGCATGGGCTGCTGCAGAAGCCTGGAGTCGCTGGACAAGCACGAGCTGTGCGGCACCATCCGTAAATCAGTTAGCGTATGAGAAAAGTGAGCATCTTTAGAACGGCACTTGATAGGCGACTCCTTAATCATAGCTGATCACAATAGCTAAATGGATAGCGAATACTTCTTATTTTTAAAAATCCATTTTTTAAACCTTTTGTCCTGCAGGTAGCCGAAGGTAAATTAAATGATCATTTTCCTCTTGTGGTGTGGCAGACGGGATCTGGAACCCAGACAAATATGAATGTAAATGAAGTCATTAGCAATAGAGCAATTGAAATGCTAGGAGGTGAACTTGGTAGCAAGAAACCCGTACATCCCAATGATCACGTTAATAAAAGCCAGGTCAGTATATGATCTTTTCTTTGTTATAAATTGAAAAGAATGCCTGAAATTATGACTGTAAAACAAGAATTAGCTTTTTGACAAGGAAGGTTCATTTGGTTTACATTCTTTAGTGGAAAGGACTGATAGTTTTTTGTTTGTTTGTGTGTTTGGCATTTTCTTTTGATTTTATTTTAACAACTCACAATTTAAAGGGCTTATTTCAACAGAGGTCTGAGTAGTAAAAATAAAATATTTTAAAGCTACTTTTCAAAATTCAGGTTCAATCCAGATGAAGAAAGTCCATATACCACATTTTTTTTTCTTTGAAGTATATATTTTTCCATTTTATTTCTTTTCAGTGTTCCAGAATTCTTGTTATGTTCTTATTTCTTTTAGAAATCCTAGGTCTATGTCTTAAACTTCATAAAAATCCCTATTGGGGAACCTGAATTTAGTATATAAGTCTATTTATATTGTTTTGTTTTTTAAAAATGCTTTATTTTTTATTTTTTTTTTATTTTTAATTTTTTTTTAATTTTTTTTTTTATTTGTTTATTTGACAGACAGAGATCACAAGTAGACAGAGAGGCAGGCAGAGAGAGAGAGAGAGGGAAGCAGGCTCCCTGCTGAGCAGAGAGCCCGATGCGGGACTCTATCCCAGGACTCTGGGATCATGACCTGAGCCGAAGGCAGCGGCTTAACCCACTGAGCCACCCAGGCGCCCCAAAAATGCTTTATTTTTAAATCATTTTAGAATTATAAAAGAATTACAAAGGTACTTCACACATAGTTCCTGTATAGCCTTCTCCCAGCTTCCCTTAAGCATTTTTCTTCACCCTGGTACGTTTATTCCACTGTGAAATTAACATTGGTATACAGCACCCTCAACTAGATAGACTTTCCTAGGATGGCCCTAGTCTTCTGCCAACATCTTTTTTCTTCCAAGATAAAATCCACATTACATGTTGCACTTAGTTGCTGTGTTCCCTTAGTCTCCTCCAGTCTCTGACTCTCGTCTTTTGTCACCTTGACACTTTGGAAAGTAGCGGTCACGTATTTTGTGGAATCCCTCGGTTTGGATCTGTTTGATGCTTTCTCATGATCAGGTGGAGACTCTGGATTTTGGGAAAACTGTTCAGAAGGGAAGGGCTCCTCTTACTGCGTCACGGCTGGGGTACATGATAGCACCAGGACTTGGGACTGGTGATGTGAACTTCAACCCTTGTTTAGGCCATTGGGCTTCTCCACCTTCTGTTTTCTGTTAGAAGTGAGCCACGCAGGCCTGCTTCTGCTCGGGCACTGCCCTTCAACTTCACTTTGTGAGGGGAGGCATATCAAGGAATTTTTGGTCATGTACTAAAATCAACACCGAATTAATAAGTAGTTATGGTGCTGGACAAATACCCTCTTTCTCCTTAAACTTGTCCACAAAGCTTATCGTTCACTAGTGGATCTGGCCTATAGCAGTTACGACTGTGATGTCTTAGTGGTGACGCTAAGGTTTTATACTCCCCTCATTCCTTGTGCTCTATTAATTGGAACTTTTCCGTAAAGAAGATTTGTCCTCTTCTCTCTACCTCCGCACTTATGTATCTGTTTATGTATATCAACATGGATTTGTGCATTTTTATTTTACTCTTAGGGCTCTAATCTGATACTGTTATTACTTATGTTGTTGCTCAGATTGTTCTAGCTCTGGGAGTCCTCTCCGTCGGCTCCTGTGTCCTTTGTATCCCTATCCTTCCCCCTGCTCCTTTTTTCTTTCTTTAAAGCAGTTCTCTACTCTCTTCTACCAGATGCTCCAGGCCCATCATGCTGTCGCTTCCCTGCCCCAGGGCCCCGCCAGTGCCCATTTTGCCAGGGAACTCTTGGAGGATCTCACTGGAAAATATTCAGAAATTAGGATCTGGTGCTAGGTGTAATTTAATTTATTTTAAAGTATTAATGGGGAAGCTTTTTCATACAAGGTTACCGTATGAAGGATCTTTCAAACTTATTACTTGTGTTTAAATATATAAATTTCTCTTTTATGTATACTGTAAGTCTGAAATCCAAGTGAGAGTAATCGCGTGTGTACGAGTCAGGGGCGCTGTGTGGCAAGTGAGATCGGTGTACACCGTGAATGTTCCTTGTACCATTCATTCTGCTCTTGGAAATGGTTTGATATTTTCCACAGTAAAAACCTATAAAAATAACACTTTTTTTTTTTTAAAGTAGCATAATAATTTAAAAGTATAGGGTTTCCAGTTGAAAACAGAGTGTGGAGTATGGACTTCCTGGTTCGGTCCCAGTTCTGCCAGTTCCTAACTGTTTTGGAAAATCACACCATTTCTTTGAGAGCTTGAGTTTCCTCTTTTTTAAAGTGATGAACTACCTCACAAGAATTTTGCTCAAGTTTAATAAAAGACTATCGGTAACTGCAAGATATCCTTACATGTACTTGTTAATTGTCCTTCCTGTTTGCTACCATTTACTAGCAGTTATCCTAATAGCATGGAAGAGGAGGTGGCATATATGATACAGTCCTGCGCTTATTAAGCCCGACTGCTGCTCTCGAACCTTAAGTGAGCTGTGTCTTGCTGCAAGTCAGTGTCATTAAGCACTAAAGACATGAGTTTCGTGTAATCATTTAGAGATGTTTTTAATGGAGACATTCACGTGTGTTTTTTGTTGCTTCTGATGTAACATTTTACCATTTTTGTAAATTTTCCAACAGAGCTCAAATGACACATTTCCCACAGCAATGCACATTGCCGCCGCCATAGAGGTCCACAACGTGCTCCTGCCAGGACTCCAGAAGCTACACGATGCTCTCCATGCCAAATCTAAAGAGTTTGCCCAGATCATCAAAATTGGGCGTACTCACACGCAGGATGCTGTTCCTCTCACCCTCGGGCAGGTAGATGAGCGCGGCTGTTGATTCGGTTTGGGGATTGGTACAGATGGCCAGCATATTACCCTCTAAATCGTACTTGTTTAAAAGGCCAAGTTCGGGGTGCCTGGGTGGCTCAGTCGTTAAACGTCTGCCTTTGGCTCAGGTCATGATCCTGGGGTCCTGGGATCGAGTCCTGCATCGGGCTCTCTGCTCAGCAGAGAGTCTGCTTCTCCCCCTCCCATCCCCACCCCCCCCTGTTTGTCTTCCTCTCACTGTCTCTCTCTCTCTCTGTCAAATCAGTGAGTAAACTCTTTAAAAAATAAAATAAAACAAAAAATAAAAGGCCAGGTTGTAACAGTTCAGTGGCAGAGACTTTTCTGCATTAAGCCGTCAGTAGTTTTCCTGACAGATTCTCAGGGGAAGAGCACAGCGTGAGGACAGTGAGCCAGTCTCTCGGCAGTCGGCTCGGGTTGAGAGCTTAGTTGTGCTACGTACACACCGTGGGACCCTGGGAAAATTAGTGAGCTTTTCTGCTCCTCAGTTTTTTGAGCTTTAAAATGAGGAAAATAACATCTGTACCCTAGCCCAGTTGTGAGGTTCTCTTTGGTTCGCGTGAAGGGTGTAGAAGCATGCCGACACGTAGTAATAAGGACATACTGGCGTTAGCGGTCACCGCCGCCTTCAGCGTCCCAGGACCATCATCCTGTCTCCCTTTGTCTCTTACTGTACAGAGTAGGCTCTATAAAAATTACTTTTAAATTGATTAAGCAAGGCCTGTCTACCTGTAAGATTGTTTTGGGCCATATGGGGAAGGGGTATTACTCTCTTCCCCCAAATACCAGAAAGTGTTTTTGTGTTTCTTGATCAGTGCCTCAGAGCATGTCTAGTAGCACGCACCACGAAGGACACGAAGGGAATCAGGCGATGTTTTTTTTTTGTTTTTGTTTTTTGCTTGTTTGTTTGTTTTTTAGGATTTTATTTATTTACTTGACAGACAGAGATCACAAGTAGGCAGAAAGGCAGGCAGAGAGGGGGGGAGGCAGGCTCCCCGGCTGAGCAGAGAGCTCAATGTGAGGCTCGATCCCAGGACCCCAGGATCATGACCTGAGCCGAAGGCAGAGACTTTAACCCACTGAGCCACCCAGGCGCCCCCAGGCAATGGTTTTTGATGGTAAAACTCTCCCGTGGTTCGGGAACGGTGAGTTGCCCAGATGCGGTATCAGGTGACGGCGAGGGGAGCAGGGCTGCTTACTTGAAAAGGCTCATTTGTAGTTTTGTTCACGTGAGCACCGCAGGAAGCTTGATTGCTTAGCTTAATTTCAACACGGAAGGGACGAGGAAAACAGAATGATTCATGGGAGTACGGGTGCCGCGAGAGAAGGGGCTCCCGCCTTCTGTTGTCCCTGAAGCCTCTTCTTGCAGCGCGTCTTAGTGCCTGGCATGGTTTCTGCACAGCAGGGGCCCTCGGGTTTCTAACGTTTTCCTTGTCGTGTGTGTCACATGGTGGAAAACCACGGAGCTAATGTCTCTTGGGGCCATGACAGCCGCCTGGGTAAAATCATCATTCTCCCTGTTACGTCAGCAACAGTTTTCTGGTGGACTTCACCTTACCGGAGCACCTACACTTGCTTTGATTGCAATTGCCTTTGGAGTTTATGCAGGTTTTCCCCAATAAAAAGAAACTTCATCAGTGCACCCAGCTGGTTATGTATTAGTGACGTTAGGTTGGATGGATCTGGTCTACCTGAAAGGGGTTACAGCTTCTAAAATGTTTTCTTTAAAACAGTAAGATATCCTCATACTAATCAGAACTGTTCATGGTTTTTCCATGTTTTTAAGCAGGGAAAAGAGCTTTAGTGTAACCATATAGTCTAGCTTGCTTGGTTGAGTTCTGGCTTATGCCTTTTGTCCCTGCATAATTCTTTCTTTATTTTTTTTTTTCTAAAGATTTTATTTATTTATTTGACAGAGAGAAATGACAAGTAGGCAGAGAGGCAGGCAGAGAGAGAGGGAGAAGCCGAATCCCTGCTGAGCAGGAGCCTGATGGTGGGGCTGGATCCCAGGACCCTGATATCATGACCTGAGCCAAAGGCAGAGGCTTTAACCCACTGAGCCACCCAGGTGCCCCACCCCGCATAATTCTTAAAATTGTTTCAGCATAATTCTTAAAAGGGGCCCTGTCCTGTTCAGACAATACATTCTGTGGCTACCTTTTGTAGAATGTCTTTCTGGGAACCCTGTGACAGTAATAGCAGAATTAACTTGCATCCGGAAGCTCTAGTCTTACTGTGGCCTGTTACCTGCTTGTGCTGTTCAGTGGGCCGTTCAGCCTCCTGTTCTCTGTTAGGTTTTTAAGCTGAAATTGTGTGGAGAAAATGTCTGTTTGCACTTGTCTGGAGAGACAATTCAGGGTTTTTTGGGTTTTTTTTTCTTTCTTGACATTGTCTGGGATACAACAACAAGAAAAAAATCACCTGCAAACAGACTAATAATTTAATGTACTAAAGTAATTCTTTCTTAAAGCTTGTTTCCTGGGTGCCTGGGTGGCTCAGTTGGTTAAATGTCTGCCCTCAGCTCGGCCATGATCTCAGGGTGCTGAGATCAAGTCCCATGTAGGGCTGGCTCCCTGCTCCGTGGGGAGTCTGCTTGTCCCTCTGCGCCTCCCCTCTGCTCCTGCTCATTCTCTCCCTATCTCTTGCTCTCTCTTTTGCAGAAATAAATAAAATCTTTAAAAAATAAAGCTTATTTCCTGTGTTGTTTTTCTTTGCTTTCTGTTAAAAGAAGACAGTTAACCAGGCTGCATGTTCCCCTCTGTGGTGTCATCCCACCTTATAGGTTTATAAATCCTCATTCTTCCTTGTACTTTGATCATCGTATGAATTAAAATGGTACACATGGCACTTGGTAGCTCATAACTTATAAGAACATATTTAAAAGAACTTCTGTTCAACACAGTCAGAGTCACTTGTAAGCTGTTAAGAAATCACATGTTCTCTCCTTAATTTCCTTCTTTTTCCAGGAATTCAGTGGTTATGTTCAACAAGTGAAATACGCGATGGCGAGAATAAAAGCCGCCATGCCAAGGGTCTACGAGCTTGCGGCTGGAGGCACTGCCGTGGGCACCGGCTTGAATACTAGAATCGGCTTTGCAGAGAAGGTGGCGGCCAAAGTGGCCGCGCTCACAGGTCAGCGGGAATATGAACTCCGACTCCTCTTCGTTACACTGGTCTATATTTTCTAGGTGTTTCTGCTTTGAATTCTTGTGACTTTAAAGCTAAAAAATAATATTTTCCCATCAAACATGTTTTATGTCTGTTTCAGAAGTAACAGTATTCATCCTTCTGCCTTTCATGGTTCCCATCTATGATTCATACGGTGTGCAATTAAATCTGTCAGTGCTGGCTTGTTTACTGTCATCGTGATGCTCAGTCATTTTCCCTTTAAAGCTGCTTCAAATACCCTTTTCAAAGCAGGCAAAATCAGCAGATGGTTGACACACAGTGCTTTCAATGGTAGATATGTTGAGATACTGACAGGCTTAGTTTCTTTTTTCCCTGTATCATACTGGGACATTTCTCTGAGTTAATGACCTTTTTGAATCTTGTTTTTCCTTTAGTAGAGAGAGTGCTGTGTTCTCGATAATAACTATTATTACAGCCGAGTTGTCATCTCCAGAAAACTCTTCTGAAGAGATAGATGCTACTGGCTGAAAGGGCAGACATAATTAGATGGTCTCTAGTGGAGATTGGTTTTTCAGTCAAGTTTTAATTGAGAAGAACTGTATTATAGGAATTAGAATATGTGATCTTTAAAATTTGAACACAGGCGACAGTGGAAATTCTAACTCCTTTTGGCCCCCTGCCATCTCAGGGGGTCTGCAGGGTCCCGGCTAAAGGAGGCACTAGGACAGCCTAAGATGGGAAACAATTGTACTAGTAAAAGAGTGTGGAATAAAGTGAACTTTAGCCCCTTTTCCTCCTTACTCAGAAGTAGTAGGCATCATACACATGTTCGCAGGAGAATAGTGTTTTTCTTTCAGTGCATTTCTTTTATTGTCCTTGTTTCTTTATCTTTTAAACACGCTAGTATCTCCAGATTCTTCCTGCTTGTTCAAGACTTAAACCTAGACAAAGCTTGAATCAGAAGATAATCATTTTTTCTTGAAGTAAAATTTTTCTTCTGTGTTTGCTTTTCGTGTCCTAGAACTTTCTGTTTAACTCACAGATATTAGAAAAAAAAAAAACACAACATTTAATTCTACCTGTTAACTCATAGATATATATTTTTTTTCTTCAGGCTTGCCTTTTGTCACTGCTCCAAATAAATTTGAAGCTCTGGCCGCCCATGATGCTTTGGTTGAACTTAGTGGAGCCATGAACACGAGCGCCTGCAGTCTGATGAAGATCGCCAACGATATTCGCTTTCTGGGTTCTGGTCCCCGCTCAGGTCTGGGAGAGCTGATCTTGCCTGAAAATGAACCAGGAAGCAGTATCATGCCAGGTAATGACCTAGCTGGTAAATCTGAGCACTGCAGCTGGGCAAGAACCCGGGCAGCCTCATAAACAGAGCGCGTCTCCGTGTGTTGAGCATGAGTTTGATTCCAAACACGGATAGGGACGTGTGTTGCACACTCGTTTCAGAATGTGTGCGGGCCCCCCGTGATCCGAGTTGGGAACACCACCCAGCAATACAGGAAGAGAGAATGAGTTAGCACGTGCATTTTGGTTCCCCACATGAATGTGTAAGTTCCATCTTTTATAATCCAAAGCCAGAAGAACCCTGAAACGAGCTGTTAAAGTGATCAGCATGGGTTGAATAGAGACAAATTCTTCCAACTGCCTGTTAGTTCATTTTTTGCTTTGGGTTTTGGCCTGTCAGGTAAGGGAAGTGACACAGGCACTAGCGAGTCATTTACAGACTCCTATGACAGTCACTGAGTCCCTTGGGGACATGTGGGTAGCCTTGTTAGATGAATGTAGTGGGTGAACAGTGATGATGGAGTGACACTAATGAGTTGACTTCAGACGGGAGGCTGAGGGGTTCTGCCCCTTCACTGCTTCACTGGTGACCAAGGGTGAAGGCACGGGGTACAAGTGGCTCACGTCAGCGGATAAGGAAACAGCAGCACACCGGGTGACAGGATCAAGATTCATCTCTGTAGGTTCAACTAAAATTGACAAGGTGACTTTTAATAGTGAGAAAGACCTGACTATAGGTTCTTTGAAATCGGTGCACGTGTATAGAACGAGAAGAGATGAGGTTTTAGCATAGTTTACGTTGGAAAATGATGTAAGTTTAGTTGCCGGCAAATTCGAAGTGATTGCCTAGAAAAGAGAAGCCCAGATTCACAGATAAGGAAGTAACCTTTCCGTCGTGTCGCCTTGTACTGGTCGGAGGCATCTGCGGTGTCTGGTTTAGACTTGAGCTCATCAGAGGGGTGCTCCCAGGGTGATGGGGCTCTGGAGACTTAGGATGAGTAGGAGAATTTCTGCTTCATGTCCGCTTTGAGAAGTCTCCCGAAAGTCAGCCCGGTGCTTATTTTATGAGTGTTCCCGTTGCGGCCGGCGTCTCTGTGGTTACCCCTCCTGTGCTGTAATTGCTGGCTCTCCCCCCGGCCTCCAGGTTCTGCAGGCCAGGGGCTGCGTCACTCCCCACGGGGTGTTCAGTGCCTAGCTCCAGCGTTCTGCAGTGAACGAAAGCTGTGGAAACGGGGAGGGCCGCGTCCCTGTGTGGGTGTGGGTGTGGGTACTCATTACTCAGGAGCCCCTGAGCCAGTGGGTCACGGTTTGGGGCCACCCATCCCTCTCTCTTGATTGGTTTCATTGTATCAGCCCTGATGACGGGGGACTTGCTTTATTTAATGAAGTTAGATTTCCTCCTTTTCTTGATCAGTTGACATGATACATAATCTTAACTGGCACTCGACACCATGAGCACGTTTGACGTGGACTCTTTCCTTGGTGGCTCTTTTGAAGGCAAGGTGAACCCTACCCAGTGTGAGGCGCTGACCATGGTTGCTGCCCAGGTCATGGGGAATCACGTCGCTGTCACGGTCGGAGGCAGCAATGGACATTTTGAGTTGAATGTTTTCAAGCCCATGATGGTAAGTTTGAGGTTCAGTTTTTAACGTTTTTTGACTAAAGGCTAATTGTCTTGTGTTTTCTTGCATAAAGTTTTCTAGGTTTTCACGTTAGGTACTGAGATGATGTAAGTAGCAATTGGAAGTCAAGCATTTGTTAGTATTAGAAGATTCAGCCTGGATATTTGATTAGGTGACTTTTAGCTCAAGTGATTTGATGGTTTGCCTTATTTAATAAGAAAAAGTCTGGAAATAGGGTGTGGGTTTCTTCCTTGTCCCTTACCCAGTGGGGGAGATGCCAGCGGCTAGAAATAAGTCAGGTCTCCTTGAGCTGTCCCTCAACCCTGTCTCAAACTCCGGTGTCTTAGAAGGATAACCCACATTCGCTTTAAGGCAAATTCACTGCTCCCGGTTCCTGCCCCCGACTGGTCCTCGAATTATTCTTCTGGTCATTTGAAACTCACGTAGGCCTGTAGACTTGGTGACATCTGACCTTGGCCTTGAAACACTTCTCCTTGGCTTCCTCAGCACCCTCCTCCGATGTTCTTCCCTGTCCTTCTCTGGCTTTCCTTCATCGGTTTTCCCTTTTCCACATACCTGGAAAACATTTGTGCGTCTAAAATCTGTTCTTTATCTTCCTCTTCATGAAGATGCAGCAGGGTGCGTCATCTTTAGCTTTCGTCCGCTTTCCTCAGCTTCAGAACCGCCATCCTTTGGAGTGCTTTATTTGTGTAAAGTGTTGTATATAAAATACACTGGAAGCTTATTACCAGTTTGCATCTGGTGTAAAGTCTGGTTTTAATTTGAGAAAGACAGGCAAATGACAAATATTAAGAATATTTATTCAATGCATTTTTCAAATCTATATTGGGCACCATATTGGGTACTAGTGATAGAACAATAAGCAAGACATATTTTTTTGCCCTCGTGAAATGTACAATCTAATGAAAAATACAAGCCCAGCCAAAGCAGAACTCAGACATCTAAGCCTTTGCTTGCATGGCAGATTCCAAACAGGAAATACCGGCTATCTGGCAATATAGATGTGCAACAAATGTCTTGCTAATCTTTTTGTTTAAAAAAAAAATCTATTTTTTGTCTTTTATAGAAAATCCATCAAGGTAATCAACATTTGCCTTATACATTTTTTTAAGATTTTATTTCTTTGAGATAGAGAGCGAGCATGAGTAGGGGATCGAGTAGGCGGAGAGGGAGAAGCAGGCTCTCTGCTGATCAGGGAACCCAATGTGGGGCTCGATCCCAGGACTCTGGGATCATGACCTGATCCAAAGGCAGACACTTAACTGACTGAGCTACCCAGGCGCCCCAGCATTTGCCTCATATTAAAATCATTAGTGCCAAATCAAACTTTGAAGTTCTGAGCCTTCTGCTGGAGTCCATTTTTGGGACTGTACTTTTCAGACCCTGAGTTTTTAGACCCAAAAGAGAGTAGGATGCAGATATATCTTTATATGTGTTGGAAATGTTACAAAAAAGGGAAAAAAGCCTCTAAAGCGAACTAACTGATTTCATGGTTTTTTTTAAATTTTTTTTTTATAAACATATATTTTTATCCCCGGGGTACAGGTCTGTGAATCGCCAGGTTTACACACTTCACAGCACTCACCAAAGCACATACCCTCCCCAATGTCCATAACCCCACCCCCCTTCTCCCAACCCCCCTCCCCGCAGCAACCCTCAGTTTGTTTTGTGAGATTAAGAGTCACTTATGGTTTGTCTCCCTCCCAATCCCATCTTGTTTCATTGATTCTTCTTCTATCCACTTAAGCCCCCATGTTGCATCACCACTTCCTCATATCAGGGAGATCATATGATAGTTGTCTTTCTCCGCTTGACTTATTTCGCTAAGCATGATACGCTCTAGTTCCATCCATGTTGTCACAAATGGCAAGATTTCATTTCTTTTGATGGCTGCATAGTATTCCATTGTGTATATATACCACATCTTCTTGATCCATTCATCTGTTGATGAACATCTAGGTTCTTTCCATAGTTTGGCTATTGTGGACATTGCTGCTATAAACATTCGGGTGCACATGCCCCTTTGGATCACTACGTTTGTATCTTTAGGGTAAATACCGAGTAGTGCAATTGCTGGGTCATAGGGCAGTTCTATTTTCAACATTTTGAGGAATCTCCATGCTGTTTTCCAGAGTGGTTGCACCAGCTTGCATTCCCACCAACAGTGTAGGAGGGTTCCCCTTTCTCCGCATCCTCGCCAGCATCTGTCATTTCCTGACTTGTTGATTTTAGCCATTCTGACTGGTGTGAGGTGATATCTCATTGTGGTTTTGATTTGTATTTCCCTGATGCCGAGTGATATGGAGCACTGTGTCTGTTGGCCATCTGGATGTCGTCTTTGCAGAAATGTCTGTTCATGTCCTCTGCCCATTTTAAATACTGTGTGAAAGTTTATTTTAAAGGGTCTGGGGAATATTTGTTTTGTTAAGCATTAATAACATGATGGCCATTAAGACCTGGGAAGCCCTCTCTGCACTGACTGCCTCAGACAGGCTGAACTTTCTAACCTCTGCATCTTTGCTTCTCTTCTAGAAGATTCTTTATCCATCTCTGGTTATCTAAGTCCATTCCATCAAATAGGACTTCACCGATTCCTGCAACTGAATTTTCTCTTCATGCTAACATATTATACCACTCAGTGTTCTTTCACACTACAGGTCTTGGGTTCCAGTTGTTTGTGTTTATGGCTTTTACGTCTTTGAGATTTCCGTGTCCTCAAAGCTTCATAATTTCTTTCACATTTATTTCTGGGGGATGGTGCTTTACACACCACAGGAGTGCTCCATGTTTATCAAATTACATACTCATTTAGGAACCAGCGCATAATATATATTATTGGACACAAAAGTTAGGCTCATTAAACCCCTCTTTCTCTCTCTCCCTCTCCACTTCACCTTTCCTGTCCCAGATCAAAAACGTGTTACACTCAGCCCGGCTGCTGGGGGACGCGGCTGTTTCCTTCACTGAAAACTGCGTCGTGGGAATCCAGGCCAACACAGAGAGGATCAACAAGCTGATGAATGAATCTCTGATGTTGGTGACAGCTCTTAATCCTCATATAGGTAAGGTTTGGGAATTATGCCATTTTCGACTACAAAATGGCATAAAATATTTTAGCATAAAAGCTAAAATATTTTTAAGAGATTGTTGGATCAAGGTGGACAGCAAATTCCTTTCGGGCATTGTTTATTAAAATCTCACAAAATATTTGCAACTGGGTTGAAAGACACTGTTATATATTAATATGCTGTCAGTGAAGCTTCGTTTCATTTGAAATGTGGTAGCTCAGCAGTTCAAAATTAACACAGATCTCAGTGGTATTGAGAGGCTGAATGTTCTGCACATTCTACCTGGGCAAGCGCTCCTCACCGGGTAGCGTCACTAGATGGCACTGGCTGGTTAGCAGTGTGGGATGAGCTCATTTTTCTGCCGTCTCTAGCTGCTCTACTACACTTCGGGTTTGTTCTTTGATTCAGTTCAGATGGAGGGAGTCACCAATAAGAACAGAAGCGGAGGAGGAGGAGGAGGAGGACTCATTGCTGATAGGGAAGGGAGGAAAATGTGAATACTATATTTAAAACCACGAGTCTTACATTGCAAGCCTTTTCCAGAACTATAAATATTTTATTGTGTAAATTCAAACATACCTGCTTAGACTGGGGACTGACCAGAGTGGTCCTTACCAAACACACAGTTTCAGCCCGTAGGTTTGGAGGCGCTCGCTGCATTGTTATGGTGCCTTGAAAGCCTTTTCCCACCTTCTTACTGATGAGCTGATTCTTCGATTTTCTATTTTATACTAAGTTATGATACAGTCATTGGCACGATATGGTTGCTGTTTAAAATACTCTTCTATAATGCCGAACTTTCAAGGCAGATTTTCTACTATTGGCTTTACATCAAGCTGTAATTTCTGTTTTATAAAGTTAGAGCTCATTTGACTGTTTCAAATATTTATAGGATATATATCTGTATATATCATATATGTATGTAGCTGTGACATGCAGTATAGCCTGTTCTGGGGTGTAGAATTGAGATTGGTAATATTTTGATCCTTTAAAAACTATTGTACTTTCACATTCAATCAGAGAGCTACACAGGGGAACCCAAAGGCTTATGTGAGAAACATTCTCTCACATTTGACTTCAAACACTTAAGTTACAAGTGCTCCTAATGCCAAGTGATTGATTGGTCTTTCTTGGAATCAGATTTCTGTGAGCCAAAGGCCATACGAGGATAAATGGGCAAGCTGCACCTTGCTGCTGCAGCCTGAACCTTGTAGCTGCTTGTCCTGGGTTCTCTGTGCACTCGTGGACCACGCTGGCTGGGGATGGGGATTTGTGGAACCCGAAGAGTAGAGCTGAACGGTTAGCGTTAAGACTTAGACTCTAACGTCCTCAGTATAAGGCCACACAATACCTAATGGTGACCCTGACCATCTGATGAAAATTCTTTCTCAAAGTTACTCTGATCAGTAAATGCCCTTTTCAACAAGCTTAGCCTCGCTTGTGACAACAACACCTCAAGTGACGTGTTGACGATCGTGTTGCCTCAAGGCTTTTGTCCCTTTGACCATAGTCCTCTGATCTGGGGGTATTTGGGTTTTTTTTTCCTCCTTTGTCGGTTTCATTTTGTTTGTTTGTTTTTTTCTTTAAGATTTTATTTATTTGAGAGAGAGATCAAGCAGAGGGGAGGGGCAGAGGGAGATGGAAAAAAGCAGGGGATCCTGACCTGAACCAAACACACACACTGAGCGAGCTAGACAGTCTTTTATGTTCTTTCTTGTTTTTGCCTTCTGACCTTTTTTTAGTTGTGTTAAGACAACTTTCAAAGCTGTCCCTGCCTTTGTTAATTCCAGAAGCAAATATCTTAGGCAAACAGATATGTTTGGTGATGGTGTTTGGTATGAGAATAGATTTCTGCTAAAATTTGCCACTGTATCCTTGGGATGTTGGGATGAGGCCAAAGTACCGGCAAGTGTATTGGAAGCACCTGGCAGGTGCGTCCCTCCCCAGCCCCACCCCTTCCCCCCTCAGAGCCAGTGCCCACAGCTCCTACACGGGACTGCTATCTGCTGGGGGCACTGCGACACCTAGCTGGTTATGCTTTTGTAGAATCTTTGCTTCCAGTTAAACATGTTTCTGGAAAAAACACGTATGTCTACTACTTAGAAGTATGTTTTCATGTCTTGATGCTATATTGTGTTTTTGTTCTTCCCCCTGTGAAGATAGTTGTTCTCAGTGTAGTATTGAGATGGGCTAATATGTTTTTGATCCTTTAAAAATTATTGTACATTAGCATTTAGCCAGAGAGCTACACAGGGGAACCCAAAGACGATTAAATTGGCCAACTGCCCGTAGAAACAAATCTGTTATAGAAAATGAGGTATGTTTAAGCCTATCTCACTTATGAAAAGTAAAGGGTTTAGGCTGCATCAGAAGTCACAGGTCTGAGGATAATCACTGTTAAATTTTTTTTTTTTAAGATTTTATTTATTTAGCATAAACTGGGGCAGAGGCAGAAGGGGAGATAGACTTTTTTTTTTTTAAGATTTTATTTATTTGACAGACAGAGATCACAAGTAGTCAGAGAGGCAGACAGAGAGAGAGGAGGAAGCAGGCTCCCCGCTGAGCAGAGAGCCCGATGTGGGGCTTGATCCCAGGACCCTGAGACCATGACCTGAGCCGAAGGCAGAGGCTTTAACCCACTGAGCCACCCAGGCGCCCCGAGAGAGAGAATCTTAAGCAGACTCCATGCTGAATGTAGAGCCATCAAGGGGCTCGATCTCATGACTGAGATCATGACCTAAGCTGAAATCAAGATTTGGAGACTTAACCGACTGAGTCATCCAGGTGCCCCTGTTAAATTTTTTTTTTTAAGGTTTTATTTATTTATTTAACAGACAGAGATCACAAGTAGGCAGAGAGGCAGGCAGAGTAGAGAAGAGGAAGCAGGCTCCCTGCTGAGCAGAGAGAGCCTGATGAGGGGCTCGATCCCAGGACCCTGGGATCATGACCTGAGCCGAAGGCAAAGGCTTTAACCCACTGAGCCACCCAGGCGCCCCTCTGTTAAATATTTTTTAAGATTAAACATGTTACTTGAGATCAGTAGCCTCAGTTGAGTAAATGATTACCTTTTGCTTTAGAAAACCAGATTTCAGTATGAATTCCTACATTGCCTTTTTTATTTTTTTCTTCAGGATATGACAAGGCGGCAAAGATTGCGAAGACGGCGCACAAAAACGGATCCACCTTAAAGGCGACTGCTATTGAACTTGGCTTTCTCACCGCAGAGCAGTTTGATGAGTGGGTGAAACCTAAGGACATGCTGGGTCCAAAGTGATTTAATAAATTTATAATAAAAGTAATTATGTTCAGTAAAAGAAATGAAAAAGACTCCTTATTTGTTCTTAAACAGAAATAGATGAATGTGCAAGGAAACGACTTCTGAACTTGAATGTCTGGAGCAGAACAACTTGGTCAATACATAAAACCCCAGGGTGTGCTGGGTCCAAAAGTGTAAATTTTTGAAAATTTTAGAGTTTTGAAAAGTGTAAAATGAAGTGATTAAATTGTATAAAGTAAAAATAGACTCATTTTTCTTTTATGTTAATTGACTGTTTTATAGTCAAATCTCATTTCTGTGTATGTGTATTTATTTATATCTTTTATAAAAGAGCCATACTAATTTTTAAAGAGTTTTAATTTTGTTGGCTGGTGCTGTTTTCAATTCCCCTTTAATGAAAAGGTACTTCTTACCTTGTTCCTTATATACTTAGACATTTTTCTCTTCCCGTGGTTTCCGGGCATATGCTAACCGAGCATTTGCCCTGCTGCACGGGGGTGAGTGTGTGTGCGCGTGTGTGTGTGTGCGCGTGTGTGCGTGTGCATACGTCTCTGTTAGGAAGTAGGGCAGGTGTAAAAATTTGGGCAGACCTGCTCCATGTGCCGATGACACACACACACACACACACACACACCCTCCTCCTGACCTTAGATCAGTTACGAGTGGAGGGCAGCAGACTGTGGGTCAGGAATTCGAGGACGTGCATTAGACAGGCCCAGGGTGCGGGCCCGAACTTGGGAAGAGAGGGTGTCGTGAAAGGCAGTCTTGATCATCATCTCTGTGCACGTGCCAGGATTTTTCATCAGGGATTCGCTTATTCTTGGAAAATTGGCCATCCACACCCATCCCCTGCGGTGTTCAGAAGGCAGCGTACATAGCATCTAAGACTGTAATTGAGAGTTTTAGAACCCTTGTGATGAAAGATGAAATTATGTTTTTCAATCTCTGAAGCCTGAGTGAGCACTCTTTTTTTTTTTTTTTTTTGTCCTGCAAAAAGGATTTCCCAGCTTTTTTATGGAATGTGGAACCTATAGGATCTACTTCCCACCCCACCAGTAACTGTTTTTGCCAGTGTTCTTCACAGTGGTGGTGATGTGACGTTGGCACAGTTTGCTTTAAAACAAAGCATGCGTTCTCCTTCGTCTATTTTGTTTCAAAATTTTTTTTTTTGGAAAAAATCGTAAAATCAATTAAATGGCTTAGCAGTGCCTGGTAATCAACATCCAAACTGGCAACTGTCATGTTGTTGTGGGACTCGGTGACGTGGATGGTCTGTTCAGGCAGGCGTCCTCTGTCCTCTGTCTAAATAGGCCATCGTGCGAGGGCTCAGCTCGAGACGTCAGCAGTTACGTAACAGAGATAGCAGCAGATTAAGTTCCCGGCCTCAAACAGTCTGCGCAGCTCTCCACTCTGTCCTAGCGTGATCGGAGCCATCAGTGAATCCTGTGAGCTGACGGTGGTCTCTGCGATGTTTCTGAAGGAAAACTGCTATAATCCCATAGGATATAATTAAGGATTATATCATAGGATTCCCTGGTGAAGGTTTGTGCTGAAAGTCAACCTCAGTGTTGTATTTTGTTTTTTGTTCTTTAAAGATTTATTTTGTTTATTTGAGAGACAGAGAGAGAGAGAGGGAAAGCACAGAAGGAGAATGAGAGGGAGGAGCAAACTCCCCGCTGAGCAGAGAGCCTGACCCTGGGCTCGATCCCGGGACCCTGAGGTCATGACCTGAGCCGAAGGCAGATGCTTAATGGACTGAACCACCCAGGCTCTCCAACCTCAAGTGTTTTTACACTGGGGCCATGTTGTACCCGCGGCTTTGCATGCTTTGCACATGGCTCTCTATGCTTTGCAATATCTAGATACATTTTTGGTTAAAATGTCAGGTAAATATGTTTGAAATGGACCCAGAAACAATCCATGGATTGTGAGGGTGTCATGAATATGAACAAACATGTAGAATGACAAGGGCTTTTCTTGAGCAAACTAGTTTCAGGGGAGGAAAGCCATGGGATTTATAAACTGATCAGTCTGGAACTACTACCAGCTTGATACACACAAACGTCAGAGAAATTCATAGTAAGTCACAAGCGAAGTTGGCTCATATAACTTTAATTTGGTTGACAGAAAAAATGTATTCACAGTAACTTACGAGACTATTTCATACCCACATGTTTAACCACCATATCCTTGACTCTAGTTGTGTTATGCCTCTTTCATTTCCTCCTTAACTGTCCTTTTGATTTATAACTATGGCAACAAGAAATCTGGGAGATACACAAATTTAGTATAATTTTTTAAAGACAGAAAGGTAAGCTTAAAACTGGTAATCAAGAATGAATTTGTTCAGGGGGATTAAGAGGTACAAACTCCCGATTATAAATAAGTCATGGGAATACAGGATACAACATAGGGAATATTTTAATACAATAAAGCACTATTTTAATAACCTTGCATGGAGACAGCCGGTAACTAGACTTTTGTGGAGCATTTTATAATGTATAAAAATGCCTAATCATGCTGTATACCTGAAACGAACAGGATATTGCAAGTCAATGATACTTGGATTGTTTTTTTAAAGTTTGGAACAGAAGCTTTTAATTGCATGGAGTGTTATTAGGAAGGGATTTCTTACAGAAAAGTTACTAAACTTGCATTCAGCAACTGGCTTCGGTAAGTCATCTAGAGTAGCTTCTACCTGCAATTTGTGTGAGGAGAAAGAAGCTGCTGATTTTTGTTGGCCTTGTGTGATGTCAGCAGACAGAACGCTGAGATCATGCAACACTTCAAGCCAGACAGCTGAGCATCTTCTGATGGTCCTGGAGATGCCTACTGACGCTACCCTGCACTCCAGGGTTCTCCCCGGAGACTGACTACGGGCGCCCGGTGACAGACCAGGATGCTAAGGTCCACACAGGAAGAGCTCATTCCATCCCATCTGCTGTCTTAGCATCAAGCATATGCACTTGTATGTCTCTGGAGCGAGAAGCCTTCCATCCCCGGGACTGAAAGGGGGGAGAGAATAGTGGTTTCCTCTACCAAGCATGACACTCTAACAGAGGAGCCTTCTCTTTTAGAATCTGCGATCGAGACTTCATTTTGCTTCTGTCTGGTGAGGGAGGAGTGCACCGTTCAGGATGGGAGTGGCAAGTGTGCATCAGTAACTCGGGACTAGCCTGCACATCGGATGTTTACGCGGAGCTGAGATGCGAAGCTGGAGAATGGCCCAACGAGACGCAGAAGGCAAATGAGAGGTAGGCACCGAAGGAGAGAGACGTGGCCGTGGAGGGCAACTGGAGTGGCTTGTGCTCTAGACACTCGGAGAGAAAGCACATAGTTCAGTGGGGTCCCCTTCCATCTCTGCTGCCTCCCAGTTAGCTTTCTGGCCACAACTTGATGCCTATAAACCCATTTCCTTATCCTTAAAATGGAAGTCTTGATACAACTTGTGCATATATATATGAGGCACCAGACACAATGCCCACCCCAGTTGGTGTCTCCATTTCATTCCCTGAGGACAACGGGCAACATTGCCAAGTGCTGAGCAGATTTTTAAAAGGATGAGACTGAGGTGAAATCAGACTTGGCCGTTCGTTCCTTCAAGAGTGTTCAGCTGTGTAACTTCTCATGTAAGCAGGAGCGCTCTGTAGAACTAAAGGAGACAATTAAATAACAATGTTTGAAATGTGTATGCACCAAACAATTGTTTTTGTCATATTGGTGGACCTATCAGTAGGTGCTACTCAAAGGCTAATTTCAAAAATAGAATTCTCTCCAAAGTAATAAAAACACATACATATGTGTGCGTACATTAAAAAGCAAAAATTTTAAAGGGTCTACTGATTGAACTTTAAATATTGCAGAAGGAATAACCCTTGGTACCTATTCTTTTAACTTGGTCAATTCCTTATTATCCTTCTAATAAAGTGTCACTTATGTTTTTTTAAAGAATGTATTTTTTTCCAATAAGGTCTTATTATTTTCAATCTTTATATAAAATTGCCTGTAATCTTTACAAATTGCATTAACAGTAACTGAAATTCTGACGTTTTCAATTTGCTCTTCTTTGTAGACTATAATATTTTTAATTGAGGAATTAGTCTCTCTGTATAGAGCTACTGATACACCTGATAAGTTCAGAGCAGATTCTATTAAATGGAGGATACTTATAATACTATTTTTTCATCTTAGTGTGTGTAATATCAACTCAGTATTATCTTTTCGCTTCTATTTAGACTAACTGTAATGTTTTTTTTTTAATTTTTTAAATCTGAGTGTAGCTGACACAGAATGTTATACTAGTTTCAGGTGTATAATAGTGATTCAATATCGCTCTACGTTATGCTGTGCTCACTACAAGGGCAGCTGCTCTCTGTCACCAAAACCATTACAATACCACCAATAATATTCCCTGTGCTGTGCCTCTGTCCCCGTGACTTACTCCTTCCATAACTGGAAACCTGTACCTCCCACTCCCCTTCACCCATTTTGCCCATCACCACTCCCCTCCCCACTTGCAATGACCAGTTTGTTCTTGGTGTTTGTAGTCTGATTCTGCTTTTTTTTTGTTTGTTTGTTTATTCCTTTGTTTTGCTTTTTGGACTCCACAATGAGTGAAATCCTATGGTCTTTGTCTTTCTCAGTCTGACTTATTACACTTAGCATCTAAGATTTTACACCGAGAAAGACAAATTCTTATTTATGATTTTTTTGCCAAGTTATGCTGTGAAATTATAGGATGTCTCCATTAATCCCATTCCAAAATGAAATGTCAATTTGCACAATTATAAGTGGGAATTTCATACAAAGAGTTTTCTCAAAAGTTGAGACTCCCACTGAAATCATGCTCAGTTGGAGCCCTCATCATGGAATTTGTTTAGTTCTCTTGTTTTTGTTGGAGCAAATTTCGATGTCTTACTGTTCGTGAGCTTTGTTTTCAATCACTGCGATTCAAATTAAGGAGCTGTAATAAGTTACTGGTGCTCCATTGATTATCTTGATCAAACACCTCTAACTGTATTAGTTTCCCGTGGCTACAGCGATGAATCACTGTGCATTTAGTTCTGGTTGCCCCAAGTCTGAAGTCTATCTTACTGGCCAAAGTCAGCATCTCTATGGCCGCACCCCTCCTGGGGCTCCCAGAGAGAATCTCTTCTCTTCTTGCCTCTCAGACTCTGGTGGTTGCCAAGAATCCTTGGCTTCTGGCCATATCACCCCATTCTCTGAACCCATGCTCACATGGCTTCCTCTTCTGCCTGCGACAAATGTTCATTTCTCTAAGAATCGAAGTAAAAGTGTCTGCCTTTAGGGTCCACCTGGATAATCCAAGACAAGCTGACCGTCCGAAGGTTCTCTACTTACTCACGCCTGTGAAGTCCTGTTTTACAATATGAAGGAACTTTCAAAGGATCTAGAAAGAAGGGCCTGGACCTCCTTGGCAGCCATTATTTCTCATACTAAACCAAACAGAGAACAGAATGCATTTACAAACACTTCAGTTCTACCGTAGGGCACTTAGGATGATTTACGAAGTCATTCCTCAGAAGCTGGAGGAAGTGTGTGCCCCACCAGCTAAAATTATTTTCAACATGAGCTTCATCACAGAAGTGTGTTTGTATATTTTGTATATAATAAGTGTGTATATATATGTATATTTTGTATATAATAAGTGTGTTTGTATATTTTGACATCTTCTAGGTCAATCGGAAGACTATCACGGCTTGCTTGAATTGTGTTTAGACCACAACCAGTTCCAAGTACACTCTTGCTCCACAGGTTGAGAACAATCTAGTGATATCATTGTTCTTAACCACCACACTGTGTTCCATGAAAATAAGTATCTACATTCCTACAGGATCAAAAAACTTTATTCTCAGTGTTGAAATTTAAAAAAAAAAATTGTATGTGTTTGTTTGAGAGAGAGTTGGGGGAGGGAAAGGGGGAGAGGAGAGACTTTCAAGCAGACTGTGTGCTGAGCAAGGAGCCTCAGACAGGGCTTGATCCCAACACCCTGAAGTGATGACCTGAGCCAAAACCAGGAGTTGGAAGCTCAACCAACTGAGCCAACCAGACGCCCCTCTATGTTGAAGTTTTTAATAGCATTTACAGTAAAGATTCATGATACTATTTCACCTCTAACACCCCAACAAAAATAGCCTCCCCTCGTTATTGGAGATCATGGATTCCTGTTTGGGACACATGACTGATACACAGATGGCACCTTGTAACTCTGGTGAATGAACCCAACCTTGTGGCTTCACTTTTTTTTAAAAAGACTTTATTTTTGTTTGAGTGGTTTTAGGTTCATAGCAACATTGAGAGGAAAGTACAGAGATTCTCCATTTACCCCCTACATGTGTCTACCCATGCACAGCTTCCCCCAGTATCACTCTGCCACACCAGATGGTACATCTGTGCCAGTGATGACCCTATATTGGCACATCATTGTCACCCAGAGTCCATGGTTTACATGAGGGTTCCCTCCTGGTGTTGCACACACCGTGGGTCTGGACAACTGCACAGTGTTACGGTGTCTCTTCTGCTGTGCACACAAGAAAACCTGCAAGCCAAAACAAATGAAGTCCACTTCGTAGGATGCTCATGGAAGGTAAATGAAAAAGCTGTGCTTCACAAAGTGAGACATCAGGATACTTCCTGCAGCCACGTATTTCAAGTTGTCATCCTTGAGCACTGTCTCTTGGAGTAACCATTAAATTCTGAAATAGGTGCCCGAGCTTCTTCAGTAGACTTGTGCCTTCTGGTTTTCACACGGTCAGTGATATCCTAAAGAGGGATGTAAATGTGGACAAATGTTTTTATCAAGTGGCATGTTTATCTGTAACTTCCTTGATAAATGAAAATTAGTACCTATTTTTTTTTTTTTATTAAAAATGAGCTTCCTGGGGCACCTAGGTGGCACAGTCAGTGAATTGTCCAACTCTTGATTTCAGTTTAGGTCTTGATCTCAGGGTCATGAGTTCAAGCACCATATTGGGCTCCATGCTCGGCATGGAACCTACTTAAAAAGAGAGGAAAGAAAGAGAGCTTTTTTGGAGTTTATTACTTCTGATGAGACTTATTAAAATATTTTTAAAAACACTTACCTAATAATAAAGTAAATAAATAATTGTAGATTTATGTTGTATACTTTGGAAAACAGTGTGGAGATCCCTCAAAAAATTAAAAATAGAGCTACTCTATAACCTTGTAATTGCACTACTGGGTATTTACCCCAAAGATACAGATGTAGTGAAAAGAAGGGCCATCTGTACCCCAATGTTCATAGCAGCAATGGCCACAGTTGCCAAACTGTGGAAAGAACTAAGATGCCCTTCAACAGACAAATGGATAAGGAAGATGTGGTCCATATACACTATGGAGTATGATGCCTCCATCAGAAAGGATGAATACCCAACTTTTGTATCAATATGGACAGGACTGGAGGAGATTATGCTGAGTGAAATAAGTCAAGCAGATAGAGTCGATTATCATTTGGTTTCACTTATTTGTGGAGCATAAGGAATAACACAGAGGACATGGGGAGAAGGAAAGGAAAAATGAATTGGGGGAAATTGGAGGAGGAGATGAACCATGAGAGACTGCGGACTCTGAGAAACAAACTGAAGGGGGCACCTGGGTGGCTCAGTGGTTTGGGCTGCTGCCTTCCGCTCGGGTCATGATCTCAGGGTCCTGGGATCAAGCCCCGCATCGGGCTCTCTGCTCCGCAGGAAGCCTGCTTCCCTCTCTCTCTCTCTCTCTCTGCCTGCCTCTCTGCCTACTTGTGATCTCTGTCTGTCAAATAAATAAATAAAATCTTAAAAAAAAAAAAAAAGAAACAAACTGAGGGTTTTGGAGGGGAGGGGGCAGGGGGTTGGGGGAGCCTGGTGGTGAGTATTAAGGAGGGCACAGATTGCACGGAGCACTAGGTGTGGTGCATAAACAATCTTGGAACACTGAAAAGATAAATTAAAAAAAAATTATGGTGTACAATAAATAGCAAAACTGTTGAGGCAAGAGTGTTCCACCCATTCACCGTGTATGCTCTATGGCGGGACTGCTCGGTCTTTGTTTCCCACCATGTGCATGTCAGATGGGCCTACGCTTCTTCCTCTTGCTGCCGTAACAAACTATCGCAAAATTAGTGCTTGAAAACCACACAAAGTTACTCTCTTAGAGTTGGAGGTCAGAAGTCCTAAATCAGTCTCACTTGTTGGCAGGACTGGTTCTTTCTGGAGATTCCAAGGAAGACTCCATCTGCTGCCCCTGCCTTTTCCAGCTTCTAGAGACCGCTCAAGTTTGCTTTTGTCTCCTCCCCTACTGCTCATTCTGACCGGGACGACTGCATCAAAGACACCTTCCCACCGCCACTGAGTATTTTTAATTTTTATTATGTTGACACTGCTACGAACTCTTGGCCAACCTTCTAAGTATGTTTTCTAGATACAGCGGTGAGGGGAGGTTGTGGGGGTCACGAGCTCCGCCTTGTGAGCGTGCTCCCAGTAGAGTCCGTCGGATCTATATTCTAGATTCCGGTGGTTCTATTCCATACATTCATGGGGAAAGACCAAGTTAGCAGATACTGAACCACGGCTCCTGCAAGAAGTACCAGGTCAGGGTCCTGCAGGCCTCGGCTCCACACATTTCGTTAACTGAACAATGCCTTGTTTTTCATGTGTTTAGGCTTTAAAATCTTTTCCTTAATATATGTTGTTGATTCACTAACGTGGAACTCGTGCCCGCAGCACCGCCTAACTCATGCCTGAACCAAGCTTAGAAACAGCCTCTCGTGCTTGGAGGCACCAGACAACACCACATTTGGGGACCATTTTAAACAGCAAAGTCACCAACAAAAAGCACAAAAGCGAGAAAAACAGTGCTAAGTAGACCACGAAAGGAACACTGGTGCTGAGGGACAGATTAACAGGAGAAAAAAAGAAGAAAACCCACAGAGTTTTATTACATGCACACAGAGGACCAGTAATGAAATTAAGGAATTCTAAGTGGAATTCTAAGCTGCTGAGGTAGTGGAGAGTAAAAAGTGACCAGGTTTATTTCTGCAGGTTTTTGGACGTTAAAGTCACTATCTCTGGTGATGAGGAAGGCTTTTTACTTCTTAGTAAAAGGAAGATATTTTTCATATGGGAGATTTGTTTCCTGCTTTCAGGGGAACAGAGTAGGGTCTAAGTGTCTTGCACCCGTTGTTGTTTTTTTTTAAGATTTTATTTATTCATTAGAGAGAGAAAACACATGAAGGGGGAGGGGCAGAGGGAGAAGAAGAGAAGCAGGTTCTCTCCTGAGCAGGGAGTCCAATGGGGGGCTCGAACTCAGGACCCCTGGGAACATGACCCGAGCCGAAGGCAGACACTTAACCTACCTAGGCATCCTGTGCCTACGTAGGCATCCTGCGCCAACCATTTCTTAACTAACTTTTATTAAGAGAATCAATATGCGAACGTGGCACATTTGGGGAAACTGCCCTGGGCTCCTATGATGCTGTTTGCAGAATAAGAGCTGAAACGTGATGGCAGAGATTGTCTTGTCTGAATGGACCGGGATCCAGAATTTGCATCACCCTGTTCATGTCCACAAATGACCTCAAGTGGTTACAAATACATTTTAGCCAGAAGGTGAATGAACAAAGAAGGAATCCATAAATGATAAGCACTGGCTGTATTACCAAACTCCTTTCCAGAAAAGTTGTACAATTGGAGGCTGCTGGAAGCTCTTGTGTGCGGACAGATACTATTTCAGTCGACTGTAAGCATGACCAGTTCAAAAATTGTTGAATGGATTCTTTTTTTTCAGATACCTCATTGTTTCAGCTTGAATTTGTTCTATGACTTCTGAGGTCAATTTTTTCAACACAGTTATTAGTCAATTATTTTTCTAAAATTTGTTTTTTTTCTTCTTTTCATCTTTGTTCATTTTTCTGGTGGGGTTTTTGTGTCTTCATATCAAGTAGAACAAGCTTTATACACGTCCGCTTGACTGACTCTGTGACTTACTTCGTGTAGATGTTTTCTTCCAGTTTTCTGTTTGCCTTGTAGCGGACTCTCTGAATGTTCGGCAAACGGGAAATCCATCAACTTTATGCTCGAGCACTTTTGAGATATTTGGAAACAACAACAACAAAAAGACAGGCTGTAGTTTGACAGACAAAGAGTGTGAGAGACAAAAGAGACAAAGTTAACGATCTTTCCAGTCAAACACTTGCCTGTAGGATTTTAACTCTGTGTTGCATTTTGAATTGCTGAGAAAACCACGACCCAAAATTCCGTGGACCAAACTAGACTGATTTATCCCATAAATCAGCTGCTGTATACTGGACAGGGAAGATGGTAGGTTAATAAATCCGGTAGGTTCTTGTAATTGTCAGACTGACAGCAAGGATGATGGCCATAGTAGCTAAAAATGTGTTAATTATAATTAAATCTGTTCCAAATACAGTTCATGGTTTTTACAAGGTGAGAAGTACTTTTCTAGTGAATAACTCAGTAGAGAATTGTTTCCGTGTGTGTGTGTTTAATTATTGATGCATTAATTAAGAAAATTACCATAATAAGTTCTGAATTCTTGATTTGGGATTATGTAAGTACATATGATTCTATTTGATATACAGATAGACACATAAAACAAAAATACAGGTTTAGATTCACACTATGGTCAATTTTTGGGGGGCGGTTGCTGCTCGTTTAAACTGGCCACATATTTTATACTAAAAAAGTCCTTAAAAAATAGGGGGAAGTTGCATTTTACTGGGATGAGGTGACAATAAACCAACTTCAGACTGTAACCATCTTTGGTCATGGTTATACTTATAATTATTTAGATAAAATTTATTTGTTCTATGAGTTCTGGCACCTTTTTTAATTCAAGTCCAACAATACTGCTTTAAGGGTGGAATTGTGGTCTATCTTGCCAAAATGTAATTGTTTTGCCAAAACATAATTTTTAATTATGTTTATGTCACATATCTCATTACAGATATATTCGAACGAAAAGCACCTGCAACAATCATTCTCATCCCAGCTGGTGGGGGAAGGGCAGCACATTAGAATCTCTAGTTACTTTTCCTTTATTTCCTCGAATCTTAAAGGACTCTAATATTTTTTTAATTTAACTTAATTGAATTGAATTTTGAAAGCACAAGCAGGGGGAGGGGCAGAGGGACAAGGAAAGAGGGACCCCCCAGCAGACTCCATGCTGAGTGTGGAGCCCAGGGCAGGGCTTGTTCCCATGACCCTGAGACCATGACCTGAGCTGACATCAAGAGTCAGACACTCAACTGACTGAGCCACCAGGTGCCCCAACTAAAGGACTTTGATGATTAAGGGAAAAAATTTCATGGCCATTTTATCTTAAAGATTAAACATTTTTCAAAAGCAGTTTTTCTGGATTACTAAAGGTCTTGTGAGGAGAAGAGGGAGATCATAGTTTCTTGGAATTTTGTGATATGTTTTTAAGATAAAAAGTACCCTCATGACCCCCCCCCATTTGGTACATACTGTCTACAGTTATTCTGATTTTAACTTAAACAATATTTGACTTTATACTTTCATAATTGTTAGGTGTAATTTTTTTTTAAGATTATTTATTTATTTATTTGTCAGTGATAGAGGGAGAGAGAGTGAGCAAGCACAGGCAGACAGAGAGGCAGGCAGAGGCAGAGGGAGAAGCAGGCTCCCTGCCGAGCAAGGAGCCCGATGTGGGACTCGATCCCAGGACGCTGGGATCATGACCTGAGCCGAAGGCAGCCGCTTAACCAACTGAGCCACCCAGGCATCCCGTTAGGTGTAATTTTATTGACATTCCTTACCATACCTTTGAACACTCCCCAATCATAAAGGAACGTGTATTCCAGAAAATCATCCTAACATTACAGGCACAAAAGCTAAAACACAGTAAATATAGCACATCACACTTTACCATTCTGTGTAATTGTCCTTGTCACAAGGAAACTGAGGGATTCCATAAAAATCTGCTTTTTGTTTCTTTTTCTACTTCTCCTCTTACCAGGACCTGCACCCCAACCTTATATATGTCTGATGGTATATCCTTCCTATAAGACCAAGGAGTTACTGATTTCTTAGGGGCTTCCAGCAGCACAGAAGATAATATCTAAGGAAGGACTGGGTGAGAAGGACAGAATGAAGCCACCATGTGCATTTTCCAGACCACTGGCACTAGACATCTTGATGCCCAGACCCCTGACTTCAAGGAACAAGCGACTTTTGCAGGACACCTGGGCCCTTACCCTTGTTCTGGCCAGATCCTTGATGCCTAAGAGGACTGTACACAAGACCACATTCCTCAAGAAAAACCTCAGACCCCGAGCAAAGACGAGTCCCCTCTCCTTTCCTTTCTGAGTCTCACAGACCCTCCATCTGTGCTCTCGTCATATCCCTAACAGGCTCTGCTCACTTCCTGCTGGCTCATGTTTGATTGCTATTCGGCGTGTGGCCAAGACCCTCTTGGCTCATCCTGCCCAGCCCCCTCTGGGCCCTTGACCCGGCCTGTCTCCATCAGGAATGGTCGAACCTGAGCTAAAACTGGGGTGTTTGTGTCTGAATTGCTTCGGTGAAATCACAGCACTTTTTTATTTCAATTTTCTGAATTGGGAAGTTGAATCAAAACCTTCTTGTCATCCAGCTTTGGTTCCTGTTTTCGAGCTTTCACTAACATCCTAGTGTCTGCCTCGCTGGCCAACGCCATTCTGATTTTCCCTTTTTTAAAGATTTATTATTTTTATTTTAGAAAGAGAATGCATGCGTGTATGTGTGGGAGGGAAGGTCGGGGGCAGAGGGAGAGAGAAACCCATGCAGACTCCACACTGAGCAGAGGGCCCAATGTGGGACTCAGTCGCAACCCTGAGATCATGACGTGAGCTGAAACCAAAATGGACGCTCAACCGACTGCACCACCCAGGTACCCCTATTTTCCTTTTTTCTTTTTCCCATTCTCCCATTTAAAAAAATTTTTTTTATTAACATGTAATGTATTACTTGTTTCAGGAGTACACATCTGTGAATCATCAGTCTTACACAATTCAAAGCACTTACCATAACACATACCCTTCCCCATGTGTGTAACCCAGTCAACCCCATTCCTACTCTTCCCTTCCAGAAGCCCTCCATTTGTTTCCTGAGGTTAAGAGTCTCTTATGGTTTGTCTTCCTCCCTGGTGCCATCTTGTTTCATTTTTATTCCCTCCCTACCCCTACAAATCCCTGCCCTGCCTCTCAATTTCCTCATAATTGTCTTTCTCTGACTTTTTTCACCTAACATAATAACCTTTAGTTCTATCCACGTCATTGCAAATGGCAAGACTTTGTTTTTTTGATGGCTGCATAGTATTCATTGTGTGAGTGTGCGTATATGTGTATGTGTATATATATATATATATATATACGTATATATATATATATCACTTCTTCTTTTTCCATTCATCTATTGATGGACATCTGTGTTCTTTCCATAGTATGGCCATTGTGAGAATTGCTGCTATAAACATTTGGGTGCACATACTCCTTCGGATTCCTTCATTTGTATCTTTAGGGTAAATACCCGCTAGCGCAATTGCTGGGTAGTAGGGTAGCTCTATTTCAACTTTTGAGGAACCTCCATACTTTTTCCCAGAATGGCTGTACCAGCTTGCATTCCCACCAACAATGTAGGAGGGTTCCCCTTTCTCTGGATCCTTGCCAACACCTGTCGTTTCCTGACTGGTTAATTTTAGCCGTTCTGACTGGTGTGAGGTGGTATTTCACTGTGGTTTTGATTTGTATTTCCATGACGCCAAGTGATGTTGAACACTTTTTCATGTGTCTGTGGGCCATTTGGATGTCTTCCTTGAAGAAATGTCTATTCATGTCTTCTGCCCATTTCTTGATTGGATTATTTGTTCTTTGGGTATTGATTGTGGGAAGTTCTTTACATATTTTGGATACTTAACCCCTTATTTGGTATGTTATTTGAAAATATCTTCTCTCCTTCTGTTTGTTATTTTTTGATTTTGTTGACTGTTGCCTTTGCTGTGCCAGAGCTTTTGAACTTGATGAAATGCCAGTAGTTCATTTTTGCCCTTGCTTCCCTTCCTTTGGCAATATTTCTAGGAAGAAGTTGCTGCCTGTGTTCTCCTCAAAGATTTTGATGGATTCCTGTCTCACATTGAGGTCTTTCATCCATTTTACTCTATTTTTGTGTGTGGTATAAGGAAATGGTCCAGTTTCATTCTTCTGCATGTGGCTGTCCAATTTTCCCAACATCACTTGTTGAAGAAACGGTCTTTTTCCATTGGACATTCTTTCCTGCTTTGTCAAAGATTAGTTGACCATAGAGTTGAGGGTCGATTTCTGGCTTCTCTATTCTGTTCCACTGATCTGTGTGTCTGTTTTTGTGCCAGTACCATACTGTCTTGATGATTCCAGCTCTGTAATAGAGCGTGAAGTCTGGAATTGTGATGCCTCCAGCTTTGGTTTTCTTTTTCAACATTCCTCTGGCTTTTCAGGGTCTTTCCTGGTTTCATATAAATTTAGGATTATTTGTTCCATTTCTTTGAAAAAAAATGATGATATTTTGATAGGAATTGCATTAAATGTGTAGATTGTTCTAGGTAGCATAGACATTTTCACTATTTTTTCTTCCAACCCATCAGCATGGAACATTTTTCCATTTCTTTGTGTCTTCCTCAATTTCTTTCATGAATACTCAATAGTTTTCTGAGTAGAGATTCTTTTCCTCTTTGGTTATATTTTTTCCTGGGTATCGTATGGTTTTGAGTACAACTGTAAATGGGATCAACTCTTTAATTTCTCTTTCTTCTGTCTTCTTTGTGTGTAGAAATGTAACTGATTTCTGTGCAATGATTTTATATTCTGACACTTTACTGAATTCCTGAATGAGTTCTAGCATTTTTGGGGTGGATTTTTGAAGTTTATCACATAAAGTATCATATCATCTGCAAAGAATGAGAGTTTGGCTTCTTCTTTGTCAATTTGGATGCCTTTTATTTCTTTTTGTTGTCTGATTGCTGGGGCTAGGACTTTTAGTACTATGTTGAATAGCCGTGGTGATAGTGGACATCCCTGTCGTGTTCCTGACCTTAAGGGAAAAGCTCTTGGTTTTTCCCCATTGAGAATGATATTTGCTGTGAGTTTTTCATATATGGCTTTGATGATATTGAGGTATGTACCCTCTATCACACTGTGAAGAGGTTTGATCAAGAAAGGATGCTTACTTTGTCAAATGCTTTTTCAGCATCTATTTAGAGTATCATATGATTCTTGTTATTTCTTTTTTTTAAAGATTTTATTTATTCATTTGGTAGACAGAGATCACAAGTAGGCAGAGAGGCAGGCAGAGAGAGAGAGAGTAAGGGAAGTAGGCTCCCTGCTGAGCAGAGAGCCTGATGCAGGTCTCGATCCCAGGACCCTGGGATCATGACCTGAGCCAAAGACAGAGGCTTTAACCCACTGAGCCACCCAGGCACCCTGTTATTTCTTTTTTTAATGTGCTGCATCACATTAATTTACTTGTGGATGTTGAACCAACCTTGCAGCCCAGGAATAAATCCCACTTGGTTGTGGTGAGTAATCATTTTGCTGTACTGTTGGATTCTATTGGCTAGTATTTTGGTAAGAATATTTGGATAAAACTTCATCAGGGATATTGGTCTGTAATTCTCCTTTTTGATGGGATCCTTGTCTGGTTTTGGGATCAAGGTGATGCTGGCCTCATAAAATGAGTTTGGACATTTTCCTTCCATTTATGCTTTTGGGAACAGTTTCAGGAGACTAGGTATTACTTCTTCTTTACTATTTGGTAGAATTCCCCTGAGAAGCCATCTGGCCTGGGGCTCTTGTTTCTTGAGAGATTTTTTAAAAATTATTTATTTGACAAGAGATCACAAGTAGGCAGAGAGGCAGGCAGAGAGAGGAGGGGAAGCATGCTCCCTGCTGAGCAGAGAGCCCGATGTGGGGCTCGATCCCAGGGCCCTGAGATTATGGCCTGAGCCGAAGGCAGAGGCTTAACCCTCTGAGCCACCCAGGCGCCCCTGTTGAGAGATTTTTGATGACTGCTTCAATCTCCTTACTGGGTATGGGTCTGTTCAGGTTTCCAATGTTTCTGGTTCAGTTTTGTTAGTTTATATGTCTCTAGGAATGCATCCATTTCTTCCAGATTGTCAACTTTGCTGGCATATAGTTTAGTTGCTCATGATATGTTTTTATAATTATTTTTATTTCTTTGGGGTTTGTTGTGATATATCCTCTTCCATTCATAATTTTAATAATTTGGGTCCTTTCTCCTTTCTTTTTGGTAAGTCTGGCCAGTGGTTTTCAATCTTATTAATTCTTTCAAAGAACGAGCTCCTAGTTTCATTGATCTGTTCTATCGTTCTTTTGGTTTCTATTTCATTGATTTCTGCTCTGAACTTTATTATTTCTCTTCTTTTGCTGGGTTTAGGCTTTCTTTGCTATTATTTCTCTTTTGCTATTATTTCTATCTCTTAGATGTAGGGTTAGGTTGTGTATTTGAGAACTTTCTTGTTTCTTGAGAAAGGCTGGTATTACTATATACTTTCCTCTCAGGACTGCCTTTGCTGCATTCCAAAGATTTTGAACAGTTGTGTTTTCATTTTCATTGCTTCCATGGATTTTTAAAATTCTTTTTCAAATTCCTGGCTGACCCATTCATTCTTTAGTAGGATACTCTTTTTTTTTTTTTTAAAGATTTTATTTATTTATTTGACAGAGAGAGATCACAAGCAGGCAGAGAGGCAGGCAGAGAGGAGGAAGCAGGCTCCCTGCTGAGCAGAGAGCCCGATGTGGGACTCGATCCCAGGACTCCGAGATCATGACCTGAGCCGAAGGCAGTGGCTTAACCCACTGAGCCACCCAGGTGCCCCTAGTAGGATACTCTTTAGTCTCCAATTATTTGAGTTCTTTCCAACTTCCCTCTTGTGATTGAGTTCTAGTTTCAAAGCATTGTGATCTGAAAATATGCAGGGAGTGATCCCCATCTTTTGGTACTGGTTGAGACCTGATATGTGACCCAGGATGTGATCTATTCTGGAGAATGTTCCATGTGCACTAGAGAAGAATGTGTATTCTGTTGCTTTGGGATGGAATGTTCTGAATATATCCATGATGACCATGTGGTCCAGTGTGTCACGTAAAGCCTTTATTTCATTGTTGATCTTTTGCTTAGATCATCTGTCTATTTCAGTAAGGGGGGTGTTAAAGTCTCCTACTATTATTGTATTATTGTCCATGTGTTTTTTCGATTTTGTTATTAATCAGTTTATGTAATTGGCTAGTCCCATGTTAGGGGCATAGATATTTAAATTTGCTAGATATTCTTTTTGGACAGACCCTTTAAGTGTAATATAGTGCCCTTCTTCATCTCTTATGATAGTCTTTGGCCTAAAATCTAATTTATCTGACATAAGGATTGCCACCCCAGGTTTCTTTTGATGTCCATTAGCATGGTAAATTGTTTTCCACCCTCTCGCTTTAAATCTGGAGGTGTCTTGCAGACAGCATAAGAATGTCTTTTTTTTTTTTTTAATTCATTCTGATACCCTGTGTCTTTTGATTATGGCATTTTGCCCATTTACATTCAGGGTAACTATTGAAGGATATGAATTTAGTGCCACTGTATGCCTCCAAGGTGACTATTATTGTATATTGTCTCTGCTCCTTTCTTGTCTGTTACTTTTAGGCTTTCTCTTCACTTAGAGGACCCCTTTCAATATTTCCTGTAGGGCTGGTTTGGTGTTTGCAAATTCTTTTCGTTTTTGTTTGTCCTGGAAGTTTTTTAAATCTCTCCTTCTAATTTCAATGGCAGCCTAGCTGGATAGAGTATTCTCAGCTGCATATTTTTCTCAATTAGTGCTCTGAATATATCATGCCAGTCCATTCTTGCCTGCTGGGTCTCTGTGGATAGATATGCCCTCAATCTAATTCCTACCATTGTAGGTTACAGACCTTCTGTCCTGGGCTGCTTTCAGGATTTTCCCTTTGTCACTGAGACTTATAAGTTTTACTATTAGATCATGGTGTGTTGACCTATTTTTATTGATTCTGAGGGGTGTTCTCTGTGCCTCCTGGATTTTGATGCTCATTCCCTTCCCCTATTGGGGAAGTTCTCTGCTATAATTTACTCCAATATACGTTCTGCCCCCATATCTCTTTTTCTTCTGAGATACTTATTATTCTAATATTGTTTTGTCTTATGGTATCACTTATCTCTCAAATTCTCCCCTTGTGGTCCAGTAGTTGTTTATCTCTTTTTTTCCCCCAGCTTATTTATTCTCCATCATTTGGTCTTCTATATCTCTTATTCTCTCTTCTGCCTCATTTATCCCAGCAGTAAGAGACTCCGTTTTTTATTGCATCTCCTTAATAGCTTTTTTAGTTTCAACTTGATTATATTTTAGTTCTTTTATTTCTTCAGAAAGGGATTCTCTAGTATCTTCTGTGCTTTTTTTCAAGCCCTGCTAGTATCTTTACAATCGTCATTCTGAACTTTAGTTCTGGCATCTTACTAATGTCCACATTGATTAGGTCCCTAGGTGTCAGTACTGCCTTTTATTCTTTTTTTGAGGTGAGTTTTTCTGCCTTGTCCTTTTATCCAGAGGAGAACAGATGAATGAGAGAACAAAATATTAAAAAACATCCCCAGAGGAATTTACACTAACCAAATCAGATAAGACCCAAAACCAGGGACAGAAGAAAGGAAAGGAAAAAAATTACGTATATTTTATTAATATAATTATATATATGCCTTATATATACATATATTATATATGTATATATATATATACACACATACATGATTACACTAGTCAATAAAACAGGCACACACTTATTTTTTGGTGTATTTTGGTCTGTTAGAAGAATTTGCCTCCCAAAATCTTAAAGAAAGAAAAAAAATATATATATACACACACAAAAATAAGGGTAAACATGATGGAGGAATGGACTATGACTGTAAAGATGAAAATTTAAAAAGGTTTTAAAAAAGGAGTTGATAAGAAGTTGGTTGGTAAAAGAAAAAAAAAAAAGAATATGATCAGGTTAGAGACTAGAACAAAGCCATATGCTGGATTTAGGTATATTTTCATCTGTTAGAAGAAACTGTATCCCAAAATTTTAAAGAAAGAAAAACTCATACGTATAGAACAAATAAGGTTGCTTTCTGCTAGCGCTGGAGTTTTCCCGTTCTCATTGATCCGTGAACTTGGCCTTGGCTGGATCTTGCAGATCTTCTGCAGGAGGGGCCTGTTGTGATTCTCTAATGTCTTTGCCCCAGTCAGAACCGCACTGCCCTTGCCAGGGCCCAGGCTACGCGATCTGCTCCGTTCGGGTTCGCACTCGGAGCTTTTGTTCCCTGAGCGCTTTCCGTACCGCTTGGGAGGACGGGAATGAAGATGGCGGCCGCGCAGTCTCAGCGGAGGAGCTGAGAGCTCAGGGCCACACTCCAGTGCACACTCAGAGAAAAGCCGTCAGTCCCTCCTGTGCCCTGGTCTCCCGCCACGCTCGGAGCTCACCTGGCCTGTGACGGAACGTTCCTGTCTCCGGCGCGTGGCCCATTGGCAGTCTGCAAACCTGGTAGCCTCCTGCCCTGCGCTCCTGCGCCGCTTCTCCTGGAGAAGGAAGGCCGGTTCGCCCCGGATCTGCAACTTGCCTGAGGAGCAGGGGCTCGACTCTGCCTCAGATCACGATTTAAGGTAACCCTGAACTGAGAGCTCAAGATCAGGAAGTCAACCTCAGTACAATATTAGTAAAAACCATAGTCTTGTTCTCAAATTTCACCATTTCCCCCACTATGAGCCTTCATCTGTTTCTGGATCCTATCTGATGTCCCAAATCGCATTTCGTTGTAAATCCTTCGTGGTCTTTTCTAGTCCATTTCTCAGTCCTTCCTTCTCCTTCATGACCTGATACTCGACCTTGAAGGAGCAGAGACCAGTTATTTTATGGACTGTTCCTCATTGGATTCGTCTGATATTTTTCTCATGGTTGGAATGAAATTATGCATTTTTGACACAAATAGGATGGAAATGATGCGGTCTTCTTCTAGTGCATCATGTGAAGGGGTTCGTGATGTCTGTGTCTTGTTGCCAGCGCTATTTACCTGGACCACTTGGTTGAGGTGGTGGCTGTCGGTCTCTCTGCTGTAAGATTCCTGTCTCTCCCTTTGCTCTGATTACCTTGGGGAGATATGTTGAAAGTATGCAAATGCTCTTTTGCCTCCAACATTCACCCGCCGATTTTTGCATCCTTGATGGACCTTATCTGCAACGGTTATTATTGTAACCTTTGCTTAGTGGTGATTCTCTTAGTTCCCTTATACCTTTGTTTATTGGAATTCTACTGTAAGGAAGATCTGTTTCTCCCCCGCATTTACTTTCTTATTTTTTAAAATTTATTTATAACAGTATGACATTATGAATATTTATTCAATGTATTAAAATATCTACTATTACTTATTTTGTGATTCAGTTTGCTCTAACTCTGACCATTTAGGTTGGCTCTTGTGTTCTTCTAATGAGCTGTCAGATTGTTCAGAGTGTTTCCTTACCTTCCTAGCACTACAGGAAGCTATTTCCTTCATTTTCCATCTGTGTGATCCTCAGACATTTCTGTGATGAAGTGAGACTGGTCTTATAGGGACAAAGTGTTGCCTTTGAAAATTCAAGAACGTGACTGGTAATTATTTACTCAATGAATTAGTTCACTTCTATGTTATAACCAACACAGCTATAAAATAAAAATTGTGTGCCCCCTCAGGGATGACAGTGCCACATTATACTGGTAGGTAAATAAATATTACCAAATACCACTGATAAGCAAATAATAATAAACTAAAACCACGTCTAACTTACGGAATTATGTGTATCTCCAATGAACCCAAGAATCGTTCTGATTATTTTAAGGAGGCTGGGGGGATTTGGGAGAAAGTCAAGGAAGGACATGACCACAAGGTGGCAGTAGTATGCACAAGTCTTGCTGGGTGACTCTGACAGATTTGCAGGAGAGGGAAGTCCCTCACAGCCTGAGACCCTCCAGAGTCTTGGTTTTGGGGGGGCCACCACTCAGAAGCGGGGGAGGGCAGGAGAACTCCCAGGGGGAAGGGAGTCAGGAATGGGGCTTCTGTGTCCAGGGGAAGCTACCTAGAACACAGTGGGAGTCTTTGGGTCAGGGAGCTCCGAAGGACAGAGGTTTTTAGGGCCCGAGCATATCTTCTCTATCGTTGGCATGTGTTGGGTGTGGTTTCATGAGGTACACAAAACAGGCAAGCTTTAATGGCTAAAAATCTGCTTTTTTTTTTTTTTTTAATTTATTTATTTTACAGAGATCACAAGTAGGCAGAGAGGCAGGCAGAGAGAGAGAGGAGGAAGCAGGCTCCCTGCTTGAGCAGAGAGCCCAATGCGGGGCTCGATTCCAGGACCCTGAGATCATGACCGGAGCCAAAGACAGAGGCTTTAACCCACTGAGCCACTCAGGCGCCCCTAAAAATCTGCTTTTTTGAACTATGTTTCTAACCACTGGATGTGTAGAAGTTTGAGTTTGGGGCTGGCAGTCTTATGAACTAACAGGTCTTTGTCTGCACTAACAAAGCAACCAACCTAGGGACCAATACCCAGAAGCCATTTTTGGCTCATTTATAGAATAAACATAAGGCAGTACCATGCTCTTCTCATGCCTCATCAACTGTCTGTGCCACTAAAGCTACGCATGATGATGGAGGGTGAGCTGGGGGACTAAGCCACTTGTCAGTCAGCTGATGTAAGAGGAGGGTGACTAATGGGTGATAGATTTATGCCGAGAGACGAAGAACCAGACAGAAGAAGACCAACCACAGTTGACCCCCAGTGCCATATTGACACTTTGGGGGAAGACATAGAGATAGGGTAGGTTAATACATACACAAATAAATAAAGGAAAGGACAAGGGGTTCCTGTTGGATGACTCGAGCCAGAATCATTTTTGCAGGAAGAATGACATGTTATTAGCGTGAGACCATTGCACAGTAATAGTTTAAGACTGCCTTGCGGTCTTACCTCTCTGGAGGGAGATAAACTGAAAATGGCTTGTGATTCCTGATTACGTACCCATCTGAATGACCTTGAGGAGGATCTGAGGGACACCTATGGTGGAAAGGACAATGAGGGACTTGGGTTCCAAAGTATTCTCCAGAGCCAGACGTGGCTACTTGCTTGTCCTGTGACTCTAAGTACAGAGGACGTAACACTGTGAAGCCAATTTCCTTTACAAAACGGGAGTAGAAATTTCTAACTCACACAACCATCGTTTGTACTAGTGTATGTCCCAGAATGTAAATGCTACTAAGAATGACCAAAAAATTGTTTGCGGTTTATGTGGTGACCACCTAGTTGGTCCTACAGGACCACCTAGACCTATGTGATGTGACTCAAATGGTGTGACGACAATTGCTCTGTAGTGTTGACTCAAAGACCCACTACACTAGAAGACTCCGTGAAGAGAGGGACGAGGGCCCGTGTGCATTTTGTCAGCCTCTGAGTATCTAATATCATAGGCAGGACCTGGGACCTCAGAAGTACCTCACAAATACTTGATCAAATAAAGAACTTTATTTGATCACTTCTTTGAGAAAACCTTGATTCTAGGTGACAATCCCGGACAAAGCAAACATTATCTATTAAATTATTAATGGGTTGGCTTGTAGGGATCAATTAAGTTAGCTTCAGTCACTGAGCAGCATCCTCGAGGAATGAGACGTAATTTTGGTGAAATGAGGTCAAGAGTGTGGGGTACTGTCGAGTAAGGCAGGCACGGCTGTGGGGTTGCTGATCCCCCAAAAGAAATCTAGAGGGAGGTAAATGCATTGGAAAAGGAACACTCAGAACAAGGAGTGGGTTCATGAAAATAGCCCTTTAAAGTGGGTATGAACAACTTCCCAGGGAGGAGCTCTGTGCTTATACAACTTTCCATGTGTTGAGCATCTTACTAAAAACAAGACATTGTGGAATTAATCATATCTTGAGCACGCTTCGCATTTGAAATACGCAATCAGCAAGGCAAAGGCCCCCATTTTTGTAGGCCCCCACACCCTTTTCTCTGAGGTGTATATTTCCGAAGTCAATATGCAGCGAGAAGCACAGGGAAAGACACACAGATTGAGTGCGGGAAGGAGGAGGCAGGGAAGCAAGGGAAAGAAAGCAGAATGCAAGGCCAGCAGTGCTGAGAAGTGCACGCCATTAGCCGCGCAAGCCGCATTTCGGAGTTCCTGCTCCACGCCACGATTTCTTGGCACAAGCCAGATTTCCATCTTTTTCACCCACCACCTCAATTACAATTGCCTTTGAAAGGTGTTCATCTGCTTTTCAGATGTTTTTCCTACAGAAAAAAGCCTTTGGAAGCTAAATATCATCTCATGGCTCAGCCACCAAAAAGAACATTTGTGGAGAGTAATTGGGCAAATTGAGGGTATGAGCTCCAGAAGAAACAATGTATTTTGACAAGAAAAATCGGTTGGCCAATGTTAAGGTATTTATGAGTAGTCACAATGATTCTATAAGTAATTATAATTTGTTCTGTACTCTGTCACGGTTCGATTTGTGACATTTATCACTGAATCAAGTTATTTACTTGTCGTTATTTTAGGAAGAGAGTCACAGTATTGAAATATTTCAAATGCCAATGATGTGAAGACTCTTGAATATTTTCCCATTCTAGTGCCTGATGAGTCATTGCCTATCGTTCTGTCCCAAGAACATTATGGTGACACCAGTCTTAGTCACAAAACCATTATTGGGGCAGGGTTTGGGGGTGTCGAGTATGGGAAGAAATGTACACAATGAGTAGAAGTTTAATCTGAAAGTTGGAATGATTACCCACGTTTTTAAAGCAAATTTATTTTAAAGTAGATTTCCAAATACACAATTGCTCAGCCGCCCTGTTAGAATTCTGTCCCCAGATGTATGAAGTCTTGGGTTTCAGGGATATGTGGTTTGAGTGCTGTCAAGTTTCATAATTCAATTTTCTTTTCAGCAGTGTGATAAATATGGTTTGGGAGGATTAGCTCTCAGGGAGACCGAGTGCAGTCATTGAACATAAGCCCTGATGGGCTCTGTTATACCACAGAAACACAAAGCTGGAACACATCCGAAGGTTATCTGGTTCCGTCTCTTGTTGAAATATAAACTTCGTCGTAACGAGGCTCCCATACACTGTTACACAGAGGAAACAGACACCAAGTGTTGGTAGGTTCGTAAACCATTTGCATTAGTAAACCACTGCACACTACTGAAACGTCTAAGCAGAAGAGCTGTTTGGAAGCTTGATAAATAGATCAAAAGTTCTGTGAGAATTAAAAAAGACAGCCTCCCCAGTTCCAACGCATCAAAACATAACACAATATTGTGACTTTCATTCTTCAGTGGGAAAATGAATTACAAGTGGAACAGCTAGGCACGCTGATGTTGCTTTCACTGCACCTCAGAGCTGGCGTGATCAAGGATTTGATCCTGGCTGAGGAACACGACCTGAATGGCAAAGGCCAGAAACTTCTCTCTTTTATTAATGCACAAATTCAAAGAAGCTGGTGAGGAATATATATGCTGTATAACAGACATTCTTTTAACAATAAGTGTTTAACCCCTATCATGTCTCTGGCCCTTCATCACCCCTAAAGTTTAGAAGATAAACAAGACAGTCTTAACCTAACAGATAGAGGGCTGCTCTGGCATCATGGGAGACAGACAGTGATGGGAAAATAGCTCTAGCAAAGAGCTTGGCACATAGGGAGCTGAGGGCCAGCGCCTGTCGTCGTATTTTTTTTAAAAAAGCTCAGTGAATCCTAATGTAAGCTACGCACTTTCAGTGATAATGATGTGCTAATGTAGATCCCTCACTTATAACAAATGTACCATTCTGGGGGGCTGGGGCGATGTCACTGATGGGAAAGGCTGTGCATGTCGGACAGGAGAAATGTGGGAGATCTCTGTCATCTCAAACTTCTCAATTTTGCTATGAACCCAAAACTACTCTAAAAACTAAGGTCTAGGGCCCTTTGGTGGCTCAGTCATTAAGTTTCTGCCATCAGCACAAGCCATGATCTCAGGGTCCTGAGATCAAGCCCCGCATCGGGCTCCCTGCTTGGTGAGAAGCCCACTTTCCCCTCTCCTGCTCCTCCTGCTTGGGTTCCTTCTCTCGCTGTCTCTCTCTGTTAAATAAATAAATAAAATCTTAATTTTTTTTTTAAATAAAATCTTTCTTAAAAAGAATATTAAATAGTTAAATATCTACTATAATGTCTGTTCTTTTACTTTTCATGGATCTAATTCAGTTTTAATTATTAAAGACTGCTATGATTATCTCAAACAGAGTTACTGACATAGACATCTATTTGACACATAACATTTTGATTCATGGTCACTTGAAGCAGCCTAAGAAATAAATCATAGGCCTTTAGTTTTATTTTATAACCAAGAAATGTGTATAAAACTAAATCTCACCTCATCCCCAACCTCGCTCTGCAACCACAGGTATAATCAATTAATATTAATCCAAGCTGGAAAGAGGAAAATTATTTATCTGACTGGTTAGTCATTTCACATTATAAGAAGTTTTCTGGTGCTTGAAAAAAAATCTTACCTAAGGTATTCTGCGGTGAAGAAAACTGAAATTCATTTTCCTATTTAAAGGTTATTCTTATTTTATTGTTAATGTAAATTTCTGATTCTGATGAAACTTACTTATGATTTATTTATCAATTACTTAAATTATTTTATTTATGAATTATTTAAACTTTTATTTTGAGAAATAAAAAAGCACAATATACTAAGGATTCTTAAAATTCAACAATAAACAAAAAGAAAAAATCCGATTAAGGAGTAGGTAAAAGATCTGAGCAGATACCTCAACAAAGATGCAGAGGTGACAGATGAGTATCTGAAAAGATGCTCAGCATTATACATCATCATAAGGGAACTACAGTAGAAATGACAGTGACGTACCATTACCTCCTAGTGCAATGGTGAAAATCCAAAACAGTGACACCCGCAAATGCTGGTGGAACAAGAGAAACTCATTTGTTGCTGATGGGGATGCAAAAATGGCACAGTCATACTCGAAGACAATTTGGCAGTTTCTTACAAAACTAAGTGTACTCTTATAAGATCCAACAAGTGCCCTCTTTGGTACTTACACGATTGAGTTGAAAACTTTTATCTAGGGGCGCCTGGGTGGCTCAGTGGGTTAAGCCTTTGCCTTTGGATCAGGTCATGGTCTCAGAGTCCTGGGATCGAGCGCCACATCGAGCCCCACATCGGGCTCTCTGCTCAGTTGGGAGTCTGCTTCTACCCCTTCTCTCTGCCTGCCCCTCTGGCTACTTGTGAATTCTCTCTCTCTCTCTGTCAAATAAATGAATTAATTAAAAAAAACTTATATCGACACAAAAACCTGGACTTGAAGTTTATAACAGGCTTTTAAAGTTTTTAGCTAAATTGCAGTCAATTAATACACAGTATAACATTTGTTTCAAGTGTATGATACAGTAATTCAAGCCTCGAGTTCGCCCCCAGTCTCATCACACCAAGCACACTGCTTAATCTCCATCTCCTACTTCCCCAACCAGCCACCCACCTCCCGTCTGGTAACCAGCAGTGTGTGCTCTAGGGTTAAGTATCCATTTCTTGTTTTGCCTCTCTCTCATTTTTTTTTCCTTTTGCTCATTTATTTTATTTCTTAAATTACACATGCGAGTGAAATCATACGGTGTCCATCTTTGACTTATTTTGCTTAGCATAATCCTGTCTAGTGCCATCCATGTCAGTGCAAATGACAAGATTGTATTCTTTTTGTGGCCGAGTAATATTCTACTGTATATTTATTATGTTGATATATGCCACAGCTGCTTTATCCACTCGTTAGTCAATGGACACCTGTGTTGTTTCCATAATTTGGCTTTTGTAGATAATGTTGCTATAAACATTGAGGTGCATGTAGCCTTTTGAATTAGTATTTTTGTATTGTTTGTGTAAGTATCTAGTAGTGCAAATGCTGGGTCATACGGTAGCTCTATTTTTAACTTTTTGAGGAACCTCTGTGCTATTTTCCAGAGGCTGCACAGTTTGCATTTCCACCAAGAGTGCAAGAAAGTTTCCCTTTCTCCATCCACATCCTTGCAAAACCTGTTGTTTCTAGTGTTGTTGATTTTAGCCATTCTGACAGGTGTGAGGTGGTATCTCATTGTGGCACCTGTTTGAGTTTCCCTGATGATGTTGAGCTGCTTTTCATGTGCCCACCGACTCTCTGTATGTCTTCTTTGGAAAAATGTCTAGTCATGTCTCCTGCCCATTTTTTAATTAGATGCTTCACTTTTTGGGTGTGGAGTTTTATAAGTTTTTTTTTTTTTTTTTTTTTTTTAATTAATTTTTTTATTTTTATAAACATATATTTTTATCCCCAGGGGTACAGGTCTGTGAATCACCAGGTTTACACACTTCACAGCACTCACCAAATCACATACCCTCCCCAATGTCCATAATCCCACCCCCTTCTCCCAAACCCCCTCCCCCCGGCAACCCTCAGTTTGTTTTGTGAGATTAAGAGTCACTTATGGTTTGTCTCCCTCCCAATCCCATCTTGTTTCATTTATTCTTCTACCCACTTAAGCCTCCATGTTGCATCACCACTTCCTCATATCAGGGAGATCATATGATAGTTGTCTTTCTCTGCTTGACTTATTTCGCTAAGCATGATACGCTCTAGTTCCATCCAGTAAGTTTTTTATATATTTTGGATACTAACCCTTTATCAAACATGTCATTTGTAAATATCTTTTCCCATCCATAAGTTGCCTTTTTGTTTTGCTGATTGTTTTCTTTGCTGTTCGGAAGTTTTTATTTTGCATGTGTAGTCCCAGTATTTTATTTTTTAATTTTTTTTTTTAATTAAAGAATTTATTTATTTATTTGACAGAGAGAGATCACAAGTAGGCAGAGAGGCAGGCAGAGAGAGAGAGGAGGAAGCAGGCTCCCCGCTGAGCAGAGAGCCCGATGTGGGACTCGATCCCAGGACCCTGGGATCATGACCTGAGCCGGAGGCAGTGGCTTAACCCACTGAGCCACCCAGGCGCCCCTATTTTTTAATTTTATTTCTCTTGTCACAGGAGACATATCTAGAAAGAAGTTGCTATGGCCAATGTCAAAGAAGTTACTGCTTGGGTCCTCTTCTGGAATTTTTATGGTTTCAGGTCTCACATTTAGATCTTCAATGTATTTTGAGTTTATTTCTGTGTTTGGTATAAGAAAGTGGTTCACTTTCCTTCTTTTGCATGTCGCTCTCCAGTTTTCCCAACACCATTTGTTGAAGAGACTGTCTTTTTCCCATTGGATAGTCTCTTCTGCTTTGTTGAAGATTAATTGAGCATATACTTGTTTCTAGATTGTCTATTCTCTTCCATTGATCTATGTATCTATTTTTGTGCCAGTACCATACTGTTCTGATTATTACAGCTTTGTAATATAATTTGAAGTCCAGAATCATGATGCCTCCAGCCTTGTTCCCCCCCCCCCCCAAGCTTGCTTTGCCTACCCAGGGTCTTTTGTGGTTTTATAACAGTTTCACTCATAATTTCTAAAAATTAAAAATGACCAAGATGTCCTTCATTGGGTGAGTGGATAAATAAACTGTGGTGCATCCAGACAGTGGAATATTATTCAGAGATAAAAATAAATAAGCTACCCAGTCATACATACAAAGACATGGAAGAACTTTAAATGTACATTTATTGAAAAATGCTAAATGAGAATGAAAAAAGCCAGTCAACAATATGAATGTGAATCCAACTATTTGACATTGTGGAAAAGACAAAACTATGGAGACGTGGTAATCCCCTAGTAATCCTGTGGTTACCAGGGATTTGAGGAGGGGGAGGGGTGAGCAGGTGAAGCCTTTTTAGACCAGTGAAACTATTCTGGATGATTCTGTAACGGTGCCTATGTGACATCATGCATTTGTCCCAACCCACAGCTGTGTAACACAAAGAATGGGCCCTATTACAAACTGTAGATTCAGTTAATTAATAATGTATTAATATTGATTTATCAGTTGTAACAAATGTGCTACAGCAATGCATGATGTTAATAATAGGGAAAACTGGGGGCAGGGGAGAAAGGGTGTATGGGAATTCTACTTTCTGCTTGATCTTTTCATAAATCTAAAATGTCTCTAAAAGTCCATTAATTAAAATTTTTTTAAAATAAGCTAAAGTGTATGGAAGATACATGGATTATATTAATGGATTTTCACAGAGCAAATACTGTGGAATCACGAACTGAAGAATAAGCTTACTACAGAAGATTTAGTATAGAATGAGTGACTAATTGAAGTAGATGATTGAGGTGCGCCTGGGTGGCTCAGTGGGTTAAGCCTCTGCCTTCGGCTCAGGTCATGATCTCAGGGTCCTGGGATCGAGCCCTACATCGGGCTCTCTGCTCAGCGGGGAGGCTGCTTCCCTTCTCTCTATGTCTGTCTCTCTGCCTACTTGTGATCTCTCTTGGCCAAATAAATGAATAAAATCTTTGAAAAAAAAAAAAAGTAGATAGTTGAAGCATTGGGTGTGGCGCTCTGTTTGGTTTGCACCTGAAATAATGGAGTAGCCTGCCTAGATGAATTTCCACTGTATTCAGGAACATGGGGATTTCTATTACCATATTTTTTCAGTTCCAAGATACTTTTCTTTTTTTTTTTTTTTAAAGATTTTATTTATTTGACACAGAGAGAGACACAGTGAGAGAGGGAACACAAACAGGGGGAGCGGGAGAGGGACAAACAGGCTCTCTGCTGAGCAGGGAGCCTGATGGGGAGTTCGATCCTGCAACCCTGGGATCATGACTTGAGCCGAAGGCAGATGTTTAACGACTGAGCCACCCAGGCACCCCCTAAGATGCAAGATTGCTTTTCTAAGATAGATACAGTATCTCTAATATATACATACTATGTGTGTGTGTATGTGTGTGTGTGTATAAATCATAGAATAACATCTCTATATAATGTATATTATATATCTCTAAGATATATTATATATAGTAGCATCTGTAAAATCAGGATACAACTCACCACTAATGGAATTTTCTAATTGGGCATCTTTCTTTTTCATAGTGGTCTATAAAATTTATGCGATCTTGAAATTCAGCAAAATGTGTTCGCCGCTTTCTTAGTCTCTTAAGAGGGGGCTTTCTCTCCCAACTTAGAGCTACTTGAAGGTCTAGGAGAGGAGGGGCTTGGCTGGGTCATTAACGAGGCATTGGTTTTGGCCATGTCCATTACCTCTCCTGACCCTGGTTTCATCACCACCAGCTAAAAGAGTGCTAGCTCAACATCTGAATCTAGGCCACTTGGTAGAATGGGGCAGGGAAGCTGCCAGCGTAATACAAATGAAATGGAATCGCTCTCTCTTCTCTCCCCGAGAAGCACCTGGGCTGTTTCCAAAGCGATAACGCAGCTTAGTAATTGTAAGCAGGAAAGGGCCTCGCCAAGCTTAGCGAGGAAATAGAATCGCGGGGCTCCAGGGAGGCGATCACATGTATTATATACTGGCACCACCTTGGACTTTCATATGAATAGAAATAAAAGGCTTTTTCAGTTTCAAAAATAAAATGTTTCAGATTTGATCTGCCTCTGAATTATACTTAGACATAAGGGGGAACTAGCTCAGTCTCCAAGGCACCCTCTGAGTCCCCATCTGCTGGCTCACCCCCGTGCCTCCCCCCGTCCCACGGGGTGTCGGTCCTAGGCGCCCCCTTCTGCAGGCATCTTCCCGGGGCTCCCGTCTCTGTGTGCAAGTCTGTGCTCGGCACACGGGGCCACTTAGAGCCACTTGGAGCGAGGGCTCCCATCCCTCCAAACCCTCCCCAGCAAGCCAGTGACTAATTCTCTCAGTGTCTTAGCTAATAGCACAAGCTACTCCTCCTCCTTTAGGGCCGATTATGTAACCTGGGTTTTGTTTCCTGTAGCTGTGATTTGTGAGCAAATTAACGGACCCGGAAAGGCTGATCTTTGCTACTTGCCTACATGATGCGAAGGGCATTGCACAATCTGTTAGCGATAATCATGTGTTTTGATGTGGTGATGATTCCTGCACATGAACTCCAAGGCATTCATCTAGCCTTTCGTCTTGCCTAAATCATTCAATTAAGCAGCCGGAGGTGTCTGTGGAAGTCAACCATTTCACCCACCACCGAAACCTAACAGCTGTCTCCATGACACAGATCTGTTGATGACTTCATTGAGAATCTGTCTCCTGACAGTTCTGGCCAGAAACGAAGATGAGTAAGATAATGAATAAGCATCAGAAGGGGAAACTTAGGGCAATTTTTAAATTAAATAATTTCTGTTTTGCCGAATTGCCCACATATTGTGTGGTAGAGAAATTAATGCATGATTTTAAATACTGGAGCTGTGAAAGTGTGCGGTTGGCTCTCTGTCATCAAGCCTGGACGCCAGATGTAAAGGTCTGCCTTCCTCTTCAGCTTACTGTTATTTATTACTTTATAAATCCTATGCTCGTTGGTTTCCTGGTTTGGGAAGATAATAGATATCGAGGAAAGCCAATTACTTCAGCTTTCAGATCTCCTGCCCTCTGGTCCTTGTCCATTTCAGCAGGATAAAAACATGATCACTCATTTCTCCATGACTCCCTTCATTTTTCTGCATTACCTATCCATAATCACTCCTTTAGATTTAGATCATTACAAGGATTGAGATACACACGTCATGGTATTTATGAGTTCACAACCAAAATTGATTTGATAACAGCATTGAATAAACAAGCTGATCACTGACTCCCAGAACTGGTTCTCAGCCTTTTTTTCTAGCATGCTTGTTACCGAATAGAATACAAAGAAATTACTTTTGAGCCAGATGGTGGTGTGAAGAAAACTCAATTTTATTTTTCCTCAAATTTTGATTTAAATGACCAGTAAAATACAGGAAAATATGTATGTATGTATATATATATACATATGTGTATATATATATGTGTGTGTGTGTGTATTTAAAGTTTTATTTATTTTAGAGAGAGACAGAGAGAGTACAAGTGGGAGGGGCCGAGGGAGAGAAAGAATCCCAAGCAGACTCTGCACTGAGCATGGAACCCCACTCAGGGCTCAGTCCCACGACCCTTAGATCATGACCTGAGCAGAAACCAAGAGTGCATCACTTACCTGACTATGTTACTGAGGTGCTCTAGAAATATATTTTTTAAATAGCTGAAAACCAGAGATGAAAGTCACCTTTACCCATTAAATTCTGACGAGATCGGGCGCGTTCAGGGTGGTATGGCCGTAGACTACCCATTAAATTCTGGTTGGAGGAATGCTGTCATGGTTGTCTCCTTTTGAGAGAGCAGAGCTGGAAGTGGGCGTGGAACTTGGGACGTACCCCTCAGACAGGCGATTAGCTCAAGAACTGAAGGCAGCAAGACGCTCTGGGGCTCCAGCTCCCTCCTGCCTTTTCCCACAGGGCAGGTTTGGGTTCCACCAGTAAACCCGTCACCCCTGTTCGTTCTCATTTCATGGGGGCTGGAAAGTAAGGAGCTGAAGTCATGGCTCCCTACCCTGCGAGTCTGGGAGGAGAACAGGGGTGAGGCGAGGCTTCTCTCCAGGGCACTGATGTTGCTCGTGGCACTGGTGAATGAATGCACATTAAGTGACAGTCTGTGATTTATGTTCCCTGTCGTCACCCCAGGACCTTAGACCATGAGAATAGTCTATGTCTCTCTGTGGACTCTTAAAGGGTGTGGACTGGGACCAAAAATAGCCATCCTAGGGCGCCTGGGTGGCTCAGTGGGTTAAGCCGCTGCCTTCGGCTCAGGTCATGATCTCAGGGTCCTGGGATCGAGTTCCGCATCGGGCTTTCTGCTCAGCAGGGAGCCTGCTTCCCTCTCTCTCTCTCTCTCTGCCTGCCTCTCCATCTACTTGTGATTTCTCTCTGTCACATAAATAAATAAAATCTTTAAAAAAAAAATAGCCATCCTAGTTCTTGCCCAAGTCAAGACTTCACCGTGAGATGAGTGAACTGAAATGTTTCCGGATCTATGACAACATGTTGTGGTTCACATGAAATGGACGGCTCAAAAATAATTAGATCTTACTGCGTTCTTCTGAAATAGATTTTCTGCCTGATAAAAGTGTGAGTCCGTCACATAGGAAATGTGTTGTTAAGTGTGTTCATAGGAAAATGAGTTGTTAAAAATAAAGAAGTAAAAGATTTACTAGATGGACACAAAATAAAGAGGTACAGGGGCCCTGATTTTTTTTTTTTTTAAAGATTGTATTTCTTTATTTGCAGGAGAGAGAGATTGCAAGTAGGCAGAGCAGCAGGCAGAGGCAGAGGGAGAAGCAGACTCCTTGCTGAGCAAGGGACCCAACATAGGACTCGATCCCAAGACCCGAGGATCCTGACCTGAGCTGAAGGCAAAGGCTTAACCCACCGAGCCATCCAGGCATCCCTGGGGGCCCCGATATTAATAAGCAAGCATCCAGTCATTATATTTCTCTTCATTCACTTCCACTTTTTTGACCCTGTCTGTGCCCCGCAGTTTCCTCGGCGCGGATATTGTAACTCAGTAGGACAAAGTTCACGCCTGAATTGAAATGCGCTTTGTTCACCTGAACTAAACAAATAATTACATAACGTAAAGTCACAGAATGGTCACGGCTACAGTGGAAAGAAAGTAAAGCAAGGCAAAGGCAGCTGATGCAGACAGCAGCGTGGGAGGGAGCGTTCTCGGAGGAAGGGACACCTGTTCAGGGACCCGCACGGACTGAAGAAGAGCCAGAGCCGTGTAGTTATCCGTGAATGAGCTGGTGGTCTTGTGCAGAAAGGGTGGTCCGTGAGCTGTAGGGGTAAGGTAAGGAGGCTGCCCCAGAAGGTAAACCAGCCACACGGAGCACAAATCACGGAGCACAAACTTCTGGCCAGTTGACATTTTCTTCCTCATGGCAAGATGGTCCTGTGGAAGGAAGTGGTGTGTCACTTTGCAGTCTGGTTCACTGACCCTGACTTTCACGGTGTTGGACTTGAGTGACACTGGGAGACAGAGGGGACCAAGGACAAAGGCCTGAGGTGAAAGCAAGGTTAGCGCTATCAGGCCAAGTAGGCCGGTGTTAGTTGGCAAAGCTAAATTTATATAATTGGCTGAAGTACATGAAACAAATAGTTATTTGACTTAAATAATTACATTTTAATTATTTAAATAATCAGTGATATTCCTTTCATCAATATTAACATCCCAAATCTGTGAAGATCTCTGTCTCAAACTCACAATTTGTATGAATATACAAAATTTTCACCTAGAATGCCGCTTTACATCTAATAAGGAGATAAAGCAAGGCGCCCTCCCAACCCCAGCTCTGAGTCCGGCTCCTCGGGTCCTGTCACCCATGAGGGCTGACCGCCCTCCTCCTAGCGCAGGGATGTGGTGCTGGATCCACACATGTTCTCCCTGCTTCTCCCCTGCCCCCAGTCCGCTCTCTGCCTGGACGCCGGAGTGTTGCTCCGTGAAGACATTCTGCGAGGTGTTAGTGCGCCACAGTATGGCTCAGACTCCTTCTTGGTGGTGCATCTCATTCGGAGTAAAAACCAAAGTCCTTACTCTGGCTTATTAGCCTGCGTGGTCTAGAATGCCCTACTGCTTTAACTTTATCTCCTGCCCCTTGATTACTTGGTTCTAGCCACCGGCCTTTGGCTCTTCTTTGAACACCCCCAACACACCCTGGAAACACATCTCAGGGCCTTCTAGGTCTATTTGTGTCTATTTGTGTCTGTGAAATCTTATCCGACTATCATGCATAAAATTTCAATTCACACCCAAGCCAGAGGACCCTTTCTCACTTACCTGGCCCTATTTATTTCTGAAGCACTTCATATCGTTTCTTGTTTATCTTTTTTCTTCTCTCTCTTTCAGCTGCTCTCCCAGTAGCATAACACCATGAGAGAGTCTGCTGCTTTTATCAGGAGCACCAATGGTGAGCTCTCTCTCTGAATGTTGATATGTACAGATTTGCTTAATAGGCGAATACAAGAAAAGACATATTTGAGAGAAAATACTAGGGGTAGAATATCAAGTGGAGCCTTCCTTTCAGAAAACACATCTGGACCTGGGTAAGGAGAAACTCTGTTCGTAAGGACCATTGCAATGGGAAGAAGTCATCCAAAAACAAGAAGGAAAGGGCTCTTCTTTTATGAGGGGGAGCGGTGATGGCTGGAGAGAAGTCAGCGTCCAGGGTCGGATGGGTGAGCAGGGGGTGTGAGTAGGCAGCTCAGGCAGGAAGCAGACATTGAGGGGACGATGTTCTGCATTTCAGTACTCACAAAAGCTTGCTGAAGCTTAGGGGCACCCAAAGTTCTGGGGCCTGGGGGAAGGAGGGAACCCTGATAACGTTTAATCAAGTTAAGTGAGTGGACAGTTTTCCAGATTGGTCACTGGGGACCACCAGTTCAGCTAATCATTTGTGGGAATTGGGAGGGTCTGGTCACAGGTCCTCAAAGAGGTCATCGTGAGCCCTGTCTAATCCTGTCACATAGGGCTGGTGGTTCTGTGCAGACAGACATTTCCTGGAGCACAAAGGGTGGAAGGATTTCTTGCACTTCACTGTTTTCCAGACTCCCAGAGTCAGGTGAAGTTCCATTTTGTTAGCCCATGGGAGTTTGGTCCCAGGAAGGCTGTACCCCAACTTCAGGACTGGAGAATGTAGGACCATCCTTGAGCTAGCTGTATCCTCCCCAACATGGCACCCCGAGGGAACTTGAGGTGAGGGCATTCCCCAACATTCTGCTCCCAGATCTCAGTCAAGGGCAAGTGCCAGCTTGCCTCCTCCACCACCTTTTCCCTGGGTCACCGGAAGAGACGGATTAAAGGTGATTCAACCAGGGGAGTCAGAATATGGATTATTGTCATCCTTGCTCTGTCAACTGGTGTCCCATGGTATTACTAGAGCTAAAACAAGGATGATTTGAGTTATAAATCATTTACTGTACCAAAAGAAAGCTGGAATTAAGTTGGTTATGTTTTCTTCCATTTAAATAGCTCGCTCAGGGAACCAGCCCTGTTTTGGAAACCTAGTTTGGCACCAGCTCACAGGGTTCTGTAGATCTTATTAAACACATAAATCTTGTGGTTTCAAAAGTGCTGCTTTATGGGAACAAACCACCTCACATTCTGACCCTATATTTTAAAGGAGAAGAATTGGGGGAGATACTAGGGATATATTGGACTTAGCTAGAAAACGCTAACATTTGAAACATGGAGGTCACCGAGTTGCCTTCTCGAGGCTGTGCCCAGCCTCTGAGGTAATGTTCAAGTTGTGTTTATAGAGAAACATCTTGGGGCACCCGTGCTGATGAGCACTTTCTCCCGGGAACCCGCCCCCCCCCCCCCCGTGGTAACTAAAATATGAGGGTAAGTTGGGTGGTCCCAGAGAGGAAGGGTTAAACTCAGCTGGTCTAATACTCTGGCACTTGGAAACATTTTTTCAACAAGCAGTAAAAATAGTGCCTTACACTTGTCTGGAATTTATACTTTACAAAGTGCTTTTAAATATACCATGTCATTAAATTTCACAACAATTTGGCAAGAAAGAAATTATCGTCTCCATTTTGTTGATGAGTAATAAGAGCTATTATCTGTTTCACACTAATTTCTTGCCAGGCACCATGCTAAGCGCTCATTTAATCCTCACAACGATCTTATGACGTGTGTGCTATTGAAAGTTAGGCTCGGGAAAATGAAGGGATTTGCCTACGGTCAGGCAGCTCATCTGTGGCAGAGGAGAGATTTGAACCCGCGTTTTCCTAACTCGCAGCGCTCTAAGCCAGTGTCCTTCACACAGTTTCGGCCACATAATTTCAAAACGATCTATGTACCACTGAATTACCATTTGCATTAAAAACATATACCAAAATAGAAACTTACAGACAGAAGACCCGTAAAAGTAAAATGCAAATAGAAGTCGCGATAGTTTCCCCCACATGCTAAGGGAGTACCTTGTACTTCACCTTGATCAGTGCGCTCTTCTAGGTACGTGCCTGGCCTGGACCTGAGGCTGGGGAAACAAGGCTCCCTGTGTACTCCTAGTCACTGGCCCACAGCCACACGGCACGAGAGTCGACAGTGTCCCGAGCTCTGCCTTGGAACTCAGGGCTTTTTTCTTCATTGTGTCCCACTGCCTCTCAGTCTCCCTCTGGCCACGGGGCTCAGTCACTCACGGTGTTGGCCGGATGCCTACGCCCCCTGTCGGTGCACAAAGACCTACCATTGTCTGAGTAGTTCCCTCCTCAGACCCCCCCTGCAGGTCTGAGGGTTAGCCCTCCAGCTGTCCTCACTATTTGCATGAATCAGGCCAAAGTCCTCTTTGAGGCCAACTTCTCTGGGCAGGAGACCTTTCCTTCTTTCACTGGGTAGTTGCTAACCTCTCCTTAGATGGATGCAGTGGACCACTCCCTATTGAGTGTGGCTCAGCACAGATCGTGTATTTGTTTTGGGGGGTTTGCATTTGACCACACTCTTTTTGGAGGGCTGAGCGTCCCCGCATTTCATGTCCATCACTTTACTTGAGAGCTTTGGGGGAGCTCCTGTGATTCTGTGGATTTACTCTCACGTGACCAAACAGACCGTGGCTCCGGGCATGCATACATAAAATAAAATGTGATTGTGCTTAAGGGGCAGGTGTCCTCAGTGCACAGTCTCTGTTTGGAGCTGCCAGGGTGAGGTGGCAGAATGGAGAAGCCCCTGGGCTGGGGACAGGGCGCCTGGCTTCGTTTCTTCCCCGGAAATGTGTCTGAGCACGAATGAGCTGTGTCGCGTCAGCAAGTGTCCTCACCTAGGAGCTGGCCAGAGTCGCAGGCAGAGACAGCAGTCCTCAACGTTAGGACTCTGGAAGGCCACCGAGGGGAGCCATTGCTTTATCCAGCTTCTCCTTCCGTGGACTCCCAACCTTCCCCTTCAAGGGTCATTTAAAAACCTCCCAGCTCTAGCCATTCCGTTTTCTCAAAACGGTTCACTCTCCCCACACAGAATACAAAGCAGATGAGAGCAGAACTCTCAGCCTCATTTCTTACATTTCATCTGCTTCAAAGAGTAGTTGACTGAGAAGAGGATGGGTGCGGCTGCAAAGTCCTTGACCCCAAGTTCCCTCCGCAGGCCAAGCCCGAGGCCGCGTGCGCTGGATGGTCTAATGAGGAGCAGACAAGGTCCCTGTCCCCCAGGAGCTGCGGAGGGTCTGGGAGAGAAGGCGCGCACCCTCAGCTGCCTTGCAGGGCAGTCTGGGATGCCCCTGGCCGTCGTTGGAAGCTCCTACCAAGCAGGGCCTTTGGTAACTCCCTTTGTGTCAGCCACAACCTTGAGCCTGAGCTGTCAGGTGGGCAGACCCTTCCCACCAGGGTAAAAGGAAATTCCTGGGGTGCTCTGGGATAACACTGGCATCTCAGGGTAACTAGACTGGTGCCCTCCCCTTGCCCTTCTCGGGGCTTTATGCTTGCATCTCTGTTGGAAGGAGTGTCGGGGCTCCTTTAGCAACGGCCCCCAGTGGCAATGACTAATCCATCATTCGGCTTCCTCGAGTGTTCTCTGAGGGAGGCTGAGTGCAGGCCCTAAGGAGCTGGCCCTCCCGTGGCACAGAGACAGTGTTTTCACATCTATCCTCTGAGCCCCCAGCGCCGGCCATCTGCTCTCTTTATCACGGACCCTTGGGAAATGTCATCTGTCGTGCTTTCGCTCATCCTGTGGGCCTAACACACACCAGAGTGATGATAAACACGAAATATACGTGATCCTCTGACCGTCTGTCAGTTCCAACACCCACCGTCCCGTGCTTTGTCCCCTCACCCCCTCATGGTGCCCAGACGGGTGGCATCTTTATAGGTTTCTGTGTTTGTGGTCAGCCTTGCCTGCTAAGGTGTACCTGCCTGACAGTGGGGGCCTGGTCTAGTTGGTCCATGGTTGGGCCCCCAGTTCACAGAACCCCAACCTGGCCCCATGACTATTGGCCCCATGACTATTGGTTGGTTGAATGAATGAGCAAAGGAACAGTTGAGTATCTTATTCTGAGATTATGTTTCACAGAGGCTAATGCTTACCATAGAGGAACTGCCATATTCAAGGAAACCAAAGATGGCCTCCTGTTGTCCCAACCCTTCATCCGCTTCGTTAAGCTGCATGTCCACAGCTACTTTGCTGGAATTTGTCTGCGGGACTCTGACTTTGCGGAATGACCTTCGCAAGTTCCAGACGTCATGGCTCCCTCAGAGGAAGCGACTTTGTCTGGGTGACAGGGTTTTTGCCATACGAGGGTCCCCGACATCCTCTCAGGGAAAGGACTTTCCATCTTGTTTTAAGCAATTGTTTCTCTTAAACCAAGAAACAAAGACTCCTGGTGCCACTTCAGATGTGTGCTGTGAAGGGGGGCATGCGGTTGTAATCACACGTACACAGAGGAATGTGGTAGAGTCTGGACAGCCAGGGCTCCAGCGAAGGCGTCTGGATGGAAAGCAGTGGAAACAGCGGAAAATGGTGGATCTGCTCAGCTCGTTGCCATATGTGCATGTCTGCTTCTCTCTTGTTTCTCCCAACTCTCAATTCTAGATTTTGGTATAAATATGAATATTGGGATAGATGTCCCTCGCTAATAGCCTCTGCTGACTCATTTATTCTACTACCACGTCATTCAGCTCACGCAGGCCCATTATGGGTGTCACCCCTCCCCCACCTCAGGGTCATGGTAAGGACACGCAAATTAGAATCTTCATTCTCCCATGGAAATGACAAAAGAGATTTCCCTCCCTTACTTTTTCTTTGAGCATTTGCTTCAGAAAACTTCTAATTATGAGTACTTTCTCCTCTCTGAAATGTATGTAAATCCTTTTAAAGATGAGATAGGGCTCGTGTCAGTTTTGGGACCAGGAACGTCTTTCACAAGGACCAGGGAGCCATGTCTTTGGAACGTGAACATCTGAGGAGCGAGGGCCTCCATCTTCTAGTTTCTATGGCAGGTTAGAAGCCTGACTTCAGTGGGTTCCTCACTCCAAGTTTCCAGTCTCCCTCCTGCCATAACGATGTGAGAAGCTTGTTTTTCCTTTGGAGAAAGCCAGTTACCCCAGTACCAAGTACAGTTTGGATAAACTCTGGATGACATGGTGCTGGTGAGTCGTCATACTTGAGGACTGGTTGTTGTTTATCTTGAGAACGTGTATGTAACAGTTTGTATCTGCGGAGCTACATATAAGCATGTGTTTCTGTCTTTGTAGTCTCTGAGCAGGTTGCCTGTGGTTCCTCCCATTCTGGCTTAATACTTACTCAGTAACAACGGAGCTTTCTTTCTCTCCTACCTTTGTAAAGAGGACTTCTGCATTGGGCGAAGATGTGGTTTTTATTTCTTCTCCCAGGACTTTCACTTTTGTCTCTCTCATGGATACCTGCCTGATTTTCCTTTTCCTCACTCAGATTCCCTTGAGGAAGACTTACTGGCCGGCTCTCCTTTTGGAGCAAGGTGGCCAATGTAGGAACTGGCTGCCAAAGGGTAAATTACCCTCCCTCACTCACTGGGGGGCCAGGGTGAAGCTGAGTCTTCTGTCCTACTCATTCTATGAGGTCCACTCCATAGTGTGCTCCGAATGGATTCTATCAGTGGTTGTGCATCAGCAAATACTTCTGACATGAACCATGCCTGCTGGCCTGTCACCTGAGACTCCAGCTGGCAATTAGAATCTAAACCTCAGACAAGCTTACCCAGTTTCTCACAGAGAAAGAACTCTAACTCAGTGCTAGAACCCAGGTTCTACTCACAGCCTTGGGGAGCCATCTTGGAACCTCAGACCCTAGCGACAATGAAGACCATGAGGAACAGTGAGGTAAACGTGAGCCCGTGTGGGAAAGTCATTCAGAAGGCCCATCGTTCCAGTGCAACAGCAGATTTTCACAGGAATGGGGAACACGGAGTATGATAGTCACAAGGAAAGAAAAGATGTCAGTTACAGCAGAGGAAAGAATGGAAAGTGGGAGGAAACATGGAGTACAATATGGAGGGAAGGAAAGTTGGAGGACGTGAGACCCGGAAAGTAAGGTCCTGAATTTCAGATGTTGGGATGGGAGGAGCCACCACCAGGTCAAATCACCTGCAGTGAGTTTTAAGTATTGTGGCTAAGAGTTGAGTCGAATCATGTTTCTTAAGCAAAGAATTCTGTGATCTTTGTGGGTGCAGGTTTGGGGTTTCGGCTACACAGCACAGCCAGGACTGCCGTGCTCTGTGCGAATGTCCTCTCTGGAGGGCCCACATGCAGTTTCCAAAATTACTTTTGTCTTTGGGATGGAGGTTGACTGGTTCTCTGCATGGCTGGGAAATCATCCTTTTTGGACAAGACGGAGTCTTGATTATCCCTTCCGGATTAGTTTGTTCTTCCTCCAGTGGAACTGTTCATCAGTACAGCCGGCCAGGCGGAAGGCTGTTTATCCAGGAAGCGGAACGCCTCCAGGCTTTGCAAGACAGCCACCCCCTGGAGGGCATATCATTCCTTCGTCCTCATGGAGGAAATGGTGGAGAAAGAAAACAGGCACATACTGAAGCTTACCATGTTCAGGCCCCATGCTTTGTGCTTGGAGATGCTTCCATTATATATGATGTAGATACCATTTTATTTATTTATTGTCTGTTTATTTATTTATTGACATATAGTTGCCATGCAGTGTTATAGGAGTTTCTGGTCTACAACAGAGTGATTCATACTTTCTTTTTTTTTTTTTTAAAGTTAATTTGAGAGAGAGCCTGAGCCGGGGAGGGATGGGGGTAGCACAGAGGGAGAAGCAGGCTGCGGGCTGTTCAGGGAGACAGATGCTGTGGGGCTGGATCCCAGTACCTGAGCTGAAGGCAGACACATAACCAACCGACCATCCCAGATGCCCCATAGTGATTTGCCAATTCCGTGTTATCACTCCAGGCTCACCACTGGAAGTGTAGTCAGGATCTATCAACACACAACTTTTGTTGTGATATTTGTAGATGCCGTTTTATTTTTACTTTTTTATTTTCAGTTTTCATTTATTTATTTGTCAGAATGAGAGAGAGAGAGAGCACAAGCAGGGGGAGTGGCAGGCAGAGGGAGAAGCAGACTCCTCGCTGAGCAGAGAGCCCGATGTGGGACTCGATCCCAGGACTCCAGGATCATGACCTGAGCTGAAGGCAGACACTTAACCGACTGAGTTGCCTAGGCGTCCCTGTAGATGCCATTTTTAAAAGGATACATGACACCCCAAAGACTGAGTAATTTACCCAAGGGCTACACTGTGTGAAGTGCTGGGACTTGGATTTGAACCGGCTCTGACTCCCCATGTTTGCTGTTTGCATGACAGCTGATTAATACTCATTAGCCTCCAGTTAGGCCTGTGCTAAAGACAACATCTGTCTTGTCTATAGATTGCTCCTGTAGTGAGACTGTCATCCCATGGCCTGACCATGGGAACGGAGATTTGGTTTTGTTAACTGCTGTGTTCCCCACACCAGTAGTGCTCTCTAAGACACACAAGTGCATGACATATACTTGGGCTTACTTGTGATTGAACGGATCTCTGTACCATCAGCACAACAAACAGCACACAGCACCGTTCGATATGTACTTGTAGAAATAAAATGTAGTTTCCCATCCTGCACGGTGAGCATTTAAACAGAGACTTTCTGTTTTCCAACTAATGACCCCACTATTTCTACACTCTTTATGTTTTTCCAAATGTGTTCTACTTTGTGATTTTGTCTCATTAACTCCATGAGCCCAATTATTGGTGTCAGTCATGAGAAATCATCGAAGTAGAATTTATGTTCTTGGATGTTTACGAGGAAACAAAATTGTACTCTAGATGGAAAGAAATGTTTCTAGTTCCCTGAAAACTGATGCCTAATAGCCTAAAATGGTCGGTTTGGAGATAATGGGTGAGCTGCAATCGTTCCGTCGAGAAAGCTGACCTGCTTTCTGCAGACCGTTAGGGCAACAGCAGTAAGATCTATCCATCCCTGAATCTGTGACTGCAGGTTATTCTCAGATTATTCTTCCCTGAACTTCTTTTTTGGTCCCAATCAAATCCGAAAGTCAGTTGAGGGTACTGAAAGGACCTTCATGAACAGTGTAAAAAGTCTATATTTCAGAGGCACCTGGGTGGCTCAGTGGGTTAAGCCTCTGCCTTTGGCTCAGGTCATGATCTCACGGTCCTGGGTTTGAGCCCAGCTCAGCAGGGAGGTTGCTTCCCCCGTTTCTCTGCCTGCCTCTCTGCCTTCTTGTGATCTTTCTCTCTGCGAGAAAAAGATCTCTTGTGATCTTTCTTTGAAAAAAAAAAAAAGTATATATTTCAGGGGCTCCTGGGTGGCTCAGATGGTTAAGTGTCTGCCTTCGGCTCAGGTCATGATCTCAGGGATTGAGCCCCAGAGTTGGGCTCCCTGCTCAGTGGGAAGTCTGCTTCTCCCTCTCCCGTTGCCCCTCCCCCCATGCTTGTGCACACACTCTCTCTCTCAAATAAGTAAATAAAAGTCTATATTTCGGGGTGCCTGGGTGGCTTGGTGAGTTAGAGCCTCTGCCTTTGGCTCAGGTCATGATCCCAGGGTCCTGGGATCAAGCCCCGCATTGCGCTTTCTGCTCAGCAGGGAGCCTGCTTCCCCCTCTGCCTCTCTGCCTACTTGTGATCTTTGTCTGTCAAATATATAAATAAAATCTTTTTTAAAAAAAAGTCTATATTTCATTAGGATTAGAAACAAAGCTATGTTTTAGGAACCAATGTGAATAAAGATGTACATCTGAATCATATTGTGCATTTATTAGAATAAGCACTTGGAAAGTTATGTGATGATTCAGAGACCTGAATCTGGATTTCCATTCTGCCACTTTCTAGCTGTTTGACCCTGAGTATTTTGCTTAACTGTTCTGAGTTTCATTCAGTTGTGGATCTTCAAAATGAAGAAATTAATGCTTTCTCTTGTGACATAAAAGATTCTTCTTTTCTTTCCTTTCTTTCTTTCTTTCTTTTTTTTTAAGTAGGCTTTCCGCTCAGTGTGGAGCCCAACACAGGGCTTGAACTCTGCTCTGAACGTGAGAGACGAGAGACTATAGACACAAATGCTAAAATGGGAAGAATTTTTGGTATATTTTATGTTTATGTTAGTATTGAGTTATGTTTTGACACTCTGGGGAGGAAGTGAGTATCTCCAGTAGCTTCTCTCATTTTGGAACCAAGCATCTCATCGGTAACCAAGCATCTCATCGGTAACCATTAATGTATAAATGACATTTGATGATTCGTTTTCTATATAGGAGATAGAGCATGATTGATACTGTAAGGCAATATTCTCTAGACATTTTAGAAATTAGTTTATGCCTTGTATTTGGTTTTAACCCATGTGAAATAATCAGTAATCAACAGTGTAATGCCATGGAACAGACATTTACATGACAGTTTTTTTTAAGTAATGAAAACTTGTATTAGAACATTGAAAATATTTCATTTAGGCCTTGCAAAAATTCCATCAGATTGGTACTTTTATTAGCTCCCAACTCATTAAAATATTAGAAAATCGAGGCATAGAAATTACAAGAGAACAGTTAAAGCATTTAGTGTATGATTGTGACAGGAAGTTAACACAGATACCCAAACACATGCAATGAGCTAGCCCTGTCTGGATGCTGACTTCAAAAGTCGCCTTGGGAACTTTAGTGTGTTGAATGATGTATCTTCAAAATTCATGACCACCCAGAGCCTCAAAATATGACCTTACATAGAAATAAAGCCTGTGAGATGTAATTAGTTAAGGAGTTTGAGATGAAATCATCCTGGATATAGGTTGTTCCCTAAATCTAATGACTGCTGTCCTTAAAAGGGGAGGAACGGCACAGAGTGAGACACATAGACAAGAAGGCCATGTGAAGATAGAGGCAGAGACTGGAGTCATGCTGCCCTAAGTCAGGAAGCACTTGTAGCCACCAGAAGCTGGAGGACGCCAGTAAAAATTCTTCTAAGCCTTTAGAGAGAGTGAAGCCCTGCTGTCACCTTGATTTAAAATTTCTAACCTCCAGGACGGCTGGGTGGCTCCGTCAGTTAAGTGACTGCCTTTGGATCAGGTCAAGATCCTAGAGTCCCAGAAAAAAAAAAAAAAAAAAAGATCCTAGAGTCCCAGGATTGAGTCCTGCATCAGGCTCCATGCTCAGCTGGGAGTCTGCTTTTCCACTCTTACCTTCCCTCTTCTCATGCTTTCTCTTTCTCATTCTCTCTCTCTCAAACAAATAACATCTTTAAAAATAAAATTAAAAAAAATTGTAACTTCCAGAAGTATGCCAGAATAAGTTTCTGTGATGCTAAGTCACCATGTTTATATTAATTTGTTAGGACATACCTAGGAGACTAATCCAGGAACACAGAGGTGGGACTTAAAGTATATAGTAGAATGAGAAATTTGGCAAATCTCTTTCCAAAAATCAATAACCATAAAAAGCTCATTTCATGGCCCTAGAAATTGAGTCATAAACTTTGAGAAGCAGTTATTCATGAAAAATGACTGAACTTATGGGAGCTTCAGAAATCAGTGAGAGAGACTAAGGGGAAGACAAAAAAAACATTTGAAGGAATAGCAACTAAAAAAAATTCCTGAATTTGGTAAAAAAAAACAAAAAATAAACAAAAAATAAAACACATTAATGTACAGATTCAAGAAGTTTGACAGACTCCAAGTAAAATAAATTCAGAGAGCCACATCTAGAAAATCATAAACAGTTGAAAACCAAACATAAGGAGAAAATCTTGACTACAGCAAGACAAAACTCACTCATCATACACAGGGGAGTAACAATGTGACTAGCAGCTACTTGGCTTGTCATTTGAAAAGAGAAGACCTGAAGACACTAAAATCAAATATTCAAAGTGCTGAAAAAGAAAAAAAAAGTCAGTCAAGAATCCTCTAACCCACAAAACTATCCTTCAGAAAGAAAGGTGGAATAAAGAGATCTGAAGGTAAAGACTGAGAAAATTGGTTGCTGGAGACAGGACTTATAAGAAATACTAAAGGACTTCATCTTGGAAAAAGTTAAAATGTGAGTAAATATAAAACATTGTGTGAATATATGTTTTCTTATTTCTCTTCATTTCTTTAAAAGACATAAGATTTTATAAAGCACTATTTGTAATTTTATTTTTGGATTTATAATATACATAGACATATATGACAATAATAGTACAAAGGAGAGAAGAAATAGGGCTATATTAGAGAACATTTCTTATATTTTATCAGAATTACTAGTATTAATCTGAAATAGACTACTAATTTACGATGTACATTGTAATGGTGAAATAATGAAAAGAGGATGTAGAGGACATGATAAAAATATTTATTTAACCAAAAAAAAAAAAAAAGGGCAGTGAAAGAGGCACAGAGGAACAACCACGAAAACACGAGCCGTAAAGAAAGCAAGTAGTAAAATGGCAGCTACAAATCCTGCTTTATTATATCACATTAAATGTTATTACATTAAGTGGATGATTATGTGAAATGTGAGTTGACTGAACAGTTCAGACAAAAGATACTGAACACCGTATATTAAAATGCACTAAATGGCAATGAACGAAACACTTCACTAAAAAGGTGGATATTGTCAGACCACACAAAAACAAATAAAAACAAGATCCAACTGTATGTTGTTTACACACTTAAATTCAAAGACACAAATAAGTTGAAAGGAAAAAATATAATATGGAAATAGTAATATAGCAAAGCTGAAGTATCTGTATTGATACAGACTAGATTAACAGAAATATCACTAACTGCAAGAGAAGAAATATTATTAGAGACAGGGCTTCCTGGGTGGCTCATTTGGGTTTAGCATCCAACTCTTGATTTCAGCTCAGGTCATGATATCAAGAGTCGTGAAATCGAGCCCCATGTTGGACTCTGTGCTGGACGTGGAGCCTGCCTAGGAGTCTCTCTCTCCTTCTGCCTCTGTTGCCCTCACCCTCATTCTACCTCTCTGAAATATGTAATATATATGTTATAGATATTATATATATTAATTATATATAATATTTACATATAAATATATATTTATGTTTATATATTAAATATATACTTATATATCTGTTATATATTATTTTTACATATTAAACATAAATATATAAAATGTATTTTATATATCTCTATATATTTGTCTTTGTTATATATGTATAATGAGAGACAAACAGGGACATTTCATAATGATGAAATAATCATAATGGTAAAATTATCATAGTGATAAAAGGGTCAATTCATCAAGAAGATATAATAAAAATACATATGCAACTAACAATAGAATTCCAAAATCCATGAAGCAAAAATTTACAGGATTAAAAAGGGAAGTATATCATTCAGTTATAATTGGAGACTTCAATAATCCGCTCTCAGTAATTGATAGAACAGTACAGAAAAATAGCAAGGATTTATTAGACTTCAACCAGACCATCAGCCAACTTGGGCTAATCAATATTGATGGAATGCTCCACCCAACAAGAGCAGAAAACACATTCTTTTCAGGAGCATATGGAACATTCTTCAGAATAGATAATATGCCAGATCTTGAAAACAAGTTTCTATAGACTTTAAAGAATTGGAATGTTATGAAGTATGACTAGACTGGGAATAAAGAATAGAATGAAATTTGGGAAAACCTCAAATATTTGGATATTTAAAAAACACACATTTAAATAATCCATTGCTCAAAGGAAAATTCACAAGAAAAATTAGAAAATATTTAAACCAAATGTAAACAAAACACTGTATATGAAATTTTATGAGTGGCTTTAAAGTGGTACAGCTACTTTGGAAAACAGCATGGCCATTTCTTAAAAAATGAAATGTATTTGCCCCAAAGATACAGATGTAGTGAAAAGAAGGGCTATCTATACCCCAATGTTCATAGCAGCAATGGCCACGGTCACCAACCTGTGGAAAGAACCAAGATGCCCTTCAATGGACAAATGGATAAAGAAGATGTGGTCCATGTATACAATGCTCACACCTCCATCAGAAAGGGTGAATACCCAGCTTTTGTATCAACATGGATGGGACTGGAGGAGATTATGCTGAGTGAAATAAGTCAAGCAGAGAGAGTTAATTATCATATGGTTTCACTTACTTGTGGAGCATAAGGAATAACAAGGAGGACATGGGGAGATGGAGAGAAGAAGTGAGATAGGGGAAATTGGAGGGGGGGATGAACCATGAGAGACTGTGGATTCTGAGGAACTAACTGAGGGTTTTGGAGGGGAGGGAGGTGGGAAGTTGGGGGAACCAGGTGGTGGGTATTAAGGAGGTCACGTATTGCATGGAGCACTGGGTATGGTGCATAAACATGAATTCTGGAACACTGAAAAGAAATTTAAAAAATTAAATGTGATATCACCCTATGACCCAGTAATTCACTTCTAGGTGTCTAGAAGAGAAACAAAAACATATGCTGCAAAAAGACTTGCACATGAATTTTTATAACATCCACTATTCGTGGTAGCCCCCAAACCAGGAAGAAAATCATATGTATAGTAAAGGGTGAATCGATGAACAAAATGTAGTACAGCCCTTCAAAGGAAGACCATTATTACAAATAATGAAAAGAATGAACCTGTGGTGCAGGTTATAAAATAGATGAACCTCTAAAACATTATTACACATATTATATGATTCCACTTACATAAAAATGTCCAGAAAAGGCAAATCTATAGAAACAGAAAGCTGATCTGTGGTTACCTAGGCTTGAGGTTGGAAATGGGATTGACTCCAAATGAACATGTGGGAACTTTCGGGAGGTGATAGAAATATTCTAAAACTAGATTTGTATAATGGTGTGCAACCTTATAAATTTAGTAAAAACAATTATATCGTGCAGTAGATGGCTAAATTTGATGTTGTATAAATTATACCCCAATAAGGCTATAAAAATTAATAAGCAGTATGGGATAGTGGGTGGGGAGTGTAGATGTAACAAGATGAACAATGTATTTATAATTATTGAAGCTGGTTCATTCATGTGGGAGTTTATTATACAATCTCTTCTGCTTTTATGTATGTTTTAATGTTTTTCATAATATAATATTTAAAAAGTCAATATTAAAACAAAATAAAATATAAGCTTGGTTTTCTACACTTCTTTTTTAATAGATTTTATTTATTTATTTGACAGACAGAGATCACAAGTAGGCAGAGGCAGAGGGAAAGAGGGGGAAGCAGGCTCCCTGTTGAGTTGAGAGCCAGACATGGGGCTCAATCCCAGGACCCTGAGATCATGACCTGAGCTGAAGGCTGAGGCTTAACCCACTGAACCACCCAGGTGTCCCGATTTTCTATGTTTCTGATATCTAAAATACACCTACATCTTTAAACAGAGGGGGCATAGTCTCCAAGGGTCTCATCAGATAATTCAACCATGCATTATTAACTCAAGTCAACTCAACTTAGTAAATTTTTATTGAACCTCAACTGTATGCAAGGTTTTGTCCTGATGCTTGCAACATTCTTTTACTCCTCCAGTTCTTGATTGGTTTAAGCAGACAGTCATGTCTTTTTCTTAAAGTTGGGTGTTTTTTGTTCCTTTTCACTGAACTTGTATTATTGTCAATCATATAAACTTAGACACATTCTCTTCTCTCTCTCTCTCTAGATCATCTTCCTTTCCCATGTTCTATCTCTATCTTATAGAAGTTTCTTCTAGATAATGGGAGTTTTTGCACCCACAATTCAAAACGTCTAATCGCTACAGTGAAATACTTTGCATTCTGGTAAGAGAATTGGGTTTTGGAAAAAGTAATTAGCCCCCTCAGGTGATGTCCAGCAGAGACAGTAATTTCAATGCTATGCTCTGAGTGGCAACAAGGTCTTCCTCTGTAAAACTGATTTACTTTATCTAGAGATGACATGGGTGAATTCCTTCCACCCAAGGGTAATGTACTCAATTGAAGAAACCAGTTATAATTCTCAAGTGACCTATTTGAACATCTGAAAAGGAATAGAGAAAAGGAAGAAGTTTTAGAATGTTTTGCATTACTTTCTGCCCATAAAAATAGATTCATCCTTAATTGGATATTGGGGATACTGCATCCACAGACCTTATTAAAATACATATTTGGGAGCAATGGTTAGAGCCAAAGGAAGGCTGATTTCTGACCATCTCTAGGGATCATTAGGCCAGAGTAGTCTTTACTTCTAGAATTTAGGCACAATGTCCGAAGAGTCAACATAAATGAAACAAATTAACTTTCTATAGTAGTAACCAAACTTAAGAGACAAGATTTTGAAATCTTTCAAAAGCTTAGCAGAGATGCAGGAGGATCTATGAAACCTTTATCAGAAAAACAAAAATAATTTAAAAACCCTCAGGTGTTTCTGAAATCTCCACCCTTCCTAGGACTGTAAAAGAGATCCAAGACTCAAGGAGCTCAGTAAGAATGCATTGAACTGAATGTTGAGTTCGTCAGCATTAACGGTGATGAATGTAAGATAAACTATACCTATTCATGTTATACCTCAAGTAATATCAATACTCAAATATTATAGTATGTATAATCAAGGACAAAGAAAAGTAAATAATATATATAATATATATACAATTCTTACATGTTTAATTTTCTCTATATAGTATATTAATTATATTAATATAATTAATTAATTAGAGTAATACGTTTATTGACAAAGGAAAAGACACTCTGAGACACTCATACCTTTGAGAGATTTGAGAATTTATGTCCTAGTAAAATTAAAAAAAAAAAAATCCAGATTACACCACCACCTCGATGAAATGTGTGATCTGTTTCACCAAACAACCATCTGATTATTTAATCTTACAGGACATTTCAACCCAAAAGGAGTAAAGCAAAACATAAGAGTACACTGGTCAGGGGCGCCTGGGTGGCTCAGTGGTTGGGCCTCTGCCTTCAACCCGGGTCTTGATCTCAGGGTCCTGGGATCGAGCCCAGCATCAGGCTCTCTGCTCGGCAGGGAGCCTGCTTCCCCCTCTCTCTGCCTGCTTATTACCTCTGTCTCTCTCTGTCAGATGAATGTGGAGGCCGAGAAAAGTTAAGGCCATCCCACCTCAGGTTTAGCCTTAGCAGAAGTACAGCCATCTTAGCTTCCGCAGCCATCTCAGACCCCTGTGCCCAGGGGCTGAACTTTTCCCAAATTTACTTTAGTTCTAACCCCCACCCTGCTTTAGTTCCAGAGCCCCCCACCCTGCTTTAGTAACAGGAACTCATAAATACCCCTGCCTTAACTAAACTCAGGGTCTACGTTTCTAATCTGCTGTGTCTGGTATACTTGCGCCCAAGCATAAGCTTGTTAAATAAACCCTCATGTGATTGCATCGGTGTTGGCTCCTTGGTGGCCTCTCAAACACGAAAACTTGGCCATTACAATAAAAAGGTGGAATCTTTTTTTTTTTTTTAAGATTTTATTTATTTATTTGACAGATCACAAGCAGGCAGAGAGGCAGGCAGGCAGAGAGAGAGGGAAGCAGGCTCCCTGCTGAGCAGAGAGCCCGATGCGGGACTTGATCCCAGGACCCTGAGATCATGACCTGAGCCGAAGGCAGAGGCTTAACCCACTGAGCCACCCAGGCACCCCGATAGGTGGAATCTTAAAAAAAAAAAAAAAAAAAAAAAGGACACAGGTCAGTGAAAAGATGTGTGTCATTGGAAATTAAAATTGAAATTGTTTTGTAAGTCAGCGTTTCGTCTTCTTTTTCTTTAAAGGTGTATTTATTTATTTAAGAGAGAAAGCTAGAGAGAGCGAGAGAGCGAGTGAGCGTGCAGGAGCAGGGAGGGGGAGCAGAGGGAGGGGGGAAGCAGACTCTACACTGAGCGCAGAGCCCCATGCAGAGCTCCATCTCACGACCCTGAATTCATGACCGGAGCTGAAATCGAGAGTCAGGCGCCCCACCGACTGAGCCCAGGCACCCCAGCGATTAGTCTTAATTTATCTGGTGTGAGTTGTGTGACCTTGAAAAAATAGTTCACTTCTCTGGGTTTCAATTTCTTCACTTGTGCAATTGAGACGGAGATTAAGTCAGCATTTTCCCAGCTTGTCTCCTTCAGAATGAATGTCCTAAAACAGAACGGTGCTCATTCTGTTAGAACTAGACATCCATATGCAAAAAAAAAAAAAAAAAAAAAAAAAAAAAAGAAAAGAAAAGAAAAAAAAAAAGGAGAAGAAGAATCTAGATACAGACCTTATATCTTTCGCAAAAATTAACTCAAAATGGATCATAGACATCAATTTAAAACACAAAGTGATAAAACTGTTAGAAGATGACATAGAAAATCAAAGTAAACTTGGGTTTGGCAATAACTTTTTAGATAAAACACTGAAAGCACCTCCACTAAAAAAAAAATTATGATTTGGACTTCATTGAAATTGAAACATTCTGTCCTTCAAAGGAGTACTCTGTTCAGAGAATGAAACAAGCCACAGACTGGGAGAAAATATTTGCAACACATACGATAAAGGATGAGTATCCAAAATATACAAATAACTCTTAAAACTCAACAATAAGAAAAAAAGCAAACCAATTAAAAAATTAGCAAAATATCTGGACATCTCACCAGGTAAGATACAAAGATGGCCAGTGAGCTTATGAAATGAGGCTTATCTTATCTTTATGTTTAACCCACATCATATGTCATTAGGAAATTGCAAGTTCAAACAACAGAAATATACCAGTACACACCTTTTAGAATGGCTAAAATCCCAAACACTGGCAATACCAGATGCAGACAAGGATGGGGCAACCACCGTGCACTGCTGGTGGGAATGCAAAACGGAGCAGCCATTGTGGAAGACAGTTTGACAGCTACTTACAAAAATAGGATCCAACCACTGCTCCCCTAGGTATTTATGCAAATGAATTAAAAACTTAGGTCCACATAAAAACCTGCCCATAATGTCTACACCAGCCTTATGCAACATTGCCAAGACTTGGAAGCAGCCAAGATGTCCTTCAGGAGATGGATGGGATAAACAAATGTGAGGCATCCGTACAATGGACTATGATTAAGGGATGAAAGGGAATGCTGTGAAACCCCGAGAGACCTACAGGAACCTTGAACACATATTACCAAGTAAAAGAAGCCAGTATAGAAAGAACATCCTCTATTTTTCCAGCTGAGTGACATTCTGGAAAAGGCAAAACTATGGAAATAAAGCTAGGGAGTAAAAAGTTCAGCAGTGGCCAGAGGGAGGGAGGGAAGGATGAATCCATAGAACACAGGGGATTTTTAAGGCAGTGAAACTCTTCTATATGCTAATGCAATGGTGGATACAGGTACATTTGCTAAAACTCAGTATGTACAACCCAAAGACTGAAACCCGAGGCAAGCTATAGACCTCAGCTAAAAATAATGTGTCAATATGGGTTCATCAATTTTATCAAATGTACACCACCAATGCATGGTGTTAGTCATAGGAGAAACCAAGGCAGGGAAAAGCTTAAAGAATGTATATGGGAACTTCATACTATTTGAGATTCTTTTTGTGATTCATATAGAATTTTAGATATGAAAGACTGGAAGTCCTATGATAAAGAAGCATTTTTAACATTATTTATCCTAGAATTTCCTAAAGTTATTTGACCCTGAATTTTTTTTCCCCAAAGAAATTATTAACATCGCGAGGAACTAATATTTCACATAACATTCTTTGGGGATTGTATATTGCAATGATCATTAAGAATTTTTCCTAAATCCAAAAGGAATATATAAGGGTATTTATTCTAGACTCTTTGCCATTAAGTGTTTGGAGCTAATGTCACCAAAAGAAAAAATATTCTTCATAAATCTGAGAATCTCAATTTGCCTGTTTTGTGAATTTCTTTAGTAGAAATCAATCATCACCACAGGATTCTATAAAGTCAGGTTTCTGCCCCTGCTGAGTGAGAGCCAGACCCTAGACACAGTAGCCCTCAGGAGAGGATATGGGTGCTTCCTGAGCTCCCTTTTCAGCTCTCCGACTGGCACCTGCTTTTACCATCACTGGTAGTCATGAGTTCATCATTTTTTTAGTGAATTTTGTAGAACTTAACAGGTTACTACTTGATAAATATAAAAGATGTCATGTTCATCTCTAAGACCACAAAAGCCAGTAACAATCCACATGTTGCACGGTTTTATTGAGAGGATTCCTCAATCAAAGTCACTCCTAATGTGGGGGTTAACATGAGAGGTCAAAGCCGGAAGCTGATGTTTGCCCAAGAGGTGTGGAGCGCGGCTGTGCATCTTGGGGGGCGGGGGATTACTTAATAAATACTCATTCACTGACTTGCTGTCCATGAGCATGGATTATGATTTACTGTGTTTTCTAAAACATATTTTCACTTTAATTTTCTTTCTGACTTCAGGGTATCAAGTTACATTCTCTCTGATTTGAGGAAGAAAATTAATATTCGCCTATCCTGCCCCCGCCTTTTTTTCTAAGTTCTCCAGGCGAAAACGTTCTTTAGAAATGTCAGAAGAGTATCAATGAATCAAAAAGTCTCCAGACTGTCAGAGAAGGGCCTGGCACGGCCATGGGAAATGCTGTGCATCCCGTGCAGGACTTCCCAACAGACTGCCCCCCCCCAAGAAGTTCCTTACCCATTTGGCCCTCTCAGTGCTGCTGTGGGATATGACCACGTGCAAAGACTTTGACCGAGTCCATTTCCTTCTAGCCACTTTCAACCTTCTTACTCTTTACCCCTTTTCCTCTTGAATCCTTTGACTTAGCCTTTGGTCTCTGACCCTGGGTTCAGGCTGCCTTTGCTTGGATGACGTTTGGTCAGCTTTCTGTGGTTGAGTGGCCAGCATTTTCCACCACCGTCTTGTTTGTGCTGGACCTGTAACTATTTCCCCACAGTCATGGGTAAGGTGTGCTCCTCTTGTCTGTCCTCATTCTCCATCCCCACTGGCCAGGCTTTCCAGTGAAGAAGGGCTAGGAGCGCTTTGATACCTGCCTCTTCACGTTAGCTCCAACCTTCTGCACAGTTTCCTGTGTAGAGAGATTTGGGGACCCACCATGGATCTCTGCAAGTGCCTTCAACTTTCCTTTTTGCCTCCTACCATGTAGGAACTGCTGAGGGATTAGAGGAAGAGAAAATAAAGAGACTTTTTCATGTGTATCATGGGCCCATTGCACCAGGAACGGTGTTGCTTGCTCATTGAGTATCTATATCGCTGTTATGTCACAAAGGGGATAAACTAGAGCCCAGGGAAATCTACTTAGCTTTTTGGTATGGAGGGGCGCCTGGGTGGCTCAGTCGGAAAAGCACCCAACTCTTGATTTCAGCTCAGGTCCTGATCTCAGGTTCACGCTTCCAAGCCCTGTGTTCAGCTCCACGGACAGCAAAACAAAACAAAACAAAACCACCCCAAAACTTTTCCCTACAGAAAAAGTAGAAAGGGGCAGATCTGTGATTTGAACATAGTTCTAGGTGGTTCCCAAACCTCCTTCCTTTCCATCTCAGTGGAACATCTCTTTATGGGCATGTGACCCAAAGGCTAGAGAATCATATATAAGTAAATTTGAGTTTCATAATATTTTTATGATACTACTTAATAAGTGATAACAAATGCTGAACCTATCCATCCCTTTATTTATCAATAGATATTTATCAAATAGCTTCTAACTACATGTCAGACACCGTTTGAAGCATTTGGAATACATGAGTTTTTAAAAATGACGAAAATCCCTACTCTTGTATCACTCACATTCTAATGGGTAAAGACTAGAAAAATAAGCAAATAAATACTTCTTTATTACAGTTTCAGGGAAGATTTTTTCAGGATATTTATCAGCTATTCTAAGGGCCAAATTTTATAAAATTTCCATTAGGAATGCCAGTTTCAAATACCCTTTGTATAGCCTAGGTCTGTGGGGGTACCAAGTTTGAGCCTTATGTAACCCAACACAGGCGTTCATGAGTTCCCAAAGTAACTGTCTCCGTGCAATGATGCTTGCACACGCTTCTCAGAGATTGGGCTTCTTTTAATTATTGCTTCTTTCTCACTGTTCATTTATTTCATTTATTCTGCCATATCCCCTTTTATTTGATGATCTGGCAAATTCTGCTCTTTGATAACAACTCAGTTTTTCCACTTGGTTTGGGTTTTGTTTGTTTGTTAGTTTGTTTATTGATTGGTTGGTTGGTTGGTTTTGGCTTTTGGTTTTTACCCCTTGTGTCGAGCCCACATTTTCAATCACAATAAAGATTAAACAAATTTTATTAAATTTTGTTTAAATAAATACATTGTAGAGTATATTCAAAAGTGTAAATAAACTGGAGAACAGAAATGAAGCAAGAGGAGGGGGTTAGCACAGGGTGTGGTTCGGTGTGGTTGCATTTTATAATGGAGTGGTCATTGAGAAGATGACATTTGAAGGAAGATTCCAAGAGAACATCTGGCTGGGGGAAAACTGTGTAAGGAGGCTGGTGAGCAAACAGTGCCGGGGTTGGTGGTGCAGTAGGGCGCCATTGCAGAGTGCCATGTTGAGGATAGACTAAGATAGTTTAAATAACTAATTTCTTTTTATTGTGAATTCACAATATCTCATGCAGAATAAGGTTAAATCTGACTTAAGATCAGAATCTGGGCAAAGGTTCATTATCCTCAGACGGGTTTCTGAGAAGAGCTGGCTGTGTACGAAGCCTAGAGTCAGGGTAGGGATGGAATGTAGGAGCCACAGGGCAGGGCAGCAGTTAGAGAAGGTGAGTGTCCCTCTGACTTGGGTGTCTCAGCCTGTGACTTCAGCCTTACTCCCAAGTCCGTGTTCTTGGATATGCAACAGACTTTTCTCCATTTCGCAGAATGATTTCAGTTTAAGAAATTGATTTCACCCTAAAAGATCCCATAATCAGTAACACATAAAAGTTTAAATTTTAGTGTAAGACACAAGGAAAACTACTTTGGGCCCTATTCAGATTTTTAAAACTATTTTTTGAGCATATGCCAGTAGTTAACATGAAATTCTCTTATTGTCTTTGATTCTCTTCTGCGTTACCGTACTCCTTCACTTTTGGCCTTCCTAGCTTTGCTTGAAATCAAGACAAGATATTCAAATTCCAAATATTTGTATTATTTCAGATAAACATAAAAATCTTCTCCTCTTTGGTCTGTACTAGCTCTTTCTCACCAAGTTCGGATTTAGGATGTGGAATGAGAGAGGTTTCTACTCTCAAAGACCCATATGTGTTGTTCTGATAGTCCTTTCCCTCTTGTCTAAAACCTGAGTCGTATTTATGTGTATTAAAATAAGCTAAAGGTACACACACCAAGCACCCTTGAAATTCAAAGTACTTGGCTAAGAAAAGAAGTGTGAATGTGGGCAGGTTTACCCTCTGAGCTCAAGGAGTTCGAAAGCCAGCAGCTGTCACTCCCGTGGGAATTTTATTACAGGACCCTTGTTAAAAGCATTCTCTAAAACTTTAATTCTGCATGCCCACTGATTCTGACTGTGGGGCATTGAATAACTCCCCTACCTACCCTGTTATTAGGGAAGAGGTCAGACAAGGTGTTAGAGATCCTTGCTGACTGCATAATCGTCCCGAGTCACCTTATACTCTCGGTGACTTCCTCTGTTCATTCTGATCTTGTAAAATCACTATGGGATTCAGACTTGCAGGAGTGCCTTTTACAGTGGAGAGATTTAAAATTAAGCCACCATATACATATATAGATTTAAACAATAATAAGTCAATTACTGATAATACATTTTACCAAAAGATTCATAATTGATTACCTAAAGAGGCAAGGTCGTCTTCTACATTTAAAAATGTGATCCAATTCGTTAAATATTCACAATTGACAATGCTGCTCTTTAGGGATGCAAGTATTACACAGAGAGAGGTGTAGTTGTGTTGGGCTGCAGTCACTCCTATTAGTTCTGTGAAGTGAAAAGATAACATTATTGGAACGGAGGATTTCACAAAGATAAAAATCTGTGTCGCAAAACCGACAGTTCATTATACCACAGAGCGGCGGCGGTGGGGGGTGTATGTGTGTGTGGAAATTCATTGTCATTTCCTCAAGGGCACATGAAGGAGATGAAAGAAGAGCTGTACTTTTCCATTTCCCTCTTAACAAAGAGGAAGCTTTTAGATGATACTATATTTTTAAAATACCTTTTCTATTTGCTGTGATTGTGTTCATGTTGTGCATGTATATAAAAAACATAGTTTTGGCAAATATTACTGTCTAATGTATAATACTGTCTATATTCTATCTCTGTATCGTATCTGTCATTTTTCTCTTATCTAGCTATTCATCTAACTATATGGTGCTTATCCCCTATCCAGCCATAAAAACTCTGTTTAAGAGAATTACATTTTCTGTGAAAATTTCTCCATCACTGATTCTAGCCCACTCTGGAATCTAGAGTTGCAATACGTAAAAATCACTTCCAAGATGGGGTGCCTGGGTGGCTCAGTGGGTTAAAGCCTCTGCCTTCAGCTCAAGTCATGATCCCCGGGTCCTGGGATCGAGCCCCACCTCGGGCTCTCTGCTCAGCAGGGAGCCTGCTTCCTCCTCTCTCTCTCTGCCTGCCTCTCTGCCTACTTGTGATCTGTCTGTCAAATAAATAAACAAAATCTTAAAAAAAAAAATCACTTCCAAGATGGAAGATTTTTGTGAGTCTTTTCCTCTTCTCAGTGTACCAGCTTTCAGGGTATCTAGTAAACCAGGTGGCCAAGTGTCTATTGCTGCATTAGAGGCCCTGGGGGAAAACCACACACAAGACCTCATACACCATGACCTGTCTTAGGTTTATCTATGGAAGAGACAGAAACCCAAGATGGGATCCATTCACTTACCAGGGCTAGATTTGGGGAAATCAGTTTCTGTGGTGGGTAACAGAGGACCAAGACCAGGCAAGTCTGGGTGTGCCAGCTGCAGACTGAGCAGAAAGTCCCAAACCAATTGGTTCAGCCGTGTCCAGGTGTGGATATTCGTCTCCTATTTTCATGCTTTCACTGTGTTCCAAACCCTGCCTCGATCTGTTCTGAAAGAGCTGTGCGTGGGCTGGGGACTGGGGAGCCACTGCCCCTCAGGTCCAGCTCCTCAGGACACTGGGTTCCAGGCCACCAGTGACCAGTGCAGCTCATGGCCAAGGGTCCTTCCCCAGGTACCACTAATCCCACTGCCAGGATGCCCGGGCTGGGGGAGGCTGTGAAATGTCCAGAGTACATCAATGTCATCTATCCTGTACGTGCCATCCACCAACTTCTGATCAAAAGGAGTTGTAGGGGAAGGTTGTGAGGATTCACACCAGGAGAGAGCAGCCTATTTCCAAAGGGAGCAGGTGGTGTGCTTTGAGACCCCCCAGACTCCCAGGCCCCACAAGGGCATAGCTGGGCAGCCCCCAGGGTGCGAAGAATGAAAACACAAGGCTTATTCCTCTTGACTGCCTCAGACGCGCATCTCACTCAGGGGCCAGGGACTGTGCCCCGAAGCCAGGCTCCTACTGTGGCAGTTTGCTTGGCTTAGGAATGAAGCATATGCTTGGGAGGCCTGACTCACTCCTTCCAATGTCTACGTCCTGAGCAGTCTCCTCAGGTAGAAAATACTGAGCTGGTGTTTGCGTGTGACGGTGGCTCAGGGCTTGAGTGCTGGCTCCCCCTTCGCATGAAGAGCTCAGCTGGTTTCTGTGATATCACCACTGTGCCATGCCGTGATGTGGCCTGGGATGACTTGCGATGTCGTTCTTTTGGCCCTCAGTGAGCAGTTTTACCCTAAACGCAGGATAAATGCTTTATTGAAGTGATTCAGTGATAAAAGGCACTGGCTTTTGCAACAGTCTGATCTGGACTCAAACCCCTGCTCTACTACTTAGCGAATGGGTGAAACTGTGCAAGTCAACTGGACTCTGAGCCTCAGTTTACTCATCTGTAAAATGGGGATAGTAACATGCCACCAGTTGCAGATTAGACCATGTACCTCAGGGGCTCTTCCAGGAAATTGGCGTGGCCAGAGTGTAAGAAATGCTAGATTTAGTGTTGGTAAATCCAGCTCCAAAGCTCCTTTTGGTTGGAAGGAGTGGGTTGGAATATTCTGAGGGGGAACTGGGAAGCAGAGACCAGCTTTGGACTTTGGACTACCAAGAAGCTGGGTCAACTCGGACTCTGAGGATCTTAATAATACATACCTGGGAGGCAGGAACACTAGTGAGAGTCTCGAGGTGTAACCGCCGAAGCAGCAGCATCCTTTCAGAAACAGGTGCTGCTCATCAGCCAAGAGGATGGCTATGGTCATTCTTGTGTCACAGAGTGGCATGGTCTATGTCTTGTTCTGGATGGGGTCATGGAGTAACTGTTTTTATGTGTCTTATTTTCAGCCATATGGTCTGGTAGCACTGGGGTCTGCTTCTCAACAGGGTCATTTTTTAGTTTCTCACTATGAACATTTCAAAATCAGGAGAGTTTCTCCTAAACCTTGGTTTGTATCCTTTTGAAAAAAATGGAAATATTGGGTAAAGCTGGCCTTTTATTTCCAGATGACACTAATTGGGTCTCTGATTTTCAGTTGGCCATAGTCTCCACCTACTTATTACTATGCGACACTAAGCCCACTTTATTCTTTTACTTTATCTCCCTATCTCTTTAGAGACAAATGCATTTTACACTTCTGGTCTAGATAATTAGCTAGCTACTGTTTTGCATGGCTTAGGTCTTTCCAATTATTGAAAATGTTTAATTCTCACAATTTCATCACAGTCATGAAAATGAAAGTATTTGCCATTATTTAAATCATTTTGCACTAAATTTTGGTCTGTATTACTTTTTTAAAATTTTTATTTATTTATTTAACAGAGAGAGATCATAAGTAGGCAGAGAGGCAGGCAGACGCAGGGGGGAATCAGGCTCCACGCTGAGCAGGGAGCCCAATGCAGGGCTCGATCCCAGGACCCTGAGATCATGACCTGAGCCGAAGGCAGGGGCTTAACCCACTGAGCCACCCAGGCACGCCTGGTCTGTATTGCTTTTAGGAAAATAAAACGAAAACCTCAAAACATCACATATTTTATTGCAACTAATTGATCAGTCTCTAAATGGCTCCACTGATTTAGGCTGAATTTAGAAGATGGTAACTTGGAACATACCATGCCTTTTCCTAGCCAAACTCCATAGGATGCTTTTAACTTGCCTATCAGCAGGACAGCTGAGGACAACTGACAGAATAATCTCACCCAATCTAACTTAAACAAAAAGAATTTGTTGACTCACATAACTACAAAGCTGATGGGAAGATTTGTCTCTGCAGCTTGATCTAGGTACATAAATAGAACCATCTCTGGATGCAGTCTTTTATCATCTCTTGTCTGGTCTCCTTTATGTTGGTTTCATTTCCAAGCTCTGCACAGAAATGGCAAATATATATAAAACTATACAGGTAACGTTTAATGTTTGAGTGTCTCCTTTCTTTTTGAAAGCTGCACATTCATGCTTTGAAAGTTCTCAGTTCATCTGTTTCAGCCCTCTTGTGAATAAATTAATATAATCAATCAATCAATTAATTAAAATTAATTAAATTATTTTTTCCCATTTCCTTCTCCCTTCTCCTCTCCCCAGGGGGGAAAATATTTTTTTTTATTAATGAAAAATCAGCAATGTTGACTATATATCAGACACTGCTGAGTGATCGGATTGCTAAAGCAACTGCAACACATTCCCTTCCTTCAGAGAGCTCATAGTTCATTAAAGGATTCAGACAAATAAGCAAATCATGACAGTCTAATGGGATGAATGATATTATAGATCTATATGCATGGGACTAAGAGACTATAGCTGTTAGCTCTAACTACAGTGGGTGAGTGGGCAGGGAAAGTTCCATATGGCAAATATTCGCTGAGCACCTACCATGTTCTGGATGGTATGGTGCGGGGGGGTGGGGTTACAATGATGATAAGAAAGCCTGAATAGATGTCACCATCCTTAAAAGATGTGGACGGGTTTATCAGATGGATGCTTGTTGGTGACATCCCTAGCTTGGGAATAATAATACGTGCTAGGTTATGGGGATATGACTTGTTTCAGGAATGTCAAGAAGCTCAGAGTGCTGGGAAAGGGTGAAAATGGACAGAAAGAAACCCGATGACCAAAAGGCCTGAATGGATGAATTGTGGATTCTAAGAGATTAGGAACGTTTGATGTGTTTTAACTAGCGGATTCATGTCATCAAATTCCCATTTTACGAAGGTAATTCTAGCACTGGTGTGGAGACGGATTCAAGGAAGCTGAGGGAGGAGGATGTAGACCAATTGGAGACCATTATATACATTGTCTTTTGAGTTGAGGGTTTGGACTAAGGCATGAGATGTGGAGGGAAGTTTTAAGACATATTGTAGAAGTAGAATTAATGAAATTTTGTGAAAATATGAGAGAAGTCCACAGGCGAAGGCTGAATTGATTCTTGGTCTTTGGTTTCTGGTGGCCTGGTGATTAGTGGTTCCATTAATAAAAACAGGGGAGAACAGGAGCAGAAGATGGATGGATGGCATAAGGAGAAGTAATTAATTCCGTTTTGGAGATATCTGCAAGAAAGCAACCAGATGCGTGGGTCTGAAACTCAGGAAACTGGAACCAAGATCTATAGACCTATTTACAGCACATCAACAAGGGGAGTGAAGACAGGGAGAAATCAGGATTACTCAGAGAGACTGTTTAGAGATTTTAGAGGGAGACAAGGATGGTGTCTGGGGTACACCACCATTTTGAATGTACCAGTTGGGCAAAGAGAACCCATGGAGGAGAGTGGGACAGTAATGTCAACTGTTGCAGAGAAGTGAAGTAAAATAAAAATGAGAAGTAGTTTTTAGATTTGGTACCTTGGTGACTGCAATAGCTTTTGGCATGAGTAAGGAGGTAAGTTTAAAAACTCAGGGCACCTGGGTGGCTCAGTGGGTTAAGCCTCTGCCTTCGGCTCAGGTCATGATCGCAGGGTCCTGGGATTGAGCCCCACATCGGGCTCTCTGCTCAGCAGGGAGCCTTCTTCCCCACCCCCCTCTGCCTGCCTCTCTGCCTACTTGTGACTTCTGTCTGTCAAATAAATAAATAAAATATTTAAAAATAAATAAATAAAAATAAAAATAAATAAATAGATAGATAGATAGATAAAATACGAATGGGAGATGGAGATGAAGAAACAGGGGGTATACGGTGCTTTTTTCCACAAGTTATGCTAGTAAGGAAAAGGGACAGGTGATAGCTAGAGGAATTCTCAGGGCAGAAGACTAACTGTTTGCTCTTTATTTCCTTCCAGATGGGAAGCATCGAGTGTGTTCCTGTACAGACAAAGTCCAGCCATGGAGAGTAAGCTCTTCGGAGGTGTGACAGGATTCATGGAGCAAGAGCAAGCTGGAGGTAGGAGATGATGACACATGAAGAAAGCCAGAGAGAAGGGGTAATAAACATGTTCTGCACATTGGGTTCCCCTTCGGAGCTCTAACAAATTGCCAATGCTGAGACCCTGCTTTGACCAATGAAATCAGAATTTCTCAGATGAGGGCCGGGACATTTTCTAAAAAACAAATAAACAAAAACAAACTTTTTTTTCCCGATGACTTTGACCTAGACTCAGCATTCCCTAAAACAAACAAGACATGTCCAGCTTTGTCAGAAACATTAAAGAGGGAGGAATATCTTTGAAAGTGACTAAAATCATGAAGGGAGCTGGAAATGGTCTTCTCTAGACCTGGACACTCGTCAGGCTTTCTATGCCTATTTCTACCTGACATCAGACAAGTTACAGAAGTAAGACATGGAGGGGTGCCTGGGTAGCTCAGTAGGTTAAAGCTTCTGCTTCAGCTCAGGTCATGAACCTGGAGTCCTGGGATCGAGCCCTACATCGGGCTCTCTGCTCAGCAGGGAGCCTGCTTCTCCCCCTCTCTGTCTGCCTGCCTCTCTGCCTACTTGTGATCTCTGCTGTCAAATAAATAAAAATAAAATCTTTAAAAAAAAAAAAAAGGGAAGGAAGACATGGAGGCCATGAAAATGGTCCAGGGGAGGCCAGAGGATGGAAAAGCGAAGTATTTGTCCTCCAGGGCCTGAGTTTCGAGAAATTGCATTTCTTTTGTCAGAAGAGAAGGCAGAAGAGGCACTTACCGGAGTCACTGAGGAGAGAACAGTTTTCACTCAACGGAGGTGGGATGTCTCTTCACTTCATTCACTGAGGACAAAGGAGAAACGTAATTAAGTAAGATGCTGATTAAATACTGAGAAAAATTCTCTGGTCATATATATGGTTTTGAGATGATGGGAAACTATTTGAAGAGGATACTTTCTTTAGGACGTAGGCAGTGTGGACAGAATGATGGAGTTGATGAATTCTAGGAATCCTTTTGATCCTTGGGAAAGCTCTTATACTGAAGGCATCTCATAAACTTCCTGTCATTTCTATGAAGAAAGACTAAGGGAGCCGTCACTCTTTCCACCACATTCTCCTGACACACACGCACACAGCGTGTCCACACACACACACACACACGCACGCGCACGTGCGCACACACACACACACACAGATGTTATGTCCATATACGCGCGCGCACACCCAAACACGGAGGAAGGTGGCTAAATCCAAACCCAAAAGACCTGATACTTAGGACCTTTATCAGTTATGAATATGTTTACCTGGGGCAGCAGAAAACTTGCCTCCTGACTTAACAATGAGGAGGTATTCACACAATCAACCATGGAAACAGCTCTTAGTGTTGGTTCAGTGACTTGATAAGGACAAAGCCACAAGCCCTGTGATTCACTTGTCCTTGCCCTGCACCCCACGCTCAGCGCCCCACGCCGCACGCAAGCTGGGCTCTGTTCCTTGGCCTCAGTGCATGTTCAAGGCTAGAAGAGGCCAGGCCAAAAGGGCTACGTAGGCTGCAACTCTTCTATGTCCTCAAGAAAGCAAACATTCTCTTGGGACACCTGGGTGGCTCAGTTGGTTAAGCAGCTGCCTTCGGCTCAGGTCATGATCCCAGCGTCCTGGGATCGAGCCCTGCATCGGGCTCCTTGCTCCGCAGGGAGCCTGCTTCTCCGTCTGACTCTGCCTGCCACGCTGTCTGCCTGTGCTCGCTTTCGCTCGCTCTCTCTGACAAATAAATAAAATCTTTAAAAAAAAAAAAAAAGAAAAGAAAAAGAAAGCAAACATTCTCCTGAAGTCTCCCTGAGTGACTTCTGCTAAGGGCCGCGGGGCCGGAGTTGCCAGCTGCTCATCCAGCAGCAGGGCGAAGCATGCTTGCCCCATCCCTGTGCTCTTCCCCTGCTTCCGCTCTCCCTCTCTCTCTCTCATTCAGATAAATAAATAAACTCACTGGGGAGAAATTGCCCAGCAAGAGGTTAATATTGACACAATATTAACATAATATAAGCATCCAGGGCCCCTGGGGCTGGGGCAGACCCCCGCTGTATGTCCCAGAGACACTTATATTGCCCCGAAGTGGAGCAATTTGTCAGGTGACCCCCCAGGTGACCTGGTCTTATCTCAGACACTTTTCTTTCCTCACCAGCATTGTCCCCACACCCTTTGGGAAACCCCTTGTTCTCTGCCTTCTGGCCGCCACTGTCTCCGGGGTGTCACAGGGCTGCCCAAGGAACTGTTGGACCCCCTGAAACCCACCACCTGTGGGAAGAGTTTTTCCTCCTCCTGCCTTGTCTCCAGTGGGACTGTCACTCAGCCGCCTCTGTGGATGTTTAGAAGCTTCGGAACCTCACGAGGACCGAATTTTCTGCTGTGTTGCCTCAATATTCCAGGCCCTAAGTACATTTCCCGGGTCTGCCTTTTTCCACAGGAGGCGACACGGCTCTGCCCTTCCTATTTTCAGAGGAGCTCGGCTGTGTCTTAACACTTTAACTTGCTGCTTTTATTGTCTCCTTGTTTCTCTAAAACTTGCAGGCACCTCTTAGCCCAGGTAACCTCTGAAGACTCCCAGCCGCCCCTCCTTGAAAGCTCATTCAGTTCCCTTGAAGTCTTTTTAAAACCCTTCCAGCCCGGGGCGCCTGGGTGGCTCGGTGGGTTAAAGCCTCTGCCTTTGGCTCAGGTCATGGTCCCGGGGTCCTGGGATCGAGCCCTGCATCGGGGTCTCTGCTCAGCAGGGAGCCTGCTTTCTCCTCTCTCTCTGCCTGCCTCTCTGCCTATTTGTGATTTCTCTCTGTCAAATAAATGGATAAAATCTTAAAAACAAAACAAAAAACCCTTCCAGCCCATGGACCAACTACACACATTCGAGGGATCCATTCACCATTTGTTCCTTAACCCTGAAAGCCGCCTGGGGCGGGTCCATCTAGGCTTAGCAGGAATAATTTTAGGGGGAATGGAGGTGCCTTCAAGTTTGAAAGTCACAGTGATTTTTCCCCCGGCCCAACAATGTGTAAAAAGCCTGTAGATGAAGGGATTCTCCTAGTCCTAAAGTTGAATCCTTACCTCTGCTACAACTGCTTAGAAAAATTGTGCCTTTTAGTTCAAAACCAGGCTGTGGAGGCCTGCACCCCACCACACGCTGTCTCTTTGCTGAGGCTTGTCCACTGTTTTCTGGAGCTCTGGTGCGTGCTGCTTGGTCTCTATAGAAACAGCAGCTCACTGTGGGCAAAGTTGACATGAACCACCCCATAGGGGTGGCCTAGAGCTACAGACCTTGGTAATGACAGCTAAAGGCTAAATAAATGTGCAGTTGTAAGAAACATCTGCATGGCTCAGGATAGCCTCCTGTCGTCGCCTGGGTCCGAGATGTGCTCGCTGGAGTCCCCACCTAAATTCCTGTGCCTTGCCCTCAACTAAAGACTCGCCACATTATTTTCGTGGGGTTCTCAGATTTCTGGCTCCGCATAAGAGACATTGTACACAGTGTGCCCCTGCCCAAATATTGAACCCACTGAGAAAAAAGAAAAAAATAAGGCATGCCGAATAAGACGGAACGTGTCTCCCCAGAACTCATACATTGAAACCTAATCCCCGTGTGACGGTATTAGGATGCGGGGCCTTCGGGAGGTGATTAGGTCACAAGGGTAGAAGACTCACCAGGGGGGTTGGTGCCCTTCCGTGTAAGAGAGGCCCCAGAGGGCTTGCCTGCCCCTTCCACCACGTGAGGACGCAGCGAAAAGCTGGCTGCCTGCAAACCAGGAAGAGGCTCTCACCAGGCCCTGAATTGTGATGACACCTTGATGTTGGACTTCTCAGCTTCCGGAACTGGCAGAAATAACTTTCTGTGGTTTCGAAGCCACCCATGCTATGTTAGTCTATTGCGGGAGCCCAGATAGGTAAGACAGGCCTATGGGAAACACACGACCGTTCCGTTATGGATAAAGCTATTATTTAGAATGTGGCATAGATGTGTCACGTGTTTTCTCTCAACCTGAAAGGGCAGACCTCGACCACCATATGGCAGGGAGAAGAGCAAACCCCTGGGGTCTGTAGGTGACCAGAACCAAAGAAAAACGAAAGAGGAAGGGGCTGACACATATGTTTGCCTCATGTCTCAACTTACCAGTTGAATTAAGTTGCTGCTTTTCTGGGGAGGAATGAATACAACCAGGGAACCCTTTCCATAAAGAAGAAGAAAATAGGCTCAGAGAGGTGAAGTAACGTGTCCAAGGTTGCAGCACTAAGTAGTATTCAGCCTGGAATTTGAACCTGGCCGCTGTGCCCTGCCATCTAGGAAGTGGTTGACCACATCTTAACCTGTACGCCTCTGTTCTTGTCCTTATAGCTCTTACTGTGCTTCTGACTGCGCGTCGCTGTAGTTGTTCACAACGTCGTCGACCACCCCTGGTTGGCAGAGACTCTAACTGCACGATCTTGGAATCTCTAGGTCCTGATACCCTGTACGACACACAGCAAAAATTCAGTACATGCTTGTTCAGCTCAGCTGTGCGGAGCCACTGTCTGTAAAAGGAGCTCATGATTGTTTCCGTTCCTATTACAGCTGCTGCATAACAAATTATCTCCCAAAGCAAGAGCATAAAACACCCATTTTATTTTCTGGAGGATGTCGTGGGAGGGTTCAGTTAGACTCTGCTTCCTCGGGGTCTCTGGTGTGGTGGTATCTAACGTTCGCTTCAGTCATCTGAGAGTCTGACTGGGATGATGTCCAAGATGGCTCTTTCTGGGGGCTGGCGATTGATGCTGGCTGTTGCATGGATGGAAGCTCTGCTGCGACTGCCTCCTCTCCAGTCTGGTGGTCTAGAGTAGTCAGGCTTCATCCATGGTGGCTGACTTCCGCTGACCGAGTGGTGTGACACACTCACGTAGAAATCACACGGCCTTTTCTGACCGAGCCCTGGAACCCACACAGCCTGGGAAGACACTGCTCCTGCATTTTATTGGCATAATTTAGTTACTAAGGCCAGCTCTCATTCAAGGTGAGGAGAGATAGACCGTACCTCTTGATGGAAAAAAATACCCATGAATTTGTGGACCAATTTTGAAATTGCCACATGACCTCTCCCATTCAATGACATGTCCTCCTCTCTCCGCTAATCTTCTCATAGGAAATCCATAATTTACCTCCTTCGAGCTGCATTCTTCACTTAATTGATAAATCAATGTATTTTTCACTGTTTTAACGAAGTCTGACAAATAATATATTGTTTCTTTAAAGAAAAGTATTCATTTTACAAAGGGCTTTCAGAACTGGAAAGAGCAGCTTAAAAACATTGTAACTTTCAAGAATGACCTGGTGTGAAGAGTATATTTTTGAGAAGACAAGGCTGTCAGTGGGTCCAACATTGCACAACATCTGTACCTAACTACATATAAGTGGACCAAAATATGAGGATTATGTTCTAAGTAATTCATCCATTGGCAGACTCAACTGGGGTAGAATCTATCAGTTATATTAGAGCAATGACTACCAACCTAGAAAGATACTACTTATTTGAAAGAATGGAAAATTCTCAAAAAACGATTTTTAACTTGAGAAATTCATGCTGTACAGTACTCCACAGAGGGGAAAAGCATAGAGCAGGGCCGGTTTAGTAGAACACCACGTTGCTCCAAATCCCTCTAACGGTTCATCTGGATTGTTCGGTGATCAGGAGCAGAGCAAAGCAACCCGAGAGTGAGGCCATATTCAGTGAAAAATGGGAGAGTGGGAAAAGCAATGTATCTCTCAATAAGAAGAGATGCCTGTAGGTTTTCCACTGGGAGCAATGTATGAGACTAAATTTATTTTTTAAAGAAAACTCTCCTGGTAAGAAAACGAAAGTCTATTTCAGGGATATACTTTTATGTTGAAACATGGTATATATACAGAAAGTGCACAACTCATAAATCCATATAGCTTGAAAAACTTGCATTTGGTGTATTGAACATAACATAAGTGAGATCAAGAGTGTCACCAGCATCCTAAAAGCCTGTCTTATGTCTCTTTCAGACTATTATTCCCTCCAGAGTTCATCACTATTCTGATTTCTATAATCATAGGCTTGTTTTATTTGTGTTTGAACTTTACATATAAAGAACATTTGGGATGAGCTCTACTGGGTCTAGGTTCTTGGTTGAACATTCTTTGAGATACCATCCATGTTGAGTTATTTTTACTGACATGTAATATCGTAATGAATTAATATGCTCCAATTATTTATTCATACTTCTGTTGATGGTTGTTTACATTTTAGGGAAATTGTTTTCAGCTGGGGGTGGTTTTGCTCCCCAGGGGACATTGGCGATGTCTGGAAACATTTTTTATTTTTATGGTGGGGTGGGCTGGCGTTGCTACTGGAATTTAGTGAGTTGAGTCCAGAGATGCTGCTAACTATTCTACAAAGCACAGAAAAGCCTCCCACAACAAAGAATTATCCAATCCAACATGTCAATAGTACAGAGGTTAAGAAACCCTGATTTAGCCTTATTGTAGAAATGTAACTATGAACTCTGTTCCGTGTGTCTTTTGGTGAATTTACATTACATTTCTCTTGAGTAAATGCATAGAAATAGAATTCTTGGCTAATAGAGTAGGGGCATGTTCAACTTTAGAATATATGACCAAATAGTTTTCCAAAGAAATATTACTAAATCGCATTCCCACGAACAGTGCAGAAGAGTTTTAGTTGCTCTATATCCACACCAATGGAGTTTTTCTGCCTTCTAAATTTTGGTATTTCTGGTCGCTGTGTAGTCATATCTCTTTGTGCTTTTGATTTCCATTTCCATGAGAACTACTGATTATGAATACTTTCTAGAATGTTTACCGGTCGCTTAAATATCCCCTTTGGTGATGTACCTGTTCAAGCATCTCATCCAAGACAGTGTTCTTTAGGGTTGTTTGATGTTGGCTCACTCATTTCCAGGAGTTCTTTATACACTTTTTTATATATATCTAGACCCAGGGCTTCTCTCTCAATGCCACAGGGTGTCCAAACATAGGCAGCCTGAAAGTGCTGGGAGTTATCCCCTTTTGGTAAAAGTTTTGGGTAAAATTTTGACCAGCGGAAGATGAGTATTGTTTTCCCTTTTTACCTCATACTGAACAAACATACTGAAAGCTATATGCTCTGTGTTTACTCAGCTAGCCCATGGATTTGAGCAAGCAGTTGTATGTGTCAGAGACCAATGTAATCATTTATTTTTAAACTCCAAAATGGAAAAAAAAGTTCTCCATAATGGAAAGCACTCTCCCAAGACATTTTTAGAGCTGTCTTCTGCCAGAACTCAGCTTATCTCTTTGTTGAACTGCTCTAAATATCATTTAGTATATTTCTTAGGAACAACTCAAATTTATCACCTTTAACTTCCATACGTCAGTAGGTAACCTATACAGTGCATTTGCTCTATTTATAGCACTGTACTTTATGTATGTGTCAACCAATCCGCATACACACACACAAAATAATTACTATTATTAGCTCTATTTTATGAATAAAAAGATTGCATATAGGAGTTTAGCAACTGACTCAAGATTATGTAGCTAGTATGTACTGAAACAGAAAATCAAGTCAGATCTTTTTGGTTCAGAAATCCTGTTTGACTCATTTGACAAGGCCAGAATTATCCTGATGCCAAAACCAGAAAAAGACATTAGTAGTAAAGAAACCTACAGGTCAATGTTCCTGATAAGTAGAGATGCAAAAATTCTCAATAAAATATTAGCAACCTGAACTCAGCAGCACATTAAAAAGATCCTTCACTGTGATTGTGTGGGATTTATCCCTAAATGCAAGGATGATTCAACACATGCAGATCAATCAAAGTGATACACTGCATTAATAGAATGAAATGAATCAATCAACATGATATACCACATTACTTAAATGAAGGATAAAAATTACATGACTGGGATGCCTGGGTGGCTCAGTCATTGGGTGTATGCCTTCAGCTCTGATCATGGTCCCAGGGTCCTGGGATAGAGCCCCACACCGGGCTCCGTGCTCAGCCGGAAACCTGCTTCTCCCTCTCCTACTCCCCCTGCTGTGTTCTCTATCTCGCCGTGTCTCTCTCTGTCAAATAAATGAATAAAATCTATAAAATAAATAAATAATTATATGATCTCAAAAGACACAGAAAAAGCACTTGACAAAATTCCACACCCATATATGATTTAAAAAAACCCTTAACAAATTGGACATAGAAGGAGCATATCTCAATGTAATAAAGGCCATGTATGATAATCCCATAGCTAACATCCTACTCAGAGGTGAAAGGATGAACGCCATCTTCTAAGACCAAAAAGGAGAGAAGATATTCCCTCTCACTGTTCTTATTCAACATAATACCAGAAGTCCTAGCCACAGGAAGCAGAAATGAAAAAGAAATAAGAGGCAGTCAGAATTGGAAAGGAAGAAGTAAAATTGTGTCTATATGCAGATGACATGAGTTTATACATAAAAGCCTAAAGACTCAACCAAAACTGTTATATCCAATCAATGAATTCAGTAATGTTACAGAACACAAGTTAACATGTTTCTATAAACTAAAAATAAAATTTCTGAAAAAGAAAAAAATAAATCAATCCCATTTATAGAAGCTTAAAACAATGAAATATTTGATAAACTTAACCATGGAGATGAAAATTCTTTTCACTGAAAACTACAAGACAGTGATGAAAGAAATCAAAGAAGACACAAATAAATAGACAGATATCCCTTGTTCATAGACTGCAAGAATTAATATTTTTAAAATGTCAATATTACAAAAGGCCATCTATAGATACAATGCAATCCCTGTCAAGTTTCCATTGACACTTTTTACAGAAGTAGATAAGTGCTCCTGAAATTTATATGGAACCATAAAAGACCCCAAATAGCCAAAGAAGTCCCGAGAAAGAACAATGAAAGAGGTACCACATTTCCTGATTTCAAGCTGTACTATAAAGCTGTAGTTATCAAAACAATATGGTACTTGCATAAAAGCAGACAGATACACCAATAGAATGGAATTGAGAGCCAAGAAATAAATCCAAGCATATCTGTTCAACTGATACTTGACAAGGGAGCCAAGAATAGTCAATGAAAAAAAAAAAAAAGACTGTCTTTTCAATTAATGATGCTGTTAGAATTGGATATTCTCATGTAAAAGAATGAAACTGGACTCCATTTTATACCATTCACATAAATTAACACAAAATGGATTACAGACTTGAATGTAAGATCTGAAATCTGAAACTTCTAAAAGAAAAAGGACTAAAACTCCTTGACATGAATCCTGGTAATGTTTTGAATATAACACACAAAGCACAAGCAACAAAATAAAAAAGAAACAAGTGGGGCTGCATCAAACTACAAAGCTTCGCACAGCAAAGAAACCATCAACAAAGTGAAACAATAGTGTATGGAAGGAGAAAAAATATTTGCAAATCATCTATCTGGTAAGGGATTAATATCCAAAATACATACGGAACTCATACAATTCAATAGTGATATAAATAAATATGTAAAATTTAAAAATAATCCAATTTAAAAATGAGCAAAAGACTTGACTAGACATTTCTCCAGAGAATATACATGGGAGGTCAACAGGTACATGAAAAGATGATCAGTATCACTATCAGGGAAATGAAAACTAAAACCATAATGAGGTATAACTTCATGCTTGTTAGAATATAGCCATCATCAGAAAGACAAGAGAGGGGCACCTTGGTGGCTCAGTTGGTTAAGCATCTGACTCCTGATTTCAGCTCAGGTCATGATCTCAGGGTTGTGAGATCAAGCCCTGCAACATTCTCTCTCTCCCTTTACCTCTGTCCTTCCCTTAGAAAGAAAGAGAAAAGAAAGAAAGAAAGAAAAAGAGAGAGAAGAAAGAAAGAAAGAAAGAGAAGAGAAGAAAGAAAGAAAAAGAAAGAAAGAAGGAAGGAAGGAAGAAAAGTGGTAACAAATGCTGGCATGGTTGTGGAGTAAAGGGAACACTTGTGAACTATTGGTGGATTGTAAATTAGTGCAGCCCCTATGGAAAACAGTATACAGAATTCTCCAGAAATTAACAGCAAAACTACCATATGATCTAGAAATTCTACTTTTGGGAATATATCCAAAAGTAGCTACAATACCTGATTTGAAAAGATACCTGCATTTTGCATGTTCCAAACAGCATTATTTACAATAGCCATGTTACGGAAACAACCTAAGCATTTGTGGATCGATGACTGGATAAAGAAGCTGGGATACACACAAGGTCACATTATACAGCCATCAAAAGGGGAACCTACTATTTGTGACAACATGGATGGACCCTTGAGTGCATTATGCTAGGTGAAGTAAGTCGAACAGAGAAAGACAGATACTGTATGATCTCACTTAAATGTGGAATCAAAAAAAAAAATTAAGTCACAACCAACTCATAGAATGAGATAAGACTTGCGGTTACCAAGAGGTGGGTAATGGGGAGACGGGAAACAGGGGGAAGATGGTCACAAGAGTACAAACTGCCAGGTATAAGATAAATAAGTACTGGGGAGGTAACCTGCATCATGGTAATTATTACTACGGTATGCAGGAAAGTTACGAGAGTAAATCTTAAGAGTTCTTGACATAGAACATTTTGTTTCTCTATTATTCTTTCTTTTCTTTTTACTGTTACCTGTATGAGAAGACAGAAGTCAGCTGAACCCACGGTAATCATTCCACACTCTTTACAGATCATGCTCTACGTCTTAAGTGTTGTGTGTCAGTTATTTCTCAGTAAAACTGGAAAAATTTTCTGTTTGGTGGACTACAACATTTCCCCAATTCACTATGATCATAGTTCTAAATCCAAGCATGACAAATGTGTTACTGCTGTCACGTCACATACTTTCACCTGCATGTGGATGGCCATCCTGTTGCTTCTTAAGGTTCCCTCTTGGTGTTTTCATGTTGATGATGATGGGAAGGAGGAGGAGGACAAAGACAAGGATGGTGACATTGAATCACCTACTCTGGCTTCCTTTATCAAGTGAGAAGTAGGGAAATCTCAGAGGGGGCGGGGAGAATTTCAGTCACTTCGAGGGAAACAGATGGCTCAAGCATAGATGGAACTAGATAAACACGACTAGAGAACCAGAGCCTGTCCCTAAGCATACAGTGGGCTAATAAAAGAAAACAAACATTGAGCAACCGAAGTTGAACGAGATAACAAGAAAAAACACTGCAGCCCCAACAACAGGGCAAGCCAGGAAAGCATAAAGGGACTCTTACCCATACGACAGCATGTTTCGCTTCCTATTTACCCATCTTGGAAATGTTTAATCTCTGTTTTATTGCTGGTGACTCACTGAAGGCAGAGATGGGAGTGAATGAACCAAACACTTTGGGGGATGCATGTACTGGGGTTTAATACCAGGACTTTGCCACTTACCAGCTGTATGTCTTTGGAGAAGTTGCTGATCTGGGAGGTTCAGTTTTTCTCATCTATAAAATGACTGTTAAAACCTGCTTTTCTGGGATTTTGCGAAGGGTAATTTGCAGCAAGAGTTTTATTGGGCTCCTCTCGGGATCACAGTAGTGGGGGAAGGAAAGAAGCAAAATTGGGTCGAGTGGAAGTTGGACTGCTGTGCAGTTGTAACAGAAACCTTAGCTGATCCTGTAGGGTCTTTGGGGCTGGGATGATTCTTCTGAGTTGTTCTGTCCAAGGAAAAGCTTCAGTCCTTTAAAGCCCTCCTCATGGACCAGACTTTGGCTCTTGGTTGTTTCCAGGGAGGATGTGTATCCTTGGGTAGGTGGCTCTCTTTAGCTTAAGCAGGTTCCCTGGGAGCTGCTATTATCAAGGGCTGGGGGAATAAGTGTTTCCATCGTGAAGGGGTTCTGGATAGTGCCATGCAGTCTCACCAGAGTAAGTGCGGCCCTGATCCCATGATTCAGTAGACGCCTCTTTATCTCAGCTCCCCTTCCCAGCGTTTCACCATGCTTTTCCTTAAGATGCTGTAATTGGACATCAAGCTGCCACCATTGGACTCCACTCTATGGTTCATCTGTCTTCCTGCCCCCCATCCCAGCTTTCTATCCTGATGGCCGTTTCCTGAGGTTAAAGCATGCTTTTCTGGCAAGACCTAGCCACTTTAATCAGAGATTGAGGTTCCCAAGAGCAGTCAGATTTTCAAGCCTAGGTCCTGGATCCATCCATTTACCCTGAGTTTTTGCACGTTTATGCTCATCTTTGCTGTAGTCCAGATACTAGAGCTTAATCTTCAAATGTCAATCTGGCACTCGTCGACAGCACAAAAAAGTGCTAAGAGCCAGAGATATCAGGTAGGAGTCCACAAAAAAAAAAAAAAAAAAAAAAAAAAGTGCCACTGGAAGTATTTGCATCAGGGTTGGGCCTTTTCCAAAACAGTCAAAGAATGAGTGACCTGGTTGGGAATAACTTGCTAGCTATTGGATGGCATTCTCCACATAGTCATTGAGTCTTATTTTGTATATTATGTGAACCCTTCCAAAGTATCAGTGATGGCTTTGATTAATAGCAGGTAATATTTATTGAGCCTTAGCCATGTGTCCAATCTGTGCTAAGTGCCCCATGTGGATTATCCCACTTTATTCCCACTGTAACCCTCAGCTCTTGTGAGGAGAAGAATATTAATTACCCTCTCCATTTGTAACTGAGGAGATGGCCTAAGGTTTGGGGAGAGGTGGAGGATCCAACACCCCCTCCTTTAGATCCATGAATCTTGTCAAAAAGGGTATAAAACCTCAGAATGTGACCTTATTTGGAAATAGGATCTTTGAAGATACAATTAGTTAAGTATCTGAAGATAAGGGGCACCTGGGTGGCTCAGTGGGTTAAAGCCTCTGCCTTCAGCTCAGGTCGTGATCCCAGAGTCCTGGGATCGAACCCTATGTCAGGCTTTCTACTCAGTGGTAAGCCTGCTTCTTCCTCTCTCTCTGCCTGCTGCTCTGTCTACTTGTGATCTCTGCCTGTCAAATGAATAAATAGATAAAATCTTTAAAAGAAAAAGGATCTCAGGATGAAATCATCTTCACACCCAATGACAAATATCATAAGATGAGTTGAAGACATGGAGACACACACAGAAGGAAAGACCATGTGAAGAAAGAGGCAGAAATTGGATTGGCTTGGCCAGAGGCAATAGAAACTGGTAGAGTCAAGGGAGTTTTGTCCTCTAAAGTTTTCAGAGAAAAAGTGTGGCCCTGCAGACACTTTGATTTCAGAAAGAACATGACTCTCAGAAACATTCACATCAGTCACCTGAAAAATGTTGAAGGCTATGAAAGGGAGGACTTTTTACAGCGTAGATAATGCCCACATGCATGGTCTTTCTTAAACTTGCACAAGACAAGACCATGACCAACATCTTCCCATCAAGGAGGCAGCAAAATAGAAATGACATACACGTCAATTCCTACCCTTAAAACACTTTGCTCCTCAGGGATCCCATGAATAGATCTAGACGTGGATCATACTCCCTCACTTTAGACATCCTGTTCATATGCCCACGGCTGAATCCAAAAACTATCAGGGAACTGAAGGAAAGAAGGTTGGTTAACTTGACCAAAGTCACTCAGCCAATAAGTAAAGGAACTAGAATCAAACTTAGTTTGACTTCAGAGTGTGTGCTCTTAATTCCTACCCCACTTTCAGCCTTTCCCCATACTCTGATTTGGAGAATGGCATAACTGGAAGCAAGAATAGAGACAATGAGACTAGTTAAGACACTTGTAATTTTCCAGGCAAGAAACAAAATTTGCTTGAATGAAGGTAGGGATAATACTTTACAGATAATTTTCAGGAGGTGGAAGTTAAATATTGGGGTTTATTTGCAGGAAAGGGCATTGGGACAGATGACACCTAGTTTTGTGTCTTGTTAAGTGAGTAAACTGGTGATATTCACTTTGGCTGGAGTGCTGCGGGAGAATAGACAACTTGAGTTCAGTTTCGGACACACCAATTGTATCTCCATTCCTTTGGAGATGTTCAGTAGACAGTTGTCTAAATGGTATATATATTAGTATCCATTTTTACATTTCCCAGATTTGCTGGGCCTCTCTTGCTTCCCAAACACTTGGCCACTTGCTTAATGGAGAAAACTCAGACTGCTGCCATGTAGACTGTCAACACTGCTGGGAGTCCTAGTTGCCTGTGAAGGGGAGCAGCCTCTGGCAGCCTCCATTGTCCCCAGGATGGTGGAAACCACTAGGGCTCTGGTCTCCAGAACTGGCCTGTCTCCCATCAGGTGCTGGCTTCTCCCACCACTTCTGGACTCAGATGAAATGCTGTCCTGGGAGACTGGCTTTCCCAACAGCTTCTCATAACCTGGGAGTACAGGATAAATGTTCCGTATGATAAAATTTGAATAATAAGAGACAAAAGATGAAGGGAGCCAGCAGATACCATATTCTTCCTTCTTCCCTATGTTCAACTGTTTCACAGAAAAATAGCTCCAATATCCTTGAAACATCCTACATGAACAAGCAAAAGACCAGTGCGTTCTTGGAGGCTTAGCAACTTGGCCACATACCACTCTGTATTTGTCTTCCCTCATTTTCTTTTCCCTTCATTCATAATTTGCTGAATTGTACTTCCTACAATTACAAAGCATTAGCTTGTAAGCTTAGCCTTTGGCTCTGTTTTCTAGGAAGCTTGGACAGTAACAGTTGGTACAAGGAGTGCCTCTGGGAAGCAGATACACAGCATGGGGTTTTGATGATAGTTTTCCCACCTATCTGAGGTCTGTTGTTAGAGTAGGTGTGATGCTAAAACCCCTCTGGCAATTAGAACATAAATACTAAAGCTTCCATGTACATTTAATTGGGAAAAGGTATAGGTGGAAGGGGAAGAAATGAGATCAGTAAATGCTATGCCAGATGGTGTAAAGGCAAGAATAATTACGAGGGTTGTGGTAGGAGGTAAGTATTTTTCAAAGCAGTGAAGATCTTGCAAAAAAGAAATACCGTTAAGTGTTAGGGATCCTTTGCGTCAGCTTTCAAGGGGAGTACTGTCATCTCCAGCCTCAGGCCATGCTCTGCTGAAATATCAGGTCTGGGATTTGATTCTAAGTGTAGCTTAATTGCAAAGGAGACTGACTGCACAGCCTTGACATGTTTCCTGTGTCAAAGTCAGGGCCATCATCAGGGAACAGTAGACCCTGAGACCCAGGATGGAATCACTTGGGTGGGTTAACATGAGCATCTTATAACTGTAAATTCCTCCAACTTTCCTGGCAGGCAAAGCAGACTTGCTATTAGGTGCTTATATCTTTAAAAAAAAAATTTTTTTTTTAATTTGACAGAGATCACAAGTAGGCAGAAAGGCAGGCAGAGAGAGAAAGAGAGAGAAGCAGGCTCCCTGCTGAGCAGAAAGCCAGATGTGGGGCTCGATCCCAGGACCCTGAGATCATTACCTGAGTTGAAGGCAGAGGCTTAACCTACTGAGCCACCCAGGTGTCCCTAGGTGCTTACATCTTATTTGATTTATTTAGCTTATGGTTTATAGTGTTTCTTCTATACTTTCCTTCTCTCTGAAGAACTTTCAACATTTCTCATAAGGCTGGACTACTGGTGAGAAAGTCCCTCAATTATTGTTTATCTCAGAAAGCTTTTTTTTTTTTTTTCCCACTTTTAAAGGCTATTTCTGCCACCTGCAGAGATCTAGGCTGGTAGTTGACTCATGGGTTAATGTCTTTGCTTCATTCTCAAAAATTTTCATGCCTTTTTTCCCCCCTAATATTCTTAATTCCCCTTGTTTCATCTGAACATTACAGCTCTTCATTGTAGCTCATAATATCCACCACTCTTCTATATTTCCTCTTCATTTTTTAATCTCAGTGCTTCTGTTTGATTATTTTCTGTTAACATGTCTTCTAATTCACTAATCCTATCTTCTGCTATGTCAAAACTGCTGCTAAAATACACATTTGATTTTTAATTTTAGTTATTTTGTGCTTCCATTATAGGATTAACATTTTAAATAAATTATAACCCTATGGTAAAAGTCTCCATCTTTTATTCTATTTTCTCCATCTTTGCCTCTCTATTCTTGAACATGCTAATTGTTGTTTCCTTGAAATTCTTTTTTTTAATTTATTTTCAGCATAACAATATTCATTATTTTTGCACCACACCCAGTGCTCCATACATTCTGTGCCCTGTATAATACCCACCACCTGGTACCCCAACCTCCCACCCCCCCACCCCCCACCACTTCAAACCCCTCAGATTGTTTTTCAGAGTCCATAGTCTCTCATGGTTCATCTCCCCTTCCAATTTCCCCCAACTCCCTTCTCCTTTCTAACTCCCCATGTCCTCCATGCTATTTGTTATGCTCCACAAATAAGTGAAACCATATGATAATTGACTCTCTCTGCTTGACTGATTTCACTCAGCATAATCTCTTCCAGTCCCGTCCATGTTGCTACCAAAGTTGGGTATTCGTCCTTTCTGATGGAGGCATAATACTCCATAGTGTATATGGACCACATCTTCCTTATCCATTCGTCCGTTGAAGGGCATCTTGGTTCTTTCCACAGTTTAGCGATCATGGCCATTGCTGCTATAAACATTGGGACACAGATTGAAATTCTTTTTTTAAAAATGATTTTATTTATTTATTTGACAGAGATCACAAGCAGGCAGAGAGGCAGGCAGAGAGAGGGGGGTGGGAAGCAGGCTCCCTGCAGAGCAGAGAGCCTGATGCAGGGCTCAATCCCAGGACCCTGGGATCATGACCTAAACCGAAGGCAGAGGCCCAACCCATTGAGCCACACAGGTGCCCCTGTTTCCTTGAAATTCTTTTTTTTTTTTTTATTTAATTTTTTATTTTTTATAAACATATATTTTTATCCCCAGGGGTACAGGTCTGTGAATCACCAGGTTTACACACTTCACAGCACTCACCAAATCACATACCCTCCCCAATGTCCATAATCCCACCCCCTTCTCCCAATGTTTCCTTGAAATTCTTAATTGTCAACTTACTATCCTGATTTCCTTTAGGTCTGTTTATTGTTTTATTCCTCCTATTGGCTTACAATAATTTGTGCCTGTGTCTTGGCATGCTTAGTAAATCTTTTAAAATTAAAATACAGACATTGTACATAAACATTGTACTGGTCACTGTTCCTACTTTTCCAGAGAGTGTTTTCCTTTTCTTCTGCTAGGCATATAAAGAGGGGACTTGCAACAATACTCCATTCAGGGAGTGTGCTGACTCAAGTCTATGTTTTATTTTTGAAAATGTTCTGTCTACCTCTGGGTCATACCAAATCTAGATTTTTGGTACTTTGTTCTGAGAGCCTGATATGTTCACTGGGGGCCTCCCCTCTAGCAGATTCTGAACTCTCACTTGTGTATCAATATCCCAGTGAGACTGTAGAAGTATTACTCTGACTCTCAGGGGATTTCTGCTCAGGTTGACAGCCTCCCAAGACATTCAGTTTCAAAAATAGGTAATTACTAGAGGGACAGTGGCTCTTCACCAGAGTTTCTCTGAAATACTGGCTTCACAAAATTCCAACATTGTTTCTCCAGTTTGTGAGACTTACATAGTGTCTTCTGGTTCCTGTCTTCAGCTGTGGTCACCTGCCAGAGAAAAGCTTAAATTATCAGCCTTTTGGCTTACAACTAGAATTGATAGGGGCCTTCATTTAGACTCAGTGCTCAACACCAGCTTACCTTTCTGCAGTGTTTTTGCTTTCCAGAATCTTGGCTGCTTTGATCCTTTCTTCTTTGGCAACTGTAGTATGCTGTTAAACAAATATTTAATTTTTACAATTTTTTCTAGTCATTCTCATAGAAATTATTGGTCTGTTGCAAGTTGCTCTGTACTACCTGGTAACAGAAATCTGAGTTACCTTTATTTGAATGGGAAAAAGTTGATGATCTAGGTTTCTCCAAGAAGACCTCTGCTTTTTCCTAAGAATTTAGTATGTAGGAAAATATGTCTGTCTCCATCAGGAGAACATCTGACTCGTAGTCACCTGGTCATGAGTTTGAGTATTTGGTGTGGAGATTACTTAGAATGTAGGAAGATATCTCAACTGAGTATGAACGTTGAAACAGTTGGTTTAAAAACAAAAGAAACTGATCCCACTTTCTGAGTTCAGGGAAAACTGTCATAAGTGAGATGCAATGAAATAGATAAAATATGTTGTGGAATTAAAATAATTTAAACATTTATCACTATAAATGAATAACATTAGGCTGTAAAACCTATAATACCCCATTATTTTTGCTAGTATTATTATATACTTCTGAAATATGGTAATAACTGTTGTTTGATATTTATAGAACTGCTTTAGGCTAGATCTAGGGCAGGCATCATAAGATAATGTGTAAAGCGTTAGGTAGTAAATCTTAATAACCTGATCTTACTGAACTCTGGGATTTTGGAAGGATCAGTAGGACATTATTTTGGAGAAGTGACGTGGCTCAAACTGGAGAAGCCTTCTGTGACAAAGCTGACTAAGACTTCCTGTTTCTTCATAAGCAACTCCTCCTAAGAGTATTTATCTTCTATAGACACTTTAAGCAAGCGATGCAATGGAAAAACTCTGAAATGATGGAATTTCTAGTGCTCTGCAGTCCCTCAAGTCTCTAAGTGTACATAAGATTAGTTCTGTTCATTGGTCTTGAAGGTTTGTGTTTGTGTTTGCACACAAGGGTGGGGTATGGGTTTTAGTTTGTTGCCCTGTGCACCGACCAATCTCACTTCCCCTAGAGAGAAATCAGTGGATTTATTGTCCCTTGCTTCTCTTCCATTCCCTTGCTACCTATTTAACCAATAAAAACGTTCTTGCCTGGCTACTGTTATAAGGATACATTGTAGTCCTAAGGGACTGAAACAGTTCTTGGCTTGAGGTTAATGTCTAATTGTGATACTATTGCCTCGAAAAAAAGAATTTGCAGCTTTTGAGTTATTGGAGTCTATGAGTAAACAAGAGAGCTATGGGAGAGTGAAGCGAACTCAGCATGACAGAGGGCTGGTTGTAGATTTTCACCTTTTTATTGTTGCTAAATGTCTAAAGCTGAGCTCCTTAGAAACAATCTGCAGGGGCGCCTGGGTGGCTCAGTGGGTTAGGCCCCTGCCTTCTGCTCGGGTCATGATCTCAGGGTCCTGGGATCGAGCCCCACATTGGGCTCTGTGGACGGCAGGGAGCCTGCTTCCCCCTCTCTCTCTGCCTGCCTCTCTGCCTATTTGTGATCTCTGTTGAATAAATAAAGAAAAATCTTAAAAAGCAAACAAACAATCTGCATATATAGAAATCACTATCAGCTGTTACATGGTGTATCAAATGCATAATTTCCCATGGTTTTGGTGATAATTTTGTGGTAATTTGTTAAGACTTCTGAGATCTTTTGCCAACATAAATTTGAAGAAAAAAATGTGACACAAACTCATTCGTACTCTACGGAAAATACCTTAATAGTCTCATCTTATGAAAGTCAGTTGGTGAAATTATCCTACAACGAAACAACATGATAGCTATTTTTACATTTCTGGGCTGACTTTGCTCTCTGTATGTTATTTAACATGAATTTTGTGGTGATTTCCTCTCAATTATTGTCATCTATAGAATTAAAAAAAGAAAACTGGCTGATTACTGTCAGGGGCCTTGGAAAACTCCTACTCATTTAACAAATGCAGATACTAGTCCCAAAGCAGTTAAATGGCTTACCAAAAGATATGGGGCTGTTTTGCCGATGGTGGAGAGGTTGAAAACGAAAGACAAAGCAGCTTCCCACCACCTCCCATGGACTGTGCCACCGGGCCTCAGACAGCTACATAAATCTCTACTTCTTACACTGGCCACTTGTTCTTTCCTTTATCTAACGTTAGCTTCTTTAAATAATTTGCCCTTATGCTGTGGGTGACTCCATTGATACAGAATCTTTTTCAATCTGGTGGAAATTCAGTAGTTTTGTATTGTTTTGGTTTTGTTTTAATAGATAAAATCTATTTTATTCAGATTCAGAAGAATTCCTGACAACGACCAATTAAAAAAAAAAGACTTTATTTATTTATCCAACAGAGATCACAAGTAGGCAGAGATGCAGGCAGAGAGAGAGAAAGAGAGGGAGAGGCAGGCTCCCCGCCCAGCAAGGAGCCCAATGCGGGACTTAATCCCAGGACCTGAGCCTAAGGCAGAGGCCCAACCCATTAAACCACCCAGGTGCCCTGACAATGGCCAATTTTTAATGTAATGTTCTGAATGTATTATTCCATTCCTTGGTCAAAATTTAAAATGTCTGAACTGCTGTGGAAATAAATCCTCCAGCCACCTTGTCACTCAGCCACCCAATTCACGTCCCCAGGGTCAACCCGTGTCATTAGATTCCTGTGTAGCCTTGTAAGGAAATAAACTTCCTACATTCTTTTTACTCGCTTTTCGATAAACGACTCCAAAAGTCAATGGCTTCCAGCAAGGAACTTTTGCTTGTGGTTGTAGGGGTCAGCTGTGGCTTGAGGGTAGCTCTGCTGGTACTAGCTGGACTTGGCTGTGTTGGAGCCAGGTCTGCTCCACATGTCTCTCATTCTGGGACCCATGCTGAGGCTGCAAGAGCTATTTGCACTTCTCATGGCAGATGGCAGGAGCTCCAGGCAGCCTCCAACATACAATGTCTCTAAATCCTTTGCTTACAAATGTCACTCTTGTTTCCATGCACGTGCCATTGGTTAACAGAAATCATATGATCCAGTACACAGCTGATGGGATGGGGAAACAGGTTCCTCCCACAGGGTAGTAGGAGTGAATATTTCATGATTAATGATGCTGATTATTAACCTAATAGAAGCTTACATAATATACCCTGTATTTTACTTGATAGACCTCGGAGGGATTGGAGTACCAATCCATCAACAGCTTTTTTTTTTCTTCATTTTTTTTATGTCTACCCAGTACTCCCTTTGATGGACATCCATAATTTAATTATTCTGTTCTCTATTGATGGGCATTTTGATTATTTACAGCATTTTGTTGTTATAAACATTACTGCAAGGGGTAATCTCATACATACATCACTTTGTGTTAAGTGCAAGTTCCATATGAAAAATTAACTCCTCAGAATTGTATGGTTGGGAACAAAGACAGGTATTTCATTTTGGTAGGCACTGAGAGTTTCCCTTCTGTAGACGCTGTGTTTACAGGCATCTCCATCAGCAATATATGAAGGGACCTGTTTCAGCACACGTCCGCAAACTCATCGTCACTGAGCTTTTGAATCTTTTTCAATCTGGTGGAAACGCAGTAGTTTTGTAGTATTTTAGTTTTGTTCTAACAACGGCTATGTGGGGATGTCATTTATTTACCATAAGATCCACCCTTTTAAAGTACGCAGTTCAGCAGGCTTTAACGTATTCACAGAATTGTGCCGACATCGGCATCATGTAATTTGGAATATTTTCATTGGCTCCAAAAGAAACGTTGTACCCTATCAGTTGTTCCTCGTTTCCCCATTGCTAGGCCTTGGCAACCACTAATCTATGTCCTGTCTCCATGGATTTGCCTGTTCTGGGTGTTCCCTGGAAATGGAATCAGATCACTCGCAGTGGGGTGTTGATACTTAACATGCTATTTTCAAGGTTTGTCCGTTGAGCCTTGTTAGTACTTCATTTCCTTTTTTACTGAATAATTTTCCATTTTATAGGTATACCACATTTGTTCATCTGTTTGTTAGATGACAGACATTTGGGTTGTTTCTACTTTTGCACTATTATGAAAAATGCTAATATGGACATTTATGTCCAAGTTTTTATATAGACATATTTTTTTCATTTCTCTTGAGTAAATACCTATGTGTGCCATTGTTGGGCGGTGTGCTAATTCTGTATTTAGTAATATGAAGAGCTGCCAAGCTGTTTTCCAAGGTGAAAGTCCAATTTGACAACCTCTCAGCAATGTATGAAGTTTCTATTCTTATCTATACAAACCTTCATTATAAGCTGTCTTTTTAATTTTAGCATCCTAGTGGATGTGAAGTTATATATCCTTGGGGTATTTATTTACATTTTCTAAATGCTAATGATGCCAAGCATCTTTCCACATACTTATTGGCCCTTGGTATACCTTCTTTAGCAAAAAATCTTTAAAAAAACCAAAAACCAATAAAAAAAACAAAAACAAAAAACCCTACATCTGATGTGGAGTTTGAACTCATGACCCTGAGGTCAAGAGTCACATGTTCTACCAACTAAATCAGCCAGGCCCCCTTTTGCCCACCTTTTAATTGAGTCATTTTATATATATATATATATAATTTTATTTATTTATTTATTTATTTATTTATTTTATTGTTGAATTGTAAGTGGTCTTTCTATATTAGGGATAGCCACTTCTTACCAGATATATAATATCAAAATATTTTCTCCCATTCTGTGGGTTGTCTTTTCACTTTCTTGATAGTGTTCTTTGAAGCACAAAGGTTATACATTTTCATGAAGCTTAAAGAATTTATTTTTTCTTTTGTTGCTTCTGCTTTTGGTGTTATATCTAGGAAATGATTCCCTAACCCAAGGCCATGAAGATTTACTCTTAAGGTCTTTCTTAGAGGATTAGAGTTCTTACATTGAGGTTTATGATCGATATTGAGTTATTTTTTGTAAATGGTGTGATATAGAGATTCACCCTCATTCTTTGCATGTGGATTCTAGTTGTTGCAGGACCATTTGTTGAAGATGTTATCCCTTCCTCTTAAAAATTTTTTTCAAAAAATATTTTATTTATTTATTTTAGAGAGAGTGAGTGAGAACTTGAGCAGGGGTGGAGGGAGGAAACGTAGAGGGAGAGGGAGAAGCAGACTCCCCACTGTACAAGGAGCCCAGTGTGGGGCTTGATCCCAGGCCTCTAGGATAATGACCTGAGATGAAGGCAGATGCTTAAACAACACATCCAGGCACCCTATTCTTTCCTGTTTAAATGGTCTTGGCATCCTTATCAAAAAATCAGTTGGCCGTAACAACAGACACATGAAAAGCTGCTCAACATCACTAGTCCTCAGGGAAATGCAAATCAAAACCACAACAAGATACCACCTCACACCTGTCACAATGGCTGTATCAAAAAAGCCAGAAACAAGTGTTGGCAAGGATGTGGAGAAAGGAGAACCCTTGTGCACTGTTGGTGGGAATGTAAACTGGTACAGCAACTCTGGAAAACAGTATGAAGTGTTCCCCCATAATTAGAAATGGAGGTACTATTTGATTCATTAGCCCCACTTTTGGATATTTACCCAATGAAAACAAAAGCAATAGTTTGAAATGACATATGTGCCCTATGTTTATTGCAGTATTATTTATAATAAAGATATTGAAGCCACTTCAGTGTCCATTGATAGATAAATGGATAAAGAAGATACGTATATAATCAGCCATAAAAATACTACTCAGCCACAAAAAAGAATGAAATCTTGCCAGTCACAAAAATATAGGTGGACTTAGGGGGTATTATTTTAAGTGAAATAAATCAGAGAAAGACAAATGCTGTATGATTTCACTTATATGTGAAATCTAAGAAACAAAGTAAGTGAAGAAACAACCAACAACAAAAATGGAAAGAGATTGCTAAATGTAGAGAACAAACTCCCTTTGGAAGAAAGGTGGGGTATGGATGAAGTAGGTGACAGGATTAAGAGGTACAAACTTGCAGCTATAAAATATAGATCATGGGTATGAAAAGTATAGCATAAGGGACATAGTCAATACTATCATAATAACATTATATGGCAACAGATGGTAACACCCTTGTCCCTGTGAACATTTTGTAATATATGCAGTTGCTGAATCACTATGTTTTACACCTGAAACTAATATAATATTATACATCAACTATATTTCAATAAAAAAACTGGATCAATTAAGATAAGCAAATAAATAAAACAAAAACCTCCAACTGGCTGGGGCTGCTGGTTGGCTCAGTTGATGGAGCATGCAATTCTTGGTCTCAGGGTTGTGAGTTCAAATTTTAAGTTGGGTGTAGAAATTAACTTAGAAATAAAATCTTTAAAAAAAAATAAAAAACCCATACCTTTATTGACCATAAAAGTATGGGTTTTATTTTTGGATTCACTTCTATTTCTTTGACCTATGTGCTTGTTTTTATGCTATCTTGAGTTCTGTAGCTTTCTAGTAGATTTGAAACAAGCAAGTGTGAATCTTCCAACTTTGTTCTTTTTTTTTTTTTTTTTAAAGATGATTTTGGATAATCTTGGTGCCTTGAATTTCGGTATAAGTGTTTAGAACTATCTCATAAATTTGTCCAAAAAAGGTGGCTAAGATTTTGGCAGGGTTTTCATTATATCTATTATCAGTATAGTTTGAAATTACATTTATCTTATAAATTAGTTAGGATATATTTTTCATATTCTTAAGCCCACTTTCATTTATGTTTCTGAACTGGAAGGCACTTATCTTTGGCTCATTTCTTTTTGGGTGTCAGGTCTGGATCTGTTCTTATAACACTCAAATTATGTTTGAAAGTAAGATGGGAGGGATGAGCAGTTTCTACGATACTCTGGGATATTGACTTCTCTATGCCCTCCTCTATGTCCCCTTAAGAGAATTAGGTGTACTGCTATTATGGTACAGGATATTTCTGATTTAAACAAGCAGACCCACATTTCAGCTAACAAGAATAAAAAAGGGTTCTTTTTTCCTTTCCCTAAGAAGACAAAGTATCTTTATTATAATGTCCACAGATTGAAAAATGTTCCAAAGTAACTTCCATCAAAATTGTCAGACATCGCATACTAGGAAGAAAGTCATCTCATAGGACAAGTCAATTTATTTTTCTTGTATATTTTTCTATCAGTTTTTTCTTTGGTTGTTTCATTCATTTGTTCTTCATGTAAGCAATTGATAGACTTCTTGCTCTTTCTCTGTTTTGAAGGAATTTCCCCTTAGTTTTTTGTATGGGATTTCTCTCTTCTTACCTTACGTATGGGCTTGTAATTATTTAGGCTTCTCTTTTATTTTCCATTTCTCTATAATTTGTAGGTCTTAAATTTAGCCTCATCATGCTCCTTGGAAGAAAAAATAACTTAGGCAAATAGTTACATCTTGGTTAGAGAAACAGATAACTCCCAGATGTGCCAAGGCCAGATAATTGAGTGTCAGCCTGAGACACACAAGGATGGACGGACAGGGAGCAACACCCCCCAAAATGATCATGGCTGTTGCCAGTGGTTTCATTGTTCTCTCAACTATTCTCTGAATGAGATTGTAAGTTCAGGTTTCAGATATAAAGACCTCTTATTCTATCCGCCTGGGGTGCTGAGAGGGTGCATTTTCATTCACTCAAACCTGGCTCTCAGTGCCAATGATCATTAATCAATTCTAGATCACTAAAAGGCTCTGACTGTCCTTGATAATGCATTAGAGAAATGAATAACACAGTGGCATTATAACATAATTAAATTTAACTCCTGAGCAAGGTAAGATGACCATGCATTTTTTTTTAAAGATTTTATTTATTTATTTATTATCAGACAGACAGAGAGGGAGAGAGTGTGCCCAAGCAGGGGGACTGGCAGGCAGAGAGAGAAGCAGGCTCCCTGCTGAGCAAGGAGTCTGATGTGGTACTTAATCCCAGGACCCTGGGATCTTGACCTGAGCCAAAGGCAGAGGCTTAACAGACTGAGCCACCCAGGTATCCCAGGACTATGCATTTTATGCATGTTTTCTCTGAGAGCCCACTCCTGTCTCTTCTCAAATCTGCTCCTGGGAGGGGCTAATGTTCACCATCTGTCCAGTCTCTTTCACTTCTTTATTCTAAGTTGTCCTGTATTGGATCTCATTATTATTTGTGGTGACAGACACATCTTTTCTAAAAACCAACTTAGACCTCTCATGGGGACATGGCTAGAAAGAAAAATAAGAATGCATGACAGAGTTTGAAGTGGTTAAGCATGACATTTCCACTGAAGAAAGATAGGAATGAAATTTTGCCTGTATTTAATCTTTCTCCTAAGGAGTTCAAAGATCTTTATAAATGTGGCTGCAAATGATCTTTGTGTTGCTTGGAAGTACTGCCAAACTTGGAAGACTTTTCATGGAGCTAGTATTAACAGGCAGTCCTGACATTTGACATTTCTAGTTAACCATGTTCTCTAGGTCTTTTCAATTTACTTGTATTAGAAGTTAAAAATTTTCTTCAGGTGCGGCTAGGGCTATTTTATCAAAAAATTGAGGAAAGAAAGGAATTAACCTCTATACAGGTTCTTGTATGTACCAGGTGCTCTGCTAAGTGAACCATTGTTACCGTATTGATCTCCCAGCAATCAGAATTTGCAGATGACATAGTATTATACATGAAAAACCCTAAAGACCCCACCAAAACACTACTAGAACTAATAAACGAAATCTGAAACATGATACAAAAATAACATGATACAATATAACATGACACAAAATAACATGATACACAAATAACATACAGAAATTGGCTGAGTTTTTATACATTACTAATAAACCATCAGAAACAACAATTAAGAGGAGCACCTGGGTGGCTCAGTGGGTTAAAGCCTCTTCTTTCGGCTCAGGTCATGATCTCAGGGTCCTGGGATCCAGCCCTGCATTGGGCTCTCTGCTCAGCGGGGAGCCTTTAGAAAAAAAAAAAAAGAAAGAAAGAAACAGCAATTAAGAAAACAATCCCAGGGGCGCCTGGGTGGCTCAGTGAGTTAAGCCTCTGCCTTCGGTTCAGGTCATGATCCCAGCGGCCTGGGATGGAGTCCCGCATCGACCTCTCTGCTCAGCAGGGAGCCTGCTTCTCCTCATCTCTCTCTCTCTGCCTACTTGTGATTTCTCTCTCTCTGTCAAATAAATAAATAAAAAATCTTAAAAAAAAAAAAAGAAAACAATCCCATTTATAATTGCATAAAAAGAATAAAGTACCCAGGAATATATTTAACCAGGATGTTAAAGATCTGTACTCTAAAAACTAGAGGACAATGATGAAATTAAAGATGACAAATAAAAACATGCTCATGAATTGGAAGAACTGATATTGCTAAAATGGCCATACTACCCAAAGCAATCTAAAGATTCCAAGCAATCCTTATCAAAACACCAAGAACATCTTTCACATAACTAAAACAAAGAATCCTAAAATTTGTAGGAACCACAAAAGAGCTCAAATAGCCAGAGCAGTTCTGAGAAAGAACAAAGCTGTAGGTACCACAATCCCTGATCTCAAAATATACTACAAAACTCCAGTAATCCAAACAGTACCATACTGGCATGAAAACAGACACAAATATTAATGGAATAAAATAGAGAGTCCAGAAATGAATATATGATCAATTAATCTATGACAAGAGAGGCAAGAATATACCATGGGGAAAAAGACAGTCTTTTCAATAAATGGTATTGGAAAAACTCATCAGCTATATACAGTAGCATGTAACTGGACCACTATTTTATATTACAGAGAAAATTACTTTAAAATAGATTAAAGACTTGAATGTAAGACCTGAAACCATTAAAACACTAGAAGAAAACATAGTTCTTTGACATTGGTTTTAGCAATATTTTTAGGGAGCAGTCTCAGAGAATGGCAACAAAAGCTAAAACAAACATATAGAACTACATCAAACTAAAAAGTTTGCACAGTGAAGGAAACCACTGACAAATTAAAAAGGCATGGGACGCCTGGGTGGCTCAGTTGGTTAGGCAGCTGCCTTCGGCTCAGGTCATGATCCCGGCGTCCTGGGATCGAGTCCCACATCGGGCTCCTTGCTCCGCAGGGAGCCTGCTTCTCCGTCTGACTCTGCCTTCCACTCTGTCTGCCTGTGCTCGCTCTCACTCGCTCTCTCTGACAAATAAATAAAATCTTTAAAAAAAAAAATTAAAAAGGCAACCTAGTGAACAGAAGAAGATATTTGCACATTATACATCCAAAGAAGAGTTAACATCCATGCTTTATAAAGAACATATGCGACTTAATATCAAAAATACAAAAAAGATTAAAATGTGGATAAAAGACTTGAATAGATGTTTTTCCAAAGAAGACAGATAGAGAGCCAAAAGACCATGTTAAGAGCATCTTTTCATGTTAAAAGATTTTAAACATCACTGATCGATCATCAAGGAAATGAAAATCAAATGACAATGAGACATCACCTCACATTCATCAGATCAGCTTTTATCAAAAAGACCAAAAATACAGGTGGTGGTGAGTATATGGAGAAAGTGAACCTCATACACTGTTGATAGGAATTCGAATTGGTGCAGCCACTATGGGAAACAATAAAGATATTCCTCAAAAGATTAAAAATAGAAATGCCATATGATCAAGCAATGCCGCTTTTGGGTATTTTGCAAAGAAAACAAAAACTCCAGTTTGAAGAGACCTATGCACTCATGTGTTCATTGCAGCATTATTTACAACAGCCAAGATATGGAAGCAACCCGAGTGTCCATCGACTAATGTATGGATCAAGAAAATGTGAGAGATATATATATATATATATATATATATATATATATATATATATTTTTTTTTTTTTTTTCATTCTATGACTCAGCCATAAAAATGAGCTCTTGCCATTTGTGACAACATGGATGGACCTGGATGGTATTTTGCTAAGTGAAAGTCAGATTGATACCACATAATCTCACTTATCTATGGAATCTAAAAAAAAGAAACAAATGAACAAACAAAACAAAACAGAAACAAACCCATAGGTGTGGGGGGAAAACTGTTGGTCACCAACAGTTGGTGGGGGGATCAAGTAGGTGAAGGCGACTAAGACATATAGACTTCAAGCTATAAAACAAATAACTCATGGGGATGTGATGTACAGCGTAAGGGATACAGTCAATAATAATTGTGATGACTTTGTGGGGTGACAGATGATAACTAGATTTCTCATAGGGATCATTTCTTAATGTATAAAAATATTGAAATATTTTTGAATATTGAATATTTGAATATTGAATAATTTGAATATTGAAAATATTGAATAGCTATGACATACACCTGAGACTAATAGGATATTGTGTGTCAATTACACCCCAATGATAAAAAGAAAGAATACTGAACTATTTGGGAAGTTCTGGGGATTTCTCCACCCCCAACACCAAATGATTGATGGTCTAGGAGAACCACTCATAGTGACTGGGGGGCTTGGAAAAAGGGGGAAATAACATCTTACTTCCAGGTGAATGGTTGCAGAGTCAGTGGCGGCATGCTTCCATGCCTGTGGGGGGAAAAGAGAATTGGAGAAGTGCCGGTGGAAAGTGGAGTAGCAGGTGACAGTTCAAATTCCTATAATGTGAATAGTCAAGAATATGTGGATTTCTCACAGGACAGTAGACACCACAAAGTAGCCAGGACAGAGCCTTCTCGCAGGTATACCTCTCAAAAGGTATAGACAGCAAGTAAGGGAGCGTCATCATTGGGCAGTTCTGGAATAGATCACCTAGGTGGGAACTTACAGGAGTAAGAAGAGGTCAGACCAGGCAAGAATGAATCTTCTTCATCAAGGAACTCTGTAGGTCAGAGGTCCCTTCCAAAAGGGCCTTCCACAGCACTTGAACATGGGTCCCACAGAGGAGCCACCATCTGAGCCCTCACCACACAGACAGCCATGAGGAGAAGGAACAATAATTGCTTAAAAGAGGACAACAGCATCATCAGTTCCTGGCATACAAGAAGGGAGAGTGACTCTGAGCAGAGAGAGGAGAGCTATAAAAGGGAAGCCCAATCCCATCACTCCTGATCCCTCAGGTCTAAATCAGTCTGGGCAATGAGGAAGTGGGTGTTAAATTCCATGTGATTATAAAGTTTTAAACCAAGGCTTTGGATCTGCCTGAGATTCCACTAAGAGGAGGAAAATGGAAGATTTGTCATAGAACAGTTGAAGGCGAAGAATAGAGGTTTAAAAAAATTGTCTCTACAGCAGTTCAGACTGTTCAATAAATTATTCATAAGCTTAAAGAATTAGGAAAATAGATTAGGAAATCTGCTGCAGGACAAAAATCATGCTTCAAACGGGTTTCTCTGCTCACTGCCAAATCCCACAAATGTGCTGGTATGAAGATGCCCCTGTTATCCTTGGTCTAAAGAACTCTGCAGTTAGCGGAAAAGTATTCCCAAATCTTCAGTTTACTAATCGGAGTGACCATAATGAAAAATAATGCTTAAGAAACTAGGTGCTTTCAACTACATTTAAGCCTTTCAAGAGTAAGGGAAGTTTAGGGGCACCTGGGAAGCTCATTAGGTTAAGTGACTGGCTTTTGACTTCGGCTCGGCTCTTGATCTCAGAATTTGGAGATCAAGCCCCCCATGGGGCTCCACGTTCATCTCAGCAGGGCGTCTGCTTGTGGTTTCTCTCTCCCTCCGCCCCTCCCCCAGCTTGCATTCATGTGTGCTTTCTCTCTCCATCTCTCTCTAAAATAAATAAGTAAATCTTAAAAAAAAAAGAATAAGGGACATTTCAATTTGTGATAAAAAGATACAGAGATGACCACTTCTTGAGTTTATTTTTTTTTTAATTTTTACTTATTTGACAGACAGAGATCACAAGTAGGCAGAGAGACAAGCAGAGAGAGAGGAAGGTAAGCAGACTCCCTGCTGAGCAGAGAGCCTGATGCAGGGCTTGACCCCAGGACTCTGAGATGATGACCCCAGGACTCTGAGATGATGACTCTGAGATGATGACCTCAGCAGAGGCTTTAACCCACTGAGCCACTCAGGCACCCCACTTCTTGAGTTTTGAGCAGAAAGGAAAGAACAGAAGATGAACTTGGAGAGGTCATGAAGGGTAAGATGACTTAAGGTCTTGTAGGTCAGAGTGAGAGGTTTGGATTTTATTCTAAGGGAGTTGAGAAGCTATTGAAGGATTTAAGCTGCTAAAACATCACCATGATATGTTACATATTTTAAATATACCACTCTGGGCTTATCTGGAGAATGTTAATGCTGAGACCAGTCAGGAAGCTACTTAAGTAGTTTAGGTAGGAGATGTGATGTCTTAAATGAGGAAGTGGCAGGCAAAGTGGAGAACTGAATTATCTTGACAAGATGTTTATTTTGATCTATATTGATGGAACTTGTAAGTGAGGAAGAGAAGGATTATGATTTACTTGAATGATTCTTAGCTTTTTCTTGTGTAACTGGGAAAAAATGCCCTTCTTACTCACATGAGGAATTCTGGGAAAGGAAAAATTGGGGTGTAGGTTGGGAAACTAGTTCTGTCTTTTTTTTTTTTTTTAAAGATTTTATTTATTTATTTGACAGAGAGAGATTACAAGTAGGCAGATAGGCAGGCAGAGAGAGAGGGAAGCAGGCTCCCCACCGAGCAGAGAGCCCGATGCGGGACTCAATCCCAGGACCCTGAGATCATGACCTGAGCCGAAGGCAGCGGCTTAACTCACTGAGCCACTCAGGCGCCCCATGTCTTGAACTTCTTTAATAGAAGTGACTATTAAAGGTCCCAGTGAAGATGTCAAGTCAACAGTTGGAAATATGAGTGTGGAGCTCTGAGGGAGGAGAAACCAGGATGGACCATGTAAATGAGTGTGTCATCAACGTATCAGCGTTAAAGCCATTGAACTGGAAGAGTCCAGTATAGGACAGAAGGGGGATCGCGGCAGCAAAGAAGGTGAGCCAGGAAGAGACATCCTCTGGGGCACTTAAGTCTAGAGAATTCTGCACCTACTGGCACTGTGACATTCATTCAGAAACTTCTCGGGCGTAGGGTAGATGCTTAATGAATAAAGGATTGAGTGATCAGAAAAAGACTGTGTATCTGGGGCGGATTCTGGGGAATGGCAGGTCTTCTTGCACTGGCTTCTCAGCTTCCCTCCACCCGCAGTGGTAGGCGGAGAACCTTGGATCCTCTCCTCAGGGAGACTGGCAAGGCTGTTTTTCCTTCAGTCCGGGCAGAGTTGTGTCAGCTGTGTTTGAGTCCAGCTTACGCTTCTCTGGGATGGGGGATTGGGTGTTTACACGGGCTTCTTGAATTTGGTACCTTCACATAAGGGTCTGGGAAGAGAGGGAGGACCTCAGGCCGGTTTGAGAGGAGAGGGAGGACCCTTGCGGCGGGTAGGGTTCCTCAGCCCGGCATTCCTTCTGCCCATCTCTCAAGTGGTCGCCTCTTTCTGAAGATGCAGGGCTTGAACATTTGAACAGAAACAAAGTCCAAAACTTTTTGGCCCATCAGGAAGTAGACAGATGTTGGATTTAAGGGTTGAGGTATTTGGGAGCCTCAGGGACCTGTGTTGGGAAGCCCGAGGGGACTGAGAGAAATGGGCCCAGTGCCTTGGCCTGCTGCTCAGGAAGGGTTGGGTTCCTAGGTGCCCACAGTCTACACTGGGAACCTTGAAAAAAACAGCTTTGCTTTCTAAGCATCTAGTTAATGAGCTCTATTAATCAAAGTTAAATCATATGGATTTTCATACAATTATCTGTGGAAAAACCCATGATAAGAAGGAGAAGGGCCTAATAGTTAAAGAGTTTTTAGGACACTACCCTGTTTCTAGTGGTTTGAAAGCTTCAGAGAAGGTGGCTAATGTACTATTAGAGAAAACCACACAGCATGCAGAGAACCTTAATTCAGGTGCCAAGCGCTTTACCTTAGATTGCTTTACAGTCTTTCAATTACAGCGTTTTTCTTAGAATATTCACCTCCTTGATATAATCAGAGCTGATGGACATAGGAAACCAACTTAGGGTCAAGTTCCTAAATGTTTTTCTATCAACTATAGGAGTGTATTAAGTAATTTAAGTAAGGCTTCCATTCCTTTTTTTCTTTTCCTCCTTTTGCTATTTCGTCTTCTTAACACAGGTTTAGAGAAATTCAGTAGTGATAAATTGCTAGCAGGAAGCACTTCCTAGCAGGAAGTGCTGGGCGATATTTATAAGCAGAGATGATGGAGAATCAGGGAATTACAAGTGAGGTTTGACTTGGGGCGAGCAGGTGTCCTCCTGCCCTAAGCACGATAAAATCAGCATCTCCTGAGGACCTGAAAGCCACTGACCAGCAGGTGCCTTTAAGACAACTGTGTGATAACAAGACCTACCAAATGAAGACAGATAAATGTTTCTGGGTAGGCAGCATGTGTCATGGGCCCCTTGAGCAAATAGCCACTGCACCCCCTTTCCATCTACCCAACATTCAAAGCTAAGTCCATCCCCTTTCCCACGTGAGGTCTTCCCTGACACCACTGAAGCCCAAATGAACTCAAAGAGGGACCACGTTCTTGGCCACATCGTTTTAAATATCTCATGTCATTCTTGTCTCAGGTCAAAATCACTTTAAAGCCTCCCAGGAAAATGGTAGTGTTCAGTTTTCAATCCACTTCCTCCTATGCCATCTCGTCTTGTGGTCAGACATCATGGGGGTCACCTACACCAGCATTCTCAATGTCACGACTAGCTCTTGTAGACCGGGGTCAACCGGATGCCCTCGGACGCCTCCAGGGATGTGTAACTGACCTCGTCCTTACGGACAAACAAGTGTTGAAAGTACTTCCTGGTGTCGAACTGAAATCTCTCTGCCGGAGACCGCTACCCATTAGAGTGAAGCTTGTCCTCTGAGGCTTGAAAGGCTGTTTGATTCTTTTTCTACCCGAGAGTCCTTTAATGTTTTCAGATAATTATCCCAAATCATCCAAGACTTTTTTTTTTTTTTTTTTAACTGACAAAATGTCTCTTTCTTCCAGTCATCAGATGGCTTTTTGGGGGCAGATGTGTGCTCTTTTTGAGCAATATTGAGTTTGCTTTCAACTACAACCAAAACAAACAGAAACCTAGTCTCCCCCCTCCCTGCCTCCCGTTTTCCATCCTGTATTTAGTGTAAGCCAGCGCTCTTCCATCTGGATTCGAGGCTTACGATTTCTCCTTGCAATTTTCCCTTGTACGTGGTTCACTCTATCTTTTCAGCCTGCCTTGATCTCTTTGGGTTCCACTGCCATTTTCCAGTGCATTAGCTATTCCTCATAGCTCGGTGCCGTTTATAAACTTGGTAAGTGGGCTGTTTATACCTGTAATAGAGTCCCTGTGCACATGCCCAGTTAGAACAGGGGAATTGTAAGGTCAGAGTTCAGAATCTTCCCGAGATTCTGATTCTCCTTTCAGGTGCGTCCTGGACAATTAAGCAGTGCTCTTTCTGCTGACCTTATGTAGTCTGTCATTTAAACTCTGATCTTCCCATCACATTTATGAAGCTGCTCCAGAAGAAACCGCTGCATGCCCTGCTGAATAACAGACTTCGTTGTCCTGCAGGCCTCATCTGTCAGTCTAGAGACCATGCGTGCGGGCGACATAGAGCGGGTCTGTGTGACGCGCGGTTGGTGCGTCCTCGTTGCCCTCCGCGACCACCACTTCTCTCTTTCAGCTTTCAAAACTCACCCACTTTTTGATTGCTTAAAGACCAGACTTCTCAGGACGAGCTGTAGGTTCTTCACAGTCTGTCCCCAGTGTACGGACCGGCTTCATCTCCATCTAAGGCGCTTCCTCTTTACAACCAGCTGTACCAAACGGCGTGCTGTTCGTCAACCATCCATCTTTCCTCGTGTTGCTGGAATTTGGTACATTATTTTCTACCCACCTGAAGTGCTTCTGTGCTGTTCCTTCTCTCTGTCCATCTGGAAGATTCCCCTCAGTTTTAAAGACTCGGAAAATGTCCTTGATTCTCATCTCTGTGCTTTCCTAACACTTCGAATGCACACGTTCTGAATACCACGCGCTACAGGGACTGACCCATTGGTCCCTTCTACTGGCCTCTGTCTTGGGAAGGTCTGTTCATTACCAGAGACTAACTTGGTGCCTGGCATCACAGGGACTTAACAAACATTTCTTGAATTCTAGGATAAAGCTCTCCTATGGACAAGGCCTATGGACCAACGTAATTTGGATATCCATTTTCTCCCTTGAGGCAAATTGACTCTATTTTGCTATCATCTTTTCCCTCCACACTTTAGAAGTTCCTGAGAATTTCATTTCCAGATTCTCTGAGGGCAAATGACTGGAACTGCTCTGTGAGGCAAACTGTTTAAAACAATCAAGTACCCTTTTACTACTTCTTCCCTTAACCTGAGTCCTGGTTGCTTCTTAGAAGCACCATCACATAACGCGAGATTTGGAATGTTAGAGACTGGCTTGAAATCCTGGCTCTAATTCTGCTGAGCCGTGTAACCTCGAGAAAGGAAGCTTACTTCATCCATGTCTCGTTTCTCTGTTTATTATTTGAGGATTATCCCTCTCATCTTTATTATTTATTTTCTAATCATGTCTTCTATCATTTCCAATTTGAAGACTGTTAGCTAAGTGTTTAGAAACCCAATAGGAAATGAGTTGCTCTGTGTTTTCCCCTCCTTCTGGGATCACAACGCCAGTGGCCCCCCTCTGGCTGGCAGTGCTCTGCTCCTAGGCATCCACACACCAGTCCCCTGCCTGCTGAGACTCCAGATGTAGCCTGTTATGGTCATGCTTACCCATCCTGCAGGGGTGCTAAGTTGGATCCTTTGTTACACCGTTCTGATCCTGTCACTTGGGTTTTTACTACGTTCTGGATACCATACGCTGCCTGTTGGATGGACTGTTTTTTAATTACTGTAGCTCTAGCCACCCCTGGTGTCTGAGCTGCAGAAGTGATGGTCTGTTTCCAGACTACTGTTCTCCTGATGTGGTCAGTATGATCACTATCAGACTGTCTTTCCAAATAACTTCATTTGTCCTGGAATAAAAAGATTTGCACAGTAGAGGAAGAGAAAGCAGATGATGTAAGTTTTGTTTTATAGTCAAGGAAACTGGAGCTTGAGATGGTCGAGTCATTTGTCCCATGTGACCTAGATGTGAAACACTGCAGTCAGGGCTACAGCTCAGATGTGCCGATGCTGTCTTTAGTTCTCTTCTACAATTCCAAAAATGAAAGGGCAGGAGCTGAACTCAACATGTTCCTATTTCTTTCCACACATTACACAGTGTCTCACTCATAATATATGCTCAGCTAATTTTCCACCTATTTGAAAAATAAATGTATAACATTTAAAAATGGTGTCATTCTGGAAGTAATCTAGATCAGAGTTTAAACATTTCAACAGAAAGGAGAAAAGAACCAATTCCCGATAAGGACACATTTTTTTTTTAAACTTTTTTTTTTAATTTTATTTATTTATCAGAGAGAGAGAGAGGGGGAGAGAGCGAGCACAGGCAGACAGAATGGCAGGCAGAGGCAGAGGGAGAAGCAGGCTCCCTGCTGAGCTAGGAGCCCAATGTGGGACTCAATCCCAGGACGCTGGGATCATGACCTGAGCTGAAGGCAGCTGCTTAACCAACTGAGCCACCCAGGCGTCCCAGGACACATTTTAGTTTTTACTCTTCTCCCTTGCCAGCCCTCTGCCATTGCTATGGGAGCTCTACTTAGCAAGAAAATGGCCATAAAATGGACAAAAGGATTGTGAAAGTGGAGAGTAATTCATTAATGAGGGTATTGTGCTATAAATAATCGAGAGTTGACTACAGAGAAGAAGGTATTTAAAAAAAAAAAAAAACTTGTCCTTGGGGTAAGATTTCTCAAACCACTTTTCTTTTTTTTCACTCTGCTTGTATCAATCTCAAATCAGTTATCCCCTAACATGCCAACGTAGTATCGTGAACAGTATTATCCCTTCAACATTGTTCTCCTCTTTCTGCTTGCCCGTGTCGCTCACAATTCTTTCGTGTAATAAAAGCCTCAAATTAATAAAGTGCTTTCTCCTAGAAATTCAAAATGCCTTTTCCACATTAGCATTTAATTAATTCTCAACTATTCCTCTGTGAAGTGGGTGTGTGGTGGGAAAAGAAATGATCCTTCCCCTTATGACACACAAGAAACAGGTTTGAAGGGTGGATCATTTTGATCCACAGTGAAACCTGATGCTAATTCAGTTTTGTTCAAAGCTGTTGACTGGATTCTTCTAGTCCATCCAGTCTTCCAACAGAATAATGTTTATGGATTTATTCACAATAGATGAGCAAATAATTATTGGGTGCCAACTGCACGCCTATCCTGTTCTAGACCCTGGGAATACAGCATTGAATAGGAGAGGAAAAAATCCCTGACCTCACAGAACTTAATTTCTTCTGAGGGGAGACAGACAACAAACACAGTCAATAAGTGAATAGTACAAAATGGTAGAAGGTGATAGATACTCTTAAAGGCAAATAAACAGGGTAATGAGAAAGGAGAGTGCAAGGAAAATACATAATCTTTTTTTTTTCCCCTCAGAGAGAGAGAGAGAGAAAGTCTGAGGGGTGGGGGCAAAGGGGGTAGAGAGAGAGAATCTTAAGCAGGCTGAGCATGCAGCCCGACGTGGGGCTCGATCTCATAACCCTGAGATCATGACCTGAGCTGAAACCAAGAGTCAGATGCTTAACTGATTGAAACCATTGAGGCTTCACCCAGGAGAGTACATAATCTTAATTAAGGTATGTAGACTAGGCTTCGCTGAGAGGGTGCTATCTGAGTCAAGAATTGAAGAAAGAAAGGGAAGTCTACCTGAGGGAAAAGCATTCCAGGCAGGAGGAACAGCCAGTGCCAATATCCTGTGGCAGCGGCATGCCTGGAATGTTGAAAGAATCAGGGAGGGCAGTGTGACTGGAACAGAGTGAGGAAGGAAAGTAGCATGCACTGAGGTCAGAAGAGGTAACATGGTGTCAGATCATGAGGACCTCATCGGCCTTTGGAAGATGCTTTGAGTGATGTGGGGTGTCTTTGGAGGACTTCACATGGAGAAGCGACACAACTTCATTTTAAAGAGATCATTGACTGCGACATTGAAACTAGATGTAGATGGGAAGTGATGGGGGCAGAGAAAGCAATTGGGTCTTTGTTTTCACCCAGGAGAGATTAAACCAAGGCTCAAACCAGGCTGGCAGCAGAGGGGGTGGTGAGAATTCTGGACATAGTTTGCAGGGAGGGCCCACTGGATTTGTAGATTAGACTGAGTGTGAATTGTGAGAAAAAGAAATTTCATCCTCTGAAGTAGACTGGAAACTTCCTTGGGCAAAAGTCACCTATGACATTTCCTTGCGTTCTTTATATGTACTCCAGGTGTACATGTTATATGACATATATGAAAACACATTCTTATGCACAACAAATAATCAAGTATCTGATCAATGAAAGGAGGGATGGAAGGACAGAAGGAGGTAGTTCACACTTCAGGGATTCCGGCATCCCCAGTGATTTGCAAAAATATACACCGTTTTTATGGGTTACATGGTGTCATCCCCCCAAAAGATAATTTTAGAGCGCTAACCCCCTGTACCTCACAGCGTGACCTTGTTTGGAGTTAGGGTCCTTAGAGAGGTAATTAAGTTACAATGAGGTCAGTAGGGTGGGCCCCAAATCCAGTATGACGGGTGTCTCTATACAAAGGGGAAATTTGGACACAGAGGCATCCACAGAAGTCGTTGTGAAGAGACACAGGGAGAGAGAGCCATGTACAAGCCAAGGACATTGGCCTAGAACAACTCTTTTTTTCAGAGGCCTCAGAAGGAACCAACTCTGTCTGCACCTTTATTTTTGGACCTTTAGTCTCTAGAACTATGAGACGATACATTTCTGTTTTTTAAGCCTCTCAGTCTGTGATATTTTGTTACAATAGTCCTAGCAAACTACTACAATGATGTCCAATATTTCCAAAATATAAATAAAATTCTACTCCCCCCCCCAAGATAAGACTGCTGAAGCTACAACAAAACAAACAAACAAAATAACAACAAAGGCTTTAAATATCATTATTTGGGGTAGAATTCTATTTACTTAGCAAAGTAACAGGGCTTTTACTTTTTAGAAGTTCTATCTGGCATGGAAAAAGAGGTGCATTATTACATTTTACAATTTAATTTGTGTGACAGAAGTATCACAAAACGTAGGGTCCATAAGGAAAATGACCAAAATGATTTTGGATGATGATAGCTGAGGACCACATATTTACATGGTTTTGGAAAGAAAAGAAACAGAAAAATATCCCACAATATCCATGCTGTTTGCTGTTTACAACGTAAAGGGCCATTATGTAGGAGCAAAGTACCAAGGAGAACATATTAAAATCTTATCGTCTAAGATCCAAATGGATTTTGAGAGATCTAGTCTAATTCCCTCAGGTTATGTCTGGAAAAAATGTGAGTCCTGGGAACATTAAGGTGATGGACATAATTTTGGTCCCAGTGCACAATAACACAAATGATGAGACTTAACAAAAGAAGAAAGAGTGGACTGTGCTAGTCCTTGAATCTTCCTCCATATTTGCTTTGCAACCAGAAGTAGCCATGAACCACCTTGAGTCATTAAGGCCCAGAGAGAAAGGTGTGCATTAGGTGTGCAGAGGGAAGACAGGTGTGAGGAGAGACGAGACACAAGAGAATGACAGGTGTCTTTCTGGGAGATCCTCAGATCTTCAAAAACTCATTCTGTTGCTAGCGGCATTTTTCACATGTTTTCCTAGGGGTTTGGATTCACACAGATGTGTGTTTGCATCCGGACTCTAATATTTAGAAGGTATACAATCCTGATCAAATTTCCTAATTTGAACGTCAGATTCCTTACGTTGCTTGTGGGGTGAATTTTGTCAGAAATGGTGAGAATATTTTAATGCATTTAGAAATGGTGTGACTTCAGGAAGTGGTAGTTTTATTATAGTAATTTTCCCAGTGGCCTTCAGAATTTGCCTCTGTGCCTTACTAGAAACTCCTTCCCTTACCACCTTCCATGTAGACCTCCTATTAGTCCTTGAAGAGCCTTGTTGGAACATCAACCCCTTTCATACTTCCATTGCATTCTCATGTGTCATTGGTTTCAAGGTTTTTGCCTCTCTAACTTGGATTTCTTGGGGACTAGTGAAAAGGACCAGAAGACCTGGATGTGAGCTCTGCCAGCCACTCAGTCTGAGAAGCAGAAGCACTATGAAAACAATGGAGTACGGGGTGCATTATGGGAACAAGACCTTACATAATTGTAAGGGAAGCAGGCGAAGTTATTTTCCAGAATAATGAATTGAAAGATCTGAGAAAGGACGCTACTAACCCCCCACCTGGGGTCTTAGGCAAGTGGACGGGCAAGTTGAAGCTGATGGGGGAGCTGCGAGGCCAGGCATGGCCAGGTGCAGGAGGGAGCCAGGAAGTGCAGCGGACAGAAAAGTCAATGAAAATCTGTGCTCTTTGTGTGGCTGCTGCCTGCCTCTGTAGGTCCACATTCAGGCTTTTTGCAAGGTGTGCGGAGCTACTCTTCCTCAGGGGTGGAACGAAATTTGGAAAATCTGAATGTGAAGTGAGGGAGAATAAGGACATGCTAGAACCTTCTGGGACCCAACACATACCAACACACAAACTTCAAAGACCTTCAGAGAGGAATAGGTGCTGTCTCACTCTTTTCCCAATCTTGCACAAATTCCTCTACTCACTTAACTACAGGGGAAGGGATGCTGGGAAATGTAGTTCCAGCTAATCAAGTTGACTGGTACAAACCACCACAGCCACTTAGTGGTTATGTGGGTCGAATGCGGCAGTTTGCTTAACATTGCTGATTGTCGCCTTCCTTATTGGTGTATTGCTACAAAAGAGATAACAATTATAACTAGGGCTTTAGAGGGTAAAAGGAGATAATAATGCAAACAATGTATTACTAAATATAAAAATTATATATCAGATTGTTGTGATTAGATACATTGACTCATTTAGATAACATGCATCTACTTGTGGGCTAGAAACTGTACTATGCCTGGGATATATGGCGTGAGCTAAACAGTATCTCAGGCTTCTGGGTGGCTCAGTGGGTTAAGCGTCTGCCTTTGGCTCATGTCATGGCCCCAGGGTTCTGGGAATCTGCCCCCCTCAGTCGGTCCTGCTCCCTGCTCAGCAAGGAGTCTGCTTCTCCCTCTGCCCCTTTCCCTGCTCATGCGTATGCTCTCTCTCTCTCAAATATTTAAAATAAAATCTTAAACAGACAGTATCCTTGTTATCATGAAGCTTATAAACTTAATCTTCTGCTGAAAAGTCAGTCAATATAATTGAAAATTCACTATTGGTTTAGTAACATGGAGGTTGTTGCCAGAATAAAATGGGTTCAAGACAAAATAAAAGGAAAGGAAGTTCTTGGTGCCAAAGGAAGCCAAAAAAATAGGGCAGAAGTAAGTGGAAAGTGTGTCAAGGGAGATTTTATACATAACTATATGTACATGTAGATATCTTCTGCAAGATTATGTCTATGCTGATATAGATATACATAGATCTATGTGATGGATGGATAGATGGATGGGGTCCTATGCAGCCGGGGTGTATTTTACACCCCGTGTATAAAATATACACAGTTGGCTCTATTTTATCTGCTAGATCCACCAGTGATGAGCACAGGCATGGCCCCCAACAGGATCAGAACCTTCGTCTTGTGTCTGCTTCCTTCCAGCAGTTCTTCCTTAAGAGGAACAATGGTCAAGCTGAGTGAGCATGCCTCGTTATTCTTTCCAGATACATTAATTCCATTCATGTCAACTTCCCAGAAGTAGACTGAGCAGAGGGGAAGAGAAAGGGGCTGAAGGGAAGGGGAAGAGGTAGGTCTGGCTACAGCAAGAGTTAAGGAAATAGTAGAGAAGTATTTTTAAAAATGGCAACTTTGGGGGCGCCTGGGTGGCTCAGTGGATTGAGCCGCTGCCTTGGGCTCAGGTCATGATCTCGGTGTCCTGGGATCGAGCCCTGCATTGGGCTCTCTGCTCGGCGGGGAGCCTGCTTCCCCCTCTGTCTCTGCCTGCCTCTCTGCCTACTTGTGATCTCTCTCTCTGACAAATAAAATAGATAAAATCTTAAAAAAAAAAAAAAAAGGCAACTTTGATGAAAAAAACAGCACAATTTCCAGAGCACGCAATGCAGAAATTTGGGCAACTGGAGAGGAGTGGGAGATGGGTCAGACTAGGGTGTGTGTGAAGGGGTTGGATAGAAACGTTTGCCTGGCAGTATTTAGAACAGAGAATAGGTTAGATAACTCTTTGCTCCTTGCGTGAAACCTGCCTGCCTGGGTGGGACTGGGGAACCGCACTGGACCCCATGGTTTGCTCTGAGCAGTCGTCCCTACTACCAGGGTAACTTCTGTTCTCCTCGGATTTAGGGGATTAAGAAGGGGCTGTCTCTGGATTATCTTTCGTCTTTCCCCCACACCTGGCCCCGCTGAGGAAAGAAAACTTCAGATATTTATAGCTTCCCAAATCTGCCCCGAAAAGCCAGAGACGCAAGTTTCTTGACTAGAATTGGGCCAGCCGTGATTCTTCTTCTTCCTGTCGTTCTAATCCTTAGAGGGGAATTAGTGACAGCGACTTGAAGACTAATTCCGGGGGATCAGCACCCCAGGTCCTCTCCGAAACCCGCGCGGGGGTGAGCGCGGGCAGAGGCGAGCCCTCGGAGCACCGCCGTCCCCGGGCGGCCGCGCGCAGCTGGGGACGGCCCTTCCGTGGCACAGGTGGCAGGTCTCCGCGGCGCCCGCAGCCTCCAGACCGGGGCCGTCTCTCCAACTTGGGAGGACGCTGTGCACGCCGCAGGCTGCGGGCTGAGCGGCTCAATCTGTCCTGGCCATTTCCTTCACTCCCAGGACTCCTCGTGTCTCCCCACGCTCGTCACTTAAGCGCAGCGATAATCAATCATCCGCTGCCCTCGCGCTGCCGGCGGAGTCCGCGGGCACGTGATGAAGCGCGGCGGCGGCGCGGGGCTCCCTCCACCCTCCATCCCTCCATCCGCCCGCCCGCCCTGCCCTTCCGGCGGCCGCTCGCCGCCCCGCTCGGGTCCCCAGGCCGCCCGCGGCGCGGACACCGGCTGCCGCGCGTGCTGTGCGCCCGCCGGGCCGGGGGCGCGAGAGCGGCCGGCGGGGGCGGCCGGCGGGGCGGCGAGCGCGGAGCCCGGGAGCCCGCACCTCTGGCCGCCCGGCCCACGTGACCGCCCCTCCTCCCGCCTCCCAGTCGCGCGCACGGGCCGGCGTCTCGGCTCCCGCGCGCGCTCGGCGGGTCCCCGCGCCCGGGAGCAGAGGCGGCGGAGCGAGCGGGCCGGCCGGGCGGCGGGGGAGCGGGGGGAGCGGGCGCGAGCGGCGGGCTGCCGGGGCCGCCCGTGCACGGCGGCGGTGGCCTGAGCCGCGCGGTTCCGCATCCGCCGAGGGTGATGAGGCTGCCCTGCCTCGCTGCTCCGCTTGCCGCCAGCTGACAGTGCCGGCACCCAGCCCGCCCCGGAGCGCAGACGCCGCGGGGCCGTGACCTTGGCCGAGGAGGTAAATAGGGGAGGTGGTTGGGGAGGAGGAGGCGGCGCGGCCCCGCGCGCCCCGCGCCCCCCGCCCCGCACCCACCCTCGCTCGGCGCCCCGGCGCGCGGCCGCCCCGGGAGCCCCGCGCCCCAGGCGGGCTGCGGGCGCCGCGCTCGCCCAGGTCCGCGGTGCTGAAACTGCTGCCATTTGTGCTGCCGGGAGAGCCGGGCGGCGGGAGCTGGGGTGGGGGGGGGGCTCCCGGGTTTGCTGCTCTTGGGCTGGTGGCGCTCAGGTTCCTGCAGGCGGGCGCGACCCACGGTAGCCCAGGTAATTGCCCCGAGGGTGGACTCCCACCGGGTCCTGGGGCGGAGACGGATTCTCGTGCCTTCTGGCGAAGCCGGGCAGCGTTCCGTCCGGACTTCCCAAGTGGAGTGGAAGAGGAGGGGACCCGGTGGCGGGCAGTGCGGGCGGGCAGGTGGAAGTGGGCGCAGCTCCTCGGGCTCCGTGTGGGAGACCCGCGGGGCGAAGGGAGAATGCCACGGGGATGGGCCTGCCTGCTGCGCTGCCTGCTGCGCTGCCGGCGGGGCAAGTAGCCAGGTACCTGGGAGCGAGTGTGCTGCCACAGGGGGCTGCCTTTCCGCCCTCTTGGGAGAACATCATCCAGATGCAAGTACTGGGAGACAGGAGAACTCTGTAGCGCAGGAATGGTAACCGTGGGTTTTGGAGGCGAGCGTCAGATACTTTTTAAGAGGAGTATCCTGGAGATGAAGTCAGTTAAAACCATAGCCAAGTGCTTATGATTGTCATTTCATACAACTCCCTGAGGGTACTGTAGGTGTAAATTCAGTTTTCTTTCTTTCTTTCTTTCTTTCTTTCTTTCTTTCTTTCTTAAATCTATTTCTGTGCCACTTCCTGCAGTCAGCCTGGACATGTAAGTCGTGTACATGTGCTCCATGTGCAGTGGGGGCTGTAGGTTATGAACAGGATTCAGATGCCTCCCCCCCACCCACCCCCTTGAACACCACCATTCGCCTCTGACTGAAGTCTCCCTGGCTCTTTGCAGCGCGCACACCAGTAATTCCAGTATCTGAGAGCAGAGCAAGTGTGGGGTGACATGGCCCAGGGGAATAATTACGGGCAGACCAGCAACGGGGTGGCGGACGAATCGCCCAACATGTTGGTGTACAGAAAGGTAAGAATTTCTTCACTTTCTTGGAGAGAGGGAAACTTTCGGCTTCCTTGATTCTCCCCCTCCCCCCACTCCCGGGGTAGAGTGTGTATCAGTTTTGTCACCTGGTGGAGTTCCCAAATTGCCAAGTACTGCACAGCATACTCGGATGTTCTCACTGTGCAGAGACACAATGAACTAAATGAGGCCGGCCATCCTCTGCGCGCTCCTTTGTCTGCTGATTTCCTGTAGGTTAACCTACAGCCAGAATTATCAGGAAGTTTGGGCATCCCACATATTTTCTGATACATGTGCTTTCATACATATGCATAATAATTATGCATAATAGTTTTCAGAAGTGCTTTCTTTGATGTACTCCCCCTCAGCCTTTGGGTTGTAAGGATTATGTAAATATATAACACGTTAGGAATGAAAAGACCACTTTGCAGTTCTGCAACTAGAGTGAATGTGTCTGTGAATCTATGGTTGGTTTAAAGATTTTACTTATGACTAAATAATTCTTTTTTTTTTTTAGCCTAAATTATATTTTTTTACTATGGGTTATTTTTACGATTTTGTTTATGAATATTTCAATGCCACATGACCGTTAAACCTTTATATTTAGAGCTCCTCCCCCCACCACAAACCGATCTGACAGCTTTATACATTTTATAACAATGCTGTCAACAACAAACTTCTAGACACCGAGCAGCCATAATACAGATACATTTGAATACTGTGTGTGCTTTAGAATGGTTGCTTAGGTAACTTCATTCTGGTCACAACAATATTTTTAAAATGAAGGAAGCAGTATTCTTGATTTAACTTCTGTACCAGTCGTTTCTATTGCCTTTTATGCTGGGATTATTTTTCTTTAGCATATTATCTGTAGTGCTTATGGGGCATGATTTCTTTAGTTTATGTTAGCAGTGACAAAAAGGAAATCATACCTTGGAATCAGGAAGATTGTTAAAGGTTTCATCAGCATGAGCTCATAGGAGTCCCGGTGAAGTTTCTATATGTTCTCTCATGAATACAGCTGAAAAGCTGGATGCTACCTTCACCTGCTGCACTCAATCTAAACTCTCCTGCGATGTGGATCAAAATCATTAAGAGGTGGTGGTGAATATGCATTTGAGGGAATATTGTTACTGCCTTAATGTGAAGGTTCATGGGCATCCTGACACAATGTTAGCATTTTTTTTTTTTCTCTCGGTTTACAGACAGTACTGTTTTATGTGTCTGGGACAATGCAGTATGATAGGAAATGAAAACTGGAGATTAGTTGCCTATTTTAGATTTAAAGCATCCCAGCTGGATAAATTAAGAACATAATCCACTTGAGCCTAAATTATTACTATTGTATTCCTACATCAGTTGAAAAAACTGGGTATTTGCCACCCATTCTGTGTAGGGTTTGTTCTGAGAAGAGCTGTTTGGAGGGTAGTTGTGTGTTTTTAAGTAAGTTACCATGTTTTCTTTGTTTGGTATGCTTTTAACATAATAAGCAAGAGGTAGCAATGGTCAGTTCTGTAAATTGCGTGTGGAGAGCTGGACTTTTGGGTGTAAAACTACAGTGTTTAGCTACTTTTGTTCAGTCAAACATTGTGTTCTTTTTCTGGTTCTTTAGAGATAGATGAGGCTACATTGATCAGCCACCTGACGCTTACCTTGATTAGAAATAAACTCGGTGTGACACGAATCCATGTATCTCATTTAGTCAGTTATTATGAGAATAGATGAAAAAATGAGTCTAGGAGCTTTAGAAATAGTTACTAGATTATAGATTGCACCCAAGCTTCTTATCCCTCATTTTTAATTTATTATATAAATTGTTGTATAGCACTGAATTGCTGTTAGTGCTCCTGGTAAGTTAACAGACTGTGACTTAGGGAGGGACTATGATGCCTCATTCTTTCAAACGTTATTATTTGGTTGGTTAAGCCTGGAACTGCTTATGCTACTATTTTGCCCACCTTTTATTAGCTCTTTGTTTCATATTAATGACACAATTTATTCTTAGAAAATATTTCTTGGAAAAATCGTTATTAGAAAAAAAAATAACTCAGTTCGGGGATTTGTACCCATACTGCGTAACTGCAGATTGCCTGTGTATTCTTTTATTGTCTAAGCACACACGTTTTGTGTTTGTGATATTCAGAATAATGTCTAAGTAGCAGATAATTTATGTAATGAAACATCGAAGTGGCCCATGTCTGTGTGGAGACATAGAGTCGGACATCATGGTTTCATGTGACCCTTTTACCAGTTTCTTGTGTCTTCTATGGTCTGTGGACTTTATGTTTAATTTTCAGTGGCAGCTAAATCGTAGTGCGAAGAGCAGCAGAGCTGGGGGTGGGGGTAGGACTTCTGGATGGTCCTAGGGTATTTCATCTGCTCCACCTGCTTAAAGGAAGAAACACGATGGTACAAATGCTTCTCCATCACGAAGTCAATTATCGGTTTGGAAAAGAACTTCTCGACCACAGTGCATTGCGCACTAGCAGAGCAGAGATGTTTTATCAACTCATGGGGGTTTTCTACTCTGCTTTACTGCTGCCACACTGTTCTTGGAAGTAGTAGGTCCTGGGCTAGAAACATTCGTAGCCTTCTCTCCGTTCCCCTCCCCCACAGGCCACCTCTGGTTTACTGTAAGGATTCTCCTAACTTCCACACCTGGAGGATATGCGTGCGCTGTTGCCATTTAGTCTGGAGTTCCCGTGAATGAACACAGGTGGTAGTGACCTTCCCGTGAGAGAGGGCTTCAGTGAATGTTTCGTAAAGTGGAAGGCCCAGCAAAGCGCTGGGACACAGGCCTTTCTCCTGTTTGTCAGCTGTCTCCCCTTTAGTGATTAGCCTCACTCGGATTGTAGGAGCTCCTCCAAATGAATGGAAATTTCCAAGGGTCTCTTTTTGGTGGAGAATCCTGGAGTGATGTTATAGGAAAATGCACAGTGTGTAGGATGACAATGCCCCAAGCAGAGTGAGGGCCACCATGGTGCCAGCTGGGGGCCACAGTTTGGCTGCCTCATGGTCAAGGTTGGGACCTGCAGGTCAGACTGGGATGTCTGTGCGCAGCTTTTCTGGCTTAATGTAAGGGATCGCAGGTGGAAAGATGGGTGAAATACATAAAAGGGATTAAGAGATACAGACTTCCAATTATAAAATAAATAACTCGGGGAGATGAAAAGTATAATATAGTGAAATTAGTCAATAATATTGTAATAATGGGGGCACCTGGGTGGCTCAGTGGGTTAAGGCTCTCCCTTCAGTTCAAGTCATGATCCCAGGGTTCTGGGATGGAGCCCCACATTGGGCTCTCTGCTCAGCAGGGAGCCTGCTTCCCTTCCTCTCTCTCTGTCTGCCTCTCTGCCTACTTGTGATCTGTCTGTCAAATAAATAAATAAAATCTTAAAAAAATATATTGTAATACTGTATGGTGATAAACGGTGTTGACACTTGGTGTGGTGAGCCCTGAGTAACAACGTAAAGCTGTTGTATCCATATGTTGGAACCTGAAACCGTTATAACATTGCAAGTTAATTACACTTCACTGAAAGAATTTTTAAAAAATGTAGGGTCTCTGTAGGCTTCATTTGATGTCATAGGTACACTTTAAAAATCCATATGGACAAAATACATGCCTTACCGATTTTTCAACTCCTAATGCTGTTTCCATTCCTAAGCCCGTGATTGAAGTGAGAGCGGTTCTACTGTTTTATGTAGCTGAGAACACTTTAAAAGCTCGTAAAATAGGAGGCTTGTCCACATTTAATTTCGGGGCTTTTGGGCTTCCTGGGCTCCTTTCAGGCAGGTATTCGCTGGAATGGAATTAGAAGTAATCAACCTCCTTAAGAAGAGACCGACTGAACTCCAATTTGTCCTGGCTTTGGGCTAGCTTCTAGAAACATTTGCGGAGGTGATGGCTTAGACCTCAGTTTTGTTCAAATGCCGCTGGCGTTCCTGCTCTGTTCTGGGCAGAGTCCTCGTTCGGGGTGTGACCGTGGCTGGAGAGGATGGCCGAGCCGGAACCCGGGGTACCCGGAGACACATTCCGAATTGGGTGTCTGGCCAGCATACTGCCCACTAGACAGTATACATCACTTTTTGTCCAGCGGCTGACATTCCTGCATTTGAAAAACAAAAGATCTAGGGCATCTTGGGGCCAGTATTTCAAATTGGCTGGAAAATTGGCTGGAAAACTGGCTTCTCACCAGCAAGAATGCTCGAAATGACCAGTAATCTCTGATGCTACTGGAGCAACCATTTATGGTTTGACTGCCAGAAAAGAAAACCGTCATGTTTTCCTCATTTGCTACCTTAGTGGGTTGACCGTGTTTTGGGGGACAGCAGAGCTGCGTGTCCGCCACACCTGCACCCGTCCCTCGCCTCCCCTTGCCCGCCCGTCCTCTGCCCCGTCCCGTGCTCCGCTCCTCTCTCCATCTACCATGTACTTGTGCTCCTTCCAGTTGCTTCTTTTAATTTCTTCTTTTCAAAACAGACCAAAGCGTGAAGGTACGTTTTCCCTGAGGTGATGCTCTGTTTAGTTGTAAAAGAGAAAATGACGCCTTTTGGGGAAGAGAGCAGATTCCATTCTGGTTTGGAATGGAGGGATGCTTTTAAACCTGGTCGCCTATGTGCCACGGGGTCTGATATGTTGCCGGGCACGTGGTGTGGCAAAACGTCCATCTATAAGGCCCCACTGCTCTGTTCTTGAAGGCAAGGGGGGCCCACTGGCCTTTCCTGCAGAAAGGTGCGTTGGGAACTGTCACCCCAGTAGGACGATCACCCATTCTGATTGGCTTGACCTAGACCTTGCCTTCGAAGACTATGAAATCCATCTGCTCCAGGAGAGTACACGTACCCAAAAGAAAGGGGAGGGACTTGTTTCTTCTTTGGAAGAAATCAAGCCACTGACATTCCTAGTCTCTTGGGGGTACGTGTGGGAGTTAGCTGACATTTTCTACATTTTCTAACTCCGTGCCTCTGTCCCTTTAGGATTGTCCAATCTGGTCAGTCTTAAGGGTGTCAATACCCCCCCACCCCACCCCAACTCCATTATAAAAAATAACCATTGACATTTTTGATCCTTACTTACCTTTGGTCTTTCTGGGTTTAGGGTGCTGGTGAATGTTTGTAACTGATAAGAGAAAGACCCAGGAGAAAAGAGAGGGATGTTTGCAAATAGATCATCACAAAAAAGCCTGAGCCTTTAAGCCCTCAGATTTCTCGATTAGGGGCTCCGATGGGGGGTAGGGACCAGGAGACGTGTCTTGCCATTGCTGAAAAATTCCAAAATGGAGTGTCTTCTCTAAATTAGATGATTTGAAAGCACCTTTCTGGACCAAGGGAGATTGTCTACTATAAATACGAGCTTAATCTGTGGGAATCAAATGCAGACCTATTTTCCCCTCAGTGACATAAATCCTGACATGTGCCCTGAGATGGAATACGGCCGGCCTCTGTGATGTTTTTTGCTGAGAAGCAGACATTTTAGGAGTAATAACTTCAATGATGGATTTGGGGTAATAATTAACTTGTGTTCGAAGCAGGAAAGCCTTGCACGGTTGAGCTTTCCCCTCACCAGTTGGTGCTTGCCGGTGTGCTTTGTGGGATTAAGATAAGGATCTGTGGCCTGAATTTGATTTCCTTTATTTCCTACCGGATCGAATTGATCAGAAGAGAGTGCAGATGTAGGAAAGAGAAACTGTCTAGGGATTTTATTGCCTCCTAATAACCTTTGTGGTTCTACTGAGTGATGGAAAGCAGGGTATTTTTAGGTGGTGTGGTGATGGAATGTGTTCACTGCAGAGAATATGGAAATATTTTGGATTTGGATAGTTTGGGGACATTATAAATGTTTAGTGTCCTTGAAAAACGGAATCGTGGGAAATAAGCAACTCAGATACTTGGCCCTCAGTGCCCTCTCATAGCAGTGAAGAGGAGACATTGGAAGATCAGGGTGAGAGGCACTTCTGTCTTATAAAACACCAATCTAATTATAAAATAACTGTAAATGATAAAGTGGGTACCCGGTTCCTTAGGGAAAAAGAGGCCCACTTCTCTCTGCCGTTTGCCCAAGGCAATATGAAAATTTAGCTTACCCTCTTTTCAGTTCCCTTTGTCTTGTGCCTAATTCAATTAATAAAGGTCTCAGGACACTGGAACTCTGATAGAGGGTCATGAACTTGGTTCCAGTTCCATTAAAATTGCCACCTGGTGTAGGCTGGGATATTTTGGCTCAAGAACCCATCCAGAGAGATAAGTTGCTATTCTGTCTTCTGAAAAAAACATTAGCTGGTTTTCTTAAGAGTAAGTCTGGGAGCCTTCTCATTTTTTTTCTTCCTTCCTGGTGATGAGCGAGTGAACAGTTTCTTAAGAAGTGGAAGGAACTTGTGCACTACAGTTGTGTGGTCTTGGTTTTGAATCTTGGCTCTGCCATTGTTTACCTGTATGGTTGTGGGTTAGCAACTAACTCCTTTCACTTCAGTTTCCTTATCTATAAAACAAGGAAAACCAAAGATGATTTCCTTGGTAGAGCTGTTTGATGACAAAATGAGTTACCTGGGGAAGTGGCTTGTAGAGATCCCAATACATTAGATATATATTAGATCGTCAGTCAGTGCTGTAACAAAAGTAATAGTAACTATTATTCTGTTTGTCTAATTAAAATTATTAAACACCTTGTATGTGCCGTGGGAACCACTATGTTGTTAATTTTTTAATAAAGTGAAAGAGGTAAATATTTTCATGTCTTCCAGATAGTTAAGGAGGCGGTTCTGTAGGATGCTTTGGTGGTACCATTTTCATTACGCTTACAATGTCCTTTCTGAAATAGCTAGCTTTTCATAGCTAGCTTCTCCTTTTTTCTTTTCTTTCTTTCTTTCTTTTTTTTTTTTTGGCTAGCTTCTACTTTTTAATAAGCTCTTAGAATTATTATCTTACATATCTCTGAAGTCTGTACAGTTCCTTGGATATTATGTAAACTAAATAAAGCCTTTGGCTCCAGGAATTTCAGAAGTAAAAGGGAACTTAGAATTTGTCTGCTTTTTCATTTTGTAGATGATGCAGTTGAGGGTCGGAGGGGTAACACAATTTGTCTGCAGTCACACAGCTTGAATTCACGTCTCTGTCTTTTGATGGTGTTCTCTTTAATTTTTATTTATTTATTTTTTTTTTTGTAAAACTGGTCTATTTTAAGAAAGCTGAGAAGCGCATGGGGAAGTGGCAGTGAGAGAGGACAGGGTCTCCCAGTCCGAAGGGCTGGGTGTGCATTCCTTGCACCCCTCAGGACCTGTGCCACCTTGGACACCTTTATCACCTTCTCCGAGTTTTGTTTCTGTCCTAGAATTGACACACTGCTCCACAGAATCTTCGAGAGGATGAATCGAGATATAACGAAAATGCCTGCGAGTGACTGACAGATAATACTTGTGGACGCTTTTTGGGAACTGTGGAAATTACCAAGGCTCCTTGAAAAAGTGAACTTTGCAGAAGGCCTCCTGATAAGTCTTCCCCAGCTTGCCAAGTGTCCCCATGGCTGTAGGTCACGTAGAAGCTCAACAGACAAGATTTTGCCTGTTTTGGTCATTGCTGGAAGATGTCAAAAACAGTATAAGTCTACATGACCTTTCTTGGCCACACAAAGCTTTTGAATGTCAGACAAACTGATTTAACAGCTCCTTTTTCTCTTGTACAGAAATCTAGGGAGATTTTCCCCCCTATTCAAGATGACCTATCCCTAAACATTTTGAAGAAAAGTGCCACATAGAACACATTTTACCAACATTTCTGTCACTGAACTTTTCTAGGTGCATTTCCTTTGGTATTTAAAGCCATATGTCGCTTGCTCTGGCTTATACTTAGTATTTGGTTTTGACTTTTGATTGTTAATTAGAATAGTTGCCATTTATGGAGTGCTCACCTTATGTCCGGTTCTTCACAAATATCACCCGTCTTCCTTAAAATGATGTTGCATGTGGGTTATTAGTATCCTGTTTTCCTCCTGAGCTCGCTGAGGCTGACTCATGCTGACTCCCAGGATGGCTCAGGGGTTAGTGGGAGGGCTGGTGCGCTTCATGACGCTGGGGACATCTGTCATTCCCGGCCACGTTCCCAGCACCCACAAAAGTGGTGCATAGCAGGTGTCCCAAATATTGACCACGCAAATGCATGAATGAGTGCGTGAACGAATGGATGACTGCTTCGTCCGAAGACCCTGCTCTGGCCTCTTCACCGTGTTGCTTCCGGTGAAATTAGCAAACAGTCATGCCTCTCAGCATTCAGATCCTCTCGCTCTGTGTGCTTGAGCCCAGGCCGTGTCTCATCCCCATGGTGGGCCCTGGGGACAGAGTTGTGGACAAGGCAGACAACGTCTGAGCCCTCATGGAGCTTATTTCATGGCAGCAAAGACAGATGTCAAGCCACTCATCCTAGGGCGATTAGCAGCATAAAAGGGGAAGAACTGGGTGATAAGGAAATTCACTTCTTTTTAGAAACCAGATTTTCTGTTGATCTGGATCTTCTTGTGGCAGTTCCGAGTGCCCCACCCCGCCCCAAGGGGGCGCTGCCTCTGACACTTGGTGAGGACTCAGTAAAGGACCCGAATGGAGCTCAGCTCCTGTGGAAATCCTCAGGGATCTGCTGAGGCGACTGAGACAAGGGTGTTGATCTTAGCCCTTCGAAAACTCAGTGTTTCTGAGTTCTCATTCAGGCATCCCCATTCTGGCCACTCGGGATTGATGAGGCCATCCTGAGCCAGCCAGGAAGGGGAAGAGACTCCTGTAATTAGAGGAAGGTGTTTGTTAAGCTCAAGGACTTGCAGTCAGACTCCTGGATCAAAACTGGGATACTTGTGAGCTTGAATCAGGTTTGCTTCGTTGAGTCTCAGGTTCCTCATCTGTGAAACGCGGATGGTAATAGCTTATGATGAGGCGTACGTACATAAACGGGATGTAAAGCTTGGGTGAGTAGGAAACATCCTATATATTTTAACTATTCCTTAAAAAAGCCCAAAGAAAAGGAACTGGGTTTTCTCTATAAACGGAAGCAGAAATATCTAGGGAGCACTTCCCTTGGAGAAATGTTCTTTCTTACCCATATTTTAGAATTTGCTGCCCTTCAGTGGCTCTTGATAATTTGGTTAAAAATTGCTTCAGTACAGTAAAAACTACCTAAAATGTTCAGTTATGGTACAATTCAAACAGCAGCAGAAAAAAATAATAGAAGGGTCCTGCCTGTGCCCATCAGAGAGTAGAACAGTTATTAACCATGGGTAAGTCTTGTTTTATTTCTATTTCCCCACGGACACTGTTCCCGAGGTGATTATTTTGAGGTGCATCTCAGAAAAATATATCTTTTAAGATCTAAATTCCTTCATACACATATAGGGTAAATGAAATGATAATTATTCTTTCAATCATCTTGAGTCCTCAGTATAATGGTACATCCTACTTTGTGAGTTTTTTATTTTTATTTTTATTTATTGTTACTTTTTTTTAAAGATTTCATTTATTTATTTGACAGACAAAGATCACAAGTGGGGAAGCAGGCTCCCTGCTGAGCAGAAAGCCCAATGTGGGGCTCGATCCCAGGACCCTGGGATCATGACCTGAGCCAAAGGCAGAGGCTTTAACCCACTGAGCCACCCAGGTGCCCCAAGTTTTTTTATTTTTTAAATATTTGCTCAAAGGGGTCTATCATTCTGTTTTCTTTTTTTAATTGTGGTAAAACATACATAACATAAAATTTACCATTTTAACCATTTTTAAGTGTACCATTTGGAGGTATTATAGGCTTCATTGTACAATTCTTTCCGTCTTGCAAAACTGAAACTTGTTCCCATTCAACACCCATTTCCTATTCTCCTTTCTCAACCCTGGCAACCACCAGGCCACTTGACGGATGCGACCACTCTTGGGACCTACTATAAATGGAATCATGGCATATTTGTCCTTTTGCCACTGGCGTATTTCACTAGTATAGTGTCCTCAAGGTTCTTCGACTCTCTCTTATGTGTCCCATTGTAGGGATGTAGGTCACATTTGGTTTATCCATCATTGGTGGATGGGCCCTCGGGTTACTTCCCCCTGTGGCTACTGTGAATAACGCTGTATTGAACATGGGTGTGCAGAGACCTATGAACTATATGGCCATTTAGATTTCTGTCTAAGCAAAATTCTTTTGTTTTTGTTTGGAATTCTGAGCTAGCTTTTTAATAATGGGGAGAGCTTTCAAGTCCTTTCTGTTCTTAGCTTCCAGGTTTTTAGCTAAAGTGAAGCCTCCATACTTGACTCTTTTAGGTAATGGCCATGATGAAGTTTGAGGAATAAAAAATAATAATAACAACACATTTTTAAAAAAAAGATTTTATTTATTTATTTGAGAGAGAGACAGTGAGAGAGAACATGAGCGAGGAGAAGGTCAGAGGGAGAAGCAGACTCCCTGTGGAGCTGGGAGCCCGATGCGGGACTCGATCCCGGGACTCCAGGATCATGACCTTAGCCGAAGGAAGTCGTCCAACCAACTGAGCCACCCAGGTGCCCCTGTAATAGCACATTTAAAAAGAAATTCTGTTTCATTTGTTTTGAGTCTGAAATAACTGCATTTGGGGGTGTTGAAATGGGACAGGAAGTCTCACATCTCTTAGAGAATCTTGTAAATACTTTAAAGATTTTCCCAGACCCTCTCAAAATTTAATATTCATTGTCCTTCTTTGGCTTTTGGATAGTTTCTCCACAGTTATATTCCCAGTGCATTAAGTTTGGATAACAGCAGTGCATATAGAACATTCTGTCCAGAAGGTAAGAAGAGAGATGTATTCACGATTATAACCAGAGAAGGTAATTTCAGATGAATCTCTCCTTCTATCTTAAGTCTGGCCTTATGCATTTATTTATTTATTTTTAGAACATTTCTTTCTTTTTTTTAAATTTAATTTTATTTTTTCAGTGCTCGAAGAGTCATTGTTTATGTACCACACGCAGTGCTCCATGCAATACGCGTCCCTGTCATACCCACCACCAGGACATTCTTTTAATTTTAATGAAGTCTCAGTACAGGTCACTTAGACTGGGAGTTTTAATGGCTTGAATGCAAAGCAGTTTATCTGTGGGTGGGGTTCTGATTCTCCCCGCTAAGTAGCATTGTGTTAAAAATGGCCTTAAAACTTAAGTGATATTCTTTCTCTGAAAACTTACTAGAAGCAAATTAATTTATCCACACCTTATTGCTTTGTTTGACTCAAAGCTCATTGTCACTTTATAAAACTTAAACCTCCCTGCCCTTGAAATTTCTGCAGTAAAAGCACTCGGCATGGCTGAGTGGAGTGATGGTCCCACGTTCTAGGCTCCCCAAGGCCTGGTAGGCCTGGCTGTGTCACATCTTCTGGCCGAGGAAACGTAAACAGAAGAGATGTGCATTGTATCTGAGGCGTGGCCTTGGAAAAGAAGAATATACGCCTTTCCTTTTCCCTTTCTCATTCTTGGTGGCTGGTGTCCAGTCATCTTGGCCATGAAATGGACAGTGACAGGTGTGGATGGCAGAGCAACAAAAGGGAGCGATCCTGGGTTTCTGATCACTGTAGAGTCAGCCTACTGACCTGACTTGCCCACATAAACTTTACGTTGGAGGAAAATTGACCTATGTCTTCTTCTGCTATTGTTTTTAAGATTTTATTTACTTTTTAAAAAGATTTTCTTTCTTTCTTCTTATTTTTATATATTATATAAAATATATATAATATATAAATAATATATAATAATATATAATATTTATATGAATTTATAATACATATAAAAATTTATGTTATATACATTTATATATACTTTGTATATATTTATATATAAAGTATATATAATATAAATTATATTTATATTTATATCAATTTTATATATTATATATTTTATATATTATATTTATTTATTATTTATTATTATTTTCTTTATTTATTTGACAGAGAGAGACAGGGACAGAGGGAACACAAGCAGGGGCAGAGGGAGAGGGAGAAGCAGGCTCCCCTCTGAGCAGGGAGCCCGATGTGGGGCTTGATCCCAGGACTCTGCAGCCACCCAGGTGCCCCAAGATTTTATTTTATGTTTTTAAAGCAGTCTTAGATTTACAGCAAAACGGAGAGGAAGGTATGGAGATTTCCCAGTTACCCGTGGCCCTACGTGGAGTCCCCCATTATCAACATGATTCCTCGGAGTGGTACATTTTTCACCGGGGACGAGTCTGCATGGGCACATCCTAATCGCCCAGAGTTCGCTGTTCACTGTAAGGCTCGCTCCTGGTCCTGCACATTCTGTGGCTTCGGACAGATGTGTCGTGACATGCGTCTGTCATTCTCGCGTTGTACAGAGGTTTTCATCACCTCTCCTATCTTCCAGGTGTTCCTCTCTTCTGTCACTTGCAACAAACCCAAGTTCTAACTAATTCAACAACTGCATTAGTGCCTTTTGTTTTGCACTGTAAGATGGTGACAGGGCTCGAATTTTATTTGAAATGTAAGTTTCTTTTATTTTAAAAAGCAATCTATTTGCTGTCTATTTTCTTTCGAACAACTTAATTGAGAAATTTGGACTTAGATTAATTATGCAAATGTTTCACTTTAATTTAGTAAATGCTTATTGAACAATTGTTAGGTGCAAGGTGATTTACTAGAAGTATCGGGATAAAGAATCTGTGAAGATGATGATATTTTCTTTATCACAGCACTTCACAGTGTCAGGACTGGAGGATCAACAGTTTCACAAGTAATTTCCTACACACACACACACACACACACACACACACCCCTCCTCATAAAATTGATGGTGCAATTATTCAGTTTTTTAAAAATTTCTGTTTTCCTATAAGGACACTAAGGCCTGGGAATGTTATTAGCCCGTGTCAGAAAACAAATGTAAATGAAAACTGTATTATTTATTTTACTGCAAATTAAATATGGCAAGGGTGAGAGGAAAAACCTTAAAAAATATTTGAACTTATTTTTTTTTTTTAAGATTTTATTCATCTGACACAGAAAGAGATCACAACAGGCAGAGAGGCAGGCAGACAGAGAGGGGGAAGCAGGCTCCCTGCTGAACAGAAAGCCCAATGTGGGGCTCAATCCCAGGACCCTGGGATCATGACCTGAGCAGAAGGCAGAGGCTTAGCCCACTGAGCCACCCAGGTGCCCATATTTGAACTTATTTTTGACCCTAGAACTTGGTCACACGTACAGCAGACCCTACCCAGAAAGTGCACTTCTTGCAGTGCACTTGGCTTGCATGGACGTTTGGCTAATTAAAAACGGAATGATTTTGTATAATAAAACAAAAGCTGCTTAAAGTTATAGATAGAATAGGCTTATTTGAACATGGACGTTAACCTTGTTTTATGTTTGGAAGCATTTTGTTGAGCGTGTTTATGAAAACCAGTATGAACGCCCCCCCCCCCGCCCTAGTAGCATCCTTGGTAGAAATTCCTCATTCTTAGCCATAGAAGTGAGTGGCTGAGCTGAATTTCAGCGAAGAGTTAAGCAGGTGCAATGAGAACGCTGTACCGTAACTGTTTATTCCGCCGAGCCGCGGGGCCTCCGTGTATCAACAGTATCCGCCGAACAAAGCAAACTTTGTTTGGGCATTTCTGCTGTAGCACGATGCAGCCCTCAGAAAAAAGAGCCCCACATTCTGCAAAAACACACACTATAAATAACTGCCATTTTCAGGGAAATAGAATTGGAATAGATCACTCTAAACATTTTAACCGCTCAAAACATTTTCTGTTGCAAACCTTCACCAGAACGATGGCGAGCTTAGGAGAAGGAACGGCGCAACTCTAGTAGCCTGCTCACCTCCCTGCTGGTAAAGGGGTCCCGCGGTCATGTGAGACTTTACCTTTAAAAGGTCAAGGAGAAGGTAGCTGGCGGAGGAGTGTGCAAAGAAACATCAGGTCTGCCAAAGGCTGAAAACAAGGACAGGGGGACATTAGCATCAACATTTGCAGGTAGGGAGCAGGGAGAAGCTTTGCACAAAATGGTCCGGCTCCGTCTCTAGTCTTTGCTTGTTTGTTTCGTACAAATATCTGAGAGAAATGCGCAGCAAACCCTTTTGGAACCTCGTGTGTGGCCAGGTTGAGCCAGAGGAAGGGCAGGCCCCGTGGGCAATGCTGCAGGCTCCCGCGGCTGGCCGCACTCCCGTGTGTGTGTGTGTGTGTACGCGCATGTGTGTGTGTGTGCACACGTGAGGTTTGGGTCCGGCTGCTGTATCGTGATAGCACAAAACAGAGTGTGCTGAGAAGCCCGGATGGGGTTGAGAAGCCCGGATTGGACTGACACTTTCCCCATTTATCAGTTGTGTGTGAGCTCATTCTTGTTCCAGAAATCCACCCTCCGTCAAAGGACTGTTGAGGCCCTCCCCGTCGAACTGGGGAGGCCTGTCCAGTCAGGGCCAGAAGCCAAGTGAACGCATTCGAAGTAAGGGTGGTCCAAGGAAAGGAAGCAGAGCAAATGAACAGGGGCTAGAGTGGCCTGGAAAGGGAACGTAAATGTCTTACAAACCCGTCATATTCCGAGTTGGGTTTTTTTTTTTTTTTTTTAAAGATTTTATTTATTTATTTGACAGAGAGAAATCACAAGTAGTCGGAGAGGCAGGCAGAGAGAGACAGAGAGGAGGAAGCAGGCTCCCCGCTGAGCAGAGAGCCCGATGCGGGACTCGATCCCAGGACCCTGAGATCACGACCTGAGCCGAAGGCAGCGGCTCAACCACTGAGCCACCCAGGCGCCCCCGAGTTGGGTTTTGTTGGAGTTCTGTAAGAGCCCCATGAAGTGGGTGTTGTCTCCCCCATTCTCCAGGTGAGTTAATGAGGCCCAGAGAAGGCGCGGATTCTGCCGAAGGCCACACAGAAGGAACATGGTGGGGTCAGGATGGGAAATCAAGTCTAGGGCGATTCCCTACTGGACTGGAACGTGGCAGCAGAAGTGCACGTGCTGAAAACTCTCTGAGCTTCCTTCCCGTCATGTCCAGAGGGACACTTTGGGGGATGGTTGGGGCCATGATCTGCGATAAGCCTCATAAGTGCTTTGCATATATGTTCAAACGTCACACAGCAATCAGGCGTTTTATACCCCCCCCCCCCACGAGACTTTTCAGCTGTTGATATTAAACATAGTTATACCTACCAATGGTTTTTCAGAGTGTGGGCTTCAGGGTTTATACAGCCACAAGTGAAGAAGGAAGAAGAGAAGGGTTTCTGGCATGAGGCGAGCTGTTGGGCTCCAGAGCAGAGTCCGTCTGCGTGTGAACAACGCTGAAGGAGCGGCGGCCGCAGGTGCACATGCTGTGGCCGGTTAACCGCGGAGCTGGACGGGTGTCGTCTCCCTGATGCTGTCGGCAGAGCCAAGAGAATTCCTGCCGGGATCCTGTACTTGAGTTAGAGATCGCCTTCCTTCTTGTGTTCCCACCTCCCACTCCTTCGTCCGTGGACAGCCCTGGATGACCGGGCGCTTAAAATGATGGAGAATGTGTGGTGGGAACATGCTCTGGGGAAGGTGTTTTCAGGTTCTAGGGTCTTAGGGCAGTGAGGGTGGGGCTCGCGGGGCGCAGGGCTGGGTGAAGCTTCTCCTCTCGGTGCTCTAAGTTGGACGCTCTGTGACACGCTCCCTTTCTCCTGGACGTGGGGCCTGGAAGTTCATCTGATGTGCCTTTAACATGGTTTGGTTTCCCTGCTCCTTAGATGGTTCTAGTAATCCCAGGACTGCCTAGAAGAGCTGGTCTGGGGTGAGGATACGGGGGCTAGTACTGATCTAGAAAATACTCCTTTTATTCTTTTTCATTAACTTTATTTTTTTGTATCTACATGAGATGGGGGATGTTAACTAAGGTAATCGTGGTCATCATTGACATCAGCAAAGTCGAGATACCATAGACCTTAAATACACACACGGCACATGTCAGTCATTTGTCCATTAGCATGGGCAAAAAGTTAAAACTAAAAAAAAAAATACTATATAAAAATGGTGGGATACTAAAAAAAGTGTGAAAAAGAAATAAAATTAATCATAATCCCATTGCTTTAAGATAATAACTGTAAAGTATTTGGTTAGTTTATGTGTGTGCATGTGTGTGTATGTAAATTTATGCAAATATAAATATCCATGTAAATCACGCAGTGGTGCACCGAGTCTGCTTCGACTGGCTCGGGCACCTCTCCCCTGCTCTGCATTCAGCGCGGCCGGCGGGCAGACTGAAATCAGGCTCGGTAGGAGGACTGACAGCGCGGGAACCAGAGCTCCTTCCCCCTTCCCCCTCCTTCTTTTTATTTATTTCAAGTTTTTACATTTTTTTGTTGAGTTCGGTTAGTCAGTGTGTGGAACATAAGTTTTTGTCACGGTGTTCAACGATCCATTAGTTGCCTATGACACCCAGTGCTCCTCCCGACTCGTGCCCTCCTTAATCCCCGTCTCCTGCTTTTCCCCTCCCTAATTGTCATTGAACGCTTACCGGCACATCACTGTGTGTGTGCGTCTGTATGTGTGCGTGTGTCTGTGTGCGTGTGTGTCTGCCTTTTTTTTTTTTGACCTCTTGAGCTCTTTAAGAGCAGGATCTGGGTCTGATTTCACGGTGCGTCCCTGCAGAAACAAACACATCGCTTTACAGACTTAGTGGCTATTTGATAAGTGTGTGACGGGTGAAGGGTGTTCCAAGGGGAGGACGGGTTAGGACTGTGGTGCAGATTTTTTTTGCAACGGAGTCAGTACATTTGTTGAGTAACATTTTATTCGTGAGTAGTTCTGTAAACCAAGACCAAAGGCACGGTTTTGCAGTTTGCAGTGTGTCACTTGTTGGATTAATAGCGATGACATCCGCTCTCATTCTGGGAGCATTAAGCAGCCGAGTGGGCGCCCGCAGAGTAGAAGGTACACGGGACTAATGGGGAGTCCCGGGTCTCTTCTTGTCGTCATGGGCTGGTTGGCTCAGACAGTCTGTCCGGGTCCTGATTCCTCGTTTTGTGAGACGTGCGTGTACTCTGCGTATGTGGGAGGGGGTGGTGGAGGGAAGGATGGTTTCCAGGCAGTGCTGCGTTTTCAAGATGCATGAAACTTCTCACTCCCCCCCAGTAACCCGAGAGAGAAGTTCATCTCCCAAGGGTATATCCCCCTGCCCCCTGCACGTGGGCTCAGTCTTCCCTTTCTGCGCTCTTTAACTTTATGTCGTTCAGCTCTCCTTATTAGTGTGGAGATTGGAATGATCAGTGTGTAAGAAATTAATCGCCCCGTGGATATCCTTTTTGATAATTTGGAACGTGAGACTGGCAGAGCCCAGTGCCCCAGCCTGCTGACTGTTAATGACTCCTACTATGCCTTAACTTAATAACGCTTGTGGGAATGTTTGCTTTCTTTTGTATCTGCGTATATTAAAGGATCTGTGCGATTTTTAAAATTTTACTTATTTATTTGATAGAGAGAGCACAAGTAGGCAGAGGCAGGCAGAGAGAGAGGGAGAAGCAGGCTCCCTGCTGAGCAGAGAGCCCCATGCGGGGCTCGATCCCAGGACCCTGAGATCACCACCTGGGCCTAAGGCAGAGGCTTAACCCACTGAGCCACCCAGGTGCCCCACAGCTGATGATTCTTGAAGGGATTTTTTTTTTTTTTTTTGCCTGTCAGGAGGATTTATTAGTTACGTGTTCACAAGGCAGCCATTCAACAATCATGTTCTGCAGTCACTAACCTGAGTGGCCCAGCCTTATGTATACTGAATGGAATAATTTTCCAAGTCTTAAAAATGAAAAAAAGAAGTACAGAATAGAGAACAATACAATTAAGGAAGGAAGAATACAAGCGCAAACGTACTTGAACATACGTAGAATGTCTCTGCAAGGTTACCAAAGAAACCGGGAGCAGTGGCTACCTCTCAGAAGGAGATGTAGGTGAATTTCCTACCATGGGCTAAAACTGGTTCTTTTTTTTTTTTTTTTTTTTTAACTAGAAGTACTGGTAGGGCCTTTTGACAAGACATGTCCCTTTTTTATTGCAATTTCCTGTTTTATGCAAAGTACAGAATGGTCACAGTGTTCAAAGGAAACAAAAATCCATGGACTTTCTTATGCTACTTAGAAAAAAAAAATCTACAGTCTGAAAGGAAAGCTGTGTCCGTGGAGTGAGTTTTGCTGTGTGTGGGGAATGTCTTTTGCCCCTTCCCCACCCGTTACTCTATAACACACAAAAGAGCTTTTGACTCTCATGCCCAGAGGCTCTTTCCTCTCTAGAGAGGGGCACCACAGGCATGTGTGTGCTCAGAGTGTCATTGATATTTTTGAAGTGTTACATGGTCTAGAATGATCTTTATGCCCCCGCCAACCTTGTGACTGAGGATGGATCCTGCTCTTTCGACCGCTGCCCTTGGAGTTGGTGGAAACCTGAATTACTCTTTAAAGGGAAAAGGTCTTTTAACTCTTTAGTTCTCTGCTGTCTTCATAATGTCCGTCTAGAAGCGTAAAATTCTGAAAGACTTTTTTTCTCATCTGTCCTCTGTCGTCTGTTTATTCAAGATAAACATTTGATCTCCATTTTATCTTTTCTTTTGAAGGATTCAAAATACTTTCCAAAACTGTATCTGCATTTTATTCTACATAAACATTTGATTTCTGGTGTACTTTTTTTTTTTTGTGGAAGGGATTAAAACACTTCCATATATATATATACACACACACACACACACTATATATATATATATATATATATATATATATATATATATATATATAGTGTATGTAACCGACTTACTCCACCAATAGATTTCTGAGCAAGTTCCTTTGTGGTTATGGCTTTTGTTTTGCTTAAAGATCGCACATCCCAGCAGGGTTCATGAGACCCCAATATTATAATTGCTATTTATGTAGAGCTTTTACAGGAGCTTAATCAAAACAGAGAAATATCTGTCTACTTTTTGTAGATAACATAAGAAAGCTAAGATACAAAATAAAAACATTTTTGTACTAATAAAGAAATCTAAAACTCCAGGTGGCCTTTTAATAATCTTTGTAATAGATCACACTAACTGTGCAGATAGTTTCAATATTCTTACACAAAATTAAGAAAATATAGAGTGTTCCTTTCAATCATTGCTTAATTACTGAGATTTAAAGAGTCCCATCATGATTATGAGGCATAGTAAAAGATTGCCATAGCCTAACATTTAGGTACATTTCAAACCTTACAAAGTGCTTTTGCAGATGCCATTTCTTTGACGCCCTCACTGGTATCCTGTGGGAGTTATTATCCTTAGCGTGTAGGGCAGAGGAAAAACCTTAGGCTCAGACTTAACCAAGGTTGCAGATGTGGGCACTCAGGTTTCCTTATTGACAAAGTAGTTCCCATTCTCCTGTTCCAGGTCTTTTCTTGTCCCCCAGCCCCTAGATGTTATTCTGTTCTAATGGACTCCAAGTAAAGACTGGAAAGGTCCAGTTACCGCTAGATTCCCTGTGGCGGGTTTTCACCTGTGAAGACAGAGACTTTGGGCAGTTGCTCTCATCTCGGTAACCTCATGTCACCAACGGAGTGTTTTTTCTGTTAAAACCAGGAGTCTGGCAGGCTTTGAGAAGTATACGGTGGAGAGCCGAGGGGCCAGATGAGTTGGGTAGGGGTCGAAGCCTTTGAAGAACTCCTAGGTCAGCCTCTTTGTTGACCTGCTTTGGAGAGGCTTTCTAACCTGTAACTCCTGGATTTCCTCTCTGGGGAAGATCCTGTAGAGCCAGACAAATCCCTGTGTTTATTATCCTTTCTCCTGAGGTGGGAAGTGGGCGGAGGCAGGAGGGCATAGTCCCACACATTGCCGCTGACCATTTTGGAACGCAACTCTCCATTCCAGGCAGGAGGCCGTGAAAACGAAGGGCCGTGGCGGAAATGGGCCACCTTTCGCATTCCTGTAATGTCAGACACCCGACTGTATGGTTCAGAAGTTGAAACCCGATTTTTTCCCCCTTGGTCCTGTTAATGTCAATCTGTGGGGAGGATTCAGAGGCTTTATTTTATTGGCATTCCAAGTCAACTCTGCAAGGAAGGTCAGGCCTCCAGGAAATTTGTTTTGCATTTGCTTACAGATACGCGAATAGGAGAGCCACACCACACTCTAGTTATTTATTTATTTATTTATTTATTTATTTACTTGAGAGAGAGACGGTGAGAGAGAGCACGAGCGAGGAGAAGGTCAGAGGGAGAAGCAGACTCCCCGTGGAGCTGGGAGCCCGATGCGGGACTCGATCCTGGGACGCCGGGGTCATGACCTGGGCTGAAGGCAGTCGTCCAACCAACTGAGCCACCCAGGCATCCCCATACTCCAGTTTTGAAGACCGTTTCCACCAGTAGGTTTTCCCTAAAAGGAGAAAATTGTCTTAGACATTTCCTATGCAGAGTGGGAAAGGACCATGACCATTGTCTACCTCACTCCTCCCAGCTCTGCTCTGGGCGACCGTCAGGAGAAAGGGGTCCACCTTCTCCGGAGACAGCCATGGTGGGATACCGCGAACGTTATAACTTAGTTCCTTCCATTAACATAAAATCCACTTTTCCAGCCCTCTTTCCTGTGGTTCTCATTTACATTTCTAGGTTGACGTAGGCTACCCAAACCCTCTTTGACACAAGAGCACTCTGCCTCTACAGAAACAATCGTCATGGCTGACCAAGCCTTCTCTTTCCCAGGAGGAGAGTTTCTGTTTCGCTCTGCCCTGTCCTACGTGCTGTGGTCCGCACATCCCCTTCCCTCCTTGTTGGTCTCCCCTGGAGAAGTTCTGACAGGCTGAGGCCTCACTTAATGCCAGCCCTGTGCTTGCACTTTTCACGACTCTGTCTAATGATGACCGCTTAAAACCACTTGGTATTTTCTGCAATAAATGTTTTAAAGTCAATCCCGTAGACACGTCAGGACCGGAGTGGAGGCTGAGGGTGCGGCAGGTGGGAGGGAGATCCAGCATGAACGTAACCCCGGAACGATTCTAGAAACTAGATTGCATTCTCAGTCCATTACAGTTTTAACCTTCCTGGGCCAGCACAGCTCCTCCTCCGTCTGCCGCACTCCCCCAGCTTTTTATTGATGTTTCTCTCGGACGCGGATCATTTTTCATCTCTGTGTTACCATCAATCTTTCTCCTGTGTGTGAATGAATGAATAATTACCTTCTGACTCCCTGGCTTGGGATATCTGAATATCAGCAGTGTTGCTCATTTCGCTTCTTTGTCAAACACTGCTGATCACCCTTCCGGCTAGCTGGTCGGTACAGTTGCCCACGAGCAGCTGTTGATTTACTTCTCTCCTGTCAGACTGTGGATGAGGTGAGACCAGCAAAAAATGTGCAGAAAGAAAAGAGCAGAAACAATTGCTACATCCCAGGTCTGAAACTTAGTCTCTCAGAATGTAAAAGGGAATAAGTAATCGTAGTAATAATGACACTAAGAAGAACAACAGTTACAACATAATAGCTACACTGTGTTTTTCTTTACCACGTGAGAGGCCTTGTGCTAAACCCTTTACGAATGCTGTATAATTTAATCCTTAAACCATTTACAAATTTGAGAATTTAAGGAACATGCCCTGGCCACGCTGCCTGCTGGGGAAGCCAGAATTCAAACCCAGATTTTTTTTATTTTCCCCGTCAAGTTCATTCTCTTAGCCATTGTGTTATAATGCAGTACACTCAATAGATTGTCAGTAAAGGCTCATAAGCATACTTCCTCCCTCAAAAGGAAGCTAAGAGGTTCTGGAAACGTAGTGATGACTTGTAGTTCAATGGACAAAAGCGCAATGGATAAGTGACCCTTTGAATACAGCACCTTCCTTCTTAGATTAGACTCTCATTTTTTTAAAAAGATTGATGTATTTATTAGTGTGTGAGCTCTGGGGAAGGACAGAGGCAGAGGAAGAGAGAGAGTTTTAAGCAGACTCTCTGCTGAGCTTGGAGTGCGACCACTGCTGGGCCCCATCCCTCGACCCTGAGACCATGACGGGAGATGAAGTCAGGAGTAGGACATTTAACTGACCGAGCCACTGGGCATTTAACCCCCTGAGACACTCTCATTTTTGATAGAGAAGCTCTGAAGTAGGCAACAAAATACTGTGTATATTCCATATGTCGCTTGTTTTTTGATGCCTGCTGGAGGCAATAGTTCAGAAGAACGGGAGGAAAAATCCACCAAAGAAGAACAGATTTAATAGAGGAACCATGGGAAAGCCAAACTGAGTAGAGATGAAATGGCAGGTTAGTGAAAACATGTGCTGTGTGTCAAGAGGTACAAGGTTTAGGTTTTCGTGTTGGGGAAGAATATGCCTCTAGATTCTGGGGTGAAATATAGTTTCCATAAGAAAATTCAACCACAGGGATGGCTTGAGCAGTAGAGAGTACAGTGGAACGTCTGCCTCCTCTTTCCTGGACATTAGAATTCTCTTCTGCATCAGTGTTTTCAATAGCCTTTTGTTTGGTCGACCCCCTTACCTGTAGATCATATTGAGCTTGCAATCAGAGGAAGACTCTAGACGTTTTTCAGAGAAGTTGCTGTGTAACTCAACCCTCTTCAGGTTCTGCTTTGGTGATTTGAGTATTTAAACCGAAACCCATGTGTTATGTTTAGATCTGTTGAATTACGTTTTCTGAAATGCCACCAAGCTTTCCATAAGGTTGGTTTTTTTAAATGTGCTGGATTATATGGCACATTTCCTTTCACTCTCCCATCTGTGACGTGATCACCCTGCTGGCTAGCTGATCCCATCAGAGGACAGAGCCACAAGGCCACACTTTAGTTAGAAACTTGCCACCAACTTTTCATTGACCTGTTAACCAATGTTCTCTGGTATACAGCTGTAAAGTCTAATTTTAAGACATCCTCTATCTTTTTTATCTACGTCTCATCTTCAGCTTTCTCAGATGTCTTGCAAGACCTCACTTGAGATCCTGGAGCTAATGAACATCTTCTTCTAGTTCCAAGGACAGAAGAACCCATGGTCCAGCAATTACGGACCCACAGGAACTGCCCTTTAAGTGGTTATTGATGATTCTTAGCTACCTTATGCTCATTATGTAACAATGTTAAAGGGAACGTATGGTCTGCTGACAGCACCAAGCCCTGTGTGGAATATTAGCTCTGCATAGCATAATCACCACCATCAAGTCTCCTGTGAATTATTTTGTGTAGGATAATGTTGGAGGGAGACTGGTCTTTCATCACTGGTGATGGGCATTCTGTCTGGGAAGACCTCCAGTCAGCCATAACTGGGTCTTCAGATGTTCAGACATTTAAACCCCTTATGCAACGGAGTGCACTTTGCAAACTTTTTGATCTTTGTTGACAGAATGTGTTCCTCCCTTTTAAATATGCTTTTGTTTCTTTTCTAATGATATTATCTTTGGATCCTGTCAAGGTAAATTTGGAAATTATTTTGTAATTCCTCGATCTCTAGTGATTACATTTGCAACTAACTAGTGGACCTTGGGTTTGTAAGGTTTGATGTGGATACAAGTTGTCCTCAAACCCCTGAGAACATTAGGGGATAAATGACAAGCCCAGAGTTGGCCATTGAAGAAGATTGACTGGTTGCTAGTGCATTTTATAGATAGGCTTTTAATTAAATGGAAGCATACCAAGTAGTTAAAAAAATGATATTTTTAGGTGTGAGTCTGTGTAGGTGTACTGGAAAAAGAAAAAAAAAAATCTTTATATTCCTGGTAGAGCAGTTGCCTGAGCATCAACATTGTTTCCAGAGTATTTCCATGAGATAAATCACCCAGCTATAAGATTTATTTTGGAGTAGTTAGGAAAAGGTAAGATAGCCTTTTCTGAAATGTTTCTTTAAAGGGCCAAGATATAATAAACTGCATGTTACAAGGAGGCAGCCTAATGTATTTTTTTTAAAGATTTTATTTATTTATTTGACAGACAGAGATCACAGTAGGCAGAGAGGCAGGCAGAGAGAGAGGAGGAAGCAGACTCCCTGCTGAGCAGAGAGCCCGACGCAGGACTCGATCCCAGGACCCTGGGATCATGACCTGAGCCGAAGGCAGAGGCTCTAACCCACTGAGCCACCTGGGCACCCCTCAGCATAACATATTAAAGCAAGCATCCCAGAAAATAGCCTGGCCTAAGACTTTAGCAAGCTTGCTGGAGAAGAAGTAGCTGTGATATAAGTTGGTCGTGGGGCATATGAAAGTTACAGGGGAGAGCAGACAAAGGTTTGAAATTCAGTGAGGCTAAACTGATCTGTATTAAAAATTAAAGTGCTGGGTCCCCTGGGTGGCTCAGTCAGTTAAGCCTCTGCCCCCAGCTCAGGTCATGATCTCAGGGTCTCGGTGGAAAGCCTGCTTCTTCCTTTCCTCTTACAGCTTCCCCTGCTTATTCTCTCTCTCTGTCAAATAAATAAAATCTTAAAAAAAATATTTAAGTGCTAGCCATCAGAGGATGGCTGTAGGAATTCACCCTACAGATTTAAAACCTGCCAGGGCCTGTGGTTTTTGGTAGTTAAACATCTGTACCCTGGCTTGGAACTGGTGAGTGATGGGTGGTCTTTTCAAAAGCCTACTCAGCCACAACATTTTAAGGAGATGGTGGGCCAAGGAGATGATGGGCACTTTTATTTTACTATGAAGAGGTGAAACTTTCTAGAAGCTAAGTGATTTGTCCAAGGTTGCTAGCTAGCGGCAGAGCCAAGACCTGAACAGAGCCACCCACCACATGTCCAAGATGTTAACAGGGGAAGATTTTTGTGAAAAACTAGGGTGGGCTCTTTGTTTGTTTGTTTGTTTGTTTTTAACTGCTTGCAAGTGGTTCCACCTTTAGCCAAATATGCATTCCAGATTTTTCTGTGGCAGTGGTGACTTCATAAAACTTTTTAAAGGGGTCATTAAATAGAAAATCAAATTAATGCATGTACAAATTATAATCTTTTATACAAACAAATCTTCAAATTCAGGTATTTTTTTAAGCCAGATGCCCTTCTTTCTGCTTTGAAAAATATGGTTACTTAGCTTCACAGTCTATAATGGGGGAGTTGTACCCTGAGAAACTTTTTCCTGTCAAAACCTCAGTTACAAGAATAATGATTTCATTGGGAAGATGATAAATCAAGAGTTTCAGATGTCTCATTACAGTTTTTTTTTCCTGTAGGGATTTCAATAATAAGAGCTTTAAAAGTACCTGTGAAGGGGTGCCTGGGTGGCTCAGTGGGTTAAGCCTCTGACTTTGGCTCAAGTCATGATCCTGGGGTCCTGGGATCGAGCCCCACATAGGGCTCTCTGCTCAGTGGGGAGCCTGCCTCCCCCTCTCTCTACCTGCCTGTCTGCCTACTTGTGATCTCTCTCTGTCAAAATAAATAAAATTAAAAAAAAAAAGAAGAACCCATGAAGGTGTAGCCACAAAACCAAACCACATGTAAGCAAATTTATTCTTGGTTATGTCTGACTTCTTTGCCCCTGGGTTCTGAGATCAGCACAGCATTCCTTGTCTACCTTCATTCCTGTCACACTGACCACGGAATGGCAGTCACAGACGTGCTGTGGGGACTGAGCTCTTGAAGCCACTGGTTCAGTCATTGTAACAGTGACTTACATGACTGAACCGTGTAATTACCGATGTCCACCTGCATGGCTCACTTCTGAAAATTTATGCTACAGGGTTTTCCTCTTGCCTGTTCTAGATTATTGAATAAAGAATTCCATAGAAATGCAGTTTTATTTTTCAGGCTGTCTAGTTCATCTTCTTTACTACTATACTATGAAAATCCCCATGCCAACAGGTGAAATCTTTTTTTTTTTTTTTAAGATTTTATTTATTTATTTGACAGAGATCACAGTGGGCAGAGAGCCCGATGTGGGGTTTGATCCCAGGACCCTGAGGTCATGACCTGAGCCAAAGGCAGAGGCTTAACCCACTGAGCCAACCAGGCACCCTTAGCAGGCAAAGTCTTAAGGATGTTCATTTATGACATCGTATGTCCTATAATTGGTTGCATTTTCCCACAAACAGTGGGATGCTTGGAGGCCATATCTGTGGACTTCCTTGAACACGAGGTGTCAGAGATGACAAAGAGGCATTATAATTACCTGACTGTATCTAATTCTGATCTTATTTTTTCCGTTATTTTTGTTTCTCTGGGATTTTCTGATCATTGAATGTTAGTGTATCTTTGTCATTGGCCTCATACATATTTAAAAAAATGAAACATCCAAGTAATAATTTAGATAAACTTCAGATGCATTTTTTAAAGCACAAGATGAAGTACAAGCAATAAATACAAACTTCGGTAGAAATTTTGTGGGCAGACCAGCTGATTCTGTCGGTTTGCAAACTCGGGGGTCCCTGGCTGGGATCTGAAAATTGGCCTCGGGACACATAAGGCAGAGAAGGGGGAGACAGCCGCCGCAGGTGACGGGTGGCAGAGGGAATAAGCCAGGGAGCTTACCTGTGAGGCTGGAGGCTTGATGGGGTGGTTGCCAGCCGAGGACGTTTCTGCCTCCGCCCTCCAGAATCTGGAAGTTTCTCCAGTGGTCTTAATGGGGTTCAGTCACGGATACCCTCAGTGGTGGTCTGGATGCCACATTGCTCTCTCCAGGCTGTGTCCTTAAAAATGGCTCCCATTTGGGAACAGAGAGTGAACTATACCTTCCAAGAACTTGGGGAGGTGATGAGCCTCTGGCTGCCGGGAGCCTGCTCGTGGGTCAGCCTGTGGTCGTGTCCTCGTGATGGCCTCCTCCGACAGACCCCTGGAGAAACACTCTGATGCAGAAGCAAAGGAAGGAAGGGGTTGGCTGGAGGGGTCTGTGCATTTGATGTGCTGATGTGCAAGTGGGGAGGAGGCCAGAGCTGCCCAGAAGACAGTCTGTGGCTTTTCCAGTACTTTCCCTGGAGGGTCCAGGCTGAGGGGGATTTGCTTGCTCCTCACTTAGGACTAGATGTGGTAACACAGCTGGGGTTTCCAGGAGGAGTGTGTCGGGGGGATTTCTTCTTTCTCTCTGTCTCTTCCAGCGACCAGTAAATTCAGGGATGAGGCTCCCAATGGTTCTGGGTGCGAGTCCTGAAGTGGGGGGACCTGAGGTCACCAGTGCTTTGAACAGTTCTGCGGTTTTCCTGAGAAATCTCATGGGCCTGGGGGAAGCTGAGCTTTGCTGGAAGGGCGGCAGAAGGATTCCTGTGCTCTGCTGGTAGATCCTTATGGCCCTGGATGTCAGTGTATTTAACAGTGCAGAGTAGGGGGTACCCGGGACGGCATAAGGAAAGAATGAAGAAGTCATCATTGTTCCAAGTCATCCTGTTTGCCTGGAGAAGTAGGAAAAATTGTATTTTCCCCTAATCAGTTTATAGACAAGCCCCCCATCGCCGTGTGTGTGTGTGTGTGTGTGTGTGTGTGTACTTGAGGGTGACTTAAACACATCACGATGGCTTGTGAGAAGAATGTTGTCCGGCAACATGAGGAGACACAGGCACAACAAGTCTTAGATCTGAAATCCTTGCATGATATCTTGGAGTCAGCCCAGTGGTCTCTGTGTAAAGGTTGCCAGTGACCCAAATGGAGAGAGAACCTCTTGCCAACAGGCATATGTTGCTACTTTCCGATAGTAATGAAGGGAGTGTCAAACCAGATTTGTTTGGGAGCAGTTTCAGCGCGTGCACCTGTGTCCGGGAGGACGTCACACGCACGTGCACGACGCCCTGAAGCTGTTCGGCTCCTTTCAATTTTCCCTTCTTCCAACTCTCACACTGTCAACGTAAAAATGTAAAAACTCGTTTGCTGTCCTGTGGTCATGTTGCAATCCCATATGTACAGCTTCGTGCATGTGGAGAGTCCTCTGGAGACTTTAGTTGGCAAAGTAGTACTCACTGTGTGTTTTTTCTCTTCTTCTTTCTGGTTTTATTGAGATATAATCGACATACAGCACTGGGTAAGCTTAAGGTGCACTGTCCTGATCTGCTCTGTGTTTATGTTGTGAGATGATTATCACAGGAAGTCGAGCTCTAACTTCCATCGCTCACACAGTTACACGTTTTTTCCCTTTTCCTTGTGATGAGGACTTTTGAGACGCGCTCACTTAGCAGCTTTCGCATGCGCACGCTAGTCCTGGGGGCTGCAGTCCTCTCGTTTTCCATGTCCCAGGACTCACCTGTCTTATGACCGGAAGTTTGTGCCTCTTTACCTCCTTGGCCCAGGCCCCCTTCCCCTGCTCTCTGCCTTGGCAACTACAAAGCTGATCTCTGTTTCTACGGCTGGTTTTTTTTTTTTTAATTTTTTATTTTTTATAAACATATATTTTTATCCCCAGGGGTACAGGTCTGTGAATCACCAGGTTTACACACTTCACAGCACTCACCAGATCACATACCCTCCCCAATGTCCATAATCCCACCCCCTTCTCCCAAACCCCCTCCCCCCGGCAACCCTCAGTTTGTTTTGTGAGATTAATGGACCATTTCCTTACACCACACACAAAAATAGACTCAAAATGGATGAAGGACCTCAATGTACGAAAGGAATCCATCAAAATCCTTGAGGAGAACACGGGCAGCAACCTCTTCGACCTCTGCCGCAGCAACATCTTCCTAGGAACAACGCAAAAGGCAAGGGAAGCAAGGGAAAAAATGAACTACTGGGATTTCATCAAGATCAAAAGCTTTTGCACAGCAAAGGAAACAGTTAACAAAATCAAAAGACAACTGACAGAATGGGAGAAGATATTTGCAAACGACATATCAGATAAAGGACTAGTGTCCAGAATCTATAAAGAACTTAGCAAACTCTACGGCTGGTTTTAAGAGTCCATACCTGAGTGAGCTGATCCAGCGTTTGTCTCTCTCTGGCTGATCCACCTCACCTGGCCACGTGCCCTCAAATTCCATCCACGTCATCGCAGGTGGTGGGACTTTCCTTCCTCTGTCACTGGACAGTGAGCCACCACCTGTGCACACACACCGCGTCCCTTCCACCCACCCGTCTGCCCGTGGAGACCCAGGCTGTCACCATGTCCTGGGCACCGTGAACAGCACTGCAGTGAACGTGGGGTTGCAGCCATCCCTTGGGATAGGGACTCTGTTTCGTTGAGACACACGTCCACAAGGAAGCCCCTTGACCACATGGCAGCCCATCCCTACTTCTCCACACGGTTCTTTGTAGTGGGTGCACCAACCCCCATTCCTACCAGCTGTGCACAAGGCCTTGCCCCATGTCCTCCCCAGCTCCTGCCATCTCCCTGTAATGATGACAGCCATTCCACCAGGTGTGAAGGGACACCTCACCATAGGCCTTATCATCTCCTTAATATCCAGGGATGCTGAGCTCCCTTCTGTGCACCTGTAGGTCACCTGGATCTCTTCTCTGGAGAAATGTCCAGCAGTACCGCAGGACGTCTGTGAACTTGTACATATAAGGATCCTCTGCTAGTCTGCATCCCAGGGATAACTCACTAAGAATTACTTGAAAAGAGCTGAGAGCCTTTGACCTCCAGTCTTACCTGTTGTGCTCAGGGGCAGCAGGAAGGCCTCGCGCTATAGTGAGTAGAGATGACGCAGCGTTAGGGAGGTTGGACACACTGAAATAGAGACAGTCTTTGGTGTGTAAATGATGGTTTTCTCTTAGTTAATAGAATTCTTTTAATCTCTTTAGAGTCAGGTTGTTGATGGGGACATGGGAACATTAAAATATATGATGTAGAAGTTTCAAAGATGTTTACCAGTATTTTTCTCGAACCAGTTACCTTGTTGATAAAATTTACGGTCTTTTCTTTCATTCCTTTTTCTTTAAAATGTAGCTGTAGTTTTTTTTAAGATACAATCATAGCTTTCTAGTAGACTGTGATGTGTTGTAGTAGAAATACACATTACTCTTTTACCATAGAAAAAATATTAATTTCTACTATGATGAATTAGGTATATTTCATAAAGAAAAAACAATGAGCTGAGCCTTACAAAATAGGTCAGATTGTTACCTAGACATATAAGTTAGAAGAGGCCTCGAGGCAGGGAAAAACAGCCAGAGAGAATGAACATATTAGAAAGGGCCATATAAGTTAGTGGGCGACAGAAGGGAATGATGCCAGGAGCTGAGATCAGATTGCAAAGGGTTGTAATGATCACTGTAACACAGTTTAGCCTTTCTTAAGCTTACGGTGGTGCTCTAGAGAAGAGCTTTTAGTTGGGGATGACCATAAGTTAGGAGGATCTTCTCAAACAGTGCAAAGGGTGCATGCACAAGAAGGCAGGAGGTTCAATGATGAGACCCTCATAAAATCCCCAGGTGGGTACTGAGAGCACAAGTTACATTGTTTGCAGAGAAAATGGGGGAAAAGGGGCCTGGCTTATATATGAGCTCTAGAACCAGTGGGCGGTGATAGAAAGGCAACCATAATTGAGGTTATAAGGGAAAAACAGTTCTGGGTTTTTGCTTCTGTATCTTATCTTTTCCATTCCAAAATGTCTCCAATCAGGGCACCTGGTGTTTAAAATATTAACTATTATAGTTACCTATTTGAAGTGGGCAAGCTGGTGATAAGTGGCTAGAGAGTGAGTTTAAAGTTAAAGCTCATTTATTTCTCTGTTGAGCCATTATACGAGTGTGCAAAAGCAACTCATCCTCGTTGCCCTCATCACGACCGTGATCATCATCCGACAGCACTGGAGGCTGCCTGTGCGGACCGCCACGCAGTCCCCACCTCGCCGATTGCTCATACTAACCCTTCGGGCACTGTGATCGTACCCGTTTTACACATGAGCTATATGAAGCTTGGAGAAATTGAAGAGTTTGTGGAGGGCTGCAGGTAGTAAATGCAGAGCTGGGCTTGGGCATCAGGGAACGTGGGCTTCAAAATATTACACTGCCTGTCATTTTCGAGGAGAGTCCATCAAGAATAGGTTAAATTCTTCTATCATGAAGTCCCAGAATCTGTCTAAATTATTTGGGCACATTATGACTGTTTCATTGGAGTGTGGGGTATATTTGGGGAAAGTTGGAACCCGGCAGGTTGCCCGGCATCCGCGGCTCAGAGAATCAGGACCTCAGACAGCTCCCCGCTCGGACCTGATTGGTAGAGGCCTCTGGCTGGCCTCTGCCTTTGCCTGCCTTCTGCGGATTGACTTTCACCCTGTCCGTCTTGACCTTTCCTTCTTCCTCGTAACATTAAGTTACACTGGCTCACTCTCCTGATTCTGGAACTCTGAATTTTTGAGTTCGGATCTGATTGCCTAGTTTATCTTTGAATATTTGGGCATCGGTTTGTCATGGCCTAGTCTGTGCAATGGCCCTCCTCCAGTGAGGGCTCACTTGTTGACCCTATACTTGGACCTGGTGGGGGGAGGGGATGGCGTTACGCCTGCTCTAGGCCTGCCGCTCAGCACGGGGGCTGGGTAGCAGAAGCTCAGATGGGTACCTCTTTGGTTTAGAGGAGGTAGATGGTGTGTCTTGCGAATGCATCGCTATTTAAATGAAAGAAATTGTTACCGTGTCTACCGTGTCTACTGGTATTTAAAACATTGTGTAGGCCTCCTGGGTGGCCAGTCGGTTAAGCGTCTGCCTTTGGCTCACGTCATCATCTCAGGATCTAGGGATCGAGTCCCCTGTCAGGCTTCCTGCTCAGTGGGAGTCTGCTTCTCTCTCTGCCTGCTGCGCGCTCTCTCTCTGACAAACAAATAAATAAAAATCTAAAAAAAAAAAGTAAAACATTGTGTATTAGCCAGAACGTGGTATATTTATTCATTACCACTTACTATGTTCATAGGAACATAGTAACAAGAAATTTTATATTATCACAGAATCAGATGCTTCCCTTAAGAAAAAAAAACCCTTCTTTTATTTCCGAGTGAAAATATCACAGCAGTTGGGGGAGTCTGTAGTGTATGCAGATAAAAATGATATTTAAATGATTAAATCAAATAATCAGAATCCCTTGGTCTTTGTTTTCCACCTTGATAAAATTTATGTATCTGTTTCTAACTGTCAAAAGAATTTAGAACTCATTTTATTTCCCAGCCCGACCACATTGATTTCTGTCCTTCAGAGTATTACAAGGCTGCCGTATAAAAATTCAAGGTCTGTGCAGTATCTGTGATTCTATTTTCATTTGTCTCTCAGGTGGGAATTCATGAATTATAATATCTTTAGCCTGCATTATATAGAATATTTTGCTAAGAAAAGGTAGGGCCATTGACGATAGGACCACATAGGGCTGACACATCACTATGGTACCATCTAATAGGATTACCAAAATTAGCATCTTCAGTAGTAATTATGTTGGTATTTATCTCTTAATGCCAGGAAAGCCTTAGAATTTTCTGAGGTTGGAACTTAAAGAATGTCTGAGGAATTGCTTAGCATCAAGACTCACAGTTCACCCGTAAAGGGCAACTCGTGCGGCTGATAATTAAATTGAGGAAGGCAGCTAAGAGGACCCTCCCAGTTCAGCTGAATTTCTACATGTAGGATATTCAAACATCAGACTTGTTCATGATCTTTCTTTATATGAGCAATAAATAAATGGCAGACAGGCTGTTACCTGTATGCACTAAGGATGTCGGTTATAGGGAGAACCCAGCCCCCAGTATCTTATAGCCTCTGAGCTTATCAGATAATGGTAGGGTATGTGCGATCACGCAGAGAAATGAAATAATTCTGGAATGTCTTCAGAGCAATTATTTTAAGTGATCCTGTTACTTGCTTGTAGTTCTGTGCTTACACACCTACCGTGTGCCAGCTGCTGTGGAAATCTATAAAAATGGGTAAGATGGGACAGAGGTGGGAAGAGTGACATAAACCAGAAAGGTGAGCATGCGGAGGATGGAGACCTCACGGTCAGGTGGCAGGATCCGGCAGGGTCTATAGAGGAGGGCTCCAGCTGAGTTAGGTCTGAATAGTTGGGAGGAGGGAATGGTGCCGGGGTGGGGGTGGGGGAGAACAGATGGGGAGGGGCAAGAGCGTTCCGAATGCTCAGTGGATCTTTCCGGGATGAAGCGCTGCGTTTGCAAGGGACGCGGATAATCCGTGAAGGAGGAGAACTAGAGTCAGCTTCTGGAGAGCTTGAATTCTGGAGCAGAGGCTTGGACTTCATTCCACAAATAATGAGCGAGAATTCTACACTTGGAATCAGGGACACGTTTTTGAGCTTTAAGAGGTCTAATCCTGCTGCTGTGGGCAGAATATACTACAGATGATTATTTAGGATTACGGTTACTCTAGGTCTGGTTTGTTCTTTACGGTTGGTAGTCAATACACGATGTGTTGGTAATCCTCGGAATAGAAGCAACCACTTCTCCTGTCTTCTGGTTGTCACGTGTCAATGACAGGGTTCCAGGGTATGAAGTCACAGTCTTGGGAAGAACAGTTTGCAAGAATTTGCACTGAAGCAGTTAAAAATCTGGCTTGTGATTCTGAATTAAGCGGAGTGTTTTTCATTATGTCTTTGGAAAGTAAATCTCATGGATTCACCCAGCTTTGTATTTTTGGAACGACACGGAGGCATAGTCGCTGGCTGAGGTGCGAGAGAGGTTGGGTTTGAATCCAGCTGTGCCCTGTGAATCACTGGCAAGCTGTGGAGACAAAACGACCAGTCGTGCTTAGGTTTTTAATCCAGAGACAACTTTGTTTGGGAGACAGGAAGGACAATAATGTTTAAAGGGGAGACAGCAAATGTGAGCTCTGCTATTCCCAAAAATTGGATCCAAAAGAGTTTCTTCCTGTGGTGGTACCATTTAAGGGGAAATAGACTCCTCCCACCCCCAATTTGGGATTTGGGCAATAATGAATTAACAGGAGGTTTAAATATTATAAAATCTTCACGAAATTCCCTCTTCTCGATTTAGACTTCTTGCAGGGAGCAGCAGTAAGCATGTCCTCCAATCTTCCACTGTGAGCCCATGCTAATAGCTGTGGGGCTTGCCATTTCCTGTCGTCTGTTCAACTTCCAGAACGTTGGAAGTGTTCGCACTGATTATATTACTCAGGTAATTGTCCAGTCCAATCTTTATCTTGCTTTGTATGGTAAACACAGCTGCGTTTTAATTTAATACATTGTTGGAACAGAGAAGGCTCATCCCTATGCCCCGCACCATCCCTTTTGGCTGCTGCTACCGAAAGTGCCTGCTTTGGTGTCCCTTGAGTCTAACTGTATATCCTCTTCTGTCCCCACTCATCGCTGTGGAGAGGACAGGCACTGTCTCTCTGCCCCGTATCCCAGTGCTTAACACAGAATCTGGACCCTGCTGCACCATCAATTAAGGTTTACCGAACAAAGACTATTAATTAAATTAATGTATTGCGTTAGCACAAATAACTCGACATAAATAACTTTTGAAGGTGTCAAAACATCTAGTTAGTCTCACTGCTCTAGTCAGAGAGGCAGTCACTTAAGTGTGAGAAAGAACAAAAGTCAGTCATTTGCTTAAATTATGAAAATGTCACAGCTGATTGCTCTTCATTCCTCTCCTTATTCAGCAGGCTCTGTGCTAAGTCCCCTGGGAATTACCCACTTTCTGGAGTTAGTACAGGGGTTAAGTGCTCACCCTTCGGTGCATAGAAGGCTGACTGTTAAACATGAAGGATGAACTTTTATATCATACTGGGGAGCCCAAAAGGCTTCCCAGAGAAGGTGATACTGAGCTTTGCAGGGACACTAGGAGTTGGTTGCTTGAAGGGCATCCATAGGGAACCATGACAACCAGAAGGGCCCGGAGTTGGAGGCAGCTTGATGCTTTCGGAAGCCACAGATAGTTTGGCACTGCTGGGAGAAGGCTAGGAGAGTAGTTCGCTTCTTTCGGACATTTAAAACTTTTTAAAGCAGAAACTAATCATAAAATACTCTCTTGAAGATATTGAGCAAGTGAAATGAGATAAATTATGTTCTCTTTTCATTTATTCTATTAAAAATAGAACTTTCTTGGGGTGCTTGGGTGGCTAAGTCAGTGAAGTGTCTGACTCTTGATTCCACCTCAGGTCAGGGTCTCATGAGATCAGGGCCTGGTTGGGCTCCACACTGGCTGTGGAGCCAGCTGAAGAGTCTCTCTCCTGCTCTCCCCCACCACCCACTATGCTCTCTCCTCTCTCTCTCTCAAAAAATAAAAAAACTAAACATCTAAAAAATAAAACTCACAGCTACTTGCTGAATTAATAAAATGATCTTTATGAATCAAAAATTAAAATAAAAAAATAACAAAAATTTCTCTAAGTCAGAGGTAACACGTAATCATTTTGAAAACTTAGACAAGATAGATAAGACACTACCCATAATCCCTACATTTGGAAACACCACTCTCATTAATTGGTGTATTTTCTGACAGATTTTAAAAATGTCAACATTTAGCAGAAATAACTAACAGTAATACTTTGATGTGTTCCTATAATTTTTTTTCTTTTGTGTCAGTACTTTGTATCTGCATTTCATGGTTGTAGAACATGGCAAACATCAAAGGGAAGTAATAAATCACCATTACGTAGCTTTTATTTTAGAAAGGGATGAGTTAACATTTATTGGCAACCTACTAGGTTTTCATATTAAATAATTATCGGTCAACCAAGTTCAAGTTGCCAGAGGAACCCAGACTGCTATCTCTAGGAGATGAGAAGTGCCTGTGGGTTCTTCCCCGTGTGCATTGATTTCTTGTCGTTGCTCTAGTTCCTCACTGAATCGTTTTAGCAATCCAATGAACCATTTGAAAAATCACGGATGACCCAGATGTCTTACTGGAGGAGTGATTTATGGATCAGTGCCTTTCATTTGATCATCTGTTTCTACCTTCTGTGTTTAAAAAAAAGAAGTCAAATGCCATGCATTTTTAAAGGGTTAAGCCTATCTGGGATTTTAGAAATGAAGCAGATAATTGAAAACCAAATAGTTCTTGCTTTAAAATGATTAAAAAGGAATATAAATGTTGATTATTTCTACTTATAAAATAACCCTTCCATTCTGAAAGTCCTCATGATGGAGGCACTTAAATGCTGGCAAGTGCACACATCCACCTGAGGATAGTTTAAAATGCCATCAAATATAAGAAGTGATTTTTAAAGAAGAGCGCCCTTTGAGGCCATTCACTTGATACATTCCAACCAAGTCTGATTTTTTAATGTGAAATATTACAGATGTGTATGGTTTTGTTGTTAAATTTTATTATGAAAACTGTGGCTACTTCTATTAGTGTTCAATGGTTGGATTTCAACATTGACTTCATCTTGGTTGGCCCTTTCCCATCAGAACGTTATGCTTTGGCTGTACGTTCCAGGGTGTGAGGGAGTACGTCTATGAGACGGAGACATATGTACTCTATGAGGAGTAAACATCGTGCACTAGCTTTCCGTGGAGAAGTTGGAGTGGGTCTCCTGTAGCATCAGGAAAAATGGCAGAAGATTGGGTCATCCTGTAGAATACACAAGAAGGGATATAGTTTCGACAGGGAAGACGAGGCCTTGGAAATGAATCTCGGAAGAACTGGGATGACATATGAATCAGTGTTTACTGCCAAATGTTATCTTCTGCTTTGGCAGAGGCGATGGTGGTATTATTGTCCTTGTGAGATATGTTCAGAGCCTAAAAATATATTCAACAACAGCAACTGAGGAGTGGCCAAGAAGCAGAAGTCTGAAACCTTGGTAATCCAAGGAGGTACATGGATAATGTCAACCATTGAGATTTTTGTTTCATGATGTTTTCTAAAGGGTGCATGCTTGTGCTCGTGGATAGCCACTGATGGTCTCTCCTCCCCAAACCCGTCATCAGAATCCTGGGTGGGGTGGGCGTGTGATCCTCTGTGCGGTGGGTTCCTGGGTAAGAAGCTTGGCTCAGGATTCAGGTTTGATTCAGCTGAAGAGTTGACAGCAGCCTCCCTTGGGCACATTGAGATACCCAAGAAGAGACAAAAGTACAAAGTAAGAGGCAGGTCTTTACCCTACATTGGGCTCTAGGTCATTCTAATGAGTTGTTTACTGGTGACCAGTCATGTTCTGGAGCTGGTCACCCATTGTTAAGTTCTCAGGAAGTTGCTGTGTTAGTTGTCAATAATAATTCAGGAAGTTACGGTAAAAGGAGGTAATGGATACTCAGAATGCATCGATTCTTTGTTGTTTTCCCACATTTTATTATTATCTGTGCTCCAAAGGTTATTTACATCTTGTAAATAAACTGCTCCTCCCTTCCCATCTCTGGGTTCCCTATTCTACATTGGAAGCTTGAAATCAACCACTTTGGGAACATTTGCATTATAGAAATCAGCAAACAGTATAAATCAGCACTTGCTTGATTGTTTTTTTCCGCTGTCTAGACTTCAGAAAGTGATTGAGAAAACATTAGCAATGCAGATGTAAACTTAAAAGTGCCTTGTGTCTATAGCTGTTCCATCATAAGCAGCCGAAAAAGGGGGCTGTTCTCTGGATATTTGAATATTGTTACTGAATCAATGAAACAAAGTGGCTCCCATCATCAATAAAGAAGTAAGATTTGGACATTCATCCTCATTGTTTTACTTTTGTCTTACTTGTTAATATAAACAAACAAACAAAAAAACAACCAGCATTCATGCCATGTGCAAAATTAAGACTGTAACTTTATTGGGAAAGGAGTTATGGATTGGGATGCAACTCCATTTGCCAACTCCTAGTTGAATTGCAGCCATGGTTGGTTGGCTATGGATACAAGAATCAGGTGGAAACCAGTATAAGCATCTTGGGAATATCAATTGGCTACACAGAATTTACAATAAAGAGGCATTGTCTATTTCATTCTTGGTAAATTGTGTGGTGCACATTCTTAATATCAGTGTAATAAACTTCTTTATTTTTTGAGCATACATTTTTATGTTGATATACACATACTTCTTTTGGAGGGCTAATTATTAACCATTTGTTAGCACAGCATTGCCAGACTAGTTAACCATTTGTTAGCACAGCATTGCCAGATTGGTTAACCACTTGTTAGCACAGCATTGCCAGACGAGTTAACTATTTGTTAGTACAGCAGTGACAGACTAGTTAATCAGTTGTTAGCACAGCATTGCCAGACTAGAAGCCAACAGCAACACCACCTACCCCTGAACCTTCCAAGTTTGAGGCTATTTATGATACAGTGGAAAAGTCCTTTCTCCTCTTTCTTCTTGATGATTAGAAATCTGTTTCTTGGACATAAGGCTGCCAGTCTGTCTAGGATGTTAACATTCTTAGGAGAAGTGACACATTATCTCTCATTAGTCATTCACGTCATAGTATGCTTGAATTGGTCATATCGCTACATTGATTAGAGAGGCAGGGATATTGGTGGAGTTCAGAACGGGGAGTCAGACATCAAAATTGAATTTTTTCCGCTTCCATATTTTGTCCAAGGCCAGAAAGGATTTTAGAATTAGTTTTTTATGAGCACAGCTCTCAGGAGAGTTTACATCCCTTGTGGGATGGTGGTCTTAAATAGTTTGCTGCTTTTATCAGGGTCTTTTCTGGTCATCTTGTTGTGTGTGGATAGTCCACAGCTCCAGAGAGGGAGGAATAATTAGGAGGGAATCATCTGTATTGTTGGAGATGTATTTTAGCTGAATTATCAAATAGAGATCCTGTTAGAAAATACATTCAAATCTTTGGTACCATGAGAAAGTGACTCATTGTTGAATATTGACACATTTTTTTTTCTAACTGTTAAGTTTTTGATATATTTTTTTTTCCTGTTCTAAAGTTTTAAGACAATAAAGTTTAACTATTTTCAGGCATCAGACAGTTAACAAGAGGAGAAATGCAAAACTTGAGAAGGCCACTTTACTTAGTTAAAAAATGTATGTAAAGTCAAATCATAAAATTCCCCTGATAAATGAAACAAGGTAGTGGATTGTAAGATCGACCACTGTTAAATTTATTCATTTTTAATTTAAACATCATTTTATTTATTTATTTGAGAGAGAGATAGTGAGAGCACAAAGGGGAGGGTCGGGAGAGGGAGAAGCAGTCTCCCCACTGAGCAGGGAGCCTGATGGGGGGCTCAATCCCAGGACCCCAGAATCATGAGCTGAGCCCAAGGCAGATGCTTAACTGAATTGAGCCACCCAGTTGGGTGGAATCTTGGCTACTACTAAGTCGACTTTGATTTCTAGGGCCCCTCCATCTGCCTCTCAAACAGTGCTTGCCACCATCTGACTCTCCAACAGTTAAGGTTTACATTAAAACCTCAAAGTTATTCTTGATTCTTTCCTTTTCTCATCCTGTGTTCAGTCCGTCAGCAAGTTCCCTGGGCTCTACCTTTAAAATACGCCATGACTCCCTCCACATTAAACCATCCCATAGCGATCACTGTCCTCCCTTGCCTATACTGTTGGTAGAAACAAAGAAAGTACTTCCTGTGGTTAGTAATCTCGTGATCATAGTTCTGTAGTCAAAGTTCCAATGGGAGGCTCAAAGTTAATATTTTATGGTGGTCCTGGTCAGGGTGAAGTTCACTTTTGAAACCTTTAATTTTTCAAACTTTCGAATGTTCCTCTCTTTCCTGCTGGAGGAGAGAGGCTCAGAGCTGTCCGCGCTCAGCGGCTTTGCCGCTGTGTGTCCTCCTCCTGACCATCGGGGGCAGAGAGAACCGGCTGATTTTCTGTTAACCATCTTGCGGCTCTATTTTCCATTTTGGGGACACATTCCACAATATAGTCAGTTCTGCTGTAACACTCATTTGAAGTCACAAATCAATTCCAAGGCAATGGCTACATTAGTAGTTTGCATAAACGGCATTCATGTGTGAGTAGATTAAGAAAACCACCCAGCTCAACTGAGCCTTGTAGAAACTCACAAAATGTACTTCGCAAACCTCTACTGACTACCCCAGGGCTCAGGCCTGTGTGACGGACCATACCCACGTCCGTCTGGCGGTCTCACTTCCCGGCTGCAGGCAGCCCTCTCCCCGCCGCTTTGCAGTAACTCCCAGTTGTCACTTGGCCTTTCCCCCAGCCCACGTGCTTTAGCCACTCAGCGTTCACTCTTTTTCCAGATGGAGACTAGCTAGGTATTGCCCGTACTAGAGTGTGGATGTATTTCTTAACCGATTAACATGTGAAGACCCGTGCCACCATTTTTATTATGTTCATATCTTTGTTTTCCGTGTGTCACAGATGAAGCGCCTGAGTAGTGTGTCTTTACCTATGTTTGCCTCCCGGAAGCGCTGTGATTTTTTTATTGTGCAATTCTGCGGTGTGCATGAGTTTTAGGAATACTAAGCTGTGTGTTTTAGCAGAACTAGCTGGTTTCGAAGGGGACCTGCAAACAGCCTGTAGTAAGGGTATGTTACGGTCATGTTGTGCTCCGCCACAAGTAGCTTCTGTATTTGTCGTCTCACCGTTTTCATAGTTCTTTTTTTCTCATGTTTCTTTTCTTTTCTTTCTTTCTTTTTCTTTTTTTTTTTTTTTAAGATTGTGTTTATTTTATTTGACAGAGAGACACAGCAAGAGAGGGGACCCTAGCAGGGGGAGTGGGAGAGGGAGAACCAAGCCTCCGGCCGAGCGGGGAGCCCGAAGCGGGGCTCGATCCCAGGACCTGGGACCATGACCTGAGCTGAAGGCAGAGGCTTAACGACTGAGCCACCCAGGCGCCCTTTCATAGTGGTTCTTTGAGGGACATATTTTATATGTGAAGAATCAAAAGTTAAGAGTGCTTAATTTTTGTCTGAAATTAGAATGACAGTCAGCCCCAAGCTCTGCCCCACCCACAGTTCTCCTGCCCCACCAGCACCGTGGGAACCAGATGAGAGGCTGCCGGCTTCTTTGATCACCATCTTGCAAATATGCTTTCAATGTCCCTCTGTGAGGAAAAGATTTCTGAGGGCCAAATGAACACCTTTGACTGAGCAGTGAGTTTTAAAAAGGCAACACAGGAATGTTAAATGAAGGATTTTAAAAAATTACAGCTAATGGGGCACTGGGTGGCTCACCTGGTTAAGCATCTGCCTGCGGCTCAGGTCATGATCCCAGGGTCCTGGGATCGAGTCCTGTGTCGGGCTCCTTGCTCAGCAGGGAGGCTGCTTCTCCATCTGCCCCTCCCCTTGCTGGTTCTCTCTATCTCTCTGACAAAGAAATAAATACAGTCTAACAACAGACCAGGTAGGAAAGAGCATTTCTGAATTGGGCAGGGGAGGGTTGAAAGACTCTGTGAAGTTGCTGTGCTCGCCGGTCGCTCCTCTACGTTCCCTTCATGGCAGTCACTGGGCCCTTGGGAATTTCATGGTGCTGTGACTTTGTCCTGGATTTTGGTGACCTTCTTGATTTTATGGGAGGTCTATTGGTAAAAAGTACATATTCCCCACATCCTGTTGTAGGTCTCTTTCTCTCTCTCTCAATACACACACACACACACACACACACACACACACAAACTCACCCTGCTTCTTCATCCAGGCTTAATTTACATTGTTTCCCAAGAGAAATATGTGTGGTGGGAGTTGGTTGACTCAACTAAAGGAGAAGATGGGTTTGGTATCAGGGGTCAACTTCTTAGGTTCTTGGCTTTTTCCATGAGGAAAACCATCGGTTTCTTGTTCTCCTTAAAATTAATGTTAATTCTTTTTCTACAAATGTAAAGGTCTACCTTTTAGACATCAGGGAGCAGCAGTGCTGTCTGCCTTAGGACTGTACCTGATCAACTTGTAACGGGATTCCTCACAGGACAGATCCATGGTGTTTTGGGGCTGGATGTCTCTCTCTCCTTACTCTGGAATGGTGTCAGATTTTGGGGGGTAGCATTGACCGTGGTGTTATAGCACAGCTCACTAGAGTTCTTAAGAATACTTAGGCCAGTGTGACAAATGGGTTTTTTCAAACCGAGTTAATGAGAACGTGAGTGAACTCTGTGCGGTGGACAGTCCTACTGAGGCAGCCGGGCAGTTCTGTGAATCTTTGCTCTTCTGATTCCCACGTGAAGTGCGATGCTGTCATGTGAGATTGATTCTAACATTTGCATTTTGCCTTGTCTCTTATGCCAAAGAAGCAAATGCCATAATCTGTATCCTTTTCCATGCCTCCTTTATAGGAAAATGCACTGTAAAGTGTAACATCATAACATCATGTTCCTCAGACCTTTGGTATCGTGCTGACTTGACCGCGTACAGCGTTCTAGTAATTCTCCAAAAGAAGAGTGTATTGTCTACGTTTTCTGTATCCACTGGCACACGTCCGGTGCCTGCCGTTTTAATGCCAGATGCCGTGGCACTGAAATAATTTTTTTCGATCGTGAACTGTCTTTACAGCAGCCATGACCGAGGTGATAGGATGATTTCTGTTCCTCGAGTTGCTGATTCTTGCCATCTTCTGTTGCATGCTTGCACACCTTGAATGTTCCAGGAGAGGTTTTGGCAACAGAAGCGAAAGAAACAAAATGGGCAGTTCTGGGGCTGGTTTCCTCAGGGACACACTCGCCGATTCCGCTGGACACAGGAGATGGCGGTCCTCAGCGCAGAGAGGAAAAAGGGCACCAGGTGCTTTAAGGCCGGTCGCGCAATTTACATAATTCTAAACATTTTTGTTTATGAATCTGTACTAGGTAGCTTTCCCTTAATAAATCCCCGTCGTTCCTGTGCTATTTTTCTGAATGCGTTAAGCTCAGAGAACCCGCACACGGGGCGCCATGTGGATGTATGGTGTGGACCAGTGAACAGGCCTGGGGAACGAGCCAGGCAAAGCAGCCCAGGGTCGCGGCCAACGACTGGATTCAGGAGCTTCCATCCGGGCCATCAAAGAGCCCTGGGAGAATGGCAGCCGACCTGCCTGCGCTCTCACAGAGACTGAACGCTGCTGCGCATAAGCCTCTCAGGAAGGGTCTCTCAGGAAGTGGACCAGCTGATTCAAGAGTCGGCTTTGTCCCTCTGTCGGGCCGGTTGCTGTCATCTCTTCGGACAAAGGTCTGGAGTGGAGTGCTTTCTCCAGGTGCTTAGTCCACATCTTTGTATAATTCTGAGGCTGCTTTGCTTTTGCCCCCTCCCTTACTCCTCCTTTTTTTTTTTTTTTCTTTTAAGCAATTGACACATCAAAACTGAAATATGACAATGTAGCTGAATTTTGAGCTAATATTTTGGCGATTTTATTTTATTTTATTTTAAAGATTTTCTTTATTTATTTGAAAGAGACACAGTGAGAGAGGGAACACAAGCAGGGGGAGTGGGAGAGGGAGAAGCAGGCTTCCCACCGAGTAGGGAGCCTGACACGGGGCCAGATCCCAGGACCCCGGGATCACGACCCCAGCTGAAAGCAGGCGCTCAGGGACTGAGCCGCCCAGGCACCCTTGGCGATTCTATTTTAAATAGCAAAATGGGATCACAGCTCCTTCCGTCCTCAGCGGACTGCAAGGGGTTTGATTGGCAGGCGGGGCCGGCCTCGTTTCAACATTCTGGTCACTGTGCCCTGGGCTGCAGGCTGAAGCAAGCTTTGAGTGCTCCCTGCCCAGTTCTCCTCATCTCCCTAGCAACTGCGGGGCACCGTTGCTCTGTGGCGTCACTGCCTGCCACGGCCCTTGACAAAGAGTAAAGATCAGTGTGTCCCGAGTTATTCCTCATTTCACCTGGCTAAGGATGTGTGCGTCCCAATGCTCATCGAATCGTAGCAGGGAAGTCAGCCGGAGTGAGGTGAGGAGCTGAGTGTCGGCTTGCTGCTGACCTGTCCGCAAACACCTTCCCTTACTGCCTCCTGCATCGGCACCTGAGGCCGAGAGGAGACGCGACCCTCGCCAGGGACACCCGTCGAACGCTGTGCCGCTGCTCTGGGAAGACATTCCATTCATTCAGTCATTCACTCCAGAGTATTGACTGGACACCTGCGGTGTCAGACACGGTGGGTGCTGCGAGACACGGCAGAGACACAAAGCAAACAAGGCTCGTGTCCCTGTGGAATTTCTGTTCCGCTGTAGAAACATTCATGTCTCGATGGAACTCAGAATAGGGCCCGGCAAAAGGCCTGCCAGTGATGGGTGACCAGTGACCAGCACCTTCTCATTAACCTCTTCTCACCCAGATTTTCATTTCGCTAAAGGACACCTAGGTCTTGGAGTGGTTTGCATGAAAGACTCAAGCTCTTTCCGCAGTTTGTAGAGATCCTTTGGTGAGTTAATAGGATTATAGTTGAAAGGCCTATTCACTGCCTGTGCTCAATGGGAAGTACCAAGATAATTGATGCACTCAAAACAGTCTGATGTTTATTTTTATATAATATGCATTTGTTATTTCTCTCCCTTGGCACTGGGTTACACAGAATTTCCATTAGAATCTTCTTCAGCGTGGCGTTATTAATAGGTCAGTGAATTTAGGAAGTTTGCCTTTAACCACTTTTAAATTCGTGAGGTTGGAGTGGAGAGCATGTGCTTTCGGGGCTCACTCATGGTGTTTTGGATCTTCTCAGGATCCTCTCTAAAAATGACTCATTCAGTAAATTGCAAATAGAGATTGGACAGGAACAAGAGCATTTTCTATGGTCACTCTTATAACCAAGCTGCAAAAAAAATAATACCTAAATCATGGGAAGCACAGTAGAATTTTTCAATAAAAATCTATTCAAGCAAAACACACCTAACAGGTGAACAAATACTGATTTGCCTGCCCAGGGCTTTGATTTTATTTGTGCAGCTTTTCTCCTTTACAAACCATCTCATTACCTTGTTCATGTGCTACAAAAGGAAACACTGTGACAACCTGTCAGACAACATCTCTTTGGCCCGTTAACCTCTTCGGTTCTAAGCTGGGTTCCCAGGTGTGTGTGTGTGTGTGTGTATGTGTGTGTGCGTGTGTGTGGGAAGAGAAGGGGGAGAGAGAGAGAGAAAGGCTGTGTTGTACTCTTGTAGTTAATCGGGAAACAAATTAATCTACCTTCTCTTTATTCTGACCTGAATTCCACGCTTCAAGACCCATAAACCATTTCCATCCTCATTTCCACTGCTTAGTTACAGTGACGTTAGATGGCGTCACTTTACTGGTCTTCATCTTTTTCTGAGCATGATGTTTGTCAGAAGACCTTTGGGACTCATCCAGTTACCAGATTATTTTATTCCTTTTATAAATGTCTCATGAGCCATGTCTCGCACAGGGGTCTCAGCATGTGCCCTGTTAGCTTCGGGCACACTCACTGATGGCTTTGGCCATTTGGAGCCAAGGGAAACATGGTGGTCACTGAGACGGAAATTGATCTAGAAACTTGAGGTTGACAATGACATGGGGTTGAGTGCCAGTTTTATATTAATGCTTGTTTTTCTGGTTTATGGGTTTTTTTTTTTAATTATTAGTAAGTTTGAGGAAACTAGTCAGTGGGAATAGAAGCGCTGGAAAAAATACATACATTTGTAAATTATTTCATTAAAACTTAGAAAAGGAAATTAGAGAAAACAGTTAAAAACTCCCAAGAGAAATTAGGCAATTATACCACTCATATACAGAAGGTCTGAACATCTTAGAACCTTTAAATAATATACCAGATGAGGTTTATTGTAAAATTTGGTTGTTAGATAATGGAACAATTATTTTTTGATAGATCAGGAACATTACAACAGACGTAATTACTACAATTAGTCATTGTATTTTAATTCATAGCATACCTAAATACAGGTAATAATGAGTGTTGGCAAGAGCGGGCAATTAAGTACGTACATTTTTGACACTGCATTCCCAAGACCTCCTCAAATCTCACATATTTGCAAATACATGATTTTCTCAGTCTTCCTCATGTTTTATTTTCAAGCCAGTGCCATAACTATTAGTGATGTTCACTGCCATCTTTTGGAAGTAAACAGCTGTATCTTTAAACAAACTGCTTATTAGCAATAGCTAGGAAGCTTTGTTACAATTGGAAACGTGGATGGTCAGTTCTCCCCTCCACACACTCTGCTCCTCCCCTACCTCCCCCTCTAGCTGAGTGCTTGGCATTTATACCCAGAACTCGCAATTCCTGCCTTAGCTCTGTCACACACTTTGAACCATCAGGCACCTCTAAAAACCACAGTTCTAACCCGCTGAGAACTTTCATTGGCTGTACTTCCAGAAAGATTTAGAATCTGAAGCTTCTCACACTTCCATGGCTACACCTGGGTCTTAGCTGTGATGGTGGCTTCTTACCTAAGTCATGTTTCTACACTTGTCTTTTCTGTGCCCTGCAATCAGTGATCCCATTAAAATGAAAATTCACCAAATGGTTGATAAATGCAAATCCCTCTTATAAATATATCCCAAGTAAAGCATGCAGGAAAAGTGATAGAAAGCAAAGTATTATCAACCTGAGGTGATCATTAGTAAGCTGTCGCCGCCATAAAGGAAAACAACCCACATTCCTGCTGTTCCTCATGAAAGGGCTCTTCCTTCACCTGGGAAGTTCTGTCTGGAAGAATGGACCCGGCATCTGAGCAGGCCACTCGTTCTTACTACCGATGTACAGGAGACAGACGAGCACAGCAAGTGGAACCACAGACCTGCAACCGACAAAATACAGATGGTGGCGAACCCTACAGGACCAACAGCCCAGCTTCTCTTCTTACCGAGTCCCGACAAAAACAAGCAAGAAAATTGAGTTGTTGGGAGACCCGAAGGATTAACAGGGGCTTAAGAGATATGAATGGTCGCAAAGGATAGATCTTCTGTTGATCCCTTTTCAATACACAAACTAAAGGAATTATAAGCTTACTAAAGAACTATGACATAATGTTATCCCCCGGCGCTGTTCAGGTTTTTAAGGATGCATCGGAGGTGAAGTGGTAAATATTTAACCAGATTTGAGTGTTTGTGGATTTCCCTGGAGCACCTACTCTCCCCACGGTCAGTTTCAAGTGTGCAAGCGTGAAGCCAGGGATCCTGAGTGGGACAGGTTCACACACTGGTGCTTGTAGGTGATATTTATATTGCAGTGGTGTTGGCCCAAAAAAAAAAAAAAAAAATGGTGCCTGTATCTCAGCAATTCCTCCTCAAATGCTTATGGTTGAAATGACACATCTTCTTTTAAAATGATGGGGCATCAGGGTGGGGTTAGGGAGTATAAATGAAACAGCATTTTAGATGAAGTTGTAGTTACACTGGAGTTCCTTATACATTTTTCGTTACTTCCCATATGTTTTAAGTCTTCTAAAATAGAAGGGATTTTCAAAAGGACATCATTTCTTCTAACTGAAAGCCCTCCAGCGGCTTCCTAGCTGAGTAACCCCGAGTCCTGCCTGTGTCTGAAAAGGCCTGCACCTGACTCTCTGCCTTCACTGCTCTCCTCACGTTGCCCTCCTTGCCAGTCTCGCGCCCTCCTTGAGGCCTTGGTACTGAGTGCTGTCTCAGCCCCGAATACTTTTCCCCCAGAGGACCGCAGAGCTCACTCTCTCACTTCCTTCAAGACTTTGTTTAGATGCCTCTTTCCTAATAGGGGCTCCACATCATTCTCCATTCAGCCTACAGCCCCAGCCCAGCCCTTCTGATCTGTGGCACTAACCTCCTTTTGTCATGTGGTATTACTTGCAGAGTTAAATCCATGTGAACTTTCCACACTTAGTTAGAACAGTGCCTGGAATGCAGAGGTTACTCAAAATAACTTTTTGAATGGAATGGATGAATGGACGGAAGTGCCATCCGTGGATGTCGCTGAATTTTTCTTCCCTTTGCTTGACTCTTCTCATGTACAACCCACACTGACTACAACATTTAAAGTATGCTTTTGGAAGATGGAGCTGCTGGAAACACTTTTTGCTCTTGATTAAAGTAGTGCATTGTGTTAAATTCTCCTAAAAAGGCCAATGTAAATATGTTTCTACACCAAAAAAATGCAGAGGTAGAAACCTTCTAAGGGATGATGATATCATAAATTATCTTAAAAACAAAATCAATAAACCTTAAGAGGAAAAAGAATGACTGTTTGATTGGTTTACTTTCAAAACATCTTGGCCATTCTTTTAAGGGGTTTACAGTTTTGAGTTAGGATGGTGGCTCTTTGGATTCTAGCATCCTTGCTTACATCAGAATGCACACAACCCCACCCTGGAGTCTCTCACAATCCTGCAGCATGTGCTTGGGTGGCTTACCATGCTGCTTTTCCTACAAGTTCATTTGGAGAGGTTAGCCTTCAACCTCCTGATCCTTATCCGTAAGTGTTCAGGGGAACCCTGTGTAAGAATTTCAAGGAAGAACGAGTCATATTTTTTTGGACTTCCAGCAAATGCTGATAATTCTGAATGAACTCCCTTTATGTCATGGCTTAAGCAGAGAGCTCTGGAACTTGTTTGATATTGTCTGCCCTGTGTGTAGTTAGGGTGCATGGGTCCAAATGCCGTATTGAGATTTCCCAGTGTTTGCATTGCTTCTTATTTCTGTGCAGCTTCCTTTGCTCCAGCAAACACGATTAGCTATTTTTAGTCATCCAGGAACAGGAGTGCTGCAGTGTAGAATGTGAGAACCATGGTTGGTTTTTTGCTTAAATCATAGCCAACTGATCGCTGAAGGGCTTCTTTTCATTCTGTTGCACAGTATTCAACGGGACGCTCAGACCTTGGCATGTGACATGACTAAAGAGAAAGTATATGAAGCAATGGTCAAAATCATACATCCTCAGGAGAATGCGAATGGATGCACCAGTGAGATAATACTGCATACCTAGGAAGATGCCCCAAATCCAAAATACTGATAATACCAGATTCTGACAAGGATGTGGAGCAACAGGAATGCCCTTTCCCTGCTGGTGGGAATGCAGGATGGTGAATTCACATGAGAAGACAGTTTGGTGGTCTCTGACAAAACCGAGCCCACTCTTACCATGCAGTTAACTAACACTCTCCTTGTTATTTACCCACACGCCCTGAAAACTTCCGTCCACACAAACACTTGTGCAAAGATACTTACAGCAGCTCTGTTCATCCTTGCAAAACTTGGAGGCAGCCATAATGTCTTTCAGTAGGTGGATGAGCAGATGAACTGTGGTATATCTAGACGGTGAAATAGTATTCAGCACGGAAAGGAAATGAGCTATCAAGTTATGAAAAGCCATGGAAGAACCTTCCAGGCGCATTACCAAGTGGACAGGAGACAAGCTGAAAGGGCTACATCCTGCATGATTCCAACTGTTGGACATTCTGGAACAGGCAAATGTGTGGAGACTGTAAAAAGCTCATTGGTTGCCAGGAGTTAGCGGGGTGGAAACATCAACAGGCGGCACTCAGAGGATTCTGAGGATGGTGAAATCCCTCCACATGCCCCTGTAATGACACCCACAGGTCATTGTACATCCATTAGGACCCATAGAACATACAGCATCAAGAGTCAACCCCTAATGGAAACAGTGGGCTTTGGGGTGATGCTTCTGTAGGTTTCCCAGTTGTAACAAATGTCCTATCTAGGTCAGGGGTGTTGATAACGGGGCAGGCTGTGTGTATGTGCGTGTTGTGGGGGAAGGGATGTGGGAACTCTATTTTCAGCTCCGTTTTGCTGTGAACTTAAAACTGCAGTTAAAAAAAAAAAAGGGTCTATTAAGACAGAAAAAGAGAAAGGCTCAATAAAACGGAGAAGCCTTCATGGGACTAGTTAAGGAATAAAAGGTTCCTTGCATTGCGCAGGTCAGTGTACCAGGTTGTTATCTGTTGATTTGCAAACAGGAGCATAAGGGGGTTTCAGCAATGAAAATTGAAGGTGTATTTTGAAATTTAGAGTGGATTAGATCTCATCATCTTTTCTGTTTCCTGCAGAAGATGCTGGATATGTAGTGATACTCACTGCAAATCATTTCCGAAATATTCCAGTTGCCATAGTAGCCGAAGCCGGTGATGGCATTTATATACAAAGCTCTCAGAAAAGAGACTTGCCAAAAAAGTCTTTGGAGGTGCTCAAGATAGTTGGCTTTTTCATAGCTCACTTTCAAGCATCTATTTGCTTATAAGTCCTTGGCATTCCAGCAACAATGATAGTATTTTTTTGAACTGAATGTGTTTGTCCACCTATAATCTAAATGACGCCCGTGGCATGGTCGTTGTGGTAACTGAACGGAATAATCAAAACGCAGACTTTCCAGGGAATATGGAGACTGTTAACTGACCTGTGTGTGTCAGGGTTAGAGAGGGGAACTCCGGAGTATTCAGGATGGCGTTCGCTCGGGTTTGTTTGCTGTTCTTTCTCTTAGCTTGTTCATCTTCTCTCGGGGACGGATCCTCTGTTTAAGCTTGTGCACAACAGAATTGAAATTAAAGCGGGATAAGAAGGGCCGTGCTGCCTGCAGAGATCACTGTTCCAGCTCTGGACATCCCTGTCCGTGCAGTTTTGGTGTACCTCGTTCTTTGTCTGCCAAGTTATGTGATGGCAGACGTGCCCCCACTTGGGCACAGCTCGTTGACCGTAACTACATTTGTTTTCGTGTTGGTTCTCTAGAAGATTAGCACAAGGTCACCAAACTATGATGGAGGGAAGCAAAACAATGAACACTGAACTCTGTCTCCATGACCACCTAGTTCTCCTTGGAAGATGAGATGATGAGAGTCCTGGAGACTTTGGAAGAGTTTCCCCTTTGTTGGTATTCCCCTGCCAGGTAACATGGTTTCCCTGTTGCTGGTACCATCCAAGTTTTTGCTTAATCTTTGACCAACAGAGAAAGGAATGAACCTTATTCCTAAAAAAGGAATTTTTTGTGAGATGCTTCTGATCCACTCTCTGAAGGCTCCATGTAGATTTTCTCTTAAATTTGAGTCTTGGTTTCCACTTAGGATGAGCATCATTTTAATAACATATGAGGGTGCAGGCGACTCTGCTGGGTGCTGTAACCGAGCAGTAGATGTTGTCTTCGGGGAATGAGTGGAACAACCTGGAGCTGGATGCGTGAGATAGGGAAGGTCTCCAGGAAGTGGGAACCTTGGAGCCGGAACCAAAAGAACAAGGAGGTGTCAATCAGGCAAACCCTACTTGGATTAATGGCCCTTATTTCCATTTCAAATGATGCAAACTTCCTCATCAAGGTCTGCACCCAGGCTGCCTCAGCCGGCTTGGGATGCTGGTCATCTTCTTGTTTGAAGAAATAATTACTTAGTTAAGTAATTCTTCTGTGATTTTCCCTTTTGCAATGGTCTTCCCTAGTAATGAAGAGTTAGATTTTTTTTCCTTTATCATTTGGATTTGAGTAATTTTGAGTTACTTTGTGATTCCTTTTCTTCATCCCCTTGTTCTCTGTTCATCCAGCTTCTCCTTAATGAGCAATGAATTGTTGTACTGGTAGGGGGATCCAGTGGGAAGTAAATGAGACTTGGCTTGGGAATTTTTGTGTGCTGCTCAAGTTCCTTTAATGATTCTGGTGGTTTTCTTTCCTTTCTTTTTTAAAGATTTTATTTATTTATTTATTTGAAAGAGAGAGAGAGAGAGAGACAGTGAGAGAGGGGAGTGGGAGAGCACAAGAAGGGGAGTGGGAGAGCGAGAAGCAGGCTTCCCACCAAGCAGGGAGCCCGATGTGGGACTCGATCCCAGGACCCTGGGATTGTGACCTGAGCTGAAGGTAGATGCTTAACGAATGAGACACCCAGATGCCCCTGATTTTGGTGGTTTTCTGAATGGACTTTTTCAAAGTGTATTATTATATTGCTTTTCCATTTAGAGTGAGAGCACACCCCTATTTCAGTGTGTGATTAAGGTCTAGTAATAATTATATTTTATGATGTATTAGAATTGCTTCTTCACCATTTCACTGGACACCTTCAAATGGAAGTGGTGACACCTGAAGGCACTTTGATTTCACTTTCTTAGCCAGTCTTCTCTCGAGAAGATTCTTATTACCTTGTGCCCTTACCTTTCAGGATTAGGACACCTTTAAAATGCTGTAACTTCTTAAATCAAACAGTTTTTGAAGCTTAGGTTAATTAGGGATTTGAGGATTTATGAAGTCAAAAGGTATCTATGGTTTAGTACTGGAATTGTTTTCATGTCAAGAATTCAGCAATGTTCCTGTTACAGACTTCACAGCAGCTCACCCTTTGTCATGTGGTTCTCACCAGTATGGGCCAGCTACATTGTTGGATTTATACCTGGCGGTGATTATCCTAGTGGTAAGGTCACTCTTATTTGCCAAGAGATTCCTAAATCCCAAAGTGAAGTTTTTAGAATCACAAAATCTGGGGCATCTGGGTGGCTCAGTGGGTTAAGCCTCTGCCTTTGGCTCAGGTCACAATCCCAGGGTCCTGGGATGGAGCCCCACATCGGGCTCTCTGCTCAGCAGGGAGCCTGCTTCCTTCTCTCTCTCTGCCTGCCTCTCTGCCTACTTGTGATGTCTGTCTGTCAAATAAATAAATAAAATCTTAAAAAAAAAAAAAGAATCACAAAATCTGTTACTGATTTTCCTCCCAGTGGTGCTGAATGATCAAAGCCACATTCATTCTAGAGATGAAGAAAACCAATTGATTATATAATCCTATACCTGACTGCAACAATTCCGGTCTTGGCCCTATATCGGTAGAGCATTCCCGTATCCTCTCTGAATTTAATCCACTCACCTTAGTGTGGCTCTAAGGTGGTGCGAAGGTGACCCTTCTGAGGAGTCAATGTCCTTCCATCTCTCCTTCTACAGATCAATTCCAGAGGTATCCATTGAGCACATTATGTGGGCCAGACACTGATCTGGGTTCTGGGGATACAACAGTCAACTAAAGATACAGAAATCACTCTCTTGAGGGAGTTGACACTTTAAAGGGATAAGACCATGAATAAGACAGACATGTGCAATGGACAGCACGTTAGTTGCAGATGCATGTTGTAGGGAGAAATCGAGGAGAGATGTGAAGTGTTGGTGGACAAATTGAAGTTTTAAATCAGGTGACCAGGAGAGGCCTTTGCTGAGAATCCACATTTTGAGTCAAGATGTGAAGGAAGTGAGAAGGCACTATCCGGGGAAGACTGTCCAAACAGAAAGCAGCAAGAGGGAAAAGCTTAGAGGAGGAAGGATGCCCACGGTGCTCAGAGGACAACAAGTAGACCAGAGGGGCTGGAGTGGAAGGGCCAATGGAGGAGGAGAAGGGGATAAAGTCACAGACGGAAGAGGAGGACAGGCCATGTGAGACCCTGTGGCACATTTTGGCTTTTCCTCTGGGGGAGATGAATAGCACCTGGAGTTTTGACGAGAGGAGTGATATGATCTGATTTACATCTGGACATGTTTACTTTGGCTGGGGTCTGGAAACCAGCTGGTAAGGGACAGAGTTGGAAGCGGGGAGAGCCAGTTAGGAGGTGATTAGAGCAGTCCCTGAAGGAGTAGGTGCTGGTTCGGATCAGAGTGGTGGCCACGGAGGTGGTGAGAAGGAGAAGGATTCGGGGAGTATCTGGAAGGTAGATCTCGTAGGACGTGGTGGCAGATCGGTTGTGGGATGTGAAGGAAGCAACAGGTCAAGGATGACCCACGGTCTTTACGCCCGAGCACCGGAAATGTAAAGTTCTTATTAAGAGAGGCGGGGACGACTACAGGACTGCGGGTGTCGCAGCAGACTGGAGCAGAAGATCTGAGACAAGGCCTCCCTCTGCCACTCTTTGTTGTAGCCTAGGCCGCTTTCCTCAGGCCTGACCCCCACATTCACGCATTCCCCACTGAAGGCCGTTTGGAAGGTACCCAGCGGCGAGGGTCTCATTCGGTACTGACCTGAGAACGGGGAAAGGATATGTGCAGACACAGATTGTGCTGTTTTCACAGTGGAATTTCACTTTTTAAAATTTTTTAAAATTTTATTTTTTTAAATTAACACATAGTGTATTATTTGCCCTAGCGTACAGGTCTGTGAATCATCGGGCTTACACACTTCACAGCACTCACCGTAGCACAGACCCTCCCCAGTGTCCATAACCCAACCACCCTACCTGTCTCCCCCATCAACCCTCAGTTTGTTTCCAGGGAATAAGAGTCTCTTATGGTTTAACATTGGAATTTTAGATGGATCCTAGAGGGCTAGGGACTTGAAGAAAAATAGAAATTATGTAAGAGTCATCTTTCATGTTAAAGTGATGTAACCTCACAAGGAAAAAAATAAAGAACTTTGTAGTTGTTCAGATACATTGGTAGTTTCCTCTTTCATGTCAGCTTTGATATCTCAAGCCTAGAAACCATGAATCTGGGGTTTCACATCTTATAATTCCCCTATGCCATCTTTGACCATCTGGGTCCCCCCTCCTTCCTGGTTTTATGTCTTGCTCTCAGACCTGTTGGGCAGGGACCATATCTGCCCGTTCACTGCCTTGCCCTTACCACCAAAGAGTCCCTGGTGAATTTGTTCATTCTCATATGACTTGTGCCTTGATACGCTTTCTCATTATCGCAGATTACCCTGTAATTGGGTTTCCTTTCCATAAGGGTTTCAGACTGAGATTGAGATTCACGGAGAAGGGGCTCATTGAGATATGGGTATATACGCTCCTTGAATGGTGTGCTGTGAAATTTTCAAGTACAAGAATGAATCTTTAAGATTCAGAACTCTCAGAGGTACGAGCATGTCAGTGGTTTGATAAACTCCGTTTTGTCTGGGCATGCTTGCTTGTTTTATACTATAAGGCCAGTTGTGTTATTATTTGAAAAAAGCTCAGCTAAAAGTGTTGATTTAGAGAAACATTAAGAAAATAATCATACAAGAGGGTCACAGTTATAGCAGAAGTAGTGAAGGTTGGAAGGAATATTCATTTGGGAAACAGTTCTAATCTAAACATCTAGTTGATCATTGGTAATCTTCAATGTCTCTGTTCAGTGGTGGTCCTGTCTGACATTGTTTATGTCCAGGACTTGAGACCTTGCCCGCCACCAGGTCCTGTTCAGACAGCTGGGACTTAGTAGAGCTCTTCGGTGGCAAATTTCTACCGAATCTCTCTAGTAATTGCAAGAAACATAATGCATGGATCTGCAACACTCAGTTACCCGGGTCTGCTTCTCAAGTAGGTGGTGTTTGTTGTTTTAGTACTGTTATTAATAATACATAGGCAGCATGGATTCAAATAATTTTAAATACAATTGACCCTTGAATCACATGGGTTTTAACTCTGTGGGTCCACTTCTATGTGCCTTTTTGTTGTTGTTGTTTTGTAAATACAACACAGTATCGTACATGTATTTTTTTTTAAAGATTTTATTTATTTGACAGAGAGAGAGATCACAAGTAGGCAGAGACACAGGCATAGAGAGGGGGAAGCAGCCTCCCTGCCAAGCAGAGAGCCAGACATGGGGCTCGACCCCAGGAGCCTGACATCATGACCTGAGCCGAAGGCAGAGGCTTAACCCACTGAACCACCTATGTGCCTCTAAATATATTTTTTATTTGTGATGATTTTTAGTAATGTTTTGCTTTCTTTAGCTTACCTTAAGAATGCATATAAAATAGTTATTAACAACTGTTTATGTTATTAGTAGGGCTTCTAGGTGACTGTAGTCTGCTGGTAGTTGAATTTTGGGGGAGTCAAAAGTTACATGTGCATTTTTGACGATATGTAATATGGCGCTCCTTAACCCCCATGTTGTTCAAAGGTTATCTGCGTTTTCTACGTCAGCATGTAGAAACAAACAAAAGAAGAATCAATTTATGTGAAAAAGAGAATAGTCCTAGCAGCTGATTTTTGTCCTTATCCCAAGCTGGCCCTGGGGGGCAAGATGATATTAGCAAGACTCATTCAGTTTGCCTTTTTTTTTTAAGATTTTATTTATTTATTTGTCAGAGAGAGAGAGAGAGAGAGAGAACAAGCAGGCAGAGTGCCAGGCAGAGGCAGAGGGAGAAGCAGGCTCCCCGCTGAGCACGGAGCCCAATTTGGGACTCGATCCAGGACCCTGGGAGCATGACCTGAGCCGAAGGCAGCTTAACCCACTGAGCCACCTAGGCATCCCTGGTTTGCTTTTGCAGGGATATTTCAGTGAAAATTTCCTCTTTAATATTAAGGAAAGGTGTCAGTTTGACAAATGAATTGCTAAAATTGTGACCTAAAAAAACAACTGATTAAGTCAAATCTAATTAGACTTGATAAATATATATTTTTAGTCCAGGAAGCTAAGAATGAATTGGTCTTTCCTGCCTGCTACCTAACTGCTTGACAGATCTCATCATTCTAGTAATTACAGAAAATGCCCTAAATCAGGCAGTGTTCACAGACACCTGCAACCAGGCTGAGTCCCCCACAGCCATGTCTGGATGAACAACTTCATCTCTATGCAGTCCCTGGGCTTGGATGTGCTTTTTTCTTTCTTAAGATACATGATTTATTTCCTTCCTTTCTCTCCTCCCTTGGTTGCCTCCTTATTTTCTTTGGGGTGAGGATCATTTGATGTAGAGTAAGTATTTGGCTATAGCAAGGTAGAGGATGGCTTGTCCCTGGATCCCTCTGTGTCTTCTTAGCCCCCAGTCTGGGCTTGCAGTGCTGTGAGCAGCTTCTGGCCCTGTGTCTGGCCCACGGCACAGTGGTGTTGGATCAGTGAGATCTTCTTTCCCCACTGTTTGTCTCTCTGGTGCACTAAGTGATAAACCACATGAAAATCCACGGCCCCAGTGTCCCCTTGCTGCCAGGGCTCTTATCCACATTACTGTCATGCATTTTGCTTTTTAGGATTATAGACCTTTCCAAGGAGTGGTTGATTTCCTTCTTGATCCTCTTGACATTCTCCCTTTTGTGTGTGTGTGTGTGTGTGTGTGTGTGTGTGTAGAGGGGGGCATTTTCTGTAAGAAGCTGTAGAGTGAACAGTCTGGTTAAAATAGAGGCAAGGACACCATTTCTTCTGGTGGTTGCACTCTAGAGGGAGAGCTCCTAGTGCTTTGGTGGAAACATTGGGAATTCTGTGGTTCAGAAGGGGAAGAGTAAAGCAGACCAACTGGCCTTATGTTGGCAGCACTGCCCTATTGGAGGCAGTAAACCGTATTTCGGTCAGTGCTGGTCCTCAGTTCAGCTCCCCAAGCTGATGACCAGTGGAAATTCCTCCAGCATTCTTCAGCAGTGGGCCATCTGTCTTAGCATCAGTCCCTTTCCGTGTTACCATTTATAGGTCTGTTGAGAGGCTTAATCAAGGGCTGTAAACCACGCCTCAAGAGGATCCCAGCAATTCAATGGGGCCCATTTAAAATGCCGTCTCCGTGGAGCTGTTCCTCGTGTCCGGGGAGCTTCGACCACCTTCTTCCCTTGTGTTCTCACAGCATTTGGATTATCCTTCTCTTAAAGTGGATTTCCCATTTGGGATAACTTGTGCACATTTTCTCTCTTTTACCAGTCTAAGTTCTGTAAGGACATGGAAGTCCCTGGTTTACCTTGTTGTTTTCTCAGTAGGACTCTGGCAAGGAGCTTGGGTGGGTGGTAGCAAAACAAGAGTGTTTACTCTGCACCGGGTTACACGCAGGGTGTTTTACTTGTCCCCTATTATGCTGCCGTTATATTTTGGTTAATCGCATACATGGGTGCACATCTCCTTTGAAGTCCTAATGCCATGGTAACACGCAGGTGATTGCAGTGACGGGTGTGCAGTCCAGCCAGCCAAGCCGTGAGTTGTCTGCCGGCATCCCCGCTGGCAGGTGAGAAACCTGAGCGCAGGAGAGTTTCTGTGTTTTTATCCAGACTAACACAGCGGGAGAGTGAAAAAGCTGGTCTCCAACTCAAGATCAAACCAGCCGAAAAGACGCCTTGCCACGCTCCCACACCACTTCCTTCCTACATTTATGCTGAGGGGATCGACTGATATGCACTTGGCTACAGTGTTTCTTATTCTAGAAGAGTTCATTCTCTTTTTTAATCAATCAAGCCACCTGCGTTGGGATGAGAACAGGCCCAAATTCCCTTTCTGCTTCGCCTAAGGAAAAAGATGAACAGTTCTTATGTGGGACCCGAGTTGGCGGGGCGAGGAGGGAGAGACTTAGATCTCACGAAACCATGTTCCTTTTCTAAGGCCGTGCTGTATTTCGGTAAGCTTTTGTCAGAGAAGTTATTCATGTATCTTAAGCGCTCAGTCTGTTGGCTGGTGGGCCATGTCCGAGGGAGGTTCGCACACGTTCTTTGGAAGCCGTTTGAGTTTGGAATGGTCTGACTCACCATCTGCCCTCAGCAGTTGCTGTTTTTCCTCTAGACCATCTCGCCTCTAGCAGTTCGAGGTGAGACGCTATGACATGGGCAGTTCTAGACTGCAGACGGCCCGTTTACACACACCTGGATGTACGAGCCTACTTTCTGACCTGGCGTCCAGGTTTCAGCGGAGATCAGCCTGCAGGTATGAACGTGTTCTCCACGTTGTGTGGATGTTCCACAGGCTAGAACACACAGGGGCAGAGGTAGGACGCGGAGTGCTGCTTAAGCCTTTGCGTGGACGTGAGTGGCCTCTCCCCTAGTGTGATACGCAGTTCCACGGCAGGAAGTTCCCGCTCCGCTAGACCAGGTGATGTCATCAAGATGGTCCCGATGCAGTGGGAGCGCCCTGGGCAGTGTGGTGGCAAGTGTCCCTCGGCTCTACCTCGCCTCCGTGACCCCACTTGTCACGGAGAGTCACAGACACTCATGCCCCACTCCGCCCTCCTCCTTGCCCTGCCTTGCCCATCCCCCACCCCCCACCCCCCGACAAGGCAGACTGAGTCTGTTGGATCTCTAAGGCACCTGAGAGAGTGAGGCGATAAAGGCTTTCGCAGCGTAGCATCAGTGCGCAGGGACCCAGGGGCTTTCTAAACGCGCTGTGGGCTCCCTCTAGAAATACTTGTTCGGTCTGTGCATGAGTCAGGGACTCTGTTCACCAAGCCCTTACTTAACAACTACTGCGTTCTAGAATCTGGACCTATGTAACTAAACCAGGAAACTGCTTCAAGTTCCATAGACTTGAATTGTAGGGAAGGGTTGGTCAGTTCATTAGTCGTTACTGAGCTCCTGCTGGGAATGGGGAGCACAGTGGGCGGGTGGACGGCTACCTCAAGCTCGTGGGTCCGGAAGCGTTGCCCAGCGACTGCACGACTGGGCTAAGTAGGCATTTGCCAGATGGACAAGGTCCATAGGGCAGAAGGAGGGAAGCTTTTATGCCAAGGAGAGTGCAAAGTTAAGGAGAGGGGCATGTATTTAGGGCCTTACAATTGGTTTGAATGGACTGGAGAAGAAGACAGTTGGATGCTGAGGCTTCATAGAGAAGCAGGAGTCAGACCATGAGGGCCTTGTGTGCTAAGCGTCTTATGGAAAAGGTGACTTGCATTTTCCTGGGTTGTGGCGGGTGCTCTGGGACCAGGACCCCTCACTGGTGGGCAGTACTGGTCTCAGCCTCCCTAGTGTATTAAACCTTGTACAACCAAAACAACAGCAACGAAGAACTGCCTGGGCATTTGCAGAAGCTGCATGGATTGATACAGTCACCAAGCGGGCAGGTCGCTTTGGTTTTGGCTGGCCATGCAGTATCAGAAGGATGTGATTACGGGGAGGCAGCCTCGTGGTAGTGGTTCTTGGGCTCCGGAAAGGCTTATTTCCTGGTGAATAGCTGGAGGGTAGGGATGGAGAGGTTTCTGGGGTCAGAACCTCTGATCAAATACAGAACATAAGTTCTAGAGTTCGGGGAGGAATCCTGTCTGGCCAGTACTCAGTTTCTGGACTGGATGCTCTGGGCAGGGCTCAGTGAAGATAATTTTTAGAACGTTCCAGAAATGGATTTTTCTGGAGGATTTTTCAGTTGTCAGGAGCCCTCAGATGGGACATGGAGGTCATACCTTTGGACTTCTGTTTCTTTTGCTGGCGGACAGATAACCTTGGCATCTGCAGCAACACAGCTTCCCTTCCTCTGCATCACTGTCCCCCGTGTACGTCCGCACTTTCACAGCAGATTCAGATGAAGCCGTAGTGAGGATCCAGAGAGTACGTCATCATGCTTGTGTCCTCCAGAAAGCCTTGTCAGAGAGAAACCGAAGGCCTGCGATCCGCTCATCCGCTCCGAGATGAAGGAGCCTGAACTTGATGCATGAGAAAGAACAGGAGTTTGGAGCAGAACTCTCCTGGAGTTCGACCCGGAATCTTCTCATTTCTAGCCTCATGATCTCAGGAACTTGTTTTATCTCTCCCACCTCAGTTTTCTCACAAGCGTCTGTATCAAATGTTAATGGATCTACGATGTGGTGCCCTGATTTTCTGGAAGAGTTCCGCTTTCAGAATGGATCTGTCCTGTGTCATAGGTCTTGATTTTTTTTTAGTCAGAATAGGTGACCCCCACAGATGTCTAAGCCTCATGTTATTTCCCTTAGAACAGGGCAGACACCTGACCCCTGACACTGTGTGGGATGTTTATCGAGAAGTCCATCTGTCACGTGACAGGCGTGCATGCAGTAGGGGCCACACAAGCAACGGTAACTGGGAGGAGCTTCCTTTGCCTTGGATCATTCTGGGAGGCAGAACACTTCTTGGGAAAACTAGAGCCAGGAACTTGCATGTCATATACTGTACTGGTGTCCTCACCCCCGTGTAACCTTTATGCCCTGAGAGGAGGGTTTTACCTCTACCATAATCCTTTACATTAATAGGCAGAGAGCAGTCTTTTGTGCTAAGACCCCTGGACACATTGCAACTTGCCTCAGCATTGATCAATTTAATTTTGTAATGTTTACGTGTTTTAGGGTCCACTGGCTTTTTTTTTTTTTTTTTAAGATTTTATTTGTTGATTTCACAGACAGCAATCACAAGTAGGCAGAGAGGCAGGCAGGAGTGGGGGGAAGCAGGCTCCCCCCTGACCAGAGAGCCTGATGTGGGACTCGATCCCAGGACCCCAAGATCATACCTGAACTGAAGGCAGAGGCTTAACCCACTGAGCCACCGAGGCGCCACTAGGTCCACAGGCCTTTAAAAAATACTGTAGTTAGGTTTCACTTGAGCACTCGTGCCTGGTTATCTGCTCATCATGACATACAGAAATTTGTATGTCTTTCACAAAGGTGTGTTCAGAGGGTTGGAATCTGCAGGGACTCAGCGCTGAGATTTAGATGCCCCTTGGTGATTGTGGTGGGTGGTAGAGATCGCCAGGCAGATGAAGAGGGCTGCAGGTGGCATGTTTATGGGACGGTGAAGCACCGTGATATTGCTTTCCTTGAACGATGTGACATAACTGGAGACTTCTGGAAAATTACAGTAATCAGGCGGGCAGCACAAAGCTGCAGGGTGCTGGCTTTTATTCAGGATGCCGCAGACACCTAATAGGAAGATCCCAGTTTGGGCCAGATGGAGAGAAAGAGAAGAAGCTCAGGGGTTGAATCAGACCGATTCCTGGTGAGGCAGCTTTGGTATAATCTGTCTGTGGTTGAACAAGCAGACGGTCTGTGCATTCAGACTTGCTGATGGGATCAACACCATCACCCACCCTCCCCCTTTACTGGTACGGTGGGAATTCTTCCTGGTGGTGCTTCTGGATTAAGTTTGTGAAAGGAACGGGTGCAACTCATGGATGAAATAATAAGAGAGAAACCAAGTCCATGTCTTTGAACTGGTGAATGGTTGAACTGGGCTATGTCATACCCTAAAATACTCCTCATCCATAAAAGAGAGGCATGGTATGTGCAGCAGCCTGAACAGATCTCTAGAAAGTTATGTGGAGTGAAGAAAGCCCAATGCTGAAAGTTTACATATGGCACAATCCCATTTATATAATAGTCCTGAAATGACAAAATTAGGGAAATAGAGAAGTGATTAGTGCTTTCTCAGAGTGGTGGAAGAGGGGAGTATAGGGAAGCGTGATGAGTCTCGAAGGAAGCCAGACTGAGAGAGCCCTATGGTGATGGAAGGACTCTGCTTTGCACCAGTGTCGCTACCCTGGACTGTACTTTTGCAAAGTATTGCCATTGGGAGACATTGCCTAATGGAATAGGTTTCACAGGGTCTCTGTGTATTGTTTCTTACAACTGCTGCCTGTCAGTCTACAGTGATCTCAAGATGAAGTTGTGATACCCAAAATACCGAAGACTGAAGAGCATGCTACACAGCTAAGGGCTCAGTAAATGAGCATTTACTCAGTAAGTGAGTAAGTTGGTGCTAAGTGCTTGGTTAGTCATTACCTTTGATAAATGCCATTTTCTCCTTCTAACCCCAGCTCAGAGTGTCCCTACACATATGCGTTGGGCATTACCTTCCCTTAAGAACAGATATAGAAATACTAAGAAAATCAGTAGGAACCACCACCCATTTTGCACCATAACTGGGCTCTGCCTCCTCAGTTCTAAATGGGGCTCTTGGAGCTTTCTTGGATACTGAAGGAAGTAACATCTTTGTCCTAATTCTTTCTCATGGACTCCTGTGTATTTCTGTGCTCAGTTATGTTACAGGGAAGTTTGGAGGTCTTACTGCCTTTCAGGTTGCCCATGATTTCCCATGGTCTTCATTAGGGAAGGAACCCCCGAGAGCAGGCACTAATTGTGTCCCACTCTGGGGAAGGCATGTATGCTGTGGAGGCCCCCAGGTGAAGGTCGTGGGTAGGTGTTCCTTTCATGATGGAGTAAAGAGAGCGCAGCTGCCATTTTTTTCCCCTCAGAAAATGAGATTGGAAACAGCAAACTAGATCTATTTTCAGTGGAACTAGACGTCATCTGGCACCCCACGCCACAGTGTATGAGGAAGGGTGTGCAAGTCAAGGAGGCAAGGAGCGGTGCGCAGAGACATTGAGTCAGGATGCTCAAAATGCCGGGTTCTAGACAAAACTGGTACAGCACAGATGTTCAACGTAGGCAGCACAACCTCAAGGGGTAAAACAACCATTCACTGTTGGGAATAGCAGTACCGAGGGGCATAGCCTGGGGCAGGGGAAGGATTGCTGGCCGTGGGCAAATGGGAAGTCACAAAGATGTGCCACAGTTGTGAGCTGAGGGAGTGATGGAACATCTGCCCCCTGAGCGGACAGCAGCTGCTGGAAGAACCCTCACCCAGCCCTGTGTCCCAGAGAACCTGTCCCAGAACCTGCTAGGACCTGGTCCGAGAAGAACTCACATTGTTCAAAGACACGTGCTAAGTTAGGGGGGGCTGGTGAAGGAGATAAGGAGAAGAACTGAATATGTGTTTCCCCCAAAAGGAATACAGGTAAGATTAGGCGTAACAAAGAGAAATGGCAGATGGAGAATGTACACCTGAAAGACGTTCCCTGAATAGACTCCCGTTTGTATGCAAAGGTTTTTTTTTTTCTTTTTTTTAAAAGAAAGCACTAGTTTCTAGAAAATAAAAACTTAGATCACATAGGTAAGAGGTCACGGGCGATGTGGTGAGGCAGTGGGAGAAGGAGAAAGTGAAGCATGAACGTGTCTAGCTCAGGGAATAAGTGAAACCAAAAAATAAAGTCATCAAATATAAAATGCTTAACAGCAATATGAAGGAATATTTTTTTAAAGATTCAATTTATTTGACAGAGATACAGTGAGAGAGGGAATACAAGGAGGGGGAGGGGGAGAGGGAGAAGCAGGCTTCCCACAGTCTAGCAGGGAGCCCGATGTGGGACTGCATCCCAGGACCCTGGGATCATGACCTGAACCAAAGGCAGATGCTTAACAACTAAGCCACCCAGGCACCCCAACCTGAAGGAATTTAGAGCTTATTGAAAATATGGTAGGAGAAATGGGGAGGTGTTTGTCAAAGGGTACAAAGTTTTGGTTATGCAACATGAGTAAGTCCTAGAGATCTGTTGTATAGCACAGTGGCCATAGTTGTCAATACTGTAGTGCATACTTAAAGTTTTGCTAAGAGGGCAGATCTCAAGTGTTTCTATTATTAAAAAATAATGAAGAGGGCAGTAGGAAACTTTTATAGGTGACGTATATGTTTATGGCAAAGATTTGGTGATGGATTCATGAATGTATACTTATCTCTAAACTCACAAATTGTATACATTAAACATGTACAGTTTTTTGCATGTCAGTCATACCTCAAAAAGTGGTTTCATGAATATGGTTACAAATAAGAGTGTGACAACACTGAGAAAAGCAATAAAACAATGAAGATGATCTAAGCAAAGGGTTAATATGATTTGAGAAAATGATCAATGTCGAAGACAAAGTGAATCAACATACCCATATTTACTTTTCTTGAGGAAGAGAATCAGACAATGAAATGGAAAACAAAAATCTGAAGATACAGCTCAAGAAAAACTTCCATCATCAAAAGAAGTCTTGAACCCAGGATTCAAGTGCCAAGAGATGTTTACACATAATAGCCAAAATAGATACATATCCTAGTAAATTAACTGATTTCAAAATTGGAAAAAAATTCTTTGGGCATAACAAAATGAAAAAGCTGAGCCCAGCCTTACAGCTTTCCACAAATTATCTAGAGTATAAGTAGAAGAAATTGGAACACTGCTGTATACTCTTCTTCTTCCAAATTGTTTTTAAATAGCAAAATAATCAAATAACCTAAATGGCAATCAGTAGGGAACTATTTAAATAAATTATAATATTATAGTATATGTACACAATGTGAGATTATATGGTAATTAAAAGAATACAGCCACTCTAATAGTCATAATATAGAATTGTTTCCAAGATATATTTCAAAGAAAAAAAAGTGTATTGCTACTTTTTATGTATATTGTAGGATATACTTTTAAAAACTGGTAATAGAGATTGTCACAAGACAGAGCTAAGAGGGATAACCCCCCTTTCACTCTGTTTAACTGTATGCATATAATAATTATTAAGGTAAAGAACTGAAAAGAATGGACTTGTTTATTCAAAATATCTTCTGTACTAGAGCCTGAAAGTTCCCCCATTAGAGCTACTCTTCACTTTTCTCCATAGTCTTCCATTTTAAGATGCAAGTATTCCTAGGCCAAGTACCAAATTATGAGTCCTTTGGGAGAAAGAGACCACTGTAATTCTTCTCTTTTCTTCAGACTACTTTTATGAGAGAAGATGCTCAACAAAACTCAGATTGTCTGGACATTCACTGAGCTAGAGTGAAGCGACAAAAGAGATTGCGTAAGAAGATTCATATTGTTACTTGAGTATGCACATCGCACTACATTGTCTGCATTGCTTCCATTTAGCCAAATGAAATAGGGGATTGAGAATCGGAAATAAAATGAGCACTTCCAAGCCATTCCGTACTCTGCTTTAAGAAATGGATTTTTCCTCATGGGCAGAAAGGTGTATCTTTGCCTGTGGAAAGAATCGTATCAATTTTTCAGGCTTTATCAAGAACTCAATGTGCTAATGGCAAGAGTTGCCCCAAGTTAATTGTGTTTGGGCTAAACTATTTCCAGAATATTTTTGAGGTCCCCAGAGTCTTCTGTGCTCTGATCCATTGTGAGCTGATCTTAAAGTCACTCATTTCAGTCATTTCCAAGTTCTTCAGAGCAAATCTCAATAACCCTTACATTCCTACTACCCACACAAGAGTTTTATGACAGAGATAAGTCTTGAAATTGGGGGAGGTGATCGATCTGTCTGGATCCCCCCTCTTGCACCACCACATCACTGTTCCTCAGCCACTAGTGTGGCACAGTTTGGTCGTGATGACCTGCAAGGCTGTAACAGGCATCTACCTAGACTCATTGAAAATTTCAAATGACTTAAGTCTCCATTGGAAGTGTTGGTACTTCTACTAAACAAATAGGTCTTTATTTTACTGATTTGATTTCATTTCCTACAAGATGCAGAAGGGAATGAAAAGTAGCAGCTGAAATGCCATAAGGAATGGCCGGGCTTGAGCTGGCTCATTAGAAATGTTCGTGTTTCATTGTCACCCCATGGTCAGCTAGGGCTCTGTGGGACCCGTGGAAAGAGTTCCCCAACATGTTTCATGGATAAATGCCCTGCTTGCTCTTAACTCTGCGTTTCCATCTGGGACCCTTACTAAAGACCTACCAACTGATTTTCATTGCTTCAAGGAAGAGAAAGATGCTCTCAAGTTTGGCAACGCTTCCTACCATGGATGGTTGTAAAGAATCAAGTCAATATCATAAACTACCATAGGGCATAAGCAGGAAGCGAGCCTACTCCCTAGGTGACCATGTTTAACAATGTCTCAACAAGTATCCTGTTAATGGTGTGTTATAGTATGTATTTTTGGAGATGCAAGTGACTCATGGCATGAACCATTCCTACTAAATATTACCTTTCCTGAGACTGAAAAAATAGACAACCTTCTTGACTCATAATTTGAGTTAGTAGGTACTGAGAGATGTCTTAGCAGTCCTTATCATTATTGCTGGACTGTGGCTATTAACATGTGATCCTAATAACCCACTCTTTCCCCACAACTAGAGCTGAGTGGAGGTAAGCTGGCTATATTCAGTTGGTGTAGTAGGGGAGGTCTAAAAATTGTTCTGCTGAGCTGGCCCTTGCTTGCTATGTATTAGCCATCAGAACACTCACAGTACACTGACTGTACTGGCCCTTGCTTCACATTTCTGTCAGTAAAACAAAGTAGCCCTCCAGATAATACAGGAGACTGTCCACTCTGCCAGAGATAATTTGAGTAGTCAACCTGTCCTGTGCAAGAAAATGTTTTCTCAGTGCTCTGGTTGTACTACAGTCTGGAAGCATGTACTCAGAAGAGGGACGGTATAGTTCAGTATAATTTCTCAGCTTAATTTAAGCCTGGGCAAACCTAGGCTTGCAATGTTCCATAGTCCATCATGAGATGAGGAGGAAATACCGAGTGTACCCATAGGGCATTTCCATGGGCAGTAATGAGGTTTTACTAATAATATAATTGCACTTATTTTAAACCTGGAAAAATCATGAGTAATAAACCAGTTCCAACCTTCCATTGAAATCTTTTTTCTAACTTAGTTTCTGTATCTTCCATTTAAGTACTTTATAGTTTGCATTTCCCTTCTCAGTTAATGTCATTATTGTATTTGCATGGATTACATTGATCCTTCTTCATCTGCACAACATATATCCATGTTACAAAATCATAATAAATAACATCGCTTCCAAGTATGGAGTTGCTTTACAATGGCAGTATTACCTTAAATAACTTAAACAGCTCTGTTATTTGTGTAGTCTTCACCCCCTCAAACAATTCAGGGCAAGTTTAGTTTAATTCATCTTTATTCAGTTAATGAAACCAATTTACTGTCTAATTAATACCACCCTTCTCTTTTTACACATTCAACAAGAATTTGATTGAGTGGTTATTAAGTGTCAGCACCAGTCCAGATGCTGAAAATGTGGAGATGATAGAGACATGATGGTGTCTGCACTTCTGATGGATGTAGGAAGTTAGGAGAGACTGTCACTCTCTCTCTAGTCTTGACACCAAGCCAGATACTCTGCAGCATTAACAGTCTTTCAAACCCATCAGTGCTTGGTATGCAAAAAAGGCAGAATTAACTAACAACAGTGCAGAAAGTGACAAGCCATTTCTATGAGAGAAGAGACTCACAGTTACTTTTGTTCCTGATGGATCAAGTAGGAGGGGAAAATTTTATCGTAGATGAAAGGATAAAGAGAAACCATCCCAGCACCGGACAGTTGCAAGTGAGTTGACATGAAGGATTAGAATCCCAGGGAGCTTCAGCATCTCAGCATCTACCTGCCAGCTGGTTTCTAGGGACATTCACTAAATGTACAGAACAGGTTTGCTGAACTAATTTACCCCTAAGGTATGAGAAGCTTTGCTTAAATACAAGGCAAAAGACTGTTGAAGGCTAGGGGTAGGGCAGGAGAGACGAGACAGATTTCTCTTAGGCATTATAGGGCTTCATCACGTATACTACAGGAGGCCCCCAAAGGCTAGGAAAGGGGGAGGAAAGCTGAGAGTCATCTTGCTAGATGAATCAGGGACTTTACAGAATGTATTGTGCAGGCCTTCTAGAGGCTAGGGGTTGGACAACAGTGCTAAGAGAGATGTCTTGAGGAGTACAGAAAGCCAGGAGTGGGACTGGAGGAAGAAGAAAACTTTCTAGAGACCAGAAACAAATCACCCAAAACAAAACAAAGCAAAAGATCAAACCAAACCAAAACAAACACACAAACAAAAAAACCCAGAAGATGGGCTGGAAAGTAGATTGAGATTTTTTTTAGAGCTCGAAAATTTGGTGGCTGGGCGGTATAGTGGAGTGATATATTTCCAGAGACTTGCCAATGACCCAGTCTTGCCAAAGGGAAAGTCCTGATCATGTCTTTAAACTTTTGAAGTCACGTAAGTTAGATTTAGGTAACCAAATCTAACTAAAGCTAAGCTAAACTCAGACCCATCTCAACTATAGGTTAGCCTAACTCAGTGCTGACAGAAGGAGTGTATCCTTTTCTAAAATTACTATTATTTACTTTAGTTCCCAATAAATATATCTAATATATGATATATATTTTGTCATCTGTATGTCAAATATAATATTATATATTATCCAATATACTCCCATGTCTGAACCACAAAAAAAATTCATGAAGTGTGCAAAAAAACAAGAACTATAACTCAGTCAAGAGACAAAATAGTCAATAAAAGTAGACCAAGGGATGGATTAGAGACTGAAGTTATCAGAAAAATTTTAAAAACCCTGTGATAATATATGTTAAAGGATCAGTGGATAAGTGGACATACATGAACATATATAGGAAATCTCAGCAGAGACATAGAAACTAAAAAGAAAAGAAAGAAAAGAGAACCAAGTGGCTATGCTAGAAATGAAAACTGCAAAATCAAAAATAAGCAGTTTATTTGATGAGCTTGATAGCAGGCATACACAGCAGAGGAAAGGATCAGTAAATGTGACCACGTGAAGAGATAAATAAATAATCCAAATGGTAACGTAGCATGAACTAGAGTGAAAAAATCAAACAGTCTTCTTGAAAGCTGGAGAAAGATGAAATGATCTAATCATAGGTAATTGAGCCTATGGAAGCAGAGAAGAGGAGAGAGCAAAGAAATATTTGAAGGAAGAGCAGCTGAGAATTTTTCAAAATTTATATAAGACTTCAACTTTGGAAAAAAGAGCTAGAGGAAGAGTGGATATGGATGGGATTAAGGATTTTTTTCCCAAGATTGGATGTTCAAGGAATGCCTATATGGAGTTCGCACAATTTGAGCAGAAATCATAAGCCACAGTAAAATATGGTTAAGGGCATTCAAAGGTGAAGAAACAAAGGCAGAAGCCCTAACTTGGTAATAAACTTGGGGTGTTTGAGGACATCAGGATGCCCGTGAGGGGAAAGATACAGAAAATAATTTGTGGAGGTCAACAGTAGTGAGTAGGTCATCACAAATCCCACTATGGGAAGACACTGGGGAGACTGAATGCATTTGATGACAGTAGTTTAGACGGCGGGGTGCGGGGGAGACATGCAACAGCTTTTCTCATCTGATTCCTTTTATACTCCCTTTTGAGACACAAAAATGTTAATTCAGGCAAGATTGTGTAGTGGTCTCTAGTCAAGGACATCTGGAAGCTCTGAGGTCATCTGTGGGTGAGGGTCATAATACTTTCAGAGGTTATGAAATATGTTTACAATTTTGGATTTTAAATTTGCATTACAAAAAGACATTTTAGCTAGGTTAATTCCTACCAGTGGAAAACACACAGCTTCTTTTTTCCACGTAGATCAGAAGTGAGATGATGACTGTTTCAGCCACTGCAATGATATTTAAAGTAGGAGCCAAGGAGAAGTCAAAGGGATGTTGTGCATCTGGGCAGGGAGTTTTGTTTGTATGAATGCTACTTCATAATCATTCTGAATGTCAAATCTTCTGTATTTTTCATGGTGTAGGGCAATAACCTACCTAAGGAAAATAAAGCAGACCCACCAGAGTTCTAATTGGTCCTTGTTTTCTCTAAGACAGAGACTTGATCTCTGAATTATGAGTACACTTTCCAAGGCCTTCAGAATGGAAAACTGCTTCAGTTTTCTTGTAAGCCATGGGACTATGGCTTAAATTTTGTTCATTAAAAAAGTTTTAAAAAGTTTAAGGGACACCTGAGTGGCTCAGTTGGTTAAGCAAATGCCTTCAGTTCAGGTGATGATCCCAGGATCCTGGGATCGGGCCCCGTATCAGGCTCCCTGCTCAGCAGGAAACCTGTGACTCCCTCTTCCACTCCCCGTGTTTGTGTTCCCTCTCTCGCTTTGTCTCTCTCTGTGAAATAAATAAATAAAATCTTTTTAAAAAAGAAATTTAAGTAGGTTCAGGATAAAATTTTATCCTTGTAGGATTTGTATTATAAAAAAATGAAATAATCCCCAAGATCAGTAAGAGAGGCCTATTTCTGCACCCAGAGAGGGCTGGAAGGAATGCATTTCTATTGTTCCATTCGTCCAATTTAAAATACAGTGCTTTAGGCCAAGGATATGAGCTTGCTTGCACTATAGACTGTCCTCAGCCTCCCTCTACCCTGCCCACCGAAGTGGAGAAGCTCAATGAGAGTTGGCCCCTGGGGAAAGAGAACACCATCGTAAAGCTGATGTTAGGGGGAGTCATCAAGGAGGCAGGGACAGACATTCTTCAGTAGAGCCAGCAGAGTCAGGGAGGGCCGGCACCGTAGGCCTCCTAGAGAGGGTGACACAAACACGGGATTGGGCGGGAGGACTTGCCTGTGGTCCTCCTGGAATGGAATGTGTGGTTGAACCCAGTCTTCTTCCAGGTTTATTTTTACAGGCTGGCATCCTCAGAAATTGTTGTGTCCACCAGAAGGTGTCTACCCACGTTTCCACAAAATGCAGTGTTGAGCTAGAATGTCACCTCCACAGTCCTCCTACCATGTTCAGCTAAGGCTTTTAGGCTAGTTACAAAACCAATTTTTAAAAGAATATAATTCTATTTACTTACTTGAGAGAGAGAGGTAGTGAGAGAGCATGAACAAGGTGTGGGGAAGGGGAAAGGCAAGCTTCCCCCTGAGCCCCACGTGGGACTCAATCCCAGGACCCAGGGATCATGACCTGATCAGACGGCACACGCTTAACCAACTGAACCACCCAGGCGCCCCACAAAACAGATTTTTATGAAAGAGGCCCAAGATTCTGTCAAGTCTTCCATTTTCCTTAAACTGTTGAAACTCTGGGAACATGAGATGGTTGATTTGAGTTAGGGGAAAAAAGTGGCAGGGGTGGTCAGTGTCACTCCGTATGTTTAGTCAGAATAATGATGAAAGCAATACCTTGTATATTTACCTAAACAAACAATCGAATGCTACAGGTTTCTAGGTGAACATGGACTATGTTCATGTACCAATACTGGTGCAGGTTTCTAGTTGAACATGGACATTGAACACATGGTTCATCTTGGCTTCGTTCTAAAATTCCATGTAAATGCCAGGAAAAGACGTAAAAGACAGGTCAGCAGTGAAGAAAAGAGGAGTCAGGAGTGGGTAGAGGTATCCAGAGGGTACATTTCTGGAATATATAAAGAGGTTGGAGGAGTGGAGCCTAGAGAGGGAAAACTAACTTATGCTTGCAGATGTCATCAAGCAACACTCCAGATTCCCAGAAAAGCACACAATGAGAGGCTCTGGATATCACAGAGAGCGTGAGGCAAGATTACAGGAAAATCTGTACATGTGGTGTTTAGACCTCAACTTTCTCTCCTTTAGCCATCCCTTGCTTCTGTAGGAGCCCAGAACCCTACAACTGGAGAAATTCTGGCTTTAGGGAGCCAAGACACACCATGGCCATGGTTCTTAAGTAGGGAATCTTGTCCCATCTCGCCAGGAGATATCTTCACTATCTGGAGACATTTTAGTTGTCACAACTTCGGGATGATTCTGGCATCAAATAGTTAGAGGCCAGGGATCTGCCACATGTCCTACAGTTCATAGGACAGCCTCCGCAGCGAAGAACTCTCTAGCCCCTGTGTTCCCAGAGCTAAGGGTGAGAAGCCGGCCCTGGGGTGAGGAGCGGGGAGCGTGCTGAATCAGAGAATTAAGCCGGAGTCTGCATGTTGACCAGTGGGACCCCACTCCCCTCCCCACTCTGTTCCTAAATGCCAACTAGAAGGCAGGATCTTGGGTGATTCTTCCTGCAAGAGACAAGAAAAAGCCTCTAGACAGGGAGGGGCTTGGGGACATGCCACTAAAAATGCTTCTCACTGCCCACTTGGCGGCAGAAGACCGCCAACATTTGCAAAGGTTTCCAAACAGGTCATATATATATTAGTTTTAAATATGAGTGGCAGGAGAGAATTTTAGACGTATTCCAGAACCAGACATTTTAAATCAGCCTCTGAAAGGGAAGGCACACACCTAAAAAAAACCCTGAAATTAAAATTTTAAAAAAGTATAAACACAAGAAATGAAGTATAGAAAAAGGAACACTTCAAAAAAAATCTCATAATATCTTCAGAAGTAACAGAACAGTCAATGTATTCTATGCTAAAAAGAGAAATCAGAGAATGGGCAAGAACTTCTTGAAATTAAAAATATGTGGCACTAAAAAAAAAAAAAGCAAACCCTCAAATAAAGAAGTTGAACTTTCTTAGAAAGACAAATAAGAGGCAAGGAAATTGACAATTGGAGAGAAAACAAAAACTGGAACTCTGCCGGCACCGCTGGAAGTCCTGTAGGGAATGTAGGTAAGTGCAGGGCGGGGGGTGGTGAGTGAAAACAGTGATGTTAGAATAATTCCCCAAACCTAGAAATGAGTCTTCAGAAAGAAAGACCTGCCAAGTAGCGGGCACCAAAAAATTGAAACAGAATTATCCAGGCCAACAACTGCAGATTTTTAGAGCACCAGAGAAAAATAGGTCCAAACAAAAGATTGGGGAATAGTGGTGTCAGGCTTCGTAGCAGCACTGATCCTCTCGAAGCTCATGGAAGAATCCCTTTGCGTCCTGGACAGTGGCATGGCCTGGTCACAGTCCTCTACCTACAATTCTGGCCAGTCAGACCCTCCATTAGGCGAGGGAGGAGTAAAGACATTTCTAGACAGGTAGGACCTCCCAAACCTACTTTCTATCCTTGTTCTCCAGTAGACACTGGAAAAGAGGAGGATCAGAGATAGACTTTCGATCCTAGAAGCAAGGTTCCAGCCTCAGGTAATGTGTGAGGACAGGAGCAGAACCGCTGTGCAAGGGGCTGGTGAGCGTGTAGGCTACCAGGAAGATGAGGACAGAGGTCTCCAGGGAACTACGGAAACATTGATTTCCTGATTTGTTGGAATAGTAGACTACAGGTTCTAGCTCAGTCTGGCTCAGACTTGACTGAATTATGGCACATACAGAGAGCAAGGGTCTGAATGAGGGGAGCTGTTCTCCTATGTTCAAACCCAGATCGAAGATCTGAGGAGATTTTAGGGAAAGCAAGAAGAAGATGAGAACTTGTCTTGGTTTTGTTGTCACATTTTATATCCAGAAGGCACGTTTCCATTCCTGAAAATAAAACCGTGTCTCTTATTATGTCTGTGAAGTGTCTCTCCAGTGCTTAGAAGATGTTCGGTATGCCCCAAGTAAGTATTGGTTCAATAAATGAATGCAAGTTTTAAATATGAACCCCAGTTCCACATAATGCATAAGATCATACAGAAGCCCCGAGTAAGGATGCTGAAGGCAGAAAACATGCAGCGAAATGAGCGTGACTCTGGAGAAAGCTCAAGAAATGAAGGGGTGTGCGTGCAACAGTGACTGGGTAGAATTTTTAAATTAAAGGAAAAGGAATGGAGAGATTTAGCCAATTACAGAGCCAAGATAATCTGATAAAAGCCACTTTCAAAAATCAGATAATGGAGTCAGTGTGTGATCTTGACAATAACCAACTCCCCAGTCTTAGGGGTTTAGCTGACAGATTTAATAAGGCACTTCCAATTATGTGAAAATCACGGAAACCTGGCATGAAACCAGAGCTAGGCACAGGAGCCGCAAAAGAGGTTTTCAAATAGGTGAATAACAGTCTTGAGAGTTTGGTGTTAACTCTCAGGACGGTAACATGGTTCCTGCGGGGCCAGGCGGAAGATTGGCGTCGGACGCTCTAGGATCTCAAGTGAGAATTCTGAGTTTTTCGTGGCTCACAATTCTCCTTGAGCTCTCCGCAGGCTCCTCGTGCAGAACAGCTCTGTCCCCGCTCCTGGAAACCAGGCTGTCTTGTACAGGGAAAGGCAGTGAGGAGGAAGAGGGAGGTGGCCGGCATTCGCCCTAGGCTATTACGTGGGTAACTTGGGACGGAGGTAACATGAAGGCTGCTGTTTTACCCCATGAGCAGTCTGAATAATCAAAGTTCTAGCTTTTTCTGGAGCTCAGTGCCCCTCTCCTGTGTACCGCTGACTCAGTCACGTGCTTCTCTAGGTCTCAGTCCTTGTGCTGTAACTAGCCCGAGTTCATCCTTGGGCTGGCGCAGCCCTCTTGGAGCCCCGTCCCCAACGCCCGTCCTCTAATCCTGACTCTGCATTAGGGGGAGCGATGTTGATCTTACGGGACTGCCTCTAGCTGCACCCCTCATGACTGTTGTCTCCTTGCCTATGGAGAATCTCCCCACATCTTCCTGGCCTCTGTTGCCTTCCTGGATGTCCTGTGCCCCACCACCTCCTGGATACTCAGAATGGACTGTATGATTGCACTTTGCATGCGAACATCTCTGTTTTGATTCTCTTCTCTTCGCCTCCTGTTGGTGAGGGAGAAATTCCCACCCCAGAGTTACAGGAGGGCCCAAACACATGGCACCCAACGCTGGACGGATGAGGTCAAAGACACAGACACTCACCGCCCAGGGGAGGAGAACATGACATGAGCAGAGCGATGTGGAGTTTGCACTTGGCAAACAGAGAGAACGAGCAGGGGCCATGGAAAGCAGCCTTTGAAGTAACAAGAAGTCGGGGTGGCTGGGTCTTAGGGGAGGACATGATCGACTTGTTTGGATGATTCCATGGGCTGGTAGGGAGCTGAAGCTTACTACTCAAAGATAAGCAGGAAAGCACCGTTCCTTCTCTCCCCCTAGAGGAAGAGAGCTGTTTCGCTAGGTGACCTTATCTGTAGATGGCACAGTGGGGAGGGAATTTACGATTAGGCCATTCAGAGCCCTCCTGGTTTTCCCCAGATGTTAAGACACGTATAATCCTGGTCCTTAATATCTCTGTCCTTTATCTCCGCCACTGTTGTGTTTACGTCTGCGTCCTCCTGCCCCATTCACTGCCTTAACCTTTCTCTCCCTGCAACATCATGGGAGGAAGTCAATCCACATTCACTGCGTTGATCTTTGTGTTATAAAATACAACAGCTTGATGGAAACCTCCAGAAGTCTGCCTGGATAACTTCATTTCATGACGGAGGGACCTAAGGCTATGCGTGCCCTGAGCATAGTCACATAGTTAGGACCAGAAAGAGTGTTCTTAAAAAGTGACTCTCAAGTTTTAAGAGTTTTCCATCAATAAATAGAATCAGTGTCATATATTTTTCCAAAAAAAAAAAAATCATGTTCTTGGGAGAAGTATTTGTCTAAAATAAAGTTTATGGAAATTAAAAAATACTCAGGTGCAAGTTAAAATAGTAATAGCTAAGTAAATGATGCCATAGATTAGATTAAACTCTTACGATCTCTCCACATGCAGGGTGTTGTACAGTGGCTACTGGTAAGCAATTTTAAGATTATCCATTATTTATTATAATATGGAAAGGACAGCAGTTTCCTGCCCCCCATTTAAAACCATAGATGTGGCATTTATTTGAGTCCCTGACATGAAATTTTGTGATCTCTGGCTTGCGGCAGAATTTTCTGTGGCTGTTAGACCAGGTGGGCCTGTTTCCCCCTTTCTGGGCCAGACTGCACAGTGTCAGGACCTGCGACACGGTGGAAGTGTGAGCTCTGTGGGCAGGGTTCCCAGACTCTCTCGTTCTCTGGTGCGTCCTCTGGGCAGCACCAGGTATCTTGTAAACACCTGCTCAGTAAGGAGTGGACTGAGACATTTCTGCACCCTCCAGCCTGCTTCCAGAAGCTGCCTCCTGGGCTCAGGAGTGTCCAACCTGCCGAGTTCACATCACCATAGGCTCTTGTGTGTGTTGTGTATTTGAAAGACACTGGCAGGTGGACAGTGATGCTTGTTTTGTTCTTGTACAGAGTAGGAAAGAGGAGCGCCCGGGACCAGCCACGTTAGTGTCACCCATTCTCTTCTCTGAGCCTTGCTCTCCAGCGCAGACATCCCGTATGTTTCCCATGTTCCATTAACTGCTTCCCAGATGCAGGGCTGTTGGCTAGAAGCGGATGGGAGGACCTGCAAAAAGTGTGCTCATTGTGAGATGTTGGTATTTTATTTTAAAGGTTTTTATTTTATTTTAGAGAAAGAGGGCGCATGTGCATAAGCACGAGCGGTGGGGGCAGAGGGAGAGGGAGAATCTCAAGAAGATTCTGCTCTGAGTGCAGAGCCCAACGTGGGACTGGGTGCCAAGACCCTGAGATCCTGACCAGAGCTGAAGCTGAGCCTGGCTCTCAACCGATGGCGCCATCAGGCACCCCAAGATGTTGGGATTTTAAGTAAATGAGAGAAATACTGTGATATATTGGATTTTTTTTTTAAAGATTATTTATTTATTTATTTGTCAGAGAGAGAGAGAGGAGCGAGAGCGAGCACAGGCAGACAGAGTGGCAGCAGAGGCAGAGGGAGAAGCAGGCTCCCTGCTGAGCAAGGAGCCTGATGTGGGACTTGATCCCAGGATGCTGGGATCACGACCCGAGCCGAAGGCAGCCGCTCAACCAGCTGAGCCACCCAGGCGTCTTAATTATATTTTTTCAGTGTTCCAGGATTCATTGTTTACGCCCCACACCCAGTGCTCCATGCAATCCGTGCTCTCCTTCATCCCCACCACCAGGCTCACCCAACCCCCCACCCTGCTCCCCTCCAAAGCCCTCAGTTTGTTTCTCTGAGTCCATAGTCTTTCCTGGTTCGTCTACCCCTCTGATTTCCCCCAACTCCCTTCTCCTCTCCATCTCCCCTTGTCCTCCATGTTATTCCTTATGCTCCACAAGTAAGTGAAACCATATGATAATTGACTCTCTCTGCTTGACTTATTTCACTCAGCAGAATATCCTCCAGTCCCGTCCATGTTGATACAAAAGTTGGGTGTTCGTCCTTTCTGATGGAGGCATCATACTCCATAGTGTATATGGACCACATCTTCTTTATCCATTTGTCCGCTGAAGGGCATCTTGGCTCTTTCCACAGTTCGGTGACTGTGGCTGTTGCTGCTATGAACACTGGGGGTACAGAGGGCCCTTCTTTTCCCTACCTCTTCGTCTTTGGGGTAAATACCCAGTAGTGCAATTACTGGGTTTATTATTATTTTTTATATCTTTATGAAATGTAAATAGTAGAGGTTGCCTACAGTCATGATGACTCTCTCTTTTTTAAAATTTTATTTATTTATTTGACACAGAGAGAGAGACAGCAAGAGAGGAACACGAGCAGGGGGAGTGGGAGAGGGAGAAGCAGGCTTCCCGAGAAGCAGGGAGCCCACTGTGGGGCTCGATCGCAGGACCCCAGGATCATGACCTGAGCTGAAGGCAGCCACTTAACAACTGAGCCCCCCAGGCACCCGCAGTCACGACTCTTAGAGAAGTGCAGCATCTCTGTGTAGAAATTAAGAAATATAAACTCGTGGAAGCATCATTTAGGAATAACTAACCTACGAATCTCCTAAAACAACAAGAGTAATAATGTAAAAAATGGTCACAATTTTGAACTCTTGATTCAGAGGTTAAGCTCCGTTTCTGTTTTGCTTAGCGCTGATATGCTTCAAAGCTCACATAGGAATCTCTCTTCCCATGGGATTATTCACTAAGGGCAGGTAAAACAGCCCCTTCTCATGAGGCTTTTTGAGATTATCGACAGTGTCCATGAACTTCTGGCAGCCCTTTTGTTGAAAGGTATTACTGCCTTTGTGTATGAGGTTATTAAGATAAAATATTCATTTGCTTCACTGACAGTGAGACACTTTGCAATTTTTTTAAAGAACTTTTTTATTTTTAAAGATTTTTAATTATTTATTTGACAGGCAGAAATCACAAGTAGGCAGAGAGACAGGCAGAGAGAGAGAGAGGGGGAAGCAGGCTTCCTGCTGAGCAGAGAGCCCGATGTGTGGCTCCATCCCAGGACCCTGAGATCATGACCTGAGCCGAAGGCAGAGGCTTTAACCCACTGAGCCACCCAGGCACCCCAAGACACTTTGCAATTTTATCCAGATGCCATAGAATGGCTAGGTCCAGCTAAAAAGCGACCCTAAATAGCAGAACAGTTCTAACCATGTGACACGAATCATAGACACACACAATATCTCCTACAGTCTCTTGTGGTGCTTGAGACCCATTCAGAGACGTCTCCTTCCCTTTCCCTTGCCCCGCACAGTCTGTATGAATTACCAAGAGCCTGCAAAGTGGAATGAGGAATGGGGTAGGGAAGAATGCTCCAACCTTGTAACATGGGTCCCCCATTGTGCCTGGCATTGCTGACAGTCTAGAAGAATCATCATTTCTATTTAGATGTGGAAATTTAAAAAAAAATGATGGTGTAGATTTGGACTGATGGGTTTTTCCTTTGGGGTCCTGTTAGTGCTCAGGAAATGAGAGTTACCATTTTGCCAGCCGTAGTTCCACTGGTGCAGGAGACTTTCCTTGTGTCTTGCCTCCCGTAGATCACTGCAGCAGTGTTCCCCACCCCCTGAGTTCTTGCTTGTTAAAATTCAGACTTCAGTGATGTTCACAGAGTTTTTAGCCAGAGTCAGTTCAATTAGAACCTCCCGAGGGTTGTCTGTTCCCATGTTAGGACTGTAAGTGGTCTGACTTGTGTGACCTTGGTCTTTGCTCGTGTAGACATAGATTAAGAAGAACCTAGCTACCTGGGAAAGAATGTCGCAATTTATGATTTCCTTATTTTATCTACTTAATTCTGTTCCTTAAAAGACATGGTGTGCATGCACGAATACTGAAAGTCTGCTGTAGCTCTCACTAAATATTTAAGTAAATTAATTGCCTTGGAAAAGGTCACCATAAGCTTTAAACATTCTAAGTTAAGAGGTTCAGTGAAATTAATTCTGCCACTAACATCCTTCTCTTGCTTCTTATGTCTGAAACATACAAGAACCTTAGTTTAGGGTAGATTTCTCATTTCTTTCCAGCCCACGTTTGCTGTCAATCTGTTTTATCTACTTTTTGTCTGAAGCTTTACCCTCATTTTCACAAGGGAAATGGCACTCATTGAGATTACAGGAGTGCTCCAATTAATTCCACTTCTGTAAGAAAAGGAAGTCTTTCCACCTTCCATAAATCAAGATGAATAGGATAAAATGGAAGAAAAGAAAGAGTAAACCTCTTGCCAACCATGTATATCAGAATCACCAGAGATAGTCTCATTAGATAGTTAATCGACTTTTTAAAAAAATTATATCTGAGGTTTTTCAGGAGATCTAAATTTTTAGGAGTTTCGGCTCTCTGTCTTTAAATATGCTATTCAAGGGGCTCTTGGGTGGCTCAGCTGGTAAGCAGCCGGACTCCTGATTTCCTCTCAGGTCATGATCTCAGGGTTGTGAGATTGAGCCCCGAGTTCGGCTTTCCACTCTGTAGAGAATCTGAGGTTCTCTCTCTCTCCCTCTATCCCTCCCTGTCTCTCTCACTGTCTCTTTCTAAAATAAAAATAAATCTTAAAATTTTTTTTAAAAAATACAGTATTTAAGTTCTTCTACCTACATGATGTTATGGATTATTAATTTTCAGTTACAGTAAAGGTGATGGGTTCTTCCAACTTATTTAATAGTTGATCTAGTAGAGTAAATGATAGTTCTAATTCTTGCAAACACTTTCTGCATGAAATTTGGCAAGGCGTTTTAATTCTCTGTGCTTCTGCTTCCTTATCTGTGAGCCAAGAGCACAGCTTTCCTTTTCTCTCCTTTGTGTGCTTGCAGGTTGGTAAGAGAATGAGGGAAAGGAAACAAAAGGAGGGGGAGGGTTGAGGGAGTCTCCTAGTTGCTGGCTTAGTGAATTAAAAAAGAACGTGGGACTTTTGATCTCTGGGTTGTGAGTTTGAGTCCCACATTGGGTGTGGAAATTTCTTAAAAATAAAATCTTTAAAAAAAAAAAAAAGTTTTACTTCCACTTGGACAGACTTAAATTCCTCAGAGGGAAGTGTGCTGTTTTCCCTTCAATTAGATTGGAAGCATTTTGGAGATGGGAGCGTGTACTTTCCCCCTGTTGCCTAACTGTACAGAGAAGCCTCAAAACCTGTAGATTTTTACTTCCCCCATTTGTGCATGCTGACACCATCTTGATTGGTTGTTTAATGTTTTTGGAAAGTGCTCCAAAATTTTAATCAGGAGACAGCAGTCTGAGAACAGTAGTGTGCACAGATACTAGTCGAATAACAGTTTAAAAGCAGGTGGGATTTCGGTCTGTTGAAGAAGTTTGAGAACGTGCTTGCTGTAGTCTGGATGTCTGTGTCTGCCCAGAATTCGTATGTGGACCTCCTCACCTCCAGTGGGATGGTATTTGGAGATGGGGCTTTGAGGGCACGCTCATGAACTCGGGACTGTGCGGCCTCCAAGGTTAGGATTCATGTTCTTTGGAAGCAAAGACCAGAGAGCTCACTCTTGCTCTCTTGTATCTCTCGATACGAGACGCCCACCTGCAGACCAGGAAGCGGCTCCCACTAGACACCAGCTATGCCCGCACCTTGATCTTGGACTTCCCGTCTCCATAAATGGGAGAAATACATTTCTGTTGGTCAGGCCACCCAGTCTACAGTATGTTTGTTATATATAGCAGCTCCAAACTGTCCTTTGAGAGAATGACACTAATTGTAAGTATGTGATCAGCAAGAGTACCTCAGAGTTACACGGATCCTCATCCTTAATGACTGGCCATGATGTGTTTCCTTGGGTAGCCGTGGCTTGATAGTTCTCTGTGCAGGAAGGCTTTCTGAAGCCTCACCAGGTACTGGACAAACATTTTGTTCGGATCATAAAAGCATTTTTAGTAATTTCTCTCTCTCTGGAGGATTAATGTAAATTTTTACAAACACCCACAGCCACTCTAGAGGTGCATGCATTTTAAACTCTTGACACCCTAATTGACTAAATCATCTTCCAGAAACTGCATGATTTAATAGTCTAGGCTTACTGCAATGATTTTTTTTTTTTAATCTGGGAGTGGGGTGCAGCTGTAGAATGCCAGAACAGGGGTTCCCAACAGGTAAAAGTCATCAAAGATCCTCAGACCTTACCTGCTCCCTATCTGCTTGTACTATTGTTACTTTCCGCTCCTCTTTCTGGTTTCTACAGTTCTTCAGGGACTTCTGAGTCCATTTTTCCTCTACCTCTAGCATCTCAGAAGTTCAAGAAATATGGATTATCGTCATAAAATGTTTTGGAGTCCCGGTCAGAATTTCTGTTTTTTTTTGTTTGTTTGTTTTTGTTTTTTTTGTTTTGTTTTCTTTCTTTCTTTCTTTCTTTTTCACTAATGGAATTACCTTTGTCCTGTTCTGCTGTGCACATTTATATCACGAACACCCACTTAAGAGTTTTAGGGAAGTGCAGAAAGACTCAGGTTCAGAACCCATTCCTCTCCACATCTGTCTAAAGAAGGGATCACGTCACAGATCCCCAGGAATGGAGCCCCTCTGCTGACATTTGTGGACAGTGGTGCCCCTACATGCTGTCGGCAGTTATTCTTCGGCTCCATCACTGAGCTTAAATGTAGACTTGATCATCATCTTAGTTCCCTCAAGTTCAGTGCCTGCTTGTTTTTTTTCAGTCTTCCCTTCAAATACTTTCATTTGGTGTTTTCTGCCATGGACAGTTAGTTCCTGGAATTCTGTTTCGTTCAGTTTGAACAACACTATGTACAGATTTAGGCTTTTTTAAAAAAAAATTTTTATTATTTGACAGAGAGAGAGAGAACACAAGTAGGCAGAGAGGCAGGCAGAGAGAGAGGGAAGCAGGCTCCCCGCTGAGCAGAGAGCCCGATGCGGGGCTCGATCCCAGGACCCTGGGATCATGACCTGAGACGAAGGCAGAGGCTTAACCCACTGAGTCACCCAGGCACCCCAGATTTAGGCATTTTTAAGTGCACCCGTCAATGACATGGCGGAAGGTTTTTAGGTGGTGATTAATGCCAGTCTCTGTAACACCTGGTTCCAGGAGTGAAACGGTAGAGGTATATTTTCATTCCCAAGAGGAACTCAAAATACATTTATTTTTACTTCATAAAATTGGGCACAGCTGATTCAGAACCAGTGAGACTCGGCTGGTCGTGTTTCGACGTAGTATCTGGATGAGTCGAAAAATAGGAGTTGTTGGAAAATAATTACATTGACGAGATCAGAGGAAGGTCTTGTTTACTTATTGAGAAGAGTAGTGAGAACCTGGGCAAGTGAGCTCATCTTCTGTCTTCCTCAAAGCAGACTTTTTTCATCTTTCAAAGGAATGAAGATGAGATAGTTGGAGAGGCTGGTCTGCCCGCTCTGGAATCCTAGGATGCTATGTTTAGGGGTGTTTCAGCGCACACTTGGTGAGTTTTAGGATCAGTCTCAGGAATATATTGATTGTTTCTTGGAGACCATCAGAAATGGTTTCTAGCACTTTCCCGGTGGTAAAATGCCAGACAGTATACTTTCTAGTATACCATTGTTGGTTTGCAGTTTATTCAGTCATTATTCTGAGAATATTCCGAGATCAGTCAATATTACACTGAAAATTGTTGGCAACTTGTAACTAATTCATAAGAATTATACAGCAGAATTCTCAAAGCTTCCTATAGACTGAAATTTTGTGTTCCAAACTCCTATGTCGGAGTCCTAATTCCCAGTGCAATGATATTTGGTATTTGGAGGTGGAACCTTAGAGAAGTAGTGGGTTCGAGTTGGGCAAGAGGATGGTGATCTCGTGATGGGACTCGTGCCCTTATGAGGGGATGAGCAGTCCAGAGCGCACTCTCTCCCCACCATGGAGGGCACAGTAAGAAGGCTGTCTGCAGAAGGTCTTCGTCAGAACCTGACTGTGCTGACTCCCTGATCTTGGACTTGCCGGGCTCCAGGTCTGTGAGAGATAAATTTCTGTTGTTGAGGCCTCCAGGCTCTGGTGTTTCATAGTAGGCCGAATGGGCTAAGATACATCTCAAGAAAGTTTCTCCCTCTCTTTGGATTTCGTTGTTATAAAATGATATTATATCTGGGAGCTTCTTTCCACACAGCTCGCGCACTCATTTCGTAACCACCAGTTAACCAATGTGGGACATGGTCATCCTTGTTCCTGGAATTGTGGTTTCTCCAGTCTCTCTCTGACTGCTCCTTTTCTGTCTCTCTGACAGAAAGAAAAGGTGCCTTTTCTAGTTGTGGCCTCTAAATCATTAGTTTTATACCAGAGAAGGGAGAGGGCCACAGAGTCGGAGACCGCGGGGGAGCTCATCAGCGTCCACATGCCTCAGTGTTCCCAACAGAACACAATCACAGGGGACAGGAGCCCGTGCTCTGGCCCATGTATACAGCTGGCACAACGGTGGGAATGAAATCACGAAACGGTAAATCTAGCGCAGGCGCCCTTTGCTGGAGTGTCGCACGGAATGCTGTATTTTCATCTTTGCTTCTTGCACACTTAAGGATCCATTTTTCATTTCCATTCTTCTTCTCAAATGGTGTTTAAAGCCTCCCTCCTACCATCAGGCTGTCCCCGAGGGTCCTCACATTGCCGAGATCTGCAGCCGCCCGGGAGACCTCAAGAAGCAAGAAGTGAGCGTGTCAGTCACATCAGACTATGCAGATCAAAGCCCCACAACATGGAGATCCAAGCCAGACCCAGACCACTCTTCAAGCCCCTCTGGCTTTTAGTTCTCCCCTGTCTCTGAGTGAAAGGAAACTTGGGAGACTGACACCGGAGTCTGCTGTTTGTCTCTTACTTCCAGCGTGTTACGTGTGGATGTGGCTAGTGGTGTGTTTCTCCGAACAACACAACAACATTTTCTCTTGCATTGTCAACTGCTTTAGTTACTTTGTAGGAGGGCGATGTCAAAAAAACCCCCACAATATTAAAATGTTCACATTGGAGACGCCAGTTATTATTTATGACATTGGCATGTAGTTTATGAGTCAGATGGAGAAAGGTGTGAATAAAGAATCAGCGATACAATTTTAAAAGGAAAAGAACAGTAACTGCTGTCTGTAGACTGAGGATGTTTTCCCCAGACCTGTGTGTTGAATCCGAGCCCTCATGGTGATGGCGATGGCATTGGGAGATGGAGCCTTTGGGAGGTGATTGGTTCATGAGGTTGGAGTCCTCATGAATGGGATCAGTGCCTTAAATAAGGGATCCCAGGGAGCTTTCTGGGCGCTTCCTCCATGTAGGATGCAGTGTGAGCAGGGAAGCAGACCTCACCAGACACTGACAGTGTTGGTGCCTTAATCTTGGACCCTCTAGCCTCCAGAACTGTGAGAAGGAAATTTCCATTGTTTAAGAGCCACTCAGTTTATGGTATTGTTTGCAGCAGCCTGAAGGGGCGGAAACAGTGGTTTTGTCCTCTTTCACTAGTGTCCGATTTAATTTACTCTTCTTTCCTCAGCCAATAAAATTATTTGCTCTTTCCTTTGAAAAGTGATTTTTTAAGTCAATATGAAATAGAAATGGATAGTTTGAAATATATGTATACTGTATAGAATAATATATGAATAAACACCTATGAACTCACCATTAAAATTAAGGCAAAAATTTTGAAGCTTGCCCAAATTCATCACTTTCTCCTTATACTAATGTTACCCTTATCATAAATTTTGTATTTACCTTTCTGTAGCTCTTCTATACAATTTTACCACATATATTTGCATTCTGAAACAATATGCCACCAGCTTTACAGATCTCTTTGTATAATATTAATAGAATCATACTGTATGGATTTTTAAAAATTCACCATTATGTTTAACAATCAATTCACTGTTAGCTGCCATATAATAGCCCATAGTTTATTTATGTACCAATACATAACCATTTATTTATCCTCTTTTCTGATGAAGAAAAACTTCTAGTATCTTTCTTTTTAAAGCAGTGGAACTAGGGCCATCTTTTCATGTGTCTCCTGGTGTGTTGTCTAAGAGCTTCCTAGATAGATTCCTAGGAAGGATATAAAGGTCATAAGGTAGGGATATGCTATTATTATAATACAGTGGAATATTACTCAGTCATAAAAAGGATGAGATCCTTCTATTTGTGACAACATGGATGGACCTAGAAGGACTTATGCTAAATGACAAATACAAATATGATAATGAAAGACAAGTACTGAATGATTTCACTTACATGTGGAAACTCCCTCCCCCCCCAAAATAAATCATATAAACAGAAAACAAGCAGACTCTTAAACACAGAGAACAGACTGGTGGTTGCCAGTGGGGAGGTGGGTGTGGGGATGGGCAAAATAGATACAGGGGATTAAAAGGTACAGACTTCCAGCTATAAAATAAGTAAGTAAGAGAGATGAAAAGTACAGCACGGGGAGTAGAGTCAATACTATCGCACTAACTTTGTGTAGTGACAGATGGTAGATATACTTATTGTGGTAAGCTCTGAGTAATGAATGCATAGAAATGTTGAATCATTATATTGTTCACTTGAAACTAACATAACACTGTGTGTCAATAAGAAAACGGAAGACACAAGGTGATTAGTAGTTAATTTCCTCCCCAAAGATCTATAGATTTAATATAATCTCCATCAAAATCCCAGGAAGCTTTTTTAGATAGACAGTGACATACTGATTCTAAAATTTGTATGAAAGTGCAAAAGGCTTAGCATTGCTAAAACTACTGAGACAAGGGGGTCAAAGTTGAAGAATTTACACTACTGATTTCAGGACTTAGTAAGTAAGCAGAATAGTGTGCTGGTGTAGACAGACGATCAGGTCAATGGAAGAGAATAGGAGTCTAGAAATAGACTACTCACATGTGGTCAGTAATTCCTAGCCTTTCAGTGCTTGGGCTACGTCTGTGTGGGATTGTTGGGGGGATGCAGTCTTCACATAAGTCAACACAGGCCCTCTCCATCGTGTGGCTATCATTTATTTATTATGAAGTGTCTGTGTAAGCGTTTGGTATCCAACATAAAAGAGAATACTTTTCTCTGAGGCTGTAAACTCCAGAGTAAACAATCCTGAGATGAGGTCAGATGTCCTAGATCTCTACCCCCTACCTTTCTAATACCCAGTGTTCTCTTAAATAAGTCATTTAGAATTTTGTTTCTATTTTTTACCTTTAAAATACAAATAATGCTTGTCTTTTCAACCCCTTTAATAAGTATGGATAAGATAATAGGAATGAAAGTATTCTCAAAATTATAAATAGGCAACAGTAGAATAAAACTTACTTACCCAGAACTCACAGGGAGCTAGTAATTCTTAATTGCTGGTGATTTGAGGTTCGTAGGTATGGATTAGATGCTAAAACTCTTTAATTGTTTTGGATTAAAAGTTAGGTAGGATATGGTCTATGAGACCTGATCAGATTCACACTTCAACATTGCCCTATTTTACTAGGGCAACCATGGGTAAGCCACACATTCTTGGACATTGAGGCTTTCACTTAGTAAATGGATATAAGAACAGGACATGTTTTGGGGTGCCTGGGTGGCTCAGTGGGTTAAAGCCTCTGCCTTCAGCTCAGGTCATGATCTCAGGGTCCTGGGATCAAGCCCCATATTGGGTTCTCTGCTCAGCAGGCAGCCTGCTTTCCTTCCTCTCTCTGCCTGCCTCTCTGCCTGCTTGTGATCTCTCTGTCAAATAAATAAATAAAATCTTAAAAAAAAAAAAAAGAACAGGACACGTTTTATTTATTTAATAAGATTATTATGAGTGTCACATGAAATAATACATTAAAAAGCTTTTTACATTCTAGTGGCCTTAAATAGATTTTTAGTATATTAAATGTTATATATGTAAACTTTATAGAAGACATTATGAATATTTTTGCATGTCCTATGCTAAACCACAGGTGTAATATGCAAACATAATTGTGGTAGAAAGAAATATTAACACTACCACATTACACAGCAAATGTGCACTTGTCACCATCCCCACATCCAGTGATTCCTCCCACAATAAACATATACAACAAATTTTTCTAATTTATTTTCTTCAAATATCGTAGCGCTAAAGTATAGGTTAATTTTTAGCCTCCACATATTCCTTTCCCCCAGAGCCAGAAATATTATTTGTTCTGTTATTTTTCCTTAACTTTTTTTCTGTACTTTTTGTGTGATAGTATTTGGCCCATTACAGATATCTTGGCCATCAGAAACTTTGTTTCTTCTAGATGAACAAATTACTCTGTGATCTAGGCCAGTCAACATGTCTAACCTCTATTCACCCATGCTGACAGCAATTCTAAGAGGGAAGTTTATAGTGATAAAAGGCTGAACAGTTGATTCTGAAGTACATGGGAATTAGGGGCAGTGACACCCACCTGCACTCAAAAATATACATACAGCTTTTGAATCCTCCAAAACTTAACTGCTAATAGCCTACTCTTGACTAGAAGCCTTAGCAATAACATCAATAGTTGATTAACACATATTCTGTATATAAGAGGTATCATTTACTGTGTTCTTATAATAATAAAGTAAGCTAGAGAAAAGAAAATGTTATTAAGAAAATCATAAGGAAGACAATACATTTACCACACTCTAATTGAGAAAAGCGCATTTAAGTGGACTTGTGCAGTTGAAACTGTGTTGTTGAAGCGTTGTTAAAAAAAAAAAAAAAAAGCTAAGCTTAATAAACAGTCTACCTTTATACAACGAGGAACTAGAAAAAATAGAACAAACAAAGCCCAGATTTGGACAAGGAACAATAGAAAAAAGATCAGAGCAGAGCTGAATGAAAGAGACCAGAAAATAATGGCCTAAAACTAAAAAATATTTTATTTTTAGTAGTTTTAAAATTTTATTTTTAAAAATAGAAGCTAAGAACTTGTTTTCTGAAAAGGTAAAACTGACCAACCTCTAGCTAAACTAAGAAGGAAAAAAGGAAAGACCCAAAGAAAGTCAGGAATGAAAGGGAGACGTTACAATTGATAACACACAAATCCAATGGGGAAAAAAAAAAGTGTGTTAAAAGAGAGTACTCTGGCCAATATATACCAACTTGGATAACCTGTAAGAGACTAATAAATTACCAGAAGCATACAACCTACCTAGACTGAATCAGAAAGAATTAGAAAATCTGTACAGACTAATAATGAATAAGGAAATTGAAGCAGTCATCAAAAACCTCTCAACAAAGCAAAATGCAGGTCCAGATGGCTTCACTAATGGATTCTACCAAATATTTAAAGAGGAATTAAAGCCAGTCCTTTTCAAACACTTCCAAAAAATTGAAGAGGAAAAAGCATTCCCAAACTCATTTTATGAGGCCAGCATTACTGTGATACCAGAGCAAAATGAGAATACCACACGAAAGGAAAACTACAGGCCAATACCACTGATGGATATATATGAAGAAAACTTCAAGAAAATATTAGCAAACTGAGTTCAACAGTATATTTAAAGGATCATACACCATGATGAAGCAGCATTTATCTGTGGGATGTGTAGCTTAATAAAGACAAATATTTGTGATACACTACATCAGTAAGATGAAAGATAAAAAACATATGATAATCTTAAATGCAGAAAAAGCATTTGACAAAGTACAGCATCTTTTCATGATTAAAAGCAGTCAACAAATGGGATACAAAAGAAACATATCTCAACATAATAGAGGCTATAAATGGCAAGCCCACAGCTAACTTTATACTCATTGGTGAAAGATTGACAGCTAGGATGCCTACTCTCACCAGAGCAATAAGGCCAGGAAAAGGAAAAAAAAAAGCATCCAAATGAGGAAAGATGAGGTAAAATTGTCTCTGCAGATGATACCATCTTATACGTATAATACCTTGAAGATTCTACCAAAAAACTGTTAGAAATAATAAATTCAGTAAAGTTGAAAGATACTCGATGAACATAAAAAATCATTTTATTTCATTTGCTAACAGTAAAATGTATGAAAAATAAATTAAAGAAACAATCTCATTTATAATAGCATCAAAAAAATAGAATTCTTAAGAGTAAATTTAATTGAGGGGCACCCAAGTGGCTCAGTCAGGTGAGTGTCTGCCTTAAGCTCAGGTCATGATCCCAGGGTCCTGGGATTGAGCCCCACTTAAGGCTCACTGCTCAGCATGAAGTCTGCTTCTCTCTCTCCTGCTGTGCCTATCCCCCAGCCCTGCCCATGCTCCTACTGTCTCTCTTTCTTAAATAAATAAAATCTTTGAAAAAGTAAATTTAATCAAGAAATTGAAAGATCTGTACACTGAAAACAATAAGGTATTGATTTTTATAAACAAAACAACAAAAACAAACCAAAACCCAGAAACAAATAGAAAACTATCCCATGTTCATGGATCAGAAAAACTAATATTGTAAAATATTCACACTGTTCAAACCCATCTATAGACTTAATGAAATATCTGTCAAGATTCCAGTGGCATTTTTTATAGAAATTAAAAAAAAAAAAGGAACGTTAAATTTTGTATGAACTACAAGACCCCAAATAGCTAAAGCGATCTTGAGGAAGAAGATCAAAACAGACATTATACTACCTAATTTCAAACTATACTACAAATCAGTAGTAGCAGTATACTACAAAAAAAGTCGAATAATGACAAAAACCAAATATATGGATCAATAGAATCAAATTGAGAGCCCAGAAATAAACTCACGTGTATATGGTTAACTAATATTTGATAAATTCAAGAATACTCAGTGGAGAGAAGACAGTCTCTTCAATAAATGATATAGAAAAATGTATATTCACATGCAAAAAATGAAACTAGGTCCTTAACTTGTACCACTTACCACTTACCTACATTAATTTGATATGGATTAAATACTTCAATGTAACACCCAAATCATAAAAACCCTAGAAGAAAATTGGGATAAAGATACTTGACATTGATCCTGGCAGTAGTTTTTTGGATATGACACCCAAATCACAAGCAACTAAAACAAAAAAAAGAAACAGTGAAACTACAGGAAACTCAATAGCTTCTACATAGCGAAGGGAAACATCCACAGCATGAAAAGACAAGGTACCAAATGAGAGAAAATATTTGCAGACCATGTATTTGCTAATAGGTAAAATCCAGACTATATAAGGAACTCCTACAATTCAATAGTAAAACAACAAGCAATCTAATTAAAACAGTGGGCAGAGGAACTGAACAGACATTTTCCCAAAGAAGATGTATAAATAAATGGCCACATAGATGCACCACATCATTACTCGTGAAGGAAATGTGAATGAAGATGAGATATTTCCTCACTCATTTTAGAATGGCTGTTATCAAAAAGATAAGATACAAGAAGTGATGGTGAGGATATGAAGAAGAAGAAACACTTACCACTGTTGGTGGGAATGAATATAAATTGGGATGGATCATTATGGAAAAGAAGTATGGAGGTTTCTCAAAAAATTGAAAATAGAACCGCCATATGATTGAGCAATCTCACTTCTGCTTATATATAAGGAAATCAGGATCTCAAAGAGATGTCTGTGCTCTCTGCTCATTGCTACATTATTTACAGCAGCTAAGATATGGAAGTAATATAAGTGTCCATCTGTGGATGAATGAATAAAGAAGATGTGGTGTACATATACATATGTATTTTTATGGGGAGATATTTGTCAAAGTGTTCAGATATCCAGTCACAAGGGGTCTAACTTACAGCATTGTGGTTATAGTTAACAATGCTTTATTATATACTTGAAAGTTGCTAAGAGAATAGATGTTAAGTGTTCTTACCACAAGAAAAGGGTAATTATTTGAGGTCATGGGAGATGTTAACTAACCCTCTTATGTTAATCATTTTGCAAGTTATGTATATGCGTGTGTCAAATCACCATGCTGTACACCTTAAACTTATACAATGTCATACGTCAATTACATATTAATAAAGCTGGAAACAGAAAACAACAGTAAAGAAAATAGAAATACACTTTTAAAAATAACATTTAACCTGAAATAACACAGGAAATGAGCAAGAAATGAAGGATAAAGCAGAAAGGTGAAGGGAAGGAAGACTTAAAAAATAAAAAAGCAAGATGGGAGATTGAAACACAAGATTCAAAGAACGAGGAACTCAAGATCCAACCATATGGTGTCTATAGATAAATATTTTAAATATAAATACACACACCAATTGAAAGTAAATGGATGGAAAAATGTATATCCTTGCACACACCAAGCATAAGAAAGCTTGGTTATGTAAATATTGAAGTAGACTTCAAAATAAGGAATATTATCATACCTGATAATAATTCTAAATGTTTATGCATCTAACAACATAACTTCAAAGTACACAAAAGAAATATTGTCAGAAATAAAGGGAGAAATCTACTTGGACTTTTCTAACACTGCTTTCCCAGTGACCAACAGCACAAATAGATGAAAAATCAGGGAAGAGACAGAAGACTTGGTCAGCACCATTCATCAACTTGACCATATTGCTAGTCACACAGTAGTAACTCAACTGATGCAGAATACACATTCATTTCAATGTACGTGGATAATTTATCCCAAAAGCCTGCATATTGAACCATACAACAAATCTACTGATAGAAGACATTGATTCTTTTTTAAATTTTAACCCAAGAGCAAAGGTTTTAAAATTATTTTCTTATTAAACTTTCTAAGAGTAATTAGAGATCTAGCATTACTAGTCTTACTATTGTTTTTGATTTTTATTTTGTTTTTGTTTCCATGGGGAAAAGAACTTCAGTTAGTCCCCAGGTTATTCTTGCTAAATCCATTTTAATTCTTGTTCCTGGTAGTGGCACACGCAACACTTACATGTTGCATCATATTAAGAAATCTATCAGGGCGCCTGGGTGGCTCAGTGGGTTGAGCCTCTGCCTTCGGCTCAGGTCATGATCCAGGGTCCTGGAATCGAGTCCCACATCGGGCTCTTTGCTCAGCAGGGAATCTGCTTCCCTCTCTCTCTGCCTGCCTCTCTGCCTACTTGTGATCTCTGTCTGTCAAATTAATAAATAACTTAAAAAAAAAACTTTAAAAAAAAGAAAAAAAAATCTATTACAGGGACTTAGTCTCTGGGCCTCCTTGGCTGGCTGTCACTGGTACTACTGGTAGAGAACAGCAGCATGTGGCTGTCACTTTCATCTAAATGATTTATGCACAGAAAATCCCTGTCTTCCTGCTATTACAACATCAAGCTCATTTAAAATAAGTTATTTCATGACACTCGTAACAATTGAATTCTAGGTATACAATTCAAAAAGTATGAGTCGGGATGCTTTAAAACAAACTGAGGTGTTTGGATTAAAAGGTTTAATTCAGGGCTGCCTCAGTGGCTCAGTCGGTGAAGCCTCTGCCTTTGGCTCAGGTCATGATCCCAGGGTGCTGGGATCGAGCCCTGCATCAGGCTCTTGGCTCAGCGGGGAGCTGCTTCTCTCTCTGCTGCTCCCTTGCCACTCCTCTTACTTGTTCTCTCTCGCGCTCACTCTTTCTCTCAAATAAATATAAATCTTTAAAAAATAAAAATTGAAAAAAAATGTGTAATTCAAAGATATCTTTAGCCTTTCATTCAGTTATAATTATCAAGTCTTTCTTATCTGGTACATTCTTGTTTTTTTTGTTTGTTTGTTTTTTGTTTCACCATTAATGTTTATTTCTACTAATTATAAAATTTATTTTTTTTAATTTAATTTAATTTTTTCATTGTTCCAAGATTTATTGTTCACATAGAATACCCAGTGCTCCATGCAATCTGTGCCCTCCGTAATACCCACCACCAGGCCCACCCAACCCCCTACGTCTCTCCCCTCCCAAACCCTCACTTTGTTTCTCAGAGTCCACAGTCTCTCATGGTTCATCTCCCCCTCCTATTTCCCTCAACTCCCTTCTCCTCTCTAATACCCCTTGTCCTCCATGATATTTGTTATGCTCCACAAATAAGTGAAACCATATGAAGATTGACTCTCTCTGCTTGACTTATTTCACTCAGCATTATCTCCTCCAGTCCTGACCATGTTGATACAAAAGTTGGGTATTCATCCTTTCTGATGTTTTGAAAGAACTTACAGCCTTGAAAAGGATATAGTCAAATATTCCAGGGATGTCTCATTTTGTCTAAAATGAGGACACATTCTCTTTTAAAGACCAGATGTACAATGGCTCCAACCTCCCACCCTCCAAAATCTAGTTTTTTGCCAGGTTCTCTTCCCATATGTTTCTGGTAGTCCTACGGGGATAGTCCCTATTAAATCAGTTCCTCTTTGCTGCCATGTGCCTCAGTGAGCCACCATCTCGGTGCTGCTCTGGGACTACTGCTTGCTTGCTTCTATGCCCCCCTCCACATTTCCTGGAAATGGCTCTCTTTGGGCTGCTGCTACTCTCCCCTGTGATGCTTCCTTCATGGATGGGCATTTAATTTTGCAAAATTTATAGTACATTCAGGAATAATCGAAGAAAAAACAGCCAAGAGAAATTTATGATGGCCACTAGTTGCGGCCCTCACTAAAGCTGACATGTACAGATCTCTCAGATTCTAGCCTATGAGCATTTTCCAGAAGCCAGTTTACCTGCATCTAAAGGATTGCTCACTCGTAATCCAGAGCCGTGGCTCCTCCGAGACTCTGGGCAAGAAGAAGCTTTGTTCTTCTTATTTTCATTCCTTCTAGTTAAGACGCACCTTCCTGAGTCCTATATTGGTACAGGAATGCATCTCTCCATTGGAACATGGACAGTGAAAATATTTATTTCCTTCAGAAGAAGTTTCATCTTCCATCTCTTCAGGGACATGGTCTAGCCCCTGAGTTAAAAGCATGCAGTCAGAGGCACCTGGGTGGCTCAATGGGTTAAAGCCTCTGCCTTTGGCTCAGGTCATGATCCCAGGGTCATGGGATCGAGCCCTGCTTCGGGCTTTCTGCTCAGCGGGGAGTCTGCTTCCTCCTCTCTCTCTCTGTGCCTGCCTCTGCTTGCTTGTGATCTCCTCTGTCAAATAAATAAAAATATTAAAAAAAAAAAAGCATGCAGTCAAGCTAGGACTGCAATGGTGAACCATTAGTGTATTTCTTTGTATCTAAGTCATTGTTTGGAAATGCACAAGTGGAAAAATAAAGGTAAATTTCATCAAGCCAGGTTTTATTCTTCCTTATAGTCATGTCTAACTTGGAAGTAGATTCTGCAGCCTACATGTATTTCCTGGTAATTTGGGGATATTAACTCCTGATGTCTTCTGAGGTAGCCCACTCAATCTTAATCCAAACCCTATCACCAAAGACTTGCACACATTTTTAAATAAAATAATATATAATTGTTTAGGCCAGTCTAAGACCATAACTGGGAAAGGAATTTTGCTCTAAAGAGAAAAATCTGCAGACATGGTACACTGCCCACCACAAAGGAGCTCTTTTACATCACTCTGCTCTATTATTTTTGGCTTCTAACACCTTTGCATCCAGAAAAATTTTTGCTGGGCATTTGCATATCTTGCAGTCCTTCTGGAAGAAAAAAAAAAGTTCTCTGAGTAATGAGATGTGCTGCTTCCAAGGCAAAATCAAGTGTTTACTTCTTGTAATAGACAGTCTCTCTGCTGGGGGCTCCAGTGTCGTGACACGTTCAGGGTCTTGCCACTAGAAAGAGGTGAGTTTTCCTTCATTTTTATTTGCTTGTTTAGTAGACACCTGGAACATAATGAGGTCAATACAGAACTCTTGATTGCCTTTCCTTCCCTAAATTTCTCCTGTCCCTCTGTACTGATCTCATTAAAGGGCAACCTTTCCACTTCAGTTGCTCAAGTAGAAGTGGAGGAATCCACCTCGATTAACCCTATTTCCTCACAGCTCTCATTATTTCTTCCTTCCAAGCCATTAGGTACGGCCTTGTTGACACCACACAAAGTATACCCCCGATTCTTCTATTTCCCTCCCCCTAGTCAAGTGACACTGAGATCTTGCACGACGCCTCTACCTGGTTTCTCTGCTTTCATTCTTGTACCTCCAAGAAGCCAGGCCATTCTTTTTTTTTTTCATTAAAAAGATAAATGAAGAAAAATTTTTCATAATCTACAATATATTTTGCTTAAAAAATTTTTTTTGATGTGGCTATTATATTTCTGTTAATTTTTTAAAATTTTAATTATTTATTTTTATTATAGCCAGGTAGTCAGCATATAGTACATCCTATGCTTTTGGTATAGTGTTCAATGATTCATTAGTTGTATATAACACCCAGTGTTCTTCATATCACCTGCCCTTCTTAATACCCATCACCCTGTGACCCCTGACCTCCTCCCTTCTGTAACCCTCAGTTTGTTTTCTGGAGTGCAGAGTCTCTCATGGTTTGTCTCTCTCTCTGATTTCTTCCCATTCAGTTTTCCCTCCCTTCTCCTGTGGTCCTCCATGCTATTCCTTATCTTCCATGTATGAGTGAAACCATGTGATTATTGTCTTTTTCTGCTCGATGTATGTCACTTAGCATGATCCCCTCCAGTTCCATCCATGTCAATGCAAATGGGTATTCATCCTTTCTGATGGCTGCGTAATATTCCTTTGTATATATGAACCACATCTTCTTCATCCATTCTTCTGTTGAAGGGCATCTTGATTCCTTCCACAGTTTGGCTATTGTGGACATTGCTGCTATGAACATTGGGTGCCTGTGCCCTTTCTTTTTACTACATCTGTATCTTTGGGGTAAATACCAATCACTGGGTCATAGGGTAGCTCTACTTTTAACACGTTGAGGAACCTCCATACTGTTTTCCAGAGTGGCTGCACCAACTTGCATTCCCACAAACAGTGTAAGAAGGTTCCCCTTTCTCCACAACCTCACTAACACTTGTTGTTTCCTCTCTTAATTTTGGCTATTCTAACTGGTTTAAGGTGGTATCTCATTGTGTTTTTGATTTGTGCAACAGAGTATTTCTCTGTGTCTCAGTATATTTCTCTGTATCTAAGAAGGCTAGTGATGTTGAACATTTTTCATGCGTCTGTTAGCCATTTGTGTATCTTGTTTGGAGAAGCGTCTGTTCATGTCTTCTGCCCATTTCTTGACTGGATTTTTTGTTTTTTTGGGTGTTGAGTTTGAGAAGTTCTTTATAGATCTTGGATACCAGCCCTTTGTCTGTAATGTCATTTGCAAATATCTTCTCCTAGGCCATTCTTTTTAAAGTGAAAACCAAATCATATGACTTTGTTGCTAAAACTGAACTCTGGTTTCCTATTGTATTTAGAGTAACATTTAGGCTTGTTTCCATGGCCTATGAAGTCTTACGTGATGAGAGAATGATTCTTGATTCTTGGTGACTCACTGGTATGAAAACAGAGAAGAGTCAAGATGGAGCTATGTTTAATGAAATGCCTGACATGATTCAGGTGGCACTCATCAACTCTACTTTCTTTAGTTCAAATGTTAGGTATGGGTTTCTGATGAAATCACCTCCTCCAGGATAAAGAGAGAAATCAAGATGGCTTGGGGAGTAGGAGTAGGAGAAGAGTAAACAAAGAGCAGAAAGGTGAAAAAAAAGCAGGAAAAAGTATTGCAAATGTTTAGGAAAGAAATTTCAAAGACCAAAGGTATTGACACTTCTAAGAAAGAAATAGATCAGTTTCACCCTAGGTTGCTGTTTTTTGGGTGGTAATCCTGTGAAAGAATAGGCTTTATAGAAACATGGATAGTAGGCATCTATTAATGTGCATGGACATGTATATCATCATTGGTAGTAAAGTTGGGAGTGTAGGGATTGTATATGTCTCATGCACGTCTGAAAGGTGAAGAGAGTTCTTCAAGATCACCACACTCCCAAAGGTGTTTTTCTAAGTGTGGAGCAGATGTGGTTGCTCGTCCGTGAGATTACCAAGCATTCCCACAGGCAGAGAGGTGAAGATCAGAGCAGCCCCCTTTGAAAGGCTCTGTGTTGTCCTTGCTCTATGACATTTAGCCCATGGAATGTGGAGGTAAGACTAGAAAATGGCTCTGAAAAATGTATTTTCAAGAAATATTGAGCCAAATTTATTTGCTAAGCAGTGCTACTGCTGTTTCTAGAAAAATAAATCAACTCTTATTTAAAGTCAGAAGGCCAGGCATGCTGCCAGATGTCAGAGAAGGACTGTTCCCTTTACTTGAATTATCAGATTGGAGGAAAGTTTCTCCTCTGTTGCAGGAATAAGTCTCTCCCGAGGCCGTAAGTCTCTCACTTCCGCCCTTACTGGAGGGAAGCAAGCAGATCACCCTAGCTAATTACCGGTGCTGGGAGGGTGAGCTGAAGGCTGTCCTCTTAATGAGCTCTGATCTCCTAAGGAGGGCAAATGACCTACCTGTAATGAAGATGAGGAAATGTTGGCATCTGTCAGAAGGAACCTAAAGGCACTTTGATGTCACTTCTGAAGCCCAGGAGGCCTGTGTGAGTCCCCAGAAGAGGGCTTAATATCAGCAGAAATGGCTCAGGGATTGGGGCGGTGGTTTGTTGATGCTGATATTCACCCCCAAATAATAACATTTGTTTGTTTTTTTGTGTGTGTTATAATTGTAAATTGTAATGCTATTAAACCATTATAGTTCAATGTTTAATATTATAATTAATATAATGTTAAAATTTCATTATAGTTTTGATGTTATATATGATCCTTATATATGTCTAATTTCTAACCATCCTCTCTCTCTATATGTATATACACACAGAGGAATATACAATATAACAAAAATGATATATAATTACATATATATCATTCCTAACTACATACAATACATAGTTATATATAATGCCTTTATTTGTACTTGTAAATATTTATGTACATTCTTACATATATTTATTTATATCTCAGTGCACACATTTATAGACAGAGTGTTTACACATACTCAGTATTTTTATTTATATATACTCACTATCCTACTGAGTATTCATATATACACCGTGCATACAGTGTGTATTTATTTATATATGTATACATACTAATCATATATATATCAGTATATAAATAAAATGCATTTGGCCCCCCCGTGTTTCTATGACATCTACTTTTTTACATGGTTACTGTCATCTTAGAAGCTGCAGTGGATTGACTCTGATAGACCCGGATTTCTTTCTTTTTTTTTTTTTTTTTTTAAGATTTTATTTATTTATTTGACGCAGAGAGATCACAAGTAGGCAGAGAGGCAGGCAGAGAGAGAGAAGGGGAAGCAGGCTCCCCGCTGAGCAGAGAGCCTGATGTGGGGCTCAATCCCAGACCCTGAGATCATGACCTGAGCTGAAGGCAGAGGCTTAACCCAATGAGCCACCCAGGTGCCCCTAGACCCTGATTTCTTACAAGTAATGTTTATACGACACAAACTTCCATGTATAATATTTGTGTTCACGTTTACAGCACAAGCTCTCGCCCCGTCACACTTAGCCATGACTTGAGTCTGATCCTGGCTGGAATCCTAGCCTAACTGGGGCATCACTTTTACCTGGGGCAGGGTGTCCAAACTGTAAGATCAATGAATTGTTTGGAACAACACACGTCACACTTTTCATTCTGTCTGGGTGGCCTGTGTCAGTGGCCGTTAGACGACTCAGCCATTTTGCTATGTAGCCTTTTCCTCCCACAACACATTTGTTTTAGCTTTCCCCTGACCATCTGTCTGACCTCTGGGGAGCCACTCACCTTTTGGGGCCTTGTGTTCATTTTCTGTGAAATGCTGAGATTGGATGATTTGACCTTCTAGGACTCGTGAGACCCTGAGAGTCACTGCTTCTGTGTTTATAGGACTCCTCAGGCCACAGGGCCTCTCATTATCTACTTATTCTCCTTAAGCCACTTCTGTTTTAGCTTGGACAAGTGACCCCGATGGTTTTCAGTTCAGCCACATGGAAGGCAAAATGCAGACAATGTAGTAATTGAGGACATGCTACTTCTTTGTGCAGTTCTGTACTTTCTCTCTTCTTAGACACAAGCACGCCAGGTGGGATTATCAGATGTACAATAACTATTGACAGATTGCTGGTCCCATGTCCAGAATTCTGATTCAGAAGGCCTGGGGGAAGCCTGATATTTTGTACTTCCTACAAGATCCCTTGTTGATACTGAGAACTATCAGACTAGATGAAGTACAGGGCAGGTCATTCTTGGCGAGAGGAGTCACACAACACCATGGCATGTTTGGGGTTTAACAGGTTTTCCTTCATCTGGAGCGTAAGTAACAAGTGGATTGAGTAACCAGAGAAGAGTCAGGTTAGGGAGAGCCATAAAACAGAGTAAAGTATGTGGCCCTTCTCCTGGAAGTTATTGGGAGAAGCCATTGAAAGGCTTCCAATGGAGGACGCATGCCATGACATTTCTAGTTCACGAAGATCGTTCCACCTGCTGGGTTGGAGGACAACCTGGATAGGGACCACAGTGGAGGCAGGGAGGCCCACCTGCCTCTTCCTGTCACCGTCCAGATGGGAACAGGAGAGCTTAACTGCAGGAGCCAGTAGAGTGACCGTAGGGTTAAAAGTACGAGGGATCCGAGAACTGTTGGGGGACTCAGTTGCCCATTAAATCTGGAAAGCAGGTTAAATAATGTTTTATAACAGATTTCAAAAACTCATTAGTACTTCATTATCTCCTTATCTTTCTACTTTTAATATTTCTAGACATTATTCATATGTCCACTTCATGAAATGTTCAATTTTCATTTTTCAATGTTGTTTCTTCCTGGATCGTTCAACAGATTTAGTGTAGCAGGTTAATGAGAGGGTTGGTAAAGGTGCTTAAGGGAAAATAGTATTTATTAAAATTCTTTGAGCAAGTGAGTAGGCAACAAAGCTGTCATTGGGGCCTGTTTTGATGCGAAGCCACTGGCCCCAAAGTAGCGGGTCCTAAGCGGCATGTTGAAAGCAAAAGCTTGGGATATTTCCAAAGACATACCTGTGCGAATTGTATTATCATCAGGTGGAAGTCGTAGCCTTCCTTTTCTTCCTTCTCCTCCCCAGTACTTGAAACACACATGCGCACACACACATACACACACACACACAACACCCACACACACTCTCTCTCGCTCTCTCTCTCTCACATACACGATAAACACAGGTTGACTGGCCCTGTGTGGTTCCCTCTCCTGCCCCCATAGCATCCCACACTTCATTTCTGTCACCACCTTTTCTGTACTGTAGTCTTGTCTTCTCCAAGAGCATGTGGGGCCCTGGTGGGAAGGGACAGTTATGGAGAACAGGGGAAGTGAGTTATCCTTCAGCTGCCAGGCTTAGCCCCAGGGACCATCTTGGCAGATGGAGTTTCAGGCTCACACAGAGATTCTGTTGATTTCAGTATATCTCCAAATCCCTTGATATACCTGGTCTTGCCCCGGCTAGTTGGAATTCTCCGAGGAGCCCAAGAAAAACCTTCTTTTCCTAGAAGATTCTAGAGCACAGTAAAAAAGTTCCATTAACGTCTTTCTTGGCTCAGATGATTCTTGAATGCTGTGTTTGGGGGCTTTACCCTGTGCTGTCTTTGCTCCAAAAAAACCACAAAATAATCTAGAAACAATATGTACCACAAAAGTCGAGCTTCTCTGGTTAACTAGTCACGGCCCCCTTGCCTCTCCTGGATCTCTCCGTATCCTTCGGATACGAAAGAGAGCATTTCTTAACATTTAAAAATATTTGAGTCTCTCAATAAAGTTTTCTTAATTGATCCTTTGTGTATTCTTTCCTCTGGAGAAGTCTTGGGGGGGTCTTAGTTGCTGTGGTTCATATTAGACAAACACAAGAATATAAAATTGGCTTCTTTAGGCAGAAATTCTGAAACAGAGATTCTGCTGGGGGTTCCTCAGGAAACACCATCGCTGGGGGTGTTCAAATGTACTAAGCTGTGGTCCTGTGCCCCGAGGTCCAGGGCCCTTGGGCGGAGCTGGGTGACCCTTGCTTGGCTAGTGTCATTTTTATTATAATCTGGGAGTCACTCTAAATTTTATATTTTTTCCTAAAATATACTCTCTGGATATAAGTTAGTTTTAAATTAAATAATCTGACCCAGGATTATGAATTCTGTGGTCCAGAAGTAATGCCAGTGTGTTAAGAATGTGAACAAGATCTCTAGATTTCAGTTTTGTTGTTCTTCCTTAAAAGTTGGATTATTGATTAACTTTCCCCCCATCATTTCTTTTCTCTTCTTTTCTTTTCTCTTCTCTTCTCTTCTCTTCTCTTTTCTTTTCTGGTTTATCCCATAAGGTTTGACCCAGCACTTATCTGTGTACTTAAATCACTCTCTCAAAAGACCACTAACAAGTGCTTGATGTGCATTTTCCTTGGCCTGCTCTCCACTGAAAATGCTACATAATGGACTAAAATGAACAAAGCAGAGCTTCTGGGAAGAAAAGAGAGTTTTTCTTTTCTTTCTTTCTTTTTTTTTGAAAGGGGAGTTTTTCTTTGTAGCTTTAACAGGGCATAGGTTTTGATCCTGGAATTTATATATATTGAAAATAAGATACATTTTTTTAGAACCTAGAACTTATGTTGAGTTCTTGAATGGTCTTCCTGTAGGTTCTCTGCTCAGCCCTGTGTTCAAGTTTTAAGCCATATCAGCCTCAAACTCAAACCCAAATCATATTAACTTTTTTTTTTAGTTTTTTAATATATTTAACAGACAGAGATCACAAGTAGGCAGAGAGGCAGGCAGAGAGAGAGAGGAAGAGAAGCAGGCTCCCTGTTGAGCAGAGAACCCCATGCAGGGCTTGATCCCAGGACTGTGGGACCGTGACCTGAGCGGAAGGCAGAGGCTTTAACCCACTGAGCCACCCAGGTGCCCCAAATCAAATTACTTCTTTAGTGAATGTAACTCTGGCGTGATGGTCATGCTGGACCCGCCCCCGGAATTCACTTAGTCTTTAATTGTTTGTGTTCTGTTGATTTGAACTATGCTCCGCCCAAGTGTGACTTAGTTTTTGGCTTAGTGGCAGATATTGTGAACAATTTGATAAGATAGGAGGTCTTTGCTGTCTCTAACCAAGGTGTTTATAAAATAAGAAAAATAAACACTGTGCCGTACATGGGATGGATGTGCAGAAGTCCTTCCTTAGGGTCACATGACACAAGGTCATAACAAGAGAAAAAAACATCTGTGGGAGATCCAACTGGGTCAATTGATGTCTGTAAATTTGTTTCATGGCTAAGTCTACATGCTGTGGAAAAATAAAAACCTAGCCTTGCAAAATTGCATATTGTATAAGATATTTCTGGGTACATTTCACTTTTTACTTGTTTTGAGATGAAGAGGCAAAGTGATTGGTGCCCAAGTGTTTTTTTTTGTTTGTTTGTTTGTTTGTTTTAAAGATTTTATTTATTTATTTGTCAGAGAGAGTGAGCACAGGCAGACAAAGTGGCAGGCAGAGGCAGAGGGAGAAGCAGGCTCCCTGCTGAGCAAGGAGCCCGATGTCGGACTCGACCCCAGGACGCTGGGATCATGACCTGAGCCGAAGGCAGCTGCGTAACCAACTGAGCCACCCAGGCGTCCCAGTGCCCAAGTGTTTTTAAGTGCACATCCATGAACTGGGTAGTTGGCTTTGTGGCGGTACACATTCGGTCACACATGTGAAATGTCAGCGCTAGAGAAGGTATCTATCAGGGACGTTTACTTGGGGTTCCGCTTCCTTCTTCCCTTCCTCGCAGCGTGTCAGCGGGGAGGCGCACTCCGGTGCTGGGTTTCACACGGGTAAAGCCGGACGGTTCCAGAGGCTCCTTCCACTCGATCGTCCCTGGCCCTGCCGCATTTCTGCTCACAGGCAGGCCTCGAGTCCAAGGTGGGCCCCTCAGACCCTTTGCCCGTGGACTTAAAATCCTGAGTGACGGGCCACTGGGGATGCTTCGTGGCTGAAAGCAGGAGATGAGCAGCTTGTCGTGCTTCAAGCAGTAAATAGGTGATCTCACGCCCCAAGGGATCTGGAGGAGGGGGGTCGGCAGGGCGGGCTCAGGGCTCTCCGCAGCTGTTCCCTGCAGCTGTGCTCACTGCGGTAGCTTTCTTCCCTACTTTGTCATCTCCTGGGCCCACACTGGAGACGTCACACATTCACACGGGCACAGAGGAGTGTGTACAAACAGAACTTGAGAGGGAGCCAGGAAACCAAAAAACTCGTTTTGTCTCTGCGTGTCTCTGTCTCTCTCTCAGAAAGCAAACGCTTCCTGGAGCACCTTCAGGAGACTTCCCTTAGGTCTTGCTTCTCTACACCAAGTTAAGGGGAAAAGGAGAAATGGATGCCTGGCGTTCTCAGTCAGGATCCCGGGAAGCGGATCAGTCAGCAAGGAAGGAGGGAGGGATGGGAGAAATATATGTGTATACATTTAAGATACGTGTAAAAAAAAAATAATATATATATGCACACACACACACACACACACACACACACACACATATATATATAGTATTTGAAAAATTAAGTATGTATCCTCCCCAAGCAGAATGAAGAAAGAACAGTAAACATTGCTGGAATTTATCCATTCATTCCATTGGCTACATCAACCTGAGCCCTGCAGCCGATATTGCCATGGAAACCTCCTAAAACTGCCTGGTTCCCATCTGTTCCAAGTTTTTGATCTTGTAAATTCCCAGACTTAAGGAAAAATTATTTTCCTTTTTGCTTAAGTGAGCCAGTTTGCTCTTCACAACCAAAAGAACCCTAACGGATTCAAAGACTAGCAAGCGGGAAGTCAGAGAATCGGAGTTCTGACATCAGCTCTGCCATTCAGTGTGTGTGTGACCTGGAATTAGTCACGGTACCTCTCTGAACCTCAGCTCTTCATCTGTGGCATCCAGTGGTTTAACGGCTTGTATGCTGTTATCGCTAACCATTCTGATTTTGCGAGTTCTAGTATTATATTCTGTTATAGGCCTTCTGTCTCGTGGACATCCCTGGATTCATTGAATACATTTGCTCTTTTATCCTACACCCAAGAAAAACCGCACCCCCGCTTATTAGTATCATGATCAATAAATTAGAATAAGAAATTAGATTTAAAACTGAGTGGTTTCTGAAGGTCACATACCTAAAAAATTAGGATTTTAGTACCCTGGTGCAGCATGGAAATCAAAGTTGATGTTTCATGAAGGTACCCCCTCGTGCCCCCCGCCCGACTTTTGCTTCTACTTTGGAAAATGCCTAAATATCATTGAAAACATCTACAATGTGTAGCTACAACAGCCGTTCCAGGGGGTGCAGTAAGGTGTGGTGTGTGTGTGTTTGCATTAAGTGCAGCACGAGGTGACAGACACCCAGAAAACAACAGCCAAGTTCAGGGAGAGCTGCAGGTCTCTCTGGTGGAACACCCACGGCGAGGCAGTCCGGGGTAGTGTGGGGAGACCCAGGCTCTTCCCATGTTGTCGCTTTGCTATGTGTTGGTCTCTGTTCCCAAGGTCACCTTATGGTCAGGGTGGCTGCTAGGACAGCTCTCAGTTGTGATGCTAAGTAGCAAGAAGGAGAAAGACATAAAGAAGGTAAGGAGAGAGAAAAAAAATAGTGCTTTGTCTGTGTTTAGGGAAGATCTCTGGAAGTTGCCTCACAGACCCCTGCTCACTGACCACAGGAAGTCACACTGCTTTATCTAACTGCTGGGAGACATGGTCTTCTTGCCTAGTGGAAATGAGGAGTTTTATTACTTTGGAAGGAGTTGACTACCGGTGGACGGCTAGCGGAGTCTGGTGCACATGGTAGCTTACTTTCTCAAGATGTACGCTGAAGGACTTAGTTAAAACGCAATAGAGAAAAAACGACAGATCTTAATTTTTAGAATTTCAGGAGCACATGAGAAGACCTGTGTGTGTGTGTGTGTGTGTGTGTGTGTGTATGCGCGCGCACGCGTGTGTACATGAATTTCACAAGGTGAGTGGTAGAGCAGGTAGAAAGAAATTAGGAAAGGTTCCTAGGATAAGGTAATGTATAAACTAGACCTGAGGTATAATTGAAATTTAATTAAGAAACATCACAGGAGTATAGGGTACCACTAAAGGTTAGGAAATAAGGAAACAAGCACTATGAGCTATGAGTGGCGAGAAATTATAATTAAGTAGCAGGCAGAGACTGTGGCATGGAAATCTTTTCATACCATCATGTGAATTCTATAAAATGATTGCAAGATTTTATTTTTATAAAGAGCAGTCATTTACAAATGTAATTATATTTCAGTATGCTAGCAATGGAAGATTCAGCAATGAAAATAAAACCATGATTTCATTTACAATAGCAGCAAAAAGCCCCAGACATTTAGGAATATTTGTACCAAAAGAAGTGCAAGGTGTCTGCCAAAAACTATAAAACATGAGTGAGAGGTATTAAAGAAGATCTAAATAAAATGAAAGAAAAATTACACATTTATGGATTGGAAGACCTATTATCGTCAAGATGATCATTCAGTTGACCTGAGATTCAACACAGCCTTTAGCTAAGTCTTCACAAGCTTTCTTTTTTCTTCTTGTTTCTTTCCAAAAGTTGATGAGCTAATCCTAAAATTTAAGTAGAAATGCTAAAGGACCCAGAATATCCGAAGCAATTCTGAAAGAAGAGAGTTGGAGGGACTGACACTACCCAATTCAGAGCTTGTGATTGATCCTGCATTATTAGTGTGGCATTGGCTTACGAGTACACATACAGATCAATTAAATAGAAATAAGAGATCCAAAAATAAATCTTTATAGATATGGTCACCCAGTTTTCAACAAAGGTGTCAAGGTGACTAAAAGATTAGGATAGGTTTTTTGGTTTGTGTTTTGTTTTTAGTTTGTTTCGTTTTTTTACAAACAGTAGTGGAACCATGAGCTGTCCATATGGAAATGGTGAGTTTAGATCCTTACCTTCCACCATACACAAAGTTAGTGTAGAATGGATCACAGATCTGAAGATAGAGCTAAAGTTATAAAACTTCTAGAAGAGAACATAGCAGACAACTTTTAGGATCTTGGGTGAGATAGTGAGTTCCTAGGTACGATACCAAAAGCACAGTCCACAAAGGAAAAATGAATATGTTGGATTTTTCAAAATTAAAAACTTTTCTTCTTGAGAAGACACCATTAAGAAACTGAGAAGACAAGCTACAGCCTGGGAAAACATATTTGCCAGTCCTATATCTGGTAAAGACATGTATTCAAGATAAATAGAGAAGTCTTACAACTCAGTAATAGGACAGTTTATTTAAAAAGTGGGAAAAGAGGGGCAACTGGGTGGCTCAGTGGGTTAAAGCCTCTGCCTTTGGCTCAGGTCATGATCCCGGGGTCCCGGGATTGAGCCCTGCATCGGGATCTCTGCTCGCTGGGGAGCCTGCTTCCTCTTCTCTCTGCCTACGTGTGATTTCTGTCAAATAAATACATAAATCTTTTTTTAAAAAGTGGGCAAAGAGGGGTGCCTGGGTGGCTCAGTCAGTTAAGCATCGGACTCTTGATTTCGGCTGAGGTCCTGATCTCAGGGCTGTGGGATTGAACCCAGTGTTGGGCTCTGCACCGGGCATGGAGGCTGCTTAAGATTCTCTCTCCGCCTCCTGCCCCATCTCTAAAAAAATAAAAAGTGGAAAAAGAGCTGAATAGACATTTCACCAAAGAAAATGCATCATAAGAATAGCCATTAAGCACATGAAAAGATGTTCACCATCATTTATCATTAGGGAATTACAAATTAAAACTACAGCAGGATACCTTTTCTCCCCACTAGAGTGGCTATCATCAACAAGACAGACACTTACTGTGTGGGCTAGGCAATGGAGAGGACACATTAGTAGCCAGAATGTCAAATCATCCAACCACTGTGAAAACAGTTTGATGTTCTTTCCCCAAAGCTACGTATTAACTTAAAATACAGCTCAACAGAGCAAACTGAAAAAAATATATCCACACAGAAATATGAACTCACATGCTCAAAGTAGATTTCTTCATGGTAGCCAAAATGAAAATAATCCAAATGGGGAATGACTAAAAAGAATGAGGTATATGCTTATAGTATGATACTTAGTAGCAATAAAAAGGAGCCGACTACTGATAAAAGTTACAACATGTAGGAACCTCAGAAACATTATGCTAAGTGTAAGAAGCCAGACTTAATAGATATTTATCTGAAATGGCCAGGATTGGCAAGTCTGTAGGGACAACATGATTCCTGGTGCTGGGGTTTGGAAGCAGGCTTCACGGCAGACAGACACAAGGAATCTTTTAGGGGTTACAGACATCTTCTAAAAACGGGACTGTGGTTACAGTTGCCCAGCTTTGTAAATGTACTAGAAATCATTGACTCGTACACAAACAGGTGAATTTTATCGTATGTAGGCTGTACTTCCGTAGTGCTCTGAAAACAAAACACAGTGATCTGAATCAGACTGGTCCAGGTCTGAATCAGACAGAAATCGGAAACCCTGGGATGACTTCTGAATGTATACGTGTGGTTCTGATTCTCTCGGTTTGGACTGGGCTTGGACGCTTCTTTTCTGAAAATGCTCCCAGGTGATTTGATGGGCCCCCCCTTAGGCGACACCGATAGGAGGGAGACGCTAAAGACCAGCAGTCAGGCAAGGGCCTGGGGTATACTCATCATTTAGGCAATTTAGTGGAGGGCGAGTTTGAAGATGATTTCACTGCCCTTGCCAGGAAGAAACTATAAGGACCCAGATGGGAGGAGGCTAACATGCCCGTTTTTCCTTATTTGTAATGTAGGGATAATAGGCGCACATTATTAGACGTACTTCAGAGAGGAGTTGTCAGGATTAAATGGGTTTACTCCTGTAGCTCATGTAGGAGCTTTGAACAGCTCCTGGCACAGAGCGCCAGCTGAGTACTGGTGTTCATGATCACGACCTTTGCTCTTGAGCAGCAGTTTGGGAAATGCCCAAGGATCAGAAATGTGGATTTGGATGACTCCTGAAGGAGGTAAGTCTGCAGGAGAGAAGGGGAGGACCCACGGTGACACGGGGCAGCAGTGGGCAGGAGAGGGTGCGGCAGGAGGAACACTGGTGTGGGTGTTCTGCGGTGTGTGCTTGGGGACGGGCATCTGAGAATGGAAACAGGCCCCTCAGCTGTCCCCACATTGGGTCTGTGCTCCAGAGAGCAGAAAGCAGCCCTCAGTTGGTTGAGACAGGCCTAGTAGTGGGTGTAGGGAAGTGACTTAGTGCTGAAGAAATCCTGTTCCCTTATCTTTTCAAATTTTACCTCTGATCATTAACACGACATTAACCTCATGATCATTAACATTGACATGTTCCTATTCAGTACCCTTTCCTGATGTCCTCGTGACCAATCTAGAAGTCACTATTCCTTAAAATCTCCACACTCGTGTCTTTCCCTTAGGTTAGAGATTTCTCAAGTCATCTTTGATGGAACCAGGTCTGAAATGGCCTCAATTTTAGTCATTTGCTCATAAAATAAACTGTATGACAGGCAAGAGGATGCCATACATGTCCCCGAGACAGATGGGGAAGACTCTGCCAGTATTCTTGCATTTTACAAAGCAAAAGAGCAACTGTTTATGTATCCCTTTTGAGGACAAAAGACATAACAGGCTATTTGATTGGAAGTTAATAGTGTACCCCCTTTAGTTCTACTGAAAAATTCATGTATTACCATAACATCTTTATTGTTACAAGATGTCTTCCTCTTAATGATTTTCTAGAACTCCAGTGGCAGGATCTCATCTTGCTTCCTGCTAACTCTGGAAGATAGTTGGGGACAGGAGCAGGGCTGCCGGATCAAGCGACTGTAGGGCAGATCAAGAACTGTAGCTTCTAGGAGTCATCTGACATCCCAGGGAGGTAATAAGATGGGATCTAGCTTCACCGTTGAAGAAATAAAGGTGGAAGAGGGGTAAGATTTCTCCCAGATATAAAGAAGTGAACCTGAATAAGAATAGTTAACATTTGCATGATGAGCTATTTTATCTAGTACGGTTGGAGAACAGTGAGTTCTAGTAGGTAGGATTCTAAGGCAGAGATCTCCATTTAAACCCAAGGACAACTCATTTTCAAGAAATCAGAATAAAAGATGCCATCCTGGACCCTGTGGCTTTATTAACTATCACTGAGATTTACCTCACAATTCAGAAAGTGCTCAGGCCTTGTACAGTATGGTTCATGGTCACGCCTGTTGCTCTGAGCGGCAGCTTGGGAAATGCTGCTGGGGAATGTATCGTTCACTCAGTCTAGAACTGGAGGAGTGAAGGATGGGCCCATAGTTTAGGGCTGTACGGCGCACCCAGCAATTTTTTTCTAGAAAAGTGAGTTTGTGTGCTCCCAAATTAGATGTATTTTGTCACTCTGTGGAGTCCTGTCAAGTAGAAATTTCCAAGAATGATAAGATAAGGACTTTGGGGAGGGAATCAGCTTAGTGTTGGAGAATGTGACAGAAAGAACCTTGAACATGGACGGGTGGGGTGATTGGTTTTGTAAACTGATAAAGGCTGATTATCCTGTGACCCCGATTCTGGCTGTTGAGCAGCGGTCCTTCAGCTGAGCTGGGGAGGTTATCTTTTCCTGTCACAGACCCACAGCAGTGTGTTTAAGAACAATTAATCCCTGGGGTTTTGAGGTAGGAGGCCAAGCCTGTTGCTATTCTGTTCATTCAGTATCTTTATCTTCATAGACAAGTTTTGTGAATGTTCCCAGGATTTGAAGATTTGTGCTGGTGAAATCATTTTAAAATGATTTTGGTAATCTCCCAGAAATTTCCCCTTCGGTCTCCCCGTCCGGATATGGCGAGCCTCCCCAACGAGTCAGGTACAGTTCTGATGTAAACCGATAAGACGCATGTTTCCCTGAGGAGGAGGAAAAGACAGAAGTGGCTAGAAAAAAAGCACTGTAAATATTTTATTAGACCATCTTCGGTGCAACCCCACTTCTGTCTCTTCAAATATTTAGAGCGGCTCTGTAAGCTCCGGAGGGCTGTTAGTTTTCAGCGAGCTCCCAGCCACAGAGAGACGGCAGCGGATGACTGTGGGGTGGCCGGTGTGAAACCCCCAGTGGGGACGAGGAGAGGTAGAAGCTGCCAGCCTGGAGACTCTTGGCGGGGGCAGGGTTTGTGGCAGCCAGGCGATCAAAGGACCGGGAAGAGGTTTCGAGGTTTCACTGCTGTGGGAAGTCTCCTATTTCCCATTGCCCGCTTCCTTAGCTCATTTCCTCAGAAATGTCCTGCCTGGAGTGTGCTTGACTAGAACTATGATTTGCGAGGATAGTGCCTTGGAGAGTGAGGCCTGAACCACGAGTCGGTAGCCCATCTGTTTCGGTTTAATCAGCAGGTTGGGGTGAGGGTAGCAAAGGGAAATTGTCTTTGACTGCTTTCTAATTACCAACCATGACATTTTCCAAACACTGTCTTAAAAAATCTCACTGGGTAGGTATTGGTTGTCTTTTTTTTTTTTTTCTTCAACTTTTTGTTTAGATCCAGACTTGAGTCTTAAGGAATTACAAAAATAGTACAGAAAGTTCCCATTGATGCCGCACACAGCTTCCCCTAATATTGGTGTCTCATGCTGAATGTTGAAGGATCTGAACCGGGAAATTAACATCAGTAGAAATCTATTCAACTACGCGCCTTATTCAAGATCACAGTGGTCTTCCCACTAGTGAACATTCTCTGGATTCTTCCCATGTTAAATGTAAGGACACTGCGGCATTATTTATGTAAGGCTATAATCAGGTCAGATCTGATTGTTAAATATGTGATCTTTTGACTGTATCCTGCTTGGTCTAGTATTTTGGAGAGATCTGTGGATTCTAGGAATCTTTAGGAAATATAAATGCTTTTCCTGCATCTGCCTTCCACTTTGTAGCTTGATCCAAGTCATCTTTTCTCTGGGTTTCAAAGTCCTCAAATGAACTTCAGATGATCCTTTGATTGCTGTGATTATATAATTCTGTATATGAATCTGTGATCTAATTGGCTTAATCATTAAATGAAATGATAATAAAGAATTCCTAGCCAAGTGGAGGATTCCCTCAGGGTTTGTGGTTAATCAAATCACTATTGATTTTTTAAAGTGCCAAGAGTTTCCTGTACCTTTAATGGGACAAACGTTTTTCATTGACCCCCGAAATCTGGCCCTTTGCATAATGAAGTCAAATGAAACTCAGTCCTGAGCTTTGAGGCTCCATAGCAGTTCTCCGCTACCTAAGAGACTTTATCTTCTCCCTCTACCGACAAGTTTCTACACAGACCTGGTTTTACCCTGAGACAGATGTCATGGCATCCCAGGGACGGCGCTGTCGGCCGCCACACTGGCTGGGCCCTGGGGCAGTCTGTGTCCCTTCTGAGAGCCTTCTTCTGAGCTGTGCGGAGTCAGGCACATGGATCCTGGGGTCCCCGCAGCCCTCATTCTCCCCGCACACGTGAACATGGAATCCCCTGCGCGTGGGTCTTATTTTGCCACGCCAGATCCCTCCCTAGAAAAGGTTTCCCCGGCTGACCCCAGTGGATTTTAACGTCCTTGGAATGCCTCGCAGAACAGCGCTTCCTGTTGTCACTTCACAGTCATCACCGCGCAGATCCCGGTGGGCCTCCTGGAAGCAGATGCCACACACGTCCTCGTGCGTTTGAGGGTCCGTGTAGGTTACATGAGAGGATGGGGACAGTCTCCGCCGGTGTCATCTGGGCACATGAAACCTCCTGGCTATTACAGTGTGGTTTCTAAAACTTTTTGGACCTTAGAATGAAAAAAAAAAAAAAAAAAAAAAAAAAAAAACTATATGCAGAATAAGTTGCTAACATAAAGAGTTTTGGAAAATAATTATTTGCCTTTTCTTTCAAGTGTGATGGTGGCTTTCTCCAGTCAGTTCCTGCTTATCTTTCAGTATTTGGCTCAAATGTCGCCTCCCCGTGCAGGTGCCCAGGTCACGTTTCCCTGTGACATAAACTACTAGCACCTTGGTCTTCGTCACACGGGTCACGAGTGCCCTGTAGCAGAGTAATTTTTAAGCAAGCGAATAATAGGTTGTTGATTACGTCTTACCTCTGCTTTTGTAAAGCCACACAGGGGCCCGGCCCTTTCATTCCGTGCCCCACGTCCCCTCCACCGCCTGGCCACTGACAGTTCTCAGCTAAGGTTCGCTGTGCGAGCCTGGTGGGAAGCACGCTCGGTCTCGGAGGTTGAGAAGAGAGATCGCTGTGAGCACAGCCTCCGAGACACCTGCCCCGCCCGGAGCCGGCCTGCATCCGACCAGCCCGCCGGCCTCCTCCGGCCCCTCGGCAGCGGCTGGCCTACCGCGATGCTCGGGAGCCTTCCCCGTGGTTCCTCCTTCTCGCTTTCTTCACTTGAGTCTCGGATTCCTTTGCAAATGAGCATGTTAGGGGATTGTGAGCCACTCGGGGTGCTTTCTCTTCCATCGCTCTTGGTTTGAAATCTCACCCCTGGGCCGTCTTTGTGGACAAACCAGTGCCCTCGTGGCCAGCCGCAGACTTCCCCTGGCTCTCGCCCGAAGCGTGGAGGGCTGTTGCGGAAGTCCGCGCCCCGGAGGAGTTTTGACATGTTTAGCCCAGTGGACCCATTTTCCCTGACTCTACCACCGCTAAATGGCACTCTTTTCTCAGCGGCAGCAAAACAGAGCCGACACGACATGGAAACTGCGACGGGGAAGTTGGCACACAGCGCCTGTGTATATCCGGCTCGGGCTGGACTGTCAGCACTGCTGTTATCGGTACCTAACAAGTCAGAAATAACCGAGCTCCAAGAAGTGTGCGTGCTTTCACCTTCTCTGTCAACATGAACTTTAAGGTGCTAAATAAGTCATCTGCTCAGAGAAGCTTGGTGGAAATGCCACAGCCACTCCGAGGCCTGGGATATTTCTCTAAAAGGCACATCAAGCATTTCAAATCCAAAGCCTGCTCATGCCGTCATCTCTTCATTCATTCATTTGTCATCCATCTGTCCATCCGTCCGTCCATCCGTCCGTCCATCCATCCATCCAGTCTTTACAGAGCAGACGCCCTGTTCCAGGTGTGGGGGGCACAGAGGCTGAACGGGAGAGAGCCGGTCCTTCCTGCCCCGTTTATGAAGGAGGAAGCTGAGCAGAGAATTTAAGGATTTGTTAAAAGTTCTTGTGATGTCAGCAGCGAAGTGAGGTGTATCATACCGTAAGACAGTTGGCGTATTTGCTACATGTGTCTTTTTTTTGCAGAATTGCCTGCATGATTTCCATACTGTAAGGCCCCTTCTTTTACTTTCCCCTGAATTGTAGGAACCTGTCTAAAACGTATTTTTTCCCAAATCTGTACATTTTCCTCAGTTCTCCGCTCTGCTCCAGATGCTGGACCGCATACATTTTGGGGGTCCAGGTCATTTCCAAATAAAACTTCTGTTGAGGGGCGCCTGGGTGGCTCAGTGGTTAAACCGCTGCCTTCGGCTCAGGTCATGATCTCAGGGTCCTGGGATCGAGTCCCGCATCGGGCTCTCTGCTCAGCAGGGAGCCTGCTTCCTCCTCTCTCTCTCTCTGCCTGCCTCTCTACCTACTTGTGATTTCTCTCTGTCAAATAAATAAATAAAGTCTTAAAAAAAAAATTAAAAAAAAAAAAAAAAAAAAAAACTTCTGTTGAAAGCATGTTGTGCTGCCTTCACACGGAGTGTGTGCTCTGTTCCAGCACCACACGGGCTCCCAGATTGCAGGGGGCCTGTTTGGAAAGCTTGCCCCAGAGAACATGAGGCAAAACACAGGTGCAGAAACCAAAGTGAAGTCATTCCGACCGTGGTAGCTGCCAGAGGGGAGAGATCTGGGTCTTTGCCTCTGGAAGTGTTTTATCCACTGGCATGTTCTGTGGTAATTACATCCAGAGGAAGAGATTATTCTAGAGTGAGCCTCGTATTAGGTCTCCATTTAGCTACAACCGGCCAAAGTATTGCTGTTGAGTCTCCTCTTATGTTCGTGATGGAAGAAAGAGACTGTATGTGCAGGTAAACAGCTTTGGAAACCATAGACTGTATAAATGTAGTGTGTGTGTGTATGTGTGTGTGTGTGTGTGTGTGTTCTGGTCAGCATATGTAGAGAAGGGATTTCATGAAATCTCTTTTCTTGGGATCCCCAGATGTGGAAAGATAGACTCTCCAGATTGGAATGGGCCTTCGTCACCTTCTGTCATATCCCTTTCTAGAGCCGAACCGCCCTTTGAGCATCTCCTTGGACACTGCAATGGATTGAACCTTACAAATGTGAGAATAGAAGCAAAAGTACCCAGAATCATATATGCTTTTACAAAACATACTTCTCATAGAATTTTCATAGCAACTTTGCTTGTTCTTTCTAGAGCAGCACTCCTTATTGGAAAGTGTTCTTTTTTTAGAGATGTATTTATTTATTTTAGAGAGAATGAGAACGTGTGAGCAGGGGGAGGGGCAGAGGGAGACAATCCCAAGCAGACTTCCCGCTGAGTGTTGAGCCCAATGCAGGGCTCGATCTCATGACCCTGAGATCATGGCCTGAGCTGAAATCAAGAGTTGGATGCTTAACTGACTGAGCCGCCCAGGCACCCCCAGAAAATGTTCCTTATATCAACTAGATCTTCCTTTTTCATAACATCTCATTTATGATCTGGAGATTGAACTTTTTGGTGATAAGTGCATTAAGCTTATTTTGTCTGGTGATGAGCATAATAATATCTTTCACATGATACCTTCCTAGTATCTGAAGGCCCTCTCATGTTTTCTTTTTCTAATAATTTTTTCTCTTTACTCATCAAATTAATGTTGCCCTTTTTGCTCAAAGTCTTCCATATTCTACTCCTTGTGGGACCTGCTTACAGACCCTCCAGCAACCTGCCAGCACCTCTCTGAACACAAATTTACTATCGTCTTTGCACTGCAGTTCTGAGAACAGAATACAGTGTTCCAGGTATCTGGTGTTTCGCACAGTGAAATTCTTGCTTATCTTCACCAGGACATTTTCTTTAGGTTAATGGGAGGTACTGTAGCGTAGGCTTCAGAGCAGGGACTGTGGGCTCAGTCAGATTCCTGGTTCAGCTATAGCTCTGCCCTTGGCTGTGTGACCTTGATGGAGTTCCCTAACCTCTCAGTGTGAGCTTTGGTTCTCTCATCCAAAACACGGGAATCATAATTTCTGTGAGGCTCTTTTGTTGAGATATACGGGTAATTCTTCTTGTTACCGTTAATAACAACAGCGACAATAGAGCTCAAGAACTTGGATGTGGGGCAAGCACATCGCACTCTTCATTTATATCAAGCTTCTCACCCTCTTGGCTTCCCTTCCATGTCACTGTTGAGTCTGGTCTCTGTCATCCTGCACACCAGTGGTTCTCCAACTTCTGTGCATTTTCCAATCACCTGGGAAGCATTAAGACATTCTAGTGCCAAGACTGTATTTCAGAAACCAGTTACAATGAATACTTTCTGGGAGTGAAGCCCAAGCACCAGCATTTTTAAAACTTTAAGACTGTTATGCCGAAAATAAATAAAAAATAAATTAAAAAAAAAAAACTTTAAGATTTTTTCATGTGCAGCTACCTTGGGGAACCACTGCTATAGAAAGTTAGAGAATGAGGAGCTTAAATACTTTCAACATCTAGGACGTTAGCTAGAGTAATGCTAACGGCTGTAACACACAAACCCACAAATCTCAGGAGCTTAGCGCCATGATGGTTTCTCACTCACCCGTGTTCAAGTGGACATTCCCAGTTGTCAGGAGGACTTCTGGTGTAGAAACCAAGCTCCTTCCATTCTGTTTTTACGTTCCTCAAATTTTTAGTGTTTTTCCTAAAAAGTCCCAGTAGGAGTCAGGACTCTGCAGAAATGGAACCAATAGGGTGTACATGCACACACAAATACAAATATATAGATAGATAGAGATCTAGATCTATATATAGAGAGAGAGATTCACTTTAAGGACTTGGGTCCCACAATTTGGACAGCGGTCCGGTCTAAGATCTTCAGGGTAGGCTGGCAAGGTGGAGACCCAGACAAGGGCCAGTGGATGCTGCAGAATTCTCTCCTGCCCAGAGGAGGCCTCTCTTTTCTTCTGTTCAAGCCCTTGACCGATTGGGTGAGGCCTCCCCACACTGTGGGGGGTAATCTGCTTTGCTCCGTGTGCACCTGTTTAAATGTAAATTTCTTCCCAAACACCCTCCCAGAAACCTCCGGAATCATGTTTGCACCACGGCCCAGCTATGTCAACACATAAAAATAGCCATCAGAGTCTTGCAGGAATAGTTTCCGTTCATCTGGCCTGGATGTGGCATTTATTTTACTTGTTCATTCCCCGCCGGCTGGAGCTCAGTCACTACAACCAACGACAGGGAGGCCGGAGAATTCTGTTCAAGCGTGCGCTTAGGAAGAGAGGAAATGGGTGACCATCTAGCCAGTCTGTGCTGCTTCTGCGTTTGAGAAATAGAAAAATAAATATTATCTCTCTTCACTAATGCAGCGTGAGCTCCTCTTTCTTCATCTTTCAGTGAGGTGTAGAATGTGATATTTATATAATTTTTTAAATTGAATTTTTAAATTTTTTTATAAACATATAATGTATTTTTATCCCCAGGGGTACAGGTCTGTGAATCGCCAAGTTTACACACTTCACTGCACTCACCATAGCACATACCCTCCCCAATGTCCATAACCCCACCTATTTGTATACCTTTTTTTTAAAAGATTTTATTTATTTATTTGACAGACAGAAATCACAAACAGGCAGAGAGGCAAGTAGAGAGAGAGAAAGAGTGGGAAGCAGACTTCCTGCTGAGCAGAGAGCCGAATGTGGGGCTCGATCCCGGGACCCTGAGATCATGACCTGAGCCGAAGGCAGCGGCTTTAACCCACTGAGCCACCCAAGCACCCCTAGTATAAATTTTTTAAAGCTGTGCTTCATTTCTCCTTTTTATTTTGTTAAAACTTCACTCCCTAATATACTTGTAAAGAATATTAACAGTATTAATGATATTAGTAAATCACACTGTTAACTACAGGAAGAGTCCACCAGTCCCAAAATGAGAATGGTCCTTCTGATAAATCAGTATGGTTCATGAAAAAGTAAGGACTCTATATAATTAGATCATCTCTCCCAGTATTTTCTTTCTTTTGTCCTACTTTGAGAGGTGCTTATCCCTTTTTCTACTCTAAAAAAAGGAGAGGAGGAGAAGAAAGAAAAAATAAAGAAATATAAAGAAAAATAATTTTCTCTCAGGAATATACTCTACTTTCAAAGGCACTTAGCCTTCGCCACACATCAGAAATACCTGGGGAGTTTTAGGAACATTCTGTGTCTGGATCCTGTCTCCAGACATTTTAATTTAGTTGGTCTTTAAAAAAAAAAAAAAAAAAAAATCCCTAGGTGAATGTGCCTGGGAGTAAGAATTTCCTCTTTAGACTAAAAGTTGTTTCTTTTCAGAATTCCTTTTGTTGCCAGCAATCTCTCTCTCTCTCTCTATATATATATATACATATACACACGCATACACACACACACGTGTATATATATATATATATTATATTATGACTCTCTATATGCACACACACACACACACACATATATTATATTATGAAATCTTTTCAAGTATGAAGTGTGACAAAATGAAGCAGTCTGTATAGCAGTCAGGTGAAAAAAAATAGATAAAAGATGCTCTGGAGCAGAAATTTATTTCTTATTTACAAATCAGGTTAGAGATTAGCCAGTATTCTTGGCATGGGATTCAAAGGCTTCCTGTGATGGAATATAGAGCACATAAAAGTGTGCATTGTCATGTGAATGGGTCAGAGTCCGGGATGCACAGAAAGAGTCCATTTCTTCCATCGGCCAGATCATTCCAGCTGGTGGCTTTGATAGTCAGCTACACCAACATTGAAAAATGGAGGCAATTTTGGACGTAATTTCATTTTTGTTTTTATTTGTCTTCTAAAGTAGGAGTGTAATATGAGTGCAGCTATGTATGCTGTGGGGATAATATGAGTGCAGCTATGTATGCTGTGGGGATAATATGAGTGCAGCTATGTATGCTGTGGGGATAATATGAGTGCAGCTATGTATGCTGTGGGGCAAAGGGGAAGAAAACAGTCCTTTCAAACCTTCTGCATGAAAATTTGGTCCTTCGCTCATCTTCCCGGCTGTTTTCCTGGAAACATATAAAGATGGTTGGCTCAACTTTGTTACTAGGCAACATTGTTAAGATTGACCTCTGATTGGTACTCACTGGTACTGCACTTGGACAGGGAGACCTAGAAAGGTCTGGCCGGAAGCCATAATTTTGGTCCCAGTTGATGATGGGAGTCATCACCATGTCCCTTTTGGGGTTCTGGGAAGCTGCGTCTGTAGAGCGATGTCAAAAAGTCGTGAGGCACGTGCCTTCCATGCCAAGATGCCTCTCACACCTGCCAGATGTGAATCTTGTAGCTCCCGGACAATGGCGTGACCTGCTGCAAGGCCTCCCCCAGGAGGAGAATGCTGGATGCTTTCCTACTGACAAGTCACACCTGTCCCTTAGCTTCGAGTCAGTGGTTCTCAAGTGTGGTTCCCCAGTCCTGCGTCAGTATTATTTCCCAGGAAACATGTTAAAAGTTCAAATTCTGGGCCTTACGTGGGCCTTGCAGGAAACACATTTGTGTCCTTCCTCATCAGAATCTACCAGAGTTTGAAGGTAAAGAAGAGTGTGATTCCAGGATACGCATACACAGGCACACACAGGCACAGACATGCAATGCAGTCATTTATTTATCTGTATACCCATCATTCATTTATTCATTTATTTAACCAAGTATTTAATTCTCAGATGAATCTTTTTATTAAGGCCTCAAAAGACAGAAAGGAATACACCAGCTAAATGGTTAGCTTTGCTCTTTTGCATTTTGGAACTTGCAGAATCAATAAAAGTCCATTTGACTGCTGATCCTGCAGTAGAGAATTCTTTTTTTTTTTTTTTTTAAAGATTTTATTTATTTATTTGACAGAGAGAAATCACAAGTAGATGGAGAGGCAGGCAGAGAGAGAGAGGGAAGCAGGCTCCCCGCTGAGCAGGGAGCCCGATGCGGGACTCGATCCCAGGACTCCGAGATCATGACCTGAGCCGAAGGCAGCGGCTCAACCCACTGAGCCACCCAGGCGCCCGAGAATTCTTTATTACCATTCTCCATGTTACCCTCTTGTGTCAAGTTGAAATAATTGTGAGTGGCCTGTTCTGAAATGGCTCTGGTGTGAGGGGAATGTAATTAGCCCAGGCTTAACGCATATGTAGTTAAATGAATAGTTGGTGCCAATCATGTGATTGGAAAGCCCTTTAAGTTTAATTGGGACCTTGATTTTTGCACATGAGCCACTTGGAAAAGTGAAAGAAAAATTTAGAAATGTCATTTAAGAGGATTTTGTTGGCACAGTGTAGATTTTCAGTCTCAGCGGGGGTCTCTTGCTGGTCCCAATATGGGTTCTTTGAAATCATCTGGGTTTTAACTGAAGGGAAGTTTTGTCAGTGCAGTGGATTGGCATGAGAGGGCTGCAGTACAGATCCGCCCTTGGAGCCTTACTTCCTGTATTACATAGGGACCCACGGTTTTATGTAACTCCATAACAAAATACTGAAGAACGGAGGGCTCAAACAACATTTATTTTCTCACAGTTGTGAAGGCTAGAAGTCTATGGTCAAGGTCCTAGGAAATCCAGTGTGTGATAAGGTCTCCCTTTCTGGCTTGTAGACAGCTGCCTTCTCACTGTGTCCTCACATGGCCTCTCCTTGGTGCCTTCTCATGGGGATGCATGGGGAGGGGAGAGCGCTTTCTGATATCTCTTCTTATAAGGACACCAATTTTGTTGGATCAGGGTCCCAAACTATGATTTCATTTAACCTTAATTACCTCCTCAGAGGCCTCATTTCCAAATACAGCCACATTGGGGTTACAGCTTCAGCTATGAATTGGTGGCGGTGGGGGTGGGGGGAGCACAAATTGTTTATGACACCAACTCAGCTGGAAATGTCTCGAGGACAACTGGAAGGTTCAGATAACTGAAAGTTCAGGTATATCTCCCGGAGCTGTAGGATTCGGGTTTAAACAAAGTTGTCAGGACTCTGTCCTTCTACATTGATAAGCACTGATTTTCATTCTCAGGCAGACTCTGTCCACGAGGTGGCAGAATGGCCACCACTGTTTCTAAGTTTACATTCTACCCTCTACCTCAGTGAAAGAAAACTTCCTCTTTACCAATTGTTCTGTTTCGATTCCCAGGATTGTATCTCTTTCGATCTATTTGGGCCTCAAGCACATTCCTAAATCAGGTACTTTGATCAGGAAACCAATGGCTCAGATCTGGGTTATGTGGCTGGAGCAAGGTTTGGGGTGGACATGTCCAAAAGCATAGATGGAGAGTAGAGGAGAAGTTCAGAGAGGAAACAATAAGTTACTGGGGAGAGGAGAATCCACCCTTGTCAGCAAAAATAGCCTACCCGCCACGCTCCCTCAGCAGAGTGGACCTTGCCCCAGAAGACTGCATCTCTCTCATCACAGATAGGTTTGGTGTTGACAGCATTTCAGTCTTCAGAATTAAGCTGGTCGTGTGTCTTCTCTTTAAAGTTCGATGAGATGCCCAGTCTTCAAATGATGCGGGACATTGCCAGTTTTCATTGGTAAAATTCTCTAATACTCTGTTCAACGTTCTTATGTCTATAATATGTGTGAACATTGATGCTGTTCCTTGAAGTACTTTGGAAAAGTGAAGTTCAGTTATTTTATGAATTTCATTTTCCTTCTGTTAGCTTTACTTCATTTATAAATTTGTAAATTATATTGCAATCTATTCTTGCAAGTAGATGAGCTGAAAGGTGAGGGATTTTAAATAATACCAGTTTTTGGCAGGTGCTTTCATTAGGGTTTTAAAAGAGCATTATCTTCCTCACTCATATGAGAGATGAAAGGCTCAGGCATTGGAGAGTAACTGACTGATATGGAAGATATAACAGTGGTTAGGATCGTACTCGTGTGCCCTGGTAATACAAGACATAGTTAAGGTATTCCCACAAAGGAGTTTACAATCCCGTCTGAGAGGCAGTTTACTCAACAGAAATGCAAATCCATCTCCATTTTCTCACTTGGGGAAGTGAGGAGGCCGGTGCTGAAATCACGCATCCTTATGTAGCTCTGAAATTAGCTGTATGAATTCACAAGTCACCTAAAATTTCTGGGCCTTGGTTTCCTTATTTGTAAACTTACAGTGATAGAATGTACCTCATAGGGATGTCTTGAGAATTAGATAAGTTAACATACATTAAAAATTGATAAAAGAAATGGGACACTGGGTATACGTTATTATTATTTGTAGAAAGAGGCATGTGGCCTTATTTTTATTTATTTAAAAATCATTTTGTTTGGGCGCCTGGGTGGCTCAGTGGGTTAAGCCGCTGCCTTCGGCTCAGGTCATGATCTCAGGGTCCTGGGATCGAGTCCCGCGTCGGGCTCTCTGCTCAGCAGGAAGCCTGCTTCCCTCTCTCTCTCTCTCTCTCTCTGCTTGCCTCTCCATCTAGTTGTGATTTCTCTCTGTCAAATAAATAAATAAATAAAATCTTAAGAAAAAAAATCGTTTTGTTTAACGTAACATGACACATGGTTAAAATTCGACAGAGGAGACACTTTGGTCTTGGTAATGGCAGTAAGCTCATATAAAACTAACCCTTGTGGTGATGCAACTATCAAGTCTGGGAAACTTTTTTTTTTTTTTTTAATTTAATTCTTGTCTTTGGAAAATAATCAAAAGCGAACAGACACTGAGGGCATCCAACTCTTAAAAAAAGGGAACTGCATTGGTCAAGTCACATTTATAAGTCTTTCCCCTCAGGAACACTTTCCAAATCCTGAACCAAGGCAGAAAGCTAAAGTCCTATCAGCCTGAAGAGTCATAAATAAAAAAGACTAGAAAGGCCAGAATGGCTGGAAGCTGAAGAAAGAAATATCAGCAAAGAGAGAGGGAGAAGGAGGAGCTGCAAAATATGATTGAAACTCTCCCCAAATCCTTGCTTGACCCCTGAACTGCACGTGTCCTGGGGAAGTCTCTGGAAAGCCCAGGGAAAAAACACCAGCTGGAAGCGGAAAGAGCTTAGTAAGGATTTTAGCTGATTCCTGCTACTGGCAGAGTTTGAATTTTGAATCCTGTCAAGTTAGAGAATGTTGATGAACTTGTTTCAACTTTCCATGAAAAACCTGTAAGGTCTGCCCTTAGGAATAAATACTATGTATCCAGGCTGAGCTATTTGCCCTAAGAAGACTCAGGGTATACCTAAAATAGGTGTGTCCTCATGAAATATAGAATAACATTTCAGCTTCGTGAAAATGAGTCACCAGTAATTAAACTGCCTGCTAGTACAACACTCAGCACTCTTCAGAGGAAGACACCAGATTCTAAAATTTTAAATGAAACATTGCCATTTTCAGTTTACAATAAAAAATTACTAGCCCTTGTCGAGAAAAAAAATACTTTCATAGAAACAGACCCACAAATCGTACTGATACTACAATTAGCAGACAAGTACTTTATCATAAATATGTAAAGAGTCTACCGGAAAAGATAGATGTAATCAGAAAAAATGGTGAATTTGAGAAAAAAAATTTAAAAAAATACATAACAGCAAATCAAAGAGAAATCCAAGAACTAAAAAATATGAAAACTGAAATTTAAAAAATAGGGGACGAGATTAATAGACTAGACAGAGGAAACAACGTACTTGGTGACATAGCAATCAAAATCAACTAAAATGAGGCACAAAAATTTAAAAAAATTCACAGTGATCTGAAGGACTGTATCAAATGGTCTAACACTTTTAATTATAGTCTCAGACAGAAAGGAGAGAAAATGAAGAAAAAATTGGTGAATAAACTTTGGCTGTAATTTTTCCAAATTTGGTCTAAAACAGTGAACCACTAGTCCAAAAAATCTCTGTCAGGGATTAAACGAAAACCATACCTAGGCAGCACATCTTCTCAAATCCCAAGGTAAAAAGAAAATGTTGTCGTCAGCCAGAGGAAAAAGAAACATGACTGGATAAAAATGATAAGAGCCTTTTAAGATCCCTGACATATCGTTGGAAACAGAGACCAGACAGAAATGGAATGATACCTTTCAAGTGCTGGGGAAAAAAAAAAAAAAAACTTGTGAACCTGGAATTCTATATTGAATAAGGTCATATTTGTAAAAATTATAAAAATTAAGGCACAACGAAGACATTTTCAGATAAATAAAACAATTTGTTTCTGGCAGTTCTGCCGTACATTAAAAGTGACTTTTCAAGCTTAAAAGGAAGTGATACCAGATGCATCGACAGCAGTAAATAAATAAATAAATAAATAAATAAGGAAAAGAAAAGGGCATGGTTGATACGTACCTAAATAAAAGATTATTTTAGTTTCTTTTTAAAATAACTTAACATCAACCAATGTCAGTAGCTAAATTAATGACAATGTATTGTGGAGTTTATAACACGGGCAAGTGTACTTTAAATGACTGAGAGGTCTGTAAATGGAATGACCCTGTTGACAGGTCCTTATGTTAAGTTTCAAGGGTTGTAATATTGATCCCAGGTAACTGAGCTGGTTAAGAAGGCATGCGCTAATCACCGTGGCAGCAACTAGCAGAGGAGTACGAAGAGGAAATACCAGCATTTTCAGCAGCGATGCTGAGTGGGACTGGAGGGGTTGGCTATTGACCGGCTCTTACACAGACTTCAATTAAATTTTCCCATTTCCATTCCTATGGCCGACTGTCACCTTCTGCCTTCAGTGGTTTAATCTCACATGAGTGGCAATAGCCTGAATCGGATAACTTGATCTGAACTTGGGATTTGTTCCGATCTGTAGGTGATGAACCTGGAGAAGGATCAGAGCAGAAGGCAGTGCAGTGTTCAGCCACGCAGGTGAGACCGATGGCTGGTAGTGAGGGCTCCGTGTCCGATGCCCATGCTCATGCTTCTAAACAAGATTATCTATCAGCGAGTCCTCGTCCTTCGGAAACATTTCCACAGATAAATAACACAGCAGCCCAAACATGTTCCAAGTAAGCACCGTCCACGCAGAGCCCACAGCATTTGTGCAAAAGTGTGTTTTCAGGCATTTCACCTGCAGGATGTTAGTACTTAGAGATAAATAGGAGAACAAAACCCAGTAACACACAGTTAACATAAGGATCAGCCCATTTTCTCAGTGACTGGTTTTAGGGACTTTGCCAAAAGGCAAGTTACCAAGTACGTGGTCGCTGTGACCCACCGAACAGAGAGATCCCCAGAGTGTTGATTACGAGAGACACCCGTGACCTGGGACCCAAGGCCAGTCCTGCAGCCACATCTGCCTGTTTCAGGGAGGGTCATTCATTAGCCAGAACGTAGGCGACACACCACGGAGGACCTGGGGAACGTGGGCGAGGTGCTCCTGCTCTGGAAGGAGGCCTTGATTTCTTCAGATGAAATGAGAGGGGTGTTACGAACGATTTCTGATGTCCCTGTGATGTAGACTCAGGGCTGCAGTCAGCAAGTGAGCTCCCCTGCCCCCACGGATAACCAGGCGGCTTCCTGCCCTGAGCCTGTCTTTTCCTTGAACTCCTTCCCCGGTAGCCTTGGGTTCCTCGCTTGTCCCACTTCCGTGATGTGTCAGGGCTTGTGCTGAATGACAATGCAAGGCCCCTGGTTCAAATACTTACTGGAATTTCAAGACAGAGATGGTGGAGCGTTAATCCAAACCAGGGCCCTTGTGTTGAGAACTGCGTGACCTGCGTGACTCAGTGGGAAGCCCTCCGTGCTCTCTGGGACTTGGCTATGAACACTTAGGAGTGATACTGGTTTCCCTAAGGGACACATAAGCAAGTATTACAGTTTGCTGTTGGAATATTAACAAGTCGTCATCGTATACACCCGCCTCCTCGTAGTGCAAGTTTGTTACCTGGCATGTTAGAGAAGTGGCAGTCACGGTTAACCATAATCATTACCGACTGAGGTAACTGCTCGTCATGATACTGCTTTGACAAGAGACTTGAGTTTTTAGGGCAGCTTTAGACGCATAGTGAAATGGAGTGGGAGGTACAGCCATCGGCCACACACCCCTCCCCCACACATGCACGGCCATCCCTATGATCAACAGTCCCCGCAGAGTGGTGCCTGTGTTACAGCCGATGACGCTACACTGACACTGACATCAGGGTTTGCTTTTGGTGTTGTGTTTTTTTGGATTTCAGCAAATGTGATATACACCCATCACTATGGTATCATGTCGAGTGTTTCACTGGCCTGAAAATTCTCTGTGCTGTCCAGATTTCTTCCTTCCCTCCTCTTCGTCCCGGGCAACCGCTGACCTTTTTACTGTCCCCATAGTTTTGCCTCCCAGAATGTCATGAAAGTGTGATCATACCACAAGGCATCTTTTCAAACCAGCTTCTTTCCCTTAATAATGTGCACTTATGTTTCATCCATGTCTTTCCATGACTTGATGGATCATTTCTTTTTATCACTGAATAATATCCCATTTTCTGGAGGGACCGCCGTTTACCTAACCATTCACTCGCTGAAGGGCATCTCGGTTGCTTTCACATTCTGGCAATTATGAATAGTGCTGCTCTACAGACTCAGCGTGCAGGTTTTTGTACAGGTGTGAGATTTTAATTCCTTTGAATTGTATCAAGGAGCACGACTACTGGATTGTTTTGGAAGAGTGTGCTTAATTTTGTAAAAAAAAAATGACCGGATGCTTCCAAAGAGGCTGTTAGCAATTTGCATTCCTACCAACAACGAATGAGAGTTCCTGTGGCTTCACATCCTTATCCACATTTGCTGTCAGTTTTCTGGATTTTGGTCATTCTCAGAGGTGTGTAGTGGTATCTTGTTTCATTTTGCAATTCCCTGATGACATTTAATGGGGGGCATCTTCTCGTGATTATTTGCCATTTGCGTGTTTTCTTTGGTGAGATGTTTGTTCAGGTCTTGGGCCCAATTTTTTTAAATTGGGTTGTTTTCTTGTTGTTAAGTTTTACGAGTTCCTTGTATATTTTGAAAGTAATCTTTTATCAGATGTTTCTTTTGCAAATATTTTCTCTCAGTGTAAGGCTTGTCTTCTCTTCTCATTTTCTTGACGTTAATTTTTGCAGAGTAGAAAATTTTAATTTTAATGACATCCAGCTTATTAATTCGTTTGTTCATGGATTGTGCTGTATCTCAAATGTCATCGCCAGAGCAAAGATCATCTAGATTTTCTCCTGCCTTACCTTCTAGGAGTTCTTTAGTGATGTTGACTTTTTTTTTTTATAACTCTTCACTGTACACAGAATGCTTTTCACCTAATGCAATTATATTGAATTCTTAGAATCCTGTGAACAATGAAGTTATTTTCTGGATTAAGAAACTGAGACAATGAGATAGAAGTGTGATTTTTTTTTTTTTTAACTCGTGGTTCACATTTCCTTCTATGACATTGTCATACCCCATTACATTCCCTCCCTGCATTGAATTTTGGTGGGACATAATGATACTTTCATTTGGAAAGTTCAAACTATTCTAGGTACAGTTTCACGTGGAAGATTGATTTGACTGCTTTGCATAAATAGGACCGGTACAGCAGCTAAGAGCTTAGCCTCTATTCAGCAAACTTCCATGACTTCCAGCCATATGGTGGACAAGCCTTGGCTGCAGGTCTTGTCCGTCTGTCCATCCATCCTTTCTCTCTCATTCCTTCCCTCCCTCACTGTCTTTTTCTTTCTTTCTTTCTTTCAAAGGAGAGAAAGAGTGATAGCACAAGAGCGGGGGAAAGGAGAAGCAGACTCCCCGCTGTGTGGGGAGTGGGCTCCATCCCAGGACCCTGAGATCATGACCTGAGCTGAAGGCAGGCACTTCACCGACTGAGCCACCCAGGCGCCCCAGCAGAGTCTTTTCTGGTTTCTTCCTGGTCGAGTATAGAGGAGACCTACCTGTGAATGGGTCTGGTCCCCACTGCTTTGTGTTTCTTGCTATTGAGCTAAAGTGATGGGGTCTTTAGTTTGAAATTCAGGAACTGCTAAACTTTACAGTGAAGTTGCTGTTTCAAGGATGAGACAGCCTGATTCCCCAATAATTTTTAAGCTGTATTTTTTTGCTTGATACTATACTATGCCACCTTTTAGTTCATGTTGGATCATGGATAGCCACGTGACTTAATATACAGGGTTGGAAGTTTAAATTCTAGCTCCATCACTTTCTAATTGTGTGACTTCTGGCGAGTTATTTAACCTCTCTGACCAGAGGTTAAACGATAGTTGAGATGATAGTTGAAGATATTTGAAGAGTTGAAAAATATTCTAAGAGTGATTGTGATTTTTTGAACCAAGTTGAACAAACAATTTGGTGTTTGTTCACCCCCAGGAAGGGGTGAACTGAGGTGAACCATATTCAAAATGGGGCAATAGTGAGGTTGACAGAAATGGAAGGAAAATGGCAAAACCTGAATTTAGGGGAAAGTGACAACGGTAAGGGAACTAACAACAAACAACGAGCCAACAAAAACAAAAAACTAAATTCAGACAAAAAATAAACCTGAACTGAACTTCAGAAAGGCAAAATCAGGCCAATCAGATTATACAAGAAAATAAACGGCAATTTAGAACAAAAGCAAAATGGCTTTAGAAATTGTTTAAAGCAAATAAAGTTAAGGTAATCTGTGGCCAGATTCAGATTCGGATGGTTATACTTTGGCTTAATATCTGTGTACTCTCGAAATATCTGTAGCTTGTTTCAAAACAATAGGTGATAGCTCTTTTGGCATAGCTATTTCTACTCAGGCGAAAATAAGCTGTAAGCCTATAAATAAGGCACAATCCCTGCTTCTGGGTAGTCAGGCATATAAAAGTCAATAAACATTGAATTTAATTGAAACACTTAGAGCTTCAGGTAGAGGCTTTCTCTGGGGACGTTTAGTTTGGTTACCGTAATCTACCTTTAGCCTGGAATTTACTTATGTTGGTGTGCCACCCAAACAGTGTCTACAGTTGGTTGCTTTAGAATCACAGAGTAACGATCCTTGGCGGCCACTCGGTCCCCTGCCCTCTGCTGTCCACACCTTGTACATTGTCAGCGAGGTGTGATTGTCATCTTACACAGCGGTCCCACTAGACAGCTTTCTGTTGAGCAACTGTTTATTCTCTTTCGCATCTCATCCTTGTTCTTTGTGATTTGGGAAACGGGGATGTGATCCCCAAGGCTGACCTCCGAAATAGCTCGAGCCAGGTCTGGGGCGGCCCCTTGGGTTGGAGGACCGCCACAAGCTCCCGTGTTCCTCTCCTCTTTCTGTTCACCACTCTTGGCCATTCTTTTTTTTTTTTTTTCTCTTTCAGGATAGCTGCTCTCATAACCCATAACAGACTCCAGGAGTTTAAGTGCAGTCCCATGTCCTTAAGCTCTTGCTCTGGGTCCTGTTCTCTAGCAACACCCAAGATAGCAAATGTGTTTGGCAATCACATGACGTTATGGATTAATTTTCAGGCACTTTATGTTTTTGTGCCTTAGTCTCCTCACCTATAGACTGAGGATGCCAGTGATTTACTTCAAGGGTATTGTACAGATTGAATGAGTTAATAATACATTTTTAAGTGATTAGAACAGTGCCTGGTACATGGTAAACCCTCAGTAAATATTAGCTTCTCTTACTATCATGGTTGCTATTATTAGTTATCAGTGGTCCGTTACAACTCCTAAGTCTTTTTAAAAATTTTTATCTCTTTCCAGTGTTCCAGAATTCACTATTTATACCCCACACCCAGTGCTCCGTGCAATCCGTGCCCTCCTTCATCCCCACCACCTGGCTCCCCCATCCCCTTGCTCGCACCCCCTCCAGAACCCTCAGTTTGTTCCTCGGAGTCCTCAGTCTCTCGTGCTTCGTCTCCCCCTCCGATTCCCCCAATTCACTTTCCTCTCCATCTCCCCATGTCCTCCGTGTTATTCCTTCTGCTCCACAAGTAAGTGAAACCCTATGATAATCGACTGTCTCTGCTTGGCGTCTTTCACTCAGCATAATCTCCTCCAGTCCCGTCCATGTTGGGACAAGTCCAAGTCTTAATTGTACTGATGTTCAGTCACGCCCCTCCACCCCGTTTAGTCTTGTAGGGCTTTTGTTTTTACCTTTAAGATGAATTTTGGGTTTACTAAATACCATCATGTTAAAATTCCATTATGGCCTCTTATCTGGATCAAGAGGCTCTCACCCCGTTCAAGCTGTTTTCCTCAGGCTGCATGTTACTTCGCGGATGGTAAGTGTGTCATCTGTGTGCCCTGAGGATGTCAAGTCACTGCTGAAAGTGTCAGACTGGACAGTGGTTCACACAGCACCCGGCAGCAGGTCACGAGAGACATCACTGCAGGCTGACGCTGATTTAATAATTAGTTTTCTTCAGGGATAGGTGCTCAACCAGGAACGAGCCACCAGAATTCATTATCCTCCAAGCCATGTTCTGAAGGAAGTTGGTTCTGCTCTCAGGGACCTGGTGCTGGCAGAGGGCAGAGTCTCTGTCTTCAGAGGAGCTCGCAACCCGCCTGACTGGTCACAGGTTTCCGGCAGAGGCTCCGTGACTTCTACAGCAAGTCCTTTCGAAGCCTGACAATGGGGTTGTTAAAACAATCACGGTTTCCGTTACCCTCCTGAAGATCCCTCTGTTAATTATGTTTTTAAGTCTCTCAAGGTTTCCTCCCTTTGCCAGATCCCAGAGGCTGATTGGGAAAGAACAAGTATATTGCAGTTTTGTAAAGATTTTCAGGGTTTTGTTTCTGATTTTGACATGGGGCCGGGGACGGACAGATGGGTGGAATAGGGAACGTACAGTATACTCTCCACGGGCAGTGTTCCTCTTGGTTGTGGCAGAGCAGACCGCACTGGGATGGGGCCAACTGGGAAGGGCTGAGGATTATAATTAGACCAGCTTGTTGAGGTGCCTATTGTTACTCGAGGCGGCAAATCTGAGACAGGTGTTGGAAGGAAATTCAATCTGTCAGGAAACACACACACACACACACACACACACCCATGGCAGACAGAATTCGTGTCCTTTGTCCATCTTCCTGGACATTGCCCTGTCCAACAGGCTCCTGGTGTGGCTCTACAAGTGCCCCCCGGTCCGTGGACATCACCGATGCTGTTGTAGCAATCCCATTCCGATGGCCAGGGCTGGTGCAGGTGTGGGCAAGAGATGAGTTGTGTGGGGCAAGGGCCAAACCAGGAGGGTTATGTCCTCAGCAACATGCAGAAGTCTCACTTTTATTATATTTTACAGAGAAAGCAGAAGGCAAAGACAAGACAGGTCCTGCTCAAAACGTTAAAGAAAAGCATCAGTCTGTATTTGGTTCTTGAGCGTTGAGCCGTGACTTTTCCCGGTGGTGGCGATTCAGTGACTCTCCCACTTGAGTGTGGTTTATGGACAACTAACTGCGTCTGTTTGTGTTGGAGAGAGAGCAGAATAAGATATAAAATCGTAAAACACTTTTGCTTAAACACCTCACTGGATAATTTTGGTGGGTTCAGCTAATGAACCTTTTGAATGAGCTCATCACGACTCTTTTGGCTATTACTTTTTCAATTTCATTCCCAGCACTTATCACAGCCCAAGATTTCTGGCTTGTTCTCTGTCTCCTCCAGCAGGATGTGGGGCTGCATAAAGATACTGACCTTGTCTGTCTCCTTTCCCAGTGCCTGGATAGGTAGATGCTTGATATATATTCACTGAATGAGCAATTGGATGTTTTCAAAGTTCGTTCTTGGCTCATGTGGAAAACAGCCGGGGAATAGTGGCAGCAGAAGACAATGAAGAAACTGGCATATGAGTTTATGCCTGAGTAATGGTGTGTAGACCAGGGCTGTTCAGAGAACAGAAAGAAAGAGGTATATTTTGGAGGGTGTAGAGTCAACTGAATTTGCCAAGGAGTTAGACATGGGAATGTAAATGTAAAATTACTGTCTGGATTTTCAACTTGAGCATCCAGCTTGAAGTTGTAGGAAGTTAGCTGTCTTGATTCCGCCTCCACTGCCCCATCCAGACTGAATTATCGAGACTCTACCTCAAATTGCTGGTGGGCCTTATGGTGCTTTTCTAAGGAGTTTCCTGGAAGTTAGGGTCCGAAAAATATTCAAGATAGGAGATTCTATAATACTAATTATTTTTTCTCCATTAGCTCATTAGTTCATGAACTAGCAAAAATATTCAAAAATAATGACTAAAGTGAATTTAAGGGACTGGAACGAATCCACTATTGATTCTTGAATTTCATGATCGCAGAAAAAAAGAGATGCATCTGTTTTAAACAATTTTACTTTTGTGTACCTATATATTTATATTATTAATGTAGATATTATTTTAAACTCAATTATTTCTGATAGCAAGACATTCAAATACGAATTTTTAGTGTAAGACATTTTAAAGCCCTCAAACAGTATTTCATTAATGATACCGTATATTATCTCTTTTTATAGCTCATGTAATTGTTGCTCTATAAAAAGCCAATTTAAAACATTAGTGAAAACTCCAGAGATTTCTACCATTAGCATTTCCATTAACATACTCATTCTTTTTTTTTTTTTTTTCTAGAGGATAGGAAGAAGAAAAAACAACAAAAAGACAATTGAGACAATAGTCTCTTCTCTTCTGTTGATAAATCTAACTGACTTTTAAAGAGAGTTCTCTAAATTGGATTCTTTTGTTTTTAAACATTTCTATTCTAAATTGGCAGACACCACAATTAATGCGCTTTTCAAGTAGGAAGAAAAAGAATGCTATAGTTACTTTTATTTGAAATTTTGCTAGATGAATTTCTCCTTTATTCACAAAGAAGATCATACTGTACCCACCTCAGTTTGGTGATATATGCTATATATTTCAAGAACTTGCTCATCACATCTCACCCACCCCAACCCAACCCTATGGCCTATCAGAAAGAAAGAATATTCTAGAAAAACCAAACCAAAGCAAACCAATATACCAGAGCTTGGCAAATAAACATAACCCTTTGGCTTTCTTGTTCTCCACCTTTGTCTTCTTCTGGGATCCATTTCGTTTCAACAATTACTTTTTTTCATTGTGTGTTGACTCTGATTCTTAAGGCCCCATTCTTGAGTTGTTCTAAGAGTATTTCTCCTGTGGGGCTCCATCCCTTCCCTCCACGGGTATCCGAATTCTTACCATCTCAGATTCATTGCCCTCTAAAGTTTTTCTTGAACTCTTGTCTCCCAAACATGTATACTCATATGTATCATATGTGTGTATATATGTGTGTTTGCTCCATATATACAAATGTATACACACATTTATATACACACAGACTTATATACACACATTTGTATGCACACATATATGGACACACACATATATATACACACACATTTAGTCTATATGTTGAGATCATTGGTTGTTTAAAAAGGTAACAGTAGCTCCTTTTAGGCTTGACCCTTTAGTAAGTTCAGTTCTGTTTCCAATTAACAGAACTTCATGTGGACTATATGTGTTACATCCTTTGGTTGCCAATAGCAGAGCTATCCAAGGAGTTGTAATTTCCATGAGTTAGGACTAGTATTATCCTGCCACTACTGTATCTCCATTATTTAGAAATGTACCCTCCATGAATTAATGAATGAAGGAGAGAAGGAATTTTTCTTAATTTATTATATTTTAACAGAAAAAAAAATAGAGCTGTAGGATTTAGCCCACTAGTTGGGTGATTGCCCTGTGTATGTCAGTCAGAAGATTGGGATAGTATCAGGCAGGATTCTTGATTTCAAGCTACAGAATATCACTTTGAATGGTTTACACAGAAAGAAATTTGTTGAAAGAATATTATTTGGGACAGTCAGTGCTCATGTAATCAAGGGAACACTGGAGAACCCATATTGAAAAGAAGGAGGCACTAAGGTCCATGTAGACGGTCACAATGGTTAAAACTGCTGATGCCTTCTAGAGGGAGGAAAATATTGCAGAATGAAAACATATCTTGGGTTTGAATGAGGAAAATACACAGATAAAAGGCAGCAAGAGTACATGGTGAGTGTTTAGAACAAAGCATTTCAGGATGGACACCTCTCTTTGCTAGATTCCTTATATTTTGGTGCTATGGCTCAAATTACTTATCTTTATTATTCTAAAGAGAGACCTGTTTTCTTATTAGGGAAAGGGAAAACATTAAAATTATGTTTGCCTTATACATGAGCTACTTCTAGACTAATAACTATGCCAACTGATGTTATTTTACTTTCGTTGTTCTCTTTGTGAGTTCCACAGAGCCATGACCAGATAGAGCTCTTTTATCATTGGTATCTATCATAAAAACTGAGTAGATTTTTGTGAGTGAATCTTGATAATGTGTTCATTCATTTGCTCAACATTCACTGAGTCACATTGTCATGGGAGAAATCCAACTAAGGTGTGTGTGTTGTGTGTGTGTGTGGGGGGGTTGCTGAGTTGAAGGACAGAATTAAACCAAATATTTCACATTCTTGAGCCATCTGAGAACTTACATTTTTCTCAAGAAGAGATGTATATAGACAACTACTTGTAGAAATTATTCTGTAGAGTATAAAGAAAATGGAGTTTGGAGTCACAGAGTTCAGAATTTTGGCTCTGGCTCCTGTGTATGTCTGCCCCAGTAAGATCTGGGGGTGAATCATTGAGACTGAATGAGCCCATGTTTATCACAGAGTGGCTAAGGGGATTAAATGAATTATAGTATATGAAGTACCTGTTAGAATGACTAGCACAAAGTATACACAAAGCTGTTATACATTTTAAGTTCTAATGTACGTATTTTTTTAAAGCTCTGGGTTTTGAAAATGGGGTGGTTTCTTCTGTGAAGATTATACTTGCCTTGCTTTGAAGGATACATACTGTCTTAATGAGTAGAGGCAGAACATTAGAGACAAAAACATGGCGTTATTAAAGTGCAGGAGATACCACAGGATCAAATGCAAATGGTATGAAGCTATTTCATGGAGAGGAGACCAGCTGTTGGGCGAAGGTATTTGGTCTTTATTCTGCCTGTAATGTAAGGTGGCTGAAGTAGAGGACTGCCATGATCTGACCTGCGTGAAGAAAATAAGTTGATTAGAGAATCGGAGATGGAATGCAGCAATGTCATTGACAATTAGCAGACCAGTCAGGGACGTTTGGAGTAGTGTGGGCAGGGAGGGACAACTGGTGTAGAGAAGTAGGGGAGGAAGGAAGGGATAGAGGCATTGCATTTCAAATGACATGGAGTTATCCAACAGGCAGGTGAAAATCTTGGACTGGAGTTGGGGAGAAAAGTCAGGGTTTGGATTTTCACTTGAGAGTCATAGAGTTAAAATGATCAGATGAAATTGGTCAGAGAAAGAGAATTGAATGAGAATGTGTGAGGTAGAGAGCATTGAGATTAGGCTGGAATCTTGGACAGTGCCTGCATCCAAAGAATGGGCAGAAACTACACAATGATTGAATAAAGTTCGAATAAAGGGTGGGTGATTGAATAAAGTTCAAGTAGGGTCAGTGTCATGGAAACCAAAGGAGAGGGAGACTTGGGAAGAGGCACTCCGTCGCCCATGTGTGGTCCTAGAACTGGGCTATGACCCAGCTGGAGTCTTGTTGCTCTTAGTGTGCGGATGAGGAAAATGATCACAAGAAGGATGTAAGGAATGGCTGAAGTCAAACGGTGCGTTTTTATTAGAGTCATTAGAGTACAGGTTGCTTAACTTCAGCCTGAGCTTGTCAATCTGAAAGATCTTCCAAATGATCAAGTCACGGGAAGAATTTGATCTGGATGTCAGTTGCACAGCTGTGTGGAGTTTGTGAAAACGCAGTGAACTTTACATTTAAGATGTATGTACTTTTCTGCTCATATGCATCAATAAGAAATATTTCTTAATCATGGGAAGGAGACTGATAGAACGTTTTATGGAAGAGGCAAGGTAATATTTGAGTGTTGCATTAATATGAACCTCAGTTTTATTATTTTTAATTAATAACCTTTTTCAAATAATCTCTTGTGACTCTTTATTATAGATTTGGGGTATAATTTATCAGTACCTGAGATCAATTTCAGCCAGTTTGACATTGTTACTAATCATCTTAATAAAACTCGTGTAGGGGTGCCTGGGTGGCTCAGTTGTTAAGCATCTGCCTTCAGCTCAGGTCATGATCACAGGGTTCTAGGATCGAGCCCCACATCGGGCTCCTTGCTCAGCAGAGAGCCTGCTTCTCCCTCTCCCTCTCCCTCTCCCCCAGCTTATGTTCTTTCTCTCGCTGTCTATCAAATAGATAAAGTCTTTAAGAAAATCTAACATTTAATACCCATGTTAAAGATTTTTACGTCATATAATTATATTTACTCTTCATACAAAGAGGTACCCACCTTTTGAAAATGAAAGAACTGAATGCTACGTGACCCACCTAAAGTCTTACAGCAAGAGCTTGAATTCTTTTTTTCCTTTAAAAACATTTTAAATTTAAATTCAATTTAATTAATATGTAGTGCGTTATTAGTTATTGATGAAATGTAATGATTCATCAGTTGCACTCAACACCCAGTGCTCATTCCTTCCAGTGCCCTCCTTAACGCCCATCCCCCAGTCACCCCTCCCCCACCCACCTCCCCTCCAGCAACCCTCAGTTTGTTTCTAGAGTTAAGAGTCTCTTATGGTTTGCCTCCTTCTCTGTTTTTATCTTATTTTTTCCCTCCCTCTCATCAGTTTTGTTTCTTAAATTCCACATGGGAATGGAATCGTATGGTATTTGTCTCTCTCTGACGTATTTTTCTAATACACTCCAGTACCACCCACTTTGTTGCGAATGGCAAGATTTTATTCTTTTTGATGGCTGAGTAATAGTGATTCAAATGGGTACATGCACCCAATGTTTATAGCAGCAATGTCCACAACAGTCAAAATATGGAAAGAGCCCAGATGTCCCTTGACAGAGGAATGGATAAAGGAATGAAAAAAGGAGAGCTTGAGTTCTGTCCTGTTCTGTGTGATGGCAGTGGTTTTCCTCCATTGAGGTTCAGAACCCCATTCTGACACGGACTAATATCAGTGAAAAATGGCAAAGCGATGTATATTGTTACTACGTGAGGACTGGGAATCATTAAGAGAAATAGAAGAGACACCTGCTGTTGTTTTCATTCTCAGCCTCCTCTCTCATTTCTTCTGGAAACAATACTGTTTTCTTTTGGGGAACTAGCCATCTGTCATTCTGTTTGGTTCTTGTGAGGTTGCTAATTATCCCCACCCGACTCCTCACCCCAAATCTAGGACTGGAATGTGACATTTGTAGCTTTAACACCTGTCTCCCTAGGGTTTTATATTCTGATGCCAGAAGAGAAAATTTCCCTCATTTTGGGAGCCTCACTGGCCGAGGTGGTGTAAGCCTAAAGTGTCCATAGCCCTGGCCCCTTATAAGGAATTACATCTGCAGTTGGAGAAAATGAGGCAAAGACATTAAAAACAGGAAATTAGGGGGGCGCCTGGGTGGCTCAGTGGGTTAAAGCCTCTGCCTTCGGCACGGGTCATGATCCCAGGGTCCTGAGATCGAGCCCCACATGGGGCTCTCTGCTCCACAGGGAGCCTGCTTCCTCCTCTCTCTCTGCCTGTCTCTCTGCCTACTTGTGATCTCTGTCTGTCAAATAAATAAAGAAAATCTTTAAAAAAAAAACAGGAAATAAGGAAGAGAGGGTTGGAGGAAGGGGAGAGAGAGACGATTTAAGTCATAAGTTTATTCATATTTTTATGTTTTGGGGGGGTCATCTTGTTTAGCTTAAATCTTTATAGGAATTTTTCCATTTTGTCTAAATTGACTTACAGCTGTTTAAAATAGCCCCTTCTTATCTTTTTACTGTTTACAGGATTTTCTTTTATTGTTGATGATATTTTCTTCCTTTTATTTTTTTATGATTAATGCTGCTAAGTGTTTGTCAGTTACAATAGTCTTTTCAAAGAACTACCTTTTGTTATCCCTGTATTTTTTAAAAAAGATTTAATTTATTTATTTGACAGAGAGAGAGAGAGAGAGAGAAAGAGAGATCACAAGTAGGCAGAGATAGGCAGAGAGGTGGGAGGAAGCAGGCTCCCTGCTAAGCAGAGAGCCCGATGCGGGGCTCGATCCCAGGACCCTGAGATCATGTCCCGAGCCAAAGGCAGAGGCTTAACCCACTGAGCCACCCAGGTGCCCCGTTATCCCTGTGTTGTGTGTTTCTGTTATATTAATTCATACTATTTTTTGTTTCATTTAATACTTTCTTTGCATTAAATATGCCCTTTTAAATTTTCTTGCTATTGTTTTATTGTTGATTTTCAGCCTTTAATATATTTTTAAAGGTTGTAAATTTCTTTCTGAGCACAGCTTTTTTTTTTTTTTTTAAAGATTTTATTTATTTATTTGACAGACAGAGATCACAAGTAGGCAGAGAGGCAGGCAGAGAGAGAGGAAAGGAAGCAGACTCCCCGCCGAGCGGAGAGCCTGACGCGGGGCTCCATCCAGGACCCTGGGATCATGACCTGAGCTGAAGGCAGAGGCTTTAACCCACTGAGCCACATAAAACCTTTAAGTATTGAGATGGAGTTATTTATTGTTTTATGTAAGTTGTTTTCTAATCCCCCCATAATTACTTCTTTGCTTATGAGTTATCAAAAAAGTGTAGTCTATTTTCCAAGCCCGTGGTATTTTCTAGTGATATTTTTAGTCACTTCTAACTTAATTCCACTAGGGTCAGAAAATATGCTCTATAATTCCAAAGCTTTGAAATGACATATGGCCCATTATTTGTTTAATTTTGGTAAATTGCATACTTAGATAGGATGTTATTATATACTTATTGATTGCAATGTTCTATAAATGTCAACTAGATCAAATTTGTAGTCACATTTTTTGTTATCTTGTGTCTCTTTACTGCTTATTCTTGTTTGCCTGGTGTATTAGCTATGGAGATAAAGGCGCTGAATTCTCCGTCTGTACTATGAATTTGCGTGTATCTCCTTTACTTCTGAAAGTTTCCTCCTATATGTTTCCAGGCTGTTTATTAACTGCATACAAATTTTTTAATATTTCTCTTCCTTATAGATTGACTCTTTTCTCGTGAAAAGCCTTCTTATCTGTAACGGCTCTTTTTGCATACAGTTTACCTTGAGACCGATCTTTGATATATCAAATATCATTGATGGATATTTATATGGTATATGTATCCTATTTTGACTTTCAACCTTTGTATATTCGGCTATTTAAGGTGGGTCTCTTATAAGCAGCATATGATTGCTCTTTTTTTTAATCCATCCTGATTTTTTTTGTTTTTAATTGAATATTTAGTCCAATTACATTAGATGTTATTATTGATATATTTAGTTTAAAACTATTTATTTTCTAGTTACCTATTCTGTGATATATTTTTCCTCTCTTACATTCCTTTAGGTGAATTTGGTATTATTTACTTTACCATTTCTCTTATATATTAGCTGGTTAGATATACATTCTTTTACAATTATAATATTAGTTACCCTAGTTAATAGAATGCATCCTGGAAATATTGAAGTCTAATATAAGTCTCATATAAATTACTGCTTTTTACTATTACCAACTCAGTGCAAGAGCTAGAATATACTTTAATGCCGTTTGCTCACATACTAATTTATATTCTCATGTATTGTCATTTTCTACATATTTAACAGTCCACAAGATATTCTTGGCATAATAGCACAATTATGATTGTTAACACAAGTATTATTGTTGGTTGTATCCAGTCTCTGTATATGTTGTATAGTCAGTATTGAGTTGGATTTATTCGCATTATTCCTCATTCCCGTTCCTTGTTATTCCTTTTTGCATAGCCAGGCTGCTCGTATAATCTTTTTCTTCCCGAGGAACACCCTTTAGTATTTTCTTTAGTGTCTGCTGGGTGCTTTCTGTTTGTATTTGTGTGAGAATATCTGTATTTCGTCATTGTATTGAAATACATTTCCAGTACTTTTTTAAAAAAGATTTTATTTATTTGAGAGAAAGAGAGAGCATGAGAAGGCAGAAGGTCAGAGGAAGAAGCAGACCAACTGAGCCACCCAGGCCCCTCCAACACGTTTTTGCAGTATCTTTTCAACCTTTATTATAGTTTAGTAGCTTTTCCCCAGCAGCTCCTGATGTTTTCAAGCTATCTTTCCACTGTCTATCCATTCATCTGTTGATGAACAGGATGTGATATATTTATATACTGGAATATTACTCAGCCATCAAAAATGAAATCTTAATATTTGCAATGATGGTGATGGAACTAGAGGGTCTTACGCTAAACAAAATCAATCAGAGAAAGACAATTATATGATTTTTCTCATACATGGAATTTAAGAAATAAAACAAGATCATAGGGGAAAGAGAGAAAAATAAAATAAGATGAAATCAGACAGGGAGACAAACCATAAGAGACTCTAACTATAGGAAACAAATAGGAGGGGAGTAGGTAGGGGGATGGGGTAACTGAGGGTTGGACATTAAGGGGAGCACTGGATGTAATGAGCACTGGGTATTATATGTAACTGATTCCTGAACTCTACCTCTGAAATTTATAATACACTATATGTTAATTAATTTTATTTAAATAAATTTTCAAAACGATATCTTTCCTTTGTCTTCTGACTTTGTTATTTCAGCTGAGAAGTCAGCTCTCAGATCAATCTTACTGTCCATATTGCCTTGCAGATAATTTACTTTTGCAGGTAGTATAGTGGATCTAGTAGGTAGATCTAGGCCCCTCGTAGGTTATATACTTTTTATCATTGATCTTATTTTATGGCTTTCTCTTTGACTTTGATCTTCAGCAATTTTCTTGTAATGTTCCTAGCTATGTTGTTTTCTTTGTGTTGGTTCTTCTTAAGGCTCACAGCACTTTTTTAAATTAGTAGCTTGCAGTATTTGATTGGTTTTTGAAAATTCTTTTTTTTCTTTTTAAAGATTTTATTTATTTGACAGACAGAGATCACAAGTAGGCAGAGAGGCAGGCAGAGAGAGAGAGAGAGGAAGAAGCAGGCTCCCTGCTGACCAGAGAGCCCCATGTGGGGCTCAATCCCAGGACTCTGGGATCATGACCCAAGCCGAAGGCAGAGACTTAACCCACTGAGCCGCCCAGGCGCCCAGTTTTTGAGAATTCTTGATAACCATCTTTTCAGATACTGCCTGTGCCCCTTTTTCTTTCTATTCTCCTACTGAGATTTTAATTACATGTATGTTAATCATTTTATTGTGCATATCCTACAGATGCTACGTACTCTTCATTTCCTGTCTTTTTTTTCTCCTTTTTTGGGTCTTAATATTTTTTTCTCACTCATCTTGCATTCACTGATGTTTCCCCCTAAGTTCTATATAATGCTACGTATGTATCTATAAAGTTCTTAATTCAGTTTTAGAATTTACATTATCTTGGTTCTCATCATTTTTAACTCTGCTGGATTTTATCAACTTATTTATTCCTTTAATCACAGTTATTTTGAGTTGACTATCAGACAAATACAATACCTGGATTTCTCATGGGTCTTGATGTACTCTCTCTTTCCCCCCACTTGTTATTTGGTTGGATCTTTTTATTATGCTGATTATTTTTTACTGAGTGTCTTATATAGTAGATGAAAACTTATAAGATATTTTGAGGCTTATATGAATGTTCTTTCTCCCCGTAGGAGTTAGATTTACTTGTGGCAAGTAGCTTGGTGAGATGCCAATCACCTTAATCCTTTTAGGGGTTGAGCTAACCTAAAGCTTTTCTTAAGTTCTTATGATGGCTGATCTGTTTTCTGTTAACACTCCTAGGCTGAAGCGCCCAGGGGTCCCTAATGACATTCTCTGTCTTTACCCAAGGCTAATCATCCCCGGAAGGCTCTGAACTCAAGTTCTTGTTGCCTTTCCCTGTTCGACTTTTAAATATTTCATTCAATCTCTAAGCCTTTCAGCTGCTGCTTTGGGGGTAAACCTCTTGGCTCCCCTTACTCACACTCTTGGCCTCGAAGCTTCTCTTGATCTCCATGACTGATGACTTCATACATACGGTTTTATATTTTGTGTTCATCTTTTATAGTGATTTTCAACAGGAAATTGGTGAGAAGCAATGTGATTTCCATTGTCAGAAGCAGAAGTCTGCTTCATTTTTGAAGAACAAAAACTTTGGGCACCTGGGTGGCTCAGTGGGTTAAGCCGCTGCCTTCGGCTCAGGTCATGATCTCAGGGTCCTGGGATCGAGTCCCGCATCAGGCTCTCTGCTCGGCGGGGAGCCTGCTTCCCTCTCTCTCTCTCTGCCTGCCTCTCTGTCTACTGTGATCTCTCTCTCTGTCAAATAAATAAATAAAATCTTTAAAAGAAAAAAAAAAGAACAAAAACTTTATCTTTGAATGTTTGTTAGATTACCCATTTTCTGAAAGTCACTGGCTTCATTACAATGAAATGATCGACAGTAACCGCTAGAAAGAAATAGTGGTAGGAAACCCCGCTAGTGAATTTTCATGATCCAGGATGTCAGGAGATATCACTGTAGGAGACGTGACCAAACATGGCAGGAGCCAAGCCCTTGTACTGACACAGGAGGGTGGTAGAGTGAGTTTGAGACTCAGATCCACAGGACCGTCCTACAACACAGCGAGGGATGAATGAGGTTCTGAGGGGAGCTTAGGAGGCCCGTGTTCTTGGATTAGCCGTCTCATTATGGGCTTAAAGAGGATGGATTATTTTTCACTTGATATCCTTCCAGCCTCAGTCAGAATTGGCTTAAGAAGTGATAGCTGATCATCTGGTGTTAGATTGGGTTATAAGGAGCGAGGAAGCCATAGAAAAGGAAGAACGTATGGTTCCCAGTACAAACGTTTGTGTCATGTTTAAATGACATATTTAATACTATCCTAGGAATGTGGCCCATTTTATGTCATTCATTAGAACTTTACTGTTAGTATAGTATTTTTTGTATGCAGGTTTTTGAAGGATTCTGAGAGTCTATGCTTTTATACCTTGCTTTTCTCTGTTGTGTTTAGCGTGAGAGTACCCAAAAAGTAAGTGCTTAAAATATATGTCAAAGATAGATAGATAGATGGATAGGTAGAGAATCTCTAGTGGCTAGATTGATGCTGAAGTCAGCCTCAGGATTTACATGAACTCTTGGGACTTTGGGGTCCTACACTTGCCTTGAGGGAGAGGCAGGAGGAGGGTAAGGAATGACATACAGAAACTCTTCCATTTTCTCCTTTTTCCTACTTTTCTGCTTAACTCTCTTGAGCTCTCTCCTCATGAGGCACAGCAGACTGCCCACCAAGGGGCAGAGCGTTTGTTCCGTAGGTGAAGATTTATGTTCTGGTCAGTCTATTCAATGCACCCTAAGTTCATCTCTGTCCATTTGTTTAAAACTAAGCCCTGGATGGTTTCTGTTTCTGGGAGGTAGAACAGGCTTGCTTTTCCCTATTCACCACTAAGTACAGATAAAGAGTCTGAACATTATGTGTGAAACATCCCTAGGAAGACTCTGACAGGTGGAGAAAATAAACAGACTGGTTAGGTTCTTTGGGACCTGAGACACAGTCGCGGTGTGCTTTTAAAGCGCAAGAGCTGGCATTCCAGAAATGTCCACAGACACAGACCATGCAAAACCAAAACAAAACCCACACTGAACCAAAACAGTAAGAAATGCCTCCTCTCTCTAGTCAGGGGACCAGGAAAGGGCAGTCTTGCATGTCAGAAACCTTTTAGACAATAACCTCTCCACCCCAGCCAAATACCACAGAAAACAACATGGCGCCACCACTACTCATGCCTGTAGAGGCCAAGTGGGAAACCTAAACTTCCACCTTATGAGGCTGTTGTAACGAGGTCACCAAATATCTTCACCAGCCTGATGACAGAGAAGGCCAGGTCGGGAGCCTGGATTTATATCACCATTCTGGTTGGTAAGAAAGCATCCCTTCTCACCGTAGGAGCAACTTTAACCTACAGATTTAGCAAATGGTCCACTTTGTCATAAAAATAACCATAGCTGTCCCAACGGAATAGACCATTCGAAAGACACTGTAACTATTAAGGAACTTAAATTTGAATTCTGTTACACTGAAAAGAAATTAAAAAAGAAAACCCAAAAAACAAAAAATTAAAAAAAAATAAATAAAAACTCCCCCAAACAAAATCTCTAGGCCCAGCTGATTTCACTAGAGAATTCTTCCTAAGGCTTAAAGAAGAATTAACAGCAATTCTGCATATCCTCTTCCAGAAAACAGAGTAAGAAACAATACTTCTTAGTTCATTTTTTTAAGCTAGTATCATCTTGATGCCCAAACCAGACAAAGACTGTTCAACAACAATAACAGCAACAAACCATAAACCCCTGTACTGCGTGGGTACAGATGAAAGCATTCTTAATCAAATAGTAGCAAATAAAATTCAATAATATATTAAAAAATTATAGTCAATGATCAAGTGGAGTTTATTCCAAAAATACAAAGCTAGTCATCATATCAATGGATTTAGAAAAAAAAGCATTTTAAAAATTCAATAATTATTTTGATAAAAAGTCTCATAAAAATAGAGGGAAATTTTCTCACCTCATAAAAATGTCTACAAGAAACCCCAAACAAACAAAATAGAGGCCTACAGACTAGGAAGGAAGAAACAAAAGTCCTACTATTTGCAGATGCAATGACTGCATAGAAAATCCTAATGAATCTACAAAACAATTCCTAAAACCAATTAGTTAGTTCAGTTAAGTAACAGGATATCAGACAAACATACAAAAACCTCTCATATTTCTCTATCATAGTAACAAACACATGGATATGAAAATTAAAGAGCTAATGCCTTTTACAATCATTCAAAATTTTAAAGAAGTAAATATTTAGGTATAAATATAACAAAACGTACAAGACTTGTATGCTGAAAACTATACAGTGCTCTGAAAGAAAACACAGAAAATCTACATAAATGGAGAAAAATACTTCTTTTTTTTTCTTACTAAGATGGCAAATTTATTCTCTCATAGTTCTGGAGGCTAGATTCTGAAATCAAGATGTCAGTAGGGTTGATTTCTTTCTGGAGGTTCTGTAGGAGAACCTGCTTCTTGTTCCCTTCTGAGCTTTGTCCTTAGTGACAATCCTTGGCATTCTTTGCCTGTAGACTCATTACTCCAATCTGTGCCTCTGTTGTCACATGGTATTCTTACCTCTGAGTGTCTATATCCAAATTTTTTTTCTTTTTAAAAGATTTTATTTATTTCAGAGAGGGAATGAGAACTAGCAAGCATAAGTGGGGGGAGCCTGCTGCGGGGATGTGGTGCTCAATCCCAGGACCCTGGGATCATGACCTGAACCAAGCAGACACTTAACCAACTGAACCAAGCAGACACTTAACCAACTGAGCCACCCAGGTGTCCCAAATTTTCTTTAGTTTATGAAGGTGCCAGACAAGTCATGATTACATTTGCAAAGACTCTATTTCCTGCAAAGATTGTATTTATGGGTTTCAGTGTTAAAATTTCAATGTATCTTTTTGAGGGACACAATTTAACCCATAACAGTATGACTTATTTTTAATTGTACTTTTATGAGTTGAAAGACTCAACATAGTAAAGATATCAAATCTTTCTAAACTGACATACAGATTTAACACAATTCCCAAAAATACTTCCAGCAAGATTTTTATAGGTTTAGAGAGAACATTAGTCTAAAACTCATATGGAATTCAAAGGAACTAGAATAGCTAAAAATAATTTGAGAAAGAAGAACAAAGTGGGAAAATCAGTCTACCCGATTTTAAGATTTGGTGTATTGCTACATTATCAAGACTGTGTGTAGGTAACAGTGGGATACACACATAGATCAATGGAACAGAGTAAAGAATTGGAAATATACCCATAAAATTATGACCAGTTGATTTTTGACAAAGCTTTAAAAACAAGTATGAAGAAAAGATGGTCTTTTCAGTAATTAAGACTGGAGCATTTGGATGTCCATAGACCTGCTCCCCCGCTCCCAAAAATGAAAGTCTCAACCAAAGTCTCATAGCTTATACAGAACTCAAGTATATTAACTCCAAATGGGTCACAAACCTTAAATACAAGATAGGAATGTATAAAATTTTTCTAAGAGTGAGGGAAAAAGGTTCATTTTCTAGGCCAATGCAAATAAGTGTGAGACTTGATATCAAAAGCATGATAAATTATAAATCATGCTTTTTAAAAGAAAAAAAATTTTTTCTTTATAAAAGAAAAAAATCAATAAATTGGACTTCAACACTGTTGAAATTTTGTTCTGTGAAAGGCCCTGCTAAGAGGGTAAAAAGACAAGCTCCAGGCTAGAAAAAAACAATTGCAAACCCCGTATTTGGCAAAGGCCTAGTATCTAGAATATATATACAGAACTTAGAAAACTCAACAGTAAAAGAAGCAAACAGTACAACAGTACAATTAGAACATCAGCAAAGATATGAAGAAGCATTTTACCAAAGACACAGGTGGCAGACAAGCACATGAAAATACGTCCAACATGATTATCCAGTAGGGAAATAGAGATCAAAACTGCAGGGATACGTTGCTGCACATCTGTCAGGATGGTAAATATAACAACAGGGGTAGCACCAGTTGCTGGTGGGAATGAGGAGGAGTGGAAAGACTTGTAGTAGCGTGTGGTAATGTAAAATGGTCTCGTCATTTTGGGAAACAGATTTGGCACTTGAAAAAACTAAACCCGCAACGAGTGTCCCGCTGGGCATTTCTCTGAGAAACGATACCATAGGTTCACACCAAAACCTAGACACGGATGTCATAGGACCTTTATTCCCAACAGTTCCAAATGGGAAACCCTTCCAATGTCCTTCAGCGTGTGGTTGGTTAAGCAGATTGTGGCACACCCGTACCATGGGCTACTACTCGGCAAGGAAATGAAACAGGTGGTTGGTGTGGGCAGCAACCCGAGTGACCCTTCAGAGAGTTATGCTCCGTGAAGACAGACCAACGAAGAAGTGATGTGCTACGTGATTGCATTTATGTAACATTCTTGATATGCCCATACCAGAGAGATGGAGAATAGATCCGTGGTTGCCAGGAGCTCAGGAGGGCGTGTGGTGAGAGGGAAGGGAGTGTGTGTGACTGTAACAGAGCCACAGGAGGAGTCCGTGGGGATGGAAGTGATGGAAATGCTCTGTGGCTTCATAGGATCAATGTTAATACCCTGATGGTCCTATAGTTTTGCAGATGTTGCCATTGGGGGAAACTGAGTAAAGGGTGCATGGTATCATTTCTTACAGCTGCATATGAATCTATGATTACCTCAAAATAAAAATCCTGATTAATCTATAATAATTGGATGAATTGTTAAGAGGAAAAACTGAAACCCATGAATACATTGGAGACAACCACTTGCTGACTGATTTCCTTAATCTCACCTGATTTCTACCTTATCACGGCCCATTTCTTTTTCTTCGGGTGTGTTCTTCGAAGGCATGATCTCAGGGTCGCTGAGGGTAGAGCCTGCTTAAGGTTCTCTCTCCCTCTGCCCCTGTCGCCTTCAAAAAAATAACAAATAGAAACTTAGAAAATATGCTGACTTTTTTTAAATTTAGCAATTTTTAATGGGAGTCTGTCCAAAATGCGTGTGATTATTTTTACGCTTTTATTTAACTTATGACTGCTTTTGGAAAATGACCTTTGCCAAGATTCAACGGCACTGTTTTGTTGAAACTCAAAACAACAGACAAATCACAAAACATGCATTAAGGTCACAGAGATTGTTTTATTCATCTTTTTTTTTTTTTTTCCTGAATGATAAAATTTACTGTTTTGCATTACAGTTCTGTGAGTTTGCTCCAATGTGGATAGTGATAGAACCACAACCACAAGCAAGCTAGAGAACGGTTCTATCACCCCAGTAAATTCCCTCATACTCTGCCGTTATCGTCAGTACTTTTCACAGCTCCCTGGAAATCTTTTTTCTGCTCTCTGTCCCTATAATTTTGCCTTTCCTAGAATGTTTTATAGGTGGAATTACATATTATAAAGTCTTTTGAGTCTGGCTTCTTATACTTAGTATAACACATTTGAAGTTTGCTCAGGTGTTCATGTATTAGTATTCTCTCCATTTTTTTTGCTGAGTCATACTCTGTTCTGTGGATGCGCCATTGTTGATGAAGAGTCTTTGGGTTATTTCTAGGTTTTTGAAATTATGAATAAATCATGTATAAACTTCCAGGAACAGGTATTTGGGTGAGCTTGAGTTTTTGGAGTAGGTAGGAATGATTTACTATCTAGTTCTTAATATTTTTAAAAATTTATTTTTTATTTTTATTTTTTATAAACATATACTATATTTTTATCCCCATGGGTACAGGTCTGTGAATTGCCAGGTTTACACACTTCACAGCACTCACCCCAGCACACACCCTCCCCATGTCCATAACCCCACCCCCGTCTTCCAAATCCCCTGTCCCCAGCAACCCTCAGTTTGTTTTGTGAGACTACGAGTCACTTATTAGTTCTTAACATTTTTTGTACATGTGTGGTTGGTGGGAGCCTTTTCTTTCTTTTTTTAAATTATGTTCAATTAGCTGACATGTAATACATCATTTGTTTTTGATTTAGTGTTTAACAATTCATTAGTTGCTTATAACACCCAGGGCCCGTCACCACACGTGCCCTCCCTAATACCCATCACCCTCTCCTCCCTCCCTTCTCTAACCCTCAGTTTGTTTTCCAGAGTCCAGAGTCTCTCTTTCTGATTCCTTTCCATTCAGTTTTCCCTCCCTTCTCCTCACTATTCCTTATGTACCATGTATGAGGGAAATCACAGGATAATGAGCTTTCTCTGCTTGACTCAGCATAACCCCCTCCAGTTCCATCCATGTCGTTGCAAAATGGTGGGTGTCCATCCTTTCTGATGGCTGCTTAATATTCCATTTGTTTATTATCCTTTCAAGATTTGTAAGGTCTAAGTGATGGTCCCTCCCCACAACCCCCAATACTGGTGATTTATTTCTTGTTTTTCTCTTGATCAAACTGACAGGACAGTTTGTCGATTTTACTGATTTTTTTTTTCTTTTTTAAGGAACCAGACTTTGATTTTCTCTATTGGTTTTCTGCTTTTGAGTCCATTGATTTGTCCTCTTAACAAATTCCTTCCTTCTCTGTATTTTGGATTTAATTTGCTCTTCTTTTCCCAGCTTTTAAGATAGAAACCTAGATTTTTTTTTTTCTTAATTTAAGTGTTAAATGGTAGGGATTTTCCCCTAAGCAATGTCGTGGTTATATCCCACAATATTTAATATGTTTAGTTTTCATTTTCATTCAATTCAAACTATTTTCTAGGTTTCCTTCTCACTTTCATTGTTGTTGGTTCGTGGTCATTAAGAAGCATGTTTATAAATGTCAAAACATTGGGAGGGCAGATTTTCTGGCTATCTTTTTGTTACTAATTTTTAGTTTAATTTTTTATGGTTAGAGAATTTGTATGATTGTGATTTTTATGATTTCTTGATGTTTGTTTTATGTCCAGAATATAATACTGCTTTGTAATACCCCAAATGCACTTGGGAAGTGTGTGGGCTCCTCTGTTGTCCTAGAGATGTCACTTTTGTCAGGTTGTTTGGCACCATTGATAAAGTCTTCTGTATTCTTACTTATTTATTATGTTGAAATCTCCCATACACAACTGTGGATTTTTAAATGTCTTTTTTTCAGTTCCATTAGCTTTTGCTTCATGGATTTTGAAGCTCTGTTTTTCAGTGATCACAGAGATTTTATATTAAAATTATTTAATTCATATTAAAAAAGAAATCCTACAGACAAGGAGAAACAATAGAATTGTCTATTGATTCCTCTTTAAGAAGTTACTTTAAGGTGCACCTGGGGTGGCTCAGATGGTTAGGCATCTGCCTTTGGCTCAGGTCATGGTCTCCAAGTCCTGGCATCAGGCCCCATTTCGGGCTCCCAGCTCAGCAGGGAGTCTGCATCTCCCTCTCCCTCTGCCCCTTCTTGTGCTCTCTCTCTCTTTCTCAAATGAAGAAATAAATATATGAAAAAAAAGGAAGTTACTTTAAAACTTAGCTTCATGTGTAGAGGTGGCTGGTTAGCTAGGTTGGTTAAGCAGCCAACTTTTGGTTTGGCTCAATCATGATCTCAGGGCCTGGGTTTGAGCCCCCTACTGGGCTCCAAGCTCAGTGGGAAGTCTGCTTGTGGTTTCTGTCTCTCCCTCTGCCCCTCCCCCTGCTGGCGCTTGAGCACTCTTGCTCTTGCACTCTCAAATCAATCTTTAAAAAATTATCTTTGGGGTGCCTGGGTGGCTCAGTGGGTTAAAGCCTCTGCCTTCGGTTCAGGTCATGATCCCAGGGTCCTGGGATTGAGCCCCGCATTGGGCTCTCTGCTTGGCAGGGAGCCTGCTTCCTCCTCTCTCTCTGCCTGCCTCTTTGCCTACTTGTGATTTCTCTCTGTCAAATAAATAAATAAATAAAATCTTTTTAAAAAAAATTATCTTCATGCATAGGCCATGTAGGCACAGTTTCTTTTGTTCTATCCTTTAGATTGACTTGGTGTTTATCAGACTTGAAAGATAAAAATATTGCAAGATTTTAGACTCAAATCCCTGTGTACTTCATGGAGGATTTCAGGATCTATATACAAGGATACATTCTACTCTATTGACTTGTTTGTCATGCATTTACTTTAGAACCCAACCTCCTAGAAAAATGTACCTGGACAATTTTTTTTCTCCTTTATTATACTTGGAAATGTCCAAATTATAGGTTACTTTCTCAGCCAAATTTCTGTGAACTCCTTTTTCCCCTGGTGGATTAATCTGGGCTTCCATATCTCTTCAATCACATCTCTATCATGGCATCTGAAATCCTATTATTTTTGATCTATCTATGAACTTCCTTCCAAGAATAACTTAACCATCTGTTTCTCCATTGCTTGTCATAGCAACCTGACATGTGGTTATGTGTTTAGGAATTGTTTCTAAACAAATGGATGGACACATTAATGTCATTTTCTTTTATCTTCAACAGAGTGGCTAATTTATGTTTTCTTGGCTGTTGACCTCAATAATTATGGAGTCATGAGTGTTAGCAGAATATTTTGCTCAGTATATTTTACTCAATGTATTTTTTTGCTGTTTAATTCATGAGAGCTGTTTATAATCTTTGAGTGCACAGATTATCTAGCCAGTTACTTGGTGACATCCGCTATTTCTTCCCTTTTCCCTTTTCTCTGTTGATTGGATGGAGAGTTGTATGGAGGTGTCTTAGCTGTACTTGTAGTCAGTGCTGATGGGGAGCTCCTCACTTCCGTCATCTTTTGCTCTGTCCATCTGCTTTTACGAAGCAACACTACCACTTCTTCTAGCTACTGTTATATCTTCCCTGAATGATGTCACGAATGTGCCTATGGGATGTCAAGTTCTTTGAAGTCCTTTAGATGTGAAGACCATAAAGACGTAGAAAGAACCCTCCTCTTTCATTAATGTTCCACTTTTCCACATGGTTTGCATGTAGTTCTCTGATATCTTCCCATGTTTTTCTACACATAATCTCTCCTTCCCACTCCCTGGTAAAATTCAGACAGGAGGGGTGCCTGGGTGGCCCAATCGATTAAGCGTCTGCCTTTGGCACAGGTCATGATCCCAGGGTTCTGGGATTGAGTCCTGTGTTGGGCACCCTTCTCAATGGGGAATCTGCTTCTCCCTCTCCCTCTGCTTGCCACTCTTCTGCTCATGCTCTCTGTCTCTCTCTCTCTCTCTCTCTCTGACAAATAAAATCTTAAAAATAAATAAAATTCAGACAGGAATATGTCAGAAAACTAGACTGGAGGACAGCTTTAAAATCATAGAATCAGTCCTCTTCTCGCTCATCTCGACAGGTTAGCTTTGTGCTTGACCCAGGTTGAGTCCTTCCTCGAGAGTGATTTTCCCTGCCAGGAGACTTTTCAGTACCCTGCGTAGACTGACTGCCTGCAGGCCTGACTCACCTGTCTTCCCCACAGACTGAGATGGCTCAATTCCAGGCGTCTTCACAGCTGTGACAAAGGAAGCGTGGTTCATTGTACTTTGGGTAACTACATGGCATATTTAGTTATTGCAAAAGCATGGGCTGGACCAGAAAGCTCCTAGTCTGTCCACTGAGATGGAGTGAAGGTGGCTCGGCTGAGCCTTTTGCAGGTGCCGAGAGTAGAAACCAACCAGGACAGACAGTACACACTCAAATCACCCCGCAGTCATTGTTGGTGTAATAGGCACATGTGTGAAGTCCAAGGACTGGGAAGCCATTGCATGGTTCACTTGTATGTCCAAGTGGGAAGGCGAGTGGTCTTGGGGTGCTCTCTACGAAAGAGAAGGGTGTAGCCAGCAGACTCACTTCTGAGTCTGGGCTTCAGATTTTAGCTAAGGGACCAGCCTGATACTAGCGGAGGATTACCAAAATGAAAGCAAATGAATGGGGACCAGAGCACGTCTGCCTACCCTTAGCTGTTCCTTTTCTCGAGAGACATTAAAGGGAACCGAAATGGGCCAGGTGCTGTGTTACAAAGAAGCTCATTTAGAAGACCTGGCAAAGTAAGGCTGGAGAATGGAATGCGAACTCAATTTCCAGAGCAGAGAAACCACACCGGAGTCAGGAGAGCAACCAACGTAGCTCTGTGCTGATACCTTGGAAGAGTGAGCTGTCGTCTCGAAAGCTTTCCCATCCATACTAACAGGGATGGAGCCCCTGTTATATGCTGAGAGTTGTGTGTGTGTTAAATGTCCTATATGCATCATTTTATTCAATTCTCTCAACTGCCTGGTGAAATGTGTACTGTTTCCATTTTTAGAGTTGAAGAAGCTGATCATCAGTCATATCTGTGACCAATGGAGGATGATTTATTGTTCTTTGGGTTCCTGTGGGGCTTGCTTAGCTTTTTACTACAAAATGAGCCAGGCCAGAAAGGTCTGGGTCCTGTGTGCTGACATGGAACAGGCGGGAGGTGACGGAGTCAGCCTGTCGCAGGGGCTGGTGATGGGGTAACGAAGTACCTTGGTCAACGTCCCAAAATTAGGTGACTAGAGGAGAGAGAAAGTCTCCAGCCCTGCTTTTCTTACTCACAATGCCCTTGACTGTGTGGCTGTGACGGGTAAATCCTTGCTGGTCTGCTAAGACATGGGGCACCGTGTCCCCACTGGACATTCTCCATGAAGCAGTCTTTCAGAATTCTTATGCTTCCTGGCATCCTTCTTCTGTGTTCTCCCATAACGTCTTTTCGCTGTAGTATGGCTTCTTCTAGCAGTTCTGACTTTTCATTCCAATCAGCAGCTCTGGCTCTTCTGGAGGCTAAGAAACAAGATCATGGTAATAGCTGGTATTTTTTGAACAAGGGCTAATCTGGCAGGTTCTGTGCTAAGTCTTCTCCATGTTTTATCTTATTTAATTCTTTTTTTTTTTTTTAAACAAAATACACCAGGTTATTTATTTATTTATATATATTCTGTTCCGTTAGCCAACATATAACACATCATTCATTTCTGATGTAGTGTTCCGTGATTCATCAGTTGCGTCTAACGCCAAGTGCCCATCACCACCCGTGCCCTCCTTAATGCTCATCACCCAGTCACCGATGCCCTCCCCACACCCCTCCCTTCTGTAACCCTCAGTTTGGTTCCTGGCGTCCAGTCTTTCATGGTTACTCTATGGTAGGGGTACTAGTCTCTGTTTCACACAGACTTTAGTGTGTGTACACACATACAACGCCTCCCACAGGATTTACATTCTCCACCAGCGGGTACCTCTGTTACAGTCGGTGAACGTCCATTGACCTGTCCCTGTCACCCGAAGTCCATAGTTTCCATTAGAGTTTACATTCTGTGGATTTAAACAAATATATAATGACTTTTCTCCACAATTACAGCATCGTGTGGAATAGTCCCACTGCCCTAAAAAAATCTCCTGTGCTCTGCCTGTTCATTTCTCTCCCACTAACCTGTGGAAACCACTTAGCTTTCTACTGTCTTCAGAGTTTCATCTCCTCTGGAATGTGACATGGTTAGAATCCCACACTATGTAACCTTCCCAGATTGGGGGCTCTCAGTGTCCCCCTGAAACTACATTTCAGTTTACGGAGGTACTATTCTTCCCAATTTACAGATGAAAACAAGTAGAGTCTGTAAAAACCGAACTACTTGCTTGGGATTACACAAAAATCGAGTGGCAGATGTGTCTGACTTCAGAGCTGGAGGGCGCTGCTAACTCCCTGTGCCCCTCTTGGAATGATCCTGGAAAGGATTCCATGTTCAGGTGGTAGCAGAGTCAGGAGCTTCAACTTCAAACCCATTCTTCTTCTCAGATGAGGTGTTCCTATAATAGAAGAGGGATTATAGAGCTAGAAATCTTTTTCCCTGCTTGGAAACATTGCACCACACCCAAGCTCTTCTCTGTGGAGGTCTGTTTGCAGTGTTGCATTTCCTCGTGGTTGCCATGCAACAAGAAATGGGTATTGAGGAGGATTTCTCATAGATGATGCTCTGGAACTAATTGTTATTTTAAGGGAGAACAAAACATGTGTACCCACTTTATGTTACTGTGTTTATTTTTCACTTTCTGTATTTACCAAAAATTTTACTAAAGATCCTCTCCACCTTATATGTGAACCACAGTGATTGGGGGGATGACTGTGAATTTTGTGTGACCTCATAACGTTTATTATTTCCCTATTATCATAATGTTGGATTATTATTTAACATCTCATATAATGTAAGGCATCTCCTCAACTAGATGTTAGGACCCCTGAAGGTCAGGAAATGTATCTGCATATCTTATATTTCTTTATAGCCCTCATGGTGCCCATCAGAGTGTATCATGTGAGTACGATGTAATATATGTTTGCTAGTTAACCTGTCACTAAAACTGAATTGTACTAATAACATACCATATAAAGAAGGAACTCTTGGCAGCTTAATTCTTCTGAGTCATCAGACTGTGATGTCCTATTTTTCTGGAGTTTGGAGGAGACTTGGAGTACTATGCCTTTTAGATAGAATATAAAGCATTAGAATTTCTTTTGGTAATTACTGTATTGAGGGAAACTCTGGGTCACATGCTGTCCATCTGAATCTGTGTGGTAATGAATCGTGTGTTTGTGGAGATTTAATCCATGGTGAGATTATCAATAATGAAAGGCCCTTGTATCTAGAATGGGATTCGCCTGCCTGTAAGACCATGCTTCCTTGTGGCTGCCTTGTCCTAGTATGTCAAATGGGAGCGCTCAATAGCCCTATACTTACCTGTATTCGGTGCTGCCATGACTCAACATTGACTGAGGATACGTCACCTCATCGACCAGAGTTTTTGAGAATCTTCTTAGCCCTAGACATGTGTTAAATTCTAAGACTGTGTCTGGGAACAGATCAGACATGTTCCCCCCCTCACAGAGCTTATGGCTCAGTGGAAATGGAGCCAGGGAAGCAGTGTGCTGGGAGGCAGTTAGCATGTGTCTTCAGGCTGAGCTACTGTGGAGCAGGCACCTTTAGTGAGCCCTGATGAGATAGAAGTCGTATGGGTGCGTATCAGTCTTACACCAGGAAATATAACCATTGCACAAGTCATGGTCAAAATGGTGATGAATAAAAAGTTTACTTCTGGGGCTTCTCGCTGGCTTAGTCGGTTGAGAGTCTGACTCTTGAGTTCAGCTCAGGTCATGATCTTAGGGCAGTGAGATCGAGTGCCACGTTGGGCTCCGCGCTCAGCTCACAGTCTGCTTGTCCCTCTCCTTCGTCCCACTGCGTTCTCTCTCTCTTTCTCTCTCTCTCAAATAAATAAATAAAATCTTTTTTAAAAAAAGTCTATTGCTGTGATTCCGAACATCTGGTGTGAATACACAAGTTGTTCCCACCTCAGGACCATTGCACGTGCTCTTCCCTCTGCACCAGATGCCCTTGCCAGGCCGTTTGTGTGCTGACTCCTTATCACTCCAGACTGACATGTTGCCTCCTCAGACAGGCCGTCCGTGGTCAGCTCTGGGAATCGGCGTCCTCTCAGTCACTTTTTGACAGGATCTGATGTTCTTCCTTTCACAGACCCTTTCATTTGCTCTTCCCTGATGGTTACAGGCGTCTTTCTCCCTTCACTAGAATGTAAGCTCCTTGAGAGGATGTGCTTGTCCGTATTGCCATCTGCTGTTTTGTCCTAGTCAGAGTGTGTCGATCATTTGGCTCCATGCCTCAGTTTGGTGAGTCAGTGACCTGTCGGCTTTACTTGTCGCCATTTTACAACGGGAAAAGTAGAGATGCATAGAGTTTTTTCCACTGGAGCGTGCCTCCTGTCCAATCTCAGTATTTCTCAGAGGAGGGAAATGGCACAGGAGGCTACCAGAGGAGCCTGTATCCCGGGACTTCACTCTCCTGAGTTTCCCTCAGGTCATACAGCTTCAGAGTTGAGACTGTTTTCCTCATAACACTGATCGTAGAGTTAGTCATATCCGAGGCGCACTCTATCCTGTAATGAGGAGACTGTGGAGTATGTGAGCTCTGACTACCCGACGTGCAGCCCCTTTATGTCTTTTCGTAAACTACAAGCCTCAATCCCCTGTTCCCTGCCCCAGTGGTTGAGCATAAATCTCACGTACTCCTCCTGAGTATAGAGCCCTCAGCTCTAAAGTTGATCTGACTCTTCTAGGTCATTAACGTTGGTCCAGAGATGCGAGAGGGTGAAACGAGCCCTCGAAAGACACTGAGTCAGAGATAACTAAGCATTCTTTCCTCTATCCTTGACATGAGCTTGGAAACGGGTAACCAAACTAAAATCCCAAGTTTATAAGAGTATTCGGGGCAGGTTTATTCTTTCCAAAGCTTTCCTCCTGGATAGATAACCCCTTTCAAGGCTTTCTTTAGCTTATATATCTTATCTTAGGAAAATATTCAAGTCTGCCTGAGTTCAGCAGGTGACCCCTTCACAGCCTTATCCACATATGTTCAAAGCACGGTGGGATAACAAACGGAGCTGGGGTCGGGCTGCCTGGTGTTCCTGGGCCAGAGTCAAAGGTCCAGTTGTAAAATGGTAATAGTGATGGTTTTTGCCTTATACTGGTAGTACATATTTTATAGCACAGACTAAATAAGATAATTACATGTAGATCACTTAAGATAATTCCTGGTGAAGTATTGCTGTTTTTTTTTTTTTTAAAGATTTATTTATTTATTTGACAGACAGAGATCACAAGTAGGCAAAGAGGCAGACAGAGAGAGAGGAGGAAGCAGGCTCCCTGCTGAGCAGAGAGCCCGATGTGGGGCTCAATCCCAGGACCCTGGGATCATGACCTGAGCCGAAAGCAGAGGCTTTAACCCACTGAGCCACCCAGGCACCCCGTATTGCTGTTGTTTTTTTTAAGGTGTGTTTATTTGTTTTTGCGAGAGAAAGAAAGAGCAAGCATGTATGCATTTGACGGGGGAGGGGCAGAGAGAGAAGCAGGGCCCCCATGACTTGGGAGCCCTGTGTGGGACTCGATCCCAGGACCCTGGGCTCATGACCTGAGCTGAAGGCAGACGATTAACTGACTCAGCCACCCAGGCACCCAAAGATTGCTGTTCTTCAAATGTTAGTTGTTTTTATGCATATCCACTATGCCTTTTAGCTAAATGGGTCGCTAAAAGGGACACATAAAAATCCCTGTTTCAGTGGCTTGTTCATGGCTGTTCTTCTGCCCTGCAGGACCCTCTTTCTCATCTTCCCTGACTGTCGCCCCTCACTAAATAAAATTCAGCCATTCTTAAGCACCTGAGCTTTTCATGTTTAAATTTACCGACAGCTTACGCCTCTCTGCCTCCTCTGTCATGGGTTCCTGCCACCGCAGGGCTTGGCACACTCCTGTCTCTGAATTTTCCTGTTTCCCTACTGCCCTCTTGCCGTACTCCCACCGTCTGCTGGCATGTCGCCACTGGGGCAGCGTCCACTTTTCTTCTCAGACGGCGAGCACGTTGAGGTCTGTGAAAACTCACTCGTCTTGAACCAAAGCCAGTCTTCTCTCTGGAGAGGACTCTTCCACACACGTGGCATCTGGAAGGCCACCCAGGGGGCAGCGAGTGAGGAACCCGACACTCACTCAGCTAGATGGGTCCCCACCGCCCTGGTGCTGGTCAGAGAGTCTCTGCTGTGGCACCTAACTAGTCTCCCTGTCCTTTCTTCTACTGTTCGCTTGCAGGGATGGTATCAAGATGCTAGAGCATCTTACAAGCCACTAATGTGTACCAGGAGACAAGAATGCCTTCTTCTCACGGTCTGCCTTCGGATATTTTCTGTAAATTAGAGTCCAGAAACACATAGGAAACATGGTGCCTTTCAAATACACTGAAAATTTGTTCTTCAGTGTCCACGGAACCGCCTGATAGGACCGGTCTTCCTGTTGACCAGAAAGCTGTGGAGGAGAAGGAAGGACTTGCTCTCGTGTAATGACCTTTTCGCTTATTTTGTGAAAAGAGTTCAAGACTGCGATAACGTTCTAGCTTCGGTCCACCACCACCTAGCTGTTTTCCTGATGTGTAAAATGCGAATTAGTAATAGCCCCACCTAACGGTGCTTTATGGATTAATTAAAATACTTCATACAAAGCTCTTGGCCCAGTGGTAACGAGGGTGGTTGAGTTGAGATCTCAGAAACAGAAGCGTCCCTTGGGTGTGCCATGCCGTGCCTTACATTCTCATCAGCACTGATGGCTCATTCTGATTCTGTGGCTTTGAACAAATCGGTGTCTTACCTGGTGTTGGGAATAAAAGAAACGTTGGCTGCTTTGCAAAGTAAATTTGGGCAAAACAAAGGTTCGCTATCCTAAAGTGGCCTCTTGCTTTCTCACTCTGATTATAACACATAGAAACTGCTTTTCTGGAACATGGCTAAAGCCAGGAGACACTTCCATGTCAGATTTTCAATTTTCCCAACATGGTACCTGGAGGAATGCCCAAGCTCACCATTTTGTTTGTTTGTTTGTTTGTTTTGTTTTGTTTTTTTCTAGAACTTGGATACCATCTTTTTAATTTCTTAGGATCCCTACAAATGGTGGGCGAGTCCTTCATGGAGTCATGGAAAGGGGTTGAAAAAATATTTTTAAGAGTTTATATTTTTTCTTTGGTTTCCCTTCAGTGGAGCGAGTGCTGGAACTCCTATCGCATGTGAAGTCAGTGCCTTTGGGAATAATTTGTCCCTTACAGAGTCAGACTCTCTGTGTTCTGTGGGCGTCGGGTTATAACTGACTCAGAAACATGAGCAGTATTTTCTAACTCATCGTTGCTCCAGGATAAATACGAGTAGGTGTTGTGGCTGCGTGTGTTCTGGAAGGATGGGAGCGTGGACCCCGGTGGCCCAGGACTGTAAACGGGGATTCTCCAGCTTGGCTGGTGCGAGAGCCAGGACAGGGGTGGGGGGAGTGGGAGACCAAAATCGTGCAATTCCAAATGACCATTACATAACTAACTTAAAGCCAAATACCCACTTTTCTCTCCCCGACTAATCAGCCACAGTTCCTGTATGCTCTGAGGTAAAAACTGCTGGCTATCAAACTCCTCAGACATATTTCTATACATGGTGATACTCGATATTCATAGCAACCTTGTAATGTAGGTGAGGCAGCCCTCGCTATTTATTTGTACAGAAAAGGAAAGGAAGAGTCAGGTGATGAAAGTATCAAAATTCACTGAAGACGTGAGCTACGGGAGAGGCCCGAGTGCATAGTCCACACCGCGGGTCAAATCCTAGATCTGCCCTGTAGGATGGTGGTTTTTGCCAAGGGATGTAAAACCTCAGCTTATTAATCTGAAAAATGGAGGTATTACATAGTCTTTATGTATGCTTTATTATAAGAAATATAATTTGGGAGCTAAATTTAATATACCAGGTGGTCTAATAATCTCTAAAGGAAAAAAATTGCAATGGCCTATTTCTGCCTCCCTTTCTAGGACCACATAGTAATCCCAAGCAAATTCCTGGGCTCCATTTTATTGCAATAATTTGACAGAAAGAAGTTCTGGTTGTTACATTCCTTTTTTTTTTTTTTTTTCATTTTAAAGATTTTATTTATTTATTTGAGAGAGAGAGAGTGAAAGAGAGAGCATGAGAGAGAGGAGGGTCAGAGGGAGAAGCAGACACCTCGCTGAGAAGGGATCCCGATGCAGGACTTGATCCCGGGGCTCCAGGATCATGACCTGAGCCAAAGGCAGTCGCTTAACCAGCTGAGCCACCCAGGTACCCCATAACATGTATTCTTAAAGTTGCCTACCTTTTGTGTTCTTTAAGAGAATATTGTGAATTCTGGAAAACAGAATAATAACAAGAAGAAATAATAGCACAGTTACTGGTAAATAACTCTACTGTTTCTTGCATTCTCTCTGAACTTTGGAAAATAAAATTTCCTTCCCTGCTGATTTTGTTCTTATCCATTTGACAGAAACAGATGACTCATTTCTCAAGGTTTGAAAATGGCAATGATAAAAGTTTTCATAGTCATCAGTAAATTAACTGACATCAAAATCAAGGCTGAGTTCAGACACACAAGCAGATTTGCTGTGTCCTTGGGTTGTCAGTTCAAAACCTGGCTAATTCTATCTAATGGGAGTCCAACTTGCTGTGCATATATCATTAAACTAGGGGTAGTACCTTATTTTTAGTCAGTTAAAAAAAAAGACACAGATCTCAGTAACTGTATCCTGTTCTTGGCCCTCCTCTTCTCATCCAGTATTGGATTTTAAGATACTATTTTTTCTGTAAGTGACTGCCATTATTTAAAATCTGAATATGATACATCTTTTTATTTTACCATTTCAATCTTTCTATTTTGCCGTCTCCTACCATCGTCAGTGTGTTCATTCATTCAAAAGCATCATCAGCCCTGTAGGAAAAGACCTTGGACTCTACGTTGCCACATAAGCTGGGCCGTTCTTTTGAATCAATAACTTGGCAGAATCAGAAAACAGAAGATAAAACCAGCAAGTATCTTCACAGCACAGAAGCGATTCTGTGATCAGTGGGGACAGTGGAAAAATAGCTTCTAGGGCAGTGGAGTCCTGGTGGAGAAACCCTAGTTTGCTAAGGGCTCTTCTGAAATAAGCTCAGTAAGCTTTCTATGCCACAATTTTCCACTTGTTAAATGTACTTTTTACTGGGTTGGTAAGTGGGATATTTCAAAGAAGACCACGTACACGAAATCTACACAATTTTTTAAAAATATTTTATTTATTTAATAGAGAAAGGGAGAGGAAACACAAGCAGGGGGGCGGGAGAGGGAGAAGCAGATGCCCCACCCAGTGGGGAGCCCCACACGGGACTGGATCCCAGGATCCTGGGATCCTTACCTGAGCCACCCAGATGCCCTCTAAAGCTGTATAATTTCGAAAGAAATCCACTGGGGTGGGTGGGGAACCGTGTAGTCAAACCATTTGTCTACAGATGCATTAGCTTTGACTGCATTTTTCTTACCTACTGAACTCAGTAATTAACAAAATGACACAAAGATCTTTTTTTTAATAGATTTTATTTATTTATTTGATATATATAGAGAGAGATTGCAAGTAAGCAGAGAGGCAGGCAGAGAGAGAGAGAAACAGGCTCCCCGCTTAGCAGAGAGCCCGATGCAGGGCTCGGTTGCAGGACCCTGAGATCATGACCTGAGCCGAAGGCAGAGGCTTTAACCCACTGAGCCACCCTGGCGCCCTGATATAGAGTTCTTTAAATTAACTAATTATTCTGATGAACATATGGAGGAAGCTGGAATCCTGGAAGCTGGAACCCATTTCATTTACCTGTGTTGATTGTGGTTTAGGTATAAAAATAATCCATTTCTCAAAACACCCAAGCTATTTCCGCATGTAGCTCTATGATAGGTTTTATAAAGTAATTTAAGAACCTCTAGAATTCACTTAGCCCTATTAAACTAACCTCTGGAGGATTTTGGAATCATGTCATACTGTGATTATAGATTTACATTCATATTTAAACTGTCCTATATTTTATTTCATGGAACCGTGGCTCATCGTCACGCTCAGTCAGTGTGTGCTGAGTGACTGTTCAGGGGGTAAATGGAGGGAACATTCACAGGAGTTAAAAGAACAGAGTCGTTGACATCGCTACGATTAAGGGGCTGCATCTCAGATGAGTCATCGGTACAAGCGGAATTACCTCTCACTTATGGGATTATGAGAATGAGAAAATGAGAAAAAACTTTGGAAACCATTAAGAACTCTATGCAAACAGAATGTGATGCTTTATTTAGTATGGTTACATTGGATTTTTCCAAGTTATGAGAAAAGGACATGTTTGATGAATGAAATTTCAAGGACTTCACCTATTTAGGTAGCATTAAAAATAACTAATTTGGTGGAAACATTTCTAAAATATAGTACCTGTCTCTTTCTTTTATTAAACAGAACATAATGAGCATGATTTAACCTCATTTAATGAGTCATGGCTATTAGTACAAAGTGGGCTGCAAAGCAGCGATTTTTGTCTTGATTATTAAAGTGGAGAGGAAGGATGGCGTCCGTCCGTATCCAGTGGCCCCAGCCTTCTTGCTTTGCCTAATTAGGTTATTCCTATCACCTGTCACTTCTCACTATCCTAAAAAGATGACATTATTGCTTCTAATCTTGAGTTTTCCGTAGGCTTGGTTGAGATCAGATTTACAGGAGAAAATAGGAATCTAAGCCTGTCAAGAGTCATTTTGGCTTACCTAAAATGCAAAATAAATAATTCCTCCCCGCCCCCGAACTGGAGTGGTTCTGTGTCTGTGCTCCAATGGAAGAGCGAACCTTCCCCACTGCATGGGCCACGCCACTCTGATGACGTCGCATAATGGCCCTCATTTGTCACTTCCGGCCTGCCTTCTCCTCAGTGGCGTGGCAGACGGCACAGGAATCCTAAACTTTATACCTCACACCACAGCGCCTCACATACCCAGTGCATTTAAAATAAATGTCTGGGGCGCCTGGGTGGCTCAGTGGGTTAAGCCGCTGCCTTCGGCTCAGGTCATGATCTCAGGGTCCTGGGATCGAGTCCCGCATCGGGCTCTCTGCTCAGCGGGGAGCCTGCTTCCCGCTCTCTCTCTCTGCCTGCTTCTCCGTCTGCTTGTGGTTTCTCTCTGTCAAATAAATAAATAAAATCTTAAAATAAAATAAAATAAAATAAAATAAATGTCTGTTTTGGGATGCCTGGCTGGCTCTGTCAGGTGGAACCTGTGACTCTTGCTCTCAGGGTTATGAGTTCAAGCCCCACACTAGGCCCAAGGCCTACTGAAAAGAAAGAGAGAAATAGCTTTAAAAAAAAATAAATGTTTCTGGAAATAAGGGCATCTTTTCAGGCTGGTTGCAAAGTTGTCTAGAATTAAACTCTATTAAAAGGTGATTGTTTCTGATTATAATATTCAGGGATGATTCATGAACACTTCACTTTTCAAGGGACAATTTTTGAAAGACATTATCCATGTGATTATGAAACGAGGGAGGTGAGAGAGAAAGGAATATAAATGAAAATTAAATTTATTCATTATTTCAAACCTCTGGAAATTAATTGAAAGCAAAGCCTGAGTCATTGCTGAAGCATAAATAGGGCCCCTGATGCTCACTGTGATGAGGAATTGGCCTGTCAAGGGAATTCCAGGAAACCTGTATGTGAGGATACGGCTGTTGTGGGTGTCAGTGAGCTCGTGCTGATGAACCTGCCTGCCTGCCTTCCTTCCTTTCTTTTTTCAAAGATTTTTAAATTTATTTGTTTGCGAGAGAGCATGGCAGGGGGCGGGGCATGAACGAGGGAGGGGCAGAGGGAGAAGACGACACCCCACAGAGCGGGGAGCCCGATGCGGGGGCTCAATCCCAGGACCCCAGGATCATGACCTGAGCCGAAGGCAGACGCCTAACCGACTGAGCCACCGAGACGCCCCTGATGAGCCCTTCTAAAGTGAGAGCCACATGGTAACTGTCCAGCAGTAATTGCAGAATTTCATTAGGGATGTCACTAAGAGACCAGTTGACAGTTGGGTATATTCCTTATTGTGGTAGCTACTCATTCTTAGCTGAGCTAATGCCCAAGAAGCACACATATACACACATACATGCACTGTCACATTCACACAAACATTTGGATAAAAAAGACTCTTAAGAGGCACCTGGTGGGCATTGGGTTAAGTGTGTGCCTTCGGCTCAGGTCATGATCCCAGGGTCCCAGGATCGAGTCCCGCATCAGGCTCTCTGCTCCAGCTCTCTGCTCCATGGGAAGCCTGTTTCTCCCTCTCCCACTTCCCCCTGCTTGTGTTCCTTCTCATTGTGTCTCTCTCTGTCATATAAGTAAATAAAATCTAAAAAAAAAACCAAAAGAAAAAAACTCGAATTTTTTTGAAGAGCATAGAATTAAGGAGTATGCATGTACATATATATGTACGTATGGTTTTATGTGTCAGTTTCTTACGAACATGTACAACACGTTTCTGTGTGTGTCTGTGTATAGTTTCCTACAGCTGCAAAACAGATTACCACAAGTTTCCTAGCGACTTAAAGCAACACCCACTTATTATCTCTCAGTGTCTGTGGGTTAAAAGTTCAGGAGTCTGGGGACAGCCTACCTGGTTCTTCTGGCCAGGGGCTCACACAACTGCAAGAAAGATATCCTCTGGGCTAAGTTCTTATCTGAAGGCTTCACTAGGGAGGGGTCTGCTTCGAAGCTCCCTCAGGTGGTTGGCACCACTCCCGTCCTTTAGGCTGTGGAACGAGTGCTAGTTTGCTTCCTCTGAGCCAGCGATGGAGAGAGAACATTTGCTGCTTCAAGTCTCTGACCTCTAGATGCTTTTAAAAGGTCAAGTTCATACAGGACAATCTCCCTTCTGATGAATTCAAGAGGAGCTTTAACGACATCGGCAAAATCCCTTAGCCTTTGTGGCCCACAGCCTAATGCAGTAATGGGGGTGACATCCCCATCACACTGGCCATATTCTGTGGGCCAGAAGGAGGTCGCAGGCTCAGCTCACACTCAAGAGGAGGCGACTTTATATAGATAAAGGTACAGATTACAATAACTGGATCGTATTCTTTGCCCTCCTCTTCTTATTAAGGATTGGATTTTAAGATATTATTTTTTCCATGAGTGAGTGCCATTATTACAAATCCGAATATAGTACATCTTTTTTTTTTTTTTTACGATTTTTATTTATTTATTTATTTGACTGCGATCACAGTAGCAGAGACGCAGACAGAGAGAGAGGAGGAAGCAGGCTCCCTGTTGAGCAGAGAGCCTGGTGTGGGGCTCAATCCCAGGACCCTGAGATCATGACCTGAGCCGAAGGCAGAGGCTTTAACCCACTGAGCCAACCAGGTGCCCCAATTTAGTACATCTTTGTATTTTACCAGTATAGTCTTCTCTTTTGCTTTCTCCTTGTCAAAGTCAGCGTGTTCATTCATCCAAAAAGCAAAATCAGTGATGGCAGGGAAGACATGAGACTCTAGATTGACACATAAGCTGTGCCTTTTTTTTAATTAACAACTTGGCAGAATCAGAAAACAGAAGATAAAACCAGCAAGCATCTTGACAGCACAGAAGTGATTATATAATCAGTGGGAACAATGGAAAAATAGCTTCCAGGGCAGCTGAATCCTGGTGGGGAAACCCCAATTTGCTAGGGGCTTATATACGTGTATATATATAAACTCACACTTCCTAGAGAAATTTCTGTCCTTCAGTGAATTTGATTAAAGTAAGTATCTTTGGTATTTTCCATGAGTCATAGGCAGTATTTTGTTTCTCTTTTCCTTCAGTCTCCTCATCCAGCTCATCAAACAGTACTGGATTTTATGTGTGAAACATATCACCCCACGTGTATCCCCACGACCTTTGTGCAGGTCTCGTCTTCCACATGGGCTGCACTCCTGTCTCTGTCTCCCATCATTCCTTGCACAGTTGGACATATGATGTAAAGTGGGTCCTGTTGTAATTGATGCCTGAAACTCTCATGGGTTGCTAGTGCATTGAGGGTAGAATCTAAGCTCCTTATAATGGCTGAAAGTCTGTACTGGTTACTGTTACATTATCTGCAAATAACAGAAACCCCAGATTGACAAATACATTTTATGTCTTGGAGCATACAGTCCAAGGATCTGTTGCAAGAATTTTTCAATTGCCCACCCTTCCCCCAGCTCCCACATCATACCACCCTAGGGTATGGCCCTGGTTCTCTCTGCCCAAGGCAACATTTGGATAATAGCAGGATATAGGAAGGGACAAAACAAAAGGAGATTCAAAGCGTGTCACTTGTATTGGTGTGGATAGCTCTCGGATGATGTCCTGCAGCATCTTTATTTATATCATATCGGTGAGAATTTAGGCACCGGGCCCCACCTGACCTCAAGGAAAGCTAGACAGTGTGATGCTTATCCTGGGTGGTGACGTGCTCAGCTAGACGTCACAGTCAAGGATGAGGGGAGCACGTAATGGAGGAAATCCAACAACCTTTGCTTTAGTGTGCCCCTGGCCACCCAAATATTTGTGTGTGTTCTTTGCAACACATATTAACACCCCACCCTCCGCAAAGGAGGAAAGTCCACAGTCCTAACCACTTACAGCATCTGGACCGAAGTCCAAGATAATATCTGGGCCATCCTCGTGTTCTCTCCCAGGTCTGGACTGTGGGTTTTTGTTTGTTCATTTGTTTGTTTTGGTCTAAAAGACGTTATTTGATCTTCAGCTCACCACTTCTGCCATGGACTAATGGCATAGGAAACCCTAATAAAAACTCTCATTCGTAGAAGAGAATAGGGAACATAGGCCAGGCCCGGTTCCATTGTAATCATCACATCCGACCGGTCAGGAACAGCAAGGATTTCCTTCCCTGGTAGCTGAGCGTTTTTCTGATTGAGCTTATCCTGCCCTCGGAGAGGAACTCCGCTCTCCAGTGTGTCCGTGTCCCCGCACTCAGCCCTCCACAAGGTTTTCTTCATGCGTTATTGCCCATGACCTCATTTATGGGAGGACACGGCAGAACATGCGCTTCCTGGGGCTGTTTGGTTGATGGTCATTTTAGGGCCGGGATTCTCTTGGATTCTGAACTTTGACAGGTTTTTGCAGGCTGAGAGTGGGGCTTATTTGGAAGGCTTCTGAACTATTTACTCATGCCTGTCCCTTTGATAAATAACTTCAGCCAAAGGCACTGTCTGGGAAGTTTGTAAATCCTGGACCCCTGGCTCTGCGCATCCCAGCCTACGTCGGCTACAAGGTGACCTTGGAAATCATGGCTTCAGCTTTTCCCTGTCCTCAGCCTCTGGGCTTTTGGAAGCCAGCTGCCTTTCTCCTTGTCAAAGGAGATACTCTGGATCGCTGATTCTGTCTCTTCTCTTTGCATCTCTTCCTGCTCGCTGGGCTCCAACCACCAGGACTTCTCTTGGTTCTTTGGATATGCTGACCTCTGACCTCTTACCCTGCTCAGTCATGGCCGCAGGCTGTTTCTCCTCGGCATGTGTCCCCCCCTCATCATCTCATTCTTCCTTCTCGCCTTCAGCAACTGACCTTAGTCTCACCTGTCACTTCCCAAGTTCAGATGTCACCTCTTAGGAGAGACGGTTCTGTCCACTATATGTAAACAAATTCCCAATTTTTATTCTCTAAATCCTCCATTTTGGCTTTGTGTTTGCTTCATGATGTTCAACCAATGGATGATGTTAAATTTGCTTTCTGTAGGGGGTTGAGTGGGGCCCACTCCATCCCAACAGGTTTATGTCCAGCCAAATCATGGAATAAGATGTTATTTGAAAATAGGGTCTTTGCAGATTTAATTAGTTAAGTATCTTGAGATGGAATCATTGTGAATTTAGGGTAGGCCCCAAATTCAGTGGATAGTGTCTCTTCACAGAAGGACGAAAGGATATGGAAAGACATACCAGGAAGAAGACCATATGAAGATGTAAGCAGAAATGAGTTATGTTGGGAAAAGTTGGGTGGCTCAGTTGGTTAAGCTTCTGCCTTCAGCTCAGGTTGTGACCCCATGGTCTTGGTTGGGATTGAGTCCCACATCAGGCTTCCTGATTAGTGGGGAGGTTGCTTCTCTCTCTGCCTGCTGCTCCCCCTGCTAGTGCTTTCTCTCTCTCTGAAAAATGAATAAATTTTTAAAAGTTTTTTTTTTAAAGGTATTTATTTATTTGTTTGAGAATGAGAAAGAGAGAGCATTAGAGGGGGAAGGTCGGAGGGAGAAGCAGACTCCCTGCCGAGCAGGGAGCTTGATATGGGACTCAGTCCCAGGACTCCAGGATCATGACCCGAGCCGAAGGCAGTAGCTTAACCAACTGAGCTGCCCAGGCCCCCAGTAAATAAAAATATTTTAAAAATATTTGTTTAAAATAAAAAGAAAGAAAGGAGTTATGTTGTCACAAGTCAAGGAATGTCAGGGCCACCAGGAAAGGGAATAGGCAAAGGAACATTTTCCTCTAGAGCCTTTGGTGGGAGCATGACCCTGCCAGCACCTTGGTCTTAGGCTTTTGGACTCTGGAACTATAAGAGAGTTAATTTTGGTTGTTTGAAGCTAGAAAGTTTGGGGGCAGTTTGTTATGATAGCCCTGGGAAACCAATACACTTTCCTTTTTATTTAGTTTTGTTTCACTCAGTCATTCATTCGACAATCCTCTAGAATGTTGCTTCTCAGACATGAGCCTGCATCAGACGCACCACGGAGTCTTCGTGAAACAGATGGCTGGACTCCACCCTCACTGTTCCTAAGGTGGGGCCTGAGAACTCACTTACATTCCTGTTAATTTCTCAGGTCGTGCTGATGCTTCCGGACTGGGGGTGCCGTGGGGATCACACTTTGAGAACCCCTGCTCTTAGGTAGTGTTTGAGGGTTAGGACTTGATTTGTCTTTTTCAGCATTATGTGTTCAAGCCCTGGCCCCGGGGCCTGACGCAGGGTACAACCACTAAGTATATGAGGACTGACATATTAAATCGGTCGGTTAAGAAAAGCACATCTGTGTATGTTACTCATCCAACATATTCAACTCCCAGAACGAGTACTGGTTAAGCAGAGAGACTTCTGTGTCCCCAAATCAAGTCGTGTACAAACTTAGTACCTATTTCCTGCTGTGACAAATAGCTAGGTCTCCTAGCTCTTTAACAAAATAAGTCCATCAGGTGATCAAGGTTCATACACAGAGGGAGGGACTCTTTGACCCTGAGGCTGCTGAGACTTGAATGAAATGGAAATTTGACCCATGACATTGTGTGTAAATGGCAGAACCCACAGCTCTGGTTGTGGTGACGGCCATGTGAGTTAGATGTTTTTCAGTGGTGTTCAGGTCATTTATGACTTTCTTGGGAACTCTGAGAATAGTTCCTTAAATTCAGACTACTGAGAAAAAAAGAGGTTTCCTTGATAATAGAATTTATCAATCCCAAGTCCATATTAACATGTGACAGTTGGTGGCCACGGATGGTATCTGCCCAGCGGATGTGTTTTGTTTCGCTTGCAAAGTCTGTGTAAATGTGGAAATCTTCATACACATATAAAGTCCTTGTCAATGGTCTGCCAGATCTCAGTGGCAGCTGCCCCGGTCAGGTGGGTCAAGGGCACCTTACGGTGACATGTACCCCATGGCGCATCTTACACCTGGCTTTCCTTCAGTCACCTTACTTGCTGGGCCCTCCTGTAGACAACTGAATTTTCAACCTGTTGTGTTGTATAACAAACATTAGTGAACACGCGCTCTGTATTAGGAACGGGAATCAGATGCAAAGAGATGATTTAGACAGCCCTGCCCTCTGAGCATGCGAGGTCTGCTGGGAGCGATGGGTGTTGAAGCAAATACTTAGGATGGTAGGAGCTCTGTGATGGAGTTTTGTATAAAATATTATAGGAGATACTGTTAGTTATTGTAATGAATCGAGAGAGAGAGAGAGAAACCATCCAGAGGGTTTTTGTCCTTTCTTAGATGAGATAACCGTAGATGTGAGGAAGATAAAAAACAAAACAAAAAAACCAAAAAGCAAATGCAGAATGCTTCCCAGCAAAGTGCACGTTTCCACTGGGCTTTTCCTTCTCTCTCTCTCTCTCTCTCTCTTTTTTTCTTCTCTTTTTATATTTAACTATTCCCATTTGTCAAATACATTTAGTCTGTACTCTTCTTATCTTAGAGGCTAGCTATAAGATTATAAGGCTATCGATTCTGGTTTTTCCTTTCTTCATGGTGTCAAGCGCGTGATAAAGTATTTCATTTCAGAGTACTACTTTTTTGGTGTCACCAGACACAAAGGATAATAAAAAAGAATGAAATAAACAAAGCATCAATGCCAGCACCAACAATATGTTTCACCCTGGCTGACGCGGTGCAAGCCTTTCTTCATCCGCCACTTGGTTTACTTTCCATGGTAATTTTTTTTTTTTAAAGATTTTATTTATTTATATGACAGACAGAGATCACAAGTAGGCAGAGAGGCAGGCAGAGAGAGAGGAGGAAGCAGGCTCCCCGCCAAGCAGAGAGCCCGATGCGGGGCTCGATCCCAGGACCCTGAGATCGTGACCTAAGCCGAAGGCAGAGGCTTCAACCCACTGAGCCACCCAGGCGCCTCCTCCATGGGAGTTTTAACCTGGAGGTCGGCAACGGGGTAATTGCCTGGCTGGTCATGACACAAGTTCTATTCCGTGTAGGGTGTGACACAGAAACCCTGGGAGGAATGCCTGGATGTAGTTTGTGATATCATTCATGCATCTTTCTGCTGTGACCTCTGCCTACAGGCCTGTCCTATTGCCTCTCAGGGATGCGCACCCAATTATCTGTGTCGATTCCTGGTGGAAAGAGAACAAAACGCCAGGGCCAGCACCGAGAGAGGAGAGGGTCTCCGATTTAAAGTCGGTAGATTTTTGTACATGAGGTGATCTTGAACAACTGAATGGGGGTCTACCAACCAAAAATTTTCACCTAAATTAAAGCTGGGTAGTCAGTGTCATTACTGTGTCCAGGGATTTCAAGGTGTTTTTAAAGTGATGGTCTGTGGCAGCCGTTTGACTTGCTGTGAGTCTCATTGCGTGACCACATGTACTCCATACGCCCGGCACTGATGCCCCTTCTGGCTCGCTCTCTGCCTCTCTGCAGTTCTATTCAGTGTTTCTACTTTCTTCCAGCATGTTCTCTCAAGGGTGCTTCAGTTGTCTTTGCTGTATGTTTTTTGTTGTTGTTGTTCTTTATAAAACAAAGTATTTTTTGCCTCTTACATAAAAAGGTAGTGATTAGAATTAATGTGCTGAAGAGCAGGAAGGAATTAAATACACATTATCATCAGATCGTTACAACCCACTCGAGACTACCCTTAAAATTTCACGGAAGCGTGGCAAATATTTCTTGAAAGTCAGACTCCTGAACCACGAGGACTACCAAGCATTAATTTGTGCTTTCCATGTTCAGAGTACTGTGAATTCATTCGGTGCAGAATATTTCTTTAAAAGGGTGTATCGTCTGGGGTCTGGCTGTACCGAGCCCTGGGAGCTTGTCAGTCTGGTAAGGAGATCCTAGGAGCATGTTGTGAAAAGACCCGCTGTGCTTTTCATTCTTCTGCCTCTCCCTGGGCCTGGCCTCTGGGGTCCGTGCGTGGGAAGGATTGTTATGACTAGAATTGGCCACCGTGTTTGAACATCCAGCTGAGCCAGTGTCCTTTGATTTTCTGCTGACCAGTCTGCATGTTACTTATACCTGACCAAAATGACATTTTATTTAGAGTGGTAAGCCTCAGGAAGACTCTGAAGGAGGTAGAAGAAGATAGTTGGTGAAAATCACTATCCTTTAAGACAATTAGTCTGATGTGTTGGAGTAAAAGGTGCGATTTGATTGCATCTGGCTTCAGCAGTTTTGAATAGGAGGCAAGAGAGAAGTTCTTGGGGTCCCCAGGCTCTGCTTTTGTCCTGTTCCTAGTCACTGAGCACGACTTCACTGAGTTCAGCCCACTGTGCTCCAGGGCCTAGCTTGGCTCTATGGACTCAGTCCTGTATTTGCCTAGCAGCTAAATACATAGCATCCTGGCTTCTAATACTGGACCTAAAGCAGAACAGAATTTATTAATTTGCCAAGAATGCTGCCAACTTGTGTTTTCTAGTCAGTTCAAATACTCTTTACAGACAAAATACTTAAGTCGAATTACCAGTGGAAAGCCCGTTGCTGTGAGTGACCTTGTGTTTCAAAAGAAGGGTGTTACCCAGTTATCTCCGCAAAGCCACATTTACCCTTTGTCTGGAAAGGGTTGAGCTAAACCACCCTTTTTTTCCACTGGAAGGGTTGGAATGTCACTCTGAAGGTTTGCTTCCGGCTCCTTCTTTCCCTGGCTCCCTCTGGTTGAGCCCTTTTGTCACCCTGCTGAGTGTGCTAAGCCTCGAGTGGTTACACTGTCCTGGCCATGAGGCAAGGAAGCTTTGCACAGGTCTGTGCTGATCATACGGTTTCCATAGTAGTAAGCCCCAGGACAACCTGACTCCTCGTTTACAAGTTTCTGGAATGTTAGCACTGTCATTTCCAATATACTGACTCTAGGTCTGCATTCTAAACTAAGACAGGCTTTAACGAATGTAACAATGACCAGAACTGGAAACTGGTTTAAAAGCAGCTTCAGATTCTCCTAATCCAAATAACTGCTCAAGTATTTAGCAGCTGTGTAAACTTGACAGAGAGACCAATTTATGTCTCAGTTTTTCATCTGTAAAATGGGAATAATAATAATGTCTGCTTAATAGAATAGTTATGATCTGTGAGTTGATACGCACATGATGTGAAGCATATTTCCTGGCATATATTGAAATAAGCATTAAGATCAGTGTTAGTTATTACTATTAATACTGATATGGTCTGTGTGTATGGTTTGCGTAAACCTCTTCGTCATGTGTCAAAAACACCATTCAGGTGAAAGCGGGCTGGCCACATCTGAATGGGGATTTTGTTTCTGTCAGTGCAGTGAGCTCCCCGAGTCAGTGCGGACATTTTAGGAGCCTTGTGACTGCTGTTTACAGGTACATGGATAGCTCTGGTGCCTTTTCTTAGCCGAGTCCCATCAAAAGTTTTATTTCAGTTAATCTGACACATCTGCATGTACAGACACACCCTCGGAAGGTTGTAGTCTCGATTTTGAACCTCCTCCTGAAAGAGGGTGCTATATTTTATGAAGATTTCTTCATCATGTGCACAGGTTGTTTGGGTGTCATTAATTCACATCTAACCAAGTTCCAAATGAATTATCCAGCATGTTTGTTCTCTGTTCCTTCCATATTCCATCACCTACCTTAGACCTTTCAAACCACCAACACATGGCCATGGTATGACTCGACTTCATAAGGTCCTGTTCTGTTGGAGACAGTAATGTCTGGATGGTTTCATGGGGTCAGGAAAAAAAGAAATCAAATTTCACTTAAAAGATTGAACAAGCTGAAACAGTGCAATGAGATAATACACGCCTCCATCATCCCAAGACAGTTTAGATACCAAATGAACTAATCACTATTTTAATTCTGAATTGATTCATTACCATGATGAAACAGCTCTCATTTATTAGGTATATTGATGATACACATGAAGAGCCAATACATAAAACTCACAGAATTTTTTGAGCATGGAATTGAACAACAGTCTATTTTAAATTCAAGCACATCTACCACACCATGATTGCTACTCATTTCACCCGTTTCACAGACCATTCAGGTGATGAGTCACGCGCTGTCCCTCGCTTGGAAGAAGAACAAAGTAATGTCTATCATTTAACATCTGACATGAATTTTATAAAGAGGGTCAGAATCTTACCCAGAGCTCTTTGGACTGCTCAGAAGGATGGTGTTTTGTCAGGATCGAGGGCTGAGTCATGGTCTGCATCCCAAGATGCAGGTAATGATCATTTATAAGTAGCTAAAAAAAAAGTAGCTAAAAAAAAAATGATGGAACATTTTTTTCCCCCCAAAATCACTTCCAGGGCAATGCCTCACCCAAATGCTTCCAGGTTGATACTTTACATCTGACAGGTCATAAAAGAAAGAGTTAAAATAGGGGTCTCTGGTCCATATTACTTAATGATAACATTAAGTTCTGAGTGCTCTATCAAAAGTCTGTCAAAATGGCCCTGGGAAAATGTCTTCTCCCTGCCATGTTCACTCCCCCTTTTCCAGAGGTGTCCTGGTTTCTCACCTCACCTCATAACACTTGACTCATACCTCAGTGATCTTATTAATCAAGCAGAAATATCTCATTTTCTTTTTTTTTTTTTTTAAATATTTTATTTTTATTTATTTGACAGAGAGAGATCACAAGTAGGCAGAGAGGCAGGCAGAGAGAGGAAGGAAAGCAGGCTCCCCGCCGAGCAAAGAGCCCGATGCGGGGCTCGATCCCAGGACCCTGAGATCATGACCTGAGCTGAAGGCAGAGGCTTTAACCCACTGAGCCACTCAGGCGCCCCAATATCTCATTTTCTTGTCCATTTGTGAGTGTATAATAGATGCCCAATATTTTTTTTCCAATAAAATGTAAATTAATGGGTGCATTGAAGTAATGTTTATTTCTCCTTGAGGAATTTGGAAAGTTCCTGCATTTGGATTATTCCAGAAGGATGACTAGGTGTTTGTCAATAAGGAAAGAGAGAAGGGGATTCTGGCGAGAAAGAACAAAGGGCATAGATTTAATGAAAACGTATGGTGAGGGGCACAGGGGTGGCTCAGTCAGTTAAGCATCTGCCTTCGTCTCAGGTCACGATCCCATGGTGCTGGGATGGAGCCCTGTCTCGGGTCCCCGCTCAGTGGGGAGCCTGCTCCTCCCTCTCCCTTTGCTGCTACCCCTGCTTCTACTTTCTCTCACTTTCTCTCCCACTCTCTGTCAAATAAACAAATAAAATCCTAAAGGAAAAAAGAAAAGGAAAGCAAATGGTGAGTAGGGGAAGGCTTACTAGTTTGGTATAGTGAGGCCCATGGATGAGATAGAGTGGGATCCGGGCGGTAATAGAATGTAATGTTGGACAGGTCAGGGGAGATTAAATGATGAAAGGTTCTTAAAGCTAAAATAAGCAGAAAAGAAAACGTTGTAACTCCCAGGGTTATTATCCATTATAAAATGGATTATGTGTTCATAAACGTACAAAAGATAAAAAATATTTATCATTCCTTTGTGAACTTTGACTCTGTACTGTTCAGTATGCCTTGAAAAATGAGAATAAGCATAAGCTCCTAAAAGCTCCTTTGAGAAACACCGCGTAAGTGAATTGATGGAGGGAGAGACAGATAGACGGCTTCATGGGCAGATTTATAACAAATTGATATGTATGGTTTGCCGGGCTAATAGGAACCCCAGACATTTTTGTATTTAATTGACCTTTACTGTGGCCTTGGGATGGAACATCTCATTTCTTAGTCTCCTGATACCTTTGGCTACATAATTTTGGGCATTGGAAGAGTAAGCGTGATTGTGCCAAAGCCATTGACTCCCAGGGATATACTAAAACTTTGGAAACATTAAGAAAAGGCCAGGGAAAATATTTTCTACCTTACTTTGGGAGGCAGGTCTCCAATAGTCTTTATACGAAGATAGGCGTCATCATAGCTGGCACGTTTCCCTATTGCCTGACTGTTGGAAGATGTAGCCATTCATACACCTCTTCCACATCAAAATGGCTCCCTCTTCTTTGACAAATGTTGTTTTTCCAGCTGCTTACTTAATACAGATATTTGGACGCAAAAAGATGTGAAGAAAGATAGCCTTTAGGTTTGAGCCTGGATTGGGTCTATAAATCATTGTGTTGTTCTGAGGAAGGTAAGTGGTGTTCCGTGACAGGCTAGTTACTTACAGATGTGTGTTGGTAGCAAGTCCGTCTACGTGGAGACCCAGATTCAGGCATTCACAATGAGGAGATGTATGATATTCTGTGCATGGAACCCCAAGTCCTATAGCTCAGGTGACAGCAAACCTTTTCTGTAAAGCACCAGATAGTGTATGTGTATGGTCTGTGAGCCATAGGACATCTGTCTCAACTTCTCACCTCTGTTATTATAGGGCAAACGCAGCCATAGAAACTATGTAAATGAAGAAGCATGGCTGTGTTCGCATTAAGACTTTATTTATGGGTATTGAAATTTGAATTTCATGTAATTTTCACATATCATGAAACATTACGCTTTTTCTTCTTTTCAACCATTGGAAAACCCAGAAAACTTTTTTTTTTTTTTTTTTTTTTAGTTTGTGAGCTCTACAAAAACAGGTTGCAGGCCAGATTGGGCCCACAGGCCAATATTAGCTGAGTCCAGACTGAGACGATCGTGTCTGCCTCTAGAATGGCCATCTGGATCTGCCGGATGGATTACTCCCAAGCTGCATGGGCGAGAAGCATCCTTTCCCCGGAGATCAGTTTTTGCTTGAGTCTTGGTGGGAATGATTCTCACACCAGCTCCTTACCCTTTTCTACAGCAGGTGGTTTACCACATGGAGAAAACCAAGGAACACACTCGGAGTTGTGGAGGGAAAGCGGTGTGGCAGTCCCCCTCCAAAGCTCCCCCAGCCCCAGCTCCTCACCTCCTGAGGTACTGGCCCTCTGACTTTTCAGGAGTGGAGCAGCTGGGGGGCCTGGAGGCAGGTAGAAGCAATGGAAAGGGATTTTCAACAGGAACAAGGTGACACTTACTTTTTGGTTCCTTTTTTTCTTCTTTTTCTCTCCTTGTCAAGAGCCGCCAGTGGCATAGGGATGCAGGTTGTCCTAACAGCTGAGTGACAGATGGCATGCTTCCCTTTAATACAAATTTCTTAGACATGCGTGTACGCTCACACATATGTACATATGTGTACACACATGAATGCCCGTGCAGGAAGTAGGCTGTAGTCACAATCTGGGATATGAAACACTCATGATTACAAAGTATTCTTGGGACCAGCATCTGGAGGGGAAGAGAAGGAGGCAGGAGGCAGGAGAGGGAGACTTCAGGCCACAGCGGAGGCCCAGTGACGGAGACCCCCCATGCGGAGTGCTGGAATCGGAATGATCTTCAGAGTCGTCCCAGATTGGCCAAGACGAGCAGGTCTTGATGCCCTCACTTGATTGTGTCATTAGATTTTTGAGCCACTTGGGAAGGGACATGACCTTGAGTGGGGCAGTTCTGTGCAGCAGGGCGATCCCTGACGTGGTTGACAGCTGAAGGCTTATCTGCTATCTCCGACCGAGGCAGCAAGTCCTTCAGTGCCAGGATCCATCTGTCCATCTGTGTGTCCCCCTACTCACTTGTCTATCTATGTATCAGTCACTCTAGCGTGTGTGTGTGTGTGTGTGTGTGTGTATGTGCACACACGTGTGTAAATGTAAGAATTCTAGTATTATAGATCCTAGCATAGCGGAGAGCACTTGAAATAATTTGCTGGAAGGATTAATGATGATTTCTATGGTGGTTGCTTTGATTTAGTCATATAGGAAGGACTAAGAAATAATTGAGGCTTAGAGAGAAGAAGAGGAAACTCAAAAGGAGGGCTTCTGACTCATCCTGTGATCCATTTGGCCTTTTTGAAAAGCCAGACAATACCTAAATACTGGATCTGAAGAGTCACACTCCCTGAAACACAGTGTTCGGTGTGTGATTAAGAGTCTCTCTCTGTGTCTTTTTCATATTTTTTGAATTAGAAGGCTACTGGAAATCTCGTTTTGGCACTGGGGAACAATTTTACTTTAAAGTATATATTTGAAACAACCTTATTTTAAAGGGGTTTGGGTTTTTTAATTGGCTAGGGAGCAGAGGCCATTTGGATTATTTTTCCTTAAAGGAGCACACATTTTGGACCATATGCATCTCAGGACTTTCTGACAGTTCTCAAATTTCTTGGTTTCTCATTGGGCCGTGAAAATGATGGAAGATGCCTTATCCCCACCCCACCCCCCAGCTAACAAATGAGTCTGTGCAGAATCTCCGCCACTGTTCGGGAGGCATAATCAACAAGGTTGTATTACAATATTAACTGGTTAAAAGTATTTATTTTGTTGGCATTTTTAAGCATGGCATTTGTCTTCTGGCAGCCTATCTTGAGGTTGGTGAATTTTCGATAAAGTTTCCTTTGTTGCCTTTATTTTGATTTTTCTTTTTCTGTCTTTCAAGTAATGTAGCCGTTTGGACAGTTTTGTTTTTTTTTTTTTTCTAGCAAGTCACTGTCATTGTTGACTACATCTCCCTTCAGAGTGATCGTTTGTTAGATGCCCTTATGTCCCATCTCTGCCATCGCTGACAGTGAAATCAGGTCAGTGACCCTGACTTGACTGTCATTCCTCTCTCCTCTTTGCCCTTGTCATCCAATATGTTCCCAAGCTCAGCCAACTTTATCTTTGTATGAGTTTTCAGATTTTGGCATCTGCAATATCTGCCTAGGGCTAGGTTCTAATCATCTTATACCTGAAATATTTTAATGGGCTCTGGCCAGTTTTCTAGAATGTTCTAATCACCTCACTTTCCCTGGGCGCTGCCCCGGCTCTTACCTGCCCTTTCTCAAGGTGTCTCTCCAGCCACCGCCAGCCTATTATCACTTATGTCCTGGGCACCCCCAGCCCCAACCCATCTCTTCCTCTCAAGCCATGTTGGTCTCCCGGGAAGCCAGACCCATTTTCCCTCAGGGTGTGTACAGCTGCTCTTCCCGTGTCTGAGATCTTTCTCCCCCCGACTCTTTCTGCCTCTGCTCAAACACCCTCCTCACACACCAGAGTTCCCAACCACCTGTCCAAGAGAGCCAACCTCCAGCATTCTCTGTCTTCTCGCCCTCCTTTAGTTTTACTCACGGGACTCATTAGTATCTAAAAATGTTTTCTATACCTGTCACTTGATTTTGTCTATCTTCCCCCATTTCAGTGTTGCCCACAAAGGTAGGGCCTGAGTCTGTGCTTTTCACTGTGACCCTCTTGTCCCGAGATGGGAGCGTGCGGTCCTTCCACCGATCATCTGGAAAATCACACATTTCGGTCTAGTATGTGGAGGCGCTCAAGAGGATTGAAAATGTGTGCAGCTCAGAATGTCCATCCTTGACTTGGTGCCCCAGCACAGCACCCTGCCCTGGAATGTTCCCCACCCTCCTCCCTTCCAAACTAGGTCTCCTCCTTGCTTCCAAGCTCACCGGGCCTCTCCGTGAGACCGCTCAGCCCCTGGGTGTGACTGCTTACACGTATGTATTTAATCTAGATGGGATAATCTACCAAGAAAGGGAAAAATATCAGAATTCTGTTGCTTTGGGGAGTGACTCTCAAAGTGATTTAAAGATGTATTTTACTGGCCCCTTGTCTAGAAATTACATGCTGAAACTGTGTGATTTACTTAGTTGTGATGGCACTGCTGTCTGCATCATTTATGTCTATCATTGACCAACCTTTTTCTGGTTTTCCGTAATCATAAAATATGGAGAAGGGAAAATTCATTGTGCTTTATAATGGCAGAAGAGCAAGACAGGGAAAGGTAAATCATTTATCCAAGGTCCTATACTATATTCCTTCACAACTGAGAAAATAATCCTACTTCTAGGCTATGGTTTTCTAATCATAGTGAATGATAACAGTGGTCTCTCCCCACAACAGATTGAAATTAATTTTCATTCCTTCCTTTCTTCTTTCTTTTGCAGTTTCCTGAGCAATATTTTTGGTACCAAATAGAGTTTATTTGAGGCATTTTTTTTTAATTTTTATTTTTTCAGAGCAATATTCTCTCTTTTAATTTTTTTATTATGTTGTTAGTCACCATACAGTATATCATTACTTTCTAATGTCGTTTTCCATGATTCATTGTTTGTGAATAACACCCAGTGCTCTGTGCAACCCCTGCCCTTCTTAATACCTTAATACACATCACTGGCTAACCCATCACCTCACCCTCCCCAACCCCGCCAAGACCCTCAGTTTGTTTCCCGGAGTCCAAAGTCTCTCATGGTTCGTCTCTTCCTCCGATTCCTCACCTTCATTTTTCCCTTCCTTCTCTAATGTCCTCCACACTATTCCTTATGCTCCACAAATAAGTGAGACCATATGATAATTGAATTTCTTTCTTTAACTTATTTCACTCAGCATAATCTCCTCCAGTCCCATCCATCCATGTTGATGCAAACGGTGGGTGTTGGTCCTGTCTGATGGAGGCATAATACTCCATTGTATATATGGACCACATCTTCTTTATCCATTCATCTGTTGAAGGGGGTCTCAGCTCTTCCCACAGTTTGGCTATAGTGGACATTGCTGCTGTGAACATTGGGGTGCATATAGCCTTTCTTTTCACTACATCTGTATCTTTGGGGTCAAGACCCAGTAGTGCCAGTGCAATGTCATAGAGTAGCTCTCTTTTTACTTTTTGAGAAACCTCCATACTATTTTCCAATGTGGCTGTACCAACTTGCATTCCTCCCAATGGTGTAAGAGGGTTCCCCTTTTCCCACATCCTGTCCAACATTTGTTTTTTTCCTTCCTTCTCAATTTTGGCCATTCTCACTGGTGTAAGGTAGTATCTCAATGTGGTTTTGATTTGAATTTCCCTGATGGCTAATGATGATGACCATTTTTTTCATGTGTTTGTTAGCCATTTGTATGTCTTGTTTGGCAAAGTGTCTGTTCATGTTTCCTGCCCATTTTTTTTACTCGATTCTTTGTTTTTGGGTGTTGGGTTTGAGAAGTTCTTTATAGATCTTGGATACCAGCCCATGATCTGTAGTGTTGTTTTCAAATATCTTTTCCCATTCCCGTGGGTTACCTCTTTGTTCTGTAGACTGTTTTCCTTTGCTGTGCAGAAGTTTTTATCTTAATGGAATCCCGAAAGTTCATTTTCGCTTTTGTTTCCCTGGTCTTTGGAGACGTGTCTTCAGGGAAGTTGCTGTGGCCAATGTCAAAGAGGTTACTGCCTATGTTCTCCTCTAGGATGTTGGTGGATTCCTGTCTCATGTTGAGGTTTTTAATCCATTTTGAGTTATCGTTGTGTATGGTGTAAGAGAATTTTTCCCAGTACCATTTATTGAAGAAACTCTCTTTTTCCATTGGATATTTTTTCTGCTTTGTCAAAGATTATTATTTTTTTTTAAGATTTTTTTTTAATATAATTATTTATTTATTTTTTTTAAACATGTATTTTTATCCCCAGTGGTACAGGTCTGTGAATCACCAGGTTTACACACTTCACAGCACTCACCAAAGCACATACCCTCCCCAATGTCCATAATACCACCCCCTTCTCCCAAACCCCCTCCCCCCAGCAACCCTCAGTTTGTTTTGTGAGATTAAGAGTCACTTATGGTTTGTCTCCCTCCCAATCCCATCTTCCTTCATTTATTCTTCTCGTACCCACTTAAGCCCCCATGTTGCAACACCACTTCCTCATATCAGGGAGATCATATGATAGTTGTCTTTCTCCGCCTGACTTATTTCGCTAAGCATGATAGATTATTTGACGATAGAGTTGAGGGTCCATATCTGGGCTCTCTACTCTGTTCCATTGATCTATGTGTCTGTGTGCTAGTAATATGTTGTCATGGTGATCATAGCTTTGTAATATAGTTTGAAATCAGGCAACGTGATGCCCCCAGCTTTGTTTTTCTTTTTCAACGTTTTCTTGGCAATTTGGGGTCTTTTCTGGATTCATGCAAATTTTAGGATTGTTTGTTCCAGGGCTTTGAAAAATGCCATTGGTATTTTGATCAGGATGGCATTGAAAGTATAGATTGCTCTGGGCTGCATAGACATTTTAACACTGTTTATTCTTCTGATCCATGAGCATGGAATGTTTTTCCATCTTTTTGTGTCTTCTTCAGTTTCTTTCATGAGTGTTTTGTAGTTTCTAGAGTACAGATCCTTCACCTCTTTGGGTAGGTTTATTCCAAGGTATCTCATGGTTTTTAATGCTATTGTAAATGGAATCGGTTCTCTAATTCTCCTTCTTTAGTTACATTGTTAGTGTATAAGAAAGCAACTGATTTCTGTGCACTGATTTTGTATCCTGACACATTATTGAATTGCTGTATGAGTTCTAGTAATTTATGGGTGGAATCTTTTGGGTTTCCGCGTAAAGTATCATGTCATCTGCAAAGAGAGAGAGTTTGACTTCCTTTTCTAATTTGAATACCTTTTATTTCTTTTTGTTTTCTGATTGCTGTTGCTAGGACTTCTAGTACTATGTTGAACAACAGTGACCAGAGTGGGCATCCTTATCATGTTCCTGATCTTAAAAGAAAGGCTCTCAGCTTTTCCCCATTGAGAATGATATTCACTGTGTGCTTTTCATAGATGGCTTTTATGAAATTGAGGATTATTCCCTTTATCCCTACACTCTGAAGAGTTTTAGTCAGGAAGGGACCCTATATTTTCTCAAATGTTTTTTCTGCATCAGTTGAGAGGACCATATGGTTCTTCTCTCTCCCATTAGTTTGTTATATCACATCGATTGACTTCTGCATGTTGAGCCACCCTTGCGTTCCAGGGGTAAATCCCACCTGGTCGTGATGGACAATGCTTTTAATGTGCCATTGGATCCTGTTACTGAGGATCATGTCTTTAGCAATTCTTTCCAGAGGTGCCGGAATCTATGTGTATGTGTTAAACATTCTGTGTGGTGGGCTGGAAGCGCTGATAGGCAATACCAGTGATGCTCCGAATATGAAATACTGCAAGTAGAATGAAAAAAATTGGCTATTAATGGGGCAAAGGGTGGAATAAAAGAAAGAAAGAAAGAAAGAAAAGGAAAGGAAAGGAAAAGAGGCATTGTCTTCTTGGGAAAGACAGTGACTGACTCTGGGGAAAAAGAAAGTCATTTCTGGTTTTCTTCCTTTGGCATATAATGTATGTTGGGACTCTTGTCCTTAGAGTATTTATGGTCAGAGGTCAGCTATTGTGACAGAATCAGGTTTTCCACATATTTCTTCTGATGCTGACATCATACTGAATAAGGGTGAGGCAGCTGTTGTAAGGACTACTCTGCTCCTAGGTTACTACCTCCTGGAAGTGCTTCAGCCCAGAGCACACTTGTCTTCCTTCCTCAGCTTCCTCCTCCGCGCACAGCACAGCAGACCTGTGATTACCTCCCTATCTTCATCCAACCAATAAGAAGAGTTTATCCTCTCAAACTGTGACTATTCCCTTTAAAGAAGAACTTAAGTGAGGGAAATCTTGTAACTTCTGTTTTCTTCAGGATGGTGAAGAATATCAGGAAATATGCAAGGTTGGAAAATGCAAATTTCAATCTAATATCACTATTAGAAGTGCTAATTAAACTGGGAATAAGACCGTGCAATCTGAATTTTAAAATGGCAGAAGACTTTGAAGGTTATCCAATCCAACCTTGAACCAGAAATGGGAACCCTTGTCAAAAAGCCTGCTTGAATACTTCCAGAATTGGTAGGGAGGCTCTACCTCAGGTCAGCAGGCTCCCTTTATAGAGATCGAGTTGGTGTGAGCTTTTGCCTTTAGCCTCTGCTTGGTGCTCCTTCTGGGAGTTTTGGTTCGGGCTCTTTTCCTCTCATGCCCTCACTCCTTATTGATAGAGAAGTTTTCAACAATCCATAGTCCATCTGGGTAGAGAGCTTCTCTTGTAAAAGCACATGGGCTCTTAAGGTTCTTAGGCTTTTTTTGGGATAGAGAAAGATGCTCAGGAGACTTTAGGGAAACCAAAGTGTGTGTTTCCCATTTTCAGGCCATTTAGGGTGGACATGGTAGAATTGGCTTCTGTTGTGAGTGACTACAAAGGAACGAGTCTTCAAGAGAAGCCCCAAATGCTGTGGGATCAGAGAGGAATGGACACTAATGAGTCAGATGTGGCTAAGCAACTACTGTAAGATTATTCTTAGTACTAACCTTTTGTTTGTATGCACTTACGTTGCTAGCCCTTCATTTAAAAAAGGAGTTTTGCTTACCCTGTGCGTCAGTCAGGATGCCAGCAGGAAGGAGAATGCACACAGGAAAGGTTATGTTTGAAGAGAAGGAGTGATGCTCTGTCCAGAGGATAGCAGGTTTAAGGGACCATCATGGAATGGAGAAGAATAGGGAAAAATCATTGCAAAAAGCCCTTCCCTCTGCTGGAGCTAAAGGTGTAAAGGTACGGAGGTCTTGTTGGGAGCTATCAAGGGCATCCAGCTGCAGCAAGGGGCCTGCCTGTGAGGACTGTTCATTAGGAAGGGAAAGGCAGGAGCCACTGCAGCCCACAGAGGGGGAGCAAAGGATATTCCCGTGTCCCACATTCCCCTTGCCCGGGTCCCACGGAGCTTGGCCCAGAGGCCAGCCTCCAGAGTACAGAGCCGGGCGAGAAAGAGCAGAGCAGATGTGGACGGCCAGCAGGAACATCTGGCAGGTCTCTCCACAGGGTTGTTCACATAAGGAGCACCTCAAAAACAAGATGTTTATTGGATGGAATCTTCTCAGGCTAGCCCCAAGATCATGAGTGTAAATATCACTTGAAGCAAAGCTCCTATGATAAGTGGAGTTTCTTCTGAGGAGGGGATTTAGAATGACAAGAAAATATTAGTTGAGAGCAGGCTCATGAGTTTCTTTGGAAATGAACACTTTATCTGAAGGTGTGGTGTAAGCACATGAAAAGATGCTGACTGTCAGTAGCCCTTAGAGAAAGGCAAATCAGAATCACAATCAGATACAGCTACACACAGTACAGTGATTGTCATCAAAAAGACAGACAGTGACAAACACTGGCCAGGATGCAGAGAAACGGGTGTCTTTAAATGCTGGTGGGAATATAAAATGGTGCAACCAGTTTGGGAAACGGTTTGGGAAACAGTCTGAAAAAGCTAAACAGAAGCTTACTGTCTGACCCAGAAATTCCACTCCTGGTCTCTACACAAGAGAAATCAAATATATGACCACCCAAAGAATCGTACATGCATACATACATATATATACCACTTCTTTATCCATTCATCTGTTGAAGGACATCTCGGCTCTTTCCATAGTTTGGCTATTGTGGACATTGCTGCTATGAACATTCGGGTTCACGTGCCCCTTCAGATCACTACATTTGTTATCTTTAGGGTAAATACCCAGTAGTGTGATTACTGGGTTATAGGGTAGCTCTATTTTCAACTTTTTGAGGAACCTCCGTGCTGTTTTCCAGAGTGGCTGCACCAGCTTGCATTCCCACCAACAGTGCAGGGGGCTTCCCCTTTCTCCGCATCCTCACCAAAGTCTGTCGTTTCCTGACTTGTTATGTTTAGACATTTTGACTGGTGTGAGGTGTCATCTCATTGTGGTTTTGAATTGTATTTCCCTGATGTTGAGTGATGTTGAGCACTTTTTCATGGGTCTGTGGGCCATTTGGATGTCTTCTTTGCAGAAATGTCTGTTCACATCTTTTGCCCATTTATTCATTGGATTATTTGTTCTTTGGGTGTTGAGTGTGATAAATTCTTTATAGATTTTGGATACTGGCCCTTTATCTGATGTATCATTTGAAAATATCTTCTCCCATTGTGTCGACTGTCTTTTGGTTTTGTTGACTTTTTTTTGTTTTGTTTTTTGTTTTTGTTTTTTTGTTTTTTTTTTGCTGTGCAAAAACTTTTGATCTTGATGAAGTCCCAATAGTTCATTTTTGCCCTTACTTCCCTTGCCTTTAGTGATGTTTCTAGAAAGAAGTTGCTGTAGCTGAGGTCGAAGAGGTTGCTGCCTATCCTCAAGGATTTTGGTGGATTCTTGTCTCATATTGAGGTCTTTCATCCATTTGACTCTATTTGTGTGTGTGTATAATGAAATGGTCCAACTTCCTTCTTCTGCATGTGGCTGTCCAATTTTACAAATACCATTTGTTGAATAAACTGTCTTTTTTCCATTGGATATTCTTTCCTGCTTTGTCGGAAATTAGTTGGCCATAGAGTTGAGGGTCTATTTCTGGGCTCTCTATTCTGTTCCATTGATCTATGTGTCTGTTTTTGTGCCAGTACCATACTGTCTTGATGATTTCAGCTTTGTAATAGAGCTTAAAGTCTGGAATTGTGATGCCACCAACTTTGGCTTTCTTTTTCAACATTCCTCTATAAATTTTAGGATTATTTGTTCCATTTCTTCGAAAAAAATTGGTGGTATTTTGATAGGGATTGCATTAAATGTGTAGATTGCTTTAGGTAGCATAGAAATTTTCACAATATTTATTCTTCCAATCCATGAGCTTCGAACATTTTTCCATCTCTTTGTGTCTTCTTCAATTTCTTCCATGAGTACTTCCTAGTTTCCTGAGTACAGATTCTTTGCCTCTTTGGTTAGGTTTATTTCTGGGTATCTTATGGTTTAGGGTGCAGTCGTAAATGGAATTGACTCCTTAATTTCTCTTTTTTCTGTCTTGCTGTTGCTGTATAGAAATACAACTCATTTCTGTGCATTGATTTTATATCCTGATAGTTTACTGAATTCCTGTATGAGTTCTAGCAGTTTTGGAGTGGAGTAAATCATCCTTTTAAAAAATTTTATTTATTTATTTTTAAAACTAATCTCTACATGTGATATAAGACTCAAACTCATGAACCTGAGATTAAGAGTTGCATGGTCTTCCGGCTGAGCCAGCCAGGTCCCCCAGTGGAGTACTTTTTTTTTTTTCAAGTAGCCTCCACACTCAGAGTGGGGCTTGAACTCATGACTCTAAAATTAAAACCTGAGCTGAGATCAAGAAGTGGATACTGAATGGACTGAACCATCCACGTGCCCCACGCTGCAGTACTTTTTTTTTTTTTTAAGATTTTTTTTTTATTTATCTGACAGAGATCACAAGTAGGCAGAGAGGCAGGCAGAGAGAGAGGAGGAAGCAGGCTCCCTGCAGAGCAGAGAGCCCGATGTGGGGCTCGATCCCAGGACCCTGGGATCATGACCCGAGCCGAAGGCAGAGGCTTAACCCACTGAGCCACCCAGGCGCCCCGGTGCAGTACTTTTAAGACCCAAATTTCTACTTGCTCCAGTAGCGCCGCTGTGTTCAGCCCATTCTATATCCTGTATCCCTAATTCTTTCCTTTCTCACTGTCGCCATCTCCTTTCTGTTGTCTCCCTCATAGTTTCCGTTGACCGTGTGACACTTCCCTTCTTGAACCCCCATATCATGTATTATTTGCATTATAACTGTGGCTCCTGATTATATTAAATTTAGGGCTTAGTTGTATCTTATTTTGTTAGTATTCTGTAACTGCCTTGTGTTGATTTGTAGTGTCTTCCCAAATGATAGCATTCAAGTTCCTCTTGGGTTGTGTATAAGCACGTTTCTTTGTTTCTTGTGAAAACAGCAAGATGCTGGTAGACCAGCTCTCTGAGGAAAAAAAAAAATGCCCTGATTTGTAGCCTTTGCCAGTTTCTGCAGGAGAAATACTTCTGCCATGACCAGTTTCAAGCTGTTGGTGGTTTAAGAATTTCTTGCACCATTTATGAAAATTGAACCATTAGTTCCTGCGAGCAGGTGTGTACACCAGCTCCAGCACACATGGAAACTAGTATAGGGCCAGAAAGGTCCAGTAACCATCCAAGAGTCCGAGTTGGTTTGTGATGAAAGTTATAGCAGCTGAATCTTTAGACCTTATCGTGAATATAACGTCTGGAAGCCCAAAGACATAAAAAAGACTTTCTGTAATATTTTCATATTCCATAAAATAATACTAAGAGGAAACACAATAGAGTTGCCAGTGACATTATACATGTATTAAATAGTGTTTTTAATTCAGCTGTAATTCATTAAAGTTATTTATTTACGGGAGACTCAGCCACTCTCTGATTTAAGCTCTAGAAATGTGATGACTGAGGCAACTTAACTGTTCTCCTCCACGAACTCACAGTAGGAAAGAGAGAACAGTAATAAGAAACACCAGTAAAATGCAGTCTTTGCTTGTGGGACCCTGAAGAGCATCCCTCCCAGACGTGGGGGGAGAAGACTGTAAGGGTAGAGAAAATCTTTCTGAAGGCTTACTTCTGAACAGAGCCCTCAGGGACCATACTGCCTTTAGAGCCCGTCCTCCTGGGCAAACCTGGACAGAGCAGTTAAATATAATAGACATTAGATTAAGAATTAGGCTTATAATAGAATTTTACATTTGCTTGAGTGGACAATAAACAGACCCAGGTGACCAACGGGTTACCGAAGGTTCATGTTCATGGATGCTTTGGGCCCTTTCTAGGTCTCGCATATGAAAACTGCATTTTTTACACAAAGGAAAGAGAAAGTAGTCTAGATGCTAACATCCTGTGAAAAATAAGCAAGGATAGTATGATCCCCATTTCTAATTTTTTAAACAAGTATGTTGACAGATGTACTTGAACTGGGACCAGGAGCAGTCCCCAAACCAGCTGGAAATGAAAACAAGGTAGAAGATACCTTTTTTCGCCTAAAAAATGGAGATTATAGCCATTTTCAGGTAATCTGATGGTTCTGTTTCTTTTTACCTCAGCTTAGTTGCCTAATGGGCTTTGTGGCTGAATCTCAGTACCAGACACGGCGTGCACCACACGGGTCGCTCACTGTGAAATCGAGCGTCTCTGCGGGACTGGACAGTACTCTGGGGGAGAGTCAACCTTTATGTCACCTCCGGACCACTAGAACAGGTTTTCACAAGGGACTGTCCCAAGAAGATTTCCACCATGATCATTTGTGGAGTCCATGGGGATCTCTTTAAAAAGGAGGGTTCCTGGACCTTACTGTAAACCTGCCAAAATGGGAATCTTTGGGGGTTGAGCCTTGAAACCTATATTTTGGTTAAGTGTCTGAAGTAATTTCACACCCTTTAGAGCTCATGACTGTGTCTGACACTCCAAACTGTCAGTACATTTTTGTAATTGAACCGAACTTCCTCATTCATCCTCCACCGTCAACACTCACTCACTGGAAACTGAGGGGCCAGTGCACAGGTTGGTTTTACCTGATGTATCTTGTTTGGCACATTTTATTTCTCTTCAGGAAGAGTCATATTACAATAATAGCACTCTTTCTTTGTCTTTTATTGTCCACAGTCTGTAAATTTTCACATTTTTTAAATATTTCTTTAAAAATTAGTTTTCGTCATTATCATGAGAAAACCAATGAGTGCACATGATTTTATTAAAAGGGAGTCCAAGCAGAATGACATGTGCAGGTGGGTACCATGACACTGTCCCTGTTGGGTGGTGACTGCTGTCTCCTCGCTGCCCTCTTCCTGGTTTTCCGAGACCTTATTTCTAGGGGAGGGTGCTTCTGAATTTCATAGACTATTGCAGAGGAACGGGGCATCCACACTGGACATTTTGTATGGAGTATTCAGGGGGATAGTCTTGTGCTGAACATCCTTATATAACTGGAGTCCACATTTACACTGTAAGGGTCAGCCTGCTTCTGGGCACCTCCCATAGCAAGTCCTGGGAATCGGTCAATGGGATTGTGTGTCTGCTTTCTGGTGGCTTCTCAGCTTCTCTTCCTAGGAGCCTTGTCCAGCTTGGGAGTCCTGGAGCTTAGGTGTCCTCCCCCACTAGGAAAACACAGCGTCGATATTCTCTCAGAAAATGTGGCAGAAAAGGAGAGAGACATCCAGGAAGTGGTGGGGATAGAGTGAAACTCCTTCCCTTTCCAGGTCTGGTGAGTCTCTCCCTCCTCTGGGCTCGTGCTCTATCTCTGCCAGCCACTCGTCTCTCCGGGAAGGTTTGGGATGGTCTCCCCCTCAGACTCTGTAGAGCCCTCAGGGTGAGTTGTCTTTCTAAGGAGTAGGTGTGCGCATGATGTGAGGGGGGGGAGGAGAGGCCAACATCTGTCAAACTTCCAAACTTCCCTGGTAGTGTTTCCATGGGCCCGTACTCTAGAACACCTGTGGACACACCTGTCACTTCCTTCTCTCATTCCCCTTAGGAAATAAATAACCCTTTTTCTTTTGCTTCTGTAACACAACTCTACCTCCCCCACTACACACATACATACAAGCACATGCACACTCCATCCTTTGCCACTCTTGTCTCCATTAGTAAGAAAAAAGAAAAGGAAGTATTTATCAGAGCTCCCAAGTAGATATTATTGGTGAATCCAGAACCAGGAAATGGACTTTAGTAGTGAAACTGATCATAAATCAAGGTCAGCTCTGTTAGTGTGGGACCCTTGAATTGGCCAGAAGGCCCACCTAGAGTCCCAGCCTCTAATTTATTTTTCTTAATTTTTTAAATTAACATATGATGTATTATTTGTTTCAGGGGTACAGGTCTGTGATTCATAAGTCTTACACAATTCACAGCACTCACCATAGCACATACCCTCCCCAATGTCCATCACCCAGACACCCCATTCCTCCCACGCCCCTCCCCTACAGCAACCCTCAGTTTGTTTCCTGAGACCAAGAGTCTCTTAAGATTTGTCTCCCTCTCTGGTTTCATCTTGTTTCATTTTCCCCTCCCTTCCCCTATGATCCTGTATCTTAGGATCCTCATATTGGAGAGATCATATGATAATTGTCTTTCTCTGATTGACTTATTTCGCTCAGCGTAATACCCTCTAGTTCCATCCATGTGGGTGTAAATGGCAAGATTACAGGGTTTTTTGATGGCTACATAGTATTCCATAGTATATGTGAACCACATCTTCTTTATCCATTCATCTGTTGATGGGCATCTAGGTTCTTTCCATAATTTGGCTATTGTGGACATTGCTGTTACAAACATTCAGGTTCACATGCCCCTTCAGATCACTACATTTGTATCTTTAGAGTAAATACCCAGTACTGCGATTGCTGGGTTGTAGGGTAGCTCTATTTTCAACTTTTTGAGGAGCCTCCATGCTGTTTTCCAGAGTGGCTGCACCAGCTTGCATTCCCACCAACAGTGACACCTGTCATTTCCTGACTGGTTACTTTTAGGCATTCTGACTGGCGTGAGGTGGTATCTCACTGTGGTTTTGATTTGTATTTCCCTGATGTTGAGTGATGTGGAGCACTTTTTCATGTGTCTGTTGCCCATCTGAATGTCTTCTTTCTAGCCTCTAATTTAATCTGCATTTTCTCTGATTTATACTCAGAAAAAAAACACAACTTTCGCTCACCTTTGTTTTGAACATTTCCAACATTCAGAAGTGTTGAGGGAATAAGGGGGTGAATATCTATATGCCGCCTCAGTTTAATATTCCTTAATGTCCCATATCCTAGTTTCCCAGAGCTGCGTCACCGCAGTCTTAGTGGACCAGAGCAGCTCGCCTTTCTTAGCACAGAGGTCTCTAAGTCCTCGGTCCAGGAGGCTCAGCAGGATTCTTGCTCATGGTCTCTCAGGGTCAGTCATGGCATCACAGGGCCACACTCTGATCTGAGGACACTGTATAAGAGTTTGCTTTCAGGCTCATTCTGGCTGTAGGCTGACTTCAAGTCCTCGTGGTTAGACTTGGGGGGTGCCGGCTCTCAGCCCCTCCAGGCTGAGGAGAGTTCCCAGCCCTGGGCCTTCTCCTCTGCCCTCACGCGATGCCACAGCCCATGCCAGGTTCCTCAGGTGAAAGCCCCCTCATCTTCAAATGTCTCGCTTCCGTTCTCATTTCTCATTCAAGCACTGGAAGAAAACTCTGCTTTTAAAACACCCAAGTGATTAGATGGATAGTCTCCCTCTCTTGAGGTCACTGATTATTAGCTTTTAATTAGATCCACAATTTCTTTTCTTTTCTTTTCTTTTTTTTGGGGGGGGGCGGAGGAGAGAGGTCATATGACCATAACACAATCAGAGGGAAGAGATCCTGGGAGTTATCTTAGGATGATTGGGGAAGAGAATTTTAAAAATATATAATTTAAATTACTTTAAATCGAAGTAATTACATGTGGCTAGGGGCTGTGCTATTGGATAGCGTAGGGTGAGACGCCTGGTTAGATCTTGGCAGGTACATTTCATGCGTGATTTTGTGGACTTCTTATCGCGTCCCTTTCTTTTCTGGTTTCTCTCTCTCCTTCCCCCCCCCCCCCTTATTGAGAAATCATGGAAGTTCTTTCAGCCTAATTTGAGCTCTTTGATTTTGTTTGATTGGTTTTTGGTATGAGAAACTGTCCCAAGTTCACCTTGTCCTGACCTAAAACTTGGAATCCAGTGGCCCTTGAGCTGTCAGAAAATGTATGCGGAAACCAGGATCAGGGAGCTGAATTTTGTCACTGCGACTGTGTCAGTGTTCCCAAACTTTGCAGTAGAAAGAACCGTGGGAGGAAAATATGTACATATTTTTTAGTTCACACTAATTTTTCTCCAATTTAAATTTAAAGTTGCCAAAAAAAAATGAAATGGGAGAAAACTAATATTATGAGTGTTCTTTTCTTGTTTTGTTTTCTGTTCTTTTCTCGCTTTCTTTTCTATTCTTTTCTTGCTGTTTTTTATATTTGTATTTCCTTTCTCTTGGAGTAAATATCATGGTTGCTAATATCAACACACCTACTTAGTTTGTCTGTTGTAAGATAGGCAGGTCTGAAGATTAGAATATCAATATTGTTACAAACAATAAACCCACTAATAAAATGTAGAGTATATTTGCAGAATTTTTTTTTTTTTTTGCCCTTAGACTTGTATATCACGAAAACTGGACAAACAGCTATATTCAGAAGTTATTTGAAATAATTATTTGTTCTGTGTGGTTGTCAACTTGAAATATAGGTAATCTCATTTCCATTTATAGTCAATTTTAGGTAAAAAAAAGGTGCTTATTTTTCTTTAATTTTTCTTTTTACTTGATTTTTAAATTTTTATTACTCTTTTTTACTCTTTACTAATGTAAATAAGCACGATCTGATTTTATATTTAACTTGTTACAATGAATTATGATATGATTACAATATTTCACTCTCAGAGCTTTTTCTATGGAGAATCCATTCTTTTAAATTGGGTTATTAAATCCTTTAACAATAAAACCGATTTTTAACTTTGAGATTGCTTGTATTCTATGAAATTTTGGGCTAATAATGTACCTCCATCAAAAAAAACCCAAGTAGCTCTTCTCACAGATTTGTACTTGGGGCTCCAAGTGTCCTGCCCATCTGGCAATTTTATTTAATTATTTAGTGGTGTGATCCTTTTTGCCTTTGATTAAAAAAAGCATTGACTGAAAGTTTGCTCTTTGTCGGGTGTATGGTTTTGTTAATAGCTAGTAGGCTGGGAACTCCACGAGGACAGGGATCTTTTGACCTCCCCAAAGCACAGACCTGGCCCAGGGGAGGTACTCCACAATGATTACTGAGTAATTAATGAATGAACATTTCTCTGGGCTCCATTCTACCTGTGGAGATGAGGGACCCATTCATCAAGTCCATGTGACCTTGTAACAAAATTCCTATGCATTTCTGCCCCCAAAAGATGTCAGTTCCCTAGATTCTCTACTCTTTAATTATTTCTGTATGTGGCACATGAGAGCAAGTGTAATCACGTCTACCATCTTCAGGCCTTCAAAAAGGCTTAGACTGTGTCCATGGGAGCTGCTCATTAATAAGGAAGGGAGCAGAGTGACAGTCCTTCAGCAGGGACGCGTCACAGACTGCTACTTCTTTCTTTCCTTTCCCTAAGTCGAACCCATCACATTTTCCAGTTAGCGTGCATGATGATGCCACATTGAGTTTGCAGTATTTTTAAGGACCATCTATTCTTAACGGGATATGTAATATGATTCAAGTTGATGTAATGAACTAGACCATTAACAAAATGTCTTTGATTCTCCGCCTGGCTAATAACCATTTCCTCTGCATGTTATTATGGGGCAGCTAGCAACGGGAGCCAAATTTTTTTATTTACTTAAAAAAAATATAGTGACATTACATAGGATGTTTGGCAAAGTCATGTCCAGCCTGTACAGTTCTACTGCTTGCATTTGGCCAAAAGTGAGGACTGGATGTAATGAGATTCAAACTCCCTTACATTTCCAAATAACGGTTTGGCTTCTTTCCCTGTGCGCTGGGAGTGTTTAGTATAATTTGACAATCAGTGTGACTCATGCATGATTCTGGAAAGGTGTCTTTATTTTTTAAGGAACAGAGAGTGAAGTCTGAAGGAGAAAAATGTATTTTGTTCAATTTTTTAAAAAATGTGACTCATGTCATTGACATAAAGATGTCATTCTTTAAACTAGTGTTAAATAACTCTGTAATTCAGTTAATGCCACTTTCTAAAATCACTGCCATCACTACTGTGTCACAACCAACTCACCTTTCAGAACAGAATTACCATGACCTCTTGTTTTCTTTCACTTTGTAATTAAATATTTTTTCATATTATTACACATTTAACCGCTTATTAACAGCTGTCTCCAAAATGATGGGACAGAGAAAGGAGTTTCCCCTCTAGATTATGTCTGGAAGGGATACCAAAACAAATACCCAGTCCAAACCCTCAGTGGGTTGGGGTCGGAAACCAGCTCTCAGAGAAGCTGAGGTCTTTGGTGGTTTCGCCAGGTTGCTGCTTGGCAACAAAAATCCATTGTTTGTTGTTAACAGTTCTTCACCTAGTTAGAGAAACAGATTTTAGGGTTCCTAAGAAATATTTATTCTTGTCTTCTCCTTTCATATTAACAGACACGGACAACTGAGTTTCCTTAATGACTTGCTCAATGTTGCCAAGCAGAATAGCAGATTCATTCCAGCATTTTTTTTTAATTTATTTTGCATGTCAAAATGATTCCGGTTCTTAAAAATGCAAATCAACAATGGTCCACAGTACAATTAAAAGCATCAGCACAGGCCTTAGTGGCTTTTTTTCTTTGTTGTTGTTAATCACTTAAAATGGATAATTAACTCTCAGATTAATCCCTGGAAAATTAAAGGAACATCTGGTGAAGGCCATTCTTTTGGACTTTGATATAAAAGTGGTTACCAAGTGGATGCTTGCTGGGCTAGAAAAATTTTAACTTCTACTTCCTTTTATCCACCTTTTTACAGTCAGCCAAGCAATAGTCATTCTTACTAGAAGTTCACTACATCTGCAATGACTCGGACAATCGTGAAGCAGATTCTTCGTGAGCTGTGGTCGTAACTTCCTGACTGTATTCTTGCCCAGAAGAAACATGGTTATATCACTAATTTGATAGAACAGTTGTTGAAAAACCCAAATCCTACTGAATAAATATGAAGATCTGTTTTTCTTAAATGATCCATGAGTCAGGCAGCAGCCCATGGAGCAAACAGAGGGGAGCTCTGAGGAGTTACACAAAATGGAAGGTTTTCATAGGAAGGAGGTGGGGCAAGGGAAGTTATGAGCAAAATAAAAAGGGTTGTTCCAGGCTGGGTCACTGTCCTTCAGAGGGGAAGAGCACAGGGTCTTATCGTGGAGAGCAACTCATCTTCCTCTGAGCAAAGGAGAAGGCCCATGTGACAGATTAATTACCCCATTGGTGCTTATCAGAAGATTCCTGACTGATCTGTTGAAACAACTTTTCTGGGCAGGGTTGAAATGGCAGTCAGGTTAGGTGTGAGGACTCGGCCTCTATGACTATTTCATTTAACATAGTAATTCTTGAAACACAACTTTAAAATAATACTAAGAGATCTAAGATGAACTTGGCTTGATTACTTGAGTCATTGCCCCTGCCCCTTGGTACCATTATCCCTCGCCCCCTGATTTTATCTAGGCTCTCATGTCCCCACATGCTGGCGGGCAGTGCAAATCATGCTTAAAAGGACCAGCACCACCGGGAAGCTCCCTAGAAATGCAAAGTCAAGAGCCTTATCCCTTAAGGCTCACCGCTTTCTGGGAAGAACTCAGAAATATGTTTTCGCAAGCTTTCCACGTAACTCTGCTGTACATTCAGGCTCTCTCTTGAAACATTGCTTTTCTGGGGGTTGATTGTCTTTGGTCCATTGATGGTCTGTTGTCTTTGCTAGTAATTGGCTGGGGAAGCCCATGGAGCTCAAACCTGGCTTATCAGACCTAAAGGGATTTTTTCCTCTGGGGTTGCTAGGAAAACTTTTTAGCTATTTAAGGAGGCCAAAGCAAAAGATGAACTTCCCCCGCCCTGTCTTTGGACCATGGTATGTGAGAACGTGACGCGTGGAGCCATCTTCTGATGAGGAAGGTCACATGCAGATGGTATAAAACAGAAATATGGGAAGACCCTGCATTAATGAAATCAGGTCACCTAAACTCAGGAGTTTAAAAAAAAAAAACTGCTTAAAGAATTTTAGGTTTAGGTTTTTTGTTTATTTGTTCATTTGTTTCTTGTAGCCAGTAACTTCTGGGTACACTTGAATGCACAAGGTCATTTATGGCATATGTAAGTTAGTCACGTGGCTCATGTGACTGTTCTTGAAGGTAGATACTGAGGGTAAGACCTCAGCTCCTTTTGTATCATTTCTGTTTTGAACATGCTTTTTCAAAATGTTAGTAAAGTGTAATTTTGAGAAACTCTTTACAGTTACGTGTACCCTTTCTCCCCAGTGCTAATTGGCTTATAAATAGTAGCTCTCCTTCTGTTAATGTTCCTGGGTAGGAACATCAATATCATTATTTACTTGTTTAATTATTAACCTGTTTAAATTATTTAATCTGTCTTCTTTCCGGTCCCAAGAGGGTATATCCATATGGGAGGAGAACGTGAGCTGTATCTAAGGCTGAAAAATCTTCTGCAAGTGTTACCACTCTTTACATAAGATCCCCTGCTCGCTCCCCAGAAGAGCTGCTTCCTTTTTGCTGATTATTCTCATGTCCAGACAGCATTTACATAATCGGTTCCTGAGAAACTGCTTTACAAAATATTTTTGAAATAGTTCCAAGTTATTTATATATACTTACATAGACCCATGTATTCCGTGGTCCAGATTTTTTGTGTTGTGAAATTGTTTTTGAACTTTTTTATAATATACCCCTCTCTACTTCCCCTTGCAAATCTCTTCAGCCTCAGTGTTGTTATTTTCGGTTGAAAAATAGTATCTTTATATATTTGTGAAATATGTTATCTATAGAGAACAATCTCTAAAACTATGCTTTTATATTTAAATATAGCCCCTGGATACTTAGCAGTACTGCCATGTGTAGTCTGTAAGATTTAACTATTTACCTATGTTTTAAATTGATAAAATAGCATGAAAAATTATGATTTATAAATGACCATCTAATATGCATTTTTATGTGTTTTAGTAATTGATTTATAGCTTAATAGAATGGTGCTTTCTGGAAGGTTTCAATCCTTGAGATGTGTTGAGACATGCTTTGTGATCTGGTATATGGCTGTTTTTTTTAAATCGTATGTGAGCTTCCAAAAAACATATGTATCTGGAAAAAATTCCCCCAAATATTGCAAATATTCTTTGTTTGGGAAATTCCTGTCTATCCTTCAAGATTCAGGTCTAGGATCTCCTCCTCAGAGAAGGCTGTCCTGATGGTTTCAGGTGGAATCAGCTACTCCTTCATCTGGGTTCTTCCTATAGTATCACTTTGACAATAAATTTCCTTGTATACACTTAATAAACCACAAGATCCTAAATCAAAACCACCTTCTAATTTATCTCTAGTACTCTATCTAATCTTGTACTGTACCATTATCACACAGTAGGCCCCTCAGAGATATTTCTAGAAAGAAGGGAAGGAGGGAAGAAAGAAGGAATGACAAAGGTGGGGGAAGAGACGGGAAAAGGAAGAGAGAGAAGGAAGGGAAGGAAGAAAGAAAGAAGAAAAGAGAAAGGGAAGAAAAGGAAAGAAACAGGGAAGGGGAAACAATAGGTCGGTAATACATCGGAGTTAATCATCTTCTCAGGATTCTGCAAGTTTGGTTTCTATAGTTAGACAATGCTGTCACCCAGACAAAAAAAAAATCAACGCAGGGTTACTAAATAAAGAATGCACAACTTGAAAAGAAGAAATAATTATAGCTAACACTTTTGTGGTGTTTCTCCGCACCAGACACTTTCCTAAGCTCTATATTGGGTGTAGGGGGGGCTGGGAGTAGGAGGGTGTAAACTCATTTAATGCTCATAATAGACCTGTAAGGTGGATACTATTATTTATCATTTCTATTTTTCAGAGGCTGAGATTAAGACACTAAAATGTCAGCTGCCGCACCCAGGATCAGCGGCTCGAGAGTAGTTAGCAGAGCTGTGGTTGCTGCCCCAGCAGTCTTGTTCTCAAACCTGTGGTTTGAACCCCACACTGTTCTACCTCAATTTTTAGCATTTTTAGCTTTTTTTTTTTTTTTTTTTTTTTGAGAACAGAAAGAGCAAAACTTGAAAAACGTGAGGCAGCCTTGCCTCCTAGCCCTGGAGCTGGGTTTCCAGAACTCGGGGTCCAGCTGACGCTCTGGCTTATGCTCCCCATGGACAAGCTCAGGAGTCCTAACTCACGTGTCTGGGCTCCATCTGGATGCTGGAGACAAGGCGTTTGTTCCCTGCCCTAGGAGCTGCGGGGATTAGTGAGAGAGAGTCTGAAAGCGCTTTGGGCTCCTAAGAAGGAGTAAGATGTAGGTAGTGAAGGGGATTCGACATCCGCCTGTCCTAATTCTTTAAAAATTAGCTGGGGAGTATAAACTTTCCCTCAGCCCCAGGCTGCTTCTGTGCCAGGTCACGGTGAAAAGGACCCGACCCAGAGCAAACTGTGCCCTTGCCATAGTCTAAGCACCTACTGTGTGTCTAAATTATTTAGTTTGGAAAACCAGGGAGATTGTTTTATTCTTTTAACAGCCCCCGGGAATAATTGATTGTTTGGAAACAAACTTCTTCTTTTAAGCCAACTTTATTATTTTTTTACAATATTTATATATTTCATTTATTTTTATTAGGTTACGTTAGTCACCATACAGTATACATTAGTTTTCGATGTCGTGTTCCATGATTCACTGTGTGTAACACCCAGTGCTCCATGCAGGTCATGCCCTCCTTAAAAGCCATCACCGGGCTCACCCATCCCCGCACCCCCTCCCCTCTGAAACCCTGAGTTTGTTTCCTACAGTCCATAGTCTCTCATGGTTCATCTCCCCCTCTGATTTCCCTCCCCTTCATTTTTCCCTTCTGTTTCCTAATGTCCTCCATGCTGTTCCTTATGTCCCGCGTGTAAGTGAAACCACATAATTGTCTTCTTGACTTACTTCTCTGCTTGACTTCCTTCACTCAGCAAAAACCCTCCAGTTCCATCCGTGTTGATGCAAATGGTGGATGTTCATCCTTCCTGATGATAAGCCAAATCTTAAAAAGATTTGCAGAAATGTAAAATAATGTCACTCCTCTCACTAAATGTGTTTTGGGAAATGCAGGTTTTTTTTTTTTTTTTTTGGATAAACACTTAGGGTAGCATATAATGGATTTATACTTATAATTTTGATGACATAAGTACATGTATACACATATGTATTACAGGTTATTCAGTTTTAATTTACTAATGTTCAATATTAATAGATATAACCCATTTGATCATAAACCTTTAGAGTTCTCAATAATTTTATAAAAGTGTGAATGGGTCCCAAGATCAAAAAGTTTGAGGACTGCTGGGCTGGGGACTTCTTTCTAAAAGGCAAGAGGTTTGACCTTAAATAAAATGAGATGAAAGAGTGGCCAGAGGAGGACAGGGAGTTGTTTGTTTGTTTGTTTCATTTCTGTGATTGGTGCATCTTAGGGATGGAGACCGCGTGCTTATGTTTAATTCCTCCTGGAATGCACCCTGTAGATTAGTAGCTTATAAACTGCCTGTTGAATTATGTTCCATTCGTAGGTCATGAAAACACTTGAGAAAGTTCTAACTAGTGTTTTTACTTTAATGTGCTGAAATAGAATGGAAAATGCCAGAGGGTAGAGTAGGGTAAGTATTGCTTTGTGGAACATTTATTTCAATTAAATCTCTGTATTGAGGAATATGCATGTTTGTACTGTGTCACAGTGGAAAATGTTTATCCTTCTGTAGGTTGCTGTTCAAGTTTGAAAGCCTTTGCAAGAGAGAATCTTTTATTATTTTTATTAATGGTCATGTTAGCCCAGCCTTGGCTTGGATCTGACCTCCTGCTGTCTTGGTTCTCTGCGGTGCTGGCTCTTGTTCCCAAACCCATTACCCATTCTCTTGCCCACGGTCCTTTCTGTCTCTGTTGACTTCTCCATCAAGAAGTTGGGGTATCCACACTGAATTCTATGGCAACTTTTCTTTCTTTTCTTTTCTTTCTTTTTAAATATTTTATTCATTCATTTGACAAAAATCACAAGTAGGCAGAGAGGCAGGCAGAGAGAGAGGAGGAAGCAGGCTCCACGCTGAGCGGAGAGCCCAATGTGGGGCTCGATCCAAGGACCCTGGGATCATAACCTGAGCCGAAGGCAGAGGCTTAACCCACTGAGCCACCCAGGTGCCCCTGTTGCAGCTTTTCTTTTTCTTATGGCTGTTTTCTCTCTATCACCCCTGTCAGATGTCTGCTCAAGGCTGTGTGTAATGCTCTTGGATTTAATACTACAGATAGTGCCCCACAAACTCTTCCGGTCTAGTTCACCTGAGGCCCCGTCATCGCCATAGTTCTGCTGAATCCCCCCATGCAGTGTCTCTGATTGGTCCTCAGGGCCAGACGCAGAGCTCCAAGTGCCCCTTCTCTGAGACGTCATTCCTCCCCTCCTTTCCTGTCACAAACCACAGGCCACAACAGGCGTTTAACCTTTTACCATGGTAGATTCACAGTAACTACCAGCTACTTCAGCGAGGTATTTCGAGAAAATCGTTACACACTTGTTTTAACAACTGCCGTGTGGATCGAATGACGTGGGTTCTGTAGAGTTGCAAAAATTATATTAGTCCTAGCAGCGCTCCCACAGGATGTATGAGGCCAGGCAGCATGTGAACTGAGAGCATTTCAGGATGGTAGACACGTTTTCCCCGAATTTCCCTGAGAGAAGACTGTATTCCAAAAACATTTGTATGTTGATTTGTATTTTGATGTTCATTTTTCTTTTTATTCTTTTTTTTTTTTTTTTTTGGCAGTTTAGAGATTTTTTTGAGATATTCTTCATTGCTCTCTTTTGCACATGTGTCTTCACTGGAGGGTCCATTCCTTACCAACGTGTAACCTTGAGTCTGTTCTTGAGTCAGTTGCTTGGATTTCCATTCTCTCAGTTCCAACATTTGTACAAAGGAGTTAATAAAAATTACGTTATCTATGAATGCCTATAAAAGTAGAGAACAAATTTTACTTTATTTGTGTGCGAATTACTCTCTTTTGCTCATTAAATAATGTCACATCTGGTGCCAGAGTATCCACAGGGGTAGGAGGCCAGAAGCCAAAGCATGGTACATGAGCCCAGTCACTTTTTTGTTTAAAGCAGGCTCCAGGCCCAGCATGGAGCCCAACACGGAGCTTTAACTCACAACCCTGCGATCACGGCCTGAGCTGAGATCAAGAGTCGGATGCTTAACCAACTGACCCACTGTGCTTTCCTAGAATCATTCAACAAGTGACAGACCCGAGAGTCTCACCTGGTTCTCCTGGACCACGAAGGTCACATCTTCCCCTACCCCTTGTTCCCAAAGCTGGGTATCTGTGACAGTGTCCAAATGTTAAGGCACCAGATACAGGTTTACTTTCGATATTTTTATTTTTCCTTTAAAACAATAAAATCCAAAGCTCTTTTTTTTCTTTGTTTGTTTTTTATTTGACAGACAGAGATCAAAAGTAGGCAGAGAGAGAGGAAGGAAAGCAGGCTCCCTGCCAAGCAGAGAGCCTGATGCGGGGCTCAGTCCCAGGACCCTGAGCCGAAGGCAGAGGCTTTAACCCACTGAGCCACCCAGGGGCCCCCAAAGCTGTCGTTTTCTTTATCCAAAACACAGAAAGTAAAGCTCACAAGCTTTTCCTGACTGGCGGAGACCTGTAGAAATTCATGACTCTCAGTGGAGGGGGTCAGATTTTCTGGGAGTCCCTGGGGCTTACACTTGCCAAAGGGGGAGGTTATTGTCAGTAGTTGGACATCACTGTGGTCTCGTACAGTCATGCAGGTGGATGCGCAGCTGTGTGTCCTTGGGCAGGTCCCAGCCGAACCTCTTCTCTCCTCTGTAGCTGGACACGATACTACATGTGGCAAATTCTGAGCAGGCCGGGCCCCCCTCACCTGCTCATCTGACCTCTGGTGAATATACTTCAGAAAAAGTTACCATTTAGGGTATTTGTTAAAAATATGCTTTTTTGGAGTTGGATTACAATCCTAGCTAATGTTTCAGTTGTAAATAATCATTGAGTGTATGTTAAATGCATTTGCCTCTTTTACAAATTCCATTACGTAACCTTGATAAGTGTCTGCAAGGGACAGCGACTGAGCGTGTGTCTGTGTCACGTGTCGTGGAGGACATGTCATCTCCACATGGTCAGGGACTCGGTAAGGCTTCGTGTGTAAGGACGCCTGTCTTTTCTGGTAGATAATTACTGAGGAGTTGTCAACTGACATTTAATCATATTCAGTAATCCCTAATTTGTAGTTGCTATGGATATGGAATGAAATAATGTGTGCAGGGTACCTGGCTTGTGTTTCATGCACAATAAATACTCCTTTCCCCTTCCCTGGATCAAGCTTAATTAAAAGTTCTAGAGACTCGGGACACTCCAGGTTAGTTCAGTCGGTATGGTAGTCCATGATGAGGTGATTCTTAAATATATGTGTTTCTTGTTGGAGTTCCCTTAGCTATAATCCCCAATGAGGTCCTTACTGTTTGCTCAGTAGACATTCGATCAAACAATGAAGCAATGAAAAAACTAAACAAAGATTGTGTGTGTGTGTGTGTGTGTGTGTGTGTATGTTATGTGTGCACATATACACATACACATATATGCATGTATGTGAGGCAGGTTGCCTGGGCGGCTCAGCTGGTTAAGCACCTGCCTTCGGCCTGGGTCCTGATCCCGGGGTCTTGGGTTTGAGTCCTGTGTGGGGCTCTCTGTTCCCAGAGGCACCTGCTTCTCCCTCTGCCTCTGCTTCTCTCTCTCTGTGTCTCATGAATAAATAAATAAAATCTTTAAAAGAAAAAAAAAAAAAGATAAACTGAGACATGTTAAAAGTCTGAAGAGTTACCTGAACAGAGATTGATTCCAGTAGGCCATCGCCAGACCATGGCTCGTTCGCAGCACCCTGCAGATGGGAGCGGCGAGGGACTTCTCTAGACAAGGTCCAGCATCAAACCGAGGAAACTGACCAGCTCCAGCTTCAAGCCTTCTTACTTGGCCGTTTGCGATTGGCTGCCTTTAGCATTTGCCCTCCTTGGGAAGGACAGTTCGCTGGCTGTGACTGGTTGGCCTCAGGTTTCAGTTCCTGAACACTGAGGTAGTTATAGGCCTAGGTTTGGGTTGGTTTACAAAAGCCACAAAAGTATTAGTCTTCTGGTCTAATGGCCTCCTTGTTTAATTTTATTTTCTTAATGACTAGTTAAGAAAATTATTAGTGGCCAATTAATAAATTAATAATAATAATAAGGTGAGTATTAATTAAGAAACTAAATTATAACACATGTGTATGGACAATATGTCAAATCCCAAGCACTTGGAGATAAAAAAACAAATACAGTAGATCTTTTAATTTATTTGTTTATTTAACAAATTTATTTAACAAATACAGTAGAAATTTTAATGATTTTATTTATTTATTTGAGAGAGAGAGAGCATGAGCGGGAGAAGGGCAGGGGGAGAGAATCTCAAGCAGACTCCCCACAGAGTGTGGAACCCGATGCGGGGCTCAATCTCAGGACCCTGAGATCATGACCCCAGCCAATTTCAGCTGCTTAACCTTCTGAGCCACCCAAGTGCCCCAAAACATAAAAGAAATGTTAACTCATACTGAATTCCATCAGCAGTGTAGAGCCATTGAAGGTTTTCAGGTGTGTGCTTAGTGGTGGGGCACATACAGTGAACCCACCGGCACAGGCTTTGACCTGTGCTTCAGAAAAATTGATCTGGCAGGATTATCCAGAAGGAAATGATTGGAGGAAGCAGTGGCTGGGAATGGGAGAGTAATCAGGAGTGTGTGGCTGCCTGTGGGTGGGGTAGTAACGTCATGGTGGCAACAGTAGCAAGAGAAGAAGGATCAGATGCCACAAAGTGTGTATGTTGAGATGGAGGCGAAGACGGGTCACCAGAAACCCAGTGTTGAGCGGGAGGCGAGGACGACAGAAACCCAAGGCTTCATTGAAATCGCAGCAGGGGTGCGGTGGAAAATGGTGTAAGCATAGAAGAGCGTGTATGTGTGTGCATATGTGTCGCAGGGCACATTCTTAAGTCATCACCACGATGTAGACCTGTCTCTGCTCTGGAATGGTTCTTCTTTACCCTCAACGACAGCCACATTCTCAGCACTTCTATCTGGGTGTATGGGGACTTTTCCACACCAAACAGTTGCGTAAGACACCCTCTGAGTGTCCTACGATTCAACAATGACAGTCACTGGAGCCAGTGAAGACCTCACAGGTCAAGGGCTCAATCCTGTGAGAGCCTCCATCTTAGATGTTCATCCCAAGTAGTGGGTCCCAAGGTTACCCACAACCTCTGGCCCTGGACCCTTCCCCTCCTTGGATGCAGTTATTTGCTAGAACAGTTCACACAGCTCAAGTAAACCCATTTACTGGTTTATTATATAGTAATGAATATGCTATGATAAAGGTTGCAGGTGAACAGTCAGGTGAAGAGATGTGTAGGGCAAGGTTTGGAGGTATCCTCAGAGCAGAAGAAACCCGTCCCCTTGGATTGAGATGGGCTGTCTTCCTGGCATGTAGATTTGTTCCCCAACCTAGAAGCTGCCTGAACCCCATACTACTGGGGTTTTGGAGTGGTGGATCATTATCTCCATTTCCAGCCCCTCTCCCCTGGAGAATGGGGAGTGGAACTGAAAATTCTAAGCTTCTCATCATGGCTTGGTCTTCCTGGTGGCCAGTGCAGCTCCCACCCAGGAGGAACCCATTAAGAGTCACCTGATTAGAACAAAAGACTCTCCATCACCCAGAAAATTCCAGAGGATTTAGGAGCTCTGTGTCAGGAACCCAGGGCAGAGACCCGCATGTATTTTTTCCTATTATTTCACTCCTGTGCTTGAAAAACACGAGCATCCCATTAACACCCACCCACCCTCCAAAAAGATGCATGCACATTTCTGTATGCATGCAATGTGGAGGAAGATCTTGTTCTCCCTGTGTAGCTGTAATTCCCGGTTTATCACAGCTGTCCCCTTCATGGCCCCTCGCCTGTGACTTCCTTCACCAGGACTTTTCTTCTGGTCATACAACCATGTTGCATAATCACACTACGCCATCTTTCACCTTCCTTCTTTGTAATGCTAGGTAATTGTCCAAGGTTAATTTCTATTTTCCCTGCTTGGCATATAGTTCTGTTGTTGCCTTGGCAACCTGTGCATTATACAGCATGTGATACCATGCGTTGTAATGAGGAATGTTGGCTAAAAGGAGAAAAGTGCTATGTAATGAAAGGTGCATCCTGGCAAGGGTTTAGATGTGCATAAAGGACATGGAGATCGTTCCCAGTCTTTTAGGTGAACTGATGCTTTTGGCATAGATTCTAACATTTATCGTTTCCTCCGTAATTTCTATCTGCCATTCAGCCACATTCCTTGGAAGAAATGGAATGCATTTAGAACTGAATAAGTTAGTAGATACGAATGAAAAAAAGGAATAATTACCTTATAAATTTTGTATACACATTCAATCAATCCTATTCCATTTTGCTAGGAATATGACTTTGTTATTAGTAGTACATGGTGTTATACACGGGTTTAACATGCAAGGAAGCACTTTACAGATTATAGAAAATAGACCGTTTTGCCTGTGGGACACTGTTATAATGTTGCTTTTAGCATATTAATTGCATATATTTCAGGGCAAGTTAAACCCCTGAGACCTAACCTAAACCTGACACGCCTTATAGAATCTGGAAGGGAAATGATGTTTATTTAAGGACTGTTCCTGCAAACCAGTATGAAAAATGATTACGTTCCAGGACACCTGGGCAGCTCAGTCAGTTAAACGTTCGACTCCTGATTTCAGCTCAGGTCATGACTCACGGTCCTGAGATCAAGCCCTGCATCAGGCTTTGGGCTCAGCGAGGAGACTGTTTGAGATTCTCTCTCTCCCTCTGCCCCTCCTGCTCATGGCTCTCTCTCTCTCTCTCTGTCTTTCATATAAAGAAATAAATCTTTTAAAAATGATTACATCCCATGATTATGTTAGATACATATAAATATAACAATTTGAACTATTTTTGGAGTGGTGTATGTACCCCTGCCAGCAGTCAGATACAATTAGGATTTCAGATTAAGATTTTTGGCTAGGGCCGTGGGACATCAGCAAGCCAACCATAGTTGCTGAGTCGGCCGTGACCTTGTGAAATCTGTGTTTTCACTGTAAGATAATAGACACAGGCTATCTAGCGATGAGTAAGGCAAACTCACCCCCGCTTCTTGCCCCCCACTTTTTCATGAAATTGTTGAGAACTGTTGTCAGGAAGAAGGCAACCAGGAGTTCCGATTTCCTTGGTATGGTGAAAACAAAATCATAGGGGATATAAAAGAAAGTTACTGGACTGGAAGGTCTCTATTTGCATGTCTATGCTCAGACCTGGTTGCTTAGGGACTTTGTATAAACGAATCTACCATGCATCCTAATTGCTCTCTTGAGAGTATGGGGGAGTGAATGGACAGTGGCAGTAAGCCCTGTACAGAGAACTTTCTTTCACAGATGGACCAGCCAGGAGGCGACTTTGCCAACTCTCCACCTCCGGCCTTGCCCATGCATAGGATGAACCAGAAAAGTCCCACTGAGTTTTCCCCTTTTAAGAACCAACTGTTCAGTGGGTTGGGAAGATCAATATGCCTGTTAAATGCATCTGAAAAATAAAAGTCCATTTTAACTTTATAGAGCCTTGAGTTTGGCAGCACGAGCAAAGGTACAGTTAAAGGGGGAAGTTCTTTCCCTTTTGCCTTTCTATAATTTATTCATCGATCTCAAAAGAATTCTAGGAAACTGAACTTTAAAAATCAATCTATGAAATAAGCAAACCGAGGAATGTCGGGCAGAGGAAAAGGTCAAGCTCGTCAGCAGCAAAAACCGATTTAAAACCTTGAAAACATGAAACATAAGGCAAGTAGCCAAACCCACATACATACATTTATTTTTAGTGTGTGCATCTGAAGTAGTCATCATAGTCACTAGCGTGATTATGCTTTTGTCCTCCTAAAGTGATTTTGCCTTACATTTAGTTTCTAATCCTTTTTTTTTAGAAAAAAATGTTTTTGAATGAGAGTCACAGGCAAGGTATTAATTCTTAGACTAAGCAGATTGGACGGACCCCAAGCACTAATCGTATGCAGGTGTTGCCAATTTTAGAAATGTTATGCCACTTCGCTTTTATGAAAGACCTACATTAGTACCTGTTTTTACTAACCAAAATAAATGCGAAGATGAGTTTTGCTTTTACGAGAAAGGGCAAAAAGTGGGGTGGTTTTGCTGCAAGCCCTTGCAGAGGCAGCGAGAGTGGCACCGCCTAGTGCCTTCCCGGGAACTGCACGCGGTGTCTGCACATCAGGCCACCAGAACTTCAAATTGTACTTGTGACCATCTGTGTTTTCCCTCCATCTATTTTATGGATCTTTTGGCAAGATGCGACCTAAGATTTCAGGAAAGCCTAGGAGAGCTTACTCTGGGGGGTCTGAAAATGTCCAGAAGGTTTTCCTAATAAACTAATGGTAGTGGTTTCTTCCCTTGAAGCCGCTTTGGCTTACAAGAGGTTTCGTGGGCGTGCTACTTTCTGATAACGGGGAACTGGTATGTGGTGGAGGTGACTGTGGGCCATCCTTTTGATCACTCCTGGCCAACCTACACCAAAATTGTCTTAGAGACATCTCTGAGGCTCTATGTTACAAAAGAACTTGCCATAAAGTAGGTTACTTAAGTTGTATATCATTGTACCCCATCACTGAGAGTATCTGCTTTTAGCTCTTCTGTCTACACTTAAGTCAAAGCCCTTGTGCTTCTTCTCAGTGGAATTTAGAACTAGTTTGTGGCTGTTGCTTGTGGACTCCAGGCACTGACGGGTCTTGCCCAGAGCAGCGCTCCCGACCTGGATTTTCTAAGAATATTCCGCCCTCATTGCCGGAGGGAGCCATTGTATGCGATAAATTAACCTCTCTCCTATGCATCTGGAATGCTGCTCGTCCTCTGCCAACCTTGAGAGAATTGAGAAAATAACACTCTTTTTCTAAAGGGCTTCATTCTCTTACAGAACCCTGTCGAGAAAGGAGGCTGCATAGGGCATGACGTCATTTGGTTTCGTCTGCATTTTTACAAAAGCAGCATCTAACCCAGCTGAACCTGCACATCATTGAAACCACTGGATGGGCATCTTGTCCTCATCCTTAGAAAGGACCCCGCACCCCTGTCTCCTGGGCCCTGATGATACCGTTCAGATTCTAGGTTTTCCAACAGGCATGTGGGCAAAGAGCTGCCTGGGGGTTCCAGGTTGGAAAACAGTGCATTCCAGGGTGAACACAGATGCCTGGTCTCTCTAACTGGGAAAGTTTGCCATGTTTTCCCATCATGATCAATGCTGTGAGATCATGTGTCTCTTATATTCCCTCACTCACTACATCTTCCTTTCTTGATGGAAAGTTCAAGAGGTCTTGAACCTCTTGATTTTCTTCTGTATCCAAAGTCTCCCTGGTGGTGAGCAGACCCTGAGAACTTCCCACACATTCCTAGCTCTAAGCAGCCTAAAGGGACAGAAAGGACCAAAAAAAAAAAAAAAAAAAAAAAAAAGTGAGTTTACGATGGATCAGAGATCAAGCTCTTTGTTATTGTAAGTACTTTTCACTAATCATACTTGATAGTTTTTGAAACTATGTATCATATACATCTATATCATTTGATCCTCACTGAACATGAGAGATGAGCAGAATTGTCTCCATTTAATGGATAAAGCCTACAGAGGCTTAAGATGGGAAGCTTTCCCATGATGATTGAACTAGTATGTTTCCCAGCTGAATCTTTAACTTTGCCTCATTTCATTGTTTCACATTTGGACTGGACTGCACAGCACCCTCTACAGTCCCTAGACATTTGGTGGGCTCTAGAGTTTTACCTGTTCAAACTTATTATACAGGGATGCCTGGGTGGCTCAGTGGGTTAAGCGGCTACCTCTGGCTCAGGTCATGATCCCAGGGTCCTTGGATCGAGTCCAGCATCAGGCTTCCTGCTCAGGGGGGAGCCTGCTTCTCCTTCTGGTTGCTGCTCCCCCAACTCGTGCGCACACGCTTGCCCTCTCTCCCTCTCTCTCTCTGACAAATGAGTAAGTAAGTTAAAAAAAAAAAAAACAAACACAAAAATCTAATCATACAGACTTCTTGCCTTCTCTGTCTATCCCAGTGTTCCCAGGTTTGTTCCGCATAATGCCAAGTGTCCTTAGGTAAATTGTGTAATGACGAGAGACCTTGAAAGAAGAACTTTCAGGTCCTTCTCTGAAAATCTCTATAGATTTGAGTACGAATAATGACTATGTGGTCCTCTCTTTCTGGGAATGATGAAACACAGTATCCCTATTCCTATGTTTACTTTTATTCTACACTGTTATCCGCCTTATCCCCTAACCAAACCTACTGTTATGCGTATGACGTGTTACGATAGGAGAGCTCCTGAAAGAGGCTAAGAGGAGGAAGGAAGGGAGTAAAGTCAGGTTTTATCGTCTTTCTTGCTATTTCAACTTCAATATGTCCAATCAGTGACTTTTTTTGTTCACAAATATTAGATGCTAATTGAATTCATGGAAGGGTGGACTTCAGTACATTTTATGGTTTGTAGCTGACTCCCAAGTTGAAACTGAATTATAAGCTAAATAATTGATGTTTTAAAATAACTGCTAAAATGAGTCTAATGTCTCCTGACTTAAATTCCATCTTCCCTTCATAGCCCTTCCTGTCTCTGTTACTCTTATGAATTCTTATGAATTTATATTCATCGAAATCTTTTTGAAGCCATTCAGATTTTCTGTAATCAAGTGAAGACTTCAATGCCTGATGATTTTGACATAACATTTTTATCTAAGAACTCAAAAATGTATCACTCACCTCTTTGAGCAGTAGGTATGAATGTTCTTATGCCATAATAGATTTTAACATTAATGATCCCTGAAAACATAGGTACCTAGGACACAGGGCAGAGTGGCTTTCTCCTGAGGGATGTCTGAGGAGAGGTGAAGAGGCCTTAGCAGAGAGAAAGGATGAAGGGCGAAATCGATGACGATAGGAGCATCATTTGTTTTAACATGAAATCTGTAATTTTGTGATGTGTTTCAAGAGTCACGGGCATGGACTAGGCCTTCAGCCGATGTGGCGTCTTCTGAATCACAAGACACCATGATGAGGGTTCTTTCTGCCGCTGGCGAAGTCTCTGATCCCAGTGCCTTTCTGTGGATGGCTGCGATACACAAGTTCTTCACCTGTGGTTGTCCGTGAAGGAGGAAGAAGGGAGTCAGCGTGTATTTCTGTTCTGCCAAGTGTGAAGTATTGGAGGAAGGGAGAGTTGATTTCGTAGGCTCCTGGAAATGGGTCTGTGGTGCCCAGGGGTCAAAACAATAGACCAGGCTTTTTTTTTCTCATTATCAGTAGGGCTGGCAATGCCAAGGGAGGAGCTCTGTGCAGAGCTATGCGAGAGGACGGGCCTCCTTATCACAGAAAGGGGATGAGACAGGGTGAGAATTCATTGATTTATGCATTATGAATATGGTAAACCAGGTCTTAGTCACAGAATCCTCATTTTATAATGAGGGCATAACTTTTATTTTGCTTATTTATTTTGTTAAGTAGGCTCCATGCAAGGCATGTGGAGCCCAACATGGGGCCCAAACTCACCCCCCTGGGATCAAGACCTATGCTGGTACCACGTGTCAGATGCTCAACCCACTGAGACACCCAGATTCCCCAAAGTCATGTCTTTTAACTTGGGTGAGGCAAATATTAAGTAATAGGAGCTATGACTTCAAGTAGCAGGTTATTTGGTTACAGAATTTCTTACCCAAGGAGCCACAGAACTTAAATGGCTTCAGAAAGATTTGGATGAATTTATGAACACTGACGACATACATGACTATAGAGAGAAGCCAAGATTTTTTTTTTTAAGATTTTTATTTATTTGACAGAGAGAGAGAAATCACAAGTAGGCAGAGAGGCAGGCAGAGAGAGAGGAGGAAGCAGGCTCCCTGCAGAGCAGAGAGCCCGACGTGGGGCTCGATCCCAGGACCCTGGGACCACAACCTGAGCCGAAGGCAGAGGCTTTAACCCACTGAGCCACCCAGGCGCCCCAAGAAGCCAAGATTTAATGAAAGAACTGAAACACTTGAGTAGAGGAATTCTTACATTCCAGAGGCGTTGTTGAGCTGTTTGACAGTATTGTGAGGCCCTTTCCGTTAGTGGGACTGTGTTAAAATGGCAAGCTCCTTCAAGAGCCCTGTGGCATCTCTTGTTGGTCCTTCCTGCTAAATATCAGAGGATTAGTAAATCGAGGGCATGTTCTGAGTTCTCTGCCTTTTTCTTCTCACCCAAACCAATGGCTGTCTTCACATGATTTGCTTCCTAAGTATTCACCATTGAGTTATTTTAAGAGAATGACTAGTCTGCCAAACCCTAGAGGTTGAGGAATTTCAAGTTAATTCCAGAGGCTAAAATAGGAAAAGAGCTCATCCAGAATCAGGTATCTGCATCATGGAGAAAGTTATCAAGAAAGACTTTACACTTACCAGGATTTTTCCTGTGCCCTGAGTAAGGGCCAATGATTAGACTATTGATTCTGTCTACTAGGGTGATAATGAGGTGTGACTAATTTAAAATGAATATAAACAGTTTAGTCCATTAGCTCTGAATTTAAAAGACAGGAAAGAAAAAAAAAAGGTAATTTCTGGGTAGACCAGTTGAATTACTGAAGCCTGCCAGTCACTGCACAGAATGTTTACAATATAGTATGTGACAATAGGCAACTGGGGACATTTGACCCAAAATGTGTGACAGGAGATGTTTGAATGAAGAGCTTACAGTATAAGATTTTAATCCCATTAAAGTGAGCATTCTCAAATAACCCAAATTTCTAATGAAAAATATAGTGACAAAGGTAATACGTGCTCATGGTTAAAACACACACAAGCATACAAATAGTGCATAAATATATACCGTGAAAAATAAGAAGACCTCTGCCACCAATTCCTTATGGTGTCTGCCCCAGATAGCAAGATAGCCAAGGTGGGGGCTCATCATCAAAAAATTTATGCTCTAGCACATATTGCACGGAGCCCTGGGTGTGGTACATAAACAATGACTCTTGGAACACTGAAAAAATAAAATAAAATTTAAAAAATATTTATACTTTAAAAGGAATGATAAATAGGTACAGAATTAGCTTATGCAAAAGTCACACAAAGTAAAGTGGGGGGAAATACTGAAAAAGAATCCCAATAAAGTTCTGAGTTCCAGAGGAGCGAGGATTATATTCAGTTGGTAGGAGAGAGGCAGAGGAAGGGATTAGGAATGATTGTGGTTGGAAAGCCAATGCTGAGATTATCCTAGAAGCCTGACCAGATCTCCCCAGACAAGGTAGGAAAAGGAAGGTAGAACTCGAAGGGAGGAGGTGAGGGGGTGAGCCATAGCCGGGCATGGGGGGACGTAAGGTGTTGGGAGGACCATGGGGAGTTACAAGGCTGGAATGGTGGTTTGGGGCCTTCCCGTGGAGAAACTTGAGGGGTCACTTAACTTCCTGAGGGTTCGTGGGGTTGTCAGGTCAGTCAAAATTTTTGAGACAGGACGACCTAAACAACTCATTCCTGAGTTCATCTGTCAGGGGAGCCGACTAAGGCTGGGTACAGACGGGAGTCCATTACAGAGAGAATGCCAAGCAGGCTACCCGACAACCGTGGAGATGTATTTGGGACTCATGTCAGAGAGGTGGACACAGCTGGATGCGGGCGGAGGAGGAGGAGGGGTTCTGGAAAGGTCATCACTGTCAGCAAGAGTCCCGCTCGTCTTCATCTTAAAGCCAGGGTGAAGCAACTGACCCAGGATTCGAGAATGTTCTGCGCGCTTCTTCTCTTGCCATCGCTTAATCCTGGCTACCTCTAGGCTCAGCCCAGTCTTGCCTCTCTCAGGAAGCCTTTCCCAGGCTCTGGAAGCGCGCCTCTTTGAGCTCCGGCTGCAGGAGCAAGTAGTCATTAAGACTCTTTTGGAATTTAATTGACACCTCAGAGGAACCAAAAAATTCTGAAAACTTAAGTTACTCTGTCATAGATATTTAATATTCTTGCCTTTTTTGACCTCATGGGCAAATAATACCATGGCCAAATATTATATGTAAATTGACCAAGCATCTCCTTTCCCTTTTACGGCTGTAAAAACTACTTCCGTGGATTTGCTTGTCTGCCCCATGGTTCTTCCCCGCATCACTTTTTGTCTTTGGCTCTGTTTGCAGGAGGTCGGCTTCTCTCTCTCTCCCCTAGTCTTCTCTTATATATTTTTTCCTACTCTACAGCTCGATTCCTGTGAGTTTCAATAGGTTTTTCCTATTGAGTAAAACTGGTGAATGCCATTGTTTTATCTGCCAACCCCCTAACATTACAGAGGATAGTTTGGGCCCCAAATTCAGGTGTGGGAATGAGAGAGAGAAGTAATTTCTCCCTGGGATTCTGGACTGTAAACTAGAAAACTCACAAGCGAAGGGTACCATGCTTCCTGCTCTGTGCATTGGAGAACTAGGGGAAGCTTCTGGTCGGTGGAGAGACGTGAGGCAGACACAAGAGGGGACAGGATGGGAGGCAGAGAGAGCGTTCTCCAGGTCAGCTCTGCCTGAGACCCACTCACATTCTGATCTTCGAGTTAGACAAAGGATTCCACAAGGCTTACAACTCATTGATTTAAGTCAGAACGTGATCACTTGTAACCCAAATAATCCTAACAAATCTAACAAGCATAGTTTATATTTAATGGATTAATTTAGAAGAGTGGTTATATTCCTTGACATTGATGAGAGCATTGCTTTATTTAAAAACAAAGGAAAATAACATGCATAAACTAGAAAAAGCCTTTCTCGGGACACCTGGATGGCTCAGTCTGTCCAGTTCTTGATTTCTGCTGAGATTGTGATCTTGGGGTTGTGAGATGAAGCCTGGTGGTGTCGCCAGACTCTTACTGGGTGTGGAGCCTGCTCGAGGTCTTCTCTCTCTCCCTGTTTCAGAAGACTGTGGGGACTCTGCCCCATGGTTCTTCCCTGAATCACTTTTTGTCTTTGGCTCTCTGTTGTTATGTAGGAGGTCTCTTTCAACAGTAACAAAACAACAACAACAACAAAAAAAGAAAGAAAGAAAGAAAGAAATCTTTATTTCTGTAAAATCACAAAAGCATAAAATCTCTACCTTTTCCCGTTAGTTACTGCTTTTGAAAAAATAAATCTGCATTCAAGATGAACTAGGACAGATTTACATGTACCTGGATTTTATGTGTGTATTTTTTAAGTCATCATTATTGATGAAAATGGTTGCTTTTTCAAAGGAAAAAAGTAATTCTGATTTGAGATACTGACAACCATCAACTGTAACATGAGGGAAAATCGTCCCAATTAGAAGCAGCTTTAATTGAATTATTGTAGCAGAAAACAGTTGGGTTGCAAATTTTAACCTCATGATTCTTATTGAACCTTCGTTAGAAGCTGATTCTGCTTTCTCTCTGTCACCGCTGACTTCGGAAATGCAAATTGTATTCTTCTTTAGCAAGGCTTCTTGAAGGAAAAAGAATTAATAGGCAGGCTTAAATTATGTAATAGCTGCCACCGCCTGATTTTCTAAGGTATCTGAAAACCACTCGACTCCTCCTTTTGCCGGCACACGAAATGATGACAGCACACGGTAATTCCAAAGTGTGTGCACGTAGGAAAAAAAACATTCAATATGCCTATTCAGGCTCTCATTTATATTTCCAAATGCCCGTGCTTAATGTTGGAGTAGAAGAAGTTGGAAAACTTCCTTTGAGATTTTTGATTAATTCATTTCTCCTTCGCCTACAGTCAGGGTGTCTCTGCGTAAAGCTGCTGGCTTAATGAAATCAGTCGTCCTGATATTACGATCATGTTCTGGCAAACATAACCACAAGTAAATTTAATTAAACTGCCATCGTTTAGAATGTTATGAAACTGGTACGGTTTCAAGGCAGAGATTTTTGTTTTCGTCAGTATGTGGGTGTCCCCTGTCTGGCAGGCCCCTTTTGAATTAGTAATGCTCTTCCAAGATGTACCTGCATAATTTGCTTTCTCTTTCATTCCTCCGAGTGTGAGGGCGGGCGCTGTTTAACCTGAGCAGTATTTGAAATATATCACAAACATTGAAATGACATCTAAACTCTTCCAAAGGAAAGGCTAATTATGAATTCCCGGAAAAAGAGCCGTGTGCTGGAGTTCAACGGCGCCTTTTATCTCAGGAGCTCATGCACGACAGTGAACTTGAATCTCACAGCCACGAGCAGGAAGACAGCCTCACAAACAGCCTCTGATTTTCCCTCCTGTTTTGAAGGAAGAAATTCCTCTCATAAACCAGCTGAAGAATCCCTGCATGAAATGAAACAAAAATGATAATGTTTTAGTTTATTGTCCACTAAGCTCTTCTGTCCCAGTATTTCTGACCCAGCCTATTTTCCCCAACACCTGTTAGATAAAAGGTAAACAACAAAACACACACACAAACAAAAACCAACCATTTTCAACATCTCAAGCATCTCAAACAATTTAACATGCACTTTTTGCATTGTGTCTCGGAAAAATTAACATGTGCTATAAACAAAAATTCAATGCAACCTCCCCCCTTTTTTTGAACCTTCCCTATGGGCCAGGCCTTTTATACATTAGCAAAACAAAAATGAGTAAGATGAGATTTCTTTTTTCAAGAAGTTCACGTCTAAGGGAGAAAGGCAGTTATAAGATAATAATTAAATGTGAAGATTTTGTAATCTTCAAGTTTTTGAACAGGTTTTGATAATCTCAAAACTACTTTGCAAGAGACAATAATTTTACCCTTTAACACACATAGAGGATCAGTTTGCACAGGGAAAAAGATGACTTTTGCAGAGGCCTCAATCTCAGTTCAATTTTTCGACCCTTTAAACTTCAAGAGGCAAATTCATCAAGAAGCTCTGACAGCAGAGATATTTTCACTTTGTCAAAAGTGAGTGCAATCTCACTTCTCCCTTTCCTCTAAATATTATCTTTCCATAGTTTACACAGTCCTTGTTTATATGCGAAAATATTTTTCCTGACATTTCTTCTAATCAAATCCCTTATCTTTTGGGGGACAACACAAACCCAGTCTTCTATAAGAAATCTGAGAGAGAGCTTGTCCATGGGTATCTCTTGTCTACTTCGTGATTGACAGTTGGTTGCTTCTAATAAATATTTGGCATTTAACCACAGCTGTCTTTGCCAGCTGGATTGTCAACGAAAGGAAAAGGACTTGGGGCTTCCTAGTGCTGTGATGAGGGAAGAAACTTATGTTGATGAGGACAAAGATGATGGTGATGATAATGGTAGCACTATGGGTAAACATTTCATTAACATTGTTTCATCAGTCCTCAGCCCTGATAAGGTATTTAATGCTATCATCTCCATTTTACAGATGAGAAAACCGAGTCTCAGAGTTTTAAAGTATCTTTCATGTTTGTACAGTTTGCAGGTAGCACAGCCAGGATTCAGAGTTACGTCTGACTGGCCTCAGAGTGTTCTTAATCACGTTGCTATCTGCATTGCTATTAAAAGGTGCTGACAGTGGACAGCCATCTCTAAAAGGTCCTGGTCAATTTAAGGGGCTCATCTCTTTGTCTCTGATGGGGAACTGGCTCTTTGACTTCAGTGAGGAGACCTAACCAGTTCTAAACAGTGATGATTATTTCCAGACTTATGTAATTTTGTAGCTAGAAGAAATCTTACCAATCTAACTTCTTATTGGAAAGGGAAGAAAGTAAGACTCAGAGAGAGCCTCAGTGCCCAGCGATGCCCAGCCAGAGCTCAGTGTTCTGCCCTCCCAAGCTGAAATTTTCCTCACCTAGAAATGGGCTAAGAGAGTGGAAACAGCCTAACCGTTTGCAATTCAGTGGCACACGGATAAAGATGACAGGTAACAGAGGGATTGGTCAGTAGATGTGGGGTGTGTCAGTATCTTCACGGGGACGTTTGCGGCATCTGAGTCCTTTGGCCTTACATTTAAATTGTCCCAAAGAATTTTGGTACTTAGTACTGTTACTCTGCAGAACGTCATATTCCCTCTTGCTGCCCAGCTTGCTCTATCCATTTGTCTGCTTTTAACGTTCTCTTTCTCACCCGATTTGCTCTTGCCAGTAGTGGGAAAGCAGATAGATCTAGTGTGTTCAGGCCACGCTTAATATAAACAGAAATAGACTCCAGCTGGGTGTGGAAGGAAACTGCATTAACTAAGATGGATGTGTTGGTATGTAGGTAGTAGGTATATGTTTTAGAGATTTATTTATCTGAGAGAGAGAGAGAGAGAGAGAGAGAGAGAATAAGCAAGAGGGGCAGAAGGAGAGGGAAAAAGAGCCCCGGGCAGACTCCTCACTGAGCCTGGAGCCCAGCTCGGGGCTCATCTCCATCACAATGAGATCGCGACCTGAGCCAAAACCAAGAGTTGGACACTTAACTGTCCCAGGAGGTGCCCCAAGGGTGTGTTTTTATATGTGGCCTTTTGGACTGATTTCAGCTTCTGGAAACCAGATCATTCTTGTCTTTGTCTTCCCTTTTGTGTTTTCTTTCATTGTTTTGTTTTTAGCTGATTCTAGGCCATGGTAAAGTTCATGATGATAAGTCATATCTGAACAGAGATAAAAACACCTGACTGCATTTCAGTGACCACACTTTCAGTTTAGAACACAAATCCTCTTTTTATGTGGAGCTTAACTTTTTTTCTGTTATGGAAATTATGGCTCAGAAAGATTAAAACTTTTCAAGTACAAGCACAGAGCTCACTCTCAGTTCCCAGATTCCTGATCTCATTCCTTCTGGATCCAGTGATCCACTGAACCGAGAGGTGGTGTGACTACAGAGAAAACGCCTCTCTCTACTCCTCGCAACTTTAGTTGAGTTCCAGTATCACAGGCGATTGTTGCCACATCCTGAGGCACAGAGGTGTTAAGGGGCATCAGAGGAGTTTCCCCATCTGTCTGATCTGACCTGGTTTAAACTGTTAAATGAATAATGCAAGAGTCCGCAGGCTGGCACTAGACAAGGTGAGGTACCTCTTCTTCATTCCTGGACACTGTCAGGTGAATGAAAGGCAAACAGTAACAAAACAAACAGAAAAGTATGACTATTTTTGTGTTTCCGTACTTAGACAAGATGTGTTTATTGCATGAAAAGATCTAGCTACTGCTGGGCTCCTTGGAGAGCCAATAAAAACAAAAACAAAAACAAAACAAAAAAAACCCCAAACAACAAAAACAACAACAACAAAAAACTTCCTTTTTCTGAATTACAAACCAGTTGAGAATCACAATCAAAGCATAAGGCAGAAAGGGTCAGAGTATCACCTGCATTGCTGTGATGATCAAGCTATTTTTGAAGAATGTTTGCACAGACATAAAACTCTAATCCCCAAACTCAATCCTGATCCCTCTGACTCCCTCCCTAGGGCAGGCCTTTCCCACCAGCAGAGGGGCATGTGGGCTTCCCCACTGAAGGGGGATGGGCCTATGACCAGTTTCTCATTCCCAGCCCTTCCACCTGGTAAGTCAGCCCGATTTCCCTGGAATGGCAGGTGTGAAGCATAGGAAGAGGCAGGGGAGTGAGACGGTGGTCCTCCCTCTACATTAAAAATAAATAAATACATACATACATACATACATACAAAAATAATATAAAATACAAAATACAAATACAAAATAGAATACAAAAAAATAAAATAAAAACAAAACCCCAAAAACGTGAGGAATGGGGAATAAACATCCCTAAGCAATGGGGCGGGGGGAGCAGGTTGTAGACATTTGAAGTCCAAGGTTTATCGTCTATGTATGGTATGTACATATATAAATATGTACATATATAAATATGTTGTATCATTTAACCTTAACCTTAAAATACTTTACCCCCCCACCCAGCCCCAACCCTACCTTGCACACACTGAAGGAGTTGCCTGTAATATTAGTATCACCATTTAAAGGTGAGGAAGTGGCCTTAGGTCGCTCACCTTGCTCAAACCAGGTGAACGCGGTTTCTTGAGGAGCAGAGTCCCACGCAGACCTGACTCAGGAACCCATTCTCCCCACATCTCGAGTCTCTGGTGAACCATTTCTCATGTTAATACATCTGAAAGGACTTATCCAGGAAAGTAAGATGTCTTCGTTGAAAGACATTCTGAAACCATGTTGATAGGAATTCGGTAGTTCACCAATACAAAGTTTAGACTGTGATTTTGTTAACGTTTTGGGGGGGATAACTTTAAACTTACAGAAAAGATAAAAAAATAGTTGTAGAATTCCCAGATGCCCTTCACACAGCTTCCCCTAACGTAAACATCTTCTAGAATCCTAGCAAAATTACCAAAAACAGGTTATTGATACTGGTACAACATTATTGGGTCAACTACAAACCTTACTCAAATTGTACCATGGTTTTCAATATGGACTGCGACTTCTTTTGAGGACAGCAACTGTATTATATTCACTTTCATATCCACCGTGCCCACTGGGAAGTCTGGTCTGGAGTCAGTGATCCAGAATAAGTAAATGATCTGTTTGTGGAATGAGTAAATGAGTGAATGGATGTCGAGCTCCATAATACGACTTCGGTGTGTTTGTGGACATACGCGTGCCACAGCATAGAAACACACAGGGATTGTGATCGGAATGAATGGTATTCAGATCTGAATTCCACATTAGGCTTTGTAAAGTATAGTTTGTTACAATGGTGAAAAGTTTTCAAAAGTAAAAGAGAGTCTACTAACCGGAAATAACCAGATACAGCAGAATTCATGAAATGATCAGAAAGAGTGTTAACATTCATTTTATCATGAGTGTGTGTGTGTGTATGTGTGTGTGTGTGTTTCGTGTCACACTTCTGTAAATGCCCAGGCGGGAGAATCAGCAGTTTCTGGCAATCGGTCTTGCATTTATGGGCAGGTTAAAGAAGTTGACATTGAACCAAATTACAGAAACTCTCTGGAGGAGGAACTCCACACGGATGCTTTTCAGGCTTCCATTTTCTTTTGCACTGAGTTCCACAGAGATAACATTAATGAAGTGAGAATTTTGCTGTGACAGTGGTTTCTGACAGCTTCAAAAATAAACACTCTTTTATCTCAACCTTTATACCTGAGGAATGTGAAACCAGGAGAGAAGTAATATTCAAAGCACAGAATTCCTTTTAGTAGCTAATTGGACCTTGAAATGGTCACCTTTCTTACTGTTTTCTCCATCATCTTTTAACCAAACTAAAAATATCAACGTGAAAAAGTGTAGAAAGGCAAGGATATGGCATTACACTTAGTTGGGCAAGACTGGTATTAATGTTGTTATGAGAACTGATTTCTCTGAAAAAGTTCAACTTTTAAAAGGCTTTAATTATTTTATTGTTGTTACTTAGATGGAAGACGTCATAGCACGCATGCAAGATGAAAAAAATGGAATTCCCATCCGTACCGTCAAAAGCTTTCTTTCCAAGATACCTAGCGTCTTCTCTGGTAAGTGTGCGCTCAGCACAGAACTGCTTTTTTTCTCTAGCACCTTCGGCATAACCGTTGAAAATCAATTCTTGCCACTCAGTGTAGAAACCTTCTGACTCATTTGTCCAGTAACTCTTAGGAAATACCCATGCCGTGTTCCATATCATGTGAGATCCTTGGAGTGATAGTAAAACAAAACAAAAAAGTGAAAATCATGACCTTACCTCACTCCGGGTCAGTGGCACAGATATGACGAGCAAATGGGAAATAACAGAACATGATCTTAAAGATGTACGAAGCAACATGGTAAGATTATGTATAAAATGAGGAGGACGAGGGGTGTGTGGGTGGCTCAGTGGGTTAAGCATCCGACTCAGGGTCTCAGCTCAGGTCTTGATCTCAGGGTCATATGTTTAAGCCCTAAGAGGATGAAAACCATCAATCAGAGAGGAATTCCTGAACAGCGGTGATGGGTGAGCGGAGTTTGGTGAGTGAGTAGCCCTGTCAGCTTCAAGACCTCCAGCTGTGGCTGCAGATCGGGTGACCAAGGTGAGGATGTGTAGAGAGAGAAATGTGTGGAAAGGCTGGAACAGACGGTCTGCGGTCGGACGATGAGGGTCTTTGAAAGTCAACCCAAGAGTCTAACTCTGATGTATGGAGAGTCTTCCCGCTCTCGCAGAGCACATTATGATGAAGGTGCTTAGGGCAAAATGGCGTTCAGTGAGGGCTGTTGTCACCATGATGTCCAAGGCCTGTGTAGGAAGAGTTTGGGTCCAACATTCTCATATCCAGGGAGTGAAGGGATAGAGGGGAAGCAGGAGCGTCTGTTAAATAACTGGCATGTAGGCTATAAGAGGACACAACCCAGGGGGGTTAGTTTTGTTTTTTAAATGGGTGACTGTGAGACTAAGGAGTCCTTAGCAGAAGTAGAGAATCCTCGCAGTTGGATTGGAAGTGACTGGAGGAAATGTTGGTTAGAAATCTCAGGCTCCAGGAGATGGGGGATGCCCAAGCTGTGGGACTGAGGCATGCTAGGCCTGGGCTAGCGTGGCACGGAGAAGCAGCAGAATCAGACAGACCAGAGCCTTCACGGTGCGTCAGCAGGGGAAGGACGCTGGGCTGGGCCCGTGGAGGATTTGCTTGGTGGGGTTCCTGAGCAAGGGTTCCGTGGGGTTCCTGAGCAAGGGTTCCGTGCGGATCCTGATCAAGCGTTCCGTTGTACTTCCTTGTGAACAAGAGTTGAGAGAAGAATGATGGTCAGCAGGTCCTCAGCCTCGGTGAGAGGGTAATGGGACCAGAATACAAACAGGCAGGCCCCGTTGTTGGGGTTTGGGGGCTGCATTGTTCTTTGATGAATGGGAGAGAGAACAGGGACCAGACGAGACATGGGGTCTCACGAAATACACCCTCTTTTTGCTGCCACTGCCTTCCACGCCCACTTGGTCCCAGTTTCTTGCTCTCCTCTGATGATGGCCTGTGTCATCTAGCGTCCGGGGCCTTCTGCCTTCTCATTGACTCACTTCCTGACTTCTGGGTCATTTCAAGATGAAATTCCATCCATTCTTTAGAAGCTAGTTCAGAGAGCTCTTTGGAGAAAACTATCCTGAGCCTTCATTCTCTGCTCTCAAAAACAAAAAACAAAACCTTGTTATTTGCTTCGCTCATAGCAGTTATTATGCTCTACTTTGGCTTATATTTTTGTATCCTGTCCTGCATCCTCTAGAAGATCGTAAAAGCACCTTGGAGTCAGTGACTTACAGAGTTAACTTTGTACCTAAACCCAGACATGAACAACACTCCTATTTTGATGACCAGTGAGAGAAGTGACCTCCTGCAGTTCCCTCGTGCAGAGGTTGCACACTGAAATGCAGTCAGAATCCGGCAGATGGGAGCTGTGAGTTACCCAGCCCTCTGCCCCGGGAACAAGGGCCAGGTCCCCCGCGCATGGCCTGTGTGAGGGCGCGGCAGTTCAGTGGTGTTTGATGACGAGATCCGTAGACACAAATGGTCGCACAAGAAAAGTTTAGCTCTTCAGATTAAGCGGGGCTGCAGGTTCGAGTTACCTGTTTTCACGGTGAATCTAAAATTTTTTGTTGAGTTCTTCAAGGAGCAGTAAATACCTCACTTGTGCCATTCCCCTACGGTTCCGTAAAATTTCATACAGCTCCGGTGTAGCATCCTCCTGGAAGAATGTTCAGCTGACAGAATTAAGATCTTAATTAAAAAGTAAGATGGGGGGCGCCGGGGTGGCTCAGTGGGTTAAAGCCTCCGCCTTCAGCCCAGTCATGATCCCAGGGTCCTGGGATCGAGCCCCACATCCGGCTCTCTGCTCCTCGGAAAGCCTGCTTTCTCCTCTCTCTCTGCCTGCTTGTGATCTCTGTCTGTCAAATAAATAAATAACATCTTTTAAAAAGAAAAAAAGTAAGATGGGACATATGGATCGAGAAGGAACCAGGGGACTTGTTTTAACGTTCATTGGCATGAAACAAGGTGGTCCTTATATAAGGACAGTATTGATGACGTCTTCGTATTAATGTAATGAGTTTCTACTTTTCATTCTGTGTTTCTTAGAGACTTTTCCTGAGCTCTGCCTCCCGGTTTGATGATCTGTTTTGCTGCAGCTTTAACTGACATAATAGTATTAACATCTAGTATTTACCAACCTCTTTGTCGCGACAGCCCCGCATTCTAACGGTCTGAAGCCCTGTCTGCTTCACTAGCAGTTTTTAGTCTTTGGTGATCATTTTCCTCCCCAGATACTTCCTGCAGGGATGAGGGATGAGTCCCCATGTCCTTTGGTGGTGCCCTCGCCACCTGCTGCTCGCTCTCCCGCCTGCCCGCCCCTCCCTCCTCCCTCCAGGCGTGCCTCACGGTCTACCATGGTCTACCGCAGAGCTCCTAGAGAAGGAGCGCATCTGCTGACGTCCCGGCCCTTAGCACAACCGGAAACGGATTGTGGTGAATGAGTGACGTCATGCGTGAGAGGAGGGTGGTGGGCATCTCTGGTACTGTGAATCCGGTTCTCTCAGGTTTCCCACGGAAGCTCCCTAAAGCCCTGATGCTCAAAACATGGCCCAGGGACCAGTAGCGTCGGCCTCATCTGGAAATTTACTTAGAAACGTAGTAGGTGAGCCCACCCAAACCCACCACATCAGAACCTCAGCCTTAACACTGACGCGCAAGAGTAGGGTCCCAGGGCTGACCGGGGTTCCAGGTCAACACCTGTGTTTTACCCAGGGCGCCGGGTGCAGTGGCCAACTTGCTTGTGCGGATCTTTTTAGGGTTTTCACAGGCCCTGATTATTATTATTCATTTTTTCTTTTCTACAATCTGACCTCAGTCAAGCCTATCCCAGCCCATTAAATGTTTTTTGTTTTTGTTTTTGTTTTTTTTAAGATTTTATTTATTTCTTTGAGAGACAGAGCTCACAAGTAGGCAGAGAGGCAGGCAGAGAGAGAAAGGGAAGCAGGCTCCCCGCTGAGCAGAGAGCCCAATGCGGGGCTCGATCCTAGGACCCTGTGATCATGACCTGAGCCGAAGGCAGAGGCTTTAACCCACTGAGCCACCCAGGCGCCCTGATTTTGTTTTTGTTTTTTTTTTTTTCTTGTGTTTGTTTTGCTTGGGGGAAGGAGAAGGGATTTGGAAGAAGAATCTGGTTTCTTTACTCCCACCCAAGAACCTGCTCAGCATCTCAGGTTGTGGAGCGACGGACACTGTCCAGTGACCCTGGCAGCGCCTGTGCATGATGTGTATGTCACGGCGGCCAAGGAAGGCCCCCACCTGCCTCTGGTGAGGACAGCTCTGATGAGAAAGCGATCATGCCATCCTACCCTCTCACGACATCGCAGATCCAGACCCGATCCCATCAAAGAATCTTATGACACAGATAATATAGATGTGATTTGGGCTTTTGGGTTTTCATTTCTTTACTTTATCCCGTCCTGATAAACGCATTTCCTCCAACTAAACATCCAAGCCTTTTTTTTTTTTTTTTTTTTTTTTTTTAATTATTTAAGTCTTAGAACTTTTAATTTTGGCCTCCTGGTTTCTGCAGTGCCAAGATCGGGAGGAAAGTCTTTGAATGAACCCCCACGCTAACCCTTGAACTGTGGGTAGGAGATAGCTTTGGGTGGAGCGATCCCACTGTGTCTCCCCCAGGTTGCTTCCTCACCCGCAGGAGTAGCTCAGGCGGTTCTGACGGTGGTGTGCGGCCGGACCCGTCCCGTTTAGGGGGTGAGCTCGGAGGTAAAGGCCGACCAGAGCCTGGCCTGTCCGTTCTCTTTCCCGGGATGCTTTCTGTTGCGTCTCCCACACTTCAGCTCTGTGTGTGCGTGTCTGGCGCTGAGATCATGAAAAGTTGGGGGCTGGAGAGTGGGCCGGTGGGGAGAGAAGCGAAGCGGACCTGTCTGACGCCCGAGAGCCACGGACCACGGGAGGAGAGAAGAGGAGGAGAGGGGCAGAAAGTCCTGGGCGCCCCTTGGCTGTGCAGCCCTTGTCCCAGCCTTCTGGGACCCAGTGCTGGGACCTCACGCGCTTCCAGTGGGACTGCACGGCCCCTCCCCCACCCCAGCACGCGCGCCTGGACACACACACACACACACACACACACACATACCCTGCCCGGTAAAACCTCTACCTGTCGTTTTGCTCAGTTCTTCACTTCCCTTTTCTGTTTCGGACTCCTGCATCTGGAGCAGATTCCGTGGGGAGGCTCTTAGGATTGCAAGTTTCCGAGCACTCCCTACAGGTACCTAGGGCTGAAACGCATCCAGGCAACCTGTATTTCTGAGCTGAAAATATGGGTACAGATGGGATTGGCGTCCTCTAGTCTAGGAGACCCGATAACTATTTTTCTTAAGGATTTTTATTTCAGGTAAAATTTTTATTTCAGGATTTTATTTCACTGTTTTATCTACGCTACCGGGTTTTGCGGGCTAATGTTCTAATATTCGTGGGAAATAGACATATTGCGTCTGTGTTGGTGTTCAAGGTTCAACCAAGTACAATCAGCTCAGGTGAGTTCTCTTCACAACGGTTAAAAAAGTCAGTTGTGAGGGGGGCGCCTGGGTGGCTCGGTCGTTAACCATCTGTCTTTGGCTCAGGTCATGGTCCCAGGGTCGTGGGATCGAGCCCCACATCGGGCTCCTGCTCTGAGGGAAGCCTGCTTCTCCCTCCCCCACTCCACCTACTGTGTTCCCTCTCTCACTGTGTCTCTGTCAAATAAATAAATGGAATCTTTAAGATTGGTGGGGGGGAGTCAGTTGTGGGAGCAAAACTGCTTAAATGCCTTCACTTTGTAATTGGATCTTCAACCAAGAACCCTAATTACATGTCCTGAATTGCCAAAAGAAATATCTTTATGAAGTTAGGGTATAATGATGAAGAAGCCTTTAGAGTAGGCAGAGAAATGATTATTTGCATACTACTTTGTTAACTTTTGCAAAATCTAAATCAAGGGCATTTACATAAAGTTCATTAAGTTGCTTAGGAGAGGACCCATAGGTCTCATATATTTGTTAAGTAATAAATACTAAGAAAATTTTGTCTTTGAAGATAAACTTGACTTTTTCCATTTTTTAAAACAATAAGAAATGTGTAACCCATATTTTCCTTTTCCTGATTCCTCTAGTTTCTAGGAAGCTCATTTGCTAAATTGAACATTTTATTGGTACTTTCTCACCTCACTCCTCACTGATGTATAACTTTCTTTTTTTCTTCGAGTTGTTTTTTTTGTCTGTAAAAGACAAGATAAAAGACCACTGTTGTTGTTTTCATCTGGGGTCTATTTGTGTGTGTGAAACAGAAAGAGTGGGAGGGATTAATACTGCAAATTGCTTCGAGTCATGTTCTGAAGGTAGATAAGAATCCAGAAGTATCTGAGAAGTGTCTGTACACTTAGGAGTTGTTCTGCCCAGAATCCTCACCATTCAGCTGGGGCTCCATCTTGCCTTTGACCTGAAGCTCTCCATCACAATATGAAAGATGAAGCTCAAATATTATTGCAAAAGAAGCATCACGAAAGTGCTCATGCAATTTTTATACAATTGTGTCTTCAAATTGGAAAAATAGCTATGAAGCTAAAAATACAATATTTGTAAATTTTGCTGAGGATTTTCTCTGAATGAATCTCATAAGCCTTATTCCCGTAACTATTGTCCTAGAATTCATATCCTGTAACTTACAGTTTTTATTTATCTCTTGCCTGAAAATCTTCAGTAAGGCAAACTATGACACTCACATCAGCCACAAATCCTTTGTATTTGAGCCCAGAATGGAAGCAGAATATAGATCCAAATCCAGATGGAGCACGAGCCTGTGAATAAGAGGAAATGATTAATTTTACATTTTCATGCCATTTGGTCCATCTTTGATAGTATTTACTACTGTACCATTTGCCGTGGCTACATGCATATCTGAACGATTTAAAACTGACAATGTAGTTTTTTCAGATGCTTAAGATCAAGAGGTTGAAATAGGGCTTTTTTTTTTTTTTGGTGCTTTATTTCTGGAAAATATGTTATAATAATATTGAATATTATTTACATGTAGATTTTTTATTGATTCACAATCATGGAAATTTATAGAGTTTTAGAGTGTAATAAACCAAGAACACCTAACACAGGAGATGTTCATTAAATATTTGTTAAGTGGGTAACTAATAATTGTAATTTTAGAGGAAATATTTGCATTCATATGGATTGTGAAGGGAGTTACACTATTGTGTGGCTTCATCAACACATGAAGATTATTTGGATTTTTTAAAAAGAACTTTTCTCAGTGTTTTTGGCCCCTCTGTTGTGTAAAATTTTGTCTCTGGAGTCTAATGACATTATCTTGATTTATAACATAAATCACAAGAACAAGAACCTGGGCACGAATTCCATGGTGTTTTGAGGTGGGTCTCTAGATTTCTATTCGTTAATAACGTATTACACAGGCCTCAGGAGCCTCTTGTGTTGCGGACATTTTGCCAGGCCTGGAGATATGGAGACGTAAGACATTGTTTCTGCCCTTGAGGAGGCCACTCTCCAGTGAGGAGACAACAAGGTGAAATAATTTTGGTGACAGGATATGCCCCGAGTGCTGAAGAGTGTGTGAAGTCTAACCCGGGCTCTTGCGGTCAGAGGCATTTCTTGGAGAAGATGACATCTGAGATTCATTGTGAAGGATGAATCAGAGTTAGCCAGACCAAAGGGGAGCAGTTGTTCAGAAATTCAAGGTGTGAAAGGGTCGTGTAAGCTCAGAGAACTTCCCAGATTGCAGTGACCTTGAGCCAGGGTGAGGCATGTGGGCTCCAGAGGGGAAGTCAGAACTGAAAGCAATAGTACGAATCTTGAGGGATCCGACTTTTATCCTGTAACGAGTCAGGGGCATTTGGTGACTTTTAAGCAGGGAAATGGGGTCACCAAATTTTTTTCGTGGTGGTTTCTCTGGGGAAATGGAGGGAGTAAATATCTGTTTGTAGAGAAGGGAGACAAGGGTGGGAGCTGGGGCTGCGGACTGGAGCAAAGATGCTGACAACCTGACCCACCGGGCCAGTGGAATTGAAAAAAAAAAAATCAGATGTATAAGAAATTGTGAGGGCTTAGAAGGGACTTCATTAGTTCAGTACCAGGATTCAAGATGGGGGCTGGTGAGGGGGAGGGATTAGTGAGAGGCCAGATGGGTTAATCAAGAAGCCACTGCTCACAAAGACACCCGTATTTATGACCTGACAATGAATGCACAATGATACCTTCTACACATGAACTGGCAAACATAGGAATTTTCTTTCTCTGTATTTTCGTGGAGATGATGGAGAAGTGATGGTAAGTTTTGAACACCTTGAGTTTCAGATCCTCATAGAACAACCCTGTGAAATGTCCAGCTGTTGAATATACATCTATATCTGGAATTCATGGGTATTTAGTAATACAACGAGTAGATGAGATCTAGTCTGGGTGGATTGTTGGTGAGAAGCAGAGTAGATGATATCTCTTCTGGAGTTTTACGTGGAAGGAGAAAATCAGGGGACCAGAGATGGACCTCTGTGGAGCAGAAGCACTTAGGGCTGCACAGAATATGTGGCTCATATATGCTTGCTCTTTGAGTCCTGGCCTGCAGGATTGTTGCCTCAGTTCACTTGGGGCAGCAAGAAATATGGGTTCAAGGTGAACCCTAAAGTCCTCATTTAAGTGACTGGTCATCACACTATTCTGTGTCTGGAGATCTGACTCTAAGGGATAAAGACTCCAGTGATTTTCTTTGAGAATCAGTCAGCGCATGAAATCTAAACTCTCCCATCAACCTGCTTTATTCAAGATGGGTCATGCTCTATGCACTATGGAAGACTGTGGGATGAGGCCATCGCTGTGTTTGCTGTGTTTAATGATAGATAAGCTTAAAAACCAACACTTGGCCAAACCTCAGGTAATATCTCTAGAAATACCCACCACCCTCTAGATTTCAATTATTCTAGATTGTGATGAAATAAATAAGCCTTTGCCTATTCTATGGGTCCATTTCCTTCAATCAGTTGACTGTGAAATTACTGGGTTTCCAATGTTATTTTCTGTAGCAAGAACTAAACCAGAATTCTCTTCTCAATTTTTTGTAAGTGGTGTAGGTTTTCATTAAACCTGAATTGGACCATGCCCGTGAAGCAGTCCACTGAGATCAGAAAAGTCTGCAGGACTGCCTGTTGGCAGCCATCAAATAAAAATATTCCCATTAAATCAGGTTATTTAACATGTTTGAAGATTGAACTTATGAACAAATTCTCAGGAGCCAAAAAGGTTACTGCCTATTCTAAATCATCAAGCACTGTATATGGAGGAGAAAATGGTAGAAATTAGAGGGAGTTCTGCTCAGCCATTTCGACATTTTGTGTATTTCTATCTTTTGTCTTTTATTAGCTTGAGAAGGTTCTCATCACAAGCATGTTGATAATTATGGGGTTGAATCTCGTTGCTATCCCTCTTTTGCCACTTAATTTCATCCCTCATCTGAAGCGGTCCCTTTTAACGTGCTCTCGTATAAACAACTTACCACTGATTGGCAAGACCAAAGTTTGCGGTCAGAAAAGTTGTCTAATGGTCCTTATGTTGTGTGGCTTTGGCTGGCCTCAGGTCTTTTTTGCATTTTAAGCTGCTTTATGTATGTGGGTATTAGTAACATTGGAAAGCTGTACATATTCAATGTAGACAACTTGATGACTTTGGAGATAAGTGTAAACCAGTGAAACCATCAGCAGTATCTGTGCTGTAAACGTATCTATCACCTTCCAAAGTTTCCTCCTGTCTTATTTATTTATTTATTTTGGGGGGGGGTGATGAGAACATTTAACATGAGAGCTACCCTCTTAACAGATTTTGAAGTACCCAGTATTGTTGTGTTTAGGAACTGTGATCTCCAGGATTTATTCATCTTGCGTAACTGAAACTTTGTACCCTTTGATGAGTACCTCTCGACTTCCCCCCTTTCCCTAGTCCCTGACAAGCCCTGTACTACTCTCTGTGTCTGCTTTCGCCAGGTTAGACTCCTCACATTCATGACGTCCTGTGTCTGTTCTTTTGTGTTCTGGCTTATTTCACTTAGCATAATGTTCTCCAGGTCCATGCCTGTTGTCACAAAAAGTCAAGATTTCTTTCTTTTCCAAGACTGAATAATATTCTGTCGGTCTCAAGCCTTAAGGTCAGAAAAGTATTTTAATTCTCTGGAGTTCATTCTGACCATTTCATTTGTTTTTTCATTTGTTCATTCAGACCATTTCATTTGTTTTTTCCCCCTCTCTGTCCTACTCTTCCTCTTGACATGGTTGATATCAATGGAAGTGACATGTTGAGTCACTCCAATTGCATAGAAATAGAAACGGTGATATTTTATAATTACTGGGTGTGGAACCACTTATATTTTATTATTAATTTGATTAATAATGTACACAGTTCCCTGTGGTGCCTTAGTCATCTGTATGAAAACTGGGCAGTATATGTGGGCTTAAACATCAAGTTGCCTTTGGGGCATCTGGATGGCTCTGTCAGCTGAGCATCTGACTCTTGGTTTTGGCTCAAGTCATGATCTCAGGGTGGTGAGATCAAGCCCAGTGTTGGGCTCTGTACTCAGCATGGGGTCTGTTTCAGATTCTCTCTCTTCCTCTCTTTCCCCCGCACCCTCCCACCCTAGTTGTCCCTGCTCTCTCTAAAATAAATGAATAAATGAAAAGATCAAGTGGCCTTTAAATGTCATAGTTAAAATATGTCTTGCCTCTTTTCCTTTATTCCTCTAAGGGTCGTATGCATATTTGCTAGAGTCATGGAGGCCCAACCTGTGTAGGTTTAAACTTCCCAGGTGGATAGTTGCAGAGGTAAGAAGAGAAAAGAGCAAGCTTGATTATATATGCACAGGCCAATGCAAGTTTTAGTAAGTATGTATTTTGCATCTAAATGTTTTCGAGAGAAACTTTCAAAATGGCTAATATGACTTAACCTAACCTTATTTATATTTAAAGACAGGAAGGATGAGTCATCTCGAATGAGCCCGTAAGCCTAGCTAGGTAATTCTAAGATGCTTCTAAATGTCTAAGGTGCTCCTTTCTGAAACTGACAGCTTACTGTGAAATTTATATTTATTTTTTTAATCTACCATTGGAATGGCTATCATGGGATATACAGAAATTCAGAAAGAGAATGATTTTGAAAATAATTCTAAAGTATGTTGGCAGAAATTATACTTGTCATCTCTTGTTTTTATGATACCCCAAAGAAAAGTGGAGAATGCAGAGGGGAACTTTATACATGGTAAATAAAAAAGAAAAAAGTACTCTAAAAATATTGGCAGTTCTTAAAGTTGAGTTCTGAAAACAACAACCACAACCACAGCAACAAGTGCTTGGAGAAAACAAGAAATGTTAACCAGATCCACAAGCTGAACATGAACGTTTGCAAGAAGCCTATCCTTTCTTTGTCATCTCCTCACCACACTTCTCTGATCAAGTGATGAAGTCACTGGCACATAGTAACTCCGTAGTCAGCCAAGCTGGGGAACAAGAGGAGAGGCCGGGCTGTCACATCGTCAGGTAGGCATTTAAATGATCTTTGCCGTGAAAGATTCTTCACCCCCTCTTGACTGTCACTCATTCCTTATTATAAAACAGCACCCATACGTGATTAGAAATAGTAAAGAATCTAATCTCAGCTGCTTGGACTCTCTGGCATAGGTTCTAGATACTTATTTTTCTGGAAACTCCGTACTACTGGGAAGTGATAAGGTTAGACATTTATTGGGCTCTTGCTATATTTGTAGAGAAATGATTTCTTTTATAATATGGATGGACCAATTTAATATGACCAACACGAAAGGCAAGTTTTTATTTATTTTCATCAGAATGCTAGAAGAAATATTACAAGTTGAGGAATACTCAGATGCTTTGAATTTGGCTTTAGCTTTTTGGGTAGATGTATCGACTAGGACCAGGACCTGTTTCTCTTTCCAGGTAAGGGGAAGATAGTGGTTCTCTGCTTCCCTGTAGGGCCTTCTGAACATCTGATTTTGCTATTTTATATTAAGTGAATATTATTGTGATTGGAGTTGATTTTGTCCTCCAAATAACTCCATTCCAGGGTAGGAAAACTGTGTCTGACTACAAAAGTGTGTCTGTCGAGTCCACACAGAAGACTTCTGACTGCCAGCCATGTTGGTTGTCTAGAATAGTTCTGTTGCCTTATCTTATACTCAGAATACCATAGCTTTTCCCTATGATGTTCTCCCTAGATGAGAACCTCTTTCTAACATTTTATTGCTGTATGACCAACAGCATGTAAATACATCTCTGGAGAGGGATTTCTTTACTTAAGATTCTGAAGAGAACTCAAGAGTAAATCATTAGCAGTGGGCCAAAATGAGTAATTTACTGGACAATACACCTGTGCCTACAGATTACTGGATTTCTATTCTTAAGGAGCACCCTAAAGAGAGACCTCTAGTTCTCCTATCCCTCCCTAGGAATCTGACAGGATTCCTATTTAAGTACAGACTGAATGGGCAAATGTGTCACCAAGATTCTACCAGGAAATATTAGCCTCACTGATCTTGTAACTTTTTTTAAGATGTCATGAAAGAGCAATTGGTATACTTTATTTAGAGTTTCCAAAAATTATCACTATATTTATACAAAAAAAAATAAAATAAAAGAGAGAGAGAGAGAGAGACTATGCATGGCAATGTTGGGACTATTTTGTCCTGGTTAAGGGATAATAGAAAAGGAAGAAAACATAGTATGTTCTGGAGGTCTGGAGAATCCCAGCTGGTGCTGAATTTTATCTTAGCATTTAAGTGTTATCTTTATAGGCATCTAGATTCTTTAGATTTACAGATGATGCCAAATTGTACTAAAAAGTGAAAATTTGAGCCAAAAAAAATTTGAAGATGAGAATGCCAGGATATGTGAATTATCATATCATTATCACCAGGAATGAATTTTACCAATACCAATAAGCTTTAGCCACGTAGAAAGTAATACCTTTTTAAAAAGTAACACAAATCAATCTTCTTAGGAAGACAGGCTCAGTACTATAGTTGAGACCCTTGCAAGGACCAGAAGGCCACCAATAGTCTGGTCTCCTACAGTCACTGCTCCATTGTGCTCCTTTGATGAAGGAGACCAGATGCAGTTTTGATTAAGGTGCTTAATATAAAAAAGGGGGAGGAAATTGGACAGAAGGTGAAAACAGTGCTACCCACATTCAAAACCAAATGAGTATGAGCTTCTCAGAGTTTGGACCATTTCACACCTTTAATCCAACCTCAAAGTCAACAACAGAGTTTGAAAAAGAGTCAGTACAAGGGTGTCCCTTAAAAGGCAACTTTTACATGAAAGATACAAAGAATTTGTATGGCCTCAGTAATTACAAAATAGAACTTGTTATTGGTCCTGTGTTAAAAATAGTTCGAAAAGGGTTAGGTAACTAGGCATAGTACATGCCCAGGAGATAACAAGAGAAGAAGGGCGATTTAGCCTTAGCCTTTTTTTTTTTTGAATGTTGATGTTACTGGGGAACTCACTATTTCTGCATGTGATATGTAGAAAATGAACAATTATAAATGGAGACATTCTTATAGTTATTTTATTATGATGATTTTTGTTATCCCTTTAGAGGCTTGGTTTAGGCCCAGATTTGGAATTCTCTTCCCTGCCAGGTAGCTAAGCTATTGCAAAATCAAGGAATTACCTGTATTGGGAAGCTCTGTAGCTTCTGCTCCAAGGTTTTCCAAGTATGTGCTCAAAAGCTATTAGTTTAAGTCCTATTAGTTTCATCAAATAATAATCATTCTTCACATTCTCAAGGTGCCTTATAGCTCTCAATACTCTTTTTTTTTTAATGATGTTATGTTAGTCACCAAACAGTATACCTCATTAGTTTTTGTAGTGTCCCCTGATTCATTGTTTGCGTATAACATCAAAACTCAGTACTCTTTACTGTGTCTCATCTTTTACTCCTCACAACAAATAACTATATATATATCAGAGTGAAATCTTGGGACACAAAGTTTTGTGAGTAGCTCTTTTCATATCTTATCATAGATTATTACGTACTGATATTGGTGTTCTGCTTTAAGTAAATCACATTTTTACATTCTTCACTAATTCTCTGTGTTATTATAATGTCAACACTCAGTGGGTTGTGCCATCTGGACAATTACTGAAAGAATAAAATAGTGAAAGTCACAGGCAGGCTTGCAAATTTATCTCGGGAGATTTCATGGACGCAGACGTATTAAATTTTCATTTTATAGTAATCCACTCTGGAAATTATTTCTCACAAATGTCGTCTTTTCTTTAAGTCAACAGACCCGAAAAGCTTAATTTTGTTCCTTGGTGAGTTATTTTCTAAAACCCTGGAAATGATAGGTTGCTAAAGAAAAACCCATTAAAGAGGAGCTTATTTCTTTGAATGAATCCATTAGCACGGCTTTCTTTGGAGAGAACCAAATTCACCCTTGAGTGAGATGGTGAGTTAGGGTGACACTGAAGTCTTCATTATCCCCGAGTGTGAATAAATCTTGATGACTGAATTGCTGGTGTGGGTGTGTTTTCTGCAATAACGAATTGGTACACATGTTCAAGGTGCAGCTGTCACCTACTGTTTGGTGCCGCCTTTTGATCCTGATGACACCATCTGGTTTTTCCCCTACCTCTCTCTCTCTCTCTCTCAGAACAGATGGAGAATGGCTCTAGATTCTCAGCTCCCCGAATTCTAGGACCGAGAACTGTGTCATCCAGACCCTCTCCCACCCCGTCCCCACCCCTACACCAACCGCCATTTATCATTCGTATCCCTGTGGATTTTGCTGGCACTGCGTTCTTCTTCATGAAATTTATTTTACCTGACATTTTATCCTCAGTGGGAATGGATGGGCCTCTTACGAGAAGCTGTAAGCATCTGGTGAACAAGAATAATGTCTCCTTTCAATCTGTATCCTCCATGCACTCGGCGTGGTACCTGGAAGACAGTCCGCAAATGGTAATACTTCTCCTAGGGCAGGGGATGTCCTGGGCATTCAGGTACATTCACAAATTTCACTTCTCGATTCGTGGGCACTGGCAAGAGCACTCAGTCTAATCCTATGCTCTGTTGGCCTCTGGCGCTGGACCATGTGTTTATCTCAGCGGGAGCCCTGGAACCACGGCAGCTCGGCTCCGCTGTCTATTACGGCCTTAGATGGGTTTCAAGATGGAGAATCAGGAAATTGAACACAATTTTCAAATTCCTCCAAGGTCCGAAACACACTCGATTTAAATGTTGTTATTATTGGGTTTATAGTGAGTTTGCAGAACGATGGACAGTCCCATATTCAAGTGTAAATATTCTTCCGAGCCTGTCTGGAATAGTGGAAGGAGTATAGACTGGCAGGAAACAGACCTGGGTTTTAGTCCCATTTCTCCTGAGCCAGCGAGGAGCACCGTACGTTGCATGACAGTTCCGGTTCTGAGGCAGAGATGGGTATGAATCCATCTGGGTCCGAACGACTATCATAGCAACTACTAGCATTTACTGAGTTCTTACAATGTAGCTGGCACTCAGTCAATATTAACGTTTTAGATGTATTATTTCATGTAACAGTGTCCTTACAAAGGTAAGTAAAAGAGCAGGTCAATAACTTGCCCCAGGTAATGCCATTAGTAAGCAGGAGAGCGGACATTTGAATTTAGGGTAATTTAATAACGTGTCTATATCTGTACATATCATTATAATATGTATCATATATTATTATGATATATAATATATATTATATAACACATAGCTCAATATTATATGTAATTATAATGTATATCACAATCTGATTCCCTGAAATAATTTGAATTTTTTATCCTTCCTTATTTCATTTTGCATTCAGCTTCGAAAATGTCTCTTTCTTCATAGAGAAGTCAGTCCAGTGAGAGATTTGACATGAGTAGTAATCAAATGGCTTTTCCGTTTTGGTTTCAAGACTGGACTCTAAGTATCAGTCTGCTCCCCTCAGGACCCTGGTGCTTTATTTGGTAAGAAAGTGCCACGTTTTCTTAGGAGCAGGAGCAGTCCGGGAGGGAGGAGGACAAACGACATGCCGACTGCCCCGGGCTGAGGAAGTGTGGTGCGGTGCAGAGGAACAGAGCAAGAAGGAACAGAGCGGTGGCTGCAGGGCTACCTGTGTAAACTTCCTCGGGGCCCCTTCACCGGACCGCAAGCACTGGACCCTCCCCCTCCCCTCCTCCCCCCCCCACGGACGGAGCAGCCGACACAGGAGCAAAGTCTCCACATTCCACAGCAGCGTGACCCCCACCTCCCTCCAGAAACCACACTTAGCGCATTACGCAGTTCTCAGACTTCTCGTTCTTTATCATTTTTATTATGATGATCAGTTAGCCGCTGTACAGTACATCATTAGTTCTTGATGCAGTGGTCAGTGATTCATTAGCTGTGCATATTCACAGTTGTCAGTGATTCACCATAGCGCGGGCCCTCCTCATTACCCACCACCCTGTAACCCCTCCTCTCACACTCCTCTCTTCTGAAACCCCCAGATTGTTTCTTGGGGTCCATAGTCTCTCATGGTTCCTCTCCCTCTCTGGTGTCTCCCCGTTTGGATTTCCCTCCCTCCCCTGTGGTCCTCTGTGCTGTCGCTTATGTTCCACATACAGGTGAGACCATATGATAATTGTCTGTCTCTGCTTGACGTGACTTCATTTGACTTAATCCCCTCCAGTCCCATCCATGTTGATGCAAACGTTGGGTGTTCATCCTTTCTGATGGCTGCGCAATACTCCATTGTATATATGGACCACATCTTCTTCATCCATTCATCTGTTTGGGGGCATCTCAGCTCCTTCCACAGTTTGGCTGTTGTCACCATTGCTGCTATGAACATTGGGGTACAGATGCCCCTTCTTTTCACTACATCTGTATCTTTGGGGTATAGATACCGAGTAGCACAATTGCCAACTTGTTCTTACTGCTGATCACCACGGAACATATGTGTATCCTCATTAGCCACTTTTGTCTCTTTCATTTATTCTCTGGGTCAGATTTCTACGAACTCATGTCATTTGCATAACTGCTCCACCTGTTTCCAGGGAAACAGCTGTGCTTTCTGTATAAATATGAGATTGTTTGTCCTAACTGCCCTTTGCCACATTTGGTTACAATGAAATATTTTGGGGAGTTGTTTATTTTTCAATTTCTTCTTCAAAAATTATGTACTAAGTTATTTTTCCCATACCAATCCCTTTTTTTCCTCTGTACGCAAGGACTCTGTTAAGAAAGGAGAGCAGTTGATTTTAGAGGGTTTGTTGGAACCAGGGAGAGTCAGAAGAGGAAAGTTACGGGGTTGGGCTTTTAATTCGGTCTCTAGCCTGTGCTGTGGCATGGACTTAGAGCATGACCTCTCTCTCTTTTTGGCTGGAGATTGGGGAATGATTTACACAAAGTCACATTTTACCCTGTGAGCAAAAATGACAGTTTCTAAAACTACAGCCTTTCTTTTGTGGCATTGAAGTTCCTCACTGAGCAAAACTGTCCCTCGTGTTTATTGCAGAGTGCCGAATTCCCATGTGAAAGTACCTAATGTTCAAAGAATTACCAAGATGTACATAAAAAATCGCTTGGCCATTAAGTGTAGCACAGATGAGGGACAAGATGTTCTTGCTTTAAACAGAAACTGTACACTCAAGACCCAAACTAAATAGATACTAAATTAAGCCCAGAGATCACTTTAATGTGATTTTTGGTCTAATTATCGTTGGTATAAGCAGAATAATTCTCACCTCATACTACTACTGGGAACTTAAACTTTAGTAATCATCCAAACCTAAATGTAGTGGGAGCGCCCGTGCATGGAGGGTCACGTCATCTGCTCAGAGATTGCCCCATAAAGCATCAAAACAGAAAATGCTTGGCACAGCCATACAGAAATTCCTGTGAGAACAAAATTTCACACTTGACACAGTGAGGGAGGAATGTAAGATGATATGTTGTTAAAGACTGAATTGTTTGTGCCTTGGGGTTCAGAGTGGTGGGGAGTCATCAGTCAGGAGGGGCTGACTCATCAATAAAGAGGAGAGAGATGCGGAAGCAAATGAAGAGTGTCCTAGGAGAGACTCAGTCTGAGAAGCGTCACACCTGAATCAAATGGAAACATCTGTCCCACACATCTTGGCCGCTAAAGATTACCCTCTGGGGTCCTCCAGGGGGACTCCCCACGAGCGCTATAATCTCAGGATGGCTTTGCATGCTCAGTCACTGTAAGTTGAAATGGAAAACTGCCAACTTCAAGTGAATTAGGAGTTGAGTTTGGTGATGGATGTACCATTCCAAGACTTGGAAGATGCATTCAAAGGAGTTGTGCTGATGATTTAAAATGTTTGCAAGGAAGCCTGACAAAAATCTGATGCCAAGAATCACTGACCTCTTGGTCACCCCATAGATGCCTATCTTAAAATGACAAACTAATCTAGTAGCTCTTTTCAAAAATGACAGTTTTCATGGCCCGCACATCTGTCTTTGTGAGATCATGTGCTTTTAGTGACCTTCCGTTCTCAGAACAAATTCCCTTTTGGAAATTTTCTAGGACCCATATGTGGACAATACCGAGGTTAGAGAGGACCAGATCACACATGGAAAACCTGCTTTCTCATTCCCTCCCCTTTATCAAGGACTTGTTAGTATAGGGTTAACAAGCCCTGGGTATAAAACATTTGGTTTTGAAAGCTTTTTGCTGCCAGACCTATTTCTCCTCTTAGCCTAAGCCTTAGGAAACCTAAAAAGGGAGTTAAAAATAGAACTAACATTTTCGTTAGAAATTTAAGGCATCTTCCTCTTTTGGATGAGAGCAAGGTTTCCTTTAATATTTGACTTTTTCCCCTTCTCTTTTCGGCAGCCTTCAGATGTACAAATTTCATTGAAGTCATTCCAGGCTGAAAGCATTTTATGATCAAATACCAGAAAGCTAAAAATAAGTATTCTACCCTCTCTCTAGAGGTCACTGAATATTTCTCTTAACCTTTCTGGTCAGGTGGCCTTTTAGCAGGAGAGGGATGTTAATGGTTGATGCGGTGGAAGATCAGTAAATAATCCAAAAATAGCTGCGCTCAGACCCAGCCCTCGGTGCTAGGCGGCCTGGCTTGTTGAATAACTTAAGGAGTTTTTGAAAACGGTGACGCAGCCCAAACTCCAAGGCCAGTGTTATCTTACAGCAATTAGTAGCTATCGTATTTGATGGCTCAAAAGCCATCCCTTCTTTTCTTGGCACCACTGATTCGGATTTCCGCTGGGTAACTACCTCACCAGGCTCTCCGTCCACGTGGTGTGAGGGAGGACAGCCTCATCCTTGGATCAAGGGTGAGGGGAGCGAACGTGACTCAGGCTTGGGAAATCGGAAACTCACGACTGGTGCTTTGCTAGAAAAGACTCTCTGTTCCCACGTGTTGCTAAGGTGGCAGATGTAAACCTCAGAGAGAAAAAATGTCTGGAAAGGAAGCTAGTGCAGAATAAAGCAGAGCCATTTGCTCCTGAAAACAACTTTTAAGCACCTGGATCCAGTGGTTCCTAAAACTTTTCAGCTACCGAGCCAGTAAATTCCCACTTTACTTAAGTTAGCTTAACCTGCTTCTCTGGTCATGAGCCTAGAATAATGCGTTCCTTATAATTGTCCTCAAATCTCAACTGTTTCCCAGAGCTTCTTTGTATGTGGCACCAAACTTGGGTATTTTTTTTTTCCTTTGGGTGAAAAATTCCTTTTAAAGTGGCTTTTAAAGTGGCACTTTTCCGCCTTTAGGTTGAAACACCAAAATAAAGCACCATTTTTTCCTCTCTTAAAATTAAAACAAACTAAGATATAAAGACAGCTAATCATCTGCTTCTGTCATCAGGGGTCTTCGGCTGCCCTTGACTTTCTAGTTGTAGCAACTCAAACAATCAAGATGGCATCTGTGAAGAAAAATCAATCCCATCGGGTATCGGCCATTAACTTTTAAACTATCTGACTGTAATCTGGTTTCTGCAGCTCTCTGTTCCTCCCAGATGCTAAAAACCAACCCTAGGAATACGCCTGGGTGAGTTACACTTTTGTTCACACTGTAATTTTGCAGACTTTGGAATTTTGAAACTTTCCAAGAGGTTTCCACCACAATGTGGATCATGGGAGGCAAGAGTCGTGTTTTTTGTTTTTTTTTTTTAAAGATTTTATTTATTTATTTGACAGACAGAGATCACAAGTAGGCAGAGAGGCAGGCAGAGAGAGAGAGAGGAGGAAACAGGCTCCCTGCTGAGCAGAGAGCCCGATGCGGGACTTGATCCCAGGACCCTGGGATCATGACCTGGGCCAAAGGCAGAAGCTTTAACCCACTGAGCCACCCAGGCACCCAAGAGCCGTGGGTTTTTTGTTGTTGTTGTTTGCTCTCATATCCACTCTGTGGTCCTGATACGGAATATGTGCTCAGAAAATATTTATGAAGCCAAACCGGTCTATGTCACTTTGTAGTCGAAGTACACATTTGTCCTCCATGGCTGCCTATTTAGTGAGAGTTCTCGTTGAGCACCTCCTAGGGTCAGACACTGTGAGACGCGTGCATGACCCAAATATCAGAAGGCATGCTCCACCCGACTGCCCTGGGACTTTCTCATTATACTTGGAAAATTGGCATGTAGAATTCCTCTTCTGCTCTTCCTCAAACACACAAAAGTGGCAATAAAGGAATGTTCAAAAGGCATTAATCCACAAAGACAAGGAGGACAGGCAGGAGAGAAGGAAAAAATGGGTGACATATGCAATTTTTTTTTTTTTCTGGTTTGGAATAAGGGAAGTGATGGAAGAGAATTGTCCACTCTTAGTAGAGTAGACTTAACTGTAACCCAGTTTCCAACAGAGACACCAGTGGGAAATGAGCCAGTTTGCCCCCACAGAACCTTGTGCCATGGAAGACTTAGTTAAGGAATAGGGCTGAGAAATGATGGAGTCATTGGAAGAATGGATCTAGAGCAACTGGGCCCTATGCAACTTTCAACGAAGTCAGAGTTTTATTTTATGGTTACTTGGGGAATCTTCTGGTATGAGAATATCAGGTCCAGGATGGAGGGTTGTGGTAGAAAAGGCAAGTAAATGGAAATCTATGTTACTGAACTTAGACTTTGGCCCCCCCTTCCCCAGCCTGCTTCCTGAATACTGACAATCATATGCAGGCTACCTAGCTGGGATCTTAGGGGACACCCACCTGAAGACATTTACTGGCCCTAGAGCAGTGGCCTTCCTGTACTGGTATTTGTTTCAGTCCTAAATTTATTCAGAAAAAGAAAGGAATAATAGTATACAGAAAGACAGGTTCACATATATGTACATCTGGAGAAAGCTGATGATTCAGCTTCAGTAATTCAGCAAATATTTCTTGGAGTTGATAACAGTGCACATCTTGTGGAATCACAGGTACCAGCAGGTAAGAGAATTTCTAGGACTGGCCAGGAAGGGAAGTATATGCTCTTAAAAAAAAATTATTATTATTATTATTATTATTATTATTATTATTATGTTCAGTTAGCCAACATGTAATACATCGTTGGTTTTTGATGTAATGTTCAATGATTCATTACTTGTGTATAATAACCAGTGCCCATCACCACATGTGCCCTCTTTAATACCCATCCCCGGTCACCCCCTCCCCCAACCCCTCCCCTCTGTAACCCTCAGTTTGGTTCCTGGAGTCCAAAGTCTCTCATGGTCTGTCTCCCTCTCTGATTTCTTCCCATTCGGTTTTCCTTACCTTCCCCTGTGGTCCTCCACACTATTCCTTGTGTTCCACATACGCGTGAAACCATATGATAATTATCTTTCTCTGCTTGACTTATTTCATGCAGCATAATCTCCTCCAGTCCCACCCATGTTGCTACAAAAGTTGGGTATTCATCCTTTCAGATGGAGGCATAATATTCCATTGTTTATATGGGCCACATCTTCTTTATCCATTCATCCACTGAAGGGCATCTTGGCTCTTTCCACAGTTTCGCTATTGCGGACATTAACGCTATGAACATTGAGGTGCATGTACCTCATATTTTCACTATATCTGTATCTTTGGGGTAAATACCCAGTAGTGCAGTTGCTGGCTTGCAGGTATCTCTATTTTAAATGTCTTGAGGAACCTCCATACTGTTTTCCAAGTGTCTGTTCCAGTTTACATTCCCACCAGCAGTGTAAGGGTTCTTCTTTCTCTGTTTCCTCGCCAACACTTGTTGCTTCCCGTCTTATTAATTTTGGCCATTCTAACTGGTGTAAGATGGTATCTCATTGTGGTTTTGATTTGTATTTCCCTGATGCCTACTGATGTTGACCATTTTTTCATGTGTCTGTTAACCATTTGAATGTCTTGTTTGGAGAAGTGTCTGTTCATGTCTTCTCACCATTTCTTGACTGAATTCTTTGGTTTTTTGGGTGTTGAGTTTGAGAATTTCTTTATAGATCTTGGATACCAGCCTTTTGTCTGTAATATCATTTGCAAATATCTTCTCCCATTCCATGAGTCGCCTCTTAGTTTTGTTGACTGTTTCCTTTGCTGTGAAAAAGCTTTTTATATTCCCTTTTTTGAATCAAGAGAGCAAATGATGGAATTTAATACCTGTTTACCTGTATATCCCCAATAATTTAAAACTCTACACTTCTAAACTTTTAACTTACAGGTAATATAGTTTTAATTGAAAGAAAGAGTTCTGGGTTTACATAATTCAAAGACAACTTAAGCTTTGTATACATTTTCCTGCTTCTACAACATTTTTTTATGCATTACTTTTTTCTTAAAATTTTTAAAAATCACTTTCATCTTCTTATATTTATAATCATCCCCTTCTAATTTTTTGTCTATCCAGTGTTCATTTCTATTTTGTTAATTTTGGTCCACAAATTCCCTGAGATTAGGACTAGATCTCACCCACTTCTGTATTCCCACATACAGAGATGCCAAGTCAATGCTTTTTAATTTTTTTTTAAATTTTATTTATTTGGCACAGAGATCACAAGTAGGCAGAGAGGCAGGCAGAGAGAGAAAAAGAAGCAGGCTTCCTCCTGAGCAGAGAGCCAGACGCTGGGCTCGGTCCCAGGACAGTGGGATCATGATCTGAGCCGAAGGCAGAGGCTTTAACCCACTGAGCCACGCAGGTGTCCCTAATTTTTTTAAATTTATCTATTGTTGAACAGTCAAGCAGTCCTTAAGCAATAGCTTGGTGATGGCTACTAGTATGGTGTGTTAGCCATATTTTTATTTCCTGTATTTTCTGACACTTTGACATCTTGGGGCCTTTCTACCAGGAGACACTGCCACCCCCAGAGCTAGTAAAGGTCTGGCCTGCCAGTACCTTTCACATGCAAACCAGCCAATCCAAATCCCTCACCCCACACCCCTGCTCTGTCTGACTGTCACAGAGCTTTGCAGCTCCCGGGCCACTATCCGCCACCGCCCGGTGGCAGACACCTCAGGACAGCCCCTATTCCTCAGCCTCCTGAAATTATCCAAACCAGGCAATCCTGATGCTGCTGATCTCGTTTTACCTTGGCTTCCCCCGAACATGACAATAAGGCTCTTCCCCATGCTTTCCCCCTCACCCTCTCTGCCTCCTGACTGACGCTGGTACTTCCCTGTGTGGCCCTACGTGGCATAGAGGTCCCCCTGCTGCAGGAAACTGTGAGTAAAAATGTTTTCCTTCTTGACCATCACTTCTGTCTCTGCCTATCTTACCACACCTGATCACAATGATGCCTGCGGATATTTTAGAACACTTGGCTTGGGGTGCCTGGGTGGCTCAGTTGGTTAAACAACTGCCTTTGGCTCGGGTCATGGTCCCAGAGTTCTAGGATCAAGTCCTGCATCGGGCTCCCAGCTTCATGGGGAGTCTGCTTCTCCCTCTGACTTTCTCCCCTCTCATGCTCTCTCTCTCTCTCAAATAAATAGATAAAATCTTTAAAAAACAAATAAAAAAACACTTGGCTTATCTCATGTCCATAGATCTGGCTAGTAAGACAGCAAGACTAAGTGTTTGCAGAAAGTATTTATCTACACAGAGAGCAAAAGCAAGGCTAGCATGGTGTCCGCTCCCGACATCCCTGTTCCCCAGAACACCACCAAACCCAGGGGACCAGATGACACAGGCCATGGGTGGCAAGTCATCCATCCTATCGTTGAGAAGTCAATTCCGCACTGCAGCCGAGTGCTTGTATGATCTGCGGCCTTGCCCAGAGGACAAAGTGCAAAATTTCATGCCTCGCTGGAACCAGAGGGGTGGGTAGAAAGCAATCCCGTGGCGGCTTCTCATGGGACGGAGAGTCTGCTGTGGGATCGGCTGCATCGAAGCCTCACACAGCCCATCATCCCGCCATGTTCCCGGCAGAATGGCAGAGAGCATTCGGCTAGACGAGGTTCCGGCTGCTGTTGAAGGAGCCTCGCTGCTGGGTCTCTGTGGGCACGTGCCGGTCCCAGGGCACTCCGCACCGCTGTTCCCTCAGCTCGTCACTTCCTGAGGCCTGGGTGTCTGGTGCTGTGATCTTTTAAGGACCGTTTTCGTTTACCTGTCTTCAGCTTAACTTCTCAGATGTGCCGTGGGTTTGTTCGATGCCTCCCGAAAATGTCACAAATATTAGCTTCTGGTTCTACCCAGGTCTTAAACTAGTGATTTCAACTTTCACTCTTTTTGTGTCATCTGAAAGGGACGATCATTTCTTCAGGAACCGCAAAATGCTAATTAAGAATAGCTATCGTATAGTACTTACATTTCTTTTTTTAAGATTTTATTTATTTGATGTGGGGAAGAGTGGGGGCACGAGTGGTGGAGAAGGCAAAGGAAGAGGGAGAAGCAGACTCCCTGCTGAGCTGGGAGCCCGACCCGGGGCTCGATCCCAGGACCCTGAGATGAGGACCTGAGCCGAGGGTGGATGCTTAATTGACTGAGCCACCCACGCCCCTGAGCACTTCATTTCTAATATGAAGATCTTCCTTCTCCCTCTCTCCTTCTCTCCTTCCTCATTTCTCCCTCTTTTCCTTTCCATCCTTACTCTCTCCTTTATCTTTGCCTTCATTTGGGTGGGTGGTGGTGTCCCGCGGACGTCCTGCAGAATGGGAGTTAACTGACTTTGAAGAGTGAGAGTGAGAATGTATTGTACACTTCAACATCTGTCCCAAGTTTCTTGATTGGACCTTTGATTATTAATTGTTGTTTTTTGTTTTTGTTTTTGTTTTTGCCTTTGGTTCATTTAATCAGATAAGGAGGTTTTAGGAATATATGGAAATTTAAGTGGCACAGCATGCTTTCATGCGTTCTTAAAATACATAGCTTAAAATTATACCTTAAAATTAGTTTAGCGTGGGGTGTCTGGGTGGCTCAGTCGTTAAGCATCTGCCTTCAGCTCAGGTCACGATGCAAGGGTCCTGGGATGGAGCCCCACATCAGGCTCCCTGCTTGGCAGGAAGCCTGCTTCTCCCTCTCCCACTCCCCCTGATTGTGTTCCCTTTCTCACTGTGTCTCTCTCTGTTAAATAAAATCTTTAAAAAAAAATTAATTTAGCACATAAAGTGAAGCTTAGCTGATTCTTTTGCCGTTTTATAGCAAAATAACTGAAAACCAGAGGACAAAAGTGTCTTGACCAAAAGCACACTGCTAGTAAGTATGGAAAAAAGACTTGAACATAGGCCCAACGTATGTTTGCTCAGTTAGACTTATCCTTAATCTCATACATATTCTCTAAGGCACAGTTTTGCATGGGTATCTTTATCAAAAGAGATTAGGGGACACAGCGAGAGAGAGAGAGAGAGAGAGAGAGAGAGAGAGGGACAGGTGCATGCAGAGAAAAGTTCATGTGAGGACATTGTGAGGGGACCATCTCCACACCAAGGGGAGAGACCGCAGGAAAGAATATGTCCCCATGGTTGAAGCATCGGATCTGTCGTATTTTGTTGTGATGCTCCAGCAAAGTAACACAGGTGTAGAACAGCAACTTCGGAATTCAGGAACTCAACCACGTTCTGTATTCCTCGTAAACTAGTCTTCTCTTTAGGGCCAGTTCCTAACACAAACCATGAAGATCTACTAAATTAATGCTATGAAAGGTGAATGGATATCTTTTCATATTTGTGATGATTTTCAAAATATCTGGCCAGGCATGCTGGCTCCGAGCTAAGCCCATCACCTAGGATGTCATGGGTCCAGTCCAACACCCCCCATCTGGAGAGGGAAGTAGGAAGCTAAAAAGGCAGTATGTGGTATGTTCCTCCAGCGACAAACTAAGCTGAAGTTCCTACAGAGAGAGAGGGCTGAAAGTGGCCATAAATGCCAGGTTTTTCTAGGAAATGCCACCTGTAACCAAGATGACTTGAGAATACATGTTTAGTAAATGACTATCAGTAAGAGGAAGGCAGTTGAACTCGTTTTATTCATTTTCCCCAGGAAGTGCACCTCATGGAAACCCAAAGCTCTTGTCAGATTTCTTGAGAAGATTGCGAATTTTTATGCCCATCATTGTTATGCCTTCTGAGTTATGTGGATATGACGGATTCTCTCCCATTTTCTCCTCTAACCAAAGAGCATTCCCACTGTCCTCAAGAGCCGGTCCCCACAGACGTGGACCCCCACTGGGCTGTTCTCATAGTATTTTCCTGCAGCAACTTGCCAAATTCTGTGCCTAATATAAATAGCCCCCTTTCCCCGCTCACCTTCCCTCCTGTCTGGACTTGCTCCTGTGCCTGCTTCCCAGGGGGCAGCTCAGGCCATAGTGGCTTGTCCTTTGCCAGCCTGACTTGGCCCTTACGAAGGCTCGAGAAGGCGTTGTCTTTTGCCACTCACAGCTGTGTGGAAAACAGCGTTTCCTCAGCTTGGTAAAGCATTTTGTGAGATCATCACAAGGTCAAGGTGAACTTAAAGGCAGCTTTGCACAGGCGTTTGAAGACAGTTGCTTGACTAACCCTGGAAGATCTCAAATTCTCTACCTTCTAGAAGTGTCAGATCAGAAACGAGTTGATTTTGTTTGCCCTACTCTAATGACTTCTTGGCTGGAGACTCTCACAATTCTGCCAAGCTGTGGAGACGCCCACAGGTTTATGTGGATTACTGGGCTGTCCGCAATAGAACTGCAGATTATCAATAAGCAGCCGATCAATTTACCTTTTGTTACAGTGGCCAGTTCAGCTGTGCTGACCCCCAGGTGAAGGGGCAGTGGGCAGACTTCAGAAGGCACTGAAGAGGGTCTGCCCATTGCTCCCTCGCCTGGGGGTCGGGGAGCAGGTGTGCGAGCAGAGAGAATGTCATCCTTCTTTGGATGACCCTGTGTTGTGGCAGACGATCCTTAGGGAAACCTGCCTAACGCCGCAAAAGTATGTAGTATATCTGGGACTCAATTTACTCATCAGTAAAATGAAGGAAAGAATACCTTTCTGATAAAGTTGTTATAAACATTAAATGATCATGTGTGTGTGTGAAGTACAGATATTACACGTAAATATGTAAATATAAATACACATACATACATACTCACTGAGTATAAGGTGCTCATGTTACGTGAATTGCTCCTAATACAGATTCTATTTGCCTTTTTTTTTTTTTCCCCCCCTGTTATCTACTTTTATTACAGTGTAATTTTCCAATATCCTGGTCCTGGTCCAGGTCTGTCAAGGGCACTTTTTTCTTTTTAATTTTATTTTTTATTGAGTTAACTGTGTCATTGACCTTCTACAGCATTTTGCCCAATTCTGGATTCAGCTTATTTCCCTAGGTCCACCTAGGAATAATGCAGTGATATAATTTTATATGTAATGATAGGCCCATAACTTTACATCAGAATCACTTCTTGTTATTTTCTGCCAGATCCACCCCTACATCAGTGATAGCATTTTAACTGATTTTCACCATATAGTTTTTTAAGTAAAGAAGTTGTTTGCTCTTGAGGAAACACATGTATCATTTACACCAGTGGGGCAGGACTCAGAATACCGCATCATTGGTCTTGCACAGACATCGGATGGTGGAGCCAGAAGCTGGCTGTCTGTGAGATTCGACTGCTGGACTGGGGAGGGACATGGGCAGCAGTTACGGGAAGGACTTGCTGGGGTAGCAGCTTTTCCCCTGTTTGTATATGGCAGTGACCCAGTAAATGACAGGGGAAGAAGGTGTTCCAGTGTGCTGACAGTCCAGGAGCTCTACCCACATCGAGGGTATCTTGGGCTAGCACAAATTCACATATCTCAGAAATAAGTCAGCAAGGAACCCAGGTATGTTTCTCTTGCATTTTCATACAGCCCAGAATGTCATGTTCACCCATGGCCTCGCAGATGGTTTACCATTTCAGTAGTACAAAAAAACCACATATGAAAAATGGAATGAATGGGACAGGTGTTACATTTTCTCCTCTTCCCCAAAGAGATCCAATGTCAGTGTACAATTTCTTTTCCTCAGTAGGGTGGCCCCTCCATGTAATACTTTTAATACTTGGAAGATTTGCCAAGATGGAAGTGGTTCTACTGGTAATTTGCATTAGCATATTTTCCCGTTCCTGCTTATTACTCTGAGGTACTAGAGTATCTTTGGAGCATCTGGCAGTATTTCAAGGCACCCACTACAGGGGATAATGCTTTTAAGTTAGTGCTTCTGCTTCTTCGTCTGCAAAAAGGGGGTGAGAGTAATTATGATAAGAATATGCGTAATGTATTACTGTACCATCTGGCTGGTTGGTAAATGCTCGGGGAGCTATTGGCTCTCATAGAGCAGAATAAGGAAGATAAGTCAAAGGAGGTCCGCGGTGTCCATGCTCCTTTAGCTTTGGTTGTCATATGGGTCTTTAAACAGTATTAGACTGACAAACTGTGTGTCTGTGTGTGTGTACCTCAATCTGCTGTGCGCTGCTAGAGAACAACAAAACTCATGAGCTGCTGTCAAGCATGCTGCTTTCTATACTGTTGCTTTTCTGAAAACCTCTGTGTGAGCCTTCACTCTCACGATTCGATCTTCTCAGCTCAGTGTGTCCATCCTACTTTGTCTAGGTCATTTAGGTGGGAGCAGTTACCTTTGCAGCGAACGTATTGGCCAGAAGTAGTTACAGAAAATGTACTGTTTTATTATTCTGATTATAACGATCTCTACTTATTAGCCTGTTTTCTGATCTTGTTCTTAGAAAAAAATTCTCATTTCTCAGTTTTCTCATGAATATTCATTAACTGGGTGTGTAGTTGTTCAGAGCCCTGGAGAGGTCATTTTCAGTGGTCATCATGCAGTCTCTGCTTATTTAACAAACATGGATTGAGGGTCTACTGAATGCCAAAATGGGATCAGGGAATACGGATTTAAATCAAGTGCAATCCTGAAACGTACAAAGTTTCTAGCTAGTGGGGACGGAGAGACACACAGTGATCATAATACAGCGCCACAAAAATGTTACAGTAGAAAGGAGGGTGCAACTAAGTCAAGCCCTAGTACGTCATAGAGATCTTTCCTTTAGTGTCATTTAACTGCTGTGGCATGTCACCCGAAGAGGGAGCATTCAGGCTTAACAGCACTCAAGAGCACCTTCACACAGCAGTCAGCAGCTTAGCCCTTTGGAAAACCCAAATCTCTGATGCTCAGATGGACAGACTTGGACCCACCATATTCAATCCAGGAAGGAAACGTTTCTTCTCTTTCCACCACAAATTGGTTATTTCACGGATCCCAGAGACTCCTTAACAACCAACTTTGTCCAAAGACTCTATCTTATTTTCTCCCACAACAAGAAAAGTAAAGGACAAGCCATTCAGTTTCACCTTAACTGCCAGGAAGTCTTGAAATAATGATCCACACAATAAAATAAATTCCAGTTACGGTGTTCCTGTTCCCGAGTCAATCAAATGCTGTAATTTAAAAGCTCCCATGAGTGTCTTTAAAGTGGGCCTCAGATGTAATGGTGATTATTATTTAAGGAGCAAGAGAAGAGAAGTAGATAGTTGGGCTCCTCTGAGGATATGAGGGTCCTTAGAAGGCTGTAAGAACTATGCCTTGAGAGTACAGTGTTGCTAAATGAACATATTAAATCAAGATCTCACACGGAGATTTTTAATGGTAACGAACCTGGTGTGTGAGTAGAGACAAGGAAACAAAGTGAGCTGTTCAGCTAACCACCTCATCGCAAGAATGCTGGGAGTGTAGTTCCTTCATCTGCATTTCTTATGCTAGGGAGACAGAGAAAGCCAGGACTAGAAGTGCCTCCTTTTCTCCCGGGTGATCTGTTTGAGTGGGGACCATCCTAGAATGGACTAGATGCTTCAGAGGTCTACTGATCTTCATAACACAGGTCAATGGGACAGGGATCAATGCGTGTGTATTTCTGGTTGCTCATCCGTTCGCTCCCATAGACAGTCTCCAGGAGGCTGAGGAATGCCCCCTTGGGTGATGGGTCAGAGCTAGCAGTGATACCAAGATCATATCAAGATGGTAGTTGAGTTTTCTTGCATGAGATAAAGGAGAATATCATTTACTAGATTACTCATTTATAACATATGCGTTATATTACACTTACGTTCATGTAAGCTTTGGGCGGTTCACATGCCCTTTTACCGTGTATCTTCAGCAACTACTCTTTGTGTGGAAAATACTATTAAATAGCATTGTTAGAGTTCATCCCAAACCGCCAGATAGCACTCTAAGTGCTACATACGATTTGTTTTATTTAATTCCCACAACAATTCTAAGAGAGAGGTACTATTATCAGCCTAATTTAATACTTCAGGAGTTTGAGGCTAAGAAATGGTTCATCCCATATCACTCAGCCAATAAATGAGGTTTCTTTACACCCAAGCTCTTCTGCTTGACAATACACCCTCTCAAGAAATCTATTGAATGGCTAAAAAAATGTTGAGTAAGTACATTTAAAAAAAAATAAATAGAAGCAATCTAGAGAAAGTAAGACGTGTTTCTGTTACTGAGTATTAATGTTGTAACCTAACTTTGTGGTAACTTAAGGTAAAGGAAACTGTGGTAGTTTAAATAATTCCTATTGATGATAAATAGAGACAATGTTTAACCAAAACAAGGAACTTGATCCTTGTACCCCATTCTATAGGAAATTTAACACTGGGTATTTCACGAACATGAAGGCCAATATCTTCAAGAACAGAATTTCAGAGAACCCCTAAAAAGAAATTTTCTATGGCTACTCTATGAAAGCTGGCACAACTGGGGAGGGGTGTGGCTTAAAATTTGGAGAGCATGCAGTGTAAACCAACTCCTTGGCCAGGTGTTTATCTGTCAGTCTCTTAATTCGAACAACCCTTGTCATTATCCGTGCCATCGCCCCAGGTTTATAGATAAGAAAACCAAGACTGATGCGTTAGCTTGTCAGGTGTATACCACGAGTGAGTAGTGGCCGTGTATCTTTCTGATTCTGAAATCCATGCTTCTTCCACTGTGCCATGTCTAAAATACGGTGGGTCAAGTTATAGTCTCATAGATGGGACTTTTTGCTGATGTTACACTGAAAAGAAGTGATTTTCAAAAACACTTTAGCACCGAAATCCATTGTTTTTTTTTTTTAAGCCTTCACGCAGGAGCCCCAGTAAAGACTTAAGAGTGGGGGTCATCCTGTTGAAGGGCTTCTATGCAGAGCCCCATCCACCAGGCCTTTTGAGGATATTCCTAGGACATGTTAGTCACACAGAGAACACCAGGAGCACTGGTTGGAAATGCAGATTCCTGGGCCATGAGACCAGATAGTCTGGCTTGGACCTATGAGTCTACATCTTAAACACACACTTCCAGAGATTCTGAAACAGAATCTTTAAAAAATGCTAACCTACAAAATGCACACCCTGCCCCTTATCTGCTTTCCTTCAAGTACTGGTTGCCCTGCCTAAGAGATAAGATCTCTTAGATTCTTCAGTATAGGTAAATTCTTCTTGGGTCCCAAAAGCAAATGATGATTTCATTTATTACAATACACTCGTATTTGCAAGTGTACTGTAAAACCAGCCCAGTGCCTGACTGTCAGGACTACTTGCCAAGTGGATGGTTGTATAAATATGCTATTTATATAATTTATTATAATATATAATAGCAAGAAACTGCTCCATATTGGAAAATAGGAAGACACTCAGTCCATGAGTTCAGTGAAAAAGAATATTAAATTGAGTTGGGGTGCTCAGACAGAAAAACAGAAGTTTGTCATGGATCAACATCTGAGTTTTTATACCTATGATTTCCTGTGAGTGATTGTTTTTTCTATTTTGAATATTGGCAGTAATTTCCAGTGAGATGAATAATCACCTTTACTGAAATTCGGTAAAGTCGTAACGTTGAGATCCTATTAATTCTCTAGGTATTTGCTACTTTTAAGCAGATCCTGGGAATAGAAGATACTCAAAAGAAAAGAATGTCAGGTGAAAACAGGCTGTTTTAAATGGCTGCCAAGTAAATCCTGTGCCTTTAGAGAGAACAGGTCCCATGTTTAAAATAGTCCCTATTAACTAAATCACCTATCCCCTGGTATTCCCATGTTGCAAACCTATAATTCTGCCCCGAATGTCTGTGCGGGAGCCTGCAGCTCTTCCCGGCGGTTGGCTGGGTCCTAATCCAAGCCAGAAACAACTTTGTATGAAAGAGAATATGGAGTGAGTGTCTAGCAATTGGACATCCCCTTTATGCTCGCCGTCAACCCCATAATGGAATGTCTGCTTGGAGTGCAGCGTGCTGGGTCAGTACTAGCGTTCTCCTTTCTTAGAATTTCTATTTTTATTTTTGCTTCTTTTGCATTTAAGCAGTAACCTCTACAATTATTAAAGTCGGGAGAAACTCCACGAAGTCCTAGAAGTAAACACTTTGCATTGAAGAACTCTCTGCTCTGTGCTCGAATACAATAGACATCAACAAGATATTTGCTACTTTATGCTTCTATATAAAGTGAAAATAAATGCTTCAGGCTGCACAGGACCTCTCTGTCAGCCTATGAATTCAATGGAGGGAGCAACAGAGACAGCATTTCCCAATCCAGTGTGCCATGCAGTAGTGTTTCCAGGGATATTGTTGGGGGAGAAAATCCGTTCTCACTTACACTTGTGAAATGAGGGGCTTGACAAAGTAAAACTAGACTATTCCCTGAGATAGTGCAGACTTTAACATGCCAGTGTTCCTCGTGCATGTCCAAACCAGGGCTGTACAGGGCGGTGTTTCCCAAAGCAATTTTCAAAAGAAGCCTTTTCTCTAGAACATCTCAGAAGATCCGTGGTCTATGGCATACACGTTATGAAATATCACCCGTGTATTCACAGGGGAGCAAAGAGTGATGAAGGAAGAAGCGGATCGCGTTTGTTTATTTTCCTTTTCAGTAAGAGCTGAAAAACATATGAGCAGCCTCAGGAGACAATTCAGGAACTGCAGATTCTCGGGGAAACAACTTCCATTTCAGGTCATCTGTTGTGATATTGTTCCCATATGAAATGCTCTAATTCTTTGAAACTATCAAATTCTATCAAGAGATTTACGTAATTTCCTACTCTGCTCACTCTGGTCAGAATTTTGCCAGTCGTCTAATGTTGGTGAGAAACTGTGACAGAGTAAGGCTAGATAAAAACTGAGGATGTGATGAGCCACTGTGCCCAGACTGTGTAGGTGCTGTACCGGGCATTTGAGATGATGACAGGGACCAACGAAGCAATGAAAGGTTGAATACCTTCAGCTGAGAAGTTAACAGTCATGGCTGAATGACATTAATTATCATTGGGGATGCAGATACCTATTTTCTTTGAATATATATTTATGAATACACAATTCTAAATAATATGCATTGATCGCTTTTCACCTGGGGAGCCTGGCTTGCTCAGTCGGAAGAAGTGTGACTCTTGATCTCAGGGTCATGAGTTCAAGCCCCCATATTGGGTGTAAAGATTACTTAAATAAACAAACAAACAAACAAACAAAAACTAAAAAAATTGGAAGGAAGGAAGCCTTCAACTGCATGTTCCATCCACTGTGGAAGACTCCTTAAGGAAGAGAATTTTAAATGAGGTTTTGGAAGATCATGATGATGCAAGCTGACATTTGTTTAATGATGAAAAGAAGTGCCGGTGATTACTTATTTTCTTTAAAGAATTTATTTATTTATTTGACAGAGAGAGAGAGATCACAAGTAGGCAGAGAGGCAGGCAGAGAGAGGGGGAAGCAGGCTCCCTGCTGAGCAGAGAACCCAATGCGGGGCTCGATCCCAGCACCCTGAGATCATGACCCGAGCCAAAGGCAGAGGCTTTAACCCACTGAGCCACCCAGGCGCCCCCGTACATGTGATTATTGACAGAATAGCAAAGTAGAAACTGTGAGCAGACCAGCCTCCATGGGATGAGTGTTGGGACACAGCCAAGGATGGGGCTTGCAAGCCACCTAAACCTTGGAGGTGGTGTAGACGCAGCAGCAGGCAGTGAGGAAAGGTTCAACAGGGCAGATTGAATAGATAACAGAGAGATAAGGGATAATGGTCTAGACTAGCAGGAAGTATTGAAGATCTGATTAAATGTAATGAAAGAATCTCACCAAGGGGTTGCCTGTGTCTCCTAGCTCCTCCAGCCTTCACCTGGCTCATTTGTCCCACAACACTTACCCTACACGGCACTTCCTGTAAAATGTCTTCTCTTCTGTAGCCTATCCTCTCCTGCCTTCATGGGATTGTCTTCTTGTAGGCCCCATAACTTCCTATTTATGTCTCTATCTTAGCACTTCCTAGAGATGGATTGAGACTCTTAGAGACCCTTCGTATTGGGAGGATTAGACTATTGTGTAATCCTCTGTGTAATGGAAAAAATAGTATGAAATAGTGACACGCGGTAAGGAAGTCCCCAGAGATCTGTGTCTGTTGGATCTTATTTGTCTTCCTTTGTACTAATTCGTCTGACTTGTTTTCTCAGTGTCCGTAGGGCTGCACTAGACTGATGCCCTACCTATGAGTTTAATCTTCCTGTTGAAGAATACGTTTTTTACTTAAACAACTCATTTGCATATTCATGTCCACCAAGGTACAGTGTGATTCCTTAAAGGGAAAGAGCGCATGCTCTCTGGTTCCTCACTGTATGCCAAAAGTTTGTCAATAAACATTTGTAGAGATAGACTTAACTGAACCTTGACAGACAATCGAGAACAGGGGCACTGAGTCCATCCGTAGGCTTCCGTGAGCTGACTCTTGAGGTGTGGAACATCTCCAGGTCTTAAGAAGGAAACCGGGGAGTGAAGGACGGATGGCGCGAAGAACTTCCCCCAGAGACAGAGAATGGGAAGTAAGATGGGAATGCGGCATTCAGTGTTAGGGCCCCAGAAGCAGCAGGGGTGATTTAATGCTGAGCCTGAAAGTGTTATATCACTGCTCCTTAAACCCACACGACTCCTTTCCCCCAACTTAGATTGCTAATTGGTTCTAGAAGCCAGGTTGAAAATACCGTCTTGCTGGTTGAATTATTTCATTTGCTCAACAGTAGCTGTGTGTAGATCAAGCTAGGAGCTAAGGGTACAAAGGTTGACACTGACATGCCCAAGCTACAACATCACAGACTAATAGGGATGGGGTCACACAACCTGGCTTGTTCCAAGTGGTGTTTACAGTGGTTTCTTACTGTTAACAGATGTTCTGACTAGTTGGTGTCCATACTATTAAGAGTTAGGTGTTTTGGGGGCGCCTGGGGGGCTCAGTGTGTTAAAGCCTCTGCTTTCAGCTCAGGTCATGATCCCAGGGTCCTGAGATCAAGCCCCACATCGGGCTCTCTGCTCAGCAGGGAGCCTGCTTCCTCCTCTCTCTCTGTCTGCCTCTCTGCCTACTTGTTTACTCTGTCTGTCAAATAAATAAATAAATCTTAAGAAAAAAAAGAGTTAGGTGTTTTGAATATGACCCACATATTTCAATGACTAAATACAGTATAATCAGAATACAGATTTCCGTTTTATGAGTCGCTGATGTATAGAGAATAAAGTAGAAGAGAGTAGAAGGGCCAAGACAGGTGACAGAAAAAGGCAGATCTAAGGTCACTGTTGTAACCCAGGAAAGAGAAGAATTATTGGCTTAGATTTGGGAAGTGCCTTTGAGATGGGGAGAAATGGGTAGATCAGAGATGATTTCGGTAATAGAATTGATGGAATGTGGTAATTGGTTGGATGTGGGAGATGAGGGAATGGGAGAAATTAACAGTAATGTCCAGATGTCTGGTTCAGACCAGAGCAAATGCGGGTACATTCACTGAGAATATAAAAGAACCTTCCAGGGAAAGAGCAAGTTCATGCAAAGATGATCAGTTTGGCTTGGGACAAGTTAAACTTAAGCTACAAAGCATATCCAGTAAGTGTTCAAGATGCATGAAATCTCTCTTAAACTTTGTGTCTGGTAGGACCAGTAACTTGACTTAGAGAGTCTAGTCAGATGACAGCATTCTTCATGAAGAGGAAAGACGCTGGTCTGTCAAGTCTAGTCCTTGAGTGATGCTATGAAGGGATGGACTGTTGGGCTTGTGGATATTTACAGCCAGAAATACAGTTTGGAGAGCTCTCATTTCACAAAGTTTTATCTCAAACATTGGCATCTAAGCGAGCCCTCTGGGGTACACTGCTATAATAGGAAATAGTTATGAAGCCACTTCTGGAAAGGATCCTTAGTTAACTTCAAATGTTAGTTATCTGTCCCTGGATTATGGATTCTTTATTTGGATGCATCAGATGCTAACCCACTCCCCACATACATTGCACTGTCTAGACTGAAGTATTCTTAGAGTAAGTTCTCAGGTTTGGTTTTTTTTTTTTTTTTTAAGATTTTGTTTATTTATTTGACAGAAATCACAAGTAGGCAGAGAAGCAGGCAGAGAGAGGAGGAAGCCGGCTCCCGCTGAGCAGAGAGCCCAATGTGGGGCTCGATCCCAGGACCCCAAGATCATGACCTGAGCTGAAGGCAGAGGCTTTAACCCACTGAGCCACATACTAGGTCTGGAGCTCTTGAGAGAGAACCACACTGGAGGTATAGATTTAAAAATCATTAGTGTTTAGATGATAGAGCAAAGCCAAGGAAACAAATACAATGCTCAGAGGATAACATGTGACATGAGTAGAGGAGGGCCTATGACTCAGCCTTGGGAGAGGCTGATATTACAGGTACAAGGTAGGGAGAGTGGATCCTGAAGTGGAGACCAAGCATATCACCCTGGGATAGTGATATAAGCTGGGCTGGTGCTGTGTCACCCAGTCCAGGAAAGATGAGTGCTGTAAGAAAAACGGAGCAGTCAGAAACATCAAATGACCTCAGACCGGATGGTGAACGAGGATAAGAAACTCTTGAAGTTTGTTCTTCACTTTGGCGAAAGCAATTTCAGTGGCATGAATGGGGTAAAAAACACATTGCAGTGGATTGAAGAGTAGGTCAGAGGTGAGTTCATGTAGACCCAGCCAGTCTCTTCAAGAAGAGAATTCAACACCTGGATCATAGACTCTCAAAAAGGACCTTAGATTCAACCTAGTTTTTCTCAGAACTGTAGCTTGAATCGATCTCCATCACTGACAAATTTTAAAGTGACTGTTGAATCCTACCACATGGAAGGGACTAGGCCGAATGCCCCTGATTATTCAAACATGGCTGTTGTCTCTCCATTTAGGAACACTGGGTGTGGTGCATAAAGAATGGGTTTTGGAGCACTGAAAATAAAATAAAATAAAATAAAATAAAAATAGTTTGCAATCTGCTGGATGAATGAAGCAAGTATACAGTGGGCTGACATGAGATGCAAGGATTCAAAGCTTGTCAGTGTAGCTCCTAGAGATGGACAAGACTGTAGATCCTGTAGAAACAGAGGTGAACAGGGAGTGGGTTCGGGACTCAGACTACCCTGCTTCAAACCACCTCTACCGGGGAACCATCTGTGCTGTTTACTCTGTCTGCCTCCTTTTTCTCATATGGAAAATGGGAAGATTCACTTTAGAAGGTTTGGGTGAGGATTAACTAAGGATTGATTTAAAATAGCTCTTGGGATACAGTGACTCCCAATAAATAGTAGGATTTTTTAAACCTAAGTTGGTGTCTTATTTTAAGATGAGAATAGTGAGGCTCAAGGAATTTAAGTGACTTATCCAAACATTTCAGCTAGTTAAGACGAGAGCTAGAGCCAGGGCACGAAGTAATTGGCTTCTCACCTTCTGCTCCTATCAATTTTTAACGAACCACGTTCCATCTACTTTCAGTGGAAATCCAGGAAAAACAAAGCTTATACAATGTGTATTATATAAAATTAACAGTTTGGCTAATTCTCTATGATGAGTTATAAAACTACTTAGTGCCTAAAATAATATTAACTAAATCAGTAATACCAGAGAAGAAGTCACCGTCTTGGAAGTAAATCACTAGAATAAAGAGTTATTTTGATCGTAGCAGTGGTGCGCATGTTTGCGTGAGCTAGGAAATCAGTTGTGAGGAAGAGCAAAAAAGGACTCCTTATTCTAAGCAGGTAGTATGCACGAGAGTGACTAAAAAGAAATGCAATCCATTTAGTCAGTCTGTCCTAGTTTTAAATAAATAGCTTTATTTATATATGTGTTTGTGCAGTTTTAATAGTGATTGCCCTGAAAGAAATCACTGCCTATTAAATGACTATTTAATAATAACTATTTATGCTTTCCACATAATGGAAGGAGAAGGCAGGCCCCATAATTAACAGTTTAACGTGCTGAAATGAATGGCCTCTTGGACTGAAGACAAAGCCAAAGGGAGGAGTTTGGAATACTAATCCCACTGCTTCCTCATCTCTCAGTGGAGCCCTGAGAAGCCCAGGAGAGACCACGGATCTCACTTGCTAAGGCTCAGATGAGGAGAATTGGTCTTTATTTTCCTTTCCTTTCCTGTTCAACAAACACTTACTGAGCACTCTCTGTACTATCAACACTGTCTTTGCACTGAAGGCAAAGTGATAAATAAGATGAATATAACTAACCCCTGAACTCATGGAGGTTTACAATCCAGTAAAGAGAGGAGGAAACTGATACAAACAAATAAGTGAATGGATAAAATGATATGGCTACAGTGTCAAGAGGAGGTTTAAATAGAGTGATGTGATAGTCATAGGGCACAGCACAGAAAGGAAGGTTTCACTTTGGATAGGACACTTATTAAGGGTTGACTCTTGAATTGGGAGCAATAATAAGAAAGAACCAGCCATGTAAAAATCTGAAGGTAAATCATTGCAAGCAGAGGAAGTAGTATGTGCAAAGGTCCTGAGGCAAGGATGAGTTTGCTTGATTTAGGACTAGAATGAAGGTCAGTGGGGGTGCAATGAAACAAGATAGAATGTGGTGTGAGAAAAGATTGGAGAGGTGGGCATGAGCCAGATCATGTAGGTTAGGGGCTTGCAAACATGTTTTTTTTAGATGCTACTCATATTAAGATATATATTATAGGGATGCCTGGGTAGCACTGTCAGTTAAGCACCTCACTCTTTTTTTTTTCCCTTAAGATTTATTTATTTGAGAGAGAGAGACAGAACAGGAATGTAGGGAGGGGCAGAGGGAGAGGGAGAGAGAAAATCTTCAGTGGGCTCCGCACCCAGTGCAGAGCCTGATGTGGGACTTGATCGCACAACCCTGAGATCATGATTGCTAAGCCACCCATGTGCCATAAGCACCCAACTCTTGGTTTCAGCTCAGGGCATAATCTCAGGATCATCCCACCCCCCAAATAAATAAATAAATAAATCTTAAAAAAAAAAAAAAAAAACACTTAACCCTACTCTACATATGATATGCATGGCATTTTTTAAGTCTACACTAGTTTTTTTTAACATGGGCCATAATGTGCCAGACTGATAGGATTAATTGTTCATGATTTATTAGAGTGGAGTCTCGCAGAGCATAGTAAGAAAGTTTGGATTTTATTTGGTTAGTAATGGGAAGTCAGTTGGAATGTTTTCAGTGGAGTGCTGATTTAAGTTTTTGAAAAGACAATTTTGCTTGTTGGATAGCAGGCTTGCAGAAGTGGGAGCAGGGAGGGCAGCTGAGAGAGAGAGAATGGTGACTTGCACAAAGGCGGGGACAGTGGTCTGGGTGAGAAGCCAGTGAGTGAATTTGATGCTGACAAATTACGCTGATGAACTGGATATGGACAATAAAGAAGAAAAGAAGGGTCAAGGATGACTCTTAGGTTTTGGTCAAAGCAGCTGGCTGGACTTGGACATCTTTAATGGATATGTCGGATACTGGGGAAGTACTGGGGGATATTTGGGAATATTTGAGAGAGTTTGAGAGTTTTGTTTAGGGCATGTTATACTTTGAACTGCCTACTAGGTGGTCAGATTTTCAAATCAAGTGCTCAAGGGGGAGGTTGACATTAGCTGGGAATCATTGGTATGTGCCCTATGGACCTGAATGCAGATGGAAGTGAGAATGATGAGGACTGAAGCCTGGAAATCTCCAGCATTTGGAGTCTGAGAGAGGGAAGGAGCAGCACTGGAGCTTGGCCACCTTGAGAGCTAGAGGTTTTGCCTTTTACACAGTTATCCTGCCGTGTACTTCTGTCTGACTGTTCTGCAGACGGTCTCCTCCTTTGCTGAACTGTCCTAACCAAATCACACTTGAGCACTTCATTGTATTTCTGTTGGTCTGGGATCAGTTATGAGTCCTGTTGTATATATTCTTTCCCTAATTTTATTATCAGTCTAATGAGACCAAGACCTCTCTTCTACTTTTATTTCTGTCATGCCCATTAAATCAATACACATTTGCTAAGCCGGTCAGCCGTAGGTCATAGAACATTTCTGAGCGTAGAGGAGTGGATGCTTAATATATATCTTATGTGTCAAAAAACTCATGATGACAATAGTGAGCAGTGAGCACCTTCTTACTAGGTAGGATCTCCAAAGGTAGAATTATTTAAATATATTCATAGTCAATCTAGAAATAATAGGTGGCCAAAAGGCACATTGTATTAAAACTGGTATTTGCCATATTCTTCAAAAAATAATGATGGGAATTTCATTTTTAAATTGCCAAAATTAACTTTATAAGTTTCCTACTCCCCTAGGAAAATCCTCTAACTTCTGTGGTCAGTGTGGTCAGTAATCACTAAAGCAAATTAAGCAGAAACCTACAAGGTCATGATGGAGAATATCCAGCAGATGTCTGCTTGCCCTGGAAGGCGGGTGTCTTTCCTGCATAACCTCGCTGTAGGCATTTGAGGGAGGAGCTGAAATTTTGTTTTGTGTGGCCAAGAAAGGAGGGAGGTCTAAGAACACGAAGGAGAGAATGCTATTTTGGTTAGAAAGTTTATTTGGCCTCAATTTTCACTGAGTTCTGGGCAATTACTTCACCATATGACATCAATCTTCATTTTATTCCTGAAAGTCTAAATATGTGTCAAGAGGTATTTTCAGTATTGCTGCTTTCTGATCATGGATTTTGCTTCCAGATTCCTCTGCCTTCAGGAAGAAAGAGTATACATGTTTGAAACACCTGGAATTTATGTAGGTGTCTTTCAAATCAAGCGGAGGATGGTGTGAAGTAGGGTGAAAAAATTGTCATATTCTGGCAGACAGATGACATGATTAGGCTGTGTAAGCTCAGCTGCACAGTTTTCTTCTACTCATTTCCCGAAATCAGTGTACTGTCAAAAAAAAAAAAGCAGCTACACTATGCAGTAAAATTCAAGTTTTTAAGACCATTTCTCCAGAGAGAATTGCTTTGTCTCAAGGGAGAGCCATTCTTTAATACTTTTTCTTGGGAGTTGCTAAGAATTAAGGCAGGTTTCTTGTGGGATTCCCTCAGGTAAATCATCTGAGCCAATTTGGAAATAAAGTAGATGGTTTCCAACCTTGACATGAAGCATCAGGGGGAGGAGTGACTTCATCATGCGTCTGTGTAGAGAAGGTGCACTGCGACATGTGGGTTTGGAACGTGGATGGCAATGGTTCGCATGCCGCTCCATAGGTGGGACGTGCTTCCCAAGCCACGGGGCCTCCGTGTTGCTGTTATCTCTCAGTGGAAATACTTCCCCTCCCTCTTCACCTTGTAGTCAGGCATTAAGATCCATATCGGGGGAACCTTAATCCCTCTTCCTTTTCTCCTCAGCAATGTTGGCAGAGAACCTCTGCATCAGGCTTCTGGAATGTTCTCTGCATACCTCTGTCCTAGCCCTTAAAACACTGAATTAACATCTCATAGTATTTCCATCTTCCCTAGGAAACTAGAAGGTTGTAAGGAACATGGACATTTGCTTGTTCCTATTAGTGTTCCCGGCATCTAATCCAGGCCCTGGTACATGGTAGGGTCTCAGGGACAGACTGAACGGATTTAGACCAGCTGGCCACGGCTGCTGTGTATTATTTGTTTGTGGAAGGCAGACACATCCCTGGGGAGGCTCAGTGATGATTCATGGGTAAGATCAGAGTGAAACCACACTGGGCCAACAGCATGGCCATGAGGGGCTCAGTGTGGGTGTCTAGAGGCTGGTTCGAGGACTGACTTTTCCACTTCGTACTCAGTCTAGTAATCTGTCCCAAGTGTCCTCATCTGTGAAATGAGCCAGGAAAAATATCGGTCCCTAATGAATAAGGAGACTGAAGGAGAGAGTAAGATAACACATGTAAATTGCTTAGAAAGGTGTCTGATATCAATACTCAACATACATTAGCTGTTAACCTGTTACTCGGCAGGTAAAGTCTGATTTCCTGTGTGACTTGGAAAATCTGTTTAGTTCCTGTATGTGTATTTTACGCTCTCTCTGCCTACCAGTTTGAATTGGTTGTCTAGGTAAGCATGTGAGGAAGAGGGAGAGGAAGAGAGAAAGGTGAAAGAGAGACACAGAGAGGCAGAGAGACTGGCATTCTGTTTCGCCGGGAAAAGAAGCCGTCCACCAGGGCTTGGCAGAATCAGGGCTCCTGGGGTGCCTGGCTGGCTCAGTGGGTGGAGAGTGCAACTCTTGATCTGAGGGTTGGGAGTTCAAGCCCCACATTGGATATAGGGACTATTTTAAACAAATAAAATCTTTAAAAAAAAAAAAAAAAAAAAAAGAATCAGGCTCCCTAACTTATCTGTCCCCAGTCCCCAGGATCTGTGATCCACGGGGTTCCATGGTGGGGGGATTAAAGCTGTTGGTCAGTTCTCCTTAAGATGGGAGCCAGCAGTGTTCCCAGGGAGGGCGGGACAGTGAAATCAAAATGGTCCTTACGCAAGAGAGATGGAGAGAAGGCCCTGTGACAAAGCCGCCCCTGGAGAGACTAGATATGAGGTCAGAATGGCCAAGGAGCCAAGACAATCACAAAAAGCTGGAAGAGAGGGGCGCTTGGGTAGCTCAGTGGGTTAAGCCTCTGCCTTCCACTCAGGTCATGATCCCAGTGTCCTGGGATCGAGCCCCGCATCGGGCTCTATGCTCAGCGGGGAGCCTGCCTCCCCCTCTCTCTCTACCTCTCTGCCTGCTTGTGATCTCTCTCTCTCTCTCTCAAATAAACAAATAAATAAAATCCTTAAAAATATAAATAAAAATAAAAAGCTGGAAAAAACAAGGGAAGTTCTTTTCCACACCCCTGGAGGGAAAATAGCCTTGCCAACAACTTGATTTTAACCCCGTAAGACCAGCTTCAAACCTCTAGTCTCCAGGCCTATAAGAAAATAAGCTTGAGTGTCTATAGCCCCATGTTTTCTGTGGGAACGGATTATCCTCCGTCTGAGGCGGTTCCATCTGTTGAAGGGAGATGAAGCTTTGGTGTCGTATCTGGTCTGAATAGACTGTCACTATCTACTTTTCTTAAAACTGAGGCAGATTATTAATCTTTCTGAATCTCAGTTTCCTCAGTTATGAAATGAAGACAACAACATGTAACTTACTGGGGGCATTAAACAGGACACGGATCATCAGACACGTGGCACAAGCTTTTTCCAGTTTCCTCCCATTGTGGTATGGCTGATGTGTCCATGCCAGCCTTTTGGTGGAGGGCCCATGTTTCCTCATGAATAACGATCATTTCAAACCCTGGTTCTTGAGGACTAATAGCTTAATTTGAACATGGTGTAGCTAGACTAATTCCAAACTTCTTCTACAAAACAAACCCAAGCTGCTTGTAATAGAGGAAAAAGAAGCTTCCATGTATGTATATGGTGTATTTCTTAGGTCTGCTGTCTTTTCTCCAATGTTCTAAAGTCAAAGAGTGGTTACTAGACTCTGAATTTAAAATAATTTTCTGAATTTCTGTTTTTTTCTGTATTTTCTATCAATGTCAGGTTTGTCCACATGTTAGTAAGTATTGACTGGAGATACTGAGATCACCTCACCATTAAAGAGCATCACTCTAGTCAAGATCAGTTTGGATCTTATTAATAACATTTTGTTTTTTATCTTAATGCTTATGGGTATAAAAAAATACAACCTATGTATTAGCAAATTGGAAAGTGGGAAAATTATGTAAAAGGTTTCAGTGAAAAAAACCTGGTAAGATAAGTAAATAATGAAGCCAAGTCTTGTCTTTCTTAATATGCATGTTTTCCTTAAAAAGAAAGAGAGAGAGAGAGGCATGTTTTCCTCAAGATCCCAACCACTTCAGATTTAAAGCCAAGGCTCCAGTGAATGCAGTAGCGAGGGGAGCTTGGGGATTGCATGCTCTGGGACAGAGGCTTCTGTGCAAGTCCCCACCCCACGGTCCTTGAAGTGGGTGCATCTCTGAATGGTCCTGGCAGGTCTTACCAGAAAAGTCAGAACAGCCTCAGTTAAGCGATCATGGACATTGCTGCTATGAACATGGGGGTGCCTGTGGCCCTTCTTTGGACTACATCTGTATCTTTGGAGTAAATGCCCAGTAGTACAATTGCTGAGTCATAGGGTAGCCCTGTTTTTAACATCTTGAGGAACATCCATATTATTTTCCAGAGTATCTGTACTAGCTTGGATTCCTAACAACAGTGTAAGAGGGTTCCCCTTTCTCCACATCCTCAGCAATATTTGTTGTTTCCTGCCTTAATTTTGGCCATTCTTAGTGGTGTAAGGTGGTATCTCATTGTGGTTTTGATTTGTATTTCCATGATGGTTAGTGACGTTGAACATTTTTTCATGTGTCTATTAGCCATGTGTACATAGTGTTTGGAGAAGAGGCTGTTCTTTTCTGCCCATATCTTGACTGGATTCTTTGTTTTTTTGGGTGTTGATTTGAGAAATTCTTTATAGGTCTTGGATACCAGCCCTTTTTCTGTAATGTCATTTGCAAATATCTTCTCCTATTCCATGGGTTGCCTCTTAGTCCTTCAACAGGTGAATGGGTAAAGATGTAGTCCATATATATATATATACACAATGGAACATTACTCAGCCATCAGAAAGGATTAACACTCACCATTTGCATCAACATGGATGGGACTGTAGATTATGCTAAGTGAAATAAGTCAAGCAGAGAAAGACAATTATTATATGGTTTCATATCATAAGGAATAGCATGGAAGATCACAGGGGAAGGGAGGGAAGACTGAATGGAAAGAAATCAGGGAGACAAAACATGAACTACTCTGAACTCCAAGAAACAAACTTAGGGTTGCAGAAGGGAGGGAGAGGGGGGATGGGGTGACTGGGGGATGGGTATTAAGGAGGGCACATGTGGTGATGGGCACTGAGTGTTATACACAGCTAATGAATCACTGGACACTACATCAACAACTAATCATGTGCTGTATTATATGTTGGGTAATTGAACATTAAAAAAAAACAGCATAAGTTAAAAGAGAAATAGCTGAAACTCCATGGTGATTTGATTGATTTGTGTGAACTATAGAATCTGGTTAAGATAAAAGGAAATGAAAATCATTCTTCCAATAATAATACTCACTGCAGGAGGAATGGTAGGTAGAGATGGGAACATGAGTAGGAGCCATCATTTTCTAATAAAAGTGATGACGAGTGGCAGGCACCATGGGGATGAGGAGACACCATGAAACACAATGAGGAGAAAGGACCTCAACTTATTCTAGACCCACCCTTAACATTGCAGGACAGAGGCCCAAATAGGTACCCTCATATTCTAGGCTTAAATATTGAGTTATAAGTCAAGCAAAAAAAAAGTTCAGTGATACATCTTCCTCCCATCTTGACTAGTCTGTCTTCATTTAATGACTGGGAAGCATTTTGTATTTGTGATTTTTACACTCCTCAGACTTCTATGATGGTTGGAGTGTCATTCGCTGTCCTGATGCCTACTCCTGTTTCTCTTTCTACCTCAAAAATGTATGGGTGCTCCATTCTGCATATCTTTTTTTTTTTTTTCTTTTTTAGAGAGATCAAGTAAGTGCGGAGGGGCAAAAAGAGAGTGAGAGAATTTTAAGCAGACTCTGCTGAACACAGAGCATGATTTGGGGCTCCATCTCCCAACCCTGAGATTATGACCTGAGCCAAAATCAAGAGTCAGATGCTCAACCCAGTGAGCCACCCAGGCACTGCCATTCTGCTCATCTAAGCACTATCTGTACCGCCTCTTCAATGAATAGCCACCCCTGGCCACCTTTCAAGCCTGCTGTATGCATACTGATGAGCCATCTGCCATCATGATGAAAAATTAGGGGCCTGGACCTGGGAAGACCATAGATGTAGAATCAACTCTGTTTGGGCAGAGAACTTCTGTCTACCAAAAGCATGGCATAGAATTAAGAGCATAAGCGTGAGGTGACCCATTCCCTTAGTTGTGTGGAACCTTCACCTGATGGGGGTCCAGAGACATGGGCCACAGCCTGATGAAACCAGATGCCAGACCCATCTTGCCCAGGTCTGAAGGAAGTTCTGGATATGCCCAAGTAACAGATGCCTTCTGTGCCTCAGTGTCTTATGGAGAGTCTCTTAGTGTTCACAAAATGGTTCTTTTGATCAATACTAACTGAACCGCCCCCACCACCACAGATCTCAGACTTCAGACCCAAGGATCTGGAGGCAAAACAGAGGCATTGAACTTACTGAGATATTCAACAACTCTCTATGGTATGACCAGAACTTTCTTTCTGTCTAAGTTCACTGGGCCAAGCATCATCTTCCCCTCCAAGAATTTCTTTTTTTTTTTTTTCAAGATTTTGTTAATTTATTTGACAGACATCACAAGTAGAGAGGCAGAGAGAGAGTAGGGGAAGCAGGTTCCCCGCTGAGCAGAGAGCCTGATGTGGGGCTCGATCCCAGGACCCTGAGATCAGGAACTGAGCCGAAGGCAGAAGCTTAACCCACTGAGCCACCCAGGCGCCTCCCCTCCAAGAATTTCTTACAGGAAGAAATTGTTACAAATTATAGTTGTTATAAATTACAAACTGTTGGCTACCACTGCTTTACCAACACTTTGCCAGATGCACCAAACTGATGATCCTCTCACTTATGGTCAATTCAAGTCTTCTGCAACATTGGGATGCAAGCCATTATAAAAGATGTTCACAGTAAATTGTGACTAAAGAGAGAAAAAGCCCTTTTTCCTGGCTACCTAGTATAATAAGATATTAGGACACTTTAATAGAAGCACGAGGACTAAGATGTCTCTTGAGATTTGAGCTGCCTGGATAGTATATCTATTTTTAGTTGTATTAAAAAGGTAAAGGAATGTCTAATGGAATAAAAATTGCTGCTAATGCATCTATGTCGTGAATGAGAAGTTACAAAGATAGCTCAAAATTCTAGAAACCTGTATATGAGATACCATCAGTTACAACCGGTTCATTGTAAAAGGCGTAAAAAACAGATTTCGAGGAACACATTCAAATATATTTAACTCAATGAGACCGGTTTTCCAATCCTAGTGAATGTTGTAGGTTGAGTTGTATTTCCCAAAAAAGGTACGTTAAAGATCTAACCCTCAGTTCTTGTGACTATGGCCTTATTTGGAAAGTGGGTCTTTGCTGATGTGATCAAGTTAAGCTGAGATCACTAGAGTGGGCCATAATTCAATATGCCTGATGTTCTTATGTGAAGAGACGAAACACAGGCACAGAAGGAGCAGTGGACACCACAGTGTTGAAGTGTTGTAGCTGTAAGCCAAGCAATGCCAAGGATTGTCAACAAAGCCCCAGAAGCTAGGAAGATGCAAGGAAGAATTCTCCTATATGTTTCAGAGGCAGCGTGGCCCTGCTGACATGTTCATTTGGGATTTCTAACCTCCATAATGGTAAGACAATACCCTTGTCTGGCTTTAAGCCAACCAGTTTGTGGCATTTTGTTATGGCAGCCCTAGAACAATGGGACGAAGAGACCAGAGAAGCACAAAATCTTGCATGGGCCATTCTCTTAGAAGCATGGGACGTTAGCTCAGAGGGACAGCAGCAGTACTCTCCCTGGGCTTCTTGATTGATTGGTTACCCCGGAAAGTAAGTGACTCACCCAGGTGATGAACTCATGGTGTATGGGACAGAGTGCTGGAATTCAGATGTCCTGACCACAACTGTTGTGCGCTCTTCCCACTTGAGCAGGTGCCATCTCCCATCATAGATGTTATTAAATAACCCTGATGAAAAGTGTAGAGTCTCGCAGGTGCAGAGATTTGCTAAATGTCATTTGATACGGATATGATTTTTCCCCCCATGAAATGGGGTATAAATTTAGTAGCAAACTTTCTAGCTGCATCCAAGATGTTATAAATGATTTAGCATTATTTAGCAAATTCAGAAACAAGTATGCAGCATACTTATGTAAGATCTTCTAGAGCAAGTGAGTAAAAAGGGGACACCACATCATATTATTAATAACAGTGACGTCACAGTGACACTGTGACCTGTGGGTAAGAGGCTGGGAGGTCATGCCCTCCTGTGGCCATCTGTCCTCAGATTGATGCAGATATCAACTGAAGGGTGGGGCAGAGGAATTAGGAAGCAAGTGGATTCATTTACTCCTTAAGAAAACTGTCAAAAAGTGTGTTTTTTTTTTTAATTCTTAATAATTCTTTAGAGATTATAAGGGTTGATATTGATCTTACTTTAATACTTTGTTTCTGTGCTTCATTTGGCTCACATAGGAAGGAAGTTGAGTCTGGTTTCCAGATTACTGACCCTGTCCTGGGTTATGAATATAGATGGACCTAAAGCAGGGACATGGGAACATCATTTGGACCGTTTGTCCTGAGTCAAGGGAGTACCTTCTAGACTCTTTCTCCTGAGGCTTGGTAGTGACTCCTACCTGCACACTCACAAACAATGATGGTTTCTATAGGCCATTCACAAGCCCTTGGGACTTGTCAACCATTGCTCGAGAAGATTTGAATGGTGCATAGTTTCTAATGGCTTGAATATTTGTGTAATGAGTTAATTTGTCCATAAGAGAGCACTTCCCTTCTTCTATTGAGTAGTTAAGCACTGTTGGTGACAATTGGATAGAGAGTTTCCTGTCTGAAATACATAAGGAGTATAATAAAGGATATAATACAAAGATGTGAACTGAAGCACATTTGTCGAACTATGTGCAAACCTGACCCTCGCTGAAAGAGAAGAGGAAGTGGGGAGGGAGGAGAGAGGGAGGAGGGGAGGGAGGTTGAATGAAACTGTCTTAGATTCCAGTGCACGTCTGTGAGAAGTTCAACAGGGCCACTTGGAAGTTCTCAAGCTAAAGTCATAGTGAGAAATGCACTTTGTCTCCCAGGAACGGCCTGTTGTAGTAACCCCATCCCTCCTTCATTGTCCGACGGTAACCTGGGGAGTGGGGAGCATATGGCCACAGTGCAAAGCTCCCAGTTCGCTCTGTAACATCTCCTCTTCTCTGAGGAAAAGGTCATCAAGACCATAAGTACAGGCTTTACATCCCAGCAACCCTCTGCCTCTAGGCAGAGCTGAGACTTGGGGCCTGCTGGCTGCTCAGAAAACTTGCTGCTGTTGGAAGAACAAGCCCCTAGAGGAATGCTAGCATTTATCTTCCTCCTGCTTCTTCTGAGCTCATCTGGGGACCTAGGGGTGGTAAAATCCAAACGTGTGTGAATTATAACCACACTGTTGGCTGCTGCATATCCCTGTTTTGAGAAGGAGGCCAAAGAAGAAGAAGAAAGCCTAGTGGCTTTAGAGTAGCGTAAAGACGTTCTGTGTACAGACTTAAAGTATAGACCCTCTGAGTTACCCTCCAAGGGAGAATTAATCTTTACACTGAGCACCTGGGTATGCCGCTTACCACCTGCATGACTCTGAGCAAGTTACTCGACTGTGCTCTGCCTCAGTTTCCTCATCTGGAAAGCATGAACATTAATGGCTTTTTTCTCCTGGCATCTTAAGGAGAATTACATACCACGGGTTTACTAAATAAAACCTAGAGGATGGCTTTGATATAAAACTGAGCTTAGAGACAACCTAAAAAAGAGAGAGAGAGAGAAAGAGAGAGAGAGAGAGTGTGCGTACCTGGGCACTGAGAGTGCAGAGATCAGGAGAGTGTTGTCCGACCATAAGTGAGAGTTACAGTTTAGTGAGAAAGACGTGTGTGAGCAGATGATCACAAGGACTGTGGGGAGTGCTAAGACAGAATCATACACGGGATTCCTTGGGTGCCCAAGGGAGCTGGTGTAACCCAAAGAGTCACAGGAAGTTTCTAGGAGGAAATGACTTCTCAGCCAAGTCTTATTATTATGTTTTTACTTGACAATTACTGTTTTTGGAAAATAATTTGACCTCTTTCCCTCTTAAAGCCCCAAACTTCTTAAGTATTTTCTTGCACAGTGAACTTTAAATATTCACTGAAATGTGTGCCAAGCCCTTGTTGGAGACTGGAAACCGCTACATGGTCTCCCCCGTGACCTCACTTTTCTTGTAATGGTAGAATTATTGATAAATGAACAAGTTGAGGTAGTAACATGATGAGTAAAAAACTATTATTAAAAATGAAACCCTTTAAAAAAAAAATAGTCCCTTAAAAAAAAAAATAGTCCCAACTCTTTAGAGAAGTGATTTCCCTGCAAAGTAAGTAGGAATAAGTGAGGGAAGATAAGTATTTTCCCTTTATTTAAAAGGCTTACATCGTGTAAGAGATAAAGGAATTCTCACAAAACAACAGCATGATACAGACAAGTGCCCAACCATTAACAGATTTCATTCATAAGTTATTTTGTCATCTTTTAGAAAAAATGCATTTCCCCATAATGGGTCATTAATAGAATTTCATTTTTTTAGGCCAGCCCACAAAATGGCACAAGACATCTAAATGTAGCACTAACAGTCCCGATGAGTAATTGGTCCAGAGTCCTCAGGAGGCAACTGTGAGCCTGTTGGTTTAGCTGTTTGCCAGCAGCATGGCAGAGTTAGGAGAAGGAAGAAATTTTCCGTAAGAAACACTGTGGGCTGTAGGCTCCTGATCTGTAGGAATGACACTGGATTTATGAAAAGGCCTATTTGCAGGACAGTCGGGATCAGACGAGACACTTCCAGAAAGGAAAGGCAGGCAGTGAGTCCAACAAGCACGGGGGTTGGGGAGAGAATCTAGGAACAGTTCCTTCAGCAGACGTCAGTGAAACTTCTCCTCTTCTGATATACCCAGTTGTCTCCCTCTCATTTATAACATTTTCTGAGTATTAAGAAACGTCAGGAAAACTTCCAGAAAGTTTTACACTATGTAAGCTCATAGTGTCCCTCTCTTACAAAGCTTTGAAACAATAGAAAGGAGTAATATAAATACTTTTTTAATGCATCTGCATCTTCAAGAAAGTTCTCAGCAGCATGCTGCACACTTTCAATATCACTACAGAATAATTTATATCAAATTAAAAGAAAGACGAGCACGTGGGAGATTGTTCCTCTTTGGAGAGATCGCTGCAGTAGGAGGGAATCTTAGAAAAGAATTCTGAATACACCGTCACCGGTGTTCTCTAATTTTGGGAGACTGGAGTATTCAAGGTGTGGGCAGTTTCAAGGAAGATGTGGAATAATTCAAAATTCTTTCTTCCCACTAAAGACAGTGTTTCAACACCTTCCCTGGAATGGCACAAAAAAATTGACCACTTTGCCTCTTTGGCCAGCTAAGAGACATATCTTTAGGGATCAAATGTTTCTACCCAAAAAGTCAGCAAAAAATGAAGTGGTTTGGAGATGAGGAAAAATTCTTAAATTGCAAACCACAAGGAGTCCACAAAATGTTTGGCCACTCTGCCCCAAGTAGAGAAAGAAGTCACGATCTCAGAGGTACTTTCTACCAAATCCCAGGGCACATTTCCAGCTTTGTGGAGCTGGTCGTTGTTGCTGGGGACTCAGACTAGAGGTTGGAGGAAAGAGAAGACCATCGCTGGACCATAACTACCCACGGCCCTTCTCCCTTCCCTTACAAATTCCGTCTTTTTTTTTTTTTTTTATTTATTTTCAGTGTAACAGTATTCGTTGTTTTTGCACCACACCCAGTGCTCCATGCCATCCGTGCCCTCTGCAATACCCACCACCTGGTACCCCCAACCTCCCTCCAGTACCTGCTGCTTCAAACCCTTCAGATTGTTTTTCAGAGTCTCATGGTTCATCTCCTTACAAATTCCTTCTTGAAAGGTTTTTGGTTTGTTTTTGTTTTTGTTTTTTTGTTTTTTTGTTTTTTAAAGAGTAGAAACCACAAATTCTAGCCCTCCAAGCTCATATTCTAAAGAGATTTCCCAAACAGTAGACAGAAACAAGGTTGAATTTAAAGGAAAATCCACCCATGCTTGTTTGGGTCAAAAGCCAGGCTTGCATGGACTAACCCTCACTATTCAAATATACCCAGACATAGTATAACCTACCTATATTAAGTGTCTGCAAAAATGTCCCAAAAGTAAAACAACAGAGACTGGCATGGAAGAGATTGTTTAAGGACACATTTTGAGAAAGCATACACAAAGAATTAGAAGAAATTTTTGGAAAAGTATTTTACATCTTGAGGGAATTTAATAAGATTTAAAGCATATCAGCTAAGGTTCTGAAGGAAGAGATCAAAGATGACATGATAATACAAGAGAATTAGGTGTAAAGGGAGCTAACCGTATTAGGGAAAGAAACTGAAGAGAAAGTAATTGCCGTGGCAGAAATTAAAAACGCATTAGAAATTCGAAGTGAAGAATTAACACTGCAGAGCTGAGTCAGTGATAGGGAGAGCCCAGACCAAGAAATCAGCCTGGATAGAGGAAAAACAGAGAGGCTGAAGCAATCAGTTTTATTAATGATTAATATTTCAAGCGCTCAGTCTGAGAAACTAACCTTGTGTTAACTTATTTAATTAGACAAAAGATTATAGATGTGGAGGCAAGAAATGAATAACAAACCTATAGATTATGGTTATACCATCAGACCAAAAAAAAAAAAAAAGATTTTTAGAAATAAATTAACTTCCCCCACCAAAAAACAAACAAACAACAACAACAATAACAACAACAACAAACAGAAATAAATTCAGGCCCAAATCTGTAGATCAAAATGAGTCAGGATGTTTCAGGCATATTTATTAAAAAGCAATATTTTTATTAAAAAACACCAAAATAATGCAATGAAATTGAGGTAAGGAAATTGAGTCCTAAATAAAAAATCTCCCATATTAGAAAAGGCCAGGACTAGATGGCTTCATTGATGACTTCTACCACCATTTGAAGAATTAATACCTATCCTTCTCAAACTCTTCCAAAAAATTGAAAAGGAGATAATACTTCCTAATTTATTTTATGAAGCTAGCCTTACCCAGATATCAAAATCAGACAAGGATACTATAAGAAAAGGAAATTAAAGACCAATACCGCTGATGAACATAGATGCATAAACCCTCAGTAAAATACTAACAAAGCACATAGATCAACCAAGTAAAAGGATTATACACTATGCTCAAGTGAGATTTACCCTTGTGTTGCAAGAATGGTTTAACATACAAAAATCAATAACTGTGATACACCATGTTAACAGAATAAAGGACAAATATCATAAGATCATCATAATAGATGCAGAAAAAGCATTTTACTAAATTCAACATCCTTTCATGATAAAAATTTTCAACACGTTATACATAGAAGGAATATGCCTCATCGTAATATGACAAGCCCACAGCTAACATCGTACTCAACGATGAAGAACTGAGATCTTTTCCTCTGTGATTAGGAACACGACATGAACGCTCACTGTTACCACTTCTATTCCACATAGTATGGGAAGTTATAGCCAGAGCAGTTAGGTAAAGAAAAGAAATAAAAGGCATCAAACCATAAAGGAAGAGATAAAATTTTCCATCCACAGGTGATAGTATCTACTTATAGAAAACCCAAAAGACTCCACCGAAAAACTGTTAGAACCAATAAAGTAATTCAGTAAAGTTGTAGGACACAAAACCAATGTAAAAAAATAAGTTGCAATACTATATACTAACATGAAACTATTTGAAAGGGAAATTGGACAAATAATCCTATTTACAATAATAGTAAAAACAATTAAATACTTAGAAATGAATTTAACTAAGGAGATGATGAAGGAGATATGTGAAGGGAATGAAATCAGGATCTTGGAGAGGTATCTGCACTCCAATATTAACTGGAGAGGTATTCACAATAGCCAAGCTGTGGAAACCTAAGTGTCCATCAGAGGAAAAGAAAATGGGATAGAGAGGAATGGAATGTACACACACACACACACACACACACTGCCATGCTAATCAACCTTAAAGGAAATCCTGCCATTTGTGACATCATGGATGAAATGGAGGACATAATGGTAAGTGAAAGAAACCAGAGAGAAAAAGACAACTACTTTCTGATCCCACTTTTGTGGAATCTAAAGGGGGAAAGAATGTGAATTCTCATATGAACAGAGAGTAGAATAATGGTTGCCAAGAACTGGGGGAGGTGACAACGGAAGATGTTGATCAGTGGGAACAAATTTCAGTTATAAGGTAAATGAGATCCAGTGGTCCAATATACAGTGTGGTGACCATAGTTAACAATACTGTATTGTAGGGGCACCTGGGTGGTTCATCCGGTTAAGCGTCCAACTCTTGATTTCAGCTCAGGTCATGATCATAGGGTCATGAGATTACCTCTGCCCTTCTCCGCTCTCTCTCAAATAATAATAACAACAACAACAACAACAACAACAATAATACTGTATTGTATACTTGACATATGCTAAGAAAGGAGATCTTAAGTGTTCTCACACACATGATAAATACATGAGGTAGTGAAAATGTTAAAAAGCTTGATCGTGATAACCATTTTACAATGTACACATATATCAAATCATCACATTGCTTATGTATACAATTTTATTTGTCAATTATACCTCAATAAAGCTAGAAAAAGACAATTGTGGCAGGTTGTTGGAATGTAAGGATCTGTAGATATTTCTGTAAGAATCCATGCAAAAGGAATTATAAAGGAAAAGACTACGTTGGATTCAGACTTTTTCCTTTGCAACATTGTATCACAAAAGACAACACAACAAGATGGAGAAAATCTGAGGTAAAATTGTGTATTTAAATTATATTATAACCAGCTGTGCTGTTGTCCATATAAAAAGAAAATAGAGGGCTCCTGAGTGGCTCAGTGGGTTAAAGCCTCTAACTTTGGCTCAGATCCTGATCTCAGGGTCCTGGGATCGAGCCCCGCAATGGGCTCTCTGCTCAGCGGGGAGCCTGTTTTCCCCTCTCTCTCTCTGCCTGCCTCTCTGCCTACTCATGATCTCTCTTTCTGTCAAATAAACAAATAAAATCTTAAAAAAAAAAAAAAAGAAAAATAGAAGTATGCAAACTCAAAGATTCAGAGCATTTCAGACTCAAGAAATACACCAGAAGGTATAGTTTAGTGACTGAAAATGGATAATAATTTTAAAAACTCACTTGTGGGATGAATGGACTAATAATGAGCATTTGAAATCATTTGAACATAGAATTTTTCACAATGTCTATTAAAAATACCAACTATACCAAAGAAAGCAGTGTTATAATACAACAATTAATGGTAATTTCCTACGTAAGAGGGTATATAAATCTCAGGTGCACTACAATGAAGTGGAGATGAGAGGAAATATAAGTAAACTATTCTTAGTCTTTTATATTTTTTTCAGAAAAGTATTCCTTTATATTTGAACTTAATAAATTAAGAACTTTATTATGTACCCCTTAAGAAACAAAATGAGCAAAGGGACGAGAGAGAGAAAGACAAACCAAGAAACAGACTCTTAACTATAGAGAACATACCGATGGTTACCAGAGTGGAGTTGGTGGGCGGATGGATTCAGTTGGAGCTTGCCCTCGTGAGCGCTGGGTGAGGCACTGAAGTGTTGAATCAGTATATTGCACGCCTGAACCTAACATAACACTATCAACCAACTGGAATTAAAACGAAATTTTAAAAATGTACTATTTAAAGCTATAAAGGTAACCAACCACTAGCGAAATTAAAAAGACACAGATCCCCTTCATTTTACAAGAGGAAGTACAAATCATATAGCAAGAACTGAAATAAAAATAAATTATAGGAATCATAAACATGGACATACCTAAAAAGACTTACCTGGAAAGATGCTTACACAAATGTTGGTGGGAGTTTTTGTTTGTTTGTTTGTTTTCTGAGTGGTAGACTCTTAGGGATTTGTACTTCGTTATAATCTCTTCTTATGTTACCTGAATTTCCTATGGCAAGTGTGGTACATATTTGCTAAACAAACCAAATGCAGAGATTATACTTAACAGAGGGTCTATACTTACCTTGTCCTGCACATATGACAGGATTCACTTGGGAAAAAACTTGTAGCAGCATTCTTTTCCTCCTAAGCATTTTCTGTCTCTGCATTATATGGGGAATTCATATCATTGTAGCTAATTTAGGAACAGCAAATGTTGCTTTGTAATATCTTAGACATAATGGTTGGTCAAGGATGTCTTGACTTATTTCTTATTTACTCCATCATCCCACAGACATTTTCAGAAAGCCCCCTATGTCCTACTACTTGATAGATTTTAGAGATACAACAAATACGGCCCACTTCCATTCCTCTGGAAATTCAATATCTAGTAGGACACCTTGTTGTTCTCAAAGGATATCATCTCTCCTTTATCAAAGACGGCACTGAGTTCTCAGTTAGGATCCTGAGCTTCTGAGTGTGAGTGCTGGGAGCCTCTCAAATCTAGGAGTGGTAGGTAATGTGAACCTCCAGTTTCTCTTTGCCCTGCTTTGTGATTGAGAGTTTGTAGCTGTGACATCAGACTGGTTTGGGGTCTGATGCCTTGTGGCTGCATTTCTGCAGATGACATCTGCATGAGGGGACTGGAGAAAGTGGAGTTTTGAGGTCAAATATAATAGGAACACCTTTGCCACTGGAGGGAGAACTTTGCAGAAAATACCACCAGCATTTGGGGCTTAACTTCAAAATAGGGGGCAAAGCTCCATTCTAGGGGTCATTGCCATGTTAACTGTTCACAAGAAAGATTGATGGTGTATCACCCAGGGACATAAAGTCAGATAAGCTTGTATAGGTAGTTCTTCCAGGTCTCAGCATATCCAGCTAACCCAGTAAGAAATGAGGTGATAAGAAAGCAGAGTACATAACACCAAAGTCTGGATTTCGAAGTGATTGGAATTAATTTGATATTAGTGAAAGATTATTATAGTTAAACTTAATTCCCAGTAATGCCAGAGGAACTCATAAAACCAAAAAAATTGAAGCAGTAGAAGTAATAAGCCCCTTGTCAATTTTTCCAAAAGTGCTTATAGTTTACCATTTTTTTCTTTTAGTTCCCTCTCAAAAGGAAAAATTAGATCTTTAGGCATTATATTTTTACCTTGTCTATTTACAGAATAAAGATTAGTGTGCAGTTACTAGAAGCTGGGCTCCCTGAGAGGCATAGGGTGGAACCAGGCAAAGTATCTTCTTTAAGAAAGTCAATAAGTCAATAAGTAACATATCTGTATCACAATGTGGAATTATGTTCTTTTCGTTTAAAGACTGAGTTTATAGAGGAAGAGAAAATCTCACTGGACGGAGGGAAAGGTCATGTCCGCTGAAATTTTTTTTTTTTAAGATTTTATTTATTTATTTATTTGACAGAGAGAGATCACAAGTAGGCAGAGAGGCAGGCAGAGAGAGAGAGAGGAGGAAGCAGGCTCCCCGCGGAGCAGAGAGCCCGATGCGGGACTTGATCCCAGGACCCCGAGATCATGACCTGAGCTGAAGGCAGCGGCTTAACCCACTGAGCCACCCAGGTGCCCTGAAATTTTGAAGGAAGTTTATCTTTTACACCAAGAGTTAATTCATGTAAAGGGTTAAGAATAAGGATAAGCACATAGTAAGTATTTCATCTGTGCTATAATACTCATTCGCTATAACGATGGCCAGGGTGATGACGATGATGGTGACGGTAGAGTTGGTGATTATATGGGTTGATTTGGCTGTCACTTCTAGAAGAAAATTTAGCACATCCTTAGAACTTTCAGTCATTGAGAAAGCATACTACATTATTATTTTGAGTGTATTTTGCACTGTAACCCAGTTCTGAAATTTTTCCTAATCATCCCAGAAATGGTGACTTACTCTGGATCCTTCTTTGGAATGATCTTGGAGTGTTGTCATTGCTGCCGTCATCGTCTTAGTATCCCCCTGTGTTCGAGGGCTGACGGTAAATGCACTGTGCACACACCCGGAGAAATTCTGCCTCCTTCCTTTCTTCCATATTTCAGTGAACGATCTGGCCTGGAAATTCTAGGGGTAAACTTAGATGTTCCCTTTACATCCCATCACTTGATTTCAGAGCAAGTGCTGAGCTGCGTACTACCTGTTGCCTATCTGCTATGCCCTAGCCTTGCTCTTCTGATTCCCTGCCTCCAGACACGACCCCAATGAGAGAGAATGCTTTCCCCTGTATCCGGAGACCTACAGCCACACTTCCATCCTGAGTCCACAGCAAAAACCCCTCTCCCTCCCAACAGTCCATCCTGTTCAGTGCTTTCTCTCTTAAAATAGTGGCCATTCTACCCTGAGCTATCTTAATATTAAGCATAAGAAGCACTGGAAGGTTAGAAGGGAACAGAATGGATGTCCCTATCTTGCTAAATGAGCATTGCTTCATACGATCATTTCTATCAGTGATACAGATATTTCCTAACATCTGTCATTACACTGGTTTGCATTCTTTGCCGCTTGCCCAGTCTTTTTCCACTGATACATTGGCTCCCTCGCTTCTCCATACAGCCTCAAGAAATCCCATCTGCATGAATCAATCAGAACCCCTTTTGCCATTCCTGGTATGACACAACGTAAGACTTCTACAGACTAGTACTAGTTATAGAACTACTTGGGTCCACTTATGTAACCAGCATAACTTTACAGCAAGAAGCATGTTACTTGGTATTTTGCAAAGTATTTGTTGTTACCTTCCAGAGAGGAGCTGTCTAACTGTCTCATGATTCTTTGTCACTGAATTGACCTTGTTAGCTCTAATCTGCAGGTATGGGAAGGATAGCTTCTAACATCCTGTTCTATCACAAGTTTCCAAGCCTCTTGCTTTATTCAGTCCTTGATACTTGAAGTGATATTTTTTTTCCAGACTACCACTGCCTGGTGATACATGACAGCTACTCTGGCAATGGTAGTAGAACTTGGTCTAAAGATACTGTTTCAGATTCATACAGAGACCTTATATTTCAGTTATATATACATATATATATATATATATATATATATATACACACACACACACACATATGTATATGCATATGTATATATACACACATACATATATACATATATCCTTTAGGAGGTGAATGAGAATTATTTTGGGGTTTTGTTTTCTGTTTGTTTTTTACAAGTGTGCAGACCAAGCTAAAAAAAAGAATATTTTGAAAATACTAACCTGGTAGTGGGTATTAAGGAGGGCACATATTGCATGGAGTACTGGGTATGGTGTATAAACGATAAATCTTGGAACACTGAAAAAATAAAATAGAATTAAAAAATACTAAGGTAGTAGTCAAGGGTGATATGTCACTAAGAATTTACATTTAATTTCACTAGTATTTCTTAGTTTCCTGTTTTTATAAAAAGTATAATGATGCCTTTATATTTACTAGCAAACATCAAATATTTGATGAAGTGTTCCATGTGTCTCTAGATTAGCAGTTCCTAGGATAAATCTCACAAGATGATTCTTCATGAGGTCATGGTGCGATATGCTATACACTGAATCTTTTGGGGGAGGGATTCACAATGTACATTAGCTTTTTTAAGGTTCTGATAAGTCCTGTTAGGAGTATAACTTCTTTTTTTCTTATAATATTTTTAACCCAGAACTTCTGAGCATATTTGACAATAAACCAGCTTCTCTTATCCCTTTTTGGGAGGCAACATCAATAGCAGTTTAAAATGCACTTGGCGCGGGGGGGGGGGCCTGGGTGACTCAGTGGGTTAAAGCCTCTGCCTTTGGCTCAGGTCATTATCCGAGGGTCCTGGGATTGAACCCTGCATCAGGTTCCCTGCTCAGCAGGGAGTCTACTTCCCCCTCTCTCTCTGCCTGCCTCTCTGCCTACTTGTGATCTCTATCAAATAAATAAATAATTAAAATCTTTAAAATGCACTTTGGAAGTGTGTGTTCTAAATTAAGGATTCCCAAAGTTTTGGGTATTAGGAACAAGTAAAATTAAGTAATATACTTAGGGACTGTCATAGTGTTGCTAACCTTATTTTCTCAAATAAAGGAATCAAAAGAAAACTGTGATCTGCTATTGCTATCATTTATTGGAAGGAAGGACATTTTATCACCCCCCCAAAAATTATAATAGTAAAAAAGCAGGAAAATTTAAGAATTGATTGTATTTAGCTTCACAAAAATTTCAATGGCGGGGGAGGCCTGGGTGGCTCAGTTGGTTGAGCATCTGACTCCTGATTTTAGCTCAGGTCATGGTCTCAGGTTCCTGAGATTGAGCTCTCCCTGCCACGTCCCCCCCACCCCAGTCAGGCTCCACATTGAGCCAGGAACTTGCTTGAGATTCTCTCTCCTTCTGCCTCTCCTCCCATGTGTGCGTTCGCTCTCTCGCTCTCTCTCTCTCGCTCTCTCTCAAAAAATGTTTTAGAAATTTCAATGTGTCACATTTGTTTTTCTTATTTTATTTTGAGCCAGTGAGAATTTCATCGTGAGCATATAATACATATCCATTATTCTTGACTGAGGAGCATTTCCTTCCCTTTCTTTTGATACCAGCACACCCACTTTTCTATAAGGAGAATTCACTCAACGGTTAGTCTGAGGTGTTGTGTGTGGGGGAGTGGCTCACTGTGTTTATTCATCAAAGGGGTGGGGTGGGACCTGTGCTGGCCCAGTAGAGCCCACCATCCCCCAATCACAATCTTGGACTGTCAGTCTCTATCTTTGATAATATGTGGAGGTTTTCTAAAGGAGCATTTGAGAAGATCGCTTCGGCTGTTACGTGGAGATTGGCTTTACAAGGAAGAGGGGAAGCCGGGAGACCCATGAAGAGGCCCATGGAGAGATGATGGTGGCTTAGACTAGGGTGAGACAGAGAAGGTGAGAATGAATCAGGTTTGGAGATTTTTGTACTCACAGAGCCAATAGACCTGGTGGTGGGTCAGTGACGAAAAGAGAGGCACAACACGGAGGCTGTAGGTTAGGATTTGAATAGCGGGATAAGAGGTGAAACCACCTACTGGGGGGGTATACATTTTTCTTTTCTTTTTTTCTTTCTTTCTTTTTCTTTCTTTCTTTCTTTCTTTTTTTTTTTTTTTTTTTTTTGAGAGAGAGAATGTGCACATTCACGGGCGGGGGCAAAGGGAGAAAAGAGAGAGAGAGAATCCTAAGCAGTTCAGCACAGAGCCCAACTCGCGCTCAGCCTCACAACCCTGAGATCATGACCTGAGCTGAAATCTAGGGTCATATGTTTAACTGACTGAACCACCCAGCTGCCCCAGCACATTTTTAAAAATTCCATGAGCTGTGACAAAACCAGACCAACTTTAAATAAATGTATAACTGTGCGCTGGGGACAATAGAAATCCCCATCTCTCTAGCACGATCCGATGCACCTGTTGTCTCAAGACCGTGGTGAGGCAGAAGAAAATAGAAACCACTGGGAAGCCTCACAGTCCATCCGACGCCATCATTGCCTTGATAACAGGAGGTAAAGCACAACACCCAGTGTACTCCTTTACATAAACCGTCAGCGGAGAAGAGTCGTCTGTACAGTCAGCCTACTAGTTGAATCAAATGCTCGTGGATAAACACGGCTGCTGAGTGTTGGGTCATGCATCATTGGGGAGCGCCTTCAGCGGAAGCTCTAGAACCTTCACTCACATAGTGGAGGGGGCTCCTGTTTGCATGTCTCTGTTTCACGTATTGCCACAGCCAATTTCACTGGAAAAGGTGACCGCCACCGAAGAGAAATGAAATAAGGTTAGGTTAATGCAGTCTCTCTGGCAGCTGTGGCTTACGTCAGACCTGGTGCCCATAAACCACTGTTTCTGGGTGTATATTTGTGTATCAGTGCTGTAAAATCAGGGAGTTTAGGGACAAGTTGTCAGTAAGAGCATGCTCCACACGCTTTAGGGAGAATTATTCAATTTACCTGTAAACAGATCAACATGCTGGGAAAACTGATGGTAAATAAGACCCGGGGATGCCAGGTAATGGAATAATCATGGCATTTATTCTCGTTCAGATGCTGTAACATTCATCTTGAAAGCTTGAAGTATTAAATCTCTTATTTTTCACATGCGTCGCCCTCTGAATGTTCTGCTCGAATGGCAGCAGCAGGTTCTGTAGCAAATTCGTGGGAACTCATTTCTAGCATGTTTGACTTGCCACCCAAATTGTCTTAAACTACAATCACAAGACCCTTGTCAGCCTTTTTTTTTTCCTTACTAAAAAGCTAGACTTCTAAAAAACAAAACAAAACAAAACAAAAACAAACAAACAAAAAAAACGAGATTTTGTAGTGGGGCCTTGTTTAAAATGAATGAATATAATTATGTTATTTTTTTTAATTTCATAAAGCAGCACTGAAAATAAGTATTGGTGTTTGTACCTGAAGCTAAAAGAATTCGATGCAATGCATTTTACTGATTGCTACTCTTTGGTCCCCCCATGCTAAGTGTCATGTCAGTGAGAAAATAGTCAGATTTGTGCCACCTTACAGAACATCTTCCTTTAGTTTCTGCTTATTTTTCCCATTTCAAAAACCTTGTCCTAGAACCCTACTTAGCTACCTCAAGATAGGTGTCCTGGTATTCTCTGCTTCTTCAATCAGATCCTCCATTTTCTTGAGGAAAAAAAAAAAAAATCTCTGTTGCAACCCAGAAAGATGAACTAATTTTTCCCACTTATGCACACTGGTCACATACCTTGCCCAGAACATTCTTTCTCCTTCCTGTCATCTAACTCCCAATTTCTTGAAAACAAGGATCAAGTCTTGTATCCTTGGACTCTGTGCTGGCTGCCCAGCTTGTCATTCTCTTGGGCTCTTCTGCATCACTGATGGCACTTGACTATATAGTTGGATGTTTGTTTTAAGGTCTATCTCATGAGGACATCCTGTCTTGCTTCCTAGACTGGGAGCCCCTCAAAGACAAGAATATTGCCAGGGACCGTGTTGCCTGTTTTGTGTCTCTTTACTTGTCCTCTGCTTTTTTCCCTATCCAAAGATATTTGCACCCTCAACAAAATTCACCGGGCTTGGGGCACCTGGGGGCGCCTGGTGGCTCTGTTGGCTAAGCATCAGACTCCTGATTTCAGCTCAGGTCATGATCTCAGGGTCTTGAGATTGAGCCCCTCGTTGGGCTCAGCTCAGAGTCTGCTCAGAGATTCCCCTCTCCCACTCCCTCTGCCCCACCCCTGCTGAAATAAATGAATAAATAAGATCATTTAAAAAGGAAGGAAAAAAACAAACCCTCACTGACTATGCCTGTCTAGGCTCTCACAGGTCTCCAGCTTCTTTGCTTTCATCTTGCCTGGCTCATAAGCAGTATCTCTTGGCAGAAACACTTCGGCTGGTTGGCTTTTGTAAAGACTTGCCCTCCTGCTCCCCTGTGCGTCATCCTCAGTCTCCTGGCTCAAACTCTAATATGGAAGTGAGTTCAGGGGCTCCGGCCGTGTCGTAGGCTCTCCATTTTCATTCTCTCTAATGACACATCATCTCTAACAAGTGTAATACTGCAACACTGAAATTCTGGCTATGCATATATTGTAATGGCATGTGTTTCTGTAAACGGAGCGTGCAGTCCAAACTCTTACCTAGCAAACACCTAAAGTAGACACTTTAAATTCAAGAAAGTGATTTCTTGGCCAGATGGAAGATTATTACCCTACCCCCCTCACCTCGTGATTCCTCCCAGAGTATCCTTTTGATTTTCTCTATGGTATTTAATATCTGAAGTAGTTTCCTTCACGCACGGCTACAGTTATCTGTCTGCATTCACTATAATGTGTGCAGGTGCTGTCCAAGCCTGACTCTGCCTCTCTGCATCACTGTTAGAAGCACGGTTACTGTCCCTCTGGGGCTTAATGTTCAAATAGTAGAGATAGACACTAAACAAATCATTGTTCAGTTAATTATTTATGAATCGTTTGAGTGCTAGGAGAAGTTAAAAACTACGTTCAAGAGGTAACAGTATCCACCCGGACTGCTACAATTAGAACGCTTGCCTCTGTCCCCACGTGCAGGTCATTGTTTGGGCCAAATCAACAATCTGAAAAATTTAGACATATTTTACCTGAGGGATTTGTCTTCCTGTTGTGATTCCATTTTTTTTTTTTAAAGATTTTTTTTTTATTTGTTTATCAGAGAGAGAGAGAGAGAGCACAGGCAGACAGAATGGCAGGCAGAGGCAGAGGGAGAAGCAGGCTCCCTGCCAAGCAAGGAGCCCGATGTGGGACTCGATCCCAGGACGCTGGAATCATGACCTGAGCCGAAGGCAGCTGCTTAACCAACTGAGCCACCCAGGCGTCCCGTGATTCCATTTTTAACACCAGTCTACCCTTGCTCCTAGGAGGTTGGTGCACTGTCTATTATATTTCTGCTATTGGCTTTGTTCATTATCTGGTAGACATATGAGTGTTCAGTTCTGTCTTCCCCTCCAGTAGCTGCATTGGGTAACTGAAGTCATTGGAAATGATCCTTGTGATAGAGATGCTCTTACTACGAATTGTCATACCCTCCACTCAAAGAAAAGCTTTTCCAATTTCCCATGCTTTTCCCCTCTGGCTTTCCAGGCACAGATAAAAACAAAGGACAGTGCTCTCTCCCACGAATTTGGTCTTTGTGATTTTTTGCAGTACAGAAGCGCTCCCTGCCACAATTCTAATTCCAGTAGGCACTCCAGCAGTTAAAAGAGCATGAAACTAGTATCAGCCTGTGGGTTCACATCTCATCTGTTTAGCTGTGACCTTGGACAAATGACTGGAGTTCTCTGTTTTACTTTTCTTGGCTGTCGCAGGGAATAATGATAGCATCTGAAAGATTGTTGTAAGGATTCAAATGCCTAACACGTGTAAGGCCTTTCAGCCAGTCATAGGCACTTAGTAAGTGTTCACTAAAGCTTGGATGTCACTATCCCGTTACTCCTGTTGCACACTTACCACTGGCCTATCATTGTCGACTGTTGTATATTTTTACTTTCCTTAAAGGCTGGTCTCCTCAACTCCTTTTGGCATTTAAGAGCACATTACATAATCTAAAATAGTTTGCCTTTCATAAGTTGAAATGTGTTTTCTCCACCGCTTTCAGACTTCCTGGGAGCATTTTAGACTTAGATTTATTAAATTGGTTTAGAGTCTGAAACCAACTGACCCTTGAGGCAAACTCCTGGGGACTCCATAGAATGAAAGTGTCTCAGGCACTTGAAAGTTTCTAAAATCAGTAGCTCTCAGTAGGAATTTCTCAAAAATTAAAATGGGGGAGAAATTAGCATTTTAATTTGCAATCAGTGGTTGCTTTGACTTATTCTAGTTCTTAATAAAGGGATGGGAGTGTCACATTTGCTTTTCTAATATGGGCACAATACAAAGCTTGCCTAAATTATCCTCAATTGAAATTAATACATAAGCATTTCAAATCAATGAGCTATAAGCTCTTTTTGAGCATAAATACACATGTGTCTCCGCAGTTTCCTCTGTCCTCTGTGTTCATGCGCTACTTTCTTGACCGAACTTGACTTTGCGCTCCGTCATTTAGTCTTCCATTTGGCATCCTTAAACCTATCAAATGACGGGTAGATTGGATTTGATTATCTTTAAAATGGGCCAATTCACATTTCTTTCTTGACCTTAGTAAGTTATGTGGTGAGATACCACCCAGAAAGACTGTCACCCACACTAGCTCATCATCCCTCAATGATGTTTGTGCTTCTGGTCGGATGGTCCAGAGAATGGTAAAGCCAGTGGAGATAAGCAGGTCCCTTGTACTCCACTCAGCCAGAAGGACAGACAGGTACAAACATCAGGGACTGTTCCTATGATCATCTAAGGCTCCAAGGTTACTGAGAGGAGCCTCCTGACCTAAACCCGATCTACTTGACTTGAGTCATACTCCCCCTTTTTGCTCCTCATAGCTGAGGCTTTCAGCTTTCAAGTACCTATTAGGTAAAGGCATAGATTTTCCCATAATGAATATGCTTTTCCCTTTGAGTATAACAACTCATGCATGACTCTAAAACTAGACTGCGAGTTCTTAGCCCTGGTTCTACCAATCATGTGATCTTGGGAGAATTAGTTCGTCTTTGTGCTTCAGGATTCTTATCCTTAAAACGGGGATCAAAGGCACTATCAAAGAAAAAAATTGCACTGGGCAAATTTAAACAGGTAAGGACAATTTCCTTCAGGCTGTTACAATACAGAGAGAAACCGGAAAGCCATCTCAACTCAACTCCCCTGAAACAAAGTTGGGAGAGTTTTTAAGAGCTGGGTGAGGAAGCTCATAGCTCCTATGTGTTTGCCAATTGAACTTATCAAAAGAGAAAGTCATCTTTCTTGTGCTTCTCTGACAGGAGATAGTTGTACAGCGTGGAGCAAGACTCCACCAAGGTTAGGCTCCTATCCTCTCACAGGGACTGGGACTTGGGGTGGGGGCAGTCTTTTTTGATGATGACATTTCATGGGATGGCTCCCCACTCTTTGAGAAAGACAAGCCTAAATTGTAAAGTAGACAAGAGTTGTTAAAAATATTTATACCCCCAAAGGTCAGAGAAAGGATTTAGAATTACATGTTATCAAAGGTAAATGCTCTAAGAAAAGGGAGGTTGGGGGCTAAGGGTCAGGATGAAACCCGTCTAACTTTGGTCAAGCCAAGGAAAATATCCTGGCCATCTTGGTCAGTACCTATATCCTGTAGTTGTTATACTTATTAAATGGATAAAGCAATGTAAAATACTAAAAACAATGCCACACGTGCTAAAAAAAAAAAAAAAAAAAAATGACGAATCTATTCATGATAGGTATTACGTCTGTGGTTTAGAGGATGAGGTCTGGAACCAAACAGATCTGCCATAAATTCTGGCTTAGCGAGGCCATTGGCAAGTTACTTGACCTTTTAAGCCTTTATGAGATTGAAAGTATTTACCTGATAGGGCTGTTGTGAAGATTCATGAGGTCTTGAATATTAAAAACGTTATGTATAATCAGTTCTCAAGAAAGGGCAACCTATGTTGTCATAGGTCCCTCACAGGCCCTACAATGGCCTCCTTAAATAGTGCAAGAGAGCCCACAGTTACCAGCGAGAGCCCACAAGGCCACAGGCCACCTTCCCAGTCACTGTTCTCACCCCCACCTCAGACCATCCTTTCCCACCATTTTTCTCAGGTTGAACAGAGCACATGATTGTGTGCCGAAAAGTAAAGTAGGGCTTTGGTGTTCAGACACCATGTGATCCATGATGAACGGAAACAAATAGATTTTCTTAAGGTGCAAAACTGGGATGTTATCATATCCACTAGGAATGTTTCCTCCTACATTTTTAATAGTAAAGATAAAAGCACTCAATCCTAGTGAGTAGTCTACCCTCCACTTCCTTTTTTTCCTGTATGGAAGAGATTCTGCTGAGTGAAATAAGTCAACCAGAGAGAGTTAGTTATTATATGGTTTCACTTATTTGTGGAGCATAACAAATAGCATGGAGGACAAGGGGAGTTAGAGAGAAGGGAGTTGGGGGAAATTGGAAGGGGAGGTGAACCATGAGAGACTATGGACTCTGAAAAACAATCTGAGGGGTTTGAAGGGGCGGGGGGTGGGGAGGGGTCGGGGTACCAGGTGGTAGGTATTATAGAGGGCACGGATTGCATGGAGCACTGGGTGTGGTGAAAAAATAATGAATACTGTTACACCGAAAATAAATAAAAAATAAAGTAAATAAATTAATTAAAAAAAAAAAAGAAGTTCGGAGAGAAAACCTGAAAGTGTCTAAATTCCACAGAGTCCGTGAATACCTAGTTCTTACCCTGAAACTGGATGAATGCTCTCGGGCATCCCTCCTTCCAGTAGGATGTGTAATTTGGCATGACTCTGCACCAATCAGAGGTGTGTTTCTGTCCAAATGCTATGTGTATTCTCAGAACGGAAGCCAAAGCATCATATCCAAGAGAGTATCTAAACGTTTTACAGATGAATTACACACCTCGGAAATCAAGACAGTCGCTGGATTTTGAAACAACCTTTTTTGTTTAGAAATGGAACGCTGTTGTTCCCTTGTTCTCATGTTTACCCAGTCCTCCCACTCCGCCCAACCTGCCCCCCCACCCCGCCCACCCCCTTACCCCCTCCACTCCCCCTCCCCGCCCCCTCCCCACCAGTGCGGAACCAGTGAGGAAGAAAACAGCAAACCTGCTTATCCCAGGAGAATGAGGGCTCCCCAGCAGCTGCTGTGTTTTTACAGACGAAGATAGCCAAGTGCAAATTACTCATTGTTACTGATGCACGCAAAATAGAACTTCTTTGGTTCTGAAGCCCAGATTGAAATTTGAGAAAGAAAATAATAAGATGAGGCAGAGCGGGTCTGTGGACAGCACTAATAGGAACTCTACCAACACTGTAAGTCTTGCCGTCAGCATTTCTAATTAAACTGTAAACACTAACTGGACTACCCTTCCGACTTAATTTTCCATTTACAACATAAGACCTATATTATTCGCTCCCTCTCTATGCGAAGGAATCATCGAAAATTGCCTCTGAAGATGAAATATTGTGACCCACTCTGTGGAAAAAAAGAAACAAAACAGTAAAAAAGAAAGAAAAAAAGGGAAACAGTAAGTTGATAAATTGATCATGTTTTTAGCCCTGATCCCTGATCAGGATCTAGCCCTGATGATTGCATCACAGAATCCACAGGAATGAACAAAGAATAAAACAACTCTCTCTGTTCTTTTGGGGCAATGGAGGACTTTATATAGAACTTTAGTTCTTTAACCAAACTGATAGGTTTGCCCAGCGCAACAGCTAATGTAGCTAATGCCTTTTAGTGGGTCCAATGATTGATTTCCCCAAATATGAGCCCCAGGACCTGTGAATATGAACTTATTTGGAAAAAGGGTCTTTGTCGATGTAATGAAGGTAGGAATCTTGAGATGAGGTCATGCTGGATTAACTGGGTGGACCATCAATTTAATGACTGGGGGGCCCTTATCAAGAGGCAAGAAAGCAGAGGACATGGAGGAGAAGGCTAGGTACAGATGGAGGCAGAGATCGGAATTAGGCAACAAGTCTCAGGAGTGCCTGGCACTGCCAGAAGCTGGAAGAAGCAGGTAAGGATTTTCCGTGAGAGCCGTCAGAGGGAACGTGGCCCTGCCAACACCTTGATTTTGGACTTCTGGCCTCCAGAACTCGGAGAGAAGAAATTCCTCTTTATTTAAGCCCCCACATTTGTGGTCATTTCTATGGTAGCTCTAGGAGGAGGGCCTCTTTTATTGACTAGACAGACAGCATCACTGGAAAGAAAGAAAGCAGGGGCATCAGAAGAGAAATTAATGAAGATTAAAATAAAATTGTTCCTTTTTTTATTCTTAATTCATCTAAACTATGACCTTTTTTGAAGCAATAGTAGTAAAAATATGTTGGGTGGCTGTAGCATCTGGATAAGTGGATTAGGTGACAGCAGTGTCACAAGGGACAGGCCGAATTTGGAATTCTTGGTTATAAGGTCCTGCCCTTGTAATAAAGTAGGATTGTGTTATCGAAGGAGGGTCTAGAGGATTTTGTTTATAAGCAGATCTGCAGAGGCGGAGAAGCAGTTAGTTTTCTAGGGCTGGCGGTGAGAGTTGGGGATAGATTCAGACTGACGGATAATGGGGTCAGGTTTCTATGTGGTGTGACTGAAATGTCGTAAAATCGTGGGAAAGGATGCCCAACTCTGTGACCATGCTAAAACTGCTAAAACTGTATACCTTATAATGGTGAATGTTATGATACATGAAAGTTAAAAAAAAATAAGGACCCGCAAGAAATATGCCCAAACACTAATGAAGTTTGTGTTATTAGAAATAGTGGGTGGGGCACCTGGGTGCCTCAGTCGGTTCAGCACCTTTGACTCAGGTCATGATCTCAGAGTCCTGCGCTGGAGTCCCCCGTCGGGCTTCTTGCTCAGGGGGAGTCGGCTTCCTCCCACCCCGCCCCACTTGCTCATTCGCTCTTGCTCTCTCTCAAGTAAATAAATAAAATCTTAAAAAAAAAAAAAAAAGTGTAACTATGAACAGTGTTGACACTGCGCCAAGCACTGGTATAAGAGCTTTACAGAAATTCACTCATTATTCATTACAGCTCAAGGAAGCAGGTGCTGTTCCAGTACCATTTTGACACAGGAGGAATCTAAGGCAGAGAAAGATACACAGTGTGGATGTGAGTCAGGGAGACGGGGCCGGAGTCTGTGCTCTTCACGACGGCCCCGCGTGCCCTCAGCACCAAGGTCTTGAGTGTCGTCTTTCTTCAGCATCTTCCGAATTTGTTTCCCACGGTTCTGGTGTGATAAGAAAGATGTAAATAAAGCTTAGTTTGTCCTTTCCAAAAAAAAAAAAAAATGTGGATTTGGATTATTGAAAAATGTATATTGTCTCGTGTAGGACAACCACTAAAAATGAAACCACTAAAAATGAAAAATAGGCATCCGTTATGTACACCACGAGAGGGGATAACATAGAATCGTATAAAATGCTCAATTAAATGAAGAGAAACCAGTGAAAGGGAAGAGAAACAAAGAATAAGAGCACTGAGAGGAAAATAGGTACCAGGAAGGTAGGTTTTAACCCAAATACACAAACACTTTAAATGTGAATAGTATGAAAATGCAGGCACAGACAGAGATTGTCTGATTAGATTTTAAAAAATTAGATCCAACAACATGTTGTCTTTTAAAAACTCACTGAAAACATAAAGACTCAGAAAAATACTGCATAGCCCCAAAGAGAAAGAGATCCTTCTAGTCTGGATTCTCTCCCTAAATTGGTATGCATTACAAAGTCACTTAATCTTTCCAGACTTAATTTCCTTCTCTGTACTCATTTTCGTGTTATGAGTTTTCACATAACATTTTTGTTGAGGAATTTAAGCCTGCTCTGGTGAGACCTCGGCACCAACGCATGCTCGTTCCGCGTACGCGCCGTATCCCATCCTGTCCAATACCCGACATGTGACCTCCTCCATAGTCTTCTGAGTTAGTTCTGCCTAATTTCTGTTTAATAATTTTTAGATGAACACTCTTCTGGTGACCTTATAAATGAAATAATAAATTCAGACCCCCTTGTGGACTGAGCAAACAGCATGACTAAATCACATAGCGGTCTTAAAATTCTGTGATTTTATCTATATGGGAGTATTCTATCTATAGTACAAGACAGAACTTGGTCATTTTTAAATTATTTATTTATTTATTTATTTGATAAACATAGAATGTATTTTTATCCCAAGGGGTACAGGTCTGTGAATTGTCAGGTTTACACACTTCACAGCACTCACCGTAGCACACACCCTCCCCAATGTCCATAACTTCACCCCCCTCTCCCAACCCCCTCCCCCCAGCAACCCTCAGTTTGTTTTGTGAGATTAAGAGTCACTTATGGTTTGTCTCCCTCCCAATCCCATCTTGTTTCATTTATTCTTCTCCTACCCACTTAAGCCCCCATGTTGCATCTTCACTCCCTCATATCAGGGAGATCATATGATAGTTGTCTTTCTCCGATTGACTTATTTCGCTAAGCATGATACCCTCTAGTTGCATCCATGTCGTCGCAAATGGCAAGATTTTATTTCTTTTGATGGCTGCATAGTATTCCATTGTGTATATATACCACATCTTCTTGATCCATTCATCTGTTGATGGACATCTAGGTTCTTCCCATAGTTTGGCTATTGCGGACATTGCTGCTATAAACATTCAGGTACACGTGCCCCTTCGGATTACTACATTTGTATATTTAGGGTAAATACCCAGTAGTGTGATTGCTGTGTCATAAGGTAGCTCTATTTTCAAATTTTTGAGGAACCTCCATGCTGTTTTCCAGAGTGGCTGCCCCAGCTTGCATTCCCACCAGCAGTGTAGGACGGTTCCCCTTTCTCCGCATCCTCACCAGCATCTGTCATTTCCTGACTTGTTAATTTTAGCCATTCTGACTGGTGTGAGGTGATATCACATTGTGGTTTTGATTTGTATTTCCCTGATGCCGAGTGATGGGGAGCACTGTTTCATGTGTCTGTTGGCCATCTGGATGTCATTTTTCAACTTGAAGAGATAACTGAAATGGAGAATGAGAACAACCCAATGTCTTATTCTGATCAGACTCAATTCTAGTAACAGTTATTATCTTAGTGTTAATCACTGGAAAGAAAGAAAATATTTGTTCTTAAAAAGATGAAGTATCTGGGGGCGCCTGGGTGGCTCCGTTGGTAAGGGTCTGCCTTCTGCTTAGGTCATGGTCCCAGGGTCCTGGGATGGAGCCCCTTGTCTGACTCCCTGCTCAGCAGGGAGATTGCCTCTCCCTCCGCCCCTGCCCCTACTTGTGCCCTCTTGCTTGCTCTCTCCTTCTCTCTCTCAAATAAATAATTTAAAAAATAAAAAAAGATGAAACATCTAAATGGAATTATCCCAAATATTTAATGTCATTTCTTTAATTAAATTAATTTATTTAAATAAATTCAGTTAATAGTGGTCGACCAAATTTTTGAGGAAACTGACATGAAAAAAAATGGAGGTTGACATTTTTCAGTATTGTCAATCAGTATAAGATCAATCGTTTAATCCACAATTTACAAGGCTTAACCTTTTGGGAAGCAAATTTAGCTCAAAGCAGATGCTTTGGTTCTAAGTATCTCTGTGAAATCAGGCCTTAAATGTCAATGGGTTAGTGCCCTATTATTAGATTTTTTAATTGTGAGAGACAATATTAGGCAAATTGAATACAGTTTATCTCTTTAGCAACCAAGAAAAATTGGTGAAAATCTTAACTCAGAATGGGAAGTCTTTTTTTTTTTTTTTAAAGATTTTATTTATTTGACAGATAGAAATCACAAGTGGGCAGAGAGGCAGGCAGAGAGAGAGAGAGGAGGAAGCAGACTCCCTGTGGAGCAGAGAGCCTGACGTGGGGCTCGACCCCAGGACCCTGGGATCATGACCTGAGCCAAAGGCAGAGGCTTTAACCCACTGAGCCACCCAGGCATCCCCAGAATGGTAAGCCTTATTGAATGATTCTTGCAGTTTATTTTGTCTTCTAAGCTGTATCAGAACAATGAGACTAGGAGATGACCATAATGAAACTTAAAATTTCAAGTAAAATGAAAATGTATCATTGAAAGTTGTGGCTTTCCCTCAGCTTCCAAAAGATGGCTTGGACTTTCTGCAAGGGCTTGGAGATGAAACATGCAAAGCTTTTGAAACTGTGGATGTTTGTATTTAGAGGGATTTTAATCATGAATTAAGAACATGGGAGAAATTTTCAACTCACTATTCAGTGATTAGAAACATACAGGAGCGGGGCACCTGGGTGGCTCAGTGGGTTAAAGCCTCAGCCTTTGGCTTGGGTAGTGGTCCCTGGGTCTTGGGATGGAGCCCTGCATTGGGCTTTCTGCTCAGCAGGGAGCCTGCTTCCTCCTCTCCCTCTTCCTGCCTCTCTGCCTTTTTGTGGTCTTTGTCAAATAAATAAATAAAACCTTAAAAAATAAAAACATACAGGAGAGGGCTGCCTCAGTGGGCATAGCATGTGACTCTTGATCTCAAGGTTTTAAATTCGAGCCCCACACTGGGTGTAGAGATTTCCTGAAATAAAACCTTAAAAAAACATACAGAAGAATGAAGGAGTCTTCTGAAATCCGGCAGCTTTTTTAGTTTTATCTCACACTATATCCCATCCAAATTGAACTATGCAGCATTTCCATTAAAAATTTTTGCCTCTAGTGCACCTGTGGAACCTGCTTTTCTCCATGCTCTGGTTTCATCTCCATCTGCTGAAAACCTCGTCACCCATCAAGGCCACCTGAAATGCCCTTTCTCATCACCAGAGGCAGGAAGAATTTGTTTCTCCCAAGAGTTCCACAGTTATTTCTACCACTCATATGAAAACGTTCATGCTGTCTTTTTTCTTCCTTCATATGACTGTAGGGATCTTAGTGTCATGGTACTTCCTGGAACATAGTATATGTTCAAAGAATCTTAATGAATATGCAAATAGGAATGCCTGGGTGGCTCAGCCAGTTAAGCCGCTGCCTTCAGCTCAGGTCATGATCCCAGGGAACTGGAATTGAGCCCCGCATCGGGCTCCTTGCTCAGCAGGAAGCCTGCTTCTCTCTCTGCCTGACTCTCTGCCTACTCTTATGTGTGTTCTCTCTCTCTCTCTCTGACAAATAAATAAATAAATAAATAAATAAATAAAATCTTAAAAAAAAAATGAATGTACAAGTGAGTTGAGCAGGTTTTCTGTGTAGGAACTGACTGTATACTTACAAGGTTAGCCAGGAATTTCTGTTGGGTCACCGCCAGAATGACTGTAGGGAACCTGAAAAGTTTAATTTTCTTGCTACCTCTAGACAGATAATAAAGAGTTCATTTGTCCAGTGGATTTAAAATTGATAAGTGCTGCACGACCCATTAATGTTTGAAGGTTGATCTTTATTTAGCATTGCATGAAAGGCTAATCCGATAACTAAACATACATACTATCCCAACAGTGCTGCCTGACCGACCGCCAGATTCACGCCCTGTACACGGAGGGGTGGGCGCAAACAGAGAACAGACACAGAAGGAAGTAATTCTGATTTTCTCTGTTAGGTGCTGTAGCACTGCCTAGCTTTTGCTTTTTAAGACTTCATTTTAAATAAATGTAGAATACAAAGAACTGTGAAAGAAAGGAGAAATTATTTCATGACAAAAAGAAGGAGAAAATGCAGGGTGTGGATGTGATATTTGACAGCTAAGCCCTTTATAAAAACAGGGTCTTAAAGTGTTTTATCCGGAGTAAACCATCAGCATCATTCCTCAGGTTAGCGCCCTGTGAGTTAGTGCCCTGCTTCTTAGTGCCAATGAGGTTTATTGGAGAGGGACGACCTCTTAGTAGCTACCAGTCCTTGGAATTTCACTGAGAGTTGGATTTCACAAGGTTAGTTACGTTTTCGGGCAGAAAGTTCTCATGGCCTCAGAAACGACATGGCCTTACTTTGTCCCCTTCTGCCAAGATGTCTTTTACGAATACGATACGGCAGAGACATTTTAGTCATGCAGTGTGACACTAAGGAACTGGATGTGGTTCCATTTTAAGGTAACGGCTTCTTAAATTCGTTGTTGGGGTCATTTCCCTTGACTCTGCGTGGGAGAGCTCTGCCGATGAAGCGGCTCGTTATCGAGCTGGGTTTTCTCACCCGCAGGGAGAAGGCCATAGGCAAGCCTTCTGAGCTACGACATGGAAAGAAACTTCCCTTTCAGATACCGAGTCCAGCTTTTAAAATTCACCCCAACATAAGGACGTTGAGCACAGTATACATCTTTTTATTTCTGTAAAACGGACCTGAACTTCCTCATGTACCTTATTTCTATTCATAGACAAAGGGTCAGGAAGACAGAGAGTGAAAGGCGGGGACTGTGGCTTAATCTTGCCCATTATATAAAACTGAATCACTTCCTGTTTATACTGTCACTTCCCTGGGAGACTTACTGTCATTTTGGGTAAAGGCTCTTTCCAAGTCCATTTCCCTTTTTTGTTTTCCTTTTCTTAGGTGACATTCTGATCTAGCCCAATAAAGGAGCCTCTCCCCATTCTTGCAGAACAAACAGCAATGACCCTTGTTAATAGATTTAAGAAGTCGTGACTCTAAAACAGAACAATAGAGACAGTACCTACATCCCTTAGTGTTCCGGCTGCACCATTAGGTTACATGCCGTCATGCCTTTGCACAGGGGTCTTGAACCTCTCGCAGGCTTCTTCTCGTTTGCGCCTCAGGCTCTCACTGATCTTCCTGAGCTGTCTTGTCCTCCCGTGTCTGTGGGTGCCGCCCTCCAGCCTGGCCACACCCACCGTTCCCAGCGTGGGTGCAGCCTTCGGTCTACGGTGTGGGTATGATCCCTGTAAGGCACACCCTTCCCCCCCACCCCACCACACTGCCGGTGATTTAATTGGCCACCCTCATCGACAGTTACCTTATCCCACACTGGCCAGAACCCCAATAAGCAACAGAATTCTTAATTCTCATCTGGCCTCCATGCCTAACACCCAGAGTTCTCAAAAACTTTCTGCCTGTCTTTCGCCTCGCCCAGATTGTTCAGGAGCAGACGGGCCAGGGGCTGTGGTTTACCGCGGAGGCTGTTCCACTTTGCGGTCAGCTGTTCCACGAGGCTGGCCCCTGGCCTGGAACTAAGCAGGGGCACATGCAACTTTCTGCCTTTGGACCCACAAACCTGTCTGAGCTATTCTGGAATGATGGGTTCTGCCCTTTTATTCCAGTCAGCTGTACTGTCTGCTGAATGTTGCAATCCAAGACTCGGGGGAAAGATCCTTTCCTGTTACTCAGACTAACCCAAAAAATTAACTCTCCCAGGGACATACTCTTCTATAGGCTTTTCTCTGCTTCAGACCACACAAACTTTACTTTCATATCACTAGAGTCATGTGCTCCATCTTAGTTAAACACATAGAGTTCTGGTTAGAGCCAAAACAAACTGTCTCATTATACAGATTTTCTAGGCCTTGGGGCCACATGAAGAGAGGGGAGTCCGATGTGGGAAGGGAGATAATAGGATCTAGATGTGGTGGAACTCCCCACTCCTCCTGGGGAAACAGTCTGCTCACTTTTCCCTGTTACAGCATCCCAGGGGCTGAGACACCCCGGCGGGATCCACTGATAGGATCAGCAGGAGATTGACCTTCGGCTAAAGAAGGACATTGACTTAAAGTCACGCAGCCACAAAGGGGCCAGTCTTATGAACGTTAACCAGAGTGGGGGTGCATTTCTGGAATCAAGTTAAGCTCTTGCTCCATGGGTTTCAATGTAATTTCTGCCTTTGGGTCTCCTCTTCTAGGAAGGAGGAGAGAACAGAGAACAGAAGATTCTAAAACGCAGTTCTCTTCTTGGCTTCTTACAGATTGTCAGCAGTGGTTCTGTTCTAGGTATTGGACTTGTCACAGAGAGATCATTATGAAGCAGGGCTCTTAATCCATTTGGGGCTTTCTCCTGGTGTGTTTAGATTAGAGACACAAAAGGTTAAGTTGCCCATTTTTTTACCTTAAACACGTACGTCCATGGAAATGTTTGTATTTTGTTGCCAGTGGGAGTCTCTAGAGGATCCCCAGTGCTCTGGCTCTCCAACAAGCATGTGGTCAGAGATGCATCGCACACCAGTGGGTAACTGCCTCAGGGCCGGACAGCCACAGCACACCTCCCACACCATCACGCGAGGCCTGACCCAGGTGCCTTCGCATCTACTCTGTTGGTTGCTTGGGCTGCCATTACAGGGTACCGGACTAGCCGCCTTTGACAACAGGAGTGTGTTGTTTTGGGGTTCTGGAAACCAGGTATCGGAGATCAGAGCATCCGCAGGGTTTGCTTCAGCGGGGCCTCTCTGACTTATCAGTGGGCGCCTTCCCCTTATCTCCACATAGTTTTCCTCCGAGTAGACCCTCATTTCCACTGGTTGCTGGGGCCCACCCTAATGACTGGACTTAACTTTAATTACCTCTTTAAATACCTCAGGTCACACTCTGAGGTACTGGGGATTAGGACTCCAACATGGGAACTCAGGGGCCATGGAGGTGGGGGCACAGTTCCAGCCCGTCCCATTTACTGAACTCTGCAGTTTGGGGCTCTACTGTGACCCAGTCCTTCAACCTTCCGTCCTGTGCCCCGCTGCCGGCTGTGCTTCCCGCCGTGTACAGGGCGCCTTCCAGCATGCCTACTCTGTTAGAACGGCGACCCAGAGGTGCACGACCCATTTCTGGGTCTACTGTCATACGTCAGTCCACCCCTGGAGGACTGGCTAACGCTGCCCGTTGTTCTTAACTCAGTGACAATGGGAGGCCTCTGGGGATGGCACCTCCGATCGGAAGTGTAATCTCCCAAGCTGTCTAGCAGCCTTGGAATTCGATCAGGCAGCTGCTATACCGTAGAGACCCAGAGGACCTGCTGTGTTCCTTTTGCTCTTCCTCAAGTCTGGCACCTTCTCTTCCTAGATGCTCCAACACGGAAACGCCATTATGTCACTCAGCACCGACTGACACTCCTCCGGTGGTCCAGACCCTTGCTGTTCAAGGGCTGCAGCAGAACCCCACCTGGGAACTTGTTAGAAATGCAGAGTCTCAGGCCCAACCTAGATTCACTGAGTCAGAATCTGCATTTCAGAACATGATGTTAACAGGCTGATTCACGCACACCGTGCTGGCTTCGGTAAAACTTTCCATCATTCAAGAGGAGACAAACTAGGGTTTTATGTCAGTTACTGAATCTTGCTTTCAAGTTCCGTCTCTTTATAGAAAAGTCTTGTAGATCCCTGGCCTTAACAGAAACTCCGTCTTTCCTGAAGGATGCTGTATTCTTCGCCAGTGTGTACAGTGAAGGTTGACATTTGCTCATACATCACCTATCTGTGTGTTTGCTATGGGCCCGGAGGAACGACAGAATTTTCCTAACTTTATTATCACTTCAAAAATATTTTTAAAAGACTTTATTTATTTGACACAGAGAGAGAGATCACAAGTAGGCAGAGAGGCAGGCAGAGAGAGAGGAGGAAGCAGGCTCCCTGCTGAGCAGAGAGCCCGACGCGGGACTCGATCCCAGGACCCTGAGATCATGACCTGAGCTGAAGGCAGAGGCTTTAACCCACTGAGCCACCCAGGCGCCCCATCACTTCAAAATTTTTGAATTTCCTCTTATAGCAGTTTCCCTCGGTCCCTCAACCAACGACCGACTTCCAGGGCTTGTCCTTGCGCCCCTCACACCTTGAAAACCCCCTGCTGCCTCTGAGCATTGGTGCCTGCACAACTGAGAGCTGTGTGTGTGTGTGTGTGTGTGTGTGTGTGTGTCTGGGTTGGGGGGAGGAATGGGGGGATGGGGAGGGGGAATGATACAGGGTTGGCAGGTTGGCAGGGTTGGGGGTGATGGAGTAATGGGAAGGGTGGCAGGTTGGGGTGATGGAGATTGACAGGGGCCTGGCAGGGTGGGGGTGATGGGGAGTGATGGGGGTTGGCAGGGTGGTGAGGAGTATTGGGGGTTGGCGCAGTGGGAGGTGATGGGGAGTGATGGGGTTGGCGGGGTGATGCAGAGGGGAGAATGAAGGGGTTACTGATGAGGGGGTAGGGAGGCCGTCCAGAGCCCGGATCCCGTGCTCCCCCCCTGCCCCGGCCAAGCGTCTCAGCAGACCCTGCACTGCTGCTGCCCCCGCAGCCTCTCCTGCTTGTCTTCTCATACAGGCGCTTTCGTTCTTCCGTCTTTCTTCCAATTCCAAGTGTTCCCCACAGCTGCCTCAAGTAACTGTTACGCTTCCCAGTGCAGAGGCAAAGTTGAGGCATCCACATACCAATTTCCACTTTTTAAAATACCTTCACTTTCTAGTCGTACTTTTTCTTTCCATCTCAAAAAAAGATTTTGTTTCCCTTAGCCTACATTGCATCCCTTGGACTTTCATTCTGATTCTGCCCTCTCTGTTGCGGGGCCTTCCGTGGCTGCAATCTAACCCCCCCGCCACCCCGCCACAGTGCAACACTTTCTATCAGGTGCTCGGAGAAGCCTCCCAAGCTTGCAGAGTAAATCGGGATTCTTTGTTTTCATCTTTTCTTGTTCCCTTTACTTTGCATTCACAACATTTGTCACTTTCGTTATATATTTAATTGTAGAATTGTTTGTGCAATATCTTCTCTCTTGCTGGAGTGCGAGGGCCATACTGTTGTCTTTGAAGTTTTGTTTTTTTTAAATATGGAAAAGACCTGAGGGCAAAGTACAGTAAAGTTCTTGGGGAGATGGAAAATAAGAAGACAAGGAGGGGGTTGCCTTGGACGGGAAAGTAGAAGCCTCTTCCTCAAAAAAAGGGGAGAAAAGAAGAGAGGGCAGAATTAAAAACAGACATATTCATCCTGAACGCAGTAAATTGATGGAGTTAATATTTGTTAAGCTCCATATTTTAATAGAAGTGAGAGGCAATGGGACATTATAATTCAGGCCACTTGAGTATCAGACTGAGATTTCTTTGACCCACTCATACTACTGGCATTTTCATTCCCACCTTTGGACTTTTAGGGCTCAGAAATACTACGTTCTCTGTTTTGTCAAAAGCTGACGGAAGGTATTCACAGAAATAAAAAAAAAGAAAAGAAAATGAAAACATATGTCCCCATTAAGACATGCTCATGAATGTTTACAGCAGTTTTATTTACAATGACCACAAACCAGAAATAGCACGAAGGTCTATAAACAAACTGTAATATATTCATTCAACGGAAACAACTCAGCACTTAGAAGGAGCACTGGTGCATACAATAATACAATGACTATCAAAAATTGTTTATTGAGCAAAAAGAAGCCAGACACAAGTACATACCGTGACATTTTGTTTTGTAAAGTTCGGGGAATATGGTGCTAGAAATGAGAATCCTGGTGTTCTCTGCCAGTGCATGGGGCCATCTTGACTGGAAGCAACCATATGGGTATTTAAGTTAGTATGATGATGCTAATGTCCTGTACTTAATTGAGCTGGTTTGTACATTTGTCAGAATTTACCGGATTTTATACTTAACATCAGTGTGTATAAATTATACCTTAGTAAAAATAGGGCTATACGCTTTAGTTACCTTAAACTTCCATATTTTGCTTTCATTTTTGAGCAACTTCATAGAGAAATTTGAACCAGCAGAGCAAGATTGGAACAGCTCCATAAAGAAGGGGGTGGGAGCCAACCTTGGTATTTCCTCTCCTCCTTCTCTCTCAATCCATGTTAGGGACCCGTGTACTTGACCCCGTGTACTTGCTCTGCAGAGGGCTGTTCTTAGATCCACCACAACTTTTGCCACATTGTGACATACCATCAGTTCCCTTGCCTCAATTACAGTTCAGTTAGCTCTTTGTGAGTTACCATCATACTCATTTTACCTTTTCTTTCCAGGGTGTCAGTGTTCCCATTATTACATAGTACGTATGCATGAACAAATAAATGAATTACTCAGTACCAATAAGAAAGGTAGAGACTGCAAATGTGTAATAGAGCTCTACAAGTTATATGACTTATTCAGGGTTTCCAGCTCTGAATTGGAATAAAGGCTTAGGGTCAGAATGGTCCAACTTCCTACTCCTTTATTTCCTCTTACTAAGAAGTAGACCTCTTCTGAATAGAAATAATGTTTTTCTTATCTTATTTTCATGTTGCCTGGAGGAGTGCTAAATGAATTTTCTTTAAAGATCAAGTGAGTAGATTCTTAAATGCTTTGCTTTGAGGCAGGTCCAAGAGTGGGAGGGAGACCCCAAAAAGGTAATAATACAGGCAGGTTGAAAATTAGAAGTAGGAGAAAGATATCATGCAGTGTTTAAGTGAAGAAACCTGGAGTAAGTATAATAATTTCACACAACAGACTTCACCACAAGGAAAAGTAAAGAGGTAAGGAGGGGTATTGAATAAAGAGTTTAATCAAACATGAGTGTTTAAGATAAGTGAGACAACATGGATAGAACTGAATGAAAAATTAAACAACTCCACTATGACAAATGAAAGCTTTGACACTTTTTTAACAGTAATAGATAGATCAAGCAGGAAGAATACCCTCCTTGGATTTTCTTATCCAATCTTATCCACGTGTAAAGAAGTAGATAGCGTGAACAACACTATCAGTCAACTTGATATAATTGGCATTTATAGGATATTCCAACCAACAACAGCAAAGCACAGACTTTCACCTGGCTCATATGAAACATTTACCAAAACAGACCAAATTGTGGGCAGAATAACATAGCAGAATAATCTTAAAAGCATAGAAGTTATACAAAGTCTATTCTCCAACCATAATAGAAGCAAATGAGAAATCAGAAAGCTAAAAGGAAAATCGATGAATAGTTTCAAATGAAACATGTTCTGCATAATCAATGTGTCAACACGAACATCTCAAGGAAAATTTTAAAAATACGTTGAACCAAAAGAAAATGAAAATACAACATGCTAAAATTTGTGGGACATTGCTCATGAAGCACTGAGAAAGAAATTTATAACCTAAATATATACATTATAAAAGAGGAAATGTTTCAGATCGGTGATTTGTACTCTCCACTCAAGAATCTAGAAAAAGAAGAGTAAAGTGAGCCCGAAGCGAGTAGAAGGAAAGAAATGAGGATAAGTGCGTAAATCAATGAAATTGGATACAGAAAAAAATTAAGGAAATCAATGAAACAAAGAGCTGTGTTTTTTGTTTGTTTAAAGATTACTTCAACAAATCTGTAGTAAAGCTGTCAAAGAAAAAAGAGAGAAGGCACAAATTACTATTTTCAGGAATGAACCAGGAAATTAGTACAAACCCTGCAGACATCAAAAGGTTAAAAGACAAACCATGAGAGACTGTGGACTTGAGAAACAAATTGAGGGCTTTGGAGGGGAGAAGGGTAGGGTTGGGTGACCCTGGTGGTGGATATTGAGGAGGACACCTATTGCATGGAGCACTGGGTATGGTGCATAAACAATGGAACATTGAAAAAAACTTGGAACTTTAGTAACATTGAAAAAAAAAAGAAATAAAATTTAAAAAAATGTTTAAAGAATACTACAAAGCACTCTGCACATATAATTTGAAAACTTACACAGAATGGATCAATTCCTTAAAAAAACACAAACTATCATAACTCAGGCAACATGAAACAAATAATTTGAGTAATAGTTTTGAAAACTATTAAGAAAATTTAATTCACAATTTAAAAATTTCTAAAAAGGAAATCGGCAGATCCATATGGCTTCGCTGGGGAATTCTACCAAATATTTTAAGAAAGAATTAATGTTGATATTATGTAATCTCTTCCAGAAGACTGAAGAGGTGGAAACCCTCCCCATTAATCTTAGGAAGATGCTAGTATCACCTTGATGCCAAAACCAGAGAAAGAAAATAAAATACAAAAAGAACACTACAGACAAATATTTCATGAATATAGATGTAATTCTTAGCAAAATTTTAGCAATGTATAAAAATAATTACAGGCAATGACCACTGGGTTTATTTCAGTCATGCAGACTGGTTAAATATGCAAAAATTAATCAATGTAATCCACCATTATAATCTTAAAAATCACAAAATTATATCAATCAATACAGTAAGGTTTTTAGACAAATGTCAACACTCATTTATAGCAAAAAACTAAAAGTGGGAGAAGAAGAAAGAATTCCCTCACCTCGATAAAGAGCATTTACGAAACAAAAGTACAGCTTACATTCTTCATAATGGTAAAGTCTGAATACTGTACCCAGAAGATTAGGAATAAGGCAAGGATTTACAACATAATGCTATAAGTTCTAAACAGGACAATAAGACAAGAAAGTGAAATAAAAAACATACACATCAGAAAGGGAAATAATAAAAAAAGAAAAAACCAGGATGCCTGGGTAGCATAGTCAGTTAAATGGATGCCTTCAGCTCAGGTCATGATCCTAGGGTCCTGGGATCAAGTCCTACATCAGGCTCCTTGCTTGGCGGGAAGCCTGCTTCTCCCTCTGCCTGTTCTGCCAGCTGTTCCCCCTGCTTGTGCATGCTCTCTCTCTTTCTCTCTCTCTCTCTCTGTTAAATAAATAGATTAAATTGCTTTAAAAAAACTTTCCCTATTTTGCAAATAATATAATTTTCTACATAGAATATCCCAAGGCATTTACAAAAACTCCTGTAGCCAAAAATTGAATCTAACAGGTTAGTAGGATATACCTTAAATATGTAAAAGTGAGTTGTATTTCTGTATGTTAACAAAGACCATGTAGATGCTGGAATTAAAAATATAATACCATTTACAAGCACTCAGAAGTTAAATACTTACTTATGAATCTAATAAAATATGTACAGGATTTGTATTCTGAAACTGTAAAATACTGAAAGCAGAAATAAAAGAAGATATAAATACATGGAGAGATATACTATGTTCATAGATTTGAAGACAGAACCTTGTAAAGATATCAGTTCTCCTCAAATGGATATAAAAGTTTAGTGCAATTTCTATCAAAATCCTACAAGGATTATTTTGCAGATATAGGCAAGAGGATTCTAAAATTTATATGGAGAGCAAAGGAAATAGAATAACTAGAACACTTTTGAAAAAGAATAATGTGAGAGAACTTTATTACATATTTATATTATATAATCCAGACTTATCATGTAACTATAATAATCAGTACTGTTTGGTATTTGTGGAGGGAAACCTAAAGATCAATGAAAGAGACTAGAGAACCTACAAACAGACCCACACCAATAAGCCCAATGGATTTTTGACAGAGGTAGAAAAGCAATTTAATTGAAGAAAGATCTACCTTTGAACACTGGTGATGGAACAATTAGACATTCAGAAGCCAATTAAAAAGGGGGGGGGGGTCTGGGTGGCTCAGTGGGTTAAGTCTCTGCTTTTGGCTCAGGTCATGATCTCAGGGTCCTGGGATCGATCCCCACATCGGGCTCTCTGCTCAGCAGGGAGCCTGCTTCTCCCTCTCTCTCTGCCTGCCTCTCTGCCTGCTTGTGATCTATCTGTCAAATAAATAAATAAAATCTTAAAAAAAATAAAAAAAGAAGAAGAACCTCAACCTAAGTCTTATGCAACATTTATGCAAGCATGAACACAAAATAAATCATGGACTTAATATATAAAAATTGAAACAAACATTTAGTAAGTGAAATAAGAAATTTTGGGGTCTCTAGTGGCAGAGTTCTTAGATTTGACACTGAAAACATTATGTATAAAAGAAAACTTGATAAATTGGATTTCATAAAAATTGAATAACTTTGTTCTGCTGAAGACCTTGTTAAAAGGGTGAGAAGAGGGACACCTGGGTGGCTTTGTTGGTTAAGCGTCCGACTCTTGGTTTCATGGGCAGAGGATGGAGCCCTGTGGTAGGTTCTGTGCTCAGCAGGGTATCTGTTTCAGGATTCTCTCCCTCTGCCCCTCCCCTCCTCTCTAAAGTAAATAAGGAAATCCTTCAAAAAATTAAAAAATAATAAAAATACAAACACCAGAATGAAAGCAGATATTTGCAAGCTGTATCTCCAAGATTCTAGTATCTAGAATATGTAAAGAACTCTGAAAAATCAGTAGTTCAAGAAACCAACCAATCCAATTAGAAAATAAACCAAGACATGAAAGAGACATTTTGACCAAAAATGATATACCTTCATCAAATGGGCATATGAAAACATGCCGGCATCATTAGCCATCAAGAAGATGCAAATTAAAATGACAGTGAGCTATTGCCATTGTCAGAACAGCTGTGGAAAGTAGACACTATGGAAAATTGTTTGGCCATTTCTTTACCAAAAACAAACAAACAAACAAACAAAAACACCTGCAGTTGCAGGTGTTTATCCCAGAGAAATAAAAAGATTTACACAAAAGTCTGCCCAGAAATGTGTATAGCTTCTGCATCTTTATCCGTAATACCCCAAACTGACAAATATGCCCTTCTACAGGTGGATGATTAAACTGGTCCACTCATACCAGAGTGTTAATACTCAGCAATAAAAAGGAATGAACTGTTGGTATTTGCAACAACTTGGGCAAATCTCCAGTGACATGCTGAGTAAGTGAAAAATTCACTATCGAAAAATTATGTACTGTATGATTCCATTTAAAAATACTCTTAAAACAACAAAGTTGCAGAAAGAGGGAATAGGTTCATGGTTGCCGGGGGTTAATAGCAATTGAGTGTGACTATAAAAGAGCATGGCAAGGGACACTTGTAGCGATGGAGATGTTCTGTATCTTCTCTGTATCGGTGTCACAATCCTGGTTGTGATATTGTAATATAGTTTTGCAATATGTTATCTTTTGGTGGAAGTTGTGTAAAGGATACATGAGATCTCTCTGTATTACTTCTTAAAACTGTGTGAATCTATAAATACCTAGAAATTAGAAGCTTAGTTAAGAAAAAACTTAGGTATAAATCTAAACAGTGTGTGTAGAATATCCGTATGAGGAAAACGAATACTTAATGGAAGAAATCAAAAAAGAACTAAATAAATGAAAGGAGATTCCCCATTCATGGGTAGGAAGATTCAGTATTGCTGGGGTATCAGTTCTTCCCAACTGGATCTATAGATTCAGTGGAATCCCAATCAGAACCCCAGTGGATTAGTTCATGGTTATGAACAAACTGATTCTAAAATGTACATGGAGAGGTGAAAGATCCAAAATAGCTGACATAACTTTGAAAGAGGAGAACAGATTTGGACGACTGACTTCCAGACTTACTATAAAGGTATAGTAACCAAGGCATTGTGGTATTGGTGAAGGAATAGACAAATATATCAGTGGAACAGAACAGAGGTCCCAGAAACAGATCCATGTAAATGTAGTCAGCTGATTCTTGCCAAAGGAGCAAAGGCAGTATGATGAGACAAAGACAGTCCTTAGCAATAGTGCTGGGACAACTGGATATCCACCTGCTAAAATGATAATAATAGTAAAAATAACAATAATAATAACTAGATACAGACCTTTTACCCTTCAGAAAAGTTAACTCAAAATAGATCACAGAACTTAAAAGCAAAATGCAAAACTATAAAAGTTCTAGAAGATACACAGGAGAAAACCTAGGTGACCTTTGGTATGGCAAGGACTTTTGAGATACAACACTAAAGCCATGATCCATTGAAGATATTATTGATAAGCTGGACATTATTAAAATTAAAGACTTCTGTTAAAGACAGTATCAAGAGAATGAGAAGATAAGACATAGCCTAGAAGAAAAATAGTAGCAGAAGACACATCTGATAAAGGACTGTTACCCAAAATATACAAAGAACTCTTAAACCTTAAATAGCCTGATTAAAAAATGAGCCAAAGACCTTAACAGATACTTCACCAAGGAAGATATACAAATGGCAAATAAGCATGTGAAATGCTATTCCACATCATATGCCATCAAAAAATGTAAATTAAAGCAAGATACCACTATACACCCACTAGAACAGCCAAAATCCAGAGCAGTGATAATACCGAATGCAGAACAATAATTCCCCCTGAAGTCCGGAACAGCATTTTCACAAGCCGAGAGAAGACCGAACGGCTTTTTGAAGGAACTGCTGTGTGTAGACAGGTTTTCTCCCCTGAAGTGTGTGTTCTTCTTCCCACGTGCTGTATAGTCAGTCTGTAGTGCGATCCTACCCCCAGTGTCTTGAACTTGGTAACTCCACATCTTGGACCTTGGTCAGTCGTGCTGTTAAATATTAAACACCAAAATTTTGGCGGTTCCTACATTAAAAAAAAAAAAGTCCATTGTTAGTGCAATGGTATATCTACCCAAATGCCCCATACTCACCTACTGTGCATGTATGACAGCAAGACCTTAACTATGAGAGAAAGGCAGAAACAGAGAGAGAAAAAATACCATTTGTATACCATGCAAAATGGTACAGCCACTTTGGAAAATGGATTGGTGATTTCTTACAAAACTAAACATGCACGTACCCTACAATCACGCAATTGCATTCCATTGTATTTACTCAAAGGAATTGTAAACTTACATCCCCACAAAATCTGCTCATAGATACTTTTAGCAACTTTAGTCATAGTTGCCAAACCTGGAACTTGTCCTTCATCTTAGGTAGCTCAGGCTTAGTCACCATAAACTGGATAGCTTATAGCAGCAGAAATTTATTTTTCATAGTTCTGGAGACTGGAAGTCCAAGATTGGGGTGCCAACCTGGTTGGGTTCTGGTAAGAGCCATCTTCCAGACTACCGACTGCCCACTTGTTCTGTCCTCACCTGACAGAGAGAAGATTAGGGAGTTCTCTTCCCTGTTCTTGTATTTACTCTTCCACTTAAGCTTTATTGAGGTGAAACAAAAATTGTATATATTTAAGGTATACAATGTGATTTTTGTTTAAGATTTTATTTATTTATTTGACAGAGAGAGAGAGATCACAAGTAGGCAGAGCAGCAGGCAGAGAGAGGGGGAAGCAGGCTCCCTGTGGAGCAGAGAGCCCAGTGCGGGGCTGGATCCCAGGACCCTGAGATCATGACCTGAGCCGAAGGCAGAAGCTTAACCCACTGAGCTACCCAGGTGCCCCCAATGTGATCTTTTGATATGTATAGACATTGTGAAATGATTATTGCAATCACGCTAGTTAACATATCTGTCCCCTCATATGGTGACATTCTATGTTGTGAGAACACTTCAGATACACTCTTGTAGCAAATTTCAGGTATACAAAACAGAACTATTAACTATAGTGGCCATGCTATATACTAGCTCTCCAGAATGAATCTGTAGTGTATAACTGAAACTTCGTGCCCTTTGGTCAATTTGTTTCCGTTCTCACACCTCCCAGCCTCTAGTCCCTAGCAGCTACCATTCTGTTCTCTGCTTTTCTGAGTCCCAACGTTTTTAGCTTGCACGTGTAAGCGAGGCCTTGCACTATTCGTATCTTTAGGTCTGGCTTATTTCACTTATTATAACGTTCTTCTGTGTCTTGCAAATAGCAGGATTTCCTTCTTTTTTTTTTTTTTTTGTTTGTTTGTTTAAAGGCTGAATACTATCCTATCATACCTCTTCTTTATTCCTCTATTAGTAGACACTTGGGTTGTTTTCGTGGTTTGCTTCTTGTGAGTGATGCTGCAGTGAATGTGGGAGGGAACATCTCTCTTTGCAGCACTGATTTTATTTCCTCTGGGTGTATAACCAGACAACGGATTGCTGGATCATATGGTAGTTTTATTTTTAATTTTTTGAGGAATCTCCATGCTGTTTTCCCTCTTGTCTGTACCAACTTACATTCCCATCGGCAGTATAGAAGGGTTCCCTTTTCTCCACATCCTTGTTATAGTTTATTTATTCATTTTATAACAGCCATCCTAACAGTTGTGAGGTGATAATCTCATTGTGGTTCTGATTTGCATTTCTCTGATGACCGAGAAACTTTTCTTCTTATTTTTTAAAGATTTTATTAATTTAGAGAGAGAGAGAGAGAGAGAACAAGTGCACAGAAGGAGAGGGAAATGCAGACTTCCTGTTGAGCAGAAAGCCCATTCTCGGCAAGAGCCTTTTCATAATGCTTGCTGACCACCTGTATGTCTTCTTTCAAAAATTATCTGCTCTGGTCATTTGCTCATAATTTAGTTAAGTTGTTAACTTTTTTTTTCTGTTGAGATGAATGAGTCTTATATATTTTGGATATTAACCCCTTATGATGAGGTATATAGTTTGTAAATATTTTCTCCCAGGCAATAGATTATGTGTTCATTTTGTTTATTCTTTTCTTTGCTGCTCAGATGGTTTTCATTTTGATCTATTTCCACTTACTTATTTTTGCTTTCATTGCCTGAGCTTTTGGTATCACACACAGAAAATTATTGGCAGGGCTAATGTTGAGGAAGCTTTTCCCTGTGTTTTCTAAAAAGATTTTTATGGTTTCAGGTCATATATTCAAATCTTTAAGCCATTTTGAGTTGATATTCATGTATGGTATAATACAGGGGTCTAACTTCATTCTTTTGCATGTGACTCTCTAGTTTTCCAAGCATGGAAGAGATTATCTTTTCCCCATTGTGTTTCTTGGCACCCTCAAGCAATGTAATAATATTCAGTGCTAGGAAAGAAATGAGCTATCAAGCCATGAAAAGACATGAATGAAATTCAAATGCATATTACTAACTGTAGAAGTCAATCTGTAAAGTCTACATATTGCATGATTCCAACTATATAGCATTCCAAAAAGTGCAAAACCTGGGAGACAATTAAGAGATCAGTAGTTGACGGAGGTTAGCGGAGAAGGTGCGGTGAGGAGGATTTTCGGGGTGGTAAAGCTATTCGGTATGATACAAGGTGGTGGACGTGTGCCGTTATAAATTTATCTAAACCCACAGAATGTCAAACACCGAGAGTGAGTTATATAAACTGGGGACTCTGGGTGATAATGAAGGGTTGATGCAGGTTCATCAAAAATAATAAATGTAGGGCTGGGGCGTTGATCCTAGGAAGGGCTATGCCTGTGCGAGAGCAGGAGGTGTATGGGAAATCTCTGCACTTTCTGTTCAATATCATGTGAACCTTAAACTTCTCTAGAACGTAGGTCTATTCTTAAAAAGTTTAATGATGCATCATGCTTTTGCTTGCTCGACTTTAAAATCGGTATATACAAGGAAATATACTAGCATTAGGAATAGAATTTTTAAAGTATACAAAACGTCCTGATCAGTGCAGATGTGAATGGGATGAAAAATATGTATATAACAATGTAAATAATTCCAATAAATTAGAAAAAGAGCAAATGTTAAAGTATTAAAATGATTAAAAAAATATGAAATTGCCAAAATGTAGTGTGGGCCTCAGTGTAATTATTTTTCAACTCTGAATGTATTAACTTCATTGACCAAATGTGGCAAAGTAGACGTGTTTAAGTATAAATATCGTTGACAACAGGACACATCTATTTATCTATATAGAACTATTCTTTTTTTTCAAAATGGAGGCTTTCTAGTTTAAAAGGTACTGTTCAAATTTAACTGTAGCTTATTAGAAGTTTGATTATTTTACAAGACATTCTTCATCCAAAGATACCAAGTGACTCTTAGTTTTATAGCATTGAAAGTATAAAGCTTGTTTCAGTAGCCATGATCGCTAAGGAATCTCAATAACTAGCTCAAAATACAGGAAGATTACAAAGTGTTAAGGAGCACTATATTCCGAGTTCAGTCTTTGAGAAATGCAGTTCAAATCCTGACTTGTAGGTCTTGAGACTCTATTGGGTACCGTGCTCAAGTCCTTGAGGATTTTACAACCTAGTGGTGTAGATACTATGTATTCAACATAGGAAGTGGATATGATATTGTCTCGAGTGGAGGAAGCTGTTCCAACTGGAATATACAGTGTCTATAAAAGCCCAGAGTATTAAGCATCAGGCTACGTATGGTTAAAGAAGTTCAGGTTGATTCTCTTCAAGTTATAAAATCCAGGAGGGGGAAGTGTGGGAGCTGAGGCTGAGAGGTAGAAAAAGGAGGTAAGCCAGGAAGGACCTTGTGTGCCATGCAAGTCCTCAGACTCTATCCAGGTGCTGAGAAGGTCTTTGCAAACTTCCATTAGGAGAGAGGCGTATTTGGATATGCATTTTGGATGGTTCATTCCTATTTTGGTTCTGGACATTTTCATTTGTTGCATTTCTGAAAATTTACTATTGAAATCTGAAGTAGAGATTTTTCATGGAAATGTATGCGAAATACCCTATTCTGCAGGAAAAACTCAGGAAATGTCAATTTATTCCGACTTCCTGTGGCAGCTGAGACTGCACTAACAGAAAGTTTTATCAATCAGTACGTGTTTTCTCCATCTCATATGTCCCTCAGAGACACCATTAACAGCTAGACATGGCCTCTGTCTACTTTTAAGGGGTTTATGTTCTCAGAACAAGAATGGTCTCAAATCTCTTCTTTATGCCTAGCAGCTTAATTAATTGATTAATCAATCAATCAATCACTCATTTATGGTTGGTAAGTTCTAGTGTATTACCTAATGCAAAATTTATATTTGCACACTTAACACTTTTATTACTTATTGCATCTTTTGTGAGTCTAAAGAATTGTGAAATGAAAAAAATATAAAATTTTAAAAATGTTCTTCAGAAGGATCCCATATCCTCCGTTCCGAGGGAACATTGCAAGCTCATCCTTCTCTTGATTTTTCACAATGTTCTTTATCTCAATAAAGGCCACATCAAGGAACCACTTCTCCCTTCCGTGGCCTAATTCCACAGCGTTTCGCACAGGTCCCCACACCATCTCATACACAAGACAGGGGATGTTGCTCAGAACACCCTTTGGAAAAAAATCTGCTCTGTTTGGTCAGTAATCTTCTTGATTCTGGGAGAGGGTGGGCGGCCGTCCTTAGGATCATCTCGATGTCCTTGTGTCTTTGGATTCTTGTCATCTTTGCTGTTTGCCATTTCTGCTGCCTTTCCTCTCAGCTTGTTAGGCTTTGAAGGGGCCTCAGAATCCTTGCTTTGTGTCTGAAGAAATCTTTTTATGGCTTATGGAACTTACACAACAAAGTTTAAAAATCCAGAGGGCGCCTGGGTGGCTCAGTGGGTTAAAGCCTCTGCCTTCGGCTCAGGTCATGATCCCAGTGTCCTGGGATCGAGCCCAGCACTGGGTTCTCTGCTCAGCGGGGAGCCTGCTTCCTCCTCTCTCTCTGCCTGCCTCTGCCTACTTGTGATCTCTGTCAAATAAATAAATAAAATCTTTAAAAGAAAAAAAGTTTAAAAATCCAGATAAATTGTCATGATCAAAATTAAAGATCTGCTCGAAAAAACAACCTAGGAGCTCTGCCTCAAGCAAAAAAAAAAAAAAAAAAAAAAAAAAAAAAAAAAAAAAAAAAAGCCTATATATTTTCCTGAAAGAGAAATATTCAAAAGGTCAGTGCCTTTACCTCAGGAATATTTCAGCCTCTTCCGCTGATTAAGAGCTAAAGTTTTCACAAATGGCTTTAGCAGAACTTACAAAAAGAGATTATTTTGTAAAGGATATACACCAAAAGTATAACCATTCTGGTGGCTTACAAAGTCTTCTGATATCATAGGTACAAACATTTCACAGTATTTTCCTGTTTGTGAACCTGCAGTTGAGGGTTCGGTTGGCTGTGGCCGACACTTGTAGCTGAGAGTGTGTCCTCACCCGTAGGAGGAGCACAGCTGCCGTGGGAGTGATGCGGGCTCAGGACACAGGGTCTGGCTCCGCCGTGTCTCTTGGCAGCACAGCAGAGTGGGGGAGCCCTTTTGCACTCAGGTTTCGGTGAGAAATAATACTGGGGTCTAGACATCGTTCACTGCTTTGCTTTCATCATGGGTGGAGTGGTAAAGGGTTAGCACTGACCTGGGAAAATTATCACCGCGAAAGGTGATTATGAACGACGAAAATTTTATGCCGGCCAAATATCCTTTGCATGATGGATACCATCTTTTTTTTTTTTTTAATTTATTTATTTGACTGAGAGAGATCACAAGTAGGCAGAGAGGCAGGCAGAGAGAGAGAGAGAGGAGGAAGCAGGCTCCCTGCCTGATGCGGGACTCGATCCCAGGACCCTGAGATCATGACCTGAGCCGAAGGCAGTGGCCTAACCCACTGAGCCACCCAGGCGCCCTACCATCTTTTTGTAAAGTTTTTTCAAGAATGGTCTGGAGAGGGAACCTTGTTATCAATTCATACATTTCTTTAACGTCTTACTAATCTGCTTTTACATGTCAGACACTGGGCTGGGTGCTTGGGATCCAAAGAACAATGACAGCCTCCTGCGGGGAGGGTGGGGTGAGTAGCTTCCTGGAGTCGGTACTGTGTGACCTGAACTGTCTGGACTGAGTTGGAATCGGCTGAAGGAAAAGGGATCGGGACGGAATAGCGTCAGCAAATCATCGAAGTCAGAAACAATGCAGCACGTGGGCAACGCTGAGCAGTGCGCCAGGAACTCCCTTGCCTGTTTGTTTGGCTGGTTTTCATTGTTCAAATCAGATTCCTGGGACTGCGCCATAATAAAACCTCTACTTCTTCTGCTAAGGAGAGGGAGCATGTAATTTTGTAACTGTGAGAGCTACAAGAGTAACCTCTAAGAATTCAAAGCAAGAGTGTAGATACTGCTCAGGGCTCAAGTTCCCAAAAGCTGTAGTCATACAGGTTTTTCTTTTATTTCTTGGGGTTTAAGATATTATTGCATTTCTCAACAAACTTCATGTTGTAGCTGTTCAAGAGCCCTTCTGCCATTTTTTTAAGATTTTGTTTATTTATTTGACAGACAGAGATCACAAGTAGGCAGAGAGGCAGGCAGAGAGAGAGGAGGAAGCAGGCTCCCTGCTGAGCAGAGAGCCCAATTCAGGGCTCGATCCCAGGACCCTGGGATCATGACCTGAGACGAAGCCAGAGGCTTTAACCCACTGAGCCACCCAAGCTCCCCAATTGCCGTTTTTTAAAGAAAAGAAAGAACACCAAAAAGCAAAAAAGACAACAAAAAATTCTCTATTTTACTGCAAAGCCCTCAGAAAAAAAGATGGATGGAAGTCTAAAATACTCCGGATGTGTACATTTACACAAATCTGTTCATCTATTCGTTAGACAAAGGCTGGGATGTTGCTGGAAATGTGCCTTTCTTTCCTACACCCTCCTGTCTGTAAGGCACCCCTTTTAAATCTGAATTGTCATTCTCAAGGTGCCTGCGATACCACATTTTTCTTTCAGTGTTCTGGTTCCATCCAGATGCTGACATTTTTCTCTCTCTGTGTCTGCCTCTCTCTGAGAGTTAAGGTCCTGTTCTCATGCATGCACGACAGGCGAATATGATGGATTTGGGTATATATTTAACCATAAAGTCATTCATAATGTTCTAAGTTAAAACCATAAGGATACTGGGGTGACACACAACAATAAAACCGCTCTAAGAACATCTCCTAAGTGATATTGCCAGTGGTCCAGTCATCCCTTTCAGAGCTGCCCTAAGAACATGACCATAACAGAAGTGCTCAAATCGAGGCTAGGAAAGAAAGTTTCCTGTTTCCTGAGTTAAATGTAGTTTCAAATTAAGCTTCTTTGTATTTCTTTCTGCTCAGAAAAAAAAAAAGAAGAAACCTTAAAAAAAAAAAAAAAAACTTTCCCTAAAAGCATTTTTAAATCATTTTTCACACTAAGAGAAAATTATAGTCTTGGAACTAGTGTTTGGCTCTCTTCAAAAGAATGGAAAATTTCCAGCGGCTGCTCACATATGTTCCCCAAGTCGATGCTCAAATATGGAAAATGAGCAAGGTACCTGAAAATAGTGCGTGAGATTTGGGTACCTGGAATTCTGCAGGGGTCAAGTATCTGTACGTACCTAGTTGAAAAACTGAGTCCCCCTCCTATTTTTTATAGGGATGACAATGGTTCAAGATAAGTTAGGTTATAAGGCTGAACATAACACTGAGAAATATCTGTGTTCTTGTGAGCAGTCTCCCTCTCTGCCTTCCCTTAGAGCTGCTTTAGGATCGAGGTGACTCCATCTTCGTCCACGGGATGAAGTTGTAATGGCAGTTGTAAAAGTAACCATTGTAAAAGAATCCAAGTGATTCAACACATGAAGTCATTTAAAAAATGCACACACATCTTATTTTTTTTATTTTTATTTTGAAAGATTTTTTAAAGTAATCTTTACACCCAACATAGGGTTCAAACTCACCACCCCAAGATCAAGAGCTGCATGCTCTACTGACACAGCTGCCAGGTACCCCAAGTTTATTCTGAAGATAGTTTTGAACTTTTCTGCAGGAAGCAGCAAGAATTATGTAGCCGCTGTGAATGTCAGTCATGGGCTGCGTCTCAGGCGCGATGGAAGCCAGGTTCTGAGAGGTGGGAGTGGAATTTTAGGTCACACAAAATTTCATTCATGCAGCCCTGATGAGGCTTACTATACATGCACAACTATTTTCATATGTATTTTTGGCTGTTTTTTGTTGAAATGAGTGATGCTGAAAACCAAATTTAAGTAGAGGAATATTTCGGGTAAATCAAGGCCTCTTCATGATTCTCCCATTCTGCTCATATTTTCACCATTCTTTCCATCCGCGTTGCATCCTGATCCTGCCCTGGGAACCTTGAGTTCTCCTCCTGGTCTCCCACTGGCCACCCCCATGCCTAACTAGTCATAAAGTCCTGAAGCAAGACTCTCATTTTGCTTTAATTCACTTGTACATGGAACTGGTTCAGTAATTTTCCTTTCAATCATGGATCTCAACCAGTGGAAATGCTGGCTTCCCTGCTTTCTCTCTGACCGGCCCAAGGCACTCCCGCATGCATTGCCAATCGAATTCCTTGAACTTGTTTTGATAAGGTCGTTCTTCTGTTTAAAACAAAACACAGCAGAACGTTCCATGTCTCCCTTCCTCTGCCCGATTTATAGGAAAAAATTTTAGTTCTTTCTCCTGGAATTCAAGATGTGCTGAACACACTGTGAACGCTCTTATTAGTGTCCCAGTCCTGTTATTCCCCGCACGGGGTGTGAAGAAAGAATGCAGTCATTTCTTGCTGCCTACTGGCCCCCTTTTAACTTTGACATGGGCCTTCAGTAACTACATTTTGTATTTTTCATATATCCAAATCTAGCTCAAACATTATATTTTCCGCAGACCCTGCTTCCCGTATTCTGTATGAAGTGAAAACCTATATTTGCTCATTTTTTTTCATCGCACATTATCAAACACTTGCTTTTTTCCAAATGCAGAAAGATGAATATGACGCCTCACTTGGTACTCAAGGACTTTATTCAGATAAACAGTTGCAACATTTTCTTATCTGTGCCACCATACAGGACTACACAGATAACATTTCACTTTCACTGGAGGTTACTTAAACTCAGTGGACAGAAATGAGGGTCAAGGAAAGTTCTATTGTGTAAATGAATCTTGAGTGTCTTGAAAATAGTGGTAAGACATTTCGGTCAAAGAGAATAGTCCTGTAAAGACACGGAGACTTGAAACACAGAGGAGTTTTCAAAAGCTAAGAAAAAATCTGGTTTGGCTTGAGAGTAGATAAAAGGACCATCTTACAAAGTACTGGTGGTCCCATGCTAAGAACTCTGCTTCACACATAGTGGACACTCAATAAGCAATCATCCAGTGAACAGATGAATGAATCGTTTTGTCCAGTACCAGCATTTTACACCTTCGTGTTTAAATATTTCGTGTTAAATAGTTTACTAGTTTACACCTGGGCGCCTCTTCACATTTGCAAGATGGATGGACCTCCACGGGGATATTACACGGAGTGACATAAGTCAGACAAAGGAAGACAAATGCTGTAGGAGTTCACTAATATGTGGAATCCTGAAACAAAGCAGAAAGAGACTCAGAGTAATACATGCAGAGAACCAACTGGTGATGATTGCCAGAGGAGAGAGCAGAGGAGGGATGGCAGAATGGCCGAAGGGGAGTGGAAGAGACAGACTTCCGGTTACACCATTAATAAGTCATGGGGAAGAATGGGATACAGGGGGTTGTAGTCAGTGGAATTATCATGGTGTCGGATGGGGACAGGTGGAGCCACACCCATGACACGCGGACTTGCTGAGTCACTGTATTGTACGCCTGAAACTGGGGTAGCCTCGTGTGTCAACTGTACTTTGATTTAAAAAAAAAAAAAAAGATCTATGTGAAAACATAAAACAAACTTTCCTACTAATATGAGTGCCAAAAGTTGAGCGTTCTTAAAGTTAACATGTATAAACAAATGTTCACAAGTATTTGTGTTTTTCTTTTTTCTTTTTCTAGGGTCAGACATTGTTCAGTGGTTAATAAAGAACTTAACTATAGAAGATCCAGGTAAATAAATCATTTTCCCATTGATAGAATTATTTTCTTTGTGATAGAAATATGTTTTTCTTAGGGATGATATGGCAAGCAAGCAAATCTTAAAGATGACCGTTATATTTAAAGTATGCTTTCTGTATCTATACAAATGTTACAGTAGTCAACAAAATGTAACTGAAATTTACTTAGTAGGTTGTAACAATTTTTCCCATATTTAATGCTCCACTTCATAACATTTGATTCAGGTGATTGACAACTGATGTATGTTGTAAATGATGTATGTGTTCATAAATAATTACAGATATATAGCCAGTGATTATAAAGTAATGAGATTTCCCTTTATAAAACACATAAAGGTAAAGCTCATTAATTTATAATTTTCCCTAACTCTGTTTTTGCATGAGGTTTGAAAACAATGTTATTTGTGATTTTTATTCCTTTGATCATGCCTTCATGATTTTTTTTTTAATGCTCTTGTGTAAGTCATGGAGCCATTCAGTGCGGTGAACATTATGTCTGCTCTACTTGGCTAAGCTAAGTAGAACTTAACTATAGAAGATCCAGGTAAATAAATCATTTTCCCATTGATAGAATTATCAATTATCCCAGAGTTTGGGAACAGTTTCTACCAGCCCCCCCTTGTACATTGCCTAGAACAAATTCCTACACATGGAAGGCATTTAATGACTTTTTTTAAATGTCACATAAAATCTTTCACATGAGAAACCAACTTACATCCCTCAAGTGAAAATGAGATGTATTTTGTTTAGAGAAGATGTGAGGGAAACAAACAAAAAGCTTATGAAAATTGGTGTTACAGTGACCAAGAATGACACAGTAGTGAACAGTGACAATACACCAACCACTATACACAGCAAACCATCGCTTCAACTAGAAAAGAATTCAGCACGGGTTTCGTTCTTGCCCCGGTGGTTACCACCTTAGAATGGTTGAGAAATAACATGGAATGGCAGAGGTTTCATTTTTCTTCATCTGAGCTAACTTTATAAAGCCACGTTATCAGAAAGTGTAGCTATAATTTGACACATAAATGCCTTTGCCTACCCCCTGCTCATTTGTACATGAGCGCTTAGAATACCTCTCCCAGCAGGTTAAAAAGGATTAAACCAAGTCAAGATGAAGCACCTGTTGCCCGCATCATATTTGTTACTAAGTGAAAAGAGCAGATGATTCCTGGGGCCGGAGTCACAGTCTTACAAGATTTACATTCTAGTCTCAACTCAGGCTCACTTCACATACTGGAGCACCAGACAAAAGCCTCCAATGCTTGCTTGCTTGCTTGCTTTATTTATTTATTTATTTATTTATTTATTTATTTATTAAAAGAAAAGGAAAGAAAGAAAGAAAACAGATTGTCAGAGTCATGGACAACCAAGAAACTACTGTTTTACTAAAAATTTTCTTGCTCAGAGAGTGAAGTGGATTCAAGAGTATTTCTTGTGAGTTAAGACCAGCAGGGTTCTTTAGTGATCGTCTGGGAAGCAGGGAAAAGGTACATGATAAGCTAATTAGAAGCATCGTTTATAATTTGCAAGACTCATGGTTGGTTGGTGGGTTGCTTTGAATGAACTAGCTCAACCTCTGCAGAGTAAGCAGCTAGATTTTGAGAAAAGTGGGAAGCTTTGATGACTATTCTAATGATATAACAGATTTGCACACAGAAATGCATGTCTGGCCGCATGATTCTGATGAAATACAGTTAGGAACATAACTGAGATCGTGAAAGTAACTGATGACTGTGTGTATGAAATTGGTCATAGCATTTTGGAACTGCTCATAAAGAGAGACCAGATAGTTCTTAGAGCAAGAGGCTTCATTTCAACCATATACATTTTCTGAAATTTTTAAAATGAGAAAGAATGAAATAAGCCTCATGCCAGGCTTCTGTGTGGGTGTCAAGTGTTTGCTTGAAGACCTCTCGGGGTCATGGGAAGTTCCAGATGTCAGTCATTTGTTAAAAGAGGATTTTGTGACAAGTTGGAAAAAGACACCAATGCCTGGGGATAGGAGCAGATTCTGATGGTCCATCTGGGAAAACGGGGAGAAAGTGGCATGGTCTTCAGGGTCTTTGTAAGACCAATGAGTCCACATTATTTGTACACTTAGTGTTCAATATTGTGTTAATGAATAGTTAATACCTTTCCATTTCTATCATAATATTTTAGTGCACATCTGGCTGAATGTTTTACTAGAGATTTTGGTACTATTCGACAAATTGTCATGTTCTTTTTTTTTTTTTTTAAGATTTTATTTATTTATTGGATAGAGAGAGAAATCACAAGTAGGCAGAGGCAGGCAGAGAAAGAGGAGGAAGCAGGCTCCCTGTTGAGCAGAGAGCCCGATGCGGGGCTCAATCCCAGCACCCTGGGATCATGACCTGAGCCAAAGGCAGAGGCTTTAACCCACTGAGCCACCCAGGAGCCCCAAATTGTCATGTTCTATCATTCTTTTAAAATAAAGCTGTATCTAGACTTTTAATTAGAATTTAGGATTATTTTTGTTATGTTCATGTACATTCATATCACTGTAGTACACATGCAGGGTTCATCCGAAAGTTTTGTTTTCATCTACCTCTTGGATCCATTTTTACCGTATTTTTTCTAGAAGTTTATTTCTTCCTTGATTTCTTCATACCTTTATTCATTTAATACATATTTTCTGAATTCTTACCATGGGCTAGGCACTGGGAACATGGGAAGAAATTCCCTCCCTGATTGACTTATCTTTGGCTTCTAGGGTGTCATACTCATGGCTTTTGTTCCTTGTCAAGACCCACATGGTCTTCTGCGCCAGGTCTCTGCTCCTAGCTAATCTATCAATGTTGGAATGTCCAAGTTTCTGTCCTAGGTACTTTTCTTTTCTCCATATACACACTGGTGCTCAGTGGCACCATGTGGGGGACTTGGCAGATTTGTAGCTTTCATGCTGAGCTCTCCTGGTGTTCTGTGCTACTCTATCTGCATATGTGCATATGCGGCCTCTCTCAGGGGCCAGTCTGAGCATCACCAAAATAGAACCCTGATTTGTCCCCTCTTAAACCTGCTCCTGCTGCCTTCCCAGACCAGTTACAGACATCCCTCTTCTATCTGAGAATATCCTGTGTCTTTTCATTTGTTCAAGGTTGCTTTTTGGTTTCTTTCAGGAGTGTTTTAAAGTTTCTCCATATAGGTTTTGCATGTTTCCTATTAAGTATGTTCCTAGTTATTTTACTTTGTGTTACTAATATATGTAGGTTCTTTTCTTTACTTATTTCTACTAACTGGTTATTTGTACGTATGAATATTATTGATTTATGTATGCTAGTTTTCTATGGCACCACTTTACCAAATATTATTTTTGTTAGTATTTTTAACTAATTTACTGTGAGGCTGGAATATTTCTTCCAGCAGTTTCTTGGGATTGGATGTATTTGCTCAATTCCCGAGCCCCTGTGTATCTGGCATTAACTTCTGTTGCCTGTGTGTGTGTTGACAGCTTAACTAGATACAATGTAGGTGAGATAAACTTTTTTCTTTAAAACGCTGTGGATATTAATTCATTGCTTTCATACATTCACTATGGCAAAATCTGAAAACTAATTTTTCATATATATGTAAAATTTATATATATATATATAATTTTCATATATATGTACATATCTATATGCATGTGTGTGTTTTTTCCCCTGCCTAGATTTCTGTGATGTCTTCCCTATCTTTGAAATTCAAAACATAAGTATACAATTGCTAGGGGGTTGTTGGTTGGTTGGTTGGTATTATTTGTATGATCTGGTAGATCATTAACTCTGCTGATTCAGGTTTACTTAAGTTGAAAAAAAATTTATCTTATTCTATTACTTTGATTTCATTTCTTCATATCTAACATGCATATAATAATGATGCCCAGTACTTAGTGCTTTCCTGAAAATTAAAGAATTAATGTGTATAAAGCAGCTACTGCTAAAAAAAAAAGGTAATCAAGTATTTATTACTATACTTATTACACAATAATTGCTCAAAAACATTAATAAGTATAGTTGGCCTTATATTTGTTTTTGTTATTATGTCTAATCACTCTCCTGTTTATTTATTCTGGTTTATTCGTTTGAAACAGCATTTACTGAAACAGCATTTCCTAGGATGTTTTATTCCGTCTTACAGCTAATTATCATTCATCACTTTCTTCTTTTTTGTGCTTGTCTTAGTGCTTTCCCTGCCTTCTCCCTCTGGGTAAACTTGTCCACTTTGCACATTATAGCATTCATTTTTTTTTTTCCTCCACTGGCCAGTCAGCTCTTTATTGCTGGTCATGGAGAGTAAGTCTTTCGCATCTCGAGCTTTCTTCATTCTCTCCGGTTCTGTACTTCCCCCTGCCCTTTGGCATGCCCCTGCTTGTCACAGCCTGCTGTCCCGTGAGTCATCTCTCATCCCTTCTTTCGCTACATCAGTGTCATTCACTTTCACTGTTTTAATTGCACGTGGAAGAGACTGTTGTTACGTTTGCTTCATGCCATTTCATGTCTTAGAAATGTCCGTGGGTTTGTTTTACAAATTGTTTTCCCACCTCTTCTCCTCAAACATAAAGAACTCCTCCCAGGACGGATGTTTGCCTGTTGGCAGGGCGGTTGGGTTGTCTTCCATGACTCAGTGCCACAGTTCCCCTTCTTCGCAGCAGGAGCTGCAGGGCTGGTGGTACTAGTTTGCATTAGCAGGTTAGCTCTAGTTCTTAGTTAGACGGAGCATAGTGAGAAGGAGAGGAGCGGGGAGCGATCCCAGCCCCAGGACCTCTTCGTGGTGCCTTCGTGGTGCCTTACTGTCTCTGACGGTGATGGGCCCTTTCCATGCGCCACACTCGCACCCTGCAGTCTGCTTTGTCAGTTCCCAGCTGCCTGCACGCTGGGGGCACGCCAGACCTCCGTGCTGTGTGCTCGGCACGTGGTGGAGAGACTCTGCTGTTCGGTGCCTCCAATGAACAGCCTCCAAAGTCATGTGCTTCCTTCTCTTCTGTGTTCGGACCTTTCCACCGCAGTCATCTTCCAAAGTCTTCTCAACCTAGTACCATGGTGCTTTCCTAGGACAGTTTTGCAATCTGGTCCAAAAGATAGTATAGTGTTAGACTTTGGGGCATGTGTTTTGGCATCCTTCCCGAAATTTTTTTTAAAGATTTTATTTATTTATTTGACAGAAAGAGAGATCACAAGCAGGCAAAGAGGCAGGCAGAGAGAGAGGGGTGAGCAGGCTCCCTCTGAGCAGAGAGCCTGATGCAGGGCTCGATCCCAGGGCCCTGAGATCATGACCCGAGCTGAAGGCAGAGGCTTAACCCACTGAACCACCAGGCACCTCCCTTCCCTAATTTTTAATGCTGAATGCAGGTTTCTGGGTTTTTGTGCGTAATTAGTTGCTATTGATGATTATTTAGTTATTAAAAACTTCGCTTATGTTGTTGTAGTGCAAAGAGTTAATTTTTTAATACCTTTCAACTCTATTACTGAGAACATAGAATATTTATGAAAATACAAAGCACAGAATAAATTGCATTAGTCTCAGAGTTAGAGCCTAGCTGATGGAATAAAGTAGCACTTTGTCATTTTAGAGAGGAAAATTGATGTACGTCAGCTGTTGGTTGGGGCAGGGGAGGGAGATGAAGAATTTAGCCCTCGGTGCATCTCTGTCCACATTGGCACCCATTGGGAAGCATGATGTCTACCACCATGTCTTCGGCTGGTCCACTCCACTGGTTTTGTGTTTTTTTGTTCCCATTGACAGGGCCTCTTCCTGTCTGTTTACAATCTTTGCTTCCGCCAAGGTCAGTCTGGGCGCCTACGAAGTGATTCTTCCTCACAGCGGGAATGTGTGCTGTGCTTCCCAGTGACCTATGGTGTTTTTCTCTTACTCTTAGTTACGTAAGAATATTCTGCTGCTCTCCCAGCATTCGGAGGCATGAGATTCTTTCAGGAAACCCAAGCCCTTTCTGCCTGGACATATACCACATAGTCTTTGCAGCATGATCCTTCTGGATTACCAGGTCTCTATGTGGGAAACAAGGATGCAATACCTTTCGCTGGTTTTTTCCCCTTGCTTGAAACGGTATTCCACCATATCAATTAGCTTTTGCTGTGTAAACTTGGTGGCTTAAAATAAACAGCTGTTTTATTTAGCTCATAATTCTGGGAGTTTGCTATGTTGATTTCTGCCGGGCTTTCTTCTGGATTGTAGCCAGGTGCTTGGGTTGGACAGTCTAGGATTTGAGGGGATATTTGGTGCTTGGTGGGTTGTCAATTAGTGCGTCTCAGTCTCTCATCCTTCAGACTGCTAGGAATGGATTCTTACTAGAGTAGTTCAGAGTTCCAACCACAACACAAACTTCTATTCTGCCAAGGCAAGCACCATGGCCAAGTTCAGAGCCACTGTAGGGAAGGGCTGTCCAAGAGTATAGGTGCGGAGAGGTATGTGAACAAATTTGGGCAGTGACTGCGAAAATCTTCCTCATCTCTATTTGTTCCGTCTTTCAGATCTGCCTTTCTGTGGTATGGACTGTTAGCTTTTGGCTTGCATTTGCAAAATTTATCCTCCAGGACTTAGTTATCTTTTATTAGTGAACATGCTTTGTGTCTAATATCATGTCATTAATTATGGATGATACTTTGAGATGGTTTATCAAAAGACAAAGCTTTGGTGAAGGTTGGCACCCTTTACCAAATGCCTGGCGGACATGAGTAACTTCTTGACGTCGCCCTGCTCATCTGTGATCCCTGTTGCCTCTCCCGGGAAGAGCTACCCTTGCCAAGCTCTAGAAGAACTGCTGACTGAGGTAGGGACTTCCTTGAGAGCCTCAGTCTGATGAATGCCGGGCGTTGAAATGAGCCCCACTGTGACCCCTGGATGGTTGAAGAACATGAATATCTCTGTGTTCTCTGAGAAGTACCCTGCTGGTCCCACCTTTCTCTTTCTGTCTGTTCACCCACACTCCTTGGGATCCCAGTGTTCCTGGAGAGGCTTCCTGGCATTGATGTTGAGTCGTGGGCTTTGCAGACGTACTCAAGCTTGCATTTTGATTCAGGCACTTACTGGCTGTGGAGACTGGGCAGCTCAGTTAACTTCTCTCTCTCTCTTTCTCTCTCTCTCTCTCTCTCTTTTTCTTCATCAGCAAAATGTTTTTAATACAATGTCTTGTGAAGCTTAAATGAGTCAGCATTCAAGTGTGCCCAAATCTTGATTTTATTTTTAAATAGGCCAGATTCTTTTAAAACTCTGAGCATTTGCAAGCACAGTTAGCTGAACTGAACTCTTTAAAATGCTTGCAATTTTTATACGAGCCTTCCAATGCAAACCCTTCTGTGAGGACTTCTCTCCATAACTCAGCTCCCAATTGCTTTTCTTGACCATTAATTATTTACATTTCCTACTACTCAGTTTGTTGCTTAATTTTATCATTTATTTCACATGTTGGTCTTACTGCTTTAGTCAAATCTAAACAACGTAATGGCAGAGGACACACATCTTCTCTAGTCATTGACTAAAGTACCAAGTTCAGTCAGTTCTCAACACTTCCTCAATTTTTACGAATGAGACTCCATTGAAGTGATATTAAGATGACTCAGTGTGTGTTCTTCTAAATAGTTGGGGAAGAGTCAAGAGAAAGAAGTTTATCTAAACCATACCCATGAAAGAAATGATTTAAAATGCAGATAGAAGAATAAGATTAAGAATAAATATGGATTTATCCAGAATAAAAGCTTAATGCTCAATAGTTGCAAAATTTCTTCCTCCTGAAGTATTGTCTACTGTAAAAATATCTGGAAAATTGAGATTCAGACAAAACAACCAGATGTTTTGCTTACATATCATTTAACTGGATGGAGTATCTTAATTGCCCCTGAATTAATTAAATCAACTCATTATGTTTACCCTTAGAGTCTGTCATTTACCTCCCAACCCTCCGTAAGTCCTCTAGAGAAAATGATCAAAATTCTGTTTATGAATTAATGAAACTCTGTTACAAATAGCCTTTGTATCCCATGGTTTTGGTTGGCTTGCCAGAGGAATTAGCCCAAGGAATGTGAGGATGTATCAGAATCGAGAAAGTATAGAATGCATCCATTATCCTTGATAATGTTTTGTACCTGCAAAGTATTTCATGCTATTCCAAATCATTTTAAATAGATTATCTTATTTGATTACTCCAACAAATCTTGAAGTAGTCATGCAGACATCGCATTTCACAATTGGTAAGTCAGCTGAGAAAAGCACGAATATCCAAAATCACGCAAAAACCTATGCAATGAAATAGAACCTTGGTCTCCCAATCTATAGCCCGTGTGTCTTCTCCTTTGGCACAACTATTTCAGGCTGAGATTCTACTTTTCCTTAAGTGGTTGACAACCATGAGAGGCACATGGATCCACCCAACCGCATGGTCCTTTACATTGTGTCTTTTGGACTGAGGTAATTAATTTTCATAGATTTGGTGTTCTATTTAGCTACTGCATCCTGGGCATACCCTTTGTTAGAGCCATTGTCTGCGTATTCCAATGCATGTCTATTACAGTCAAAGTAAAAAGGCATCTTTTCCATATGCTCTTCATATTGTTCAGACAACAATTTTGCTTGGCTAGCAGGAGGACAGAAATATTTAAAACACTCTTCTAATTAATCTAGACTCTTGTGTTAAAAAAAAAAGCTTATAAAAATACCCATTTTACTGTCCATTCTGCATTCCATTGTCCATTCGCTGTGAAAGAAATAAAGCAACTCCTTGGTTATTTCTTGTTCAGATGCTCATGAACCATGCATTACAGGAAAGCGTTCTGGGTTTCTAAGACATTGTTTAACATTGTGGTGATGACATGCAAGAAATCATAGGTCAGAGCCATCACATACACCTCTCACAAGATGGGTCCTTTTGATCTAGCTCAAGATAATGGATATTACCTAAGCATACATCTTTTCAAATGTGCACTTTCTGTTATAAATAATGCTTCAAGAAAACATGAATAAATTCCTCCTATCCTTGGACACCTGCTCCCAACCCATGTCTCTACTACTGCAGCCAAAGCTTCATAGCTATGAACATGAGGAGTATGCTCACTGCTCTAATTATTTTCATGTGGGATGAGCAGAGCTATGGGTTTTTTTTTTTTATGTATTCATTTCAGTGTGTTATTAGCTGAGCAGTAATTCCTTTCTGCATATATTCCATTAGCATCCACCTTTAAAAAATTATGGTACCTTGTACATTTAATATCATCAGGAGCATTTCCCGTGGTGACCACTGACCCTTGAGAGTACTGCACCAAGGCGGAAAGTGAGGTCGTCTGCAGGTGTTTGCTCCGTGTCTCGCATTCAGAGGAATCAGTGCCAGTGACTAACGCCCAGTCACATCCAGCCGTTGAGATCAACTCTCATTTAGCTTATTATCGAGCCATCCCCCTTTATCCATTTATGTGTCGATGTATGTATGTTCTGCATTTGCATTTAAATTCTCTACTTCGTAATGGAACCTGAGACTGCTCGTATCATGGGGCTGATGTAACTCTACAGTTGCTCTACACAGTTAAAACTCAAAGCCCAAAATACACTGAGGAGTCTTCATAAAGTCCACAAATATGAGTTTTCCTTACCAGAATAGCAGTTGTCATTCCCGGTACGTCTGCTATGGTTTCAGCCACCAACAGGCCATTTCCTGCTAATGGAAGCCTCTTCTGCTAGGGCTTCTGGCCGCCTTCATATTTCCTCTTCCATGACTTTGTTGCAAATAACAATGAAAAAGACCTATAACACATGACCATTAGTTCATTGGTTCCCTCCGGGGGCCGTGCTGGATGTTCACTTCTCTGAAGGAGATGAGAGAGCTCATGTGTACTGAATCCCAACAGTGAGCCAACACCATGTTGAGAACTTGATATGCATTATTAGTGTTAAAGAAAAAAGGGCAAGAAACTCCATGAAGCAGGTGACCTATCAGAAAACTAAGTTTCAGACCATGAAGCTACCAGGAAGGAACCAGTATTCTAATCCAGGTACACTGATTTCAAAACAGTAACATGTTCACATCCAGAGAAGTATCAATTTCACTTTACAGCTGAGGTCCCTAAGGCTTAGAGCAGAGCTGAGAGGTTGAGTGGGGATTCAGCCCTGATGTATGTCAGACATGATGCCAACACATGCGCTCGTTAGAGATGCGCTAGCTGTCGTCTCTCTCTGCCACTTCCCTCTTTCGGTTTGTACTGGCTCGCACGTGCACCTATAAATGCCAGCTCCAGAGTTTTATCATCTTTCCCATTTTTACCTGATTGGCAGATTTTTTTTATGTGCCACTTATTAGAGTTGCCAACAATTAAGGAAAGTGCTGAAAACAGCTGGGAATATAATTAGAATTGCTGTCTTTTTGCTTGTAAAAGTTGAGCAAGTAAAATGATGCCAGACTTCAATGTACTTTTTTTTTTTTTTTTTTTTTAATTAACAGATAATGTACTTGCTTCAGGGATACAGGTCTGTGAACCGTCGGGCTTACACAATTCACATTACTCACCATAGCACATACCCTCCTCAATGCCCCTCACCCAGACACCCCATCCTCCTCATCCCTCTCCCCTCCAGCAGTCCTCAGCTTGTTTCCTGAGATTAAGAGTCTCTTATGATTTGTCTCCCTCCCTGGTCCCATCTTGTTTCATTTTTCCCTCCCTTCCTCACACAACCCCCTGCCCTGCCCCTCGAATTCCTCATATCAGCAAGATCACATGATAATTGTCTTTCTCTGAGTGACTTACTTCGCTTAGCATAATACCCTCTAGTTCCAACCATGTTGTTGCAAATGGCAAGATTTCAGTTTTTTGATGGCTGCATAGTATTCCATTGTGTATATATACCACATCTTCTTTACCCATTCATCTGTTGCTGGACATCTAGGTTCCTTCCATAGTTTGGCTATTGTGGACATTGCTGCTATAAACATTCGGGTGCACATGCCCCTTTGGATTAGTACTTTTGTATTTTTTTTTTCTTAAGATTTTTTTTTTTTTTTTTTGGACAGGCAGAGATCACAAGTAGGCAGAGAGAGAGAGAGAGAGAGAGAGAGAGGAGGAAGCAGGCTCCCTGCTGAGCAGAGAGCCTGATGTGGGGCTTGATTCCAGGACCCTGGGATCATGACCTGAGCCAACGGCAGAGGCTTTAACCCACTGAGCCACCCAGGCACCCCTGTACTTTTGTATTTTGGGGGTAGATACCCATTAGTGAGATTGCTGGGTCCTAAGGTAGCTCTTCAGTGCACTTTTGAATAGTTGTTTAAATTCGCTTAGGCACATCTCATGTCTCAGCAGAGATTGATATTTCTATCCTACGCACTAGGAGAAAAAAAAAAAAAAAGTAAAGACCAAATGGAAAAGCTCAATTGCCCATTGGTGTAATTCTTCTAGCAGCTGGTGACATCTCTGTTGTTTTCTTCTTTTTAGACCTTTGCTGTCTATGTTATTAGCCTTCTTGTCTACACATGTTCCTTTAATAAGCCAACTTGAATTTTTTTGTTTTGCACAAGAGATATAGCATACACATTTTTTTTTAAAGTAGGAGTTTTACATAGAAGAAAGAAAGGAAGTAAAGAAAGAAAGTATAAAGAAGAAAAGAAAGGTAGAAAGGATTTGGTAAAGCTAGTAAGGCCTGGAGCTTAGGACATCACTGGAAATAAGTCAGTTCTTCAGGATTTGGCCGGCCCCCCAGAAAGGGACAGGGAAATGCAGGCGATTATATCCGTTATCCAGAGGGAGCCATGGTCGGTTGTGAGCTATTTGAGAAGTCAGGCCCTTTTATCTTTTATTAAGATAACAGTATTTTTTTATTTCCCAACTGAAGAATGAGTTAGGATTTTCCCCTCCATATCTGAGCTGAGAGCAAGGCTGTTTGTCCTTTTGATTAAGTTTTTCCAATTGTGAGATCTCAGCATGGCAGGAAATGTTTGCAACAACAGCACTGAACACATGAGAGCAGAGCCCACAGAAGCTTTGCGACTGGAATGTGATCCTACCAAGGCATGAATGCACCTGTCTCTTCACTATCATTTGGTTGCAAAACCATTCATAAAGATTACTGCTCTCACAGTAAATTTAAAAAAAAAAAAAACTTTTTAAAATAATGGGGTCTAAGAAACTCAATGTTAACATATAATGTGATTTTTATATTTTGAAAATCCCCCTGTAAGCAAGAGAGACTCTGTGTCTAATAAAACTAAAACAGGTTTTCAATTTTGAAATTCTGTTACAATTCCAGTGATTGGTATCTCTGGAACTATCCAGAATCACTCCCTTCTGCTGCGTTCGTGAAGACCTGGGCATCGAGACCCCCAGTGTGTATCGTGTGTACCGCGTAGAATTCTGATTAACTGCATTTCCTCGAAGGCACGCACATGGGCTGTGATTTTGTTTTTCTAGAAATAATTGCTCTTTTAACTTAATCCAGTGTTTTCAGAGTGGATCCTCCAGACCTCACCAGTGCTTTGATCCTATGGAAGCTCCTCGGAAAGCAGGAGGGACAGATTTTCAGACTCTTGAGGGTGACTTGGCTGTTTCAGCAAACCTGACATTTTGATTTTCTTTTTCCTCTGCTGGGGACACTTTGATTTTTTTCCTCCGCTGGGGTTCATGCATGAAAACATCTGTGGTCTGGATAGTTGTGGGCCTCTCTGTGAGCAATGATGGACACACGCTTGTTTATTTTCCTTCTGAGAGTTTCACCGCTGAAGCCTCAGCCTTCACTCAGCGATCTGCCATGTTTTCCTCTGTTATTTCCGCAGGGGCCGCCTAAGACCTGCTTGGTATGTTGTTCAACAGACTTTTTTCGTGGGGGTAGATGTCAGATGTCACCTGTAGTACCTTATAATGAACCCGCTTTTCTTAAAACCATTTTGAATTATTAAAAAAATACCATTATAAACCTACTGTAGCTAATCTGGGAAACATAAGGAGGAGAATAAAAAGCATTCTTAAAAAGCACTCAGATAGCCACAGCTCAAATTCTAGCGTACCTTTCCAGGCTTCTTTGAAGGAGTGAGCTCTCATGACTTTGTTATTGGAGCTAATCCCCTCAGTGTCTGCCACCACCCCCCATATCGGATCATGTTCCTGGGCCACTCATGAACCAGGGTCTCATGTCCCCCCACCCCCCCCATCTATTTGCGGTGCCACATCCTTGCCAGAGCCTCCTTTGCCCTTTAGAGATTGCTGTGTTCCAGAACAATGGCTCTCTGATACCTTCACTCTGATCCCGACCAAGGACACCACTCCCACCTGGATGCTAGGAAGCCCGTACCTCTTCGTGGACTTCCACTTCTATCTTCCAGACTAATTTCTCACAAGGTATTTTTGAGCTTCACAGTTAGTAGAAGGAAAATACATCACAGAGAGTAACTGTTACCCTTTCTCAGTCCAGATCTGTCTGTACGGCCTTTAGAAACTCTTTTCTGTTGCCCTCCTGACATCTAGGGACAGTGGCCAACATCCCCAATGCTGAAAATCTTACAGGCATATTCAGGCCCAGAGTCTGGACTTAATTGATTCCTAGGGTACGTTTTCCTTCATCCCACTGTTGGCCACAGTTTCTGAATTCTCATGTCTGACCCCAGGGTTGACCTCTTCCCACGGCATCTGAGGACGGACCTCTTCTAAGGATATGTTTGAGGACTGACCTATTTCAAGGACGTGTTAACATAACACCAGCCCCGCTGACAAGAGGCATGAACTGTCCCTCCATTGTCACATGATGATCTGATTTCAGGACATCTTACAAGGTCTGAGGCACATAGTCACTAGAATGTGAGTTTTGTGAGTACAAGGTCTTCATTTTGTCTTTGCCCTGTCTCTGGCATTGATAGTGTGCCTGGCACATATTAGGCATTTAAATATTATTGAATTGAATATGTTTAACAAAGAGAATAGTAATATATTAAATAAGTTGTCTTTATCTTTTATCTTTCATATCTCAATGTTCATGGTTCACACTCTAGTTGGAGGTTTACCTCCAAGTGAGAAGCCGTAGGTTCCCATGACCCTCCGTGACAAGCTGTTAGTTATAGAGTAGAAAGTGAAACTTCCCAGGGTTATCAATCCATAGTTTTCAAGTAATCTATTTTTCTCTAAAGTCAAGAATAGATGTTATCCCACCACGGCTCTAAGGTTCTGAAACAACCTAAAGAGATTGCTTTTATTCCATGGGGAAAAATGAGTTTTATGAGCAAATAGTAGCTCCTATTAGAAACACAACATGATTTATTTGGCTGAAATATTATAGCACACTGAAAAACCCAAGCAAAGGCATAGCAAGGATAATAGAGCCTCATAAAAATCACAAAAAGACAAATTTATCATTTGAACATTTATCTGTAGCCTGGAATGATTTCTATTACGTGAAATAAGTGCTTTAGGTTATGCTTTGATTTTTTTTTTCCCCCTGAGAATTTTTCAATAAATGAAAAGCCATTGGAAAGCATCTGGATACCCTACAGATACCCTATCTTTTCTAACATGATTCAAGGTTGGACCCCTTGCTTCCAGCTTAGAAAAGTAGCTGTTGTCGAGATTTCTTTCCCTATAGTGTAGGGAGAGAAAGTAGGTCGGCTTTTCTGGCAGGACACATCTGTGTTGGCCAATAGCAGGAGGTGAGATGAAGGTGTTGGGTGGTTGGGTGTGTGAAGCCCTGAATAGCTCTTCTGAGATCTGTCTGCTCAGTCTGGTGAGCAGTGATCAGTCATCAAGGAAGGAGACTGTCTTGTCCCTCTACAAACAGATAAATTTCTATTGCCTTGCCTTTGTATAAATGTGAACCCTAAATTTTATTAATGTTTTCCAGCTCCCCAGTGGGCCCCCAAATCTGATAAAAGCCCTAACTTACTAACATATGGACAATGGTAGCCTGGTAAGCTTTTGGTCACTGATGCAGCACCATAAATAGAAAGAAATTATCGAAAGTGTAAAAGACTTTTTCATCCCGTGCCTTACCTTACCTTTAACCATACCCCAACTGTTCCATCCCAGCCTTTACAAGAGAAATTAGAGCAAAGAGTTGGATATGAGTGTCTCGCAGCTGGGAGCCCCCTCCTCCTTGGCATTGCGGGAAGGAGGAACTCCTGCAGCTCCTTCTCCTGCCTCTGCCCATGGTCCACCTGCCTGCAGATTTTGTCCAAAGTTCACGCATATTACCTATTCCTTCACTGAAGCAAATCCTGGGGATATAGCTTGCAGGCGCCGCCATTAACAGCAATGTCCACAACAGCCAAACTATGGAAAGACCCTAGATGTCCATCCACAGATGAATGGATAAGGAAGATGTGAGATTCATATATATATATATGAATATAGATAGATATAAAATGGAATATATATATAGGATATATATATACATATATATATAAAATGGAATACACACACAAACACACACACACATAAATGGAATACTCTGTAGCCATCAAAAGAAATGAAATCTTGCCATTTCCAACAATGTGGATGGAACTAGAGGGTATTATGCTAAGCAAAATAAGTCAGTCAGAGAAAGACAATTATCATATGATCTCTCTGATATGAGGAATTTGAGAGGTAGGACTGGGGGTTGTGGTGGGTAGGGAAGGAAAAACTGAAACAAGATGGGACCGGGGAAGGAGACAAACCATAAGACACTCTTAATCTCAGGAAACAAACTGAGGGTTGCTGGGGGGGTGAGAGGGATAGGAATAAGGTGGCTGGTGATGGACAGTGGGGAGGGTCTGTGCTATGGTGAGTGCTGTGTATTGTGTAAGATTGATGATTCACAGACCTGTACCCCTGGGGCACGTAATACATTATAGGTCAATAAAACTTAATTAATTAATTAATTAATTAAAAGTTAAATAAGGCTATGTGGTTGGGAATACCTCTGTAACTAGTAATGGAGACATTTGAACAAACAACCCATTTTAAGCGCACCATCTCGCAGGAAAAGATACAATCAAACTGATACAAATTGATAGGGATGCAGACCGTTGAAACACAAAGAATGGGGTGAAGTGTAGCGATGGCTTAGATTATACCATACACACGATGCAAAAATCTCCCATCATCTTACACAGACCTCTATGAAATCCTGTATTCTGTGAGTAATGAGGACCATGGAAGCCCAGGCTTCTCCCTGGGATGTGATGCTTAATAAAACAGTAACCAGAGGCAGCAGATTGGTGGATAGGATCATTTAATAGGATCCATTTAATCATTACATACACACGAAATGTGCTTGCCCCTGCCTTGGAGGTGCTGCGATGATCAGTACACCCGTACTGCCGCTCGCACAGGCAAGACAGACATCTGAGGGATCATTATACCAACAGCAAAACAGCCGGCGCTTCAATTCACGGATGCTCCAGTTTTTTCTAAGCTTGTCCTTCCGCTACTCCACTGACAGGGTCTAATCCCTGGTCAATCTCAATGTGTTCCTGTCTCTACCTGAGACCGTGCACATGATCTGGAAAAGTTACTCAATGCTGTAGATTACTGCCCCAGTTTCCAGCTCCACTCAGGCTTTTAGGTCTCCTGGCAGCCGTGTTTTCCTACTCACAGCTCCTACTCGGTGGGAGTGAGTCATTCTCTGTCATCCTTAGCAGCATCCTCAGGAGACCGTAACTTCTTAGAGAAAATATAAATCAGAGAGGAAATCTGCCAACCTTCTGACTCTTTGTGCCTCACACAAAACATGCCGGTGTCTACACTACACATTCTTGCCTCCTTTCCCGTCTGGGTTTGGGCTGCTTGAGCTTATTATCCCGACCTCTCATACCACCTCAGGGGGCTTGTCCCATCCTTCCCAGTTCTCTCGTCTGTCCCGACCACTCCCTTCTTCCATCACAAAACACTCCTGAATTGATGTGTCCATCCTAGGCACTCTCCTCTCTTAGTTTTACAAACTGCATTGTGCTTTCGGTCTCTAATCCCTCTCTAATTCCTCTCAATTCACTGGAATCTCGCTTGTGTGCTCCACTTGTAATCTGAACTTTTATTCAGTCTAGCTGGTGATACTCTTTTTGTCGCTAAATTCAGTGATCATTTCTCAGCCCTTAATCTGACCTCCTTCCTGTACCATTTTTTGCTAGTTCTTCTCTTCCGTTACTTCATCCTCTGGTTTGCACTAAAACTTTCTCACCTTCCAACTTCGTGTTCTCGATAGATTTCTCTACTTCCCTCTTCACGCTCAGGGTTTCTGAGACCCCATCATGGTCTTTCTCATTTATTGGCTCCCTTCAGGCCATGTGCTTCTTTATTTTACTCACTACCGCTGTGGATGCGCATCTACCATTCCTTCTGTGTTCCTGCTCTATAGATCCAACTATCTTGTTGAGATTTTTCACTTGCATTCTTAACAGGCATTCTATTTATTCAACAAATCAAAAATTGACCTCTTCGGTTTATCCCCAAATCTGTATAGACTCCTCCTCCTCAATATCCCTCCACTTCTCTCTCTACCCTTTTCCCCTGATGCCATGATGGTGCACATGAATGTCCTGGCAGATGCTCTCAAGATCAATGACAATGCCAAAAAGAGAGGCCAATGCCAGGTTCTTCCTAGGCTATGCTCCAAGGTCATTGTGCAGTTTCTAACTGTGATGATGAAGCGTGGTTACTACCTCAGTGAATTTGAAATCCATGATGACCGTAGAGCTGGGAAGGTTGTTGTGAACCACACCGGCAGATTAAACAAGTGCGGAGCGATCAGCCCCAGATTTGAGGTACAACTCAAAGATCTAGAAAAATGGCAGAGCATTCTGGTCCGATCTTGCTAGTTTGGGTTCATTGGACTAACAACCTTACCTGGCATCATGGATCATTAAAAAGCAAAGACAGAAGCACACTGGAGGGAAAATCCTAGGACTCTTTTCCTAGGGATACAATACATTTGTGCGAGTAAAATGCCTCAATGAGAAAAAAAAGTAATAAAGACACCTGTACCTTATTCCACCCACAGTCTCATGTCCCTGGGAACAACCACAATCATCTCACTCATAGACTTCTTTCTCCCACACCCATACATTCATTTCACTGTGTCTAAAATGACCTTTCTACAACTTCATTTGAGCACGTCTCTTTGGAGATTTCATAACTCTAACAGAACCCCCATTGCCCATAGGATAAAGTCCAAAGTATTTCGCTTGAATGTGAAACTCATTTCCATGTAGCTATGTTCACCATTGAGTCTGCTCAACTCAGCACTTCCTGCCCCACAGTGTGCCTCTCAGCCACCGGATTGCTGGCGGCTTGTTAAATGACACTATCCTCTTGGTCCCAAGCATTTCCATGTGCTGTTTTCTTGGCTTGCAGCCTCCTCTTTGCTTCATAGCTCCTGCCTCTTATTTAGGATTTAAGTTAGAGGTCAACTCGTTCAGAGGACTTTCCTGACCTCCCAACATTGGATTGGGTGTCTTTGTAATGTGTTTCCAGAATGCTGCCCGTATACCTCATTGGAATTCTTATTACATGGTGTAGTTGAGTGCCCATTGATTTGCCTATTTTGCCTATTAAGCGGACTTCACTCTTCTTAAAGAAAGGGCTGCTACCTTTCTTTGGTACTTTTCCCCAAGTGCTGAGTCAACTAGTGAATGAGCTATACAATTGGAAATCAGAGCTTTGACGTTAGATGAGCTTGCCAAAGAGGAAAGCATATAGGAAGAGTAAAGGCAAGTGGGAGCCATAGCAAAGACAGATATCACGAGACCTCTTCACCGTAGAGTTCGGGGGGGGTGATGGCAGAGAAGAGCTCAGGAGCTAGTGGGACAGGCAGTGAAGTAGATGGAGTGTGGAGGCATGAAACAGAGGGTTTTCGGGAGAGAGATTCATCAGTGGCTTGTTAAAGAGAGAAGACTGAGAGCGAGGGGAAATTGTAGCACTTTTGTAGTAGGAAGTCACTGGCAACCTTTCTGAGAGAGCAGAATTGGTAAAGCTTTATGTTCAGAAGACAGAGCGCAGGGAGCTAATGACTTTACTCCATATTGTCGTCTCAAGGAACACTTTAAATTTAATGTTAGCTGGAGCATGCCAGGAGGTAGCACAGCTCTTGTCAGATTCCTGGTCCGTGTCTGCTACATTTGAGCACCTCAGTTGTTTGAACAGCAGGTTTCATTCAAAGTAAGTGAAAATAAAAGTGAGCTTAATAACAGCAAAAAAAAAAAAAATTGCACTCTTTAAATTAGAATTATGATTTCTGCGGAGAAGAGATGGCACTCCTCTGACTGTTTACCAAGGTGCATCTCTATTGGCTTTTTTAAAATTACATTTTCAATTTTAATTCCAGTGTAGTTAAACGTCCAGTGTTATATTAGTTTCAGGAGTACAATATAGTGATTCAACAGTTTGATACATCACTTGGTGCTCATCATGATGAGTGTACTCTTTTTTGTTAATTTATTAGGATGTAATATAGTATTTATTTCAAGGGTATGGGTCTGTGATTCATCAGTCTTACACAATTCACAGCACTCACCATAGCACATACCCTCCCCAATGTCCATCACCCAACCGCACTATCCCTCCCAGCAACCCTCAGTTTGTTTCATGAGATTAAGAGTCTCCTGTGGTTTCTCTCCCTCTCTGGTTTTTCCCCCTCCCTGTTTATTTTTCCCTCCCTTTCCCTATGATTCTCTGTCTTGTTTCTCAAATTCCTCATATCAGTGAGATTGTATGATAATTGACTTTCTCTGATTGACTTATTTCATTTGGCATAATACCCTCTATTTCCATCCACATCATTCCAGATGCAAGATTTCTTTTTTTGATGGATATATATATACCCATCAAAAATGGAAATATTGAAAATATATATTCAAATACACACACACACACACACAACATCTTCTTTATTTATTCATATGTTGATGGACAACTAGACTCTTACCATAGTTTGGCTATTGTGGACATTGCTGCTATAAACATTTGGTGCACGTGCCCCTTCGGATCACTACAGTTGTATCTTTAGGGCAAATACCCAGTAGTGCGGTTGCTGGGACACAGGGTAGCTCGATTTTCAACTTTTTGAGGAACCTCTATAATGTTTTCCAGAGTGGCTGCACCAGCTTGCATACCCCCCAACAGTGTAGGAGGGCTCCCCTTTCTTGATGACTGTGCTCTTTAATCCCCATTACTATTTCACCCATCCTCCAGCAGTATGTTCTCGATAGTTCACAGTCTGTTTCTTGGTTTCTCTCCCTCTCTTTTTCCATTTTCTTTTTTTTTTTAATTTCTTTCCAGTGTAACAGAATTCATTGTTTATGCACCATACCCAGTGCTCCATGCAATATGTGCCATCCTTAATACCCACCACCTAGCTCCCCCGACCTCCCACCCCCCACCCCTTCAAAACCCTCAGATTGTTTTTCAGAGTCCATAGTCTCTCATGGTTCACCTCCACTTCCAATTTCCCTCAACTCCCTTCTCCTCTCCATCACCCCTTGTCCTCCATGTTACTTGTTATGCTCCACAAATAAGTGAAACCATATGATAATTGACTCTCTCTGCTTGACTTATTTCACTCAGCATAATCTCTTCCAGTCCCGTCCATGTTGATACAAAAGTTGGGTATTCGTCCTTTCTGATGGAGGCATAATACTCCATAGTGTATATGAACCACATCTTCCTTATCCATTCATCCGTTAAAGAGCATCTTGGTTCTTTCCACAGTATGGCGACCGTGGCCATTGCTGCTATAAACATTGGGGTACAGATGGCCCTTCTTTTCACTACATCTGTATCTTTGGGATAAATACCCAGTAGTGCAATTGCAGGGTCATAGGGAAGCTCTATTTTTAATTTCTTGAGGAATCTCCACACTGTTCTCCAAAGTGGCTGCACCAACTTGCATTCCCATCAACAGTGGAAGAGGGTTCCCCTTTCTCCACATCCTCTCCAACACACATTGTTTCCTGTCTTGCTAATTTTGGCCATTCTAACTGGTGTAAGGTGGTATCTCAATGTGGTTTTAATTTCAATCTCCCTGATGGCTAGTGATGATGAACATTTTTTCACGTGTCTGATAGCCATTTGTATGCCTTCATTGGAGAAGTATCTGTTCATGCCTTCTGCCCATTTTTTGACATGATTATTTGTTGTGTGTTGAGTTTGAGAAGTTCTTTATAGATCCTGGATATCAACCTTTTGTTTATACTGTCATTTGCAAATATCTTCTCCCATTCCTTGGGTTGCTCTTTGTTTCTTTGACTGTTTCCTTTGCTGTGCAAAACCTTTTGATCTTGATGAAATCCCAATAGTTCATTTTCGCTTTTGTTTCCTTTGCCTTTGGAGACATATTTTGAAAGAAGTTGCTGTGGCTGATATCAAAGAGGTTACTGCCTATGTTCTCCTCTAGGATTCTGATGGATTCTTGTCTCACGTTGAGGTCTTTTATCCATTTTGAGTTTATCTTTGTGTAAGGTGTAGGAGAATGGTCGAGTTTCATTCTTCTACATATAGCTGTCCAGTTTTCCCAGCACCATTTATTGAAGAGACTGTCTTTTTTCCACTGTATATTTTTTCCTGTTTTGTTGAAGATTATTTGACCATAGAGTTGTGGGTCCATATCTGGGCTCTCCACATTTTCTTTTTCCATCACTCATTTGTTTTGTTTCTTAAATTCCACTTACAAGTGAAATCATAATGTATTTGTTTTTCCCTGACAGACTTATTTCACTTAGCATTATACCCTCTAGTTCCATCCATGTTGATGTAATGGCAAGATTTCATTCTTTTTCATGGCTGAATTATACACACACACACACACACACACACACACACACACCACCACACCACCTCTTCTTTATGCATTCCTGTATTGATTGGACACTTGGGTTGCTTCCATATCTTGGCTACTGTAAACAATGCTGCTATAAACATGAGTTCATGAATTTAAATTAGTGTTTTCATATGTGGGGATTAAATACCCAATAGTGTGATTGCTGGATTGTACGGTAGTTCTATATTTAACTTTTTGAGGAAACCCCATACTGTTTCCACAGTGGCTGCACCAGTTTGTAAGACAGTTTGGTTTTTTGCATATCCTCACCACCACCTGTTTGTTGTTGTTGATTTTAGCCATTCTGACTGTTGTGAGGTGGTATCTCATTAATAAGAGTAAATTTCTAAAGAGCCCACTTAGAGCTAAAATGAGCTCTTGATTTATAATAGATTCTTTTGATATAAGGCAGATAGAATGATGATGTTCATTACTACGTCCAACCTGGTACCCACATACTGATGCTGTTGTTGTATTATCTGAAGAAAGGAGGAGGTCACAGAGAAGATTAAAAAGGGAAACAAATATTACCATGAAGCTTTTATTTCTCTAATACTGTATGTTTCCCTGCCACTGCATACTTGTTAACTTAAGGTGATAATTTAGTATCATTGATACAAGTATTTTTTTTTTTTAGCAACTCTGTTCCATTCTTAGGAAAGTTGGCTTCATTTATATGCCTTAATTTACAAATTTTTACTACTTCCACCATTTTAATCAATAAAAATTAACTTCAAATAGTTCTGTTATTAATTATTTAAATACAAATTTCTGGAAAAAATAAATAAAAATGTCGGGAGGCAACCATTTGTTATTCATAGCTTTTGTCTCTTCAAACTTTAATACTCAAATTTGAATTCTGAACATGCTAAAGAATTAATAGGATTAAAATGGATTCTACCATTCCACATGTCTTTATTTCATAACTGCACTTCACAGACCATTCCAGTCAGACATTTTTGCAATTAGACTAAATTTTTACTAACATTTTTTTTCCATGTGAATAAAATATATTTGCATTATTTAACATAGTTAAGTCTGAAGCTGAGTTGCTTTTATAAAGTTTTCACATTCAGAATTTGTTGGCAGTGCAGCATTGCTTCCTGTGGGCATAATTAAGGGACTGGGCCCATGTATGTCATTGGTGGAGGAATGGGTAAGGTTGCCGGTTCCAGGAGTCTCACCTCAAATACCATTATTCTCTTGAGTTTTTTACTTCATTTTTTAAAAAATTGGGGTCATGGGGCAAGCACCAAGTTCTATAGTAGGTCACCTGGGTGGCTCACTTGGTTAAGCATCTGCCTTCGTCTCAAGTCATGATCTCCAGGTCCTGGGATAGAACCCACATTGGGCTCCCTGCTCAGCGGGGAGTCTGCTTCTCTCTCTGCCTCTGCCTGCCCCGCCCCACTCACGCTCTCTCTCAAATGAATAAATTAAAATCTTAAAAAAAAAAAAAAAAAGAATAAAAACATAAAAGTTGGGGTCAAAGATTTCTGGAAGAAAAATAAATTGAGGGGTGTCTGGGTGGCTCAGTCAGTTAAGTGTCTGCCTTCAGCTCAGGTCATGATCTCAGGGTCCTGGGATCCTTGCTCAGTGCGGAGTCTGCTTATCCCTCTCCCTCTGCCCACTTGGTCTCTCTCAGTCTCACTCTCTTTCTCTCAAATAAGTAAATAAAATAATAAAAAATAAATAAATTGAGTTTTAGCCATTTTCTACTCTAAATGTATATAAACATGTACTTGGATGTAAAATATAGACTGGTAGTTTGAAATAATTTTTGTGCTCACACTAGCTGTTAATTAAAAACAGAGAAAGTGATATTTGAAGTTTCTGTGTCCTCTGTTGTTTTTGAAATTTAATACATTCTCAAGGTTTCTAAGCATTGTGATTTTTAAATATACAATAACAAATTTAAAATTCTTTTATACAAATTACATATTTTCTTCTTATTTATTCTTAGAGCAACTACTAGATGTGTGGCTTCAATCAAGATATGGACTCTTAATTTAGTCTTTTAAAAGTAATATATTAGCCTCTGAAATGCAAACTTTAATCATACCTATTATCAGAGCAAAGTGGCCATTTATTATAAATATCAAAGAAAAAGGGGCGCCTGGGTGGCTCAGTGGGTTAAAGCCTCTGCCTTCAGCTCAGGTGATGATCTCAGGTCCTGAGATCAAGCCGCACATCAGGCTCTCTGCTCAGCAGGGTGCTGCTTCCCGCCCCCCTCTTCCTGCCTCTCTGCCTGCTTGTGATCTCTCTCTCTCTTTGTCAAATAAAATCCTTTGTAAAAAATTAAATCAAAGAAATACTCAAAAATAAATATTTTTTAAAGTTAAATTCACTTTCCCTTACTTTATTTCCAGTACAAATGATACATTCCACATGTGGCAGGTGTAAAATGTATGGCCAGGGAAACAAAAGGAGTATTAGCAGAGAATCTATCCTTCAGGATCTTTATGAAATAATAGGAAAGACTAATACCAGAACACAATTAATCACAAGAAAAGATACCAGACATTGAGAGCTCCTCGGAAGGAAAGCCCACTCATGGGGGAGTTAGAGAAGCCTTCATAAGGGAAGGCTCTATTTGAGTGGACCTTGGGAATTGCGAAGAATTTTACCTGATGAGGGTAAGCAAGGAGGCTTTTCTAGATGTAATAAATACTAGAGTAAAAAGCACAGAAGAGAGAACCAGCCTGCTCCAGGTTATCTAGTTTAACTGCAAGAATGAGTGAACTTAGTGTAAAGGAAGGGCTTGGGCAGGACGCGATCATTGTAGAGGAGGGAAGAGACTTGTCCCGAGGACGTCATTAAGGAATCAGCTGGGTGATGGGCAGAAGTTGGAACCTTTGAATAGATTTAAGTTAGAAAGTAACAAAATAATAGCCACATTTGTTGGTTTCTTCTATGTAACAAATACTGTGTTAAATAAATTTAACGGCATTATCTTTGATCCTTAGAACAAATACGAGGTTTGAGTTTGTTCTTTAGAAGATCAAAGGACAATATTATAGAACTTAGATTAGAAGACAGCCAAGCTAGAAGCCCTTTGGGGAGGTGACCGATGTGTCTTTCATCTCTCTTGTTCTATTGCCTTTATTCAGAGTTCTTGAAAACAATTTAAACTCTCCCACATTACTGAATAAAATTCCATGGATTGCTGCCTGTCCCCGTCCCCTTGTTATTGATGCCTTGCATTGGTACGATATATTTGTCACAACTAATGAAGCAATATTGACACATGATTAACTGAAGTCTACACTTTTTTCAGATTTTCTTTCCTTTTTAACTAATACCCTTCTTGTGTCTCAGAATCCCATCCAAGTTATCATATTACATTTAGTTGTCATATCTTGGTAACCAGCTCTAGACTGTGAGAGCGTCTCAAACTCTCCTGCTTTTTATGACCTTGACAGTTTTAAGTAATGGTCAGACATTTTACAACTGTTCCTGAATTGATGTTTTGTGTTTTGTTTGTTTGTTTGTTTGTTTTGTTTTGGATGGTTGGACCAGGATTTTAGGTTTGGAGGAGGAAAACCAGAGATAAAAATGTCATTTTCATCATATCTGGCAATAATTAATCTATTTAACATCTCTATTATTTAGCCTTTTCTAGAATGTCATATAAATGGAGTCATGCAGTCTATTACCTTTTTAGACTGGATTCTTCCAGTTAGTAATATGCATTTAAGGGTACACATAATGATGGACAGGTGCTAAAGGGACACTGAAAGAGTTCCCAGTGGCCAGATATGGAACATTTTTGCAACAAAATAAATTAAATAGCATTGGATTATATCTTGAAGTACAAAAAACTACACCCATATGCTGATATAAATGAATGATTGAATAAATAAGGGATATAAAAAAGCATCCCCTGCCAAGAAATTCCAAATAATTTATGTTTTTTACCCTGAATAAGGTGAAACATGACTCCTTACTCTTTAAGTTTGGGCTACATTTACTAACTTCTTTCCAAAGAACGGTATGAAGTGGTGGGGGGGGGGGCACTTTATAATTAGCTTTACATCATCAGAGATAAAGTCTAGGTTCAGTGGATTTCTTTTTACACAACAACTGGTTATGTAAAACAATGTTGGGGGGAAGCTATCTTTTTTTCTATTAAATACTCTTTGTACCTTTGTCAAGATCAATTGCTGATATTTATGTGGGTCTGTTTCTGGGCTCTGTATTCTGTTCTGGTCATCTATTTGTCTGTTCTTTTACCAGTACTGTACTAACTTTATTCCTATGTAGCTTTAAAGTAAATCTTGAAGTCCTGCAGTGTGAACCTTCCAACTTTGTTGTTCTTTAGTATTATGTTGGTTATTATGGGTCTTTTGCCTTTCCATATGAACTCTAGAATCATTCTTTTTTTATTATTTAAGTTCAGTTAGCTAGTATGTACTACATTCTGTCGGTATCTACAAAATTGGTTGCTGGGATTTTGACTGGCATTGCAATGAATCTGAAGATTAAATTGAAACAAAGTGGCACCTTAAAAATAGTGAGCATTCCAGTCCACAAACATGAACTATGTCTCTATTTGAAAATTTTATCTGATTTATTTTGTCAGTGTTTTTCATTTTTTTCCCCACACAGACCTGTATATATTTTGTTAGGTTTGAAACTAAGGGAAAGAAAAGATGAATTGATTCTCTAAGTAAGTAGATCTGGGCTGTGCCTCTGAGCCTGTCTCTTCAGATTTTCAGGTGGAGGTTTGTCCTGCAACCTTAATTGTTAGAATGTTAGGAAAAGTTGATTTTCAGCTTGTTTAGCTTTTCCTTGTTGTAAGGATAGGAGTGATATCCCCTAAGCTCTTTATCATGTCTCAACTGAAACCAGAAGTCATTGTTTGCTTTTTAAAGCATAATTATTTTACTGCATTGTGAGTTTTGAAGATAGAAACAGAGAGATGTTATATTAACTTTTGTATCCATGGAACGACACCAAGCAGAAAATGAATAACTGTATATTAGATAGTAAGATGGATGGATGGATGGATGGATGGATGGACGGATGGTTGGGGAAATGAAGTCTCATGGAGTAAACTGCTAAAGCCTTGGATGAATCAGTAATAGAGAAAAATTTAAATGAAATTAAGAGACTATAATTTAATCATATAAGCTAACTGTAGGGAACAAATAAAAAATGAAGATTTAGAAAGGAAAGCATTTTCAGGAGAATTGGAGAGAATTGAAGGACATCACTCTTTCCACAAGTCTAATCCCCTTCATAACCTAGTCTAACCCAGCCTTTCTCAAAGCTTCACTGGTAACTCTGGAGATACATTTCTTTCACTCACACTAGGTATAGTAAAACTGTTTATTTAGCTAAAATCAATACATAGTAGAACTCAAATTAATTCAAATTAGAGCAAGACACCATTTACTCCAGCAAATGAAGAATGAAGAAATAAATCCTAATGCCAAATGGTTCACAGGTTTACAGGGATACCAGTACATTTATAACCTCCTGGTGAGAATTTAAATTGTAGACATTTTTAGAAATTAAGTTTGTAGCATATGGCAGTGCTTTAAAAATATCCGTAACTTTTGACTTCATTATAATATTTCTAAAAATTTGTTCTATGAAATAATGCAGGATTCATGTGTCCATTTTTCTTCTACTTTTTAGTTGATTGTAATATTACAGAAAATTAAAATATTACAGAAAACCAAAAAAGTAAATAAACAAATGAAAAACAACTGAAAAAAAAAGTTCCAACTCACATGGAGCTTACATGTTCATTGGAAAAGATTAATAATAAATAGATAAGTGTGTCATATGATAAGTGGTGAGGAGTACTATGAAGAGAAGACAAAGTAGTAAAAGCATTTGTAGGGAGGGAATTCTATTTTACGCTGACTATAGGAACGACTTGGGATGTTTGGCTTTCTGGAGGAAGAGTGCGGCATTCCAGGCAGAGAAAACAGGAAACACCAAGCCTCATGGCAGGCACATGCCCCATATGTTTGAGGTATAGCAAGGAGGTCTGGATGCTAGAGCTGGATGTGTGAGGGTGTAGATAATAGAAGAGGAAGACAGAGAAGTAACTGGTGGCCATATCATAGGATTTTCTAAGGCCACATCAAGGAATTTGAACTCTATTCCAAGAAATATGCAACTTATTGGAAGATATTGTTAAGAATGACATGATCCGATTTACATTTTTATTGACAAATAATGGACAATGCAGTATTGTATTAGTTTCGGGGGCATAACAGCATGATTCAGGATTTATATACATTAGAAAATGCTCACCACAGTAAGTCAAGTTACCATCTGTCACCAAACACCACATGTATTACAGTATTATTGACTGTATTCTCTATGGTATACTATATCTCTGTATTGTATTCATTTTATAACTGGAAGATTGAACTTTTTTTTAAATTATTTTTATTAACACATAGTGTATTATTTGCCCCAAGGGAAGAAGTCTGTGGATCATCAGGCTTAACATTTCATAGCACTGACCATAGCACATACCCTTCCCAAGGTCCATAACCCAGTCAACCTCTCCATACCTTCCTTTACCTTCCAGAAACCCTCAGTTTGTTTTTTGAGATTAACAGTCCCTTATGGTTTGTCTCCCTCCAAATCCCATCTTGTTTCATTTTTTCCCTCCCTATCCCCCAAACGCCCTGCACTGCTCACAAATTCCTCATATCAGAGAGATCATATGATGATTGTCTTTCTCTGATTGACTTATTTCGCTCAGCATAATACCCTCTAGTTCCATCCACGTTGTTGCAAATGGCAAGATTTCATTTCTTTTGATGACTGCATAGTATTCCATTGTGTGTGTATATATATATATATATACACACACACACACACAGGTTCATGTGCCCCTTCAGATATATATATATCTATATAGATATATATAGATATATCATGATATATATATCTATATATATCTATATAGATATATATATCACTTCTTCTTTGTCCATTCATCTGTTGATGGACATCTAGGCTCTTTCCATGGTTTGGCCATTGTGGACATTGATACTATAAACATTTGGGTGCACGTGCCCCTTCAGATCACTACATTTGTATCTTTAGGGCAAATACCCAGTGCTGCGATTGCTGGGTTATAGGGTAGCTTTCAGCCTTTTAAGGAACCTCCATGCTGTTTTCCAGAGTGGCTCCACCAGCATGCATACCCACCAACAGTGGAGGAGGAGTCTGCTTTCTCGGCATCCTTGCCATCATCTGTCGTTTCCTGACTTGTTAATTTTAGGCATTCTGACTGGTGTGAGGTGTATCTCATTGTGGTTTTGATTTGTATTCCTCTGATGCCCAGAGATGTTGAGCACTTTTTTAATGTGTCTGTTGGCCATCTGGATGTCCTCCTTCAAGAAATGTCTGTTCATGTCTTCTGCCCATTTCTTGATTGGATTATTTGTTCTTTGGGTGTTGAGTTTGAGAAGTTCTTTATAGATTTTGGATACTAGCCCTTTATCTGTTATGTCATTTGAAAATATCTTCTCTCCTTCTGTTTGTTGTCTTTTGGTTTTGCTGACTGTTTTCTTTGCTGTGCAAAAGCTTTTTATTTTGATGAAGTCCCAATAGTTCATTTTTTAAATTATTTTTTAAAATTTTTTATAAACATATAATGTATTATTAGCCCCAGGGGTACAGGTATGTGAATCACCAGGTTTACACACTTCACAGCACTCACCATAGCACATACCCTTCCCAATGTCCATAACCCCACCACCCTCTCCCTACACCCCTCCCCCCCGGCAACCCTTAGTTTGTTTTGTGACATTAAAAGTCTCTTTGGGTTTGTCTCCCTCCCTATCCCATCTTGTTTCATTTATTCTTTTCCTACCCCCCTAACCCTCCCATTGCATCTCCACTTCCTCAGATCAGGGAGATCATATGATAGTTGTCTTTCTCCAATTGACTTTTCACTAAGCATGATACCCTCTAGTTCCAACCACATCATAGCAAATGGCATGATTTCATTTCTTTTGATGGCTGCATAATATATATATATATATATGTATATATATATATATATCCATCCCACATCTTCTTTATGCATTCATCTGTTGATGGACATCTAGGTTCTTTCCATAGGTTGGATATTGTGGACATTGCTGCTATAAACATTTGGGTTCATATGCCCCTTCAGATCAGTACATTTGTATCTTTAGGGTAAATACCCTGTAGTGCAATTGCTGGGTCGTAACGTAGCTCTATTTTCAACTTTTTGAGGAACCTCCATGCTGTTTTCCAGAGTGGTTGTACCAGCTTGCATTACCACCACCAGTATAGGAGGGTTCCCCTTTCTCTGCTTCCTCGCCATCATCTGTCATTTCCTGATTGTTGATTTTAGCCATTCTGACTGGTGTGAGGTAGCATCTCATTGTGGTTTTGATTTGTATTTCCCTGATGCCGAGTGATGTGGAGCACTTTTTCATGTGTCTGTTGGCCATCTGGATGTCTTCTTTGCAGAAATGTCTGTTCATGTCCTCCGCCCATTTCTTGATTGGATTATTTGCTCTTTGGGTGTTGAGTTTGCTAAGCTCTTTACAGATTTTGGATACTAGCCCTTTATCTGATATATTGTTTGCAAATATCTTCTCCCATTCTGTCATTTGTCTTTTGGTTTTGTTAACTCCTTCCTTTGCTATGCAAAAGCTTTGGATCTTGATGAGGTCCCAATAGTTCATTTTTGCCCTTGCTTCCCTTGCCTTTGGTGTTGTTCCTAGGAAGAAGTTGCTTTGACGGAGGTTGAAGAGGTTGCTGCCTGTGTTTGCCTCAAGGATTTTGATGGATTCCTTTCGCACATTGAGGTCCTTCATCCATTTTGAGTCTATTTTCGTGTGTAGTGTAAGGAAATGGTCCAATTTCATTTTTCTGCATGTGGCTGTCCAATTTTCCCAACATCATTTGTTGAAGAGGCTGTCTTTTTTCCATTGGACATTTTTTTCCTTCTTTGTTGAATATTAGTTGACCATAGAGTTGAGAGTCTATTTCTGGGCTCTCTATTCTGCTCCATTGATCTATGTGTCTGTTTTTGTGCCAATACCATACTGTCTTGATGATGACAGCTTCAATAGAGCTTGAAGTCTGCAATTGTGATGCCACCAACTTTGGCTTTCTTTTTTAACATTCCTTGGCAACGACGTCTTTTCTGGTTTCATATAAATTTTAGGATTATTTGTTCCATTTCTTTGAAGAAAATGGATGGTATTTAATAAGGATTGCATTAAATGTGTAGATTGCTTTAGGTAGCATAGACATTTTCACAATATTTGTTCTTCCAATTCAGGAGCATTGAACATTTTTTCATTTCTTTGTGTCTTCCTTATTTTCTTTCATGAATACTTTATAGTTTCCTGAGTATAGATTCTTTGCCTTTTTGGTTAGGTTTATTCCTAGGTATCTTATGGTTTGGGGTGCAATTGTAAATGAGATTGACTCCTTAATTACTCTTTCTTCTGTCTTGTTGTTGGTGTAAAGAAATGCAACTGATTTCTGTGCATTGATTTTATATCCTGATATGTGACTGAATTCCTGTACAAGTTCTAGCAGATTTGGAGTGGAGTCTTTTGGGTTTTGCACATATAGTATCATATCATCTGCAAAGAGTGATAGTTTGACTTCTTCTTTGCCAATTTGGATGCCTTTAATTTTTTTTTGTTGTCTGATTGCTGAGGCTAGGACTTCTAGTACTATGTTGAATAGCAGTAGTAATAATGGGCATCCCTGCCGTGTTCCTGATCTTAGAGGAAAAGCTCTCAGTTTTTCTCCATTGAGAATGATATTTGTGGTGGGTTTTCATAGATGGCTTTGATAATATTGAGGTATGTGCCCTCTATGCCTACACTTTGAAGAGTTTTGATCAGGAAGGGATGCTGTACTTTGTCAAATTCTTTTTCAGCATCTATTGAGAGTATCATATGGTTCTTGTTCTTTCTTTTATTAATGTATTTTATCACATTGATTGATTTGCAGATGTTGAACTAACCTTGCAGCCCTGGAATAAATCCCACTTGGTCGTGGGGAATAATCCTTTTAATGTACTGTTGGATCCTATTGGCCAGTATTTTGGTGAGAATTTTCGCATCTGTGTTCTTTAAGGGTATTGGTCTATAATTCTCTTTTTTGATGGGATCCGTGTCTGGTATTGGGATCAAGGTGATGCTGGCCTCATAAAATGAGTTTGGAAGTTTTCCTTCCATTTCTATTTTTTGGAACATTTTCAGGAGAATAGGAATTAGTTCTTCTTTAAATGTTTGGGAGAATTCCCCTGGGAAGCCGTCTGGCCCTGGGCTTTTGTTTGTTTAGAGATTTTTGATGACTGTTTCAATCTTCTTACTGGTTATAGGTCTGTTCAGGCTTTCTATTTCTTCCTGGTTCAGTTTTGTCAGTTCATATATCTCTAGGAATGCATCTATTTCTTTCAAATGGTCAAATTTGTTGGCGTGGAATTGCTCATAATATGTTCTTATAATTGTTTGTATTTCTTTGGTGTTGGTTGTGATCTCTTCTATTTCATTCATGATTTTATTTATTTGGGTCCTTTCTCTTTTCTTTTTGATATGTGTGGCCAGGGGTTTATCAATCTTATTAATTCTTTCAAAGAACCAGCTCTTAGTTTCATTGATTTGTTCTACTGTTCTTTTGGTTTCTATTTCATTGATTTCTGCTCTGATCTTTATAATTTTTCTTCTCCTGCTGGGTTTAGGCTTTCTTTGTTGTTCTTTCTCCAGCTCCTTTAAGTGTAGGGTTAGGTTGTATATTTGAGACCTTTCTTGTTTCTTGAGAAAAGCTTGTATCACTATATATTTTCCTCTCAGGACTGCCTTTGCTGTGTCCCACAGATTTTGCACAATTGTGTTTTCATTATCATTTGCTTCAATGAATTTTTTCAATTCTTCTTTCATTTCCTGGTTGACCCATTCATTCTTTAGAAGGATGCTGCTTAGTCTCCATGTATTTGAGTTCTTTCCAAATTTCCTCTTGTGATTGAGTTCTAGCTTCAGAGCATTGTGGTCTGAAAATATGCAGGGAATGATCCTAATCTTTTGATACCGGTTGAGACCTGATTTATGACCCCGGATGTGATCTATTCTGGAGAATGTTCCACGTGCACTAGAGAAGAATGTGTATTCTCTTGCTTTGGGATGGAATATTCTGAATATATCTGTGATGTCCTCTGGTTCAGTGTGTCATTTAAGGCCTTTATTTCCTTGTGGGTATTTTGCTTGGATGATCTGTCCATTTCAGTGAGGGGAGTGTTAAAGTCCCCTACTATTATTGTATTATTGTCGATGTATTTCTTTGATTTTGTTATTAATTGGTTTACATAGTTGGCTGCTCCCATGTTAGGGGCATAGATATTTAAAATTATTAGATCTTCTTGTTGGGCAGATCCTTTGAGTATGATATAGTGCCCTTCCTCATCTCTTATTATAGTCTTTGGCTTAAAATCTAATTGATCTGATCTAAGGATTGCCACTCCAGCTTTCTTCTGATGTCCATTAGCATGGTAAATTGTTTTCCACCCCCTTACTTTAAATCCGGAGGTGCCTTTGGGTCTAAAATGAGTTTCTTATAGGCAGCATATTGATGGGTTTTGTTTTTTTAACCATTCTGAAACCCTGTGTCTTTTGACTGGGGGCATTTACACTCAGGGTAACTGTTGAGAGATAAATTTAGTGTCATTTATTGCCTGGAAGGTGACTGTTACTGTATATTGTCTCTTTTCCTTTCTGATTACTACTTTTAGGCTCTCTCTTTGCTTAGAGGACCCTTTCAATATTTCCTGTAGAGCTGGTTTGGTGTCTGCAAATTTTTTCAGTTTTTGTTTGTCCTGAAAGCTTTTTAACTCTCCTTCTATTTTCAATGATAGCCTAGCTGAATATAGTATTCTTGGCTGCCTGTTTTTCTCATTTAGTGCTCTGAATATATCATGCCAATTCTTTCTGGCCTGCCAGGTCTCTGTGGATAAGTCTGCTGCCAATCTAATATTTTTACCATTGTATGTTACAGACTTCTTGTCCTGGGCTGCTTTCAGGATTTTTTTCTTTGTTGCTAAGACTTGTACATTTTACTATTAGATGATGGGGTGTGGACCTATTCTTATAGATTTTGAGGGGAGTTCTCTGTACCTCCTGGGTTTTAATACTTGTTTCCTTTGCCATATTAGGGAAACTCTCTACAATAATTCTCTCCAATATACCATCTGTTCCCCTCTCTCTTTCTTTTTCTTCTGGAATCCAAATTATTTTAATGTTGTTTCATCTTATGGTATCACTTACCTCTCGAATTCTCCCCTTGTGGTCCAGTAGTTGTTTTTCTCTCTTTCTCAGCTTCTTTATTCTCTGTCATTTGGTCTTCTATATCACTAATCCTTTCTTTTGTCTCATTTATCCTATCAGTAAGAGCCTCCATTTTTTATTGCACCTCATTAATAGCTTTTTAAATTTCAACTTGGTTAGATTTTAGTTCTTTTATTTCTCCAGAAGGGGCTTTTATTTCTCTGGACAGGTTTTCTCTAATATCTTCCATGCCTTTTTCGAGCCCAGCTAGAACCTTGAGAATCATCATTCTGAACACTAGATCTGACATATTACCAATGTCTGTATTGATTAGGTCCCTAGACTTCGGTACTGTCTCTTGTTCTTTTTCTTTTTTTTTTCTTTTTCTTTTTTTTTTTTTTTGTGGTGAGTTTTTTTGCATTGTCATTTTGTCCAGATAAGAATATATGAAGGAGCAATTGAAATACTAAAATGGGGGGCACCGGGGTGGCTCAGTGGGTTAAAGCCTCTGCCTTCAGCTCCGGTCATGATCCCAAGGTCCTAGGATCGAGCCCCACATCGGGCTGTCTGCTCAGCAGGGAGCCTGCTTCCTCCTCTCTCTCTCTCTCTGCCTGCCTCTCAGCCTACTTGTGATCTCTATCTGTCAAATAAATAAATAAAATCTTTTAAAAAAAAAAGAAAAAAAAGAAATACTGAAAGGGTGGCAAAGACCCCAGGAAAATGTGCTTTAACCAAATCAGAAGAGACCCCAAACCATGGGGGGGAGAAAGGGGATAAAAATAAGTTCAGGAATAAAATTTAAAAAGAAAACAAATAAAGAAAAAAATATTAAAAAGGAGATTATATATATATAATATATATTATATATATATATTATATATATATATATTATATATATAATATATATATATAATCTCCTTTTTAATATTTTTTATATTTTATATATTTTATATATATATAATATATTATATATATATATACTCACCATTATATATATATAATGGTGAGTAGAACAGGTCACCCACTTAACTTTGGGTGTATTTTGGTCTCTTAGAAGAAACTACCTCCCAAAATTTTAAAGAATGAAAAACATATATAAGGGTAAACACAATGAAGGGATGGAATATGACTTTAAAGATGAGGGATGCCTGGGTGGCTCAGTTGGTTGGACGACTGCCTTCGGCTCAGGTCATGATCCTGGAGTCCCGGGATCGAGTCCCGCATCGGACTCCCAGCTCTATGGGGAGTCTGCTTCTCTCTCTGACCTTCTCCTCGCTCATGCTTTCTCTCACTGTCTCTCTCTCAAATAAATAAATAAAATCTTTAAAAAAAAATAAAGATGAAAAAATTTTTTTAATTTCTAAGAAGGAGTTGATAAGGTAAGTTGGTTGGGATAATAAAGAAAAAGAAAGTGGAGAGAATTTGCTTGGGCTGGAGACTAGATCAAGCCCGGTGCTAGATTTACGTGTACTTTGATCTATTAGAAGAAGTTTTACCCCAAATTTTTTAGAAGAAAAAACCCTATGTGTATACAAAAAATAAAGTTAGATACAATGGATAAAATATGACTATAATAATGAAGGTCCAAAAAAGTTTTTTATGAAAAGTATTAAGATAAACTAGTTAAAAAACGTTAAAAGAGGAAAGGGTAAAAGTTAAAAAAAAATTTAGCAGAAGATCGAAAAATAAAACTTTGGAAAAAAATTAACTGTGAGACCAAAATATCATGGGGAGAAAGCCATGAGTTCTGTGCTTTGCTTTCTCCTGCTCTGGAATTCCGCTCTTCTCCTTGGTAAGTGAACTTGGGTTTGGCTGAATTTCTTGTTGATTTTCTGGGGGAGGGGCCTCTTGAAGTGATTCTCAAGTGTCTTTGCCCCCAGCAGAATTGCACCGCCCTTGCCAGGGGCCGGGCTAAGCAATCTGCTCGGGTTCGCGCTTGGAGCTTTTGTTCCCTGAGCACTTTCCATACACGGGAATGAAGATGGCGGCTGCCCAGTCTCTGGCCGGAGGAGCCGAGAGCTCAGGGCCGCACTCCTCAGTGCGCCCTCAGAGAAAATCCCTTAGTCCCTCTCGTCTCCCTGGTCTCCAGCTGCGCTCCAAGCTCACCCAGCCTGTGGCCAATGTCTCTGTCTCTGGCACACAGCTCTGCCTGGAGTCTCCGAACCCCACAGATCCCTGCACTCTTCCAGGTTGGGGTCTCCCTGGATCTTGTGGGGACCCCACTCACAGAGCAGCGGACTTTGCCACAGATTATGGTTCAAGGTAACCCCAAGCTGAGAACTCACTCCTCGGCTCTGTCTCTGTAGCTGGCTTCTCCGCTCTAATACCTGCGAGCTCTGTGACACTCAGACACCCCCATCCTTCTGTGACCCCGTGGGGCCTGAGGCCACACTGTCCCCGCGTGGGCTTCACCCCAGTTTAGCCTCTGGGGCTATGTCCCTCAGTGGAGCAGACTTTTAAAAATCCTGATTTAGTGCTCACTTGCTCCACCACTTGCTGGGAGCCGGCCCTTCCCCCTGCGGTCTATCTTCCCGTCGCTTTGGATTCACGTCTCTGCTGGTCCTACCTTTCAGAAAGAGGTCGATTTTCTGTTTGTAGAATTGTTGCTCTTCTTCTCTTTGATCTCCTGTTGGATTTGTAGGTGTTTGGAATGGTTTGATAAACTATCTTGCTGATCCCCTGCTACCTGATGTCGTCTCAGCCTGCTACTCCTCCGCCATCTGGACTCCTCCCCAATAGTTCATTTTTGCCCTTGCTTCCCTTGCCTTTGGCGATGCTTCTAGGAAGAAGTTGCTATGGCTGAGTTCAAAAAGGTTGCTGCCTGTGTTCTCCTCAAGGATTTTGATGGATTCTATCTCACATTGAGGTCTTTCATCCATTTAGAGTCTATTTTTGTGTATGGTGTAAGGAAATGGTCCAGTTTCATTTTTCTGCATGTGGCTGTCCAATTTTCCCAACACCATTTGTTGAAGAAACTGTCTTTTTTCCATTGAACATTCTTTCCTGCTTTGTCGAAGATTTGTTGACCGTAGAGTTGAGGGCCTATTTCTGGCTCTCTATTCTGTTCCATTGATCTATGTGTCTGTTTTTGTGCCAGTACCATGCTTTCTTGATGATGACAGCTTTGTAATAGAGCTTGAAGTCTGCAATTGTGATGCCACCAACTTTGGCTTTCTTTTCCAACTGTCCTCTGGCTATTTAGGATTTTTTCTGGTTCCATTTAAATTTTAGGATTATTTGTTCCATTTATTTGAAACAAATTGATGATATTTTGATAGGAATTGCATTAGATGTGTAGATTGCTTTAGGTAGCATAGACATTTTCACAGTATTTGTTCTTCCAATCCAGGAGCATGGGACATTTTTCCATTTCTTTGTGTCTTCCTCAATTTTTTTCATGAGTACTTTATAGTTTTCTGAGTAAAGATTCTTTGTCTCTTTGGTTAGATGTATTCCTAGGTATCTTATGGTTTGGGGTGCAACTGTAAACAAAACCAAAACCTTCAGTTTGCTTCTCAGTCTCTCATGGTTCATCTCCCCCTCTGATTTCTCCCAACTCACTTCTCCTCTCCATCTCCCCATGTGCTCCATGTTATTCCTTATTCTCTACAAATAAGCAAAACCATATGATAATTGACTCTCTGCTTGACTTATTTCACTCAGCATAATCTCTTCCAGTCCTGTCCATGTTGATAAAAAAAAAAAGTTGGGTTTTCATCCTTTCTAATGGAGGCATAATATTCCATTGTATATTTGGACCATATCCTCTTTATCCATTCATCTGTTGAAGGGCATCTTGCAGGAGCCTCCATTTTTTATTGCACCTCATTAATAGCTTTTTAAATTTCAACTTAGTTAGATTTTAGTTCTTTTATTTCTTCAGAAAGGAATTTTATTTCTCTAGAAAGGGATTCTGTAATATCTCCCATGCCTTTTTTGAGCCCAGCTAGCACCTTGATAATTGTTATTCTGAACTCTAGTTCTTGACATATTACCAATTTCCATATTGATTAGGTCCCTAATACCCCATCGGTATTGCCTCTTATTCTTTTTTGTGTGGTGAGTTTTTCATTTTCATGAAATGAAAATGAAAATGAAAAAAAGTTTTTTTCATTTTATCCAGAAAAGAATAAATGAATGAGAGAATAAAGTACTAAAAGGGTGGCAAAAACCCCAGAAAAATATATGGTAACCAAATCAGAAGAGACCCAAAACTGGGGAGGGAGGTGGCAAGAAAGGGGGAAAAATAAAAATTTAAAAATTTAAAGAAACACATTCACACACACACACACACACACACACACACACACACACACACGACTAGGCCAGAGCCACCCACTTGATTTTGGGTGTATTCTGGTGTCTTAAAAGAAAGTACCTCCCAAAATTTTAAAGAAAGAAAAACTCAAAAAACGGTTTTATTTATTTATTTGACAGAGATCACAAGTAGGCAGAGGGGCAGGCAGAAAGAGAGGAGGAAGCAGGCTCCCTGCTGAGCAGAGAGCCCAATGTGGGACTCAATCCCAGGACCCTGGGATCATGACGTGAGCCGAAGGCAGAGGCTTTAACCCACTGAGCCACCCAGGTGTCCCCAAAAACTCAAAATTTTAAAGGAAGAAAAACTCAAACTCAAACACACACACACACACACACACACACACGTGTGTGTATATATATATATATATATATATATATATATATACACACAAAAATAAGGGTAAATATGATGAAGGGATAGAATATGACTATAAAGATGGAAATTTTAAAAAGATTCTAAAAAAGGAATTGTTAAATTGGTTAGAAAAAGAAAAAAAGGAGAGATGAGTCTCTCTAGGCTGGAGAGTAGAACAAACAAAGCCATGTGCTAGATTTAGGGTATATTTTATCTATTAGAAGAAATGTATCCCAAAATTTTAAAGAAAAAAGAATACCTATATGTATACCAAAAAAAAAGGTTAAATTCAATGAAGGGATAAAAGATGACTATAGCAATGAAAATTTTAAAAGATTTTTTTTTAAAAGGTATTGTTAATTGGAAGGGGAGGTGAATCATGAGAGACTATGGACTCTGAAAAACAATCTGAGGGGTTTGAAGTGGCGGGGGGGCGGGGGGGCGAGGGGTGGGAGGTCGGGGTACCAGGTGGTGCGTATTATAGAGGGCAGGGATTACATGGAGTACTGGGTGTAGTGAAAAAATAATGATACTGTTATGCTGAAAATAAATAAATGAAAAAAAATCACAAAAAAAGGTATTGTTAAGATAAAGTAGTAAAAATGTTAAAAGAGGAAAAAGGAAAAGTTAAAAAAATAAGAAAAAAATAAAATTAAAAAAAATTAACTTTGCAAGACTAAAGGATTGTGGGAAAAAATCCATGAATTCTATGTGCTGCTTTCTCATAGTTCATTGGTCAGTAAACTTGGTCTTGGCTGGATGTTCTTTCTGATCTTCTAGGGGAGGGGCCTATTGCCGTGATTTTCAATTGTCTTTGCCAGAGGCGGAATGCACCATCCTTGCCAGGGGCCAGGTTAAGCGATCTGCTCAGGTTCGCTTTTGGGAGCTTTTGTTCCCTGAGCGCTTTCCGTACCGCTTTGGAGGACGAGAATGAATATGGCGGCCGCCCAGTCTCCAGTCCCAGAGGAGCTGAGAGTCAGGGCCGCACTCCTCAGTGCGCCCTCAGAGAAAAGCCGTCAGTCCCTCCCGTCTCCCTGGTCTCATCTCCCTGGTCTGGGCCACGCTCCGAGCTCACCCGGCCTGTGACTGAGCGCTTCTATCCTTGGCGTGGGGCCCATTGGAGTCTCCAAACCCAGCAGATTTCTTGCGCTGCTCCTCCTAGAGGAGGAAGGAGGGGGTCTCTCCAGATCTGTCACCTGTGGGGTCTCTGCTCGAAGTGCTGTGGCCCGACGGTGCTTCAGATCGTGGTTTAAGGTAACCCCGAGCTCAGAGCCACCACTCGGCTCCGTCTCTGCTGCCGGCTTCCCTGCTCCGATACCTGGGGGCTCTGCCACACTCGGACACCCCCGGTCTTTCGGTGACCCTGCAGGACCTGAGGCCACAGTGTCCCCGCGAGGGCTCCACACACACCACCCCCCCACCCCCCGCTTAGCCTCTGGAGCGACGTCCCTCAGTGAAGCAGACTTCTGTAACTTCTGAATTTGTGCCCTGTTGCTCCACCGCTGGCCCCTCCCCCCGCTGTCTATCTTTCTGTCACTTCAGAGTCACCTTTCCGTCCATCCTGCCCTCCAGAAAGCGGCCGGTTTTCTGTTCCTAGAATTGCTGCTCTTCTTCTCTTCCATCTCCTGCTGAGTGTGTAGGTGTTCAGGTTTGATAACCATCTAGCTGAACTCCTGGGACCTGAAGCTGCTTCAGTCGGCTACCCCTCCCCTGTCTTGCTCCCTCTCCTGGAAGACTGAACTTCTTAATCCCCTTGACCAACCCCCTCCTCTCTGGTCACCATCACTTTGTTCTCTGTAGCTGTGAGTCTGTTTCTGTTTTGTTTTGTTTTGTTTGTCCATTTGTTTTGTTTTTTAGATTCCACACATAAATGAAATCGTACTGTACTCGTTTTTCTCTGACTTAATTTCACTTAGTGTAATATTCTCTGGGTCCACTCATAACAAACGGCAAGACCTCTTACTTTTCTTGTGGCCGAGTAATAATATTCCATTGTGTGTGTGTGAGAGAGACAGAGATGGAGATGACATCTTCTTTATCCATTTGTCTGTGGATGGACCCGGGTTGCTTCCCTATCTTGGCTATTGTAAATAATGCTGGTATGAACATAGGAGTGCATATATCTATTTGAATGTGCTTTTGGTGGTGGTGGTGGTGGTGTCTTCGGATAAAGACCAGTAAGTGGAATTGTTGGATTTACAGTTTCAAATGATCAATGTAGTGAAGTGCAGGGCATGAATGGAAATTAGCCTGAATGTTATCGCAGCGATTCAGCCAAGAGATGCAAGCTTAGGTTGGTGGTGGCCGAGGGGGCATAGATTCTGGAATTGTGAGGAAATATTATCAGAAGGTGCTCCTGGACTGGATGTGATAAGTGAGGGAAAGACAGACATCAAAAACAATTGAAGTGTTTTGGCTTGAGAAGTTGAATGACAATCACTGATATCTCCTGATCTGCGGAAGACTGCAAGAAGAGAGGTCGGAGATGAAAGTCAACCATTTCCGTTTTGCCATGATCAATGCAACATGTTTATTCAGTATTCAAGTGAAGATGTCACACAGCCTCTTAGAAATACAATATAGGAACTCGGGGGAGAAGTGGAAATGGAAATTTGTGCAATGACTGTTAAAAGAATGTTTATCACCTTGGTGTTGATGATAGTGAACATTTTTTAAAATTCAGATATCTGAAATATCTAAAACTAAAGGATTTCTAATATGGAGCAAAAGCCGGACAATCTTGCTCAAAGTCCGTCCTTGGACTGTTGCCCCACAAACTGCTGTGCTGTCTCCAGCAGGTGTGATTACGGAAATGTTGTCCACAAAGACTACAAACCCACTGAGGTTCAACCACTTCTTATTATGTGTCTCTACAGCATCTAGAATTTCTTGATTTGAATTCTGGCAGTAGATATGTCTACACACTTTATTAGAAGAAACTTATAAAGCCATATATTTTTAGATTTTATCTTAATCCTTTAAGAACTTCTGCTGTTTAAATTCTGACTTACTATATGAAAATAGGGATTTTTTTCCCTAGAGGTTATTAATCCTTTAATTAGCTCATCTGTATTTCTTCATTCTGGTTTCACAACCTACCTTGTTCTCACTGCTCTGCAATACTTAATGATTTTTTGTGGTATTTGAAATTAAAATCAGATTACTGATAGATAGTTATGCCATTTTGGAGTAGCAAGGAGAACAATTATTTTAATGAATGCGTCTCATTTAATAAATTCACCCCCTTTGGTTTCCGAACTCTGTTCCTTATAAGGGACCATCTTTATTGATTAAATCTTGACATGTATTGTACATTAGAATTCAAGTACTCCCAGAAGTTGCTTGTTTGCAGGTTTGGTTTCCAACACAGACATAAACCACCGTATATACACAGACATAAGAAAATGGAACTGATAAGTACATTTGTTTATGTAAAGTGAGATTCTTATTTTTAAAAGAAGACACCAGATGGGGCGCCTGTGTAGCTCAAGCAGTTGGGTGTCAGAGCCTTGATCTCCACTCAGGTCTTAATCTCAGGGTTGTGAGTTCTGGCCCCACATTGGGCTCCATGCTGGGCATGGAGCCTACTTAATAATAAAAAATAAAATAATAAAATAAAAATTAAAAAGGACACCAGATGATAAAGATGATCTAGAGAGTTTCAGACATGAATTCTGATGTCCCAAACTCCGTCCCCATTGGAAGCATTCACTTCTGCAAAATATATATTAAAGGAAATAATGTCTGATTTTGTTTCATAATAACTATGACTGTTTGTATGATCAAGGCTGTAGCTTTGAAATTAATCTTTTACTTGATCATGGTTTAAATACATTAATGAATAGTAATTTTTTAAAAAGGAGATGCCTTTAACAGGTATTATGAGAAACTATGTTTTTTATTCTTTAGGGGCAACATTTGATTTTCAAGCCAAACTCATTCATGCCATTTTGTTGTGTGGGGTGAGTTACTAGTTATTCCCATATCATGCCTGAACTTTTACAACTAACTTTAGAAAATGGATAAATAGAACATACACATCAACCCAGTTGCTCTTTATTTGGAGTAAGTATGACATTTGCTCTGTGCACACAAAATTCTTTACCATAACAGCCCTAGATCATCATGAGGATTGAGTTTTAAGCAACTGAAGTTCAAATAGAGAATTGTATTTTATAATGTACATTTTTCATTTTTGGAGTATTGGCCATGGACATGGCAGAATTATCTGCAGAAGGAAGAAAAGCTAATTTCCCTTTGACACAATGTGACAAAATGAGGATGGCAACATTTCGGCCATGACTTCCAGTTTGCAAGTTGTTTGCCCAACATGGAATCAGAATTGGGAAAAGTTTAACGATCCAGCCCTGCATTTATGGATGCCGGCTCTAAGGTCCAGAGAAAAGATGAGTTGTTCAAGATATGCAGTCACAGAACTACAGTGGGATTAGAATTCAAAGCCCATGACCCACAGTTGAGCCCGTTTCTTCTCGATACACGTGTGCTTGCTGAGTAACATGTGCTGTTACTGATTTGAAGCAATATATGCTATGGAAACCCCCTGCTGTTAAAGTTAACTCAACGCCCCACCGTCCTTCCAAATCAATCAGCCCGCTAACTGATTGGCATAATGCATATGCCAAATGGAAATTTGGCATAATGCATGCTGAATTTTGGAAGGAATGATGCTTTCCACAATAATTTATTATTGCCTTGGCTCTTGTGATTGTTACCATTTCCTTGCACCATTCTTGGATGAACTCAGAGTGACTCCCTCTCATCTGAATACCATTCTATGCACCAATCACGCATGTAAATCTAACAGTCTTGTTAGGAAGCAGTGCATTTTGTACAGTGATAGAAAACCCAGTTATTCAGAGGGATGTACTACTTGTGAAATGAACATCCTGATATCATGTAGTTATTATGGAACACAGATTTTTTTAAGGTTTTATTATTTATTTGAGAGCGAGAAAGAGAGAGGAGGGCCGAGGGAGAGGGAGAATCTCAAGCAGACTCTGCGCTGAGCACAGAGTCTGACCTGGGGCTCAGTCTCACCACCCTGTGAGTGTGACCTGAGCTGAAGTCAAGAGTCAGAAGCTTAAGCAACTGAGACACTGGGTGCCCCTTATGTGACATAGATCTTAAACCAGTTCTCCATAACAATAGTGCATAGATCTCTCTCTCTCTTCTTTTTTAATTTTAGCTTTGCTCTTCCTATTTAAGTAATTTCTTAAGGTGTCATACCTGCTAATCTTGGACATGTAGACTATTCTCTGCATGTCCAATAAGGGTAACTGAGCAAAATATGCTTCCCTAACAATTCATCTGTCTTCTCACTGCTTGTCCCTGTGATTCCTTCTTCACCATTGCTTCTAAGCCTTCTCAGCTCACTGTGTCCTCATCTGAACCAGGAGCTTTCCCAGTGGTATCTGGCATTGTCGGGTTTTAGATCGTAAACCCAGTTTGCAGAATATATTACCTTTGGAAATCTTTCTTTGTAACTATGATACCCAATCTTTGGGATTTGAGGTAGCGTTCTTTGCTGTCGAAGAAAAAATGGAAGTGTTTTCCAGAGTGCATTCATCATCTGCACACCAAAGACCCCCAGTCAGATCACCTGGAGGACTTTAAAGATGTTGGATGGTGAGCGTTGTACACCTGTAAGCTTCAGTCAACACCAGCTACCGGTTTCCTTGTCGCCTTAGCCCTGGACTAAACCAGACCAAGGGACTCCTGAAGTGTCCTTTTGTTTAAGGATCAACTAACTGATAATAACTCAAGGTTATTCTATTATCATCGTTTTACAGATGAGTACCCTGAGGCCCACAGAGTATAGATCTTTTGCCAAGTCACACAGCCAGCAAGTGAGGGAGTCAGGATTTGAACCCAGGCTGCGGGCTTGCACCATCTGGCTTCCTCACCTCTGTGCTCTGCTCCTTTGTTTGGAAATATTACTTACTTGTCTTAATGACGTAGCACGTGCTCAAAATTGATCTAAACTATGCTTCTGTTTTTATTTCTTCCAAATAGAACCTATTTTATCTTATCTATTCTGGATTGCCCGTGTTAATCACTTCTACGTCCTGATTAGGATTGCTAAAAAGCAAGTAGCCCTTGATTTTTCTATGTGGAAATGGTGCTTTAAAAATAAATAAATAAATAAAAAGAAGGAAAGCCCAGATACTTAACTTCTTTCATTAGCTCTTACTGCTGAGAATATGGACTTACATCAGAAATTCCTAATTATAGTAAGAGTTTACTTCTCTTTGGCCCTGGAGAATAAAATGTGCTGCGTATCTGATTTTTCCACATGACTCATCTCACCTTTTCAAGCGCCAATTCTAAAAAAAAAGTTATAATATTCTGAAGTATTTCTAAAGTGACCACTTCCCTGTCTTCTTCAGCAGAGGGTAGTAAACTCAACAAAATCTTCATGATTCAGGACCACCATGATGACTGCCTGTTATTTTACAGTTCAGTAATTTACCTCTGTCTGTCTGCTTTTTAGCCTTTTCTCTCTCTAATGTCATCAGCTGTCATTTTTTTCTATTATGAGCAGATTTCCTTCTAAAATATTTATCTCCACACACGAATCATATTGACCCCATCAAGTAGGCTGTGTGCTAATAACAAAACAATTCCATTTGCTAACAGACAGAAAATAAAAATAAATAATGTGTGATAGGAATAAAAACATTAAATTTAGTGAGTTTTGTTTTATTATTTTCTTGACTCAGAGGCATTTTTATGTCACTTCAAAGTTATGGACTGTATTTGGGAGGACTGAGGCTGCCAAGAATTAGACCTCAGGATAAGGTCCAATAATAAATATTACTGGGTTTTGAAAATATGTTGTAAGTATAGAACTGAGTATAGAAATTTAGCACCAGAACAACACAAGCCTATTTTACAATATGCTTTTCATCCTATTAACTTTCTCAAATTGTGATTCAAAAGTAAATTACGTTATGCAGAATTCTCTTTGCTTTTCAAGGGTTTTGATAATTCTCTTGCTCCAGGGTTTGGGGTAAAGTAATGTGCTGAATACATCAGGCTTAACAAAGCTCTCCTCGCAGAGTAACAGTTGTTTGGAGATGGATTTTTATTTCTCAGTTTGTTCATGGCTTGACTGTCCAAGAGAAAAATAAAATGGGACTTTATGGTAGGTTTGTCATTGAACTTTATTTAGCTGTGTGGGTGACGTGAGTAAGACATGTACAAGATTAATTAGTGATTATTTTGCCGAGAAGCGGAATGTGGTGGAGCCATCTGGTGTGTCGTTACTGGGAAGGGCGACCTTGATGGATTACTCATTAAACTCTTTCAACACTTTGTTCCAAGACTGTCAGCGGTCCTCTGGATTCTTACTAGGATAAGGCTGTGCCGAGATTCAGAAACCAAGGACCCCAGGGAAGTGTAGCTCTGTCTTTATCCCCAGCAATAAACAGCTCAGCCTTGAGAACACTACCCCATGCCCACTCTTGGATCTCTCAGCGGTGTGTATGCCATTAATCTCACTATTACTTCTTCCTGTAGTAAAATGCCTACCGCAACCCCACCTCCAGAGCTTAGAAAAGTATCTTGGGACAAGATTATGAACATCTATCTGCCTTATCTTGGAGGAGCTGAACGAGCCACTCATCACAGCACAGAATAACTAGTTTCATCTTGTTTCATGCAGCACAACATTTTTCATATTTTTGTTGTGCCGTGGATTCATAAATTGACTTCTTCACTCATTCAGCAAATATTGGCTTAACAGCTACTTTTACTCTCGATGTGCTAAGTGCCAAACTTGCAGTTCGAAGTAAAGCAGACGCTCCACCCTGACTTTGCCTCAAAACATTTCTCTGGTCCTAGAACCAGGTTCCCGGTGGTCCTGTGACAAAGCGCATGACTCCTCTGTGATCTGATCGTGTATGGTAGGGCTACGTGAGGGAAAAACCAGCGGACACGGACCCAGCCCTCTAGAAATGTATGATCTATCTAGTGTATCAGAACTAATGTACAGATATGATCAGTAACTAATATGATCAGTATCTAATGCATAGATACTGAATCAGTATCTAATGCTTATATTCATTTGCTTCTATTTTTTTTTTTTCTACAGCTTCCTTATATTTTCCCTTCACTATGTTTTTCTAATCCTCATCAGCCCTTTAGCCACACCCCCACTGGTTTCTGTTGTTTATTTTATTTTAGTCCCACTCATTCCTATGATGAGACTTTGGCAGCCTTTTACTATTTATCTTCCTGGGCATCTCCATCTTCCTTTCTTGATTCCATTCTCTGCAAACTGTCTCATGGGCCATGACGCCATTCCGTTCCTGGAAAGTAGTGCTGACAATACTTTCCTAGGCCACAGACCACCAGGAGTGCCACAACTAGAGCCGGTTCTGAGGAGACAGGCGGGCCCCCTGACTTTGCGGTCCTGCCACAGAAGCAGCAGGTTGCTCTGACTAGGGCCGCCTGAGCGAGACCGGGAGCAGCTGCTCCTTGTTATGGGCCGGCAGTCCTTACACATTCTCTCGCTATTTCAGTTGTATAAATAATCCACACACTCACACACACGCATACACACAACGCGCACACACATGAATAGGTGCGCGGCTGGGTAGGATGCTATTGAGGACTGCCAGTTTCTCTCCCTCAGCCTAGTTGAGGCACAAATGTGCGAGTGGATTTCCTGACAGCACTTTGGATGAAAGTGACAAGAATTCATGTGTATGAATGAATACACATGATGCTTAACCGCTACCCTCTGTTGACGGCCTCCCGTGCATGGGATGCTATTCCAACTTCTTCACGTTGACTCTTGTTTCATTCTCATACCAACCCTGCAAGGTGGTTTTGCTGCCTTTATTAATACATGGGAGAGGCGCACAGAGTTTAAGTAACAAAGGCTAGCGAGTATCTCCAAATGTTTTGTTCTTCCTACAACACCCCACTAGCTCCTGAGTTTCAGCAAGAGTCCAGAACATGGGGGGATGTAACTGTAAGCAGCACAGGCTTTAAGAAGACCTTGACTTTGAGCTAAAAGGATGCAGAATATTGGATGATACTGATATTTTATCAATATCATTGATATTTATGATCATATATAATGATATATATTATTATGATATCATTTATTATATCATAATATCAATTATAAATATATCAATGGTAAATATGTCATTTGGTATATTTGATAAATGTATCAATGATAAATATATCATTTATATATATATGGTGGAAAAAATTGATCCTTTGTAGCAAAGGAACATTCTTTTCAGGGAGCGACATAATCGGAAGTGTGGATAAGTTGACAGCTGGGAACCTTAATAACAGTCTTCCAAGGGCATGGCCAAGAGGTTGATTGACAGTTCTTCTTAGTGACAAGAACAACACAGTGAGAGGCCAGAAGTAGAAGGAATTACCAACTGAAGTGTTTACAAGATGCTGGATAATAATTAAAAGGGACACCATGGTACCTCATGGCAGAGAAAATTTAATTTTTTGATAAAATTAAAAAATAAAATCTGTTTTTAGCCCACATCAGCATGGGAGGGTGGAGGATAAGGCAGGGTACTGTAGCAAGCTATCCAGTGACGGACTCAGTCCTGGCTGGAACATCAAAGCTCTCCAGGATCGCTTGCTGGAAAAACAGGTAGAGCCACACATTCCTGGAACTACTGAAAGAATTCTCAAGTTAAAGAACCACTTACTTGTCTAAGAAACAGAAATACATCCATAAGTAAGCTGCATATAAAGATGCAAAACAGATCCATCAATCTAACTTTCTGACGGACTGAAAAACGATTGTGCATAGGTCCATGGTGCATAGGTTGTGCATAGGTCCATAGGTGCATAGGTCAGGAAGCTTTATATTGTCCCCGCATGAATGCAATAGGAACTCTGACGAAATTTTATTAAGCATTTTAAGGGAAGAAATGGTTGACTACTATAAAAGGAGTATGAGTATCATAGTATTATGTGCCGACTGTTTCTTGGCCTTCTGGAAAAATGTAGTCTTTTCATTGTCCAATAAACCTCGGTGTCGTCCATATTGAGAACACTTTCTAGAGAGTGGTAGAAACCAGAGCAGTCCAGACAGGCACACGGCCAGAGGAGCAGCTTAATGGGCGCTTAGCACTCACATAATGTGGCATAAATCGTTCGTCGTGCCTTAACTTTCACTGATGACATCGTGTGATAACGATCCCTGCCATTAGAAAAATTGCCATTAGTATTAGATTATCCATTATGTAGGCTGGGCATGATGCAAGTGAGAACACCTTTAAAAAGTTTAAAGTGCTAGGGGCACTTGGGCAGCTCAGGCGGTTAACTGTCTGCCTTCAGCTCAGACCATGATTGCAGGGTCCTGGGATCGAGCCCCACATCGGGCTCCCTGCTCAGTGGGGAGCCTGCCTCTCTTCCTCTGGCTTGTGCTTTCTCAATCTCTCTCTCACAAATAATTCAATAAAATCTTTTAAAAAATAATAGTTTAAAGTGTTATATAAATGCCAAATATAATTGCTTGTGGAAGACTTTATTAACATTTAGCGAAATATATCCCTTCTATAGAATGAAGGAGTCAGATTCTGTGATTTCAGAATAGCCTTCCAGTGTCCACCTTCCATAGTGGTGTGCTCTCATGTGCTGGTCATCCTGGGTGTGGCTGGTCATTGCACACTCCTAGGAACCAGAATCACCTTAATACTCCCTGTGGGAAGAGCTGGAGAAAGAAAAAATTCAAAGCCAAGTTGTTTAGGATGCCAGGAATTTGGATGCAAGAATGTGCTCAAAAAGGAGCAAGATAAAATTCTACGCTCCCACAAATTAACATTTAAAAAAATGTTTGTGTACATTTTTGCTTGTTTTCATGAAACAGTGGAGGCGCTGCATTTGGGAACATTAATGGCTGCCCATGGCTATTTCTTTCCAATCTCGGATCACGTCCTCACGCTCAAAGATGACGGCACCTTTTATCGGTTTCAGGTAAGTTTAATGAAAGTATTCCTTAACGCTAAAAATAGAAGTCTGCATTCTGTTTGCTGATTGTTTTTACAGAAATTTTGGAGACATGACTTATTTTATTTGACTTAGTCTAGTTAGATACTAGTTAGTGTTAAATATAAGAAATCAATAAGCAGGGAAAGATAGAACGTGCTTGGTTATGATGATTTGTGAAAGCTAAATTATGTGATGATTGAAGTTATGTTTTATATTAAAGCTTGAGAAAAATCCTCTAGAGAGTGGTTTGCTGGAATTCAGGACAAGGAGAGTTCTTCACGTGTTAGCTGCCTTAGCCCCTGGGAAGGAAGCTGACAAGTGTCACTGACTCGGTTACACTCTGGAGCTCTGTCCCTGATATAAGACTGCCTTCAGTCCAAGGTCATTTTCAGATGAGGCAGATGCTCTTATGCTTTCAGAAGTGATTGTGGACTCTGATTTTGGTCCTTGAGCATGTAGCTGACACTCGAGTTCATAGTGACTTACCTGAAGTAAATTCTACATTTCATTGGGCAATATAGTTCATTAATAATGGGCTGGGGGATTCTAGCCCATAAAATTAAGACACATTTGGGGCGCCTGGGTGGCTCAGTGGGTTAAAGCCTCTGCCTTCGGCTCAGGTCATGATCCCAGGGTCCTGGGATCGAGCCCCGTATCAGGCTCTCTGAGAACCTGCTTTCTCCTCTCTCTCTCTGCCTGCCTCTGCCTACTTGTGATCTCTGTCTGTTGAATAAATAAATTTAAAAAAACCTTTAAAAAAAATTAAGACACATTTAATGCCAGAGTTCGAACCCTAGCTTTTAGGTATTTTTAGAGGATTCTGCCTATCGTCAGGCTTTTAGACATTGGAGTATGCTTTCTCATTTGTTCTAAATATTATTAGATTTTCCCTGTCTAAATAAATGACAAAATAATAACTTGGCTGCCAAAGAACTTCGTTGGACAAACAGAGAACAAACAGGGAATATGTTTTAAAAACATTTAAAGACCTTTGTCTTCTAGAACACTCTCTGCCACTTCCTCAAGAACTTTTTATCCAAGGCAAATAGTCACAGGCCTTTATGTACTGGATAGCTAGGAAATAAAGCATTCTCTTGAAATCACGATATCGGCCTAAGTTTTCAAGCAACAGAAATTAGTTAAATTAATTAATATTAAAAGGCTTTAAAATAAAGGAACATCATCCTTTATACAGTTAAAGTAACTTACGGTCCTAAAGGTAGCTTTTTTTTTTTTTTTTAAGATTTTATGTATTTATTTGAGAGAGAAAGTGAAAGAGAGATTGAGCATGAAAGGGAGTAGGGTCAGAGGGAGAAGCAGACTCCCTGATAAGCAAGGGGCCCGATGTGGACTGGATTCCAGGATCATGACCTGAGCCTAAGGCAGTCGCTTAACCCACTGAGCCACTCAGGCACCCCCACCAAAGGGAAATTTTAATAAATAAAATTATTAGTGATAAGTAAAATATTTATATATTTGCAATACTTTTTTGATTTTTTAAGGTAATTACTTTTCTGCTACTGCAGGATTACATTTTCCATATAATCTTGCTTTCTTTGAAAAAGTTTTAGAGACTAATAAAAATCTCACAAATTCTGAATGAAAAGATTTTTCTTTTTACAAAAATAACAGCTTTTATCTATCTTAACAATCAGTGGTACCACTAAAATCATCTCTGTGTAAAAAAAAAATATCAATGAGAGAAGCATTGGATATAGTCTGTTTATCTCCAGAGAATTAACTAATTTAAAATTGTTCGTTGGGATGCCTGGGTGGCTTAGTCAGTTAACCATCTGCCTTTGGCTCAGGTCATGATCCCAGGGTCCTGGGATTGAGTCCCGCATCAGGCTCCTTGCTCAGCAGGGAGCTTGCTTCTGCCTCTGCCTGCTGTTCTCTCTGCTTGTCCTCTGTCTCTGACCAATAAATAAATAAAATCTTTGAAAGAATTTTTTTTTTTTCCTTAAAGCAAACTAGCTCAGACATTGACCCAAAGTTTGTGGTGATGTTTTGAGTTAACCTAATCTGCAATCTTTAACTCTGCTCTTGTGGTCCCCAGACTGAAATCTGTAGGCAGATAAGGTTTACATGGCTTAGTCATGGTCACGGGTCAAAAATGTGCAGGGTTGGGAATGGGCCACTCTGTATTCTGGAGGAAGTAGAGACTGTTTTTAAAGAGCTTTAGAACAAGACAAGGGAATGAGTGCAAGTGGTATAGGCAGAAGTTTAACAAGTTTTCAGTGTGCGTAGGCAGATGATAAATAGTCTTTCAAATTACATTAATTAATGTTAAATATTAAATGTTAAATATTTTAATGATCTATTTACATTTGAAATAGGCCCTAAATATGCCGTATTTGTAAATCTAATAAATATAAGATCTTAAAACCGAGATTTAAAAAACAAACAAAGGACACTCCAGACAAGTCAGGGATAATTGAATTCTGCCTTCCTGTCTGTGAAGGCATTAATCAGTTTATATTTGATCAGCCCTAATAATGGAAAACACATTATTGTTGTCCAAGGTGACCACTTCCATTTTTGTGTTGGTTCCAAGCAGCAGAAAGTTCTCTATTACGTTGAGCTGAAATTCAGCTCCCTGGGAGGATTTTTAAAAACCATGAATTAAAATGGGAAGCTTGCACTGTCATGTTTACTGTTCCTCCCGTGAATGACTGAGATGCTAACCATCATTAGGAATCTGAAGAAGCTTCAGGGCACGAGTTTGAGACAAACAGAACTCTTCATTTAATCTCATTGATATGCCACAGTATGTAAATTTGTCTCAATTTCTCAGCACATTTTTAATCTTGTGATTTCTGTATTTATTGTAAACTTGCAATTGTCTAATTATCCTCTTTTCGCTAGCTGGAATTGAGATCTGACATGATTCTCCAGGCCCCTTCATGACTTTCATTACATTAGCATACATGCAAAGGTTATTAAGTAATGGCTAGATCAGTTTTATCATAGCTAAAGAAGCCAACTGTGAAAAAAAAAGAGAGAGAAGCTCAGACATTAAAACATCCTGGAGTCTACTTGAACTTTTAAAAGTAAATTTTTAGGGCACCTGGGTGGCTCAGTTGGTTAAACGACTGCCTTCGGCTCAGGTCATGATCCTGGAGTTCTGGGATCGAGTCCCACATCGGGCTCCCTGCTCAGCAAGGGGAGTCTGCTTTTCCCTCTGCCCTCCCCGCCTCGTGCACTCTCTCTCATTCTCTCTCTCAAATAAATACATAAAATCTTTTTAAAAATTTAGAAAATAAAAATAAAAGTAAATTTTTAAATTTTAACACACGATAAGCATTTGTCACTTAAGTTCTTTTTTACTAGAAATTAAAATATTTCCTAGAAAAAAATCTTGCAATATTTGTTGCAAATGTTGGTTTTATGGCACTTCCACATAATATCACAGCACAAAATACCTTCATTCTTTTATTTTTAGTCAGGAAGCCCTCACTAAAGTAAATGATAGAAGAATAAAGAAAAATGATAAGAATGCAGCTAAGAACATTCCTCATGGCTTTGAGAAAGAAGTATGTGTCTGACCAGTCTGACTAGAATAGATATTTTATTTTTTTTTTTTTTAAAGATTTTATTTATTTATTTGACAGAGAGAAATCACAAGTAGATGGAGAGGCAGGCAGAGAGAGAGAGAGGGAGGCAGGCTCCCTGCTGAGCAGAGAGCCCGATGCGGGACTCGATCCCAGGACCCTGAGATCATGACCTGAGCCGAAGGCAGCGGCTTAACCCACTGAGCCACCCAGGCGCCCCTAGAATAGATATTTTAAAAGTTAGATACGTGTACACACACACACACACACACACACACCCTCACAAAATAAAGGGGAAAATCCTTTTGAAAAGTACCTCATAGACTAGCGGCCCAAAAGACTTCAATTACTTTGTCTCCTGTGGTTCCCATAAATCCTGGCCCAATTTTACCAGCAAAGCTCTTGATTCACATGGAGATGGGGCCATAGAAATCCTTGATGTCTTCCTTGTCCACTGCTCCAACTCTCCCCACCCCACCTAAATTCTTGTTGTCATTTTTTTTTTAAGATTTTATTTATTTATTTGTCAGACAGAGATCACAAGTAGGCAGAGGAGATAGGCAGAGAGAGAGGAGGAAGCAGGCTCCCTGCTGAGCAGAGAGCCGGATGCGGGACTCGATCCCAGGACCCTGAGATCATGACCTGAGCCGAAGGCAGAGGCTTAACCCACTGAGCCACCCAGGCACCCCTCTTGTTGTCATTTTGTTCACATGTGTAACATCAGCAGATTTCTTCATTATCCTGCAGCAATTCTCAAGAAGGAGTAGAGGGTAAATCACAATCCCAGGGAGTCCCAAGCAGTTTGAAAAAGCTTTCCCTCAGAGCGTCAAATGGTTCTCCCCAGCTACCCTTTCCTCCTTGAGTATGCCTCTTCCGGCGGGAGACTTATCCAACAGTTACTCAGAGATCTCTTCGGCTATGCTCATTACACACGGGTAGCTGATATAAGTGACTAACAAATATGATTAAGCCCACAAGTTTGACATCTGCAGTGACTTGTTTCATCATCATCAAAGTTTGAAAGAGTAGACAGGTGGTCGACCATTTGCCTCCTGGTCTGGAACCTCGCGTGTCCATCTTGTGGGCCTAGAAAACCCCTATGAGAAAATACAAAATGTTGATGATACAGGGCTTTCCTGATCAATTTCTTTGTAGTTCTGCTGGTCAGTTTCTAGAATTTCACAGAATGAGATTTCTGTCGATCATGAGTCACATTAATCAACTAAAATTGATTAAATTGAAACAATATTCTAATTGTACTTGATTCTACAAGTAAAATTTGTTTTTGAAAAGTCACCTCTGGTTTCTGCAGTTTAAGAATTTAAAGCAATAACTGTTTTTATGGAGAAATTTTTTTTTTTTTAAAGAAGACAGGAAATTTGCTTAAGTCTAGTTGAGTGATGTTGAGAGCTGCCTTATATAATGAACAAAGCCAGACAAATGATTGCCAGATTTTAGGGAAAATTGTGATGCTTGAGCATGGATCTTCTGAAGGCAATAATGAAAGACTTGAAATATTTGTGATATTTAAATATATTTCATCCTGAGTCTTGCTGAATTTAATAGTCTGCTTTTCATCTTTTAAGTACCTCCTGGTACTATACACATGTGGAGACTGAACAATTGTTCAGCAAAGTAAATGGGGAAGAAAAGCCTTACACAAGGCCTCTTTGGGTGCTTTTCCTGGATTACAGAACATGCATTATCTGCAAACCATTCTGGGTAATTGCTGAAGAAGAACACAACTCGAAAACCAAGATCTCGACTGACTTCATGTGTATTTAACCTGGGTTCCACTTCTTTTTATTCCACAGACACCCTATTTTTGGCCATCAAATTGCTGGGAGCCGGAAAACACGGACTATGGTCAGTGCAATATCTCATTTTATTACAACAGCTACTGTGTATAGATGAGCATGTGCTCACATTTTATGGCTTTGTAACAGAGAAAAGAAAATCCGAGCTATCAGTATGGGACCAATATTTCGAACATTAAATTTGTGGATGGCTTCGTTTGGGAAGGGTTAGTCACAAACCTGGTGGCAAATTTTTCCAGGGTTTAGTGCCCCATGAAATCATTTAAAAAAAAAAAAAAAAAGAAAGAAAGAAAGAAAGTTTCTTCTGAATAGGTTAAAGAGCCATAAGCAAGCTTAGAAAGTTGTTCTTATTATTTCTGTAGCGTCTTGGTCCGCTAGAAAGAGCAGCAAGGGGGCTCAGAATTCCAGAGTGTTCAACTTTCCTCTCTCACTTAGCTTTGTGATCTGTGGTCAATCCCTTGACTTTCCGGGGCTCCGTGTTTCTCACGGTTATTTCAGGCACCCTCTGATTCTGTAGGTATGTTAAACACGGAGAGGCAAGGAAAAGGAAAGACGCAAGAGGAAGCTTAACCATGATAACTCACGTTTAGTGAGATTAGAACGAACTCCTTTCAACAACCATGATTTTAGTTAAGCCTTTCAAGGAAATAGGCCCCTAACAAGTACCCACCTTTTCACCTTTTCCTCCAGGGTAAAACTGAATGGTTTTGAAATGTCATTTCTGCGAATATTTGTTGAGGACTTTTTCCCATGTCAAGGGCTGTTGCAGGTACTGGAGTAACAAGGTGACCCTGACTCCACATGGTTGGGGAACTCATAGGCCAGATGAGATGAAAGAATGATACAGAAGGAGTTCCTGTAGAGTGCTGAGTGACTGTGACAGGGCGTCGGCAACATTAGGTACACGTGTAAGGTCATGGGGACTGGCCGTACTCCAGACATCCCAGGCGGATTTCACAGAAGAGCTGAGAACCATTTAAATTGGATTTTAAAGGAGGAGGGAGACTTGTCAGGAGACCATGCAGGGAACCCATTTGAGGCAGAGGGCCAGCATGAGCAAGGGCAGTGAGAAGCTTTGTAGCCGTCTGGCTTTCTTTAGCATTGCTCTTGGACAGACATGTTTATAAGAAGACCGTAGAAAAATCCTTGAAAACCAATGGATCACTCCTTCATTTTTGTCATCTCGGAAACTTGAGTTTCATAGTTCATCCGAGATTGATCAGGTGCCAGTCAAAGATTCAAACTAACATGGAAAACAACCCCAAAACTAGAATATTTATAAATGAATAGAATAGTTGATTCCAGCAGTGAGAAGGCTGATTTATTCATTCATGGCACACGTTCTTCAAAACTGAGGCCCTCAGAGAAAGAAGGTGTGTCTAGAAATGGCTGCTGGCGTATGGGGTCTGAGCTGGAGAACTTTGTGGAGATTTTGCCCAACCTGGGATATCACCTGAGAGCTGTCTCACTAAAAAGTATGGAATTCTAGTGGAGGAAACAGTTGGATGGCTGAGAAGAAGGCCTTAGAGAAAGACCCACATGCTGGCAGGCCAGACGGATCTGACCTCCAATGCTTTCGCAGCCTCACGCCAACTGTGTGACTTTGGCTGAGACCCGTACCATTTCTGAGACCCAGTCTGCTCACTTTTCAAGCAGAAATAATAATACTGACTTCCTTCAGTTGTCTAAATAATCCAAATTAATATGCCTGAGGGAGCTGGAATCGCTGCTCTCATATTCAGTCAATCTGAACCGTTTCGCGCTCCTCGTGGTTATTGCCTGGCTCGTATATTGCCTCTGCTCCTTGCAGAAAAGCAAATTCTTCTTCTCCACGTTTTCTCTGCACATCTTTCGTGTTTTCCACAAATATGTTAGTGTTCCCAATAACAGCTCGTGTTTCATTTCACAGTAGATTGATGGTCCAGCGCGAAGCCTGAGGAGATGGCGTGGCCTAACAGCAGATCAGTTCCAGAACATCCCTCCAAGCCAGTCATCTCACAGTGATCAGAGTCATTCAGTTTCCCATTAACTCCTGCCATGTCCATGTCAGAGAGGGAGTCGTCTTCTACTTTATGCCCACAGCTGGAGTGCCTGAAATTTGTTAACTAACCGTAGATGTAGCCTTGAATGATTATATTTGGGGTTTTTTGGTCCTGAATGAACATACACCGGCTTGTGTCCAGGTTGCTTGGATTATATACAAGTGAAGAATAAAGCAGTTATTCAGTAGGAGATTATGGGGGGGAAAGACCAGAAGGACACGATAATGATCTCGGATCCGTACCGCTCTTGCTGGCGATGATGCTGCATCTTCTTTCATTTTTCTCCTCAGGCACACGTAAGTCACAGCAGCAAGACAAATGACCCAGCTCTGAATCCCCTCCCACCGTGTGTGTAAAGAACACTGGCAGGAAATGGGGACCCCAGTTTATAAAGGCGGTAGTGATGCCATTGGGCTGTGGAGCCAAAACACAGTGGTTACTCAGACTGTCTTTTGTAAGACCACCTGGGGGCTGGCGGGAGTTTCATGCCTAAAGCACTTAGCTTAAAGCATGTTTTCTCTGCCTGTATTAGGATCCCAGGCTCTGTCTCCATCACCAGGCTGAACTTACCAAGGAGGTTCGATGCTTTGGTCTCATGCTTTTCCATGCTTACCTTGGTCTCATAGGAAAATAGAACACATTGATAACGTGTCGTGCCCAAGACAAGCCAGTGCGGGACTGCAGGGCTGCATAGCTAGGAACACCGTTCTCTGAAGGTCAAATTAGGGGAGATTTTGTGGTATTTTTCACCCAAGTACAGAAAGCATTCCAGTCCAAGACCGTTAAAATGGAGTCAGGAACGGACTTCCACAAGCAGGCCTGCGGCAAGAATGCCCCAGCACAGAGGCCTCGCGGTGAGGGCCGGAGGACAAGGCCCAGGGTAGCTCGGGAGAACTGTTCTGAGAAGTAGTAGCACAGCAGCAGTGTTGCAAACTGAAACAGAAGCCGTGACGGGATTTTTACTGCCATCTCTAGGCACACACATTCAGACAGCCCCCTCCCGAGGGCGGAGTCTCCAGTGTTCAAAAAGGACTAGCACCCCAAGTAATCAGGATTTCCAGGAAAGACAGGAGCTGATTCTAGCTGGATGACTCACCCACCCAATCCTAGCTCTCTTGGAGCCTTTCTTATTTAGTATTTCTGTCTTTTTTCAAGATTTGTTTGCACTAATTTGTATTCTTCTAATATTATATTTAAGTAATTTTTTTTTCCTGATTGTTAATTGTCTTTTTGGCACTCCCTTCACTTCTGCTCCCTAGGGACGTACCTCACTCATGTCATCCTAGGGGTAATGTAACTGAGACCAACACATGACAGTGGCAGACAGACCTTTGGACAATGGAAATTACTGAGAACTTTGCTTTTGGTTGTAGGACGACAATTTGTGCCTCAGAAAATATCCAACCAATATCCATCGTTCCTCCGGGACGATGTGAAGACTTTCAGGCCTATGAAGACAGAGTGTTCTTTTTGATCTCCTCCTCCTTACGGACTACATAACACTAAATGCCGCTTCTCAATACATGCTAAAATAATATTAAAAAGAACCTGAGAATTCATACACTTTTCATAGATACAGTAAGAGGCCAGCAGAAGAAAGTATTCTAGTTGGCCAATCACAGCAATTAATTCTTTGCTGATGAAAATGATCACAGCAGTTTTGATATAAATAGTAATTTTTCCTTCAGGGACAGATTTTAAGTTGCTCGGTTACCTTTGATAGAAAGATTGCTATATCAAAAGTTCTGTGTTTTGGGGAGGATTGTATAATTAATCAGAGAGATCAAATACACAATGAACCAATTTAAAAGAACTGCGAAGTCAACACAGAAGCAAAACCAAATAGCATTTACGGCTTCAGAACTGTGTCTCAAATGTTGGGTGACTGGCGAAATAACAGTGCTTTAAATGATTGTATATTGAATATTTAAAAATGGAGAATTCAGGATGCTGGGGAAAATGAGAGATCTTCACTTTTCTAAAAGCAGGCATTATTTAGTTTTTGACCTAAAACATTGCAAAGCTTTCCGATAAATCCATTCCCATAATTAATGAAATTGTAGAGGGGAAAGGGAGGTGCTTCAGCTTCATTCTTTTGGGAACTTAATTTATATGTTTATTTTATAAGAGCTTTAATTTAAAAGCCTCTGCAGTTCTACTTCACAGTCCTCCGTCGAACTCCCAAAGTCTCTGTCATTCAGTTTTTACGAATCTATCTGGTATATCTATTTTTGAGGCCATATGTTAGTGGCTTAGTTAGAGAAGAGATTTTTTTTTTTAATATCTAGTGTTTGGAGTGGCATAAAATGATTAAACAGAATGTGCAGTCCCATAAACCACCTCAGCCCTACTCACACGCTTCTGTATTATTAATACGTTACATGAGAGCGGTGCATTCATTACTACTGATGAACCCATATTGATGCATTATTACTAACTAATGTCCATAGTTTATGTTAGGGTTTAATCTTTGTATCGTACACTCTAGGAGTTTTGACAAATGTATTACAAATGTAATCACATGTATCCACCATTACCGTGTCCTACAAAAGAGTTCGACTACCCTAAAGATTCCCCGTGCTCTACCTATCCATCCCTCCGTTTTCCTTCCTGAACCCCAGGCAACCACTGTACGTCTTCCCAAATCCATAGTTGTTTCTTTTCCAGAATGTCATAGAACTGGGATCATCCGGTAGGCCGCCTTCTCAGACTGCTTCTGACACTCAGTTACGTACATTGATTCCTCCATGTCCGTGCATAATCGGATGGCTCACTGCTTTTTAGTCATGCGATAGTAGTCCATCGTATGAGTATACCAGCTTGTTTATCCGTTTACCAGCTCAAGAACATCTTGGCTGCTTCCACATTTGGTAATTACGAATAAAGCCGCTGTAAACACTAGTATTCAGTTTTTGTGTGGGCATTAGTTTTCAGCTCATTCAGAGAAATCTTTGGGAGAGCTATCACTGGATTATATGGTAAGATTATGTTTAGTTTTGTGAAATAGAGTCAAAAAGATTTCCATAGTGGTTGTACCATTTTACATGCTGACCAGCAACGGATGAGAGCTCCTCGCCAGTATTTATTGCTACAGTATTTTGAATTTTAGCCATTCCAATAGATGTGGTGTCTCATTGTTGAAATTTTTAATTCCCCAGTAACATACTATTTTTTCATATGCGTATGTGCATATGAATATTTTTCATATGAATATTTTTTCATATGCATATGTGCCAAGTGTCCATCTTTTTTGCTGAGGTGACTGTCCAGATTTTTGCTCACCTTTTAGTTGGGTTGTTATTTTCTTACTGGAAGTTTTAAGAATTCTTAGCCTGTTGTGAATATCAGCCCCTCATCAGATATGTTTTGCAAAGATTTTCTCTTCGTCTGCAGCTTCTGTTTTCATTCTTGAGTGGTGTCTTTTACAAATAAGTTTTAAATTGTAATGAAGGCCAACTTATTAATTTTTTTTCTTTCATAGATTGTGCTTTGGTTTTTATCTTAAAAAGTCATCACCAAACCCACGGTCACCTAGATTTTCTCCTATGCTCTCTTTAAGGAATTTATAGTTTTATTTTTTACATTTAGGTTTATGACTCATTTTGAGTTAAAACTTGTGAAAGTTGTAAGGGCTGAATTGAGTTTCATTTTTATTTTCTTTTGCAAGTGGATGTCCAGCTGTTCCAGCACCATTTATTGAAAAGACTCTCTTTCCTCCATTGAATTGCCTTTGCTCATTTGTCAAATAACAGTTGGCTGTATTTGTGTGGGTCTATTTCTGGGCTTTCTCTTCTGTTCCATTGATACATTATCTATTCCCTCACCAACGTCATAGGGTGTTGATAACTGTAACTTTATAATAGGTTTTTGAAATTGGGTATCATCAGTCCCCCAACCTGGTACTTATCCTTCAGTATTATATTACATATTCTGCATCTTTGCTTTTTATATAAACTTAAGAATCAGTCTTTTGTTATCCACAAAACTAACCTGCTGGGATTTGACGGGGTTACAGATCAAGCTGAGAAGAATTGACATCTTGACAATATTGAGTCTTCCAATCCACGAACATGGGTTATCTCTCCATATTTAGTTCTTTCTCCAGTATTTTTCATCAGCATTGTGTACTGTTTTTAGTAAAGGTCTGGCATTTGTCTCACTCTGTCTCATTTGTTTCACTTAGCATAATGCCCCTAGGTCCATCTATGTTATCATCAATGGCAAGATCTCATTCTTTCAGTGCTTTGCTGAGCACTGGCAAGTGCAGGTTTCTAGTTGTAGAATGAATAAGTCATGAGAACAAAAGGTACAGCATAGGGAAGTGGTCTGTGGTATTCTAATAGTGTTGTATGGTGATAGATGGTAGCCACATTTGTGGTGAATAGAACATAATGTTTAAACTTGATTCATTATTTCATACACTTGAAACTAATAATATAGTGTGTCACTATGCTTTAAAATTTTTCCACTAAAAATAAAATAAATATAAAAAAATAATTTCATATTGGCTAGAAGTCAACATAATAATATTTTGCATTATTAGTCAAACAATATGTTATCATTTATTTATAAGTGATATATTACTGGAAAAAAATCTGGTACCCATTTTGTTAAATTCTTACCTAAGTATTTTTTTTTTTAGCACACTATTTACATTTGTATGTTATTATCAATGGTAATATATATTTGATTTCTATTTCCATTTGTGTGTGTGTGTGTATTATATATTAGAGTTTTTGAGATGTTCTTTACTAAGTTGAGAAAGTTTCCTTCTATTCCTAGTTTGTTCAGAGCTTTTGGGGTGTGTGTGTGTGTGTGTGTGTGTGTGTGTGTCTGTGTGTGTGTGTGTTTAGTGAATGGGTGCTAGATTTTGTCAAATTCTTTGTTGGCATTTGTTGATAAGATCATACAGTTTTTATATGTTAGTCTATTGATGTGATGGGTTTCATTAACTGGCTAGTACTGAACTTATAGAATATTAGGAATGACTCCTTTTGCCTCTGTTTTCTGAAGTAATTGTGGGGAGTTGGTGAAAACATCTTAGCTTGGTACTTTCTGTTCTGGTAGGTTATCAATTATTGATTCAACTTGTTTAATAGATATAAGCCTATTCAGATTATCTTTTTCTCCTTGTGTGACTTTTCGTATATTGTGTCTTTTAAAAATTGGTATATTTTACGTAGGTTATCAAACTTGTAGACTAGAGTTGTTTTTAATGTCCTTTTACTATCTTTTCAAAGTCCATGTATCTACATGTCCAATGTCCATGTAGTGATTGCCATTTTTTGCTTACATTAATACTTTGTGACTTCTTTGTTTTTTCATTAGCTTAACTAGAGGTTTATCAACATTGATCTCTTCAAAGAACCAGCTTTCGATATTGTTGAATTTCTTTTTTGGTTTCCTGTTTTGGAGTTCATTGATTTCTGCTGTAATTTTTTAGTGTTCTTTTCTTCTGCTTGCTCTGAATTTAATTTGTTCTTCTTCTTTTTTTTTTTTTCCTTTCATTTCCTATATTGGAAGTTCAGTTTATAGGTTTCAGATCTTTTCTTAAATATATGCATTCAGTGTTACAAATTTTCCTCTAAGCACACTTTTCACTGCATATAAGATTATGTTAACTCATATTCTTATTGTCTTTTAGTGAAAATATTTTTTTAATGTTTCAAGATTCATTTGACAACATGTTATTTATAAGTGGTTTTTTTCCCATTTTATTTTATTTTATTTCTTTTCAGTGTTCCAGCATTCACTGTTTATACACCACACCCAGTGCTCCATGCCATACGCGCTCTCCATAATACCCACCACCAGTGTGCTGTTTAATTGCAAGCATCTGAGGGCTTTCTAGCAATCTTTCTTTTATTGATTTCTGGTTTAATTTCATTGTTGTCTGAGGGCATGCTTTGTGAGATTTCTATATTTTTTAAATTTATTTGAATGTGTCTTGTGGCCTAGAACATGATCTATTTTGGTGTGACATGTCCCATGGGAACCTGAGAAGGTTGTACATTCTTCTGTTGTTGGATGGAGTATTGTATAAATGTCAATCAGATCCAGCTGATTGATGGAGCTCTTCTGTTCGGCTTGTCTTTACCAATTTTTTGGCCGGTGGAGCCGTCAACTAGAGATAGATGCATCTCGAAGTCTTTAATCATACAGTGCTTGCCTTTTTCTCCTTGAAGTATCTCAGTTTTGCCTCAAGTACTTTCAGAGTCTTCGTCATTTGATGGCATATTTACAACATTCACATTAAGGAGATTATTAATATAGTTGGATTAATATCTGTCCCACTTGTAACTATTTCCTATTTATATCCTTTTTTGACTTCTATTCATTTTCTAACTTCTCTGGCTTTAATTGGGCATTTTATATGATTCCTTTTCTCATCTCTCTTAGTATATCAATTATATATATTTTTTAAAGATTTTATTTATTTATTTGACAGAGAGCGCACAGCAGGGGGAGTATCCAGGCAGAGGAAGGGAGAGAAGCAGGCTTGCCCCTCCCTCCCCAGGTCGGGAGCCCAACGCGGTGCCCCATCCCAGGACCCCGAGACCATGGCCTGAGCCAAAGGCCAACACTTCAAGACTGAGCCACCCAGGTGCCCCTGCTACACTTTTCAGTTGTTTAAAAATTTCCCTAGGGTTTTAAATATTCATTCACAACCAATCTAAGACCACTTTCAGAGAACACTAGACACTTTGCGAGTAATAGAAGCACCTCATGAGAGAACAACCGCACGTACTCCTCCCAGTCACACAACACTGCTGTCGCTCCCTTCACTCAGTACAAGCTATCATCACTGACTAGACCCTTGCTATTGCTATTTTGAACAAATGATTATCTTTTAGATCAGCTCAGAGTAAGAAATATGAAATGTTTTGTTTCACTGTCATTGATTCCTTCTCTAAAAGTCTTCCTTTCTTTTTTGGATCGGAGTTTCAACCTATATCACTTTCTTTTTCTCTGAAGAACTTCTGTTAACGTTTCTTATCAGGCTGGTCTACTGACAACAAATTCCCTCAGTTTTTATTTGTCACAGAAAAATCTCTGTTTCTTCTTCACTTTTGAAAGACAATCTTGCAGTAACGAATTCGAGGCTGGCGGTCTTTTCTTCGGGAATTCCCTTGCTCCAGGTGGTTTAGACCCTGGTATAACCCCAGTTTATCAGATACCGTAGTATGGTCTCCCCTCAGGAAAGCTTTGTTAAAAGAAGAACAGAATGTGGGTGTCTGGGTGGCACCGTGGGTTAAGCCTCTGCCTTTGGCTCAGGTCATGATCCCAGGGTCCTGGGATCGAGCCTGCTTCCTCCTCTCTATCTGTCCCTCCCCATGCTTGTGCTCTGCCCCCACATCTCCCCCCGGTTAAATAAATAAATAACATTAAAAGAAGAAGAAGAACAGAATGTCCTGGCTGTATTTTCAGATGGTTTCTGTTTCCCTCCTCTTGTTGGAAGCATGAGGGGGGTTTCCGAGATCCTCACTGTGCGAAGCTGGCAGGGGTAAAACTCACAAATGGGTGATATTCCCCCAACACTAACCCCCCACCCCTTGGACTTTTTAATGCTCTAGCATGTTCACACTTGAGCCTCCAGCAGTAAGTCACTTAGTTTTAGTTTTCCTACCCCGGCAGGGAGGTTTCTGCTCCAGGGAGTCGTGATTCTCTGTCTGTGTCTGACCGTCCTTCCAGTCTGGGGGCAGGGATTCCCCCTCTGTCTCCATTCCCGGATGGATGTAGGGAGAAACAGCTGGTTCTGACTCTGTTCGTCTTTTTTCGGTTTTGTGAGGATGGATGGGAATAACAATTTCCAAGCTGCTGACGTGCTAGACTGGAAACCAGAGAGCAGATTTTTATAGGGAAAAGGAAGAACTAATCACTACTGAGCAAGCTGTTCCTGTCTATTTGCTTCTGCTTTTATTTCATTTTGTTCCTTTACTATTTTATCATGGGACAGTCTCTGAATCAACTTCTGAGAGAAATGGGAAGCGAAGTTGGTTGTTTCTCTTCCACTGTTCTCCCTGTCCGCTGGCCTTTGGAGAGCGTCTGAGTCCAACCGTCAGTGTCCTGGAGAGTGTCTGAGTCCAACTATCAGTGTCCTGGAAAGTTTGAGGTGGTTGTTTTCCCCTCGATTTCCTTGTAGCTTTGGAGGTGGCCTAGAATGGAAAAGAAGAGGACCCTGGCACACTCCGTTGGCAGACCTAGATAAAAGGGTAAAGAAACAAAGAGTGCATCCAAGCTGAACTCTAATAAGGCTTGCATGATTTTAAATTTTATATATATTTCACCATAAACATGAGAACGTAATTTACATGTTAATGTTCCAACATGTTTTCCCCAAAGCTATATCATTTTATCATTACTGTGCCCTGGAACACGATCAGAGGTGCATCTAGAAAGAAAGATAAAACATTAAAACCCATAGGAATGTCACTCGTCTCTGAAAATTACAGATGCTCTGGGACAATTAAAAGTTTAAAACACAAAATTTAGAAAAAAGTTAAAAATCTTCACTGATTCAGCCAAATTGCAGTAATCCCCTAATTTGTGGAGATGATGGACTCTCATACATTTCTCTTAATAAAAAAGAAAAGTTATACTGTATTTTAGTTACTGCAGTCATAAAGGGTAGTATTGATATTATAATATAATAATAATTATATTATTATAATTATAATCTGCTTTATAAATTAAATAGTCACCATGAACTAGTTTAGCCAAAACAAACAAACAAGCAAAAAAAAACCAAACTGTGTCCTAAAAACAATCCATTTACCCCATATAACAATGAGAATGAGCTCATTATTCATTAAAAACACCTGAAGCATTCGTGGCATCTTCAGAGTAAAAATATTGGCACAAATCATCCTCCTCCTTCATAAAATGTCAGAGCTGGAGGGAGCCTGAGAGAGGATCCAGTCCATCCTTCTCTCTCGTGATGAGTTCCAGAGAGTGGCAGGACTCGCCAGGCCAAGGTCTCACCCCTCATTATTGGCCAAATTTAGAACACACTGAGGAGGGAGTTAAGTAGGAAGAGAGCTGAATCCCAGTGTTGCATAGCAACGGGCAGAGATGTTCAAGAAGAGTCTTCAGTGGTCGCAACTTTTCTCAGGCCACCAAGGATGCCAAAGGGGCCCTGCCTTTGCGTTTCTGCCACCGTAATGGAGCGCGTTCCGGCAAGCTGGATTTTCTGTGATTGACCTGGTCTGTGCTTTCATGCTAAGTCCGAAGTATCAGGTTCTTGTTAAAGAAATTTCTCTTTAAGCCAAAAAGTATTTTTCTAAGGCTGCCCCAACTCCTGCTGTTGCTTTTGGGTTTCTTTATAAAGCCTTGGGCAGCTCCCAGCGGTTACAATAAAGGTGGCAACACATTGTACTCACAGATCACTGTGCATTTGTCAGGCTTCAGCGCAGTTCCTCAGGCTGTTTCCCTGCGGGGTGGACTCGGAGGAGGGTGAGGACAAAGGGGTTATGGATGATGTGAGTCTCTAAGGAGTTTTGGAAGTGAGGTCTCGAGGACCTTGAGGAGCTAGCTGTTGTCTGAGGAAAAGGTTATTCATTACCAATAATAAAAATCTTGTGAGATCCTTTAGATGTCTATCAGTGGGTCATATACTTGGGAATGATTCTCGACACTCTTTTGGAGGTTTAGAGATAAAGTTTCCTAAAGGAATTATTAAAAGAGTAGACTTGCAGGATTCTGGTCGGACCTGTCGGGGTACGGGGTTGGTCAGGCTAGGATTGTCCTTAGCAAAACCTCAAGGTGAGGGCAGTTAAGTCCCCAGGGGAGAGCCACTCTGTCTGTTTCAAGGGCTTGTCAGTAGGTGAGGAATTTTAATGATTTTCTTCTCCCTCTGTTTCCCACATCAGCTAAACTTGAGGTGGGATGGCCTGAATTTTCTCAGACTCCACAGCATCTGCTTAGTTTACAGGGAAGACCGAGAAGTCCTCTGCCTGCGTGGCTGGTCCAGTCCTCTGTTCAAACCACCCGATGAAATCCCGAGAGTGATTCGTGTCAGGAGTAAATTCTGGGAAGGGAATCACCAGATACTACTTAGCAATTGCTGGGTAATTGCAGGTGCAATTGCTGGGTAATTGGAGGTGAAATTGCTGGGTAATTGGAGGTTAAGTCTTGTCCAAATCACGGACACACAGAAACACAAGGACGTATCAAAGGTAGGAGTTCCACGACCTCTTTCCAAAATGACCAACACAGAACAAGCGAACTGTGTAGACACTGGCTTGGAGATCCTGATCGCCATGGAGCATGTCTGTGCCTCGGGCCACTCACTGTAGTGAACGCAGTCACAGAGGTCTTCCCTGCTGACGTCTGTGTCACACAGTACGCAGCAGCGCCCTGCCAGGCGTCCGACGGACACGGGAAATAGAAAGTGGAAGGCTCAAAGCTCCAGCTCGCATTCTCACCAGTTAGGTTTTTGTTTTGTTTTGTTTTTTAAGATTTTATTTATTTATTTGACAGAGGTCACAAGTAGGCAGAGAGGCAGGCAGAGAGAGAGAAGGAAGCAGGCTCCCTGCTGGGCAGAGAGCCTGATGCGGGGCTCGATCCCAGGACCCTGGGATCATGCCCTGAGCCAAAGGCAGAGGCTTTAACCCACTGAGCCACCCAGGCGCCCCTCTCACCAGTTAATTTTATCTCACACCCGACACGGTCCGTTGTGTCAGTGCAGTTCAGCCCGTACTCGCTGAGCACTCGGTGGTGTGCAAGGCACTGGGCTGTTGCCGTGGCAGGAGCGAGGGCGGGTGAGAGACAGTCTCTGATCCACGTCAGCCGGCGGACCAGGAGAGGGACCGGGCAGGGTCCAAAAGGGAGCTGTTCCCTCCAGCATGAGCGTCCTCTGACCCGGGTTAGTTAGGACACGCATCAGCTCAGGACTTGAAATGTCCTCGGGGACCCTAAACGCATCGCCTTGGACTTGTCATTCTTTCTCTGGGAGCCCCTGAAGACCCAGAGCTCTGGGATCCGACGCGCCACTTCATATCCTCACTCAGCACTTAGTAGCGGTGGCCTCGTGTCCGTGACCTCACTTTTCTAAATTTCAGTTTCCTCATCGGTAAAATGGGATCTCAAAGTCCAATCTCCTTTTACGCCTCGTAGAGCATCAGTTATAAATGGGTATACATCGGTGGTTTTCATTCTCCCCATTTTTTTTGATCCCCACAGATTTCTAGGCTTTTTGACACCCTTATTCTCTCTCTCTCTTTTTTTTTTTTATGGTTTTACAAAATCTTATTCCATAATGAAGGCCTCTTTTGCATATTCCCCATTATATTGGAAATCTGTCAACAAAGCAGACAGAGGACAAAACGAAGGCTGCTGTCTCCCATACTGCTGGGTGCGTGACTATAAGATTGGTTTTTTCCCGGCTTCCTTAAAAAATGTGGCAAGCACCAGTTAAGACATAATGCTGTGACACCAGTCTTAAGTGGATTTTGATTTGCAAATCACATTCATCTCGTCTTGAAATAGCTTCATTGGTTTCCTTGGAAACTTTGAAATTGATTTTCAGGTGTGCATTCTGAGTTCCAAGGTTCATAACCATAGTGATACGGATCATCTTAGCACCTCGTGGTCTTTAATTTTTCTGCCCTCTGAGTTGGAAAAGTATTAGGTACTGGTGATCTTTAATAGAAGGTGCACGGCAATGTTTTAGGATCATTTGTGATGATTTGCGTATTTAACAATGCGTGAAGCATTTTAAATAATATGACTTATGCTCCAAAATTAGAAAGAATCTGAATTGTATTTCATTCAGTGTTTTAAAAAATAGGTTTATATCCCTCTGCCTTTGTTATTTTTCTACAGTCTAAGGCTAATATCATATGTCACCTGGGATGATTGACTGTGGACCAAGGTGCTATGTTAGGCAACACACATAAATTTTCTAAACTATCTTTGCCCGACCCTTACAGAAAGAACAACTTACTTTATCCTCCTTTAAAGCAGATTTTCTAACACTTAGATTTCTACTGCTTCATCTTTCTGGGCAATTGGAAAGCAACTGAAATTTAGAGAAGTAGGAAGACATACAGGAAACAAATGTTATCCTTTTGGAAAACTACAAGTGACAAACGTTAGTCAATAAAAATACTCAAGTTATTCTCAATTCTTAGACTTACTCCAAAACTACAGAAGAAAATAGATTTGTTTTACACTCACTCCTCCCTCGTGGATGTGTATCTGTGCAGTAAAGAGGAGCTGTTACACGTGGACCATGCAGAAAATGCAGCAAAACATGCTTTAAGGGGTGCCCGGGTGGCCCAGTCGTTAAGCATCTTCCTTCGACTCAGGTCATGATCCCAGGGTCCTGGGATCGAGCTCCCTCTCGGCAGGAAGCCTGCTTCTCCCACTCCCACTCCCCCTGCTTGTGTTCCCTCGCTTACTGTGTCTTCTCTGTCAAATAAATAAAATTTAAAAAACAAAACAAAACATGCCTTTAAGGACTGTCAGAGTGTTATATCATTAACAGGCTCTGTCTTTTTGGGGAGAAGCTTACGCACTGCTCACTTCTGCTTCATGTATTATTTGCTAACAAAAATTCAGTGCATTCTGGTCTCTTCTCCACTCTAACTCCCCTCTTCCAAAAAGAAGGAATGACATATTATATCTTGGAAATTAGACCAAAAAGGAAAGAATGAGATGCAAGAACCAATGATAAGAAATTGATAAATCAAAATAAACATGGATTTTGTTAAAATAATTAACTTTGGAGTTTAAACCAAAGTGGAATTAAAATGGCAGACAACAATACTGTATCAGTTGTGAAAAACTCAGCTTGTTTGACAACTTAAAATCACTCTTCCAAATGATATTCTCTCTCTCTTTTTTTTTAAATTTTCAGCATAACAGTATTCCTTGTTTTTGCACCACACTCAGTGCTCCATGCAATCCGTGCCCTCTCCAATACCCACCACCTGGTTCCCCCAACCTCCCACCCCCCACCCCTTCAAAACCCTCAGATTGTTTATTCTCAGGGAAGAAAATCACAATGGGAATTTTAAAATAGCACAGGGCTGGGATGCCTAGGTGGCTCAGTGGGTTAAAGCCTCTGCCTTTGGCTCAGGTCAAAATCTCAGGGTCCTGGGATTGAGCCCCGCATCGGGCTCTCTGCTCAGCGGGGAGCCTGCTTCTTCCTCTCTCTCTCTCTCTGCCTGCCTCTCTGCCTACTTGTGATCTCTGTCAAATAAATAATAAAATTTAAAAAAAAAAATAAATAAAATAGCACAGGGCTACATTTTCCTCTGGAGGTGTTCACAGACTTCTCAAGGTTTCCAAGGAACCACAGATTCAAGGGACTATGTTTCCTCCTTTTTTTAATATAGTCTTTCTAAGTGTCATGAAAATTCTCCTATTAAGGAAAAGCTTTTATATTAAGGAACATTTTTCAATAAAGTTTCACTTTTTAAAAGTAATATTTGGAAAATTTTGCAATATATTTATATTATTTTCATAAATTATAGATTAATAACATTTATAAAGACAAATGGAATCAGAAAAATTTTTCATAGATGCCTTATGATCACAAGAAATTTTAAAATTTCAACTAATTTATAAATATGTTGTTGTACAGAAGAGTAACAGGTGATCAGTTCTATAAGGGTAGTGTAGTTAACACATGACTTCAAGAAGAAGAAAGAATAATCCAAATTTCTCTCTCAGAAGAGCCTGTCCATGTATTTTCTGGATACATTTAGAGCCCACTGGATACATTTAGAAGAGTGGTTTAACAGTTATATTTTTAAGTGTGGATATCTATATTTTGGAATTAAATGATTCATGAATATTTAAATTTATGTTAAAAATTTTAGAGTCAAATTAAAAATAATGCACTTTTTTTTTCCCCCACCCCTGAGGTGAGTGCATGAGCAAAAGCCTCTAAAGTCTACACTTCAATGGAGGGCAGCTTTGGAGCAGGGCTGGGCGTGAGAAATTTCAGATAAAAGGATACTAAGACTTACTCCAAAATAACACCCAGGAAAGCATAGTTAAATTTTTTATTTCAAGTTCCATTGTGGAAGAAATATGTAAGATTTTAATATAAACTAAATAAACAAGGGAAAAGAAAGGAAATTGAGTTCTATTGAGCTCCTGTATGTAAAAATCCATCTGTTGCTTTACTTAGAAGCAGATTTTTTTTTCTTAAGGATTTCTTTTTTTTTTTTTTTTAAGATCTTATTTATTTATTTGACAGACAGAGATAACAAGTAGGTAGAGAGGCAAGCAAAGAGAGAGGAGGAAGCAGGCTCTCCTCGGAGCAGAGAGCCCGATGTGGGGCTCGATCCCAGAACCCTGGGATCATGACCTGAGCCAAAGGCAGAGGCTTAACCCACTGATCTACCCACACGACCCCCCTTAAGGATTTCTTTATGTACAACTGTCATGATATATTTATTCCCATAGTGCAAAGGAGAAGAAAATCAAGAAAAACTGAGTCAAGTGAGAAGTTCATGGCTAGATTAACACAACTGCTCCTTTAAGATTCAGCAAACATACTGTCCTCCGCTCCACCCAGATGGGAGGTCAGTCCAGCCGTATGGGCCAGGCAGCTGTCTTTTGCCCTGGATTTTGAGTCCCTTGAAGGTTCAAGGACAAAATCTTTCACTGTGTATCCCCTGTGCCTGGAACAATATGCAGAATTTCAGTAGGTGTTCGATAAACATTTAATTCAGTGAGAGACAGATTGAAGGAATGAAGAGTTCTGGGATTTACACCGTGGTCCAATGCATTATATTTAGCTTTAAAGACGCCAACTGTCTATGCTCACGTTGGTAGTAAGAAAACAATGTAAAATTATTAACAGCAACAATTTTAACAAAAATTTTGAACAGCAGCATTTGAAATGACCATCTCTGAATTTCGATGAGGACCTCTATGCTTGTCCTATGAGGCTTGAAATTACAGTTAGATGGGCATAAAATAGCCCTTCTCCTAGAACATCAGGAGAGATTTGAAGGGACAAAATTCTAAGATGTCGTAAGTCTATCCAAATGTGTCAGATGATGAAGGCAATTTGAAATACTTGGTTTTGATTTCATATTCTAAATGGATGTATAATCATTATGAAAACCTCAAAAGAGAATAGAAGCCAAGTGTATGAGAGAAACACAAGATACGCTTAGGAACCATTTACAAAGAATTATAGGATACATCATACATACTCTGATCTAATAAATGTATGTGAACACTAAATAAGGAAGCAGTGTGGTAGATTTTTACCACAAACTACCACCACTCCGGCCAGCACCTTGCTCGATGATAAGACTCCCCCATTCTTGCTAAGTCTCAGGGGTACTCTAGGAGCTTCTTGTCCTAAAGCCTTGAGCTGAGCCCTGCTTCTTGCCTTTGCTAGGTCTGAGAACGTTAGCTGAACTCTTCCATTCTGAGCTTTGTGTTTCTGTCTAATAAAATATATACATATATTTAATATATTTAGTGTTTATATATTATATACAATACATATAATATTATAAATAATAATACTTAATATATATTTAATAAACCTATGTTTTGTAGCTCATACCGGTATTGTCAGACACAAAGGAGATGAGCAGGAGATACATGGAAGTGACCTAGACACTAAATGAGCTTGGAAGTAATGGGGATTATTCACTTATTTATTAGATGGATAGCAAACATTAAGAATAAGGATTGTTTACCTACGTATTCCTCCCAGTATTGTCTCCTCCCAGTTTAACATAAGGATCGAGGGGACTAAGAACAGTGAGTGCATTGTTTATCTCTGTATCGTGGCGCCTAGAACCTCAGTTGGCCCATTGAATGAAACAAACAAGGACCTTTCAATTAATACAACATTACATCCTACGTTTGAAAAAAAAATACATCCATCCTTCTTAATATAGTTTGACTAGTCATAGCTTAAATGTATGCAGTATAGAGCAATTCTAAACTGTAAGTATCCTGTTGAATATTTAAAATGGAATTATTGCCAAGGTCATCAAGTCAAATTTTAATTTTTTTCTAAAAATTATATGTTTCTTTGAATCGGAGATAAACTCAGAATTTTCCTCAGACTTGACCAAAAAGCTGGTTATTGGTTCCACTACCAATACATTTAATCTTACATTTGCATAACACCTTATAAGTTTTCAAAAGGCCTTTACATGGATCATTGCCTTCTTTTTTCACAACCATCTTATGAAGTCAGGAAAAAATATATTAAAATTCCCAGGGGCGCCTGGGTGGCTCAGTGGGTTAAAGCCTCTCCCTTCGGCTCAGGTCATGATCCAGGGTCCTGGGATTGAGTCCCGCATCGGGCTCTCTGCTCAGCGGGGAGCCTGCTTCCCCACCTCTCTCTGCCTGCCTCTCTGCTACTTGTGATCTTTGTCAAAAAATAAATAAAATCTTTAAAATTTCCATTTATCAGGAATCTGACTCCAAAAGGAGAGAACACTTTGACACCTGCCTAGGAGCAGGCCTCGCTTCCTGATTTTGAGAATGACGTCTCGTGTTCACCTGCCCGAGCCCTGACTTGTGCCTGTGGTGTGTTCTTCTTGCATCTGTGGAGCAGCCTGGCTCACTTCATTTCTTTTTAACCTTAATTAGAATAATTTACCATGTGCAGACCTCAAGTGCGGCTCTTGTCACAGATCACTTTTGCTAATATGCTTTCATCAGGACGCCCGTGGGGAAGTTCCAGGGAAGGAGCCTATTACAGGTTCCAAAGGAAAGGAAAGAAATGTGATAAACAGGTAAAATCAAAGGGCAAAATTCACTTTATAGAAGTTAATGAAACAGGGCCTCAGATGTTTCGCGAATCTCTGTCACGTCCTGATCCTGATCTGCCTTGACCAGGCTGCTCTTCTGTTCTTACCTTGTACTGTCCTGGACACCCTAGGCCTCTTTATTTCAGCTGGGAGATGGAGAACTTGTTCCCCAAGTGACCTTACGTTTTAGGATACACCCTTGATTCAGAGCCTGTACTGACTCTTTCTCCAAACAGAGTGGTTATTTCCAGATAGCTGGGTCTGCATTCCAGTTCAGCTGCTGAGTAGCGTGTATGTACTTGAAAAAGTTAGCTCTCTCTGCCCTTTTAACAGTAGCACCCCCACCCGGTAAGGTTGCTTGAAGGATTACTTGGCTAATTTATGAAGGATCGAAATGGTGCCTGGCACAGTGTAAGTGTTACCTTTACTGTTAGTATTTCCATCTCCATTATCTATTATTTTCAGGGTTTTATCACTATCATCATTATCTCCTCCTAAAAAGAAGAGAAACAACCTCAAAGGTCATTGTAGGTCTGTCTGTCGGGAAGCAGATGGTTTCATTTTATTAAGGCTACTGGATGCAGCGGTGAGGAGGGGAGTGCAGGGGCAGCAGGCAGGGGGCCAGGGTTCTCACACCAGTTTTTCTTTTGGCAAATAGGAGTGAAGAAATAAGAGATGGAAGCAAACTTGGAGCGGGAATTGCAAATAGGTTAGCCATGCCGCGTTTAAGAATCAGCTTTTCCTCCCCTACTGGCTGCTTTTCTGAGAGGCCATCAACCTTCAGTGCATGCCGGGAGGGATCGCCATGGAACCCACCCAGGGCCATTTTGAGATTCTCTGTCCTGTAGAGACGTTCTGGGTTCGAGTTCCAAAATCATGCGCTGGGGGGGGGCGGGGCGGACTGTCCCCAGTGCGCCCCGGGCGGGTCGCGCCGTCGGGCCCGGGGGGTTTCCAGGCGCCACGCCGTGACCAAAATCACTATATGAGTCATATCAGATTGCTGTCTATGTAGATAAGTAACAGGAAACAGGTGTGTTATTTTCTAACAAAAAAATAGTGTATTTCAACCATCCTTAAGATAGAAGTTATGTTCTTCTATTATATTATTATTATTATTATTAAGCTGTCCACTCTCTGATTTACTATCCCTTTGCCTTATGTGAACTTGAGCAACGTATTAAACGTGCGTGGCAAGCACATCATTGCCATTTCTGTCTCTTACAACCCTCAGTTCCGCAGTTCCCCTTACACTACAATCCACACCTCAGCCCTGGCCAAAGGTTCCTGCCTCCCCAGCCCAGACGGCAGCCACCCTCACTGCCTCCCACCCTGTCCAGGCTCCGACCCTCTACTTTGAGGACACCCTGCTCATGTCCTGCCTGGAGTCCCCTTGCTGGACTGTGATGGTTGCGCTCTACCCCCAGAACCTTCTGGAGCTGGTTCATTTTCCCAATTTAGGTCGCAACTCGAATGTTATCACTTCAGAGAGTCCTTTGTGATCCCTTCAATCTAAAGTATCAGCCCCATCCGCACACCCTCCGTTTCGCCCAGTATCTGTCACAGCTTGTCACAGCTGGGTAATTAACCAGTTGCTTTAGTGTCTACTGCTTGACTTTGACTCTGGCCTCAACCAAGAATTAGATTTTTTTTTATTTTTTATAAACATATATTTTTATCCCCAGGGGTACAGGTCTGTGAATCGCCAGGTTTACACATTTCACAGCACTCACCATAGCACATACCCTCCCCAATGTCCATAACCCAACCCCCTTCTCCCAACCCTGTTCCCCCCAGCAACCCTGAGTTTATTTTGTGAGATTAAGAGTCACTTATGGTTTATCTCCCTCCCGATCCCATCTTGTTTCATTGATTCTTCTCCTACCTCCTTAACCCCCCATGTTGCATCTCCACTTCCTGATATCAGGGAGATCATAAGATAGTTGTCTTTCTCTGCTTGACTTATTTCACTAAGCATGATACCCTCTAGTTGCATCCATGTCGTCGCAAATGGCAAGATTTTATTTCTTTTGATGGCTGCATAGTATTCCATTGTGTATATCTACCACATCTTCTTGATCCATTCACCTGTTGATGGACATCTAGGTTCTTTCCATAGTTTGGCTATTGTGGACATTGCTGCTATAAACATTCGGGTGCACGTGCCCCATTTGTATCTTTAGGGTAATACCCAGTAGTGCAATTGCTGGGTCGTAGGATTGCTCTATTTTCAACACTTTGAGGAACCTCCATGCTGTTTTCCAGAGTGGTTGCTCCAGCTTGCATTCCCACCAACAGTGTAGGAGGGTTCCCCTTTCTCTGCATCCTCACCAGCATCTGTCATTTCCTGACTTGTTAATTTTAGCCATTCTGACTGGTGTGAGGTGGTATCTCATTGTGGTTTTGATTTGTATTTCCCTGATGCCGAGTGATGTGGAGCACTTTTGCATGTGTCTGTTGGCCATCTGGATGTCATCTTTGCAGAAATGTCTGTTCATGTCTTCTGCCCATTTCTTGATTCTCAACCAAGAATTTCTTAGACTCGTCCTGCCTTCAGTGTCTCATCTGCAAAGGAGTAAAATTAGTAACACCTGCTTGTTGCTGCGGTGGCGGCACTTGAACACCAAAACTTACATAAAATACTTGCATAGCTCCTGGTACATGGAAAGCGTTCAGTAAATATCAGGCATTGTTGTCTCATTATTATAGTACTATCCGTTGTCCATCACAGTCTAGACCAGTTTACTGTAAGCTAAGGGCAGTGAGGCTCCCCTGGGCTCATCCACTGTGTCCTCGGGGCTCAGAAGAAGCCTGGCACACCACACGTGCTCCGTGAGCGTTTGCTGAATGAAGGAACAAGGCATCTAGTATCCTTACACTTCATCTCACTTTTCCTTTTACTCCCCATAACAGCAGATATTCTGTTCTTCTCCAGGAACCAAAGATACTTTGGAGCCTCTGTAATTACTCCACACAGACCCCTCTCATTCCTAAGAGTCTTAAAATCTTTATAAAACCAATACCTTTCTTAGAAGGTATTTACCAGCAGAGGCTGAGCCGTTGGTGCCATGTGGCCCCCTGCAGGTAGAGGACAGTATTACAGCGAACACAGCTCCAGGCTTCTGACCCCCATCACCCTGTCTTTGGGCAGTTGGAAGCTGACTCCTTTGCCCTCTCCAAGCATTCGTCCTTTTGAATTTCTCTGGAATGTAAGCTCATTGAGAATAGGACCCTTGTCTGTTTGTTTTGTTCACAGCTGTACCCCCACCACTTAGATCAGAGCCTGGCATAGCAGGCATCTAGTAAATGTTTGTAGAATTGAATAAATAAATGAATTTTTAAAAATAGTTTTCTATCTTTTTATTCCCCTGCTGGCCCAGAAATCTGGTGCAGCTATTAACAGAAAATACTGACCACTTACTCAGTTGTATATGGAGTTTCAGTGTTGAGAGGATAAGATACAATAGGAAAAGAATGAGAAAGTAGAGTGAAGAATGAGATTAAAAATGAAAAATATAGGGGCACCTGGGTGGCTCAGTGGGTTAAAGCCTCTGCCTTCGGCTTGGGTCATGATCTCAGGGTCCTGGGATCCAGCCCCACATTGGGCTTTCTGTTCAGCGGGGAACCTGCTTCCCCCCTCTCTCTCTGCCTGCCTCTCTGCCTACTTGTGATCTCTCTCTGTGAAATAAATAAATAAAATCTTTAAAAAAATTAAAAATAATTTAATGGCACCAAGTTGCCTGTTATGAAAAAACTAATCATATGTTTAAAATTGAAGTATACATTAACATAAAATTTGGAAAAAATTTCAAGGTCACTGGATGGTGTGTTCCAGGTATAATAACACGTACGTACCTCCTGTTCATTATTTAAAATTCTTGGCAGTGCTAATTCATGGCAGTACTGCAGAAAGAGACACTTCACAAGTGAGATACTAAAAAAATTCAGTGGCCCTCTCTGCAGTGTCCCATTTGGAAAAAAACAAACAAACAAACAAACAAAAAATGACTTTATATAAAAATCCATCCCCGGCAAGGTTTTTAAAAGAAAATTTCACTTGTAAAAGCACTCTGTAATTTTCTTTTTTTTTTCCCAAGATTTTATTTATTTATTTATTTGAGAGAGAGAGAGAGAGAGCATGAGGATGGGGGAGGGTCAGAGGGAGAAACAGGTTCCCTGCAGAGCAGGGAGCCCAATGCAGGACTTGATCCCGGGACTCCAGGATCATGACCCGAGCCAAAGACAGTTGATTAACCAACTGAGACACCCAGGCACCCTGTAATTTTCTTTAAAGTAGAAACTTCTCTGGTGGACATAAAGGACATTATCACTAGTAATTCCCTACATTACTTTCCCTTTGGAGTTAACACAGGACTCTCCAGTGTATCAGGTTCCTACAATCCTCACCTCAGCCCTGTGGAATAGAGGCACCAAGTATTTCTATCCTCATTACACAGGTGAGCAGTTGGAGCCTCGGAAAGGTTAGGTGACTTTTCCAAAGTCACAGTTAGTGAGGGGGGCCAGAATCCCAAATCTGAAAACTCAAGGACCATTGCTCTTTCTCCTATACCCCATGGCCTCTCCTAGAATATCTGTGAATCTGTCTTTCACAGATGATGATTAGGGGATTAGGCAATAGGCATAGTATGAGTCTCATGTCCTGAGTGACTTTGCCAATAATCTCTGATAACAGTCTCATCCTTTTATAGGTTGTAATATTATTTTCTAACACACTGCCTGTATCTGCCTATATCTCTTTTCCTTTTCTCTAACAAACCAAGGAAAGGGAGTGGGGGAGGATCTGAGTTCAGATATCCAAAATTATTGTTCATGACTATTTTGACCTCAATTCAGTGAATATAGATTACTCCCAGTTTGGTAAGTCCCACAGCACTTTGGCATTATCTGTTAGGTTTCATATTCCTACTGGATTATTTATTTATTTGTTTATTTGTTTGCTTATTTAAAATGGAGAGAGAGTCCATGTTCATGGAGAAGACGACTTAATATTGTCAAGATGTTAGTTCTTCTCAGGTGCCTGGGTGGCTCGCTTGGTTAAACTCCTACTGGATAATTTATTGATGTACTCTTGGAAAATGTGAACTTACTGCTTCATTTGATAAATTTAAATAAGAGAAGGAGAAATTAAGAAACCTTGACCTAGTATTATGGGAAATTTACATGAAAGCTAATATTTTTATTACAACAGTGGTTCAGAAATAGCATGAAAGTTAAATTATGGTATTTCTTATTATGCTTTGTTAAAAAATAGCTTTATTATTGGTTTAAAACCCTACTAAATGCTATAAACAACAGAGGTAATAGTGCCGCATAAGAAAGAATGGGAAGTCAGGTACTAACTACTGAGATCACCAGCAGAACTTCGGAAAGTTTTGTAGGTACCTTTGTTATCACAGATCTGTTTTATTCACTACTCTCCAACTAAGGGAATAAGACACAAATACATGCAGTTGATTCGTATTCTTTGAGGCAGGTATGTTCTATAAAGTTGCCACAAATACATAATTAGGGAGTGCTGAGCCATTGCTCCTACGGGAAGTACAGTGTTCAGTTTCTGCAAGTTTCTGGTCACAACATTTTTGCCAACTGATCAATACCTACACTTTTGTTGGATGTGTGCTTCTTTCAACAGACACGTTAGCTCATATATTTTTTGATTCATAAACATTGACCTTAACCACCAGCAGCATCCAGAGTCATTCACAAACAGAGCTTATCCAACATACATATCATCTCCGAAAAGCACATTACAGTCTTCTTGCCTCTAGAAACACTAGACAGCCCTGTGGCAGTATTCCTGGCACTCATTTTAGATATCAAAACACCAAGAAAAAACACAAAAATGCAAAAAAAAAAAAAGTGGCACTGAATAGACCATCAAAGAGACAACACATTTATAGAATTAGCTGGAACAGGAAGGTAGAGCATTGCCTCGGTCCACCTCAACTGAGAAAGTGTATATCGGGCAACTCTAGCTTTACCACTCTGAAAGGCTGTGGATGATCATAAAAACACCACCAGTGTTGATTGGGGAGCTACAAATAAATTTTAGCAAGTAGGCGAATTTGCAGATACGGGATCAGCAAATAATGATGATTAGCTCTAATTTTTAAGAGAGAAAAAGAAAGTAAATTTGGGGAGAATTAAATATCTACAGCAACGTAAGGAATTACAAATTGCCCAAAACTCATGAGCCTTAGAAAAGCAATCAAACCTTTTAGGAGCCATTGATATATTTACAAAGAAAGATAAATTAAACAGCTCTGTTTCATTTGTCTCGCAGCTTAAGTGGTTGGAGCATACAATCTGTGATATAATTTGTGGTTGAATGCACAGAGAACAGGATTCAAATAAGGTTCACAGCGACAGTAATGGTTCTTGCATTTAGGGGCAACATTCTCAGAAATTAAGTAGGAAACAGATGCAAAGGACTTCCATCCTTCTCGGCCCTCTCTGAGAGCTAATGTGGGGTCCCGTCACTACTGCCTTTATATCTTACGTGTGATGAGTCTCTGCTGGCTGATCACAAACCCAAGAACCCTCCGACTTGCCTAGTTATTTTTTGTATGGCTCTCAAAGAGGATTTAGGCTCTCAGGATTTCACTCTTACTGCCAATTCAATAAACATAACAATACCTTTTTTTCTGGGATAGTAGATTTAAGGCTCTGGATAAGGTAATAGTGTAAGCACATTCATATGCAGCTGTCTGCATGGAGGAATCATCAGAGGACACTTCCTTTTCCTTTAGGAGACAGAAGTCCACAGCTGTGATTCTTTCCATACTCACAGTTGGTGGGCTATTATTCCATTGCTATCCCAAAGGAATTCTTCTCGAGACTAAACCTTCAAGGCAGGTATTTGAAGATTTTTGTGGTCCAGGCATTCAGTTAGCATAGTAGATCTCTCTTATCTTGATTAATCTTCTTTAGTCAAGGTATTTGATCTTATACAATAGGGAGTTCCTCCTACTACTTATAGTAATGTGATCTTTGTTAACATATATCAGAAAATTTGGGGCGCCTGGGTGGTTCAGTGCATTATGCGTCTACATTTAGCTCAGGTTGTGATTCCCAGGGTCCTGGGAGGGAGCCTCTTGTCAGGTTCCCTGCTCAGTGGGGAGTCTGCTTCTCCCTCTGCCCTTACCCCTATTTCCCTGACTTGTGCTCTCTTTCATGCACACACTCTGTCTCAAATAAACAAAATCTAAAAAACATCAGAAAATTGAATAATTTTAAAATCATTTTTACCATATGTTCTCTAGTTAATTTTCTATTAAGATTTAATTTCTCTTTCAGGTAATTAATGTTGGAGTTGCTGTTGAGTTATAAATTGAAAAAAATAAAATTCCTTAAAGTACTGTTATTCCTTAACTTCCATTCCTACAAATGCATTTCTAGTGGTTGAGTCATTAAATGAGTATTAGATTTTATAGGACTGTATTAACATTAAATTTAAAATACCTTCAAAGAATTAGTTTGGAAATTCTGTTCTTGAAGAAGATAAGAAAGGAAAGAAGATCCCATTCCTTTAGAGTGAAATTAAGGATAATGTTTTTAAGTTTTTTGTTATTAAAAACCCAAAAACCATTGAGGTCTTAAGGGTATGTTCCTTCAGCATAGATAGAATCACAAAACATATTCCGCATCCATCCATTGGGATGGATGTAACAAGCAAGAACTAACTTGCACACCATACTTCCTGGAAATTTGAAATTTTCCAAAATTGCTCCCATGCCCCTGCATGGATTAAGAAGAAAAGAAAGCAAAACTAGGATAGAAAGAATTGTTAGGGCAGTGTAGAAATTGGAGCGTGGTACCACATACCACTTACTCAAAAGATGTATTCTGGAATCAATAAAATTTAGCCAAATGAAAGGAAGATGGCGATACCAGACTTACAATTTTTCTTCTCAAGAAATTAGGGCAGCTTTACAGAACTGGATGAAGTCCTGACCATCGCCATGCATGATTCATTGACCCATGTGGGCTAGAGATAAGAGTAAGTCTTAGGAAGGCTTGCCCCATCTTGGATTAAGGTTTCTTAGGCTTAAACACAGCACTCAGAGAGAGAGTCCTATGCCTTGTCTGATGTTTTGTCTCTGACCCAGATTTCATAAAGCATCTTAGGCTCTCAGACATTCCGGGAACAAGCCTAAGGGTAAAGGGGAGGCACAGGGGAAGCAATGCAGTGTCCCTGCCGGACCGTTATGCCCACGGCCAACAGTTACAACAGCAGAGCCCGGATTCTCTCGGTCAGCTTCACCCATGTAGTGGCCTCAGTCCAAAATGAGTGAGCAATGCCGAGGGAACCCAGAAATAAGAAGTGTGGCCACATGGGTAATAGCTCTGTTTTTGTTGTTGTTGTTGTTGTTTTAATCTGAGCTGTGATAGAATAATCTTAATAATTAAGCTATAGAAAAATGCCTGGGTGGATCTCAGTAATGTCATGTTCAGCAAGAAGAGCAGGTTGCAGAAAATGTCCTGTGAATGCTATATGTATATATAAATATATAATTTAAATAACATATAATTTAAAACTAAATCAGTGTTTGCTGAAGTATGCTCAATATTGCCTATAACATTTATTAAACTTCTCCTCAAAAACACGGGAAAGTGTATTTCCTGCATGTACTTATACCTGATCTCAGTGTCTAACTCTAATGTATAAATAGGCTTTCAGTGTAATAAGAAAAAGCCAAATCCTCAAAGAGGAAAAATTAGCAATCATGAATATCTAATTTGCAGAAGAAAAAAGACTCTCAAGTCATCAGGAAACATTTAGTCCGGTCTTTATTCAACAAATACATCTTCAGCATCTTCTGTGTCCAAGTGTGTTCTAGGCAAGGGGACACACGGGCAAACGACACAGCAAGAATGTCCGGCCTCATGGAGCTGGCGTCCAGTGAGGTGGCAGGGGGAGAAAGTGAGCTCATCGGCTGCCCCATAAACGGATACAGGGGTGGTATGTTAGGAGGTAGAAGGTTGTGTAGAGGAGTATAGTGGGAAGGGGCCGTGGGCGTAGGGGTGGGGGGAGGTGTGGCTGAGAGCATGGGTCTGAAGGGGATGTGGCCACCGTTAGAGAGCAGTTGGGAAGCAAGGTCCAAGGACAATGACCTGGCAAACAAGGCCTTTGGCCTTTACCGGAAGTGAGCTGAGATAGGAAGTAGTTGAAAAATGGGAAGTTTGAATATAATGAAATCTGATTTAAGTCTTAACAGAGTAACCCTGATTGCTTTGCTGAAAATGTACTCTCCAGAGTTTAAGCAAGGCACACTCATGCTGAACTCTATGGAATCTGGTTACACAGGTCAGAAGGCTTGAAAGGTGCACAGCCCCTCACTGGGCAATGACACTTTGGGAAATTGTCAAATACCTGAAAAATAAACCTACAGCCATACATATGTGTTTTCAGAAGTACTAGTAAATTATTGCAGGACGAAGAATATAATCCAAGTGTCTAACAGTAAGCACTCATCTAAATCAATAATGAATGGATTATCATGAGATAATTTTTCAGGATGTCCCAGAATAACACTTACTGATATGAAGTTAGCCAAATGCAACGTTAAAGGATAAAGCTCATAAGATAGCATAGGTAGTACCATTTTAAATAAACACATGCACATAAAGTTTGGACATTAATACAGATTCTCGTGTGTATGTTTGTAGATGTATATAGAAGGGGAAAACCCAAACTGTGTGCCAAATATGACAGAAGTGAGATTAGAATGATTTTTTTCTTTAATATTTATTTTTTTCTGAATCATCTGAACTTTTATAATGAGGGATAGGATTTTAAAAATGAAACTCCTTCCGCTTCAAAGTAAAACAATCCGTATGCATCATTTTTAATGGTGATACAACATTTCCTTGAACAAGTACACATGAATCCCTTGCCCCACTGTATTCCTCTCTTCTGCATCACGAAGGCTGACATCTCTGCATTTCATGCTATTTCCTTGGGTTACATTCTCAGCAGTGCAAGCACTGGAACAATGGCCATGAATGTTTTAAGGCTTTATTACTCATTGTCGAAATCCTTTCCAGAAAGACTTCACTGGTTATGTTTGCCTACCTGCAGTGCTGTTAACTTCTCTATGGCCAGAATGAGTTGTCGTCGCTCTGTAACATATCTGCTCTTCCCGTGAGTGGAAAGTGATTTCCGTAGCAGGATGTTAAAATGGAAATCCAGCTGAAGTGTTAAGATCAAGAAGTGCTGTTCTAGACTGACACACAGACTGTCACCCTAGCTCTGTCAGCTCCCATGGAGGGTGTGATAGGGTAAGATGTTGACTTAAAGACCAATTTTGTAGCTGTGAGGACGTCAGGAGTTATTGGCCCCATCAGCGCCAAGTGGGAAGAATGAGTGGTGACACCCCTCATCTCGAGCCCCATGACAAAGATATCAAGGGCTTTCTGAGAGCGCTTTCTGACAGAGTCATCTGCTCATGGGGACATAATGGATCATGAACTCCAGCCCTTGGAATTACAAGGGGCAAGAGACAGGCTATGTAGTTCTGGGTAGAGGAATGAAAGCGAAGCAGCTGTGTTTTGTAGTCTACTTTCAGGGCAAAGAGTGTGTGAGTGTTTCTCTCGTGTGTCATAGAAGCCGTATGTGACAGAGAATCCTGTCCTAGGGAAGAGCCTGGACAGGCAAACGCACTGCAGAGAGAGGCCGGAGGTGGAGTCAGCCCCTACAAGGGCACTGCAGGTGACAGATTCCCAGCAATGGTGGGACGCAGTTTCTCCGAAGCATCCCACGAAGGACCACAAGAAACGTGATCAGCTTTAAAACTGCCAAGACCAGAGAATGGCATCACCAGGTCACCGCACTGGTATCTGTGAAGCAAGAATGAAGCAAGAACAGCCCCCTCCTCTCCTTCCTTCCTGTACTCCAGCTCTCGAAAGTCCAAAGTCTTGGTCCTCAACACTCGCTGAGGACACAGAAGAATAAGGTGGACGAAGAAGACGGTCCCGCTTCTCTCACCCACAGAAGCTGGGGGAAAGGGGAGACCTGAAGACTTTAAGCCAGGCTAGGATTTTGGGCTGTTCCTTGGGAGGGACGTTCTAGAAGTTGGGTCTCTTTGAATTACCTTGACGAGCAAGACTGTGGATGCTCCTTGAGTTTTTATTCAGGAACTGGGGAAGGGTTCTCTCACACAATAAACTTGGAACAATTATAAAGAGGGTTTCCTGACAATATATATTACATTTTACTCTTTTTGAGAATTTGCATTTTGAAAATTATTAATATTAGTGGAAAAATAAAATTCCTGTGCTTGTAGAAAGACGTATTCTCAGATCATCTCTTGGATTCTTAGCGTCTGTAGTAATGTTAGCATCAGTCCATGGTTGGCTTTCTCCTTGGCCTTGGCCTTCGTAAAGGAAACTTTATAGAAAGAAGCTGAATACACAGCGTCGGTGTTTGCAGAGATCTCATATTTTCTGTGTAAGATATTTCATAAACTGAGAGTTGCACAGCTTAGGACAATGATGGTAATTATAAGGACACCCCCAGAACTAACCGTAGAAAATGTGATATTTGACTGTCCTCATCTAGCAGATTCATTCAGCATCCAAAATAGATAGCTTATTGTGAATTTCATGAGACTCAAATATCACATATTCTGGAAAAATTGCAAAAAGTATCCTGGAAATCAGGACTATACCGGAGGGCTCTGAATGTCTTGATTTTGTCATAAGAGTCGCTAATAATCCCGAAAGAACTAAAGAAATGTGATTTTTCAATGGCAGTCTTCTCTCTCCCTCTGGCCCCCATCCCATTTATCTGTTGCCCAACTGGGCTTTCCCTGGGAGCAAGGATATGGAATCCTATGAAAAATGGAACTAAAAGGTAGTCATATTACAGTTAGATGGTAGTCCTATAATAGGGAAGAGGTTATAGTGTCGTCTCTCGTAGTAGCAAAACAATCAATGATGGTGAAATGTAGCGAAGGAGATGCCAAGAAGCCTTTCAACACAGTGGTGTTACTTAAATATCTAGATGTTTAAGCTCATTCGATGTGTTATTTAGAGGCTTTATTTTTTTCCCTTATTCACTACAACTAAACAGTTACCAACATTCTAAACATATCTGTTTTCTTATCCTTACCACTATGCTTGACTTTCAGTAAATATGTTACCCATTATTTATTTTTGTCAAAAAAAATATAAAGAAAGAAAAAAATATATATATATATACACAGAAATTTATACAGAAAATTATAACTGGAAAACATGATAGAGACCAAGATGTCATGATTTATAATGCTGTATTTTTTTTTTTTTTTTTTTTTTTTTTTTTTTTTTTTTTTTTTTAGTGAGGGTCTCCAGTTAATAAGGAGGCAATGATTGATTTTTTTTTTCCCCTCTTTCAGCGGTTTACCTCTGCAAGAGAACAATGCAAAATAAGGCAAGGCTGGAATTGGCTGACTATGAAGCTGTAAGTACTAAGGACTTTCTGGCAAAGAAAGTCATAAAATGAGCAGGAATAAGGCCTATGGTCGTTTCTGGTGATTCTGTTGACTTTGCACCCCTGGATTTTAAGCACCAGATTTCCAGGATCCGGCATCAGAATGGCTCAGCTCCCTGACTTGCTTGCCTGTCTCATCATTCACATTGGAGATGGTGAACTTGTAGATGCTCAGACTCACAGGAGAAGGGAGAAACGTCTTTTACTAAACTCAAGTGTGGAACCCTTAGTCCTCTATATAGTGAAGACTCCAAATTTAGAGAAATAAAGTACATTTACTTTGAGTAAATCGTTTTTGCAAAACAGAAAACATTAATGTGATGCAATTTGTTCAGACAATTACTGTGTTGTGATTTACTGACTTTGAAGAACTGACTAGGAAGCGGCAGTAGGCTACCGGGGGTTTACATTCTTGTCAGGAACTGGATAGACAGACGGAATCATTAGTAGAATGTATTGCTTTCCTGATCCTGACTACAGTGGGCCCAGAAGAACCCAACGGATGAGACTTGAGCACTTTTTTTTATACAAAGTAATTTTTAGTTATTTAGATGTTTACTTGTGGTCGCTAAAGTCAATGATTCATAAAATTAGTATTTGTGAGAGGTTTCCGTCTTTCCTCTGAACCATTAATATGAAGACGAGCTACATTCCATGACCATGACTTACCATTCAGAACCAGAGTACTCTTCCTACTTCAGAAATTCTGTGGTTGTTTTCTTGATAAATTTATGCAGTTGATTAATGAGAAGTGAGTAGCGAAGACGAGCGCCCGAACATCTTAACCTGTGGTCTATTTTTCAGGAGAGCCTGGCCAGGCTTCAGAGAGCCTTTGCTCGGAAGTGGGAGTTCATTTTTATGCAAGCAGAAGCACAAGCAAAGTGAGTCCTTGTGAGTCTTTTGGAAAATTTGTTCAAGTTGTGGCCTTTTGTCCAGAGAGGTGCTACAGTTAACCTGACTTATTATTCGCTGTTACGATGTTGACAGAGTGGACAAGAAGCGAGACAAGATTGAAAGGAAGATCCTTGATAGCCAGGAGCGAGCGTTCTGGGACGTCCACAGACCTGTGGTAAGCAAACGTGCCGATGTTCTCTCCAGTTCATAATCTGAGCCTTTGGAAACTGAAGGATGCCTGAAAAAGTGAGAGGAGCCCCATTACTCTGCCCCAAATCTCGGTGATTTCATTAAGAAAAGACTGCCATTTTCGTGTCATATAACCAGAATTCAGTAGTGTAATGTTTAATTCATAAAGCTGTGCATTTCCCCACCACAGCATCACTCTTGACCTTTGAGGTCCCTGATACTTTACTACCCTTGCAAGAAACAAGACTGCAGCAAAGAAGTCGTACGTAAACCATGCGACTTTGAGTAAAATAATGAATGTCCTTGATTAATCCCGGAAAACTTTGTGTAAGGAATTCCACACTGTTGATGCACATTATAAGAGAACATGTCTAATCTCACATATTTCTATTTTGATATTATGTGTTTGTCTTCTTTATATTTCTTCAAATACAGACAGGACATTAGAAAATAATATTTACATAAATATAGAATAAATATCAGGGTCACAGCACGAGGCAAACCAAGACCAATGAGAATATTTTAAGAACTTTCCTCTTAGCTACCTTCAGGATCAGACCAAAACAGGTCTGCTTTTCAAAGATTTCTGTCTATCTTTGTGTGTGTTTCAATTTCAGATAGCAAAGCAGTTGTTTAATTCTATGTTGAAATTTTCTCTCTTTGAATTCCCCAAAGATTAGACTTAGAATTAACTGGCTTCCCTGCTCAATATTCCGCTCAAGTTTTGTTGCTCATGGTGAGAAAAGGTTATGAGGTCGTGTAGATAATTGTTGCAAGAATGCAAAGCAGGATTTTTCCTTGTTTGTTTATTTTAAGCAATCTCTAGAAATCTGTCCATACATTATGTTCCTGTGTTTATTCACTTTATGCCCCTGGACATCTGGTGGCCCATCTCCAGCCTTGTTCAGCTTTGATGGCTTCATCCTTGGGGCAACCTCAGAGAACTCACACCCCGACTTCCTTGCACTGCCTGCATTCATTCCGAGGCAAAAAACGCCAGCTCACAGGGCATGTAAACGGACCCCCCTCAACCTTCTCCTCTGCTCCATGCCCTACGAGTCACTCAGCTGGTCTCCGACGCTCTCTGGGCCCCTGTTGGAGGCAGAACGTGTTCACAGTTGTTTCTGCTATTCCCCGTCCTCTGTGTCTTCCTGCGGCAGGGAGGCCATGTGAGTCCTCTCCAAGGGGGTCCCCTGCTGCACCGTTCACTAGGCTCCCAATCAGAAAATTCTCCTACGGAGCACCCTGAGGGAGAAACCACCCTGAAGCCAAGGCCTCGATCTCCCTTTACTCAACTTCTAGGCCCTGATGACAGCAGGTGCAGATGTTGAGGAAACTAATCTGTGGGATCTCTCTTGGTCTCAGTCTTTTGCTTCTGAACTCTTGGGCTCCTCTACACTTTCCATTTTACTTAGGCTGTTCTTTAGGAACTTGGAATCTGGGTCCGAGTTTTTGGCAATGGGAGAATTACAACAACATGGCCTTCCTTGATGTTCACCGCCTAACTTACCCAGATGATCTGATTGTGTTGACTGTCCTCTTCAAAGGGTCTCTTCTCTGTCCACCTCTGAAACTTTTTGAACTCTCTAAGGGATAATCCTTTGTCCCCTACTTTTTAATGTATCAGTCCTGTAGTAATCTGCCTGCGTGATGACTAACTACTCTTTCCATCAAAAGCCATATTTGAACCTCCTGAAACATAGCATGCCTGTGCATCCTCATGCGAAAATGCCATTTATTCTGTATCGGTACTTGCCAGACATTTCACTCCATGCAGTGTTGATTAGAACATAGTTCTTGATGCTAAAACTCACCTCCGGTGGAAGCACTTTACAAACATGGTCACAAGCACTTTAACACAGATAGGACTGCTCATTTGTTTCCTGGGGGAAAATAGGGAGGGTCGTTGGGTTTGCGTGACTTGCCTATGTCCAACCAGCTAGTAGTAGTGGAACCAAGCCTGAACCAACTATCTCCTACTCATAGTCTGAGTCCCAAAGGAAGGGCGCCCTGGGAAAGGAGGGTGGCTCCAGGCTCCAGTTCAAGAAAGCAGCCACAGCAAGAGTGATGCCCTCACTCCATTCTGCAAACAGAAGGGATAAAGCATTCCTAGTAGCGCACATGTGATATAGCCGTGTCTATAGGTGTCTTATTATAGGTTTATTTTACTCGTACATTTTACTCATAGATTTTGAATATAGTTTTTCATTCATTTTGCTATTTTCAAGAGCCCAGGGTTCAAGCTGTCTTTCAAACACTGTAGGCCACATAGCTGTGATCCAGGGGAGCCCACTGCAATCTGGAGAACAGTGTGTTCGGGTGTGGGACCCGTCCCAGTAGTTTTGGCCACAATAAGTAGTATCTCCTATATTCAGATCCGATCATCTTTGTAATCTAAATACTGTTTCAAGAATAATCTAAATTTTTTATAAAGGTATAAATAAATCTAGTTGATATAAATTAATAGTACATGGAAGAGATCACAAAGATTTTTATTTTGGTTTTGAAAAGACAAATCATAAAAGTATGAACTGACTGCTCTAAGTCTTAAAATCTGGAGATCAATATTCCCATTAGAATTAAAAAAAAAAAGTCTATTCAAATTTCACAGATTGATAACACAATTTAACTGAAAAGGCTTTTAAGTTATAAAATTACTTTTTCCTAGATTGGCTTGACTTCATCAATATATAAAGTATCATTGTTTTCAAAAACCAGACATGGAGTTATTTTAATAGTCATATTTGTTGACTCTTTCTATTTTACTTCTCCTCATACAATCCTACTAATAACATTTCAGTAAAAAAAAAAAATAATAACAGGGAACAGTTAATCCTCATGATGTTTTTATTAATTCAAGGTGATCTGCTACATTGTGTGGTTTGGTTTGCTTTAATTTCATCTGGTTTTACTCTGGCATTTATTTAATCAAAAATAGGTTGGAAGCCATCAGCTAGAAATGTGGTAGGGAGTCTTTAAAGGTATACTTTTAAAAATTAAAAATATTATAGTATATTATCTTGTATATTGTATATTGCCTTGTATAGTATTTATCCACTTGATGATGTGGAAAATCACGTAATATGAGTTTACTTTTTAAAAAACCATTCGGTCACTTAACACAGCGTAATCAGTCAATTGCACTTACTACCATTAGGAAGTAAATCTAGCTTCTCTGAGTAAGCCAGTGTCTATTGAAGTAAAATAAATAAACGAAGTTATTAACACCAAGAAGGACTCTTCAGTTGTTAGGGATTCCAGATAGAATTATCCAAAACTAACTACTCAAGAAGACAGTGGGAGAAAGACACCAAATTGTAGTAAATGTCAAGGGTGATTTGGAATTTGTGTTAATCTGTGTGTTTAATGTTACAGTATTTTTATGAAGCCCCCTCAAGGGCTAGTGCTTTCATAGTCTGTATTAATAGAATTTTAGAGACTAGTTTAATTGAAGTAAAAATCATGCTTGTCATAATGCTAAGGAACTCAATTTTAGAGTTTTATGCTTAATAAAAAAACAAGAAGTGTGATTGAATTGTAGTTGAGGTGAATAGTGAAGGGTCAAAGTCAAAAATAAGAAGTAAGAAAATTATGAAATTAGTAGAGGTTAGTAACCTTAAGGTTAAGAGGACCCAAAAAATGTATCTCCGTATTTTGGAAATTTAACTATGTAAAGTTGGAATGTGGCTTATTGGTTTACCCCATGTTGCATTCTGGGTGGCCAATGTGGAAACAACTGGAAAACAAAAATCACAATTAAAAAAAAAGAACTTATCCCCCTGGGGCAAATAATACATTGTATGTTAATAAAAGTAATTAATTAAAAAGAAAAGAACTTATCAGCCTCAACACCCCAAAAATAAAAAAATCCAGTTGTTAAGAAATGAGCAGAGGACAATAATAGATGTTTCTCCAAAGAAGACATATAAATGGCTAACAGACACATGAAAAAATGTTCAGCATCACACATGATCAGGGAAATACAAATCAAAAACACAGGAGATACCCCCTCACACCAGTCAGAATGGCTAAAATGAACAACTCGGGAATCGACAGATGTTGGTGAGGTTGCAGAGAAAGGGGAAACCCTCCTACACTGTTGGTGGGGATGGAAGCTGGCGCAGCCACTCTGATAAACAGTATGGAGGTTCCTCAAAAAGTTAAAAATAGAGCCACCCTACGACCCAGCAATCACACTACTTGGTATTTATCCATGCAAAAATAGTGATTCAAAGGGGAAGATTTAAGATGGCGGAGTAAGGGGACCCTAGGTATGTCTTGGACGTTGGATACAACTAGTTACCAAATCATTCTGAACACCTGAGAAATCAGTCGGAGATCTGAGAAAAGGAATGCTGCAAGTCTTCAGTTAGGAAAGTGACCACCGTTTGGAAGGTAGGAGGTGCAGAGACTGAGTCCAGGGTGGTCCAGTTAAAGATACCGCGGTGGGGAAGGGGCCTGCTGAAGGAGGCTCCCACAAGTATTGGAAGCAGAGGAGAGCAAAACTGGAGCTCTTGGGAATCTGCTACAGCGCCATAGGTCCCTGGCTTAAAGGTGCTCAGGTGGGGAAGCAGGATGAAATCTCAGGTGTGGCATTGTGGTCTCAGGTTCCCCGGGGGTCCCAAGAAGAATGAGGGCATCAGGGTTCCCAGGGCGTAGGATCGGGGAAGCCAGCTGAGCACAGAATCTAGGCGCAAGGTTTCTGCTCTGTGTTGCCATAAACTTCAAACCACTGCACAGTCGTCCAGCCACTTTCCTGGGAGAGGCCAGCAAAGGGCAGAAGTGTGGCAAGAGCCTCCCCCTCCCCCAGAAGGAAGAGCAGTGTCTACATGGTACGAGTCCATAAAATTTGGAATCTTGGAACTCTTTTGTGCCTGTGATTACAACGCTTGGTCACAGGCCGGGTGAACAGAGAGTTCTGATGGAAACTGCGGAGAGAAGAGCGATTGATTGTTTTCCTGTGAGGTTCACTGAACAGTGAGGGGCACAAATTTTCAGATCCCGGGGCTGGAGAGTGGGGCCCAACCATATTCATCCCTCCCATCTGAGCTGAAAGCCTTCAGGGAATAAACCAGCGCCACCTAGTGGAATCCAGAGCCGCTTGCACTGAGCCCTGTAAGTCCAGAGGAGGCACCTTTGCCATAGGTCAAGTCCACCTGAGAAACAGCGCAGCAGGCCGCTCCCCCAGAAGAATAGCACAAACAACTCACTGTACCAAGTTTAGGTATCATAGAGGGCTGCAAAGCTTCAGCTCTTGGGAAAAATAATACATACCATTCTTCGTATTTTTATTTTTTAGTCATTTAGGGTTTTTTTTCAGTTATTTTTTTTTAATTTTTCCAACTCTTTTTAAATTTTTATTTTTACTGAAGTTGTGTGTGTGTGTGTATATATATATATATATATATATATATATATATAGTTGTTGTTGTGTTTCCTTTCATTGTATTTTATTTTATTTTATACACACACACACACATAAACACACATATATGTGAAGTTTTTCTTTCTTTTTTGGGGATCTAGTTTTTCATTTGGTTTCTTTATCTTTTGTTGTTTGTTTTGGTTTTTTTTCTTTTGTCGTTGTTATTGTTGTTTTTTCTCTTCTTTTCTGCACAAAATGACAAAATGGAGTAATTCACCCCAAAAGAAAGAATGGGAGATAGTACTCATGGCCAAGGATTTGATCAATCAAATAAGAGGTCTGAACTAGAATTTTAAAAGACTATAAAGATACTAGCTGGGTTTGAAAAAAACATAGAAGGTACTAGAGTATCCCTTACTATAGCAATGAAAGAACAAAAATCTAATCAGACTGAAATTAAGAATGCTATTACCAAGATGTAGTCCCAAGTGGAGGCCACAAAAATGAGGAAAAATGTGGCAGAAGAGAGTCAGTGATATAGAAGATAAAATGATGGAGAATAAGGAAGCTGAAAAGAAGGAAAGAAAACTACTAGATCATGAAGGAAGACGTAGAGAACCCAGCAATTCCATAAAGTGAAGTAATATCCAGAAAATAGGAGTTCTAGAAGATGAAGACAGGGAGAGAGGGACAGAAGGTTTATTTAAACAAATTATAGCTGAAAACCTCCCTCGTCAGGGGAAGGAAACAGGCATTTAAATCCAGGAGGCACAGAGAACCCCCTCAAAATCAATAAAAATAGGTCAACACCTTGACATAGAATAGTGAAAATTTCACTATTGAAAATTTCAAAGATAAAGAGAAGATCCTGAAAGCAGCTTGGGACAAGACATCCTTAACCTACAAGCTGAAACCTACATTCTTGAGCGGAGAGACAGGCCAAAAGTAACAAAGACCAGAAAGCAACAGAGACAGTCTACAGAAACAGTGGTTTTACAGATCTTATGATAGCACTAAATTCATATCTTTCAAAAAATACTTCAAATGTAAATGGACTAAATTCTCCAGTCAAAAGAGATGGGGCATCAGAATGAATTAAAAAAAAAAATAAATGCCCATTGATATGCTGCTTGCAAGAGACTCATTTTAGACTCAAAGTTACCTCCAGATTGAAAGTGAAGGGGTGGAGAACAAATTATCATGCTAATGGACATCAGAAGAAAGCTGGAGTAGCCATCCTTATATCAGAAAACTAGATTTTAAACCAAAGACTGTAATAAGAGATGGAGGACACTGTATCATAATAAAAAGATCCATCCAACAAGAAAATCTAACAGTTGTAAATATTTATGTCCCTACCTTGGGAGCAGCTAAATATATAAACCAATTAATAAAAAAATAAAAGAAATTCATTGTTAATAATAGAATAATAATAAGGGACTTTAACAACCCATTTGCAGCCATAGACAGATCATCTAAGCAGATAACAAGGAAACAAGGACTTCGAATGACACGCTGGACCAGATGGACTTCAAAGATATCTTCAGAACATTTCATCCTAAAGCAGCAGAATTTACACATTCTTTTCAAGTGCACATGGAACATTCTTCAGAATAGATCACATACTAGGTCACAAATTGGGTCTCAACTGATACAAAAAGACTGAAATCATACCATGCATATTTTCAGACACCAGTGCTATGAAACTTGAAGTCAATCACAAGAAAAAAAAAATGTGCAAGGAAGTGAAAGAATATCCTACTGAAGAATGAATGGGTCAACCAGGAAATTAAAGAATTTTTAAAAAAAATACGTGGAAACAACTGAAAATGAAAACAGGACAGTTCAAAAGCTTTGGGCTGCAACAAAGGCAGCAATACATGCCTTCCTCAAGAAACAAAAAAATTCTCAAATATACAATTAACGTTACACCTAAAGAAGCTGGAAAAAGAACAGCAAATAAAGCCTGAATCCAGCAGAAGAGAAATAATAAATATCACAGCAAAAATCAACGATATGCAAATTTTAAAAAGCAGCATGGTACTGTCACAAAAACATACACATAGGTCAATGTGGCAGAACAGAGAAATGGACCCCCAACTCTATGGTCAACTAATTCTTGACAAAGCAGGAAGGAATATCCAATGGAAGAAAGACAGACTCTTCAACAAATTGTGTTGGGGGCCCCTGGGTAGCTCAGTTGGTTAAACATCTGCCTTTGGCTCAGGTCATGATCCCAGAGTCCTGGAATCGAGTCCTGCATCAGGCTCCTTGATGAGGAGCTTCTCCCTCTGCCAGCTGTTCCCCCTGCTTGTGCACTCTCTCTCTCTGGCAAATAAATATACAAAATCTTAAAAACAATTGTGTTGGGAAAATTAGAAAATTAGCCACATGCAGAAGAATGAAACTGGATCACTTTCTTACACCACACACAAAGAAACTCAAAATTGATGAAAGACCTAAATGTTAGACAGGAATCCAACAAAATCCTAAAGGAGAACACAGGTAGCAACCTCTTTGTCCTGGGCTACATCAACTTTTTGCTAGACTCCAAAGGCAAGGAAAACAAAAGAAAAGATGAAGTATTGGCACTTCATCAAGATAAAAAGCTTCTGCACAGCAAAGGAAACAATCAATAAAACCAAAAAGCAACCTATGGAATGAGAGGAGATATTTGCAAATGACATATCAGATAAAGGGCAAGTATCCAAAATCTATAAAGAACTTATCAAACTCAACACCACAAAAACCCAAAAAATTCAGTCAAGAAATGGGCAGAAGACATAAACGGACATTTCTGCAAAGAAGACATCCAAATGGCTAACAGACACAAGAAAAAGTGCTCAACATCGGTGAAATACAAATTAAAAAAAAAAAAAAATCCATGAGATACTACCTCAAACCAGTCAGAACAGCTAAAATTAACAACTCAGAAAACAGTAAATGTTGGCATGAGGATGCTGAGAAAGAGGAACCCTCCTTCTGTTGGTTGGAATGCAAACTGATGCAGCCATTCTAGAAAACATTATGGAGTTTTCTCAAAAAGTATAGCTACCCTATAACCCAATGACTGCACTATGGGGTATTTAGCCAAAGGGTACAAACATAATGATCCAAAAGGGCATGTGCACGTTTATAGCAGCAGTGTCCACAATAGCCAAAGAAAGAACCCAGATGTCCATCAATAGAGGAATGGATAAATAAGATGTGTACACACACACACACACACACACGAATATTACTCAGCCATCAAAAAGAATGAAATATTGCCATTTTCAACAACACGGCTGGAACTAGAGGGTATTGTTTTAATTTTAAGTGAAATAAGTCAGATAAAGACATACCATATCGTTTCATTCATGCATGGAATTTAAGGAACAAAACAGATGAACATAGGGGAAGAAAAGGAAAAATAAAATTAAGTGAAAACAGACAGAGAGACAAGCCATAAGGGACTCTTAAATATAGGGGACTGAGTGAGCATTGCTGGAGGGGAGGGGGGTGAAGAGTGGGGTAGTTGGATGAACGGCATTAAGGAGGACAGTCGATGTTATGACCAGTGGGTGTTTTATGCAAGTGATGAATCACTAAATTCTACCCCTGAAAGCTCGGACCTTTTCACTACCTTTACTCATTTCCTTCATAAGCACGCACTCCATGCCTCTGGCAACCACTTACCTGTTCTCTGTATCAGTGAGTCTGTTTTTTTATTTTTATGTATAAGCAAAATCGTACAATCTTTCTCCATCTGATTTGTTTGACTTTGCATAATGCCCTCAAGTTCCATCCATGTTGTCATAAATGTCAGGGTTTCCTTCTTTTTTTATGGCTGAATAATATTTCAGTGTATGTTTAATATATGCCACATTTTTAAAAAGATTTTATTTATTTATTTGAGGGAGAGTGAGTGAGAGAAAGAGAAATGAGCACAAGCAGGGGAGGAGGAGAGGGAGAGGGAGAGGCAGACTCCCTGCTGAGTAGGGAGCCCCAGGCAGGGCTCAATCCTGGAACTCCGGGATCATGACCTGAGCCAGACACAGATGCTTCACCAACTGAGCCACCCAGGTGCCCCATGCCACATTTTCTTTATTCATTCATCTGTTGATCAACACTTAGGTTATTTCCATATTTTCCTATTATAGATAATGCGACAATGAACATGGGGATAGAGATATCTCTTCAGAACACTGATTGATTTTCCAGTAGATGTACACCCAGAAATGAAGTTTCTGAGTCCTATGGTAGTTCTATTTTAATTTCATGAGGAGCCTGCATCCTGTTTCCATAGTGTCTGAACTAGTTTACATTCCCACCAACAGTGTACAAGGGATACTTTTTCTCTACATCCTCTCTAGTACTGTTTCTCTTGTCTTTCTGATGATAAACATTCTAATAGATGTGAGGTGATATGTCGTTGTGATTTTAATTTACATTTCCCAGATGTTTAGTGCTGTTGAGCATCTTGTCATGTATCTGTTAGCCATTGGACATCTTCTTTTAGAAAACGTCTATTCGGATCTTCTTTTTTAAAATTGAGTTGTTTGTTGCTTTGTTACTGAATTGTATGAGCTCCTTATATATTTTGGATTTTAACTCCTATCCAGTATATGGTCTGCAAATATTTTCTCCCATTCCACAGATTGTCTTTTCATCTGTTGAATGTTTCTTTTGCTGTGTAGAAGCTTTTTAGTTTGATAAAATACCACTTGTTGATTTTTTTATTGCTTGTGTTTTAGGTGTCATAGCCAAAAAAAAAATCACTGGAAGACCCATGGAAGGAGTTTTTCCCTATGTTTGCTTCTAGGATTTTTATGATTTCAGGCCTGACATTTAAGGCTTTAATCCATTTCAAGTTAATTGTTGTGAGTGGTGGTCAATACAGGCCTAGTTTCATTCTTTTGCATGTGAATATCTAATCTCCCCAGCATCATTTATTGAGGGGATTATCTATTCTCCTTTGAGTATTCTTGGCTCCCTTGTCAAATATTAGTTGATTCTACCTGAATGGGGTTTATTTCTCGCCCTTGATTTTGTTCCATTGATCTGTACGTCTGGTTGCTTTTATTAACATATACTGTATTATTACTTGTACAGGTAGAATTTAGGGATTCATCAGGTGAATACAGCACCCAGTGCTCATTACTTCAAGTGCCCGCCCACCACCTACTTATCCCTTTCACCCACCCACCCCCAACAACCCTCAGTTTGTTTAACATCCACACCGTACTCTCTCGATTACTGTAGCCTTGTAATATTGTTTGAAATCGGGAAATGTAGTGCCTCTAGCTTTGTTCTTATTTCTCAAGATTGCTTTGGCTACGTGGGGTCTTTTGTGGTTCCATATGTTTTTTAGGATTGTTTCTTCTATTTCTCCAAAAACGTCTTTGGGATATTGATAGGGATTGCATTGAAACTACAGATAGATTTAGACAGTATGGACGTTTTAAGAATATTAATTCTTCCAAGCCATGAGCTTGGATATGGAAAGATATGAGAATATCTTTCCATTTATTTTTGTCTTCTGCAATTTCTTTCATCAGCATCTTATAGTTTTCAGTGTACAGATCTTTTACCTCATTAGTTCAAATTTATTCCCTGAGGATTTATTATGTTTGATATTATTATAAATAGGATTGTTTTTTTTATTCCTTTTCAAATAATTCATTGTTAGTGTGTAGAAACAGTACTGATTTGTGTATACTTAATTTTTATCCTGTAACTGAATCCTGCAAATTATTGAATTTGTTGGTTAGGTCTAACAGGGTTTTTGTGTGTGTCTGTGGATTCTTTAGGATTTTTTATGTATAATCATGTTTTTGCAAACAGAGACAATTTTTTCTTTCTCTGACTTGGATGTCTTTTATTTAGTTTTCTTGCCTGATTGCTCTGGCGTTGACTTCCAGTTGCATATTAGCATTTTTAATGGTTTCATTGACACTGACTTCAGAATATTTTTTTTAATATTTGTCAGATCATGGTCTTGAGGAGCAGAGAGTATATCTTAAATGCTTAAATGTTGCACTTTATAGGGCAAAAATCAATGTGAAATTTTGAATTGAGGAATTGAGGAATTGTGGAAGTATGAAGTTTGTAAAGGATTTTTCTAAAGGGTGGTTGCACATTTGAAATACAGAATTTGTTTTAGGGCGCGCTGAGTGTGACAGCATAACATCCAGATGGAAATGCCAGTAGTTGTAGATGTAGGACAAAGTTTGAGGGATGTTTTGGGGTTCTCATATGAATTTTGAAACTCATTAAGTTAAGGGTAATTGTGGCCCAGACGCAAGAGTGGTTTGTCAGGGGAAAGCGACAGGGGCAAGAAGGACTCGTTACCGATTTGAAAGATTTCTTAGTCTTTCTTCTTCCTTACATATGGTCCCATAACTCAGGAAGGACGCTTGCACTCTCTACACATTTTTTTTCTTCCAATAAGTCAGTATGAAGCAGTCTGATGAAGTGTGTGTGTGTGTGTGTGTGTGTGTGTATAAAAATTGATTAAAACATACAATTCAAGGGTGTCTGGGGGGAGGAGGTGGTTGATCTGCACAAGAAGCTCCATATTTGGTTAGGTCTAAGTGATTCTGACTGAGATCCAATAAAAAGAAAGGAACAATAAGGTTTTTGAAATAAAATCATCCTAGAGGAGAAAAGGAAATCCAGTGGATGGTTCTTCAAAATGAAACAGTGCTGATGTTCTGGGTCTAAGGGATGAAAGACAGTCACACTTGCCCCCCCCCCCCAGCCCTTCTGTGGAGCCAGCTTATGGCCTTTAAACTGATTTTGTTTTTATCTTGTTGTATTTGTTTTTTACATTCCTTCAGTTTTATTAAGGTATAATTGACAAATAAGAGTATAAGATATTTAAAGTGTAAACATGGTGATTTGATTTATGTATACATTGTGAAAAGTGACCCCCTACCAAGTTAATTAACACTGACTTATGGAGTTAATCGAAAGAGCTGTAATGTAGGGAACATAGGCCATTTTAAGTCTGGGCGTATTCAGATGTGTCCGTTGTGAGGTAGAATTGGGCACATATAACATGTCACACTTCCACTAACCTTGGAAATTCACAGTTGCCCAGGGGGAGCTATACTTAGCTATACTTAGCTCCCCCTGGGCAACTGTGGGATATAGCACCGTTTCCAAGTTATACTTGGAGACAGTGCTATCAAGGAATGGTATTTGTGCCACAAATGTGAAGCACAAGACCACAGTCACAAAAACTCCTGCAGACATCCTGTGGGACACACCAACTTAGCACACTGTGTTGGGGAAGAGGTAGGTAAACCCGGTGCAAGGAGAGGGGACAGGTATCTTTTAAACTTCTAGTAAAGTATAAAATACATATAGAAAATTGCATAAAGCATAAGTACTCAATGAATTTTCACAAATGGAACCCAGCCATGTAACAAGCATCCAGATTCAAAACAAAACAAAGCAAAGACAGAACATTACCAGCTCCCCAGAGCCCTCCTCGTGACCATTCCAGCCTACTCCCTCCACCAGCTTGCCTCCTTGTAATCTTTATATAAATGGAAACGTTGGGTGCACTCTTCTGCATTCGACATCTTTGTATGAGATTTTTTTCATATTATGGTGTGTAGTTGTCGCTTACCTCCATTACCATATAATATCTCATTACGGGGGAGAAGGGACTTCATTATAGAACCCTGTTAAATTACCTTCCATGTGGCTAACTTCATCATCACATCCATAATTCTGATACTCAGTTTATAGCTTTCATTGATGTTATACTCCTGGTTCAACTTTAGTTCTTTCAGACGTTTAATTATCACACAAAACCACCAATTTAATTTCTTTAATGTTTAGGTTCAAAAGCGATACACACCACCAAATAAAATAGGAAAACAAGGTAAAGGATACCGTGTTAGATATAGCAAAACAGGAATCTTCTAGCAAATAGAGAACTTGTAAATCAGTGAGAAGAAGTCAAAGAAATAAAAATATAATGAAAAATGCTTATATATTCTACCATCAAGTTTGCAAAGATTTGTTTTTAAAAGGTAATACTGTAACCATTTATTTCATACTGTCTTACCATCTTAGGCCCAAACGTCAGTTATTTGGTTGTTGTGGAGAAGTAAGTAATAGATGGGCATGTACTTGGATAGAAGGATGGACAGACAGTTCCACAGGTAGTATTAAAATTAGACATTAATGGGTATGTACATGTATGGTTAGAAAAAAACAACAGTAGTTTTGAAAAAAGAATCAAGACTTTCAGTCCAGCATACAAAGACCTTGAAAACTGTACTTCCATTCTCATAACAAGAAAAAGCTGAAAATGAACCATCATTCTTAGACCATCAGGGAATGCTGTCTCAGGGCAAACCAGTGTCTGTCCTCAAAACTGGAGAGGCAGACCAGTGGTCACAAGAAATCACCAACTGACCTGAGGAGAATCGCAGAAGCAGGAGCCTCTATAGGAACTCGTCTGGGGGAAGAAGACTTGAGCTCTCGCTGACACCTTGCTGGAGGCTCAGTGTAGACAAGCTCGGCAGTGACAACTCCAGGGGAGCCCAGTGTTGGTGGCAGGTGCCACACTTTTGTAAGTTTTACCTCCAGAAGATCTACTAGGTTCACATACTGCAAGGATCTGAGAAAAATCCACTCCTGCTTCTTACAGAGGAAAGGGAAAAGAAGCCATTTTTAAATATGCCCAGACCATTATCATCTTCATAAAAAAACTTGCCTTCGAAAGAAACTGTTTCCAAAGGGCCAAACTGACCAAGGTTGTACAAAACCTAACCAACATGAGGGAAGGGAAATGCTCAACTCCAGCTCCTTACTCACCTTCCTACCTTACCAAGAGAAAGACCTTGTGCCCCCTAAAAGACCAAGACCTAATCGTAGCCATAGAACGCTTCTTCACACCCAGGCATATCCACCACATCAGTAGAGCTCCTATGTGACAACAGGGGATTACAAGGAAAGAAACTGCACATCCCAGGTCTTGTTTAAGATGCATGGGTTGTCTCCTTAAGACAACAGGGAAGATAAAAAACAAGCACCTCAGAGAAAATCTTAGTCTCTGATAACTACAGAAACAGAAAACAATAAACACAGCCTAACCCCTAGTCACATAAGCATAAACCACACACTGAATGCCTCTTTACCTCAATTCCTTTTACCAGTACATCTTTTCTGGCTTTCAAGAAAAAATTGCAGATATAGTAAAAATAATGATAGTAGTAATAGTAATAAAAATAATAACAGCAACAAAATCAGTGTGAAGAGACAGATCAAACACTAGAATCAGACTCAAATGGGTCAAAGATATTGAAATAATCAGACAAGCAATTTGAAAAAAAAAGTGATGAATAAGCAAAGACTTCTAATGGGAAAAGTGGACAACTGGAAAGAGCAGAAATGTGATATAAACAGGGATAGGGAAGCTAAGAAAAAAAAAACAATCAATCATGGAACACTACATTAAAAACTAACAAGGTACTGTAGGGTAACTAAGGACATAATAAAAAAATTTTAAAGGAAAAAATTTTAAATTAATTTTTATGATGGTTAAGGTTAAAAAAAAAGAAAAGAAAAAATTAAAAGGAAATGCTAGAAATAAAAAATAAGTTAAAAATACCATAACAAAAGTGAAGAATAGCTTTCATAGAGCTCATCAGTAGACTGAAGTGGCCAAAGAAAAAATCAATGGGCTTCAAAAAGTATCCATAGCAAATTCCAAAACTAAATTGTAACAAGGAATAAAAGAATGGAAAAAAAACACACACAAAAAAAACCAAAAAACAACAAAACAGAATATCCAAGAACTGTGGAGTGTTAAAGACACACTATACTTGTAGTGAGAATGCCAGAAAGAGAAGGAAGAGAGAAAAGAAAGAACTGAAGCAATGACCATTTGAAGCAACAGTGACTGTTAACTTTAAAAAGTCAGAGCCAGGAAGCTCAGGGAACACAGAACAGAGCAAATACCAGAAAGCCTGAACATAGATATATTGCATTCAAACTGCAGAAAATCAAGACAAAGGGGAAGTCTTGAAAGAAGCCAGAGGGGAAAAACTCCTTACCCTTTTAGAAGAGCAAGTAAAATAATTACATCAGACTTCTTTTCAGAAACCATGCAAAGATACAGATGTTGTGAAAAGAAGGGCCACCTGTACCCCAATGTTTATAGCAGCAATGGCCACGGTCGCCAAACTGCGGAAAGAACCAAGATGCCCTTCAACAGACGAATGGATAAAGAAGATGTGGTCCATATACACTATGGAGTATTATGCCTCCATCAGAAAGAACGAATACCCAACTTTTGTAGCAACATGGACGGGACTGGAAGAGATTATGCTGAGTAAAATAAGTCAAGCAGAGAGAGTCAATTATCATATGGTTTCACTTATTTGTGAAGTATAACAAATAGCGTGGAGGACAAGGGGAGTTAGAGAGGAGAAGGGAGTTGAGGGAAATTGGAAGGGGAGGTGAACCACGAGAGACTATGGACTCTGAAAAACAATCTGAGGGGTTTGAAGTGGCGGGGGGTGGGGGGTTGGGATACAAGGTGGTAGGTATTATAGAGGGCACGGATTGCATGGAGCACTGGGTGTGGTGCATAAACAATGAATTCTGTTATGCTGAAAATAAAACAAAAAAAAGAAAGACACCATGCAAGCCCGAGAATGGGGTGAAGTAGTAAGTGTTGGTATAGCTAATTTGGAAGACAGTTCTGCAGTTTCCTACAAAACTGAACAAGCTCTTACCAAATGATATAGCAGTCACACTCCTGGTATTTGCCCAAGTGAGTTGTAAACATGTCCACAAAAAACTGCATGGGAATGCCTATAGAAGCTTTATTAACAATTGTCAAATCTTGGAAACAACCAAGATGTTCTTCAATAGGAAACTGTGGCTCATACATTGGAATTTTTTTCATTAATAAAAGAAATGAGCTGTCAAGCTACAAAAAGATATGGTTGAACCTTAAATGCACAGTGTTAAGTGAAAGGAGCCAATCTAAAATGCAATGTACTGTAAGATCCCAACTCTGCGATATTCTGAAAACGGCAAAACTGTACAGCTAAGGAAAATACGGGTAGTTTTTAGGGGTTGAGGGAGAGGCAGGGAGTGGTGAGTAGGTGGAGCACAGGAAATTTGGAGAGTAAAGAAACTAATCTGGAGGGTATCATAATGGTGGGTACATGTCATACCTTTCTCAAAACCCGTAAAAATTACAGCACAAAGTATGAACCCTAATGTCAGCTATGGATTTTAGTTAACAGTGATATATCAATATGGGCTCATTGATTATGATAAAACTACCATACTAATGTAAAATATTAATAATGGGGGAAACCAAGTGGTAGTGGGCAAGAGAGCATATAAGACATCTCTGTACCTTTTGCTCAATTTTTCTGTAAACTCAAAGCTGGGGGGGTAGTCTATAATTTAAAAAAAGAAAAGCTCAGATAAAAACATTTTTACTTATTTTTTTCATGATACAGCTTTTATTAGACAGTAATAAATGACTTTTTCCCAACAATAGGTAGCCTCTCAAGATCTTAGAAACCTTGCTTCCAAAATTTTTTTTCTTTTCTTCTTTTCAGTGTTTCAAAATTCATTGTTTATGTACCACACCCAGTGCTCCATGCAATACGTGCCCTCCTTAATACATACCACCAGACTTACCCATCCCCCCACCCCCTCCCCGCCAAAACCCTCAGTTTGTTTCTCAGAGTCCACAGTCTCATGGTTCATTTCCCCCTCTGATTTTCTCCAATTCACTTTTCCTTTCCCTCTCCTAGTGTCCTCCATGTTATTCTTTAAGCTCCATAAGTAAGTGAAACCATATGAAAATTGACTTTCTCTGCTTGACTTATTTTACTCAGCATAATCTCTTCCAGTCCTGTCCATGTTGCTACAAAAGTTGGGTATTCATCCTTTCTGATGGAGGCATAATACTCCATTGTGTATATGGACCATATCTTTATCCATTCATCTGTTGAAGGGCATCCTGACTCTTTCTGCAGTCTGGTGATTGTAAACATTGCTGCTATGAACATTGGGGTACAGATGGCCCTTCCTTTCACTATATCTGTGTCTTTGGGGTAAATACCCAGTCGTGCAATTGCAGAGTCATAGGGAAGCTCTATTTTTAGTTTTTTGAGGAATCTCCACACTGTTTTCCTAAGTGGCTTCATCACCTGGCATTCCCATCAACAGTGTAAGACGGTTCCCCTTTCTCCACATCCTCTCCAACATTTGTTGTCCTGTCTTGTTAATCTTTGGCATTCTAACTGATGTAAGGTGGTATCTCAGTGTGGTTTTGATTTGAATTTCCCCAGTGGCTAATGATGTAAATGTTTTTTCATGTGTCTGTTATCCATTTGAATGTCTTCTTTGAAGAAGTGTCTTTTCATGTCTTCTGCCCATTTTTTGACATGATTATCTGTTTTTTGGGTGTTGAGTTTGAGGAGTTCTTTATACATCTTGGATATCAGCCCTTTGTAGTATCATTAGTGAATATCTTCTCCCATTTCGTGGGTTGTCTCTTTGTTTTGTTGACTGTTTCCTTTGCTGTGCAGAAGCTTTTTATCTTAATGGAGTCCCAAAAGTTCATTTTCGCTTTGTTTCTTTTGCCTTTGGAGAGGTGTTTTAAAAGAAGTTACTGTGGCTGATGTCAAAGAGGTTACTGCCTATGTTCTCCTCTAGGATTTTGATGGATTCCTGTCTCACATTGAGGTCCTTCATCCGTTTTGAGTTTATCTTTGTGTATGGTGTAAGAGAATGGTCAAGTTTCAATCTTCTATACATAGCAGTCCAATTTTCCCAGCACCATTTATTGAAGAGACTGTCTTTTTTCCATTGGATAGTTCTTCCTGCTTTGTCAAAGATTAGTTGACCATAGAGTTGAGGTTCCACATCTTGGCTCTCTACTCTCTGTTCCATTGGTCTATGTATTTGTTTTTGTGCCAGGACCATGCTGTCTTGGTGATCACAGCTTTGTAATAAAGCTTGAAATCAGGCAATGTGATGCCCCCAGTTTTGTTTTTCTTTTTCAACATTTCCTTAGCAATTCGGGGTCTTTTCTGGTTCCATACAAATTTTAGGATTCTTTGTTCCAACACTTTGAAAAATGCTGCTGGTATTTTGATCAGGATGGCATTGAAAGTATGGATTGCCCTAGGCAATGTAGACATATTAACAATGTTTATTCTTCTGATCCATGAGCATGGAATGTTTTTCCATCTTTTTGTGTCTTCTTCAAGTTCTTTCATGAGTGTTCAGTGGTTCCTTGAGTACAGATCCTTTACCTCTTTGGCTAGGTTTATTCCAAGGTATCTTATGGTTCTTGGTGCTATAGTAAATGGAACCAATTCTCTAATTTCCCTTCTATAGTTTCATTGTTAGTGTGTAAGAAAGTAACTGATTTCTGTACACTGATTTTATATTCTGCCACATTACTGAATTGCTGTATGAGTTCTAGTAATTTGGGGGTGGAGTCTTGGGTTTTCCATATAAAGGATCACGTCATCTTTGAAGAGAGACTTTAACTTTATTCATTGCCAATTTGAATACCTTCTATTTCTTTTTGTTGTCTGATTGCTGTTGTTACGTCTTCTAATACTATGTTGAACAACAGTGGTGAGAGTGGGCATTCTTGTCATGTTCCTAATCTCAAAGGGAAGGCTGTCATCTTCTCCCCATTGAGAATGGTATTTGCAATGGGTTTTTCATAATAGATTTTATGAAGTTGAGGGATGTTCCCTCTAGCCCTATACTTTGAAGAGTTTAATCAAGAAGAGATGTTGTATATTGTCAAATGCTTTTTCTGCATCAATTGAGAGGACCATGTGGTTCTTCTTTCTTTCTATTTATTCTATCACATTGATTGATTTGCGAATGTTGAACCACCCTTGCATCCCAAAGATAAATCCTTGCATCCCACCTGGTCATGGTAGATAATCTTTTTAATATACTGATGGATCCTGTTAGCTAGAATCTTGTTGAGAATCTTAGCATCCATATTCATCAAGGATATTGCTCTGAAATTCTCCTTTTTTATGGGGTCTTTGCCTGGTTTGGGGATCAAGGTAATGCTGGCTTCATAGAAACACTCTGGAAGGTTCTGTTTCTATTTTTTGAAACAGCTTCAGGAGAATACGTATTATTTCTCCTTTAAATGTTTGGTAGAATTCCTCAGGGAATCTGTCTGGTCCTGGACTCTTGTGTTTTGGGAGGTTTTTGATCACTGCTTCAATCTCATTATTAGATATTGGTCTGTTCAGATTGTCAGTTTCTTTCTGTTTCAGTCTTGGAAGTTTATAGGTTTCCAGGAATGCATCCATTTATTCTAGGTTGCTTAACTTATTTCTGATGATTATTTCTATTTCCTTGGTATTAGTCGTGGTCTCTCACCTTTCATTCATAATTTTATTAATTTGGCTCCTCTCTCTTTTCTTTTGGATTAATTTGGCCAGTGGTTTATGGATCTTATTAATTCTTTCAAAGAACCAGCTTCTAGTTTCATTGATGTGTTCTATTGTATCTCTAGTTTCTAACTCATTGATTTCTGCTCTAATCTTAATTATTTCCCTTCTTGTGGAGGGAGTTGGCTTAATTTGTTGTTGATTTTCCAGTTCTTTAAGGTATAGAGTTGGTATGTTTGGGGTTTTTCAGTTTTTTTGTTTGTTTGTTTTGTTTTTTTGAGTGAGACTTAGCTGGCTATGTATTTCCCCCTTAGATCCGATGCCTTTGCCATATTCCATAGTTTTGGACTGATGTGAGTTCATTCTCATTGGTTTCCATGAATTATTTAAGTTCTTCTTGGATTTCCTGGTTGATCCAGACATTCTTGAGCAAGATGGTCTTTAGCTTCCAAGTGTTTGAATTCCTTCCAAACTTTTTCTTGTAATTGAGTTCAGTTTCAAAGCATTGTGGTCTGAGAATATGCAGGGAATAATCTCAATCTTTTGGTATCAGTTGAGACCTGATTTGTGACCCAGTATGTAGTCTATTCTGGAGAAAGTTCCATGTGTGCTCGAGAAGAATGAGAATTCTTATGTTTTAGGGTGGAATGTTCTATTATATATTTATGAGGTCTATCTGGTCCAATAAGTCATTCAAAGCTCTGGTTTCTTTGTTGGTTTTCTGCTTAGATGATCTGTCTATTGCTGAGAGTGGCATGTTAAGATCCCCTACAATTAGTGCATTCTTATTCATATGACTCCTTATTTTGATTAACAGTTGGCTTATGTAGTTGGCTGCTCTCATGTTGGGGGCATAAATATTTACAAATGTTAGATCTTCTTGGTAGATAGACCCTTCAAGAATGATGTCCTTCTGTTTATCTAACTACAGTCTTTAGCTTAAAATCAAGTTTATCTGATATGAGAATTGCTACCTCAGCTTTCTTTTGAGGCCCATGTACATGAAAGATGGTTCTCCGTCCCTTCACTTTCAGTCTGGATATATCTTTAGGTTCAAAATGTGTCTCTTGTAGACATCATACAGAATGGTCCTATTGTAAAAGCATATTTTTAAAGTGAAAGAGAGGGCATGTCACAGGAGCAAGGAGCCCAACAAGATGCCTGATCGTAAGGACACACCAGTGTTATATGATGACGGAATATAAAAATGAATTTTATCTACATAATGTCCGGTCCATTCTTGCAGAAAAACTGCTGGCTCTTTCACTGTGTGTCTTCGTTCTCTGTATCGTCATAACCTTGAAATAGAATATGATGAAGTCTATTTTTTAGTTTTCTGTTGTATTCAGTGTGCTTGGTTTTATTTGCCTTATATGGTGGCTGCATTTTTGATAAATACAGTCAGAGTGGTAAAAAGCAGAGTCCCACCAAAATGACTTGCAGGCATTTTTATATCTCTTTGAGGGACCAAGCTAATACTCCATAGGCCGTGAATATAGTACCATTACTTTCTCCTGGATGGGAATAGTAACATTCAAAATAATTTTTCAGAGAATGAGAAAAATTCAGAATTCCATTTTTTAACAATTAGCTGTACTCCTGTAATGTGTACATTCCCACACTGCTTTCAGGCATGTGCACATTAAATCAACAAGTACCTCATGAGATCTCATTACCTCTGTGGAATGCATTTTTCTAAATATCCTATTAATAGGAGAATTGATTGGCAAGATGAAAATTGGCAAGAAGAAAAATGGAATAGAGTAAAAGCATTATTATTTTTTAAATTTTCGCTGAAGAAACTGTTTCCTTAACTGACTCATTCATTTGATATCTTTCAACCAACGTTAATGGAAACTTACCATACTATAGGTTAAAGATACAAAGAGGAATAAGATACTGCCTCTGTGATTGAGAAATTCTTATCTTGGGGTGAGTGGGATGGTGACTTAACATCAGTAATTATCATGAAAATGATGAGATCTATAAGAGACCATGAATATGTCTGTCAAGTACAAGAATGACTGGAATCATTGGTTATTTATGATTACCCCAAGGAAAAAGGACTTAAGAGAACAGAGATCTTTTTCTTACATATGAAAATCTATCAAAATACTGGGTAGACTTGATGTAAACATACTGAGTGAAAAGGGTATGGTTTATGCCAGTGATCATAAAGTAACTTTATTTTAGGTTCCCATTTTCCCCTTTAAACACACCCTGTCATCCTAGTTCTCCTGCATCCAATCAAAAACCGCATGATTTTTCTGTTCACGCTTAGGTGAAATATCCTATAGTTACAGTTAAGTCCCAAACATAATTCTGATCAAATATGCAGCTGTAACACATAATCAAACTATACCTCTAATTTGAAATCGAGGCTTCTTTTTCCTAGGTCCTAGAGGAGGAGAAGGAGGCAATTATAAGTCTTTTCCTATCTATCCTCTTTTTTTTTTTTAAGATTTTTTATTTATTTGACAGACAGAGATCACAAGTAGGCAGAGAGGCAGGCAGAGAGAGAGAGAGGAGGAAGCAGGCTCCCTGCAGAGCAGAGAGCCCGATGCGGGGCTCGATCCCAGGACCCTGGGATCATGACCTGAGCCAAAGACAGAGGCTTTAACCCACTGAGCCACCCGGGCGCCCCCCTGTCTATCCTCTTGACCTTATTCCCATCTCACTAGCCCTGCTTTCTGACCCATCCAGAGATGGAATGGGAGGATCTGGAGATGCTCCCAAGCCGCACTCTTCCTAACTGATTTGACTGCTAGGTTGACTTAGCTTTCATAACCTCTGGCTTGGAGATGTGCAAAACCACCTTTCTCTTGTGGGAGCTTGTGTAAGCCTTGGTTGGCCACACCCCTATCTCTGGGGATTTATTGTTTGCAACTGTCTTTGATTAGGGAGAAGAGATTCCTAATCTGGTTAGCTACGTAATTCTTCCTCATCCCCCAGGGTTCCAGCAATATCTACAGTAGTCCCCGCCTACGTGTGGTTTGACTTTATGCAGTTTCATTCACCCATAGTCAGCCGCAGGTCCAGAGGTGGGTGATGCTCCTTCTGACCGATGGTCAGAAGGTCAGGGGTAGCCTAACACTATGTCCCAGTGACTACATCGTTGACCTCACTTCATCTCATCATGTAGGCATTTTATCATCTCATATCACCTGAAGAAGAAGGGTAAGTGCAGTATAGTAAGATAGTTCAACGGAGGGAGCAACCACGTTCACTTTCCTTTTATTACACTATATTGTCATAATTGTTCTATTTTATTATTATTGTTGTTAATCTCTTACTGTGCCTAATTTAAGAGTTAAACTTTATCATAAATGTGCATGTATAGAAGGAAAACATAGTACATATACGTTTCAGTACCATCTGCAGTTTCAGACATCCGGTGGGGGTTTTGGAATGTATCCCCTGTGGATAAGGGGGTCTGTTGTATTGCTTTTTTCGGCTGCCTCTTCATCCTGCCAGGAGGACCTCTTGGATAGACACCTCAGAAGACCCATACCCAGCTCTCTCTTTTCTGGGCTACAACTGGCTGTCTAGAAGCCTGTATTATTCTTTGTTCCATTGAACCCAAGAAGCACACTCAACTTGCACAACTTCCAGCTCTCTCTTTTGTTGCCACAGGCTGATTCAGCAGCCTCTCGTTCTAGCTTCCTCAGTATTGTGCCATCTCCAATCTGTGGTGTCCCTAACACTATAGGAGATGCACAGTAGAGTCTCATATGAGTCTCCTTAAAGCCCTTCCCTCCCGGCTTGAGCAGAGACAGAGTTGGACTTACAGAAGTGTTCTTTTACTACCCTCGCCACCTGTTGTGTGACTCCTGATGGATTCATTCTGCCCATTGATCCCCAGAGTTAGCGGGGGATTTAAGACTTCTCCATCGCAATAGGTAGTACCTCCAGTCTGGTGTTGATAGAAACAGTGAGAGCACACACTAGTGCCTGTTTCATTCTAAGGGGAAAAGGGCTTCATGTTCCACCATTAACTATGATGTTGGCTGAAGGGGTTTCACTATGAGTGGGAGGGTTAAGGACTGTCTGGTTCTTGATGTTCCACTTGAACTCTTCCAACACTTTACCTGAAATGAACCTTGGCCAAAATTTCCATTCTCAAAATCTTCTACACTTGGAAGTTCCTGGGAGCATATATATACCCATTTATTCACGCTAAAATTTTGTTTTCAATAGCTCTATAAAGAAAAAATAAACTATAGCTATATTCTATAAATGCAAAAAAAAAATTTTTTTTGTATTATGTGTACTATCCAGGCAGGAAAAAAATGGTTATTTAGCTTATGCTGCAAGACAGTGAAACAACATGTAAGTGATTTAAAGGAGTAAAAATAATATGTAGGCAACTTGTCCTTTATGTACAACAGAAATACAGAAATTCTCAGGTACAAGTGAAATAGTGTTACTATAGGACCCACATACTCTCTTGGGGAAAAAAGATATTACTTGAAACTTCTCCAGTTGACCAAAGGTAAATGAAATTAGCAATTAAATATGTGGAAGCTATGATTCAGTGGTCCTGGGATCAAATCCCACATCAGGCTTCCTGCTCAGCTGGGGGACTGCTTCTCCCTCTGCTTGCCACTCCCCCTGCTTTGCTCTCTCTCTCTCACACACACACACACAACTAAATAAATAAAATATTTTTAAAAAATTTAAAAAGGGGTTGCTTGGATGGTTCAGTGGGTTAAGTCTCTGCCTTCGGCTCAGGTCATGATCTCAAGGTCCTGGGATCGAGCCCCACATCGGGCTCTCAGCTCGGCGGGGAGCTGCTTCCTCCTCTCTCTCTGCCTGCCTCTCTGCCTACTTGTGATCTCTGTCTGTCAAATAAATAAATAAACTCTTTTAAAAATTAAAAAAAAATAAAAGACTGGGGATAAATGTGGAAAAATGTATGTATTTAATAGGCAATAAATAAAACCTATGCTAATGGTAGAATAGAAAGTTCTGAAAGGAACACAAGGATATTTAAGCTCTGGTATACGATAAACATCACAAAATAATGAGAGCAAGATCGATTATTCAACAAATGCTCTTAAAATAATTAAAAAAGTAATTCCTCATCTTATTATTCACTTCAAAACACTGAAAATTCACTTGAAAGACATATCTTTTGGGAAAGGAAATAAAAAGAAACAAAGAAACAAAAGAAGAAAAAAAGAAAAGAAAAGAAACCAAAAGAAAAAAGGAGCAAAAATCCTGTTCAAAAATAGATTTACATTTAGCTAATGTTACGCTAGGGGAAACTTTTTGTGCATAAAGACAGCAAAAGAAATCGCAAAGATAAGTGACAAATTTAACTTAAGAATTAGTTATTATGTTTAAAAACATAATTAAAAGAAGAATAAATAATCTTTGAGAAATATTTGGAATGGGCATAGTAAATAAATGTTAGTGTTCTTAATGTATAAAATAACAATACAGAAAGAAAAATATTGTGATTTCACATAAATAGTCGAAAAAAGGAGGGGTCTTTGGGTGGCTCAGTTGGTTAAGCAACTGCCTTCAGCTCAGGACATGATCTCATGGTCGTGGGATCCATCCCCACATGGGGCTCCTTGCTCAGTGGGGAGCCTGTTTTTCCCTCTCCCCCCAGCTTGTGCTCTCTGTCCCTATCTCTGTCTCTCAAATAAATAAAACCTTAAAAAAAAGAGAGAATCACCCTAACCTTCCCCCAGCTCTCTCACTATCTCCAAAATTAAAAAAAAAAAAAAGTAAAAAAAAAAAAAAAGACTTAAACCGACAATTCACATAAAAAATACAAATGGCCATGGAAAACAAGAAAATGTTTAGCCAATCTAGTCATAAAGCAAATTAAAAGAAAGATATGCCAAATTTCTTTAGTCCCTTTTATTTTTTTTTCTTTTTGTTATTAATTGGTTTAGATAGTTGGCTGCTCCCATGTTAGGGCACAGATATTTAAAATTGTTAGATGACCTTGTTGGACAGACCCTTTGAGTATGATACAGTGTCCTTCCTCATCTCTTACTATAGTCTTTGGCTTAAAATCTAAGTGATCTGATATAAGGATTGCCACCCCAGCTTTCTTCTGATGTCCATTAGCATGGTAAATTGTTTTCCACCCCCTCACTTTAAATCTGGAGGTGTCTTTGGGTCTAAAATGAGTTTCTCGTAGGCAGCATATTGATGGGTTTTGTTTTTTTTAATCCATTCTGAAACCCTGTGTCTTTCAATTGGGGCGTTTAGCCCATTTACATTCAGGGTAACTATTGAGAGATATGAATTTAGTGCCATTGTATTGCCTGGAAGGTGACTGTTACTGTATATTGTCGCTGTTCCTTTCTGATCTACTTTTAGGGTCTTTCTTTGTATAGAGGACCCCTTTCAATATTTCCTGTAGAGCTGGTTTGGTGTTTGCAAATTCTTTCAGTTTTTGTTTGTCCTGGAAGCTTTTTATCTCTCCTTCTATTTCCAATGATAACCTAGCTGGATATAGTATTCTTGGCTGCCTGTTTTTCTCATTTAGTGTTCTGAATATATCGTGCCAGTTCTTTCTGGCCTTCAGGTCTCTGTGGTTAAGTCCACTGCCAATCTAGTATTTTTACCATTGTATGTTACAGACTTCTTTTCGTGGGATGCTTTCAGGATTTTCTCCTTGTTGCTAAGACTTGTAAATTTTACTATTAGGTGATGGGGTGTGGACCTATTGTTATTGACTTTGAGGGGGGTTCTCTGCACCTCCTGAATTTTGATGCTTGTTTCCTTTGCCATATTAGGGAAATTCTCTACAATAATTCTCTCCAATATACCTTCTGCTCCCCTCTTTCTTTCTTCTTCTTCTAGAATCCCAATTATTCTAATGTTGTTTCATCTTATGGTATCATTTATCTCTCGAATTCTCCCCTCGTGGTCCAGTAGTTGTTTGTCTCTCTTTTGCTCAGCTTCTTTATTCTCTGTCATTTGGTCTTCTATATCACTAATTCTTTCTTCTGCCTCATTTATGCCAGCAGTAAGAGCCTCCATTTTTTATTGCACCTCATTAATAGCTTTTTTTATTTCAACTTGGTTAGATTTTAGTTCTTTTATTTCTCCAGAGAGTGCTTTTCTCTTTCCGGAGAGGGTTTCTCTAATATTTTCCATGCCTTTATCGAGCCTGGCTAGAACCTTGAGAATCATCATTCTGAACTCTAAATCTGACATATTACCAATGCTGTATTGATTAGGTCCCTAGCCTTTGGTACTGCCTCTTGTTCTTTTTTTTTTGTGGTGAGTTTTTCCTCCTTGTCATTTTGTCCAGAAAAGAATATATGAAAGAGCAAATAAGATACTTAAAGGATGACAAAGACCCCAGGAAAATGTGCTTTAACCAAATCAGAAGAGACCCCAAACCATGGGAGAGAGAAAGGGGATAAAAAGAAGTTCAGAAAAAAACTTTTTTAAAAAGAAAACAGATAAAGAAAAAATATAAAAAAGAAATATATATATATGTATATATTAGACTGGTGAGTAGAACAAGGTCACCCACTTAATTTTGGGAGTATTTTGGTCTCTCAGAAGAAACTACCTCCCAAAATTTTAAAGAATGAAAAACATATTTAAGAGTAAACACAATGAAGGGATGGAATATGCCTATAAAGATGAAAAAGAGTGCTCGCTTCAGCAGCACATATACTAAAGATGAAAAAGAAAATTTTTTTTTTTATTTACAAAAAAGGAGTTTATAAAGTAAGTTTGTTGGGAGAATAAAGAAAAAGAAAGTGGAGGGAATTTGCCCGGGCTGGAGACTAGAAGAAGCCTGGAGCTAGATTTAGGGTATGTTTTGATCTATTAGAAGAAGTTGTACCCCAGATTTTTAGAAGAAAAAACCCTATGTGTATACAAAAAATAAAGTTAGATACAATGAAAGATAAAATATGACTATAATAATGTTCAAAAAAGATTTTTTTTTATGAAAGGTATTGTTGAGATAAACTAGTTAAAAAAACATTAAAACAGGAAAAGGTAAAAGTTAAAAAAAATTAGCAGAAGAACAAAAAATAAAACTTTAGAAAAAAATTAATTGACTGAGAGACCAAAAAATCATGGGGAGAAAGCCATGAGTTCTGTGCTTTGCTTTCTCCTCCTCTGGAATTCTGCTGTTCTCCTTGGTAAGTGAACATGGTCTTGGCTGGATTTCTTGTTGATCTTCTGGGGGAGGGGCCTGGTGTAGTGATTCTCAAGTGTCTTTGCCTGAGGCGAGGTGGAATTGCACCGCCCTTGCCACAGGCTGGGCTAAGTAATCTGCTCGGGTTCGCTTTCGGGAGCTTTTTTTCCCTGAGCGCTTTCCGTAGAGTTCCGGAGCACGGCAATGAAGATGGCGGCCGCCCAGTCTCTGGCCCAGAGGAGCCGATAGCTCGGGCCCCACTCCGCAGTGCGCCCTCAGAGAACAGCGCTCAATCATTCCCGTCTCCCTGGTCTCCGGCCGCGCTCCCAGCTCACCAAGCCTGCAACCGGTTTAAGGTAACCCCGAGCTGAGAGCTCACTCCTGGGTTCCGTCTCTGTAGCCGGCTTTGCCGCTCTAATACCTGTGACCTCTGTGGCACTCAGACACCCCCAGTCCTTCTGTGACCCCGCAGGACCTGGGGCCACGCTGACCCTGTGTGGGCTTCACCCCGATTAAGCCTCTGGAGTGAGGACCCTCAGTGGAGCAGACTTTTAAAAGTCCTGCTTTTGTGCTCCGCTGTTCTGCCCCTTGCCAGAAGCCGGCCCCTCCCCCCGAGGTCTAGCTTCCAGTCGCTTTGGATTCACTTCTCTGCCGGTCTTACCTTTCAGAAAGTGGTCGATTCTCCATTTCTAGAATCGTTGCTCTTCTTCTCTTTGATCTCCTGTTGGTTTTGTTGGTGTTCGCAATGGTTCGATAAGCTGTCTAGCTGATCTCCTGCTACCTGAGGTCATCAGAGCCCGCTGCTTCTCCGCCATCTTGACTCCTCCCCCAGTCCCTTTTATTTTTATAAATTCAAATTAATCCTGTGTAATCCTAGCAAGATCAGGAGGGAGAGAATTGTTCCTAAACGTTATGGTAGATGTGTGCATTGGCAATGCATTCCTAAAAAATGATCAAGCAATGTGAATAGAAAGTTAAAATCTTTTGCAGCAGTAAATTGTTCAAAGCTGTGCAAAGTGGTTAGAGTGGTTAAGTATATAAAGGTATTTACAAATCTGAACTAGCATAAATATTCAACAACAGGAGGTAGTTAAATAACGTACATCTACAAGGTAAACTGCTATATTCAAGATGAGAAGTTCAAAGAATTTTTAAACTATGGAGAAAATCTATGGTGAAATATGAAATGAAATTATCTGTATATATAACTGTGTGTAATATGATCCCAAGTTTGGCTTTTTTTTATTTTTTGTTTTTTGTTTTTAATTTTTTTCATTTATTTTCAACGTAACAGTATTCATTGTTTTTGCACCACATCCAGTGCTCCATGCAATCCGTGCCCTCTCCAATACCCACCACCTGGTACCCCGACCTCCCACCCCCTTCCAACCCCTCAGATTGTTTTCCAGAGTCCATAGTCTCTCATGGTTCACCTCCCCTTCCAATTTACCCCAACTCCCTTCTCCTCTCTAACTCCCCATGTCCTCCATGCTATTTGTTATGCTCCACAAATAAGTGAAACCATATGATAATTGACTCTCTCTGCTTGACTTATTTCACTCAGCATAATCTCTTCTAGTCCCGTCCATGTTACTACAAAAGTTGGGTATTCATCCTTTCTGATGGAGGCATAATACTCCATAGTCTATATGGACCACATCTTCCTTATCCATTCATCCGTTGAAGGGCATCTTGGTTCTTTCCACAGTTTGGCAACCGTGGCCATTGCTGCTATAAATATTAGGGTACAGATGACCCTTCTTTTCACTACATCTGTATCTTTAGGGTAAATACCCAGTGGTGCAACATCAGGGTCATAGGGAAGCTCTATTTTTAATTTCTTGAGGAATCTCCACACTGTTCTCCAAAGTGGCTGCACCAACTTGCATTCCCACCAACAATATAAGAGGGTTCCCCTTTCTCCACATCCTCTCCAACACACGTTGTTTCCTGTCTTGCTAATTTTGGCCATTCTAACTCATGTAAGGTGGTATCTCAATGTGGTTTTAATTTGAATCTCCCTGATGGCTAGTGATGATGAACATTTTTTCATGTGTCTGATAGCCATTTGTATGTCTTCATTGGAGAAGTGTCTGTTCATATCTTCTGCCCATTTTTTGATATGATTGTGTGTTTTGTGTGTGTTGAGTTTGAGGAGTTCTTTATAGATCCGGGATATCAACCTTTTGTCTGTACTGTCATTTGCAATTATCTTCTCCCATTCCGTGGTTTGCCTCTTTGTTTTGTTGACTATTTCCTTTGCTGTGCAGAAGTTTTTGATTTTGATGAAGTCCCAAAAGTTTATTTTCTCTTTTTTTCCTTTGCCTTTGGAGATGTATCTTGAAAGAAGTTGCTATGGCTGATATCAAAGAGGTTACTGCCTATGTTCTCCTCTAGGATTCTGATGGATTTCTGTCCAAGTTTGTTTTTTAAAAAAGCTTCCTGGAGAACCAATTATGAGACTATACCAAATGTTGATCTGTAATAATTCTGGGGTATTTGGTATCATAAGTAATTTTAATTTTCTACAAAGAGCATGTATTCTTGCTAAAGTCATCTTAGAACCTCTTAATTGACCCATAATGGCCCCGATGAAGGAAGGCACCCTTCTGGCATGCTCTGAAGCGGTCAGAACACATGGGGGGGTGGTTTACGTTCAGTTCTTCTATCATGGACAGTGAAGCTTGCTTGTTGACTGCACATTTGTTTCCATCACCAGAGTCTATGATTTTGTGTGTGGAATCAATACCTGATTCCCTTTTAGCCTATGACGGGGACCAAGTAGGACCGGGGTGTGATTTTCACACATGGGAGAGCAGTCATCTCGACTGTCTCAATTCCAGTCAGCCTCAGAGACAGAGACAGGACGTCTCTCTGGAGTCACTCCAGAACGGAGGCTGGACGCATTCCCACAGAGAACTCGACTACAATTTTTTTTAGGTATGTTTCATAGTCAGCATAGCTTTTCGTACATTTTCCATTTCTAAAATAGATAACTTGCTTTTGAAATTTGGTGTACATTAAGTGACTGCTCCTTTTTCTTATTGGATCGAAAACGGAATAGATTTTGCAGGCTGTTGTTGTGAGGAGTGGTGTTAAATTTTCCAACAATTTCTGTCATTGGCTCCGTTAACTCGAGTATTGGGAATGTTGGTATTTTTTTGTGTGTTGATCTGGACCAAACAGCTGCCTCCTGTTCTGTGTTTGAGAGAGTATTATCATGATAAAAATAATACAACTTTTGTTGTAATTATTTCACATTCATGGCATGTTTGGTGATCTTAAGGGAAAAGTCCCTGTAAAAAGGTGTCCATTCCACTACAGTAATTTCTGGTAAGACTCTTCTTTATTTACTACTTGAAAGAAGTGGTTGCAATGTGGACATGCTCTCTATAGCAGACAATATTTTCTTCAGGAGAAAATATATTTCGTATTTTTTTCATTCTGAGAAAACCAGGTCTAGAAACCTCTTAAAACGTGCAGGTAGCATGTTATCTTATTCCTTCATATGATGTCCTGCATTTTTATCTCTCCATTTTAAAATACTTAAAAATGGCCCAGAAAAGACCCACATGATTGTGCGATTATCCTCAGCAACCGTCACTAATCCCTGACATTTCACCACACTCACAAGGGTAATTGCGGACAATAGTACTTGTCACCAAGGTGACCTAAAATGGTCTTTCCTCTCATCAAATTTCAAGTTCCTAAGAAGTGGCACTTATTTAAAGCAACAAAAATTCCCAGCCACCCCTGAGACTCACAGATGGTTTTTGTGCTTTAGAAACACGGGTGACGTTGATATTAATGGTTTTTTTGTTTTTTGTTTTTTGTTTTAATCTTAGTTGGTTCTTGAGTGCCCTTTGCTTATGAAAGAAGAGAATGAGGTCCTGCGCTCTTGGGTCCCCACGGCAGCACTGGGAGAACCAAAACCTCTGCTTCCCCGTGATGGGTAGGAAGGTGGGGGTAGATGATAGTGCCCAGAGAACATTCACTGGGGCGGGTCACTGTTCTGGGCACTTGCTATGAATTAGTGGCTCCGCCAGTGCTCCCGACCACCCCCGCCATATGCTACGCTGTGCTCTCCTGTGAACAGACGAGGAATCCCAGCCAGAGGATGCTGGAGCTTTAGAGGGCCCCACAGTGGGTAAGTGGGGAGCTAGTAGTGAACAGCAGGTGGTCCTCACGACCGATTCACACCTCTGGATAAGGCTGCTGTTGGCCTGGAATGTGACTGCTTGCACACTTTCTATGTTATCTTCACATAACTCTTCTCAGGAGCAAAGTCACTTTTCCTCTACACTTCTGAGCACTCAGCTGGGACCTCTATAATAAAAGACTGGCTGAAAAAACAAAAAACAGAAGTTTGTGATATATATACCTCATGTAGATATGAAAGATACCCAGGAAAAATGAATAACTTCCTGAGGTAACTTAGAATACAGACTTAAGTACCATTTTTTAAAATTTTATTTTTTTTCAGTGTTCCAAAATTCACTGTTTAAGCACCCCACCCAGTGCTCCATGCAATCCGTGCCCTCCTTAATACGCACCACCAGGCTCACCCAACCCCCCACCCCCTCCCTCCAAAACCCTGTTAGTTCCTCAGAGTCCACAGTCTGTCATGGCTCGTCTGCCCGTCCAGTTTCCCTCAGCTCCCTTCTCTCCGTCTCCCCAAGTCCTCCGTGTTATTCCTTATGCTCCGCAAGTAAGTGAGACCACATGATAATTGATTCTCTCACCATCTTCATAGGGAAAAGGAAGGGACGGGAGGTCTCTTAAGGAGCATAAATGCTTTTTAGGGGAGGGACTCCCTGGGAAGCGGAGCTGAGAGGTAAGACTGTGACTGCGTTTATCTGGGTGCGCTCTCCGGTGGTCAGATCGGTGGTCTAGGTTGATGACTCTCCCACGGAGGGGGTGCATGAGAGTTGAGATTCTTTGGGAAGATCTATCCTGAGGCTGGTAAGGGGAGTTCAGAGAAAGCCGGTTTTCAAGTGTCCACGGCTCAAAGTCCTCCTTGTGCCAAAGGGAGACATTTTGGGGCGGCGCATTCCACTACGCTCCGCTCTGTTAGTCTGACATTCATTTTAGCCGTCTCACAGATGTGGAAATTGAAGAGAGGTTGAGTTTTGTCCTGTTTTCCTCTAGGGCATGTTCTCCTTTGGAAGGGGGGAGGGGGGATGAGCTCGTTTCCAGAACAAGCCAGGCCCTGAGGTTCACAGGCCCGATCCGGAAGGGAAAGCAATTAAGATAAGCTAGGGCTTCTGTATCCATTCATCTGTGGAAGGGCATCTCTGCTCCCTCCAAGGTCATTGCTGTGAACACCAGGGCGCCAGTTCCCCTTCTTTTCACTACAGCTGTATCTTTGGGATAAATACCCAGTGGTGCAATTGCTGGATCCTGGGGTAGCTCTGTTTTTAACTTCTTGAGGAACCTCCACACTGTTTTCCAGAGCGGCTGCCCCAGCTTGCATTCCCACCCACAGTGCGCGAGGGTCCCCTTTCTCCCCTAGGGGAAGGGAGGGACATCTGAAGGGGGGGAATTAGAGACAGAGATGAACCGTAAGAGACTGCGAGTCCCCAGGAAACAAACAGGGTTTCAGAGGGGAGGTGGGTGGGGAGATGGGGTAAAGGGTGACGGGTTCTGAGGAGGGCACGCGTTGTGGTGGGTGACGAGTACTGAGGAGGGCGCGCGTTGTGGTGGGTGACGGGTTCTGAGGAGGGCCCGCGTTGTGGTGGGTGACGGGTTCTGAGGAGGGCGCGCGTTGTGGTGGGTGACGGGTACTGAGGAGGGCCCGTGTTGTGGTGGGTGACGGGTACTGAGGAGGGCGCGCGTTGTGGTGGGTGACGGGTACTGAGGAGGGCCCGTGTTGTGGTGGGTGACGGGTACTGAGGAGGGCGCGCGTTGTGGTGGGTGACGGGTACTGAGGAGGGCGCGCGTTGTGGTGGGTGACGGGTACTGAGGAGGGCGCGTTGTGGTGGGTGACGGGTACTGAGGAGGGCGCGCGTTGTGGTGGGTGACGGGTTCTGAGGAGGGCGCGCGTTGTGGTGGGTGACGGGTACTGAGGAGGGCGCGCGTTGTGGTGGGTGACGGGTTCTGAGGAGGGCGCGCGTTGTGGTGGGTGACGGGTTCTGAGGAGGGGGCCGCGCGTTGTGGTGGGGTGACGGGTACTGAGGAGGGCGCGCGTTGTGTGGTGGGTGACGGGTACTGAGGAGGGCCCGTGTTGTGGTGGGTGACCGGTACTGAGGAGGGCGCGCATTGTGGTGGGTGACGGGTACTGAGGAGGGCGCGCGTTGTGGTGGGTGACGGGTACTGAGGAGGGGGGGCGTTGTTGTGGTGGGTGACGGGTACTGAGGAGGGCGCGCGTTGTGGTGGGTGACGGGTTCTGAGGAGGGCGCGCGTTGTGGTGGGTGGGTGACGGGTTCTGAGGAGGGGCGCGCGTTGTGGTGGGTGACGGGTACTGAGGAGGGCGCGCGTTGTGGTGGGTGACGGGTACTGAGGAGGGCGCGTTGTGGTGGGTGACGGGTACTGAGGAGGGCGCGCGTTGTTGTGGTGGGTGACGGGTTTCTGAGGAGGGCGCGCGTTGTGGTGGGTGACGGGTTCTGAGGAGGGCGCGCGTTGTGGTGGGTGACGGGTACTGAGGAGGGCGCGCGCGTTGTGGTGGGTGACGGGTTCTGAGGAGGGCGCGCGTTGTGGTGGGGTGACGGGTTCTGAGGAGGGCGCGCGTTGTGGTGGGTGACGGGTACTGAGGAGGGCGCGCGCGTTGTGGTGGGTGGGTACGGAGTACTGAGGAGGGCGCGTTGTGGTGGGTGACGGGTACTGAGGAGGGCGCGCGTTGTGGTGGGTGACGGGTTCGGGTTCTGAGGAGGGCGCGCGTTGTGGTGGGTGACGGGTTCTGAGGAGGGCGCGCGTTGTGGTGGGTGACGGGTACTGAGGAGGGCGCGCGTTGTGGTGGGTGACGGGTACTGAGGAGGGCGCGCGTTGTGGTGGGTGACGGGTTCTGAGGAGGGCGCGCGTTGTGGTGGGTGACGGGTACTGAGGAGGGCGCGCGTTGTGGTGGGTGACGGGTACTGAGGAGGGGGCGCGCGTTGTGGTGGGTGACGGGTACTGAGGAGGGCGCGCGTTGTGGTGGGTGACGGGTTCTGAGGAGGGCGCGCGTTGTGGTGGGTGACGGGTTCTGAGGAGGGCGCGCGTTGTGGTGGGTGACGGGTACTGAGGAGGGCGCGCGTTGTGGTGGGTGACGGGTACTGAGGAGGGCGCGCGTTGTGGTGGGCTCTGGGTGTTGTATGCGACTGATGAATCATTGAACGCTGCATTAGAAACTAACAACGTACTGCACAGTGGCTAAACATAATTTTTAAAAAAAGATAAGCTCGGGCTTACATGAAACCAAAGAAAACGAAAGGTGTAACTTACTCAATGAAACCTTTTATTAAAGGCAATGTAGAAACAAGTCTTTTTAAGAGGCACGCGTATCTGGATGTCTCGCGCTACAGAGTAGAATCATTCTGGGAGATGCGAAGTGCAGACAGTGAGAAAACGGGCTGTGGTCACTGGGTGCTGGAGAGCGCCCCCCCCCTTGCCCGGAGCAGGTTTGGGGGAGGGGGGGGAATGGACCGTAACGCAGGTCCCAGAAGGGGACGATGTTGTCCAGACTAGGGATCCCCGCTTGCGCGCCACGTTTGATTTCAGTCTGTTGCCGCGTGTGAGGAGGCTGGCCGGCGGCCGTCTCCCCCGCGCCGCTCCTCACTCACTGCCCTTCATGTGAGATTTTCCCTGCTTAGTTTCCCATAGAGCTTCGGAACCATTGGTCTAGCTAACCTCAGAAGAACAAAACACTTTGGCATTTTAATTGGATTTGTTAAATTTATTTAAAAAAACAAACAAACAAACAAACCAACAGGGGAGAATTGGCTTCTTTATGAAGCTGAGTCATCCCGTGTAGTGCTGCTCCTTTCACAAGCACCTTAGATTTTCCTCGTGCAGTTTTTACACATTCCTTAAGTTTCTCTCTTTCTTTTTTTTTTTTTTAAGATTTTATTTATTTATTTGACAGACAGAGATCACAAGTAGGCAGAGAGAGAGGAAGGGAAGCAGGCTCCCCGCTGAGCAGAGAGCCTGATGTGGGGCTGGATCCCAGGATCCTGGGATCATGACCTGAGCTGGAGGCAGAGGCCTTAACCCACTGAGCCACCTAGGCGCCCCAAGTTTCTTTCTTTCTTTTTCAATATTGTTATAAATGGTGTTCACTTTTCTTTCATACCTCAAAAAAAACCAACTATGTATATAGTGACGAAGTGGACGTTAACTGGTATCTTATAGAGAGGTGTGACTTTCGAATATTAAGGTCTTGTGATGAGTTTTCATGCCTCAGAATTCTTGTGGGCCCTAAAGAGTCTTTGTTTACATGAGTTTTATCTGTTGGTAGTTACTATATTAAAAATTAAAACTGGTATCTCTTAAAAATATTTATGTTGATTTATTTTAAATGACAATGAGAAACCAATTATGTAACAAATTAACGAGCATTTTAATGAACATGGCATATACTCAAGGCAAATTAGTGAGAAGAATGGCACTGTTCTACCCTTTGCAAATCGTTTTAATCCTTGGCACAGTAGAAGACCGTGGCATCTTCACGTCTGCTTTCCCATAAATCTGTGGTTTTATCACATGCCAGTAACGTCTGGGAAAAGACTGTGCACTCTTGAGAGATTGCCAGTGAAAAAGACAAATAACATAGCATTTTATGAAAATATTTTTGATCTTGTAGAACCCTTGAGAACGTTCTTTTGCTTCAAGTAGGAATGACTGAAGAATTTTCTTCTCAGCCTTTTTACATGTTTTCTCTTCACATGTGTTAATAATATGTGGATTCTGCTAATGGAGTTCCCAACATGAATGGATCTCTGAAATCCCAGAATAATCCCCACTTATGATGCATCATTTTCTTCATGTGATCCTGGATTTTCTTTGTGTTTATTTATTTAGGATTCTGACACGGGCATTCAAAAATGAGATTGGCTCGTCTTAGATTTCTTTTTGATTTCTGTAACAAAATCTCTACTGTATAGAAAGGCAGTGGTTCTAATTTTTGTTTGATTTCCATGATTGAGAAAAGCCTGATAAGGGAAAATGTTAGTTCTCCTTCTCCTAGTGAGAGGTGGGGTAGGGCAACGTAGGATTGTGAGCTAAATGTAAATGATGGATTACATAAAGCTTGACACAGAGAAAGGTTGTGCTTCTCACTTCTGTCCCTGCTCCTCCTACTATGCAAAGCTCTACACACCACGGCTCCTCTCCAATTCTCTTCTCCCTGTCTCAAATGCTGAGTGCCAGGGGGAAGCCTGCACAGCCACATGGTTTGATGTAGTACATCAGGAGAATGACCGTAGCTAAAAACACTTGGCTCAGATACCAACTTGCTGCCTACATGTGTGATTTCACTAAACACCTTCAAGTGTCAGGCTCCTCGTTTGTTGAAGTGGGTAGTAATACTTTCCTCATAGTCCCTTGAGAATGCGCTGAGACAAAGCAGGCAAGTTGCTTATATGTGCATAGCACGCAGTCATTGTTCAACAATTGGTGGTTCAAGTTCTTTTAGCCAGCATGGTCTTGAAGGGAGACAAGAACACAAGGGGTAAGGTTGTGAAGTTGGCAGATAACTTTGACCCAGTGGAATCACCAAAGATTTTGGGGAATCCAAAGAGCTAGATTTGAGGTTTGAAGCTAGAGTAAATGTACTGCTGCATAACAAATTACCCCCACTTAGCAGCATAAAACAATGCACATTTGTTACTTTACACAGCTTCTGAGGCTCAGGAATCTGGGAGTTGCTTTCTTGGTGGTTCTGAGTCAAGGTTACCCATGAGGTTGGAGCCAGGCTGTTGACCAGGACGGCAGGCATCTGAAGCAATTGGAGAATCCACTTCACTCACACAGTGGTTGGGAAGAGGCTCCAGTTCCCAACCACAAAGACCTCTACATAAGTGTACTCAAGACATAGCTTCCCCATGGCGCCCAAGAGAGAAAGAGGGCCCTAAGTTGGAAACTGCACTCCTTTGCAGTCAGATTTCAGAAGTATCATATCATCACATCTGCCGTAGACTCTCAGTCACACAGACCAGTGGTGGTGCAGCGTGAGGACCACACAGGGGTGTGAACACCAGGAAGAGGAGATTGCTAGGGGCCATCTTGGAGGATGACAACCACAGTGGAATCTGGCCAACGGGAAGAATTTGGAAATTGGGGGGAAGAGAGTAAACTGGGTCAGACACTAGCACGAGTGAAATCCCGGTCATTGCCATGGGTGACCCTCACCAGTTGCTGATGGGACCATCTCCAGTGACCTCTAAGTAAGAGGTGGAGACACGGGGCTCTAGGTCGGCGGGGGAAGGCTGACCATACAGACTTTGCCCAGTTGTGCCAAGTGGCTTCCTTGCGGATCCCCCGAGGAAGAACGTGAAGGTGTAATTCCTAAACCAAAGAATGCACTTATGACCCATGTTAACCTTGAAACAAGTTAAATTTTTTCAACTTTAATTTTTACATTTTTAAAAGAGAGTTGATCATCTCTCTTACAATAGTGAGCAAAATAAAACTTTAAAGAGGAGTAGGAAAGCCCGTTATACAAGTGACTTTTATTACTGGGAAGGGGCAGGCAGGCAGGCAGTGGCACGCATAAGAGGACAGAGTCCTCACTCCTCCAGTTAGCTTGTCCCCCACTATGCACGTAGTGGACACTCAATGGTGTAGTTTGTTACGAGTGAATTAATAATACGCGCTCTGCCCCTCTCCTGCATACACCCTTTTGGATGACAGTCAACACACTGACGCAGGACACACAGGCTTAAAAGGCCCAAAGGTTTTTGCGGTCACAGGGCTCTGATAGTCGAACCAACCAGGGCATCAGGGACCGGGTCTGAATCAAAAGAACATTGTCGTCAGCTGTCACAAAGCTCATCGATTGCTGGCGTTGTCTGTGAGCGCCAGATACTTGGCGGTACAAGCTGAGCCTCTGCTCAGATGGACAGATTCAACCGACACGTGTAAAAATCCATGCCACGTGGAGTCCTCGCTACGGAGTGTAAGGGGGCAGCACTGCGGCGGGCTTCTGTCAGGGACCATCAGAACACTGCGCAGTGCCTTTGCACAAAAGCTCTTTACGTTCCTACCTCACTAATTCTTCACAGAGATTTTGTAGGGGGAGTAATTGCTGTCCTTAATTTACAAACAAGACTCTGAGGAGTTGAGTTTTGTCACCTGTCATGGGGCTTAGCCTCTAGTCCTTCCTTGGGACGAAAAGCCTGGCCGTTGCTCCAACACCTCATGCCATCTCTGTTTAATCCTTTTTCAGGCTTTCTTTGTAAATTCCTAACATGTGTCAGGCTATTTTATGACATCAGGGCCAGCTTGTGCCCATCAGATAGATTTTCTTTTATATACTAGTGAAATGCAGTAAAGGGATGAATTGAACTTTCCTTTTGTTGGGCGGTCTGTTGAGCCTGGCAGGTGCCTCGTGTTTAGCCCATCCCCCACCCACTGCCCCGCCCCCAACCATCAGGTCTCTGTTAAGAACCTGGTTCTTGCTCCTCCTCCCTCCCTTTCTTTTCTTCCCTTTGCTCATTTGCTTCCTTTCGTAAATGCACATAGGAGTGAGATCACACGGTATTTGTCTTTCTCGGACTGATTTTGCTTAGTGTAGCACTCTCCAGCTCCATCCCCATCGGTCCCAAATGGCAAGATTCCATTCTTTTTTTAAATTAACATATAATGTATTATTTGCCCCAGGGGTACAGGTCTGTGACTCATCAGTCTTAGTTCACGGCACTCACCATAGCACGTCCCCAGTGTCCATCAGCCAGCAACACCCTCCCCCCCTCCCCTCCAGCAGAACTCGGTTTGTTTCCTGAGATTCAGGGTTTGTGCCTGGCATGTTCGCCGGATCACAGGCAGGCAGATGGCACCATAGGTCCGTTGTCACAACGTCTCTGGGGAAGAACTCAATATTATCAGCCATATCAGACTGCTGGAAACAGCGTGGAAAGTGCGGTGTAAGGGCGACAGATATCAAACCTAGAAACTCGCAGGGCAAATTCTGGACTTGAACCTAATAATCTATAGAGTGTGTGTGTGTGTGTGTGTGTGTGTGTGTGTGTTTCGTGTGTTCATTTGGAGTTTTGTAGTAGAAAGTTGATACCTTTCCCAATATTGTTGAAAAGTCTCAGCGATAGCGATATTCCTCTTGTAACTTTGGGCAGGGTCGGTTCTGGGGTGTCCGTGAGGAATTACACTGAAGTCAGTAGAAATGAGGCAGTTCTCCGTCCTTAATGCAAACAGGCCTCTCCTCACGGTCCCGCCTCCTCTGCCCATAGTCGGTGATCCAGCTACGGATTCGTTTAACCATTTTAGAAAATCCAAGATGTGTTTGTCCAAAATTAAATCTCCTTTTGTGTTTTGGAAAAAAAAAAAAAAAAAAAAAGAACAGCGCTTCTATTATTCTGGTCTGTTCCTTTGGATTAGAAAATATTTTGACAATGTAGCGATCCTGAGCCTCCCTGTGAGTGAAACGGTTCTTTTTTGCTCTCTGGTTACATCTTTTATCCTTTGTCTGGTCTTTCCATCCCTGAATAGATTTGGAGATACAGTGTCCTATTATTATGTAATATCTGATGCTATTTATGTGAGCCCTGGGTAGAGTGAGAATAAAAACTGTTTTCCCCCTTATTAAGTTGGTGTTTCTATAGCGCATGGGTTGGCAGCTTTTGGAAATGCGCTCCGATTTCTGTCCTGTTCCTTCTGAAATAATGAGGCTACGGGTGGGGTTGGGGTGACGCTGGGAGCAAGGCCCTGAGGCCAGCAGCCAGCATCCCAGGGACATGAGGAGAGGCGAGCTCCGCTCCCAAAGACCCATGCTATCTTGTACCTCCTGGGGTCTGGGCAAGTGCTGGGCAGAAACCCGCCGCGGAAGCAGTGGTCCAAGAGGCTGGCCCCGCGCTCCAGAAGCCAACGTCTAGGACCGCTGCTGCCACAACAGGAGGTACAGTCCTGTTTGCCACAGAAAGGGTCAGTAGGTAATCTTCTACTATAGACAGAAATGGAGTAAAAATTGTTGGAGAATCTGGGAAACTTTCTGCTGTTTTTTTCTATAAGTTCGAAATCAAATGAAATTCACAAGCTAACAACATGCGTGTACACACACATGCACACACACAGGGGCACACCGTGCGTGAAGCGATGACGGAGCCCACGAAGCGAGACTCGACCTGCCCGTGCTGACAGCCCCGCGAATTCCCACCCCATGGGGAGCAGTGATGGTGCGGGCTTTGTTTTTGCTCTTGCTTTGATTTTCCTCAGATACAGTTTCCCCAAATTGTATTGGGGAAAAAAGAAAGGAAGGAAGGAAGGAAGGAAGGAAGGAAAGAAGAGAGAGAGAAAGAAAGAAAGGCTGTGTTCTCTCATTCTGACACCAGGCGTCTGCTTCACACAAAGTCTGCTTTCCTGAGAAAAATAAATTAAAATTGAAAACAATCTAAATTAATGAAGGAAAAAAAAAGTAAATTCTCTTTCCAACCGAGAAAGCTCTAGAAAATTTCTCCTCAGCTCTGCTATTTCCCCTCAACCATTTTAGGTACCTTCTCACAGTTAAAAACTGGAATTTTTTTTTTTTTTGAAGCAAATTACGCTTCATCATCACAGGCTCCAACATGAAGACATTTGTCAGTACATATTTTCAAATGTTAGAAGTTAGCCCTTTGAGAAGTAGAAGGTTAAAGCGACCGTTGAGGAAGTGAAACGCAACTGTAGTCATCTGGTGCTTGACTTGATGGCGGTGGAGGATTGTGAACTGCCTCCACACCACCGTATAATTAGTCCCCAAAAAGGTGTTCACTCGTGTATTTATTAAATATGATAAACAGTCTGAAAGACCCAGTTCTTTGCTATGTGATTGTTTTCTGTATGTCAAACTTTACTTCTAATAATCATAGCAGCTAACATGTGCTTCAGGTATCAGGAATATGTCTCCGCTTTGCACACAGTATATTGTACAACAGAGTTTGGTACCATTGCTCTTACCTGCGCTAGGTAGGAGGAGACACCCAGGCTTGGGAGGGTTCCTTATCTTCCAGAAATACAGAGCCCGTGATCTTAACTATTTTGTAGTCATGTTGTTTTCTGTTCATGTAGTAGTAGCACTTTAAAACATAGCCTAACTCTTTAAATAAGTGACTTATTAAAAGGTTTTCTGCCTTCTAAGGAGCATGCCATAGATGGGGTTATTTTAGGGAAAGAGCACTGCCCGTTGAAACAGCTAAGGTTGAGTGGGTCCTGTCATAGAAGTTGTGAGAAGAAATCATGAATTGGGTGCTAGGTTTGACCAGATGAAGACTGATGCCTTCTTGTAATGTGCAGGTCCTTGATACTGTGATTCATTAAATATTGGGTTCAGAGTGGCTGACCTGTGTAGGTTATAAAATGGTTACAGAGCTCAAGTGAGATAATGTTTGGAAAATGACAAAGTAGACAGTCCACCATGGAAGAATTTTTTTCTTTTTAATTTCTTTTCAGTGTTCCACAGTTCATTGTTTATGCACCACATGGAAGAACTTTTATTTGTATTATTTTTGTTCCTTTACATGTTGAATGCAGATTTTTTTCATAGAAGGTTTTTCTTTAAGATTTTATTTATTTATTTGAAAGAGAGAGTGTAAGCTAGGGGTCGGGGAGAGAGACAGAGGGGGGAAGCAGACTCCCTGCTGAGTCAAGAGCCTGATATGGGGTTCAATCCCAGAACCCCAGGATCATGACCTGAGCCAAAGGCAGGTGCTTAACCAACTGAGCCACCCAGGTGCCCCATTCATAGAGGGTTTTAATCTTCAATCCCATAATACAGAGCAAGGGAGAGCAGTGGTAAGAGAATGGGTCCTTTGGAAATTAAGCTCTTTTAGTCTATGCCTAAAATTCACATTTTGTCCTTTTTCTTCTGGTAAGGAAACTTAACATGAGATAAGATCTCTAGAGCTTACTCTTTTTTCATAACTCAAATGTTATGCCTGATAATTAGCAAATGCCTATTTCCCCTTCTCCCCAGCCCCTGGAAACTACCATTCCACATTTTGATTCTGGATTTGACTATTTTAGATACTTCATAAAAGTGCAGTCATATAGCATTTGTCTTTCCATGACTGACTTATTTGTGAATTTATTTGTATTTGTCTTTTTTTAATATAATAGCCGATACACAATGTTACATTAGTTTCAGGTGTACAACTTAGTAATTTCACAAGTTTATATATTATGCTATGTTGTTTTATTCTTTGCATAAATACCCAGTAGTGTAATTGCTGTACTGTTTTCCACAATGGCTGCACCAGTTTGTGTTCCCACCAACAGTGCATGAAGGTTCCTTTCTCGTCACATCCTGGCCCATAGCTGTTGCTCGTTGTCTTGATTTTAGCCATTCTAACAGGTGTGAGGTGATATTTCATTGTGGTTTTGGTTTGCCTTTCCCAGATGGTTAGTGATGTTAAGCAACTTTTCAAGTGTCTGTTGGCCACGTTCATGTCTTCTTTGGAAAAATTCAGGTCCTCTGCCCATTTTTTTTTTTTTAAGATTTTTATTTATTTATTTGACAGAGAGAGATCACAAGTAGGCAGAGAGGCAGGCAGAGAGAGGAAGGGAAGCAGGCTCCCCGCCGAGCAGAGAGCCCGATGCGGGGCCCGATCCCAGGACCCCGGGACCATGACCTGAGCCAAAGGCAGAGGCTTAACCCACTGAGCCACGCAGGCGCCCTATCCTCTGCCCATTTTTTAATGAGATTTTTGTTTTGTTTTGTTTTGCTTGGCATTGACTTGTATGCATTCTTTATACATATATTAGATATTAATCTCTTATGGCATATATTGTTTGTAAATATCTTATGGGATATATTGTTTGTAAATATCTTTCAACAGAGTGCTCCTTGGTTTTTGATGGTTTCCTTTGCTGTGCAAAAGCTTTTTATTTTGATGTGGTCCCGATAATTTGTTTTTGCTTTTGTTTCCCTTGCCTTAGGATATGTATCTAGAAAAATATTGCTATAGCTGAAGACAGAAAAATTACTGCCTGTGATCTCTTCTAGGATTTTTATGATGTCAGGTCTCATGATAGGTCTTTAATCCATTTGTAGTTAGTTTTTGTTTATGGTGTTAGAAAGTGGTCCAGTTTTCCAAGCACCATTTATTGAAAAAAAAAAAAAAACTATCTTTTTCCCACTGTATATTTTCTCCTTTGTCATAGATTAATTAGCCTTATAAATGTAGGTTTATTTCTGGCATCTCTATACTGCTTTGTTGATCTGTGTGTCTACTTTTGTGCCAAGACCACATTCTTCTGATTACTATAGCTTTGTGGTATATCTTGAAATCTAGAATTGTGTTACCTTCAGCTTAGTTCTTTGTCAGGATTGCCTTTGACTATTTAAGGTCTTCTAAGGTTCCATACAAATTTTAGTATTGTTTGTTCTAGTTTTTTAAAAATGCTGTTGGCGGTGCCTCAATAGCTCAGTTGTTAAGCATCTGTCTTTGGCTCAGGTCATGGTCCCAGGGTCCTGGGGTTGAGCCCTGCATTGGGCTCCCTGCTCAGTGGGAAGCCTGCTTCTCTCTCTTCCACTCCCCCTCCTGTGTTCCCTCTCTGTGTCTCTTTGTCAAATAAATGAATTCTTTAAAAAAAGAATGCTGTTGATATTTTGATAGGGATTGCATTGAATCTGTAAATTGCTATTGGGAACACAAATGTTTTGACAATATTAATTCTTAGAATCCATAAGCATGGAATATCTTTCCATTTGTGTCCTCTGCATTTTCTTATATCAGTGTTTTCTAGTTTTCAGAGTACAGGTCTTTCATCTCTGGTTAAGTTTAATCCTAGGAATTTTAATCTTTTCGCAGCAGTTGTAAGTGGTATTGTTTTTTAAAATTCTCTTTTGGCAACTACATTGTTAGTGTGTAGAAATGATACCAATTTCTAATTTTGTATCCTGCCACTTTACTAAGTTTGTTTATTACTTCTAGTAGCTCTTTGGTGGAATCTTTAGGATTTTATATGTATAATATATCATCTGGAAATAGTGACAGTTTAACTTCTTCTTTACAAATATGGATGCCTCTTATCTCTTGTTCTGTCTGTTGTGCCTAGGAATTATGTTGAATAAAAGTGGCAAGGGTAGATATCCTTGTCTTCTTTCTGTCCTTAGGGGAAAAGCTTTCAGTTTTTCCTCCTTGAAGAGGAAATTAGTCATGGGTTTTTCATAGATGACCTTTATTATGTTGAGGTATGTTCCTTCTAGCCCCATTTAGTTGACAGTTTTTATCATGAATAGATGTTGAGCCTTGTCAAATGCTTTTTCTGCCTCTATTGAAATTAGTATGATTTTTATCTTATGTTCTGTTAATGTGGTGTGTGACATTACCATTCTATTAATGTGGTGTGTGTGGTGTTTGACATTGATGCTATCCTGGCATCCCAGGAATAAATACAATTAATGTATAGTTGTATGTGGTTGCTAATGTTTTGTTGAGGATTTTTGCATCTATGTTCATCAGGGTTATTGGCCTGTAGATTTTTTTTGTGATGTCTTTGTGTGGTTTGGTATCATGGTAATCCTGGCCTCATAGAATGTATTTGGAAGTTTTCCTTCCTCTTCAATTTTTTGGATAGTTTGAGGAGAATTGGTATTAATTCTTAAGTCTGGTAGAATTCACCTGTGAATCCATCCAGTCCAAAAGTCCTGGATTTTTATTCTTTGGTAGTTTTTGATTACCAATTCAGTTTTGTTGCTTGTAAATGGTCTGTTCAGATTTTCTATTTCTTCCTGATTCAGTATTGGAATATTGTATATTTCTAAGAATTTATCCATTTCTTCTAAGTTGTCAGGCTTATTTAACTTAGCCTAATGACCTCAAGGTTCATCCATGTTGTCACACATTGCAGGATTTTCTCTTTCTTTTTCTTTCTTTCTTTCTTAAAAGCTGAACAGTATTCTTTTGTATGTACTTACCCAATTTATTTATCTTTCCATTGTCAGGGACATTTAGCTTGTTTCTACATCTTAACCACTATGAGTAGCATTGCAATTAAAATGAGAGCGCCAGTATCTCTTTGAGATTCTGATTTCAGTTGTTTTAGTTAAATACCCGGAAGTGGGATTACTGGATCTTTTGGTAGTTCCATTTTTATTTTTTACAGGAATGTCCATACTGTTTTCTGTAATGGCAGCACCATTTTGCATTCTCATCAGCAGTGTACAAGGATTCCAATCTCTAACCACAAACTATCTTAAAAGGAAATTAGGAAAACAATTCCACTTATAACAGGACACACAAAAAGAACAACATACTTAGGAATGAACTTAAATAATGAGGTGGAAGACTTGATATAGAAAACTACAAAATATTGATGAAAAATTTAAGACACAAACCAATGGAAAGACACCCCATGTACATGGATTGAATGACTTTATTTTTATTATTTTTTCAGTGTTCCAAGATTCATTGTTTATGCACCGTACTCAGTGCTCCATGCAATATGAGCCCTTCTTAATACCCACCAGGCTCACCCAGCCCCCCACCCCTCCAAAACCCTCAGTTTGTTTCTCAGTGTTCACAGTCTCTCATGGTGTCTCCCCATCCAATTTCCCCCAACTCACTTCTCCTCCCCTTCTCCCAATGTCCTCCGTGTTCTTCCTTATGCTCCACAAGTAAGTTAAGTGAAAGCATGTGAAAATTGACTCTCTCTGCTTGACTTATTTCACTCAGCATAATCTCTTCCAGTTCCATCCATGTTGACACAGAAGTTGGGCATTCACCCTTTCTGATGGAGGCATAACACTCCATTGTGTATATGGACCATATCTTCTTTACCCATTTGCCCATTGAAGTGCATCTTGGTTCTTTCCACAGTTTGGCGACCGTGGCCATTGCTTCTATGAACATTGGGGTACAGATGGCCCTTCTTTTCACTACTTCTCTATCTCTGGGGTAAATACCCAGTAGTGCAATTGCAGGGTGATAGGGTAGTTCTATTTTTAATTTCTTAAGGAATCTCCACACTGTTTTCCAAAGTGGCTGTACCAGCTTGCATTCCCACCAACAGTGTAAGAGGATTCCCCTTTCTCCACATCCTCTCCAGCACTTGTTGTTTACTATCTTGTTGATTTTGGCCATTCTAACTCGTGTAAGGTGATATCTCAATGTGGTTTTGATTTGAATCTCCCTGATGGCTAATGACGATGAACATTTTTTCACTTGCCTGTTAGCCATTTGTATGTCTTCTTCGGAGAAGTGTCTGTTCTATTCTTTATAGATCTTGGGTATCAGCCCTTCATCTGTAGTAGGCCATTGGATATCAGCCATTCATCATTTGAATGACTTTATATTGTTAAAAACCCACATGCTTTTAAAAACCAAAAACTGATTCATGACATGTACTATTGTGTCCTATAGTTCAGTTGTTTTATCTTAACTCTGGTGTGCCTTAAACATCCAGGTGGGCAAAATGCAGAGAAGCACAGCTTTTATTTGTCTTTGAATGTTTGTAGGTCAAAATGGAGATAGTCTGAAACAAAATTATAAATGCAGGGGCAGGGGAGCTCACTCATACTGCCTTCTCTGAAACTCAGGCTTCTTAAGTTCCCAGTGTCCTCCTGCTCTTTAAGTACTCAACCCCTGTAAAATCTGGAAGTAATAAATTATTAGCCATATTTACTCATTTAAGCAATGGACTACTTACATTTCAAGTGGAAAAAAAATATTTGAGCTAAATTTTGTTGTACCAGAAATATTTCTTTTAAGTGTAACTGAAGAATTACACCATTGTTTCCTGTTCAATTAATGTATGATAATAAAGATAGTTGATGACCAGTTGGTCTGGAAGTTAAGTTATAGGTACCAATATTCTCAAGCACACATGCACAATATACCAAAACACAGTAAATAAAACTCATGTTGTATTTTAAACAAGAGTAGTGTTCAGAAATAACTGTTACATATAATCTATGGTTTCTCTCATTCATTTGTTTATTTATTCATTCAATATCCATTAAGCACCTACTAGGTAACAGAAAAATTCAGTCTCTGGTGATGATATTAAACAAGACAGACAAAGTCCCTATATTTGAGGAGCTTACTTTTTGGTAGAGAAAAAATAAATATAATGTACAAGAACATTCCAGGTAGAGGCAAGTGCTATAAATTAAAAACAAAAACAAAAACAAAAACAAACAAAAAAACAAAAAAACCAGGGTGATATGATTGGGAGGGTTTGGAGGCCAAGTAGTCCAGTAAGGCCTCTCTTCGACCAGAATGGAATACTGGGACAGTAGCAGCAGCCAGTCCAAAGGGAAGAAACCGATTCATGGGAGGAGCAGGAAGAAGGCCAGTGAGGCTGGAGTGACATGAGCAGAAGCAAAGAGGTACCAAGTGGGGTTGGAAAGGCAGAGGCTGTGTATGTAGCACCTTGTAGGACACGGCAGAGGGTTTGCCTCGTATCTGAAACGTGAGGAGACGTGTGCAGAGGTCTGAAGAGCATAATGACGTGGCTCTAGTCTCAAAAGGTCAGTGTGACTGCTGCGCAGAGAGCAGCCTGGGAGTCGAGTTGAGAAAGCGAGAAAGGGTTGATGAGGACCAATGAGAAGGCCGCTGGGACAGGCCAGGTGGGAGAGAATGGCAGCTTCGACCAGGTTGGTGGCACACGGGGAGCAGATAAATTCAGGATGTATTTGGAGGGAAAGTGCACAAGATTTGCTGTTCAATGAAACGTGGGAAGTAAGGGAAGGCGAGGTGCCATGATGACTCCCGGGTCACGGCGTGAACATCCTGGATGGTGGCGGCCTTTGCTGCAGAGGCGATGAGTGATGGGTGGGGGCAGCGAGAGGAGCTCCCGGCCGGCCAGTGCCCTTTCCCAGCAGTTGAACTAAAACTAGAGCTGCGTCTGGGACACTTTCCCCACGGGTGGCTGGGACAGAGCAGGTCCACGATTGTTCACTCGCAGGATTTGGGGCAGGCGCTTCTGTAGCGTGCTGCCCAGGCTCCCCCTGCGCTGAGGTTTTCCTCCTGCCCCTGAGAGCACAGAATGAACCACAAGCTCCCCCTCCCGGTGTGGTCCCCTGTCTCAGAACTCCAGCCAGATGTTTCCTGTCATCTACACTGATCCACTCAGTTAGCTTGTAAAATATTTATGTCCTGTAAGTTTTTCGGGAGATAGCATGAGAACTTGTTTACATTTCTGTCGTCACCATTCCTATACTTCCTTCCCCACATCTCCAAAATTTAGCCAGGAATAAACTCTTCAAGTTTTACCCAAAGAAATTGTGAAAACACCCGCACTCTAACTCAGGTGCTTTGACTGGTTCATTTGCTAAAATGTTAGACACCATGTTTTTGCAGGAAGTATTTGTCTGGCTTCCTGACCCCTGTCAGAACCCAAGTAACAGATTAGAGGATGATGGGGTGGTACTGGGGACAAGGACATTGAGACCAGCAAAACCGACTACTGACAGGCAGAAGGCAGAGGCATTAAAAAAAAAAAAAAAATGGCATAAAATGAGAAAAAAGTTCAAAATCATTAAGAGTTAGGACCATCTGGCCTCATAGGCATTGCTGTCTTAAAGATGGCACAGTGTCATTCTCAAAAATGACCTTGAATCAACAAGAAAAGATTGTGTTATTTCAGGTATAATTGTGTAAGAATGTCGGGGTATGTGGGAATTATTTTAAAAGATCCTTTTTTCTAATGGTGAAAATAAAATTGAGTTTTGGCACTGAGTGATAAATATGTAATCTGGGAAATAATTGTATGTGAACTTCTCTTTTCTGACACCACTAGATAAATAAAATGCTTATCTTTTGCTACTTTTGGAAATCAAGTGTAATGCAACAGAGCGTGTCTTTGAAATTCATCTTCTTTATAGAGGTCTTGCTGAGCTGAGGTGTGTGGTACAGATAGCCCTTCTCTGTGTGTCTTGCCTGGAGAGGGAAGTAAGCCTCTTTTCCATTTAGGAATATATGGCTTCAGAGCCTCACAAGCTATTGAATTCAAGGCCACTTCCAATGTCCACTGATTTTCATGAACTTGTTATTTTCTATGTGCCCCACTGTGATTTGTGTTAACGATTATTATAAGCATTTTGAACTTACTGTGAGTTGTTTATATTATTAGGAATTTTATTTGATTCTCTAAACTGGTCACAGCATGCCATTAAATCACCAGTACCAACAACAGTAATAGTCTACAAAACTGCCTTCACCAGTTCAGTTAACTGATCCGTTTTCCTACCTTGTAGCTCTTAACTTTCATGCTAGAGCAATTTCCATGTTCATGCCTACATTCAACAAACACTTTAAGAGTTAAAGTCAAAAGTTCTAAGGCACTTAATAATATGAAGTTTATGGACCAGGAATCCTAAAATTTTGTCACTACTCACCTTCCCATGAATGAGATCCCAGAAGGAGAGCAAGATAATGCCAACTGAAATGCCACTTCACTGAAGGTTATGAAAGTGCCCTGAATGCCAACCCAGAGCTCCCCAGTGTATAGCAAGTTGGAGTGTGTGTTTTCAATCTCAGAGGGGTCTTTTTTATCCCACAATTGAAAAATCTTTGCATGTCCTCAAATTGCAACCAGCATTTATAAAGAAAAAACAAAACAAAACAAAACAAAACATAAAACCAGAGAAGGAAGGAGATCAACCACTTGTGTGAATGGCAGGCCCAAGTGTGACAGAAAAGCAGGGTTCACGCACACCTGCCTCAGACCCTGTCACTTCCTGAAGGAGCTCATATTTTATTCAACCTCTGCCCAGTGATTTTTTTTTAAATTCTGAAGCAACTCTAGCTGGAAATATTTTAAGTATTTAAAGGCTGAACATGAAGCATGAGTAATGCCAGTGATGACAAAGAAGCCATAGCAAACTTAGTTCGAGTCCTCTCAGTAGCCTGGTGAGAACTGTGACAGTCTGAGTATACTTGGGCCTGTGTGGCAGCTACCAGTCTACAAAAAAAGTGACTATCATGGAAGGATGAACAGACAGTTCCTAGATGTTAAGTGGAAATGGTCTGATGTCAATCAGAAGAGATTAGTTCAGTCTGGTAGAATGCACGGGAGAAGAGTTTGGAGAAGCAGAGTAGAGACTCTGAGGAATGGGCTGGCGCTCCACCAGGCTCTCTGTGACTGACCCATCAGATATGAATTTTTCATATTCAATGATGGGCTCTTATTGCCAGTGGTGATGCCAAAGGTCAAAGATACAAAAGGATGGGCCAGATTATTGCACAAGCACTAATGTTGAAATCTTCTGAGTCATGACTCTTGACAGTGACTGCATAAAGAGCTCTATTCTAGTTGGAGAAATCAGTAAAAATACTCAAATTGTATGTAAAGGCAATCCAGGAGCCATCCTTGATTTCTGTCTGTGTTTACATTGGTTTCTCTCCTCATCTCGATAAATGGCACCACCTCGTCCAGTTGCCGGTAACTAGGAGTCACCGTTGACTCTCCTTCCCTCACTGTGCTCTATGATCCAACCCATCGGCAAGTTTTATTGATTCTAGCCTCAAAATGCATCTTTCACCACAGTGGTACCTTTGTTGTTATCGATAAATCTGCACAGACCCATCATGGTCTCCTGGAGGCCACAGTTTACACTAGGGTTCACTTTTGGTGTTGAACATTCTGTGGCTTTAAACAAATGTTATAATGACACGTATCCACCATTATAGTATCATGCGGAGTAGTTTCACTGCCCTAAAAATTTTCTGTGCTCTGCCTAAATCATCTACCCCTCTCTCTCACCCCTGGAAACCACTGATCTTTTTACTGTCTCCATAGTTTTGCCTTTGCCAGAATGTTTATAATTGGAATCCTACAGTGTAGCCTTTTCAGACTGGCTTCTTGCACTTCACAAGATGCATTTACGATCCCTCCATGTCTTTTCATGGTTTAATTGCTTATTTCTTTTCAGCTCCAAACACCTCCGTTGTGTTGCATGCCACACCTCGTTTATCCCTTCACCTACTGCCTATGTCAGGTTTCGGCAATGTTGAATAAAGCAGTGAAGATCCGTGTGCAGTTTTTTTTGAGGACATACTTTCTGAGCTCTTCTGGATAAATACCAGGGAGCACAATTGTTGTATCAGGTGGAAAAGAAGGTTTAGTTTTGTAAGAAACTGCAAAATAGCTTCCAGAATGGCTGGTTTTGTGCTGGTCTCAGCCTGTCAATAACCAGTGTTGTGGTTAGATCAGCCCATGGTTCTTATTGTTCCTGCAAGTTGCCCCTCCACAACAGCTATCAGGAGACTTAAATAAAGGTTTACCACTTATAGAACCTGTTAATTACATAGCACATATGGGGCCACCTAATGAGGTTGAGGGGAGAGGGGAAAACACAGGCCTGGGGTACTGCTTTTACTAGGGTCTAGGTGAGGGCCCAAGGCTTCATAGGTGCACTCTTTACTGGTGAATTTGAAACATAAGAGCAGGGATTTAAAGCAGTGAAAGAGGAAGAGCAAAAAATAAAACAAAAACAAGTAGCCCAGATGATCCGTTGTTGAGATCAACCAAGCTCTCTAAAACAAAGAAAGCATAGGTGGGAGGCAGCCTGGCTCTTTATCCAGTGGTGTAGCTAAAGAGGCATTGCTTTGAGATAGCAGTCTTTGAAATGAGTACCTCTTTGAACAGGTTGGTTGCTAGTTCACCAAAGACTCAATCAGGCATTTACATTACAAAAAAAGAAAAAAAAAACCTATTAGGGTCTCCACTACAAGGCTATATCAATTTGCATTCCCACCAGCAAGGAATGAGAGCTCTGGCCCTGGTGATCTGATGTTGTCAGGACTCTGGATCCTGACTCTTGTAGTAAGTGTGTAGTGGTATTTAAATTTTGCTTTAGTTTGCAATTCCCTAATGACACAAGATGTGTACCATCTTTTCATACACTCGTTTGCCATGTGTGTATCTTCTTCAGTGAGGTGTCTGTTCAGACAGTTTGCCCATTTTTTAATTGGGTTGCTCATTTTCTCATTGTTGAGTTTTTAGCGTTCTTTGTATATTCATATGCTTGTCTTCATTGGACATACCCTTTGCAAATGTTGTTTCCCAGTCTGGCTTATCTTTCATGGAACATAAGTTTTTCATTTTAGTGAAGTCTGGCTTACCAGTGATTTCTCACATGGACTGTGCTTTTGTTGTTGAATATAAAAAATGACCACCAAACTCAGGCCACCTAGATTTTCACCTATGCTTATCTTCTAGGGAGGTTACAAGCTAGCATTTCACATGTAGGTCTGTGATCTGTCTGGAGTTAATTTTTGTTAATTTTGATTTTAAAATACAAATCATATCAAGTCACTTCCCTTATGACCTCCACTACTCTGTAGGCTTACCTTACCGTTACCGTGGTAGACTTCCCTTAGCTCATTACCCTGAGCTGCAGTTTCTACCTGACCACTGTCCACAGCTCCAAGTCATCGTGGTATATTTCCCTCCCCTCTGCTGCTGGAGCCTTCACTCTCTCGGTGGACTCCCAGAATTTGTTCACAGCCTACACCGAAGTGGAACTAGATAATCCAGAACCTGTGTCGCACAAATAAGACTGAGTAGTAATCAAGCGAGTAAATATTATAGAGGAGATTGAATGGAAGGGATTCCAGAGTAGTTACCCTAAACAACCTCCTGCACATACAGCATCTAGTAAGCCCTGCTTCAATTCGATGTTTAAAAAAAATATCCTGAAGTAGAACACTCTAGAACCTGTAATCACTTTATGTAAGAGTGAGGAATCGTTTTCACTGTGGTACAATACATGATGAATTGAACTTTTAAAACTTGTTCTGTGTTACAAAATGGCAAATCTTCCCCAGTAACTGAATCACATTTGAGCCAATAACTATTCAAAATATTTCAATTCAATATTCAAAACCTCACTTTTTCCCAGAATCGTATCTTTTTTCCTAATTTCCAGGACTATGGATCTCTCTTATTATCAGTTCTGTTTGCCACCTCATTCTTAAATCTCCATTCATCTGTCATTGAGGACATGGTTTTGCCCAATTTCACTTCAGGTACTGGGACTGAATTAAAGAAAGTGGTTTTCCGTGATTGTCTCTTCACGCTGCTCTTCACTGAAGAGTCCTTAAGTCTTCCTTGTTATCCTGACAACAGTGTGCCTTCTGCCACAACTAATAATGGCATTTTGCCATGACAGGAACTGAGTGGTACTCAGATTCCTTTAAGTAAAATCAGCGATGAAACCAAAATTTCAGCTCTGCTTTGCAACTCATTAAGACACTGACATGAACGCTATCGCAGTAATATTTCTCAATAATGTGATCCTTTTGCTACTTCAGGAATGGATTCCAAGGCATTAAATTCTACTTTTTAATAAGTAATGTTGCAGTACTGTCACAGCATAGCTGAATTCTGTTGAATAAATATACCTTTGGATCGCTCAAAATAAGTTATGATTCTTTTCCAGGCCAGTGTAAATATTACTTCATTATTATTCCTTAAATCGAATGATACTGTGAACTTCGTATTATACCTGGCCAGCAGTACATATTTGAACATTCTTTATGGAGTGCTTACTCGGTAGTGATTGTGTTATTTATATCTCATTGGGAAGCTGTGTTTAGTAGTGCATAAAACCAAGTTAGGCATCACATTTTGCGTGGATCTGGTGCCAGCTAGTGGTACAAGTTATATATGCCTTAAAAGGATGACTGCCTTTTTAAAATAACCAAAGACCACATGCTCTTATAGGGATCGAATTTGCTCAAATACTAAAAATATAAATATTTATCTGCCATGTTGGTGAGAACCAAGAGGATGGCCGTAATAAGGGGTGTATGAGACGTTCTGTTGCGTAACGCCCACGCCAGCTTCTCTCCAGTCCTGCGCTCCCACACCGAGCTCATTCGCATTTTAGTATCCTTCTTACATTAGGAGATGATACATCCGTCCTTGTATTTCACCATTTATCACAAAGTCTGGCAACTAGATGCAGAAATAAATATTTTTCGATAAGTAATAAATGGTCTCTTCTTCTCCAGCCGATGGGAGGACGGGCCTTCCCTTTCCTCCAGATCACACCCTCCTTATCCGCCTTCTTAACATAGAGAAGAAGATCCCTGTGGTCTGTCTTGGCCCACTCAGCCCTTGATGCATCGGTACGAGCTTAAAGAATTTCAGTGCTTCACCTTCCTCGTGGACTGAGGCTTGCAGGTGGAAGGTTGCACGGAAATGGAAATCTCCAAGGAAATGGAGACACTTTAATACTGCTGTAATATTTTCAAAACACGACTTTGCTGCATCTCGATCAATGATTGTGAATCCTGGCTGCATAAGAGAATCACTGGCGGTCTTTTAAAAAATACTCAGGCCATAACCAGCCATAGAAAAACCGCATTGGAATATCAGATCGCCATCAGTCTGATGCTGGGGTAGCTAAAGTGAGAGGCTCCGTGTCAGTAAATCCAGCCCACCCACGCGGGTGCCCTTCCTCCCACACGGCCAAGCAGACCATGGTGCTAAACCAGCTGTGTCCGTCTAGATACGCAACCAAATTTGTCATTTATTTAAGATTTTAGTACAGAGTGTGTGTGTGTGTGTGTATTTCTGTGTTTGTGGTATATATAGTTCGTATGCAACATACATAAGGAGAAAAATCGGGAGAAAAGGCTTTCCTTGCCTACTTCCCTATGCCGTACACTATTATAGTGGAGTTCTGTCCCAGTGGCTGTGCTGTCAGGACAGTGTGACTTAGGAACATGCCCCACGTCCTCATTATAACAGAGTCCGTGGCCTTGCCTGCCATGAGGGTGGAGAACGGCTTACTTCTGGCCTCACACCAGCGCTGCCTTACCCCTCCCCATCCCACGACATCCCAAGGATGAAGAAATCTTTCTCCACATTCACAGTTTCTCTGGAGTCACTTTGAAGTGTATCTGACGTGTTCATGATCTTGCCGTCTGTGGGGGAAATAGAGAAACTGAGCAGAGCTGTGCAACCTAATACCTCTGACTAGTACCAGAGATCCCCGTAGCCGGTGCCAGGACTTGCAAGCCGGCGAAACACAGTCTCTATATAACCACTTACTTCCGGTCACTTCTAGAGACCAAGTGATACCTGAGGACCTTTCTAGATAGAGGGTCTCCTGTATTCCTGATCTCCTTTCTTCTTTTTCCTGATTTGTCCTCTCTCTCTCCCCGCCCTCTCCCTCCTCCCTGCTCTTTCTCCTCCCCTTCTCGCCCCTCCCCGCCCTGCTCTCTCCCTCCTCCTTCCCCTCCTCCTGCAAACACAAAGGAAGCTTTCCCGCTCTCTCTTTCTGTGCAACAGAACAAGAAATCCGGCAAAATGATCCTCTTGAGGTCGTCAGAGAACCAGCAGCAGGCTGCCCACACTCCCATTCTATTATTATTAATTATTATTAATACTGTTGTTAATTATTATTAACTGTTAATGAATTATAATGTTGTTATTAATCATCATTAATGTTAATCAATATTACTAATATTTCTAGTACCCTGATTTCACAAACCGTTGTAAAAAAGATATTCATTCTGGGATTTGAGTGAGGTCAACGGATGGTAAGTTTCCCAACTTGGGAAGCAAACAGCCTTTCATTAACAGTGCCACCTCACACAGAGGGGCATCTGAGCAGGGCTGTGTGGGTACCCGCTGGGCTATCATCCACTTAATCTTTGGACACCTTTGCTCTGAGTCTGTTGACTTAGCAACTTCTAATGTCAACAACCACTTTCATGGGCGAAGCCCATGCATTTCTTTTGTTTCTGGATGTTATTCGAGAATGTTATCTGAGGTCTTTTTTTGCAAGGAGTGAGAGTATAATGAATTTTTTTAATGGGTCTGTGGAAAGACTTACCAGGGACGTGGACGGCAAGTCGTTAACGCACGGATGAAAAACCTCACTCTCAAAGATTCCTTTGTCTCTCTGTTTCTCCATCTCCAGCCCGGATGTGTAAATACCACTGAAGTGGACATCAAGAAGTCATCCAGAATGAGAAACCCACACAAAACACGGAAGGTAAGACTCGTGTCGGCTGAGCTGATCTTGGTGTGGGTCGTACTGTTTGGAGGACATCAGTCATGAAAACCTTTTGCCCACTTCATGGAGTATCTCTAGCATCTTCCTTGCTTTTCCTTGTTCCTTGGCTAGAAGAAAATCTGGGAACTCGAGCCCTGGTCGTGTGCCCGTCCGCCTGGCCTGAGGAAGTCTCCCATCATGGTGCGCCAGCAGACGCAGGTCGCTGTGATGGGGGCAAAGATGCTGAGGGCGCATCTTCTCTCCGTTGGAGGGAAGGACCATCAGCAGAGAAAGGCTTCTCTTTCAGAGCCCAGAGGATGAGGAAACGCAGACGGAGATTATCTGAGAAAAAAGTGGTATGGATGAGAGAAGGGTATTTTTAGAGAAAATGATGAGCAGAAAAGGGCCATGATAAAGACATATAACTATAGGGTTTTTACGAGGATCCCCTTTTAACACTGGAATTTTGTAACACAACCATAAGATAATTGTTGAATGTCCATTTGGTGTGTGTTATGTGAGAGGACACAAAACAAACAAACAAAAAGCTATCCTAAATTCTGTGGCATTTTAAATAATCTCTTGAAAATACATAGCAGTAGTAACTCCCTATATTTTAAAGTAACACATACACACAGAAAGCATTTTTATTCATTCCATGAAAAGTAAGAATTTCTGGGCTGAGGACGCAGAACAGAGTTGGTACCACTGGATTAAAGCATTCCACAAAGCTCAAGACCTTCCTTTTTGTGGCTTTTTCCTTATATAGCGTTAGGGTTTTCCAGTAGGCACGAAACTTTTTTTTTTTTTTTTGTAGTCTTATTTCTTGTTGTGTTTTTCCTTGCATCCCTAGAAATATAAACATCAGTTTCAGAGGCCCCCATATAATCCAAGTAACTTTGCTTTCTTTTAAGTCAGTTTACCTTGATGTCAGGATAAAAAAGCCACAGGAAAAGTGTCACTAAACCCACTCAGGTGTGGCGCTCCAAAGCTTTTCCCCTAGGAGCTCTCCGAGAGAGAGAGGCAAAGCCAGACCAAACCAGGCGTGTCGGCCCTGCTCTCCTGTGGCCGGCCACGCGCAGTTCCATGCTCTGTGCACAGCACAGCCTCAGCCCAATGGGGACTGGTTTTGTGCTGAGGAACGGCATTCAGAGCTGTAACCATCTCCAAAAAGCACCCTTAGCCCCCCAAACTGCTTCCGAATTTTGAAGAATTACTTCTCATAATACCTTACTTCTGCCAAGCTTTCCCAACAGACACCACGTGAGATGGGCTCTGACTCGGAAGAGAAAGCATGTGGATGACAGATAGGACTTAATGATAATCAAGCCGCCATTTCCACCGTGTTCTTAATGGTACATGGTACGGATGTCTTACCAGGGCTACACACGGCATCGTGCTTTTTGAGAACTTGAAAAGCTTTAGTTGGCAATGGTGGGCTTACACCCATCCGCCCTCACTTAATGATGGGAAACCATCAGGCCTAGCAAGGTGGAATTCTGCTGAGATGGACTCGCTGGGCTCTGTCTCAGTTGTGGTCTGATTTCCTGTGAATCAATAATGATAGAACCGCAGGCCCAGATAAAAAAAATCCTGAAGAATGCTACAGCAAGTCGCGTGTATTCCCTTGTCTTCAACAATTGGAGGATGCTGATTTTTTTTTTAAACTTTTGGAGATATATCTATAGTTTCTCAGAGTCAGAAGTGTTGAATTTTCTAGAATCTTCTCAAATCATGTTATTTTACATAGAAGGTCATGGGACTCTAAGTCCCCTACTGGCTTGTCTTGTAGAATTAGGACCACTGCTCCATTAACTCCTACTTGCTTAATTACTGGAATGACCCATCCCAGCGGATGTGACAAGGCTCTATGTTATGCCAAGTGTGTATGGTTCTCAGATACTCGATGGTAAGGGGGACAGGCATGACCGTGCTCCCACAGCTCATGGCCTCATGGGAGTGGGCACACTGAACAAGCAGACAAATGTCTCTACACCTGTAACCCTGCCATTGTGTTAAGTGGCATCTATTAGTCTGCTCAAGCGACCAGAACGAAATGCCACAACTTCGGTGGCTTACATAACGGGAATTGATTCACTCACAGTTCTGGAGACTAGAAGTCCTGGATCAAGTTGGGTTTTTGGTGAGAGCTCTCTTCCTGGCTTGTGGACAGCTGCCTTCATGCAGCCTGTGTCCTCACGTGGCAGAGACAGCTCTGGCGTCTGTCCCTCTTGTAAGGACACCAGCTCCATAGGATTAGGGCCCTCCTACCCGATGACCTCCTTTAACCTTGACTCCCTCCTTATAGACTCCATCTCCATATACAGTCACAGTGGAGAGTAGGATTCCAACACGAGTTTCAGGGGGATGCCACTCAGCCCATAGCATGTTACCAAAGGAATCTGAATGATTTGGGATTCTAAGTCACCACACCATTTTATTACCAAAAAGTCCATGGCAGACAACAACCTGTCCCGCCATCCCCTGAAGTCTCCACAGTTCTGTTCTTGTGGAGAGGGCAGTTCTGTGGGCTTGCAAGCCTTAGCCAGAAATGGCAGAGGCCAGCCTGTCCTTGAAAACCGTCTTTGCCCTCCACAGGGAATCAGACTGTCCTTTGCTCATGCTCCTCGTGGTGTGACCGCGCTCTGTCTCAAACTTCTGCTGGTGAGGTGCAACTCCTGGATCTTCACTCAGTTGTGCCAGCAGATGCTCGCCTTAGCGAGAGAGCCGCTGTTCATTTCTGTGGCAGTCAGCCGGAATAATGTTTCTCGAGATTATATCTCATCCCAAGAATAAGGGACCCAGGAACTCCCTAAGGCAATAATCCAGCCTATGTACCTCAAGAAAACCAGGGATTGGGATACTATATTTAATTGTTGAATTTCAAATATGTTTATCAAATGTGAAAAGAAGGCTTCGAAGTACATCTGATTTGAGATATTTTTAAGTATTTAGGATCTGTCAGTTTTTTAAATCTGTCTTTACTAAAATACAAAAAGTAGGCGGAATAATATATTTCCTAACGTCTCTATGAAGGAATGATAATGTAGCATCGCCAGAGAGAAATCAGCCTAATCTAGGCAAAATGGTAAGGGCCGCCGTGTGCCGGATTTCCTTCAGTCTCTTTTTAAAACTTTAATTATAATAGGTCAAGCAGGTGGTGTGTCAGTCGGGGTTCCCCAGAGGGGGCAGGAGGGAAAGACAGAGCCAGACAGAGGGAGAGAGAGAGAGATCTATTTGAAGAAATTGTCTCATGCAGTTGTAGAGGTTTGCCAAGCCCAAACCTGATGAGGTCGGCCAGGCTAGGGTCCCAGGGAAGCATTGCTGTCCGCTGACAAAATTCCCTCTGGCCTGGAGGGAGTCTTTGTGTTGTGTCCAAGCTTTGGACACAAAGCTTGATTGAATGAGGCCCACCCACATTATGGAGGGTTATTGGCTGTATCCAGAGTCTGCTGATTTACATTTTAATCTCATTCAAAAACATCCTCAAAGAAATGTCCAGATAAGGTTTGAGGCAATATCTGAGCACTGCGGCCCCGCCAGCGTGACACATAAAATTGACTGTCACAGGATGGACCCTTCTGTAGGACAGTAGAGAGAGGGGCCCTAGGACAACACAAAACCTGAGGAAAAGGAGAAAGGCACTTGTATGTACCTGACTAACCGCACATGTTGGATTGCTTCCTATAACTTCAGGACCCATATTTCAAAACAAAAGTAAGCGGTTTCTTGTCTCATGACTTTTCTTTTCTCTGTCACTTTCATTTAGACATTAAGACACTTCATATTTTAGGTAATAGCTAATGGGCACATTCTGGAGGAACAGACTAAATGTCTGGTTTTTCTGCTTTTAATGCAGTGGCTATTTATACATAAAGCTGTTGATACATAAAAAATTGGCATTTTCTCACTTGTATATGCATAATGTGGAAGCTTAATTTTAACAGAAGAAATGACTTGTGCCTTAGAGTAACACAGAAGGGTTTTAAGTAAGCAGTACAGTCAAGTGGCAGGCAACGTTCTGCTGCTCAATATAGCAAAACTCCGGGAATATTCTAAACCCTTGGGAGGCGGCAGGACAGTGAACAGCCCCGGCAGCCACAACCCAGGGACTCCTCAGGGTTCTCTCACTCGCCTGGGCCTCCTCCTCTCTGTGCACCGGCTTCTCCACACAGCAGCACGCGTGGTCACGATCTGTTCTCTGGTCGAGCTGAGCAATCCAGAAGGAAGACAAGAATATCCCTCCCTCCACCAGCAGCGGGAAAGGTCCCAGAGATTTCCCTCCACAAAGGCAGGCTTAAACGCTTCCTGTGTACTCTTCACTTTCTGGTTTCAAGTACCCCGCCCCGCCCCGCCCGCCAAAGATGAACGTCGGAGAGCGTTTTCTTCGACTTCCTCGAAGCTGGGAAGGAAATGACCTATGAACAGGTTTTGAAGGAAGTCGCATCGGTTTCACTTTACGAAGGACTTACGCAGTGTTCATGTGGATGGTACCCGATGTGAGAAACACGGGGTCAGGCGCCCTGAACTTAAATAAACGGACGTGCTCCTTACATCAGAGCATCTTGATTGGTGATTAGCTTTGCTAACAACTCAAAATGGATCCTACTTGGTTAATTTTCTTTTCCCTACTGAGAGAATGCCATGTCCTTCCCCTCCAGTCCTACCTGTTGCTGGCTCTACTCCGCCCACTCGAGGTCAACATTTTAATAGATTTCCTTTTTCTAAAAAAAGAAATTCAAAACCTTTTACATTTCAGTGATCCTCAGAACTTGTCTGCCAAGATACGATCGATGTCCTTCCCTCCTCTGTCCCTAAAATAAGCCGTGGACATAAAACTTCATTATTCATGGCCATTTTCACGGTGGCCAGGAATCAAAGTTAAAAGCTATCATTGGTCCCCAGAAAATGAAAGGCACCGTGACTGATGAAAGAGAGAACTGCTGATGTTTACCTGCCTGAAACGGGAAATGCCACAGTAACCTCACAGCCCTTAGCAAGGCTGCTGGCGGGCTGCTTTCAACACCACCTCCCAGGGACTCGGTTCTTACATGGACCTCCCTGAGCCAGTGTGCGAGGCATGCATACCAAAACCATCCAAGAAATGTGGAGACAGAAGATAGCTTCTAGATCAGTTTAATTCTATGACACCATAAAGTGCAGAATTTTTCTGGCAGTCTTTTTAATTATTTTTCATCTTAACCAAATATTTACTTTTAAAACAGTCCACGCTCTTACCTTATAAGCATTTTTTGCTTGAGTGTAGATTCTTACTAAGAACTTTAAGTAATTAAATAAAGATAAATAAGAAGGCAGCGTTCAAGACTTAGAGTCTTTTTGTTTTCTTTATCAAAAATTAATGTAATACCACTGAAAATGTCCACACTGATTGTCTACGATTATTGAATAATTGGTGTTCTTTCACTTGCCTAATTAAAAAAAAATCAACCTCAACAGTTACTCCAGAGTTCAAAGTTCAGATATGACTATCAGTAGTTCACATGGGCCTTTTCTGTTTCTTTGGTGGAAATTAAGTCTCCTGTACTTCAGGCCCTGGGCTCCTATTATTATCTTCTTTCGTAACTCTTACCACAGTTTTAGTAGTGTGTTTGTTTGTGTGATTATTTGTGTAACATGTTTCCCCTCCACTAAGCTGTGAGTTCTAATGGAGGAAAAAACATATCTTTGTTTACTTCTGTATTCCAAATGCTCAGCATTATGTCTAATATATACTAGGTGTTCAATAGAGGTTGAATGAAAGAAAAAAAATTTAAGCCATTCAGCTCAGTCCTGTGAATAATTAATTCACAGCGTATGTGCTGCTCGTTGGGCTGAAATTGTTGCCCAGTGATAGACCCTGAGTTCTCAGAGGTTCTCAGAGGCTGGGTCAAGAGAGGGCAGATTGAAAGACTGACCAAAGACAGTCTGCAATGGTGGATTCAGGTATGGTAAAGCCGAGCCAACATCTACTGAAGAAAGCCTAGGAGCCAAGTAATGGGGAGTTCCAAGAGGGAAATCAAGTCCATCCAGAGGGTCCAGGTAGAGAACCAACAGGTGAACATTAAGAAAAGATAGAGTCTGAGTGAAAATAGGTCCAGAACAAAACACATGTGAACTCAGAGATACTGGTGAGGTTGGTGAGCCTGAAAACCGGCCTGGTTGAACACGCGGATCTACCCTCTTCTGATTTCAAGAGTTTCTTCCAAACCTATCTGGTACCTTTAATTTTGTGGCCTCATGAAATTTTTTTATGGCCTTATCTTTCATCCTCCTGTCCCAAGAAACAGTGCCCCATAGCTCATATTAAATCCTTTATTTTAAAATAGTAACTCTTTGATATTAAAGAAAAAGTTATTTGGCTTCTCCTTGAGTTGACATGTGACATTGAAGTTTTTTTTTGTTTTTTGTCTCTTTAAGTCTCTTAGCCCTTCCTAAGAATAGGTCTTTATTTTTTTTTAAGATTTAATTTATTAGAGAGAGGGAGAGAGAGAGAGAATGACCAGGGGGAAGGGCAGAGGGAGAAGCAGACTCCCCACTGAGCAGGGAGCCTGACCCAGGGCTCTGGGCTCAATTCCAGGACCTGCGACCACGACCTGAGCCGCAGGCAGATGCTTACCCACCTGAGTCACCCAGGCGCCCCCGTACTAGGTCCTTCTCAAAAAAGAATATTCCTAAGCAGTAGGTTTGACCTTTTGACAAGATACAAAAGCAGCCCTGGGGCCTCAAGAATTCCAAAGTGAAACCTTCGGGATCACTGATGTTTGCAAAAGGCACCCGGTGGCACCAAATGGCAAGGCCGGAGTGGAGGAGGAGACATCCCCGCGCTGAGCTGGGAGAGCCGGAGCGCTCTGGGGGCCTGATCACGCCAGCAGAGACTAACGCAGCAAGGGAATGGTTAACCTAGTCTCTCGCCTCAGTGTTCCGTTCTGTAAAACTCAACTTATTTTCATTTTCTCTTGGCTTATTAAATTTTTACTCTATTCTATATCCACCCCTATTTTATTCTGAAATCAATACTTACTAAATGTTCTATAGCGTCGCTGTTCCCGAGTTCACACTCAGTCCACCCCCAGATCTTATTATCAGACTTACCTCATTCTTTCCATATGATCCATTATTCTGTCAGAGTTAATCATCTAACCACATATTTTTTCAAAGAGCTGTGCTCCTACTTTATATGCATATGATATTTATGATAGCAGTGCCTTTGAATTTTAATAAGAAGCTTCATCAAATATGCAGCAAAGCTCTGACTTACCTTGCTGAATATATGACACAAAAATTACCTTTTAGAAAGTCTGCGACTATAAATCATACTTTATCCTCACGTATTTCTTTTTTACTTTAATACAGTCTGTCTATGGTTTACAAAATGACATCAGAAGTCACAGCCCTACCCACACCCCCACCCCGGAAACGAAACCTCCAACGGAAGACGAGCTACAGCAACAGGTGGGTCAACCCATAGAGCGCCCTGCAGTGCGGATGGCGTGGCAGGGGCAGCGGCAGGGGTTTGTGAAAGGTCCTCTGTCCGGTTGACTGCTTCACAGAGAAGGCTTGCAGGTAAAAGGTAGTGAAATCACTTAATCTGAAGATCCGCGGTTGCCTGGAAATGTACCAGCGTGTGGAGACGCTGTCCAAATCTCATCGCTCTTGAATTCCCCGAGTCCTGTGTCCTCTAACCAATTTTTACAAAGGACATGCAGTGATGTTTAGTCGTCTCTGTTTCAAGAGTTCTTCTGTGCTCTGGAACTCTTCTGGAAGGATGAGAAGGCAAGAACCTGGTGATGCTGAGTCACGTGTTTTATGTATCTGGTCATGTGACATGATCTTCACCGAGTGTTTTTTCTTGTTCTTCTGGTACTGCTCTCCATAAGCCTCTCGAAGTTCTCCCTCACTAACACTGGTGTACAGTTATGATACACGTTATGTCTTGTTTCACTGATTGATCAATAGTTTTGGTTCCAGGTAACATTTCAACACAAACACCAGTGTCTCTTAAATAATAGTGAAATCTCTTGATTGGCCTGGTCATGGGGTATTTTCCCCCTTTTGATTGTTTTCCCCTAACATTTTACTGTGATATGGTTTATCAATAGTGTAACAGTACTTTTTCTAGTATATTTATAATCGTCACAAATGGGTAGTATTTAGAGTTTCCAAGTTTTCCCGTATGTGATTAGGTCCACATGTTTGTCCTGAAATGCTGATAAAATTATTTCCAAAACACATATCAATGATTTCTTGGGCTAGTATGAGGAAGTAGGATTTACTTTGAAATTATAGTACAAATAACAAATGTGTTTATTTTCTGAATTAAACATGGGGGGGATGATTCTGATTTGGTTATTTAATATGAATAAATGTTTACAATCTCTAGAACATTTTTAAAATAAATTTACATTTTGTTAAAGCATGCAGAAAGTTCAGATTCATTGCTGTTCTAAAGGGATGCTGGCTATGTTTTTATTCAAACACTTTAATTTTCAGAGCTGTCTCATTTGATTTTTCAGATTTTGAAATTTACTTAGAATAAATACTTAGAATTGCCCAGTCTATCAGAATTTAGAGTTGAAAACTATGAGAATGTCACTACTTATTTAACTACTTCCTTAACTCTTTTCAGATTAAATATTGGCAAATACAGTTAGATAGACATCGGTTAAAAATGTCAAAAGTTGCTGATAGGTGAGTATTTCAAGATGCCCCTATAAATAAAAAAAAATTTCATGTGACAGATGAGCTTAAAATGAAATCCTGTAGGAAATGTTATTTTGTTTTTCTGTTTTGCACATAGAAAACTTCCAAAGCCCTCTTCTGTCATAGTTTAAATGACAGAGCGATCATTACAATCTTGAATCTGCAGCGATCCAGTCCTGCGTAGCCAGAATCAGATACAGAAGATAATTCCAAGGAGTTGAATTTTTCACTCCTGCTGAGAGAAATGAAGCTTTCAATTTATCAAGTTACTTTTTGGCAACTTAGAACCTCTCTGTAAATTCATCTTAACGTTCACACTTTTCAATGACTGCAGGACTTCAGAATTTGAATTAAACACAGATTTTCAGTATTTTCCTTTTCTTCATTTAACTTTGTTACTAATGGCACACGTGCTCTTTACTTTGGAACACTGCCACATCCTACCTCTCCAGCATCCTTCCTCTCCTCTCCAGCTTTTCCTTATTTCTTTTCTTAAATACAGATTTTTTTTTTAAAAAAAGTTAGGGATTTCCCCTTTACCTAACTCCTGTAGATACTTTTGACAACAATTGCCTTTTAACCCGTTCTCCAAGTTGGCTAAAATCAGTTCAGCTGTGGGTGGAGTGGTTGACCAAAGGTTGGAACTGGCTCTTAGCACAGCTTTTCACACGCCGACGCCTTCCATTTTGCTTCATTTGAATGGAGGGATGTGGCCTCACTTGGATCGGGCACGGGTAGACGTGGACCCTTAGCCACGTTTGCCTTCCAAGATGCAGCATAAGCTGATGCATGTAAGTTACTGAAATGTAAAAACTGCTGTTAGATTTTACTCTATAAACAAGTAATTCCTCAGCCAGACCTTCTTATATTATGTTCCATATTTTGGGCTGAGTATAACCTCAGCCAGAGAAACTAAAAAAGATGAAAATATTTTTTTCTCTCTAGTCTGTTAACTTACACGGAACAGTACTTAGAATATGACCCATTTCTTGTGCCACCTGACCCTTCGAACCCGTGGCTGTCTGATGATACGACTTTCTGGGAACTCGAAGCAAGGTATGTGACATTTTCTCCTCTCTTCAAAGATTTCACACTTATTGCAGGGTTCGGTCGAAACGGGAAGAATTCTGTAGCTGATCATTTAAGTTCAGTTTTACTCTGTGTCTCTATTTGTCCATGATATAAAGTTCTCGTTCAAGGTAATAGTTTTTGAACCTTAGATACTTGCATCTGTGTCCAGATTTGCGTTTCCGGAGGACGGACACAAAGTGAGAGGGACAGGAGTTTCAGAGTAGACTAGTCAGAGTTGAGATCTTTGGTTCTTGAAATTTAGTGCATTGTTTTTAGCTTCTCTGAAAAGGCACAGGGCCACACAGGGCCACAAAGGCCCCGTATTCAAGCAGAATGAATGCTGAATCCAGGCTCAGTTAAGCCCGTACAAGTCTGCCCTTACACACTCACTTTTAAAACAAAATGAACTTACCACAAACACTCTAAGAGAATCTGACAAGAGACTGACTTCTTAAGCAAACCAAAGCACGATCTAAGACTTCCTGATTTCCTTCCTGAGAGCAGAATACTCGGGTCACTGACATGGACAGAGTCATGAGAACGTGTCCCTCACTTGACAGAGTGAGGATTCTGTACTTAGTGGTATTGTACTAAACTGTGTTTATGGACCTTTCTGCCTTTTACCCCCATCCAGTGTTCTTAAATGTTTGACAAGTGCAGACTCTTCATGCATAAGTTCTAGACTTTATAGATGAGGGATCTGGATTCCAGAATGTTGTGACTCAACTAGGATTAGGTCACATGTTTCATCAACAGCAGACTCATTACCAGAATTGAGGCCTCTTGGTTCCCAATGCATTTTCCCCCAGTCCAGCCTACCACCTCGAGACTGTTTTTTTTTTTTTTCCCCAAGATTTTATTTATTTGACAGACAGAGATCACAAGCAGGCAGAGAGAGAGAGAGAGGAGGAAGCAAGCTCCCTACCAAGCAGAGAGCCTGATTCGGGGCTCGATTCCAGGGCCCCGGGATCATGACCTGAGCAGAAGGCAGAGGCTTTAACCCACTGAACCACCCAGGCGCCCCTCGAGACTGCTTTATATAGTGGCTAAGAAATGGGCTTTGAGGTCAGAATGTCTAGAATATCGCCCCTTCTTTCCTGTCAGACACTGGAAAGTTATAACTCTCTTTGTACCTTGATTTCTTCATCTACATAGTGAGAACTTAACAGTACTTGTCTCCTAACGTTGCAGAAAAAAATCTAAAAGAGAGAATCTCTTAGCACCCAATGCTCAGGAACCATTAGACACCACTGTTAATCCCTAACGTATACCTCAACATGACTTCATGCAAAACCATCAGTCACAGGTTTTTTTTCTGAAAGATATGTTAAAGATGGGAACTTCCCCGGGATATATGATTCTGAGGGGAAATGTAATCACAAAATACAGATTTGGCAGTGAATCCATTTGGCTCTGTTTTGCCTCCTACAGCAAAGAACCGAGCCAGCAGAGGGTAAAGCGATGGGGTTTCGGCATGGACGAAGCATTGAAAGACCCCGTCGGGAGAGAACAGTTCCTGAAATTTCTCGAGTCGGAATTCAGTTCAGAAAATTTAAGGTAAGACACATTGCTTGTATCTTATTCTCTGTCACAGAGACTTACTGTAATATGGCTGGTTCTTTTACACAAAATAGACCAGTTACTCTCTTACCAACGTGATGATGATATGAACCCACTGAATTGCTGCCTCTTGATGGAGCGGAAAACGCTAACAAAGGCAGAAGCCTGTCCGGCATGACCAATCCCTTACAAGGCTTATTTTTACCCTGTCTCTTGATCTTTTAAGTATATCATTTGATGCATTTGAAATGGAGTTTGTAAAGACGTGTAATCCTTGGACTAATGTCTGACAAAAGGAGGAATGGCCGATAACATTTATGCAGCTCAATCATCTTTATTCATCGGTATTGATCTTCTTTGCATATTGCTTCCAAAGTAAGGTCTAGGAAAAGAGATCCGGGCGCCTACTAAATGAAAAATAACTTGGAACAAAACTATGGGCCAGTCCATCCACTTTGCACAGTTAAATTCAGCCTCAGGGCGGTTGGTATCCACACCACACCGAGCTGTTAGTAGAAGGGGGTGTGCATTCCAGCCATCTGCTGTGAACATCATCCTTACCTATTTTTTGAAAATTTTCTAACTTGAGAGGCACCTGGAAATTGAATTTTTTCAATGGGAGACACTGCCGTGGATTTCAGTGGCCCTGCTGGCCCTCATTGAAGTGAGGGACAACTTTCCACTACATAAAAATGTTTGTCCGTGAACTCTTCCATTCATTATTCTTTTGAAACATGATATCCTAATTGACTTTCCCGGGACGTGTGCAGTCCTGTGAGATTCATTTACAGAAAGGTCCCAGCGTTCATTTATTTCCATTGGAACACTACGGCCCTAGGCACGGTCACCTTCTTCTCAGATGACTGAACGGATCCCAATTCCAAACCATTCGGAAATAATGGAAAACTTTGACAGGTGGTCTGTGGGCTAAGCAAGATGACCACAGCCGGAACCTGGAGGAATGTGGTCATACACGCTGCCGTCAGGAGTCGCTGGGATGCAGTTTCTGGTGCTTTTAAGTTGATGGGAGCCCTTTCTGACAGGGTTTTTACAAGATCTGCAGTTGCTAAGGATTCTTTTTTACACTGAGGCCATGTCATCAATTATTCAGTGTAAGAATGCATTAGAAAATAGAGCAGAGAAAGAATATTTTTTTAGCCTTTTAGAAGATGGGGAAGTGGAATTTCCTCTAATTCTCTTAAGTTTTGAAATAAGGCTGACATCCTTGGGGTCACGATGAGGAAATAAACAAGGAATGAGCCTCACCAGGATCACCTCAGCAAATAAAAATGGTCCTAGTGGTAGATACAGAGAAGAAAAGAGATCCCAACACAAACTGGTGGTTAGTTAGCTCGGAGAAGCAGAGAGAGAGAGTCAACCCAGAGCTGGGGGTCAGCAAAGGCATCCCAGGGAAAATGGCTTTAGGCTGTGACCTGGATGTCTAGAGACAACCGGCCCCAAATTGCCCCCTCCCCACCCACTGAAAGGAAGAGGGAAGAAGTTTGGGCAAAGGAACAAGTGTGTGCAAACTCTGTTTCAAGGATGATGGACTGACTGCTGATTGTGCGTCCAAGCCTTGACCATTTCTCATCCCAATAATCCTACGCCACGCTAGTTGTCCAGCTAAGTCAGTTCATACAGGAAATACGACATATTTTCTATGCGCATCATATTCTAATCATACCCCCTACCGCTGTGTGTCACATTTTGTGTTTACTATTTCTGACCATCACACATCTAATCATCACAACTGAAATGAAGTGTAAACATTTTTGCCCCATTTCCAGATAAGCAAAATATGTCTGGGGAAAGCTAATCAGCTCGTCTGAGTCAGATGGGCTAGTCATCGGCATCCTCGGCCTTCTGTACACCAGTACAGGCTACGTTCCATTGCTCCCCACGTCTGAGCCCCATTTCTTCCACTTAGGCATCTGGTGTGACAGATTAAGAGAAACAGAACATTTCACTGGCAGGGCTGATTAAGCCTAAAGTCTCAGTGCATCCTATCGGGCAGCTGCCTGTAAGCACCTGCTGTTTACACAGTGTAGACACTCAGATGAGCACTTTCTCCAAGTACTAAGACAGAAAAAAAAAGTCAAGAAATACTGCTTATGGATGCCTTCTTCTTCCTCAGATACAACCTCTGCTGCCCATTGGTGTAGTTTTGCTCATTCCTTTTTCAGGCAGAGCACGCAGCAGAGCAGAAGTACCAAGTCAACACAGTAATGTGAGTTGTGTTGTGGGGGGTCTAAAAATATGTCAGGCACTCGAAAGTGCCTTTTACATAATTTACCTTATTTAATCTCATGGAACCCTAATGAGATAAACATTATCATCCCATTTTACAGATGAAGAACTCAAGACTCTAAGACATTAAGACACTTCCTTCCTCAGATTCCAGTTAGCGTGTATTGGGGTGCGGGAGCTTAGCAGAGCCTTTCCATTCTGCTAACTTACTGTCGCACCTGCAGGGAGGCTGAGGATAAGGCGATGAAGGTCTTCGGGAGACGTTTGAGGGAGTGGCTATGAGCACGTGGTCTGCCGTGAATTACCCGACGGACAGACCCCAGCCCTGAAACTCTTCTCAGTTACGATGCTCATAGTGGGCGGCCTTCAACAACGGACTTAATCTCCATATCCTCCACTGCCTTTTCTTGAAAATGGGGAAACCAACAGCACAGACCCTGGAGTTGTAGGGACTAGATGAGTTAATAGAGCTGAACCACTTAGAACAGTGCCTGCACTTACATGTTTGAGTAGATGTAGTGATTAATATCTCCTCAACCCTTTATTAATTGTTCTGCCCTTTCCTAGGACCCTTCTCCAGCCCAGTGCTTGCCCAGCAGAAGGTTCTCTGCTCTACACTTCCACACTGTCACTTGTGCTGTCCCTTGAGAGCCGCTCCTGGGCTTCCTCATATTAGGTCGCCATTTAAATGGTGTATCTTTTTCTCTAGTGGTTCTGTTCTTTGAGGACAGAAAAACTCTTTGGATCCAGGTGTTCGAAGTGTGCTGGAATGGACCTGAATGAGCACTGATGACATCACTTATGCTCCCTCAGATGGCACATGGTATTCCTATTACATTGCACAATGTCCAAATCTCTTGTTTTTGGAGGAAATGAATGGTCTTGAGCCTTCCCTTCTGAAAGCAGTGACGGTAACTTCCTGTGTAAGACATTGTCTAAATCTATTGTTACATACATGTGGTAAATAACAGTAAATCCACCGTTACATACATGTACAGGAGAACGATCTCAAGAAACTGGAAACTCACTAGATTGGGTAATATTTGCTATTCTAACTCTAGTTCAACTGTTCTATTGCTTAGTTCTGACTTTTCATTAGTGCCCAAGTTAAAACTTAATGATATGAAAGTTCTGCAGGTCATATACCTCTTAAGACTCTAGCTTGTCGCGACCTCCATCTTTGTGGCCATCTGCCTATTTCATACATGACTACATCTGCCATTAGAGCGACAGTGGTCCATGTCGAGGATAACACAGACCTAGTAGTTCCCTTTTTCATGTATTTTTTCATTTTAACAAATTATAATGTTACACGTATTCATCTTTTCAACATTATTTCTACTTATGACCAAAACATGTAACACAGAACAAAATTTAAAGAAGTGAAACCCATTAATACCATGTGGCCCTTTATTATTAGGCTTTGCTATTTGCTCCTATCAATCAAAATATGTTCTGGTGTTCTTAGAGTATGTATATTCTATGCAGAAGTATATATAACGTATTTCTATATTTGGAAGAAAGTCAGTGTATGTTTTATCAGAGCTTCTGAATTGCTCTAAGGCCTCTGCAGATTTAAACCTTTCAAACAATGACATGTGAAAGCTGGTTGCTTCTGCCATTCCCTAATGCTCTGAATTAAATAGCCTAAAAGCAGTTGCTCACCCCGATGCCTCCATCTAGGGCCTTTTGTGATCTTGTGTCCAGTCCTCTCTCTTAATTCCAGTAAAGCTTCACTGTAATTCCCTTGCCAGGTAGAGCAGAAAATCCTCTCCATACGAACCCTCATTGCTCAAATGGACAAAAGATTCACAGACGCCAGCAGAATCCCCTCCGGCATCCCCCAAGCAGATGCTCTGTGCCCCTCACTCTGATTCCCTGCAAACTCTTCTCCCTTCCCGATAAACGGTTCTTTGGCAGCGCTGTTTTGCTCTACTAAAAATTAGAGTGTAAAGAGTCAGGGCTCTGGGAGATCTGCTTTCAAGAAAAAACACGTGAGAGATTGTTTTCCGCGTTTCCTTTGGAAAACTTGGACACGTTTGACTAGACCTCGTGGAAAGAAGGGCCGTCTCTTGGAAGCCGCAGGAGGACGGAGCCCGTCCCTCCGCACTGTCGTGCATGGTCTGACCCGTCAGTGCGACGAGGACCTGCAGCTTGTGCGGCGTCACAGGGAATGTCTGGTGTCTCGTTTTGCACAGATTCTGGCTAGCCGTGGAGGACCTGAAGAAAAGGCCTATTCGAGAAGTCCCTTCCCGAGTGCAGGAAATATGGCAAGAATTTCTGGCTCCCGGAGCCCCCAGCGCCATTAACTTGGATTCTAAGAGCTACGACAAAACCACCCAGAATGTGAAGGAGCCCGGGCGGTACACGTTCGAGGACGCTCAGGTCGGTGCGCGCGTGGGCCTCACAGTGAGTCACGAGCGTGCTTCGTCGGCACCGCAGCTACTTTGCTTAATTTGCGTTTAAGTGGCAGCTAGGCTCAGCGTTTTCAGTTTAGGTAACTGTACGTAAAATGACCCCAGTGGACTTCAAAGAAAACAGACACACATTAAAATAGTTTCTAGTACCCGGGGATGTCTTACCAATTTTGAAAGTTTTTACATGAAAATTTCTTGAAGGGGAATAGTTGAAGTATTAACACTTTCACTTCATTTTCCATGTTGTCACCCAGTATGTGAGAAAACACTTTTCTCAGGATGGCCCCACCTCAGGAGAACATATTTGAAATCTTCAGGTGTCTTCCAATGTGGAGATTCGAAGATTCTGACACTCCTAAGTTATTCATTATTACGGCTAGTCAGAACCAAACTAAAGCAGCTTAAATTAACGTCACACCCAAGCCAGTTTTGTCTTTGATGATGCAATGAAATAATAGATTGAGGCATGGATGAATTTTCCAAGTTTACTTTTTAATCTGTGACCCAAAAAGGGAGATTTATATTAAGATACTAGTTTCCCAAGACAAGTTTATATTAAGATACTAATTTTCTTAGTTTTTTTTTTCAAACTGTACATAAGTGCCTCTTTGGACACAATCTGAATTTCCACTTTCTCTAAAAAAAAATTATGCTCAAGAGAAAAATGAACTTGAAATGAGAGGATATTATTTTCCTAATGATGTGCTGAAACTGGCATTTAAGTCGGAACACACATATTTCTTAATTTCTTAAGACTTCCAGAGAAGAAGAATAGTTCTAGAAAGCATCTTATTTTTCAGATAACCACGTTACAAAAATAAAATACAGAAGGTGAAGAGTAAGACACATCCACACGCCCTTCCTTACTTGCATTCTCAGTGGAAAGTACATTTCTCCGGGCTTTGGTTTAAAGAAACGAACCACCTTATAGAAAAACTACCACAGGCCGAAACAGCTAACCGGATGCCCACTCTGTCTGGCTCTGCCATGGCCTTCTAGGTGGAAATAATTACAGAGACATGAGAGAGCAGGATGGAAATTCTAGCCTTGTTGCTTGCTTCTTGCTGATTTATCTTTCTTTCAGTTCAAGATAAAATTTCAAGCATTTTTCTAGAGCCAACCATGTGTAAAATGTTTGGAATGACCTTCCTAAAGTCTGCAGAGGAACATTTCTTTGTTATCTGTGGCATTAAAAATATTCTTAATAGGTCTCCAATAAATTAAAAAAGCAAAACTTTCTATAGAAAATATTACCACCTGACACCGGGCTTCTTTTTCAGTTCAGTTATTTAACCCCAGTTTTTGCTGGGTATTTAACCTCATCTTCAAAAATGTGCAGTAATAGAGAATCCTGGCATTATTTAAGAAAAGATGCGTTTTGGTGAGGATTAAATTAGCTAATATAGGTGAGCACCTGAAGTGTGCCTGGCATATATTCGAGTAGATCTGAGCACTTAGATCCAAACCCCTTCTTTGCCAGAGACCATCCCGTTAATCCTTACAACACCCATATTTACAGATTAGAAGACTCAGAAAGATGAATAAATTGGCCTGCATCTCTGTGTTTGGAACTGGCAGGTCTTGAGCACAGTAAGATCTGAATCCCACAATGCTGGACTCCCAAAGTACGACATCCCGCACTTTCCTAACCACCAATTCTGATAGGGTCCCTAATGTACCAGCCTCATGGAGAGGAGCCTTGGGCTAGACACGGAGTGAGAGTGACTCCAAAGTATGCAGGTGTGTTGAGACCAGGGAAACAGTCATTTTTAAGATACATATTCTCCGCAAACAAACAGATTCTGGGACATTCAGGATACTCTCACTGGCATCTCCCCGGACTAAAAAGAGGAGTGAGCACTGATGCTCCGCGGCGCCGCAGGGGGCCGGAGCGGAATCAACCTACGTTGGGCCTGCAGTGAAATGGATGAATACATTTTTTTTCTTGATTTGTTTATCAGTATTCATTATCAAGCTAGAACACAGCAGACTGATTAGGATTAAATTATTAAATATTTACCTAATCTGCCACTAAAGGAGCTTTTTTTTTAAAAAGCATACAAATTGGGAAATTGAGCAAGTCACTATCCCAAAATTTATTCCCAGACTTGTGCTCTGTCCCAGAGTGGATGTGGGTGACAGTTTTCCATATAATTGGCACTGAAGAGATGATTTGTCTGGGCAGTCGGTGTCCTCCAAGTACATGTAGACGCCAGAGGTACCGAGGAGGATCACTCGAGCTTGACTTCGCATCATTCACTTTTGGCCTGAAAGAATTTTAAGAGATAGCAGATTCATAGTCTCAAGTGACCTCTATAAATCAGCCACTTGATCTGAAATCACTTCATGACACTCCATTAGCTGAATTCCATTTCTCTCAAGGACTGGATGTGACTTGCCTCCTTGTAGCTCTCAAACCAGTTCAAATATTGACCCATGAATAAAATAATAAATTTGAAGACTTAGATGTTCTATCAACACAAAGTATTCTACCAACATTGTCAATTTTAGCTGCTTCCAGACTTGTTTTTGGACCATATCGTATATTCTTATCAGAGTATTTGATTGCCCCTGAAAACTACTAAAGAAGCAATTCAACCACTCTTTCTTTTTAGGAGCACATTTACAAACTGATGAAAAGTGATTCATATCCACGTTTTATAAGATCCAGTGCCTACCAAGAACTTCTACAGGCAAAGAAAAAGGTATTGGTTCTTTGTGACCTTTCTCGATCTGGTTCTCAGTTGTAATTGTGTGGAGTAATTCCTTCTGCTGAGCCCAGGGTATTGGACAAATGGTAAGTGAACATACTCTAAGACCTTCCCCAAACCTTCGCATTTTATAAGGGCCATTTAAGGTGGTTTTTTTTGTTTGTTGATGGCTTATTTTGTTTTGTTTGTTTCTGCAGATGTTCATGCTTTACGTTTTTTAGAAGTTTCCATGTTTCATGTTAGTCTTCTGTATGTCTAGTTTAAGGAAATAAAAATTCCATTAATGGAAAGGAAAGAACATCATTAGGTCAAAAACTTGAGGGTTTTCTCTTTCCAGTAAGCTCGTGTGTTCTTGGCCACATACCCCATGACTAAATATAGACTCATATTTTTCAGATTTTATTTGTCAGAGAGAGACCGAGCGAGCACACACGTGCATAAGCAGGCAGAGGCAGAGAGAGAAGCAGGCTCCCTGCCCAGGAGCCTGGGATCATGACCTGAGCCAAAGGCAGTGGCTTAACCCACTGAACCACCCAGGTGCCCCTAGACTCCTGTTTTTCAATGATAGTTGTCAGAATATAGTAATGTTTGCTCCAGAATATTTTGTTATTTATCCTGGGTTACTTAGTTTCCCTAGGATAAATTTTACACACCCAAGAAGGTAGCCAAGCACATTTTGGAAGAGCTGCAACAGACCTCATTATTGAGCTAATGTTTATAACCAGTATAAACAATAAAGAAGGGTATGGAAAATCTGAATATAAAAATCACTATTTTTAATGTTAAAATAATCCATAACTTCTTGAAATTTTGAGATTGAATTGTAATTTTGTGTGATTTATGACTGTCATCTGGGCTAACGGGAGTCTTCAAAGTCCATGGCCTTCACAGCTAGAAGCAGATACCCTGTCTTTGCAGGTGTCCAGTACAGCTGCCACTAGCCACATGGGGTTGTTAACATTTAAGTTTTATTACAAGTACATAAAATTCTAGCCATATTTCAAGTGCTCAATGCCCCCGATTAAGGCTTCTGAATACTGGACAACATAGAATGAAATTCCCATCTCTTCAGAAAGTTCTGTTGGACAGCAGTGCTCTGCAGAATCCATGTAATCGACAGAAATCTAGTCCTGACAGAAAATTAAGAGGGAATTCGAAGAATATTCCACTAGATTTTCAAATATGTAGGATTCACTCATGTCAGTGTAAAACCTTCACATATCTACTTCATTTAGTTTCATTTTATTTTGCTTGAAACCATACCATTTTGTTTGGACAGGAAGAGCTTTGGTGTTCAAAGTACGAACAAAAACAGAGCCTGTGACCTGTGTCGAGGGTCCTTCCTCGGCAGCTCTCCTACCTTCCTGGTCCCTTGATTTAGAACATGGATTTGCTGTTGCCTCATTTCATCATCCTTTTTCTGCTGTTTTCTTTGCTTTCTTTTTATTTATGTTCCCTATTTCCCTCTGCCCCATCCCCTCCAACTCATGTAAGTCGGAACACTCAATGGATCGCAGAACATCTTTTGAGAAATTTGCACAGAATGTGGTAAGTTTTATCTTTTTGAGGAATTGCAAATTATTGTCCAGTTCAGAAAGCTTCCCAGTTTCTGACCCCATCTCTCACCTGCATCTTTTGCTGTAACAAGTCAAGTATTGTCTTTATGCAGATTCAGAGCTTTGTGCTTCTTCCTGCTTATCTTTCTGTCCCAGCTCCTTCTGGAGTAGAGCTGTCATCCATGAAAAGCCCACATGTATCAAACTGAGGTTTGGAAAGAAGTGCATATTATGACATATAAAATGAAGAAATTGTTACCTTTTTTGTATTTTTATTCCATGCATCCCTTTCTTAAAGACAGTGCATGCATTTCTACGTGCTCTCTTAGCCCCTCCTAAAGCTTAGAAGGTGAAGAACAATGAGAGTTCTGTGCTTTCTACTTCTGCAGGGAGAAAATGACCTAATGAGTTGGTACAAATGGTGGTCGGTGACAAGATGCACCTCACCAACGACCCACCAGCATGCTTTATGGTTCAGGAAGGTGTGGAAAACTGTTGCCTAAATCATCCAGGAAACCAGCAGTTTTCCTGCCACTGTTTTCTTAGCATTTGCCATGTGTTTTGGTGATATTTTGGTGATATATTTGTTTGTGGGACTTATTTTTTTTTTTGTATTGTGCCGTGCCTTCGGAACTTTCTGACATTGTGTAAGCTCAAACTAAAGCCTTCAACACATTTATTTTTATAGGGCAGGAACATCCCTATTTTCCCATGCCATAAAAACTGTACACCAACACTGAGGGCCAGCACTAACCTGTTATGAAAAGAGGTAGAAAACTCTTGGTTTATACTCAAGTTCGTCTGCACTGTCTGTTGAGTTGTGTGGTTAGCTCCATGCTGCTGTGCGTATGTGTGTTGTGGCTTTTGCTGTGATGGCCAGTTAAGTGGAGTTATGTGTGTTGAAGTGTAAGCAAATTGGATTCAACAAAGATGCTGTTTTTGTTCTTAGTTTCCTTCCAGAACCTTTGTGGTGGGGAATGTTAATCAAGTTCTATTGATGAACTGCCGGTTGGGACTGGGCACAGGGTATTTGAAAGACTTTACAAAGCAGTATATACTTTGAACATTCAATGTGATTGCACCAATTAAAGGGCTGGAAAATGAAGGGCTCCAGGAATTAATCACTCTATAAACTTCACAAAATTTTGGCTGGCTCTATTGGGATCTCTGACCTTTCAAATCAAATTTTCCTAAACTGCCTTCTAAGTCACATGGGAAGATAAAGACAGTATTTTTAAAAAGCCTCAAGATTTTGCTGGAGAAAGTAGACATAGGCCGCTGCACAGTGCTCTGTGCAATGTTTAAGAATCATTCCAAATTCATCCTTTTCAACACAATGCTGACAGAATTTTTTTCTAAAGATTAGAACGGAAATTTCTGTGCTCTAATTAAAAATAATAACAACATAAGGAAGAGGAAGGGAAGGAGCAAGATGGGGATCTCTCCTCCAACACCATCCCCGACCCTTAAAATAGTCCCACGCTGTCCCACGCTGCAAGCTTTAAGTAGGAATTAAGGGGAAGACAGGCTCAACCATCTCCTGCCTTCGGTCCAAAATCACACAGGAAATGACCGCTACATCCCAGACATGTGCTGTGTCTCAGGAGTAGGTAGAGGGTAGAGACCTTAATTGCTCTGGAGCCGATGATATAAATAAGATGTTGTGACACACACAAGAAAGAGAAACTATTTCTGCTTGGTGCTGGAGTGAGATCCGGGCACCCACAGGAAATGTCAGAATTCCCAAAGGAAGTTACATTTAACGGGACATACAGGACTTCATTAGGAGGAGAAAGGCTCCTGTCCTTTTAAGAAGGCGAGAGAAGGCCGGAATCACTGCCGAAGGGGAAGCTGAGGGACATTCATGCCGCGCACACAACATACTAAAACGTTACAATCTTCAGACACAACTGTTCAGGGTTACCTTTTTCCATCCAGGAAAACCAAAAAGTAGTATTTTTCATTGACTATCTTGTTTCTTTCATGCTCTAAAAAAAAAAAAAAAAAAAAAAATAAGAAAATTAGAAAGGCTCTCCGATTTCCTCAAAAGCATACAATTATATTTATTAGTCTTGAGAACTAAGTCTCCATCCTGGAAACTGTCTGTATATAAAAGTGAAAATGTATTATACAACATTAAATCTTGGGATGGTAGTTTCTTTTTCAAGTTCCTTTTAAGTCTTTCTATTCTCATTTCTTATTTTCCTTTGGTTCTGTTGTTCCATGTTTATGATTTCTTTTAGGGTCAGCAGGTATGTGAGACATCTTAAGTATTTACACAATAAACTGAACAGGATATCTTTTTTTTTTTTAAAGATTTTATTTATTAATTTGACAGAGAAATTACAAGTAGATGGAGAGGCAGGCAGAGAGAGAGAGAGAGGGAAGCAGGCTCCCCGCTGAGCAGAGAGCCCGACGCAGGACTCGATCCCAGGACCCTGAGATCATGACCTGAGCTGAAGGCAGCGGCTTAACCCACTGAGCCACCCAGGCGCCCCTGAACAGGATGTCTTTACAGGGCCAATAAAGTGATTCTATCACAAGATGAAGAATAAGCAATTTTATTTTGACCAGGAAGACGTAATGAAGGAAATATGGAGTTTCGATAATCATTTTAAAGGAGTCCTAGGTGCTGGTTAGTCTGGTACATACAGGGAAGCTACAGGACAGACTATTCAAGAAAGAAATGGAATAGGGAAACTATGAACAAGTACATCGACTGCGAAAGGAACTGGACAAAGGGAGATGACACGCGCTCCTCTTCCTTGGCTCTGCACTAGGGACTTTGTGTCAACATCATCCGACCCCGCAAGTTAGATATGACTACACTCCTACTAGTACCTGCATTTTATAGGTGAGAAAATGAGAGTCAGAGAAGGTGCATATTTTGCCCAGAATCACAGAGCTATTAAAGGAGCTGACACTGACCCAGAATTTATTTTGTTCCTGAATTCATTCTTTCTCCATTGATCACCTTGTTCCTTAATACTCTTCCGATTGGCAGAAGATAGATAAATCCTCCCCCCTCTGCCTCTGAGTCCCTTTCCACTTAGCGTCTACTTGTACAAGTTTATGTCCCTGTTCCAGGGCGGTCATTTTCATAACCTGGCTTATAAAAATGGCGCCCCTGTTTCGTTTCACACGAGAATCAAAAATACTTTGCTAGACAGTTCTTCCCAATGCCACGGAAACTTCTGTCGGTCACTGAGACTAATCAGCTCTTGTCAGCGCCTTAGAGAATAATTCTAATAAACGGGCATTTTTTTGTGTTCCAAAGACAGTCATTCCTTTCTGCTTGTTTCGTTTTGTTGTTGCTATTTTACGTACATGACAGTCTTGGGAGATGACTAAGCAGGTGTCACCAGCCTTTCACAGATGAGCAAATGAGCAGGGAGGGGAGTTCACTTTACCACCATCACCCAACTGCTGAGAACTAGAACCAGGACTGGAAACAAAGTTTTCTGACTTATATCCATTATTCTATTGACGACTCATTTTCCCTTCATTATGCCCAACACTGATGGGAGCAGAATAACCCATATCCCAAAAGACATGTTCACCTTGCCCTGTTGTCTCAAGACATCTCATTTCCTGTGATCTACTTTTCTATTACTTTGTTTTCCTTGCCATTGGATAAGGCCTTAAGAGCAAAGTCTTTCAAGGTTTACTACGTTGTCTCCTGGCTTTGAATGTTATTGAGTTGATGTCCTTCTCTTTGACAAAGCTCATGTGCTGCACTAATTCTGTTTTCTTCCTCCATCACCATCACCAAATCTGACACCATTTCTCTAACCACTGCTCTCATGATCTCTGTCTGCCACACAAAACCCCAAGGAGAACAGACCGAAAATAAAAGGAAAAACGGGAGGAGAATGGAGAATCCACAGCTTCAACCGACATTCATAAACCAACATGCCAACTGCACCTCTCACCTCCTCGCCTTAGTGTGTGTGAAGGGGAAATTAAATCAGCCTGGCTCTGAGCTGGAGAAGGAGAAATGGGAAACAGAGAGTGTTCATGCTGAACTCCCAGGCACTCACCTGATATAACCTCTCTTGGGGGAAAAGTTCACTCTTTCTCAGTGAAGCGCAGTGTCGGCAGAGCCCGTAAAAGAATCAACAGGAAAGATGATCTTGACCATCTCGGTGTCTGGTCTCCACTGCCCTGGTGTGCTAGTGCATTGCGTTTGGAAGTTGTGCTCTGGAGATGGCCACAGATTTCCAGGAGTTGTGGAAACTCTGTGAGGGAATTTTAGCAAAAGCACTGAGCTGACTCTGAAATTAATCTTTTGGGATGAAATCTTTATTTAACTCTATAATTAGTTAGTATGCATATAGATAAGAACAATTGTAAATATAAATCCTACAACTTGCTTGCAGTTAAAGTGTGAAAGATAAAAATACTTAGTTCTTTTAAAATGTTTTCAGTGACATCTATTTTTTTAATATAAATTTTTTCAAGATTTTACTTAAATTCTAGTTAATGTGCAGTCTAATATTGGTTTCAGAAGTAGAATTTAGTGATTCATCACTTACATAGAACACCCAGTGCCCATCCTTAATCCCTGTGCTTAATACCCAACACCCATCTGGCCCTCCCCCACCCACCTCTCCTCCATCAACTGTTTGTTCTCTAGAGTTAAGAGTCTCTTACAGTTTGTTTCCCTCTCTTCATTTTGCCTTCCCCTATGTTCATCTGTTTTGTTTCTTAAATTCCACATATGAATGAAACCGTATGGTTGTTGTCTTCTTCTGACTTACTTCACTCAGCATAACACACTCTAGCTCCATCCATGTTGTTGCAAAGGGCAAGACTCCATTCTTTTTGATGACTGCCTAATAGTCCATCATCTTTATCCAATCACCTGTCACTGACTATCTGGGCTCTTTTCTTATTTTTGTATCCTTTGGGTAAATATTTCCTAGTGCAATTGCTGGGTCATAGGGTAGGATCCAAAATCTATAAAGAACTTACCAAACTCAATACCCCAAAAATAAATAATCCAGGTAAGAAATGGGCAGAAGACATGAAGAGACATTTCCTCAAGATCATGACCTGAGCCAAAGTTAGATGCTTAACCAACTGAGCTACCAACTTGCCCTGTAACTCTTAAAATTTCTAATTGTGACAGTTTGAAGTTTTCTTTTCTACTATCAACTCTTCCAGCAAACTTGGTCCAAAAATGTTCTAGCATAAATGTAGATTTACTGGTGCTAGAAGTTCTACTCTTCCACCTATATTTCTTCTATTTTACTGGCCAAGTTCTTGTTATCATCAAGTGTGGATTCATACAGCAGCTGTATGAATGTTGATCCTGCCAACATGTTCTCCTATCTCCAGTTTTCCTCACCTGCTCTATACCCCGATCTTCTGCAGAGATGAAAATGGCTCAGTGCGTGGACCCAGGATGCAAGGTGTCTCCTTGATGACTTTCTTTTGTACTCTGCTCCTCTACCTGGAGACCTCACGGAAGTCCTTGCCTGCCATAAATGCCTCCTGCATTTGTCGGGTCCTCAGGACTCTTTCTGGTTCTATCTTTGTCCACTTGCAGAGCTTGTTGCCCCCACTAGGCAGTAAGCAGGTCCCTTGCTTGGACCTCACCTTTCCCCTGCCTACTCTGAGCTGCTTTAAGAGAAACTGTGTGATTTTCATGAAGTAAGCTAGTGGGAAGCTTGTAGGGAGTTAGTTCTGTTCACTGAATAGTTAACTCTTCCAAGAATGAGCCAATTTAGGTGCACATGTTAATGGCGTCCCAAAAGGAGTTACTTCTGTTAACATCTGTGATGAACTGTCATCTTCCTAACAGTAGTGGCTATGTCAGAATGGCTATGGCTATTATGCTTGTATTCTAAGATAAGGAGCAAAGTATCTGGCCCGTAGTAGGCGTTTAAGAACTGTATTGTTGTTGTTGTTGGATAAAAGAATCCAATAGTGCTTAGATACAGAAGTAGTACTGGGTTATAAACTTGTTACCTAGCACCTCCCAGGTGGTTTCCAGCTACCCAGGAAGCTGGCACCTTATAACCACTGGTGCAAACCAAGGCCTGCAGTACATTAAAACAGGACTTCGGGAAGTGCTGTTCAACTTCTGTCCTTGGCATATGTACTAGCAACAGGGAAGTTTCCCACGGGCGCCTTTCTACTCAGCAGCCTCAAAACATTCCTGAGAAACCTCCGGGGTTGCACTGGATGCTCCCGGACCAAAAACTACTCTACAGTCCACAGCTTACAGAAGTTCAGTGGCAGTTTAGGAACTAATGATGCTACTAGGGGAAAATAAAGCTATGTTGTCCGAACGAAATAGGCTATATTTCACACCAATCAATCTACATCATGCTGCAGGGAACCTGAAATTGCTTTCTAAGCTGTCACCACAAAGAGTTTCAGTAAAACAAGATGAACAGCCATATTTGCCAACGACAAAATGATAAATGAGAGGAGCTGCAGGTCCGTACGAGAAAGGAGAAAATGGTTCATCCTTGAGTGTTTACCAGTGAGATCTATGGTGGGGAAACCCAGTGACCAGTTTATATTTACCTAAGATGCTCTAGGAATTTTTTTTAACACGGATATCTATGAACATATCTGTCATCTCAAGCCATAAAGCCTACAGAACTCAACCAGAAAAAAATGCACAAAGTTCTCCCTGAGGTAAATTCCAAATAGCTGTACTGATATAAAATCAAAACGTCCCTTCTCTTAGTTCATAATCCTACCATGATGGAGGTTTCTATGAAGAAGATGACCGGCTTCATTAGGAGGGACATTTATGTCCATCAAGGACCTCACTAAGTCCATAGAGGTGTCACTGTAACGCAACTTCATTAGTATAAACACAACCTAGAAAATGACCTTCTGAATATTCTAAGGTTTGTCTCCACTTCATTGTGGTAGAAATTCATTTCTTATTTTCAAAAATCCACTTTTCTGTAACCTTCATATACTGACCCTAGTTCTATCTCAGAACCAGACAGAATAAAACAAACATTGATCTAGATCTAGATAGCTATTGAATTACTTGAAGATGTGATTACATCCACTCTTCAAGTGTTCTTTTTCCTTCTTTTAGTTAAAATCTCTAATTCAGTATTTTTCTGTGTGGTTCAACTCCCCATACCCCATATCTCAACATCACCAGGGACTTAGAAAACACAGATTCCATGGCTTCATCCCAGATAAACGGAGTCAGTCATTTTCTCTCTCCCTCTCTCTTCTCTTGCTCCCCTCGCATTTGCATTTGTTACAAATACATCAGACAATAATGTTGAAGAACTGTGACCTACGGAGAAGTATTCCGACCCGACTTCTCCTCATCAGAGATCAGTGGTTCTCACATTTGTCTGCAGCAGGAACACCTGGGAAGACAGATTTCTAGACCTCACACTCACGAGGTCTGAATAGTAGTTTTCTGGTGGGATCTAAGAATTTTCATTTTTAACTAATTCTTAAGTGATACTGTTCCTACTGGCTTTGAGACCACACTCTGAAACCACTGCCCTAAATGATGCTTTCCCCTCCCCATTGATAGAGGCCAAGGGCACATCGAATGTCCCAGCTGAGAGGCTACTGTCCAGTTGCACCCACATCGTTTTGCAACCAGCAGTTGAATTACATGGTTAAGGGTCAACTGTGTTTGTTCCCATGTTCAGTTTATCATAACTGAATTGATATTAATTACAAAATTTATTTAAATATATTAGCTGCTGAAATTTGACTATGAAAATAAAAAAGACACTTCTATGAACACTAAGCTTAATTACCTGGAAGGGGAGATACCATGATCACGAAGGTGGTTTTCCCAGGGCGAGGCTTATCCATTGCACTGCAGATGTGCTGACCCCTGCGATTTCCCCAACTGCATAATTCGTGGAAGTGGGTGACCGCATTCATGCTTTAAAGAGAAGATGCCTTAAAAATTGCTACCAAATTAAAGCTGAGTGAGACCTGCCTCAGGAACGTGTATTGAATAATCCCCCGTCTCCCGGTCATCTTAGCTGCTTACCTCCTCCGTCTGCTCCGGTCCGCCGGCAGAGTCCTCCAGAACGTAACTGAACACGATACTCGAGACGCAGCCCTCCCAGCAGAGACTGGGAATACCGTCTTCCAGTGGGAACGGAAACAGGAAGAAAGAACAGGTCATGTAACTTTTACAGACCAGCCTGAAAACTGCAGGAGCTTCCCCACCCCAGCTCTCGGCAACTGTGTCCAGTCTGACGGGGTAGCGGGGTGATGGACCCGGGAGGGCATGTGACATGATGAGCGCTGGGGACTATACAAGACTCAGGAATCACCGTACTCTCCCTCTGAAACAAATAACACACTGCATGTTAATTAATTGAATTTAAATTTCAAAAATGAAATAAATTTAAAATGAAACTATAAACCCTTTGAAGGAAGGAACTACATCATGGTTGTATTTCCTTGCTTAATAGAACCTGGACACATAAATGCTCCCCTTATTAGAAGGAAAAAAAAGAAAAGAGACAAAAACAAAAACAAAAACCAACCCAGACTCTTAAATATAGACAATAAACTGGTGGTTGGGAGAGGGGAGATGGGGGGGGGGTGATGTAGGTGAAGGGGATTCAGGGTCTTCTTAGTCACCATGAGCTCTGAGGAATGTATAGAATTATTGAATCATTCTACTGTACACCTGAGATTAATATAACACTGAATTATATTGGAATTTAAAAATTAATTTTTAAAATATAGTCATTTGGGGCTTAAACTGCAAAAACAAAACAAAACAAAAAAAAAAACCACTTTTTTTTTCATGACTTCAGATGACATCTCCTCAATCTTTTGCTGCTAGAATTCTGGCTTGTTTATTTTAATCTAAGTTTGGTTCTTTAATCTAAATTTGGTTAGCCTTCTTTTCAGTAAACTCTGTCTTGTGAGTTATAACTTTAAATAAGTTTTTAGAGCATTTCTTTGTTACCCAACCTTTTAACCACGATTAACAAATTTTCATTATACATATATCTTACCAGAACTTCATCAGTTTAATGGTGAGAATAACTGATTAAAATGCCATCAAGAACAGAGAGGAAAGGGCGCCTGCACAGCTCAGTCTGTTAAGCCTCCGCACACACTTAAGAATGGTTTGGAGAGGCGCCTGGGTCACTCGGTGAAGCGGCTGCCTTCGGCCCAGGTTAGGACCCCAGGGTCCTGGGATCGGGCCGTGTCCAGCTCCGGAGGGAGCCCGCTCTCTCCCTCTCCCCGCTGCTTGTGCGCTCTCGCTCACTCGCTTGCTCTCAAATAAAATTTTCAAAACAAAAACAGAGAGGAAGATGGATTTCTACTACTCCAGTAACTGCACATCTTGGAGACAGTCTGGTTAGTTAGGAACCTCACCCTTCTCTGTCTCAGCCACAGAAGTACCATGAACGACCGCTACACGTCTCACTCCCCAAACCTTTGCTAGAGCAGCCCCTGTCCTCAGTCTGGAACACCCATGAGCAGGTACGTGGCAAAGATCTAACCTAGTTTACCTGCGGAAGAACAATACAGAAGAATTAGAAGAACAATATGCCTTTAGAAAAATGAACAAAGCATTTAAACAGTTTTAAAACGATATAAATACATGAGAGAATTAACAGAAAATCTATCTTCATTAATAGCCAAGTATAATTTAAAAAGCCACAAAATAACTTTCCCTCCAAATAGGTTAATTTTAATATAATACCTAGTGTAAGAAACGGGGTACGGGAATCAGTGACTTCCTACACGGTTAACAGGAATGTGAATTGCTAAACAGTATCTTTGAACAAAACTTTACAGAATGTGTCAAAGGTTTCATAATTCTTCTTACATTTTCAATCAGGATTAAATTATTAGCAGTTGAATTACTAAGAAAACCTACATGCATACAAAAATATCCACTGCCTCATGTAACTACCAAATATAAAACACAACCTTAATGTACAACAATTATACATTATTAGTTTCTTAAATACATTAAGGTAGATCTACCTGATGGAATTTTATGCAGCTATTAAAACTTAGATTTTTGAGAAGTGGTTTTCATCTTTTTTTTTTATTGCCAACCACATTTGACATAGTAACACATATGTGTGTGTTTGTGTGTGTATATATATTATATTACTATATAAACTGTGTGTTTATATGGGTGTGTAACTAAAGTAACATTTCAGAAACAGTACATTCCATTCATTATGTGTGATGCACTTTGATATATTCCAAGCTATTCTGTAGTATTTGGTTTTTTTCGTAGTGTTGGTAGCATCTATCTAAATTGATCTCCTTACCCACTAATGCAGTGAACTTGAACAAAACATTATTTTAGAAAAAAACATATAACTTGATTAATCAAAATATAATCACTTTGTTACTTATAATAAACCAATACTATGCATAGTATAATTTCAGTTTTGTAAAAAAATTAAAACATTTTTATAAAAAGGTGATGAGATATTAGTATGTAAATAACTATATTAAGTAACATTTATCCTTTATATTTTTCTGGTTTCCTCATTTTTCTAATGGCTATACACTATTTTAGGAAAATATTTTAAACTGAGGAAATAAGGTATTTGGCTTTAATTATTCTTTCTCAATCCAAACAGGTAGCTAGTAATAAGTACATAAATGTAAATAGGTTCATAAACCCTCTCTTTTTAGTACATAATAACAGAGGCTTTTCTGAGTCCTCCACACTGTATGCGCCGGCTCCCAACCGGCTACGGAGTCCGTCCGTCCTTCTGTCCCTCCGTCCGTCCGTCCTTCGGTCCCTCCCTCCCTCCTTCCTTCCTTCTTCCCAGCGATTTGAGCTGATCTTTAACTTTGTAGGAACAGACACTCTCCATATTTTGTTAGAATTCTTCAATGTCCAGTAAACTCACGTGCCAGTCTACCCAGGAGAAGTGGCTTCATGTCAAGCAGGGAAGAGCTCTCCAGTGTAGGCGTTAAACAGGCCCAGGTCCTGTCAGTCAGTCAGTCTCCAGGGTGCGCCGTGTCCCCCATCTCACTCCACTATGAATCTCCTCCATTAAGTCAAAAGTTAACCCAAGACATTTGAGTCTCATTCCCTTAGTTTCTAGATGCTTGTTTTTAAGAATACAGTATCAGCCCAGGAGCTCAACTCACGCAAGGAGTGCAGTATGTCCCGGGGGATTCTGTAATGTTCATGTTGTTTAGCAACTTTTGATTGCTTGGCCAAGCCAGCTGATTTGATGAGTCAGATGGCTTGTAAATGGGCTAGTTCTGATTCTAAGGGCAAGACAGTCCGGAGAGGGACTTCCCAGAGGAGTTTAGGGGGCAGTGAGAAGGCTCTAGAAAGAACTTGGATAAGAAGGTCATCTTTGAAAAGCGGGTAGAATCTGAACAGGTACCTCAGAAGAGCTAAGAACAAACACTAAGGAGGCTCATTCTGACCTTTTGGCGGGGAGAGGAGGCGGGTATTTTCCTCACTACGACAGCATCTCTGGAGCATGTGAGAGGGAGGTGAGAGGTGAGGTGTTACTGTGAGGGACTGGAAAACTGCCTGTTTATATGATTTTATGTGACAACTATATTGTAGATTAGGTAAGTGCTCTCTGTTTTCACTTAGACACCAGCAAAATCTGAGCTGTATTTTTGACCTGAAATGGATTATATACTTTTTTTTTTTTTAGCTTTTTGCCTATTAACTATTACACAACCTCATAGGATACTGAAATCTTGTTTTGTTTCGGGTTCCTGTCTTTGTCTTTCTCCATGGATTGCTGTCTCCACTGCAGTCCTTTTTTTTTTTAGAATCTGACAAGAAAGGGTATAAATGACATAACACATGCATCGGGATTTGGCTAAAAATAAATATTACTTGTACAGAATTCAGTTGTAAGCAGGTTTCCGGAATTAAGATTTTAAAACTGAACTGTACAGGTTTCTCAGATTCATCAACTTGGGAAAATTATGAAAAGTTAATTGCCCGATTTAATACAGCCTCTGAGGAACTGCACTGAAAAGGATTTATAGGAGAGGAGGTGTGTAAATACATCCTTTCCTGCCTACAAGAAAAGATCAATGTTCTTTTTAAGATTTTCCAATAGAGTGAGCAACCATATTTCCCTGTGCACTAGAATAGTGCCGGTTTTCTTCCAGTTTGTGAATAAGGCAGGATTTTCAGAGGCTTTACAGGTAGATCCCAGTCATCTAGATCTTCAAATTCACGTGACTCTTTGGGCACCTGAGCTTTACTTTGGACACAAAGCTTTACTTTGATCCCAGACTGGGGCATGGAACCCTTTTTTTTTTTTAAACTGTTAGTTGTACCCAAATTTGCTTCAATACACACAACAAATATCCTTATTACATATTTGGTAAGACGATATCACACCAAGTGTTTCATCGTGTGACTGTTTCCCATTTCTGCTCCTCTGTTTTCCTATAATCACAAATCTCCAGGTTGACTATGAGCCTGCGTTCTTCTACTATTTTCTATGAATGAGTACTCTATGAACAGCCTGTCAAGCTAACCTTGTACCTCATCTCCTTTTTAATGAAACTCCTACCAGGCCAAGTCCTAATAGCTTCAAGGATGTTTCAAAAGTCTGTAGAAAGAGAGCCATATTAATATATTTGTTAAATTTACAAAGTTGACAGTAATTTTCACAGTCCAAATAAAAAATGATTACAGAGAGTTTCAAATGACTTTCTATTCCAATGTGACTTTCATTCTTTCCCATAGTTTTAAACAAATCACACTAATCTGTAGTTTTAAAAGTAATAATTTACCTTAGCATCTTTCCCTCCTCTGCCCTATAAACACTCACTCTTGTGCCTCAAGCAATACGGCATTTTCTCCATCCCACATATGGCATTACAAACAGCCCGTTTTAAAAACAAATTATTCAGCCTCAGAACAAATATATATAAACTCATGTACACACGTATTAATAGCACAAGAAATGAATACAGTAGTAAATGTAGGCGATCGTGTGGTCTCCAAGTACAGAAAGGTAGCTTTTAGATTCCAACATTATTTAGGCAATCTATGGCCCAGGTTTGGGATGGAAAAGCAGCATAATTTTAGATTCCAATTCATTAGCAACTTTATGCCCTTTTAGAGTCAGAACAGACTGCGGGTGTCAGTGTCCTAATGAGAAAGCATTTAACGATAAAAACAGTAATTAACTATATAACAAGAGCCATCATGAACTTAGTACATAGAATGTCCCAGGAACAGTTCTAAGCAATTGAGTTTCCTTGTTCTTCAGAAAAAGCTTTTCGGTAGGTTCTGTGATTATCCCCATGTCACGGACGAGCAAAAGCACAGAAGGGGCAGCAAGAAGGAGCCAAACACCCCTCGTTCGTAAGGCCCACAGACAACGGAAAGTCGGGGGTCTCGTAATGAACTGCTTTTCTTTTTTTCCTTCCCAAAAGTGACTAAAGCAGAGCCAGTGGGAAGGCATCTTCTACTCTTAGTTGCTAGATGCTAAGTTTTGAACCCTTTTCCCCAATTAAAAGAAAAGGCGCTTGATTTCCCACTGCTGTGCTCCACGTCAGCCACAAGGCCCTTGTCCGCCACTGTAAAGAGGGTAAAGAAAGCTTGATTTTGAAATTATTGATCATTTCTTAAGCATATTGCTCTTTTCCCAAAGTATGACCATGAGCGATAATTCTCTCCAGTACAAGCCTGCCTCTCATCAAACTCTGACCCGTATTAGGCAGCAGATCAAGACTGCTGTTATGACTAATTCCTTACTAACGTGTCTTTCTCAAAAAGTCTTTTGACTTTACATTATTTTATCCTCTGAAAAAGACAAACTCCATTCAAATAAGTGGACCGTCTTATTTTTATTACTAGAACATATAAAAAGAGATGAAACAGGAAGCACCAGCTGACAACCTGCAGCTCCAATAGAAATTTAAAACTTTCTCGAGTACAGGTATTAACAGGGACAGTGTTGGCTTTCAAGTTTTCAGAAAAGTGAGTTATGTACTCTAGGTATTAACACAATATATGGAATCAGAATATAGGGGATGTTTATGGGGTTGGGGTTGAGGTTGGAGGAAATAAGGTGGAAAAAGATAGGGAGATGTCTGGTTTGAAGTAGGAGCCAAAAGATTATCTGAGGATGTACAATTGGCATCTTTTTCTCCATTACCATATAGGACAGGGGACAGACTCAATGTTGAGTTTCTACCAATTACACCTTTAATAGTGAATTTTGTTTAATTAAATCATATCCTCTGCATATGTAGATATTTAAAAACATGACACTAATTCCAGCAATTGAACGAGAATGCATTCACATTGCTACCTTTCAGAGCAGTTTACTAAGGTTTGTTTCAAGATGTTGCATCATTGCTAAGCCTTGATGAAATGTTTATGGACATGTTTTATTATTTGCTAATCTGTGCTGTGAACCCATCAGTCTGTTTGCAGTGGGGAGGAAGTGGATGGTGGGGGGAGGGGCAGATCATTTTGTTTGATGTGTTGGTGGAGGGAGGAAACTTGAGCTAAGATGTACCTAAAGGGTTCTGTTTTGACCCGTGCACAAAAATCAGCGGCATTAAACAAATGCTACTCATAGGTTTTCAGTGATCATACTGGTTTTTTTCCTGTGTTTTATATTTTTTTCTCAGGGGAAATCTCTTACATCAAAGAGGTTAACAAGCCTCGTTCAGTCTTACTAAAAGGATCACCGTGTAGCATGGAAACGACTGGAGTCCCTGCAGAGACTTTGTAGCTCTTTGTTAGTACCTGGAGCAGAGGACATTAGACCAAGAAGGTGCATGAGCAAAGGACCTGAATTGTTCTCTCTTTGTGTACATTAAGGCGTTGCCATTTCAAGTGACTCTGCCATCTCGATGCCTCCATTTCAAAATGTTGTCTGCTTACTTTCTCCTTGTACTACGCTGGATCTGTCTTTTCCTTTTTAACAAGTTCAAGTGAAGTAAACCTTTTTTTCCCCCTTTCTCTTTCTCTTAAAGCTTCTGCTAGACACACGGTTCACTGAAAATTCACTCAAACACTGGAAGAATTGTAAAAGAAAAAACATATATCAATAAATATACATATGGCTTCACATTTATTAAACAATAAATTAGCAAAGAAAGTTTCATTTCACCAAGTGTTCACAGTCGGAAACAAGCTCCTGTCTTTGTCTGTTGTCTGTACATTCTCGGTTAATGTTTCTTGCATTTATTTTTATACCATATTTAAATAAGAAACACCTTTTACTCCAAATGTATTAAAGTTGATCCCTTCTCTGTAAATTTGTGTATGTTTATATTGTTGTTTTATCTTTCATTAAAAGATGCAGAATCTCGTTGTTCTTGTAACTTTTGACTTCTGCATGCTGACAAAAACCAAAACAAAGCAAAACAACAACAACTACAAAAAAAAAAAACCACTGAGAAAGCATCCACAGATGTAGTCTTGGAATCTGAAGCTATCACCCGCTGTGTTTATTTCAGGGCTTCAAAGCAAGCTTAGATGGCACAGGAGTCAGGAGCTGACAGAGACTGTTTCGTCCGGGAACTAACCCAGGACCAGGCCAAGGCTTTCTCTCCCGATCAAGAGCAACAAAAATGAGCCTTCCACATGTTCAGATTTCCCATGTTCAGAGCTATTTCCCAGACCTTTCAGCCTCATTATGAAGATGCATCTCTAGGTTTTGCTAATGGATATTTCTACGAGAATTGGGTTTTGAGTGTGACTTCCCCACTCGGGAACTTCTTTAAAGTGTAATTCTAGATGTGCCCTAAATCAGTGATTTTTTAACACTTTGGTGGTTACTAATTCTTTTGAGAACACAATGGTAATTCGTGATCTTCAGTAAGTACCTGCCGCGGTGGTACAGGCTGTACCTGCCTGCGAAATCCTCACATTCCGTCCTCACAGGAGTCCTATAAGATTATTTCTGTAATTTAAATTCTGAAAAAAAAAAAAAAAAAAAAAAAAAAAAACCCACATCAGTGAGAAGTTAGTTGTGAGTCTGTGAGCCAGTGTGTCGAACCATCATAAAATGGGAGAGACGTGATAGGAGAAATTTATATATGGACGATAATGAGAACACTGTAATTACTTTAAGATTTTAAGAAGATTTAATTATATGCCCGATGACTTTTGAAAAGGAATATGTAAAGTTCATGCACATAAATCTAGACATATAGATGTTCTCCCTTGGAAACACTTAACTCAGGACAGCCTTGGGCAGATTCACCGATACGTAATGAAACATTATTGGAAAGCGAGCAATGACGCATGAGAAGAATATGATTAGACACTGAACCCTGCACAAACAGGACCGGTTATTTTGGAGGCTATCTCTTACAAATTGTCATTCCTTCAGCAAAAACTTCTAAATCACAAATTTATACAGAGATAAAAAATGTAAGAATGGCAAGAGGACAGAAAAGAGAAACACCCAGGCAAGTATCCCCACGTCAGGAGCCCCTAGTAGGCTTGTGAGTCAGTTTGAGTTCAAGGACATAAAACCTTTAAATAGCCTAATGACTCCATTTAACATAGTTTAGACGAGGCTCAGGATACAAAATTGTGTATCTTAGAAACAGACAGAAGAATGTTGGGGTTCGTGCAGTTCGCTCAAACAAGCACTCGGCAACCGTCTCCCACCCCATTCTGGAACAATGTGATCCATAAGGCACAGAAGAAAACGCTCTCAAGTTTCTAATGAATAAAATCGTTTTTTAAGAAGCCTTTTTCTACCTCACCACAACTTAAAAAGCTACCCACTGAAGAGGGGACCCGGAGTTTCCACACTCAGTTGCAAAACTACTTAATTCATCCTCTAAATTCCATTGGCCCGATTGTTCCCTTTGCAATGTTTACAGTTTTTCTGTGGATTTACAGTGGATTTTCTGCTTGAGTAAGAGTGACAGAAGTATGGTCAGCAACTCTACCCCTGTCAGGTGCCAGGAAAATAAATGAACGGGCAAAGGGCTCCCTTTTCACGATGACAAGTGTGAGTAGAAGTCGCTGCTCAGGACTCGCACACGGGTCCCCCTCATTCTGCTGGCTGAGCGCTCACTTCTCTTTATAGAGTATGATGGTTTGTGAGTAATTTTTGTCTATGCGGAAAGCAAGTCTTAGCTACTAGCATAAATTTAATCCAGGTACATGCACTGATGGTCTCCCCACATAGGATTTGTGTGTTCTTTATTACAGACCTGAAAGAGCACACGGAAACAGCCAGTGACTTCACTGTGGCCCATTACATCTCTCCGCATATCCTAACACCCTCTAAAACTTCAACAGGAGGTAACCCACCCATCTCTAAGCCATCTTAAGAAAACAGAGAGTGGGGTGCCTGGGTGGCTCAGTGGGTTAAAGCCGCTGCCTTCGGCTCAGGTCATGATCCCAGGGTCCTGGGATCGAGCCCCGCATCGGGTTCTCTGCTCAGCGGGGAGCCTGCTTCCTTCTCTCTCTGCCTACTTGTAATCTCTGCCTGTCAAATGAATAAATAAAATCTTTAAAAAAAATTAAAATTAAAATTAAAAAAAAAACAGATAGGAATTTTGTGAATGTAAAGGATGGAGAGAGATCTAAATCCAGTCTCACACAAACATATCCTATATATTGTGTTGTGTACAACCATTTTTTGTATCTTTTTATCTAGAATTTTGAACTTGAAATTTACCTTTTAAAAGATGCCAAATGACATATCGAACATAAGACATCGTTATTTAATTTTAAGTTTAAGACAGAAACTGTTATGTATGTCCTTGAATACCTGGAGAATTTTTTTTTTTTTTTGCATTTTATTTTATTTCTTTTCAGTGTTCCAGCAGTCATTGCTTATGCACTACACCCAGTGCTCCATGTAATACGCGCCTCCATAATTTCCTACGGCTGAAATGAAGTTGCATCTGCAACTTCATCTTTACAAAGGTCATCAGTTGCTGGGTAGACACGAGTGCTTCTTGATTAATAAACTGATTCATAAATCTTGATGTCTTTATTAAGTTATGAGACCTCAATCATTTCAACTTGTTAGGAAATCAAATACAATGGAGTGTGTTTGTTATCTTTTTAAAGGTTAACAACATCTAACTCCAGTACTGGTTGGAAGGATGAAGACAGTGTGTCTAAACTATCAAGTGCAGAATTAGGTACATAATAAGTCAAAAAATATTATCTACCTTAATCTCCTCCCTTTATTTTCCTCCAAAAGGTCATTTTTCTCAAAGATAAAAAGATAAAAGACATGTTCAAACACCACTCTTAGGTTGAGCGGAATCATTTGGTTTGAAGTTCAGAAGGCCAAAGCCAAGCGGTGAATCGGGATACCAGAGGGCCAAGGCCTGGAGAGAAGTGGAGTGCGATGGTGGGTTTGTCACATCGGTACCAAAACAGTGACCGGAAAGTGAAACTTGGCTAAGTCAAGGACACCGCACCCCAAACAAAGGAATTCTGCAAACTGCATCTCTGGAAAATAGGAATAGGGCTTGTTAGAGAGCAGCTGCGTCCTCACCTGAATGTATGATGGAAACTTGCAGGAGCAAAGACAATGTGAGTTAGAAGGGGGGGGCAGATGGTGGTGATAAGGTAGCAGGGGTGAAATCTTCACTCTTTCTCAATATGGGATGACCTTTGGCCCCAAAGTGTAAGGAGAGGATCTTCTCCTTCCCCAGACACCAGATCTCCAGTGGTCTCGTGAGCTAAACGGGGCAGTGGGTATTAAGTATAAGCAAACCGAATGATTTGTCATGGCAGATCTTAAAGACTCTGGAACCTCTTGGTTCCATGATACAAGGCTGGGGTGTTGGCGAGGGGGCTCTCTGCCAGTCCCAGCCAAGTTTATAAAAACTGACCATCTGGCAAGTGAGGCTGTAATACACAGCCTACAGAAAGTCGCTTCACAAGATGGAAGGTGGGTTGAGAAGAGCTCCCCGTCGGCCACAGGATTTGAATGGACTCTGGGGGGTGACACAGCAGTAAGGCACACAAGTCCACTCCACACAAGAGTTCCTATTCTAGTTGTAGGCTCTGGCAGTTCTGGGGATGAAGACATAATGGAACCGACTACATGACGGTACCTACTACAACGTGCAGTGCTCAGTCTCCATCCCCTTTCCGTAATTTCTTCCTGCCTTTGGCCTTCCCAAACTTCTTCAAGTGTTCAGGCATAAAAGCCCCTCTTTCTGCTTCTTTTTCATAGTAAACCTTAGTGGCTTTCGCGTAAGATTGACTGGGAAGAGTCTAGCTTCCTCTAGGCTAAGATCTAATATTTAGGAAGGTAAACACATTCTAAAACCTCCACTCAGCCCAAATGGAAATGATTTTCACATTTTCAAAATTAACAACACAGCTGCTAATGAAAGTGAGAAAGGAAACAGTTCCCTACCAGATAATAGCCAAAGAGAATATTTGGTATTGTCAGAGACTAAAGTCACTTGGCGCTGGAGAGCTGGGCATCGATCCAAGCAGCAAGTACAGTGAGAGTGGCCGGAACTTCTCACACACTCATAGCTACAGACCCACCCTCTGCCATGAACAGAGACTCGGAAAGCTTTGCACATCTCCCAAGGTTACTAGAGAACTAAGCCATTTCCAATGGCCATGGTGTCCAGTATCTTCCTGCACATGTGAAGGGACGTGTACGTCACCAGCGTGTACAGGGCAGGAGATGTACCACGCACGCAGGAGCATCCCCTGAGCATAAAATGTTCCGTGGCCCGGAGCTCTGAAACAGACTATGATTTTCTATGAAAGCAAATGCGGGCGAAATGCGTGGAATGTGAGCTTGCAAACTACACTTATAAAAAATGCTTAGAAGGATAAGCATTGTGAATGGCACAGTGAATGGGAGAATTTACACCAAAGGAAATAGACAAGATCAATCTGAAGATTGTCTCAAGAAGTAGTTTTAAATGTTTAAAGCAATAAAATATGTAAACATGAGAAAAGAGGAGGCATAATTATTTTTATAAATACATACCAGGAGTTTCATAGTGACACTTTATAATATTAATAAAGAGAATAGAAAAAAAATACTGCAAAATTTGCCAGAAAGCAAAGTAATTGAAGTCTGGTTGACATTATATTTATTTCTGGAAATATGGGATGTCAGAAGTCAGCAGAGCGGAACTGATTTTAAAATTCTATATTCACTGAGGAAGATGGTGGAGTAGAAGGACCCTACGCTCACCTCGTTCCATGAATACAACGAGGTAAAACTCATTTACATAACTGAGAAAATGGCCAGAACACAAGCAGAACAGACTCTCCATAGCTAAATGTAGAGAAGAAGCCACACCAAAGAGGGCAGGAAGGGTGGAGAGGAGGCGAGGAGGTAAATGAACCTGCAGGCCTTTTCTGGGGATGAGAAATGCCACTGGAGCATACAAGGGAGAAAACAGACCCTCACACCAGCCCCTCCAGGCATGGAGGGTCCCCATAACATTTGGCTCTGAAAACCAGAGGGGCATAATTTCATGAGTTCTTACGATTGCCAGGCTTTACCCCTTGAACTTTAAAGATAAACAGGTTCAAGAATGGGAGAGCCAGAGGGTGAAAGAAAACGGAGTCCCTGCACTTAAAGCGACCGCACGACAAACTGCTCCAACGAGATACAGCACAGAAGCAGCAGTTTGAAAAAGAAGGCCGGAGGCATATGGGAGGGTGTTTCTTTACTGACCTTAGAGCCTGTGACAGAGGGGCAAGGAGCTTCGGGAGACTTCCACAGGAACAACAGAGCTGGTGGGTGCCACTCCTTTCCTCACCCCCAGCCTAAACACATGAACACCTGTGGGAACCAACGAAGTGTCAATACTCACTAGCTAACTCGCTAACACTACTGCCCCAGCCTCCTATTCTCCGGAAGACACGCCCCTGCCTGCCAGGCCTCAGCTCCAGGTCACCTCCCACACCAGACCTACACACACTTCGCTAACATCAGGTACCTCACTCCCACATCCTCAACAGACCTACCTCCAATATGCACTTGACCAGAGCCCATTCAAACCAGTGCCACAAGCCTGGCCATGTGCAAGCAGCCCCGACAGGGACCAGGACCACTCCAAAGTGACGCATGGCCCAGGAAGAGGGGCAGATAAACACACAAACCAATCCAACTCTGGCTGAAGCCGTGGGCTGGGGACACAGATGATTCGAGTACAGCGCCCACCCATCAAAGAAAGCTTCTCAGGGGAAAACACAAGGGAGCGTGGCCTGCAGTTCAGTGCTACTCCATCTCTGGCAGAAACCTGGTCTGACTCAGGCTCAAGAAGGCCCCAGACCAGCCCACTACAACACAGGGACCAAACCCTGCCCACAACAGGCAAAGGAGCCATTGCAGATCACTGGGCTAAAGGCGACAGCAGTTCAGCCACAGTAGTAGGGCACATGCAACACATAGGAGACAGTCCTGAAGTGCCAGGTTCTGGTGAACAAGGAATATTGTGCTGAAGGGCACTATAAGACCCTTCCTTATAAAGCTGCTACTTTCAAGAGCAGATATAATACTTTCCCAACACAAAGAAACAGATAGAGTCAGATAAAATGAGGAGATAAAGGACTATATTCCAAATGAAAGAACAGAACAAAATCACAGCAATCTCCATCACCAAATGGAGATAAGTAATATGCCTGATAGAAATAAAGTAGTGATCATAAATATACTTACTGGGTTTGAGAAAAGAGTGGAGGGCATCAGTAAGACCCTTAACAAAGAAAGAAAACATAACAACAAAAAAATCAAAGATGAAGAACTCAATAAATGAAATTAAAAATATACTAGATGGAATAAACAGTAGACCAGAGGAAACAGAAAAACTGGACCAATGACCTAGAGGACAAAATAATGAAAAACAAATAAGCTGATGAGGAGAGAGGAAAAAATATAATAAAAAATATAATAGTCTTAGGGAACTTAGCAATAGCCCAAAGTATAATAACATTCATGTTATAAGGATCCCAGAAGAAGAGACAGAAAAGGGGGCAGAAAATTTATTTGAAGATATAATAGTTAAAAATTTTCTAAATCTAAATCTAGGAAAGAAAACAGAAGTCCATATCCATGAGAGAACGAGATTCCCCAACAAAATCAAATCAAGAGGGTCCACACCAGAACCATAGCAACTGAAACGGCAAAAAGTAGTGATAAAGAGAGAATTATAAAGCAGCATGAGGAAACAAAACAGTTACATACAAGGTAAACTCCAGAAGGCTATAAACTGATTTTTTTTTAGATTTTATTTATTTATTTGACAGAGAGAGAGAGAGCACACAAGTAGGCAGAATGGCAGGCAGAGGGAGAAGCAGGCTCCCCACTGAGCAGAGAGCCCGATGCAGGGCTTGATCCTGGGACCCCAGGATCATGACCTGAGCTGAAGAGAGATGCTTAACCAACTAAGCCCACCCAGGTGCCCCTACAGACTGGTTTTTACAGCAGAAACTTTGAACGCCAGGAGGGAGTGACATGATATATTCCAAGTGCTAAAAGGAAAAAAATGCAGCTAAGAATACTCTTCCCAGCAAGGTTATCATTCAGAATAGAAGGAGAGATAAAGAGTTTCCCAGAGAAAACGGAAATTAAAGGAATTCACTATCAATAACCAGCCTCTCAAGAAATGTTAAAGGGGATTCTTTGAGTGGAAAGACCATAAGCAGGAGTAAGAAAAATAAGAAGTACAAAAACAGTAAAATTAAGTTTATCTATAAAAGTCAGTCAAGGGATTCACAGAATGAAATGATGTAAAGTCTGACAATGTACCAAACCATGCAGGGGAGAGGAGTAAAGGAACTAAAGAATGGGTTCGAACTTCAGTGACCATCAACTTACTATAGACTGCTACATGCAGAAGATACAAACCTAATAGGAACCAAAGATACAAACCTAATAGTAACCAAAAATCAAAAACCAGTAGGAGATATGCCAAAAATAAAAAGAACGGAATCCAAGTGTATCAATAAAGAAAGCCAGCAAACCAGGGGAGAAGAGAGCAAGAGAAGAAAGAAACAAAGAAGCACTACAAAGACAGTCATAAAACAGGTAACAAAATGTCAATAAGATGTATCAATATGTAATGTATAAGTATGTGTATTTACTTTGAAAGTAATAGGACTAAATGCTCTAATCAAAAAGACACAGGGTTACTGAATGAATTAAAAAAGCAGACACGTCTATATGCATATAAGAGACCCATTGCACACCTAAAGACACTTGCAGGTTGGAAGTGAGGGATTAGAGAAAATTTATTATGCAAATGGATGTCAGAAGTCAGAGAACCAATACTTATATCAGACAATATAGACTTTAAAACAAAGAATGTAACAAGAATTTAAAAAATAAAGGTATATAATTATAAAGGGTAAAATCTAACAGGAATATCTAACCACTGTAAATATTTATGCACCCAACATGAAAGCACCGGAACACACAGAGCAGCTAATAACAAACATGAATGATATAATCAATAATAATACAATAATAGTAGGGGACTTGAACACTCCACTTCATCAATGGACAGATCATCTAAACAGAAAATCAACAAGGTAATAGTGCTTAGAATGACACATTGGACTAGATGGATCTAACATATATTCAGAACAATCCACCCTGAACAGCAAAATACATACTCTTTTCAAATTCACATAAAACATCCTCTGGAATAGATCAGATATTGGGCCATGAGACCAGCCTCGACAATTTCACGAGGGTTAAAATCATACCATGGATCTTTTCCAATGGTAATGCTATGAAACTAGGAATCAATCACAAGAAAAAATCTAGAAAGATCACAAATACATGAGGTTAAATAACATTCTACTAAGCAATGAATGGGCCAACCAAAAATTCAAAGAGAAAATTAAAAAAATATAGGGAGACAGATGAAAATGAAAATACAACAGTCCAAAATCTTTGGGATGCAGCAAAATCTGTTCTATGAGGGAATTACATAGCAATACAAGCCTACCTCATGAAGCAAGAAAATTTCAAGTAAACAACTTATCTTTACACCTAAAGGAACTAAAAAAGAAGAACACAATGCAAAGCCAGCAGAAGGAAAGAAATAATAAAGACTGGAGCAGAAATAAAACAAAATAGAAAGTTAAAATGTAGGAGAGATGAATGAAATCACTAGCTGGTTCTTTGAAAAGATTAAAAAAAATTGATAAACCTTTGAGTGACTCATATTAAAAAGAAAACTCAAAATCAGAAGCAAAAAGAGGACAGTCTCTCTGCTCCTCTGCTTTTGACAGACATCCAAATACTCTGGTGCAGTGCCAGCCAAATCCCTGAGACACAAAGGTGAAGTCAGAGGAAATGTATTTGGCCATGTTGAGCATCAAATGACCATGTTTGACTATACTGGGCTGCTTTCCACACTGGCAGAGTGGATAATGTTGCCATCAATGACCCTTTCATTGACCTCAACTACATGGTCTACATATTCCACTATGATTCCACCCTTGGCAAATTCCATAACACAGAAAAGGCTGAAAATGGGAAACATCTTTCAATGGAAATCTCATCTCTATCTTTCAAGAGTGAGATCTCGCTGACATCATATGGGTTGATGCTGGTGCTGAGTACATTTTGGAGTCCACTGAGGTCTTCAGCACCATGGAGAAGGTTGGGGCTCACTTGAAGTGGGGGGTCAAGATGGTTATCACCCCTTCTGCTGATGCCCCCATGTTTGTGATGGACATGAACCATGAGGTGTATGACAACTCCCACTAGACTGTCAACAATGCCTCCTGCATCACTAGCTGCTCGAGCCCTCTAGCCAACTTCATCCATAACAACTTTGGCATCATGGGGGGACTCATCACCACAGTCCATGGCATCACTACCATCCAGTAGACAGTGGATGGCCTCTTTCAGAAACTGTGGTGTGATGGCCAAGGGGCTGCCCAGAACATCAGCCCACCCTTGTGTCTTTTGGTGCTGCCAAGGCTGTAGGCAAGGTCACCCCTGAGCTAAACAGAAGGCTCACTGGCATGGCCTTTAGTATCTCACCCAAGTGTCAGTTGTGGATCTCACCTGCCACCTGGAGAAAGCCGCCAAAGACAATGATACAAGAAAATGGTGAAGCAAGCATCAAAGGCCCCTTCAAAGTATCCTGGGCTACACTGAGGACCAGTTTGTCTCCCGTGACTTTAACAGTGACACCTACTCTTCCACCTTTTGATGCTGGAGCTGGCATTGCTCTCAATGACAACTTTGTCAAGCTCATTTCCTGGTATGACGGTGAATTTGGCTTCAGCAACTGAGTGGTGGACATTATGGTCCATATGGCCTCCAAGGAGTAAGAGCCCGGGGCCACCAGCCCCAGCAAGAGGAAGAGAGAGAGGCCCTCAGCTTTTGGGGAGCTCTTGCACCAACTCATCTCCCAACACACTGAGAATCTGCTGACCACAGTTCCCATCCCAAACACTCTGAAGAAGAGTAGGGACTTGGGGAGCCTTACTTTGTCATGTAGCATCAATAAAGTATACGGTACCCCCCAAAATGTAAGAGGAAATAACTGACATAACAGAAACACAAAGAATTATAAGAAAATATTAAGAAAAATGATATGCCAACAAATTGAATAACCTAGAAGAAAGGGAAAAATTCCTAGAAAGATATAACCTACCAAAACTGAAGCAGGAAAAAAAATAGAAAACTTGAGCAGACTGATTACCAGCAATAAAACTGAGAGTACTCAAAAACTCCCAACAAACAAAAGTTGAAAAGTCCAGGGTAAGATGGCTTCATGGATAAATTCTAACAAACATTTAAGAAGCATTAATACCTATTCTTCTCAAACTATTCCAAAAAAAAAAATAGAAAACAAAGCTTTCAAATACATTATCTGAGGTTATCATTACCTTGATGCCAGAACCAAAGATACCCCCAAAAAAGAAATACAGTCCCTTATCGCTGATGAACACAGATGCAAAAATACTCAAGAAAATATTAGCAATCCAAATCTAACATATATAAAAATATTTTTTCCATGATCAATGAGATTTGTTGCTGGGATGTAAAGATACTTCAATATTAACATATCAATCAATGTCATAGATCATATTAACAGCAAAAAAAGGATAAAACCATACAATCATTTCATTAGATGCAGAAAAAGCATTTGGCAAAAGCACTTGACAACAGTCATTCATGATAAAATACATTCAACAAAGCAAATTTAGAGGGAGGATATCTCAACATAATAAAAGCCATATATGAAAACCCCACAGTGAACATCATCCTCAGTGAAGAAAGCCTAAGACTTTTTCCCCTAAGGTCAGGAACAAGAGAAGGAAATTCATTTACCACTTTTCTTCCACACAGCACTAGAATTTCTAGCCACAGAAATCAGACAACAAAAAAAGAGATAAAAGGCATCCAAGATGGTTAGGAAGAAGTAAAATGTTCATTATTTGCACATGGCATCATACTCTATATATACAACCCAAAGACTCCAACAAAAAACTATAGGAACTGATAAATAGGCTTAATAAGGTTGCAGGATAGAAACCAATATATAGAAATCTGTTGCATTTCTATACAGTAATAATGAAATAGCAAAAAGATAAAGAAAGTAATAAAACAATCCCATTTACAAATCCACCAAAAATAAGATACATAGGAATAAACCTAACCAAATAGGTAAACAACCTGTATTCTGAAAACTGTAAAACACTGATGAAAGAAATTAAAGATGACAGAAATAAATGGAAAGACATCCTATGCTCATGGATCCAAAGAACAAATGTTGTCCAAAATCTCTGTATTATCCAAAGCAATCAACACATTTAATGCACTCCCTATCAGAATACCAGAGTATTTTTCACATAACTAGAATAAACAATCCTAAATTTTTTATGGAACCACAAAGACCCCAAGTAGCTAAAGCAGTCTTGAAAAAGAAGAACAAAACAGGGGGAATCATAGTCCTGGAATTGAAGTTATATTACAAAACTGTAGTAATCAAAACAGTATGGTACCAGCACAAGAATAGACATATAGATGAACAGAACCGAAAAGAAGCCCAGAAATAAACCCATGATTTTATGGTCAATTAACCTTCCATAAAAGAGGCAAGAATATGCAATGAGAAAAAGAAAATTCTCTTAAACAGTGTTGGGAAAATTGGACAGCTATATGCAAAAGAATGAAAATACATCACTTATTTATACCATTAAAAAAAAATTCAAAATGGATTAAAGACCTAAATGTGAGACATGAAACCACTATGATTTCTACCATAATAACTTTTTAAAAAAGATTTTATTTGTTTATTTGACAGAGATTACAAGTAGGCAGAGAAACAGGCAGGGGGGGGGCGGGAAGCAGACTCCCTGCTGAGCAGAGAGCCCAATGTGGGCTTGATCCCAGGATCCTGGGATCATGACCTGAGCCGAAGGCAGAGGCTTTAACCCACTGAGCCACCCAGGCGCCCCAACTGACCATAATATTTTTAAATACATCTCCTCAAGGAAAGGAAACGAAAGCAACATAAACCATTGGAACTACATCAAAATAAAAAGCTTCTGCACAGCAAAGGATATGATCAGCAAAACTAAAAGGCAACATACAGAATGAGAAAAGATACTTGCAAATGAAATACCACATAAGGGTTAGTGTGAAAAATATATAAAGAACTTATTCAACTCAACACCAAAAAAAATTTTTTTTTCATTTAAAAAATGGGCAAAAGACATGAAGACTTTCCTCCAAAGAAGACATTCAGATGGTCAACAGACACATGAAAAGATGTTCAACATTACTTATCATCATGGAAATGTAAATCAAAAGCACAATGAGGTATTATCACCTCACACCTGTCAAAATAGCTAAAATAAAACACAAGACAACAAGTATTGACAAGGATATGGAGAAAAAGGAACTTTCACGTACTGTTAGTGGGAATGCAAAATGATACAACTTCTGTGGAAAATAGTATCGTTTCCTCAAAAGTTAATAGAACTATCCTATGATCCCATACTATTTACCCAAAGAATACAAAAACACTAATTGGAAAAGATAATGCAGCCCTATATTTATTGCAGTACTTACAATAGCCAAATTGTGGAAGAGCCTAAGTGCTCATCAATGGATAAATGGATGTAGAAGATATGTTATAATAAAGAAGATATATATATATATTCTTTATATATATGTATACATATACATACACAGTGGAATATTATTCAGCCACCAAAAAGAATGAAATCTTGTCATTTTGCAAGAACGTGGATGGATCTACTGAGTATAATGCTAAGTGAAATCAATGAGTCAAAGAAAGGCAAATACCGTAAGATTTCACTTACATATGGAGTTTAAGGAACAAAACAAATGAATGAAGAAGAAAGAGACAAACAGACTCAACCATAGAGAAGATACCAATTGTTTCTATAAGGGAAGTGGGTGGGAAGATGGGTGATATAGGTGATGGGGAATAAGGAGTACACTTATGATGAATTCTGAGTAATGTATGGAATTTTTGAATCTCTCTATTATACACATGAAACTAACATAACACTGAATGTTAACTATACTGGAATTAAAATGTTATAATAGACAAGAAAAAAAAAAAGAAATCTATATCCAACCAAAGAGCCATCCAAGGGTGTCAATTACCAAAAACTTCAGACAAGTCATCTTTTAGACTGTTTGCCTTAATATTTGACAGAACCAGCAAAGAATGTACTCTATCAAAAGACAAAAAAAAAAAAAAGAAATCTAAGTAATATATGTGGATAGAAGAATGAATGATAAGCAAATAAATTAGTAAAAAAAATTAGTACATTAAATGCATATGTTCTATAAACAATAAACACAAAATAATATGTTTAGTTACAAGTTTGGAAGCAAAATTAGACGATGAAAGTGGAAGAGAGGAAAATAAAATATTTCAACTTTTATTTGTGCAGATGATTAAAGTATAGATTAGCTTTCTATACAGCTAGAAAACGCACTTTAAATTTTTAACTACATTTATACAATATAGAATATAAATATAGAAATGAAAAATCAACTTCTTATACATATAAGAGGGAAACAAATAAAACTAGACCTACAAACTGGAAATAAGAATGGAGAAGGGAAACAGACTGTATCAAATAACAAACACAGAAGATAGCTATAGAGTAGGAGGATCCTAAGCTTACCTTGTTCTATGAACACAACTAGATAATTATCAAATCATCCTAAATACCCCAGAAATCAACTTGAAGACTGACAGAACAAATTCCACAACTAAAACTGGTAAAGAAGACACATTGAAGAAGGTAGAAGTGCAGAGGTATGGTTAGGGAAGAAATAGATCCAGGTTGCTTTGGAGAAAAGGAAGTCATGATTGTGGAGATGGGCAAGAAAGAGGGGAGGGGTGCCTGGGTGGCTCAGTGGGTTAAAGCCTCTGCCTTCGGCTCAGATCATGGTCTCAGGGTCTGGGATCAAGCCCCACATTGGGCTCTCTGCTCAGCAGGGAGCCTGCCTCCCCCTCTCTCTCTGCCTGCCTCTCTGCCTATCTGTGATCTGTCAAATAAATAAATAAAATCTTTTAAAAAAAAAAAGAAAGAAAGAAAGAGGGGAGTACACAGGGGAATGCACAAACAGAATGCTTCCCCATAACCATTGGCTTAAAAGTGGGGCCTGGATTTTGTGAGTTCTTGCAAACAGGGAGGCTTAAAGCCTGAAGGTTTAGGTGTCAGCAGTCTGGAATCCAGGAGAGTTCTTGGAGAGAGGCAGGCAAAGAACCTGGTGACACAGTCTGGAAACAGTGATCACAAGAGCATCTGGGGCACACAGTAGGGAGAACATCTGCTCTTCTTGGAGCATGTCCCAGAAAGTAGCATTCAGGGAGAGACCCTTCTGGGAACAAAGTAGTTAGCCAGTGCCATTTCACTCCCCCATACCTCATCAATAAGCATGGGCCCACCTGTGGTTAACCAGTACAGCACCCACATAGGCTGCCTAACTTAATTACATGGAGCCCCAGACTGCTACAGGCAGATGGAACTGCCTTTTCAATAAAGCTGGCCTGAGTTCTGCCACAGAGGGCCCCTACCCCAGAAGACCACCAGAAACCCCTCCCCACACTATGTCTCCTGACCAGAGAGTTCTGCAGGATTTCGCTACTAGTAGAAGTAGTATCAGTTCTCATTTAACAATCAGACCAGAGCACACCTAGTTAAAACTTGCCCACTCTGACCAAGGTCAAAACACTGCCCACTGCAGACAAGGAGAGACACTACTCTACAGACAACTGGCCAAAACCCACCAGCAGGGCACATGCAGCAGACAGCAGAGACACTCCCTGAGGCACCTGGTCCCAGACACTATATGGGCTCTTATTCTTGAAGCTTCTTCATGAAGCTACGCTCAGGAGCAGGACACAGAGAAAAAGGCAAAGACTTAGGCAAAATGCCAAAACAGAGGAATTCAACCCAAATGAAAGAACAAGATAAAGCTATAGCTAGAGATCTAAGCAAAACAGATATAAGTAACAAACCTGTTGGAGAATTTAAAGCAACAATCATAATGATACTCTATGGCCTCAAAAACAAAGAATGAAAGACATCAGGGAAATCCTTACCATAGAGATAGAAGATTGAGAAAAGAAGAATGCAATAACTGATTTTGGAAACAGGCTTGATGCAATAAACTTCAGCTGGAGAAAGCAGAGGAATGAATTAGGGATATAGAAGACAAAAAAAAAAAAAAAAAACCCAGAAAACAATGAAACTGAACAGAAGAGAAAAAGAAGAATTATGGAACATGAAAATAGACAGGGAACTCAGTGACTCCATTAAACATAATCATATTCATATTACAGGAGAACCAGAAGAAAAAAGGAGAGAAGGGGGGCAGAAAATTTATTTAAGGAAATAGTAGCTGAAAACTTCCTTAATCTTGGAAAGGAAACAAACATCAAGATACAGAAGACGCAGAAGACGCAAAGAACTCCCATCAAAGTCAAAAAAGTAGGTCAAGACCAAGATATATTGTAATTAAATTAGCAAAATATACTGATAAAGAGGGGCACCTGGGTGGCTCAGTGGGTTAAAGCCTCTGCCTTCGGCTCGGGTCATGGTCTTGGGATCCTGGGATCGAGCCCCGCATCGGGCTCTCTGCTCAGCAGGGAGCTTGCTTCCTCCTCTCTCTCTGCCTGCCTCTCTGCCTAAACGTGATCTCTCTCTGTCAAATAAATAAATATTTTAAAAATATATATATATATACTGATAAAGAAAAAAATCTTAAAAGTAGTTAAGACAAGAGAAGTCCTTAACTTACAAGAGAGGACCCATAAGGCTACCTCAGATTTCTCAACAGAAACTTGGCAAGCCAGAAGACAGTGGCATGATATAGTCAAAGCTCTGAATGGAAAAAATCTGCAGCCAAGAATGCTCTACCCAGCAGGGCTATCATTCAGAATAGAACGAGGGTAAAGAGTTTCCCAGACAACAAAAACTAAAGAAGTTTATGACCACTAAAGCTGCCCTGGAAAAAATATTAAGGGGAACTCTTTGAGTGGAAATTAAAGAGCAAAAGTGACAAAAACAAGAAAGGATCAGAGAAAACCTCCAGGAACAACAATAAAATAAGTAATAAAATGACACTAAATATACATCTATCAATAATTACTCTCAATGTAAATGGACTTAATGTTCCACTCAAAAGACACAGGTTGACAGAATGGATAAAAAAACAAGACCCAGGGCACCTGGGTGGCTCTGCCTTCGGCTCAGGTCATGATCTCAGGGTCTTGGGACCAAGCTCCACATCAGGCTCTCTGCTCAGCGGGGGCCTGCTTCCCCATCTCTCTACCTGCTTCTCTGCCTACTTGTGATCTCTCTCTTTGTGTTAAATAAATAAATAAAATATTTAAAAGAAAACCCCCCCAAACAAGACCCATCTATATGCTGCCTCTAAGAGACTCATTTCAGATTTGAAGACACCTGCAGACTGAAAGTGAAGAAATGGGAAACACTTATGCAAATGGATGCCAAAAGAAAGCCAGAGAAGCAACAGTTATATTGAAAAAAATTAGACTTTAAAACAAAGAATGTAACAAGAGATGAAGAAGAGCGCCATATCATAATAAAGAGGCCAATCCAACAAGAAGATCTAACAATTGTAAATATTTATGCATCAACATGAGAGCTCCCAAATGTATAAAAAAATTAACATAAAGGAAATAATTGATAATAATATAATAATTATAAGTGGGATGTTAAAGTCCTCACATCAATGGACAGACCATCTATGCAGAAAATCAGTAGGTAAACAGTGGCTTTGAATGGCACACTGAGCCACATGGACTTAACAGATATATTCAAACAGTTCATCCTAAAACAGCAGAACATACATTCTTTTCAAATGTACATGGGACAATCTCCAGAACTGATCATATACTGAGTCACAAATCAGGCCTCAACAAATACAAAAAGACTGTGATCATACCATGCACCTTTTCTGACCACAACACTATGAAACTTGAAGTCAACAAGAAAAAATTGGAAAGACCCCAAATACATGGAGATTAAACAACATGCCCCTAAACAATGAATGGATCAACCAGGAAATCAAAGAAGAAATTTAAAAATATGGAAACAAATGAAAATGAAAACACGACATGCCAAAACCTTTGGGATGCAGCAAAAGTCGTCTTAAGAGGGAAGTATATAGCAGTACAGGCCTACCTTAAAAAGCAAGAAAGATTTCAAATAAACAACCTAACCTTACACATAAATAGGCCAAAAAATAATAACAAACAAAACCCAAAACAAGCAGAAGGAAGGAAATAATAAAGCTAGTGATACATTACATAAATAAAAGAAAGGATAAAGACTCCATGATTGGGGCACCTGGGTGGCTCAGTGGGTTAAGCTGCTGAGGTCATGATCAGGTCATGATCTCAGGGTCCTGGGATCGAGTCCCACATTGGCCTCTCTGCTCAGCAGGGAGTCTGCTTCTCTCTCTCTCCCTCTCTGCCTGCCTCTCCGTCTACTTGTGATTTCTCTCTGTCAAATAAATAAATAAAATCTTAAAAAAAAAAAAGACTCCATGATTACTCAATCGACAGAAAAACCATTTGACAAGGTACAATATCCATTCATGATAAAAAATAAATCCTCAACTGGGGCGCCTGGGTGGCTCAGTGGGTTAAAGCCTCTGCCTTCGGCTCAGGTCATGATCCCAGAGTCCTGGGATCGAGCCCCACATTGGGCTCTCTGCTCAGCGGGGAACCGGCTTCCTCTTCTCTCTCTCTGTCTGCCTCTCTGCCTACTTGTGATCTCTGTCAAATAAATAAATAAAATCTTTAAAAAAAAAATAAATAAATAAATAATAAATCCTCAACAAAGTGGGTTTTGAGGGAACATACCACAGCATAATAAAGGCCACATATGAAAAACCCACAGCTAACATCATCCTCAATGGGGAAAAATGGAGATCTTTTCCTCTATGGTAAGGAACAAGACAGGGATGTCCACTTTCACCACTTTATTCAATATAGTACTGAAGTCCTAGGCATAGCAATCAGAAAAGAAGAAATAAAAAGCATCCAAATTGGTAAGAAAGAAGAGCAACTTTCACTATTTGCAGATGACATGATACCGTATATATAAAACCCAAAAAACTCCACCAAAAAACTTCTAGAATTGATACATGAATTCAGCAAAGTCACAGGATACAAAAATCAACATAGGGAACCTACTGCATTTCTATACACCAGTAATTAAACAGCAGAAAGAGAAATTAAGGAATCAATCCCATTTACAAATGCACCAAAAATAAGAAGATGCCTGGGAATAAACCTAACCAAAGAGGTAAAAGACTTGTAATCTGAAAACTATAAAACACTGCTGAAAGGAACTGAAGGTAACAGCCCACACTCGTGGATCCAAAGAACAAATATCGTTAAAATATCTATACTACTGAAAGCTGACTACATATTAAATGCAATCCTAATCAAAACACCAACAGCATTTTTTTCACAGAGCATTTCCTAACATTTCTACAGAACTCCGACAGATCCCAAACAGCCAAACAACCTTGGGGGCTGGGGGGAAAAGCAAAGCTGGAGGTATCACAATCTGGACTTCAAGTTATATTACAAAGGAGTACCAGCATAAAAATAGGCACAGAGATCAAGAGAACAGAATAGAAAACTCCGAAATAAACCCACAATTGTATGGTCAATTAATCTTTGATAAACCAAGAAAAAAATATCCAATGGGGAAAAGAGTGTCTCTTCGATAAAAAAGGTTGAAAAAACTGAACAACATGCAGAAGATGAAACTGGAACACATTCTTACATCATACAGAAAACGAAGCCAAATGAATTAAAATCCTAAATGTGAGACACGAAACCATTAAAATCCTAGGGGAGAACAGGCAGTAACCTCTCTGACTTCAGTCATAGCAACTTCTTACTAGATAGGTCTCCTGAGGCAAGGGAAACACAAATGAAGATAAATTTGGGAATTCATCAAAATAAAAAGCTGCTTCACAGCAAAATAAACAATTAGCAAAATTAAAGGACCACCTACAGAATGGGAGAGGATATTTGCAAATGAAGATCTGATGTGGGGGAGTAGGGAAGATGGCGGGGGAGGAGAAGACCTAGATTTCATCTGGTCCCAGGAATTCAGCTAGATTGTTATCAAAGTACTCTGAACACCTGCAAAATTCACCAGAGATCTGAGAAAAGAATTGCTGCAATTCTATAAATAGAAAAGCGACCATTTTTTGCAAGATAGGAGGTAGGAGGATATGACTGCACAATATTTTGGAAGATAAACTGTGCAGGGGGGAGAGAGCCAGCTTAAGGAGGCTACCAGAGAGTATTATAAACAGTGGAGCACAGAACTGGAACTGTCAGAAGTCTGCTCCAGTGGGAGACTTGCCAGTACCATGCTGATGGTGAAACGTGCTCAGGTGGTGAAGTGGAGGCAGAATCCCAGGTGGAACCGTGTGGTTGCAGGATCACCAGGGTCACAAAAAGAACAGGGAGGGGTGCCTGAGTGAGGCAGAGTTCCCGAGCATCAGAGCAGGGAAGCTGGCTGCAAACAGTAAGTCTAGGCACTGGCTTTCTGCTCAGTGTTGCCATAACAGGCAAACCGCTGCACTGGATGACCCCTCTCCGTGCAGGGTCCGTAAAAGGCAGAAGTGCAGCAAGAGCCCCCTCTCTCTGCAGGGAGGAATGGCCTGGACCCATGCCACAGGAGTCTGTGAAGTTTGAAGACTCAAAACGGGGTCGTGTGACTGCGATAAAAACTTTCAGTCACAGGCTGGGTGATCACAGAGTTCAGCAAAACCAGGGAATCAATCCCATTTACAATTGTGCCAAAATCCATAGGATGCCAAGGAATAAACATAACCAAAGAGATAAACAATCTGTACTTTGAAAACTATAGAATACTTATGAAAGAAATTGAGGAAAACACAAAGAAATGGAAAAATGTTGCATGCTCGTCGGCTGGAAGAATAAATATTGTGAAAATGCCTATGGTGCCAGCTCAAACTCCACATTCAATGCCATCCCTGCCAGCATACCGTCAGCATTTTTCACAGAGCTGGAATAAGCAGTCCTAGAATTTCTATAGAGCCAGAAAAGACCCTGGCCCAAAAGGAATGTTGAAAAAGAAAACCAAAGCTGGTGGCATCACAAGTCCAGACTTCCAGCTATATTACAAAGCTGTAGTAATCAAGACAGCATGATACTAGTACAAAAACAGGCCTACAGATCAATGGAACAGAATAGAGAACCCAGAAATTGACCCAAAACTCTATGGTCACCTAATCTTCAACAAAGAAGGAAAGAATATCAAAGGGAAAAGACAGTCTCTTCAATAAGTGATGTTGGGAAAATGGAACAGCCACATGAAGAAGAATGAAACTGGACTGCTTTTTTGTTTGTTTGCTTGTTTACACCATACCCAAAGATAAACTCAAAATGGATGAAAGACCTAAATGTGATATAGGAATCACCAAAATCCTAGAGGAGAACACAGGTAGCAACCTCTTCCATGCAGGGCACTGCAACTTCTTGCAAAACATGTCTCTAAAGCCAGGGAAACAAAAGCAAAAATTAACTATTGGGACTTCGTCAAGATAAAAAGCTTTTGCACAACAAAGGAAGAAATCAACAAAACTAAAAGCAACCCACAATATGGAAGAAGATATTTGCAAGGGTTTTATCAGATAAAGGACAAAATCTATAGAGAACTTATCAAACTCAACTTCAAAAAAAACAAAAAATCCAGTCAAGAAATGGGCAGAAGATACCAACAGGCATTCTCCAAAGAAGACATACAGATGGCTAACAGACACATGAAAAAAAGCTGAACATCACTGGGAATCATGGAAATACAACTCAAAACCACAAGGAAATCCCACCTCACACCAGTCAGAAAGGCTAAAATTAACAAGTCAGGAAACAACAGATATTGGCATAGATGCAGAGAAAAGGAAACCATCCTACACTGTTGGTGGGAATGCAAGCTGGTGCAGCCACTCCAGAAAATAGTACGGAAGTTCCTCAAAAAATTAAAAATAGGGTTACCCTATGGCCCAGTAATTGTACTACCAGGTATTTGTCCAAGGAAATAAACACAGTGATTCTAAGAGGCACCTGTACCCCAAGGTTTATAGCAGCAATGTCTACAATAGCCAAAGTATGGAAATAGCTCAGATGTCCATGGGAAGATGAATGAATAAAGAAGAGGAGGTGTGTGTATGTGTGTGTGTGTGTGTATCAGCCATCAAAAAAAAAAAGAAAACAAAACTCACCATTTGCAATGACATGGATGGAACTAGAGGTTATTATGCTAAGCAAAATAAGTCAATCAGAGAAAAACAATTATCATATGATATCACTCATATGTGGAATTGAAGAAACAGAACAGATGAACGTAAGGGAAGGGAGAGAAAAATAAGATGAAATCAGAGAGGGAGACAAACCATAAAAGACTCTTAACTATAGGAAACAAATAGAAGGTTGCTGGAGAGGAAGTGGGTGGGGAGATGGGGTAACTAGGTGATGGGCCTTCAGGAGCGCACTTGATGTAAAGAGCACTGGGTGTTCTATGCAAGTGATGAACCACTAAACTGCACCTCTGAAACTAATAAGGCACTATATGTCAATTAATTAATTTAAAGAAAAGAAAATTTAAAAAAGAAAAGAAATAAATGAAAGCTCAATCAAAACCTAAATAGAATTATTTGTGGAAAATTTCAAATAGACTCTAAATTTATATGGAAGGGTATATGTGCAAAATAAATGGAACAAAAATTAAAATGAAGAAAGTAAGTCCACTTATTTTACCACTTAGCAAGAATCTTTAAAAAGCTATAGTAATTTTAGAGTAGCAAAATTAGCTTAGGCATAGAATAGATAAAGGCAACAAAAAAGAGCCCACATACAGACAGAAGTATGCATATGCGATAGAGGAGCATCGGAGATCGGGGGTGGGGAGATGTGGACTATTAAACACATGTTACTGAAACATATCTCTATGGAAAAAATAAACTCATGAAATACGAAATAATGTCCAGATAAATAAAAAATATAAGACTAGGGCGCCTGGGTGGCTCAGTGGGTTAAGCCGCTGCCTTCGGCTCAGGTCATGATCTCGGGGTCCTGGGATCGAGTCCCGCATCGGGCTCTCTGCTCAGCAGGGAGCCTGCTTCCTCCTCTCTCTCTCTCTCTCTCTCTCTCTCTCTCTGCCTGCCTCTCTGCCTACTTGTGATCTCTGTCAAATAAATAAATAAAATCTTTAAAAAAATATATATATAAGACTAAACAAGTGAATTAATTAAAAAGAAGACTAATTTAGGACCTTAGGTTAGAAAAATATTAAATCAGCCCAGAATATGAAAAATAAAACATAAAAACATTAGCAAATGTGTCTATATTAGAATTTAAAACTTCTACTTATTCAGAAATTGCATATAACAAGACATAACAAACAATATAGAAGTAGGACACATATAATACTTTTAAGACTGTATACCAAGAGAACTCCCAAAATCCAAGAAAACAACAAAAATCTTGTGCAAATATATCAATAGGCAATTCACAGAAACCAAATGGCCAATGGGGATATAAAAAGATGACAAAAGTCATTATAATCTGGCTCAGTCCTTTAAGCGTCAGACTTCGGCTCAGATCATGATCTCGGAGTCCTGGGAATGAGGCCCACTTCAGGCTCCCTGCTCAGGAGTGTGCTTCTCCCTCTCCCTTTGCTCCCCCGGTTCCACTTGTTCGCTCTCTTTCTCTAATATATAAAATCTTTTTTAAAAAGTCATTGTAATCAGGAAAGTGTAAATTAATGATAATTATTTGTCATCTTTCAGATAGGCCTATATTTAAAGATCAAACAGTGTGAAATATTAGAGAATGAAAAAAACGACATTCTCCAATACTTCCCTGGTGGGAGTAAAAACCATTACAACTGGAAGGCATTTTAGTTGTATCTGCTAAATGTGAAAATGCACATAGTCAGTCTCTCAGCAATTCTACGTTCAGGTCTCTGGGTTAAAGAAATACATATGGATAAGGAGACAGAGACAAAGGTGAGTATTGCACAGACTTTATTATAGAAAAAATAAAGTAAGCACACAATGCAATAGGGAAATAATGAAATAAAATGAAATGCCATGGATTATTATTCAGTCGTTATAAGAATGAATTATGTCCATATTTACCAATATAGAAAATTCTCAAAAATAATGTTGCATATAAGTGAGCTGTTAGGGGTGTCTGGGTGGCTCAGTGGGTTAAAGCCTCTGCCTTTGGCTCCGGTCATGATCCCAGGGTCCTGGGATGGAGCCCCGCATCAGGCTCTCTGCTCAGTGGGGAGCCTGCTTCCTCCTCTCTGCCTGTCAAATTTTTTATTAAAAAATACTAATGTGATCTGTCAAATAAATAATTAATAAAAAATCTTTTTTAAAAAGTAAGCTGGTAAATAATGTGTACAATTTTATATTTTTAAAATGGGAAAAAAAGCACTTTCTGTGTGTGTGTTTGTGTGTGGTGTATACAAGTGCATAGGAACATTCTGATAAAGCAATTGTCTCTACTTGGAGAGTGAATCAATATGGATCATGACAGAGGTCAAGGACAAGATGGAAGTTTACTCCTTTTTTTAAAAGATTTTATTTATTTGAGAGAGAGAGAGAGAGAGACTCTGAGCAGGGGGGAGGATCAGAGGGAGAGGGAGAAGCAGACTCCCCACTGTGCAGGGAGCCGGATGTGGGACTCCATCCCAGGACCCTAGGGTCATGAACCTGAGCTGAAGGCAAATACTTACCTGACTGAGCCATCCAGGCACCCTAGAAATTTACTTCTAAATGGGAGTAATATTATTTTCAAAGAAGTGATTGTATATAACTCGTGCTTTATATGTAGTTATAGTTTAAATACACATATATAACTATATGTAAAAGTTATTATATAACTTTTTTTAACCTGAAGGGGGGGAATAAACCAGAAGTAAATCTGCCAAAAACTTAATGCTGGTTAATTCCAGTTTGTGGTACTGTGGATGAGTTTTCTAGTATTTCTTTTGAAATGTATTCCCCTTTTCCCTACTCTAGTAAAAGTGAAGTTGCTCAGGTTAAAAATACATAATTACTACAATTTACTGGTTTAAAATAGTTTACAAATTCTTTCATGCCTGAAAGATTAAAATGTCTCTAAGTTCTGTCCTAAATAAAAAGTCTGAATTACCAAAAAGTTCCATTTACTTTGGACTCTTCTTTTCTGACATATGTTTCCACTAAAGAAGATCAAGTCGGGCACGACTGTTAAAGTACTCAAATACATTGCATTTCAGATGAGTTATAAGAATGAAAAGGCAGAACTGTTTACTACTCATAAATATCATTTATCAGCTGTTACAAGAAGAAAGTTGGTATTTTCAAAGGGGTTGTGGGGTGGGAATAGAGGAAATTATCTATAAAATGTACTCTCTATAGAGGAACAAATTAACCTAGGAGAGATAAGGGAAGATTGTGTCCTGAAGTTTCTTCACTCCATTTACAGGCACTTAAGTACTTCATATAGTGAATGTTCGTGCAGTCTAACACCCATTTCTTGGGTTCTTGCTGTAAAAGATGAGTGATAAACTAATTGTGGAACCAACACAGCTGCTTACAGGCTTCACGGGCTTGGTGCATCCAACTGTGGACTAGTCTCAGGGATGCTGTGTCAGCTGAGAGTAATCTACAGCCTTCTCAGTTTCTGGGTGGTTTTTGCCTGAGATGTGAAGCCTAAAGCCCTGAACTCTGAGCTCCCAAGATTACTGAGTGAGGAAGCAATATTCCAAAGATGTAAAGCCCCAGAGCTGTTGTCCATGGATTTGAACTCTAAAGACTAAAACACTGCATGTGGCTGGTATGTCTGAGTAGCATCTATGCAATGATGTCCAACCAGCCATGAACTGAAGATCCTGGTCAGCAAGGAAGGAAGGAAAAACATGGGACACATTTATCTGCTTTCATTGTAGCTATTGGATATCCAGACAACCAAAGAAATTGAACATGGACTAGAAAATGGGATGCTTTCTGGGAGAATACGTACTGCCAAGTCTCAATCTTGTGGGCTTCTTAGGCAGGTCTTGCTCATACAAGCTCCATAGTGGAGAACAACATTTATTCTTTCTGTATCGTATTGAGACAGACTTCATTTTTCTCCTATATCCATCATCAACACCCACTACCTATTTGAAGAACAAGTTTCTAATCTTGTCCAAATCAGAACCATTAAATAGCATGATATATGTGAACTGCTGCATGTTCTGAGCCTAAACAGATTGAACTTCATCAATTTGCTGCTTATAAAATGACTTCAATGTCCAAAGCCTTGAGCCATGTTTTCCTCAATCAACAATGTCAAGTTGTACCATGAAAAAAGACAAGTCCTGATCCTGTGGCTTACTCTGTCCTGTCTGCTCTCAGAGAAGCTTACCCCCTCCCTCAAGCATACTGGCAGTTCTCATAGGTTCTTTTGAAGTTTTGATGAACAAAGTACAACTGGAAAGGCCTTATGATTTCAAGGTGAAGTGAAAGTTCTGTCTTTAACTTCTGGGTCCAAAGTTTTCTTCTGTGAACACACATGAGGGTATCACAAATTCAAAACTTGGCCATGTGCCTCTCTAACCTTTAGGCCTTTGGACGATTAAAAATTAGATACCTGAATCAAAGAAATATTAATAAATGATATTTTTTTAGCTTAGGAAAGCTTCCACAGTGTTGCCACCACAAGATGCCTCCTTCTTCCCTCCAGAACAACCCCCCCAGGGGAAAAAAAAAAAGATAAAGTCAAGGAATGTATATAAGCAAATAGAAAGCAAATGCTTTCTATTAAGAATTAATGACTAATAAATTAACCATGAAGAGTCACTGTACAGTCTCTAGATCCAGGACTTTCAGATGAACGATAGACTGGAGAAAATGGGTAAATAACCAGGGTGTAGTGTGGGCATCTGAGTCCAAACCGAAGCCATGGGACGGACATTCTTCACATGTCTATAGGGAGAGTTGGGTCTGCAAGCTGGACTCAGATTTCTTTTCAGCCGGACTCCAAGACCTCCGATTACTTCCCATAGCCACTTGTACGTAAAATAGAAACGATGGAATCCTTTCTTCCCTGACAAGAGGCTATGCCCATTTGAGCTTAACACAGGTGAACAGAAAGCAGAGGAGGTAACCTGGTATTGCTTTTGAGTCAAAGTAATGTCTTCCGAGATTTCTAGTCTCTCAGTTTACCCTAACACTTTTCTTCTCAGAGGATTGAGAGGAGGCTAATATGATCTGCCAGAAGCCAAAGTTCATCTACATTCAATCTACAAAAAAGCTGCTATACGGATAAGTGAACATATAGCAGATTATAATCCATAAGAATAATGAGAACACTAGCCAGAATAACTAAATCCATTTTTCCCTACAACTGTGGCAATTAACTAAAGCCTTACAACACTTGAAAGAGTCTTTTTTCAAGAAAGTCAGCTGAACTGTGGTAAGAACGATGCGTTTTTGGTGTCTTAACTTGCCCTATTTTCATCACCCTTCCCCTAGCTCCAACGTAATCTTGAAAACCAAAAGTCCCAGAACTACAGTGAAAACCCAGAAGCCTCAGTCAGTGTATGGGAAAGAATATGTTTAAACTTCTCCAAAAAGCCCTACCCCAGAAGATATGTCACTCTTGGATCTGTATGGAAGCTCCCTGAAAGGTTCTATTTTCAGGGATTCTCTTTATTTGACTTGACTCAGAGCTTGTTCGGTGAGGACAGCTCTGTCACTAGGATGTTGGCCAGGAATAATCAGTGGTAATTGCTTAACATCACAGCTGCCTGAGGTGATGACTCTACTGGGGTTTATCAGCTGCTGAACAAAAAACATGAAAAGAAAATCTGAAGAATGAGATGTCTATGGGAAGCTTTGAAAAATTCCGACATGGTCCTAGGAATCTAGGTCATACACAGGTGCACAGCTGGACACATGACCAGGAAAAACCTGAGAAAGTCCTTCTCTCTCCTTCTCTCCTTCTGACTAACTCTGCGCTTCTGTGAAAGCAGGACGGGAGAGTCCCGGCAGAACGGTCAACCACCCGCTAGCGGATTCAAGATACGCACAACACACACACACAGAACTGTCAACTACCTGCCAGCGGATTAGAGATCCACACAACACACACACAGTGACTTTCAGCAGATCCCTGGAAATTTATTTAATGCATTTGTCCAATTTTAAGTAACCACTAAACCTCCTTAGCAAAGACTTAAGTGTCTACACATGACAAAAAATACAGACCTAACAGAACTAGTCCAGGAAAGTCACAAATAAAGAGCAAAAATGATGACAAGAACAAAAAACAATAACTTAGGGGAAGAAGTAGATTTAGAATCTGATTTCTAAAAACTGCCCGATTACATTATATAAAATGTCCAGTTTTCATCAAAAAATTATAAGACAGGCATACAGACAGGAGAGTATGATCTATACATGGGGGTGGGGGTCAGCAACCGATAGAAACTATCCTTGAAGATGTCCAGACATCTACTAAGACTTTAAATCAGTTATTATAAATATGGTCATTGACTAAAGGAAACCATGTCTAAAGAATTAATGGGAAATATGAGAAGAATATCTCATCAATTAGATGATGAAATAACCAAAATAAGCAAATCCATAGAGACAGAAATTAGATTACTGGTCACCAGAGTCTGAGGAAATGCAGGGAGTAATTGGTAATGAGTTTCTTTTCCGGGTGGTAAAATGTTTTAAAATTAGTGGTGATTAATATTCATGAATATACTAAAACTCACTAAATTGTACATTTGAAAGGATGTTATGATGTGTGAATTATATATCCACAGGATTATAGTAAAAAATCATTTGCATTTCTACAGTACCAACAAAAATTCAGATATTGAAACTCTAAAGAAATACTGTTTACAACAGCATCAAAAATATGAAATTCTTAGAGATAAACTTAATAAAATACGAAAAAAGTCTGTACACCTCAAACTTCAAAAATCACTGAGGGAAATCAAGGAAGATCATGGGTTGGGGAAAAAGTCACCTATATTGACAACTGACTTTTGACAAAGATACAGAAGTAATTCAGCGGAGAGAGCATGGCCTTTTCAATAAACATTGATGGAACAATTAGATATCTATATGCAAAATAATGTGAACTTCAATCTACACATAAAAATTGACTCAAAATGGGACACAGACCTAAATATAAAACTAACACAGTGATACTTGTAAAAGAAAAAAAAGAAAGGAGCTTTTCATGACCTTGGGTTAGGAAAAGATTTCTTAGATAGGACACCAAACACATGATCCATAAAATGATAACTTAATAAATTGGATTTCATCAAAACTTAAAACTTCTGCACTTCAAAAGATACTATTAAGAGAATAAAAGAGAAGTCATGAAGTGGGAATCTGTGCTTTACTAGCAAATTCATAAATCCACTTTCACAGCTAGCAATTTTTAGAAGCTGGGATTTGAACTTGAGTGTACCTGACTCCAAAGACCTATTCTTTTTTTTTTTTAATTTATTTATTTATTTATTTTTTTTAAAGAGTTTATTTATTTTACAGAGAGAAATCACAAGTAGATGGAGAGGCAGGCAGAGAGAGAGAGAGAGAGAGAGAGGGAAGCAGGCTCCCTGCTGAGCAGAGAGCCCGATGCGGGGCTCGATCCCAGGACCCTGAGATCATGACCTGAGCCGAAGGCAGCGGCTTAACCCACTGAGCCACCCAGGCGCCCCTCCAAAGACCTATTCTTCACTGTATTCAGACATGTCCCCTCCTGCAGGAGTTAACTCTATAGCTGCCCATGGTGTATGTTTCATAAGTGATGTTCCATAAATGATATCTAAGTAGGAGGGAACTCATTTATATGAATATGATCTAAGACACACCGATAATTAAATAATAAATGTTGAGAGACAATAGGCATTAGAATGTTTATTTTGTGGTTCAAAAAGAAATGCATAAGATACAGTAAACTAAGAGGCATCCCAGGAGTAAGATCTCTACGGGAAGCAAACTTTTACCTTTACTCTCTTACAGTTCTTTTCACCTGGGCCTAATATTTAACTGACATAAAACAGATCAAGAAGAGAAAAGCATAGATATTTATTTAATGCAAGTTTTACATGACACAGGAGACTTCATGTGGAATAAAGACCTAAGGAAATAGCAAAACCCACTTACTTAAAAAAAAAAAAAAAGATTTTATTTATTTATTTGAGAGAGAGCACATGGCAGAGGTGGGGGTAGGAGCAGAGGAAGAGGGAAAAGCAGATGCCACCCTGAGCAGGAAGCCTGATACAAGGTTCCATTCCAGGACCTTGGGATCATGATCTGAGTCAAAAGTGGACTCTTAACAAGTGAGCCACCCAGGTGCCCCTCCAAAAAAGGTACACCACTTACTTTTATATTAGGTCGAACAAAGAAAGGTCATTCTGGGGGAAGTAACTATGTGGAGAGGTTGATGGAAGAAAAGGATTATTTTGACAAGGTCTGTGTGTATAGAAATCTGTTGGTCTCAAATTCTTGTCTTTGAATATCACTTTCCTTCTGGTTTAGGGAGGGCATCTTTTATAAAGGAATTCCATCCACTTTTAAGAAGATAGAATGGCAAGGTGATTTTCTTGTGTTTGCTGTTTTTTTCCTGTGCCTATAGCCCCATTTAAATAGTAAATATGGCAGACCAGTCTTGGAGAATTATTTCTTTTCTAAAACTACTGTGTAGATGAGAGAAGGAAGAGATGGTGGTTGAGTCCCACAAATACAGCTAAGTAACCATCAAATCATCCTAAATGCCCCAGAAATTGACCTAAAGTCTGACAGAACAAACTCTGAACTAAAATTAAAGAAAAGGCCACAGCAAAGAAGGTGGGAAGTACAGAGATGTGATTTGGTAGAGAAATGGATTGTGGCTGCTATGGTAAGGAGGGAGCCAAGATCATGGAGAAGAGCAGAAGACAGACTAGAACACTAGAGATAGATAATGCCCATAGCAATTGGCCTGAAAAATAAGAGAAGCCAAATTTCTAGACTTCTGGCAACGTGGATTTCAAAACATAGAGTTTTAAAGGTGAGCAGATTTGATTCAGATAGAGACTGGAGGGCATTGTGCTGCTTTTGGAGAGAAAGCAGGCAAACAACCTGCAGACATATGGTGTGGAAACAGCAATCTGAAGAGTACTGGGGCACACAGTGGGGAGGGCATTTGCTCATCTTAGCACATGGCTCAGAGAGGCAGTGTCCATGGAGAGACCCCTCTGGGAACAAAGGAACTGGCCAGTGCCATTTCCTCTCCCCACCACTCAGCATAAGCACAGGGCCACCTGTGGAACCAGCACAGCACAAACACGCACTACCTACCTTGCTCATACCATGACCTGCCTCCCCAGGATCTGCTGGAATTGTACTTCCCAGTCAGACTTGCTTCAGTCCCCCAACCCCCAGAAAACCAACCCAAACTCCTACCAGTATCACATCTCTTGACCCAGGAGTTTTGTGGAGCCTCAGTCCCGGTGGTGGTGGAGAAGGATCTCATTTCACAAGCAGACCAGAGCACATTTAGTTAAAAAGTGCCACATTCTGGCCAGGAACCAAACACCACCTACAACAGGCAGAGAGCCACTGCTGGTGACTGGCCTGAATGATAAAGCAGCCAGGACAAAAGAGAAGAGCACATTCAGCATACATTGGAGAAAATCCCAGAAGCATCAGGCCCCGGGGATTAGAGGACACCAAACAGCAGGGCACTGCAGAACCTCTTCTGCATGTGACCCTCAAGAGCAAGAGATATAGCTGATTTTCCTAACACAGGGAAACAGGCACAGAGATGTGCACAGGAAGATAAGACAGAGAAATGCATGCCAAATGAAAGAACTGGACAAGGCCACATCTAGAGCTCTCCATGAAACAGGTATATGTAACATGCCTGAAGAAGAATTTAAAGCAATGATTATAAGAATACTCACTGGATTTGAGAAAACAGCAGAAGACATCATGAGAAATAGCAGAAGACCCTTAACAAAGAGATAAAAAGGAACAAGAGATAAAGAGTACAACAAATGAAATTAGAAAAAGGCTTGATGCTATGAACAGCAGGCTGGAAGAGGCAGAGGTATGAATTAACAACTTAAAAAAAAACAGTAACAAAGGGGCATCTGGGTGTCACAGTTGTTTGCACATCTGACTCTTGATTTTGGCTCAGGTCACGATCTCAGGGTCATTAGACTGAGCCCCATACTGAGCTCCACGTTCACTGTGGGGTGTGCTTGAGATTCTCTTTGCCCTCTTCCTCTGCCCTTCCCACTCATGCTGTCTCTAAAATAAATAAATAAATCTATATAAAGAATCGGTCTTAACCATCAACTGAATATAGACTGCTATATGCAGAAGATGTTATGTACAAAACTAATAGTAACCACAAATCAAAAACCATTAACAAATATACAAAGAATAAAGGTAATAAAGAGAAAGAAATCCAAATATATCACTAAAGAAAATGAGCAGATGCCAAGAGAAAGACAAGAAAGGATTGGAGAAAATCTTCAGAAACAACGTTATAACAAAGTCATGGCAATAAATACATATCTATCAATAATTATTTTGAATGTAAATGGATTAAATGCTCCACTTGAAAGACACAGGGTGACAGAATTGATTAAAAAACAAACCAAAAAAAAAAAAAAAAAACCAAGAGCCATCTATATGCTGCTAATAAGAGACTTATTTCAGACCTAAAGACACCTGCAGATTGAAAGTGAGGAGATGGAGAAACATTTATCATGCAAATAGATGTCTAATGAAAGCTGGAGAAGCAATACTGATATTGGACATACTATACCTTCAAACGAAAAAAATGCAACAGGAGATGAAGAAGGGCTTTATATCACAATAAAAGACACAATCCAACAAGGAGATTTAACAATTGTAAATACTTATGCACCCAACATGGAGCTCCCAAATACATAAAATAGCTAATAATAAACATAAAGGAAATAACTTATAACAATACAATAATACCAGGGGACTTTAACAACCCACTTACATTCACCAGACACATCATTAAGCAGAAAATCAACAAGGAAACAGTGGCTTTGAATGACACACTGGACCACATGGGCTTAACAATAATATTCAGAACAGTTCATCCAAAAGCAGCAGAATAAACAGTCTTTTCAAGTGCACATAAAACATTCTCCAGAACAGATCACATACTGGGTCACAAATCAGATCTCAACTGGGTACAAAAAGACTGAGATCATACCATGCATATTTTCAGACCACAACGCTATGGAGCTCGAAGTTGACCACAAGAAAAAAAAATCTGGAAAGGCCACAAATAGATAGAGGTTAAATAACATCTTATTAAGCAATAATTAGGCCAAATAGGAAATAAAAGAATAAATTTAAAAGTACATGGGAACAAATGAAAATGAAAACACAACAGTCCAAAATCTTTGGTCCTAAGCGGTGGTCCTAAGAGGGAAATATGTAGCAATACAGGTCTACCCCAAGAAGCAAGAAAAATCTCAAATAAACAACCTGACCTTACACCTAAGGGAGAGAGAAAAAGAACAACAGACAAAACCTCAAACCAGCAGAAAGAAGGAAATAATAAAAATTAAAGCAGGAATAAATGGTATAGAAACTAAAAAACAAAAACAAACAATAGAACAGATCAATGCAAACAGGAGCTGATTGTTTAGAAAAATCAATAAAATCGATACAACTCTAGGCAGACTTCTCAAGATAAAAGAAAAGAAAAATGACTCAAATAAATGCAATCACAATTGAGAGAAGAAAAATAACAGCCAATACCACAAAAATAAAAACAATTATAAAAGAACATTATGAAAAACTGTTTGCCTAAAAATTGGACATCTTTAATAAATGTATAAATAAACTGCTAGGAACATGTAAAATACCAAAACAAAAATAGAAAAAGTAGAAAAGGTGAACAGACTGATAACTGGTGAAGAAATTTCGTCACTACTCAAAGAACTCCCAATGAACAGAAGTCCAGAGCCAGGTGGTTTTACATTGCACTCTACCAAATATTTAAAGGGTTAATACCTATTCTTCTCAAACTATTCCAAAAATAGAAAAGGAAGAAAAACTTCCAAATTCATTCTATGAGGCCAAAATTACCTGAAAAGCAGATAAAAACACCACAGGAGGAAAAAAGAGAGAGAACAAGCCAGTATCTCAATGAACATAGACGCAAAAATCCTCAATAAAATACCAGCAAAACAAGTCCAACAATATATTAAAAAAAAAAAATCATTCAGAGTATATGCGTGTCATAAGACCTAAGTGAACCACAATTTCAAGTATATAAGGCTTCTTGGGTCCAATGAGAGCATGTCTCCATACTCATGTCTTCTAGACTGAGGCTTCCTGAAATCTGGCTCTGAATAATCAGCAAGAAAATTGTAAGTGATTCTGATCTGCTTTCCAATATCTGAAATCACTTGTTCATGGGTTCATAATACCCACTTGAGAAGGAGGAGAGAGATGGTGGAGGCCAGGAGACCTATTTCGTCTGGTCCCAGCAATTCAGGTAGATAGTTATCAAACCATTCTAAACAGCTACAGATTCAACACATCGAAGAGAAAATAGCAGCAATTCTATGAACAGAAAAGTGACCACTTTTCGGAAGGTAGGACATGCAGAGAAGTGAATCCAATGTGTTATTTGGGAAGATAGACAATGTGGGGAGGGAGCCTCCGTCAGCCACTTAACTGGCAAGTGAGAGAGCAGTGGAGCACAAAATCAGAACTTTTAGAAGTCTGCTCCACGGAGGGATGTCACTCCAGAGGTTAAGCAGGGGGTGGAGCACTCACAAGGACAGTGTGGTCTCAGGACCCTTGGGGTGACAGGAAGACCTGGAGTGTCTGAGTGTGGCAGAGCTCCCAGGTATTGGAGAGGGGAAGCCAGCTGCAGAGATGGAGCCGAGAAGTGAGCTCTCAGCTCAGGGCTGCCATAAACCATGATCCAAGGCACATTCAGGCCACTACTCCTCGAGCAGGGACCCCACAAGTGGCAGATCCAGGGAACCCCCTCCTTCCTCCTTCAGGAGAAACGGCGCAGGGGCACAGTGCAGGAATATGCTGGGTTTGCAGATTCCAAGCGGGGCTATGCACCAGAGACAGAAATGCCTGGTCACAGGCAGCGTGAGCTCGGAGTGCAGGAGGAGACCAGGGAAACAGGAGGGATTGACTGCTTTTCTCTGAGGGCGAACTGAGGAATGGGGCCCCAAGCTCTCGGCTCCTCCAGTCAGAGACTGGGAAGCCGCCATCTTCATTCCCGTCCTCCAGAGCAGTACAGAAAGCGCTCAGGGAACAAAAGCTCCCAGAGCGAACCCCAGCAGATTGCTTAGCCCAGCCCCTGGCAAGGGTGGTGCAATTCCACCTCAAGCAAAGACAATTGAGAATCAGGCAACAGGCCCCTCCCCCAGGATATCAGCAAGAACATCCAGCCAAGACCAAGTTCTCTGATGAATGAGAACTGCAAAACACCAGCACTAGGGGAATAGAGCATATAGAATTCATGGCTTTTTCCCCATGATTCTTTAGTCTTTCAAAGTTAAATCCTTTAAGTTTTTACTATTTCTTTTTCTACTTTTAAAAATTTATCCTCTTTCCTATTTTAACCTATTTTAACTATTTTATCCTATCAATACCTTTTTAAAGATCTTTTTTAATTTTCATTTTTGCAGTCCTATTCTATCTCTTCGTTGTAGTTAACCTTATTTTTTGTATACATAAAAATTTTGCTTTCTTCAGAATTTTGGGATACAGTTTCTTCTAACAGACCAAAATATATCTTAAATCTAGTGTCTGGCTTTGTTCTAGCCTCCAGCCTGATCACATTCTCTCCTTTTTCTTTTCCTTACTTTCTTCAACCAACGTCTTATCAACTCCTTTTAAAAAATCTTTTAAATTTTTCATCTTTATACTCATATTCCATCCATTCATGTTTTCCTTTATATATATATATATATATATATATATATATATATATATATATATTTTTCTTTCTTTATAATTTTGATAGGCAGTTTCTTCTAACAGAACAAAATACACCCACAACCAACTGTATGGCTCTGTTCTATTCACCAGCATAATCATAATTTTTTTCCTTTCTTCTCTCCAGTTTCAGGTCTCTTCTGATTTGGTTAGTGTATATTTTTCTGAGGTCATTTCTAGCTACCATTTTAGTATTTTGTTCTCTCATCTAGTCTCATCTGGATAAAATGACAAGGCAGAAAAACTCCCCTCAAATAAAGACCATGAGGCAGTACCAACTGCTAGGGACCAAGTCAATATGGACATTAGTAAGCTGTCAGAACTAGAGTTCAGAATGACGATTATAAAGACACTAGCAGGACTTGAAAACAGCACAGAAGATACTAGAGAATCCCCTTCTGGAGAAATAAACGAACTAAAATCTAACCAAGTTGAAATTTAAAAAGCTACTAATGAGGTGTAATAAAAAATGGAAGCTCTTACTGCTAGGATAAATGAGGCAGAAGAGAGAATCAGTGATATAGAAGACCAAATGACAGAGAATAAAGAAACTAAGATAAAGAGAGGTAAACAACTACTTGATCCTGAGGGGAGAATTCGAGAGAGAATATCATTGTAAGATAAAAGAATATTAGAATGACTCATATCCCAGAAGAAAAAGAGAGGGGGGCAGAAGGTATATTAACAGGTCAACACCCCATTGTCAAGTATTAAAACAAGTCTCAGAGACAAAGAGAAAATCCTGAAAGCAGCTCAGGACAAGAGGTCTCTAACCTACAATAGTAGAAAGATTGCAGCAGACCAATCCACAGAGACCCAACAGTCCAGAAAGGACTGGCAAGATATATTCACAGCACTAAATGAGAAAAATAGGCAGCCAAGTATACTATATCCAGGTTAGGCTGTCATTGAAAATAGAAGGAGAGATAAAAAGCTTTGAGGACAAACAAAAATAAAAAGAATTCGCAAACACCAACCAGTCCTATAGGAAATACTGAAAGGGGTCCTCGAAGCAAAGAGAGAGCCTAAAAGTAACAGAAGAGAAAAGAACAGAGACAATATACAGTAACAGCCACCTTGCAGGCAAAACAATGGCACTAAATTCATATCTTTTAATAGTTACCCTGAATGTAAATGGGCTAAATGTCCCAATCAAAAGACATAGGTATCAGAATGGATAAAAAAAAAAAAAAAAGACTCATTGTCTGCAAGAGACCCATTTTAGATCCAAAGACACCTCCAGATTTAAAGTGAGGGGATGGAAAACAATTTACGCATTAATGGACATCAAAAGAAACCTGGGGTGGCAATCCTTATATCAGAAAAATTAGTTTTTAAGCCAATGACTATAATAAGAGATGAGGAAGAACACTGTATCATACTTAAAGGGTCTGTCCAACAAGAAGATCTAACAATTTTAAATATCTATGCCCCTAATATGGGAGCAGCCAATTATATAAACCAATTAGTAACAAAATCAAAGAAACACACTGACAATAATACAATAATAGTAGGGGACTTTAACACCCCCCTCACAGAAAAGGATGGGTCATCTAAGCAAAAATCAACAAGGAAATAAAGGCTTTAAGTGACACATTGAACCAGATGGGCATCACAGATATCTTCAGAACATCCCAAAGCAACAGAATACACATTCTTTCCTAGTGCACATGGAACATTCTCCAGAATAGATCACATCCTGGGTCACAAATCAGGTCTCAACCAGTATCAAAAGACCAACTTCCCAGGGGGATTCTACCAAACATTTAAAGAAGAATTAATACCTATTCTCCTGAAACTGTTCCAAAAAATAGAAATGGAAGGAAAACTTCCAAACTCATTTTATGAGGCCAGCATCACCTTAATCCCAAAACCAGACAAAGACCCCATTAAAAAGGAGAATTACAGACCAATATCCCTGACGAAACTGGACACAAAAATTCTCTCCAAAATACTAGCCAATAGGATCCAACAGTACATTAAAAGGATTGCTCTCCATGACCAAGTGGGATTTATTTATGGGCTGCAAGGTTGGTTCAACATCCACAAATCAGTCAATGTGGTACAATATGTTAATAAAAGAAAGAACAAGAACCATATGATACTCTCAATAGATGCTGAAATAGCATTTGATGAAGTAAAGCATCCTTTCTTGATCTAAATTCTTTATAGTGTAGGGATAGAGGGTACATACCTCAATATCATCAAAGCCATCTATGAAAAATCCACAGTGAATATCATTCTCAATGGGGAAAAACTGAGAAATTTTACCCTAAGGTCAAGGACACAGCAGGAACGTCCACTATCACCATTACTATTCAACATAGTATTAGAAGTGCCTCAGCAATCAGACAATAAAAAGAAATAAAAGCCATCTGAATCAGCAAAGAAGCACTCTTTGCAGAGGATATGATAATATATGTGCAAAACCCAAAAGACTCCACTCCAAAACTGCTAGAACTCAACAGGAATTCAGTAGTGTCAGGATATAAAATCATTGCACAGAAATCAGTTGCATTTCTATACACCAACAACAAGGCGGATGTAAGAGAAATTAAGGAGTCCATCCCATTTACAATTGCACCCAAAACCATAAGATGCCTAGGAATAAACCTAATCAAAGAGGCAAAGAATCTGTACTCAGAAAAAAAGTACTCATGAACGAAACCGAGGAAGCAACAAAGAAATGGAAAAATGTTCCGTGTTCATCAACTGGAAGAACAAATATGGTGAAAATGTCTATGTTACCTAGAGCAATCTACACATTTAATGCAATCCCTACCAACATACCATCAATTTTTTTTTTCAAAGAAATGGAACAAATAATCCTAAAATTTATATGGAACCAGAAAAGACACTGAACAGTCCGAGGAATGTTGAAAAAGAAAACCAAAGCTGGTGGCATCACAATTCCAGACTTAAAGCTCTATAAAAAGATGTAATCATCAAGACAGTATAGCACTGGCACAAAAACAGATACATAGATCAATGGAAGAAAATAGAGAGCCCAGAAATGGACCCTCAACTCTATGGTTAATTAATCTTTGACAAAGCAGGAAAGAATGTCCAATGGAAAAAAGACAGTCTCTTCAACAAATGGTGTTGCAAAACTTGGACAGCCACATGCAGAAGAAGGAAACTGGACCATTTCCTTACACCACACACAAAAATAGATTCAAAATGGATGAATGACTTCAATGTGAGACAGGAATCCATCAAAATTCTTGAGGAGAACCCAAGCAGCAACGTTTTTAACCTCAGCTGTGGCAACTTCTTCCTAGAAACATAACCAAAGGCAAGGGAAGCAAGGCCAAAAATGAACTATTGGGACATCATCAAGATCAAAATTTCTTGCACAGCAAAGGAAACAATCAACAAAACCAAATGACAACCAACAGAATGGGAGAAAATCTTTGCGAATAACATATCAGATAAAGGGCTAGGATCCAAAATCTACAAGGAACCTACCAAATCAACACCCCCCCCAAAAAAATATCCAATCAAGAAATGGGCAGAAGACATGAACAGACATATCTGTCAAGATGACATCCAAATGGCCAAAAGACACATGACTAAGTGCTCAACCTCACTCAGCATCAGGGAAATACAAATCAAAACCACAGTGAGATACCACCCCACAACAGTTGGAATGGCTAAAATTAATCAGTCAGGAAACGACAGATGTTGGTGAGGATGCAGAGAAAGAGGAACCCTCCTACACTCTTGGTGGGAATGCAAGCTGGTGTAGCCATTCTGGAAAACAGTATGTTTCTGGAAAACAATATGGAGGTTCCTCAAAAAGTAAAAAATATAGCTACCCTACAACCCAGCAATTGCACTACTAGGTATTTACCCCTAAGATACAAATGCAGTGATCCAAAGGAGCACATGCACCCCAATGTTTACAGCAACAATGTCTACAATAACAAAATGATGGAAAGAGCCTAGATATCCACCCACAGATGAATGGATCAAGAAGATGTGGTATATACATATAGTGGAATACTATGCAGCCATCAACCCCCCTCCAAAATCTTGTCATTTGCAATGATGTGGATGGAACTAGGGGGTATTAAGCTAAGCAAAATAAGTCAATCAGAGAAAGATAATTATCATATGATCTCACTGATATGAGGAATTTGAGAAACAAGACAGAGGATCATAGGGGAAGAGAGGAAAAATGAAGTAAAATGAAAGCAGAGATGAAGACAAACCATAAGAGATTCTTAATCTCAGGAAACAAACTGAGGTTTGCTGGTGAGGGGGGAGGGATGGGGTCACTGTGTGATGGGCATTGGGGAGTGTATGTGGTATAGTGAGTGCTGTGAATTGTATAAGACTGATGAATCACAATCCTGTACCCCTGAAACAAATAATACATAATATGCTAAGAAAAAAAAAGAAAAAATACACACTTGAAATAGTCATTTGTTTAACTTAGTAATCTTTTTTTTTAAGATTTTATTTATTTATTTGACAGAGAGAGATCACAAGTAGGCAGAGAGGCAGGCAAGAGAGAGAGAGAGGAGGAAGCAGGCTCCCTGCTGAGCAGAGAGCCCGATGCGGAACTCGATCCCAGGACCCTGAGATCATGATCTGAGCCGAAGGCAGCGGCTTTACCCACTGAGCCACCCAGGCGCCCCAAACTTAGTAATCTTGATCTTTTTTTTTCTGATCCCTGGATTTCTTGTAAGACAAAGAAAATATAAATATAAAACATTAAAATAGGGCCCAGCAGCTTGGTATGGGGAAGAGTTGATTGACTCATCGGAATACTGCCATATTTCATCACATCAAGGATGCATCAACTATAAGATGAACAATTTTAGTAAGTACTGCTATAAAAGGGGGGGAAGCCCACAAACACTGCCAACCAAAATAACACCACGCTTCTGCATAACTAAGGATTTCTATTTTAAACTTATTGAAAGCTTTTCTATAACTCATTTAGACAAATATTTAGTCATACATCATTTCTTTGTATACACAAAGAGAAAAATACGTAAGAAATACATTGTGAAAGGATCCCAAAGTTTCTCCTCATCCGGAATCTGGTTCTCCAGGGTCCCTTAAGGAACCAGAGTCATGGATGTCCTGGTCTATCCACAAAGCATTTTCACCTATGTCATCAAGGACTGCTGGCGCAGCACTTCTTAGAAGAGGGTGGCATTACTAACACTGGGTGCTGGCACCCATGCTGTAAGTTTGGGTGCTGGCTTTTTTCCCCTAGTTTTTCTGAGATAAAATCGACATACAGGACTATGTAAGTTGAAGGCATACAGCGTCAGGACTTGACTTTCATATTTTGTAAAATGATGACTGCATTAAGCTTGAGTAATATCCATCATCTCATACAGACACATACCAAGGGAAGGAAGGAGGCAGGATGCAAGGAAGGAAGGAAGGAAATGGAAGGGAAAAAGAAAAGAAGAAAAAGGAAAGAAAAAGAAAAAAAAATTTTTTCCTTGTGATTAGACTTTTAGGATCTACTCTAACAACTTTCAGATCTACCATACAACAGTGTTAGCTACGGCCACACATTACGTCTGCAGTACTGGTTTATCTTATAACTGGTTTGTACCTTTTGACCACCTTCCTCCCATTCCCCCACCCTCCCAGCACCTGCCTCTGGTAACCACACACCTGATTCCTTTTTCTGTGTGTTTTGTTTTTGCTTTAAGTGAAATAATATAGTATTTGACTTTCTTCTGACTGATTTCACATAGCAAAATACCTTCAAGCTTCCTTTTTGTCGTTGCAAATGATAGGATTTCCTTCCTATGTATGGCTGAATATATTCCTGTGTGTGTGTGTGTGTAATAAGAAAGGAGTCCACTTTCATTCTTTTACATGTGAATATCCAATTTCCCAGCACCATTAAGTGAAGAAAGGGTCTTTTCTCTGGAGTATTCTTGACTCCTTTACCATCTATTTGTTTGACTATATGCTTGGGCTTCTTTCTGGGCTCTTGATTCTAGCATTGGTGTATTTATTTACTTTAATGGATAGATACTGGACTTTTCTTGATCTTACCAGAGGGTATCAGTGGACACCCTTCTTCAGGTACACACAAGTCTCTTACTCCTTCTTCAAATGGTCTTTAAGTAGCCTATTGGCATTCCAGTCCTACACCAGGAATAGCATACCCAGGCAGTGACAGCCAAGACAGGAGACAGTGACTGCACGATGCTGCTGATTATAAGATACATCCCAGTTTCAGAGAAATAAAATATAGAGAAATGTATGCCTTAGAGCCCTTGGGTCTGCTGTTTGATAGCTGTGTCATCTTGGGCAACAGAGGAAAAGTGTTTAGAGCCCAGTGTTTGGAGTAAGAAAGGAGACACACTCTAATCCTGACCCTCATTAGCTGTGGGACTTTAGATAAATATTCAATTTTCTACAGACTCAATTTCCCCATCTGTTAAATGAGGAGAATGGAAATACATAGTTGAAGTATTGTTGTGAGAAATTAATTCAACATATCTAGTGAAAATTTCACAAATACTAGGTATATTATCAGTATCTTTGAAGCTGAGCTTCCTCATTTTTATCACAGGGAAAACAATGATGACATTTATCTTACTTTGTCCACAGAGTTATTCAATGAGTATCAAATGAGTTAACATTTTTTAATTGCCACAATAGACACATATATAATATTTCAAAGAATTAGTATGCATTTATTTGTGTCTCTATCACTTTATCCATTATTACAAAAATTGTCTGTGTGACTTGTAGGCAAGGGACAGAAAGAGATGAACTTCCCTGAGATTAGACTCCCCTTGTCACTCTTCTAACCAAAAAGACCTGAACACTCATAAGTATCTTAGCAAAACATTATGCTAGAATAGTCTCATCTTTAAAAGTACATCTTAATCTCATCCACTCAAATGTTAGAATACAGTGTGTTACAAAATATTGAAAAAAAAATAGAAGATAGAGATCTTTTCTGTCCCTTTTCACAATGTAACAGTGCTGAGACATATCAGGATAGTTTGATGAAAATGTTGTAGGGAATGGACATCATCATTATTATATATTATAATTATTTGTCCATATTAATGGCAGATCTCTTCCCAATATGATATAGACTTTTCAGATTTTTACTTTTGAATCTGAGGGAAGAGATGCAATTTAAATATGCTTTAACAATTAAATCAAATTTCTGTTCATTTCAATAGCCAGGAATTTTGGAACATTTGGAAAAGGAATTTTAGGAGGGAGCATATTCCCTATTATGCTAGCTGAAAGTTAGGGTTGTTGTTAAGAATAATTTTCTGTGTAAGGCAAAGAAAACAAAGCAGTATATGAATCACTTAGTCACTTGTATAAAAAGGATATGAACTAATTCATTATATTATTTTTAATATTTATTATAACCAATAAATTATTTATTGGTTATATTTAACCAATGCCCTAAAATCTTTATTTTTTTTTTTTTAACCCCGAGCATCTTAAATAACTTAGAAGATCAGTTTAGATCCTTCATTTGCAAGCAACAGAAACCTACTACAGCTAACTTACAGGAAAAGGAAATTTGGGGAGATTTTTGGCACTCAAACAAGATGATGGGAAGCTGGAGCACCAGGCTTGGAAATAAGGATTCCTGGTGGCCTGGGCAGTGGAAACACCGGTCATGTCTCCTGGGCCTACAGGGCAATGAGAGGACCCCAGCCGTCTCCCACCTCTGTCCCTCTATGTCACAATCCCAGAGGAAAGTTTCCAATGTTTTGAACAGAAGTCAGAAGACTGCTGGGTGGCAATTTGAGGACCAGTGAATGGAGACACTTCTTTGAAACAACACAACTGAACTAGCATCTTGGGGGAATAACCAGGTAAATTTCCCAAAGCAAGTGAGTGACCTAGATGAAGCCCTGGTCAAATCAGTCAAGGCTTCCCTGTCTCTTCTTACTTCGGGGCCAGCTCCTCCAGTCCACATAGCCAGATGCACGTGGGTGGGAGATTGCAAGAAGCACCTCATCTGATTATATGACTTTCCTAGAAAAAACCTGTTACTGGCTTTCAGTTGCCTTCTGGGTAAAAATCCAAGCTCCTTATCTGGTCCTTCGTAGTCTCAGGAGTCAGAATGTTTATGGCTCAAATTCTGACTCAAGCAACTGCTATCTCACTTTCTGTGCCTCATTTGCAGTGTCTATAAAAGGAATGTAATAGCTGCTGTGTGATCGAAAGAATTAAAATGCATATAATGCCATTTAGAGCAGTACCTGACACTTAGTAAGATCTCTGTATGCATGATTATTAATCTCGTCAGTGCTGTTATCTTTAGAATTATCTAGTGAAAAAAAAAAGTGCCTACAATCCTGGTAGTCTCAGTAACAAGACTGCAGGCACCTTAGTCCCACTATGAACAATGGCATATGTAATATGTATGTGGTACTAGGGAAATAATTTCCAAAATGTATACTAGAATGCTTTTAGGAAGGAAAAGTAAATGTGGGAAAGTATGTAGTCAGAATTCTCTAGAGACACAGAATGAATAGGAGATTAGATGAGCGATGATAGATGGTAGATAGATAGGTAAGATATACAGAGGGAAATAGATATGTAGAGAGAGATTGCTTTATTATAAGGAACCAGTTCAGGCAGGCATGGAGGCTGACAAGTCCCAAGATCCGCAGGGTAAGTAAGTCTTCACCCAGAAGACCTGATGGTTCAGTTGGAGTTAAAGAGCAAGACAAAACCCAATGCGTCGGTTTGAAGGTGTTCAGGTGGGAAAGATTTTTCTTACTTGGGGGGATGGTCAGCCTTTTAGTTCTATGTAGGCTTTCAACGAATTGATGAGGCCACATAAGGGAGTGATGACATGATTTACTCAAACTGCTAATTTAAATGTTAAGTTAATCCCCATTACACCCTCACAGAAACCCTCAGAAGAATGACCAAATATCTGGGCACTCAATCATCCAATCAAGTTGACACATAAAGTTAACCAACACAGATGGCAAAAATGTTAATGAATAGTAACAATGTTCTACATAAGGAATTTGACTATAGTTACCTTGACTTAATGTTGCAATGTATTTATGTAGCTCAGATTCATAGGCAAGACCTCAACATTAAAATGTTGTTGTTTAAGGGGACGCCTGGGTGGCTCAGTGGGTTAAGCCTCTGCCTTCAGCTCGGGTCACGATCCCAAGGTGCTGGGATCGAGCCCCGCATCGGCACTCTGCTCAGCGGGGAGCCTGCTTCCTCCTCTCTCTCTGCCTGCCTCTCTGCCTCCTTGTGATCTCTCTCTCTGTCCAATAATAAATAAAATCTTTAAAAAAAAAATGTTGTTGTTTAAGGAAAGTAGTATAGACTGGGTGGAATTACATATGCTAGTTATATCAACAAGGCTAATAACTGGATATATTATAGGTAGTTTCTTTTCAAATTGCAATGTACACCAATTTAGAATTTATTAGGTAAGGTTGCAGATCTAAATGTGCAATATTCGTAGGGTTCATAAAAAACCCATTCCAAACTAAATTAACAGTGATGGGATAAACTAAGGTAATAATTACCAGATTAATAACAATTAATAAAAAGTCAAAGCTGAAATGGTGCTGGGAAAATTGGACCGCTATTTGTAGAAGAATGAAACTGGACCATTCTCTTACACCATACATGAAGACAAACTTGAAATGGATAGAAGACCTCAACGTGAGGCAGGAATCCATCAGAATCCTAGAGGAGAACATAGGCAGTAACCTCTTCGACATTGGCCACAGCAACTTCTTTTAAGATATGTCTCCAAAGACAAAGGAAACAAAAGCAAAAATGAACTTTTGGGACTCCATCAAAATCAAAAGCTTCTGCACAGCAAAGGAAACAGTCAACAAAACAAAGAGGCAACCCACAGAATGGAACAAGATGTTCACAAATGACAATACAGATAAAGGGCTGATATCCAGGATCTGTAAAGAACTCCTCAAACTCAACACTCAAAAAACAGATAATCATGTCAAAAAATGGGCAGAAGACATGAACAGACACTTCTCCAGTGAAGACATACAAATAGCTAACAGGCACATGAAAAAATGTTCATCACTGGCCATCAGGGAGATTCAAATCAAGACCACACTGAGATACCACATTACACCAGTTAGAACAGCCAAAATTAAGAAGACAGTAAACAACATGTGTTGAAGAGGATGTGGAGAAAGGGGAACCCTCTTATACTGTTGGTGAGAATGCAAGTTGGTACAGCCACTTTGGAAAACAGTGTGGAGATTCCTCAAAAAATTAAAAATAGAGCTTCCCTACGACCCTGCAATTGCACTACTGGGTATTTACCCCAAAGACACAGATGTAGTGAAAAGAAGGGCCACCTGCACCCCAATGTTCATAGCAGCAATGGCCACAGTCGCCAAACTGTGGAAAGAACCAAGATGCCCTTCAACGGATGAATGGATAAGGAAGATGTGGTCCATATATACAATGGAGTATGATGCCTCCATCAGAAAGGATGAATACCCAACTTTTGTATCAACATGGATGGGACTGGAGGAGATTATGCTAAGTGAAGTAAGTCAAGCAGAGAGAGTCAATTATCATTTGGTTTCGCTTATTTGTGGAGCATAAGGAATAACACGGAGGACATGGGGAGATGGAGAGGAGAAGGGAATTGGGGGAAATTGGAGGGGGAGACAAACCATGAGAGACCATGGAGTCTGAGAAACAAACTGAGGGTTTTGGAGGGGAGGAGGTGGGGGTTTGGGTGAGCCTGGTGGTGGATATTATGGAGGGCACGTATTGCACGGAGCACTGGGTGTGGTGCATAAACAATGAATTCTGGAACACTGGAAAGAAATTTAAAAAAATAAAGAAGAAGAAGAAAGTCAAAGCTGGCTGGGACACTGATAATAATCTCTCTGTCCTGAACACAGCAGGGTCACACAAGAAATGGTACACAGTAAGGTGGAGGAACATAACACTTCAAGGTGTTAAATGTCGACCAAACTTCTCAACCCTGGCAATATGACTGAAATCTGCTAGATTTTCAGGAACTGGTGTTTAGTGTACAAAAAATAAAAATCAGTGTAACTTCATGCCATTTCCAAAAAGAACCAAGGAATGAACTTGCATTTTGGCCTCAGTCTGAAGGGCATCCGGAATGAGCTTTTTATCCACCAATGAGCAGAACACATCTCTCCCAGCGCCTGTTACAAAGAGATCTGGGGAAGAGGGTATGAGTGGCAGAGCCAGACGCACTTTGCATTCCAACAGATCTTGAGGAGAATTAGTTCAAGAAGGAATGGACAATTAGCTTGAGGACTTCTGATCCATTTACTTTCCACAGTATGGGGGTGAGGGTGGGGAGAAGAGAAGGAGAAAAAGCAAAACCTGAAAAGGAAATGAGCAAAAAGAAGGCAGGAGAAGGAAGGGGAAGGGAGAGGAGGACTGACGGGGAGGAGAAGCATCCTGCACTTACGTCACCGACATCAGAATGACCTCATCTAGGAATCTTGATATTATTGCTTCCTCAAGGAAGAATTTTAGCAGGACCCCTAAGAATTGCCCTGGCATCCACAGTAGAGCAGCTCCCAGACTTCTCCATTAGGTGCCATCTGGGGGTTGAGAGGTGGGCCTGAGGGTTCCCTGAGCCCCACCATTCATATACACTACTGCCTACCGAGTTCAAAAGCCCCCCACCTTTTTAAGTTTTTATTTGAATTCAACAAGTTAGTTAACATACAGTATTAAATTAGTGAAGCCCTTCCTGATTTTCTTCACCAAAATAATCACCCCTCCTCAGCGCTTTCAAGTACATTTTTCCTCTTCTAGACATAGAATGAGAAGATTTTTACAAATAAAAAATCCCCAAGGAGTTTTTCCAGCTTTTTCATGTGTTTATATGCAAGTACATAAGGCCATGCTGACTAATAGAGTTAATTTTATTTTACTTGTAGTTATGTATTTCCAGAAGCCATTTTCAGTTCTTTAGGAAGGAAGGCTGGTATAAATAAAAAATAACTAATCCACACAAAGAAGAAAAGTTACAGAAGTATACTACTACTTTGCATAGAGTTACGCATTTAATATATTTTGTTACATGAAATTTAATACTGCCCTGGAAAATCCAGAAGATGATTCTTCGGATTATCCATTACCAGGTTTTCCACTGCATGAGCTGGGCCCATGTCTGTTTCTACCTCCCAAAGTCTAACTGGGCAGTTTTGAACTTAGTGATGGATTTTCCTGCACTCAGAGGATTAGCTCAAGGCTAATTAACAAGTCATGTAGGCTTTAACTCAGGCCATGCATTCCAAACCCTGTGTTCATTCCACTAACCTACAAAATTTTACTCGAGCCCCTTTGAAAGGGGTCTCCAACTACAGAATTATGACCCACCCTGCCCTTCCTCCCCCAGGTCACCAGTAAAGGAATAAACTTTGAGTGGCAGCAAGGTCTTGGGGAGATCAATCTGCCAACTGATCCCAAATTTTGAAGATTCATAGTAAGGTTTCCCTTAAAGCCATCATTAAGAGATACTGTGCACATCACACCAGGGAAGGCTCCCTGTTCTGTCTGCCTTGGAGATGTTGAAGAATGCTTGTCTTACATGACTAATCGAAATGTCTATAAGACATAAATGAATTCCAAAAATCTGGGCTGACTAGATGCAGGGTCTTGAGGCGATTAATTTACTAACTCCTGGATGTATTTCCTTCTTGAGATATCAGTAATTAGAACGGATAGTCTCTAAGGTTCCTTCACTGGAACGCCAGAAATGCCAGAAAAGTATTCTCTAGGATTACTTTCTGGTGTTTTGAGAACTAGGGTGAAATACAAAGACAGAATAATATTTCCTTTTAAGGAACAATGTTATAGGTGCACTGAAGTGTGTTTTGTAGGGTTTTGTGGTATAATGGTTAATTCTGGACTATGAAATCCACTGTAAGTTTGGGCATGACTGTCCACAATTTTTTTTTTTTTTTTTTTTAGAGAGAACATGAGAGGGAAGAAGGTCAGAGGGAGAAGCAGACTCCCTGTGGAGCTGGGAGCCTGATGCGGGATTCGATCCCAGGACTCCAGGATCATGACCCGAGCCAAAGGCAGTTGCCTAACCAACTGAGCCACCCAGGCACCCTGCAAACAATTTTAATTCACAGCTTATAAGCATAAGTAGGCAAGAAAAGTGCATTAATAGGAATAAGTTTCTTGGTTTATACACTTCCTCACCCTAAGAACCTACATAATTTGTAAAAAATTGTGTGCCTTGTGGTGAAGGAGGAAAAGAAAAGAAGGAAAAAAAAGAAGTAGAGAAGAAAGAAAGGGGAGGCAGAATAACTTACTGAACCTGGGCCCATCACTATGCGAAGGGCATTACATGAAGTCTCTAGCTTATTCCCAATACCCTCCAAATATCTGGAGGGAAAAACTGAAATAATTACATTAATGAAAACTTCACTGAACAACCATCTATGGGTAGGTGGACAAGGGAATCTTACTAATTATAAGCTAAACAAGATGACATTATAACATAATAAAGAGTAATTTCAGAACATTTTTAAAGGGCTGGGGGGGGGGCACTGGGATGGCTCAGTTGGCTAAGCGTCTGCCTTTAGCTGAGGTCATGATCCCAGAGACCCAGATCAAGTCCCTCATCAGGCTCCCTGCTTCTTCCTCTGCCCCTCCCCACTGTTCAGTTCTCTCTCTCTCTCTCTCCTCAAATAAGTAAATAAAATCTTTTAAAAAAAGAAAAAAAAATGTGTGCCTTGGGAAGCGGATTCTTGCCCCCAGAGGTCTCTTTTGTCATTCATTCTTCTTTTACTCTTTCCTCAGTCCTATTATAATTCATTTCTGTCATTATATTCAGATAACATTTAAATGCCTCTTTGAACCGGACACTATTGTTGAGCAAAGACAGGTTATCCTCCGAGCTGGTTCTTTAATGAGTCTATTATACTTCCAAACTCACATGTCCACTGTCCAGCTTCAGGGTCCCAGTGCAATGAGGGGAAAAGAAGACACCTTTTATCTCACAAGTCCCGATGTCTAAAACATAAAAAAAAAACATTAAAAAAAAAGTCATAATAGCTGTTTTCTTTTAGATGCAACCTCTGTCACGGTCTTTGGACCATTCTCTGAGCCTGGTTTCTCGTTACCATCTGATTTTCCTAGGGCTTTGCCGTTCTGTGTGTTCCTCAACCCAGCTGGAGTCCATGGCTGGCTGTATGTGTCAGCTGCTTCATTACAGGAGTGCAAAGATGGTAGAGTCTGTCCTTAGCGTTTTAATTCTGAACAAAACAAATCATACTGGCGTGAATCATAGACTCGCAAACTCAGGAAAGACTGGTCACCATAATGTAACATTCTAAACCAGTGGGAATGTGACCCTCATAAAAGAGTTGTCAAAGTCACTAAAAATTTCTTTAAAGGTAGGAAAAAACTTAAATAAATAAATAAATGTATGTTTCTGAGTCCTAGGGGTGAAAAAGAGTATATTTTAACTCTTTAACAAGCCTGCCATCTAGTGGCCGATTCGTATTTCTCAGGGAGCTGAAGGCGACAGACGCGTTCAAGTTCACACTGATGAAGGGTTGTGTGGCCACTGTGAGTGCACTTCTGACAGAATCAGTGCCACTTCGCTCAAAGGTGAAGAATGGAAACTACGAAAATCATTCCGAAGTCTGTTATACCGTCTGTAACCAAACAACTTAACTGATGACGGACTCAAAGATGCAAGTTCTAGGCAGTCATTTCGCAAGGAAAAGAGGGACCGAAAGGAGAATATGCACGGGGTAGTACGTGTTAGTGACTAATAATCGCAGTAATAATAATAAGAGAGATCATTACTCACGGGTTAGTGACTAGTAATCTCAGTAATAACGAATGATACCATGCGACACGCTTCACAGTAAAGGTTTCCAACATCGCAGATTTCCTAGCAACCTTGAAAAAGAGACATGACAATATTCAGAGCGGACAGAACGGATATGCTAAGGGACTTGCTGAGTTGCCCAACTTCCTTTTTTTTTTTTTTTTTTTAAGATTTTATTTATTTATTTGACAGATCACAAGTAGGCAGAGAGGCAGAGAGAGGGGGAAGCAGGCTCCCCGCTGAGCAGAGAGCCCGATGCGGGACTCGATCCCAGGATCCTGACATCATGACCTGAGCCGAAGGCAGAGGCTTTAACCCACTGAGCCCCCCGGGCGCCCCCAAGTTGCCGAACTTCTTGTAACAACTAAACCACTACCTGAATCCTTTCCTTCCTAGCAGGGGTAGAACAACCCAACATACCAAAACCGGCAGAGGAAGGAAGAGCAATTTTTCCTCTCTGAACTGGTCAAGTATTACCCAGTCACCTACCCATAAGGTGAAAACAGCTGAAGGCCTTGATAGAAAGTTCTTAGTTTACATGCTATTCAGTGTGAATGCTAGCAGATTTTCTTTTTTACCCTATTTTTTTCCCCTTCAGGACCTCGTAATTTCGGCTCCAGACTGCATTCGGCTCGAAGGGACAAGCGCCGCGATCCCGCCTGCCACACGCGCATCGCCCGGCCACACCGCGAGCAGCTCGGCTCCAAGGCGTCCCGCAGGAAGTCTCCCAGCGTCCTTCCCTCTTCCAGACGCCTTCGGGCCGCGCCGGGCCATGCTGCGCGGCGGCCCAGGACGACGACGCTCCAGACACTGCTCTGGCCCACGCCGAACCGTCCCGCAGCCCAGGGAGCGCCGCGGCGATGCTGAAGATCCCGGCGGTCACGGGGCCCCGGTGACGAGCGCGCGCGGCCTGCCGCTCATCGGGGCTGCGGCGGGAGTCACGACGACACACGGGGAGGTAACCCGGGGTAGCTCGCAGCGGCGGGAGGACGCCAGGATCCCGCGCACGTCCCAGAAGCTACCGAGGGGGTCTTCCCAGGCCGCTTCGCCGGGTCAGAACCCGCGGCCGAGCCGGAGGGAGGCTTCCGGGGCGGCCTGACCCGCCAAGGCTCCGCGCGTGCCCCGGAACAGGTGCAGCAGGGGGACCCCGGGGCCGGTGGGCAGTGGCGCGCAGGGGTGGGGGTCACGGGGCCGGGCGCCCCGGAAGTCGCGGAGCCCAGACTCGGTCCCCGCCGACGCCTGTCACCGCTCGCTCCAACCTCGTTCCCACGGAGAGAAGAGCCGGGGCGGGAAACTGGCAGGCCCGGCACGAGGGCGGACAGAAACCTTCTCCCTCTCCGGGAGGCCAGGAGGTGCGGTCAGCTCACCTGCGGGCGAGCCCGCCGGCCGGACCCGGTCCCAACCGCGCGCTGTAGCAGCCGCAGCAACCGCGACCCCGAAGCACGCGGCCGACGCGCTGACGCAGCCGGAAGCGTCCGGCCGGGAGGCTTCGGACGGAGAATTACCCATGAGGCCCTGGGGCCGACGATCGCCGCGAGGCCGGCTCTTAAGAGCGCAGCAACAGGTATTCTCGCGAGAATAGGGGGGCCGCTCAGGTGCGTCTGATTCCGGTGCGTGAGGAGATGCAGGTGCACTGTGTGCGGGGAGGAGGCTAGGCCGCACTCCGGTTAGAACCCCAGGACCTGGGATTAAAAGTCAGCGGTTGCTTGCACGCGCCATCCCAAACTTTCTGTGCTCGCTCCGCGGAGTTTCACCTGAGACGGCGCTGTGAATTCTAATTACCGTGTAACTTCCAGCTGCGGGAGCGCGGTGCGGTTTGCAGGACTCACACCCCCGGGCTAAAGGTTGTCACTCTAATAACGAGTTTTTTTAAGGAGGGAGGGTAGAAATATAAAATTTATGCCTCTGAATGCATTTGTTTTCTTTGGCATTTTTTTAAAGTGTGGGGTTTTTTTGTTGTTGTTGTTGGTTTTTTGAGGTTTTTGTTTGTTCTGCATTCATTCTCAGTACCAGGCATATACCTTTATTCTTGCGGTGTGCACCTGTCACCCTGGCCTATGTCCTGACCAGATGTTAAAAAAAAAAAAAAAAATACCCTGAAGAAAGTAAGATAAAGTGAAAGGCTCCTGTGTAGTGTAATCCGTATTGTCTTCCCATTCACAGTGACGGCACAGGATAGCCGAGATCACACAGATCTCGGCAGATGGTTATCGCTGTGCCGGGCTCTCCGACCTACCTTTCCTTCTTTTCTGCAAAGGGCCTGAACACTTGTTTCCTTACAACATTGGTTTTCCTAGTTCCTTTTGTAAGTTCCTTCTAAGCCCTATTTTTGCTATTTAGCATTTAAATTGTGGAGGTCGTTTAAGTCTTAATCCTAAGTGTATTGTGTGCTTGGTAAGGAAAATAAATACGTAATTGAATACATGCAAATCAGGGAGTAAGCTTATACTGAACTTGGACTTCATCTCTTCCTTTCCTTTCTAAGTGATCTCATCCTTTCCTGGCTTTAATGTAAACTGTATGTGCCAGTGACACCCAAATGTATATTCTCCTGGCCAAGCTCCAGCAGCCCTGCCCCCGGCCCCTCCCAAGCCCCAGTCTCAAACATCCATGTGGATGTCCAACATATCCCAAACCTAAACTCTTGATTCCCGTAGGGCAAGGCCTACAACGTGTGGCTCTGGTATCCTTACATGTATCCAGAAAGTCCACATAGGCAAAGTCTTTAACCACAGTTAATCTAAGTCTTGGCAGAACGCCTTGTGATGACCAAGAACACAAGATAATGGGAAGCCTGGCAGTTGCGGCTACACGACCATCCCTTACTCGCCTCCCCATGTCCCCTGAGAGGCTGTCACACAACAGTTGCTCATTGCCTCCCAGGTTCTGGTGAGATGTGAAGCTTTCTGCCCACTCACCCTGAGAATAGAGCTAGCTATCAACTCTAAAACCACTGTGCTTCTGTCAAGATCTAGGCTGAGCCAAGAGTTGTCCCCACACTCACACTTCCATCAGCCAGCCCCTTTTGTTTTGTCTCATCATTTTGGTGTGCGGGACAAGGGTCACTGGGCACTGACACCTTGGACTTTTCATTATCTAGGTGAGTCATGAGCACTTGAAATCTAAAAGTAGACCTTTACCAGTGGGGTCGGCCAAATCTGTGCCTGGTCTTGTGTGACTTCGACAGTCCCCATGCCACCCTGGCCTGCCTCCTTCCCCTGAAATCTTCACCTCATCAACAGATACCAACATTCAAGTTTCCCAAGCCCCAAAGTGTAGAGTCTTCTTTGCTTCCTCTCTTTCTCTTGTAGTCTGTATTCTGTAATTCTAAACCCTCTTGGCTCATAATGCAAAAATGTACTTAGAATCTGGCCATTGCGGGGCACCTGGCTGGCTCAGTGGGATAAGCCTCTGCCTTCGGCTCAGGTCATGATCCCAGAGTCCTGGGATCAAGCCTCGAATCAGGCTCTCTGCTCAGCAGGGAGCCTGCATCCCCCCTCTCTCTCTGCCTGCCTCTCTGCCTACTTGTGATCTCTGTCTGTCAAATAAAGAAATAAAATCCTTAAAAAAAAAAAAAAAAAAAAAGAATCTGGCCATTTCTCCCTAATATAGCCAGTGCAAGTCATTAGCTCCTCTCCCAAGGCCTACAGCATTAGCGTCTTACTTGTTTTCCTTCCTTTCTCCTTGTTCCTCTTCAGGCTTCTCCACACAGCTTCCAGAATGTTTCTTTTAAAACGCATAAGTCAGAGCCAGCTTCACCCTGTTCAGAACGCTCCAGCTTCCTGCCCCATCACTTAAAAGTCTCCCCATGATTTGACTCCATCCTCTCTAATCTCATCTCTGGTCACAGCCCCCTCTCACTGGTCATCACCTACCCCCTCGTCCCCAGCCTCCTTCCTGTTCCTCAGAAGCTGTGTGCTCACCTCAGGACTATTGGACTGCAGTTTTCTTTGCTGGAGCATTTGCCCTGTGTTACCATGGAGGACCTCTCTACCCTCCTTGTGCTTCTGCCCAAATATCCCCTGCCCGTGAGATCCTCCTCATTCACTCTACAGCAGGCCCTGACCTCTAGCCTTTACATTTCTTTCCCTTCTTATACTGTTTTATGTCTTTCCACAGGATCTATATCATCTGCTATAGGATTCATTTATTGTCTAACTATGTTTTTGTCTGACTCTTTCAAATAGAATATAAGACCCACATGGTCAAATATTGTTTTTTAGATCCAAAGACCTAAAATAGTTATTAGGCACTTAGTAGGTGCTCAGTGAGGTATCACAAAATTGAGTCACAAAAAAAAAAAAAAAATGGGAACAAATTCTTGAATGAAACAGCAATGGATTCAATGTTACAGATTTCATACTCCAGAAGTGCGAAGTTGAACGAAACCGCCATGATCTTGACAATATTTTCCCACTTTGAAAAGATACTGTCTCAAAGCTTCATTGACAAAACTGTTATGTCGGTGTTCAACTTGACTAACACTGGGTAGGTATACATTATAGCATATCAATCCCTGATCTCAGGAAGTCCCAATCTTTTAGAGTAAACAGAACCATACAAATAATTCTATTTCTAATCATGTACTGTTTGCCTCCTAGGGGGTGAGCATTGACCTTAACAGCTGCATAGCGTGCTGACACACACTGAGCTCTCCGTAAACGATGGCTGATGTTCTACTTGGGATTAGAAGACAGGTGAATTGTTCTGAGAAGTGAGAAAACAACCCCTCGTGTGACGTTTTGAACTGGTCTCCTTGGGCTAAGCGGAGACTTGCTGGTGGAAAAGTTGGTGAGACGTGGGTGTTTCAGGATGGCCAGCCCCACTGCCTGAAGACAGCCAGTGTGTAGCTATAGAAAGAGTGACTGTCCCGGTGTGGGGAGGAGTGAAAGTGAGAGATCAGAAACAAAGCTTAAGTGTTTTGAAATTTTCACTGTCTTTGCTCTGAAAGTCGGATTTCTGGATTGCTACCCTTTTTTTTTAAATTCACACACATGAAAATAAGGGTGAAATTATGTCAATGGAGACTCTGTGCTGTTCACATGACACAAGTGAGAAAATATCATCTTTCTTTAATTTCATTTCCCTTGAAAATAGTGGTTTTAATTAAGTGAGAAAAAAAAAACTTGAAGAACTTCAGCTTCAGGAAACGGAATTTTTTTTTTTTTTTTAGAAAATAAAAATATACAAAGTAGTTTGGTGAAATCAAACCATTACCAGATTCTTTTTTTTCCCCCTGAAACAGACTTGATAGTTAATCTAATTGGCTATTAAATGTATTCTTCTTATAAAATCCATTATGCAGTACTCTGTTTCAAAGCTTTGGAAAAAGAAATATAAATAGTATTTAATTCTAAGTAAAATTAAACAAGCATAATTTCATTTGGAAATAAATACTTAGGGAAACTTTCAAACATTCAAAAAAGCAAAATCTTTCAGTGTTCGACAAAACTGTCCACAGTAAGATGGCAGCTTCAGGAAGAAAGACTACTGCTGTCAAACTAGAAAAACACAGTTAAACAACATACGTTACCCTGAGAAAAGAAAAACATGAGTCGTGAAAAAGTCAGGGGAAACAAATGACGTCATGCTAACAATAGGAAAGACAGATCCCTTTGTAAAAGATGCTGCCACCGATAAGAGACATATTTTTGCAAATAGCCTGTTCTCTCCAGTTTGAATTTGCAAAACATGACACTTGAGCTCACCAAATCCCTAGTGGTTGCCTTGGGGAAAGAAATGGAGGTCATTCCCCCACTTAGCAAACCAGTCGGACCCTCTTCTTCCTCCTTAACTACCACTCCAAATTCCCATCTGCCATATAGGAGAATGGGACTGTATTGAAACGATGTATCAGATGAGCATTTCACAGGCCTTAAGATGTCCTGGAATTCATCCCACGGCCTTGAAATGTAGTGTTGGGTGGCTTTACATGTTTCATTACTTCTCTTAAGAATCCGTGCTCATAGTTTCCAGCTCACTATCAGGAACTCTTCCGAAATGCTCACGATGGAGCTTCCAGCAAATCATTCTTTTATGCCCAGGCAGTGGGAAAATAAAAAGAAAACCTTAGCACAGCCTTCCCAAGCCCTACAGCTTTATGTACATTACTGGGCTTTCCTCAACCCCAGGCTCCAGGGAGGAGCTCGGGTCTATCTTTCCTTCATCACTGATTTCCTCTAAACTGATTATAATCCACTTTTTAGGGCGCCTGGGTGGCTCAGTGGGTTAAGCCGCTGCCTTTGGCTCAGGTCATGATCCCAGGGTGCTGGGATCGAGTCCCGCATCGGGCTCTCTGCTCGGCAGGGAGCCTGCTTCCCTCTCTCTCTCTGCCTGCCTATCTGTCTACTGTGAACTCTCTCTGTCAAATAAATAAATAAAATCTTTAAAAAAAATTAATTAAAAATTAATGCAACTTTTAATTAATTAATGTGCTCAAAGAACATAGGAAAGTCTAATCTGCCTAACATTAGGAGCCATCCATCCAGAAGCAGGACACAGCCCACCCCTGAAGTAGGGACTCCTGAAATGCTTGATTCCAAAAAATACTCAGAAGAGGAGAAGATAAAACTTTCTGCAGCCTAAAACACAATGAAGTGGCCAGGATTTACCAGACAAAGCCATTTAGATGTGGGTTCAGAGAGAGGCAATGACTCTTGATTCTAAGGAACCCAGAATACATGTGGGTCTTCTCATGACCTCACGTGTATGTGTGTGCATTTGTGTGCTGCTAAGAGGGCTCCGAAGTCCTGTTGAGGGCCAAATGACTCTTACAAAACAATATTTTGATGAGTTAAGTGTAAATGAATCAGAAACATACGGATTAAATTTCCCTTAATGCACATGGATTTAAAAATTAAGGGAAAAATTCTTGGAGAAGCCAATTTTGGCTTTTGCCAACCCCAAAGCTTTGGAAAATAGTTGGGATGTCCAATGATCCAACTCAGGAAAATGTGGCCCACTCCCCCTCTCCCTTTTATAAAATCTTTATTTGTTCACACACATGGTATCAAAAAAAGTCCATGGAGACATTTCTATTGGAGATGACGCCTGGTTCTAAACAAGACTTTATGAGAAAATCTCTTGTTTATTTGTGAATTTACCATGCATTTGCATTTATGGTGCACAATTAATTCAGGAATCTTCTGAAGAAGTAGTGTTCTTCCTTATCCCTCCGGAGAGGAGAAGCAGCATCCGTTCCCGCCTGTGTGCTAGTGTCTGTCTGTCTCTACATCATAAATATATTTCCAAAGGATTCTCGATGGAAAAATATCTTCTTTTAATTTTCTCCAGATGCTGTTCTTAGTAGGGATGATTTTTCTGACTGAGTGTCTCCTAAATCCTGCTGGGTAATTCTGCACATGGTCATGGTTAACACGGCGTGTGACGAATCCCAGATGTGGGAGTAATCAAAGTGACGTACAGATCTAAGGCAATACTCTGGGGAACAAATGAGGCCTGTTGTGAGGTCAGAACAATTAATGAGGGTCATACTGAAAGGTTTTGGAGTGGTGGGGTGGGGGAGAGTGTGAGCAAGAAGTCGGGGTGAAGAACGTGAATCCTTCGTACTTGAGAGTTTCTTTTCCCGTCTCGGAGGAGAACAGGGACAGGTAAAGGAGGTAAAGGAGGGACTGTGAAAAACCTTTATAATTTAGTTATTATTGTGTGGGTAGGTATCCATCTACATGTGTTCTGAAAGCAAGATGACTATCTCCTTGTCCCCTATCCAGAAAGCAGTGCTTGATATGATTGTCTGAATGACAACCACTAGACTACTGTGTAGAGAAGGGAAATAAGAAGACCCAAAATAGACATAAAAAGTTGTGTGTGTGTGGGGGGGGGGGGTCTGAATTACACATGGCAGAAGGGAAACCCAGCAGAAATGTCTAGGTGATATGGGATAGGAGAAAGTGTGTGTGGAATGGGAAAATCCTGGATGCAAAAGTCAGCAACAATACCTATTTGTGGAAAAACAGGTCATAATCCCTTTTTTTTCCACTTGTGAAATATAGATAATAACACATAGCTCAGGTATTTAGATGAAAAGAAAAGTAGTTCAAAGAGAACTTCAAATGGTACTCCTCACTCAGCAAGGAGTACCAGAATGTAACTGATTTGGGGGAGCTTACTAAGGAGAAATAAAGTTGTCTTGAGTATTTTATTTAATGTTATCATTCTTAAAGAAATATATAGAATTTCAAACGATGAAAATAGGGACATTATATATGTATCTTATTATAATGTATATAATGTGCAAAATATATATGATATATTATATCTGTATTTAAGGTATAGTAGGAGCTAGAGACATTTTAACTTTATTCCAATTTGCAAGAATTGTTACTTATGAATATAGATGAAAACATATGAAATAAATACTGAAATAAAAGAATTATACCAGTGATTTAATTTAAAAAAGCATTGATGGGGGGCGCCTGGGTGGCTCAGTGGGTTAAGCCTCTGCCTTCAGCTCAGGTCATGATCTCAGGGTCCTGGGATCGAGTCCCTCATCCAGCTCTCTGCTTGGCGGGGAGCCTGCTTCCTCCTCTCTCTCTCTCTGCCTGCCTCTCTGCCTACTTGTGATCTCTGTCTGTCAAGTAAATAAATAAAATCTTTTTAAAAAAAAGCAATGATGGTTCAATATTAGTTAATGTATTACTATTTTTCATCACATCAGTGAATTAAGGGAGACAAACCATATGTTCACTTTGAAAGATGGCAAAAATTCTTTTGATAAAAAACCATCAATTTATAATTTAAGAATATCTCTTCATAAACCACTTACAGAGGACATTTTCTTAATATGATAAGTCATATGTGTATCAAATAATAGGCAATCTCATATTAAATGTCAAAACTAATAGAGCTGATCTAAATAAATGAGGAAGAATATAAAGATTTTTGCTCTTGCTGCTTTAACATTTTCCTGAAAGCACTATACAATGCAGTGAGGGAAAAAAATGAAAATGCTCATATAAAAGGAGATGAAATGCTGTAAAATTCTGATTGTCTTTTAAAGTTTTTCCAAAGCTCTGGAAGAATAATTGACAACTTTAAAAAAAGAAAGACGGGTATTATTAAACAACATATTAAAGCCATAATTATCAAAACAGTGTTCAAGATTGCTGTGATCCAGAGATAGGTTGGAATGTAATGGGAAAGCAGGGATTGCTCAGAAACAAACCCATGTATGTCTAATACTGTGTTAAATGGCAAAGATAGCATTTCTGATCAGTAGAAAACCTATGGATCATCCAATGATTGATGTGTACTTACTGGCTAACTCTCAGAAAGAAGGGAAAAAAGGGAGAGAAAGAAGGAAAGATAGAAGAAAGGAAGGCAGGCAGGAAACAAGGAAGAAGAGAGAAAGCAGGAAGAAAGAAAGAAAGGAGGGAAGGAAGGAGGGAAGGAACTTAACAGGAATTAAGTTCAACTTTTAACACCAACTACAAAGTCAATTGCAGGTGCATTCAAGATTTTAACAGAAAAATGAAAATCAGGGCGCCTGGGTGGCGCAGTGGGTTAAGCCGCTGCCTTCGGCTCAGGTCATGATCTCAGGGTCCTGGGATCGAGCCCCGCATCAGGCTCTCTGCTCAGCGGGGAGCCTGCTTCCTCCTCTCTCTCTTTCTGCCTGCCTCTCTGTCTACTTGTGATCTCTCTCTGTCAAATAAATAAATAAAATCTTAAAAAAAAAAAAGGAAAAATGAAAATCAAAGAGGCACTTGACGGAAATACAAGAGAATACTTTTAGATATTGAGGACTGAAAATTTTTCTTAATTCTTAACATAAATTAACGATGAAAAGGATGGGTGATTAGTTAAATAAAATTTTCAAGCTTCCTATATAGGAAAAACAAACAAACAAGACAAATCACTATTTGCAACAGGGATGACAGCTGGCGAATGTCATGGCCATCTCCATTCTTGAGCTCTAGGGACCTAGTCATAGTCAACCTCTTTCCTCTCAAAAATACTCTAAACTCTGTCACTCCTAGGTGTGTACACAGCTCTTCTTTCTTCGGATAAGGAACTGCCATACATTGTCCAAAGTTTCTTTTAGAATGTGTCACAAGCTCTTATATAGCTCTTTGCCCCAAATCTTGCTTTTAAGCAAGCATTGTATAGACACACAAAGAGATATGTTCATAAAATTCACAGTACCCCTATGCTGGGAAAGTGTAGTGCTCAACAACAGGTGAGTATAAGTATTTTCTTTTTATTTGCACACATCCCCAGAATAAAGTATGCTGTCATTTAAAATGCTGTTCTAAGTAGAGAAGTTCCAACCCTGCATGCTGCCTGTTTTTGTAAATAAAATTTTCCTGGAAAGCAACCAAGCTCACTCATCCACCTATCGTCTGGGGCCCGTTTGTTTTTCCACAATGGCAGAGTTAAGCAGTTGGGGCAGAGACCTTCTGACTGAAAAAGTAAAAAATATTGACTGCATGTTCCTTTAACAGAAAACATTTTATGACCATGATACCGTGGGATATTTGGTAGCCACATAGATGTTCATAATCTGTTACTTAATTTGTTAAGGTGAAATATAAAATAGCAAAAATATATATAAATTTAAATATATATTAATATTCACACTCTATTTAACTACTATCTAACTATGTATACATACATAACATGTATGTATCACGTCAGAAGTCCATCAAATGTTACTTCAAGATCTTGGTATTACCCAGTACTTTTTTCTTTTTTGTTTTATCCAAAGTTTCCATAACGAACGTATATTATTTTCAAGGCAGTCAAGTATATTAATAAATATTACTTAAAAGCAAAATGTCAAATGTTACATGAGAACACCAGTCTCTGATTACCAGTCCTCCCAAGGTTCATTTTTATTGGGACTTAGTGAAACCCAAACCCAATTTTCGGAGTTTATGCATAACTCACTGCCCCTAGCTATACACACACACACACACACACACACACACACATACACACTGGGTCCAACAGTTGGCACTTGTGATGAGCATCACAATTTGGGAGCCAGGGGGTGGTTCTCAGAGGGAATAAGAAGTCTCCTGTTTTCTCTCATTTTATTTTTTGCTCCGTGCCTCCACCCACCAAGGAAAAGAACTGGTTTTCTTCAAGTTTGTGGACTCCATGTTCACCTACCTTTGGGAAGACAAATTGCTACAACATTTCTGGGGTTTAGTTTGGTAACTTACAGCAAAAAACCACCATCAAGTTGATGGTGAAGGAAAAGAAAAGAAAACCGTGTATAGTTACTGTGGTAACAGGTGGAATCACAGATCTTAGGGACCTCATCCTCCCTAGCTAGTTTTCCTTTGGGGGCATCGAAAGGAAGCTCACTCCTCACAAGTAGGTGGTAGAAAAGCTAATTCTATCCTCACCCCTCCTGCCCCAAGTTCTCAAGAAGTCTATTTCAGGGGCACCTGGGTGGCTCAGTGGGTTAAGCCTCTGCCTTCCGCTCAGGTCATGATCTCAGGGTCCTGGGATCGAGTCCCGCATCGGGCTCTCTGCTCAGCGGGGAGCCTGCTTCCCCCTCTCTCTCTGCCTGCCCCTCTGCCTACTTGTGATCCCGCTGACAAATAAATAACTAAAATCTTTTTAAAAAGAAGAAGAAGAAGAAGAAGTCTATTTCAGAGTGGGTACCTAGCTTTTCATTTTATATAGAAAAGGAGGGGTTAAATAATTTGCCTCATAGCTATTGAATACTTATTAAGTAAGCACTGAATTAAGTAACTAAAAATAAACTTCTTTCTCTCCTGGAGACTAAAGTGCTCTAAGTTTTTAAATGTATTAATGTCTTATATTTGCATAAAAATCTTACATCCCAAAGCAGTCTGCATTTCCAAAAGTTGTTTCTTTTTTTTTTTTTTTGAAATGCCAAGTTGAATTTGGCATCTATTTAATAATATGCAGAGACAGCGAAGAATAATAATAATATGTGCCTGGTCACACAGCAGAATGTGAGATTAAGAAAGAATCTAGCCTTTTCTTCCCCTCAAGAAAACAGAACTAACTCCTCACTGGAGTTAGGGAATGAGTGAAAGTCTGAACTTTCCGATTATGTTGCTGGTAACTCCACATCTACACCTGGCTGGTGGGGAGGATTCCATGGAAGATGAAATCAGCGCCAAGAATCCCAGTCCACTGGAGCTGAAAAGGACGGTAACGTGCTGTCTAATCTTGTATTTCCAGAAGGGGAACCTGAGGACCAGAGAGATGATGTCAATTGTCCACAAACTGGTAGCTTGCTGAGCTCTTGAACACAGGGTCTCGCTATTTCTCTGTTTTCTGCATCTTCGCCAAGCCTTCGGTTCTGCCCTCCGGTTCACCCCCGGGGAGCACAGCATGGCGGGCAGCGTGCTACAAGGCACTGACTGTTACTTCTCCTCTCACGGACAAGGAGACTGAGCCCCAGAGAAGGGACATAACTTGGACACAACCTGGAAGCCATTTCTGTTTAATCTTCAAACCAAGGATCACAGCTACTTCATTGGCTACAGTTTGTCATGCCTCCACCGGCCCTTGCCTGTTTTCTGCCCGTTGGGGGTCTCTGGAATTAGGCTTTTTTAAGGGTACGAATGATTATACCCCTCTCCCCATGCTTTGGAAGGTTAACTGATTTCTTACCCTTTTCTCCCTCTCTCCAACTACCCATTTTGTAAAGCACACGACAACATTTTCATTTTCACCCATATCTACGGAGTGAATAAGCAGCATTGCCACTCAGATTCTCAAAGCTCTGTTTTCCTGAGTGCCTGCTTTGTACCGTACCATTTGAAAATACTATCTCTAATCTGTACAGCAACCCTGAAAGTTAGAGATGACATCATTTGCTTCTTTTGTGTCTCCCCTCCCCCCACATACCTCGCTTGCTTACAAGTGCCTAGTAGACCCCCAGTATAATGTGATGGGTTTAACTGAATTGGCACCAGTTTCCCTGGAGACCACAGAGCACTTGCATAACTTTCAAAGCCCTGGATCCCGCCATTAATCACCGGCTTCAGTGTCCACAGAAGGAGAGAACCGAAGTCCAGCCAAAATGTGCCCAGTACTATCCCCAAGCAGCAGGGAGCAGCTCCCACCGGCTCCGTGTGGTTTCACAGCCTGTGGCATCTTGTCATCCGTCACCGAGGGGCCAGCCTCTGTGACTTGCCCCTCCGGTTCTGAAATATGTGGCTTCCCCTAGTGCGCTGGTCTTCGTCACAAAAGCAGCCTTGCCTCTGACAGCCTCCCCTTGGAAGTAGACAGGCTTGGAGCCTGCCTGCTGAGTTTGGAATTGATGTGACTCCAACCCTAAACCAAGTTGCAAAGTCTTTTATAGCCAACTTTAGAGAGAGGAGTGAATAGGATAGTGGGGGAGGAGATAGAAGGGAGGGGAAGAAAGACGTGTGGAGAGGTAGAAAAGTCCTAAATAATTCTACTTAGAAAGGCTTTGGGGAAAACTGTTTCTCTGTTAACCTTGAAACATGAAGGCAGAGGACTCAAGGTACCCAGCCCTTGTGCAACTGAGTCCTGCTGCCCTGTTCAGGCTCCCTTCAGTCTTTTGTTCAAAGCAGGGAGGAGTATAGAACAAAGTGAGGGCTCAAAGCTTCTGTCAGCCTATTGTGTCACACAAAAACAATGTGCCCTGAGGACTTTTGCAGCCTAAGTGACTTAAAAGGATTTTTCTTTTTCTCTGGGAAGATGCTTTTTCCATTTCAGGAGGCATGGTATTTCCAGAGAGATGATATCATCTCCTGCTGTGTTTTGGCTGCTGTTGTTGATAGTTTCACTTTAATAACCTGTGCTGTCATCCCAAGCATGTCATCTGCCTTCTGCACCACGGAGGGAGTGGGCACACCTCTGTCTATTGTGGTTTACTGCAGATCATACCGTGTAAGTAAAATGAACATGGCCCCGTTCAGTGCAAACTAAAGGAATGATGCATGCCAGAAGCAATCAGCCCATTGCCTGGCTCTTAGCAGTTTCCACAGCCGTGTTTACAGCATCCCTTCCTGCTGTAGAGATATGCATAGCTTAAGACAGGGCACTGCTATTGAAACAGATGAGATTACTGTAAACTCTACCAACAGATCACTGAAGAAATAAATAAATACTGTACTTAAATTATACCTAAGCAAAAGAAGATCGAATGGAAAGGAAAAAAAAAAGAAAAGAAAGGATAATACACATTGAGACAGGATGATATTGTATCTCAGTCCATTTGGGCTCCTATAACAGAATATTATATCCTGGGTGGCTTTAAACAACAGAAATTTATTTCTCATAATTCTGGAGCCTGACATATCTAAGACTAAGGCTCCAGCGGACTCAGTGTCTGGTGAGAAGCTGCTTCCTGGTTGTCGTCTCACTATGTCCTCACATAGCAGAGGAGAAGGAAGCTTTCTGGAATCTCTTTCATAAGGGCACTAATCCCATGCATGGGGTCCTGCCTTCATGACTGTCATCATTTCCCAAAGTGTCTCCCCACCACACACACCAAATACCATCATATTGAGGACTGGATTTCAACAGATGATGTTTGGAGGGATCCAAACATTCAGTCTGGAGCAGATCGCATGAGAGTAAGGCATCACTTACCTTTCATTTAACCTGAAAATTATCTGGACAGCATTTGGCCAAAGCAAGCCTGGAATGAGAATACTGTGGTTAAACAGCAGCTGCACAGGAGTCCACCAGCGTGGGTTTTTGGAAGAGCAGGGAGAGCATCCTTCAGTTCTGCAGAAGAATTCAGAAACGTAGTGGGAAGAACGGGGATCACGATGACCTCATTGGTGCTGACACACCAATGAAACGGTATAGACTGCCATTGGGTAGAGTGCTGTGATTTGAAGGAGGCCATTGAAATTTCTTAATAGATTAGGATCTCTCTGTATATAAGATAATGTTGTGCCTCTCAACCAAATCAAGCTGATGCTGACACAACTTTCTTATGTCATCTACGTTACCCATAGGTGGGTTGGAAAATCTGGATCCAATGAATTCTCCTTCATCCACATTATCAAACTAGGCTGTGCAGAGATGCTTAGCCAATGTCAGTTGGTACCATGCTTGATTTTCCTTCAATCCCAGGGTGAAAATAGTCCTTCAGAAGCCCCTGTACCTCCCCTCTGTGTGAGTAAGTCACTCCTGTAATTCCTCAATGCCCGGATGGGCCAGAGAATGCTGGCAGTAGAGCCCCTAAATAAATAGCAGAGTGCAATGCAACAGGCTGCTAGAGATAGTGAGGCACAGGATAGAGGGCAAGGGGGAGGAACATGGCAGGAAGAATGGTGGATAGAGGGTGTGTAATCGCACGAACCACCTCAGAGCCGAGGCAGGTGGGATCTCCACTCCAAAATACCGCAGCATGGAAAATATTCTAAAGACTAAGACTGGTTGCTGTAATTCAACAATCATAAATTAATTTGCCCTGGGATATTGAATGCAAAGATTTTTGTCTCTTCTTCAGTACTGCTATTGTGTACTGTTGTACCTTCTTTTAGACTGACTTGACTTATTAAAACTTGTTTTAGAGAATGATAAGGAAAGTGAGATGAGCAAATTAGATTAGTCTGTATTGTTATTTGCTATCACTCTGTGAAGTTTGAAAATAGCAGACAATAAGAGCTTTGAACATTTGACAAAATACAGCATCCTTTCTTGATTAAAATGCTTCGAAGTATAGGAACAGAGAGAACATAACACAATACCATTAAAACCATCTATGAAAAGCCCACAGCGAATATCATTCTCAAAGGGGAAAACTGAGAGCTTTTCCCCTAAGGTCAGGAGCACGACAGAGATGACCACTCTTACCACTGTTGTTCAACAGAGTACTAAAAGTCTTAGCCTCAGCAGACAAACAACAACAACAACAACAAAAACATCCAAATTGGCAAAGAAGTCAAACTCTCATTCTTCATAGACGACATGATACTTTGCATGGAAAACCCAAAAGACTCCACCTCAAAATTGCTTGAAATCATATAGCAATTCAGCAAGGTGGCAGGATACAAAATCAATGCACAGAAATCAGTTGCATTTCTATACACTAACAATGAGACAGAAGAAAGAGAAAGCAAGGAATCAATTCCATTTACAATAGCACCAAAACCATAAAGATACTGAGGAATAAACATAACCAAAGAGGTAAAAGATCTGTACTCTAAAAACTACAGAGTACTTAAGAAAGAAATTAAAGAAAACACAAAGAAATGGAAAAACATTCCATGCTCATGGATTGTAAGAATAAATATTGTTAAAATGTCTATGTTACACAGAGCAATCTACATATTCAATGCAATCCCTATCAAAAGACCATCGAAATTTTTCACAGGGCTAGAACAAGCAATCCTAAAACTTCTATGGAACCAGAAAAGACCCTGAATAATGAGAGGAATGTTGAAAAAGAAAACCAAAGCTGGGGGCATCACCGTGCCTGACTTCAAGCTTTATTACAAAGCTGGGACCATCAAGACAACATGGAACTGGCACAAAACAGACACACAGATCAACAGAAGAGACTAGAGAACCCAGAAACTAACTCTCAACTCTATGGTCAACTAATCTTCAACAAAGAAGGAAAAAATATCCAATGGGAAAAAAGACAGTCTTTTCAATAAATGGTGCTGGGAAAATTAGACAGGCGCATGTAAAAGAATGAAACTGGACCATTCTTTTACACCATACACAAAGATAAACTCAAAGTTAATGAAAGACCTAAATGTAAGACAGGAATCCAACAAAATCCTAGAGGAGAACAGAGGCAGCAATCTCTTTGTCCTCAGCTGCAATGACTTCTTACTAGACACATATCCAAAGGCAAGGGAAACAAAGCAAAAATGAACTATTGGAACTTCATTAAGATAAAAAACTTCTGCATAGCAAAGGAAAGAGTCCGTAGAACTAAAAGGCAATCTACAGAATGAGAGAAGATATTTAAAAATGACATATCAGATAAAGGGCTGATATCAAAGATCTATAAAGAATTTATTAAACTGGGGTGCCTGGATTAAAGCCTCTGCCTTCAGCTCAGGTCATGATATCAGAGTCCTGGGATCGAGCCCCACATTGGGCTCTCTGCTCGGTAGGGAGCCTGCTTCCTCCTCCTTCTCTGCCTGCCTCTCTGCCTACTTGTGATCTCTCTCTGTCAAATAAATAAATAAAATCTTTTTTTTTAAAAAAAAGAATTTATTAAACTAAATACCCAAAAAACAAATGATCAAGTCAAGAAATGGGCAGAAGACATGAACAGACATTTCTGCAAAGAAGATACCCAAATGGCTTACAGACACATGAAAAAAATGCTCCACATCACTTGTCATCAGAAAATACAAATCAAAACCACACTGAGATACTACCTCACATCAGTCAGAATGGCTAAAATTAACAGACAGGAAAAAACAAATATTGGCAAGGATGTGGGAAAAGGGGACTCTTCCTGCATTGTTCATGGGCATGCAAGCTGGTACAGCCATTCTAGAAAACAGTATAGAGGTTCCTTAAGATATTAAAAATAGAGCAATTGCACTGTTGGGTATTGACCTCAAAGATGCAGATGTAGTGAAACAAGGGGGTACCTGCACCCTAATGTTCATAGCAGCAATGTCCACAGCAGCCGAACTGTGGAAGGAGCTGAAATTATCTTCAACAGATAGATGGATGAAGATATGGTTTATATATACGAAGGAATATTACTCAGCCATCAGAAAGGATGAACACCTACCATTTACATCGATGTGGATGGAACTGGAGGGTATTACATCAAGTGAGACAAGTCAGTCAGAGAAAAACAATTAAATGGTTTCACTCTGTGTGGAATATAAGAAATAGTGTAGAGGATCATAGGGAAAGGGAGGGGAAACTGAATGGTAAGAAACCATGAGAGACTCTTGACTCTGGGAAACAAACTGAGGCTTGCCGGGGGGAATGTAGGTGGGGGGCTAGGATAAATGGGTGATGGGCATTAAGGTGGGCATGTGATGTGATGAGCACTGGGTGTTATACACAACTGATGAATCATGAACACTACATCTGAAGCTAATGATGTACTATATGTTGGCTAATGGAATAAAAAAAAAAAATAAGGGTTTGGGTGGGCTCAGTTGAATCAGAGTCAGTCAACCAATTGGTATTTAGAATGTAGATTCTGTATTTAATACTGGGTAGGGGGAGGGGGATTATTTTGAAATCCATAAGGCTTTTAAAACCCTAGCTAGAATGACAAACATGTAAGCACAAAACGACTTGAAGAGAGGAAAAAGTATGGACATTGAGTAAAACACAAGAGAAAAGGGAAGTAGCAATTGCAAATGAAGTAAGAGAAGGAAGTCATTAGGACCAGCTCTGTTTCTCAGGGAGGGCTTCTGGGCAGAGGCAGAGCAATGCTGAGCCTTACAAGCGTTGATGGTTCAGAGAGAGGCAAGAGCAAAACTGTGCAGGTGGGTGTATCCTGGATACAAGGAAGACCATGGCCTGGAGGCTGGAGGGCAAGAGTAAGGTACTCAACAGCATAAGATTTCAGCAGAAAGAATCTTTCCATCCATATTTGATGTGATTCAAAATAATCAACACACTGTATACCTTAAATTTACACAGTATTATACATCCATTATATCTCAGTAAAGCTGGGGGAAATAAAGCAAGGAGCCATTGTTCAGTGTCAACTAATACAATTAAGAATGGAAGTGAGGGGGAGGGGGTTTGGGAGAAGGGGGTGGGATTATGGACATTGGGGAGGGTATGTGCTTTGGTGAGTGCTGTGAAGTGTGTAAACCTGGTGATTCACAGACCTGTACCCCTGGGGATAAAAATATATGTTTATAAAAAATAAAAAAATAAAATAAAAAAAAAAAAAGAATGGAAGTGAAAAAAAGTTGGAGGCAAGTCTCCCAAATGGAGCAAAAGGGCAATGCTTTAAGCACGAAAGCTTAAAAGACCCTGCACAGATCTCTAGGAATAGCTGTAGATAAAAGCTTTACTTGCTGAAGACCACAGCTAGTATACTGGATTCTCATGATGAAATGGAAATTCTAATAGCATCTAAATATTATTCTTTTAAATCTGGATTTGACCATGCCTGCATTTTTATTATGCAAAACGCTTGATTGGTTCGCTAAGCTGTGAGACTGTTACTGTTATTTTTGTATCCAGTAATTCATTTTAAAACTGTCAGTAAGATTTCTGCATTATGTTGCTTCTGGTTTAGTGGAAAGAATGTGCTATTTAACTTTCTTCAGTAGGAAAGGAGACTGATAGCTGTTTATTTTAAATTCTGAAGTTTAGAAAACTAAGGCTGGTGCCTTCAAGATCCATGTTTTTAGTAAAAGCCTGTCTGGAAAGAAATGGAATGGATATTTTGTCTTTTAAAAGTTATCTCCGCTTTGTGTTCATTTTATTCAAGAGAGCATTAAATAAAGATCTGTGTATGTGTGTGTGTGTGTCTAAGGAAAGAAAAATTTCCAAAAAAAGAAAAAAACCTTCTTTCAGATAACCTCTTTCTTCTAGAAACTGCTTTACTTGTTCATTCAGGGGATTTTCCTATCCTGTGAACATAATTCATTTCTGTGTAAGGGATGGAAACTTGCTGCTCAACGTAGTATAGTAGCCAGCATCCTTGTGTGATGCTGATCTCTCTCATTCAGGCTTTCACCAAAGACCTTCGACCCACGGGAATGACCTTGACTGGGACTCTCGAATCCCTATAGGGGATGAAGTAGGATTTTTGGGCAGTTGGTCAGGGGAGGGGAGGAAGCTGTGTAAGTGATACACATCTGTTCTTGAAACTTCTTGCTGTGTATTTCTAAAGGGTGATCTAGCATCTTTAGATTTAAATCCAGAAATTTGTATGTGCTTGTATGTACTGGTCACTCAGTATTATTAGTAATTACCCCCACCCTAGGAAGTTAGAAATGAGTTTTCAAGGAATAAGGTGAAAATTTTCTTCATTCAATGTCCATCAGTTCTGGTGTTGTCAGTTTCCTCAAGACTTTACTAACCAATATTCAGAGTGTCAAGAAAGAAAGATTAGGGCCTGTCATTTCCTGGTGGGTTTAGTCGCTTTCATTCCGTCTGTTAAGAAGTCTGGTGACAAATCCAAAATTATCTCTTTAGTTGAGCATTCACTCTTCTGCTGGTCTTCCCCTTTTCCTTCATGACATTTATTGATTCTTATCTCATTGTCGTATTGATTATCTCTCTGAAGAGCCTTCACTTCTCTCTGAACAATGTGTCACATCCTTTATAAATCAATTTAAAGTTTCCCCTCTCCAGTAATCCTAGATGACTGAATTATCTCAGCACCTAAGTATTCAGTGTGAATCTTAAAAGATGGGTAAGAGCTCCCCTGAAGAAGTTTATGGACTGAATTGTGTCCTTCTTCCACTCCTCTCAACCCCGCCCCCAAATTCACATATCAAAACCCTAATCCTCAATGGAATAGACATTAGGTGTATAAATAGGAGTGTCCTAATCTGATAGGACTGGCTTTCTTACAAAAAGAGGAAGATCTCCTTTTCTTCTTCTTCTTTTTAAAGATTTTATTTATTTATTTGACAGACAGAGATCACAAGCAGGCAGAGAGGCAGGCAGAGAGAGAGGAGGAAGCAGGCTCCCTGCTGAGCAGAGAGCCCGACACGGGGCTCGATCCTAGGACCCTGAGATGATGACCTGAGCCGAAGGCAGAGGCTTAACCCACTGAGCCACCCAGGCACCCAGGTGCCCCTCTCTTTTTCTTCTAATGGAGACAGAGGAAAGACCACTTGAAGATGCCTTCTGCAAGCTGAGAAGAAAACCCTCACCATAGACCAACTCTAATGGCACCTTGATTTTGAACTTCCAGAGCTGTTTTTAAGTCACCCACTGTGGTATTATAAGGCAATCTAAGCAGAACCAATAAAACAAGTGTTGCGAGAAAGAACTTCTAGGAAGAATGAGAATTTCTTGTAAAAACCCAGAATGGAGAAGTACCTATTGTGTTGATGTGGTGTGATAACACTTCAGGGTGCTTGGATAGGTTATGAGAAGGGAAGCTGAGTTCTGGGGAGACTGGACAAGATCTTGTATCTGGTACAAGGAACTTTGCCCTATAGGCAGCGAGGGAACCATTAGATAATTTCCACAAGATAAATATTTTCTGTAACCGAAAATTCCAACATTTGCCAAGATTTTTGGGTAATAGAATTGGCCGCCTGATTTGTAACAATGACTGTTGTCCATCCCTTCAATTTTCTTCACCATTCATGTTCAAAGAAGCTGAACTTCACTGAATAAACTCTGGTTTTGTCCAAGTCGTTTTCACCTAGAATAAGGTGAAATATAAAATTTCCTTAGGATCAATATAAAATTTCCTTAGGATTCTTCAGCATTTCTGAAAGTTTGGTCTTCCTTCCTTTGGTGTGCTGATTGGAAGACAACACATCAGATGTCAAACAGAGTTTAGGAAGTGGATTAACCAATTATGAGGAGCTGATAAGACATTTGCTTGGGTTGGAAGACAAATGAAATTGCAAATATGTAGCTTTACAGCCATAATATGTCCAACTGAACTACCATGTGTTCTGTAAGATGAATGTTTTCCTTGTTATAAAGGTAGGAAGTCTATGATCCTATGAAAATATGGTCTCCAACCAAGTCTCTATGTGTAAGAGTGACATAATATTGCCTGCCCTCACAGCTTCACAGCACTGCTGGACAGGTCCAGTGACTCAAAGAACATGGACAATTCTCCTTGTGGTTCATACCAGTATCAAACTTTTCTTCAAATTCTATTCATTTTTTAACTCATTCATTTACTATGTCATACATTAAACTAATACATGTTAACAGCCAACCATGGTCCAAGTTGTTGTGTTAGATGATGAGGCTTCCACCCAGAATGAGTGACAGGGAAACATGAAACAGGCTCTCCTAACTTAGCTGAAAGGGTTTGGAAAAGCCCTCATGGATAAAATTATATTTAAACTTAGACTTGAAAGATGAGTGGGAATTAGGTAAAGAGCTACAAAGAGTCTTGAATGAACATCTTGGAAAGAACCTACCATTGATTGAGGTGCTTTCTGATGTCATGTAAGAAACAGTTTCAAAGAATGGCCCTTTGCATGAGCCATCCGCCTCTACATCTTAGTTGAAATAAGTTCATCTAGAGATTTATCTAAGACTCGTGATTAACTATGGCATGGAGAGAGCAAAGAGATGCAGGTATCTGACATGCTTGGCTCCGTCCCAGCTTTGCGTCTATAAAGAGGGGCAAACTTCGGAAAGACCAAGCCACGGAAAATGTGCTGGCATCTCATCTTGGCGGTCAAGGACTTTTTGAAATCATCAGCAACAATGTCTAATAAGAACATGAAAACTTCATCTAAACTAATTCATAATACCCTACTTACATCCAAATTATCGAACAATATTTAAAAATTAATAAAACGTTGACGTCAAGAGAGTCAAACTCTCTTGAGTTGTGATGTGACACTGGTCACATCATCAGTGACCAGATGATGACAGTGTTTGCTGATGGCAACTCTACGCCCTACTTTTATCCCAGTGCATTCAAGTGCATTTGGGTTCTTTTAAAAGAGACATTTTGACCAGCTAAGTTTTTTTTGTTGTTGTTTGTTTGTTTTTATCTTTTAATACCCAGTTTTAGGGTATTTTATCATGTTAAGAACACAATATTAAAAAAAATTGTTTTTATTTCTAATCCTTGTTCTGAACTGGCTTTCACTGGTTTTTTATTTCCTACCCAATTATTCTTCTCCAGCAGTTTTTGTTCATGAGTCTCATCTTCATTGGCTTTATTCCATTTCTCTCAGACATGCTTTCTCCTCTCATGGTGCCAGGCTTCTTTGTGGTCTTGCCTTTCTGTTGTATGTGATTCTTTCCTTCTTTTTTTTTTTTTGCCATAAATATTCTGGGGTTTTTACCCCCCATGCATTTTCCCAGGATTCATATTTTTCTGTATTTCTTTCTTTCTTTATCCTCTGGGTTTTTAGATCTCCATTTCTATCGCCTTCATACTAATTTGTTTACTTGCTTTTACTTTATTGGCACATGTAAATATCCCCCCCCCTTTTTAAACCCCTACTCTATGTGTTACTTTATATATTCAAATAAGCTGAAAGCTGCACCACTGGAAAAGAAAATACCAAGTCTGACATCATTCAAGGCTGCTTAGAAATCATTGCGCTTCAGTGACCAATGATAACCAGAGTATTTCCCTATTCAACAATTTATGTCTCAAAATTATATGTATTTAACATCTACATGTGCATACATAAATAATGAACATTTTATTTTTATTTATTTGTTTAAAATATTTTATTTATTTATTTGACAGACAGAGATCACTGGGACCCTAGGATCATGACCTGAGCCGAAGGCAGAGGCCTAAACCCACTGAGCCACCCAGGTTGCCCCAATAATGAACATTTTAAAACACCTACCACAGGAAATTTATAGACTTCCTCTTGTCCATTATTTCTGCCGATATATGCAATAAGCTTTGATGTATAGGGTAGCCAAGCCAGAATTCAAGCCATGGTATTCTGCCTTTATATCCAACTCTCTCTCTGCCTCTGTTACTGTTGCTTATACTGTTATTGGCATCATGCGCCAGATAATGGGTGATGAAATGCTTTGTATAACTGAAAATGCTAAAGAAATATTAACAATAGCATCAGTAACTTCCTGAAGGAAAACGATTTCTTCCTTGAGTTATAACTGGTGGCGTGGCATAGAACATGTGTGGGAGGAAATGGAACAAGGATGGTGGAGGCTTATGCTTGTATCCCCTCAAGGCTCATCAAAGGGAACACAGAGCAGAAGGACCACAGTAGCTTGGAGGGCACCTCGTCTTTTCAGAGCTGCCCATCTTTGAGTTGCTCTTTCTTCGCATTTCTGTAGATGAGAGCATCAGGCATGATATGCCAAAGTCACGTGCCTAATGTCCATGTACTTTTTCTATCTTTGGGATACTGCTGTCTGATTCTGGACTAAGCCTTTCTTAGATGGATTTGTCTGGCTCCTTCCTCTTTAGAATAGCTAGACTGTCTTCTCTCATCAACTTTATTTGCTATTCCTGCTCTCCTACTGCTGAACTCAACTGTGCTTTTCCCCTGGAACAGATTCTAAGGCTGCCACACATCCAGTTCTTAACTCCGTGTGGTTCCACAAAGTTGGACATACTGGCAAGAAACGTGGTAGGACATAAGTAGATATTAAGATTTTAGAGTATTGTGTCAAAAATCATATCGTCATTGCCATCGTCACAATCGTAGTTATTTGAGAGTAGGGGCACATAACCTGTGCTGGTCACTTTATGTATATTTTTTCTCATCCTTACTATACACGTGAAATATGGATACTATAAAAACTGAGTTTTCTTTTAAGATTTATTTATTTGACAGAGAGGGAGAGATCACAAGTAGGCAGAGAGGCAGGCAGAGAGATAGGGGGAAGTACACTCCCTGCTGAGCAGAGAGCCCAATGTGGGGCTCGATCCCAGAACCCTGGGATCATGACCTGGGCCGAAGGCAGAGGCTTAACCCACTGAGCCACCCAGGTGCCCCAAAACTGAGTTTTTATTTATTTATTTTATTTGAGGATAGTTGACACAGAATGTTACATTAATTTCAGCTGTAATGTCATGCCCAAAGTCAACCACCTGGTCCGCGGTGGAACTGAGATTCGAACTCGGGATACAACTCGTGAACAAGGTCCATCTCCTTGTCTCCATCCAAGTAGCGTAGTCCCTCCCCACCACTGCCTTTCTCCTTGCTCCCTCAGAGTTCTGAGCCTCAGATTACATTATCATTGCATAGACAGCCCCCAGTTCACATGCGTCTACAGCTCCCTAATCTGGTCCCACTTTCCACTCTCTCCCGTTTCCCAAAGCTGTCCTTGGTGCCCTGTGGAGCCCCCAATATCCTCTAGCTCTTCCTCTATGAGCTCAAACTCTTCTCAGCACTTTCTTGCACTAAACAAATTCTTAATGTCAGCTGAACTCCCTGCTTCCTCCATGACCTTTTCAAAAGGAAGCTGTTTTTCCTCCTACACTACTTTAAACTACAGGTTTTATTACTATTTAACTATGGTGCAGCCAACAGATCAGGATATTATGGCCATTGAGAAGACAGTTACCCATAGTTCCCAAGAGCAGGGAGTACACCACACTATGGGCAGTGGAGGGGGGGACCTATGGGGAAGCATGAAAGTTGGTCAGGAGACAAAAGGAAGTCTGAAAATTACATGGCAAGAGCCTTTATTGTGGTTTTTATGTGAAGGAACAGGCAAGACAGGATTGGTTTAGGATCTGTTAGTTTGAATAATTACAGCAGGCTCTGCAGTGTAGGGTCGGTCCTGAGTTGTCTGGTACCTGGGGTGATCAGAGCCCAGCGTATATGGGCCTGGAATATAAAAGCCAGATTGAGGGTAGCTGGAGGCGAAGTTCCGTGTTTATTTATTTGCATGTGAAAGGCAGGTTGTTTCCAGTCTCTAAGAGCTGGCTGGCCCTGGGAGAGGCAGTCAGTCAGTGATGCCAGGCCACCGAGAATGCAGAAAATAAGAGACACACACTCCCAAATACCAGTTCAGGAGGTGCATTAGGCTTTCCTTGGTCTTCACAGCTGCCTCTAAACCATCTCTCCTTCATTCTCCGAAGCCTCCATATCGCTGGAGGCATAGGTGATCAGAAATTTCCATCCATCACTCTTCTCTGTGCTATCATCTGTCAACCTCTCGGTTACTAGCCCTCATCAGTACTGATGAGTTTTACTACATGACCATCTTTCTCTCACTGCTACTATCCCCGACATAATTCTCATCTTGCAGACTGCACATGTGACCTATTTCTCTTCTGCCCTGGCTTTGCCGGCCGTGCCCTCCTCCGCTCCAATCATCTCTGCTCCCTCTTGCACCCCGGCCTCCGCTCACATTGCCTCACCCCGATGTGAGTATCTTTTTGTAACGTGGCCCAGCCACATTCCCCTTGTGTCCCTAGGACGAGTTGCCTAATGTTTGGCTCTGCAGTTTCTTCTGGAAGCGGGCTGCATGGACACCCCACCGGTTCACAGACGTCTACAGTTCCCTAATCCGGTCCGGACTCCGAGTTCCGCTGTCCGGTTTGTACGAACTCGTGACTGTGAGCGCCCTAGTACTTTTCTTGGCACAGTGTAGATAAGCAGTAACAGATACTGTCACTGGAGTTATCATTACTGTGACCACCTACAATATCTCCACTTTAAATATCTCATATCTGAACATGGCTGGCTACTCATTTCAGCTAACTCACTCGAGTTCTCACCTATAACCAACCTCCACACACTCTGAGCCCTCTGGTTCGTTCTTTCTACAATTTTCCGTGACTTGTTACCCGCACATGTTCTTCCTCTCCTCAGCAAGCTTAGCTACCACGATCCAGCTCAATAACCACTCCCCCGCCAACACCCTTTCTTCTGTGATTCCTCTTTCCCGTAGCCATACTTGTCTGCAATTTCCGAACATCGACTCACTCCGTACCATCCCCCACCCCAGCGCAAATGGAAGAGTCTTACAAAAGTCACACAACCAGGATACCTGACTACCTCTCAAAATTAAGACCACAAGTAGGAACCATTTAGCAAAGTCATATACTCTTTCCAGGCTGCCCTAATCACTTCCTTCTCTCTCTCTCCTCGAATCTCCAGTACATCAGCTCCTCTCCCTATCAGACGTTGACTGCCCCTCATACACCCTCATTGGGCCCACACGGGTCTCCCTGTCTCAGTGGAGTAGGGATCCCTGCTCCTGCCTAAGGCAACCTCTCCACTCCAAAGGCCCACACGCCTCCAGTGACCCCTCCCCCACTGCTTGAGAAGTACTTTTCCCAGATATGTCCGCAACTCTTTTTCTCATCATTCAGCTAAAAATTCCAATGTTCGCTACCCAGAAATGTCTTTCCTGCTACCCTAAAAAGCTCCCTCCATTACCCTCTATCACAGTGCTTTTTGTTTTCATTGCCCTTATCGGGACCAGAAATCATCTTAGTCAATTTTCCAGACGCTTTTTCCTTTCTCATTTAAATGAAAGTTTGCTCCCTAAGGAGGAGGGATACAACTCACTCCACTGCAACCCTGGCACCTTGAACAGTGCCGTTCACTGCAGACATGTGGTGAATATTCTTTGAGTAACAGACACAAGAACCTCTGTTATTTCTACTAGAACAGAGTATCTCTCCCCTGCAGTCTTAAGGTGAAATATTGGATGAGTGTTTTCTGGAAAAACACAGGCTGTTCTTTACTGTGATAGAGCTTGTCTGAAGGAGCAAGGCAGGAAGGAAGCAAGAAATCATCCCAGCGGTGCCACAATGAGGGAGAGAAGAACAGACTCTGTGAAATGGAAACTACCTGGAAAAAGAGCTCAGATTCCAAAAGATTTCACTGGAAGATGGGCAGAGCTTGCCTAGAAATATTGTACAGAAGCACTGTGCACACGAATTTATAAACTCCCTTGGATATTTGACTCCTAATGAGTATGTTGCAATGCCTCAAAGCTGTTTTTTTCCTGTAACCAACAGATACATGGAGAGCCCCATAGTCAACTATGTGTCTTAATAGAGTGACCATAAGGATTTTCAATAATGACACTCATTTCAAAGGGTTATAATAGGACAATTAAACAGAAAGTTTCCTTTGGAATTGAACTTGGCAGAGAAAGGTTTGCCTTTCTCAGAGCCAAATATTGTTCATCCAATATTTGAGTTGCATAAGTGTCAAAATATGGCATTTGGAAGAAGATATTTTCAGTTCATAGAACAACACTTTTTGGAGGTAATTTTTATAGAATATAGAATATGTAATTAATTAGCTTTATTCCCAAGCTAGAAAAAATAAGGCACATATGTGTCTTCTGCTATGATGGCGAAAGTCTAATTTTACAATGTATTTCAGTCCCACTATTCTAAATATTCTCACTTTCAAAAATAGTTATAATAAATATTGTAGCTGTCAAGGGGTAAAAAAATCTGGTTTACTCATGTTACGGAATGTGAAGCATCTCATTATTTTTAAGAGTTTCAGAACTTTGCTATTTGTTTTGGTCTGGATTTAGGAAGAAGCATATTTCTAGTTCTTATTTTTATTCTCGGGATTTTAATGAAGGTAATTCACTTTAATTTAGCAATAAATACCAAGCAGGTGGATGGAGAAAAAATGGACAGGTAGAAATGTGATAGAACGAATACATGAACATGTTTAGTATAGGGTATAGACAACGGCTACATGAGTGTTCGCTGTACGACTATGTGAACATCTCTATTTGTTTAAATTTTTCAAAAGAAAATATCAAAAAGCTAATTTCATTCAAGCTAATAGATATGATAAGCTAATTATCAGCAGCAGTTTTTGGTTCTCTGCCAATTATGCCTTGGTTTAAGTGTCATGGAATTCGTTGCTTAACCAAAAGCTATAGATAACTAAACCTTGAGAATGTATTTTCTAGTTAATGGGAATAAAATCTAATGATATTAACTCTTGGTTGATATGTGATATGGCTCTATTATTGGCTGAATTTTTAAGAGAAAGCATCTGTCCTGGGGCTTATGGGAAAGGAAAAATAATAATTTATTTGGAATTGATTTTATGTTATATCCTATGTTAGTGGTTTTGTGTGCATTCCCTTATTGAATACACACAGCAACAGAGTTGGTTCACTGTTTCGTGGATTAGGAATGTGTGGCTCTACTAAGTTACTATGTGTAACTTACTAATACTAAGTAAATTACCCAAAATCACGGTTAGGAAGTGGCAGAGTTGGGCTTAAACCCATGTTTGTTTGACTCAAGGTTGTACTCTGAAAAAGCACTTTAACACCTCGAGAGCCTTATTAAATAATCCCTGTTGATACAGAACCTTAGAGCTAGTAGAATCCTCAGAAACCAGGTATCGCCAACCTCCTTGTTTTACAAAAAAAGTAGTATGTAAAATCAACCTAAGTAATGTATTCATAGCCTTATGGCCTCTTAGTGGCAGAGCTAGAAAAGATTTAAATGGCCATTCCATTGTATCGCAGTGCTATTTTGATATAAAATGCAAAATTAAAGAGGTGTAAATTAAATTCATCTGATTGTTTTGTTAAGTGTCACACTGAGTCTAAAATCAGCAAACTGTGTCTGCTTTGGGATGCCTTGATTTCTTATATCCATTTCAATTGTTAGTTTAGCCCATTAGTGGCAGTATTCCACTCAGGGACGGAAGGAAAACAGTAGAAGGACAAGCAAACAAATAATGCCTTTTTCCCATATTATGGCTTTGCTATTAAAACACAGATGAAGTTATGTCGTGCAAAATGGTGTCAGTAATATACTTCAAGTTTTCATGGGAATTATAATTTTTAATGGACAAATTTAAATGAAGGAAAAATGGAAATCCTCTCATGGGAAAATTCAGGAAACATATTTCAAAGCAGCCTCATGGCAAAGATGTTACCAGGGCTTCAGCAATATTACAGAGCAATTCTGATACATATATGAATACACTCTTTCAATTATTATCATTGATATTCAATTATTATCATTGGTATTCAATTATTATCATCAATAAATCAATTGATGATAAACTCACTAAACACCAAATCAAAATCTTAATAATAGGGATTGATTGATCTCCTGCCAAGAAGACCTCTTTATAAACATGATATATTGGCATTTGTGAAGAAGTTTAAAGGGTAAAGAAACTCATAAACAGAGACATCTAGAGAGAAATGGAGCTGGTCAGTTCTCCTCTTACTTGTCTCCAAGCATCAGAGTTCCTTTTTGGTGAATGTGGTCGGTATAACTGAGAGTAAAAGTCATACTCCACACACATTCCCTGCAGGATCCAGTAATATGTTTATTCAGCTCCAAGAATGGGGCAATGGAAGAAGAAATCAAGGAGGGTAAACTGAGCTTGCAGTAGGAGAGGGTCAAGTGATAGGTCTTATACCCTACAAAGTTTACAGGTAAAAATTCATACATAGCTCCCTGCTGGTTTATGGCCACTTATAGAAATCCAGTGAATATTATCAATTTATTTCTTCTTCTGGTTTCTCAAATATCTAAATTTTAGGACTTGCTGGCTAGTGCTGTGTTCACATTCTTATGTACCTATTTTGATGTTGAGGATCATGTCTGACTTAAAGAAGAATATGTCCTAGAGTATGTCCTGGGATCCAGGGAAAGGATGGGTTCAAATCTTCTTCTGCCATTTACTAGATCAAGTACGGCCAATGCACATGGTTGCTCTATCCCTGCTGCCTCACCTTTGTATACCTGAGTGGTTTTTAAAAGCATCATTAAATTAATATATGTATAACACCTAGAAGAATGCTTGACACACGGTAATAGGTAAGCCCTCAAGAAAGGTAAGTTTTCAGTATTAATTGTATGTCTTCATAAATACCAGTGAATGACATACTAATCCATTTTATTACTTCTCATTTGATTTAATAAAAACTGTATGTTTTAATGATCGCATGTCTCCACCTTTCTCACAAATGCATACTAAAGGATAAGGCGAGGCAGAGCCATAATACATACTACATTGCAGACACACAACTCGTGACCTGAAAAATACATGTAATTCTCAGAGCAGGAAGAGATTTTGGTGCTAATTCTAAACAGATAAATCATTTGTTTATCTTGAACAAGACCTTTATAATCCTTCTTCCCCTCTCTGCGAAATAAACACATTGCATCTCATTATCCTTTCCTACTTAGAGATTCTGTGACTATAAGGCAAAAGATAAAATATAACAGTAAATGCTTTGGGGTCCAACTTTGACACAGTTGGGGTCCAACTTTATGGGAATTTGACACATACCTTTGATTTCTCTTTCACAGTTCAAGTGTTTGGACCTTTTCTGCCTATCCGTTTGAGATCTGAAACTATTAATTCATTTATTCAATGAATATTTCTTTTTTTTTTTTTTTTTTAAGATTTTATTCATTTATTTGACAGAAATCACAAGTAGACAGAGGCAGGCAGAGAGAGAGAGGGAAGCAGGCTCCCTGCTGAGCAGAGAGCCCGATGCAGGACTCGATCCCAGGACCCTGAGATCATGACCCGAGCCGAAGGCAGTGGCTTAACCCACTGAGCCACCCAGGCGCCCTCAATGAATATTTCTTAAACATCTACCAAGTGCAGGGCAACAGAACCTGGAAGTCCATAGTGATTAAAGCACAGCCTTCCTCTTCCATACGATTACAGCCTAGTATGTGAGAGACATACATAAACAAAAAGTTCAACAATTCCATAGGAGAAGTCTGTATGGAGTCCAATCAACGCATGAAAGAATGAGATGGTTTATACTATGAAATGGCAGTGGTAAGTAAAACATGCACAGAAGTAAATACTGTTTCAGTTTTATCATTCTAAATCTCATCAGTGTCTGTTACAATGTTTGACGCTCTCCCCCACCCTGTTATTGAGATATAATTGACATATAACATTGTATAAGTTTAGGATGCAGAGTATGTTGATTTGATACACTTATTATTATCATTGTAGAGTTAGCTAACACCTCCATCACGTCACATAATGGCCATTCTAGTGTGTGATGAGAACATTTAATGGGACTTTTAAAATAAGTAAAAGCTTAATAGCCACTTTCGAAAGATTGTCTTTAAAGATATGCCTTAGATATGAGATTCATGCATGTGCCCATGTCAGGAGATGCACACGTCATAAGACCCTGACAATCACAGCATGATTTTCTTATTTCCACTTTATAATACAGTTTATTAGATTTCACAAAAGGATCACTTGTTCATCAAGTTACTGTTGGCTTGTTCTCAAGTTATCTGATACTGACAAACTACCAAATAAACTTTCAGAGGATAGATGTGTGTTAGCAACATGCAGTGAAAGAAAAGTCTCATACCATCCTACACAAGACCGAGAATGAAACAAACACTCCTCACTATCAGTTAGGCATGTAAAGATGGTATGGTCCTTTAGAGATTGATGACACTTCAGGAAAGAACTGTACTGGATCTTGGATAATTAGTCCTAGGATGTTAGCCCAACCATAAAAGTTGTATGAATAATTCTTTCCCAAAAGCTGAATGTTACCCATGGTTATTCACTTCAACTTACTTTGTAGTCTATGCTATAGAATTTGTATAGCTTGTGCTATAAACTTTATGGAACAAAACCATTTTGTATCTCATGGAACACTGCCAAGAAGTGAGAAACCTGACATTGAAAAGGGCAAAATTGAGATTTTTTTTTCTGTATGAGTCTTTAGCAAATTCATCATTATTGAAACTGAATAAACAGACAGAAAGGGAAAATAAGTTCAAAGTTGGAAGGCAATGCCCAAGCTCAGATCCATTCTTAATGCTTACAATTTAAAAAAAAAAAAAAAAAGATTTTATTTATTTGGGATAGAGAGAATGAGTGAGCGAGACAGAGCAAGGGTGTGATGAAGGACAGAGGGAGAGGGAGAAGCAGAGTCCCCACTGAGCAGGGAACCTGATCCCAGGACTCCAAGATCATGCTCTCAGCTGGAAGGCAGGTGCTTAACCAACTGAGCCATCCAGGTGCCCCAATTATGTTTACATTAATGCTTTGAGTTTCCAAAATTTGCAAAAAGAAATGAACAGGTCATGGAAAGGAAAGATCGATGTTTTCCAGAGACCAGCAGCAGATTCCATTTAGGAAACTGGATTTGGCATAAGTCAAGGAGGGCAGTTTCCACAATGAGGAACTAAGTAGCCCATCAATGTATTCAGATAAAATTTCATTTCACCTGTTTCACTGGTGAGTGAATGAAATCAGTGGGTTCTATTGTCAACAATACAAGACACCTTGCTTTCTACTGGACCTGAGCTGTATTTTATTTACACATACATTTTCCTTCTTACCCCATAGTCATAATCTGGAAGGAATAGTGCCATTTTAGGGAAAAGGAAAACGTGTTCTAAGTCCTGGAAGATTACTACGGTTCGTCTGCTTTGGAAAAGGTGGCTGCTTCTGTGACATGAATCCAGAGCTGCCTGACCATGGGGATCCCCCCCCACCCCAACGCCCGCACTTCCCTATCCCTTGCTTCCTTCGGTTCTCACCCCCACACCCCCACTTCCCTATCCCTTGCTTGCTTCGGTTCTCCTCCCTTCTTCATTGTGACCCATGGTCAGGGGCTGGCTGGCAGCACTGAGCACAGTAGAGGGTGGCGGGCAGCTGCTGCCCTCTCCAGCCTTGCCCAGCAGCTCGGTTCCAAGCCAGCGGGAGCCTGGTGGAATGGAGGAGCTGATCTGTTAGAGTCCTGGGTTCATCCTCTCCTATTCTGCCTCCACCTTTCTGCCCTTCTTGGTAATGAAGAAACACCTCATTTCACAGAAGCACAGCAAACTGGAAACAAGATGATGAAAGAAAAGCCTGGGCTTTTCTGTACCAACTCAAATGGACTCGAGCCAACCTAAGAGGTAACCTAGCAAGACGAGCCACTGCTGTGGCAGATCTTCCTTGGCCTCCACAGGCTGTTGAGCAATTCCTCGGACCCGCATCTGTGAACACTAATCCCATGCCAAAAAACACTCTGCAGCGTTGTTTTACTGTCTTTGCAACCACCAGCCTTGCCCAGAGCTCCCTGGAGATGCAGGTAGCAGAAAAGACCCAAGATCCCACTGCACTCAGCCCAGAAGCCAAGAGATAAGCCTGGATTTTACTAACTCAGCCTTGGCAGACCACATCAGAGCTGTCAAAAGGCTATGCACGTCTCGGAGCTCCTGCCTTTAAACTTGCCCTGTTTAGTTCAGCTCAGAAGCCAGGAATTCGTGAAGGTAAACATCCCTTATCCCACGGATAAACTGGATAACACAATTTAAAATACAGATGTATATTCTTCAGACAGACAAACAAAACTGCCTTGACGTTAACAGGGTCATTTATCTATGCTGAAGTCAGTAAGCCCCGGCGCTATCAGTGATGCTGGCATTCGGGAACTTGCGTAGATTTGAATCCTAAGTGACCAGCAGGAACGCAGAGTGGGAGGTGAGACGGTTGTTCTTATCCTTTGGGATTATTAAATAACTTGCAGCCTTTCTCCTTTGTACTAAACTACAGACAGTAATTTGTTCTTTTGTGCTTTTTGTAAAACACTGATAGCCCAATTTATTTTTTTTTTATAACCAACAAATATGTACTCATTCTTAATATTCAGTGCTGTGATGAGAAACTGCAAGGCTGGATTGTCTAAGATTAAATCTTTCACAAGATCAGCCCTTTAAGAAACTAGGATTATGGGTCCAACACTTAAACTCCCCGAGTTCGAGATTATTAAAAATAACTTCATTACTGAATGGCGTTTGTAACCTGTGCATGCTTCTGGGTGGGCCACTGACTGGGAGTCCAGACTTTTGTATGCAATGAGCCTCGGCTACCCTCGGCCATCCATTCTCAGAAGCAAAGCAATCATTTTATCAAAAACCAGCCTATGGGTTTACAAAGACTGGGTCCCTAGACCCCACACTGAGTAAAGAAAAAATAGCTTTGAGGAAAACAGTCAAATATATTTTCAAGTGAAACCAAGTTAAGGTGTTCACCATCACTAGAAGATTTAGCAAAAGTTGGGAGAGAACATTCTCATAAGCAACTTTTAGTTTTTGTCTCATTAGCAGTAGGAGCCGTTTGGTTAAGTCTGGTTTCTCCCCAGTAAACACTGACTGAGTAGGAAGATGAGTAGTTGGGGCACGTGGGTGGCTCAGTGGGTTGACGACTCTGCCTTCACCTTAGGTCTTGATCCCAGGGTCCTGGGATGGAGCCCCGCCTCAGGCTTTCTGCTCATTGGGGAAACTGCTTCCTCCTCTCTCTCTGCCTCTCTGCCTACTTGTGATCTCTGTCTGTTAAATAAATAAATAAAATCTTAAAAAAAAAAAAAAGATGAGTAGTCTTAGCTACATGATCAATTTCCATCTACCTTAATATACAAATTACAAAATCATACTCATTCTATCAGCTTTTGCCATTTCAAAAATGTGCAATTATTAACAATTTTTTGAACATTTTAAGTCATCAAGAGATGTTTCCTGATAGTCTTTCAAAATGCCTTAAAAGCATTTTGAGGAACCCAACATTCTAACTCTGACTTCTGCCCTCATCCACTGCCCTCTGGCCTTGCCGTTACTGACCAGTCCCCTCCCCAGAGATCTCGCGGGAAAGCGATGCGTGCGCCTGGGCTGATACCTTTGAACCAAGAATGAACTGGGTGAATAATGCCAGGCTGTAGCCTACCCTGGTAGCTTTGTTGTGTGTGATCTAAGCAAAGTTGGGGACAGATGAAGGTGACTGCATTTTTCTTTAGGACACAGCAATTCCTTAATACTTCTCTGGAATAAGAGAGCAAACTCCCTATACATTTGGCAGTTTCACTGAAGTGAATTATGGACGCAAGATAGCCCTTAAGCAGGAAACCGTCATCGTGTCTAAGAATGGAAAGAGACAAGCAGAGAAGGGCCTTCTAGAATATATCAGCATAAAATTTCCTGGGAACAAGTAACTATGTGAATTCCTCTGAGCTAAGAAAGATAAGGATATTTGGGAGAGAAAAGGAAAAAAGTGAGTATGTTAAAAGCATCCCAGAAACATAATAATTGGCAACAACAACAATTCTGTAAAAGCCAGGGTGGGCAGTCCCTGTTCTGCTAGCCCTTCAAGAGTGAGATGAGAAGCCAAACATAGATCTCCACTTTTCTGAATGTTACCCAGGCATAGACAAGAATAAAATAAAGAACACAAAATGCAGAACGATATGATTCCTTTACTCTGAATAATTTAGAAAGTAAAGAGAAATGATGGTAGCTTAGGTGAGAAGGACCTAAAAGTTCAATACTTGGTTTAAAACCCAGAGACTGGGTGTGTTTTCAGAAAGCAACAATTCCAATTACGGTAGCTGTTCATCTTTTGGGAGCATTGGATTGCCCCAAGAATCTGAAGAAAGCTATGCAACCTCTCTCCAAAAATAGAAACATATGCACCTATATGTAATTTTGCATTCAATTCATGAAATTTCACTGCCAATATAATTCTTTTGCATATATAATAGACGAATATCTCCTGCTGAACAAACTAGTTTCTTTTTTTTTTTAAGATTTTATTTTTTATTTGACAGACAGAGATCACAAGTAAGCAGAGAGGCAGGCAGAGAGAGAGAGAGAGAGGAGGAGGAAGCAGGCTCCCTGCCCAGCAGAGAGCCCGACGTGGGACTCGATCCCAGGACCCTGAGATCATGACCTAAGCCGAAGGCAGAGGCTTAACCCACTGAGCCACCCAGGTGCCCAGCAAACTAGTTTCTTAAATAACGTTTGCAAATGCTTGAGAATGTAGGGTTGGTCAAGGTTATGAGTGAGAGACATTGAGGAGCTGTCTGTGTCCCACAGATTTATTAGTGGTGGATCATTTCTTCCCATCCTGCCTCTAAGAAAAACTAGGAACTAAAGCAAGAGAAGACAATGGCATTCCAAGAGAGGCGAATGTTCTTCAGTGTAAACTGGCACCTCAGCATGGGGACATTTTTCTTCTCTACTTACTGGGGGCTTTTGTTCCAGTCATTAAGATCTTTGAGAGTCACTGAATGACTGTGTTGGTCTTGTGTCTTTTACCTAAGATAGTTACCTTCCATGGCACAAAACCCTGTCTCCTAGACTCTAAAATAATATTGTCTCAATCATAGTTTGCAGTGGGAGTGGTTTCAGCATAACAGTATTCATTACTTTTTCCCCACACCCAGTGCTCCATGCAATCCGTGCCCTCTATAATACCCACCACCTGGTACCCCAACCTCCCACCCCCCCCGCCACTTCAAACCCCTCAGACTATTTTTCAGAGTCCATAGTCATTTATTTTTATGTTAAAAAATTATGATTTAGTCTCTTCACAACTTTGAAGTTTATACTACAGTATTGTTGGGCATAATCACTATGTTGTGCATTAGATCTCCAGAACTAATTTATCTCTTAGTTTTAAGTTTGTACCCTTAAACAAAATCTTGTCAATTCCCATAGCCCCCAGCCCTGGGTAACAACCATTCTACTCTATGATTTTACAAGCTTGTTTTTTGTTGGGTGTTGTTTTTTTGTGTTTTTTTGTTTTGTTTTGTTTTTGTTTTTGTTTTAGATTCCATGGATAAGTTAACACAGATGTTTTTATCACCTTTTTTCCCCGATAACTAGAGAATGGTGGGTTCAATGTGCTAGACACATTAGTTCTAAAAAACAATTTAAAGTAGAGGAATTGGACAAGTCAGTCAGACAATCTTTAGTGTTGTTAACTTTTAAATCTGATGAGAAGAGTTATTCTTAAAATGGTATGAACATTGTTAACCCACATGCACAGAAATTAATTAACACAAGTCCAACCTTAGCCCACAGGTCTGGAAAATGCAAACCAGAAATCTGAGCATATTCTCATGGCTTACATTGTGTCTGAGAATTGCCTGACTTATCTTGAAACAGCCAATTGTTTCCAGTGAGTGTAAATACTGAGTTGCCTACAAGCCAATGAAACCACAATGCACCATCGGCATGGATTTGTTTATGTGGGGAAAAAAAAGTCACATTATCACTAGTAGGTTCTTTGAATTGGAGAGACTGAATGGTACCTCAAATACCACAACAATCTCCATCTGAAGGCAAAGTGTATTGACCATGGAACCCCTGAGAAAGATTATTGCTGACAATAGCCTCAATATTCCTCAAAAGAATCTAATGCTTTTGCCAAAGCATGATATTTAAAACAAAAAACAGAGGCCCACAGAAATCCTAAAGCCGTGGACTTAATGGGAAAAAAAAATCATGCAATAAAACAGACTTAGTGTTGTTTGTGGTTTGCTTGTTTGTTGGGAACAACTAAACACATTTAATAAATCATCTACTGGTTTAAAATTTTGTGTTACAAAATAACGAATAACATTGCGAAAGTGAATTTTTAACCCTTTGTAACTAAGAATCCAGAAGAAATCGACCACTAATACATGCATCTGTGATTCAAACACACTGCAACACACGGTAAAATGTGAAATAGAAGGTAATTTTCTGGTTCTTTTCTGAGAATGAAGAGCTAGAACAAGGCTGAAGATCCTCACTCAATTCCTTAATATTCCTTTTTTCTAATTTTCTTCAACACTTTTTTCTGTTTTCCTGATCTAAAAGTAATACATATTTATTGTGGAAAAACATACATAAAACTATGAAGAAACTAAAAACAATCTGTAATTTCACCATTTAAGAATCTAGGTCTATATTTGGGTATATAGGTGAGTACACAATTTTTAAATGAAATGGAGTTCATAGTGTGTGTCTAGATTTGTGCTCTGCTTCTTACACTCAATACCATATCATGAACACATGTGATTTAACAGTTAACATTTTGTCTTTTTTATGCTTTCTTCCTGTTTCCTTTTGCAACAAAGACTGTCCACAGATTCTATTCATAACAATCCTGAAGGAAAATTGTTTTTTAATTATTTTAATTTTTAATATTATTATTTAATATTACTTAAGTATTATTATTTTAATAAGGCATTTTCTTTCAAAAACACTTGGGATATAATTTTGATTTGCATCTAAATACACAGTACTCATTTAGACTTCATTGTTTTCAACACATACATACTTCAAAATCCTTTAAACTACATATTTCTCTGCGTTAACATCTTTTCATCTTCAAGTATTCTTCAAATATACTGGTAAGATACTTGAGAATGTATGTACCTTCCTGCATAAAAGTCAGCTTGGTTTGTGACAAAATTCTGAATCACAGCACTTTTAATGAAACACGTACAAATCCCTCCATGGCATGGAAAAGTTAGAGATTACTCTGATGCATGCACTCTTCAAAGGGAACTTTTTATTCTACTTGAATACTTGTCATTTTTTGGTCATTATTATTTGCACACAATATGCTTCAATTTGTCTAGTGTGTTTCTCTTACGATTTATTTTTTTCCTAGACATGTCAGCATTCAGTCTCCATATATACGTTTTCAATCAGCTCTGATGGTTTCTTCAAAAATATTTTTGAGTATTGCTTATAATTTTTTTTTTGGTGTTTTCTTCAGGAATATGCAAAATCCCAGATTCTCTCCCTGTTCTCTGCTTCATGGCATCTTCTCTCTCATCATTTTCAGACATTTTATTTTCCTCTGCCTCCTAGAAGGGAAACGGTTGTCCTCCACATCATCGACTTGACATTCAGGAGTCTCATTTCTATCTTTATTTCGTCAGTGTGAATTATAATCCAGTATTGGCTCTATAGTTTCTTACTTTTTTTCTCTCAGTTACTCTACTTTTTAATCTTATCTAGCATTTGTTTATTTCAGATCACTCTCTCTTTATGATTTTCTGCCTCTGTTATGTGCAGGTTGCCTTTCTATCTCCTGCCAAGCTATTCGGCAGTCTTCAGTCATTGTTTTCTGGACCTGGAATAAATCACATTCAGAATTCCGCTCTTATTTAGATTTTTTTTTTTAAGATGCTGATGGTTCTATTCCCTTTTTTTACAGTATTTTATCACATTCATCCTTTTTTCTTTTTTAAGTTTGTCCTAGAATGACAGAAGACCTTACTCCTTCAAACCCAACAACCTGCCTAGATTTTCTTGCTTGTTCTACTATGTTGACTCTGGCTGAGTCCACATTTCTTTCTTTTTTTTTTTTTTTTTTTTTTTTTAGAGATTTTATTTATTTAATTGACAGAGAGAGATCACAAGTAGGCAGAGAGGCAGGCAGAGAGAGAGAGAGGGGGAAGCAGGTTCCCTGCTGAGCAGAGAGCCCGATGCGGGACTCTATCCTGGGACCCTTAGATCATGACCTGAGCTGAAGGCAGCGGCTTAACCCACCGAGCCACCCAGGTGCCCCCACATTTCTTATTTATGGAGGGAAGGTAGCTTGAGACTGTGTCTCCTAACCCACTGTCTGGTGGCTGTAGGGTAAACTTCACTCTCGTGGGCCATAATCCTCAGCAAACTGGCCAGTCAGACCAACTTTTCCTCCCCGTTTTGTGCTTTGCTTGTAAAGATGTTGTGCTTCTCTTGGGACGAGTTCTCCTCTAGGGCAATAACACATCACGGCCTCTTCTCCCTTCTTCCTGCCTCTTCATTTCCAGAGTTGGCCTCTGAGTGGGTGCAGAAAAATTCCTGAGGAGCACAGACCTGACTTCAAGAGCAGAACCCTTGTAAAACACAGTTTTCCATTTTACAGTATTTCCAGTAAACTCCCAGGTTTGTTTACAGTAAACAGTTAGGGAAGCGCGAAGTGTTTTCTGACCTCATTTCAGGGGAGCAGTCTTGCTGTTTGGTAGAATAACACCGGAATCGCCTTTCTTAAGTTAGGCATTTTAAAATTCCACCCAGATTCCTATTTTCTCCTATGCTTGTTTTTCTGTCTTGTTTGGCATTGGTTAGGAGAGGCTGGATTAGAAGCTGCTAATAGAGTATCCTTTTAACCTAAGCGGTCTCTTTACGTCTTCAGGTGTGAGTACATGTGAATGTCTTTCCTGAGGCTGCCCTGACAGTGCGATGGCTGAGATCTGTAGCATGAATCTTGGAGAAATGAAAACTCGCCCCACTGGGTAAGAGTCAGGCCAGCCTCCCACCCCATAAGAAGTCCTCTTATAATCTGGCCCTTGTGTATCAGATTCACACACTGCTATGGTGTATTGCTCCCTTTCCATTCCTGAATGTGGGACAACAGCATTTATTGTTGGTATTTCCTAGATGTATGTTAGGGAATTTCTAGGATCTCTTGTTTGTAAAACATCCCATCACGTTGAACAAAACCTGTTTACTTGTGAGTTGAAATTGACAAGAAATAGTTGCATTATTTCTGACATTGTGGTCATATGAATCAAAAATAGATTTTTTGCAAAGTGTATTAATGTTACTGTTACTCGTAATGATAGCTACCATTTAACAGGTAATTATCTCACTACTTCCAATGGTATTTAATGTCTAAATTGATTCAAATATAGAAATATAATTAGACCATCATTATTATAACAGATCTTTGTTAATAAATAAATGAGTGAATCTGTAATTAAGGTTTCCGGAGTCTATGGATTCCATGAAATCGGGTGTGAATTACTGTCTCTGAGAGTTTTTCTATGAGAAGGCCCAAAGTTTTCTGCAGATTCTCAAAGGAGTTTATGATCCAAAGAAGATTAAGGACCATCTTAGGGGCTTAAAAAATATTTTGATAAAGTCAGCAGTTTTTTTTTTCTTTCTATTTTGAAATAGCACAGTGCTCATGAAATAATTAAAATGTTATCAGGAAAGCTAGAAGGCTCATCTTGGGAAAACATACCACGCAATCAACTAACAATCACTGGGTCCTAGGGCATGTGCCTGACTAACCTCTCAGGACATTAGCTGCCTTATTTGTAAGATGAGGCATTTAGAATAAATGGATAAATTCTAAGATCACTCTCTGGTAAGAGATTGTAAGAGTTGTCATGAAGATTCACACATAAACTTAAAAGAAAAGACACGTGGTTAAAAGAATCCTTGCAACAGACAGGATTTTACTGACATCATCAATGAAATACTGAAACAGGATATTAAACACTCAAAGTTTTTAGAACCTCATAAAATCAGTTGCCTCTCAACTTCAAGTCTCTTGAAAGTTAGGCATTTGATTGCAGATGAAATTATTTGATTAGTTTACGCATCATGGTGTCTTAATTCTTTTCCATTGTGACGCTTTGCGTGATGTTCAAAAGCTTCATGAGCCAAAGCAAACATTGTGGTCACCTACTGAGATAGAATAAGCAAACGAAGAGTAAAAAATGGGCTAAACACAATGGCTCATACAATCTAAACATGCGGTCAGAAGAAAAGGAAAACAGCTCTCATCCCCTCTAAAATACTTGGTATAACTTAGCGCCAGGACAATCAAAATGTGGCTGGAAATGAGTGGTGTATAATCACTGTGAGGAGACAAGAGAGAAGTTGGCTGAGAAAGAGTGGACAAGTTTAAATACTGTAGGGGAGTCTTGTTTATTTGCTCTAGAAGAAGTCCAGGCCCTGTTAGCCAGCACCCTGGGATAAGCCTATAAATATTTACTCTCTTCTTGGCTCAAACGCTGGACAAGTGACTGAAAATTACTCACTCCATTTGACTGGAGCTGGGACCACACATCTGACATTTTCAGGCCATTCTGAGTAATTCATCACATCATAAAGAGCTATTTTTTAAATGAAGTGGATTTTTCATTTTGCCAATAAACCATTACTCCATGTGCAACGGATGGGCTCAGAATGGATTCCACTTGACATAACAGAGGTGTTGACAGCTCTTCATATATATATATATATGTCTAATACCCTATTCCCTTTCAAACGCAGCCATTACCCTATAGAGTATTGCCAGAGAAAGTTCGAGGGAAATACCAAACCAGAAAATAACTATGTCTTCAGCAAGAAATCAACATACAGGAAATGGAAATCTTTTTGAGCCACATAAATCAACTAGTTTTTGATCATTAGGAAAACTACTAAAAAAGGGGGGGTTGTTTTCCTATTTTAAATTTTTCCTATTTATTTATTATTAGGGCAACACTACTTAAAGAACACTTACTGGGAATCAAGGAATAGACAAGAAGCCCTTTTCATGCACGCCTAAGCAAGAGGGAGAAAGAAACTGTGGCTGAAAAGTGACCAGTTATTTTCTTGGGGTCAAACTTGTCTGCTGTAAAGCCACAGCTTAAAGCTACTTCAGCCGTAGGCTGAAACTAAAACTCTTCCCACTACCTCACTTTACCAGTTTACTAATTAATGCTGATGCTTACATTTGGACCCTGCAACAACCAAAATAACCAAACCATGTCTTTTTTGTGCAGATGGTGTTTTGTGGTAGTGATATAGCTAGTGAAAATGACACTCTTTGAGTCCTGGAAAGAGGCAGTAGAAAAGGCAAAATGTTCCTTTTAGAAAAAAATGAGGATGAGTGGCCTAACATAAACTGAAGGCATTGCCCCCAAAAGGTACGTGTCATATAAACATGCTTATTCTTGTACTTGCATTATAATGTGTCTCTTTACATGTGGAGAGTACAGCAATGGTCTGTAGTAATCTATCATAATATATCATAGCTTCGGGGCACCTGGGTGGCTCAGTCATTAACATGTGCCTTCGGCTTGGGTCACAGTCCTGGGGTCCTGGGATCAGGCCCTGCATCGGGCTCCCTGCTCGGCCTGCTCCTCCCTCTCCCACTCCCCCTGCTTGTGTTCCTACTCTCAGTGTCTCTCTCTCTGTCAAATAAATAAATAAAATCTCAAAAAAAAACACATAGTTTCAATGTACTGGTTTTCTAGAAGACATAAAAATGAAACATTTTTCATAATCCAATGTTCTCTCCATTATTTCAATAAAAACAATAAACACTGTCCTGTGTACCATTGTTTGAGAAGTAGCTTGTATAGGAATGCCATCCTTGCCCTCAAAAGTCTTACAGACCATGAAGGAGAAGAAGGCGTACATTCACAGATTTCAACAGACATCTCTGCCTATCGGTCATCTCCTATTTCCCATACCATGCCAGGTGCAGAGGAGTTGTGACGCTCCATAAAAACAAATAATGACAACACTTCGCTGTGACAGCATGCGTGATCGATGCTACTTGTTCACTGATCCAAAATGCATTACAAGCTCACCCTCGACAGTTCACAATCTAGTGAAGGGAGACAGATCATTGCCAGGCACACAAGTAAATGACATCTTGGAAAATGTGTCACATAGGTAAGAACGGAGAAGAAAGGAGGAAGCCCACCTTCTGAGCTTCATTAAGGAAGGCCTAAGAGGGACATCTTGAGAGCTGAGGCAGCTCTTATCACGTGACGAGCGTCGAGGCCCGGGTGTCCCATCAGGACAGCGTTGGCGGAGGCTCCGAAGGCAGAAAGGAGCATGGCGTCCTGCAGGCTGTAGGGGAGCCAGTGGGGCTGAAACACCGCAAGCACGGCCAAGTGCACGTGAAAGAAAAACGAGAGGTAAACTTCTGTTTAGAGGAGGTCCACGAGAGGTGCAAAGCACATGAGGATGCACAGGACGAAGGAAGAAGCAAGATCTAGAAGCTGGTACTTGAAGTTCGAGATTGAATAAATGACACGTTTTGAGAGACCACGAACAAGACTGCAGAGCAAACACGCTTTCAGCCCGAGCACATAATATTTACAGATGATCCAAACGTCGGTGCAGGGAGGTGTGATGTGTTAGTTTGCAGTGGTAAGTTTGAGAGGTTTTTAAATAATAAGATTTATGTTTTTAAGTATTAAGTATTTAAGCAATAAGGAAACTGCTTATACTTTGTAAAGACGGAAAGGGGTGCACGGAGGCAAATTCTGAAAGGATTAGTCTGGGGGGACAGGTGAGACAAGTTGTTGGCAGAGACACCCATGTGAGAGCCAGGGTAATCAAAGAGACGTGGGCCAGCAGGTCTAAACTGGGGTGGTCTCATGAAAGTGCTCATGGAGAGAGGACCGCAGATACCGCTCGATTGTTACCAGTCACTAGGTTCGCATTGATGATCTCCGTCCGCTGTCACCCCAACATCTAGAACAACTGTGGGAAGAAACCATTTTCAGGATAGATAAACTATATACGCAGTCATTTCTCTGGTTGCTCTAAAATCTACCCTTCTGTGGAAGCAGATCAGCCACAAAATGTAAGTCTGAACCTTATCACCCTGACTTCCTGTCAAGCCGCAGGAGTTGGATTTCATCTTCATGTGATGACCTCTGAGGAGACTGAGCGAGGCACGTCATAAAACACGTCATAGAACACGTGACCGTAAAACACGCCTCCATGATTGCACTGATGTTAAGAATGTTGTTGAACCATGAGAGACTGTGGACTCAGAGAAACAAACTGGGGGGTTGGGTGAGCCTGGAGGTGGGGATGAAGGAGGGCACAGATTGCACGGAGCACGGGGTGTGGAGCATAAACAATGAATCTTGGAACACGACATCGAAAACTAATAATATACTGTATAGTGACTAACATAACACAATAAAAAAAGAAGAATGTTGTTGAAGGCATGATTCACAATAGCACCCTGGACAAGCTTTAGGATAATATGCCCAGATATTCTTTTCTAGTCTCTTAAGAATGCTTGTGTTGGGGCATCTGGGTGCCTCAGTCAGTTAAGCATTTGCTTTTGGCTCAGGTCATGATCCCAGAGTCCCGGGCCACAGCCCCCCATCCAACTCCCTGCTCAGCGGGGAGCCTGCTTCCACCTCTGCCCCTCCCCCTGCTCGTGCTTTCTCTCCCACTCTCTGTCTCTCTCTCAAATAAAATAAAAATCTGTTTAAAAATTAATGAAATCTTTTAAAAGAGAGAGAGAGAGAAGAATGGGTGTGCTTCTTCCAAGTATTTGATTTATTTTATTCAATGATAATTATTAAATCAGTGACTAATCAGGCTTCCCTATCAGTCATGATTGGACACACTAGAAGCAATTTGTGGCCCTATATTAAGTATGTGAGTCTTCACTGAGTGCCTTTCTCTCTAAGCTTCCATGTTATGCCCTTACCTCTTTCCTTTTCTTCTTTTTACTCTACTTTTTTACTCTCTTTTTACTCTGCATAAAACTTCAAGTTTGTAAGACCTTGTAACTATTTCAGCTATTTTCTAGAACAAGTAACAATAGGATGAAAAGAATGGGATAAATGATGAATAAGTGCTAATTCTTTTTCTTCTAGCCTATCTTTCCTTTCACCTTAATAGACAGGGGTTTTAAAACGAAACTGACAGAATCAAAATCCATCTTTTAAAAAAAAAAAAGCATAAATTGTGCTTATCCACTCATTTCATGTCTTTTTTTTTTTTAAGATTTATTTATTTTAGAGAGAGAGTTTGTGTGAATCAGGGGACGGGCAAAGGGAGAGAATCTTCAACAGGCTCCCCGCTGAACACAGAGACCTGTACAGGGCTGGATCTCACGACCCTGAGATCATGACCTGAGCAGAAACCAAGAGTCGGACGCTAAACTGACTGAGCCACCCAGGCACCCCTCATATCTTCTGCTTAACAGGAGACCAAAAATTGTAAAACCAAGACCTACAATCTCAGACAATTCTGCACTTACAGAAGGCAGAAGATCTGTAGGAGACTAGATGACCTAAGATTAAGGAAAATAAATTTTTAAAGCAATTAGAACAAAAGCAAGGATAAAATGGGAAGGGAAAGGAAATATTTCTGATTTTAACCACTAGATGGAGTAAAGCCAAAAATATCTGCTTGGTGTTGCAATGTTGAGAATATCCCATTACCTACGTAACAAAGTGCTCTCACTGACATGGACACAGTGAAATCCATTTCGATAAGGAATTCTGAATGTGTTCCATGTCACGTTCATAATTTCCTAGACGGACAGGACTTCCAGGCAAGAAGGATGTGATGTTCCCGTAGTAGGTGGTGGAAAGGACCCAGCAAGGTAAAAGGGCTCAAGAGGCCAAAAGGATACAGAGCTGGTGAGGGAAGCCATCGTCCTACGCAGTGGTTAACAGCTGACTCAGACCTGTATTGTGTATTATCCTGGAATAATAAAAAATATAGAATGGTACTAGAGTGTGAGTCTCATTAGTCACCTGCCAGCCCCTCATCTCCAATGAATGGATGTGGGAAGTAGCCACAGTGCCCTTCCTCTTCACATGTAGCATCAGCCCCATTTGCTTGTGCCCTGGAGTAAAAAGATCACAGACATGAACGTAGTCCTATGATTCTAGAAGCCAAAGAGAATGTGTGGTATGTTAGAGATTACCAAAGTTTTAGTCAGTCTCCAAGGCTATTTAGCCAACAAATATTTATGGCCTACCCTATACTAGGCACTGGTGAGCAGAATGAACAAGACAGACCTGGTCATTGACTTTGTGCCTTTTAATAATAATACTAATTGTGCAGTGTACTCTATGCCAGGCTCTTTTGTAATCTCTACATACTCCTTGACTCATGGAAACCTCACATCAACCCTGTAAGGTGGATTTAACTATACTCATTGTATAAATGAAGAAAATAAAACACAAAAAATTAAGTAATTTGGAATTGCATTTTCGGTTCCAATATGTAAGGAGCTTGGAAGTCATCTCTGCTGTCTTCCTAACAAGGAAAAAAAAAAGTTGAATGAGCTAAACCTCAAGAACACTTCTTAGCTTCTTCAGATAATTGAGACAATGAGGTAAACTGTCGCCCTGAAAACTGGAGAAACAAACATATAGATACAGAGAATCACAATTTGTGAAGACCAGAAGCCCAGGACCAAAATTCCACACTGAGTCAGGTATCAGCTTGAACACTTAAAACTGTTAATTGGTGGGTTCTTGGATGCTCAGTGTAGACTAGCTTGAGGAAGAAACCACTGGGGTGTGTGACTTCCACACTTTTGTGAGTTTTACCTCCAGGATTCCTACCAAGTTCTCACAGTGAGATCTAGGGAAAAAAAAAAAAAATCCTCTCCTACTTCCAGCAGAAGGGAAAAGAAGCCATTTTGAAATATGACCCAAATTCTCTCTCCTCCTTAAAATGAGGCTGCCCTCAAGAAAAACTATTTTACCAGATCCTAACTAATAGGAGCCCTTACCAAAGCCCAAACAACCTGGAAAAATGGAAAAATCCAAATCCTGTCTGCTCTAACCAATTGAGTTGGGAAACAGCCAACTTAGACACACTCAAAGATTGAGACCTAAGTGTAGCACCATAGAGTATTTCCCCTCCCCCGCACCTTCCCCATTACCTCAGTGGGGCTCTGGGACAATACCAGAGGATTCCATTATTTTATTCTAAAATAACTGCAAGCCTCAAATCCTGTTTAAAGAGTCTATAGAGGGGTGCCTGGGTGGCTCAGTGGGTTAAGCATCTGCCTTCAGCTCAGGTCATGATCTCAGGGTCCTGGGATTGAGCCCCACATCGGACTCCCTGCTCAGCAGGGAGCCTGCTTCCCCCTCTCTCTCTGCCTGCCTCTCTGCCTGCTTGTGATCTCTCTCTCTGTGAAATAAATAAATAAATAAATAAATAAATAAATAAATTTTAAAAAAAAGAGTCTACAGAAATACCCAAAGCCAACAGAGGTGACAAAAACAATTACACCAGGAGATATTTTAGCCTCTGACACCAGAGCTACACAGATTAACTCCTAGCCAGAAACACGTAAGACCTCATACTGAAAGTTTATCCATCTCTGTTCCTTTTACCAGAGAAAATACATCCAGCTTTCAAGGAAAAAATTACAAAACATGCTTAAAAGCAAAAACCACAGTTGAAAGAGAGCAAGCATCAAAACCAGACCCAAACATGGCACGAAGTTTGGAATGATCAGGCCAGTAATTTACAATAACTATCATTAATATGCTAAGGACACTCATAGAAAAGACGGACAACATAAAAGAAGAGATGTGTAATATAAGTAGAATGATGGGAATTCTAAGAAAGAATCAAAGGGACATGCTAAGGGAGGAAAAAAACCTGTTACAGGATCAGGAATGTACCTCATGGGCTGATGAGACTGGGCATAGCCAAGAAAAGAACCAGTGATCTTAAAAATATATCAATATATCAAACTTCCAAAGTTGAGAGGCAAAAACAAACAAACAAAACAAAACCCAAAAGTGCAGATTAATAAAAGGGGGGGGCAGAATACCCCAGAAATATGGGGACAATTAAAAATGTACAATATGCACAAGATGGGAATACCAGAAAGAGAGGAAAAAGAGGAAGGAACAGAGGAATAAAATAAAATACAAAGGTAAGTTTCTTGATCTTGGCAATGATTTCTGGTTTGTTTGTTTTTTTTTTGGGACACCAAAAACAAAGACAAAACAAACAAACAAACAAACAACCCCAGTAGGACTACATCAAACTAAAAAAGCTTCTGTATAACAAAGGAACTATCAATACAATAAAAAGGCAACTTACTGAATAGGAGAACATATTCACAAATCATAAAGCCTATAAGGGGTAAACAGCATATCATATATATAAACTCATACAACTCAATAGAAACAAAAAAACAATCTAATTAAAATTTTAACATCTGAAGATATATTTTTCAAAAAAAAAAAGGCATACAAATAGCCCACAGGTACATGAAGAGATGTTCAGCATCAGTAATCATTAGGAAAATGCAAATCAAAACTACAATGAGATACCACCTCACACTGGTGAAAATGGTTGTTTTTATACCCTGACATGTTAGTGAATTGCTGTATGAATTCTAGTAGTTTGGAGGTGGAGTCTTTTGGGTTTTCCATATAAAGTATCATGTCATCTGCAAAGAGACAGTTTGACTTCTTCTTTGCCAATTTGAATATCTTTTACTTCTTTTTGTTTTCTGATTGCCGTTGCTAGGACTTCTGGTACTATGTTGAACAACAGAGGCAAGAGTGGACATCCTTGTTGTGTTCCTGATCTCAAAGGGAAGGCTGTCAGCATTTCCCCATTAAGGATGATATTCGCTTACACACTAACAATGAAAATATACAAAGGGAAATTAGAGAATTGATTCCACTTACTATAGCACCAAGAACCATAAGATACCTGGTAATAAACCTAACCAAAGAGGTAAAGGATCTATATTCAAGGAACTACAGAACATTCATGAAAGAAATTGAAGACGACACAAAAAGATGGAAGACCATTCCATGCTCATGGATAGGAAGAATAAACATTGTTAAAATGTCTGTACTGCCTAGAGCCATCTATACTTTCAATACCATCCTGATCAAAATTCCACTGGCATTATTCAAAGAGCTGGAACAAACAATCCTAAAATTTGTATGAAACCAGAAGAGACCCTGAATTCCTAAGGAAATGTTGAAAAAGAAAAACAAAACTGGAGGCATCATGTTGCCTGATTTCAAGTTTTACTACAAACCTGTGGTCACCAAGACAGCATGGTACTGGCACAAAAACAGACACACAGACCAGTGGAACAGAGTAGAGAGCCCAGATATGGAACCTCAACTCCATGATCAAAAAATCTTTGACAAAGCAGGAAAAAATATACAGTGGAAAAAAGACAGTCTGTTCAATAAATTGTGCTGGGAAAATTGAACAGCTCTGTGCTGAAGAATGAAACTCAACCATTCTCTTACACCATCCACAAAGAAAGATAAACTCAAAATGGATGAAAGACCTCAATGTGAGACAGGAATCATCAAAATCCTAGAGGAGAACATAGGCAGTAACCTCTTCGACATCAGCCACAGCAACTTCTTTCAAGATATGTCTCTAAAGGCACAGGAGACAAAAGTGAAAAAGAACTTTTGGGACTTCATCAAGATCAAAAACTTCTGCACAGCAAAGGAAACAGTCAACAAAACAAAAAGGCAACCCATTGAATTGGAGAAGCCATTTGCAAATGACACTGCAGAAAAGGCTGATCTCCAAGATCTATAAAGAACTCCTCAAATTGAAACACACAAAACAGATAATCACGTCAAAAAATGGGCAGAAGACATGAAAAGACACTTGTCCAAAGAAGACATACAAATGGCTAACAGACACATGAAAAAATGTTCATCATCATTAGCCATCAGGGAGATTCAAATCAAAACCACATTGAGATACCACCTTACACCAGTGAGAATGGCCAAAATTAGCAAGACAGGAAACAATGTGTGTTGGAGAGGATGTGGAGAAAGGGGAACCCTCTTACACTGTTGGTGGGAATGCAAGTTGGTACAGCCACTTTGGAAAACAGTGTGGAGATTCCTTAAGAAATTAGAAACAGAGCTTCCCTATGTCCCTGCAATTGCACTACTGGGTATTTACCCCCAAAGACACAGATGTCATGAAAAGAAGGGCCATCTGTACCCCAATGTTCATAGCAGCAGTGGCCACAGTCGCCAAACTGTGGGAAGAACCAAGATGCCCTTCAACAGATAAATGGATAAAGAAGATATGGTCCATATATACGATGGAGTATTATGCCTCCATCAGAAAGGATGAATACCCAACTTTTGTATCAGCATGGATGGGACTGGTGGAGATTATGCTGAGTGAATTAAATCAAGCAGAGAGTATCAATTATCTTATGGTTTCACTTACTTGTGGAGCATAAGGAATAACATGGAAGACATTGGGAGACGGAGAGGAGAAGTGAGTGGGGGAAAATAGGAGGGGGACAAAAACCATGAGAGACTATGGACTCTCAGAAACAAACTGAAGATTTTGGAGGGGAGGGGGTGGGGGGTTGGGTGAGCCTGGTGGTGGGTATTAAGGAGGGCACATATTGCATGGAGCACTGGGTGTAGTGCATAAACAATGAATTTTGGAACACTGAAAAAATAAAATAAATAAAATTTAAGGGGCACCTGGGTGGCTCAATGGTTAAGCATCTGTCTTCAGCTCAGGTCATGATCCCAGGTCCTGGTATTGAGCCCTGCATCAGACTCCCTGCTCTGCAAGAAGCCTGCTTCTTCCTCTCCCACTCCCTGTGCTTGTGTTCCCTCTCTCGTGCTCTCTCTCTCTATCAAATAAGTAAAATCTTTAAAAAAAAAAATCTGTTGAGGGGCACCTGAGTGGCTTAGTGGGTTAAAGCCTCTGCCTTTGGCTCAGGTCATGATCATGGGGTCCTGGGACCGAGCCCCACATCAAGCACCGCATCAGGTTCTCTGCTTAGCAGGGAGCCTCCTTCCTCCTCTCTTTCTCTGCCCACCTCCCTGCCTACTTGTGATCTCTGTCAAATTAAAAAAAAAAAAAAACTTAAAAAAAAGACTTTATTAAAAAAATTTGTTGAATTAAACTTTAAAAAAAGGTTCTTTTTAAAAGGTAAAAAATAGCAAGTGTTATGTGTAGAATATGGAGAAAAGATAGCCATAGTGCACTGTTAATGAGATTATAAACTGGTACGACCACTATGAAGAATAGTTTGGAGGTTCTCCCCCAAATTTGAAGTACAACTACCATATGCTTCAGCAAATCTATTTCTGCATATTTAAATAGCCTGTTGTAAAGCAATTGTCTAAATAAGTGAAACATATAAACAACTTAAGTATCCATCAACAGGTGAATGGATAAAGAAAATGCAAAGAAATATTATTCAGCCACAAAAAAGAAGGAACTTCTGCCATTTGTGATAACATAAACTGAACTTGAGGGCATTATGCTAATTGAAATAAGTCAGGCAAGAAAGCCAACTACTGTATGATCTCACTTATGTGTGGATTTTTTAAAAATCAAATTTACAGATACAGAAAACAGATTGGTGGTTGCCAGAGATTGGGGGTTGGGAGGGGTGAGCAAAATGGGTGAGGTGGCAAAAGATACAAACTTCCAAGTCCAAGAGAAATAAGTCCTGGGAATGTAATATTTTAAAAATCAGGGGTTCCCTGGGCGCCTGGGTGGTTCAGCGGGTTAAGCTGCTGCCTTCGGCTCAGGTCATGATCTCAGGGTCCTGGGATCGAGTCCCGCATTGGGCTCTCTGCTCAGCAGGGAGCCTGCTTCCCTTCCTCTCTCTATGCCTGCCTCTCTGCCTACTTGTGATCTCTTTCTGTCAAATAAATAAATAAAATCTTAAAAAAATATATCAGGGGTTTCGGGATGCCTGGGTGGCTCAGTGGGTTAAAGCCTCTGCCTTTGGCTCAGGTCATGGTCCCAGGGTTCTGGGATTGAGCCCCACATCCGGCTCTCTGCTCAGCGGGGAGCCTGTTTTCTCTCTCTGCCTCTGCCTGCCTCTCTGCCTACTTGTGATCCCTGTCAAATAAATAAAATATTTTTTAATAAAATCAAGGGTTCCTGGGTGGCTTAGAGTGTTAAGCTTCAGACTCTTGATTTCAGCTCAGGTCATGATCTCAGGGATGGAAGTAAGGAGATGGAGCCCCATGGCAGGCTCTGGGCTCAGGTGGGAATCTGCTTGAGATTCTTTCCTTCTCCCTATCCCTCCTCCCCTACTTCTCGTTCACATGTTCTCTCTCTAAAATAAACAAATCTTTAAGAAAATTAAATAAAAAATGCAACAGAATACACAAGAACTATGATATAATTACAACAGACACAACACACGTATAATGGGAATGCCAGAAGGAGAAGAAAAAGAGAAAGAAATGGAGGGAAGTTTGATGTAATAATCATGGAGAATTTCCCAGTATTAATGACATCAAACCACAGATCCAACTAGCTCAGAGAATACCAAACAAGGGAAATACCTAAGAATCTACACATAGGATATTATATCCAAACTGCAGAAAATTAAAAAAAATAAAAAAAAAAAGTCTTGAAAGAAAAATCTAGAATTCTATATCCAGGAAAACTATCCTTCAAAAATGATACAGAAGAAAAAAAAAAAAGAAGACTGAGACAAATAAAGATTGAGGAAAAGTATTTCCAGTAGACTTGTTCTGCAATAAACTTTAAAAGAAGCTTCAGAGAGAAAGAAAGTGATATAGGTCAGAAATAAGGATCAACGTAATTAAAGAGAGAACATTAAAGAAAGACTAAATAAAGGTAAAGTCCAGACTCTTATTTTTCTTATTAATTGGTCTCACGGGGATGGAGGAGCAGGGGGGATGAATGGGAGGAGCACAGGGATTTTTAGGACAGCGACACTATTCTGTATGGTACTGTAGTGGTTACATGACATGAGGACAAAACACAAAGAATGAGCCCTAAATTAAACTATGGACTTCAGTTAATAATAATGTACCAATATTGGATCATTAATTGTAAAAAAAAAAAAATGTAGCATGCCAATGCAGGGTGTTAAGAATAGGAGAAACCAATAAAAGGGAGAAGGAATATACAGCAACTCTGTGTTTTCAGTTCAGTTTTTCTGTAGACTAATTTTTTAAGGTTAAGTAAATAGCAAAATAGCAGAGCTGGAATGTAAACCCAGAAGATCTGGCTCCCATGCTCGTACTCTTAACCGCTATGGCATACTGTCTGTCTGTCTAAAGAGGGAGAAAGACATTGCAAGATAATGACCAGAGTGAGGAATGCCATGAAAAATTGGGTGTTGGGACGCCTGGGTGGCTCAGTTGGTTAAGCAGCTGCCTTCGGCTCAGGTCATGATCCCAGCGTCCTGGGATCGAGTCCCACATCGGGCTCCTTGCTCCACAGGGAGCCTGGTTCTCCCTCTGACTCTGCCTTCCACTCTGTCTGCCTGTGCTCGCTCCCACTCGCTCTCTCTCTGACAAATAAATAAATAAAATCTTAAAAAAAAAAAAAAGAAAAATTGGGTGTTAATAAGAGTATATAAGTGGGACATTGTTTTTTTTTTTCTTAAGATTATTTATTTATTTATTTATTTGACAGAGAGGGAGAGACAGTGAGAGAGGGAACACAAGCAGGGGGAAAGGGAGAGGGAGAAGCAGGCATCCCGCTGAGCAGGGAGCTCGAGGTGGGACTCAATCCCAAGACACTGGAATCATGACCTGAGCCAAAGAGAAAAACTTAAGAAGTGAGCCACTCAGGTGCCCCTTTGTTATTTCTAGTCCTTGTAGGGCTCCTGCTTATAACAGTCAACTCAATTTCTTTATTTCCCCCCTTAAGATACATATATTTTTTAAATTTTTTAATTATTAGTTATTAACATATAATATATTATTAGCCCCAGGGGTACAGTCAACTCAATTTCTTAAACCTAATCCTTAAATGTGCAGCCATTCAAAATATTCTTGGATTATATGCCCCATGTGTATCTATTGAGGGAAAATGCATAAATATCAAGTGTAAACTTTTAGAATCAATAAAAACCTTTATTATTGGACTAATGAATTTGATCAGGGCTGTTGAATCAATAAAATCAAGAAATTTTTTCTCTCTCCCAGGATAATACTTCTCTCTCTCATTATTAACAAAATAAATAGTATCCGGAAATTACAGATATTTTACCCAGACCCTGTCTGATTCACTCTTTGAATGATTTCTATGTTCAGAAATGACCTATAAGTAGGCAAAAGAGAAAATATCTACTTAGGAGGATTTTAGGAATGTGAAAGATATTGCTGCCTGTTGTAGCCATCCTCCAAGATGACCAATGATTCCTGTCTTCTGATACCCAGACCCTCGTATAGCTTTCTTCCACATTAAACTAGGGTTGATCTGTGAGTCCAGTAGAATTGCTTCCAGTAGAAGTAATTCTATGGCACTTCTGAAATTGAGTTATGGAAGACAACATGACTTCATTTATTTTTTTTAAAGATTTTATTTATTTATTTGACAGACAGAGATCAAAAGTAGGCAGAGAGGCAGGCAGAGAGAGGGGGAAGCAGGCTCCCCACTGAGCAGAGAGCCCAATGCGGGGCTCGATCCCAGAACCCTGAGACCATGACCTGAGCCAAAGGCAGAGGCTTTAACCCACTGAGCCACTCGGCACCCCCAACATGACTTCATTTAGATTGCTCTTTCTCTCTCATGTCACTCACTATGGGGAAGATCAGGTGGCTTGTCATGAGTGATCCTATGGAGATGCCCATGTGGAGGTTAACTAAGGTGTCCTGCCAACAACCACGTGAGTTGGGCTTGGGAGTAGATGCCCCAGCCCTACCCAAACCCCCAGTTACTGCAGCCCCAGCAACTTCATGAGAGATGCTGAGCTAGACCCCTCCAGCTAAGTCTAGATTCCTGACTCCCAGAAACTATTAGAGATAATAAATATCTGTTATTTTAAGTCTCTGAATGTTGAGGTAATGAAGCAACAGAAAATTAATACATACCTATGAATTAATTCATTTATTCAGTATCAGTAGACATCTAGTCTTTCAATTATTATGAAATACTTCAGAGACATAATAAAACAAAGAATCTGCCCTCTAGGAGCTAACAGAACCTTTTGAAGTGTGGATACACAAATAGTTTTAGTTCAAGTTGATGAGTGCAATGAAAAAGTTACATAAAAACACACACAAAAAGAGGGACTCAGTCTATCCAGGAGAGTTTGGCAAAGCTTCATAGAATTTTTATACTTGAATTATGTCTTAAAGAACACATAGAAGTTAGCTAGTAGGGAAAGAAAATACATTTTAAAGGAGCAGACGTGAGCCAAATGCAGAATTCATGAGACAGAATGGTGTACTCAGGAATTTGGAATCTGTTTATGCTGCTGGAATAAAACATTGGAAGCAGAAACTGCAAGACATGTATCCATGTATCTAGTGAGGGAGACTGACCCAAGATTACAGAGGGTACTGTAACTCTCCCACTACTGGATATTTACCCTAAAGATACAAATGTAGTGATGCGAAAGGGGTAGGTGCACCCCTTGTTTATAGCAGCAAAGTCCACACTAGCCAAACTACAGAAAGATCCTAGGTGTCCATCAACAGATGAATGGATAAAGAAGATGTGGTATATATACACAATGGAATACTATGCAGCCATCAAAAGAAATGAAATCTTGCCATTTCCGACAACGTGGATGGAATTAGAGGGTATTATGCTGAGCGAAATAAGTCAATCAGAGGAAAGACAATATCATATGATCTCCCTGATTTGAGGAAGTTGCAAGGCAACATGGGGGGTTTGGTGGCTGGGAAAGGAATAAGTGATACAAGACGGGATCAGGAGGGAGACAAACAATAAGAGACTCTTAAACTCACAAAACAAACTGAGGGATGCCGATGGTGGGGGGGGCATTGGGTTATGGACACTGGGGAGGGTATGTGCTCTGGTGAGTGCTGTGAAGTGTAAACCTGGCAATTCACAGACCTGTACCCCTAGGGTTAATAATACATCATATGTTAATAAAAAATAAAAAATTATTTTAAAAAAGATTACAGAGGGTACTGACACTGCTTCCCCTTTAACAAAATCAGTATTAATACTTTTGTCTAAAATTAAAACCCCGACATTCCTGATAGGGAAACATGACATACTAGTTCACACCTTGAGGCAGTGATGTGTAAAACACTGAAAATCAGGAAATATGCACACATTTTAATTACAACTCTCCATTAATAGGAAGCAACTGGATGTTATGTAAATTTTGGTGGTCTTTTAGATACGAGGTGGCAGGGCAAGTGTTGGTGAGTCAGTGGGAACTAGAGAATAAGAAGAAATGATACCACATTCAGCAAGCCAGATCTCTGGTTTTAAATAAAGTCTGCCTGAATCATTTTGTTTTGTTTTGTTTTGTTTTAATTATATTATCAAGAGTAATTGGATTATTTCAAATGTTGTTTCTAGAGTTTAATTTTAAAATGAAATTATATTGGCCATTCGTAGCACAAATGGGACGGCCATTTGTTTCCCCCTCCAGTATTTGCTTGCAATCTGAGTATTCGCCTTCTCTGAGAATGAAAGAGAAAGTAAATGGTTTGGGATTTGGGGAGGAACATGCTATGGGACTTATTAAAGATGGCAGCATAGCCCAGTTCTTCTCTTCTCATTTGGGAAATCTGTTGCTGGAGGAGAAAGAAAATGTGAGAAAGAGGAAGAAGTCAGCATTTTTTAAACCTCTATCAGAGGTCAGGCTCTGCTTGGTGTTTTCTGTATGTTTCACTTAATCCTCACACACTTGTGAGATGTGCTTTATTAATTCTCTTACAGAAATATGGAAATAGGGTTTCCGAGAAGTTAATTTGCCCCAAACTGCAAAGAACACTGCTTTCAAAGTCTTGTTTTTTTCTTTAATGTGGGTCAACTGTTGACCCATAGACAATGCTAACTACCAGGACAAAGTTATTCCTTCACTCAATAAACACATTCTTGGATCATAACCGGAAGTAACTTTACTCCAACAACCCACATGGAAAGAGCCAAGAGCACCTGACAAGGTAAATAAGAGGAAGGCTTTCTCCGACTCAGTCTCAAAACATGAATGACTCCTTCGTCCAGAAGTGAAGTCATGACTGTTCAACTTTTTAAAAAGATTCCAAATGAAAATGTCCTCATTACCCTTTTGGAATTATGAGTCTAATATGTGCTTCTGTAGAAGAAGAGAAAGAGAAAAATGAAGAAAGAGGAAGAAATGGATAAGGGGGAAATATGGTACTTTAGAAGTACTATGCTGCCCAGAAATAATCACTGTTGAAAACTTGTACAGATTTGTACGAACTTTTTTCTAGATAAGAGTATGTATATATGTGCATGTGCGCCCACATATATGTACACACATACACAAAAATGTGAGATTTTTCTGTAAGGACGTCTCCAGAATCTGCTTTTCTTTTTCATGGAACAATATATTATATAAACATGCATGTTAATATGCACATATCTTCCCTGTATTCTATATTTCAGAAATGGCTGCAAATTTAAATAGCATTTCAAGAGCAAAAGGAAACTAATAAAAAGTGCATGATGCAAATGTACAACTACTTTCTAGCTGGTTGGCTCAAAAGCAAGATACTATCACATGAAATTTTACTGCGGGAGGAAGAAGTTAAAAACCTTAGCTGGACTACAAATTACTGAAGTCAAGCAGTACCTGAGGTGCTCCTCAGACCTGGCTTTTGGTGCTGCCCTTTCTTTGCCCTGATAGCCTGTGTACCTCATGTCACCCTCCTTCCCGCTGTCCTTGTGGGGATGTCAACCTCCCAGACATGCCCACTAACGAGGTCTTTCCTATTCCCACCGTGCCAGCTTCTCTGTCCTAGTGCTCGTTCCCATGGTACTGCGTCCCCCTTCACACCAGGAGCATCCCACAGAGAGGTACTTACATAAGCAGCAGCAACTTGATTCTGGTAAAAACCTAGCTGGGGCTTATACTCGAAACAGTTGTTTATTTAGCTGTTCTCATTGAGTAATACAATCACTAGTTTAGAAAAGGATCTCTTGTCTTTTTAGCTGACTCTAAGCCACCAGAGAAGAATTTTTCATAGAGTACAGAGATGATTTTTATCATGTGAATTCTAAATAAACCTTCTAAGTAAATTCTAAATTCTAAATAAATCTTAAAAATTTGCTGAAAATTTCATCCAGCCATTTTCAAATTAAGTGATGAGAAAATGGGGGGTGCGGGGGGAGAAAAATAAAAATATTTAGTTAAAATGGTGTTGTTTACATTGATCAGAAGTCTACCAACGAGGGACCATTGTTCAAATCCCGACGGCTGCCTGTGTTTATAAATAAAGTTTTATTGGAACACAGCCACATACATTCACTGATATATCACCTATGGCTGCCTTTACTCTAGGATAGTACAGTTGAGTAGTTGTAGCCTAAAAGACCAAAACGTATTTACTATCCAGCCTCTAGTACACAAAATATTTGCCAATCCCTGATATATACCAATATTCTTCAATAATAACTTCTGATTATTTTATGTGTTGTCTCTCTTAGAATTCTAGAATTTTGGGTAGATACACAGTGCTTTCGCCTAATGAAATACTCCCAGTGGAAACAATTCTTAGAAGGACAGCTGCTTAGTGAGACAGGTTTTTCTCTCTGGGCACTGTGAGATGCTTCCTTCCTCCCCCTCTAATGACATCACTCTGAGGGTGTCTCAAATGCCGTTTTACACCATTCATTCTTGGCACCACAGCTACGCTTGGAAAGAGCCATACCATACTACCAGCAAGTCTGCTCTCTGCTTACCAGAAAGGAAGAAAAAAGTTAGCCAAAAAGTGGGTGGAGGGCGGATGACTTACTGGTATCTCCTCCACCCTTCCTGCCTCCTGTCCCTGCGCCGATCACCCGAGAGAAGCCTGAGGAGTGGGAGGGGCTGGGGGCCGGAGCCTGAGTGCCTGCAGATGTGGGTGTGTGCGAATGAGACCAAGGCTGTCGTGGAAAGGCTGCGCGCTCAAAGGAAAGCCAATGGGTCTCCAGGGACCGAGAGCATCTGTAGGAAATTACAAACGAGAGCATGTGTATTTAAGGGGGAGAAACTCGGGCTTCAACACAATGAGTGATAGAGATGTGCCCGGGCCCAGGACAGTGAGCGTGTGAGAGACGGAATAAGGCGAGGGCGAGTATGTGTCACAGAAGTGCCATACGGGTGACTAAGTGTCTGTGCGAGAAAACAGAGAAGAAAAATAAACGAAAGAAATGAGAAGAGAGGGAAATACATGGATGAAACCGAGATTCTTTCCAGTAAGAGGGAATGTGTGTCCGTACGATGCCACTTTAGTGCAGCTCCGGTGGACGTCAGTTCAATGCCACTAACAAAAAAATTCATCCTTAATCCATCATAACGCCTCTGGGCTGAAAAGGGTAATGGAACTGGATGATGAGAGGGTTAACTAAATCCCTGCATTTTAGTAAGTTGACGTAATTTAAATAATGTAGATGGGAAAGGCATATTAACGATAGAAGTAAGAACCACCTCATGAAGTATGTGGTTTTCCAATGTTTTGTTGAGATTTCTGTTCCATCAGTTATTGTAATGTAGCATAATTAATAGTTTGCCAGACCATAAGCTGAGTCTCCTCTACAATGTCCTATACACAGTTATAATTATTAGGCATATGCTGGATCGATTAATAAATAAGTGAAATAGGTTAGTTCTAGATTGAAAATTGCAACTCTGGCCTCCAGCCTGCAGATGATAAAAAGATGGCTGTTCCCGGGGCCTGTAGGCTCTAATACTTCCTCCAGTGCTAAGCATACAATGGAAAGAATCATGGGTCTTATCACCACAAATGGGAAATAATGACATATGCACAGGGTCTTCACTGCAATGGTTTTTAACATCACTCTCAGAACAGCAAAGTATTAGAACCGGGTTATGGCTGCCCAGATCCCCGGCCATAGGAATAAAACATTCTCACTTTGGACCTGGCTATCGACCCATGTACAGGAAGAATAGGTCTGGAGTTGTGTATTGCTCAGATAAGGCGTAAGAAAGCAGCAACCCAAGTCCAAGCATTTACACCTGCTGTACCTACGTGAACACCTCCATTAAGTTGAACTATTCTCCCAAGCAGAATGGACATATCCTGCCCAGCAGAAAGTTATAAGATAAAGACCAGCCCAGCAATTAGATTTGGGTTCAGATAGTGAACCTGAGAACTGTATAGTTACAGAGCTTCAAAACTCCTTAGAGAGGAATGAACATACACTCTAGTCTCCCCAGGAGAGCTCCAGTTCTTTCCTAGGGCTGGTATAATTCACTGTAGAAAGTAAATTGTATGATCGACCTGCTCAGAAATTACCTAGTGTTCACTTTACAGATGAGACACTTGCCTGGGCAATGAAGTAACCAGCCCAAAGTCACAAAGCTAATAAATTTAATGGCACTTTAACGGAAACATCCTAAATGAGAAGAATGTTTTTCATTCCAGACTATAGCCAAAAGGTTCCTTTCTGCAGAAAACTCAGGAGAAAGCTTTCACTTCTCTATTAGGCAATTCTACAATTACTGAAGCAAAAACTGAAGGAAAACACTTCAAAGAGACTATTTTGTTTCCCAAGGCTTGAGCTCTAGAAGTGTTTCTTCATTCCTAAAGAAAATGCATAGATCTAGGAGGAAACATTTTGATCTGACGCTGACATTGGCCTCATCTCAAGTAAAACCTGTAATCATGGCCATCCAGAGGGTGATGAACTCCAGTTCGGTGGCCCAAGCGGGACTGAGACTCTTCCTGGCATGGGAGGCAGGATGGGTAGTCTGGCCACCAGGAATAACATTTACTGCCTTCGTATTAGTGCACTGGATATTTATAGACATATTTTTTAAGGATTTGTTATAAAACATTCCTTGCTACATAATACTTTGGACCCTAAAACAACTCAGTACAGAGATCACATTTAGAGGTCAGGGAAAGTCTCCAGTAATCTTAAGCAATCCATTGAATCTTCACTGACAAAAAATAAAAAAATAAAAAACAGTTGAATCATCTCATGAACACAGAAAGCATAGTGAAGATACGTGTGGTCCTTATGTCAGAGGACTAGTTCCTCATGCGGCTGGCAGGTTTTCCCGGTTCAAGCTTCTCACAAGAACCCGGGTTAATCTTTCCAGTGGATGATCCAGTTGACTCCATTATTTCCCTAGTTTCAAACACAGAGAACTCATGGGCCTAAGGGAAATTTTAAAATATCAGCAGAATTTAATAAATAGGTGTCTTGCAAAGGCCCAAACACGGGGCCCTTATTTCAGATGCCTTTGGTCCCTTAATCTTCCCTAATGTTGTCCAGTAGTGTTCACATCTCCAGAAACAGAAGACCAGGTGATTCTCCACAATGAGAATTTCCTTTCACTTACAGTCCTGGGCATACACAGCAGTCCCAAGATGTTTCCTACCAACCTGAGAACTTCTGTCTTCTGAATCTCCCTAATGGCTCAGCTCTAGAAGAATCTGCAACACAGACTGTTCCTTTACAGAGTAGAAGAAACTCACCCCCAAACCTGATGGGTTCCAAACTCTTAATAACAGGAACTGTGTGTCTTTTTTTTTTCCAATGTGAAGTATGTTATTTATTTATTTATTTATTTGTTTGTTTATTTTATTTTCAGCATAACAGAATTCATTGTTTTTGCACCATGCCCAGTGCTCCATGCAATCCGTGCCCTCCATAATACCCACCACCTAGCTCCCCCAACCTCCCACCCCCCGCCCCTTCAAAACCCTCAGGTTGTTTTTCAGAGTCCATAGTCTCTCATGGTTCACCTCCCCTTCGAATTTCCCTCAACTCCCTTCTCCTCTCCATCTCCCTATGTCCTCCATGTTATTCCTTATGCTCCATAAGTAAGTGAAACCATATGATAATTGACTTTCTCTGCTTGACTTATTTCACTCAGCATAATCTCCTCCAGTCCTGTCCATGTTGCTACAAAAGTTGGGTATTCATCCTTTCTGATGGTGGCATAATACTCCATAGTGTATATGGACCACATCTTCCTTATCCATTCGTCCGCTGAAGGGCATCTTGGCTCTTTCCACAGTTTGGCAACTGTGGCCATTGCTGCTATAAACACTGGGGTAAAGATGGCCCTTCTTTTCACTACATCTGTATCTTTGGGGTAATACCCAGTAGTGCAATTGTAGGGTCATAGGGAAGCTCTATTTTTAATTTCTTGAGGAATCTCCACACTGTTCTCCAAAGTGGCTGCACCAACTTGCATTCCCACCTACAGTGTAAGAGGGTTCCCCTTTCTCCACATCCTCTCCAACACCAATCTGTGTGCACAACTTCCAAAGTCAAGATGTTAGCAGAGTTATGCTTCCCCAGAAGCCTCTCAGGAAGGACTCTTCCTCATCTCTTCTAGAGACTAGTGGTCCCAGGCACTCCTGGGCTTGAAGCACAAGAACTCCTCTATCTTCACGTAGCTGTAGTCCATCTGTGTCTATGTCTGTCTCCAAATTTCCCATTTCTTATAAGGATATCACTCATATTGGATTAAGGGTCCACACTCACCATTTCATGTTAATTTGATGTTGTCTGCAAAGGCCTCATTTCCAAATAAGGTTGCATTCGTAGGTACCCAGGGTTAGGACTTCAAAATATCTTTTTAGGCAGACACAATGCAATTCATAATAAGGATCATCATTGGTTAAAGATTTCTTCCTCATGCCTTATCATTCTGTTTTCTTTCTTGATTCTGCTCTTTCTATATCCTTTCCCTTGGAATTTTGGTCCCCTTCCATAACTTCAAACTGAATCTTTATTCAGATGATCTCAGTGTGAATCCTCAGCTCAACTTCGCTCCTGAGCACTTTATAACTACCTAAAAGAAATATCACCTATGATTCAATGAATCAGGAACACTAAATCAAAAATTAATCATGTACTGTAGGGTGACTAACATGACATAATAAAAAAATAATAAATCTGAAGAAAAGAAATACCACTTAGATGCCTCACTATTACTTCAAACCCATTATTTTCAGAATATTATTATTATGGAATATTATTTTCTCATCTAATCTAATTTTCATTCTGACTTTCCAGTTTCAATTAGTACTAAGATAATTGACCCCCTTACTCTGGTCAGTAAATAGCCATTCTTGACACCAGTGTTCCTCATATTTTCAACTGAGGTCTTCTTATTTCTTCCATGATGATCTACATTTTAATTATCCAATTTGTCACTTCCTTTCTCTTCATTCCCATGATCCTGTCCTTGTTCTGGCTTCATCACTTTTTGTATGATAATCATGTAGTCCTCTCTTCTTCATTCTGGTCTATCCTGGAGATCACACCATCTATGCCCTAACTGGCTTATTTAGTAGATAAAACACCTTTGATGATTCTACATTGTCTATATGATGAAAACCAAAGAAATGAATCCACAAATGAGTGAATTAATTCAAAAAGAATAAAACTCAGCCTGATGCAATAAGTCGTGGCTGTTACTGCACTTGTTTGTCCAGAAAGTTTGCTCATTTCTCATAGGATGACAGGTGAGCTGGGACACAGGCTTGTCCAGTCACAATGCCCATTCTCACTGTTACGTGATTGGATGAGGGTCATCACATGACCGAAGCCAAGTGGATTAGAGCCCAGTCACTTGGTTTCCTGATTTAGAGCTGGAGAAGAGGCAGCTTTGCCTCTAATAGCAATAATAGAGGGATGGGTAGTTAGGGTGATAGGGGGCCATTGTTTTTAACTCTATTCTGCAAAGACTTGCAGAATAGCAGGAGAGAAAACAACCAAACCAAGAGAAGAAAATGAAACAAATGGGTGGGGGCGGGGGGGTTGGAGTCCTAGAGCCCGGCATGCTGGTTGTCACCCTTCTCATCCCTGTAGTCTTCTCTTGGTTTTTTGAAGTGCCATGAGGTTTTTCCAACACCTTATTTTCCTGAAGCCTAGAGGTTTTTTGTTGTTGTCATTTGTTTTTGTTTATTTTCCTGAAGAGCTCTAAGTTATTAATGTATTTTGCATTTAGTTGCTTACAATGAATGAATGCTGACACAACTGCCATTCTTGACCTTTCTAGTGACCCATGTCCACTCTGCAAATATTCCTCCTATTCCTTCCCATCATCAAGGCTCTCCTCTGGATGAACAGGCCTGCACGCTCCCTGAGCCATCTCTGAGCCTGCCAGCTCTCTTTGTTCCTTGTTGATCTACCTTCTGGGAACGTTCTTCCCCCATACTTCTTTTATTCCACGGACCAAAATCCTCCTCATACTTCACAACCGAGTTCAAATTTCACCTCCTCCGAAGCCTGTCCTGCTCATGAGAGCCAGAGTAATCATTCCGTTGAACTCCATAATCTGTTTCATCTCTGCTTTTGCTTGCATTTTGGATAATTGTACACAACCGGACTCTTGTTCATGCAGGGCTTTGTTTTGTGTTGTTTGCATTTCCCAGAATTCTTATCAGAGTCCTATTCACAGAGTGCCCAGTAAGTATGTATTGAGCAAATACCCCTATAGCCATTCGGGATTGCTTTTTCAGGAAGCAAAGGGATCTTTCCAACATGAACCTATCTTATGAAAGAGGACAACCTTCCAGAAATTAGAAAGGAAATCAATGAAATTTTTTGACTATTCCATCATAAACACTACCTCTCTGCCTCTCACACACTCATGTGTGCATGCGCACATGTATGTAACCACACAAACGCACTTCCTTTCTGAACATAGTGATGTAACTTGCTCTCCTCCTAAGGGGTACTTGTGGCTTTAGGAAAACAGCATTATCTCCATGGAAAAATGTGGGAAGGTTTTTAGAGGAAAAATTGTACTTAAATATTGACATGTATGTGATAGTACACACAGGGTCAGGCATCTTACCAAACACCTAGAAATGACAAACTTGTAAGTGTGCGACTGAGTTAGAGAAACTTTAACTTTGGAGGTGGACATGCATATTTGCAGGCTTTTCTTACTCCAGACACATCCACTTGGAAGTTTTTTAAATGTGCTTCCAAAAGTAATTTCTGGAATCCTTTGGGAATTGTTTTGGCCTTTCCTGTTGTTCAAGCGCGTCCACATGCCTCTTAATACTTCAGGCAAAATAGGAACTCTGACACCATGCTGGCGTGGCCACATGGCCATGAGTTTGGAGCAGTTTTCTTGCTTTCATGGTGGGGATAAATTTAGGGAACCAGATCGTGGACAGAGAGAAGGAAAGTCATTGGATAGGGGACTTGCCATGGCTGGTCAATTAAAAAAGTACGTGGGTATAACACTGAAACTTAGCTGGTTCTCTGTCACTTCATGTGATCTGGAAGGCTTGCCATCCAAGTCTCTCTTCCAAGTTCATGGGATGCTGACAATGTGTTGTCCCAGACCTGGTAAGGAAAAACCTCTGGATTTATCCCAAACCCACTGCATACTTTCCATTTTTTAAAAAAGCAGCCAAGCACATTTTCCAGCAGGGACACTTCAAAGCCACTGCTGATTCATCAACCCATTCAGTCAGCAAATATTTACTGAGCACCTATTATGTGCCAGACATCATGGTAGATGCTCAGGGAAATTAATAGAAATGGGATATGGGCCCTGCTCTCCAAACCTGCTCATAATCTGACAGGAGACAACCATAAACGAACAGTTACTCATAATACAAAAATAATAATATCAGTAAGGTCAGTAGGTAGCAATTATTAAAAAAGTATAACACATGCCAAACATAATGCTATCCTCATTTATACATTTTTTAATTCTTAGCACAGCCTATGAGTTTGATTATTATTATTCCAACTTTATGGATGTGGAAATTGAGGCTTGAAGAAGTTAAGTAACTTAGTACAAATCATAGAGAATTTATTCTAGATCTAGGATTTGAACCCAAGTTGATCTGCATCTAGGGCTTATGACCTTAACTACTAGGTCAAAGGAACAGGGGCTCTTGACCTTCCAGATCATGGAAATAATGATGGTTGTAGCGTCAGAAGGAGCTGGGGTGAGGAAAATGGTGTGGATCTCCTTCTGAGGAGTTGTCTGGGGTGGGCCTTGAGATAAACTCCTGGTGTAGCTCAGGACATACCATCTCTCAGCAATGTAAGTCCTTAGGCCAGAATGGGCAGGTATTCACACTGTCAGTCTTCATTTTCCATGAAAACACAGATCATGTTCTCAAAATCCCACGGGCCAGAGTATAAGCCGTAGCTCACTGCCTTCTAATCCTCCCCCTTGGTCATGCTAAGATGTGGAGTATAAAATGGAGCAGGCTGCTTTTGAATTTAATACTTAGATAGGGGTCTGTCGAACACACACCAGGTCTTGGATTATCTCTACAATCAAAGTGACAGATAGCTTTGGAAATACTCTCTTGATATCTTATACATAAACCCTTCATCCTCTCTATCTATTCTACTCTAGGTCCCCAAACTGGCTCTTTCTTTAGTTTTCAATCCCCTGTTAAAGCTCACTTCTTTCAAAAACTCTACCATGGTACCAAACTAGGGAAACCCTTCCCAAAAGGATGGCTTTCACATCTGGAAAATTAAGGGAGAGATAAAGAAAGTAAAAAGCAAACAATCTAGATTTTCCCAGGTGTTTTGTTTTAATACTCCTTAAAAAACAAACAAACAAAAAACAAATACTTCCTGAGAACCTGATTTCTCTTTGCAGCTGCAAACCCAGGGGACCTTAGTCAAGTGATTTAATTCATCTAAATGCCAATAGATATACCTGAAAATTTAAAATAAAACTCACCCTGTGTCTCTCTTACATTTGAAAATCAAGACCAAAAAAATGTATGTGAAGAGAGGTGCCTGAGTGGCTCACTCAGTTAAGCCTCTGACTCTTGACTTCAGCTCCCCAGTCATGATCTCAGGGCTGTGAGGCTGAGCCCTGTGTCAGGCTCTGTGCTCAGTGGGAAGTTTGCGCAAGGTTCTCTCTCTTCCCCTCCCTCTGGCCCTCCTCCTGCTCACTCACTCTCTCTCTCTCCAAATAAATAAATAATCTTTTTTAAAAAGTATGTGAAGTATTTGGAAAGAAAATGCATATAAATGCTAGGTGTATCCATTTTCTCCTCATTCATAGGTACCACAAACATAGACACTAAATACCCTTGGAGTAAGCTCACCATTCTGTAGATCCAAAGTCCAGATGGGCTCATCTCGGATGACGTGCAGGACATCACAAAGCCAAAATCAAGGTATTGGTTGGGCTGGGTTCTTATCTGGAGGATCCAGGAAAAAATCCATTACCAAACGCATAGATATTTGGGCAGAACTCAGGTCCTTGCAGCCCTCCCACCCTTAGCCCCTCTAAGCTGCCCACACTCATCACATGCCCCTCCTCCCCACCGTCAGAGTCAGTCATGGAGTATGGAGTTTCACACTTTGAATCTCTCTGATTCCTTCTACCTTCTTCTCTGTCTTCCTCTTCTGCTGTCAGCCAAGGAAAGTTCTCTGCTTATAGAGGCTTATTTTCTTAGATCAGGTCCCCTGGAAAGTGTTTCCATCTTAAAGTCAGCTGTGTACTATAGACCTGTATGTACCATGATGTAATCACGAGAGTGGAAGTTACTCGTGCTCACAAGTTCCAGAGATTAGGGTGAGGAGTTTGCCGGACCATTTTTTAGAACACTGACTATACTATACTGAAGCATTGAACTTAGCCAAGCCAAAGGGAAAACAAAATGTAGGCTACCCAGTGAAACTGAATGTTAGGAAAGCAACAATAATCTCTTCATAAATGTCATGCAATATTTGAGACATACTAAAAATTTCTATTGTTTATCTGAAATTCAAGTTGAACTGGGCATTCTATATTCTACCTGGCAACCTTAACAAATATAAACCACTATTATCATTCTTTCTTTGCCTTATTATGCCAAAAAATAAAATTCCTTATGTGTAGATACATTTGCTTAATATAACTTTTGGTTTGATGAAAAGTTATGTTCTAATGAATCTACTCACACAGAAACTGTTTGTATCTACTAACTCAAAATTACTTAAATACAAAAGGAAAAAAATAAACACTTTTGAATGGGTATTATATACCAAGCACCTAACTAGCCATATAAACAGGGGAGAGAGAAGAACGTAAAATTATAGACATATATTCTGCTTTATGCCTCACAGCACAACACTACAAAATAACTTCATTACTCAGATAGTTTATCCCCATTTCTCAAACTGTATTAATCATTAATCCCATATCTTTATTTTCTGTATTTTTGGTGCTTTGACATTTTGAGGGTTCCGCTGCTGGAGAGACTAACCTTCCCAGGACCAGCCAATTCCTAGAGATAACAAACAGTTCACCTTTGAATATGTCTTTCATATGAAAACAAGAGCCCATATACCCAATCACCTCCTTCATGGGCTGTCACCCTCTGGACTACTATCCACCTGCCCCAATCACACCCCAGGACCAGACACCAGACAACTAGGGGTAGCCCTTGGGCCCCAGATCTCACTGAAATAATTCAAGCAGCTAATCCTAAACTTAACTTGACTTGTTCCCCTCATTCCTTCCCATTGAATATACGGTAAAGGCCCATGTTTTTGCCTCACTTTCTCTGCCTCCTGACTGACCTCAGTGCTTCACCATGTCACCCTACAAGGCATGCTGTGCCTCCTGCTTCTAGAATCTGTGAGTCTAAAACACTTCTTTCTTCATTGCAGTCATTCCTGTGTCTGCACGTCTGACTCTATCCGAACAATATAAATCCCAAGTCCCCATAAAACACAAACATTTCACGAAAAGTCAACTTCATGCATGTCATTTCCCACTGGGTAGTGGGAAGGATGGAGGACACGGGGCGGAGTAAGGCTCTCAGAGGTGTTGATTTTCGAGATGGAGGGTGCACTTCTCCTACACAGAGTCCTGGAAAGTAAATGGTTTGCATAGGAAACAAGGGCTGAGAATACACATTCCCTGCCTCAAATTTCCAGATGGAAGCTTTGGTCTTGAAGCACTGACTTGATGTTGCGCTATCATTGCTTTGCTACCTCCTCATCCAGATGCTGAGGACTGGATAGCAGGTCTGCTGAAGCATTGTCAAGTCTCCCCTACCAGCCATTTTCAGTAATTTTTCCATAGAATTCATGGGAAGAAATATAATTTTTGAGTCATGTTTATAATACATAAACATAATTCACATAGCAACTGGGTATACATATATAAGTATGTAATCATATACAAATCGGAAGCAAAACTTCACATCAGAAAATCTGTCCTTATTACATGTACTTTGAAATTTTCTGTTCCTTTCTCTTTTCTTCGATTTCATCCCATGTCATTATTTTTAATCTTGCTGGTCACAAACCACTAACTAACTAACTTGATTTCACTTGATACACTAATGTGTTAGGGTATCGAATTTAAAAATCATTACTCCGAATACAGTGGATTAAAAAAATATGGTGGCAGCAGTTTTCTCAGAGTCTGGGGCCCAGTTACAAATGTTTCTATCCTTCTTCCTTCACTAGCTATCAAATAGAACTATTGTTTGGGGGACTATCTGTCCATTTGAAAGTGGAATAAAAGTGGTAGGATTTGGTCCAGGAGCAAGATGGCGGAGGAGGAAGAGACCTAAATCTCATCCGTCGAGTCCCAAGAGTTCAGCTAGATAGTTACCGAACCATCCTGAGCACCTACAAACGCAACAGGAAATTGAGGAGAAGAGCAGCAGCAATTCTACCAACAGAAAGGCGACCACTTTCTGGGAGGTAGGACACGCGGAGACGTGAATCCAAGGTGATACACGGGAAGACAGACTGCAGGGGGAGGGAGCCTCCATCAGCCACTTACCTGCAAGGGAGAGAGCAGAGGAGCACAAAATCGGCACTTTCAGAAGTCTACTCCGCGGAGGGATGTCACTCCAGTGACTAAGCGGGGGGTGGAGCCCTTGCGGGGGCAGTGTGGTCTCAGGACCCACGGGGCCACACAAGGGCCGGGGGTGTCTGAGTGCAGCAGAGCCCCGGGTATCGGAGCGGGGCAGCCGGGGGCAGAGACAGAGCTGAGGAGAGGGCTGTCAGCTCGGGGCTGTCATACACTGGGACCTGAGGCACAGTCGGGCCACTACTATTCAGCAGGAAACCCGCAAGAGGCCGATGCGGGGAGACTCCTCCTTCCATCTCCGGAAGAGCGGCGGGGGAGCGCAGCAGGAATCTGCTGGGTCTGGAGACTCCAAACGGGGCCGCACCAGAGACAGAAACGCTGGGTCACAGGCCAGGGGAGCTCGGAGCGCGGCCAGAGACCAGGGAGACGGGAGGGACTGACAGCTTTTCTCTGAAGGCGCACTGAGGAGTGTGGCCGGGAGCTCTCAATTTCTCCCGCCAGAGACTAGAGGGCCGCCATCTTCATTCCCGTCCTCCAAAGTGGTACGGAAAGCGCTCAGGGAACAAAAGCTCCGAGCGCGAACTGGAGCAGATCGCTTAGCCCCGCCCCTGGCAAGGGCAGTGCGGTTCTGCCTCGGACAAAGACGTTTGAGAATTAAGGCAACACACCCCTCCTGCAGAAGATCAGCAAGAACATCCAGCCAAGACCAAGTTCACAGATCAATGAGCTGTGGGAACACGGCACATAGAACTCATGCCTTTTTCCCCATGATACTTTAGTCTTTCAAAGTTAAAATTTTTTAATTTTATTCTTCTCTTATTCTATTTTTTAATTTTTCCTCTTTCTTATTTTAACCTTTCTAAACTATTTTATCTTATCAATTCCTTCTAAAAAATCTTCTTTAATTTTTATTGTTATAGTAATATTCTATCCCTTCATTGTATTTAACCTTATTTTTTTGTATACATATAAATTTTTCTTTCTATCAATTTTGAGATACAGTTTTTTCTAACAGATCAAAATGTACCCTAAATCTAGCATATGGCTTCATTCTAATCTCCAGCCTGATCACATTCTCTCCTTTTTTTTTCTTTTTTCAACCAACTTCTTATCTCATCAATTCTTTTTTTAGAATCTTTTTGAATTTTCATCTTTATAGTCATCATGTTTACCCGTATTTTTGTATATACATAAGTTTTTCTTTTGTTAAAATTTTAGGAGGCAGTTTCTTCTAACAGACCAAAATACACCCAAAATCAAGTGTATGGCTCTGTTCTGTATGTATGTATATGTGTGTATATATCTATATACACATGTATATGTGTGTATATATCTATATACATATATATATATATATATATTTCCCTCCTTTATTCTCCCCCCAGTTTAGGGTCTCTTCTCATTGGTTAGTATATATTTTTCTGGGGTCATTGCTACCTTTTTAGTATTTTGTTCTCTCATTCATCTATTCTCATCTGGATAAATGATGAGGTGGAAAAACTCACCTCAAAAAAAAGAACAAGAGGAGTACCAACACCTAGGGACCTAATCAGCATGGACATTAGTAAGATGTCAGAACTAGAGTTCAGAAAGATGATTATCAAGATGCTAGCCGGGCTTGAAAAAAGCATAGATGATACTAGATAATCCCTTTCTGGAGAAATAAAAGAACTAAAATCTTACCAAGTTGAAATCAAAAGAGCTATGAATGAGGTATAATAAAAAAATGGAGGCTCTTACTGATAGGAAAATAAGGCAGAAGAGAGAATTAGTGATATAGAAAACCAAATGATGGAGAGTAAAGAAACTGATAAAAAGAGAGAAAAACTACTACTAGACCACAAGGGGAGAATTCAAGAGATAAGTGATACTATAAGATGAAACAATATTAGAATAATTGGGGTCCCAGAAGAAGAAAGAGAGAGGGGGCCAGAAGATATATTGGAGCAATTTATAGCAGAGAACTTCCCCAATTTGGGGAAGGGAAAAAGCCTCAAAATCCAGGAGGCACAAAGAACTGCCCTCAAAATCAATAAAAACAGGCCGACATTCTGTCATCTAATAGCAAAATGTACAAGTCTCAGTGGCAAAGAGAAAATCTGAAAGCAGCTTGGGACAAGTGGTTTGTGACATATAATGGTAGAAATATTAGATTAGCAGCAGACCTATCCATAGAGACCTGGCAGGCCAGAAAGGACCAGCATAGTATATTCAGAGCACTAAATCAGAAAAATATGCAGCCAAAAATACTATACCCAGCTAGGGTGTCATTGAAAATAGAAGGAGAGATAAAAAGCTACAGGGACAAACAAAAATGAAAAGAATTTGCAAACACCAAAACATCCCCACAGGAAATACTTAAAGCAGTCTTCTAAGCAAAGAGAGAATGTAAAACTAACAGGCCAGAAAGGAACAGAGACAATATACAGTTAACAGTCATCTTAGAGGCAATACAATGGCACTAAATTCATCTTTCAATAGTTAGCCTGAATTAAATGGTTTAAATGCCTCAATCAAAAGCAAAGGGTATCAGAATGGATTAAAAAAAACAAGACCCATCAATATGCTCTCTGCAAGAAACTCATTTCAGACCCAAAGACACCTCCCAATTTAAAGCAAAGGGGTAGGAAACTATTTACCATCCTAATGGACATCAAAAGAAACCTGGGATGGCAATCCTTATACCAGACAAATTAGATTTTAAGCCAAAGACTACAATAAGAGATGAAGAAGGACACTATATCATACTTAAAGTGCCTTTTAAACAAGAAGATTTAACAATTTTAATTATCTATGCCCCTAGCACAGGAGCAGCCAGGTGGGTAAACCAATTAATAACAAAATCAAAGAAATACATCAACAATAACATAATAACAGTAGGATACTTTAACACCCCCCCCCTCACTGAAATGGACAGAGCATCTAAGCAAAAGATCAACAAGGAAATAAAGGCTTTACATGACACATTGGACCAGATGGACATCACAGATATATTCAGAACATGCCATCCCAAAGCAACAGAATACACATTCTTCTGTATTGCACGTGGAACATTCTCCAGAGTAAATCAGTCCTGGATCACTAATCAGGTCTTAACCAGTACCAAAATATTGAGATTATTCCCTGCATATTTTCAGACCACAATACTTTGAAAATAGAACTCAACCAAAAGAGGAAAGTTGGAAAGAATTCAAATACATGGAGGCTAAAGAGCATCCTACTGAAAAATGAATGAGTCAACCAGGAAATTAAATAAGAATTTTAAAAATTCATGGAAAGAAATGAAAATGAAAACACAACAGTTCAGAATCTTTGGGATGCAGCAAAGGTGGTCCTGGGAGGAAAGTATATAGCAATACAAGCCTTTCTCAAGAAACAAGAAAGGCCTCAAATACTCAACCTAACCCTACACCTAAAAAAGCTGGAGAAAGAACAGCAAAGAAAGCCTAAACCCAGCAGGAGAAGAGAAATAATAAAGATCAAAGCAGAAATCAATGAAGTAGAAACCAAAAGCACAGTAGAACACAGCAACAAAACCAGGAGCTGGTTCTTTGAAAGAATTAATAAGATTGATAAACCCCTGGTCAGACATATCAAAAAGAAAAGAGAAATTAGCAAAATCATGAATGAAAGAGGATAGATCACAACCAACACCAAAGAAAAACAACAATTATAAGAACATATTGTGAGCAACTACACACCAGCAAATCTGACAATCTGGAAGAAATGCATGCATTCCTAGAGATATATAAACTACCAAAACTGAACCAGGAAGAAACAGAAAACCCGAACAGACCCATACTCAGTAAGGAGACTGAAGCGGTCATCAAAAATCTCCCAACAAACAAGAGCCCAGGGCCAGATGGCACCCCAAGGGAATTCTACCAAACATTTAAAGAAAAATAAATACCTATTCTTCCTGAAATGGTTCCAAAAAATGAAATGGAAGGAAAGCTTCCAAACTCATTTTATGAGGCCAGCATCACCTTAATCCCAAAACCAGACAAAGACCCCATCAAAAAGAAGAATTACACCAATATCCCTGACAAACATGGATGCAAAAATTCTCACCAAAATACAAGCCAATAGGATTCAACAGTACATTAAAAGGATTATTCACCACGACCAAGTGGGATATATTCTTGGGCTGCAAGGTGGTTGGTTCAACATCCACAAATCAATCAAAGTGAAACAATACATTAATTAAAGAAAGAAAAAGAACTGTATTATACTCTCAATAGATGCTGAAAAAGACTTTGACAAAGTACAGTATCCTTTCTTAATCAAAACTCTTCACAGGATACATACTTCAATATCATCAAAGCCATCTATGAAAAACCCACAGCGAATGTCATTCTCAATGGGGAAAAACTGAGACCTTTTCCTCTAAGATCAGGAACACTGTAGGGCTGTCCAATATCACCACTGCTATCCAACATAGTACTAGAAGTCCTAGCCTCAGCAATTGGAAAAAAAAAAAAAAGAAATAGAGAAAAAGAAATAAAACACATCCAAACCACCAAAGAAGAAATCAAACTCTCAATTTTTGCATATCATATGGTACTTTATGTGGAAAACCAAAAACACTCCACTCCAAAACTGCTAGAACTCTACAGGAATTCAGGAAAGTGTCAGGATATCAAATCAGTGTGCAGAAATCAGTTGCATTTCTATACACCAACAACAAGGCAGAAGAAAGAGAAATTAAGGAGCTGATTCTGTTTATAATTGCACCCAAAACCATAAGATACCTAGGAATACATCTCACCAAAGAGGTAAATAATCTGTACTCAGAAAACTATAGAGCACTCATGAAAGAAATTGAGGAAGACACAAAGAAATGGAAAAATGTTTCATCCTCATGGATTGGAAGAACAAATGTGGTGAAAATGTCTATGCTACTTAGAGCAATCTACACATTTAATGCAATCCCTATCAAAATACTACCAACTTTTAAAAGAAATGGAAAAAATAATCCTAAAATTTGTGGAACCAGAAAAGACTCCAAATAGCCAGAGGAATGTTGAAAAAAAAAAAAAAAAACCAAAGTTGGAGGCATCGCAATTCTAGACTTCAAGCTCTATTACAAAGCTGTGATCATTAAGACAGTATGGTGCTAGCACAAAAACAGACAGATCGATCAATGGAACAGAATAGAGAGCCCAGAAATGGACACTCAAGTCTATGGTCAACTAATCTTTGACAAAGCAGGAAAGAATGTCCAGTGGAAAAAAGACAGCTTCTTCAAGGAATGGTGTTGGGAAAAGTGGACAGCCACATGCATAAAAAGGAATATGGACCATTTCCTTATATCACACACAAAAATAGAATCAAAATGGATGAAAGAGCTCAATGTGAGGCAGGAATATACCAAAATCCTTGAGGAGATAACAGGCAGCTCATCTGCATCAACTTCTTCCTAGAAACATCACCAAAGGTAAGGGAAGCAAGGGCAAAAATGAACTATTGGGACTTCATCAAGATCAAAAGTTCTTGCACAGCAAAGGAAACAATCAACAAAACCAAAAGAAAACCGACAGAATGGGAGAAGATCTTTGCAGATGACATAACAGATAAAGGGCTAGGATCCAAAAATCTATAAAGAACTTACCAAATCAATACCCCCAAAACAAATAACCCAATCAAGAAATGGGCAGAAGACATGAACAGACATTTCTGCAAAAAGAACATCCAAATGGCCAACAGATACATGAAAAAGTGCTCAGCATCACTTGGCATCAGGGAGACACAAATCAAAATCACAGTGAGATACCAGCTCACACCAGTCAGAATGGCTAAAATTAATCACTCAGGAAACAACAGATGTTGGTGAGGATTCCAAGAAAGGCGAACCCTCCTACATGGTTGGTGGGAATGCAAGCTGGTGCAGCCACTCTGGAAAACAGTATGGAGGTTTCTCAAAAAGTTGAAAATAGAGCTGCCCTATGACCCAGTAATCACACTACTGGGTATTTACCCTAAGGTACAAATGTAGTGATCCAAAGGTGCACTTGCACCCTAATGTTTATAACAGCAATGTCCACAATAGCCAAACTATGGAAAGAACCTAGATGTCCAGCCACAGATGAATGGATGAAGAAGAAGTATACACACACACACACACACACACACACACACAGAGCACGGAATACTATGCAGCCTTCAAAAAGCCCATGAAATCTTGCTTTTGCAGCAACATGGATGGAACTAGAGGGTATTATGCTAAAGGAAATAAGTCAATCAGAGAAAAACAATTATTATATGATCTCTCTGATATGATGAATTTGAGATGCAGGGTGGAATTCATGAGGGGAAGGGAGGGGAAAAATTAAACAAGATGGGACTGGGGAGGGAGACAAACCATAAGAGACTCTTAATCTCAGGAAACAAACTGAGGGTTCCTGGAGGGGAGAGGGGTGGGAGGGATAGGGTGGCTGGGTGATGGACACTGGGGAGGGCATGTGCTATGGTGAGTGTTGTGAAGTAAGACTGATGATTCAGTAGACCTGTACCCCTGAAGCAAATAATACATTATATGTTAATTTTAAAAAATGGTAGAATTTTAGAATGAAGGTCTAGAGAGAAAGAGAGAGGTTTAGGCGATTGTGTATAAAATCTTACAGTTGGCTTCAACTGTGCTTTGTAATATGTGAAGTCGTGTTGGGTTATAGGTACCTGCTTATTCATTGTATTATTCTCCATAGTTTTTATATCACAGAACTGCCTTACAATAATAAAAAATGGCAAAAATGGGAAATATCAAATACATTCATAATAGGATTGAGTTACAAGAGATGAGATCTCTAAAAAATAATTTTAAATGTGACATGAAAAGTTGGAAACTTAATACACAGTCATTGCTTAATATAAGCTAAAAGTTTATTTTTCATCTATTTTTCCCATGTGCATTTTCATCATCCTCTGAGACTTACTAATATTGATTATAACTTACTATATATTCTATATAACTAGTATTAATAATAGTATTTACTGAGTACCTATTATATATCATAGACTATACAACTTGTGTTATCTTCATTTTCTTACTTAATCCTCACAATAACCTTTCAGGTAAGACACAGCTACTAAACTACTAACACCTATTTACAGGTAAGAAAATAGGGGTAGGAAGATTAGGTAATCTGCAGCAAGTTACAAAGCCATTAAAGAACAGACAGAGCTAGTATCAAAATCAAGTGTATTTCCTTAACCTCCAAAGTCTATTTCCTCACAGGAGACTATGATGAAAGAAGTGATGTACCATTTAATTTACTCCCTGATTAGAATAGACCCCATGCTCAGAGTGAATACATTATCATCTTAGGATGCCCAGTCATTAAAGGGTAGAGGAGAGATGGCTGTGTTTATGGCTACTTCAGACTTGATGATGGAGAGTCCAGCAAGTAGAGTAGTTGGGGAAATCTGGCATCTTCTAGGCAATCAGCAAGGCAAAAAGAGTTTATTAATAAGCCACATATGTCTACACTCACCACATCAGTCAGACACATATGTGGCCCACACTGACATAATAGCATCCATGGGGTCTGAGCTAGAGGATTCCAGCACCAGGTTTTACAAGGAGTTGGTGAAAGACTCCATGTAACCGCACAGTAGTACGTTGTTTTCTTGGAACAGCCCCAACCCTTTGTGTTTTTGTCTTTTATTCTATCTCTATTGTAAAACTACCTAATTCTCTGCCTTTCCACCCTAATGAAATAAGAGCCCCATTCAACCCAATATCCAAACACCAGAACCTATAGGAATTGTTCTGATGTGCGAAGAAGCATTCAGACTTAGATGACATAAAGAAGGATGCTAAGGAACAGAGGAGGGTCAGATACAGAAGAACACCGCATTAGAACTTGACAGAATTCATTGCCACTTGACAGCTCTGTGAATTCAAGCAAACCAATTCCTGACTGAATTTTTGAGTTCTTTCTCTGATGAAAAATTTTGTCTAATTTAATCCTCCAACATGCTTCCAAATGTTCCTCCCTGAAGGATAAAATATATTTTCTTCAGCCGATGTACCTATTCTGGGCTGAACTGTGTCTCTCCAAAATTCGTATGTTGAAGTCCCAACCCCAAGTACCTCAGAATATACCTCTATTTAATTTTAAGAACTTTTAAGACTTAAAGCTAAGTAAGCTGGCCTCCTTATAAGAAAAGATGAGGACTCAGAGACCCACAGAGGAAAACCCATTTGAAGACACAGGGAGAAGACAGACATTTTTAAGTAAAGGAGAGAGGCATTCTGGGAGAACCAACCCCGCTGGCACTTTCTTCTTGGATTTGCAACCTCCAGAACGGTGAGAAAATGAAGGTCTGTTGGTTAAGTTACCCATTCTGTTAACTTCATTATAGTAGCCTTGACAGCCTAAAGTAACACTTCGTAGAGCTTAGGAAGTTGGTGTTACAGTGGCCATGGGGTCCTTCTCAAAAGGACATGGAGCCCAACTAAGAGTAGCAGAGCCTCTGTATATTGCCGGGTGCCAGTGATAGTGTGAACACTCAGCAGGGATTAAATTATTTTACCCTCATGGAGAATCCTATGGGTACCCCTACTACCTTATTGTACAAATGAGAAAATGGGTAATTAAAGATTGGGGCACTTGCTGAGAATTTTGAAACGAGTAAGCAGTAGAGCTGGGACATAAGTCCAGACACTAGGCTCCTAACCAATGAGAGGTTTCCAAGAACCTGCAAGAAGAGAATGTAACCATTCCAAAAGGACAATCTGCTTCTACTGCCACTCTTCCTTCTTAGTCCGTTTCTTATCTGTTCAACCTGCTAAGATCTGAAAGATTTTACTTCTTTACTAAAACTGTTCTTCCAAGAATCAAAGGTAGCTGCTTCAACCCAAAATGTTGGATAAGGTTAATTGGCATTTGGTACCCATTTCCTTCATCTACATACCCCCACTCAGCATCAAAAGGGATGAAGGGGTAAAACTATGGTTTCTAGACTCCAGCGCAGTTAGAGTTCCAGGTACAATTCTGTTCAGCAATGAGAGGCATCCCTGTGAGACTCAGAAGGCTGAGGTAGAGCAGATGCCCTCTTCCTGCTGATGGGGACAAGGGTGGTGCAAGAAGTTCTACGGCCAGCTCCATGGAGGGCGGGGTGTGGTGACAACAGCAGGAACAGGAGCAGATCTTTGCTGACCACTGGATTTCCATGAAGATCACTTCTTCCTTCCAACCCTTAAGTGTTATCACTCAGGACTCTGGCCTCGATTCTCTTCTTTTTGTCCACACACACTTTCCCTTGATCACATCTTTTCCCATAGCTTCAGGTACAACTTTTAAGATAATAATTTTCAAGTGTCACCCAAACTCTAGAGTCCAATGTTTTGTAATTGCTCGAACCTCCTCATAATATACCCTGCGGTCACTTGAGACCCAGTTGAACTCAGTACCTAGGTATTTGTCTGCCCAACCTCAACCCTCTGTCAGTCCTGCTCTTCCCAGCTTCTGGCCCTTTCCAGGAATCCCATCACCATTCATTTCCATCATGCGGACTCAAGGTGCTCTTTGCCCTTTGTTTCTCTTACTTCTTCTCTCTAAACCATGAGACAGATGCCCTTTCTATTTCCACAATTCCATTCACATAGTGTGGGCCCTTCTTAACTTATCCAGGAATATAATGTCTTATCTTTTCTCTTTTTCATTCATTTTCTTCTTTTTCGTTCATTGCAAATTTTCATGGTGCACCCACCATAGGCAAAGCACTGGAAAGAGGCCAATTCATATTCAAGTTTTGGTCAACCTCCTCTTTCACTTGGTGTTTTTCTTCTTCATTTGTATTTAGCCAAACTATGTGGTTAGGTTTTGTTGCTATTAATGACTATATGAGGACACTGATTGAAAGAGTTCATGTTGCAGTATGGAAGACAGATACACACATCTCTGTGTAATACACTCATTTATGTGTATATGTAACAGCAACAGGAAGTAAACTGACATCACAGTGGTGTGAGTACACTGCAATGGGACAGACTAACTCTGCAGAAGTAACTAACTCAAACTTTGATGACAGAAAAGGATTAACAGAGGAAGCGATACCTGAATGGGTCCTTGTTGAATGAGGATTTAGGTGGGAAAACTAGGAAGGAGAGAATACTTAGGCTGAAGGAAGAGCCTAAGAAAAGGGCAAACACTGCATGCATACCTGTTTGGGAGAAGGTCAGATTGTTTGGAAAAGCTGATAGGATAGGATGTGTGTGTGGTCAGGATATGTTAGGGAAGCAGACTGGAAAGTAAATTAGGTAATATTAAGAAGACCTGTGTATAAAATTACAGAAATTTATACCTCAGTTTGTAGGCAATGAGAGATCCATTCAAAATTTTAAACCATAGCCATGGCATTTTTATTTCTGGCTTTTTTGGCTTTTTTATTTCTTTTTATTTCTTTTTTTGAAAGCTCCATCGGAGAGAGTTCTGGAGACTAGACTGGATCCATGGTTTTCTACCTGGATTCTACCAAGCCTCAATAAGGTTATGGTTGCCAACAATTAAATATGAATTTAAATTGTGTATGTGATTATATGCATTTTTCTAAAGAAAGTGTCTATATTGAGACTGCCCAGGAAAATGTAATGTGAGCTACACATGTAATTTTAATTTTCTAGCAGTCACATAAAAAATAAAGGAACAGGTAAAATTAATTTTAAGAAAAAGTTTAATTTGCTAAACCAATCTGTCAAAATATCATTGTTTTAACATATAATCAATAAATATATTTTACATGCTTTTTTAAAATATGGAGTCTTTGAAACCAGGTACGTATCTTACAGTTACAGCACATCTCAGTTTGGACAAGCCACTGTTCTAATGCTCTATAGTCACATGTGGCTGCCATATTGGACAGTGCAGGTCTCTACATTTTAATAGACTCCCAAAGAAATCCATGGCTTACCAGAAAATTAAGAACTAGCGAAACAGGGGAGAGGAGTGGCAAGCAAAAAAATGTCGTTTCAAAAGTGTATGAAAGATATAAAGAGGATCTGAGCTAGAGCAAGGAGATTCAAGATGATAACAGGACTTGGTCATCCGCTGTACAGAAAGCTCAGCTGAGGGAGAGAGGAAAATAAAGATGGCTGGAGGATTTCCAGCACTAGTAACTGGATGTTGGGAGATGCCATCTGCCTATCTCCCTTACACATCCCTCTATAACTCAGAGTTATCTTCCAAATATAGACTGTGATCTTGTCACACAAATCCTTGCTCCATGGTCCTCAATTATCATTCACCCTTCCCTTGTCATTTCTGGAAACTAGTGATTCCAGCTCACTCCAGGTGTCTGTCCACACCAACATCTGCTTCTTCCTCCTGGTGTCCACTGAGGGTTTGCCAGGTTCCCTGGCTCTCCGTGCATGTGCTTCTCTCCTTCGGCTGCTCCTATGCCACTGTGTGTGGTCACGGTCCTATGAGCCTGCTTGAGCCTCCTCTGCCTAGATCACCCTAAGGAGTGTCAGCTTCGCACTGCATGAGAAGAATAACTAGGACCTCACGGGTTCCCTCTGTCTTCATGGGACTTAGCCCCGGGAGGCAGTTGGGGTATCTCCTCAGACTCCCTTCTGAGAGACCCTGAACAATTCCTAAGTCCGTTGCATTTCCTCAGGCTGTTCTGTCTTTCACCAGCTCTGGGGACGTTTTTCCTCCTCTTACATTTGCGTGCATGATCCTAACTCTATTATCCGTGGTTGGAGTGACTATGAGTCTCTCAGTGTGTCTGGGGACAATCCAGACCTAACCTCTTTTCCCAGCATAATGAATGGTGCTTCCTTTCACAATCAAAAGTGTCCTGGTTTGGAAGACAGAAAGTCTGTTTTGACATTCAAAAGCTGAGCATTGAATAAATTCTTTCTCTCCTCAAACTTGCCCCAAAGCATGGATGAACATAAAGAGGAATAACCACTAACTACATTTTCAAAATATTCTCTTACTGCCAAAGAATTTTTCCCTACCATAATTAACAAGTATAAAATAACATATAATAACATGGATATATACATATAATAACAACTATGATATTTATAAGATAGATTTATATGTACCAATCACCCACTTTACTTAATGGGGAAACAGTAGAACTTTCACTCAGGAGGGAAAAAACCTAAATCTGTTGATTAGCATCTACGTTACTGTGAAAATCCCCACAGCCAAAAGGATCAGACCATTATTTTGTTAGTGAAGGGTTGATTAAAGCAGGGAAGTGGGGAAATCATTTATTTAAAATATAATCTATATATAAAACACATGTAATCTAACATATATACAAAAATCTAGTCTAATATAAAAAAATCTAGTCTAATATAAATTAGAAGCATTAGTTATTCCCCAAGAATGTCATCTCACACTATGTAATGAAATACATTTCACCTAAATTAGACTGAATTTACTTAATATTACTTAAAATTAACCAATATTAATAAATTCCTCTTATTAAGCTGCTAAGTTTTACAATTCAAACATAAATTTATAAAAAAAGAAATACAGGCAGGGCACCTGGGTGGCTCAGTGGGTCAAGCCTCTGCCTTTGACTCAGGTCATGATCCTGGGGTCCTAGGATCAAGTCTCACATCGGGCTCTCTGCTTGGCGGGGAGCCTGCTTACCCTCTCTCTCTGCCTGTCTACCTACTTGTAATCTCTCTCTCTCTGTCAAATAAATTTAAAAAAATCTTTAAAATAAAATAAAAAGAAAGAAAGAAAGAAAGAAAAAAAGAAAGAAAGGTAGGTAGGTCCTGGGCACCCTGGTGGCTCAGTGGGTTAAAGCCTTTGCCTTCGGCTCTGGTCATGATCCCAGGGTCCTGGGATCGAGCCCCACATCAGGCTCTCTGCTCAGCAGGGGGCCTGCTTCCCCTCCCCCCAGTCTCTGCCTGCCTCTCTGTCTACTTGTGATCTCTCTCTCTCTCTCTCTCTCTCTTCAAATAAATAAATAAAATTTTAAAAAAAGAAAAGAAAAAGAAAATACAGGCAAATTTGACTTCATCCTTGGATGAAGGTTTCAAATATTGCAAAATAATGAAAGAAATAACAAAGAAATGTATTGCTATATTAACAACATACACTTCGGAACTTGTAGGCTGTATTTCTACAGTAGCACGGGTAGATGTAGAGGGAAACAATATATTATGGAAGCATTTATGATAAACATGACAAAGGGGTAATACCATCACTACCTGAAGAGCTGTTGCATAGCTTCAGAAACTACATACTATGATCTGGAAAATTGAAGGAATAGAACACATGCAAATAAACTGTGCAGAATAGCAAATGCACGTGGTTATCATAAACACCGGCTCCTACAGTACAGATGAAAATAACAGCTAACTCGGGCTGGCTTGCCCCTGGTCCTCCCCTCAGTGAGTGTCAGCCAGTGCATCTGAAGCCAGGCTCACACTTGGCCCCTACGCTCTATCATCTCCTGGATGGCAAGAGTGAAAAGCAAGAGGCAACTGTAAGTGGAGAAACTGGTAAACACGCATTGAAAATTTAAAACACACACACACACACAAACATCTAATTGTCCTGTCTCTAAAAACAGGAAACGATAAACAACACATCTCACATCTCAACTTGGACAAATGAGAAGAAATTAATCACCGGTATTAAGAACTAGAAATTTCACATATTATGGAAGAGCAGATGTGGACAGCAATTTTCAAGCAATTTTAGATACGTGTAGGAGTAACCTTTAACAGCATTATGTACTATAGACATTCCTTGAATTTATCACGTTTCTGAAAACCCACTCAAATGCCAAACATGGGAAAGCTGACCAGTGGAAAAGTAAGTTCTGAAGACCGTTGTTTTCCAATTTTAACGTGGCTAAGATTCTCCTGAGGACTTTATTAAAATTCCATTTCTACCCCTACTCCGGGTAGAAGCAGAGGAATTTACATTCTTGAAATGTACCCCAGGTTATTCTGACACAGACTATCCACAGGCCACACACTAATAAACAGGTCTAAGGGGAAATTTCAATGATCAAGCTGCTAAAAATCATCCTAATACCCCGAAGTTCACTTCCCTTTTTAGGTACCATCTTTTATAGGAATGTCCAACATTTCATATGTTTCTTAACTGTGAAATGACTGAAGGATGGTAAGGGCCAAGTGAGGATAAAAATTTGTCACTTTGGCTATACATAATAACTCCCATTTTCTATCTTCCATAATTTCACTCACTTTTATAAAATAAATAGGATAAATACATAAAATATGAAAATGATTGACAAACCCTTGGTGTCATAGAGACGAATGAAAGCTCACAGAGAATGCACTGGAACCTGGAAAATATCTAGCATTTCTTTTCCGGGCAGAGACGAGGCAGAACGGTGAACCATTCAGGATTATAGAGGACCGAGGTAGTCAGACTTAGAGTGTGATTTATATGAATTCTTTGAGGTTCACGTTAAGCTTGGCTCTGTCTGGAATCCTCTCTGAGGTATGTTAATCACCAAAACCTAAGTGCACAAACAAATATATATTACATTAAAGAAGATATTGCCAGAAATGAAGAGCTTGAAGTATTCGTTAGCTGATGCATGGAATCCCAAATCTAGCATGTCAATAGGTGACTCAGGATGTCCCCATGAGAAAATTAGTGTCACTTATAAGCTGAGTGTACAAAATGTATGCTTAGAATGTACAGATGCTTTCACATAATACATTTTTAAAGATTTTATTTATTTATTTGAGAGAGAGAGAGAGAAAGAAAGCACAAGCAGGAGGAGAAACAGAGGGAAAGTGAGAAGCAGACTCCCCACTGAACAGGGAACCCTACATGGAGCTCGATCTCAGGACTCCAGGATCATGACCTGAGCCAAAAGCAGCCGCTGAACCGAGTCACCCAGGTACCCCTACATAATAGAATCTTTTTACAGCTTATTTATAATAGCTTATCTCTGGAAATAATTTAAATGTCCGATAAGAAGGATTGGTTTTTGTATTCATACGTATCCATATATATCCATTATGTGCCCGTACATACTCATTATGCATCCGTGATCCAGAATATCATGTAACCACAAAATTATTTATAAACAATCTTGTTTCATATTTGAAATGCTCTGAGATAATATTAAAGAGAAAAGCCATATGGAAGTTGAATACGGAGTATGATCTCAACTGAGCACAAAATGAACAGTCAGAAAACAGAATACTAAAAATGTAGAGGTAGAATTAGGACTGATTTGCTTTCCTTTAACTGTGCACTTCTATAAAGAGCTTTACAGTAAGAATGAATTACTTTTTAAAACAGATTTTATTTATTTATTTGACAGAAAGAGAGAGAGCACAAGTAGGCAGAGAATCAGGCAGAGGCAGAGGAAGAAGCAGGCTCCCCGCTGAGCAGGGAGCCGGATGTGGGTCTACATCCCAGGACCCTGGGTCCATGACCCGAGCCAAAGGCAGCCGCTTAACCCACTGAGCCACCCAGTATGATCTAGATCATATTCTAGATCTTCAGTTTTCTGATTAGGGAAACCTCTTGTTTCTTTACCTTTAAAATCAGAAAAATGATATCTAATATAAAGCATTATAGTTAAGTTTAAATGAGTTAACCCCGGGGCCCCTGGGTGGCTCAATAGGTTAAATGCCCAACTCTTGGTTTTGACTCAGTAACGATCTCAAGGTTGTGGGATGGAGCCCCACGGCCAACGCTGCACTCCTCCAGGAGTCTGCTTGAGAGTCTCTCTCTCTCTCTCCCATTCCCTCTGCCCCTCCCCCTGCTCTCTTTCTACTTCTCTACCATAAATAAATAAATCTTAAAAAAAAAATAGTTAACCCATTGAAAGTGCTTAAGTCTCAACAGACCTTTAAGAAATGTTAGTTCTGGGGCACCTGGGTGGCTCAGTGGGTTAAGCCTCTGCCTTCAGCTCAGGTCATGATCCCGGGGTCTTGGGATCGAGCCCCACATCAGGCTCTCTGCTCAGCAGGGAGCCTGCTTCCCTCTCTGTTTCTCTGCCAAATAAATAAATAAAATTAAAAAAAAAAAAGAAATGTTAGTTCTTTCTCTTAATTTATCCCAATTCCAGTGAAGACATGGTAAGGAGTTTCTCAGTAGTGTAACTACTGAGTAGAGAGAGGAAGCGACCAAGGTGCTCAGGTGTGTAGTGTGATATATCTAAACGCTGTGGTGTCTCCCATTAAGTTCAATCCTGTCTTGCATCCTGTCGGTGGGTGACTGCCAATACACACAGGCATACATGCATACACACATACAGAAATATTAAAGAATCTTCTTGATAATATGAAACCAAAGAACAGACTCTGATTTCAGACCTATTTGCCAGGACATGGGGTGTGTCTACTGGTCTTGATTTCTTTACCCACCCAAGGTCTGATTCTGCTGCCCGAGTTAGAGATCAATGTTACCAATCAATTTGGTTCACTTTATTAACTCTTAATAGTCTGACACTTGGGTGCAGAAGTTGAATCAATATTTTCCTATGGTGGCCACATGCATTTATTCAATATTCATGAATTTCTGAATTCTCAAGACTAATAGAACATACTCCTATTATAACCAAATCCCCATAGATCTGTGACTTCTCGACCCTGACTCTATAACCACCCTTGATGAGAAAATCCCTCCAAAGGCACCAGCTGGGGAGAAGCCTCTCATCCTTGCTTTTCTAACAGGACAGGCCTGCAGTCCTTATGGGGCCAAGCTCATTCTGAGGCCAGCCAGCTGTCCCCCTGTCACTGATCCCACAGGGAGATATGTCACTCTCGGAAGTTCATGCAGGGGAGCTCAAGATTCACAATAATACAAGACAGAGGTCAAATGCTGTTCCGTACTAACTTCTGTTCCCTTCCAAATATATCAGGAACTTTTGCTTCGGGTCCTTTCAGACAGCAGGAATGTGTGTGTGGGAGAACAGAAGCAGCAGTGAGGGTTGCTTTATATTAATTCTGGCTCTGGACTGGAGAGGGGAGCCTGATCGATCGACTTTGTAAATAACCCAGAGCAGAGGTTAAGAAATAATAATAGTATTGTATATTGCCATTCTTAACAGAAACTAATTAAAAATTAATACTTTCTACTATTACAAGCACAACTAGAGAAAATCTCTTCAGAGTATTTAAATTCTGCCTGTTCCTCCAGAAATTGCTCTGAGATGTAATCTATGGCTATTATGCAGTAGTTGGGCAACACGCCTATTAAATAAAATATACCAGAAGATGGGGAGGAGAAGTGTTTCTTACCACAATGGAATAAGCAACCTTTTGTTCATTTGACAAAGGTTATTTGTATGTCTCCTACCAAGAACTCTGCTGGATACATCCATGAGGAAGGGTTATGGATGTCCCTCTTTCAAGATGGGGAAACTGAGTCAGAGAGCGATTGAGAGGCACTGATAGAACTAGGGCTTGAACCTGGGATGTCTGAGTCCAGAATTCTTTCTCTTGAAGATGTTGGCTAAGAATAACAAGAGAAAGAGAGACTTCCTATGGTGGGAATTCTAGAAGGAAAGGAATGCCTGATCCACGACAGAGGAAGGTGAAGGACAAGGTTGGCATCAGGCTGAGTCTAGAAGGAGCAGCATGCATTTTCAAGGTGGAAAACTACTTCAGAAGGAAGAAAGTGCACACTTCAGTGTGTGCCATTGTTCAACACTTTGCTTAGCTAGGGGGTCATTTTTACACAATGTTGGGTGGTAAGTCTTAGCATTCCCATCTTACAGATGTGGAAACTGAGTCCTGTAAAATGTGGTAAGTCATTAAGGCTGGTAAGATTACAGCCCCACGTTTGCTATTGTCCTTCCTAGGGGGCCCTGAAGAAGGAAGGGAGCCCAGACACATTCAGAGGGCCAGTCGGTCTGGATGTTCATTCCAGGACCACAGTTGTCAACCCAGTGTGTCCTCTGTGGCCACATGTCAGGAAATGAACTTCAGCCATAGTCACCAAGTGATTCACGTGAGTCTTGTATTCAGAAAGTGTATGGCATTGGGGCGGGGGGGAGAATGAACACTAAAAGGAGATCTAGGTGCAAAATCTGATACTTTTTTTTGGTTTGTTTTTTCTTTATGGGAATTTCATAACATAGCATTCACATTAGTATAATATCTAGTTTAAGTAAGACAAGAGGAAACATCTATTAACAAGCATACTGAATCTTATCTATGCAAAAGGATTCTGGTCTCTGAAAAATGACTTAAAATGTATAGTATATGTATAAATAAACTGTGGAGTATCAGTCGGCTGAGGCTATGTTGTGTGACAGTCACCAAATGACTACAGAATTACAGTGGTTTATGACAGCTAAGGTTTATCGCTCATCCTCGTATCTGTCTCAAACTGCTTATGCTCATGCCATCCTGATTCAGAGACCCAAGGACCTTGCTGGTCTCCTGGCAGGAAACAAAAGCAAGTGGGGGGTGGGGGCCGTGCATGGTGACTGTTGCTTTGTTTGGGAATCACACGTGTAACTTGTGCCCAGAGTAAGCCAAATTGCCAAGCCTCAGTCAGGGGGAGAAGGCATATACAAGCCTCTCTTAAGGATAAGTCCTGTAGGATGCAGAAATGAATATTTTGAATAATAATATAATCAACCACTATCAACCACTTAATTCAGACGGTATTTCTATTGAACAGAACAGATTGGAACCCCTTCTTTAGAATTACAGTCCAGGGGCGCCTGGGTGGCTCAGTGGGTTAAGCCGCTACCTTCGGCTCAGGTCATGATCTCAGGGCCCTGGGATCGAGCCCCACATCGGGCTCTCTGCTCAGCAGGGAGCCTGCTTCCCTCTCTCTCTCTCTGCCTGCCTCTCCGTCTACTTGTGATTTCTCTGTCAAATAAATAAATAAAATCTTTAAAAAAAAAAAAAAAAAGAATTACAGTCCAAGCCAGTTCATAATCCATATAAAGAAGTTTTCTTTCCATTAACAATTAACCCATCCATCAGTTAACTTTCTCATAAGAGTAGTTAGAAAATAAGTCATTGAACTAACCTTGACTGAGGGCCAGCTATGTACCAGACACAGTGGTAGGTGCTGGATACAGCAAATTAAATGAGACATAGTCCCTGCTTAAGGAGTATAGACTCATCATACAATTACACTACCTTAATCTGTGCTAAAATGGAAATAGGCAGCTTCTTCTCTTCCCATAAGGCACAGCTCAGAACGACTTGGGATTACTTCTAAAAATCAAATCAGGGACGCCTGGGTGGCTCAGTTGGTTGGACAACTGCTTTCGGCTCAGGTCATGATCCCGGAGTCCCAGGATCGAGTCCCGCATCAGGCTCCCAGCTCCACAGGGAGTCTGCTTCTCCCTCTGACCTTCTCCTTGCTCATGCTCTCTCTCACTGTCTCTCTCTCAAATAAATAAATAAAATCTTTAATAAAAAAAATAAAAAATAAAATAAAATAAAAATCAAATCAGTAGACTATACTATGTGGGTTAAAGCCAATTCTAGAGAGGACACCCTCCCCCCAATTCATGTGAAATAGCCAGATTCTCCCCTCCACATCCAAACATTGATTAGTGAATTTCAACAACTCCCGCTATCCACGGAATATGAAATGCCTGCTCCAGTGAGCTTTAATTCCTTATCTTATTAAGTATTTTCTCTGTACCAGGCCCTGTATAATCTCTCTGAAGCCAAATCTACTTTAATCGTCCTAAAACTCGACATTATAGGTATTTTAACCTTATTGTATATATGCCAAGACCAAAACCCAAGAAGAAAAGCAGAAATCCCAAACAGTAAGAGACTCAGCATTCACACCCTTTGTTGACATCGAAGTCCACACGCCACACGATGTGCAAGAATGTCCGTCATTTAAAACTAGCCTGAGGTTAACCTAACTTTTCAGATTATGGGAGACGCCCCCCTATTTCACTGGTTTTTTTTTTTTTTTTTTTCTTCTTGTAGTCTCCTTTCCCAGGAGGAGAAATTCACAAAATTTACCTCGAGCATTGGGAGATTTAGTATAAGAACACACACAGAAACAAGGGAAATAGAGGTACAGCCCATTGAAGCTGAGAAAGAGTGAGCAACGGGACACCCCCTTGTCTTGCATTCTTAGTCAAAACTTCACCAATGATCATTTTCAGCGTAATCATACATAGTATATTCTCCTTTCTCTGATTTTCAGACTCTTAAAGATAATATCATTGCTCTCAACTGCGAACTATAGATGGATAGCTAGATGGATAGGTAGATAATCAGAGCGATCGATACCCAGATAGAGCCGTAGTTTAAGATCTTCAAAAGAGGAAATCTGATTGGCAACTAGCCGCCATTATCTCTGCACGGCCGGCAGATTGTTTGCCTCTGAGCCTACTACCCGTAGTCAGATCAACATGAGGATGACTCTTCTGTACTCATGTACGGAACTTTCTAGGAGGGCTTCCTTAGCCCTGGGTTGTGAGGTTGGGGAAAGAGCTGTGGGGCGGCAGGCACCATGACGGAGGCTATCCTGGCCATTATCTCAACGACGTTTGTCATTGCTAAATCTTGTTTTAGCCGTCTCCTCTGTTTGCTGTGCCAGGAGCACATTGAGGTCAAAGGCTGTTGTATCTTCCCTTCACCCGGATTCTGCTCTCTTTGCCTCTTTCCGTCCATATCTCCGAACTAAGAGTACAACGCAGAGGCCTTGCTGACATCTAATAAGCATGAACTAATGAATCAAAAAAACCCACAGCCACCTGCTCCCTGGGTCTTAAGGGAAAATAGAGGGCTTGAGCTGAATATGTGGTCGTTCCCTTTCTTGTTAATTTCCCAAGCTCCTCTGTGTGTGGGTCATACTCTCTGCGTCACTGGGGTGACACAAACATGACAGATGGCACTCTCATGCCCAAGGAGTTTATTCTGCAACCCAGGAGGGGCTATATTTTTTCCTATAAAAACTCTTATAAATCTTATAAATCACTCTTGTGCATTTGGTGCAGGAATATTGTGACACGAGAAAGAGAAATGCTGTTCCATCCACATAAGCAGTAGCAATGTGTGGGTGGTAAGTTTTAGATGCCGATAGATCCGTGAATCCTAAATATTAATCCATTTGGAGATTTTGATGTATATATACAACATTAATCAGTAGAGTTTTGGCCTTTCTGTAAAATGAAGATTTTAATCTGATGGAAGAATATATATTTAAGTCGAAGAATTAAAAATTTCATATATCAAATTCACTTTAATGTTAAATTTAAACTGTTGTGATAACCTAAGGAAAATGACTATAACTATAAAAGAACTAAACAAACACTTATACATTTATCAATAAATTGATAGGGTAGAAAAAAGCTACTAAGATGAGTATGAGATAACCAAGAAAAAAAAGTCAGCATTAAAAAGGCATCTAATACAAGTTGGAAAGAAAATGATAAATCAGTATAGAAAACATCAAGAGAATGATGCTTATTAGAAAGTTAATCAGTCTTCAGCATACTAGCTATGTGGAAATCTCATATCTTTGAGTAGTAAAGAAAAATTGCAAACTCTTTTCTTCTTCTGTATGGTTTTTTAAAGTTTTCTGTTATTGCAAATGATGCATAGTCGTCATATGGATAAAAGGTTAAAAGGCCATCTCTAATCATCTTTAGTTCATAAATATATTTATATCATAATCATAACTTTTTAAACTTAATAACATGTCATTAGAATCATTTAGTGAAATTATAAGTTCTCTTACAATATTTTGAAGTTCCATAATAAAACCAAAGATGCTGTCATCTTTGATCCAGAAGAAACCCGGGATCATCTAATCTCTTTAGATGACTGTGAGCCCTTTCTTGACCACTTTGGTCACTGGGAAATCATCGATTTGCCAGGAAATCCTTGCATTTGCTTGCATGCTCTAATTATGAAAAGTCTTACTCTGAATTTTATTCACCTCCTTTAACTTCTCCCCAGAAGAGCACTGGGCTTGGCATGCATTTCAAGTTTTCCCATCCTTTAGTGGCATAGCCTAACTAAATCATGTTTACTCTACTCTACTTTTATACGGACTTGATCTATAAAATCAGGCTAATACTCTTTGCCCCATATTCCTCATCGGCTTGTTAGAAGATTCAAGTCAGAAAATACTTGTGAAAATGACAATACGCTTAAAGCATCTATGAATGATAAACATAATCCCTCTTTCATATATATTATTTGCAAATTGTTACCATGTTTACCTCAAGTCCCTTCTGCAAGACAAACTGCCCAATTCTCTTCATCATCTCCTATAAATTATAATATCCAAGACCACTATCTTAGGGACTCTTCTGGATACATGCCAGCTTGTGAATGTCTCCCATAAAAGGCGCCATATGAGCTAAACAGGTGACCCTGATGTGGCTGAATGAGTGGAAAACGAAATAGGATTGTTCTGCTGTTACTACGCCAGACAGATTACTCTGGTGTCTTCTGAGATGAAGAGTTTTTCTTATTACCACCACCTATGTTATTTATGAGAGCTAATTTAATTGCAGCATTTGAGAAATATCTTTGAAGAAAACCTTTTTAAAAGTAGCAAAATGATCAAAAGAATAAAACATAGAAAAACAAATACTAATAATTTATTTTCTCTAAGTCGCATGACTAATTGGGTATAAGAGATATATGCTTCCATGAATGAAGGAAAGAAGGCTTGAATCATCACCTAAAACAAAGTTTAAGATTTATCTGTGATTTTAAGCGATCCATGATTTTATTTTAAGGTCTTTTCAGGAATATAACGTGCAACAGTGATCCCCCCAAATAACAAGCAGAAAACATAACAACCTGCTTGATTTTATCAGTCGCGTCTCTCGTTTTGGAAAGGCAACTCTAAGAAAGTACAAATTATTGGCAGCATATTAGAACCTACCATCATCTGTCCTGGGATACCGTGTAAAATAACTATTTACCAAGTTGGTCAGATGATTTCAAGAATTGTTAGCTCGTCTATGCAAAGGCACGTGGGAATGCAAACCTGCTATAATAACACTTCCCTTCTCTTCGGATTGAATACTCTGTATAGAATAGTAATCTCAAAAAGGTAAGAAGGAAAGCAGTTATCCAATCTCCCAGCTCTGCCTGCTGTCTACCTTCATGACACAGGCAACTTTATCCTTCTCTGACTTTGCTTCTCCACCTGGAAAATCTGGAAAATCTTACCTATGACTCCTTTCTTTCTAGGACTGTTGAGACCTTTAGAAGAAATAAGCTTCACACATTCAAAGATTTATGTCAGTGTTGTTGTTGGTTTTTTGTTTTTTTTTTTAACTGCTTACTTGAAGAAAGGGAATGGATTCGAGTTGTAAAAGTTATTTGGAAGTTGGATTGTTGTTGGTAGAAACCAATGTGGCCAAATGTGGTTTTGTTTTGTATTTCTTTTGTCAATTTCTGAAACCTGAAACCAGGTTGGCCCATTCCAAAAAATGAGGCTTCTTGGAACATGTCCAAGTAAGAAAAGCAAGCAGGTAGTTTGTTTGGTGACAGTGAATTCCAAAAACTAATTTTTGTTTCCTGTGACTTTACAACAAAAGGTGTTAGGAGCTGGGCTGAAACCAGGACATCAAATACCAAACTAGTAGACAGAAGGCATAACACTGGGGGGAAATTTTCCAATCAAAACCCAAAATACAGCTCAGTGATTTCAGAAGCAATGTTTCTCGTCAAGAAGAACCGTCATTAAAATTTAAATAGGCACAAGTGAAAATGATTTAGGGGTGATGGCCGCTAAGGGAGGGTCTGTTTTAGAAAACACAGGGAAGTTTTATTTTATGCTTAACTTCCCCCAGTCAGGTTTGTCAGATCTCAGAAGAGAAATTGGGGGGGGGGGGTTCATTCTCAGCTGAGCATTTAGCACTCTTGACCTACACAGACTGAAAATTTTAATCCAGGCAACTTTTTCAGCAGAGTCTCACCAGCTTTCTTTGGCCAGTGAATCCCACTAAGTGAGTGTCTTCAGACCATCAGTGCAGACAAGACCCCCAAATTTAACAACAACAACAAAATGCAGGCGCACACAGGCGTCCCCGGAGCCTTCCGATGAGACACCGGGAGCCCACGCAGCCCAGGGATTGGTCTGGCGCCATCGCTCCGTGTTCACTGGACGCTGTCAAGTCTGATTTGCATTAGAAACCTCTGTATTCAATAAACAGAAATAAGGATAATGACCAAAGCGCTATTTGGAACAGAAAACAAACTCAAGCAGCGAGTGTTTTCCACTGAATTCATTCAAGATTTTAGCCGTGGAGCTCTCACTTCGGTGATGGGGCTCAGCTTGCCTTTAATGTCATTGGCCTCAGTTACTCAAAACAAAAGGGGCCTGATGGGTGCGTGTGTGTGCGCGCGCGTGTGTGTGTGCGCGCGTGTGTGTCCGCACACACACGGGCTTTGTACGTCCCTCACATTCAGACCCATCCCCCAAGGGAGGAGACCTGAGGGGAGTGCGCGGGTTTTGCGGGCCCGGGGATGGAGCTTCCCCCACGTAAGCAGGGCGGCTCGGGGGAAGTCCGCTCGCAGCCGCGCTCCCGCCACCGCAGCGCCGCGCAGCCAGCCTGCAGCCGGCGGAGGAGACTCCCCGCGAGCGAGGGCACGGCGCGGGGCCGCGACGCCTGCGGGGCCGAGCGAGGCCCGGCGGGGGCGGGGGCGCGGCGCGTGTCCTCGGCTCGGCGCGCGGAGCCAATAGGAAGCCCGGGCCGCGCCGAGACCCGGGCGCAGCGCCGCGCGGAGGCACAGCCCAGCCCCGGCCGGTGCACAGCCGCCAGCCGCAGCCCCGCGCGCCCCGCGCCGCCCCCCGCCCGCGCGCGCCCCCGCAGGCGCGTCCGCGGGAGCCCGGCCGCCGGCCCCCGAAGGCGGCAGACGCAGAGCCGGCGCGCAGCCCGCGGGGCGCTCTGTGGCTCGCCGGACAGGGCCCCGAGGACGAGGCTCCCATCGCGGCACTGCAGGTACGTCGCGACCGCGGGGCGCGGACACGGCTCCCCGTTCCTGCCTCCGCGGGGCACTTAGAAGTCCCTGGCGCCGCTGCTTCCTCGGCGGGTCCCCGCCGAGAGCGGCGAGGGCGCGTCCCGGGTCCCCCCGAGGGAGAAGCGGTTGACGCGCGTTCGGAGGGCGCGGGGTCCGGCCACCCACGCGGGTCCCCGCGGCTGCGACGGGGCCGTCCGACTCGCTCGGCGTCCGCGTCTCTGCAGCCGCGCCGGGCTCTGCGCGCTGTCACGCTGCCCCCGGCCGGTCCCGGGGACCCCGTCGTGGCTGAGACCGCGGCGAGGCGGACGCGGCTGGTTGTTGGGAAGCGCGCTCCGAGCAGTCCCCACCGCCCCCGCGGGTCGGGACCCTCCTCCGAGGAGCAGGAGCGCGCGCGGACGGAGCACGGGTTTGAGCCTAAAAGCGCGGCCGGCGTGGGCCGCGCTCGGGAGTGGGAACAGCGCCGTGTCGCGTCGCTGTGGCCGGAGACCGAGGAGGGAGGACGGGGTGTCTCGGTGAAATGGTCAGCGACCCCTGCTGTGTGCCTGATTTACCCGGGCATCGTCTTCGGAGGTGAACGTGCGTCGGTGTTGTGCACCGTCCGGTGGGAAGAATTCCGAGACCTCCCGGATCGCTACACTAAAAAGTCATGAACTTGGAACCGTGTCGTAGGTGGGATCTTGGGAGGACGTGCCCATCTGGGGCTTGATTTTATTTGATACTAAAATCCGTAGATGCCTGGCCATGTCCTGGCCTGTCTTTATTCATTTTATTTTGAGACGTGAATTTAGTAAAAATAAATAAATTTAAAAAAAAAATATATATATATATATGACCATGTTTGATTTCAGATTTTGAAGATGGTTACATAACTTTTTTTTTCCTGTTGATTACTTGTGATTAAATTAGCATTGCCTAATGAGTTCAGCCTTTGCCTTGGAAAAGCCAGTGGGGACTGAGTGGAGGCTGAGTTAGAAGATTAGCCTTGCTTTGGACGATCCTCAAACAGCTGGCATAGAGCTGCCCTGAATCCCCGAATAAGAGCTTTTCCTGCAGTGAAGGACTCTGGTTCCACGAGAGAACCGCCCTATAGCAGGTGCAGGGCTGGTAGAGGATGTTCTCTTACTAGAGAACAAGAGAACTTGAGTATGTTCTCGCTCTTCTCGGTGGATTCTGGGTGGAACATATTCAAACCCTGCACTGTTCCCCATTCTGTCATGCCTGGACTGTAGGGTACCCCTGATCCAAGACATGTGCCTGCCCAAAGTAGATAAGGCAGATGTAAGAAAGGTATTTGTTTTACATATCACAATGGAGAATTTACACTGACCTGTTTTTTTAAATCAAATTAATCTTTGTCATTAAGGAAAAGGCATGCTTAGCTCGACCATGGAGGCTTGAAAACTGTTCATAGGGTTGCCCAATGCCAAGTTCGAATGATATAAGGGGGTATTTTTGAAACCATGTCAAAGAAGAGACATGGCAAGTGAGTATTTTATTTTGCAGAGAGCATTTTGATTTTATATGAATATTTTTCTCTTTTTACATCACAAAGGAAACTAATTGTCAGGAATTTACCTATTTCAATAAACACTAATTAACTGACCCCACTCAATTTTATTTGCAGTTAAAAGTGTAGTTTTGTGTCACTATACACATTTTTCAATCTAAAAGTATAATATCTGCAATACACGGAGACCCGTTGCCTTTTGCCATCCAAGCTCAAGAGCAGTTTTGGGCATGTCAGTAGTGACTGTAAATGTGAGGCTGAATATGTATACTTACACACTTTGTCTGGACTAAGAGCTTTTCAAAGATAAATGTAAACCGTGCTTTGATTACTCATTGTTTCGTGCTATCACTCTTCGCTGGGAGAAGTAATCGAAAGTTCATTCCCTCTGTGTTTTAGGATAGCGGGCTAGAGCTTTAGATACCATCAAGTTATAAGTTTGGTAAAGTTTAAACAAGGTACTTGCCTTGAAATCTCTTTAAAGTAAACAACAACTCCTTAGTCCTCTTCTTCTAAAGCAAAGGAATGGAATTAGGCTTCCAGTCTGGGCGCCCGAGTTCTTATTGATATGGAGAGGACTGGCCGGCCTAGGTCAAGGACAAACACCAAACACCGAGAGGCTGCCGAGGCACACAAGAGATCAGACCAGCCACGTCCTGCCAGGTTGCAAGCGCTTTGTCAGTATCAGGGTCCACTAAGTATTTAGGAGAAAGTGGTGAATTAGAGCAACTGCCTGGGCCAAGTATTGGGCTTAAAACAAGTCATACAGAGAGCCAGCAAATAAGACAAATTGTTTCGAAGGGGAAATACACGGTTATAAACTTGGCCTCTGGTGCTGTCTACTCCTGTGTTTGCTTAGCTGTTTCTCTTCCTACCCCAGAGTTCTCTTTTCTCTAAACTGGACACACTGACCTAATCATGTGTAGAATGAATTTTGAGCGCAAGTCAGGCTAAAGTATGGTCCTCAAGTCCCTAGTCTAAATACAGGTATTTCCCACAGCCACCACTTCTGGGTGGAGATATGTCTTTGACTGGCCAGCTGGTCTGTAGGGCCCAGCTCACGCGGACCACTGATGTGCAGAGCAGAGTCCCAGAGCCACGTGGCCTTAAGAGGGTGATGAACAGGGAGAGGGTCAAAGCACCGAGAGTGCGGGGGGGAGAGGGCATAAAGATTGTCATCCTGAAATAGGAACCCAAGAGTCAAAGGCTTAATAATGAGTGTGTTTCCTCAAATAAGCTTCCGGTATAAACTTTCAGTGTGATTTCCTGAATATTTTAAACAAACTCTCATGTGTACACATGGACCTTGCACCCAGGTATGGGATGAAAATAAATACATGGGGTGTGCTGTTAACACTCACCAGGAGAGGGCAGCGTGCAAACTGTAAAAAGTGACGTCTCCTCTCGACCAGGGGTTCTCCGATCTCCAAAATAGCTAAACCTGTCTCCCTAACAGTAGGCACGGTCTTCCCTTTGGAAAAGCAGAATTGAGAGCCTTACTTAATACGGGATACACCGTTCAGAAAGATTTGTTTCTACTTTTGCCCCCAGAGTTGGAGCCGCCCGGCAAGAACAGGAAAGCAGCCTATTTAAGAGAGAATTCAACTTCTCTGTCTGAATTAGCTTCATTCTTTTTGAAGCAGTCCAAGTGGTCTTTATCTTGACTCTGCCAGGAGAGGGGTAGGAGAAAGGGAGGTAGAATACAGAGGGAAAAAAGAGAGAGAATGGGGTTTTTTTGCGTTGGTTCTCGAGGGGAAGTTTTTATGAGCTGCTTTCTCTGTACACCTTGTCATTGTTTCAAGCATGTCTCAAAGGCAGGTTCAGGGCCACCTTGTAAATTGACAGTCAGTAGTGTCTCTAGTGAATTTGGTTTCAAAACAGGAGAGCTAGAATAGCTTTTTTGGGGGGGGGGAGTCTAAGACTTGTGCTATAAAAAAAAATAAATAAAATAAGGATTCTACATCTACTGCTTAGAATCTCAGAATCTCCGAGATGGTCAGACCTAATCCCTACTACACCTAGTCCAGCCTTTGAAAAACTCAAGGCTGATAAGCCTCGCACTGTTCTTACTTTCACAGATCAGCCATATTCTAGGAACAAACTATAAATGTGCACAGGAGAGAAATAATCACTCTTCAAGTGGGCGACCTGGAGCTGGCGGCGAGAATCCCTGCACGCTTCATTCTGATTGAGCTACGTCGGGGATTTTAGCTTCAGGAACACCCTTGTCTCTGCCGCAATTTGTGCCGTCACATTCCACACACAGCTTTGCTGCTAAATATGAAGGCTGTTTAGAATGCAGCTCAGAGGGGGCTTTAAAAACAAAGTCTCTGCTAGGAGGCGTGGTGTCCTTGAATCAAAGCAGGAGGTTTTTTCAAGGACAAAGTCAAGATGTCTCAGTGTCTGGGAAGAAAGGGAGGTCACTGCGTGTCTCCCCCATTCTCGGCCAGATTAGCCTCTGCAGCACTCCCGTGTACTGTCTGGAATGACGCAGTGCCCCAGTGCTGCTGAGGGAGCTTGGGTAAAGGGGGTAACATTCGTCCAGGGTCATCGTAGAACCCAGCACAGTGCCGCAATAGTGGGGCGTCAGCCACAAGGGAGGGAGAGGCAAACCCTAGAGGCTGAGAAGCTGCATTGCTGTTTCTCAGTTTTTGATGTAGCCCTTCCCAGCTCCTTCAGTCAGAGAAACTCTGGATTCCATCTCTTTTTTCTAGATTACTTTGTAATAAAGGAATCCCATGGCTGAAGGATAAATCTGTTTGAAGGCACTTACCTGTTTGAGAGGCAAAGCAGGGTAAGTAAGATTGTAGGCTGCTGGCGAATACAGTAACCCTCAGGAGAAGACACACCTGAGGGTTTGTTCCAGGAAGAAAACATTTCCGGATTGTGAAGGCAAGGGAATTTGAGACAAAGGAAATACATGACTTAATGAAAAAATTCTCCCCAAAGAGGGTTTTTGAAGGCTATGACACCAAGAACACAAAAATTCACAAACATGACTTTTGTGGTATGGATTAGTAGTAGTTCCAAGCTAAAATCCTCCACTCTTGTAATTTATTTAAACATCGAGAGAGGGAAAAAAATAGAACACACTGAGCAGGGGAACACTTGACTAGCTCATGTGAAATGCTAAGCTGAGTTGACTTTGCCTAGAACAAATACCATCTGCGTTCACAATGATCCCACCTGGTTCTATAGTTGGGACTCTAAAAGCTGAAGGAGGATCATCTTATCACCTATGGGAAACTTGCCACCTCCCTCTGCTTTCGTGCAATTACAACACACACCCTGGATAATGCATTATATTTTCTAATTATAGTAGCACTGTTTCAGGCAAGTCGATAGATGTGTGATATTGTACTTACAGTTAATAAAAGCCCAGCAGGTCTATAATGAGATTTCATTGCCACTTGCTTTTTCTAGGAATCTAAATTTCATCCAGTTTTCAAGCTATCTTTAATTTTCCCTTACTGATCATTTTACAAATTAAGATTCATCTAACACTTGTTAAGGGCTGAACACATGCCAGATTATACTAAACACGTTCCTGCATAATATATAATTTAACCGTTACATGAACTCGGAGGATTTATCTTCTGCAAGTTTTATTAAGGCATTGATTATAACCAGGACATTTGAAAGCTAAAAACATAACCATTTATGCAAGCATTCATTCAATAGGTAGCTGTTGAGCTTCTTTGAACAGCAGTAACAAAAGCAACAGTAACAAAATGATCTGGTTATTATTGCTAGATGATCCTTTGCATTTTGTTTCCACATACATTGTTGCACTTAATTCCTGGATCAGCCAGTTCCTCACACATGTGTAAACAACAAGCAAACATCTTTCTACAGCACCAACTCCTCACTTCGCGATTGAAACTATGTATGTGGAAATAATCTTGCCTGACTGTTGATTGAAGTCTGTGGTCATAGGAGTGTCTTATTTGATAAACAGATGAAAAATAGTCACCCTCAAGCCCACTACTGGAGAGAAAAAATAGGTTGTGTCTATTTTAACCCCTTTGCTGAGGACGTGTTCATGTCTCAGGGCCACATCCTCTGGCCGGCAGACAGCACCCCTCATTGTAGCTCGTTAAATATGTGCAGCAATACAGAAATGTGTAGCTTCAGGTATATATATCTGCCTCCTAGACGTCAACTTGACAAATGATATGGAAATGTGAGATATCTCACTTCTGTGAATTCAGAGAATGTAAACTTTGGAGAAAACAGACAATAGCAGACAATGGCATCACAGTGTTTCAGAAGGCCAAATGATATTAAGACCCCTTTGACCTAGGAGGGTTATCTGGTTATTATTAAAACTTATCAAGTTAGGAAAATGAGAGGACCAGGTTTGCACCTGTTCCTGTTTTTCACATTGGGAGTGTGGCCTTAAGGAGAGCCTACGATCTCTTGAGCTCACTCTTTAAAAACAGAGATGGAAGTGGATCACTGTATTTCTTTCCAGGCCTAAACATCAGTTCTACATGCTTCCTTCTGTGACCACAGCTGACATTCCTTGAAGGATGACTGTTTTTCAAGTCTTTTATAGGTATCATCTAAGCTTTATCAAAAGCCTAATATTCTTGTTATTATCCCCACCTTACAGGTGAGATATCAAAGACTTAGGGGGATTAACACAGCTTTCAATTGCGAACTAGGATTCACACCCTTCCCCACCTTGCCCATTGTATGTTGCACCTTCATTCACTTATCTATAGTATGTGGAGAGGATTCTGTGTGCAAGGTGTTGTGCAAGCTTATGGGGATAATCATGAAGAGCTCAAATAAGTAGGAAAGACAAAGAATATTCTAGCAACTCTAAGGGTATTTGCTGAGTATGGTAATACAGGAGGCTTTGCAAATCTATGGTATTATTTTGCCTTGTTAACAAAACCATTTGACAGTTTAAGTCTACTGATTGGAAGAGCTCAACTCTTTTCTTTGTATCATTTTGGATAGTTCTCCCCCTCCAAGATAGCGGGGTGTTAGTCTTCCTTGTATAATTATTTTTGTCATATGTTTACATCTTTCACTAAATTTTAAATTTCCCTTGAGGACAGAAGCCATTTCTTATTCATCTTTTGGTTCCCCAGCACAGAATTGATGCTTAATGAATTTTACATCTGCTGATCTCCTGCTATGTCTAATTTATGGCTAGCAGCAGAGACTCCTGTTTATCTGCGAAAAGGTGCAGTCTTCAAGAGCTTTAAATAGGGAATCCTGGGTGGCTCAGTGGGTTAAGCCTCTGCCTTCAGCTCAGGTCATGATCTCTGGGACCTGGGATTGAGCTCCGGGTTGGGCTCTCTGCTCAGTGGGGAGCCTGCTTCTCTCTCTGTCTGCCTCTCTGCCTACTTGTGCTCTCTGTCTGTCAAATAAATAAATAACATTTTTTTTTAAGGCTTTAAATACACACATTCGGTGTAGGCTAAACAAATGATAAACTCAGTCATTCATCTGGGAGGAAAGAAAACTTTTTTTTTCCTTTTTCCTTTGTGTTCCTGATCCCTTGTGTAACACATTAAAGTTTAAAATGATCATTTCAGTAGGAAAATCAAGCCATCATTAAAAGTCAGTTAATCCTCTTTTTAAACAACTTACTGCTTTGACTTTAAAATACTTAATCAACCATTTTGACAGATTTTTCTTACCCAAGTGAGAGATCACTTCATCATTAGAGGGTGCCAAGGTGTCCCTCCAAGTTTATCCTTCCTTCCTTTGGGGATGTGTGGGCTGGTCATAACACACTGGAATGCTTGCTAACTTTCCGGGCGCTGTGCTTTCATTTGGAAATTAACAAACTCTAACTCATGCAGAGAAAGCGATAAGGTTACCAAAGATTCTGGAAACAGTGTCGGGTTTGAATCGGAAGGCTTAATTTAGGAGAAGCAGGAGAGTTCAAGAGGACCGATTTGCTCTGTGTGGCTGCAAAAAGCAGATTTTTAAAAATCTCTGTGAAAAAATTCTTCACAGAGAGTTCTTTCTCTGTGGGGTTAGTCTGTGACAATTCTGGGGTAATCTATGACAATTCAGGGGAGTCTATGAATTTGGGTGGTAAAAAATGGCATCTTTGTCTCTACTGCCCTGAAACTGAAATTTCCCTTTCCCTTTAGCTCTGAACGTCAGCAGCAGACCCCAGCAGTATTAGCAGAACCATCGCCTTGTCACCAAGAGAAATCAGAGCTATTTTCATACTACACCACAGTTGATACAAATGTTTCAAAATATCTCTTACACCTACTACTTCAAAATTATGGTGCTTATGATACCTACTTCTAGATCTTAGTATTAACATGTAAGGAAGACAACATAAATCTATATCACACTTTTAAAAAAATATGTTAGTATATATATATATTTTTATATTTCTACACACATATTTATATATATACACACATACGTGTGTGTGTGCGTGCGCGCACGTATACACACACACATACATAGTTCCCTATTAAGAATATACATTTCTGGGGGAGCCTTGGTGGCTCAGTTGGTTGAAGGTCTGACTCTTGATTTCAGCTCAGGTGACGATCTCAGGGTCATCAGACTGCTTACGATTCTCTTTCTTGTTCTCCCTCTGTCCCTCCCTGCTCATTCTCTCTCTTTCTCTCTCTAAAAAAAGAGAGTATGCACTTCTGACCTTAGAAACATGATCCTGAAAAGGAGCTTTACTAGACCAAAAGGACGTCCGTGCGGGAAAAAATCTAAAACTCCTCAGTCTAGAGGGTGGTAAATTTGGCTTCTTAGATGGCAAATGTTCTGTCAGCTGAAGTTGCCCCAAATGGAACAGGCCACCCTGGGAGCCCAGGAAGCTTGTGCTGGTGCGGGGCGGGGCAGCGGTGGGGACGGATCTCAGTTGCGGGGAGTCCTACATCAGATACGGGGTCGGGCATGATGCCAGCACCCAACACTGAGGCTACGTGGTCAAGAGCAAGAGACAAAGGGAAGTCCATTGCTTTCCTCAATTTCGGTTTGCAAGGCTCTGAGCCTGCTGGCTTCAATAAGGAGAAAGAGACAAGAGTCCTTCAGTGGTGCACACCATGCCACATATCTTGGTGTTTGTTTCTAGGTTAGTCTCAAACATCAGTAAGTACTTGTGACTGGGGTGGCTGAGGGCCACCGTTACCGATCAGGTCTGGCTAGTGTCCTGAAAAGTCAGAGACTCACCGCTTGGGGTTCCTAGGTACAAAAACCCAGGCTGGATTGTAACTGTGCTTCCATTTCTGGCCTCCGCTCCTGTGCTGTGAGATATCTCAGGAGCCATGCATTGGCTTCTTGATGTCTCCAATCCAAGAGACTTCATGTCTGGCAAACAAATCGGTGGATGCCCCTGTAGAGGTCACTGCTGTTGCAGAACCAGTGGTCCCATTTTTTAAAAATAAATTAAGGAAGAAAATATGAGAAAGAATATTTCTGATTTTACTCGATATAAGTATCCTCATGGGATGGGCTCTCAGAGAGCATAGTTCTGGATCACTGAGTAGCCAAGTAAAAACCTCAGAGAATTCTGTTCTTGGCGAAATGAGAAAATTCTCTTCAATTGAACTCAATGGAAATGTTGACAGCAAAGACCTTTCAGGGTGGCTGGGGCCTTGGTGGTCTCTGGTATCTTTTTGGGAGGTAAAGCATTTTATTCAGGATTTGGTCAAACTGAGGAGAAGTTCTCCCTCACAGGGATGCCAAGGTGTTCCTATACATGCAGAGCTCATTCTTCCAACCTTACAGACTTTGGGAAGGTGGGGCTCATGCTGGAAGGCAGAGTTGGGAGGGGACAGGAAGGACCTACCACGCAACTACTGTGCATTTTAGGTATTTGAACATACAATTCATCATCAAGTTTTTATAAAAACTTTTTGCAGTAAGTGCTGCTGTCCACATTTCACTGACAAAAAACTGAAGTTTACTGAGCTTCAGTAAATTTCCTAACTTCACACAGCCGCTCAGTGGCTCAGTAAGCATCTTTCCGAGAGCTTAAGAACTCCAAATACAAGTCACTGCCTTTTCACTACAACAAAGCTTGAAAACACTGCCTTTGTCTTCCATAATTTTGGTTCTGTTGCCTCGCAGTGATGCAGGGTTCATGCTAGAGACAGAGATAAGAGTCTAGGTATGTTGTGTTGGGAGAATATCAAACAGAGAGGAAGTGTTTGTTCACTTCTAGTTTAAAGCATGAACTTTGGAGTCGGATAAACCTGGCTCCGTTCCTATCTGAGAGCATTGTTTCTTAGAAGCAGTAATCCTCATCTAAAATCTCATAGTACGGTTTTAAGAATTATATGAAATAATGGTGTCATTCCAGGCACAAAAAGCAGTTCTCGTTATTATCTGCGTATTTATTTAGCAGCCTTTTAACATTAGTGGGTAAAAAACAGAGGTCTTCAGAATGGATATCAGTGAATATTTAGTAAAAGAACAGTGCATTGCTGTGAATGCCTTGGAATTAGAAGCTCGAATCCAATTTTATGAACTGAGACAAGTAAAACATTTGAGTCTGAAGTTTCTCTTTTAAATGTAATAATTATTTAGAAGAGTTCATTAAACACTCTCCCTGGAACCATTGATTCTTTTGACAAATATTTACGGATCCAGAGCTGGAAATGGCAGAATATCAAAAGACGGATCATCTTTTCAAGGAGCTTATAGCCAACGGGGAAGATAAAACATATGTGTCAATAATGAGCACACCAGATGAAAACTGGATAAAATTGGTGATGAGGCAAACAAACGAGGGGACAGAGGCATTGGAGGAGTGAGAAGTTATTTCCGTTGAAGAACTTTCGATGCTCCAGGAAGGCCTGGACACACCATGCCGTGTGCCACTTTGGATTATTTCCTGTCTGTTTTCTCCAGCCGATGACCTGTGTTCTGTATCACTCTCTTCTGGCTCGTTGAGTTTTAGAGATACAAAGTAGCAACTTATTTAACCTTCTCATTTCACACAGAGGGAACTGATAGCTCAGAAAGCTGTGTGCCTTGTAGAACTAGACGTGGAACCCGGTTCCCTGTCTCCCAATCTATTCCTCTTCCTACCACACCATGCCCGCCAGTGGGCCTCCACCAGGAAGCTAAGCCTAAATCAACAGTACACAAAGTGCTGCAGGAGGTTTCACAAAGGTCCAAGGTGCAGGCTGCAGGATGTGTGCCCCAGCGGGGCAGAGACCATTTTGCTTTGGGGACAGTAGAAGGATTTTGTATAAATGCCATGTAGTCTGTTGTTGTTTAATTTGGATGAACTTTTCTCCTGCTCTCTGCAATACCAGATAATCCTAGAGCTTGCACTCCCCAAGGCTGAGGTCCATTGAAATAGTCCCAGTCATTTTTGGAAGGTCCAGCAGTGCCTTCAAATCACATCATGAACAAATGGAAAATGGAATGAAGTGGTAAGAGGAGGAAAGTCACTTTGCATTCTCCTTCCCAGGCCACCAAGTGTCATAGTGCTTTTCGGCTTATTAAAATAATAACGGTGACTTTCCCTGCCCTCTGTTTGGACCAAGGATGGATCTTTTTTTGTGATCTATGCAGTCAGGTTTTTCCACATCCCCGGCAACCGGTGTTTTCTCTAGTTCAAATGCCCTAGTTAGACAGGTTTACTTGGTCACACTTAGAATGACTTTAACCGACAAATGCAGCCTCTGGACAGGATTTGGGAAAAGAAAAGAGCTGGTGTCACACTCCATCCAGAATTTTCCCCCTCCTGTTTGTCAGAGGAAGGGTGCTCTCTGGAGGAACACTTTCTTCTCTTCCTCAGCCAGCTCATTTGGCTCAGTGCTCCTTCTCGCTGCTCGCTCCTTTAATTTTTGGAAACAGACATGCGCGGAACCAGACAGCCCCCCTGGGACAAGCCGCCCAGCAAATAGTGGGCACCTCCCTCCTGCATGGCTGTTCCTACCCATGGTGCCCCTAGATGACTCTGAGGGTCAGCAAGAGACAGATTTCTCTCTGTGGGAGAAGAACTGTCCCTTGCACAGCCAGGAAGATGTTTTACTCCAGGAGAGAAAGCCACAGGAAGCAGGGCATAGTCCAAGCAGGGTATGTCCGAGGCTGGAAAGCCGTCCTTCCTGGTTACTTCATTCATGACTGCTGCCCTACTCCAGCTGAGTTTACATGCCATTGACCTCAAGTAATTGGGCTGGGGAAGATGAAACAACTAACTCTTCATGAAGCTTCTTTTTATCCAAATTTGGAGCAAAACTCGTGAACTCTATTCTTGGGGTTGAATGAGACAACATTGCTGAAGGCTTGTGTCTGAATAGGCACCATATGGATTTGTGCAAAGGGAAGCAAATAATCCTCAGTTGTAAAAATATCTCTGGTCTTCCTAAGGGTGATAGGCACCCACATGTTTCTGTCAGGTGGTTTTGCTATAAACAATTATTCTTGGACTAATAGGAAAATTTCCTTTTATAGTGATTGTACATTTTCCCAGATTATCAGTGTAGCATGCAAAATCCCACAACTTCAGAAACTCCAAAGATCAAAGTCAGAGAGGCCAGTGAAGTCATTAGACTCACCACCCACCAGAACAATAGTTTGGCTACCAGAGAGCCCCTTTGCTGACAACAAGAAAGTGTGCTCTCACAATTGCCAAACTGCACTGTGAAAACTGATATGCATTCCTAATTCCTGCATTTGATATTCCTGTTGTTTCTCGATGGCAGTAAAACTCAGATTGTCTCCATATGATTAAAACATTGGCCAGCTGAGGTTTTGGGGCCGTTCAGTCAATATTAACGGCTGCGGTGTTGAACTGATTTTCTGTTTCAAGCGACAGCCAAGACTATCAAGTAAACCCAAAAATATTTATTAGGGCAGCTTCTGAATATATAGGCTGTGGCTCATGACACAGACTCAATAATCTCATTAAAGGACGGGAAAAGATTTTTTTCCCATCTGTGTAAACCCCATCGGTAGTTGGCCTGTGGTGTAGGTGCATTGGAAATGTCTTTGGAATGCGTGAAAAAAATGAGTAACTTAGAGTGTGTAGATTGGAAAGTAAGGACCTGTAGCTGTTGAAATATAAAAAAGAACTCACAGATAATGTTAACAAATTGACCATCCATTTAGCAGTTTAGCCTTGTTTTGTCAAGGTTCTGATTTATATACAATCAAGCATTCCTGAGTGTTTACTGTGTGGCAGGCTCTAGAGTCTAGAGAAGGATGAAGATCCGGTCCTGCCCTCCAGCAGCTCCCCGTCCGGCAGGGGAGACAAGCACTAGGCAGGTAACAGATAACCGCAACAATGGCAACGTGACTCGCTAGTTTTGCTTTGTAGAGGCTGTAAAGCACACGTCACACCGGAGGAGACCGTGACCCTGACCGTGAGCTCATTACGCAAAGCGGTTCACAGCCCGCATACATCATCTCTTCCGTGGTTTCATTTCTTGGTTTTGGTTTTGTGGTTTTTTGGTTTTGTTTTCGTCCTTGTGACAGGACAATAGACCTGCTGTGCAACCTTTTCCTGGTCCCTTGGACTACTAGTAAAATGCAAACAGTCTGCGGCATCTACAATGTCCTGTTGGCTCGCTGGCCTGTGGCTTAGGAGGCTCCTCCGTCCGGGCACTCAGGACACTCTGGCTTCTGGGTTTTGCTGCACACCAGAGACAGTGGTCTCATTCCTGGCTTTTTCCAAAAGGTTCGTAGCCACGATCATAAAAAAGGATTACTGGAATCCCAGCAAGTCACATTCAGGTGTAGCTCTTTGGAAAAACATGATCTGAAGAAGGCAGTGTGCCTCGGTAGAGCAGTAACACTCCTTGTTTCTGTTTTCCGTTCTGGCGTTGGCCGGGTTTTAGCTCACAACAAAGAATGGCACGGCCGGCTTGTCGTTCCCAGCCCTTGCTGACTTGTGTACGGGCCGGATGCAGGATGGAGAAGTGAATACCAGAAGGTCAGATCCTTTTTGTTTTTCTCCCGAAGTACGCACAAGGAGATAACCAAATGTTTGTTTTTCTGTCAGAGCATGAGTTTGGGTACATCTACGTGCCTGGAGGCAGCTGAACGAGAATCCTGTTTCATAACAGGGGCTTACGTGGAGTGATCTAAACGGCTCTCCACAGCCCAAATGACATTAAACATGAATTCAGTCACCTTGTTTTATCGGGGTGTGGGGGGGTGTGCACACAAATGACCACAGTAAGTAGCAGTGGGGGACCAGAAAGGTCAAGGCATTTCTCTGTAGTTTTGCATTTCCTTAGCTGCCCCTGGAAAAATGCAATGGATTTCAAACCTTGACTAAGTTTCCCTTCCATAAGAGATATCATATAAAATGACTGATTCAATTCAGGATTCCACCTCGTGTTTAAACAAGCAAGATATCCATGTCCCAAAGGAATTCAGAAATGCCAATGATTCACTAATAATGACAAGAAAAATAATTTCTGTCATTCAGTGAGCCCATCTATAGTGGAATAATCTAATTATAACTGTTACTAGAGAAGGCCACACCTCATTTAGAACTTACCATATTCCAAGGACTGGAGTCAATCTTTTTACATGCATTCAAGCCCAAATAACAGTCCTGAGAAAAGCACTGTTATCTCTGTTCTCCAGAACTCTGAGAGTCGAGTTTATTTCCCCTTGAGCAAAAGTTAGACCCCCCTGCCGCCCCCGTCTGTCTACCTCCAAAGCTCTAACTCCTAACCCGCATGCAAGATTTTGACCTTCACATATTATTAGGTATTTTACAAAGACAATCCTGTTAATTTTGAACGCAACCTTAGAGTCAAGTCTTATTATTATTCCTTTCATACACATGGAGACCCAGAGCCCCAATGCCAACAGCAAAGAGCCAGAATTCAGACCCAACTAGGCCTGACTCCAAAGCCCTTGCTTTCCATCGACTCAGTGCACTGCCTCCAGAAGTGTTCCAGGACGCTCTCCTCATTCGCGGGTTGCCTTTCTTCCCAGTGGGTTTTCTGGTGCCTGAAATTCCCTTAATAGGAAATAACACCTTTCATTCCACAACTTGGAAGCTGACTTGGAAAGAAAAACACTGCTGGGGTATTTGAAGATTGACCAAAGAACTCTGGGTTGTCAAGGCCTGTATACAGGTGCACGGGGGGAGGGGGACAAAGGAAAAAGGGTGTGTGGGGAGGGTCTGAGGGCACGACACAGAGGACTAAATAAATTAAGAAAAGGAGCCTGAGGATTAATGAGGAAAGCAACTACTTCACCGTTTTTCCAAGGGCTAGGTCAGGGAACCGCATTGCTTAGTATTAAACAAACAAACAAACAGAAAACTCTGAACTAGGTTTTCTTTTTTTAATTTCACTGTAGCATTCCCTGAAAATACTATTCACAAGTAGATATGAGGCCAAAGAGCACCTATACCCTTAACTTGGGTTTTTCTCGGATCTTGATCTTATATCTTGTTTTCGGTTTATTATTAAATTCTCTAAAGTTCTACTCACATAGGGTTATCCCACCTCTAATCCTAAATGGCAGAAAAAATTTCTCAGTCCAGTATTCCTATCTTCCTAGACTCGTATCCAAAATTCTACCCTATTTATTTCCTCCCAAAAGGAAAATAGTGTCCCAGTTTTTATCCATTTATTGTTTTATCAGCTCTTTATTGAACATTTTCTCTGTATGAAGGATTTCAACCCTAGACAGCAACTGACCAACTGCTCCCCATGTCAAAAGTTGCATGTGGGGGCGCCTGGGTGGCTCAGCCGGTTAAGCATCTGCTTCGGCTCAGGTCATGATCCCAGGGTCCCGAGACTTGAGCCCCGCGTCGGGATCCCTTGCTCAGCAGGGGAGTCTGCTTCTCCCTCTTCCGCTCCCTCTGCCCCTGCTCGTGTACTCTCTCGCTCACTCTCTCAATAAATAAAATCTTTAAAAGAAAGTAGCTGTGTTTTGCACAGCAAGGAGCTTAATTTCTGGCCATAAAACTGATGAGACACCTCTCAAAACTAGGGTGACCATAAAATTTATTGTCTAAACCAGACACTTCCCAGAGGGTGCTATTAATAATCCTGCTGGGACAACAGGCAGAAGGCAGGCCACTGCACGGCAAACAGGGGCATGAAGAACAGGGGTCCGGCCCCTCCCAGGACGTAACCCCTTCAGGAGGGCACAGTCCTGGGAGACCACATAGGATGCTGAAAGCAATCCCGTATATTTATCGGTGAGCACGAAGAATGCTCTGTGTGCTAAGGCAGGGCTTGCCACTATTAAGGATTCACTGATGAGCCTCACAGTCTAGTGAAAAAAGACTCGTACCCGACTTGAGTTTGTAACAGTAGCAGCGCTAACCGACATGCACCGAGAACTGTCCACATGACCTACGATGGACTTTTTTGTTCATTATCTCATGTAGTCCACGCTCTGTCCCATGAACTGAGTGGTATTTATTCTGGGTTTTCCAGTCGGGACACTGAGACTCAGCGGGGAGGGCGTGTCCAAGATTTGTCACACACAACTGGTGGAAGCAGGGTTCAGGCCTCGATGTGTGCAGGTTCCAGGCCTGGGCTCATGGCCACCATGCTTTGCTTCTTCCCTGTGGAGGACACTGAGACACGTCACAGCGAAGACAGGAGCCGGGTGACCCTGGAGCACAAAGAAGGCTCCCACCACTTCCTGTGAGGCATGTGGGCCACTTGAGGAGGAGAATGTTACAGAGGAGGTAGCATTTGAGATGGGCCTTGATGAAAACCGAGAATTCCATCAGGATGTGAAGGAGTGGGATGGAGACACTCCAGGCAAAGGTCCAGGGGAGTAAATTTCTCCCCAAAGCACCAGGTATAAAGGGCAGGGACAGAACCTGGGTCTTCGAAGTACTTGTCTCTGCAGCACAGAGGAGGAGAGGGCCTAAAGGTGACAGGAGCTTGAAGGCACATAGGCCTATGATTGTAGGCAGAGTTGTGCTTTAGGATCAAGATCCCTGTTAGGGCCAGAGCTGGATAAGAACCTTGGTGCCCATTCTGCCCTAAGCTCTTCCTTTCACTTGACAAATTCACTCCAAAACTTTTTTTTTTTTTTTAAGATTTTCCTTATTTATTTGGCAGAGAGAGACACAGCGAGATACAAGCAGGGGGAGTGGGAGAGAGAGAAGCAGGCTTTCCACCAAGCAGGGAGCCCGATGTGGGGCTGGATCCCAGGACCCCGGGATCATGACCTGTGCTGAAGACAGACGCTTAATAACTGAGCCACCCAGACACCCCTTGACTACAAATCTAATGTTGTTGCTGGAAAGTAGTTTCCATCACATTTCAGAATTCTGATACACTCCCTGTTATGCATTAAATCAAAGAATAAATCAAGAATCGAAAGACATGCTCCTGGATTGGAAGAATAAATATTGTGAAAATGTCTATGCTACCTAAAGCAATCTACACATTTAATGCAATTCCTATCAAAGTACCATCCATCTTTTTCAAAGAAATGGAACAAATAATTCTAAAATTTATATGGAACCAGAAAAGACCTCGAATAGCCAAAGGGATATTGAAAAAGAAAGCCAACGTTGGTGGCATCACAATTCCGGACTTCAAGCTCTATTACAAAGCTGTCATCATCAAGACAGCATGGTACTGGCACAAAAACAGACACATAGATCAATGGAACAGAATAGAGAGCCCAGAAATAGATCCTCAACTCTATGGTCAACTAATCTTCGACAAAGCAGGAAAGAATGTCCAATGGAAAAAAGACAGCCTCTTCAATAAATGGTGCTGGGAAAATTGGACAGCCACATGCAGAAAAATGAAACTGGACCATTTCCTTACACCACACACAAAAATAGACTCAAAATGGATGAAGGACCTCAATGTGCAAAAGGAATCCATCAAAATCCTTGAGGAGAACACAGGCAGCAACCTCTTCGACCTCAGCCGCAGCAACATCTTCCTAGGAACAACGCAAAAGGCAAGGGAAGCAAGGGAAAAAATGAACTATTGGGATTTCATCAAGATCAAAAGCTTTTGCACAGCAAAGGAAACAGTTAACAAAATCAAAAGACAACTGACAGAATGGGAGAAGATATTTGCAAACGACATATCAGATAAAGGACTAGTGTCCAGAATCTATAAAGAACTTAGCAAACTCAACACCCAAAGAACAAATAATCCAATCAAGAAATGGGCAGAAGACATGAACAGACATTTCTGCAAAGAAGACATCCAGATGGCCAACAGACACATGAAAAAGTGCTCCATATCACTCGGCATCAGGGAAATACAAATCAAAACCACAATGAGATATCACCTCACACCAGTCAGAATGGCTAAAATCAACAAGTCAGGAAATGACAGATGCTGGCGAGGATGCAGAGAAAGGGGAACCCTCCTACACTGTTGGTGGGAATGCAAGCTGGTGCAGCCACTCTGGAAAACAGCATAGAGGTTCCTCAAAATGTTGAAAATAGAACTGCCCTATGACCCAGCAATTGCACTACTGGGTATTTACCCTAAAGATACAAACGTAGTGATCCAAAGGGGCACATGCACCCGAATGTTTATAGCAGCAATGTCCACAATAGCCAAACTATGGAAAGAACCTAGATGTCCATCAACAGATGAATGGATCAAGAAGATGTGGTATATATACACAATGGAATACTATGCAGCCATCAAAAGAAATGAAATCTTGCCATTTGTGACAACATGGATGGAACTAGAGCGTATCATGCTTAGCGAAATAAGTCAAGCAGAGAAAGACAACTATCATATGATCTCCCTGATATGAGGAAGTGGTGATGCAACATGGGGGCTTAAGTGGGTAGGAGAAGAATCAATGAAACAAGATGGGATTGGGAGGGAGACAAACCATAAGTGACTCTTAATCTCACAAAACAAACTGAGGGTTGCTGGGGGGAGGGGGTTTGGGAGAAGGGGGTGGGATTATGGACATTGGGGAGGGTATGTGCTTTGGTGAGCGCTGTGAGGTGTGTAAACCTGGTGATTCACAGACCTGTACCCCTGGGGATAAAAATATATGTTTATAAAAAAAAATTAAAAAAAAAAAAAGAATCGAAAGACTTCAAGAAACCCTATTTGTCAGGTGACATCCAGTGTTGGAGAGCCACCTATGTGAATTTTGAAAGTAATTGAAATGTACCATTTTAATGGCCATTTTTTTGAGTTAAAATATTTTTTTCCTGATGGAACTATTTCCAAAAAGTGGCATTTATTTTCCGGCACTATTCAATGTGACATACGAAGGGTGATGAAACTCTCTTCTGTAAAACTGCTGTCATCCTGGAGAACCTCTGTTGTCCTCTAGGCCCTCATTTTGTATTAGGATCCATATTTATTTATATTGATTTAATAAGCAGCTATAGAGTAGGGGAGGGGCAAAGGGAGTGGGAGAGGAGAAGCAGACTCCCCACTGAGCACGTAACCCCACATGGGGCTCGATCCTAGGACTCCGAGATCATGACCTGAGCTGAGATCAAGCGTCAAACACTTAACTGACTGAGCCACACAGACACCCCGATGCTATGGTTTCTTACTCCTTACGCCTCACCGTGGTGAATTTGCTTTACTAGCAACAGCAAACCAAACAACAGAGCTTATGACAGTTCAGTATGAAATGGAAGGACCCAAGCTCGTGGAGAAGATGGTACAGGTAGAGGATGGTCTTTTAAAAACTGCTGGCGATTTTGTGCATGACTTTTGTGCCACCCATTTTTGTTGCCCAGAGGTTATTTTGACTGGGTTTCCCGGCCTTGACCGTGTTCAGAGGTGTCAGATGTGTTTAGGGAATGAGGAGCCACTTGAATAGTACAACTCTAGGAAATACAAGCTTGTAACTTCCCTTTAGAACCGTGGATGCTGACCTTCAGCACAATCTTGGCCAGTTTATATAAGCATGTTCTTTGGGCTCTTGTGACTCTGAAGTGGTGAGAATGAGTTGTATGATATTCGTGGAACTATGGCAAGAAATCGTATGTTTGGAGAGGAAGACGTTCCACGTGATGAACGAGGGTAGAGCTTCCTTCCAAATACCCACAAGGCCACCGTATCGTGGTCTCTCATGGCCTCCATCAGCACAGTTAAAATACTTTGAAAACTAATAATCTCTTTCCACATGAACTCGGTTTAGGAACAGTGTCTTACAGTTCTGATTGCATTTCACCCGAGAAATCATAGGACGTGTTAATTAATACTCTTTTCCTCAGCTTCCAGATGAAATTGAACTTTAGAAGTAGTCTCAAATCAGCCCTACCAACCTTTATCCATTGCTTTTTTTTTGTTTGTTTGATGCATTTTGTCTCCCAAAGCCAGGAAGGAGTGTCTCTCAGCTGTAGCCTCAGCGTTTATAATTCTTCCAGTTGTAGCCCGGAGTAGAGGCTCCAATCACAGAATTTTATATCCTTGAAACAAGACTGTAAAATTTTATAGCCAATTGTAGAACCATGGTCTGAAAAACCTATTCAGACATTTCAAATATGAACTTCATCATATGGTAGAATTAAGAGTCATTTATTTTCTATCAAAAGCATCATAAACAGCTCCATACCTCGTAGTAAATCAGGAAACCAGATTGCCAGGGAAGGTACTGGGCCTACTAGTTTGGCTGCTGGAGCGGTTTCAAAAGCTGCTGGATGACCTCCAAAGGCCCCTTCCACTTCAAAAAACTCCCTTTCTTTTCAGCAAGTCATGACTTATGACCGGGTCTTGGGCAACTCAATCCATGGCCATCTGCAAAAAAGCAATCCATTTCCAGATCATTAGGAAAATTACCAAGCCTCGCACTTAGTTGAAACCACGTCCAGAAAATGCTGGAGGTGGGAAATGAGGGGAAGAAGGAACAAATGTCCTGGAAGGAAATTCCACCTAGAAACGATGCTTTGGCAAACATGAGTAAGGACGGCCAAAATTGTAAGATATTCTGCACACTTGAACCAGCATGTTCCGTAGCCCTCAATACAGACCTCCATAATCAGAGGCTGAACACCTGATTTAGGTATATCTCTAAGCAATGGAATGTCTTTCCAGTTTTCTAACAACATGAATCCTACTTCATTCAGTTTATTCATTCAACAAACTTTTCTTCGCTTCTTGTGTATGTTGGTCACTCTGCCACGGTCAGGCCATATCCTGAAGACTATGACTGTGTGATCCATAAAGAAGAAGCCAGGGGGGGGCGCCTGGGTGGCTCAGTGGGTTAAAGCTTCTGCCTTTGGCTCAGGTCATGATCTCAGGGTCCTGGGATCGAGTCCCACATCGGGCTCCCTGCTCAAGAGGGAGCTTGCTTCCCCCTCTGTCTCTGCCTGCCTCTCTGCCTACTTGTGATCTCTGTCTCTGTCAAATAAATAAATTAAATCTTAAAAAAAAAAAAAAAAGAGAAGAAGAAGCCAGTGGGGGATTGGAGGAAGGGGGTCAGAAGGTACAAACTTCCAGATACGGGACAAGTAAGGGCTGAGGATATGGCGTAGAAAATGGTGGCTACTACTAAGACTGCTGTATGATATGTGGGAAAATTGTGAAGAGAGCAAGAAATCCCAAGAGTTATCACAAGGATATAAATTTTTCTTTCCTTTTTTCCCCTCCTATTGTATCTACATGAGATGATGGATGCTCAGTAAGGTTACTGGGGTAACCGTTTCACAACATACTCAAGTCAAACCCTTCTCCTGGATGCCTCACGTTCATACAAGGCTCTATGTGTGTTACACCTCAGTGAAAGTTGGGGCGGGGGCAGGGAAGGAAACCAGTCGTGCGGAAGCTGGGAAAAGAAGCCGTGCAGAATCCCTGGGCCAGGGACGAACAGAAGCAGGTGTTTTCCAGGAACTTCTAGAAGCCAGTGTGCTCTGAGCTTGGTGTACAGATGTCAGTGGCGCAATCTGAGGTGGACAAGCGGGCAAAGGCCAGATACCATGTGGTGTCAGAGTCGCGGTAAAAGACTCTGATATGGTTCTATGTGAATTTTATTCTATAGTAAAAGGAAGACTGAGTACAGCACAATTAATAGTGTCCAATAAAAAACCGTGTCTTCAGACAAATATTCTTGAACTGTAGATTGAATTACGACGCTTCCCTGCTAACAGAGCTGCCACTCGCCAAGTAAGACGGTAACTCCCGGGCATTGAGGGGAGAGTTCTTCGCCATATAACGTTAAAGGCGCACCTTCCATCCCTGACGATGTGCTCTGGGAGCCTGTAACCCCAATCCGCTCAACATTCCCTGAACCCGTAGTGCATTTTCCTTTGTTCATGCTGCTGCTTCCTTCTCACCCCTCCCTACCCTGACATCCGCCTGCTGAAATCCTACCCATCTTTCCAGATCCAGCTTACAGGCCACCTGTTCCATCAAGCCTTCCCTGCTCCCCCTGCCAGAATGGATCTTTCCTTCCTCTGTCCTCCCAGAGGACTTACCACCCGGCCTTGAACTCTAACTATTTATGTACGTTGCTCTCCCCCAGGAGTCCAGCCTACTAGGGTTCGACCAAATGGCCCTTGTGAGTTTGTGATCCCGTAGACTGCCTGGTAGAGACAGTCCCACTTAGGTGACAGAGGAAGTGAAGGCGTGCCGCGGAAGTGATGTAAAGAATAAAGAAGATGGGAAGTAAGGATTAGAATCAAGAATGAAACAGTTGTTGAGCAAATAACTCTGCTTTTAAAATCCTCTGAATAGACCATATCTCAAGGTTGAGGCTCCCTAAAAGCAATGCGTATTTTTCCCAAGTCAACCTCACTTTTGACACATACGTGCTACTTAGCAAAGATACAATTTCCTAGTTAAAAAGAACAAAAAGCAAAAAACAAGCAGGTCTGGTACTGGCTCTTCTAACTAGCTGCATGACCTTGTCCAATATTTGCTTAACCTCAGAGTCTACAGTTTTTCCATGCGAAAAATGAACTTGGTGTTAAGCGCCCTGCTTTTCTGTAAATGCACCAAATGTTATACTGATGTGAAGTAAGAAGAGAGTTCCCATTGCGTGACTGGATGAATTCCTACCCTACCTCTGCAGCAACACAGAGGCCATGCTTTCGGAATTCCTGCTGGTGACGAGACTGGAACAGGTGTCTTAGTTTGGGTAATACCAGAAGCAGACCCCGAGCCAAGGATTCAAGTGTGAGTAGTGTATGGGAAAGTGCAGGGACACAGGAGAGTGACAGAAGTGACAGGGAAGGCAAGGCAGTCAATAAAGCATGCATTTTAAACTAGCAACCACAGAGAGCAAATGGTTCTAAATCCAGTGGGACAACACCCAGAAAGCAGTGCAAAATACAATCTCACAGTCATCTTCACCTTGAAGTGAAAGAGCTGAGATATTAATACCCCTATGCCTGTCAATCATTCATTGATGCCCAGTGTAACATAATGCAGTGAATAAGAATAGTATGTTAAGACTTATTTATTTACATGGAAAGATGCTAAAAAAAATGAAAACACAAGTTTAAAGATATATAATATGCATGCTATAAACATGCATAAAAGTCTAGAGGGAAATATATTTGTGTGTGTGTGTATGTGTGTGTGTATAAAGTGTTCATTTTAGCAGAGGTTATCTTTGGGTGGGATGTTTCTCAGTGACTTTATTTTCCACTTATCTTTACCTTCTCATTTTTCTTTAATGACACGTATTGTTTAGAGCAACTTAATTTCAGAATTAAAAAAAAAAAATCAGACCCAAAAGTCGGATCAGATAATCAGACTAGAGAGTAAAATCCAAGTAATTCAGAAATATCTATAATATACATCACATGTATTTTCAGAATTCTCCACTGATTGCTGTGGTAACTGATGTGTAGTATTAAGCCCTTTTTAAGAGACTTTTTTGCAGTCTCTGATTTTTCCAGTTTAAATTCACTCTCTGGGGAAGAGTGGGCTGACTGGAACCTGGGAAGCATTTTCAAACATGTAGCTTCTTTGCCTGAGACATCTTTGGAGATTGGATGAAGACTGAAGTCAACACTTTAGAACTTACTTCTTTGAGCGCCATCTTGTTTATCACGAGATAAATGGTTTTTCCGCTCTCTTTGAAGGAAGCAACATAGGAAGGTTGAAGGCTGATGGGTCTCAATTCTGTATTCTCTGGAAAAATCAACATGAATGTGTGCGACTTACTTTTTGTTCTCCTTTGGGGTTGGGAGCCTGGTTCCTGGGTTTCTCCTCAACCCTTTACCCCAGGCCCACCTCTTTCCTTACGTAGCAGCCGTCGGGCACTGGGTATCTTTTCTGCTAAAGATCATAGTCCTAGACAAGTTTCTGCAGTTGGAGAACTCACTGGACACAGAGAGGGTATGATAAAGAGAGAGAATGATGCTTCAAGATCTGCTTGTTCTAAAGATCTGCTTGTTCTTTGCAGAGAAGGGAGTCAGCATCCTTTTCTGCTAAGCAGCAATCAGGAGAAAGTCCAATCAGATTAATTACCTAGAATAAAAATGGACTTGTACTTTTGCTAGTAATGGATTTCCAGTCCAGAGAAATTTGTAAGTATTAATAGCATGCTAGTTCTTGGCAGGTGATAATCATTAGTGAGCAAGGAACTCTATCCTCCTGAGATGATTTCACTTTGTCACTATGTAGTAATCTTTGTCTTAATGTTCCGTTGAGGCAGGGAGAAATTTTCCCTCAATCTGCTTGTGTAGCATTACAGTTTCGAGGATAAGACTGAAAGAGGGCTTCCTGCTCTAATTACGTGTGGGCTTTGCTTGTTTGTTTTTAATGTGGGTTCTGAATTTAAAATAGTAAAATTATTCTAAATTCTTTTCTTCGAGGACCCAAGTGGAAAGATGTTCAGAGAAGGAGCTCCGTCGATGCAAATTCTTTTTTTGAATGTACAGGCCTCCTCCCTACTGGTACTGTTAACGTCAGTGTCCTTGAAACCCAGGACCAGCCTCATTCCTGGGTAGAGTAGGTCACCAGAAAACTATCGCAAAATTTTGAGGGGATCTTTCACCATCTAGGAACTTTATTTCTTTTTCTGTAATCCCCAAACTGCTAAGTACATCTCCCCTGGGAGAAAGAATAGTATTAAATCTGTTTAATGTCACTCATTCACTCTGATTTAACCCTTAACCAAATGATTTAACCATCATTTGGTCACAGCTGGGTTGCAGTTAAGGGTGGAAATTGAGGGCAGCCTTCACACCCTGCGTGGGCACAGCCCTAAGAGTGAGCGTCTCCTTAAACTTGGCACCTGGGCACCTCACTGGCTTCACCCTCCTCCTGGCCCTGACATGTCGGTTATGCTTAAGGAGCCTTCACCTAGATAGTCTAATTTGATCCTCACAGGCATCTTATGAAACCAAGCAAATACAGTGACCCCCACATCGATAAGGAGCCTAATTTGTGTATGAAGGTCTTGCAGGTAGCAGATGGACTAGAGCCTAAAGCTTCATTTTAATGCCATGCTCTCTGCACAAAACATGCTCTTTTGTCCAAATGGAAACGAAACTGCAAAAATGGGAGGGATGGAGAGACAGGATGGCCATCGGGAGAAACCGCGCAGGACCCCTAGCTCACTCTTGTTCAGGCACCAGGAGGGAAAGGGAGTAGATGTGTCTTTGGCGAGTTCAGCTTCAAAACTAGGTGTGATGCAGAATCAAGTGCCCAGGATCAGGATGAAGGAAGAAAGCAGGAAGAGGGGGATGGAAGAAGGTGATTTAGAAGCTGGAAGTGTGTGCAGCGTGTTTGTTCATCCAAGCAAAATTATGGGAGGCAATTCAGACCCCGCTGTTTGAAGGGAGCGCTTGCCCCAAGAAAAGGCACTGACCTCAGGTACATTTGGTGTCAGCCTAAGCAGGGAAATCTCCTGGTACCCATGCTTGCCGAAACAGCAACATTGGCAATTTCTCATGACCTATTTGCCACATCTTTATATTTTTCCTAAGTATTGTCTGCATTTTGTTGTTGGATACTTCTGATGTTTACTCAGACCGCACATTCTCTCATTCTCGTCTGCCCCTTTTTCCTCCACGAGACTAATGCATACTATGCTGGATAAGCTACATTTTCTGCAATTCAGGATTATTTCCGAAGTGTCACGTTCCAGAAATTGTTTTTAAATGGTGATTCGATGTAATTATAGATGACAAGGGAATGTGCAGGTAGATACAAGGAAATATTTTTTTTTTTTTAGGACATACCCAGACAAAACAAAATCCTAAAATCCCATAAAGGAAGATTGTCATCATTGTTAAAGTATGGTGAGGAGGAGAAATAAAGTACTAGAGGTCTTAATAGAGCATATCTAAAGTGGGGGGAAAAAAAAAAGTCAGTCATGGGATCCAGAAATAGTTTTCTGAGAAACACATTTTCCTAGATTTTATTTACCCTTTGGAATTCAAGGACATAATATATAGAGAAGTTGAATCACCATGTTATACACGTAAAACTAATGTAACATTGCGTGTCAACTGTACTCAGAGAAAAAATCTAAAAAGAAAAAAAAGGACAAAAGAAAAAAATGCACACAGATATTTGATCCTTGGTTCAAAGAAGGGGGAAAACACAAGATTTCTATCTCTTTGTTTAAAAAGATTTTATTTAATTATTTGACAGAGAGTGACACAGTGAGAGAGGGACGGCAAGTAGGGGGAGTGGGGGAGGGAGAAGCAGGCCTTCCCCACCCCTCCCCTGGCAGGGAGCTCAATGGGAGGCTCCATCCCAGGACCCTGGGGTCATGACCTGAGCCAAAGGCAGATGCTTAAGGACTGAGCCACCCAAGTGCCCCTATGTAACAGATTTCTTAATAAAGTTTTATTCATATTAGACAATTAGAATCCAAAATTTTAAATTCTTATGAATTATAGCAGTGGTCTTCAAAATGTGGTTCTTGGACCTGCATCATCAGTATCACCTGAAAACGTGTTAGGCAAATTCTCACCCTGTCCCCTTTCCTCCTGAACCAGAGAACTGGGGATGAAACCCAGCAATCTGGACTTTAAGGAGCCTTCTGGTGATTCTGAAGTTTGAGGACCACGGTGTTACAGAATCTCCTTGCAGGATCCAGAGAGATATCTACTGAAGAGTTTACATAAATTATTAATATAAATGCTTTATTTTGGAAGACCATCAAAATGAATTTTATGTTCATATATTTTGTAATTACTAAGGAGCAGAGTCCGCAGCGGAAGCGTGCTGGGCTTATATATTCTGTATTACTATCTCTTTAAAACTTAAAAGCAGAAATCTTTGTGTTGAAAATTTGAAGTCAAAACACTTACTCAGTAAGCAGCTATTTATATATGTAAATTGATAGGCAGAGGAAAGTTCAAGTTCAACTTTAATTCTTTATCTAAAGACTATTTCATGCCAAAAAATGCTTCCTGAATTCTAAAGAATACAATTGAGAAAAATAAATTTATTTTTTAATAAATTATGAATTATTATTTATTACAGGAATATTATTTTTATAATACCATTAATGTAATTATATAACTAATGTGATATGGCATATATTCATATCATTTATTTTTATGTTATATTTATTATATATTATAATATCACTCTTTTCATACTGCCTATATTGCATAATATAGTTATATATAATATATGTGCTGTGTTATTTATTATAAAACATATTGCTTTTATTTTGTAAATAATAAAAATATAAATTATCAATTTCTATAACTGGATTTAAAAAGTTATTTGATGTAATATATTTTTATTAACATTGTTATGAGACTATAAAACCCTCTTTAAACCTTTGAATAAGAGTCAATTTGACTTAAAATATTTGGACTTAATAGTAGTAGGCACAACTCAGAATGTACTGCATGTCGGGCTTTGCTAGTCTTTACAGCAGCTGTGTAAGATGGGTACTATTAACTATATGCTGCATATGGTGACTGACACAGAGAGGTTGATAACTGGCTTGAGATCGGAAGTCTCCTGAATCTCAGGGGGGGCACCTGGGTGGCTCAGTGGGTTAAGCTTCTGCCTTCAGCTCAGGTCATGATCTCAGGGTCCTGGGATGGAGCTCTGCATTAGGCTCTCTGCTAAGCAGGGAGCCTGCTTCCCCCCCCCGCCCCCCTGACTGCCTCTCTGCCTATTTGTGAGCTCTGTCAAATAAATAAATAAGATCTTAAAAAAAAAAAAAAAGGCTACTAAATCTCGGAACTGGTTTCCCAGCCCAGGCTGTCTGACTCCAGAGTTCATGTTCTTAGCTAGCAGGTCATTTCAGGTTTTTAATGCAAAAGTCTATATAATATAAACAGTATCTTGAATATTTTATAATAAAATTTTGCCTAGAAGATGATGTATGTAGTAGTAATTAATAAGGTAAGTGTCTCCATAAACTTTTTGTGGAGGAGAGTTATCACTTATTTAGACAAGGGCTCGTATCTTGTTAAGCATGCCAACAAGTGAAAATTTTAGTTGATCATTGGTATGAAGAGAAAGCTTGTGAAAATGCAAACCATTTTTATTTTAATAGGCTAAGAGGAGAAATTTAATAAAAGTCTAATGTATCTATTCATGCTCCTTCCCTGTGTACATATTACTGTGAAATAGATTAGCAATGACATGAACTTTTTTCATCTTGTTCTAAAGTTGCCCTGATTTCAGCATCTGTGAGAGAAATCTCTGTTTTTAGAGGCACATGGGCTTCAGATTCCTGTGAGTCTCAAGAAGGGCGACAAGCCTGTCTGGTTGACTCTAGTCCTCCACTTTTATAACCTCTCCCCTTTCTGCCACGTGGAAGGGTGTAGTCCCAAAGTAGAGATGGATTTGGGGGGTGGGGGACAAAGTGTACCATTTCCCAAGCACATCTTCCACTCTCTAAGGTCTACATTATTCCTCACGTCCTTTCCTTCTCCAGAAACACCCCCTCCTCTATTTGCCATTTGAGATCCTATCCACACTTTGAAGCCCACACGATACACTGTCATGCACTGCAACAAAACTCTCCTGGTGATCCCAGGCAAAGTCTCTCCCCGCTTCACTACCATGGCCTCCACCCACATGACATTCACGCTATGGCTGCTCAAGTAGCTGTTAACACCCTGGGACACTGCACTTACTCTGAAAAACCGTGTCTTCAACATCCTTGCATTCTTGGAACCTCTATCGCAGCATCTTGCCCATGAAAATAAGAACGTTTTGCTCGGGCATTAGAGTTTTCAAAGTGCCTGCCCCCCGATATCATTTCATCCTCACATCTACCCTGTAAAGTAGACATCGTCATGATTCTCTTGTGTCACATGAAGAATCTGAAATTAAGACTTGGGAAGTGCTTTGCTTAGTATCACTCCGAGTCTCCTCACTCTATGTCTGGGCTTCTTCCATGCATTCTGTCCTCAAATATGTGCTGAAAGAATTAACAAATTTAAAAATAAATTAATCAATTCTGGGGTAATCAGGATCCTATTGCGAGGTTGATTTAAGGTCTTCCATTACTTTCCCACAACCTTTTAGACTTCTCTGAAGATCTCCACCGTTTCTCCACAGATAGTAGTGGCAGAGAGAATTGGGTATGGATGTAATTGCCATGTGGAATCTGGCAGCTGTGGCCTAGAGAACTCATCTCCCCTCCCAAAGGTTTTTGAGGAATACCCTGACAATGAGTATCTGAACAGGAGGGAGATTCTTCTAGTTTCCAAAGTGCCAAATACCAGATGAATTCCTACCTGAGTGTGAAGATTTTTCCTTCTCAATCCCAATCTTTTTTATGGGGCTCACTATATATATATTTTTTAATATTCTGCTTTGTATCGCCCAAATAATCAATTGCCTACCATTTCTTACAAATGATTTTAGTTGGGTATCTCAATGAGAGCTATAAACTAGTTGTCTCACTAAGGAAAGGGAGAAGCCGAGAACAGTAATGGTGAATGACAGCAGTCATCATGATTTCAGCTATGACATATGGCTCAAGCTTGTTCTTCATGCCCTATCATATAAAGAAAGCCTGAGATATAAAATTTTCAAATAAGACTCACCCCCCCTTACCCAATCTTGAGATTGTTTAAGAATGCAGATTCCCAATCTCTGCCCTAGGACTTCTGATTTATTAGTGTCTACCAGAAAGTCTTATCATCTGCCCTTTAAGTAAACTCATAGGTAATTCTAATAGAAGTGATTAGTAGACCACAATTTGGGAAACAATCAGATACAACTGTGCCTCTTGTGATTCTGGCATGTGGATTACTTTTGTGATCATTTTAACCTGCTATCTCTTCCCAAGATCCTTTCATAGATGTTAATCTTATTAACCCTCATAAGCAGCCAGAAAGCTTGCCATGGATTTGGCTGAAGCCCATAAGAATTTACGGTGTAACATCTGTTAAGAGTTCCAATTTCATTTATTTTACCGTCAGTGAAATTGAGGTCTCAGAACCTGGGCGGAGGTAGGTTGGAAACAAATAAAAAGAAAAGAATTGACTGCAAAATAAGACGTACTAATCAGAAACGTTTTTCAGAAAGCCTCGATAAGGCTAAACAGTAGAGAAGCAAGTTCTTTTATACCCATTGTTTAGATGAGCAAACAAGGAGAAAAAGAATTACCTTGCCAAAGGTTGTGGAGTAAAGAAGCCATCAAGAAAAAAATAAGCCAACTACCTACAGTCTTCAGACCACACACCTTCAGCTTCCTGCTCTTTGAATTTAATGGCACATGTATGTGAAGATTCATGACTTGCTCTCAAGAAATGACCTTGAATTCTTGGATATTTGGTCTTTAGAAAATAAGTTGTTTACTTGGCTCAGTTATTCTAAAAACATAGGTTGCTCACATAGATTTAGTCTGTGCCTGATTCTTTTTCATTGTGAATTTCCATAAATCTAATAGCTAAAATTGTAAAATATTTTATGCAGAATATACACATAGGTAACCATAAGTTTATTATTTAGAAATTGCAGATATTGTTAAGTAGGTAATTTAATAGTTTGTGAATTGATCAAAATATCTACAAACTTGGTATTAAGGCTAACATCCCAAACTCTAATTGCTCAAAGAACTATGTTTCGTGATGCTCTAGTTTTCAAGTTAGGACCAAAACCATATTCAAGAAATATCCATGTAAATAGTAGACCCACCTCTCATCATCACTCATATATGTAAACTTTGTTTTTTAATGCAGTGTCCAAATGGTGGGAACCAAAATCGAAAAAAGAAATTCCTTCAATACTCAAGAGTAACACAACATATTTGTATGTCATTGTTGGAGAAAGTTATGTTTATAGTAAAGAAGAGGAATCTAAATTAGGAACACTCTAAGATTTCCCTTATTTCCATTTTTTTTTTGGTATGACACATGAGAGAAGAAACATGTTTTTAATTTTAGAACTTCTCTTTGTTGAAATAAGTTGCGACAACATCACTTTTGTGGCCCACTCAATTCCATGTTAGTTCTGAGGAATGGAACTTCTATTTACTTTGATATTGACAGTGCCAGGAATGTTTTTAAAGCTCAGTTAAAGAAGAGATCCTAGCTTTGCATGACTCTGAAAGAAAAATAAGAAAGATCCACTATAAACCAAAGACTAATTTTGGCGCCTACTTTAAATAGAAACAGAATAATTCATTTGGAAATTATGTGTAAATCTTTCAAATATGAATCTATTGATTTGTTTATTAGATAAGTACTGAAACTGAGTGAGGAAAAACATGTAGCATGTTACTAAGAAATATACCTCAGAAACAGAATAAAAAATCTACCAAGTAATTCTTATGTATTGTTTCCTGAAATATTGATTACATGGTTGTTTAAAAAAAATACTACAAACAAATATAAAAAAAAGAACTAGCAGAGCTTAATAAACCTCAATTCATTGAGTTTAATTTAGTTCCAATTGGGATATCTGAAATTTAAAGAAAAAATTGTTAAAATTTCTGATATATTCTATATCACATCCAAATATCTAATAATTTTTACTCCAAAGAGTTCAGTTTAAAATGTTTGAAAGTCTTCTGAATATTTTATTTATTTATTTTTAAAGATTTTATTTATTTATTTGACAAAGATCACAAGCAGGCAGAGAGGCAGGCAGAGGAAGACGCAGGCTCCCCGCTGAGCAGAGAGCCTGATGAGGGGCTTGATCCCAGGACCCTGGGACCATGACCTGAGCCAAAGGCAGAGGCTTTAACCCACTGAGCCACCCAGGCACCCCTCTTCTGAATATTTTAATTGGAGTTGTGTTCTTTAACTTTCACCCCTCCCCCATAGTTAGTACTACAGTACTAACTAGGTCAACCAGGGATACTTGGCAGGGACTATGGACTCGTTGTGTGGTTTCACAGTTTCTTAAAAAAAGAAGAAGAAGAAGAAGTTTTGTAACCAAACCAAACCAAACCAAAGCTATGATTCTCCAGATTTTGTGGTTTCCCTAAACTCTGAACCGGAAATATGGAGGGGCGATGCTAGTAACGTGACCAGCTGTCACAAGGCTACATTACATTCCCCAGATGAATGCAGGAAACTCAGTCAAGAAAGGGAAGGCAGGGGCACCTCTCTGGCTCTATGGGTTAAGCCTCTGCCTTTGGCTCAGGTCATGATCCCAGGGTCCTGGGATCAAGCCCTGCATCAGGCTCTCTGCTCAGCAGGAAGCTTGTTTACCCCTCCCTCTCTGCCTACTTGTGATCTCTCTCTCTCTCTCTCTCTGTCAAGTAAATAAATAAAATTAAAAAAAAAAAAAAAAAAGGAAAGGAAGGCAGATCCATTTACAAGATTCATAAAAGACTACATTTGGGAGGAAGCGGTTGGAGGAGCTAACCCAAGGTGCAGAAAGAACATAGTCAATTCTGTTGTGGGCCCCAGTAAATTAAAGTGGGTTGTCTATGAATTCAAATTTTTACTTAAGCTTTCATGCTGCCTTGGTGAATTACTGGTGTACATCACTGAGCTCATAGGTTTTCTTTCTTTCTTTCTTGTCTGTTTTCTCCAGAGAATTCATTTCTATAAGGTGTGTGGCTGTTTGCCTTGGGAAGTTGGAAGAAATGTTTTTTAAAATTACCTCCATAGGATGCATAGGAATTCAATTAATTTTTCTTCTTATTTTGGGCAGACAGCCTCTCTATATTGGGGTTTGCCATTGACAAATGCTCTATGATTTTACAAGAGTGATTTTGTTCTTTCTTCTTTTTTTCCCAGCATAGCATGTATCACCAAAATTCTGATATTGTTTTACATTCTCCTTCTGTGTAAGTTTCTTAAAAAAATAGTCTTTCTATGATGGTATTTGGAATGAACGACATATTAATAATATAAATGTTATAACATACCAAATGTAAGAGAAGGGTTACCCTTTAGGAAATATCCAATAAAAGTTACTGAAATCCAAGTTTCAATTAAGTAAATCTTAGGTTCATATTCTTTTCCACCATGTAATCTCAGTTTTGTTCCCACTGGAGTATAATCTTGTGGTCTTATTTTTTGTAAAAAAAAAAAAAAAAAAAAAATTAGAATAACACTTACCACACTTACCACAAAGAGTCTTCCAAAACTGCCCACTTGCCTTTGCCCTCGCCTTCCACATTCTTCCTGCCCCCACCTGCCCACCAGTGGTTCCAGTACCCTACTTCACTGACTTCCAAGCTGGCTGTCAGGACCAACTCGAACCTTACTAGTTCTACCTTCAAATACCTGATACTCCTCTTGTCTTCTGCAAGTAAACATTTTCCCTTATTTTTATCCATTGACACCTTCTCGGAGGAAAAGCACCCCTTCCTGCTCCAAGGGCTTTCCTCAGTGTCCCAGAGTTCTTAAATGCATCATAGAAGTACTTGGGTGAAGAAATGTAGGAAAAGCCCTAGTGCTATGGGAGAGAGTTTATTGCTTCATCATTAGGCTATACAGTGCTAGGTTCTTCCTCTGAGAACTTATTCCTTCGATGATACCTTTTTGCCTTACCAGTTCCCTTTTTTGACTTTTTAGGACTGAATCCTGTCCAACAACAATAACAAAAATGTTAAACATTCCTCCCATTTGAGATAAGTAGCCCTTAACTCATTCCTGGATCCCTATCAAACTATAATCTCATCTCTGAGATCGTTAGCTCTGAATTTACCAACCCAGAAACAGAGCTCTAGCTCCTCTGGAGCTGTTAGACTACACAGCAGCTTTGAGACGTATTCAAGCACAATTCTCAACAGAAGGCCTGATGAGGCCTGATGCTAAATCCAGATTTCACCACTTACTGACTATGTGACTTTGGAATTTCAGTCTCTCATCTTGGGCCTCGAAGTAGAAAGCTGGGCCTGACAAGAGCAAGACAAGAACAACTCTGGTACAGCATGCAAGAGAGTGCCAAAACCCTAAGTAATCAAGATAAATAATACTTTCATGCAATATTTTAAAGAATAAAAATGAGTGCAAAAATCCATGATGAACAAAACATCAGCATTTTAAACATAGATGGTGTCAGCAATGATACTCTTAGTCATATGTACTAAGCTCAAACCAAAAGGGGAAAATCCAACTAGCGTTGATCCTATCTTTTAAAATTTTGATGTTTTTATTCATCTTGGATTTTTTTCATGGATTTGGTGTTTGGTTTTGTTTCCTAAGCATTTTCTTGAAGTGTTATTTCTCTTAATTACTGAGGTTTTGGGTCCTACTTCAGTTTTTATTTCAGGGAAGTGCCTTACTTCCTTACCCTGATCCCTGCTCTGCCCACACATTAGCACTGTTTTGATAGGTTTGCTTCCAAACGCCAGGGACTAATTTTAATGTAAGATTAAAGACTGATTCAGATAATAGAAACATCATTTTATTTTGCCAGTAAGGGACGTTGACAATTGGTGTCAGTCATGTTAATACACCCAAAGTCCCTTTTCAGAGCATTTCCCTCCATACAGCTCACTGTGGGCTACCAGTCTAGACACCTGGGTAAAACAAATGCTCAATTCAGTGATCATCCAACAAGTCATCTGACTTGACTTGCTTGCCTGAGATATTTAGGTGATTCAGTCAACATTTTTGACTTGATGATTTCCCATACCACCAATCCACCAAGAAAAACGAAATAAGAATTATGGGAGACTACCTCACAAGTGTAAGAAAACTGACTTTTAACCCTCCCTAATCATTAGCCAAAGGTAAAGCCCAGCAGGGGATAAAATAGACTTGATGTTGGCAGTGTCTCTGATTGTTGACATAGGGACATCAATGGTCAGCTGCTGGAGAAGACGTTACTCTTTAAGATAATTTGAGTTTCCGGTGGTATGTCTAATAATATAGAATGCAGAAAAATAATGCTTAGAAAAGTCAGGATAAGTCTTATCTGTCAGGTAGTGCCAACTCCTTCCGTTATTGTTCGAGTGCTTAATATTCACTTTATAGAGAGCCAAAGTAATGGGGAACACACTAGTGAAACAAACTCAATTTCCTCATTAGCCACTGCTTGAAATTCTTCCACAAAGTATGTGCAGTGTAAAAGATTTGTCCGAGTACACCAGAACGCAAATACATCTTCTTTTAATGGAAAATTTAAAAAATTCCTAATAAATCTATTGGAATATTCCAGCCATAATGAAAAGTAGGGAAGACAAGAGAATGGGAAGAATTTAAGCTTATTTAGTCCAGCGTCAGTCACAGCTTGGATCAAAAGGTGCCAAAATTCTCATGGGGCCTTGTGGGTGTAATTAGACTCCCTCCAGGAGTCAGCCAGTTCTGAGTGGTGATACTGACGTAGGTGCCTGGTCCTGGCAGTCAGAATGTCTCGGGGACTAGGGAGTTGATGATGAACCCAACACTTGCATTTGGCTTCATTATCTCCTCAAACAAAATCAATAGTTCAAATTCCTCAATTTGAAAACTGAGAAGTAATTGGTAGTGGAACTTGAGGGCCCATGTGTCACCCCTGAAAAGTTCATTGCAGGGCAGGGACTACCATCCATGCCAGAGAAGAAACTGATCTGAATTCTTCTCTAAAGATCGGTCCTAATCAGGTATTTAACAGTGGGCGGCTTCTTGGAAATCCATGGATGCAAACAGTTCTCATTCTACAGGTGATGAAACTTCTTCAAGGCCACACACCTTTTAGAATAGAAGCCAGATTTATGGGATTTCTTTTCTAGTGTTCCTTTTGAGGAATGCCATCTGGTAAGCTGAATATCGTTAGAATATCATCAGTTAGACTAGAGTCAGGAAAACCGTCGAAAAATACTTACGCATGAATGTTTCTTATAGATATACTGGTTCTATATCAAAATCAATAACAATTTCAGTGTTCCAAATGTTGAAATATTATATGATTGAAATTGGGAATATGCAGATATTTAACCCGGATAGACCAGGTCCTTCCTGCCTCCACTGTTTCCCACCTAAATCACGAGTCAGGCTTCATTCATTGCATGCCCATAGGGTATGAAGCACTAAGCTCAGAACAGGGATGATTCATATCAAAAGAAAACAAGGGATTTAATATTGTAATACATGCAGATGATTACATCTACATACATTTTACTAATGTACTCACTCAAAAAGAATGTAGAAAAAATATGTGGGACATGACCTACAAAAACATGATGCCTTGGGTTACCTGGCACTGTCATTTTTGGAATGATTTCATTGGTGTTGGTAAATGAAAAAGGGAAACCCCAGAACAGAACTGTCAGGACTGTGTTAACTTCTCCCAGGAGACACTCCACAGACCCCAGGGTAGAGCCCAGTTCCAACGGGGGAGTATCGCCGTTTGTGGACATGAAGTGTCTCAGACCTTCTGAGGCACATTTGTCCTTTACTGAAGTTTCCTCAACTTTCTGAAAGGTGTTCACAAAACCTTCCCACCCTAATTAATTTAGTTTTTAAAAGATAGTATCAGAGACCTAACAACACCAAGCTTCCCCGTGAAAGCATTTCAACACCTATGAAAATCAAATAAACACGCCCAGCTGTACATCTACAACTGAAAGCACTGGAAGAAAACAAGATTTCTAACCAAATCGTAAGAACATAATGGATGGGAAGTCCACGTGACCACCAGAAAGCTAGTGGGAGGCAAAGGACAGCCAATATAACATTGACACACTTTTTTTTTAAAGATTTTGTGTATTTATTACAGAGAGAACATGAGGGCGCGGGGGGGGGGGGGGGGGGGAGGTCGGAGGGAGAAGTGGACTCCCTGCTGAGCAGGAAGCCTGATACGGGGCTCCATCCCAGGACCCTGAGATCGTGACCTGAGCCGAAGGCAGACGCTCCACCGACTGGGCCACTCAGGTGCCCAACACACATTTTTAATTGCATTTTTAAAAAGCTTTACTAAGGGGGTGCCTGAGTGGCTCAGTCACAAAGCGTCTGCCTTCAGCTCAGGTCATGATCCCCGGGTCCCAGAATGAAGTCCCGCATCGGGCTCCCTGCTCGGTGAGAATCGGCTTCTCTCTCTCCCTGTGCCACCCCCCCACAACTCCTGCTATTTCTCACTCTGCTGTCTCTCTCTCTCTCTCAAATAAATAAAATTAAAAAAAAAAAAAAAGCCTTAGAAAGGTACGGTTGTCATACAATAAACTATGCTTAGTTAAAACGTACGTTTTGACCTATATCAAGACGGTGAGCATATCCAGCCAGTGCATTTTCTAGAGTTTTCTGTAAATACAGTCCATATGTCTAGCTTCTTTAACTCATGATTATTTTGATACTTACCCATGCTGTTTTATCGATAGTTCAGTGTTTTTTTTTTTTTCTATGTAGTATTCCATTGTATGGCTCTCCCACAATTAGTTCATCTATTTACTTTTCGTGGACATTTGAGTTGTTACAAATACAGCTGCTACCGACCTGTTTGTGCAAGTCTGGATAAAGGGATCCTTTCCTTTCCCTTGGTTAAAGCCTAGAAATGAAGTGACTGTATCAAATTCTAGGTATGGGTCCAACTTTTTTATTTTAACTAAAGTGGTTTATTTTCTAAAGTGGTGGTACCATTTTACATTTGCACCAACAGTGAAATAGTCACAGTTCCTAACATTTGAAATGGTCACCCTTTCTAGCATTTTAATAAGTATGCAGTAGTGTCATGTGACCTTAATTTGCATTTCCCTAATGACTGCTGATGTGAAGCATCTTTACATGTGCTTTGATGAAGTGATGATTAAACCCTTTGCTCATGTTTTGGGTCATTTTCTTACTAATGAATTTTGAGACTTCAGGATATAGTCAGTCTGGATACAAGTCCCTTATCTGATAGATGTTCTACAAATATAGTTTCCTAGTCTGTGGCTTATCTTTTCATTATTTAAATGACCTCTTTAACAGTTTATTTTAAAGAGCTGACATTTTAAATTTTGATGATAAAATTCAATTTATCATTTTTAAAAATATATTGTACTTTGGGTATCATATCTAAGAAGTCTTTGCCTGGCCTAAAGTCACAAAGATTTTCTTCTATATTTTCTTAAAGAGGTCTGTATTTTAAGTTTTACATTTATACCTACCTCAAGTAACTTTTTGCATACATTGCAAAGTACAGGTCAAAGTTCATTTTTTCATATATCGGTTGCCCCAACTCCACTTGCTAAATAATCTATCCTTTCTCTATTGAACTGCCTGTACATGTTTGTCAAAAATAATGTGTGAATCTATTTCTGGACAATCTATTCTTTTTCTTTCATTAATTTGTCTAGATGCTAATGACATGCTATCTCAATTACAGTAAATTCATAAGAAGTTTTGAAATCAGAAAGTGTTCACATACCAACATTGTTCTTTTTTTAGAATTGTTTTGGTTATTTAAGTTCTTTTCATTTCCACATGAACTTTGGACTCCACTTGATAAAATACCCACAAAAAAAAAAAAAAAAGACCTGCTTAGGATTTTATTGAAATTGAATTAAATCAGTAGATCCATGTAAGGATTGTTGTCATCTTAACAATACTGAGTATTTCAACCCATAAATAAGATGTCTCTCCATTTACTCGTCTTCTTTAATTTATGTCAGTAAAGTTCTGTAGTTTTCAGTGTACAGGTTTGTGTAATTTTCGTTATTTTTATTCCTAAATATTTCATATATTTGTTATTGTGATATCACTTTTTAATTTCAATTTCCAAATTTTTGTTCCTAGCATATAAAAGTGAGGTTGAAGGGGTCAGCACCTGTGTCATTCAGATGTCAACTATAGTTTCTATTGCTATGTCCTCGAGTTCATTAATCTTTTCTTTTATCATATATAATCTTTCATTAAAATCCTTATCCCGTGTATTTTCTTTCAGTGTATTTTTAATCTCAGATATTGTAGTTCCCATTTCTAGAAGTTGATTTAGGTCTTTTCTATATTTTTCAGGTCTCAACTTTCTGAACATAATGGGATATAGCTATAATAACTCTTTAATGTACTTTTCCGCTAATCTTACCATTTGTGTCCATTCTTAGTTGGTTTCAATTGATTGCTTTTTCTCTTCATTGTGGTTTATATTGTTCTAATTCTTTGCATTCCTAGTAATCTTGGATTGGATACGATACATTGTAAATTTTACCTGCGGGGGACTGGATAATTCTTTAGTGCTTTAAATATCCTTGGGTTTTGTTCTGGGGAACAGTTAAGTTACATGGAAACAGGCTGATCCTTTTGGATCTCTAGTACATTTGGAGAATTCTTTTCCTGGCCCTGGGTCGTTGCTTTACATGAATTCTCTGATCAGTATTCAGCTGAACTCTAGAAGGGGACCCACTGAAGATACCTGAAGTTCTCTCCCTGCGGCACTCTCTACTCTCACAGTTTCGGTTATGAGAACTCTAGCTGCCTTGACCTCCCCAGACTTTCAGCTTTATTTCTTCAACGCAGGAAATCCATTGGGCTCCACCTGTGTCCCTCTCCCTGCAGCACCACCCAGAAACTCTCTCAAAGCAATCATCTGAGGCAATCATAAGGCCCACTTTGCTTGTTTTCCATCTCTCAAGGATCAGTGCCTTTTGTTTTCTTGGTTCCTTGTCTTGAAAACCACAGTTTCAAGTATTTTGTCTGTTTTATTTTGGTTTGGTTTTGGTTTGGGGGTTTGGTTGGTTCAGTCAGGAGCATAAATTCAATCCCCTCTTTTTTAACTTGGCCAGAAATAGAGGTCCTCAGTGTAATTTGTAACCTGTTATAAAACTAATCTGCATTTTCTTTTGGAAGATGTGTATTTATATTTCTCAGAATCTCTAATAATTTAAAGTTTGATGCTGAAATATCAAAGGAAAAAATTGTTCCCTGGTTTCAAAGAAAAACACAAAATCTCAAAGATTAAATGATTTAGTGTCCATCTGTGGCTTTGATGCAAACTACTGCCTATAAAAAGTCTTTCTTGAGTGTTCAGAGTTAAGGATGACTATTCCTTAAACTGTCATATAATTTAGTGACATCAAGTTTACGGAGGAAACAATAAATAGGAATAACTTCTTAGTATACTTATTTGAAATGACTGAACCCAACATGTAAATAAGAGGTATGTCCTCCCTAAAACATTGCTTTAATTGATGACTCTCATTGTAATTGGTAGACATGGAGCCCACAGAACCATCTGTAAAATGTTATTCATATCTCAAGCTTTCTCACGTAAATTTATAAAATACAATGAAAGAAGAGTGTAGTCAATTTGGGTAATAGAAGGTGCATTCAATTTTAGTGATTTAGATTGTAATTTGACACTGTCATTTCCTAAGTAAATACAGTCTAGCATTAGGAGATACAGAGGCTATGCATAGCTTCCGAGTAGACTTTTGTCCTGAACTAAATTTTAAAAAGTATAATTAGGATCCCTCAGACATACATTGAACAACGGGGGATCCTCTATCCATGTAGATCAAAATGTTACATAAGGCAAACACCAAGAGACATATAAAATCAAGTCAGGGGAAGACCCAAGTTTGGTGGGGCTTAAAGCTTAATTTGAGAAACTTCTTCAAGGAACAAAAATCCCCAAATTATAAATATGTAACTCTGACAAAAAGGAAATCCACGCGCTCATTCTAAAAGTCGTCCATTACTGGAAGTTCATTCACCCACATATAGGAGTGCCTGTGAACCACGTAACTATATCCTACCAAACCCAAAATGAATGTGTGTCCAACTCGGATTCTCCCAGAGATGTGCAAAATATGCTCCTGGCCACGCCAGTGTTTCCTGACACAAAGCAAGGTATGGAACAGGGTGGGGTTGAAGTGCAGAGGGGTTCAGTATTTAACAACCGCAGCTGATACAGCTTCCCTTTGCAAATGTTACAAAACCTTATGATCGTGTGAAAATACGGCTAGCCTCTGCAGGATCCTGAGGTTACACTTTGATTAGCCTTATCCTAGATCTAACTCAGAAAGAAGGATACAGAGGAAGTCCAGACCGGTAATAGGGTTTAAAGTTGTCACAGCTCTGCCTTCCTCCAGAGTAATTTTAGAAAACTCAACAGTGGGGACTCATACAGACCTTGCCTTGAATATATCCGTAAACACCGCAAGTTCAAAGGCCACTGGGAACAAGTTAGCCTGTACGTTTAGTTTAACCAAGCACATGAAGTGGAAGGTAACTTAAAGGAAACAAGCGTGTAAGGGATGGGAAGGTGAGGCCATCTAGATATGCGGTCCCACCAACACGACATTTGCAAAATGATGTGGGATTCGAGGTTCACCTGGTCCTGCTAGCAGTCGCTATGGAAACGGCCCGAGTTTCCCATGCGTCCCCTTGACTAACGCCCTGGGAAACGCAGACAAAAGGTAGCAATCCTATCCCATCCTTGGATTAAGAGCTGGGCACAGAACATTTTTTTCCATCCTCCGCTATTTTGTTCTTGTCTAAATCAATTTGTTCTGCCGTTATATTACAGAACGTAGTCCTACAGCCATTTTTGCTCCCCTGCTTCTTCCCCTTTACTGTGCAGCCCCGAGCAGGCAGGAGCCCATCCTTCCCTGAACCAACCTGGGGAGCAGTGTGTTCTCCACTCCCCAGACTTCATACTTTTGGGCATATGCGGTGGGTGTGTAAAGAGATGTGAAGTTCAAAACCAGTATGTGTCTGCACGGGCACAGAAATGCACACCGCGGGCTCTGGAGTCCTACAGATGTTTGCACGGGAAAATCTGCAGGGAAAGCCCTGCACCAGATATAAATGATTTCCCCTAGAGATATTGGAAATCCCGGGACCTTCTCCAGGACCCTGTCTCTTGGTGTCTTTCCCACAGAGTAATATTAAACTAATGTCGTGGATTACACCTACAGTGAAGGGCGACACCGGACACCGGGCAGCCCCCTGGAGGATTAAATCCTGCTTTCTGACACCACCTGTCAGCGTTGGAATCGTAATCCCTGGGAGCACAGGATGGCTGGGGCTCGGGGGCAGGGCTGCTTCTAAAGGTTACGGCAGCTCTTGTCATTTTTCAGTTTCAGTCATTTCCTTAGACTGACAAGGTGAATTGACTGTATTAGGACGGCGTCCGAGCCACCGCCGTGGATTTGGTGAGCCGGGGTCATGCGGTTCACAAAAGGAACGGGGCCCCGGGACCATCTGTTTATGTTTACCATCGCTCTCCTCTGAGTCAGCAACAACGAGACGATTGCATCACCTCCCTCTACACAACCACCGGCACCCCACACGCACACTAATCCAAACAAGTTTATGTGGTGGTGGTGGTGGTGGTTTTTCCCCTTTCTGTAGGGAATCTTTCAATTAGCAAGAAGCAGCGTCGGGCTGCATTTGATCTTCACAGAGTAGCCCGTAATCCATTTCCCTCATCAATGTTTCGCGAGGCCAGGTGACACCTTATTAAAACGAGATCTTTTTATGGGGTGGAGGAGAAAGAACATGACTTTTGGGTTCAGACGACAGTTCCCAACCCCGACGTTCTGTGACTTTGGTCAAGTTTCTTACTCTTTCTAAGCATTAGGGAACTTTTCTCTCCGTGAGGTTGATAATAGCTATTTTGGAGACCTGGTGGGAGGACTCAGAAAGTGATATCCAAGTATGTGACGATTACTAAGTACACAGTATTTCCAGCTCACGGTTCCTATGGCAGGTGGTTTTTTTTTTTTTTTTTTTTAAGTACAGCATTATTTTGTGTGACTGATGACAATGGTCTCAGTTTTCAGCAAGCGTCTCAAGGAATTTTTTCAGCAAAAACCTTGTTACTTTATTCAGTAAAAACCTTGTAAAATCCAAGTATGGGATAGGAATGCTAGGATAAAAATGATTGATTCTGAGAAAATTTCATTTTATTATTTTTATGGCAAGAGCTATTTAATGTGAAGGTATTTATTTATGGAACCAAAAGGTCTTACTCTTTTTAACTGCATTTTCCATGTCCACCCTTGCCTGGGCCTGTTATGGTGGACAAAGAGAATGCAGTGGAATCAACTGGAAAACTGGAATCTGCAATCTTCACTTGGCTTTACCACATATAACCCTTCAAGTCTTTTCACTCCCTTGTGGGTGATCTTTCTTCCAACTAGCAGCCCTTACTTTCTGCATTCAATTAATCTACAAGTGTTGACTGAAGACCTACAGTAAGCCGGTACCATATTAAACACTATGGAGTCTGCAAGAGAAATAAATGATGACAGATTTTAGAGTACTTATTGGTTCACGAGCCCCTCATGGAACAGGTCTCCTTCCTTCCTGGTCTCATCTCGAAAGAGATGATTTCCGTACTCCAGGAGCTTGACACCTGGGAGACGTGAGTCATACCTACGAGTCAACTAGCAAACAGTGGCCTGTCTGTGTATAAAATTAAGTCATGTGACCGAAACATAACCTAAACCATTGGCCAGGGATGACATAGGTCACTAGGGTCAGGTCACCAGGACGTACATCATAAATATGTTTGGATTTTAACCAGAAAGGAAAGACAAGGGAAAACAGAGAGAAGTAGGAAAACAGTGAAAGGATATTACCTGCAGAGGACCTGGGCCACCGTGTATTTGAAAGAGGCTAAGTGATTAATTAGGGATCAGAGATAAGGGGCTATCGACAGAGATATTGGTTTTAGCTGGAGGGGGAAGTCTTGAATGCAAGGCTTGGTGGTAGAGTGGTGTGTTCTCTAGGCCAGTATCATGCCCGCTGAGAAGCAGTAGGGGCGTGGGAGATGAGTGGAGGCCAAGTTTTAAGGAGAATAATGAATACGGTAATATCATTCCGAAGTTTTCATTTGTTTTTTAAGGGTCCATCTCTTGGCATGTTCTCCTGTTAATTTACCCACCGTTTTTGCCCATGAATGTTTCGTTTAACTATCTTTATTCAAGTCAACATACTTTTTGACCACCTTTTATAGAAACAAAGAAGAGTAAATAAGAATTAATCACCACTTTCCAGGAGCTTATGATTTAGCCCAGAAGGAGTCCCTAAGACAGTTTCTGGCAATCCAAAAGGTCACGATAATACTGAGACATTATTGGTCTTTTTAACTGTGTTGACCTTGGCACTGATGGTATAAAAAGCAGCAGTGGCTAAAAATTCTAACGTCTCAGCACCAGTCAGGGCTGTGTCTCCAAACTGTACTGTAGTTGTATTTGACCATGCAATCACAGAGGGGGAAAGATTGCCAGTTTCACCTAAGGACATTCTCAACACAGTGGTAAAAATTCCTAATTTTATTAAATCTCAACCCTTGATGAGATGTCTTTCGTACCATATGAGGCAAGTGGGAAGCACACACACAAAATACGCCTGCTGCATGTGAAGTAGCAGGACTGTTTCAAGGCAGAACACTCATGTGAGGGTTGGAGGTGAACGCATTGAGTACCATCAGACACCAACATCGGGAAAACCAGGATTACGCCAACATGTGTAGATGGGAAGACTGAACAAAACAAGTGTGTCACTTGGAAGAAAGCAACTGACAGTATCAATTGCCAATGAAAAAATCTGAGCCTTCAAGCAATTATTTGAATTTTGGGGAAAAAATTTTAAGATTTTATTTATTTATTGTAGAGAGAGAGAGAGAGAAGGAGCAGGGAGGAAAGGGAGGCGCAGGCTCCCTGCTGAGCCTGATGCAGGACTTGATCCCTGGACCCTGGGATCATGGCCGGAGCCAAAGGCAGACGCCTAACCGACTGAGCCACCCAGGTGCCCTTAGTTTGGGAAAATTTCATCTGCCGCCAGTACCTTGACAGCTTGTCAAAGACTTTTGATGAGATTGGTGGTGATAAAATGTCTTGTATACTAAGTGTGTCAGCATTTTCAGGATCTTTGCATTTCAGTAAGCCAGTGCGTGATGTTGATAAAAACCTTGACTACAAGGTCCATTTGAAGGGCATGGTAGACCAATGGGTTTCAATGTAACAGAGTTCAAGAATTTCATTCATATCATCTTAAATTCCACATTTCAGCTAACCCTTAAGATACAATTCCATGTCAGGTATTGGTGTACTATGGAAGAACATTCACAATAATTATCTAAAAAGCTACATAATTACATGTCTTTGTAAGGCCAGATTTTCTTCACACACTTCAACTGAAACAACACAACAGCTTGAATGTAGAAGAAGATAGGAAAATCCAGCTGATTTCTGTTAAGCCAGATATTAAAGAGATTTGCAAAAGATATAAAAGAAGGCCATTCTTCTTTCTATTTAAAAAATATAGTTCCTTTTCATAAAACATACAGTGAATTTATGATCAGTATTTATAAATGAGTTAAGAAATTAATTAAAATTTGTTTTAATTTCTAATATGATTAATATGATAGATATAACCCACAGAAACAAAACCTCTTCATGAGTGTCAATAATATTTTTAAGAGTAAAAAAGGCTCAAAAGACCAAGTTCAAGAATTGCTGTCTAGCCCATCGTGGAGTGTCCAGGGAAGACTCTTTCAATTTACAGGATCTCAGTGTGGAAGAAAGAAATCAATGTAGTTCTCTATCAGTTGCAATTATGATTTAGAACTTGCTGAACAACTTCTGTCTGTTTTTATATGTTATGCATTTCCTTTCCATAGTCAGTGTTTTATTTATTTAATTTGAATGTTATAAATGCTTTTCAGGCTCTTTTCTTTTTGAGTTTATTTTTTATTTCATCAACATCACATTTTCGTAGTTCGGAGGCAAATTTTTCTACAAAGCTTAATAAAGAAATCAGAAACCCCTCAGCTGCTAACCTATCCCCAAATTTTCAGCTTCCAAAAGAAAATTATTTCCAATGATTCTGGCTAATCCTCTTGGTATTTATTTCTCCTTCTATATATAACATGCTTATATTTTGAGATCTAAATTTTTTAGCTGTTAGCAGTATGTACTGACTCCCCACTGTGGAAGATGAGGACTGAACTCTCTGTCACCTTATGCCACCAAACCCATCACTACCACCTCCCAAATACACACGCGCGCTCACACACACAGGTCCCATCCTCCTAATACTACAGTTCTGATTAGATAAAATTTTAACTTCTTGGGGCGCCTGGGTGGCTCAGTGGGTTAAAGCCTCTGCCTTCGGCTCAGGTCATAGTCCCAGGGTCCTGAGATCAAGCCCCGCGTCGGGCTCTCTGCTCAGCAAGGAGCCTGCTTCCCTTCCTGTATCTCTGCCTGCCTCTCTGTCTACTTGTAATCTCTGTCTGTCAAATAAATAAATAAAATCTTTTAAAAAATATATTAAAAATTTTTTTAACTCCTTATGCCATCATGAACAAGGACACACAATTCACAGTGGAGCTTTGTAGTCCGCTCTTACTAATTTCCCTTTCCTGCATAATTTTTTTACTTTCCCTTCATTAATAATTGTTTTTTATTTTCATATTCGTTCTATTTATTGCTTCTCCAGCCACACACTCTCCATAGTTGCATAATCTCCTGTTGATATTTTAATCGCATTCGGTGTTCTCTGATGTTGATGTTCCTGAGGTCGGTGTTCTCTGATGTTGATGTTCCTGAGGTCGTGTCTCAGAGTGCCCTCTGACGTGCCCCAGTCTGGGGGCTGCGTGGCCATCTTTGGGATCTCTCTCACCGTCGCAGCTCACCAAATACCGCCTCTGTTTCTGATCCCATGTCTTTCTCTTTCTTACTTTTCTCCTTAATTTGGTGCAGCACATTCTGGTTACTTCACCCAAAAAGGGACATGGAAGATCGAATTTCTCAGGATGTGCATGTTTGAAATTACATGTATTAATAAACTAATAAATTAAATAGATTTATAAATTAAATTATAGAATAAATTAAAATAGAGTTATCAATTTGAAAGAGAACTGCAGCTTGAAAAAGCATTTTGTCTCAGAATTTTATTTTTTATTTTTTTATTAACATAAATGTATTATTTGTTTTAGGGATATAGGTCTGTGAATCATCAGTCTTACACAATTCACAGCACCCACCATAGCACGTACCCTCCCCAGGGTCCATCACCCAGCCTCCCCCTCCTTCCCCCTCCCCTCCAGCAGCCCTCAGTTTGTTTCCTGAGATTGATAGTCTCTTATGGTTTGTCTCTCTCCCTGGTTCCATCTTGTTTCATTTTTCCCTCCCTACCCCCCCACCCCTACCCTGTTTCTCAAATTCTTTGTATCAGAGAGATCACAAGATAACTGTCTTTCCTCAGAATTTTAAAACCCTGTTCCATTATCCTCTGCTTTTAGTATAGCTATTGAGAAGTCCAGCGCAATTTTCATCCTTGGTTATTTATATAAAAACTATTCTTGTTTTTTGTTTGTTTGTTTTCCTTTCTGGGAATTTTCCTTTCTGGGATTTTTAACCTTGTCCCATTTTTGAAAATTCTTAATGTGCTTTGGGAAGGTAGGTTTCGTTCATTATGCTAGATACTGGTGGATTCCTCTACACCTGAACATTTTCTTCAAGTATTTTCTTGATAATTTTCTCCCTTTACTCCTTCTAAAGTTCCTTTGATTCAGATAAGTCTTCTTGAACTGGTCCTTTAATTTTTTTTTTTTTGAACATCTCTTTCTTCTTTTCCATCTTTTTTTGTTTTGTCATTTGTAAAGATTTCCTGAACTTCATGTCCCCATTTTTTTTTTTAATTTTTGCTACAGATTATTTATTATTATTAATTATTTTGCTTTGGAATATCTTAGCTTCCAAGAGTTCTCTTTTATTCTCTGGAGTCCTTTTCTGGTGGTGTCTTCTTTTTTTCCCAAAGGCGCAATAGTTGCCTTGAAGATTTTGAGATTTCTTCTCTCCAAATTGTTTTTTCTTTTCTCTGATTGCTTCTGCTCATTGGTTGGCTTATTTGGGGCATTTCTGTAATGCTAGAGACTTTCTCAGATGTTGACAGACATCCTGGCAGTTTGTGGTACAAATTTAAAATTAAAGAACTAAAAAACTGATTGGCAGTGCAGTACTGCTGAATAGACTTGCTAATAGTGAAATGTACTGCAAGGGATCTACTTTAGTTCTTTATTTGGGGCAATCCCAAAGGCAGTATCATCAAACCTTCTTCTTCTTTTTTTTTTTTAATCCTGCACTGGGTTAACAGATGTCCCAGGGAAGGCTCTTCCTATCCTGGCTGGGAGGTATAAACCTGACGGCCAGAGTTTTGGGTGCTGAGTAGGACGACGTCTCGGGACTCCCTATTCCAACATTCACTCAGTCGCCCTCTTTGTCGCAAGCGTCCTCACTTTCAAGTGGTGTCCTAGAGTCCAGAGCCCTTCTGCTTTGACTGTCTCCAAAGAGTGAATGTACGTGTGCATATGTGTGTTCAGAACATCAATGTACATCACGCCCTGGGGTAAGACAATCTCCTTCGTAGAACAGTGGAGGGGCCGAAGTCTGATTCTGTCCTAACCAGATGGTTAGGACACTTCCCTGGTTTGACCCCCAGCTCAGCCCTACTTGTGAGACTTCTTTCACACTCAGTGATTCTTTGACTTTCTCCCTGCTGGCGTAGGGTCTTTTTTTTTTTTAAGATTTTATTTATTTATTTGACAGAGATCACAAGTAGGCAGAGAGGCAGGCAGAGAGAGAGAGAGAGGAGGAAGCAGGCTCCCCGCGGAGCAGAGAGCCCGATGCGGGACTCGATCTCAGGACCCTGAGATCATGACCTGAGCCGAAGGCAGCGGCTTAACCTACTGAGCCACCCAGGCGCCCTGGCATAGGGTCTTTAGAGAATGATCAACCCCCCCCCCCTTGCAGTCTCCGAAACTCTGTTGCTATTGTCTGCTCTCCTACTTGGATTTACATCCATTTGGATTTCTGTCTCCTTTTTTAACTTAATACCTTCCTCCTTCTCTTAATATCCTGTCATTTAAGTGGCTGTTTTGGGAGGCGGGGGCAGTTTTTGTATATGTTCAACTTGCTGTCTTTAAATAAATAAAGACTCGACTCACTTTGATTTTTATTGCTTATTGTTTGGCAGAATTTCCAGGAATTGTCAAGAGATTTCATATTCCAGCATTTGCAAAGAAACATTTTAAAGATTTTATTAAAATTTGATATGATTTATAACAACTGAAGATTTATTCAATTTTCAAACATCAAACATGACTTATATGAATATATTACATAAAGCCTCTTATAGATATTGGACTCCAATGACAGAGAAAAATGGAGCTTGTTATTAAATGATGACTACAGTCAATCTCTTGGGTGCCTGGGTGGCTCAGTGGGTTAAGCGTCTGCCTTTGGCTCAGGTCATGATCCCGGGGTCCTGGGATGGAGCCCAGCATAGGGCTTCCTGCTCAGCGGGGAGCCTGCTTCTCCTTCTGCCCTCACCCAGCTCCTGCTCTCTCTCTCAAGTAAATAAAAATCTTTAAAAAGGTAAAGTCAGTCCCTCATCATTTGCAACAAGTATTTATCGAAAAAACACTTTTAGGATATATTCTACTAGAAACCCTTATAAACTTCAAGGAAGTGTCACAAAGCTAACATTTGTCCTATCTTAGAAAAATAAATTTGACAGGAAAAACCAAGGGCTATTAAATCAAAGGTGACTAAAATATCCTGGCAATTAAAATCTATCTGCTCTGTGGGAATTATGAATTAACTGCAGTTTTTGCATCTGTTTCAAATCATACTATTCTCCAAGGATAGTTGGAGTGAATGCTTAATGAAGAACATACTTTGAATATCTTCCCAGTACAAGTATCTTCAACTCAAATCACTGAAGGCCCATTTTACACTTATCTCTTGATCTGCTGATAAGTTTCTCCTAAATACATCATCTGCATCCAAAATACAGGTGACGTCAACATTCCCTGGTGTGCACACTCAATTCTGTTGTATGTACAGCTTTCTTTTCCGTCCTCAGAGACACAAGGAAGTCCTATCAAACACTGTTACAGTTTCATCTTACATCATTCATTTCTAATTTGTCTTGATCCTAATCATTTTTATTTTTAAAAAATATTTAAATTATTTATGACACTTTAGAAGCCAACTTGTACTCATTTGCACATTGCCAATAATTATAGCTATTTCTTTCTTTCTTTTTTTTTTTTAGATTTTATTTATTTATTTGACAGAGAGAAAGAGAGACTGCGAGAGAGGGAACACAAGCAAGGGGAGTGGGAGAGGGAGAAGCAGGCTCCCCGCTGAGCAGGGGGCCCTGCATGGGGCTCCGTCCCAGGAGCCTGGGATCATGACCTGAGCCGAAGGCAGACACTTAACAGCTGAGCCACCCAGGCGCCCCAGTTATAGCTCTTTCTAATGCTCGCACGCTGTGGCAGGTCCTGTGTGGTGCGCTTTCACATATGAACTATCCTCGGTCCTTATCACAACCCATTATTACAGTTGTAGAACCAAAGCAGTGAATCCAGGCCTTGAATACAGTTCCATCTGCCCCAAAGTCTACGTTATTCAAAATGATAAAATATGGCCTCCTGATTATGGGGTCATCGTTCTTACACTGTGATTGATTCTTTTTTTTTTTTTTTATTTTTATTTATTTATCACAGAGACAGAGGGGAAGAGAGTGAGCACAGGCAGACAGAGTGGCAGGCAGAGGCAGAGGGAGAAGCAGGCTCCCCGCTGAGCAAGGAGCCCGATGTGGGACTCGATCCCAGGACGCTGGGATCATGACCTGAGCCAAAGGCAGCTGCTTAACCAACTGAGCCACCCAGGCGTCCCCACTGTGATTGATTCTTAACATTAGCGTAACTCATGGTGAGAAAGGAGAAGAAGGGCAGAAGATACGCCAACTCAAATTCCAAAATGGACAATATGCTGTAATGATGGGAATGAGACAAAAGTGTGAATGCTACAGGAATTCCAGGGTGCCGGCTGTGAAGCTTAAATACCAGTTCTGTTTTCTGTATACAATGTAAATGGCAATTTTTGTAACAATTGAATAATCCCTGCTGCTCTGCCCATGCAAATGTGTCTGTCCTTGCCAGCATTTACTCATGAGAATTAGTGCTTACTTGGATAGTTCGGCTGTGGTTAAGCGCTCTCCCTGCTGCAACCAAATAACATGGGCTCTATGAAAAAAACAACAAAAAAAAACCTGTCACACTGTAGCCTGTGTCCCTGGGGGTTCCGTTCTGGAATAGATTTCAGGACTCTAGTGCAACATTTTTGGATTTACCCGTTTTTTCTGTGTAGCAATCATAAGCTGAAGTCTGAAAATTCTTGGGATTATACCAAAAAGACTGTCAGATTTAAATAAGTATGACTCAAGAATTATGTAATATCTGAAAATTATAGAGCATGAAAACTTTAGCTTATTCAATGATTATCTACAGTCCTAACTTTTCTTTTGAAGTTAACTAGCGATTTATAAAGTATGAACTTTAAGTTTAGCTGCTGTAATCTTCCAAATTAAAAATATACTTTTTCTAGAAATTCATAGGATAATATCCCTGATGAACACAGATGTAAGAATCCTCAACAGAACTTTAGCAAACCAACTGTAACCGTACACTGAAGGGATCATACTCCGAGCAAGTGGGTTTTACTCCTGGGAAGCAATCACGAATCCTACATGTGATACACCACATTAACAAAATGATGGATAAAAATCACATCATCATCTCAGCCTAAGTGTTGGTCAACAGATGGGTGGACAAAGAAAATACAGTGTATGTATATGGCGCGGAATATATTATTCAGCCTTTATTTTTTTTTTTTAAAGATTTTATTTGTTTATTTGACAGACAGAGATTACACGTAGACAGAGAGGCAGGCAGAGAGAGAGAGGAAGGGAAGCAGGCTCCCCGCTGAGCAGAGAGCCCGATGCGGGACTCGATCCCAGGACCCCGGGATCATGACCTGAGCCGAAGGCAGCGGCTTAACCCACTGAGCCACCCAGGCGCCCTATTATTCAGCCTTTAAAAAGAAGGAAATGCTGCTATTTGCAGCTCCCTGGATGAACCTGGAGGGCATGATGGTGGGTGAAGTAAGCCAGGCCAAGACAAATAATGCATAACATTAAAAATAAGGTTGAGCCCATAGAAAGCGTAGAACGGTGGTTGCCAGGAGCCGGAGAGGGGGGAACGGAAAGAGGTTGGTGAAAGGGTGCAGGGTTTTGTGATAAAACAAGTAAGGTCTGAAGATCGAATATAACAGGGTGATTATAGTTGCTAGCGTTGTGTTGCGTGATTGACATTCGCTGAGAGAGTAGAACTTAAGTGTTTTCATTTTAAAAAAAGAAAAAAGAAGATAAAAAAGAATGCTGCCTTCTACTTGTTCTCGATCACTCTTCCGACCCAGAAGAAAACCCATGACATTTTTAAGAATATCCTGTGGGGTTCTTTGTCATGCATTTTGATAATTGTTGTAAGACATACAAAGACAAATAAGATCCGGTTTCTGCTATAAAAAGGACCTAAAATCGAGTGAAAGAAGAATCAAGTGGAGAAGGGCTAAAACATGTTGATAAGCCTCTTATAACAAGAGGCAAGAGATGATCCACTTCAGATGAGAGACACAGTGCAAGAGAATTGTTTACGTGATGGAGAAGGAGGCGCTTATCTTTAATTTCCATGGGCCAATCGGGGCAGAGAAGCATTTTGCCTATCCTGGCATTATTGGTCCTCTACTGACCGCGTGCCAGGAATCCATGAGCCATATATGCTTTGCTGTTTTTAGTAGTTCCAATGCCTAGAATATAGATGATCAATAAATACGTTTTGAATATGTTCATTCATTATTTTATACATTCATTCAATCTTCTGTATCATCCCCACTGCTCTTCCAGAGTCAGTAAATTCTCATGTTTGTTTTCTATTTGTTTTTCTTTTTTTAATTGCCAAAGAATTATTTTTAAAAGTCTAATTAAGCGTGTTACCAAGACAGATACCCTTAGCAGAAGGGAATGATCTAACCCAAAGGGACCTGGTCACGCTCATTTTATTTGGAAAAGGGAAGGGAAGATGATAGCAAAATCAGACAGGGATGCATGAGTTGATTTGGTTTTTGTTTGTTTATCAGAAGTTTAAGATCCAAGAAGGATTTCTGCAGAGTCCAACTCTAGATGTCCAATAAGTTCTACTTTTTAGAAAGGAGGATTTCAGATAATGACTTCAAAGAGAGAAACAGTAAAACACCTAAAAGACAGCTTCCCTAATGTATAATTTTTCTGTAGATTGTTCCCATATTTATCCATTTACTTCTAACTCTGTAACTCACGTATCAAGTGTCTTTGAAGACTCAGGTTAGAGGAAGTTTTTTTTTAAAATTCTCTACCTTCTTCATTTGCAAAGTAAAACTCAAGTGAACACATTTCTTTTTCTCCTTTTAATTTGAATTGGAATAAATGAATTTTTAGATCTCCAACTCACAACTCCATTTTATTGTATCATGTGGCTTTTCTGAATTTGTAGGCAGTGTGGCATGAGGTTCGCAGTCCCATTTATGCAAGGCAGTGATAGTCCTCTGTTCTAGAAGCTATTCCTAGCTAGCTGCAAAGAACATCTATCTTCTGGGGTCATAAGTGGTAGTCGAGGAAGAAGTGCTGACTCTAGAGACTAGTCCAAACACCTGGAAAGTGATAGATCATAGGTCACTGCTTCCTTCAAGGATCAAAAAGAAAGAAATGACGCCAAAAAAAGAAGACAAGACATTGATGCATTTAGCACCCAAGTCTGGAGTTGATGATTCAAGCAACTCTAGAGACTGGGGACTTTCTAGACTCATGGGACAGTGGCAAGCCCTTCGGCCAGACTGATTATTCACTCTTGGATAAGAGTTCATCTACCCGTACCTGAAATTTTATTTTCTCTTCACTTTTTTTTTTCTTTTAGATCAGTGTATTCTAAAGCAGATTCATATTCTCTATAAATCTGTGGAGTGTTTTCCATGGAAATTTAGGAGGGGAATTAAGAAAACCAAACTCTGTAAAGATTAAGCATGCAGATGTGACCCATTGAGGAACAGGCATTCTGCTTCAGATTATTTATAGACACGTGCACCGCATTTTTTTTTACACTTCTCCATATACATTTCATTTCAATTGGTCTCAAAAGAATTCATTGTATAAATAAATGGTGGCAATCCTGAGATCCCACACCACATTAAACACGAAGTGTTAACTGCTTAAAATGTGTGAGCTCGTTTATGATTTCTAATTGGGAACTTGTGCCTAATTAAAAATGGAGTCCTGCCAGATTTCCAGATTTCCAATGTCCATGTTTCATGTAGAATTTAGGAGATTTTTGCACATCTGACAGGTTCAAAGGTATGTCAAGAGTCCTAGAAAAGACATCAATAGAAAATTGTATAATCTAACTCCTGGAGAATAAGGAAATAACAAATAAAAATTGAATGTGTCATTTGTTCTGTAGTCCTGAAAGCTTCAAGAGAATTGAAAAATAGTTTAGCCTTCCACTATCTGGCTGGATTCTCCTTTCAAGCCATATCATGGTCAGGATGGAAAGTACCTTTACTTTGACACTGTATAAGCTTAAGGTGTGCAATGTAATGATTTTATATATATATATATATATATTGTAAAATCGTTGCCACAGTAAGTTTAGTTAACATTCATCACCTCAACTAGTTACAATTTTTTCCCTTGTGATGAGCTCCCCCCCCAAAACTATTTTATTTATTTTTTTGAGCGTGAGTGGGGTGGGGAAGGGGAGAGGGAGAAGCAAGCTCCCTGGGACCCTGGGATCATGACCTGAAACTAAGGCAACCGGCTAACCGACTGAGCCACCCAGGCGCCCCCTTTGTGATGAGAACTTTTAAGAGCTACTCTCTTAGAAACGTTAAAATACACATTATTAATTATAGTCATTATGTTGCACATTTTCTCCCCAGAACTTAATTAGCTGATAACTAGAAATCTCTGCCTGTTGCCCACCTCACCAAATTCCTCCACCTCTATCCCCCGCCACCCCTTCATATCACTTAGCATAATTCCCTCAAAGTCCCTCCACATTGTCACAAATGACAAGATTTTAATTAGGGGTCTCTCTGGCTCCGTGGTCAAGACGCAGACACTTCAAAGCCTTTGTGATTTCCCATAGACTTCTAATATTCTTTGGCATCTCAGAATGCTGAAATTGGGTTGCCATATACAATTCCTCATTCAAAGTCTCTTGCAGAAATACCACTGAATTTCTTTCTTATATTTTCCAGGTACTTAGGTAGTGAAATGCAAATGGTAGAGGAGAAATGCTTAAAAATGAGCTTAAGAGTCCCAGGATATAGAATGTGGTCGCCAACGACTCTTAATATTCATGGAACACTACGTAAGAGCATAGCTTAATGATTAGGAAAGGAAGTTTTAGTTAATATAGCGGTTTACACATGCATTTTTTCAAGAACTTTCAAATATAGCACCTTATGTAAGATTCATCCCTGCATCAAAGTAGGACAGAAGAACTTTCTCATTCTGTATTCACAGCCAATGAAACGATGTTTAGGAAGACTGGAAGTTGCACCACACCATTTGTACGCAGCAGGTCCATGATAAGATCAAATCTACCGATGCCTGTCCTGGGGCTCTTTAGGCTGCACCCAAACTGCCTTTCCACGTAGAGAAATACATTTTTTAAAAATAAAGGCTATTGCCAAGAAGATCTACAAGTGGCAAATAAGCATAGGAAAAGATGCTCCACACCATATGCCATCAAGGAAATGCAAGCGAGAAGAGTAGTGAGAGTGCACAACCATCAGAATGGCCCACATCCAGAACACGGGTGATTCCACGGGCGAGCAAGGCTGCAGAGCAAAAGGAGCTCTCATTTACGGCCGGCGGGAATGCAAAGGGGCACCGCTTAGCAGTTTCTTATCAAACGTAACGCGCCTTACGATCCAGCAGTCACACTCCTTGGTATTTATCCAAAGGGACTGAAAAGTTGGATCCACACAAAAACCTGCCCAAGGATGTTTACACGAGCTTTATTCATAATTACCAAGACTTGGAAGCAATCAAGATGTCCTTCAATAGTTGAGTGGATAAACCGTGGTATATCTACAGATAAGGATAAAGATGTATTATTACGTATTATGTGTTACTCAGCACGGACAAGGAATCAGCTATCAGGCCATTAAAAGGCATGGAGGAACCTTAATTCACATTATGAAGTGAAAGAAACCAAACTGAAAAGGCGACATACTATATGATTCCATCTACACGACATTCTGACAAACACAAAACAATACAGTGAAGAGCTCAGTGGGTGCCCATCGTGGGGGAGGGCAGAGCACAGAGGATTTTTAGGGCACAGAAAATGCTCTCTATGATATTATATGATAGAGACACATCACTATACACTTATCCAAACCTGGATGAGTTACAACCCAAGAGTGAACCTTATGGTAAACTGTGGAATTTGGGCAATTATGATGTGTTGATCTGGTTCATCCTTGATTTTAAAAAAATGTGCCATTCTGATGAGTGATGTTGATAATGGGAGAGGCATGCGTGTGTGGGGACAGGTAGCATATGGGGCATCTCTCTACCTTCCTCTCAATTTTTTTTTTAAACCTAATATTCTAAAAAACTAGTCTTCTTTTTTTAAAATGAAGGCTACTAAAAACTGAAACCAATTTCAAAGATAACTACTAGAAATTCCTTTAGTCGAGTACTTTAAATGCAGCCGATCACTGAAAGCAGAAAACAAAATTAGATGTTCCATAGTACTAACCCCCTAGAATCTTAATGCTGTCGCTACAAGGAAGATCTGTGCTCTCTATGGAAGTTTGTCCAGTTACTGAATTAGTTGGGTTAAGAGAAACTTGAAAGAGGCAACGTGATGTATTGGAAAGTACTAACCAAACCAAAAGTTGTGTTGTGTAGTCCTGGTTTATTTACTAAATAGGTATGCAAACCTACACACATCATGTTGTTTTTGTAGTCCTGGTTTTCCTGAACTACAAACCTCATAAGAAATGGTGGCATAATCTGTAGGATCCCTTCTGACTCCAAGAACCTATGATTCCTCCTCCTGTTTCTATTAATTCAACAAATATTTGCCTTCAGTAGCCTCAACTAATCCAAACTCAGCATTCAAGGAGGGAAAAAGGAAGAAAAGAAGCAGATCTTATTTCTGTGTGGGGTTTTGTTTTGTTTTGTTTTGTTTTGTTTTGTTTTGTTTTGTTTTTGTATTTGTGCTTCTACTTTGCACCTCATTCAATTGATCATTTAAAAAAAATGTTTAGGGGTGCCTGGGTGGCTCAGTGGGTTAAGCCTCTACCTTCAGCTCAGGTCATGGTCTCAGGGTCCTGGGATGGAGTCCCGCATCGGGCTCTCTGCTCAATAGGGAGCCTGCTTCCTCCTCTCTCTCTCTCTGCCTGCCACTCTGCCTACTTATGATCTTTGTCTGTCAAAGAAATAAAATCTTTAAAAAAAAATGTTTAATGACAATCAAACCCCAGCAACTCAAAATAAGTATTCTTCACTGAACTCAGATCTCAATGGAAATCAACCAGATTTTTTTCAGCTGTCAGGCAGTTCAGATCCACAGTCATTTCATTCCCAAGAACCAGTGTTTCATCTAAATTCAAATCCTTGTGGATGAGCTCCAAAGGCAAAGTCTCTTCCAATGTTAAAGAAGACTCTGTGCTTGGATCAGCTCCACTGGAAGCACGGGAAGATGAGAAACCAGCCTGATTTCAGAATACAACAGAATAAATCAAATTAAGGGACATTCTGTAATATTTAGCCCATTATAGAACACTTTTATAGATTCTTTTGGCCCTGGAAGAATTGTTTTTTTTTCCAAAATCAGTATTCCTTTTTAAATTCTGAGTTTCCATTCTAATTGATCTTCATGGTCTTGCCATAGTAATTGCAGTATGTCCAAATATATGAAAGACTTAATTTAAAGAATATAGTCTGGCAATGTTTGAAAACCATTCATTGCATATGCCAGGACAGTATTTGCCTTCGATCATTCAAAATACTGCAATATACAATGAAAACCATTATAATTAGCATGTAACAAAAGTTATCATTAAACCCTTTTCAGAGTGACCCAAGAGATCAGTCTACAATGTAAATATGGAAAAGGAAATGCCATTATAAAGCAAGAAAATTAAAGATTAGAAACTGGGTGTTGACATTATTCAATAAAGTTCTTTTCCGTCTTTCATTTTTAACCAAACGCGATCCTTTCTAGCGTTTGAGTTAATGCTGTGCTGGCCTTGCTCTGTTTCCCTGTGCTCCCAGCCTACCACACCACATCTCATTGTGGCCCATGGTTTTGCTGCCCCCCCCCCGTCCTGAGTCACACCCACATTTACTCAATCTGCGGAGCATTGCTAGAGAAAGCAGGGAATCGTGCCATGAGTTTATAACATTAATTTGTAAGCTCACGAGGTCCTCATGGTTTAAGTTTGCCCCATAATCATGTTTTATCTTGCTTCCCCAGGCTGTTCTCAGAATTCTACCCTTCTGATGGCCTCACTTCTTTCCATCAGTGGAACTGTACCTTCTTTTTTATTCCTTGCTACTTTCGGCACGACTCTGAGCCGCATGTTTCGCACAGGCTCCGAGCACATATTCACGGCGTGCTGGACCCCTTGCTCTTCCGTCTTCTCTCAGAGCAAGGCTGCACCTCCTCTTCCACAAGGCTAGTCCCCATTTTAGTCATCTCTGTCCTGTAAATCCCCATATCCTCCTGAGCTTTCTGATGCTCTAATGTACATCATTTCCTGTTCTAATGTATCATTTCCTGTTCCTCTAATGTGTATCATTTCCTGATGCTGTAATGTACATCATTTCCTGTTGCATCTTTCATCTTTTCCTCCCTGCTGATTCTGTACCTTGTAAATCTGCTCAGATCTCCTAACGCATACATGCACACCCCTCTTTTTTAACCCTATTGTAGTCTATCTCCTTTTAGTTTGACTCAACAATTAAGGTGTTACCTTCACGCTCTCTTTACTTCTCAAGTCTGATCCAACTTTGGTTGCTACCTTGACTGGATCTTTTTTAAAAATTTACTTATTTATTTTGAAAGCGAGAGAGGGAGAGAGAGAAGAGAGAGGAGGAGCAGAGGGAGAGGGAGAAGCAGACTCCCCGCTGCGCAGGGAACCTGATATGGGGCTTGATACCGAGACCCTAAGATCGTGACTTGAGCCTAAAGCAGACGCTTAGCCAGCTGAGCCAGGCACCTCATAAAGCTTTTGAATCTTGTATGAGAACTAATACAATATAGACCAGAGTGTAAGGGCTTTAAGAGAACCCATGCAAAGCTCTAAGGAGTGTGGCTGAGAAATTAAATCTAGCAATTGGGGAAGATTTGGAAGTTTCAGAAGAAAATCTAGGTACTTTATAAGATTGAAGAGCCTAAATCCTATTTCTGTGTTTCTTACAGAAACATAAACAAAAATCCATATATAATCCTCTTCCCTTTCGAAAAAAGCAAGTATTTATCGCTAAACCCTATTCTCTAGCTTTACAACGATTTAACATTCCCCTCTATGAGATAACATATTTGTGATTCTTACATCTGTAAACTCATTTATTCAGTAACTGGTCGGTCAGCATTTACTGTGCTGGAGCTTGACTTCTTCTTGGTGGTTTTTTTAATATAATAAGTAGATGATTATAATTTTCTCGCAAAGACTTCTGTTTCCAGAATTTTCCTTGAAGTGCCGTATTAATCCTCTGAAAACACCTCCTCATCCACTCACTACTCTGTTAAAGGGCTTTTCAGTTATCAAGACCAGTCTAACTTCCTTTGTTTCACATCCGACATCCTTTTTATTTTCAAGATTTTTAAAAAATTTATTTATTTGACACAGAGAAGGGGAGAGCACAAGTAGGCAGAGCAGCAGGTAGAGGGAGAGGGAGAAGCAGGCACTCCGATGATCAGGGAGCCTGATGCGGGACTTGATTCCAGGACCCTGGGACCATGACCTGAGCCAAAGGCAGACGCTTAACCCACTGAGCCACCCCGGCTCCCCCACCTGTGACATTCTCAATCTGGATGCTCCGCTCTGCCCAGAGGCCCCTTCCTAACCTTTTTGTTTTTTCTTCTAAATTTTTATTTAAATTCTAGTTAGGTTAACATACAGTGTAATACTGGTTCCAGTGTTCATCGCTCAAGTGCCTGTCTTAACACCTGTCACCACGTAGCCCCCCTCACCTGCCTCCCTCCGTCAAGCCTCCGTTTGTTCTCTATCATTAAGAATCTTACGGTTTGCTTCTCTTTTTACCCCTTACCATCGGTTTTGTTTCCTAAATTCCTCATATCAGAGAGATCATAGGATAATTGTCTTTCTCTGACTGACTTATTTTGCTCAGCTTAATACCCTCCAGCTCCATCCATGTTGTTGCAAATGGCAAGATTTCATTCTTTTTGATGGCTGCGTCATGTTCCGTGTATATATGTGTGTGTGTGTGTGTGTGTGTGGTGTGTGTGTGTGTGTACGTGTGTGTGTGTGTGTGTACGTACACCACATCTTCTTTATCCATTCATCACTCAATGGATGTTTGGGCTCTTTCCATAATTTGGCTATTGTTGATAATGCTGCTGTAAACATTGGGGTGCCCATACCCCTTTGAACATGTACTGTTTTATCCCTTGGGGTGAATACCTAGCAGTGCAATTGCTGGATTGTGGAGTAGTTCTTTATTTAACTTTCTGAGGAACCTCCGTACTGTTTTCCAGAGTGGCTGCACCAGTTTGCTTTCCTACCCACAGTGCAAGAGGGTCCCCTTTCTCTGCATCCTCACCAGCATCTGTCCTTTCCTGTGTTAATTGAGCCATTCTAACTGGTGTGAGGTGGTATCTCATTGTGGTTTTGAGTTGTATTTCCCTGATGAAGAGTGACATGGAATATCTTTTTATTTGTCTGCCAGCCATCTGGATGTCTTCTTTGGAGAAGTGTTTATTCATGTTTTCTGCCCATTTCTTAACTGGATTATTTATTTTTGGGGTCTTGAGTTTGGTAAGTTCTTTATGGATTTTGGATACTAGCCCTTTATCTGATATGTCATTTGCAAATATCTTCTCCCATTCTTTTTTTTTTTTTTTTTAAGATTTTATTTATTTATTTGACAGAGAGAGACACAGTGAGAGGGAACACAAGCAGGGGGGAGGGGAGAGGGAGAAGCAGGCTTCCCGCTGAGCAGGCAGCCGGATGATTGAGCCAGGCTCAATCCCAGGACCCCCTAGATCATGACCCAAGCTGAAGGCAGACACTTAATGGCTGCGCCGCCCAGGTGCCCCTCTTCTCCCATTCTGTAGGCTGCCTTTTAGTTTCATGGACTGTTTCCTTCACGGGGCAGAAGCTTTTTATCTTGATGAAGTCCCAGTAGTTCACTTTTGCTTTTGTGTCCCTTGCCTCCAGCAACGTGCCTAACCTTCTTTCACATCAAAATACTCCTCTCCCAGCTCTGCTGTGCGTGTGCCATATGCGTGCCAGCTTCACACTTACCAAGAATACCCTTCAGCATCCGCTCCCCGTTAAATCCCTCTCTTCTTTTTAAGGTCGGAGCAATGTCCACCTCCACCATTAGGCCATCAATAGGCACCTCCGTCTTCAGTGTCTTCTTTCTCATCTGAGCTCTGGTGGCACTTTCTTTCCTTCCATCAGCAAGTTTTCCATGACATCCTATATCACTATGTATTTTTTTTTTACATGTGTGTACACAGTCTGCCTTCAAAACTATATTATAAGGCCACAAAAGACAAGTTACTTTTTTGTGTTCCTGACATCTAAAATGGTACTGAAAAACATCCAGCAGACAAGACAAGGGATTAATACTTAGGAGTTGACAACTCCTTTTTTCAATGATATAAAAATGTTATTTTCTCTCTTATTCTCAAAAGATACCATGGACAGGGTCAACACATTGCAGTACATTTTACAAATCTTGGAAAAGGAAGCATACCTTTAAAGCACAAGAACAAGAAGTATTGTTTTTAAGCTTCTCTGTAGTACAGAGAACTCCCTAAAATTCCAATGAGTTTAGGGAGTTATGTGCAAAACCCCGTGGTAGGCACTGTGGGAAGGCAAGATAAATGTGATAACCTTCCCCTTAAGGAGCTACAATCTTGTAATCACTCGAGCACATATCCCTACCTTTTAGACCTGTCAGTGAGTGATTTTGTGAGACATACATACAGTGAGCAAATGATGAAGTGAAAAATTCTTCCTGGAGAAATTGGAGACAACAGTGAAAAAATTGGGTAGAAGTAGGGAACCGTTAGTTAGTTTTGTGTTAAACATTTATTTGGTCTTAAATGATAGCTAATTAATAAATTACTTGGCTAATTAAATAACTATGAAAGGTTTTAGGTTTAGTTTTATGCAAAACATTCATGTTCTGGATGTTTCATATTTTAGCGACCCGTAATATCCAGTCTACCCTACATGAAATGAGTTGGCGTGGGTAATATTAAGTTCTGGACTTTGAGGATTGTATAACTTTTCAGGGGCTGGAGGAGTGAGAGGATCCAGGGGGCTCTGATAGTTCAGTCCCTTACAACACGTACGCAGATCACAGATAAAACACCACTGGCCACGGAGAGAGGAAAAGGGAAGAGAGCATAGCATTCAGGAGGCCAAAAACACATACTGCAAATGACAAAGATCATAAAATGAAGTAAAAGAGGTGTTTGAAGGGTAATAGGTAAACTTGAAAATGCTTTTAAATATAGGAGGGGAATCATTTGTTTGCTAATAATAGGAAACACATAGCCGTAACTGATACAAAGAGTTCTTGGAGTCACAGCTGGAGAATTCTGCATATATGAGAAATCTTAGTTCTCCTCTTGTTTCCATAAGAAAGCATGTAATATGCTTTTTAAATTATAATAGTCTCGTGGACTCTGAGAAACAAACTGAGGGTTTTGTAGGGGGTGGGGGTGGAGGGTTGGGTGAGCCTGGTGGTGGGGATTACGGAGGGCACGGATCGCACGGAGCACTGGGTGTGGGGCATAAACAATGAATCTTGGAACGCTGAAAAACTAAAATTTAGAAAAGAAGAAGCCATATGCAGAACAAACAGTGTACATAACAGCATTGTTTATAACTGAAATAAAACTGGAAACTATTTTTAAAAATGAATTATAGTCGTCTCATAGAGGGTATTTCCCTTAACATATCAAATTTCAGAAATAGTGCTGGGCCTATGTATCAACCCCTTTTGAAATGTTAATTACTTAGTTGTTTCTAGGAAAGATCAATGTCAAGGTGAGTTTAGAGTTAGAGCAAGTTACCTTTGATGACATTTTTGTGTTTATGCCAACTATTTTTTAAAAATAGTTTATAGTCATCATTTCTGGACCTGTTATCTGACACATTTTATAGCGCACTTTCTCTGCTTACCCTGCCGGGCTGTAGAGTCAACCTTACAGGAAGCAGGCTTGGCCCCATCCTTGGGCAATTCCCACTCTGGTGGCGGAGATAAAATCGCAGACAAATAATCAAAATATAGCGATCTAAAAAATTCAGCCTAGGAAATTTAGGGGTGCTTCATAGAGGAATTAATGTTTTTTTTAATTTTTTTATTTTTTTATTTTAAAGATTTTATTTATTTATTTGACAGAGAGAGAGAGAGAGAGGTCACAAGTAGGCAGAGAGGCAGGCAGATTACTTATACCCATCCTGAGGCCCGGGACACAAGACACATTTTGGGACCTCCACAATCCTTGCCTCCATGGTTCCCTCAGATTTAGAAACAGAAACCCAATACTGAATCTGGGAAAATATCTTTATTCTGCACAATTTATGAAGAGACAGAAAAAATAAGTCCTGAATTTTTGGCCCACTGAGGGTTAATTTACCGGAACTCAAAAGTAGATCTATCAAGGGAAACATAATTGAGACCCAAGATAGCAGTAAAATGAAACCCTTCATCATATCCCAGGAAACCAGTACGTCTTTGAATATGGAAAATGGAAATAAATGTAATGTGCCCCACAGAAGAGAGGTAGGGAGTGAGTCAACCAGCAGGGGCTTGAGAATTTGGCTAAAGAGAATGTCCCACAGGAAAGGAGCTCCTAGGGCTCCCAGCCAGGACCAGTGTTTCCGTGGCCTTGGCCTGCTGGCAACCAAAGGGGCAGCTGTAGCCCAGGAAAGGCCAGCCTTGCCCTCCGGTCTTCGAGTCCACTGTGGCAATCTCTGAGAGCTTTGGTGTTCCTCTCTCTAGCCTTAGATCCCCACAGTCTGTAAGTATCAGCCTTTGTTTTCATCTCTTACTTTTAAGAACAGTGAAAATGCAGCCTGCTCTCATGTGAGTTGATCCAACCCCTTTGTCCAAGGAAAAGGTTTTCAAAGTGGCTTATAGCCGAGATGCTCCCCTTGTCTTAGTGTTCAGCGCAACCATGAGCCAGAGAAGCCCTGTTATTCCACACAACTCCCCCCCCCCCCCCCCGACCCTGCTTTTTTTCTGATCTGAAAAGACAAGCTAGGAAGATGTCCCAAAAGCAGAACAAAACAGAAGAATTTTCATTAGGGTTGGTGATGTAGGGACTACACTGACAAGTATCATTTCCCTGCTTAGTGACCATCTTATGAAACACCTTTCTTCTTGGGGTTTCTGCATTGCTTAATGTGTTTTCTGCTGTTAAAGGTAGCGATGCTGGTCTCACTAGATCACAGCCTCCCTGATCAGTTTCAGACCAGCATGTGCTCCCGAAAACAGCCCACTCAAGGGCTCATCTCCTCATTCTGCTTTATTTGCCTGCTTGGTTCTATTCCTATTTTTCTCTCCTCTTTCCTTGGCAGGAATTGAAGGACTAACGATGTCCCTTTTACCCCCGCCCCCACCCCTTTGGAAAAGGAGCTCTTCAATGCAATAAGTTAGTCTAGACAAAGAAAATTAAGGTAATTAGTAGAAAGCTTGCAAATGTGCTGTGTAGGAGGCCCTGTCATTACAGACCCTCACCCAGGCTCCTGTGGTTTGGTATGCGTACAGAATAATGGTTCTGGGTTTCCTCTCTGTAGAAAGGAATAAAATAATGTTGGCTTTCAATTAGAGACATAACTGCCGCTTAGTCCAGGGCAGCGAAGAGGGGAGCTGACAGCTATGCCAAGCTCATGTCATAAGACGTGAAATCCCAGCCCGCAGCAAGGGATCCTGAGACATCCGCGTTACCGCAGGCCTCACACACAATAAGACCCCAAGACTAGCAATTAGGATGCAGACAGAACAAATATTTACATTTTGAGAAAACAAAAGAGGAGGCATCAACAACAGAATGAATCAAAAGCCGCAGGATCTCTGATGTGGGCAGGCCAAGTGTCGCTGTCAGTGTGAAGCAGGAAGGCAGGACTGGTTTCCAGTATTTGCAATTCAGAAATCCAGATTACTGGAAAATTTACAATAACACTGCCGTTTAAGATCTCCACTCCAGCTGTGTTACACGGCGTTTAACATGACGAGTCAATTGCTCTTTTCCTCCTTACCCTCTCGAGCCTACTGTTAGCTCCAAGTCATTTCTGCACCATGTGTATATGGATTATGTGTTCCAGGGAGACTGAATACATTATTTCAAGAGGTCCTTCAAAGTCCTGCAAGGGCTCAAGAGTGTTTTAAAGCCATGTATCAATTCATAAATGTATCCTGTTCAAGAGCCTGGTGTTGTAAGTGACTGGAGAAAGTGGTAAGATCTAATAGGAGAAAATCAGGGCTTTGCCTGGGGGTCCAGGAAAGGAGAGAGATGTTTGGCTCCTTCCTTGTCTAGAAGCAGTAGACAAATTTTTTTTTTCCCCCCTAAGTACTTTTAGATGGTTTACTCGGACACGCTCATCTGGAGAGGAGGAAAAAGTCTGGCTTGCCAGGCAAACACAGAGACTTGTCACCAGCAGGAAGATTCTAAGTCAGCCTCGGTTGTAACTGGAGTGAGGCATTTAGTCTTCACAAATTCTGCATGCATCGGCTATTGTAAGAAATCCAGAGGGGGTGGTGAATAGAGATGGAATGACTGGGCCCGGGCTGGGGAGGAAAAGCAGCTCAGTGCACATGGCTTGGCTTTGACATGGCAAATGATGCTAACTTTTCCCTTCCAAATGTCTCTCATTCTGAAATTCTATAAGCATGAGATGGTGTCTCAGCCCCTTTTGATCTATATCAATGCATAATGGACGTCTGCCATGTGCTTGGCATCCGTACTTGGGAAAATGACTTTGCTGCCAATTATCTGATACTGTTATTTCATTTCTCAAATGTAATATCTAAAAATTGTTCATTTGAGAGATGTTTCAAAGCATTCTTCGCCAGTGTGCCAAGTTTCAGATTCATTTTGGGGAGAGACACATACACATAATATTTCACTGCATTTAACATTTTATAGACAGGTAATATTAATTGAGTTATGGTAACTACCAAACTCTGTTCTAAAAAGGCCTCATGTATCCTTAATACAAATGTGGTTGAAAGGATAATCCAACGATTCCGTACTTTTGTCAACTCTTCCCCAGGTTACGGAAGCTAGAGAAGTTACGTTATGTTCCCATTTAATGGGTTGACCTTGTTAGGGGAATAATAAATCAAGAAAGAGCTTTAAAAAAAAAAAAAGCATTCTCAAGAGGATACAAAAACCTCTTTTTATCAAGAGAGTCAAGACAGAGCTGCAGACCCTGTCATGGGGGAACACATGAGCCTGAGCCCCCGAACAATGTACGTAAGTTTATAGATAGTAAGAGTAACTAAATTTAAGATCAGTGTAGCCAGGATGATTGTAGACAATCGTACTTCAACTTTTTCCTCTATTTATTGACTTTTATTAGTTTTCAGTTCTGTTGTTTCAAATAAATGAAATCTATTGAGGTTCAATGTTTCTTTAGTTTTAATAAAGCAGTCCTCAGCCTTCTTTTTTTTTTTTTTTTTTAAAGCTTGTATTTATTTATTTGACAGAGACAGAGAGATCACAAGCAGGCAGAGAAGCAGGCCCAGAGAGAGGAGGAAGCAGGCTCCCTGCTGAGCAAAGAGCCCGAAGTGGGGCTCCACTCCAGCACCCCGGGGATCATGACCTGAGTCAAAGGCAGAGGCTTTAACCCACTGAGCCACCCAGGCGCCCCAGTCCTCAGCCTTCTTATCAGAGAAGGTGCAGTCTGTCAGTCACTTCAGGGCTTATTGTCTGATGCAAGTTTCCACTGAACATTATGGAAGTTATTGCATAAATCATGACTATTTTGCAGAATTTATATCATTGGTGCTTTTCCGTTTTTATAATAGAGTAACACACCCTCACATTTTGTAGAAGTTATTGAACTCTTTCTGTTGTTGCCTTGGACATTAGCTCCCTTCTTCCGGTCCTGCAGTGCTGCTTCCTGGATTTACCATGCTTCTGAAGCTTCTAGCCCCTGTCCACAGCCATGTTCACTTAGCAGACAGCTTCAGAAAATGGAGAGGCCGCCAGACACACATCTCCTCATCTTTAGAACCTCACCTCCCTCTACAAGGTCCATTCTTTTCTCCTTACTTCCATCTTAGAGATGCATCTAATATTGTCCAGTGTTCACTTTCTTTCCTCTATTTTCCCACTGCATTTTTGGGTTCTCAACTTAAAATATATTTTAAAACTTTCATTTTAAATTTAACTCCAAAAAAGAGTAAAGAAGAAAAGGAAAAAGGAAGGAAGGAAGGAAAAGGAACGGAAGGAGAGAGGAAGGCTATAATTTTTAAAAAAGATTTTATTTATTCATTTGACAGGCAGAGATCGCAAGTAGGCAGAGAGGCAGGCAGAGAGAGAGGAAGGGAAGCAGGCTCCCCGCTGAGCAGAGAGATGTGGGCTCGATCCCAGGACCCTGAGATCATGACCTGAGCTGAAGGCAGAGGCTTAACCCACTGAGCCACCCAGGTGCCCCAGGAAGGCTACAATTTCTAAGGTCTGTTCTAGTTTCTAGAAAAAAGATCTGTATTATAGTCTCTCCCACAACATAACTAAAACTGCTTTAACTAAGCGGTCTGCTTTGTTAGGAATTAACTGGTCATTTCCACCACATGTACTCTAACATGCTATGCCGGTACACTTTGCTCGGTACTCAGCCCTTCGGTACTCTTGCCTTGGATTCTGAGTGCTCCTCCTTCTGAACTTCTCCATCACTCCCTCGGAGGAATGTTAGTTACCCTCTGCTCATCCCAAGTATTTTTCTCCAAGCTTCAGTATTTATCTCTTTCGAACCTCACATTACTCCTGAAGGATCTTATCCTCAGGCACCGAAGTACAGATGGCTTCCAGATCTACAACCCCAGCAGGAATTTTCTCTTATACTTGAAACCTGTATTTTCAATTTCATACTAGGAAAAATCACTGCACCCCCTCCTGGACTGAGAACATTTTAATTGTCAGGCACAAGCATCAACTTCTCCCCCTTCTTCATACCCATGTACCGATTTACCCTCCATCATCCTGTATTTTTCCTGGCGTCAAAGACAAATTACCCATCGGTCAGTTCAAGGTCTGCACATCTACCTGTGCACGTGGCTGAATGCCCCTTCCTTCTCGTGGCATTGCAGACCTTGCTCTAGGATTCATTGTAGTTTCTGACTGGAAGATTTGGCTATGACTGTTATGACTTAAACCTCATGCTTCCGGCTACTTTTTACCTTTCAACTTTAAAAATCTATGTACTTGTAATCTAGCCAAATAAATAAATAGGTAAATAAAAATTACCTGTCTGGAGCTGCCCTTCTTCTAACCACTCTAATTGAGATCTGGTTTTTTCCTTCTCTTCTGTTTTTGTTTTAAAGTCAATACATTTTCTTTGGGGCACCTGAGTGGCTCAGTGGGTTAAAGCCTCTGCCTTCAGCTCAGGTCATGATCCCAGGGTCCTGGGATCGAGTCCTGCATTGAGCTCTCTGCTCAGCGGGGAGCCTGCTTCTCCCTCTCTCTCTGCCTGCCTCTCTGCCTACTCGTGATCTCTGTCTGTCTAATAAATAAATAAAATCTTAAAAAAATACATTTTCATTTGAGGAGTTTCACATGTGATTCCTTCTACTGACAATCACCTTAGTTCCTTAAAGGTCTAAGTCATAATCTGCCGGATCGCCCTTTTAAAAAGATCTCCTACTCAATCCCTAGTTGTCATTGTAAGTCAGCCCACAATTCTTTTGGTGCTTGGGCTTCCTGGATCTACTTGTATATAGATACTTCAGAAATTCTCCATCTGTAAACGTTAAGGTCCAGTGTCTTCAAGCAATTTACTTTAGGGCCCTATATATAAAATTATAGGAAGTATATTGTTTGCTATTTTGGCAAACGATCTAAAATATATTATTCCTTACTGGTTTCTGATATTGGAAAGTCTTGTTACACCCACTCTTTACTCATGAGCCTAGCTAGGAAACGTGACAGGTCTTGCTGTCACCGCTGCAGCAAGCTTGCTGTGATGAAGGCATAACCTGTGGCTGAATGGGTTCAAAACAAAACAAAACAGAAACAAAAAAACAAGACCCATCTATATACTGCCTGTAGGAGACTCACTTCAGAGGTAAGGACACAGGCTGAACGTGAAAGGATGGATAAGACAATCCTATGCAAACAGAAATGAGAAATGAAGTTAGGGAAGATAGACTCAGACAAAATAGACCTTAAAGACTAATAAAAAAAAATTAAGAATATAGACTAATAAAAGTCAAAGAAGGGTATGATATAATGATAAAGGAGCTGGCCCAACAAGAAGTTACAACATTTACAAACATATATGCAACCAACATAAGATCACCAAAATATATAAAGCAAACATTACTGGACATAATGGGAGAAATTGCCAGCAATGCAATAATAGTAAGGGACTTTAATACCTTATTTATATTGATGAATAAATCACTCCACCAGAAAATTAATAAAGAAACATCAGCACTAAATGACATATTATCCCAGATGGACTTAATAGGATGTATACAAAATGTTCCATCCAAAAACAATGGATAATTTCTGTATGTAACACACCCATGAGTAACATCATACTCAATGGTAAAAAGGTCAACGTTTTCTCTCTATGATCAGGAACAAGATAAACATGTCCACTTTCACCACTTTCATTCAACATAGTGTTGGAAATCCTAGCCAAAGCATTTAAGCAAGAAAAAGAAATAAAGTACATCCCCATCAGAAAGGAAAATGTGAAACCATCACTATTTGCAGATGACTTGATACAGTATATAGAAAACCCAAAAGACTTCACCAAAAAACTAATTAATGAATTCAGCAAAGTAGCCACATGCAAAATTAACATACAGAAATCTCTGGCATTTCTATACACGAATGAGTTATCAGAAAGAGAAGTTAAGGAAACAGTCTCATTTAAAAGTACATCCAAAGAATAAAATACCTAGGAATAAATTTAATCAAGGAGGGAAAGATCTCTACACTGAAAACTATGACACTGATGAAGGCAATTGGAGAAGACACAAGTAAATGGGAAGATATTCCACACTCAGGCATTGGACGAATTCATATTATTTAAATATCCATGCTACCCAAAGAAGTGTACAGATTTAATGAAATCCCTATCATTTTGGAATGATATTTTTCATAGAACTAAAGCAAATAATTCTAAAATTTGTATGGACCCACCAAAGATCCTGACTCACCAAAGCAATCTTGAGAAAGAATAACAGCTGGAATCACCATGCTTCTCGATTGCAAACTATACTGCAAGGCTATAGTAATCAGAAGAGTATGACATGGGCATGAAAATAGATATGTATGGATGGAATAAAAACGATAGCCCAGAGTTAAACCCACACATATATGGACACTTATTTTATGACAAAGGAACCGAGAACATACAAAGGACAGTTTCTCAATAAAAGGTGGTGGTGAAAGTGGACAGGCATATGCAAAGGAAGGAAACTAGACCAGTGTCTTACATTAGACACAAAAATTAAAGAGGAATAAAGACTTGAATGTAAAACCTGAAACCATAAAACTCTAGAAGAAAACATAGGTAATAAGCTCCTTGACTTTGGTCTTGACCATACTTTGATAGATCTGACTCCAAAGACAAGGGTAACGAAAGCAAAAATAAACGAGGATGACATCAACCTAAGAAGGTTCTGCACAGTGGAAGAAAACCATCACTAAAACAAAAGGGAGACCTATTGAATGGAAAAAGGGTTTTGTGAATCATATATGTGACAAAGGATTAATATCCAAAATTTATGAACAATTCACACTTCAACAACAAAAAAGCAATTAAAAGTGGACAAAAGATCTAGATAGCCAGATATTTTTCCAAAGACATACAGATGCCCAACAGGCTCAAGAAAAGATGCTCAACACCACCAATTATGGAAATGAAATCAAACCTACGATGAGATACCACCTCACACCCATTGGAATTGCTATTATCAAAAGACAAGAAATAACAAGTGTTGAAGAGGGTGTGGGGAGAAGGAAAACCTGCACACTGTTGGTGAGAACGTACATTGGTTAACGCACTATGGAAAACAGTGTGAAAAATTCCTCAAAAAATTAAAAATAAAACTGTCATGTGATCTACCTATTTCTCTTCTGGGTATATATCCAAAGAATACAAGAATGCTAATTCAAAAAGACATATGCATTCCTACGTTTATTGCAGTATTATTTCTAGTACCATACAATGGACTACCACTCAGGTATCAAAAAGTATGAAATCTTGTCATTTGCAACATGGATGTACTTTGAAGGCATTACGCTGGGTGAGGTAAGTCAGAGGGAGGAAGACAGATACTGGATGAAGGGGTCAGTTTTATGGTTGATGGATGTCACTAGATTTTCACGGTGATCACTTTGCCGCGCATGCAAATATTGGATTATAGTAATGTACACTGAAACTTACATGATGTTATGTAACAGTTTTACCTAAAAATAAGAGAGACGACTCTGTACTGCGAGGCCAATTTCTCATATCCTTGTCAGTCTCCAGCCTTGTGCAGTTTGGTCTCTGTGACACCTGCCCTCGTAAAATTGTTCTGACAAAGGTCACTCACATCCTACTTATTCCCAACTCAGAGGACTCTCTGGAGTCCTAATCTTACTCCTCGTGGCCACAGCTAACGTGGTAGATCACTCCCTGCTCCCTGATACTGTCTCTTAGCTTACATCAAAGTCTTGGCTGAGCTTTGCCCTCTATCTTTTCACCCCAAATCTCCAGGACCAGTGGATCTTTCCCACATCTGTTCTTTAGAATTGTCGTTCTTGGCTCTTTGTTCTTTTTATGCTCTCTCCTTTTTATGATCTTCCCTCTTTGTGAACTCAAGTATTGTGGCTGAGAAACATACAAACAGAGAAACAGATGAATGAACTCAAACCTGATCTGAGTATCAGCTCTTACACTTACTTTCATCAACAACATAATGCTGGATAAATTACACAGTCTCGTCAGAATTTATCATCTCTATAAGAAGGATTAGTTCTAGATGTTAAGATTCTTATTGTCACTAGAGTAATGTTTGCATTAATGTAAAATATACATTACTCGATTCCTGCACGTAGTAATTTAAATTATACTTTTTATAGTTTTGTTATTATTATATTTACGTTTTATTATATTGTAATTATGTTTAACTAATACCTATGCCCAGGACATACTTGACAATGCGATTTGTTTACAAATCTGTCCTTCTCTCAAATATATATTACCCAAGGGTAGAACCATATTTTTTGTGACTGTGATAGGAACATTTATCTACCTGAATGAAACTTCGCGGGCAACTCAAGAATGTCATGCTGTAGGCTGAATTTTTGTCTCTTCAAGTGTTTTCTCTTTCTATTGACTCGTTTCCCCCAAAACAGAGCTAGCTACCGTCCATTTTGTTAGAGCAACCAGAAACTTTGGAGGCATAGCCCACTTCTACCTCCAATATCTGTTCCTCCACCAAAATCCCTTCTATCCTGCTCCCCTGCCTCCAAACATCACTCAAATTCAGCTGCTTCTTTGTAGTCCAATAGTTGATTCCTTCGGTTTTAGGGAGGGGGCTGCACATCCTGCAGGAGATTCTTTGTACCCCCACACAGGACCACCGGCACCCTCCAATTTACTCGTGACTTTTCCCTGCTCCCAAAGGGACTTCCCTATCACCTTAATATATCATGTTTGAAATTCTAGAGGGACTCCCTAATGTCTTCGGGATAGAGTTCCATACTTTTAGCAGGAGACACCAAGGTCTTCTCAGTCATAGTTTTTCAGATTCATCTCCCAGCACTTATCAGACACACTGTACCCCACTGATGGAGACCTACTCTCAGTTCTCTGGAAATGTGATGCCCTCACAAGCTTCTGAACTCACCCGTTTTCTCTTTGCTGGAATGCCTTTCCATGAGCACCTTTCTACTGGTTCTTGAAGTGCCTTCCACTTCTTATTCTCCGAGGAACTGATGATTTCCCCAAGCTCTACTCCCAGATCTCCTTTCTCCTTGTGCCATGCACACGTGTCTCCTATACCTCATGGTACCTATGACATTATATTCTAAGTGTCACCTCTCTTGCCTAACTGCATAATTAAACTGCGAGTTTTTCCTAGGTAGGCTTAATGTCATAGTCACCTCTGTATCCTAATATCAATCATAGGACCTATGGTACATAAACACTTGATTGCTGCTTGTTGAAAGAATGAAGGGACCAATACAGAGGAAGTTCAGAGAAGTTCAACAACTTGAAAAGCACGAGGGAACCAGGGTACACTTCAAGGCAGAATGCCAGGGGCAACAAATTACATTGGTTCTAAGCATGACTCTGGAGGATAAAGAAACAGGCTTGAATTCCACCTTGAGTAGCTGCTAGCTATCCATATTTAGATATACACCTAACCTCTCAAAAAATAGTCCTTATCTGTAAAATGGTAATGATGATGTTCTGGCAAGAATCAATTCATATAACTTTTATGATATGGTTAGTACACTACCTGATGTAGATTGGCCCTTAGGAAATGTCACCATTTTTACTACCTTGTGTCTGACAGGTTGCTTTAAATTATACTTTCTAAATTTATTAGACTTTTAATTAAAATTTGTTGTAAGCACGAAAATAAACTGTATAACTTTGGTTAACTTTGGAGAACTGCCATTAAGTTCAAGGCTTAGATGTTTGGGATGGAAGGGATGATAAAGACCATTTAGTTCAAAACCCTCATTTTCTAAAACAGGAAGTAGAGGCTAAGAAGATTAAGATCTAATAGATCATATAGCTTATTAGAGGCTAGTGAGTGAAGATCCAGGACTAGAACCAAAGCATATATCAATGCTTATTATTCCCAGTTGCTGGGATTGATGAAATCCGTGTGACTGTTAGATTTAAGGAACAGTGAGAGCACCTTGCAGACTCTGGAGTCCACATCAGGGAGGAGGAAGGTGCCAAATGAGCAGAGAACTGACCGCCCTTGCCACATAGCTACAAACCAACCACACTATCCTGTTACTTTCTTCCTTTTGTTTGGGAGGTTTTTCTTCCCCAAAGAAAGAAGAAAGAGCTCTGTGGAAAATTATGAAATACTGTTACATACAAATCTGATTAAAAGTCCAGTGACTAGTGAGACGGACACATTCCTCGCGGCTGGCACGCAGATCTGACAGGTTTAATCTCACCGCTTCTGTCTGGCTTTAACGAGGTTGCCTTCCCCTGTGACGCTATGTCCCAGAAACATCAAATTTTTAATTATGTCGTCAATTTGTTTGAGGCACACCAGAAGGGTAGGGTAAAGAAACAGAATTTCTATAAATGGAGATTGAGAGAACATGCAAGAAAAATATCACTTTGTGCCAGAAAGATTAGCTGGGAATATTTCTTCCTCCTGCAGAAGTCTAAACGGGGGCTTCTAAATGAGTCGTCTTTCTGGTTAAGGGAGTTTCCTAATCCCTTGAACTTCTTGGTAATAAATTCAGTCATCCCAATTATTTGTCAGCAAATCTGATTGAAAATTCAATAGAATAAAATAAAGCCCTTTAGTAGCACAGGCTTCTCGATACCTGTCTGCATTTCAAAGGTGGTAGGATTGCTTATTTTTGCCCCGAAATTTCTTGAAAACAGCAGAAGTTAGCTCTAGAAAGAATTGTGTTTTTCCATTCCGTTTATTGGTTCACTTTGTACTGTTGTTCACAAGCATTGGGTTGCTAGACAAAATGAATGATTCTTTCAAAGTGTGAGGCCCAGTTTTTGTGATTTATATCCAGGGAAAAATAAGACAGGAAGAACAGCGTTCAACTTGGAGTTCTTTATACTTGTCTACTGAAGAAAAACCTCTGGGCTTTTTGGTACCCGGGGCTCCCCGTGGCACGTACCATTGCATTGTCTGGTGTCCACTGAGCTTCCCATTTTTTAAAAGACTGAGTTCATCGGGGATTGTTCCATGTCAGAACGGTTAGTGATAACATTATTTCAAACTCTGAGTAAAGTCCCCCTTGAACTGCATGTTTTTTATGCACTACAATTTCAAAATACCTTCTTTTCCTGGAAGCCACATGTGATCCTTTCGATCCTTACCATCGTAAAGGAGTCATATATTTTAGAAAGGAATGCGGAGAGCTAGGTGTATAAGACATATCTGGAGAATAGCTTGGTTTTTCGTGTGAACCCAAGATTATCAGAGAATTTAGAGCAGGAAGAACTCTTAGAGATCATCTTGTCTTTACGTCCCCAAGTATGTCCCTGGCTTGTAACACTAGTCCAGTGATCTACTTCTCCGGTTTCCATTGTCTGACAACTCAGGAAATCCCGCTGCTATAACTCTCTTTTAGAGACTCACATATCACATTAGTCACATTTAAGTCTTTCAGAAAAGGAGGCTCTATAGCCATGTTAACCCTCGTCACCGTAATTTATTTGGTCACAGAATTCCCTTATTCCATAGAACTAGCGTTCTGAGATTGGTGTTTTAGGAAACATTGAGCTACTCCCTTTTCTTGAGAAATCTGGGGGCCAGCAGGGTTGTCAAGTGGTCAGCTAGTATCTAAAACCAGAATCTTGGAATTGAAACATTAACTAGCATGTAGGGATAACCTGTGTCCTAAGATTACCATGTGAATGTCCTTGGGTAGGGAATGTCAGGGCTCTTTTGCTTATTAAATACATTGTTTTTATCTAAGCAGCAACAGTGTTGTCAGTGTCTTACAGGCTGTGCAAATGAACCTAGGAAAGCCCAACTCAAGGGAAATTAATAGTACACTGACATCTCTTGGGAGGTAGATCTCAAACTGTCTACCGTCTAGGAGATTAGGGAAATTTATACAACCAGTGTACTCAACTACCACTTTTCTAAGTCATTAAATATGTTTGTAGGACTTTTTGATAATCCTGGAATTTAGTGAATAAGATTTGTGAGCAAATTTTAAAAATTTTAAGAATTTAAATTTTAAAAATCCGATTTTTTGTTTTGTTTTCTATTCATCTGATATATTCATTACTAATCATAATCGATATGTCAGGTAGATATTTACACTAGCTTGCTGTAGGGTTGAAGCCCATATGGGTTCGTCGGCTGGGAAGTCATTTCAAGATGGAACAGTTTAGCCCTGGGTCATGAGATAGCAGTAAAGGAAGATCTGCTGCTTTGCTAGATGAGCTGTCAATTTTTCCATGTTCATTCTTGTTCATGTCCACGCCTTGTTTGTCATTTCCTAAATTCTTGGGTGTAAAGACGCAATCACTAGCTTAAACTTTGTAAGAAAAACCACAGTCACGGGCAATTTTTAAGTAGAGAAGTCTATCAAATGGTTCACAGGAATCAATCAAAAAGGCACAATATAAATTACTATGTCATCTCTGCCTGGGACACAACTTTGCAAGAACCCATCCATTTGACTCCCCTCTCCTCATCAGAAAGTCCAGCAGGGGAAAAAAAAAATTCCCCAACATCCTGCCATACCTGTGGAGTTAAGGCCAAAAGTTTCATGCCATCATAAGAGGTCAGATAATAAAGGAAACTGAATTCAAACACCCTAGGGCAACTTTGGCTGCTGATATAGGGGTTCATCAAATGCTCCCTTTAGGAAAGCCCCAAGAGCCCGTTCCCTGGGATGTAGGAGTCAGAGATGGAAAACAATTCAAGTTAAATGATTCTCCTTGATGTGGCTTTGGCAAAGCTCAACGCTAAATGTAAAGCTCTTCTTGGATATAAAGGGCTGTTCTAAGGCTAGAAAGTCATAAAACCCCAGCAGGCAGGCTGTTCATCATTTCCCTGGCAAGGCCCTGGATAGTGTTGGAACTGAGGAGACAGAACATTTGGACGTGCACAGAGGGAGCCCGGGAGACGTGTTTTCAAGTCAGACTTCTCTAAGGAAATAATTCACGGAGCATACTGAGACTAGGCTTGGTGGTAATTAATTAATTAATTAATTGGGTTGATTGTTATTTTGTAGTTATTTTGTGGCTCATAGGCTTATTCAAAGAAGGCTGTTCTTACCATTCCTAAAATACTCCCCTTTCAGTCCAAGTGCAACTTTCTTCTTGTGGCTAGTGATGTTTCTGAAATTTTAGGGATTGGAGACAGGTAAATAAAGGAGTGAGTGGCCAGTGGAAACCATGATCGTGTGGGGCTTAGAATGTGCTAATGACGGGACACCTGGGTGGCTCAGTTCTTAAGTGTCTGCCGTATCTCCTCTGGTGAGTAAATAAAATCTTAAAGAAAATTAAAAAAAGAATGGATAACGTAACAAATATTATTGAGTACCTACCTCTCTAGGGTCACATGGTAAGTCTAATCTCAGAAATTTCAAAATCCCATAGGAAATCTCATTTAAAAGGCAATTGTGGTGCGCCTGGGAGGCTCAGTGGGTTATGATCTCAGGGTCCTGGGATTGAGCCCCGCATCGGGCTCTCTGCTCAGCAGGGAGCCTGCTCCCCCCATCCCACAGATGTCTCTCTCTGTGTCCAATAAATAAAAAATAAGATTAAGAAAAAATTTAAAAGGCAATTGTATCCCTCTGAGCAAAATTTGATATTCAAATAAATATTTAAATACAGTCATACTTCTAGGAGCCTCTGTTTCCTCAGATATGACAGAGGGGTAAGGAGTGACCTTACTGTATTTCTAAAGGTCCCTGTAAGGACTAAAGGAGATATATGTTCAGTTCTTGGCACACAGCCTCAAAGATTAGCTATAATAAGTGCATTTTTGTATAACTAAGTTGTCTGTATCTGTCTGAAAATCACTTTGGAACATTTCCACATTAACGCATTTTTCTTTCTATAATTTCATATTCCCCTGCTAAGAAAGCAGAACGTGGGTGATTTCAGTAATTTTACATACTGCATGGTAGAATAAGCAGAGACTTAGAGTTCAGACACCTTGGGATTTGATGCTTGTCTCCACATCTTAGTGGCGGTGTCACCCTGGGTAAGTAATTAAAGCCTTAGTTTGTGCCTGTGAGGTTGGGAGAACAGTGTCACATCTGGATGCCTGTGGTAAGGATGGGAGATTATAACCCTTTATTCCCCTTTACGGTAAGCACTAAGTAAGTGACAGTTTAGAGACACCTTCCTCTCTTTTCTCCTCCCGTGCAAACCTACCAACACACATACCCGAAACACTTTCTCCTGTCAACAGCAGAAATGGCATTATAAGATCTTCTTCGTTTCTCTCTAGTTCTAGTGGGTTGACCTAAACAAGTATTTTCTGCAAAATCTGAGTACACCCTAAGAAGTTGGCCCAAAAGCAAAGACAATAAAATGAATTCTAATCTTCTTTAATGGTATAAACCTGCTGTGATTACCTTTAGGTAGGCCTCTTATAAAAGGACTCTCAGGGGTGCCTGGGTGGCTCAGTGGATTAAGCCTCTGCCTTCAGCTCTAGGTCACGGTCTCAGGGTCCTGGGATGGAGCCCGGGATCGAGCCCCGCATCGGGCTCTCTGCTCAGCGGGGAGCCTGCTTCCCCCTCCCCCTCTGTGTGCCTCTCTGCCTGCTTGTGATCTCTCTTTCTCTCTCTGTCAAATAAATAAATTTATTAAAAATATTTTTTAAAAAAAGATTCTCAGAACTATAAGTGATTTCAAGTAACAAATAATGAATGGTACATGAAGATAAAAAACCGTGCATCTTATTAAACCTGCCAAGATTAAATTTCCCTTTCTTTAGTAGAAGTTAATGTCATTTCCTATCTGGGCTCCTGAGACAAGTAGAAGAAAATGACAACAGAGTTAGAATGAAATTAATCAACAGGCCGTGGATACACATGCGTTGACGTTGAAGAGGTTCCCTCTCCCCAAGTAGACTTAATTCCCGTTTCTTGTTTCCCTCCCTGGGATTCTCAAACTGTCTCACCATCTCACTAGCCTGGGGCTTTGACGATCGCTCTTCCCAAGGACTCTGCTTAGCTAGCGGAACAGCGGCTAACAGGGTTAAAAGGTAACAAGATAACTGACCCTATCCTCGGGGCTCAAGTTTCTCTCCAGCCAGTGCACTTGGGCCATCCCTCCCTATGCCCAGAAAAGCAGTTTAGACGTGCAGTTTTCAACCTGGCAACATTCACTTTTTCTGCTGTGTGTTAATATTCGGAGACTTGCATCACAGCCCAGATTTTTTTTTTTTTTTTTTTAAGCCAGGGAAGAACAGCGTGCGACTGTCCAGTAGATGCTCTTAAAGACACGTTCACATAAGCATGGAGATTTGGAGTTGCCTCAAAGATGGCTGGGGGTCGGGGAGTGCCTGGTAGATCAGTAATAGAATATTTAAATCAAAGCACTCCTTGGGAGAAAGCCAAGTTTGAGAAGAAGGCCAAAGTAACCTGATCCAGGCCATGGCACCGATGCTAGCCAGAGCAGCTGCACCCAGGGCCCTCGTGGACTGCTTGTCTGGATGGCCAAGCGAGCCAGGGAGAACACGGTTGAAATGCTGGATTAGTGATGAAGGCAAAGAGGAGATTGCATTGCTTTGATTTCTACAGAAACCAGCATGTGAAACTCACATACTGGTTGTGCAAAGGGCTTTAATTCTGATAAAAGGGCCCCCCAGTACCCCTCAGCCAGTGTATTGATCATGATGACACGGTTATAAAATCAGACCCTTAATCGTCTCAGGGATGATTTGCCCACTACCCTGATCCTGGAATCGTAGACCAAGTGATGTGCTCCTAAGAATGTCTACATCCTAACCTCTGGAACCTGCAACTAGGTTACCTCCCATGGAAAAAGGGACTTTGCAGTGGCCATTGAGTTCATGATCCCGAGACGGGGAGGTTATGCTGGATAATCTGGGTGGACCTCATGGAAACACAGGGGTCGTTCAAGGAGAACCTTCCCTGGTTGTGGTCAGAGGGAGGAGACGTGAGCACCAACGATGGTCAAAGAGATGCACGCTTGCTGCCATTTAAGATGGAGAAAGGAGACCATGCGTCGATGGATATGGGCAGCCTCTGGAACCCGGAAAGGGCAAGAATCCTCCTAGAGCCTCCAGAAAGGAACACAGCCCTGTACACACCTTTATTTCAGTCCGCCGAGGCCCGTGTCAGACTTCTACCAAAGTGTAGGGTCCTAAATCTGTGTTGATTTAAGCCACTCGATGTGTGGTAATTTGCTAGGAGAGCAAGAGAAAATGAATACAGGAAAATTACAAGCTTCAGAGACAGGGTCGTATCCTGGCCCTTCACTCTCAAAAGGTCCCGCTCAGCCCCAGGCTGAGAGCCAGGAGAGCCTTAAGAAACACACTTGGGGCTCGCTGCCCATGTCTTGCCAGGAGGGGCTTGAGAGAGAAGGCAAGGAAACCCAGTCCTACCTGTAAAGTCGTCCCAAAACAGAGACTCTGCCCCAGAGTACAGCTAAGCAGTCTTGCGCTAAGAAATCATGACATTTCCTGCCCACTAAGTGTGCGGCTGGGGGGACGTGGGAGACAGGAGGAAGCTTGTGCAGAACTGGATGTTATGGGGGGGGGGGGGGGAGAGGAGTGAGTCCCCATCATCGGGCACCTGCGCCCTCTCGGGGCTTCATGTGCCTTCACCATGTTCGCTTCAGCTGAGGTTATGAGAAAGCAAAGAAAACTGAGACTCAGAGCCTCTGTGTGAACTGCCCAAGGTTGTACGGAGTCCCCGTAGCTGAGGCACAAGGTGAAAGCCAGGTGCACCTGCTCCAAAAGCCCACGGGCTCTGCGCGACTCGGAGCCGCTGGCCGTGCGGCTTCCACAGGGTATCAGGAGGTCACCTGCCGCTTGTGTCGAAGGGGCCGAGGCCCCGCTGATCTACTGATATGAAAGAGTTCAGAAAATTATGGTAGGGCACAGAAGAAAGGTCATCAAAAAGGAAACAATTCACCTAGCATGCTTTTTTTTCTTTCTTTTTTGTGATATTTGGGAACACCTTCTCTATACCTGGATTATTAACACATACTTCTGTGGCTTCTTCTGATACTGTAACCTTTTAGTTAAATCTCTGCTCCTTGGGAATCTGTACTGGTGTAATGTGAGCCATTAGCTCAACTCTGTATTGCACAGAGGACTTTTCAGGTGTCCCAGCACTACTTATTGTGTGACCTGTAATTCCTCGCTTGTTCAAAATACCAGCATAGTCACTTTCTAAATACCCGTGTGATATAAAGAACTTCTAAAAATCGATGAAAATGAAGAAAGGATATGAACAGATACTCCAGAAAAGGGATATATAAATAGATCTTAAATAAATGAATTCTCTCTCAATGTGGGAATGACAACTAAAAAAACAGTGAAACACCATTTTTAACTATGAGACTGGCAACAATCTAAATGTTAATAGCACACTATGTTGGCAAAAATATCGTGTTACCAAGAATAGAAATTGATATGGCCTCTAAAAGGGGCTATTTAAAAATACCAATCAAAATTACAAACACATATAATCTTTGACCCGGCAATTTACTTCTAAGAATTTATATTAAAGGTGAAAGTACATATATTGAAAAAAAAAACCACGTGTGAGATGTTTTTCATAGCCACCCTGCACTGAACTGCAAATATCACACACACACACACACACACACACACACACACACACCCCTAAAGGATTATCAATAACTTATTAGTTAAATAAGTTCTTAAAATGAATTTAATGAATTTTGCTGTGGCTTCCCCAAATAATAAGGACTCTCTATATGGAGATTTACTGTTATGGGGATTTTTTTTTCCCTAGATGTATTGTTAGAAATCTCCCCAAAGAACATTTGGGCCTACTTGGGGGACATTTTTGGTGTCATGTTCGAGAGGCAGAGAAGAGCTGCTGCTGATATGCAGTGGGTAGAAGCCAGGAGTGCTGCTAGATATCTTACAGTTTAGAGGACAGCCTCCGCCAGCATAGAATGATCCGGTATAAAATGTCAGTAGTGACAAGAAAGAGAAACTCTGCTCTAGAATAATGATCAGAAACTGATTATATTACAAGACTATTAGGCTAAGGACAGGGATGAATAGAATGTTTTCCATTCTTTCATTGTATTCCATTTTATAATTGTTGAATTAGGTACCTTATTCAAAAATAAACAAACAGTACTGCTTTTTTTTTTTTTTTTAAGTCATTGTTGAATCTTAAAAAAAAAATCTGTAGGGCTTGTGAAGAAAAATCCTGGATTTGACTCATTTGGTGTTTTTCCCTGTGGCCTCTTGTCCTTTTGAAAAGTTCAAGGACATATATATTGATTGTTTCCATGTAGATGGAGTGTTCTTTCCTGGAAAGGGACTTCAAACAATAGAGTAAAATAGGAGAATGAAGTTACAGTGTACGGTACCTGACCAAACAGGCTTTGGTCTTAGCAAACACCAGAGGAAATGTAACCTAAATTACTAGAAGTTACAAATGTGTAAGTCAGTGTTTTCTCAGCGGCAGGACAAACACTCCCACACAAGGGAACTGATAGGGCAGAGGTGCCTTTGGATTAGAACTCCTGACAACAGTGCCTTTAGAGGTCAAAGGACCTCTAAAACTTTCTCTGGAATCATTTCATAAAGCTACTGTAAGTTTTCATTATTAGTCATTCCTGCTCCATGTCGCCACTCGATGTTGATGGAAAGGTGGTAAGATTGTGTTTACCATCAAAGCTCTACCCTCCCACCGAATTACCGCTGTTTCCAACGCTGCTTTATCAAGGTAAAGCATTCAACCGAGGACTTGAATATGTCCGAAGCCAAATTCATTGTGATCAAGGTAGGACCCTGCCCAGAGTATATTCATGGCTTTTCTTGGCAAAGATGTTTTTATACACACACACATATAAATTTATATTTATATATTTTCTAATATTATATTAGATAATATAATACTATATTCTAATAAAAAAATTAGAATATATGTATATATAAAGGGTAGAAGGAGTTGACCATCTTAAGCACAGTCTGAGAGAACTGAAGAAAGCTCTCCACTGTGAATTGATAATATCCTAATGGATGTTGTTAATATCCTTCCATTTGTCCTTCCTTTGGGATCTTTACTCTTTTTCCCTGTTTCATATTTTAAATTTATAAAAATAAAAAACCATAAGCAAGAGCGTACTAATGACGTGTATAAGCTGCTGGCATCACTCACAAGACAAAATCAGGAAAATAGGAAGCCTTTGTAACTCAGAGGAGAGAAACCAGAAGAGAGTAAGGGACTCGAGGATGGAATTTAATGGGATCATCCAAAAAAAAAAAAAAAAAAGTTTACCTAAACTCTAGTTATATTAGGAGTTTATTTTGGTATTTTAGTCTACTTTTTCTGCTTTCTAAAAGAATATGAAAGACAGGATGCTAAGCCAGATTGTTGGTTCAAATTGGCCAAAAAACCCCAAAAACCTTTTTTTGCCCACTAATACAAAATGTTATAAAAAAAAAAACCCAAATCTTTAAAATGATAAATATATGTGAAAAAAATTCCTGCTGTCAATGATTTATACTCTAGATAGAAAAAAACCACTCTATGAAACATGTGTTTCATAACTGTCCCTTGAAGCAGTCTCTCTGGAAGCAGAGTCTACATTCCATTCAGAATCTCATCCCAGTCACTGTTTGTGAAAACAGAGTCAAGAGCTTGGGTTCCTGTGTTTGAAGAATGGACAACAAGACCACTGGGGCCCATTCCAGTTTTAAGACATGATGCCTGCAGTCAAAGACTTTAAGAACAAATGAGAAAAATGGAGCATAAGGGAAATGCAGAAATAGTGATAAGTTGTTCCTCTACCCTCCCCCGAAAAAGGAGAGAGGGGGAACCATGAACTTGTGATATACACCAAAAAATGTTTTCTGAAGTAGGTGGGTTTGAGCTGGCTTTTATACGAAAGCAACTTCTGAGTCCCTGTAAACCCCAGACTACCTTCTGAGTACCCGCTGATGACCTTTTCATAGCGTTTTTAAATCTTTTTCATTTTGCCTTAAGTTTATTTCCATATATTGATTCTATTATTGAGAACAAGAAGGGTGTCCTTCTGTTCCCAAAACATACTAGACAAACACTAAGGATTAACTTTAAGAGACCAAGAGAAATGAAAAGGTAAAAAAAAGAAAGAACACTTCATCTCTATCAAGATGAATATGGCTTCGGATTTTTTTTTTAAATAAGTTTCATGTGAATACCACATATGCTAATATTCAGCTTGTCTTGAACTAGAGCCTAAAAATAAATATAGAAATTTAGTATGATCGGCTGGTTTACCGATGAGAATAAAGCAATTTTATTTTTGGAAATGGCGGTCATAAAAACCATGTTACCAGGAAAAAGAAGCGAGCGAAAAAATAAAGATGATAACTGAGAAAAGAAAAAAATGAAGAAGTTAGAAGAGAGTCACTAGAGAACGATCAGTCCAAACAGCAACACTAGCAAAAAGCTATTGTTATGGGCAAGGAGGGAAAAAATACCAATTACAATTATATCGCCAACCTAAGAGCAGTGAATGTGTGAGCAGATGACGTTATACACATCCTTAACCTCTGCTTTTCAGGTAAACTAATACGTGAAATGTACATTTGGAAGACTTAAGGGGTGATCCTCCAACTTCCAAAAAATATCTCCTTTTTAAAAGAATACGTTGCAATAGTCTTTCGTGTAATTACAAGCTGTTAGCCTAATACATTTAAAATGAGTAAATTTCTAAAATTCAGTTTCCACCAAGACTGTTCCCTTTTGAAGCGGACTGTCAGCTTTCTTCCTCCCCAAACTCAGAGAACTTGAAAAAGCAAAACACCATCAACAACAGCAATTTAATGCACTCTGAAAACCCACAGGAACACTGACTGGTCTTTAGAATAAGTGACATTCTTTCAAGAAATAAATTAATCAAGAAATTAAAACGTGCTGTCCTTGTGTAAAGACAATATGTACTTTGAGAGGTTTTGTTTTCCAATTAGTGTCCAGTCAAGCCAAGCCATCCATGTAGTTTTGTTTTGTTTTGTTTTGTTTTCTCTAAAGTCTCTTTGGTCCAAAAGCACAAATGTGGGGGTAGGAACAGAGTGAAACTTATTGCCTCTCAGACGATGTTTCTTTTTGGGAGGTGAATGTTTCTGAATGAGATATACTTCTTTGATCAAAACGTAATTTTCAAATGGAGTTGGCTTTTCTTATGAATTCATCTAGCAGCAAATCCAGAAACTCTTAGGCTTCGATAGTCCACTTCGACCCTCAGTCATGGGAAGAATTAAGGGTTAAAAGGTGAAAAAAAGCGAGGACACCTTCCTCTCCACATCATATAGACTGACAAGGACACATTTTCTGTTCAGAATTGTTGTCCGTCCTTTTGAGAAAAAGCCAGTACATTTAGCAAGGAAATTATTGGTATTTTTTACCATGAGTTAATTAGTCCTGCCCCTCTAACTGGTGGCAGAATTGCATACGTATGTAACATTTCAAAGCTGCAGTTTTCACTTCTGCACCAGAATCTCACTACTCCATAGCCTTCCAGGAATATATATATATTCCTTTGAAAAGCACAAACAGGTCATTTAAAACTTGAATTAATTGCAAAAAACTGCCATCTTTAGATACATGAAGACCAACTCTTTGGCTCACATGAAAGGAATTTAACAGGCATGGTTTGCAGAAGTGATGATATTTTGTTCTTAAGACTGTGAAAGTTGGGGCACGTGGGTGACTCAGTCCACTAAGCGTCTGCCTTCAGCTCAGGTCACAATCCAGTGCTCTGAGATCGAGCATAGCATTGGGATCTCTGCTCAGCGGGGAGGCTGCTTCTCCCTCTCCCTCTGTGGTCTGTTGTCTTTCCTCTCTCTCTTTTTCTCTCTCTCACATAAATAAAATCTTTAAAAAATATTTGAAAGAAAAGACTGTGAAAGTGAACAGAAATAATATTGATGACAGTGAACAGAAATAACAAAATCTGCTGCCTCGTAAGGTACCACCTTCCCTATCTTGCTGTCTCTAAAATGTCTTTGAGTGATACTAGATAGGATTTGGGTTTTTGAAAGGTAAGGGTTTCCATCGTGGGCCTATGTCACGGGACTCCTATCTTCGAGCACAATGGATTTTCTTAGCTATAATGTGCGATTTCCAATTAAAAATTTTTTTTTAATTTTATTAAATAATTTTATTAAAAATTATGCATTTTCCAACAAATTCATAATTGAAGAGAAATCAAAGAACTTACCTTGAAGAATAGTTTTATCCAGTGTTAACCAAGGGCACCAGAACAGGCACCAGCAGATGATAAATGTGCTTTATCCGCTCAGAAACCCAGGATGGCCAGGAGAGGCCTGGAGCAGACAGTCCCTAAATTCTGGGCCTCTGTGTGTGAACACCTAGAGAAAATAAAAAATACGGGGCTCCTTGTACAAAATTTACTAAGAAATTCAAAATGGAATGATAGATTGTTCCATTTTTAAATATCACTTTATTGTTTTCTTTGGATATTTAACTGATAATGAGAAAGGCACATTAGTAAATTATTAGAAACTAAGGGGGTTTTAATTTTTGAATAATTGGGATATATATGGGAAGAGCAAGGAACTTTTTTGTCAGGCATAAATTTGAATCCTGGCTGTTAATAATGATGGCGTTTCAGTTTTCTTGTCCGGTTATCGATGAGGAAACCACAGTACAAGGAGAGTTCAAAACTTGCTGCCATTTTTGCCAGTGGAAAGTGTTGGACACAGGGTTGCAACCCAGGCAGTCTGATTCGAGGACAACACCAGTCACTGCTTAGCCATCACCTTCCCGTGTGTGCATCAATGGATTCTACCAAACACTAATCATTATAAGAACAAAAATAAAACCCACAATTCAAGCATGGATTTGGGGCTCAGTCACTATACAATGACTCTCCCGTTCCTATGGTTTTCTAGCTCTCTGACATTAAAACCTTGAAACTTTTTTGCATAATTGGAAAGCAATATAAGCAATTGTTTTTATTATTATTGTTTAAATCTAGACATGAGGGCGCCTGGGTGGCTCAGTGGGTTGGGCCGCTGCCTTCGGCTCAGGTCATGATCTCAGGGTCCTGGGATCGAGGCCCGCATCAGGCTCTCTGCTCAGCGGGGAGCCTGCTTCCTCCTCTCTCTCTGCCTGCCTCTCTGCCTGCTTGTGATCTCTTTCTGTCAAATAAATAAAATCTTTAAAAAAAAAAAATCTAGACATGAGATTACAAGAGACAAATCAAATAATAAGCAAAACAAATCAATTGATAATAAACAAGTCAACAGTCTTTTGGAGACACAGTATATGATGCTATATTTAATGGAAATTCCTATGAAAAGTATTTCTTCCCAGATGACCCCAAAGGTATTTTTTCAGGTCCTTCATAAATGCTCTTCTGATATCTCCATTTAAAAATACAGAAATAAAAAATAAAGTCTAATGAGATCCCCAGGGAAGATAAGTGAAGTTAGCAAACAACAGAATAAAATAAAATCACCGCTCTCCACTTAATGCCTAATTTTGACAAAAGAGAAAAGAGATTGGGTTTTCATTATCAAACATATTGATTGATTATACAATTGCTGATAAAAGTGAATTTGCAGATTTGACCTGGAAATACTTCGCAGTTTCCAAAGAATTGCTATGAAGAGCCAGGGTTGGAGAGAACTCCATGACCTTGATTCTAAACCAAACTTCTCAGAAGTCCATGGAACGCACTGGGGGCAGGAGTGGGAAGACTGCATGGGGGGTCTACCATGAAAGCTTAGATCTTTCTCATTAGAAGAAAGATCCATGATTTCAGTGACTGAGATCTAGAAACCTTTAGGAGCCAGAAGAGTCATCACCTAGTAATTTAGCATCAACTCTGTGGTTTAGTGGTGGTCTTTTTCATGTTTAAGGGGGGAATTGTTCAAACAATATAGTTGGTTTGAAATACATCCAGGACCAATGCAAACACCAAGTGGGCTGCCCAGAAACCACACATTGTTTCCTTCAGACAAAAGATAATGATGCACTAATGAGTTTTACCCTTTATTGCCCTCTCTGGAACACAGCCTCAGGAAGAAAACCCACAAAACAAAATTGTTAGTCCCAAAATTTACAATATTATGCAATGACCCCTATCCCTTTTTCTTTAAGTGCTAGTACTTGTGTCGTGAAGTATTTGTGTTGTTTAACTCATAAATCCCAACCTCGTATAATCTCGAAAGTGCCCTCCCAGAGAGAGAAAGGAAATGAGTAAATGAGGAAAAATAATAAAAGCCTTACTGATATAGAGTACCTCCAAGAGCCTTAAAGTACTTCTGAGATACTATCTTATTCTCTTGCCTTTTGACCTCATCAAAGGGGTAGGAGTAAAATAAATTAATATTTGAAATTATGGAGAGGGAAAGTGAGGCAAAAGGACACTGGACTGATAGGTCCCTTTAATAAAAAGCATTTAATGAATAAAACTGTGAGTGGAGAAAAAGTTGAAACCCAATTGATTGGACTTACAAGAGTATGATGTATATTGAGGATTTATCAGATTTGTTGGAGTCATTCGTTGTTTCCATGAAGAACAAGTTTCGTGACACCCCTGCACATCACAGACCCTGAAATAATCCCTGACATTTCTGGAACCTCTCCAACTGCCCCCTCACCCATTCCAACCACCATCTCCTTCCTATGGTCTCCTGCACAGCAAAATTCCTCTGGTCACCGTCTTCTTTCCTTACCTCTCATTCTCACCCCATCCCTGCTGAATGTGGCTTCCTCCTAAAGCATCTCCACTGAAATTACTCTCATTCGGTTGACGGTGGCCTCCATAGGACCAAATCCATGGAGCAGGTTTTTTCCTGAAATTCCACCTACTTGATCTCAGCAGCTTTCCAAAGTCTTAACCACGCCTTCTTGAAACGTCCGCTCTTGGCTTGTGTGATGTTTCCTCCTCAGTTCCTTTATTCAGCTCTGGCTGCTCCAGATCTATCTTCTTCACTGGTTCCTCCTTCTCTGCATAACGTTGTGAGGCAGGAGGGCCCCAGAGCTGTGCTGGGCACTCAGTCTTCTCTGGCGCCTGCCTAAATACACTTTTCTGTGTCCCTGGCTTTAAATACCATCTTTCGCCCACTGTCACCTCTCACGGTCACCTTTAGACTCATATTAACAATTTAGTGGATCCTTTGCACTTAGATATCTAATAGGCATCTCACTTCACATGGCCAAAACCAAATCCTTGATTTCTGTCCTAAAACTTCTCTTCCCTTGGTCTTTTTTTTTTTTTTTTTTTTTAAGATTTTATTTGCCAGAGAGAGAGAGAGTACACACAAACAGGCAGAGAGGCAGGCAGAGGCAGGGAGAGAAGCAGGCTCCCCGCCGAGCAAGGAGCTCGATGCGGGACTCGATCCCAGGAGCCTGTGATCACGACCGGAGCTGAAGGCAGCGGCCCAACCAACTGAGCCACCCAGGCGTCCCCCCTTGGTCTTTCTTATTTCAAAAACTTTGCTTCACTCTCAGATCTAACCAAATGTATGTTACATTGTTTTTCATCCTTGAAACGTGTCTTTTTTTTTTTTTTAAGATTTTATTTATTTATTTGACAGACAGAGATCACAAGCAGGCAGAGAGGCAGGCAGAGAGAAGGGAGAAGCAGGCTCCCTGCTGAGCAGAGAGCCCGATGTGGGGCTCGATCCCAGGACCCCGAGATCATGACCCGAGCCGAAGGCAGAGGCTTAACCCACTGAGCCACCCAGGCGCCCCAACCACCATTGTTGTTTCTAATCTAGATCATCCCAATAGCCTGCTCTACGGTCTTCAGCTTGCTTTCTCACCAACATACTCTCCTTTCTTCACAGAGCAGTAAGAGCGCTAAGATTTTTAGGACGTGAAATCAGGTCATACCACTTTACTACTTTAAAACCTGTGCTGGCTTCTCATTGAACATACAGTAAAGTCTGAACATTCATTTTAGCCCACGAGACCATATACGATCTGGTCCCCACCTGCCTCTTCGCGATGTCTTAATACTGTCCCCCAGATCACTAATCACTAGCCACCCTGGCCTTTCTCTTGCAAGAACGTGACAAGTTGTCCTCACCCCTGGTCGTTCCTGGGCTAGCTCTTGCCTCTTTCCAGAAAGAAGGGTGTCACTCCTTGGTACAGGTGTCAGGTTGTATGTTCTCAGAACAAACTTCCCTTCTAACTAACCTTCTAACGAACCTTCCCTAACTAACCACTCAACGCATGACGGTTCAGCCAAATCTTTTTTCTCCCATCATCCTGGACTTTTGTTCTCCATAGCACCTCCTGCTCTCTGAAAATATCCTGGTTTTGTAACATTTACTGGTTTATTAACTGTGCACCCTCACTAAAATGTAACTTCCAGAAAAAGTGGGACTGTGAAACAACAAATGAACAGTGAGTTTTCGATGAAATATCTTACTATTTTCACTACGTATTTTAGATGAAAACTTTATGGGGAATGATGAAGACACTTTTTTACATACAGAACTAACACTGCTTTTTAAATTAGTGTGTCAGGGAAGTAAGAAATGTACAGTAATTAGCAAGGAGCGAAGTAATTGCATCAATTATTAAAATCCCTTACCATTAATGCCCTCTACCCCTAAGTTTTGTAACAGAGAGCCCATGTAGAAAAAACCAGAATCACCAGCAAGGCTTGTTAAAATGCAGACTGTTGGACCCCAAAACATCTCATCTCCTCTCCAGAGTTTCTGATTCAGTAGATCTGGGTGATGGAGGTGAGGGCAATTTCTAAAACATTCCCAGGTGATACAGATGTTACTAATCAGGGAACCACACTTTAAGATCAAAATTTATCCATAATTAATTGTGAAAAGAGGAAAAGCCCTAATTGGAAGAAAATAGGAGGAAATTTTATCCATAACTTCTGGAATTATTCTACTAACCCGCTATCGAGCTATTCAGAGAAATCATTTTTTAAATATTTTGTATTTATTTTAATATAGAAGGATATTGTCCATTTGATGTCAAGCCTCCTTTTATTACCGGATATTTATTGATCATGCATACGGATGTTTCATACCGATGCTCTACTCACATATTCCTCACCAGCACATTCTTCTCTTGTATTTATTTAAAGACAGCCTGCCTACATAAAGCTTGTCTCTCACTATTCCCTTGTATGGGAACTCCAAAATTTTCTATTATACTTAGAATCACTTGACAGGAGAGGACAGACAAATAATCAAAGGTCATTCTTCTGCGTCTGCTCAGCCCCTATCTCTTCCGGGTTCCGTGGCTTGTCGGGAGTTCTGAACTGTCAGTTTCCAGGCTCATCCTTAGTAGGGTCTGCGGCAGCTATCTCTTCCATCTGCCCCTGGACCAAAGGCACTTGATTCCCTAAGAAAATATTCAGACCCATAAAATCTTGGAATCCAGAGGTCTCTTTGTGGTTAAAGTAATGGCTAAGTCAGTGTGATGCTCCAAACTTCACATACAGAGGTGTTTAGAGCAGTTTTACTTGTAAAGTTGGGAATTGGGCACCAGCTAAATGGAAGAATAATTAAGTACATTGAACACTCACATGTGTCAGAAGATTATATAGTCGTTTAAACTTACTTATATTTCTCTTTAATATTTTCTGAATTCTCCAAATTTTCTACAAATAACAAACAGAATTTTTGCAACCCAATGAAATTAATATTTTAAAGGCAAAAAGATCAAGTTCTTAAAAAGAAAAGCAGTTAACTTGGGTCATCCATATGGCCACTGTTTACACAATAACGTCCTTGAACAACCACCACAGAACTTTCGTTGCATATGTCCTCAGAGGTAAAGCATTTAATGTGCTATGAATCAAGCCACATACTTCTTTGTATTTGTTTTTGAGAACAATGGTTGATTTTTACTGATTTCAATTTTAACCATAAACAGAATTTTGTTCAAAAAATAGTTTTATGTTAATTTCTCTGCTGTTTTTTAAGAGAAAAATTCACATACCATAAAATTAACCATTTCAAAGTGCAAAATTCAATGACAGTACATTCACAAAGTTGTGCAAACATAAGCTCAGTCTAGTTTCAAAACATTCTCATTACCCTCAAAGGGGATCTTGTGCTCATTCATTAATAGTTCCCCCTCCCACTCCACTCCAGCCTCTAGAAACCACCAGTCTGTGCTCTGTCTCTGTGGATTTATGTATTCTTGACACCAGTCACGTTAAAGAAAAAAACAATGGGGCGCCTGGGTGGCTCAGTGGGTTAAAGCCTCTGACTTCAGCTCAGGTCATGGTCTCAGGGTCCTGGGATTGAGCCCCACATCGGGCGCTCTGCTCATCGGGGAGCCTGCTTCCCCTTCTCTCTCACTGCCTGCTTCTCTGCCTGTTTGTGATCTCTGTCTGTCAAATAAATAAAATCTTTTTAAATTTTTTAAAAAACAATTTTTTAAAATATTTATTCATGAGAGAGAGAGAGAGAGAGAGAGAGAGAGAGAGCACAAGCGGGGAAGAGGCAGAGGGAGAGGAAGAAGCAGGCCTCCCCCATGACCTGGGGACCCGATGTGGGACTCCATCCCAGGACCCCAGGATCACGACCTGAGCTGAAGGCAGACACTTAACCACTTGAGCCACCCAGGAGCCCTGACACCAGTCACTTTTTAAAAAGCTTTAGTTGTTATCTTTTTTAAAATGTACACATTTGGGGATGCCTGGGTGGCTCAGTCAGTTAAGCATCTGCCTTCAGCTCAGGTCATGGTGCCAGGGTCCTGAGATCGAGTCCACCTCGGGCTTCCTACTCAGGGGTGAGAGGTGAGACCAGGTGAGACCTGCTCAGAGGTGCTTCTCCCTCTGCCTCTGTTGCTCCCCTGCTTGTGCTCTCTCTCTGGCTGTCTCTCTCAAATAAATAAATAAAATCCTTTTCTGTTTTTTTCAAAGATTTTTATTTATTTATTTGACAGACAGAGATCACAAGTAAGCAGAGCAGCAGGTAAAGAGAGAGGGGGAAGCAGGCTCCCTGCTGAGCAGAGAGCCCGATGTGGGGCTCGATCCCAGGACCCTGAGATCATGACCTGAGCCGAAGGCAGAAGCTTAACCCACTGAGCCACATTTTTTAAAAAAATGTGCATATTTGGTAAGAACACTTGGCCTTGGCGCAGCTGCTTGTGGACCATCACCTGCTCTGAAAAAGGCAGGTGAGGCTTGTGTCCTCCACAGGACAGCCCCTCGGGCACTGACTACAGCTCTGAGGGATCAATCGATCACTCTCCCTTGTCGCCCAACACTGCCATCACCAGAGCCTCTCCCAAATGCCTATGACTGTCTTCGTATTAAATATGCAGATTTCTTTATGTGGCCCCTTTCTCCGTAACTGATACCTGCTATGGCTTCTCTCCAGCCCTTGAGGCTCCCAGTCCATCCATGTGTGTTGCCTGAGAGAGCCCCAGACTTCATGGAAAAGTGGAAGGAGGGAAGGGGAGGCAGGTCATGAGAATCAGACAAGTTGGTCCCTGGGCTGCAGCTTCCGCGTGTTACGTGACTGCCAGCCTCCAGTACACCTGCGTCGCAGTGGCGAGTCCCCGGTGCAGACCCTCTCCCCTGGGGTCTCCGTGCAGGGGTCCCTCCCAACACTGAGGTCCGCAGAGCTTGCCAAAGCCGTGGCACACAGGCTTGAGAAGAAAGGCATTCTAAGTGGAAACATACATCACAATTACTTGCAAATCATCTCCCTCACATCTTCCTGTCACAGACCATGAAAGAAGTCCCCTGCTCTAAACATGGGGAAATTGCTCACAGAAAGAAGAGATGTTAGCTCTGAATTTCAATTAACTTTAACTCTGATTGCTGCGTATTCCTGGATTAGTCTCTGGTCCTTATTAATGAGGATATAATTAATGAAGTTGGCCGTGGGCAGTGGACCAAAGCGCAGATAATTTCATTTTAGACAAATAGTTTCGGCTCTGTTTTTCAGAATAGGGGATGCTTCTTATAAATGCCATTTCTCAGGTTCCAGCCCAAATCTTGGGAATCACAACTCCTGCAGTATGTAGTCCTGGGATCTACACTTTTAACAAGTTCCCATGTGTGTCTCGTTCATAATGAGGTTTGAGGACCACTAGTTAAAGAAAAGGAGTCCTATACTGAATTCGAATTGAATGCAAATAGTGGATATTGTTAATAGAACTTGCTCCAAAGAAAAATGTGCCCATCTTTGTGTTTGGAAACCATATCCTAGAAAATATTTGATAAGGTTGGCTGAAGGTATGACTGGCTCTATTTGATGTTAACAAGAAACATGCCCAAGACTTACTTCGAAAGTTCAGTAAGGATCCTTTTTATTTACATTATTTATAATTAGGCTGATCCAAGGAAAGATCTAAACAGAGAGTTATAAAAAGCAGAATGGACACCAAACATATCACGAGCACATGTGCGTTCAGTAAATACTTCCTGCATGAATGGTACACTTACAGTCACTTTGTTTCCCAAATAAAAGGCAAAGGACTGGTTCCTAATCTCTCGGGCTTTCCTTTTTCTCAAATATCGGTTGTAATCTGGCTTTTTGAATACCAGCAGTTATGACATCTGTAATTTCTCTAAAATATTGGACATTTGTTCATTTATTCAATAAATATTTGTCGGTCATTTTCTATACACTGGGATGAGTTCCAGGAATATGGTAGTGGTTAAAAGAGACTGATCTCTACTCCGAAGGAGTTTTCCATTGAAGACGGCTGGAAGCTTAGGTGTTTGGGGGAGAAGATTAAATGTGAAAATCAGGGTGTCTGGGTGGCTCAGAGGGTTAAGCCTCTGCCTTCAGTGCAGGTCATGATCTCAGGGTCCTGGGATCAAGCCCTGCATCGGGCTCTCTGCTTAGTGAGAGCCTGCTTCCTCCTCTCTCTCTCTCTCTGCCTGCCTCTCTGCCTACTTGTGATCTCTGTCTGTCAAATAAATAAATAAAATCTTTAAAAAAAATGTGAAAATCAACAGAAATCTCGGAAGGAGTATCAGGAACTTCAAGCCCAGGCATCCGCTCGGTCCTCGCTTCATTTTGCTCAGCTTTTCAGGGTGAAATTGCTTGGGTTACCGATGATGCGGTTCAGAAAGTACTTTCTGTCCTGTCCAGTTGGTCCTTTGACTTCACTCCGAGTAAACTGTTGACTATTTGGAAGGCTAGATAATGCGGCTTACCAACATTTTAAAGTCTGAAAGTCAGAATCCATTACATATTATCTTCACTTTCCCCCCTCGGCAGTCTTGCCCTCACCCCACTATGTCTCTAAAACTCCTCACCCCAAGACTGGGGGACCCTCGATCCAGGGAACACGCGTCCGTCTCCCCTCATCTGACTTCTCACAGTCTGGCTGTCTCTGCCCTCTCTCGGCCGCCTTTGTAGGTTTCCTTTTCCTCGGTCTCTGGAAGAGCTTATGTACCCGAGTTCCCGCCGCTGCCCACTTCTCTTGATCTTCTGACCCTCAGCGAATGCCATCCCTTCAGATAGAGCCTGTGAGGCCCTCCTGTACCAGACAGATTTCCCGTGTGTGGAGACCGCCCTGTCTCCTCCCGCCAGCATTTCCTCTCCTGTTCTCCGTCCTGGGAAAGCCAGCCTGGTCTCTAGCTTCCTGTTGCCTGGGGCGGATACCCAGGTTTCCCAGACTCCCCCATCCGCATGTCCATTCAATCCCTTCAACACGTTCAAGTTCAAGGACTTAAATGTTTCCTTCTCTTCTGTCACCATCGCCCCTTGGTTGTCCCCGTCACTTCTTGTTCATTTATCTTTTTCCTGGCATGAAATGGATATCTTACTCATCTTTGTATCCCATCCCCTAGGAAGGTGCACAGAACACGTGGGATGAATGAACAAACCAGTTAATGCTAACAGTGTTAGTAAAAGTGCTGCTGGTACAGGTGTATAAAAAGACAGGTTTGGGTATTGGGTATTATATTCATTTTAAATAAGTTTTTGACATTTTTAAATTTTTCCTTTATTCTTTTTTTTTTTTTTTTTTTTTACTTTTTCCATGACTCCATGTCCATTGGCATAAGTCTGCTGGTTGTCTGTGGTTGTGTTTGTTTTCTTTGGTCGAGAGCCTTGAATTTACCCTTTAGTTTGTCTGAATTCAACATCAGTTGAATTCAGGAGCTAACATGAAAAGGGCAGGGTGCATAAGACTTAACAGCAACTGAACCACACTTCTTGTTTCAATTAAATTACTTAATATGGGACTTTCCAGTTCTCTATGGACCCATTAGCCAACAGAGTGTTTTGAAAAACTGTCAGAAAAGAGGTTGCAGAATTTGGGAGACCTGAGTACAAGAATAGGAGAGAAGCAAAGTCTGAGATCTCTCTTCATGACATTTACTTGGGGGCATAAAATTTGTATGTATCAGAGAATTCAAGGGTGAATTAATCTTCTTGCCTGGTATTGTTAACACAATTCTTGTGTTTAGAAATAGTAATATAATAACATGTTTAGTGTACTGGCCTATACTCATTTTTACTAACCTATTATTAAATCTATGTAACCTCTCACAAACTCTGACATATAAATTTGCAGCAAATATTATTTAAAGAATATTGCAACACTGATGTTTTAAAAGATGATAGTCATAATATTCTTTTTAATGTCTCCAGAGGAATCTAAATACCATCATAGCCAAATACCATAGCTATATTTTATGCCCACTATTACACATTTTTTAAAAATATGTAGAAACACTGAAAGGAAATGTGATGTCATTCTTTTCCTTGAATTCGTATCTCTCTCTAGTTCTCTCTCATAGAATTTATCTCATTATAACAGGTTCGGGGTTTGAAAGGCTTTTTTTTTTTTTTTTTAAGGATTTTATTTATTTGCCAGAGAGAGAGTGCAGGCACAGACACGCATGCCTTGAGCAGGGAGGCAGGGGAGGGCAGACGCGGAGGGGGACACAAAGGGAGAGAATCTCATGCTGACTCCAGGCTGAGCTCAGAGCCCAAGGAGGGGCTTAATGTGACAACTCTGATACCGTGACCTGAGCCAAAACCAAGTGGGGCCCTTAACAACTGCATCCCTCAAGCGCCCTGTCCTTTCTCAAACTCTTTTGAAAATCTTGTCAAGTTTAAATTTAGATAGATAGATAAATAGATAATCTTCTAAAAGAAAAACGTGGGGCGCCTGGGTGGCTCAGTGGGTTGAGCCTCTGCCTTCGGCTCAGGTCATGGTCTCAGGGTCCTGGGATCGAGCCCGGCATCGGGCTCTCTGCTCAGAGGGAAGCCTGCTTCCCTTTCTCTCTGCTTGCCTCTCTGCCTGCTTGTGATCTCTCTCTCTCTCTGTCAAATAAATAAATAAAATCTTTAAAAAAAAGAAAAAAGAAAAATGGACAGAAGACATGAACTTCAGGTCAGCATCAGCAAGAGCAAAGACAGGCGGACACAGTTTGCAATAAAGCGAGGATGAGGACCTGCAAAAGTATACTACTGAATCATAGGCGTCTATTCGATTGCAAAAATAAATAAATAAATAAATAAATAAATAATCAGTCCACTTTTAGTAGTTACGTTGACTTCTGATTTTGATAGCTTGGTATTACTAAATCATGATGATGAAAGGCTTTCATAAAAAGCATTATTGCTACTGAAAAGTTAACCCAGTTTCAAGTTCTTCTTTATAGTTTTAAAAATTAAAAACATTCTCAAAAAAATAAAAAATAAAAACTTTCTCATCTGTACCAGTGTAGCCAAAACCTATGTAATCATTCCCTCTTTCATTCATTCATACATAAATAAGCATTTTTTTAAAGATTTTATTTATTTGTCAGAGAGAGAGAGGGAGAGAGAGCGAGCACAGGCAGACAGAATGGCAGGCAGAGGCAGAGGGAGAAGCAGGCTCCCTGCCGAGCAAGGAGCCCGATGTGGGACTCGATCCCAGGACGCTGGGATCATGACCTGAGCCAAAGGCAGCTGCTCAACCACCTGAGCCACCCAGGCGTCCCCATAAATAAGCATTTATAACTGTTCTGGAGACCAACCACAAGTCAGTATGGAAGCAGAGGTTAACTCTCACGTCTTCCAGTGACACCCACTCCAGTGGGGAAATCACGGACAGCGGCCTGTTGGCTGTGATGAGGCAGGTGTGAGGGCAGCAGTGAGGAAGAGCACGGGAAGCACAGAAGCTGTTGCAACAGAAGTGGAACTTGAATGAAACTTAAATACCCAGCAGTGGTCAAAGAAGCAGTATTTCGGGCAAGAGAAAGAGCCGTGCAAATGTTCGCGGGTGGAAAACGACCTTGCGTGTTAGGACACGTAGTTCTGTGTCTTTCCGGCATAATGTGCTATTGTGAGGGGACAACATGATGAAACGAGAGGGGACAAAGATCACAGAAGGCTCATGCACTGTGCCAAGGACTTTGAACCGGTGCGTGATGGGAAACCTGGCAAGGGAAGACTGCAGGGCCTAAGAGAGACAAATCTGCATGTCGGGATCTCCTCGACGCGAGCCTGGAAGGTGGATGTGAGCGCGAGTTTGGAGGCCAGTGAGGAGAGGAGGACCCAAGCCAAAGTCGTAACCGTGGGGCTCAGCAGTGAGGCAAGAAAGATGATCATTGAAGACCATTAAGACAATGGGCTTAATATGTGAGAAGATAAGTTTGGGTACTCCCCATACCCAGACGAAAGGGATTTAAATACTGATGAGTTTTTAACGGACAACATCAAAGTCCAGAGATGAGCATCGGTAGGGATGGTCAGTTCAAGTGGCTTCCCCGTGTGAACAAGAATACGGTGGCTTTCTCTTTTGTGCGTTCTGCGGCAACGGTCTGACTCGCATCCCATGCTGTACCCTGCTGGGGGCTGCTGTAGCCTCAGTCTCCTTGCACAAACACAACCCAGACCGGAACAGTAACTTCTTCTGGCATGTCTTTTTTTTTCATCAGGGAGTAAAATTCTCTCCCAGGAGGCTCTTTCTTATATCTTGTTAGTCACTGAGTAGGACCTATCAGCTCCGTACTCCGCGGTATGTAGAAGTGCCCATGAAGAACCTGGACTCCGGTTCCTGGACAACATTGTGCTTCTGTTAGCAAGAAGAATGAAGACGTTGGCTCTCAGGTAGTACATCAACTAGGACTTGCACTCTCAGCTCTCTGGCCTGGGGGCAAAGGAAAAACACTGTGTCACCGAGACAGTAACTTTCAGAAGAGGCGCTGAGTGAAAAAAACAGGATAAGATTTGGGACCTAGAAAACTTGGGGTCCCTATAAGGCATCCAGGGAATGTTCGGTAGGCAGCTGGGTATAGAGTCTGGGAGTCAAGAGCAGATAGCAACTGGTGGCTAAAATCTTGGCACGGATGAAATTCTTAGTAGGAAGGTGAGGAAGGAGAAAATAGGTTTATTAACCTCTAAGAGGAAACCAGAGAAAGAAAAATCCATGAAAGACATCAAAAGACTAAAGAAAAGGAATAAAAATACTTGTGTCGTCAATTCCAGAGGAATTGAAAAGGGGGTACACGGTTTTGTCAGGGTTTCCTACGTGCAAGGTCCCCACCGCTCCCCACTGTCACACAAGTGAAACGAAGTAGCTTGAAGTAGAGGTTGTTGACGGGGCGCGTGGTCAAGACGTTTTTTTTATTTTGCTCACACATTTTAGACAGGCCCCTCTGATTTTTATGGATACACAGACAGAAAATCCAAAGCCTGCTGTCAGAGAAGGGGAAGACTTTTGTTTTAGAAGCTCACCCTGAACACACAAGACTGTCTGAAGAAGACTTGAGGAACAAGGTAGAGAAGCGCAGAATCACTCAAGTATGACTAGTCCCTTGAGCCGCAGCCTAAAATCTTCATCTGAAAATCATCATCGCCATCATAGTAAAGGTTCTGCCTCGTGGCTGCAGAGAACAATGCCACCGGCTATAAAATCCTTAATGGATCGCTCATAATTTCTTCCTTCCTTTCAAATAAAACACATGTTTCTTTTCGCTCTGAGAGGACTTGGACCATGACTGGATCTCAGTGCCACATTCTTCATAGCAGCGACATGGAATGGAGGTGGCCAGTACTATTAACACCAATTTACGGACGGGGACCAGGGAAGCTTAGGAGTGAGTCACACAGGGTCACGAGATGGGCAGCTCCAGGCCCAGAAACCATGTTCTCACTCTCATTCCCAAGTGGTTCCACTCTTGAGAAAAGCAACCATGTGCGTAGAAGCGCACAGCATTCAAAGAGCTTTCCCATCCATTTTCCTACTCAACTTACTGCTTTTCTGCCGTCTTACCTCAACGTGACATTTCCCAGACCGAGTTTATCCCGATTGTTTCAAAGACTAAGAACTCTGATTACGAATTCCTAAATGATACACTTGCTATCCAGAAGTCAAAGTAAGTAATGATAGTATCATTTCTTCTTTGGTTGAAAACCTTTTTTAAAAACATAATATAATTTTTCCAGAGGAAATTAAACTTCTCCTGGAACAAAATGATAGTCAGAGTTCCACTCAGACAATGTCACTTGGAAAAGTAAATGAATCCATTTGGATTCCACACTTCTGAGTCATATGGGATGCCCTGATCATTCTGCTTTGAAATTGCAAGCCACTGCCTATTTTTCTCATAGGAAGTTCAGAAGATTTATAGTTAGTACTTATTTTTCCTTTCCTAATGTTTTCTTTTTCTTTCTTTTTTTAAAAAGATTTTATTCATTTATCTGACAGAGACACAGCGAGAGAGGGAACGCAAGCAGGGGGAGTGGGAGAGGAAGAAGCAGACTCCCGCTGAGCAGGGAGCCCAATGCGGGGCTCTATCCCAGGACCCTGGGACCACGAGCTGAGCTGAAGGTAGACACTTAATGACCGAGCCATCCAGGCACCCCATCCTTTCCTAATGTTTTCATTTCTCCACTTATAATAAGTTGCAATCCCTCCCTTTAGTGTACAACTACAGTATTTGAGCTTGGTGAAAAACTCACTTGGAATCAGAAGGATGCAAATTAAAATAATAATAATAATAGGATGCCATTCCAAACTTTCCAGATGGGCGAAACATCATAAATCTGGTAACACCAAGGGTTAGCAAGTGTGTGCAGCAGCACAGATTACTCTGCGGGGGGGAAGACTGGTGCAAGCACTTGGAAGGTGATGACGGGACTTTGTCAAGCTCTAGTTGTACATCACCCGTGACGCAGCATTTCCACTTCTCCGTGTCTCCTCTAGTAAACCTGTAACAGGTAGGCATAAATACACACACACAAATCTGTTCAGGACAGCACTGTTAACAACAATGACAGAGTAGAAGCAACTTCACGGGCCCCCAGTAAGCAAATGCACACACTGTGCAGTGGAGGTGAATAGATCCTTCTCAAAACATCCACATGAATAAAATCTCAAACACCAATTGTTGATTTTAAAAGGTGCTCCAAAAATAAAATGAATAAAATACAACATAGTAAAATCAAATCAATAAAGCAAAAGTTGCTCAACAAGAGTGTAGTACTAGATATACATGAAGGTCACGGGCACACACGCAGACATGCCCTCACCACAGAACATACCAGGAAACATGGAAAAGCACTAGCAGGAATGACATAATCAACTTCAGGACACTGGTCATCTCAGCAACAGCAGCAGAAGAAAAGAACAAAACTTTGGCTTTACCTATATTGTTTCATTTCTCTCAAAATTGAAGGAGATGGCAAAATAAAGATTGGAACTATTAATACTGTTTTAACCTCCATGGTGGGCAGCTAGGGTTCATTATGTGTTCTAGCTTGCTCTATGTTTGAAATGCTTCATAGTGAGACTTTTTTTTTTTTTTTTTTTTTTTTTTTTTTTTTTTGACAGAGAGAGATCACAAGCAGGCAGAGAGGCAGGCAGAGAGAGAGAAGGAAGCAGGCTCCCCGCCGAGCAGAGAGCCCGACGAGGGGCTCGATCCCAGGACCCTGAGATCATGAGCTGAGCCGAAGGCAGAGGCTTTAACCCACTGAGCCACCCAGGCGCCCCCATAGTGAGACATTTTAAAATGCAGAGCTACTTTTCGAGCCAGAGCGCACAAAGGGAAGGGGAGAGCAATGAGTGAATGGGAGAGGAAAAGTTAGCAGCAGGATTCGGCAAACTTTTTCTGTGAAAGGCCCCATAGTAAATATTTTTGACTTCATGCGGTGTGTCTCTGTCCCCACTACTCTGTCTTTGTAACCCAAAAGCAGCCAATGAAGAAAATGGAGCTAAACAGGCACGGCTGTGTTCAGTATAACCTTATTTACGGAAACAGGGCGCAGGCTGGGATCAGCCCATCGGGCCATCGCAGGCTGTAGATGACAGTTGCTGAAAGTCAGGGGGTGCTCCCCGAGCCAGGAACGTGCACCTTTAGCTGGAGAGCTCCGCCACAGCCTCCCAACAAAGGCTCCATGTCACGGATGAAGTACCTTTGGCTGTTGAGGTTCTAGTAGTAAAATTCATAAAAATAATCATTGCATTCTAACACTGTCAGGGGCTTTTGTTTGGAGTTCGCTGCTGGATTCGGAGTCTGTTTTCCCTTGGGCCGTGGAAGCAGGTTTATCCCAGATGTGCCTGCCCATGTGCAGCCTTGGGCGCTTCCCTCCAACCTGCCCAGGCTGTGCAGAATTCTTAGGTCACAGAAAATGTTTGAGTTCCATCCCATTCGCCACTCATGCACAGCCTGGGCCTGACCTCTAAAACCCAACAAGGTCGAGCTGGGAGTGAGTTAATCGGCTTAGCTGAACCCTTGCCTTCGGTCACTTATACCTTTTGGCAGGGAGGATCTAGCATGGCCTCAGCCTTTCCTAGAACTTAGGAGGCATTACGACTCAAGAGTCTATGTCTCTAGAAAAGGCTGATGTTCTAGAAAAAGGCCAGTGATCCTTTAGCGGCCTCTGTACTATCCTGGCCTGTGCAGCCCTTGTTCTGACACCAAGAAAGCCCGGGCCCCAGGGCGTTACTTAAGAGGAAAGTGCTTTTGCTTCCTCTCTCTCTACCCAACCCACAGCGACCAACCCACACTGCTAGCAGATCAGCATTTACGGTCCTGGCGCCCCTTGCAAACTGACAACATTGTCAGGCCCCAAGGATCGTTAATAAAACCGAAAGGAATTATTTACGAGTTTCTTCTGAGACAAGCCAAACACAAGATGTGAGGATAAAATGAAAGATATTCGTGCTGTGGTACCAACGATTATGGCAACGCTCCTGAGAGGTTGATCGTATGCCAACCATTTCTCTGAGTAGCAAGGCAAGTTTCTCTGAGTGATTCAAGGCAAAGGAAGACTCTGAGGGCTAAATTCAGGGTGTGGCGGGGCCACTGACGTGTGTGTGCAAGAGCAAGTTAGCCAGCTGAAGAAAGAGGCATGCAGGACCCTGAGGACCCCCGCCATACACAAGGGCCAGAGGAGATGCACTGTGAGCAAAAACTCAGTTGCTTTGGTGCCCTTGATTGGAGTGAAAAGCATAATGGTCACTCAGCAGAATACCTCTTGCCTCCTTGCCTGTCCCGACACCAAGATTCCAGATCCTTGGCAACATTCCTGTTGCTTTGTGTGAAGGAGTAAAGAAACGAGATGGAGGGGAGGAAACCCCCAGTTGGCCCCAGTCACCGAGCGATATCATCAGCCTCTTTTCCTGCTCTTACAAATGGGAGGTTTGCTTTCCCCCTAGGTTCTTGGGAAGCATAACTTCTCCGGGTGATTGCCAGATGTTGTGAAAATGTTGCAAAGCGTTCAAAGAAGGCATGTTGTTAATCATCACATCTAATACTGTGAATCTGAGAGTTTTTGCCCCAAATTGATCGGAACATGTTTTAATTCTGTTCTCCCTGACAACAGCTAGGACCTGTTGAATAAAAGCACGCATCGTTGAGCCTATCAAAGATGCCTGTGAAGCTGTTCCTGGAACTAGGGGGTCTTGAGGACCAGGCTGACTCTGTAAATCTTTCCTGGCTGGGACTTGCAAACTTTGGGTTGTGTGTTTTTTCAGAATGTTAATAATTTTAGAAATTATTAAAATGGAACCAACATACTTTCTTTTTAAGAGACTATTGAGATCACAAATCATTCTGCAAGTATAATAAGCTGTGTAAGTTGAGTGAGTCCAATACTCAGTGCTTGCCATGAATCTGCTGGGAGCGTGGCCATTTTCATGTGACAATTCGTGTGTGGAACTAAGGAGGCATGAGGAGACTAAGCAGGGTCGGGCCTGGTTAGTACTTGGATGGGAGGAGGCATGACGAAAGTTCTTCAACAGTTCGGCCTCAGAATCTCAGGAATTGTATTGCCCCAAAATGCTTTTACAAAAAAAGAAAATCTTTCCCTTTTTCCCTCCTCTGTTCTCAATTTTTCCTTTTTTAAAAAATTTTTTTATTTTTAATTTTTATTTTATTTTATTTTATTTATTTTATTTTTTAATTTTTACTTCTCTTGCCTCTTGTCATTACACTTACCTAACTCTGCCCTCTTGGCAGTGTCACCACCTGGAAGAATCCTATTTGGAGTTTAGGACACTCGTTAGCCGTTAATTCCTGGGCCTCTCCTGTTCCCTATCCAGGAGGAACCGATGCTCTTTCCCTGTGTCCCCATCATCCCCTGCGGCACTGGCCCGTGGAAGCCACCGGAAGCAGTTCTTTGAAACACAGATCTCAAACTCCACCTCGACTCTGCTGGTTTGGGGGTGTTTTGGGGGTGGAGCTGAGGAATCTACATTCTAAAGCATCCCAGTGGTTCAGATGTTCTTGGCCGTGCAAACCTATCCCATTGTGCCTCCAAACTCTGCATGCCAAAAGGCGTGGTATTTGTGTGTCCTTCCACACGAATTTATTGAGTATCTACTTGGTACCAGTCACTGTTCCAAGTGCAGGACATACAGTATGGTTTAACAGATGGTCCTTCTTTCTTGGACCTTATATTCTACTTGCGGAAGTCAGACAATGCAAAAATCCGTAAGATCTTACCGTACTCTCTTACCGGATGCTAAGTGCCGTGGAGGAAAACAAAGCAGGGATGAAGGAGACAGTGAATGTCAGGGCTGTGATGAAGTCACCCATGAAGGCCTCACCCAGGTGGCGATAACTGAGCACAGACTTGAAGACGGTGGTAGAATACCATGTCAACATCAGAGGGAAGGCAGACGTAAGGCCCTAGAGCAGAAAAATGCCACATACCTTCTGGAAACAGAAAGGTGAGCAGGGTTGCCGGAGCAGAGCAGGTAGAGTGTCGAGGAGGAGGTCCGTGGAATGAGAACAGGGAGAGCAGATCTTGTCAGGGCTCGTCCGACACTGGAAGAACTTTCTCTTTGTCTCTGAGAGAGGTACTGGAATTCTCAGGGCTTATCAGAGTTTGTTCCAGAATACATACTCAGTGAAACTTGATAAATGAAGGAATTCTCTGCTGTGTGGTTTCCAAAAGCCTCTTGTGGTTTACACTTAGATTAACAATAATGACATACAGGAATATTTTAGCATAGATATTTTAACACAAAAAAATTTTTTTTTAAGATTTTGATAGAGTGAGTGTGAGAGAGAGAGATCACAAGCAGGGACAGAGTGAGGGAGAAGCAGACTCCCCACTGAGCAGGGAGCCCAGACATACGGCTCGATCCCAGGACCCTGGAATCATGATCTGAGCCAAAGGCAGATATTTAACCAACTGAGCCACCTAGGTACCCCTTAACACAAATATTTTTTTTTTTTTTAAAGATTTTATTTATTATTTATTTGACAGAGAGAGAAATCACAAGTAGGCGGAGAGTCAGGCAGAGAGAGAGAGAGAAGCAGGCTCCCGCTGAGCAAAGAGCCCGATGCGGGGCTCGATCCCAGGACACTGAGATCATGACCTGAGCCGAAGGCAGCAGCTTAATCCACTGAGCCACCCAGGCGCCCCAACACAAATATTTTTAGCTATAATATAGCTACCCTCACCTGGAGCCAGGGTTCAAATATTTCACATAGTGGACATATGATCTTGGTACGTTGTGAAGCCTCTCCATGCCTCAGTTTCCTAATCCGTAAAGTGGGAGAAATATTAATACCTATTTCATAGAACTGATATGTTTATACATGAGAAGAAACTGTAAGAGGGATGGGTTTTGAACACCAATAAATACTATTATTATTAGCAGAAACATATGTAAGACCTTGATAATAGTTCAGGGGTGTTAATATATTTAATATCAAATTTATTTATATTTATATAAATTATATTATCATAATTATATATTTATGTCATATAAATATAAATTTAATATTAAATAAAAATTAAATATAAATGTGTAGTACACATTATAGAACTATATGATGGTATATATATAATTTCTACATGCCATTTTGGTGTGTGCATGTTAAAGGAACCAGAGTCTCGTGCAGGTTCTCGAGGTGGTAAGATATCCAGGGAAGCAATGAATAAATGCGAATATGGTGGCGAGGATGATAAGGGTAATGAAGGAGCTGCCATCCTCAGCAGACAGAGATCATCTTTGCTGGGGGGTGGGGCAGGGTATTGCTGTCCCTGGAGGGATTCATGGAAATGTAGCAATGGGAACTGAATTAAGCTTCAGAGAAGTCCATCCTTCAGGCAGACTTGGTTTGCTTCCTACAAGACCTGATTGTAAGGAAGCTCCTCCCAAGCTCCCATCCCGGCTCGCTGGGGTCTTGAGGCCCTAAGACACAGAAGGCAGAATCTAGTCATGCCCTTACGGTTGGGTTCTCTAAGGCCGTTTTTTTTTTTTTTTTTTTTTTTTTTAATATTTTATTTGTTTATTTGACAGAGAGAGATCACAAGCAGGTAGAGAGGCAGGCAGAGAGGAGGAAGCAGGCTCCCCGCTGAGCAGAGAGCCCCATGTGGGGCTCGATCTCAGGACCCTGAGATCATGACCTGAGCCGAAGGCAGCGGCCTAACCCACTGAGCCACCCAGGCACCCCTCTAAGGCCGTTTTAATAAGGGCCTTGGAGAGTTCTTAATTCCCGACTGGGAAGTGGTTTCCGCTCCTAGACTCTACTTCATGACTCTCTTGAATTAACTTGAATATCTTTGTGCCGAGGTTCAATGTACTTTTGTATTCCTAACAATTACCAGAGGTGTAAATATTACTTTCCCCGGTCTGTGTCCATTCCTAGGTTAATACTTATTTTGAAAGAAACTTGTGACCCACACCCCACCCCGCTTGCCTTTTCTTTTTGCCGATCCTCCTGATCCGGTCCGTGTCTCCTTTTGGTGGCTCCGGAGACAGGTGCGTGACTCCTGGACGTTCCTTAGCGATTGTGCCACCGTGGGCCAGTTCCTAACGTCTGCGTGCCTCAGTTTCCCTGCAATGTAGGTATAATAACGGCCAACTTAGACGTGTTTTGAGGGTCCCATGGGGAAAACACGTGGTGTGCGTGGGACAGGACTTGTCCCCCACTAAATGAAGACGCAGGGAAACGCAGTCGCTATGGCTGGCCCTGCGGCCCGCCGGCGGGGGCTATCGCTGGCGACCTTGGCCTTGTCATTCTTGTGTAGTGCAGCCGAGTGAGTGCTCTGTGTTCTTTTCCGCTCGGCCCCTCGCCCCTCGCGTCGCCTTTCGGAGGGTGTCCCCGTGTCCCCGCCGCCCCGAGGGGCTCCAGGCCTCTCCCCTGCAGCCGCCGCACCCGACGGCAGCTCCTCTCGTGAAACCAGCGCCGCCCCAGCCAACCCCTCTCACTCTTGTCTCGTTCGCAGGATGTTCTGGAAGCTCTCCCTGTCCTTGTGCCTGGTGGCCGTGCTGGTGAAGGCGGCCGAGGCCCGGAAGAACCGGCCGGCGGGCGCCATCCCGTCGCCCTACAAGGGCAGCAGCAACCACTCGGAGCGATGGCAGCACCAGATCAAGGAGGTGCTGGCCTCCAGCCAGGAGGCCCTGGTGGTCACCGAGCGCAAGTACCTCAAGAGTGACTGGTGCAAGACGCAGCCGCTGCGGCAGACGGTGAGCGAGGACGGCTGCCGCAGCCGCACGGTCCTCAACCGCTTCTGCTACGGCCAGTGCAACTCCTTCTACATCCCGCGCCACGTGCGCAAGGACGAGGAGTCCTTCCAGTCGTGCGCCTTCTGCAAGCCGCAGCGCGTCACCTCCGTCCTCGTGGAGCTCGAGTGCCCCGGCATGGACCCTCCCTTCCGACTCAAGAAGATCCAGAAGGTGAAGCAGTGCCGGTGCATGTCCGTGAACCTGAGCGACTCGGACAAGCAGTGAAGCCCCCGCGGCTGCCCGCGAGCTCCCGGGGCCGCCGCCGCCGCCGCCGCCTTCGTCCGCGTCCTCGGAGCCCGCGCGGCGCTGCCCGCTGGCCCCTCCGCTGCCCGCTGGCCCCTCCGCTGCCCGCGCGGCTCCCAAGTGGCGCTTCGCCGCCGCGTCCGGCCGAGCGCGGGGCCCCCGCGCGCCCCACCCCTGCGCGCCCCCAACGCGCTGCGCGCCGGGCCCGAGGGACGCGGCTGGAAACCCGCTCGGCGCCGGCCGGCGGCGGGAGAGGACCTTCGGGGGCCGCGCGGCCCGTCCGGCGTTGATGTTTCCACCATGTGGAAAAGCCCGGCTTTCCCCGGCCTCCCCCGACACTCCAGCTCCCGTCGCGCGGAAGCGAAGGAGGCGGCGCTCGGCCCTGTCCCGCGGGCCCGGGGGAGCCTCCACCCGGTGAAGGGGGCGCTGCCCTCGCGCCCAGCGATGCGGGCCTGGACCGCGTCCCCGCGCGCGGAGGGGAGGTTCTCCTCACCAGCCCGGGGCCTGCTGCCCGAGGAGACGCCTTGAGCCACTGGGATCCTGAGATGGGCTTCCCTGGGGACCTTGCTGGCAGCGGGCCGCCCTCTCCCCCGCCCCCAGCGCCCCCCACCTCTTCTTCCTCACTCCTCCTCCCCCCACCTGCGGACTCCGATGAACTCGGGTGTGCATGCTATTAGCGCTGCATTTAGAATATTATTCCACACGACGGCCTCCGCAGTAACGCTGGTTTTGTAACCGCCTGTATTGTAAAGGGCTGTGCAGAAGCGCCCTAGACCTACCCACGCATCGTCTCCCGAGTTTGGACTCCGGCTTTGCAGCACGGTTCTGAGTAAGGCTCGGCAGGGGTTGAGCTCAGGAATAATGCCCGGTCAGCAGTTCACTGTCCAGGACCCAGTCTTACATTGGGCAGGGAGGTGGCAGGTGATCTCACATTGTGATCCTACGGTGAAAACGGATTCCCTGCAGGTACTAAATAAATCATCGCAGCACAATAAATAAATCTGGAAGTGGGTTGGGACGGATAGGTGTAGGGAGGGGACTCACTGGGGACTCTTTCACAGGGAACTTAAAAGCCCTGTGATGTTTAATAGTCGTATGTGCCCGTGAGAAGCTATACCACTTTACTGCCCTGACTCGAAACAAAAAAATATTTCCTGCTAAAAGAGAGAACTATTTAAACATATAAGGAATCAGGTCACTTTGTGCTGTAGGAGGAAATAAAAAATAAAATATATAGAATAGAAATCTAGTTAAGCTATCCTACAGGAGTTTCGTTTTCAAAGAATGGATTTTTTTTTTTTTTTAAGGACGATTAAACATCAGCTTATGTTTCATGTTTATAATGAATCGTTGAGGTTTATATGTTGAGGTCTCTTGGTGTAAGAAAGCTGACATAACTTATTTTCTTGAAAAATTATACTTACCTTGTGTCCCTTTGCTAAATTGCCCCACAGAGTCTTCCCTGTGAGTAGTGTTGGTGGGATCTGATGAATGTGAATGAGATGCTATTGGTGGAAATCAGCAAACTTTGAAAACCTTTCTTTGGTCGTTTCTGAGCACCAGTCTCATGTGCTGCTGCCAAGGGCACTCAGAAAGGCCCACTCCAGGTTTGTGAGACCCTCTACAAACTGCTTGGGGGAACTGAGGCTTCCTGATGGGGTGTCTAGGGGCATTCACCTGGAGAGCGAGGTGTGGCGTGTCCCTGAATCTCTTTCCTGCCCCTGAACTGCAGGTTTCATTTCTGTCTACCCCGTAACTCCACGACACCCGAGCGCAATATGCTGTTGTAAAAGGGGGTATTGGTTTTAGAAATGGGGGATAGACAGCCCTCTATCAGGAGGCAGAACTCAACAGAAGTCCTCGAAGGCTGCAACCTTGGGATGGGAAGAAAGAGCAGAGAGCGTGTCCAAGTTGAGAATTTATTCTTGCCTGAATTGGAAAACCTCAAGTTAGACGCGGCGCAGAAACACGGCAGAAAAGCTGTGAAGGGGGGAGGCCCACATGACTGAAATGGAGGCCAGTGGGTAGAGGAGGTTGGGAGTGGTTGGGATTCTCTGGCTGACTGCAAAGCCAACCCTGTCATTTTATGAACACATAACCCACGCACATAGAGGAAGGATTAAGCTATGAACTCACAGTATACACACATGAGTACACTCTCTTTGAACCCAGTTGTGGGTGTAGCAATGGAAACAATATGATATGCTGCAGGGTTAAGCTCCTTCTGGAGGTTCTTCTATGTACAAAGTTTACCTTATAATGGCTCAAATTGTATTTAATTGTTTTTTTTTTGTTTGTTTGTTTATAAATGAAGAAAAGCTCTAAGTATAATGTAATTATTTTATAGGTGTACTATTAAGTTATAGAACAAATAAAGATACTCTAGGATTCTTTGTGATCCTGGTGTGATGTGCGATAAAAATGGAATTCAGCATTTGTTTCCGTGGGCCGTGAAGGGAGCACTGTGTGTTCAGAGGGCTTGTGTCCCGTCACAATGAGTTCAACCCTTAGCCTACAACATGCAACCTCCTCTGGAACCTGGCTTCTTCAAAGAGAATCAGAATCAGGCATTCAACAAGTAGAGGTGATGGGGATGGCTCTCAACCCTGGTCTTGGGCGATTTCTAAGGCTCTTAGGGAGTACTCAGCAGCTGAAGACAGAAATCTTGAGCTCTTCTCATTGTGTTCTTTGAATAAGAAAAAAGGAATGAGGAAGAGTTGAGAAACTGCTGCAAACACAAGTTCATCTTCCTTGGAATGGCCAGGGCACCACCCTTGTCTCATCAATAAGCCAGAGCTTGCCTTGAGTTTGGTCCATTTTCACATTCACTTTCCATGTGCTTCACCATTTCTTAATTTAAATGCTTTTCAGTTTCACAGTGTCTCTATTTTTCAATGAATTGACTTACATCCCCTTCAAGTAATTCAATTGCCAATAAAGCAATAAACACTGTAATAAAATTGTATATGGTTGATTTACTGTATGGACTTCAAAGGAATTAAGTTTAACTTAATAATAAATAATTTATCTTAGTTTATTAAGTGGGACAGAACATTCCACTTAAATGAGGTTAAGATATTTCAATTCACTTATTTCTGACGTTGGCCAATAGATTTTTTTAAAAAGATTTTCTTTATTTATTGGACACACAGAAATCACAAGTAGACAGAGAGAGAGAGGAAACAGGCTCCCTGCTGAGCAGAGAGCCCAATTCGGGGCCACACAGGCACCCTGGCCAATAGATTTTTAAGTTATAAAGTCAATGAAAATGAATTTTTGCTATTGAGTGAACAATTTAGAATGTATGTATTCCTGGAAAGCTCATTTGACGATAGACCTATCATCACTGACGATTAGCTCTACATAGGAGATAGCCAGTAAGACCAAATCATAAAATACAGCTAAAATTTGTTGATCGTCAGGTTATAATTTGAATCCTTCTTAAACTCCTCCACCCTTCCCACCCTCTTCCCCCAATCTCACTGCCACTACTTCTCATTCTCAAACACCACAAGCTATTTACCAAAAGAGAAAAATGGGAAACCAAGTAGTTTTTGTTACGATCATGATGGTTATATCCATTGGCATTTCCGGGTTGCTGATTTCTCTACTACTCAGTCTGGAATACATAAGGGGAGTTGGGGGTGGGGGAAGCCAGGGAAATAGCTGTAATGTCATTCCTTGGATCTCGAGGTTTCTACCTGATCTGCCTTGCCCCCCTCAACTTTTAGGGTCTTATTATGTTTGATAAACTCTTTAGTGGGAGGAGTAGGCAGAATGTGTCTACTCCATCTTGTCTGTAATCAAAAGTCTTATGAACTTTTGTAAGATCTACTACCTATTCTCTGAGGTTTATAGTGTATAAACCTTAGAGTTTGGCGTATATATTATGTATAAACCAAGACCTCCAACATACTTGCCCCATATCTCTCATCTGGTTCTATTACATGTTATTGATCATATGGTCAATCAATATGACATTTTACAGAATGCCCATAAAATCCAGGTTATTTTAGATTACATCTTGATAAAGGGTATAAGAAACTTGGGTAGACTTGAGGGCAAGATCATAAACCATCGTTCATCCCATGGGAAGGCCAATAGCATCCACCTCTCCTTCCTCATAAGTGTGGCTAGAAACACATTTGCTGATTAAGTGCTGGAGCCTATTGTAACCTGTTCTAGCAAAACGAAACCAAAACCAAATAAGCAAAAAATACACTGAGCACAGTAGCTGCGGCTGGGTTTCCTGTCTTACCACCTGTCATGCTCTATTTGATCTTTGCAGGAGCTGACCTGATGAAATACGTGGGGTATGGTAGGAGTTATCACAATATTCAACTCTCCAAAAGTTTCATTAGTTTACTCCATCCTCTTTGGAAATTCACTCTTTTCTCTGGGGCAGCAAGTTTCAGAAAGTTCGACTTGCACCTCCTCACTACAATAGCTCTTACTCAAGAAATCAAGGAATCATTGTGAGGGTTCTTCAATTATGCATTTGGAGATTAGGGTGTCCCTTTCAATTATGCATTTGGAGATTAGAGGTAAAACCAGCAGATTAGTCAATAGACTACTGGGCCCTCTGAGAACCAGACTTTGGTGAGGATTCTGATGGCCCTTATATCTCCCTCCCTTTAACAGGGAGCCATGTTGGTTTATTGTGCCTCCAGGGATTTGTGCCAATTCAGAACCAATGTTCAACAATCTTCAAAAGTTCTGAGGATTCCTCTTTTCCCACATAGCACATTTACCTGAGTAACTAGTCTTAACTCCCCTGGTTAAGTACCAAGAGAATAACAAATGAATATATCTGCCCTGGTATGAAAGGGTCCTGACTTCTAAAGAATCAGCCCCTCCAGTGAGTGGGATCCAATCTGATCTGGAAACTGAGCAAGGAATTGTGATTCTTACTGAGATATTACCCTCTGTCTCTGATAATCCGTCATTGATTTTCTTTTGACTATATAAATTAAGTAATATCCTTGTTGGCAGCCATTTCTCAGATCCAGGAGCACCATGTTCTATGACTCAACTCCCAGCCGGGATTCTGTGGATGCCACTCCAATCCCATAACTCTTTGCAACAATTGTGTCCACAATACTCCTGAAACTTAAGCACTGGTCCCTGACTTATATTATTCTGAGATCTTGCTATTCTCAAGCTCCTCAGGGAGCCTAGTTTTTTAACAGCATCTCTTCCTACTGTTAGCCTTGGGCTCCAGACAGCTAAGCTTCTTGTACTGTTGCTGCTCCCAAAACAAGCACAGGCAACATTGCTTTGGTGAACATAGGCTTTCCTGGGACTGTCACTGGCTGTTGGTTTTTTTTTTTTTTTTTTTAAGCTTTACATAGCAGATACATTTTAACATGCCTTTTTCTCTGAGCCTGAGGATCCTTTCCTCCACCATCTATCGTAGGAGCTCTTACATTTTTCTTTCATTAAGTGTGGATCAGTGTTTGTGGTACTGTAGGAATCATGCCGGTACCTTATCACTGTCCCTGGGGTATTTGCCACAGTGTTAAATCCTGAATCACGGGGGAGTACTCCCACTGTGACACCTACACTCTGCTCCCCCTCCTTGATCCAGCACCTTCAGGACACAATACCATACTTACTTACCTGGCTCCTGCAGTGGCTTTAATCTTATCCCATAGCTAACCCAAGTGGGTGAAAAACTCACCTTAAAAAAAAAAAAAAAAGGAGCAAGAGACAGAAGAGTGATTTAGCGATCTGCCTCATGTGTCCTAGCAGTAAGAGCCTCCATTTTTTATTGCACCTTATTAATAGCTTTTAAAATTTCAACTTGGTTAGATTTTAGTTCTTTTATTTCTCTAGAAAGGGATTTTATTTTTCCAGAAAGGGATTCTCTAGTATCTTCCATGCTTCTTTCGAGCCCAGCTAGCACCTTGATAGTGGTCATTCTGAACTCTGGTTCTGACATCTTACTAATGTCCCTATTGATTAGGTCCCCAGCTGTCAGGACTGCCTCTTGTTCTTTTTTTCTTGAGGTAAGTTTTTCCACCTTGTCATTTTTTTCCGGAGAAGAATAGATGAATGAGAGAGCAAAATACTAAAAGGGTAGGAATGACCCTAGAAAAATATACATTAACCAAATCAGAAGAGACCCCAAACCAAGGGTAGAAGAAAGGGGAAAAATGTATCTATATATATGAATGATTGGACTGATGAATAGAACAGAGCCACACACTTGATTTTGGATGTATTTTCATCTGTTAGAAAGAACTGCCTCCCAAAATTTTAAAGAAAGAAAATCATATATATATATTTATATTTCTATATATATACATATATATATACACACACACACACACACTCACACACACACACACACACACAAATAAGAGTAAATGAAAATTTAAGAGTAGATGAAAAATTTTAAAAGATTCTTAAAAAAGGGATTGATAAGCAGTTGGTTGAAAAAAGGAGGAAAAAAAAAAAGAAAAGAGAGAGAGAAAGAGAGAACTCGATTAGGCTGGAGACTAGATCAAAGCCATATGGTAGATTTAGGGTATTTTTTCGTCTGTTAGAAGAAACTATATCCCAAAATTTTAAAGAAAGAAAAACTTATATGTACACAAAAAATAAGGTTGAATACAATGAAGGGATAGAATATGACATAACAATGAAAGTTTTAAAAGATTTTTAAAAAGGTATTGATAAAATAAAATAGTTTTAAAAAGGTTCAAATAGGAAAGAGGAAAAATTTTAAAAATAGAGTAAGAAAAAATTAAAATAAAAAAACTTTAACTTTGAAAGACTAAAGAATCATGGGAAAAAGCCATGAATTCTATGTGCTGTGTTCCCTTAGCTCTGAAGTTCTGCAATTCTTATTGATTAGTGAAATTGGTCTCGCCTGGACTTTCTTAAAGATCTTCTGCAGGAGGGGCCTGTTGCTGTAATTGTCAAATGTTTTTGCCCGAGGCAGAACCGCACCGCCCTTGCCCCGGGCCCCGGGCCACGGGCCACGGGCCCCGGGCCACGGGCCACGGGCCACGGGCCACGGGCCACGGGCCACGGCCTGGCTAAGCGATCTGCTCGGGTTCGCGCTCGGAGCTTTTGTTCCCTGAGCGCTTTCCGTACCGCGGTGGAGGACGGGAATGAAGATGGCGGCCGCCCAGTCTCCGAGGAGGAGACCGAGGAGAAGCCTAGAGCTTGGGGCCCCCAGTTCTCAGTGCGACCTCGGAGAAAAGCCGTCAGTCCCTCCCGGCTCCCTGGCCTCTGGCGGTGCTCCGAGCTCCCCCGGCCTGGACCGAGCGGTTCCATCTCTGGTGCACGGCTCCGTGTGGAGTCTCCAAACCCAGCAGATCCCTGCTGGGCGCTCCCGTGCCGCTCTTCCGGATATGGAAGGTAAGTCTCCCCGGATCTGCCCCTTGTAGGGGTCCCTGCTGGAAGAGTAATGGCCTTGAACCATGGTTTAAGGTAACCCCGAGCTGAGAGGCCCCTCCTCGGCTCCGTCTCTGCAGCCGGCTTCCCGGCTCCAATACCTGTGAGCTCTGCGCGGCTCAGACACCACCAGACTTTCTGTGACCCTGCGGGTCCTGAGACTGTCTCAGCGAGGGCTCCAACCCCCGCTTAGCCCCTGGAGTGACGTCCCTCAGTGGCACAGACTTCTAAAAGTTGCAGTTTTGTGCCCTGTTGCTCTACCCCTTGCCGGGAGCCAGCACCTCCCCCCGCGGTCTATCGCCCCATATATTGCCTTGGATTCACGTCTCCACACATCCTACCGTCCAGAAGGTGGTTCTTTTTCTGATCCTGGAATTGCTGCTGCTCTTCTCTTCGATCTCCTGTTGAGTTTGTAGGGGTTCAGAATGGTTTGCTAACTACCTAACTGAACTCCTGGGACCCCAGGACATTTGCGCCTCCAACCCCTCCGCCATCTTGCTCCTCCGTGTACTTTGTCGTTCGTAAGCATTGCAGCAGGCGGGAGTCCCCTCACCAACACCCCACGTCAGTGTACTCCTGGGGAAAACACGAACAGTGCGTGCTACAGCAGGCCGGGGACCATCTTTGGCAACTGGGCAAGGCACCCATCTCCAAATCGTGTTGTAGATACAATTCCTGGACCACTCCTGGAACTGCTGATCTTAGATGGGTTTCCCAAGCTCTGAGACAACTTGTTTTGTGCGGAAGGCTTCTTGGGGAGTAATTTCAGAACGCAGACCTATAAGGGAGAGAGGAAATAGGATCGGGCAGCAGAAAAACCGATCTGCTTGCAGTTGAGGCCTCATCGGCTCCAATGCCAAGTTGTGGTGCTGGGTTTGGAGTTGTCCCAAAGGACAGCCTGGAGGACAAGGGTTTGGATCCCCCATCGACCAGTCTCAGGCTTCAGGACATCCCACGGAGAGAGTATGCATTCTCTTTCACTAAGGATAACTTCTAGTAAGGGATGAGTTTTGAGCCGTTAGCAGATGATTAATTCACTGGGGTCAAAAGGTGGCGTGAGATGGGATGAGCACATCAGCCCTAACGGGGTGTCTGAGTGGGTCCTTAGCATGTGTGTTGGCAGGGGTCGGAGGTCGGGGTGGGGGTCGGGGGGGGAGTTGGTTGAGGGAGGAGAGGGAAACAGAGAAAAGAATGTGGATGACCTTGAAAGAGAAGCGAAAGAAGTTCTATTTGATTTTATGGGAAATAGAAAATGTTGACAAATTTGATTAAGGATCATTCTAGTCACAACATGCAAGATGACTGGAGGGACCAGAATCTATACTCAGACAGGACAATGCAGAGGCTCTTATAAGAACTTAGATAGAAGATTAGGGGCAGACAGCCAGATTCAAAATTGAATCTGAAAGGAAGAAACAAATACATGACATATTTGCAGAATTGGTTACTAAAGAGGAGTATGTTAGGGTCAAAGCAAGTGAGGTGATGATACGGGTTTTTAGAGATGTTAGGTCTGTAGTGGTAGTGGAATAATCTTAATAAAACTGTCCCATTTGAAAAAATAGGACTGGAATTAAGTGACAAGCTGGAAGCAAAAAAACCTTGACTAAATTCATGAAAACAGTTCAGACTTCCACAAGACAGAGACACAGAATAAGGGAACAGAAGACAATGTCATCTTCGGAAATACAGATGACCCTTGAAAGCAACACAGGTTTGAACTGTGCAGGCCCACTTAGACATGGACTTTTTTTTTTTTTTTTTTTTAGATTTTATTTATTTGTCAGAGAAAGGGAGAGAGAGACAAGCAGGGGGGAGTGGCAGGCAGAGGGAAAACTGAGCAGGGAGCCAGATGTGGGGCTCAATCCCAGGACCCAAAGCTTATGACCTGAGTGGAAGATAGACACTTAACTGACTGAGCCACCCAGATGGCCCCGTGGAATTCTTTTTAATAAATATAGGACAGGACTGCAAAGTGTATTTTCTCTTTCTCATTATTTACTTAATAGCATTTTCTTTTCTCTAGCTTACTTTATTGTAAGAAAACAGTATATAATACATATAACATTAAAAATATGTGTTGTCTCCCTTGGGCAGACAGCAGAGTACAAGGACCCCAAGACCCCTCATTCTATGTTTACAACAAGATAAAACTCACTTCCAAGTAAATAAACTGGAGAGCTAGCCAAAGACTGGCAGAACATCCTGCACAACCAAATGTCGAGACAAAGCCGCATCTGAGAGGTTAGGAAGGGCCGAGAGGGTGGTCTGGAGCTCCCCGAGGAGGAGGGCACTGCGGGTACCGAGAGGGGAAAGCACCAGGGAGACCACACAGAAAAAACAAATCCCTACAATGTCTGGCCTTGAAATCCAGAGGGGCTGAATTCCAGAGTTTCTATAACCAGCAGGACTTGGAGCCTGAAGTTTTAGAAGTCAGCTGACTCAGCAGCACAGGATGAGCCTGGAGGGCTAGTGACAGCCTGGTCCCTGCCCTTAAAGAGACAACAGCACATGGAGAGGCAACACAGAAGTGACAGTGTGCACCATGGGAGGGAGATCTACAGATTTTGGCAAGTGTTGGGGGACTTCTCCAGGGAAAAAGTAACTGGCGTTTTCCATTATCCTCCCGTGCCCCCCAGCATAAACACGGAGCCCTCTGGTCTGCAGGAGGTGGTGCCGGCCAGCACTTGCTACCGAAGAGCTAACAGGGTACCCTGCCCACGAATTCTTCTGAGGGCTTGCCGGCTCCAAGTCAGCTGGCCTCAGCCCGGGGTTCACCACAGATTTTCTTAATGCTGCACATGCCCCCTGCCCAGGCTCCGCCTCCACACGCCCTGCCCCTGCAGACACCGTGCTTTAGGGGATCCAGCCAAGGACTAACCGCTCAGGGCGCTTTTGCTAATGCCACACACATGCCCTGCCCAGCTGCCCCACGCACAGACACTGCGCGCCCCCAGCTGCTTCCACCTCCGCTCACGCCCACCCGGCTGCGGAGGATAAGGCCTAGGACGAGCAGCTTCGTGCAGATTTTCTAATATTTGATGGATTCCAGCGGGGGAGGTTGGTGGGGCAAAGGGTGAAGCAGGTGATGGGGATTAAGGCATGCACTTGCCATGAGCTCCAGGTGTGGTATGGAAGGGTTGAATCACTCTAGGGGACACCTGAAACTAATATTACTAACTACCTGGGATTTAGATAAAAACTTAAAATTTTTTTTCTAGTAATGCTGTCCTACCCCCAAGCCTTTATGCGATCACACCCCACAGTGATCAAGCCAGTCTGCCTGGGTCTCATTAACATCGCAGAGAGTCAGTGCAGACCCCTGGACTGAAAGGAAAAGCTCCCTGGACACCATAGCAGGGTGCAAGCAACACACATAGGAGAGTCCCCTGAAGGGCCATGTTCTGGTGAACTGGGAACACTGCAGGCATTATAGGACCTCTTCTTCGTAAAGCCATGACTTTCATTTTATTTTATCTATCTATAAATTATTGTGTTCTGTTAGTCACCATACAGAACATCATTAGTTTTTGATGCAGTGTTCCAAGATTCATTGTTTATGCACCACACCCAGTGCTCCGTGTGATAATTGCCCTCCTTAATCCCCACCACCAGGCTCACCCATCCCCCTACCCCACCCTCCAAAACCCTCAATTTGTTTCTCAAAGTCTACAGTCTCTCATGGTTCGACTCTCCCTCTGATTCCCCCCAATTTACTTTTCCTTTCCTTCTCCTAATGTCCTCCATATTATTCCTAATGTTCCACAAGTAAATGAAACCAAATGATAATTGATTATTTTCTGCTTGACTTATTTTGCTCAGCATAATCTCCTCCAGTCCCGTCCATGTTGATACAAAAGTTGGGTATTCATCCTTTCTGATGGCTGAGTAATATTCCATAGTGTATATGGACCACATCTTCCTTATCCATTCGTCTGCTGAAGGGCATCTCTGCTCCTTTCACAGTTTGGCGACCGTGGCCATTGCTGCTATGAACGTTGAGGTACAGATGGCCCATCTTTTCACTACATCTGTATCTTTGGGGCAGATAACCAGTAGTACGATTGCAGGGTCATAGGGTAGCTCTATTTTTAATTTTTTGAGCAATCTCCACACTGTTTTCCAAAATGGCTGCACCAACTTGCATTCCCACCAACAATGTAAGAGGATTCCCCTTTCTCCACAAGCTCTCTAATATTTATTGTTTCCTGTCTTATTCTAACCATTCTAACCGGTATAAGGTGGTATCTCAATATGGTTTTGATTTGAATCTCCCTGATGGCTAATGATGATGAACATCTTTTCATGTGTCTGCTAGCCATTTGTATGTCTTATTTAGAGAAGTGTCTGTTCATGTCTTAGCCCACTTATTGACATGATTATCTGATTTTTGACTGTTGAGTTTGAGGAGTTCTTTATACATCTTGGATATCAGCCCTTTGTCTGTAGTGTCATTTGCGAATATCTTCTCCCATTCCGTGGGCTAACCTCTTTGTTTTGTTGACTGTTCCCTTTGCTGTGCAGAAGTTTTTATCTTGATGAAGTCCCAAAAGTTCATTTTTGCTTTTGTTTCCTTTGCCTTTGGAGATGTGTCTTAAAAGAAGTCGCTGTGGCCAATGTCAAAGAGGTTACTGCCTGTGTTCTTCCCTAGGATTCTGATGGATTCCTCTCACATTGAGGTCTTTCATCCTTTTAGAGTTTATCTTTGTGTGTGGTGTAAGAGAATGGTCAAGTTTCATTATTTTATACATAGCTGTCCAATTTTCCCAACACCATTTATTGAAGAGACTCTCTTTTTTCCACTGGATATTTTTTGCTGCTTTGTCAAAGATTAATTGACCATAGAGTTGAGGGTCCATATCTGAGCTCTCTATTCTATTGGTCTATGTGTGTCTGTTTTTGTCCCAGTACTATGCTGTCTTGGTGATCACAGCTTTGTAATAAAGCTTGAAATCAGGCAACGTGATGCCCCCTAGCTTTGTTTTTCTTTCTCAACATTTCCTTAGTGATTTGGGGTCTTTTCTGGTTCCATACAAATTTTAGGATTGTTTGCTCCAGAACTTTAAAAATGACGCTGGTATTTTGATCAGGATGACATTGAAATTACAGATTGCTCTGGGCAGCATAGACATTTTCACAATGTTTATTTGTCTGATCCATAAACATGGAATGTTTTTCCATCTTTTTGTGTCTTCTTCAATTTCTTTCATGAGTGTTGTGTAGTTCCTCGATTATAGACACTTTACCTCTTTGGTTGTGTTAATTCCTAGGTATCTTGTAGTTTTTGGTGCTATTGTAAATGGAATTGATTCTCTAATTGCTTTTTCTAGAGTTACATTTTTAGTGTATAGAAAAGCAACTGATTCTGTGCATTGATTTTGGATCCTGCCACGTTGCTGAGTGGCTGTATGAGTTCTAGAAATTTGTGGGTGGAGTCTTTTTGGTTTTCCACATAAAGTATTATGTTATCTGCAAAGAGAGAGTTTGACTTCTTCTTTGCCAATTTGAATGCCTTTTATTTCTTTTTGTTGTCTGATTGCTGTTGCTAGGACTTCAGGTGCTATGTTGAACAGCAGTGGGGAGACTGGGTATCCTAGTCATGTTCCTCATCTCAAAGAGAAGTCTGTCAGCTTTTCCCCATTGAAGATGATATTTACCATGGGTTTTTCATAGATGAATTTTGTAAAGTTGAGGAATGTTCCCTTTATCGCTATACTTTAAAGAGTTTTAATTTAGCGGATGCTATATCTCATCAAATGTCTTTTCTGTGTCAGTTGAGAGGACCATGTGGTTCTTCTCTCTTCTCCTATTAATTTATTCTATCACATTCATTGATTTGTGGATGTTGAACTGCCCTTGCATCCCAGAGATAAATCCCACCTGGTCATGGTCCATAATCTTTTTTAAGATGCTGTTGTATCCTCTTAGCTAGGATCTTGTTGAGAATGTTGACATCCATATTCATCAGGTATATTGGTCTGAAATCCTTCTTTCTAATGGGGTCTTTGCCTGGTTTGGGGATCAAGGTAATGCTGATTTCATAGAAGGAATCTGGAAGTTTTCCTTCTGTTTCTATTTTTTTAAAACAGCTTCAGAAGAATAGGTATTATTTCTTCTTTGAATGTTTGGTAAAATTCCCTAGAGGATCCTTCAGGTCCTGGACTCTTGGGAGGTTTTTGATCACTGGTTCAAACTTGTTACTAGATACTGGTCTGTTCAGGTTGTCCGTTTCTTCCTGTTTCAGTCTTGGAAATTTATAGGTTTCCAGGAATGCACCCATATCTTCTAGGTTGCTTAACTTATTGGCATATAGCAGTTGATAATAATTTCTGATGATTGTTTCTATTTCCTTGGTTTTAGTCATGATCTTTCCAATTTCATTCATCATTTTATTAATTTTGGTCCTTTCTCTTTTCTTTTGGATTAATTTGGCCAGTGGTTTATTGATCTTATCAACTCTTTCAAAGAACCAACTTCTAGTTTTGTTGATGTGTTCTACTGCATCTCTAGTTTCTAACTCATTGATCTCTGCTCTTATTTTAATTATTTCCCTTCTTGTGCATGGGGTTGGCTTAATTTGTTGTTGATCCTCCTGTTCTTTAAGGTGTAAAGAGATTTTGTGTATTTGGAATTTTTCAGTTTTTTTGAGTGAGGCTTGGATGGCTATGTATTTTCCCCTTGGGATTGCCTTTGCCATATCCCATAGTTTTTGGACTGATGTGTCTTCATTCTCATTGGTTTCCATGAATTGTTTAAGCTCTTCTTTGATTTCCTGGGTGATCCAAACATTCTTGAACAGGATGGTCTTTAGCTTCCAAGTGTTTAATTCCTTCCAATTTTTTTCCCTGTGATTGAGTTCCAGTTTCAAAGCACTGTGGTCTGAGAATATGCAGGAAACAGTCTCAGTCTTTTGGTACCAGTTAAGCCCAGTATGTGACCCAGTATGTGGTCTTTTCTGGCCAAAGTTCCATATGCACTCAACAAGAATGAGTATACTGTTGTTTTAGGGTGGAATGTTCTGTATATATCTATGAGGGCCATCTGGTCCAATATGTCATTCAAAATTCTTGATTTTCTGCTTAGATGATCTGTATATTGCTGAGAGTGTTGTGTTAAGATCCCCTACAATTAGTGTATTCTTATCAATATGACTTTCTTTTAAAATTAACATTTGGCTTGTGTAGTTGGCTTTTCCCATGTTGGGGGCATAAATATTTAAAATTATTAGATCTTCTTGATGGATAGACCCTTTAAGAATGATGTAGTGTCCTTCTTTATCTCTGACTGCTGTTTTTAACTTAAAATCTAATTTATCTGATGTGAGAATTGCTACCCCAGTTTTCTTTTGAAGCCTATTGGCATGAAAGATGGTTCTTTATGCCTTCACTTCCAGTCTGGAGGTATCTTTAGGTTCCATTTGTGTCTCTTGTAGGCAGCATATGGATGGGTCCTGTCATTTTATCCAGTCTGCAGCCCTGTGCCGTTTTATGGGAGCATTTAGGCTGTTCATGATGGAGTGATTATTGAATGATAAGTTTTTATTACCATCATGTTGCCTGTGAAGTCCTCGTTTCTATAGATTGTCTCTGTAAATTTATGTTCTGTATCACTCTTGGGGTATTTCTTCTTTTATAGAACCCCCCTTAATATTTCTTGTAGTGCCAGCTTCATGATCACATAATCTTTTAGACTTTCCCGGTCTTAGAAGCTCTTTATCTCTCCATCCATTCTGAATGTCAGCCTTGCCAGATAAAGCATTATTGGCTGCATATTCTTCTCATTTAGTGCCCTGAATATGTCTTGTCAGCCGTTTCTGGCTTGCCAGGTTTCTGTGGGCAGGTCTGGCATTATTCTGATGGTCCTCTCTCTGTACCTAAGGAATCTCTTCCTCCAGCTGCCCTTAAGACATCTTTTCTGAATTTATAATTGATGAATTTCACAGTTACATGTCTGGTGGTCTTTCTACCCTTGATCTTGGGGTGTGTTCTCTTTGCCTCTAGGACATGAACATTTACTCCATTTCCCAGATTAGGGAAATTCTCATCTAGGATTTGTTCAACTATATCTTCTAGTCCTCTGTCTCTCTCTCCACCCCCCTCAGGGATCCCAATAATTCTGACATTGGAATGTTTCATGGTGTCATTTATTTTCCTAATTCTGTTTTCATGGATTCTAAGCTGTTTGTTCCAGGCCATCTCCTAATCCTTCTTTTCTATCAGTTTGTCTTCTAGATCACTAATTCAATCTTCTACCTCATTTACCCTAGATTAGATTGGATCTCATTGATAGCATTTTTAAGTTCTGCCAGCTTAAGTTCTGCTAGATATTTAGCTCAATTCAGGGGACAGGTTGAAACAGGGTCTCCTACTCCTCTACACTTCAACCCTTAGAGATTCTATGTTGCCACTAATGCTCTTCTCCAACCTAACCATTTCCTGGATAATTGTTACTCTGAATTCCATTTCTGACATATTGTTTATGTCCATATCCAATAGTTCTGTGGCAGAGGTCACAGTCTCTTAAATTTTCCTCTGTCGGGTGTTCTTCCTCATAGTCATTTTGGTGAGAGGTGTTTGAGGGGATATATAGCTGAATATATCAACCATGATCCAGGCAAGGTGTACCCTAGAAAATTTCAGAGCAATTGGAAGTCACCACCAAAAAGAAAGAAAAAGAAAAAATAAGAAAAAAAAAAACAGCCAAAAGGCCCTCAAAGTAAGATTTATAAAGTACAAAAACAAAAATGAACAAAGAAAAAGACTGAAAAAGAAAAAGAGAAAAAAAAAAACCCAGTCAAAATGAACCCCAAGAATAAGATTTATAAAATACAAAAACAAAAACAAACACACAGAAACACAAAAGAACAAGATGGGAAGGTGGTTACAAACCCTTGATATTGGTGAGGAAGGTTATTTCAGTTCTTCCTGGGTGTATCTTGTTATCTTTGTTAAAGGACTCAACTTTCCAGAGATATAGGGAAATTAAAACTGGTGTGTGTGTGTGTGTGTGTGTGTGTGTCTGTCTGTCTGTCTCTATGTGTGTGTGTGTGTGTGTGTGTATAGTATTGAATATATATATATACATATACATATATATATGTAGTATTGAATAGGGAAGAAGGGCTACCTTGAGGCTTATATCTATGTATACATTTTTTAAAAAGGCATATGTATGGAAAAGTTCTATGTATGAAAAAGTTTAAATTAAAAAGTTACTATGGAATATGTTGTATTAAACATCCAGTTGAAATGGTAAGTAGATAAAAAAATAAAAAGAAAAAGAACAAGAATCACGAGAACTAATTTAAAGAGAGAGAGAGAGAGAGAATTTGTATCTATGAAATATACAGGGTTGGGGACAATACCAGGAGTTTAATATATGGTTTTCCTTTGATGTTGGGGTTTTACAGTTTCACGGGGATCCTGTGGTTGTTGTCCTCTTGTTCTTTTGCCTTGTCTTCTGGGGAAGAGGCCTGCCATGTTGTTTTTCAGTCAGTCTTGCCTGGGCTGAGTTTCCCTGCCCCCTATCAAGGGGCTGCTCTCTGTGGAAACCGGTTTTTCAGGCTTTTGTTCTCTGGAGGTTTTTTGTTCTTTGATGGCTTTTTGTGCATTTTCTAGGTGGGTTGGAGCAAAGTAAACTGTCCACACCCAGACCTCCACCTCAGAGGAGAGCCTCAGTCTGCTCTTCTCAGGATGGTCCAGAATACACAGACACCCCCCCCCCGCTAACTCTGTCGAACAGCACTACCTCCCGCAGGTTGTGCGCACCCCCAGCCACCATCTTAGTGGCCGCCGGAGGCCCTGCTTGTCTCTGTACCCCCATGCCACTAAAACCACGAGTGATACTGGTCCAGGCAGGCCTGACTCTGGTGGCTGCCATTCCCAAGACCACTGTCTGGTCCATACCCACACCAGGTACACTCAGCCCTGGCAGCGGTGGAGGCAGTGGATGGTCACAGACCCACGGACCACCGAATGGAGCCTGTGCAGGGTTCTCTCAGGCACAGACGGGGGTGTGCTCAGCCCAGGCAGTGGTGCAGGCAGTGGAGGCAGCTATCGTGGCTGCGGACCCAGGGACTGCTGACTACAGCAGGGCTCTCTCAAGCATGGGTGGGTGCTGGCTGTGGCCGTCCTAGGACTGTGGGCTTATACCTGTGCTTGTGGCCACCCAATCCCAACAATTGCCCCTTAAGTCCCTTTGTTCTTTTTGAGTGCTCTTAACCTGTCTCCAGGTTAATGCTGGTCCCCAAGCACAGGACATTTTCATATTGGGGTATTACTTTCCAATGTGTCACTTCTGGTAGCTCCCTCCCCATTCTGTTTATCCTCTGATATCAGTCTGTGCACCCCCACTCTTCTTTCCCTCTCCACTGATGATCCTCTGCCCTTATAGAGATCCAGAAGTGTATAATCTTACATCTGATTTCTTGGATGTTCAGAGTGCTCTGCTAGATATTTAGCTAAATTCAGGGGACAGGTTGAAACAGGGTCTCCTACTCCTCTACCTTCTTGCCCCTCCTCTAGTTTTTGGCCAACCCACTACTTTTAAAAACAGAAGACACAGCTGACTTTCCTAACACACAGAGACAGAGGTACACAAGATAAGGTAGACAAAATAAGGAGACAAACATGTCCCAAATGAAAGAACAAGACAAAAATCACAATGGGATATCTAAGTAAACAGAAATAAGTAATATGCCTGATAGAGAATATAAAGTAATGATTATAAAGATACACACTGGACTTCAGAAGATGGTGGAGGACATAGTGAAACCCTTGATAAAGAGATAAAAAGGTAACATATCAGAGGTGAAGAACTGAATAAATGAAATAAAAAATATGATAGGTGGAATAAATAGTAGATTATAAGAATGTATCGGTGACCTGGAGGGGAGTAATGGTAAGCTGAATGGGTGACAAACAAATACTACATAATGAAAATAGACTTAGCTCAGTGACTCAATCAAGCATAACAGCATTTGAATTATAGGAATCTGAGAATGAGAAGAGAGAGAAAGGGGGGAAGGAAAAAGTATTTGAAGATATAATAGCTGAAAAATCCCCAAATCTGGGGAGGGGAGCAGAATCCAGATTCAGGAGGCACAGAAAGTCCCCAACAGGTACAATCCAAGGAGGTCCACCCCAAGACACAAAAATTACAAAAAAAAATTGCAAAATTAAAATTGCAAAAAGTAACAAGGAAAGAATTTTAAAGGTTGCTAGAGAAAAGACACAGACACTTATATATACAAAGGAAACTCTGTAAGGCTATAAGCCGTGACAGAGTGAATTAAAAAGAACCAAAAAATGAAAAACAAAAAAAACAAGACCACCTATATGCTACCTACAAGAAACTCTTTTTAGACCTAAACACAACTGCAGATTGAAAATGAGGGGCTAGAGAAACATATCATGCAAATGGATGTCAAAAAAAAGCCAGATTAACAATACTTACATCAGACAAAATAGACTTTAAAACAAAGTCTGTAAAAAGAGGTAAGGACACTATATAATCATAAAGGGGACAAACCAACAAGAAGATATAACAATTGTAAATATATGTGCTCCCAACATGGAAACACCCAAACACATAAAACCATTAGTAACAAACATAAAGGAACTAATCAATAGTAATACAGTATCAGTAGGGGACTTTAACACCCTACTTACATTGATGGACACATCATCCAAACAGAAAATCAACAAGGAAATGTGGCTTTGAATGACACACCGGGCAGATGGATTTAGCAGATCCATTCAGAATACTCCATCCTAAAACAGCAGAATATATATTCTTTTCAAGTGCACATGAATATTCTCCAGAATAGATCACATATTAAACCACAAAACAAGCCCTAACAAACTAAAAAATATCAAAGTCAGGAGGGCCTGGGTGGCTCAGTCAGTTAAGTGTCTGCCTTTGGCTTAGGTCATGATCTTAGGCTCCTAGCATAGAGCCCCATGTCGGGCTTTCCACTCAACGGGGAGTCTGCTTCTCTCTCTCACTTTGTGCGCGCGCTCTCTCTCTCAAATGAGTAAAAAATAATATTGAAGTAATTTTTTTTCTAACCTCAATGCTATGAAACTGAAGTCAACCACAAGAAAAAATATCTGGAAAGACCACAAATACATGGAGATTAAATAACATGCTACTGAACGACGAACAGGTCAACCAAGAAATCAAAGGAAAAATAAAAGAGTACATGGAAGCAAATGAAAATGAAAACACAATGGCCCAAAACCTTTGGGATGCAGCAAAATAGTTTTAAGAGGGAAGTTTATAGCAATACAGGCCTACCTCAAAAAACTAGAAAAATCTCAATCTAACCTTATACCTAAAGGAAATAGAAAAAGAACAACAAAAAAAATTCCAGATTGGAAGGAAGGAAATAATAAAACAGAGCAGAAATAAATGCTGTGCAAACTAAAAACAAACATAAATTTAAAGAAACAATAAAATAGATCAATGAAACTAGGATCTGGTTCTTTGAAAAGATCAATAAAATTGATAAATATCTAGCCAGAATCATCATCAAAAGAGAAGAGAGAGAGAGAGAGAGAGAGAGAGAGAAAGGACTCAAATTTACAAATAAAAGAAGAGCAATAAAAACCAACACCATAGAAATACAAACAATTAAAAAAGAATATTATGGAAAACTACTTGCCAACAAATTAGGCAACTGAGAGGAAATGGATAAATTCCTAGGAACATATAGCCTACCAAAACTGAAACAAAAAGGAATAGAAAATTTGAACAGACCAGTTACCAGCAAGGAAACTGAAGCCCCAGCAAACAGAAGTCTAGGACCAGAGAGCTTCACAGGCAAATTCTACCAAACATTTATTATTTTTTTTAAGATTTAATATATGTAAACTTTAAAAAAAGATTTTATTTATTTGATAGATAGAGATCATAAGTAGGTAGAGAAGCAGGCAAAGAGAGGAGGAAGCAGGTTCCCTGCTGAGCAGAGAGCCTGATGCAGGGCTTAATCCTAGGACCCTGAGAAGTCAGAGGCTTTAACCCACTGAGCCACCCAGGTGCCCCTCTACCAAACCTTTAAAGAAGACTTAATACCTTTTCTATTCAAACTGTTCGAAAAAATAGAGGGAGAAAGAAAACACTGAAATTCATTCTATGAGGCCAGTATCACCTTGATACCAAAACCAAAGACACTTTGATAAAGAGAATTACATGCCAGTAACTCTGATGAACATAGATGCAAAAATCCTCAACAAAATACCAACAAAATCCAACAGTACATTTAAGAAATTGTTCAAAATCAAGTGGGCTTTATTCCCAGGATGCAAACATAGTTCAATATTCACAAATCAATCAACATGATATATTACATCAATAGGAGAAAGGCTAAAACCATATGATTATTTCAATAGACACAGAAAAAGTCTCTGAAAAACTACAACAATCCTTTCATGATAAAAGCCCTCAACAAAGTAGATTTCAAGGGACCATGCCTCAACATAATAAAGGCAACATATTGAAAACCACGGCAAGCATCAAACTCAATGGGGAAAAACTGAGAGCGTTCCTCTGAATGTCAGGAACAAGACAATGATATACCCTATCACTGCTTTTATTCAACATTGTACTGAAAGTCCTAGCCACAGCAATCAAACAAGATGAAGAAAAAAAGGCATCCCAATTAAAAAGGAAGAAGTAAAATTTTCACTAAGTGCAGGTGACAGATACTATATTAGAAAATCCTAAATTCCCCACCAAAAAACTGCTAGAACTGATAAATGAATTCAGTATAGTCACAGGATACAAGATCAATAGGTAGAAATCAGTTGCACTTCTATTCACTAACAATGAAACAGCAGAAAGAAATATTAAGAAATAAATCCCATTTACAATTGCACCCCAAATGATAAGATACCTCGAAATAAACCTACCAAAGATGTGAAAGACCTATACTCTGAAAAATATGCAACACTGGTGAAAGAAACAGAAGACAATGCAAAGAAATGGAAAGATATTCCATGTTCAGGGATCAGAACAATTATTGTTAATTATTGTTAAAATGTCTACCCAAAACAATCTACAGATTTAATGCAATCCCTGTCAAAATGCGAACAGTGTTTTTCACAGAACTAGACCAAACCATCCTAAAATTCATATAGAATCACAAGAAATACAAAATAACCAAAAAAAATTTTGAAAAAGAAAAGCAAAGCTGGAGGTATCACAACCCCAGTCTTCAAGTGATATTACAAGGCTGCAGTAATCAAAAGAGTATGGTACAGGCACAGAAATAGACACATAGATCAATGGAACAGAGTAGAGAACCCAGAAATAAACCCACAATTAAATGGCCAGTTGATCTTTGACAAAACAGGAAAGAGTATCCAATGGGAAAAAGAAAGTCTCTTCAATAAATGATGTTGGGAGAACTGGATAGCTATCATGCAAAAGAATGAAACTGGACCACTTCCTTACACTATACACAAAAATAAACTCAAAATGGATGAGAGACCTAAATGTGAGTCCTGAAACCATAAAAATCCTAGAAGAGAGCCAGGTGGTAATTTCTCTGGCATTGGTCATAGCAACATTTTTCTAATATCTTTCCTGAGACAAGGGAAATGAAAACAAAAATAAACTATTGGGACTACGTCAAAATAAAGATCCTGCACAGCAAAGTAACAATGAACAAAACCAAGTATGGACCTACTGAATGGGAGAAGATATTTGCAAATGACTTATCTGATAAAGGGCTAGTATGCAAAGTAGATAAAGAACTTAAACAACTTAACACCCAAGAAATGAATAATCCAATTAAAATGGGCAGAAGACATGAACAGACATTTCTCTGAAGAAGACATCCAGATGGCCAATAGACACACGAAAAGATGCTCAACATCACTGATCATCAAGGAAATACAAATCAAAACTACAACGAGACTATCAGCTCACACCTGTCAGAGTAGCTAAAATGAAAAACACAAGAAACAAAGTGTTGGGGAGGATATGAAGTAAAATGGGACTCTCTTACACTGCTGCTGGGAATGCAAGCTGGTGCAACCACTCTGGAAAACAGTATGGAGGTTTCTCCAAAAGTTAAATATAGAGCTACCCTCCAATCCAGCTATCAAAGTACTAGGTATTTATACCCAAAGAATACAAAAATATTAATTCAAAAGAATACATGCACCCCAATGTTTATAGCAGCATTATCTATAATAGCCAAAATATGGCAGCAGCCCAAGTGTCCATTGACAGATGAATGAATAAAGAAGAGTGGTATGTGTGTATGTATACACACACAATGGAATATTACCCATAAAAAAAGAATGAAATTGTGCCATTTGTGATGACATGGATGGAGCTAGAGTATAATAATACTAAGCAAAATTAATCAATCAGAAAAAGACAAATACCATACCATTTTCACTAATATGTGGAATCGAAGAAACAAAACAAATGAGCAAAGGAAAAAAAAAAGAGAGAGAGGGAAACCAGGAAACAGATACTTAACTCTAGAGAACACACTGCTGGTTACCAGAGGAAAGGTGGGTGGCGGGATGGGGAAAACAGGTGATGGGGAGTAAGGAGTGCACTTGTCGTGATGAGCACTGGGTGGTGCGTGAAATTATTGAATCACGATATTGTATACCTGAAACCAATATAACACTGTATGTTAACTATACTACAATTAAAATTAAATAAAAAATAGGTATTAATAAATGGTGTGGGTTATTAGTAAGGCTTCAAGTACAGCAGGCTATCAAAAGTTAAGTTTGGGGGGGAGTCAGAAGTTATAAGTGAACTTTTGACTGTGCAAGGTTGACACCCCTCACCCTTATGTTGCTCAAAGATCAACTGTACTTACGAAGAACAGGTATAAAGGACGTGAGTGACATTCCTCGGGCAACGTCTGCTCACTACCTAATATAAAAAGTGGGGCCTTACTATCATTTCACTGAGCCACCCTTGTCCTAAATAATGCTTCTACCCTTCCCTTGTCCTGTGCATGTCTCTATATTTGAGCGGTCCAACTCATCCCTGATGAAGCACTGTTGGCTCGAGTCCCAAACCCACCTCCAATCCTGAAGGAAAGAAGTGTGATGAAAAACCTAGCACACATAAAACGTTCCTAACCACTACTGCCACCCATCAAATTCTGCTGCCAAACGTTCTTCATCTAACAAGAGTACAGCTATGAGAAGGATGCGATTGCTAATGTCTGGGGAGTAGGTACTGGGTCCTAGATTACGAATTGGATGTCTAATCAAGGCTGAAAACTTCAAGTTTTATGTTTGAAAGTTCAGCAAAAAGGTTTAAGAGTTATCCAAATATTTACATCTTGTAGTTTTTTTGCTTTCTGTTTTTGTTTGGTGGTGGTGTATATTTTTTTCTTATTTTTGTTTTATTTGAGGAGCCAACCAATATACAACTTGTGTTCCCATAAGAACCACACATCTGTTTTTCCATGTGCTAGAAGGCACTCTTTTGATGGGGTCTATTTCTGGATGTATCCTGGAATTGTGAGAACCAAATATTAAAATTCTTGATTCTCACCCTTTGCTTGAAAAAGCGAGCTCTCTAATGTAAGAATATACTGAGAAGTTATGGGTAGTGTTTACCAAGTAAAATATATGGGTATGAAATAACCAGTATTAAGGAGCCTGATTTAGATTAATTGAGTTCTATTGTGCTCATTCTTGCTGTCACATGGCTTGATTGCCATGTTATATTGCCAGTTTTTGACTCCAGAAGACTAAACCCAGCAGAAAAGTCTCATTGTTGATTACCCTGTAAGGATGTGGGCTGGTCCTGGGATCCATTGCATGGATTAGAAGGTGATGTTAATTTCTGGAAAATTTACTGTATATGATAGGATTATAGCTATAAATTAGAAACATTTACATGAAGTCAATGAGGGCTGTAAGAAGTAACTTCAAAATTGAAGTGAATGGGGTTTTGCATAAGAATTACCAAAATGGGCCATTGTGAAATAAAAGCCCAGTGTTACTGTAACAATCAGACCACCATAGGAGAAAATGTGTCCAGTGGCCTACAGACCACCCTGACTTTTTTTTTTTTTTCCTATTTTCATTCCTGCAACAGACAAGCAAGGTTGGCTTCCCACACTTAACAAATCTCCATACTATGGAGTGTGAGAATTTTCCTGATTTTCCCATGGATAGTATCCGATAGAATTGCTGTAGTGATGCCAGCATCAGAAATTACCTAAAGCCTTCTGTCCCCTTGATTCCACAGACTTGGCCACATAGGTGTGTCATCTGATAATGGAAGTCCGACACATTCCCAAAATTATACAATATTTCTATGCTGACTTATTTCTCAAAATTATACAAAATCCAAAAGAACCAGAGGAAATAACAGTGAATTTACATAAAGGGGAGCGCACTATACACAGTTTTACTTCTTAGTTGTTTTTCACACACAAATGACAAAGACACAAGCTTTACATGGATTTTTTTCGCTTAACAAAATTTACATCTTTTATAACAGTACAGAAAGTGCCCCATGTTCCTTTTTAAAGCCTCCATATTACCTCTTTAGAAATTTCCACTGTTTTGCTGTTACAAATACTTACTGCCACTTTCTGATATGTTTACTATCTAGTGAGTGGGGCCAGTTCCTCCTTCTGCTCTTCCTGCCCCCCCCCCAAACCTTCACAACTATATTATTTATTTATTTTTATGTCTAAATTCTAACGTCAGCTTCTTCTGTTCTTGTCATCCTCACACCCCAAAATACTCTGTTGATATTTTTATTTGGAGTTCATTACATTTAAAGATTCATTTAGGGGGTACTGACATTGCCAGTCATCTGCCTTTCTATTTTTTGTGTGTCTCTCAATTATATCCATACAGATCTCACACATTATTTATTAAATTTATTCCATGCCATTCAGTTTTTTTGGTTGCTAATTTAAGTGGGGAATTTTTCCAATTGTATCTTCTAGCAGACATCATTTGTATCCATGAAAGTTCTTGATTTCTGTACGTTACCATTTTGCTGAGTCAATTTACCACATTCTGTTATTGTTTCCAATAAATTTTTGGCTGATTACTTTGTTTTCTGAGTATATAACCTGCTAAAGAGCAAGTAAAAATTATTTTAACTCTGCCCTTTGAATTTTATCTTTTTTTTTTTCCCTCATCTGAAGAGGGATAATTAGAGATGGTGAAAGTAGATGTCTAGTCTTTTTGCTGACTCTTAATGGGAACATTCCTAATGCTCTCTTTATCATCAAAGCTGACTTCACCTTGAGATAGTTGATCTCTTAAGGATATATGTACATCATTCAGACATTTTTCATCAAAAATTAAATTGAATGCAAAAATGATTTTTTAGCAGTTTGAGGAACTCACATAATTTTTCACCACACATAAATGTGTAAAAATATATAATAACATGCAGAGTTCTATACATATGGTCATTCTGGATTCCAGAAACAAACCCCTCTTCTTCGTGGTGCTTCCTGTGCTTGCTAGTATTTTGCTTGGTATTTTTGTTGTACTACTCATAAATGTGTTGGTCTATAGTATTTTCAAATAATTTTTAGCAGGATTAAGCTCACCAGCTATTGGCAGGAGATGGCTGTTGGGGAGAGGATTGGGCTGTGTTTCAAGCTAGCAAGTATTTGATTGTGAAGTAATGTGGAGACCATGACATTCTCGCCCTCATTACTCCAATTCAGAGTCATTTTCTCCCCCGGTTGTATTGGTAGACATCACCCTGCAAATCTTGTCTGTTTCATTGCTCATTTAGGCCACCTCCCTGCTTTAAAAAAAAATAAACCATATACGGGGAAACTTCTAATACCACTTGGTATACCAAGGTCCATTATGGGAAACAGGCTTCTGAGGTGGCACCTAAGGGTGTGACCTCATCCTGGAGGAGACTTTCCTGGCTTTTTCTGAGATCTGCCTCTGTGAGCATCCCTTCTCTGCATCTTTCCATAGCCACACATTTGGAAGATCTTCCATGTAATTTGTGGTTTGGGTTTTCAATACCTCTAATTTTAATCAAAGATGAAGTTTGTGCTTTTCCTCCTTATTGCTTTGGGATGATTTCTGAGAAGAGATGGGGTAAATATTCCCTTTATCACACCATTTAAAACATAAACCTTTTCCTATTGCTTTTGATTCCATAATGCCTAAGATGCATTTCATGGAAAACAAAAACTAAAAAATGCAGCCTCTCAAGGTCTGAGTTCATGGATTTGCTGGGAAGTGGAAACGATCAGGGCTGATGGATGTAGCGCAGGGAAGGGTCGCACAGGATTCCAGACTGCGGTCCTGACAATTCCTTTTCTTCCCTCATCCTCCTAACCTAGCATCCAAATCACTTTCTTCTTACCCTACATTGTTTTGCTTTATTTTTCTTGCTTTTCTGGCCTTTAGTTGAATGGATAGTTTAATTCCCTCTTTGTTTTTAATTATTTCTATTATTTTAAAGAATACCCTTAAATTTTCACTTATATTTAACTTCCTATTTTTGTAACAGAGTCTAAGCATATCCAATGTTGTGAACTTCTGCCTTTTTTTTCATCATGGCACATAAAGCTTACATAGTGCATACGCAGGGTGGCCAGAGTTTGCATGGGATGTTGTTATTTTATGGAGCTTTTCCTGGCATAAGAGTACCTCCATGCACCTTCAAGGTTATTCTGGTTTCAAGAAAAAATGATTGGTCACACTACTTAATTATCATAGCACCTGATTTATCTTTCATGAATTTTTGTTTCTTTGTCCCCCCCCCCCAACCCCAGAATGTAAGTTCCATGAGGATAGGAACTTTTACTGTTGGTCCATTACTTCCAAAGCAAACAACAGTTTCTGGCACATATTTGCCACATCATAAACATTTTATTTATTTATTTATTTGTGATTTATTAACATATAATGTATTATTTGTATCAAGGGTACAGGTCTGTGAATTTTCAGTCTTACACAGTTCACAGAACATACCATAGCACATACCCTCCCCAATATTCATCACCTAGTCACCTCCTCCCACCCCCCTCCCCTCCAGCAGCCCTCAGTTTGTTTCCTGAGATGAAGAGTCTCTTATGGTTTGTCTCTCTCCCCAGTCCCATCTTGTTTCATTTTTCCTTCCCTTCTCCTCATGACCACATGCTCTGCCTCCTAAATTCCTCATAGCAGAGAGATCATGATAGTTCTTTCTCTGATTGACTTAGTTCACTTAGCATAATACCCTCTAGTTCCATCCATGTCATTGCAAATGGCAAGATTTCAGGGTTTTTTGATGACTGCATAGTATTCCAGTGTGTGTGTGTGTGTGTGTGTGTGTGTGTACGTACCAAATCTTCTTGATCCATTCATCTGTGGATGAACATCTATGTTCCTTCCATAGTTTGGCTATTGTGGACATTGCTGCTATAAACATTGGGGTGCATGTGCTCCTTCGGATCTCTACATTTGTATTTTAAGGGTAAATACCCAGTAGTGCAATGACTGGGTCATAGCATAGCTCTATTTTTAACTTTTTGAGGAAACTCCATACTGTTTTCCAGAGTGGTTGTACCAGCTTGCATTCCCACCAACAGTGGAGGAGGGTTCATTCCCCTTTCTCTGCATCCGGGCCAACACCTGTTGTTTTCTGACTGATTAATTTTAGCCATTCTGATTGGTGTGGGGTGGTATCTCACTGTGGTTTTGATTTGTATCTCCCTGATGCCGAGTGATGTTAAATACTTTTTCATGTGTCTATTGGCCATTTGGATGTCTTCTTTGCAGAAATGTCTGTTCATGTCTTCTGCCCATTTCTTGTTTAGATTATTTGTTCTTTGAGTGTTGAGTTTGAGAACTTTATAGATTTTGGATACTAGCCCTTTATTTGGTATGTCATTTGCAAAGATCTTCTCCCATTCTGTCGGCTGTTTTTTGGTTTTGTTGAGTGTTAACTTTGCTTTGCAAAAGCTTTTGATCTTGATGAAGCCCCAATACTTCATTTTTGCCCTTCTTTCCCTTGCCTTTGGTTATGTTTCTAGGAAGAAGTTGCTGGGGCTGAGGTCAGAGAGGTTGGTGCCTGTGTTCTCAAGGATTTTGGTGGATTCCTGTCTCACATTGAGGTCTTTCATCCATTTTCAGTCTATTTTTGTGTGTGGTGTAAGGAAATGGGTCCAGTTTCCTTCTTCTGCATGTGGCTCTCCAATTTTCCCAACAACATTTAATGAAGAGGCTGTCTTTTTCCATTGGACATGCTTTCCTGCTTTGTCGAAGATTAGTTGACCTTAGAGTTGAGGGTCCAGTTCTGGGCTTTCTATTCTGTTCCATTGATCTATGTGTCTGTTTTTGTGTCAGTACCATACTTGTCTTTATGATTCCAGCTTTGTTATGGAGCTTGAAGTCTGGAATTTTGATGCTTCCAGCTTTGGTTTTCTTTTTCAACATCCCTCTGGCTGTTCAGGGTCTTTTCTGGTTCCATATAAATTTTAGGATTATTTGTTCCATTTCTTTGAAAAAAGGTGTTGGAATTTTGATAGGGATTTCATTAAATGTGTAGATTGCTGTAGGTAGCATAGACATTTTCACAATATTTGTTCTTCCATGAGCATGGAACATTTTTCTATTTCTTTGTGTCTTCCTCAATTTCATTCATGAGTACTCAATAGTTTTCTGAGTACAGAGTCTTTGCCACTTTAGTTAGATGTATTCCTGGGTATCTTATGATTTTGAGGACAACTGTAAATGGTATTGACTCCTTAATTTCTCTTTCTTCTGTCTTGCTGTTGATGTATAGAAATGCAACTGATTTCTGTGCGATGATTTTATATCCTGACACTTTACTGAGTTCCAGCAATTTTGGAGAGGAATCTTTTGGGTTTTCCACATAAAGTACCATATCATTGGGGCACCTGGGTGGCTCAGTGGGTTAAAGCCTCTGCCTTCGGCTCAGGTCATGATCCCAGGGTCCTGGGATCAAGCCCCACATTGGGCTCTCTGCTCAGCAGGGAACCTGCTTCCCCCCTCTCTCTACCTGCCTCTCTGCCTACTTGTGATCTCTGTCTGTCAAATCAATCAACCAATCAATCTATCTATCTTTTTAAAAAAATCTTTAAAAAAAAGTACCATATCACCTGCAAAGAGTGAGAGTTTGACTTCTTCTTTGTTGATTTGGATGCCTTTTATTTCTTTTTGTGTCTGATTGCTGTAGGCTAGGACTTCTAGTACTATGTTGAATAGCGGTGGTGATAGTGGACAGCTCTGTTGTGTTCCTAACCTTAGAGGAAAGGTTCTAAGTTTTTCCTCATTGAGAATGATATTTGCTGGGGGTTTTTCGTAGATGACTTTGGTGATATTGAGGTATGTACTCTCTATCCCCACACTGTGAAGAGTTTTGATCAAGAAATGATGCTGTAGGGCGCCTGGGTGGCTCAGTTGGTTGGACGACTGCCTTCGGCTCAGGTCATGATCCTGGAGTCCCGGGATCGAGTCCCACATCGGGCTCCCAGCTCCATGGGGAGTCTGCTTCTCCCTCTGACCTTCTCCTCGCTCATGTTCTCTCTCACTGTCTCTCTCTCAAATAAATAAATAAAATCTTTAAAAAAAAAAAAAAAAAAAAAAGAAATGATGCTGTAATCCGTGCTCTCTCCAATACCCACCACCTGGTTCACTGGGTGTGGTGCAAAAACAATGAATACTGTTATGCTGAAAATAAATTTAAAAAAATTAAAAAAATAATTGAATATTCTGTTACCAGAAAATATATAAATGTACTCTTCGCTGTTATAAACATTTGTAAGAATCAATTCTGTTGGTAAATACTTGTTTTGATGATTTATTGAAGAGGTTAAAAATAAATGATATTTGGAGAATCATGGAAACTAGTAGGTCTAAGACTCCATTGGGCTCATATAGGCTCTCAAACCATAAGCAGATGATACCTTGAGATTTGAAACTAGACATGTTTACAACTAGAAAAGTACATTTAAATGGTTTTGTGGAGATGGTAGTTAAGATGTAAATACAACATTTCCTGAAAGAAAAAAATGCATTAAATATAATTGGTCGCAGATAAAGAAAGATTTGATGTGGCTAATAAAAATCGTTGCATTTGTTAAAAAAAAAAAAAAAGAATGCTGTACTTTGCCAAATGCTTTTTCAGCATCTGTTAACAGTATCGTATGGGTCTTGTTCTTTCTTTTATTAATCACATTGACTGATTTGTGGATGTTGAGCCAAACTTGCAGCCCATGAATAAATCCCACTTGGTCGTGGTGAATAATCCTCTTAATGTACTATTGGATCCTGTTGGCTAGTATTTTGGTAAGAATTTTTTGGCATCCATCTGCATCATGATATTGGTTTATAATTCTCCTTTTTGATGTGGTCTTTGTCTGGTTTTGGAATTAAGGTGATTCTGGTCTCATAAAATGAGTTTGGAAGTTTTCCTTCCATTTCTTTTTTTTTCTTTTTCTTTTTTTTTTTTTTTTGGAACAGTTTCAGGAGACTAGGTATTAATTCTTCTTTAAATGTTTGGTAGAATTCCCCTGGGAAGCCGTCTGACCCTGGCTTTTGTTTGTTGGAAGATTTTTGATGACTGCTTCAAACTCCTTATTAGGTATGAGTCTGTTCAGGTTTTCTATTTCTTCCTGCTCCAGTATTGGTAGTTTATATGTCTCTAGGAATGCATCCATTTCTTCCAGATTGTCAAATTGGCTGGTGTATAATTGCTTGTAATATATTCCTGTAATTGTTTGTATTTCTTTGGTGTAAGTTGTGATCTGTCCTCTTTCATTCATGATGTTAATTTGGGTCCTTTCTGTTTTCTTTTCGATATGTTTGGCTAGAGGTTTATCAATCTTATTAATTCTTTCAGAGAACCAGCTCTTGGTTTTGTTGATCTGTTGTACTGTTCTTTTTATTTCTAGTTCATCGATTTCTGCTCTGATCTTTATTATTTCTCTTCTCCAGTTGGGTTTTGGCGTTCTTTGCTGTTCTTCTTCCAGCACCTCTACACGTAGGGTTGGGTTGTGTATTTGAGACCTTTCTTGTTTCTTGAGAAAGGCTTGTATTGCTATATATTTTCCTCTCACAACCCCCTTTGCTGTATCCCAAAGATTTTGAACAGTTGTGTTTTCATTTTCATTTGTTTCCATGAATTTTTAAAATTCTTCTTTAATTTCCTGGTTGACCTATTCATTCTTTAGTAGGATGCTTTTTAGCCTCCATGAGTTTGAATCCTTTCCAACTTTCCTTTTGTGGTTGAGTTCTAGTTTCAAAGTACTATGGTCTGAAAATATGCAGGGAATGATCCCAGTCTTTTGGTACTAGTTGAGACCTGATTTGTGACCCAGGATGTGATCTATTCTGGAGAATGTTCCATGTACACTAAAGAATGTGTATTCTGTTACTTTGGGATGGTATGTTCTGAATATATCTGTGATGTCCATCTGATCCAGTGTGTCATGTAAGACTTTATTTCCTTGTTGATCTTTGCTTAGATGATCTGTCCATTTCAGTGAGGGCAGGGTGTTAAAGTCCCCTACTATTATTGTATTATTGTCGATGTGTTTCTCTGATTTTGTTATTAATTGGTTTATATAATTGGCTGCTCCCATGTTAGGGGCATAGATATTTAAAATTGTTAGAACTTCTTGTTGGACAGACACTTTAAGTATGCTATAGTGTCCTTCCTCATCTCTTATTATAGTCTTTGGCTTACATTCTAATTTATCTGATATAAGGATTGCCACCCCAGTTTCCTTATGATGTCTCTTCGCATGGTAAATGGTTTTCCACCCCCTCGTTTTAAATCTGGAGGTGTCTTTGGTTCTAAAATGAGTTTCTTATAGACAGCATTTTGTTGGGTCTCTCTCTCTCTCTTTTTTTTTTTAATCCATTCTGATACCCTGTGTCATTTGATTGGGCCATTTAGCCCATTTACATTCAGGGTAACTAATGAAAGATACGAATTTAGTGCCAATGTATTGCCTTTAAGGTGACTGTTACTGCATATTGTTTCTTTTCCTTTCTGGTCAGTTACTTTTAGGCTTTCTCTTCACATAGAAGACCCCTTTCAATATGTCCTATAGGGATGGTTTGGTGTTTGAAAATTTTTTTCACTTGTCTTGGAAGCTTTTTATCTTTCCCTTCTATTTTCAGTGACAGCCTAGCTGGATATAGTATTGTTGGCTGCATATTTTTCTCATTTAGTACTCTGAATATATCATGCCAGTCGTTTCTGGCTGTCAGGTTTCTGTGGATAGGTTTGCTGCCAACCTAATATTTCTACCATTGTATGTTACAAAGCTCTTGTCCTGAGCTGCTTTCAGGATTTTCTCTTTGTCACTGAGACTTGTATGTTTTACTATTAGATGACAGGGTGTTGACCTCTTTTTATTTATTTTGGGGGAGGAGGTCTCTGTGCCTCCTGGATTCTGATGTTTGTTGCCTTCGCCAAATTAGGGAATTTCTCTGCTATAATTTACTCCTATATACCTTCTGTCCCTCTCTCTTCTTCTTCTGGGAATCCAATTATTCTAATAGTTTCATTTTATGATATCACTTATCTCTTAAGATTCTCCACTCACGATCCAGTAGTTATTTTTCTTTTTCTCAACTTCTTTATTCTCCATCCTTAGTCTTCGGTATCACTGATTCTCTCTTCTGCCTCATTTATCCTAGCAATAAGAGCCTACATTTTTTATTGCACCTCATTGATAGCTTTTTAAATTTCAACTTGGTTAGACTTTAGTTTAGTTCTCTTATTTCTCCAGAAAGGAATTCTCTAGTATCTTCTGTGCTCTTTTCAAGCCCAGCTAGCATCTTTATAATAGTCATCTGAGCTCTAGTTCTGACATCTTATTAATGTCCATATTGATTATGTTCCTAGCTGTCAGTACTGCCTCTTGTTATTTATTTATTTATTTTGAGGTGAATTTTTCTGCTTTGTCATTTTACTCAGATGAGAATTGATGAGTGGGAGAATAAAATACTAAAAGGGTAGCAATGACCCCAGAAAGCATAAACTAATCAAATGAAGAGACCCAAAACCAGGGGGAGAAGGAAGGAGAAAAAAAATTATATCTATATCAATATAGATATAGATCTATGATTAGACTGGTGTATATTGATTTTGGGTGTGTTTTGGTCTGTTGGGAAGAAACTGCTTCCCAAAATTTTAAAGTTATGTACATACAAAAATAAGGGTAAACAGGATGAAGGGATGGATATGACTGTAAAGATGAAAATTTAAAAAGATTCTAAAAACTAATTGATAATTAGTTGGTTGAAAAAAGAAGAAAAATTAAGAGAATGTGATCAGGCTAGAGACTAGAACAAAGCCATACACTAGATCTAGGGTATACTTAATCTGTTAGAAGAAACTGTATCCCATAATTTTAAAGAAAGCAAAACTTTTATGTATACAAAAAATAAGGTTAAATACAGTGAAGGTATAGAATATAATAGTGAAAATTTTAAAAGATTTTTTAAAAAATTTACTGCTAATATAAAATAGTTCAAAGAGGTTAAAATAGGAAAAGGAAAAATTAAAAAATAGGATAAGAAAAAAATTAAAAAATTTCACTTTGAATTGTATGTGTTGCTTTCCCCTTGCTCTGATGTTCTACGGTTCTCATTGATGGGTGTACATGGTCTTGGCTGGATGTTCTTGTTGATCTTCTGTGGGAGGGGCCTGTTGCCCTGATTCTCAAATGTCTTTGGCTGAGGTAGAACTGCACAACCCTTGCCAGGGGCCGGGCTAAGCAATCTGCTCCAATTCGTGCTCAGAGCTTTTGTTCCCTGAGTGCTTTCTGTACTGCTTTGGAGGACGGGAATGACGATGGCGGCCTCTTAATCTCTGGCCAGAGGAGCTGAAAGCTCAGGGTCCCACTCCTTGGTGTGTTCCTCAGAGAAAAGCCATCAGTCCCTCCCATCTCCCTGGTCTCCAGCCACGCTCTGAGCTCACCTGGTCTGTGACTGAGGGTTTCTATCTCAGGTGTGCGGCCTGTTTGGAGTCTCCAAACGCAACAGATTTTGGCTGCATGCTTCTTCGCCACTTCTCCTGGAGGAGGAAGGAGGGGGTCTCCCTGGATCTGCCACTTGTAGGGTCCCTGCTTAAAGAGTAGTGGCCCGACTGTGCCAGGGATCATGGTTTAAGGTAACCCTGAGCTGAGAGCCCCCTCCTCAGCTCCATCTTTGCAGGCAGCCTCCCTGCTCTGAAATCTGCAAGCTCTGCCACACTCAGGCACCCCCGGTCTTTCCGTGATCCCAAGGGTCCTGAGATCACACTGTCCCCACGAGGCTTCCACCCCCTGCTTAGCCTTTGGAGAGATGTCCCTCAGTGGAGCAGACTTCTAAAAGTTCCAATTTTGTACCCTGCTACTCTCTCTCTTGCTGAGAGCAGGCCCTTCCCCCCATGGTCTTTCTTCCTGTATATCACCTCGGGTTCACTTCTCCGCACATCCTGCCTTCCAGAAAGTGTCGCTTTTCTGTTCCTGGCATTGCTGCTGTTCTTCTCTTCCATCTCCTGTAGAGTGTGCAGGTGTTCAGGATGGCTTGATAACCATCTAGCTGAACTCCTGGACCAATGAAATTTAGGTCTCCTACTCCTCTGCCATGTTGCTCCTCCCTTCTATAAACATTTTCTGAATGATATGAAGAGACCAAGACAAGATCCTTAGCATGCTTGAATTGCTTCCTTCATTTCTCCTATTCATCTTATTACTTAAAATTCTAGACCCTTTTATAAACATATTCATTACAGTTAGTTTACAATCTAAAGTTGATTTATTTTGCCAATTTCTCTGCTCTCTGATTTTTTTTTTTTTTAAGATTTTATTTATTTGGCAGAGGGAGAGAGATCACAAGTAGAGAGGCAGGCAGAGGGGGTGGGGGAAGCAGGCAGCCTGCTCAGCAGGGGGCCTGATTTGGGGCTCGATCCCAGGACCCTGAGCTCTTGACCTGAGCCAAAGGCAGAGGCTTAACCCACTGAGCCAACCAGGCGCCCCTGCTCTTTGTGATTTCTTACATCCCAACTTTATCTCTTGTCTTTGCTGAAGTGTGTCCTTCAGCAGCTGTTTCAGTGAGGTTTTTGGGTAGTAAACCCTTAGTTTTCATCTGTCTGTAAATATCAATATCCTCTTCCATGTGAATGATACTTAAACTGGATATAATGGTCTTGATGCGTTGTTTTCATTAAAAAATTGAAGGTACTAACTCTTTGTTAATATTTATTGTTGCTGAAGACAAATCTGCTTTCAGTATAATTATCATTCTATTGTAGATGATATGTTTTCTGGGCATCTTGAAGTTTTGTCTTTATGTGATGGGAGATTGACTTTTCTAGGTGCAAATTTATCAGTATTTATCCTACCTGGAATTTGTTACACATTTTCAAGCATAAAATTCATGTCTGTCTTTGATTCTCCAAATTCTCAGCCATCCCTCAAGCCATTATCTGGCTTCTCCACCATTTCCTTTAATTTCTCCTTACGGGATCCCTCTCTGATTGGTTTTTCAGTCCATGCTGTATCTAACCCTCTTACACCTTTAAAAATGTTTTATTTCTCTGTAATAGGATTTCAGTGAATTCCTTGGTACTGTCTTCCAAATTACTAATGATTTCTTGAGGCCATCCAGAATTATTTGTTAACATATGTATTTTTTTTCAGTGATTATATATTTCAAACTCTTTTCAGGCACTAAACATAGTTTTTATGAACTCATGTAAATTTTGCCCTATTTGCATTTTTGAAAGTGAGTTTGTTTTCATTTATTGATTTGTTTTCTTATCAACAATTTTCTTTAAGTGCTTTGGGAAGTCTCTTGCAGACTTGTCTTGAGTGGGGTATTCATACTCTTTTCCCTCTTAGCTCTCTGTATCTGGTCATTTTCTGTCATTTCCATCCAGGCCCAGTTCAGAACCAAATTTTTTGGCAGTTGGGAGGTGCTTGGCTCTTGTGTAGCAGCGATATTGGAGATACTGCAGGTGTAGACACGGCCAACAAGGTAGGTGGTCTAGTTTGCTCTTTGGGGCTTTCTCCGCTTTCCCCTGCTATGACATACCTGCTGCTTTGTTTGCCATATTGTGGCATCCACTGTAATTATTTTTGGTTGACTCTTGTGGGTAAAGTCCAACATCTCCTTGCTCACTCGTCGGCACTCCCTCCTTCCCAGTGTACAGCCCCTTCTCCCCTTCCCTTGTTCATCAGTAGTCTAGTTCTGCTAGTCAGGGGGAAAGGAGTATTGAAACCTCCAGCTATGATTATGGGATTCTTTCTTCCTTAATTCTTTCCATTTTTACTTCATTTATTCTAAAGCAGTTATTGATGTATACATGATTATATCTGTATCTAATTTTTGTAGGCAGCATAATGCCTTTCCAAAAAAAAAAGGTTCATTGTGATAATCTCTTCTACAGTGTTTACACATAAATTTACACATAAAATAACTGTCGATAAGGTTGTGTTTAAGGCTGTCATTTTGTTTGTACTTTGTCCTAATTCCATTGTTCCTAGTCCTTTTTTCTTCCTAAGAATTCAAATAGATCTTGAATTCCGTCTTAATGTGTCTGTTGCCTCTTTAGCTCGCCTTCTTTCCCTTATGTTTCGGTGGTTGCACTGAGGGTTGTACATTCTCTCCGTAACTTTTAGTCTATTTGGAATTAATATTTTACTACTTCATGTAAAGATGTAGAAATCTTGCAATATATTCTCTCATCCTGTGCCATCCTCTGAAATTGCCTTATGCATTACATTTCTATACATTCTGAACTCTTCAATGAAATGTTATTTCTTGCTTTAAACTGTCAGTGTTTAAAATAAACTAAAACCAAAAAGAACTTGTCTTTTATATTTTCCTAGGTATTTACCGTTTCCAGTGTTTGTTGTTCCTTCTTGAAAAGGCACATTTGTTTTGGTCTCATTTCTCTTCAACATGAACTTTCTTTAGCATTCTTGTAGTACAGGTCTACTCGTAACATGTAGGAGTTGTCCTCTTACGAATGCAAGTGTCTTCACTCACCTTCAGTCTTGAAGTAGGTTCTCATGGGATAGAGAATTCTGGTCAACAGGGGCTCTCCTCCTCCCTACTCCCAGGACTTTAAAGATGATGTCATTTGGCCAAAAAGACTGCTGCTTTGGGAGTTTTAGCTGCCGAGCGCTGTACCATTCCCGAAGCCAGCCCTCGGGCCATTGTCTTTTCTGGTCCACCCCCTCCCCCCCCCAGCCCCAGAACTTACCTTCTTTGTTCACTAACCAGGGCCTCCAAGTGGTTGCTTTTATATTTTGTTCGGAATTTACAGGTACTATCTGGGGGAGGGTTGTTCTCTTAGAATCTTACTCCGTCACACCAGGAACAGAACTCCAGAATGCACGTGTTTTGTTTTGTTCTTTAAATCTCTTTTCTGCCCTGCTTCTCTACCCTAGTTTTAAGCAGAATATTGAAAAAGTCAATCCATTACATATATTTCATTATGTTTGTTATTTACAATAGTGGTGTGTTTGAAAGGCAGAAGGATTGTGATGGGGAGTGCTTCTTTTTAAAGTGCTGTTTACTCTGACCTCTGTAATACTACCTCTGCGTGGTTCTCTGCTTTTAATTCCCTGGTTAATCTTCTGAGGTTCCTTCTGTAACATATTTCTGTTTCTCTTTTAAACCCTGGCTTCAACCCCATCTCAGTGAGTTTTTAAAAAAAATCTATTCTCAATTTCCCAGCCATTTCAACCAGTCTACCTGATTTCAACTATCACCCAAATGGTGATGGCTCTTAGCTCAAGACCTCCAGAATTGGGGCACCTGAGTGGCTCAGTGGGTTAAAGCCTCTGCCTTCAGCTCCGGTCATAATCCCAGTGTCCTGGGATCAAGTCCTGCATTGGGCTCTCTGCTGAGCAGGGAACCTGCTTTCCCCTCTCTCTGCTTACTTGTGATCTCTCTGTGTCAAATAAATAAATGAAATCTTAAAAAAAAAAAAACAACTCCAGAATTAAACCTCTCTAATGAGTTCCTCATTGGTATTTTCCAGCTACTAGAAATACGCATGTTCCGCACACATTCGGGATTCTTCATTCCTTCTCAGCGCAGAGTTTCCCTTCTCTTCCTCTCATTCATTTATTCATTAAATCAGTACATCCTTATGCGTGCCACATGCTGTTTTTAAGGTCACAGATTTAGTTCTGAAGGCAAAAAGTCTCTGTCTTTCTGGATTTGAACTTGAGTGGGTGACCGACTGTATACTGAAGAGAATGAAGATTGGGGGAGATAAAGCCTTGGGAGTTGGTTTTCTGGATAGTCTTATCAGGTTTCTTAACGGTACTGATATTTTTGAAGAAACTTGACTGAAGCATTTCCTCCTATCACCTTTGTTGATGCACAGAAACATACTTTGCCAAACAATCCAGTCAAGAAACCAGACTGACATCTTAAATTCAGTACGCTTTCTTGTTTTTCACACGTAAAGATTTCGGAAGTTCTCATATATATCTTACCTCCTTAACATATCATTTCTTTAGCACTAAATTTCCATCTCTACTACTATTATCAAGTCCTATATTCCTTCCTTTGGACTTGCAATAGTTTCTTTAAAGGTATTCTGGCCTCTAGGCCTATACTGCTCAACACGGGTACCAGAATGGGCTCTATTAAGCCAGAACCTGTTCATGTTACTTTAAAATAACTTACTGGCTCCACAATGGACTACATCCTGTTTCCTCTTACCGAAGACGTCCATGGTCTGGCCCCGATCCCACCCGTAGCCCCTTCTCACTTACCGGGCCTTGTACCGCTTATTCTTGATGAGGCACTAATTCTCCATCAGGTGTGGCAGACTCTTTTGCATCTGTCTTCCATGCTTTTCCCCCCTCAGTTTACCTCTCTCAGAAGCACATCATCATCCCCTCCTAACCAACCATTTGGAAAACTCTCGAGACTGTACTTCACACAAGCTCTCGGAGGAGGTCAGGGCTGCTGACACACTGCCCTACTATGAGCAGGAGGGGCACAGGTGCTTCTCAAATCCTCTTGACCCCAAACTGTCATAAAATCACATTTCTGTGTCTCTGGTGACATCTCTCCCCATCCTTTATTGAGCTTTATGCTCTGCTCCCTCCCTCCACCTAACCTGAACCAGGTAGAACTCCTAGAAGAAATGATGTTTTCGATGCGTCTGAGCACTGTCTTTCTGTCTGCAAATTTCTCCCCCTTCACTTGCCTAATACCCACTCATCTCTCTAGATTTAGCTTTCTGGGCTCTCTGTTCTTAATTTTTTTCAAATAGACTCCACTACCAACATGCGGCTTGAACTCATGACTCTGAGGTCAAGGGTCACATGCTCTATCAACTGAGACAGCCAGGCACTCCAGCTTTTTGTGCTGTCTGATTTGGACACTACAGTGAACCATAATTGTTGCTTCATATGCTTCCCCAACTTGATGAAGATCTTTGAGACATTCAGTTATTAGCACCATGCCTTGACACAAAGTAGATGATTAATCAATGTACCGGGCATAAAAGAATTTATGTTGAAAAATGATCAGACCTAAACACAAAGCTTAGTTACAGAGTAAGAAAACTCTTGCCATGCTTCTCCATTAGTGCTTAGTTTCATTCCTTACTTCCTCTTCTGCATACATCCCATCGGCGCCATTCTCTTCCTTGGCCTTACCGTCTTCCAGTAGCCCTTCCCCCACTTAATCTGTATCCAGTGAATTTTTGCATCTAACTTTACACTTTTGATAAAAGGATTTCTCAAATATTGATATATTTCTGCTCGTAAGGGGGAATTACTTCTTCCTTACTTTTTAAATACGCGACTACTCACAACTGTTCAACTTGAAATAAGAACTTTTTAAAAATCTCCAAACACAGAGTCTTATTTTCCCCTGTGTTAAATACGATGACTGCATTTTGCAAGTATCCTTAGGCGATATACACACAGGAGGCACAGTACTCTTTTATTATTCATTTTATTTTCATATAAATTAACATCCTAGAAAAATTGAAATAGAAACACTAAATACAGTATTGCACATAGCGATCTTTGTTAAATGCCCTATTATTTCAGTGAAGAATGGGAATATACACATCAGAGGAGCTGAAGGAGACAGAAGACTACAAAACGACAACCCAAGTCCACTATTTCTGTGCACTTAAACTACAAACTAAAAGGTAAGAGACCGTACTTTACATAAATGCAAACGTAGTTATGATTTGGAACATTTTTTCTTTTCAGTTGGTTTCCAATAGCGAGAAATATCAACCACCATAACCTCCAACAAATATCAATCAAAAGAATTTTTAAAAACCCGCCTATTCGTGTTAGACAAAACCACCACGACGCATCATGAGACGATGTTAACCTACTCTCACGAAGAGTGGGAGATTTACTTTTTTTTACCCCTCTAAGTGAAATAAAAGAAAATCCTTTCCTAAGCTCCTTCAGATAACAAGTCGTTATATACTCATTTTATAGCCTTTCATCACCTGCTATAACACATAAAGACAATCCCAGTCATGTAAAAATACTCAGGCAGGTAGTATGTTTAAGTAACAGATGTCAATCCATCCAAGAACTCACTTTCTCACCCCCTTTTTTTGGCCAACAATTAGTCATGTTTGGCAACTTTATGAGCATCGTTTATTAAATTCCTTCAAAATATGGAATCATGTTCTCTTTGTGAAGGCCAATGGTAAAGTTATACAGAGGCACACCTTTAGGTTATTTTAGTTGAACATTAGCTTTATATAGGGTCTCAACACAGGCCGATAAAAGCCCTCATTAAACTTAAAACTCTGATTCCTGCCTATATTAGATGATTTATAGGAAAGGGCTTACCTCTTTTGCTATATTTCTTCTATTCCTTATCTGACTTGAGTAAAAAATGATAATCTTCTTTCACAAATATATAGTTAGGGAGAGCAACCCAAGAATTGGGAAAGCCTTGGTCATGATATATAAATGGAACTTAAATTGTAGAATAGAAAATTTATATGTGGACATGGAACTGATACAAACGATTCACTAGAAATAACATTTTAACCATAAATCTCAATGCAGTGATAAGGAGTACTGGTTGTCAGTAGAAAGGAAAGTGTTTTTCTGGGACAAGGAATATTCTCACAAAAGTAAATTTTAGGTTAACATTTAGCATGTTCAGCATTAATGGAAATATTGCCTCTTATACATGCTGTTGTTTTGGTCTATCGATATAATACCATAAACTTTACAAAAAAGAAAAGGTGTCAAATTCTCCACTGGTCTACTGCTTTTGCATTTTTATGAATATACAGTAAAATTCAACAATCAGTGAACTGTTTAGAAAACACAAAGATTATGCAAGAGGTCAAGAGGAAAAATGAACAAAATGATGTAGCTTCCTTCCCGCCCTCAGGTCAGCTGAATTTTGTGGAAGTGGTTACAGTGACTCATCTTTATTCTGCTTCTCATTGTTCAGGTTTTCATGCTTATCTTTGCTTTCTGAAAATAAACGCACCAGATAAGAGTTATAGTTAGAAAGAAGAACTTTAAAAAATGTACGGAGTTTAGAATAGCTCAAACAAGATCTTTTTGCTTGGGTCAAATTCTCTAGAAAAAGGTTAAAGATCCACCAGCCCATAAAGGAAAAAGATAGAAGTAAAATTTATCTTTAAGAATTTTCAAAAGCCAAGGGGTGTCTGGGTGGCTCAGTCAGTTAAGCGTCTGTCTTCAACTCAGGTCATGATCCCAGGGTCCTGGGATAGAGCCTTGTGTTGGGAAGCCTGGTCCCCCCCCCCCCCCCCCCTTTCTGTCTCTCTCTCTCTCTCTTTCTTTCAAATAAATAAGTCTTGAGAAAAAAAAAGTTTTAAAAATGCAGCTTCTAGGGGGCGCCTGGGTGGCTCAGTGGGTTAAAACTCTACCTTCAGCTCAGGTCATGATCTCAGGGTCTTGGGATCGAGCCCCACATTGGGAATCTCTGCTCAGCAGGGAGTCTGCTTCCCCCTCACCTTCTGCTTGCCTCTCTGCCTATTTGTGATCTCTGTCAAATAAATAAATAATATCTTTTTTAAAAAATGCAGCTTCTAGCTAACATGAAAAAGTGCCAACTCACCTTTCTCATTAGCAATTCTATGCACAAATACATAAGTATGAAGATTGAATTGCTTTGTTTCATGGTTAATATGACTTAAACTCAATCATGTCATTATAAAGATAAAAGAGAATTAATTAATACTTATTCCTCTCCTCATTCAGTGCACCTTTAAGGTTGTACTTTAATCAGAAAGAAAATTAAACCATAATATACTTGTCAAAATTATTTGATATAAAGAAACTAAAGGGGAAATAGCATTTATTTATTCATTTATCTATTTGACAGACAGTGAGAGAGGGAACATAAGCAGGGGTAATGGGAGAGGAAGAAGCAGGCTCCCTGCTGATCCCAGGACCCTGGGATCATGACCTGAGATGAAGGCAGATATTTAACCACAGCCATCCAGGCAACCACGGAAATAGATTATTATTTTTTAAAAAGATTCTATTTTATTTGACAGACCGAGATCACAAGTAGGCAGATTGAAGAGAGCGGGAAGCAGGCTCCCTGCTGGGCAGAGAGCCCGATGCGGGGCTCGATCCCAGGTCCCTGAGATCATGACCTGTGCTGAAGGCAGAAGCTTAACCCCTGAGCCACCCAGGCACCCCCGGAAATAGCTTTTAAATGAAGATATACTTCCTAACATTTTCTAAATAGGATTTAATCAGAATTTAATCATATCCCAACTTCGGTTATTTTGATCTTTTCCATTTAGATATTAGATTAATACAATTCCAAATGTTCCATTTTAAGGCCTAACCCAACTTTTCATTTAAAACAAAATCATTTGCTTAACCCCTGTGGTACTAAGTGATATACCCTCAAAACATTTACAACAACACTGACAGCATCACAAGGGGAAACTCGTCATTTTTACCAAGCCCTGCCTTCCAGGGTGCACAATACGGCAGTTTAAGGAGAGACGTGGGCAAGGAGAAACCTTAGATGAGCTTGTTCGACTCAATGTCCTGGCTGACAGTTATTGAACGGACAACTATGAGAGCCACTTAGGGGTACAAGCCAGGTCTGAGCCCCAGTCGGAGCAAAGGACAATATTACACTTGGCGCTGCCCGTCAGGTTTTACATCCCAGGGGTGCTAATCCAGTGACCACAGCCCAGATGCAGCCCTGGGCGGGTGATGCTTAACACTAACACACACACTAACACACACACACACACACACACACCACCCCCCCCCCCCGACAGAGTCGTCTTCAATCCTGAGACTCTCTAGACCTTTTGGACCTGATCAAAGGCATAAGGAGAAGGAGAGAATCTTTCTCACACTTAAGAGGAAAATAATTAAAATGTTATGTGCGTTTGCATACATTTTGAAAACAGTGTTTAAAAGCCAAAGCAAATCCCAGGTTAAAAAGGGAAAAGTTAAATACTTACAATTCCAGAGTCATGTCTCGGTTTTATTTTATAAAGTGACTTTCCCTTTTTCTGCCTGCAGACCTCTTCAGCTTCTTTTACTCTGGATGGAGAGAAGACACACGTGTTTCAACAAAGACCCACACAGACCACTGCAATCCACCTTACGGCAGGTAAGCAAATATCAACGCACAAAGGATTTGAATTACTAGAGAAAATACCACCACATACCCAGGAATATTATTGGACATTTGATTCAGAAACACTGAACGTTAGAGCTAGAGGCTAATTCACCCGGGGGTGTTCTCATCTTGGACTCAAAGGATATTGAATGGAATGATCTACAAATACATTAAAAATGTTGTATCTGCATTTCATCCTGTATTAAAAGAGTCTGATGTAGGAGAAATTAAGGGAATTTTCAGGTGAGGGTTCTGAGAGGGGCTCCATTACATAAATCTGAAGCATTAAAATAATTAAACAACCAGTATCAGACAAAACCTCACATGCTTATTTTAAAATTATTTCAAATCACTTTCCACATCACACTCGCTGTTTGTTGCCTAAAAGTGAATGCTTGGGCAGGTCTTAAAAACCTGAGCTTCATTAAGCAACAAAACCCACCATTTATTTGAAAACAAGCAAACAAAAAAAGTGAAAATGGAAAATAGAACGTGTGCAATAATGTTTTAACACTTCTGGGAGTTCTTTTAAAAAACACACCCCAAGGAAAATAGTATTAAATTTACCAGAGTTACAGTTAAGAGAGGATGTTATTTGGCGGTTAAGTTCTTCATTGAGTTCTGGATTTGCTATTTGATACTGGGTAATGTCCTGATACCACTTATATTCTGTCAAATAGTAAAAGAGCTTAATATATAATAGCATTCTTCTTATTACTAGATAGAATTGTTGCGAAGATCAAAAAACCTTTATTTAAAAAGTTCTTTATAAATTGTAAAATGCTCTAAAAAGTATATGTGATTGTTTTAATTAAACAAATGGTAAGAAATCTATAAACTAGGATTATACTAATAAAAAGGGATACCCTAAAAAGGAAAATAACCTGTGAGGTTAATTTATTTATTACGATTTCCCTTGAGAGTTAAAAATGGCGTATTCCTGGAGAAACTAAAAAAGCCATGACTTATCTTAATAAGAGACTTTTTAACGTAGATCTTGACGCTTATTTCCTGAAAGAAATGAGTTATAAATATATTTCTTGAGCCTGGTGGTAAAGGATCTCACAGCCGAATTCCTCTAAATAAGTCCTGTTTTTGAACAGTGGAATGTAGGAAGTGATCCAGCCCAGAAGTCAGAAGACTGAGCTAGAGTTTACATTAAAGCATGACAAGTGAAAGGAATTCTCTCTGGACATAAAATGCCTGCTGTGTTGATACTGTTAGTAATTCCAGAAAATGATGACAATTTCAAAGACTCTCCATTGTTACTACTTTTATTACTTTCTACCCAAGTCATAAATTGCCTTTAATCCTTCCTCCAAACATCCCAAGACAAAAACATTTTCTTTATAACAAACAAAGGGCTGCAGAGTTCCCATCATCCTCTGAAAGAGCTACCAGTAAATTTCAGTTGAAATATTTGGACAGGAATGAGAAAGCCATTTTTTTTAAACCTTTTTAAAGCACTTAGCCAACATCTAGCAGATCCCCTCTTAACTTGACTCAGAACTTTCTTACTAAAAAAAAAAGTACTTTGCCGGTGTTTCGATCACCAAAACATCTTAATTTTCTATCTTCCTAAGGACCACAGAAGACCAATCTAATACAAACGCGAAGCCGGCGGTTCCTTGCAGCACAGAGGATGCAAACTGAAGCGCCTGCGCGTCGAGGACCCTCCCCAGCTCTCGCTCCCTCCTTCCTTGGACAAGCGTGATCCCAGCAACCGCCGGCCAGGCACTGGGCTTGGCTCGGCTTCGTAAGGACCATGAAGCTCGGCGTCCACCAGGAGAGCCACCCGCGCAAGCAAGTCCGTTGCAAACACCCTGGGTTTCGGAGGCCCAGCCAGGACCCAGGAGGACAGGGTCGTGGACGTGTTTCCGGAGCAGGTGCACACCGAGCCTGCATCCAACAGAAAGCTTCGCTGCTCGCACTTTCCTCGGAAGGGACAAGGGGACGGCGGAGCGGGGGGGCACCGGGCGCGCGTGCGCGGGCCGGGGGAGCCGCGGTGGGGCTGGGGCGGGGGAGGACACGCACGCTGCCGCCCGGCCCCGACCTCCGCAGCCCCAGAGGCGCGGAGCCCCCGGCCCCCAGCACCCCCCTCGCCTCCTCACCGCCCCCCCCCCCGGCCCGCGCACCCCGAGAACTGGCGCGCTTCCGCGCCCTGCGAGCAGGGGCACCCCCGAAGCTTCCCAGCAAATGGGGCGTCTTCCAGATGACAATTTTATTTCAAGAAAACTCGGACAACAAGACATTTTTCCCACACTTGAGGCAGGAGAAAATGTGTCCCTGCAGGTGCGACGCGGGGCCAGAGCCGGCAGGAGGCGAGGCGGGGAAGGAGGGGCCGCGGCGCCCGGGCGAGCTGGGGGCTCCGCTGGGTAACCCCCGTGCACGGTCCCTCCGCTTCGCCCCTGCCGGAGCCCCTCCCTAGCACGCGGCCTAAGTAGGAAAAAGGTGCGCTCGCACGGACGGGCTTGCAGTGACAAAGCAGGGGGGTTGCGGGGCGGTGGGTCCTGCGGAGGGCGCGGACTGCAGGGAGCGCTGGGTGCGGCGCGGGAGCCATGCATTCTGCTCTGCTGCAAAGAAATAAAGAAACAAGGAAAAGCCTGGTGCCGCTGACACTTCAGCCGTGAGGAAGAATGAGCAGGACGGCCTGTTGGGAAAGGCGGCGGGAGGAGGCCAGGCGACGTGGGAGAGGACAGCCCTGGGCGTCCCAGGCTGCTGGCGCGCGGGTTTCACCTCCCGTGGGGTGCGGGTGGTGAGCGGACACCGCTCCGAGGCTGGACTCCGGGAGACCCGTGTCGAGTCTGGCTGCCCCCACGCACAGGGGGCTGCCCGGGCCTCGGTCAATCAAGACTTCACTCTCCCGGAGAACTAGACAGGGGAGCAAAGGACTTCAGACGACACCTGTGACAGGCTCACTCGCTGCTGCGACTTCGGTCAGCCGTCTAGATCACAGAAAGAAAACAGGAGCAGAAACAAATCATTTCACAATGAAAACTCATCACCTTTCGTGATCTTGGAAAAACAGCAACCCAGCAAAGCAGAGACTGGAAAACAGGAAATAGAGCATGACCTTTTAGACAGACTAGAAGGGCACTGAGTGGTATACAGCGGCTATAAAATTTGATGTTTATGTGAATATGTTGCTGTGATAGCTTTTATTGCCTATAGAAGTTCAGAAACAAAACTCTGCTGAAAAAGCATCAAAAATATGTACTTCTCCCTTAAATGGAGGACCAAAAGTAATCAGAATATGAGACATTCTGTATTCTTTCACGGAGAATCTAACTAAAGGAAATAACCAGAAGACATGTATGGAATGAGGTTTGGCAAACAGAGCATGCCTGCCTTGAGTTCCAGACTCTACCTTCTTCTAGTAATTTCTATCTTCTCTAGAAGGGAAAACCAGATAAACAAGCTAATTTAAATAGGCTTCAAATGAGCGCAGGAAGACGGAGTTCAATTCTGGATCAACGAATAGAGTTCTATGACCTGGAGGCCGCTGCCACAGGCCTTTCCGACACGCCCCACACCTCCCATACTTCAGGCTTCCCAGCTGTGTCCGGACGGCGAGAGGGGCCGGAGGCTTCCTTACAGACGGGCAGGGCTTTCCCGCTCTCCGTGGCTAAGAGTCTAAGATTCTACGACACTGTACACAACGTTCCATGGCACGATGGCGGCTTGTCCGCAAAGATGGACAGTGATGCTGGAAAGAGCATGAAACCTGGAATTCTAGCTTATCAAGGTAAAGAAGTGTGACAAGCATTAATTGGTAAAGACAGATTTTGTGAGGCTTCAGAGAACCGTGTACAGGACAGGAAGGGAAGGTTTTTGGGAGGGACACCAATCAGATTCTCTCTCAGTTGGAACGGTTTTCTCGGTCCAGGGCAAAGTGACCAGAGGAAAACAAAACATCTTTAAGCATTAAAGCTTATATTTAAATTTACTTAAAAACTTTTATATTAAGTTTTCTAAAAATAAAGTCGTAAATGTAACCTAAAAAAAAAATAGATCTTAATACATCTATAAGATTTTTAATTCCTTAGATGCAAATATCCCAAGTTGTAACCAATTCCTTTGGTTTTAAGGAGTTATGAATTTAGAAGTTATGGAGCATAGAAAATTTGAGCCCAGGAGAATGAAAACATTTCTAAGGTCTCTGTCAGAAACAAGACAGAGGTAGGTGGGAGAAGGAAAAAATACTTTTTATCAAAAAATTTGCTAAAACTACTTTGCATTCCAATATTATTTTTATTTTGGTATTAAAAAAAGGAAAACTTTCTCAAATTTTGTCCTTAATATAACTGGGCGCATTTAACCCACAGGCTATTCTAAACAAAGAGAGTGGTTTCTTATTTCTCTCCTAATAAAGATGTATTTTTCTCTGCACTTTCCCCCTCATCCCCAGACCCATTTATTGTCAGGCAAACATATACAAAAAGTTCAGTGTGATTAAGTTTAAAGACAGTGTGTGAGATGAATAAGGGAGATACACTTTGGCACAGAAACAGAGAAAAGAAACCAGACATCCCTGAGGCCTGCAGGCAGAATAATTTTTATCTACCTTCTAGAGCCAAAGCCAGGCTGGCCACAGTCTTATCAAGAAAACAGATACGCTCTCATCATTCAATGGAAGGAGCAAGGGAGTCACTTTTCTGCCACTAAACATTAATAATTTGGTCTAAATAAGAATCTGTGGCCGACGCATGCATTTCCTGCTGGCTCCAGCGAGGCTTGCTGGGAGCGGCCGGATTCCTCACTGGAGTCTACGGCCTGTGAGAGATGTACGTGCAGCCTGGGGTTGGCATGTCAGTGCTGGAGGTCTTGATGCCCAGAGTAATAAGCTAAGAGTAGACGTAATTATTACCTGTGTAATACACAACACCGTGTACTGCACTGAAATACAACACCATCGTGCCTGCCAACAAATTTACAATTTTTTTTTTAAGAGAAAGGGGAGGAAAAAAAGACACACATATACACACACAGTGAGAGACTGTAGACAAAGGCTGGTTAGGCATGCCAGCTTTAAAGTGGTGGGTCTCTCTCCAGATAAAGATAGAAGCAGGTGTTAGATGTCTTCTGGAATTCAAGGTGGTCTGGGGGAGGTTACTCCTGGCTCTGTTGTCTCTGCCTTATAACCTTAATGATTTAACACACACACACACATAAAATACCACAAAACCCCTGACAATATAATGGGAACAATCAACCCAAAATGTCACTTACCATTAGCCTCAAGTAAAAAGAACTACTGTGTACACACATGTGCATTTCTGAACTTCATCACTGACAATCTTAGACTTTTCAGAGAGAACACTGCATTTGTTACCTCAAAGGGTTATGGACAACAGACAGAATGAATGCCAAAGTGCCCTCTGCTCGAGGAAACCAAGCTCGAAGGACACCTTTCAGTTTCTTTGATGCAACAGGAGCATGGCTCGGGTGAGCTGAAGAAGGGGTTGGCACCCATCCTGCACTCGCATCGGGGGAACACGGCGCGTGCTGGCCCTTAATGTCAATGACAGTAGCTGAATTTTGAGAAATCTTCGTGGTCTAAAATCTAGGATTCCATGACAGATATACATGTTCTAGGTTTGTGTCCTAAAAACTGAAGATCTATATGAAACACAAAGCCCATAAGCAGAAATGGTGTACATCAGTGTTTCCCAGAGTGTACACGTGGGTGAAGAGAGGGATCATTTACTCAGAAGAAAACACATTCCCCTGATCAAATTGGTCCCTACAGCCAGACTCTCTCTGGTGGCTGTCTGAGATTCCTCTAAATGCAGAACGTTAGAATTCATGGATGAGCTGCCTCAGAAAAACCTTCTCCTATACTATTGGAATGGTTATAGCAGAAAACGGGTGTGAATGTATGCCACTGCCCCTCTCATTTCCGAGCCAACACAACACCCCCTCCCCCGACATATACAAATCATCATTTACAGCAGCCCCTCTGTGGAGTCAAAGTGGTGAGTCCTTTCCTAGCCCGCAAACCCACCAGCACTTTCTAGTTCTTACCTTCCTCTAGGACAGGAATCACTCCGAAGTGCTTTACTAGTCCCTGATTTTAAAATTCTCGATCGTTTGGTCCTTGGAGAATTTCTGAGTTCTCCAACAATTTTTCTGAACATGCTTCATCTCTTTTGCTGCTAAACTTCTCCCCCACACTCAGGGTCTAATCTTATTCCTGCGGTATCTGTAGGCAATCTCTACTTTAGAATTCCAGCTGCAAAGAGACTTTCCCTACCTCTACTTCTGATCTTTCCCCCGAGTTCCAGATCCCAGTGGACATTCTTCTTTCTTCCCTGACCTCAGCCTTGGTTAAGAACACAGCTATCCGTAAACATTCATCCTCTCAACCCTTTCTCTGCCTTCCTCGCCAGCTCTCCATATATATGCAAACGGTTAACGAGTTTTGTTATTAATGATTCCTTAGTAATGATTTTTAAATCTGTCCCAACCTAAATTCCATCATCTCGGATTGGTTTTCAAAGCTTCTCCTGATGTCATCTAGACCACTGACTGCCCTGCCCCACGGAATGGCCATCCTTCACAAATGTCCAACACATGGAAGTCATCTGAGCCACATTCTCATGGTATTCAAGGCCATTCACAACTAACTGAATTTCTCCTTACTTTCTACAGTGTTCCTTGGGTTCCAACCATGCAGAACCACTTCCCACCCCCTAGGTGGTCTTCACTAAATCTGTTCCTTTGGGTCTACCTATTCTCTTTTTCTCTTCCTTCCATGGCTCCTTCAAGCTCAAAAATAGCTTCCTATAGAGAGTATATCTGATCCGCTAGGAAGGCTTATTTTAAAGACTTAGACTATTGATGTATCTGTCTTTTGCCTTGTTGGACAGTAAGTTTCTTGAGATTATAGATCACGTACATTCATTTTTTACATTCCCAAGGATAATAATAAAGCTGGCATAACAAGTAAGTATTGGTTAGATGTTTGAAAAATAACAAAATGAAAAAAAAAATAAGTGCGTGAGGAATAGGGAAATCAAAAGTAAGCTAAAAAAATTCACAGGGATCAATTCTGACAAATAACTAGGACTTTGATTATTTAAATCTCTTGTTTTTGCTTCCTTCTTCCAGTAAACTCTTCATCAATGAGTCTGGATGTCCAATTCACATATTGAGTAAACTACACAGAGTCCTACTTGACCTGACCTTTAAGTTTACTGATTTACTATTATAATTCCATTCATAAATAACAATGTAGTTGAATGGATGTGCATAAAATTTATGGAACAGTTTAGTGTATCATATTCACTTTCTTCCATCTTAAAACTAAATTTATATACATTAAATGAATCATTAGGAGCCTATAAGGATTCCACCTGAAGTCATGTCTAGTTCCTAGGTTAATGGAAAACCCTTACTAGTTCCTAGGTTAGTGGAAAAGATAAATGACATAGATATAATAAATCTTCTTTTCAACAAAGCATTCAAGGAATCTCTAATGGGATGTCTGCAGACTAGAAAGAGAAATGATAGTTGGGGGAGAGCATACTTAGATGAATTTACAATGGTCAAATATACTACAAAAAGGTAACAGGGTATCCTTCCATATGGTTATGTTCCTGTATTAAAAAGCATCTTATTGAAGAGAATCAAGCACAATTAAGCGATAAAATTTATGGAGAGACTGTTTTAATCTGAGACTGGGTAAAACTGTCCTAGCAATCACGGTGTCCAAAAAATGAGAGGGATGCTTTGTTATTTGAAGAAAGGGAACACTTAGAGTAAGTGGTGTGACAGACATAGTGAATGAGGGCTTCATGTTCACCACCTCACCCAACCATCTGACAATCAAGCATGAGAGATGCCATCACGCTCTTTGGAAAAGCAGCAGCCTGGGACTCAGAGATTCTTGAAGTTGTATGATAACGGAATGAATCATCTGGGCAGCTTCAACATCTGCTCTCCTTCCCTATCATTCCCACCAGAAAGGGTACAAAACCATGGGCTTAATGTCTACCTATTAGTCCTGTAAAAATGGAATTCCTATAGTGGGAAGTAAGTTGGGATAGAGGACCTTCATTTTACTTCCTAAGTTCAGTACCTCTTTCCTTTTAGAGAGCCTCCCCAGAACGAGCATCTTTAAAGACACGATGATGTTAGCTCCTTGAAGGCAGAGAATGGAATGACTTTCTTTTCCATATCCCATGCCCTGCACAGCACCTGGCTCATCATGGTCGATCTAACACTTACTAAGGACTTGTTACATGCCAGGCATTGGGCTAGAAGGGTTTGACAGATGTTACCTCCTTTAAGTCTTGTAAAATAACCCCATGTCTACTACTGTTACCCAACGTCTACGATGAGGAAACTGAAACCTAAAATAGTCAAAGTATTTGCTCAAGGTCATACACCAATTCGTGGCAGATCTGTGGTTCAAATCCAGTCAAACAGAAAAATCTACCCCACAGTTCTGGCTTCAACCGCCGAACTACCTTGCCTTTAACTACACAAACACACGGGAAAGATGAAGTACATAACCGCTGATACCTTTTACTTATTTCCGTGTATATATTTATCATATATGTATATATTTCCATGCTCTGTATTAATTTATTCATTCATTTAGAAGCATTTGATTCTTAAAGACTGGATCTTTTAAAACCCTGAACATATAAAGTGTGGCAGTTTAAAATTATTTTTGAGAAAAGAAACTAGAAACATTGCCACATGTGTTTTATTAGATTCTAGGGAGAAATACTATAATGGCACAAATTTTGAACTTTATTCAGGGAAAAGGAGGAACGGAAACACAACGGTCTACAGTGTTCATCTATGTCAAAGAAAAGTGTGTAAGCCCATCTGGAGAAAACAAAGCTACCACCATTTTCTTGATCCTAATTTCTAGGGGAAATGTTTGATGTGGTTCTCTGAATAAGGCATGTGAGTTGCAATCAGAACACATCTAAAAATACAGGAGAGAAACTTCTATTTTTTTTTTTTAAAACAAATCCTCAATATAAATTTTAAACTAAAACTCAGTGAAGGCATTTCTGAAGACAGGGAAGTCGACACACTCTTCAAGTGTGTCCTGGTACTTGTTGGTGATCTAATCTGATACATAAAAGTCTGGAAAGTTCAGCACAGTCCAGTCAGCATACTTTCTTAACTGCAGCACACTGCAAAGCTCTCGGCTGAGTAGGAGTCGGTGGCAAGTGCTAGAAATGCTGACATTCTGTGCTGCTGAAGAAGGAAAATACAGTTGCTTCATGGGCTCAACAGCTAGGTTCACGTTCCAGCCGTGTCAAGAGAGAACCCAAACTAAAGCCTGTCAAACCAAGAGTATCCTTTTGTCATGTTCTTCTAGAAGGAATTTAACATGGCCCGAGAAAAAGCTGAGAAATCTGGAAGATACTATTTAGAACTTTTTTAAATGCTTGGACAATAAGCGTTTAAGAGCCACCGAGAAGAGGAATATTTGTGTTCATGTACGTGCTAGGATTTTTAAACTCCTCATCACATGTTTTTCACCATTAATTTAAAATCTCTGACTTATATGAAAGAAAAAGGGGTTTGTTTTTCTCATGGATCTTGTAGTAGAGACTTTTAATTCTGTATTAGATGTGGATTTACATGGAATTTACAAAAGTAGCTCAGCTGACAAGCCCTTTACCTGTCTGGTAGAGTGACCATGTTTTTTCTGTACAAATTGAAAATTTTTAGATTTCCTTAATAAAATGGTCAAACGACAATCCCTGGTTCTACAAATTTATGATAGCAAAAAAGACACATTTCTCTCATACATGATGGCCAAATCTGTGATAAAATCGCTTGTGACAGCACAATTAATCTTTTATTACAGGAGATTAATGTTGTTTACTACATTTGACATTTTTCATGCAAACATCGGTTTACTACTTCCACATGCTAAGATATTTTCTTAATGTCAGTGATTTTTTTGGGCATATGGTTCAGAAACATTTTTGATTATAGCTAGTGAGATGTAAACTTAAGCTGCTGGTACACACACCATGGCTTTTGTTTTGACACTTCTCTAGCAAAAGAGGATATGTATGACTAACTTGGATCCTATTTTTAAAAGACTTTTTTTTTTTTTTGGTTGCAGGGAGGAATTCAAGGTCTATTAGACATGGAAATTAGTTTATAGAAAGTTTATCACATTTCCTCCCTGCAAAGCTCATAAAAGGGTACAAGAACGCTATTTTTATCATGACGCTTCGGGATTATGCAAGAGGAAGTACGGCTTAATTAAGGGAGAGACGTGGAAGATACAAGACAGGAATGGGAACACGACAACACACATACTAAGGGAGACCAAGAACAGGGTCCCGACATTTCCCCTCCTGGATGATTCCTATCTGGCTAAAAATATGCTGTTTATCCCATCATCATCAAAAAAACAAAAAACCCTAATTCACCTTCCTCTCCAGCTGGACCTTCTGTTCTCTTTGACCCTTTCTAGGCACAAACTCCTGTGGTCACTGTCTCCACTTTTCTGCTCCCGCCTCATCTCTTCCCGGCCACTGGACAGAGACTCCTCTCGCGGATGCCATCAGCTCCTTCCCCTTCCAATGCCAGGGTCAGTCCCTGGTTCTCGCCGGCCTCGTGTGAACACCAGCAGCGTTTCACAGGCTCCCCCTAAGCTCCTTCTTGAAGCCCCTCCAGCACCTTGCCTGCCAGACACCCCCCCTCTCACTCTATTCCAGCAACTTCGGCCTCCTCCTGAAACACGCTCCTTCCTCGGGCTTTGTACCTCCCTTTCTGTCTCCAAGTATCCTCTGGCTTATTCCATCCAGTCTATAGTGAGACCAACACCTCTTACAACTCACTTTTCCCTCCATCCTACTTTATTTTTTGTCAGAGCCTGTATCAGGCCTGGTGTATGTTAATTTAGCTTCAGAAGGCCGGGATTTGGTTTTGTTTACAGCTCCGGCGCCTGGCACATAGTAGCCACTTAAGAAATACTTGTTGAATGGCCTCAGTGAAACGCATGAACAAGACCTAAGTTCACAGTGAAGAATGCAGAAACGGTGTTCAGAGTTGGAAGAAAGCAGAAGGTCCACAGGGAACAGTTACAAAAGACAATTAAAGTTGCATAAAAGCATCCTTGACTTCTCACCCCCCCCCCGTTTCCCAGAATTTATCTCAGGATCTCCATTCCTTAGCAAATCTACCTTAGGTTGGAGAACACTGAGTTTTAAATAGACCAGCTAGAAAATTTCTCCTAGAGCAAGAAAGATGAAGAAGGGTATGGACTTGCTGATCCTGGGAGTGTTAAGAAGTGCAATTGGCTGTGTGAGTTGTGGTGCCAGTAAGGGCACAACTGGAAAAGCAGATGATGTAGCCCAGGCTGGGCAGGAAGCTCTCTGAATGAAGGGATGAATGAATTGGAAAAGTCCAAAGAGATTCTAGAACAATTAAAAGAACCGGGAATGTGATAGCAGAGTGATGGAGAACTTGACAGCGTCTTCATAGCTAACCTTAAATATGTGAAGACACCGGCAAGGGATTGGATTTATTTGTGTGGTTCGAGAAGGAGTAGAATCAGCACCAGTGACTCCAGTGTTCAGGCGCCAGGTGTCTGTTCATCCCGTGATCCTTTATCCAAGCCCTTGGGGCCTGAGGGATTACAGAATTCAGAATCCTTCTAACTACAGAGAGAAAGATGGTACATAACACTACCAGACGGGTCTGACATCGCATGAAGTAGCCAAACAGGCCGGCCTTTCTGCAGTACACATACTAAGTGGGATAAATAAAGACTATGTAAATTGTCTCACGTAAGTTGAGTTTGCCACAAACTTAGGGAAAAATGTTTGGTTTCAGAGGTGTTTTGGATCTCCAAATTGTAGACAAGGGACTTGTCTTGGCCTTGGACTATAAAACTATGAACAAAACTGTATCTGTTGGGATACGTGCTCCCAGCATTTGTGAACTCCATGATCCCTGTTAGGGAATCTGTTAAAATCTCAGGTGGAAAATAGGAAAAGGCCACTAATCATTAAGAATTTGGATGTGAACACTTAATTTTTCTTTGATCAGCATTACCAGGAAATTTGTTTTTAGAAACTACTTATGAATGAATAGTAAAATATATATTTTTTGGGAGTCAGCACAACCTTTTTCCTTTTTTACATGATCCACCAGCTTTCTGATGGTCATGTTCTTGCCTCTCTTAAGCTAAGAGTTTGTGCACGGTCCTTAAATCCCATGTGAATCTTTGGGACACAGTAATAGACCATAACTAGGGGTAGAGTATGCTCTGAGTAACCATAGGTGGAGGAGAGAGCTGTAAGAAATAGGAGCCAACTTAAGCTTTCTTCATAAAAACATCATTTTCACTTACTTGTGTTTGTATCTTTTCCTGAGTGGTTTTATGTGTGACTTCCAATAACTCTCCACCCATCCATCTGCCTGTCTGTCCATCCATCTGCTTAGCCATCCAGCCATTTATCCAAGATATTAAAAAAAACAATTGCCTTTCTACCTTTTTCTCTCATTAGTCCATCAGCATTACCTAGCTTCCAGTTCATGCTCTAGTACTCCATGCAATGATTCTTTCATTTTGCCTTTGTAAAATGAAAACCTTAAAAAAATTATTCAGAGCTATAGGAAATAAACCCATGCACAAATGCCATACAGAATTGAGTGCTTCTGCCCTAAAAACAACACATGAACTTAAGAAAACATCAATATCTAAATCTAGACTAACTTTTAAAATGAGAGCTTTTAAGTTATCTATGAGCGTCCGAAATTCTCTAAACTGCTGAAATATACTCGTTTCAATTATTCTTCCGTCTTATTTACATCCTCCAGACATTTGGAAAATTTTAATGTGGCCAAATGGGATTCTGTCAAACCTTCCCAAAATGTTCACCCCTAGGCCGAAGGAATGTGAACCAAAGAGGTTAATTTTTTTAAAAAAAATAATTGTATCTCATAAAGTTAAGAAAAACTATGAATATGCTTTTATTCTGATGTTTTATCCCTATAAAATATGTATTACCTAAATGTGTACGAGTAACTCGAGTAGGCTGCTAGTCCTTCCCTTCTCCTCACCCAACCAGCTCTAGAGGCTGATCTCCACATGTTGTGTGACAAACTGAAGTTTAAGGACTAGTGATTCTCACAGGCAAACTTCTACTTCTGGCTATTTTAGATTCTAAATAAAGGTCTTGGATTGGGGTAACAATTCTGATCTGTGGGTGTTTCCTGGACCATCACATACTTTATTCAGTGCTGACCTAGAGATTGTGTTGGGTGCCGCAGATTCAGGGCTCAGCCCCACAAGACTGCCCCCCTTCAGATGCCAATGCCAAGTCCGGGCTGCCACCTGTGCTTCCCACCCACAGGCTAGGACGGAAGGTTAGAACAACCTCCTCGCTGGGTGCAATTAATTGGCCAGAACAGCTCACAGAACTCAGAGAAACATTTTACTTACTAGATCACAAGTTTGTTATGAAAGGTTTTGACTCAGGAAAGCTCAGGCAAAGAGCAAGGTGTGTGGGTCCCTTTAGGGTTTTATGGAGGTTTTATAACATAGTCATGATTAATTAAATCATTGGCCATTGGTGATTGATTCAGTCTCTCTTCCCCAAGAGGTTAAGCGATGGGACAGAAAGTTCCAACCCTCCAACAATAGGCTTGGTTCCCTGGTCATCCTTCGGTGACCTAAGGGCTTTCTAAAAGTCACCCCATAATCTAACAGAAGACATCTTTATAACTCTCATCACCTAGGAAATCCCGAAGGTTTTAGGAGCTCTGTGTCAGAAACTCCACTGAAAATCAAATACATATTTCTTATTACAAACCACAATATAACAATGCCTAAAAAACATGAGTATTCAAAATACTCTTTTGAAACAGAGTGAATGTCTATATAATCTGGCATAATTTTAAGTTTCATCGTTTTTCAAAGTGATGGTAAATGTAGCCCACTTAGATGCCCATATTATAAAACAATAGAGAACTATTAATAGGGCTTAAATATATGGAAAAAAGCACTAATTCATTAATATGACTGTAGATTATTTTGTTTATTAAAAAAATCAAACCGCTGGGGGCACCTGGGTGGCTCAGTCAGTTAGGCACCCAACTCTTGGTTTTTGGCTCCGGTCATGATCTCACAGCACGAGACAGCTCTCTGGATCCGGCTGTGTGCTCAGCAGGGACTCTGGTTCTCTCCCTCTGCCCCTCCCTGACATTTATAAAAAATATTTTAAAGATATTTTAAAAGCTATAAAACATAAAAAAGCCACACTTCTGTCTTATTACTGGGTTCTGATACATATGACCATGACACAAGACTACCCTGATGGAATACTAAGTCAGGACACTTCTACTGCCCCAGTGCTCCGACTCTGGGGAGACAAGGGTCACTTTGGGTTAATGGAACTCAGGGGCTCAGGCCCTCTCGTCACGTGACTGCCACCTTTCCCTCCAGGGCACTCCCCATCCCTCATCTCCCACCTCCTCCTCAGAAGCACACTGCGAAGTCCTGGGAGGGACGGGGGTGACCTCACGACTCCGGGTCCACTCTGCTTCCAGCAGAGCAGCTGCAGCCTCCACCAACACACTCCGAATTCGGTCCTCAGTGAGTCTGCTGTTTCTGAAAATTACGATTCCCTTCTAAAAAGCCAGAAAGCCTGAATCTGCCAAGTCTCCAAAGGACAGGGTGGGCCTACTTGCTCACTGTGCCCCCGATACTTTGATTCTCGTCTGAGCCTCTGCCAAGGGCAACCATCAGCTAATTCCCTACAATGCAACGGGGGATGCAGGTCACGGTAGAAGAGGGCTGCACGCCCTTTCTGTAAAGGCAGGAGTGGCACGACCCCCATTCTGTAAGGCACAGCTCTCCAAAGAGGACTTTATGTAGCTCAGCATCAAGTTTTAAATCACTCAAGGAAGGATTCTGTAAGGACACATACGAGCTTTTCTCCAGCGAGAGGTCAGTGAGCTGTGGAGACGCGCTGGCCTCGAACACTTTCCTTCATCTAGCTACCGAGTGTGACACGCGGGGGCCGGTCTAGCTGCTATTCCTAAAGGGAGGGGCAACCTTTATAGTCAGCTGGAGGCGGAGCATAGCCAGGGCTGATGGGACAGGATGGAGACAAAGCCAGTGGATTATTTAGAGGATGTTTAACAGGATTCAACTAAGAGAAAATGACAGAGGAAGTTAACAGAAAGACATCCAAAGCATCGAGGACCCTGAGTTGTTTTATTCCAGTTCTTAGGAGATAAAAGCAAAATAAATCCAAATGGAATGAAATAAAGTAAAATATAAAATAAAATAAAATAGTAAAATAAAATAAAATAAAAACTCAACACAATGCAAATTCAAAAGGAGTGAGCTGACTTCCGTGTATCTGTATATTGGTAATACTGTAATTAGAAAAGCTAAATTGCAAAAGTTTTACCATTTTAGTAATTATATTTAGGTATGATGCAATTTTCATTTTTTTGGGTTCTGCAACATTATTAGTCTTAAAAATTGCAAAATCATAGCTCCTAAAACTGAGAGCAGGGACGCCTGGGTGGCTCAGTCAGTTAGGCGTCTGTCTTCTGCTCACGTTGTGATCAGGTCCCACATCGGGCCCCTTGCCCTGCAGGGAGCCTGCTTCTCCCTCTGCCTGCTGCTTCCCCTGCTTGTGCCCTCCCTCACCCTCTCTCTAACAAATATATAAAAAATTAAAAGAAAAAACCTCTAAGAGCATTAGAATTTGAATTTGCCCTGAAATTATAATATGCATAAAGGATTATGTATTTATAGTAACTTAAATGATGATGATGACGACATTGACTTGAAGGTCCTTTTAAGGAGGAACAAACCGTAAACAGTAACTTTCTGTATGAACCAAACACCCCAGGCTTACGTGATACCAATCTGCCGTGATGTTTGCTCAACTGACAGACACTTGCCTTCACTAGAAATGCCAGTCTCCAAGGCCACCTTGTCACTCCACTGCCAGTTCTTTGGCATCAACATGGTCAGTCTTCACTGAGGGCCCACGGGCTAGGGTGCGCCACACGGTGTCTGTCCCTATGATTGTCTCAAAATTCTACTCACGACCTAGCAGCTGCCCATGGTTGAAACTGCTAAGCCCAACTGCGTGTGACAAGCAGAAGCAAAACCCCCGAGCAGCACGTTGGCCAGACGGCCTGCAGGGGGGGTGGTGGTGGTCCTGAATCAGCACCCAGAAAGGCCAGGAAAGGGCTGGGGACGTCACGTTGAGAGGGTGAGCGGTTAACTAGACAGAAGTGGGAGACGCGAGGCTTTACCCCACAGCGGATGCAGACAAATTTCTTTTCCTTTTGTTTTCATTTATGTTAACTCATTATTATATCCACTTGTTTGGCAGGTATTTATCACTTCTTCAGAAATACAGGTTAAGAAAACTTGACGATCTACTCCCATGCAGATAAGATTTGAAAAAAAAAATGCTTTTTTGCAATAGATGAATAATTTCAAAATACATACACAAATATTATGTTATGTATATTTTTAACATGACTTGTGATTTCCTGAAATGGGTTTACATAGAGAAAGCCCTGGCTCATTTCATCACTATAGAGTCAAGCTATTACAAATTACTCATCATCTAAATTGAGAGGGACTTTTTGATTTTGGGATGAGCTCTGCAATTTCTTTTTTTACAGTTTTTGCCAGCAGATTTATTTATTTATTTTTTTAAGAGTGGGGCATTTCTTTTTTCTTTTCTTTTTTTTTTTTTTTTAAGATTTTATTTATCTATTTGACAAAAAGAGAGCACAAGCAGGGGGAGCAGCAGGAAGAGGGAGAGAGAGAAGTCGGCTCCCCACTGAGCGGGGAGCCCAATGTGTGGCTCGATCCCACGACCCTGGGATCATGACCCGGGCCAGGGGGCAGGTGCTTAATAGACTGAGCTGCCCAGGCACCCTGCCAGCAGATTCATCTCTCAATTTTTGATCTAGCTAATATTCATGTGAGGAGTTAATAGATTTGTGTTTCATGAGTACTTACCAAACTCTAAGGGCACAGGGGAAAGCCTGAGAGTGTACCAGGAAGGAAGACACAAGAGCCAGTGCAAACTTCTAGACCATCAGCCATCTAAACAGATCATCACAGGCGGTCAGCATGTGATATCAATTTGCCGTGTCAGCACGTCCAACTGTGCTCCGCGTTTATGCTTACTTAGAACTCGATGTGAGAAATCGATTTACTTAAAAAAAAAAGCTTTATTGAGATATCATTAACGGACTATAAAATTTGCCCATTTAAAGTGGACAACTCAATGTTTCTTTTAGTAAATTCACAGGGTTGGGCAGCTATTTAATTTTAGAACATTCCATACCCCCCAAAAGAAACTTCACTAACCATCCCTCCTCATAACTCTCCCCCCTAAACCCCGACACACTATCTAATCCTACACGTTTGCCAATTCTGGACATTTCCCATAAATCAAATCATACAACAGATAGCCTCTTGTGACTGCCCTCTTTCACTTAGCGTAACATTTTCAAGGCTCATCCATGGTACAGCATATACCAGTGCTTCCCTTTTGTTAGTTGCCAAGTAATATCCCACCGTAATAGTCACCTTTCATTTACCCACTCCTCAGCTGACGGGCGTCGGAGTCGTTTCTGTCTGTGGCATATTATGACAAGTGCTGCCATGGCCACATGTGCACGCGTATTTGTGTGGACGTACGCCTTTACTTCTCTTCAGTAGAAACCTCGGGCGGGGTTCCTGGGTCCCGCAGTAACTCTAGGTTTAACCTTCTGAGAAGATGCCTCGCTGTCTTCCACAGTGGCTGCCCCGTTCCTGTAGCAGAGCGCGAGCTTCCCGAGTTCTCCTCATCTCCCCCCAACACTTGTCACCCTGCCTGCTTCTTCCTCCCCGGCCATCCCAGGGTGCGTGTCTCTTTCTGGTTTTGATCTACATCTCCGTGAAGGCTCATGATACACGGCATCTTTTCATATGCTTACTGGCCTCTGTACGTATATTCTCAAGACCATTCTCCATTTCCTCCCCACAAAGACACACGGATATCACCTGATTCCTTTTGTATATCCCACACTAAAATACATATCCTTAAATCTCTTCAGGGCTGATCTCCATTCCTGGTTCCCTCACATACACCCCGTCCGCCTCCACGACACACACATACACACTCCTCACATGCTCTCACAAATGATTCCTTTTAAAATGGAGTTTGATGCCTTATCACAGTTGCTTCTAAATCTTAACCAGTCTTCAGCGCAAAACCAAGTAAGTTAATTGCTATTTGTCAAATATAATAACTACCGACATGTCTTGGTCTAAACTTTGCCATCAGCTTCAAATCTGTTGTAGAGACCAAGACCTGAAACACTGTGGAGACGATCTCTTCCATCTTTACCTCTCGTGACTAGTCTCTGATGCTCCATTATTTACTTTAGAATTCCAAGCTTTTAAGAAGAGTTTCTCATCTCTCGACAGCTTCTCTCCCACTCATGGGAAGAGGGGTGGTGTCTGAGAGTGAAATCCTGAGGCAGAGGAGACACAGCTTCCCTGCCGCAAGAGTTCAGAGTCACCGTGGAGAACAGCATAGTGGGAATGAACTCTGGGGAGCCTCTGACTTCTTACATTTTTCATTATCTTAAAAATCCAGGTTCTGGCAGAAACCCAGACAAACCTAAGAATTGGTTAATTTCACATTTTTCAAATCTAACAGATCTAGACCTCTTCCTCTAGCAGACTATAATCATCATGTTGTTTGAGAATAATCCTCTAACAAAACTTAAAGTGACCCCTTAAAAATACCATCTTGCTTGTAAAGGAACAACTTGTTTTCAGCCCATATAAGTTACGTGATGTTATTTTTAATAGGTAATTTAACATATCTACTCCATGAAGCACATTTTGATCCAAAATGGTTTTATACAAACTTTGCTAAGACATCAAAAAACATTTTTAGCAAATGCTGAAGAGAAACTAGTAATTGCTCAGACAACTTTACAAGCCTCTACAAATTTACTGGAAGATATCGCAATGTTTAAATCCTTTTCAAAGCAAAAAATATCTTTGGGCAAGCTACTTTCCTGGCCCTTGGTCCTGATTCTCTGATGGGGAGCTGGAACCAGAAACCCTGAGGGTTGAGTTTCTTGAGTTTCTTCCATTTTTGAACACGAGGCTTTTGAGAAAGGATTTTCCAAGATTTAAAAAACACGTCTTGGAAAATGGCACGATCAAGAAGGCAGGCACAGATCTTTTCCATCTAATGTTCACCTTATGATTTTACATCATTCTTGGAGAGCTAGGTTCTGGAAAATAAACTTCCTGATATTGGAGGATGCACATCTTTCCCCAACCTTGCCTTCGTAAATCATCTTAGGAGAGAAAGGGTAAGTTTGCATTCTTGATCTCTGTCACCCTGGATAATAGGAGCTTGTCAGTGTCGGAGGTGAGACTTGGAATTTTCGGACCCTCTACCACGGGTACGGCTGCAACCTGCCGATAGCAAGTTCGTACAGGTGTGCCTCCAAACTGTGTATACAGCGCCCCCACTTCCTCTCATCTCTGTCACCTTCCCCTGGGTCCACAGCATCCCGTCTTTCGCCTGGGCCACATATTCTGTTGCCCCTTAACATGGCTTCTCCCTCAAATTCTTTAAGTGTCAGCATAAATGTTGCTTCTTCAGAAAGGCTTCCTCTGCCCACACTTTTCTAAATGAACCTCCTCTGCTTTTTGCTTTGCAAAAATGGTTCACTATTTTCCTCACAGTACGAATTTCAACCTATAATTCAAAACCATGTTTATTTTTTATTGTCTACTTCTCTCACTAAAGGGTAAGAACCATATGGCCCGAAAATATGGCCAGCACACAGTAGAACACAAGTAATTTTGAATAAGTTAATAAATACATGAATTATCTATTATGTATTAATGCATATTAATTACTCCTCTAGTGAATGTAGATCACAGTACAGTCCCTACACATTCTCAGATTCCACTGTCAATTGTTGTGCCAAAGTTTCTACGACAAAAGTCAGATGCAGGAAGAGAATTTCATTATGTGTTGTTCCTCTAGACACTGATGCCTCAATTAAAGGGGTAAACGGTTGGCTAAATTCATTTAATACTGCAACACAGCAATGCAGTCCAAGAGGCAATTTCATCTAGGTATCCAACAAGGACATTATTACATAACAATAAACCTTCTTCCCTTATCTCCATTCTTTAGATTTACTTTCAATCCCTTTGAAAACAGTCACTTCCTTCTATCCTAACGATGTCCTGGTTAAATCTGAAAATACAGTTCTCTTAAATATAAATTATGGTAACAGGAATATTAACATGGCATGAGGTGCTCCCCAAGTTCATGCATCACCTTCTATAGCCGAGCATTCAAATCCTTTTCCTCTAATTGCAGATTTCAGTTAGGCAGAAACTAGACTTGATTGCCACATGCTTGCAATGGAGTAGTTACCCTTTCTCCTGGGTCATCAAAGACTACGTGTCTCAAAATAAATAAGCCAGTAAATTAAGTTAGACAACACTTTAAACACAACCCTTACTAGTGTCACAATTGATTTGTTAAATTAAAATGTCTTAAGTCAACTAAAAACAAAATTCTGATAGACCACAATGCCAGAGCCATATTACCTTGCCTAGAATGCCCTTACCTCCCTGGACTGCCTGTAAAAATCCTACTCCAACTCCAATCTCTTTGTCGAAAGTCCTCTGGACAGAGTTAAACCTTCACTCCTGCCTAGATTTCTCCCATTGCTATAACACTATAAGCTATAACACTATAACCGGTTAGCTCAACCAAGATAGGACCTTCACCAACTGGACTTGAATGTCTCCTGTGCATAGTAAAAACTCCATATGGAATGTGAGAATAATTACAAATAATTTCACAGAACTATACAGCTGAAGACGTTGAAAACCTGAAGTCTCCTTACAATAGAGCAAAAGTGAGAAGTGGAGTTGTTTGGGGCCCCACTGTCTTCTCCCAGGACCACAGGTCCATCAGGGTCAAACACGTATTCCTAATCAATCCACATTTCTTTCCTCTAATTCATACAGCTCTTACTGTCCAAGCTCCATATGGATTCTTCGGTGGCTAGGCAATACCGACGCCACTGCGTTCCTGAAAATAAAAGAGGTAAGGACAGCCCAGTCCCTGACATATTAACACTGTGCTATGTGGGCCCTTTGAGGAGAAGTTCAGCAGAATAAATGTTGGTTTGCCCTCCCTCTTCTGAATATACCAAGCTCATTTTAAAAAATGTTTTCCCATATGTTTTGTGTTGCTCAGTGATGACAAGTCTAGATTTTTTTCGAGAAGGATTTCTTTCTAACGATTGCATATGCCTCACTGCAAGTCTATGGAAAAACACCTTTTCTGACTTGACAAAACCGGTGTCAGTTGCCTAAAAGCATCAAAACAGGAACTCCTTTCTGTGTCTTGATGTAAGTAAGAGGGATGGACCGCGTGAACATTCTCAAACAAGTTTGCCCTTGGACGCATCATCAAGACACTATGTATCCACAAAGTCACTGAGTCACAAACGTGCCTTGTATCCACTGAATATGTTCTTAAGATGCTTACCATGCCTTACCGATATGTTACCTTTGTAGCTAGCCATGATCAGGGAATCATTTATATTAGATGATGGAGGAAGAGCCACAGAGCCCTGGGGACGTAGGCACCGTTAACACACCGTAAATATATTAGCTCGTTTAGTCCACACAACAACGCCGCAAGAGAGGTATTACCATCGCCGTTATGCAGTTTAGGAAACTATGACTTCCTATGGCTAGGCTGGTAAGTGGGAGAGCGAACTCAAAAATCCTCGTGTTTTCCAAACTGTATCAATCAGGAAGAGAGCAGACCTTTTTAAGACCTTTCACAGATGTGTAGGAATTCACCCATTCAAGAAATATAGTTACTCAATCATAGGAATCATCAGGGCAAAGCCAGAAAATACAAAGTTACTATCATTCCATAATCAGAACCAAATAGAAATGGTGGGACAGGAAATATTTTTACCCGATTTACAACCTTCAAGATAGTCAACCTGTGAATTCCAAATCAGACCAAGGGACATCGTGAAACCATCGTTCAGGTTTTTTCTACCATGCTAAGAAAGTCTGCTAATTACGCAGGTTACTTTTAAAGGTTTAATAAATTTGGGATAGGAATATTATCATTTCCTTCTGTTGGAAACTTCTCTTCCCTAACTCCAGCGACTGTTATGAAGGGAGCTGTCGATCAGGGCAGCCCTCCTTTCTGGCTGCACATTGGCATTTGTGAACGACCGAGCTAACTATGGTACCCCACACCTCTGGCCACAGTGCCTGATTCAGAACTGGGTACAACTCCTCTGGAGTTCTTCCTTGGAATTTTTCTAGATGGTGGAGAGTGCCCTCTCCTACTCGGTTGTGAGAATGTGAGTCATGGCTGTGACCAATGGCCATGGCCACCCAGGAATGGTCAGGAATAGCCTGACTTGGAAACTAGACTGAACCACAGAGAGTGGTAGCAGGGAGATGAGAGGGGGAGAGAGCGAGACCAGGAGGACAGAGTGAGAGAGAGAGAGAGAGAGAGGGAGAGAAGAAGCGGAAGGAGAAGGAAGTAGAGGAGGAAAGAGGACATTCAGAAAGACAGATAGTGAGCGACAGCACGGACGTCCCTTACTAACCGCCACAGAATGCAGTTCCAGTGTCTACAGTCAGGCAACCCACATGCAAGTTCCATCCATGCCCTTCTGGGGTCTAACTGTCTAACAGTGCCTTTCCTTTTGCTTAAAGTATTTGGAATTTTTAAAAAATCACTTACAAGGATAAACTTAAGCTGTGTAGGAAAGCATGTTCATTACTTCGTAAGCTAAGTTATTCCCACGTCTGTGTCAAAGGCAATGATGTTAACAAGTCAAGTCAGCAAGTATTCATGGAGACCAGCAGGGTGGAAAGGCACTGGCTTAGGGGCGCTGAGAGCTACATCATAAACGAAGGTACAGAACTTCTCAGTGGGAAATGAGAACTAAAAGGCAAACGCCAGCACGGTTATGGGATTCAGTGAAAACAGACACGTCATTAGGCATCATCAGAGTATAAGACTGACAAAACAAAATAGGCACATGATAAATACAGGGTGCAGAGGAGGGAACAATCTGGTTGGGGTTACAGACACCCATTTTAGGTATCTGTAGCGTGATGTGAAGTTGCACTCAGCTCGACACAGACTGCACTAGATGTGTAACACCCTTCATTGACCACATCCTGTTTCTTAGCAATGTCTGAGGGAACGAAGCATTCCTAAAATGCCCTTCCATTTACGACAGAAAATAGGATGCAAAGCTTTCACTGGGCAAGGCTGGCTTCATGGGTGCTGTTTGTGCACTTTCTGTACTTGCCATCTTGAAACTGTTTAATAATTTTTAACAAGCTCCCCCCCCCCCCACTTTCGTTCTGTACCGTCTTCCTGAAAATTGTCACTGGTCCTTACACTAAGGAAAGGAACAAAGGTTTTCTACAAACCAATCAGACCAATGGTCTTATCAAAGCAGCCAATCTGCCAGCAGGTGAATTTCAGAAGTTAAAGGGCAGAGCACCAGGATTTGTAAAAGCGAATGATTCTGAACCGTGAGGAGCCTGCAGGGAAGGGCACCTGTCATCCGCCAGCTCACAACGCTGCCACCAAGGGGTGAGCAAAGTCACCGAAGGTTGAGTCAGAGAAGCCTGGGTACCGTCCTAGGACAGGACGGGCACAGGATGAAGAATGAAAGCGGCAGGTGGTTGGTTTTACCAGACGCCCAGTGGGGAGGAGCTGGTTTGGGTCACGTTAAATGCATAAAACATCAGGGAACAGTGGACCCGTACCCAAGCGTTACCTAGAGACACAGCTCGACCTCGTGGAGCCCAGGCTGAGGGAGACTGTGTGACCCTGGGGGGGCGGGGGGCAACCGCATTAGTCCGTCCCAGCAACTCCCTGAAGGGCATCTCCCCGGCTCCGGCGCAGAGTAAAGGCGAACCGCAGCCAAGGTCACCCACCTTGTGTCCCAGGCCCTCCGGCGGCACCGCCACGGGACCACGCCGCCCGCACATCGCCTCCCTGCAGGGCTGCCGGGACGGTGACCCCCGACCACCGCGCCACCCCTTCGGTCTCGCTGCCGCCCGACCCTCCTCACTTCCATCCTCACGAGGACTCTGGCCCCAGCCACCAAGCAAATAGCGGCGCGTGGTGAGACACCCCTGTCGGGGCGCCCCGCTGGCTCGGGGATGGAGCATCTGCGTCCGGATTTCAGTTCCGGGCCTGATCTCGGGGCGGTGAGATCGAGCCCCGTGTCCGGCTCTGTGCTCAGCGCGGAGCTGGTCCTTCCCTCGGCTCCTCCCCTGCTCGTGCTCTCTCTCTCTCTCTCTTTCAAATAAATAAACAAACAAACAAACAAACAAATAAATAACCTTAAAGAAAAAAAAGGAAAAAGAGCTATTCATCTCTCAGATTTGTACAGTTGTGTGACTGACTTGTCAGCTCTTCCGGGAGAATCCGTTGAGATGAGAGATGGCCCGTGGGGGCCCGTGGGGGCCCGTGGGGGCCCGTGGCGACAGGAAGGGCGGTTGTAGGGGATGCGAAGTCAAAAAACGGTTCCTCTTCACGATTTTCCAAACCGACAGCCCTTGCTTGGTAGAAAAATTTTCAGGAAGATAATATATGGCCAAGTCTGAAGCACACGGACGACAACTTAAGTGTGTCTGTATTTCAGTAATTCGCTCTCCTAGCTCACCTGCATGGGACTTGTGACTAAAGTCGCATCTTTTCGGTTAACCCATAAGGATGACCTTCGGAGTAGACTACTCTCATCTTTAGAATGAATATTTAAAGCATCTTCCCTTCTGTTCAGACCACTGTTTCCATTACTATTCACTGAGGTATAGCTTCTTCTATGAAAACACCGTGAAATCCAAGTAATTAATTACATGAGTTAGCACTCCCGCCACAGTCTATGTGCTCAAAAAACGCCAGCCATTGATTTCAACTGATTTCAGGATGTATGCTCTCAGAATCTACTGACAAATGAAAACTCGGCGGACAACCATGGTTTTGTATGTACGGAAGACAGTAAGCAGAAACTGTGGAATTCTGTGGCATGACGACCGAAGTCCCTCAGGACGCGCGTGTGCTAAAGATCTAAAGCAAAGTCATGGTTAGGGCAAGGATGCTGGAAAGCAACTGATTGGTTCTGCTTTAGCATGCGGCTTTCGGGGTGATTGTGCCTCATTTGCCTTCTTCCAGTAGACCTAGTTATTTAGGGCTGCTGTCCTGGGAGAGCTAGCCTTCCTCCTGAATTAATATTAATACACCTCTACAGAATTTCATAGTCAGTGACAAAGGCTTTATTTCATACACCCAAAAGAAAAAACTTCCCTTCATTCCTGAAAAAGTTTACTTTAGGAAATGTGGTATAATTCTACAAGAATCCTGAAAGATCTTTTAAAAAATACCAATCATCTGCTTCCTGGTGACATCTGCCAGAAACTTCAATACAAATGGTGAAATTTGGACAGTATCTCATGAACTGAGCAAAAACAAGACAAAACAAAAATGATTCATCTTACCTTTATACGGTCTTTGCTGTTGGTCTTTTGAGGTGAGCAGGGTTATCATCTCAGCAGGGTTGTTCCACTTACATGATCTGCTTTTTTGTGGTTTCCTCCTCACAGAAGTTGTTTTACCAGACGGTGGTCCTGGCAAACCATTTCCCCTGCTATGCTCTGCAGCATCAGAGCCTCTGGGCCAACCTTCTTACTCAAACTCCAAATTTTGTCAGTTCTCTGCACCCTGTTAGACTCGATATCCCAGGTTGAGGGCCATCTAATTTTTCATTTAGGCTAGAAAAGTTGGCAACCCCAGTGGTGTCACACCTAATAAAATACCAGTTTTAAAATGCCATTGTGCAAACGAAAAAAAACCCTACCTTTCTTGTAGAATGAGTTTGTTCTCTTTCTTCCAAAAGTCTTTAAAGTCAGAGCTGAATTCATGCCAGATACTGAAGAAAACATTCGGGGACACCTCCTTTTCTCCAAGTTTTGCCTTCATGAAGAAATAGGCTGTCGTCTCCAAAAAGCTGTCAAAGCACACACAGGAGCATAAAAGCTGTGATTACTTTCCAATATGGGATATTCTTCCTTCATCCAAATGGTGATTTCATTCATACATGGCTATTATTACAAAGAAGACGCAAACTCTTCAAGCATCAACAGTAGTCGCTTACGGTTTTATGTTAGAGTTTTGGATTCGGATAGTAGCAGCTGACTAGAATCCTCTATATACTGATAACTATCCTTGGTCCAATTCCATTGTCAAAGTTAATCACTAAGTGCCTGATATACTACTGCAGAAATAAACGTAGTATCAAGTTGGGACGTATTGTAAGTAGTGGGTCTCTACTTTCTTTCTACACTCTACAGTAATGAAATATTAGCCATTTGTCCCCGAACTACTATGTATTCTCTATGTATTCCATGTTGCTTACATACAGCTGGGTTTCCTACATTGCTGAGGAGAAAAGGAAAAAGCGAGTCCCAGGAAATGGTGACAAAGACTCTCACCAGATCATGGCAGGATCATTGACTGGATACCAGGAAGGCAGCCCGCACTGGGACTGTGGACTGATGTGTCAGTCTTTATTTATTTTTTTTACAAAGATTTTTAAATTATTTATTTGACAGACAGAGATCACACGTAGGCAGAGAAGTAGGCAGAGAAAGAGAGAGGAGGAAGCAGGCTCCCCGCTGAGCAGAGAGCCCAATGCAGGGCTCCATCCCAGAACCCTGGGATCATGACCTGAGCCGAAGGGAGAGGTTTTAACCCACTGAGCCACCCAGGCGCCCCTGATAGTGTCAGTCTTTAAAAGGTGCTGCTTCCTAATACAACTACATGAAGCTCAGAAAGTTTCAGAAGGCCTCGTTGACAAAGAACATATAACTGGTAAATGGTGCCTTTATGACTCAACAAAAGTCTTCCATTCCCATAAAAAATGCCCTGAAAAGGACCTAGGCCAATAAAACCAGGAATGTCATGGAGAGGACACCTGGGCAGCTGGGGAGCGTATGGCCAGAGCTACTGCAAAAGGAGTGACAGTCCAATAACCTTTGCCAACGTATCCCTTTTCTCCCCTACCCTGGCAGGGGCCGGCACTTTTGCTGCTACACAAACCTCTGATTTACTGATTTACTATGAAGCAAACATTTCTAAGACAACTTGAGTTTGCCACATCGCATTGTTCGATTAAAAATATGTGCTCACACGTACCCACATCAACACACATGTGTGTACGTATTCAGTTTGTCCTATAGCTGATTTCAAATCCTTATCCTGGAAAATATATGAAAACCATCTCCTTGAGATGAGCACTAGTAAAATGAGATATGTAGGGTAAATGTGCTCAGAAGGGGAAGGAGACCGAACCTTACACACGAATAAAGAATTCACAGCCACCCTGTGACCAACGGACTAGTCTGTTCTGTTTTTAAACTTGCCTCATGGTAGTCTCTAAGCAGTGAGATTCCCAGGGACACCAGGTTTTAGATTCTGGGGTGAGACGACAGCATGCATTTGAGCACATGTGTAGCTCCCGGGAATTATGTATTTCTCCCTAGTTTGCCTCGTAGGAAAAATGACAGATTAGAGGCAGTCAATCCTGAGAGAGCCGGGCTAAGTGGATATGGTATGTGAGAATCTGGCCATCCTGAGCCATTGTAACGACATCAGAATGCGTCCGCGGGATGTGTTGATGGGGTGAGGACTGCCAGGAGAGGAGACGGCCGGCAGCAGGAATAGTCTAAGACAGATCTGGGTCATATTTTATTAAAACTGATAAAGTACACACATACTTCCCTCCTGAGAAAACCGCTCATTCTCCGCATGAGCCCGAAGACCATTTACGACCTGTACGGCAGAAATTAGGTCTCAGATCCCTGACATCCTTTTATTCTTTCCCACCACTTCTTGGTATTTATGCTTCCTACATTGATCATTAAAGTCCAAGCCAGTTAGTCTGGGCAGACATACCTAAGCTGTCATAACTGGTTCCTCTCTTTAGCCACTTAGAACATTTTGAAAGTTCTACCACGAGGCAGCATGGTCTAAAGGAGCGAATAGAGGATTCAGAATCATAAACAACTGAATTCCAAAACACGATTTTCCAAAGTGTTTGTTACATGTTTCAACACAAAACAAATTTGCTTTGTATTACATGTTATTTTCCATCACAAATACTGTGTATTCTACATTATATAATAAGAAATGTGAATACATATTTACTAAAAATTTTCTCTAAACTGTAACTAATTCGATTGAGGCTGAGTTATTAAAAACCATTCATGCGGGGTGCCTGGGTGGCTCATTGGGTTAAAGCCTCTGCCTTCGGCTCAGGTCATGATCCCAGTGTCCTGGGATCGAGCCCCGCATCGGGCTCTCTACTCAGCAGGGAGCCTGCTTCCTTCTCTCTGCCTGCCTCTCTGCCTACTTGTAATCTCTGTCTGTCAAAAAAATAAATAAAATCTTAAAAAAAAAAATTCATGTGATCATGTTCCCTTGCAGACATTTTTGAATTACTGGCTCGCACACAGGTTTCTGATACTGGTAGTAATTATTCTAATTATTGAATAATTTCCCCTTGGCTTTGTCATAAATTGCCTACATAGCTTTAAGAAGGCAGCAACTTCCGAGTTTCAGTTTTGAGCTTTTTAGTATCTTCAGGTATAAAGTGGAGGTTATGTCTGCTTTTCAAGGTTGTCATAAAGATTCAGTGAAAAGTACTTGCATGTTATAAACTAAAATAGCAATACACGTATTAACTTTGTAAGAAGGATTTTTCACAAAAAATGCTCTTTGTGCAAGACTCAATGAACTTGGGAGACATACGAGATCCTGCAATTGAACCGAAGTCAGCGTGTGAACGTGCTGAACAGTGCGAGTCTCAATGATGACAACCTGTGTGTGCAGCCGTTTCTCTGGAAGTGGCCACAGTGAAAGAACGTGTCACTGAAGTAGGACACAGAGTAAAGACTTACTGGAGGATCACGAATGCTCTCCCAACTGCATTCAACCACCCCACTCCCTAAGCTCTTTTCAAAAATAACCAAATAAATGATGGGCAATAATTTCGACAAGTTATCAAGGTACCTTGTATGCTAGAGGCATTTTTGGTTATATAATCCTATGTAGTATTAGGTGGCACTCAGCTAATTCAGTCATATTTATCTGACATGAAAGAGACCCATCTGGATGCGGGTGGAAGGGATAAATCCCATGCCTTCTGAATTATCTCCCACCCTTTAAAAAAAAAAATTTCCTAAATTGGAATCCACGAGGGTCCCATCCAACAAACAGCAACACAGGAGCACAAAAGAGGGCAGGCATTTTATCTGGGACTTTCCTCACTACCGGCTGTTTTGTGGGACACTCTTGAAATGACGGTGACACCCTAGAAGCCAGTAGTGGAAAGAACCGTAGTTATAATGCAAAGAAAATGCAGCAGTCATAGTAAGAGACAACTCCAGAAGTCACTGAATAATCCAGACCCTGCAATCAGGATTCGTAAGTAGACCTCTCTGGAAAAGATGAGCACTACACCTCCTTTGCTACAAACATGAAATAGTACAAACTTATGGCTCTGCAATACACTCAAGGTAGCCACAGGGTTCTGAAAAGATAGCTTCAGCAGAACTGTTTTGAAATCTCTCAATCCCCACATCAAAACAGAGAGAACTGAGATATTAAAAACCAAAACTGATTAAAAAAATAATCTGCAAAAACACTGTGCCCAATATCACCACAAACCTCCAAATGCAAACAGGGGAATCAAACCATTGACAACTCAAACCCTAAGCTGTGACACTGTCCATATGGGAGGAGGCAGAGGAAAGCACCGGGCGGGGGCGGGGGGGTGTCCCGAAAAACAGAAGAAACCCCGAATCACAGGCGCCCCTGAAAATTGTTTAAGGGATACCTGAGAGGCACAGCTGACACTGGAAGGGGTTTTATACACTCTGGCGCATGGAAGGGAAGATCCACAGTCAGCTCCGAAGTGGCTGGGGACAGCCTGAATCTATGAAGTCTTAGTACTAACCCAGAGAAACGCCCTCTTTTGGCAGAGCTCTGCACTGGTACAAAATGCTGGGAGTAGATTCAAATTGTGCAGGATAAAGAAAAGGATGGAGGAAACAGAAAATGCGGATATTAGAGGGGGTAAATCTGCAGGCAGTAGGAGGTCATTTTTTTTTTTCTTTTTTACCATTACGCACAGGCAACAAAAGAGAAAGATCTAGAGCAGAAAAGCCACAAATGGACTAAAATTTAAAACATAAAATACCAAAAGATGTGGGAGCAGATGAAGCAGTGCTTAGAAATTCAGAACTTTAAAACACCTTTAATTAGAAAAATCAAGGTGTGAAATAAGTAATATGGGCATATAACTCCAGAAACGGAAGAGGAGCTAATGGAACTTGACTCAGCAGAAGAATGGAAATAATGCAGAGAACATTTAGTAAGAAACAGAAAATAAACCTTACGGAAAATTAGCGAGATTAACGGGCTTACTGAAAAATTTACTAAAGTTGATAGCCATCTACCATCACTGATAAAGGAAAAAAGAGGAAACATAAATTATCAACACCACAGATGAAAGCGGGGTTATCGTGATAGATCACATAGGCCTCAAACGTATAATTATCAACAATTTTATGCCAAAATGTATTAAAAATTGAAAGTCTGAGGGTTGCTGGAGGGGAGGGGAGTGAGATGCCTGGGCTGGTTGGGTGATGGGACACTGGGGAGGGTCTGTGCTATGGTCAGTGCTGTGAAGTGTGTAAGACCGATGAGTCACAGACCTGTACCCCTGAAGGAGGTAATACATTATAGGTTAATAAAAAAAAAATTGAAAGTAATCTCAGTTATTTCGATAAGTGAAATTTGTTTCAATAAATAAAGAATTATGTTTTATAAACATGTAATAAAAAATATCCCTTTGCAAATACTTGTAGTCCAAATTGTTTCATAGGTGCATTTACACATATTTAATTACATGTAATTAATGACATATTTAATGAAGACATGATGCCAATTTAACACTAACTTTTTCAGAAAACAGAGTGAGAGCATGTTCTTAACTCATTTTATAAGGCCAGCATTAGTCTGATGTTGATACCAAAAAATAAAAACATATGGGAAAAAAAGAGAAAGTTTTATAGATCAATATCCCTTGTCAACAACAGTAGAACATCTTTCATATAATATTAACAAACTGAAAGCAGCGATTTCAAAAATGGATACTATGTCACGAACACCCAGAGTTTATGCCAATACAAAGTTGTTGTACCATCTGAAAAGCAATCAGTGTAACCTGTCGCATGAGCAGAGTAAAGAAAGGCCATATGGTTATTTCACTAAATGAAGACAAAAATTTTTTAAAAAATTAAATACAAATGATTATAAAAAAAGGCAAAAATCTTTGCAAGACAGGAATAGAAGTAAACGTACACAATTAGATAAATGGCATCTGTGAAAAGCCTGTACCTAACATCATAGTCAAAATTATGCCCGCCATATAATTCCATTTACATGAAATCCAAGTATATCCAAAATTAATCTATGTTGATAGAAAACAAAATAATGATTGTCTCCAGAGAGGTGTGGGGGTAAACAGAGTGAGGCAACAGAACGGTTTTGAGTGATGTTTGAATGGGAATTAATCACTGAACCTGTTTTATTGTATAAATTATGCCTTGATTAACACAAAGAATGGAAGAAAGTAAGAAAAACAAACAAAAAAAGGAGAGCTAGAAGGAGACTGAGAAAGAACTGGAAGGAGACTGCGATTAAGTCCTATGTCTAACAGTTATTAAAAAAACAAAAAAGAAACCAGGGATAAACTAGAGTTTCTACGGACCAATGAGAACAAGCCAGAGAATGCCAGAGCCTGCCAGAAACAGGCCTAATAAACAGATGAAAACGGTTGGCTAATATTTTAAGATAAGCTAAAAGAAATTAATAAAATGATATCAGCTATAATAAACACAATTAAAAGTAGAAAAAGACCCTCAGAAACAAGGTGGTATAATTTAGTAAAGAACCATGAAATTTAAAATATTTCACACATGAAGTCTGAACTGGAAACTCACAAAAGTTACTAAGAAAAATGTATCATTCATTAATAGAAACAGAAGATAAAATGAAAGAAAAAACTTTAAATCAAAGAGAAATGAAGAAAGTAAAGAGGAAGCTACAAATGTAGAAGACATTCTCACAGGTGTATTGTAAAAGCCGCTCCAAAAGATAACCAAAGGGCGCCTGGGTGGCTCAGTGGGTTAAGCCTCTGCCTTGTGCTCAGGTCGTGATGGCTCAGGTCATGATCTCAGGGTCCTGGGATTGAGACCCGCATAGCATCTCGCTCTCTGCTCAGCAGGGAGCCTGCTTCCTTTCCTCCTCACTCTGCCTGCCTCTCTGCCTACTTGTGATCTCTGTCGGTCAAATGAATAAATAATCTTAAAAAAAGAAACAGATAATCAAATCAGTGGAACAGAACACATATTTAAAAATATGATTCAGGAACTTTTTTTTAAATAAATAAAAAATGTTTGAAGCTACATGTTAAAAGGGCATGTCAATAATCAACATTGAGACATATTCTAGTAAAACTACTATATGTAAAAAAGAAAAAAGATCTTTGGTCATCATGCAAAAAAACCAACTGACTTTTGAATATAAAGGGCAGAGAAGAGCTATTTTCAGGATGAACAAATTGAAGAAGTATTGTTCTAATGTTCAGTGATCAAAGAATCTACTAGAAAATGAGATTCAGAAAGTCAAGATAATGGAAGAGACTCTGATGTAAGGATTAGCAGCTCAAGTTTCTCAACCTAGGAAAGGATACAGGATGTCAGACCTTAAAAGTTAAGAACTGTGCCCTGAACTTGAACTATAAGTGCTGAAAGGAATTAACAACGTACTTTAATTCTAGCTCTGTCTACAAGGCTAGTTACAGTACTAATTCAAAAGCAGTAAAAGTACAACCCAGGTTTGTGATCTCCAAAGACCATTCTAAATCATGATCCCAGGGCTACCTGAAGAAATAGCTCAATCCAGGACAGGGGAAAAAGTGTACAAAATGAACCTGGAACATTCTATCAAAGAAGACAGTAAAGGAAGATCTTGTCAAAAATAACTCAGAAGTAGAAAACCAAAGCTGGTGGCACCACAATTCCAGACTTCAAGTTCTATTACAAAGCTGTGATCATCAAGACAGTGTGGTACTGGCACAAAGACACAAAGATCAATGGAACAGAACAGAGAGCCCAGAAATGGACCCTCAACTCTACGGTCAACTAATCTTTGACAAAGCAGGAAAGAATGTCCAATGGAAAAAGGTCAGTCTCTTCAACAAATGGTGTTGGGAAATTGGAAAGCCACATGCAGAAGAAGGAAACTGGATCATTTCCTTACACCACACACAAAAACAGACTCAAAATGGATGAAAAACCTCAGTGTGAGAAAGGAGTCCATCAAAATCCTTGAGGAGAACACAGGCAGCAACCTGTTCGACCTTAGCTGTAGCAATTTCTTCCTAGAAACATTACCAAAGGTAAGGGAAGCAAGGGCAAAAATAAACTATTGGGACTTCATCATATCAAAACTTTTTCACAGTGAAGGAAACAGTCAACAAACTAAGAGGCAATATTTCTGCAAAGAAGACATCCAGATGGCCAATAGACACAAGAAAAAGTGCTCAATATCACCTGGCGTCAGGGAAATACAAATCAAAACCACAGTGAGATACCATCTCACACCAGTCAGAATGGCTAAAATTAGCCAATCAGGAAACAACAGGTGTTGGCGATGATGTGGAGAAAGGGGAACCCTCCTATGCTGCTGGAGGGAATGCAAGCTGGTGCAGCCACTCTGGAAACCAGTATGGAGGCTCCTCAAAGAGTTGAAAATAGAGCTACTCTACAGCAATTGCACTACTGGGTATTTACCCTAAAGATACAGATGTAGTGATCCGAAGGGACATGTGCACCTGAATGTTTATAACAGCAATGTCCACAACAGCCAAACTATGGAAAGAGCCCAGATGTCTATCAACAGATGAATGGATAAAGAAGACGTCACACACACACACAGGAATATTATGCAGCCATCAAAAATTGAAATCTTGTCATATGCAATGACATGGATGGAACTAGAAGGTTTTAAGTGAAGCTAAATAAGCCAGTCAGAGAAAGACAATTATCATGATCTCACTGCTATGAGGAATTCGAGAAACAAGAAGAGGATCATAGGAGAGGGGAGGGGAAAATGAAGCAAGACGAAACCAGAGAGAGAGAGACTCAATCTCAGGAAACAAACTGAGGGTGGCCAGAGTGGAACGGGGGTCGGAGGGAGGGAGTGGGTGGCGGACACTGGGGAGGGTTTGTGCTATGGATTGTGTAAGACTGATGATTCACAGACCCGTACCCTGAAACAATATACTACAGGTTAATAAAAAATAATATAATAAAAGGTAACTCAGAAGTGAACTGAAAGATGAAACATTTTGTATTGGTAAGGCAAATAACTGCAAAGGACTGAAATACCTAAAAATATGCTTAATTCAATGAGATCATCATAATGCTTAAAACTTTAAAAATGTATTTACTTAATTTTGGAAAATGCTAGCTAACTACCTCATTATTATCTACAGCTATTTACTCATCTGCAAGAAATATAGGACAGAGGATCAGGTTTCCTGCATTAATAGGCTAAAATCAGGAAAATCCAGACTTTGGAGAAACAGCACAGGACTGCTGTGGACTGAATGTTTGTGCCCCAAAATTTCATATGCCAAAGACCTAATCCTCAGTGTAATCGTATTTGGAGATGGGAGCTTTTGGAGATAATTAGGTTTAGATGAGGTATTGAGAGAACAACCCCTAAGATTAGTGATCTTAGGACGAAGAAGCCAGACCTACTTCTACCCCAGTGTCTGCCTTGTGAGAACACGAAGCAGCAGCTGTGTGCAAGCCAGGAAGAGGATGCTCACCAGACCCCAAATCTGCCTTGGACATTGGAGCCTCCAGAATGGTGAGAAATAAATGTTTATTGTGTCAGCCACCCAACACAGGATATTTTGTTATAAAAGTCAGAACCAAGACAAGAAAAAAATGATCTAGTTTCCTCCCTAAATAAAGGTAAAGGGGGAAAAGACATGTTGTGGGGAAACTATAATAAAGACTTAAAAGATATCATCTAATTATAATGGTTGGAATTTCTTTATCTCCTGTTTCAAACATACTGTAACAAATTAAAAACATTTATAATATATACGAACAGATTAGACTTTTGAAAAGCGACTGGATATTCTGGAACATTAGGGATTCTTCTTATTTTTAGGGGTAAAAGTGGTTATGTTCTTTGAAGCGGATCTTTCAGAGATACGGACTAAAACACACCGATGAAATCACGGCTGAGGAGGATTTGCTTCAGAGATACTATGGGAGCGGCGAGTGGTAAGACGTTCGATGAGACCGACCTGCTGACTGTCACAGCTGGCTGAGGGCTACGTGGTGGGTCCTAAAAATATGCTTTCATTATGCTTCAATTATCCTTTAAAATATGCTTAAACATCCTTTCCCTTTGCATGCATCTTCACTTTTCCATAATGAAGAATGTTCTTTTAAAGATTTTTTTTTATTCCTTTGACAGAGAGAGAGCACAAGCAGGGGGAGTGGCAGGCAGAGGGAGAGGGAGAAGCAGGCTCCCCATGGAGTCCGATGTAGGACTCGATCCCAGGACTCTGGGATCATGACCTGAGCCGAAGCCAGATGCTTAATAATAAATAAATCATTCAGCCCCCGAATTATTTATTTATCATTTTTATTTTATTTAATTAATTTATTTTTAAAGATTTTATTTATTTATTTGACAGACAGAGATCACAAGTAGGCAGAGAGGCAGGCAGAGGGGCGGGAGAAGCAGGCTCCCCACTGAGCAGAGAGTCCGATGTGGGGCTCGATCCCATGACCCTGAGATCATGACCTGAGCCAAAGGCAGAGGCTCAACCCACTGAGCCACCCAGGCGCCCCAGATTTTTTTTTTTTTTTAATTACAAATGCACATACACAAGGCTATAAGCCTCTTTCAAAATGGCATTCTAGAACTATTTTTAAAAGGCTAGAACATTTCTTAAAAGACCTCTACTGGATATTGTTTTTGACTATGAGTTACGTTCCACAGATAATCAAAACAGACAGCTTTGGTTTCCTTATTTGAAAAGGGGCCATACCACAAAATGAGAATTATATTCTTTCAAACTCCTCATCTGTTTTTAAGGCAGTTCTCTTTCTGGGAACCGTGTGCATAAAGAATGACTCAAAGTTTGGTTTTTATTACAATGAAAAGAGGTGTTAGTAATTATCCTAAAATAGCATTTTCTTGCCACAGGTTAGGATCTATAAGGAGAAGTAAACGAAATATTTAAAACTGAGATACTGTCTGTCCTTGCTATCAATTAATTCCCATCCATAAGCAGGATTTACCCCTAGAAAGTACTACATAAAACCCTGCCTTTAAGCCCAAGTCTTGGGAGCACCTGCTCCACTGCAGTCCTAGAAAGGGCACTCTTGCTTCTATTGAGTTCATCAGGTAGTAACTTTGTGCCCAACACCACAAACGGCAGGGCCAAGACACTGGAGAAGGCAATCTCGATTCAATTACTTCCCTGAAGAACATTTCTTTCGGGTTAACAAATAAACGAATCAAGGTATTGGACAAAGCAGTCAGCCGCGTTAAACCTCCGGCGTCCCACGCCCCCAGGCACTGCTGGGGCTGCTCTCAGAATCAGATCGCCCTCTCAGCATCCCCCGCATCAAACACACGTCATGAAGGATAAACTCGTCTGAGATAATGTTTAGAAAACACTCAGACTTATTCTTCAGCACCTGAAAGCATGTCTAATACGACACAAGAGAGGGCTTTTTGGTACGTGGCGGGGGGCTCCAGAAATGATCCCTGTTATGGAAAAAGGATGGATCCACAGGAACGATCCAGAATGAGGGACCCAAAGATGAGCAGATTTTCAGGGCACCAGGTGCCTCAGCCGGTTAAGCATCTGGCTCTTGATCTGGACTCAGGTCATGATCTCAGGGTCTCAGCCTGTTACAGGGCTCCTTGCTGGGCGTGGAGCCTGCTTAAGATTCTCTCTCTCTCTCTATCCCTCTGCTCCTCCCCGTCCCCCTCCCATGATGTACGCACGTGCTCTCTCTCTCTCTCTCAAAATTAAAAAAAAAAAAGGAGGGGGGTTGATTTTCAGAGTCATCAGCATCTTTACTTTCTGATGTCAAAGAGACCTGCGACCCCAGGTAACATAATAGCTCCACAGCATCCTTCCCCACTGGCTTCTTGTTCCCATCAGTCTAGCACACAGGAGTTGCTCAGGAAATATTTGCTTAAAGAATGATTCTTGGCTCAGGACCATTCTAGGGAGGAAAAAAAAAACCTTGATTTTGAGAAATTTAGTAGTAGGAAAAAAAAAATTCTGTTAGGCCTTTAAAGCCTGCCATTAAAAAAACAAGAGTTTTCAATTGGAAGGACCAAGATTTAGTTCTAGTTCTACCCCAAGTGGATCTCTGCTGACTTCATGAGCTTCTCCAAGCTCTGCCATCTCATCTGTAATAGGAGAATGACGGGGCCTCCTGCCCAATCGGATCCTTACGAGGATTGATGAGATCAAGGAGGCAGTGTGCTCCTTGGAGTTGTCAGGTACACAATAAGATTGTGAATGGGGGTCCTACTACCCTGGCCACCGCTGCTTCATCCTTCCCAGAACGTTCGCAGAGTGTGAAAAGACCTGGTACCTGTTCCTCACGCAGACACACGAGGGGCAATGATTCCTTTCTTTCCTAGACCCTCACATAATTAGGAGACAGCACAGGACCAATTTATAGATTAAAGCCAATACCGTTCTGTCAGTCTCCCGGGACAACAGGCCAGTGCCCAGTGGGGTGAGCACGTCACCCATTCCTCCCGGCTCGTCTGTGCAGTTTATGTCAGTCGGCTTAGGAGAGGGTTTGCAGTAACCCTGCCAAGAGAAGTCCTCTCACTCGGGTTAAAAGAGAGAAAAACACGCTTTCACCCTGGCCCCATGTAAGAGATGAACACTACGGGATTCCATCCTTCCTCCTCGAGTCTCTTTCACGCAACGGCTTCATACGCACGACATAGGTTTGGTGGATATGTACACACACGCGCGCACACACACACAGAGCACGCATCTTCTGGCGCCTAGTTAACGAACACATCCCAGCCCCCAGCTAAGCAAAGAGGTCTGCTGAGAGTAGCGAGTCTAGTAATAAGAAGGAGGAACTTCTCCTTCCTCCCACGGCAAATATAGCTCGAGTTATCAGTAAAGCTGATGCCACAATTCACGTCGGAGTTGTTTTCTTATGTTCTGCTGCGTCTCCGAGCTCTGAGCCGACAGGAACAGGTCATTTATTAATTTCCTCTCTCTCTAATGCTAATGCCAACGAGCTTGGGGACCAAAGTCCTCCCTCCCCGGCTCAGTCGCCAGCGTGGCGGTTCAGGCTGTTCTGAGACGCGGCTGTGTTTGCCCCGTGGGTGGAAGTGAAGGGTCTGCTGAGGTCGTTTCTTCGGCACATTCTCTGATCAGAGCGGCCTTTCCGTGAGTCAGCAATTTAGTCCTGGCCCCGTCTGAGCTGGGCCTGGGGGCGGGGGGTGCTTTCCTCTCAGTTGCCTCTGTGACCGTCGCTTCTCTCTTCTCTTAATACCATTGTCCTTCTGGAGCACAGCAAAAGCGTCACATGCTAAATGACAGTTCATACACAGACGAAGAACTGCACATTTATGACTCAATTTAGTTCATATAGGCCAGATCAAGGACATAAAGCATCTCAGTATGAAATACGAGGCCAAGAGAACATACCAGTTTAAATGAACTGCCAAGGATCATCATCATAAATCTTCTCTTGCTTTTGCCTTTTTATTGTGCAATGTTGGATTTTGTAACATTATTCTCCAGAACAAACTAAAATCTCAAGAGAAAGATCTATTTTCAGTTGAAACCTTCCACAAGTAACGGCAGTTTTTGGAATCCAAATCACCTCTTTACTTCTGTCTCCTTCCTGCACCCCCAGAGGCGCGTACACCAAGTGTGACAAATTTTATTACCCCAAGAAGGAAGAATAAATCCCCTCCATTCACCATTAAAAGGCCTTTGAGGGGTCTTCCGGCCCTTCTAAAAAGCACAAAGAATACTCTCGTGCCAATGACTTTGCTCCAGGCAATGGAAAGTCAGAGGAAGTCAGAATGGCAAGAGGACAGACTGGTATTTCTTTTCTCTTAAAAATGAAGAACTGTGGTATTTCCACCTTCGGGGTAATTGTGTTCTCAGAGCAGCCAACTGCTCTTAGAAAAAAGGTAATTCAACACAAGAACAAGTATCAGCTCATACAAAACATGGAAGAGAACTTTAAAAAGACAAGGGACACATTTTAGGGCACTGATAGGCTCTGAGAGGACCTACAAGTCCCGAAGTCACACTAAACCCCAAGATCAAGCTACCAGTAAGTCCCTAAAAGTAGGAACCAGACAGTGGTTATGGTCAAACTGCGAAAGCAGTTTCTTTTCTCTCGTCTCCTGCAGCTCATACACACTCCGTGTCTGCATCTGCGTTGGTCTCTATTCTTACTATGTCCTGAACTGTCTTTCATGACAGCCTCACTTTACTGATTAATACAATTTTTCAGCACTCTAAATTTTTTTCTCAATATATCATTGCATTTTCATTTCTGAAAGTGGTGGGACTTTCGGCATCTTCCAATCAAGACTAAGTTCTTTATCTGCATGGTTTTTATCCCGTCTACAACTATTTCCCTTAGGAAAATATCAACTCCGTTCTTTCCTATTTCCAGCATTTAATAGCTCTCTTATTATTATCTCCTGATCCTAAAAACAAATACAAATTTTTCCATTAAAAAATACTCCTCTCAGTCATGCGGACACATTGAAAGACACAGAGGTCATGTACAGTTGCTTTATAATTTAATGCTTCTGTGTCTTCATTCATTTTGAAATCTAGCTTCATAGGCCATTCGTCCCTTTTTTCTCTCGGGGTCCCCAACAAAAACCTATGGCTTTTAGCAATTTTCATCCTCATGTCTTTAAATAATGGGACCATTACGATCTTGCTTGTTTGAATTAAAAAATAAGAAGTCATTAACAGAGCTTTTCTTTTACTCCTTACTAACCTATGCAAATGGAATAAAATAAGTTATTTCCATTTTCCCTTTAAGAATCTGAATTACGGAAGGTGTGGATCATCTATTCATCACCTTCCTTTGGATTAATTTTAGATTTATGAAAAGTTACAGAAATAACATACAGAGTCCACAACAGCCTTCAACCAGTCTCTTCCAATATTAACTTCCTATACAATCACAATACATGCGTCAAAGCTAAGAAATTAACAACAGTATCACGAAAGTGAATTCTCTTGGCAGAAGCTCCTGCAAAGTTTCTTCTGAGCAAAGGGAGAGACACTGCATAGATAAAGAGGGAGGCATGGGTAAGGGCGGTCACCTCACTCTGGCACTGGCCTCCCGTCCTTACAATACTGACATATTGACACCAGTTTTAATTTATATAAAGGTCTTATGTTGTCTCATAATTATTTGTGGTTAAAAAAAAAAGAGGAACAGGAATTAAAATCATATGACGTATGTCCTCTGTATTGGAATTGTTAGAAGTCAATAGGAGAATAATAGGGAAATCTTCAGATCATTTCTAAATAATTCATAAAGAGAATGTTTCAAGGGAAATTAGAATTTTTTTTTAAATAAAGATTTTATTTATTTGACAGAGATCACAAGTAGGCAGAGAGATAGGCAGAGAGAGAGGAAGGGAAGCAGGCTCCCTGCTGAGCAGAGAGTCCAATGTGGGGCTCGATCCCAGGACCCTGGAATCAGGACCTGAGCCGAAGGCAGAGGCCTTAACCCACTGAGCCACCCAGGCACCCCTAGAAAATGTTTTGAATTGAAATTACAACATATTAAAATTCGTGGATGCAGTTAAAATAGAACTTAGATGAAAATTTATAGCATCACATGTTCATATTAGAAAAGAAGTTCTAAGACCAATGATATGAGTCTACCTTAAAAAAAAAACTAGAATAGAAAATGTAATTTAAGCCTAAAGCAAGCAAAATAAAAGAAATAATAAAAATTAGAGCAGAGATAAATGAAATTGAAAACAAAACAATACAGAAAATAAATCCAAAAGTCGTTCTTTTTCTCCCTTTCTTCTTTTTTAAAGATCAGTGAAACTGATTAAACTCTAGTCAGACTAAGAAAAAAAGAGAAAAGACACAAATTAGTAATATTAAAGCAAAGAAGGAAGAGTTATCACTACCAACCCTATGAAGAGTTAAAGGAATATTATGAACAATTCTATGCCCACAAATTTGATAACTTAGATAAAATGGATCAGTTGTTTGAAAGACACAAACTACCAAAACTCTCATAAGGAGAAACAGATAATCTAAAGGCACATATATCTACTAAAATTAAATCGATATTCAATAGCCTTCTAAAAAAGGAGCCACCAGGCCTAGGTGATTTCACTGGTAAATTGTATCAAACTTTTAAAGAAAAAAAAAAAAATCTTTGCAATCTCTTCCTGAAAGTAGAACCAATTCCTAAATTCATCCTATGAAGCCAGCATTACTCTAATACCCAAACAAGATGCAGACTTTATAAGAAACAAATATATAAGACAATATTTCGCTTGAACACAAATACAAAAAGAATTATACACCCTGACAAGGTGAGACATTCCAATTATGCAAGGTAAGTTCAAGACTCAAACTGAATCATGTGGTCGATCACCATCAACAAGCTAAAAAGAAATCATATGATATCAATTGATGTGGAGAAAGCATTTCACAAATATCTGACACCACTCATAATAAAAACTCAGCAAACCAGAAATAGAGATCCTCCTCAAATTTATAAGGAACATCTACAAAAAACTCTACAACTAACATCATGTTTAATGTGAAAAGACTGAATGCCTTCCTAAGATTGGGGATAAGGCAAGGGTATCCTCTCTATCACTCTTAGTTAACGTTGTAATGGAAGTCCTAACTAACGCAATAAGACAAGAAAAGGAAATAAAATGTATACACACAGGGAAAGAAGATGTAAACTATCTTTATTTAGGGCATCTGGGTGGTTCAGCCAGTTAAGCATCTGCCTTTGGCGCAGAGGTCATGATCCCAGGGTCCTGGGACTATGCCCTGTACCAGGCTCCCTGCTCAGTGGGGAGTCTGCTTCTCCTTTTCTCTTTGCCTGCTGCTCCCCCTGCTTTTGCCCTCTCTCTCTGTGTCAAATAAATAAATAAAGTATTTTTTAAAAAACCTATCTTCATTTGCAGATGAGTATGTCTATGTGGAAAATGCCAATGAATTTATGAAATAACTTCATAAAATTAATAACGATAGCAAGGCTGAAAGATATAGATCAATATATAAAACTCAGTTGCCTTCCTATTGTTTCCATTGCTGCCAGCACTGTACATTAAAGTTTGAAAGGAAAAATAAATAAAATATATGCAAATATATATACACACATACACACAAACATATATACACATAAGTATATATAATTTACTATAGCACCAACAATGGAACACAATGGTCTAACATTACATACACACATGCACACAGCCAGTCTGTGTGAGAAAAACTACAAAACCATGATGAAAGAAATCAAAGAAGATCCAGATCAATGGAGAGATATTCTATGCACATGGATAGGAAGAATCAATATTACAAAGATGTCAGTCCTTCCTAATTTGACCTGATTCATGCAATCCCAACCACATCCTAACAAGTTATTTTGCAAATTTTGATTAACTGCTTCTAAAGTTTGTGTGGATAGGGAAAAGATCAGGAATCACCATCATGAACACTGCAGACAAAAAGTTGAAGACTACCCAATTTCAGGACTTACTATAAAGCCACCATAACCAAGACAGCCTGTTATCAGTCAAAGAGTAGGAACATATATCAGGGAAATAGAGTAGAACACCCAGAAAGAGACTTACGCAGTTGACTGATTTTTGACAAAGAAACAAAGTCAATTCAGTAGAGGAAACCTAGTCTTTTTAACAAACGGTGAAAACTATATACCAAAAAACTCAAAAAACAAAGAACCTTAGCACAGATGTCACATCCAACACACACACACACACACACACACAAAAGTTCTAAAATAATTGATCAATGACTTGTGGAATGATGATAAGAAAAGTTAAATAATTTGAAGATTGTATGTTATGTTGGAAAAAGGGAACAATATCAAATACATTCATTTGTTAATTTAAAGGTAATCATTAAAAGAAAGAAATAAAATGTATTGTTTCTGTGACTGCCAAGAGTGTACATTTTTCAGATTGCCTAGATTTCCAATTGCAGAAAATGACAATGACCAAGGGCCCTCAGATGCATACTCCAATGGCAATCACTTTACTTGCACAGAGGTCCAACCGTGGCTCCTAGCTACTGAGTGCACACGGCAGAGCTGCTGATAGGGGTGCAATCCTAGGAGACACAAGACTCCCCTCAAGGGCAGCTTTGGTTCAAGAACTTCCTATTGGCTTTGCCAAAACTTTCTTGTAACTGCCCTGCAGCCTAAGACTTTTACAATCCATTTCTTTCCTTCCCTCTCCTCCGTGGGGGCTGGATCTGAATCCAGGTCTAACAGTTGTCCCAGCTTTCTCTGGCTCCCTTCCTAGTTTTTTCAATAAATCCGGTCTTAGCACCTGTTCCTTGGAGAACCTGAAATAACACAAGTAGGGCTACAAGTGGCTGGAGAAAACAAGCAGTGAGACGGGGCTGTAGGACAGGTTCACTCATCATGCCACTTGAGTGGCATGTGGGGCAGAGACAGAGCCCAATACAGTGAAGACCACGAACTACAAAGGTATCACCACAGTTAACCTAAGAAAATGTCCTCACAGGTGTCATGATGCCGGCTATTAATTATATGGCGAGAACATATGCCACACAGACAGTAGGGTTGGCTGACTACTGCTAAGTTGGATAGACACCCTGCAGAGGGATAAGGAGAGAGGACATTAAGCAGTTAAGACTGCTAGAGGGCCTCCTGGGTAGCTTGGAAAGCAGCAGCTATCTCCTGCAATGTAATGATAGGCATGGCTGATTAACAAGAAGATCCAAGAATTAGAGTTGCAGAGTTCCAGAGACATTTCAATGCTCAGAGAAAAGTAGGTCTGCTAAACGAAAGTCAGAGCCCTGGCTGGGAAAACCTGCATCCTGAAACAAGGGATGGAGACATCCTACAGATCCTTGAAACTCTTCAAAGTTGAGGAGGTAGCCCACTTTTCCCTAGTACTTCCTCTGTGCTAGAATACACTATAAGAAGCAAAAAAAATGGAGCCCTCAGAAGCTGCCTGAGCTCTTCTCTTGGCTGCTAGAATAATAAGTGAGGTGACATCCCAGCATAACTCAACGAGGGAAGTGTTAGACTTGAGAAGAGAAAAAAGAGGATAAACACCCAAGGAGCTGTAAGAAATCAGTGTTCATGTCGTGGCAGGAGTCAGGGAGTGGCCCATGCAGAGGAAAGCAGACATGGTGAGGTGCCCTGGCAAAAGGCAGAGGAAGAAATAAAGAGGTTGAGAGAGTAGCCATGCCCAGATACACTGCATAAATCTACAAAACTGAGCAAACGGTTTTTCCCTGGGAGGACAAGGCACTGGTAGCTGGAGCGCCAGCATCACTGAACAGTGCAGAGGGGCCTCTGCCCTTGTAGGTCAGGAAAGACAGGAGAGAGGGTCACAGCTTGAACTCATTAAAATTCACGGAGATAACAGACCCCTGAAGTAACAGGGGCCGCACGATGAGGCTCAATGGCCAGAAGCCTAAGTGACAACATAGTAACAGGCCAGGCAAGGGGCAGGTAAAAAGCTTGACCCGCACAGAGGGTGGAGATGGTTAATAGATCATGGAATCCTTAGAAGAAAAACAAGGGTGCCGCTTAACATCTACAAAAAACACAAAGGCAAGAACAGAGAGAAGAAGAAGGATGGTTGGTGCCATGAAAAGTCAAGATCCCCTACTGAGTTCCTGGAATTGAGCCAATTTAGGATCCAGAACCCAAAGAGGTGATTGGGCCCTGTGAGGAAGAACCTGAAACACTGTGGCAAGTATAGACTGTAATGACTCCCTCAGGCCTTCCCCAAAGGAATCTGCAGCCATCTCTCAGTTACCGTATACTAGGTAGACAGAAATATGCAGACATTTTAAGGACTATGAGACACAGGGTCTGAGCAGACGCCCACAGATTCATCACAGCCACCTCCGCTAGTGTGAGGGGCTCACAGGGCCAAGTGATAATAGACTTCTGCTGCAGTATGAAGTTCGATCACACACTCTCCCCCAGCACACAATTGGGATGACTATGCTAGAGCAGTAGGAATGATCCGTAAACTGGGCTTTTTTGGTCCATAAGGACAAATATTGTGGAAGTGCCATAACAAATAAACACTAACCAAATAGAGCTGATGCATACTTATATTGTCAGACAAAATAGAAATTTAGGCCAAATATATATATATATATATATATATATATATATATATCAGCACTGAAAAAAAAATCACTGAAAACAAGATTTAACTTACTTGGATGATGAAAAGCAATTTGTACATAACAAAAACACATCCAAAATTTGACACAGAGCAAATATGTCAGTACTGTAAGAAGAAACTGACGTATCTATGCTATGTCTTTACTATCCATTCTCAGTAACTGACAGACTGGAGCAGAAAACAAAACAAAACAGTAAAGCTACTGCATATTTGAATAGTTTTTTAAAAAGAATTTACTTGTTTATTTAAAAGAGACAGAGACAGAGCACAAGCAAGGCAGGAGGAGCAGAGGGAGAAGCAGACCCCCCCACTGAGCAGGGAGCCCAATGTGGGGTTTGATCCTGAGACTCTGGGATCATGACCTGAGATGAAGGCTGATGCTTAACTGACGGTGCACCCCAGGTGTCCCAATTTGAACAATTTCTGAGTCAGTTTAAAACAATAAGCAAATCTAGATCACTGTGCTTACCTCTGAAACACTGTGTTCAAACTCAGCTGGTATATTTGGAAGTAGTGATCTCCTTTGGACCACAGAGCATGTCTCAAAGAATTCCAAAAAATTAATTTCATACAGTCTTCTTTTATGTAATCATTATGTAATTAAGGCAGGAAAAAAAAGACAACTTTAAAAATCCCTTACATTTGGAAATGTAAAAGTACACTTCTGGGACAAGGAAGTCCTAATAAGACCTTCACTGAAATAACTACAAAAGAAAGTTCGTACTTCTGAAAAGTTAATTCAGAAGAAGGGAAACAGTTTTAAGAAGAAAGAGTCATTAAATATACTTATTTGCTCAATAAAGTAGTAATTCTTAAATGATCTTGTGTGTGTGTGTGTGTGTGTGTGTGTGTGTGTCTGCCTAAAAACTAGTGACTAAAACTTGAGACAACAACAAGAAAATGAGAACAAACTATTCTTGAATTGTTTGGGAGTTGAGATAAAATAAAAGACTTCATTATTTTCTAGAAAGCTTATATTTTAAAGGTAACCATCAAAATACTAGAAATAAAATCTACAAATTCTATGCCAGCAAAGGATCAAAAGGTAGAATAAAGAAAACTTTTCCTTCTACTAGGAGACAGGAAAAAAAAAGCCCCCAAACACTTAACCATATACTAAGTTGGTAGCAATAAATAAAAATATATCAACAATCATAACACATGCAAAATAATTTCGATTACCTACTGAAGAACATCTTTCAGAATGGATGGTAAAATAAAATTTCAGATTAATTTTTACAAAAGACAGGTCTAAATCAAAATACCCCAGAAAAGTAAAAATAAAGATGAAAAAATTTATACCAAGGAAATATTAAAAGAAAGCTGGTGAAGAAATGTTAACATTAAGCAACATAAAATGTAAACAAATAACATTAGTGACAATAAAGAGGAACAATGTGTGATGATTAAAAAAAACTCCAAATATTCCACCAAAATAATAAAAACCATATAGTTTCAAAATATATAGTTTAAAACATCATAGGATTAAAAGATGAAACTGAAAAGCCGCAATTATAATGAGAGAGTATAATGCAGTCTTCTAAGAATTACTAATGATGTAGATTTAATAAATATAATCAGTTTTTATTTTAAAACATTATATTTCAGTAATAGACCTATATGAGGAGTCTTTATAGAAAAGTCCCTCTCGACCAGCCCTATGCATCACGAATCAAAATAACAAAGGGTTCATGGAGAAGAGGAGGAGAAAAAAGCCCCAATGCAGAATGGCACAGTAAGGAAACTTACTGTCTCGACTCAAGCACTAGGGAAACAGATAAAACAAAACAAAACAAAACAAAAACAACCCCTCTGAAAATCTGAATCATAAGCCAGACAAAATTAATGCAAGTTTTCCGTGTGAATTCACACGACCAGGTCTCACCAAACAAATAACTTCAAACAAAAGCCAAGAATTTAATTTAAAGTGGTTTGGGTTGGCAACACCCCCAGCTGACTGGCGAAAACACATTCAAAGCCCTCTGGAGGAAGCGGACAGGCCCACACCAGTCGTGAAACACAGTCAACCGTAAGATGGGTCCCTGGTTTCACAGAGATGAAGCGTGAAAAAGACGTGCATCTGAGAATTGATAAGTTACAGATTCACACACACCACACATCGATTCTGTACAAGAAATAGGAGTATTTACTAAAACCAACTGCACACTAGATCAAAAAGGAAGTCTTAATGGATTTTTAAAGAGCGTCATACAGACTAGATTTGGACTGCAATGCAATTAACTAGAATAATAATAATAATAATAATAATAATAGGAAAATGACTGTAAACAAAGCAAATGAAATCCATCCATTTGAAACAAACGCAATGAGTATACACATAAAAACTCATTACCTGAAAAGGAAATGACAAACAACTTATAACCTAACAGCAGTAAAATATATTTCAAGACTAATGGACGTAGTTAAAGTAGAACTTAAAAGCAAAGTTATAGCTGTAAATACATGGTTTAAAAACAAGGAAAATTTAAAATAAATGAATTATTCATTCGACTGACAAATCCATGGGGGGGAAATGGGCTTTTAGAAAGAAGGGATAAATAAGATGTAGAATTGTGTGAAATAGGAAGAAAACTACCCCCCCCCCAAAAAAAAAGAGGAGCAGAAAAGGAGATGCCCAATAAACCAAAATATCTGGTTCTTTTGACAGATGGTAACATAGACAGCCTTCCTAAAGGACCGGCCATGAAACTGTAAAGGGAGGCAGGAAGAAACATTAGTTACAAAATGGAACATAAATACAGATACTGAGCTGGAGAACGGTAACAGAGAGACATAGGGGCCAGGGAGCACTTTTCGTTTCGTTGTTTGTAAATCGCTATTTCAGAATAATAATGAGATAGGGGCATGAACGGCCATAAGAGAGAAGGTGAAATCAGGCAGGAAAAGGATCCAGAGGAGCTACTTGATGGGAAATGACACCCTCTTTAAGTAGAAGAAAAGGAGAAGACAGCGGAGTAGCAGAGAGAGGGAGGTGTTCTGGCCTGGAGGCTTTACTCTATGAAATTCAGAGTGGGTAGAAAATTGGGGCAGAGCAGCAAAGGCGGAGAAGTTTAAGGAGGCTGGAAAGGCTGTGAAACAAGTGTTTTGTTTTGTTTTTATTTATAAAGATTGATATATATACATATATAAAATATATATATTATATATATATACCCCCCCTTTTTAGGGGGGTAGTTTTTTTTTTTTTCCATATATATATATATATATGGAGAGAGAGACAGCACACGTGAGCATGCCAGGACAGAGGGAGAGAGAATCCTAAGCAGACTCTACACTGAGCGAGGCCATTGCAGGTCTTAATCTCATGACCCCGAGATCATGACCTAGCCAAAATCCAGAGTCCGTACTCAAATGTCTGAGCCACCCAGGTGCCCCTGAAACAAGAGTGTTTTGGGGAAACAGTTCCATTTGACACTCTCATGGCAGTGTTCTGAGGACAGGCATGTACCCTAATAAGCTTCCCAGTTCTTACAGCAGTTATTACAGTGTCCATCCGTATTAAATCACTACGTAAGGACTGACTGCATCGCACTGCAAACTTCAAGCCTACTTCTCATGAAGCGCTCATCATCCCTGTCTTCTAGGTGCATCACACACGACGCTTCACTTCGAAGCTAAATGGTATGTAATACATTCACAGTTTCGACTTCCCACATACAGTGCAAATACTGTACAGAATCGATACTATAGGAATCATTATACACATAAGATGGATTTCCCTGGTCAGGTGGAAACTTTGGCATTCAATTTCCCCCCCCCAGCTATTTCTTTAGAACAGGGTATTTTGTGGTCAATAGTACAAAAATCTTGCTAGGCTGCATCAACGCCAATGCTCTCCCCCAGAATGAGGATGACATTTCTAATTCCAGACAATTGTTTTTAGATGTAATTTTCAAAAGAGACATATGGAATAGACATAGAGACAACCAAGTGCTTCTAGGATATAACAGATTTGCTATCAATCTTAAAAGTCTACTACTATATGTGGGCTCCACCTTTAGACACAGGCCTTAACACAAAGTAACAGACTGAAATACGCATTGCAAATACTGTTTAATTATTTTGCCTGATTTCTCACTGACATAATTCAAGGCAACAACAGCCCATCCACTTGTAAATAAAGTAATACTAGCATAAATATCTCACCGTTCTATTTCATCATACAATTCACAAAGTGGTCTTTTTTTTTTTTTTTTTTTAGATTTTATTTATTTGACAGAGAGAGAGATCACAAGTAGGCAGAGAGGCAGGCAGAGAGAGAGAGGGAAGGAAGCAGGCTCCCTGCAGAGCAGAGAGCCTGACTCGGGGCTCCATCCCAGGACCCCTAGGATCATGACCTGAGCCGAAGGCAGAGGCTTTAACCCACTGAGCCACCCAGGTGCCCCCACAAAGTGGTCTTCTTAGGAGCTTTTATTTATTTATTTTAGGGAGTGAGGAGCAGAGGGAGAGGGAAAGAGTCTTAAGCAAACTCCACCATGAGCGCAGAGCCTGATGCAGGGATCAATCTCACAAACTCTGAGGTTACAACCTGAGCTGAAATCAAAAGTCAGACCTTTAACCAAATGTGCCAGCCAAGGGCCCTGTAATTCACAAAGTTTTTTTTTAACATATATTGCTAGTTTTATCTTTACATTTCTATCATCAAGTCAGGAACATGACAAGAAATGAGCTACAGCCCATTATTTGGCAGAATTAAATAGCAGCAAAAATGCTCACAAACACCAGTTCATTTTGGCTTTAAAATGTCATGATTGAATGCTGCAATTGCATAACAGACAACATTTAACATTCAACTTTTAAAGTGGCCTGAATTCCATTCTTGGCCCTGTGCTGCTTCCCTCCTTGATATGGGGGGAAATAATGTAAGAGAACAAAATTTTCTGTTTTGTCATCTGCAAAATGGGCACTAGTAATTTCCTTACCCCTGCCTCCTAAGAACAGTGTGAGAAGTGGGGGGGGGCTAAGGTCCCCAAGCCCTCTCATCCCTGGTCTCAGGTAGAGAAGATAGAACCTCCATATTTGTGACAACAGTAATCAGACAGGTTACAAAGCTTCCTTCACAGACAGAGGTGACAAATCACAACCAGGTCCATGGAAACCTAGATCTCACAGAGGCAAATTCAGAAATCTGAGGCTGGAGAAAGAAAATAATAATAATCAAACAATATCTGGCATTTAAAGAATGTGCTTTCAGTGCTCAGATAAATCTCTGCTTCATTAGCCCAATGATATTTGTAAGATATTTGTGGCATGTGGCGAACCGCATAGCACGGTCCTACTGAGTGGAATACCTTGTGTTACAAGAGCGAGCAAGGAGCCTCACGGCAGTTGTTGAGGTGGAAAACAAGCACTACGACAGAAGTATTTGCAAGCCAATTAGATTCTTTGGCCTCCTGACATTTTTGAAGACACTAATACAGCTTGAAACATAAATCCTATTCCATCTCTAGTCCATTTCCAGAGGGCCTATGTCCTATGATTTCTGAACATACTAGAAAAAAAAAAAAAAAAAAAGATTGCCATCAAGGAGACACTGGGCAACATTGACAGCCTTCCTCTATTGTGTTGTCCAGCTTGAAGAAATCCTCTATTTCTTTAACTATTTGTTCTCCCGTTCTGCCTCATCCAGAGTAAACGTGTCCCTCTTCTCTCAATCATGCCAGCCAGGACCTACTTCTGCTGGCCATTCTCAGGTCCATCTTATGCCCAACAAATCCAGGAGGTCAAGTTGCAGTGGATATGCTACCATATTCTATGATGAATCAGTGAACTGTGGTCAACCACTTAGCACTCACCATTAAAAAAATTTGGCCAAGGAAGCTCTCAGCTCTTGTGCTACTATTACGAACCATCCAGTCTACCTTTCCTCACTGACAAACAAGCTTATTTTGTCAAACATTACCTCCCTTTCTTCTTCTTGGACCAACGTCCCCATGGCTTAAAGTTCTCCAACACCCGCACCTGACTGGCTCCACTAGCTTTGTTCTCAAGCCCTCTGGATTTCTGCTTGTTTCGGGGGTAAGAGATGTATTTACAGCCCCACGCTTTCTTTGTCCAGTATGTTTAGTTCCTATTTTTTTCTCAATTAAAAAATGTAGCTTTCACTAGATGATCCCACGTCACCCATAATGTTCTCAGCGGCATCTCTGCAGTTCCCTATCTCCACACCCTCCCAAATTCAGGGACTCAAGAAGGGGGAGTCTCCTTATTTCCTGTCCTCCTGTGCCCTTCCCAACCGCTGTTTCACCATACTGAGCCACACCTTTTGTGAAGCTCATGACGTCACTCATAGTTACTCAACTCCTTTCAGGATTCTAACTCCCTCACACCCACCAGCAGCTAGATCACAGCTTTCTTTGGCTTTGTGGCTCTTCTAATACTTGTCAATCCTAAAATGCAGATTATGGAGATGTATCTATACCTTCAGGTACAGCAATTGAAAATTATTGGAAAAAATATATCCATCCTATCCAGACTCTCTCTTTCTGTTCTTTTGCAAACTTCTGATAAAAGCAATCTATTCTCAGTTTCCACTTCCTTATTCTCTTTAGCCCACTGCATTACAGCTTCTGACCCAATTACTTAAACTGGGTCAAGACTCAAATACAACTATTTTTGATAAGGATACAAATGGTTTTCCCATTACTTAAACAAACAGATATTTTGTCTTGAGCCATCCATTGTAATTGTTGTTGGGCTTTGCTGCCACCTTTGGCTTACCAACACGTTCTCCTATCTTGCTTCTCACTGCTTTGAATTGACTTCTCTCTCCATTATGCGCTCCCTTTCCTCTAGTAGCCCCTCAGATGCAGTATTTGGCGGGTGGGGGGTGTGGATTTTGGTCTCTTTTATTTTTCATGGCTCTGATCGTTTGGGGATACCATCTCCTTGGGGGACCTCATGTGCTTCCATGGTTTCTGCTTCTGTTGGGTTATACTGATGACATAAAAAGTGCAATCATCAGGCACCCTACATCACTGACCTTCAGACTCAAATACTGAATCAAATGCTGCATCACTTCTACTGGTTGACTGATGCACACCTCAAGCTTTATCCTCTCCCCGTCTTGGTTTAGAAACGCCATCTTAGTGCTCCACATCAGAAATGTGATGGTCATTCCAGAGCAGCCCCAGAGCAGAGCAGCGTATGAGACAACAAATAGAAAAAACTCAACAACTTTCCAGCAGAGTAATAAAAAAGCAAACGCCAGGTCCTAAGATGTATACTGCCACACCACAACAGAGAGAAATCTAAGTGTTCCTGTGAGAAAAACTATAGGACAAACACAAAGGGACTGCCTGTCAATAAGAACACTGTAAGACTTCAGAACAGTAGAAGGCAAAGAAATGATGCCTTTGGGTTTCTAAGAGAAAATGATTTTCAGGTTAGGATTCTAAGTCTAGATAAATTATCAATTAAGAGTGAGGGAAGAACACATTTCTTAAGAAATTGTGTATCTGAAAACATCACCTTGCAGACAACTTTCCCAAGAAGTACATACTCTAGAATGTACTCCCTCAGGGCACCTGTGTGGCTCAGTCATTAAGCATCTGCCTTTGACTCAGGGCATGATCCCAGGGTCCTGGGATCGAGCCCTGCATTGGGCTCCCTGCTCTGCGGAAAGACTGCTTCTCCCTCTGCCTCTCCCCCTGCTTGTGTTCCCTCTCTCACTGTGTCTCTCTGTCAAATAACTAAATAAAATCTTAAAAAAATAATAAAATAGAATAGAATGTACTCCCTCTTCCAAAAAAAGGTTGGGGCGGGGGGGGGGGAGGCATGGGATGCCCAAGAGAAAGAAAAGCACAAAATCTGAGAAAGAGATGCCCAACAAAGGAGAGGAGCTGACAGCAGTGTCAGCATGAATCTGAGCCGAAGGCTCAAAGGGAGAAATAAAAATAATCGTTCGATTACCAAATACATTTGACCACGTGGAAAACACTATTGGGAAGGCCTTTGGACATATGGTTGAGTATTTGAGAATTAAGAATGGGCTCAGAAAAAACTAAGCAAATGAAAATGATTCTAAACTTCAAGAAAAAAAAATTATCTAAGAAAGAAACAACCACACCACACAATCTAACAGACCAGTGAATAATACTGAATACGTGTTATTAAGCAAACACTAAAACATTTAACTAAAGATTGCAATATGAAGGGTGTAAGAATAAAGAAATGGGATGGGGATAAGAGTGAACTGAAAGCTCACTACCATCATTGTAAATTAATAGATAATGACTAAGTTAAAAAATAATGACATAGCAGTATAGGGTATGATTGAGAAATACAGCAGAAAATATCAGAGGAAACAGCTAAGAGAAACGCAAGACGGAGGAGGAGAGGGCAAGGCAGGAGGCTTTTGTTATAAGCCTTGTGCTACTAGTTGGGTTTCTGCAACTATGTCCACACTTAAAAAGAGGGAAATAACAATTAACAAACGTGTGATGAATGAACTAGACAAGAAGTATATACTTGGAAAAAATATGAGGATAACAATATGCGGGAAACACTTGACTAACTTGACTACTATGTATCCTATGTAATCTGTTACTGAGTAGAACACCAACAAACAAGGATTCACTTAGAAATAAGGAACAAAAATAGAATCAAACACTGATACTCTGAGGGTATGATGCTTACAAACTTCTCTCCATTCTAAAACCTATAAATATATCCCAGTATTTCCTAATATTTTCTTCTCGTTAAAGTTTCAATTTTAATGTTTGTTTCCTTAATCCTTTTGCAATTTATTTGGTGGATGACCTGAGGCAGAAATTTAGAAATCTGTATCTACTTCCAGCAGAGCCTCATTATCCTAAGGTTAAATAAATTCCCTTTTGAATTCTAAGACCTTGGGTCATCATTTCAAAATGTCTTCATTTTGCTGTTCTGCCAATTGACTGTTTTCAGGTTACTAGATTTATCCATTGAAAAACTGCTAACAAAGTTTTAACAGTAGCGCTTTGCTTTTAAACTGGAACCTAATATGTCTTTTTTAGAATGGAATTAAGAAATCACTATTTTTAAAATGCCGGTATCTTTCTAAACCTTTATTTATATTTTTCATATCAACTAGCTGCAAACTTTCTCTTTTTCCCCCTAAATTATAAACTACTGTTGGGGACGCAGGCTATCTCATCCTTCACTCACTGTCCTTCCAATCTTATAATCGACATCACTCAACTTATTCTGCATCGAATACTACACATTATCCTTGCACTAAGGTACCAAGTTCTGGATTTCAGCATTTAGTTCTCTTTAAAATTAGTTTAAGAAATTCTTTTTGTCAAAATAGTACTAGAGGAGGTAGTTACCGCCTTAAAAATTGCAGAGAAATCACTTGGGTGTGCTTTTCCTCATACTGCTGCTATGTTTGGACCTTGAACTACATGCCAGATTATGAAGGGGGCCGTCATTGTCTTAAATCAATATTTAACAACTGCAGGCTTAGCAAAGCAATAAGGCCATTTATCACTATCTAAGCTCCGACACATCTTATTATCTGGGCATTCCCATTAAAATACTACAATGCAAGATTATTTAGGGAGTTTACACAGTTATTACAATGCCAAATAACTGGGTGTACACGTCCTCGGGGAGGACAGGGGAAGGACGCTCCCCGACCTCCAAGTATTGATGTTAGGAACTTAAACCTCATAATCCATTAAAACAAAACCTCATATCTCCTATAGGCACTGTGTATGAAAAGCCTTTAACCAGTATGACAATGTAAATGGGCCTTATGCAAATACATACCCAAACTATGGAGGTTGCTTTTAAAATGAGGTTGAAATGCTGAAAGTCTCTATCTGAGAACATGGGTTAGCCACTTAAAACAGCAGAGTTGATAAAACACACATTTCAAATAAAGCTGAGAGGCTTGGAATATTATCTTGATTTATTCCTACCTAACCAGGAACATACGGGATGTAACTAAACGGAAGAAAGGACGAGAAGTTGCCCGAGTTTGGGGAACATAAAAGAGAGAAACCTCCATTTTATGTTTGTAAGTAAGAAGAGAAATTAAAAAGTCTTTGACCCAGATTTTAAAAATATGCATGTCAGCCTACACGGTCCTGCTTCTCCAGAGACATGACTGGACAACCTGAAGAGCCTTCAGAAGGAAGAGCGGCTCGGTTTTAAAGGCAAACTTGGAGGTACAAAGGGCTTTTGATCTTTTTGTTGTTGTTGTTGTTGTTATCCCAGGTATGTGATTCACAGTTGAAATGTTGGAATCAATGATTTTTCTGGTTCTTACTTTTAATGGGCCTATATTTCAAGTTCTCTAAATAACCCAGTACAAAGTACCTCTATTAACAATATGCAGCCTCGCTTTTAACGGTCACTGAATATTTGAAATGAAAATCGACCTTAAAAGAATTTACATCTATATTTCAGGTCATAAAAAAAAAATAATAATATCATGGCTATGACACTGTACTAGATACAACACCCTGGTATAAAAAAAAGAAAAAAATGCAGTAATTGTTGCAATGTCTTCATCGTTTCCAACTTCTGGTTTTCTCCTTTTTCTCTTTATTAAACTTATTTTCTGATCTTTTATTACCTTTTCATTCTATGCTCTCTTTCTGGTGGATTCTTGACTGTGAGTAATTCAAAGTCAAGAATTTTCTGGCCTAGTTCCTCATACAGTTTTTGCGATCAATCCTGAAAACCACGTCGCATACTCTCATTTTCTTTAACTTGATTTCAATATCCTCAAACCAAAGAATTCTGATCAATTCATGAATTTCTTTCCCCAAAATACTCATGATTTTATTGCTAAGCAGTGTAAAGACTACAAGCAAAAATAAACAACCAACAAAAAGACTTGATGAGTTATTTTGTAAGGACATATTTTCATAACATCTAAAAATAATCCCCAGTCACTCTGGGAACTATTTTAGTGGGTTAAATAATATACCATAAGGTTTGGCAACTTTCTGGATGTAGAATGCAAAATCTACATCTATTCACTCTAATCTAGGGTTCTATGTGCCAATAATAATCTTACTCTTTCAAAAATTGGTATAGATGCTAATTTCCAGACCACAGTATTACCAGAGGGATTAAAATATATTTTCATTGCAAATATGCAAATGTTTCTGTTCAGAAGACTATGTGACCAGGCATAGGAGTGTGACCTTGGGGGTCTCACCCAGATGGGCTGATGTTATTGGGGAAGGAAGGAGAGAAGCTGTGGAAAACTGTGGACCATTAAAAGAAACTGCTGTTCGAAAAGCAGAAAAATGTATACTCTCTGGGAAAAAGCTGTGTTTGTTGTACACAATTTGCTAGTTCAGCTACTGTGTTCAATTCGATATTTATGTGATCAGGCTAACTTCTCACAACAAATGGAGAAAAGCAAGATCAAAAGGACTAACTGGTGGGCCACGGACCTGAAAGGAGCAGCTGCTTTCCTCCTCGACACTCTGCTGATAGCCAACTACAGCAGAGCGAGAATACGGACGCCTGTGTCCCTCCCTCTACCTCTGATTAAAACTCCGCAAGGGAAACGCGGCTGTAGTTTCTACTGGCCTCAGTCTCTCATGATGTTGCCTTTCAGAACAAGTGGTGTGCAAACCAGTCAAAAAAATTCTTCATGCTAATTTTCACATAAGTTTATCCGTATCTGATGCAAGCCATCACGGACAATAAAAAAATGAGACGATATGGGTTTTATGATGTAGCAGTCTTAACACACACACAAAAATCAATTTATAAAAGCTCATTCACTATTCACAACATTCTCTCTTTCATCCCTTATTTTCTTATATTGCTGGTTATTAGCTTTAAAAAAGTTGCCTCATCCACAGCCTGTGCTGGGGCAGCCCAATGTCACCTGTCCAGGAGTCTGTGAGACTCACCCTTTTGAGAATCTGCAATAATCACAATGGGTAAAATTCAAGCTTGAGCTATTATTGCCAAGTTAGTAGGATAAACGTTGTAGAGCCATGATAATATCAAGGAATGATACCAGGCTTTCTCTGTGCTAGACACTGCTCTGTTATTCTCCACATTTCAGAAATAAGGGAATTTTAGAAATTGGGAAATGGGGGTTGGGAAATAGAGAGTTTCAAAAACGTTCCCCAAATTAAACAACTTTGAAAACAAGGGGTAAACCTGGATTTGGTAACCATTCCACCATATACCCGGCCAGGGGTGGGACCCTCCGCTGTCACCTGCTTCATTCCCAGACCTCCTGAGTCTGCCTACCTTTACCTTGGACTCCGGAGGGCTCTGAGAATCCATCTGGAAGGGTGACTTAATTTAAGGTAGTTCTCTGTAATGTGTAACCAAATGAGCCCTCGAGTAACTATTTACAAAGCAGATTTGTAATTTGCCTCAGGAAATATGTGTATAGATGAAGTCACTTAGAATGGTTTTATTTTCTCTCAGTTTCGTTCTACCTGGAAAATATCTTCTCCTCCCTCTGAAAGTAATTTTAGATGATTTTTGTTCAACTGCTTTTCTAGAATCTACTGTCCTAGCAGGTTTCTCAAACCATAGAGCCCTGACGGGTCTAAGTCATGACACACAGTCAAATACACCTGCTAACTTGAATTAATCCCATCATTTCTACTTTCTATTTTCTAAAGTTTAAAAATCAGTGGTCAAAATAGCATAGTCTATCTTTCTTACATTATCTTCACCCTCCCCACCCAGTCTAAGAACATAGCTGTCAGCATCCCATGATAATGTGGTGACTTCATTACTCTCCTTGGTTAGGATAAAACTATATGAGTTTTAACTTCCATCAAATTGGAGAATGTAGCTTCTGGACAGATTTTAGTCTATATACAAGCCCCAAATAGATTTTTGAATATTGGAATGGGGAAGGTCTTCTCAACTCTACATGACAAGTTTCTATTTTGAAAACAAAACTTTGCAAAAGGGGAGTAATTCTGTGATGTCATTTTTCCCCTTTATAATTAGCAACCAAAATTGAAAGGAAACACACCAAACTCTGAGGGAGAAGGTCCTGAAGTCCTCCGATTCAGAATTCACAAAGGCGAACAAAAACTTTCAAGAGACCAACACTAATACTTTTTATAGGTGACAAGGGCCAGCAAAAATCTGCACCCGGCGTCATAGGTTTCTGTATTATTAAAAATCAGTGCATTTTATAAAAGTTTAAATAACACAGCCACAGAAGAAAATCCCTTTGTACAAAGAAAAGTGCCATCCCGAAACTTTACCACCTGGCCTGAAGGTAAAAGGTAAGACACACAGCGTCCACCACCGATCTTGGGAAGCCTTCCTCTGACCAGCCTCCAAATGGTAAACCTTCTGGCAGGACCTGAAGTCGTTAGCCAGAAATCCAAATTGGAAAATAACAAACTCCAACTTTGTTTTACTTTATCGATATTGTTAAGTGAATGATGTCATTGTTTAGGGGTTCTGCAAAGACATTCCATGTCACTTTGGTTTTAATACCAGCCTGGAGCCTGTCTGGTCTGCCAGCATGAGCCAGATAAACAGAGACCTGCCGCCTTCCTGTTCATCTCGGATAGTTCCTCGGAAAGATTCTGGAAAATATGCCTATTATGAACTAAACATTTCACTTTTCATTTTATCCATGTGCCAGAAGTCCATTCCTTGGATAAACACTTTACAAACTGACACTCTAAAAGTCACTAAACATGATAAAGTATGTGTGCATCATTTCAGGACTGATTAAATATTTTCTCTCCCATGACAAATGAACAGTTACATACTATATGCAACGATTGGAACCAACATTCCTTTCCTCTCTTTCCTTCATTTTGTCTCTATTTTGCACGAAAGATTAATTTTCCATTTCAGCTCATTCGTTATGCAATCTTGGCTTTGGTAAAATACCACTCAAGCAGTATTACACGCAGAAATAGTATTTATTTATTTTTTTTTAAACATGTGATTGAAAATGCTTTCCCAAATGTGCTTTCTTCCCCTCTATGTCTCGCTTTTTATTACGGGTTGTTTCCAACCGCCTTTGTTATTATTTATATTAAATGGGGGAGGGAGAAGAACTAGTGTATTCTATTTAAAAATTTTTAAAAAGGATTGGGAGTAGGAGGTATATTAAGTGTATGTTAAAACTACACGGTCATTCTTCACATCCCAGCCTGCTGCCAAAATAAAGCACCTTAATTCGTTAATTCTGTAAGTACGATAATAATCATTGCTTCTCTACTTCCTAAAGGCACCGTTGTCCCACTTGTGATGAGACCGGTTACATTCTACTCTCTCTTGTCTTTAGCTCCCGGGGTGGAAGGTGGGACAGGGTGGGGGGCACTTCCATTCTGAAACACATATTAAAAGCAGAACTTTACATAAAAACTTCTGTAAGATGTATGTCCTCTTGAAAAATAGAAACGTCTTTGAAACGAATGTTTTAATCTAAGAAAAAGCACAAACTTCCTGAAAAAACGAAATAGCTCTTTTACAATGAAAACAGTCCTTTAAAATGAAGAAAACAAATTACTTTGTTTTCCATTACCCACACAGGGTGTCACAAGTTAATTATATCTTTCTCATCCTTTTCCCTTTATCTGGAACATCATGTAAATTAACTGACAAAGGTAAGTTACCTAATGTAATAGTTATAATTCAGATCTTACTTCTAGTCATTTCCATCTGTTTATTGCTGTCAGAATAATAAATTTCGTGGAGCTAACGGAACTGATGGCTGAAACAAACGGTTTCTAAAATCTGTTCGTTTTCTATTCCAAAAGCCAGTTTCACCGTACAATATGTATTTTACCAAAGGAACTTAGTTAAAAAAATTCTAAGAAAAATTTGAAGTTAGCCACAATTTACAAATAAGGATCTCTGAGTATCAGAAGTCAATTTTATAACTCCCGCTTTCATTGTTCTTGAAATAGAGATACAAAGGAATTGGCTATTTATTAGACAAATCCAGAACCCCGACATTCCCTCCTTGTGAGCCGAGACAGACACTGAGGGAAAATAAAAACAACATATTTGGTCTGGTGATATTTTTCCACAATTGAAGAGAACTGCTTTTGTTAATTAAAAATAAAATAAAAGCAGAAGCTGAAATAAACACATACAGTGTGTATGCAGCCAACCTTGACAAGATTCTGCTGAAACCCATCTTGTAATACAATAGGATATTTTGGCTTGTCCAGTGAAATCATCTGAAGACAAGAGTATGTTCGTCCGATCTGTATGTGGGTTTTGGGTATGGTTCAAGAATCATCTGCTCAGGGGCGCCTGGGTGGCTCAGTGTGTTAAGCCACTGCCTTCGGCTCGGGTCATGATCTCAGGGTCCTGGGATCGAGTCCCGAATCGGGCTCTCTGCTCAGCAGGGAGCCTGCTTCCTCCTCTCTCTCTCTCTCTCTGCCTGCCTCTCTGTCTACTATGATCTCTCTCTGTCAAATAAATAAATAAAATCTTTAAAAAAAAAAAAAAAAGAATCATCTGCTCAGTTGTCTTACTTTCTGGGAGAACGGAAGAGTTCAAACTCTTTATTTAAAAGCTATACATTTGTGTTCATGTGAAATAGGAACACAGTCCCACTTCTGAGATTAATAGCAAAAATGTGTGAGTAAATAGACAAAATTAGCATATAAAAATGTCATGCTTACAAATGGAACATGAAAAAAAGTCTGATTTGCTTTAAAAAATATACTAACCTAAATATTCTCTTGAATATTTTTATTATGTAAGGAAATCATAAAATGACCCCAAACCCCCATAATATTCCACTATAGAAAAAAACTCTAGTTAGTACCTAGATAAAAGTTCACTTATCCATTTTATTTATATATTTTTATTATATGTTGTTAGCCAACATATAATACATTGTTAGTTTTTGACAGTGTTTGATGATTCATTAGTTGCTTATAAAACTGATGAATTCGTGTATAACTCCTTTCCAAGCATTCTGAGTTTGTGTAGTTTACAAAATGTTTTCATGAACATACTTCTCTAGTAAACATCTCTTACTAGCCCCACCTGAGGGAATTTGAGGAAACTGTATACTGCAAAGAACAAGAAAGGTATTCTGTTCCTAGAGCCCTAGAAGACGGAAGGAAGGATGAGGTTACATGCCTTTTACACACAAGGAAGCTGAGGTCCAGGCGCTTTCTGTGGTTTTTCCAACTGTAATTCTAAGGTAGAACTCTCAGGGCCCTGTCCACCACACTGGCTTGCCTTAACAACTGTAGCGAGTGCATGGAATGCTAAATTGCCTCAAAAACTTTGAGAGTCAGGTAAGTTCCATCACAATACGATCCTCAAGACACAACCCAACTCAGCTATCGCAACGACCTGTACATGACTCTCAACTAGTTCTAGAGAAATGAAAGCACATTTGTCACTGATTGTCACTGGGACTCTGGGATAGGGTACAAAGTAAAACTAAAATGTCGTGTGTTGGGGCACCTGAGTGGCTCAGTCAGTTAACTGTCTGCCTCTGGCTCAGGTCATGCTCCCAGGGTCCTGAGATCGAGTCCCGCATCAGGCTCCTTGCTCAGCAGGGGGTCTGCTTCTCCCTCTGCCTGCCATCCCCCCTCCCCGCTTCTGTGCACTTTCTCACAAATAAATAAAATCTTAAAAAAAAAAAAAAAAAGTCTTGTGCTGTGCCAGTATGATTGAGATAAAAATAGAACCTCACAAAGAAATTCCTTTAAGATGCTTTCCATATAGTCATTCATACAACCAAAACGTCCCTGTGCATTTGCGACCTCAAGGTCAGGAAAATGAAAAAGTTCAGGTTTGCTGCTACTTAAACGTGAAGACCAAGCAGAGTCCTTGTGTTTATAGACCATCTTAGCGTCCAGAATGGACTGCAGCTGGCTTGATAATAGGACACACAGAACGTACTAATAGCCTAGAACAAACAGCAAATAAAGGGGGGACAAGACTGAGAAGTTGTCTGCCGGGACACACACTCCCGGTTCGGCTCCCCCCTCCTCTCCTTCAGGGTCTTGCCTCGGCCCCTCACAGGGATCGAACAGAGAGTAGAGGGGTGGCATTTTGTTTTCAATTTTGGGTTTTTTTTGGGGGGGGGTGGATATGGCGGGGAAGGTTAGGTAGAGGGGTTTCTGCACAAAGAAACACTAGCCAAAGACACTATCAAAGCTGAGGCCTTGGGTTCCCAAGAAGTTCTCACTGGTAGAGAGAACATCTGGTGAACTGCTGCTTGGCGGGGAATGGGGTGGTTTACAAAATGGCTGGGCAGGAGACCCCGGACTCTAGACTCTGGGTTAAATCCACAATTCCGGAGCTGCAGGACAGGAGCCAGCCAGCCTGGCTGAGGGAAACCCCTTCAGCACATCAGGAAGAAATGCACCTGCCCGCTCGCATGCACAGTTCTAGAAAAGCAGTGACTTCGGCCCAGACTGCTGTACTTCCAGACTGCAAGGCAAGTGTGGGGTTTTGTTTTCAGCCTAGCTTCTTCAAAGCCGCCCGGGGTCAGAATAGCTATTGTTCGGCGAATGACTGGCCAGAGGTTACACCGAAGCCCCCAGAGCCTGGGAGACTTCTACCATTTGTTCATGGATCTGCACACATCCTGGGGAAAGGCTGCAAGTCAGCCTCACATCCGGGTCCGAAGGACCCCGAGCAGGCGCAGCCTCGTAAACTGGGGCACAGCCTTCCCCGCCCCTGGGGTGGACTGTGATCCCAGGAGGATCCTTCTTGGCTATCTCCTTCCCTGGTTCTTTCTGTTAAACTTCTCACTGCTTGACCATGGAGCTGTGAGTGCCCGCTCAACTGCTTTACATTAAGACCTCCAGTGTTTGAACAAACATGTAGGCACGGCATTTTCCTCTATTCCAAATAAAGTCAGTCCTCTTACATAGAGCTGCAGACCCCTGGGCCCAATGTCTGTGTCTCTACACAAGAGCTAAAGTTAGAGGTGAGACCACTGTCCCACTTGTCCCAAACTGAGGCTTTTGATCTTCAAGCAGGAACTGAGGGGGCAGACTCTAGTCTTTTAGGCTTGCACTTCTGGGTGTATAGAGATCCCGCATCCTAACCATCAGCTAGAGGAGAAAATGTGCGGTCCAATACTCTTGGTCTGTCACCCTAGGGGGAGAGCTTACATCTTGCAAATGGGGGCTCGGTTGAAAGAGCAGTTTCCGTAATATTGAACTAGAAAGAATGGATTGTGGCTCCGATGACACAGACTCCCACTGTTCTTGCCAAGATTAAGTAGGTTGTCTCCAGTGAATGATTCTCCATTCGCTGGATGCCCTTAGAACATTTTGTAGAGATGTTAAGTGATTGTTTTACATCATTTTCTCCAGTTAAATGTTTATTTTATGGGATAAGACTTTGTTTGGTAAGTCAGTCTCCTAAGTTCAAGTATTTTAGTAAAATCCACATGATGAGGGGGTTCTACATAGTTCCATATAACTTATCTAATTATTTTGAAGTGATCTCCACCCGATTTACAATCTAAGTATTGCTTCTTATGTCACAGATAAGGACAGAGATTCAAAAGTCATGGTAAGTCCTTGAAGCCACATTGGAGCAAGTGCAGTTATACAGATGTGATACCAAAATCTATGTTCCATGACCAGGCGAGGCTGCCCATCATCTGATCCAATGGAGCCAGTGAAGAACATGAATGAAACCAATAAATACATGGCCAGAATCTGAAATCTGTCTGTGGTTTCTATGACTACCACCAAACGTTTCTAACCCTAGTTAAGATAATAACGTGCATATAATATAGCAAATAACATCTACAAGCTAAGCATCTGGCAAATACTAGCTAACTTAATTCTCATCTCCAGAGTAGGTACTATTATCCTGGAGTTATGGTACTGGCCCGGAGCTAACACATGAAGAGCAGGATTTGGACTCCAAGATGGCTGCCTTCCTGAAGAGAATCACTACTGATCGTTGACCTGGTCATGTTAACATTGCTACAAACATGGAACAAAGATTTACTTCTTTGAGAAATGTTTCATATGATTCATTATTCTTATTCTTATTTTTTGTGTTTTTAAAGATTTATTTATCCATGTGAGACAGTGAGAGAGAGCACACAAGCAAGCAGGAGGAGGGGCAGAGGGAGAGAATCCTCAAGCTGACTTCCCGCTGAGCATGAAGCCCAACCTTGAGCTCAATCCCATGACCCATAAGATCATGACCTGAACCGAACACAAGAGCTGGACACTTAAAGGGCTGAGGCACCCGGGCACCCCTTTATTTTTATTTTTGAATTTCGGGACTGTTTAATTCTAAAAGATGGCTCTTTCACTAACAGATTAATCCTGAGGCAGTTTCTGTTTCATGGAACGAACTAAAATTTCTGTTTGTCATCATTTAAGGACTTGACGTTCTTTGTTTTATCCCACTACAGCTGACGTACAATGTGTTAGTTTCAGGCGTACAATACAGGGATTCAGCAATTCCACACTCAGGGCTCACTGCGGTAAGTGCGCCATTAATCCCTTCACCGATTTCACCCATCCACTGATGCGCCTCCCTCTGGAAACCAACTGTTTGTTTTCTATAGTTAAGAGTCTGTTTTTTGGCTGGTCTCTCATTTTTGTTTTGTTTCCTAAGTCTACCGATGAGTAAAACCATACGGTGTTTGTCTTTGGCAGATATATTTCACAATGCGTTATACTCTCTAGATATATCCATGTTACAAATGGCAAGATTTCATTCTCTCTCATGGCTGAGTCACCATCCAAGGTCTACGTACCACATCTTTTTACCTATTCCTCTAATGATGGACATGTGGGCTAGTTCCCTAGTGCCTGTCGTAAATACTGCTGCAATCAACACAAGGGTGCATGTATCTTTTCAAATTAGTATTTTCATATTCTTTGGGTAATTACCCACAAGTGGAATTATTGGATCATATGGTAATTACATTTTTATTTTTTGGATGAATTTCCATAGTAGTTGCTCCAGTCAGCATTCCCACCAATGGGGCAGGAGAGTTCCTTTTCTCTGAGTATCCTTACCAACACTTGTTTGTTGTGTTTTTGATTGTGGCCACTGTGATCACTGTAAAGTGACATCTCACTGTAGTTTGAGTTTTGAGTTTTTTCACTCATCATCTCCTTGATGATGAGTGATTTTGTATGTCTTTCCACATGTCTGTTGGCCATCTGGGTGTCTTCTTGGGAGAAATGTATGTTGAGGTCTTCTGTTCATTTTTAATTGGATTATTTTACGTGTGTGTGTGTGTGTGTGAATTATATGAGTTCTTTGCTTTTTTTTTTTTTAAGATTTTATATATTTACTTGAGAGAGACCATGAGGGGAGGGATAGAAGGAGAGGGAGAAGAAGACCCCCTGCTGAGCAGGGAGCCGGATGTGGGATTCAATTCCAGAACACTGGGGTCATTACCTGAATGGAAGGCTTAATCGACTGAGCCACCCAGGCACCTAAAATGAGTTCTTTATATATTTTGATACTAACCCTTTATTGGATAAGTCATTTGCAAATATTTTCTCCCATTCTTAGGTTGTCTTTTAGTTTTGTTGAATCTTTCCTTTGCTGTGCAGAAGCTTTTTATTTTGATGTAGTCTCAACAGTTTATTTTTGCTTTTGATTCCCTCACCTAAGGAGACATATCTAAAAAATGTTGCTATGGCTATTATCAAAAAAATTACTGCCTGTGCTCTCTTCTAGGATTTTTATGTTTTTAGGTCTCACATTGAGGTTCATGATCCATTTTGAGCTTATTTTTGTGTACAGTGTAAGAAAGTGCTCCAGCTCCATTCTTTTCCATGTGGCCTTCCAGTTCTCCAAATACCCATTTGCTGAAGCGATTGCCTTTTTCCTGTTACATAATCTTGACTCCTTTGTCAAAGATTAAATAGCCACATAGTTATGGGTTTATTTCTGGGCTCTCTTTTCTGTTCCACTGATCTTTGTGTTTATTTTTGTGCCAGTACCATCTGTTTTGATTACTACAGCTTTGTAATATAGCTTGAAATCTGGGATTGTGATACCTCTGGTTTTATTTTTTTTTCAAGACTGCTTTGGCTATTCAAGGTCTTTGGGCATTCCATACAAATTTTAGGATTATACGTTCTCATTCTATGAAAAATTCTGTTGGTACTTTGATAGGCATTGCATTAAATCTGCAGATTTCTCTGGGTGGTATAGATATTTGAACAACATTTGTTTTTCCAACCCATGAGCATGGGATATCTTTACATTTATTTTTGTTGTCTTCAATTTCTTTTAACAATGTCTCATAGTTTTCAGAGTACAGGATTTCATCTCTTTAGTTGAGTTTATTCATAGGTATTTTACTACTCTGGGTGCGATTGTAAATGGGATTATTTTCTTAATTTCTCTTTCTGATGCTTCGTTTAGTGTACAGAAGTGAAATGGTGGGACATCTGGGTGGTTTGGCCTAAGCATCTGCCTTCTGCTCAGGTCATGATCCCAGGGTGCTGGGATCCAGTCCCGCATCGGGCTTCCTGCTCAGCGGGGAGCTTGCTTCTGCCTCTGCCATGCTCCCTCTGCTTGTGCACTCTCTCTCTCTCTCTCTCTCTGAGATAAATAAAATCTTTATAAAAAATAAGAAATAAAATGGATTTCTAGCCCTTGATTTTGTGTCCTGCAGCTTGACTGAATTCTTTTATCAACTTTAATATTAGACCCCAGTGGTGGAGTCCTCTAGGTTTTCTACATACAGTATCACGTCACTGCAAATAGTGAAAGCTTTATTCCTTCCCTACTGATTTAGATCCCTTTTATTAATTTTCCTTGACTGACCCCTGTGGCTAGAACCGCCAGCACTATCTTGAATGAAAGTGGTAAGGGTGGACATCCTTGTCCTGTTCTTGTTCTCAGTTTTCCACCATTGAGTATGATTCTTGCTCTGGGTTTTTCATTAATGACCTTCATTATTTTGAGATATTTTCCCTCTAAATCTACTTTGTGGAGGGTTTTTTCATGATTGGATGTTGTACTTTGTCAAATGTTCCTTATGAGTCTGTTGAAAAGATCATTCGCTTTTTTTTTTAACTTTCTCTCTTTGATATGGTGTAACATGTTGACTGATTTGTGAATACTGAACCACCCCTGCACCCCAGCAATAAATCCCACTTGACTGTGAATGATTTTTACACATATTATTAGATTCCATTTCCTGAAATTTTGTTCAGAATTTTTGCATCTATGTTCATTGGAGATATTGGCCTGTAGTTCTTTTTTTCTGTAATGTCTTTATCTGATTTTGGTATCAGAGTAAGGCTGGCCTCATAGAGTGAATTTGGAAGCTTTTCTTCCTCTTCCTCAATTTTTGGAATAGTTTGAGAAGAATAGGTATTAACTGTTGTTTAAATGTTCAATAGAATTCACCTGTGAAGTCATCTGGGCCTGGACTTTTGTTTGTTGGGAGTCAATTGATTACTGATTCAATTTTGTGGCCAGTATTCAGTCTGTCCAAATTTTCTATTTCTTCCTGGTTCAGTTTTGACAGGTTATACATGTTTCTTGGAGTTTACCCTTTCTTCAAGGTTGTCCAATTTGCTGGCATATGATTTTTCATAATATTCTCTTACAATCTTTTGTATTTCTATGGTGACAGTTGCTCTTTCTCTCTTTCATTTCTGATTTTTTTTGTTTTGAATCTTCTCCCTCTCTCCTTCCTCTTTTGTTGATGAGTCTAACTAAAGGCTTATAAATTTTGTTTACCTTTTCAAAGACAGCTGCTGATTTCACTGAACTGTTCTATTGTGTTGTTTTATTTTTACTTTCTAGGTAATTTATTTCTAATTTTTATTATTTCCCTCCTTCTGCTGGTTTGGAGTTTTGTTTGTGCTTTTTTATGTAGCTCCTTTAGGTGTAAGGTTAGGTTGTTTATTCGAGATTTCTCTTGCTTCTTAAGTTAGGCCTGTCTTGCTCTAAAATCCCTCTTAGAAGGGCTTTTGCTACAAGCTAAAGATTTTGTATTGTTGTTTTCTTTTTTATTTATTTTTTTGTTTTGTTTTGTTTTGGTTTTGTTTTCTTTTGTTGGTCCCTTAAGTTTGAGTTCATTTTAAACGTTTTATTTGTCAGAAAGCGCACAAGCAGGGGGAGTGGCAGGCAGAGGGAGAAGCAGATGCCCTGCTGAGCAAGGAGCATGATATGGGGCTTGATCCCAGAACCCTGGGATCATGACCTGAGTGGAAGGTAGACACTTAACTGAATGGAGCCACCCAGGCGTCCCTGTACTGTTGTGTTTTCACGTACTTTTTAATTTCTTCTTTTATTTCCTGGCTGATCCACTCATTGTTTAGTAGAACACTGTTTAACCTCCATGTATCTGTGGTTTTTCCAGAATTTTTCTTGTGGTTGGTTTCTACTTTCATAGCATTGTGGTCAAGAAATATGCATGGTATGACTCCGACGTTCTGAATTTGTCGAGACTTGTTTTGTGGCCTAATATGTGATCTATTCTGGAGAATGTTCCATGGGCACTTGAAAAGAATATGTATTCTGCTGTTTTAGGATGTCCCTGGACACAGCTCTTCATTCCAGTGACTTGGAATTAATAGAATCTTTCTTTTCTAAATTGTATTTATCAATAAAGCCTTTGGAAACTGGAAAAAAAAAAAAAGAATATATCCGAATATATCTGTTAGACCCTTATGGTCCATGGTGTCATTCAAAGCTATTACTGTCTCCTCATTGGTTTTCTGCTTGAATGAACTGTCCATTGCTGTGAGCAGGTGTACAGTCCCCTACTACTGTTGTATTAAGATCAATCACTTCCTTTATGCTTGCTATGGGCTGCTTTCCTTATTTGGGTGCTCCCATGGTGGGTGCATACTTACCACTGTTATATTTTCTTGTTGGGTTTTCCCTTCATTATTACATTGTATCCTTTCCTCCTTGCCTGTTAACAGTCTTTGTTTTAAAGCTTATTTTGTCCGGTAGAAGTATTGCTCCCCTGGCCTTCTTTTCACTTGCACTTTCATGAGAAATGCGTTTCTATCCTTTCACTTTCAACCTGCACGTGTCTTTAGGTCTGAAGTCGGTCTCTTGTAGGCAGCACAGAGACGGGTCCTGCTGTGTTATCCATTCTGTCACCCTATGGCTTTTGACCAGAGCATTGACATTCATCCATTCACTAGGCCATTTACATTCAGAGTAATTACTACGGATAGATACGTACTTTTTGTCCTTTTATTATGCGTTTAATGGTTTTGTAGTTCTTCTCTGCTCTCCTCTTGCTTTCTTCTCTCATGATTTGCTGGATTTCTTTAGTGATATACTTGGATTCCTCTCTACTTATTTCTTGCACATCTATTACTGGTTTTTCATTTGTGGTTACCATTAGGTTTGTATATAACATCTTCTGCATTTAGCAATCTATATTAACTTGTTGGTCCCTTAAGTTTGAGTTCATTCTTTACTATTCTCCCCGTCACATTTTAGGTATATGGTGTCATACTTTACATCCTCTTATTTTGTTAATACCTTGATCGACTTTTACAGATATACTTATTTTAACTGCTTTTGTCTTTTCTACATTTCTTACTCCTTTCTATGGTCTTTCCTTTCCACTCAACATTTCCTATAGGGCTGGTTTAGTGGTATGAATTACTTTAACTTTTTTTATTTGGGGGAGGGTCTCGGAAGCGCTTCATCTTTCTTTCTATTCTGAATAATAGCCTTGCTGGTTAGAGTATTCATGGCTGAACAATTTTTTCTTTGACTATATCACGCCACTCCTTTCTGGCCTGCAAAGTTTCTGCCAAAGCCCAAAACCCCTCAATGCCTTATGGGGTTTCCCTTGTATACAACAGTTTTCTTTTCATTTGCTGCTTTAAAAATTCTCTTCACTACTTTTTGCCATTTTATTTACTGTTTCTTGTTGTGGACCTCCTCGGGCTGACTTTGTGGGAGGGAATCTCTGTGCATCCTGGGTCTGGATTTCTGTGTCCTTCCCCAGATTCAGGACGTTTTCAGCTATCATTTCTTCCAATAGATTTTATGCCCCTTTTTCTCTCTCTTCTCCTTCTGGGATCCCTATAATGAGAATGTTATCATACTTGGTGTCGCTAAGGTCCCTTAGTCTGTTTTCATTTTTTATTATTTCTTTTCTCTCTCCTCGTCAGCTTGTTTTCCATTACTGATTTTCCATCATTGATCTGTTCCACTTCCTCTGCCCTAGTCTTTATTCCTTCTAGTGTCTTTTTAATTTCATTTACTGGGTTCTTCATCTCTGATCTGTTCTGTTTTTATGTTTCCCATCTCTTTGCTAAGAGACTCACTGAGGTCCTCCACTCTTTTTCCAAGTCCAGTGACTATCTTTATGATCATTACTTTAAATTTTCTATCAGGTGTATCACTTGTCTCTGTTTTGTATAGCTCTTTTGCTGTGATTTTGTCCTGGTCTATCATTTGGGACTTATTCCTCTGCCTCCTCATTTTGTCTAACTCTATGCCTGTTTCTATGCACTAGAAAAGTCAGCTACATCTTCTGCTCTTGACAATAGAGGCCTTATAAAGAAGAGGTCTTGCAGCGTCCCGCAGCATAATTTCCTCTGCTCACCAGAACCTGATGCTTCAGGGGCGTCTCCTACGTGTGTTGCATGCATCGTTCTGTTGTGGCTGGGCCGCTTTTGTTTTCAGTCCAGCTTTCTGCGATGGTTCTCTTTGCTTGTTGTGGGCAGGGTTTGGTCCCTGTGGTGTTAGTGGGTCGGACTAGGGCCACGTTGGGCTTAAGTTCAGTCTTACCAAGTGTCGGTCAGATTTGCAGTAGCACTGACCTTCAGGACACAGTGAAGGTGGGGAGCGTGGTGTCAGCAAGGTCTACCTACACGAAAGGGGACCTGCAGCTCCTGCGGACTGAAGCAGGGCGGTTTGGAGGGGGTGTATCCACAGAAGCATGCATGGGCAGGATGCTCAGTGTTAGCAAGGATTGCTTGAGGACCTGGAGCTGAGGCCGTCTGGAGGGAGAACGTGAACAGAATGCATGGGCTGGGCATGCTCTTATCAGGTTGGGTAGCGAGCGTTGTGGAATGCTGGCTCCCAGAGGTACCATGTGTCTAGGCTGTGGGGTGGGAGAACAAAATGGTGCTCACCAGGTCCTTTGTTCCTGAAGAAATCTCCCACATGTGCTCCTTCCAACACATGCTCTGATATTAGTAAACAAATCTCTCTCCCATATATCACAGGTGTTTTTCAAACTGCTGTTTCTATGCTTTATCTCAATAGGGCTACTTGTTTTGCTGTCTCCTTATGAGTGGGGACTCAGTCTCTCAGTTTGCCCTACTGGACCAGGTCTTTCAGGACCCTGTTGACTTTAAACGTTCCAGGTTTTAAGCCCTGCTGATTTTAAGACTTCTTGAAATTTGGCCCCTCTGGTTTTCAAAGCCAAATCTTAAGGGGATTCATCATTCCCATGTAGGATCTTTGGTGTGATAGTCTGTTTCTCTCCCCTTTTCATGCCCCTGCCAGTGGTATCCCTCCCTCCTGTGGATGGTCCCCATGGGTCCCAAGGGTGCTTCCACAGCTCCCAACTGTGCTTCCACACTTCCTACTCTCTTCAGTGTGGCCTCTCCTCTACATTTAGCTCTAGAGAGTCTGTCCTGCCAGTCTTTGCATCAATTTCTGTGTTATTTACACTGATGTGGCTGTTACCTAGTTGTTTCCATGGGCTTAGTGTACTTCTACTCTGCCACCATCTTCCCCAGACAGCTGTTGGTCTTTGCCCATTTTTGCTTTTCATTGAAACTGAACAATTCTCTTAACCAATTTATCTAGGACAATATGACATATTAGATAAACTGCAATTAAAAACACGATACCTATTCACAGAATATGTAGGATCTCGCCTAATTAAGTAATGGTAAAGAACTCCCTTAATCAGAATTCTCCTTCAAGAGTAATTAGATTTCTTTAGAGAGTGTGATGGTTAACTTGATGTGTCAGCTTGGCTAGGTCTGGTTACTAGTTTTGGGTCAAACATCAATCTATATGTTGTGAAAATATTTTTGAGATGTGAGTCACATTTAAATCAGTAGACTTTGAGGAAAGCACATTACCCTCCAAAAAGACTGCGGCTACCCTAGCAGGACGGAATTCTGGAATTCTGTCTTCAGAATGCTCTTGAACTCAAGATTGTAACATTAACTCCTTTCAGGACTTTCCAGCCTGCTATTGGCCAATTCCCTAATCTCACTCAGTCTCTCTCTGTGCGCACACACGCACACACACAAACACACACCTACATCCTTTTGGTTCTGTTTTCTGGAGCACACTGACCACTACAGAGAGAAAGAAGGAAAGGAGAAAACTGAGGCAGAGAAACCAAGAGATTTGTGAGATAATTCTCTAAGTTCACTCATTCATGATTGCAAATCTCCATTCTGAAAGTACAAGTTTATGCAAGGGAAGCTACTTAAACTCAATAGTTCCAAGAACCAAACTCTTCACCCTTCTTTCTTGAAAGGTTCCTGCTATACTCCCTTCTCTGCTATTTCCACAGTCCAAAATGTCATCCAAGAGAGAAGGTACTAAAGTATTCACAATAATTTTGTACTTAACAGATTGATAATCATCCAGAGTCCTTAAAATAAAATTCAGAAACTCAATATTAAACTATTATTTTCTTTTCTTTTATGCTTGAAAATAAAAACTGAGCTAATAATTGGTTCCTTGAGATAAAATGTACTAATAAGTAATTTATAAACTTATCTGAGAATACATTTTTGTATTAAAGGAAAGCAACTTCTCACCATTTATGAGTCTCTGTCAGTGAGTTTTCTTCTGCCTCTTGATCAATTTTAGCTGAAAAAAAGAGAAATGAGATATATGATAGTTATTCTATCTTAAGCAAAATATGATCCAAATAATATGAAATATATTTTTATTCATAATTAATTCTAATGCATCCCAGAAAGAGTTTATTTTAAATCTATAAGCAAATATGATTAAATAGATTATATTTAATTTTCATTAAGTTAATAATAGGTACCAACACACATAAGATATAAATAAGCACAAATTTAAAATTCTAAGTAATACCTTTTTTCTAAGTAATTTCTCTAAGTCAGTTACATTAACCTGAGAAAATAGTAGTTCATTTCATATTCACATTAAATGTGTTTTTCAAGGATTTAAATGCTAATAATTAGTTAAAAATAATTCTCTCAAGCAAAAGTACAGAAACTAAGTCAAGAAGCTCAATAGAAATGGTATGTGACCTTGACCAGTATTCTCTGCACCAGACCATAAGTGAACAGATCCAAAGGTTATTGCTACAGAAGTACAAAACACCAAGATTTTCTACTTATTAAAAGTAGGAGGCAACAGTACACTCATTTATTTGCTATCGCTTTTGTTTCAAAATAAATGGTACCCTGACATAAACTTCAAGACCAAATTTGAGAAAGCCATCAACCACATCACTATTTGAAATTATTTAAAATAACATGGGAACTCCAGCACATGAAATAGGTGTGGCAGTGAATTCTACATTTTTTGACCAGCAAGCATGCTAGGAATTTATGGATTACTCCACATAGACAAACGTAACTGCTACAAAAGTTTCAAAACTACTCTTAACTTCATTCAATGCTCTCACATTTTTAGTTCATTCTATTAGATTTCAAAGTGTATTTGTGACCCACTAAATTGATTTCATGCTGCTAACGGTTTGTCACACTTTTGAAAATCACTGAGTGACAGGACAAAAAGTTAAAAAAAAATTAAAGAAAACCTAGAACTAGTGAAAGAAGACATTGCTCTTCTACAATCACTCCCTTGTAGGTCACCCTTGTGACCATCTGGAGGAAGGAGGAAACAAAGTGGAGTAGAGGAGTTGATTGTAAGACGCTGGAACAGGGCACGAAAGCTAACCGACGGCCATTTGAGAATTGTCAAAGTGTCTCTGTCACTACTGAATGCGCAGTTGTCCAGCTTGGGCTGGTTAATGTTTTACCACCTCAGGACTGTTTGTTCAAAGGTCCATACAATATCTGCAAAGCCACATGGAGGGTCACGCTGCCACTCCTGGCCAGGACTGGGAACTCGGCAGGCATCGTTTGAGCCGGAAACAGAAAGTGCTGTCCCCTTTTCTTTTTTTGTACATTAGATTGTTCATAAGAACTTCCGGGTCAGTTGTTAGCTGTATTGAAAACCAGAATAAATACTCCATGATTTTGCTTCGAAAAGGCTCTAACATGAACACGCTGTCTTATTAAATCTGCACTGGGCTGCCTGACTTGATAATGGTTGGCTTCAAGCAGCAAGTCTAGAGCCATACAGAGTGTGTTTAAGGCAAAACCACAAAGCACTGCAATGCATGCCATTTCCAGGAAGGACAGTCTTCCAACTGCCCTCATGTGTGTATTCTCTGCGTTTTGAAAATACAGAGATTGGGGCGCCCGGATGGCTCAGTCGGTTAAGCGACTGCCTTCAGTTCAGGTCATGATCCCAGGATCCTGGGATCGAACCCCGCGTCGGGCTCCCTGCTCGGGAGGTAGCCTGCTTTCCCTCTCCCACTCCCCCTGTTCATCATGTTCCTGTGCTCTCTCTCTCTCTGTCAAATAAATAAACAAAATCTTCAAAGGAACTAAAAAATTAAAAAAATAAAATACAGAGATGAAGACTGAGATTGGAAGAAAATTTCTGGAGTACATTAGAAGAATCAAGTAAACGATTTATGAAATTTAAAACACGCCAGAATGAGATGCTAGAGATCTGTGTTCTATTCCTGATTCTGCCACTAAGATTAGCTATGTAATCTTAGGAAAATAATCTGTTAACATACATAAAAGACTTAGCACAGTGCCGCCAATAATTAGCAAGAGGCTAAATAGATGTTCTTCAAAAATGTTGGACTCCATGCTCTTGAAATTTGTAATGTGATGTAATACATAATTATCTTTAATTGAATACATCAAGTGCTATTTCATTACGTTTCAACTTCTATGCAGATCAAGAAAGCACATACAGCTTTTCAAAAGTGTAAGCCTCTAAATTGTGGTGAGTGGAATGAAGGGAGTTTCATATGTTCATAATGATTCCTTTTGATGTGTCCTAAAGCAGCTCTTGCTTCCCTGCGTGAGCAAGTTTGGCTGAAAAAAAACATTCTAATCCAATGTGGCAAACGACTGGGTCTTACCAAGGAAACTAAACATAAAAACAGACCCTCTTCCCCAACCTAATGGCCACATTACAATCATAAAACCAAATTGGAATAGCAGAGAATACTTAAAAATGCTCTATTATCCATTATTTTCACATTATTTTGAAGCTAAGAGGATTTGTGTATTCAGAGTGTAATCAACTTTGATAAACAGTCAAATGAGAGATCAAAGCAAGTGCATTAGAGTACACATTTCAACTCTTGATGGAGAGTCAACAATTCAAGGAACTAGACAGATTTTCCTTTGTATGGCAATCTTAGAAACAAAATCCTTCTGAAAAGTCGGGGTGCAATTCTGTTTTCTGGGAACACCGAGATACCATTTTCCAACATGCTGCTTGTATAAACACTCCATCAACATTTTCTGTCATGATTCCTTTAAACACACTTATTATGTTAAGTTAGTGACAAATGCAAGATTTGGTTTCTTTAGTTGAGGAGGATGAAATCCACCAAAGGAAAAGAAAATGTAATTAAGTTAGTGAAAAGTAAGATACCTTTTAGAAACAAAATAACAGTACGGTTCATTTGGGGAGTACTCAAGCTAGTCACAAGGGGGGACAAAAATCTTAAATGGTTTTTTAGTTCGAGTAAAAGCTTCTGACAGGCTGTGACCGTCTGTGTTATACACACAGGTTTTCTAGTAAAAGTTGAAGGTGACAGCAATAAGATTATTTTCTATAAACCATGTCAACATCTTCCTGCTAATTCTTTTATTCCCTGACCTAGGACTTTTTCAAAAGCATAAATATTGTTTTCAGGTCATTTCTAATGGCACAGAGGACTTTGTGACTAGTTCTGAATGTCGGTGCTACTTTTAGCAGTGTTTTCCCTTATATTTACAACCTATTGTCTATAAACTTTGATAAAAAGTATGCAAAATTTGCTAGGTAAGGGATATAAAAGTTCCCACTTTTCTATTTAAAGTAAGATCCATTTTCCCATTCTTTATAGTACATAGCTCATCTCTTTTTTGACCTATCAAACAAGGATGGCAGATTTCTAGTCATTCATGATAATGGTAACTACAGAAAAGTTTTAAAAAAGCATTTAAAATAGGGGCTCCTGGGTGGCTCAGCTGGTTAAGCATCTGCCTTCTGCTTAGGTCATGATCCCGGAGTCCCGGGATGGAGCCCTATGTCGGGCTCCCTGCTCAGTGGGGAGTCTGCTTCTCCCTCTGCCCCTCAACCTGCTCATGCGCGCGGTCTCTCTCTCTCTCTCTCAAATAAATAAATAAATAAATAACAAAATCTTAAAAAAAAAAAAGGTATTTAAAATAGACAAACAGGTCCAAGGTTTGGTTTGGAGTGATCTTCATGCTGTCTTCCGATCATCTGAGGCTCCCCGTACCCAGCTGCCCAGGAAGCCTCGACCACCCCAGAGGAATTGCTGTGACTCCTAAGGGACATCACTGTCCTAGGGCCTCCCTGGCCTCAGATCTCTGGAAACTGCTTTTCCTGTGTCATGTATGAGAAAGCTACGCTTCCTTGGCAAGAGTCTTACCACTCAAGCTCTTGTTTCCAGATCCCATCAGGATCAGTGTTTGGGATTAGAACATGAAATTCAGCTGGGCAGACCTACGTATGAATTCTAGATCAGCCACTAAGCTGTGCTAGATTTTAATAACCTTATGAATCCCGTTGATTTAATAACTTCTCTTTATCATTAAAACAGGGTAATCATTTCTTTTCCTTGAGTTTCCTAATTAAATAAAATATAAACCACCTGCAGCACAGGTAATAATGGTTCTTTTTTTTTTTTTTTCCCTCTCTCCATATTACCATAACTATAAGAAGGGACCGGGATGTTATTTTCAAAAATGCAACAATTTCTCCATTGTAGGGTCATCAAACATCCTCTTCTTAATGCTTCTACAGATAGAACCCAGATTCAGAATGAGCCTTCTACAATGTTAAAATAAGAGAACCTCCTTATAACAATATAAAGAAGTTATGGGCCAAGAAATATCATAGGAGACTCAAAAACTTTCACAAAAATCAAAGAATAACTCTGTATTGAATGTCTTTTGTTTTTTTTATTTCTACTTCGTCTGTGTGTGTGTGTGTGTGTTGTGGTTTTCATAGGCCTATAATGGAGAACTCCCAATACTTATAGTACAAGAGGAAGCTGACAGTCTTTCAGCCCTTTCTTTGGAGGAACAGCAGTAAATGAAATTGCTACAGGTAATAAGACAACACCTTCTGTAAATTTCAAGAGACAGTGCAAAATACAAAAGATAAGATGACATTTTGAAATGCTGCAATGTTCGTTTCAAGCACGCATTTTTTACTTGACATGTACAATGGGTAACCATTCCTATCTTGATATCTGAGTTCCACTGCCAGGAAAACGTTTTGAGAGCGGATATACTGAAAACAGAGTCGTAAGTGCGGAGAAGAGAACCGAAATGATGAACCAAAGCAACCAACCCTGTACTGATATCAGAGGAGAGAGAAGAGGGCAGAGCAGTGAAAATAACAAGTGCTTTGTCCTGACACTCTCCAGAGAATCTGAGGAACTCAACAGTAACAGACCTAAAATCTAAAGGTGTGGAAATAAATGGACCTTACAGAACCAACCTCTGCACTTCAGGGGCAAACTGGGTCTGAGACAGTAATCAAAATACTGCAACTGTCATAGCGATGGCTCCCCTCTGCTCCCCAAATCTCAGAAGCTAGCAGTCTGCCATTTGAGGCAGAGGAAACTTGTGGTTAAAACCATATTTAAAAAAAAAAAAAAAGGAAAGAAAAAAGAAACACTGAACTTTTAGGAGGCAGACTTGATTTATTTATTTGGTGAGTCCCCCCCCCCCATTTATTTATTCTATTGCGAGGGCACAAGATTACCTATCAGACCCAATTCTAGCAAAGAGGCCATTGGCATGGATATTCCTATGTCCCTGAGCATGCAAGTAATTCAAAAGTGTCTTAATGATTCCGTTTCAGCATGTTGGCATTCAATGATAGCTTCTCCAACAGCACTAAGACTTCCTCCCCCAAATCTCTGCTCCCACAAATATTTTCTGGCGTTGTTGTCCTACTAAGTTACTATTTTGACCGAGGGATTGGCGTCTGTAGTCTCTTCTCTGGCTCCAGACTCTTGTGCAATGTTAAATATTTCAGCTGAACTTGTTCCAAATGACTCTGAGTAAGCAGAGGCACGAATGGACGCCCTTTCTGGTCTGGGGGTTTCATGAGGGAATACCACATATTCCCAGGTAATTGGAGACAGAGTTGCGTTTGAGTAATATCAGATGGAAGGCAACTTAGAACCCTTTCATCTGCTTGTCTAGGCTCTAAATCTTTTTCGCTCTTTTCCCTTTTATTTAAAGTGTTAACTAGTTTTTGTTTATAATTAGCGATGAATGTGCCTTTCAGTTGCTTTTAAGTGCAGCCAGTATGGGTTCTTTTTTAGAGAGATGCAGTGCCTTTCTTCTGAGTCATTTCAAGTTGTCATTTAATCGCAGATATATTGCTTTGGTTTTGAGACTTTTTTGAGACACTGTTCCTTTTGACAATGAACTGAAAGTCAAGGAAATTTAGGCGGTTTCTGTGTGTCAGACAGTGAATGAATATCAGAATTTCTTCCCTTAGATAGAACTAACTCTCAGTGAATTCCTTCTTGATGTTCCAATGTTCTTAGGACAATAAAACAAATGCTAAGGGATATTCCTGGGAGGAAGAAAAACAGTATCTACAGACTATAAAATTACAACTTGGCCTTTGCAGTAGTTCACATCCAACTTTGAGTTAATACGGAGGGTTATTCCTACTCTGTGCTTAAAAATATATACCATAAAAACACATACCTAGAAATATAGGTGTGCATAAACATAAGGAAAACGAGCTCACCATAAAAACTCAAGAAACATACGTACTATAGTAAATGATGCATACTTTAAAAATTTGATATATGTGGCTTCTGGCCAGCCCTAAAATACAAGAAAGCCATGTGCTATTATCACCCAGCCTGATGTAGTTATTGAAGTGGTCCTCAGTGAAATTCCTTTCTAAATCTTCATTTTACACCCAAAGTGAAAACGACATGGGAAAACATAATGTGTGCGCATGCGTTTCACATTCTGTGAACAATACAGTATAAAAGAGGTATTGGTTTCCAACTGAAACACTGTTTATACCACCCAATTTTTCAAATAAAATCTAAATAAAAATAGACAGCGCCTACATATTATTCTACTCATATTCTACATATAAGTCTCTAAATCCCTCAAAAACCTTCACTAATCAATATTAAAGAAAAGACACATCTGTGGCAAATTCCTTTCTTTCTTTATCAAGTAACAACTATGCTATTGAAGACGACGAACTAAGCACACCCTCTAACAAGTTCCAAGCTGAACTTACATCAGGATCCTTCAGACAACACAAAAATGTCTGTAGGCTTTTAATTAAAAATATGCAAATGAATGTTTTAAGACTGAACTTTCCATATTATATGCAGTACCAATTAATTCTGATTTGAAAATTCAAAATATCCAAATGCAAAACTGCTTAAACCAAAAAACTGGAAAACCAGAAAATCTTTCCCAAGGTATTTCCTCTTTCTCCCAACTTTACTTGCCAACACAATGCAGGAATTACAGTAGGAAGGCTAGGGCATTCCAAACCTAGAAACAAAAGCTGCATGACTTAATGCTACATTTCAACCAAACTTTGATCACGGTATGCTTTGGATACTTTGTTAGGAGCTAATACATGGGTACTATTTTGGAGCCTCTCCTTTCAAGATTATGTTAGATGAGAAGAGAGACAAATCATTATTTGCGGAAATTATTACAAGGATAGTTCAATGAGAATGTTAATACAGATATTGGCATTACTATTCTAACTGTTTACATGTAATAACCCATAATAATAAAAGGCACTATAATCACTCCCATTTACAAGAAGGAAATTGGCAGTTAAATAATTTGCACAACATACTAGAAATCCAGAAATAATAAGAGAAAGAGACAGGATTCAAACTCACACAGTCTGATCCCTGAGCCATGCTGTCAAGTCTGTTATGGGCACAATTAAGTTAAACATTTACCTATTGCGAGAGATGTTAATAAGGAAAAGAGAAAGGCAAATGCTGAGTGGGGACTAAAATAATGAATGACCATCAGTCAAATGAAAAAGGAAGAGATTAGAGAAGGCATTTAAACAACAGCAGGAAAAAATGTGCAAAGACATAAGTGCCACATAGTACAGGATGTTGAGAAGGAAGGATATAATAAGACAAGATGGGGGATAATAATGGAAAATAGCTGGCCAAAAAGCTGTGGACAGAGGCAGGTTCAGACTCTTATGGTGTGAATTCATAACAAACGAGGCAAAGGAGACTGACCTTCCTTCATTTTAAACCAAGGGAAAGAGATTTTTCACTTCTGGACTTGATTAACAAGAACCAAACTTACCTCCTGCTGTAACCAACCAGAAAACTGGATAAAATATATGATACACTACTCGGTATTTACCCTAAAGATACAAATGTAGTGATCTGAAGGGGGCACATGCACCCAAATGTTTATAGCAACAATGTCCACAATAGCCAAATTATGGAAAGAACCGAGATGTCCACCAACAGATGAATGGGTAAAGAAGATGTGGTATATATATACAATGGAATACTATGCAGCCATCAAAAGAAATGAAATCTTGCCATTTGCAACGACGTGAATGGAACTAGAGGGTATTACGCTGAGTGAAATAAGTCAAACCGAGAAAGACAACTATCATATGATCTCCCTGATATGAGGAATTTGAGAAGCAGTGTAGGGGGTTGGGGGGCAGGGAAGGAAAAAAATGAAACAAGAGGGGATCAGGAGGGAGACAAACCCTAAAAGACTCTTAATCTCACAAACAAACTGAGGGTTGCTGGGGGGAGGGGTGTGGGAGGGGGAGACTGGGTGATGGATGTGTGCTACGGTGAGTGCTGTGAGGTGTGTAAGCCTGATGATTCACACACCTGTACCCCTGGGGCAAATAATACATTATATGTTAATAAAAATTATGTATATATATATACATGTATATATATAATATACATAATATAATAATATAATATACATATATATGTAGTGTGTGTGTGTGTGTGTGTGTGTGTGTGTGTGTGTATGATATGACTGTCTTCATTTACTGGAAAACTGGCAGCACAAGGCTGTCGTTTCTGAAAGAAGGTAAACAAACTAGTTGAACCCTAAGATCTTCCCGAATTTCTGTCTAAAGGCAATTTCCAGACTGGGCCCAGGAAGGGGAACCCAGAGAAGACAGTCTTGCTGAGTTGAGGCTATATAGGGAGGAGTTTGGGGAATCTGAAATAGCTGAAAATTGAGGGGCTGAGAGCCAGAGAGGAAAAGAGCCTTGCAGAAAAGAAGGCCAGAAATCTGCACTGAGGTCTTTTCGAGTTTTTGCTATTAGGTGGCACATAGAGAGAGTGAAGCAAAGTCTTGGTTGGTCAAAGCAAAGAATCAAGATGCTATAAACGAAATAATTCCCAGAGCTCATACAGGGCCAAGAGGTGTTTACAATCTGGAATGGAGACTGTTTGTGACCACCTGGGACAGGATAGCTAGTGGAGACCCCGGTGTGTGTGCTGGGGAGGTGGCGTGGGGGTAGGACCTTATTAGCACTGAATTATCACCGATGTGAAGGACGTTGCAGACTAGCCCCAGCAAAGTTTACAAACAGGCCTTAAAGGATCAAAACTGAGAAACAAGTAATTAAAATTGCCTACACAAACAAAGCCGAATATTCTTTAGAATAATGCACAAAATCCACACAGTGAACAATAACAGCGCCTAGGAGTTAATAAAAAATGACTAGACCAACCACGTATTGGGAATTGTCATCGATTACCAGAAGATAAATAAATCAACAGAAACAGAGCTGGGACTAATAAGACATAAACTAGCAGATAAAATAAAAGCATTAAAATTAAAGCAGTTATTATAACTATGCTCAAATATTAAAGAAAAACATGGACATAGGAGGAAATGGATGTCTCAGTCTCTTCAGACTGCTGTAACAAAATACCGAAGACTTGCTAGCTTAAACAAAGTTCATTCGTCACGGTTCTGGAGGCCAGAAGTCCGACACTGGAGTGCGAGTTTAAAGGGGTTCCAGTGAGAGACTTCTTGCTGGTTTGCAGGCAGGCAGCTTTTTGTTCCATTCTCACACACCACAGTACGGACAGGCACACTCTCTCATATCTTCTCCTGTAAGGGCATTAGTCCCATTTATAAGGTCTCCAACCTCATAACCTAATCACCTCTCAAAACCCCACCTTCTAATACCAACGCATTGAGGGTTTCAATATATGAATTTGGGGGGACACAGATGTGCAGTACATAACAATGGGAGATACAAAAGAACGAACGAGGTGGGATTTCTAGAGATGAAAAAGCACAGTATAGGAAATGAAAAACTGACTTTCATTAAAAACAAAATTCACTTAGAAATAAAAATAACATGAGGTTAGATATTTCAGAAGCAAAGAACAATTAACTTCAAGACATGATCGGATCTATCCCAACTGAAGTGTACAGAAGAAAAGACTGAAAACCCTAAGACTTGGTTTGATGACTTCGGGACAAGTAGACAGCCCAGCACCTGTGAAATCGGAGTAGTGAGAGGAAGGGAGCTGGAGCAGAAAAGTCACTACAGGAATAATGGCCAAGGGTGTTCCAAATCTGATTTTAAACTATAAACTCCTAGGTCCAGGAGGTCAATTAACTCCAAACAATAAAAATGATATATATACGCATACAAAAATGTATATTATAATCCAAATCCTGAAAATAATCAAGAAACACAGAATTTTAAAACAGTCAGAAGTGGGAGGAAATACACTTTATTTCAAGGAACAAAAATAAAAATTACCAAAGACTTTGTGGGAAGCAGAATAATGGCCTCCCAAAGATGTTTATGTCTTAATCTTCAGAACCTGTGAATATGCTATGTTACATGTCAAGGGGAAATTGAGGTTGCAGATGGAATCAATGTTGCTAATCAGCTGATACTGAGATGAAAAGTCATCTTGCATTATCTAGATTGGCCCAAAGTAATCACAAAGTCCTTAGAAGTAAAAGAGAGAGGCAAGAAAATCAGTATCAAAGTGAAACAACATAAGAAAAACTTCATTGGCTATTGTTGACTTTGAAGATGCAAGAAAACTTAGAGTAAGAAATGGAGGAAACTTCCAGAATTTGAAAAAGTCAAGGAAATAAATTCTGCCTTAGAGTTTCCAGAAGAAAGAAAGCGCTGCTGACCCCATAGTTTTAGCTCAACAAGGTCAATTTGGATTTTTTTAAAGATTTTATTTATTTATTTGACAGAGATCACAAGTAGGCAGAGAGGCAGGCAGAGAGAGAGGAGGAAGCAGGCTTCCTGCCAAGCAGAGAGCCCAATGTGGGGCTCGATCCCAGGACCCTGGAATCATGACCTGAGCCAAAGGCAGAGGCTTTAACCCAGTGAGTCACCCAGGTGCCCCTCAATTTGTATTTCTGATCTCCAGAGCTGTAAGATAATAAATTTGTGTTGTTTTAAGTCAACAAAGTTGTGGTAATTTTTTAAATAGCAACTATAGGAAACTAATACATATTTGTCATCAGAAATTATGCAAATGGAAGACAAGAGAAAAATATCCTGACATGTGACAAGAAAAATCAAACAAAAACAACAAAACTATTAACTGACAATTCTATATCCAGTGAAAATATCTATCATAAATGGAGGAAAAAAACAAATAAAACATTTCAAGCAATCAAATGCTAAAAGGTTTGGCACTGGCAGACTTACGTAAGAAAAGAACTAGAAATGCAAAATATGTGTAAGGATATAAAAGACATTTTCTCACACATTTCTTTAAAAGGTAATTGACTGTTAAAAGTACAAACAATTTATTGTTTTGGTTATGATTTATATGGAAGTAAAAATATGGCAACAACACCACAAAGAGCAGGAGGGAAAATGGAAATACACTGTTAAAGCTCTTAGATTATATGTGAAACTCAGTAAGATTATTTGAAGATAGAATGTGATAAAGAGTTATATAAACCCTCAGAAAACCACTAAAAAGAAAAAACAAAAAGATAAAGCTCATAAGCCAATGGTACAAATAAAATGAAATATCCAACTAATCCATAAGAAGTCAAGGAAAAAAGATAAAAAGGAAAACAGTTGTGACAAACAAAATACAAATATAAAGATAGCAAATGAAATGCAACCATATTGATTGGTATATTAAATGTAAGTAATCTAAATACTTGATTAAAAGGCACAGATTTTCAAATGGGCTAGAAAAGTTTTAACTACATGTAATCTCAATGAATCCTACTTAAAATATTAATATACACTTAGGTTAAAAGTAAAAAAAAAAAAAAATAGAGAAAAACGTGCAGCATCACATGAGCATTAATCACAATAAAGCTAATTCATTAAAATTCAAGAATCCAGTTAAAAGCCTAAGAATTATGCCCCAAAGAAGACTCCAAGAATCCACTATCAACCTATTAGATTTGGCACATGAGAGACTATTTGCCATCTGAGTTAGATGACTTTTCTCATAGGTTAATATGCTTTATGAGTATCTCATGGATATATGCCTCACAAGTGTTACTAACCTTCAGAGTAGAGATAGGTAATCAGAGACATCCTATCTGGACATATTCCTTTCTATGGGATTCTAATGTCCCTAATAATTCTAATGCTCAAACCACATCCCCCCCCCCAAAAAAAAAAAGTATGTCAAGAAGAAAATTAGTAGACTGACAAATTTTAAACATTAACCAGAATCTTTGCAATTCAAAATTGTTAAATTTATTAAGTTATGAGTATTTCCCTCTGCATCAACATGTTATTTTCTAAGTAATTATAGAAAAGGATCCTTTGGTTTCATTACACAAGAATTGATTTAACAAAAAAATGTTTACAATTTTAAATGTAGTAGTCATTATTCAATTTCTAGCTGACTTTTCTTTAAAAAAAAAAAAAACAGAAGTATTATATCATCCATTAAGGAATGTATTTGGGTTTCTGCTACAAGAACATAACAATTTGGTTAGGATTCTCATAGTGGATCCTTTTCCAAGCACCCAGCACCTAAGGAAGGAAAGGTTAAATAAAAAAATACGCACTTAGTAGTTTATTATGTAGCATGGAAGGCAAATAGAGAATATTTTAAAACTATATGTCAGATATCTGACATATTTTAAAATATATTAGATATAATTAAATATATCTGAATTACAATGACCATTCATCAACCTTAATAATTATGATACTGAGCATGATCCAATCTTTTCCAGAAGACTATAGATTATTATGAGGTTCACTGGTGACTGTACTACAATAACAAGAAAAAATGAGACCTCCTAAAAAGGGGTTAGTGTAACAGAAGCAAGAAATTATTTTGAGGTAGGAAAGGGTGACTGAAATGGGGTTTGGGAGAAGCTGATGTGTTTGAGAAAATACAGAGGATTTGGGGCGCCTGGGTGGCTCAGTTAAGTGTCTGCCTTCGACTAAGATCATTATTGCAGGGCTCTGGGATCAAGCCCCACGTTGGGCTCCCTGCTCGGGGGACAGTCTGCTCCTCCCTCTCCCACTCTCCTTGCTTGTGTTTCCTCTCTTGCTGTGTCTCTGTCAAATAAATAAATAAAATCTTAAAAAAAGAGAGAGAGAAAGAGAAAGAAAACACACAGGATTTAGCTATGCACAGACTAGAGAAACAAGGTTGGGAGAAACAATGGGAAAGGGAGGTCTTGAGAATAAGGCCAATATTGCTTGTGACCAAGCAGTTCAATATTAAGGAATATGCTGTACACATACATAGTATGAAAATTGTACACATTTATCCTCTATAATTTTTCTACTTTCAGAGCAATGATGGAGGAAAGAAGGTTCATAAGTAAAGAAACAAGCAAGCAAGTGGTGCATTTTTACAAAGGAATACCATAAAGTCATTAAGAAGAAAGTACTGATACAAAATCATCTCAAAGATACTTTAATTAAAAAATACAATGTAGACCTCTATTTTCAACCACACTAAGGACGAGATATCAGAAGTTTCACAACAGATCACACAAAGATACTGGATGAAAGTAAAGTTGAATGCATGGCTGAGTTGGCTAGAATATAAGGAAAATTCTCTGAGGTCATAAAAACAAATAACAGCAAAGCTCCAAAGGGGTATAAAAGGGTACTGAGGGTTTAGTGAAACCCAGCAACTCAGAGCTGTAGTTTAAAGGCCATATAGGGACATTTTGAATAGGACTAGAATTCTCCAAGGTGTCCAAAGAGACACGCCCTCAGTGAAGAGGAAACTGACTAAAGCACTGAGAAAACGTGTCCATGTCCCTGCAGCTATGGCTGGGAGGGGAAACTCTCTCACAGGAGAAGCCATGATCCCAAACAGGCAATCACTCTGCCCTGGGCCTCAATCCACAATACGTGATCCTAAAATGCAAGGCAAGAATTTATTTTAAAATAGTTCTTGGTTGGCAGTGTCCCCTAAGGATTAGCCAAAACAAACATAAAGAGAAATAGAAAACATACAAGAGCCTGAGAGAAAATTCAGATTAGAAACAAAGACACAAAAAATTGGACCAAAGCAGAGCTGTTAACCCAAGGAAGAGTCTGAGGCACCCAGAATTTATTTGCAGCCCAGAATTTTATAATTAGCAGACCTATCTCTCAAAAATAAGTGTGATGTATACATCCAGACAGATGAAAAAAGAGTCTACAATCCAGGGTCTCATGCCACACTAACTTTTGAAGAATGTACTTCAGAGATAAGAAAAATTATCCAAGAGGGAAGGCACAGTAAGAGGGTATGGGAGCAAAGAGTATAGTCTTGTTTATAAAAAACAGAAGGTGATATTAAAACACTGAAAAGAATGGCAGAGAGGAATAAATGGGTGAGGTAAGAGTTGAAGCATTCCAGGGACTTGTATTATTTTTAAACCTTGGATTTTGTTAAAGAATCCTGTTGAAATATCAAAGGTACGCATTAAAAGAATAAAGGCACAGGATACAATTTGTAACACAGTCGAGGGGAAATGCTGAGTGAGAAGAAAACCATCCATCAATTGGTGGCAATGTATTTATAAAATTCCATTCCTCTAACCACATCTCTTTGCAACAGGGCATTTCCATGCTTCCTGCCCATATTACACTGATGGTACCAGTTAGTGCAACACAGCCAAAAAGGAACAAAGAAATAAAATGGACATTATTTGCAGTGATCTCTCTGAGAAAATTTTTAAAAGTTCACAAATCACAATATTAATAATTGAGTTCAGCAAGTTTCTAGGATGTAACAGCTTTATACAATGGTTATTTGAATTTTACATATCTCCAGAGAATGACAGTAAATGAGATTTACAAAATGTATTATAGTAACAAATTAAGGTCTTTAGGAATATACTATAAAAACATGATGTGCAGACCTTAAGGAAAATTGTAAAACAACTCTTAATACCAACTATAAAGGAGGCAGAAAAATAGATCCCAGTCTTTATCATGTTCCTAGTTTTAATTTGTAAGATTATCAATTCTCCCCAAGCTGATGTACAGACTAATGGTTTCAAAATCCTAAGAGATTTTTTTTCTGGTGGGACCTGACAACTGGATTATAAAATTATATGGAATAAATTAACAAGAAAAGGCATAACTGTCCTCAAGAAAATGGGAGTCTAATCTGACCCCAAATCAATTATTATTAGAAGGCTACAAGAAATAAGATAGTAACAGGCTTTGTTATAAAGATCAATACTGGAAATAGGTCACTGCAATAGAGCAGAGAAACCCCAGGAAAACAACACATACGTATGTGGAAATTTGCACATGACTCAATGGCATTGCATTTTAGAAGAGAAAGGATGGCATATTCATTACATGGTCCTAAATGACTAAAACAACATTATCTATGTAAAACATTTTTGACTTTTATAGACCATACATAAAAATCAATTATATACTTACATAAAAATCAGATTAAGGATTAAAGTTGAAAAGTAAAACTATGGTATTTTTACAGGATAATATAGGACAATATCTTTATAAAGCTATAATATGGAAAAATGTCTTCCATAAAGCAAAAATTATATATCATCAAGGAAGAGGTTGATAAATATCACTATATAGAAATAAAGGATTTCTGTTCATCAATAATCAGCACAAGAAAAGTGAAAAGGGATGCTCCAAAATGGGAGACGTGTTTGCAACACTTTAATAGCCTAAATGTATAAAGAATTCCTAATAATAAATAAAAGGCAGAAAAAATCTACAGAAAGACAGTCAAAAGATTCAAAAATGCAGTTCACAGAAGAGGAAACAACGATAAAGCCATGACAATATGGGAGTTGGGGGAAATTGGAAGGGGAGGTGAATCACGAGAGACTATGGACTCTGAAAAACAATCTGAGGGGTTTGAAGGGGCGGGGGGGTGGGAGGTTGGGGGGGTACCAGGTGGTGGGTATTATAGAGGGCACGGATTGCATGGAGCACTGGGTGTGGTGCAAAAATAATGAATACTGTTATGCTGAAAATAAATAAAAAATAAATTTAAAAAAATCAAATGCCTAGGGAGAGGGTGGTTGGGTGATGGACACTGGGGAGGGTATGTACCATAGTGAGTGCTGTGAAATGTGTAAGCCTGATGATTCACAGACCTGTACAACTGGGGCAAATAATGTATTACATGTTAATTTTAAAAAAAATAACAAAAATAGGAAAAAAATAAAATGCAAATTAAAACTTCAATGTAACATCATTTATTATATTCAATTAGCCAGCATATAGTATATCATTCATTTTTGATGTAGTGTTTAAGGATTCATCAGTTGCATATAGTACCCAGTGCTCACTACCACATGCGCCCTGCTTAATACCCATCACCCAGTCACTCCATTCCCCACCCCCCTCCCTTCTGTAACCCTCAATTTGGTTCCTGGAGACCAGTGTCTCTCATGGTTTGTCTCCCTCTCTGATTTCTTCCCATTCAGTTTTCCTTCCCTTCCCCTGTGGTCCTCCATGCTATTCCTGATGTTCCGCATACAGCCAGGTGGGATTTATTCCTGAGATGCAAGGGTTCAACATTCCCAAATCCATCAATGTGATAGAGCACATTAATAAAAGACAAGACAAGAACCATATGATCGTCTCAATTGATGCAGAGAAAAAGCATTTGACAAAATACAACATCCTTTCCTGATTAAAACTCTTCAGAGTGCAGGGACAAAGGGAACATTCCTCAACTTCATAAAATCCATCTACGAAAAACCCACAGCAAATATCATCCTCAAAGGGGGAAAGCTGACAGCCTTCCCTTTGAGATCAGGAACACGACAAGGATGCCTGCTCTCGCCACTGTTGTTCAACATAGCACTAGAAGTCCTAGCAACAGCAATCAGACAACAAAAAGAAATAAAAGGTATTCAAATTGGCAAAGAAGAAGTCAAACTCTCTCTTCGCAGATGGTATGATACTTCATGGGGAAAGCCCACAAGACTCCACCCCCAAACTCCTACAACTCATACAGCAATTCAGTAATGTGGCAGGATACGAAATCAATGCAAAACAAAAATCAGTTGCAATTCTTTACACTAACAATGTGACTAAAGAAAGAGAAATTAAGGAACCAATTCTATTTGCAATAGCACCAAAAACCATAAGATACCTGGGAATTAACCTAACCAAGGAGGTAAAGGATCTGTACACTAGAAACTACACTTATGAAAGAAACTGAAGACACAACGAGATGGAAAAACTTTCCATGCCCACGGATGGCAGGAACACATGTTGTGAAAATGTCTGTGCTGCCTGGAATATCATTTTAAATAATAGATTTATCCTAAGGACCACATGCTGACAAGGATTTGATACAACCAGAACCCTGCTGACAGAAGTGTAGATTGGAACCAATCACTTTTTTAAAACAACTTAGCCTTGTGCAGGAGACTGAAGATTCATTTGCCCTACGACCCAGCGAACCTTTGCTCTCCTGGGTCTGTCCCATAAAAGGCAGTATGTGTGGATGTCATGAGTCATGAAAACCCATGTGCATATAAGCATTTCTTGGTACTGGTTAAAAAGGGGAAAGAAGAGAGATAAATGGCCATGTGGTATCTTCCTACAACAGAGTCGGTATCGATGAAATAAAGTCATATGCATAAACACAGGAGAGCTCAAGAACAGTGCTCCGTGGAGAATAACACAAGTCCCAGAAGAAAACGCGTGTAATTCTCCTTATGCAGTTCGCAAATTTATACGACTAAATAATAAATTGGTGACAATTTATACTTTTGGCAAAGCTATAAACAGAAAGTGTGCAAATGATAAATAGAAAATTCAAGAGAGCGGTCATGGCTGAAGAGGACAAAGGCATGAGACTGAGGGAGGAAAAACAGAAGAGATAAATACATTAATCAGGTTCTATTCCTTGAGGGGGGTGTACCTGGCTGCTCATTCTATTCTAATTCCTTAGACCTCACAGAGGTTATAATCCATACATACGTATATGTGTACATTCTATAAAATCATACCCTGATTTATGTCACATGTACACAACATATAAATGCCTTCCACACAGACAATTAATCTTCTCTATTCATGAATTCTTATTTTGTGAATTTGCCTACTCACTAAAATGGATTATTATTTTTTTTAAAGATTTTATTTATTTATTTGACAGAGAGAGATCACAAGTAGGCAGAGAGGCAGGCAGAGAGAGAGAGGAGGAAGCAGGCTCCCTGCTGAGCAGAGAGCCCAATGTGGGACTCGATCCCAGGACCCTGAGATCATGACCTGAGCCGAAGGCAGCGGCTTAACCCACTGAGCCACCCAGGCACCCACTAAAATAGATTTTAATTCCAAAATCGATACCTGTAGTGCCCCAGTAGGCCTCCACGGACACATGTGGAACAGTGGCCAGCTTGAGTCCTCTGACACATGCATTCCCGGTGACGGTGGGATAGGCCCTGCTCTGGCTTATTTCAGCTCTCATATTGTAAGCAAGTGTCTTTTTCTTAGTCTCTGGTGATTTTTTTTTTTTTTTTTTTTTTTTTGTGGTACTCGGTCTTTTTAAAATGGCCATCAAGTATCATGCCACAGTGCTGTCTAGTGCTCACTCCTAAGCACAAAAAGTTTCTGATGTGCCTTACAGAGCGAGTGCATGTGTTAGATACACTTGGTTCTGGTAGTTCATGGGCTCACTGTGTGCTGGTTCAGTACTAATGAATCAACAATGATATTAGATAAAGTAACTTCAAACACGAACACATACAGACTTTAAACAAAAAGCCTACTTGATAAAAAAAAAAAAAAACATGAACATGAACTTAAAAAAATAAAGTCTTTTTATTTTTATTTTTTTAAGATTTTATTTATTTATTTGGCAGAGATCACAAGTAGCCAGAGAGACAGGCAGAGAGAGAGGGGGAAGCAGGCTCCCCGCTGAGCAGAGAGCCCGATGCGGGGCTTGATCCCAGGACCCTGGGATCATGACCTGAGCCAAAGGCAGAGGCTTTAACTCACTGAGCCACCCAGGTGCCCCAATAATGTCTTTTTAATAAAAAAAAAAATGAACACATGTAAAACAATGGTGTGTATTGGCTGACTGATGAAAACAAGACCAAATGTAACCAGAGCCATGAAGAAACTGAACCTTGTATTTGCTCCCAGGAGCTATGATTCCATGTCAATTAATTCAGTACGGTGGCAATTTAATAAAACATCCTTAATAGCAAAAATGAATAATAAAATAAACTTATATTAAATGACTATAAAGTCATTTATAAAAATTTCATATATAAAGTCATATATAAAAATTTATATATAAATGACTATATAAAATAAATATATATTAAATGACTAAAACACACAAAATTATAATTTACACTCATGTATTTATATGTCTATTGCATATAAAACATAAAATACACATAAAGTATTTTGTGATAAAAATGAAAAAGGGACAAAAACAACATGCAGAGAATGTACCCTCCAGATAATACATATAAATGCACATATATATGTACATATGCACACACATATGCTTATATATGCACAAATTACCTCTGGAAAGACAGAACTGAAACACATCAGCTAAAATAGAGGAAAGTAGTAGGAAGAAGACTTACATTTTCATTATACACCTGGATACAGCCATGCATTATTAAAAGTGCTTCTTGCATGCAGTCACTAAAAAATGAACAATGAGGCCAAAGTCCCTGTTTTGGACGACCATGCAGGGCATGTCACCATGACAGGAAACCTAAGAAGGTAGAGGACCTGAAGAGCTTGACTGGAAGGAGAAAGCCAACCCTCCATCCATTCATCTGCGAAGTAAACCTTTCTTTGGCGTCCGCTGTGGACGCAGTGACGAGGGCACAGGATGGAACGTATTACGGGGATGTTCAGTACCGTGGGAGCACCCGAGCAGGGAGATGCCGGGGCTGTTGTGAGCCCATCTCATATGGAATCAATTCCCACCACTCCTCGGAGGCTCTTTGATCATTTCTCATCTACGGGACAGAATGAATGACTGCGGCCAGTGGAAACCTAACCCTCAGAGAGAAATGGTGCTCTAGACTGTTTCCTTCTCACAAGAATCATCCCAAATGCATGCCTCTTCCGTGTTGAGAGTGACAGGTGCGACACAACAGAATCATCATTTATCAGGATCTCAGGGGCAAGAGCTTTGTCTCTGGGGCAAAGAGTCAGCGTGCACAGGACGTGAACACAGAAGTGTTGGCCCTTTCTGGTCCGAGTTTTGAGTTTAAAAATTGCATATCTTGCATGTGATTTCTTCTGCATTATGGTTTCTACCACGTGATGTTACACAACTGACTTATATCCACTACCCCCTAGAGTCCTTAATGATATTTTAACAATTTTTAAATTAAAATAAAATGTAGCTAAGGCTTCTTATGGGAAGTCTTGGTTTCAACATGACTTTGCCATCTCTTGTGTGATTTTAGTCAAGTATTGAGATGTCTGAGCTTTTGTTTTCTTACTGGAAAATGGGTATAACACTGGTTGCTTAAGACTATCGTGATGAATTATGAAACTGAAATCACGTGGAGTATAAAATGGCTTCAGTTAATTCTTCAGCACAGCAGAATTGGTATTAATGCTTAACATTATTATTACTTGTTATAAAAGTAAAAAGTGGTGTGCTTAAGAGAAAATTGTATCTTTTTTTACTTTAAAGGATCAATAAAAGACGTCAAAAAATCAGATGCAGGGTGCCCAGGTGGCTCAGTGGGTTAAGCCTCTGCCTTTGGCTCAGGTCATGATCTCAGGGTCCTGGAATGGAGCCCCACATCGGGCTCTCTGCTCAGCAGGGAGCCTGCTTCGCCCTCCCCTCTGCCTGCCTCTCTGCCTACTTGTGATCTCTCTCTTCTGTCAAATAAATAAATAAAATCTCTAAAAAAAAAATTCAGATGCATCTTTTCTTTTTATCATCATTGAAAAAACATTCTCATTGTATTTTCAGAAAATGAAATAAACACAGCACCAAATACGTTCATCCTGAATATGGAGTATTGCTTTACGGGGCACCATGGACACCATTTCCAGGAGAAGAACCTTCTGGCAGACTTCTCAGAGGTGATTCCAGATTAATCACCTCCTTGATTCTATTATTCTTCTAGTTCAGCTACAACTTACTAGGCTTCCTTTAAGGAAGAAATGTTTGGGAAAGGGGCGGGTGGAGATATGGAGAGTTGCTAGTAAAAATAACATTAGCCATTTCTGATTCATAAAATCCCAGGAAGGACTTGACTTCATTTACTGGTATGGAGGGGAACTACCTTTTAATTTGCCATTCACCCAAAAAAAAGGTGAGCTGAGTTTCAAAATAATGCACTTACTAAAATACGTCGTATGAGTAAAAAGGCTACGGAGGCCAACAACATAGAACTAGGCTCCTATTTCTTTCCCAGCAATCTCACCGCGCACAGACACCTATAAAAGGCAATCCACCGGATGTAAGGGATGTTAGCTCAGAAATATGGTTTTCATAGGCACACTTTGTCCATAGTACAACTTGTATCCAAAAAGAAGAAGGAAAAATGAAAAGGAAGGAGTATACTGAATTCTGAGAGAAATATTAGCGTAGCATGAGGTTCCCTGGTTGTCTCATTTATCTTTTTCTTTTTCCTTCTTACTTAAACAAGAAGAAGCACAAAAGAAAATTGAACCAAAAGGGTAGATAAAAGCTGGTAAGCGCTTGTTGATTACTAATTAGTTTTCTTCAGAAAACATCCAATGCATAAAATCATCACATGTGTTGGTATAAATTAGAGATAAGCTAAATTATAATAACTTCGATTCGACAGTTGTCTAACACTGATGCACGTTACAATATCTGCAATAACTTTTAAAGCTGTTGCAGGGTTATGCCCTTCTCCTTTCCTCGCTTGAACATTAAAAGCTCAGAAAACTGGTTTCTGTCTGTGCCAATCCAAGAAAAATGTTCCTCCAGTACCTACTCTGATCCCTCCTTCCTTTCTGGAACTCTAATTCTGGCTTCCATCACGACGGCCTCTCTCGATTTTCTCTCAACCTAACTCACCACCAACACCTTTTGTGGCTTCTTCTGCTCCACCTATAAATGTATCCACCTCCTCAAGAATTCTATCCCTGTGTCTGTTCTTTTTATCCTTCTAGGCGATCACATCCAATCAATAATCACCTTGCTTACGATGCCCAAGCCTCCATTTTTGTTCTTTCCCACGTCTCAGGCATACATCCGCCCACTCAATGATCACGCCGTCCACTTACGGCCATCCTACCCATTCAAACCTTTTCCCGTATTCATATTCTCTATCCTAGTGATTAACACCAGCGCTCTCCAGCCACGCAAACCTGAAATCTGGACACCTACGCATCACGTCTGTGTTGACTTGGTCACCAAGAACTTCCTCTTCTACATTACTTCTACATTACTGTTCAGCCTTCACTATGTCCTCTCTTTGGCACCATCACTACGTCCTTAGAACAAGACTTCCTCATTTCTCCAGCCATCCTCCATCACAATTTGACAAGGTGTCTCCTGCCTCCACGTCCGATCTGTTTCCGCGGATTCCTTCCCACTCGCTGCCAGTGTCAACTTTCTTAGGTCTTTAAATCTCTGCTCCCTAAGGATTCAGGACGAAGACCGAGTTCCCGAGCCAGGGTTGTAGATGTGGTGGTGGGGAGGTGTGGGAGCTTCTATATGACATCATCTGATTTCTCACCCCAGGAGAAAATGAGGTCATCATCAGAGGAAGGAGGAAGCCGAAGACAAAGACTATGGAAGTTTGAGAGGAGCCCAGAGGAACAAATCTCAGAAACTGAGAGAAAACCAGATTTGCAAGGACCACCTTGTGAAGTGCTGACTACAAATGAATTTTAACAGCAGGTCTGTGGTCAGGACTTCCAAGTGGTACCAGTTGGCGTTAAGGACCCTCCCGCCTTCAAAAAAGTTGAGCTGCTCTGGTGTAAATATGGAGAAAGCAAGGAGATGGGCTTAATGAGGGCTGTTGGGTGCTGTCAGGTGGGCAAGACCATGCGTACAACACGCTACCTGCTGTTCTACGTATAGGGATGGCCAGGAACCGAACAAGGCTGCTTTTTTCATGGAGGTTACATTGTAGAGGCAAAAATACATAATAGAAGTGCAGAAAGCAGCAAGTGTTATAAAGAGTACAGTGCTGGGTAGAGATCATAGCACTATTCAAGAACATTAGTTATTAATGTTATTAGTTAATTAGTTATTAGGTATTAATATTACTGAGTACTTCAATTCTCCGGAAGATGGTACCGAGCCGGCACCATTACAACGGATGAATGCCCTGCAGGGGCAGCACTCGGTTCTGTAAATCTGCCTCCCTCAGAGCAGGGGTGAGGACATTCCCAAGAAAGAGATGTTTGAGCCGAGGCCATAAAATCTTGGCTTGAGAAGAACTGGGAAGACAGGGGGTACCAAAGTGCGTGAATCAGTGGATCGCAGGGCTAGATAAAACCCACAGGCTGCTAGCGTGCGTTCCACAGACCACACAATGGCCGAGAGATGAGGATAAGAGATGTTTCTATCATGTTGTGAGAGCTAACGTGATAAACATGTTTGGCCAGTGTTTGGCATAGCCTCTTGAATGTCTGGAGATTTTAGATTTTGAAATGGGGCACATTTAAAAAATACTTTGATGGGATTTAAAAAAAAAAAGACTTTAATGGGATATATAAAAACATTAATATACACATGTAAGGTGATTTGAGCACAGAGGTTAATGTAATACTATTTTATTACTGAGGAAAGCCTAATTATGAGCAAAGATTTGGCATATATTATTTGTGCTAAGGTAGAATGCACTGTTCAGAGTATAAACCTAATTGCAGAATTTAGTCCTGATAACTAGAAGGATTATGGGACCAAGAAAAATGGCTACATTCATAAATCTTTATCTTAAGAGAAACATTTTGAAATCCATTGTTTTCACTACATGTCATTGAATACGGGCTTATAAGTACTCATGTTTAAAGTTGGACCCTTATTTCCACATTTTGACAAAACTCATCTGTATAAGATGTTCCAAAGAGTTTGCTATTGTCATTGTCCTTTCTTATTCACTGCTATAGCTTAGTACTCAAAAGAATGAGCAGATCAGGGGTATTCTTTTTTTTTTTTTTTCCCCAATGAACATGCAATCAGAACACTTGAATAGGACAGAGATAAAATAAAAAAGGTATCTGAAAGTGCTAGAAGGAGAACCACGAAGATAGACTCATTCGCTCTTTACTGAGTTAATGAATTAAGGACTCCTTTATCCCATAATCAAAGAGAGTATCATAAGTAAAGTATCCTTTACTTATGTTGTTCTCCCAAATTGCATGTTTTTGATCCTAAAACCCCGATGCATGAAAAAAGCAAGACTCATTTTTATTCATCATTAAGAATATAGTGAGCTTACAGTGTTATGTAACCAAACCCAGGACTCTGATTTTATCCCAAAGACTATTTTGGAATTACTAAGTAGATTTTCCACTTGAAAATCTGGACCTGGGAATTTAGAAATGACTGTCACTGTGATTTATGAATCTGACCAAAGTTCTGTTTCAATCTTCATGATTCTCTTAAGTGATTAAATACTACTTTCCCATCTGAAAAAAAAAATCTATGTTTAACATTTAATCGAATTCCAGTGTGACTGGAATTCATTGTAAATCATCACTAATGACACGTCAACAACCTATAAAAACTGTAGCCTGATAAACAGAGGACGGAGCCAGTCTTCAGAGTGCCCCTTGGCCTCGGTCTCAAGCCACGTCAGCCTCTAGGAGGATTCCTGACAGCAAGAACTTTCTCAGAGCATGGCACGACCCAAATCTGATCTTCAGAGGAGACGTGATAGTCCCCAGCCGAAATGTTTTGAGTAGCGAATGCTTTGATATAATTGTAAGTTGCAATATGTTAAAATAGCAAAACATTTTTTTTTTTAAAGATTTTATTTATTTGTCAGAGACAGAGGGAGAGAGAGCGAGTGAGCACAGGCAGACAGAGAGGCAGGCAGAGGCAGAGGGAGAAGCAGGCTCCCTGCCAAGCAAGGAGCCTGATGTGGGACTCAATCCCAGGACCCTGGGATCATGACCTGAGCCGAAGGCAGCTGCTTAACCAACTGAGCCACCCAGGCGTCCCAAAATAGCAAAACATTTTTAAAAGACATTTTCTCCTTTCAAAATTTCTTTTCTTTAATATTTTCTGAAATTTTTGATCCCTGCTTCTGTCCTGGGAGGAGTCAATAAGACAGTATTTATTAAGTTTTTAAGTTTTCTGAAAGAAGGTACTAAATATCTAGAGGTATTTACACATCCTACAAAAAATACAAGGTAATGTTTTGAAGATCTGGAAAACATCAATGTACTTTGTTTTTTGGCCCAGTGTTTTGACAAACAATATAGATACCAAGTTCAACTGAAGTCCTAAGCAGAGTTAAAACTTGAAACCTATCTAATTACCTGCTCACAAAAAGCATAAAATTTTAACATCTTTATAAATAAGTACTATTAATGTACTGTTATTAAATACCAATACTAACGAGAATTATCTATAATGGGGTGTTTACCAAATTGCTAGCCTCTCACAGTTGTATGACTCATGATTAAATATAATTTATTTCTCTGTTATATCAAAATTATCCCCTTTAAACCACTGCATATTTTAAAAAACGCTTTCTACCTACCTTTCGGCTAAAGAAGAAGGGAAACGCAACATGTCTTTTTGGAACTTACCTTGAATGATAAATTGTTCCATATTTTCTTTGAAGGGCTGGATGTGCTCTTTTGAGGACACCTGGAATACTTTCCCTGCCTCCACTTCACAGGCTGAAACCAGAGGAAGACACTGTTTAGAATGTCACAGTATCAATGGAGCATTAAAACAATTTTTAAAACGCATTAACTAATGTGAAAAATCCGTTAGCCACGCTAACTGATATACATTCTATACATGTTTTGGAAATATCCAAATACTGACATAAGAAGCCTATGATCAAGGCTTCACGTTGGGGGAACTGTAAAAAGTTCTTAAGAATCCACAATCCAAAAAAAAAGAATCCACAATCCAAGTTTGGTCACTGCCAAACCGCAAACGTAGGAGGGTCCCTGAAGCACTGAGCCCCATTCAGCCTCATCTGTAGAATGGGCACATCACGGGTGTCTGCCTCTCGGGGGTGTCGTGAGGATCAAATTAGTTAATAGATACAAAGTGTTCAAATGGCGCCTGGCAGACAGTATAAAGCAAGTACCTCCTCTCATCAGCATCCTTGTTACTATCAACGGACTTCTAACACAGGTTTGTCCCTGATGAAAGTCCTCATTTATGAGAAATGACAAGTAACAATTGTGGTGCTGATGTTTGTATAGAAATCAGCAGTTACAGAGCATCTATTACTCGGCAGATACTTTTAACCTATTAGTTAACTTCATCTTCAGAATAAGTTAGTCAGTGAACGTGGACATTATCCTATTTTATAGGTGAGGAAATCAAGGCTCAGGGCTACTTATTTGCGGAAGGGTCCACAGATGATAAGCAGCAGACCCATAAATGAAATCCCGATCTGACTCGACAGCTTATTTTCTGTGTCCACGTCATCATAAATGCCTTAGTAGACTACAGGGCCAACAAGGGTTAATTAAGAAGGACTTCTAAGAACATTTCTGAAGAAATTCCTGCCATGATGGTGATCCTGGCAAAAAACCTCAAAATTAAAAAGCACGTATATGAAAGGCAAAACTTCGGACAGATAAACATCTCAATCAGGAATTACAATTCTTTTTTTAAAATAATTTTTTTTTAGATTTTATTTATTTATTTATTTGATAGAGAGAGAGAGAGAGATCACAAGTAGGCAAGAGGCAGACAGAGAGAGAGGAAGGGAAGCAGGCTCCCTGTTGAGCAGAGAGCCCGATGCGGGATTTGATCCCAGGACCCTGAGATCATGACCTGAGCCGAAGGCAGTGGCTTAACTCACTGCGCCACCCAGGCGCCCAGGAATTACAATTCTTAAGGCAAGGTTGCCAATCAATTCCTCAAGAAGACTTTGATATTGCACTCTTTAAAACATTTTCTTTCTCTTATTAAAACATAGTTTTCTTTTCGCTCCAGGTATTAGCTTGTCTAAGCAGGAGAATAAGGGTGGGGGAGAGGTGTCCTGTCCGCACCCATTCTTCCCATCAAATGTAAGGACAATCAGGCCCAGTAAGACTTAAGGCCAGCTGGACACAAGTGGGGTTGTCTCGGCCCACGTCCCCCAGCACTCCTCACTCGGCCAGAGCAGGGTCTCGACGGCTCGTGACTGGTCAACCCACAGCCCTCGTCCAGTATCTTGTATCTCTAGACTTGTACTTAAACCAACATTTTCAAGTAAAACTCAACACAGCCTTGCTGCCTCCCTTACTTACCCTCCTGTTGGCGGTACCATGACCGGATACCAGAGCAGCAGAGTTACTGACTTCCTCTCCTTATCCCAGTATCCTGTTTGTTTACCTCCCAAATGCTTCTGGAATCTGCCTGTCCTCTCCATTCCTGCTTTATGCTGGTACAAATGCCTTCATCACTCTTCACTAGGCTACCCTGAATGTCTCTTAACTTTACCCGACCAGCAGTCTTACACAGATCCATGCGCCTTCGCGTAACTTAAGAGGAATGGGTAAAGATGTGGGGGTGAGTGTGTAAATATGTGTGCACACAGAGGCTACTACTCCGCTATAAAAAGAATACATTCTTGCCATTTGTAACAACATGTGTGGACCTAGATGGGACTATGCTAAGTGAAATAATACAGAGAAAGGCAAATACCACACAAATTTGCTTAGATGTGGAATTAAAATGAACACATGAGCAAAAACAGACTCTCGAATACAGAAACAAACAGATGGTTGTCAGAGGAAAGGTTGGGTGACAGGTGAAATAGATGAATTAAAAGGTACAATCTTCCAGTTATAAAACACCTAAGGCATGGGGATACAGGGTACAGCATAGGACATACAGTCAATAATATCGTACTAACATCATGTGGTGACAGACAGTAACTAGCTTATCACGATGAGCACTGAGCCGTGTAGAGAACTGTTGATTCACTATATTGTACACCCAAAACTAATACAACACTGTATGTCACCCTGTCCTCAGGGCTTGCCTTCTATGAACCCATACAGTCTTTAATGATTTTCCAATTCCAACAAGAAATGTAGAATACTAGTAGTCTAGTGTCTAACCGCTGATGCCAACAACAGCAAAAATAGGGCAGGGAGATCTAGTTTTCCACTCAGTCTGAGTTTCAAAACTTAAAAGCCTGAGGCAAGGAAGATTTATATTTTGACATTACTCACAATTGTTTTATCTGCCATTTTTTACTAGAAAATGGAGGTAATAACGGTCTTTGTCTCCATGACACAACACTCTGCCCAGAGGTCTAGTGAGCTATAAAAAGACCCTCAGACTAGGCACTTGCAGAAGTTAATCTGATGGACCTGGTGACCCAAGGAGGATTTCACTAGTGAGGAGAGCGGAGTGAGAGCAAAGACCATCCATAGCAAAGTCTTCCACAATGCGCCAACGTTTCTCTAGGTCTTCATACGTACTCAGTAGTTTGAAACAACAGAATCTATAGCAGCGAAGGAAGAAATAAAATACTTAGAATGTTAAAAAAACTGAGGGACAAATAGCATGGAGGACATGGGGAGATGGAGAGGAGAAGGGAGTTGGGGGAAATTGGAAGGGGAGGTGAACCATGAGAGACTATGGACTCTGAAAAACAATCTGAGGGGTTGAAAGGGAGCAGGGGGGTGGGAGGTTGGGGTAACAGGTGGTGGGTATTGGAGAGGGCACGGATTGCATGGAGCACTGGGTGTGGTGCAAAAACAATGAATACTGTTATGCTGAAAATTTTTAAAAAACCAAACAAACAGAAAAACACCCCCCCCCCAAAAAAACTGAGGGAAAGTTATATTTTTCTAAAGATTTTATTTATTTGACAGACAGAGATCACAAGTAGGCAGAGAGGCAGGCAGAGAGAGGGGGAAGCAGACTCCCTGCTGAGCAGAGAGCCTGATGTGGGGCTCGATCCCAGGACCCTGAGATCATGACCTGAGCCGAAGGCAGGGGCCCAACCCACTGCGCCACCCAGGCGCCCCAGAAAGTTTAATTTTAATTTTCACTTGATTTTATAAATGTCCCTGGCCTATTCATATGAACTTACTATTTTTAATACAAATCTCAGCAAAAACTATTTTTTCATTTCTTCTCTTTGCACCTTCACTTATAGTAGATTTTCATGTTCGCAGTAAGAACTAAGAGTTTTAGATCTAGATGCTCTCTACAGTCATTTCCTGACATCTCATCTCATTTACTATCTTCCTTCCTGAAGGCCACAAAAAAGTGCCTGTATCTCAGTGCTTTTAGTGATTTCTATTCATTTCCCTACCAGGACACTTCTTCCTTACTGAGCTGTTCTAATTGCTGGAATTTTCAACTACGTATTGTGCAGAAATCTCTATGGTTGATCTCCTGTGGAATGATACATCTGGAGTTTGCTTTAAAATACTCCAGATACGGGGCGCCTGGGTAGTGCTCACAGTCAAGTTTCCAACCCTTGACTTAGACTCAGGTCATGATCTCGGTGTTGTGAGATTAAGCCCCACGGGGGGCTCTGTACTGGGAGTGGAGCCTCCGTGAGATTCTCTCCCTCCACATCCCCTCAATAAAAAATTAAAAAATAATAACAAAATACTACAGATATATTTCCATAATTACTTATGTAATTTAAAATATCAGTTAAAAAAGACTTCAAGTGTACAATGAGCTAGAAAATTCCACTCTTTGAGGACCCTGATCTGCTACCATTCTCCATTGACTAACATCCCCTATTAAGCAATAGGCATCCAACCATTATCTGTGGAATTAATACATAAACGAATTAGACCCTCCTGACGCAATTAACTTTTGCTTAATTTTCAAAATGTATCTATTCCAATTTCTCCACACCCTAAATATACTAGTCACCCATCTGATACACTCTGACCCCCTCGGAACCAACTTCTAAACTTATCCATCCCAAGTTTCAACCATCACCCCAAGCCAAGAGGGTCAATCTCCCCTTGAACTTCGTACTTCCTTGCTCTGTACAACATGAGTGAATAACAGAAGATAAAAACAAATCTTTGGATAAGAGATCTGGATTCAAGCCTAGTTCCACCAGTAGCCATGTGATCTTGGGCTCGCTCCTCGAATTATCCAAGCCTCAACCAGAGACTGGGATGATGAAGATGTTGCACTTGAGTGCTGAGATTTGAACTGCTGAAAAACTTAACAAAACAAAAACTAGCTATTAATGATATTATTTCATGCCATTTATTTGTTTATGCATCTTTGTCTCTGATTTACTCTTATTTTGTATTCCCTGAAGTCAAGGATTGTCCTACTCTCCTCTGTGTGCTTAGTATTCGCAAGGCTGAGGAAACACGAAAATCCTGTGTGGAAACAAGCCCTTGCACCAATGTCAATAATTATGACTTTCCTTAATCTGGATATTAATTCTCTGGTTGTAGCTCAGTTGAAACATCACATAAGTCTCATGCAAAACATAAAAAAATCCAAACCAAATTTCCAAAGCTCTTCATAGTGATACACCATGTATTTGTAGGTGACTGTTGTTTTACTTAGTCACCATGTTTAGAAGGAAGAGACTGCTGGATAAGTATAAAAATACTTATATAAAGTAAGTATATAAATATAAAAAATATATACACTTATATAGAGGTATAATTCTTATATACATCTCATATATTCAATAACACATATGAATATGTTCAATGTGATAAGAACTAAGGAAATTTCTTTTTTTTTTTTTTAAGATTTATTTATTGGAGAGACAGAGAGTGGGGGGGGGGTGAGGGGCAAAGGGACAGAGAGAATCTCAGGCAGACTCCCTGTTAAGCACAGAGTTCAACACGGGGCTCAATCCCATGACCCTGAGGTCATGACCTGAGCCGAAATCAAGAGTTGGCTGCTTAAACAACTGAGCCACCCAGGGGCCTTAGGAATAAGGAGATTTCTTTGTAAGACTGGGCCCCATTCTTCTCTTAACTGTAGTACATCGTGGTGTATAAGATCATCCTGATTATTACTTACTATCTTCAAAATGCATATGTGACTATGTAAACTTAAAAAAAAAAAAAACCCGCACCAAGAACTATAATCTTACAAACTTAAAGAGTCATTTGGAAACATTATTAAAAACCTAAAACAACAGAGTTCCTGGAAAATCTGCATTACAGTCAAATCCAAATTTAAAGAAATATTTGTTAAAGGATGTTGGTGTAACTGAGCAATTCCAATCAGGTTGCCTTTTTGTCTGATTTAAAGGCTTTCCTAATCCCAAATGATCTAGTATTGGGCTGAAGAGCTAATACTAGCAAGCGTGAATTAGGCCTCCAAATACAAAGAAAAATCCAGCCAGAGGAATGGAAGAGCAAAAATCTCTCAGCTATTTTGACCAGAAAATGGCTCCCAAATCATCAGTGCCATCCGCAGACCGGCGCGTTTGGGGGCACAGCAAACACCATCTTATCACTGTAGTTTAAAGCAAGAACACTGTGCCCCACTCTCTGAAATGAAACATCATCATGAACACTCTGGGGTTTTTAAATTTTTTTGTGTGACTTATACAAGTCTCCAAGTTCAATCAATGTTAATCAGTTTAGAGTCACTGCTTCTCTGTGAGCGTCCAGGTCACTGGAAAATAAACCTGCCTTATCATAAACCTGCTTCCATGAGTCTGCATGAAGCCGCACAACAGACACAAAGGAAAAGAAACAGTTGATGACTCAGAAGTTTTTGCTTCTAACACCAAGTTGTTTCCTGGATAAGCCTGGCTTGTACATTACACTGAATTCAATTTCTGGAAACAGAAGTCATTCTAGCTACCTAAAGCAGATCAACAGAGCCAATAAGACGCTCATAAAGTATTTGCAAAAGCAGAGAAATTGGGCTCTGCATTTGATTTTTAGGAACGGCTCCCAGAACAAAATGGCATAACTGGCCCTACAGGTGAGCTATTATCAATGCCATCTGGATCTCAGCTGAATGCTGGTTTTACACTCAAACCTCACCTGCTGAATTATGCGCCATCAAAAAAATTGTCCCCCTATGCTGTGCCTCTCAGCAGTCGGGGAGCTGGTGACTGAGGACAGTCATACTGCTTGGTTGAAAGCCATCCTCTCCATATCACTGCTTGAAAGTGGGGGTGATAAAGACCCACCAAAAAAGCAAAACAAAACCCAACAAAAACCCAAACCAGAAAATGAAAATAGAAGCAGCAAAAAGCTCTTTGCCACAGCTCATGAGTACATGCACTGACAAAAGCAAAATCATATGCAGACACAGAAGAAAGCACAGGTTCAAGAAACATTTTAGGGAAAAGCAGCAAAGCTTGGTGACTGACTGTTCTGCAAGTAAGCTATCCCTTCACGAAGAGACAACTTTAAAATCAACTAGGGGGGCTTTTCAGAATCTCCCTGCCAATGCGCCCATCTCCTTGGAGATACAACTCAAGGACAAGACTCACAGGAAAAGTCCACACAGTGATTCTAATGTGAACTGAGGTGGGAGGTAAGGTTGTGGGGAGGTCGGATGCCATCTAGCTTTGCAGCTCAGGCATTCTGTGGAGAGAGAATGCAGGAGGAAGAGTAGCTTTCAGAGGGAAAGAAACGAATGTGGTTTCAAACCTCCTGCATTTTAAGATGCTGGTAGAACATCCATGAATGATTTCCACCAAGGGCTTGGGGGGTGTGAGTCTGCAGATCAGAGCGACAGCAGGAACACTGGATGAGCTCACTCGACAAAGGTGTAAGTGACAAGACCGGGCCAAGGCGCCTACCTGAGGTTTGCCAACTCTGATGCAGAAGCAGGGAAAGAGGAGACCATGAAGAGAGAAGAAGCAGAACAGTCAGACATCAGAAGGAGAACCGGCAGTGAGTGGGGTCAGGGAAGCTGACGGGCTAGTGACTATACACAGCCAGTCAGATGCAACAGAGACAGCAAACGGGATAAAGGTTGGAATAAAATGTCCAATTCAATTTGGCAAATAGTGACAAGAGATCCAGTGGTGCTAGAGGCAAAAGGTACGCTGTGACAGAGTGAGGAAAGAAAGGGAAGTAAGGAATCAAAGTAATGAATCAAAGAGCCCAGAAACCAACCAGGAATGTTAACATCTTGGCCTATTAGCACAAGTGCCCAAGAAAACCTGTGCAGCAAAAGTACGCCATGGGCCACGGGAAGAATGATGAATAAACACACACAAATTCTTGATAACTTCTGAATAATGTTCAAAATACCCTTGTCCTGCCAACAGCGGACCCACAGACTCAACTGCCCACTAAGAGAAGTATAATATGTGTGTATCTATCCTAAATATGGGTTTCCAAAAAATCTTATCCTAAAGGTAAAGGTCTGCAGATTCATGTCAAAGTAGTGCTTTATCCTATAAATAAAAGAGGACAGAGACAACACACACACAAACACACACACGTGCATGCACACACACGCACACACACACACATCCCACAGTACCTTAGTTGGACACAGCAGACTTAGCATGCTAGCCAGTGGAATAAATTAAGGTCGCTTGGAGCTCATCAGTTTATATCTCAAAACAAAACTCAACAGAACTGAATGATTTCTTTAAAGGTGTTTCGCAGGTGCCGTCTTCCACTGAGGGATTTTGGAAGTGAGCATGGTTTTAAATTGAAATGAATGAAAGCACAATACAGGCCGTTTTGCTCCTTATATAAGCATTCCTATAAGACGGATTATCCATTTTGGGGGGGGGGGGTCCATTCACACCTATTAGCCATTGTTTTCAAACACGAGGCACTTCCAAGGACAAATACAGTCTACAGGTTGCAAAAAGATAAGACATACTAGCTGTGACCTTCAAGAGGTAGATAGTCTCCCTGGGCCCCAGGTTCTTTCACCTGTTATATGAGGGACAGTAGCAGCACGTACTTCATTATGAAGATCAAGGGATTTTATGTGGATAAAATACAAGGGAACCTGCCTCATGCACTGCAGGACTAATAGGTTTGCTACAGTGACCGTGACACTATTACCACCACCACACACCACAATGATGCGAGGAAACTGAACCAGTCATCTCTAAGTGTCGAGCACTGAAGGTCGTGCTTCAGACTGTGACTGTGACATTTCTCGAAGGACAATCTAGAATGAGTCTTATATAGGTCATATTTACTGGTAGTTATTAATCACTGGCTGGCCTATCTCACACTGGATTGAGACACACCTAAAAACCACTGAAAGCACACTCTGTGTTGAGACTGTGGGTGACCCTGGCTAGAATAGATGACTCCCTCCTGCCCCCACTAGGTCCCTACGACACCACTTGTTATGCTCTGCAATTTACTTATGTGTTGAGAAATTGCAGGGACCATAACTCTGTTAGTCACTGTCTCCATAAGTCTCCGCCTGTTAGGATCAAGTTCTCCAAGTTGGTTACTGGTGGGTCTAAGCATGAACACGGGACCAATTGTGAGTGTACGAAGTTGGCACTTCACTTTCTTTTCACATGCGGCCTTGGGAAACATGACAGCTTAATGTTTTCTCATCAGAAGCAATACCCCCCTGTCATTTAGATCATTTAAATGGATTCACTCTATTTCTAAGGGGATTCAAAGTCAAACTGAAACCATTCTAAATTCCTTTTTTGGCCTATTTGCTAAGTATGGAAAACAGCATCATTTTATGTAACAAAACTCCACGAGTTTGTACTCTGTGGGCCTTGGGAGGAGACATTGGTGTTGACTCCACCTGATACCAAAATGTCCTAACATCTGCAAGAAATGAAGTCATGAAAATTATACACCATATAGTTATTCTGAGTCTCCCGGCCCGTGTGTGAACATTTCTAGTGACGAGGGCCTCTCCACTTTTGAGATTAGCTCTTCCACTGTTTTGGTTCTCATCTGGAGACAGTCTTTCATGTAGAACTGAATTTCTGCCTCTGGCTTCACATATGGACCTTAGGTCTTGTCCACTGGTACAACACACGGGGAATCTAATCTAAGGGTAGCAAGTTTCATTTCAAATACCAATTCTGGTTGTGTAGTAGGGGTACCTGGAGCATGTTCTTCAAAAGGATTCTGAAGAGTCAGTCTCTAACTCAACAGAAAATAAACCTTTAAACAGATGTTTGTGGAATATTACACCTCCATCAGAAAGGATGAACACCCGACTTTTGTATCAACATGGATGGTACTGGAGGAGATTATGCTGAGTGAAGTAAGTCAAGCAGAGAGAGTCAATTATCATATGGTTTCACTTACTTGTGGAGCATAAGGAATAACACAGAGGACCTTGGAGATGGAGAGAAGGTTGTTGGGAGAAATTGGAGGGGGAGACGAAGCACGTGAGGCTATGGACACTGAGAAACAAACTGAGGGTTCTGGAGGGGAGAGGGTGGGGGTTGGGTGAGCCTGGTGGTGGGGATTAAGGAGGGCACGTATTACATGGAGCACTGGGTGTGGTGCATAAACAATGCATCTTGGAACACTGGAAAAATAAAATAAAATTAAATAAATACATGTTTGCTACAGACTCAAAGGAGGTAATCAGAATAACCTCCCATCTATTTGAAAACAATTCCGTCTACTTTCATTTCAACCTTAAAATATCATTGCCTCTACTGGAGTCCCCATAGTCTGAAAAACAAAAATTGGGCTAGAATTCTAAAACAACTGGTCTCCACTCAGACATTCAGAGAGTCTGTTTGGGCGAGAAACAGGAACACATGTATGCAATCCTGCAAACACTGACGAAACAACTCTCAAGACTATGGAAGAGTGACAGATCTTTTAGCAGCCTCCCATCTACCCCATGCTAATGCTCACATGTGCACAAATAATTTAAAAAAAGAATGTCATAACAACATCCCACATAAAACACAGACAGATCCCGTTCAGTCTCTTAGGACTAAAACAAATGATGCAATATTTCTGTTGTGATTTTTCCAAAATGATTAGAGTGCCTTTTTATTTGGGTGAGGTTTGATGTTTTAAAAATATATTCCCCCATTGTCTGAATATTTATTTTTTTAACATGGTTGACAATGCAAAAAGACTCAACCTTATGAATCACAACCCATCCTAGAGGTGGAGATTTGCTCTTATTTAACCTCAGAAGACAACAAGCGCCCTTTTAAAACAATACGTTTTGCCACGTTTTTCCTTTAGAAATTAAATACACAAGATATTCACACACTTCTTCCATTAATTTAGATGATACATCACTTATGCTATGAAAATAAAGTGAAAAGAAGGCATTTATGTAGTTAAGAATGATCCGTTTATTACCAGATCATTGTGTGTCTTCTAAATTTCTGAACCACCAGTGAACCAGCCAAAGGAAAGGTCTTAGGGAATTTTGACATTCAACGACAAACCTCCATAAATAAATCCATGCATAAATCAAGCTTAATCCTTTAAAATCAAACTTCTTTTGGAATACACGAATATGATAAATGATGACATTACCGAAGACTATTTTCCACTAAAAATAAGAAGCGTGACTATTTCTAGCTGTCCGCCTTGTCCAGATCATATCCTATTTCACAGGGACAAATTTTTGATTTCTGAGACTGAACATTACTACTAGCTCAGAACGTTTCACAGAAAAAGGAAGCCAATTGTACAAATCTGCAGCAAAGAGAGCACCGAGGCTGCACAGGCACAGCGACGCCGGCCGTCCTCAACCTCTCCTCAGCCATACTCACTAGTCTCTCATGAAACGTTAAAGACCAAATTAACTGAAAATGGAATTAAAGCCATACCAAAATCTGTTTAAGAGAAATGTATACAAAAGAATGGCAAGCCTCAGCGCATAAATAAAGAGTCACGGGGCCAGAAACCCTAACAGACACGAGAGTCCTTGGGTAAAATTCCGCCGCGAAATAAGATATTTACATATTCTCCAAGACGCGCCTCACAAATTACTTACTAGTTAGTAAGAAAACAAACAAAACCAAAACCAAAACCAAACCAACCAGAAACCCCTATAACTTTATGGGGGAGGAACGAGCAGACACTCCCTAAGCAAAGGGACCAAAATGATGCATGCCCGTTCGCTCTTCGGAGTATGCTGACATCAGGGGCCTGGAGAAGGGACACGTATGGCTCCTGCAGACAAATCCAGGGCAGGACAGGTTGACAAAAGAAGTCGTCTTTAAATACGGTAGGGTCAAGAAAGACAAAGCCAGAGGAACCGCGCTATATTACATAAGCCCGAGGAGACACGAAAATTAAATGCAGCGTGTGATCTAGGGATTGGCAAAAGAGCCATAAGGAACTTCTGAATACGGTCCGTGCAGTATTATCGTAATAGCAATTTCCAGTGTCAAATTTCCTGATTTTGATGATTATACTGTGTACACAAAAAAGGATGCCCAGGTACTTATTAGCCTGTATACACTGAAGTATTTAGGGGTAAAGAAGCAAGTTCTCTCTGACTTGCTGGTGTCTGTGCAGAAGGAGAAAATGCACGCGTCTCTACATGGCGGACAGGAGGGAGGGGAAGACCGAGCAAACGGGACCAAAAATAAACAACGGATGGTCTCGGGAAACAATACCCAGGCATTCCATGTACGAGATTGCAACTACTCTGTAAGTCTGATTTATATCAAATAAAAAGTTACAAACAAACAACAACAAAGAATAACAACATGTCCCAGTTTGTATAACTTAAGACTTTTTTTTTTAAAGACTCCTAACCAAGGGATCCGGTACTAGCGGGCTTCCACACAACTTCTTCTATGGAATGTTAAGAACAGTCAAGTATGCCTCCCAGATAGTGGAAAGCTTGGATTTCTTTTGCATCTGGCTCCAATTTAAGAGTGGGAGGGCTCTACAGACACAGGTACAATGTCTTTTCAGCTGATGGTCTGACTGGCACTGCAGGGCGACAGTGAACATGCTCGTAATGGTTACCAGGCAGATTTTTAAAGATGACTTACAAGCTCTACTCTTCCAAATAAGTAAAAATATTCAACTTTCCCAAGATGGTTGCAAAAGGTTATTACTTCATAGTTTTAAACCATATTGAAGATGACAGATGTGGCATCTTACAATAAAATAATAAAAGCATCCTTACCACAAACTAACCTGCTTATAATATTTGACATATGGTTCTAGAATTCTTCAAATGCATACATATTTAACCTAATATTTTCAAGAATTAGCAAATTGCTCAAATATTTAGGATTTGTGCAAATGCATTTTTTTCCTAAATTTTCTTTGTTTAAAAAATATTTTGAGAGAGAGAGCGCATGTGCATGCACGCGCGCGCGCGCGCACACACACACACACACACACATTAGGGGGAGGGGAAAAGAGGGAGGGAGAAGCAGGCTCCCATCTGAGCCTGACCTGGAGCTTGATCCCAGAACCCTAAGAACATGACCTGAGAGAAAGGCAGACGCCCAACCAACTGAGCCACCCAGGCACCCCCGCAAATGAATTCTTTAACATTAAATATTACAAACGTTACAATGTCTTAAGTATAAAAGTGATTTACATAAAACGTAAAGTATCATATAATATACCCTAATATACTGCATATGCGAACTTAAAGCAAAGCCTCTGACCTTTTCCTAAGGATACAGTAAAATCACAGGACTGGGCAATAATGTTTATTGAAGGCAGAAGTGACTGTCACAGAAGTTGATCCACTGTCTTCATAATACTGGCCAGACGCTCCACCAGACCCATCATTAGATGATGACTTGAGGTATAATCGTAGGCACCTATGACTGGCCTAGAAATTTCAGTCTCCTTAAGAGTCCCTGGAGTAGTACTGTCACTGTTCCAGTTCCGATGCTGGAACTGGAGCTGAGTAACTGACATGGCAGATGTTCAATGACACCAAGGAGTTCAGTAAATGGCCCATGCAGTTAAGCTGCAGTGCGTGACATCCATCAACCAAAACAGATGCCATTAGGCTGTTATCTGCGTCTGGAATGGTGTCCTGCTACCAGGCTCCATTGTGGTATTAGAGTAGTTTACAATTTTAAAATTAAAATTTAAATTTAAATCTAATCAATTTTATCATTATTAATATATTTTATATGATAATTATATATACATTATATAAATTTATAAATATATAACATTATTATGTATTTATTCTTTTATGATATACCTATATATTTATTAATGAAGGTAATAATATGAAATAGATATATAGATATATAAATTACAATTAAACATATTTTATTAATATAAATTAATCCAATAGAAATCAATAAATGATTAATTAATTAAATTTTTAAAAAATTTAAAAATAAAGATAAAGCATAATATCTCCAAGGAGTAAAATGCTTAACTGGTGCATCTGTTTTCAAGATCCAAAGCAACATTTTGTCCAGTGATTAAGAAACCAAATTTCAAGACAGACCACCTCCAAATGGAAACGTTTTCTAGTTTGGGCTTACAAACATAAAATTAGCAAAAGGTATTTAAAGCAAAGTGAATTGTTGGGGCTCAGATGTCTTGTCAGGTTGAGTTTCCTAGATTCACAGAACGAAAAGAGGACGGGGTATGTAAAGAACCATACAAGAGAAGCATATTTGCAGCAGGAGTAGAGAACAGAAGAAAAGCTGAGAAAATTATTAAATATTTGAAATGCAGAGTGAGTTATTAAATGCTTAACAATGCACCAGCTAGTCTCTCATTCAAAGGAACAGTAAGTGTTAGGAAGGAATGGAATAAAGTTAAAGATTTCTTAGGGGATTTATAGGTTTTAAGTTTGGGAAAGTAGTGAAATCTACTGAACATAACCCAAAAGCAAAAGCACAACAAAACAAAACAGAGAGAAAGAAAGACAGTTGTAACTCTGACTTAAGTATTTTAAACTATTCTAGGAATTCAAAGCAATTTATCAATACAGTTGTAATCATCTCTAACATTCCCTGTTGGTTAAGAAGGAAATTACACTCAGGACTCTTGCCAACCTTATGGACTGATAACCAGTATCTCCAGGTACCCTTTGATATTCTATTCCTGTAGACGAAGAAATGTAAAATATTTCTATAAAATAGAGAAGCAGCAAATTAGAACATGAGCCCAGGATTTGGAAGTGGGAGAACCAGATCTGAACCGTTTTTAACTTTTTTTTTTTATTAAAATTCAGTTAATTAACACATAATGCATTATTAGTTTCAGAGGTAGAGCTCAGTGATTCATCAGTCTTATAGAACACCCAGTGCTCATTATATCACATGCCCTCCGTAATGTCTATCGTCCAGTTACCCCATCCCCCCAACCCTCTCCTCTCCATCAACCCTCCATTTGTTTCTGATGATTAAGAGTCTCAAGGTTTGCCTCCCTCCCTGGTTTCATCTTGTTTTATTTTTTTCCTCTCTTCCCCTATAATCCTCTGTTTTGTTTCTCAGATACCACGTACCAGTGAAATCATATAATTTTCTTTCTCTGATTGACTTATTTCAACTGTACTTGCCCCACCCATTACCTGAAAGACCTTGGACAAGTTCCCGAGTCCTGCCAACCTTAGTTATCTCACTTGCAACACAGAGATGGCAACCGTCCCATCCAGCAGTTCAGCACAAGGGTTAGTGTACGTGGGGGGCACAGTGCCTGTAGTACTGCCTCATTAAATGCTAATTTACTCTGTTTTTATTTTAGATGTTCTTGATAAATTACATGGTTTACCAGAGGCCATGAGTTTTGAAAAGACACACATATAAAATTGTACACTCTGTGACACAGAAGTAAAGAGCACACATAGCACAGTATTGTGGCAGAGGCCTGTGAAGAATGACCCGCAGATCAGGGGGATAACTAAGTTAACAAGTCAGTTAACTCCTATCAGAACCAAAGAAGACTTGGGGTATTTCTAACCATAATGTGCTACTCAAACAGGTACAGCGGCTTTCTATTGTACTACACATTGGGTCAGAATCGTCTACCCATCCTCTGTTCTGATTTTTGTCTTCTCTGAGTTTTGGAAATGGATATAACCACCTGTGTGAGTGTCTACAAATCAGCAAAGAAAGATAGAAAGATTACCCAGTGAAGTGGGAAGACAGTCTATAGAAATGCCAGCTGGAAAAGAGAACAAACAGTATGTCTTAAGGATCTCTAAAAAATATAAATCTCCTCTTATTTTTAGCTTTGAGAGCTATGAGGGAGATTTTTGGACCACCTTAGACTAATATAAATAGATTAATTAAAATAAATAATAAAATAAGTAAACAGTGTGACAGCTATTAAGATACTGTCTCTTAGCTCCCAAACTGCACGTCTACACTGAGATCTGGGATGCTGGGGCTCAGCAAACTGCCTTTGTCCCCAGACCCTTTTCTTTCCCCCACATCAGGAGGGGGTCCAAGTGCTGGCTTGTTTTCGTAGGCCCAATCCAGTATCATGGCACCTCCTTGAAAGTACCAGTGCAGCCAGGCAGAACCCCCCTTCTAAGGTCCCCGACCCTAGCTGGAGCTCCTTCTCTCCAAACTCCTTCATCCCGGTTCTGCCAGAACCATTGAGCTCCTGGTTTCAGCTCTGAGGGCTCTTTCTCCCTGTCCTCTTCAACCACCTCTGTGGGACTCCTCTGGGTACTCAGTCACAGTTCTGCAGGGTCCCTAATCCAAGCTGCTCATGTACTCTTGGCCCAGGCCACACCCTTGATGCAAATGTCTAGTGCCCAGCCCCAGTGAGTGCTCCCCTGGAATTTCTAGGTTCTTTGATAGCCCCAACCTCGTCTCTTGGTTCTCCCAGCCCTAGGAATGACAGCTGGTCTCAGTATTTACCTGAGCATTCCCTTTTTGCTTTTCCTGTCCTCTAAGTCTGCTTACCTAATGCTCCACATTAAATTAACTCTATTAAATAGTAAGTGTGGTTTCCGCTTTTCTGACTTCACTCAGAACTAGTAGAAGCGGTAAACCAAAATGAATGGATTTTCTTTTTCTGAGTACTCAGAGACTTTCTGAGACTAGTACTTAATTTTATTTTTATTCTTGGCTTGTACATAATGTCTGTTTGAATTGTTCACCAGAAGATACACCAGTTTTTCAGATTAATATTCCCCCAAAAATGTTATATATTAGTACAATTCATCGGCAAATACGTATTTAAAGTCATTTAAAACATAGCTTGTTCTTTTAATTAAATTTCATATGGTCCTTAATTGTGTTTACCGTTGAATTTGCTAAGCTATAGGATTTCTTCATAACGAATAAAAAAGGCTGAGTAATCACACATTTCAAACTAGTGGGGCCCAACACGACTGAACTTCAATTCTAATTCAAACATAGTCCCGGGTGGCTGACTGTTCTTATTTCCTCTTAAATAAAATTACAAAACAGGTCACACTACAGAGGAGGAGCACACACAGCATGTGCTTAACATTTACCCAAATTTCCAACTGAAGAAACAGAACTTGCAATCGATTAATCACTAAATGCTACGCCCCAAAACTAATAATACACTCCCTGTTAACTAAATTGAATTTAAATTAAAAATCTTTAAAAAAAAAAAAAAAAAGAAAGAAAAGAAACAATTGAATCAATACTTTGGAAGAGTCTCATGTGCTCCCTCCGTCCTGCCCTTGGGCCCAGAGACAACCATGACCTTCAAGCTCTCAAAATAAAGCGCATCAATTTATATTGCCATCATCCATGTAAAGGAGCTCTCATTAATTCGCATCTTTGCCAATAGTTCCCATCCTCCGACTTTCTGTATTTTTGAAAGAGATACTAATCTGTGTCCTGAGATGAAATTCTGGGTGTAATTTAAGAAGTTCTTGGCACTTGCACTCTCAAATCTAACATGCTTGCAGGCAATCTCTGCAAATTTCCATTTATGTAGCTACCAGAGCACCTGTACCCGTGCACTCCTACAGGACAAGTTCATCCAGACAGCTTCCTGAAGAGAAATCATTTTAGCTAATTTTAAATGGAAACACACACACACACAAAACACATACACACAAAAACCCTACAAAAAACCAACAAATAACAATAACCACAGAACCTCAGTTACAGAGAATGACACATTCGCATGGAGACTTTTGAAAATGACTTTAATCCTATAAAATCCCTTAAGGACCACAGACTACATATGAAAGTCTCTGTTTTCATGTGATAATTTGCTTATGTTGGGTCCCTGTGCGAAAGGGCATCTCACATCTTTGAATTCATCTAAGTTGGCTGTTGCACAAAAAGAAAAACATTTTTGTAAAGTACACTTTGTACCACAATCACGGATAATTTATAAATTATATATATCTTAACTCGAAATGTCAGAGAACGAATCACCTTTAATTAGCTGTGGTTTTCTCAAGGCAGTTGGGTCAGAAAAGCAAGTGATTAGTGAACATGAGGAAGTACAACTTTACTAGTTTTTTCTAATGTGAATAAAGGGCATCAAATCTTAGAATGGAATGACCGATGACCTGATTTTCTCATTAATTCTCCCTTCCACTTGCAAAATTACCCCTGAAAATAATGGAGTTCAAGAGATTTACAGCATAAGAAATCTAAGAATCTTGAAAAATGTTTATTTTAATTGAGTGCATCTGCATATTAATATGGGGGAGGGTAGGGGGATGAGAAGAGAAAGATACTTGAAGCTTACCAACTTTGAAAAAAGTATCAAAAATGAATACATTTCTTTCAAAGCTTTTGTAAAGAAATGTAAACATCTCAAACAGCAAAACATTATAGCAAACACCACACAGGGTTTACTGAAAGATTATGGAGTGATACGACTTTATACCACTCTCACTGCCCCTAACAATTGGACAGATCTGTTAGTTTCTCTCCATCTTCTCTGGACCATCTTCTGTTAAAGCCACCACCATATTTTCTTTGAGTCCCTTTGTAACTGGTCTCCCCAGTTTTATGCTGGCCAGACGACGTAAGTCATATCTTTCCTCTTCCATAAGGAGGGTCTTTAAGGGGCTGGATATTGCATTTGGATAAAATGCAGACTTAAAAAGCATAGAAACTTGTCCCACTCGACATGATCAGAAAACTTTCTCTCTCATGTCATGCCCACTGTGTTCTGAGAAAACAGGGGCTTTTAGCCTTTTCCTCTGCCTGAAATGCTTCTCTGCTCATCTACTCCAGGTAAAGGCACCTGCTCAACTATTTCCAGTGTCCCTGCCCAGGATGCCTATGCTGGCGTTTGTGGTCTGACGGCCGCACATCTCTACGGCTTGTCCTTTTCTACTTCCTGCACTAAGCCTGCATTTGAGTCACTCAGGTTTGGTCACAATTCCCAGAACGTACTCACCTCATGCCATGGAACTGGGCAATTTGCTTCTTCAAATTTCCCTCCATAAATTTTTCACTTGTAAAGTATTTCCAAGTCACGACTCATTCTAACAGCAATTCCTAACTCCAGCCTTGCCTGACAAATGATGTAAGATGGAAGGCTCACCTTCCACGCTGCTTTCTGCACCTATTTGTCGACACTGCTGCTGAACTACGGGGTAATTACCTATTTGGCTTCTTGACTACATGAGACATTCTTGAAGTGTAACAACCAATTTATTATTCATCTTTTCCAAGAACTGAACAAAGTATCTTCAATAAAAGCTGCTTCAGTAAATGCCAGTTCTGAGTTCAGCTGCCTTTGAGGAGAACACCTATTTGGATAAACTTAGTTGACTAAAGCAAACCAGGCTCAATATTTTATAGACATGCTGGATACATTTAAAATTCCAACAAGGAAAATTACACGCAGTAAAAATACAGCTCTACTGTTTCAGATGAGAATATTAGGATAATGAAAAAATTGATAATTACTTGTAAAAAAATTACATTACATGAGACCGATATACATAATACGACAGAAGACAAGGTCACACAGAAATGCCACACAAAAAGAGAAACAGAGCCCAACAACTACTGTGTGTGCTTCTACTGTTACCCCTTCCACTCTTTCATAGGCTATGCTAAAGCATGCTACAATTGGAAAGATTTAAGTTCTCATCTATTTCTAATTAAAAATATACCTTAGTAGAATACTTTTCAAATTATATCATTCTCATTGTAAGGGTGCTGATCTCGACTTTTAGTAGGAATAACAATACTACATGTAATAGGGAATAGCCTAGAGAACTCACTGTGAAGTGGGTGATGTACGTTGAACCAAAACGTGAGTGGGTTGCAGAAAGCTTGCTGAAATGAATGTGTGAAATTGGGGATCTGCTACCGACACAACTTAGAGCTCTGATCTTAGCCAAGTCACCACAAGATTGTGGGCTTTTCATGTTCCTTGCATATTTTTTTACTTCATTCTTGACATAGTTTCTTCAATTTTAAAGAACTTTAGCAAGTCTAAAATAAGTCACAGACTACCTTCCAACTCTACTCACTCCTCCCATGTTCCCTTCTGTGACAGGTTTGTCTCCAACCAGGTATATAAGCTAGAAAATAAAGTCGTCCTGGACCTCTTTTTTCTTTACTTTCTATGTATCAGTGCAATTACAGAATCTTGTTCTAGTGTATGTCGGAGAGCTCCCCTACCCTGGTCTCCTTTCGTTCCAACCACAAGGAGCTTAGTTTATGCCCTTGACATCTATGACTAGCTAGGAAAGTCTCCTGCTTCTGGCCTCCCCTGTAAGTCATCATTCACAAAAATCTTCATGGTGGGCTTTCAAAGATGCATGGTCCCAGTGTGTTGCATCCTTGCCTAAAAGCATGCCCATGTCTAAGCAACAATCACAGAATCAAGTCCAAACTCCTCAGTCAATCCTTAAGACCCTTCCCAAGGCTGCCTAGACATCCTCCAATTGCACACCCGTGAGCACCCTAAACTCTAGTTTTATCAGATTTTACCATCCATTTCTTAACTTTATTGGTTCATGTACTTACTTATTGAGGCCAGAACATGTCAGGCATGTACTAAGAGCTAAGGGCAGTTAATGTTAAATCTTCCCTGAAGGGTTCCATTCAGAAAAACCCTAACAGGAGCAACATTAGTGTTGACCTTAAGAGGATGAGCTCTGGATTGGGTACCCCAGGTTCAAATCCAGCCCCCTTTCCTCACTGGAAAGAGGAACAATAATAATATCATCATCATAGGGATTAAATTACGTTAATGCATGTAAAACACTGACTGAGAGAAGGCAGAGCAAGCTACCTTGAAAGGCATATAAAAATTACTGGTTGGGGCACCTGGGTAGCTCAGTTGGTTAAGCAACCAACTGCCTTTGGCTCAGGTCATGGTCGCGGAGTCCCAAGATCGAGTTCCACATCGGGCTCCCAGCTCCACGGGAAGTCTGCTTCTCCCTCTGACTTTCTCCCCTCTCATGCTCCCTCTTACCCTCTCTCTCTCAAATAAATAAATAAAATCTTTAAAAAAAACAATTACTGGTTGGGGAGGCTTTATCAAACCACATATAGGCGCAATTCTGACCATTTTTACTAATCTTGGTGCAGTGAGCCAACTCAAGTTTAAATATTTTCTTATCCCTCCCTCAGATGTAATCCTGATATAAATTAAGAAATCCCTGGCCTCATGGGTCAATAGATAATTAAAACCAAAATAGTGGCAAGACTGGTGACTTTGCTCATGCTCTTTCCCATTGCTGAAATTTTATATTTCTTTCCCTGGAGAAAATTTTACTGATATTTCAAAGTCTGATTTAAACATAATTCTCAGGCACCTGGCTGGCTCAGCTGGTTAAGTGACTGCCTTCAGCTCAGATCATGATCCCAGAGTCCTGGGATTGAGTCCCGCATGGTGCTCCCAGCTCCACAGGGGTGTCTGCTTCTTCCTCTGACCTTCTCCCCTCTCATGCTCTCTCTCGCTCTCAAATTAATAAAATCTTTTAAAAAAATTCTCATTATATATATATATATGTGTGTGTGTGTGTGTGTGTGTGTGTGTGTGTAAAATTCTGTGTTCCTGTAGTATTTTGTTTATGTAACTAAATATTTATTACACCACACAGTGGTTATTCATGTAGTTATTGGCCCTCTTACTCATCTATGAACTATGAGGGAAGGGTCTATTTTCCATTTGTACTTTCTATTAATTTAACAAAGATTTGTTGAATGATAATTAAGGAATTAGACTATAATATCTCCAAGATTCCTTATAACTAAATCTAATAACTTCTCAAGAATCTGAAAAAAAAGTTCATTGATTCTGATCCAGTAATAACTCTAGGAATCTATGTTAAGGAAATAATGAGAGCTAGAGTAAAAACACTATGAATAAAGATGTTCAACATATTTAAGAGCAGGAAAAATTGGGAAAAGTCTAATTTCTTTCTTATAAGCATCAAATTACTCACTAAATTATGGCACAATCATAGAAGGATTATTATGAAATCATCTGAAATGGTTTTTGAATTGTATTAAATGGCATGGGAAAATGCTCATGTTATAATTTTCAGTGGGAAAAAACATGTAAGTTATGAAAGTGAATACAGATGTCCAGTCAAACGAAATGATGAATTCATAGGCTGAGCCTTCCTTCTGCTGAAAATACATAGCAATAAATGAAAACATAAAAAGAAAAAAACAACACGGTACACTTTAAAAAATGTGAGTATCTCCTTGGACCAGAAACATGAGAGGAGCCCATGTTAATAAGCAGTGCGGAAGCAAGAGGTCACCGGAGTGTGCATTTAGAGAAGAAGGTAAAGATCCTGGCTTCTGCAGAGCCCGGTGAAGGGAGAGTTCACACAGCTGGAAATGGAACCAGTCTCACTGATGGAAACTCAGAGCTATGACTGAGCTCCCCAGATCATAAGAGGAGGATGAGAACGGCCCCCGTCCACACGCAGCTGTGTGACTGGGGCAGCAAGCACACGCAGACACAGCTTTCCAGGCAAGACCTCAGCTGAGTCAGTCACTAGCCTGGTACTGCATCTGTAACAAGCCTAATTTGCATGTGTGTGGACATTCACATAGGCAAAGGGCGGAGTCCCAGGCTGCTAATAGAAGCTTTGGTTCTGGCCTGGGGGCCCCAAACAGGCCATGTTAAAGCAATGGAAAGAAATTGAGAGAATGAAGGATTTGGGCGGTGGGGGGGTCAGGAGAAGGGAGAGAGCAAGGGCCAAACAGATAGACGGCTTCTGTGAAAGCCTCAGTTTGCAGCCCAGAAGCAATCACAGACAATACCTGCATACAGTTATGTCCCAACTGAACTTGACTTACGAAAAGAGGGCGCAATTAATACACAGATTGTAATTTCCTGACATTTGTATGAAATCAACATTCCAATACCAACATGAATAGAAAGACAGCTTGTAACTATTAACAAACGAACGATGGATTCATTTTGGGTGAAACAAAAACTACAGAAAATCCAAAAAGGGCTTCGATATATTTTTATAAACATCAGAGATAAAGGAAAGATAATATCTAAAATAAGAACAAGAAATTACTTTAAAAGGAAAAATACATGTGATATAAAAAATCATATTAGAAAACTTGGAAACAAAAATATGACTGTGACTAGCTGCATTGATAATACAAACAGAGTCAAAGAGATTGGACAGAGCCGAAGAGAGACTCAATGAACTAGAAGACAATGTTGAGGAGCGCATGAGTATTATAGCAAAAAAGGTGGTGGTGGATTTTTAAACTATGAAAGAAGAGAGAATGAGACTGAAGTGGTTCCAATGTACACCTAAAAAGAGTTTCAGGCAAAGGAAAGAAAAGTGATGAACACTGAACAGATAATTGTTGAGAATTTTAAAGATATTAAGGAAAACATCAATATTCAAGTAGAAAGTCTGCACTAAGTACAGAGCAAGACAGTGAATGTATGAAGGAAGGAAGGAAGGAAGGAAGGAATTCATACTGCGCATATGAAAGCAAAGCCAAAGCTGAATAAAGATAATGAGAATATAAATGTGCATTAATTAAATGACCCAACTATAAAGCAGAGAATGTAACAATGATCTGTATCATAGCTCCAGTGGTATAATTTGTGTATACACATGCAATACACACCCGCACCAGATAAAAACAGACCAAATACTCATGTTATTTATCACTGGACTATAAAAATCTCAGATAAACATACTTTTTTGTGTTGTTTGATGTCCTTATGCCGAACTTACACTCATTTTAAAATCATAATAAAATGCTACTTTTTAAAAGGCTACTGTTACATTTGAATTGAGTTTATAACGTCATTTTTCCCTTAAAAATATCAGAAATATACCATGGTAAACAAAATCGCTATGCACAAATTCAAGTCAATACAAACAATTTTAAAGACGGGGCTTTCCTGTATCTCTCTGAACACAGACATGACTTCAATTGGAAGATATCGTTCATGAGTTCTAAACATTTTCCAGCCTCTTATTGAAGGTGGGGGAAGGAGTGGGGGCACAGAAATCATTTGCATGAGAACATTCTTTCCCAGTTCCGGTAACTTAATTACTCAATGCCCTGTACATGTTGAGTTGATTTAAATCATGTGGCAATTGCTACAATTTCTAGCGGAGAAAGGCACTGGAACAGAAGTCGTCATTTGGCAGGACTGCATCAAGAAACGCCGCTGACAGCCAGAAGAGATCAAAAGCAGATCAGGTTGCTTAACAAACTACATGTCACTGAGCTAAGAAAGCCAGGGGAGCACCCTGGAGCTGTGGAAATCTTGGGAGCAACTACAGAAAGCAAACATAGCGGATGTTCTTATAAAATGCTAAAATGAGATTCAGTTGTTTTATTAAAAATGCCTGAGCCATAACACATTATTTCTCAGTCTTTCCTTAGAAATAAATCAAGTCCGTAAGTAGAAAAAAAGAACTGATAGAGGCAGAAGATGAGTAATTTAACAGCTATAGTCTATATTTTATCAAACTAATCACAGTATTTATCCTATTTTTTCCTTCTTATGAATAGCAAATATTTATCAGATACTTATTATATGGAAAACATTGGGATAAATTCTTTATACACATCATCTCTCATTTTCTAAACTTTTTAAAACAACTTCCTTCTGGGGAAAAAAAAAACAACAAAGAAAAAAGGGAATAGGCTATTTGAAGCTTCCTAAATGAATTACCTAATTTGGTCACTTAGGAGGAATCATTTTTAACAAGCTATTTGTCAAAGTAGACATTATGTTAAATTACATCAAAAGTAACATAATCCAATAGTCTCCAATTGACTCCCATTCAGTCAAATCAATGTACATGTCCATTTTTACCTATCTCATTCCAAAAAGGGACCCAAGACCATTTTATTTTATGCTTTATTGATATGAAATGCTACAGTCACGCTAAACTTTTCCCAGAAAATGAACTTAAATTTCAGCACATAAGATTTCCTTCCTTGTGTGACACAATACCTTTCTCCCCCCAACGGAAAGACTCAAATATTAGAAAAGCAAAACATAACACATATGATTCAATTATGATTTTGTCCGTGTTTTAAGGCTACCTCAGAGTTTGACAGCCTTGTAAATAGCTCTTAAAGCTAATCTCATAATCTGTTCTGTAACAGAACAGAATCTGTTCTAAGAACAGAAATATATAATTATATTAGTTCATAAACTAAGTTTCATTGCCCCACTTTCACCAGAAGCTGCGCAGAGGCGAATGCCATGCTTCTGTCACTGACACGGTACCAGGCTTGCGATTCTTACAACACGTTCCACTGACTAGAGAGGCCATCAGATAGTGTGTGGAAAAAGTACTCCCTGATCAAATCAGCCAGGGAACTACTGGCCAGCCCTTCTTTCAGAGAACACTGGGAATTCCCTTTAAATGTTCTAATCCCAGCCTTCCTGACTTTCATGAGGTCATGAAACTTTCCCTCTGGAGAGCACCGAACTGCAGCATTCTGCAGACCAATGAGAAAACACCAGGAGAGCAAAGGCCGTTGGTCCGAGTTGAGGGAACAGACTTTTTAGAGAAACGTGTCTTACCCCAACAGAAAGTATACACTGTGAGGCTTAAAATCATCACCTTCTCTCCCCTCCGGCTACTAAAAATTGCCCAGATGCCTGCTCAGTGTTTAATCTGTGTAGTTAGCCACGTTGCTTAAGAAGACAGATGTGCAAGAGGAAACAGTACTCGGCGGCGCTGGTTCCTCGCCCTTTCCTAAGCCGCTAGCTGGTGTGCGCTGGTTCCCTGGTTTTAGCTCTAAGACTTGTGAGAGCCTGGCGCTTTCATGGCTACATGTACACTGACTAACTGCAGTGAGAAACTATGTAGATGTGAAAAATAAATGAAGTAACTTTCCAAAGTGAGGCCCCTCCCAAAGCAAACAGAAATGCCCTGGTGATAAGATTACCATTGCTCTCATTCATGAAATCACCTGCAAACCACAGACCCCTCGGCAAGACCAAACAAACGGTTGATCCAAGTGTGAAGTATTTTCCAGATATGTTCCATACTGAAATGACCCCAGCACCACATCAAAGAGACAGAGATAGACAGAGAATGCCAAACTTCATAAGCAAACCAGGATACCTGGCAAATTTTGAAGTATGATACATACTACACATGAATGGTTGGGTTTCCTACGGTCTTAAGAAATCATGCTTAAATACATAGTATCATAGTATTATATAAATGTAACAGAGTTTTACAGGGTTTTTTTTGGTTTGTTTGTTTTTGTTTTTTTGCATCAAGGCGGTCTCATTCTTGGCCTCAGCCAACTGAGCACCCTTATCTGAGGCTCTAAGTGAGAACATCTAAGTGACAGAATTTTACCGTCCTTGGCAGTGATGATTGTATCTGTGATTACCCACGGCACCTAGCAAATGCTGACATGCACCAAGACTATGAATAAGTGTTGTGGAGTGTTTGGGGGGAAATTGGAGGGGGACACGAACCATGAGAGACTGTGGACTCTGAAAAACAAACAAGAAGGTTTTGGAGGGGAGGGGGCAGGGGGTTGGGGGAGCCTGGTGGTAGGTATTAAGGAGGGCACGGATTGCATGGAGCACTGGGTGTGGTGCACAAACAAGGAATCTTGGGACACACATACAAAAAATAAAATTTTAAATTAGAAAAAAAGAAAAAGAAAATACAAGCCATATAATGTTGCTCTGTTGATTTAAATCCAAATAAAAGCATCTGTGATGACCATCAGACAACTGCATAAACTGGATTACAAATCAAAATATTTGGATAAGTATTTCAAAACTGAGATACAATCTCTTAAAAAGTGATATCATATTTGATTAATGGAAAGAGGTAACCAACCTTCTTCTCATCTAGCAGTACAACATCAAATGAAAATCTCACATAAATATATTTATTCCCATCTGTGCTTTAGCAAGAGATTGAAACAGCTGAGACGGTCTCAACTCTGCAGCAAGAAGAAGCTTCATGCTCATAAAGGGAAGACAGATTTTACACAGAAAACTAAAAGAAAATTGTAAATTTTCTGTATAAATATTACCTTTTTTCACTTAAAATCTCTTTATCTTAAAAATGATCACTGAAGTATCATGGACATATAAGATTATTTTAGTTTTCAGTGTATAATATAATGAGTCAACATTTGTATACATTGTGAAATGATCACCACAACGAGTCTACTTAACATCTGTCACCACGCACAGTTAATTATTTTTTTTCCTTGTGATGGGAACTCTTTTTTTTTTTTTTTTTCGTTAAGATCTTATTTATTTTTGAGAGAGAGAGAGAGACTAAAGACTCAGACTTCACGGTGAGTGCAGAGCTTGTCTCTGGACTCGGTCTCATGACCATGAGATCATGACTTGAGTTGAAACTGTGCTACCCAGGTGCCCCAATTGCGATGGCAACTCTAAAGATTTTCTTTCTTAGCATCTTTCAGATTTGTAATATTACTGACTAAAGTCACCATGCTGTACATTACATTATATCCCCATGACACCTTTGTTTCGTAAACTGGAACTTTGTATCTCTTGATCCCTTTCACCCATTTTGCCCACCAACCAAACCGTCCTCTCTAGCAACCACCAGTTTGTTCTTTGTATCTATGAACTTTGGTTTGTTTTCTCATTTTTTTAGATTTTTTTCTTTTCTTTTTCTGTCAGACTTATTTCACTGAACAAAATACACTCAAGGTCCATCCATGTTGTTGCAAATAAGATTTCATCCTTCTTTATGGCTGAGTAATATTCCTCTGTGTTTGCGTGCACACACATACATATACACATACATACCACATCTTTATGCACTCCTCTATGGAGGGACACTTGGGTTACTTCCAGATCTTGGCTATTGTAAATAATGTAAATAATGCTGCAATGAACAGAGGGGTGCATATAGCTTTTCAAATTAGTGTTTTCATTTTCTCCAGATAAATGCACAGAAGCAGAACACACTGTTTTCCACAGTAGCTGCCCCAATTTACACCACCACCAACAGTGCAAGCGGATCCCTTTTTCTCCACGTCCTCGCCAACACTTCTTGTTTCTTGTCCTCTTGACACTAGCCGTTCCAGCAGGTGTGAAGTGGCACCTCACAGCAGTTTTAACTGTGTATCCCGCATGGTCAGTGATGCTGCTTATCTTTTCACATGTCTGTTGGCCATCGTATGTCTTCTTCGAAAAAAAGTCTATTCAGATCCTCTGCCCGTTTTTTAAGTGGGTTGTTTGTGTTTTTGTTATTGAGTTGTAGGAGATCTTTATATATTTTCAGTATTAACCCCTTATTGGATTTATCATTTGCAAATATCTTCTCCCATTCAGTACAGCGCCTCTTCCCATTGTTGACAGCTTCCTCAGCTGTGCAGAAGCTTTTTAGTCTGATGTAGTCCCATCTGTGTATTTTGCTTCTGTTGCCACTCCGTTTGGAGTCAGATCCAAAAATTATATCACCAAGACTGATACAAGGACCTTACTGCTTGTTTTCTTCTACCAGTTTTATGGTTTCTGGCCTTACAGTCAGCTCTTTAACCTAATTTGAGTTAATTTTGGGGTATAGGGTAAGATAGTATCTGGTTTCTTTTTTTTGTTTTTTTTTGCATCTGGATGTCCAGTTTTCCCAAACCCCATTTATTGAAGAGACTGCCATTTCCCCATTGTATATTCTTGCCTCCTTTGTCATAAATTGACCGTATAGGTATATGCCTATTTCTGGGTTTTCTTTTCTGTTCAGTTGATCTATGTGTCTGTTTTTAATGCCAATACTGTACAGTTCTGATTACTACAGCTTTGTAATATAACTTGAAATCAGGGAGTGTGATGCCTCAAGCTCTACTCTTCTTTCTCAAAATTGCTTTGGCTCTTTGGGATTTTCTGTGGTTCCTCTACAAATTTTAGGATCATTTGTTCTAATTCTGTGAAAAACACCATTGGAATTTTGATAGGAATTGCATTCAATCTATAGATTGCTTTGGGTAATACAGACATTTTTAACAATATTAAATCTTCCAAATAATGAGAATGGAATAGCTTCCCATTTATTTGTATTATCTTCAATTTCTTTCATCAATGTCTTCTAGGTTTTAGTGTACACAGCTTGCAATTTCTTTTTTAAACTTATTCCTGCGTATTTTATTCTTTTTGATGCAATTGTAAATGAGATTCCTTCCTTATCTTCTCCTCTGGATAATCTGTTGTTGGTGTGTAACAATGCGATGGATTTTTCTATTTTGATTTTGTTCCTGAAACTTAATTTATTGGTTCTAATAGTTTGGGGGGGGAGTCTTCAGGGTTTTCTATATTTAAAATATTATCCTCCACAAATACTGATAGTTTTACTTCTTCCTTTAGAATTTGGATGGCTTTTTAAAAAAATGCTTTGGGTTTTTTTGTTTTTGGTTATTTTGTTTTTTAAGAGAGGGAGGAAGGGAGAAAGGTGGGAGAAGGGGAAGAGGGAGACAGAGAATCTTAGGCAGGCTCCCTACCGAGCACTGAGCTTGACCCTAGGCTTGATCTCGTGACCCTGAGATCATGACCTGAGATGCAACCAAGCGTCAGACACTTAACCGACTGAGCTACCAAGTGCCCCTTAAATGTTAATTAAGAAATCTGAAGAATTTCAGACTCCTTTCAAAACGATTTGATATAAGGCTTCTCGACCAACAATAAAATGTTATACATGCAAGTGCGTTTTGACCAAATATGTGGAAGAAGATCTCTGTTCCCAGGAAAGTTGATAAGCCAAGACATCTTGGGCAAGTATACCAAGGCGGGGGTGGGGGTGGGGAAGGGTAGGGAAGAACTATTTCTCTTTTAACAATAACTTGATCGATATACCAATGTTCCTGGCTATCAAGTGAAAACAAGATGACCAAATTTGCTCCTAATGAAGGACTGCTATTCAAAGAACCAATACACTACTCAGTAGCTAAATGTCTAATATATATAACTTTTTAAACAACAAAAGGATAAGATTGCTGGTAGAACTTTCCTTTTGCCACACTAAACAAAAAAATGTAGTTTGACAAAGCTGTTAAAGATTTACTTTCTTAGAAAACATTGAAAAGTCTGTGTGTGTTTTTCTCATTAAAAAACCATTAGGTCATACAAACATGATTCTTAAGGATTATAAGTTACCTTTCAAGTCTTTCTTTAGTTTTCGGAGATCTTTTTGAAAATCTTCAAACTTCATCTGTGAGGCCTGAAAAAGGTCCTGGGGTTCTGGCAGTGGAAAAACGCACTGTTCTTTTCCAGCATCCTAATGAGCAAGAAACACACAGTTTTAAAACGAACCAGCATTAATGTAAATAAGAATGCAACAACAATGGCAATCGCGAAACAACAACAAATCCCACCCATTACTCAACAACAAAGAATAACAAAACTGAAATATACAGAAAAACTGTCTTACCTCATCAAAATTTCGAAGATAATAGGAAACAATATAGGACAAAAGGCTTCTGCTATTGTCCTAGGCAGAAAGACCAAAGTAAAAATACATTTTTAAAATCATGAAGTCTACAGTGTCAAGTAAAATACTTTCCAGTAAAACAATATATAAATGAGAACATTCGGAATAAAATGTGAAATTCTGTATTTCAAAGAACTCCAGCCCCTGCATCGAAGGAGTTTCATGGCACAGAAGATCCTGTTTATACCGATGTTCTAATCTGAGCCCCAAAGGGAAAGACAGATGTTCAAGGGTGGAGCCTCCACTGTGAATACTTAATCGTTTTGCCCTCCTCGATCAGATAATTCGTCCATTAATTGTCATGTTTTATTATTAAAAGGTATTAACTACATTTTAGCTGAAATGACCAAATATTGCTGGCATCACCACACCATTTCTGGACCAGCCGGTATCATTCCGACAGTAGGACTGATTGAAATGTGTTAGTTTAAAGATTAGGAAAAATCAAGTTAAGTATTATTTTGAGTAAGCAGAAGTTCTAAAAATGCAAATACATATTATAAATTGCTATGTCAACCACTGAGATTGAGGAATTAATATCCTCAGAGCTACAAATAATGCAATGTGTTTATTTCTATAGAAAAGAAAATGTTCCTATACTAATAGTTTTCAATGAATAGCTAATAGTTTTCAATGAATAGCTTTTCATCCCCTTTCTGGCACACTTGGGGGAATTTTTAATGATTTCTCTTTTTTTGCATCACTTGAAATTAGTACTAGATAACTAGAATGTGGGAGAACAAATAGACATTTCTTTTAAAAATATTATGACACAAACTACATCCCCTGAAATGTTCAATCTTACCACTATTTTCCCCCTATCTGTAAAAAGCAATATCCCTTTATAATTTAATCTGACATGCTATGGTAATACACCTTTTAGAGACTTCCCTCATGGTAATTTATAGTAATGATAATATAATAAATTATTATACCATGCAGTAATATATTACCATAATAAAATATTTATTAGAAAGAATATTTGCTTATGAATAATGTAAGCAAATTTTTTTCCTCTTTCCTAACATAAATCAATGAAATGGTTAACAGTACTTGAATTAGTTAACAAAACATTTATTAAATGCCTGCTGATAGGCATGCCGAGTAAAAATTCTGAATGATCTAGCTCTGTTCATGCAGGTCTACAAATAGTACTAAGATGTAGACACAGTTGTATTTGTTTTATAGAGAAAGAACCAAATCAGGAAGACTTTGCCTAGCTCTTATGAGAATGCAAGTGAAATTATAAAATAAAAATCTTGCTTCCTGATTTTATCATGCCTTTTTATCTAAATTATTCCTTAGTTATTTAAATTTTAAAATTTTACTGGGGGACTTAATAAGATGTATCAACCAATAAAAAAACAAATTAATCCCTTATTCATATGTAATTAGAATTATCAGAATATGTTTCTGATCCATTTTTATAAATTAAATATTATGTTGATGTTATTTCTGTTCGAGGGTTATTAGCAAATGTTACCTGTTTCAATCCAACAATCAGCTGTTCGGAACTATTCAAGTGCTTAGAACAGAGCTTTTGCTTTTGAACCACTGTGATTTATCACGCTAACATAATGGAGGTTCCTGTGAAACTTGTTCCATACGAATATAATAGCAACTTTACAAATAGAACCAGAAAAATCACAAAAACTATATGCTGCTGGTGTTCCAAGACAGGATAATAGCTTTATTCAATTTTGGAAAAGCAGTGTGGGAGAGTTCACAGAATTCAGGGAAGGAACGGTGAACGAATGAGTACAAGTGTGAAGGAACGATCAAATGCACTGTTGGCCAACACACACAAACAAACAAAGTGTCTCTCTCTTATGTGGGAAATTACGGTTGACCCTTGAACATGGGTTTGAACTACATAGCTCCACTTACACACAGATATTTTTCAACAAATAATGGACAGTACTGGAAACGTATTTTCTCTTCCTTATGACTTTCTTAATATTTTCTTTTCTCTAGATTATTGTAAGAATACCATATATGTGACACATAACATGGGAAATAAGTGTCAATTGACTAATGTTATTGGTGAGGCTTCTTATCAACAGTAGGTTATTAGTAGTTAAGTTTTAGGAGAGTCAAAAGTTACACGTGGCTCTTCAACTGAGCAGGAGGTCAGTGCCCCTGCACTATTCCAGGGTCAACTATATTCATTATCTAGGTAGAACAATTCTAGTATTTCCATTTTTATGAATCAGTCATTTACTCAGATTTATTATTTTAAAAATTGACCATAATTGCCTTTATTACTTGGTTCTGGGTGGATATTCTTTTATCAGAGAAACAGAATTCTATTACTTCCTAAGTTTATGATCTGAGATATTAACCCCAACCATCATGGTTGTTTCTCTAATATTACATTTTTACTGACACTCTCATAATCTCTTCTATGTTAATTTTAAACAAATACAAGTATAGAAGTAGGATAAAAAATGATTTAGTCCTGCAAAAAGACTAGGACATCCCCACATATACCAGTGTGAAGGGGAGGACGACATGTAGAAAAGCTTCTTTGACATTTTACTTACACTCTATTTTCACCCATCTTTGCTTCGCTTTTAAAACACAAGCCTGCTGGCCTCCATTACTTAACACAGAAGAGAAGAGGAAGACTGTCTGATTTATGAAAAATAATTAATCCTCAGACTCCCAAAGAATAAAATATAAGCAGACATGGTAATAATAGGGTGAAAAATAATTATTTCTATTTTAAAAGTCCCCTACTTGATTATTCATTAGACACAGGATTCAGAATTTTTCACTTCAGGGAACATTATTCACAAAACCATAAACATGATGGCCATATACTTTTTCCTAGCCCAAAACATAAAGAAACATTTATTACAATAGGCTTAAAGTCAGACTTAGTATTAAATAAAACATCTAATCATCAATTTGCCAGCATTTGTTCATACAAAATACTTACACTGCTTTTGACATCTTTCAGCTTTGGAAGAATGTCTAATCCGAAGCCATCTGCCTGTCCTCGAGTCTTATTCCCACCGTTCATGTAGTTGCCAAAAGCAAGAACCAAACCCAGGATCTGCATAACCCCGGGGCCATTTTTTAATGTCTGTAAAACAGAATAAAGAACATTTCTCACTCAAAGTCTTCTTTGGATTATCTTAGGTCAGTGGCAGATATTCATATTATACTAATCATCTTGGGTCACATTCAAACTGTATCGTTGCTTATTATTAGGATATTTTAAGAGCAGTGTTTCCAAAGTTAACTTTAAGAAGCTGTACCACCTACAAGCATTCAGGTACGCATTTGTAAACTAAGAGATCCCATTCTAGGCTGTTTCTGGGATACAAGTGCGTGGAAAACAACTACGGCTACAATCGACCACAAAACCCTGTCATTGCCAACTCCCTAACTAGGCTCACCTCTGGAGCAAGAGAAATTTTTGGCATCCGTTGTGGGAAACCAAAACACAGTTGGAAAGATTAATTTCCAAATTTAGACTTATCCCTGAAAAGTCCATATTCACCTTCTTCCAAAACACAAAGCTTAGCTGGAGTTTGCATGTCTTCTTTCCCCTGAAAACGTGTCTTTGATGCCATCTTGCTAGCTTTCCAAACGACTGACCACCACCAGAACGAATGGTACTACTGATATTTGACAAATTGTTCTAAATGGTAATATCGGTAACTTCTGCCAGGCATTTACTCTTAGTTTTTAGAAGAATATTTATCTCCTGTTGAGTCCTACAGCTGTTCCTAGATTATCTGGGGAGAATCATTAACAATTTGTTAAAGGCCCCTTCCAAAACTGAGGGAAAGTAAATAAAATGCCTTCAAATCACATCCAATCCGAAGTCTGATGCAGGAGAGGACTATAGGAAGTGACGAGTTTGTTTTGGCAAGAGCAGAAGGGACAGAAGGGACAGATGCCACAGAGGCAGGAGCATGACAAGTGCCCTCCTGTAACAGGGCCCCTGGGTGGTAGGAGCCTCTCCTTCTCTTCGATCCTGAAACCAGTCGTGGTATGTTCTCTCCCGTGGAACCGCTCTCCTGCAAGTGTACGCGTACTTAGAGTACATGAAAGAAAACGTTTTCAAAAATATGAACCTGACCGGACACAACGAAACGTCAGAACTCAATCGTCAGCATTCTGTGGCCCAGAACCCACCTCGCACAATTTCTGCAGCAACTCCAGTTTGCGACGAATTGAGCAAATGCTTTCTGAAAACGTGGACTGGAACAGAATACAAAAGACTCGCTCTGAGAAGTTGGGGATTAAGGACAGTTCATAAAGGAACCTAAGGAAATAAAGCCAAGTGAAGAGGAAAAATATAATTCATATAAAGAGATGCTTATCCTCCTATCATTCAGAACAATTACGCCGGGAGAACACCACGATTCTGAATGGACAGAGGCTGCCTGGGGTCTGGCCGCCTTCTACAAGGTCCTGAGTGTGCTTACTGTTCGGGCTTGTCCAGAGACTTGGCGTTCTCCTTGTCTTTGGAGGACCGGCCGTGCTTCTCAATTTTTTCCAGTTCATCTGACTGTGCTCTCTGGGAAAAAAAAAAAAAAAAAGAAGAATGCCAAGCGGTTATCCAAAATCTGGGGAAATAAATCCCGTAGATTATGATAATCTTAATACAGCAAAACTCTCTATATTTTCATATTTCTTAGCATCTGTGTGCCATAAAGCCTGACTTCATTCATGAAGGCATTTTAAAGTGTAAATATGTTTAATGCAAACCAGATCACCTTGAAACCTTCCAAATAATGTTATTGGCGATTAGTGATCTGCAGAACATTTATTTATTCAAGCATGCTTTAAAACAATACGGTTTTCCTCTCTGGCTTTTTGGCTGTTGGTAATATGCTTTAGAATACAAGAATTTCATTTTAAAAATGGTATGCCTTACTTAGAAATCAATCAAGTTAAATTTGGAAGTAATGTGATCCTAATGTTATAAGATTTTTAAAGCAAAAAAAGTACTTATTTAACTAATACAATCATTGTTTATGACTTTTCTTTTTTTTTAGGGGAAAAATACAATTGAATTATTTAGTCCTAGGACAAAAATAAAAGGTTTTGATTCTTCTGCTGAATTTTCTTTTTGACACAAAAATGGCTTCAGGCTTCTTTTCTTCCAAAGTATCTTCTTTTACCCTTCATCCGAAACTTCTTTCTTTGTAGGAGAGTTTCTTCTGCATTTTCAATATATGGGAGAAGATTTTATAGACATTGAGAAACACAAATCTATTCTTTATGAAAATTTGGATGCTTTTTATGTGTAGTCTTGTCTTTATTTTATAACTCAGGAAGATGTTTCAAAATAGCCAAACACAGTATTTCTATGCATTAAGAAGTGGGAGTAGACTAAGTAGACAAAGAAGTGGGAGGAAGCAGGCTCCCTGCAGAGCAGAGAGCCCGATGTGGGGCTCGATCCCAGGACCCTGGGATCATGACCTGAGCCAAAGGCAGAGGCTTTAACCCACTGAGCCACCCAGGCGCCCCAATAAATAAAATCTTTAAAAAAAAAAAAAAAGGAATTAGAAGTACTACTACAGCAGAGAATTAGTCTGCTATCTTCAAGCCCAACCACATTCAATACTCAAACCTCAACAGGGGGCACAAATCCACCTTGCTACAATCTGATGTAGTCATTATGATTGTTGGTTTAGTTTTTGTTTTTTGAACTGGACATAGACTCAACCTACATGACTAGAAGCTGACTCCATGGGCTCCGTAAATTTCCCTGGGTTTAAATAAACACACACAAAATCTCAAGAAACAATGACAAGAGAAATGAAGATGGCTAAGGTAAATCATAATAATAATTGAATACACAAGAGAAAGATAAAACTCCCCAATGTCTTGAGGACAAAGGGACTTTCTGGCAATACTAGAGTTATTCTCCAAATTATTCAGTACGCATAAATCATTAATTGCATAGTTCTTTATACTTGTGCTCTATTAAACCATTTCTGCTGACTTTAGAAAGAAAGCTGCCCTGGGTTGACAGGGCTGCTTTACGGACGAAAAAGAGAACTAAATGCCGTTCGATGCCTTAGGGACCTGGGCCCCTGGGCTCTCTAAACAATAGAAATTAATCAGAGGCCAAACAGGAGTTGAAGGCAAGGCTTTACTTGGGCTTCTGCAGACGCACAAAGGAGACAGCACAAAAGGAAAAGCTTCCTCGGGCTGAGTCCAGGAGGAGAGGGGTCAGGGAGATTTTTAAATTAACCCAGCTGGAAAAAAGGTGCCATCTGAGCATACAGGGGCGGGACTTCTGAGCACCTGAGCACCTGAAGGTCATGCTTCTTCATATCCTGCATCTCTAACACACACGTTAAATCTCCACCCTGGGCATGATTTTTAGTATTATAATGAAGGGAAAAGTTGTGAAAGTTCCATGCAAGGGTCCATCTGGGCACAGACTGGTTTGGTCTGGTCTTTACCAGTCTATGGCAAGCATCCCCTGTCCATAGTCCTGCAAGATGTGGTAATCAAGAGGCACAGACTTTGAGCTCCCTGCCCCAGCCTCCCCCCAGCTCATGGAGGCAGCCAAGGAGCACTGGAGGGGACTGGATTCCAGTCCCTAGTTTGTCTCATATCCCTGATCCACAAGCCCCCTTCTTCCAAATACTTGCAAATGTAATTTTATGGCATTAAAAATAAAATCAATTTTGGAGGCACCTGGGTGGCTCAGTAGGTTAAGCATCCGACTCTTGATTTCTGCTCAGGTCACAATCTCAGGGTCATGGGATCAAGCCCTGCGATGGGCTCCCCACTCAGCAGGGGGTCTGCTTGAGATTCTGTCTTTCCCTCTCCTTCCACACTTCCCCCTGCTTGTGCTATCTAATAAAGGAATCCTAATAAAATAAAATCAATTTTTAAAAAATCACTATCCACCTTACCAAAAGTCTTTAAATACAATGAATCTACCAAGCGTATCGATAGTACATACACCACATACTACCAGTATGGTGGTAGACATAAAATTTCCAGAAACTGTTACTTCAGAGTTTGACTTTTATTGTTGGCAACAAATGTCAACTGTTTTCCTTGAAGGGACCACTTACTCTGTTCTTTTTCAAGAAAACGTCTACTGAATGCCAGTGTATTAATAACCCCAGTTTGCCAGTCAGATTTTCAAAGAGAAATGATATCCAATGAAAAAGGGCTACCTTGGGGCGCCTGGGTGGCTCAGTGGGTTAAGGCCTCTGCCTTCAGTTCAAGTCATGATCTCAGGGTCCCAGGATGGAGCCTCACATCAGGCTCTCTGCTCAGCAGGGAGCCTGCTTCCCCCTCTCTGTCTCTGCCTGCCTCTCTGCCTACTTGTGATCTCTCTGTCAAATAAATAAATATCTTTGAAATAAAAAAAAAAAGGGGCTACCTTAATTCGTGACAAGTGCTTTTTATACTGTGCCAGGCAGCAGAAACACCTTATGAAAGAAATATACTCAAGAGTTGAGGTTTAATAAATGTAATAATTTTCACTGTTCATGAGGTGTCTGGGTGGCTCAGTTGTTAAGCATGTGTCTTCAGTTGAAGTCATGATCCCAGGCTCCTAGGATCAAGCCCTGCTTTGGGCTCCCTGCAGGAGGGGAAGCCTGCTTTCCCTCTCCCACTCCCCCTGTTTGTGTTCCTGCTCTGGTTGTCTCTGTCAAATAAATAAAATCTTAAAAAATAATAATAATAATTTTCACTGTTCATTAAAGACACTCTTAAATAAATGTGGCTTTTTTCCCCCCTGCACCTGAAGAATCAGAATGACCAGTACGTGTGGCGCCACTGCCTTGACGGAGGGGGCAGTGCCAGAATGTCTGCCCTTCACTCCTACTGAACCATCAGTGCAAACATTTACACTGTCAAGAAAGCCAGTATCAGCTTAGTGCTGTTATGAAATTCCTTTTTAACTTGTAGACCTCCTTGCAAAGAAGTACAGAACCCCTGGGCACCCATGGACCAACTCTGGGAACTGAGATTTGGTAAAAACTTCCTACCCAACTGATGATTAAATTATCTTCAACATTCACCATATTCAAACACCTCCAGTGACAAAAATTCACTGTCATCTTAAACTGATCACTACATCGTTAAAAACACCATCCCCAAACAAAAGAAGACAAACAAACAAACCAACGAGCTTCTTTATATGAAACAAAAATATTTCCTCTACTTTCAGACATTGGCCCTTGGTCTACTCTCTGGGGTCAATGGCAAGTTCCTTTCAAATATTTGGGAAAGGTAAAATTTTCCTCTTTTGTTTTCTGTGCTAAGCACTTTGGTTCTTTCATTTTATATGGGATCAATGTGAGCCTATCACAATCACAGGTCGTGTGTGAGTAGGTTCCTGATGGCTTAGAAATGAGGCCCCCATAACAGTGTCACGTCCCTCCCCCACTGTCGTCTGCAGCTTAACTCATCACTCTAGAAAAGGCTGGGCTGTTAGTGTCAGCTGAAATGGAGGACAACATTTAGAAGAGCCCCAAACCCTCTCAAGTTATCAGTTGTCTAAAACCTTTGAATTATTTTTCATGTTTACAGGCTCTATTCTCTTTCTCCTATTCCGTATTTATGAAATTGATTGTTTTGGACTCAAGCCTAACAACACATTTGGGGTTTTTTCTATATACAGTCAACGATTCTAAGATTTTATAGCTTGAGATCCTAATTCTGTCATTCTATGGAGCAAAAACTACTTTGAGTTAGGGTAACATGACAGAGCTTCAGAAAGAAGAGGAGATAAGACCCGTGTTTTGAGGAATACGCTGGTTCTAGACAGATGGAGCGCTAATATCATTGACTGGCCTCTAAATCCGCTCTGCTTCTTATAACCCCCATCGCTGTTGAAGACACAGGCATCCACCTGATAACTTGACTGTCACACCTGATCTTCTACCTGGAATACGCATCATTCACTTTGGGCTGCTGCTCTTGGCTTGGCTTATGAATGACTTCCTCTGGAAAGCCTGCCTCAACTGCCTGGCTCTCCATTATAATCATTCTCTTTCCAAAATGATAACACAGAAACTTATATTTGCTTTGTCTTACGCTGTGCTTACCACAGCATCTTATTGTTGATAAAAATATATGCTTGCGCCTTCTACGGATTGGAATGTCTTGAGAATGGCCATGTCTCGGGTATCTCTATGGTCCTAGTAACCAGTATGGCTTATTGTATATAGTGAATAGTAAATAATATTTTTTTAAACACTGAAAAACTGTATCAGTAATTGAATATGACCAAAGAAGGCCTCCGAGTCATGAAGAGACAGGACAAAGAGAAGAATGACTGAACAATATAAGAAGTATTGATGACATAATGATATGCAGATGATTTCAACTGTTTATCAGCATGCCAAGAGTATATTGATGGTACCTATGAGGTCGTTTGAACTCCAAAATAGATACTATGCATGCGTGAGACAGAATTGCTCATTTCAAATGCTAGTACAAAATAGGTAAATAAAAATAATAAGAAAGCTATGCCTGGCAAAAGTACATATGAATTCACTCATCATCAACATCACTGACTTGTGTCCCTATCACTCAGCTCACGTGCAGATACTATATGTGTATAGGTACAAGAAGCAGGACTGAAAAATGGGTTCTTAAGCAATGTTAATCAACTTGGCAAGATTCTGCTATTCATTAATATACCACGACCAACTGTTTCTTGCCCATCATTTTGGCTTGCTCCTTGCAAAGCATGAGAGATCAAGCAAAAGTCAGTTATTTTCTACCTGCTAAATCTACATAGTATTGCTCTTAAGTGCAATTTATGTCAAACTAGTGGTTATCAATTTGTACTAGAATGCAGAGGTCATCTGGGTAATTTTGGTTTTGTTTGGCTTCAAAGTAAATTTAGTGTCAAGTGTTCTCTGCTCTACTAGTGTGAGGTAATAATCAAGGTCAGATTTTAAAACATGAATTTTAGGGACTCATTCATCCATTCATTTAAAGGCCCAGTATTTACCAGCATTACACTATACATGAGGGATAAAAGATACGTAAGTTAGGCTTCAGATTCAAGCAAAATCCTAAAACATAACGGACCAAATAGCTCATAACACCACTCTTATTTGCATAACTGTTCTGTAGTGATCTTCCACCACTGCTTTTTAAAACTACATATGACTCCCCTATATGAAGAGGCTGCTGATCTCACTACCAGACCGGTGTAGATTTGTTGAGATAAGTTCATTCTTCATTATGGCCAAATACATGGGCAACACAGTAACACATGTACATATGAACTAATGACATCAGGAAATTTCCAAGCTCCAAATATTCACATCACAATCTTTCCCTCACCCAGTCCTACTCACTTCCATGATTAAATCAGTTCAGTCTCTTTCTTCACTAGATATCCCTTCCTGTACCCACCCCAGTTACCTGCAGATTTACACCAGAATATCTTTTTCTCAAGATTTACTGTGTTTGCCTGTAAATGAAATGGACCTCAGTTGCTGCCAAGCTGGATGTTTTTACCAGTTACCAAAGATTCATCACACTTAAAACCCAGGAACACTCTTCACCTAACCACTGGCCAAAACGAACACAGAGTCCAGGCTGTCGTCACTGATTTCAGCATTTATTTTGAACTCCACTACCCTTGGCCCTGACACCTCTTTAAACTGAATCTCGCAACTCCTAGGAAGAAGTGTTACTTCTACAGAGAGGAAGGGATTGGGGAGCAAGGGGTGGAGAGGGAAGGAAGAACCCTGAGATCAACTGGTATGCATTTCCACTGCCTGAGTCTATTAATGGTGTTAAGCAAATGTTTCTCAAACAGTGTTCCAAAGAATACAAAGAACAACACATTTATTCAACATAGCACTAGAAGTCCTAGCATCAGCAATCAGACAAGAAAAAGAAATGAAATTTTTCAAACTGGCAAAGAAGAAGTCAAACTCTCTCTCGTTGCAGATGGCATGATACTTTATGTCGAAAACCCACAAGACTCCACCCCCAAATTACTAGAACTCATACACCCATTCAACAACGTGGCAGGACACAAAATCAATGCACAGGAATCAGTTGCTTTTCTATACACTAAAAATGTAACTACAGAAAGAGAAATTAAAGAACTGAATCCATTTACAATAGCACCCAAAACCATAAGATACCTTGGAATGAACCTAACCAAAGAGGTAAACAATCTATACTCTAGAAACTACAGAACATTTATGAAAGAGATTGAGGAAGACAAAAAAGATGGAAAAACACTCTATGCTTATGGATTGGCAGAATAAACCTTGTTAAAATGTCTATGCTCCTAGGACAATCTACACTTTCAATATCATGCCTATTAAAATACCATTGGCATTTTTCAAAGAGCTGGAACAAGCAATCCTAAAATTTGTATGGAACCTTAAAAGACTCCAAATCGGCAAGGGAATGTTGAAAAAGAAAAACAAATCTAGGGGAATCATGTTGCTTGACTTCATGCTATATTACAAAGCTGTGATCACCAAGACAGCATGGTACTGGCACAAAAACAGACACATAGATCAAGGGAACAGAACAGAAAGACCAGAAATGGGCCCTCAACTCTATGATCAACTAATCTTTGACAAAGCAGGAAAAAAATATCCAATGGACAGAAAGACAGTCTCTTCAATAAATGGTGCTGGGAAAATTGGACAGCTACATGCAGAAGAATGAAACTAGACCATTTTCTTATGCCACACACAAAGATAAACTCTAAATGGATGGAAGACTTCAATGTGAGACAGGAATCCATCAGAATCCTAGAGGACAACATAGTCAGTAACCTTTGGGCATCAACCACAGCAACTTCTTTCAAATCACATCTCCAAAGGCAAAGGAAACAAAAGCTTTTGGGACTTCATCAAGATAAAAAGCTTCTACACAGCAAAGGAAACAGTCAACAAAACAGAGAGGCAACCTACAGAATGGGAGAAGATATTTGCAAATGACACTACAGATAAAGGGCTGGTATCCAAGATCTATAAAGAACTTCTCAAACTCAACACCCAAGAAACAGTCAAAAGATGGGCAGAAGACATGAATAGACATTTCTCCAAAGAAGACATATGAATGGCTAACAGACACACGAAAAAATGTTCATCATCATTAGCCATCAGGGAAATTCAAATCAAAACCACATTGAGATATCACCTTGCACCAGTTAGAATGGCAAAAATTAACAAGGCAGGAAACAAAAAAAATGTTGGAGAGGATGTGGAGAAAGGAGAACTCACTTACACTGTTGGTGGGAATGCAAGCTAGTACAGCCACTCTGGAAAACAGTATGGCGTTTCCTCAAGATGTTAAAAACAGAGCTACAACCTACAACCCAGTGATTGCGCTACTAGGTATTTCCCCCAAAGATGCAGACATAGTAAAAAGAAGGGGCATACGCACCCCAATGTCCATAGCAGCAATGTCCACAATAGCCAAGCTGTGGAAGGAGCCGAGATGCCCCTCAACAGATAAATGGATAAAGAAGATGTGGTCCATAATTACAATGGAATATTACACAGCCATCAGAAAGGATGAATACCTAGTTTCTTTCAATATTCACAATAAAGCTAATCTTTTTTAAAATGTATTTTTATTTGTTTAGTTAACATATAATGTATTATTTGTTTCAGGGGTACGTGTCTGTGATTATTCTTTAAAGCTTTCTCTTTTTCTTCTACATCATCACCCCTGTCACTTTTATGTTTACTAGGTGATTCTGCCTCCCAATATTGTTCCCTTTGATTATAATCTTCTTTTCCTAGACATCCTCCCAGGCTTCTGCTGGACCCTCCACTTCAGGGACTGCATCCACTATCCAAACACTAACAGCAACCATCTCTACCCCATGTTTCCCTTTATATCCAGAAAGACAAATTACTTTCTCAGTGTTTTAACCTGAATACCTCAGAAGCAACTCAGACCAAAAAAAAGTCTAAAAATAAACTCATGTATACTGCCCCCAAACACTCAGGAATCCTGATTCCAGTAAACTGGGAATCCAGTCACCAGTCAGAAAGCTGGGCGTCATGCTGGATGTCTGTCTGCAATTCACTTCCACATCCTTTGACTCACCAAGGCCCGTCTCCACTTCCAGTGCTATCATCTTTGTCTAGACAGCTGCCACCTCTCAGCTCAGAGACTCTGATACCCTGCCTGGTCTATCTGTTATCACCCTTGACTCTAACCTATGTCCTACACAGCACTCAATTTTTGTAAAGATGCTCAGAAGAATACGGACACTCTACTTAAAATCTGTTATTCTTAGAATAATACCACAGACCTTAATGTTTCTACAAAGCCCGCATGGCTCAGCACCCCCTCACCCCACCTTGCTCTACAGCCCATCTCGTGCCGCACTCCCACGTGCTGCATACCTTCTGTTCTCTATGGTTGTCCTTCGGCTCCTTAAATAGATCACACTTCCTCTTTCATATGTGCTTCCCCTGGGCCTACAACATAGCCCGTGCTTCTCATCTTCCACAGTACCCAACACTTCCCTGGTTCAGGTCCAAACTCTCTGCTTTGGGGATGTCTTTCTTAACCTCCTCATCAACAATGAATCTTTCCGCTAACTCATCCTCACTGTAGAAATGCACTTTACTCCATGGCACTTCTCACAATGATAAATGAATATTTAAAGCCTAGCTCCATATTAGAAAGAAAGCTCCAGGAGCACAAGGATAATGTCCATTTTTGTCCATCACTGTAAGACAGTACATGCCTGCAATAAACCAGACATTTAATGATTATCTGATGAAGTAATAATAAATGAATGAATGGATTCTTTAAATATATAAATTCCTCCAAATTCCCTCATTTATTCCTATCATCCTATCTCTTCAGTCTCGATTTTTTCTTCGGCGTCTCTCCTTTCTGCAACAGAAACAACAGCTACCAGGAGCTAAAATGATGGGTCCACTACCAGTGACTGCCTTTGGAGAAGTAGAGGTCAAGATATTTGGTAACATCAATGACAACAGCCAGGAAGCCGGTCTACACTGGATGGTGGTAGAAGGAAGAGTAGGCCCAGTCTCCAAAGAATGAAGTTGTCTTTGCTTTAGATCTGTGCTGTTAGTCCAGCAGCAGCAGCATCCTTACCCTTTCTACATAATTTACTTATCCAGTTCTCCCTGTTCACCAGCCCCCTGCCCTCAGTTAGGTCCATGTTCAAATTTATCTTGGAAAAAAAAATCCTCTTTTTTTTTTCCTATCTAAATCTCAAGCTTACTTCTTCCTTGACCAACCACACCCCTGAATCCCTCCACAACCCTCTATCGCTTCCTCATTCCAACACAGTATCTTGAAGACATACGGACTTCTTTCCTCATCTTTTGTTTGCTTTTTGAATCCCTGCAAACAAGCTTCAACTATTATTTAAATCACTCACACTAAACTCAACAAGGGCCTTCTCGGAGTCCCAGTTTTGTCTGCAGATAAAACAAGAGCTGATATTTATCAAGTACTTAATATTTGTCAGGCAACTCTTCCAAGTGTTTTACGTGCATAATCTAATATAATCCCTACAGTGGCCTAGAGATAGGCGTCACCATTGTCAATCCATCATCAACAGTGTCAAAAATCCCCTTTTTTATAATGAGAAAGTAAAGTTTTTAAAATCTCACCTAGTAAGTGCAGGTGCCAAGATCCAAAGATAGAGTGGTTCATCCATCATCTCCTGATGTCAATGGCCCTACATTTCTTCAGAAAGCTCTACTGAGCCCCAGGCTACCTACTGAGGGGTCCCACATCTTTAAAAAAAATCAACATGAGGACCAAGATGAAGTCATTACACTGCTAAGAGTCCTTCTGCAACTAAAAATCCTAATTCCACAACAAACAGAGGGTTTCAAAAATGGAAGGCAGTCCAGGCAGGCAGCCCCCTCACAACGCGGAGAATGACATGCGCTCCCTGGGTTTTCTCTTCCATGCATTCAGCCTGGATGGGGTATCAGAGAAGCCAGGAACCTGGAACTACCAGCAGACACGGGTTAACAAACAGGTTTTAGAAAAACTTATTTCTAGGAAACATGATCTAGCAAAACAGAATACTTTTCTCTTCACAGAGTCCTACGCTAGCCAAACACCAAAGGAAAAACCGGCCCTTCATGGAATCAGTGTTGCAGGTGGAGAACTGACCTTACACCCAATGTGTCAGCAACACGGTGAAGCTCCTCGGTGGGAGGTGATGCTATTAGCAATCTGCCTCCCCCAACGTCCTCCTATCCTGGTGTCTGGGGGGCCCAGAGGGCAGCTGAATTTCCATTCCCCCACCCAGCAGGAATGAGGTAGAACAAAGTGGTTAAAGGCGGTGTTAGTGAGCATCACAATCTCACTAGAAAATGGGCAAAAGACACAAACAGATATTTCACCGAAGAGAATACACAGGAGAAAAATAACCTCATGAAAAGATGTTCACTGTCAGTTTCCATTGGGAAAATGCACATGGAAATCACAATGAATATCACTATACACCTATCAGAACAGCTAGAATGAACAGATAGTGACTTGTCCCAAGCCAGGATGCAGCAAAACTGGATCTTTTCTATATTGCTGCTGGGAATATAAAATGGAACAGCCATTCTGTAAAACAGCTGAGCAGTTTATAAAAACTAAACATATACTTAACATACCAAACTGTATTGCACTCCTGGGCATTTATTACAAATTAAAGAAACTCAAATCTACACAGAAAACAATTTAATGTACAGGAATGTTCATAACAGTTTTATTTGTAATTGACAAAAACTCAAAACAATCTAAATATCCTTCAAAGAATGAAACATATTGGTACATTCATACCATGGAATGTATGGTTCCTCAGCAAAGGAAAAATGAGCTTTTGATACACTCAACACTTACATGGATCTTAAGGGAATTATGATGAGTGAAAAAAGCTAATATGAAAAGGTTCTATATCATTCGATTTCATTTATGTAACATTCACAAAATGACGAAACTTCAGAGATGGAAAACAAATTGGAAATGGGAAAAAGGAAGCTGGACAGTATAACTGCAGAGGGATGGCATCAGAGATCTTTGAAGAGGTAGAACAATTCTACATCCTGATTACAGTGATGGCTATAAGAATCAACATACAATAACATACAATAATCAACATACAACAACATGCATAGGACTATGTCCATATACATGTACATGCGTGCAAATACACACACACACACACACAGGAGTGCATATGAAACCAGGGAAATCCAAAAAATGTCTATGAATCATATCAATGTCAACTTCCATGTCTGAACACTGTAATCTGACTTTCAGCTGTTACATTGCGAAAAACTAGGTGAAGGCTATATTGGCCCCCTATGTATTTTTTGCTATGTCCTCTGAAACTATAATTACTTCAAAATGAAATCTTAAAAACTCAACGTGTCCCATTGATGAACTGTTCCTTTATGTACTCAAGTCTGTACATCCTTCAGGTACCCTAATGCTGGCTTATGACCATCCTCTCAAACACCCAAGAAGGAAGCCTAGTTCTAATCCTTCCCCTCCCCCTTCCAGTTGGGCAACATGTCCTATTTCTTTCATCCCTGAAGACTGAGAAACAACGTTTCCCTCTTCAATCTCGCTGCCTCCCCAGAGCCATGGGACCACATCCATGCCTGTCCGTTTTAACACCTGCCCCAACTTGAGCTCCAGTTCTTCTATTGTACCACTTTCCAGTAACACGGACTTCCTTATCCCAGATACATTATAGTTTTCCACATCTAAGCCTTTGATCAAACTGCTCCATCTGCTGAGAACAATCTCTTGGCTCTCCTCTCAAGCATATTGCCAGCCAACATTTAAGAACAACCCCAAACACCATCACCCCACTCTGACGATTACCCCAGCTCCCTCAACAGTAAATAACTGTTGCCTCTTTAGCAACTATCCTGCTCTTTCCACAAAATTATAGCCTCTAATTATTCTGTTTCATATTTAGCATCAACCGTCTGATCTAACAACCATCCATCTGATGGTTAGGTTCTCTCATTTTATTTCAATTATGGAATGGACTGAGGACTTCTCGGGAATTTTAAGGGGAAATGCTTCTGCATTATTAAATGACCACTTACAATATACTTTTGTACATTACATACTCAACAGTTTATGGGTGGTCTATAGACTATTGGTTGACTCAAACTTTCTCTAATCTTGAACACTAGCTTTTTAAGAGATACACTTTCTATAGTTAACAGACACATATTCCAGCCCCCGCAGATCTTTCTTTCTCAGGTACAATAAACAACTGGGATGTCTTTAAATACCAAGGGCTGAGGGCAATTTGCAAAATGGTTGCCATATACACGTAGCAATCTAAAGCTGTAAGTCTAAGGGCTGAATGGCTCGTCAGAGACCTGAAAACCTTGAACACTTAACCATATATTGGCAAGTATGCGAGTAAACAAGAAATTCCGAGCCAAATACACAAGAAATGCCATCTGGAATCATTAAACTCCCTAAAGAATCACAGCGAAGGGAAATATGTTAAGAGTTTTGTTAAGAGAACTGACTATATTCCCTTAAAAAATTTGTTGTCCAGTTAAATTTTAGTTGTCGCAATCATGGGAACAAGGAGGGAAGGCGGATGGATGACCTTTCAAGCTCCTATGTCAGAACGATCAAAAGTTATTCCTGTCGTACATGATTTCAAGTCATGATCCAGCTTTGCTATTAACCAAGGCTCTTAGTAGGTACTTAAAACAAACAATGTTTGCTACCACTGAAAGCTTTCTACTTCGTATGACCATACACAGATCAAACCTGAAAGTCCCCTACATAAACCACAATATTCCTACTCTTAAGTACATTCCTGTAACATCAGTAGATTAAAGAAATTTAAAGAAGGTATAGTGAACATTCATGGCATTAGGTTGGAAAAGTGTATCGTGTTGCTAGCCAGCTGCACCATTTTTCTGCTGCCTGCGCACCCTCACGGAAAAATACTGGGAAGCGCTTAGTGTGTGTGTCACAAGAGACTGTCGCCTCAGGAGAGCAGAGTAGTTATTATAGAGTGAATGTGCAAAAAATGCTTTCTCTATCCTCCCAAGCTGAGAGGCTTGTTAATGTTCTCAAAGAGAGAAACACGAGGCAGGTCACAGAATGGGATTTATATAAAAAAAAAAAAAAAAAAAAAAAAAAAAAACAATGGCTGGGTGGAGAGACAGGTTTACCGAAAAACACTCAATGCAGAAGTGGACCCATGCAGTTCAAAACCATGTTGTTCAACCATAATCTAGCTAAGAAAACTTGGCAAGGCTAGTGTTACAATTCACGGTTGCAGCTATTTATAAAAATAAATAAACTTTTTGTAGTGTTTACTGTGTGCAAAGGCAATGCAATACTAAGGGGGAGAAGCAGACAGAGCGCCGTCACGCTACGGGAGAGTACGGGAGTAGAGATCACCAGCGTATGGTATGGAATACATAGGCCAGTGCCCCGCAGAGGACAGCTGTGTTGCTGTAAGTCTGTAACAGGGAGGAATGCCTGAGGAAGGAAGAAGAACTGAAGATTCAGAAACGTTCACGAGAAGATGGTAGTAGGAATTTGCTATGTCAAAGGATAGTTCTTTCCTTTCTGTTCTAGTGGAAGGACCAGGAGGCTCTGCGAAATGGACAGGTCAGGTGGCTGGAAGCAAGCAACTAAGCTGCAAATAATAAGTAGCCATGAACTCTACAAGCCAAGAGTGAACATGAAAATATTAAGTGTTCTCCGATGAGTCAACATTTTAATATCACCAATCAAATTAAAACCTCATATTAAAATGAGGTGAAAATGTACATGAACGATCCCACATTGTTTCTTTCCACGGCAGCTGTGGTCAGCATTTTAACTCTCGTTTTCCAAGGACTTCACAGGAGATACTTTCTTCAGCAGAAGAAACAGAGCTATCAAAAACTCAATAATGTTATGATTTGGCAGGCATAATCACATGTTAGATGAACAAAAAAGAAATGTAATTTCTGGTTTTTATTAAGTCTACAGAGTCAATCTGTAAGTGATTCAAGATCTAAAGCTTTTCCTTTTTAATTCTGAAATTCACCTTAAGCACATTTTTACTTGAAAGTGAGCAAACTTGCAGGAATTCCATGAACCAACTCAATAAAACAATGAAATATGAGAGTATTGTTTTAAAATAGCTACGTGAAGAAAGCCAATACTCCTCTCACATTTGTTTGAAGAAACTAATGATTAAATGTTGCTTAAAACATGAATCAGTTAAATACCTCTAGGAAGTTATGGGAACACAGATGGTTAATCCAATTCATTTTCATTAATGTAATAGGGTATACACTTTTGAGGACGCTGTATCATGTGACATGCGCTATAACTTTCTTCCAGATTAAAGTTTATGGTATGTCAACTACTACCCTAAGTAAAGATTACTAAAACTATAAAGTATGCCTGTGAAATCCAATCCTGAGAAGTGTAAAGTTAAACCTCTAATTCTTTCTACCCTACTTGCTTTTTCCCCCCCTCTCCTTCTAATTGGATTAGAACTGTTTAATTACAAAGAGGTGTGGGTTTTTTTTTTTTTCTCTTCCTATATTTTTTATATTTTTTCTTCATCTGAACTTCTAATGGGATTCACTTCAGGGTTTGGCTTGGTTTTAATGTTTAACAGTTAATGTTTCTTAAATATGAGATAAAGGAAAAACTGAACCATTATCTGGGGATAAACAATTCAATTGATAGTTACACGTGGTCATTTTGACAGACACATTTTTGGCTTGAAATTAATCATTCAAAACACTCAAGAAAAAAATAAGGACTCCGCCCTAAGTACTCTCCACCGCTTTTCCACAGCCCATCACTTTCCACCTACCTGCAAACTCACCTGGCCACGTAAGGAGGATATATTAAGAATTGGGAGCAATAGATATTTTTAACCAACTGTAAATATTATATACTGTTCATGAAGGAACTTTACTCTCTGAACTCAATGATAGTCACGAACCCCAAATAAACTATAAAGATTTTTGTTTTAAAAAAACTCAGTAGGATGTACTGTATTTAGTAACTATGTGGTTTCACTAGGTTTTAATTCCTCCGTAAACAGGAATCGGGCCCTCAGGATTGTGGTTTTTGAAATTAGGGTGTGTTTAGATTTGGAGACTGCCCAAAATTCATTCACATCTAGAAGAGAAAGCTGACTGCCAAACATATGCAATGAGGGGAGAAAAAAAAGATTACATTCTAAATAAGGTTTGTATAACAAATACTTCCATCTGTTTCACAGAGATCAAATAGAACTACTTTAAAACAGTCCGATGACATTTAAGCATCTGGCAAAAAGAAAGCATGTATTTATGGGAAAGGATTCAGGTTAGCTATGTTTTTTGTCCTCAAGTATAAGTAGTGGAATGGTAAATACGATTATTCTTCATATTGAATAGTAAAAAACTGAGTTTATATATTAATTTATTTTTTTATACATGAAACTTAAATGTCCCCTCAAGTATCACTAAAAAGTATTAAGGAAAAATTAAGACTCTATCCAGGTATCTTTCAAACACTGTTTCGGATCGGAGATCAATAATCACAGTTATTAACACCATAAAGTCTGAAAGATTTCCAAGGAGAACTCAAGCCACGTACAGGCATGAACATATCACTTCTTCCTTCTGGAAACACCTTCATATGAGCAAGGCTGAGGTCATATGTAGGGATGAGTCGCCAAAAAAAAAAAAAAAAGGCAAACCTCCCCCGAGCCTCAACCCTCCCTACCATCCATGCCAGTTATTGCCTCTCAGCCCTCAATTTAAATCGACAGAGAGATCACAAGTAGGCAGAGAGGCAGGCAGAGAGAGAGGGGGGAAGCAGGCCCCCTGCCGAGCAGAGAGCCCGATGCGGGGCTCGATCCCAGGACCCTGGGATCATGACCTGAGCTGAAGGCAGAGGCTTTAACCCACTGAGCCACCCACGTGCCCCAGCCCTCAATTTAGCACATAAACCCATTCCGGGATAACGGATGGAGCTCTTAGAATGTCCTAACATGGTGTTAACCTCTGCCAGTAGGAAGCCCTGCAGGCGGAAGGGGGCTCCTCTTCCTGACTCGAGCACACAAGCCTTTGCCTTTCATCCTCCTGCTGCACAGGTAATCAGCGGTAGAGGTGTATGAGGACACCTGGGGGTCCTCTGCCCAAAGTGCGGCAGCAAACCAGAGCGCAGAATCTCACGCAACCAAGGGCAGGTGACCTCTTCATGCCTGATGAGGACAGCGTGCTCTGTATGCCTTTGCACCCGCCATGGCTCACCTGTGACCTGAGACCTGTTTCTTGGGCTCGAAGCACAGACACTGTATGCTCTGGTTTCTTGCCCTCTCGGCATCCTGACTCCTGCATGTCTGCTGACCTGCTGTCTCCTGCTCGCCCAGACTGGGGAGCAGCTATGATGCAGGCAGAACCGTAGGCTGCACCCATACATTCTCCAGGGGAGATCTGCACCCCGGCCTTAGGGAGAGAGCTCCCCTCTCAGGGTTTTCCTTCCTTGGGCACTCTCCTCCTATCCTTCGACACCACCTAGAGTGGTCTTGACATTCCTGGGCTCTCCTAGCACGGGTTAATCACTCACTATAATAAACCTCCATAGACACTACTCCATGGTTTCTAGTTGTTGACTGGATCCAGACTGAGGGACCATCCCACACCTACCTTCCAGCCTGAGACTGCTGGACAGGATACCCACAGACCCCCTTGTGTGAGTGACTGGACAACTGAAACCGAACAGGACCGAAATGGAATTCTGATTTCCCTCTCCTCAACCAAAGCACTTCCACGTATCAGCTAATGGCAACCCTACTGTTTCTATTGCCTGGGCCAGATTTCTTGAAGTCACCCTTGAGTCCTCTTTCTCATAGTCTGTATCCAAATCATCAGCAAATTCTATTGATTTATTTCTTAAAATATTTCCAGAATCTGACCACTCCTCACCAACTCCACTACTTCTACTATGGTCCAAGTCATTATTGTCTCTTATCTCCTAATAGTCTCTGACATTTCATCTTGTCTCCCCATAATCTATTTGTCAGTAGTCAAAATTTCCTTCTACAATGTGAATCCTCTGATTAAAACTCTGGGTGTATTAAATTCCCATTTCGAGGTGCCTGGGTGGCTCAGTTGTTAACTCAGTTATCTGCCTTCAGCTCAGGTCATGATCCCAGGGTCCTGGGATCAAGACCCACATCAGGCTCCCTGCTTGACAGGAACCCTGCTTCTCCCTTTCCCACTTCCCCTGCTTCTCCCTCTCCCACTCCCCCTGCCTGTGTTCCCTCTCTTGCTGTCTCTCTCTCCATCAAAAAATAAAATCTTTTTTTTTTTTAAAAGATTTTATTTATTTATTTGACAGATAGATCACAAGCAGGCAGAGAGGCAGGCCTGCAAAATTCCCATTTTGCTCAGAGTAAAAGTCAAAATCTTACAAAGGCCTATAGGGCCCTAGAGGAACTGGTTCCCATAATGCATCTTTATCTCTGACTATACTTCCCTCCCGACACCATTTCATTTGGGCCCCCTGCTGTTCCTTGAATACAACAACTTCTTCACACCTTAGGCTGATTCATCACCAGGACATCCACACAGCATTCTCATCCACAATTCTTACTTAAAATATCATCTTTGGATAAAAATATTTTAAATTTTAAATATTTAATATTTAAATTTTAATATTTAAATTTTAATATTTAAATACTGAGCAATCTCCATTTTCCTCAAATTTGTTTATTTTTCTCTATAGCACAAAAATAAACATTATACATGCATCTACTCTAGAAAACCCTACACTTGAGGTCTTTAAAGTAATTATACTGACTTCTTATAATGACTATTTATATCCAATTATAAAATTTTATTTTCATGCAATAATTCTTACCATAAGAACTGTTAAGTGGAAGAAACACATAAAAGGGCTACATATTCAGTTATTTTTTAATAACTAAGATAGTAACCATATTAAGTTATAACTACATAATAGATAATTCCTTGGAATTATATAATAGACATATTTCTGAAGGTGTGGGTTTACTTCAACTGCATTATAGTAACATTTCCCACACTACAAAATACTCAATTCTCCTCACCATGTTAATAATTTGATTGAAGGTATTGAAAGAAAAACAAAACAAATCTGATTGAAATTTGAGGATTCGATGAAAAGGATTCGATTAAAAATGCCTCCCCATCTGAAGTTTACCATTTGATTAGGCTTATATTATGACTATACAGTTTTATTTTTAAGTTAATGATTCCCTCAACTTATTTGATTAAGCAACACATTTTCATCACGACCTAGAGAAACAATAGTATTTCACTTAATCTAGTTTAGAAAACACAATACTAGGAAACATGCACTTCCAAAAATGAATAAATTTTTTTTTTAACAAAAACCAAATTGTACAGTAGAGAGAGTACTGAATTCATTTAAATGTTAAGTTTTGTTCAGAAAAGAAAATAATTAAGTACAACTACATATATAAAAATTACATTATAGGGGCGCCTGGGTGGCTCAGTGGGTTAAAGCCTCTGCCTTTGGTTCAGGTCATGATCTCATGCAGGGTCCTGAGATCGAGCCCCACATCGGGCTCTCTGCTCAGCGGAGAGCTGCTTCCTCCTCTCTCTCTGCCTGCCTCTCTGCGTGCTTGTGATCTCTCTCTGTGTCAAATAAATAAATAAAATCTTTTAAAAAAAAGTACATTATGTACATTTTAAATACACAATTATTTGTGTATAAAAAAATCAGGAAAATCCGATCACCTCAAAAAAGAAAACAAAACCTGCAGATGCCAACACCAATGATTCACATGTTCAAGTTATCAGACAAGATTTTAAATCAACTGATATAACTATGTTTCATTACATTAAAAAAGTATATTAAAAATGAGTAAAAAGAGTGCTTGCTTTGGCAGCACATATACTAAAATGAGTAAAAAGATAAGGAATGTCAAAAATAATCACAAAAAAACCAGAACTTTATCTATAAAAGTAACCAAATGAAAATCCTAAAAAGGAAAATTACAATATTGAAAATAAAACTTTTCTTTGAATGGGTTGAAATAAAGATGACAGAGGAAAGAGTCAGTGAAAATATCCAAAATAATGAACAGAGAGAAGAAAATACTGGAAAATAAATGAACAGAGATGCAGGGACCACTGTGAAAATATCCAAAGCTCTAAAAGATGTGTCACTGGAAACTCAAAAGGAGAGGATTAAGAAAACAGGATCGAAAGAATATTTTAGAGTTGAATGATGGAAGGTAGAAAATTTTCCAAATGTGATGAAACACAAATATATAGAATCAAGATGTTCATCAAACTCAGTCACAATAAATAAAATAATGCCCAGATATTTTTAATGCTACCATGAGAAAGAGTGGAGGGTCAGGGGTAAACAGAATATATTTCATATGCATAAAGAAAGAAACTGTCAACTTAGAATTCTATATCCAATGAAAATGTCATTCAGAAATGAAAGTCAATAAAGATATTCTAAGATAAAAGAAAATAAGGAGTACTCACTATGGAATGATCAGTACCCAAAGAATATTAAACATACTTCCTCAGGCTGAAGGGAAATTATACTAGCGGGAAACCTGATCTTTAAGAACAAAGTAAAAGGGAGTAATGTTAGCAAGATGCTGGAATAAGAAGTTGTGGACTCTTCTTCCCCACACAGACACACAGACGCAACAACAATGACACATTTATCAATTCACTTTGTGAGAAAACCAGAAACTAGATAAGAGACTCCTGCACCCTGGGCAAGTATGAAGCAAGCCATATTGAAACTGATAGGAAAAGTTGAGACATACTCTTGTCATAATCTCCACCACTGGCACAGTGCATTACAGTTGGGAGACAACCCCATCATCCTTCTTCTCCCTGAGTTGTAAGGATTCTGGTCTGCACAAAGAGTAATCCTTTTTTTTTTTTTTTTTTTTTTTCTGGTTACCACTCAAGGGTCTAGTTTCTAATTCACTTGTCTCTGAGAAGTGACAAGAGTCCAGCATTCACTGTTACCTATGGGGGCTACAAAGAACACAGCAACAGTCTGAATTAGAGTACAGGCACTTGCCATAGTTCCTCCTTCTGGCCCGGGGTGCAGAGAATGGGTAGCAAACTCCAGCTCCCAGCTCTTGCTAAGAAGTAAAGGAGTTGGACGAGATATCTAGCATCCAACTCTTCTAGCTATTACCAAAAGAGATTAACTTGTAACTCACCTGTCTCTGATAGCAGCATTCACTAGTCCCACAGGGGTTCATGGAAAATAGCAGTTTGTAACGTATACAGCCTTTGCTACAGCTACCTCCCCTGGCTTAGCAAAGAACAAGCAGGCAATAAATTCCACTTCCCAGCATTCTTCTGAGGTGTGAAGAAATTAGACCAACATCCCAACTTTTTCAGCAGCTCCTCAAAACATCGGTTTCCTTCTTGCCTCAGAGAACTACTGGGTCCTGGCATATTCTAGATACCTGGACGCCTCTGCAAGCAAAAACTGAGCAGTTGGGACTAGCATGAAGGTTTCAGAGGCACCCAGAATTTTTGGACAGGTGATTGGCAAGGGTCTTCTGTACAAGACCAGGCTGTTTAGTCTAATGCACAAACACCAACTCAGGGAATCAAGGAAAATGAAGAAATAGGGAAATGAGTTCCAGATAAAAGAACAAGATCAATGTCCAGAAAAATAACTCTAATGAAATGGATATAGAAAATTTACTTGCTAAAAAATTCAAAATTACTATCTTAGAGATGCTCACTGAGGTCAGGAGAGCAATGTAGGAATAAAGTGAGAATATATCAACAAAGAGAAAGTATTAAAAAGGATCAAACACAAATTATAGAGCTGAAGAACACAATAACTGAACTGAAAAATTCAAAAAAGAGGTTCAATCACACTAGATCAAGCAGAAGAAAGTATCAGTAAACTCAGAAACGGCTCATTGGAATTAATCCAGTAGATAAAGAAGCAAAAAGGAAAAAAAGAATGAGGATGAGTGAAGACAATTTTCGTGACTCACTGACACTATAAGCAGATCTATATACATATTATGGGAGTGCCAGTTAGTTAGACAAGAGAGAGAAAGAAGAAAAAAGCTTATTTAAAGAAATAATGGCTGAAAACTTCCAAAATCTTAGAAAAGATATAGCTATCCAGTTTCATGAGGCTCAAAGGAACTTCCACAAGATCAAGACAAAAGAGCTTATCCCAAGATACGTTTTAATCAAAACGTCAAAAGTCAAAGACAAGGGTAATTTTTAAAGCAGTGAGGAAAAAGGGGACTTGGCAGAAACAAGAAAATCCCCATAAGGCAATCAGCATATTTCTGAGCAGACACAATGTAAACCAAGAGGGAGTGAGGATATACACAAAGCACTGAAAGAAAAAGCTTGTCAGTCAAGAATACTATACTCAACAAAACTGCTTTCAAAAGTAAAGGAGAGATAAAAACCTTCCCAGGTAAACAAAAACTGGGGGAGTTTAGCACCAGTAAACATGTCTTACAAGAAATGCTAAGGAGAATTCTTCAACTTCAAATGAAAAGACACTAAACAATTTATTACATATGAAAGTATAAAATTCACCGGTAAAATCAAACACATAGATTATCTGTATTACAGGAATGGTAGTGAAAAAAAAAAATCACTTTTAATCCCAGTATAAAAGTTGAGAGACAAATGTACTAAAACTATAGCCAAAAGTATAATAACTAATAAACACACGAGAGAAATATATGTAAATTGTGAAATCATTATAAAATGTAGGCAAAGAAATAAAAGTGTAGAGTTTTTACATGTAAGTAAAATTAAATATTATCAGCATAAAATTAACTATAATAATTATATTTTGTGTAACCCCATGTAACCACAAAGAAAATGCCTACAGAAGTTACAAAAAATAAAAAGGGATCATAGCATACAAATAAGAAACAGAAAAAAAAAAAATAACAACAAAACATAAAGGAAGACAGAAAGAGCAAAGACGGACAAAAGTTCTAAAGACAAGCAGGAAACAGTTGTCAAAACGGTAACAAATACTATAATTACTTCAAATGTAAATGGATTAAAGTCACCAACAGAGGGACTAAATGGTTTTAAAAAAAAAAAACCAAGATGCAACTCTGTATTATCTACACGAGACTCATCTTTAGATTTAGGGACACACAGGCTGAAAGTTAAATGGATGGAAAAACACATCCCATGCAAATAGTAACCAGCAAAGTAGGTTATACCCACATCAGAAAAAAATAGACGTTAAGTCAAAAACTATTATAAGAAGGGCGCCTGGGTGGTTCAGTGAGTTAGGCCTCTGCCTTCAGCTCAGGTCATGATCCCAGGGTCCTGGGATCGAGCTCCGCAAGAGGCTCTCTCCTCGGCAGGGAGCCTGCTTCCCTTCCTCTCTCCCTGCCTGCCTCCCTGCCTACTTGTGATCTCTGTCTGTCAAATAAATAAATAAAATCTTTAAAAAATATATTATAAGAGACAGACAAGGTCATTATATAAGGATAACAGGGCAAATTAGGAAGATATGACATTATAAATATATACACATCCGATATCTGACCACCTAAATATATAAAGCAAACACTGACAGATCTGAAGAGAGAAATAAACAGCAATAGAATTTATCGATGGGAACTTTAACATTTCTCACTTTCAATAGTGAATAGATAAGCAGTCAGAAAATCAACAAAGAAACACTGGACATGATTAAGGCCAAGTGGACCAAACAAACACAGAGAGAACTTTTAACCCATCAACAATGGAATACACATGCATCTCAAGCACACACAGAACATTCTCCAGGACAGATCATATGTTAGAGTTCATAAAACAAGTTTTAGAAATTTAGGAAGATTGATGCAATACCAGTATCTTTTCTGATCACAATGGAATGAAAGTAGAACTCAGTAGCAGAAAGAAAACCACAAAAGTCACAAGTAGGTGTAAATTAAACAAGACTCATTTGAACAACCAATGGTTCAAATAAGAAACCAAAAGGGAAATTATAAAATATCTTGAGACAAATAAAAATGAAAACACAACATATCAAAACGTATGGAATGCAACAGAAGCAGTATTGAGGTGGAAATTTATACAATAAACACCTATATTAAAAAAGAAGAAATAACATATTGAGGAATATCCATACTCTTTTCCAGAGTGGATATACCTGCTTGTTAAGTGAAATAGGTCAAGCCGAGAAAGGCAATTTTCGTATGGTTTCATTCACATGTGGAATATAAGGAACAGCACGGAGGACCACAGGTGAAGGGAGGGAAAACTGAATGGGAAGAAATCAGAGAGGGAGGCAGACCATGACAGACTCTGGACTCCAGGAGACAAACTAGGGTTACAGAGGGTAGAGAGTGGGGAGACGTGTTAGCCAGCTGTTGGGTATTAAGGAGGGCACGTGTTGTGATGAGCACTGAGTGTTATCTGCAACTAATGTATCGTTGAACACTACATCGAAAACTAGTGAAGTGCTATATGTTAGCTAACTGGACATAATAATAATAATAAAAAAAAGAATGCCTCAAAGAGGAGGAAAAAAACTTTCAAACTCTTAAAAAGAAAAGAAGAAATAAACCACCTAACTTTATACCTCAAGGAACAAATTACAAAAGCACAAACTACATCCAGAGATAGAAGAAAAAGAGAAATAAAAAGATTAGAGCAGAAATAAAATAGAGAATACAGAAACAATAGGAAAAAATCAGGGAAACTAAGAGACTTTTTAAAAGATAACCAAATTTAAAAAAAAAAAAAAAAAAGCTAACCAAATTAACAAACCTTTAGCTAGAATAACCAAGAAAAAGAGACCAGACTCAAATATATACAACCAGAAATTAAAAAGAAGACACCACAACTGATGCCACAAAAATAAAAATGATCAAGAGACAAACTATAAAAAATTGTAAGCCAATAAAATAGATAACCTTGGAAAAAACAAATTAGTTCCTAGGAATATACAACCTACTAAGACTGAATCAAAAAGAAAAAGAAAGCCTGAACAGACCTGTACGAACTAAGGAGAATGAATCAGTAATCAAAAATCTCCTGACAAATAAAAGCCCAGGACTAGGGGCACCTGGGTGGCTCAGTGGGTCAGGCCTCTGCCTTTGGCTAGGGTCATGATCTCAGGGTCCTGGGATTGAGTCTCGCATGAGGCTCTCTGCTCAGCGGGGGGCCTGCTTCCCCCTCCCCTCCGCCTACCGGTGATCTCTCTCTCTCGCTGCTGCACAGAGAAGGAAACAGTCAACAAAACAAAGAGGCAAACCACAGAATGGGAAAAGATATTCACAAATGACACTATAGACAAAGGGCTGATATCCAAGATCTATAAAGAACTCCTCAAACTCAACACACATAAAACAGATAAAATCACAAATGACTAACAGACACATGAAAAAGTGTTCACTATCATTAGCCATCAGGGAGATTCAAATCAAAACCACACTGAGATACCAACCTTACAGCGGTTAGAATGGCCAAAATTAACAAGACAGAAAACAAGTGTTGGAGAGGATGGGAAGAAAGGGGAACCCTCTTACACTGTTTGTGGGAATGCGAGTTGGTGCAGCCATTTTGGAGAACAGTGTGGAGATTCCTCAAGAAATTAAAAGTAGAGCTTCCCTATGACCCTGCCATTGCACTACTGGGTATTTACCCCAAAGATACAGATGTAGTGAAAAGAAGGGCCATCTGTACCCCAATGTTCCTAGCAGCAATGGCCACGGGCCAAACTGTGGAAAGAACCAAGATGCCCTTCAGCAGACAAATAGATAAGGAAGATGTGGTCCATATACACTATGGAGTATGATGCCTCCATCAGAAAGGACGAATACCCACCTTTTGTAGCAACATGGACGGGACTGGAAGAGATTCTGCTGAGTGAAATAAGTCAAGCAGAGAGAGTCAGTTATCATAACATATGGTTTCACTTACTTGTGGAGCATAAGTTATAACACGGAGGACATTGGGAGATGGAAAAAAGTGAGATGGGAGAAATCAGAGGGGGAGACAAACCACGAGAGACTGTGGACTCTGAGAAACAAACTGAGGGTTTTGGAGGGGTGGGGTGGGGGGGTAGGATGAGCCTGGTGCTGGGTATTATGGAGGGCATGTATTGCATGGACCACTGGGTGTGGTGCATAAAAAATGAATTTTGGAAGACTGAAAAAAAAAATTAAATTAAAAAAAAAATTGACTGGGGCATCCGGGTGGCTCAGTCAGTTAAGTGTATGACTCTTAATTTTGGCTCAGGTCATGCTCTCTGCTTAAGATTCTCTCTCGCCCTCTCCCCCTGCTTGTGCTTACTCCCTCACTCTCTAGAGTGCACAAGAAAAAAAAAGCCTAAAGACTTGAATACACATTTTTCCCAATTAGACATACAAATAGCCAAGAGGTATATGAAAGATGTACAATATCACCGGTCATCAAGAAAATGCAAATCAAAACCACAATGAGGTATTATCTCACACCTGTTAGGATGGCTATTACCAAAACAAAACAAAAACAAAACAAACAAAAAACAAAACACAAGGACAAATGTGTTGAGGAGGGTGTAGAGAAACTGGGACTATTGTACGCTGTCAGCTGGAATTCAAAATTGTATGGCTGCTATGGAAAGCAGTATGGTAGTCCCTCAGAAACTTGAAAAGAGAGCTACCATATAATCCAGGAATCGAAAAGAATTGAAATTAGGTTCTCAGAAGGGATGGTGCACTCCTGTGTTCATGGTAGTACTATTCACAATAGCCAAGATATGAAAAGGACTCAAACATCCACTGACGGAAGAACAGATTTTTTTTAAAAAATATGATATGTAAATACATAAATATAAATATATATATGCATGAGTGTGAGTATATTATATATATATACACACACAGTGGAAAATATTTAGCCTTTAACAATGAAGGAAATCACACAATACGTGACAACACGGATGGACCTTGATGGTATTACACTAAGTTAAATAAGGCTGACATTGAAGATCAAATACTGTAGGACACCAATTGCATGAGGTATCAAAGAAGAAAATAATAGAACGGTGGTTGCCAGGGGCTGAGGACAGTGGACAATGGGGAGCTCCCAATCAACATACATAAAATTTCATTTATGCAAAACAAAAAAAAATTCTAGAAATGTGCTGTGCAACATCATTTCCATAGATAACAATCATATATCGTACACCTAACAATCTGTTAAAAGGTTAGGATTCATGTTAAATGTTCTTCCCACCAAGAAGAACAAAAGAACAAAGGGAGAGTTTCAGAAATGTAGAAAATGGGAGTAAATATGAAAGATTACATTTAAGTCCCTTAAATGTACATTACCATTTAAAGCACAAATTACACCAGTGTCTCATGGAGTTGTACATACCTCGTAAGTGTTATTCACATGACAATAAAGGAGAGACAATAAAAAGCCCTACATGATATCATCGAGGTTTCTACATTTTGTAATATTACTCCAGGTAAGCAAGGTGTCAAAGTTTAGAGATGTATTTTGTAATTCCCAGAGCAAGAAGTTAAAAATAAACACACACACACACACACACACACACACACACAACAGAGGACAACAGCTGAGGGACAAACAAAAAATTATAGACTTAAATCCAACTATAACTATTATTATATTAAATGTTAACAATTTAAATGTTCCAAGAAGGAAAAGACTATATCAGAGTGGATAAAAAAAAACAAGACCAAAATATGTACTACCTACAAGACATTCTAATATAAGTAATTCCAATATAAAGACACAGGTAAGTTGGAAGTACACAAAACAAGAAAACCCAGGTAAGCAGTAAGTATCAGAATGGCAGAATGGCCATCTAAGTATCACTTAAAATAAACTTCAAGACTTGGTATTAGCAGAGGGAAGAATTTTGTACTGATTAATACAGAAAGATACATCTAAATGTGTACGGGTCTAATTAGAAAGTGTCCAAATATAGGATGCAAAAATTGACAGAATTAAAGGAAAAAATTTTGAATTCCACAATTCTCTTAAAAGGTCCTAAAACCCCTCGCTGAACCTAGCCACTGCCTCCTGCCACAACTCTTCTCCAACCCATTCCTTCCAGATCTATTTACGCACACATGTTTTCTTCTTGCCAGTGAGCTAACTCCTCTTTTCTGCTTCCAAATCTTTGCATACAATGTTCTCTCTGCTTCGAACAATTCCAATTCCTTCTTGGGTGACTCCCACTGTCACTCCAAATGTCCCTTCCTCAGAGATGCTTTCCCTGTTGATGACATGTTTTCAGAGCCCATCTGTGGTTGCACATTTTTATCTTTCCTTCTCTCTCTCTCTCTCTCTCTTTTTTAAATTTGAGGGACATCTGGGGTGTCTGGGTGGCTCAGTCATTAAGCATCTGCCTTTGGCTCAGGTCATGATCCCAGAGTCCTGGGTTCAAGTCCCACATCGGGCTCCCTGCTTGGGCAGAAGTCTGCTTTCCCTCTCCCACTCCTCCTGCTAGTGTTCCTGCTTTGTCTTTCTCTCTGTCAAATAAATTTAAAAAATCTTAAATAGATAGGTAGATGATTGATAGATAGATTTGAGGGACATCGGAGCTGCCGTGAAAAAAGAGCTAGGGACAGAAACAAGTACAGAATGAGAACAGCTCACACGATAGAACAGAAGACACAAAGGTATTCCTAGAATTTTTTTTTTTTTTTTTATTTTTTAAAGATTTTATTTATTCATTTGACAGAGAGAGGGATCACAAGTAGACAGAGTGCCAGGCAGAGAGAGAGGGGGAAGCAGGCTCCCTGCTGAGCAGAGAGCCCAATATGGGCCCAAGACCCTGAGATCACAACCTGAGCCGAAGGCAGAGGCTTTAACCCACTAAGCCACCCAGGTGCTCCAAGAATTTTTTTAGATAGAGAAGGTGGTAGTGATAAAGGAAGAAAAGTTGGCTCATATTAGTCAGATGACTTAATCTCCATGTGTCAGTGAGTTAGGAAGCTGGTAGTGAGCAAGGGAAGGGAGCTGGGGTGATAAATAGCCTGAATATTTTACTGTGCTGAGCTTCTGCTACAAAGAGTCCGTCCATCCGTCCATCCATCCATTCATTCCACAGCATGAAATACCATCAAGAACATATAAAACTTCTATTAAAGCTACATGGGGGGGCGCCTGGGTGGCTCAGTGGGTTAAGCCTCTGCCTTCGGCTCAGGTCATGATCTCAGGGGCCTGGGATCGAGTCCTGCATTGGGCTCTCTGCTCAGCAGGGAGCCTGCTTCTCCTCATCTCTCTCTCTGTCTGTCTCTCTGCCTATTTGTGATCTCTCTCTCTGTCAAATAAATAAATAAAATCTTTAAAAAAAAATAAAAAAATAAAGCTACATGGGTTGCTGGGCTGCCCCTTTCTGTAGATGAAAATAGGTAGAAACCCAGTCCTTTAGGGATCAGTACACTCACTAGTTTCATGTATCAGAATTACAATTTCTGGTGTGCCCTTGTGTGATTTGGAGTAGGAGAGGAGGGACAGAGTATTAAAAGCATGTTTATATCATGTCATGCTCAATGAGTCTGGCACATTTGAATCTAGCTATGATACTGTTGAAAAGTTTGGGAAGAATCTGTAGGAAGTAGGAAGGACTTCCACCAAGGTATACCAGAGACCGGCATTCACACAGCACACTGCCTTGTTTGTATCAGTCACGTGGAAACATACAGACGATCAGCAACTGAAAACCATACAAAAAATTATCTGCACTGTGCACTAAAAAATAAACTGTAACTGCTTCTATGGTTTTGGGTTCGCCTTAAGTTCACTCAAGTACGTATTGTTCAATATCAACTGAGAAGAGAAAGCCCAAGCTTCTTGTCAACCCACTGGACAGATACTCAAAAGATTCAAAATAACCTAAGAAAAGGCAAGATTTCTCCAGCAACAAGGGGCTCTTGAGGTAGTAATCTCCAAAATTACATCAACGCAAAGGAAACAAAAATGCTCAGTTTGCCCTATGACCGAACATTACTATTTTAATTCAAAACCATTATTTGAAAAATCACACATAATCTAATGAAATATTTCTGGACTGGTAATGGTTAACTATTTATACAATAATTCTGAATCTTTGAAGAAATATTTCTGAAATCACCACATTTACATTGATCTTTTTAAAAAATACATCAAATATGGTGATATAAACAATTTTCACTCCCTCAATTATAAAATCACAACAAGAACAAAAACAGCTTACTCTTTAATTAGTAATTATTATGAATATTATATACAAACCAGTATGCTAAACATGGAAAATAAAATTCCTACTAATAAGGAGTTTATTGTTCAGTTGAAAGATAAGACGTATGCATACATAATCTTATATAAAGCACAGAAGAGGCAAGTGTCCAAAGAAAGGACACCAGGAAGCATGACAAGATTTCAAAGATGTCCTAAATATAAAGGACATCATTGCAACAACTGGCAACACTTGACTGGGATCTGAGGATTAGATGATATTAATATTATCAAAGCCAATTCCCTAATGTTGATGGTTACATTGTGGTTAAAGGTATGCTTCTTTGTAGGTAATATGCACCAAAGTGTTCAGGGATAATGGGGCCTAATGCTGGTAATGTATTTGCAAAGGATGAAAAAAAAAAAAAGTTCTTTGTACCACACCTGCAACTTGCAACTTTATTGCATCTTTGAGATTGTCTCAAAAGCCAAAATGAATTTTAAGATGGTGATTGTGAGTAAAGTAGTATCATTCTGAGTCTTACAACTAAAAAGTAATCTCCATTAATTCTTGTTTGCTTGTAGACACACAAGTATTTATTCTGCTTTACTTGGCAGAACCCTGAGACCCTTGAGGAAAATGTTCGGTTTTACTGTAATTTACATGGCACACAACTTTTGTCGCCCTTTTGTAACCTGCTAAATGTAAAGAATATGGTTGACACTTTGAAAACGGTAATGAGGGTTTAAAATGTTCATATTTTGAGAACTGTGGGTCATTAAGAAAACCACAAATTTAACCAGTTCCATAATTCTCATTCAACTTTCACAAGTATGATGATAAGAAATTAGACAGAGGGGTGCCTCGGTGGCTCAGTGGGTTAAGCCTCTGCCTTCGGATCAGGTCATGATCTCGGGGTCCTGGGATCAAGCCCCGCATCAGGCTCTCTGCTCAGAAGGGAGCCTGCTTCCTCCTCTCTCTCTGCCTGCCTCTCTGCCTACTTGTGATCTCTTTCTCTGTCAAATAAATAAATAAAATCTTAAAAAAAGAGAGAGAGAGAAATTAGACACAAATTCTGGGTAGCTATCTAGTTTATTCAGAGCTAGAAATTTGTATTTCATGAAATTAATTTGTTCTAAAAGGATAAAAACTGCCAAATAAAAGACTCTAAATGACCCCAAATTAAGCTTTCCTCATAAATACACTTGTCCCCCATTTCTGTATTTTTTCTGTATATATTTCTGCACATGGATATACCAGATTAAGATATTCATGTCTTCATATAATATACAAAACACATGTATATACACACATATAAACTGTGTATATACATAAGCACTTGTATATATGTACATGTAAGAAAAAGAGTCACCCATATACCAACCCCAGACATCATTATGATGTGTTGAAGAACTTACTTTCCCCGGTATTCCCTCATTTCTTCCACAGGGCTCTCCTGGTTGGGGGAGGGTTGGTTCAAAGATTCAAGAGAAATGAAAACTCTCTGTACCTCTAAATGGATATATTTTAAACACCCACTTCACTGGGACACTACTATACTAATATATTAAATACATATTTATTTTTTCCAGTTTTCCATCATGTACTGACAACTACGTAATCAACCATCAAACCTCTCTCTGTCTCCATTAATGAGTCCGTCTAACTGAACCCCCATGTTCACCATGCTGACCAGGTACGAACTTTACACGTGACCAACAGATTCTATGTGAGGCACCACAAGAAAGATCTTCTCCTACAAAGGTCTAAACTTCATAGGGGAGACCCCATATACATGTGTTTTAAAAGTACCAAGTTCAAGAGTGAGAAGTATACAAGAATACATTGTTGCCAAGGGAGTAGTCAGGGAAGAAAGTCTGTATCCTATTGACTATGTGTTTTCCAGAACCAGAAAGTTCCTTGACTTGGGGCTGAAAAGTCAAGGATCAAGGCCATGCCCCTTAAACAAAGGGAGGCTTAAATACCAGGTACGGCAGAGACAAGAGTAGAAACAAAATGGAAAAAAGAGAGAGAGAGAGAGAGCACGAGAGTTCAAAGACACCAGCTACAAAACAGGGCCACAGTGAGACTTACTCCTAAATATAATCAGAAGCACTATAAAGGCCCTGATAAGGTAATCACGTTCTCACCATGTGAATTAGTGCTATTCAGTTTAGAGAAACAGAGCCAGAGTGAATTAAACCCCAGCCATACCACATTCGCTGTGTGATTTTTGAACGAGTCCCCTGACCTTACTATGACTCAATTCCTCATATGTAAAATGGAGATAATAACTGAACCTATCTAGAGTTTTCGGGGAGATTAACTGAGTTAGTTAATCAGAGTTAAACTGATAACTCTGATCACACTGTTAGTTAAACAGTGCTCAGCTCAAATTAACCTCTACCTAAGTATTGACTATTATACATCAAAAGAGGGATTGTAAATAACCTCACACACAGCGTGCTCTAAACCACCTTCTTTGAAATTATGAGACCACACATTTGTCCAGTAGGTTTCCTAGAAAGTATTTTACCTAACTTATACTTAAGTAAATTCAGTGTACCTAAATCAATTCTTCTTAAAGGACATTAAGGCAATGAGTCTAGATGTACATACTGGCAAGTATTGCATATGTATTATATACTCACACATAAATTTCCTTCTATTACTCACATTCTCATAGAGAGCTTGAAGGGTCTCCAGATCAACCACAGAATTGTCCAAGTTCACAACAGCTGTGGAAAAAAAAAATACAAAAGAAAATAGATAAAATTGGCATTTAAGCCAGCTATAAAAAGGTGTCTGACCATCTTGAACAACAGTGATCATCTCCAGAATAGTGTTCTACCTTCAACACATTCACTGAACTCTACTACCAAGACTGTGTCCGAGGAATTTCAGCAGGGGTAAAGTGTAAAGCTTTCATCTGTCCCTCAAACACAAAATCCCATGCATATGACCCAGTCAAAGGTCAAAGATAAACTCTGAGTCTATCTATCTTTCAAGGTCCAACTGCATGAATTTGAAAAATTTGCTAAACACTAGAAAAAGGGGGCTAATCACTCCCATTACTGCTATATCCCATTTTGTGAGATAAATACTTATACCTGCCAATTCTTAGACTTAGGACGAAGGTTACATTTAATCTCTAAACGAAGGACTTAATATAAAAATGAAAGATGCATTTTCTGTTATAATTCTTTACATGGTTATGATCAAAGGACAATGCATTGACAATGGTATTGAGAGTAACACAGAGGCACCCTTAAAATCCACTTTTTAAGTATAGGCTTCACGCCCAGCGTGGAACTCAACGTGAAGCTCAAACTCACGACTGTGAAATATGCCCAGATCAAGTCGGATGCTCAACTGAGCCTCGCAGGCGCCCCAAATCCATTCCTCTCATACAAACTGCCCACGCTTATATATGGAAAAAATGGGATGAATATTCAAAAACGGGGTACATGTTCTTAAATGCACTTTAAGCCTGAGAAGTATGTTGGATTTTGAAGTATGTTTTATAACTCAGTTTGGGCACAAATTAATCAAAAACATTCTGCATTACCTACATATATATTAGCTGGAAATGATGTGAGTTTGCCCTGTTCCGATTTGTGCCAACTAGCCAATTAAACTCCTCTAGGATCAAAGATTTCTGGGAGAAAAATCACAAAGTAGATAATCACAAATTGGTTAGGTTTATTTTGATAATTGAGGCATTTCACACTGTCTTTTCTCTCAAAGCCTTAAGTACATGAGACATAGTCTAGTTGACTCTGGCAAAATACCAAGAAGGAATTAAATAGGACAAGTGGGAAATTGAAGCATATGACGGATGAGATATCTAACCAACATAATGTAGCATTTCGGTTTGGAGCTGGGAACAGAGCCCAGATTCACCAACAAATATCACAGTAAGTAGAATATGATACTTCCACCCTAATACTACTTTCCCCATTTCCAACAAGTTACATCTCAAATATCAATCTAAGAATTTGATGAAGATTTTCATTCAAATGTTTTCACTCCTTGACCACATAAGGCAAACATACCACAATCTGTTTAATGACTCCAAGCGAAAAACCAACCCAACTAACTTCTGACTATATTTCAGAAATTAATTAAAAGGGATTAATAAATGGATTTTCACTGGAGGTAAAATGCCTATTATGTAACAAAATGCATAAAACCCAAATAAAGACAGCAAATTCATGTGTGGAATTACCCCTTTGGATTTGTACATTGTCTAGGCCTTAAAGAAAATCTTGCAGTGAGCCCAAAGATCTCTGTCTTTGGAATTCATTAGATAATAATCCAGTATTTCTACATTCCTCCAGCAATACAGCAAAAGATTGATGGGAAAAGAAAGAAAGAAATGCAAGTCGTCAACTTAGTGTAAGATTTCATTCTCGGAACAAGGTAAAGACACAAAAAAATCATTTATCCTCAAGTCAAAACTCTTTATAAAAGATACAATTGTCCTCTGATGTTATCCACCGTTTTAAAAACACGTTATTCCTATAGGTGCTCCCCACCTGCAACTTTGTGCGTATACTGCGGTTTCTCATCTGTTTATCTCACACAATGTCAGAAACTAAAGAACATCTTAATAAATGCCACATGGTCCTAATCGCAGGTATACGGTCCTAAGCAAGACCTCAAAAGTTCCTAATCCATGAAACCTCACTTTTTAGTCATCCACACGGAAATCTCCTTGGAAAGAAATAGTGTTACTATTTTTCCACACAATTTTCTCCCACGTGGCTTTACACTTGAGAGACGCTAACACGATTTGATGGGAATCGCAGTTTCGAGAGAACAATATAGTCACGCTTGAGTAGCTGGAAATTAGAAAAGACTAGATACTGGCGGGTGAATGGATGGAATGAGAGGCGTTCTCGACGGGAAATCAAGGCCAAAGAAGTCTTCTGGGAACGGTCAAAGTTACTGAGGTGCTGTATGCACTCAATTTGAAAAGCACGTTTTAGCATTTCAAAGATCGAGACTTAGACTAAAATTCCTATCTTACTAAATATTTAGTGGTGTCTTCTAGTGCTCCCTCCCTTAAAATCTATATATTTCAACTGATAAAATTCTAAAATCAAGGAAATAAAACGATGCATTCACTCAGATACGCAATAATATGTCAAGTGCCTTGTCATTCAGGGACTCTGCGAGCTTACCACCCGGTTAACCGTTACTCAGAAAACACTGACTTGAAACGGGAACTAATTAGATGTGGATGTTCCTAATGAGTCAGCCTTGAAAGCCTGCGGACGACTGAATGTACAGAGACCGCTCCAATCCGATGTCTAGGTATGGCCATGCTAAGGAATTCACAGAAATAGAAATAGAAATACACATACATTTTTTAAAGGTGGCAAAAGATTCAAGGAAAAAGCACCTCACAAATTCCTGGAGTCCATGTGCCAAGTTTCAACCTTCTTTGAAAGAAAAATGTTTTGTTTTTTACGATTTTATTTATTTATTTGGCAGAGAGAGACACAGTGAGAAAGGGAACACAAGCAGGGGGAGTGGGAGAGGGAGAAGCAGGCTCCCCACTGAGCGGGGAGCCTGATAGGGGGCTCAATCCCAGGACCCTGGGATCATGACCCGACCCAAAGGCAAATGCTTAACAACTGAGCCACCCAGGTGCCCCAAAGGAAAATAAATACCATTTCTAGAGATTATTTCAAGGTGATAATTTCTCTTTTCCCCCAAAAGGCAATACTATTTTTTATTTTTATTTTTTTATTAATAATTTTTTGTTTGTAAACATATAATGTATTATTAGCCCCAGGGGTACAGGTCTGTGAATCACCAGGTTTACACACTTCACAGCACTCACCATAGCACATACCCGCCCCAATGTCCATAACCCAATGCCCCCTCTCTCGACCCCCCCCCCAAGCAACCCTCAGTTTGTTTTGTGAGATTAATAAAAGTCTCTTATGGTTTGTCTCCCTCCCGATCCCATCTTGTTTCATTTATTCTTTTCCCCACCCCCCACATTGCATCTCCACTTCCTCATATCAGGGAGATCATATGATAGTTGTTTTTCTCCAACTGACTTATTTTGCTAAGCATGATACCCTCTAGTTCCATCTATGTCATTGCAAATGGCAAGATTTCATTTCTTTTGATGGCTGCGTAGTATTGCATTGTGTATATCTACCACATCTTCTTTATCCATTCATCTGTTGATGGACATCTAGGTTCTTTCCATAGTTTGGCTATTGTGGGCATAAGGCAATACTATTTTTAGGGGATGGTTTACTGATGGAGAAGGAACACAGAACATGGAATCGAACTTAACTGGGTTTCCATTTTTCTTCGCAGCCACATCACTTCAAGTAAGTTACTTGACAAGTTCTAGTTTCTTTAGGGGGACGAGGTGAGGGGAAAAGGAAATCAAAGAAAATACTGGCAAGATTTTGGGTTTCGTAGGGACCAAAGGCAGGAGCAAGTAAACGGATCTAGCATGTGGTTGGTTAATGATATTTCCCTCTTCAAGTTTTCACAACAGTTCAACCCTTCTGGCTCTAAGATGCTTTATTATCTAACTCGAGGTTAAAGTTTCTTTCTTTCTTTTCTTTATTTTTTTTGGGGGGGTCCAATTTGTGTTTTGTGCCCTCATAAACCAAACAGAAAAATTCCACCTGTATCTACGAAGGGGTGTGCTCTCACCTAAACGATGAACTACCACAACTGAATGGCAACCTGGCTTACGACTACAGGGTATTGTTGATCATACTCTTGTCTCCTTTACTTGGCATTTAAACCGTTAGGCATAAGACGCAGATTTCAGAACACAAATAAACCCCAAATTTGGGAGGATACTCAGTGATAAAACTTTCAGATTACTTTTTTCCCTAACATTCAACTGGGTGCTAATGGGATTATACTTCAGATAAGAGACCAACTACTTCACACTCATTTCTTCCTCTCTGCTGTAAGAATTTTGGGAGCAGCCATCATCGCCTGGGACTCCTCACACTTCCTACCCAGACATTCCCCGACAGGTCTACCAAGCAGTTTTCATGGTTTCCCCATAAGATATACATGAATTTGTTACTTTGAATTTAGCCAAGAAACACCTGTTCTATTTTTATGTAGAAGAGTGTAAGGACTAAGAAGATGTTGAGTGGAAATTCTCTTTTGCATGTTAAGAGATCATTAATTTATTTGTAAAGTACACAGACTTTTCAGGATTAGAACATATGGAGGTTTTTACCACTCTCTTTAAACAACCTATAAAGGACCGTGTGTTAATAATCACTCCAGACCAAAATGGATAGCATTTTTGTTTTATTTTTAAGCTTAAACTTTTATAAAATGCCAAGGATGTGATAATTAAGTAAAAGAACATGATACCCTTTCTGGTTTTTCTACCAACAGGCTGTGTACGGTTGATCTAAGCTTCTCTGAGACTTTTATCAAGTGGGATGATGACTTTTGTCTGTAGCATATGTTCATCATGTGGAGAAAATAAGCAACTTTAGAGTAAGAAGGATAATTCAAGAAGCCTTGGAATAATTCATGTAATTAATTTCAAAACATGTATTATCTGTGAACACACTGGTTAGAAACTGGAGACAGGGCTGGCAATGTGTTAGATTAAAATTAGGTTCAGGATTAAACATTTGCTTTCAATAATCAGAAGTTAAGAGCATAAATAGTTCTTTAATTCATGAACTCCGCTGGCACACACTTGCTGATTCCCAGCACATTTCTCGTTAAACCACAATGTTACAGAGTGAAGAGTGAAAGTCTATTTTAGAACGCAAATGATCAATGTAACCTAAGCTACGGAAAATGTATCAAAATGAACTCTGCTAACAGAAAAAAAAAAAAAAGGATCTCCTTTTGATTTTAAGATATTGCATTACGTAAAGAGAATTCTAGATCTGAGATGGGAAATGATTGTATGCTCCACACATGACATTGTACACACCAGTACACAAACAGGTGAGAGTTACAGGCCTGTATCACATTCCCTGCACACTCCCTCTCTGCTGTTAACACTGCCCTCTTCGACACCAGCAATGTGGGACATGGTGCTGATTCTAACTCACCACGACTTTAGATCACACACAGACTAGAGTGCAACCCGTCTGTCTGAATTCCTGCGTAACAAGAATCCAGTCCTTGCCCTTCTGATCAAAAAAAGGGTATGAAAGGGAAAGGACCATATTTTAAGAGGTTGAGTTAGAGGAAACTCAGGCAAAACAAAAGTTCGCAAAATACTGTTAGCCAAATTCAGAAATGTTTCGTATATTTTGAGTAGCCAGAGGACACAGTTCGCGTTACAGGTGTCATTCAGTAGGATATAATTACTCTTACAGGATGCACTGTTTTAAGCCACAGAACACTGTTAGTGCTTCACTTACTCCACTCTTGTTTTGTTTTGTTGAAGCTGTTCTCTAGGGGGAGACAGCCCTGAGGCAGCTTTTGATGGCTCCTTCCCTCCATCAGCCCTGAACACTTACTTCAGTCCCCGTGGTTTCTTGCCTTAATCCCTCCTTCTCACATGACCTGCTGAAGTGAGGGTAGAGACCCCCCAAAAGTAGAAAACCTCATGGTGTTTATTACCAAGAATATTAGTTATCCATTTCTGCATGGCAAATTACACTAAAGCTTAGGGCTTAAAATAAATTATCATATTATCAACAAACATTATCTGCGGGTCCGAAATCCAGGTGCGGCTTAGCTCAGTGCCTTTCCCCCAAGGTCTCTCTTAAGACTTTAATCATGGAGTTGGCCAAGGCTGAGACCTTCTACTATGAAGGCTCTGCCAGGGGATCCATTCCCAACCTCACGTGGTTGCTGGCAGGACCGGGTTCCTCAGACTGAAGCCTTCAGCTCCTCACTGGCTGTTGGCTGAACCTGAGCCTCAGTTTCTTGAAAGAAATGTCTCTCCACAGGGAAGCTTACGGTGGACAGCAGGCTTCCTTCAGAGGAGCCCCACCGGGCATGCAAGATAAGGCCCCCTTCTCTTCCTGACCTAATCTTAGCAGTGACATCCCATCATCTCCAAGAATTCATCTTGAGTCTCCAAGTCCAGTCCACACACCAGAGCATTCACACCAGATCCGTGGAGGCCATCTGAGAGGCTGCCACCACACCAGTGGCTAAGTATGGCTCTTTGTTGCTCAGTCTTAACTTGTGGCTCTCTATTATCCTCTACCATGTACTAATTTTATCCAAGTTTCTGTTTTTCTCTCAGGTTCTGAAGGCACAGAAGAAATGGTGTGGTGTCATGATTTGCCAGAAAGGAGCAGCGCACGCGTCAGGAGAGGTGACCCCAGGCACAGCCTATCAATCCGCATCGGCAAAGGCTCCGAGGCCCTGTGCGACTGCATTCATCTGAGGCACGATCTTCAGACATACGGAGACACGACAGAACACTGTACAACCACATGTGCAAGCCTAATTCATGGTTGTGTCCTTCACCATATATCGAAGAACCCAGTAGACAAGAGGCTTAGGAAAAAAATCTTTGTTGAATGTCAACAGGTTGAAACAGTAATTCCCGAAAATTAACTGTACCTTTAACTTGACTGGACAAGCTAAATATTCCTTGAGCTCAGCCTGATTGCCCGTTCATAAGGAAACAGCTTTATGCTAGATGACCTTATAGTGCAGAAACATAAAACGCAAAGATAGCACCATGCAATGTCCTATCATCATTGGACACACAGCGCTGGGAAGCAGTGGGACACGTGGGGCTCTGGGTCAAGCTGGCTCCGTCTGGGTAACACAGGGAGTCTCCATTTGTTTAGAATCTGCGAAATGGGCCTAATAAAAGACCTATAGGATACTTGCAGGGGGTTATTTAAGGCAAACACCTCGAAGCAGAGCCATAGTGCGTATGCATGAGGTAAACACTCAGAAAACACTGGTGGTGTTTATTGTTATGACAGCCCCCTTAAATTCCTATACGAAAAATGCTTGCCCAGTATCTCTCCAAATCAGTATTTTGAGAGATCTTACACCAGCTAGGTTGAAAACATTCTCAGCAAAAAGAAAAAAAAGGACAGTTTCACTTGGACCCATAGGAACACGGGAGACTAAACACGTCTCACCCACAGGGAAACCATCAACGCTGATTTTTGGATAAGGTATGTGGGAAGGAAGCAGAGTCAGCAGAAGCTCAAACACAGAGTAAGTGCCAGTCGGTCTGTACTTACAGTTCATGCCCTCTTCTCACTGACATAGTAAGAAAGAGTGTGAGGGCTTAGAGAAACCATCTCCACCCCATTTGGAAATTCAGAAGCCACAGGAAAAGCTGAGAAGTCAGCTCTGCAAGCTGCTGAGAAGCAAAACAAGGACCTTTGTTCAAGTAGAAACTCATCTCAAGCAGCAGCGATCAGAAGCATCTCTCATTTAAAACCGTTCTTAAAAAATAAAATCTTTTTAAAAAAGTGCGGGGCGGGGGGCGCCTGGTTGGCTCAGTGGGTTAAAGCCTCTGCCTTCAGCTCAGGTCATGATCCCGGGGTCCTGGAATTGAGCCCCTCATTGTGTTCTCTGCTCAGGGGGGAGCCTGTTTCCCCCATCTCTGTCAAATAAATAAATAAAATCTTAAAAAAAAATAAAATAGTTCTAATCTTGTCATCATCTCCTAGCCACAGGGAACCAAAATTTTCTAGAAGATCTCTTTAAGGAATTGCAAGTGACTTTTCATTATACTATAAAATCCAGGGATAAGGAAGCATGTGAGGAAAATTTGTCTCACTGTACACTTCCATGAAATTAAAGATTTCACCTTTCTGCAGGGTTGGGGGGATGTAGTTGCTATGCACTTGATCTGACAATATGCATTGTCTCTTGTAAACGCTCTGAAAACCACTTTGGGGATCTGGAGAGTTGGGCTCCTGTATCACAGTTTGGTGAAGTGGTAAGACGTTAACTTATAACTATACGGTCATGTAAGCACCTGGCGGAACTTGTGCAAAGGGCAGACAAATAACACAATCGTCAAGTGGAAAAGATCCTAGCAGTAACAGTTTGAAAGCAAACAAATAATAGTATAAATCCTAATCGCATTTTCAAATGGCTTCGTTTTCTTTGAACTGTGATGTAGATGTTTGCTGGAAGCATCTCTGCCTCGGGGGGCAGAGGAAAAACGTGAATCCAGTTCTGCTCTCACCTGAAGCTCCACTCCAACCGCAGTAAAGAGACTTTTTCAAAACATGAATTCATAAGGATGATGAGAAGAGGCGGTGACAGCAACAGTTGTACCTAATTTAGCAGACCTGCGAAAGAAGCGACCGCCAGCTGCCCAGGGGAATGCTGAAAACCAGCTCAGAAGGCCAAGGAACCCGCAGCACGGGACAGCTGTCCAGCCAAGGGTAAACAGGGGAGCCCCAGAAAACAGGGGTTTGGGGTGAATGGTTTCTGCTCATCGGTTACAGCTCCATTCTGAAAACGCCCTCCCCAAGTGGGTCAAGTTTATTTTCTTGAGAAATTAAAACAAAGTGTCTGGGCAGAGGGACAAGCATAATTGTCGGCCAGAGCACTACACGGAAAACATGGGACCCACGTGCAGTTCTGAGACGTTGAAGATGAAACTCTCCTTCCCCACCCCCTACCCCCACCCCCAGACGGCTCTCATGCTCAGTCTGCCGCCCCGAAAACTGCCAGACACACCGTTCCTCTCCCAGGCCAGAAACTGGAAGTTTCTGGGGAATCTCACCACCCCAAGAGGAAAGAACAAAAAGACCCTGGTGGTTCCCCGACAAATAATGTACCCAGTTAAGAACAACACACTGCACTCCAAATCAAAAGGCTGTATTAGAAGGCTCACAGCTGCTAACCAGCTTTCAGCTCTCCCACTTTTAAGCCAGAACAAAGATCAAATCTTCTACAGAATGCCTGAACACAGATGCTAGAGATCAGAACACAGGGGAGGAACACACACACACACACACACACAGACCCACACACACCCTCCATGTCTTCCTATGCCAATACCCACGGTCCCCACAGTCTTCTCTGTTCTTATCTTAACCCCGCCCTGCTACACTTTCACTCTGATTACTGAGTCGCCAGGAAGCTCAATCCTGTGAAACCCAAATGCACATTTCTCCATCCTGGACATAGTGAATAATTCCCTCCTCCAGATATGCAAGCTTACCTTGGCTCCCAGGATCCCACATGGTCGTCCTCCTCCTGCTGGCAACGCCCCCCACTCTCCATTCTCCTTCGCCGGCTCCTTCTCTCCCCCCTCTTACTACTGAAGGATCCTCCGGCTCGATCTCTCTACCTCTTCTCGCCGCTCTCTACTCTCCAACCTTGGCGATCTCCTCCAGTCTCTCGCTGGATTCGAAACATTTTCCCTTGTAACCTCCAACCTCCTTCCTGAACCTCTGGTTTATGGAGCCGACAGCCTTCTCAGCTCGCTCACCTGCAACTCTGGAGGTGACCCACTCTGCTCACACTCTCCCCTGTCCCAAAGGACGGGGACTCCATCGGGCAGACGGGCCATCTTTAACCCCTTTCTTCTGCTCGCTTTCCACAGCCAGCACCTCACGAATCCTCCTGGTTTTACCTTCCAAGCACATGCAGAATATGACTTCACTGTCATTCTTACCACCCCGTTCGCAGACACCCCCAATTGTCGCCTGGATTACAGCCACACCCTCCGAACCGGAAACAGACAATGATTTTTCACACTTAAATACACGGTCCCGTAAAGAGAAAAATTCAATACAAGGTATGGCAAATAAATACGAGAGCACTGCCCAAGAGGATGTGCAAAAGAGGAGGAAACGTTAGGAACAATAAACCAATTTGGGAAGGCCAATATCCCAATAACAGAGGAGTGCTAGGGGAAAAAATTAATTTTGTCCAGTTCCTGAGAAGAGATCCCACACACTCCCTTTTGACCACATTCTGCCACACACACAGCTCCCGGGTCATACTCCGGCACGGCCGGACGCCCCGCCCCACTGATCTCTGCAGTCACAAAATTCATTCATGGTATTGTCTCGTCCCCAAAAGTGGTCTTAAAACTCTGGGGTCTCTGAAGCTAGAAGAGAGACCATGGGCTAGAAACTTGTTTCAGCTTATTTTCTCTTACAAGCTTTTGCCTCATAATGGAACTATTTCCCTCTTCTGACCCAGCTAAATTTGTGGTTGTCTCGAGGTTTTGCAAAAGTGACAATATGTTGAGGAACGCACACAGGGGTGAACAAAGAAGTGCCAGAGTCAGTAACACACACAGGACCGCTGAGGAAAAGAGAGAGATTTTTAAACAGAGGATCTAGATCCTGGTGGAATTAAAGAGAACTAAGAGCAGAATCCCCAAAACTCTGACGTATTAGGAAATAAAATGAAGGACACAGAGACAGGTGGGGGCGGGGAAGCCACTCATGATGTTTGTTTATAACTTAGTCCCCCCCACCCCAAGCTTAAGTGTTTGGCTCATTTTAGACTATTATAGGGAGTGATGTCAGCCAATTAGTTAGAGGGTAGTAACAAAGACCTCTGAAATATGCTTAAATTCTTGACAATTAGCCACTTGATAATATGGCAAAAGTACTAAATATATTTCCACTGAGTAGAAGTTGTTTTCAGCCGTGAAGGGGACATCTGAGTAAATAATGCCTTAAATGAAATCGAGATCGTCTGATCCTGATTCAGAAAGTTGAACAAAAGGTTAGGGACAAAAAAGTTTTTATGGTCTTTAAAGTCCTGTTCCTCATGTGGAAACACAGTTGCCACAGCTCCCCATGGAGGGGAAGCTGGAAAGTGTGAGCGATGTGGACAAAGCACTACCTCTAACCAAACAGCGGTTTCAAGCTACAGCCTCAGTTATCTCTGAAACATTCCCTCAGACCCATGGTTCGTAATGACATCCCGGACCTCTTGTTTGAACCCTTGAACATATATACAAATCACCTGATACCTTTCAGGTGTTCTCTTTCATAGAGAATTATGACCCCTTTGCCTCCAAGGAGATTTCAAATAGCCCAAGAGCAAGGCTATTGCCTTAGCTACAACTCACACCAGAGTGTCCCTAATAGAGTAGAAAATTTAAAAAGCTTACAGTGTGAAAAACAAAGTCATCACTGAGCCTTCAGAGAGAAGTCGTCACAGCTGACCTTAAGAAGTCGTAACTACCAACCATACATTTCTGGCTTTGGTCCCATCAACCCACGAAGGCAGCAACACCTGAGAAATCAAAAGCCAAATATAGGCATGGGCCGTGGTATCTGCTGCCAACAATACTACAATCATAACCAACCACATAAAGGGTCATAAAGATGTCAAAGATCTTTCCAGAGGAAGAAGCGTCCCCTTCCTCCTTCATGTCTACAGTCTGTGACAGATGCAAATGGCCAGTTTTTATGCAAACAGGAATTTCTAGTATTGTCTTTATTCGTCCTGCCGGGAAAATAGAAAAAGTTAAACAAGAGGTGGAGAAAAACAGTTTAGGTAGAAAATGCCTCGCATCGTTGTCCTTGAGTTTTTATTTGAAATTCAGTAAAGCATAGAAACCTTTGGTGACAGCATGTCGCTGTGCAACCTGATGACAATGGAATTAAGAATCCTTTAGAAGGAAAGAGTGATGGGTTAATCCTCAAGTGAAAATCCGCACACCTGGGGACTTACTTAAAAAAAAAAAAAAAAACTGTCAAAATGATTATTTAACCAAAAATTCCTAACGAGGCAGTCAAGCAATTCTAAAGATTGTGTTTGGGTTTTGCTTGGCTTAATTTAACCAAACACATCTAACAAGTTAAAAAACTAACATTTCTCAGAGAGGAAACCACTTGGTACCAGAGTCACCTGAATTTCACACTTAATAAGGTAAAAGGAAACAGTACATTTGAAATGTTTACACATCCTACCACCAAACTTGCTTGAGCACGTGGGCTTGTCAGACACGTACACCCAGGCATGCCCATACTGTGGGCAATGTGCCAGAAGACATGCTGCTGCGCATTTTTAACATACATGGGAAACACACAAGTTCTTGAATAATATTGCAAGTAATTCTGGATTATCTAAAGACCATAATAAATTTAATGGCAAAGATAGCAAGAGCCTTCTTTCAAAGATTCCAAACTAAAATAGTGGCATCCCATTCCTTGTAAGACTGCTAAATTTCATTATTGCTCCTTCCATGCTAGACACTGATTTATATATTAACATATTTATTAAGAGGCTTTAATTTACTCAAATAATAATTCAAAAGCTTTGGGGTTTTTTTTCCCCCCAAAGTACTTGAACCTTAAAGCTCAGTGCTTTGGTTTCACACAAACCGGGACCAAAAACATGGATCTGTGACTAGCTAGTGTGCATCTCTTGGGAGAGATGTGACAAGGAATTGGGGTCTCAGTTTATTCACATGTGAACTGGGTACATAAGGTGCTACTAGCTGCCTCGGATGGTTATTGGCAGGATTAGAGGTAATTCCTCTCCTGTGTGCCAGACAGTCCTTGCCATAGGCGACACTCAAAAATGGAAGGTTCTTATTTCTCTCTAAATGTCTCAATATTGTATACACATGTGTAGAAATAATTGCTCTTACAAAACCGTATAAATGAGGAAGACAAATATATTTTATACTGTTGTTTGGGTCTTCTGGGCACCTGGGTGACTCAGTGGGTTAAGCCTCTCTGACTAAGCTCATGAGGGTCATGATCTCAGGGTCCTGGGATCGAGCCCCGCATCGGGCTCTCTACTCAGCAGGGAGTCGGCTCCTCTGCCCCTCTGCCTGCCTCTCTGCCTCCTTGTGATCTCTCTCACTCTCTGTTAAATAAGTAAAAATAAAATCTTTTTAAAAAATAAAATAAGTAAATAAATACAAGAAAAGCAGTACATCCACATCCCAATTCTCTATGCAGTTGGGCTAATTCTCAGATGTGCTGGAGGTTGAATTCTAGTAGGTGAAGATGTGCTTAAAGCGGAGCGGGGCAGTGAGTTCTTTTCAAACCAGCGAGCAGCGGCCTCATTCCCCTACGGTCAGGAAGTACACAGAAGTCAACACTATGTGACACTGAATGATGCTGTGTGACACAGTAACATCTGTTTACTACTTGTTACACATAAACAAAAGGCCAATTAAGCAGAGTAACACTGAAAGGGAACCATTTAACCCTAAGTCAAAATGCATTCACTTCAGAAGCAAGCTTTTAAATATCAAAAAGTGATGAAGGAATTACAAAATGTTTGTATTCATCTGCAAAGTAAACGGTATCTTCTTGAAACCATCATTGACTCCTTCACTGGATAAAGATTCATCGAGTTCTAACTCTAGGCCAGGTCCTCTCCTTGGTCCTGGGGACATGAGACTCACTTCCTGCCCTCCAAGAGTGACCGTACTATTAGCAATGAAAATGATGGACGCCCTAGAAGGGAAGAAAGTTGCATTTTTGTAACAGCCTATTAATTAGAAATCCTATCCATTTATACTATCTTCTCTTTTCAGGCTGTTTAACCTGGTGGGGATTTTTTGTAAGGCACAAATAAAATGCCAGAATTCTACACATTTTTGTACTTGGGCTAAAGAAAGTCTTTCTTGCTTGCTTGCTTTTTTTTTTTTTTTTTTTAAGATTTTATTTATCTATTTGACAGTAGGCTGAGAGGCAGGCAGAGAGAGAGGGGGAAGCAGGCTCCCCGCTGAGCAGAGAGCCCGACTCGGGGCTCGATCCCAGGACCTGGGATCATGACCTGAGCCGAAGGCAGAGGCTTTAACCCACTGAGCCACCCAGGCGCCCCAAGGAAGGCTTTCTTGCTGGAAAAAAAAATAACTCTGATACTCCATCCGCCACGGGTGCCTCTCAGGCAGGCTTGCTTATACCAGGATAATGACATAAGTTACTGATTAAGTCAGAGGCTTCGTACACCTATGGGCCTTGTTTATAAGAGCTGCACAAGTTACATTGTTAGAGAACAAATGCATTTTGTTTGACTGAGTATGTCGCCTTCTTGTCTGGGCAAGCGGGAAAAAAAACGGATACCGAGCCTGTAATCCTTTTGGAATAAAATCTTTAAATGCAAACATGATTGCCATTGTAGACTGTTTAACCTAGTGGTATTGTATTTCATTTCTGGTTTTGAAGAGGTTTGTTGATTTGACCGTACTGGGTACAACTCAAGGCTTATCTCAATTGTTTAGATAAGATTTATTTGACTTTGGCAGGTGACAAAATCTAGGGTGTGGAATAAAAAAGGTGGGGGGAACACTGGCATATTCCCAGAGAGTGTTTATTTTAAGCATAGTGTACAGATGAGCGAAGAGTTTCAAACAACACACTGTACTTTGTCTAAAAGATCACTGTCTGTTGAATGTTTTCCGTAAACCCACACCGCAAAATGTCCTTTATTGGGCATAACGTACTTCACCTTCTTGCTTAGGTAAACATTTATGCTCTTCTGAAATAGAGTTTAGTAAGTCTCCCTGGAAATAGGACCCTAACTCTGGTCACATTTGCCACCGTTTTCTAACACAGGCTGTAAAAGGGGGACACTGTTAAATTTTATTTGAGTGCACGCATACACATGGCTCCAACATTACACAATCTATCAGAAGTTTAAAATGCCTTACGCTAAAATCACTTCCACACAGATAATATTCATCATACTTTTGGGGGCATAATTCCTCAAATACGTCTGCCTTCAAAAGAAACCCTGAAAAGAAAGCTTGAATTTGGAAACACAAAGATTATAAATGTGGTTTTAAAAAAATATATTTTTTAAAATATTTTACTTCAGGGGTGCCTGGGTGGCTCAGTGGGTTGGGCCTCTGTCTTTGGCTCAAGTCACGATCCCAGGGTCCTGGGATCGAGCCCCACATCAGGCTCTATGCTCAGTGGGGAGCCTGCTTCCTCCTCTCTCTCTCTGCCTGCCTCTCTGCCTAATTGTGACATCACTCTCTGTCAAATAAATAAATCTTAAAAAAAATTTTTACTTCAATGTGCACTTACACGGCTTCCTCAGTATATTACGTATTAGCAGTTATATACGGGCAGACATGTTGAGGTAGGGAAAGGAATCAAGAAGTTTAGTCACTGAAAATGAAAAATTTATCAAAGAATGAAGAAAATTTAGTTGTGAACTTTATAATCTATGACTGAGAATATGAGAGCTTCATGCCAAGACGTGACATGTTATGGTAATTCCTTTCATTGTACCACAGACATGACTTGACTAACAACTTCTGTCTCATGACTATTTTGCCAAAAACTTAAAAATATGAAAAATCTAAAATATACAAGACATATGTTCCCCTAATAATAATTCTGTGGTTTACTTAGCTCAACATGTAGTTAATACATACGAAAATGTGACGCACTAGTTTATGTGTGTGTTGAGTCATATTTTGTCATTTGTTCAATTAATGAAGGTTTTTCTTTCTTCTCTTTTGATGTATATATTTGTGGCAGAGGATTAGCGTAACGTTTCGTTGCCAGGAATGAGAGAGAGATCAGTTAAATACCGGGAGGAGTTCCAAATATTCTGATGTCTCTGATGGTCTTTGAACAAACAAAACTTGCTTCTAAGTAAAACAGAAACTTTTCAAACATTAAGTCGGAGCTGCCTCTGCTCTAACTCACCCACTCAGACTTCCGAGCCTTAATTAAACTTCGGTACTGTCTGGTGAGTGGTGAGGCCACTGTTGGAGGAAATTTCCTCCTCCTATCTGCTGTTCTGCCACCACACTGCCCATTCTCTAGAGTCCAGCAATGACCGCCCACTGCTCAGGGTCATGGCCGGACCAAGGAAAACTATTAGTTATTGCGTTTCCTACCCACCCCAGCCCTTCCTCATCTAGTACTTTAAATATCCAGCGATGTCAGCACTTCTGCAACCCCAATGCCTCACAAATTTTGATTTAATTGAGCAAAATGCATCTATTTTTCTCTTCTATGGCTTATAAGAAATTTTTAATTAAAGAAAGCTATTTTCATGGCCAGACCTTCCTGACATCCCTCGACGAAAGGCAGTATGTGCAAACAGTGAAACAGAGCGGGGGCATCGCCACTTAGCAAAGCTTTAGATGGAAGCCACTGGTGGGAGAAGAGGTTTAACATACCCTGGGCACCACGAATTTCCACCACACTTCTCCTCCGTCCTGTAATACAAGTTGCAAGTTTTTCTCCCACAACTACATACACATCACGGTTCCAAATGAGAGTGCTCTGTGAAGAATAGATGTTCCTTTAAGGCTCCACCCAAAGAACTGAACTAACATTTAGAAACTCTCTCCACATTCTCAGACCTGTTGGTTCGACTGACCAGGAGAACCTTTTTCCACCATCACATAATTCGCTCATGTCTTTTCCTTTTCTCTTATACATAAATGGTCCCACTAAAAAGGCAACCATGAAAACAAAACAAAACAGCGCAGACTTCAAATTTCACCAATCCCCATACTTAAAGATTCCTTTGTATTTTTGCTTGTTCCTTCCTTTCAAAGTATACAGAGTCCATCTGACTCCATCTGTGTAGGGGCAATGGTTAGTGGTGGCCAAAAGACTTGGCCAAAACACTCAAAGTACTCTCAGCTGAAATCACGAACCTCATTGTTCAAGAAGAAGCAATTTCCTATTCCTAGATTTCCCAGAGAATATCACATCTCCTCCGCATTCTCCTCTCCTCTGAGGAAAGAGGGGAGTAGGTATATATCATCGTCACTAGCCGGGCTACCACAAAGGAAAACTCATCCTGTCTTGGAGAATTCCTTTCTGGCACAGCATAAAAGAGTTAGAGATTGAGACGAGAAGTCAACTCCCCAGACTACATCATATTTCAACAATGTAAGCCTTTTGCTAAGTATTCTGAAATTACTACTCGAGGGTATCACAGATGCTAGAAAACTGATGTCATTTCCTTGTGACACCCAGACCTTTCACTACATGCAACAGATGATGGGAATCTTTCATTCCAGAGATAATGGATGAGATAAGGACCACAGACGCTCTCCTTGCTAGTTTGCACTGTTTACAGCCAGTTTCCAATGCAGCAGGGAGACCAGAAGACCCAACTGTCTGTTTGCATCATTCCAAGTTAAACCTAAAATAGGGCACTGAGAAAGCAACATGGTAACATACAGATACCATAATTGGGATTAGGGTTCAGGAACCTGCCAGAGTGAATCTGAGTTAGAAGTAAACGAACACAATTGCCATTTTTAAACTCTTCTAAACATCTCCAAACTTCAAAACATAGTCGAGCCTGTTCAGATTTAAAGGAATATTTGGGTTTCATTTAAATGAGCTCAATATTCTTAAATGTATGTTTTCTGCCAAACATCTATGTAATTCAGATGCCTTAACTCAGTTAAATAAACTAACGTTAGCAGATCCAAGTATTTAATACTAAGTAGGACGTAATTTTTTTTTTTTAATGTATGAAACGTTTATTGATGTGGCTTTCAAATTCAATATTGCCGCTAACCATTAGGAAACTATTACTTGTTGAGAGTTTTGGTGCAGTATTAACAATTACATCTACCATTATCTGAAAAGCTAATAAATACCTCTTTCTTTTCAGCTACATATCTGTGTGAAAACAGATTTTCTTCATACATGTCAACCAAAACATCATGTAACAACAGAATAAATGATATGAGACTCTGGCTGTCTCTCAAACTGGACCATAAGATATTTTCTTTTTTCTTTTTTTTTTTTTTTAAAAGATTTTATTTATTTATTTGACAGACAGAGATCACAAGCAGGCAGAGGCAGGCAGAGAGAGAGGAGGAAGCAGGCTCCCCGCTGAGCAGAGAGCCCGATTCGGGGCTCGATCCCAGGACTCTGAGATCATGACCCGAGCCGAAGGCAGCGGCTTAACCCACTGAGCCACCCAGGCGCCCGACCATAAGATATTTTCAAAATGAAAAACAATTTTGGTTGATTATTACATAATCTTTATGAAACACATTTCCATGCTCCAATCATTATAACTTTTTAAAGGAAGAAAGGCATGATAGAACTGCATTGAAATAGAGCAATCCAAGAGCATGGGAGCTAACAGGCCTAAAACAGGTTGGTAATAAAATTTTGCATTTAAAATAGAAAATGCTAAGAATTAAAAGAATTTTGTTTCCAACAGAAATATCAATGTGGATACCATAAATTATTCAATGTGTATTTTCTTCCAAATTGCTATGATGATAAATTCTCAATGTTACCCATCAGTCCACTAAATAGTCATCAAATTTTGTTTGTATTTAGTTCACTAATATTTTTGATAGGAGACATAAAGATTTCAGATTGACTTCCATGAGTGTTAGCAACTCAAGAAAGCTGCTCCTGTTTCTGTTCCTCTTTATGGAAGAAAAAAATTAATAGAACCAATGGCTTACTGGAAATAATGTAAAGCATAATCTGATTTTAAACCACTTCCAATTACCCATTTTCTTAGTGAACAAAGTCTGTTGCACAAATGAGGAAAAATACAGAAAGCTTGCATTCTGTCCTCTTTCAAGAGAGAACCACTAAAAATATATAATATGTTCAAAATATATTTCTCTTTGCTCTTCATTTTCCGCTTGAGCTAATTCCTCACCCACCTAGAATACGCGAAGCCACAACACGGGAGAGTCATGTAGGATATAATCCTGAAGGTGTTATGAAAACACACGCGACGTCGGGAATTTGAGGACCATACAGGCTGGTTACTTGATTTCTGTTCTCCTCATCAACGCTTACTCCCATCATCAAGACACTGATGAAGCCCACGCTTGAGCCAGTCTGAACGTCTCTAACTCTGCACCCATGATTCTTCATGTCCAACACCTCTACTCACACGTCTAACAGGAAACCTAACATCACACATCCCAGGTGGAATCCTGATCTTCCCTTCTCAAACCGCCCTTTCTGCAGTTTTCTACCAAGTTCGTCCTTGTATTAAATAAGGCCCCAAATCCCGAGTCATCCCTCTTAGTCTTCGTCTAATCCATAAGCAAATCCTGTTGCCTTGACCTTTAAAAGCTGTCCCGAGTCTGACTACGTCTCACCGTCAGTGCTGCTAACACTCTGTACAAGCCAGCACCGTCTTGCATCCGAATTAACTGGGGAAACTTTCTTGGGTCCTCCTGCCCATCCTCCTGGACGGCTTCCTTCCCTCCATCCCCTGTTACTGACCCAAACGCACCCCCAACTCCTCTCCCCCCGATCACTCTCTCCAGAAACACTCAGCAACTTGCTGCTCCGTTAGTGTGCCGGGACACTAGCTGGCATCACAGGATCTTTGCACCTGACTCACTTTTTCTCCCAACCATGCTCTTCCCTCCGATAGGATGGGGTTCCTTTTCTGGTACCCATCAGATCTGGCTTTCTCATCGAGGCTGCTCCTGACGGCTCCCTTACGTCTCCCGCTGCGCCGCTCCCGTCTCCTGCCCTTGTGTATTTCCTCCGTGGCACTTACCAGACCTTTTGACACACTATATATTTAGCCTTTTTTAAAAAATTGCTTTCTTCCCTACTAGATTGTAAGTTCTGCCTAGCCATGTGTTGTTGTTGTTTTGTCTTTTTTGTTGTCATTTTTATACCCCAGTGCCAGGAGTGGAGCTGGGCTCCAAGAAAGTACTCAGAAAACATCTGAGTAAGTGGATAATTAAGTATGGGAAGCAATAAAGGAAGGAAGGAAGGAAATAAGACAGTACGGATGAATGAATCAAGAGCCCCTGCTATAAATTAATGTCAATCCTGACCTCTTTATGATAAGAACAGGGGCTGGCAGTTGTAACCATGAGGGAGTCCCTCTAAGACACTCTGACACTTCCATGAGAGTTTGTGGCTAAAGTGATGCTCATCTTTGGGCGCGTTCTCTTCCTCATCAACTAAGGAATGAGCATCTGAGCATCACCCAAATCACAGAACTGACAGGAGGCAAGACAGGAATTGATAAGAGAAGGAATTCTAAAGCAAATCTTCCAATATCCACCAAGTAACCTCTTTGCAGCGTTCACCACACTCTTTCTCTCTCTGTGCTCCTGGAGTCCGCCCCCAGGCCCCCGACACAAACACCCGCGGTAGGGAAGCGTGCTCTGGTTCAGTGGCACTAGGAGAGGAGCGCGCCGTGGAGAGCAGTGCTGGCTGCCCGCCAGCAGACTGGTGCCGCAGTCATGAAGCACGGAGGGCAAAATCCTGTACCATTTTCTCCAGCTTAAGCCACTGAAACAGTTACTCACATTTGAGAGTTCTTAGGAGTAGAGCCCAGGGCTTCAGAGCACAGACTACAACCAGACCACCTGCGATTAAACCACAGCCCAGCACCTGCTGCTAACGTTCCTTCCCTCTGTGTCTCGGATTCTGACCCTGAGGTGGGAATAATAGAATAATAACATTACGTACCTCAGAGACTTAGCGCGAACCCTACTGCAATGACTTTATGTGCTGCCTATTATTCTTTTTTTTTTTTTAGATTTTATTTATTTATTTGACAGAGAGAGATCACAAGTAGGCAGAGAGGCGGGCAGAGAGAGAGGGAAGCAGGCTCCCTGCTGAGCAGAGAGCCCGATGCGGGGCTCGATCCCAGGACCCTGAGATCTTGACCTGAGCCGAAGGCAGAGGCTTTAACCCACTGAGCCACCCAGGTGCCCCAGGCTATTATTATCATTAGCAGCAAGCATACAACCTGAATCCAGAGTCACAAATCTTAGAATGAAAAGAAAACTTGCGGATGATAATCTGAACATCATGTGCAATTTCAACTTCTCTTCACAACCATTTAATTCATAAGGACTTTATACTGTCAGTGACCACAAAGAATTCCACCATCTCCTTGAGGCTGCGAATATTCCACAGCTGCTCAAACAAAGGAAAATCATGCCTTTACAACCCATCACGGAAGTGACAAAGCCTGTATAGGGATCTGGGAATTGCATTTTTTTTCCATTGCAAGGTCTTCTGTACTATTTCTCTCTTTTTTTTTTTTTAAAGATTTTATTTATTTATTTGACAGAGAGAGACTGTGAGAAAGAGGGAACACAAGCAGGGGGAGTGGGAGAGGGAGAAGCAGGCTTCCCTCCGAGCAAAGTGGCCAATGTGGGGCTCAATCCCAGGACCCCGGGATCATGAACTGAGCCGAAAGCAAGCGCTTAACCACTAAGCCACCCAGGCGCCCCACTATTTGATTTCTTAATCACATGTAAATAATCATCGATCAAAGAAGTTTTAATAAATTTTACAACAAATTCAGAGGTATTTGGCTGAAAACTGGCACTGGGGAAGTAGAGAGCTTATTGTATTCATGTTTGACCATGAGTAAAGAGGTAAGTTATCAGCATGGGGTATCACTACTGCGGTTATGCTCAAAGATATGCCATCACGTAACTCTGTAAGCCATTTTATCGGCTGTCTCAGCACACAGGGCTGATTATATTTCTGATCACATTTCTAGAATGTACCTAGGAGGAATAGGACACAGGTGGCTCCTGAGGGAAGTGTGGAAACTGCCAAGCACTCCTTCTGTCCTCATGTCTAGTACTCTCAGATCCTCACTTCATCTGAAAGGAGACAGAAAACCTGAAGGCGGCCACTTTGGGGTGCTGAAAACGCACCTGTCAAAACACCCAGAATTTTAAAGCAGTTAGTTTTAAAATACACACAGGATTCTAGTTATCAAAAGGGCTTTATGCGCCCCCCCACACCCCTGCCCAAATAACGGTCAGAATCCCCACCCCTCTCAAGGATCATGAGAAAGGAATATTGTCGCAAAAACCGCGCCTTCAACACACAGTGGGACAAGGGCCACAGCTGGTGCGATTAGTGACGCACTCACACTAAGTCTCTGTGCTCAAATTTGGGCCGCACCTTCACACGCGCCCCGTGTGGTCCCGGGCAATTCCTCTAACAGTCCCCGGATGACGGTAAAGAACACATACAGTGTGGTAGGGGCAGACGTGCCCAGCCGAGCTGCAGTGGGCTGCATCTCCAGGCCTCACAGAGCTTACAGGGGAGAGGGGGTAGGGGTGGAGGGGAAGGGTGCGGGGGCAACAAAATAAACACGCGAACACTTGATACATAATCAGATACTAAGTCCAATGAAGGAAAGAATATCCACGTCCCAAGCTCACGGTTTCAGAACAGCCTAATTGTGTTTCTCCTTCCCATAAAAGCATAATCAAAAAGCCCAACTGTGGAACAATGTCATAAAAAAATATAAGCTAAGTTCGACCCAGGTTTTTTCTGAGCCTGTAATTTAAGATTTATAATAATTCATTTTCCCTTGATTTAATCATCTATGTGTGACTTTAAATGATTTAGGAGGTCTTTCTTTTTCTAAGAGACTCTAGGTAATGAGTTTATATTTTAAATTAAAACATATTCTGATATTAAATTTCTAAAAGTAGGTTTTAATGAAAGTGAACCTATCTCACATGCACTTTTCTCCATGACAAGGCTACAATTGATGAAAAGCCCGCTGGATGAAGCCCACTTTCTTCTCAAATTTCTAATTCTAAGTGACTTTACATTTCAATGAAAACCATTCACTAAACCTCCCAACAGCATTTACTAGTTTTTTAATATCTCAATAAATATAATAAACAGGTCTTAAAACTCCATATCCCATGTGAAGAAAACACTTACAATGAAGGTTAAAAAAAAAAAAAAAAGCATGAAGCAATTTCTAAGTGAGACTTGTAAACTTGAGTTTCATAAAGAAACCAGACACTGGAAAACCTACTAGGAAACACTAACACTGCCCACCCTAAACCCAGTTTTTGAGAATATTACAAAAATAAATAAATGATTACAGATAAACTTTCTTAGGGTAATTAATAGGCAAGTGAAAATGCTTGTGTCTCTGAGAATGAAACCAGAAATACTACAAAAAAGACCAGAAGTTTGTAATCTACAACTTGTTTGGTAGAAAATTCCATAAGAAAAACACTGTCAAGTGGCAGCCCAGCACGAGAGAACTGCTATGTGTAGGCGATGAAAATACACAGCGAGAGTTACCGTAAGTTCCCACAGTTCAAAAGGGTATTTCCAGATTTTTTTTTTTTTTTTTTTTTTGGTATTTCCAGATTTTTAAAGAAGTGTGTTTAATACTTCATACTCAGGGCTAGAAAGTGATTTAACTGTCAGTTTAATAAGATATCAAAGCAGGAAATGGAAGCATCTGTCCCTGTCTCCACTTCTACTCTTGGTCCTCACAAGACTCGCTGTTAACTAACAAAGCCAAACTCCCCCCCCCCCCCCCCACCACCACCGCTACCCCCACGAGCCACCCAGACCCAACAGCGGTGCCTGTGGAATATGGCGAGCTCACAGCGCCCAGACACGATGGTTAGGAAACCCCACAGTTAGGGGAGACCTGCCCCCGCACCTTTCAAATTTCTAAAACAAATTCTCTCCTTGCCGATACAGACAGCCCAAAGATGGGCTCATGCTCACTTTCTAAGGGCTGCTCATATAAATAATCCCCGGATTTAGCTCCATCCAGAAAACAGAGATGGGCACGGCCCCGTAATAACTCATTATTTCAGGAAAACCCAAGATCTGCAACAACCGTATCTGCCTCGGTTACAGGCCCCTTGAACTTAGACTCCCACGTGCCCCCTCTCGTCTAGCTCAGTTCAGGAACCTCCAAAGCCTAAGAACACAACGTGTTTCCTAAGAAATGCAGAAAGGCGAGGACAGATTGAATATTGACTCTTTACCCTGTGTGTGTGTTTGCGTACATGCGTTTACAGGAAATAACTCATTTAAATCATTTCACAGGAAATAACTCATTTAACCCTTTCTACTAATGAGATACAAGAACATGGCCCGGGTTCTTACTCTGCAAACCCGCAGCAGAACTGGGATTCCTGGTGTCTCTCACTCAGCTGGTGTCGCTAACAAATATCTCGGACTGGGTGGTTTGAACAGGAATTTAGCTCTCAGAGTTCTGGATGCTGGAAATTGTAAGGACCCTTTTCCTAGTGTGCACAGCCTGTGCCTCTGTTCCTCTTCTTGAAGGATGTTACTTATCTTATCATGGGAGCCACCCTCCTGTAAACCTCATTATCCCCCAAAGCCTCCCCGGGGTAAACACAATCCCATTGGGGATTAGGGGCTTTCAACAGACAAATCGGGGGTTTGAGGGGAGACGAAGGTTCTGCCCCAAATAAAATCTGAGCAGCATGGCTCTGGAATCAGGGTCTCTGAACAACGCTAGTCTGCACTTAAAAAATAAAGGGAAAAGCCACAAAGTATAGACAAAAGGAATAAAGAAATATGATTAGGTGGCTCAGTCGTTAAACATCTGCCTTCAGCTCAGGTCATGATCCCAGAGTCTTGGGATCGAGCCCCACATCAGGCTCCCTGCTAGGTGGGAAGCCTGCTTCTCCCTCTCCCACTCCCCCTGCTTGTGTTCACTCTGTTGCTGTGTCTCTCTCTGTCAAATAAATAAAATCTAAAAAAAAAAAAAAAAGAAGAAGAAAGAAAGAAAAGAAAAGGAAAGCAATATGCATAGAACATGAGTACAAGATGAAAGCAAGCATCCCCAAGGACTTAACCAGGGTGTACATTCCTATAAACTCTCTGAGCATCAGTCGCCTGGGAAAAAGGCACACAAAGTCCCATGCCCTGTGTGTCACAAACTTCTTACAAGTAATCACAACCTGCTTTTGTTCGTGATAAGCTGAGCCCAATACACATTTTCGCCAACAAATTTGTTTATCTTTGTTTGGTTCAATCGAGAACCAGCAACTCCGTTAATTAATAATTCCTTTTAAAATCGTTTTCCTCCTTTAATTCATAGCTGGGAAAAAAGGTCCGCTTCCCTCTCTAACGAACAGAGTCAATGAGCAAACTGGGGAATTTGCACGCAATGACAAAAGAATAAATGAAATTTGCTAAACATATTTTCCAGTGCTTTAGTAATGCAAAAAGCCAAAACAACTGGAGGCCAGAAGTACTGTGCCTTTCTGCCAATTTCTCTTTTTGCATATGTTGCATATTCTCATTTTATTAGGAAAATACGGGTCCTCGTTCCAAAACGAGCTAGTACACTGTAGAGGGCTGTGAATTGGGAGCCAGGGGAACTGGAGACCCATTCTAGTTCTATTAAGGTGAAGCCCCAGGCAGGTTGAATCTGTAAGCCTCCACTCCCTGCGCTGTGTAACGAAAATCAACTCCCTTCTTCTGGACCACTTTACAGAGCTACAGGCTGACCGCATTCTATCACCCTTTGCTTTAATGACTTGGCAGATACTGAGTTTTTTTTGGTTTTTTGTTTTGGTTGTTTGGGGTTTTTTTTGGGGGGGGGGGTGTTGTTTTTTACAAATTAAAGGTTTGTGGCAACTTGCTTCAGGCAAGTCTGTGGGCACCACTTTTCCAACAGCATTTGCTCACTTTGTGTCTCTGTGTCACATGTTAGAGATTCTCACAATACCTCAAACTTTTTTGTTATTATTATACTTATTACGGTGGTCTGTGCTCAGTGATTACGACCCACTCAAAGCTCAGATGATGGTTAGTATTTTTTAGCCATAATGTATTTCCTAATTAAGGTATACGATGAGGGAGCAGAAGACTGGCTGAACACAAAGCAGTTGACCCCCTGCATCCTCCGTCCGCCCACTCCTGGGTGGGACATGTGTGACATTCTTCCAGGAAGCTCCCCGACTAGACATTAATACCTTGCAAGAGGGAAAAACAACTTGAACTTGAAAATGGCGAGACCTCTGGTATTGAAGGCCAGCCTCTCTAGCATATGAAAGTTATTCTGAAACTTCCTTTTTCCTTACTTCTCCCAACTCTGGAGTATATAACCAGCCACTTCTCAAGACCCCAGTGCAGCTGCTCTTTCTACCCATGGGTCCTGTCCCCGTGTTTTAATAAACCACCATTTTGCACCAAAGACATCTCTAGAATTCTTTCTTGGGCCTCAGCTCAGGATCTCATCCCACCGAACCTCAACCTATATTCAGAAACCATATTAGTATATTCACAATTTTTTTAAACACGATGCTACTGTGCACTTAATACTATAGTATAGTGTAAATTTTATTTGCACTGGAAACCAAAACCGTTATTTAACTCAGCTTATTCGGATATTCGCCTTACTGTGGTAGCTGGAACCAAACCCACAATATATCTGTGATACGCCTGTATTGGCAAATAACAGAAGGAAGGGGGTTGGGAGAGAGGTGAAAATTCAAACCAGTATTCAAGCCTGTCTTTTTAAATACCTGCCAACCTACGTGATTTCTTCCTACACAGTTATTAGAACAAGGCAGACTTAACTGGAATTTCTGATTTTTTGTTTAAAGATTTATTTATTTGAGAGAGAAAGAGAGAGAACATGCGCAGGAGGAGCAGAGGGACAGGGAAAGAGAATCTCAGGCTGACTCTGCAACACAGGGCTTGATCTCCCGACCCTGAGATCAGGACCTGAGCAGAAACCAAGAGTGGGATGCTTAACAGACTGTGCCACCCAGATGCTCCTGGAATGTCTGATTTAAACCTAAAAGCAGGTCGTTGTCGTTGTAAGGTATCCTTAGCTGCATTTTTTAAAAAGCATTTGAAAAAACAAACATTAGGCTTAGAGACCAAAAAATAAAAACAACCATGATTTTTTTGACCAGTTAGTTTACATAATTATCTTATTTGATGTCAAGACACATGATTTTCACAAATCATGATTAAAAGGATAGAAATTTCAACAAGGACCTAATTTAGTACTTGTTGCCCACGGGCTCACAGCACTAGTTGGCTTTAGATAGGACAGACATTAAAAGGAAGAAAGGAGGGGGCACCTGGATGGCTCAGTCATTAAGTATCTGCCTTCGGCTCAGGTCATGATTCCAGGGTCCTGGGATTGGGCCCCACTTTGGGCTCCTGCTCAGCCGAAGGCCTGCTTCTCCTTCTCCCAAATCCCCTTGTTTGTGTTCCTTCTCTCACTGTCTATCAAATAAATAAATAAATATCTTTTTAAAAAGGAAGAAAGGAATGAGGGCCGGGATGCATGGGTGACTCAGTTGGTTAAGTGTCTACCGTCAGCTGGGGTCATGATCCCAGAGTCCTGGCATCAGTCCCACATTGGGTCCCTGCTCAGCAGGAGCCTGCTTCTCCCTTTGCCTGCCACCGCCCCTGTTTGTGCTCGCTCGCTCACTCTCTGACAAATAAATAAATAAAATCTTTAAAAAAAAAAAAAAAAAGGAAAGAAAAGACAAGAGTGAGGACCTTCAATACTTTGGGAAGAACCGTCCTGGAAGGTTAGAAACTTACTTCTATGGATGAGATCATTAAACACATCTAAGGTATCTCTTGCTGCAGTATTTTTTTTTTTTAAGATTTTATTTATTTAGGACAGACAGAGATCACAAGCAGGCAGAGAGGCAGGCAGAGAAAGAGAGGAGGAAGCAGGCTCCCCACAGAGCAGAGAGCCCCACGTGGGGCTCGATCCCAGGACTCTGGAATCACAATCCGAGCCAAAGGCAGAGGCTTTAAACCACTGAGCCACCCAGGCGCCCCACTACAGTAACTTTAATCTATTTTGAGAACATGTATACCGAGGGAATGTAATAATGTATATGAGCCAGTTAAAGCTTCAACTTAAGGGGCAGTCAGCCATCCAATACCCATACCTCAGGGATGGTGGGCCAGCACTATGTAGGAAAGGCCACACTTCCTCAATTGCTTTCATGACTTTCTGTAGTTTTCTGAGTACAGATCCTTTACCTCTTTAGTTAGGTTTATTCCTAGGTATCTTATGGTTTGGGATGCAATTGTAAATGGGATTGATTCCTTAATATCTCTTCTTCTGTCTCATTATTGGTGTATAGAAATGCAACTGATTTCTGTGCCTTGCTTTTACATCCGGCCACATTGCTGAATTCCTGGTCACAGGTAGGGAAAAGGAGGGAAAACTGAACGAAAGGTCATCAGAGAGGGAGCAAAACCATGAGAGATTCTGGACTCTGGGAAACCAACTGAGTGTTGCTGGTGGGGTGGGGGGTGGGGGGACGGGGTGACTGGGTGATGGGCATTAAGAAGGACCTGTGACCTGATGAGCACTGGCTGTTCCATGCCACTGACGAGTCACTGACCTCTACCTCTGAAACTAACGATGTACTATATGTCACCCAATTGAATCTAGTTTTACCTATGATGTATTATTTGTTTCAGGGGTACAGGTCTGGGAATCATCAGACTTACGCAATTCACAGCACTCACCATAGCACAGACCCTCCCCAATGCCCGTCACCCAGACACCCCAACCCTCCTAACACCTTCCCCTCCATAACTGAATTTAAATTATCGAAAAAGAAAGGCCATACTTCAGAGGCAGATATTACAAGTTACTAGATCAGTACCCAAAGTTTTGCTACTTAGCATTCTCATATGTGAAGTGAACATTTACTGGTTAAAGCAAAAAGATACGAGACATGTGGATTAGCTAAAAACTCCTAGTGAGACTCCACTCCGCCCCTGTCCAGAGACTGAGCATGAAAACCTAGCAGAGTTTATAGCCTGGATCCTTAAGGATGCTGCCAGAGGCTTTAGATCCTGACTGGTCGTGGGTCCAGCTATGCTCCGAGTTAGACTTCTAGTTCCCAGCGACAGATTATAAGGTGAGGGATTTCCTACCTCTGCGATGTGTTTGTAACAGACTGGAACAAACCTTTCAGACAAGATATTGGTGAGAGTAGCAAAAGGACAGAGAGCTGGATACCCTCAGGTTTACCAAGCAGGCTTTTCAACCTGTTTAATTTCCTGGCCAATAAATAGTTGCCATATATATATATATGGAGGAGAATTACATCAGAAACTTGTTTCCATCTAATCTGATAGTAGAGTTACTCTGCACACCGTGTACCTGCAAACTCTCCACTTTGCACTCGCTGCCCAGGCAATGTTAGTCACAGCGCCCCCTTCCACTCTCAAAGGTATCACAGTTTGTATGATAAGTTACATGAATATTCCACCTACTAGTGAGACCTTGGGGATAAAACTGAGCCTTGTGAAATTTCAAAGTGCCCTGCAGCTACTATTTCCTACGAAAACGGTCCTAGAGCTGTGACTACCACACTGACTCTCAAAATACAGAAGGAATCTTGTATGCACACCTCCATCTCTTTTCACAAAACTCAGCTTCAAAGCTGTAGGGTAACTCCCATCATGAAAATAACAGGCTAGGGGATGTGAATCGACCCTCCCACTGAGAGTGATTTAAAATGTGGGATAAAATATATTCATCAAATATCTGAAAAAGCATCCAGGAGCAGCCAAGAGAGGAAACAGCAGGCTAAGGAAGAGAGAATGCAGGAAAACGAGCCAGTTCAGAAACTGTAAGTCCTATCCCAATGAATCCAAACTTTCTGTTGACAGCCTGAAGAACCAAAGGCCAAACATTAAAGCTCAAGGCCCACCCAATGTAGAGATTCTAGACTTCCATGACAGTAAAGTGGAACTCGAAGGGCTACGCGCCCAGGGGAACCAACTCAGGCTGGGGAGGAGAAGTCAGCAAGGCTGCAGGGGATCCCGAAAGCCTGATTTCAGGAGAGCCTAAAGCCATAAGGACCCTAAGCTCTAGCACACTAGGTAAATAAATCATTTCTGCAAAGCACCTTCATCCTTGACTTTAAATTCTTCTAAACCACTGGAGTGTTTTTGTTTTGTTTTTTTTTCCAGAGGGGGGCACACCACAGTTTCACCCTTCCCATTGGAAAACTGGGATACTTTACAGGATAGTTTAGAAGTTGCCAGACACATCTACAACCACGTTAGAGCCGCTCAGGTCTTCCCTGTAACCTTGTGTGCGTGGGCACACACGGGTAAGTATCTGGGCCCGCCTCGCCTGTATTACCACATGAGTAAACTCAGTCAAGAAACCGGTCCTTTCTTCCCTCTCCGCCCTGTGACTCTTTGTGACACTCCACATGTGCTATTGTAGAAAATAACCTTTGAGTCTGAGCTGGGTGTGGTGCTCCGCGGACAGGGCGGCAAGACCACAATTAGACTTCTGGCACCTCCCGTCCAAACCTTCCACGCTAACTACTCTAATGCGGAACTTTAAAAATAGGAACATTACAAAGTAAGCCCAACCCTAGCCTTTTCTGGAGTTTTGGTGAGGGAAAAGAGAAAAAGAGGGAAAAAAACTTCCTGCTGTTTTACAATGTTGCACATATTTTGTTTTCAAGATACCAAGGCTGGTGGTAGACAAAGCGCCATCTTGAAAAAGCAGCTCCCGTGATGAAAAGAACAGGCCCAGAGGGTGAAGAAGACTGGGCCCCCCAGTTCAGTCTGTTCCGCGAACGGGCTCTGCGACCTTGGAAGAGAAACCTAACCACCAAAAGGTCTCCGTTTGCTCCTCCAGAAGATGATACCGGAGGTCTGGATAAAGTCTGTGGTGGCTTCTCCAACCAAAATCCATGATGTTTATGCTTCTGTGGATTTCTCCGTGGAGGCCTATCCTGATAGAAGTCAAGTTTATTCTAGAGGCCACAAGTGATTCACACATGTACATCACGGTTCCAGACAACACGCTGAGACAGACAGGACTTATTCACTGCAAGGCACCCCAGTTGCTCCTTCAGTCTTAAACTCGAAGGCGGCTGTTTTTTTTCTTTTTTTTAGAAAACCGTGTACAGGGTTTCAAAGTGACTCAAGCAATCACTTCACATCCTAATAGGATAAAGTTTATGCATAATTCTGTGTGACCCTTCAACTACTGACGTTCACGCCGTGTTATTGTTAGCGTTGCATGTTAAGCTAGCAAATTTTCAATGAACTCTCACTGGCTTTACCACAGACACAGATGTTAGGTGGACTCCTTTGCTCATAAGGTTCTCATTATTAACTCAACCCGGGCTGAATATTTGACTGAAGGAAAGGACCATATCATTATTTTCAGATTTCATTCTATGACTTAACTAGGATACATCTGCCAGCTTTAGAAACGCCAAGTACTTCTTGGCGCCAGCCCTGGCGTCCTGTTCTATGACTACTCCCCCCAACGCTTCAGTTTGAGGAAGTCTCCTCCCCATCAAAACAGTTTAATAAAAACTTAAATTATGATTAAGAGTTACTCATCAATTGACAGAGCATACCAGGCCTGTGCTATTTATGAATTATTCCTCACAATATTTTAAGGCTAACAAATAGAATCCATATTCATACAGGGGTAAGCTAGAAAGCCAGTTAAATGTTTTCATGATTTATAAAGTCTGTGTTCTACTTGAAACCATATTTCTTTAATAGGTAAACTGGCATTCCACTGGATAATTCAATCTGCTTTAAATCTACTCTAAGGCTCCGAACAGCTTATGGGGGGTTCCGAATAGATTTCCTCTAAGCACCTTTGGGCAATATCTCTCAGCATAAATGTGATAGGAAGATATGGCACAGGAATGCCTGTCAATTACAGGGCAGATTTCAAGTCCTTAAAACACTGACACTAAAACCACTTAGAAGACGTTAAAATCAGCCCAACTCTAAACATAGGGAGTATGTTATAAGCCTGGTTAAAGATAGAAATTAAAACAACAACATAAAAGTAATAACAAAAGGTCCCGATATTACTGCTTCCCTGGGTCTGGACCACCAACAGTAATATACATAGGCAAGCATCATTTGAAACTATCTTTGATGGATATTAGGAAAAATAATTCAATAATTCAATCCCTCTAGGCATAGAAAAGCCCAGGGGTTTACATATAGTAAATAACTGAAGTTATTCAAATCAACTATTTGAATAATAGTTATTCAATTTTTATTCAGTTATTAGATAACCAATTAATAGTTATTCCATTATTATTCAGTTACTAAGTAACTGAATGTTATCCAAATTCAGATATCCAAATAACTGAAAGAAGAGCGACGGTTTTCCACCCTAAGTCGTTATACATAATAAATGAGATTTTGTGATTCTTTATGCATCTCATCGTATCTCGGAACAGGAAGACTAAGAGAACATGCCCCCTCATTTGTCCAATGCTTTATAGACATCCACGACAAACGATCACTCAGCCTCTTGAACGTGTGAGTTCTCATCTAGTTACTACGGATGGCAATCCAGTCTACTATTCAACGTCTCTAATCCTAAAAACATTCTTAAAAAATAGTAACAATCAGAGGCTGGCATCGGAGCAGGGAACACGGTAAAAATACTGCTTCGGTGGGCGACGTGGTACTGGTTCAGAAAGGCTTTCGTTACAGTGATGCCGAAGCGTGGGAAAAAGGGAGCCGTGGTAGAAGACGGGGAAGAACCCAAGATTGAGCCAGAAGCCAAGAAAAGTAAGGCGGGAGCAAAGAAAAACGAAAAAGAGGCAGGAGAGGGGCCAGTCTTGTATGAGGACTCCCCAGATCAGAAAACCTCGCCCAATGGTAAATCGGCCACCCTCAAGATCTGCTCCTGGAATGTGGATGGGCTTCGAGCCTGGATTAAGAAGAAAGGTTTAGATTGGGTAAAGGAAGAAGCCCCAGATATCCTCTGCCTCCAAGAGACCAAATGTTCAGAGAACAAACTACCAGTTGAACTTCAAGAGTTACCTGGACTATCCCATCAGTACTGGTCAGCTCCTTCAGACAAGGAGGGGTACAGTGGTGTGGGCCTGCTTTCCCGCCAGTGCCCCCTGAAAGTCTCCTATGGCATTGGTGAAGAGGAACATGATCAGGAAGGCCGAGTGATCGTGGCTGAATTTGATGCATTTGTGCTGGTAACAGCCTATGTACCTAATGCAGGCCGAGGTCTGGTACGCTTAGAGTACCGGCAGCGCTGGGATGAAGCCTTTCGCAAATTCCTGAAGGGTTTAGCTTCCCGCAAGCCCCTTGTGCTATGTGGGGACCTCAATGTGGCTCATGAAGAAATCGACCTTCGCAACCCCAAGGGAAACAAAAAGAATGCTGGCTTCACTCCACAAGAGCGTCAAGGCTTTGGGGAATTACTACAGGCCGTGCCACTGGCTGACAGTTTCCAGCACCTCTACCCCAACACGGCCTATGCCTGTACCTTTTGGACCTATATGATGAATGCTCAATCCAAAAATGTCAATTGGCGCCTTGATTACTTTTTGTTGTCTCACTCTCTGTTACCTGCATTGTGTGACAGCAAGATCCGTTCCAAGGCCCTGGGTAGTGACCACTGTCCTATCACCCTATACTTAGCACTGTGACACCATCCGTAAATTACTTTAAACCTGGGAAATAAGCCCCCCAATTTAGCTTTAAAACTTACCCTCCCCAAAACATCTTTAAAAACTGCTCTCTAGAAATATGTGCACTGTATTTCCCTTCTAACAATACAAATCCTTCAACCAGCCTACTACTGATGCTTTTCTTTAAACCTCCCAATTTTTTACATTAAAAAAAGCTACTGATGACTTCCTTTGAACTGTCCACATGAAAATAAAGAGCCATAGTTTCAAAAAAAAAAAATAGTAACAATCAAAACAAGCATCCGTGTGACTCCTTCCCTGGTTGAAACCAATCTGTTAGAAAACTCATGCTAGCTCATTGAACACCTACAATTCCAGTTTCCATGTACTTATCTCTCCAGTACACTCTCTTCAGGTATTTCCAATGGCTGAGACATACCCCACTATCACTCCTGTTTTTGAGTCACTCTTTGAAAATGGCATCCAGAATTAAATACCTCAGATATAGTCTAATGAGCTAAAGAGTGCAGTGGGACCAGTACTTCAGATGAATTAAAAGAGAACTATTTATTAATGCAGACTAAATATGTCCCATGGGAAATAGGATTTTAGCAAAACATAGAAACAACATAAAAGTCAAGTTACTGGTAACCCCTCCAAAAACGATCACAGGTAGCATTTACAAAAACATACTAATCTCAAAAACTCTAAAATAACTTTAACACCAAACCGCACATCCTTCAGCCCAAATTTCGGTATTCAAAAGCTCAATTTTTATTTTTCTACTTACCATGTTGTATATCTTTCATATCTAAATGAAGGCTAGACATTAATATTCCAACTGCTTGTGATCTTTTGTTGCTTAATAACTTGACCACCTGCCCAAAGAAAGGAAAAAAGAGAAATGTTAATTTGTGATGTGCTCAATAACATGTCCTTTTTAATCCTAAATGAACAACGTGCAGCTTAAAGTCTAGTATTCAAAAACTCATCTGAAAAGAACTTTTGTGTTTTATGTCTTCCACCTTCAAAATCAACTGTCTTCACCCATTAACCTCAATGGCAAGCTCTTTACCAGTCTTTTGAGAAACTGTCAGTGCGTAAAATTTCTAATAGTTGAGGAAAGTAGTTTGGTCTCTATGAAATCACAATTACACATTTGATCATTTGTAGCCTGAGATTTTTAAAGTGTCCCCCCCCCGCCCGTTTTTTTGAGCACAGAAGTCCTTTATTTTTTTTTCCATTTTATTTCTTTTCAGTGTTCCAAAATCATTGTTTATGGACCCTACCCAGTGCTCCATGCAATCCATGCCCTCCTTAAAACCCACCACCAGGCTCACCCAAGCCCCCTCCTCCTCCCCTCCAAAACCCTCAGTTTGTTTCTCAGAGTCCCTTTCATGATGTCGGCCCTTAAAACTCTGGTCAGCAGGTGAAGGTGAAGTCTACACCCAGGGCATCTGTTGCATCAGACCTGTCTGAGCACAAAGTGGAAAATGCACTTTGATTCTGGTCCTTCAGAAAGCTGTTTACCTGGCAGTCCCTCTCATTCCGCCAACCTTCATTCTCCCTCTCATTCTGCATTTGACCGACATTTTGTGGAGAGCTTTCCAACTAATTAATAGAGGAAAACAAGCAGCAAACTCAAAGGGTTATGTCTGCTTCATCTCAAATCTGGCTTTCCAGAGAGTTCTAACAAGTCAGTCAATCCACACATCCCACAAGAAATCTTCCTAAAACAGAGGTAGGCATTCTGCTATTGGACATACACCCTTAAACTATGTTTTCCAGATGCTGACGCAGCACCGATAAGTCCTGCTTATGAAACCATTTTTGCAGGTCCTGAAGGGCAGCAAGTTCTATGTACTGTCATGGTTTTGTTATAGGTCGGCTTCAGAAAAACCCCGGAGGAAAAGGGGGAATAAAAGGTTCCAGTCAGATTGTCAGAAGTGACAGCTGCCCGAACATCTATCACGTTTGTTGACCTTGTCTTTCTTTTTGGTTTAGGTTGGGCCAATCAGTAAACTAATAAAATAATCATGCCCAGCTGTCACACTAAGTCCGAGTAAAACAATATTCTTTTTTTTTTTTTTTTAATTTATTTGTCAGAGACAGAGGGAGAGAGAGCGATCGAGCACAGGCAGACAGAGAGGCAGGCAGAGGCAGAGGAGAAGCAGGCTCTCTGCCGAGCAAGGAGCCCGATGTGGGACGCCATCCCAGGACTCTGGGATCATGACCTGAGCCAAAGGCAGCTGCTTAACCAACTGAGCCACCCAGGCGTCCCTAAAACAATATTCTTAATAGCAGTACTAGCATTCTTGGTTCCCCAGCCAGGATGAGGGTGGAGAATAAGACAAACACTTCAGAAGAGCCAACCACAACCTCTCCCATGCGTGTTTCTGCAAGCTTCTCGCAGAAAGGACTGACACCCCACAAGGGACTGTGCTTCCTCAAAAGAAGGTATATGTGTACACACACACACACGCTTTGATTAACTTGCTCTTTAAACATTTTATGAAAGTTCAGCTAAAATATTAGAACTTAAATATGAATCCATTCATACCCCAAGGATTTCTATCAATATGGTTTTCTTCTTCAGAAGTGCACCGAAACTTCTTATCAGAAAAACAAAAGGCATGTATTCTGACCTCAGAAACACTTTCTAGGGGACCCTGGGTGGCTCAGCAGGTTAAAGCCTCTACCTTCCACTCAGATCATGATTCCAGGGTCCTGGGATCAAGCCCCACATTGGGCTCTCTGCTCAGCAGGGAGCCTGCCTCCCCGCCCCCACCCCCGCCTGCCTCCCTGCCTACTTGTGATCTCTCTCTGTCAAATAAATAAATAAAATCTTAAAAAAGAAAGAAAGAAAGAAAGACTTTGTAACTTCAGGTAGATACCATCTGGGTCCCATCCGTGATGCTCTGACAAAAGGGAATGGATCTGTACCCATATGTCAACGGACCGTTCTGCCGTACGAAAGGCTGATCACACCCTCCCAGACGCTCCTGACTCCGCAGCTCTTGGCAGCCCTTCTCAGGCCTTTTCAAGGTGAATTATTCTGATTTTACCTTAAACACAGGCATATTTCAGAGTTCTGTTCTCAGCACTTTATTATGTTCACTTTATGACCTATAATTTCTCCTCTATAGACATACACGCCAGCACCTTTAAATTCATTCTTGTAACTGTATCTTCAACTCTACAGTACCCTACTTTCCTAACAGGTATCTGCACATAAATCTCTACTGGACAGGTCTAAAGCCAAACTCGTCATCAGGTCCACCCCAAAACCTATCCATCTTCTCCTTTTCCATGAGCTGAAATGATGGCGCCCCCATCCTCCACCCACCTATTCAAGTCAGAAATCTAGAAATCAGCCTAGACTCTTAATCGACTTCATCTGAATACTGTGGTCTGCTAACAAGTCCTGTCAATTAGAACTCCTTCAAATTTCTGGAACCCACCCTTCCTCTTCAACTCTGTTGTCAGAGTTTATTTCTATGCTTTATCTTATAGAAATCAATGGGAACTTTTCCCAACTAGCCTCCCAAATCTAGTGCAGTAGCTCTCAAAGTGTGCTCCCTGGACCTGCGGGCATGATCGTCACCTGGGCACTTATGAAAAATGCCAAAATCTTGGGCCCTGTCACAAACCTACTAACCAGAAAGTGTGGGCGTCAGATTTTTCCTCAATCTGCACTTCAAAAAACCTTTTAAGTGACTCTAGAATCACTGATGACTCTCACTGCTTCTGTCCATTCTCAAACTGATACCCAAGTACCATCTCTAAGACTGTGATATTTGCACGTCTTTCCTCGCTTGTTAAACCTGGGTGGCTCATATTTACATGTTAGTGTTTTATTTTTTATCTTTTTAAAGATTTTATTTATTTGACAGAGAGAGAGAGATCACAAGTAGGCAGAGCAGCAGGCAGAGAGAGGAGGGAAGCAGTTTCCCAGCCGAGCAGAGAGCCCGATGCGGGGCTCGATCCCAGGACTCTGGGATCATGACCTGAGCCGAAGGCAGAGGCTTAACCCACTGAGGTACCCAGGCATTAACATTAAAACATGTTAATGTTTTAAAAGGTTGTACAGATTTCCAGCCCATGACCATGAACTATCTTTCCATTTCTTTGTGTCACCTTCAATTTCTTTCATCAATTTGTTATTGTTCTCACAGTATAGACTGGAAGAATTAATATTATTAAAATGTCTGTACTACCCAAGGAAATCTACAGATTCAATGCAATCCCCATCAACATACCAATAGAATTTTTCACAAAACTAGAACAAATAGTCCTAAAATTAGTATGGAACCACAAAAGACCGTGAGTAGAGAGTAATCTTGGAAAAGAACAACAAAAGTAGAGGTATCACAATCCCAGATTTCAAGACATACCACAAAGCTATAATAATCAAAACAGTATGCACAACACATAGATCAATGTAACAGAATAAAAAACCCAGAAATAAACCCACAATTATATAATCAACTAACCTACAACATAAGAGATCAAAAATATACAATGGGGTAAAAATAGTCTCTTCCATAAATGGTGCTGCAAAAACTGGACAGCTACTTCAGAAGAATGAAACTAGACAAGTTTCTTACATCATACACAAAAACAAACTCAAAATGGATTAAAGACCTACATGTGAGACCTGAAACCATAAAACTCCCAGAAAAGCAACACAGGCAGTAATCTCTTTGGCATGGGCTTTAGCAACATTTTTCTAGATATGTCTCCTCAGGTAAAGGAAACAAAAGCAAAAATAGATTAGAACTATACCAAAATAAAGAGCTTTTGCATATGAAGGAAACCATCAACAAAATGAAAAGGTAACCTACTGAATGGGAGAAGATGTTGGCAAGTGATATATCCAATAATATAAAAAGAACTTATAGGGACGCCTGGGTGGCTCAGTTGGTTGGACGACTGCCTTCGGCTCAGGTCATGATCCCGGAGTCCCGGGATTGAGTCCCGCATCGGGCTCCCAGCTCCATGGGGAGTCTGCTTCTCCCTCTGACCTTCTCCTCGCTCATGCTCTCTCTCACTGTCTCTCTCTCTCTCAAATAAATAAATAAAAAATCTTTTAAAAAAAGAACTTATATAAGTCAATACCAATAATCATCATTATAATAATTACCCAAGTAATAAGCGGGCGGAGAACCTGAGTATCATTTTTCCAAAGAAGACATACAGATGGTCAAGAGACACATGAAAAGATGCTCAACATCACTCATCATCAAAGAAATGCAAGTCAAAGCCACAATGGGGTACCACCTCACATCAGTCAGAACAGCTAGTATGAAAAAGACAAGAAGTAACAAGTACTGGTGAGAATACGGAGAGAAAGGAACACTTCTGACTGTTGGTGGGAATGTGAACTGGTGCAGTCACTGCAGAAAACAGTAATGAGGTTCCTTAAAAAATTAAAAATAGAAGTACCATATGATCTAGTCATTCCACTACTGGATATTTACCCAAAGGAAATGAAAGCACCAATCTGAAAAGACATATGCACCCCAATGTTTACTGCAGCATTATTTACAATAGTCAAGATGTGGAAGCAAGCCACGTGTCCACTGGCTGATGAATGAATAAAGAAGATATGGCATATACATACACTGGAATATGACTCAGCTATAAAAAAAAGAATGAAATCTTGATATTTGTGACAACATGGTTGGACCTATGGGTTATTATGCTACGTGAAATAAATCAGACATAGAAAGACAAATGCCACGCAATCTCACTGACCTACGGAATCTAAAAAAGAAAACACATGAACAAACAAACAAAAAACAGAAATAGACCCATAAACACTGAGAACCAATTATTGGTTGTGAGAGCAGAAGAAGGTAAGAGGATGGGCAAAATGAGTAAAGAAGAGTGGGAGAAACAGGCTTCCCATTAAGGAATGAATAAAACATGGGAATAAAAAGTATAGCACAGAGAATACAGTCAAAGACACTATAGGTCTTTGTATACCAGTGTTTACACAAGTGCGGCACAGGCTCACCCTGGACCTCCAACAGAAGACTGAGAATCACTGTACAAAAAGGTAAATAAAAATAACACCCATTTATCTATTTTTAAAAAGTGCCGGCTCTCGAGTGGCAGAGCACGGAAAGGCCGGAGGTGCAGTGAGGCCCGTGCCCAAGGACTGAGACGCAGGGCCTGGGGGCGGGTGGCCGGGCCTGTCCTGGCTTCTACAGCTTAATTGAAGCGTTCCAGATTTTCACCTTTTGGAGTACTTCTGTTTTAAGATCTTTCTCTACTAGTTTCTTAACCAGGCTAACACTAGCCAGCCCTCCTCAGCGGCCCTAATAGTGACTATAATAGTGACATATGTGGACAGATGGTAGCTATGCTTGTGCTGGGTAGAGCACAACTTAGGATGATGTTGAATCACTGTGCTGCACAGCTGAAATTCACACCGTGTGTCAACTATACATCAATTAAAAAAAATAAAATAAAGTGTCCCATAGACTGTTCACTTACTTTTTCTGTTATGATGCAAGTGAACTTATTACAAACTATATTTTACATTTAAAGATTATAGGTAAGAATAATAACTACCCATCACCTTCTAGAAGCCATCTACACAGGGAAGGACAGACGTCTAAAAGGACTGACTCTGTAGTTCCCTAGAGTAACTCAACCTTTATGTTACAAAGCATAATCATTATTGATCCTTCTTTTAAAAAACACCCTGTATAACAAGAACCTGAAGCTATCAAACTAGAACATTCTTAGAATCCAGGCACAACAGAGGCAATGGAGAATAGGGAGTTGACTCTTAGAAACTGATCTCAGAAAAATGGAAAATGCAGAATTAACTAATTTAAAATCTATAAAAATTAGAACATACAACCAGAAAAAAAGGATTATTTTGAATTTATCTAATTCACATATTAGATTCACCTAATATTCTTAATAAAGCTTTTAGTCTTAGATTAACCCAAGGAAGCAGGACTGTGTAGGGATTATGAACATGGACTCTGGAAAATAAATCATTACTTCTCAAACTTTTAATATGCCACGTGAATAATCTGGAATCTTTTTTAAAAATGCAGATTCTGACTCCTAGGTCTGGCGAGAGCTTTCTGGAAAAATTATTCCAACATCCTAAAGCCTCAGTTTCCTTATTTAAAAAATTAATAGCACCATCGACTTCAAAAAGCTGTAGTGGATATCCAGAATACACTTGACACTCTTGGGAATAAACCCAGCAAAAAAGTATACACACACTGATAGTAAGAGCTGCACAAAGTTTAAATACTTAGGGAAGTGCTTTAAATGGTTTCTCAAAAATAAAATATCTGTCGGGGCGCCTGGGTGGCTCAGTGGGTTAAGCCGCTGCCTTCGGCTCAGGTCATGATCTCGGGGTCCTGGGATCGAGTCCCGCATCGGGCTCTCTCTGCTCAGCAGGGAGCCTGCTTCCTCCTCTCTCTCTCTGCCTCTCTGCCCACTTGTGATTTCTCTCTGTCAAATAAATAAATAAAATCTTTAAAAAATAAATAAATAAATAAAATAAAATATCTGTCAACTTTTCATTACTCAGTTTAAATCTACAAAGGAATTAATAATCTCACCACCCTCTCATGTGATTTCCTAAGAAATGTGGGTCTTTCTTAGTTCAGAGTAGTTTTCCAGTAGATGCAAATGACTTCTCCCTTAATCCAACATGACTGATGGTATGTCTGCTTTAACCAGTACAGTTTTAGGCCACAGGAAGAGAACAAAACTGTGCATGTGGCCCCAGTCAAACTTTTACAACCCTAATATAGATAATATAATTAGGCTGCATACCTAAAATGCGTTCCAAATTAACATTAACTAATCTGTGGCTTGAATAATTACTGTGTCAAGGAGACATCCTTGGTCTATTTCCACTGTCCATACTTTTTTTTTATTTCTTCGTTTAATTATAAACTAAGCCAGTATTAGAAACTTATAGTAGAATGATGATGGTGGAAGCAACAAAGGTAAGAAGGATATATTCAAGGCACCTGGGTGGCTCAGTCAGTGAAGTGTCTGCCTTCAGCTCAGGTCATAATCCCAGGGTCCTGGGATTGAGTCTCGCAATGGGCTCCCTGCTTGGTGGGGCATCTGCTTCTCCTCTCCCTCTGTCTGCCACCCCCCCTGCTTGTGCTCTCTCTGTCCACTAAATAAATAAAATCTAACAAATAAGTAAATAAATAAAATAAAAAATAAGAAAAAATTTTTTTAAAAACCCAAGGATGTATTCACACATATTCTTGTAGATTGTTAAACATTAATGTTCCTGTGTTATTTTGAAAACCCACTACGCGGCTGACTGTACAGAGATGTCTAATAATGGGAGTCCCAGGACAGCACAAGCTAATTAAATAGGTACATCAAAAGCTTAAGATTGAGCACAACTTGCAACTAGAAATTCTGAAAAGTACTCATTTTCACTAACTTGCTTTGTTTTCTTTCTCAACTTCAACTACCATTCTAGGAAAATGTACAGTAAAATGACAGACAAGACTTAGTCTCCACTTCAGCTCTTCTCCCCACTGCCTACTCCCTTCCCTCTCTGCCCTGGCAAAGGGAAGTACGGAGAGCATGTGTGAGTCTGACAGGATCATATCCGACATTGTGCTCCAGAAAGCATGCCGGGGCGGGGGTGTGCAGCCCACCCAGCGGGAGGGATACATTTCCCTAATTCTAACGAAGACTCCTTATGGATTAGCTGCAACTCTGGGTCAAAATTCCAGCTACTTTACTGCCACCTCCTCGAGCATCTTACTAAATCACTTGGATCCTCCTATCCTGATCTGAAAAATAGAGGGCATGCTTTCTACAGAGGCTCATATGAGGATTATTGCAGATGTAAAGAAGGGTAATCCACTCAAAATGTAGATCACAGGCTGCTGCCATGTCCTGTGTATTACCTGCCCAGTAAGAAATAGATTCGTACAGAAATGGAGAGCAAGTATTAGAAATTTTATAGCAATATGATGGAGTGATGTTTTATCTGTTGAATTTAGATTTGTACCTCTTTCTTTGGGTTCTTCTAATTTCATTTATGTAGTAATGCATTTATATTTAGTTCACAAAAGTTATCAAAACATACTGGATTGTGGATTTAAAAACTGGTCCTTCACTAAAATAGCTTGAGATGGGAACATGTGGACAAAGGCCAGTACTTTGGTGCCAAAGACTGAATATTTGTGTCCCCCAAATCTATGTGGAAGCCCCATGCCCAGTGTGATGGTATCAGGATGTGGAGCCACAGGGTGGTGACTGGTCAGAAGAGTGAAACCCTCAAAAAATGGGATTAGTTCAGGCTACTCTAGAGCCTACAGAACACTCAAGGAAAGAAATTGAAGAAGACACCAAAAGGTGGAAAAACATTCCATGCTCATGGATCAGATGAATAAACATTGTGAAAATGTCTATGCAGCCCAGAGCACTCTATACTTTCAATGCCATCTGCATCAAAATACCATTGGCATTTTTCAAAGAGCTGGAACAAACAATTCTAAAATTTGTATGGAACCCAAAAAGACCCCAAATCACCAAGGAAATGTTGAAAAAGAAAAATGAAGCTGGGAGCATCACGTTGCCTGGTTTCAAGTTCTATTACAAAGCTGTGAAACCAAGACAGCATGGTACTGGCACAAAAACAGACACATAGACCAGTGGAGCAGAGAAGAGAACCCAGATATGGACCCTCAACTCCATAGTCAACTAATCTTTGACAAAGCAGGAAAAAATATCCAATGGAAAAAAAGATGGTCTCTTCAATAAATGGTGCTGGGAAAATTGGACAGCTACATACAGAAGAATGAAACGCAACCATTTTCTTATACCACACACAAACATAAACTCTAAATGGATGAAAGACTTCAATATGAGACAGGAATCCATCAGAAACAGTAACCTCTTCAACATCAGTCACAGCAACTTTTTTCAAAACACATCTCCAAAGGCAAAGGAAACAAAAGCAAAAATGAACTTTTGGAACTTCATCAAGATGAAAAGCTTCTGTACAGCAAAGGAAATAGTCAATGAAGCTAAGAGGCAACCCGCAGAACGGGAGAAGATATTTGCAAATGACACTACAGATAAAGGGGGGATATCCAAGATCTATAAAGAATTTCTCAAACCCAACACCCAAAGAACAAATAATTGAGTCAAAGGATGGGCAGAAGACATGACAGCCACTTCTCTAAAGAAGACATACAAATGGCTAACAGACACATGAAAAAAAATGCCCACATCATTAGCCATCAGGGAAATTCAAATCAAAACCACATCAAGATACCACCTTAAATCAGTTAGAATGGCAAAAATTGACAAGGCAGGAAACAAAACATGATGGCGAGGATGTGGAGAAAGGGGAACCCTCTTACACTGTTGGTGGGAATGCAAGTTGGTGCAACCACTTGGGAAAACAGTGTGGAGGGTCCTCAAAAATTTAAAAAGAGAGATACCCTATGACGCAGCAATTGCACTACTGGATATTTACCCCAAAGATATAGACATAGGGAAAAGAAGGGCCACCTGTACCCCAATGTTCATAGCAGCAATGTCTACAATAGTCAAACTGTGGAAAGAACCAAGATGCACTTCAACAGATGAATGGATAAAGAAGATGTGGTTCATATGCACAATGGAACGTTACTCGGCCGTCAGAAAGGATGAACACCCACCATTTGCATCGACATGGATGGAACTGGAGGGGATTATGCTGAGTGAAACAAGTCAAGAAAGACCATTACCATATGGTTTCACTCATATGTGGAACATAAGGAACAGCATGGAGGACATTAGGAGAAGGAAGGGAAAAATGAAAGCGGGAGGGGGAATCAGATGGGGAGATGAACCATGAGAGACTCTGGACTCCAGGAAACAAACTGAGGTTTCAGAGGGGAGGAGGGAGGAGGGATGGGTTAGTCCGAGGATGGGTATGAAGGGGGGGCACGTACTGCAATGAGCACTGGGTGTTATATGCAAACAATGAATCATGGAACATGACAGCAAAAACTAATGAAGTACTATATGGTGACTAACGTAACTAAACAAACAAACAAACAAACAGATTAGTGCCCTTATAAAAGAGGCCCCAAAGAGCCCCTTCATCCCTTCTGCCACGTGAAGACATGGAGAAAAGACAGCCTTTGGGAAGAAGGCTCCAACCCAGATACTGAATCTGCCAGTGCCTTGATTTGGACTTCCCACCCTCCAGAACTGTGAGAAATAAACCTCTGTTGTTCATTAGCCACCAAGTCTACGACATTGGTTTAGCAGCCTGAATGGACTAAGGTACTATGGAAGGCAGGCCAGAATGATAAGGAAGGCACTGACTCAAAATCTACTCACAATTCCCGAACCGTTCCTTACAGCCTCAGGGTGAAGACAGCCGCAGAACTCACAGTGAGACGGGAAGACCCCAGGGGCCCCAGATGGACAAGATTCCACTTTGCTGCCTCTGCCCACATCACCCTAGGCAGACCCAAATAAATCCATGTTGCTGGTAAAATATCTAGCTGTTTTACTTTTAAAATATCCAAGCTGAAAAGTGAAAGCAACAGAATACTAATTCACTGAACATTATCATTAGCGTTAGTGCCCGGTAATAACTCCCACAGTTAAATTAAGGACAAACCTTTAATGAACTCCTTAATGGTCGACCTGCTATCAACAGACTCATGTCAACATTAGAAAAAGCAAAGAATGAAAGGTTATTCTCTAGAACTGTGCTGTCCAATACCAAGCAAGCTCATATAGATAGTCAGACCCTTGAAATAAGCAGACTTCAAGATTTGTGTTTTGTTTTGTTTTTTTAAGAATTTCATTTTGCCTGTCTCTTTACACTTTTTTTTAATATGGCTACTAGAAAACGGAAAATTGCATATATGGCTTACGTTATATTTCTTTGGAGCATCAATGATCAATAAGAACTAACAAATTCAGACAAAGTACTAAATAACTTAGCTTGTACTTAGATTTCCTTTTTATTAAGTTCAAAAACAAAAAGAAGCTAAAGATGGCATCTGTGTCAAAGTTTTCTTGGCTGTTTTCTTGACCTCACTTCCGGGTCCATTAAAACAAAAACAGAAACAAAAAATAAAAAATAAAAAAAAAACACACGTCGGCTTTGTTCCCAGTTAGATAGCATAAGCAAAACAAGTCGAAAGTACACTTCGAGGGAATGACGTGACACAGATGCTAGAGTATGAGGCCCCTGAGTGAGTTTAGGAAGATTCTTCTTTCTGCCACACAATACTCCAGAGAATTAAAACACCACCAGACTACTATCTGAACTGTCCGATTAATCAAATGCGGTTCACACTACTTGCTGATTATAAAAAAACCTAAATGAAGCTATTTAGAGAAATTAAAATAATGTGTCGTTTGCTTTTTACTGTTGACAAAAATCGTATCTGATCTTTAAGTGTCAGTTTCAGCGCTGAAATGGAGCAAGGAACAATACAGCAGAGTATCATCTCGCACACACAACCCCAACAGTTTCATGGACGTATTTCCATACTTTCGACAGAACCTTTCCTTTCCTGTATGAATTCTAAACAACGTCCTTCCATGACAGGCCAGATTCCCTCTGTCGACTGGCCCATTTGATCTGAGGCTCTAAATGGAGCTTAACGTTGGCAAGCTACAAATGTTAGCCAAAATTCCCGTTCTGTTCAGTAGTCTGCTCTCTCCCCTCGTACACTTGCCTTGGCCCCAACGTCTTTTATTTTTGTCCTCCTTAGGTTTTTATCCTTCCCACAATCTCATTTCATCTGTTTCTCTTCCTGCCTCAGGAAACGATATTTTAGATGGTTATTTCTCCAATTATTTCCCTGGATTCTCTCTCCACTTCCTACTACCTAAGCTACGAGCACAGCAAGTCCTCTTTGCTGATTTTTTTTTAAACTGCTTTTCTCTCTAGACTAAAAAGTTCATCCATAATCTTTAGAAGGGCCTCACAAATTTATATGTATATGTATATGTGTATGTGTATGTATATGTATATGTATATGTATATGTATATGTGTATTATATGGATGGCTCACAGTTCTGACTACAGGTCTGTATCTTCATTTACCACCCGGGCTCTTCCACTTGGAGGCCTCCCCTCTTTCTCCAACTCAGCACTGACCAAATGACTAAGCACATTTATTCAACAGAAGGCAGGGCCTTTGCAGCAGGTCCCATGTTTAAGAACTTATGCCACAAAATCCTCTTGATTATGTAGCAACAGAACTTCTGAGTTTTTGTGGTCACATGGCTGCTCAGCTAACACAACATTCTCCACGGCCTATTTTACACCTAGGTATGGCCACGTGACCAAGGGAGAGACAATAGAATGTGGAGAACAAAACAGCACAGCCTCAAAAAGGAATCTCTTTGCTCTCTACTTGCTCTTTCCTTCTTCAATTCTGCTTAAACACGGAATTATGGAAACAAGCCATCTTCAGCCACAATATACCCCGGGGGCCAGGAACCAACAACAGAGGTTGGAATTCAGTGCCTGGAGGACCTGGTGGAATGGAGCCATCCTGCCTCCCTGAACAATTACCTGCCCAGACATTTCCATAAGGAGGGGATGAACTTTCCGTCTTTCAGAGATCACAGCACATACAGCCCAACCAGGATTTTAACCAAGGCATTCGTCAGGTACAGGCATTCTATTAACGCAGGGGCAAACGCACAGACCAAGAAGCAGGAGGAAGTCACCACCCTGGGTTGACCCCGCTTTGTTCCACAACCCTGTCTCTCAGCCAGGGCCACCACCAGCCCGACACCGGTACGGAGACCTTCGACCCATTTCTCTTCACTTCCGTATCTACTCACACACCACAGTCCACCGATGTTTCCTTATCTTACCGTCCTCTCTTCGACCACCACCACCCTGGTGCAAGTTCTTTTCACCTACTCACACGGTGCAGGGGGGTTTCTGCCTCTAGGACCCCAGTCTTGCTCTCAGACCATCCTATAAAGGCTGCTTTCACCGTGCCATTCCTCTTAACAGACATTTAATGGCCTTTTATTTTTCTGCTTTCATTTCTATTGTCAAAAGGACAAAGTCAGACAACTCCCTGGACAGGATGTTCAAGTTTCACTCCCCTGGGATGTTCTTCCTGAACCCCCTCCCACCTCTCATACAAGTCTCATCCGGGCTGACTCGGGACCCTCTTCTGGAACATTCTGCACATTCTCCTACTATGATATACACACCAGGAAGTACTTGTTCGGATAATTCTCATTACAATCCTGCCCTCTAGGCGGAAGCTAGCCTGTCAAGCCAGCCTGTCGTGTGCTTCCCTCCCTCCCGCAAGGAGGGATACACCACGGGCACGCACTCAGCACGCGCCTGCTGGGTCAGCGGGCCTTGTCTAAACCACTCTGCTGACCTCAGAAGCACTCCCACCCCCCATAACCTTCAGACAATAGTTTTCACCGTTAGCTATACATCAGAAGGACCGAGACGGCTTCTTAAACAGAGGTTCCCACTCTTCATTTTGAAAAGTCATTTCTCTCTAGGACAAAGCCATGGAATATCCATTTTCTTAAAAATTCTGCAGCTCAGCAAAGGAAACAGTCAAAAAAACAAAGTGGCGACCCACGGAATGGGAGAAGATATTTGCAAATGACAGCACAGACAAAAGGTTGATATCCAGAATCTATAATGAACTTCTCAAACTCAACACAAATGAAACAGGCAAACATATCAAAAAATGGGAAGAAGATATGAACACACACTTCTCCAATCAAGACATACAAATGGCTATCAGACACACGAATGCTCATCATCACTAGCCCTCAGGAAGATTCAAATTAAAACCACATTGAGATATCACCTTACACGAGTTAGAATGGCCAAAATTAACAAAACAGGAAACAACATGTGTTGGAGAGGTTGTGGAGAAAGGGGAACCCTCTTACACTGTTGGTGGGAATGCAAGTTGGTGCAGCCTCTTTGGAGAACAGTGTGGAGATTCCTCAAGAAATTAAGAATAGAGCTTCCCTATGACCCTGCCATTGCACTCCTGGGTATTTACCCCAAAGACACAGATGTAGTGAAAAGAAGGGCCATCTGTACCCCAATGTTTATAGCAGCAATGGCCACGGTCGCCAAACTATGGAAAGAACCAAGATGCCCTTCAACGGATGAATGGATAAGGAAGATGTGGTCCATATACACAATGGAGTATTATGCCTCCATCAGAAAGGATGAATACCCAACTTTTGTAGCAACATGGACGGGACTGGAAGAGATTATGCTGAGTGAAATAAGTCAAGCAGAGAGAGTCAATTATCATATGGTTTCACTTATTTGTGGAGCATAACAAATAGCATGGAGGACAAGGGGTGTTAGAGAGGAGAAGGGAGTTGGGGTAAATTGGAAGGGGAGGTGAACCATGAGAGACTATGGACTCTGAAAAACAATCTGAGGGGTTTGAAGTGGCGGGGATGTGGGAGGTTGGGGTACCAGGTGGTGGGTATTATAGAGGGCACGGATTGCATGGAGCACTGGGTGTGGTGAAAAAATAATACTGTTTTTCTGAAAATAAATTAAAGAAAAAAACTCTGTACCTAACGGTAATGCAATTTAGCAAAGGATTCAAATATTTGCTGATTTAATTGTGATTCTACAACTAAACTCAAGTCAACACTGAATAAGAACTTCTGTAATTTGACAGAGTCATGTCAAGACAGGGTAGAAAGCCAATGAGAACTGTATTTATTATGTAACGAAAACCAAGTTTCAATGATAATTTAATCAGTCCACAATGGTATTTGTAGTTAATTCAGAACTTTTAGAAAAGTAGGTATGTCATTTAGTATTCCACGTGACATAAATAATAGCAATTAATAATTGTAGCCTTCAAAACGCTACACATTCAATATCCAACAAACAGATAACTTGAAGTTGCAGCTTCTTAAAATCTATTGAAATCACACACTAAAGAAACTAAGTAACTTGCTCGCATTCTAAAGGCAGAGTCATTAGGGTTTTGTTTCCTAATTCTTAGTCAAGGAGAGTGCATTGCTTTCTTCTGAAATGCTTTGGCAGGGCCCTGCTAGAAACTGATATCAGATTAGAGGGATAAATGGCCAGATCCAATAAGGCAAATCCTTCTGAGTAGGGTAAGATAAGAAGAGTCAACTTCAGAGATTAGGTAGTGGTAAATTCCAAAGCAGAATTATAGAATGTAAAAATGGTTGTTTCTCACACAGATATTAGACCACAAGGCAGTGTATCTTTTTTTTCTTTTTAAGATTTTATTTCTTTATTTGACAGAGAGAGAGGAACAAACAGTGAGAGAGGGAACACAAGCAGGGGGAGTGGGAGATGTAGAAGCAGGTTTCCCACCAAGCAGGGAGCCTGACGTGGGGTTCGACCCCAGGATCATGGCCTGAGCCACCCAGGGGTCCCTCCGGGCAGTGTATCAAGTGGTACGGAACGTACTCAAGGAGCAACAGATGCAAAAAACATCCAAGAACAGTCTAATGAGAAAGCAACAAGAGAATATGAGAAATACGAAACAGTGAAAACTCAACAAAAAGCTTAAGAATAGAAGGAGATGCTGAGAGCATAATTCCCAGACTCAGAATTTCTAGCAATTTGAATGGTACGGAGGCAAGAAATCTGAACTTCAGTCCACGTCTTTGCTTGGATCAGCAGCTGTGCATCTCAACCTCCCCATCGACGGAATAGAATTAATGATCCAGATGCAATATTCCAGTCACATAAGACCATCAAGTATGCAACATGGAATATTTTTAAAGTATAAACATGTAGCAAAGGCAAGGGGTTGGTGTTAATTTAATAACCCAGTAAGTAGCGGTTATATATCATAATGTTGTAAAGCACTTGAGCTGATCCCAACAAGAGAAAAGACGAGCAATCAGAGAAACTCATAAGGAATAAACCAAATGAAGTTCGGTAAACTCTAGAACTGAGAGAACCACCCCCACACAGCCTAATCCTCACCCCCTAGCAAATGTGCAGAGTGCTGCTTCTCCAAGCGTTCTTTAGATACACCGTTGGTCATCTCCTAACTTTGATACGGGCTCAGTTTTCTTATTTTGGAAAGACACGGGCGTCTCTAGATTTCTGAGGCAATGAGTATCAGGAACCAAAAGCCTTCTCTGCACTGCCTGATCCTATTTCAAGAAAGCAGCAAACATCTTAAATCCTGACTACTCTGCACTCCGAAGTGAAGAATGTTGTATGGGATTCTGCAGAGCAAGAGGTTATCAGGGACTTTTTCATCCCCGTCTTATTTACACTACCACCTTCTCCTACTCCGATTCCTGTTAAGCCTCAGGGCAGGGTGGCCGGCCTCGCAGGCTCCGACAGCATTCCAAGGCGCTGCAGACCAGAGCAGCCGTTGACACTGACCATGCCCAGGCAGTATCTCCAGACTATCTTGTTGGTCGACAAGCCTGACTACCTGGGCAGCTTCAGCACAATCTGGGAAACAAAACAGGTACAGTCTGCTAATTGGTGGGATCTCTGCATCCCTCTGATTAAGAATCTAGAAGTCAACCTTGAAAATAAAGCAGTCTCTTGGGACAGAGCTGACCTGCTTCTTTATTTAGTCTGGGATGAGCCTCTCAGCACAGGCGTCAAGCTTCTGCGTAGCGGGGAGCCGCCTGATTTGAGTCAGCCTCAGGAGGAGACTGATGGCTCTGGAATTTGGTAAGGTTCCCAGGCAGTGCCTGGGTGCTCTCCTTGTCTGGCAACATCTCTCATTAGGTGGTCTTCATATAAATTTAAGATTTTAGTGTAAAAAGCTGTGTTTCCAGGTTCTAATAGAATCTGAGCATGGTCCCTCGACTACACGGGTTCACTGTTTTGGTTCCTGCCTTTATTCTCATTTAGTCCAAGATCCTGTCACCAGTCTCCCGGTTCCGTACCCCCACTATTCCCAAGGAACTGGAAGCATGAACTTCAAGTAAGTGCAAGAAGTCTGTGGCACATCTCACCAGATCAAAACTACTATCCACCAGGATCTCCCCTGTTTCTCAATCCAGGACACCGCCCTCTGCCGTTCACACCCCGTTATAGATCACTGCATCAGAAATCAAGTCAGACACAAAACACATCATTAAAAACAGCAAGGGTATGTTACAGAAAGATCATTTGATAAACTCTAAGAACTGTGTGTCACTCCCTGTTTTGAGAAAGGTGCTCTCGACCAGAGTGAAATGCCCCCGGCCTCAGCGATCAGACACCTTCCCCCACTCAGTGGTTTGCCTCTTCGCTCCCGCACCCCAGAGTGCGGGCAGGTGCAGAGAAGCAGAGCCGCAGGCCTGGGCCAAATAAATTTGAACTGAACGAAGTCATTAAACATCCTTACAGTTTGGTCCCTACACAGCACGTTCAAATCGCATCTGCCAAAACAGTAACTCGTAGGTACTGATTCACCGAAGAAGAAAGCAACATTCAGAATGTGAAACTGGCCAAAGATGCACAACAGCGCGGGGCAGGCGGGAATTTCCACTCAGCTCTGCCTGATCCCGAAGCTCACGTGTTCCTCCCGGGCTCGGCCCCTTCAGCCGGGCACACACACGCCCCTTAGAACACCTGTGACATGCAGAGCACCAAACACAGCACAAGAATCCACTAACAATAAAACAAGGGAAAATCCTGGGGTGGTTTTTTTTTTTTTAAAGCTTTTATTTATTAATTTGAGAGAGAGAAATCACAAGTAGATGGAGAGGCAGCCAGAGAGAGAGAGAGAGATAGGGAAGCAGGCTCCCCGCTGAGCAGAGAGCCCGACGCGGGACTCGATCCCAGGACCCTGAGATCATGACCCGAGCCGAAGGCAGCGGCCCAACCCACTGAGCCACCCAGGCGCCCCAAATCCTGGGGTTTTTTATATATTTTGTTAAAGGGATAACTTTAAAAGAATTAGAAATTCAATTCCTGGGGTGCTGGGCTGGCTCCCTTCAGGGTCTGACTCTTGATTTTTGCTCAGGTCATGATCTTGGTGTCTGGCTCCAGGCTGTGCACGGAGCCTGCTTAAAGATCCTCTCTCTCAGGGTGCCTGGGGGGCTCAGTCATTAAGCATCTGTCTTGGGCTCAGGTCATGATTCCAGGATCCTGAGATCAAGTTCCACATGGGGCTCCTTCCTCAGCAGGGAGCCTGCTTCTCCCTCTGCTTGGGCTCTCTCTCTCTGACAAATAAATAAATAAAATCTTTAAAAAAAAAAAAAAAGATCCTAAACAAATTAATGAGAAAAATGACATTAGATTAGGTTTTAATAAAATGTCTGTTCTAATAAGTTACATTTCCCAATTTCATATTTCATTTCTATTATAGTAACATGAAATAAAACATAGAAATAAATACTATGCTCTTAAAATGAAGTACTTTTCTAATTAAAACCAACTACCATAAATCTCCATCTCCCTTTACTTCCTAAACAAGAGAAAACATACAGAGATGTTGAAACTCCTTGAATTAAAACAAAACAGAACAAAAAAACACACACACTCACACACACAACGTTCTCTTGTATGTTCTTTGACCAGACATAGCCTTTTGCCGACATAGACAGTTTTAACCTGGTCCTTCCCCATTTCAAAATCTTGGTGGTCAGAAAACAATGTTTCATCTATCTGATAGCTTCTACAGACTTGTGCAAATGTATTTTTCTCCTCAAAATTCTTTTTAAAAATCTGGTTTTAGATCTTTACATGTTAACAACTTTAACATTGTGTTTTTAGCATTTAAAACTCACTGGGAACTCTTATAGGCTAAGCCTAGAATTAAAGCATCAAAAAAAAAATGTGAAAATATGAGTACATCTACATGCTTCAGAATATTACTAAAAATACTCGGATACCAAATAGGTCTACAGAATACGGACATCAACACCTCGCTTCCTATTTTAATACTATCAGTGAGTGATGTTAATTATTATAAATCAAAGATAGGGCACAGATGTGACACAGTTAAAGTAATGTTAGTGACAAAGCAAATGAATAAAAGACTTATTGAAACCCTTTTACCATTTATTATTATCTTATGGCGGCTGCACTGAGAGAACACTACTTGGGATATGATAAGGACTTCACGTTGTCGATTCGTGGAATTGCTACAAAAACCCAGTAAAGCAGTGACTATTACTGTCCACATTGTAGAGCTAGTGACACACCCACGGAGTTTAAGAGCAGGGTAAGTACCCAGGCCATCTGGCCCAGGTCTGGCCTCTGAGCCCTTCCCCGGCACAATGGGGAAACATCATATGGAGAGCACACTTTTCGACAAGGCATTTCACACACCGCTTCATTTTCCCCACAACTCCCTCGGCATCCTGTGTAATCATGTGTTAAGTAAGGGCGGAGAAAACATAATGGGAATAAATGTACTTTTCAAACTTAGCTAAAAAGCAAACTATTGACCGAAACCCCCATGTGAAAATTCTGTTTTGTATTACTCAATTTCAGGCAAAATATGAAAACCAAATGCAAGCCAAAATAGTTCCCTTCCTTTGTAGTTTAACAACAACATGCCAGAGATCAATTTAGATTTTTTAAAGTGTTATCGTGAAGAAGTCAAATATTCAGGAAATGAATGACCACCTAGCATAAACTTATTGAGTAGAATCATGTAATAATGTTTAATTTTTCCAGTGGCTGTTTTTCCGTTTGCGGCCTATTCCGGCATTCTGCCTTCCTTCCCGTTCTTCAGCCAGGGGCGATAACGTTACCTCCTGGCCCTTGCAGAGGGACAAAACTCAACTGCTGGCTCTGTCCACTGATGCTTTAAGCAGTGTGATATAAGATATGTAAGAGGGAAAATCGCATTTGACCCCATCCCGTGGAAGGACACATGTCCAGCTTCCTTGAAATTGAACAGTCTTTATTTTTGGAAACGACATACTGACAAAAGCAACTGGCTGATTTTCCAAAGACCTCTTGGAGTTTGGAAGCAAAAGAGTGATAAAACACTGACTTGTCAGTGAGCAAATAAATCATGTTCATATGTAGGGAATAGAAGTTTCAATGTGTGGCCCTTATAGACCCATAGTCTTCTCTCTGACGGCATCATTTTGAGGGACATTTTCCCTTTCTTCAACAATTCCAATGATTTACTTATTTACTTACTTAATTTCTTTAATTTTAAAAGATTTATTTATATATTTTAGAGAGGAAGAAGGAGAAATGGAGTGGGGAGGGGTAGAGGAAGAGAGAAATTTAAGCAGCCTCTGTGCGGAGCCTGATGCAGGCCTCCATCTCAGCACCCTGACGTCATGACCTGAGCAGAAGGCAGGAGTCAGAGTCTTAACTAAAGAAACTTTCACGGTTCTAAATTACCGTCACCCTCTCATAGAACAACAGTCAAATCATTCATTATTCATAGCCCCTTCCAATTTGTTTTAACTAAATTAATTTTTTTATAAAAATAAAAAATACATTTCATAAAATAAAATAAAATAAATTTTATTAATTGGCAGACAGAGAACACAAGCAGAGGGAGATGCAGGCTCCCGGCTGAGCAGAGAGCCCAATGCGGGGCTCCATCCCAGGACTCTGGGACCATGACCTGAGATGAAGGCAGAGGGTTATGACTGAGCCACGCAGGCGCCCCAACTCCCCTTCCAATTTTTGACCTGGAAGTCAGAAACCTAGTAACTAAAAGTAAAAGCAAGAAAGAAAAGAATTTAAGTTTGTACAATTGCTTTGATAAAACATGCCTGATTTGATCAAAACCTAAGGCCAGAAAACTAGCCAGTAAAGGCAGAGTAACCTCTTGTTTCCTCAGGATCACAGGAAATACAACAATTATTTTCATCTGATTCAACAGGATTTTCTAATTAGGCCCAATCTCTGGAGAGTCTGCTACACACATATCTTTTTGCTAACGACAGAAAGGTCTTATACGTCTCCTAAGGCAGAAGCTACGGGATTATTCTCCAACGTTCAATTAGAACAATTGTGACATATGTCTCTGCGGTAGAAAAGAAACAGACATGCAGACCCAGACTGGATTTGGGCTTAAAGAGACACAAATTGGCATCTTCACAAATAATGCTCAGGCGCACTCACCCTTCCAAGGCCTCTTTCCCTTTCTTCTACAGTGGGTCTCCCCTTTTCTGGAAGTTCTCTACACCCCTGGTATCTTCTCCGACAGAAGTCCTGCCCAGTGTGTAACAGTTCTCTGGCCCTCCTCACCTTTTTCTCCGCCTTTCAGGGTAAGAATCATGGCGAGGGTAGGGGGGCTGAGTGTCACCTGAGGAGGTTGTTAATGCAAAAAAAATTCAATAATTTGTTCGAATTTTTTCTGCCTTTTTTTTTTTTATTTTTTATTTTTTGCTTTATCCTCATAGAAAACCAGCTGAGCTGTGGGCTAAAGGGCTGGCTAACTGGAAAGGATGGAAAGGAACGAGCTGATTATCACTGCTATCAAGCAGTTAAAAAAATATCTTTTCAATAAAAGGATCCAGGAAAAAAAATGAATTCATGCACTGTGCAATTTTATTCCTACCCATCTCTCTCTTCACCATCTGAAAGGCTGACTCATATACACCCATGCTTTAAAGAAACTATGAAATATTTCTATTGTCACCTGCAGATATTGCAATAGCTCTCAGGAACCCGTTTCCAAAGTTCCTGAATCACTGGAACAGCCCACTTAGCTTTCAAGGGAGGGAGAAGATGAATGTGCGGAGTTTTGAGATCTTTGCCTTGCCTCTGACTCTTTGTTTAAAAATACAGAAAGAGGAGGAATTTAATAGTTCCATTTTACCCCCATTTAGTCAGAGAAACTAAGTCCTATTCCCTCCAAGGTAACTGTACTGAGTTTTTCAGAATAAGTAACATCTTTTTAAATGTCAACTACTCTGTGGACCTTAGCATGAGTCTTTATAAAGACATTACATTAATCCCTACAAATGACTTGTGTCGTTACAAAAATCAATAAAATAATCTTAGCAAAAGATGATTTTACATGCATCAAGGAAGAAACATAGAAAACTTAGACTCACTCCTGTCACTATATTTCAGCATAGTGTTTAAAGCCAAGCCATAGCAAACGGACTAAAGAGAAACAAATAGTAGGAAATAAAAAGTATCCAAATTGAAAAAGTAAAACTGTCACTACTTGCAGATGACATGATACTATATAGAGAAAACTCTGAAGACTCCACCAAAACACTATCAGAACTAAAAAATGAATCGGTAAAGTTACAAAATAAATGTATATATATATATCTGTTGTACCTTTAAGTACTATAAGGAATTATCATGAAGAGATATTAAGAAAACAATCCCATTTTAATTGCTTCAAACAGAATAAAAGACCTAGAAATAAATTTAATCAAAGGAAAGAAAGACCTATACTCTGAAAATCATAATACATCGGTGAAAGAAATTAAAGACAACACAAATAAATGGAAAGATATACTGTACTCATAGACAAGAAAAAATATTGTAAAAATGTCCATACTACCCAAAGCAATCTACAGACTAAATGCAATCCCTTCAAAGTACCAATGGTGTTTTTCAAAGAACTAGAACAAATAAACCTAAAATTTGTATGGAAACACATAAGATCCCAAATAGCTAAAACAATCCTGAGAAAGAAAAAGAAAACTGGAAGTATGACTCTTCCTGATTTTTAAACTACACCACAAGTCTATAGTAGTTATAAAATAGTATGGTACTGGCACAAAAACAGACACACAGATCAATGGAATAGAATGAAGACTCCAGAAATAAACTGACATTTATATGATTAATTAATCAATGATACAAGAGGTAAGACTATACGATGGGGAAAAAAAAAACAGTCTCTTCAATAAATGGTGTTGGGAAAGCTGGGCAACTGCACACAAAACAACGAAACTGAAGGTCTTTTTTATACCACACACAAAAATAGACTCAAAATCGCTTTAAAGACCTAAATGTGAGATTTGAAACCATGAAATTCCTAGAAGAATTTCTAGGAATCCAAACAAAAAGGCAACCTACTGAATGGGAGAAGATATTTACAAATGATACTTAATTATAAAAGACATATAAAGAACACACACAATTCAATTAAAAAAAAAAAAAAAAACAAAGAGTGCAATCTACAAATAGGCAGATGACCTGCATAGAAATTTCTCTGAAAAAGACATCCAGATGGCCAAAGGACACATGAAAAGATGCTCAACATCACTCGTCATCAGGGAAATGCAAATCAGAACTACAGCAGATAGCACCTCACACTTGACAGAATGGCTATTATCAAAAAGACAAGATAAAGAAGACATGGTGTGTGTGTGTGTGTGTGTGAGAGAGAGAGAGAGAGAGAGAGATGGAATACTACTCAGCCATGAAAAAATAATGAAGTTTTTTGTCATTTGTGACAAGACAGATGAACAGAGAGGGTATGATGTTAAGGGTAATTACGGTTATTATGAAATAAGTCAGTCAGTGAAGGACCGATGCCATATAATTTCACTTATACGGGAAATCCAAAAACCAAAACAAACAAAACAAAACAGAAACACACTCACAAATACAGAGAAAAACCTGGTGGTTGCTAGAGGGGAGGGACATAGGGGAGGGCCAAACTAGGGGAAGGGAATTAAAAACCACAAACCTCCAGTTACAAAATAAATAAAACACATTTCCTATGCAATGTATAGCATAGGGAACAGAGTTCATAATATTATAGTAACTTTGTACAGTAACAGATGGTAGCTGTCTTTTGTCATGGTGATCACTTCCTCATTTATAAAAATGTTGAATCACTATGTTATATACTGGAACCTAACACAATATCGTATGTCAATTATAATTCAACTGAAAAGGAGAAGATAGGCCTACCCTCGGTAGTTTCCTAGTAACCTGAGTTTATTAAGTGCCTGAGAAGGTTGAATCAACCAAAAAAATAAAATAAGATAAAGCATAGGCAACACATAAACTGCTGAAAATTTACACCAGATTACATTTAAAAATCCAATATTGGCGTAAATGTACACATAGAAAAGATAAATATGTGAGCAAATGGCAAGATTACAGTAAGATGAGTAAGAAAGACAGTGATGACATTGACAGACTCTATGTAGTCCTGGGTGGCCCAGTGGAAAAAAAAACATTCAGTAGACAATTATGAATGAGGAATGGCATGGTTATTAACACAGAGCAATGAAATCCATGAAACCATACTAGTAACCTCAAGAATTGTAAGCATAACTTATTAAGTGGGATTAAAAAAAAAAAAGAGGACAAAGTAAAAACAAACAACAAATTACTGTTTGGTATGAATCATGTGTTAAATATCCTTTCAACAATTGTGCATGCAATGTTGATTACAATATGCGAAATAGTAATGGTATCACAACATGAAATATACGAGAGGACAGATTCTCTTTTTTCTAAGATTTTATTTATTTATTTGGAGGAGGTCACAAGTAGGCAGAGAGGCAGGCAGGGGCGGGGCGGGGGGTGGGGGAAGCAGGCTCCCCACTGAGCAGAGAGCCCGATGAGGGGCTCGATCCCAGGACCCTGAGCCCATGACCTGAGCTGAAGCCAGAGGCTTAACCCACTGAGCCACCCAGGTGCCCTAGGAGGATGGATTCTTGAACCATGTAAAATTTTTAGTCAAGAGAGCTATACTCAGGGGACCTGGGTGGCTCAGTGGGTTAAAGCCTCTGCCTTTGGTTCAGGTCATGATCCCGGGGTCCTGGGATCAAGCCCCACATCAGACTCTCTGCTCAGCGAGGAGCCTGCTTCCCCCTCTCTCTCTCTCTGCCTGCCTCTCTGCCTACTTGTGATCTCTCTCTGTCAAAATAAATAAATAAATAAAATCTTTTTAAAAACTAGTGAGCTATATTCATTCTTCTTAGAAACATTAGAAGCTGACATGGCCTGGCTAAAAGTAAGTTTATAAATATATGAAAAAGATTTTTAAAGTAGATTGTTAATTCCATAGTGCTGCATGAATTCAAATTAGGTAAAAGAATGAACAAATGGAAGAGATTCGGTAACATAAACATTAGGATACTCATGGTAAATATACAATATAGGTAATAATACTTCCTGGAAAAGTGGAGAAAACATATGGAACATGTTACCCAGAAGGAAACCAAGCAATGAAGAGAAATGGATTTAAGAAGTACCTGGAAATGCGTTGGAGAACAAGGGAACATTTCAAAAGGGAGAAACTCAAAAGGATAATAAAGACCTAATAAATGTGACAAGAAGACATTCCTAACCATTATTTTTGGTTCCTGAAGCTCTCTGTTGAATAACGTGACACAAAGAAGATCACCTCACATGAGACTTTATACGGTTCGGGTAGGAAATCTCTCAAATAGCTATTTCCAAAGTTTAAAAATGTGAACCATCAAATCAGTTCCAAACCTACTTATTATTTCAAGTCCTATCTGTAACCACTCCAAGCCCCTCGGACACCAGTATGGATGAAACAGCTCAGGATCCCAAACTTCTACACCTTTACATCTCTATTCAGAAGCTATATTTGTCCTCCTAGTTATATCTACTCTTCTAATTTAGCCAACAGCATAATTTGCATTTTTTTTAATTGGAGTAGAGTTGACAATGTTACATCAGCCTTGGGTGTGCAACATAGTGATATGACACTTTTATGTATTATGCCATGGCTTCTGGCGTAGCTACCATCTGTATATTTTATACTAATTTAGTTCCTTTCCTTTTTAATTTTTTGTATCACGAAAACATACAGAATAAACTAAATACACTTCGCCATTTGGTTATTTTCTTCATGTGCACTGTGTAATGATCAGATTTTGAAATAACACCAAGATTAATCCATACTCAGTATAAACGGAGGAAATACTTTCATCTTTATAGAATGGGAAATTTGTTTTGGTCTTATATTTGGTGGCTTTGCATTGTTTGTTTTTTGGGGGAGACAATATAGAATGCAAAAAGACAGTCTAGTGAGAGTTTTAATTTTTTTAATTGCAATATGAGTCCTATCTACCTGATTCTTGCATAGCAATATTCAAAAGGAAGTTAGCATTACTATAATATGTAAGTTTCTCCTTATAAAAAAAAACGACAGTCTGATATTGGCAGGGGAACACCATAACCTAACTTTCAAAACCCCCAAAAAGAAAAAAATTTACTTTGTACCTAAGAGAGAAAAATCTACAGACAAAAATACCAGCAAGGTTGTCCTATAGAATAGAAGAAGAGATAAAGAGTTTCTCAGAAAAATAAAAATCACAGGAGTTCATGACCACTAAACTAGTCCTGCAAGAAATATTAAAGGGGACTCTGAGTGGAAAGAAAAGACCATACGTGGGAGCAGGAAAAGCAGGAAACACAAAATCAATAAAAATAATTATTTCTATAAAAAGTCAAAAAGGGATTCACAAAATAAAAGGATGTTAAATAAGATACCATATACCTACAACCTCCGGGGAACAAGAGTCAAGAATGAGTTCAGTATCGAGCAACCATCACCTTCACATAGACTACTAAGTGCAGAAGAGGTTATGTACAAACCTAATGGTAACCAGAAATAAAAAACCACTAACAGATATGCAAAGACCAAAGAGTAAGAGCCCAAGTGTATCACAAAAGAAAATCAGCAAATCATGAAAGACAGCAAGAGAAGAAAGGATCAGAGAAAACTACATAAACAACCAAAAAACAAGTAAAGAGCAATAAATATAAATCTATCAATAACCACTTTGAATTGAAATGGACTAAATTCACCAATCAAAAGATATGGGGTATCAAAGTGGATAATAAAGCAATACCCATCCACATGCTGCATACAAGAGACTCAGTACAGACCTAAATCCACCTGCAGATTGAAAGTGAGGGGATGGAGAAACATTTATCATGTAACTGGCTGTTGAAAGAAGAGTAGCAATACTTATACTGGAAAAAATAGACTTTATTATTTTTAAAGATTTTATTTATTTATTTGAAAGAGGGAGAGACAGTGGGAGAGGGAACACAAGCAGGGGGTAGTGGGAGAGGGAGAAACAGGTTTCCTGCTCAGCAGGGAGCCCGATGCAGGGCTTAATCCCAGGACCCTAGGATCAATACCTGAGCTGAAGGCAGATGCAGACGCTTAATGACTAAACCATCCAGACGCCCCAGAAAAAATAGACTTTAAAACAAAGACTGTAGAAAGAGACAAAGAAAGACACTATAAAATAATAAAGGGGACAACCCAATAAGAAGATGTAACAATTGTAAATACTGATGTGCCCAACGCAGGAGCACCAAATACATAAAACACAGTAAGAGACATAAGGGAACTAGTCAGTAGTGACACAACTGTAGTAGAGGACATTAATATGCATAGATTTTCCAAACAGAAAATTGACAAGGATAGATGATCCAAACAGAAAATCAACAAGGATAGACGACCCAAACAGAAAATCAACAAAGACAGGTGATCCAAACAGAAAATCAATAGGGAAACTGTGGCTGAGCAGATGGATTTAACAGATCAGATCAGAACATCATATCCTAAAACAGAATACACATTCTTTTCAAGTGCACATGGAACATTCTCCAGAATATATCCCATATTTTGCCACAAGTCTTAACAACTTCAAAAAGATCAAAGTCATACCAGGCATATTTTCTGACCACAACACTGTGAAACTAAAAATCAACAACAGCACAGAATCTAGAAAAAATACGAACACATGGGGGTTATAAAACATACTACAGTGAAAACAATGAATGGGTCAAATAAGAAATCAAAGAAAAAAATTTAAAAAGTACATGAAACAAACAAACAAAAATGAAAACACTACAGTCCAAAACTTTTGAGATGCAGTAAAAGCAGATCTAAGAGTGAAGTTTATAGCAATATAGGCCTAACTCAAGAAGCAAGAAACATTTCAAATAACAACCGAACCTTACACTTAAAGGAGCTAGAAAAAGAACAAATAAAACCCAAAATCAGAAAAAGGAAGAAGATAATAAATATTAGAGCAGAAATAAATGATATATACAAACTAAAAAAACAACAGAACTGGTTAATGAAACCAGGACTTGGTTCTTTAAAAAAAATAAAATGAAACTGACAATCCCCTAGCCAGACTTATCAAAAAGAAAAGAGAAAGCACTCAAATAAACAAAATCACAAATGAAAGAGAAGAAATAACAATCAACACCGCAGAAACACAATTATATGAGAATATTACCAAAAAACCACATGCCAACAAACTGGACAACCTGGAAGTCATGGATAAATTCCTAGAAGCACTTAAAAGTGAAACAGGAAGAAACAGAAAATTTGAACACACTGATTACCAGCAAAGAGATTGAATACCCAACAAACCAAAGTCTGGAACTAGACAGCTTCAAAGGCAATTTTACCAACTATCTAAAGAAGAATTAATACCTATTCTCAAATTATTCCAAGAATTAGAAGAGGAAAGAAAACTTTCAGATTCATTCTACTATGATGCCAATATCACTCTGATCACCCTGACAACAAAACTTGATAAAGATACCACAAAAGCAGAGAACTGTAGGCTAATATCTCTCATGAACATAGATGCAAATATCCTCAACAAAATACCAGCAAACCAAATCCAATAGCACATTAAATAAATCAGTTACCACAATCAAGGGGAATTTACTCCCTAGATACAAGAGTGTTTGAATATTTGCAAATCAATCAATGGGATACATCACATCAATAAGAGAAGGATTGAAAACCATGTATCATTTTTTAAAGATTTTTAAAAATTTATTTATTTGACAGAAAGAAAGAGAGCACAAGCAGGGAAAGGGACAGGCAGAGGAAGAAGCAGGCTCCCCACTAGGCAGGGGGCCCAATGTGGAACTTGATCCCAGGAATCTGGGATCCAAACAGAAAATCAACAAGGAAATAGTGGCTTCATATGATCATTTCAATATACACATTGAAAGACAGTTGGCAAAGTACAACATCCATTCATGATAAAACCCCTCAACAAAATAGGATTAGAGGGAACATACCTCAACATAATAAAGGTCATCAATGAACAGCCCACAGCAAACATCACACTCAATGGGAGAAAACTGAGAGCTTTTCTCCTAAGGACAGGAATAAGACAAGGATGTCCACTCATATCTTTTAAGCAACATAGTACTAGAAGTCCTAGCTACAGCACACAGACAAGATGAAGAAATAAAATGCATCCCAATTAATAAGGAAGAAGTAAAACTTTCACTGTTTGGAGATGACATGATACTCTATACAGAAAACTTGAAATTTCGACTCCACCAAAAAACTACCACAACTGATAAATGAATTCAGTTAAGCCGCAGGATACAAAATCAATGTGTAAGTATCTACTGCATTCCTATACACCAATAATGAAGCAGAAAAGAAATCAAGAAAACAATCCTATTTACAACTGCACCCAAAATAATAAGGTACCTAGGAGTAAACTTAACCAAAGACGTGAAAGGCCTGTACTCTGAAAACTATACAACACTAATGGAAAAATTGAAGAGAATGCAAGGAAATGGAAAGACATTCCAAGTTCATGAACTGGAAGAACAAATACGGCTAAAATGTCTGTACTACCCAAAGAAATCTACAGATTTATTGTAAACCCCATCAAAATACCAACAGCATTTTCCACAGAACTAGAACCATCCTGAAATTTATATGGAACTACAAATGACCCAAAACAGCCAAACCAATCTTGAAAAAGAAAAATAAACTGGAGGGGTGCCTGGGTGGCTCAGTAGATAAAGTGTCTGCCTTTGGCTCAGGTCATGATCCCAGAGTCCTGGGATGAAGCCTCAAGTTGGGCTCTCTGCTCAGCAGGGAGTGTGCCTCTCTCTCTCTCTGTGTCTCTCCCCCAGTTCATGTTCTCTCTCTCTCTCTCTCTCTAAAATAAGCAAATAAAATCTTAAAAAAAAAAAAAAAAAAGAAAGAAAAGGAAAAACACAGCTGGAGGTATCACAATTCCAGACTTCAAGATCTATTACAAAGCTGTAGGCTTCAAGACAGTAGGGTACTGGCACAAAAACAGACACATAGATCAATGGAAGAGAATAGGGAACCCTGAAATGGACCCTCAACTCTATGATCAACTCATCTTTCACAGAGCAGGACAGAATATCTAATGGGAAAAAGACAGTCTCTTCAACAATTGTGTTGGGAAAATCAAACATCCATAAGCAGAAGAATGAAATTGGATCACTTTCTCACACCATACACACAAATAAATTCAAAATGGATGAAAGACCTACATGTAAGACCTGAAACTCTAAAACTCCTAGAAGAGAGCACAAGCAATAATTCTTCTATCCTTTGATATAGCAACATCTTTTTTTTAGATAGGTCTCCTGAGGCAAAGGAAACAAAAGCAAAACTAAAGTCTTGGAACTAGATCAAAATAAGAATGAAACATTCAGCAAGACAAAAAGGCAACCTACTGAAGGGGAAGAGATATTTCCAAATGATTTATTTGATAAAAGGCTAGTATCCAAAATATATAAAGAACTTAGACAACTCAACACACAAAAACACCAATAATCCCATTTAAAAATGGGCAAAAGAGGGGCAGTTGGGTGACTCTGTCAGTTAAGAGTCTGCCTTTGGCTTAGGTCATGATCCTGGGGTCCTGGCCCCGCATGGGGCTCTCTGCTCAGCAGGGAGTCTTCTTATTCCTCTTCCTCGCCCTCCCCCGGTTTGTTCTCGGTCTCTCTCTCAAATAAATGGATAAAATCTTTTAAAAAAAGAGGGGGGGGGGGGACGCCTGGGTGGCTCAGTTGGTTAAGCAGCTGCCTTCGGCTCAGGTCATGATCCCAGCATCCTGGGATCGAGTCCCACATCGGGCTCCTTGCTCCACAGGGAGCCTGCTTCTCCCTCTGACTCTTCCTTCCACTCTGTCTACTTGTGCTCGCTCTCACTCACTCTCTCTCTGACAAATAAATAAATAAAATCTTAAAAAAAATAAAAAAATAAATAAAAAAAGAGGGGGGGCAGGAGACATGAACAGACATTTCTCAGAAGAAGACATCCAGATGGCCAACAGACACTTGAAAAGATGCTCAATATCACTTACCACCAGAGAAATGCCAATCAAAGAGCTATCACCTCACACCTGTCCCAATGGTTAAAATAAAAAACACAAGAAACAGGTGTTGCTGAGGATGTTGATGAAAAAAACCTTCTTGCACTGTTGGTGGGAATGCAAACTGGTAGAGCCACTGTGGAAAACAGTATGGAAGTTCCTCAAAAAATTAAAATTAGAGAACTACCCTAGGATCCAGTAATTGCACTATTGAGTATTTACCCAAAATATACAAGAACACTAATTCAAAGGGATACGCACACCTGGATGTCCACTATAGCTTTATTACAGTAACCCAACTATAGAAGCAGCCCAAGTGCCCATCAATGGATGAACGGATAAATATACAATGCAATATTACTCGGCCATAAAAAAGAATGAAACCTTGCCATTTGCAACAACATGGGTGGTGCTTGACAGTATAACACTAAGGGAAATAAGTCATAGAAAGACAAATACCATATGATTTCACTTATATGTAGGATTTTTAAAAAGATTTTATTTACTTGACAGAGAGAGAGAGAGTACAAGCAGGGGGAGCACCCATGGGAAAGGGAGAAGCAGGCCCCCTACTGTGCATGGAGCCTGATGTGGGGCTCGATCCCAGGACCCCGGGATCATGACCTGAGCCAAAGGCAGACGTTCAACCAACTGAGGCCACCCAGGCACCCCTACTCACATGCAGGATTTAAGAAACAAGTGAACAAAGGAAAAAGAGAGACAGAGACAAACTAAGGAACAGACTCTTCCGTATAGAAAATAAACTGATAGTCACTGGGGGCGGGGGAATGAGTCCAACAAATGAGGTTACAGAATGCACGTCTGACGAGCCTGGCTAAGGTATGGAATTGCTGAATCACTATATTGTACACCTGAAACTAATATAACACTGTATGTTAACTGCTCTATAATTAAAATAAAACATTTAATATTAAAAAAATGTTATATTGTCTTTCCTTGCCAGTTCAAAGGATGGGGACAAGCTCAAAGCCAACTTTTACGGGGCCTCTGCCAAAGGAGGCCATAAAAGAAAGGCTGATAATTTAAAAAGCACGCAGCTCCAAGTGCATCCCAATTCAAATTCTAGCTTCTAGTGATGCTTGAAGAACATGCTAGATTTATTTCTCTGGCACTAGAAAAAAGCGGGATGAATTCCATCCTAATTATGAAAAGCTTTACTTGTAACAGTACTTGATCGACGTACGCTAAACCTTGGTACAAAGTCATTTTGTACTATACTTAGAGCTAAGAATATAAGGAATGACCTGTTTATGTTTTGTGAAAAGTTCTAACGACATCAGAATCCACGTGGAGAAATACACAAAACCGTCCATAAAGACTGCCGTATGAATCAATTACAGGAAAACCTTGCCTAGTTCCTGCTTAACATTCATCTCAAAACAAGTACTTTTATGGCTATCATGAAAAAAATGGGGAAAAAAATACCTAAATGCTCTGCAAAGCCTTCACCGATTTCAGGTTTTTCTTGTTCTTCTTTCATTTTTCTCTTTCCTTCCTTCTTTCCTTTTTTTCTTTCTTTTGCCTTTTTTTTTCTTTTTTCTTTCTTTCTCTTGCTCTCATTTCAAGTTTCTTTATACTACTCTCTTTTTACCTTCCAATTAGTTTTGGGTGACAAGGTTTATTCTACAGTTCGTCTTCTAAAACCTGATAGTTTCAAGTCACTTTCCCCCACCTAGTTAGAATTCGTCAGTTTTGAAAGGAAGGGCATTTCATTCACATTTAATGTTGGCACCACTTCCTATTACAATTCAATCCAAACGTTGGACTTGTCCTTTTTGGCTTTGCAGCTGACCAAACAAATATTGCAATGGCGCCACAATGAGAAGCACGTTCAATCCTCGCTGTTCTGCAGGGGCATCATTACCTATGTCATCGGGGAATCAACCGTTTCTGGTTTTCACTCTCTGTATCTGTATAAAGTGTAAGACATCAAATCATAGGATATCATCAGACATCACATATCACCACATATGAGAGAGAGAGAGAATGAGCTCCAGAGTGCCAGTATGGGCCACGTTTAATGCGCCCACATAAATTCAGCTTTAATCATGGACATCTCCTCTGCAGTATACGGTCTGTTCAACATAGAAGTTAAAAAACACAGAGGTCCTTAAATTTTGCTTTTAGTCCTCTTTCACACATGAGGACTTGAGGGAAAAATAATTTTCGAAACTTTCACCAAAAAGCAATAAACCAGCTTCTAGTCAGCAGATATCACCTTCATAAACACAGCGAGTCTGTTCCCTGAAGGTGACACTTTCCAAGAGCATTTACTGAAGGTCAGTGGGTTTCTATAGAAGTTTAATTCTATTCCCAGGATTTATACTCCTGAAGAGAAAATTACAGTCCATATATCTCTAAGCTCTTCATTAACAGCAAAGAGAAAATGTATAAATTTCTCCTTCAGATGTAATAGACTTTTTGTCTAATAAAACTGTATGTCCTTTAAGTTAAAAATAACTTACACTTTTGACAATATATTTTGGAGGGGGAAAGTTTTAGCTTAAAAGTTTCCTGAGCTTGAAAAATTATTTATCTCCCAAATTATAATCTGATGTTATGATTATTTGATGGTTAACCAGAGCTACCAGAAAAATATTTTCATTTCTCTGATGTCACTGACATTGAGCAACCTTTCGTACGTGTGTTGACCAGGGACGTACCACTGCGGAAAGGTCTACTCATACCCTTTGACCATTTTTTAATCAGGCTGTTTTCTTATTGTTGACTTGAAGAGTTCATTATATATACATCCAGAATATTAACTCCTTATCAGGTATATAGGATTTGCAAATATTTTCTCCTGACTTGTGAATCCTCTTTTTAATTTTCTTGATAGTACGGTTTGCAGCACAAATATTGTTCACCCTCCTACAGCATAACTATTTTTCCTTGTGTCATAGATACTTTTAGAGTCACATCTAAAAAAACCATTATGCAACCCCAACCCAATGTGGTGAGACTTACTCCTTTGTTTTCTTCTGATTTTTCTTCATTGGTTTTAGGTCTTACATTTAGTCTATGGTCCATTTTGAGTTAATTTTTGTTCATGGTATGAGGTAGAAGTTCAACTTCATTTTTTTTAATACGAATATCCACTTGTCTCAGCACCATTTGTAAAAAAGACTTCCTTTGCCTGTGAAATGTTTGGGCACCAATGTCAAAAATCAAACCCTGAATGAAAGGATTTATTTCTGGACCCTCAATTCTATTCCATTGACCAATGTCTATCCACAGGACAGTACCACACTACCTTAATTACTGTCTTTGTTAATAGCTTTGAAATCAAGAAGCGTGAGTCTTCCAACTGTTTTTTTCTAGATTATTTGATTATCTTGGGACCCCTGCTTTTTTTGCATATAAATTTTCAAGATCAGCTTGTCAATTTCTGCAAAACAACAACAACAACAACAACAACAAAAAACAGGACATTGCTAGACATCCCACTGAATCTATAGGTCAGTACTGAGTCTTCCAATCTATAAACATGGCATGTTGTACATTTAAGATCTTTTGCCTTTCTCCAATAATGTTTTCAAGTTTTCAATGCAGAAATTTTGTTAAGTTTTGTTAAGTTTATTCAAGTATTTTACTTTTCCAATGCCACTGTAATGGGAACTGTTTTCCTAATTACATTTCACAATGTTAATTGCTAGTGTCAAGAAATAGTTTTGTGTACTGATTTTGTATCTTCTGCAATCCTTCTCACTGAATCCCTGTTCTAATCATTTTTAGTGGAGTCCTTTGGATATTTTATATTAGAGACGTCATCTGTAAAGAGTTTTGTTTCCTTCACTACAACCTGAATGCCATTTGTTTCTTTTTCTTACCTAATTATCCAAACAGAACCCCCATGATATTGTTAAACAGGAGTGGTGAGAAGGTACATTTTTGTCTTCATTTTTGGTCAGTCTAGCTGAAGGTTTTTTAGTTCTCCTAATCTGACAGAACCAACTTCTGACTTTGTTGATTTTTTTCTATCGTTTTCCTATTCTCTATTTCATTATTTCCACTCTAACATTTATTACTTCTTTCTATTTGCTGGGTCTGGTTTATTAACTTCTTAAGGTGAACGTTTACTGATTTCAGATTTTTTTAGACAGGTATTTTCAGCTCTAAATTTCTCTGAGCACTGCTTTAGTTACAAACCATATTTCAGTATGTTAGGATTTCATTTATATTCATTTCAAAGTATTCTCTAGTTTTTCTTGTGACTTCTTTGAAACATGATGTGGGAGCATACTGTTAAGCTTACACATATCCACAAAACCCTTCAAACTTCTCTGTTACTGATTTCTAACCTAATTCCACTGATCAGAAAAATATTTTTTTCAATAGTTTAAAGTTTATTAAAATTTATTAAAATCTTTAATTTCTTCAGATTTATTAAGGGTTGTTTTGTGTGCGTTGCCTATGGTCTGTCCCAGAGAATGTTCGATGTATGCTTGAGAAAAATGCATTTTCTGCTGCTATTCGGTGGTATGTTCCAAAGATGTCAGGTCTAGTTTGTGGATGCTGTTGTTCAAGTCTCGTCCTTCTGTGCTGATCTTCTGCTGACCTTCTATCCATCATTACAAGTGAATTACTGACGTCTCCAAAAGGGAACTGATTTCTCCCAGATTGTCAGTTTGTTCTTGACGTATTTGTAGACACTATCGTTAGGTGCATATATGTTTATAAATGCTGTATCTGCCTGATAGATTTACCGTTTATTACAATGGAATGTCCCTCTTTATCTCTAGTAATTTTTTTAAAAGTCTATTTTGTCTGATACCAGTATAGCTACTCCAGCTTTTCTTTTTTTTTTTTTCTTTTAGGGACAGCTACTCCAGCTTTTTTTAGGGTTGTTTAAGGTTATGCTATCTTTACTTTCAACTTATATCTTTGAATCTAAAGTGTGCCTGTAGTAATACAATAATTACTTGATTGTTCATGCAATCTGACATCGGCCTTCTGAATGGATTACACAATCCATTCACATTTAATAGTATTTTCAACTTGGTTGAATTTACATCTCTAGATTTTTAATTTTTTATATAGCTCATGCCTTTTCCTCCATTCTTTATTACCTTCTTTTGTATTAAAAGGATTAAGTGGATATTTAATTTCTTAAGTGATTTTGTCTTACATTTCAGTGTTTTTAGTGGTTGCTTTAGGGTTCCCAATATGCTCTTAATTCATCAGAATCTACCTCAGATTTATACTGACCTAATTCCAAAAACCTAGAAACTTTACTCCTCTATAGCTCCATTCACTTCACTTCCCCCCAATTTACACTATTATTGTTATAAATACTCTGTATGCATGTGTTTCATATGATATAAATTATAGTTTATATAATCTTACATCTTTTAAAGAAGTTGAGAGGAATATATATTCATCTATTGTTATATTAACCATTTTATTTACCCTTAATTGTTCATTTGTTTTTTAATGTCTTTCAACTAACCCTTCTTTTTACTTAAACAACTAGCCAACATATAGTACATCATTAGTTTCAGATGTAGTGTTCAATAATTCATCAGTTGCAGGCGCCTGGGTGGCTCAGTGGGTTAAAGCCTCTGCCTTCAGCTCAGGTCATGATCCCAGGGTCCTGGGATCGAGCCCCGCATCAGGCTCTCTGCTCAGCGGGGAGCCTGCTTCCCTTCCTCTCTCTCTGCCTGCTTCTCTGCCTCTCTCTCTGCCTACTTGTGATCTCTGTCCATCGAATAAGTAAATAAAACCTTAAAAAAAATTTCAAAAAAAAATAATTCATCAGTTGCATAGAACACCCAGTGCTCATCCCATCACATGACTTCCTAATGCCCAAGACCCAGCTGCCCCATCCCCCCCATCTCTCCTCCAGCAACCCTCAGGTTGTTTCCCAGAGTCCAGAGACTCTCATGGTTTGTCTCCCTCTGATTTCTTCCCATTCAGCTTTTCCTTCCTTCCCTTATGATCTTCTGCATTATTTCTTCTATTCTACGTATGAGTGAAACCATATAATTGTCTCTCTGACTTATTTTGCTAGGCATAGTACCCTCCAGGTCCATCCACGCTGATGTAAATGGTAAGTATTCATCCTTTCTGATGGCTGAGTAATATTCCATTGCATATATGAACCACATCCTTATCCATTCATCTGTTGATGGATGAAGATGAAGGACATCTCAGCTGATGTTCTTAGACAGGTGATGGACAGATGGACATCAGCTGATGTCCTTCATTTGAGGGACATCCCAGCTCTTTCCACACTGTGGCTCTTAGGGACACTGCTGCTGTGAACATTGGGGTGCAGGGGCCCCTTCTTTTCACTACTCGTTCACTTCCTTCTGCAGCTTTGACTTCACCGGTATCATCTCTGTACTCCAAAGCAGCTTTGTTTCCACGGGTCCCCTTCACACTGTTACTCTGTTAGATTACACTTATGTCATAAGTTCAATAATATACATACTGTTTATGAAGCTGTTCTTAAAGTCAGTCAAGAGAATAAAGGAGAAGAAAGATACAATTCTATCACCACTTGCGTAGATAAAAATTATGTTTCCCAGTGCTTTTGCACGTGTGTACATGATTGCAATTAACCGTCTGGTGTCATTTACTCTCAGCTTATAGAACTCCCTTTAGCATTTCTTGAAAGGCAAATCTGTTGGCAACAAATTCTCTGCATTTGTTTATCTGAGAATGTCTGTATTTCGCTTTCATTTAGGAAAAACGGTCTTGCTAGATATGAGATTTGGGGTTGGGATCACTTTCACTTTCAGCACTCTAAGTCACCCTCCTGTCTTCTGGACACCATTCATTCTGATGTGTCTGCTGTTATTTTTTTGAGGTTTTTGAGGTTTCTGTGCATGTGAGATTCAGGATTTTTTTTTTCTATGTCATTGGCTTTCACTATTTTGAGTAAGAGCTATCAGGGTGTGGATCTCTTGGAGTTTACTACTTGATGTTCACTGATCTTGGATATGTTTATTAATGTTTTTCATCAAACTTCTGGACACATCTTCTAAAATTATTTTTTCTGCACCTGTCTCCTCTCCTTCTGACATTCATGTTTCAGTGATATCGGCCACTTAATGATGTTTCACATTTTTCTGAGGTTCTGTCCTTTTTTTCACTTTTCTCTTTTCTTCAGATTACAAAGCCCCTATTGATTTACCTTAAACATAGCTGCCTTTCTTCCTACTACCACAAATCACTTGTTAAACTAGATAATGGGTTTTTCTTTTTTTTTTTTTTTCATTTTGGTTATCATACTTTTCAACTCCAAAATTTTTAATAATGTCTCTCTTTATTGACATTCCCAAGTTCCTGAAACATGGTCATTGTACCTCCTTTACTTCTTAGAAATAATTTCCTTTAGTTCTTTGGAGATATTTAGAATAAGTGCGTTGAAGTCTATGTCTGTTCAACTCACTATCTGGTCCTCTTTGTACGTTTCTGCTGCTTGTTTGCCTGTTTGTTTTCCTGTATAGAGGTCACGCTTTGTTATTTCTTTGTTGTTCTTATATTGTTGATGAAAACTGGACATTTCAGATAATATCCTGTAGCGACTATGGATATTGATTTCCCCTTCCTTGCCCCATGACTTGTTTTTGTTGCTTGCTTGCTTATTTTTCACTTGTTTATTTTGGCTGGGCTAGCTCTGTGAAAGCTATCTGCCTCCATGCAGAATCTAAGATTCCTACACACATTCTTCCCCTATCGTCTTATCTTTCTGCCTGACTACCTAGGCACCATGTATTGAGCCAAATATTATTCTGAAGTCCCCCTAACCACATAGGGTTTTACCCTTAATGATCATGGGCAGGGGATGGGGTGCCTGACTCGGAGGCTACTATCACAGTTCAGTATATGAAATTTTCCCCCCCCGACCCAGCCACAAAGGAACTAGTAACTTGGGTTTTCTCACATTGCATCTGAGAGGGTGTAGCCATGAACGTGCACACAGCTTCCAGACTTTCAGGAATGACTAATATTATTTTCAAGCCTGGCTTAGCAGTTGCCCCGGGGTCAAGGTAGCTTATAGTTCAATGTTTCAACAAAAGTGTGATTAAGACTCCTGTGCCAGTGAAGCTTCTTGCACTCAGTTCTGATGAGTCTGTATGAGATTGGGGGAATGCTTTCATGGCGTCCCATACCTTGCTCTGACTGCTACTTAGTGCGGACAGCCTCGCACAGGTGCACAGCCTTCCTGATCCCAGAGTTGACTTTGATCCCTGGAGGCTCCTTCTTGGCTTTCTTTCCGGAGTTCTCCATGGTTGCCTGGAATTGCGCTTCTGCAACAGTAATTTCTGGGGAAATTAGGAACGCCAGAATCCTTCCTCTCCTAAAGTAAAACCATAACCTGAGACGGAGCTGCAGGGAGAGAGATCTCTGTCTTCTCAGCTGGGCCTGCCATGGGACAGAGATTCTGTAACACAGAGTTAGAAGGGCTGGTAATGGAGTGGGCCAAGGCTCCAATATCACAGACTCTCCCTATTATTATTGAGTCTTGGTTTATTTTCTTAAATGATTGTTTCTCTATTTGCTTTATACCCTTAGGCCCACTGCCAGATATTTCAAATGACTATTTTTGTATTTTTGTTATATTCTTCACAGTTAATTGCTGTTTTTCCGGCAGAAGGACCCACCAGACTCCTTGTTCTGCTGATCTAGAAGGCCCACTCCTTTGTAAAGTAATACTTCAGATAGTTTCTAGTTATCATTAAGTAATTTAAAAAATTCTTATATTAACATTTAACACAATAAAAGCAGAAATGTTGGAAATCTTCATTATGAACATGGTTTTGAGAGAGGAACATAAATTTATATTTCAGTTGCAACAACAAAAAATTTTTAAATAAAAATTTAGAGACATGAATAAGAACTGTATTATTTTTCTTCTAAGTCTGAAACTTGTATCCTCAAAAAATTAGAAACCGTTTCCAGCTTGGGTCACACTCAAGTATAGCGTGAACTCTCCGACTAGTGTCACTTGTGTCACTTCCCACAGCGAATAGGTAGGAGCTATCGTAATTATAACTATGCGAGTCAAATCAGATACGATTCTCTTTGCTCTGGGAAAATTTAACACAGAGTTGCTGTCCATGGTAAAGAAACATATATTCCACTAGGTAGTACCAAGACATCAGAAATCAACTTCGGGTCTAATTTATGGAATCCCATTCTCACTCTTAGTCTAATACGAGCCTAAAGACTTTTGACAGGACGAGAAGGAATCGTACTCTGCTAAGGGGTACAAGTACCAATAGTCAGCAGCCACATTGCTGAAACTGTCAGGAGCCTCCCACACACAGAAGAGTGCTAAAAAAACAAAATCAAACAAACAAAAAAAACCAACCCAACCTGACAGATTTACTATGTTTTGTATTGCTTTAAGATTTTATTTATTTATTTGACAGAGAACAAGCAGGGGACGCAGGCTTCCCACTGAGCAGGCTGCCCGACGCGGGGCTCGATCCCAGGACTCTGGGATCATGACCTGAGCCGAAGGCAGACGCTTAACCAACTGAGTCACCCAGGCGCACCCAGATTTCCTGTGGTTTTAAATAAGGTTCAAGGAAATCTTTGCTTGTGGTGCGATTTTCAAAATGCATCTCTTAACCCTTTCTACATGACTAAACAAAATAAAGTCAAGGTCCATGTCAAGCCTCATCTCTCCCACACAGCCTCCTGCTAAGTCCAGCCAGCATGCTCTGTCCAACTCCCCCCTGCTTACCAGAAGTACTTCCTCTTTGAGCATATGTAGTGTGAAAGCTGAAGAACAATGCAAGTGACTGGGCGTGAACTACTTCATACCATCTCTCATGGAGGCAGAAAGAAACTGGCCCTCCACAAACTCCCTTTTCTTTACCAGAGTCCCTGCTGAAATGGATAAACCCTGTTCTCCTCCGATCAAGAAAGGGACTGTTTAGTTTTCCAGGGCTGCCTGCAGTAGTTGTTACTCTCTGTACTAGCAGTCCTGAGAAAAATGTTCTCACATAACCCCCTCTCAATTATAGAAGATTCTATAAATGACAAAAAAACCTCTCATTTTTGCAAGGATGACTCTCAGCGTTCATAGATAATCATGTTATGGTAATGAAATGTAAATGAATTTTCCAAACAACCATTGCTTCAATGCCTATAGATCATGGTAAACAGAATATCTCAACCATTAAATATCAATCCCCTTTCTTATACATCTAGTGCAAAAAAATCTTATTATTATTATAATACATGAATACAAAGTCCGAAAGAATTAACTTGTGGCATCATGATTAGGTTTTGTCTAATTTCAATGTATAATTAATCAAACATAATTTTCCTAATATGTTACCTAGCAAGGTCAAGGACCATTAGTTTAATTATATTTCCTTTTTATTATGCCAGTATTGTTTTGTTTTGTTTTGTTTTTGCCATTTACCCAGAAGTATAAAAAACAAGTTTTTGGCTGAAAGAAAATTTAAAAATAGAGGTTATTATTTTTGCATTCTTTGAATTGATTGGGTATGCTCTACAAATAGTTATGGGAATAGCGTCTTCAAAAAATAATAAATCTTTCAACATCTAAAACAAATCCAGATTCCACAAAACCTATGTTTGTCTAATTATAGCTTTGTATTTTGATGTGGTTTTCTATGTAAATACATTTTAAGGCTTGCAATAGGAATGTATTCTATTAAAAACAGATGTTGTGCTAAAAGTTACACAGTACCAAATGCTTATTATGTATCCCCAAAACAAATCTAAATTGTCTCATTATAAGATATTTCACGTTTTCAGACATTATTTTAGGTCTTCAGTCTAGATGACCAATACAACTGTCCAATTCAACCAAAACACACCCTTGCCAGCTGCAATAGGAAAAATTAGCATCAATAAAAAAAAAAACAAGATTTCTGCTACTTATAAGTATCATCCAGTCTACACTGAAATGTCCAGTGATAACAGCAAAACATCTGCAATAAAGAGAGATTTGTGAGTAAAATACATACCCCTTTTTCCTTTTCATGCAGGTCAATATCAACAGCAGCAGACAGTATCTGAAGTACAGCCCAGATACTCTCCCAATGCCTTCTAATGGCAATTACTCTTCCGTGTAAGAATGGTTAGAAGCATTACATTTAGCACTTCCATATAGGAACATCTGAATAACGAATGCTTCCTTTCCCATCGTCATTATGGGTTCTTACAATACACACAAAACAACCTTGTTAGAGGTTAGGTCAGCAAACACAATGGAAAGATTGAAGAGGGTACCAAGTGTCTAATTCCTTAACATTTATATCTGTATTAAATGGGAATTCTAACAAAGCCTGTTACTACCTCCCCTTGTAATAAGTAGCAGATTTAACTATCTATTTTTCTAATCATATTCCCAGAGGCTAAAAGCCCAGGAAATATTTAACTATCATGACTTGTTTTTCTCTCCCATTCTCTGGGCAGAGCATTTTAATCTGATAAAGAGAAGAAACCCAGAAAGAGATTCATTTGTGTTGCATTAAATGGCCATACAAATGTCAGTTGATTTTTTTTTAAAAAAGAACATAGCTGCTTCTTGCATTCGATCTTGCTAACTTCTACAGGTAAATCTGCAGTGTGGGAAGCGTGGTCTTTCACAGACTTCTTAACTATGATTAGACTTTATTTACTTAAGCCATATTTTACAGACATGGCTCCTTTTTGTGTCATGGAATGAATCGCAAGTCTCATCACTTGATTTGGTGAGGTCTAACCCCTGTGCCTGTGGACCTCCAACCAGTCCTTATAAGCCACACAAGCAAATGACCCTAGTTTTTTACTGTTTACAGAAGATTACGTGCCTCAAGTTCCCATCTCCCAAACTTTTATTTAACTGGGCCAATGTCTCTTCGGTAGCCTCATAGTTCAGGTACTTGTCAAAATCTGTTAGGATATGGAACACTTTTAAAACTATCTTCACATACAATTTTGTAAGTGTAACTAGTCATTTAAATATTGAGCATATGTAAAAATCAATACAAATTCAAATTATTTTCTCAAGTATCTATTCTGGTCTCCAGATAAATAAAATCATATATTCACACTTATATAAAATACTTCCCATCTTTATTTATCACTTAATGATCAAGAGCTCAGGCTCTGGAACCAGATGCAATGGCTCTGCAGTGACCGCGATGACTGCGTGTGATAAACAAGGTACAGGACGCCTTGTGATTTCTGGGCTTCCTGCTGTCATCATCTGCACTATTATTACCATTGCTATTGCTACTACTGCAACTGTCACCATGTTTACCAAAATATATTTGTTTATGACGTCATCTGACAGACCAGTAACTAGAAACTTCTTGGTGAGGCAGCTCTTACAATCAACTCTCACCTTTCTGCTCATAAACTCAGGTTAAACTCAAGCTTTCGTCAAACGCAGAAGATCCTGAGGTGACTTAAGATCATTATTGACATTAATATTCCTGGATTAGCCCAGCAACAGAGAAGAGATTGAGTTAAACATTTGCTAGTTCTAGAGCATTCCTTAATGATGGACAAGTGTGTATGCACATCAGCATTTAAACACAGGCCTCATTAAAAAAACTGGTTTTTCTATTTTCCTCCTGATAAACAGGGTTATTGTTAAATTAGCAGGTTGATGTTTCATTACGATGTGTAAGTGTAACACTCATTTGGTTAAGAATGATGTCAAATCATCTGATAAATACATATACCTTTTCAGCTTATCTCCTTATGTTTTAAAATAAAGTAGAAAGAAGTCATCACAGAAATATATATATTATATATAATGAAAAAAGGAAGAAATGCTTTGTTTTTGGTTCCTTCAGAAAAGAGGGTTTAAAAATACAAGATATTCTTCGCTATGGCTAGAGTAGGTGTCCAGAGAGTAACTCTCTTTCTCCTCATGCCACACGGCAATGTGCCCAGCTAAAGAATGTTCTAGGATCATGTTGAAAATGTCTCTTCTGAGAAGAGTAAAAACAGCACAGGCACCTCATTAAATACCAGTGCATTGACCACAGTCTTCCTTTCAAGAAGAAGACAGATCACAGAAAAGTTATTTGGCTATTTTTAAATATTTAAAGAAAAACAGAACTTCGAGCTTCCATTGTATATAAGAAGAATTGCTTGAAATACCTCCATAAACATATGCCAGAGCATTAAAGGCTATTCGTTTCACTGGACATGAATCATGAGGTACCAAAATGTCTGCACATACCATCAGTATACATTTCCCATAAAAAGGGGAACTATTTTCATGTATCCTGAAAATACACTTTCCTTAAACAAAATTTTAAGTGTCTCAAGGAGATGGAATGAATAGATTTTTCTTCCAAATACAACAAAGTTAAATAAAACTAGGTTTCTTCAGTAATAGATCACTTTGCAGATTTTTTCTCTCTCCAACATACAGAAAAAAGAAAGAAAGGAAAGAAAAAAAAAATCTTATCCTTCAAAAACCAGACCTGAAGTGCAGAGCTCAGTACCAGGAGTCAGGCCAAGGACAGGCAGAACAAACTTATCAGGAGTCATGATGAAGACTATTCCATTAATCCTGTTTGAAGTTGAAGGTCAACCCTAGCATCACCATCCATAAGGGCTAACTATGACATTGGCCAAGTCTCTTACCCATAACTTATAAAATGTCTAAGTGAGAGAGTAAGGTGATGGTGTCGAGATGATGTTCAGTACAGATGAACTGTTCATGTGCAAAGAGGCCATCAGAGGCCAGCTAGATGAAGTTCAAGTCTTGATGATTTAAACATAAATCTTATTTCAGTAAAGCTAAAAACTGAAGAATATTACATCAAAGAAGTCATGAAATCCTGGGAATTGGTAACATATGAAGCATCCTTCTTAGGCATTCGCTCAACAGAAAGTGGAGGAGGATGAGGAGGGCATCCTTTGCCTTTCTGATCATTTCATCCCTCGACAAGAGACATCCTATGTCACATCTGCCCATTTGTCAAGGGACAATCCTGGCTGCTTCACTGGCCTTGATATGTCCTCTCTGTCCCTATGCCTTGCCCAGTTTTCCCACTTCTGACACCGTCCATGAGAAGAGGCAGGATCCAGACTAAGTGTGCCAGATGGAAATGTACTCTGAAAAAGATTTTTTTTTTTTAATATTTATCTCTGCCAGAGAAAATGTGGCTTTCCGTTTACCTTTATTCCCCTGAGCACTGCCACCTTGGCCAAACTGATTACTACACGACGAAGGATGTTCCGGTCTACTGATTACTACACGACGAAGGATGTTCTGGTCTTTAATCATTACTAGGCATAGTCACCGGTATTTATAAGGTCCTCCTCCCTCAGTCAGAGGGTTTCCTTTTAAACAAAATTTCAGTCAGTGCCCACAATATGCCAGGTACTTTCCAATTTACCATACTCCCTAAGTTGCCAGAGGCCAATTTTACTAGAATAAAAAATTCTGAAAAATTCAACTGCATACTGTTTAGGCTTGCATCATTTTCAGAAGAGTAGAAATGCCTGGAGTGGGCTGCACATCTGCTCAACAAGGGGCTCAAGTTGTCTAGCTGTGCCATTCAAATCCATCCTTCCCGGGCTAGATCTGGCAGTGTCCATGTAATGGGAAATGTCTGCTCTAAAATCAGTATTAATGGGAACAACTCTGGGTCACACTGCGAGCTACAACTTCCAGGTCAGAGGCAAAAATTCCATTGGTTGCCACTCATCTGGGAGAACAGTCCAGGAGAACACTGGGAACCTGCGGTCTCATGTGTCTCTCTCACTGTCCCCCAAGACTGAGCTGCCCGCCATTCTCTTGCCTCCATGACTTTTCACCCACCTGGCAAAATTAAGAAAGTCAGCCACTCCCCCATTTCAAGGTAAAGGGAGGATACCAAGAGTAATACTTCTACCTGGAACTCATTACTGTGCAAGGGTACGGAGTAATACTTCTACCTGGAACTCATTACTGTGCAAGGTACTGAGTAATACTTCTACCTGGAACTCATTACTGTGCAAGGTACTGAGTAATACTTCTACCTGGAACTCATTACTGTGCAAGGTACTGAGTAATACTTCTACCTGGAACTCATTACTGTGCAAGGTACTGAGTAATACTTCTACGTGGAACTCATTACTGTGCAGGGTACTGAGTAATACTTCTACCTGGAACTCATTACTGTGCAAGGGTACGGAGTAATACTTCTACCTGGAACTCATTACTGTGCAAGGTACTGAGTAATACTTCTACCTGGAACTCATTACTGTGCAAGGTACTGAGTAATACTTCTACGTGGAACTCATTACTGTGCAGGGTACTGAGTAATACTTCTACCTGGAACTCATTACTGTGCAAGGGTACGGAGTAATACTTCTACCTGGAACTCATTACTGTGCAAGGTACTGAGTAATACTTCTACGTGGAACTCATTACTGTGCAGGGTACTGAGTAATACTTCTACCTGGAACTCATTACTGTGCAAGGGTACGGAGTAATACTTCTACCTGGAACTCATTACTGTGCAAGGTACTGAGTAATACTTCTACCTGGAACTCATTACTGTGCAGGGTACTGAGTAATACTTCTACGTGGAACTCATTACTGTGCAGGGTACTGAGTAATACTTCTACCTGGAACTCATTACTGTGCAAGGGTACGGAGTAATACTTCTACCTGGAACTCATTACTGTGCAAGGGTACTATACTTTCCTGAGGGACCCCCCTGAGAAATAGACAATATCATTTCACAATCAAGTCCGCTGGGTGGGATCAGTTGGGAAATGTTGCTTGGAAATGTTTTTCTCCAAACCCACTAATCTTTTTCTAACTCAGGTGTCCCAAGATAGATCCTTTGACCTAACACAGAACAGAAATGTTGTTACTTGATATAAGACTCTTCCATACATCAAGTACAGTGTGATTATTTAGCTGGATTCTAAGGGTGTCCCATTCCACAAAATACCAAACAAATTACAGATTCCAAAGGACTAAACTTCTTACTTATTTTCATTTGCCCACTTTTACCTTTCTTTCCATCCATACTAGTTCTCAGATGAATTTCAATCAATTGACAGTTTATTCTAGACAACTAATTCTACAAACAAGCAATAGCTAAAATTTTGGAAATATGTATCATGAGGCTACAAATAAAATCATCAGGACATTATCACTTAGTAAAGACAATTTTTTTGTTGTTCAATTTGGGATAGTCTTACTTAACCACATGTCCTCAAATTCTAAGCTCTACTATCTGATTAAGGACTGTGGAGGTTACACAGCCCAGAAAACAATTTCATTCTTTAAAAAAAAAAAAAAAAAAATATATATATATATATATATATGTATATATTTGTCAGAGAGAGAGAGGGAACAAGCAGGGGAAGTGGAAGAGGAACAGAAAGAAGCAGGCTCCCCATGGAGCAAGGAGCCCGATGCAGGACTTGATCCCAGGACTCTGGGATCATGACCCGAGCCGAAGGCAGATGCTTAACCCACTGAGCCACCCAGGTGTCCCATTCTTTCCTCTAGTGAAAGTTCATACTTATGCCTAAAATACTGTCCAATTTCAGGGAACACACAAGTACTCACTTGTTTAGCCTTGGTCTTTGTGATGGTGTCAGAAATGGGTTTTTTCCTCTCCTTCACAGCAGTTTTAGAAAATAATTCCTCAAATTCATGACAATCTATGGATGGCTCTTCAATTTTTTCCCAAATAAGTGAAGCACTGGTGTCTCTAAAGTTAAGCAGAAGACCAATGAGACCGCCGTCCAACCGAACGCAAAGACATCATCATGAGCATACACAGCAACGAAGAACAGAAGGAAAGAAGCGCAAGAGAGTAACAGAGGATGAGAGGAAGTCAGGGCGGAAGGAGGGCAGCAGGACGGGAAGACAGGCAAAAGGACACAAAGAGGGCAAGAGGCAGACAACAGGAGGGAAGAATACGTTTTTTTCTTTTTAAGACTGCCACTCATTCTATCAACTTGTTGAGAAAGTTAAAATACCATCCATACAGAATGAAACCTTTGTCTAGAAAAAATAATTGCCAGGAATCCTTAGTGATCAAGTCACTTTATAAAAATGTAGAAGAAAAAACCTCTCAGTATAAGCTATAACGGCAGGAAATGTGGGATATATCACCATTTCAACTTGACTCATCAGTATGCGTGGGTTTAAAAAAGGAATTATTTTATAATCCGACGTGGCATCCTCCCTCTCTGGACCACTTCCTTTACCCCACTTTTATCTGACTTCAGCCTGCAGGTTCATGTCATACCACCTAAAAAGAAGAGACCTATTGCTTTTTTTTTTTTTTTTTCCCCCGAAGCAAAGGAACAACAAAATAAAACAACTTCATAAAAGTATCTGGATACAATGAGTTTAGAGTATGGTTTGAAATGATGCATCAGTGTATATCAGTGATATGGCAATTACACAAAAATGAGCTGCAAAGTTAAAAGTAATCCAACTATAAAGACTCTTCTCCCCTGATGTGATTCGGGTGAAGAGAAAATCAATGTAACAGAGGAGAAGGAGGCCTGGTAAATATCCCAGTCTAAATGCATGCCATATCATATAAAAAAAAAAAAAATTCAAGGAATCATGAAAAGTTAGAACAAAGAAGCCCAGGGAAGTTTAAAAAGCACGTTCTGTCCCCTGCTGGCATATTCCTCAGCCATGTGTCCCAGGGATCAGGGGACATCAGCTACAGATGATGCCTGGGTAAGGACGGCCCCAGCCTACCTGGTGGGAAGTATTCTTTTATAAATGTCATTCCCAAGTATGATTTTATGACTTCACAGTGCGTCACTGATTATCTACAGAAATGCCAGGAAATTCTCAGAACTCAATTATTTCACACATGACATGTGGATATGTGTCTTTTTGTGTAGCACATCTTGGAAGAGAAACACTACTGCAAATAAAATGGAATAGTATAACAAGACTGTGCCTTCAAAAAATGCAAAAAAAAACCCATCTTGAGGATCTGATTTATATTTACAAGCTATTTTTCAGAGTGATGTTCTGGAACCAGACAATAGAGCATGCAGGCTAAGAAAAATATACCCCTCCATTTTTCCAAGATTAATGAGTAACTATACAGAACCTACATCTTATACACTGATATACATATGTCGTTTGTCTTATACCTCTGATGCTTCTGGAGAAAAGTCTAAAATTTTAAATAACGGATACTTCACTAAATATTAATGTAAAAAACAATCTAAAGACAAGTTTCAGAACAGTATTTAAAAAATACATTAAATTATAATTTCCCCAAGAGTTTTAAAGGCAAATGTTCCCTCATATTGACAAACTGTGAACAGATGAGCACCAGTTCATGTTACCTTTTACTATGAAGTTGAATTCTCGTCCAATACAGAGGCTTCATGGGCCGACAAGGCTCTACTGGCTGCTTCCTACTCCCTCTGTCTTGGTTGAGCCCTAATCCAAACAAGCCAGCGGGCAACGGAGGAGGAAGAAAGCCACACACTTGTGGTGCTGATAAAGTGCTACTTCCAGCTTGAAGGGGGGAGGGGAGGGCCTGATCCAGGAAGAAGAGGGGGTGGGGGAATGCCTGTCCCAGAAGTGGCAGGGGGAGCTGGAACAGATGTGATCCCCATACCTGGCAGAGGAGGAGGTGGAGGAATCCCAAGTCCAGGCAAAGGAGGGGGAGGAGGTATTCCCACTTGGGAAAGAGGTGGGGGAGGAGGTATTCCTTCACCTGGTAGGGGAGGGGGAGGAGGTATCCCCACTCCTGGAAGAGGCGGGGGAGGGGGTATCCCCACTCCGGGAAGAGGCGGGGGAGGGGGTATCCCCACTCCTGGAAGAGGCGGGGGAGGGGGTATCCCCTCTCCGGGAAGAGGCGGGGGAGGGGGTATCCCCACTCCGGGAAGAGGCGGGGGAGGGGGTATCCCCTCTCCGGGAAGAGGCGGGGGAGGGGGTATCCCCACTCCGGGAAGAGGCGGGGGAGGGGGTATCCCCACTCCGGGAAGAGGCGGGGGAGGGGGTATCCCCACTCCGGGAAGAGGCGGGGGAGGGGGTATCCCCACTCCGGGAAGAGGCGGGGGAGGGGGTATCCCCACTCCGGGAAGAGGCGGGGGAGGGGGTATCCCCACTCCGGGAAGAGGCGGGGGAGGGGGTATCCCCACTCCGGGAAGAGGCGGGGGAGGGGGTATCCCCACTCCGGGAAGGGGAGGGGGAGGAGGTATTCCCTCACCTGGCAAAGGAGGGGGAGGAGGTATTCCTTCACCTGGCAGGGGAGGGGGAGGAGGTATTCCCACACCAGGCAAAGGGCGAGGAGGTGGTGGTAGCATTTCTGTACCAGGCGGAGGAGGAGGCGGGGGGATGGCTGTACTGGGAGGAGCAGGCCCTGTTGTGCCAGGGAGAGGGGGAGGTGGGGGGAGCATCATGCCCATTCCAGGCATGGAGCCGGAAGACTCTATACAAGGCAGAGGTGGTGAGGGTTGGATGCTATGGCTGTTTTCAAAGGAAGAGAAAACAGAGTGCTGCTGGCTGGTTTCAGACTCGGTATGAAGAGAAGGGCGGGAAGGCTGTGACCCGGCCTGTCCTTGACTGTCGGACCACGGAAGGGGCGGAGGTGGTGCAGGCAGGGTGGGCTGATGCGTGTCAAGCTGTACTGATATTCGCCTTGGAGACACAATCAGAGAGATCTCGGAGCAGAACTTTGTCTGAGGTCCAGAAGGTGAGGAGGGCAGAGCTGAGTCTCCATGGCCAGGCCCTGGGGCACAGGGAGGACACCCCGGTTGCGCGCAAACAGAAGGCAGTGGTGGTCTCCCAGCCTCTTCCGTCGGGGACGTCTGGATGGACTTTGCCTGTAAAATCCTTTCATGACGTCCGTCCTTTTCTCCTAACCTGAGAGCTTCAAGACAGACACCTTCTAAGGGTGCCACTCCATTCTGAGCCCCGTGATGGCCGCTGGCCACGTCCACATCCAGGGCAGGGTACTGCTTCTCCAGTGCGGCTATCTTGGTCCTCAGATCCTCGATGGTCTGTTCCAGCTGCTGAATGACAGTTGCTTGTCCTTCAGACTTCATGTCAAGAACTTCCTGAGGGGCAACAAAGTGTAGTTAAGAGAAAATAAGGATCAAAAAATATTAAAATGATGTTAAAACTTGCCAGATATATTCAGTTGTATATATATTTGCCAAATACATTTGTTGCAATACTTCCAGAAAGATTCCTCTGTAGAAAGATGCTATTAGTATTTCTATGTATCCCCTCTTCTCCACCCTTGGACTTCAAAATGCTTTACACGCATTACCGTAAAGTCCAAAGAGCCTTGTTTGTCTCATCTTTAAATGGTATCACTGAAGACTAGTAGACCACTGAGAACAGGAGAAAAAAATTCTGACTGACAAACCAATTTATTTCCAAGACAGCCGCCTCTCATACCTGCCCAGTAACACTTGCTCTTAACATACCCCCAAAACACATTTTAAATCCTTCGTTTTTCAAAAAGTTTTCCCTACTTTTTAAAGGTAGTCACTGAGAGAAATCTCCAATAAGATTATTGGAAATAGCTTCGACATCCGTAGGCAAGTGTATCATTTCACTTACATCACGTTTACTACCATTTTAATCTTTTACCGAAGGCACTCTAGAAAGTGATACCTGTGACTCTGCACAATTTATAAAGACATCTGATAACAACTGTGCCAATGTATGGGTCACCTCTAAATGGTGTCTTCCTTTCCCAAGGCATAGAATCAACCAGAAATCCTTTAAGAAAAACAGAATGCTGGGGCGCCTGGGTGGCTCAGTTGGTTAAGCGGCTGCCTTCGGCTCGGGTCATGATCTCAGGGTCCTGGGATCGAGCCCCGCATCGGGCTCCCTGCTCAGCGGGGAGCCTGCTTCCCTCTCTCCCCCTCTCCCTGCTACTCTGCTTACTTGTGCTCTCTCCCTAGCTCTCTGTCAAATAAATAAAATATTGAAAAAAAAAATAGAATGCTTTGGGGTCCAAAAAGGGGGAAGCCCAATGGGTAAATTAAATATGAATAACAGATGAACAAGATGCAAAGAGAAGAATAAGCCATGGATGGAAAAAAAAAAGTAGGAAAAAAGGAATAGGAGAAGGTAAAAGAGATGAGAGGACTAACTCTCCCTGGGGTCGTGCAGACCCGGATTTGCTCACTCAAGGCTGGAATACAAGGCAGGGACAATGTGGGAGAGCTCTCCTACTGAGAGCTCTTTCTCCACAGTGTCCCAGGGCTTTCCATAGATTAACCCAGTAGGGGCCTCCAAAAAGAGCCATAGTCCACACATCTATTACCTTCCCCACACAGGAGCCTGAAGCTGCCAATCCAGATCTGCTCTTGGAAGAATATAAGAAATAATAAGAAATAATGGAAGAATAATTTAAGAGATAATACCAAAATTATGTTAAGTGTAAAACTAAACTTATATCTGCCTTACCAAAGGTTAGGGGATCCAAGAAAACTCTCCACAAAATAAAAAATAAAATTTTTATTTCCCCTTTATTAAATCCAAAACAAATACCTATGTGACCCACCTGCAATGGATAAACTGCAGATGAACAAGAGAGAAATGTTCTTTCTGTAAGTGTATTTCCAATACTTACTATAAATGAAGCATTTTTGGGCTACATGTGTATCTGTTAAAAATCTTCAGAGCTAGTCCCCCATCCTTCCCACAGGAAGTAAAGAAACGATAAACTTAGTAGTTTTAATACTGACCCCTGTTACTTTTTGCCTGGAAACTCTCTCTCTTACTATAACATTTAACTTGCTTTACATCAGTTATGATGCTTTTTGAGAAGTACAGACACTTTTAAATTCAGAGGTATGCTCCTTACACGAAGTACTGTATTTCCCTATTGTCATATAACGCTGCATGGCCCTTACTATGGGAAGAAAAGTGAAAAGGAAACTAATTTGCTTTTCAACTAATAAAGGAATGTAATTCACTTTAAACAGTTGGTCAAAAATTTGAATGGCACTTGATATTTACTTGTAAAATAGATATTCATATATGTATTTAGATACTTTTTTGATACTTGTCATCAATGTCTACACAAAAGACTAAAGTATTACAAAGCATAGTATATTTTCTAAATAGTCCATGGTTAAAAAAAAAAAAAACTATAATGAACAGTATCTTTTTTGACTACTGTACTTCACTCCACTCTCCAATTAAGATGCTAGTAATTATAGAACAAACCAGAAGCCAAAAGACTGCTCCCAAATTAATCCCAATACAACATATAATTATTCAGTACTTCTTCCTTACCCTAGATTAGTAAAATGTATAGATTATTTTCATTTCTCCAGCGTAACCTTCAAAGTAAAAAGATTAGGTGATGAAAGGCACACACAAGGTAAATTCTGGAACAATTTTCTAAACTCATTTCTTAAATTACTGAGGCCAGCTCTTTATCATCATAGATCTAAATATAATGAAAGCACTATATGACCTCTCCTTCATAAGGCCATTACTCTCAGGAACAGGAAACGTAATAGGCTTTCCTAACACAGAGGAGAAGAAGACAGAAACTTAGACAATATGCCAAAATGGAGGAATTCATCCCAAATGAAACAACAAGATAAGGTCATGACTAGAGATCTAACTAAAACAGATAGAAGTAATATGCTTAATGGAGACTTTAAACAACAATCATAAGGATATTCACTGGGCTGGAAGACTTCAGGGAAACATTTACCATAGAGGTGAGTTAAAAAACAATCAGTCAGAGGGGGAGGAGTCAAGATGGCGGAGAAGTAGCAGGCTGAGACTGCTTCAGCCAGCCGGAGATCAGCTAGCTAGCTTATCTAAAGATTGCAAACACCTGAAAATCCATCGGCAGATCGAAGAGAAGAAGAACAGCAATTCTGGAAACAGAAAAACAACCACTTTCTGAAAGGTAGGACCGGCGGAGAAGTGAATCCAAAGCGACGGGAAGCTAGACCCCGGGGGGAGGGGCCGGCTCCCGGCAAGCGGCGGAGCAACGGCGCACAAAATCGGGACTTTTAAAAGTCTGTTCCGCTGAGGGACATCGCTCCAGAGTCTAAACCGGGGCGAAGCCCACGTGGGGTCAGCGTGCCCTCAGGTCCCGCAGGGTCACAGAAGGATCGAGGGTGTCTGAGTGTCGCAGAGCTTGCGGGTATTGGAACGGGAAAGCCGGCTACAGAGACAGAGCCGACAGTGAGCTCACAGCTCCGGGTGACCTTGAACCGGTCGCAGGCTCGGTGAGCTCAGAGCGCGGCCGGAGGTCAGGCAGACGGGAGTGACTGGGCGCTGTTCTCTGAGGGCGCACTGAGGAGTGGGTCCTGGGCTCTCGGCTCCTCCGGGCTGGAGACCAGGAGGCCGCCGTTTGTATTCCCGTCCTCCGGAACTCGACGGAAAGCGCTCAGGGAACAAAAGCTCCTGAAAGCAAACCCCAGCGGATTACTCAGCCCGGCCAGTGGTAGGGGCGGTGCAATTCCGCCTGGGGCAAAGACACTTGAGAATCACTACAACAGGCCCCTCCCCCGGAAGATCAACAAGAAATCCAGCCGAGACCAAGTTCACCTACCAAGGAGTGCGGTTTCAATACCAAGGAGAGCAGCAGAATTCCAGAGGAGGAGAAAGCAAAGCACGGAACTCAGGGTTTTTTCCCTGTGATTTTTTTTTTAGTCTTGCAGTTAATTTAATTTTTTTCTTTTTCATTTTTTGTTTTTTTTTCTCACCTTCTGATAAAATTTTTTTTTAACTTTTACCTTTTTCGTTTTTAAGGTTTTTTAACTAGTTTATCCAATATATATATTTTTTATTTTTATATTTTTCTTATTTATTTTCTTTTTTTAAATTCTTTTCTTTTTCTTTTTTCTTTTTTTTTTTTCTTTCTTCCTTTTTGAACCTCTTTTTATCCCCTTTTTACCCCCTCACGATTTGGGATCTCTTCTAATTTGGTTAAAGCATATTTTCCTGGCGTTGTTGCCACCCTTTTAGTATTTTCCTTGCTCCTGCATATACTCTTATCTGGACAAAATGACAAGACAGAAAAATTCAACACAAAAAAAAGAACAAGAGGCAGTACCGAAGGCTAGGGACCTAATCAATACAGACATTGGTAATATGTCAGATCTAGAGTTCAGAATGACAATTCTCAAGGTTCTAGCCGGGCTCGAAAAAGGCATGGAAGATATTAGAGAAACCCTCTCGAGAGATATAAAAGCCCTTTCTGGAGAAATAAAAGAACTAAAATCTAACCAAGTTGAAATCAAAAAAGATATTAATGAGGTGCAATCAAAAATGGAGGCTCTCACTGCTAGGATAAATGAGGCAGAAGAAAGAATAAGTGATATAGAAGACCAAATGACAGAGAATAAAGAAGCTGAGCAAAAGAGGGACAAACAGCTACTGGACCACGAGGGGAGAATTCGAGAGATAAGTGACACCATAAGACTAAACAACATTAGAATAATTGGGATTCCAAAAGAAGAAGAAAGAGAGAGGGGAGCAGAAGGTATACTGGAGAGAATTATTGGGGAGAATTTCCCCAATATGGCAAAGGGAAGGAGCATCAAAATTCAGAAGGTTCAGAGAACGCCCCTCAAAATCAATAAGAATAGGCCCACACCCCGTCACCTAATAGTAAAATTTGCAAGTCTCAGTGACAAAGAGAAAATCCTGAAAGCAGCCCGGGAAAAGAAGTCTGTAACATACAATGGTAAAAATATTAGATTGGCAGCTGACTTATCCACAGAGACCTGGCAGGCCAGAAAGAGCTGGCATGATATTTTCAGAGCACTAAACGAGAAAAAGATGCAGCCAAGAATACTATATCCAGCTAGGCTATCACTGAAAATTGAAGGAGAGATTAAAAGCTTCCAGGACAAACAAAAACTGAAAGAATTTGCAAACACCAAACCAGCTCTACAGGAAATATTGAAAGGGGTCCTCTAAGCAAAGAGAGAGCCTACAAGTGGTAGATCAGAAAGGAACAGAGACCATATACAGTAAGGGTCACCTTACAGGCAATACAATGGCACTAAATTCATATCTCTCAATAGTCTCCCTGAATGTTAATGGGCTAAATGCCCCTGTCAAAAGACACAGGGTATCAGAATGGATAAAAAAACAAAACCCATCTATATGTTGCCTCCAAGAAACTCATTTTAAGCCCGAAGACACCTCCAGATTTAAAGTGAGGGGGTGGAAAAGAATTTACCATGCTAATGGACATCAGAAGAAAGTAGGAGTGGCAATCCTTATATCAGATCAATTAGATTTTAAGCCAAAGAATATAATAAGAGATGAGGAAGGACACTATATCATACTCAAAGGGTCTGTCCAACAAGAAGATTTAACAATTTTAAATATCTATGCCCCCAACGTGGGAGCAGCCAACTATATAAACCAATTAATAACAAAATCAAAGAGACACATCAACAATAATACAATAATAGTAGGGGACTTTAACACTCCCCTCACTGAAATGGACAGATCATCCAAGCAAAAGATCAGCAAGGAAATAAAGGCCTTAAACGACACACTGGACCAGATGGACATCACAGATATATTCAGAACATTTCATCCCAAAGCAACAGAATACACATTCTTCTCTAGTGCACATGGAACATTCTCCAGAATAGATCACATCCTCAGTCCTAAATCAGGACTCAACCGGTATCAAAAGATTGGGATCATTCCCTGCATATTTTCAGACCACAATGCTCTAAAGCTAGAACTCAACCACAAAAGGAAGTTTGGAAAGAACCCAAGTACATGGAGACTAAACAGCATCCTTCTAAAGAATGAATGGGTCAACCGGGAAATTAAAGAAGAATTGAAAAAATTCATGGAAACAAATGATAATCAAAATAGAACGGTTCAAAATCTGTGGGACACAACAAAGGCAGTCCTGAGAGGAAAATATATAGCGGTACAGCCTTTCTCAAGAAACAAGAAAGGTCTCAGGTACACAACCTAACCCTACACCTAAAGGAGCTGGAGAAAGAACAAGAAAGAAACCCTAATCCCAGCAGGAGAAGAGAAATCATAAAGATCAGAGCAGAAATCAATGAAATAGAAACCAAAAAAACAATAGAACAAATCAACGAAACTAGGAGCTGGTTCTTTGAAAGAATTAATAAAATTGATAAACCCCTGGCCCAACTTATCAAAAAGAAAAGAGAAACGACCCAAATAAATAAAATCATGAATGAAAGAGGAGAGATCACAACTAACACCAAAGAAATACAAACTATTATAAGAACATACTATGAGCAACTCTACGCCAATAAATTTGACAATCTGGAAGAAATGGATGCATTCCTAGAAACATATAAACTACCACAACTGAACCAGGAAGAAATAGAAAGCCTGAACAGACCCATAACCAGTAAGGAGATTGAAACAGTCATTAAAAATCTCCAAACCAACAAAAGCCCAGGGCCAGACGGCTTCCCGGAGGAATTCTACCAAACATTTGAAGAAGAACTAATTCCTATTCTCCTGAAACTGTTCCAAAAAATAGAAATGGAAGGAAAACTTCCAAACTCTTTTTATGAGGCCAGCATCACCTTAATCCCAAAACCAGACAAGGATCCCATCAAGAAAGAGAGCTATAGACCAATATCCTTGATGAACACAGATGCGAAAATACTCAACAAAATACTAGCCAATAGGATTCAACAGTACATTAAAAGGATTATTCACCACGACCAAGTGGGATTTATTCCAGGGCTGCAAGGTTGGTTCAACATCCGCAAATCAGTCAATGTGATACAACACATCAATAAAAGAAAGAACAAGAACCATATGATATTCTCAATAGATGCTGAAAAAGCATTTGACAAAGTACAGCATCCTTTCCTGATCAAAACTCTTCAAAGTGTAGGGATAAAGGGCACATACCTCAATATCATCAAAGCTATCTATGAAAAACCCACCGCAAATATCATTCTCAATGGAGAAAAACTGAAAGCTTTTCCGCTAAGGTCAGGAACACGGCAGGGATGTCCATTATCACCACTGCTATTCAACACAGTACTAGAGGTCCTAGCCTCAGCAATCAGACAACAAAAGGAAATTAAAGGCATCCAAATCGGCAAAGAAGAAGTCAAATTATCACTCTTCACAGATGATATGATACGATATGTGGAAAACCCGAAAGACTCCACTCCAAAACTGCTAGAACTTATACAGGAATTCAGTAAAGTGTCAGGATATAAAATCAATGCACAGAAATCAGTTGCATTTCTCTACACCAACAGCAAGACAGAAGAAAGAGAAATTAAGGAGTCAATCCCATTTACAATTGCACCCAAAAGCATAAGATACCTAGGAATAAACCTAACCAAAGAGGCACAGAATCTATACTCAGAAAACTATAAACTACTCATGAAAAAAATTGAGGAAGACACAAAGAAATGGAAAAATGTTTCATGCTCCTGGAGTGGAAGAATAAATATTGTGAAAATGTCTATGCTACCTAAAGCAATCTACACATTTAATGCAATTCCTATCAAAGTACCATCCATCTTTTTCAAAGAAATGGAACAAATAATGCTAAAATTTATATGGAACCAGAAAAGACCTCGAATAGCCAAAGGGATATTGAAAAAGAAAGCCAACGTTGGTGGCATCACAATTCCGGTCTTCAAGCTCTATTACAAAGCTGTCATCATCAAAACAGCATGGTACTGGCACAAAAAAAAGACACATAGATCAATGGAACAGAATAGAGAGCCCAGAAATAGACCCTCAACTCTACAGTCAACTAATCTTCGACAAAGCAGGAAAGAATTTCCAATGGAAAAAAGACAGCCTCTTCAATAAATGGTGCTGGGAAAATTGGACAGCCACATGCAGAAAAATGAAATTGGATCATTTCCTTACACCACACACAAAAATAGACTCAAAATGGAGGAAGGACCTCAATGTGTGAAAGGAATCATCAAAATCCTTGAGGAGAACACAGGCAGCAACCTCTTCGACCTCAGCCGCAGCAACATCTTCCTAGGAACAATGCCAAAGGCAAGGGAAGCAAGGGCAAAAATGAACTATTGGGATTTCATCAAGATCAAAAGCTTTTGCACAGCAAAGGAAACAGTTAACAAAATCAAAAGACAACTGACAGAATGGGAGAAGATATTTGCAAACGACATATCAGATAAAGGACTAGTGTCCAGAATCTATAAAGAGCTTAGCAAACTCAACACCCAAAGAACAAATAATCCAATCAAGAAATGGGCAGAGGACATGAACAGACATTTCAGCAAAGAAGACATCCAGATGGCCAACAGACACATGAAAAAGTGCTCCATATCACTCGGCATCAGGGAAATACAAATCAAAACCACAATGAGATAACACCTCATACCAGTCAGAATGGCTAAAATCAACAAGTCAGGAAATGACAGATGCTGGCGAGGATGCGGAGAAAGGGGAACCCTCCTACACTGTTGGTGGGAATGCAAGCTGGTGCAGCCACTCTGGAAAACAGCATGGAGGTTCCTCAAAATGTTGAAAATAGAACTGCCCTATGACCCAGCAATTGCACTATTGGGTATTTACCCTAAAGAGACAAACGTAGTGATCCAAAGGGGCACATGCACCCGAATGTTTATAGCAGCAATGTCCACAATAGCCAAACTATGGAAAGAACCTAGATGTCCATCAACAGATGAATGGATCAAGAAGATGTGGTATATATACACAATGGAATACTATGCAGCCATCAAAAGAAATGAAATCTTGCCATTTGCGACAACATATCATGCTTAGCGAAATAAGTCAAGCAGAAAAAGACAACTATCATATGATCTCCCTGATATGAGGAAGTGGTGATGCAACATGGGGGCTAAAGTGGGTAGGAGAAAAATAAATGAAACAAGATGGGAATGGGAGGGAGACAAACCATAAGTGACTCTTAATCTCACAAAACAAACTGAGGGTTGCTGGGGGGAGGGGGTTTGGGAGAAAGGGGTGGGATTATGGACAGTGGGGAGGGTATGTGCTTTGGTGAGTGCTGTGAAGTGTGTAAACCTGGTGATTCACAGACCTGTACCCCTGGGGATAAAATGATATGTTTATAAAAAATTAAAAAAAATAAAAAATAAAAAATCAGTCAGAAATGAAAAATGAAATAACTGATATTCCAAACAGACTGAATGCAATGAACCCAAGGACAGAATAAGCAAAGGAATGAATAACTGATATAGAAGACAAAATAATGGAAAATAATGAAGCTGAAGAAAAGAAAAAGATGAATTATGGAACACAAGAACAGATGTAGGGAACTCAGTGACCCCATCAAATGTAATGATATTTGTATTACAGAAGTCCCAGAAGATGAAGAGAGAAAAGAGGGGGCAGAAAATTTACTTGAAGAAATCATAGCTGAATATTTCCCTAATCTGGGGAAGGAATACAATGAAAGCCACACAAAAGGACATGAAGGAGAAGGAAAAGAAGAGGAAGAATTCATCCTAAATCATAACACCCTAGCACAATAGCAATGTCTACATTTCTTTCTACATGGATTTATGCTCCCACATTTACAAGCCAACTAGTCCGACATAGCACTCAAAGCCAATGATCATAGGAGGTCATAGTACCAGCGACTGGAAAGATTCCTGAGATTTTCAGCCTTTCTAATTACTTATATAGCCAACAGGAAAAAGGTTTTAAATAATCCCATTAAACATGATATACCAGAAAAAGGCTTTTTAAATGGAATCAAGACAATTTGGCAGTTACTGTGGATTGACTTTCCCAACCTCCAGCTCCCTCTCCTTCTACGTGCAGAACAGAAACTACATTTACAGGTCCCCTTGCAGTTACATTCCTCCAATTAGATGCAGGTACACTGAGATTTAGACAGTGGAATGAGAGAGGAGCCATGCTCCAGTGTCCCTAAATGTTCTGCTAGCTCAAGACCTGCCAGCGGAAGCTGCTCTGGAACAACATTCCACCGTCCACTCTCCAGTTTCCATTGGTAGCCTCAACGCCTTTAGCTTCCCTGGTATACCAGTTGTATATGATCCCTCTGAAAAGTTTCAGCCTAGAAGTAGATCTTTCAAACTTTTTTTTTTTAAGATTTTATTTATCTGACAGAAGAGAGAGAAACAGCGAGAGAAGGAATACAAGCAGGGAGTGTGGGAGAGAGAGAAGCAGGCTTCTGCCCAAGCAGGGAGCCTGATGTGGGGGCTCGATCCCAGGACCGTGGGATCATGACCTGACCTGAAGGCAGATGCTTATTGACTAAGCCACACACGTGCCCTGCTTTCAAACTTTCTAACCTTTTCATGAAAAAGTTAACTTTATGTTGTAAACCCTGTTTAATATATCTAGTATGCTGTCACACAGACAGCATGTCCACACAGCCCCTTGGGAGCCATTTTCAACAGCAAAACTGCCCCAAAAAGCACAAAAATGCAAACACGGCACTAAACAAGGCCATGAAAAGCACACTCGGTTATAAGATGAGAATTGAAATAAGTAGGCAGGCTTCATCTCCACTGGGAGCGAATGTGTCAGACGACTCAAGTGTTTTGCCCCGCTGTGGGTGTCTGGGAATGACCATGAAAGCAACTGCAGTATTGATTTTGGAGTTACAAATACATGTTAGTGAGCAGGAGAATTTGCAGATATGAACTCGGGCGGGGGAGAGGATAGATAAATAAATAAATTATATATATATGTATATAAATATATATATTTTTTTCAAGAATAGAATATGGAGGGAAAAGGTTCCTCCTGTAAGCACCTTGAGGTGATCTATAAAAATGTTACACTAATAAGTCAAGCAGAGAAAGACAACTATCATATGATCTCCCTGATACGAGGAAGTGGTGATGCAACATGGGGGCTTAAGTGGGTAGGAGAAGAATAAATGAAACAACAAGGGATTGGGAGGGAGACAAACCATAAGTGACTCTTAATCTCACAAAACAAACTGAGGGTTGCTGGGGGGGGGGGCTTTGGGAGAAGGGGGTGGGATTATGGACATTGGGGAGGGTATGTGCTTTGGTGAGTGCTGTGAAGTGTGTAAACCTGGTGATTCACAGACCTGTACCCCTGGGGATAAAAATATATGTTTATAAAAAATAAAAAATTATAAAAAAAAAATGTTACACTATTCACTTGACCCAGAAGATCCTACAACATCATGCAAATCAAGAAGTTCAAATTTTCTTGTTCACTTTAAGAACATTTGTGAAACCACCAGCGTATACATATGGGAAAATCCACTAAGTATCTGGAAGATGTCCCTTTACAGAAGCAATGGGTGCCATTCCATAGTTACGATGGTACAACAAGTAAGTGTGCCCTGGCCAAAGAATAGAGCTGGGCACAGGGTCAGTGACCCAAAAAGAAGGCTGAATTTTTGCTGCACGTGATTAAAAATGCAGACAGTAATGCCGAACTTAAGGGTTTAGATGTAGATTACCTGGTCACAGAGCACATCCACGTAAACAAAAGTCCCCAGACACATACGGCCAGATTTGTGGCGCTCACAGAGTAACCCATACACGAGCTCCCACTGTCACACTGAGATGATCTTTACTGAAAAGTAAAAAGTTGTTTCTAAAAGAAGAAAATAAGGAAACAAAAACGTACAACCTATGATTAAATGCAACATAAAATAAATGCAAATAAGTGGGGTTTTTTTAGTGGTAGGAAAAAAAGACCCTCTCTTCCTTAAATAAATAAATAGATAAATAAAGCACTTATATCCTTATTTCTAAAACAATTTTTTTCTCCTAATGGTAAGCATGAACAAATTGTTAGAATTAAGATGATTTAAGTGTTAATTTTCTACAGCACAAACTTGCTGGCAAATGTATATAATACCACAATATGACATCTTTCATGAAAAGATGGTCATTTTTTTATAGCATTGCAGAAATTCATCCTTTTCCCCAGTGACCTCTGACAATCCTATGATAAACAAACTTATCCCTTCAAACATAGATGTAGGTCGGGGATCATCTTTACCAAATCAACTAAGTCCATCAGGTACTCACTGATCCGTCACTTTCCATGTGAACCACCTTCCGGACTTCAGGAAATTCTACACCTTCATCTCACCTTCCACTCCATTTGCATCATGTGGTTAAAACATCCACGAACAATGACATGAATGGACACGGCCACACTAAAGCATGGTAGATACTAACAGATGGCCCAGGTTAAGGGGGGATAGATCTGGGGTTGGACCTAATTGCACAAACGGTCAATTTAGTAGAGTATATTGTTCTATTACATATCTTATTTTTTTCTTTCTTTCTTTTTTTGTAACTTATTTTTTTTTTTTTTTATTTTTTTTTATTTTCAGCATAACAGTATTCATTATTTTTTCACCACACCCAGTGCTCCATGCAATCCGTGCCCTCTATAATACCCACCACCTGGTACCCTTACTCCCACCCCCCGCCCCTTCAAACCCCTCAGATTGTTTTTCAGAATCCATAGTCTCTCATGGTTCACCTCCCCTTCCAATTTCCCCCAACTGCCTTCTCCTCTATATCACCTTACACGAGTTAGAATGGCCAAAATTAGCAACACAGGAAACAACATGTGTTGGAGGGGATGTGGAGAAAGGGGAACCCTCTTACACTGTTGGTGGGAATGCAAGTTAGTGCAGTATGGAGATTCCTCAAGAAATTAAAAATAGAGCTTCCCTATGACCCTGCAATTGCACTACTAGGTATTTATCCCAAAGATACAGATGTAGTGAAAAGAAGGGCCATCTGTACCCCAATGTTTATAGCAGCAATGGCCACGGTCGCCAAACTGTGGAAAGAACCAAGATGCCCTTCAACGGACGAATGGATAAGGAAGATGTGGTCCATATACACTATGGAGTATGATGCCTCCATCAGAAAGGACGAATACCCAATTTTTGTAGCAACATGGACGGGACTGGAAGAGATTATGCTGAGTGAAATAAGTCAAGCAGAGAGAGTCAATTATCATATGGTTTCACTTATTTGTGTAACTTATTTCTTAAACAAAGTGATCCCCTAGGGCACTCAGATAAGAAAAAGCCGAGAAAATAAGGGAGTGACACACCCCCTACGCTTCCCAGGTTTTCAAATGTAAAATAGAGCAAGAACCAGAACAGGGAAAGGACAGAGGAAATGGGAGAACAAAATGCAGACTTTGCAGTGAATATGGCAGAGAGAGCCGTGAGGTGCCAGGTGGTGGTGAAGTCAACAACTTCACAGAGAGTAAACAGCCGGCAAAGACGAAAGGCTGACATTTGTGGAGGGAACTGATTTGTAGAGATAATTATTATAGTTAAAGGACATGGGGAAAAGGTGGAGTGAGAGACAACCTGCTTCTCACATTAATCCCAATGTAGAGAGACCAAAACACCAATTTGCTGAGGTCCTAATTCCCCTCTGCGACCCTATCTCTACCTTCAAAATCCCAGCCCAAGTCTGTAACGACCCTCCTTTTCCACTGCCGGAAACAGCAGTTAAGGCTTTAACTGATTAACCCGTAAAATAAGGTCAGCCATCTATTCCTGTAGAGTAGCCAAATGTACGTAAGATTTTTGGTTTTGAATTCAGCGGAGAGTCTTCAAAGAATCTTATCTGACCTTCCTTATCCGGGGCTTTCGCACAGGGCTGGCTGCTCCCTGGGTACCACGGATTCCATCGCCCGGAGACGCTCTCTAGAGCTATTTGGCGGAGGCTGTGTTGCTTATAAGCAGTGAAGGGTTGGTTTCTATTTGGGTTATAGTTTTCCATTTTTTTCAAAGATTATTAAAGAAATTCCCATGGTAAATAACGGTTATTATCAAGAAAAAAATACTGCCTATTTTCTGGCCATTTGAACAAAAGTCCTCTCAGGGCCCACCCACAAACTCAGATTTAATCTCAAGAGCCTGCCAGGCGCTCTGTGGTCCATGGAAAGCCGTCAAGTTGAGGGCCTGTTCCTTGGGTCCTGTGCCTGGTACTTAATCTTCTCCTCACGGGTATAACTAGATACAGGCCTATCCGATCCTCAAAGGATTTGACAGTGCTAAAATGTACTTTCTGTTATCTCTAGACTTCTGCACTTTTTTTTCAAAAAGACGGCATTTCCAGTAATTGCGCGACCGTTTACCCAACACTAATGGTTCTAACTATTAAAAGTTAAAATAAACAAAATTTTTAAAAGGAGAGTAGGAAAAAAGTAATCTTTATAATTTTGTGCACAATCCAAATAATGGGTACAGACCTATAAACGGAAGAAAGATAACAAATCTATTTTAGTTATTCAAAACAGTATCTAATATACCTTATACATTACCAATGTTGAGATTATTTGTATTTTAAAGTATTACTTCAATCCCCTAAATCATTATAAGTAGTAAAGTCTGCCATCCACTTTGGCTGAACAATTATATACAATACATCAGCCAAAATTCTTCTATTCCTGTATAATCTTATATGTGGGTGGTGACCGTTAGTTTTATAAATTGTTTGAACACTTGCATATCACAAAATACAAGTTTCCATGAAAAAATAAAATGTTCACCAAAATTTTTTTCGAATTACAAGATTATCTGATTCCCAGAAAAAGAAACATTAACGTAACATTAAGGCTAAAACTGTCAAAAAGGAAGCCAAGATACACTCGAGTAAAGCTTTTGCTGAAAAGTTAATTTGCTTTGTCTTTGAAACTTTACTATGTTTATAATGTAAGCAAGATACTTTCGGAGCCTGGAATATAAAAAGACTATTGGTCAGTTAACACTGTGATAATTTATTCTGTAAGTGTTAATATGAGATATGAAATTTATTTTCTATCATATTCAGATTTCCAAGTTCTGCTAAATTCTAAGGCCAGGTTACTGCCAAGTTAGGATACCTTTAGACATCTGTAAAATATAAATCCTACTCTTCACAGAAGCATATAAATTCTCTATTTGTCATGATCTGAATTCTAAACACCATTCTAAGGGTTTTGAACAAACCAGGGGCCTTCCAGATTTACCATAAGCCAGGACAAGCTACACATGATTCTACAGGAAAGGAAATCCAGATTTTAAATAGAAAGATTATGGATAAAAATAAAGTACCAAGAATTTCAAGTTTGAAAAGGAATTTCAAGAAAGGAGGGAACATCAGAACATACGGTACGTAGAAAATAACTTACCTAGGTCTGCTTAAAGCAGAACATATTGTGGAAAAGAAGAGCTTCACACACAGAGAGCCCAGATAGCACCTCTGGGCCCCTCACCATGAAAAGATGATCTAGTGAAATTACCATCGCGTCAACAGGACTCTCTTCCCATCCCTTCCTTGCAGGGATGACAAATGAGAGGGATTCGTTAGAACTCATAACTGGCTGTATTCCTTTCAACATCTCTGTTGCTATAGTTGATAACCATCTGATCGATGGAAAGTCAACATCATTATTCCCAAAACCAAAGCAGAAGTCATGTGTTTGGGAGAGGGAGTCAGGAAAAAAAGAGTACGAAACAGTCGAGAGAACTTTCCTTCCTTCACACCCAGCTCATCTCCAACATCAAAGACTTCCTAAAAAGCAAAGCTTGGAGGACGTCAAATGGGATGGATTAGACACGTTAGCCAGAAAGCTGCCTTTCATCTCACCGTTCTCCTGCAACTGCTGTCCCAGGAACCCCTCCTGTTCTTCTCCTTGTCTGATTTTATACCTTCTCCTTCCCATTTCTTTTACTCTGTTCCCTCCTTTGGACTTTTTTTGGGGGTGTAGTTACTGTACACTTTGGGGTACAGTAACCGAAGACTTTGTCCTACTACCCTCTCTATGGATGTTGGGAGAGGACATCAATTTTTATGTGTTTAGTCTTCATCTCTGTATGATTATTTCCTAGTTTTCCTGTCCCATCAATACTTCACTTCCAAACTGTGACGGCTTAGCTATCATCGCTTTTTGATTACACTACATTTCCTTAAATGTGTAATGCATTTATTTCCAAAGAAATACCAGCTCCCTGCCTTGCAGTTTGCTTAGGTGCACTAACATCCTTCTGTCTCCTTTTCTAATCCTCTGGGCTCGTAATGTGGACCAGAATCACAAGGAGGACTTTTGAAGACACAAATTGCTAGTTCCGACCCTCAGAGTTTCCAGTTCCGTAGGTCTGCAGCAGGGCCTGGGGGTTCTCTTTTCTAACCAGTTCCCGAGGAATGCTAACGCGGCTGGTCCAAGGACCACACTTTGGAGAACTACAGTCCATGCCTACCCTGGATACGGCTACCTTGGGCTTAACTATTTTTCCAACCTCCAGCTGCTGCCTTCCCTTCCAGCAGATCGGCACGTTAGCTCAGATTCTCCTTACCTGACTGAAGGGATACGTGGAGAGTCTAATAACTGGTCCTGCTTCCTGGCTCTCCTTTCCCTCCTCCCATTAATTCCACATTCTCGTGCCAAGTAACTGTACCTTAAAATGCCAGCTCATGTGCTTTCTTGTTCAAAAACTTGTGGATCTTATGCTCATATGCTAAGTGTAAGTCTTTTTATTTATTTATTTTTTTTTTAAGATTTTATTTATTTATTTGACACAGAGAGATCACAAGTAGGCAGAGAGGCAGACAGAGAGAGAGAAAGGAGGAAGCAGGCTCCCTGCTGAGCAGAGAGCCCGATGTGGGGCTCGATCTCAGGACCCTGAGATCATGACCCGAGCTGAAGGCAGTGGCTTAACCCGCTGAGCCACCCAGGCACCCCAGCGTAAGTCTTTTTAAATCTCCTACTTGATTCATAAGTCTTCATAGCTTATAAAGAGTAGATATCCTATTACCTACCCTGCCCTACTACTGCGGGGTTACATCCACAGTTGTTACAAAGATTCACAGTTGTTACACTCTGTAGAGTGAATAACTACTGAGCGAACACTCAGCCATAAATCCCAAGGAAAATGCAGAGTTCAGTTCCTACGAGCCTTTGGCCATGACATTCTCGTCAACTGATAGATACATAGCCTTGTTTTCTCTACGTTTCTGTTTCAAGTCACCTCTCATAATCCATATTGTGGGTTTTCTAGCCTTTGTACTCACACAGGAGCACTGTACCTCCCGTCGGAATGAAGCGTAACTAACAGGTGTGTGGTCCCACTCTCCAGTCCGAGGGAGCGCCCCCACCCCTGCCGCACCCCGCCACAGGGCCCTGTCAACAGTGAGACCAACTGGAAGCACCAAGAGGCAAGGAATATGGCACCACATGGATTGCAATAAGGTATCTGTTCATAGTATGAGCTGAAACGAGAAGACAGAGTGTCATCTCGTTCCCCCTCGGCCGGCAGACGGCACGTAGGGCAACTCAAGTCGCTTCCCACTTTGCTCATGTCTCCAGATGAACGTGAAAGCCCGTGAGGACTGATCTGCCGGCCACAAATACCGCGGCTATGTATTCTGCAAATACAGCATCTACGAATAATGAGGATCAGCTAAACTATGAAAGCGACTTTCCAAACCAGATATAACAACAATACTAGTAACAGCTAACATTTTGAGAGCCTACTGTGTGCCAGGAACATATAAATTAATGCATTTAAATCTATGGCTTGGGGCGCCTGGGTGGCTCAGTGGGTTGGGCCGCTGCCTTTGGCTCGGGTCGTGATCTCAGGGTCCTGGGATCGAGTCCCGCATCGGGCTCTCTGCTCGGCAGGGGCCCTGCTTCCCTTCCTCTCTCTCTGCCTGCCTCTCTGCCTACTTGTGATCTCTCTCTGTCAAATAAATAAATAAAATCTTTAAAAAAAAATCTATGCCTTAAATTAAGGCATTTAAATCTCATGAAACGCCTTATGATAAAACTTTATAGATGAGAGAACTAAGGCACAGAGGGTAAGATACCATGCTCAGATTTGCCAGTTAAAAGAGTAAGTGGTGTTTATGCCCAGGGAAACTGATCCAAAGCCCACATCCTCAATCACTATGTATGCATAGAGGCCAATTTCCCACCACTCCCCAGGAAGCAACTTCTCCTCTAGTCAGTGTGGTCTCCTACTAATTAGTCATTCATCAGATATTTCCTGAGCTCCTAAAACATGTCAGGTCCCCTGTTTGATACAGAAAGGAAAAAGACAGTAAGAATAGTCTTGGTTATACGGAGCTTATGTCTATGAGACACACAAAATGCAACCATTATGGGAAAGTAAGTATAGGGGTCCCAGGGCAGGGATACCAAAAGGACTCTCCAGATTGAAGTCTTAGGGAAAGTGTCTAAATGGAAGTAAAATTTAACATGAATTTAGATTAATAAACAGGAATTAACTAGATTTTAAAGGGGGTAAGGGTAGGAGTACGAAAGAAACATATAAAAAGACAGATATGAAGCATCCCAACCTTAGGTTGTTTTTCAGAAAACTGGGGCATTTGTTGAAGGCTGGAACAAACCAGACGTCGGAAATGGTGGGTGGGGAGGCTGACGACCGAGGACGGCAAGGAAGAGCCTCCATGTCAAACTCAGGAGTCTGAATTTTCTTTCACAAATGCTAGGAACAGTCATTAAATGAGCCTTAGCAGATATCAGACATAAGTAAATCTGGATTTTAGAAAGATGACTCAAGGCATTGTGGAAGAAAGATTGGAGGGGATTAAGAGGGGAAATACAGAGCCTTCCTGGGGACTATCCCAGCGATGCCGATAAGACCGGCCCTGGGCAGAGGCCCAGGAGATGGAAAGCAGCCCGGCTGCCAGAGGAATAAACTGAGCCATTTCTTAACATCACCTGGTCACTGGGGCGACTGTGCCTGCCCTGTCCTCCTCCCCCAAACCCCCGGCCAAAACGCCACATTCACTTTCACTCTTGTGCCTTTTTCCTCTTTTCTCATCTGAAAGTCTCAGTCTCCTTCCCTCCACCTGTCCAAAAACGATCCCTCTGAAGACCTGATCCAAGCTGCGCCCTTCCTTAGAAGTTGTCCTTAATGACAATTTCTCAACAATATTCCTCTTTTTCGCCTTAAGTTCTGCAAAACAATATTATACTAAACGCCTCAGCAGAACCATGTGGCATCTGACCAATCATGTCCTGTATACGGAGGCGCCTGGGACCTCATAACCGCGTGCACTTCCCTCAGTACCTGCCACAAACACCTTGAACACAGCACTTCAAGAGATGTCCAATGAAGGATAAGCCCCCTTCGTACGTTAAGAACTTTTATCGCCTCAGCTCTTCTAGTTGCTTGAGCTGTTTGTCATTCTCTACAGGACATCAACAACACCGTCTGGCACAAATGAGGTTTCCACCATCTTAACGCTCAACAGAGCGAAGCTGTGACTTCATTCCACCTCCCAGCCCTAGTAAGAGACAACAACGCATAATTCTTTCCTCACATTCTCATCTCCAATTTTAACTGGTCTCCAGATGCTAACTTCTTTTCATTCTTAAAATTAACAGAACAGTTTTTCTCTTTATTTCTGCAGTTAAAATGTCTATATTCTCCTCTGAGCTAGATGGAGGTTTCCATAAAACGAAAATATATTTTCCGGAAAAAAAAAATTTTTCCCCTGAACATATTCTGGTAAATACCTTGCCCAAATGTTACCCATTTTCAATGTCAGCACCTTCACCAGAGTGTACTGCATCTCTACCCTTCGCAGCCACCTCTCCCCCTGCCCCACCTCCCATCCCCGCTCACCGGGTCAAAGTGTCCGGGAAACATCTAAGAACGACCAGTCTGAGGTAAACTCCAAGGACGACCAGGCTGACTCGTGTTCCCTCCCCTCAGACATCTCTCTCCTGCTCTCCTTTAACCCCCGTTTTTCTTACCCTGGTTTATATTTTAGTTGTTTACGTGTCTTGTAAATCATCATTTTGTAGGTTTTTAATAACCATGGAAACTCATACTGCTTTTTGCCTTAGTTGAGAAGGAACTCACATTAAAGAGTTTTTTCCAACCTTTTGATATGTGTGATATGTTCCAACAAAAAAGTGGCTTCTTGTTTTTATAAGTCTTCATCATCATCCTTTCAGAATTAATTCACCCCACACCTTTCTTGTGATCTGACCGATACTTCTTTTATTCTCTAAACTTTCCGATGCCAAGACACAGGGGAGTAATCCCTCAACCACCATCAACGAGGCCACCTCCCAACTGTTTCCTTGATTTGTCCCCAAATAAAGATGTTTCTGAAACAAATAATAAATTGTACGGAGTGGTTATTTCATGAAGAGCACTATCACAGACACTGTAAGGAGAACCAGTGGGAAAGAATATTTAATTCCTCAAATAGGTTTGCAATCAAATTAGGCATCAAGGGGGACCCAGGAGGTGATCAGAGCGGGATCCTAAGAGAAGCGTGTGTAAGCCAATTTCAAAGGAGGTTAAAATTGGACTGAGATCGGATTTTGCTGGTTATCTCAAGTCATAAGCATTTTGCTGACCTTTGAGAATTTATCTGCATATAAACAATACAACATATGGGGTAAGAGCACTGATACTGTTTAATTTCTTTTTATTTTATTCTTTTCTTTAATAAAAAGAAGTTACTATTGCAATAGTAACACTTTGTAGTAAACTTTGTAATAAAGTAATACTTTGTAATAGACATGGCTCTTCACAATTAATAAAAACCATAACGTGCAGAGACTCAACTTTCAACCGCCTGATATTATTACCAATTCTCACCCAAAGCTTGAATTTCTAAAGAGCAAATTTTATTTGTTTATTCTTTATCTTTCATCTAGTCCATCTGCATTAGAAAGGTGCGAGTTGTTTTAGGAAAAATGCTTCAAAACACAATTGTGTATGTATAGTTAACCCCTGATCAGCATGGGAGTTAGAAGCACACAGTCAAATATCTATGTATTACTTTTGACTCTCCCTAACTTAACTACCTATAGAGTGGAAGCCTTAGCCATAACTTAAACAGCTGATAAGCACACATTTTGTATATCATATGCATTATGTACTGCATTCTTAGAATAAACTACGCTGGATAAAAAGGAAATATTATTAGGAAAAATCATAAGGAAGAGAAAATACATTTCTAGTACTATACGTATGGGAACAAAATCCACATTAGGGGAACCTGCGCAGTTCAAACCCATGTAGTTCAAGGGTCAATGATAATTTCAAAAGCAAAAAGTTAGTTAAAAATGTGGCAGTAGCCAGTTTTGCTCTCATATCCTAATCTTTAATAGAGAAACAAACACTCTTAGAGATAATTATATATTGTAGAATGTAAAAGGGTTCACAGTTTAGTATTTCAAATACCAAAAAAAATATAAAACAGAATTCAAAGTCCTAGTACAGTTTTGTTTTTTTAATAATCCTTTTGACATTGAAGATTTTTTAGAGCGTACCGCTTGCAAACAAATAATCAATAGATGAGGTCCTAAATAAGGTAGTTTTATCTGAAAGCCTTCTAATTCCATAGGGCCATCAGTAAAAGCCCTCCGGGAGAAAGCTACAGTTCTTCCTTTCTGCTTGAATGCCAGCTGTGTTTGCTTTAAGCATCAGACTCTCTCCAGGCAACGCCACAGCCTTCCCCTCCTTTTAGTTGAGAAAAGGCTCTATGAGTCATGTGTTTTTTCTAGGGATATGGAGCTCTCAAAATTATTAAGTATGGGGAGAGAGTAAAAGTCAAAACTCATTCAATAAATTCCAGTGTGCTCAGATTGAGAGAACAGGTGCCTGAACTCACATCTGAAGAAAAGCTTAGAGGGCGCTATCCAACCCGGTTCCCTGCCTCTGACTAAGCAGTCCTGGAGATCTCGCATTACAACCACAGAAGAACTCGGGCAGCCTGGGATGGGCCAGAAACCCTCTTCTGTTCATCATTCATACAGAACAAACTGGCTTAAAACCTCGCATTGCCTCCAGTAGGGGTAATTTTTAGAGATACAGAACTGCCATCTAGTGACTAAGAAGAAAAAAGCAAGATGCTTTACATGCAAATAAAATTGTAAGGTGTTTTTTTGTGTGTGTGTCTGTTTGTTTGTTTGTTTGTTTTTTAAGAGCAGTGAAACACTGACATTAGCCAAACTGGCACACTTGAGCATACCAAAGTTATACGAAAACGTAAAAATGTATCGGCAAACTAATGAGGCTCTCTATGTGCCTCTGAAATATATCTCGACGTCTGACCCCTACAAATGATATAGTTGAAATGTAATAGAATAATTTTTTAAAATAAACTTCTACAATCTAACACTCTTGGCAATAGCCATAGGGCAAATGCTCATGTAAAAGTATAATTTTTAAATCATAGTGTAGCCAACATGAGGTATAAAATCAGAGACCTATATTCAAATCCTGGCTCTTAACTCTTCCTTAACTTTGTGACTCTAAGTAGGTGAATTACTATAAACATCTCTTTCTGTATCAACTAAATATGAATTATAAGAGTTACATTAAAGGACTATTGTAAGAATTGCGTAAGATAATACAGTAAAAGTTATGTACACAGTAGATTGGCAATTAATTCTAGTTTCCTGTATCTCTTTGATGGCCAGTTACTTTAAGCACTTACGAAACCTATGTGTATCTAAGAAAAGAACCAATCCGTAAGTAAACTTAAAACAAGTAAGCAATGTCACTGTTGAGGACTTAACCTCAATTGCTTCCAAATATCGTTTCCTCCCAATTAATTGTGTTTTCTAGCTTCTAGAAAGTTCACTGGCAACAAGGAAAGAAGATGTGAAATGTAAATCAATCTATTTCTCCCTTGAGTTTCCAAAACTGTAACATCAAACATTTGTAAATCACCCAAGGCTTCAGGTTTTCTGATTATAATATATTGTACCATGGTTCACAGTTCGTGAGAAATAGAAAATTCACTATAATATTACACACATGAATAGACATCTTGATCTTAATACATAGAGCAATGTTGTACCTGTTTATCATTTTTGATAATATAGATAAGTTATTATGTTTTGTTGAGGCTTTCTTCAGCATCATCATATATAACAAAAATTCAGTTACATATGCCCTGTTAATAAGAATTTAGAAATATCTAATATATTATCTCAGATCACGACTTGGTCATGTCTCCAAAAAAAAAAAAAAAGCTATGAAAATGAAAGGATAATTTTAAGGCAATATTTTCTTAATTATTTCTGAATTTATTTCACTCTACTATTTTTATTTTTCTTCATCTCAATCCCTTCTAGCTCATCATTACACAGTTAATTAAATAACCATCAGCTGAGAACACCAACCATCTCCAAGTACCAAGTACCCTGACCTCACATGGGTCTCCTCTGACAAAAAGCTAGGAGAACATGTTTTATGACACTACCCTTAAGAATGTCCTTAATCTTAAAATAATGGCCAATGTAGCTACATTTCTGAATTATTATTATTATTATTATTATTATTATTATTTTATTTAGAGAGAGAGCGTGCACCCAGGGTGGGAGTGTACAGAGGGAGGGAGAGAGTCTTAAGCAGCCTCCACGCTTCACCTCAGTCTCAGGACCCTGAAATCACGACCTGAGCTGAAACCAAGAGTCACATGCTTAACCGACTGAGGCACCCAGATGCCCCATTTATTATTATTATTATTTTTTAAATGAAGTATAGTTGATGTAATAGTTTCAGATAAGTAAGATAGGTGAAGGGGATTAAGGGGTACAAACTCTCAGTAATAAAATAAATAAGCCATATCAATGAAAAGTATAGTGTAGGTGTCAGTAATATCGTAATAACTTTATAGCTGTATTTTTTAAAAGTGTGGGTTAAGCTTTAAAAAATAAAGCTCTTGACAGTGTCAAGCCCCGCATGGGCTTTTGCTCAGCGGGAGCCTGCTTCTCTCTCTCACGTCTCTCTCCAGGGGAGAAACAAAAATAAAAATAAAAAATAAAGCTCTTGACCAATGTTATATCCTCACTTCTCCTCCAGGGGGAGCACAACTTTTCATGAACAAGGCCGGACTGCGGCTTTCTAAAGAGAAAAATACTATGTCCCAGATTGCTTAGTATGTTGTTACACTATCCAGAAACAGAGCTGGGCCTAGAACCTGACGAGAGTCTTCTGTTGGACTAGGAGAGACCCTTCTTCTTACTGATAATTTCTAGTACTAAGTTGTTTTTGAAAGATTGGTTGGGAGAAAGTAGTAATACATTTTTTAAAAAAATGGTTTTGTATCCAAAAGAACAACTGCTACCACACTTACTATTCCGTGTAAGTTTTTTCCTTTCTTGTAGTCTTTTTTTTTTAATAGTATTTTCACATGAGAAAAAAAAAAAACAGACAATTTGGCTTTTTTAGTAACCAAAAAAAAAAAAAAGGTTTCTGTGGAAATTAAATAGAAATTAATGTTTCATCCACCAAAGCAACTTAATAATATGATCTGATTTTAGAAAAGCTCTGGCATTTTTTTTTTTTTAATTCGTATCCGTGTGACTATTAGCTAAGTTAGGCACATCTCCACATAGTATCTGGAATGGCCACTGTCTCCTGCTGGAGCCCAGCTGCCGTCAGGCTCAACTCTTTGGCCAGACTGAGAACGATGCAGCTTCTAAAAAGCCTGTACTCAGTTCTACTTCAAGGCTGATTTTCTTTGCAAGCCTGAATGGAAGAAAACATCCCCCCTTCCACCCAACTGGATTCCCCTGAAGGCTTAGAGAAGTAAGGGTGGCCTAAGCTAGCTGGCAGAGGAAAAAATAAACCCGAGTCTGTCACCATTTTAAGACATGTAAGGGAAAAAGTAAGAAAGAAAGAGAGTAGGATTCGACATCCTAATAAGCTCTTCTTACCCGCTCAACAGCATCTGAACTTTTTTTTGGAGTTTCCAAAACAGCAGACTGAGATTCTGGTTTGGAAAAGAAGAAGACAGTCAGTATCTTGAAGGAGAAAATTTGCCCATTTCCTCAATCAGAAAACAAAACTAACTAAAACATATCTTTAACCAGAAGTACCCAAAACATTCAATTAATCTTCCAATTATACTAGTGTGAGGACACGACTACTTTTCAGTATATATATCATATATACGACCAACATGTCATTATTTTTAAAATTAGAATAGCCTCATGTCCTTCTTGACACATCAACCATAATTATTGTTCTCAATTGCCAGCTTTATTTTGTGCCAGGAAGTACGTACTGAAACGTTCACTTATTGTATTATTCACTTAGCTAAAGTCTGTAAGCGACAGAAGCCAACTCACCAATCTGGAAAGATAGAATTCGATCATCTTACCTACCTACTGACAAATTACCTTTTAACTTCTCTACCAAGAGGCTTTAGTATAAATGAGCGGTTCTGAAGGGATTTCGTATGTCACTTGAGAGCCTATGAGACTGCAAATTCATGCTGTTTTCCTAAGGGATAACCAATTCCAGGATTATTTTTTAAGCTAAGGGACAGATTTCTTCTAAGTGAAGCTTGCATGAGCACTTAAAAACAAAAAATAATAACAGAGCGGCCTTCAGAAATCCCTGGCGCTCCACGGACCAGAGTGTGAAAACCATTTGTCATGTCCAGTGTTTCTCGTGTCCAGTGTTCGCATTTTACAGCAGAAACATCAGAGGCGCATAGCATGAACAACGAGGGTGGGGGGGTTGCTGGAGCCATTGCTCCCCACCCCCAACGGCATGAAGAGACCCTTGACCAGAAACAGCAGTCGCTCTGGAGAATCATCTAGACATTCCTGATTTAGCAGCATTTTAGTTGACACCTGTGACAATGCTATAGAAAGAGAAAAGGTGCCCATCGCTTACATTTTACAACATGTCGTTAAACAACATTGGAAGTTTCCATTTCACTGAGATGAAAGCACCGTGTCTGCACGGGTCCACTGGCCTTTCATTTGTCCACACCCCTGACCTCTCCGACCACCTCTGCCTTCCCCACCTGCTCCCTGTGCTGTGGCCACACGGGCCTTCTCGCTACGCTTCAACCTGCTGCCATGCTCCCTCCACAGGGTCTCTGCTGAGTGGGACACCAGCCTGCGCCCCTCCCCCACCCAACCTTGACCCCTTCCCCAGGGCTTTGTTCCAGACCTCCAGGCACTCTTTTTAAGGAAGTGGCAATCCCACCCACGGCCAGCCCTCCTCATTCCCTGTCTCTTACTTTCTTCCTAACATGGACCATCACAGAATATACTACAGAATTCGCTTGTTTGCCTCCTAATTTTTATTGCTCCTTCTCTACCGGAACAGAAGACGGGGGTTTTTGTCCTCTTTTCCCATTCTGTCCCCAACATCCAGAAGAGTGCCTGGCACACAAAGGTGCTTAAAATATCCGCTGAGTCATTGTAGGAAGGCATGGAAAGAGTGATCAAAGGAATAAAGAAACCGTGAAAGAGGGTATCCTGGGAAAGGGAAAGGGGAGTGAGACTGTAAGAGGCAACACAGCTATCGCTCTGCCTTCAACTACCTCCTGCACCTCTGCTTAGGGTCTTTCAAAACAAAAATCTTTGAGAAGAGCATGAAGTAGTCACTTACCAACAGATGTCACTGTGGCAACAGAATGTTAAAACAAGTGGCCTGAGAACGCAGGCAGTTCCCCAGACAACCGACTGACTTCCCCGTGGTAATGGAAAAGGGACTCCTCTTACCCTGACAGATCTCTGCACTGACCTGACCACAGAGTTCACCGATTTTGAATAAGGATCCCAACATCAAAGCCGACCAAGCAGTTAACATTAGCAAATCCAAACTCTGGAACACTTCTTTTTTTCTTAGTTACCTCCGCATCCCCAGACACAACAGGCTCTAGATAAGGGCCTGCAGCTTTGTTTTGATGGGGAACACTTTTCTCCCTCTTCTTTCTATTTGGGTAGTGCAGGGCGAACCCAAAGAATCTTGGGAGGGAATGCGTGAGTTCTTTGCATTAGAAATACACCCAGCGTTTCCTAGGGCTTCCCCGATAGCCCTAGGCCTGGTGACCTGTCCAAAAAAGCAGACCTCTGGGGTCTGATGGCAAAGAATGCATCAAGTTTACAACAACAACCAACTAGGCAGACACTCGGTCACTCTTCTGAATCCTCCTTCTCCCAAACCTCTCCTTTCCCTCCATCGAATCCCACCGTGACTGAGTTGCATTCATGCCCCCAACCGCATCTCCCACTATACTCGGTTCTCTGAATCTGCGTCTTCCAACATCTGAGAGAAGTTTATGGCAAAATGCTCTCTTCCAAATCATGCACTGAAGCACACGAGTTCTAGAGTGTCAGGATTTTACGATGAAAAAGTACAGAATAACCAGAGCGCAAAACAAAAGGTTAAATGAAGAGAAAAGAAAAATAAAAGTTAAGGAGAAGGCAAGTAAGAAAGAGAAAAAACAAAGGCAGCACAGGAAGGAGAGAATCCAGAGAAGCCGGAGATAGGACAGAGTCGCGGGAGTAGAGGGACAAGGACATGCTTGCAGCGAATGATAAGTAAGCTGGTTTCTGAGTGTCTGCTCAAGGCTAGGGTCCTGGGGCAAGTGAATCTGAGAAATCCACTTAGTTCTAACATTCTTAGAATGATCACCTCAGGGACAAACGGCTGACTTGTCGCCAACACCCTCCTCTTCCAGTATCCCGGGGCTTTCGGGAATGGCCTTCCACTCAGCTCTGGAACTGACAGTTCCCATTACATATTCATCAACCAGGATGGTTGTTTTTAATGAGTGACCCAGTGAGAGCCTCTCAAAGGTACATTTAAAACTGCCAATTTCTTCTCTGACCCTTTTTAAGAATTCAGAAATTAGACTGTTTAAAAAAAAAAAAAAAACAACACAACAACAACATCACTGTGAAGCAAAGTAGGAGAAAGAACATTTCTGGCAAAACTTTTAAGTGTTCTAAATAAGCGATAATCTAAAATTCTGGGCTCCCCACAATTCCAAACATGTTTCAGAAATTATCTCTGTATCATCACAAAATACGCCTATGACTTGTAAAACAAAACACATCGGATGAGTTTTACATTTACAGAGAAAAATAAGATATACCTCTCTGCTGTGAATGGAAAATAAATTAAATCATCCTTTTAAAGCATTTAAAGTATGCCTTCTAAAAATGAATTAAGCAGTCTCGAGACAGTTTGACACTGTAAGTAAAAAGGCACTTACGGAAGATAATTTAAAAAGTTTCTTTAATGGTATATACATCAATTTGATTCAAGTCTAGTCAATTTAATTGAGAAAGAACTTATTCAACTTTATTTAAATAGTATGACTTATGGTTAGCGGCCTAATAAACGGGCGATGTTTTTAATTCTGGTATGCCATGTCCTTCCATAAATGAAGATGGAGCTAAACATGTGATTCTCCTAAAAGGGCCCCACCCTATGGTCTGCTTATTTGATGATCTCACCGTAGGGATATGCCCCTCGTTGTCAGCAAAGGATATTGATACACAAGACTGAACTTGCATATATGAGAGAGAAATGCAAGCCAAAATCACAAAAAAAAAAAAGAAGGAGGAGAAGAACAGGAGGAGGAGGAAGAATTACCTATAGGAGAAGGAGACAGGGTCAATCTTCCAGCCTCTTGCAGCACATTTCATCCCTTGATCAAGTGGGAAGCGGAGAAACAGAACACTATCTACCCTTCCTGGGTTCCTTACAGAATTTCTTCATTATCCCAACTGAACACTTGCTAAAGCATCCAGACTGCTACTCCTGGAAATGAGCTGATCATACTGTTTGCATTGTACCACACAGAATCTGACGAGGAACCATCAGAAACACTTACTTTTTATATAGAAGGCCAGAAAAGTATGTCTCTGAGACGTTACTGTTTTTAACCTCATGGACACAGGGGATGATTATAGAATTGTCCCCACTTCCCACTTTGCTTTAAACCGGAAAAATCTCCACCTACCTTTGCAAATTCCAAGCGCTTCTGTGATACATTTGCGTGCAACCTTGCCCTGGCTTCATTTTATTGCACCATCCTAAATTCCTTCAACCTAATTTCCATTGTAATTCTTTTGTAGAGCTTAGATATTTATAAGCTGCTCAAATCTTTTCTGGAGCTAAGATGGGTCGCACTGCTTTCAGCCAGCTGTAAGCACGACTTATAGCATTTCTATATAAAAAGTCTCTGCCACGTTTCTATCAACTCTCCTTGCACATAGTTTCCTTCCAGACTTTCTGTCCCCAGATTGCCTTCCTAAAGGCACTCCTCTTGGCCATTTACATTTTCAGAGAAAGATAAGGAGCTTGATGTTTCTAAAACACAGTAAGAACGATCGATTCCCCATACACATCTAGACACCCTCCCTAGTCTTCATAAATTTGAAAACTGGAGTTAATTATCTCTTTGATTTCTGTGAATCAGCGAATAGCTTTTGAAACTTGGTACTGAGCCTAGAAAATGGTCCATGGGCTGTTTCAGCACACACAAAACTCTCCCTCAAATGCTTCCATGAATGTGCCAAGTAGATATTCATTCAGATCTTTTTCAACAAAAGATCTCAATTTACTGGCTTAAATATTTAAACATATACTGTGTGCCCAGAGGTCTTGAAATGTGGGGAGTCTCCAAGGAAGACAGATATGTACAAACAGAAAAATTATAATGCATAAGTAATATGAATGATACAGATAAGAATAAAATGCCATGGGACTCGAAAAAAAGAAACACAGAGGGTGTTGCATCATATAAGTAAAGAAAAATGAAGAGAGAAAAGATAAAGAGGAAACAAGATACATGGAAAGGTATTTCTTTCTTATCCATGTTTCTACCACCAAATCTTGCAGAACGTTCCTTCCTGATTTCTTTTCCAACTAGCCTTATCCTTCCAGGAGGCATTCTGTAGCTTCAAAAGGTGAATTTTCACACCTCGGGCTTTTCTGTGGAGACAATGCGGACTGCAAAAGATTCCCAAGAATCTGCAGCCCTTCTGCTCAGGGGCAGGGAGAGGCACCAAGGCTTCTCCTTGACCTCCTCACCTCAAATCCTTATAGAGGAGGGCTGGTTCTTTTGCCATTATATGAAAGGTGGAGAAAAGCCTCTCTTAGAGAAGGAATTACAAAAATATGGGAGTCAGATGCATGAGAAATCTGCATTAGCTGGACATGTGAATTAGGGATCAGTAATGAAAATGAGCCACAAGACAGAAGCAAGTTTTCAGTTTTCTAAGATGTAAATGAAAATCCTTCTTCTTCAAAAAGAAAAACGTCATTGAACCCTTTTATTTTAAACTAAAATTGAAAGGGGCCACATGTTGCAAATACTGGTTTCAACCAATGCGTCACTCCACAGCAATGAATGGCCATAGTCATTAAGTGTACTGCAAACTGTTCATTACTATTAATAATTATGTTGTCAACGTTTCACCAAATATATATATTTTCAAGTAGCAGATTCTATGTAGGGTTTTTGCTGTATTACTGACCCTCTCACTTACCACTGACTGACAGAGTACAAGAGAGTGGTATGGCCCTCAGAATGAGAATGGCCCATGGAGTCACAGCAGAAAAAGTTGAGAAAGTGCCACTAGACATATTGCATGGAGCACTGGGTGTGGTGCATAAACAATGAATCTTGGAACACTGAAAAAATTAAATTTAAAATTTTTTAAAAATTTAAAAATTTTTTAAAAAGAAAGTGCCATTAGATCATTTGGACAAAAGAATGCTATATGGCCATTCAGGTTTTTAACAGATCAACTGGAGAAAAACAAGTCACTACACAAAATTATCTTCTACTTACCTCCATCCTCCCCTTCAAGAATGCATATTATAAAAGGATACAAGTTACTATTTTAAAACTTACTTGATCTGGCATTTTTCAAGCTACACCAAATAACGAGAAAATGAAGTTAAAAAGTTCCCCGTATCAATTCCAACTATCATCTTTAACCAAACTAAAATTTAGATTATCAATAGCTTTCCATCCAGTCCTCCCCCAGTATACAAAAGCCATAATATACTTTGAAACTTTCTTAAAGAGCCTTAAATTTTTAGAGGAAAATGTGCATATTTCGAAAAAGTGGGGAAAGGCATACCAGGAAAGAAAAAAAATGAAAATATGACACTAGTCATGATGTAAAACACAAGACAAGGATGACTGCTAAGAGAGTGCTCAGTGAAACTGTTGATTCTTTTCTATCTACACCTGGCTGTTTCCTAGCAAGAAGTTAAAGTGATTTTTTAACACAAATAACACAGTGCACTTAACAGAAGCAATACTTTCAGTTGTGTTTTTCTTTTTAAAGCTATGCTTTTATGTGATTATTTTCAGGTATTATCATGTTAGAACCCCTTCATCCCTGATGATATAAGCATTAAGGAACCCTAGACCTTGGCCCTTGATCAACTGTACCATGTTCCAAAAAATTCTGAGCCCTACATGGGACAAAGTTTCCTACTCTTCTCTCTCATTTGTTGTTCATTTCAGGGAGTAGAAGTCCCTCTAGTGAACACTCAGCCGTGTTTCAGAAGCATCGGACAGTAAAAAGGGGACACATGCGGTTGGGTGTGGGCCCCCCATTCTGGGCTTCAGTAGAAAGAAGAAAGGTATAAGCATCCCTTCAGACAGTGGAGTAAAAAAACGGGATTATGAACACTACATTCACTTTGGAAAGGGGCCTAGAATAAAATCCTTAACGCTGTAGGTCACTACTGGTTTTAAAGGGGACTCATGAGGAAGTAATAAAGATGTCAAGGAATAATAATAACAATAACAACAGCAAACAATTACACTAAGTCTGACATTGCATTCTGATTGCTAACTCTATGCTTGAACATGCATTAACTTAGATAATTTTCACAAAACAGCCCTATGCGGTAGATGCTATTCTTACCGACATTCTACAGGTTAGGAAACTGAGTATAGGGATTAAGGAATTTACCCGACCTTACAAAGCTCCACGCTCTTATCTTATACTCTTTTATTACAAATCCAGATTAATGACTTTCTCTCTACAAACCAATGAGGAAAAAAAATTTTAATTTTTTTAGATGTATTAACTTATTTGAGAGAGAGAGAGAGACAGTGGGGGGCAGGAGCAGAGGGAAAGGGAGAGAAAGGACCTCAGACTCTCTGCTGAGCGTGGAGTCCAACTCGGGGGTCGATGAGGACCTGAGCCAAAACCAAGAGTCAGACACTTAACCGACTGAGCCACCCAGGTGCCCCAAAAAGTAAAAATTCGTAACTCTTAACACTTGTGTTACTATTGAGGAGAATTCGGTGCAGGGTAGGTACATTGCTGAAGAGCAATAGCGCTCTCTGATGCACTCTCCACTTCGGAGTCAGTCCACTGAGAAGTCAGGAATTTATTATACCAAACAGGAAAACTTCTTTAAAAAAGGAATTAAACAACCCAATTTCACAAAACATGATTACACAAATAGGATTCTTAATTCCTTAGACAAACACAAAGCGCTTTCCCACTTCCAGTCTTCATATAAAGCTGATATTAATCTCACGCTATCTTCCCCGCCGATAACGCAAAATACTTGAAGACAACAAAAGATGCAAAGAGAAAAACAACCCAAAAGAAAACTTTTAGAGAAGAATAACTACACCTGAACACTGTGCAGGTTTGGAAAGAGGACTTAAAATGCTGTTCAATGAAACTTTTATCTCTGTGTCCCCATCATCTCTGAAGACAAAGAAGAGGATCAAGAAAAGCACAAGGAGGGGCGCCTGGGTGGCTCAGCGGGTTAAGCCTCTGTCTTCGGCTCAGATCGTGATCTCAGGGTCCTGGGATCGAGCCCCGCATCGGGCTCTCTGCTCAGCGGAGAGTCTGCTTCCCTCCCCCAACACCTGCCTCTCTGCCTACTTGTGATCTCTGTCTCAGTTAAATAAAAAAAATCTTTAAAAAAAAAAAAAAAAGGAACGCAGTACGGGAAGAGAGTGGAGAAGTAAGGTGGACACCACGTTTGAAGGCAACGGACAGAAATTTCCTTTTGTTGTTCTCAGTCCACACAAGGTGCGTGGCTCCCTTCATCTCGGGCAGTGGGTAGAGCTCGCCACCTGAAGCACCAGTTCACAAATTTGCATCTACACAATAATAACTGGGTAATTCCAGTGTCCCTTTCCCTAAAATTCTGACTCAGCAGCCTTGAAGGTGGAGCATTAACAATTTTCAATGTAACGAGACTCCGGCGGTTGTACGTGAGGCCGCTGCAGATCGTAACCCAAGAAACTGCCCCCGGGGTCGCACCTGTTTCAGCATCCTTCAGCCCGTGTTCTTCATCAGGAGGCTTCGATGGTGGCCGAACGGAGGAGGCTCGCCTGGGAAACTGCCCTTCCGTGTAGTCCAGTGAGTGAGTGGGCTGGCTGACCGCAGCCCAGGTGTAAAGTTGATCTTGCTGTAGTAACACATAAATAAATGTAAAGCTATTTTAATTCAGTTATGAAAAAAACAAAGTTTTTGGATCACTGCACTACAACATCATTTCTATCACATAAATGCACACACACACACATCTATCATACATGTATACATACACATATGTGGGAGTATTGCATATACACATATATCAAACATTAAAACAGCACTGCAAACTACCTGATGTAGGTTCATAAACATTCTTTCATAAAGTCATTTCACTTTCAGGACAATACTTGTCTCAACTTTTCTTTTTTTTTTTTTTTTTTTAAAGATTTTATTTTTTTATATGACAGAGACACAGAGAGGGAAGGAACACAAGCAGGGGGAGTCAGAGAGGGAGAAGCAGGTTTCCTGCAGAGCACAGAGCCCAATGTGGGGCTCGGTCCCAGAACCCTGGGATCATGACCTGAGCCGAAGGCAGACCCTTAACGACTGAGCCACCCAGGTGCCCCTCAACTTCTTTTCCATAGCAAAATCTTTCTTTGGTGGTAGAGATGCCATGTGAGGCTGCAGAAATCGTAAGAGCAGGAAGTCCAGACATTCGATCAGAGCCCTCCCTGAACTCGCATGTTTAAGGCATTTGAATATCATGTCCCTTTAAAGTTGGTGTAAACAGTTGTAGCAAAGTCAAAGGACAGGCCGTACTTGAGCACTAGGAGACAATAACAGCTTCCCTGCCCTCAACAACAAAAAGCCTAGGAAACCAACTTATCTCGGGTCCAGGCTGAGGACTGGTTAGGATTGAAACCATGAAAAAGCAAATGAACCTGCCAAGAATAAAAGAATTGGACAGGGATCGTCTGGCAAAGAAAGGGCTTCCCAGTCGCAGACTGACAGAATCTGGACGGAATGAGAAGAAGGCTCAAAAGTACACCTAGTGCCAGGGAGCAAAGTGGGAATCTCACAGAGGAGGCCACTCTGAGGCGTATGAGCACCTTGGAAAACTGCTCCTTAGGATTTCGGAATAACGTGTTTAACCATTTTAGGACGTATGCACTCAGTATGTGCAAGCCAAGCCCCCAGTCTCTTTGGGACACTTTCCTTACTTAGAATATTTCCCCACAGTTTTTGATCCACATAAAGTAAAGCAAAGAAAACAACAGTATGGTAGAGGTTGAGAACAAATCAAAAACAAAACAAAACAAAATATCTATATGTATATCATAATCACCATGTTGAGGCTCTAGTTTAAACAGGGTTAATCAAGGACAAGCATTGCTATTTCCATCATGTGTTTAATAAATGAGTCTAAGAAATTCACAAACTATCATTCAGCATAGATAGTAAGATACTGTAGATTTAAGCTTTGCCATTAGGGACATTGGCCCTGATTGACCATTCAGACTCCCGGGATTGGCTTGTATCAATAAGAAAGGATCGGGGCGCCTGGGTGGCTCAGTGGGTTAAGCCTTTGCCTCAGGTCATGATCTCAGGGTCCTGGGATCGAGCCCTGCATCGGGCTCTCTGCTCAGCGGGGAGCCTGCTTCTTCCTCTCTCTCTCTGCCTGCCTCTCTGCCTACTTGTGATCTCTGTCTGTCAAATAAATAAATTTAAATAAATAAATAATTAAATAATTAAGCAAGGGTCACACTGCAGAGCTGGGCAAGCATTTCAGCTATCCATACCTCCTTCAACTATTCATACTTGATCAATGCCAAAGGCTTCGCCATGTAGCATAGTGAATGTCAGAAATAGCTTCTCACTGCTGAAATTAGTAGTTTAATTAAAGTGATGTGAAAAATAAGCTCTCCCTGGTGAAACTATAGTAATTCACTTTATGAGGATTGGCAAAAATTCCAGAAGATACCCTCATCCCCACAGGAACAGAGTAAGACTTGGGTGAGGAACGGTGTTAAGGCTTGGTGCCCTGACAGGACACCATCCAGCCACCGCATCAGAAGAATGTCTCCATGCTTGTTGCCTACCATCAGGCACAGATTCCTGCCTCTTTTGTGTCTGTGACACATGAATGTTTCATGGAAAGTGGAGTCAAACGCCTCCCCAGGAGGCAAGCTGCGCCCTGGCTGACAAAGGAACTCTTGCCTAGAGAGCTCCGCCATCTTAGCAACAGACCCTCAGCCTCAAATTTGGCGCCATATAAAAAAAGTCCTCAACAGTCAAGGGGATAAAGAGTTTCATTTCACATTTCACAATCTGCCAAAATACAAAGTATGCTAAAAGCACTTTATAAACCTCAAATAAAAAACAACAACAATAAATTCCGGTCGGTCCTCTAGGTTTTTTTAGCCATACCCCAGGACCATAGCATGTCACAATGCCACAATGGTCAACTCAAAATTGCTCCTTCAAAGCATGGAGAAATTAAGCAAAACACAGATTTCTTTCAGGGCTTTTTAACACCTACAGATGCCAACTCTTCAACTTATCATTTAAATTTTTCTATATGACTTTCTCCCCCTTCCCAATTCATTTCTCCATGTTCCCTCAGTCAAGTTTCACTCCACTCAATGCCTACCCTGTTCTGCCATCTCATGGAATCAAATCCCTCAGGGAAGGTCTAGCTGAAGTCCCACCTCACCTGGGCCACTCCTGCCTCAGAACACTGATACAGAATCTGCCACCCCTCATTTTGAGGAGTAATGGTATGCTAGCCAGGTCAGTGGCTTACCACTTTCCTGAGTGCACCTGATCTTTCCCCAAAGGGACCGAGAACTCCTTTAGCACATGAAGTATGTACACAGGTCCTATAAATCTCCCCTAGCACTTGACGACGGGGCGATGACTACTCGAGATGATAACCCTACTTGTCTACTGGATTAACAGAATTACCAGACACAAAAGAAATAAAACGATGGCTTGTCAATATGAGCCACAGCCGTAGCTGGTAATCTTATTTTCCTTCATTTATTCAACAGGGTACTGAAAAGGTACTTTGAGGCTATCAGATGGAAAAGAAAGCTATTAAGTCACCAGTTCTACCTACCCTATCAGCAATTATGCAATATAAAGAAAAACAGGGAGTTGATGAAACTCCTAAGATATTATCAGTGCGGCACCATAGACAAATCTCCTAGCTTTACGAGGTCTTGATGTTCTCAGCAGTAAATCAGGAAAAATGCCTACCTCAGTCTTTTTTATAGGGTTGGCATGAAGCCGGAGCAAATACTATGTGGAAAGAGCTATGAAAATGACATGCTGTTATTCAAAAATAACACATCATGAGTACTACTTGTTTTGATTTTTTTAAAGTCTATGTTTGATTAGGACATTTCTTATATTTAAAAAGTCCTTTTCAGAGGAATTCAAAATTGTTATCATATGTACATATCAAGATACAGAACTCACACTACATCTTTGCTTTATGACGGGAAGCTCGTTCAGCAAACTCTGATCTCCAAAGTTGTCTTGGCATTTGCACTGATTGTTCCTAAATTTTGAATTTAATTAATGATTGCTCTGTGGTCTTTCCCCAACCATCCACGAATGTCTTTTTTTCTGTTGTTATTTTTTTCTAACACTTCAGAAATATATTTGTTATTTTCCCATATAGGCTTATTAGCCCCTCGCTCCAACTACCATATCCTGTAACCCCCCTTTCCCCCAGAATATTGTTCTGTACACACAGCAGACACACCATGAGTATTAAGGAACTACAAGGGTCAAGAGCAATAAAAAAATTTTTTTTGACAAATCAAATCATAATTTTATATCTGGGTTAAAACAGGATTATGTTCCCGTGACACTGCTCCCACTCCTTTAAATTCTTGAAATCTGTTTGACTTTTGTTGAACTGGATCATTTCTTCCTGTTAAAGAAAACAAATATAAGCTTTCCAGCATGGGCAGATCAGAAGATTTAAAATCACACACTAAAAGTGACATAAATAGGCCATAAACCCACTATCTCAAAAAAGAAAGAACAGTTACGCTTGGCAAATATTTAATAATAACCCCAACATAACTCAGAGCTGTAATCCATAGTTTGTTTTAAGAGAACCCACTGGAAAATATAATAGTCAGAGTTAGACAGTCTAAGAATGCTTCACTGAGATTTTCAAGTCAGAGTGAGGATTTAGCTGTCACCTTAAAATGTCAGGTTAATACTTTTCTGATAGTGCTTTATGCAAGAAAATTTCATTGTCCATTAATCTGTATGTTAAAGTAAATCTAAACTATTCTCTGAGAGGAAGTATTGCCCTTCCCGTTGGTATTCCTGTAACTCATCAGATGGGATGTCCATACATGTGAGAATAAATCTTTGGGGTTCCTCACTTCCTCAGAAACTCTCGGCACTGCCCACGCTCAAGTGTCCACCAGGCTAATAAATCCGTATTTGAGTGGTAAAATATAGAATTGTATCTCAGATAGTCCAGGAAGTACAATCCCCCATCAAATATCAGAAGTTTGACCGAGGGTGAATATATGTTTTCAAATGAGTGTTTGAGTTCTCCTTGCGTAAATACCCACAGCGGAATACTGGATTGTATGGTAATACTATTTTTTATTTCTTGAGGAAACTGCACATGGTTTTCGACAATGGTTGCATCAACTTGCATCCCCACCACAGTGTACAAGGGCAACATTTTCTCCACATCCTCTCCAACATTTATTATTTCTTGTCTTTTTGCTGTTAGCCATTCGGACCAATGTGGGTGTTATCTCACTGTAGTTTGGACTTGCATTTCCGGGATGATTAATGATGTTGTGAATCATTTCTTTCTGCTGGCCATCTGTTATGTCTCTTTGGAAAAGTGTCTATTCGGGTCCTCTGTTCCTATGTTCATTGCAACATTATTTACAATTGGCAAGATATGGACACAGCTGAAAAGTCCATCAACAGATGAACAGATAAAGAAAGTGTGGGGCATGTGCCCACACACACACACACAGCCGCACACATACAGACACGCTGGATTATTACTCGGCCGTGAAAAAGAATGGGATCTTGTCACCTGTAACACAGATGGACTTATTACACTAAGTGAAATAAATCAGAGAAAAACAAATACTATATGATTTCACTTATACGTGGAGTCCAAAAAGAAAAACAAATGAGAAAACAAACATGAGGGGCACCTGGCTAGCTCATACGGTTAAGTTTCAGCTCAGATTATGACCTACGGGTCCTGGGAGAGGGCCCCACATCGGGCTCCCTGTTCAGTGACGAGTCTACCTCTCTTTTTCCCTCTGTGATCTCTCTCACTTTTGTTCTCTCAAATAAATAAATAAAATCTTAAGAAAGAGAGAGAGAGAGAGGAAGGAAGGAAGGAATAAACAAGAGATACAGACTCATAAATACAGAGAACTGGTAGTTGCCAGAAGGGATAGGAGAAATAGGTGAAGGAGATTCAAGAGGTACTAACCTCCAGTTACAAAACTGGGAAATCAGGAAGACGAAAAGCCCAGGACAGGGAATTATAGTCAATAATACTGATAACGTTGTACAGTGACAGATGGTACCTATATTTATTGTGGTGAACAGTGTGTACAATTTTATTTATTTATTTTAGAGAGGGAGAGAGAGCGACAGTGGGGAGAGGGGGAGAAAGAGAGAAGCTCAAGCAGACCCCCGCTGAGCGTGGAGCCAGATGTGGCACTCATTTCTAGGATCCTGAGATCATGGCCTGAGCCAAAATCCAGAGTCAGCCACTTAGCCAACTGTGTTATGCATCTGAAACTTTACAACACTCTATGTCAATTACCCATAAATAATATTTTTTCCTTTTTTTTAAAAAAAAGCTATTTTTTATTTATTTGACAGAGAGAGAGAGGAGTCACAATTAGTCAGAGAGAGAGGGGGAAGCAGGCTTCCTACTGAGCAGAGAGCCCGATGCGGGGCTCGATCCCAGGACCCTGGGATCATGAACCGAGCTGAAGGCAGAAGGCTTTAACACACTGAGCCACCCAGGTGCCCTCATAAAAAGTATTTTTAATCTTGACTGAGGGGGAAAACAACAACAGCAGCAAAGTATGCCCCGCATCCATGTCTTCACATATAATATATTCCCCCACTGAGTGCATAGATAAAATCTACCTCCAGCCACCCAAGGGCCCTTTTAGCTATACCTGGATATACTGGCCTCAAGTGTTCCTTCACCTGAAAGCTGTGCATGGGTGTGACACTGAGAGAGACTGCTATGTCCATTAAAAGAAGAAAACTGAAAATATTCATCCCATCACACAATATTTTCTACAGGAGAGTTCTGAAGATAATTTTATTCCAAATCTTAGAATTTTATAGCTTAGCCAAAAAAATTAAATATATAGATGGCATCTTGAGTTTATTTGTACTTTTTCCATCTTATGGACCACTGTGTTAACTAAATTTGTTTATTGTTTTGGCTATTAAAAAACTTAAGTACATGGCCCACTTGCCACATGTTTCAGAATTCCAGAATATGTGTTTCTTATCAGCCTCTTTCCTGGCTCCATTTTATTCTTTGTCATTTTTTCTTTTTCTTTCCATTGGCAGCTAATTTTTTTAATGATATCTTTGTTTTCTTACTAATCATTGTAATTAATTTTGTAATAAGCCAGCAATAAATTATAATTAGCAGTAGATGAATGATGAAAGATCCATTGATATGCCTATTTTAGCTCATCTGAACTTTTATTTCATGACTGTCAGAAAAAAAATGTAGATCTATGGCAGTGGACCAAATTGTACTCTTAATATTTTGGCTTGCATTAACAATTTAATTATAAAACCACAACAACAACAAAAGCCAATAACACAACTCTATAGAATTGCTTTCGGGTAGGAGAAATTAGAAAAATAAAACCTCATCAGTAGCACACATGACAGCATGCCCTGGGTATATTATTGTCTATATTGAATGTCTTCTGTAGCTATAATCATAGTGCACATGCTTTACTCCAGATTTCTTTAAATCACTGCATCATTGTCACACTTATATTTCTGCCACAATCTTAACACAATTAACATTATATTACACTCACTTAATCAACTCTAAACAGAACATGTGAATGTGCTTGCTCAAAGCATCCCTGGCTGGCATTTAAATCAGAAGTTATAAACCTAGAAGGGTATACAAAAAAGACAAATACAAAAGAATAATAAAGGTAACATCAAAAAGACAATCTATAGAAGAGTTGAAGTCATTGAAAATGTTTCAGGATAATATAAAGGGTTATTTTCTTAGCTATGGAAAAACATTCCATGTTGATCAATTGGAAAAACAAGTATTATTAAAATGTCTACACCACCCAAAGCAATCTACACATTTAATGCGATCCCTACCAAAATACCGCCAGCATTTTTACAGAGCTAGAACAGCCCTAAAATTTCTATGGAACCAAGAAAGACCCTGAATAACCAAAGCAGTCTTGAAAAAGAAAAGTAAAGCTGCAGGCATCACAAGTTCAGACATCAAGATATATTACAAAGCAGTAGTGATCAAAACAGTATGGTACTGGCGCAAAAATAGACACCTATAAAGATAGAACAGAACAGAAAACCCAGAAGTGAACCCACAATTATATGTTCAATTGATGTTTGACAAAACAGGAAAGAATACCCCACAGGAAAAAGACTGTCTCTTTGACAAATGGTATTGGGAAAACTGGAGAACAACATGAAAAAGGAGGAAACCTGACCACTTTCTTAGCCTATGCACAAAAATAAATTCAAAGTGGATTAAAGACCTACATGTGAGACCAGAAAACATAAAAATCCTGGTAAAGAACACTGGTGCTAACCTCGTTGACATTAGCTGTAGCAATTTCCCGTTACAGAGGTGTCCTGAGACAAGGGAAACAAAATCAAAAATAAACTCTTGGGACTACATCAAAACAAAAACTTCTGCACAGGGAAGAAAACAATCAGCTCAACAAGAAGGCAACCTACAGAATGGGAGGAGATATTTGCAAATGACATATCTAATAAAATACAGGAAGAACTTATAGAAGTCAACACCCAAATCCAAAATATAGAAAGAACTTATAGAAGTCAACACGAAGAAATACAATCCAATAAAAAAAATGGACAGAAGACATAAACTGACATTTTTCAAAAAAAAGACCTACAGATGACCAATAGGCACAGGAAAAATGTTCAACATTACTGATCCTCAGGGAAAATACAAATCAAAACCACAATGAGATAGCGCCTCACTCCTGTAAGAGTAGCTAAAAACAACACAAGAAACAACAGGTGTGACAAGGATGTGGACAAAAAGGATCCCTTCCATTGTTGGTGGAAATGCAAACTGAAAAACAATATGGAGTTTCCTCAAAAAGTTAGATTTTACTTTATTTTTTTGAAGACTTTTATTTATTTGAGACAGAGAGAGACAGAGCACAAGCAAAGGGAAGGGCAGGCAGAGGACAAAGGCTCCCTGCTGAACAAGGAGCCCAATGCGGGACTCAATCCCAAAACCCTAGGATCATGATCAGAGCCAAAGGCAGATGCTTAACTGACTGAGCCACCCAACCATCCCTACAAACTAGATTTTAGACCAAAGACTATAACAAGAGACGAAGAAGGGCAATATATCATAATAAGGGGTTTATCCATCAAGAAGATCTAAGAATTGTAAATATTTATGTTCTCCACTTACAACATTCAAATATATAAATTAATAATAAACATAAAGAAACTCATGCATAATAATACAATAATAGTAGGCGACGTTAACAGACAAAGACAGACCATCTAAGTAGAAAATCAACAAGGAAACAAGGGCTTTGAATGACACACTGGATCAGAGTGACTTAACAGATAAATTCAGAACATGTCATCCTAAAGCAGCAGAATACATATTTTTTTTTTCAAGTGCACATGGAACATCTTCCAGAATATCACATACTGGGTCACAAATCAATCCTCAACAAGTACAGAAAGGTCACAATCATACATGCGTATTTTCAGACCACAACGCTATGAAATGAAGTCAACCATGAGAAAAAAATTGGAATAACCACAAATCCTACTAAAGAATGAATGGATTAACCAGGAAATTGAAGAAATTTTTAAATATATATGGAAACAAATGAAAATGAAGACATCACAATCCAAAAATTTGGGATGCAGCAAAGGCAGTCCTAAGAGGGAACTATATTGCGCTAAAGGCCTTCCTCAAGAAACAAGAAAAGTCTCAAGTACACAACCTAGCTTTACACCTAAAGGAGCTAGAAAAGAAAGCACGAATAAAGCCTAAAGCCAGTAGAAGAAAGAAAATAAGATCACAGCAGAAATAAAGGATACAGAAACAAAACAAACAAAAATAGTAGAACACATTAATGAAACTAAGAGCTGGATCTTCAAAAGAATTAACAAAACTGATAAACACCTAGCCAGAAGTATCAAAAGGAAAATAGAAGGGACCCAAATAAGTAAAATCACGAATGAGAGAGGAAATACAAACAGTGAGACAGTATTATGAAAATTCATATGCCAACTGAGCAATCCCTTAAGAAATGGACAAATTCCTAGTAACCTACAAATTATCAAAACTGAAACGGGAAGAAATAGAAAACCATAACCAGCAAAGAAATCCAATCAGTCATCAGAAATCTCCCAAAACACAAAAGTCCTGGACCAGATGGCTTCCCAGGGGAATTCCAGCAGACATTTAAGGAAGAGTTGGCACTTATTCTTCTCAAACTGTTCCAAAACATAGAAGTGGGAGGAAAACCTCCTAACAGCTGCTATGAAGCCAGCATTACCTTGATTCCAAAATCAAACAAAGACCCCACTAAAAAGGAGAATTATAGGTCAATATTCCAGATAAACATGAATGCAAAAATTCTCAAGAAAATACTAGCAGATCGAATCAAACAGGACATTAAAAGAATTATTCACCACGATCAAGTGGGATTTATTCCTGGTCTGCGGGGTTGGTTCAATATTAGCAAATCAATGCATGTGATACCACACTACGAAAAGAGGATACGAACCATGTGATCCTGTCAACAGATGGCAGTAAAAGCACTTGACAAAATACAGCGTCCTGACTTGATACAAACACTCCACAAAGTAGGGACAGATGGAATATACTCCAACACATAAAGGCCACAGGCAGCAGACCCACAGCTAATACCATACTCGAAAGGGAAAAATTGAGAACCTTTTCCCTTCGGTCAGGAACAAGACAGGGATGTCCACTCTTACCATTACTTTTTAACATAGTACTGGAAGTCTTAGCCTCAGCAATCAGACAACAAAAGAAACAAAAGGCATCCAAATTAGCAAGGAAGCCGTCAGACTTCCACTTTCTGCAGACGACATGATACTCAATGTAGAAAACTTGAAAGACTCCACCAAAACACTGCTAGGATGATACAGGAATTCATCATAGTTGCAGGATATAAAACCAACGTGCAAAATCTGTTGCATTTATGGGGCGCCTGGGTGGCACAGTGGGTTAAAGCCTCTGCCTCCAGCTCAGGTCATGATCCCAGGGTCCTGGGATCAAGGCCCGCATTGGGCTCTCTGCTCAGTGGGGAGCCTGCTTCCCTTCCTCTCTCTCTGCTTGTGATCTGTGTCTGTCAATTAAATAAATAAAATCCTTTTTAAAAAAATTTGTTGCATTTTAATACACCAATAACGAAGTAGCGAAAGACAAATCAAGCAACCAATCGCATGTGCAACTGCACCAAAACCAGAGATACCTAGGGAATAAACTTAACTAGTAAAGTTAAAGATCTGTACTCTGAAAACTACAGAACACTTATGAAAGAAATGGAAGAGGACAAAAAGGAATGGAAAAAACATTCCATGCTCCTGGTTTGGATGAACAAGCGTTGTTAAAATGTCTATCTTACCCAAAGCAATCTACACATTTCATGCAATCCCTATGAAAATAACATCATCATTTTTTACAGAGCTAGAACAATCCCAAAATTTGTGTGGAACCAGAAAGACCTCAAAAGCTAAAGCAATTCTGAAGAAAGAAATCAAAACTGGAGGCATCATGATTCTGGATTTCAAGCTTTATTACAAAGCTGTAGTCCTCGAGACACTATGGGTTGGGACAAAAACAGACACATAGATCAATGGAACAGGATAGAAAACCCAGAAATGAGCCCACAATTATATGGCCAACTAATCTTCAACAAAGCAGGAAAGAATGTCCAATGGAAAAATGTCTCTTCAACAAATGGTGTTGAGAACAACTGGACAGCAACATGCAAAAGAATGAAACTGAACCACTTTCTTATACCACACACAAAAACAAATTCAAAATGGATGAAAGACCTAAATGTGAGACAGGAAACCATCAAAGCCCTAGAGGAGAACACAGGCAGCAACCTCTTTGACCTTGGCCGCAGCAACTTCTTATTAGACACATCTCCAAAGACAAGGAAAACAGAAGCAAAAATGAATTACTGAGACTTCATCATAATAAAAAGCTTCTGCACACCAAAGGAAAAATTAACAAAACTAAATCTAGCCTACAGAATGGGAGAAATTTGCCAATGACATATCAGATAAAGGGTTAGTATCCGAAATCTATAAAGAGCTTACCAAACCCAACATCCAAAAAACAAATAATCCAGTTAAGAAAAGGGCAGAAGACATGAAGACATTTTTTCCAAAGAAGACCCGCAGATGACTAACACACCCATGAAGAGATGTTCAATATGATCTTCATTAAGGAAATATAAATCAATATCATGATGAGATCCCACCTCATACATGTCAGAATGGCTACAATTAACAACACAAGAAACAACAGGTGGTGGCAAGGACCAGGAGAAGAAACCCTCTTTCACGGTTAGTGGGAACGCAAATTGTTGCAACCACTCTGGAAAAGTTTGGAGATTCCTCAGAAAGTTACAAATAGAGCTACCCTATGACCTAGCAACTGCAGCTAGGTATCTACCCAAAGAAAACAAAAACACAGATTCACACGGGTACGTGCACTCCGATGTTTAAACAGCATTATCAACAACAGCAAAACTACAGAAAGAGCCCAACTGTATGTCCGTCAACTGATGACTGGATAAAGAAGTTTTGGCCTACACACACACACACACACACACACACACACACACACACAGAGGAATATTACTCAGCCATCAAAAAGAAAGAAATCTTGCCATTTGCAACGACATGGATGGAGCTAGAGCATATTATACTAATTTAAGTCAGCCAGAGTAAGATAATACCGTATGACCTCCCTCATGTGGAATTTAAGAAAAAGCAGCCAAACATGTAGGAAGGGGGTAAAGAAAAAAAAGGATGAGGGAAACAAGCCATTAGAGACTCTTGAGGATAGAGAACAAATTGAGGGTTATGGAAGTAGGTGACTGGGGAGCTGGGCTAGACCGGTGGTGGCTACTACAGAGGGCACCTGTGATGAGCACTAGGTTTGTATGTAAGTGATGAATCACTGAATTCTACTCCAGAAAACAGTACTGTACTGTGTGTTAACTAACTAAAATTTAAATTAAAAAAATACAACTGCTGCATGAACCAGGATTTTCACTTCTAGGTATATGTCCAAAGGAAATGAAAATACAGTATTGAAGAGATGATCTGCCTCCCACGTTTACCGCAGCATTATTTACAACAGCCACGAGATGGAAACAGCCTAAGTGTTCATCCGCAGGTGGGTGGACAAAGACGATGTGGTATAAATATATAATGAAATGCTATTCAGCCATGAGAGAAAAGGAAATTCTCCATTTGCCATCACACGGATAGATCTCAAGGACGTTATGCTGAGATGAGGTCAGAGAAATGGTATCTCTTATACATGGAAAGTAATTATTTCATTAAAATTGTCACTGTAAAAGCAGAGAGTAAACTGGAAGTTACCAGGGGCTGGGGGGAGGGAGGGAATGAGAGAGATGTTTAAGGGCACATAGATGCAAACAGAAAACTAAGTCCCGAAGACCTAATACAGTGCGGTGATCAGGGACAACAAAGCCATACTGTAAACATTGCTCAGAGGCCAGATTTCCATTGTTCCCAATACTAGAAAAAACAATAATTATATGACAAGATAGAAGTGCTAAGGTTACCATGGCAATCTTATTACAATATAAATATATCAAGACAACATGTACACCTTAAATTTACACAGGGCTGTACATGAAATACAACTTAACTAACATAGTACTTTAGCATTTAAAAAATCAAATCCCTAAGGAGTCACTGAATAAAAATGTACCTGGCCTCTAGGAAGAAACCTATCGAACTACAATGAGAGAAAATAAAAATGACTTAAATACATATGAATGGATTTATTACCTTTGTGGATTTAAGTCTCAGTTGTTTCACTTTTCTCCAAACTGATAGTTAAAATTAAATGCACTTCTAATCACCATCCCATGTATGCATGTACGTTTCAGTGGATATGACAAACTGCTTCTAAAATTCATAGTAAGAGGACCTCCATCTTTAAAAATCTCAAAGTGGAAAGACATGAATTCTCAACTTGACATGAAGTCTATTCTAGACATGAAGACTGACGGTTATGAAGCTCTAGCGTACCATGGTAAAAGTTGGTCCGGAACGCACAAACACACAATAGAGTAGAAAAGAGATCCACATTCCAGTCTCTTACCCATCAGACAGATAAATGTAGGACCTCTCCACCTTATACACCTAAAACGTCTACAGTGACTATACGTCAATATAGAAAAGACAAAGCAACAAAGCTTTGCAAAGATAATATAGGAGGATATCTTCTTGCTTGCACAACTTTTAAACAGGGCATTTGATATACTGTCAAGGAAAAGGCTAATAATTTAGACTACTTTTTTTTAAGATTTTATTTATTTATTTGACAGAGATCACAAGTAGGCAGAAAGGGAGGCATGGGGTGGGGAAGCAGGCTCCCCACTGAGCAGAAAGCCCAATGAGGGGCTCAATCCTAGGACCCTGAGATCATGACCTGAGCAGAAGGCAGAGGCTTTAACCCACTGAGCCACCCAGGCAACCCAATTTGGACTACATTTAAAGGAATCACTGAAAGACACCATAAAGTAAAACAAAGGATTCGAATCCATAATAAAGAGTGCTATGGTCACCAAGAAATTATAATCAACCTATAGAAAAAATGAGTAAGAAGCTTCAAAGAAGACTCTACAAATAAATGTATGAAAATAACACTACAATAATGACCAAAGAAAGGTTAAGTTCAAATCAGAATGGCATAGCATTACACATCCATCAAAGTGGTTAAAGTCATCAACATAGTAGCAATAACAATAATAAAAGTGACAATACCAAAACTGCCAAGAAGGTAAAGCAATGGGGATTCTCATGTGTTCCTGATGAAACTGTAAATTGGTAAAAAAGCACTTTGGAAAAGCATTAAACCACATCTCGTAAGACTGAATACATGCATGTCCTATAACCCAGCAGTTCTACTCCTTGGGATATACCCAACAGAAATGTGTGCATGGTCATCCACGGAAATGTTCACGAACACCCATAACTGCATTATTTGTATCACTCAAGACAGAAAGCTGGTATGTTCATAAACAGCAGAACAGCTAGACAAAATCTGAAATCTTCATACCATGGAGAGACTCTACAAAAAAGAAAATGAACAGTAACTCTGCACAAACTACAAACTGAATGTGAGCAAAAGAAACAGACCCAGAAAAATGCAAACTTTGGAGGACTCAAAGTTCTAAAAGCAGATAAAATTAAACTACGGTATTTTAGGACTGAAACCAGTGTAGTAAAATCACAAGGAAAAGGAAGTTGTGATTCCCATACAAGTCAGGACATCAGTCACCTCTGGCAGCAAGGAATGGGAAGGAGAGGACGTTTCTGAGATGCCGTCGACGTTTGATTGTTTGACGGAGGCAACAGTGACACAGGGGATAAATCTGCAATAAAATCACTGAGCTACACTTCTGTACTTTTCTATACGTAAGCGGTATTTCCCAGCATAAAAGCTTTTTTAAAAACTGAATTTCCTGGCTGGCTCAGTCAGTTAAGCATCGGACTCTTGATTTCAGCTCAGGTCATGATCTCAGGGTTGTGAGATCGAGCCCCGTGTGCAACTGCGCTATGAGTGTGGCGCTTAAGGTATATTGTCTGTCCCTCTTCCTCTGCCCCTACCCCACTGCCTACACTCTGTCTCCCTCTCTCTCCCTCTCTGAACAAGACTGAATTGCCACGATAGATATATTGAGAAATAAACTCACCACGTATATGTGGGTTTAATTCCTAGGAGCTCTATTCTGTCCCGTTTGATCTCTGGGTCCACAAGTGTGTTCTCACGCCCAGAGCACAATGTCCTAACGGAGGGAGTTTTACTATCAGTCTTAAAATCAGGTAGTACTTGTTAGCCCACCAACTTTATTTTTTTCTGAGACCATTTTTATCTTTCTAGTTCTTTTGCACTTCAACATACATTTTAGGGGGCGCCTGGATGGCTCAGCCATTAAGCCTCTGCCTTCAGCTCAGGTCATGATCCCAGGATCCTGGGATCGAGCCTCACATCAGGCTCCCTGCTCAGCGGGAAGCCTGCTTCTTCCTCTCCATTCCCCTGCTTGTATTCTCTCTCTCTCGATGTATCTCTCTCTTCAAATAAATAAAATCTTTAAAAAAAACACATATATTTTAGAATCAATTGTCAGTGTGTACAAGATGCCTGCTGGAATGATTATGGGGATTGTTTGAATCTCCGGATCGATCTGGGATTAAAGTGACATCTTAATAATGAATCTTCCAGTTCTTGGTGAAAAATCTCCCATTTACTTAGTTCTTTAAGTAACAATGTTAACAATGTTAAGTACTTTTCAACGTAGAGATCTGGCTTAGATTTTATTAAATTTTATCTCTACCTATTCCATGTTTGTCATGCCACTTTTTTCTTTCTCCAAATTTTTATTTAAATACCAGTTATCGGGGCACCTGGGTGGCTCAATGGGTTAAAGCCTCTGCCTTCGGCTCAGGTAATGATCTCAGGGTCCTGGGATAGAGTCCCGCACTGGACTCTCTGCTCAGCGGGGAGCCTGCTTCCCACCCCCTGCCTCTCTCTCTCTGCCTGCCTCTCTGCCTACTTGTGATCTCTGTCAAATAAATAAATAAATAATCTTTTAAAAAATATTTTTTAAAAATCCTAAAAAAGGGCACCTGGGTGGCTCAGTGGGTTAAGCTGCTGCCTTCGGCTTGGGTCATGAACTCAGGGTCCTGGGATCGAGTCCCGCATCGGGATCTCTGCTCAGCGGGGAGCCTGCTTCCTCCTCTCTCTCTCTCTGCCTGCCTCTCTGCCTACTTGTGATCTCTGTCAAATAAATAAATACAATCTTTAAAAAAAAAAAAATCCTACTCCTTTAAAAATAAATAAATAAATAAATAAATGCCAGTCAGCGCGCTGCTTTAAACGGTATTGTTTCTGCAACTTAATATTCCAGTTGTTCTTTGCTAGGACATGGAAATATGATTGATTTTTGTATGTTCGCCTCTGCTTCATAAATTTCTTAAATTCATAGGTTAGTTCTACTGGTTGTTTAGTACTGCCATCAGAACTGAGGAGGGGAGGGACGCCTGGGTGGCTCAGTTGGTTAAGCAGCTGCCTTCGGCTCAGGTCATGATCCCAGCGTCCTGGGATCGAGTCCCACATCGGGCTCCTTGCTCCGCGGGGAGCCTGCTTCTCCCTCTGACTCTGCCTGCCTCTCTGTCTGCCTGTGCTCGCTCTCGTGCTCTCTCTCTCTCTCTGACAAATAAATAAATAAAATCTTTAAAAAAAAATAAAAAAAAAACTGAGGAGGGGATAAAAAAATGCGGTATATATATGCACGACGGAATACAGTCAGCCGTAAAAGAAAAGAATGGTATCTTGCCATTTGCAACAACATGGATGGAGCTAAATGAAGGAACTCAAAGACAAACACCGAATGATTTCACTCGTTAAGTGGAATTTAAAAAACGAAACAGATAAACATGGTGGGAGGGAAGAGCGAGAAAAACCATAAAACAGACTCCTAACTACAGAGAACAAACTCAGGGTTGCCGGAAGGCAGGGGGCAGGGGGCAGGTGAAATGGGTGACGGGTAAGGAGGGCCCTTGGGGCGGTCACGGGGTGCTGTCTACAAATGATGAATCACTAAACTCTCCTCCTGAAACCGATATTACACTCTATGTTAACTAGATGGAATTTAAATAAATAAATAAATAAATTTAAATAAAGTCTTGAAACCAAAAAAGTACTGTTACCAGAATTTTCTACATAAACAATCATGCCATCTGCACATGGAGAAAGTTTTAGTCCTTTCTAGTCATTGTGTCTTGTATTCATTTTTCTTGCCTTAGTTCAATGGCTAGAATCCCCAGTATAATGTTGAGTAGAAATGGTAAAAATGAGCATCCTTAACTTGTTTCCATTGTTTGGGAGAAAATATTGTCTTGCACCATTACACTCGTCAGCTCTTGGCTTCATAGGCTTCTGCTTACCAGGATGAGGCCCTTCCCTCTTCTTCCTAGTTTTCCAAGACTTTTTATTATGAACAAGCACTGAATTTTGCTAACTGCTTTCTCTGTGTCTATTGAGATTATGTAATTTTCTTCTTTATGCTTTGTTGAGTTTCAGATGTTAAACCAACCTCACATTCTTTTTTATATATTATTGGATTAATGGTCCAAATATTTCGTTAGGGAATTTCCTACTTACGTTTTGATCAAGGATACTTCTCTGTAATTTTCTAGTGACTCTGTCTAGTTCTGGTATCAGGGAAAGTCTCGCCTCATAAATAAGTAGGACAGAGTCCCCTTCTCTGTATTTGGACACAGCTTAGGTAGGACTGGTATTATTTCTTCCTTTAAGGTTTAGTGGAACTCACCAAGGAAGCCACCTCAGCCTCCAGGTTTTCTTCATCATGTTAACAAGCTTGTTTTATTAATGACAAAAACATTTTAAAAGGTAGGGTGTGTACAAAATTAATGCTAAAAGTAAACTATCCATGTGTATAGATAACACATAATGTAAGTAATTCTTGTTCAATGAGAGAGTTTGAAAATTTATAAAAGCCCAAGGTCATGGAAGTATGGATGCTTTTACTTTCTCTTGAGTTTCATATATTCTTCAAAACCACTCAGTGAACCTGTGTTATTTGTAACTAGCACCAAAAACAAGAAATGGCAATCAGAGTTGCACATAAATGGGCTGGGATCTCTTCCCACTCTCTCTTCTGACCCTGTAATGATGCTGCACAGGTGCTTTCTGACTTGCTATGAGTTTGGAACAAAGTGTATTTCACCTTGAAGATGCTACTAGTTTATTTCACTAGCCTTCCACTTCCCATAATCAGGACAAAGCCATACCTGCCTCTTAGAAGAGTGAGGAGCACTATTTTGAACTCCATACCAAAAACAGAGACTGATGCTTGACGTTTGAAAGGAGTGAGGCTATTACTGTCTAATAAAGAAGACAAAAAGTGTTAAAAAAAAAAAAAAAGACAAAGGAGTTAGAAATAAGAACAGAGAAAAAGTATATTGAGCCTGGAACAAAGGATAATATCTTCCAAAAGAGCAGAGGTGTTTAAAAGACACTAATGCAATACCCTTCGTTTCTAATAAAGCTACAGGAACTGAAATTTAAACTCCAGTGTACCAGATAAAGATCAATATTAAATATTTTTCATAAGTTATATTTTGAAAACCATATGAAAAGGTAATCTTTGTAATTTTATATTGGTTGAACAAACGGGCCAACTTCTCAATTTCTTATGAGTCTATAGTAACAAGATTAGTCCATCATCAGCAACATAATGCAAATAAAATATAAGCACAGAATTAAAGGAAACAGAACTGCACAGAACCTGCAGAGATCCTCTTAGTAGGAGGATCCAGTGTGGACATGGGGAAGGAGACACGGTTACGTGATTTTAAAAATGTATTTGACCTATATTTAGAAGTCCATTTCTGTTCAACTTGACATCTGAATCGTTGGCTGACTATTGGGGGGGGGGTGATCCCTTAAGTCTAAATGCCCCTTTCCTTATCAAACATTAGGATGGAAGCATAGTTAAACAATCTTGCTTATACCATCGATAAGAACGCATTAAATAACATCAATAATGCTCTGAATATCACCCAAGAAGGTCAGTCGACTTACCCAAGGTCATAGCAAATCCTTAAAAAGAAAGCAAGATTTTCCTCCACCCAACTAAGCACGTAAGCTTTCCTATAATACACAGAGTTTATAATTCTGAGAACTTGAAAAATGTTTTTTTAAAAAAACAATCCAAGCTGACTATAACTTGGCATCTGGTTGGATTCAATATTTATCACAGCTTCTAGCATTACCAGCTGACAGAAATAAAAAAACAAGTGGAAAAGGTAGGATCTCATGGCAATTAAGAGGGTACTTTTAGAGTTTAAAAAAAAATTAATTGAAACCTTGGTTTCTACTCTCAATTTTGAATGAGTTACTTAATTCCCCTGAATGTCAACATTTCCTCTGTAAAATGAGAAAAGCACGATCCAATTTTTGCAAATCACAGTGCCTCAAGCTCTAGTAAGTATTCAATAAACACAGTTATTAGCAATAGTTAATGTTATAATCATTTACTACTTTTATCTTCATATAATGTAGCCATGAAGGAGGCTGCATTACAGTGCTACTTCTTCCAGAAAAAGTAGAAATAAATCCTGCAGCACGTAGCAGTGCGTGGCCATAACAGAAGTTACTGCCTCTCTCTGTAACTGACATTTCAAGGAAAGCATTGAACTAATACAACGATGACTAAGAAAGCACCCGTTCATGAAGCCGCACGCTCCCACATGCTTCTCACTACCCCACGCGCACTCTGGTTCTCGGGAGTAATTGCTGGCGAGCAACTACTTTATTGCAGATGCGCTGGGAAATGCGACACAGTTATCTACACCTCACCAGCTTCGGAAGATGGGTCAGCCTACAAAGTACTGACTAATAGCAGAGCACTGTAAGGTAAGCAGTATTTTCTCACAGCAAACAATGTAAGCAGTTAGATCAATTCATGGTTTATAAAGTTGATAGTTACACTCCTGCTATTACCAAAACCAAACAAAATTTAACTTTCATTTTCTAGATTTCAGCAAGTATGATTAAAAGTAAAGGAACTTAATATCGCATTATTCTGTTGCTGTGCCACTCTTCAGACCTTTTAAAAGCCTTCTCAAGTAGCAAAATACATCTTTTGTATGTTTCTGGACTTTTCTTCTTTCTTCTCATCTTTCCTATATATTATGACTCGGATGGTTAACAATTGTGTCTATTAATCTGACACCTGTGTGAGTTCCTCAGTGATTCCTACTAACCCACAGATGTTCAAATTCCAACATTTTGCTCAAAACAGTTTGCTTCACCTTTCCTGGACATAGGTCCTGACACACCTTTTCTACGAGGCCTTTCCCACAACAAAGGTGGATTATTTCTCTCACCACCCCCCAGGGCCGACCAGGATCTTCAGCTCTAGCACACTCTACACTCTAGTTGTCGGAAGCAGTTAAAAAAAAAAGACAAAATCCCTCCTTTGAAGCAAGTACAGGGTCTCTACTTCAGACTTAAGCCTGCTCTTACCGCCTCCCACACCATTACTGGAACCAGTTTCCTGACTCAGCTTTCCATCCCTGGTACTTCCTTTGAAGACACGGCATGAGCAGAGTGGATGAATTAAAAAGAAAGCCCTGTGCAGAGACTTACAGCTTTTGAGCAGGTAATCAATAAAATCTAAGTAGCTTGAAATACAATTTCACAAACAGTCATGGTCTGGAATTTAAACAAATGGTTTGATCTGCCTTAAACCCAGCTGAATGTTGACCTTTGCTTGGGATTCTTTTCAGGGATACACATTTATAAAAGTCCCAAGTTTTAGTCCCTCTAAAAATCGAAAACAATAAACAAATGGCATCTAATTAGGTTTGATATGCCTGTATCCAGATGGTCAGCTTTCTTTTTCTTTTCTTCTCTTTTTTTGTGATATAGCTAAGAAGTCCTCCCATGGACTAACAAATTGTGTATTGTCCATCAAAAATTTTAAGATTATGAATTATTAAAAATCACTACACATCCCCATCCAGTCTCCTAAAGCAAGTCAGCAAATCCAATTATGTCCAGCTCACATGTATCTCTAGAATTAGCCTCTCCTCATCTGAGCCACTCAGACCCAGTTTAAAAGATTTCAGTAATATCATAAGCAGCCACAATTCCCCTGTAGCTCACTTCCCACCATGCAGGAAGTCGTCACCAAATGCAAAGGTGAACACGTTCTTTTCTTGGTGCTAAAAACCTTCCAGATCCCCAACGATCCCGAGATAGAATTCGGACCTCAGATGAGGCCACCCTTAGAAATGGCCGAGGGCCCATCCCTCTCTGTTCCCATGCTTCTCTGTCACCCTTTGTGTCTGCCAACCCGGGAATGCTCACCATTTCCTGAATACACCAAGATCTTTCAGAGGCCACTGCTCCTGGGACAGAAGTCAGTTCTTCTCCCAAGGCCCACTTGGCTTTTCCACCTAGGAAACTTCTACTTAACTTTCAAGTGACATTCAGATGGCATCTCTCTAAAGTGAAGACCTCCTTTCTCTGTCCTCTCCCAGGTAGAGTTAATTGTGCCATCTTCCAAATCCCCGCAACACTTCGTAGGTTCTGTAGCAGCACTTTCTCTGTTGAAGTTGACTTCTCTTTCTTTCTCAGTTGTCTGTGGGCTCCCCGCCCCCACCTGGACCACAGCTTTTCCTAAGACACGGACTATGTGTCGCTCTTACGTGGATACGGATATCAGCATTGAGTGAATCCCCTACTACACAGTAGCTTATCATGATCTAACAAAAAGTACATGAAATTTAAGCCAGGTACCTTCTTCTGGGTTTAAATCATAGATCAGAGTTCCATATTTTTCTAGAAACAGCCATGAAAACTTGGCTTCCTTGCCCATAAAGTAGTAATGCAACCAGCCCGCAGGGAGAGAGGGACCTTTTGAGAGCTAAGATAAAAGGAGAGGACATAGGAACCTTGCCTGGAAAAGTTCTGGCATGCTTTGCCCCTCCTGAGCACCCATTCTGCTGTATGTCACATTATCGCCATGACAACCCATGTGGCCGCTGGCCTCCCCATCCACCATCTAGGAACAGAGGCCCACAGAAGGACAAAGGAGCTGAACAATACCACATGGTAAGTACGAGCAAAGCCAAGACTCAAACAGCTGGCGATTCAACCATAAGTGTTCTAAAGCTATATCACTTTACCCAAGTGCCCAATTTATTTCATTTGATGCTCACCAAAATCCCTTCTATTTTTCCTCATTTTATAGATGAGGAAACTGAGGCTCGAGTCAGTAACTTGCCCCCAAATCATAGAGCTGCAGGTACACAAGCCAGGATTCAAACCCAAGTGTGTCTAAACTCCAAGTGCTTCAGTTGAAATCCCATAGACTAGTATAAAAGGTACAGATATACTATAAAATAGAGGGGAATAGTACGTACCAGAGGAAAATACCTGTGTTATAGTAATCAAACCAAGGTAAGCTTCCTTCTCAGTGAGGTTACCAGGAAAACCTTTTCAGAAGGTTTAAAAAAGCATTAAAATTAAAAAAAAAAAAAATTGTGGTTCATGGGTAGCTCAATTGGTTAAGTGTCTGCCTTCAGCTCAGGTCATGATCCCAGGGTCCTGGGATCAAGCCCCGCATCAGGCTCCCTGCTCAGCGGAAAGTCTGTTTCTCCCTCTCCATCTGCCCCCTGCTCATGATCTCTCTTTCTCTCTCAAATAAATAAAATCTTTTAAAAAATTGAAAATTAGTATTGAAAACCGAAAATAACGGCTGGAAAGCATGCAGGAAAAGAGGGCTATCGGCAACTCGGGGACAGAGAATTGTGGGGTGCGTCCAGGACAGTGAGTCCAACTCAATGAGAGGAGGAGGAGGACACGTACCACAGAAGGTGTGACGGGGACCTCGAAAGTAGTCGCGGCATGTCCACATCAGGTCGGACTGGGAGCTCCCCGTCATGTTTGCAAATTAAAAAATAAATCAGACTCCGTCACTGTAAAAATGTGTCAGAATGAGGAGGGGGGCTGGAATTAGGGGGACTGATCCAGGCACCCTGACGTTCAAGGGGCGGACCCTCCTCGCAGCTCAACTGGGCACAAGGGATGGGCCACAGAGCCCTCGGGGCAGACTGGCAGTCCCGGTTTTGGTCTGGGAGAAAAAGTGAGAATAAGGCCACTTTCCGGAAGTAGGACCACTTGATGATCTTTGCAAAGGAGTCTGCTTTCAGGTACGCTGAATTTAAGATGCCAACCGGGACGCTGGAGGTTTCCAGCGGGCAAGCAGATACATACAGTTGGGGCTTGTGAACCTGACTGGAGTTAGGAATTTGCTTGAAAGTCAGTAAGCATACACAGAAGGAGGAGTCCAGACAAAGAGGAGTGGGAAAAAGTGGGAAGAGAAATCTAAGGGCTTTGTTTTGTGAAGCTCCCACATTTTAGCAGCAGGAAGTAGAAAAAAAAAATACTGTTTTGCAGTCAACCCAGTGAAGAGGGGTTTTCGGAAAGTGCTGGTACACTGCCTCAAATTCTCCTAGAAAGAAGTAAAGGAAGGTGAATTCTCAAAACTAAGGGAACAGACATATTTTCAAAAAAATCTTAAATTCACTGATGGGCCCAGATATTGGATAATAAGGGACAAAACAGCGTTAAAAAAGTAGAAATAACTTTTCCACAATTATTGTAAGAGTTAGTTTATATAAGAGGAAGAGAAAGATTACATAAAAATGCAAACTTCCCAGTAAAAATTAGAGGGTCCCAGGTCCCAGTCGAGGGAGAAGAAGGTACAGATATACTGTACAGATATACTGAAAAGAAGGAAGGCATATTTCAGACGGAAAGAGACTGTCTGCCGAGCAGTGTAAAGTCAGCAGGCAGCTCGGACTCAACCTCTGGAAGGCATGGTGGACTCCATGACCACCAGGTTGTGGCTTTCTCCAGTAACTGCTGCCAGCTTTGTGCAAGAGAGCAGGGGTTGGGTAGCAAGGTAGAAACTCCGGAAGGTCAAAATCTGTGAAATGCTCAGGAGCAAGTTTTTCTCTGCTCAGATCAGTTTAGCAGAGCAGCAAGCGTTCCACAAGCAGAATTTGCTAACTTGGTATCCAGCATGACTTGAGTTTCTATGGGCGCCTCACCCTCCAGCTCACACCAGAAGTAGGTACAGGCAGTAGGGCCCTCGTGCAGAGGTTCCCCATGACATGGGAACAGGCCCAGGAAGAAGGAAGCAGGGGAGGAAGCTACAGCTAGAACAAACAGGCACGCGCCCTACCTCCTGGCACTATGAGATGAGAAGATCCAAAGGCAAGGCCAACCATCCTTGTGAATTTCAAAAACTATAGTCTGACCAAAGGAAACCAATGTGGAGTTAAAGAAAGAAGTACAAGGAATTGGGGGAGGGGAGGGAGGTAGGCGGCGAGAAATAGCTTGTTATTTAAAAATGAGCTCTGAGTGGGACGCCTGGGTGGCTCAGTTGGTTGGACGACTGCCTTCGGCTCAGGTCATGATCCCGGAGTCCCGGGATCGAGTCCTGCATCGGGCTCCCAGCTCCACGGGGAGTCCGCTTCTCCCTCTGACCTTCTCCTTGCTCATGCTTTCTCTCACTGTCTCTCTCTCAAATAAATAAATAAAATCTTAAAAAAAAAAAAAAATGAGCTCTGAGTATCAGAAGGGCCCAGAGGAGGGCACTCAGGTTCAGGCTGGACCTGGAGAAGACACAGGGACCAAACTCAATTACATGAGGTGTAAATGGTAAGCATTATGGCCCGCGGTGGTAACCACCGATGGAGGGAGGGAATGAGAGGCATGCTGAGGGCAGGGGCTCTCCATCCCTCGGCGGAAACTACCCAGTTCTGCTCCTGAGAGCTAGACAAGCTCTCACTAGCAATCCATTCTTATAATTAAATACCGACAAATCTCGGACGGAGGGGGAGAATATCGAAATGCTTATCCTGGAACTCTCTTAATCACAAGGAAGTACTGCAGGAAACTCTATTCCTGATTCTTTGAGGACTTCCTTCCCTCAGAAGCCAGGCTTCACCCAGCAGAACTGACATTCTCGCAGAGGTGTTAGCTGAAGGGGAGCTTTGACAATTTGCTCCAGGAAAACACATAACCAAGAAGAGGAGGCTGCCTGTTGAGGCTCTATTCGCAGAAAGGGGAGCTAAAATAAAGGCTCAGCCTTAAAATGTGTCACCAGCCATGTGCAGCAGAGGAAGCAACCTGGAAGTGAGAGAAAAATCTGTAATAAGTTCTGCTTGCATAGAGAAAAGAGTGCCTACAAAGTGCTCAGAAGGGAAAATGATTCTATAATTAGTCTAGTGCGTCGCCATTACAGCTAAAGCTATTATCATCGCCAGTTAAAAACACGGCCTGTCTTCATACGCAGTGCCTTGATCTACGGAGCTCAAATATAGCTAAACAAAATAGAAGACTTTGAAAAGCCACTTCTAAAAAAACAAGTGCTCAAACGGATGTAACAGTCGGCACGTAGGAACCAACAAATTTCTCAATATATCCATGTGCAGTCCCATTGGGATAAATAAGATAGTTTATTACTTTACTCATGTTTCTCCAACCTATTCCTTATTTTCTGAAGTTGCTGACGAAAGAGAGCCTCCTGCTAGAACTTGCGCCTTTGCTTCTGAACAGACTTGTGAAATGCTAACGCACTTGTATTCACAGCCTATAATGATTATTCTAAAATAGACTCCCAGACTTGCATAATAGGCAGGAGGGTTAAGAGCAGGCATTTAAAGTTCAGCAGAGTTAGATGGGAACCATTTCTCTGCTAATTACTATGTCCAGTCTCCCTCTCTCTAAAGTGGACATGATAATAGCTCCCAGGGGTGTTACAAGGAGCAAACGACATGTGGAAAACCCTTTGCAAAGTAAGGTCACACAAAAATGGTCACTATTATTATAAAAAGGCCATTAGAGGTCACTGAACTCTGCTTCATTTCACCAGCGAGGTTACACAATTAGTAATAGTTTAAAAACAAAAGCAATTCTCATCAACCAGCTCAGTAAGCTTTAGCAGGATTTTAGTTTCAAACTATTAAATGTCAGTGTGACCTTAATTAAAGCCACGATTGGACAAGGTTCTAAACAGGATATGCCTTAATTGCATAGTGCTTAATCTTACGCTGTGGAAACCTTCCCCATGCTTGCAGATACTGCTTCCCATAGCTAAGCAAAAAGAAGGCTCTTTTAATCAGTAGTCACTTTCCTATTCAGTCCACAGAAAAGACAACTGGTTTCCATCCGTTCTAGGTGCTGATAGGTGTTGGCTCTATCTGAGGGATGGCTGACCTCAAATTCGCACTTGCAGCCCATCCTATCTGTACACTTCCATTGTCATTATATCTTGATAGAAGCTCCTTTATGAAGTTCTAAAGTTCTGTGCAAATCCTTCAAAGTGAAAGAATATTTCAGGAAGAGTTAATCTTTAGCTAAAGGAGAAAATCATTCGGCAAATTCAACTTAATGAAAAATCTGTTCTATCTAAAGAAGAAGGTATGTTGTTGGAACCTAAAACTCAATTTAAGGGAGTTATCAGGACCTTTAACTGAATAAGTGCTGTGTCAGTAGAGTTTAAAAAAAAACAAAAACAAAAAAACCCTTTAACTTCATCAATATCAGCATTTAAAATATTGGACATTTCCTCCCTAATGTTATTATAACATTAACTGTATGCATATTTGCTTTCATCTGTACTTGAAGAAAACCACAAATATTATTTTCTTCAGCAATTAAAAAAAAAAAAACTACTTCTCTCCAGTTTTACAAATTTACTAAATTAACAAATATTTAAATTTTTAAAATCAAAACTATTACAATTAATTTTCTGGTGAATAGATTTTGCAGTGCTGACATTTAAAATGTCTTCCAGCCACTCCGTGCGCTTGGAAGCAAATTAACGCTATTCTGAGAATTCCAATCCCCTGGCCATACTTTGACACGACCAGCAGAGGGCAGAACTGAACACGTCATACTTGCATCCTGAGCATGAATGAGAAAAAATTCCCAAAAGGAGGCTGAGGAGTTCTATTTTTGACTGAAATTTAACACTTCAGTTGCTATATTTGCTGAATTTACAGACATGCCAAGAAGAAATGCCAACCTAATAAAATTCTCTTTGGTACAAATGGGGAAATAAAAATCAACACTGCAATAGAATAAACTATAGTAGAAGTGCTTGGAATTAACAGAATAAACACATGGAATCGTAACGTTAACAGTACTTGTTCATCGTGTGCATATGCATGTGGTGCAACTAAACATCTTACAAATCAAACCAATTAAATAGCTTACAAATCAAATCAGAAATGCTTGGTATCGGGGCACCTGGGTGGCTCAGTGGGTTAAGCCTCTGCCTTTGGCTGGGGTCCTGATCCCGGGGTCCTGGGATTGAACCCAGAGTCAGGCTCTCTGCTCTGCAGGGAGCCTGCTTCCCCCTCTCTCTCTGCCTGCCTCTCTGCCTACTTGTGAGCTCTGTTTGTCAAATAAATAAATAAATAAAATCTTAAAAAAAAAAAACAAAGGAGAGAAAGAAATAGTTGGTATATGTCCTAATGGTAGAGATGAAACTATATATAAAATTTAATCTATAAATATAATTCATATCTGTATAATTCCATAATAGTTCCTTCATCTAGAATACACACTCTATAGACAAAATTACTGAAGAGGTTTTGTATTGTTTTAAAGTTTATTTGAGAGAGAGAGAAAGAGAGGGCACAAGCAGGGGGAGCAGCAGGCAGAGGGGGAGGGAGAAGCAGGATCCCCACTGAGCAGGAGCCCGACGCGGGGCTCGATCCAAGAACCCTGAGATCATGAGCTGAGCTGAAGGCAGACACTTAACTGACTGAGCCATCTAGGCGCCCACATTGAAGAAGTTTTAAAAATTTTTCTCTAGGATTTGAAAGGTTTTTTTGAAACTTCGATAAACTTATAAGGAATTACTTTATTCTTAATGTTCTGTAACTTCAATGTTCCACAACCTCTGATACTTCAAAAGTAAAAACCAAAAGAACACACTTACAAATGTATAAAGGTAGAATCAAAAGGAAGAAAAATGCCAGGGTTAGGCCTGGGGCCACAGTAAATACAGAATAAGATACATTTAATATATTTTCTGTTAAAGGCAAGGATTTATTCACAGTTACATTTCCATGTCTGAATATCTGCACTTTATGTCTCAATGTTTTTTTGTTTGTTTTGCTTTTTGGTTTGTTTTTGTTGTTTTTAATAAGAGTGATGAAAGTTAAACAGAGGAAGTTCCTGTAAGAAATTAAGGTGGCCTTAGTTCTGCTGAAGATTCTGAAAACCGCCGAAACCAACGTGGTCTCTTTCTCTCTCACCAAAGCAGCTTCTCAGTTACTTCAGAAGGGGAAGCAAAGCTTTAATGAGCAGTGGGGAAATGTCCCTTCAGGAAGCTTAGATCTAGCGCAGCAGCTCTCATCAGCGGAGCTAAAACTCTGGAGAATTCCAGGTAGACCCTCCTTGGCACTTACAGAAGACCAAGAGCAGCTTCCACATCTAAGCTACAACTAATATCGAAAGAACACAGTTTCTAGAGCAAAGCTCGCCCAAAACCGGCCAATCCAAATTCCTGATATCCAGAGTCTTTCCTCATACCTAGTCCACGGGACTTTCCCTAAGTGCAACCCAAAAGTTAGCATTTTTGGAAGCTCCCTGGAAAACAGAGAAATGTGGGAGAGAGAAGGCAATGAAACTGCAGACCTAACCAGGGCGTAGGTAAGGGAGGGCCTTGGAGGCCATGAATGAGGGCCCTGGCATTATCCTCAGGGTAAAGCTTCTCCAGCAAGTAGACCAGGATCACCCTTTTGGGGAGAAGGAACTGGAGGGGGGGCAAGAACAGAACGAGGTAGACGAATAAGGAGACGACTTTTGTGGTCCACACACAAGACAATGGGGGCCTGCACCAGAGTGATGGCAACAGAACATAAAACAAGACCAAAGTTTCCCAATATACTTTGAATCAATAGGATTTCACAACAGATTGGCTCTGGAAGACGAAGAAAAGGCACAGACACGGAGTCCACTTTCCTGGGTCTGAATTCCTTCTCTCCCACTTACTAAACCCTGTGACTGGGCAAATTACCCTAAGCCTCAGTTTCCACATCAGAAAGTAGAAATTGGATTAAATAAATCAATTTATTTTAAATTAATCAACTGAAGGGACCCACGTTCAACACTTAGCACAGTGGTTGGCCCTTAGAAAACACTACCTGTTGGCTGCTTTCCATCATTTTTGTTGTTAATGACATTCCTGTAAAAAGACCATCCAGGAGGTCTACTCTGAACAAGGCAATGTGAAAACAAAGGTGTATTTTTTTAAGGAAGGAAAAAAACTTCCTCCCTGACAGTGAGTATGGGAACCCAAGACAACTTTCACTGTTCTGTAACTACTGCTGAGGATTTTTTTCCCCCCAAAACAGAGAGAGAAATGCTTAAGAATGCTTAAGTGGTGATGATCCTCAAGGCCACAGACTTTGTACTGAACACCTGAGGTATAAAAAAGAAACAGGTTCCAAGTTCTAACTCTCTTCTCCATTCCCACCATCTGGCCTCGAGAAACCAAATGGACATATGTGGATTTACTAATCGGCATTCCCTGCAGGATGTAACCCCTCCCTCCCCCATGTTCCTGCTTACTTGGAGGAAAAGATCACCCACCATTAGGTCTTCACTGCCTATGTCCAAAATGAATCTGGAATTCCCACATTGTCGGATGCCATTTTAAAGGATGAACCCTATAGCAGTTGCTAACAGAAATGGCACAATACTGACATCAAAAATGGTGTCTGTTAGTTCAGGGGTAAGCTCTTATACATCTCGTCAATATAACCTACATGAAGAGTAAATTTTTTTTCAGGGCATCTGGGTGACTCAGCCGGTTAAGCGTCTGCCTTCAGCTGAGGTCGTGATCCTAAGGTCCTGGGATCAAGCCCTGTATCGGGCTCCCAGCTCAGCGCGGAGCCTGCCTCTCCCTCTCCCTGCCATTCCCCCTGCCTGAACTCTGTCAAAAAAAATAAAATTCTTAAAAAAAAAGAGAGAGAGAGAGAGAGAGTAAATTTTTTTCTTATTGGATAGCAAACCAGACATTATATTCCTCAGTATATACTTTTTTAAAAATTACTTTGAAAAACAGGGGCGCCTGGGTGGCTCAGTGGGTTAAGGCCTCTGCCTTCGGCTCAGGTCATGATCTCGGGGTCCTAGGATCGAGCCCCGCGTTGGGTTCTCTGCTCAGCAGGGAGCCTGCTTCCCCCCCCACACCGCCTGCCTCTCTGCCTACTTGTGATCTCTGTCAAATAAATAAAATTGTCTTTCAAGTTCACAAATCATTCTTAGGAAGGAGAGTAAGTATAAGCACCAAAAGATGGCACCTCGAAGACTTTTGATGGTTCTCGCATGATCTCATTCTCGGTCTACTGAGCACCGTACCTGCGAAAAGGTACCGCATTCTATGGTAAAAAACATTTCTCAGACCCTGCCTTGGGTTCTTCTGCCATCTGTTTTGAATCTGAAAATCACTTCACATTGTAGTAAATATTGGTTGCATTTTAAGTGGAATACTAAAAATCAATACTTTTCCCCACTGTGTCCGGCGACCCTAGGGCTGCTGTTCTTCTCTGCTTACTCGTACGTCCTCTTCCCCATTTCTAAGGGTCAACACAGGTCCAATATGCGGTCAATACTTACAACCTGAAGCCAATTTTCAGATTCAAAATAGTTCTATTAATACTAATCTCCAACCTCACTTATATTTTGGTTTTGCATGAGATGCTCTCCCCCCCCCCCACAAAGATTCCCTATTTTCATGCTTCTGATAGGGTCCACAGGATCTTCCCTTGAGCCTACCTGGTTCCTTGGGATCTTAGCCTTAGAAGACAATGATGACGACGCAGCACCCTCCTCGCACCTACAGGCTTCAAGGAGCGCTCTCTCCCAACTGTAAAGATGTCAGGAAGCTCTGACAGGCTTCTGACCGGCCCACAAGACCCACCCCTCCTGGCTCTGAGGAAAACAGCCCTCCTCCCAGGAAGCTGGTCCCAAATGAACGAGTAACATCAGGGTTTTCACGCAGAGTATCGTGGGAAAACTGTCATCTTCAAGTTCTCATTGCAACGCATTTCAAGCATTCTCTGTCCTCCAGCTCAGGTCATGATCTTCCAGACTACGAATACTACACTCTCTGCTCAGGTTCTCTTCCATCTTCGAATTCATCGTATTTTCGTGCAAAGATCCCCGGTATCTTTTTCAAAGAGCTCTAAAAATGTCCAAGAATCTTCGTAACACATTCACCTAACCCAGAAGTACACAATTACTTTGTTAAAAGTAATTACCCAACTACATTTAATGAATGCACAAGGACGTTAACCGCCAAGAACGGAGAGAAAGTTAGACTCTATTTCATGGAAGTTGTTCCTTATATAACAAAGGCAACATGGCCTGGGGCAAAGCAAATTGACCTGAGTGTCAGAAGACGAAGATTCTGGCTCCGTCAAAACTATGTCAAGCACAGATAAGTCACTTCACCTTTGCTGGCTTAAGTGACCTCATTTGTCAGTTTAAGAGAAATGGCCTAAATTAAGTCAGCATTAGATTCTTTCAATATTTTATTGTCCCACTGCAAGACAGAAAATCAATCAGGTATACACACTGCACAGACACATGGCTTGAAACAGCTGAAAGGGGGAAATCCGTCCCATAGCCTGTTTGACAATGTGAACCAGGAAATATCATGAATCAATAACTTCTGCTGAGTGGGGGAGACTTTTTCCAGAGCATTTAGCCTGAAGCTGTTGTGTATCAGTTGTTCTACATAGAAAATCCTGTAAACATCATAAAAGATAAGAACAAAGCATAAGAAGATAAGGGATTCTCATTAAAACAACAGGCCCCAGACATCATTTTACAGAATATTCACCCAAAGGAGGAAGGCCTGTGTGTGGATCGGTGTAGTGGCTAGTTAGAGAAAGCCAATGCTGCAAAAAGCAACTGAAGCTTTTGTGCTGGGAACTGAACCTCAAGCAAGAGAGAGAATGAACCTAATGCTTGGGGGCTTTAGTTTCTTCTATAAAATGGAAATAAAACCTATCTCATCAGGGACGTTATAAAGAGTACATGAATTAGTATTTGTAAAGTGCTTAGTCAGCATAAGTTGTTTTCAAAGGTTGTAAGTTTAAAAATAAATAAAGGCACCTATAACAAAACTCGACAATGCCCTCCTGTGGACTGGAGGGTCAGACAGTGGAATGCAGCCATGATTAGCAAATAATTCATGTCCAAAAAAGAGAAAAGAAAGAGTGAAGTAAATGCAAGCACAACACGAACCAAGAATACTTCCATCTCCTCGCTGCACCCACCGTGTTTTATTTTTATTTTTATTTATTTATTTATTTTTAAAGATTTTATTTATTCATTTGACAGACAGAGATCACAAGTAAGCAGAGAGGCAGGCAGAGAGAGAGGAAGGAAAGCAGGCTCCCTGTTGAGCAGAGAGCCCGATGCGGGGCTCAATCCCAGGACCCTGGGATCATGACCTGAGCTGAAGGCAGAGGCTTTGACCCACTGAGCCACCCAGGTGCCCCTATTTTTATTTTTTTAAAAATATTTTATTTTATTTATTTGACAGAGAAAGATCACAAGGAGGCAGAGAGGCAGGCAGAGAGAGGAGGAAGCAGGCTCTCCGCTGAGCAGAGAACCCGATGTGGGGCTCAATCCCAGGACCCTGAGATCATGACCTGAGCTGAAGGCCGAGGCTTAACCCACTGAGCCACCCAGGCGACCCCCACCGTGGTTTTTAACCCCAGCTCCCACTAAGGAAGGGCTCAGATTAAAATAGGATCACCTATATCTTCATGTTGCTATTGCATACATAATTCATTCTGTTTTTTTGCTTTGTAAATGCATACGGGTCGTGCTATATATGAACTATCATTCTAAACTAATGCATTTGTTATCCTCAATTAAAGGATCCCTTCCAGAATTACTTCCCAAATAACATCTACCCTTCGTCACAATACTGGGAGACCCCGTTTGCCGTGCAAGGACCCACCCTACACCTTGATCTCCCGTTCACCCTACCTCAGGCACCGGTCCACTCACCGGGCCACATCCTCAACCACTTAATCATCAAAAACCACTGTACTTGTGAAACTATACATGTAGACATCCTGCCTGAACTTACCCTCCAGACCTTGAGAATCTTGACTCCCCAGCTTCTATCACCGATCCCACTGATACGGTCTTCTAAGATCGTACCCCATTCTTTCCACCACTTCCACGCCCAGATCCTCCACTCCCACCGTCACTCACCTTTGGGTGCATCCAAAGGTACAATACCAACCTAAGATGAGTCCAGTGTTTTGTCTTGGCCACACCCATCATTCCTTCCACCCCAACTGGCCCTTCCCAGGCATAACTCTATATTCAGTTTTGTCCCATTTCTGTGATTTCCAAATGAATTTTTTCCATATCATCCATAAACATCTGGCCTCCCACCTCCCTCTTTGCCCAATATGGAGGACTATGCCTCCTAATTGACAGAAAACACTCAAGCAAGGACACGTTCTCAATCTCCTACCGTCGACCTCCTACGAAGCAGCCCACCAGCCTCCACACCCTTCCTGCGGCTTCTGTGCCCTTCTTTCTGCAACTGCTTTCACGTGCAGGAGCTCCCATTCCTGTCCCAGGCCAATTCCCCCCACTGTGATCATGCAACCCAACCCTCTGGCCTTCTCGCAACCACAGGCTACCCATTCTTTCTTCCCCTGATCGTCAATGTTTCCCTCTTTATTGGGCCCTCCCATCAGTACCTACACATGCTCTAAACCCTCCTATGCCTTAAAAAAAAAAAAAAAAAAAAGGCAGCCTTCCTTCCCAACGGACAACCCACCTTGTTCTCCTTCACCCCGCAGCGAACCACACGCCTCCATTAATCCTCCTCCCGGCGTCTCACTCGCCCTTACCCTTCCATTAAACCTCGGCCTCCTGATATCTGAGCGGCGTCCACAACACCCACTCAAATTCCTCTCTCCAAGGTCATTAACAATACCTTTTGATAAATTCAGTAACTACTTTTCAGTGTTAATCTTACTTGACCTCTTGGCAAAATTTTATACCACTCAATATTCCAGAATCTTTTTTTCCTGTCCTACCTCTATGACTGCTCCTTGGAGGTCTCCTGCACCCTGCTCATTGCCTAAATGTTCATCTACACATCAGGTCCCGCTCCCTGCTGACTCTACAGGCACTTTTCAATGAATAATGACTTTGGGTGTCATCTACACACTCAAGATTCCTCGATCTCTCTCCCCCTAGGCTCACTCTCCTGACTGTTAGGTACAAATGAATATTTTCGCACATGATTTGGTAGATATCCTGAAATTCAGTAAGACCTAAATTGTACACCCAACGTGCTCCTCCTGTTTTACACTTAGGAGATAGCACCACACTCCACCCTATTGCTCAAGCCAGAAACCTGGGCACCTCCTGCTTGCTTCTGCCTCTTCCTCATCTTCATACAATCAACCAAATTCCCAAGGCTTATCATTTCAACCTTCTAAAATAAAGCATTTCCACCCTTGCTTCTCAAAGTGTGGTCCCCAGACCAGTACTATCAGCATCACCTGGGAACTTGTTAGAAATGCAGATTCTCCAACCCCATCCTCGGACTCATGGACTCAGAAACCAGACTCATGGAATCATAAATCAGCAATTTATGTTTTAACAAATCCTCCAGGTGAGTCCAATGTTTGAGAACTAAGAACCATCAGAATTGCCCTTTGTTGGGGTGCCTGGGTGACTCAGTCAAGTAAGCATCAGACTTCAGCTCAGGTCATAATGTTGGGATCCTGGGATCAGCCCCGTGTCAGGCTTCCCATTCGGCAGAGTCTGCTTGTCTCTCTCCTTCTACTCCTCCCCCCTCCCCCCTCAGGCATAAGCATGCTCACTCTCTTTCTCTCTCAGATAAATGAATAAAATTTTCAAAAGAAAAAAGGACTGTCCTTTGTTCGTCCTCACTACGACTTACGTAGCTGAAAGCAATCATCTCCCCTCTCCTGGATGACTGCAACATCTCCTCTTCCAGCCTCCAAACCATACACATCCAACACCTCTCAGTCTGTACTCCACAAACACCCAGAATATTCTTTCTAAACATGGATCTGATCTCATCACATTCCTCCACCTAAGACCCTCAGTGCTCTCGGGACTGAGTTCCAGTTCCTAAGCATTCTTTCAGAAGCCTTCATAAATGGCTCTGGAAACCAGGCAGCATCTACTGCAGTCTCCTCTGTCCCTGTCTCCTCATTCTGTCACTCTACGCTCCAGGCATACTGACCACTCAAACCTCAAAACTCCTCTACCAACACCCCTCCTATTAAACAGTGTGCTGCCATGTCTTTTCATCCTTTTAACAGTAAGCAAACAAACACAGGAGACTAACTGCACTTTTCATGGAAAAATTCAATAAATATTGCGTAACTGGCCAGTGACCGCATATGGTAAGAGACAGAAAAATCAAACCCACAGATCAGATTCACCTTTTAAATCTTATCTGAGCACAGACCAGGGGTCAGCAAATCACAGACCACAGGCCGAATCTGGCCAGGTGCCCATTTTCGAAAATAATTTTATTAGGAAGCACAGCCATGCTTATTCATTACAGACTGTCGATGGCTGCTTTCACACAATAATAGAAGATCTGAGCAATTGTGACAAAGACTGTAAATATTTATTAAAGCCTAAAATATCTTCTATCTGGCCAACTTTGGAAAACTCTGCCAACCCTGATTTAGACAATAAAGATAATAAAAATAGAATAAATCTTCTTTCAGGTATCCAAAGAGAAAAAAATAACCCTCTAATTTTCTGGTTGGGTGATGCTTTCTCAGTACAAGGTATCCTCACTTTGCCTTGGATTTCATAATTCAATACTTCCCCTAGCTCTTGAGATAAGAAAGGCCACAGGAAATGCAAGTCACATCAACAGAACTTATTAATATTCAGTACATATCCAGAAGAAGGATAAGAAAAGAAAATCATGACAGAAAAGTTGGTCTAAGTCACCCATTTTAATAAAAGTCCATCATATAAATTCAAAATGAACTCTGACTCACTCAGCACTGGTTGCCAAGTGGGTGATAAAAAGAACCAGTTGTGAAAGCCAGAACAGATAGCTCTAACAGCTTAATACCCTTAAATGAAAAAACAAATCATCAAGAAAAAAGTATGTCACTGCCTTAAAAAGTATGACTGCCAATAATTTATTTTTAGAAATTGATTTTTCTAAACTTCAATTAACTTTATGGTTGGGGATTACTCTAAAGTCCACAGGAGTACTGGTAACACTTCCTCTAAGCTCAGAAAATTTTGTGATGAGGGAAACAATGAGTCACCCTACCACCTTTCTAACAACACTCTTGAATTCAGCCTAACTTGTGGGGGGATTCACCTGTTTCATCTCTTTTTGTTTGTATCTTAAGTCATCTCCACACCCAGTGTGGGGCTGGAACTCACAATTCTGAGATTAAGAGTCCCACGCTCTACTGACTGAGCCATCCAGGCGCCCCAATCTCTGTTGTTTAAGCCACCAAACCTGTGGTTTTTATTTTTATTTAAGTAAACTTTACCCCCAATGTGGGTCTTGAACTAAAGACTCCTGTTTATAAATAACCCAGTTTTACTTTTTTTTTTTTTAAAGATTTTATCTATTTATTTGACAGACAGAGATCACAAGTAGGCAAAGAGGCAGGCAGAGAGAGAGAGAAAGAGGAGGAAGCAGGCTCTCCGCGGAGCAGAGAGCCCGATGCGGGGCTCGATCCCAGGACCCTGGGATCATGACCGGAGCCGAAGGCAGAGGCTTTAACCCACTGAGCCACCCAGGTGCCCCACCCTGTTTTACCTTTATAAACAAAATACGCAAAAGCAGCATGTGTTAGAAATTTACTAAATCCCGTATCAGATCAAAAAATTCAAATCTCAAAATATATATGCTTAAACTCAAATGTATAAAACTTGGACACTGATTAGTACAGGATCCAGTCATAAAACCATTCACTGAACAATAACCACAATAACCAGGGACAAATCACTAAATTGTCAGAATTGGGACACCTGGGTGGCTCAGTCAGTTAAGCATTTGCCCTCAGCTCAGGTCATGATCCTAGGGTCCTGGTAATGAGTCCCGCATCAGGCTCCTTGCTCAGTGGGGAGCCTGCTTCTCCCTCTGCCCCTACCCAAGCTCGTCTCTCCCTCACTCTGACAAATAAATAAATAAAATATTTAAAACAAATTTTAAAAAATAATAATAAATTGTCAGGATAAAAAGAATGTGACAGAACACTTTTTAAAATAATGGAGTCCAGAGAAATAACAAAGTTTAAAATACATATTAAAAGCCTTCTACCTCACACTGAACTGTATGGACTACAAACATGGCAGATATAATTTAACCCCACACAAAGTCAATCCTGTGGTAAACAAAGGTTAGCACTGCAAAGCAATTTTTTAAAAACCATACAAATGTGCGGCCTGCAAAGAAAGAAATCAAGTAGGAACTTTCTTTTATTTATTTATGTATTTATTTGACTTGGCAGAGAGAGATCACAAGTAGGCAGAGAGGCAGGCAGAGAGAGAGGGAAGCAGGCTCCCCGCTGAGCAGAGAGCCCGATGTGGGGCTCGATCCCAGGACCCCAGGATCATGACCTGAGCTGAAAGCAGAGGCTTTAACCCACTGAGCCACCCAGGAGCCCCAGAACTTCTTGATAATAGCCGCTTATTACATTTTTTATGAAATAAATCTATTTTATAACTAAAAAGTAAAATGAAATGAAAATACGCCTTTTGGAGACAATGAAGAATAGAAAGTAGATTTTTTTTTTCCTGTTTACATTTATTGACTATTCCCTCCAATTATTTCACTGAATTATCCAGCCAAGAAAATCAAACTCATTCCATGCGGTAGAGTTCTGTGAAAGAGAGGAGCAATGTTGTGTAGCAAACCAATCTCTTGTCTTGTTGGCTCCTCTGCTTTAGGAATGCTGAGTGACACAGAGGTCCTTATTCTTCCGGGGGGTGTACAGAAAGCCATTCATTCATGCCACATTATCTGTAAAGTATGCCAGACATTCACACACACAAACACTGAGAGCTAAAGCAGCAAATATGTAAGTCATCTGCCAAGATCTGAGTATAATACTCTCAGAACCAGAGACAGCATGCCGTCCCGAGGAAGCATGAACACAGCATCCAGGGGGCAAGATGACTTCCCTGCACAGTCCGCAGTTCCCTCCCCCAAAGATTCCCCTACTCCCTCCACCTCCATTCCACTCCATCCAGAAAGATGCTGGGAAGGCAGGTTGGTGGTGGGGTGGGGGGTAATGGAACTGGTAATTACAGCAGCAAAATCATGAGTAGCAAATGGAGTAAGAACGAACGGCCGGGAGGCACCTGGGTGGCTCAGGTCACAATCTCAGGGTCCTGGGATCGAGTCCCACATCAGGCTGTCTGCTCAGCAGGGAGCCTGCTCCCCGCCCCCTCCTGTCTGCCTCTCTGCCTCCTTGTGACTTCTCTGTCAAATAAATAAATAAAATCTTTTAAAAAGAATGGCAAGGCATCTGGGTGGCTCAGTAAGTTAAAGCCTCTGCCTTCGGCTCAGGTCACGATCCCAGGGTCCTGGGATCAAGCCCTGCATTGGATTCTTTGCTCAGCTGGAAGCCTGCTTCTTCCTCTCTCTCTGCCTGCCTCTCTGCCTGCTTATGATCTCTGTCTGTCAAATAAATAAATAAAATCTAAAAAAAAAAAAAAAAAAAAAGAATGGCAATAGGCCCAGAAGCAGAGATCCAACAGAGTCCATTCTCAAGCCAACTGATTTCTGAACAAATCCATATTCCATCCCGTCCTCCATCTGCTCTCCCTCCAAGTGTTTACAAGATTATTAAATACGGGTAACTCTTGATCATTCAAGACAGCTCACTTAATGGATTCTCCAGCTCCTCTTCTCTGTCCCTAAGGTTTTCCTTACAACTCTCTTCTTCGTCAAATCAAGGCATATTCACTGAAGGGCTATACCAGGTTCTATGATTGGAACTTGAAAGATAATTATTTTAAAAAGTCATTGTTAATATTTACTGGGGACTTATTACGTGCTAGGAATTGTGCCAGGCTTTATCAACCTCATTTAATCTTCAAAATCACTCCAGAGGTAGGTGCTCTTATGGCACACGAAAAGTTTTCATCTGTGACCTTGTGTAACTAACCTCTTCAGTGAAGTAGATGAAGACTGTAATTCCGTCTAGGACTAGGGTCTGCTCTAAAGCTCTGTGGGGAGACGTGATTCCTGTATTTACCACAGATCTGTGCTTCTACGGTAAACACAGGGACAAAGCATTGCACTGAGCACAGGGACACCTTCACATAAAATTTCATCTGGACTAGGGCATTGCAGGGTGAATAGCAAATTATACCACACATCTATTAGGAGAGAAAATTTAGGTTTAGATGGCTAAAGAAGGTATCTCAGAGTGAACTCTGAGTTGTAACAGTCTATTAAAAAAAAAAAAAAAAAAAGAAAGCTAACATGGTCATAGTAGTTTGGGAGCAGAAGCAGTAGTACTCACAGAACTCCAGGGGTGAGAAAAAGTACAGACAGTTAGGAAACGGAGAGCACTTCAGTCTGGTAAAGGACAGAGTTTGGAAAAACAGAAAGGAAGTGCGTTGCGAGCTGGAGAACTGTGAAAGGGTTGAAGGCAGGAGGCAGGTCATGGAGGTCCAAGGAACTGGTACTCATTCTGACAGAGAAACCACGAGAGGCTTTAGGCAGGCGGTACACTGCAGGGCTTCTCAGCTACTGGCATTTTGTACTGGACAATCCTTCCCTGGGGAGGGAAGATGGCAGCTGCAGGCCTCCCTCACATGGCAGCCACAAATGTCCTCGGATGCCCACATACATATCTAGAAGGGAGCACGGCCCCGAACCAAGAAACCCTAGGAAAGCCTAAGGAGACTGGATTGGAGACCAGTAATGGGCAGACCCAAGAAGGTAATCAAACAGGTTGACATGGTAAGTCAAGCAAGTAAGGACTGAGCTAAAAGGAATTTTTCTGATTCCTCTTGTAAACATGGCCTCATCATCTCCATAGTGATCTAGAGAATCTTCCATGCCCATCCCGTGCACAATCTCTGCACCTCTGAAGCCCATGTCAAGCTGTGGCGTCACCATTCATCCCCTCTTAATGCAGAAACTGACTGACCTCCACAGAGCCTTCTCCTCTTCAAGGACTGCGTGGCACAGTCTGGGGTCCGAGGCTCCACACCTACTATCTACTCCTCCCCAGTTCTCTGGGATGCTGAGTCCCAGCCAGCACTCTCAACGCCTCAATTCCAATGACAATGATCATCACGCTCCAGGGACTGGACTTCGGAATCAGTAGAACAGCTTCACCTCTGAATTCCTAAATCCCAGTATCTTCTGGCCACAGCCTCCCATGAATCCATTCTCAGAACCTATTCCTCATAGTCCTTATGATTTGTAATCTCAGGGTATTATTACTCTCTATCTTAATTCACGACATCTGCTTCTCTTTTAGACGACAGTGGTGTTATAAGTAACATCAGCTCCTTTGCCCTCTAGGAACGGCCAACCATCATGTCCCAAACAACCACACATTCTAGGTGTCCAAGAAAGAATTATCATCTTCCCTGAAGCCTATTCCCTCTTTAGTATTGGGCCTCTTTGTCATCATCATCCACCCAGAGATAGAAATGAGAAGCCAAAGAAATCACCTCCTCTTCACTTCCCCACATCTAATCAAATGACAAGTCCCATCAATTCCAAATTTTAAAATAGTCCCCAGAGCCATCTCCTCTCATCCACACTGCCTGCTTCAGTGTGGACATTTTCACTGATCCCCCAGATCCTATTTTTAAATTTCTTCCTTGTCCACTCTGCCACCAGAATGATTTTTTTTTTATAAATGCCAATCTGTTTATACCTTAACTACTAAAAAATTATTTGCAAACCTCCCCAAGGAGTGCTTGCTTCAGCAGCACAGATACTAAAAACATGTCCAAGGTGACATAAATATCTTTGTTTTCACGTCTGGCCTCCTCTCTCCTATCATCCCCCGATTCAAACGCAGGAGATAATTATCAGCTATTGTCCCCTCCATCTGCCCCCGCAGCAAATTCCAAGTCTGCGCTCAAGTCTCCTCCCAAGGGTTATCTTCTGAGTTACCATGGAGACTCAGTTAATTCTCTCCTTTGCTCCCCCGACTGTACATGTCTCCACTGAACTCCAATATGATCATGATCTGTGGTAACTGTGAACATACATTGAGCACTTACTGTATGCTCCATAATGTGCAAAATGCTTTACTTGTATTCAAGCTGTCTCCTTACTCAGAAACTACTACATGGCTGTTCGTTTTACATAAGAAAGAAACTAAGCCATTTACCTAAGTTTACAAAGTGGGAAATCCAGGACAGTCTGACCATGGAGCCCTCTTCTAATACTATAGTCTAACGCTTATCTTATTTCTTTAAAGTGGCTGTGAATCAGTTGAGAATAGAGGTTGTCCTTTAATTTGTGGGTCCCCAATGATTAGCGGCAGGACAAGAGAAAAGGGAGGAGCTGGAAAATAAATTATAATTACATATCGAGAACATGATCTAAATTAGAAGACGAAGCCAGCAGGTGCCTTGGTCCATTGGGGCTGCTATAACAAAATATCAGAGTTTGGGTGGCTTATAAACAACAGAATTTACTTCTCAGTTCTAGAGATTGGGAGTCCAAAGGCACCAACGTGGTCTCCTTATCCCCAAGAGCCCTCTTCCTGGCTCATAGCTGGTGCCTTGGGGCTATCGCTCCGTGGTAGAGCATTTGACTGCACAGCCGGTGACTTCTGCCTCCTGGCGTGGAGGAGACACAGCTGTATGGGATCCCCATTTATTTTATTTTATCTTTTATTTATTCATTTACTTAGAGATTTCTATTTATTTTTACTTATGTATTTATTTATCTTTGAGAGTTTTATTTACTATTTAGTTTACTTTTATTTATTTATTGAGTGTGAGGGAGATAGCACGAGCAAGGAGGAGGGCAGAGGGAGAAGCAGGCCCCCCGCCGAGCAGGGAGCCCGATGCGGGACTCGATCCCAGGACGCTGGGACCATGACCTGAGCTGAAGGCAGACGCTTAACTGACAGAGCCACCCGGGTGCCCTCAAATAAATAAAAATCTTACCAAAAAAAAAGTATTCCAAAGAAAAGGAATCTTAAGGGACTATATTACTGGACCTATTCTTGCAAAATGACCTCCATCTACTGCACCGGGGCCTGTGGTCAGTCACAGGCGGAGGCCTGGCATATCTCATCCACAGGCATCTGGGCGGTGTCCCGAAACTGCAAATTACAACTGATTCTTGAACAACTCAGGTTTGAACAACGTGGGTCCACTTACATGTGGATTTTTTTTATAGCACAGTAAATGTATTTTCCTTTCTTGTGATTTTCTTAGTAACATTTTCTTTTCTCTACCTTATTATAAGAATACAGTATGTAATACACATAACAAAACATGTTAATGGACTCTTATGTTATGGGTAAGGCTTCCAGTCAGCAGCAGGACATTAGTAGATGAATTTGGGAGAAGTCAAAAGTTATATACGGATTTTTGACTGTGTAGGGGTTGGCGTCCCTAACCCCCATGTTGTTCAAGAGTCAACTGTGTGTGTCATAATAGTGTATCATAATAGTGAAGTTTACAGTAAACATTTTCTAAGGATTTACAGTAAACATTTTCAGGAGAGAGATTTTTTTTCTCAGACTTGAGAAATGACTAGAAAAGACTCCAAAAAGAAAAAGTCTTTCTTCATTAAAAAACAAAAGCAAAAACAACCCATGACCTACAATTAAGCAATACAATCTACTAAGCAGTTGTATTATGCATGTGTTTTCTCTTGTTAGAAATGATCTAGCTTAGGGGCACCCAGGTGGCTCAATCAGTTAAGCATTTGCCTTCGGCTCAGGTCATGATCCCTGGGTCCTGGGATCGAGCCCCACATTGGGCTTCCTGATGGCTGGGAGTCTGTTTCTCTCGCTCTTTCTCTCCCTCTGCCTCTCCCCACCACTTGTCCTCTCTCTCTCAAATAAATAAAATCTTTAAAAAAAAAAAAAAAGAAAAGAAAAAAAGAAAGAATAGAAATGATCCAGCTTAGAATTCTGAGATACAAAACAAAAAGAAACCAAAAAAAAGCAAAAGGCAAATGTGAGGACACTGTCAGGGAATAAAAACTAAGGTGTAGTTATTACTAATCTGGGTCCTCAGATTAGTAATAGAAATAGGAAAAGGTAATGAACAATGCAGTTAGGTCCTGAACGAAGCTCCGTCTTTCTTTCTGTTATGAAGACAGGGCTATTATGCAAAGGGCTACCAGCCCTTCTGATGGCTGAAACGCCTTTGAGTATCACAGCCCTAATTTTGATTGGCTAATAAAGTCAACAACATTCCACCAGCAAAAAGAAAAAGTTGATGTTTCTCAGTTTATATGCTCGGTATTAGTTTTCTAAATTAACAGAATTTTATTCCAATAGAGTTTATAACAAGCACTAGTTCTGTCCGTACAACGTGTTCCTCCTACAATGGACCGATCTTCCCCATCTCAATAAACGGCTCAACCATCCACCCAGTTACTTAAACCAAGAAGTGGCAGTCGACTTCCTTTTTCCGTCGTCCCCCATGTCTAACCCACCGGAAGTCCCACCAGCTCTGCCTCCAGAATCCATCTCATACCTAAGGACTCTTCTCTAATTCTCACCACCACCCTTCCCCAAGCTACTGCCACCGGCCCTCACTCAACTACTGCAATGTTCCTGGTGTCCCCTCTACTCCATTACCCGAGACCAGGCTGAGGGATCCATGTAAAATGTGCTCTTCCGGGGCGCCTGGGTGGCTCAGTGGGTTAAGCATCTGCCTTTGGCTCCGGTCATGACCCCAGAGTCTTGGGATCGAGCCCCGCATCGGGCTCCCTGCTCAGTGGAGAGGCTGCTTCTCCCTCTCCCTCTGCCTGCCTCTTTGCCTACTTGTGCACTTTCTCTATCTCTCTGTCAAATAAATAAATAAATCTTTATAAATAGATAAATAAAATATGTTCTGCCCCCCCCACAAAACCTTCCAAAAACTATTTAAAAAAAAAATCTGTTTTCCTTCATGGCTTTCAAGACCCTGCATGTTCCAACCCCAAGTCCGTTCTGCCCTCGACTCGTGACATTTCGGCTGCACAGGCTCTCAGGCCCTGCCGTGCTTTCGTCATGCCAACGCCCCCCACCCCCCAGACCTTTGTGTCCGGTGAGCTCCCCGGAATGAGTGTCCCTCAGCCTCCACCCTGGACGCGCCCTCCCCCCCCACTGACCCGATCATGTTACTAGGGTTTGCTTCCTTTACAGCATTTTTTAGGATCTGATGTAAACTCACAGCCGATGCTTCTATTTGTTGTTGTTCTAGTTTCAGTTTTTGTTGCTCGTGTTTGGTTTTTGTGTGTCTCTCCCCACTGTGATACGGATAGAATTTTCAGAACAGAAATCTTATTTCTCAAAAAAAAAAAAAAAAAAAAAAAAAGGAGGAAAGAAGTCTCATTTCTCTTCCTCACTAATCTGTCTCTGGAGCCTATAGAATGTATTTGCTCAGCATCTGGGAATGAACGAACACTATCATTCAAAGTTCTTTGCCTTTTCGGGCTCTTGAAACTTCCACCACGTTAAAAAAATGAAGAGAAAAATGTCAAGTCCTTTCTTATTTTCTATAGCATTTCTAAAGCAAAATGTTAGGCCCTAAAAATGTACACCATGGGCCTAAAAAGGGTTGACTGAAGAAGGCGAATCCATAAACCCCATCAGTAAGACCCAAAAATCAAAACTCTTTCTGCTTTAATTATGTGTGTAAGTGGAGAGAGGAGGGGGCGCCTGGGTGGCTCAGAGGGTTGAGCCTCTGCCTACGGCTCAGGTCGTGATCTCAGGGTCCTGGGATCGAGCCCCACATCGGGCTCTCTGCTCAGTGGGGAGCCTGCTTCCCCCTCTCTCTCTGCCTGCCTCTCTGCCTACATGTGATCTCTGTCTGTCAAATAAATAAATAAAATCTTTAAAAAAAAAAATGGAGAGAGGAGAAGGGGGAGGGAATGAGATGCTCTTAGCGAAGGGAACAAAGCTGGGGGTGGGAAGAGTGCCAGTTATGAATTTATTCCCACATGGTGTTATGTCTCGGAGGCAACTGTCCTCAAGAGAATTGCTGGTTAGAAATGATCCCAACAACAATTTTCTGAAAATCAACAGAGAGACTAATTACCAGAAACTTCTCTCCACACAGACAAGTTCATTTCTCCTCGTTCCTCCACTAATACCTCGGTCTACAGAACTCCTTGTCTTGCTACCCACCTCTCTACGTTTTGAAGAAAATCCTTGACCATGCATGGAGCAAATGCACAGTTCTGTGACGGACCTACGGCCGAACGATATGGAAAGACATTTCTGACTAGAGTGCCTTTAATTTCATCTCTGTTTTGTCTTTAGTTTGGCAGGGGGAGTAGAGACGTATCACAGAGCCCACGGAGAAAGTAAGGAGAAAATGCCATTCCATAAAGTTGGCGGAAGCAAATTCCCCATTATAAGGAAACTTCTTCCTACCGTATTAAGGGATTTTCTCTTCCCTCTCCATGCCACACTCAAGGGTCCTCCAAATAGACAACGATGGGAGGAGTGACTGCTCTAATACAAGGTTGCAGGGAAGGTGGGAGATGAGAAGGTTGGTGAATAAGGGGCGCCTGGGTGGCTCAGTGGGTTAAGCCTCTGCCTTTAGCTCGGGTCATGGTCTGGGGTCCTGGGATCGAGCCCTGCATTGGGCTCTCTGCTCAGCAGGGAGCCTGCTTCCCCCCCCACCTCTGTCTGCCTCTGCCTGCTTGTGATCTCTGCCTGTCAAATAAATAAATAAATAAATAAATCTTTAAAAAAAAAAAATGCTTGGTGATTAAAAAAAGAAGGTATAGAATTACCCTATTCTTTTCAGTTTATTTCAATTTCACATTTTTTGAATGATAAGACTGTTCACTTCTAAACTTTAAGAGGGGAAAATGCAGTCAACTTGGGAATAGTTTCAATCAAAAGGCAAGCTTTAGACATAGCCAGGGTTTGCCTTTCTCTATAACATGTTGATTGTACTTCCAACTTGTAAACTGACAGATTTTCTAGAACACAGCTCTACAAGACAGCCCACCACAGTCCCCAGATTCTGTCTCTGTAATAACACACATCTCTCACCAAAAAGGGGGAAGGATTTTAATTATTCAATTCTTCTTATAGAAGAAAAAGCTCTACCTAGCAGTAACTAGGTAGAATGTCATAGGAAAAATAATTAATTAAATAAAAAGATCTCAAGAAGGCCATTTCACAAGTCACGGCACACCCTGAGGAATCTTCTTCCGCGTGGGAAGTATTAAGAAGGTCTCACAATATTTTATGTGATTAATTTTCCTAATACTGAAGGGCGATCAATGAAAAACCGAGGTTATAATGTATGAAGAAGAGAAAGAAGAAATACAGAACACGTAGACATTTCACTGTTGACGGTCACGTCCTGATCTCAGTCAGGGTCCATTTTCATCGTCTGTCAAAAGTCACCATCATCTCACTCACTGGTCAACAGCTCGTACACGAAGGCGCAGAAGGGAATACACGGCCGGAAGCAAAGAACAAGGATCACCCACAGACGAGAACCCATTACTCGGCCTCAACAGCCCTAGGCTCCACACAAGTGAGCCAATTAGACCTTCGTTTTCTTATGAGAAAATCATAGAGGTGAATCCTCACCTACCTGGATCTGAGGTGCGTACTCCACAAAATTACCATGTCACACAAGCACCACGTACCTGAGAAAGATTAGCAATACCCTGGCTTGAAAATGACCATCCGGCTGTCCTGATATTCATTAGGAATTACGAACACGCCTTCTGGATTACTGTGGGGCGGTATTAATTCTCTTGGTGAATGGGAGCAGCCGATAGAGCTGCTTCATTCCAACGGTTAGTACAGCGATGAGCTATGAATGCACTGAAACAGTGTTCTAGGCGTCCATGGAAACCTGCAGCCCCCTGGGAACAAACTTCTGGCCCTACGGTATTGCTGCCGAAGTAGCGTCCTCAACCAGCTAAGCCAGTAGTCCTAAAGGACACAGAACCACCTTAAAATCACCACCGATTAGAGCAGGCTGGAAAACTGTCCAAAGTGGCCATCTGTTAAGAAAAGCAGGTTTAGCCAATATACCTAAGATTACTGGAGTCGAGAAGGAAAGCCCGGAGACAAGACAGTGGCTGAGGGGAGAATGGCTTGCATCACATGCTGGTTTTTAAGTTACAGGGTGCCTGGGCAGACACACATCACATTTTGACTGCCACGTGCCTCAGGGTTCCTACTTACATCAAACGGAGCTGAGCTGGACTGGGCGTTCCGATCACACGGTTCCCGGAAGCAGTCACTGAAGGGAAGTAGGAGACCCATGGCAATGATCCGGGAGCAGAACTTCTCGGCTTCCTCTGGAGGCCCGTTCTCCTGCTGGCTGAAGAGCTTCTCCAGCAGAGTTCGTCCTGCAGATGAAACAGTCATTAGGAAGGAGCGCCGGCAAGTCACCTGGCTCAGAACCCTCCCAGGGGAGGGAGGCCTGGAAAACACAGCCCAGGGGCATCACCGTTGCCAAGACTACTGAGAGGCACAGACAGCAGCTTCTCAATCACAGGGAAGACTCTGCAGTGGGGCCAGGGTTTCCCCACGGGAAAAGGCAGCTCAGTTTCCTGTCCCATCCCCCAAAACATCCCCTGCCCCCAAAGAGGATGATCATGGGATGGGCTGTACATTTTCCCCCTGAAGAAGCACCCAGCCTTTTGGATCTCACTGGTAACCTCCCTCCTCTCTGTTTACGCTGCTGATGGTTCTCTGAGGGGCAGTTACCAACCACCACGTGGGCTAAGAAATGTCAGTGACTGGGGGCGTCTGAGTGGCTCAGTGGGTTCAAGCCTCTGCCTTCGGCTCAGGTCATGATCCCAGGATGATCCCAGGGTCCTGGAATCCAGCATGTGTAGGGCTCTCTGCTCAGCAGGGAGCCTGCTTCTTCCCCTCTCTCTCTCCCCGCCTGCCTCTCTGCCTACTTGTGATCTCTCTCTCTCTCTGTCAAATAAAACCTTAAAAAAAAAAATGTCAGTGACTGATATTCACAGTCTCTGGCAAGGCAATGGTGGGGGAAGGGGGGCGAGGGGGGCAGGGAATGAGGAGACAGGAGGCGGGCAAAGGCCCCAACCCCTGAGGAAATGGTTGTCAGCCAATTCGTCACCTTGAAGAGGAACGTGACAGGCTCAAAATCCTCTCACACACTCCTCAGAATCATAGCTCTACAGTAGGTGCAAACTTCAGTTTTTGGTTCCCAAATAGAGACACGAGAACAGATGCACGAGAGGAGGTCACTGGCTGAGGACCCCAGAGAGCCCGGGTCTACCTCGTGCCATGGTTCTCAATCCTGGTTGGACCTTAGAGTCATCTGGGACACCAGAATGACCAGAAGTCCCTAATTCATTTCTGATACGAATTGCTCTCTAATATATTATCCTCTAGAAATTGATTTAGCCGATTTCTCCGTTAGTCAACTCCGGTAGAAGAAATGGAAAATCTCTAGGGTTCCTTTTAGGGGCACAACTGCTCCCTCAGTTTTTGCCCTGTTCCTGCCCCTAACTCTAATTAGTGGATTCATTCTTCAAAGTTAGATTAAAATCACTTATCCAGAAAAGACTGCAGTGACCCCTTCCCATACTCTTTTGGCGCCCTTCTTCGTACCTTGTGCAACTAATGATTTTAATTAATCATGTGTATATTTATTTGTTTAATATCCATGCCTCTTGGGGCACCCAGGTAGCTCAGTCAGTTAAGTGTCTGTCTTGGGCTCAGGTCATGATCCCAGAGGGTCCTAGACTGGAGGTCCGTGTGGTACTGGGCTCCTGGGTGAGCGGGGAGCCTGCTTCCGCCTCTCCCTCTGCCCCCCACCACTCCCGCTGGCATTCTCTCTCTCTCAAAATAAAATCTTTAAAAAAAAAAAATACCTACACCTCTTCCTAAAATAAACTCTCTGACAGCCAGCATATATCCTGCAAATGTGGCCTCTCACACCTAAGAAGTATCCATCAATATATTTTAGGGTTTCGAGATAAATGCGACGCTAGGGTTCTGTGACCAAGACTCATTCACATCATGGTTGGAACGAGAAAGAAGATAGATCTATACCAGAGACCAGCAAGCTTTTTCTACAAAGGGCCAAACAGTAAATCGTTTAGGCTTTGAGGGCCTTGTAAGGTCTTCTGTTGCACATTCTTCGTTTTTGTTTGAATCGCTTTCCCAATGTGAGAAGCATTCTTAGCCGGGGGCGCTGTGAACCAGGCCCAGGTCTGGACTCCAGTTAGAACAACTGAATGTCAAATGCACAAACGCCTGCAAGGATCCTGGTCAGGCAACAGTCATGCCTTTTCCTATTTTTGTTTGTACAACAAAACTCAATTCAAGATCTGCCTCTGATATGTGGGATAACGAAGCACAGCATAAGAGGCCTTTTTACATTCTTCATTCTTTAGGGTCACTAGAGAATATTCTTTGGTCTCCCAGGATATTTTCTGGGGAGACATAAAGGATTTTTTCCTCTACAGAACTTAAGTTTCCCTGCATGTAGCTAGAACCAAACACCAAGGAAACCCCACCCCTCAACTGTCAAGTGAGGAATTACCAGGACAGGACCCATCTTACACATCTTATGACTGAAAACAGCCAGAAAACTAAGTACGTCTTTCCTGTAACTCAGAAACTGTGTGTGACAGAAGGGGATCTTCCATGTGTGAGAGTATCTGAGTGTAAGTAAGTGTGTGTGTGTGTGTGTGTGTGTGTGTGTCTATCAAGCCAAAAAATGTCAGAGAGGGACATGGAATTATGAATTACGTGGAGGGGAGGAAAGCACAACCTTCCGGGAACCTCAGCTCTATGATGAACAGATGCCCCTCAATCCTTCCTCCAGGACTTCCCAACCGCAACCCCACTGCTGCCTGGGGATGGGGAATTCTGTGCGTCGCGAGCCCTGTAGGATGTCAGCAGCATCACTGGACGTTACACATTAGACGTTGGTGGCACAACCACTTCTCTTCCCGTTGTGCGAGCCTACGTCTCTCCAGACATAGCCAGCTAGCTGTCCCCCACTCGAGAATCCCTGCCTCGACCTCTCCGAAGAGACCTCACCTGCTCACGCGGACAGTCACTCGCTGCCCTTCAGTCCCCCTCTAGCAGCCTTCTGCATGGACACGTTCCGAGTCAGATCCCACATACACTGGGGGTAGGAAGTGCGTGAGTGATTTCCTGGATCCCCTGAGCACTTTCAAATGGTTTATTCTCCTTCAAAACCATCAGATCTTTGTCATTGCTGCCACTGCCTAGACCACCTGTCATCCCTCTCCTTTCTGCCGTCCACCAACTTCCTGTCACTCCCGATCCCATCTCCGCCACTCACGGAACAGCCTTGCTTCTGGCTCAGCCGCTGTGTTTCCGGCCCTTCCTCCTACCGGTGATGCGGAGATCCACAAGGAGATCAAACCAACATCCGGGGAAATACCTCACCTGAGATCTTGAATCCTCGCCTGCAGTCAGAGTGTCTTCACCCACACAAGCAACCCACTCGGAAGACTACGTTCAACCTTTACTCTAGCCCTTGATGGCTTTCCGCCCCCCTCAGAGCAAAACGCAGCTCCTCACCACAACTCAAGCCCCTACCTCGCCCCCCCGCCTCTATTCGGCTCTTTCTGCTCTCCCTGAAGGTGGTCTCACCTACTGGCCGCCTCCTCAACACACAGAGGTCATGCTCCCCTCAGAGCCTTTGGTACTAGAACATTCTTCTCAAGATACTTGAATGACTCACTCTTTCATCTCATTCAGGCCACTGCTCATTTGTCTCTTCCACTGAGAGAACGTCCGGACCCCCCTTCCTCAAAGAGCACACCAGTCACTCTTTTTCCCATTATTCTGCTTCATTCCTCAGTGATCCCAGCCCTTGAACTTATGAGTCTGTGGTCTGTGTCCTTCTTATGGAAGGTGCACTCCACGTCGGCAGACTCCAGTGTTTGGTCACCATCTTCTACCCAGTACTCCAAGAAAGGCCTGACACAATATAGTTGATCAATTAATGTTTTGATCAAAAATGAATCCATATGCATACAAATATCTGGGAGGAACATCTAGTCCTTCACTACAACCTTCTACCCTTTCAGCTCATATTCTAGAACCCCCTCTGAAGCTCCACTGTCCACAGGGATCTTGAGTCAGTCATCCCTGCCGCTGTCACACTGTCACTCCCTTCCTCACCTGCCTAAATTTCATTTCCCATCGCTGCAACCACGTGCCTCAAACACTCCAGCTCCCCCACCCCTCTCTCCCACCATGGTAGCCTGGGAAAACCCCCAAACCCCAATTCGTTACATTCTAGACACCGACCTTTTCTTTGCCTCCACCAGAGCAACTGAACCCTATGAGGGAAAGACACACGCTCATTGCCTGTTTTCACTTTAAGATCTCGACTAGAAACCTCAATTAGGCCCAACATTGCTCTGTCTTCTCATAGAAGCAGAGAGTCTCCAGTACAACTTTATGCATTTTCTCCCCCATTAGCCCAGTCTCTCCAATGAAGAGATAGAATGATCTTCTCAAATAATGTATTGAGAGAATGGAAAAAAGCAAGATAAACTGCAAATGGGCAAAAACAGCCACACTGACACCCTTCTCTGCCCTCGTCCTCACACAGGGAGCAGGCCCGGCTCCAAACAAGAACACGTTCCTGCCTCATTGCTCCAGCAGAGTTCCTTGTGACGTGGTCAGGATTTTACTTCTTCACTCCCTCTCTCTCCTGATTCAGGAACATTCCCTCCTTTACTGGACATTTCTAGCATCACATAAACGTGCTTAATTTAAAAAACAAAAAACAAAAAAAGAAAACCTCCCTTAGCTCACATCACTCCTTACCCCCAACCACTGTCCCATTTCTTGATTTCCTTTCACACCAAAACTACGGACCAGAACTACCTACACTTGTTACCTCTAGCCCCTCACTTTGAGCAGTCTAATTTGCAAATCTAATTTGATCTCCATCCCCACAACGCAAGAGAAACCGGCAGCCAACGCTGTATCAATAACCTCTGTCTCCATCTTATTCAATTTCTTAGTCACTCGGGAAATTTCCGTTGTTGACTGACTCTTCCTCCTTAGAACACTCTGCTGTCCCCTCTCTGACACCACCCTGCACTTTCTCTCCTTCACCCGCCACTGTCTCTCCAGTCCCCTCTACTGCTGTCTCGACTCAACAAGTCAATGTATGAGGGAGTGCTTGCTGGTTAATTCTATGCTTATTCTCTCAAATCTTCCTGTATTTCCAATAATCTCACCCAGGCCATACACACTCCGCTCCTTGAAACCAGACAGATTTCTGTCTCTGCATCAGTTGAATATGTCAGTGTGACATCATATACGGACAGAATGGAGGAGGCAGCTCAGTGAGATGCTGAACTGGCAGGGCTGGAAGGAAAAAATGAGAATTCAAAGAACCACCAAATGGGGAAGGAGTTTGTCAATTTTTGGTCTTCAACCTGGACTCAAGGCAAGTTGAAACCCGGAAAGTGGAAAGAGCATTACAGGAAGAGCTTGAAGGGGCAACTTTGCAATGCATGTCCATGATCTTTAAAAAGGTCACCCCCATGGGGCACCTGGGTGGCTCAGTGGGCTAAAGTCTCTGTCTTCAGCTCAGGTCATGATCCCAGGGTCCTGGGGTCGAGCCCCACATCGGGCTCTCTGCTCAGCGGGGAGCCTGCTTCCTCCCTCCCTCTCTCTCTCTGCCTGCCTCTCTGCCTACTTGGGATCTCTGTCAAATAAATAAATAAAATCTTTAAAAAAAAAAAAAAAAAAAGGAGATCACCCGTTGCCCAAAAATTCACCTTTCTAAAAATCAATCCTATGTAAATATTCAATATCTCCAAAAGAGTGATGCATTGCATGATAATTGTGAAGATTAAATGTTATACTGCATGTCAAGTGCTTAGCATGGTTCTTGCTATAATAAATGGTTATTAATAGTAAAAAAATTGAAAGAAATTACAATGTATAACAAAAATACATGGTAATAAGAAAGACAGCTTTATATACATGGCTATATATGTAGCCATTAAAATCATGCTATTATACCTGAGAACTTCCCTCATCTGGGGAAGGAAACAAGCCTTTGTGTCTAAGAGGCAGAAAGGACCCTTCCCTAGATCAATAAAAATAGACAAACACCCCAGCATATAATAGTGAAACCTGAAAATCAAAAAAAAAGAGCCAAGGAAGCTTTCTTGAGAGCAGCTGGGAGAAGAGATTTCTTACATACAGCATGAGAAATATCGGAAGAGCATCAGACCTAACCACAGAGACCTGGCAAGCCAGAAAGGGCTGGCGAGACATACTGAGGCACTAAATATGAAGAGCACGCAGCCAGGGATACTTTATCCAACAAGGCTGTCATTCAGAGTGGACAGAGAAATAAAGAGCTTCCAGGATCTGCAGAAACTGAAAGAGTAAAGTGACCATCAAGCCAGCCCTGCAAGAAATATTAAGGGGGCATCTATAAAAGAAGAAAAACCCCAAGAGTAATAGAGACCAGAAATTAACAAGGCAATCAATAGAAATGGGGACTTTACAGGCAATAAAATGGCATTAAATTCACATTTTTCTATAGTTGCTCTCAATGGGAATGGGCTGAATGCTCCCATCAAAAGACACAGGGGTTTTGATTGGATAAGAAACAGGGCCCGTCCATATGCTGTCAACAAGAGACTCATTTTGAACCTGAACACACCTCCAGATTGAAAGTGAGGGGGTAGAGAAACACTTACCATGCCAACAGACCTCAAAAGAGAGTTGGGGTAGCAATCAGACAAATCAGATTTTAAACTGAAGACTGTAAGAAGATATGTAGACGGACACTATATCCTACTGAAAGGGTCTATCCAAAAAGAAAATCTAAGAATTGTAAAAATATCTATGCCCCCAACATGGGAGCAGCCAACTATATAAACTAATAACCAAACTAAAGAATTTACTGATAGTAATACATTTATAGACAGAGACTTCCAACACTCCACTCACAACAATGGACAGATCATCTAAGCAGATCAACAAAGAAGCAAGAGCTTTGAAGGACACTTTGGACCAGATGGATTTTGTTCATACATACAGAACATTCCATCTTAAAACAAAGAAATATACATTCTTCTCGAGTGCATATGGAACTTTCTCCAGAATAGATCACATACTGAGTCACCAATAAGGTCTCAAAAAATACAAGACTGAAATTATTCCCTGCATATTTTCAGACCACAGTGCTTTTCAACTGGAACTCAATCACAAGGAAAAATCTGGAAGGAAGGCAAACACTTGGATATTAAAAAACATCTTGCTAAAAAATGAATCAATGAATCTGGAAATTAAAGAGGAACTTAAATAATTCATGCAAATGAATGACAATGAAACTAATTCACGAAAACACACCAATTCAGAACGTATGGGATACTACACAGGTGGTCCTAAGAGGGAAGTATATAGCCATCCAAGCCTCTCTCAAAAAATTGGAAAAATCCCAAATGCACAAGCTAACCTTAAACCTAAAGGACCTGGACAAGGAACAGCCAACAAAGCCTAAACCAAGCAGAAGAAGAGAAATAATAAAGATTAGAGCAGAAATCAAAGAAATAGAAACTAGAAGAACAGTAGAACAGATCAACAAAACTAGAAACTAGTTCTTTAAAAGAATTAATAAAGATCGATAAACCTCTGGCCAGACTTATCCAAAAGCAAAGAGAAAGGACCCAAATTAATAAAATCATGAATGAAAGGGAAGAAATCACCACCAATACCAAGGAAATAGGAAAAACCATTAGAACGTACTACCAACAGCTATATTCCAACAAACTAGGCAATCTGGAAGAAATGGATGCCTTCCTTGAAACTTATAAACTACCAAGACTGAAACAGGAAAAAATAGATAATCTGAACAGACATAACCAGCAAGGAAATTGAAACCCAAAAGACTCCACCCCCAAATTATTAAAACTTAAAAACAGCAATTCAGCAACGTGGCAGGATACAAAATCAATACACAGAAATAAGTTACATTTCTATCACTAACAATGTGACTGAAGGAAGAGAAATTAAGGAATCAATTCCATTTACAATAGCACCAAAAACCATGTAAGATACCTAGGAATAAACCTAACCAAAGAGGAGAAGAGCTGTACTCTAGGAACTACAGAATACTTACAAAAGAAGTTAGGGTGGACACAAAAATATGGGAAAATATTCCATGCTCATGGATTGGCAGAATAAATATTGCGAAAATGTCTATGCTGCCCAGAGCAATCTACACTAAAGCAATCCCCATCAAAATACCATCAACATTTTTCACAGAGCTGGAACAAACAATCCTAAAATTTGTATGAAACCAGAAAAGACCCTGAATCACCAGGGGATTGATGATAAAGAAAACCAAAGCTAGGGGCATCACAATGCCTGACTTCAAGCTATGTTAAAAACCTGTGATCATCAAGACAGCATGGTATTAGCACAAAAACGGATACACAGATCAGTGGAACAGAACAGAGACCCTAGTAATGGACCCTCAACTCTATGGTCAACTCAAATTCAACAAAGAGGAAAGAATATCCAAAGGGAAAAAGATGGTGCTGGGAAATGGTGCTGGGAAAACTGGACAGCCACATGCAGAAGAATGAAGCTGGACCATTCTCTTACACCATGCACAACGATAAACTCAAAATGGAAGAAAGCACTCAATGTGAGACTTGAATCCATCAAAATCCTAGAGGAGAACATAGGCAGTAACCTCTTCGACATCGGTCACAGCAACTTCTTTCAAGACACATATCTCCAAAGGCAAGGGAAACAAAAGCAAAAATGACCTTTTGGAACTTCATCAAGATAAAAGGCTTCTTCACTGCAAAAGAAACAGTCAGTGAAACTAAAAGGCAACCCACGGAATGAGAGAAGATATCTGCAAATGACATGTAAGAAAAAAAAGCTACTATCCAAGATCTACAAAGAACTTCTCAAACTCAACACCCAAAAAACAAATAATCCAGTCAAGAAATGGACAGACTCTTTTCCAACGAAGACATACAAATGGCTGACAGACACATGAAAAAAATGTTCAACATCACTAGCCAACAGGTTAATACAAATCAAAACCACAATGAGATACCACCCTACACGAGGTAGAATGGCAAAAATTAACAAGACAGGAAACAACTGTTGGAGAGGCTGTGGAGAAAGGGGAACCCTCTCATACTGTTGGTGAGAAGGCAAGCTGGTACAGCCACTTTGGAAAACAGTGTGGAGATTCCTCAAAAACTTAAAAACAGAGCTACTGTATGACCCAGCAGTTGCACTACTGGGTATTTACCCCAAATATACAGATGTGGTGGTTATTTACCCCAAAGATACAGATGTAGTGAAAAGAAGGGGCACATGCACCCCAACATTCATAGCAGCAATGTCCACAATAGCCAAACTGTGGAAAAAGCCAAGATGTCCTTCAACAGATGAATGGATAGAGAAGATATGGTTCATATACACAACAGAACATTACTCAGCCACTGGAAAGGATGAATACCCACCATTTGCATCGATAGGGAGTGAACAGGAGAATATTATTCTGAGTGAAATAAGTCAAGCAGAGAAAGACAATTATCGGATGGTTCACTCATGTGTGGAACATAAGGAACAGCGCGGAGGACCACAGGGGAAGGGAGGGAAAACTGAATGGGAAGAAACCAGAGAGGGAGAGAATCCATGAAAGACTCTGGACTCTGGGAAACAAACTAAGGGTTACAGAAGGGAGGGGATGTGGGGGCATGGGATATTAAGGTGATGGGTATTGAGGAGGGCATGTGTGGTGATGGGCATTGGGTGTTATATAGAACTAATGAACTGTTGAATACTACATCAAAAACTAATGATGTACTATATGTCAGCTAATTGAAAATAATTAGAAAAAAGAAAAAAGAATAACTAAATTAATTTAAACATACCAAATATATGAAAAGGAATAAAAAATAAAAATAGATACCACTGGAGAATGCTAGGGCACTAAACATCACTGATAAAGAATTAATGGAGATAAGAGAAGCATTTCCAGTATAAACTGTATTTCAGGGCAAATTAACACACCTCGTGAATAAAAAAAAACTTTTCAATACAGAAAGTTCTAGCTAAAAGGGGCAAAAAAGTGACAATATTAGAAAATCACCCTTTTGCAATCCTTAATAAATTCCTTTTGTAGTCTTTAATGGTTGACTTAATGAATAGCTAATGGATGGGAAACCCATTAGAGAAAAAGTCAGCTGAAAAATTTGCAAGGAAGGAATCAAGCTGCCATCCCTAAACCCATAAATCATTCACAGCTTCAATATAATCGAGACAGGCAGACATGGCGAGCCTCCCAATGTGGGTTTAGCAAGAATTCAACAATGACTGTCTAGCACACGTGCTATCCCCAGCCCCTGGGGGGAAAAAAGAGAACTGAACCATGTGTCAGATTGGGCCTCACTTCTAATCTAAGATACAGAGAGTTCTGAAAATGGACTAGTTAACAGATAATATTAAACAAATTTGATTGGCCTGCAATATAATAACGGCATTGTAGCATATTAAAAAGTCCTTTTTTTGGGGACGCATACTGAAGTACTTGACATTAACATGATGCCTGGTATTTGTTTCAAGGTATTCCATGACGAAGTGTGTATTTGGGAGAGGCAGATAAAATTATTCGAGTATTGATAATTATTGAAGCCAGGTGAGAGGAACATGGGGCTCATCACACCTCTACTTGTATGTTGGGTCACATCTTCACAACAAATATCTTAAATTATGCCATTAAAAAGATTAACAATTACATGGCCAAATAAATAGGGCACACCTCAGTGGCCCAGTCAGGAGAAGGAGCGACTCTAAGATTACAAATCTAACAAGATAGCTTCCTTATTCTACAAAAACAAGAGATAGGAATTCAGTCTATTAAAGAATATGACTAGGGTAGGAACATGAAAGTTTTTACTTCTTCTAGGACCTGCCCTCTAACCGGACTGAGCTCTGTTTCTGACCAGGAATATAATTTGACCAGGGTGGAAGGACTAGACAGAGACGTGAACTTCTGTCTTTCTTCTTACAGCTGATGACTGGAGATGTACCTGGGACACACTGGCCTATTATGTGGAATTCCTTGAATCTCAACAGTGGAGTTGACAGAAAGCCTTGTGAATCTAATCTTATTTCTTAGTTGCACAAACTGGCTGACAAGGACCTGGACACGGAGGCCCCAGATTCGCTATGGCACCCTCTTATGTACTCCACCACCATACACACAGTTCAGGACACCCCATGACTCCTGGTCCCCTGACACTACTCCTTGGTCAAAGCACCTACAGTAGACGGAGATGTGAAAGTGAAAGTAATTGGTCCTAGAATATGAGTAAGCAAGACTTTCCTTAGCTGTTCAGCTAATCAAAGCTTCATTTTCCTTCATATTTTCATATTTAATCAACAATACTTCCCAAGCTCTTACTAGGTGCAAAGTAGCTCTAAGTCAACTTGCCAAAAACCCATTTGTTGAGTAAGCAAGTCATGAAAAGCTGCTGGTGAGCATGACAGGGGCTGGTGGGGTGCTGCTTGCTAGGAGGTCAGCACCCAGGGTCAAGGGCACAAGGTTTGCCAGGGAGGCCACTCAGCAGCAGTACATGTGGTCCAGGGCTACTTATCAAGGAAATGCAAACAGGTCCCAGGGGTAAAGGAAGAGCTAAGTTCAACCACTACCAAGGCAATACTCCCCTTGTAGCTGCAGTAATGCTAGAACTTGAGAAAAGTCTCGAAGGCCAATAAAATCATTCTCTACGATACAGACTGCGATAAACTCTATAGGTACATGAGAAGTGGTCTCTGGTGGATTTATGACTACGCGCATGGGCAGGAGATGGACAAACCTCCTCAGCTTCTGCCTTCCTCTTCCCCTCCCTCCCTGGACGCAAATAAGAACCCCAATGGGAGGAGCAGTCTTTCTTTCAAACCCAGCCTCTAACGGTCATTTCACCCGTTAGGGAAGGCAGGACCAGGGGGGTTAGGTGCTCTGCACAAGGTCCCACTACCTTCATCTAAGAAAGGCTCGTCTCACTGATCCCATGAATGACATTAATAATGTATAGCCTAAAGAAACCTAGAAGTGTGGTGTGGACCCATGGGCAGTTCTTTCCTTCTATACAGAATAGAGATGAGTTCCTACTTTCTGCCCGTTCTTTTCCACTGAAAGTACATGGACCCTATCTCTAGACTTCATAAAATGCATCCAGGGGAAGAAGCATGGTAGAGCAGGCAAAACCTTGGGTGATGGAAACCCACTGCCTTGATGCCCTCCCTGATTTACCACTGTTCAAGCGATGGCTTCAGACAAGCTACTCAATTTATCTTAAGCCTCCTCAGTTTCCTCATCTACAACCAGAAATAATCATCTCATTTCCTGCGAGGATCATTGTAAGAATTAATCTGAAATAATTTTTGTAACAGGCTTAACACAGTGTCCAACAACTATGTCCTATCATTATTTTTATCAAGATTCATTTCAAAGGTGCTATATTGTTAAATGGGATAAATAAAAAATTGGTTTAACCTAAAGGAAGGAAATCATAAGTAATCAATGGAATTCTAGGAATATACCTCTTACCTAAAAGCATTAGAAAAAGTACAATAGGGGCGCCTGGGTGGCTCAGTGTGTTAAAGCCTCTGCCTTCAGCTCAGGTCATGATCCCAGGGTCCTGGGATCAAGCCCCGCATCGGGCTCTCTGCTCCTTGGAGAGCCTGCTTCCTCCTGTCTCTCTGCCTGTCTCTCTGCCTGCCTCTCTGCCTACTTGTCATCTCTATCTATCAAATAAATAAATAAAATCTTTAAAAAACAAAAAAGAAAGAAAAGACAAAGTACAATAATAAGCAAGATGATTACAGATTAAAATATCTTTGTCCACCAAGTTTTCATTTTTGTTTTTTCTTTTACATTCAATAGATCTTAATGACATCAGCTAGGTAATATTTAAGACTCTGCTTTCTAGAATTCCTAACTTACTTTTTTTAAAGCAGCATTATTTGTTAATAATTGGTTAAACTCATGTTAAAAATAATATTCATCCAGGGATGCCTGGGTGGCTCAGTTGGTTAAGCAGCTGCCTTCGGCTCAGGTCATGATCCCAGCGTCCTGGGATCGAGTCCCGCATCGGGCTCCTTGCTCCGTGGGGAGCCTGCTTCTCCCTCTGACTCTGCCTTCCACTCTGTCTGCCTGTGCTCGCTCTCGCTCGCTCTCTCTCTGACAAATAAAAAAATAAAAAAATAAAAATCTTTAAAAAAAAATAATAATATTCATCCAGTGACAGCAAAGTTATTCATCACTAACGTTCCCAGTTATTTCTGCACTGATCCCTTCTTCCTCCTCCTGCGTATACGTACACACCCTAGTTAGCAAAGAGTTTTCCCTTTCGTGTGGTATCAGCTTCGCAGTCATAAGACTGTCCTCAAATACTCCTCTTGCATTGCTAAGCGAAACGCACAGGGCTGGACAAGCACGGAAACAAGGCCAAGCGCAGTGATCCTCCTGCACAAGGATCAAGTAAAATCACGAGTCCCTGCCCCGGAGTTCAGTTGGGCAGTGAGCAGTGATGCTATAAAAAGTAGAAACCCTGTGTTTTGGGCAGAATGAGAGAACGTCAAGGGCGCTTCCACCCTCTATTATCAGCCTGCGAAGCAAAGCAAGGATTTACCACCAGGATTTCAACGCGACTGACTAAGGAGTGAAAAGGTTCTAGAATCGGCCTACAGACTGGAGGGTGGCAATGCCAAAACTGGGGGCATGCTCTGCTCTCCTAATTTTTATTCCAGGGATCTTCCACTTCTGAGTAAGCCAGCAACTCTGGGGAAAGCTTCTGACCAACATTCTCTATGAAGATATAAAAGAAACAGACCACATGGTCTACACCCTGCTGGGGCGAACAACACAGTCACAGAGACCAAAGCCCATGAAGGAATACTTGAAATGCAGTCTATTTGGAATATATTATCTTAATTAAACATTCTTGATGGAAATAGTTAAAAAGAGAGAGAAAGAGAGAAAAAGCAGCGAAGACAGGATATAACCAAACACTTAAGAGACTATTATTTGTCAAAGAACATCCTAGGTCCACCAGAGGACATAATCTTGACAAAAATATGCTCCCTGTCCCTTACTAATAATAATGCATTACGACAATGTGCTCAAATATTTGAGCAATATATCCCCGGTCACACATGGGGAAGGGCTAAGTGTAAGTTTGGTGTTGGTTCACGCCCCATAACATCATTCATTTATGAGTTTCTGTTTTAAATTTATACTTTAAGAGCCTCCAGACACATCATTGGTTTTTCTTCCTTTTGTGTATTTTTTAATGGTTAAAAGAACAGAACATAACTGCTAGACTTTGAAAGGGATCAGTATAAGTTTCTGTTTCTTCCAGGTTCCAAATCTCATGCAAAATGAGAATTAAACAGCAGTCTCGTTGTCTTAAGCTTTTTCTTGATCTTCCAGATCAGACTTACCTATCTAATAAACTGCCCCTGAAAGCCCATATTATCTATCAATGGAAATGATAAGAGGAAAAGTGCTGTTGACAAGCAAATCCAGAGTTAGACATTAACAATAATTGCTTAAGTTTAAGATGTTGGTGAATACAGAGCTATCACTATTGTGTATCATCATGGACTGATGGTCTATGCTGGAGAAATAAAAGTAACAGGTATGAGAGGCCAATTATGACCAAAGAGAAGTTAACCTGTCTAGTTTCAGATACCAGTGCTGCGAGTTTTACAAGAGGAACACCCTCCTCGCTGTGAAGATCTAGGGTTGTCTCAAGGCAAGAAGACAAATGTGTAGACAAAATGCTAGACACATCATAGGAAACACAGGTCAGAGGACACATGAAGGTGACTGACCCTCGGTCCCCACGCGCAGGGAAGAGGACCTCAGCTCAGGAAGGGATGCGAACGGGTGAGGATGTAGGTCACTGGTCCCCGGACAGAGCTCCCTGCCTGTGTGGACAGCATGGACTAGACACTCTTACAGGAAACTCCCTCCTCCGAGCACATCATCAGGCTCAAAACTCCAGATGAGGAAGAAATATGTTGATATTTAAACTTTATAAAACACTTGCAGATTGGCCTGCAGATGGGCTGGTTTTTCCAAGTCCTCGATACCATGCACCTTTACAAATTTTCTGAAGACGCTGACTGCTCTGCCTAGTGAACTGGGACTTCCAGGATGCATTTTGTCACCTGACACTAACAATATGGAAAAGAGTAGTAATAAAAGTATCTGACATCAATTACAATAAAATGTCACACTGCAAAGCATTAAAAAAATGATTTGGGGACCGCTGGGGTGGCTCAGTTGGTTAAGCATCCAACTCGATCTCATTCAGGTCTTGATCTCTGGGACATGAGTTCAAGCCCCATACTGGGGTCCATACTAGGCATGGAGCCTACTTTAAAAAAAGTGACTTTGGAATCAATGCCATATACCACATCAACAAATAAAATTTAAAAATCACATGATCACCTTGATTGAGACAGAAAAAGCATCTGACAAAGTACAACATCCATTCATGATTTAAAAAAAAAAAAAAAAAAAAACTCAACAAAAAGAGGAAGGAACATACCTCAACATAGTAAAGGCCATTTGTGAAAAACTCACAGCTAACATTATACTCAATGGAGAAAGAGAGAGCTTTCCCTCTAAGGTAGGAACAAAATAAGGATATCCCCTCTCACCATTTTCATTCAACATAGTCCTGGAAGTCCTAACCACACACAGTAATCAGACAAGAAAAAGAAATAAGGTAAAGAAATTAAACTGTCACTATTTGCAAATGATAGGATACTTTAGAAATTTCTAAAGACTCCAATAAGTTGGTTATGCGTCCAACTCTTGATTTTGGCTCAAGTCATGATCTCAGGGTTATGAGATCAAGCCCTGTATTGTGCTCAGCATGGAGTCTGAGAGTCTCTCTCTCTCCCTCTCTCTCTGCCCCTCCCATCACTCTCTCTCTCTCCAATAAATAAAATATTTTTTAAAAAATTTTTAAAACACAAAGACTCCATCAAAAGGCTACTAGAATGGGATGCCTCGGTGGCTAAGTCAGTTAAGCTGCTGCCTTTGGCTCAGGTCATGATACTAGAGTCCTGGGACTGAGTCCCACATCAGGCTCACTGTTTCCCCTCCCTCTCTGCCCACCTCTCTGCCTACTTGTGATCTCTCTCTGTGTCAAATGAATAAATAAATAAAATCTTAAAAACAAAAAAGCTACTAGAAAATTCAGTAAAGCAGCAGGATACAAAATTGATACCTGGAATTTGGTACTATTTCTATGCACTAATAATGAGCTAGCAGAGAAATTAAAGAAACAATCCCATTTACAATTGCACCAGAAAGAATAAAATAACTAAGAATAAACTTAACCAAAAAAGTGAACAACTTGTACTCTGAGAACTATAAAACACTGATGAAAGGAACTGAAGATGACACAAACAAATGGAAAGATATTCCATAATCATGCACTGGAAAAATATTGTTAAAATCTTCATACTACCCAATGCAATCTACAGATTTAATGCAATTCCTACCAAAATACTAGTAGCACTTTTCTCAAAACTGGAACAAATAATCCTAAAATTTGTATGGAACCCCAAAGATCCCAAATAACCAAAGCAATCCTAGGGGGGGAAAAAAAAGCTTGAGGTATCATATATATATATATATATATATATATATATATATATATATATAATATTAACCCCTTATTGGCTGTGTCATTTGCAAATATCTTCTCCCTTTATATATATGGAGATTTCCATATATATATATATGGAACTTATTCAATTTAACACCAAAAAAATCTGATTAAAAAATGAGAAGAGGACCTGAAAAGATACTTTTCTAAAGAAGATGTAGAGATGGCCGATAGACACATGAAAGACACTCAACATCATTCATCATCAGGGAGATGCAAATCAAAACCACAATGAGATGTCACCTCACACTAGTCAGAATGGCTAAAATCAACATGACAAGAAATAACAAATGTTGGCAAGGATGTGGAGAGAAAGGAATCCTCTGGCACTGCCGGTGGGAATGTAAACTGCTGCGGCCACTGTGCAAAACAGTATGGAGATTGCTCAAAAAATTAAAAATAGAAATACCATATGACCCAGTATTTCTATATTAGGTATTTACTCCAAAGAAAATGAAAACACTAATGTGAGGAGATCTATGCACTTCTATGTTTACTGCAGCATCATTCACAATAGTTAAGAGATGGAAGCAACCTAAGGGTCCGTTAATAAATGAATTGATAAGAAACTATGGTACACACACACACGCGCGCGCGCGCACAGTGGAATATTATACAGCCACAAAAAGGATGTCACCATGCCATTTGTGACAACACAGACAGACGTAAAGGGTATTACCTAAGTAAGTCAGACTGAGAAAGAAAAATAGCACATGGTTCTACTCACAAGTGGAATCTAAAAAGAAAAAAAATGAATAAAGAAACAAAAAGCAGAATCAGACCTATAAATACAGAGAATAAACTGATGGTTGCCAGAGGGGAGGAACAGTGGGTGCTGGGCAAGATGAGTAAAAGGAAAGGGAGATACTGGCTTCCAGTTATGGAATGAATAAGTCCCAGGAATAAAAGGCACAGCATAAAATACAAGCAATGATGTTATAATAACATTGTGCATTGACAGAAGTTAGCTACCCTTGCAGTAAATATGACACTATACATATATATATAAACTTGTCAAAAAACTAAGTTGTACACCTGAAACTAATGTAACACTGTGTCATACAACATATATAAATAAATAAGACAAAAAATGTGACTTTGGTATATAGACCTCTGACTAGCATCACTACAGAGCTTATGAAAATGTGTATGAAGTTCATATTTGGCTTCCATCAAGGTTTTCTCTGAGAAAGGAAAAAAAAAGCTATGCAACTTTGATTAATCAAGAGCTAAAACTTGGCAAAAACAGATCAAGAAATGTAATCTAACAAATCTAATAAAATTGGCCAAATGATATCATAGAACATAAATAACAATGACTACCAACCATTTTTTAGGACCTATGTTAGAATATGGATTTATTCGGGGATTTTTTTTTTTTAAAGCTCATGGAGCAAGTCAAAGTTTAAAGGAAAACACGAGATATGTCAGAGGGAAATACTTTAAAAGAAAAAATTAATTTTAGTTTATTAAGTTAAATCCAGAAAAGTGAATCTAATAAATGGCAGCTTCTAAAATACCTCTGGTTGAAGAGTTTGGGGCATATTTAAAGCAGTCTCAAATCAAAGGAATGAGACAAACAGACCACAGCCACTGCTCTTACTTTAGAAGTCAAACATCATGGTCTTGTCTGGTTGTAAGGAAGGTCAGTGGTTACCAAGCTCCACCTCCCCAGGGTTAGGAGGACGCCGGTAGCTCTTCATCCAGTCTGGGTGAACACCTCCCGTGAACAGTGAAATCGCTCCTTTCAAGATCACCCTCTCCAAGGCTGGACATTCCATCAGGGACAGCCTCCTTTGTGTTCAGTTAAATCATACAACGCCTAGCAAATCTAGCTCCTCTAGGCTGAACACATTCAATTTTCTGCTTGGATCTATACCCCAAGTTTAAAGCTTGTCTCTGAGGTCAATGGAGAGCCACCGAAAAATTGTGAGAAGAGCACTGAACATTCCCCTGGAAAGAACAGGATGAGTATTTTCAGAAATATGCTGAAATGTATTTTAGTGTCTGATTGGATTTAATAAAGAGGAAGTGTGAGGAACTTGGCTAACTTGCACAACCCCCAGATTTTGGCTTAAGAAACAAGTAACAATCCATGGCAGAACTATTACCACCCACCAGGGCAGGCAATAAATAAGGGAGCAATTTGGGTTTAGGGGAAAGAGAAGTTGAGTTTGGATCTACTCCCGTATTCCTGCAAACACATTTTTAAGGCAATAGGAAATCTGCACATGGAATTCATGAAAGAACTGAACCAGACAGGCATGGAAAAGGTTCTGGAGGGCAGATGTTAAGGTGGACGAGGAAAACCAGGTGAAGGTATGAAAAGTGAGCCTAAAATGTAGTGGGCAAACCAAGGAGAAATACGTAATGGAAACCAAAGGATGGGTGTTTTTCTGACTGGATAAAATATATACTTGTTTAAATGATGCCTTTGAAGTGCTTCAAATATTAGAGATTTTTATTAATGTTGAGTATAAAAAACAACTTACTAAATTAAAAGGTTAATAATGTTTCTGGATTTTAGGATTGTAACTCCCCAAAGAGAGCCATAGATACACAAACACTAATCACACACAATAACAAAAAGAAAGCCACAACAACCACAATAATTTCAAAAGAATCTACACAATACACATCATGATCTAGGTTATATTCCAATTATTTTGCTGTAAAAAAAAAGAAAAAGAAAAAGAAAGAAACTACTGCCTTTAAAAGCCCATATGACTATTGTGATATTATGATTTTTTGGTTTTTTGAGAGAGAGCTAGTGCCAGTTGAGGGGCGGGGTAGGTGGCGGAGGAGGAAGAGAGAATCCCAAACAGGCTCCAGGCCCAGGGTGGAGCCTCTCATGAGGCTTGATCTTAGGACAGTGAGATCATGACCTGAGCTGAAACCAAGAGTCAGGACCCCAGCTCGGTTCATGACCTGAGCCGAAGGTAGATGCTTAACCAACTGAGCCACCCAGGCACCTGGTGAGATTATGATTTATTAAGAATACATATATATGTATGAATATGTACATATTGTACATGTGTACATGTATGTACATATATATGTACATATATATGTAAGAATGCATACATATATATATGGTTTTCATCCAGTTCTGGTACAGAGCCCCTAAAACCCCTGGAATTTCTTAAGTGATAAGAGCAATAAAGGCATCTTGGTATTCACAACAAACCTCTTTCAACCACAGCTGAATTTATGTTAATGAGAGGACTTCTGCCTTCCTAAGGAGGAGGGCAGGTTGCCAGGGGAAAAAAACCCTTGTGATTAGAGGGCTGGAACTTCTAGTCTCACTCTTGACCTCCAGGAGGGGAGAGGAGCTGGCGATTGAGTTCAATCACCAAAGGCAATGATTGAATCAATCAAACCAATATAATGAAGCCTCCTTAAAAACCAGGAAGACTGGGTTAGGGCACCTCCAGGTTGGTGAACACACTGGGGAGGGCGGCATGCTGAGAGAACGTAAAAGCTCCTTCCACACCTTCCCCACACCTTCCCTACACACGGCTTTCCTCTGACTGTTCCAAGTCATACCCTTTTATAATAAACTTTTATAATAAAGTTGTACCCTTTCATGGTAATCTAGTAAGTAAAATATTTCTCTGAGCTCTGTAAGCTGCTCTAGCAAATTAATCGACCCCAAGGAGAGGGCTGTTGGAACCCATAGCTGGTCAGTCAGAAGTCCAGGTTACCACCTAGACTTTTGGTTGCCATGTGAAGAGGGGGCAGACTGGTAGGATTGAAACCTTAACCTGTGGGATCTGCTGTTATCTCCAGGTAGATAATGTCAATATTAAATTGAATTATAAAACACCTAGCTGATGTCATAAGGAATTGCTTAGTGCTGGAGCAGGGGGGCACACATTGGATCAGAAACCCCAAAAACCCATATAGTTGGATCAGAATCTTAACTATACCCTTTAGATATTACTAACTAACCTTGAGGTTTAAAAAATATTTATAAAGGAAATCATGCCACATAACTGAAAGACATTGAAAAGATTTATCCAAATAATAACTAGAAACAATACAAAAGCAAGATACCACTACCCTTAGCAATAAAACATATGAAACATCAGCAAAGAAAACAGAAATCCTCCGTGGAGAAAAGTCCAGAAAGCTAGTAAAAGAACATAAGTGAGCTAAATTAATGAATTCACAGAAGTGACAATAATCCTTAACTTAATCTATAAATTTAATAAGAGATCAAATACCATCAGGACTTTAAGAAACTCCACACTTAGATAAAAGGCAACAGGTTCACCAACTTTGAAAAACGGCACACGTCCAGGTAATTATACACATTGCAAAGTCATTTTTTAAAACTGTATAGTAGTTACTGAAGACAGAAAATCAAACATAAAAGAATAGACCCTCAGAAACAATCTTACCTATGTATGGGAATCATATAAATGTATATGAAAAATCAATGAGTAAAAGCTATATAGGAGATGATGTTGAAAAACTGGCTTGCCATATTAAGAAGAATAAAACTGAATCCTTACATTACATCATACAGGCAAGAAGATGCTAGATAGTTCAAAGGCTTGATATAAAAGGTAAAATGATAAAGCTAACAGAAGACTGTGGAGAAGAGAATGTTATCAAGCAATAAGACAGGATTCCTTAAATAAGAAAATAGCACAAAACATAAGTGAAAAATAGCATTGATCACATCAAAATTTAAACATTTCTTTTCAATCAGGGACACAACAAAGGTAAAGGAGGTATGAAATATTAGAGGAAAATATATATAATGTCTAAAACTGATTCTACACGTTAAGAGTCCAGTGATTACATACAAGTGAGTCTACTCCAAATAGTTTCAACAGTAAGAGAGAGTTACTACAGGGAATTTCTTACTGTACAGACTCTTGGAAGGGCTGAAGAAAAAGACTGTATCATCCTTTTAGAACTACCCACCAAGAACCAAATTAAAACCAGGCCACCAAGGAAGTGGTTGCCTCTTCTCTGATCTCAAGTCCTGGGCTTCGAGAGCACACTCCCATTGCTAGAATTAGGAAGCCTCATGGCTGAATGTTACCTCTGCCGTCAGCCCCAGAACTGTGCTCCCCCAGCCACCAGCCACACTAGGAGCAGGGACACACCATGCCCCACCATCTCAAGAAAAGAACACCTGAACAGTAGACCTCTGCTGACACGGCCCCGGAAGGATCTACAGTTCTACAGCTGTACATGTAAGTGCAAACAAAAAAAGTTGGTCCTAGGCTTCATTTGGGTCTTCCAAATCAGGTGGAAATTCATCAAACCTAAGCCACATTTGAAACAAAACCTACAGGGGACTCTGAGAAGCATCACTTTTATGTTAGCCTCTAATATAAGGAAAGAACACCAGGAGCTGAGTGACAATCCTTCATATCCTTAACACTGGTAATAAAATAATATCAAGAATTTACAAAGATAAAGAGAACCCTTGTGAATAAATAAGGAAAATCAGGAAACCCTACAGAGAAAGAGGCTATCAACAGGCAATTCAGATGGGCATTACCCAAATGGCTAAAAATAAACAAAAGTTTTCTCAAAGGCCTTAGCCATCAGAGGAATACAAAATAAAGAGTAAAACAAGATACTGCTTTCCCTCATTGGATTTGGAAAAAATCCAAAAATTAGGTAAGTGCCAATTCACTGCATTAATAGAGTAAAAACTGGGGAAACATTCCGGAAAATAATCTGACAGTACCTAGACAAATTAAGTAAATACTTTATGGCCCAGCAACCTCACTCCTGAATAAATATCCCACAGAAGTTCTCACACAGGAATGTTCAGCAGTGTTGCCGGTGGTTGTAGAGAAGAATGTGAGACCAGATGTGCATCCCTGTGCAAATACTTAAAATAGGAGGAATGTCCGGAGCAACCGCACTGCACAACCACAAGGTACATGAGTCACACACAATAAAAGGTGAACAGAACTGTGGGGGCACCTAGGGGGCTCCGTGGGTTAAGCCTCTGCCTTTGGCTCAGGTCATGATCTCAGGGTCCTAGGCTCAAGCCCCCGCATCGGGCTCTCTGCTTAGTAGGGAGCCTGCTTCCTCCTCTCTCTCTCTCTCTGCCTGCCTCTCTGCCTACTTGTGATCTCTGTCAAATAAATACATTAAATAAATAAATAAAATAAAATCTTTAAAAAAAAAAAAAGGTGAACAGTGCCCCCTGGTGTGTACAACCCAGCAGAACCCTCACTTTCTGGAATATTATAGAGCTGTAAGAAGCAATGAACTTGACAGATATTCACCCAGAAAAATTTATAAAGTTCTTTCCAAACCCTGCTGATTTGGGGGGTGTTATTTTTTTTTTTTTAAGCAACACAAAGGGGCACCCAGTTGGCCCAATCAGTTAAACAACTGACTCCTAGTTGTGTGCTCTCGGGGTCACGGGGCTCTGAGCTCAATGAAAAGTCAGCTTAAGACTCTCTCCCTCCTCTCCTCCTCACTTTCTCTCAAATAAATCTTTAAAAATAAAACACAAAAAGCAGCAGAAAGAATTCCAACTCAGAATGTGTGTATAAACTAAAATACATACAGAAAGATTATGTACTTTGCAAAACTACTCCAAAAATTTCAAGGATGTCAAACATCAAAGGCAATTCCCTACACACATCACACTGTTCCCTACGCCGTCTGGGGGGGCAGAGAACGAAGTGCACACACAGCTATTCCCTCCTTCCAAAGGTCACATAATGCCCATCTGCTTTTGCAAAAGATCCGCATTAGTACTTATTTTCACTCACCGAAAGAAATCCAAAAAGGACTTTTTCGGTTTCCCTTAAAAAGGCAAAAAACGGAAACCGCACCGAGCCTTTCTCTTCCAGCGGGGCCTTTACAGAGGCTGCCGGAGCCCCAAGCGCGGGGCGTGGCGCCCCCAGCGCCTCCCCGAGGAACTACACGCAGCATGTCAGCACCACGCCTCCAGAGTAGAACCCTGTCTATGAGCATCTGTACTGCATCTTCATTTATTTCGAGCAGCCATTAGCAAGATGTATCTTAAAGTATCAGAAAAAGCCTAAAAGAGGCTGTTTTTTGAGTCTGGGAACCCTCAAAATTTTTCCCATATAAATTAATGGTAATTGTTTCTTTGCTTTGCACCATTTCGGCTTACAAAAGTTTGCATAGGATACTGTATTTTTGGATACGGAAGGAAACCTCTACAGGGCATAAATATGGACAAAATGAAGAGTTTTGCATGGACGAATGATGGGATGTGTCATGTACCGAGGGGTATGAGTAAATGCTCTTCGTTTCCCCCTGAAGATCAGGAACAGAGTGCCAATAATATCTAAAACTACTAGAGAAAACATGAGATGGCTGAAGACCTGAAACATTCAGGATAAGGGACAGACTGAGCAACAAGGAGGGGATAAAACCATGGAGTGTTAGAATATTAATACATATATAGCAGAGATTTTAAACTTTAGCCTCAGGGCAGTAAGGAATCACTGACATGTTTCTAAACTGCACTGGCTGCCCATCTTTATATTGTTAATAGTTTACTCTCTTGTCTTGTAGAGAATTCTCAGAGAGGAGCCAGAGCCATGATAGCTAAGTGGGATGTGTCCGATGCCCAGGAGAGAGAGAGAAGCTAGAGATCGGTAACTTTAATCGGTAATAAAACCAAAAGGAAATTGGTGGCTCAACCTTAGGGATTAGCCCAAAGCTACCTAAATCTGTATGCCAGCCTTTACTATCCCAAGGCAGATGGTGGAGAAAATGATCTGTGAATTCAGAATCAAATAAGCCTCCTTACCAAAATAATCTGAATCAGAGACAGAAGTCTTCTAGGATGACTTTTTCACTTATACTGCACGTTTGGCTCAGACAACGGTCTGTCTGCAGAAATCACTGCAGTTCTTAGTCAACCTCATATGCCCACCCACAATATGCTAGATCCAACAGAGTCAACACACTTTGGGATTTTTCTAAAATTGGAAGACACAGATCAAATCCTATATCCTGAAATAAACTACCAGGATACTATCCAAACATTTTACACCCTCAAAGCCATTTAACCAAAATAGCGCTCTGTTAAGATATAATCATCTTGCAGAACATCTTAGGTAGCTGCAAAATATAACACCTCCCATAAAGAATTTGCATACCTTATGTCTCCAAGGGGAAGTATTCGTCTACAGATTCCAAAAGGTGTGGAGTGGAAGAGAAGAGACCAATGATTTACAAGAACCTGGGCTAACAAATGAGTTGGAGGGGCCCCTGGGTGGCTCAGTCCTTAAGCGTCTGCCTTTGGCTCAGGTCAAGATCCTGGGGTTCTGGAATCAAGCCCCATGTCAGGCTCCCTGCTCAGTGGGGAGCCTGCTTCTCCCTCTCCCACTCCCCCTGCTTGTGTTCCCTCTCTCCATCTCTTTCTGTCAAATAAATAAATAAAAATCTTTTAAAAAATTTGAGTTGCAAAAGATTATCTCTATTGTTATCCCATTGTTTACATTACTTTTAAAAGACCTGTATGTTAAGAGTGAAGAGACTCATTGTTTGCATAACTTTCCACAGAGTATTCAAATTAATTCATTTGTAAGCCTCAAATAGCTCTATTCTGTGCATTTGCTTCTTAATGGGCTTAAACAAGCTGCACTTCTTCATGGACAATAAAACAAAAGTAAAAATCCTAGGAGTTCCCAAAACCTTTTAGCCTCCATCTCTAAGAAAGTTTTTTAGTCAATGAAAACTTCTACACAGAATACCATAGATTAATAAAAATTTTGAGTAAGCAGAGTTGGGAAAATTGAAAACATACAAAAATCAATTATCGTTGAACCTTGAGTATAATAATGGTTTGAACTGCATGGGTGTATACTTACACGAGGACTTTTTTGTTATAAATACAATACAGTTCCATAAATGTATTTTAACTTCTTTATTATTTTTTTTAAAGATTCTGGAGTGCCTGGGTGGCTCAGTCGGTAAGCATCTGCCTTCGGCTTAGGTCATGATCCTGGGGTCCTGGGATTGAGCCCTATGTCAGGCTCCCTGCTCAGCGGGGGACCTACCTCTCCCTCTCTCGCTCCCCCTGCTTGTGTTCCCTCTCTCGCTGTGTGTCTCTGTGTCAGATAAACAAAATCTTCAAAAAAACAAGAAAACTTGCTCAGTTTGCTGTCCGTATTAGGAAGACTCCACAGACATGCTCTCTATACCCTCTGCCTCATACATGGTATGACACAGCTTTCCTTCTCATAAAGCATGTCAGCCATACACCACACCTACTCACTACCTTCGTGCTCAGAAACACAAGATCCTAGATTCCCGTCAGATACTGGCCGTCGGAGCAGTCCAGATCGCACTCCCTGCAGTGTCCATCAACAATCGGTGGAAGGTAGCGAAATCGAAACACTGCTGCTCTGGCCATCCCCGACCACGAGTGCTGTCTTTACCCCACCGCACAAACACACCCTCCCCCAGGGGGACTGTCTTCGGCTCTAACAATAGAGAAACGAAACGTGAAGAGCATCACCATTAGCAGAAAAGGTTAAGTGCTGCGACGGTCCCTTCCACAGAACTCCAGGCCGGATGAGACCTGGACGAAGCAGCTTTCTTGCCTGGGCCGGGGAAACCAGGGCACCATGAAGAGGGAAGAAGTGACTGCCCCGGGTCTTCCAGGAAACCGGTGACATCCTCTAGAAAGGGAGACAGAGTGAAAGACGTCTCCGCCTGTGCTACTGTCGCAGCAGAGCTAGGAGCTTCCTGCTAAACTCACTCCTTCCCCTCCCGTGTGTGCAAAGCCACAGCTTAAATGACACAGAATTCATTTCCATAGGAGCCCACTACGTTACCAGGCACAACAAAGAACGCTTCTGCTTGAAGTATAAAAAGAGGCAACTGAGTAGGAAAATGAGCATCATTTAAAACACCGTCCAGGCTTAATTTTTTCAAGAAATCATCCCATTGTCCCTGAAAATAAATAGACTATCTTCAGCTCATTGTGGCTCTGGTAGAACAGAAAATACAGCTTCGAGTAGGTTCAGGATATGTGGAAACTGACTGGATCGCAGATCGCAGAGGAGTGGAAGCCCTCCTATCTGGTCAGCACCTCCCGGGACATGCTTGGAAAGGTGGAGGACATGCATGTTTCCCTTTCTCTCATCCACAGAGGCGCCCATGTCAGAGAGTAACAATTCGCCCGCATGGTCAGAGTCCTCTTAGAGCATCCAATACCTGCCATTGTCTGTTCATGTAATGTCAATGCGGTAATACCTTGCTTTACTAAATAGCGTTTCAAATTGACTAGAAGTTGTATGTGTCGTATATTTGTATTTTTAATATTTAAAAAAAAAAAGCCTGGGAAAGTTTTCAGCCACTAAAATTACATCCAATAACTATCAAGCCACAAGCAGTAGTTATTTGTTTCTTTCTAATGGTCCCTTAATGCTAAATTTCATTAACATCAGGTTATTACTTACAACACACAAGCAGAAATAAACAGAGCAATAAAATTTTCTCTATTTCCTTACTTCTTCTCTCATCACCAATAAAATTTATAATTGGAAGCTCAATTACTGTATTATCATTGCTATTTTAAAATCAACCAAATATAAGATGTTCTTTCAAAACAAGTTCTATCAAAGTATCATTCTTTCCTCAGATTCAATCATACCTCAATAAAAACTATTAATTTTGACTGATCAAAAATGTTAGTAATTTTCCAGTTTGAATTCAATAGGAAGCCTAGATACCCAACTTGCTTTTTCCAAAAAAAAAATGGTGGGGGGTGCCTGGGTGGCTTAGTCGGCTGAGTGTCTGACTCTTGGTTTTATCTTTTTTATTTTTTAAGATTTTGTTTATTTATTTGACAGACAGAGATCACAAGTAGGCAGAGAAGCAGGCGGTGGGGGGGTGGGAAGCAGGCTCCCCACTGAGCAGAGAGCCCGATGCAGGGCTTGATCCCAGGACCCTGGATCAGGATCCCAGGACCCTGGATCGGCTCAGGTCTTGATCGGCTCAGGGTCCTGGGATCAAAACCTGAGCAGAAGGCAGAGGCTTAACCCCCTGAGCCACCCAGGCACCCCCCCCACCGACTCTTGGTTTTAGCTCAGGTCATGATCTCAGGGTCATGTGATGGAGCCCCATCTTGGGCTCCGTGCTCAGCGGGGAGTCCACTGAAGATTCACACTACCCCCCTCCCACTGTTCCTCCCCCAACTCATGCTCATTCTCTCTCTAAAACACATAAATCAAGTCTTTCAAAAAAAAAAAAAAAAAAGTAGGTAAAAATTTTAAAAGTGGCAAACAATTATTCATAAAACCCTGGAATGCTAAGTGTCTGTCATATTCCTGGCACACAGCAGACACAGAAGAGACATTGGTAGATGTGTCGGTAGAGATTAGATGATGGACAGAATCAGGTGAGTATCCAAGGTGGAAGGAAAAGCAGAAATAGGTGAGAAAAAAGACCAAAGAATCCCTAAACCCCAAAAGCGTTCATAATATGATGCAGACGTTAAGTGTAGAGATACGGAAATAAATGATGCCAGTTAAGAGTAGTTGGTAAAGACACAAGAAATGAAAATGGGAATTTAAACAGCCCTTTCAGATGCTAAATCAAGAGACAAATAGAGTGTGGTCCAAGAGGGTAAAAACTTCAAGGCAAGGGCACAAATCCGGAAAATGAGATGTACATTCATAAAACAGCAAACGATTAGCTTGTCTCAAGTTGAGAGCTTACGACGGACACGGTGGGAGGTTAAGGGTGCAAAGTCAGGCCTTGCGTCCAGATGCTCTGCAGGACGAGAATCCGAAGGGTGTCTGCCTGCTGCCTCCTCTTCCCCAGCCCTCCTTTAAAAATGAGCAACTGCCCCAATCACACAGCTACATCTCCATCGTAGGCTTCCCTTATCCAAACTCTGAAGAAAACCAACAATCACAGAAAATGATAGAAGGGAAAAAATGATGAATAAATGGGAATAAAACAGTGATTAGGTACATGAATCAACCTTCTGCATACAGTTTCAGAGTTGTTTTGTTTTGTCTTAACCAATTTGGTTTTGGTCCACTTTGAGCAATGAAGTTTATTAAGGCAATAAACCAGGAGAGGAAAGCACACAGCACCAATTACGTGCCTCTACTAGACAGAGCCGTAGTGGCTTCATATAAACTATTTCATTTAATTTTCACATTATTAATGTGAAATGACTCCTGTAGCTTCATATGTGTAAGAAAAAATTACTCGAGAGTCCCTTTAAAAAGCTAAGATACAAATTCATCTAGAATGATAGCAGAACAACTGCTGCACCATCATCCGACTGAATAGGTTCAGCAGTTTTTAATAGAATCAGAAGGAAACACAGCTCAAAAAGCATCTGTTCAATTTCAAATACACATTGCTTCTACCCTAAGCCTAAATGCACTTAGAAGTAGGCCAGTCCGCAGCTCATAAAGCAGACATTAAAACCCATCACTGGGGTACCTGACTTCAATCCAAACAGTCTTAAAGAAAACATGAGAAAGGATGTTGCAGATCAGACTAAAATGACTTAAGGGGGTGCCTAGGTGACTCAGGCGTTAAGTACGGCTCAGGTCATGATCCCAGAGTCCTGGGATGGAGCCCTACATTGGGCTCCCTGCTCGGCGGGAAGCCTGCTTCTCCCTCTCCCACTCTCCCTACTTGTGCTCCCTCTCTTGCTGTGTCTCTCTCTGCCAAATAAATAAAAATGAAATCTTTAAAAAATAAAATAAGAGAGATTTAAGAACAGTGTTTCCAGCCCTAGCTTTTGTTACCAAAATCTATTCTGATATAATAATTTGTTAATTTTATATCTATCCTGATAAAATAATTTGTTAATTTTAAGAAATGTCCAAATACAGGAAAAAGCAGAGCATGCATCGAAGCCCTTTACCCATTACAGTGAGATGTGTTATATACGCACATGAGGGATGATTTCTGACTTTCCTTCATGTGTTGGACATGAACGACAACCAGACTCTGTCAGATGCTAACACTAGAAATAAGACAGCAACTGTCCTCAACAAATTCACAGTTAAATCATTTAACAAGCTATATAAGAAAACCTGCACTCCTACACTGGAGCATCTCTACGGATATAAAAATCAAGATAACCTTTAGAAAAGCCAAAATGAGAGTCCTACAATCCAACAGCCAAAGCACAAGCCATTTACTAATTAGCTAGTCATTTAAAAGCTCACGGATACACTGCATTTCATTTTATACACAACAGATTTGCTTATCCAAGTCCACATCCTAGATGAAGCTTTGACTAGCTTACTGCCCTGAGGCAAGTTACTTCTCTTGTCTGAATCTTGCTTAGCTCACTGGGAAAAGAGAAATAAATAGCTTTATTTCGAGGTTGTTCTAAGGATTACAGAAAATTATGTAATGCACCACAGTGTCTGGCACTCAGGAGAAGTGGAATAAATAAAACTTTACATCATAATTATAGGATTTGCCAACCGATAACAAACTGATCAGAAAAATCAAATCAGAAGTATGAGGGGTGGCAAAGAGAAAAAAGACAGCCCCGTGAACGGACTAGCAGACGTCAGAAAGCAAAGACACAAACACTCAGAAACAGGAGACAGGAACCAGCAGCATGAACGCTTCCCCAATATTTTCACAGCACCTAACAATGACCTGCCTGATGATGACATTAAGCCGTTGAAAACAGATTAAACTTTGATTCCACGTGTTTAGAAAAGGACAGATCAGGGCATAATTGATTTTGGAGAGACTCCTATCAAAAGTGATTTAGCATTACAAATTTAGTATTTGATTTAGCATCACAAATTTAGTATTTTGTCCAAACCAACTAACCACAAAACTATTAACAAGCTTCTGCTAGACTTGATGGACAAAGGAACCTCTCAAATTTCAGAAGCCATTTTTTTCCTACTCAACATGGAAAAAGATGCATGTCCAACAAATTAACTGTGGAAAGATTTCAGTATGATGGCCTAAAACATTATCAATTGTTTTTTTTTTTTTAAGATTTTATTTTTTTATTTGACAGAGAGAGGGGGGGAGAGGCAGAGGGAGAAGCAGGCTCTCCGCCGAGCAGGGAGCCCAACACAGGGCTCGATCCCAGGACCCTGGGACCATGACCTGAGCAGAAAGCAGACACCTAACCGACTGAGCCACCCAGGTTGCCCCACATCATCAGTTTTTAACAGCCAACACAAAATAAAGTTTTGGTTTCCGTCTTCACTAAATGTTTTTCTATCTACCAAACAAATACAAACATGTGCCACAAAGATCTCTTTCCACTTGAATTTTCTCCCTACACTTGGGAGGCACTAAAAAGCGAACAACATCTGTGTCTTTCTCCAGAGCTGACAACCCTCACTCTGGTTTAAAAATAAAAGATGTTTATGGAGGCTTATAGATACAATGATCACCTGCTTCAAAGGCAGCTGGCGATTAATGGAGCCAAAGATATGCAAAATGAAGGCCAAAAAAACCAATTTCCCTAAGGAGAATGCCTCTGTTCCTCAGGCGTCCGGTAATATCCAAGAGGCCCATAAAACTGTAGAGGGTGGTAAAGAACCAAATGTGAAGCCAGATGACAAGAAAACAAACCGCAACAGAGAAACAGGGACGTGTGTCCTTCTGGGTTCACCAAACCACTACAAGAACAGTTTCCCTGAGAGCTGCCTCGACGGAATCTGGTTCCTCTGACCCATAACCCCTCTTCTTCCAGCCCAAGGCAGGCCCTTTCAATATCGAAAGGGACAGACGGGTCTTACTAAAAACAGAACTGAAACATCTCCTAAGTGAAGACTTAAAATTATTTTTTTATAAGTAGTTTTGACTCGATGTTGTCTTTCAGTACCAAAGGTTTAAAAATGAGTACGAAGCAAGGACATTCAGGCTGGAATCAGTGGACTCAGCTTCTATTTCTGGCTCTGCCTCTGAATGAATCACAGGGTAACCTTGAGTCATTTCTTCTCTCTACCTCTGAATGAATCACAGGGTAACCTTGAGTCATTTCTTCTCTCTACCTACCTGCATTTCCCCACCAGTTACAAGATTAGGTTAAACCTATCACTTTCTTTTAGAGAACATGAGTGGGTGAGAAAAATATGTGGAAATGGCCACACAAACATCTACTGATCACTGACCAGCTAGATCCAAACATCAAAGACAAAGTCAGTGATGTCCATATATTTTTTTAAATATTTTATTTATTTATTTGACAGACAAAGATCACAAGTAGGCAGAGAGGCCAGCAGAGAGAGAGAGAGAAGGAAGCAGCCTCCCCGCTGAGCAGAGCCTGATGCGGGGATCAATCCCAGGACCCTGAGACCATGACCAAAGAGACTTTAACCCACTGAGCCACCCAGGTGCCCCTGATGTCCATATTAAAACAACTCGAGCTACACTTCTGCCCTGCATGGTTAAAAAAAAACAAAAACAAAAACAACTCCCTAGAGAAGCCAACAGAATACAGATGCTTACTGAATAGGACTCCTTTAAGAGTCTGAAATTTCAAATTTGGAAATACTTAGCAAATTAAAATAAAATGCAAGTAACAAACTTTTTTTTTCTCTTAGAGAAAACAAATCTTCAGCCTGTTTAGGGCCTACAATCACCAGGACTCTGATCAATCTTCCTGTGCGGTCCTCTTTCCTGACCAGCCCCTTTACCTGATGCTCCCACAGGATGGCACTGCACCTCCCCACCGTTCCTGCGTACTCAGGGAGCCCTGGAGAGGCAGAACCATGCCTTAATGACCTTTGTATGTCCTGCCACTAACATATTGCCTGGTACAATGTAGATGTCCAGAATATACATATATACATTTGTTAATTTTAAGAAATGAATATATAGGGGCACCTGGGTGGCTCAGTGGGTTAAGCCTCTGCCTTCGGCTGAGGTCATGATCTCGGGGTCCTGGGATCAGGTCCTCGTTGGGCTCTCTGCTCAGCAGGGAGCCTGCTTTGCCTCCACCCCCACACCTGCCTCTCTGCCTACTTGTGATCTGTCAAATAAATAAATAGAATCTTAAAAAAAATAAAAAATGGGGAGCCTGGGTGGCTTAGTCGTTAAGCCTTCCGCTCAGGTCATGATCCCAGAGTCCTGGGATCGAGTCCCACATCTGGCTTCCTGCTCTATGGGAAGCCTGCTTCTCCCTCTCCCATTCCCTCTGCTGTGTTCCCTCTCGCTGCGTCTCTGTCAAGTAAATAAATTAAAATCTTTAAAAAATAAATAAAAATTTTTAAAAATGTATATTCAGAGTCTAATCTATTAGAAAGAGCAACCATTAATATTTATAAATGATAATGTGAATCATTATCATTTAAAAATATATATTCAGAGGGACACCCAAGCAGTGGGTTGGGCACCTGACTTTTGGTTTCCTTCAGGGCATAATCTCAGGGTCCTGGGATCTAGCCCCAAGTCTGGGCTCTGTGCTCAGCGGGAAGTCTGCCTGAGGTTCTCTCCTCCTACCTCTCCCCCTGCATATGCACTCTCTTTTAAATAAATAAATCGTTTTTAAAAATACATACATATACATACACATTTATAAATGAATGATTCCCTAAAGAGGAAACATATGATTTTCTCACCAACATTAAATTCACAAAATTGACTCAAGAACTTTCCTGTCTTCTTCCTTCAAAATAGTCTTTCAGGGATTTGTTTTGTTTATATTTTTTATAATTTATCTACAGGGTATTAGACTATAAGCATTACTTTTAACTTAACCTACACAATAAAAGGAAGGGAGGAGAAGTTAAAAAGAGTGAGAGAGGGAAAGGGAGCAAGCAGTAAATAAATGAACAAAGTGAATAAAAAGAAGCTACTCTTAAGAATCTATAAATATAGGGCGCCTGGGTGGCTCAGTGGGTTAAGCGACTGCCTTCGACTCAGGTCATGATCCCGGAGTCCTGGGATCGAGCCCCGCATCAGGCTCCCAGCTCCACGGACAGTCTGCTTCTCCTTCTGACCTCCCCTCTCATGCTCTCTCTCTCTCTCAAATAAATAAAATTTTAAAAAAAAATCTATAAATATAAAATAAAAGGTGATCCTTTAAATAAAAATTAAAATAAAAACGTAGTAAATACAAGTAACTACAACATTAATGGCAGTTAGCCAAAGTAGCTATGCCCACTGAGAAATGTCACTTAAGAAATGTTTTATAGGGGGGTGCATGGGCGGCTCAGTGGGTTAAACCTCTGCCTTCAGCTCAGGTCATAATCCCAGGGTCCTGGGATAGAGCCCCACATGGGGTTCTCCGCTCAGCAGGGAGCCTGCCCCACCCCCCACCTCCACCCTCCTCCCTGCCTACTTGCGATCTCACTGTCAAATGAATAATTTTTTTAAAAAAGAAATATTTTATAACTAACCCATTTATCAAATGGATAATCAAAAACAGAGGATGTTAAGCTTTTTAAATTACATTTGAAATTTTTTTTTAAAGATTTTATTTATTTATTTGACAGAGAGATCACAAGTAGGCAGAGAGGCAGCAGAGAGAGAGAGAGGAGGAAGCAGGCTCCCCGCTGAGCAGAGAGCCCGATGCGGGGCTCGATCCCAGCACCCTGGGATCATGACCTGAGCCGAAGGCAGCGGCTTAACCCACTGAGCCACCCAGGCGCCCCACATTTGAAATTTTTAATCAAAGATTTATCACAAACCTACCAGCAATTGCATAAATTTTCATTCTTTTCTACTCCTTAAATTTTTAGTCAATATTTCCTTTAATAACTAAGAGTAGAAGAGAACAAGAAACAAACTCTCGCTCTACCAGTAGGCACTTAAAAGGCCTTGGGACCTATCGGCCTATAAGAAAGGGTAAACTCACTGAACTACTTGCTTTTTAACCACAGTAAGTGGACCCCTTAGCTGGGCTTTCACGGTGCCCGTCAGAATCCATAACAACGGCTGAGGAGAGGTGCCAGCTGGGTTACATGTCCTCGGTTTTCTCAACTTCACTATCTCCAAGCTATGCCCTGTTTTGACTGCACATAAAACCCAATGAAAATGATTCCTAATATTCTATTTCATTATTTATTAACTTTCTAATACCATGTGTCAGATTTGGTCGCATCAGCAATCAGGAATGTCCCCTTAAGTTCAGTGAGTAGTGTACCCCGATGGCTGAGCTAGCACTACATATTACATACACACATATATACCCACACGTGTGAGAGCAGGCAGAGATCAACTCTGGATAGCACCGAAATAAATTATTTGTTTCTTGACCCTTGTCAAAGAATCATTAACAAGTTTTTTCTTTTTAATGCTGTGGGGATCAGGACAGAAAGAGAATGATGGGTCAGCTAACTATGCCCCCCCCCAAAAAAAAGGGGTCGGGGGGAGTTGATCTGTCTGGTGGGACCCTGGGCATAGAGACCAGCACTTGTTTGGGAGAAATGGACGGAGCCCTTTTTTGAGACAACTTAGGAGACGCAACAAAGCTGTCCTCCCTGGAAAGAAAAGAATAAAGAAAAGACGAAAAAAGAAAAGAGAGGAAAGGAACGGAAAAGGGGAAGGAAAGGAAAAAAGAGAGAAAAGAAAAGAGAAACAGGGACTTTCCTGAGCTGGTGTGCAGGACCTGAAAGGATCCCCCTAAGGCAGGGCTTGCCCGAGGCGGGTCTGGGCGTCCGGGCCGGAGCAGGTGACCGCGGGGGCCCCGATTGGCAGCCGCTCCGCCCGAGCGCACTCACCTGTGAACACGTTCTGGAAACCGTCCGCAGCCGCCGGCGCCCCAGACACCTTGGCGGCCTGCGCGGCGGGCGTCCCCCCTCTCCCCTCCGAGGCCGCCGCGCGCTCCAGCAGGTGCGCGGAGTCCCCGGCCGGGGGCGCGCGGCCGCCCAGCTCCTCGGTCCAGTCGGCGGAGCGGCTGAGGCCGCAGGCGAGGCCGCCGTCAGCCCGGGGCTTCTTGGCCGGAGCGGCGGCCGAGACCAGGGCGGCTCTGGGCCCCCGGCTCAGGGAGGGCTCCGGCCGCCTCTTGATCCTGGGGCTCTGGCTGGGGGACTGGGAGGGAGAGTGGTTGGGCGAGCTGAGCTGCCGCGTGGTGGTCTTGATGTAGCAGGGGGTGATGAGCGGGTAGGGCTTGAAGCAGCGCGGGCTGGGCGCGGGGCTGCTGGGCAGGGAGGCCGCCGCCGGGGCGCTGGGCCTGCCGGGCTCCCCCTCGGGCTCTGCCCCCGGCGCCGGGGGCCCGTCTCCCAGCCCCAGGCCCCACGCCTCCCCCGGAGAGTCTCGGCGGGCATCCTCGAATGCGTCCTCCTCGCCCTCCTCGTCAGTGTCCCCAGCCCCTGGCCCGGCGGCCGCGGCCGAGCCCTCTCCCGGCGCGGACGCGGGGAACGCGAAGGCGGTGGAGGAGGGCGAGTCTGCGGCCGTGGGCTGGTCCACGGGCAGGCCGGGCTCCGCCGAGGCCCCGGGGCCGCCGGGGGGCGGGGGCTGCTCGGGCGCCCGGGGCGCGGGGACCAGGCTGCCGGGCAGCTCGGAGCGCGCAGGCAGCGCCTGCTCCGTGTCCGGACTGCGAGGGGCGCCCCCGGATGCGCTGCTGGAGCCCAGCAAGTACTGGTCCAGGCCCAGGAAGGCCCCGGGCTGGGGGGAGGCGGCTGTGGAGGGCGCCGCAGGCTCCTCGGGGCCCTGGAGCAGCAGCAGCTGCTGCTGCTGTTGCTGGCGGATCGCCTGCTGAATGTCTGAAAGCAGGTCCTCCTGCTCCGTGGCCGAGTGAAAGCTGTAGATGTCCGTGTCCGAGCCCGAACTGGTCCTTTGTCCGTCCTGCGTCCCCGCGGCGGTCTCCAAACCCTCCAAGACCACCCTGCCCCCACCCCCAGCCTCGGCGGGTCCATGGTCCCTCGGGCGGGTTACCTCGAAGGGGTCGGCACCCTCGGTGTCCGACAGGCCCGTCTCGTCGGCCGAGAGGCTGAGGTCTGGCGTCTTGGTGACCAGAGAGTGCGCGCTGTCCAGCTCCCCGGCCGGCAGGGCCTGGGCGTCCAGCACGTCCTCGCGGGAGCCGCCGCTGCTCTTCCCCTTGGACAGGTTCTTCCTGATCCGCAGGTTGGAGAACACGGAGGCTCTGGATTCCGACTTGCTCTTCTTCTTGCCCGGCTCCCCGCCGCCGCCCCCTCCGCCCTTGCCGTGCTTGCCCAGCGCCTTCTTGCCCGCGCTCCCCTTCTTTGTGGCTTCCACATCCCTGGGCCCAACGGCATCCTCGGCGCCGCCTGCGCCTTCGTGCAGGGCTTCACCTGCGCTGCGCTTCAGCTTCCCGTCCTGGTTCCCCATGGCGCAACCCCGCTGCTCGGCCGAGGCGCCGCCGACACTCAGGCCATGCCGGCCGTCCTCGGCGCCCAGCCCGCACAGGGGGAGGCGCGGGGGCCGGGCCGGCGGCCGGGCGAGCCTCTGCGCGAGGAGGCCGACGCGCGTGCGGCCGGCGCTGCTCGCCTCGGCCGCTTCTCCGCACAATGCGCGCCCGCGGCGGCCGTGGCGGCGGCTGCAGCGCGGCGCGAGCGGGGCGCGAACATGCTCAGTGCGGCGCTCGGAGCCGGCCAATGGCTGCGCGGGACGCGGGCCGGGCCGGGCCCCCCGGTGGCCGCCGCCGCCGCCGCCGCCGCCGCCCCCGCCGCGCCCCTCGCCGAAGCCGCGCGCGGAGGACGCTTGCCGGGTCTCGGGCGCTTTCCTCTCCGCCGCGTGCACCGGTCGCGTGGTCGCCGCGGGGCAAGTTCGCGGGCCGGAGGGGGCACCGCCAGCTTCAAGGAGGCGGGACCTGCGAGGGGAAAAGTTCAACAACAACAAAAAAAATCTTAAATGGGGAACACCTGGACCCACGTTCCAGTCTGGGGGAGCCAGAGTGTGGAGGCCCCTCGGTAAATATTTGCTGATTATATGCATGGATTATTCTTGAACACCTGATCGTCTTGAACAGTGTTAATGGGCTCGAGCGTACGGTTTGGGGAAGGTTCCCACATCCAGTGCGGCTCTGGTGTTTGATGCAGACCTTGCATCTGTCTAGAGGAGAGGACCTTAGCTGCCATTTCAGAAATTCATTTTTCAAACTTTTCTTGACAAAATGGTAAGGTGAGGGAATAAAAAAAAAAAATCCTAGGAGATTGGAGTTGATTAAAATGCTAATCTCCAAAATTCTACGTACTTACCATATAAATCAAATAGCATTTGTATTCCGAAAGGGTACAGATACTATAATTCCCAGAAGGTCAAACTCATCAATATTAAACATGCTCCTATTGTTGTTGCGTATAAAAAGGAAAAAGACAAAAAGGAAACACGCTTGGCACAAACACATGAAATCAGATGTTCTGGTATAAATCACTGCTTCCCAAGCAAACCCTTCAAGGCAAACTTTGTCCCTGCCTCTTTTATAAAAGTTTATAACAGTTTGCTGTAACAGAGTCTCTTAACATTCAAGCTCCTATATTAATATAAAAATTTCCTTCACTGTAAATCTTGTCACTGTTACCTAGGAAATTTAGTTACCCATATTAAAAAGGCGTTTTTAAACATCCTAGGTATCTAAAGAAGCACCAAGAGATTAAAGCAGCTTTAATCAATAATGCTACAGTAATTGAGTCACAGGTTCCTCGTTAACCACTTTGAAAATAAGGAGTAACTATCCGACATGTTAGAATTTTAAAGTAAGCCCGAAGGAGGAAAAAGTACTACATATTAGATGATGAAATGTAAATGCAGCAAGCAAATGTTCCTTTGAATATTGTGAACTACACTCTAAACCTCTCTCCTTAACCATTTGTACCAAAAAAAAAAAAAAGAACAAAACAGTCCTATAAATCTTTTACGTAAAACTATTGTGTAGCAATAATTATGAGCATTTTTCAAATTATGTTCTTAAAAATAGATAATACAAAGCCAGGCAGCCAGGCATTTTAGGTGGCCTTTCTGAGTAAATGGTTTGGAGACATCAATTTTAATAACTCCAGCCTGTAACAACCCTGTCTCTCACCAGCTCTGGAGCACTTGCAAAGCCTTTGTTCCCTCTTTCACAGCGCCCTTCTAGAATGTAGGCTCCTCGGAGGGCACAATTCGCCCAAGGCTGTAGAATTTTCTGCCTGTTTGAACTTGGAGGTACTATGGATTTTTATTTTTGCTCTTTCCGTGACGTCTTTGACTCTGAACTATTTGGGGTGTGTTGTTTGTTTTTTGTTTGTTTACTATTTACTTCGGAAATATATAGAAGTTCCAGAGATAAAAAGGGAGAGAAGGCGGCAAGAAGGGAGGGCAGGAGAGAGGAAAAGGAGAGGGAAGCCTGCTGAAGCTCTCCCATCTTTTGAACGTGGAATGGCAGATGACAACTGTGTGGCGGTCACAGGAGACCAAGTTCTGCTACATGCAAAGGCTAGTTGGAAACTCACAAGTGTAGGCATGCAGGTAGGTACCCTCAATCCAATTTAATAAATGAATAAGTTCAAGCTAAGAGATTTGTCCAAGGTCACCAAGCAGCAAAGACCATACTTAAACCTATAGATTTAGGTTCCAATTCTTTATAACAAACCACACTACATAGTTTATTTCTTCACGACTGGTGAGGGCATTGCAAAGGCAAACAGTGTTTAGTAATCCCAAAGATGCCTGGGGCAGGGCCTAAGCTTAACTCCGTTTAATCAAGATAAGATATCCTATCTCTACCTGAAAAAATCACATTTAACAACTAACAAATAATATTTGTGCCTGGCCAAATACTAAGTACCAGGATACAGAAAAGAAAGATCTTCTATATTCAAGAATCGAATCTAGCATAGCTGTTGGTAAAAGTCTTTAGGATTGGCATCCCAAACAGGTCGCCAAAAATGTATATTATTTGCTACCCATTTTCCAACAAAGGCAATTGGATATGGACTGTAAAATAAGGGAAGCAGATTGGAAAATGTGAAACAAATGTTGAACTCCAAATCATCGTATGCGTGTGTGAATGTAGCCGGGGGAAACTGCAGCTTGCTCAAACACTTGCTCAACTTGCTCAAAAAAAAAATTAAGTTGCTTTATAGATGGATATGTGGATAGACGACCTAATAAAGCAAGTATCCTTAAATTTTGACTTAAGGAATGAAATCAAAACAGTAACTGAATAAGCAGCCCCCCTCCCTTCACTCCGACCCGAGTTCCATGTGGTTTCTTTTTCTCTTCTTCCAGCGCGTCTCCTTCTCCATCATTCTCTCAATTCAGCTTCTCTTAACGCTGAAATAAATGTTCTGATGCCTGTGTCTTTAGTTTTCTCAGCTTCATCTTAATGGGATGTTTGTGAATCTCCAACAAAACGGTCAGAATGGATGTTAATATCCAACCCGCCCTTTTCTCTGGCAGGTGAATGACCTTCTCTTGAATGACAACTCTAGGGGCGCCTGGGTGGCTCAGTGAGTTAAGCCTCTGCCTTCAGCTCAGGTCATGGTCTCAGGGTCCTGGGATCGAGCCCTACTCTCTGCTCGGCAAGGAGCCTGCTTCCCCCCCACCCCCCGGCCTACCTCTCTGCCCACTTGTGATCTCTGTCGGTCAAATAAATAAATAAATCTTTAAAAAAAAAAAAAGAAAAGAAAGACAACTCTGTCCTGGTGTCACCTGCTAGGTCTTGGTCTCCTCAGTCTGCCTCTCTGTCCTGACTCCAGACTCTTAGACCCACTTTCTGGACAACAGCTCCATCATCATGTCCCCACTCAAACCCACCGCATCTGAAAAAGGACTCCTCTTGTCTGGCATATCTCATCCTCCATTATTGTTTTGCTCAGTATAGCACCACAATCTCTCCAGTGACCCAAACCCAACTTGTTACTACCTCCTGCCTTTCCCTCAGTCCCCACAATTTGCCTTAATTACCCACACGAATTACCCCCCCCCACACACACACACAAAAAGCTAAAGAGTCCTGGTATTGAGTCTCCAGATGTACCCTTTGTAAATAAAGTTGGCCTTTCTACCTGAAAGGGACCATCCAGGGACTCTTAAGTGAGTAATCAACAACTATTAAGAATTATCTATAGAAAACCCACTGTTAAGCCCATAGTTTACCTTGTTCAGTAGCAAAAAGCAACAAAAAGCATTCTAAAGACAGAGCCAGTAAGAAATTAAGATTAAAACAGCTAGGGGCGCCTGGGGGCTCAGTGGGTTAAGCCTCTGCCTTCAGCTCAGGTCATGATCTCAGGGTCCTGGGATCGAGCCCCGCATCGGGCTCTCTGCCTGCCTCTCTACCTACTTGTGATCTCTATTTGTCAAATAAGTAAATAAAATCTTGAAAGAAAGAAAGAGCTAATCTTTGGCCTGGAGAGCCCTGCTCTCTAATAAAAATGTAATGTAAGCCTCATAGGTAGCATAAATATTCTAGTAGCCATATTTAAGATGCTAAAAAAAAAACCAACAAAATAATATGAAGAATACATTTTGTTTAACCCAAAATATCCCAAATATTTCTATAAGAAATCATTAAAAATTATGAGGGAGATACATTGCATTCCTTTTTTCCAGTCTTTGGGATCTTGTGTGAACTTTAGTAATGGCAACACTTCCATTCACACTAGTCACATTTCTTAATTTTTTAATTTTTTCTTAATTGTATTTATTTATTTGACAGACAGAGATCACAAGCAGGCAGAGAGGCCAGCAGAGAGAGAGGGGAAAGCAGGCTCCATGCTGAGCAGAGAGCCCAATGTGGGGCTCAATCCCAGGACCCTGGGATCATGACCTGAGCTGAAGGCAGAGGCTTAAACCGCTGAGCCACAGAGGCGCCCCTAGGATATTCACATTTCAGTTGCTTAATAACAATCTGTGGCAAAAGGTCACTTCTGACAGTGCAGCCTTAACCTTAGATTTTTCCAGAGCTTTTTGAGTAACTCTTAGAATCTGCAAACACTAACCCAAACTGCGTTATTAAGTTTCAAAATATTATTACACATTTTGATAGATTCAAAATGACACGTGGGTAGTAGAACACTGTAGCTTTTCACATGTAAGCCTAACTTTTCTTATTTAACCTATTGTGGGGGAAAATTGTAAACCTTGTATTAACGATTCAGTTCAATAGAGATGAAATCGGGCCAAGTCCTTGCTCTTGACAGAGTTTGCCTCGACTACAATAAAAAGTCCAGGGAACAGACTTGGGAAGAGAGTCTAGTGGGGTCTCTGGCTGGCTCGGTCAGTAGAGCATGTGACTCTTGATCACAGGGTTGGGAGTTCAAGCCCCATACTGGGCCTAGGATTACTTTTAAAAAACTAAAAAGAGAGATTCTAGTATAAATATGGACAAAGAACGAAGACTATATTCCACTGAGCACTTTGATGTTGGTAATCTTTTCTCTGCCTTTACTACTAAAATAAGGGCCGTCCACAAAAATTGGGTCAAACATACAGATTTTCATTAAACCAAAACACCACAAAAAGCTTGCATACATATGTGTTTGTCCTAATAGACATTGTTTTGTCTCTGTCTATTCCAAATGACGAACTTAATATTGGTTTAAATCATACTGCTCCTTAAAATCTTCAGAATTTATATCTATATTTTTTAAAGATGCTTTTACATTGAATTCTAAGCGTCAGCATTTTCTCTTCAAATTTAAAAGCCAATCTAATTACCACGATACTAAGCAAAATTCATTGAATTACATCTGCAGATTAAATTGGCTTTATTCAGCAATTCATGAATTGGATAGGATCTCATCTAGCAAATAGAAAGGAACTCTATCAAGCTGCAGAAAAGGAAAGGTTTTTATTTTTTTTTAATTAAAAAATTTTTAATTAACATATAATGTATTATTTGCCGCAGGGGTACAGGTCTGTGAATCGTCAGGTTTACACAACTCACAGCACTCACCATAACACATACCTTCCCCAGTGTCCATCACCCAGCCACCCTCTCCTACTCCCCAGCAACCCTCAGTTTGTTTTGTGAAATTAAAAGTCTCTTATGGTTTATCTCCCTCCCGATCCCATCTTGTTTCATTTTTTCCTTCCCTTCTCCCCAAACCCCGCACTTTGCCTCCCAAATTCTTCATATCAGGGAAATCATATGATTATTGTCCTTCTCTAATTGACTTATAAGGAAAGATTTTTAAAAGAAGAAAGAAAACGGGGGGGGAAGGAAATTATTAGCAAAGAATGTGTTGTTTTAGTAAAAGTCACCCTCCTAAAGAAAAAAGAAGGGGTCTATCAATGAATTACCTCCAAGGGCTAACCAGGAAATTTCAGGTAAAAGACCAAAAACAAGTGAAGAGGAAAAAATAAGGGTTTCAGTTTAGGGCCCATGGCTTGCCTGCTCTTTAAGAAACAAAGGCCTTAAACCTTTGCACTTTGTCACAGAAATTAAGAGGAACTTGTTCTGATCACAAATAATCCAAAAGAAGTTTGAAACTCACATCTCTCACTGAAGATCCTTCCAGAGAATTAGCCTCAAGTAATTTATACCTCCCTAGGAAAAAGCTGGTTGCTGGGCTTGTTTGGTTTTGTTTGTTTTTGGTAACACAACTGCAGTGGTTTCAGCGTGGAATTCGCCTCAGCTTCACTCTCCTCAGGAGAACGGGGGCAGGCAGGTGGGAGACTTTACTTCAGTCACCTGTGTGGAAACTTGAGCGCTCCATCTGTACACACAGGACTTCAGGTGACCGGCTGGGGGCTGCGGAGATTTTTCTCTCAACCACATAACCAGGTTTTCAGTAACAGTAGAGAAAAGCTGTCATCAGAATCTCGGGGCAAAGTGATTGTAATACTTACTGGGAATTAACTTACCAGTGTCTACTACGACACTTCCCTAAAGATTTATTTCTTTCTTTTAAAGAGAGAGAGAGCCTGTGAGCAGGAGTGCGGGGCAGGGGCACCGGGAGAGAGCGAATCCTCAAGGAGGCGCCTTGCAGAGCCCAGAGACCAAAACTGGGCCCCATGATCCCAGACCCCTGAGATCCTGACCTGAGCCCAAGTCAAGAGACGCTCAACTGACTGAGCCACCAGGTGCCCCTCTACCACTAGACTCTAAATATTTCCTCAGAGATTAGCAAGGTGAGAAAAGACAACGGATTTGAAGTCCGCCTCTCCTTGCCTGGGGTATCGTATTAAAGACGGCTGGAGCTATTTGGCGCTTCAGTGCTCCTCTAGTCTTCTAGATGCTTCCTAGCCAAGGAAATATTTTCTAGGCATTTCTTCCTCTGCCCTACTAAAGCTAGTGGGACTTCATTTAAGGCAGCGGCATATGCAAAATCTAAAAAAATGGCAATAAAGACTAAAATAGCTGTTAAGCAGTTAAGTGGTTTCTTTTGAAATTTAGAAGGTTCCCTCTTTGGATTTACCTGAGTTGTCAGATTTGAGGTGCCTGGAGAGGAAGGTGCAGAACAGGCTAACTTGTCAACACAAGAGTTTTATGGGCCTCAGGCAATGAGGCCAACTTAGAAAGCTTCCAAGTAAACCAAACTCAGTATGGAGGTTCCTCAAAAAGTAAAAATCGGGGTGCCTGGGTGGCTCAGTGGGTTAAAGCCTCTGCCTTTGGCTCAGGTCATTATCCCAGAGTCCTGCGATCAAGCCCCGCATCCCTGACTCTCTGCTCAGCAGGGGGCCTGCTTCCTGCTTCTCTGCCTACTTGTGATCTCTGTCTGTCGGATAAATAAATAAAATCTTTTTTTAAAAAAAAGTTTAAAATAGAACAACCCTACGACCTTGCAATTGCACTACTAAGTATTTATCCGAAGAAAACAAAAAGGCTAATTTGAGTGGGCACATGCCCTCCAGTGTATATAGCAGCACTATCAACAATAGTCAGATTATGGAAAAAGCCCAAAAGTCCTCTGCTGAATGAATAATGAAGTTATGGTATAATAAATTAATGCCAGTGTTATTGAAATATCATTGACATACAATGCCATATAAGTTTGTGTAAAACATATATTGTACAATGATTACCACAATACATTTAGTTAACATGGCTTCAGATAATTACAGATTTTTTCCACCGAGATTCTTTAAGTGCATAGGACTTCACTTACAGATGGTCCCAAAGTGGTGACTAAAACGGTCTTGTTCTCTGACCTCAGGGAATTTACACTGTGAAGAATGAGGTAAGCCAGGCTTTCAACAAGTCAATAAACTGTGTAATTACGGACCGTGATCATGTGGTGGAGATTAAAAACAGGTGCTTTACGAATGGGACTAGCCGACTTCAAAGCAGGCAATCAGGGAGGTCTTCTCCAAAGGCCTGATGTTCATGATGAGAAATAGAGGGTGAGAAGGTTTCAAACAAGCAAAATTTGTGAGGAAAGTGTTTGGGCAGAGGACAAAGTGTGACTCAAGGTTAAAAAGCCAAGTAGTTCTATGCCTCAGAAGCTCTGACCCTACTACTTTCACAGCATCTAAGTTCCTGGGAAGTCTCTTAATATTTTATTTTCCCACTAACCACCGATTTTATCTTATCAGAAGGAAGTATTAATATTTTATATTTCACGTATCACTTATTTTCATCACAACAGAATGGAGTATTAATGATTTACTATCTTTTAGGAACTCTCTGATCCTTACAATTATTTATGTAAATAGGGTAGGAACCATGCAATGGTGTGGACTAGGGGAACCAAGATTCATAGAATCACGTTGGGAGCACCTTTAAAGGGAACAGGTGAGCACCTCTTCCCCTGACCCCACCCTCTGCCCATGATTCTGATAGTTACCAAGCCTCTGTCCTTTTTCTCTCCCTAAAACCACTGGGAGAGACCTGTTTTAACTATTTCTTACTTCCTCCATCACCATTCTATCATAACAAGCTAAACCACCTCCTTCTTATAAAGCTGCATGTTTAGAGCTTAGATCAAGGGGGTTCCAATCTTGACTACCATTTGGCCTGGGTGAGTTGGAGCAAATAACTTAATCTCTCTGAGGTTCCATTTCTCCATATGTAAAATAGGTATAATAGTAGCTACTTTGTAAGATTATTGTAAGGATTCAATTGGCCATGTATACAAATGACCTAGCATATAATAGGTGCTCAATAAATGTTGAACAAAGGAAATAAGAGCCAGACCTCAATTTCCAGACCCCTGACAGCTGAGAAATCCTAGAAATACAAAAAGGCAGAATTACTCATCCACCAAGGCTGAGAAAGACTGCGAGGCCGGAGAAAGTTGGATGTTCTCAAGGTCTGTTGTTAGGTGCTCTGAGCTGTCACCTTCCTGCCAGCAAATATTCCATAGTTACATCACCCACAGATGAATGCCTAGAGGGGAATGTTTTTCTTTTGGTCTAGAGTTTTCCTGCCCTTAATGCTAGATTTTATCTACCACAGAGAGGTAAAGTGAGTCCAGAGGAAGTGAGCCTGGAGACCGTGTACCCAAGCCTCCCAACCAGAAGATTTGGACTGAGCTGAACCTTGAGTCTTTTTCAAGGGAAAGAATTCTTTCAAGGAAGGAATTCTTTTTCAAGAATTCCCAGCTGTAATGAAAGACAAACATAAATCCATCCAGGTGCCCTCGATCCGACTGCATCCGGCAAGTTCCTGAGTACGTTTTCTGAGGTAGAAGACATTTCCATGACCCAATTGTAAAAATTAATACTTTAGAAAACAGATCAACAAAATGCGCTATATCCATAAGTGGGACACCGCTCCGCAGTAGGAAGTTAGGAAGTATGGATACATGTTAGTACATGGTTGAACCCCAAAACCATTACACCTGGGGGGGAATTACGCTAAGTGAAAGTGTTAGATAGAAAAAGGCCACACCTTTTATGATTTTCTTTATAAGAAATGGCCATAAAAAGCAATTCTATGGATACAGGTAGTAGACAAGTGGTTTCCTGGGGCTGAGGCAGGAGTGGGGACTGACTATAAATGGGCATGGGTTTCATTTCGGGGTAGAGTTAGAAATCTTTTTTTTTTTTTTTTTCAAGAAATGTTCTAAAATGAGATCATGGTGATAGTTATACAATTCTGTAAATGTACTATGATATCGTGGAAACAAAACAGGTGAATTTATCATATGTAAATTATTACCATTAATAAAAAATTAATTTAAAAAAGTGAATGGTTTTCACTTTGAGCCTCAGTCCCATTGTTCTGCAGTGTCGACCTGGGTGCCCACATTTGACTCACATCTTGAGTCCCAAAGGAATTCCAAGTAAGTTCCAGAATAGAATGTTCCGGAGTCATGAGGGCTGGGCTTGCTGAGGAATGGCCGTCCCTGGATAAGCTAAGAAGGGAACTTCCTGGGTTTGTGGTGTATTATTGACAGTAACAGGTCAGCTGGCTTATACATTATGAATTCGATATTGCCAGTCCCTGTATACTGTAATGTTTCTTTTTAATAATAAGTGAGCAAAAGAGAGTAAAATGTATTTAAAGTGCTAAGCTTCCAGATGGGCCGACAATGTATTAATCACCAGTCAGAATGACCGAAACCATCGAACATCTCAGTCCCCAGCAAGGAAAATCTTCGGAATCAATGTTGTAACTCCTGTCTTCATTGATCTGAGATGTTAGTCATAAGAAGGGGAAAAATAGGCAGTGTGGAAAACTAAATCCCAGCCCAAGTTTTGTATTCCAATCCTCGGATCAGTATTCAATAATGATTAATTATTGTGGTTTCATGGATGCATAAATGCTTCCCATTATGGAACTTGTGAGCTGTAGGGAAACAACACCCACTTACAGTCCGGGTAAAAAGATTTTCTTTCAAGGACATGATAGACATTTGCATGGACTTCCAAGGACTGGAAACAAAGGACACTGGGCCATATCCAGAGGCTTAAAAGTCATCGCACACCTACCTTATCTGCCTGTCCCCCCAGAATATTTCTTCCTTTGATTGCTCTCCATACATCTGCAATTTCCTGTCTTTTCTGCTTACTAAACAGCATGTATGTGGCCTAACATGGCCAAGCAAGGTGAGGGTCCGTATCATCTTACAGTTCAAGTACTGAGCAATGTTGGACTCACCACAACCGGAGATTATTCCACCAATGCCAAGCATCTGCCCTGACCCAAGAAGCTGAGGTAAGGAGAGAAGAGTCACAAGGTCTGTCATGGTTGCATAGACCCGCCAGGGCAGCCAATATGGTAGCCCCCAAAGATGTGCATGTTTTAATTACCAGAATATGTAAATATGTTGTGTGGAGAGGGAGAATTATGGCTGTAGATGGAATGAAGCGGATAGAATCAGATGTCCTTGAGATGAGCCGATTATCCTGGATTATCCCAGAGGACCCAGTGCAATCACAAGGGTCCTTATAAGTGAAAGAGGGAAACAGCAGAGTCAGTGTCAGAGAAAGAGATTTAATGACAGAAGCGTCAGCCAAACTGATATGGGGGAGGGGCCTGGGCCAAGAAATGCAGGTGACCCCAAAAGCTGACAAAGGCAAGGACATAGATTTTCTCCTAAAGCCTCTAGGAGGAACACTCCTGACGACACACTCATCTTAGTACTTCAGACCCCCAGAACTGTAAGTTAATAAGCTGCCGTTATTTTAGGCTGCTAAAGTTGTGGTAATCTGTTATAGCAGCATTAGAAAACTAATGCAGTGTTTAAAAAGTGAATCACCATGTTTCATGGATTACCCTCAGGAGAATTTAAAATTAAGCCTTCAGGCCATACTCATTAGCAAATTTTACTTCTATAAATAAAGGGACAGGCTTCCTCAAAAGACTATTAGGCAAAGGTGCGGCTGATCTTGTCTTCCTGTGCTGGGAGTCAGAATCTTGATGGCAATTATTAATCTGGAGCACAGCTGCTTCAGACATCTATATAAAATCACACAAAAATTTGTTCTTCAACTTAGAACATTAAAATTATAACAAGGATTGATTGACACTAAGTTAGCCACACTAAAGAATAAGAGCTGTAACTAGTTAACAATTAACTTAAAGAATAAACAATTAACAATTTAACTTAACAATGAACAATTAACTTAAAGAATAAATTAACAACATAAAGAATAAATAATACACAGCCTATAAAGTTAGCTTCCAATTTTGTTCTTGTTTTCTATTGTTTCTAATTTAAATATGTTAGTTTACAACTAGGGTAGTATTGGTTTCAAGAGTAGAATTTGGTGATTCATCCCTTACATAAAACACCCAGTGCTCATCCCAATAAATGCCTCCTAATGTCCATAACTCATTTAGCCCATCCCATCACCCACTTGCCCTCCAGCAAGCCTCGGCTTGTCCTCTATATTTAAGGTCTCTGTGGTCTACTTCCCTCTCTTTTCATCTTATATTATTTTCCTTCCCTTCCCCTAGGTTCATCTGTTTTGTTTCTTAAATTCCACATATGAGTAAATTCATATGGTACTTTGGCTGACTTATTCTGCTTAGCATAATACACTCTAGTTCCATCCATGTTGTTGCAAATGGCAAGATTTCATTATTTTAGATGACTGAGTACTATTCCATTATATATGTAATGTATATGTATATAAAATGTGTGTGTATGTGTTTGTGTGTGTCTGTGTATCTGTGTGTGTGTGTGTGTATGTGTACTCCATAACTTTGTTATCCATTCAACAGTCAATGGACATTTGGGCTTTTTCCATAATTTGAGTATTGTTGATAGTGCTGCTATAAACACTGGGGGGCATGTGCTCCTTCAAATCAGCATTTTGTATCCTTTGGATAAATACTTAGTAGTGTAATTGTGAGGTCATAGGGTAGCTCTATTTTTAACTTTCTGAGGAACCTCCACACTGTTTTCCAGAGTGGCTGCTCCAGTTTGCATTCCCACCAACAGTGCAAAAATGTTCCCTTTTCTCCGCATCCTCACTAACATCTCTTATTTCCCGAGTTGTTAATTTCAGCCATTCTGGCAGGTGTGAGGTGGCATCTTATCGTGGTTTGGATTTGCATTTCCCTGATGATCACTGATATTGAGCATCTTTTCATGTGTCTGTTGGCCATCTGTGTGTCTTCTTTGGAGACGTGTCCATTTATGTCTTCTGTCCATTTCTTTTTTTTTTTTAATTTATTTATATTCAACTTAGTTAACATATAGTGTTCTAAGAGCTTCAGGGGTAGAATTTAGTGATTCATCAATTGCATATATATTACATCTCATGCTCTCCTTAATGCCCATTACACAGTCACCCCACCCCCCACCCATCTCCCCTCCAGCAACCCTCAGTTTGTATTCTATAGTTAAGAGTCTCTTATGGAGACACCTGGGTGGCTCAGTGGGTTAAGCATCTGCCTTCGGTTCAGGTCATGATCTCAGGCTCCTGGGACCGAGTCCTGCAACAGGCTCTCTGCTCAGCAGGGAGCTGATTCCCCACCCCCCCACCCCCCACTGCCTGCCTCTCTGTCTACTTGTGATCTCTCTCTCTGTGTCAGATAAATAAATAAAATCTTTAAAAAGAAAAAAAAAAGTCTTTCATGGTTGGTCATCCTCTCTCTTTTTATTTTTCCTTCCCTTCCTCATATTAATCTGTTTTGTTTCTTAACTTTCATATATAAGTGAAATCATATAGTATTTGTCTTTCTCTTGATTGACTTACTTCACTTCAGCTATTTCTTCACTGGATTATGTGTGATTTGGGTGTTGAATTTGATAAGTTCTTTTTAAAAAGAAAATTATATTTATTTATTTTCCAGAGAGAGAAAGCAAACAAGCAAGGGAAGCAGCAGGCAGAGGGGGAAGCAGGCTCCCTGCTGAGAAGGAGCCCAATGTGGAACTCGATCCCAGGACCCTGAGATCATGGCCTGAGCTGAAGGCAGATGCTTAACCAACTGAGCTACACAAGCACCCTAACTTTCATAAATTCTTTATAGATTTTATCAGATATGTCATTTGCAAATATCTTCTCCCATTCTGTCGGTTGCTTTTTAGTTTCATTGTTGCTTCCTTCACTGTGCAGAAGCTTTGTATCTTGAGGAGGTCTCAGTAGTTCATTTGTGTTTTTGCTCCCCTTGCCTGTTTCCAATAACTAACATAACACAATAAAAAAAATTGCATGCAGGGGCGCCTGGGTGGCTCAGTGGGTTAAGCCGCTGCCTTCGGCTCAGGTCATGATCTCGGGATCCTGGGATCGAGTCCGGCATCGGGCTCTCTGCTCAGCAGGGAGCCTGCTTCGCTCTCTCTCTCTCTCTCTGCCTGCCTCTCCGTCTACTCGTGATTTCTCTCTGTCAAATAAATAAATAAAATCTTTAAAAAAAAAAAAATTGCATGCAAAACGGCTGTTCCTTAAAACTCTGCATTAAAACATTTGTAGTTCAGATTTCTAAGAACATAAATAAATAAATATTTAATCTACTTGGATTCTGCTATCTTTGGTTTTAATCTCTCCATATATAGTAATAACTACTCAGTCTCTGTCCCCTGTCTAACAATAATACATCCCCAAATCCACATCCCTACTTCATATTTCCTTTAGGTTGACTCAAAGACATTCCACACCCAACACTTCTCAAATTTCACCAACTGTACCCCACTCTGCCCCAAACATATGCTCTAATAGTATTATTTCTGATCAATGAGGTTGTCAGTTAGAGAAACCAGAAAGACACCCTAAGTGCTTTTTTGGAGAGTTCATAAAATCCTAAACTTTCTTCCAATCCGCTCTCCTCCCTGCCATAGCCAGTCTCAGACCTTAGCTTCTCTATCCAGAACCACTGTCACAGCTTCCTTGGTAATCTACCTCAAGGCCTGTAAACTTCAATTTATTCCAAGTGGACCACAGAAAAAAATTCCAACATGCAAATCTAATCATTTAACATTCCTGTGTAAAATCCGTCCATTGTTTTACATTGCCCTAAATAATCTGGTCACTTTAATTTCATGCTATAGTTGCATATATGATGGCTTCTGTAGCATCATAGAATAGTACCCAGTTTCCATTTAGAAATGCATGGGCTGGGGCACCTGGGTGGCTCAGTGGGTTAAAGCCTGTGCCTTCGGCTCAGGTCATGATCCCAGGGTCCTGGGATCGAGCCCCGCATCGGGCTCTCTGCTCAGCAGGGAGCCTGCTTCCCTTCCTCTCTCTCTCTGCCTGACTCTCTTCCTGCTTGTGATCTCTGTCTGGCAAATAAATAAATAAATAAATAAATAAATAAATCTATCTTAAAAAAAAAAAAAAAAAAGAAAGAAATCCATGGGCTTCCAGGGAAACTGACTCCACCCTTACCCTGTATCTAATATGTGGAGTGGGCTATGTGACTTAATAAAGGAATTCTACTTCAAGAATGTGAACATAATCTTTGGTAGTTCAAATCAAAATGGATTTAGGACCAGGGCTAGAATTTCTTGTACAAAGACTGGGTAGGGTGGTAGATGGATAAGAGGACTGGAATGCTAGAGGTCAATTTAGCACCATGGTGGTCAATTTTGCACCATGGTGGTCAATTTTGCCCACTAAAGGCAAATCTAGCCTCTGCAGGGCAAACAAGACTCCTAGGATAAAACATGAACATTACATGAAATTATTCCTGAAGACTATATTACTTTGGAAATTTTCAGTTATGTGAATAAATAAAATCCTTTCATTAATTAATGTATCTAAATTGAGACTTATGTAAGTAGATATTCTGCTCATGGATTGAAAAATCCAATATTATTAAGATATCAATTCTTCTGAACTAGGTCTGTAGATTTAGTCAGTCCTAATCAAAATCCCAGAAAGGTATTTTGTGGATATTGACAAACTAACTCTAAAGTTTGTATGAAAGGCAAAAATCTTACTATAAATTACAGTAATTAAGACAGTGTGGTATTACTAAAAAGAATAGACATATAGACATATAAATTAATGCCACAGAAAAGAGAGCCCTGAAATAGATCTACATAAATACAAATAATTGATCTTTGACACAGAACAAGGACAATTTAATGGAGAAAAGAGAGTCTTTTCAACAAACTGTGCTGGAACAATTGGACTTCCATATGCAAAGCAAAAACAAAAACAAAATCAAAAACAGGAAAATGTAGACAGAGACCTTACCCCTGTAAAGATAGGGAAGATGGCGGAGTAAGAGGGTCATAGGTTCACTTTGTCCCATGGATACACCTAGATAACACTGACATCAGTGAAACTAACCTAGAAAATGACCCAAAAACTGACAGAACAGACTGTCCACGGTTAATCAAACAGAAGAGGCCACACCCAAAATGGTAAGAGGGGCAGAGATGCAGCCAGGAACCAAACTAACCTGTGAAATTAAACACAAATGGGAGGAGGAGCACGGAGAAGGAAGAGGAATAGACCCAACACCAGGTCCTCCAGACATGGGGACCTCCACCAGAAAGATGAATTTCCTTAACATTTGGCTTTGAAAACTGAAAGGGCTTAACTTCATGAGTGTTCACACTCAGTGCGGCTTAACACTAAGAACTTTAAAAATCAGCAGGCTCCACTCTGTGACACCTGGAGGGTGATGAGAAGCAGTCCCCACCCTTAAAGAGAGAGCATCATGAACAGCCCAATGGATATACAGCATAGAAATAGCATTCTGAAAGCATCTGGAGTATAAGGGAATGAGATTTATTTACTAATCTCAGAATGTACACTAGGGCGACAGGGATTTTTAGGAGAATTCTCTAAGAATAAAAGTTCTGGCAGGTGCCATTTTTTTCCCCTCATACTCCAGTGCTGATACCCAGACACCTGCAGGAACCAACACAGACACTCATCACCTAGCTTGCTAACACCTCATACCTTGCCTCCATGTTCTCTTTTGGATCTATCCCATCCAATCTGTTCAGAGGAGTCCCACCAAGGTGACTCCAGGACACTTTTCATGAGCATATTGGTGCAAACCTTACTAATAGTACACATCATGCCCTCGAGTTCTCCTGCCATTATGTCCCACCCAACACCCCCCCTCTGGTAGGAATCCATCCAAAGCCATACTACAAGCTTCTTGTTGATATAGAGAGTTAGACAAAATGAGGAAAGAGAAGTCTATGTCCCAAACGAAAGAACAGGACAAAATCACAGCACAGAGCTAAACAAAATAGGGATAAGCAATAGACATATTCTCTGGTATAGAACTGAAAGCAATGGTCATAAATATACATACAGGACTTGAGAGAAGAGTGGAGGGTCTCAATGAGACCTTCAGCAAAGAGAGAGAAAATATAAAAAAGAACTAATCAGAGATGAAAGACTCAATAACTGAAAGAAAATTACACTGGTGAGAATAAATAGTAGAATAGAGAAAGCAGACAGATCAGTGAGCTGGAAGACAGAGTAATGGAAACCAATCCTAAAGAACAGGAAAAGGAAAAAAAATAATAATTTTTAAAATGAGAATAGGTTAAGGAAATTCAGTTATATCATTAAGCATAATAACATTTGCAGTACAAGGATCCCAGAAAGAGAAGAGAGAGAGAAAAAAGGAAGCAGAACATTTATTTGAAGAAGTAATAGTTGAAAACATTCCTATCCTGGGGGATGACACAAAAATCCAGATCCAGGAGGCTCAGACAGCCCTCCAAAAAATCAACCCATGTCATATCAAGGCATATAATAATAAAAATGAAAAAAAAATGTGATAAAAAGAGAATTTGAAAGCAGTAAGAGAAAAACTATTTACATACAAGGAAAACTGCATAAAACTACAAGCTGATTTTTCTGAGGAAATTTTACAGGCCAAAGGGAGTAGCATGATCTATTCAAAGTGCTGAAAGGAAAAAAATCTGCAATGAAGAATATTCTATCTAGCAAGTCTATCATTCAGAATAGAACGAGGGATAAAGAGTTTCCCAGAAAAATAAAAAATTCATCACACGAAACCAGCTTCACATGAAATGTTAAAGGGAATTCTTTGGAAAGAACATGCAAGAACAAGGAGTAACGAAATTAGGAAAGGAAAAATCTCACAGGTACATACAAACATAACAAAAGTAACAGATTAATCACTTATAAAATCAGTATGGAGTTTAAAGCACAAATGCAATAAAATTGATAATATCTAAAAAAAAAACAGTCAAGTACCCACAAAATAAAAGAATGCAAAGTATGATACCATATTCATAAAATGTGTGTTGTGGGGAGTAAGGAATTAGCATTTTTAGAATCATTTCAAACTTAAGTGACCACCAATGTAATATACACTGCTGTATGTATGTATGTATGTCTATAGAGACCTGATAATAATCACAAATTGAAAACTTGTAATAGACACATAAAAAATAAAGAAAAAGAAATCCAAGCACATTACTAAAGAAAGTCACCAAACCACAAGCACAGAGAACAGAGAAGAAAGGAACAGAGAAGAACTACAAAAACAACCCTAAAACAAGTAAGAAAATGGCAGTAAGTACATACCTATTGATAATTGCTTTGAATGTAAATTGACTAAACTCTCAATCAAAAGAAATAGAGTGACTGAATGAATTTTTAAATGACCCATCCATATGTTGCCTACAAGAGACTCACTTCAGATCCAATGACACGAGCAGACTGAAAGGGAAGAGATGGAAAAGCATTCATTTTGCAAAGGGAAGTGAAAAGAAGGTGAGGGTACCAGTACTTACATTGGACAAAATAGACTTTAAAACAAAGACTATAACAAGATACAAAGAAGGACAATATTATGTGTTATTACATAATAATAAAGGGAATAGTTCAACAAAAAGATACAACAATTGCAAATATTTATGCACCCAACATGGAAATACCCAAATACATTAAAGCAATTATTAATGAACATAAAGGAAATAATCAATAGTAATAAAAAGTAGTAGAGAACTTTAACACCCCACGTACATCAATGGGTAGATCATTCAGACAGAAAATCAAGTTAACAAAGTCTTGCAATGACACATTTGACCAGATGGATCCAACGGATCTTTCCTGAATATTCCATCCCATATCAGCAGAAGACACATTCTTTCCAAGTGCACATGGAGTAGTCTGCCAAATAGGGCACATGTTCAGTTACAAAACAAGTCTCAACAAATTAGAAAAAATTGAAATCACATCATTCATCTTTTCTGACCACACAGTGTTCAACTAGTTATCAGCCACAAGAAAAAATATGGAAAGAACCCAAATACTTGGAGGTTAAATAGCATGCTACTAAACAATGAATGGGTCAACCAATAAATCAAAGAATAACCCAAAATATATGTGGAGACAAATGAAAATGGAAACACAAGATTCAAAAATCTTTGAAATGCAGCAAAAGCTGTTCAATGATGAAAGATTATGGTGATTCAGGTCTATAGCAAGAAGCAAAGAAAATATCAAATAAACAATCTAAACTTACACCTAAAGGAAAACAAAAAACAAAAAAAAAAAAAAAAGGAAAGGAAAGAAAAACAAAGCCCACAACCACTAGAAGAAAGGAAAACATAAAGATTAGAGAAGAAATAAATGAAATAGAGATTAAAAACATAGAGCAGATCAATGAAAGCAGGAGCTGGGTCTTCAAAACATCAACAAAATTAATCAAGCATTAGCCAGACTCATTAAAAAAAAAAAGAGGGCGAGGACACAAATAAGTAAAATTAAAAAAATGAAAGCGCAGAGGAGCTTGGGAAGATGGAAGAGTGAAAGGTCCTGAGTTCATCCCTCCGTGTTTACACCTAGATACCACCCACGCCCAAGTCAATGGGACTGAGAGTGATCCAAAGACCGGTACAACAAACCCCACGATGAAATACAGAGATGATGCCGCGCTGAAATGTTGGGGAAGTTCAGAACTGTGGAGGGAGGCTGCTGCAGGAGGGAAGGACCTGTGTGGGAGGCGAGAGCAGAGAAATAGACCCTCCCACCAGGGAGCTCCGACAGGAAGACTAACCTCCCTGATGTTTGGCTTTAAAAACCAGAGGGGCTGAATTCCGTGCCTTTTTAAAACCAGTGGGTCAGGAGCTTTGAAAGTTAGCTAACTCAGCACTGGGCGAGCCAGAGAATAAAGGAGAGCTGGGTCGCTGCCCTTAAAAAGACAGCAGCATGCAGCAAGAGCCAACGTAAAAATGGCGGTTTACACAGTTCTGGAGGCAAACAGGAGGCAGATCTGTCATACTGATTTTGGAATGCTGTGGGGGACTTGTCTGAAAACCCAGAGCTAGTAGGTGCCATGTATCTCCCCTGCCCCCCAGCATAAACACAGAGACACCTGAGGGAGGCTCATAGACACTTGTAGCTTCTGCTTAAGGCAAATTTTGTTAACACTACCTGCACACCACACCCAGCCACAGAGCTACCACCACACATGACACCCAGCTGCTGTACCATGCCCGGCCGTGTGCCCTCATTCTCTGTAGTGTGCTAAGCCCAGCTCTAGCCAGGTGTGATCAGGCACTGTATGTGACCATAAACCCCTCGTCCCCCACACATGCAGCTCCAACCTTACAGCACTTCAGGGGACCTGACATAGGATTACTGGCCCAATGCAAATTTTGTTCATACCACTGCCCCACTTCCAACTTCTCTGGTGGGCAGGCCCCACTACTGCTAGTCCCACTAGTAGCACAGAGAACAACACAGCCCACAACAGGCAGAGTCAGTTCCGATGGCTGCACTGAAAGGAAATGATACAAACACCAGAGTTGGGTTTAAGAAACACACAAAGGGGGGCACCTGGGTGGCTCAGTGCGTTAAGCCGCTGCCTTCGGCTCAGGTCATGATCTCGGGGTCCTGGGATCGAGTTCCGCATTGGGTTCTCTGCTCGGCGGGGAGCCTGCTTCCCTCTCTCTCTCTCTCTGCCCGCCTCTCTGCCTACTTATGATCTCTACCTGTGAAATAAATAAATAAATAAAATCTTAAAAAAAAAAAAAAAGAAAGAAAGAAAGAAAAGAAACACGCATAGGAAACACTCCTGAAGAGCCAGGTTCTGGTGAACAGGGGACACTGCTCTGCAGGGCAGTCCCCAGGACCTCCTCTTCATAAAGCCACTACTTTCAAAAGCAGAAGACATAGCTGGCTACTTAACACTCAGAAACTGACACAGAGAGGCAAACAAACTAAAGAGACAGAGAGACTTATACCAAATAAAAGAATAGGGCAAGGCCAGAGAACTAAGCAAACAGATAAAGGTAACATGTCTGAGAGAGAATTTGAAGCAATGATCATAGGGATACTCACTGGTCTTGAGAAAAGAGTGCAAGACATGAGTGAGACCCTCAACACAGAGATAAGGAATAGCATTGCCAAGATAAATAATTCAACAAACAAAATGAGAAGTATTATTGATGGAATGAAAGCAGGATGGAAGAACAAATTAGGGGAAAAATGAGTGACCGAGAAGACAGAGTAATAGAAAGTAATCATGCTGAACAAAAGAGAGAAAAAAGAATTACGCTGAATGAGAATAGACTTAAGGAAATCAGTAACTATATTAAACATAATAACATTCATAGTATAAGAGTTGTAGAAGAAGAAAAAGAGAGGAAAGGGGGCAGAAATTTTATTTGAAGAAATAATGGATAAAAAATTTTCTTTTTTTTTTTTAAGATTTTATTTATTTATTTGACAGACAGAGGTCACAAGTAGGCAGAGAGGCAGGCAGAGAGAGAGGAGGAAGCAGGCTTTCCGCTGAGCAGAGAGCCTGATGCGGGGCTCGATCCCAGGACCCTAGGATCATGACCTGAGCCGAAGGCAGAGGCTTTAACCCACTGAACCACCCAGGCGCCCCTGGATAAAAAATTTTCTAATCTGGAGAAGGAAACAGACATCCAGATCCAGGAGACACAGAGAACTCCCAATCAAAATCAACAAGAGCAGTTCCACATCAAGACATTAGTAATTAAACTTGCAAAACATAGTGAAAAACACAAAATCAAAATCACTAAGACAAAAGAAGCTCCACTTACTAGGGAAAATCCATAAGGCTAGCAGGATATTTTACAACATAAACTTGGCACACCAAAAGGGAGAGTCATGATATATTCAAAGTGCTGAATGGGAAAAATCTGAGCCAAGAATACTCAATCCAGCAAGGCTATCACTCAGAATAGAAGGAGAGCTTCCCAGAATGACAAAAACTAAAAGACTTCATGACCACTAAACAAGCCTTGCAAGAAATATTAAAGGGGACTCTTTCAAGGGGAAAAGAGAGACCAAAGGTGAAAGTATAAAAGTGGGAAACACAAAAACAGGAAAAAAAAAAAAGAATATTTCTATATATATCAGTCAGGAAATATATACATACACATAAACATGGAGAAAAGAGTAGAAAAGAATGGATTCAAACTTAAAAGACCATCATCTTAATATAGACTGTTATATGCAGAAGAGGTTATATACAAACCTAATGGTAACTATATACCAAGAAGCGCTAATTAACATGCAAAGAATAAAGCTAAAGTAATACAAATATATCTCTAAAGAAAATCAGCAAAACATGAAAAAGAGAAGAATCAAAGAAGAACTTCAGAAACAACAAAACAAGTTAAAAAAGAAATAAATACATATATATAATTAATCAATAATAAATTTGAATTAAAAATTAAATTTAAATAAAATTTAAATTTAAATTTGAATGGACCAAGCACTCAACTCAAAAGACATATATAGGGTGACAAAATGAATAAAAAAATCAAGACCCATCTATCTGCTGTCTTCGAGGGACTCATTTTAGACCTAAAGACACAGTGAGGGGATGGAGAAACATCTATCATGCATGTGGATGTCAAAAGAAAGTCAGAGTGGCAATACTTATTTTGGACAAAATAGACTTTAAAACAAACACTGTAACAAGAGACAAAAAAAGACCCTATATAATAATAAAGGGGACAATCCAACAGGAAGATATAACAATTATAAATACTATGTCCCTAACATGAAAACACCCAAATATATGACACAATTAATAACCAACATAAAGGAACTAATAGATAGTAATACAATAATAGTAGGGAACTTTAACACCCCACAAACATTGATAGGCAGATCATCCAAACAGAAGCTCAATAAGAAAATAGTGGCTTTGAAGGACACACTGGAACAGATTGATTTAACAGACATATTCAGAACATTCCATCCTAAAACAGCAGAATACTCATTCTTTTCCAGTGCACATGGAGCATTCTCCAGAATAGATAACATATTAGCCCACCTCAACAAATTCAAGAATGTTGAAGTCATGCCATTCATCTTTTCTGATCATGATGTTATGAGACTAGAAGTCAACAACAAGACAAAATCTGGAAAGACCACAAATACATGGAGGTGAAACAACATGCTATAAACAATGAGTGTATCAACCAGGAAATAAAAGAAGAAATTTCTAAAAAGTACATGAAAACAAATAAAATGAAAACACATGGTCTAAAACCTTTGGAATGTGGCAAAAGTGATTCTAAGAGGGAAGTTATATAGCAGTATAAGCTTATCACAAGAAGAAAGAAAAAAATCGCAAATGAACAACCTAATTACTCAGTTAAAGGAATTAGAAAAAGAACGACAAACAAAACCTAAAACCAGCACAAGGAAGGAAGGGATAAACATTAGAGCAGAAATAAATTATATAGAAACTAAAACAAACAAACAAAAAACCAAACAAAAACCAACAACAATAATACAACAAATCAATGAAACCAGAAGTGCTGGTGCTCTTTTTTTTTTTTTTAATTTTATTTATTTCTTTGACATAGAAATAAGAGACATAGTGAGAGAGGGAACACAAGCAGGAGGAGTGGGAGAGGAAGAAGCATGCCGCCCACCAAGCATGCCGCCCACCAAGCAGGGAGCCCAACAGGGGACTCAATCCCAGGACCCTGAGATCATGACCCTGAGATCATGACCAGACCCAAAGGCAGACACTTAACAACTGAGCCACCCAGGTGCCCCAGAAGCTGGTTCTTTTCTAAAAATCAACAAAAATAATCTTATCTGCCAATAATCACTCTCAACGTGAATGGCCTAAATGCTCCCATAAAATGGCACAGGGTTGTAGATTGGATAAAAAGACAGGACCTATCCATATGCTATCTATAAGAGACTCATTTTGAACCTAAAGATACAACCAGACTGAAAGTGAAAAAATGCAGAACCACCTTTCATGCCAACGGGCCTCAAAAGAAAGCTGGGATATCAATTCTCATACCAAACAATTTAGATTTTAAGCTAAAGACTGTAATTAAAGATACAGAAGGAGGGGCGCCTGGGTGGCTCAGTGGGTTAAAGCCTCTGCCTTCCGCCCAGGTCATGATCCAAGGGTCCTGGGATTGAACCCCTCATCGGGCTCTCTGCCCAACAGGGAGCCTGCTTTCCCCTCTCTCTCTGCCTACTTGTGATCTCTGTCTGTCAAATAAATAAATAAAATCTTAAAAAAAAAATACAGAAGGACACTGTATCATTCTTAAAGTGTCTCTCTAACAAGAAGATCTAACAATTGTAAATATCTATGTCCTCAAAATGGGAGTAGCCGACTACGTAAGCCAACTGTTAATCAAAATAAAAAGACTTAATGATAATAATATATTAGTTGTAGACCTTAACATTCCACTCTCAGCAATAGACAGATCAACTAAGCAGAAAATCAACAAAGAAACAAGAGCTTTGAATGACACACTGGACCAGATGGACTTCATAGATATATACAGAACATTCCCGCCTGAAACAACAGAATACTTATTCTTCTTGAGTACACATGGAACTTTTTCCAGAATAGACCATATACTCGGTCACAAATCAGGTCTCAATTGATACCAAAAGACTGAGATTATTCTCTGCATATTCTCAGACCACAAATGCTTTGAAACTGGAACTCAATCATGAGAAATACTTTGGGAGAAATTCAAACACTTGGAAGCTAAAAACCATCTTGCTCAAGAATGTTTGGATCAACCAGGAAATCAAAGAAGAACTTAAACCATTCTTGGAAAACAATGAGAATGAAGACACAACAGTCCAAAACTTAAGGGATATGGCAAAGGCAGTCCTGAGGGGGAAATACATAGCCATCCAAGCTTCACTCAAAAAAGTTAAAAAACCCAAATACACAAACTCTCTTTACACCTTAAAGAATGGGAGAATCAACAACAAATTTAGCCAACCCCATGCACAAGAAGGGAAATAATCAAGATGAGAGCAGAAATCAATGAATTAGAAACCAGAGATACAGTAGAACACATCAATGAAACTAGAAGTTGGTTCTTTGAAAGAATTAATAAGATAGATAAACCACTGGCCAGACTAATCCAAATTAATAAAACGATGAATGAAAGGGGAGAGATAACAACTAACACCATGGAAATAGAAACAATCATCAGAAATTATTATCAACGTTCTATGGCAATAAGTTAAGCAACCTAGTAGAAATGGATGCATTCCTGGAAACCTATAAGCTCCCAAGACTGAAACTGGAAGAAATTGACAACCTAAATAGACCAATAACTCATTATGAGACTGAAGCAGTGTTCAAAGTCCTCCCAAAAAACAAGAGTCCAGGGCCTGATGGGTTCCCTGTGGAATTCTACCAAACATTCAAAGAAGAAATAAGCTGTTTCAAGAAATAGAAAAGGAAGGAAAACTTCCATACTCTTTCGATGAAGCCAGCATTACCTTGATCCCCAAACCAGGCAAAGACCCCCTTAAAAAGCAGAATTTCAGACCAATATTCCTGATAAATATGGATGCCAAGCTTTTCCACAAGATGCTAGCTAATTGGATCCAACAGTTCATTAAAAAGATTATCCACAACAAATAGGTAGGATTTATCCCTAGAATGCAAGGGTGGTTCAACATTCACAAATCAATCAATGTGATAGAACAAATTAATAAGAAAAGAGAGAAAAATCACATGGTCCTCTCAACTGATGCAGAAAAAGCATTTGACAAAATACAGCATCCTCTCTTGATTAAAACTCTTCAGAGTTTAAGGATAGAGGGAACATTCCTCAACTTCATAAAATCCATCTATGAAAAACCCACAGCAAATATCATTCTCAATGTGGAAGAGCTGACAGCCTTCCCTTTGAGATCAGGAACACGACAAGGATGCCCACTCTTGCCTCTGTTGTTCAACATAGTACTAGAAGTCCCAGCAACAGCAATCAGACAACAAAAAGAAATAAAATGTATTCAAATTGGCAGAGAAGAAGTCAAACTCTCTCCCTTCACAGATAACATGATACTTCATGTGGAAAACTCAAAAGACTCCAAATGCAAGCTACAGGAACTCATACAATTCAATAATGTGGCAGGATACATAATCGATCCACCGAAATCAGTTGCTTTCTTATACACTAACAATGAAACTGAAATTAAGAAAAAGAACGAAATTAAAGAAAAGAGAAATTAAGGAATTGATTCCATTTACAATAGCACCAAAAACCATAAGATATCTTAGAATAAACCTAACCAAAGATGTATAGGATCTAGAATCTAGAAATTACAGAACACCCATGAAAGAAGTTGAAGACAAAAAGATGGAAAAACATTCTATGATCATGGATCAGACGAATAAACATTGTGAAAATGTCTATGCTGCCCAGAGCATCTTTACTTTCAATGCCATCCTGATCAAAATACCATTGGCATTTTTTAAACTGCTGGAACAAACAATCCTAAAATTTGTATGGAACCACAAAAGACCCCAAATTGCCAAGGTAATGTGGAAAAAGAAAAACAAAGCTGGGGCATCACGTTGCCTGATTTCAAGCTTTATTACAAAGCTGTGATCACCAAGACAGCATGGTACTGGCACTAAAACAGACACACAGATCAAGGGAACTGAGTAAATCGCCTGGATATGGACCCTCAACTCTGGTCAACTAATCTTCAACAAAGCAGGAAAAAATATCCAATGGAAAAAAGACAACAAATGGTGCTGGGAAAATTGAATAGCTACATACAGAAGAATGAAATTCAACCATTTTCTTACACCATACACATAAATAAATTCAAAATGGATGAAAGACCTCAATGTGAGACAGGAATCCATCAGAATCCTAGAGGAGAACATAGGCAGTAACCTCTTCAACATTGGCCACAGCAACTTCTTTTAAGACACATGTCTCCAAAGGCAATGGAAACAAAAGTGAAAATGGATGTTTGGGACTTCTTCAAGATCAAAAGCTTCTGCACAGCAAGAGAAACAGTCAACAAAACAAAGAGGAAACCCACGGAATGGGAGAAGATACTTGCAAATGACATTACAGATAAAAGACTGGTGTCCAAGATCTATAAAAAACTTCTCAAACCCAACACTCCAAACACAAATAATCTAGTCAATAAATGGGCAGAAGACAGGGACAGACACTTCTCCAAGGAAGACATACAAAATGCTAACAGACACATGAAAAATGTGCATCATCATTAGCCATCAGGGAAATTCAAATCAAAATCACACGATTAAGGTAACACCTTACACCAGTTAGAATGACAAAATTAACAAGGCAAGAAACAACAAGTGTTGGAGAGGATGTGGAGAAAGGGGAACCCTCTTACACTGTTGGTGGGAACACAGGTTGGTGCAACCACTTGTGGAAAACAGTGTGGAGGGTCCCCAATAGATTGAAAATAGAGCTGCCCAACACCCAGCAATTGCACTGCTGGGTATTTACCCCAAAGATACAGATGTAGTGAAAAGAAGGGCCATATGCACCCCAATATTTATAGCAACAGCGTCCACAATGGCCATATTGTGGAAAGAGCCAAGATGCCCTTCAACAGATGGACTAGTGAAAGAGCCAGAATGAAAAAGCTATGATTCCAAAGCCCACACCTTCTCAGAACCTTTAACTACCCTCCATTACCCTCAAATGCAAGACCAAACTTCTTGTGTCTCCTTGTCTCTGGTCATCTTTAAACCTTCTACCTCATTTCCCCCATCTCAATATCCCCCCTTCACTATAAATTTCAAATATACTGAAGGATTTATTGTTCCTTTAATGTTCTCCCTGTTTCTCACCCCTGGGGATGTAGTTTAAACTGTCTGCTTCCCCCAATTCCCCCGCTCATCTCCTCTTAGATTAGCAGGGCTAAGTCCTGCTCATCTCCGGATTGTAAGACAGAAATCACTTCATCTGCGAGCTTGTTTTGGGCTCTTTATAAGGAGATCAAATCCTTCCAAATGTGGCCTCATAACCCCTAATCCTGGCTTCAGTGACATCACTTAACCACCTTGTATGGCACTTACCTCTTTACTTCCACTAGATTTCAGTTTTCTGGATGCAAGAATTTGTCTTGTTTATCATTGTATGTCTAGGACCCCCTACAGGGCCTCGGGCATACTCAATATACAACAAATATTTCCTGAATGAATTCATGTACCTCAGTTTGCTTTCACCAATGCTGAAGTGACAAGCACAGATAATATATAGTCCATGCTCTAGCGACCATACCCTATAGTCTTGCGCTCTAGCACAAGAACGCAGCAGGAAGACAAACACACGGAGAAGAAAATACTGCATGTGTAACTGTCAGAGTAAATAACAGGGGACAAGCCCAATAGAAGGTTTGGTGGGGATTGTGCTTGGTGTAATGTTTGGAGGAGACCAAATGAACACTTTATTTGTTTGCTTGTTTTAAAGATTTACTATTTATTTGACAGACAGAGATCACAAATAGGCAGAGAGGCAGGCAAAGGCAGGGGTGGGGGGAAGCAGGCTCCCCGCTGAGCAGAGAGCCCGATGCAAGGCTTGATCCCAGGACCCTGAGATCATGACCTGAGCTAAAGGCAGAGGCTTAACCCACTGAGCTACCCAGGCACCCCCAAATGAACACTTTGAACCTCCACTTTTTCCCACTACTTTTACATTCAGAACAAAGGTCATTTTTTGAGCCTTTGGGCAAAGCAGTGAACTATTTATTTAGCATCAATGTTTTGCTCAACTGGGAGCTACCATTCTGAAGAGGTTTGGCAGCCTGCCCAATGGCCTTGGTTTACAATGTGTCCAAAGCTTATACTTTTTATTGTTGTCATTTTTGTATTAGTTTGTAACTGATCGTGGGGGATTAACACATACAGAATTTCAATGTTTCTCAAACTGCCTAAATCTTTATTGAAACATGACAAATGTGTCTTCCTCAAGCTTGTTTGGTAATTGTTCTAGGAGAAAAAGATATAGTAACAGCAGTTGCTGTCAAAGAGATTTAAATTACATTTGAATTCGTTCAGTTCAAGACTCATGTGCTATATAGAATAAAACTATTTGCAGAGAGAAAAACTACTTGAGGATTCTAATAAGGTGTTCTTATTCTATAATAAAGTCTTTTTTAAAGATTATATTTATTTGTCAGAGAGAGAGAGCAGAAGGAGAGAGAGGGAACACAAGCAGTGGAAGTAGCAGACAGAGGGAGAAGCAGGCTCCACGCTGAGCAAGGAGCCCAATGTCGGACTTGATCCCAGAACCCTGGGATCATGACCTGAGCCACCCTCAGGTGACCCTATAATAAAGTTAGTTTTAAAAAGCCTTTTAGAAGGTCAGCCTGATATTTTTATTTAAAAGTTCAAAATTCCTGGGGCACCTGGGTGGCTCAGTGGGTTAAAGCCTCTGCCTTCGGTTTGGGCCGTGGTCTTGGGGTCCTGGGATCGAGCCCGGCATCGGGCTCTCTGCTCAGCGGGAAGCCTGCTTCCCTTCCTCTCTTTCTGCCTACTTGTGACCTCTGTCTGTCAAATAAATAAATAAAATCTTTAAAAAAAAAAAAGTTCAAAATTCCTAATAGTAGCAGCTATTAAAATGCTATAGCAAAGATGTTAAGTTTCCCAAGTGTGTGAGAAACTATTTTGAGGGGCACCCGGGGGGCTCAGTTAGTTAAGTGCTTGCCTTTGGCTCAGGTCATGATCCCAGGGTGCTAGGATGGAGATCCGCATTGGGCTCCCTGCTCAGTGGGGAGCCAGCTTCTCCCTCTGCCTGCTGCTCCCCCTGCTTGTGCTCTCTCTCTCTCTCTCTGTCACAAATAAATAAATAAAGTCCTAAAAAGAAAAGAAACTGATTCGGCCATCAGTGTTCCATCTGATCTTCAAGCAGTATTACTCCTGCCCGTGTGTTTACATCATTTAGTTAAAAGTAAATGTCAGGCACTTTTATTGAACATACATTCCTGCACTTTCCCTGATTACTTCTGGAAAGAAAGTATCCAGAACAAATTAAGGCTCCATAAAAAATCTTTCAAGGAAGAAAAGTGAATTGTTATCACCGAGCCAGGAACAGCCAGGAGTGTGACATGCAAGAAAAAGAGAGAGAGAGAGAGAGAGAGAGAGAGAGAGTGTGTGTGTGTGTGTGTGTGTGTGTGTGACATGCAGGCACAAAACCAGGGACGCTTGCGGGTACAAAGCTCTTCTGGGGAAGTGACCTGAGGGAGCAGAGTGCGGAGGTTTATGAATGCTGTGGGAGGCAGCTCGGAGAACAAAGGTCAACAAAAAACAAGGGACGGAGTTTGGGAGTGGGTGGCCGAGACAAAGCGTGCAGTCAGAAGATGGGCTCGGGCAGAGGAGCAAACAAGCCGCACGTAGGTCGCTGGAGGGTCAAAAATGCAAACGGACGCCAGTGAGTCAGGTCTGGGTGAAGCAGGGAGACGCTGCCAATGGGGCTCAGATTCAAAACCGTAGCAAAGAAGGGCAGCATTTCTGGAGCAGATGCTCCGTGGCTAAAGAGGTAGGGGAGAGGCAAGCGTGGGGATCAGGTGGGAGAACACGTCAGGATATCAGGAACGCACAAAAACCAAGTGTGCCTGCGGGTTCCGTAACCTCAGGGCTCTACCATATTCAGGGGAAAAGGCTAGAGGAGTTTGAGAAGCGCAATCAACTAATTTATAATGCTGAAGAAAAATGACAAACGTTTGCAAATGAGGAACAGAAGGATCCATTTTTCATGCCATTGACAGGTCGCAGGCTGTTGAGGGAGCTACTGAAGACCCATTACTAAAAGGTCCATATCCAAAAGTAAAACTTTCTGTACTGGTGAATAGGGAATCTATGGTGTAATAACTTTGAAGTGTATATAACTTATTAATTGAGCTGGAACTTTCAAAGTTATAGTTATTTTGTATACCAGTGCAGCACACACTGGATTTATAAAATGCAGCACCGGGATATTAAATATATGCTAGGTGCAAAGTCAAAGAGAGCCCCTTACAGTTAATGCAGTTTATCTTCCTAACCAGGAAGAGTGTAAATCAACACTCTTCATGGTCTCAACTCAAGGCTCATTACAGTTATGAGGGGATAAGCAAAGAAGTTAATCCTTACCTTCCACCAATTTATTTGCTTACAAGGCTTAAAATACTGGATATGTTTTGTTTGTTTTGTTTTACTGTGCTTTCAAAGCTTAAGGAATTGTAAAGAAAATATTGACTTAAATGGAAATATTCTTTCCTGGAAAATATATGTTATAAATTATAAAAGGAGTACCTAGTTTTTAGTTTTGTTTTGTTTTTACAATGCTGCAAAAACTTATATTCAGCTGATAGTGTTTACCCTGTCTTTTTAGGCTTCATAGTATGCTGATAATTTTGGCAAAATTCATAGGGATTGTCTAAATGAGACAAATTCTAAAATTACAAAGAGTATTATAAATTCTTAAAGCACCTTTGCGTATGTGTGTGTGGGGTGTTTTCTCATAGTTCTTTTCTTATGTTCAAATAGCCAACATGTAATACATCATTAGTTCTTGTTGTAGTGTTCAACAATTCATTAGTTGCATATAACACCCAGTGCCCATCACCACACATGCCCTCCCTAATAGCCATCACTCAGTCACCCCATTGCCCCACCCACTCCCTTCTGCAACCCTCAAGTTGGTTCCCAGAGACCAGAGTCTCTCATGGTTTGTCTCCCTCTCTAATTTCTTCCCATTCAGTTTTCCCTCCCCTTCCCCTGTGGTTTTCTGGACTATTCCTTTTGTTCCACAAATGAGTAAAACTCTAAGATAATTGTCTTTCTGTGCTTGACTTATTTCACATAGCATAATCCCTTCCAGTCCCATCCATTTTGATGCAAATCGTGGGTGTTCATTCTTCCTGATGGCTACGCAATACTCCATTGTATATATGGATCACATCTTCTTTATCCATCCATCTGATTAAGGACATCTCAGCTCCTTCCACAGTTTGACTATTGTGGACATTGCTGTTATGAACATTGGGGTGCATGTGCCCCTTCTTTTCCTTACATCTGTATCTTTGGAGTAAATACCTAGTAGTGCAATTGCTGGTTTGTAGGTCATAGCTCGATTTTTAACATCTTGAAGAAACTGCATAAAGTTTTCCAAAGTGGTTGTACAAGCTCCCATTCCCACCAACAGTGGAACAAACAATCCTAAAATTTGCATGGAACCACAAAATGCCCCAAATTGCCAAGGGAAATACTGAAAAAGTATTTTTTCATCCTCTCCAACAATCCTCTCCAACAATTACTGTTTCCTGTCTTTTTAATTTTGGGCATTCTAACTGGTATGCCTGCGGGTTCCGTAACATCAGGGCTCTACCATCTTCAGGGGAAAAGGCTAGAGGAGTTTGAGAAGCACAATCAACTAATTTATAATGCTGAAGAAAAATGACAAACGTTTGCAAATGAGGAACAGAAGGATCCATTTTTCATGCCATTGACAGGTCGCAGGCTGTTGAGGGAGCTACTGAAGACCCATTAGGTCGCAGGCTGTTGAGGGAGTTACTGAAGACCCATTACTAAAAGGTCCATATCCAAATATGGATCCTCTCCAACATCCTCTCCAACAATTACTGTTTCCTGTCTTTTCTCCACATCCTCTCCAACAATTACTGTCTCCTGTCTTTTTAATTTTGGGCATTCTAACTGGTATAAAGTGATATCTTAGGGTGGTTTTGATTTGAATTTCCCTGATGGCGAATGATGAACATTTTTTCATGTGTCTGTTAGCATTTTGTATGTCTTCCTTGGAGAAGTGTCTGTCCCTGTACAGACTTCTGCCCATTTATTGACTAGATTATTTGTGTTTGGGGTGTTGGGTTTGAGAAGTTTTTTATAGATCTTGGATACCAGCCTTTTGTCTGTAATGTCATTTGCAAATATCTTCTCCCATTCCGTAGGTTTCCTCTTTGTTTTGTTGACTCTTTCCCTTGCTGTGCAGAAGCTTTTGATCTTCATGAAGTTCCAAACATTCATTTTCACTTTTGTTTCCATTGTCTTTGGAGATGTGTGTCTTGAAAGAAGTTGCTGTGGCCGATGTTGAAGAGGTTACTGCCTATGTTTTCCTCTGGGATTCTGATGGATTCCTGTCTTACGTTGAGGTCTTCCATCCATTTTGAGTTTATTTATGTGTATGGTGTAAGAAAACGGTCGAATTTCATTCTTCTGTATGTAGCTGTCCAATTTTCCCAGCACCATTTTTTCCATTGGATATTTTCCTGCTTTGTTGAAAATTAGTTGGCCATAGAGTTGAGGGTCCATATCTGGGCTCTTTACTCACTTCCATTGGTTTGTGTGTCTGTTTTTGTGCCAGTACCATGCTGTCTTGGTGATCACAGCTTTGTTTTATTGCATAAAATGAGGCAAAGTGATGCCCTCAGCTTTGCTTTTCTTTTTCAGTATTTCCCTTGGCAATTTGGGGCATTGTGTGGTTCCATGCAAATTTTAGGATTGTTTGTTCCAGCACTTTAAAAAATGCCAATGGTATTTTGATCAGGATGGCATTGAAAGTAAGGATGCTCTGGGCAGCATAGACATTTTCATAATGTTTATTCATCTGATCCATGAGCATGGAATGTTTTCCCATCTTTTTGTGTCTTCTTCAATTTCTTTCACGAGTGTTCAGTAGTTTCTGGATTATAGATCCTTTACATCTTTGGTTAGGTTTGTTCTAAGGTATCTTATGGTTTTTGGTGCTATTGTAAATGGAATTGATTACTTAATTTCTCTCTCTACAGTTACATTGTTAGTGTATAGGAATGCAACTGATTTCTGTGGATCGATTTTGTATCCTGCCACGTTACTGAATTGCTGAATGAGTTGTAGTAGTTTGGGGATGGAGTCTTTTGGGTTTTCCACTTAAAGTATTATGTCATCTGTTAAGAGAGAAAGTTTGATTTCTTCTTTGCCAATTTGAATATCTTTTTTTTTTTTTTTTTTTTGTCTGATTGCTGGTGTTAGGACTTCTAGTGCTATGTTGAACATAATGGTGAGGAGAGTGGGCATCCTTGTCATGTTCCTGACCCTTAAGGGAAAACCTCTCAGCTTTTCCCCTTTGAGAATGATATTCACTATGGGTTTTTCATAGATGGATATTATGAAGTTGAGGAATGTTCCCTCTGTCCCTACACTCTGAAGAGTTTTAATTGGGAAGGATGCTGTATTTTTTCAAATGTGTTTTCTGCATCAATGGAAAAGATCATATGGTTTTTGTCTTTTCTTTTATTAATGTGGTCTATCACACTGACTGATTTGTGAATGTTGACCCACCCTTGCATCCCAGGAATAAATCCCACCTGGTCATGATGGATAATCCTTTTAATGTACTGTTGGATCCTACTGGCTAGGATCTTGTTGAGAATTCTGGCATCCATATTCATTAGGGATATTGGTCTGAAATTCTCCTTTTTGATGGGGTCTTTGCCTGGTTTGGGGATCAAGGTAATGCTGGCCTCATAGAACAAGTTTGGAAGTTTTCCTTCTCTTTCTATGGAAAGAAAGAGAATTGCTTCAGAAGTATAAATATGATTCCTTCTTTAAACTTTTGGTAGAATTCCCTCAGAAGCCACATGGCCCTTGACTCTATTTTGGGGGGAGGTTTTGATTACTGTTTCAATTTCCTTGCTGGTTATTGGTCTATTTAGATTGTCCATTTCTTCCTGTTTCAGTATTGATAGTTCATAGGTTTCCAGGAAGACATCCATTTCTTCCAGATTGTCTAGTTTGTTGTCATATAGCTGTTGGTAATAAGTTCTAATAGTTTTCTCTATTTCCTTGGTATTGGTTGTGATTTCTCCCCTTTCGTTCATGATTTTATTAATTTGGGTCCTTTCTCTTTTCTTTTGGATAAGTCTGTGCAGATGTTTATCGATCTTATTAATTCTTTCAAAGAACCAGCTTCTAGTTTCATTGATCTGTTCTACTATTCTGCTAGTTTCTATTTCATTGATTTCTGCTCTAATCTTTATTATTTCTCTTCTCAAGTTTGGTTTAGGCTTTATTGGCTGTTCTTTCTCCAGGTCCTTTAGGTGTAAAGTTAGCTTGAGTATTCAGGATTTTTGAGGCTTGGATGGCTATGTATTTCCCTCTTAGGACCACCTTTGTAGTATCCCACAGGTTCTGAACTGGTGTAATTTTCATTTTCATTGGTTTGCATGAATTGTTTAAGTTCCTCTTTAATTTATTCATTGATCCAGTCATTCTTCAATAGGATTCTTTTTAATGTCCAAGTGTTTGCCTTCCTTCCAGATTTTTCCCTGTGATTGAGTTCCAGTTGAAAAACACTGTGGTCTGGAAATATGCAGGCAATAATCTCAGTCTTTTGGTATTGATTGAGACCTAAATTGTGACCCAGTGTGTAATCTATTCTGGAGAAAGTTCTACGTGCTCTCGAGAAGAATGAGTACTCTGTTGATTTAAGATGGAATGTTCTGTATATATCAACGAAGTCCATCTGGTCTAATGTGTCCTTCACAGCTCCTGTTTCTTTGTTAATCTTATGCTTAGATGATCTGTCCATCGCTGAAGTCTCCTTCTATAAATGTATTATTATCAATAAATTCTTTAGTTTGGTTATTAGTTTATGTAGTTGGCTGCTCCCATGTTGGGGGCATAGATTTTCTTGTTGGATAGACCTTCTAAGTATGATATAGCATCCCTCTACATCTCTTTCTATGGTCTTTGGTTTAAAATCTAATTTGTCTGGTATGAGAATTGCTGCCCCAGCTTTCTTTTGAGGTATGTTGGTGTAGTATGTATTTCTCCATCCCCTCACTTTCAATCTGGAAGTGTCTTTAGGTTCAAAATGAGTCTCTTGTAGACAGCTTATGAATGGGTCCTGCTTTCTTATATGAAACCCTGTGTCTTTTGACAGGAGTATTCAGCCCATTCACATTGAGAGTAACTATTGAAAGACAAGAATTTAGTGCCATCATATTTCCTGTAAAGTCTCTGTTTCTATTGATTGTCTCTGTTAATTTCTGCTCTCTATTACTCTTGGGGTCTTTCTTCTTTTATAGAATCCCCCTAAATATTTTTGCGGGGCTGGTTTTATGGTCACATATTCTTTCAGTTTCTGTAGATCCTGGAAGCTCTTTATTTCTCTGTCCACTTTGAATGACAGCCTTGTTGGATAAAGTATTTCTGGCTGCATGTTCTTCACATTTAGTTCCCTGAATATGTCTTGCCACTCCTTTCTGGACTGCCAGGTCTCTGTGGACAGGTGGGACATTGTTCTGATGTTCCCCCTTCCATATGTAAGAAATCTCTTCTCCCAGCTGCTCTCAGGATGGCTTCCTTGGCTCTAAGATTTGCAAGTTTCACTACTATATTCCTGGGGCATTCGTCTATTTTTTATTAATTTTGGGAGGGGTCCTCTCTGCCTCTTGGACATGAATGCTTGTTTCCTTCCCCTGATTAGGGAAGTTCTCCACTATGATTTGCTCAAATATACCTTCTAGCCCTCTCTCTCTCCACTCCCTCAGGGACCCCAATAATTCTGCCATTGGAATGTTTCATGGCATCCTTGATCTAAGTCTGTTCTCATACGCTTCTGGCTCCCTATCCCTATCTTCCTCAGCATCCTTCTTCTCTATCTACTTATCTTCTAGGTCACTATTTTGTTCCTCTGCCTCATTTATCCTGGCTGTTAGAGTATCCAGTTTAGACTGCATCTCATTCAGAGCATTTTTTAAAATTTTTTATTGACATATAATTTATTATTAGCCCCAGGGGTACAGGTCTGTGAATCACCAGGTTTACACACTTCACAGCACTCACCATAGCACATACCTTCCCCAGTGTCCATAACCCATCCACCCTCTTCATCCCCCCCTCCCCCTGGCAACCCTCAGTTTGTTTTGTGAGATTAAGATTCTCTTATGGTTTGTCTCCCTCCCAATCCCATCTTGTTTCATTTTTTTCCTTCCCTCCTCTTCAAACCCCCCACTTTGCCTCTCAACTTCCTCATATCAGGGAGATCATATGATAATTGTCTTTCTCTGATTGACTTATTTCGCTCATTCAGAGCATTTTTAAATTGGGCCTGATTAGATCTCATTTCTGCTCTTAGTGATTCTATACTGTCACTAAGGCTTTTTTCAAGCCTAGCTGTTGATTTCATAATTGCTATCCCGAAGTCTATCTCTGACATCTTGCTTATATCTATATTCACTGGATCTGTGGCAGAGCCCATTGTCTCTGGTTCTTTTCTTTGTTGGGGTTCCTCTTCCTAGTCATTCTGTTGAGGGATGGTGATGGAATGTACAAAGTCCAAAATATCAACCACAACCCAAGCAAAATGTACCTATGAAAAAGTCCAAAGTGGTCAAAATCTACCAGAGGTATGCCATTAAAGCCAAGAGGATCCCAAAGAAAGAAATAGGAAAACAGAAAAAAAGAGGAGAGGTAGGCAGAGAGATTATTAGTTCTCAGGGTGGACACAACAGGGTGATCTGCCTGTTCCTCCTTGATTTTTAGTCTGTGTGTTAGAAGACACTATATCCCCAAATTGCAAAGAAATCAGAACTTACATTTATATCAGGATCAAATTGAATAGAGTAGAAAACGGGCTACTAAGGGGCATCTATCTATTCAACATATAAGTGAAAAATAAAATAAAAGTTAAGAAGCGACTTAAAAACATAAGCTGGGAAATACAAATCTATTTGAAATGGGAGCAGGGTTAAAAAAAAAAATGGAGGAGGAGGAAGAAGAGGAAGAGAAGGAGAAAGGAAACTAAAGAAAGAAATGTAGAATTTTAGCCTGCAGTACAAACGAGCCGTGAGGGAACACCTGGAGCTCCCTGTATTATTTTCCCCTGCTGCTGGAGTTCTACAGTCCTGGGGAAACAAGCTTGTCATTCACCTGTTGTTCCAGTCTGTCTTCTGGGAAGGGGCCTGCTGCGGGGCTTCTCAGACATCTCTGCCTGGGTGGAGTGTCTCCACACCCTGTCAGGGGATGGGCTTACTGCGCGTGTGGCTGTTGTTCCCTGGAGTCTTTCTGCTTCTCTTCAGAGGGTCCGAGCCAAAATGGCCACGTGGGAATCTCTGGCCCAGAGCAGTAACGTTGGGGTTTCCCTTACGCCCAGAGCAAATCCTCCAGGTCAATCAGTCTCCACCTCTGTGCATAATACCAAACTCTACAGATTCTTATAATTTGTGTCCGCCACACCTCTCCCAGGGGAGTCACAGGGATCTTCATGTGTCTCTGCACATCGTGACTTTGCAATTGCTAGCAGACATGGGCCCATGCATTCATCCTCATCCGCAGCTCCCAGGTCATGCTGAGTGCTGCCCCAGTGTCCCCTTGGGGGTCACTCACCCTGGGAGATGTTACCCAGTTATAGGTGCAGGAACCCCCACAAGTGCCTCTGCACCTTGAGACTCCACAACCACCAATGGCCATGGGGTTCTGTGTGCAGTCTCCTCCCCAGCTCCCAGTTCATGCTGGGTGCTAGCCCAGCATCTCCTCATGGGCCACACTGCCCCAAGAGCTGTCCCTGTCATGGGCATAAACTGTTCTATATCTCCCCTAGGATGTTGAACAGTTTGAACCGTCTAGTGTTTTTCAGGGTGGTCAGGCAGAGGGCGGCCCCCCTACTGGCTTGGCTGACGGTTTATGGTGACCGGAGCTGAGCGTCCCTTCTGGGCTCGCCAACCATAACGAGTCTCCCTGCTCCACTGCTTGGGCACTCCATCAGTTCAGGCTCCCCTGTTCTTTGTGACTCTCCTGGAATCCTGAAGCCACAGTGATCCCCCTAGAATTCTGCCCTACTTACCCCCTGTGCCCTTTTCAGAAGTGGGTGCCTCTCATTAGAGTAGATTTCCAAGGGTCTCGATTTTCTTGCCCTGATGTTATATCACTTTCCGGTGGTTGGCTGATGGAGGCTCCCTCCCCGCTCTGCCTATCTTTGGATGTTTCCCCCAAAAGTTCAAGTTTCTGTACCTCCTATCTCAAAAAAAGGAGTCATTTTTCTGCTTGTGGAGAGCCAGATAAATCTTACATGTCAGGTTGAATTCGTGTGTATTTGGAATGGTTTGATAGATATTCCGCTAAATTCGAGGGACCAGATGAAACGAGGTCCCCTACTCAGCTGCCAGACGGCCCCGCTCTGTCTCAGGGGACTTTGCTGCGGTGCAGGTATACTTGGCCCACGCAGGGCTGGGGGCCCAGTGTAAGTGGCTCCACACTCCGCTAGGTGGTGCTGTTTGGTGTGCTGTGGATGGGCAGGATGAAAAAGGCATCCGCCCCGCCCTCTCCTCCTGGGACCGAGGAACTCATGCAAGGCACCTTTTAGGAAGCCCCTCACGGAAGGGCACAGGATCACTCACAATTCCCTCTGCTGTGTCCCTGGCCTCCGTCATGTCCCTGCCTTTGCCCTGCCTGCATCTAAGCTGTCCTCTTGCTAGGCGGCCCTGTGTTTTATCTTAGGCACAGGGCTGGATTCCAAAACTAAATTTTAGAGATCCGAGTGGCTGTGGACCGACCGGTGCCAGTTCCCTGGGGAGGTCTTATTGTGCTATGGCTACCCACCAGTTTGTTGCAGGAATTGGCCATGTAACTGGGCAGCAGCTTGGAGTTTATGATAAAGCGTGGCAAAAAGTGTAGGAAGGCTCCCTAACCTTATCCAGGGCCTCCATTCCTACGCAATGAATGGGGCAGCTCAGTGGCACAGGCTAACTCGCTTGCCCCTGGGAATGCACTGTAAGCAGAGTACTGCTTCCCCCTGTCCAACCCAGGGGGTCCTCAGACCACACAGTCTGCTTCAGGGTCTCTGTTCTCCTTCCCTCTAAGAGCACTGATAAGTCTGCCAGTCCCTGAGTTCCTTGGATTGATTTCTTCGGTGTTCAAAATGATTTGATATTTACCTACCTGCATTCAAGAGCTGAGACAAGCCTAGGATCTTCCTACTCTTTGCCATCTTAACTCCTCACCCTCAAGTGCTATTTTAAAAGGTCTTATGGAGAGGATAAGGGAATTGGGAGAAAGTGGAGGGGGAGACCAACCCTGAGAGACTGTGGACTCTGAAAAACAATCTGAGGGTTTGGGAGGGGCGGGGTGGGGGTGGGAGGTTGGGTGAGCCTGGTGGTGGGTATTATGGAGGGCACATATTGCATGGAGCACTGGGTATGGTGCATAAACAATGAATTCTGGAACACTGAAAAGAAATTTTAAAAAATAAAAATAAAAAGGTCTTATGAAACCTTGAAATGTAATTGGAGGTACTGTGGAAAGTTGAGAAAGGATGATCTTTTCATTAATAACTAGTGGCTCGTTATGTACTAATAAGAGGGGAAAATGAAAGTTGATTACTACTCAAATATGCAATAACATAATTGTTGGTGAATAACAAACCTAAGTGTGAACATTTAAAAAAGATCTTAGAATATAATCTACGAGAATATTGTCATGATTTTGGGCAGGGAATAATTCGCTAAAGGAACAAAAGGTACTAACCACTAAGGAAACCATTTACAAATTGCAATAAATCAAAATTAGGAAGAATTGAGCATCAGAAGACAGCATTAAGAGAATTAAAAGATGAGATAAGAGAGAATATGTTTGAATTGAAAAAGATAAATAGAAAAATAGGCAAGATACGTCACCTCCACAACAGAGATACTCATGGGGCCAAGAAATGTATGAAAAGGTGCTTAACCTCAATTGTCACTGAAGAAATGAAAGTTAAAACATTAATAATTCTGCTATCCAAAATGATAAAGCCAGTGCTGACAAGAACATGGAAAAATTAAAACTCTCATACACTATAAACTGGTTGGACAAACACTTTGGACAAAAGATTTGGAAGAAGCTACCAAAGTAGAGCATGCAAATTCCCTAGGCCCTGGAATACAGTTTTAAGTGTGCCCAAGGTAAATGCTTGAGATGATAAATGCTTGAGATATGCCCCAGGGGATGTGCAAGAATACCTAGGGCAGGAGTAGTTGGAAGAGCCCAGAGTTGGCACCTCCTTCATGCCCATCAACTGATGATTCTATTACCAATGGAATGGGTAAGTTAATTGGGGTGTATTCTAACAGTAATGCAAGTCAACACAGCTAGATAACTATCAATTCATTGCAAACACTCAAAAAACCAACCTGGGGACTCACAGAACAAAGTCCACAACAAGAGGAGCAAAACAAGCAAAAACTAAAGGAATTTGTGACCACTAACCCAGTCCAGCAAGAAATATTCATGGGGACTCTTTGAGTGGACAGAAAAGACCAAAAGTGACAAGTCAAGAAACGAAAAGAGAAAATCTCAAGAAACAATAGTAAAACAAGGAATAAAATGGTATTAATTCATAGCTATCAATGAATAGCTCTGAATGTAAGTGAGCTAAACACTCTCATCAAAAGACATAAGGTGTCTGAATGGATAAAAACACAGGACCCATCTACACGCTGCCTACATGTGACTCTGTTTAGATCTAAAGACACCTGCAGATTGAAAGTGAGGGAATAGAGCAACTCCAGAAAGCTGGAGTATCAGTATTTACACTGATCAAACCAGATTTTAAATGAAATACTATAACAAGAGATGAAGAGGGGCATTATATCATAATTAAGGGGGTCTATCCAACATGAAGATCCAACAATTGCAAATATTTGTATCCCTAACATGGGAGAGCCCGTATATATTAATCAATTAATAATAAATAAAAGAACTAATTGATGATAAAAACAATAGGGGACTTACACCCCACTTACATCAATGGACTGATCATCTAAGCAGAAAATCAACAAGAAAACAATGGCTTTGAATGATAAACCAGATCAGACAGACTTAACAGTTATTTTCAGAGCAATTCATCCTAGAGCAGCAGAATGAATACACATTCTTTTCGAGTGCGCATGCGATAATCTCCAGGGTAGGTCATGTACTAAGTGACAAAGCAGGCCTCAACAAGTACATAAAGATTGAGATCATGTGATGCATAGTTTCTTACCACAACACTATGAAACTTGAAGTCAACCAGAAGAAAAAATTTAGATAGACCACAAATACATGGAGTGTTAGCAACATGCTACTAAACAAACAGAAAATCAAAGAAAATAATAAAATGGTACATGGGAACAAATGAAACAAAAACACAACCGCGTAATACCTTTGGGATGCAACAAAAATGCTCCCAAGGGTGAAGTATGTAGCAATATAGGCCTACCTCAAGAAGCAAGAAAAATCTCAAATAAATAATCTAACTTACACTAAAAGGAGATAGAAAAAGAACGACAAACAAAACCTAAATCCAGGGCCACCTGGGTGGCTCAGTTGGTTAAGCATCTGCCTTCGGCTCTGGTTGTGATCCCAGGGTCCTGGGATAGAGCCCAACGTAAGGCTTCCCTGCTCAGTGGGGAGTCTGCTTCTCGCTCTCTCTCTGCCTCTCCCCCTGCTCATGTCCTCTCTCTCTCTCTCTCTTTCAAATAAATAAATAAAATCATTTTTAAAAGCCTAAATCCAGAAGAAGGGAAATAATAAAGATTAGACCAGAAGTAAATGATATATAAACTAAAAACAAACAAACAAACAAACAAACAAATAGAACTGGTCAATGAAGCCAGGACCTGGTTCTTTAAAAAAAATAAAATGAAATTGATAAAGCCCTAGCCATTCACTTATTTGTGGAGCATAAGTAATAATATGGAGGACATGGGGAAATGGAGAGAAGGGAGTTGGGGGAAATCGGAGGGGGAGACGAACCATGAGAGACTGTGGACTCTGAGGAACAAAGTGAGGGTTTTGGAGGGGAGGGAGATGGGGGGTTGGGTGAGTTTGGTGGTGGGTATTAAGGAGGGCATGTACTGCATGGAGCACTGGGTGTGGTGCATAAACAATGAATTCTGGAACACTAAAAAGAAATTTTAAAAATAAATTAAAATTTAAAAAAAGAGAGAGAAAGGACCCAAGTAAATAAAATCACAAATGAGAGAAGAGAAAAAACAACCAACACCACAGAAACACAATTATAAGAGGATATTATGAAAAACCACATGCCAACAAACTGGACAAAGAAATATTACGTATAAATTACCAAAACTGAAACAGGGAGAAATAGAAACCTGGGGTAGACTATTAACTAGCAAAAAATTAAATCAGTAATCAAAAATCTCCCAACAAACAAAAAGTTCAGGGCCAAATGGCTTCACAGGCAAAGCCTACCAAATACTTAAAGAAGAGTTAATATCTAATCTTCTCAAACTATTCCAAAAATAGAAAAGTAAGGAAAACTTCCAAATTTGTTCTATGAGGCCAACATTACCCTGACACCAAAATCAGATAAAGACTCCAGTAAAAAAGGGAATACAGGTGAATATCCCTGATGAACTTGAATGCAAAGATTCTCAATTAAATACCAGCAAACTGAACTCAACAATATATTTAAAAAAAAAAAAAAACATTGACCATGATCAACTGGGATTTATTCCTGGACTGCAAGTCTGGTTCAATAGTCACAAATCAATCCATGTAGTACATCACATTAATAAAAGAAAGGGTATGAACAATATGATCACTTAAATACATACAGAAAAAGGACTCAACAGATAAAAATCCTCACCAAAGTAGGTCTAGAGGGAACATACATCAACATAATAAAGGCCATATACCAAATACCCAGAGCTAATGTCATCCTCACTGGGGATAAACAGAGGTTTTCCTCCATGGTCCAGAACAAGACAGGGATGTCCACTCACACTGCCATAGAGTACTGGAAAGTCTTACAGACAACCACCACCAATAGTAGGCCTCCAAATCATCATGGAAGAAGTCAGACATTCACTACTTGCAGATGACATCTCATATATAGAAAATCGGAGAGATTTTTCTATATACAGACAATCTGAAAGACTCCACCAAAAAATTCCTAGAACTGAATCATGAGTTCACTAGTCACAGGACACAAAATCAATATGCAGGGGGCACCTGGGTGGCTCATTGGTTTAAACCCTCTGGCTTCAGCTTGGGTCATGATCCCAGGGCCCTGGGACTGAGCTCCACATCGGGCTCTCTGCTCAGCGGGGAGCCTGCTTCCTCCTCTCTCTCTCTCTCTGCCTACCTCTCTGCCTACTTGTGATCTCTGTCAAATAAATAAATAAAATCTTTTAAAAAATCAATATGCAGAAATCTGTTACATTTCTATACACCAATAATGAAGCAGTGGAAAGAGAAATTAAGGAACCACTTAAAATTTCACCAAAAACCATAAAATACCTAGGAATAAACCTAACAAAAGTGGTGAAAGACCTGTACACGGAAAACTATAAAACATTGATGAGAGAAATTGAAGATGACACAAAGAAATGGAAAGCATTCCATGTTTACAGATTGGAAGAACAAACCTTGTTAAAATGTCTATATACTACCAAAAGCAAATAACACATTTATTGCGATCCTTATCAAAATACCATTAACATCTTTCACAAAGCTCGAATAAACAGTCCTAAAATTTGTATGAAACCACAGAAGGCCCTGAATATCCAAAGCAATCGTTAAAAAAACTTATGATGTACTACATGATGGCTAACCAAATGTAATAAAAAAGAAAGACAGAAAGAAAAAAGCAAAGCAAAGCAAAGCTGGTGCCATCACAACTCCAGACTTTGAGCTCTATTCCAAAGCTGTAGTGATCAAGACAGTATGGCACTGGCACAAAAACAGACACATAGATCAATGGAACAGAAAAGAAAATCCTGAAATGGACCCAAAACTCTATGGTCAACTAATCTTGATAAAAGAGGAAAGAATGTCCAGTGGAAAAAAGACAGTCTCTTCAACAAATGGTGTTGGGAAAATTGGACAGCCACATGCAGAAGAATGAAACTGGACCATTTCCTTACATCACACACAAAAATAGACTCCAAATGGATGAAAGACCTCAATGTGAGACAGGAATCCATCAACATCCTTGAGGAGAACACAGGCAGAACCTCTTTGACCTCAACTGCAACAACTTCTTATTAGACATGTCTCCAGAGGCAAGGGAAACAAAAGCAAAAATGAACTCTTGGGATTTCATCAAGATACAGTGAAGGAAACAGTCAACAAAACTAGAAGGCAACCTATGGAGTGAGAGAAGATATTTGCAAATGATGTATCAGATAAAGGATTAGTATCCAAAATCTATAGAGAACTGATCACACTCAACACCCATAAAATAAATAATCCAGTTATAAAATGGGCAGAAGACTTGACTAGACAATCTTCCGAAGAAGACATCCTGATGGCTGACAGATATGTGCAAAGATGCTCAATATCTCTCATCCTCAGGGAAATACAAACCAAAAGTATGATGTCACCTCACACCTATCAGAAAGGTTAAAATTAACAACTCAGGAAACAAGAGATGTTGGTGAGGATGAGGAGAAAAGGGAACGTTTTTGCACGGTTGGTGGGAATGCAAACTGGTGCAGCCATTCTGAAAAATAGTGTGGAGATTCCTCAAAAAGTTAAAAATAAAACTACCCTGTGACTCAGCAATTGCCACACTGGGTATTTTCCTAAAGGAAACAAAAATACTAATTCAAAGGGATACATGTGCCCCAATGTTTATAGCAACATTATCAACAAGAGCCAAATAATAGAAAGAGCATAAATGTCCATTAGCTGATGAATGGATAACGACGTTGTGGGATATAATATAAATATATATATGCATGTACATACTTATATGTGTGTGTGTACATCTATATATGTATATATATACATATGTATAATGTAATATTACTCAGCCATCAAAAAGAATTAAATCTTGCCATTTGCTGTGGTTCTGCTGTTATTCAGTTTCACTGTATCATCTGACTCTTGTTTCTCTCCAAGGACTGGTACAACCTAGAGAAAAATGCCTGTTGCCTCTCTAATCCCTGCTGCCTATTTCCACACAGAAATATCACTTCCTGGCTTAATGTGTACTTCCAACACAAGGGTCTCCAAACCAGGAAGGTGCAGGCTTCTTATCAATCTGTCCCGATCAGCGCCCCTCCCTGGTCACCCTCCCTGGTCATCCAGACTGGCCTGGTTTCCAGATTCCCTGCTCTTGTCCCCCCTGGGATAGGACAGAGAGGCAGAAGAGAAGATGTCCTTGTGCTGGTGGATTCCAGCCTCAGGAGTAGGCTGAGATGGAGAGCGGGAGGTCAAGGTTAGTGACGTCAGAAATGAGCAGCCCAGAGGCTGGGCAAGTGCAGAGGCGGGAAGGCGGAGAAAGGGTGCGTTTCATCAATTCTAAGACAAATCTGTTTTTATAATCATACTCCATTTTATCTCCGAAAACAGGTGTGTCTCACAATCAACAACGTTGTAGCATTCTGTGACGGTTTAACCAGGGATACAACTAACTTAACCAAGCGATACAACTAAGTTAGTGTGAGTAAAATAAAGTAAGACTCGGCTTTCCCAGGACCCAGAAGGGGGGATTTAGGAAAAGTCCCAGAGGGCGGATGGATTCCCAAGGAAGTTCCTGCAGCTTGGCATCACAGCACGAGAATTCTCCGTAGCCCATGAGCCGCCGTTGTGGTCTCCCTTCCAAGATCTGGTGGGATAGGGTAAGTTCACGATCCACTCAGGAGCTTTCCTGGTGTAATCGGAACAGCCCCCAGAGGCAGAAGGCAGGGAGAGGCTGAGGACAGAGGCAGACCACTCCGTGGTGACAGGTGGCCATTTTAATAAGAGCAAAGGGAACTTACATGGGAGGCTTGTCTTGGGGGATAGTAAGACAAATGCATCCCCACAGCTGTCCTCCAAATCTTAAAAAGGATTTGTCCTCCAAATCTTAACAAATCTTAAAAAGAGCCTTTATAAAGAAGCTCTAACTGGGCTCAGTGACGTGTATTGTTCAGGGGTTTTGAACAGCACACCATCATCTCAAGTCTGAGGCCCCTTCAAGGGCTTCTTAAGCTCAGAGTGCTGAGTTCTGCCCACGGAATTTCAGATTCAGGAGGTCTGGGGTGTGGCCTCAATATTGCAATTCTAGAAAATTCCCAGATGATATTAACTTCCACTCTGAGAAGCCCAGGCCTATCATACCGATGAGCTCATCAGCAGAAGGCAGGGGTCAGGGCTGTGAAGGGCTTCAGGAGCTTGAGCCAGACAGCTGGAGAGACCCCAGGTCTGGCGCTCATGAGCAGAATTACCTTGGGAAAATTGCTAATGTCTCTGTACCTTTGTTCCCCTGTATGGAAAACGGGGATACTGTTAACAGCACCTAAATCCTGGGACTGGTAAGGATGAAGGAAGTTAAGATATGTAAAGTGGGGGGCGCCTGGGTGGCTCAGTGGTTTAAGCCTCTGCCTTCGGCTCAGGTCATGATCTCGGGGTCCTGGGATCGAGCCCCCGCATCGGGCTCTCTGCTCAGTGGGGAGCCTGCTTCCCCCTGCCTCTCTGCCTGCTTGTGATCTTTGTCTATCAAATAAATAAATAAAAATCTTTAAAAAAAAAAGATATGTAAAGTGCACGGGTTATGCTTGGCAAAGAGCAAGCCCTTCGTAATTATTTACTTAACCAAAAGCACAGGTCCTGGAATCAGACAAAGGGCTTGGACTTGGTAGCTATGTGACCTTGTAAAAGTCACTTACCCACTCTGAGTTTCAGCCTTCTTATTTGTAAAATAAGGATGAAACCGACACCTCTCTTGTAGAGGCTTCGTGAAGATTAAATAAGCTCATATGTTGGTTATTAAATCTTGGGCAAGGAGCACACATCCGCGTTTCCGACCTTCTAAATCCTTTTCCTGCAGGTGAAGGTTTTGGCTCTGTGGTGTGAAGCTGCCCTCTGCTGGACAAGTGTAGAAATTAAACTTCCGAGGTTGCTCCCCAAGTCCTCCCTTTATCAAGCAACAAAGCTAATAGTCTCCAGCAAGTTTGTGTTCTCTGAACACATCTCTTCAGCTGCTGCGACCAAACATGGTTGGATTAACTCACTCTCAAGTACATGGCTTTCCTCTTTTAGCCGACAAAGGAGTCACTTGCCTGTTTACTTTGGTTGCACCTCTTTTTCCCTTTTTATTTTTATGAAGAAAATTGGCTCTGTTGAGATGGTCCCACTTAAATTTTCCGGTTTTCCTGATCATTGCTTTCTAGTGAATTGAGAATATCGGGATAACTGCCTAGTCTGGCAATGAACATGTAGCTATTCTTTCAACACCCCTGTCGTGGTAAGTGCACTTGCAACACGGTGGCCTGATAACAAGGTCGCTGTGATTTGTAATGGACCAAAGCGGCCAGACAATACATAAAGGACCAAGTGCCCCCCCACCCCGTGTTCTGACGAAGCTTTCTTCAAAAATGTTGGAATTTGAATTTCACATAATTTTCACATATTACAAAATATTATTATTTTATTTTCCCTCACATATACCAAAACAGGTGCTGGTCTGTTTGGGCCGGAAATCTGGAACTGGCAGCCTCCTAGCCTGGCCATCCTCCAGGATCCCTCTGTGTCCCGAGGGGACCAGACTGGGGATGGGGATGCTATCCCTGAATTCTTTACACCCCTGAGGGTGGCACTCAACTCTGCCGTTTCCCTTGATGCAACATTCACTCTCTGGGTCAGGGGTACACTTTGGAGCCTCGGTCTGGCTTTCCTTTCTATGGTGAATTTCACCCCATATGACAAGGATCCAATATATATTGAGGATTTTTGCATCAATTTTTTAAGGGATATTGGTCTGTAGTTTTGTTTCTTGTGGTATCTCTGTCTAGCTTTGGTATCAGGATCAATGCTGGACCCACAGAGTGAGTTAGGAAGTATATCCTTCTTGATTTTTTGGGAAGAATTTGAAAACAAATGGAGTCAGTTCATCTCTAAATATCAGGCAGAATTCGCATTGTGAAGCCAACAGATTCAGGGATTTTCTTTGCTGGGAGGTTTTGGTTACTTATTCAATCTCCTTACTAGTTATGGGTCTGATCAGACTTTGTCATTCAGTCTTTGTAAGGTTTCTACTTGTAGGATTTGCCTGGTTTACCCAGGTTATCTGATCCGTTGGCAGATTACATTACTGCCTTATAACCCTTTTCATTTCTGTACGATTAATGGTAAGATCTCTTTCATTTCTGGTTTTAATAATTTGAATGTTCTTTTTTTTCTTCCATTAACTTAGCTAAAGGTTTGTCAACTTTATTAATTTTTTTGAAAAACCAACTTTGGGTTTTGTTGTTTTTCTCTAATGTTTATCCATTCTGTTTTATTTATCTTGACTTTATCTTCATTATTTCCTTCTTCTGTTCACATTGGGTTTAAGGAATCTTTTTTCTAGTTTCTTAAGTTGTAAATTTAGGCTGTTGATTTGAGAGCTTATTTCGTTTAAATATTTCCCTCTTCACACTACTTTCACTACATCTCACCACCATTGTATGTTGTGTTTCCATTTTCATTCATCTCTCAGTATTTTCTGATTTCTCTTGTCATTGGTTTCTTTGGCCTGAAGGTTGTTTAAGAGTGTGTTACTTAATTCCCACAACTTTGGGAATTCTCATTTTCTTTGTTATTGACTTCTAACTTCATCCTATCGTAATAAGAGATCTTTTAATCTTTGAGACTATTTTTGACCTGACCTCTGGTATATCCTGGAGAATTCCCTGTGTTCATTTGAGAAGAATGTGTATTATCTTGTTCTTGGGTAGAGTGTTCTGAAGCGTTTCTTAGATCTAGCTGTTTTCTTGTATTGTTCAAGCCTTCTATTCCTTATTTATTTTATGTAATTTTTCATGTTTCAATTTTTTATTTAAATTCTAGTTGGTCTAAATATAGTGTAATATTAGTTTCAGGAGTAGAATTTAGTTGTTAATCCCTTACAAGTAACACCAGGGCTCATCCTAAGTGTTCTCTCAAATACCCATCCCCCACTTAGTTCTTCAGCCCACCCATGACCTTTCCAGCAACCCTCAGTTTGTTCCCTATAGTTAAGAGTCTCCCTCACGTTTTGTTTCTATTTTTTCTTCTTCTATGTTCATCTGTTTTGTTTCTTAAGTTCCACATGAGTGAAATAGTATGGTATTTGTCTTTTTCTGACTGGTTTATTTCCACTTAGCATAATACCCTCTAGTTCTACCCACGTTGTTGCAAATGGCAAGATTTCGTTCTTTTTTTGATGGCTGAGCAATGTTATATTGTATATATACATATGACAACTTTTTTTTTTTTTTAAGATTTTTATTTATTTATTTGACACAGAGAGAGATCACAAGTAAGCAGAGAGGCAGGCAAAGAGAGAGGGAGAAGCAGGCTCCCTCCTGAGCAGAGAGCCCAATGTGGGGCTTGATCCCAGGACCCTGAGATCATGATCTGAACCGAAGGCAGAGGCTTTAACCCACTGAGCCACCCAGGCACCCCTATCTACCAATCTTCTTAATCAGTTCATCAGTTGACGGACATTTCACCTCTTTCCATAGTTTGGCTATTGTTGATAATGTTGCTATAAACATTGGAGTGCATGGATCCCTTCACATTTTTATTTTTATATTCTTTGGGTGAACACCTCATAGTGCAATTGCTGAGTCATAGGGTACCTCTATTTTTTAACTTTTTGAGGAACTTCCAAACTGTTCAGAGTGGCTGTACCAGTCTGCATCCACAAATAGCACACGAGGGTTCCCCTTTCTCTGCATCCTCACCAGCACCTGTTGTTTCTTGTGTTGTTAATTCCAGCCACGCTGACAGGCAGGAGGCGGCGTCTCATGGTTTTGATCCGTATTTCCCTGATGATGAGTGATGCTGAGCATCTTTTCATGTATCTGTTTCTATTCTTATCTTCTGTGTGGTGTTCTTCTGTCCATCATTGAGAGTGGGGTATTGAAGCCTCCAGCTATCATTGTCTTTAAAAATAAATAAATAAAAATAAAAGTGCTTCTAAGTTCATGATGAAGATGTTAGTTGAAAGATGCTATCAACTCACATGGTTTCACTGAATTAAGTAAATAGCATTTTCCTTATGCTACGTTTGAAAACGCCTCTGTCTTCCTGAGAGCTGTTAGTTGAAAGATGATTTCTACACAGAGTTGATTCATTGCGATAAGTATATGGCACTTTCCTTATGACGTCAATGCCACTCCCAGGCAGCACATCTGATGGCCTTCCTTGGGGTCTCGTAAGCAGCTGCAGTCATACAACAGTTTGGCTGGGAGCTGGCCCTTTTCTGATGGCCTCATCTACAGATCTTGTGGCCAGTTTGGGCTCTGTACCCTGATTTTCCTCCACGTTGTCCCTCTAGCAGGACAGCACGGGCTTGTTTCCTTCACAGCTGGGCTCCAAGAGAGCAAGTGTCAGTACACAGGTGCTTGTCAACCCTCTGCTTGCTTCAGACTTGCTCATGGCCTGTTGGTCAAATAAGCCCCATGTCCAAGTCCAGAGCTGATGTGGAAGGGGACCCGTGGGTGATTCCCGAGAACCATCTCTTAGTGCGGCACGGAGGGCAGTAATGGGACATTCTACCGGAGGTATCTAAGATGCTGGCTAATATTGGTCATTAAATTAGCAGCATTTAGCAGCACAGGTCATTCATCTAGCAGTACTGCTGATGACCTTGCAAGTTCTATTGTCAGGGAGAAAACATGACTAGAGAGTGTTCAAAAGGAAGAAGGAGAGAGACACAGGAGATGGTGAGAATAGGCAACTCAAAGAATTTTGTGGCAAGAGAGCAAAGAAAATGTACATGGTGGGAGACATGATATAGAGAGGAGTTTTGTTCTGTTTTGAATGACAAGTCAACATAAAGTATCATGTCATCTGCAAGAGTGAAATTTTGACCTCTTTGCCAATTTGGATACCTTTTATTCCTTTTGCAGTCTGATTGCTGCAGCTAGGACTTCCAGTAGTGTATTGAACAATGGTGGTGATAGTCGACATCCCTACAGCATTCCTGACCTCAGGGGAAAAGCTCTCAATTTTTCCCTGTTGACAATGATATTTGCTGTGAGCTTTTCATAGATGGCTGTTATGATATTGAGGTATGTTCCCGCTATCCCTACACTGTGGAGTTTTAATCAAGAGAAGACACTGTGTTTTGTGAAATGCATTTTCTGCATCTATTGAGAGGATCATATGTTTCTTGTGCTTTTCTTACATTTTAGGTAGTTTCAGTACATGCCTGATGGGATCCTTAAAGTTCTAAATCTCAAGCATGGTAAAATCATTTTGGCCATGAAACACTTTAAAGTGGATGTTAATGGTTGCCCTACAAAAGTTATAGAGAAATAAACGTCCTATGAATCATCTTTTGGGTCATTTTATGTTGGTCAAACCAACATAAAAGCATGCGGCAAGATTTTTCATTCAAAACAGAACATGAGAGGAGAAAGGTCTGCAGGAAAAGCGGACTCCCTGCGGATCAGGGAGCCCAATGTGGGACTTGATCCTGAGACTCCAAGATCATGACCTGAGCCGAAGGCAGTTGCCTAACCAACTAAGCCACCCAGGTGCCCAGGTTCAGAGTCTCTTATGGTTTGCCTTCTTTTCTGTTTTTATCTTATTTTATTTTCCCTTTCTTTCCCTTATGTTCATCCATCTAGTTCTTAAATTCTACATAGGAGTAAGATCATATGGTATTTCTCCTCTCATGTGCTCTCTCTCTCTCTCTCAAATAAATAAATAAAATCTTTAAAAAGAGAGAGAGAGAGAGACTCTGAACTCTAGGAAACAAACTGAGGGTTTCCAGAGATGATGTAGGTGGGAGGAAGGGATAACTGGGTTATGGGTATTAAAGAGGGTCTCTTTGTAATGAGCAGTGGGTGTTATTTGCAACTGATGAATCACTAAATTCTACCTCTGAAACTAATAGGAAGAAAAAAATGAAATTACATTGGTGTAACACAAAGAGATGGAAGTGCTTAAGAAATGTGAACCACGGAGTTTGTTATACATCTAATTGGATTTGTAGAATTTCACTTGATAACAAAGGAGAAATAAAGTTATTTTCAGTTTAAAAAAAAAAAAAAGAAAGAAAGCAGAGAGTGGGTTTTAGGCATGACAATAAGCTGAGAGATTAGGAAGAACCAGTGTGAATGGGTACTACTGAGCTATCCCCACAACTAGGGTAAATGAAAACGAGCTCTTGACCTGGGCCAGCCCTAGAAGGAAGTTAAAGTAGGAAGTTTCTGGAGTCTTATTCCCAATTCTGTTTAAAAACTCTCTGGCTGGTCTGACATGTAAAAAGCTTGGAAGTCATCATTTCTATCCTCACAAAAAGAAAAAAGCTCCCCCCCCCCCCAAAAACGCTGGAAATCCTCAAGTCTTAGATATGTTAGGAAATTGAAGTTACAGGAAACATTGTCACACAAAAAATTGGAGAGTCTAGCACATAAAAAGAATCGTATTTTACCAGGAGCAGAAGCTGCAGCTGGAGCCTGGTAGGAAAACATATAGGACAACTGACTGATTACTAGACACCGAGCCTAGTCTAGCTTGAGAGACAAACATGTGCAACCCCGCCCCCCCTTGCCCCCATCCCCCACAAACTCTACTGAGTTTTACGTGCAGTAGCACCACCAAGTCCTCAGGGTGAATATGGAAGAAAAATTCTCCTGTACATTCTGCAGGGGCAGGGGGAAAGTAACCATTTAAAAATAGGCTCAGGGTGCTCTGTTCTCCTTGAAAAAGGTCTGCCTTCATGGGAAACTGTCTACCAGAGCTTAAGCAAATTTGGTTTCCCAGAACCTAACTGACCTGGGGAAGGGGAAATACCCAATTCTGGCCCCCTCTTTCTATCCCATTTAAAGGGGAAGGAGGAGGAAGCTGAGAATCAGAGACACAGATTCACTAGAACATTGAGACCTAATCATAGATTATAGGATAGTCCTCTTCTATCAATAGTACGCCATAATAATATATATTGTATAGTAATAGAGACTTGGAGCTAAAAGAACTGCAAGCCTCGGACTTTAAGAGTCTCTAGGGAAATCCAAAGACACTGGAAAAAATTTTAGCTTCACCTTCAGCAAAGAGTAAACACAGCCCAATTCCTAGCCCTAAAAACATTCCTTTTACCCAGTAGCTTATGTTTGGCTTCCAACAAAGATTATAAGTTATGATAAAAGTCAAAGAGCCCAATTTGAAGGCAAAATAAGTATTAGAGTCAGACTCAGATACGGCAGAGATTTTGGAATTATCAAAATGGGAAGCTAAAATAACTGTAATTATTATGTTGAGGGCCTTAATGGAAAAGGCGTATAATATGCAAGAACAGATGGGTAATGTCAACAAAGAGACGAAATGCTAAGAAAGAATCAGAAGGAAATTCTGTGTCAAAAACACTGCAAGAGAAGTGAAGATTTTTTCTGGTGGGCTCATCAGTAGATTGGACACAGCCAAGGAAAGAATCAATGAACTTGAAGATATGTCAGTAAAACTTCCCAGATTAAAATATAAAGAGGAAAAAAACCAGGAAAACAAACACAGAACCATGAGAAAATTACAGAAGGTGTAATACACCCATAATGGAACAACCAAAAGAGAGAATAGAACAGAAGAAATACTGAAGTAATAATAGCTTAGAATTTCCCCCCAAATTAATGACAGATTCCCAAATCTCAAAAAATTTTCCACCCAGGGGGAAAAAAATAAAAATCTATGCCCAGGAATATCCTATCAAGCTCCATAAGATCAAAAACAAACAATAAATCTTGAAAGAAGCCAGAGGAATAAAGACAACTTTCCTACAGAGAAACAAGGATAAGAATTACATTGCACTTCTTTCCAGAAACCTTGTCAACAAGAAGAAAGTGGAGTGAAGTATTTCAAGTGGCTGAAGAAAAAGCATCCCTGTGGTGAAGACAAAAATCTAAGCTCTCCTATTCATGTGTCGAGTTGACGTGCTCTGTCTCTCTGTCCCTTCTCATGTAAATGTCACCATGTAACTGATTCTAACAAATAGGATGTAAGCAAAAGCCATGTGTGTCACTTTAAGGCCAAGAAAAGGGTGTGCCTTCTCCATTTTCTTTCCCCTTCACTCTGGTGGATGAAGAAAACCACAAGGTCCCAAGGGTGTGACTGAGCCACAAGATGGAAGGAACCTGGGTCCCTAAATTGCAGCATGGAAGAAAGTCACCTGTAAACCAGGAATACCCACAAAGAGCTGTTAAATAAAAAGATTAGATTTCTATTGTTTGTGCATTTATACCTTTGGGATCTGTTTGTTACAGCAGCTAGTACTATACTAGTTATTACAATTCTCTTTCTCCTTTTTCTAGAGAAACCTCTGAGTGCTCCTTAACCCTGTGAGGTGCTTTAACCACATGCTTTTTCTCCAGGAACTTTCTAAGCCCTTTCAGGAATTGTCCAAATCAGGGTTTCCCTGACCATTTATCAAGATCTCTCAGTACTATTTTGAGGCTCTGCTGGGAAATATCTAAAGTTTAGGTGGTATCTTATCTTTTGAGGTTCCAGAACCCCAGGGAAAAGAAAGATCAAGTTGGCAGTGACTTCCCCCTCCCAGCAATTTGGTTCTTCCCTCCCAATCTAGCATTTCCATGTCCAACAGATGAAGATTTCCACCGTGAAATGGCAATTCTCCTTTCCCATGCCTCAGAGCAGCCTGTGAAGGCCAATGCTGGGAACTCTTAAGTCCAAGGTTGCCCACTGACACTGTCTCAATTAGCTATCACCATAAAAATCGTACATAAACAAGCCACCTCAGGACTTGATCATTTAAAACAAAACAAGAATCTCACATCTTCATTGGATGGCTGTGTAGAAAAGGTCTCATTCCAGAGCCTAGGTGACTAGGTGAGAGCCATGACTAAGTGACTACTTAGGAATGGTTTTGTCATGGTAGAGGACAAAAGCTCCCCGAGGTGCAAGTGGAAGCATGTGAGACCTTTCAGTATCTATGCTCAGGCTTACCTGTAGTCACATTCAACTGGCCAAAGCATGTCATATGGCCAGGCTGAGTAAAGGGCATCAAGGTCCACTCTGCACACATGAGGCTTACCAGGTATCATATGGAGATGAATTAATTCAATCTACTGCAGTCCCTGAGAAATGCAGCCATAGGAGGCTAGTAGCTATGCTTACCTAAGGTCCATGGGGCCTCTACTGAAGGTCAGAAGTGTGTATTCAGGGCACCCACGCAGCTCAGTTTGTTAAGCGATGGCCTTCAGCTCAGGTCATGATCTCGGGGTCCCGGAATCAAGTCCCGCATTGGGCTCCCTGTTCAGCTGGGAGCCTGCCTCTCCCTCTTCCGCTCTCCCTGCTTGTGCTCTCTGTCAAATAACTAAATAAAATCTTATAAAAAAAAAAAAAGAAGAAGAAGAAGAAGAAATGTTTATACACCAGGAGACACTATGAATATTTTGCGGGATTCGGGCTCTGTAGAATCCCTGACTTATGTACCACAATAAATGGAGGAAATATGAAGTCAAACCAATAGCATAATTAAAGAACCATCACTTTAACTTCATAGGTGCTCTGCTCACATTTAAGTACCTACTAATAGAAACCCATTCTATTGATCATTAAAGCCATGCACTGTCTCGAAAACAGGCTTCAGTCACTCCTCATGCAGACTAAGATCAAGTCTTAACAGGAACGGAACTGCTGAGTGATAGAACTGTGGGGAAGCTCTGACACTATCTGGCCGGTCCAATTCCCTCTTTCTGAAGATGAGGAAACACAGGCAGATACAAGCAGCCTGACTTACAAGCCACTTAAATACGAATGCCGGCCCTGTATTGTGCCCACCCCAGCACTTTGTTCCTGTGAGAAAGTTTCGTTAGCAATTACGGACTTGTACTAAGGTGGGGGCCCCATGACAGTAACTGAGATCACCGGCCGTGGGTTCCAAGTCAAGAATTCAGGGGGGTTGGGGCTCCTGGATGGCTCCGTTGGTTAAGCCTTTGGCTTAGGTCATGATCCCAGAGTCCTGCGATCAAGCCTAGTGGCATCAGCATCAGACTCCCTGCTCAGTAGGGAGCGTGCTTCTCCCTCTCCATCTCCCTCTGCCCCTCCCCCAGTTTATAGTCTCTCTCTTTCTCTTAATTTTTTTTTTTTTTTTTAAATAATGGTGACCCATTGGGTCGACCTCTTCCCAGGAAAAACCCAATCAAAGCTGCATATGAACTTCAGGGCTCTCAGCCTCTAAAACCCTAACATAATATTCCTCTTCGGTTACCTCATAACCCATGTTAATACTTTTTTTTTTTTTTGTAAGCAAGGGATGCTTATTGCCAACGATGCCCTAGTATCCTCCTTCCTGACATTCTCCACTTTTCCCTTTAAAGTAGTCCTTCCTCAGTAAGGTGAAGATGGAAATGTCAATCAACTTGAGCTAAGACATCACTCCTGCTCTAAAAATGCTAACGTCACACACAGAAAGCACTGTCATAACAGGGAGGCAAACCATAAGGGACTCTTCACTCTAGGAAACAAGCGGAATTTTGCCGGAGGGGTAGGGCAGGAGCAGGGTCACTGGGTGACCGGCATTCAGGAGGGCGCCCCAAGTAATGAGCACTGAGTCTTACATACAACTGATGAACCCCTAAATTCTACCCTTGAAACCAACACCCGATATGTTAAGTAAATTGAATTAAGTAAAAAGTAATAAAAATTCACAAATAAAAGTAGCTGTTCATGAAAACAAACAAGAAGTGCTAACATCCTCTTCTCTCCGGACATTTGAGTCATGTTCTTTGTCCGTCCGTTAGACGTTTCTCATATCGTATGTCAGGCCGTGTAAGACCCGCACAGCTCCACGCAGCCGGTCCCCGCACGGCACAGAGGAGTGACCTTCACGTCGAAGTCCATAGAAATGGCCGCAAAAACCGGGGGAGAGAGATTTTCCCAGCGGCTGCTTAGATCACAGGCACAGTCTGCCAAGTCTGAGGAAACCCTCCCTGACCAAATGTTGGTCGCACGGAGCCGCCCCCTCCACCAGGCCTCCGCCTCGGGCGGCCCCCGTGCCCCTCCCCCCACAGCCGGAGAGCCGCGCGGCGTCCGTCCACGCAGACCCCCGCCGGGACGTCCTCCCGAAGCCTCGTCCCGACCGACCGCCGCTCCCGCGAGCTTCCAGCCCGACGCCCCACGCCGCCCGCGGGCCCCGCGGCCCCAGCTCGTCTCTGCCGCTTCCGAGTCGAGCCCGTCTCGCCCCCCGCGTGGTCGTCTCCACGCCGGCTTCGTATTTCTGAAGAAAGCCCTCCTGTCCGTCTTACCACACGCGCCGGGATAACTGTTTTCTTTCACGACCCCCCAACAAAAACCCAGACCCCGAGTCTTTTTCCGGAGCGGGACGGGCTCCGGGGCTCGCGCGCTCCTCGGCCACAGCGCGGTCGTCGGGCGCCCCGCGGCACCGCCTCCCCGGCGGCCTCCTGCACCGCCCCACGCGGGCGGCCGACGGCGGCGCCTCAGGAAGTTCCTTCCCGGCGGCCCCGGAGCTCCGCACCCGCGCCGGCCCGCGGCCCGCGGCCCGCCGGGCTTCCCCGAAGGCCCCGACCCCCTCTCGGCCGCCCCACCCCTCGCGGGTCCGCCCTTCCCGAGGCCCCCCGGGAAGCTCGGCGCCGGCGCCTCGGGCGCTCCCGCAGCCCCGGAGGACCCGGCGGGCGCCTCTCAGCCGGCGAGAGCAGAAGCCCGGGCCCCGCGGCCTCCCGCCGCCGAGGGCGCACACGGCGCGCGGAAGCCGACGGCGCGCGGAAGCCGACGGCGCGCGGGGTGGGGGTGGGGGCGGGGGGAACCGAGAGCGCGGCGGGCGCGGCGGCGCAGGCCGGTCCGCGGGAGATGCGGCGAGGGTCTGGCGCTCGGCCCGGAGCTCCGCGACGCGCCGAGCGGCCGGAAGCTGCGCGGGGAGGAGGGTCCGGAGCGGCCGCGGGCGCCGTCCCCCCGCGCCGCCGCGGCCGCTGACATCAGCCGCGCTCCTCCCCTCGCTCCCAACACCCTCAGCTCGCGGCCGGACCCTCCTCCTCCCACCACGTGTCCTCCCCGCTCCCTCCCGAGGGGGCCGCTCGCACGGGAAGCCGGAGAGGCGGCGGGGATGGCGCTGTGACAGCGGGGCCGGAGCCCTCGGCGTCTCCCCCCGCGGCCGCGGCCCCGCGCCCCGGCCGCCCGGTGAGTGCGCGCGGGCGGCGGGCGGGCGGGAGGCCCGGGGTGGCGGGGCCCTTCCCGCGACTCCGGGGCGGCTCGGCGGCGGCGGCGGCGGCGGGGGCGCGAGGCTGCAGCGGCGGCGGCCGCCACCGTCTTTGTTGCGGGCCCGCCCGGGTGGCAGGCGGCGCCGGCTCCCGGCGCCCGGCAGGTGCGCCAGGGCGGGGAGGGGGCCCGGGCGGGGAGGAGGGCTGGGCCGCGGCGGGAGGCGGGGGCGGCGGGGGCGCTCCCGGCGCGGGACCCGGGAGAAAGGGAAATGGGACAAGATGGCTGGAGAAATCCGAGCGCGCCCGGGGGCGCGGCGGCCGCGGGCGGGGCGCGGGGGCCGTGGGCGGGTGGGCGGCGGCCCCGGCCGCGGGCGCCTCGCGAGGGGGACACCGCCGCTGCCGGGCGGTGTCACCTCTGCCCCCACCTCTTGCCCAGGAGCGGGCGGGGGAGGCCGCGGCCAAGTTCGGGCCCCAGCTCCGGAGACCTGAAACCCGGTCCGCTTGCCCCAGACCCGTCGCGTTCGCCCGTCCTGTTTGGAAATCTCGAAAAAGCACACTTGGAACTCTGGAGGCCTCTTTTCTTTGGAAGCCGGGTTGGCTGCGGCCCCCAGGATGCACGCTCACTCACACCTAGCAATTGCCCGCGCCCCTAGAGGGCAGGAGCGCGGCCCTTTGTACTGGCCTGCTGTTCTGGCCCGAGAGTGTTTGCGGCCCAGAGGCATTTCCCTGGGGGGCGGGGGGGGGGCGGGGTCGCAGATAAGCTGCACCTTCTTGGGGATCCAGGCACACACCGCGCTACGTGTCACTGAGTCTCGGGCAGAATGACTGTTTTCTGCACCAGCTCACGGCAGAATCTTTGGCTTTGGAAAGCCCAGGTGATGGGTATCCCGGGCCCACCAACCCTCCTGATGCTAATCTGGCCCGTAGACGCACCTGGTTGAGGAAGTGTCCTATCTGGATCCAGACACCTTGGTGGGTGTCCCCTTTCCTGCCACTGATTTCATGTCTGAGCGGCGCCGGCTGTGAGAAAGTTCTGTCGTTCACAGCACTCTTGAAAAACCTCTTCCAGGAATGTTTACCCACCGGCCTGTTCTGCCCCTGGGTCTCTACAGAACCAGTCTGGTCTCTTCCACAGGTAGCTTTTTTAACTATCTGAAGGCAGTCGGCTGTGCTATCTGCCTGCAGCCCCTCTTCTCATAATTAAATATGTCACCTTCCAGCTTCCTGGTGCTTTTCCTAAATCCCTTCCTCTCCAGGCCTGACTCCATTCCTTCCCTCCCTCCAGCCTGAACAGGGCTCGGGGCTGAGAGGTTTGTGCACACTAAGCCACCCCCATCCTGGGTTTTGAAGAGTTCACACCAGCGCCTTGATTTTTCTCAACTGAATCTTGCAGACATGGAGTCCACAGCCTACACTCTCAATCTGACCCTAAAAGAAGAAGAAGAGGAAGAAGAGATTCAGAGCCGGGACCTGGAGGATGGCCCCACAGATATGCAGAAAGTCCGGATCTGCTCCGAGGGTGGATGGGTAAGTGAGAAGGTGTGGGGTCCGCACAGCTGGGAGGAGAGAAGCAGGCCTGGGAGCCAGGCTTGTTTTAAGTCTCCTCCTAAGGCAGGCATAGGAAGTAAAAATAGCCCAGCCCAGCCCGGTATGTTTGCATTCCTGAGAAAACAGTCCTGTGGCTTTAAAAGGCACTGTGGAGAATGGAAGAGCCGGTTATAGGAATGGTCTCTTATCATCATTCGGATTGGAAATCCAAGAGGCAGAGAGCTGATCTCTCTGCTGTTCCCCCTGAGTCCCCTGTATCCTGCTCAGTGCCAGGCATGGTGCAAACCAGCTACTGAACTGCCGGGCTTGCTGATCTCTGGTAAAGAAAAAAATTATCCTGACGCTTGTGAAGATGATAAAGAAGGCTATTCAGGACTATTGCGATAGGTGTCAAGACTGTTGCAGTAGGAAAGAGAGCTGGGGCTCAACACGGAATACAGTGAGACCAGCGGGGATTTCTAGCCAAGGAGCCAGAGCGGAGGGGTCAGTGGACGGAAAGTTACTCAGGGGAGATATCAAGAATAGGGGGATTCTTGCTAAAGGCCGGGCTGGGCAGGCTGGGGAGCCCGCATGGTGGCCTGGCGGAGAAGAGGGCTCAAGGAACCTGACTGAGTTTGGGAAGGAGAGAGTCTGCTGCTGGTGGAAGGGACCCCTTTGAAACAAGACTTGGGATGTTGAGCTGACATGCAGAGAGCTTCGGGACGGGAGGCCAGTTGGTTCTCTGTGACCGCCGCTCGTGATAGCATGCACAGGGGAGCTGCATTTCCAGAAGAGTGTGGTAGAATTAGAGTGAATTTAGAAAAAAGTGAATGCAGCACAGTCCATCCTAACCCCAGCCGGCCCGCCTGTGGCAGGTCTCAGTTGTGGCGCAGCGCGTCTGTGGCCTTGTGCCATGGGAGCTTCTGGACATTTCAGGGGGGAAATGTAGGTGTAATGGGTGTTTATTGTTATGCTTGGGTGTGGTTATTCACAGTACATACTAGACATCATGCCGTTTGGGCACAAACGGTGAAAATCTTAAACATGCAACAAATTGACATTCCTTTTCCCTGCTTAGTTTTATATGTCAACGTTATCAGTAGCCACTATATTCTTTGTTTCCAGTAAGAGATCTGTATTCCTAGAATCCTAGTCCTCCCAAATGTCCAGTTTGGCTCCTCTCCCACACAGGAGAACTGGGGAGCAGAGGGGTTATCTACTCTGCCCCAGGGATACACATGTGCACTGGTATTTGGTCTTAAAAATGCCTCTTGAGCTGGACCCTTAAAAGTAGTGCGTTTTGTTGTGTGTACGTTATACCTCAATCAAAAAAGAAAAGAAAAACAATACAGCACCAGGCCCTGGGCTCATTGTCTGGCTGTCTAGGCCGCACTGCCCTTGTCTTTTTGTGGTGTTCTCTCTGCCTGTCCCAGCCTCCTCCCTGGTTCTGCTCCCCCATGGCCGGGGAGACTTGGGAGGACAGGAGTCAGTCCCATCTAGCCTGGAGTGAGACCTCAAGGCAGGAGAATCCTTGGGCTTTAAGGCTTAATCGGCCAACCCAGAACATCTAGGTAGCGTGGATGGGGCCTCACTCGGGCTGGAGAACTCAAGAGGCTCTCAGCAGAAGGCAGGCATGCCTTCTTGAGCAGTGGGTAGCTTGACTCCCAGACCTGCCCCCTCCTGGGGACATCTGGCAATATTGGAAGACATTTTGGGCTCTCGTGACTTGGGTCAGCTGCTAGGGAGAGACCAGGGACACTGCTGAACACCTATAGTGTGCAGGACAGCCCCCCGTCATCCATCAGTGCTGAGGCTGACAACCTGGCGTTAGGGTATTAAACGAGGGAGAGAAAGGAAATGAATCTTCCTTAGATAGGTAGTTGGGTTGTAGAGAGTGGGGTTAGGGCGATCAATAAAAGCCTTTCCGATGTAAGACCTGTGCTATGTATTAGGATAACATTTCATAGGAGACTTGGAGTTTCAAGGAGAGAAAAGGAAAAAATCTTTCATGAATTGAGTGGCAGTGGCCAAGGAAAGGGAGGAGGCCTGCACTCCAGACACAAGGAGGCCCGAGCAGGAGCCCCAAGAGGAAAGCTTGTGGGCAGAGTTGGGAGCAGCTCCCGCGACTCAGTGGCCTGCTGAGAAGCCTGGGCTTTGGGATCAGACTCTAACTTGGTGACTGCCAGCCAGGTACAGAGCAGCTGCTTCCTCACCATAAAGGTAGGGTAGTGGGTCCCATTTCTTTATGTTATGTAAAGGATTCCATAAGATACTTAAACGTGTAAGAGGGACTGCCCCTGGTGCCCGGTGTCCAGCAGACCCTCTCCCTGTGCACCGGTCACAGCCCTTGGCCCTGAGCTCCCTGCCACCTTCGCTGCGTGGTTCTGCCGCGTCCTCAGCGAGGCTGTGTGGCGTCTCCGTGCTGCCTGACGGTGACCCCTGGAGGGGCACTGGACGCCAGCTTGCCGGCAGAGCAGGGCCGCACACAGCCGAAGGAGAGAACGTGTCTGAGGTGTCCTGCTGTTCTGAGGAGAGGGAAGGGGACAGGGATTGAGGGTCCCTACCTGGGAGGCCGGAAAGGGTGTCTGGGCGTTGGACACAGGCTGCCTGATTTCTGAGTGTTGCCCAGGGCCGGCCCTGTTTACCTTCTGCTGTGCTCAGCCCGATGAAAAGCCTCTGGGGAGAAGGGAGGCTGCGCCACGGGGCCTGGCTGAAGGCTCGCCCCGTTCTCACAGAGGCTCGCTGTGAAGGGACTGTCCAGCCACGGTACTGTGTGTCTCTGGAGCATAATGTGGGCTTGTTTGAAGAGCCTCTGGGCATCAGTTGTATGAGGACATGAATCTGGCCCCAGCCAGCCTCCAGCTACCTTCTCGGGGCTTCAGGGCTCCTGATGTTCTTACCAGGCCGGGGACAGGTTACCTTTGTGAGTATCGCTAGACCCTCCGAAATGACAGGCTTAGCCAGTCCTGTGTCCCGTTTCATCAGCACAGGGAGGAGGACTATAAATAGGTATGGCCTAGATCTGGAATTTCCTAGGGAGAGAAGAGGCCAAAGAGAGAGTTGTCCCGAAGCCTGGGGAATGGGAAGGGGCGGGGTGGGAAAGTCCCGGCTGCCTGGCTTTCCAGACCGATGAAGCCCGAGGAAGACCCAGCGATCCGAGCCCTTTTCCCTTCTAGTATTTCACGCGTACTTCAAAGAGGAGGCTAGGTTTTGTGACAGACAACATTTCATAATTCTTTGAAGCCGTTCTGAGTGGAACAAGAGAAGGGAAAATCGGATATTGTTTGCTTAAATCACAAACACATTGTTCAGTGATTGCGATCTACAAGAAGTGTCCTAAGTGTGGGGAGATGGGCTGGGCATAGGTTTGCGCTGAGCGAACTTGTGTTCCAGCGGGAGAAGCGGACACGGGACCCGGAAGAACTCTGCGTTGTGATGAGGGCCGCCCTGCTGTTGAGCTCAGAGCGCCACGGGAACGTGTAGGTGGACACACAGCCTGGGGCAGGGCGGGCTTGCTTGGGTGTTAGCCAGGCCGGGAGTGGGGAAGACCTCGGAGCCCGGGGGCGGGGGGAGAGCCACGTGCAGGGACCTGAAAGGTCAGGGTGTGTTTTGCTTGGGACCTGCAGGCATGGAGTCCCGCTGTGCGCGGAGGTGGAACAGAGTGGAGAGCTGGTCACCGGGGAGGCCACTTTGCTTTGTAGGGTCTGGAGCCTGGAACCCAGAGAGTGCTCGGTCCAGACCTAGTGCTGCCGTTCATTGGCTGTGTGACTGTGACTGACAACAGGGCCTCTCTGAACCCATTTCCTCCCGGATTAAATGGGGTTGTTGGAGAAAACAGATGAAGCAGTTACAGGGCCTGTCCTAGGAAGTGCTCCCTACATAGAGGGTGCCCTGGGAGTGGGAAGGGGGGACGTGGACTTTGGGAGTAAGGAGAAATGCCAGTGTCCAAGTGACTGAGGGCTGGACACCCAAAGAAGCTACAGGCTGTGCAGACACTAATTTTCTAAGCTGATGAAAAACGGTCTCATAATCACTCAAGCTCTGGACTCAGCCTTGGGGAATAGCTTTGAAAGCCACAATACAAAGGAACCAGCCTGAAACCCAGTGATTTCTTTACCGCTGACATGATGAACTTCAGAGTAGGACTTTGAGTGGCTGAAAGGCACAGCACGATAAAAAGAAGAGCGCACAGCTGAGTGGACGAGAGGCCGCTGGGTCGGCGGCCCGGCTGCCCTTGGGGGCCAGTGCCCATTCCCACCGCTGGGGCGGGGGCAGTGCGAGAGGAGTAGAGCAGCCTTCTCCGTCCTTAGGGCTTTCTGCGGAAGGTCTAGGCATGAAAGCAAACCAGTTTGCTCCAGTATCTCATTACATAAATTTAAGCTCTAATTAGCTCTTCTTGCCTCCTCCTCGTGCTCTTGGAGATTAGAAAAGGCCAAATGAGGCCTTCTCGCTCACTGGCTCCTCCTGGGCTTTGGGTTCTGAGTCAAATGGTAGGGCTGGTGCCCCTGGAAAGGAGAACGGGGCGCAGGAACACGTCCACACTCCAACCCTGGGCCAGGGATCTGCCGACTCCAGGAAGGCAGGGGCTGGCTGGGCCTGTTGCATGGGTGCGGGGTTGACTCAGGGGGTTTGGGGCAGTTGCTCCGGGGCCTGCAGTGGGGGCTGAGCTGGGATCAGCTGTCCCTGCCGCATGTGTCCCAGCCTGGTGATCTGGTGATCAGTGCTGGGAAGCTTTTCTTCTCGAGGTGCTGCTCTCCTGATCTGTGGACCGAGGCAGTAGTAGACACTCGGCAGGGCCCATGAGACCTGGGCCGTGTGCTTGTTTTGCCTCTAGTAGCCTAGCAAGTGTGGACAGAGCATGTCCCACAGGTCACGGCCCCTCCCCTGTGAAATGAAGGTATGTGAGTCTGTATCTGCATGTGCCTATTAGTTGTTGAGAAAGGCCTGTTCCCTGTTTCAGGTGCCCGCCCTATTCGATGAGGTGGCCATATATTTTTCCGATGAGGAGTGGGAAGTTTTGACCGAGCAACAGAAGGCCCTCTACCGGGAAGTCATGAGGATGAATTATGAAACTGTCCTGTCCCTGGGTAAAGCTTTGTTTTCCTTTGTCTCCTGGAAGCTCGGAGCCCAGAGAGTTGTTCCCATGTCTCTTCTCTGGTGTGTCCGACAGCCCTTTCTCCTGAACGTGGACTCTGTCTCCTCAGTGCCTCTGCCCATTTAATTTCTGGTTTTTGATGTAGGCAGGACATAAATATTGTGTCGTCCTACCCAGCAACTTGTGCCGGCTCTCCGGACTCTGCTTATTCAACCCAGGCATTCACATTAAAACGTCATAACCTGGGGCCTCTGGGCAGCTCGGTCGGTTAAGCATCAACTCTTGATTTCAGCTCAGGGCATGCTCTCAGGCTCGTGAGATCAGAGCCCCGCATCAGGCTCTGTGCTCAGTGCGGTACCTGCTTAGTTTTCTCTCTCTCTCTGTCTGCCTCTGTCTCTTTCTCTCCCTGGCCCTCTGCCCCTGTACCATGTACCACGTGCACATGCGCTCTGTCTCTCAAATAAATAACTAAAACTTAAAAAAAAAAAAAAAAAAAAAAGACAAGACCAGACCTCGGAAATGTCAGCACAGGTCTGGGCCTGTGTTTCATAGATTCCTTAGGAGGGAAGGCTGGTCTCCTTACTGCCCCGTCAGGCCTCAGCCCCTTGGGAACGTGCCCCCAAAGACTCCTTCCCTCCAGCATTCATAAGCCATGTAATAAGAACGGAGCCAGCTGGGGACATTGCCTAGTCCACGCATATATGTTCCAGAATGTTCGTCCGCCCACTTCCCCACTCCACGCGGTTCGTTTTGTTGTTGTTGCTGGGACCAGCCCTCGCCAGCAGAGATCCATCAGTTCCCTTGGACAGACATACTTCCTATCACATCTTTTCTTTAAATACCCCTGAGCCCCTTTCCCCCATCTTTTGTACATTTCCACATCGAGAACGGCTTGTGCACGGGAGGGTATTCCTCAAGTATTATAAAATACTTGTTTCGGCGGTGCTGTGAGACAGTAACACACAGCTGTTGCCTGTTTTATTTCCTGTAAACAGAATTCCCATTCCCTAAGCCAGACATGATCACTCGGTTGGAAGGGGACGAGGAGTCTCAGAATTCTGACGAGTGGCAGCTCCAAGGAGGACCTTTGGCAGGTACAGCTAAAGCACTCCAGCGTCCGTCCAGTGGGAACACGGTGAAGCTGGAGTTTCTTTCCATATACGTGGTGTGGGTGTTTGAGAGTAAGGCAGGGTTATGAGGCAGGAAGATGATGGGCTTTGGGATTTTAGAATCTTCTTGCCAGTGCTGCGTGACCTTAGGCCACTTCATTCACCTCTCTGAGCCTCCGTTTCTTCCTCTGTGCACTGTGGGTAACAATGGCAGTGTGCAGCGTGCAGGAAGCACCTAGAAGCTTCTGGCGTGTGGCCCAGAGCACGTCCTGGGTGAAGGAGGTCCCCTCGGCAGTGCAGCACGTACCTCTGAAGACCAAGGAGGATAATGTCACAAAGCACGTGGCCAGCGTTAACCTCCCCTGGTTTCTGGTCCATTCCACCTTGGGTAGGAAAAGCGGGAGCAGATGCAGTACATATGTGAGCAAGTGTGTCTGAGACGCTCACGGTCCTTCGTCAGGCGCCGTAGCTAGGAGGGTAGTAGTTGGTAAAGACAGGTTTCGAGCAGCCAGTGGTTTTACTCACCTTCTCTCTCTAGCTAAGAGTCTAAAATGCCATAGTTCATTGATTCTAAGACATTCCTCTGCCGCCACTTTGTTAATATCTCTGAAATTAAGAACGCCTGTTAGAATTAATGGCATTTTCCCCCCTTTTTAATGGTGTGTCTTGCAACAGGTGGCATCTGAGTTTTGGTGAGAAAGGATAATTTTCCCAAGCACTATTTGGTTTCTGTGACCACCTTCTAAATAGACACATACAGTGAAACCCAGTTCTGACGTTGGTGGGAAGGAACTAGTTTTCTGCCTTAGAGGCTTAACTGTGCTAAGTATGGTTTTGCTGTAGGTTTTCTTGGTTTAAGGGGTGTGAATCGGACCATGATGCATCTAAATTCTGTATTGTATTATGGTGTGTGGGTTATATTCGGTTTTTCAGAAACAAAAAAGTATTTGGACCCAAACATGGCCCACAAAACAGCTAATGGCGTGACCCACGTTGGGTACCTGTATTCAGTTCCCGACTCTGGCCCTTTCGAGCCCACCGACCTGGATGTATTCGCTTCTGGTCGTCCGGGAATTGGCAGATGAGGAAGGGCTTAGGGATGCTGTCTGTTTTAGAGTTACTGCTCGGGTGACCCTCAGGCTAAGACCTTCCCGGCATCGACCCCATGCCGGGGATAGGCCGGAGGTCCCGCTAAGTGCTGTGCTCTCCGCCCCTCCCCGTTTGTCCGCAGAACCCGAGGAGTCGGAGGTCAAGGCCGCGGACTGGGCAGGTCCCGTGAGCGCCGCCTCGCAGTTTCCCCAGCCCCAGCCCCTGGACGGGCTGGGCCTGCGGCTGCCCCGCGACCTCACGGAGCTGCCCGAGTGGAGCGAGGGCTACCCCTTCTACATGGCCATGGGCTTCCCGGGCTGCGAGCTCTCGGCGGACGACCTCGCCGGCAAGTTCCAGTTCAGCCGGGGCATGCGGCGCAGCTACGACGCGGGCTTCAAGCTCATGGTGGTGGAGTTCGCCGAGAGCACCAACAACTGCCAGGCCGCCAAGCAGTTCGGGGTGCTGGAGAAGAACGTCCGCGACTGGCGCAAGGTGAAGCCGCAGCTGCAGAACGCGCACGCCATGCGCCGCGCCTTCCGCGGCCCCAAGAACGGCCGCTTCGCCCTGGTAGACCAGCGAGTGGCCGAGTACGTCAGGTACATGCAGGCCAAGGGCGACCCCATCACCCGCGAGGCGATGCAGCTGAAGGCCCTGGAGATCGCGCAGGAGATGAACATTCCGGAGAAGGGCTTCAAGGCCAGCCTGGGCTGGTGCCGGCGCATGATGCGGCGGTACGACCTGTCCCTGCGACACAAGGTGCCGGTGCCGCAGCAGCTGCCCGAGGACCTGACGGAGAAGCTCGTCACCTACCAGCGGAGCGTGCTGGCGCTGCGCAGGGCGCATGACTACCAGGTGGCCCAGATGGGCAACGCCGACGAGACGCCCATCTGCCTCGAGGTGCCGTCGCGCGTCACGGTGGACAACCAGGGCGAGAAGCCGGTGCTGGTCAAGACGCCCGGCAGGGAGAAGCTCAAGATCACGGCCATGCTGGGGGTCTTGGCGGACGGGCGGAAGCTGCCGCCCTACATCATCCTGCGGGGCACGTACATCCCGCCCGGCAAGTTCCCGAGCGGGATGGAAATCCGCTGCCACCGCTACGGCTGGATGACGGAGGACCTGATGCAGGACTGGCTGGAGGTGGTGTGGCGGCGGCGGACGGGCGCGGCGCCCAAGCAGCGCGGGATGCTCATCGTCAACGGCTTCCGCGGCCACGCCACCGACTCGGTCAAGAGCTCCATGGAGAGCATGAACACCGACATGGTGATCATCCCCGGCGGCCTGACCTCGCAGCTGCAGGTGCTGGACGTGGTGGTCTACAAGCCGCTCAACGACAGCGTCCGGGCCCAGTACTCCAACTGGCTGCTGGCCGGCAACCTGGCGCTCAGCCCCACGGGCAACGCCAAGAAGCCGCCCCTGGGTCTCTTCCTGGAGTGGGTCATGGTCGCCTGGAACAGCATCTCCAGTGAGTCCATCGTCCAGGGCTTCAGGAAGTGCCACATCTCCAGCAACTTGGAAGACGAAGATGACGTCCTGTGGGAGATCGAGAGCGAGCTTCCAGGAGGCGGGGAGGCGCCCAAGGAATGCGAGGCGGAGGCGGCAGCGGAGGGCAACTGACCTGAGGGGAGAGCCCAGGTAATGGGGGGCCCCGAGGACCACTTGGCGCCTCCAGTGACAGCCTCTTCGGGTTCCCCAGACACCCCTCCTCTTGCCGCTACTGTCTCCTGTTCCAAGAGCTCTCTAGCCTGGGGTCAGGGCGCCACCGACACCGGGCCACGGGCTTCTCCCTGACATCAGCCTGCGGTTGCCTGGCTTATCTGTGGGTGTTGGACCGGAAGCGCTTGTACCGTACCTAAAATGAACAGAGTCAGCTACCAGAATATTTCCTCTGAGCGCCGTCCTGCGCGAATTGTTTGGGCCTGGAAGGATATAGTCTGACGTTGCTCATTCAAGCAAAAAGTTTTGTCCTGAAGCCAACTTTTCTTCTTTCCCTTATAAATCATGTGGAGCATTTAGGGCCGGGTTATGTTATCTGATGCCCTTGGAGCGACTGTGCTCCCTTTCTGGGGCCTGTAGGGCCGTCATGGGGGAGAGCAGGGTGCTGTGGGCCTCGGCTCTCCGTCCCGGAGTGGTCCGCAGAAGCCCACTGGGGCGTGAGAACGGTAGCTTAGGCTTGCTTTTCCCTAGGAATTCAGAGGTGTTTTCGAAGGTCATCTTCGTCTCCTAGTGACCTTCACGTGGATGGAGGGAGCAGTTGCAGTAATTTCTTGTAGTCCACTGACGTCTGAAGGGAGAAATTTCTAAATTGAATCTTTGCACCAAAAAAAGAAAACAGGGCACATATCTAGGACTACAGTGAGTAAAGTCCAAGGACTAGGACAATAGGCCTGGAATTTTCAGAGTTGAATATAGAAGGGGAGCAGCTTTAAGAGGAGGCGGGGGGTGGGACTGACAGATGACACCGGTGACGGTTCACCAAAGTGAACCAGTGGAGGGGAGCCTCCACCCCCCACCCCCACCCCCCGCCACCTACACAGCTCGAGATGAGGGACCAGCCCACCAGGGACAGATTCATTTTACCCTCTTGCTTTCATGTGCCTAATGGTCAGTTCATTTGTTTGCAGAGACACAGTTCAGTATGAAAGATCATCCCTGCTTTCACCGTCGACCTAAAACTATTTTGAGGGTCTTGGTCCTTCTGTAGCGCAACTACCTGGTTCCGTCCTCCTTGCTTTTTTCTCGAAGCAAATGCTGACAAGTCTTGCGGCCCGAAGTCCAGGAGCGACTCCGTCTCCGCCCTGCCCCCAAACCCAAGTGTACTCATGCTGCTGGACGCCAGGGCGGTGCTGAGACCCTCGGTGACCGTGGGCCCGGGAGGGGTTCTTACTGTTGCATTCGAATCTCCGAAACTGCTTTCCCCCGCCTCGTGTCCCCTTCCCTTTCCCTCCGCGAACTTTGCCCCCCTTTTCTGCTAACCACTATACAAATCACACTTGGGCTTATGGGTTTTCATTCTTTTCTCATCTTAGCTTTTTTTCCCCTTTTAGGCATTTTTTAAATTTCCTAAGCTCTTGCTACCAGAAGAGGAAAGGGAGGAGACAGGGCTAGGCTGCAGCTGGGAAGGTAGGCGTGTACGCCTGCTATCATTCGTGACTTCTTGCCCGGCGGGACCGCCAGCAGCCCTCTGTACGGTGTCTGCCGTCTGGTGAACGGAAGACGTGAGGGAAGTAGTTAGGGATGTCAGTAAACAGGAGATTTAGGAGGGGACAGATGGGCATAAAATTGCCCTTTCCTCATCTGTTCGGAAATCTGACTAATGGAATAATTATGTTCGTTAAAATGTATACGATTTCTAAAATCCAAGGGTTATTTCACACTGAGGTTCTGTTTGCCAGCAAATGGAACTATTTGAAACAGGTGAGGAGGAGAATCCTCGAGAATATTCCTCAGTGTGGATGCACAGGGTGCAGCAAAAGGCCACAGGGCTCTGGACAGCAGCCTGTGTACCCTATCCTGTGACATAGCCCAGCCCCGCTCCCCATCCACAAAGTGTCAGAAAAGGTGTCTGGGACCCTTGATTTCAGCAGAGACGATGATTAGAGAAGAAATGGCTTCTGTCTCTCTCTCTCTTTTTTTTTTTTTTAAAGAGACTAATCCATGTGTCCATCAAAAAAAACAAAAAACAAAACAAAACCTGTAAATATGAAGGAACAAAGGTATTTCCTGGAGAAGAGACCATTTATTCAACACCAACAAGAGACTCAGATGGGCCCAACTCTGCTGGTGTCTGTCCTTTCTGTGGAGCAAACCTCAAGTCAGTGTTTTCTTTTGCCTTTAAAAATGCTTCTAACCTGTATCCACACAGGTCAAGACTGCAGAGAAGGTTTTGTGGAAATGACTCCTTTATGTATCCCTGCCCCTCACAGATTTCCTCTTTTGGAAAAAGGAGATACTAATGATAACAAAATCCAGATACGCTGGCCTGGCGCCAGCAGATGGCTTTTCTAAAGACAAACTAGGTTCCAGGAAGATACAGGTTAGAATAAACTGTGCTGTTTTATTTATCTTCCCAATCTGATTGGCAGCTAGAATTTTTTAGGATCCTCTTTAATGGCCCCACTGTGTCGTTAGACTTGATGATAGGGCAGCACTTGGTACACAAGCTCTTGTGTTTCTCGGCTGCCTGAAGACGAAGTCACCGTAAATTATCTGCTGTCTACATGGTACGAGGCTCCTTGACTCATCTGATACTTGTTTTGTTGACTTCTTTAATATTTTTATCACGGGGGTATGAGAGGACATGGGCCTTTAGCCACAGCTGTTTCAAGACTTCTAATCTCCTTCTATCCCGCAGGAATAGATGGGAGGTCTTTGAATTTTTACATTATTACAGTAATTTGCATTCCCACGTAAGCTGTTACAAAAACATTCCTTCCAAGCTCTCTGTGCTACAGAAAACATGCCAGGACCTTATAGACAAAGCCATTGCTAGCAATGTCATTCCAATGTCAGCTCTGAATAATAGACTACCATAACCACTTTTCCTCCCTGTAGACTCAGCTCATTTATCTATTATACTGTTCTGGGCATCTTGAAACACCTATTTCTACTCAGGTACTCATTTTCCTATTAGTGATTCGCCTTTCTCGTATTTTTTAAAACCAGTTTTCCTCCAAGGGCACGGGGGGATATTTCACTTAGTTTCTGGTAACTGAGTAACTTTCGGTATGTGAATTGTTTCTCCCCATTTGCTTTCACCTGTACTGAATTCCTTGTTATCTTCAATGGCATCCAGATCCAGCTACTTATCATTCCAGAAGTTTCCATCCCCTCCACTTCGACTTAATTTATCCTCTACTGTCCTGGTTCCTGGCCCTTCCTCTTTATGTTCTGTTTTACTTGTTTCAGGAGCTTAAATGATTTTATAAGACCTAATTTTGGGTTCCTGCTTTGGAGCCATAGTTTTCTTACAGAGAAGAGCAGAAAATGGGTTCAACTCCTATTTCATTCCACCAACACCTTCTTGAGTCTCATCATCAGCTGATAGATGATGCCTTACAGGTTGCATAGCACTGGAACTTTCCTAGAGTAATGGCTCTACTGTCAGGGTTTTTCTGGGCTCATTCTTCCACTGACTTAATTATGATCTATGCTTAACGGAGTCCCAGTACAACTATTTTGCAGAACGGCTATTACCCTAGAACTACTATAGCACATATTGAGACATAGATGTACTTCCCAGTAGGTAGAAATTGACCCCGACAATAAACTTTGATAATAAAGACAATAGGCTGTCATGGTTTTATTTATTATTTACCTGCTAGCAGTGTAACTCAAACTATGAGTTACACTTTATTCTCCATTCAGTTTGGGGTGTGTGTGTGTGTGTGCGCGCGCGCGTATGTATATAATATCCTTGAATCGGAGAAGTGTCTGTTCGTGGGTTGGCAATATAAATGTTGGTGCCTGAGGACAGAGGAAAGAAATCCGATATATGTGGTTTTAAACTGAATTAAAAGTCTGGGGGTTGGCGGGCTGAAGGGAGGTCTGGCATGAAAAGCTTTTTTCTTTTAAAGATTTTATTTATTTGAGCAAGCACAAGCAGAGGGAGAGGGAGAACCAGACTCCCCACTGAGCAGGGAACCTGACACAGAGCTCGATCCCAGCACTCGGGGTGCCTGGTTTTACGTAGTGATACACCTGTAGCTAAAGGACAATTACTGAGGGTCCTGCCAGGAAAAATTAGCTTTAAGTCGGAAATTATCTCGTTTCTAACAGCTTTTTCCTCATTGGGAGAGTTATTTTTCTAAGCTCTTGGTAATAAGCAGTCACGATTTCACTCAGGATCCCAGAGTTGGCAACAGTTAAGAGTTGGAGCCAACCTTTGGTGGAACAGAGGTGTTCAAATCTTTCAGAGACTCCCTTGAAAAATCCCAAGTATCCCTCTACCTTCGATCCCACCTTTCCACTTTCCAAAATGATTCTTGAGGAAGACCGGCATGAAAAGCAGATTTTCATTTAAGCCCAAAACACATGAGAGAAAGGGTGTCCTCTGGTGGCCTGTGGTCCCACCAGAGCAGGTGACCTTGATGTAGGCAGGCCGGATCCTAGAGAGCACCAGCGACTTGCTCCCTGGAAGCCGTCACTGCGACAGGCAGCAGGACATGGCTGAGGCCCCGGCTGCTCTCCATCGAAGGACTGCATAAAGCTTTACGTCCCCGGATGTACAGACGGCCCAAAACAAAGCCACTACATTCACTAGGTGTCACTGCAAATTTTTCTCAATCTAAAAAATTACCTAAAATTCTGAAGGACTTCTCAGACTTGTGCCAAGAACTGAAACCAGGGTGTTTTTAGTTTACACATCCCAAAAGGAAGAAATGGCATACTGAAGTCGGAACCCATTCTTTAATGTTTCGCATCTAGCGCATCCCTCTGCAAAGTCTGCTAAGATCTCAGAGAGCTGGGCTGTTCAAACTTCTGTAGGAGGCAGTTTTCCTTGTATGTTTATTTTAATAAACACACAAAAAGAAGTTTTCTCCTGAAAGGTTTATTTGTCACATTTAAAGTACAAAATCAAATACACAGATCCAAATACTGAACCATGTGAACAAGTCCGTCGATACATAGATCACGTAGCCCTACACAGCCCATCCAAACATTCTAGCATAGCCCAATACTATCTTCTGAGTAAAAAGCATCACTTCTAAAAAAAACAAACTTTATTATTAGTAACACTGCCAAATGTAAATTATTTTCAGTTTATCATTTGATAAAGGATAGAAACATACTGCAGAGGAACTGGGGAATTTCTAAGTATAAATCTAGTATGTGTATGTGGGCCTTTTAAAACATATTCTATAGGAATAGTCAGTAGATGGACTTGCCGACCAAAGTCCTTGGGCATATCAACTATAAAAGAAACAAGTTATAAGAAAAAACTTTGTAAGATTAATTATATTCGAGGTTTTTGTTTTGTTGTTGTTGTTTTGGTTTTTAATGCAAAAAAAGGACTTTGTCTAACAGCACAGCATTTCTAGGTCCTATTTTCTATGGAGTTGTAATGAACTTTGAGGGAGACACCTATATCTGTTAAACTGGTCACTAAAGGAGGTCTATGATTTTTAACACTGTGTGGATTATTTCAACCAAAATGCAAGAGCAGTTCTTTAGAAGAAAGGCAGAGATGTCAGACTTGCCAGGTATAGAATATATGCGGCCACTGAAAACACAGATGTCCCTGCTGATCATGGGGACTAAGTTATAACAGCTTCTTTGTTCTAGGATGTCATCTACCTCACGTGTAGACCACAGGATACTAAGCCTCAGATGCCCAAAAACCTTTCCAATCCAGGCACAGAATTTTTTCAGTGCTTCCTCCCATAACTGAGAACACACACACATACAGAGACATGGGTCATGAGCAAAGTCAGATTTATATTAATGGCTTCACAGTAGCAACACAAAATGTACTCAGTGTCACATTTCCATAGGAAAATTTATATTTACACTGTACACTTCAGCCTTGAAATGTGGACCCCAAAAACATCCAATTCTCAACAACCAATGAATTCGCTGAGGGTCCCGTCCCCTCAGACCGCCCTAACTCAGCAGAGCGACAGGCCTTCGTTGGCCGCCAGGCGCTGGCGGTGGACTTTGTCCTGCCGCAGTTCTTCGTGATTGGGGTGCCAGAGCTTCATGATGATCCTTTCTATGTTGAGAGCGTAGACGGTATGTGTAGGAATGACTTCCCTGTGCACCTGTGATTCAAATATTTGCATGTTTCCGATTTCGCTTCAGTGTATGTATTTTTCCAACATATAAAATTAAAAAGGGTTCTATCCACAAACACACACAAAAGTTGCACAAACCTACTGACGACAAGCCAGAGTCTAATGAAGCTCCAACTAGATAACAAGAAAACAAGTAACAAGCCTCTGAAATAGGAGTAAGGGAACAGAGGATTTTTTTTTTTCTTTTCTTTCTTTTGCGGGGCATGTGGGGTCTGGGAGAGGGAAGGAGGGAGGAGGAAGGAAGCCTGGACCCTGGATCTGAAACATGAAGGTAGTATGAATGGCTTTAATGAACTAAAAACGGAAAACCAAAACCAGGAAGAGGAAAGGCTACTGAATATCTTCGTAAACTCGCAGAAACTTTGAACCTATCCCTAAATCTAGGCCAACCCGAAGGGGCCAAGAGTTACCTGCAGAGCTTCGAAAAGGTCGTACATGTTGACAGGAGGCAAAGAGGCGGGCAGAGTGTCCCCGGAGCACGCCAGGAGGAGGGCAGCCTGCTGCTCCGCGTCATCGGGGGGCGGGTAGGAAGCGGGATTCTGACCGGCACAAGGAGCAGAAAAGGCTGGAGGACTGGAAACAAAGCCAGTAACTAGGAAGGAGACAACTGAACAACTAGAATAGAAATGGACTTTAATACATCTTATTAAAAATATCTTCAAATGAACGAGAAACCCAATTACAAACCCAATTAATTTTTAGCTAGTATATACATCAGTAGCCCATAATTTACATTTTTAAAGGCAGCCCATCTGTCAAGCTGGAAACAGAATGCAGAGCAACTACACTTACACTCCTCTCTCCACAATGTTAAAATATTTACTAAGCTCAGGACACTGAGCCAAAATTGTTTCCTGCCCTTGAAGTGCTTCTAGTCCAGGGGGTGAGGGGCGCAGGGGTGGCGACTTAATTAATTAAAGGAAAATGAAATTGAAACACTGACGAGAGAGGAAGATAAAATGTAACTGGAGACAATAGGACTGAAAAATAACATCCAAGAAAAGAAGATACAGCACAGAATAAGCAATAAGCAAAAATGGAGGATGGAGAAAATCCACATCCTGCCAATTTCCCAAAACAGGACCTAGATAGAGTACCAGCAGGGACGGCAGGCACAATTTTTATATCCTAAAACTGTAGGAGATGACCTACACAATTCGGAAGACCATCCCAGAGGTAACACAACAGTGAGGAGGTAACTCAGGAACGCGCAGAAGCGGGGTATGAGAGTGGGTAAGGGCATCAGGAAAGCCAGCCCTGCTGGGGACGAAGCAGCCGGCAGCGAGGCAGAAGCCCTCCAGGGACCGGCCAGCGGGGAGAGAGGGCAGCTCAGGAGGCCTGGCGGGGTCAGGAACACTACTCCCAGCATTCAGCCACTACAAGGAGCCCCCCCCCAGCCCCCTTTGTTGTTTTGTTGTTGTTGTTTCCTAGAAAAGAATGGCTTACAAAAGAGAACAAGTACTCCCACACAGATAGGCCTGAATGCGACTGAGCATGGAAACCTCACACCCGGCAATCTGAGTACAAGCGGTGCTCTTCGGAGGGCCCGTGTGAGCCACCTCAAGGTCTTCAGCCATGAAGGAGAATCTGGTTCAACCCCTCCGCGTGCTGTCAACACTTCGCTGTGTCCAACTCTTTCTCAGCCTCCCGCCCTTCACCCCGTCCTACCACACCTTCTACCTTCCCTGCCCGTTAGTTCTCCGCCGACGTCCCTCCCAGCCGCCTTCCCAGTCACACTTTGCTCTCGGAACGCGTACCTTCCCGTCATCTCCCTGACCAACCAGCCAACTGGCGCTCAAAGAAATTCAGTCACTTCAGTCACCACGAGAAAAATGACATCACTGCTTTTTCTTTCCCAAAGGCTTAAACTCTGGACTAAACTATTTGCTGGGAAGGAAGAAGGGAAGGTAGGGGTGAAGACAGACCCCACAGGGATAGATGAAAGGTCATCCAGGTCATCTCATCAAGCGAAGACTCAGGCGGTTACAAGTCCCGGGAGCCGTCCCCGGAGGGCGGTCAGAGGAGTCCCGCAGTCGCGGGCCGAGACCAGGTCTGCCAGGAGCAATGGGACCCAGTAGGCCACTGTCTGGAGCTACCGCCACGGAAGCCACACAAGGAGGCAGAGAAACACCTCCCAGCCCTCCTCCCACCACCGAGCCACCCAACCCTGACCCCACAGTGACAGGCGCGCTTCCGACGGAGCGCAGCCCCGCTGCTACCCCCGGGCGGGGCCGGCGCTCAGGAGCCCTGAGAACGCACCGCCCCAGGGCACCACTCCAGTGCGCTTCGGAAGATGCCAGGCACGAGGCACTCACGTCGAACCACACGTGGCAGCCTCGCCAACTTCGCCTCTGATAAACAGCACCAAGTACTTCACCAGTTACCAAGCAAGGATGCAGCTCCAGAAAACAAACCGCCCTGCTCTCAAGGGTACTTAGACTTACAGAAACGTAGTAACCAATCATTCACCAGCGGTGGGACACACGACGGGAGCACACCTGCTAGAAAGAAGGGCTGCGCGATCACAAGAAACCCCATGTACCTCTCTATTAAGTTGTTGTACGCCACGACACTGTTCTTCAGGTAAGGCTGTGGGGTCACGTTACTCCCAAAGGCATATTTAAAATGACCGTCACGTAACCGATAAGCTTTCCTTCTGGACACAACAGATGTCAATATATCTTTCAGGTGATTCTGTGAAAACAAGTAAAGAAAGGAGAACAGCATGAACTCCTGTTTAAAAGCAAATCATAAAACTTCCATTGACTAAAAAACGTTTACTAGTGTTCAGTGGACGGAGGCACGAGACAGGCTGGCATATGGTGGAACCAAATGAAGGTTTACCAGGGAGCCACACGAAGGAGGGAGCCGCGCTATTTTTATTTAGTTCTATTTAATAGGGGCTTGCTCTACACGTAATTTATTAAAGAAGTTGTTTATACCCTAAAACAGGCTCCTTTTTCAAAAAAAAGAATTTTCAGATAGCTTTAAATGAAAGTACAAAAAAAATTCCATGAAACTTTTTAAAGGAGGCTTTAAAAATAAGACAAGAAGTTTCAAGATCTAAGATTTATTGGTTATAATGCTCAATCTAGTAAAATCCTTGCAAGAAAAGAACCTTGGCTCTCTCAAAAGCCACATGTACAACAGATATCTAGGAAATAAGCAAAAAATCAGGTATTTAGTATCTCTTTATGAGCACCAAGTACATAAGAGGGGAATGGAAAATGTCTGTGAAAATAAAGAGACAGAGCTGGCCCCAGCCTACTGCTAGCAACGGCGGAGTCGGGATCAGGCCTGGTGTTTCAACTACACCAGTAAGATCATCTCATACCCAGGCCTGAATGATGTAAACTGTCATTTCCACACAGAATTCATTTAATGTTTACAACTTCATGAGACAGCTCTTATGATCTTTGAGGTGCATGTGAGGAAGTGGGGCCCCCAAGTATTGGGGATTACCCAATATCGCCCGGCATACCCGGGACTACAGACCCAGTATACCTTGTCCAGTAACTGAATGCATGAAGTGGATGGATCAGTGGAAGATGTGGTGAGGTGAGGCAAGAATCCCACTGCTTGGAAACCAAGTCTAATGCTCTTTAAATGCTGTGCCACAGCAAACACCAGTGATTTTAATCTTTACGATTCTCAAACTCTTTTTTCCCCTTAAAACGGTTTCCCTGTTAAACACCAAGTCAAGTACAAGTGTTATGCCCTAATTAACCTTTCTGAAGAGCTTAGGCTGTTAACTGAAGGCAACTGCTTGGACCATGGGGTGTTTCCCTCCACCAAAGAAAACAATTTCAAGATGACAACTCCGAGATGGCGACATTTTGGTTCTTTTCTTGCAGTCCCAACTTTCAACAACACACACAAGCTCGTTACACGCAACCTGTAAGATTGTTCCTGTCACCGGCAAACTAACCTCCACGGCATAGACAACAGCTGAGACCGCCTCCTCCGTGACGTTGTCCAAGCCGTGCTCGTAAGCGGTCACTATCATCCTCCCTTCAAGCTGACCCCGAGTGGGAAGCATCATTGTGTGGGAACAAAGTTTCAAGTCATCATCATCTTGGGGATCCTTTGCCACAAACTGCTGGGCTCCCGAGAGGGGATTTTGAGGCTGGAATCTATGCTACGGGTAAGAAAACTTTTCAAAATTATTCATCACAGTGGCAAGCAATAATGCAAAGAAAAGTAACCAATTTACGGCTTGAGATCCCACAAATTAATGCCACCAAAACCATACCACAGGGTGTTAAAAAAACATTAGTAACTCATGCACAAATAATCACAGTCACACCCATTACATAGTAATAACGCAGACATGAGCTAACGGGAACGGTGGCAGTGCGCACAGTGGTCTGTTCTGTTCAGTGAACACCTGGGTAATCACAGAAGATATGGCTCTGTGCTTAAAAATACAATTAGGGGAAAGGAGAAAATATAGAACTATTTTTAAACAAGTCAGAGTATACTTGTAAGTAAGCAAATTCTGAAAGTAGAAATAGAGAGTAATACTCCAATTACGCTCTAAAAGCCGAGCCAACCAACATAACCTCTAATAACAGGTATTGCAAGAGAACACCAGTGTAACTACTTTATATCATCTTCTACTTAAAATCCTCAACACAGAATCTCGCTAAGACATATCATTCTAATTATTTAAAATAGCTTTTCTTGGGGCACCTGGATGGCTCAGTTGGGTAAGTGCCCGTCTGACTCTTGATTTCAGTTCAGGTCATCATCTCAGAGTCATGAGGTCAAGCCCCAAGTAGGGCTCTGCACCCAGCAAGGAGCCTGTCTGAGATCCTTTCTCCCTCTGCCCCTCCCCTGGCTCCTAGAAGAGCACGTGTGTGCACTCTCTCTCTAAAATAAATAAATAAATCCTTAAAAAAATAAAATAAACTAGTGTTTCCCAATCTTGTCCCACCCAAAAAACTTCTGCCTTCCTCGGGTACATCCAGACAGCCCATCTGGTCTCTCCATCATCGGTGGGAGATAAGCTGCTGGTAGCGAATATGACCTGTCCCCATTTAAAGTTTGTATTACAGAAGGAACACTGGTTGTTTTTCATTTTCCAAGTATAAAACTGTATTTTATATCAAATATCCCTTTCTAAACCAAGGTACGCTTCTCTGGAGATACTGATGCCCTCTGGATTGAATACGATTTATAGAAAACACAAAGCAAAGGTAGCAATAAATGTTTGTTGATGTTAATCAACAAACCTATCAACAACCAGTCAAATCTATAAAAGGAATACTTCTGAGAAACTTTCTTCCCCAATACGAACAAAAAAAGCAAGTTATTCTAAAATGTTTACAAGTGTTACAGCCAAACCCCTTCATCAACCCCTGCTGATCCCCAGAGGCTCAGGGCCTAGCTGGGCATCACCAGGATCCTGCCAGAGACCTCCAGGCGTCCTGTAGCCAGGGAGCAGAAGTCTTCAATGGGTGAAACACTATTCATTCCACAAAAATATCTTAAGAGGAGAAAGAATACAGGCATACCTTTTGAATCATTAAAAAATCATGAGGTACTAATGAAAACCTATTAATATTTATGTTGTAACAAACTAGAACTATAAAAACTCAGACCACTTGGGACTCAGAATCTTTGAAACTCTCATCAACTTCAAATACAGTAACATCTTTGCCCCTGAATCATGGCCCCCCTTTTTCAACTCTACTACCAGTATTTTAAGATTTATTTAGAAATGAAAGCCAGTTTCATCACACCAGCATTTAAATCAGTTGTTACCAAGATCTATCGAATAACAACCTACATCAAATTTCTGACGAACAGAAGAAAGCTTTTTCTTCCCCTTTGGTTTTCCAGGTTTAGCTGCAGAACCCCCTGTCCAGGGCAAAGATCCAGCACCCTCTGTGCGAGAGAAAAATTATAACCGTAAGAGAAAATAATGACAGTTGTCAACTGCTAAGTTTGCTTTCATTTTGGGCTAAAAAAGTATGGAATGCTCAAGTAATGAAACTAAATAATAAATGCTTAAATTCAGATCTTCTCTTTCTACTTTCTAAACAAAATTATGAATCCTCTCAAATCGTGTTTTTTCAGCTGTAACCAAACTTATTTCTTTATGAAGACAAACTTGTTTTTTCTATTTTAATTAATGTTTATTGGGTGCTTTCTTTGCTTATGAGTAGCAGTAGTATCAAAAAAGGACAGAATTTTCTAGTTCAAGATGGCGAACAGAGCACACAAATCTCCTCTCTCTTCCAAGACCAACTAAAAATGGTAATAGTGAAAAGGAAACAGCATGTATCCACGACGGTGACAAAAAGGAAGGCGAGTGAAACAAGATGAGAGCCCAACGAACTCCAGCAATGAGTTAAAGAGGGGCGCCCGGGGGGCCCAGAGGGTTAAGCCTCTGCCTTCCGCTCAGGTCATGATCTCAGGGTCCTGGGATCGAGCCCCCCATCGGGCTCTCTGCTCAGCGGGGAGCCTGCTTCCTCCTCTCTCTCTACCTGCCTCTCTGCCTGCTTATGATCTCTCTCTCTCTGCCAAATAAATAAATAAAATCTTTTAAAAAAAAAACAAAAAACCAATGAGCTAAAAAGGTGCTAAATTACAAGCAGACACACGGAAGCCGTAATCCAGCAGTAACCTAGGCTAGGCAAGGTTGGGAAATGCAGAAAGCAGTCAACCTGCACAGCAGAAATCCACAAAGTCTGGATTTGGAGAAGGTGAGTACAGTGGAAACCGGAAGGGTCAGTAAGGTTAGAAACAAGATTAACGGAAGGTCTGTATTCAAAAATTGCATACACAAACCCCTTCCCTCACCCCTAGCAGTGTGCTCGGTACAAAATAAAAATGCAGCGTCCCCTGTTCAAACATTTACAATTTTCGAGCAACCATGGTAGAGCCCTAAGCCAAGTAAGGGGCCCTTCGGAGTTCATGGGCAGTTCACAGGCCCTGAAGCCAGCCCAGCGCAGTGTTTATAACACCAGGGGGAAGGGGCGGGGTGGGGAGGGCAAGAGGATGGTGAACGCTCCCCTAGCTAAACGGAACAAAACTTCTGGGCTATCCTGAGGTCGTTGGTACAGATGCTGGCAGCCCAGAGCACAACTCTCCGCGTGCTGACATGTGAGGAGCCCCAGCCGAGCTGGCCTCCCGTCAGCAGCCGCTACAGCAAAACCCCCAGGCGTCGTATGCTTCACTCTTCAACATGCGTCACCAGACATCGGACGATCATCTGTAACATGATCTGAAAGCCCAAGCTCAACAAACAGAAAATGGAGGTCCCAGACTAAAGAATTCAGGCAACACAAAGGACTTCAAATAATTTCTAACTGGGGTCTTCAGAGAAGTTTGAAAAGATGTATATCCATAAAACAAAAAGAAGGTATTGTAAAAATTGCTGAATTAAAGAATGCACTGGAGGGACGCTTGGGTGGCTCAGTGGGTTAAATGTCTGCCTTCGGCTCAGGTCCTGATCCCGGGGTCCTGAGATCGAGCCCCGAGTCGGGCTCCCTGATCCGTGGGAAACCTGCCTCCCCCTCTCCCTCTGCTGCTTCCCCTGCTTGTGTTCTCTCTCTCTTTCAAATAAAAAAATATAATCTTAAGAAAAAAAAAGACCGTCTGTATCATTTCTTTCTAACCATGAGTGTATGTATAGTTCTGAGGCTAAAAAAAAGGCAAAGTAATCCAAGCTCATACAGTACACTTGAAAAATCCCCCTCCAATTTTAATAAGATAGGGGAAAAAAAAGGCCACTCATCATCTAAGCAAAAACATTACTTCCATTTTGATGTTTTTTGAAGAATGAATTTTTAAAGCTTTAAAAAAAATACTCCAAGTCTGTCAGCTAAAAAAGAGCTATCTGGACACTTACGATGAGTACTGAGTACAGAACTGTTGAATCACTATATTGTACACCCAAAACTGACATAGCACTGCATATTAACTAGACTGGAATTAGAAAGTAGCGGGGGGTGGGGGGGGGGGACTGTTTGGGAAGTCAAGTTCCTCCTCTCCACCACTTCCAATGTCTTTTTGGAACACCCAGTCTCCTGGATGAGGTCAGCCGATTGCGGACGATTCCCAGCAAAGCCTACTCCTGCCGGAGGGGCCTGGGCATTGGGTGACGCTGCTGATGTGTGACCACAGTCCCAGCGAGGACGCACCGCACAGTGAGTGAGGTCGGGCCGGCAACAAGGCCAGCTTTCCCGCAGCAGGCAGATTTCAGTGCGGACCCAACGCTTCCACTTACTGGTCGCAGAAGGTGTCAGTTAAGTTTTGCTTTTTATTTCCTTTTGTTTTCTCTAAAGTTTCCTAATCCATAAAAAAGGAGGCTAATACCTACCCTAAACAGCTGTTGTGAAGGTTAACAAGAATGACTGACCGTGTCTGTTGCACTGCAGTCGCTCTATCAATATTACGAAAATCATTTTTTCCTGCCTAGCTTAGAAAAACAGAAAACCCACCCCTAAGTAGTATACGTACAAAGAACTATTTCTATTTTTCACTTTTAAATCATCTCTTTGATGCCAGCAACCATTAATTTCATTAATTCATTCATTAATTTCATTAATGGTTGTAGGCCTGATAGAGAAGTAACCTCTCAAATTCCAAATGTTTCATCCTTTATTTTAAAATAAGCAGTAACAAACATTCATGCCTATCAAAGGCTTTATTTAGTTAAAATCAGCCACTTAACACTTTCTAATACCACTCCATGTTTGTTTGGCAATTTCTTTTTTTACTTTCAAGAGTACTTTTTCACTGTTCTCTTGTATGCTTTTTAATATATATCTGTAGGGCAAATCTTACTGTATTTTGTAAGTGTGAAAGCAAGAACACCGAATAATTACCTATCCCACCTAAGCCAGTGGAAAAACCTCAACTTGCGCCTAAGTCTCTTGACTCCTCTCAGCCAGGGTTTTTACTCCCGGTCCCACCACTCACCCTTTCCACGCACTTTTTAGAACACACGGACATGAAAAGCACGATCTAGGTCTCACCATGTTGGCTTTCCTGATAAATTAAATTTTACACAGAGGAGTGGATCGCCTCTATGACCCAACTAGTTGAAGTCCACCCCTGTCTGAAGGAAACAGAACATGAGAAATCGGACACCCGTGACCACGTGCAGCACGGGGCGGGTGGGCTCGGGGAAACAGCCCCGCCTGACCCCACTCCCCACAAACAAACGCTCACTGTTCACTACTCTGCACCAACGATAGCTTTTCCAAGTGTGAGGACTCGGCCTGGAGGAGGTTCCATGTGAACGCTTTCTCATACAGCAGAGGTTAGCAGAGGGAAATGACAGAAAGTTCTAGTAGTCACTTCTATATAAAGATGGCCGTCACAATCACCACGGGTCCTTTAAAAACAAAAATACTCAATCTACAGCAGGAGGGCCCTATAAATCCCAGTTTTTAACAAGAGCTCAGGGTAAGTTTTACTGCAAGGCAAATTTTTAATGTATTTAAATTATTTATTTTCAACTACTTGATTCAAGCAAGATGGTTCAAAGAAGTGACTTGCACCGCTTTAGCAAAAAACCAGTAGTCACTGTTTCTATCTATACCTATTCAGGGCGAAGTGACAGGACCAGCTTCTACCTACCCCCCAAAGGCAGCTCTCACCTTCCAGGTGCTACTCTCCTCCTTGAGCATGTAAGTGAGACAGTCCAAGTCCAGGTCTTCACCCCATGAGGTGGCTTCCCCTGCACCTAACCCTCACTCCCCTTCCCTGTGTCACGGAAACCCGCTGCTGACACCCGCTGCCCTCCGCTTCGGCATCCTGACTGCCCACCCTCTTCCTGTGCGTCCTTCGTTGAAGTCATCCAAAATCAAGCTGAGCGGAGAGTAAAGACCAAAGTCAATCTAAGCGCAGGGAAATCACCGGCTTTACGAAGGTTCTAAGAAACAGGCTGCACCTGTGTAATAAAGGTTTTCTTCTGAGCGGTTCAAAGATCATTTCCTTTTTGCGCAACAGATGTGTCTGTTAAAGGAAACTAAAGCCCGGTGCTCAGGGGCTTTGCTGACGGACGTCCCTGGAAGTATTTCCACTCCCTTACCTGGTGTAGACACCAAAATCTGACAACGCGTCAGAATAGCCAGGAGGAAATCGTTGTGAGAATGGACTGAAAAAGGGAAGATTATCATAAGTCAAATACAAAATATTTAAATCGTAAGGAAACCATTATTTGACTTTGGATTATCACCTACCCTGCCATTCTTTACACTTTATTTTTAATATTCATAGTATTAAAATAATCTTACATACCACTAAAACCCCAATTTTATTTTTTTAACTGAGAAGACTACAAAATATATTGCAATTTATTACTGCAATTACTTATTTGCCATTTATTACAAGTCTGGGAAAACTTCAGAACAGTAAAATAACTCCCCAGATAATTATTTTACCATTATCCTGTGTGAGAAGTCTATGAGCTTCAAGGTCAAACTCTTCTTTGCTGATCTTCTGCTTGAACCACAACTTTAAGTTAGCCCAGTATCTGCAAAGGCAGAAGCAGTATTAAGAACCAAGGGGTCTGCTTCTTTCCGAAATTCACCTTACCTGCTCCAAAACCCAGGGCGGGAAATTTTGCATTCCCTACCGTATAATACGCTCAGTTGTGTTCCTCTCCCCAAATTTGTATGTTGAAGCCCCAGCCCCCAGCACCCAGGAAGTACTTTAAAGCCTTTAAAGAGGTAATTAAATTAAATTAGCATCTTCAGGGTGGGCCCTCAGCCCATGTGATGGGCATCCTTGTAAGAAGAGATTAGGACAGAGACACACACACACACACACACACACACAACCAGACAGTGGCCATCTACTAGCCAAGGGGAGAGGAGTCAGAAAAAACAGCCCTGATGACACCTTGAAGCCAGACTTCCACCCTCCTGAAGGATGAGAAAACGAGTGTCTGTTGTTTAAGCCGCCCCCCTGAGGTATTTTGTTATGGCAGCCTTGAAAGCCAACACACCTAGGAATCAGAATACCGACAGAAGGAGAAGGAAGAAAAAAGTTTTTCCCAGAAGTGACTGGCAGGTAGTCACATAATTGGGTTCATGAATGAATTAGTCAAAACCACAGCTGTACCTTTCGTTCCTCACTGTTAATCTTTCTAAAAGATTACCCTCCAGAATTCTACATTTAAGATTTATATTTTAAAAGTATTATTATTAAAGGTATTAACTTAAATATGAATTTCAGATATGCATTCTCATTATTAACTACCGTTAATAATACATATATTTGAAAGCAGCTGAGAGATCTTAAAAGTTCACAAGAAAAAGCTTTGTAACTATGTATCATGACAGATACTAACTTACTGTGATAATCATTTTGCAATTTACATAGAATACTTGTCGCACACCTGAAACTAATGTCATGTTATATGTCATATGTCAATCATCCCCCAACTAAAAAAAAAAAGATCTATATTTTAAAAGGTGTATGTTTTATGGGTTGGGAAAGGGTCATTCATTCTGATCCTATAACCTCCTTCCCTTCAAATGAACTCGTTTTAATCTATCAGCTGAAGTAATGAGTTTCTAAATTGCCTCACCACGAAGAAAACACCCATGGGTAGGAGAAACCTAGTGGTTTTTAAAGTGAAAACCAACCACTAATCATAAAAGGTTCCAGTTAACTAGCAGGAAAAAAAAGAGTGAGAGAGAGATTTGATCCTTTATACCTAGATTAGAAATAGGAGTAAAATACGACTTTCCACATCCACAGCCCCTGATTCAGTGCTCAAGGAAGCTGCCCCTTCCTTATGAAGCCGAAAGAAGAGTCACTCAGTCCATGTCTTAGAATCACTTACAATTCACACTTAGCTACTTTCTGATGCTCACTTGAGTTCCTGACAGAAAAGACAAAAAAAAAAAAAAAAGATTTCTAAACGAGACGGCTGAATGCCCTCACTGGCTTACTATACCTCTGGCAGGGCTTCTCCTGAACACAGATCCGCTTCAAGCCATCTGAGTCGGTGCCTCTGTATGTAACCCACTACGTGTGCAAGTAACCGCAGGCAAAGTTTCGGCTTCACACGCATTCCTTCTTTCCAGGAGAAAACTAGCTTTAAGGGAGTCAAAGCTGCCTAAGACCCATTTCACTCAACAGCAAAATATGCTAAGTTCTAGAGTCTGGCATGACTTCTCACCTGATACTTACACACTCGTTAGTCGGTAACTTCCCAACAACAGACACTCAAATGCCTTTTTTTTTTTTAAGGACAGGAACAATTATGAAATGAAATAAAGTGCCACAGAAAAAAACAAGTGTTTTCTCGTCCCATTCTACCCAATAAGATAGTAACATGAGACAAATTTCATTATTTAAAAACCCTGCATCACAATTTTACAAGAAAGATGCAAATACACTCATATTTTGAATGCGAACTTGTAAGTAAAACCAGGCTCTACCAGGAAGCTCTGCCAACATGATACCACCGATCTCCAGGGGCAAACTTCGCAGCCCAAAGGGCTAGCACCCCTTCCAAAATCTGGAAGACCTGCTCCCCAACCCTGGTCTCTGTGTTACCTTGCTGTATAGCCATGGACAAACAACTGTTCCTAACAGTTAGTTGAAAAAGTCAGTCAGCCTCTGTGAAGGTGAGGATGATGGGAGAGAAATACAAGTGGGTCAGACGAGGAAGCACTGGAGAGACTTAGAGAAGACTAAATACATATGATAGAGTCACCAAAAATAATCCAACACTTCTCTACACAGGACACTCTCCGGGGTACGACACAAAGTGAGTTAACTAACAAAGGCCACGTCTTTCTAGAAGCTGATGAGGGCATGCAACCTGACGTAAAGGACATTCGGACCACAAGCTAAGTAGAAAACAACTCTCATCTGGGTTCCTTTTACACTGCCTCTGCTCTACCTGCCACCAAGGACCATGTGTAAATGGGCAGGTTGTATGAACCATAGCAAACTACTCATGGAAGAAATGTGAGACATCACTATAGAGCGATGTTATAGTGTTCTAAGGAGCAGGAGGAAAAGACAGTGAGAGAATGGAAAAATACAAAACCACACTATGCCACTAGCTATTCCTGGCACAAAAGCGTATTTTGATTGCATTGTTCATGGAGATTTACCCTACAGATGCACCGAATTTAGCTTTCGCATCTGTATTTGACCAACATCAGAGAGCCAGCATTGGCCTTTAAAGACCACATAGGGAATACTAACTTCAAATTTCTGGCAACCCTGTGTGATATGTGTGGGATCACAGAAGTCACCATCACATCTCATCAGTAAATCACACACAGCAGGTCTCTCAAATTTATTATATTATGGAAACACTTTCCAATATTTTAAGCATCCTAGACGTAACAGTAAAAAGTCAATTGTGCTTAAAAAAATGTAAATTTTAGCAGTCAGTATTACAAAAGTAACAAACTATAGTAATCAATGAATGGTGAAAACTTAATTTTACTTATTAAAATAATTTTCAATTAATTAAATAAGCAAAGAAATTGACAGTAAACATGAATATTAAGATGTAATTTTAGGTGGACTATTTTATCTTTGGGAGTCAATAAATGTTCACAAAAAATTAAATAATTATGCCAAAATAATAGATTCTATTTTAATGCTAGTGTTTGTAGAAGTCTGATTAATGTTCATAATATTAAAATAATCTTTAAGGATTATATTTTGCTTGGGGCGCTTTGGTGGCACAGTTCGTTAAGTGTTAGACTCTTGATTTCCAGTCAGGTCATGATCTCAGGGTGACGCTGAGCCCCAGGGCAGGATCCGGACCAGTGCTCAAGTGAGGAGTCTGCTTGTCATTCTGTCCCCCCTCCCGCTCATGCTTGCTCTATCTCAAAGAAATAAACCAGTCTTTTCAAAAAGTCTTACATGGGAATTCTGTGTATCTTGCTAGAATAAAAAGAAGAATGTCAACTCCATCAAAAATAATGTATGGCAAAATAATGTATGACATCCAAGTAACTTCAGCCTGCTCATAATAAAGAATATAAAGAAAAAGATAAGAAGAAAGTGTCCCCCCAAACGCCTTGCTCCTGCAGCATTATTTTTAAGGGACCATCTACCCAGGAATGCAAATGCGTGGAATATCCCAGAAGCCATCTAGCAGCAACAACACAGGCATTCTAATTTTAAATATTTAAAATGTGTTTCCTATATTTTAAAAAAATATAAAATTGTAATAACGATTAATGTTCTGAAAACTTCCAAACTCGTCCTTGTACTTCTGAAATATCTTAGCTAGCTTCGGCCTCGGCCAGATTACTGCCGGTTCATCCCGCCATCGGCGCTGGCCCTGATGGCGGACTCGGTCCCCTGCCGTAACCCAGGTCTGGCTGGGTGCTGGCGGCTCTGGAACCCCTCGTAAGGCATCAGAGCCAGGAATCAGGCATGGGAGGCCTGGTGACTTCTGAAGGGTCACGTAACCTCCCTAGAACTCGGTCTTCACGTCTATCAAATGGGAAGAATAACCGTCCGGACCTCACACCTCCGATGAGACAGCACGTTAGGGGGCTTAAAGGGTGATCAGCGTCCGTTACTGAGATCATCCCTATAACCGCGGTGATGCTGTCAGTGCTCTATAACGCACGATCTACGCATCCCCGACGTCAGGAAGCTCCCGCCTCCAGGAAGCCCTCCGGGGCGGGCCGCCAGGCGCGGTGCCCGATCCCGCCGGGGCGTGTCGGGCTCCGGGTCTCTCGGCCCCGGGCAGGTCCCACGCGTCCCGAAACTCCGCGCAGGGGTCCGCGACCGCTCCGTAGGCCCCTGGACGTGGAGCGCGCCCCTCCCGCCCCACCCAGGGCAGAGAGTCCCGGGCGAAGGCGCCCGCCCGAGTCCCGGGAGGCCCGGCCCCTCCGGCGACCGGGCGAGTTCGGGCTGCCCGCCCGGCTCCGGCCCGAGAAGCCCGGAGGCCCCGCCGCCCGCGACGCGAGGCAGCACGGGCCTCGGGGCGGCGCGGGGTGGGGGGCGTTTCCAGGGAGGGTCGGCGGCCCGAAACCAGGGGAGCGCCGGCGCGGGGACCCGGAGGCTGTGCCAGAACAGCTCTTACTGTTTCACGTTGTCCCCCAGGGCCTCGCTCAGGTTCTTCTTGGCCGCCTCCAGCTCGCTCACAAAGGTCGCCATTGCTCCCCACGTCTCACCCGACCGCAGACCGCCCTGCCACAGTGACCAACAACCGAAAAACCAATTACGCGAGAGTCTCGGGACTGGAGGCTCGGTCCGCTGGGGTCTGTCCCGCCCCCTGTCCCTCGGAAGACTTTTGTTGGGTTTTCGGCTCCGCCCGCCTTCCTGAAGAGAAAGTGAGGCGTAAATTCGCCGTTTTCTCAGTCCTCCTCCTCCCGCCCGCTCGAGTCACGTGACTCGCATCGTTGGCCCCGCCCACACCCTACTTAAACCCGGGACCGACCTGGCCTGCAGCGACGCCTGCAGGGCCGGCGTTTCCCGCGCTTTCTTTGTGTTTCCCGCTGGGCCAGTTCCTAGTTCGGCCCCGGTCCTCCGACCTAGAGGAAGACCTGCCCCCGCGGATAAGAAAGCAAACGCTCTGTCAGTTTGGTTCTTTCTTTGCCTTAATTTTCGCCAGCCGCGAATCGTGTCGTAGGCCACCTACTAGAGCCGTCTTAATTTTCTGCGTCTTCGGGGAAAAAAATGTTAAGTTCTGTGTCGGCCGGTTTTGCGCTTTATTCACTGCTGTCGCCCCGGTTCCTAGCGCAAGGCCCGGCGCGTGCTGGGCTCTCCGTGCGTGTTTGCCGAGTGAATGAAGTTATTGAGAACAATAAGGAAAATACACGGAAGGGGAAAAAAAAAATAGAAAAGAAAAAGTGTTTTTCCCCCAGCTCCGGACAGACTTTCACCCGAGAGTCCCCTCCCGCCTGCCCCGTGGCTTGTAATCACGTCCGATCTTCGGATGTGCGTCTCGGTGGGTTTCTAAAGCTTAATGTAATAATATGCGTATTTCCCCTGGCCTTGCAGTGTCTTGATAATCATTGGAACGACGGCTTTTTAAATACCCCAGATAAGACGTGCACAATAACTTGCTTCCTAACTGTTAGCCTGCTGTGTCCGTTTTCTTCCTCTATTAAAAGCAATTCTGTAATAAACTTTATAAAGCTTTTCTTCATTTAGGGAGTATTGCTCTACGCTGGAGCCCCACAGTAGAATTCCTAAATGGTAAAGCATATTTATGGGAATCTTGGTGTGTGTGGTCAAATGGTCTCCCAAAGATTGAAACTAATCCTAACAGCTGTGTGTCATTTCTCCGCAGAGGCCCCTTCAAGCTGCTTCACTTGTTCCGCAAACAGCTACTCTCCTGTGCTGGGAACGCATGTGCCCCGGATTCGCGGAGATGAACGAGGCAGGTAAAGTCTTCCTATCCGTGTCCAAAAACGCTAGAGAAATTTTGGCTTTTTATTTTATTTTATTATTATTTTTAAAGATTTTATTTATTTGACAGAGACAGAGATCACAAGTAGGCAGAGAGGCAGGCATAGAGAGAGGGGGACGCAGGTTCCCCCTGAGCAGAGAGAAGGACATGGGGCTCAATCCCAGCACCCTGAGATCCTGACCTGAGCTGAACGCAGAGGCTTAATCCACTGAGCCATCCAGGCACCCCCAAATTTTGGCTTTTTAAAAAGTAGTTATCCACTTCTGCTTTTTCATGGCTCCCCACTGTAGACAGAAAGAAAGTCAACCACCAAGTAGGCTAGTAAATGCTTCATTCGCTGTCTTAGTGAAGACTATAGCCTCAGGAACAGCTTTTCAAATTGCTCTCAAATTCTCAAATTGCTCAAGAACTGCTCTGAAGCTTGTTATGTGTACAAATCGTGTATATAAAATTATTATATGTACATAAGGGGGGAAAGGGTGCATGTGCTTGCAAGCAGATTTCCAAATACTTGTGCATCACAAGGTATAATTTTTTAGAGTTCTAAAAAGGAAGGTTTACTGATTTCCACACAGAAGTGAGAAAGACCCTTAAGTCATCTTAATACATTATGTTTCTATCATGTCTGATTGTTCAAAAACATTGTTTGAACACCTCCGCTTAACTGGTTTTCCAGTTCTTGCTGTTCTTGATTTCTCCTTGAGGTCACTTGAGATGGTCATAGAAGGTGACGTTGATCACCTCCTGCAGTTTTAGTCCACGCCACTGAGTATGGAACAAAATTCAGTACGGAACAAAATTCAGACTCCTAAATCTGGTGTTCAAATTTTCTTATGACCTGGACTCTGCCTCTGTACAACTCATGCCCATCCTGGCCTGTCCCCATCACCCCTTAGAACACACTTTGCACTCCAGTTACTTGACTTTCTGAAACAAACCACATGACTCAGTCCCTTTACACATCTCTCTCCCTTCTGCTGGTTTTGAGACCTATGGGTAGTGACCTACATTTTTCACAGGCAAGTTCAGACATGTACAAGAACCTGTTAGAGGGCCCGTTCAACAGCTCTAGGAAAGGGCACAAGGAAATGTTTAGGTATATCTTCCAGGAACAGTCCTTGTTTTTCATTTCACATTTCTGTCACTACCTATCCTCTAAGAAAAATATGGCTCTCTGCTTCACAAGCACTTCACATCTGTGCTTGATAACATTAGTAACGCTCTACACCTAGTTCAATTAAATATTTCTTTTTCTCTCATCACTTTGAATACCTATTAGCACCAATTTCAGTATAATTGTTCAACGTCCCTTTAAACTGTTGTGTTAGACAATGTAATATACACAGAAGTCTGACCAAATAATGTGGCCGCCTGGGTGGCTCAGTGGGTTAAGCTGCTGCCTTTGGCTCAGGTCATGATTTCAGGGTCCTGGGATCGAGTCCCACATCGGGCTCTCTGCTCGGCAGGGGGCCTGCTTCCCTTCCTCTTTCTCTGCCTGCTTCTCTGCCTACTTGTGATCTCTGTCAAATAACTAAATAAAATCTTTAAAAAAAAAAAACCATTTGTAATTTAGCAGATGTCCTGAATGGATAAAGAAGATATGGCATATTAGAGAGAGAGAGAGAGAGAGAGAGAGAATGGAATATTACTCAGCCATCAAAAAGACTGAGCTCTTGCCATCTGCAACATCATGGATGAAACTGGAGGGTATTATGCTAAGTGAAATAAGTTAGTCAGAGAAAGACAAATACCATATGATTTCACTGATATGTGGAATTTAAGAAACCAAACAGATGAACATAGAATAAGGGAAGGAAAAATAAAATAAAATTATTTTAAATAAAATAAAAAAACAGAGAGGGAGGCAAACCATAAGACACTCTTAATTCTATGAAACAAACTGAGGGTTGCTGGAAGGGAGGGAGGTGGGGGGAATGGCATAAGTGGGTGGAGGGCATTAAGGAGCACTTGATGTGACGGGCGCTGGGTATTATGTGCAACTGAGGAATCACTAAATTCTACCCCTGAAACTAATATTATACTCTATGTTAACTAAATTGATATTAAATTTTTAAAAACTTGTAATTTGGTGATTTACTTTAAAGAAACTAATTCTAAATCTGCTTTTAGTGAGACCAGTAACTCATACAGACAACTATTAAACAGCTTCAGAGAATGTAGGTTAAAGTAGTTCATAAAGTGCAAAAAATTTTTAAAAAGTGTAAAGAATTCTATAAATGTTACTTTTAGTTTTAAAAAATGCTATTTTTTGGACTATCCCATAGCAATTTTCTCTTTCCTGATGGCAGGTTAGTTTTAGGGTAACTAGTAAAATCAACTCGATAGTATATTGGGAACAGACAATATAAAACAAGAGTTTCTATTATTAATACACATATCCTTTTCCACTTCATTAAAATGAAGTTAAAACATTGATAGTATTTGTACATTGCCTGCTTTTATGCAACTTCTTTCCATGTGCAATTACACAAGCATAACTATATGCAAATATGCCTGTGTACAAACATGAGACAAAGGATAACCCCCCAAAAGTTTATTTTCATACCAGTTTTGTGTGGGTAGCTACAAAAGTCTGGCCTCTGCCTGCTTAATTCTTCCCCATTCTGTATTTTATAAAATGTCAGATTTTTGACAGTAGGCTTTGATGTTGATGGAGTTGTGAGATGTCTCAGCTCTGGAAATTATATTATTGTTGCTATTTTTTTTCACAGATACCATACTTAGGATTTTTAGACCTATTTATAAACCTCTGACTCCTCGTTTATAAATACTTGCTGATTGGCTTTCTTACTCTGTGCATTAGCAGTGGCTCATTAGTCTTCTTCCCAGAGCACTGCCAGCAACTGTGCGAGCTGGTGTTCCCTTTCGGACATCAGCAGCCCGGCTTTACTGCGAGGACTCTTAGAGTTCAGCCTTAAAATATTGATTTTTTAAAAAAGATTTTATTCATTTATTTGACAGAAAGATCACAAGTAGGCAGAGAGGCAGGCAGAGAGAGAGGGGGAAGCAGGCTCCCTGCTGAGCAGAGAGCCCGATGCGGTACTCGATCCCAGGACCCCGGGATCATGACCTGAGCCACAGGCAGAGGCTTTAACCCACTGAGCCACCCAGGTGCCCCTGATAATATTTTTAGTCACTCTTTTGAATTAACCATTGTAGCATTCACTGTAATTCGTAATACTTATTACGGGTACAATACATGTGGGGTATAATATGTATAGTTGTACACAATGATACACATTGGCTCACACCATATAGGTCTGTCCAAATAAAATATGTCTTCCTAATCTATATCTATATTGAGGTACGGAATTTAATATCGTTAAAGCTTACAGACTAGAATATATTAAGTCCAAGTTAAATTTATGGCTGAAAACAATTAGAGAGGCATGTTATCCTGACACCCCATATATTTATTTTACGTCTGCCAGAAGGAGGTGACGAGGCTGTTTTTTTTTTTTTTTTTTTATGCCATGGACATCATTGGAAGTCTGGAAAAGCCTTTGCAGCCCTTCTCAAAATACTCTTCCCACATGCATAAACTACTTAGGGTTATGTTTTAAACAGTTTTATTAAAACCGTTCTATACTTGGGTGCCAGATTAAAGCCCTCTGAAGCTTTATAGGTACTTAATTTGCTCAGGGTGCTATAACAAAATATTGCAGACTAGGTGGTTTAAACAACAGAAATTTATTTTCTCACAGTTCTGGAAGCTAGAAGTCATGATTAAGGTGCCAGCAAATTTGGTTTCTTGTGAGGGCTCTGTTCCTGGCTTGTAGATGGCCATCATCTTTCTGTTACCTTCACAAGGCTTTTCTATGCGCATGTGCGCATGCGTAAGAAGAGAGAGAGCACGAGCATGGGAGCTCTCTGATGTCTCTCCTTGAAAGGACACTAATCCTGCTGGGTCAGGGCCCCACCCTTATGACCTCACTTAACCTTAACTACCTCCTTATAGGCCCCATCTCCAAAACCAGTTACGCTGGGATTTAGGGCTTCGAAATATGAATTTTTTGGGGGGGGGGATGCAGATATTCAGTCCAAAATAGTACTACAGGAAGTGAACAATAGTTTCCCATTCTCTATCTCAGAAGTTCTTGGAAATTAAAGTTCTAGGACTCTGAGAAATGGAAGACATCTAGGGATTCTAGTAAATGAAAGACAGCTAAACAACCTTAAGAATACTGAAAAGTAAACACTGTTTTTACCTATACTTTGCTACTATCATAGTTGACTTGACCAAAGCCTTTTTGCTGGACTTAGTCTCAGAAGTTAAGGGTACAAGGAAGAAGCATGATCTGTGACAGATGGACAATAATTAAGAGCCAGTCAACTGTACAATACTTAACCCTTATAAAATGTAAATAACTCTATAAACATTACCTAGTCTAGTCTTTAAAGTCTATTTTAAAAATTATCCTGTAACAATTTTCCTTCTCCCAGTTAGGGGAGTGGGAGTAAAAATAGAAGTATTGTAAAAAACTGAAAGAAATAGAATTAGGACAATCAGAGAGCCCCTCTGTAGCTCAGCTGGTAGAGCAGAGGACTGTAGGTGTGGTGGTGTACACTTGGAAAAAAATACCCTTAGTTCCTAGTTTGCTGAAAGTTTTACCATGGATTATGATTGAATACCTCAGTGTGTTTCTGCATATCTATTCAAAGGATTGTATTATTTTTCTCCTTTTTTGGGGGGGTGTGTGTGGTGATTTGTACCGATTGGTTTTTTTCCTGATGTAAAACCGCCCTTGTATTTCTGAGATAAATCCTCCTTGATCGTGATCCATTTTAAAAATACACTGCGGCATGTGATTTGATAATATTTTGTTTAGGATTTTTGCATCTAGGGATAATGCTTCTGAATAATATTAATATCGATCTAAAACTTTTGAATACTGCCTTTGTTGGGGCACAAGCATCGCATCATTAAATGAGTTGGGGAGTTTCCCCACTTTTCTGCCTTCCCAAGTAATGTTTAAAAAGGGAGAGCGGGGGCGCCTGGGTGGCTCAGTGGGTTAAGCCTCTGCCTTCGGCTCAGGTCATGATCTCAGGGTCCTGGGATCGAGCCCCGCATCGGGCTCTCTGCTCAGCCGGGGGCCTGCTTCCTTTCCTCTCTCTCTGCCTGCCTGTGATTTCTGTCTGTCAAAATACATAAAATATTTAAAAAAAAAAAAAAAAAAAGGAGAGCGGCTTCTCTGTCGTTTGAAAGTTTGAGAACGTTTCCCTGTGAAAACATGCGAGCCTGCTCTGGGCGAGAAGAGGGCAGATGTTTAAAAAGTCCCAATTCCATTCCCTGATTTTGGGGGTTTCCCGTATTGTCTGGAGTTAACTTTTGAATATTGATGCGTCTTTTCTGTACACTTTCCCCTTTCCTCCAGGTTTTCAGCGGAGCCGCGCGTGGGCGGGCCTCCCCGCTGGAGTGGGGGCGGCGGCGGCGTCCCACTGGCGTCCCACTGGCGTCCCACTGGCGTCTCGCCTTCTCCCCGGCGGGTGGACGCAGCGAACACGGCCGCTCTTTTCCCGGCTCAGGCCTAATTCACGGAAACTTTTTTCCACAGAAAACTCCGCAGGGTCACGTGAGGAAGGGAAGCCCGGTTGTGGGTTCTCCCGTGTGGGGTCTCGGTTTTCTCACCACATCTCCACAAGGAGGCAGTTTCGGTTCTCGGATTTTCCAGCCTAATTCGGGCGCGGGGGCTCCTTCGGGCGCTGCGCTGGGCTCTCCGGACCCGGGGGTCTGGGGTCGGCGCCCCCCAGGCGCACCCCACCAAGGCGGCCCCAGAGCGGCCTCACAACGGGAGCCGCTCCCGGGTCGGGCCGGTACTGCCCCTCCGTGTGGAGGTGGTGACCCGACGGCGCGGGGACGCGCAGTGACACCGCGCGGGTTCCGGTCGCCTAGAGCGGTGACCGGCCGCTCCCGCCCCACCCCCCACCCCGACCCCTGCGGAGGCCGCGGGCAGCGCCGCACGTGGGTGCTGGGCTCTGCCCGGCTCGAGAAGCCCCTGCTGGCGGCGCGGGCCGGGCGGGGCAGTGCGGGCGCCGCGTCAGGGCTCGCGTCTGCGGGAGGCAAAGCGAAGGCTCAGCGGGTCCCCGCGGTGGCCAACGAGTCCCGCAGCGGCTCCGCGGGTGCTTCCCGCCGGGGGGGGGGGGGGGGGGGGGGGGGAGAGGGGGAGACCCCGCCCCGCTGCCCCACCCCGCCCCGCTGCCCCACCCCGCCCCGCCCCGCCCGGCTGGTGTGTGCCGACCGACCACCAGGGGGCGATGTGTCCTCGCCCGCCCTCCGAGGCTGCGGCTGCCCCAGTCCAGCGCCACACCCCGCTCCCCGCCCCTCCGGGAGCTCCGAGGGCCCCGGCCGCGGCTCCAGGGGCCGCTTTCCTCCTCGTCCGCGCACCTGCCGGCAGTCCGAAGCGGCCGCCAGGAGCGCTGGGGGCCCGGCCCGCTGGGTGCTCGGTTCCGGGGTCGGCGGTGTGCGCGGGGCCACCAGGAGGCCCCCGCCCCGCTGCGCTCAAAGTCACCGCCCGATTCCGCCGAGGGTCGCCACCGACGGGGAGAAACCGAATTGCCCCGTTTAGGAGCAATCTGCGGGCCGAAGACCAAAGGGGTGCGGAGCCCCAGGGGTGGTGATGGCCTTGAGAGCTCGCCCAGCCCCGAGACCTTGGGCCCAGAGCGGGGGAGCGCGCAAAGGCCTTTCCCGTCGGACCGAAACCGGCGGCGCTGGTAGCTCCGGCTGGGAGCCGGCGGGGCTCTGCCGGGACCTCCTGCCGTCGGGACCAGAGCCCGGGGGGGGGGACCGCTCCGCCGCGTGGGCCAGGAAGCCCAGGCCCAGGAAGGCTGCGATGCCCTGAGCTAGAAGCGGTGGGGTCGAGACTGGGCGGGGGTCTGCCTGAGACTAGTTCGTGAGCTTATCCCCTTCACCATGATAATCCTAATCATAAAAGTTAATTCCGCCGAGTGTCTAATATCTGCCAAGCCCTGAGTGGGATGTTTTGTGATGCTTTTTTGTTGTTTAAAGATTTATTTAATGAGGGGCGGGACGCAGAGGGAGAGGGAGAGAAAGAGAGAGAGGGAGAGAGCGAGGGCTCGGTGACCTCCTGGCCCTGAGAGCATGACCAGAGGGGAAATCAGGAGTCAGAGGCTGGACCCCGGAGCGACCCAGGCGCCCCTCGTAATGCTGTATTTAAGGCTCACGACCTACCGAGAGGCAGATAGGTGGTTTTCGCAGTGCCTGCTATCGCTGTAACGTGGAGGCTGCTTTTAGGCGGCGGACTTGAGCCACCGAAACTTTAGGAAGCAGAAGGCCCGCTGCCTGTTTGCTGAGTGCAAACAGGCCCACTCGGCTCCCCGCCGGGAAATAGCCACAGGCCCTCACCAACCAGTGGCTACTTACAACCCCGCACAGTTACCAAAAAAGGAGAAATTGCACATGTTCCCATAACCCTTCACTCTGCCCTTTAGCTATAGCTCCCGCCACTGCCTCCTGGCAGACACTGTCCTTTCCTGTCCTACCCGCTGGCCCTCTCAATATATTCAATGAGCTTCTGTCTCCTTTGTTCTGCTTCGGGTGGATTTTTTCATCACCCACACCGCCAGCCTCCACGCAATCAGGTCGCCCCACATATAGTAGCTTATTATTACCATAATACTCCCTTTAACCCTCACCACAACCCAATAAGGTAGGTACCATTCTTTCTTTAATCTTTTATCTAAATTCAATTCAGTTAACGTAGCCTGTATTGTTAGTTTCAGGGGTAGAACTCAGTGCTTTACGAGTCACCTACAACACCCAGTGCTCTGTACAAGTGCCCCCATAATGCCCATCACCTAGTTACCCCATCTCCTCCCACCCACCTCTCCTCTGTTCCCTAGAGCTCAGCACCTCTTCTGGTTTGCCTTCCTCTCTGTTTCTGTCTTATTTTATTTTCCCTTCCCCCATGTTCATCTCTTTGGTTTCTGAAATTCCACCTATGAGTGAAATCATGTACTATTTGTCTTTCTCTGTCGGACTTCTCTCACTTAGCATAATACCCTCTAGTTCCATCCATGACATTACAGATGGCAAGATTTCATTCTTTTTGATGGCTGCATAGTATCCTATTGTGTACATACACCACATTTTCTTTACCCATTCCACTGTCAATGGACATCGGGGCTCTTTCCATAGTTTGGCTGTTGTGGACATTGCATAGAAGGTGCCCCTTTGAATCACTATGTTTATATCCTTTGGATAAATGCCTCGTAATACAATTGCTGGTTCGTAGGGTGGCTCTATTTTTAACTTTTTGAGAAACCTCCGTGCTGTTTTCCAGAGTGGCTGCACCAGCTTGCATTCCCACCAACAGTGCAGATGGATTCCCCTTTCTCTGTGTCCTCGCAAACATTTGTTGTTTCTTGACTTGTTAATTGTAGCCCTTCTGGCGGGTGTAAGGTAGTATCTCACTGTGGTTTTGATTGGTATTTCCCTGATGATAAGTGATGTTGAGCATTTTTTCACGTGTCTGTTGGAAAAATGCCTGTTCGTGTCTTCTGCCCATTTCTTGACGGGAGTTTTTGTTTTTTGGGTGTTGAGTTGCATTAAGTTCTCTATAGATTTTGGATACTAGTGAGGTAGGTACTCTCATCATCACTGTTATTTTACAGGGAGAGAAGTTGTCATAAAGGGCTAAGAACCTGGGGCACCTGGGTGGCTCAGTGGGTCAAGTCTCTGTCTCAACCCAGGTCATGATCTCAGGGTCCTGGGATCGAGCCCCCTATTAGGCTCTCTGCTCAGTGGAGAGCCTGCTTGCCGCCCCCCTGCCCCCTGACCTGCCTGCTGCTCTGCATACTTGCGACCTCTCTCCCTCTTTCAAATGAATAAAATCTTAAAAAAAAAAAAAAAAAAAAAAAAAAAAAAAAGGTTAAGAAACTTGCCTACAGCCGCATGGCTAATCACTGGTATTGTCGGAGTTGAGCCCAGGCAGTCCCACGCCCGAGTGTGTACATACACGAGCCACAATGTTCTAGGGCTCTCCCTCTTACCCATGCCTCAGGCCCGCTCTTCCCAAGGATTTCATCTGAGAAAGCTAAGGAAGGGTGAAAATTCCTGATGCCCTCCAATGCTATAGCTGATGACATCCTTCCAACCATCTGTATTACACATAATGCAACCCCCTGGAACCCCATGATTCCTGTGCACTGTGGGGACAGAGGTCATGCATGTCCTGAACCCATGTTACAAGAGAGACCCCTCTACACACTGCACTGGCCCCATCACATGCACATCAGCTAGGCTGGGAGATTTAGGCAGAGTCGTCTTTCTTTCTGTTTTGTGTTTTGCACAAATTGATGCCTGGGTTTATTGCCTACCTGCCCCCCACCCCCCGCCGCTGTTACCGAGTGTAATGAAGAGTCCAAACCTAGAAAATAATATGCGAAGGGTTGACTCCAGTCCAGGAGCATGAAGCAGGTCCACCCAGTCTTCCACCCAGTGGAAGTAGGATACCATAATTTCTACATGTTGTTTGAAATAAACTTTGTGGTATTGTATCTGTATGGTAGACCCTGATCCAGTCGGCTTTACTCTTACTGTTCCCCAGTAGGGTTCTAGAGGCTTGGGACTTCAAAACCAAAAGCAAACAACTAAAACAAGCAAATAAAAAATGCCAGAAGTGTGCCTTTTGCTACTTCTCCATCATTATGATCTGTAGAGACCCTATGATTTTAAATTTGTGTGTGGAGAAAGTTATAGCAATGAAATCTGGCTGCTCCTATGACCAATGACTTTGAGGGCTGGCTGTCTAATACCATAAGGGCAGGAAATGGGGGTCAGTTCTCTACTAGCTAGGAGGGACTGATGAGCAACCTCACACCCCAAAGTACCTATTATATTGCTGGGTGGCTGGGATGACCATGTGTTCTAATGCCAGCACACCCAGCTTCTGATCAGATATTAATGTTAATAAAAAGTTACCAAGCACTTACGATGTCCACACAAATTACGCTGATGTCCAACCTAATTCCGTGGCTTCCATGTCATGTAGGGGATTCCTAGGAACCAACCAGTCCAGGACAATGGAATTAATTCCAGTTGCTAACTCTGGGGAGCCCCATGGGGCCTATGGAAGACATGAAGGGTATCTACCTCCATTTCTGGGACCAGATATGGCCAAAGATTACTGGAATTTGCTTTCTCTGACAGAGAATTATTTCTGTTTAATTTGCCTGTCCCAATAGAACGTCAATAAAAGTAGTTTCTCAACTTTGGTGTTAGAACCACGTGGGGAGATTTTCAGTACCACCACACCCAAGCCACCCTCCAGACTGATTAAAATAGAATGTCTGAGGAATGAAACCAGGTATTGGTATTTTTCAAAGTTCCCCCCACCCCTCACCCAGGTAATGTCAGTGTACATCCATTCTTCATAATTTTCTTCCTGAAAGTGACTTACAGTGCAGGGCACCTACAGGCCTTTTAGGGCAAAGGCCTATGGGCAGGGAACCGCAAATGTTCCTGGAAAGAGTATGCTGATCTGATTGAATTTAAAAAGGCAAGTTCCAGTATGTTTGCTATAGGTCAAATCAGATATCAGTTTTATAGGGTCACTTAATACAAAGGATTTAGACCTGTTGAGGGCATTCCAGGATGGAGGTAAATCAGCCTCTGTCATATGATGGAGGTTGAACTTGGGCCTTGGCCCCAAATAGCTATAAGCTGCCCTTTGGTTACCCTTGAACTTTAAGAAAATACACACCTAACGTGAAAATCTTGTTTGAGCTGTGCTATGGGATCAGGGAAGAATCTAAGAGTGGGCTGGTAAAAGAGCAACAATGACCTGGTCTAGGACGACACGGTGGCTGGGCACTGCAGGAGAAAGTCAGCAGTAGCATGCACAGAGATCACAGGCAGGACAAGGGCCAGCGTCCAGAGCCCATGGAGGCAGAAATATGGTGATGTCAGAGACTGACTAGCACCTGGGTGAATCCCCCTGCCCTGGAGTCTGCCCAAGTCCCCATCACCACTGAGAGTGAGGCTGGAGGTTCTATATGAAAGGCGGGGGGAGAGAGATGGGCAAAGAGGCATTAGAATTTGGACATTGATAATAGTCTGTACCGATGAGCAGATGAAGGCTACCGCATATTGGCATAATCTAATAGTTCAGGAGTGTACCTCAAGCCCTCCTCCAATTTCCCATTAACACAGAGCCCCATTCCCAACATATGTAAGTTCTCTTTGGCCTTAAGTGCTGGCTAGACATCTTTTTGGTTGCTGCAGGGAAGAAAGTATACGAGTGTTTTCTCCCAACAAGGTATCTTGGGGAGCAGAGCTCTAAGACACCATATGCAATGTGCATTACATTAGATAGTATATCTAATATAATTGTATCATATATTATATACTATATTAGATAGTAACTTTTTGAATAAAAGGCTGTTCCCTGACCAGTGCATTCATGAGTAGCAATGACCAAATAAAACTTGCACTTGTCATAATCCATGTTATTGTTGAACTATTTGCCTCTAGCCCCCCCAGAAATAAAACAATCGGGGGGAAAAGCCAATAACCTCTACTGAGAGAAACAGTGTCATTTTGAAACAACTGTAACATTCCTATTTACCTTTTTCAAAATCTTTACCAGCAGAGTCACACTATCCCTCTAGTCATAATTTCAAGCACGTTGTCTCCATAGTGATGATTCAGGCTCCCGTTGCCATGGCGATCATTCTATGACTTCCATCAATCCTTCCCCTCCTTCCCGTTACCGTCATCAATTCTGCAATCCAGGCCCTTACTCTGTCTTCAGTACCTAGCACTGGACCTGACAAATAATAGGTGGTCAGTGTATTAAAATAGCTCTTACCTGATATGTCCATCTCCAGGCTTTGTCCTGTGGGGTTTTATGCTTTATCTTCTTTTTCTTTTCCTTTACTGGAATGTTTAAATTGCCGAACCAAATACATCCTCATTTTATTTTTATTTTTTTTAAAGATTTTATTTTATTTATTTGTCATAGAGAGAGAAACGAGAGCAAGCACAGGCAGACAGAGTGGCAGGCAGAGGCAGAGGGAGAAGCAGGCTCCCTGCCAAGCAAGGAGCCCGATGTGGGACTCGATCCCAGGACGCTGGGATCATGACCTGAGCCGAAGGCAGCCACTTAACCAACTGAGCCACCCAGGCGTCCCACATCCTCATTTTAGACAAACAATATAGATGCCTGCAAAGTTTAAGTAAACATTCCTCTCCTTACCAAAATAAATTCTGGCTGGGTCAAAGATCTAAACATTAAAAAAAAACTATAAAAGTTCTAGAAGAATTTATAATCTGTGATCAGCAAGATCGTTTTCAGCCAGAACAAACTCCAGAAGCCATCCGGAAACAAAATTACTATATTTGACCATGTAAACATTTCTAAAGCTGCGTTGGGGAAAATGCCATAAACAAAGCTAAAAGACTAACGAAAAACTGGGGAATGTATTTATAAAGAAAATGGTTAAAAGTTAAACTTCTTTAGTTATCATGGAGTTTATAGGAATCAGTATGAAAAAGATGACCAAGCCAGGAGAAAAATGGTCAAAAGAAACTAATGTTTGCAGAAGAAAGGAGCAATAGTCAGAAGGCAAATGACAAGGTGTACAGTGTCGCTCATAATTAAATAAGTGCAAATAAGCTACAGTGAATAAAGAGATGAGATTGTTGTTTCACTCATCTGACTGGCAAATATCGATGTTTAGTGAGGATTACTTCTGCAGGACTGAGGAGAAAATGAGCATTCTCATACATTGTTGGGGAAAAATGGCCATTGGTGCATCTTTTCTGGAGGATACTTGGACAAGTATCTGTCAGAACTAAAAATGCCCATCTCCTTTTACCATTAATCCTTCTGCCTTAAAATTTCCCGATATATATAGTTGCAAATGTTTAGCAAAATGTATGTGCTAGAATGTTTATTGCTACATTGTTTTGAGGCAGCAAAAGATTGGAAACATTCACTATTCAAAAATAGGAGTCAAGTCAACAAAATTGCAGTAAATCCGTATGATGAATAAGGATGCTGCTAAGAAAAGAATAAAATAGTTCTGTGTCCTCAAGGATCAAAACAGTAAGTTGCAGAACACTGTGTAACATTTTTACGAGAATAGACAGATATATATGTGTGTGTGTATCTATATCTATCTATCTATATATGACATGAATATGTGCATTAAAATATTTTTGGCAATAAATGGCAGGAAACAGTTATCAGTGGGATGTGAGCTGGTGTGAAGAAAAGGAAAGAAACTTTCACTTTCATTTTATATCTTTTACTTGATACATTTTCTGTCTTATATATGTTTCATATATGACATTTAAAAAACTGACAGCAGGAGTTTCCTTTTCTCTACTCCAACTGCAATACCCAGAGATACTTTTTATATTCCATATTTTTTCTCTGTGTAGACAAGAAAGATACAAATATGCATTTTTGCATATGCACAATTACAGGGTTTTGTTCTTACCCAAATGGGATCTATATGGTTCTGCAATTTGCTTTTCTTAATTTATAAGTCATTCACATTCTTCCATGTAAAGACATACTGCATAAAATTTCGTAGCTAAGTAGCTGCCCACACTGTCTGATTCATTGATTGAGCCCATGTGCTTTAAACACCAAACAGATGCCAGGCCTGCAGCCAGGCAATTGAGGAGGCAACATTGAATCAAACACAGTCCCAGAGGAGATGAATGAGTAAATGTCTGTGGTCAGGGTGTTCAGGGCAGTGAGGACCTACCTCACCCAGTCTGGTATTCAGCAGACCTCCCAGCCTGGGAGAGTGTAGAAGTCTGTGTTTTCCTCAAGCACCATGGAAGTGCACGGACAGAATTGTCTTCATTCTATGGTGTGTGTCTGTGTGTGTAGACTTTCTGAGCAGAATATACTGTTTCCAAATACTCCTTGCCCCCAGCTGTACAAAATGCACCCCCATCCCGGCATCAGAGAGGTACGTTTGTAACACAGTGTACTTGCCCTTATTAGCCAAGGTCCCTAGTTGACATTAGGGTTCACTCTTAATGTCGTACATCCTGTGGGTTTTGAGAAATGTATGATGACACATATCCATCATTACAGTGCTGTACAGAAGAGTTTCGCTGCCTTCAGAGTCCCGCGTGGGCTGCCCATTCACCCCCTACTACCTCCTAATGCCCGGCAAGCCCTGACCTTGCTGCTGTCTTCACAGTTTTGCCTTTTCCAGAATGTTCTGTAATAGGGATCTACGGTATGTAGCGTTTTTGGATTGGCTTCTTTCGTTTAGAAATATGCATTCAAGTTCCTAAATATCTTCCCATGGCTTGCTAGCTCATTTCTTGTTAGCGCTGAATGATACTCCGTTGTCTGGATGTGTTTACTTATCCATTCCCCTGCCGCGGTGTATCTTGGTTGTGTCCAAGTTTTGACAATTATGAATAAAGCTGCTGGAAATATCCATGTGGAGATTTTTGTGTGAAAATAAGTTTTCTGTTCCTTTGGGTAAATACCAAAGAGTACAACCATTGGGTTATATGGTAAGATTATGTTTAGTTTCGTAAAAAAAAAAATCAAACTTCAAAAGTAGCACAGTGCCACTTTTTTTTGGAATGACCTAGTCCCACCCCGAGTGCTCCCTACATGAGGTGTGCCTTCAGAGACTCTAGAAAACGTTCCCGCTTGACCAGTGTTTTCTCTCTAACTGAAGATGTCTCTCCCTCTCCCTTATGTGTCATCTTCTTGGTTTGAGACTTTGAGCTCTGTCAAAATGCAAACCCCTAGATGATTAGTAACGATTTTCATTGTCATCTATTAGCTGTACCTTGACGAGGAATAAACATTCTGAAGGTGTTTTGATAAAGCAACATGGAGGGGAGGTTAAGGGGAAGAACAGTGTCCATAACTGGTCCATATCCTTCCTCTCCTAGGAGTGTTTGCTGTATCCAGGGAGAGAACTCTCCAATCTAGTAAGTGGGGAAGGAACTCACAATGAAGAGGAGGAGTTCATGTCCTTGGGGAGCTCATCACCCGGCATGTATGAACAACTTCGATGTAACATAGTAAGTTCTATGATTGCAAAAAACCATGTATCTTTGATTTTCAAATCATCTGCCTAGCTGTCAGTGAAAGTGTCAAATCATATGTGGCCGGCTCTGAGGCAGAAAATACAGTTTGCGCTAACAGAGTAATAAAAACACCACAGAAGAAGGTTCAGTGGCAGGGCGCCTGGGTGGCTCAGTCAGTTAGGCGTCTGCCTTTGGCTCTAATTGCCATCCCAGGGTCCTGGGATCGAGTCCCACATTGGGCTCCCTGCTCTGTGGAGAGCCTGCTTCTCCCCCTCCCTCTGCCTCTCTCTCTCTCTCTGTCTCTTGTGAATAAATAAATAAAATCTTAAAAAAACACCAAAAGTTCAGTGGTGAGCATGACCGACTCAGCCTGGAGGGTCTGAGAAGTCTTCACACGGGAGAAGTCTTCTGAGAAGTCTTCACACCGGTGGCAAAATATGCCACCATATGCATGACTTTTCCTAGCACAGGGAGAGACAGAGCTTTTAAAGCAGAAGGTCAGTGTGTGCGAAGGTGTCGACGTGGGAAAGAGTATGGTCTGCTTGGAGAGAGAACAAGTGGCTCAGAGCAGTGGGAGGAGAAGCCCGCTGGTGGCGGGAAAGGGCATCGGTAGGAGAAAGGGTTAAATGTGGCAGCCTGTGAAGGACTTTCACGTGGAATTTCACAAGGAAATTGACCTGGTCCAGTAGGCCTGTGCCGTCCAGTCGGAGAGCCACTGACCACATGTGGCCCTTGAGTACATGAAATGTGGCTAGAGCAACTGAGGGGCAGAATTTTTTAAATTTATAAATGAAAACAGTCTAAAATAAATGTCGGTAGATTGCATGTTGATTATATTTTAGATATGCTGGTTTAAATTAAAATTAATTTCACTTATTTCATTTCACTTCTAAAAATGAGGGTAGAGGTGCCTGGGTAGCTCAGTGGGTTGAGGCTCTAACTCATGATTTTGGCTCAGGATACGATCTCAGTTATCATGAGATCAATCCCTGAGCCAGGATCCTTTCTCAGCACAGTGTCTGCTTAGACTTTCTCTCCCTCTCCCTCTGGCCCTCTCCCGTCTCCTCCAACTCTATTTCAAATAAATAAATAAATTTTTTTTTAAGATTTTATTTATTTATTTGACAGGCAGAGATCACAAGTAGGTGGAGAGGCAGGCAGAGAGAGAGAGGAGGAAGCAGGATCCCCGCTGAGCAGAGAGCCCGATGTGGGGCCCGATCCCAGGACCCTGGGATCATGACCTGAGCCGAAGGCAGAGGCCTTAACCCACTGAGCCACCCAGGCGCCCCAATAAATTTTTTTTTAAATGAGGCTACTAGAACCTTTAAAATTACATATCCAGCTCATGTAATATTTATTATGGACAGGGTTGCTATAGACAGTTGGGAACCACTGAGAGTTTTTGAGAGAGAAAAGAACGTGATTGAATTGGGGTTTTATAATTACAAGGGGGTAAGGATGGCTTCGTGGGAGAGTTCAGCCAGGAGTAAGGTGAATGACCAGTTAGAAGACTATCACTGTAGTTCCCTTAAGAGCCAGTAAGTACCTAAATAAGGTAGTAGCAATGGAAGTGGGGGGCTATATTGAAAATATATTTAGGAATGGAAGTTAGCACAGCTTAGTAACGGCTCTAGGGGTGTGTTGTGCAATAAAGAATTTAACTTTTGTTCCTGGTTCCTGGGGGGTAACCTCAAAACCCTGGGAATCTCCCAAGTGATAGGAGTGTCTTTGTTATTCATGGTGGACCACACCTGAGTTACACTAATGAGGTGACTCATGGTGGGCCCCTAGGTAGTCTCGGGATAGGGACTGGCCATGCCAGAAAGACCAGTCATATGAGTGGGGGGTTGGGGCTTTGAGCTAAGTGATACCAGCCAGACCTCCTACCTTGGGGAGAGATGGAGGGGCTAGAGATAGAGGTCAGTCATGTGGACAGTGATTCAAGCAATCATGCCTGTACAATAAAACCCTAATAAGGAACTCTGGACACTGAGGCCTGACTGAACTTCCGCACATGGATGGGCTGGAAGGGTGTTGTGTCCTGAAGACACAGAGATTTCACGTTTGGGACCCTCCCAGACCTTGTACTGTGGTCTCCTTGGGGGACTTGTCCTGATCTGTATCCTATATGATAAACCATAATCAGAAGTATAACCCTTTCCTGAGTTCGGTGAGTCATTCTAGTGAATTATCAAACCAGAAGGGGTTATGGAAAACCCCTTAATTTTTAGCCAGTTGTGGTTGGCATCTGAAAGTGAGAGCAGTCCTGGGGGAGGATGGGCCTTAGCCCGTGGAAGTTAACCGAACTCTGTCCAGCTCGTGTCGGGGCTGCATCGCAGGGTGAGGAAGAACCGGTCGAGGACGGCTCCACAGCTTCTGCCTGAAACATGCGGGGAGCTCAGTAGAGATGCGGGTCTGGGTCAGAGCCGGGGTGGACAGGAGGAGCCCTATTCCTGTCAACTTTGAGGAGTCCCTTGACTTCAGGGTTGAGATGTCTAGGAAGCGACACCGTTGGAGTTTGGGAGAGAATCTGGGCCACAGAAGAAGGTTCCGGAGTGCCCCATATGCAGGATATTGAAATAAGAATTTTTCTGCCTCTAAAGCCCTTGCTCCTTCATCTGCCGCCCCCCGGCTAGACAGATCTTCGGTGCCTTGGCCTTTTCTACCAAACTCCACCCAAGGGACTCCTCCCTCCTCACGCTCTTCCTACTCTGGCCCGAGGTGATCCCTAAAACTCTCTTCCCACCCAACTATGGAGCCGATGCTCTGGCCAGGGTAGCTAAGCAGGTGGCTCGAAGCGCATCCGCACACCCGGTGAGCCGGCCTGCCGTTCACTTCTGCCCTCCCCGGTTTCCATCTGAGAACCTGCTCCGTGACTCTTGCCCTTTCCAAGAGTCCCCTGGATGGGGAGGGCACACCTTGGAACCTTTGCAAGGTGGTTCGTCTTATCTCTTGTACGTTATATAACACGGCGAGATAGTTCATTATTTTAAATACTTAAAAGTACTCTCTACACCCAACATGGGGCTCGAACTCATAATCCTGAAATGAAGAGTCACATGCTCCATCGACTGAGCCAGCCAGGCACCCCCAGAATCTGAATTTTTAACAAGATCACTAGGTGATTCGAAGGCACAGTAAAGTTTGAGAAGCACTGCTCAGAGAACATCGGGTAGTTTCGTGAAACACTGTTACGATGCCAGGGAAATTAAACTTCAGTCCTATTGTACACACTGGGTGCATGGTGGGGACTCTCCATGTCCTGGTGAGCATTTCTAATGAGCTGGTGGAGAGAAGAGTCTCCCTCTGGCTCAAGCACCTTCTCCCACCTCAGAACTGGAGAAGAATCTCGAGAGAGGGACCTTCGCTCAGCACAATGGTGTGGAGATAGGCTGTGCATTCAGGGTGGCCCCCGTGCAAAGTGAACCCAGTTTCTTGATGCTTTGATTTCTTGGAATGGAGTTTGGGGAAGAAATGTGGTCCATGAGCAACAAGACCCACCCATCACTACCTGAACATCAGGACTGTTTTGGAGCCCAGTGCATTCCTTCTTTTAATGGCTTAAGGAAACACCTTTGCCTGGATTCAGAATTCAGATTTTCTTTCTTTGGGTTTCAGCTCTTAATGGTTTTGCCTGGGATTTCGATGTGTACCTTCTTTCGAATTAAGTGCCTTCAGACTTGGGTGTTAATGGTTTGGTTTGCTACTTGGAGCTGTAATTATCCCATGACTCTGGGGAACCAGGAGCTCATGGAAAGTGTGCTGATTAAGAAGCGTGGGTTATAGCTCCTTGCTGTGCCCCTATATTAATTTCCTGGGGCTGCACTAATAATAACTCACCACAATTTGAAGACTTAAAGCAACAGAAATTTGTTCTCCCCCAGTTGCAGAGGATAGAAGTTGGAAATCAGTCCGTCTGCAGGATGTGCTCCCTCTGAAAATTCTAAAGAATGCTTCCTTGACTCTTCCATATCTGGTGGCCCTCGCTGTTCCTTGACTTTAGGCTATGGAACTCCAGTCTCTGCCTCTTGTCTTCAGGTGGCCTCCTCTGTCTCTCTGTATCTTCTCTTCTATCTCTTATAAGGACATTTGTCATTGGATTTGGGTCCATCAGAGTCCAGGATGATCTCATCTTGAGATCTTTAACTTCATCGTGGCTTCAAAGATTTTTTTTTCCCCAAATAGAGTTACATTCACAGATTCTTGTGGTTAGGACATAGATTCTGGAAGAGCCTTCCGTCCATACACTACAGACCCTAGCAAGCTGTGGCTCTGGACAGGACTGCTAAAGCTCAGGTGTCCCATCTATGAGATCTCTTTAACTGGAGTGCTGATATTTGGTGACTCCCAGAGTCGTTTACCTGAGAGCTCTGTCCCTGGGCAGAATAGGACAAATGACGAAAACACTCTCAAGTACTTCTATATTTTAAGGTTATCTTTTAAAATCTTTTAATCCTATGGTTTTCTGTTTTTACATTGATTAATTAAGCAAATATTTGACCGGGGCACCATCCTCAGCAAGGTGTTGGAATGCAGTGATGAACAAAATAGTGAGATTCCTGCCCTCACAGAGCTTGCATTCCATTAAGCTCGTGTTTGATGCTACTGGAGAAGAGAGGCGATAAAGAAGTAACACATTCTCAAGCTAATGAGATAGCACCATGTGCCATAAAGGAAGTAGGGTGATGGAGAGAGGTACCATACAGGCTGACCAGGAGGTCTGGTCTCTGGCTCGGGGAAGATCATGGTCTTCCATTGTTCTGTGCCGCTGAGAACCACCCCCTCCCCCTACTCCCCCACCCCCCGATCCCCGAGTGCTGTGTCTGTTCTGGGCACTGCGTGTGGTCCAAGTCAAACAGGTCCATTAAAGACCATCTTGCACTACGCCATGTGTAAAAGAAATCCAAACATGGTTCCAAATCACTTTAAAAATAATAAGCACTGGGTGTTATATTCAACTGATCGATCATTGAACTCTACCTCAGAAGCCCACAATACACTGTATGTCAACTAATTGAACGTAAATTAAGTTCAATTTAATTTAAAAATTGTCAGAGGAAAAAAAATGTAGATCTTCACTCTAGGTTTTCTGGAAGTCACAATACAGATGTTTAGATGAAAAATTCGCAGAAAGGAAACTTCTCAAACATTCTCATGTGTTGCAGCCAAGTCCCACACACCTGCCAGCCTCGGCTTCTCCTCTCTCTGTCACTGCCTTTCATACCCTCCTCCCAGGGCTGCCTCACGAGGACCCCTTCAAAAAGCCTGACCTGTCCACGTCTGCCCCTTTCCCACGGCCCGCTGGTGCGCGTGTTTCCCTCTGATTCTCCTCCCGCAACAAGCACCCTGCTCTATACAAGTGCGGCCTCTCATCCCACTGCGAATCCCTTTAGATGGCCACGGAGAGAAAACGCACGAGATATTTACAGGGACTCGGTAGGCTGTTCCCAACATTGCCTCACGTTTATTTCATTCTTACTATGTGCCATGGCCTGTGCTACTCTGTGAAGCAGGTTGTGTTCTTATCCTCATTCAAAAATGGGGAAACCAAGGCTCAAAAAGGCCCTAGACCCTGTCTAAATTCACAGAGCTGTAAAGTGCAAAGAGAGGATTTGCACGGAAGAAGCCTGACTGGGGGCTCCGGTAAACTCACTGGGACAGGTGAGACCATGAGCATCTCAGGGAAAAGCAGGCGGAAGGATCAGCCCTTGGCTTTGGGAGCCGTACGGGTAAAGCTAAGTGACCCGTACTCTGTGTTCAAACTCCAGTTGATTCCTGAGGTTAAATATAGAAGTTGCTTTGTTTTCTATTTCCCTTCCTTCTTTGTTCAACTGTCAGCTCTCATTTTTGGGATTCAATATGCCAACGTCTTCCTGAAGAAATACAAAATGAGAGCTGGCGATACCTACAGGGGATTCAGCATCAGAACTGAAGCTCTGGTAGCTTCCTAGCTTCGCCGGGCTCCTTTGGTGACTTCCATCCCTAGGAGTAGGAGCTGACGGCTTGGGGAGCACTCTGGGGCTAAAGACTGTTCAGACTCTGTGTGTCCAGTGCAAACTAACTGGGGGAAGGGGTGCCAAAGGCTTCATGTCCCCTGAGTTTGTTAGGTTCTTGGCAGCAGTACCTGTGATAGGGAATAAACCCTGCTCTCTTCCTCTTGGGGAGAAACAGCTGACCCCAACCCATATCAGTGGGGCAATCATTGGTGCCCCAGGATTATCACAAAGTTTAGCTAAGACCTACTCCTGACTATCCCTCTCCATAGTCAACTGGGAACAGTTTTTGGACAAGGTTCTTATTCATAGAATGATGACCAAGAAAGCAGCCCACCCAGTTGGGCCTCCCTGGAGAGCCGGTGTGGCTTATAATACTGCCTTACTCTTGCCAGTTCTCTCCCCACAGCCCCCGCATTCTGGACTCGAGCTCCTTTGGCCTCTATGGCACAATCCCAATTTGTTTTTTATAGTCAAGGCCTGGTATCTGGAAACATTACAGGCCTGACTTACAAAAGAAGACAGTTTTAGAATCCTTTGTGATCATTCTCCAGACCAAAAGACTGGCTTCCTATCACCCAGAAACCAGGGCCAAAAGGGTTTTTCTTTTGCTGCCTTCTGCCCGGCTCCCCTACAGGGCAACACGTCACCATAATAAAGTCACTGATCCTCACGTGACATCATTCACACAGCCGTGTTGTCCTGTGGGTCCTTTTGATATTCAAAGGGGATCTTCCTCTTGGTGCCAGAGAGACTTCAGCTCTAGTCTTCTTTCTTCTCATGGATGCAAAGATCTCTTCTCCCTTAGGCTAAGGCTGCACAGCTCTCTTTCCTCCACTTCACAGATCAGGAGAAAGCTGAAGGGCATGACCCTAACCTCCTGTCCTTCCCAAGAGAACTTGGTCCCTGCCCTTTCCTCACCATGTCATCCACTACCCCCCCCCCCCCCCAGGCAGCAGGCATGACTCAGAGGACAGTGACTCCAACTCTAGCACTTGCTCATTCGAGCCATTCAGAGCATGGCAGACTCAGATGACGATTCAGGCCAGCAGAAAGGGCTTGTATTAAGTCCTAGAAGGAATGGCTTCTTCTTTTCATTTCCCGTGGGGTGTGAGCAGAAAAATGCATTGTCCCAGTTGCTGACCAAAGAAGGAATCAGCTTTAGGATGAAGCTTCAACTTGGATGGCAAAGAACAGAGTTAGAAAGAGATCATCAAGGGGCACCTGGGTGGCTCAGTAGGTTAAAGCCTCTGCCTTCAGCTCAGGCCATGATCCCAGGGTCCTGGGATCGAGCCCCATATTGGGCTCTCTGCTCAGCGAGGAGCCTGCTTCCCCCCACTCTCCGGCTGCCTCTCTACCTACTTGTGATCTCTCTCTGTCAAATAAATAATTTTTTTTTCTTTTTTTAAAGAAAGAGATCATCGGTAACATGAATTTGCGCCATGGAAACAGCCAGTTATTGTGACCTGTTCTACATTTTGTTGACTAGTGAACGTGCTCGTCGTTTTTACTAGTGTGTGTCAAGATTTCTGGTTTTGTTGTTGTTGTTCTGTTGTTTGGGTTATGGGTTTGTTGGTTTCTTAGTTTGTTTCCTTGTGAAAAGGTCTTACTCTGCCCCGTACTTCGGTCTTGTCCCACCTCAGGAAGTCTGTCACTGTCTCAAATCAGTTATTCAAGTCAGAGCCCCAGGAATCAAATCTGTTTTGACTTCTCCTGCATCATCTCCAGAACTTAATCGTCAGAAAGCCTATTAATTCTAACCTCCAACGTGTCTTCATCCTCCACTCTGTACCTTCGTCTCCATTGCCAACATCTTATTCCGTTGTCTCGCACGTAACATCTGCAGTAGGCTTCTACCTGGTTTTCCTTCTCACTGGCTGGCCTTCCTATAATCCGTCATCCAGGCAGAGCTCAGAATGATCTTCTTCTTAAAGCGTAGGTCATGTTATTCATCTGAAAACTTTCTAGTGCTTTCTCCCTTAGAAAAAAAATCCAAGTATCTCATAATTATAGGAAAGACGATGCCAGTCTAATAAAAATCTCAAATAAAAGTTCATTTCTCTTTCACACAACAGACAGTCCTGCCCCGTGAGGCTGTTTGGAGAACCAGTTCCCTTCCAACTTCTCACTCCCCCTTCCACAGGCTCGAGTTTTGTCTTCGTTCGCAAGGTCGGTCCCTCCAGGGACAGGGAAAGAGAAGAAGTCAAAGCCGAGCACTTCCCCTTCGACCGAGTGAGGCGGGTGTCGTGCCCATCGCCTGCCTCTCTTCGTATTCCACGGGCAATGACTTTGGTGGTATGGCTGCACCTCACCCCAGCGAAGTCCGGGAAGCTTCGTGTCTGGCTAAGTGCTCCCGTAAAACCCTTTTGCCAAGGAAGACAAGGGAGAAGATGTGGGGAGGGTGACCAGCCGGGCGCTGTGCGTGGTGTGGCCTTCAGGGCTTGGATGGCTTGGCCCCTGCAGCTCCTGAAACAGCCCTCCTGCCTCTCTCCTAGTTCACTGAGGACGAGCTGCGAGCTGCGGTGCCTTCCTTTCTGCTCCTCAAACATCCTGAAGTCATTCCTGCCTTAAACCCTTTGTACTCGCTCACTCGCTCTCCCTCAGCCTGGAACCTTCTGGCGATCCTCACAGCTGGGCTCCTTCTGAATCCCCGGGGAGCAGCGGGGAGCCTCTTCCTCTGAGAGACCTTCCTTCTCTAGCGGCCCTTCCAGAACCGTCTTCGCCGTCAGTGGCTCTAACTCTGCTGCGTTTTCTTCACAACGCGTGAGATCATTTACTTGTTTTCACACTGGCTGTCCCCCTCCCTGGACATCTCACTGGGATTCTGTGAAGTTAGGGGCTTTGTTTCTCTTGTTCTTGTTTACTGAGGTTACAACCACCCTCAGTGCCAAGAATACTGTAGAGACATGGTAGGTGCCCAAATAATCCTTTTAAAAGTAACTTGCGGGGTGCCTGGGTGGCTCCGTCGGTTAAGTGTCTGCCTTTGGCTCAGGTTGTGGTCCCGGGGTCCCTCACTGGGCTCCCCACTCAGCAGAGAGACTGGTTCTCCCTCCCGCCCCGCCCCACCCGTAGTGCTCTATCACGCGCTCTCTCTTTCTCACTCTCTCAGATAAATGAATAAGATCTTTTTTTTAAAAAAGTAGATTGAATGAAAAGATTCTAAGCAATATCTCCCCATCTCATCTCTGTGCAATTATCTTTCAGATCAACAGTTAAGACTGCATTTTTCCCTTCTAATTTTATTTTGTCAGATTTGGCGCACTTGCCTGAATCTATAGATCCCTCTTGGGATTCGATTCTGGACCTGCGCACTCCTTGGCCTAGGATCAGGACCTGCGGGTCCTGCCAGCCTCCCGTGCAAGTTACCGTCGGCCTCTCTCGCTGTGTTAACGGGCACTCACCATTCCCAGGGGCTTTGTGTTTCCTTCTCATTTCATCTCCCGCTTGAATATGCGTCCCCACAGTCTCCACGCTGGTTTACAAGGAGGGATTGTGTGTCTTGAGGGGTGATGAACCAGGATTCAAGAGATCTGAGTGCCAGCCCCAGAGCCGGTTTGCCAGAGTCTTCTTGGGGTCTTCATGTTCACATATGTAAAATAGAGGGGGAAATGCCTTCTCTGCTTGCCTCACAAAAGTGTTACAAGGATCAGATAACAGCATATATAAACATGCCATGGAATGGTCCCAGATTCTACTGAAATGGACGGTAGCACTCCAGGACACCGGGCCAGATGACAGGAGTCAGGGAGATACTGTGCAATGTGGGAGACTGTTGGGGAGCCTGTGTCCAAAATCACCAGCTCCCCCCACCTTATTTCTGTACACAGTAGGGTGTCTTGGCCTTTTTCCTCCAGTCTTTGTGTCAAGCTGGAGACATCCCCTCAGAGAAGACATCAAAAAAATCCCTTTGTGCAAGATGATGAAAGAATGGCCTTGATAAAAAGGGAGCCAGCGTACCCCAGGGCCTTATCACTGCACATGTTGAGGTTTCTCCAAAATTGCCAAAGAGGATTTCACTCATAACTACAACAACAACAACAACAACAAATCCTTAGAATCTTCTTTTCATGTGTTCCTCAAGAGCTCAAATAAATGACGGTTATACCCCAGATCTGTGTGTGTTTAACTCTCCAAATCCTTGAGCGCATCCTGACCATCATCCTGTGTGCTCTTCTCTCCGGCACTCCGATCCTTCCGTGTGAACCTGGGTGCCCTGCGTTCTTCCCTCACCATTACCTTGTCGGATACTGGAGGTCGCAGGCCCTGAGCTGGCTGTTGACGAACGGGTGCATGCTGCAAGAGAAGGAGGCTGAAGTGTGCTCGAAACACTGGTGCTTCCTACCTGTTACATGGATCTGTCGCCTTTTAGACGAAAAGAAACTGCAGCCCAGACACAGCGGTGAGGAAGGGGACAGACACCGGCAGTACAGCAGGCACAAAGTTTGAGGGATTTTTCAGTTGCTCATGCTTCATCCTCCCCAGGACCGGGAGAAGATGTCCTCCAAGCCCCTCAGTTGTCTAATCCTCATGTCTCTGTCTTGTCGACGTAGCTTCTACTCTTGTGTGGTTCTCTTGACCTTGGGCACAGTAATCCCTAATCTAGCCATTGGTGAAAACTCTGCAAATGGCTCACCTGTGGGCCAGGTGCCTCCTTCGTGCCTCACCTGCGGTCTCTTCAGTAACATCCGGGGACAGGAATCCTCAGCTGAACTGAGCGCCGAGGTTAGCAGCCAGCACAGGGCACCTCGGGTGTTCCTATACCCCCAAATCTTCGGCCTCTCACCCATGGCTTATAAGTGAACACAGTCCCCATCTCCTGCTCTCCAACCCCTCTAGCTTGTAGTCATTGTGAAAGAGAGCAGGGGTTTTGGGGTTTTTTTGCTTTGTTTTTTGTTTGTTTGTTTTGTAAATCTTTTGAAGTTTTCCAAGCTCTGCTCTAGCATACAGCAAAGACGAAAGCCCTAAAGTCACTGAGATCATTTGTCCAGGCTGAGAGGTGACCCGGATGTGTAAGGGTCTGGGCACTTCAGCCACATGGCAGTGACTGGCCTCTAGCCCTCCTGAGGTCAGAGCTTTCAGAACATCAGAAATGATCGTGCTCTGGTTTAGGGGAGCGAACACTGGGCAGCCTACGAGGTGCCATACGCCATAGTGATCTGAAGTCACAGAACAGGTGCAAAGCACTTGCATTGCTGTGGGTGGACAGACGCAGAAAGAGACCATAGTGGAATACTGTGTTGATGCGGTGACAGGCTGAATAGTGCTGGGGAAGGTGAAACGAGCACTCTTAGCTCAGCGTGGTGAGAGCAGGGCTTCCTAGAGGACCTGACACCCAACTGAACCCTAAAGCGTGCATATGAGAATGTACAGAGAGAAGGCAGCATTCTGCCATACAGGCACAGAGGTGCAAAACCACATGGTGTATTCCGATGCGAGCAACGGTTCTGCATCCGCAGAAGCAGAACCCGGCCCTGGAGCTGCTGCGGCAGGAAGGGCGGTGGGGGGGGGGGCGGTGGGCGGATCACAGAGAACCTTATATAGGTTCTCAGGCAGCTGGTTTTGTGTCCTAAAGACCACGGGGAGCCAGAAACGTTTTCAGCAGGGAGGGACAGGGTCAGACTTTATTAGTCTTGCCACGCATCTTAATTTTGAATGAACTCTTTGTTATTTGAGTTTTCTGCTTAGGAAACATTCGCCCATACGGAATTTCGTAACTGAGGGTCATTACCAAGATGTGATGTGGCTTTTGTGCTTGCCGTCTTGAATGAACTGTGCGCTGCTAGTTTTGGGGTTTTTTTGCTTTGTTTTGTTCTGTTGTGCCAGGATCCAGGGGCCCAGGAACACATCTGTTCGTGGCACACAGCCCGGGGCCCCGTTCTTCGGGTGCCAGGCACCTTCTACTTCAAGGCTGAGATGAGTAGCACCCTCTTCCACCGTGCAGTTCTTACACTGAGGGTCTTTAGGTAGATTTTTTTTTTTCCTTTCTCAAATTGTGAGGAGTATTGGGCAGCTTTATCAAAAATGCTGGTCTCCTAAAGTCAAGAATTTAAAACATTTTATTTAGTCCTGAATTTCTCTGGGAGATAAAAATGTGCTGATAATTTTCTTGGAATGAGAGATATGTTTGCTGTGATAAAGAGTTGTTTGCTAATTCTTGAAGCGTTTTCTTTCTGAAGCTCTGAAAGTGAACACAAAAGCCCTCAAATGGCTGGAGAAGAAGTTTCCTTTTCAAAATTCCCCATGAACAGTTCTGAGTGACCAGGGTTTAAATCCTTATGAAAATCCACCTTTATTTAATAGAGTTATTTAAATCTGAAGAGTATTGGGAAAATGAGGACTCCCCAGGTGCTCGTGAGGAAAACTTGTACGTGGTGCTCACTTCTCTTGAGGGAAGAACGCTTAATAAATAGATTTTCTCCTCCAGAATCTGCTGAGACATATCTGTCCAGAAGCACTTTAAAAGATGCTCAACATCACTTGGCATAAGGTAAATTCAAATCAAAACCAGTGAGATATCAAATCACACCAGTCAGAATGGCTAGAATCAAAAACACAGGAAATAACAAGTGCTGGCAAGGATGCGGAGGAAACGGAGCCCTCCTACCCTGCTGGTGGGGATGCAGGCTGCTACAGCCACCGGAGAACAGCATGGAGGTTCCTCAAAAAGTTGAAAATAGAGCTACCCCAGGACCCAGCAACCGCACTACTGGGTATTTATTTCAAAGATACAAACAGAGATTCTAAGGGGTACCTGTACCCCCAATGTTTGTAGCAGCAATGTCCACAGTAGCCAAACCATGGAAGGAGCCCAGATGTCCATACAGCCATCAGAAGATGGTTGAGAAAGAAGATGCGAGATGTGTGTGTGTGTGTGTGTGTGTACACACAGATATATATAAAATAGAATATTACTCAGCCATCCAAAAGAATAAAATCATGCCATTTGCCATGACGTGGACAGAACTAGAGGGCATTATGCTAAGCAAAATAAGCCAATCAGAAAAAGACAAATACATGATTTCACTCATCTGTGGAATTTAAGAAACCAAACAGATGACCATAAAGGAAGGAAAGGAAAAGTAAAATAAGACGAAAAATGAGAGGGAGGTAAACCATAAGAAATTCTTAGGGAACAAACTGAGGGTTGCTGGAGGGGGGTTGGGGGGGAGTAGGGTGATTGGGGGATGGGCATTAAGAGGGGCACTTGATGCGATGGGCACTGGGTTTTATTTAATTTACATGAAAGAAAAGAATCTTTTTTGATTTATTAGTGGATACCTGTTGTTGTTACCGTGTTTTGCCTGCACAAACATTGCATATCCCACTCCTATTAGTATCCCCCTCTCTCCTTTGGAGAAATGTTCTCCCACTCTCTAGTCCTTCAAAGGATCTCACCTTCCTGGTCATAAGTGGACTTGCCATCTTCCTGGCCGCAATGATTCGGTCAAAGATGGGCACAGGACTCCCCATGGGTCCGTCACAGCCTTTCCTCATTGCTCTCATGAGTAAGGCCTTTCCCCTATCTTGTCACATAAGCGGGAAGATTGTGACTCCGGGACTGCTAGTGTCTTTATTCCTGCCTTGTCGAGACAGTCTGTCCTCATCGGGAGAAAAATATATATGTCAAAATAAGTAGATGTGAGTGATGGACATAGAGAGACTCTGACTACATTAGCCCCATATTTTCCCTCAGTTCCTAGAGCTCTTCTTCCATCTTATGAGCTACCCCAGGATCTTTACAATAAACTACCTTCATTCCCTCTTTTTTTTTTTTTTTTCCCAGCTTGTCTGAGTTGGCTTTCTGTCTGTCATTTGCAACCAAAAGCTTTTTGACTAATATCCATGCCAAAGGAAAAACTTCAGCTGGGACTTCATGTCTCTCTGTCATGAGGAGTGAGAAAAGCCAGTTTCCGGGACCATAGCAGCAACATCAGAGGCTATGGGGGAGGGGGGATGCTAGTCCATCTATTATAAATGAATTCCACGGAGTTAAAAAAAGATCTTTTATAAGAGCGGTGGTAAACAGAAGTCAGCATATCTATCTTTCTGGCTTTGTTCTGCTAGAGACTGATCATCTCCAGAAAAAAACAAAGTGAGCCAGGAAGAATGCACTGTTGCTGAGCTGTTGGGCAAGATATGTAAACAAAATAAAAGAATACACCTCCTGAGAGCAAGAGTTGTATTTAAAAATTGTTGTAATACAAGAGACTATAGAGTTTTCTCTGATTTTTATTTTTTTTTGTTTGTGTTTTTGTTTTGTCTTGTTTTATTTTGCTTTGTTTTAAAGAGAAGGTGAGGAGGGAAGAGAGGAGGGGGAAAGCGAGAGAGAGTGATTGATTAATCTTTTTACCACCAAAAGCCAGGGAATGGACTGTTTGGTTGCACATTTCAGTGACATAATATTTGCTCAATAATGAGAAAATGACTTCACTGTATGTCTGTAGTATCAGAGTCTGACCTGACTTCAGAAGAGACTTGTAGCTCAATGGTGGTCAGAAGCACACTTTAAAATAGCTTTGAATCAAAGAAGGCACGTGCCTCATTCTCACTTGGTCTCAAAGAAGAAGCCCGAGATTTTCCCCACATGGTATGCACAGAAGTCTGCCCTGAAAATGTAATAGGACAAGGTCTACACTTGAAAAACATACAGAAACACTCAGCACTTCTAAATAAAGATCTCCTAATGCACTTCAATTTGATTTGCCAAAAGTGAATTCATACACGGCTTTTTAAGAAGACACCTCCTGAACAATGTGAGGAGCACCTCTATCCAATACCTTGAGTCCTGGAAATTTGGTACCAGAGGTATCCCCTTGGACGTGGGCCACGAGATGGCGTGTCAGGCCAACACACTGCCCTCGTCAGGTGCGGGCCTGCTAGCTGTGGCTTTACCTCCTGCCACGTTTTGTGAGTCATCTCAGACCACCTGACAAGCTTTCAGGAAATGCTTAAAACCAAATTCAGCAGAAAATCTTTCTCTTAAATGGTGTGATAAGTATTATTAGGATGTATCTGTCAAGATTTCTCAGAAGCTTTCCGAAACCTAGTTAAGCCTAGTTCTTTATTTCATGAATTGATTTTGTATGTAAAAATATGACTTCTACATTAGACAAATGAGAATCGATAGGGTGCAAACATAAGATAACATATTTCCCCCCACAAGTGCCTAATTCTAATCCATCCTATGGGTTTCATACTTCTCTGCTTTTTGAATAAAATCAGGATCCATAATTAATTTGGTCATTCGACTAAATATATGGACTTCTGTTCACTTTCACCTTCAAATAGTCTTATTTCTAGAATTAAAATAGGGATTCTTTTATAATGATCAAAATATGAACAATAGGGGTGCCTGGGTGGCTCAGTGGGTTAAAGCCTCTGTCTTCGGCTCAGGTTGTGATCCCAGGGTCCTGGGATTGAGCCCTGCAAAGGGCTCTCTGCTCAGCGGGGAGCCTGCTTCTTCCTCTCTCTCTCTGCCTGCCTCTCCACCTACTTATGATCTCTCTCTGTCAAATAAATAAATAAAATCTTTAAAAAAAATATGAATAATATGTAAAGTTAAATCTTCTTGTTCTCTTTTATCTTAGGCTCATTCTAGTCCGGAAGTTTGCATCAGAGAGAAATGCATGTACCTCTTAGATTTATCCCACTTAGCACTTCCATTCCCTCTTCACTCAATTACTCATTTGTCTTGGGCCTTCCAGAGTTACTGTGTATTTGTGGAGTCATTATGGAGAGAAGGAGGACAGGTAAGGAGCAACAAAGGTCTTTCTTTTTTTTTTTTTTTTTTAAGATTTTATTTATTTATTTGACAGAGAGAAATCACAAGTAGGCAGAGAGGCAGGCAGAGAGAGAGAGAGAGGAGGAAGCAGGCTCCCTGCTGAGCAGAGAGCCCGATGCGGGACTCGATCCCAGGACCCTGAGATCATGACCTGAGCCGAAGGCAGCGGCTTAACCACTGAGCCACCCAGGCGCCCAACAAAGGTCTTTCTTGACTGGCATCAATGCAGTGTGGCATTCTACCAAACATGAGTCCATAAAAAAATGCAACTACAAAACATAAAAGGAAATAAGAAACCACGAGTGAGAGTTAGCAAAAGTAACAAACTTCCAAAACCTCCGAAGACTTCATGCAGAGTTCCTGGGTATAAAGTATAAAATTAGTACACTTAAGGTAGTCAAGAAAATAAGAGGGAATGATCTGTAAGAATAAGGAGCAGCACAGTATCAACAATGACCATGCAAATCTGAAAAAGAACTAAACTGAGCTTTTAGAAATGAAAAAATTATTAATTAAAATTAAAACTCAAAGGAGATTAGAGCCAATTGAAGAGAAAAATAGTGAACTGGAAGATAAACCTGATTAAATTACCCAGAATATAGTACAAAAAGACAAAGAGATGAAAAATACAAAAGATAGCTGAAGCAGGCTGGAGGATGGAATGGGAAGGCCTAACATACATTTAATTGGAATTCTCAAAAGAAAGCTTAGAGAGGAGACATATTTGACATGTTAATAACTAAGAGTTTTCCATTGTTAATGGAAAATCCAATCCATAGGTTCGGGAGGCACAACAAGTTCCAATCTGAATAAGTAAAAAAGAAATCCACACCATGTTAATTGAACCAAGGAACACTAGAGACAAAAAGAAAATCTTAAAAACAGCCAGAGAGACAAGACAGATTACTTACAAAAGAAGGATAATTAGACTGATAACAGTCTTACAAGCAACAATAAAAGCTAGAAGAGAATACACTAATATCTTCAGTGTGCCAAGGGAAAATTGGTTTAAAATGGTCGACTAGGGGCACCTGGGTGGCTCAGTGGTTTAAAGCCTCTGCCTTCGGCTCAGGTCATGATCTCAGGGTCCTGGGATCGAGCCCCGCATCGGGCTCTCTGCTCAGCAGGGAGCCTGCTTTCCTTCCTCTCTCTCTGCCTGCCTCTCTGTCTAGTTGTGATCTCTGTGAAATAAATAAATAAAATCATAAAAAATAAATAAAATTGTCTACTCAGTGAAATTATCTTTGAAAAACAAGAATGATGTAAAGACTGTTTTGGATAAATAAAAATGGATAGAGTATCCTACCAAAAAACCACACTAGAGAAAACTTCCTTCAGGAAGAGGGGAAAAGATTTCAAAAGATGACCTGAAATGCAAAAAGAAGAGATGTGTAGAAAAAACAGGTGATTCTAAACACTTTATAAATTGATATTTTATTTTTCTTTTTTTTTTTTTTTTTTTTTTTAAAGATTTTATTTATTTATTTGTCAGAGAGAGAGTGAGCGAGAGCGAGCACAGGCAGACAGAGTGGAAGGAAGAGTCAGAGGGAGAAGCAGGCTCCCTGCGGAGCAAGGAGCCCGATGTGGGACTCGATCCCAGGACGCTGGGATCATGACCTGAGCCGAAGGCAGCTGCTTAACCAACTGAGCCACCCAGGCGTCCCAGATATTTTATTTTTCTAAGCACAGTATTTTATAAAGCTGAAAAAGCAAGATAAAATTAAGACAAGGGACGAAATAGCAGCAAGTCAAAAGGAAGTAATCAGAGTTATACTGTTTTGGAGTCTATCTTTAGGTTAAATCTACACGTAAACATGTTTAAGTTCACTGCTAAGAGAAATGAGTCCAGATGCTTCAAGCCAAGTGGACAGGCTTTGTATTCAAGTGGGACTCTAAAATACAAGATTCCCTTGATAGGGCCTGGCTAGTGAGAAAGGAGTAATACATCCCTGAAGTACTTATCTCTTCTTTTGCTAACAAAGGTTTTAAGTGGCCTTCTCTGAATTTTGATGCTGTAGAACTTTCCAGATCTCTCGGAACTTAAAAATACCCCCCACAGCTTTCTCCCCTCCTTTCCCCAAGTGCTGTTTCTAGCAAGCAAATACTTGTGCCCTTCTTGAAATGAGCTGGGTCCCATCACATTGTCCACCGTCCTTCCTACTCCTCATGTTCTCCCGAAGGTTACTGTGTGGAGAGTAGTGAGGCGGCAACAGACACCCAGCCAGGCCGCGGCTTACGAAAGTCTGTGAAAACTACTTAGGGTCCCCTGCAATCCCACGGCATTTAACTCTCTGTCACAGTACGTAAAACAACCAGAGGCAGTCCTGTGTGATTTTTTTTTCCCTGCTGAAGTCATTTAATATCAGATCATGATTAAACATCGCCGTGTTAATTATGAGTTCTTGATAACAATGTAGGTGAAATACTTTATTTAGATTACAACATGACAAGCAAATTCACTTTATCTGTTTGACACTGAAAAAAATCATGGGCAAGAGTGATACAACATTTTAGTTTTGATGCCACAGACAAGGCACAAGTAACTGGGCAGGTGACTCTCGTGACACAGATTTCTGACCCCTTTGTCTTGTGGCTCCTTCTGTTCCCCTCTTGTGTGTTCCCAAAGGGAAAGTTCTCATTGGAGTGTGTCTAATCCCTAAATGCAGTGAAGGTGCCAGATGGTTCACTTCTAAGCAGGATACCCCAAACCCCGGCATCCCGAGTCTAGATGAGTTTGTAGTTTGGCTCAGAAATGCCTCCTCAGAAAGGGACCTGAAGCAGCTTGTAGTCCAAGCCTTTTCCCCTCGCCAGCACAGCTAGTGAAACAGAAACCGTCCTTGAGCGGGGCTGGCTCCCACGCAGAGCTCCGTTGGAGGAGTGTTGCAAGGCTGCCCAAGTTCACGGCCTCGAGGCGCCGGCGGGCGTGTGACTGAGCGCAGGGTCCAGGGCTCTCTGCACCAGGGACGGATCAACCAGTCCCATGGGTGTGGCAGCAGTTGTGGGGGAAGAACCCTAGACAGGCAGAGGGCCTGGCTGTACAACCTTAAAGACCTTTGGACTATCGGCAAATCGCTCAGCTTTTCTCGATGAGGCCACAGCATCCCCCGTGCCGCGGTCGCGGGAGGGTGTTCGGACCAAAGGATATGATGCCTGTGGAAGTGCTCTGTAAACAGTAATGCACCATGAAAACAACACAGATCGCCCTCAGGCAGGGCCAGAACTCAGGATGCTGCTTTAAGCAGCTCAACATTATGTCTGTTCCACTCTGATGGTAAACGCCTCTCCTGTAAGCTCCATGGACCAGCCTCCAGGTGACGAAGAGGTAGGACCCTAGCAGGGAAAAAACCAGGCACTTTTTTCCTCCAGGACTTGAAGTACCTGGGGCCCTATTTTGGTGAATTTGAATCTCCACATCCTATAAATCAAATTTGAAACTCTAGCGAGATTTTGGCAGCATCTAAATCTGATGTTGGAAGGAGGGTATATATGATGTAGATTTTCTTATTCCTGCCCACCCCGCTTGGGTCGTTAAGGTGGAAGTGGGAGTCGACCAGCCAGGCTGATCAACTCCAAAATATTTTTGAACACTTCAGAAAATGATTTGCCATTTCCCCAGTGGTCTCTTTTCTTTCTACTCATGATCTAAGTTTTGCTCAGAATGACATCAAGGGAATGAGAAAATTACCTGTAATTCCTGTTGTCAGATCTGAGATTGTCACAACAGATCATTATTCTAGGATTAGAAACATCTAGAACTGGCTCCTGGGGGGTATTTCCAGCCTTCCTTTCTCTCTGCCTCACAGAGTTCTCCCACCTCTGGACCCTGGTGAGTCAGTCACCACCGTGGCAGCCAGACTGCTGGGCGCTGCACCACTGCCAGCCCCGGGGGAGTGAGAGGACCTCTGCAGACGTCCCCCGAGCCCCAGGAAGCCTGAGGAGCAGCTGCTCGGGGCCCACCACAGGTAGGACCCATCTAGCGCTGCATTCCCCAAATGCATCTGATCACAGGGCTCTTCTGAAATATTTGTTAAAAGAACCCATACTCACTCCAGACCCACCTAATCAATCTCCAGGGTGGGTGGGGCCCGGCAGTATTATTTTTAACAGCAATCGCGGAATTTGTATGGTCAGGAAACTTGGGGAGACACAGGTCCAGCAGAAGAGATTTATAGGCTTGGAATCCAAAGGCCTAATGAGATTTGCAACTTCACTAATGGCAATGCTGGTTTATTTCTCCGTCTTAAAGAGAAGGGATGGATCACAACAATATCTACGTCAGCCTCTGAAGGCCATCAGGTAACCTAGTCAGGTTACCTGTGTGCTGTCTTTCAGAGGATTTAGAAATACTTACAGACAGGGCTAGGTGTTTGCGGCTTAGAATGCCTCGGGCTAGAGGGGCAGGGCCCCCACGTGCGCAGTGAGGATGACGTGAAGGGAGACGAGAGGCCCGTTATCTCTGCCAGACTTTCTCTGCGTTGGGGAGGGTGGCCAGCAGCACTCACGGCTGCAGAACGGAGCCCCCGGAAAAGCAGATGCCGAGTTCCCCGGGAGCGTGCCCGGGAGGATCAGCTGACACGTACCCGCAGGTCCGGGGAACACGTCCCCAGCTTCCTGGTGAACCTATGCATGGCCTAGAAGAAGCTGTTCTAGGGGACACCTCTTGCCACCTGCGTCCACACCCCCTTATCCAACACATCCCTGACTCAGCTGTGACTCACAGGCGCACAGCAGCTCCGGCATCATCCCTCCGGGTCCTGTGCCGCGCACCGCTCCCCATCCTAATTCATCTCTTCCAGTCAGATCTTTTTTTGACTGGCTTTTCAGAACATTGAGCTTATCTTTAAACACAATGGATAGACAAACACACACAACATTTAAATATCAAAATATACCCATTTAAATTTAAAAACTTTAATTCTCTGGGTTTGTTGTCATCCATGGCAATATTTCACATTATGTGCATAAAATCTACTTCTTTCTTGGGCATGTCTTATTTCCGCTCTTCAACTGCAGGGTCCCAATGGACGGAGATTGTGCCTGACGCAAGACATTCTGTACCCCCAGTAAAAGCTAGGAAGGAAGCTAATATTTATAAGCCCTTCCTCTGTGGGAAACACTATTCAGGGAAGAAAATAAAGGACCCACTGGGAAAAGCTAGGGTGCCGAGGATGGCCAGCTTTGCCTTTACTTGTCCAGCCAGTTCTTGGCTCTATCCACATACCCAGAAACAACAGTGTTCTCTCTCTCTCTGGAAGTTTCAGGGATTTATGCAGCCCGACAGGGGACAGCCTGGTCCCATCTCCCCAGGTTATTTCAGGAGCCTGTTGTCTTCGTGTTTTCTGATTGTACGGTCTATAGTTTTGTTCTCTTTGCAACTGCAGGTTTCCAATTTTAGTAATTCTTTCCCTGTGACTCCCCGAACCATCTCCAAAATCCTACATGCCCTCGGCGAACAAAAGCAATATGTCTGGTCTCTGCAGCTGGTGCTATGGGGCTCTTTGGTGGAGAGAAGCCTGACACAGTGCTCAGTTGAAGAGATAATAGCTCTGCAGCTACCCAGTATTCTCCAGGATTGCCTGAGCAAGTTGGAATCCAAAGCTGGTGACTAAGAAATGATGATGTTTAGTCATCTTTCCCATCTGATGTGGGGCCCATATAGACGGGACCTCGGCTCTCAGAGGCCGGGGACACCAGCAAGTCTAACACTCAGCACCAGGTTATGGCATGTGTCTTCCTGCCCTTGGAAGTGCCAGCACTGGGCTGAGCTGTCCCTGGTTCCTCTCAGGCCAAAGCCACCGCAAAGTCCTTTGGTAGGCCAGGTCTCCTCCAGGCAAGGATAGCGACTCGTGCTCCCGACCTTCACCAGCCACTTCTTTATTTCCTTGCACATGTAGGACTGTTTTGGACAGGCCGCGAAGTAAAGATCCCAGTGGAATGGTGCTCTGAGACTAGGGCCCAGCTCCGGTCAGGCGGCTGTGGACAAGACCAAGAAGATGTTGAAGAAAAAACCTTCAGAGGTTGCCCGTGGACTCGAAGACAGAAAGCTGACCACCACTGGGAGGCCGAGCATCATTGTCTCCCAGTGATTTTTGACCCAACCATGGCTGCCTCCATAATGGTGCAGGGTGAAAAGCTTTGGCAGATGTTTGCCAAAGAAAGTGGAGACTGTGAGACACCTAAGGCGAGACGGAGTCGAGGCTTAAGGGACGAACACGAGACAAGAAGAAACAGCTTGTCCTTGAAGAGAAACGAACATTGAAAAGGTGCACGCACTTCTCGTGCCTTGAGTCGGAAAGAATTTGGGCTGGGCTCAGCTAGGCCGTTGCCCCATGGGGCTTGGCGGCTCACACAGCTGTCTGCAATCAGCGGCGACTCGACAGGCTGTCAGACGGGGCGGACGGGGTCCTGGGCCTGTTCTTCTCATCATGCAGCGGGACAGCCCAGGCTTGCTCACCTCGTGGCGACTGCAAGAGAAAATAGGCCCCATGCACAGGACTTTTTCAGGACTCTGCTTGTGTTCCATTTGTTTGGGGCCACTGGCCAAAGCAAATCTCTTGGCCCATCCCAGAAGGGACGGGTGGAGAAACGGACTGCACCTCTTGCTGAGAAGGGAAGAAAGTGTGGCCATTTCTTGCAATCTCTCAAAACTGCAAAATCCAGAAATATCTAGCTTTGGGATTTAGGTAGAATCTATCATTTAGGCCAGGGTGGGACAAGGAAGCGCTCCTTCCTGAGAACAAGATCCCTCCTTTCCCAGCGCATCCGGAGCAGCAGCCTGGCGAGGCGAAGGGACGCACGTTCCAGCCATCCCTGGGGTCCTGGAACGACAGAGCCGGGAAGCACGAACAGCTCCTGGCGAACGAAGTACAAAACCAGAGACGACCGGGGTCTGAATTTGTGGGGAAAATGGCCCACGTTCAAAATAGAGTGAGATCACAGATTCTTTTCCTCTTAAATTCTTTTGTCTCTATTTTGCATAACTGCTTTCTCCTTCTTTTTTTTTTTTTTCCTTCCTCCTCTCTTTCATGTGTGTATTTTAAGCATTTTTCGAAAGGCACCTGATGACAATTTAATCAGAGTGCAGAGGGAAGTGGGGCTCTGTGGGTGGCACCAACGTGTGGAAAGTCCAGGGGAAGGGAGGGCGAGGAGAGCCCTTAACGTCCAAGACTCGGAGGTCACTGTGCACAGCGGAAAGAGAAAAAGCAGTTTAAGTTCTCAGAATGGAAAAAGAAATAGCACTTACACCGCTTTTCAAAAAGGGATGCTCTCTTTTGTCTTGATCTAGCCACTCAAGAGCTGTCATTCAAAACAGCAAATTGAAGTCATTTCTGTGATTGTCCTGCAGGTCACTGTCACTGAGCTCACCAAGGGCCCTCTGATTTCAGTGTAACAATAGTCATTGCCTCATGACCGGCAGGAGATGGGGATAAAAGGTATATTTTGCCTAAAGCTATCTTCTGTTGTCAGTACAAGACCTTCTTCTAATAGTAGTAATGTTTTTCTGTCTCTAAGCACAGCACAGGAGGCATAGAAGAACATACTGGAGGACGAGGCAGTTTCTAGAGATCAGCAGTCCAGAGCTAACTCCCTTTCAGAATTGGAAAAGGAATCCTGGTTCAGCTACGGAAGAACATCAGGCAGGATGAACTCAGTGGGGAAGACACCCCATGTGTGGGAATGTTCTCACACATAGTCATCTTGAGTTTCGCATACTAGCTGGATGTATGCTGAGGTTTGGAATCAGCCTTCCTTAAAGGCTGCCCCCCCCCCTTGGCAAAGCAAAGATCAGCAAATCTTCAGAGGCGGTGGCCAGAGAAGGTCCCGGGCCTGCTGGCTCTTAGGTTTGTGTCTTGTCCCGGTGGGCTGCTTCTGATTTCTAGTCAGCCAGAGAAGTGTCTTCAAAACAAACATCAGACCACAAGGGACATTCTGGTTGGAAAGTCACTCTGGAAAAGAGCAGAAAGGGCACAACGTTAAACCACACAACGGTTAAAGAAACCCAATACAACCTAACAGATGGTTCCCCGGGCAGAGTCCACACCCTGTCCAGAACCCTGCACAGCCTGACTCCAGGCATCTCGTTAGGCTTGTGGCTACCGTTCAGAAGCCTCAGTTGGTGCTGAAGCCAACATACATCTGACGGAACTTCGTTCCATGGCCACAGAACAACTTCCCAGCCCTGTAGGGCGAGCCACAAGGTTCATGGCTCCACCTGCGAGTGTGGATGGAGCACACGAACCCGGCAGGACCCGGAAGTTCACTCCTGCTCACGGGTACTTCTCGGGGCATGTCATTGTTCTCTTTAGAGAACAAAAGAGATCTGTTTTAGAGGGGTCAGTATCTTTTTTCCATTGTATTCTCTCCCCAAACTACGTGCTTCAGAAAACGACCCCCTTGAAGTATGAAAAACAGAACGGTGGAGGAGGCAGGGGAAGCGCGGAGGGAGCACAAGCCCTGGGGCTGGCAGAGCGGCCGCCAGGGCACCGGGGGAGAGGCACTTTGGCAGCCAGAGCGGACATCTGCGACTGTCCCCCAGCGTTTCTCTGAGCTGCGGAGCTCACATCTGGGGGCCGAGGGCCGGACTGGGCTGCTCTTGGCATTTACTGAGACCGCAAAGCTCGGTAAGGCCACTTGCAAGAGAGACAGTTAACTGGGCAGCGGCCATGCGCGCGGCACAGGTCACAGTTTACCTTCCGCCCCGCGTCCGGGAGGAGAGTGAGCTGCCCTTCGGACACTCGGTCGCCCCTGACCTCCTCTGGGCCGTGAGCGCTCTGGCAATTTCTGCAAGTTCTAAACCCTCCCGCGAGGGTGGGAGCTGGGGCGGGAGGCGCAAGAGGCGCGCCTAGAACGTTCTGCGCGCAGAGACCAGAGGTCCGCGCAGTCTCGAGGCCCTGCAGGCCCGAGGCTACCTGCTGCTCAGGGCGGCGCTTGGGGACCCGAGACTCTCCACGAAGCACCTGCTCCTCCTGCTTCTCGCCCCGGGCCAGGGCCTCCGCTCACTGCCTGCGGCTGGGGCCAGGCGGGGCAGGGGCAGGCCCCCTCCCCGCCGCGCCCCCCCCCCCGGCCCCCGCCGCCCCCGCCCGACCCCCCCTGCGCGGGAGGCGCCCGGCGGGGCCGCACCGTCTTCTTGGCGGGCTCCTTCTTGCGCTTCTTCTCCGAGTTGCTGTGGTAGGGCAGGTCGCGGCCGCGGTAGGACGGGCCGCGGCTCAGCTCGCGCTCGCTGTAGGGCGGCAGCGGGTCGTCGGCGGAGTCGTCGTCGTCGTCGTCGTCGTCGTCGTCGTCCTGCGGCGCGGCCGCCTTGTAGGTGGAGGGCGGCGACCAGGCGTAGTAGGAGGCGCTGCGGCGGCCGAGCTGCGCGCTCAGCCGGGACGGCGTCTCCAGGCTGCCGCCGCGGCTGGCGCCCTCGGGCCGCGCCTGGCGCTCCAGCGCCCCCGCGCGCGGCCCGTGCTCGTACTTGGGCGCGGTGCCCGGCGTGCGGCTCACCAGGCGCGGCAGCGGCGCGTCGTCCGGCCGCCGGCGCGGGGGGCTGGGCGCCCAGGCGCGGCCCGCGTCGCCCAGGGGCTCCCGGCTGCGGCCGCGCGGCCCGTAGTACTCGTCGGGCGAGCCGTCGGGGTAGAAGCCGCCCAGCGCGCGCGCCTCCGAGCGCTCGAAGCGGCCGCCGCCCCGCGCCTCGTGGCTGTCGCCGTCGGCCCGGCGGGAGCGCGCGGCGTACGAGTCGGCGAAGGCGGCCAGCTCGTCCATGGACACGGCGGGGACGCCGGCGGCGAAGTTCTTCCGCGACAGCATCTCGGACTTGGAGCGCTGCTGGCTGCGGGCAGAGGTGGGGAGGGGAGGTCGGTGAGCGCCGAGGCGGGCGCGCGGGGCCGGGCCGGGCGGAGGGGGTGCCCCGGGCTGGCTGCGCGGTCGGGCGGGGCGGGGGCACCGCCGGGAAGCGGGGCGACCGGGGCTCTCTCTGGAGCTCGTGCTAAGGACCAAGACGGAGTCGTGTGGGTCACACTCCTTTGTGAGTCAGACGGCGCCGAGGCGCACAGCGGGGCCTGCTGGTGGTGAGTGTGGCTTCTGGCTGACCAGCACTGGCCTCCCTTCTCCCAGCCTCGAAGCCGGGGGCCTGGCGTGGCCGGCGATCCAGGGAAACCCTGCGGTACTCGGTGATGCACAGAGAAGCCTCCTGCTCCCTCAGGGCCCCGGGGCCAGCGTATCCCTGCGAGTTACCCGCCGTTGGTAAGTCTAAGAGAAAGGCAGTGTCTACTGTCCTTCGAGATAAAGGACAGGTGAGTGGTGACCGTGCTGTTCAGTGGGCAGCAGCCATACGAACCAGGGTGCACATCTTGGCCTCCCACACCACTGGCCAGGTGACTCTAGGGAAACGTCGGTTTCCCCAACAGTCCCCACCTTTTAGAGTCAGGAGAATCAATCAGTGTAACGTTTGGTATTTTGCCTTTCACGTAACGATGATCCAAAATGCTGCAGGGGCACCTGGGTGGCTCAGTGGGTAAAGCACCTGCCTCTCGGTTTTGGCTCAGGTCAGGACCTCATGGATTGTGAAATCGAGCTGATGGCTGGGAGTCTGCTTGAAGAGCCTCTCCTGCCTCTTCCCCCGACTTACGCACACACTCTCTCTCTCTCAAATAAATAAATCTCTTAAAAATGAGGGAGATGATGGATGGGAATTTTTAGAGGATGTAGGGTAAAATATTATGAGAAAGGCAAGGAAATGTTTATTAAGGTTCATTAAGGAGCACAGAGTCCCCATTTCAAAGGGACTTGGCTATGATTGCACATGGTGCCACAGGTGTCCCTTTACTTAATAAACATGAGAAGGGGATGTTCAACAGCCCAAGGAGAGCTGTGGCAGGACAACCTAGAACGGGAGACAGAGATGCTCTTGGAAAACAGCTGTCTCAGAGCCACATCTGCCTGCCAGCTCCAGCCCCCTCCCCACCCCCCCCCCCCGCCCCCACAGCTGCAGCCTGGTGCGGCCACCTTGACCTGTACCTGAAGCTCTCCCGATCCTCCCTGTTATACTCCATGGCCGAGGGCCCCCGGCTGGCCCCGCTGCCGCCTCCCACGGCCCCGGACCAGTAGTCAGGATTGCTCTCCAAGTCCCCGGACACAGGGAACTGCTTGCTTCTCATCTGGTGGTAGGCCTGGCGGAAACTGCTGTCGTCCTCATGCAGGGAGCTGAGCTCGGAGATGGTGTTGTTATCTGCAGGGACAAAACCAGGCATGACAGAGCTTTCTACGTATTAGGAAGGGAGCTCTGTTAACGGCTCTGGGGAAACTGCCTCCCAAAGGCTTCAGTCCTGTTCTGGTTTAGTTGTAGACCTGAACTAACAGTGTCTGTGTTCTTAGCTCAGCAGGAACAGGCTCCGTCCAGAAGCCCACTGGCTTATAGAGAGGGAGGCTTCCTACATGCTCTGTTCTTAAAATAGGAAAATAATTGTTACTGCTCCACCTAAGGCACGTTTCCCAGAACTTGGGCTCTTTGCAGCTGGTTTCCTCCTAAGGCGTCTTCATCCTTGTTCCAGTGTTTTTCTTCTTGTAGAATTCTGTGAAAGCTACGATGATCCCAGGTATCTTGAGCCAAAAGGGGCAACACGAGAGAGAACCCACAGGTCACAAAATCTTCCTCACTGGTGGCTGCGTCCCAGGATGGGCCTTCAAAACCAGTGCGGCCCCGTGCTTTCGAGGGACCCCATTCCTGCCTCCTTCAGCTATGCCCTTCGCCCCAGGGCACAGTCCACAGGGGCGAGGGGACTGCACACCTAGTGTCCAATCATCCCCTTTCTGGACGCTCATCCAGGAACGTGGATTATCCTTCCCAATTGGTACCAAGTCCATTTCCAGGGCCCACAAAGACTTCTTTGCCTCCCTAACGAATATTCCAGGTGTGTATGGCCTTGGGTGGCTAGGACAGCCGAGTCGAGGGAAGGGAAGAGAAGCGGGGCGGCTGCACTCGCAGCCTCCTGGCCTCCACTTGTACTCCTCCTACAAAGAAGGGGGTTGTGGTCACCGTTTTCTCATTTCCTACAAAGTGGCCTAAGTAGCATTTTGCAAAAGCACTTGTGAACAAGTCAAGAATCACAGTCTAGAAAGAAAGGGGGGAGGACCAATTAAAAAAAACAAAAAAACCACAACCACTTGTTTATAGAATTTTGAAACGGATTGAATATCATTTTACTTAAAAACGCATCTAGTGAATCTATTTGTCATGCAATTGGATCCGTTTGTTTTCTAAAATCCTTTGGTCAGAACGTCAAAATATTATCAGAATCAACATTTATAAAGTATAAGGTTTGGCTGTTGAGTAGAAGGTAAGCCAAGATAGGACGTGGGCAGCGCAAATCTGTGTCTCAGGTTCCCCTCTACTTCTCTTCCCTAGCCCCAAGAGTTCTCGGAGGAGCACTCCCACCCACAGAGGAAAGGAAGGGCCTCCCCTCCCTCCCCCTGCTGCATAAACACAACCTCCTGGTCCTGTTTTATCCGGGTGGGGGCTTACTGAGAATGCCATTCATTTTGGTCATGTAATCATTTGGTTTTGAATTACAATTTTTAAACTTTTTCCTCCTCCGGGGGAGAATGGACTAGTGACTCCCCATTTGAAAGGAAAAGAGCTCAGATGCTACTGATTAATAAAATCTAGAACCTTCCTTTTCTCATGATCCCAGCGAATTCTAATCTCCTGGGAGCAGTACAGAAGAGAACTTTAAAATGCCTCAAGTGAAACTGTTGAAACATCCTATTGTTGCCTCCGAACTTTCCTTAAACTTCAGGGAATAATGGATCTTTTCCATTTCTCCACATCCTGAGGGCCGTCTCAGTTTCACCATTCATAGCGACGGACTGTCTAGGCTGTATGCCGTTCTAACGTTTCTGCCGCATTGAATGTAAACATCAATATCCCTGCTTCACAAACACCTAATAATGTAACTCTAGAACAGGAGAGGCAAACTTTCTCTGTACAGGGCTAGATATTAAATATTTCAGTCTTTGCAAGCCACACTGTTACAATTATTGGACTTGGCCACTGCAGTGTGAAAGCAGCCAGACAACATGTAAGGGAACCGGCCTGACTCTGTTCCAGGACAAACTTCCCAAGAACAGGAGATGGAACCTATTGGCCCTGGGAGGTGTCGTCTGCAAGATCACCACACTGGGATTCTGGACTAAAAATAGCCCAAGTGCAACCCCCTACTTACCAGGGCAAGGAAAGTGAGGGTCTTACTGGCCAGCAAATTCCCGAACCTGACATTCCCCGTTCTTACAGAATCTCGTCACAACCCGAAGCCATGAGATCCGTTTTACAATGAGATCTTCAAGACTGTCCCCTGTCCATGATCTGTCCCAGGGTTTACTCTGCTCTTCAGAAAGAGAGCCTGGCAAAGTCAAGTGAACTGTATTCCCACTTCACCTCTATGCAATTATGGGACCGTCAACCTGCAGGTTCCAGATCTTGGTTCCAGTTGTGGCGCAGGTACCGAGGTGCCAACACTGGGTCTTTTCCCTCTCTGCTTCCTTTCCTACTGTGTAAAATGAAGGAGGTGGGAGTCAACCACCTCAGTCTCTTCTGTTCCAACATACTAGAAAGTCCTAGGAGGTAGAAGGCTGTGATCTCTGAACAGAAACAGCCACTACAGCCACAGAGCCAAGAGTCGGCTCAAAAACGTCCTGTGTAAAGAGCACAGGACTGGGAATCAGAAGAGCTGGGTTCTAATCCCGGTCTGGCCAGTCACTTCAGCCCTCTGGGTTTCTGTTTCCTCATCTGTACACTGTGCAGACTGACCTCGGCCACCACTAAGGTCCCCTTGGGTGTTCAGATGTCATTACCTTCTGACCAGCCAGTCCCTGGAGACCATTTCAATCCAGGTAGACTGGTGACATCACCTAAATCAGGATTCATTCTTTAGTTTCAGCCTCAGGTTTTAACTCTTACCCTGAGCTGAGAGATTCACAGATTTCCTCCCCAGGCTCCTTCTCCTGGATCGCTGTCTCTGTCCCCTCCCAGGGCTCCATGACAACACATTACAACTAACTTGTCAAGTGCAGTGACATCTGCATTCCTGACATTCCAATCTGGAGATGGTCTTTTTATAGGCAGGCCGGTGGGAGGACGCGGCAAGGAACGCAGCTCAGACAGGATGAATTTAGCTTTGCAAACTGGGAGGAATATGTTGTCCTTAATCTGAATACAGTGCCTCTAGTCTGGGACTGTTTCCCCAACAGTTCCATCAAGCCTCTCCTCGCTTCCAAGGCAAGGAGGGTTCAAAGAGAGAGAGAGAGAGAGAGGTAGTGACCTCACCACCATGCCAGCCAGCACCCTCCAGTAATCGGCCCGTCCATGTCAGACCTGCCCGGAGCTGGGTCTCGTCACCGAGGTAAGCTGGAGTCCGCGCCAGCACTCAGCCGTGTCCGCTGCGGAGTGTCCGAGGGCCTGTGAGTGAAGGTTGGGGTCCTGCCACCTACAAGCTCAGGAACTGGAAAGTTCTTTTGATAAGAGGGGCAGCCTCTTTCCTAGCCCTCAGTCTCTGCCGTCGGGCATCTCAGAGGAACACAGGCCTCCTTTTCTGCTGGTAGACTTTTCCTTCCGCTGCTTAGAGTCCTCCGTGGAGCAAGTCGGCAGCTGGACCGTTGCTCAATGGTAGAGGTTTTCATGTTGGGGGAAAAACTCACATCTTTAGTCATTATTTTGAATAGAAGGGAATGACCCTTTGAAGAAAACATCTGCAACCCCAGCACTGCCTGGGCCCAGCACAGCTGACTGCCCCACGGAGAGAAACAGCACGAAGCAAGGTGGGAACGACCGCTCTGCCCTTCCCACCAGGAGCCCTATTTCTCCCTTCTGTGCCCTCAGAGCTACTCTCTTCAGGACATCGCCGGCCCCCCTGCTAGTCCTAAGCCACCAGAGCTCAGGGCTGCCCACGTTTGGGAATCCCCAAACCCCCTTTAGCCGTGAAGCCCAGATCACGTGGCACTAACAGATGCTCACATCTGCCTCTCATCCTTCTGGCTGGATCAAACTGAGCCAGCTCCTTCTCGACGTAGTACAGGACCTTCATGGAGTCTCTCTCTTTGTCAGCCTGAATCCGGTAACCTTTGCGAACTGTGGAGAAAAGGACAGGAAGGGGAGCTGAGAAAAGCCGGAGGCGGCCTCTCTTTACTTTACCAAGTAAAGCCCGCCGTTCCTGCTTATGACAACTCTTTTTGAAATCGCCAGAAATAATCATCTATATTTATACTTATGGAACCGTGACTGAGATCCCTTTTATCAGATGGTGGCCCTGGAATGGAAGAACAGCAGTGCACCACCAAGTTCGCTCACAGTAGATTTGGGGTCATTTGTTAACTTCTGCTTCCTACTTTCTGACCTCCTTAGCTCCACTTAAAGCTTGGGGCCGGGGGGGAGACAGATTTTCTGGACGGAGGACATAGATCATGCTATAGCATCTGCGGGTCCCAGCTCCGCTTGGTGGGAGAACAAGTAAATAAAACAGATACCCGAACATCGGGGACCTTGACGAGGGTGGCCTGAACGCCTCTGGTTTCATGGGAGATGGTGCAAAAATCCCCTCACAGGTGGCGCATATGAGCCAGGATGATAGGCTACAAGAAGCGTTTGTGCAAAACGAAAATGAGGGGCAAAAATACATGGATTGCTAACTCTGGTTCCACTTTATTTCTCTGAAGTTTTCCATTTGGGAGAAGAAATACCATAGTATTCCATACACGATTAGTTCCACCTGCTGCTGTGTGGTCAGAAGCAGGGGTTATTTTGGGGGTGCTCCATAACGAGAGAGAATACCATCTCCTACGCTCCCATCACTCATACTGTCAGGAACAAAGACGGTTTAAGCCCCACATCACTTAGTATCAGTCGAGTCCAATACCAGCCCCAAGGGTGATCAGACACAGGCAAGTCAAATCTTCACAAATATGAGAAAACGAGAGAGAAGGACCCAACATGCCAGTGGTAAGAGACAGCATGCATCGAGCCTCTCAGTGTGCTAGGTACTGCCCTAATGCTCTGCATGGATATTTGCTCCTCACAACCCCTAACAAATTTGCTGATAGCCTCAGTTTATGGTCGAGAAAACTTTGGCTCAGAGAGTTTCCTGCCCTGCTCCAGAATAATGGGCAGCACAGGGGCTAGACCTACGTAACCTGACTGAAACTCGGGAGCCCAGAAGCAGAGGCAGGAGGGAGCAACCCAAGAGGAAGACAAGAAGGCCCAGAGTAGGAAATGCTCGTAGGTGTGTCATGGGTGGTGTGACCAGGGGCACAGGCTTATCGGTCCTGTGTTCTGGCCAGTCAGGACTACACAACAGGATGGAAGCAAGTAACCCAACTCCCAACGCGCTCGGCTCCCACAGTAGGGCAAATACCGTAAAGAAACCATATGGCCACGTGTGCCTCCAGAAGAGCCTCCACATGCTGCTCTCTGGTCACGTGACCCTGGCTGTGGACAAAGTCCCATGTGTGCACAAACGACGCACACGGAGGATTAAAATACTGTACTGCTCAGCGCTCTCCTCACAGCCCTGGCTTTGAAGACCGAGAGAACGCCCCCACGCCCATTTGCAGGTGCACCGATGTTCTCTGTGAGAACATTCTGGGCCCTTCCTAGTCACCTCCACTTGTGAGATTTCTTTAAAAAAAAAAAAAAAAATCAGTGAATCTCTGCACACGCTTTTCAGGAGTACCTTCTCCTGGAGGTTGGAGCCGTAATCCTTAGGCCAAAGCAATTATTAGTAGGTATGATTTTATTTATCAAGCTGCACAGCCTTCCATCTCTGCAGAGGCGTTTACAGAGTTGTACAGACAGTTCAATTAAAAGGCAATTATCCCACGGAAGTGCTATGTCTGTTCTGAGGCAGTGATGTCTGACGGATGAAACACAGGGCTCGGAAGGTGGGGAGCCCTGCATTCGTGGGTACATCTCTGGTTCATTGAGGGACCTCACATAAATGATGACCTATCCAGGACCCAGTTTTCACATCTATCAAATGCAGCTAATACTTCTCAACCCTTCTCATCTTAAAGAAGACAAATATAGGAAAAAATTAAAAAAAAAAAAAAAGACAACAAAGACCAAATCACTAGAGTACTTTCTTTGTAATTATTAGCGGCAGCTCAAATAGCACCACATCCAAAAAGCTTTCTCTGGTTCTCACAGCTAGAAAGTTCTATCTTTCCTCCCTCTCTCTTTCCATCTCATTTCTCTCTTCTAAATCATTTACTTGGAACTTTCATTATGACTCTCAATATATTCTAGTTTGTCCCAAATTCTGTGTATAAAGGTCCAATCTTCCCAAAGATTCTTGAAGGAGAAGAATTCTTATTCTAGATGAGTGTAAAGCCCAGGACACTGCTGAGTAGGCGTTAATGTCTGTTGGAGCTGAACTGAGCCAGTCTGGAGACGATGGTGAAGTTCATGATTCCTTTGGAAATAGTATTTTTAGTAGAGTTTCCCTCTCCAGCCTGTCAGCTTCCTGAGGGTGAGGACCAGTTCTCTCTGCTTATCTCTGCATCCCCAGCACTTAGCACAGAGCCTGGCACACTGTAGACACTCAAAACGTGTGTGTGCGGATGGATGGACGGATGGATGGACGGACGGATGGACGGACAGATGGAAATCAGGAATAGAAACTACGAGTACGAGGGAGTACAAGGTGAGAGTGAAGCAGCCACGTGGTTGCTTTACTGAAGGGATTTGACCAGGAAGGAGAGGACTTGAATGGAAGCTTGAGGGAGCAGCAAGGCATAGGCAGATTTGGTTGTTATTGTTGATGGTTATTTTTTAAAGGAGAAAACTAGCATTTGATAGGCATCAGGGAACAGGCCTGCTCTACCTGAGCTATGACTTTATCAGTGTGTTTTTTAGACATGAAGCTACTAAGATAAACCATTCAGTCACACTGAGATGGAGTGGAAGGGGGTGGCTGCTGCACGGAACAGTGTACCGGCTGTCCCGTGGTCGTCGGAGACCGCGGCCGCTCAGAGACCGCTGGACACCTCTCAGTTAACTGCAACTCGGACCAAAGCATAGATTGTTTTCTCTGTCATTATAACAAATTATAATCCTCATTATGAGACAGCTTGGGTTATGTATGTGCAGGTTATCATGTCCCTGAAAAGTTATAACTACGGACAGCCTTGAATGAAGGTGGTAGGTTCACCTCTCAAACTCCGGCATTATCCAGGGACTCCAGCAGAAGAGGCATTTTCAGCCTTGACTTCTCGGTCCCTCCAGCGCATGCCTTCAGGTATCGAAATCCCTCTCATTGGCCAAGAAGGACAGAGGCAGAGTATGGATATTTAGACTTTAGAGATAACATCATTTGGCTTCAGTAGCCTAAAAGCTAGGCAATTCTCCCAGTAAAAGGTGTTGGTTTTGGATTTGGTTTTGGTTTTCGATTCGTAATTTGTCTGAAAACCAGAGAACTCTGATGTATGGTGATATTTTAATAAGATGTGTCCTGACTACTGGCCGAAGTCCAGCACTTTTTTGGAAACTGACCCTCCCCCCCAGGGATGTTCCAGTTTCAGGCGGATGAATGATTTGTCTTTCTCAAGTTCTGTCCAGTCCAAGTCCTCTGGTTGGTGTGGCCCCTCTAAGTTACTAGCCTTGGCACCTTTGGTTTTAGTGGAGAGGGAATACTGGGCTATTCTTTTGATGCCGAACTATAACTTCAAAAATGTGTATTGTTTAAGTAGTTGAGCAGATATTTTTGACCCAGTTAATTGAAATTAACTATTTTTCAGCTAATTTCTCCTTCACAGCCAAATCTAACTTATAAAACTTGCAAAAAAAAAAAAAAGTCTCTAAGGCAGATACCTATGGATATAGCCTTGTTTTTCCTGTCCTATCTTAATGAGCTAAGTCAGGCTGTTTATGGATGATGGAACAGCTGCCAGATTCCACCCCCAGGGGGAGAGCAGCTCAGTTGTGGGAGAAGTGATGCTCAAAATTTGCATATTCTCTGTATACATACAGTGGCATATATATAGACCCACATCCTTATTAGTTTTGAAAATGACATTTCAAAACCCTACTTGCCTACTCAATTCTTTTGTAAGAAGGATGAGTGGGGGCCAGGTAGATGGGAAAATGACTTAGAGCCAGGCAAGAGAAGCTGTGGGAAGCTGAGGCGGGAGAGCATTAAATTAATCAAGGAGGGAGATGCTAGAAAGGACCAGGACAGTATGACAGAGACGGAGTAAAGTAAACGGATTCAAGGCTATTTTGAGTACAGTCTGAAGAACTCGGTGACAAATCAGATGAGGGAAGTGAGGAAGAGGTAAGGATGAGGTCCCCGCTTCTCGTTCGGGCTGCTCGGTGGACAGTAGTGCCACCCACTACGATAAGAAAGGTCGGAGTTCATTTGAAGTCTAAAAACAGCAGATTAATTCCATTTCCTAGAGTTTAAGTTCGAAATGCCCGTGAGATGTCCAGAAAGCAATTTGATATATGGGACTGGGGAGCCGAGGAGAGGCTGGAGATGGCGACTGGGAGTCATAAGCACGGAGAAGATGACAGAGCCATTGGAGTAGGTAAGATTTCCCAGGGAGAGGACCTTGGGCCAAAACAGGAACACCAGCATCTGGGGTGTGGGCCGTGGAAGGAGAGCCAGCAAAGAGCAAAACAGGTAGGGAAAATGACTAAGTGATATAGGAGGTAAATGCTTTTGAGAAGTCAAGGGACGTAAGAATTGAGAAGCATCCGTTACATTTAGCAGTAGGGCAGTCGTCACAAGCACTGGTGTCCGGAGTAGGGAAAGTGACAGCCAGATGGAAGTTCGCTGAGAAGTTGGGGAAAAGCAGAGGAAATGGAGACAGGAACTACTCAAAGCGCTGAAGGAGTTGGGCTATGAAGAGCAGAAAAGGAACAGGGAAGTAACATCAGAGGACTGCGGGGGTTTTGCAGATTGTTATATGTTAATGGGAGAGCTTTAAGCCTGGTTTGAACGCTGCTAGGATGGAGACAGGGAGAAGGAACGGCGGGTGATGAGAGCCAGTCTTCCGACCGGAGGGAGTGTGGCTGCTCCGTAAAGACAGAACCTTGACAAAGAGGAAGAGGCTGTATCCAGAGAAGGACAGGAGACGGTCTTCTTCTGTTGGAACAGAGATCACAAATGAAGGTCGGGAAAAGGAATCAAGGGGACTCTTGTCGCTCGCATTTGGTAACCTTGCCTCTTCAACTACTGAGAGGGTCCAAAGGGGTGTTGTGTACAAATGTAATCTGAAAAAAAATCACTGTTGCTACATGATTACCCTAAAATCCCTAAAATTAAAGTAGCATATAAATATAAAATAGGCTAAATTTACATCTTTTCAGTCAGCATTTCCTAACATCTCTAACATTCTTTCAAAAATAAGCTACATGAAACATGGGCTTAAGCCACCTTTTTCTTAAAGGACACATAGCCAAATGCCATCAGTAAGTCTGGCCATGGGACCATGAGGACAGGAATGTGTCCATTGGGGGATCATGAAGAATTCCTTCCTGACTCGAACCAGATTACGACACCCTGGGCCAGACCGGCTGTGGCCGACATCGGCTGTGCAGATTCCCTTTTTCCCCGCTAACGGAACCCTGATTTTGTTCATTTCCAAGATGAATAGTGTTCCAGCCTAAGAGACGAGTCTTGATTAGTTCAAACCAACCAGGTATAGAAATGGGCTCGAGACACAATTCTTGCCAATAAAATTGCTAGGAGATGTCTGTTGGAAGGGGAGGGGCTTCTGGAAGAGGTATCCTCACTCTTGAAAGAAGCAGCACAAAGAAAACGGATATGTTTTTCCATCTCTGAATGCATTTAGTGCCTGGAACTATGGAAGTCTTCATAGGATCACAAGGGGAGCCAGCTCAGAAGCACAGAACAAAAGATGGAGAGAACTAGGTCCTTCAGTGTTGCCACGTGAACTAATCCATCAACCAACCCCAGAGCCATCTTTCTTTGGGATTTCTTGCTATGCGAAATAAGAAAAGTTCCTATTTTTCAAGCCACCTCTTTCTTCTTTTTTAAAGATTTATTTATTTTTGAGAGAGAGAGAGAGAGAGAGAGCATGCAGGCAGAAAGGGCAGAAGTGGAGGGACCCCAGCAGGGACCCACAACCCTGCTGAGTGTGGAGCCCGGCATGGGGCTCGATGTCACCAGCCTAAGATCATGACCTGAGCTGAAATCAAGAGTTGGATCCTCAACCGACTGAGTCACCCAGGCACCCCCAAGCCACTTCTAGTTGCAGTTGGTTAGTGAGGCAGGATGGGGCCAAAATGATCGAACTGTAACAAGCAAGAGCTAGAAAAAGGTTGAAATCAGGAGAGAGGAAGTATTTGTCCCCTGGCCCCTCCGCCATTGGGGAAACAACCGTATTGTCTGTGTCTCTCTAATTCCCGGTGTGTCCTTGATCATGAGGCAAGTCCCATTCATGTCCCCTGGCCCCTCCGCCGTTGGGGAAACAACCGTATTGTCTGTGTCTCTCTAATTCCCGGTGTGTCCTTGATCATGAGCTTTTACTTTTCAGTCTGTGACTCATCCTCAGGCTCCGATGTCAGAATTCTACCAACTGTTCCAGGGAGAGAAAAAATCACAAATACCAATTGCTCACTGATGACATCCACTCCTTCCAGGGTCAAGCACGGACAGTTCATCCAGTGGGTAAGACACTCTTCCCTGCTCCCACCGGAAGAAGGCCAGATAGCTCTGGGGGGACATGCCTGTTTTACCAACCCCACTAGCTCATCCACACCTAGGAATTCAACAGGCATCTCCTAAAGATACTTCACACACGTCTAACCTTCCTACTCTGTAATCCTGTTCAAGCGTCTCCATGGAAGCTCTGTTTGACTGCCCCCCACCCCCCGCCCCTCTACCCCTCTGCCTTTGCCAATAACCATGAATTCATCATGCCCTAACACACCATGGTGCATCTCCACCCAAATACGCTCTCCTTACGCATTACCTAATTCTCTCTATGATGCGCGTCCCTGGACAGCCTGGGCTCATCTGAAGCCTCCCTTTCCTTCATTCCCAAAGTCTTATTTTGAAGTATCTCTCAGATTGACCTACTCATTTCAATTCCCGTGGCCTCTGTCGTGGCCCGACTGCTCTCACGTTCCCTGAATGGCTTCATTTTCATCTCAGCTCGGTATCTCTGATCCCACTCTCTTCCACTGCCACGCGCCTCATCGGCGTGTCGCCTTTCCAAGGACTCAGGAACCTGCCAGTGGCTCCCGCTCACTTATGGCACCGAACCTCGGGCTCTCCTGGATGGGTTTCAGGATCTTCCTTAATCTGGGTGAGGCTCCATCAAAGCCCTCCACTTCCTTCTAGTGTCCAACACCCCCCCTTCTTTCTTCCAGCTCCAAGCTCCTACCACGTGTCCTTCCTGGGGGGTGCTCAGAGCCTCCCTCTCTCTCCTATTTCTTTGTGTTCCTCTAGGCCCAGCTCTTCCCTGAACCCTCTGTAACCGCTCCAGCTCCATCTCCTTTGAACACCCAGCACCACACTCTTTGCAGCATCTCATCGTCCTAATAAAAATCCATTCTCTCTCCCTGGCTGGGCCATTCTGCTTCCTACACAAACCATGTCCTATACTTCTTAGTGTCCCTCACCGTGCCTTTGACAGTCCTGAACACTAGGTAGGGATGAGATAACTATTTATGAACTGGATGGTTAGCATTCAAGGGCTACCTTGCCTCTTTTCCTCATCACTTCAGTTATCGGGGAGCTGGGGAAGGGAGCAGGGCAGCGACATCCTGCGGTCCTTGGAAAGCCTGACATGCACTCCAGATGATACCTGGTACTGCTGGAGGGATCCCATTTCTGGAATGGAGACCATCATTTTCCAAAGAAGCATCACCGAGCTGACGGTTCCCATCAGTAAGGAACCAGAGCAGAAGCCAGAGAGGAGCATGGGGCAGGGTGGTCTGGAACTACATTTACCACTGTGGCTGCCTCCCGTGGAGTCACTTGGTGCCAGGGGGGGCGGGTGCGGCTTGTCCATCAGCATGCCGGTTGGGGGGGTTCCTCCCAGGGGGACAGAGGGGATGGAGTAAGGGCCGGGGACACCGGAGACAGAGGGAGGGTACCCGGCCTTTGCTGCTTTCCCTGCTTCATACACTGTGGAGGGAGATGAAGAGCAAAAGAGATTATATTATCGTCCCACCCTCCACAACCCTCACACCGAAACTGCCTGAGGATGCGCTTAAGGGAGCCCCGGGACGTGCGTGTGCGCGTGTGTGTGCGTGTGCGTGTGCGTGTGTTCTCCTAGGCCTGAACTATTCATCAGAACGTCTCTCCCACTCCCTTGGACTCCTCCGGCTCCACCAAAAGGCAGCGACATAAGGAATTACGGGGTTCAGTAGCTGGCAACGGAGTCATTAAGCGGTCCTAGGAGCGGCCATGGCGGCCTCCCCAGTGCCAGCAGCAGCCCACCCTTCAGCACGCGTGAGGCCCCCGCGGGAAGCCTAGCGCCAGGCCACCCGGGGCTCCTTCCCGGAGGATCCTAAGCCTCTTCTAGAGAGGCCGGGCAGGCACAGAGCTTGCACGTGGCTCTGCTCTGGGATCTCAAAGGCAGAGCAGATCACCGGACCCCCCCTGGAAGCTGCTTCATGCCTAAGGACACTGAAGATGCCTGCATGTCTTTCCCCTTCAGGATGTGTCTGGTTTCTGGTCTGGGGCGCCCAGCTTAGTGGCTGCACGGGCTCGGCCCTTATGGTGCAACTGTGCATCCCCCGATGAGGACTGGTCTGGTGGGCCACGTTGTCTCGGGCACAAATAAGACTCCTCCCCGGCTGGGTGGTGTGCCGAGCTCTGCTGGTAAAAAGAGGAGTTCTCTGCCTTTGAGAGGCACGACCAGAGAAGCTTTCCTCTAGCCTGAGTGCTTGAAGAGAGGGCAGAAGCCTTCCCCACAACCTGACCATCGGAGCCTGCCCTTCCCTTCGTGGGCGGCGCCAGAGTGAAATGCAGATGCAGGGGGACGGGTGTGGATGCCAAGTAGGAGAACTGCATGCGGGTGAGGACATGGGGACGGGCAGCTCGGGGAGCCGGGGGCTCCCAGCAGAGGAGGGAGGCTGGAGCAACCAGCTCCGGAGGCGGAAGGAAAGGAGGTGGAGAAGAAAGTCGGGCACACAGCTCTCGGACAGAGACGCGACCTCTCCTCCGGTCGCCCTGTCTCCCCGCCCGGCACTTTACTCACAGGCCTGCGGGCAGCAGCAGGACTCCGGACAACACGGGCAGCGGATGTAGCAGCAGCAGCTGTGCGGGCAGCACTGGCACCAGCAGATCCCCACCAGCACGAAGAAGAGGAAGACTCCCAGGATCACCAGGCCGACGAACACCCACTCTGGAAGGACGCACAGAGAAACCCACGCTGGGGGCGGCCCGCCGCACCGGCAGGGACCCTCTTCTCGCTGCCTCCTGTCAGAGGAGTGGGTAGTGGGGGCAGGGGGGACCCGGGGAAGGAAGCATCACGACAGGGCACAGAGCGCCCCCGGCTCAGGGGGAACTCTGAGAGCGAGAAGGCCTGACGCTGCGCGGTATGGAGAAGAGGGAGGAAGGGTCCCTAGGGTCCTACTGAGCGCCGTGGAATGACCAGCACGGGGTGGTGGCGGAGTTTCGGGGCCTTCCGGGGCAAAGGGCTTACCATATCCACCGTAGTGTCTGAACAAGGATGGGGCAGGACCAGAAAGACTCCTGGCTGGGGAGAGGAATCTTGGCAGCTGAGCTGGGAAGTGGTGGGTTCTGTGAATATGTCCCTTTTGTGGGCAACTTATTCTTACCTCTAAAAACACGAGTCCTGAGACAAAGTTCTGTGTCACAGGGTCTGAAGATATTTAGGTGGTCCGGGTCTCTCCCTGCTGACCACCCCTGTAACCCCTTTCCTGTCCTCAGCATCAAGGGCTGAGATCAAAGCCTTTTGCTTCTATCTGTGGAACAAACCAGGGAGAAAACGAGAGACAAAGACTCTCGTGCTGTCCCCACGCCCCAGGAGTGGCTTGGTTTGGTCGCACTCAGGCCGGCTGTGCGAACCAGGCAGCAGGCCCACGGCTACAATGGCTCCGGGCTCTGACGGCCGTACCAGCTGTTAACTTCTGCTGTTTTCATACCTCTGCCAGGGGTCGAACACAACTTCCGGTTCATCTGCTTGTCCACAAGATTCAAGAAAGGAAACATTCCATCTGGCTTACATAAAAATGGCATGACCCTCCATGACTTTACGTCATGCTTTCAGGACTTGGCTATAGGACCCAGCTTCCCACTGGAGGCCGGGGATGGACTGGACGAGCCAGGATTGCCTTTGAACGTCCAAAGATTAAAGTGATTCATTTTGACGGAAGGCCGCCTACCAGAAGAACCTTTACAATGAACTTTAAGTGTATATTGTTTTTATTGAATTTTGGTTGTTAAATATTCCTTCAGTTAAATGGACATTCAGTTGGAGCTTGAAAATAGGATATTTTTGTTATATAAAGGGTTTTGTCTTAATGCTAAAATTATCTTTGTTTAGAACATGATTTCCTCAGGACGAGAACAAGCAACTTATGTTTTCTGAATGTCCGTCCTCACTCTCCCTCTGAAATACACTCAAATTAACCAGGTCACCATCTCTTCAGTGAGGAAATGAGAAGGTCTTGGGTCTGGTGAGAATGGTCTGGAGAGCATTCCTGCTGAGGACAATAGATAGCTGAGGGTTTTGCCCCAGTCCTCAGCTACAGCACAGTAACATTCTATAGCCTGAGACAGATAGGAGCCCTGAGGAACAGAGCGGTGCTGTGGCTCGGCGGCTACAATGAGGCTCGGGCCGTCAAGGCTAAAGACTGGCAGTTTTATCTCAGAGAAACAAAAGAATGCTCTCCATGAAAGGATTCTTGGGAGCCAACAGGGAGGGATATTCAACGGCCAAGGACCAGATATGAAAAATACAGTAACTCTTTCTTGAGACCGGGAGATATAACATCTAGTTGGAAGTCATGCTTTGTAACATCGTGGGTGTGATGAACAAATGGGTACAAACAGACACAACTCTGGATAAGGGGGAGTCCCAAAGAGGTGTCTACTTACGTCTCTGGGATCAACATTTATATGAAGAACGTCGTATTTGGGACGGCCAGCTAACGGCAAAACGGGAGAATTCATGGAACTCAACCGTAAAGACTTCAGATGTTTTAAAACCTGAACAAAGTCAAAACCAACGGCCAGGAATATTTTGTTTCTCTCTCTTGCTCCCAACACTTAGGCAGCTCTTAACCCTTTGCCAGAAGCCGTCTAAAGCAAGTCGGAATCATAGCCTTCCCCATTCCCTGAGTTGGCATATGTCCCTTCCCATAGCTCATTCTTCTTTCTCTCCGAACCCGCTTCCATTACGGGCTCTGGGGCTGCAGCGAGCTGAGGCTGGCTGGTCTAGGCTGGTGCGTTCAACTGAAGCTACAGAAAACGACAGGGGTGTGCATTTGGGTGTTTCCTTGACATATGGTGTATGGATCCCAGGGACTTAGGGGGGCCCCAGAAGCTCCTGAAATTGCATACAAAGCAATGTAGGTGTTTACATGTGTACTTCTCAAGGGAGGCGGGGTGTGTTACTTTCATAAGGCTTGGAAATATGTATTGATCATGTTATGAAAGGTAATTCGCAGCAACGCGATTGTACCCCAATGAACAGATAAACATATAATTTAGGGAATAAGGAAATGCAATAAAAACAGTCACTCCGCTAGGGATACTTATAGCTGTCTAGGCACAGCAGAGGTACTGAATGGTTCCGAAGATTGCCAAAGAGCCTGCAAGGCCCAGCCCCGAAAGGGCGGGTCCCTGTTGCAGCCCATTTTAATTATCACGATTCTTTTAGGGCCCGGTGACGGAAGAAACACAATCTAAAGTCTTTTCCGCTGGGCTTAGTTCATCCTGGTAAAGACCACGGACACATACAGACAAATGTGCAAATAAGTTAAAGGAGAGATTAGCGACTAATGCAGAAGCAAGACAGACAGAGTGACAGCAAATTAAGCAAATAAAGAGTGAAATGACTGAGTACCTGGCATAATTTCCACAGCAAAACTGGGCAAGAGGTCAGCAAGCAGCCCTGTCCTGCCTGGAGGAGGTAGAAGGAAAAGAAGGGAAGCGGTTACTCCAAGGGCAAACACAGCCGGAAGCCTGGCGCCGGTGGCCCCGTCGTCCACAGGGCTGGGGACCCAGGCTCTCTGCGGGAGGAGGGGCAAGTCCCAGGGGCTGAGCTCAGTCAAGAGAAAAGCTTTCTCCATCGCTCTTCGGCAGCCACCTAAGTGAACTTTGCACCAAAAGCAGATGGAAGCAGAAACAGAACTTTCTCTCGAACTATTTTTAGAAGGAGGAAATCTCTGCTTCCCGTATGAAAGCCCAGCTCGGGCAGACTGACATACGCTGTTTCCATTCATGTACACAGTCTTCTCCACACATGTGATCGGAGAGTCAAACCCATCTGTATCCAAACGTGCAACCCACGTTTTCATACATCCATACATACCCCTGTGTCCATATCAAAGCACAAGTCCATGTCTGGTTTTAACCTGGAATGGTCTCACTACGTGACTCTATTTATAGCCTAAAGATGCTTCAGGGATTAAAATTCTCAAAGGCAAGGGAAAGATAAAGCTAGATGACTGGCATGCTCTTCTACACCCCTTCTGGTTTCAGAAATACTCTCTACATATGTATCTGGTGTGGCTTTTCCATATGGGACCCGAAGCTGGCCTTGTATGAACCCAAGTGCCTTCTGCGTGGGACAGCAGGTGAGCTGACGGGCTGGTGTCAGAACAGGTGCCTTTCGGGGCTCTGGAAGGCAAAGAGCTGCGCAGGAGCCAAGACCGTGGAAGACGTGGGGGATCCGGAGGTTCGTCCTTTTAACCGCTAGTCTGACGTATAGGAAGAAGCACCGAATGCTTTTGCCCCGTTCTCCTATCACGCTAAATGTAAGGACCCTGATACGACTTTCCCACTCGTCCCAGATGTTTCTACCACACTGAAGCCTTGCTAACGAGCAAGCTGCCCTCTGAAGCACCTCTCAGGTTGCCTCCTTTCAGACTCCGAAGGCAAGAAGCCACTGGTGTACCACTCAAGCATGAACTGAACCTTATGACTAAGGTGCCTAACATACTCCCCCAGAAAGGCTCTGTCCAATAGAAATATAATGTGAGCGACACGTTAACTTTAGCTTTTTTAGTAATCACATTAAAGAGTTAAAAAAAAAAAGAAATTTAATACTATTTTTTTACTTATACCAATGTAGCCAAACTATTAACCCTTCAAAGGCTCAAGAGCCTACTGAACACAGTTTGAGGGCGTGTGTTTTATGCATATGGATTTGGTTCATTTAGAAAACAACTTAAGTTTGTTGAGTTGCATTAGAGGAGAAAGGTACCTGTGTGTGGTTCATAGTTTGAATCTTAAGATGGGTCATGACTGCTCACTGGCTCCTCCTCTCTCAAACCACTCCATTGAGAAGAAGCACTGATAAAAGTCAAAGAAAAAGCAGCTCCTCTGGGACATTTACTTTTTCTTGGCTCTCCCTAACTAGACAAGGCCAATGTGGTAAAATGTGTCCTGCTTGCATGTCCTGCGCAGGTAATGGTCCCTCATCTGAAAGATTAATTGGGACCACAGTACATTCCAAGGGCAAAGAAGTATAGAACGAGTGACTAGGTTTTGGAGAGAAGGGCTTCTGTCTGTCTCTTATCTTGTGCAGCTAACTTGCCAAGGATAGCCTGCTGTTCGCAGGGTCTCCTGGAAGAACAGGCAGGAGCCAAGTGGAGCACTGGAAAAAGGCATCCTGGAGGAGAATCCCTAGGCGAGCCTTCAGCCTAAGCCTTCCTGAAATGTGAAGAGTTGCCGCTGAGGCTCACAGCAGTCCCATCCCGTTCCTGGGACAGAATACCAGACAGGGATTTGGGACCAGAGTCTGAGCCAGTGATAAGTGCACGCACTGGTCTCATCTGGAGTGTTCTGCACACAAATGCCTCTTGGAAGCTCTACAAGGAAACAACTGGTCAAGGACTGGGGAGCTGGGGATGTTGGCCATCTCTTAAAGACATGATTTATACTAACTACCAGCCAACGGTCAATGACTTCTCTTGTTCCAGCAAGGTAGTTGTCAGAGAGTCACTTAATGGTGATTTTTTAAAAATCCAGACAATTAGCACTTCTGAATGCATCTCTTACTGTAGCTAGTGAAATGAAAAAGCTTTTCTTGCATCTACCCTTGAGCTCTCAAACCTACCAGTGTTTTAAACATCTCTAGATATGTGGTAGCCCATAATTAACCACATTCATAATTGAAATATTATTGATGATACAAACTGCAGATCTATACACCCTCACAGGGTATTAGCCATGTAATAATTATGAACTATAAAAAAAATCCATATATTTGGGTGCCTGGGTAGTTCAGATGGTTGAGCACCTGCCTTCGGCTCAGGTCATGATCCCAGGGATCGAGTCCCACATCCGGGCTCCTTGCTCAGCAGGAAGCTTGCTTCTCCCTCTGCCTCTTCTGCTCCCCTTGCTTGTGCTCTCTCGCTCTCTTTGTTAAATAAATAAATAAAATCTTTAAAAAAAAATCTGTATATTCAAGGAAAATATGGAGCTCATATATATGATAGAGATGACATTATACTGGAGAAAGCAGTGGCCTGGGAGGCAGGGTACTGGGAGTCAACTCTGTCCTTCGTTTGCTTGGTGAGTGCCACAGGCAATCCTCTTTCTAGGTCTCCACTTTCTCCCTAGTCAAGTGAAGAGATTGAATAAAGTGATCTACAAAGAGGGAGACCATATGTCCGGGTGTGTGCCTGCTGTCCTCGTGTAAATATTAATAGCACTACTTTAACTCTCAGGGTGTCCTATTTTAGACAATTAATTATACGGTCACCCTATCTATAATATTTTTGGCTCTCAAATCTGGTGCTTAATGGTTAGAGCTGCAAACTCAGCTGTTTACAGGGAGAGCAGGTAAGTCATGTAAATGCAGCTAGCTGAGGGTAACACACCAGGGAACATTTAGGGGCAAAGCGAATGGCCGATTACGTGTCTCTGGGGCTACTGCTGTTCACCTCTAGCCAACTGCTGCCTGACGGGAATGTGTCTCCTGAGTTGCAGGTCTTCTTGTTTCTCAAGATTAGCCAGACCACAGGCTTTTTGTGCGAAATATCCTTATTTTCAAATGTTGGCAACTGATTCATAGATTTTTTTAAAACACTGGACAATCCATACAAAATATATTTGGGGGCTGTATAGGGCCCAGAGATCACATACTTGGAACCACTGACAGGTATAAACAGACCAAGATATTTGTGAGCACATAAAACACAAAAGCTGGATTTCCGCACAGGCTGTTTAGATCACCTTGCTGGTCTTCTGACATTGTTTACACACAGCAGAACGTCAGTGAGTGTGAGCTCTAAGAACCTATGTTCAAATGAAAATCTGAAGAGCTGGAATGGGCATCATGGAAGAACAATGAAGGGATTTTCATTTCTAGATTATATGTTTGCATTTGTAATTTAAAACCTTAAGGATAGGGTGGTATCAAAAATATGGACAGGAGATCCACAAAGCTTGTCACTCCAACAGAGAGACATACATCAATCTTCTCATTTGCCCTCAAGCAACAGTGAGTAGCTGATGCTTCAGGGAGAGATGAAGTTTTCCCATAATGCAATTGTGTAGTGCTGGCCCCAGGATGGGCGACAGGATCTTGCCATACGGTGGGTGAAATGTAATGTCTTCAGACTTCAGGACCCTGAAGGGGTTTGGGGATAGCAGACAATATGACTGTATCATGTCAGCAACGAGAGAGTGCAAATCTCTATAGCTTTTATACCACAATTTATATTTTCCTGGGGCTAAGGACATTTTTAAAAGTAGATTTATGTTGGAATCATATATTTCTGAAAATAATTTTGCTTCCAGCTTCTTGATGAACAGTTCCTAAGAAATGCTGTTGCCGGCTGGAAAGACTCTATCTTTTCTTCCTATTCTATCACATCCAATGAAGGTCTGATCTTAGAAAGTCCAAACAATTCCAGTAAATCCTTTCCAGCTTTCAGTAGCACTTTACCAACACTTGTGAATCACTGCCATTCTTCCAGGATTCAGTTTAAGAGGGGCAATCACAAGTCACTTTCATGTCTGAGGAAAGGGTAGAGAACAGAACCTGTGAACAGAAGGCCACATCCATGCTTTTCAAACCACAGCTCAAACTATCAGTAGAAAATACCAGTCTTATGTAAGCACTCAAAACAGTTTTCCCCAAACCTTGCAGAATCCATTACTTTTAAGACATTTCCACATGAATAGACCAAACAAATTAGGCATACTAATAGTTTGCACATGCACACACAAACACAAGTGCCTGCTTCCTACAATTACCATCACAAACTCTGCAGCCAAAAACATTCTCATACTTGGGGTTGAACAATCAGGGCAGAAACATGCATTGTGACTCAACCCTGTATCTTAGCTATGCAAGTCCCTATGTCAGCTGTTTCCTGCCACTGACACACTGAAGTGATCCCCACCTGGACTCTCTGGACATATTCCTGAAAACCACTTCTGGAAAACTCACTTCTGGAATGTCTCCAACTCAACTCGTTCATCATTGGGTCAACAAAGAAAGGTGGGCTGTGCCGGTGGACACGACCAGGAGAAAGGCGGGAAGCTGTGCCTGAGAGGCTCGTGTCCAGCCCCTGCAGCCTGTCCAGCGATGTCGGTCTAAGAGTTGCAGTTACCGGCTGCTCTTCCGCACACTTACTAAGGTCAAAGGACTTTCCTCCTGCCAAATCCAATTATCATCAGCTTTTTTTTTTTCTCATTTCTTTTCTTTTTCTTGACATCTCATTCCACCTGGTCAAGAGGCCTTTCCCCAAAGACACAGTCCTTGCCTGGTTTCCCACTTCTCTTCTCCTCCGGGCCTTATCTTCGCACATTTCACAACAAGCCACGTCCTGATGGGACTTCCCCAAGGTTCTGATGCTCTTTTCTTGGTAGGCCAGGCTCCTCAAGGCAGGAATGAATTACTTTCTTCACTAATAACACCAGCTAAGACACTTCTCAGTCTCCTGCTTTGCTCAAATCCTTACCATGTGCACTCTCCAGTCCACTCTGGTAGAGCCCTGGAAGGAGGTTGCCCTGAGACTGAGAGGGTGCTCCCTCCTCCGTGCTCCTGAAGACCCTGTACACACCTTCATGAGGGCGCCTATCTCTCTGCTACCATGGCCATTTTACGTGGACCTCCACTAGCAGGACGGAAGCCCCTTGAAGGGTTTCCGGTAGCAAATCCCCATGGTCCGGTGTGCTGAACTTCTGGCTGGACTTCTAGTTCATTGTTCACTTTTTATCCCAGACGGAAACAAGCTCTTATTAAGAACATGAAGGAGACATTCATTCATTCATTCATTCAGCGCTGTTCTAGGTACTGGACTCAGGGCTCACTGCCAGGAGCATCCTCTAGTCCTTGTAACATCTTGCTATCTAGGGGGATGGAAGCACCACTCCACCCCACTCCCCAAAAGTTACAAACTACCAGGCTATGGTGTTATTAAGGCAGACATTATGGAGAGAGACAAGAAGCCTACAACATTCAGCCAAAAAAGTTGTTTTTTGTCTCTACTCTTAAAACTTAAGTCTGAGCTCTGATTACTAGTCCAAACCTTCGAAGTGCAATGGAAACTACAGAAATCCTACTTTAGGACAAACTTGTTCTCAGATCCCAGATCTGTTAGTCACTTACTTGCTGACAACAGACACTAAATTATTTAAGGCCCTGGAACTCACAAAAAGGAGAAAAAAAACAATACTTCTTATGATGTCACCACCACTGATAGACTGTTATCTCCATTCATTTCTTTGGGTGACCTTGGAGTCCTCCTCAGGTTTGCCAATATTCATACTGGTGACCTTTCTGTTCAGGATGATCAGATGTTCAGAAGGGTTTTCTTCCCCAGTTCCTTGCAATTCCCCTCTTCTCCTTTCTGTTTAAGGCACATCTGGGCTTCATCCCACTTCCAAGCTTTTCTAACATGTCCTAGATCCATTTCCAGGGATGTACCGTACCCACCCCCTGGTCTCTCAGCTCCTAACCGTCCAAAATGTTTCTCTCCTAAGTCTTTTAGGAGAGCAGATGGTTTTCTCTGGCCCCCTTGAGTATAAAGTTGTTTCTATGGCTATTTGGAATCCCAAATAGCCTGGAAATTTCCCAAGTGCACACACATCCCTGTTTTTATTCTATATTCCCATAGCAACCATGCATTCAATAAATATAATTTATGATTGTCCATCACAAATGTGAATATAGCTTCCCTTTCTTTTACATATATTTATAAAGTGTATTTAAGCATTTCATGTGTGTACTTTTTTCTTTTTATATCTTTTACATTTTAGGTCACTTTAAATTATAGTGAATAATTCTGACAGTGAATTCTTTCCACAAAATGACTAGTATTGTACCATCTGCAATTAACTATTAATAAGTGCTTTAGGCTTTTTGGCAGTGATTATATGTTGGCCTAAGGCACTGACTTCTTCTTCTTCTTCTTTTTTTTTAAAGTAGGCTCCACACCCAGCATGGAGCCCAGCACAGGGCTTGAACTCATGATCCTGTGATCAAGACCTGAGCTGAGATCAAGAGTTGGACACATAAGCAACTGAGCCCCCCAGACACCCCAGCGCTGACTTCTTTTATTCACATAGAATTTCAGGATTCAATTTTACAGCTAGAAAGAATCTCAGAGGTCATCTAATCCATAACCCACCCATATTTTCCAGAATTCTGAGGCTCAGAGAGATTAAGGCTCTTACTCAGTCACACAGCAACTAATCAAACCAGGAGTAAAACCTGGGTTTACTCACCCCCATTCCGGTATATTTTCCCCCAACATCTTAATCCCCCTCAAGATTTGCTTATCCTTAATTTAGAAATGTGCAGCAACAGCTTTCTAGTTTCCTAATATTTGCAGAGAGCAACTCTGAAATTTATGTTTGTGGCATTATTGCTCTACTTATATAATTAAAGTATAATTTTGGGATACATGAAATGTTAGAGATGGTTGAAATTTTCAGCAGCTTTTGAAGTTGTGACCAGAAAATGATTACTGAATCCATCACAACACAGTATGAGCTAATTAAAAGACATTCACCATGCTGCTACAAACTAATAAACAATAATGGAAATGATGGCAAAGTACTCTGCAAAGTGCTCTGGCGAACCAACTCCCTGCCCCCCCGAGAGAGAAGAGATGCCAAGCCTTAGCAGTCATCGAACATGTAAAAGTTGGCCTGCGAGGAAACGCTGAAGACAGCTAGATTTGACTCCAAAATGACACGGAGGAAGGCGGGATTTGATGGAAGGAGGAAAGGGACTCGCTGGGGACCCGGTGTGATTTCCTGAGCCCACTCTGCTCCATTCCGCGGACGGGCACCTGCGACCGGCAACTTAAACACAAAGATACCAAGAATGGCTACTTAACCCCCAAATGCCTGGCGGCTGGAGGCAGACACGGAGGGGGTCACTGCTTGTAGGTCTTGGCTTGCCAAGCGTCCCGGCCCTTTCCTCCCTCTCCGAGCGCGAGCGCGGGGCTTCCACCAGGGCCGCAGTGGGGGCACCGCCCCCCCCCCCCCCGTGTGAACGCGACCCCGCACCCCGGGAGGGCGGCAGCCGGCTTTGGAGGAACAGGGATTGACTGTTTCCTGCCCGGCTTTCAAGGGCCGCGGCTCTTTCTTCCCAGGGCTGAGCCGGCTTCTCGGGGACACCCGCTCTCCCGGGGCCCCCCCGGGGCCTCCCCCTGTGCCCCGGGACCACAATGGAGCTGGCGGGCTGACCCAGCTGCTCCGGCTCGCGCCCGCGTAACCACGGCAACGCGGGGCAGGAATGCGGCGATGGAAGGCCCCGCTTCCTCCCGCGGCGTGAGCAACAAGTGAAGCAGAAATAGTGAGGCGGGGTGAAGGCTGCGAGCGGGCAGGGGGCGGAGGGGAGAGCGGGCGGCGCGGGCCGGCGGCTGGGGAAGACGAAGGCAAAGAGCGCCTTGGAGGCCTCGCCTGTTCGCGCAACGACCCAGCGTCGGCAAGAGCGCAGGGGACGTCCTTGGCCCCAGACATGCTGGTGCGACATCTCCCAGGGGACAAGGAATCTCCCACGTCCCTCTGCTGGGCCTCTGCGCGCTTCTAGTAAACGAATGGAGACGGGCCCGTGCCCGGGTCTCCAGGACTTAAACAGCTGCTGGCCGCAGGAGTCAGCCGGGAGGGCAGGAGGGACACGAATTTGCCCCCAGCTTCTCTGCATGTTCTGCTCTCTTCAAACCAAAGGAGAACCTCCAAGGTGGTCACGTCCCTGGGCTGACCGTCGCACCGGTCTGACTGGACCGTACAAGCTTATGCTTGTTGTCTTGACATAAATTATTAAAACTGTTCCCTTTTCACCCTGAGGTATCCTGGTTTGGACGGAAAATCAGAAAGTCACCCTAGCTAAAGTCTTTCCAGGGCCCTCCAGATCCCAAACCAAGTCAGGGGTTCCCCAAGCCCCTCCAGACTTCGTCAAATGGTCCGGGTGATGGAGTGCTTGTATCTAGGCACTGACCACCCTGTAATTAACTAGGGGCCATCCGCTGAGAAATGGGGACTTCCAACAGCAACCAGAACGTAGTAACCAACACACAGCATGCTGGGACAGAATGTCCTGAAATCCACCAGCAGGAAGAGTCCCACAGGGCTGATTAGGGTCACCACTGGCAAGGCACCGCGCAGATGTCCAGCAGAAAACGTGCATCTATTAGTAATAGGATTGCCGATCCGCAGATGGCTCGTCAAAGCCTCTGCCTATGGAACAGGCTGAAGGGAAATCTGCTTGCTAGCAGGATTCCCAGAACCCAGGATTCTCTAAAGAGGGTTCCCTCAGATTTAAGGATGCCACGCTAGCAATGAAGTGTGGGGGATGGGAACTGGTGGGAGTTCTCCTGATGGGCCGTTTCATCTCGCAATCAGGCTTCCACGTAACCTTTGTGACCCCTTCCCCACATTTACAGATAATGACACGGAGGCTCATCAACATCGACTCACGCTAGGTCAAGTCGCTGCCCTGAGCCCAGGGATATCTTACCCCAGAGCGCATACACTTCACAGAAGACTTTGTCCGGTATTGAGATGGACCTTTGGTCAAGATCAGGGCTTTGCAACACGGGCACTATTGACATTTGGGGCCAGATAATTCTTTGCTGGGCATAAAAGTGCTGTCCTGTGCACTGTAGAAAGTCTACCACTTGCCTCGGCCCCTTTGGCACCCCACAAGTTGTGATGACCAAAGATATTTCTAGACATTGCCAAAGGTCTCCTAGGGGGAAGAGGGAGGGCAAAACAGCCCCCTCTTGAGAACCAATAGCCTTGATACTTAATATCAAACAGAGTCTTAATCTTTTCTTGTACTCTCTAATTGCTTCAGAAATATAATATTTATCTTTACCAAAAGACAGTAATTTTTATAGGACAAGATAGTGTCACTTATTTTGTATCTTCACTGTGCTGGGGACATAGTATGCAAAAAAGACGAGTTTAATGTAAATCATAATTTAAATGTAAATCACACTTGAAGCAGAACTGACTATCACAGTGCCCATCAAAGAGCAAGGTTGCAATTAAGCAGTAGAGAGGCCTGAAGGCCACAGGAGACTTCCAGTGAAGACGAAAAGGCCTGATCCCAAGTCTCTGGAGCAGTCACGCACCCCACCCCATGGCTCACACCATAGAATGGTTGTCACTGACAGTCACTAACCAGAATCACATTTCAGTTGCTGCCTGGATGGCTTTCTCGTTCCTCCAACAGAGGAATCTACGTAAGCAGAACAGACCAGGCGCGGGAGAGGGGGCTGGGAAGACAGGTGACGGTGCCGAAGCCTAAAGAGCTCACGCCTCATTAGTCCTCTCTCTCTCTCCTGGCACAGAGTCAGCATGGTTGTCTTGGCTTCTCCGGAAATCTGAAGGCCCAGGTGTCTACTGAAGACAGAAAGGATGGTTCCGCCCTTTTAATGGAATGAAACCTAGTTAAGGTCTTTCACGTGGGGCCCAGATCTCTGAGGTATAATTGAGTCTACAAATGAAAATATGAAAATCCAAAGATGGTCCAAAGGTGTAAATCCCAGATTTACGCTAGAGCGTCACTAATTCCTTCTCTCCTTTCTGCCAGGAGTAAACTTCTTCTTTCTTCTCCCCCAATTCTTTTTCCCTCTTCTTCTGTTTGTAAATCTTGGAGAGAAACAGCAGCAGCCACTCTGAGAGATCAAAGTTTTAGCAAGCAACAAAGACCTCCAAGGAGGCTGTTGCCATGGGAACTCTAGGAGCTGAAGCCCTTTTAATCGGCAAATCTCCTTGGTTAGCAGCAGCACCACCGGGCTGGGGCTGGCGAAGAGGGAGAGGGAGAGGAGGGGCCTGGGCGACAAGTAGCCTTTCTGAACAGCCAGAACTAATGTGGGGGGGGGGGTGCAGCACTGACACGGGGTGAGTTCCCGCTCAGCCTCCGAAATACGCACCTGTCAAAAATCCCCGAAGTTCTGAGACGTCCCCTCCCAAGAGCTCCCTGATTTCTGACTGTGTTCTTAATGGCTTCTTAATACTAATGGGCTGAACAATGTATTTTTGACCACAATAGCAATTTCGGGCCCAGTGTTGTAACAACGTGATTTTATGAAAATCCATGTATGTCTGTGCCTCCGCCCCTTGCCCAGGTGCTTCTGGGTAAATCACAGGAGGAGATCGAAGGGAGAACCAGAAGCACGACAGGAAAACAAAGGTGTCTCTGTGGCATCACTGTCACAGGAAGAGAACCAATCCCGACTTAGCGCCTACTCACAAGGACCTGCTGGGAGCAAACCTATTTCTGGCTTCCTGGAATAGCGTTGCCTTTGGGCCTATAAAGAAACACAAATGGATGAGTTCCACAAAATATGAACAGTGTTTGTTTTTGCCTGCCTTCTTCACTTGGAAACAACGGCCCAACTTCCCTTTAGGAAGCTACTCCTCTCCCTTTCTCCCTTCAGTCCGCGCGGTTCAACGGGGGCTGTCGGCTTACTTCCCTCCTTTCCCGAAGCACGGCCTACCCCCGACCCTGGACTTCTGCCGACACCGTGGAGAAAGGCATCTATCCTCCTGAGAGGGAAGGCACTGAAGACCATGGAAATCTAGAATGCTGGGGGCTACCTTTGCCCCAGATGGGGAGCCTGCCTGAGAATTAAGCTAACACAGAAGAAACAAATTCTTTAAAATATAATCTGGACACTGGGACTCAGACACGCTTGAGCCTGGACTTACCAGTTCCCTAAGCCAAAAAATTTCCCTAAGCCAGATTATGCGTCTAGCCCTTGAAACTGGGAGAGTTCAGAAGAATACGGTCCTTGGAGCTGGATGGCGGGATTTGAGGAGATATTTTCTTCTTTTGTACATTTCTGTTCTGCTTGAAATGTTTACAATATACATGCATCATGTTTTTCTAAAACAATATCAAAGCAAAACAAAACAGCAGTATTTCAGGCATCACCCTATACAGAGAATCAATCCTGCAATCGGTGGGTCTTCTAAGTGAAGTCAAAATCATAGAAAGGAAGAAAGGACTCTGAAAGGGATCTTGTTTATCCTAATATCTAAGACAAGAGAACCTGTTTCATGTTGAAAGCTCATCCGAGACAAAGTTTCTCTAATTCCCCTCATGAACCAGAATTTCTAAAAAGTGTTATTTGCCCCTAGGAAAGCCTTCCTTCACTTTAATCTAAGTACCCCTTGGGTCATGTCCCCTGACTCTGTTCTCAGTCCAGAATCCGGATGTTCCCCCACCCACGTTCCCACCTGGGCCCTTTCCCTCACTTTTCCACTTGAAGGCCCTTAAAAAACAAGCTACCGTATGGGGCATCAGACAGAACAGGTCAGCCCTCAGACTGCACATGGGAAGACGTAAGAACAAGGCGAGCTGCTTTTAGATTTTAAAATAATAACGTCTCTGCTGGAGCCTTCCTGAATGGCGAAGTCCTTTTCCTGCCAGCTGGAGCTGCCCAAGGGGACTTTGCTCCTATCCAAACAGTGGCATGTTTCCAGGTTATAAACATCCTGTCCTTGCCACAGATCTTAGACCAACATCTAATCTCAGGGTGGCAGATTTCTGGACACTCCTTTCTTCTGTCTAATGGTATGGCTCTATGATCCCAAACCTCTAAATGTTTCTAAGGTATCTGTCACAGTCCTCTCAATGTACCCAAAACACCATGTGTATCTCTAGCTTTGGCATGACTTTACCTTCTGAATCATCAAAAAGAGATTAAAGAATGTTCAGTATACTTTTTGTGTTTAATGTTGAATCAGCAGTTGTCCTCCCATTTCTCTGAATCCCTTGTCTTCAGATATTTCTGAAACCTCTGAAAGAAGCATCCATCGTGATTTATAGATGGTTCAGATGTCTGGGGTCATGCTCAGTGGGGGAGGTATGCAATCCGGGCAAAAACAACTCTGCCTTTGAAGGAAGGGCCTAGGTCATTGGTATAGGCAGTTTCCCTAAGAAATAAAGTGAAAATACGAAAGCAAATCTGGGACAAGTAAAATTATTACCCACGACCTCAAGCAGCAACCACAATTTTAAAAACATGGCTTACAGGGCGCCTGGGTGGCTCCGTAGGTTAAGCCTCTGACTCTTGATTTCGACTCAGGTCATGATCTCAGGGTCATGAGATCAAGCCCCGCGTCGGGTTCGGTGCTGAGCGAGAATCCTGCTCAAGATTCTCTCTCCCTTTCCCTCTGCCCCTCCTCTCCTACCCCTTCTCCACTTGTGCTCGTAGCACTCTACATAAATAAACAAACAAACAAGGCTTCTGCAGAGGAGTATTCTATAGCCTCTTAATGTAGACAGGGCCTGTGGTATCGTGGAAAGAGATGAGGCTAGGAACCAAGACATTTGGGTTTGGTCATCATCACTGCTTTTTTTTTTTTTTTTTTTTAGACAGGGATAACTATTATAAAACTTGAACATTAATTTCTTCATTTGGAACACAAGGAAAATAATGCCTCCTCTCCTACCTTACATGGCTCTTACAGAAAAAAAAAATTTATGAACTACAACTTATTATCAGTGTACCTTATGAATAGTGGACATGAATTGCTTTTTCTTTTTCTTCTATTTTTTTTTTTTTTTTGCTCTTCCATCCATTCTTCCTTTTTTTTTTTTTTAAGATTTTATTTATTTATTTGTCAGAAAGAGAGAGAGAGAGAAAGCACACAAGCAGGCAGAGAGGCAGGCAGAGGCGGAGAGAGAGGCAGGCTCCCTGCTGAGCAAGGAGCCCAGTGCAGGACTCGATCCCAGGACCCTGGGATCATGACCTGAGCCAAAGGCAGTGGCTTAACCCACTGAGCCACCCAGGTGTCCCGATTTTTCCTTTTTTTTTTTTTTTTTTTTTTTTTTGTAAGACTGCCCCAGTTTACTCTGGGGAGATGATTTTCCTCCACATCTTGGACTAGCCGCCAAGAGTCCTTGGTCTCCCAAGGCTAAGCAGCGGACGCATGTCCAAACTGGGCTAACTCAACTCACTCACCTGAGACTGACTTGAGTGGAAAAATGAAGAAAAAAACCCAAAAAACAATAGAACAGTTAAATTGATTTTTTCTGGCTATGGAGTCTTAAAGACATTGTTTACTAATTCTTGCTACAAAGACCCTACAGCATCTCTGACACATCAAGGACTGTGTGGTGTTCATCAAAACATCTTCACTTTTTTCCCAGGGAAATACAAAATAACAGCAGAAGTGACCCATGTCACTGCCAGACCTGGTCCCTAAAAAGTCCCATATGACATTTCTCACTCTCTCTTTCTGAGAAGGTGGGAGCAAATGTCTTCGGTCCAGCTGAGCCAAACAATGGAGAAGCTTAGACCCCTCCTCCAGCACCTGGAAGGGGGCTACCCAGGTAAGCCTCCTAGCTCATATCTGACTGGGACAAGAGGAAGTAAGAGATTTCTACTACATGTAGTAAGTCACTGAGACTTGGGGGATGTTTTTACAGAAGCTAACAAGCATTACCTTAGCATACTATCCTCTTCAGAGACAGACTGTCCAGCCTTCCTTTCGATTATGACACCCTTCCAACAACTGAGTTTCCTGCCGAAGTTAGCCAGAGTCCAACTCTGTTGCTTCCAACCACAGTCCTGGATGGACCTACCACCAGTAATAATTGAAAGAGCCAGATAAGGAATTATGGCCCAGTGAGATGAAACCATGTTACCTCACTTGAGACTGTAGACATCTATGGTACTGACCTTTGTAAGTCAACAAATATATACTTAGCACTTGCCAACATTTAAGGGGCATAAAATATTAGTTATAGATGCTATCTATCTATCATTTTTAAAAAAACATTCACACCAGCCTCTTTATACTCGACAGGCATTACAGATGTAAAGACAAACGAGCATAAGTCCTTTACTCTGAAGAGCACATGGTCCAGTGCTATGGAGAAGCCTCTAGTGTTGTGGGAGAAATCAAGACAAGTACCAATGCAGTACCACGGGGAACCACTCCCAGGAAGCAAGCCAGGATATAAGACTGACAGGTTCTGCCCTTGGCCCTTTCCACTTTATATAAACTTTCTGGGTGACTCCTCTATTCTTTCATGGCTGTACCACTAAGGATTCTCAAATCTATTATGTCTGATCCTTGCTTCTCCACTGGGTTCCAGACCTCTATTTCCAGTTGTCAGCAGGATATCCCTACCTTGGATTCCCACAGGCCTCCCATATTCAACATGTCAAGAACCAAAGTCATTCTCCTGCCTCCCCAACCTGCTTTCCAACCTGTATCCTCTCTTGGTTGATGAAACAGCTGGCTACCCAGCTAACTAGAAATCATGGTGTCCTTTTGACTCATCCCTCTCTCTCATTTCTTTTTTTTTACATTAGTCACCAAGATCCATCCCTTCCGTCTCTGAAATGTTTCTGTGTTGTCACTTCTCAAGCCACTGGTCTGGTTCAGAATCTCACAGGCTTTCTTTCACCCACGCTGCTGCAGCAGCCCCACAGCCCAAGCCTCTGTTCTTGCATTCTTTTGCATGGTCTACCCTGCTGATAAGTAGTGTTTTTGACCCTGAGATGGCACTTCATTCCTCTGTTGGTGTTTCTGTACTGGCTCCCCAAATTCTTCAGGACAAAGTCCAAATTTCTTAATCTGACATATAAGATACGTCACCATCTTGTTCTGTCAACATTTCGTCTTCACCTTTGTATGATGGAAAAAAAATAAATTCTTAACTTCTTCTCTACTTTATCCCTTTAACTCGCCCTTCCTTCCTAATTGGCCAGCTGAAATTCCAACCAGTTTTCTGCCCCCACTTCGTGATTGTCTTCAGAGCTTCGCTCAGCTCCTTCCAGCCACCATCAACAGTTTCTTTTCATTCTTGTGGGATTATTCCTTTTAACTCTGACCTACAGCAAAAGGCCATAGTCTATTCTCTCTGGCTTCCTTGTGAATCAGGGTCACCCTGTACATTCTTGTAACCAACCTGTAACCCCTTCGATCTTTGTCATGAGGACTTAAGTCCTGGGAGGTCATTTTCTTGTTTGTCAAAGTAGTCACATCCCTCATGTTCCTCAACTTCTCAATCCCCAAATTCTGAAATTGAAGTGGATCTCAGAAGTAACCTCAACACCTTTTCTTATATGGAAATGTCTCATTTATAACAACTCCTAAGATTTTTTTCCACCCTCCTGGGACAAAGAAGTCACTACTCCTGGGAAGGCTTATTCCATCTTCAGATGGCTCCAACTGTTAAGTTTTTTTTTTCATTTTGAGATGGACTCCTGCCCCTTGTAACCTCTACTCCTGGTTCTAGTACTATGCAGCCACACAGGCAGAGTAAGTTTCTAGGCCCTCCAATTTCAACTGGAGATACTTCCCAATTCCTCCTTCATTAGATCAAGCTTTCCCAGCCCCTCTAACCATTCCTGATGTAATATTCAATGACTGAGGCAGTGGCTCATGGAGGTTGCAATTAGCAGACTATTGACTCAGTTATATGCCCCCTGAAGTCTTCATCTCCTTGAGGTTGACCTCAGACATCAGATTGCTCTCTTGGCCTCACATGAAAGGGATACCTAACCATTGGGCCTGTAGGATATAACAGCCAAACAGTTAGAATTTTAAAAACTGTGACGATATTTTGAAACATTCTACGAAGGGTATCAAGACACAGAAGACTCAGAAGTTTGCATCTGGGAAGTAAATACAGTCCTTCCTGTGTCCCCAAAATTCTTGTTGATTTCAAACTCACTTCTTTAAATAAATAGCACAACTAGTGTTGCCCTAAAAAGTTCACATGGCAAATATACCATGCTCTAAACATTTCTAAATAACGTGGAACACAGCAGAGTGATGTGTTTCTCCTCCCCAAGAAAGCTAGCATGTACCTGCTCATCTCACAGACACGCCTCTTCTGTGATGAGTTGATTTGCAGCTCTCCCCCCCCGCCCCGCCCCGTTTTTCTTTACCATTCTTTTTAGAGTGACACTGGTTTCTGTTCTTCATCTCTTCTCCCATCACTGGTGACTGTTTTCATCTGAGCCTTTCTTTCACCCACGTCTCTTTGCCCCAAGGACAGTGTCTTCCCCCAAATGACTACAAGGTTGGATCCAGGGGAATGCCCTTCCCGCAGGTCAGCACATCCCCAGCGGACAAGGCTTTCCCTCTATTCATTTTCCCACATTTGCAGAATTGGGAACAAATTATTTAAAGTGGTTTTTACCTGGCATCCCTTTCCCCCGCACAGGCAATTACTTCTCTGCAAATGTCTGCATTGGCCAGATAATTGTGTCCACAATTAGCTAATTGCAGGCTCAATGAGCCACTTGTTCCTTCAAACTTGGCCATGAGAGTTGTGTGATTGGGCAGAAATTTGTCTTTTTATTCCTTTCTGATTTACAGAGTCACTGCAGATCCCAAATCTGATTTCTCTGCATTCTTTCACAATGTCAGTATAAGCCTTTTTACTTTTTTACCTCCTTTTGTATGTCTGTCCTACTTCCCATTTTCACAAATCACGGCAGCTATGCTTTACATATTAGACCCAAGGAATATGTATTTGAATTAAGTCAGCCCCCTAATAAAGGTTAATTATTATTAATTAAAGGGTTAGTTATTAATAAATAATTACCTTAATTACATTTTATAAACCATAAAAGTAAGGCAGCAGAATACTTGATTTGCTAAAGGCACACAGTCATCACAGAGTAAAACTAAAAATCCTAAATAGCAAATTCTACTTTCTCCCTGGGCCCCGAGTTTCTCACATAGGGTAAAAGTAACCTTCAACCTCATTTGCTTTAAAAGAAACATTCCTCCCATTGTTATCACCTGGCTTCTTGGAAACTACAAAAAAAAAAAAGTCATTTCATCTAAAAAATGGCCTCAAGAATTTACCTTTTCTCCTACAACTAATGCAGTTTCTTTTCCTAATTTCTGTATATTTTATTCTAATTTTGTTGTACAACTAACATTTTATAGAACATGAAATATGTGCTCAATTTTCAATTCCATACAAGGAAGTCATTTCCCACTGACATTCCTCCAATCTGCAAAAGAGGACGCGTGGCCAAAAATAATGAATTTTCCTTTACAAAGAAATTAATATTAATAAAGATTAGATCTATTTGCTTTGAGAATGACTCAGAAGCTTTTAGGTTTCAAGGCATTTGCCTTCCAACTAAACCCTAGCAGACTTTCCAATAGTTCTTTCCATCAAGCACGTTTGATGGTTAAACCCTCCAGCTGACAGCCACCCTTCCTCAGGACCGTCTTACATGTAGGTAACTGAATGGAAAAAGATTCCTGACATCTTGGGAGATTCCTCACTCAGCAATGAATTCTCATCTCTCGGTTGTCTCTACTCTGCTTCAAAGGCATCTGGCATTTTCTTCAACACTTAGCGCACAAAAAGAGAAGTGAAGCCTAAGAGCAGAGAGAAATCGGGGTTAAGGGGACACAAGCGGGAAGGAGGGAGAAAAACAACCCTGAGAGAGCAGAAGAGACATCAGGACCGTGCCAAAGAAACAAGGTGCAATAAACATGGCTATTGCTCATGAGGAGTTTCTAAAGCCCATTTGTGCACAAGACATAAAGCCCGGTGTATGCACGCCGCTGGGTCACGCAGGGAGCAGTGAGCGGAGGGAGCAGCGCGAGGGGTCTAACACGGCCGAGCTGCCGAGGGCTTTCACTTACCCAACACCAGCAGCTCCGCCAAGTCCTCGTTTTTGCCCTCCAGGTCATCAGGGGTGGTGATGATACAGTAATAGAGTCCGCTGTCTCCCCACATGAGTTTTCCAATTTGAAGATCTGCATCTGTTACCATAAAAAGAAGGTCCAATTCCTAAAATGTCTCCCTGAAAGGCAAGCCCTGGACAATGGAGGGTGAGCGGGGGCTGTTCCAGAAGGAATGTCTGCCGTGTTCTACTTCGCTGCCTAAATGGTGGTTGACAAGATGTCTGCTTTACTTCCAATGAACAAATAAACAAACAGATAAAAAACCCGATAGCAAATACTAGCATCCCTAAGGTGAAAGACTTAGGGCGTTCCCAGAAACTGGTCTAGTTCTAGTCCAGTTTTGGAAATAGAAGATTGCTTTCAACTAACTAGGTCTGCAGAAGTCCTTGAAAGCCAGGTCATTCCCGAATTACTTTGGACTCCTGGAAATGAGCTGGCTTCACAGGAGTTCTTCGAAATTCAAATGATCAAATAGATCAGGTCAGCCTCGTAGGCCCTTTTCTTGTCCAATACTTTAGGGAGCAGAAGAAAGGGTAGAAGTGATACAGAACCACAGGGGGCTGGGGCCGAGGCATCTACCTGGCTCTGGACGGTGTATACATACATCCCTTCTCCCAACAGAGAAACTTCTTAGGGAAGTCTGTTCTCTGACTTTGGGAAAGGCCATAAAGGCTGATGTCAAGGTGTATTTGAGAACATTCTTTGATGAGAACCTCTTTCAATTCAGTTCTGATAGCAAGCTCCTCAGACTAGGGGTCAGGTTTGAGAAAGACCATTTCCAAAGCTCATCTCAGTATCTCTTCTAGATACTACACCCTTCCCCCTTTCCCCCTCGCTGTCACATTAAGTCATTTGCTAGGCTTCTTGGTGCTTCCACTTCCCATAAATCAAAATCTTGAGGAGTAGCAAGGTGGAGAGGCTGACATCCCCCTGTGTTTGGGACAACAGAACTCATCTCCCTTCTATTCCGGGATTCAACGCAGAGGTGTCATTACCATGCACGATCGTGATCTCTCTGCCCCTGTAGAAATCTCCCAGGGTGACGGTCGAGCCCTGTTTTGAAGCTACCACGCGGACAGTCCTCCTGCTGTCTAAGCAATCCAAGTAGGGGTCCCATTCCAGGTTTCTTTTGCTGAGAGACTGGGCCCGGGGAGAGGACATGCCCAAGGACTCCCCCATGCGATCCTGGCAGTAGGATTTGAACTTCCACTGCACGACGGCAGGCTGCCTGGAGGACGTGGAGAAGTGGCAGCGGAGCACGGTGGGCTGAAAGAGCATGGCCACCTTCTTCTTGTCGAGCACCGTGACTTGAAGGCCGTCAGCCATGGCTGCAAGACAGAATGAGTACATCCAATGGTACCCACATCCTGGACCGCACCTCACGCCACACAGGCACACCTCTCCATCTCACCTCCCTACCCTGCCCTCTCCCACCTTCTCCATCACAGTTAATGCTATCAATATCCATTGGGTCACGTTGTCTAGACACCTGCCTTCACTCCCAATATCCAGGCAATCACTAAGCCGTATCTGCCTGATCTCTCTCGCTCTCTCTAAGTTTTTATTTATTTGAGAGAGAGAAAGAGACAGCATCAGCACAAGCAGGGGGAGGTGCAGAGGGAGAGGGAGAAGCCGACTCCTCGCTGAACAGGGAGCCTGCCCTGGGGCTCAGTCCCTTGAGATCATGACCTGAGCCAAAGTCAGACGCCACCCAGGTGCCCCTCCACTTGATCTCTTAATATCTTTACTCTCTTCTCTCCTCTTTGACCTCACCGCCATTGCTTCTGTTGGCACCCTCTTCATTTCTTACTGGTATTACCATAATCTCTTGTCTGGTATCCCCACCTACAGTTGCCCATCCTTGCTATATAGTTCAGATGATCTTTCTAAATCGGACTGCTATGGCCCACCTTCTTAAAACCCTTCCCTTGGCCTCCATAGCCTTCAGGAGAGAACCCAAAGTTCCTGGGAAGGCACGGAAGGTGCCCCATCATTGAATCCCTCTTACCTCCTCAGCCTCATTTCTGGTGAGCACCAGAATAAACTCTCTATTTGAGCACCAAGAATAACCAAATAAGTAACAGGTTCCCCAAGCGGGACTTGCTAGCTCACACCTCTAGGTCTTTAGCACGTGATACTCTCAGTTTCTGGAATGCTTTTTTCGTCACTTCTTTCATTGGGAAACTCTTTTCCACCTTTCTTAACCCAGGTTAAAGGCTTTCGGTAGGCCTTCTCTGACCCTTAATTCATTACTCACTTCCTCCTTTGTGCCATCAGAACCTCAGCATCCTCTTTTAGACATTTCTTATAATTACTCTGCAAGTATTTATTTTCATGCCTGTCACCCCAACAGAGTTGTCAGGTAAGAAACGTGTCTTATGCCATGGTCCCAGCTTGTGAAGCCCGTAAGTACTCAACAAATATTTGATAAATAAAGACCATGAGGCTGGGAAGTATGACTTCAGGAGAAGTGACTTCCCTTCCAGCTGATAACCAAGCAAAGAGATGAAGAGAAAATGAAAGCTTTAAAAGAAATGAAGACTTTTCCGATCAAAAGCAGTAGACTAAGTTCAAAAGCTTTGAACGGTAATCAAGAAAAAAAAAAAGTGAGGAAAAAAATGCTAGAAAGCAGATGAGAAGTTTAAGTGGTGAAAAGATCCAACCTGAGGCCTGGTGTCCAAGAAAGAGGGAAATTTCAGTGAATGGCAGACCAGGGGAGTGTTTGAGAGGCAAAAGCTCTCTATTAACTCAATGGTGAGATCTAGAAATTCCAAGCAAAGAGAACTTTCAGTTGGATGGGAGAGTCAAGAGTTTCTAGCTTGATCTGACATTCGAAGCAGAAAGAGAATGATGATGAGAGGCAGAAAAAAGGAATATGGATAGAAAGACACGGTGAAGAGGTTCTGAATTAAATTTAGGAGCCTGCCAAGTCAGCTTCAGGAAGCTTGAGACAGAACATTTCACTCTAGAATTACAGTGGACTTGAGACCCACGAGGAAGGACTCATTTCCTTCGGGTGCCTTTCGTCCTTTATCACCGCCAGAGTTCAAAATGACCTCCTGCAAACACACTCACTCTTATGGTTCAAACACATTTACTTATGAACGTCTCCTATGTTCTAATTCTTCTGAGGAGAAAACAATTTCTGCTTTCTGCGGAATGAGGAAGTGCGAGTATTTGAGATTTGCCAAATCTTAGTGTTTTGAACCTACCAGGTATCCTAGAATAAATGAAGGAATGCATGCACATGGTAATAGTCATTTCTGTGGAAATTTCTAGAATTTTGTAGAGAAAACCAGTTAAATGTGTCAGAGGTAGCACAATACAGTAAAATAGCACTGGAATCACATAGATAGGGCTTTGAGTCCCATCTGGCCATCCAGTAGCCATGAGGCCCTAAGGAGCCTCATAATCCTTACTCACAGGGCTGTAAATCAACAGCTCACAGGGAGAAGACACTGGAGCAGCCCCACGACCATGCCCACTACTCACTAATCCTCCTTCCTGTTTCCGGCCTTTTCTCTCACCTCCCACACCAAGGCTCCCGAATATCCATGAACATTCACAACCAACAGGTTTGAACACAGTCAGAATATGCAGATCAGCCCCATCAAGGGGTAAATCACTCCTCTCTGGAAGCTCACTGAAGAACCCCCCTTTCTAGGCTCCATTGTTTCCTTCCACCGCACCGCCCCCCCCCATATTGATGTGGTTCATTCCACTGCTCCCTAACTCACAGAGCTGGATTGGGAAAATAGATTTCTTTACAGTTTCGCCTTCAATTCGATTGCATTAGTTCTTAACTTTGTCATTCTTCTCCAAATTCCTATTCACACTCCAGTTTTCCAGGTAACAGAAAAGGGACAGAGGGGAAGAGACCAGCTAGCCCTGGCTGAGGCTGGAGAGCTAATCACAGACATGGTTCCCAGGACAACGCTCTGTACTTGACCACACCACCTTTCTTCTCTGCTACCTGTTCCGGCTCTACCTCTCATGGGACCTCCATTCCTACCTCCAGATCAGGCCCCTCAGAGACAGTGCGTAATTGCAGCAAACACTAAAATGCCTGAGGCCGCACACACGCTGAGATCAGGCCTGGGAACACCCTCCCTCTGCTTCCCTTTTCCAAGAGATCTTCCCTGGGGTGAGGTTCCTATCCTGAGCTCTGGTCCCAACTCCTCCAGAGTTTTTTTCTATTTCACCACTTGTCAGACACCAAAACCTAGTACTTCTTCTGCTAGAGTCTCTACAGGCTAATAGGAACGTTTTTGTATGCCAGGTAAACAAAAGGTCTGCGTCTTCGTGGTGTTCATCTGTGCATTTGATCTAAGAAACCTTATTCCTTCCCACGGTTCCAACTATCACTAAGTCTCAGGCTCTCACCTCTCTGAGGCCTCATCTGCACGTTTTAATAGATGCTTCAAGTTCAACATGTCCAACCCCAGTCTTGTTCCTTTTCCCACTCGTTTCTTAGAAAGCAATCCCTCCCCCCTGCCTCCCTCTAGCTCCTCTGCCAGTGCACCTCCATCCTATCACCTCAGCCAGAAGTCATAGCTTGGGCGATCTCCTGTCTGTCCCCGAGTACATTTGGTTGGTCACTAAATGTCAGCATCTCTCAAATTTGACCCTTCTCGATCTCCACGTCACTTCCTTAAATTAGGGTTCCACTCCTTCTACTAGATACCAATCATGAGATGCTTACTACGTGTCAGAAATTGTGTTAAGCATTATTCATGCAGTATCTTCATCATTTTTTCCAAAAGTTCTATAAAGTATTTTGTAGTATTATTATCATACTCATTTTATAGATAAAAACCCTGAACCTCAGAGAATGTGTGTATCTTCCCTACCATCTCAGGGTTAGCAAGTGACGGTCAGGTAGGAACCCAGGCCGCAAAGCCCTTGACCATCCCTCTACACATACCTTCATTAACTCCTAAGTGGCCTCCATACTTCCAGGCCCAAATCTAGAGTTACGGGTTTAATCGAATCATGTCCATCCATGCTTTAAGGCTTCCATGGATTCCCCATTGCTTCCAGGGTAAGATCTGAATGCCTAGAGAGGGCATGTAAGGTCTTCCCTGAGATTTGGCCCCAAGCACAGTCCAGACGCACGAAAACAGTTTCCATCCTGTCAATCTGTCACTCCTTTTCCCTGGGGAGACCCGAGAGCATGTAACTGAAGGAGGCCCCGCAGCCCAGAGAGAAAGCAGCACTGAGTGTGGGTCCTGCAAGGCTGGGACAGAGTCCAGGCCCTGGTGACGCTGTAAGGGACGTCTGTGTCGGTGCCCTTAGAAAGAGACTTATGGAGGTGTGGGGAGAATCTGGGTGTCATCCTACAAATGAAAGCAAGTATTGCAGAACACTGGGGAGATACGGCGAGAGAAGTCGGCAAAAGGACAGAAGAGGAAGTGAAGCAAGGTAGGGTCATTCCGTACAGGAGGCACCTGTAAAAATTGGGATTCCTGACTGAGAGCTGTCCAGACAGCATAGGGAAGGTCATAAGTGAAGACTGGAGATTCCGTGCCCTTGGGCATTAGCAGGGGAGGGAGTTCTCCTTCTCAGACCCCCCCAAACCATTCCTGTAGTTTTCACTGTGCGCTTGATGCACAGAAAAACTGCCCTTGACTATTAAATTCAAATTCAATCAAAATAATATTTCAAAACATTGTGTTAAGATCTGGGAAAATCAGTTTAAGAGACCAGTCCCCGATCTTGAGAAATTCAATATAAACTTTACTTCTGACTCTAAGGTCCCTGAGGGCAGGGACCAGGATTCAGCTGACTCTGATCCCCAGGACAGAGCCAAGCCACAGAACACGCGTGAAGCTCCCACAATCGGGAAGGAATCAAAGATTGGAAGAGTAAATGAAGGATTGGGTCTAAACGACCTTTCTTAGCAGGCTGCCCGGCACAGAAGGGTTTCTGGCAAATTACTAGAAAAGCCGCCTGAAAGCAGCGGGGTGACTGACACTCAGAGAGCGGCCCCAGCTCGGCGGCTCACTAGGCCAAGGAAGCTCAGCTCCACGTGCAGGCACGGGCTTCCCCTCGTGCAGCAAGATAAGGTCCTGCCCCAATTCTCCGGTGAAGAAGAGGATCCCACACTCAAGGAGCTATGTTCCCGCAAGAACAACAGAAGCGGCATCTAAAGCAAAGCTGTTCTTATTTTAGCAATTTCCTTTTTCCCCGAAGCAAGTTCCTTTTCCCCACTCGTTAATTGGTAAGCGATTCCTGCCTGCCAGCATCTTTGGGAGGGAGACCTAGAAGCACAGCCCCATTTTACCTTATTTTATTTGAAATATTTATTTATTTGAGAAAGAGAATACACACACACGCGAGGGGGAGGGGCAAAGACAGAGGGAGAAGCAGGCTCCCCTCTGAGCAGGGAGACCGACATGGGACTTGATCCCGGGACCCTGGAATCGTGACCTGAGCTGAAGCAAACGTTTAACTGACCGAGCCACCCAGGCGCCCCGCACAGCTCCATTTTATAGAACAAAGATCACTGCTGAAGGTCATGGAAAATCATCATTGTAAAGAGAGGCATCTTCAGAAATTTTGTGTACAGCCCCTGCATCTTTTAAGTCTGGAAGTCCCAGAAGTGGGATTTTGACCTCAGAATCACATGTTTCCCAGGATATCTTGACCTTCAGACTCCTAAGGTTTCGCTTCATTCAGTATGACGGTACAAACCTTCCTTTTCCTGGCTTCAAGTTAGATCTTCTTTAAGACGTTTATCTTTTGTCCTCACACTGTTAACGACTGTCCTAGTTTCTTAAAACACTGCTTAGGGACAACCGATGGGCAGGTTTTCTAAGTGTAGGAGATGAGTATGAAGTATCCCATATCTCCTCTGGGTTGGGTCCACAGTCCAGATGAGGAAATAAAGCCTGTCCATCCCCCAGAAGCACTGTGAGGATGGGAGCAAAGTGCTTGGAGAAATGTCGGGCGGCAAGCTCAAGGTTTAAAGGCAGAGAGCATGCCAATAGGACCTACTTTTCCTGCTAAAAAAAGAGGAACTATTCATCTTCCTATATACCTGGGTTAAGAATAAAATAAAATAAAAACACTTTACAAAGAATAGAAGACATTCCTTGGTATTTGCCTAATATCGAAGCCTGATTATCCAGCTCTCCCACTGGTTCTAGAAGTTAATCGCCTGCCTTCCAGCAAATTCCTTTCCTGCCTAAATTGGCCAGGATCAGCTTCTCCTGTTGGCTAACAGGACACCTGACTACTCAAGCCATTTTATGGTTAGGGGGACCAGATGTACCATTTGGAGATTAAAAAAAAAAAAAAAAAAGACAGCATCCTTGTATGTTTTCTCTCTATTAGTCCCCAAAGGCAGGGCTAGCTCCCCCTCTTCTACGGTGCTATGGTGAATGTCAGCACTGCCCTTGCCCAAGAGGGCCTTGCTCATGGTCTAGTTCTTCTTTGCTGCCCATAACGCTGGTACTCGTGCACACTGTGCTTGCCATTCATTAAGCATATGTCCTACGTGTCCAACTGAGCCATGCTTTCCCATTCTCAGCTGCCACCGTGCAGATGAAAGCCAGAAGCAGATCTCTTTTCTGTTTGATGGGCCTTGTCTTCCAGAGATCGACATGAGCTCATGAGTAATGTCTAGCTGGCCTACCTACCGTTCCAGTGGGACTGAAGCTGCACTGGAAGAGGTTAGTCCCTGTCCTGCAAGGCAGAGTTCCTTTGGAAACTGTCCTGGTTCACAGGTTCACTGATTCACTGGGTGGGTCAGCTTTCTGGGATGCACCGGCTGTTTGGACAGAGAAAACTCCTATAAGAAAGTTCTAACCAACCTCTACCACCTCGTTACCCGTATTTCCAGCTTAGATCTCCCACCTGAGCTCCAGACCCAAATACATGACCTCATCTCCATGTGGCTGGGACACAGACACCTCCAACTTGTCACTCTGTAGAAGGAGACACTAACTGCCTGCTTCCCTTAGTGAAGCAACTTCTCGGGTTTAATCCAGCCAGGCAACCCAACCAAACACTACGTCTCCTAGCTTCTCTGAAGTTAGTGGTGACCGAATATTCAGGGCGAAGGTACATGAGGAGAAGTGACTTGCAGCTTCTGGGCCACCTCCCCAGAGCCGCATGCCAACCTGCACGCCCTGGGCCTCTCCTCGCTCCGGCGGGCTGAGAACAGCTGTCCCGGGGGCAGTCTGGGCAGCCGCATGTTGGGAATGGCAGACGCACCCCCAGGACGTCTGAATTGTTATCGGAAAGAGAAGGAAATTATTTTGTGTGAGTTTCTGCATTTTAGAGTTTCTCTGCCGTAGCAACTTAGACTGTACTTTTATAAAATGCAAAATATCAAACCTTGATCTCCCTCCCTTATGTGTTTCGTCTCCTGTGTTAGTTCATGCCCCAAAATGTCACCTCCAGCAATCCCACGCCGCAGGCCTGAAGGGTCTCTGGCACTCCTGCCCCTTCGGTGTGCAGGTCCAACCATGTCCCCACCACCCCTCCATCTGCTGTCACCCTGTCCACCTCTCCTATCCTCACTGCAACCTGTCACGTCGGGCTCTCGGTATGCCTTGCCTCTCTTTCTGCACGAGTCTCCCACGTGGTCTCTGCTGCATGTTTGCCCACACTTATCCCACTCTCCACACTGCGATGCAAACGATATTTCCAAACTGCACATCTGAGCATGGAACTCCTTTGCTCTGACCCTTTCAAAGTGGCCTTCTAGCCACTTCAGGAGCACAAGGGACAACCGGCCCCCTTTCAGAGAGGGCCGCTCTCTTTCATTCCTCCTGTGGCACCAAATTCCCCAACCATACTAAAATATTTGGAATTTTCAGAGATCACATCCTTCCTGATTCTTTAAATCTGTAAATCCCCCTTCTTCCATCCCACTTTTCCCCGGGGAATTCCTATGTATCCCTCCAAACTCGCTCAGCTATCACTTCCTCCAGAAGTTTCCTCTCGCTCTTACTGAAGTCCCAGCACCCCAGAGAATGACAGGGCAGTTGGCTGAGAATTTCCTCCCCGCGCTCTGTCTCTGTCATCAGCGACAAACTCTCCCCAGCAGCCTTTAAAGACTCCGCTGCGTGGTAGGTACTCAGCACATTTGTTGAATGATTTAACCCAGTTAATAGATCAGATTATTTGTTCCCAGTTAGTTTTCCCTCCAGAAGCTTGCCTTGCTCCCTGTAGGCACAATGCACTTACCACTCCAAGAGCCCTGCACTCTTCCACATGACCTGCACGTTCTAAGACGCGTCCAAGCAAACGCTTCAAAGGCATGTGCCTGCTTTGGCTCTGGTCATTCTAGGCTCTCGCCCTGACCCTTTGAGCCCTCTCCCACAACACAAGCTTGCCCAGACAGTGGCTGACCCTTCGTCCTCGGCCTCAGAAGAAGAAAACATTTGGAACTCAGCCAAGTCTACCAATTCTAGCCAATTCACAGCTGACTTGAAGCTGACTTCGGCTCCCACGTCATCTGAGCAAGAACTAGATATCTGCTCTTCAGAGCGTTTGAGATGTGGATGCTGCTCATGGCTATATCAAAATGCTGACTGATACACCTCTTTGGGGCTCATAATTCGTGTTGAGGGCCTACTGTGTGCCAAACATTGCGCTAGGAGTTTTACATATCCACTTTAACGATCACAACAACCCTGACAGGTAAATTAATTTCCCATGTTTAAAGCCAGAGAAAATAGGGTAAAATATTAAGCTAGTATTCAAACCCAGGTCAGTTTGAATCTAATCCGTCTCCCTGCACGGCCTCTAAGTCTGCCTCCCGATGAGCCAGGGGCCTGGGAGGAGTGACAGGGCAGGATCCCAGCTGAATGCGAGGGTTCGACTCCCAAGGCCGGGCACCACTTCCTGCAGGAGTGCGGACACTGCAGGAGAACAGGGGAAGCAACATATTCTTCTCAGCTCTTCCTTGTTTCTTGGCCCATAAAGAACACTAGTCATCCAAAATGCCTTCTTCCACTTTCAGAGAGCCAAGAGCTATCTTGAAGACCAAAATGTTAAGCATGCACATGCCACAGCTACATCCTGCGTGGCTCCTGGGTACACAGCACCAGCCCCAAGGCCCAGATGGGCTCTGAGATGCCAGCAGTATCTGCTGTCGCTGGGTCACGTCCTCTGCTCTGCTGGGCCTCACTTCTCATTTACGCCTTGCCTTTAGATCTCAGGGTCTAACTGGAAAAACTAAATGCTCTTCTTTCTCACGTTCCCCTGCAACATTCCCCCGAGTTCTGTGAATTTTGAGCCTCACGACCCAGTGCCCCAAAACAGACACCCTGTATGTTCACTTAAATCAAGAGTTCTACTTTGACCCACTGTGAGCAGAAAAGAATGTTTCCCTTGGATTCTGGTCCTTGACACAACCAAGTCATATTAAGTCAGTGACACTGTTTCTTGATCTTTTAATCAATAAGATGCCATGGACTTGGACAAGTTATTTATCCTCCCTGAGCCTTTGTGTTCTAATGTAGAAGTAGGTAATATTAGTCCTTCTTGCTTAGGATGATCAAAAGGCATAATGTATATAAAAGTCCTTTAACATATGGGAAAGCATTATAGCATATAAAGAAGCAAGAACAACCCCCACATCATACCTTGCTTTATATTCTTGATTGGGGAAAAAAAGGAGACATAAAAGCTAAAATGTTGGAAGGAGTGAAAAGGTGTGTGCATCCTGAAACCAAAGGGACATCCTGGGGCCGTGTTGGCTCTAGTGGGATTCATCCCATGTGGTCCAAAACTCACCTTCCTGTACCAGTCCCCAGATGACCACATTTCATCGTTCAGAGTGGACCCTCTCCTGTCCACCAAGCACTGAGTGCTATTCCATTTGTTCCTCTGAAAATCCTAACAAGACCTCTCCCTCCCCAGCTGGTGTCTTTCATTCCAATCATTAATGAACAGGGAAGGGCTAAAGAAATGGGCTTTTCCCTGGGCGAATTATAAAAGGAAGACTGGACCTGTCACTTTTTGGTCATGACTTCCAACTCATCAAAATTAAGTGGAGACAAGATTCTAAACCATAGCATCTTTAGAGCTGAAAGTGACCTCCGAAGTCATCTCATTCAACAGATTATGAGTCTCAGATCCCATGGTTATAGAGTTAGTCTATGGGGCGGGAAGGACTAGAACCCAAACCTTAAGGCCCAGGTCAGGGTTCCTCCCACCAACCATGTTCTGGTACTAAAACTATGAACACTGAGTCTTAGGGTAAGTACTGAGCACTAAGTACTTACCCTAAGACTATAAGCACAGTATTGCCCTAAAACCGCTACAACTACTAATTCCAAGCCTGTAGAAATGAGCCAACCAGCAGAATCATGTGAGTCTAAACTCTAAAGAGTGACACTGAAACAAGCCCTCTCTCCTGGTCCAGAGAGAAGGAGGGGAGAGCAGAGGGCTGTGATGGTGCTGAAAGAAGGTGCTCGGGTAAGAGCAAGATCTCTTCTGCAGGGAAAAGGAGAACAGAGGAGGGAGAGAAATGAAAAGCGTGCGGGACAGGGAAGGAGACAAGGGATGCTGAGGCATCAGCAGTACTCTTCCTTCTCCAGGACTAATATTAACACTTGAACTCTCCACTTCCAAGCCTGTCGGCACACAGTCACCGGGCATCTACCCGAATGCAAACCAGACCAGGTGACAACTACCCCTTGGAAATGTCCTTCCCCCCACAGGGTGGGTTAGGAGCCACCGTGAGGTACCCCCACTGCACTTGGTGCAGATCTCCATTATTGCTCGGACACGAGCTACTCCATAACTGTGTCCTGCCACCAGACTGCGAGGGCTGTTCCAACCGCACCTGGATGTAGAGGCTTACTCAGCCGCTGACGAGGCATGAACACGTGTCTTCCCTCAGCCACCACCTCTCCTAGGAGTTCCCTTCAAGATGGCTCCATCCCCACTTCAGGCTTGGCTTGGGGGTGCCCATGCTCTCCTAGCCTCTCATATGGCTCTCACAGCTCTGACTGGAAGACCTTCTGCTTCCCAATCAAAATCACCAGAAAACTGGGCGCCTGGGTGGCTCAGGGGGTTAAAGCCTCTGCCTTCGGCTCAGGTCATGATCCCAGGGTCCTGGGATCGAGCCCCACATTGGGCTCTCTGCTCCGTGGGGAGTCTGCTTCCTCCTCTCTCTCTCTCTGCCTGCTTGTAATCTCTGTCAAATAAATAAATAAAATCTTCAAAATCACCAGAAAACTCACTTGAGTCACTGACCAGACTGACGGCTCTGTGAGGGGAAGGACTGGGTCTTTGCTCTCTCTTTGCCCTCAGCACCTAGCCCAACACTTGGAAAGCACGGGAATTTAGTATGTGCTTGTGGAAGGGATGGATACACGAATGACTAAAACCAAAAGGCTAACAGAGCAAGCAACCGTCATCACAGAGAGACCCGAGAGTCTCCAGGACAACGCAGGGCCTGCTTCCCGCCCGCGAGCGTGTTTGCCGAGTGGACACAGCACCCGCGTTCCTCACAGCCTCTGCTGCCAGCAAGGAGGAGACGCCACCCGCGTTCAGGAACAAAGAGCGAGTGAACCCTCCTTCAGGTCCTACTGCTGGATGGCACCTGTTGCTAAAATAGCAGCTGAGAAGCGGTGTTTGTTCAAAACAACAATTTCGTGCAGGAAGCAGCATCACGATGACAATAAGAAATCATGAGGCTAAATATACAGCAGAATTTCGCAATGAAAGACAAGGAAGGAGCTGCCTGAGGCTGAGGGAAAAAACTGAAGTGTTGATGAGAAATTGCTCAGCCTGCATTAAGAGAGACGAACAGGGGAGGAGGTGGGAGGGGAAGGAGAATGGATGTGTGCCCCCGCCCCGACTCGCTTGGAATCTGTCCTTCCCTTTCTCCCTCCCTCCGTGCCGCCCCCTCAAGAGAGAATCCATGGGTTGGGCCGCACTGAAATGTCTTACCTTTTCCTCTCGTGCTTTTTCTGTGCACGCGGAGCCTGAACCCATCTCCTCCGTGACCGCTCCTCCCCCCACCCCCCAGCCGCCATTGTTAGCTTCTCCACCTTGCGGAGGCCGAGAGGCCAGGCCTTGGGGGGCGGCACCGCGACGGCCTGGCGGCCTGAGCGGGGAGCCGGAGCAGGGATGGGGGTGCTGCCGTGCTCAGAGCGATCCTGAAAGCGAGCCTCGGCCTCACCTGCCGAGCAGGGAAGCCCGGCTGTCTGACAGCTGACATGGCCCTGGCGAGGACCTGTTGCGGGCCACCAGGCAGGGGGCGGCTTCTCCGCGTACCAAGCAAAGAAGGCAAGGACAGAGCAGCAACTCCCCTCAAAATAAACACAAAACAGAACTCCCTACGACCAAGAAAACCCAGAGACGCAGCTTCAAAGAGTACAAATGGGACCGGCCTGGGGTTCGGGGAACTGGGGTCGAGTCCCTGTCCCGCTGCACATGTGCTGTGTGCCCATCACCTCCCTGGGCCTCCATTTCTAGAAAATGAGGGCTGGCCTAGATGGCCCGTGGCCCCTTCCTCATAAAATGCTATCAGCCATGTAGCAGGGCTCCGTGTTCCCCTTCTGCTTCTGCTCCCTGCAAATACCTCAAGTGCTTTTTCTGGGCACACTCTGGGGTGTCTGGAAGAGCATCTCTGACTTAGAGCCAGGACGCCCAGCTGAGCTCAGGGAGGTGGTGACATGAGTTTCAGGCCCGAGTCCCCCCGCCCCCCAGTATGGCAACACAGAAGTAGAGGCAAATCAAGGACATTCAGAATCCGTGCGGGTGGAAGTGGAAGGCACTGGGAGGCCAGGGGAGTGGGGAGACATGGATCAGCCAAACCCTGAAATTAGAGATGATTCATATTGGAATAATGTGGGAGGGACGAACTCAGAGCAGCCCAGAGAAGAGGCTAACCCTGCAGACAAGGCCTGCCCACCTCCACCCCCACGCCTCAAGGAGGCACAGAGCAGAGCCAGCGTTAGGGTCCTTCATCTGGAACAGGGAAAAAAAACGGGGCCATCAATAATCTTATTCTGGAGCTAAGGGAAATAGAGCTTTTGCTTTGCTTCTTAAATACATTCTACCCTCTTTCAATGACTGCCTTAGATGTTTCAAACTTCCTACTGACTTGATTTTTCCAAATCTTCTGATTGGTGCCCCCAGAGGGGACAGAATTGCATTTTTGGGGTGCTGTTTTTTGCTTTCTCCCCCGCCCTGCACGGCCCTCACCCCGTCGTCTCAACCCTTCTGATCCCTTCTCCATCCCTCGGTCTCCACCTTGCTGGGAATCTTCGTCTCTTCCAAACTCCGGGAACCTTCCCGCCCGACCTCGCCAGCATCCAAGCTGGGTCACTTCGTGAGTGTCTCAGGGCCAGCCACCCTGCCTGGCCACCGGCCCCTCGACCTCGCAGGACCCTGGCGTCAGGCAACAAGAACCTTTCCAGACCTCAGGCGGGTGGGAAGAAAGTTCCCCCAAAGGGAGGGAGAACCACGGAGTCTGGAGCAAGCGACTCTGGGGCCAGGAGCAGCTCTCCCTTCCGAGTGTCTCCGCGGTTCCTCCTTCCTGGGGGAGGACGGCTCGGCTCCGCTGTGGGACCGCTCCTCCCACGGGCACCGAGCGAGCGAGAGCAGGGCCCGAAACTCCACAACCAATCAGCCCCGGCCCCCATCTTGCCCCTCATCCCGCCCCACCGCAGCCCCGGAGCCCGGGGAGGCGCCGCGGGGTCTCCCGCGTCTCGGGGAAGGAATCGGGGAGACACGCTCCTGCGCCCCTCCCCTCCAGAAAACCCGTGCTCTTAATCAGTGTCTCCTCCGAGCCTTCTTCCTTCTTCCTTTCCTCCCCCCTCCGCCAACCAGGCTCTTCCCAGGGCCCACAGCCCCACCAAGTCAGGGTAAGCCCGAGAAGAGCCGTTGTGCGGAAGAGGACATGCCGAGCTCTCTCGTGCGGAGTGCAACACCTGCCCCTCGGCCGTCTCACTTGTGTCGGGGTCCTCCCCGCCTCCTCCATCATCTCGCACACACACACGCACACGCGCGCGCGCACACACACACACACACACACGCACACACACCGCCCCTTCCCCCATCACCGCCGACCTGTGAGCAGCTGGAAGCCCAGCCGGGGGGACCCGGGCGTGGGGTGGGAACGCGGCCCCGAGGGAACGCGCGCAAAGTTGCTCGCGGGGGTCGGGAAGGACGCCCACCTGTTAGCCAGAAGACGGCGGTCCACGCCAGCACGACCCCGTCCATGTCCCCAACTCCCATGCGGCTGGAGCAGCGCGCGAAGCGGGGGCCGGCGGCAGCGCGCGGCTCGGGGTAGCCCGGCGGCAGCGGCGGGGATGCGGCCGCGCGCGCGAGCGGGCCCCCGGCCTCCCCCGGCGCCGCCGCCCGCCGGGCCCGCCTCGCCGCCCGCCCGGCGCGCGCTGCCGCGGGCTCCCCGGCTCGACTCGGCCCGGCTCGGCTCCGGGCTGCGGCGCGGCTCCCGGCTGCGGCGCGGCTCCCCGGCGCGGCTCCCGCACGCCCAGGCAGCGAGCGCGGCGCGGGGTGAGCGCGGCGCGGGGCGAGCGCCTCCCGGCCGCAGAGCCCGCCGCGCGGGGGAGCTCGGCCGCCGCCTCCTCCTCCCCGCCGCCCGCCGCCCGCCGCCCCGGGGCTTCCGAAGTTTCTGGGTCACGTGCCGGCCCCGAGGTCGCGCCTGGGAACAAAGTACGCCGGGGCGGAGGGTGCGCGGGAGGCGGCCGAGCGGGCCGGGGGGGTTGGGGGGGGCCGGGGGGCTGCTCCCAGGGAGGCCAGCGTCCGGGAACCCAGGGAGTGGGGGCTCTGGCGGGGGGAGGGGTGAACGCAGGTGGCTGTGGCCAGCCTGAACCGGGACAGGGACAGACAGACCCAGAGGGAGACCTGTGGGGACTTGGCATCAATTGTCCCCGGACTTCGCCTAGCAGGTCCTCTGGGCAAAGGTGTTGGCTTCTGCTGGGCCCCCCATGCCCCGGGCTGCTTCCCTGCTTGGCAATGCAAGGACACCAGAGGCTCAGAGGTAGGAGGGAGACCCGCGCTGTGACCTTCTGTGGAAACACTGTGAGGCATAGTGAGGGCATGTGGCTCTTTAACAGAAAATATGTAAAACTCGAATGAAATAAACAAGTCTATCACTTAACGTGTGTCCGACTCTAAATCACGGATCGGCCTTTTGGCTAAGATCCCATGCATGTGGCCAACACTTCACAGTGTGCAGGGTGCATGCACATGGATTGTTTCCCTTTGTTTTTTTAATTTTTGATTTTTTAAATTTCAGTGTACTAGAATTCATTGTTTATGCACCACACCCAGTGCTCCATGCAATACCTGCCCTCATTAATCCCCACCACCAGGCTGGCCCAACTTCCCACCCCTCTGTCCCTTCAAAGCCCTCAGACTGTTTTTCATTTGTATGTCCTCATTGGAGAAGTGTCTGTTCATGTCCTCTGCCCATTTTTTGACATGATTATCTGTTTTTTGTGTGTTAAGTTTGAGAAGTTCTTTATAGATCCTGGATATCAGCCTTTTGTCTATACTGTCATTTGTCTGTACCGTCCGTACCATCTTCTCCCATTCCATGGGTTGCCTCTTTTGTTGACTGTTTCCTTTGCTGTGCAGAAGATTTTGATCTTGATGAAGTCCCAAAAGTTCATTTTCGTTTTTGTTTCCTTTGCCTTTGGAGACATATCTTGGAAGAAGTTGCTGTGTCTGATATCAAAGAGGTTACTGCCTATGTTCTCCTCTAGGATTCTGATGGATTCCTGTCTCACGGTGAGGTCTTTTATCCATTTTTAGTTTATCTTTGTGTACTTGTAAGAGAATGGTCGAGTTTCATTCTTCTACTATAGCTGTCCAATTTTCCCAGCACCATTTATCGAAGAGCTTGTTTCCATTTTTAAAAAGATTTTATTTATTTATTTGACAGACAGAGATCACAAGTAGGCAGAGAGAGAAAGAGGAGGAAGCAGGCTCCCTGCCAGGCAGAGAGCCTGATGCGGGGCTTGATCCCAAGATCCTGGGATCATGACCTGAGCTGAAGGCAGAGGCTTTAACCCACTGAGCCACCCAGGCGCTCCGATTGTTTCCATTTTTAAAAGCATCTGTCACATGTATGTAGGAAAGGAGTCTGAATGGACATATTAAGAGACGAGTAAGCAGAAACTTACGCTTTGGTTGACAAGTCTCTCTTAAGCATCTACTAGGTACTAAGAACCAAAGCTACAGTGTAAATAAAGCAGACCTCCTGCCCTTCCAGAGCTTCATGTTGTCCAGGAAAGGGAGGAAGGATAGGCCATTAAATACATGTTGGTAGTGAAATGGAGCAAAGGTGATAATTGAGACGTGAAGAAAGTACCCTCAGAACACAATAGAAGGAGCAATCTAGGGACGAGGTGCTGCACCACAAGAAAGAAATGGTAACATCTTCTGTGGCATTTGTAGCCTGGGGAAGATTTGGGCTGTACTGGGATTGGCGGTGGAAAGGGGGCAGGATCGGGAATTCTGGAGAGAGAAAAGAAAGGAGACAAGGCAGAAAGGTGTAAAATTGTCTCAAAAACAGAGTAGTTCTAGGTGTGAGGAGAGTTCCTGGAGAGAAAGACTACACACTTGACAGCGAATTTATATGTGAAACAGAGATGAGATGTGACCATTAGAAACGGCAAGAAAAGACTCCGGACGTTGATCTTTTATGACTGCTTGACAACTGAATTCCCTTCTTATTGAGACAGGGAAACTAAAAGGACGGATGAAGGACTGCATTTTTGCTCTTTTTCCTGCCTTTATTCTTGCTAAGACCCACATCCCCACCTTACACATGTCTTACGGTACAGATACTGTCTGTCATCCTCGTACAGGTCAAGGAGTTAGTGATTTCTTTGGAGACTTCTTGCGCCATATTTCACATCTATGGAGTGACTGGGTGAGGCTGTCATGTAGACCACTAACTCCAGACATCTTGATGCCAAGACTTCTGCTCTAGGGCATAAGTAACTTATGGAGGACATCTAAGCACTAATCCTGTTTGGACTGGTTCCTGGATGTATGAGAAGACATGCACACCAGACCACAACCCCAATAAAATACTCAGACCCCAAGCAAAGACAAGACTCACTCTCCTTTTCCTTTCCGAGTCCCTCAGATGCTCTGTCAGTATCTACTCTCTCTGTCGTCAGGAAACCCTGTTCTCATTTCCTGTCCACTCACGTTTGATTTCTATCCTATCCTGCACAAAGCCAAGGACCCTCTTAGCTGGTCCTGTAGGACCCCCTCTGGGTCCTCAGACTCAGCCAGCCTACATCATTATTTTTTAGAAACTTCCAACCGTGGAGGCCACAGAATCTAGTACAACCTCCCCCAAACACCCCAGCTGGGGTACTGGCCCAGGCCACAGGCATGGCCAGGGACCGTCTCACTCTGGGGCACACAGTGTTTGGAAGCAGCTGGGACAGAGGTCAGGCCACCAGATTGCTCTGAGGTGTGATTTTGGCTGTACAGATCTCTCTGGGTTCCAGCCCATTTTTCTGCACCTAGTTCTCCAGCCTTCCTGGCATTTCTGTGGGCCACCCAATATCCTTTCATAAATTCCCTCACTGTGTATTTTGGCCAGAGATGATTTCTGATACTTGCAGTTAAGAATCCTGAATAATATGCTTTGTGAGAGAGATTTGGAGGACTCTTTCTTTCATAAAGAAAAAAAATTAAAATAGAAAAATAAGAGTAAAGGAGGTACCAAACATTCCCTATTGGGTTCTCAGCACAGTCCTAGGTGTTTCACAAGCCTTAATTAACTTCTCTAAGATCAGGTAGCTAGTAAATGGCAGAGGTAGGATTTGAAACGAAATCTTTTGATGCTAACGCATACGCCCTTGCGCCATGGAAGGACCGCCTAGACCAGAGAGTTGATGGGCGATGGATGACGTATTTGTATTATGCTCTGCCATTTATCGTATGCGTGCATGTGGCTGTGTGTGCATGGGCAGGTGCACATAATGCCCCAAAGTGTGAGCCGTGTTTAGTGTCTAAGCCCACAGAACAACAGTCTTTTATGCAACCCTTGGACAACTTTCGAGAGTTGAGAAATTGGGAACGGGAGAGGGTCTAAGCAAAGAGAACCTGCAAAGGTACTGGAAGTGGAAAATAAGTCCCCGCTGAAGAAGTGAGCTTTGGATGTGTGCTCTAAGTATGCGTCTGTGTGCACGTCAACGTGGTTTCAAGACACTGGGGGAGGAACTTGTGCTAGAGTGAGTCATAGAACCCCGGGGCCTTGTCCACCTACCTGGGCATTTGTTTTCTGTGTATCGCTCTGCATGTCTACCTTCCAGCTGGAAAGGAGCAGTTGGTCTAGCCTGCATCTTCTGGAGTGGCTGGGGCTCCCAGCCATTGCTAAGGAGGTGCCAAACCAGAAATTACAGTGCGTGTCCCTCCCAAATGCACCATTACTACCAAGCTAATGGAAGGTTAAGAGAAACTTTGAGGGTACACCTAAGGATTCAAAACACGCAGCCTGAGGGATGGTAATAGAAAGAAGGCAGAGCCATGGTGTTATTTTCCTGTAGGGCTGATGGTGGAGGTACTGGTACCACATCAGAATCCTGGTGCTCGTCCAAGTGTGGTTTTTGAACTTTCCGCATCAAAATCACATTAAAGTGTTTGCTTAAAATGCAGATCCCCTGGTTCTTATAAAAAACTGGGATCAGAAACTCTGGGTGGGGCCTGAAAATTCTCTGTCTTAACAGCACTTCTGAAACCCTCTAGGGTTTAAGAGCTACTACCTAATTATTTTTATTGTTTCCCCGGGGAATTGTTGTTGCTGCTTGCAAATGAGCTCAGATTCAGATCTGGAGATGCTCTGATTATCCATTTCTCCTGGCCAGATAGAACAGGACAGCAGAGACTGGTTCTTCCCAGCCCTGGCAGGATCTGAAGCCCCAATACTTCAAACTCTCTCCTACAACCAGAGACATACAGGTCAGAACACCGGCCTGAATGGGACCAGAGCAGGACTTGAAGGAAGACGTAGCGGAATCCTGTGTCACGGGGATACAGCGGGGAGTGGACTAGCCAACGGCTGCAGTAAGGCTGCCCACTTTAGAACAGAATTAGGACATGAAGAGAAGTGAACCACCACAAGGAGACATGCTGGTAGCTGGTAGCAACCCCACTGTTATAAATATAATTCAGCTGAATCCTCTTTAAAACATGATTTCATTGCAGGCACCCAGGCACGCATGTACGTGAATTCTGCTTAACATAGGTCTTTTTAAAGCGCACAGATAACACCACATTTCTACTTCTCCTCTCTGATCTTGACTTCCAGGAAGAATCTATGAGGTGTGACTTGGAAATAGATACCATGTTTCTTATCTAAGTTTTGTTCAGCTTTCCTTCCCTTGGGCTACCTTTCAGGTTTGCTAACTTCCCTCATCTCCCATAGCTTCCAAACCACCTTCAGTGACTTATAAGTTTTTTTTAAAAAGTCCAAATTGAAGCAAAGAACTGAAAAAAAATTGGAGATTCTAGGTGCACTCTACTGGAAACTAGAAACATTTTCAATCTGGAAGCCCTTTCAGATTGAGGAATAAATTGTTTCATTAAGAAAATGCTTTAAAGAAAGGAAATGCAAATGTGGAATGCAAGAGCCAAAAAATTTAAAAAGCTGTACTGCCAAGAACAGTGGTAAGTATATAATAAGTAAAAGATTGGGAAAATGTGCTGAAAATTCCATGTACTTGAAGCCGATTTAACCCAAAGGCCTGCTGTCTCAAGCTTCAAAGCAAATGACAGCGACAGTGGTGGAGGGTGCTGAACTAGATGTTGTCTGCCGGCCCCATCCGGAGGCCAGACCCCACTGACAGTGGGCAGCCTCCACCTGAGTTAGCTCTCTAATGACAATTCCCTTGCAGAGGACAATTTCCAAGGACAATGTACAGAAAAAAGGGCAGCGCATAAAACTGTACTACAGCATGGTCCAAAATATGGAAAATGCAGTTAAAAGAGGCAATGGAAACAACAGAAGACTAAGAATGGTTATCTCTGGGTAGGACTGTCCTTCGTTTCTATCTTCTACCTCATTTTCTAGACCCTCTAATGTTTTATACAACATAGAAAAAGTTGCTAGACAAAAGATACAACTGCGCCACAATTCTCTGTTTCTGGGACATCCCTAGAGGAAGGAGAAAGGCACAGAGAAGAAGTGACAGGTGTTTTGTCAGGCCTGTATCTTTAGCCAGATACAAAGCCTCCAAACGGGCACCTGCTCTCATTCTGTCTCAGTCTTAAGCAGTTAATCAAGTTAATTATGAGCAGTCGAGGCCCTGGGAGCCCTTACTGACTGAGAGTTCAACTGTAATTTCTTTGTGAGTTACAGAGCCAAAGATGAAGTAAGCTTGCTTCTCTTTCATGAGCCCTTTCTCTGGTTTTTGCTTTTGTTTCTTTTTGTTGTTGTTTTTGTTTGTTTGTTGTTTTGTTGTTGTTGTTGTTGTTGTTTTTAAGGATTTATTTATTTATTTGAGAGAGAGCACATGCGGGGGTAGAGGGAAGAGGCAGAGGGAGAGAGGCTTTAAGCAAACTCCGTGCTGAGTGCAGAGCCCAACTTGGGACTGATTCCTGGACCCCAAGGTCACCACCTGAGCCAAAACCAAGAGTTGGACTCAACCAACTGCACCACCCAGGCGCCCCCTTCTGTTTCTTTTTGCATCAATGTCAGTGTCCTTTAAAGACCTGCGCAACATTAACAGCCCCCCAGATCAGCAGCAGAGACCATTTTTGTGATGGAGCAGTATCCTTTGGCCCAAAGAGGATAAGATGAGAGAGGGCCTGTCTTCCTGTATTTTTATCAAGGCCTTGATGATTAAGCCAGAGGATTGCTTCTTAGCCCTAAGCATTCTCCTAGAGCCCTTCTTCCCTGGCACAGGTCAAAGTTGGGACCTGAGAGACGGAAGTGAGCCAGAAGATGTATGTCATCTGATGACCTCACCCCCAGAGAACAGGGAAGGGAGCTAGAATGAGAGAACCAGAACACTGAGCATAAAAGGAAACAGCTCAAACAAAAGAGGGGTCATCTGTGGGCTCTCAAAAGCTGGTGTTAAAGAACAGCAGCCTTGACCTTTGTGTTGGCATTGTTCCCTGAAGCTCTCTCATAGAACTGTTAATATCATACTCCCACCCCGGTTCTCAGTGGGCGCCTTAGACACTGAGAGGAACCATGTGGATTTTTGTCTAATTAGTTGCAAACTGTTTTAGGTTCTTCCTCCTTTTTCCTTATCTTTTCTTCTCTCTTCCCTGAATTCATTCACTTAGTCTGTACACATTTATTGAGCACCTACTATATTCTAGATACCATGCTGTCTAGAAATTGAAGATGAAAGGAATTTAAAGATGAATGAGTCACAGTCCCTTATGTCAAAGACTTTACAGGTGAGATGCAGCAATGTGTGTGTGTCGGGGTGGGGAAGAGACAGACATATGGTCTTTAACTGTGAGGGTGTGACAGGCCTTATTTTAGGACAAATGCCAGGTATGGTGGTGGAACAAAGAGAGAGGGGTCAATTACTCACTAGGGGTGCTGGTCAGAGATCTCTTCAAGGAAAGGTAATCCCTGAGCTAAGTCTCAAACATGATCTGGGCAGAATTTCTAAAAGCCGAAATGGAGCAGGAGATCATGCAGACAAAGGCAACAGGTGCAGCGCAGAAGGGGGTCTGCTGCCTGTGACACGGCTTTACAAAGGGCAGGGTCAGCAATAGGGCCAGAAAGGGAGGCTGAGGTCAGACCAAGGGGAGCCAGGCTACCAGGTCTGAACTCAATTCCACATGCTGTGGATCACACAAGGATTTCTCAGAGAAGAACAAGATTAGACTTGTGTTTCAGCCAAGTTATTCTGGCCACAGGGTGTAGGATGGATTCATGGCAAGAGAGACAACCTTTTCCATGTGAGAGCTCATTACAAGAGTCCAAAAAGGAACGAGCACCAAAACTAGGCTACAGGGGAGCAGAAATGGGAAGCAAACATTAAGTGGGAGAGGCATGGCAGGGAGACACAAGGTAGAATCCGCATGGCCTGAGTGAACAAGGCAGAGGAATCAATGAGGCTTTGGGTGAGTTACTTGAGTATGGTTGTGCACTCGGGCAACATTTGGAGGTGATGAGGAACTTGGAAATCCCTCTTTTTGCTTTGGCAAAGCGTTATGTAATAAACATCCTTGAGTATCGATAAGGAACAGCTTGGAATAAGAACGCTTAAGAAGCAGGGATCTCATAGAGGTCAGAGGCACTCATGGGCTGTGCAAGCTGGGGATGTCACTTTACTAGTTTAAGCCTCAATTTCCTGTTCTGCAAAATGGGGATGATTCTATAATCTGTTTCACAAGACTGCTGTGAGAAGGAGAAAGGAGATGGCCCTCGTGCAGTGCTTAGCAGAGTCTGACACAGTAGCTTTTGAGGAACATGAACTGGGATTACTATTATTATCAGCACAGGATACACACTGAACAATGTCAGGGCCTTAACTTAAACGAGCATCAGAAGAAAAACTAGCATTAGGAAAAATATTTTCCTAAAATGCCATGTGTTCTTGGTTTCATAACACCAGGTTGAAAATCTCTTCATACTTCATGTTAAAAAAACAAAACAAAACAAAAACAAAACAAAACAAAACAAAAAAACCCAAAAAACAGTAAATGTCCTCCAAGTCTTCAATGGCTTCTTCCCTATATAGGTGAAGTCTAAGTTTCTTACAATGGCCTTGTAATGCCACATGGTTTGGCCCAAATCCCCTTTCCAAACCCCTCTCTATTTTCTTACTTGCCTGTCTCCCTGCACCCACAGACTTGCTTTGCTGTTCCTCACTCACACTTGACATGTGCCCATCTTGGCGTCTCTGCCCATGCTGTTCCCTCTGCGTGGAAGGCTCTTTGCCTGACATCTTCACAGTTTGCTTCCTCACTTCTTCCACTATTTGCTTAATTTCATTTCTCAAATAGGGCCTTTTCTGACCACCCTCAATTTCACCTTCAATCAGTGCCTCTTCCCTTATCCTGCATTATTTTTCTTCACTAGATTTATTGTCCACTAGTGTGTTCAGACATCTTATTATATACAGAGTTTTATCTTTCTTGTTTGCATGCCTCACTATGTTATAAGTTTTGTAATGTTTAATGTGTTCTTGGTCCTAAAACTAAGCTTGGTACTCCATAGGCTTTCCATATATAGTTATTGAATAAATTAGGCACTTCTTGTAAATACCCTCTTGTCTTGGTTTCCCTGGTTTTCTCCTTGCTTCTTCAGACATTCCTTTTTAGTCATCTTTGCTGGGTTTTCCTATTCTGATTTCTAAATGCTGGTGTTCTCGAGGACTCCATCCTAGAAACTTTTTTCCTCTCTTCACTCTCAGCCTAGGTGATCTATTTCATTTCTATGAATTTAAGCACCAACTTTATGTCCAAATTGTTTCCAAATTCTATCTCTAGTGCAGAATACCAGACGTAGACCACAAACTGCCTACTTGACATCTCCACTTGAATGTATAAGAGGCATTTCAAAATTAACATATCTGATCCCCCCTGCCATTCAATACCCCAGCCAACACCTGCCACCCTCTAGAATTTCCGAATAAGAAGATCAATCTGGGTGGAAAGAGGGAAAACTGATCCATTCACATAGAACTTTACTGTAAGTAAGATTGATGAAAACATCAGTTGTATCAAAGAAGGAGAGGAGCAGGTAATAGAAATTAGGAAGAGCATTGGACCCTCTTTGGTACCAGCACTGTCTTCCCTCCCCAGTTCTTACTATTGCTAGACACGACTTGCCACTGGGTTACTCAAGCCAAAACCCTAGGATTCCTCCTCTTCTTTCACTTCTACATCGAATCCATCAGATGGTTCTTTTTTCCCAAAGTATAATTTGGAGCCATCATCTCCCTTTCATTTCTCCTGCTTCTTTTCTGTTCTAGGTCACCATCACCTCTCACATGGACTTCTGAAGGTACCTCCTATCTGTTCACCCTATGCCCACTTTTACTGCTTTGAACCTATTCTCCACATGGTAACAAGACTGGTCTTCTTCAGCTGTAAACCATATCATGACACTTTTTAAAAATATATCTCTCAATGACCACCCACATACTTAGTAATACTTGAATCCTTGACACTGCCATGTCCAAATTCCTGCTCATCACTCCATCCTCAGCATGTGCCTTCTCCACATGAGAGGACACTGTAACATCAACCAATCCTCTGTCTATTCTGATGATACACCAAACTATTTGTTGTCTGAGACCATTTCGTATATTGTTCTCTCCACCTAGAATGCTCTTTTTTAATTCCTTACATGATTAGCTCTATTCTTTCGCAGGCTTTCTTGTTTTAAATGGCATCTCCTCAGAGAGATTTGTCCTGATTACACATTGAAAAATTTAGCACTTAAATCTACATATTGTTTTAAAATGTCAAAATAAGGTAAAGCAATCTTGGCCAAGGTAGAATAACAAGGAATGACTTTATCCAGCATCTTAAAGGACTAAGAGTTTGATCAAATATATAAAACAATGTTTTCAGACACTGGACATCAAGGAGCCAAGGTGACTAATCCCTGAAAGAACAGAGACAAACAAGGTGAGCCATGTGATTGCCCCAGGATGCTGTCTGGAGGGAGTGTCCAGAATGCAACAGGAGGAGTAACCTGGGTAGAGCCCTGTGGTCTCCCTGGGGTTGAGGAGATGGAGTTGGTGTCTAGGTAGGCCACAGTGACTAGAATTTGCAGGGCAGAGTACCAAAAAAGAGAGAACAGTAAAAAGAAAGAGCTCTGGAAATGTGCTAAGGATCTCCCTTCTGAATACTGATCTGTGCATGTGTGGGAGGAAACTACACAGTGCCAGAGAAAGAACAACCTGAAAGGATTAGAAGGAACAATCCTTGAAATTCACACAGGGCTAGAAATAGTTTGTATTTCCATCAGCCAAAACGGAAAAACTTCCAAATTCACGGGTTGTCAGGCAGAGTACTAAGAAGGGTATTATATCAGCAAAGGAGAAAATTAGCCCTAAAGGTTGCTCTGATATCAAATTACAGAGCATAAAAGCAAGACTCAAAAAGAAGGAAAAACTATACTCCAACGGTTTCCAACTGTTTCCATAACATAACTCTGTCCCAGAAAAAGCACAAGAATATTTATAAGAATACAAAAATATGCAGCACTCAGAAAGATAAAATCTACAATTGTCATCAAATCAAATTTTACCAAGCTTGCAAAGAAGCAGTAAGGAGAAAAATCACTCAGTAGAACCAGACCCAGAAACGACACAGATGAGGGACTCAACAGATAAGGACAGTAAGAGTTATTGTAACTAATTCTTTGTTGATTTGGATGCCTTTTATTTCTTTTTGTTGTCTGATTGCTGAGGCTAGAACCTAGTACTATGTTGAACAATAGTGGTGATAATGGACATCCGTGTGGTGTTCCTGACCTTGGGGGAAAAGCTTTCAGTTTCAGTTTTTCCCCATTGAGAATGAAATTTGCTGTGGGCTTTTCATATACAGCTTGTATGGTATTGAGGTATATTCCCTCTATGCCTACACTGTGGAAGCATCTAATCAAGAAAGGATGCTGTATTTTGTCAGATGCTTTTCTGCATCTATTGAGAGGATATTATGGCTCTTGTCTTTTTTTTAAATTAATGTAGTGTATCACATCAATTGATTTGCAGATGTTGAACCTTACAGTCCAGGAATACATCCCACTTGGGTGTGGTGAATAATCCTTTTCATGCATCCTACTGGCTAGTATCTTGTTGAGAATTTTTGCAACTGTGCTCTGTAAATCTCCTTTTTGGTAGGGCCTTTGTCTGGTTTGGGGATCAAGGTAATGCTAACCTCTAAAATGAGTTTGGAAGTTTCCCTTCCATTTCTATTTTTTGAAACCACTTCAGAAGAATAGGTATTAGTTCTTTAAATGTTTGGTAGAATTCCCCTGGGAAGCCATCTGGCCCTAGACTCCTGTTTGTTGGGACACTTTTTATGACTGCTTCAATTTCTTTGCTGGTTATGGGTCTGTTCAGGTTTTCTATGTCTTCCTGTTTCAGTTTTGGTAGTTTATAAGTTCCCAGGAATGCACCCATTTCTCCCAGATTGCCTAATTTGTTGACATATAGTTGCTCATATGTTCTTATAATTGTATTTTCTTAGTGTTGGTTGTGATCTCTCCTCTTTCATTCATGATTTTTAAAATTTGGGTCCTTTCTCTTTTCTTTTTGGTGAGTCTGGCTAGGGGTTTATTAATCTTATCAATTCTTTCAAGGAACCAGCTCTTAGTTTTGTTGGTCTGTTCTGTTCTGTTCTTTTTTTTCCCTATATCATTGATTTCTGCCCTAATCTTTATTATTTCTCTTCTCCTACTGGATTTAAACTTTATTTGGCATTCTTTTTCCAGCTCCTTTTGATGCAATGTTAGGTTGTATATTTAAGACTTTTCCTGTTTCTTGAGAAAGGTCTGTATTGTAATATACTTCTCTCTTAGGACCACCTTTGATGCAGCCCAAACATTCTGAAATTTCATGCTTTCATTTTTATTTGCCTCTATGTATTTTTTAAATTCTTAATTTCTTGGTTGACCCATTCAGTCACAGTGATTTGAAGGGGCACATGCACCCCAATGTTTATAACAGCAATGTCCACAATAGCCAAACTATGCAAAGAGGTGAAATGTCCATCAACTGATGAATGGATGAAGTAGTTTTGGTATATATACTCTGTAATATTACACAGCCATCAAAAATAATGAAATCTTGCCATTTGCAATGATGCAGATGGAACTAGAGGGTATTATGCCAAGTGAAATAAGTCAGTCAGAGAAAGATGTCATGTGACTTCACTCATGTGAAATGAAACAGATGAACATAGGGAAAGAAAAGGAAAAATAAAAGAAGATGAAAATAGAGAGGAGGCAACCCATAAGAGAAGCTGAACTCTAGGAAACAAACAGAGTTGCTGGAAGGGAAGTGGCTGGGGACACGGGATAATTGGGTGATGGGCATTAAGGCAGGCATTTGATGTAATGAACACTGGGTGTTACATGCAACAGACGAATCACTAAATTCTACTAATAATACAGTATATGTTAACTAAATTAAACTTAAAGAATAAAAAGAAAACAAAGAAGATGCAGTGGAAACAAAAACTTTCATAGTAGCTCCAAATACATACCAGGAATAAAACTAACAAAAAAATGACACAACCATTAGGAGGAAACCTATAAAATTTTATTCAAGGACATTATTTAAATCTAGCTTCTTATTGTACATTTTCTTCCTAACACATTGAAATTTGTCTAAAAAAAAAAAAAACCACATATTCTTTATAACTCTAAGTGGTGTGACTTAAGAATGGGGGAAACACAAAAAAGCGGTAACCGAAAAAAGCCCCTAGTGGTTGATGCACTTGTTTCATCATCTTCCCCTCAAACTCTCCCCACCGGACTGTAAACTTCTGGAAGGAAAAGATCTTGTTTATCGCGCTCCTCACTCTGTCCCCCCACCCAACACCTCCCAGTGCTCGGCCCAGAGGCGGCCTTTTACAGTTAAAAAACACGAAAGACCTTGAGCCACTCTGCAGACCTCTTTCCCTCTACCGGCTTTGACACATATTACGCAATAATGCACAGGAACGGCGCCAGACCTTCCACGTGACAGCACGCCCACCAACGCCTCATCCCAGCCAATCAGAATGCTTTGCGCCTGTGACCACGCTCGCCGCTCCACCCCACCCCCACGGCCCCACGAGTCCGTCTCAGGCTGTTTGCCTCCCAGCGAGGCCAGTGCGGCTGCGCAACGCGCCCTGATTGGTCGAGAGCTGTAGGCCTTCGCGCGCAGGCGCCGGCCTCGGTTACTAAGGGCGGGAGCCCGGCGAGGGCGCCGGCGGCTTGTGGGGTCTCCGGCGCACGTCGTCGAATCCTGGCCTCGCTCGCCATGCCAAACCGCAGGGCCAGCCGTAATGCCTACTATTTCTTTGTGCAGGAGAAGATCCCCGAGTTACGGAGGCGAGGCCTGCCTGTGGCTCGCGTCGCTGATGCCATCCCCTACTGCTCTGCTGACTGGGCGGTAAGATGGGGGGCGTGGGGGGCAGGGGGGTCGGGGCGGGGGGCAGACCAGGCAGTTGGGCAGTGGGAGGGCGAGGCGACGAGGAGGCCAGGGACGCCTCGGGCCCTGCTGGAGGGAAGGGAAGCCTCCCTGTTCCCGCTCCGGGGCAAACCAGCGCCGGGACCACCTGTACGGTCTACGCTTCCGCCCCTGGGGCCCAGGGCGCTCGGAACTCATTGCTGTTTCTCTCCTCTCTCAACCCCCTTCAATGTCCCCAAGCTTTTGAGGGAGGAAGAAAAGGAGAAATATGCAGAAATGGCGCGAGAGTGGAGAGCGGCCCAGGGAAGGGACGCTGGGCCTTCCGAGAAGCAGGTAAGGTTGGCCCGAGACGAGCAGCTCCCGGCCGGGGCCCCAGGCGGGTTCGCCAGATGCCGAGCGAGCGAGCGAGCGGGTGAAGCCAAGGGTGGGCTGGTGGGTGCTTCCCTGAGTGCAGAGAAGAATTTTTCTTTTTTTCCCCCCTGGTGTTAGGGCGCCTGTTAAAAAGCCAGCAGGTTCCCTCACTGGGGCACGTGTTGTTCCTTGGTGGTGAAAGGCTGGGGGAATCCCTGTTGGGAAACCTGCATCGGTAAATCCTGGTCAGTGATGAGAGTGTTGGTCTTAAGGTTTGTACTGCATGAACTCTAAGGGCTCCTTTCAAACCCCTTTATGATTAAAAGACCCCCCCCCTTTATTTTATGTTTAAAAGTAGCTTGGATCGCCCTGAGTTCTCTCTTTTTCAATGAACCTGGAACCAGGCACGCTGTTGTGTTTAAAAAGTTGAAATAACACGGGGCGCCTGGGTGGCTCAGTGGGTTAAGCCGCTGCCTTCGGCTCAGGTCATGATCTCAGGGTCCTGGGATCGAGGCCCGCATCAGGCTCTCTGCTCAGCGGGGAGCCTGCTTCCTCCTCTCTCTCTGCCTGCCTCTCTGTCTACTGTGATCTCTCTCTGTCAAATAAATAAACAAAATCTTAAAAAAATAAAATAAAATAAAATAAAAAGTTGGAATAATAAAACCTGCCCACGCTGGTGAATGCTAGTGTGCCGTATAGGTAAGAGTGGAATGAAGTTGATTCGAGTAAACTTACAGGTCGTAGAAGGATAAAGTACTCAGTACAGATTTTCTTGACTTGTATGGGGAAATTCAGCGTGATTGTCGACTTTTCCCCTCCCTCCGTGTTCTTTCCATTCTTACATAGTGAAATTCCATTGTTGAAACTGTCAACATTGGGTTGAAATTCAAGAGAGCTTTGCTTGCTTTTGGTGTGAGAGATTTTTATTTTGTAGGTGTATGTTTGGGTAGAAGCTCTAATTGGTTGAACTGTACTTATATAGGGGAACCTTGCCTTTTTTTAATTTAACTGTAATTTCTTATAAGACATTTCCCCTCAAAATGTAAGCCATGTTGTATACGTTCCTCATTGGGTCAGCATGATTGAGTTGTTAGTTTAAGTGAAAAACAAGAGAACTTTGTCGAATGATGTCCTTTTGGCCACTGGGCTCAGTGATTCCTTAAGTCATTCCTAAAATTCAGTAAGAGTTTGAGTATGTGACAAATTATTTTCTTTCTCTTTAGAAACCTGTTTCCACTCCACTGAGGTGGCCAGGCATGCTTGTACCAAGGCAGAATGTTTCACCCCCTGATATTTCAAATTTGTCTCTAAAAAGTGATCAAGGTAGAGTAATCCTAAAAGCAAAACGCTTAGATAAATGTGGGTGCTCAAGACACTGTGATATAGTGATGATTAATTATGTGTTCTGTTCATTTTGATCCTGCATTTCAGAGTAATTGACTACCAGTGTTCAAATATGGTGGTGCTAAAGTTGTGAAAGATCGGGTAATTTGCATTTGTTGAAATAACAGTGGAGAGATTTTGTTGTGTTTTATACAAAAAATCGGGTTTCTTGGTTAATAACTGCTTTTTATGTTAATAAATATACTTCATATATTTAAGTGTTTATAGCTAGACCTTTAAATACATATAAATTATAAAGAGGTTGAACTATTGAGCTAGCCTAGAAAAGAACTTACCTAATAAGAATCCTCGTTATTCCTTCTGGCTTGTTTTGTGTTCTGAATTTGTTGAAAATTAATAAACTTCTAACAGTCTTAAATGTGGTCAATCCTGTTAAGTAAGACTCTTCACATTCTCGTTGAGTATTTATTGGTGCTCTTGTGTATATTGGGTCAAGGTGAAGAGTGAACTAAATTGTCCATAGTTTATATCAGAGTTTTTCTATACTGATTCTACTTGGCTTTATTTCCCGAACCTCTCATATTTGTTGAATATGGGTCACAGCTTTTCTTAAGTCATTCCTAAAATTCAGGGCTTATGTTTAGCTAAATTATGTAGAGCTGGCTGCAAGTTTGAATAATTTTGTTGCTTCATGCAGAGTGGTTACCACTGTAATTCTTGATAAGTGTAATAAAAATTTTGATTCATTTATCTGGTACAAATTATCAGTTTTCTTTTTTCCAGCTCTTAGGATGATAGGAGCACAAGGAAAATGGTTCTAAAACTTTTGCTTTTGTGGAGGAGTTAACTCACAACTGTTTGTGTAGTCTTACCTTCTTTTTTTTCTTTTTATTTCTTTTTAGCTCTGCTTGGAGGCATTTTCTATTTTTTGAACATTTTTAGCCATGGCGAGCTACCTCCGCACTGTGCACAGCGCTTCCTCCCTTGTGAAATAGGCTGTGTGAAATACTCTCTCCAGGAAGGTATTATGGCTGATTTCCATAGGTTTATAAATCCTGGTAAGTAGTCGGAGTGAGTAGATGGTAAATCTTATTTATTTATTTATTTATCAGAGAGAATGAGCACTGGCAGAAGGAGAAGCAGGCTCCCCGCTGAGTGAGGAGCCCAATGTGGGACCTGATCCCAGGATGCTGGGATCATGACCTGAGCTAAATGAAGGCAGCCGCTCAACCAACTGAGCCACCCAGGAGTCCCTAGATGCTAAATCTTAAAACACCATGCGTTTGATCTTGACTTTACTTAACAGTATTTGTTTTCTTAAGAGCTGACATATAGTTCTTAAAGTGTAATAAAGACCTGATCATAATTGGTTGAGCTAGGTGTTTACACAGAATTTTTTAGTTTAAGTTTTTAACCTCAAGAAGGTGTTAGAATTTGGTGGATAGTATGCCTGAAAATGTGTTTGTTGTTTGCTTACCTGTGGCCTTGCATCTTGGAATTTTTTAAAAGTTTTTTATGCCTTTGCTCTTTTATTTCTTTAATCCATCCCTCACTTCGGACATCACAAGCTTTTAACTTGTGGTTGTTCTGTAACTTTGAGCAAAGTTATTAACCTTTCTGAACTTATTAGCTTATCTGTAAAGTGGAAATAATACCTATTGTTGCCTGGTCTAAGGAATACAAGAGAAGGTACGGAAATAGCCTGATACTTGAGAGTCTCTCGGATGTTCTCAACAGCTCTTCTGGCTTCTCCACTCTTGCAAACCCAGAAGCAGTGAAGGCGTAGGATTCAGTTAGGTTCCCAAAAGGGTAGTTCCAGGACCAGTATACCTTTAAGGCAAGTAGGAGAAATCTCTAGGGAGAAGAGTGAAGGGAGAATAGAGATTGGGGAAAAAAAGAACTTCAGCCTTAGTTTTGTCAGTTGCTTTAAAATTCATTAGAATAATCCAGTGATTTTCTTGTGTTTTCATGACAGAGAAACTAATCATCCTGCTCACACTTGTGAGAGCTGCTCCTTAGGATAAATTAATAACTGCTTTTCTTTATACAGTTGTAACACATTGAAAAGATTGAATTTACAGACCTTTTTTAAGCTATACATGCATGAGGCCCTATGTTAAGGGGCCTCTTTTTACAATTTTTAAAATTTTTACTTTATTAACCTATAATGTATTATTTGTTTCAGGGATACAGGTCTGTGAATCATCAGTCTTACAAAATTCACAGCACTCACCATGGCACATACCCTCCCCAGTGTCCATCACCCAACCACCCTCTCCCTACCACCCTCCTCTCCTCCAGGAATCCTCAGTTTGTTTCCTGAAATTAAGAGTCTCTTATGGTTTGTCTCCCTCCCTGGTCCCATCTTGTTTCATTTTTTCCCTTCCTACCCCCCAACCCCTGCCCTGCCTCTCAAATTCCTCATATCAGAGAGATCATATGATAATTATCTGTCTTTGATTGACCGATTTTGCTTAGCATAATACCCTCTAGTTCCATCCACGCCATTGCAAATGGCAAGATTTCAGGGTTCTTGATGGCTGCATAATATTCACTGTATATATATATATACACCATGTTTTCTTTATCCATTCATCTGTTGATGGACGTCTAGGTTCCTTCCATAGTTTGGCTGTTGTGGACTTCGCTGCTATAAACATTCGGGTGCACGTGTCCTGTTAAGAGGCCTCTTTATTTCTTTTCTGTAAGGAGTAACTTCCTTTTTAAAGTAGTTTAGATAATATACCAAAATTCTTTTTAATAGTTCTCATTCTTTGGTTAAGAAAAACAGTAACTTCTATGAAAGTTTAATTTTTTTGTATTTTCACATAGCAGTAGAGATTACCTATCTGTGTTATAACTTGGTCATCCTATGATACATGACTATAGCAAAACCAGAGGGCTTTTCTCAACAAAATATTTTGTATTACAGGTGAAATTCCACGAGGATTTCGATTTCATTGTCAAGCTGCAAGTAAGTATAAGGGAATGGGGTAGAATAATAGACACTGAATGTGTCTGTACCTGGTTAAGGCTTACTGCTTTAGGGCACCTGGGTGGCTCAGAGGGTTAAGCCTCTGCCTTTGGATCAGGTCATGGTCTCAGGGTCCTGGGATCAAGCCTTGCATCCAGCTCTCTGCTTAGCAGGGAGCCTGCTTCCCCCCCTCTCTCTCTGCCTACTTGGGATCTCTGTGTGTCAAATAAATAAAATCTTAAAAAGAAAAGAGTTACAGCTTTACATGGACACATAAAACTTAAGTTGGGGGAATAACATCCTTATTGTTGGAGAATCCTCATAGAAATGGTAGATGGTGTATGTGAGCCTTAAAACTTTAATATTAAATAGACTTATGGGATACCAAAGTATATGTGTACCTAAGCTCTGAACTAAACTCTTCTATGAAATAGGTTTTAACTAGTTTCCTCTGTGATTAGAATGAAAATCATAATAGTTTTATTTTTAACTTACATTCAAAAGTGTAATTGTTTTAATAAGTTGTTTTTTTTAAAAACGTAGACAACTAGCAGTTAGACAACAATTAGAAGTAAGTTTTTCAAATCTGCTATAACAAGCAGCTATTTTATTTGTAACGCTGTTCTTTACAAATGAGAATATTTTAGAATTCCTTTGTCTTCTGAGTTTTTACAGGTCTTAGTGAAAAATATATACTAGACCTTTTTATTTGCTTGCCTGCTTGGAATCAGGGCAGTAGACTTTGGAACAAGGCAAGGGCAAATTTTTGTAGTTGGTCCCTTTATAGCTTTGAATGAAAAACAGTTTATAATACAGAAGAAAAATTCCGTTGTAGATTTTGAAGTGTGAACCGAGCTAATCTCCCCATGTGTTACATCCTCTGAGGTTATTCACCAAATAGGTTGTGGGAAGACAAAAACAAGTTTAGCTGGCGAATTAACTACATTTTTACTTAAGCTGTTTCTGGTTTGTTCATCTTTGAGTGCATTGGAATCCTTGCTATTTGCCAGACTCATTTGTGAGAGTGCCATTGGCTTTACTGTTTATTATCTTGGTTCTGATAAATACTTGATTTTTTTTTTTAAAGATTTTATTTATTTGACAGACAGAGATCACAAGTAGGCAGAGAGGCAGGCAGAGAGAGAGGAGGAAGCAGGCTCCCCGCTGAGCAGAGAGCCCGATGCAGGGCTCGATCCCAGCACCCTGGGATCATGACCGGAGCTGAAGGCAGAGGCTTAACCCACTGAGCCACCCAGGCGCCCCAATACTTGATTTTAAAGCAGTTTTTAAGGCTTATTTTTACATTTTCTTTTTTAAAGATTTTATTTATTTATTTGACAGAGGGAGATCACAAGCAGGCAGAGAGGCAGGCAGAGAGAGAGGGGGAAACAGGCTCCCTGCTGAGCAGAGAGCCCCATGCGGGGCTCTATCCCAGGACTCTGAGATCATGATCTGAGCCGAAAGCAGCAGCTTAACCCACTGAGCCACCCAGGCGCCTCTTATTTTTACATTTTCAAGTTAACCAGTTTAACAGAAACCTATTAAAGATTCTAGGAATGTTTTCTTAACTTATTTTTCAAACTACTTAAAATTGGTCACAGTCTCACTCAGGAAAGCTCACTGGTAAGCCACTTTGGAGCTCACCAATTTAGACAGGCCTTAAATTGCCAACTTGGTAACCCTTGGAAGTGTGCCAGCTAAAGAAGGTAAATAAATGATTGTATTAAAGGGACAGCCATGTTGACATAATAACTAAAAATGCTTATGCTGGGGTGCCTGGGTGGCTCAGTGGGTTAAAGCCTCTGTCTTTGGCTTGGGTCGTGATCCTAGAGTCCTGGGATCAAGCCCCACATTGGGCTCTCTGCTCAGCAGGGAGCCTGCTTCCTCCTCTCTCTCTCTCTCTCTCTGCCTGCCTTTCTGCCTACTTGCCATCTCTGTCAAATAAAATCTTTTTTAAAAATGCTTATGCTGATGTAATCAGCCTGATGCTTAGGAAAAGATGGTTTTTCATAGAGGAATATACACTGAAGCAGATGTACATGTGGATGAAGAGTGAGTAGAAGCTAAGGAACGTGCGTGTAGATCTTTCACATGCTCCCGTGCTGTTCTCTGGCCTTTTATGAAACCGCGTAAGTGAGAGTAACTGAAGACTTCATAGATGGGCGTTATGGTTTAACACATTAGAATCAAAGAATTTCAAATCTGGAGAAGGTATTGATACAGAATCTATTGATCTCCCACCCTCACTGCCATGTTTTTCTTGGAAGCGTTCTGGTTCTGTATGAATTTGTAGGGTTGAGAGGTCTTTGTCCTCATTCTCCCCCACTTCAAGAATTCTGATTCCATATTATTGCTTAGTCTCTTCATTCTTAATCATTTATTTACTTGAAAGCCATAGAGCATAGTTTTTAAGTTTTGTTTTTCATATGCAAGTTCTTAATTCACCTGACATTGACTTCTGTATGGTGTGAAGTAGAGATTTTTTCTTTCTTTTTTTTTTCTCACATGGCTAATCCGTTGTCTCCACATCATTCATCCAATAATCAGCTTGTTTGTCAGTATGTGGTGCCGCATTTTCTTGATGCCTGCATCTTTTCCATATCTTTTTTTTAAAAGATTTTATTATTTATTTGACGGAGATCACAAGTAGGAAGAGAGGCAGGCAGAGAGAGAGGAAGAAACAGGCTCCCTGCTGAGGAGTGAGCCCGATGTGGGGCTCGATCCCAGGACCCTGAAATCATAACCTGAGCCGAAGGCAGAGGCTTTAACTCACTGAGCCACCCAGGTGCCCTTTTCCGTATCTTTTATTTTGTTCTATTGGTCTACTTGGTTTTTGGTATCTATACTGTTAAATACAGTATTTTAATACTTAGCCAAGGTTCTTCATTTTGTTTTGGAACATTATTCTTGACTTTTTGATTACCTTTAAATCTTCAGATCATTTTGGAGAAAACTGGCAGCTTCTTGATATTCTATCTGTGAACAGGGTTCTACTCTTATTTTTTTAGATCTGTAATGCCTTACAATACTTAAAATTTTCTTCACAGTGATCTTAATATCTTGTAAAATTTATAGCTTATAAATTTTGTTATAAGTTACATCTCTTAAAATTATATTTTTATTTACTTTTGCATTTAAGTTTTATTTAGCCATTGCTAAGCTATAATTGAGTTTTTAGTGAATTCCTTGTATAGTCCTATCTGTGAAATGACTTTTTTCTAATCTATTTTTTATTTAAAACTTTAAAAATTTGTCGTAGGTTCTGGCTAGGAACTCTGTAGTTTCTAATGTTTCACCAGTGAGTATGCTGTTCACTGTGCTTTTTGTTTTGTTCCTTCTCATGTTTTGTATGCACTCTTGATCCTGATAAAGAAGTTCCCTTCTATTCTCAGTTTGGATAGAGATACCAGTTGCACATTATAGTGAGTGGTTTTTTGGTGTCTCACGTGATTTGTGTCTTTTGTTCATCTAGTAATTTGCTAACCAACCTTCCATTCCAGCCGTAAACCGAGCATAGTCCCTATATAGCTCTTAAATTGGTTTGCTAATATTTTGCCATCCTGACATGGGTTAGAGAATGTGTCTTCAGTTTTTTAAATTTACCTTGGGTTATTTTTTAATGGTTTTGCTGAAATTATCAATATTTTTTATTTTCCTGAACATATAAAGTCTTATGTCTGATAACCCTATTATAGAGATCTTCTTTATGGATCTGTTGGTTATCTTGATGTTCAGTCAAGGTATCAGATCTCTTGCTATGTCTCATTATTTTTGAGTGCTGAACAGTAGATATAAAAACTTGTTATTCCTCTTAAAAAAATTATGATTGATTTTTGTCAGAAGGTGGCTACTGCTGCTAGCCATCTGAAAGTACCTTAATCCAATTTCAGAGATTGAGATAATACAAAATTGGGTTCAGATATTTTAAGAATGCCATCTATTCCTAGTTGATCTCTAAAAAGCGGGGAACAGTAGATTACCACCAAAGGATCATCTGTGAAATTTGTAATTGACTTCATGGCATGAACAATGGAAACCAGAATACAATTGTATATATTAAGTATGTAATGAAAAGATATTCAAGTAATATTGGAGTATTATTTTTTGAAGATATTATTTTTAAGTAATCTCTATACTCAATGTGGGGCTTGAACCCACAACCCAAAGACCAAGAGTCAAAACCTGCTCCACCGATGTAGCCAGCCAGGGTCTTTGGAGTAGTATTTTTAATTCTTAGAAGTCTAGGTCTGTTGAGAACTGCTCATTTTCTGGGACTCTAAATCTCCTCTTCCAGAACTGGTAAATGCCCAGATTACCAGTGAACCTAAATGCCAGAATCAAGCTCTCCAGCATTTCTTCCTCTCCTGGATTTTGGACCCGTAATTCCTTACTGCAGTTTTATCTCAGCAGTGCTTTCAAGCAGGTGTTTCATTTATTCAGCTTTTCTCTAATCTGTCATTATCAGCAATTGTATCTTCTGTATCCTTTTTTTATAACTATATGCTGCAATTAATAATTTGATCTCCTCAGATATAAGCATGATTATTTAAAATCTGTGCTGAATAACTTGGGTAGCTGGAATACCTTTGGATCTCTTCCTGTCAAATTTGGTTTGGTTTCATCCTTTTTTCTTCATATACCTGTTTATTCATATAGACTGAAAAAAATTGGTTTTGAGTATGACAGATTTATTGGTATTTAAGATTTATTTTAGAGCAGGAGGGAGGAGAGGGAGAGAGAAAATCTTGAGCAGACTCCCCATTGAAATTTGGAGCCCAGCATGGGGCTCAATCTTGGGACCCCAAGATCATGACCAGAGAAATCAAGAGTTGGGCACATAAGCAACTGAGCCACACAGGTGCCCCAGATTTACTGGTATTGTCGTAAAGACACTGATATCAGTCGTTTCTCTCACGTTTTGGCCTTAGGTTAATACTTCATTTGAGTCAAGATAAGCTCATGTAGGAGAGAGATGTTATTTTATTTTATTTTATTAAATTTCTTTTCCGCCCATGGAGGGAGGTTATTTTAACAGAAACAGTGAATTGGACAAAAGTGGAAAGTTTGCTTATCTTAAAGCAAGTTAAACTCCTATATCTTGATATAATTAAACCATGTAAGAACTAATAGTTCTATATATATTTCCATTGTTTTATTTGGGGCTTACTCTAAAATGCAAATGAACAAAGTGTTAGGAATATATACAAGTTGCTTCTCAATTACCTGTTAAAAGAGCTCAGCCAGTAGTTATCACCAATAAAGTAGTACGGAGCTGCCTCCAAATTAAACATTGCAGGAGTTTTCAAGGAAATCATATACTGTTTCTTATCTGTGACTGTGCTTTTAAAGATGTGTTTAACTATCACATGAAAAAATTTCATATACAAAAATTTTTTTAAAGCCCTACAATACGTAGATCTAACAACATATATGTGGTCAAAGATTCCATAAGATATGCTTAAAGATGCATTTTCTTTTATCTTTAATACCTAAACTATACTTTTGAGAGGCCATTAATTAATATGTATACAGTTCAGAGCATATTACTGTGCTAAAATAAGAATTCTTGTATTAAGTCCAAATTCACTTTCACAAGTTAGTAACTTAAGCTTTAACAGAGTTGCAGAAAGTACATCATTCTCCTTTTCATCTTCATAAAATGTTATTTTTTTGGTTCTATCTTTAAGAAAAATACAGCCAAATATTTATTATATATAAATTTAAATTTTTGGTGGTGATTTGTATTTGAAAAGAGCTTCCTTGTGATTCACCTCAGGATTTGGTGGAAATGCTTACAAGAACTAGCTAATAACAAAAACTAAGGAAAGCACATTAAAAATACTGATTTACTTTGGTAGCAAATGGTCTTTAAACACTAATGAAGGTAGACAAGACCCATTCAGGTGAAGTGGGTTATTTCAAATACTCAACAATTTACATAAAGTTTAAAAAAAAATTTAAAGAGCTAAGCATCTGTACCAACTGATAGCAGTGCAATACCTTGTTTGTGATGACTTAAAACAAATGGCTATTAGGAAAAAGCTGTACTTTAATTATATCTAATATATTCCAGCAACATTTTCCTTCCAGTACAACACTCCTTCTCTATACAGCGTTCCTGGGAGCCGGTTTGGGTTAATAAGGGAGTTAAGAGTAATTCTGCAGTTTAAGTAGACAATAACTTTTCTTTTCCTTTTAATGTGCTAATAGTTGTGTCTAAAAATATGTAATTCTTAGAAAAGTACCATTTGATTTTTTTTTCCTTATGTGTAACCTTTTTGGAAACTAATCACATGATACTACAAAATTAGCAAAATGTCTTGAAATCTGAATACAAAACATATATTAACTCTAATTTCAAACTCTTATTTGTGTACCACCACCCAATCTTTAAAAAAAAAAAAAAATAAAAAGGTGGCTCCGAGAATATTCTTTTACCATTCTTTAAAATAAGAAACTATTCTTTTTAACTTTGCATCCATATTTGCATCCACTTTTGAAACCTCATTTGTCTTGGTCATGGACATTTCTGAGATGAGATTTTATATTTCACTCCCATAGCTTCCAGGAAATCATACTTTTCCTTTATTGAAGGAGTTGGTCCTGCTGATGTAGGTGTGTCCCTTCCAATACTCTTCATTCTCATCTTTGCTTCTGGAGGCATTTCCTCTGGTTCAGTCTTCCTCTTCCTTAAAAGCTTCTGCTGCTGCTGCTGCTGAACAGGTTTTTGGAGCAAGAGTTTTTTTAGGCTTATTTGGTCCAAGTTTGATGGATATGGCTGAGGCTTTCTTTTTTTTTTTTTTAATCTTTTTTTTTTTTTTTAAGATTTTATTTATTTATTTGACAGAGAACACAAGTAGGCAGAGAGAGAGAAAGAGAGAGAGAGAGAGAAGCAGGCTCTGCACTGAGCAGAGAGCCCGATGCGGGGCTCGATCCCAGGACCCTGGGGTCATGACCTGGGCCGAAGGCAGAGGCCTTAACCCGCTGAGCCACCCAGGCGCCCTGGCTTAGGCTTTCTTTGTCTTGTGTCTACCTATGGCAAATCCAAACTTGGAGATCTTTGTAGGCTTTACTGGGACATCTGCAAGCTGCTGCTTTAGCTGCTTGCTTCTCAGCCCGCGACAAGCTTTCCCGTCCGCTACTCCAGGGGCCCAGCTTACCGTGGCTTCTCAGGCTTCTCTCCCATCTTCCTGTCCCGTCTTTCCCCTGCCACACTGAAAAAAAAATGATTTTAAAGTAATTTGTGGCTTAGAATGATGTTCTCTTCATCCAGAGAGGATTTATGTTTGCTTTTGCTAGATAGCTGGGGTCCTAGCAGACCAGGTCCCAAAAGCTGTCAAAAGTACACTTCTCAGCTAATCAGTTTATTCTTCTGGAATTGGGAAGTAGCTGCTGGGGAAAAACTGCCCTCGAAGGAGGCGGTCTGGAGAGCCTCTCTGGATTCCTGTATTCTCTTGCATCTGGATCTAATAATTTCTTGCTACTGTGCGTACTCTTGATATCCTCAGATACATTAAATGTTTGTGGGAGGTTAGTCTGAATTACTTGGTCCATTTATTTTTATTTTTTTTTTATTTTATTTTTTTTTACTGGAATTGGAAATCTTAATCATACAGCCTTTTAAAAAGCAGCCATTGCTATAATGTTCTCCAGCCTTATATATAAAGCAGATTCATGAAAGGCAGATGGGAATAGTGAAAACGTATGGGCTCCGTCACTTAAGTCTGGATTTGACTCTTGATTCTGTTGCTTACCAACTATTAACCTACTGTGCTAACTTCTGTGTCAGTTGTGTCTTCTCTAATATGTGTACATCCCCTTTCTCATAAGATGATGGCGTAAATTATGTAAAGTACGTAACCGTAGTTAGGCTTGGTACAAGTGCTTAAATATGAGTTACCGAGTACTGTCTTCCTGTACCCCTACTTCCTTACCCACTTTGTAATACTTATTTTGGTCAAATTTTGAACTGCTTCCTCCTTTTTATTCCCTTCAGGTGATTCTAGTCACAAGATTCCTATTTCAAACTTTGAATCTGGGCATGACCAAGCAGCTGTGTTACAAAACCTTTATAGGTTTATTCACCCAAATCCAGGAAACTGGCCACCTATCTACTGCAAGGTAATTTCATTGTTAGAATTTTTTATTAAGGCATCCACTTAGATACTGAAAGATCCATGAAAGGTACGCAAAGAAAGTGAGTTGGCTTGTTTGTTAGCTGTGTGTGTTAAAACGTTCATTCTGAATTGTTTAGAATGGGATTAGGTATAATTTCTGTGGTAGGTAGTAGAGGGATTCTGAACACTGCAAAAGCTGAACACATTTCTACTTTGAACTCCTGTTTTTAGTTTCTCCTGCTGAAATATCTTCTCAATATTTTTTTTTACTCTGAAAGGGTGTTCTAATCTGTACATCTGTCCTTCTAAGTAAGATTACTGTTTATTTAAAACTGTTTTTGTAGCAATCTCTTGATCCTCTTTTATAATCTTTGGAGAGACTTTATTCTTTATTTTGTCTAAATTCTTTTAGCTAAGAGTTGAAGAACTGGGTTTTAACCTACTTTAGTGTAACCATGAACAGATTACCTTATCTTTTTCTGAGCATTGGTTTCGTCATGTGCCTACCCTAGATTTCCTTTGTTTTTCACAGAGTCTGTTAGCACTGCTTTATAAATGTAACTGGTTATTAAAAGCAGCAGTTTTTTAAAATATATGTTGCTCTTTTTTATGGTTCTCATTTAGTTGTCACAAACTCTTTAGTCTTTCCCTTCCTGCCACCCCCACCTCCCCAGTCTGAAAGGACAGCAATTGATTAAAATTAACTCAGTGTAGGAGAAAATACAAGTAAATTTTTTCCCTTCTCCAGTCTGATGACAGAGCCAGAGTCAACTGGTGTTTGAAGCATATGGCAAAGACATCAAGTAAGTAAAACTAGGTCACTGTTGAAGTGCATTATAACATCTGTATTTCCATTTTGGTGTATGTGTTCTATGTGCCTAAATTCAGTAATTGTTTGTCTTTTTCTTTTTACCAATGGAAGAAATCAGGCAAGATCTAGAACTGCTCACTGTAGAAGATCTTGTTGTGGGGATCTACCAACAAAAATTTCTTAAGGAGCCCTCTAAAACCTGGGTTCGGAGCCTCCTAGATGTGGCCATGTGGGATTATTCTAGCAACACAAGGTATTTATGATGATTTTGTGATTGTGATTTTGACTTTTTGTACTGAGAAAATATGGCAGGATTAGTTTTTCCTTTTTCATCAACAGGCAGTGTTTTCCTATGAAACTTTGGAATCATTATTTCCTTGAATAATAAGATTCCATTGGTTGTCTGATACATTGTCATTTTGTCTACAACTAAAAATAAAACACACTACCAGATAACTGGCATGGTGCTTTATTGTTCAGAATTTTTGTACTGATGGAAGAATATATTTATTTAAAGAGATGTTTTATTACATAGACTTCTTAGACTTAACATATAAGAAATATATAAGTGAAATAAATGGAATGTATTTTTCATTTTGAAATAATTTTATATTTATAGAAAAGTTGCAAGACTAGTACAGAAATTTCTGGGTTCTCTGTTCTCTTCCACTTGTCTATGTGTCTGTTTTTGTGCCAATACCATGCTGTCTTGATGATCACAACTTTGTAATACAGCTTGAAGTCAGGGACGATGCCTCTAGCTTTGGTTTTCTTTTTCAACAATCCCATGGCTGTTCAGGGTCTTTTCTGATTCCATCCATTTTAGGGTTGTTTTCAACTCTATGAAAAACGTCAATGGTATTTTTTTTTTTTTAAGATTTTATTTATTTATTTTACAGAAGAGATCACAAGTAGGGAGAGAGGCAGGCAGAGAGAGAGGGGGAAGCAGGCTCCCTGCTGAGCAGAGAGCCTGATGTGGGGCTCGATCCCAAGACCCTGGGATCATGACCTGAGCCCAAGGCAGAGGCTTAACCCACTGAGCCACCCAGGCGCCCCATTTTTTTTTTTTTAAAGGGTCAATGGTATTTTAATAGAGATTACTTTGAAACAATAGATGGCTCTCGGTAACTAGCGTAGACATTTTCACAGTGTTTATTCTTCCAATCCATGAGCATGGAATGCTTTTCCATCTTTCTGTGTCGTCTTCAGTTTCTTTCATGAGTGTTCTGTAGTTCCTCACTACTCGAGTACAGATCCTTTACCTCTTTGGTTAGGTTTATTGCAAGGTATCTTAAGGTTTTTGGTGCTATTGTAAATGGAATCAATTCCTTAATTTCTCTTTCTTCACCCACACTGTTAGTGTATAGAGAGGCAGCTGATTTCCAGGCATCAGTTTTGTATCCTGCCATATTGAACTGCTATGAGTTCTGGTAATTTGGAGGTGGATTCTTTTGGGTTTTCCATATAAAGTGTCATGTCATCTGCAAAGAGAGAGTTTGATTTCTTCTTTGCCAATTTGAATGCCTTTTATTTCTTTTTGTTGTCTGACTGCTATGGCTAGGACTTCTATGTTGAACAAAAGTGGTGAGAGTGGGCATCCCTGTTGTGTTCCTGACCTTAAGGGAAAAGCTCTCAGTTTTTCCCCATTGAGAATGATATTTGCTGTGGGCTTTTCATAACAGCTTTTATGGTATTGAGGTATGTTTCTTCTCTCCCTATATTTTGAAGAGTTTTAATCAGGAAAGGATGCTGTACTTTGTTGAATGCTTTCTCTGCATCAGTTGAGGGGATCAAATGGTTTTTGTCTCTTTTTTTGTTAACATGATCTATCATGTTGATTGATTTGCAAATGTTGAACCACCCTTGCATCCCAAGAATAAATCCTACCTGGTCATGGTGAATAATCCTTTTAGTGTACTGTTGGATCCTATTGCCTAGGGTCTTCTTGAGTATTTTGGCATCCATGTTCATCAGGGATATTGGTCTGTAATTCTCCTTTTTGATGTGGTCTTTGTCTCATTTTGGGATCAAGGTAATGTTGGCCTCATAGAAAGAGTTTAGAAGTTTTCCTTCCATTTCTATTCTTTGGAACAGCTTTAGTAGAATAGGTATGATTTCTTCTTTTTTTTTTTATTTTTGAAAGAGTTTATTTATTTATTTGACAGACAGAGATCACAAGTAGGCAGAGAGGCAGGCTCCCCGCTGAGCAGAGAGCCCGATGCAGGGCTCCATCCCAGGACCCTGGGATCATGACCTGAGCAGAAGGCAGAGGCTTTAACCCACTGAGCCACCCAGGCACCCTGTTTTTTTTTTTTTTAATTTTTTAAAAGATTTTATTATTTATTTGAAGGATCATAAGTAGGCAGAGAGGCAGGCAGAGAGAGAGAGAAGGATGATTTCTTCTTTAAATGTTTGGTAGAGGGAGGCCTGGATAGCTCAGTGTGTTAAGTGTCTGCTTTCTGCTCAGGTGATGATCCCAGAGCCCTGAGGTCAAGTTCTGCACTGGGCTCCCTGCTCAGCAGGGAGTCTGCTCCTCCCTCTGCCTGCTGCTTCCTCTGCTTGTGTGTGCACGTGCTGTCTTTCCCTCTCTGACAAATAAGTAAATAAAATCTATTTAAAAAATAATAAAAAATAAATGGTAGAATTTGCCTTGGGAAGTCATTTGGTCCTGGACTCTTGTTTTTTGGGAGCTTTTTGATCACTATTTCAATTTCCTTGCTGGTTATGGATCTGTTCAGATTGTCTGTTTCTTCCTGTTTCAGTCTTAGTGGTTTATAAGTGTCCAGGAATGCATCCATTTCTTCCAAATTGCCTAGTTTGTTGACATACAGCTGGTGGCAATAAGTTCTAATTATTGTCTCTATTTCCTAGGTATTGGTTGTGATTTCTCCTCTTTTTTCATGAATTTATTAATTTGGGCCCTTTCTCTTTTCCTTTTATAAGTCTGGCTAGGTGTTTATCATTCTTATTAATTCTTCCAAAGAACCAGCTTCTAGTTTCGTTGATCTGTTCTACTGCTCTTCTAGTTTCTGTTTCATTGATTTCTGCTCTAATCTTTACTATTTTTCTTCTACTTGGTTTAAGCTTTATTTGCTGTTCTTTCTCTGTCTCCTTTAGATGTAAGGTTAGCTTGTGCATTTGGGATTTTTCTGATTTTTTGAGAGGCTTGGATGGCTGTTTACTTTCCTCTTAGGACTGTCATTGCAGTGTCCCATAGCTTTTGAGCCAACATGTTTTCATTTTCATTAGTTTGCATGGATTAAGTTCTTCTTTAATTTCCTGGTTGACCCATTCTTTCTTTAGCAGGATGTATTTTAATATCCAAGTGTTTACATTCCTTCCAAATTTTTCCTTGTGGTTGAGTTCCAGTTTCAAAGCATTGTGGTCTGAAAATATACAGAGAAGAATCCTAATCTTTTGGCATCGATTGAGGCCTGAGTTTTAACCAGGTATGTGGTCTATTCTGGAGAATGTTCCATGTGCACTCAAGAAGAATGAGTATTGTGTTGTGTTAGAATGGAATGTTCTGTGTATATCTACAAAGTCCATCTTGTCGAATGTGCCCTTTAGAGCTCTTGTTTCTTTGATGATCTGTTTGTTGCTCTGAGTGGAGTGTTGAAATCGCCTACTATTAATGTATTATTATCAATATTGTTCTTTATTTTGGTTATTAGTTGGTTTATGTAGCTGGCTGCTTCCATGTTGGGGGCATAGATATTTACAATTGCTACATTTTCTAGTTGGATAGACCCTTTAAGTGTCCCTTTATATCTCTTACTGCAGTCTTTGGTTTAAAATTTAATTAATCAAAAATGATAATTGCTACCCCAGCTTTCTTTTGAGGTCTGTTGGCATGGTAATTGTTCTCCATCCCCTCACTTTGAATCTGGGGGTGTCTTTAGGTTCAAAGTGAGTCTCTTGTAGGCAGCATATGGATGAGTCCTGCATTTTTATCCAATCTGAAACCTTTGTCTTTTGATAGGAACATTCAGCCCATTCACATTGAGAGTAATATTGAAAGATATGAATTTAGTGCCATTGTGTTGCCTGGAAAGGCTGTGTTTCTATAGATTGTCTCTGTTAATATCTGGTTTATATTGCTCTTGGGGTCTTCTTTTATGGACTCCCCCTTACTTCTTGCAGGGCTGGCTTGGTGGTCACATACTCTCTCAGTTTCTGCTGGTCCTGGAAGTTTTTTCTCTCTCCATCCATTCTCAGTGACAGCCTTGCTGGATAAAGTATTCTTGGCTGCATGTTCTTCTCATATATTACCCGGAATATGTCTTGCCAGCCCTTTTTGGCTTGCCAGGTCTCTGTGGATAGCTCTCTTATTCTGATATTCCTCCCTCCATGTGTACAAAATCTCTTCCCTCTAGCTGCTGTCAGGATAGCTTCCTTGTCTTAATGATTTACAAGCTTCACTATTATACATCAGGGTGTTGATCTATTTTTGATCTTGGGAGGGGTCCTCTCTGCCTCTTAGATACGAATGCTTATTTCCTTCCCCAGGTTAGGGAAGTTCCCAGCTGTGATTTGCTTATATATACCTTCAAGTCCTCTTTCTCCCACCCCCTCAGAGATCCCAGTAATTCTAACATTGGAAGATTTCGTGGAGTCATTGATCTCATTCTGTTTTCATGGGCTACTAGCTGCCTATCCCTCTCTTCCTTGGCTTCCTTCCTTTCTATCAGCTTATCTTCTAGGTCACTGATTTGTTCTTCTGCCCCATTTACCCTGGCTGTTAGAGTACCCAGTTTAGACTGCATCTCATTCAGAGCATTTTTGTAAGTTTGGTCTGATTAGATTTCCTTTCTGCGTGTAGAGATTCTGTACTGTCAGTAATGCTTTTTTCAAGCCTAGCTGTTGATTTCATAATTGCTATCCTGAAGTCTATCTCTGACATCTTGTTTATATCCACATTTGTTAGTTCTGTGGCAGAGGACATTTTCTCTGGTTCTTTTCTTTGTTGGGAGTTCTTCCTCCTAGTCATTCTTTCAAGAGATGGTTGAGCAAACGAACAGAGTCCAAAATATCAAACATGACCCATGCAAAAGTCAGTTAAAAAGGGAGGCAGGGAAAGAGATTATAATCTCTCAGGGAGACAAAGCAGGGTGATCTCCTTGTTCTTGATTGATTTTTGTTCTTTGTGTTAGAAGACACTATATCCCAAAATTGCAAAGAAATCAGAACTTATATATATCAAGATAAAATTGAATAGAATGAAAATGGGCTAGTGTGGGTCATAAATCTATAAAACATAGATGTGAATAAAAGTTAAGCAACTTAAAAAACATAGGTTGGGAAAAAAGAATCTGTTTAAAATAGGAACAGGATAAAAAAAAAGACCAAGAAAAGAAATATAAAATTTTAGCCTGCGGTATAAATGAGTCATGAGGGAACACCTGGAGCTCCCTGTATTATTTTCCCCTGCTGCTGGAGTTCTACAGTCCTGTGGGAAATAAGCTTGTCATTCGCCTGTTGTTCCAGTCTGTCTTCTGGGGGAGGGGCCTGCTGCGGGGCTTCTCAGGCCTCTCTGCCTGGGTGGAGTGTCCCTTTACCTTGTCAGCGGGATGGGCATAATGTGACTGGTTGACTGTGTGACTTTTGTTCCCTGGTGGCTTGCCTTTACATGGTAGGAGCAAATATGGCTGTTCAGGAATCTCGCCCAGATCAGCAGTGTGGTGGACTGCCCCCTCCACCTTCCTGCCACCCCACAACAAATCCTCCAGGATTTGTCTCTATCTCTTCACATACCAAACTGCACAGACTCATGCATTTCATGCCCACTGCTCCTCTCCTGAGGGAGTCATGGGGACCCATGAACATCTCTGTGCTTTAACTCTGCAACTGGTAGTGGCCGTGGACTCAAGCATGTACCCTCTTCCACAGTTCCGTGGTCATGCTGGGTGCTGCCCCAGTGTCATCTCACGGGTCACACTGCTCAGAGAGCTGTCTCTGATATAACAGCTACAAGCTGTTTTATATCTCCCCTAGGGTGTTAAACAGCCTGTACCTTCTAGTTCTTTCAGGGTGGTCAGGCAGAGGGCGGCCTCCTTACTGGCTTGGGTCACAGTTGATGATGAAAGGAATTGAGAATCCCTTCTGGGCTCGCTAACCGTAACCATTCTCCCCATCTACTGCTGGGGCAGTCCATCCATTTAGGCTTACCCCTTTCTGAGTCTCCTGGAATCCTGAGACCATAGTGATTCCCCTAGAATTCTGCCCTATTCATCCCCTATGCCCTTTTCAGAAGGAGGTACCTCTCACTATGGCAGATTTCCAGGGTTCCCAATTTTTTGCTCCGGTGTTAATCACTTCTGGGTGGCCAGCTTATGGAGGCTCCTCCATTTATCTTACGGTATTTCTCCCAAAGTTCAAGGTTCCACACCTCCTACCTTGCAAAAATAGTCATTTTTCTGCTTGTGGAGATCCAGATAAATCTTACATGTCAGGTTGAATCTGTGTGTGTTCAGAATGGTTTGATTAGCTAAATTTGAGGAATCCGATGAAATAAGATCCTCTCCACTGCTGCCACCTTGCCCCCCTCCTTTAAGATTTCATTCTTTTTATGGCTGAGTGGTATTCTGTTATATATATGTACCACATCTTCTTTATCCATTTGTTTGTTCATGGATATCTGGGCTCTTTCCGTAGTTTGGATATTGTTCATAAAGCTGCTATAAACATTGGGGTGCATGTATCCCTTCAAATCAGTATTTTTTTTAAAGATTTTATTTGTTGATTTGACAGAGCACACAAGTAGGGGGAGTAGTAGGGAGAGGGAGAAGCAGGCACCCCTCTGAGCAGGGAGCCTGACCTGGGGTTTGATCCCACAACTCTGGGATCATGACCTGAGCTGAAGGCAGGAGCTTAATGGACTGAGCCACCCCAGGTGCCCCTGAACCAGTACTTTTGTATCCTTTGGGTAAATACCTAGTAGTGTACTTGCTGGGTTGTAGGGTAGTTCTATTTTCAACTTCCTGAGGAATCTCTCTACTGTTCTTCAGAATGGCTACACCAGTTTATGTTCCCACAAATAATGCATGAGGGTTCCCTTTCTCCACATTCTCACCACACCTGTTGTTTCCTGTGCTGTTAATTGTAGCCATTCTGACAGGTGTGAGGTGATATCCATGGTAGTTTTGATTTGTGTTTCCCTGATGATGAGTGATGTGGAGTATCTTCTCATGTGTCTGTTGGCCAGCTGTAAGTCTTCTTTGGAGAACTGTCTGTTCATGTCTTCTCACCTTTTAACTGCATTGTTTTTTGGGTGTTCAGTTTTATAAGTACTTTAAAAATACATAATGGTGTGGGTAAACTGGACCACTTTCTTAAACCATACACAAAAATAAATTCAAAATGGATGAAAGACCTAAATGTGAGATCTAAAACCATCAAAATCCTAGAGGAGAACACAAGCAGTAACTTCTTTGACATCAGATGTAGTGGCTCCTTACTAGATCTGTCTCCCGAGGCAAAGGCAACAAAAGGAAAAATATATTAGTGGGATGACTTCAACCTAAAATCTTCTGCATAGCGAAGATAAAATTCAACAAAACTAGAAGGCAGCCTTCAGAATGGGAGAAGATAGTTGCGAATGACTTAATTTGACTTCTGTGATCTTGGTATTTTTGAAGGGTGCAGGGTAGTTACTTTATAGAATGTTTCTTAGTTTTAGTTTGAGTTCATATATTTTTGGCAGGAGCAACCACAAAAATTATATGTTTTCTCAGTGTATCATATCTGGATGTATATGTTATCCATTTGTTCCATTACTGATGATTATGGTCACTTAAGATAATGCCTCCCAGATTTCTCCATTGAAAAGCTACTGGTTTTCACCTTGTAATTAATATTTATAGGGAAATATTTTGAGATTTGGTAGATATTCTCAAACTTCAGTCTGCCTCTTAATTTCATATCCTTTGATGACTTTGCCTGAATCAGTAATTATTATATTTGTAAAATGGTGATTTTTCTAATGTAGTTCACTTTACGTTTGTTAGTTGGCATTCTACTGTAAGGAAGAGCTTTGCTTTTATTTCTTAAGATTTATTTATTTAGACAGAGAAAGGGGGGTGGGGAGGGAATCCTCAGTCAGACTCTCCTCTGAGCAGGAAACCCAACACAAGGCTTGATCCTAGGACCGAGATCATGATCTGAGCCGGAACCAAGAGTCAGCTGCTCAACCGACCGAGCCACCCAGACACCCCAAGAGAGCTTTTATTTTTAAAAAATAATTTATGAGTATGGACTTATGGATTCCTATTTGAAATCCTATAAATGGGCTGTAATCTGTTATTATCAATTTATAATCTGTTATCTGTTATTATCAACTTATTTTTTATGCTCAGTTTGATTTTATGGCCAGTGGGCATCCCTTCAGAGCAGTGGTTTCTGTGTCCTTTTGACATTTCTTCATTGTTCTCCGAATGCTTCTTTGCTTTCTGGCTTCATATGTTCCAGGCTCATCCTTGCTTTCCCTGCTTCAGTTTTGGATTACTCATTTCTGCATGGAGCCCTTGTTCCTTTAAACGGAGGACAGTATTTAGGAGATAGGATGTGGGTGTTAGGTGTGCTCATTCTAGTTCCCCTCAGTGGAGAGAGCTACGTATATACACAGCCTCCACACACATTTTTATGTCTGTCTCACCATGAGTTCATACTAAGTACCTATAATTCCAGTTCAACACATACTGTTTTCTAGTTTTCCATTTTTCTATTTTTGTATCTCCCTTCTCTGAGAGAAAAACCTGGCACTCAATATTCTTTCTTGTTTGTTCAGTCATAGAATATGTTAATTAAAAATCAGTTAGAGAATTGTTAAGTGATACCCTGTAAAAAAAAATTAATAGTTCAGAATTTGCTTTCAGTTGTTTCTTAGTCTGAAGGCAGATAGTCAAACACTTTGTTCAAAAGTTATTTGGGTTGGTTCTTCCCCCTTCAGTGTGATTGAATTATTCCTTTGAAACATGGTTCAGTCCATTTTCTTGTTTTATTCCATTTCTGTTTTTCTGCGATCCTTGTTGATTCTCTTACCTTTTTAATGTGTTTAAACAAAAAAGTATAGTCAGCAGTATCATTTCACTTCAATCCAATTCCATAAAACTCCTTAGATTGCATTAAATTTATAAACTAATTTGGGGAGAATTGAAATGATTATAATGTTGAATTCTATCCAAAGATACAAGATGTGTTTCCATTTCTCAAATCTACTTTTGAATCTTTCAGGACTTCCAAAATTTTCTCACACAAGTTGTGCACATCTGGGACTGGGCATATGGTTGGGGGGGGCAGTTCTTTGACAACTTTCTCTGTTTCATCTACGAAAGTCTGTTTGATTAGGCTTTCTAGCTTTAATGGGATCGATATTGGTAATCTGTATTTCTCAAGGAGATTGTACATTTTATATATGCTTTTAAATTTGCTTAAAAGTCTGCAAAGTTAGTCTCTTATAATTGTTAAAATTCCTTCTGCTTCAGTGGTTATTCTTGTATACTTGTGCCTTTTTTTTCCCTTAAATAAAGCTAGTTTATGGTGTCTCTCTCTCTCTTTTTTTCAAAACAACAGGATTTCATTAGATGTAGATTTTTTTTAAAAGAGTTTTTATTTATTTACTTGAGAGAGAGAACAGTGAGAGAGAGCATGAACGAGGAGAAGGTTAGAGAGAGAAGCAGACTCCCCATGGAGCTGGGAGCCCGATGCGGGACTCGATCCCGGGACTCCAGGATCATGACCTGAGCCGAAGGCAGTCGTCCAACCAACTGAGCCACCCAGGTGTCCCTAGATGTAGATTTTTAAAAATTCTTTCTCTCATTAATTTCTGCCTCTATTATCTTGTGTTTAGTTGAGTCAATTTTCTTCTAATCGCTGCTTTCAGTGCATCTCCTAGATTGATATATACAGTATTTTGTCATTTAAAAAAAAAATTCTGTAGTTTTAACTCACAAGTTAATATGAGACTTTTAAATATCCAGAGGTAAAGGCCTTTCTGTTTTTTTGTTAGTAAATTCTAGTATCTTTGCATTGTGATCAGTTTTGTTCTACTTTATGAAAGTTTTGCATTTTTTTGCTAACTTAATATATAATCAGTTTTGTGAATGATCTGTGGGTGTGTGAGAAGAATATTGTAAGCGTGTTTTTATTATCCCTGAGGTCTACTTTGATTGTGTGGTTTAAGTTGTTTTATCTCTTAAGAAAGACCAGAGTTGGTGAGGATGTGGAGAAAAGGGAACCCTTGTGCACCACTTGTGGGAATGTAAATTGGCGCAGCTGCTGTGGAAAACGGTATGGCGGTTCCTCAAAAAATTAAAAAATAGAAATATTACAATATCCACTTAATTCCATTACTGGATATCTATCCAAAGAAAATGAAAACGCTAACTTGAAAGATAGATGCGCCCCTAAATACACGTTTAGAATAATAGCAAGGATATGGAAGCAATCCAGATGCTCCTTGACAAATGACTGGATCAAGCTTACTGGCGCCCACGCGCGTGCCCGCACGGGAGAACACTGCCGAGCCGCCAAAATCAAATCTTGCCATTTATGGCAACATGGCTAGACCTAGAGAGTATTATGCTCAGGTGAAATAGGTCAGAGAGACTGAGACCATGATGTCACAGAAATGTGGACACTGAAAACCAAAACAGACAAAAAACCAAGCAGACTCTCAACGACAAAGGACAAACTGGTAGTTGCCAGAAGGAAGGTGGGGGAGGAGATGGGCTGAATAGGGGAAGGAGATAAAGAGATACAAACTTCCAGTTATTTAAAAAAATTGTCTCAGTTGCTTGATTTATGTCTACTTGATCTGTCATGTGATGAAAATGGTGCATTAAAAGTTTGCTGTAACTATCTTGTGTGTGTGTTTTTAAGATTTTATTTATTTGACAGACAGAGATCACAAGTAGGCAGAGAGGCAGGCAGAGAGAGAGGAGGAAGCAGGCTCCTTGCTGAGCAGAGAGCCTGATGCGGGGCTCGATCCCAGGACCCTGGGATCATGACCTGAGCCGAAGGCAGAGGCTTCAACCCACCGAGCCATGCCGGAGTCCCACTATTGTGTTTTTATGTTTCATTACATCTCTGTAGTTTTAAGCTGTTTACTGTGGTATTTGGTGCCTTTACAGAAAAAAAAATTTGCTGAATCTTGATCTGGTAGATTGATTAGGGCTCTTGGGAACCAGCAGTCCCTGTGTTCTTGTCTATTGAAAACTTTTTATTTGACCTTTATTTTCTTGAGTTTCTGGAAAATACAGCTGTATTGTTGTATGTCTTTGTGTGCTGCTTTTAATAAGTTTGCTCATTTAATTCTTTTGGCCTTTTAAGTTATTTGATCTTTTTGCCTGGAGACCTTAAGGATGTTTTTTCATCTTTAAAGTCTAATGGTTTTATTAGGGTATTTTTCTGAGTATATTATTGCAGGCCGTTTTCTCAACGTGTGGTGAGCCCTTTCAGTATGCAGAATCAGGTCTTATTTCTGGAAATTTGTCTTTGATGGTAGTTTAATATTAGTTCTGTTTTATTTAATTTCTCTTCTGAAGGGAGTCCAGCACGTGTATGTAATCTAGTTCTTTTCTGATATAATTTTTATTTCCAGAGTTTTATCAACTCATTTCTTTTTATTGCTGATTTTAGTTTTGGAATTTCTCATTCAAGGCATGTTTTCATTTCTTAAAATTCTTGTTTGAGGATTTTTAATCCAACAGCCCGTTTTCCCTTCCTGACTTTTCGGCAGGCGAAGGACGAAGGCAAAGAGAGGAGTTCCCAGTTAGAGAGTTTGAGCTTTATTTTCCGTTTTCTTCCTGTGGTAGCTTCCTCTAGATGAAGGTATGCTGTTCCTTTGTATTTCTTGGACAGGGCTGGTGATTTGGGGACGTGTGAGATTCATAGTTCAAGTGCTCCCTCCTCTGTCAGTGCAGCAAACTGGTTTCTCTGAATACTTTCAGGGTGGCAGGGGTGTGATTGTGGGGCTTCCCATTTTTCTTTGTTTTCTTTTGCCCTGAAAAATGCTAAATTTTCCCCCTTTTCCTTTTCCTTTTTTCCCCTCCAAAGAGTTTCTAAATGACTCTTCTCCCTCCCTCCCCTCCACATGGCCTCCTAGAGATTTACAGGCCATTTTAAGTCTCTCTGCTCTGAACTATCAAGTTCCTGAATATTTACAGATCTTCTCATTTTGGAATGATTATAATTTAACCATAGACTCTGCATTTCCCTTCCGTCTCCCCTCCCCCACAGTGTTTTGTGGACTCCACTCCCCCTAAAAGCCATATAAAGTCTCAGGTGTGAAGTTAAGAAGTTACTCCTTCAGAAATCAGGAGGTTTTTATCTTTGGTGGGAATGTAAATTGGCGTAGCCTCTGTGGAAAACAGTTTGAAGTTTCTCAAAAAATTAAAAATAGAAATACCGAATGATCCAGTAATTCCGTTATTGGGTATTTAGCCAAGGAAAATGAAAACACCTAATTGGAAAAGAGATACATATACACCCCTGTGTTTACTGCATTATTTACAATAGCCAAGATATGGAAACAACCCAAATGTCCATATATAGATGAATGGATAAAAAAAGATGTCATATGTTTGTGTTGTAAACACACACACACACACACACACACACACACACACACGAATGTTGCTTGGCCATAAAAAAGATAGAGATCTTGCCGATTGCAAAACATGGATGGATCTACAGGGTGTTGTGAACGAGGTCAGAGAAAGACAGACACCATAGCATTCCACTTAACATGTGAAATCTAAAAAACAGAACAAAAGCAGGAACAGGCTCATAAATACAGAGAACAAACTGATGGTTGCCAGAGAAGAGGGTGGGGAATTGGGCAAAATGGGTGAAGAGGAGTAGGAGGTACAGGTTTCCGGTTACAGAATGGCTAAGTTTGGGGGATGATAAGTATAAGGGAACCTGGACGACTAAGTTGATTAAGCGTCTGCCTTTGGCTCAGGTCGTGACCTCAGTGTCCTGGGATCTAGCCCCATGTCCGGCTCCCTGCTCAGTGGGGAATCCGCTGCTGCTTTTCTCCCAGCTTGTATATGCATGTGTTTCCCCCCACCTCCCTGGGTGTCAAATAAATAAATAAAATCTTGAAAAAGAAAAAAATATATAGCCTAGGGAATATAGTCAATGGTATGTTAATAGTGTTTTGTGATGACAGATGGTAGTTACTCTTGTCAACATAGTGTAATGTGTAGACTTGTGGAATCACTTTGTTGTACACCTGAAACATTTAACATTGTGTGCCAACTATGCTTCAGTTAAAATGAAAAACAATTTTAGGGGATGGATAAAATGTATGATTATTAGGAGAAAAAAGAAACAGAATAGACTGAGTCAGTATTCTACAAAGAAAGTGAATTTTATGAATTAAAATGAAACTTACATAATGTTATATGTATTTATATGCTGGTCTATTAAAATACTTTTTCTGCCACTGACAAACACCTTTTCTATGAGTTTTGATTCTTTCGTGATCTTGTCAGATAATGTCAGCGGAAAGTGTTCAGAGACAAATCAATACTTTCTCAAATAATCTTCCAATGGTTTATTGACTAAACTGAGTTATAGTTTTTTATCATCAAGAACAACCAAATTTGTTCATGTTCAGGTGATCCAACTAATTCTAGACTAACCAATAGCAATTGTAAAATACCTTCAATTGTAAGATGCATTCCAATTTAAGTTAAAATGCGAAAAAAAAGTTTTGAAATTGAAGAAATATTGTTGAGCTCAGTTGAGTAAGTACAGGCTGTGACAAGAGTAGCTTTGGTGTAAGACATTAAGGGCTGTGCTGTGGGGTTTGTTCATGAGGAAACAATTACATAGCACTGTAAGCACCTTGGTAGTAAAATTGTTTCAAACAGAATAGATCTGCCTTTTTCTGAGCTTCCTAGTGTAAGATTCCAATGTATAGTGTTTTATTTTTTTATTTTATTTTTTTTTAAAGATTTTATTTATTTATTTGACAGAGAGAGATCACAGTAGACAGAGAGGCAGGCAGAGAGAGAGAGAGGGAAGCAGGCTCCCTGCTGAGCAGAGAGCCTGATGCGGGACTCGATCCCAGGACCCTGAGATCATGACCTGAGCCGAAGGCAGTGGCTTAACCCACTGAGCCACCCAGGCACCCTGTATAGTGTTTTAGAAGAGAGATTGGTTTAGTAGCCAATAGGAACTGTTGTTGGAATCGGTTAATATAAGCAAACACTTGTCTTAAAGTTCTGCTTGTACATTAAAGTTTGTAATAAATTTTTGTCTGTAGCTTTAGGAGAAATAGGTGAAAAGGATAGGTATTGGTGAAATTGAGAATAGTTAGACAAAGTGAGAATCAGAATCTTAAACAGGCTATTGATGACTATCCTGGTATTTTAGATTTCATAGATCTGCCATCTCCTTGTTGCTTCTTGTCATAATTGTGTATGACCTATGGATGAAATAAGGCAGCTTTTATTTTTTTTAAGATTTTTATTTATTTATTTTTTATTTGACAGACAGAGATCCCAAGTAGGCAGAGAGGCAGGCAGAGAGGGAGGGGGAAGCAGGCTCCCTGCTGAGCAGAGAGCCTGATGCAGGGCTTGATCCCAGTGTCCTGGGATCATGACCTAAGCCAAAGGCAGAGGTTTTAACCCACTGAGCCACCCAGGTGCCCCAAGGCAGCTTTTAATCTGCCAGTATTTATTGAGTATCTCCTTTGTCCCAGGCACTGTGCTGAAGGTCTCTGCCTTCATGAAGCTAACATTTTGTTTTTAATTTTAAGATTTTATTTATTTGAGAGAGGGAAAGAGAAAGTGCCCCAAGAGGGGGTAAGATCAGAGGGAAAAGTAGACTCCCCACTGAGCAGGGAGCCTGATGCAGGACTAGATCCTGGGATTCCATGACTCCTGGTCGTGACGGGAGTTGAAGAAAGTCCTTTAACCAGGTGAGCCACCCAGGTGCCCTGAAGCTAATTACATTTTAGTGGTAAAGTAAAACTTGGAGTAAATGATAAAATGGTGATTTTAGCTTGTGATTAGTGCTAAGAAGGAAATCAACAGGATATTACTCCTCCTTTAGCAGAGAAGAGTGTGTGGAAAGACTACTTTCTAGAGTAGTCCAGAAAACTTTTTTTTTGAGAATGTAAAATTAAAACAGATCCGAAGCGAGAGAGTGATGCAGCCATGTGAAAATGGAACAGCATCCTGGGTAGAGAATTGCAAAAGCCTGGAGGTGAAAGCTTGGTGTTCACTGGAAATTAAGTCAGTGTGACTGGAAGGGCATGAGCAGAGGGAAGACTACACAAGATGAGGTTGGAGAAATCAGCAGGGACCATAAATGCCCTGAGCCTTCTTAGCTGCAGGAAGGAATTAGTCCCCCCGGCTGCCGCCACTTCCCCTTCAGCAACTATCAGTTCTCTATATTTAGGGGGTACAGGAAGGAATTTTATCAAGCAGGCAATTGACAGAATTTGATTAAGTTTCTAAAAGATCTCCCGAGTTTTTAATGGCTATATTGAGAAAGGGCAAAAAAGGAAGTACAGTCTATAACTATTAGACTATTTCTCTAGTCTAGGCAAGAAATGGCTTGGAGGGGAGTGACAGTAGAAATGGAGAGGAGTAAGTAAAAACCAGTGGACCTTGCTGGTGGACTGCATATAGGGGGGGAGATTGAAAAGAAATAAAGACCATGCTTAGGTTAGTCGGGGTGGGGGAAGGAGCAAGTTTAGAATGTATTTTGAGGCCCTTGTGAGGTAAGATCTAGAAATAACAAGCAGGCAGCTGGTGGTCCTGGTCTAGAACTCACTGGAGAGGTTTGGATAATGCCAGCATTCATTTCACAAGGTGCCAGGCACTGTTCTTAGCACTGCAAATTCAATGAAGAGAGACCAGGCTTCTCCTTCAATGGATCTTACAACATATCGACGAGGTCACTTGGCAGAGGGCAAAAAGAGACCCAGCACAGAGCCCTGTAGGCTCTGACTTTTGGCGGTCTGAGCCCCTCAGCCAGCAGTTACGGCATGTGACATATTGTCAGAGCCATCATCAGTGCGGATTTGGGTTGAAGATAGGAGGAAGAAAACTAGGATCATAGATGCAGTAATTTCACGGATCTCATTGGGGTACCTGGTAGGACAGGGACGTTTGTTGGCTTTTGTTCTCTGGATTGTCTCACTCTTCTGGTTTGTGAGTTGTGGTGTTTCTGTCTGGTGTGCTTTCTTTAAATGTCTGATTGTCTTTGCTTATGCTCATGCTTAGAAGTTGGGCTACAAAGCTGACTTAAGTGCTCTGTATTTTGTGGGGAAAATCAACTAGTTGGGCTTTACTATAGGGAAAGCAGACGAGGGAGCTGGATGTTAAGTGAGAATCCTGAATGTCACGATATTGAGGACTTTGCCTTAAGGTACCAGCACCCATTCTCGCTGCCGGGTTCTCCTACGAACAGGTCACTTCTTTGTACAGCATCAGGGAGTTGACTATTCTTTGTTCAGAAGTAGTTCAGCTTCCTGTCTTACCTCTGCTCTCTGGCCAGGGACATGCGCGTGGGTTCACAGCCTCTTTTGACTTCCTGTAGGCAGATCTCTTGTGTGGCTGGGTCTGTGAGGGCTGAAGGCTGTGACTTCCTTGGTCTGGCTTCCTTGGTTACCATTCCTTCACTTACTTTCTGCCCCACACGTTTGTTAAACTCCCTTCCATGGAGGCCTCTTTCTCTCTTCCCTTTGTTGGGGACTGCTACTGTCTTTTTTTCTTTGACTGTCATTTGGTGGAGTCTTGGGAGCAAGAGGAGATAAATTTATGCATTTTTAAATCAGAAGCACCAGAATCAGAGTTTTAAAGGATGCAACTTTATATTTTGATGTCCCTTTAGAATCGTTTTTTCTTAACCCAATTTATTGAGTTTATTCTTAACCAGTATTGGGGCAGCTCTTGTACATAAGGCCTGAGACTAGGTTTTGTGGGAAATATGGGAACGAGTGGCAGGGTTGTCCTAGCCCTCCGGGTCCCCTGTCTAGCGAGAGCAGTGAAGACGCTGGGGTTGTCTATGATAATTTCTGGTAACTCTTAAAAGCATTTCAAAAGATGATACATCCGGGGGAAATCACTTCAGTGTAAGGGCTGAAAACATATGAACTACTTTATGGGGTATATGGTTCTCCTGGAAAGACGAATAGGATTTCTATGAATGGAGATCTAGGTTGAAAGGAGGACCTTCCAAGAGAAGGAAATGGCCTGGACAGTGACTCCAAGGACTGAAAGAACAGAACCTTGAAGAGAAGCTAGAGACTCCATTTAGCTAGAGTAGCGAGCCTGTGTAGCTGCCAGGTGATAGTGGCTCTGAGCAAGGTCTGGGCTGGGCTGTCCTTGAAAAGGAGGAGGAATCTTAACCCTGAAACAGGAGGAAAGGCGACCATTGAGACCTTTTCAGAGAAGCAAAGAGGAGTGTCGAGGCCTTTAGCATCATTTGAGCGAATGAGATATAGTGTTGGCCAGAATTACCCAAAAGACCTGACCCACTTGTGACCTTATGACGTTAGAGTAGAATTTCATAAAAGAAGTCCATCATAAATTTGACATATCATAAAAGAAGATGTGTCAAAGCTAGAGCTAGATTTGAAGCTCCAAAGTGAATATTAATAGCTTAACAAAGTGTACAAAGCAGTTTTGATTTTTGACAAATTTTTAGAATGAATCTTCCTTTACTAGAAAATACACTCCTATTTTTAGGGGGATTGGTGGGATGATTTTGGGAAGAGAATCAAGAAGAAATGTCAGAGAAAGACCAATATCATATGATTTCGTCATATATGGAATTTAAGAAGCAAATGATTGTAGGGGGGAAAAGAGAGAGGCAAACCAAGAAACAGACTCTCAACTATAGAGAACAAACTGATGGTTACCAGGGACAGGGGCATGGGGGATGGGCGAACTAGGTGATGGGGATTAAGGTGTGCACTCGTGATGAGTGCAGGGTGATGTATGCAACTTTGTAATCACTAAATTGTACACCCCAAACTAATGTTACACTCTAAGTTAACTAACTGGAATTTAAATAAAAAATTAAGTAAAAACAGATGACAACAGGGGCGCCTGGGTGGCTCAGTGGGTTAAAGCCTCTGCCTTCAGCTCAGGTCATGATCCCAGAGTCCTGGGATCGAGCCCTGCATCGGGCTTTCTGCTCAGCAGGGAGCCTGCTTCCCTTCCTCTCTCTGCCTGCCTCTCTGCCTACTTGTGATCTCTCTCTCTGTCAAATAAATAAATAAAATATTTAAAAAAAAAAACACACAGATGACAACAATGTCATTTTTAACAGTTTAACTGTAGGTTTGGAAGCATTTTTCCCTGGGATCAGATTTCTATAGCTTTGTTCTTGGGTTTGTTTTTAATTCTGGAATACATTGTTGGGTTTTCAGTTGCATCTATTTCAAATATGATCTGCAATGGAAATGTGTATATGAGGCACTAAACTTGGGGTTTAAGTTCTGGAAAAGGAGCCAAATTAACTGGAATTTTAAATATTACTTGATTCTGTGTGTATCTGTAAGAACATAGGCTTAATTTCAACCTGAGCCTTCATTTTAGAGTAAGAGTTTTATTAATCCTATTTACTGAATCACTTTTTAGAAAAGCAGTGGGAGAAATTCTTAATCTTATATTTAGGTAGTCTTCCATTCGTTTAAATAACTTAAGTGTAGATAACTGATTTTTTACACTTAGGTTTAACAAGTTTGTAATTTTAAATGATTCTTGCTAGGTTCAGGCAAGCTTTGAATTACGTGGGTATTATTCTTCTGAGTCTCAATACACTGTACTCAGTGAAAAGATACAGGTTTTTACTGATTTTCATTGAAAAATATGCTATTTGTTTGTTCCTCTCAATTATTAACCTTCTGAGAGCCCCCCCCCCAAAACATCAGCTTCTCAGTGGTCCCTCTCCTGGCTGCCTTATCTAAAATGTCACCCCTCCACCCCTTAACATTTTTTTCTTCCTCAGAACTTTTCTTTATCTAACTTACTGTGTATTATACCTACATCTTTTTTTTATCTGTCTTCCTTACTAGAAAGTAGGTTTTGTGTGGGCAAGAGTTTGTGTTTCGCTCGCTTTCTTTTCCTCCTTCCTTCGTCCGTCTTCCTCCTCCTCCCTCCTCCTTCTCCCCCCTTTTTTAAAACGAGGCTCCGCAGGCATGAACCCATGTATCATTCAATACTGCGTCCCCGGTGCCAAGAACAGTACCTGGTAAATAGGGTGCACCAGTAAACAGTTGTCAGACAACTTTACATTAACCGTAGTTGTTAATGTGTGTCTGTGTGTTAAGATGCTCATTTTATTTCCAGGTAGAATTTACCTGTTCCAATTATGTATGGTTTGCATAGCATCATGAATTTGCATCAGAGGAGATAACATTTTTAAAAATCTTTTCTAAAAATCCATTTTTTGTTTGTTAAATGAAAAACCTTAATTTTTGAGCAACAGTGTCAGTTTTTCTTAAATGATTTTAACTAGGGAAGTTAGAAACCTGGCATATAAAAATCTTTAAGCAGTGCTACTGCCATTGAGGATATTAAATCCTTTTTCCATACAGGTGCAAGTGGCATGAAGAAAACGATATTCTCTTCTGTGCTTTAGCTGTTTGCAAGAAAATTGCGTAAGTTGGAGAAAGGCATTTTGTTGAAATGCTCTGTTCTGCATTGAGTGCTTTGCCACTTTGCTTGCTGTTGGCTTTACAAACAGGGTTAAATACTGTTGACCTCCAGTTTTGTAATTCCCTTCTAAGACAAAGGGTTGGTTTTCTGTGGGGTTTTTTTTGTTTGTTTTGTTTTTTTGTTTTTTGGGGTTTTTTTGTTTCTAACTTCATGTTATTTTTATTCTGTCCATGTCATACTTGCTTGGTAGAGTTCCCACCTGAGTAATTTGGGTGAACCTTCAGAAGCACTTAGTGAAAGTTTTCCTTGTAGGACATGACATTCCCTAATATCATGAACAACAACATTTCCTTTTTAAAGTGCTCAAAAAATATAGACAATTTTCTCTTTTTTGTAGTGAAAGTACCTAGAGCCTCAGATCTTTGGGTGCTTTGGTGGTCTCTTCACGTGGCTGGTTATAGTTGGTTCTGAGATAAATAAGTGCTTTAAAGTTGTAGCCTAATTTCTGTTTATGCCCTTTACCTGCCTTAAACATTTGAGAATTTTGATAATCTTTACTTTTAATCCTATTCCCTTGTAATGAATCTGAAATTCTATGTGGTACTCAGAGTATTGCTTTCCAGTAATGGCCGGTCAATGGTATGTATGCTACCCAGCCCCATGTCTTCTCCAAATCTGTTTCTTTTTTCCCCAATTTAGAAATGTATATCTTTATATATTTTATATATTTTCTTTATATTAGAAATTGTTAAAATATGAATCATTTTAGAATGAATTAGATCAGGTTCTGATAATGAGCTTTTATTTCCTTTTGAAGGTACTGCATCAGTAATTCTCTAGCCACTCTCTTTGGAATCCAGCTTACAGAGACTCACGTACCGCTTCGGGATTATGAGGCCAGCAACAGTGTGACACCCAAAATGGTTGTATTGGATGCCGGGCGTTACCAGGTGAAGAACTGACTTTTCAGAGCTACTGATCACTTTACCTGTGCCGCTCAGTGCGCTCCTGCTCAACAGGAGCTAAAGATCAGGACTTTCGTTCTCTTTTCTGAAACATTTTCTAAGGTTTTTTTTATGGGATATCACTTTTTTTTAAAGATTTTTTTTTTTTTTTTTTTTTTTTTTTGAGAGAAAGAGCACACAGTGGGAAGAGCAGAGGGAGAGGGAGCAGCTACCCGGCTGAGCCCAGAGTCAGACCAGGGTGGGCCCGCATCCATCCCAGGATTCTGAGATCTTAACCTGAGCTGAAATCAAGAGTTGGCTGGTTGCTCGACTGACGGAGGCCACCCAGGCACCCCTGCCTGGGATGTCACACGCTTCTTAATCCAGTGGGACCCAGTTGCATAAATCTTATTTCCTTCCTGGTATATTTTCTACTATATTTAATGACGTTTTAAGAAAGTTAACATTAGCAATTAGTCTTTATACAAATCATATCCAGAATTCATTCCAGAAATTAAAATCTGAATGTAGATAATATAAACATTTAAAATACTTACCTCTAAAATGTATGAGACCTGATTCAGGGTTTGATTAAAAGCTAATTTCCCTACCAGCTTCCGTGCTTGTAATTTACTAGTAGACTTCTGTCTACTACAACAGCATAGCAGCTAAGAGTATAGACTCTGGAGTCAGAATTCCCGAATTGGATTTCAGGTCTGCTCTGTACGGGCTGGGTGACTTTATGCAAATTACTTGAACTTCCTGTGCTGATTCCTTATCTGTAAAACAAGAACAGTAATAAGGGCTAGTAGTTGTAGGATTAAATGCAACTGTATATGAAAATGCCAAGAACTCTGCCTTGGAACATAGGTAATAAATAAAATATTATTTTAAAATGGTTCATAAAACAATGAAAAGGAAACCCCCAAAACTGATACAACCAATAGTTGGTTGACAAACACTAACCCTGATTAACTCTGTCTCTTTACCTGCTCTATTCCTATGCTCATGTAGCTAAATGAGGCTGAAAAGAAACTGTCATTACTGACTGGTCTTGTTAAATCTTACTGCCCACTTCAAGTGAGCTGTTAGTGGAACACTGTCCACTGTCCATTTCTCCCAGTCTCCTGGGTTGCTTCAGTCTGTGCTTGGCACACCTGATGCCCTTGTCTCCTCTCCTCTGAGGAAACAGAAGCAGTCAGAAGAGCTCTGCTACGTTTGCCGACCACTGCATCTACCATGTACTCTGCTTTGACTCCTGTTTTAATGCATGAATTGTCTGTGCTCCTGCTAAGACCAGTCCTTCAGTTTATGTTATAGACCTTACTCTCTTACCTGCCCAAAGATATGGCTCCAACAATTTACTTCTCTTTCTTACATCATCAGGGTTTCTCTCCGTTCTGAATCCTTATCAGGAAACATGCTACAGTCTCATCTTTAAAAATAACCCTCTCCTGATCCTGTAATTCCCCTCCAGACACTGCCTTCTGCTTCCCTGTACAGCAGTACTCTTCAAAAGTTGATTGCACATTGGAAAAATGGGTGTTAATTGGTATTTTGTAAAAAATACTTTGAAATTGAAGTAGATGATCCAATAATTATAAGAAATAAAACTTTCTCCCCTTGTATTTTTCTTTGTTACTTATAGAAGCTAAGGGTTGAGAGTCCAGGATTTTCTCATTTCAGCCCTTCTAATCAGGAACAAAGACCAAACACACCCACTGGTAAGCATCTTCTGTTTCCTAAGAATGAGCCTCAGCAAGTGTAGGGTACATTATGGTACTTAAACAGATGCTCTAAATTAGCTTTAAGTTACAGGATCTTGTTGAATAGAGAGCTTAATTTGGCACTTTCAGCACCTGAAACAATTTGGATATGTACATTCTTGTATCACTTTAACATAATTTAACTTAGCCTCCAGACTTTTGTTCAAGGCATTTAAAATAAAGCATGTTATTCTTGTAGCAGTTATAGTTCTGTTTTGTTTTTTTTAAGATTTTATTTATTTGAGAGAATGAGAGGTGGGGAGGGTCCAAGGGAGAAGCAGCCTCCCCACTCAGCTGGGAGCCTGAGGCAGGACTTGATCACAGGACTGCAGGATCATGGCCTGAGCTGAAGCCAGTCGCTCAACCAACTGAGCCACTCAGGCATCCAGTAGCAGTTACAGTTTTATAGTTTGGTGATGTCTTTGGGCAGACAGGAAAATTTAACACCTAGGGACATGAACTTTCAATTGGTGTGTGAAGAACTTCAATTAAGGTTTCTGTGGCTATTGCCTTTACTCTGAGTATCTGTTTTCTTTTCCTAGGGATCTCTGTCCTGTTCATGAAGGGTCTACAGTGGAATAAGAGTCAGTCAAGGGATCTCTGTATAATAAAACCTTAAAATTGCTACATTTCTCTTCTTGTATTTCCAATATCCTTAGGTGACTATCCATCTGGGGTGAGAATTTCCGGCCAAAACAGCAGTGTTCGGGGGCGCGGGATTACCCGCTTGCTAGAGAGCATCTCCAATTCCTCCAGCAACATCCACAGATTCTCCAGCTGTGAGACTGCACTCTCGCCTTACATGTCCCAAAAAGATGGATACAAATCTTTTTCTTCCTTTTCTTAATGATGGTACTTTTTTCAATTTCTGGAAAAATAACAGGCCCAACTTCCCTTCTGACTACAGTCATATTAAACAGATCACATCAATGATAGTGTCACCACTGTAAAAACTACTTAATTTGTAAGGAATTTCTGTTTCATAGTAAAAATAATTGTGGCTGGAGAAGATCTTGGCATTTTTGCCTTTTTTTTTTTCCTTTTCCGAGGGGTGGTTCTACTTCCTGACTGTATGATGTGAACACCATTAAAGTTTTGAGTCCTTTAAAAACAAAACTGGCATTTCAGAGTTGTGCTTTTGGGAATATGTTGATAATCTTTCCCTCTACAATAAAGAATACATATTAAAAGGAAAGGGTTTTTAAATAAGGGGTTAATCTCTTTCTTCCCATTATGAAATGTTGCAACCTTAATGAGTACCTACTTTATGGACATATATATCCTCTTGTGAACTCCTTATAACCACTCTGAGGAAGGAGATTACCTCCATTTTACACACACACACACATGCGCACGCACACACACACACAAGCTCAGAGATTCAGGTCATATTCAGGAGAAACTGTTAACTGACTCCAAAGATTTTTTCTTATATATGGCACTGTCTTCTACTTCCTTTTCATCTATTTTTGGTAACAGATCTTTGAATAAGAAACAGCTCACACAATGTAAGTTTATAGTACATTTTCTACTGGCAGATTTAAAAAAAATCTTATACCCAAACTTTGAACATGAATGCAGGACAGAAGGGCACCAGGGTGGCTCAGTCCGTTGTGTCCCACTCCTGATTTTTGGCTTAGGTCATAATCTCAGGATTGTGAGATCAAGTCCTACCTTAGGTTCCCACGCTGGGTGTGGAGCCTGTTTAAGATTCTCTCTCTCTCTGCCCCTCCCCCCCCACCTCTTTTCATCCGTGGTGGGAGGTGGGGGGGGCAAAATCAGCATGACAATAGGGTTGGCTGAGGAAGTGAAGGAAAGGACTAAAATTATAATTTGATCCACAGATTTAGGTGCCTAAATCTTGTGCCATCTGAATTTAATCCTGTGTTAATCTAAAACTTACATTTTTAAAATTTTATAGGAAATGTTACACTTGTGAGGTATATATGTCAGATAAACCAAAGCAATAGGTCCCAGGAATTTACTTTAGAAGAATAGCTGCTCTTTCTTTTGAGAGCTATCAACTTCCAAACCATATTAGTAAAATTCAAATTCCTGTCTTTTTTCCCCCCAAAAGTTCTTCTGGCAGCAAATCTGAGGGATTAACTACCCTTCAAGAAGACTGTGAGTGCGGGGGATATTCCTAGCAATCCTGGTTGAAAGTGGTTTTGGCACCATCTTCAGGGGCATTTTCTTGGTGTTCTCTGACAGGTGCTTAGAGCTTTTAATTGTTGCTGTTTGAGTTCAGGACCTATCTTTTCCTCCGTTGCCAACTTTAGATGCCTATACTGCTGTATAAGATGTTCCGTAAATGTCTGCTTACACACACACACACACACACACACACACACAATGGAATATTAGCCCTAAGAAAGAATGAAATACCACTATTCGCAATGACGTGGATGGAGCTAGAAAGTATTATGCCAGTGAAATAAGCCAAAGAAAGACAAATACCATATGATTTCACTCATATGTGGATTTTGAGAAACAAATGATCGTAGAGAGGAAAAAAGGCAAACCAAGAAACAGACACTTAACTCTGTAGAGAAAAGAACTGATGGTTACCGGAGGGGAGGGGATAGAGGAATGGGTTAAAAAAATAAGTGTTGGGGATTAAGGAGTGCACTTGTGAGGAGCACTGAGTGTCGTAAGTAAGTGTTGAATCCGTAAATTGTATACCTGAAACTTTAAAAAAAATTCCATTGCAAATAATGGAGAAGGAACACCAAAATCCCAAATCCACATCCAATGGTGAAGTACTGTATGAGGAAAGAAGCTCACCTTTCCTGTGGACTGCGGATGTAAATGATTTCTTTCATTTATTTAATGAGCATGTTTTGAGGGTCTGCTAAGTGCTGAGTAAAAAATACTACAGTGAATGAGGATGTTTCCCCTGCCTTCAAGGAACTTTGTTTCATGGATGGAATAAATGATTAACCTGTTACTAAAAGTGCTAAAATACATGGATTAATGGACTAGAATGGAAAATCCAGAAATAAATCTCCTATTTATGGACAATTGATTTGACATTTGTGTCAAGACCATTCAATGGGGAAAAAAGAATTGTCTTTCAACAAATGGTGTTAGGACATTTGGATATTCACCTTCAAAAGAATGAATTTGGACCCTACCATTTATAAAAATTAGCTCAAAATGATTGAAAAACTTTAATAACTAGAACTATACACCTTTTAAAAGGAAATATAAGAGTAAATCATGACATTTTATGGGGCATTGGTTTCTTAAGATAACAAATGTAACAAAAGAGAAAAATAGGTAAATTGGACATCATCAAAATTAAGCCCAGTAGAAGTGTCTCTGTACATTAAAAGACACTATCAAAGTCAAAGGACAGCCCACAGGAGTGGGAGAAAATATTTGGAAATCATTTATCTGATAAGGGTCTGGAGTCCAGAATATATAACTCTTATGCAACAGTAAATGGACATCCTAATTTAAAAATTGGTATGGTGTTGGGTGGCTCAGTCAGTTGAGCATCTGCCTTTGGCTCAGGTCCTGATCCCAGAGTCCTGGGATTGAGCCCTAAATCAGGCTCCTTGCCTTGCAGGGAGTCTGCTTCTCCTTCCTCTGCTTCTCTCTCTGGTTTGTAATCTCTCTCACTCTCTCTCAAATAAATAAATAGAATCTTTAAAAAAATAAAAATGGCTATGATGTCTTTTAAGTTCTTTTGCCCGTTTTTAAATTGGGTGGTTCATTTTTTTAGGTTTTAGAAGCTCTTTATACAATTTAGGTAAGTTATGTATCACATGTCTTTCACAAATACTTTTTTGCAGTCTAGCTTTTCATTTTCTTTATATTGTGTTTTGCAGAACAGAATTCTTTTAAAGACTTTATTTGATAGAGATCACAAGTAGGAAGAGAGGCAGGCAGGGGGTGTGGTGAAGCAGGCCCCCCGTTGAGCAGAGAGCCTGATGCAGGGCTCGATCCCAGGACCCTGAGACCATGCATGACCTGAGCCGAAGGCAGAGGTTTAACCCTCTGAGCCACCTGTGTGCCCCAGAACAGAATTTTTAATGAAGTCCAGCTTATCATTGATTTCTATAAAAGTTGTTTCCATATTCAAGGTTATCTAGATTTCTTCTTCTAGGAGCTTTATAGTTTTGTGTTGTACATTTGAGTTTATAACCCAGCTTGAGTTAAATGTGAAAAATATAAGTTCTGTGACAGATTCATTATTTTTGCATGTGGATGTTTAGTTGTTCCAACACCATTTTCAAAAGACCATCTTTTATCTACCGTGTTACCTTTGCTTTTTTGTCAAAAATCAATTAACCATATTTAGGTGGGTCTGTTCTGTTCCACTGACCTGTTGTCTGTTTCAGTAATATGCTGTCTTGATTATTGTTGTTTATAGAAAGTCTCAAAGTAGTCCTTTAACAGTGTTCTTCAATGTTGAGTTGGTTGTACTAGATCTTTCAGCTTCCCATGTGTATACTTTAAAACTGGCTTGTTAATATTCACAAAATAACTTGCTGGGATTTTGATTGGAATTGTATCAAATCTGTTTATCAACTTGGGAAGAACTGACAACTTGACGATATTGAGTCTTCCTGTCTAAGAATATGGGATATCTCTCCATTAATTTAATTCTTCTTTGTTTTTCGTTAGTTTTATAGTTTTATTCATATAGATCTAATACATATTTCGTTAGACTTATAACTAAGTATTTCATGTATAGGGGTTGCTAATGGAAACAATTTTTATCAAGTATTTAAAGAATGTATTTTGTTAGAGGAGTTTTAGATTCACAGCAAAGTTTAAAGGAAGCTACAGAGATCTATATGTCTCCTGCCCCCAGACATGCATAGATTTCTCCATTATGAACATCCCCTACCAGAACAGTATACTTGTTACAATTAAGACACTACATTCACCCAAAGTCCATATTTACCCGAGGTTTCACTCCTGGTGTTGTATGTTCTGTAGGTTTGGATAAATGCTTGATGACATGTATCCATCATTATAGAAAGATATAGTATTTTAAAAATATAGAAATAAAGAAATTTAAAAATAAAAAACGATATAATATCTTAAAAATTCTCTGTGCTCTGCTGGTAATGTTTTTATTTTGAATTTCACTTGTTTGTTGCTGGTATATAGGAAAGTATTGACTTTTTAATATTAATCTTTAATTAATAAACTAATATGTATGTTCTATAATTGCTTATTCCAGGAGCTTTTTAATCTTTGACTTTTCTACATAGATGATCATGTCATCTGCGAGCAGAGACAGTTTTATTTCTTCCTTCCCAATCTGTGTACATTTTATTTCCTTTTCATATATTACCGTATCAGCAAGGACTCCTGGTACAATTTTGAAAAGCAGTGGTAAGAGGAGACATCTTGCTTTGTAAGAAACATTTGAATTTCTCACCAATAAGTATGATGTTAACTGAAAGTTTTTGGTAGATACTCTTTTAAAAAATTGTTTAAAATTTTAATTCAGTATAGTTAACAGTGTTATTTTAGTTTCAGGTGTACAGTGTAGTGATTCAACACTGCTGTATGTTAGTGCTCATCAAGGTAAGTGTACTTATAATCCTCTTCACCTATTTGACCCATCCCCCACCAACCACCCCTCTGGTAACCATCTGTTTGTTCTCTGTCATTAAGAGTCTATTTCTAGATTTCTCTCTTTTTACCCCCAGTTTACTCATTTGTTTTTCTGTATATCTTGATATGATCAAGTGATTTTTCTTCATTAACCTGTTGTGTGATAGATGACATTAATTTATTTTCAAATGTTGAACCAGCCTTGCAAACCTGAGATGAATCCCACTAGGTTCTGATGCATAATTCTTTCTAGACAATATTAGATTTTATTTGCTATTATTTTATTTGCTAGTATTTTTACATCTATGTCTGTGAGAGATACTGCTTTGTAGTTTTCCTGTAATGTCTGTAGCTGGTTTTGGTATTAGGCTAATGCTGGCTGCAAAGACTGAATTAAGAAGCATTCCCTCTGACTCTGTTTTCTGGAAATTGTAGAGAATCGGTACAGTTTCTTAAGCATTTGTTAAAATTCTCTAGTAAATTGCCTGGTGCTTTCTCTTTTGGAAGGTTATTATGTTTCAATTTCTTTTAATAGATACAGACTAATTCAGATTGTCTATTTCTTCTCATGTGAGTTTTGCCGATTGTATCTTTCAAGGAATTAGTTCATTTCATCTAAGTTATCAAATTTGTGTAGGGTTATTCATAAATTCATTTATTATTATTTTAATGTTTATTATCCATTAAGTGGGATCTGCAGCAATGTCTCCTCTTTCATTTATGATAGAAGTAATTTGTGTCTTCTTTTTATTTTGATCTGAGTAGAGCCTTACAAATTTTATTGGTGTTTTCAAAGAACTAGCTTGTGGTTTGCTGATTTTCTTTACTGTTCCTAGTTTTTTGTTTTTGTTTTTTTTTTTTTTTTATATTTTTTATTTATTTGACATAGAGAGAGAAATCACAAGTAGGCAGAGAGGCAGGCAGAGAGAGGGGAGAAAGCAGGCTCCCTGTGGAGCAGAGAGCCCGACGTGGGGCTCAATCCCAGGACCCTGGGATCATGACCTGAGGTGAAGGCAGAGGCTTTTAACTCACTGAGCCACCCAGGTGCCCCTACTGTTCCTAGTTTTATTGATTTCTGCTCTACTTTTGTTTTCTTCTGTTTACTTTGGATTTAATGCTTCTTTTTCTAGTTACCTAAAGTAGAAGTTTAGATTATTGACTTTAGCTCTTTCTTTCTTTTTCCAATATATACATTGGATGCTATAAATTTCCCTCTAAAAGAAAGAAAGAGAATAGAGTTGAGAAACAAGAATAGAAATTACAATGTAAAATGATACAATTCAGTGCAGTATGTTAATAACTATAATAAATGCAAATGGACTAGCCAGTCAAAAGTTTACAGATTGGATTTTTAAAAACCCAGTTATATACTGTTTATAAATATACTGGCAGCAAATTTGACAGGAAAAAAATGAAAAATAAAAGGATAAAAAATATATATGTACCAGCCGAAAACTTGCTTACAATCTGTCCTATTAACATGAAACAAAAGAATGTTTAGGTTAAAAATCATTTCATTAGACTTTTTTTTAATATTTCTTTGTTCAATGATATTTTTTCTTATATGCAACTAATATAATAGTTTTAACAACTGCAAAGTAGAAGGCAGTAGAGCATAAGGAGAAATAGACATCACACTGAAAGATTTAAATACAAGACTTTTATTGATAAGCATACTAGAAATTAGTAAATATAGTCTATTTAGAAATATAATTAACAAACTCAAATTAGTAGTCTGTTGACTGCATTCATTTTAAAAACATACAGACTTTTTTTCAAAAAATGGTAAAGGACAAAACTGCAAAATAAGTTTCAAATTTCAAGTAACCAAGTCCTTTTCTTTCTCCACTATTCAATTAACAATATAGTTCTAGGGTAGGAGGCAAGATGGTGGAAGATTAGGGAACCTCGTTTCATCAGGTACTTTGAATTTAGCTAGATAACTATCAAATCACTCTGAACACCTATGAACTCAACCTAAGATATGGGAAAAGAATTGCTGGAATTCTACAAATAGAAAAGCAACCACTTTTTGCAAGATAGGAGGTGTGGAGAATTGAATCAGAGGAGATATATTGGAAGATAAAAAGTAGGGGGAGGGAGCCTTCTTAAACCTACTACCAGAAAGTGATATAGCCCTAGAACACACAATCAGAACTTTTAGAAGTCTATTCTAGTGAGAGATGTCCCTGCCTGGAAAGTGCTCAGGTGGTAAAGTAGGGCAGAATCCTAGGTGGGACAGTGTGATCTCAGGATCTACCTGAGTCAGAGAAAGAACAGAGGTGCCTAAACCACCAGAGATCTCAAGCATCAGAGTGGGGAAACTGGCTATGGTCAGTGGGCCAGAGAAAGGGCTGTCAGCCCAGTTTGCCACAAAACCACAAACAGCAGCACAATGGGCAACTGTTCTCCATGAGGGGGCCCTGCATCTGAAATCCAGGAGGGGTGGTGACTTCTCTCAGTCCAGGGGCCCTGCAAGTATAGGTGTGGGTGTGCACCACAGGAGTTTGCAGAGTTTGGTGCACACAAAAGTGAAGACTGCTTTTCCCTGATGTTTACTGAAGAGAGGGGGGCCATGATCTTTCAGCTCCAGGACTGGAGAACAGATCATGGCCATTTTTATTTCCATCTTCTAAAGCAATGCAGAAAGGCTTTAGGGAACGAACGAAAACCACATAGAGGAAACCAAAGCAGCTTACACTGAGTGTAGTCCCCTGGCAAGGTGTGGTTCAAGTATGTCCAGGCAAAAACACATGAGAATCAGTACAGCAGGCCCCTCCCCCAGAAGATCACCTGGAACATCAGGCAAATACCAAGTTTACAGAGCACATAAAACTGCAAAACTCCAGTGCTAGGGGAAAAGAGTATATAGAATTTGAGGGTTTTTTCCTCATGATTCTTTTATCTTTCAGTTTAAAATTTTCCTTTTTTTCCCTTTTCAATTGGTTTCTTAATTTATCAACTCTTTGTTTTTAAAATTTTAACTTCCATTTTTACATTTACATTTTATAGATACATCCTTCATTTTTTGCTTCCTTTAACTGTTCAATTCTATTGTTGTATATATATGTTTTTGCTTTCATTACCATTTGGGGATTTACTTTCTTCTAACAAACAGACCAAAAGGCACGCAGGACCAAGAGGATCACCCTGTTTTGTCCACCTGGGAGATTATATTCTCTCTCCCCCCTTTTTTTCTTTTTTGGTTTCTGACCTCTTTGGATTTGTCTAGTATGTATTTTGCTTGGGTTGTGGATTTTTTTATTTTATTCTCTCATTCATCCATTCTTCTCTGGGCAAAATGACTAGAAAGAGGAATTCACAACAAAGAAAGAACCAGAGGTAATACTCTCTGCCATTGATCTAACTGATATGGATATAAGTAAAATTTCAGAGCTGGAGTTCAGGTAATGCTTATGAAGTTAATAGCTGGGCTTGATAAAAGCATAAAAGACACTACAGAATATCTTAGTGCAGAAATAAAATCTAATCAGACTGAAATTTAAAATGCTTTAACTGAGATATAGTAAAAAAAGAAAAAAAATGGATGCTCTAAGAGCTAAGATAAATGAGGAAGAAGACGGAGTCAGTGACATAGAAGACAAGATAATGGAAAGGAAAGAAGATAAGGAAAAGAGAGAAAAACAACTAATGGACCTTGAGGGGAAGTTTCAAGAAATCAGTGATACCATAAAGTGAAACAATATTAGAATTATTGGGGTCCCAGAGGAAGAAGAAAGAGAGAGAGACAGAAGATATATTTAATAAGCAGGGTCGGGCCTGGTTAGTACTTAGATGAGAGAAGATATATTTAAGCAAATCATAACGAAGAATTTCCCTAACCTGGGGAAGGAAGCAAGCATTCAAGTCAAAGGGTAGAGAAAACACCCCTCAAAATCAATAAATATAGATCAACATGCCAATATATAATAGTGATGCTTACAAATTTCAGATAGAGACAAAGAGAGAATCCTTATAAAGAGAAAATCCTGAAAGCAGTCCAAGGCAAGAGCTCCTTAACCTACAGTGGTAGAAACATTAGACTGGCAGCATACCTATCCACAAAGACCTGGTTGGCCAGAAAGGACTGGCATAATATATTCAGGATACTAACTGAGAAAAACATGCAACCAAGAATACTTAATCCAGCAAGGCTGTCATTCAGAATGGAAAGAGAGATAAAGGGCTTCCAGGACAAACAGAAACTAAAAGAATTTGTGATCACTAAACCAGCCCTCCAAAAAGTATTTAAAGGACCCTTTAAGTGAAGAGAGGGTCTCAAAGTAACATTGACCAGAAAGAAGCAGAGTCAATCTACAAAAATGGGGACTTTACAGGGAATACAATGGCACTAAATTCATATCTGTCAATAGTTACTCTGAATGTAAATGGGCTAAATGTTCCAATCAAAAGACGCAGGATATCAGATTGGATTTAAAGAAAAAAAAAAAAAACCAAGACCCATTCATATGTTGTCAAAAGAGACTCATTTTGAACCTCAAGACACCTCCAGATTGATAGTGAGGGGGTGGAGAGCAATTTATCAGGCTAATGGACATTAAAAAAAGCTAGGGTAGCAATCCTCATAGCAAACAAATTAGATTTTAAACCAAAGACTGTCAGGCATGAAGAAAGGCACTATATTATAAAGGGTATATCCAACAAGAAGATCTAACAATTACAAATATTTATGTTAACATGGGAGCAGCCAATTATATAAACCAATTAATAACAAAATGAAAGAAACACATTGATAAAAATATAATAGCAGGGGACTTCCAACACCCCACTCACAACAATGGACAGATCATCTAAGCAGAAGATCAACAAGGAAACAAGGGCTTTGAATGACACACTGGACCAGATGGGACTTCACAGATATATACAGAGCATTCCATCCTAAAGCAACAGAATACACATTATTCTTGAATGCACATGGAATGTTCTCCAGAATAGATCACATACTGGGTCTCAAATCAGGTCTCAATCAGTACCAGAAGACTGGAATTCTTCCCTATAATTTTCAGACCATAATACTTTAAAACTTGAACTCAGTCATAGGTGAAAATTTGGAAGGAACACGAATACATGGAGATTAAAGAGCATCCTACTGAAGAATGAATGGGTCAACAAGGAAATTAATAATTTAAAAAAATCATGGAAACAAATGAAAATGAAAACATAACTGTTCAAAACCTTGGGGATACAGCAAAGTTGGTCCTAAGAGGGAAGTACTTACCAATACAAGCCTTTCTCAAAAAATTAGTAAAGTCTCAAATATACAACCTAACCTTACACCTAAAGGAGCTGGAAAAAGAACACCAAATAAAGCCCACATTTAGAAGGAGAAAAGAAATAATAAAAATTAGAGAAGAAATCAATGAAATAGAATTCAAAAGAACTGTAGCACAAATCAACAAAACTAGGAACTGGTTTTTGAAAGAATTAATGAGATCAACAAACCCCTAGCCAGACTTATCAAAAAGAAAAGGGAAAGGACCCAAATAAATGAAATCATAAATGAAAGAGGTGAGATCACAAAGGACACCAAAGAAGTACAAACAGTTATAAAGGATATTATGAACAACAATAGACCAACAAATTAGGCAATCTTGAAGAAATGGATACATTCCCCAAAACATAAACTACCAAAACTGAAGCAGGAAGAAATAGAAAACTTAACAGAGCCATAACCATTAAAGAAATTCAATCAGTAATCAAAAGTCTCCCCAAAATCAAGGCCAGCAGGACCAGATGGCCTCCCAGGAGAATTCTATCAAAAATTTAAAGAATAGAGATAGCTATTCTTAAACTGTTCCAAAAAATAGGGAAGGAAAACTTCCAAACTCATTCTTTGAGACCAGCATTACCTTGATCCCAAAACCAGACAAAGACCCCACCAAAAAGGAGAATTAGAGACCAAGATCCCTGATGAACCTGGATGCAAAACTTCTCACCAAGATACTAGCTAACTGGATCCAACAGTACATTAAAAGGATTAGTCACCATGACTAAGTGGGATGTATTCCTGGCCTGGAGGGGTGGTTCAACAATCAAAAATCAATCAATGTGATATACCACATAAATGAAAGACAGGATAAAAACCATACGATCCTCTCAATAGATGCAGAAAAAGCATTTGACAAAATACATCCTTTCTTTATTAAATACCTCTATAATGTAAGGATAGAGGGAACATACCTCAATATCATAAAAGCCATATGTGAAAAACCCATAGCTAACATTATCCTCAATGGGAGAAAAACCAAGAGCTCTTCCCTCAGGGTTAGGAACATGACAGGCATGTCCACTCTCACCACTGCTGTTCATAGTACTGTGTGTATAGTATAGTGCTGAAGTCCTAGCTTCAGTAATCAAAAATGAAAAGAAAAGGCATCCAATTTGGCAAAGAAGAAGTCAAACTTTCACTCTTCACAGATGACATGATACTATGTATAGAAAACGCAAAAGATTCCACCCAAATATTTCTAGGATGGACACAGGAATTCAGCAAAGTCACAGGCTATAAAATCAATGCACAGAAGTCAGTTGCATTTATTTACACGAACAATGAAGCAGCAGAAATAGAAATCAAGAAATCAATTCCATGTAACTTTGTACCAAGAGCCACAAGATACCTAGGAATAAACCTAACAAAAGAGGTTTAAAAAAGTCTATAAAACTATAGAAGATTTGTGAAAGAAATTGAAGACACAAAGAAACAAAAAAACATTCCATGCTCATGAATTGGAAGAACAAACTTCTTAAAATGTCTATGATATGCAAAGCAATCTACACATTCAATGCAATCCCTATCAAAATGCCATCAACAGGGGTGCCTGCCTGGGTGGCTCAGTGGGTTAAGCCTCTGCCTTCGGCTCAGGTGATGATCTCAGGGTCCTGATCTCTCTCTCTCTCTCTCTCTCTCTCTCAAATAAACAAATAAAATATTTTTTTAAAAAATACTATAACAATTTTCAGGGTATTATGCTGAGCAAAATAAGTCAGTCCAAGAAAGACAAATATCATAGGATTTACTCATCTGTGGAATTTAAGAAACAAAACACGATCATAGGGGAAGAGAGGGAAAAATAAGAAGAAATCAGAGAGGAAGACAAAACCAGAAGAGACTCTTAACCACAGGAAACAAACTGGTGGTTGCTAGAGTGGGGGGTAGTGGGTGGGAGAATGGGGTAACTCGGTGATCGCCATTCAGGAGGGCACATGATGTAATGAGCGCTGGATGTTATATGCAACAGATGCATCACTAAACTCGATCTCTGAAACTAATAATGCCCTACACGTTAGTTAATTGGGTTTAAATGAAAACATTAAATTTTTTTAAATTAAAAAAGAATAAAATGTCAGGGCCACATGGTTTAACTGGGAGTTTTAAATTTCAAGAAATAGATCTGTCAATATTTTAAAAAGTAGTCTGTATTCAATCTGGGTTTATTCAGGAGAGCAAAAGTGATTTAACATTAGAAAATCTATAAATGTCAATTATTACATTAATAGATTAAAGGGAGAAAACCAAGTTATTATTAGAATGAATGAAAAAAAATTTGACTAAATTCAATACCTATTCATGATAAAAATTCCAAGCAAATTAGAAATAGGACTGAGACTTCTTAGCCTGATGAAAAGCATCTACACAAATTCTACAGCAAATATTGTTAATGGAAAAACTTTAAAAGCATCTCCTCTAAAACCAGGAATAAGACAAAGTGTCCTCTGTTTTGCTTCTATCCAACATTGTACTGGAGTTTCTATCACATACAATATAAGAAGGAAAATAAAAGATTTAGAAAGGAATAAATTGTCATTATTCACAGATACAGTTGTCTACAGAAAATCTCAAAAGACCTACAGATAGTAGGCAGAAATAGTAAGTTTGGCTGGCTATAAGATCAATATAAAAAGTCAAATACATTTCTATACATCAGCAACAAATAGTTTGGAAAAATATTTCTAAGAAGAAAAGACAGTATAATAACAAAAAAAAAAAAAATAAAACTCTGAGGTACCTAAGGAATAAATCTGACTAAAACAAGATGTATAAAGCCCATATGTAGAAAATTTTACAGCTTAAGTGGAAAACAAATTCTTATACAGAGAATTCTTTAATATTGAATCTTTCTATAGATGGGTTTTCTCTGTATAGATCAGTTTTCTAGCTATAAAAAAAAAATAAAGAGTTCAGTTCTCCCTGAACTCATCTATAGATGAAATGCAATCTCAGTTAAAATCCCAGCGTTCTTTTTGTGGGACTTAGTAGGTCAGTCCTGGGAAGAATAGAGGAAGGAGCTGGGGACACTCCCGTAGAAGAATGATGTGCTCAGGAAGATGGGACTTGCTCTGCCAGAGCTTGCGATAAGGATAGACAAATTAACAAATGGAACGGAATTCAAAAACCCACACATTTTGGGAACCGGTGTATGACAGGAGGGACATTTCAGACCCATGGGACTACTTAGAAAATTGTCCACTTAGCTGATTGTTTTTTAGAAAAAATTGATAAATGCATAAAGGGAAAACAACTGAAATTAGACCCGCTCCCTACTTTATTCAAAAATGTAATTCCACTTGGTCTAAGGATTTAAATATGAAGAGAAATTTCAAGTTTTGGAAGACAAATCACATCTGACTTTGAGGTCTTGAGGATTTTTTGAACAGAAAGAGTTCACTACAAAAAAAATACTGACACAAGTGACTACCTGAAGAAACTGTGTTCATTAAAACAAGAACAAACTACAGAGATTGTGAAAAGACAATCCACAGGCTGGAAATTATAAGCCTGGAGTCAGGACAGTGGTTGCCGCTGGGGAATGAAAGTGAGAAAGCAGAGAAATCCATGTGTCAAATATTACATTTCAAGGGACAGGACAAAGCAAATTTTAATAGAGGCTCTTTGGTGACTCGGGCAATAGTGAGATAGAGGTTCTTTGTCTCAAGTTACAATATTTTAATCTTTAAGACAGTTTCTGCTAGTTGGTATGGAAAGCACTAACGTTAATGAGTCACGTGAAACTTCTACCTTACTTATTTTTTTAAAGATTTTATTTTTTTGACCGAGAGAAACAAAGCAAGAGACAGAACACAGGCAGATGGAGTAGAAGAGGGAGAAGCAGGCTTCCTGCCAGGCCGGGAGCCCCATGCAGGGCTCAGTGCCAGGATCCAGGGATCATGACCTGAGCCAAAGGCAGCTGCTTAACGACTGAGCCACCCAGGCGCCCCTGAAACTTCTTCTGTAGGAGATAAAGGCACGGGGCGCCTAGGTGGCTGGGGTGGTTAAGTGTGTGCATCCGGCTCATTGTCATCCCAGGGTCTCTGCTTGGCTGGGAGTCTGCTTCCCCCCCTCCCTCTCCGCTTGCCACTCCCCTTGCTTGTGCACACTCTCTCTCTCAAATAAATAAAATCATTTAAAAAAAAAAAAGGAAAAGAACATAGGAAGGGCTCTGCATCAGTTGAACTAGGTGTCTGCGTCAGCTGCTGAGCTGAGCTTTGTGTCTTTCCTTGGCTTTAAGAAGTGAAGCAAACCCCAAACTTTCGATCAGCCCCAGCTGGGTGCCACCCTGGGAATTTCTTCACCCACCGCATCTCAGTTTGAGGAACCTAGAAAGTCAAGGATGGCAATTTGAATAGATTTGGCTTCCCAGGAGCTCAGAGGCAAATCTGCCAGCAGAGTCCAAAGACCATCTACCATTTTTACTAGAATTTGCTAAAAATAACGAACATCTTCTGTCTCGCACTGGCACACAATGGTGTTCGGCACAATTATTTTACTGCCGGGACAGGTCACAAAGGAGGGTGATGGGCACTTACACCAGGCCCTTGGCTTGTACCGCATGCACTCCATGCTCTTGGGCAATTCTTCAAATACTCAGGCACCAGAAGAAAACTCATTGGGGGCCAAAGTGCTGCTGAACATGACCTAAACATTGAAATAGGCATAGTCATTCCAGTTCCATTTGGGTATATGTAAATAAAATACAAGCATACTCCTGTTAAATTTCTACCAGCTCTTTTTAGCCAACAGAACAGAATTTAATCTCTGGACAATTTCATCAGGACACCTAACATTTTTCATCTTGTAGTAAAGCAGTGCACATATATTTTTTTCTCCCCAACTTGAGGACAAAAAGGCATTCTTTTTCAAATCGCTTTAGTTATCTGGAATAGGTACTTCCTGTCCAATACAAAAGATAGAAAGGGTATGAAGTCATCTGTGTGCGTGACCTGCCTCGCCCACTGCTCCCCTGGACTCCTTGTTTTTTTCCAGAAGCAGCCGGTATTGCCAGTTTCTTGGGTATACTTCCTCCATCTTTTACACCCATCGAAGCACACCAGATATGTATACATTCATATATTCTTCAATCTCTCTCTCAGAAAAAAATAATAGAAATGGTAGCATACTGTCTGCACCTTCTTTCTTTGTTCTTGATGGATCTTGGAACTCATTCCACATCATTCTCTCGAGTCTCCCCCTGCGTTTTCACAGGTGATTGTATGTGCGTGTGCTTGTGGCAACACACCATTGCACGGGTGTGGCTTATCCCTGTTCATTGATGGCTTCTCTCTCTTTTTTCATTAATGTCTTCTTGTCTTTTGCTGTTACAAAAGCTGCAATGAATATCCTTGTACATATGTTGTTCTGCAAATGTGTGAGTCCAAAAGTGTACCCATTTCCCCATACGCTCGCCATGCGGGATGTTTATCAAACTTGGCTCTTTGTCAGTGTGATAGTAACCATGGTAGTGCGGTAGGACTGAAATCCCAGTTCTCTTATTATGAGGCTGAGGATATTTTGTATGCTTAAGAGCAATTATATATTTCCCTTTTTATTAACTAAGCATTCTTGTTCTTTGTCCACTATGCTTTTGAATTGTTTTTAACCTTCATTTTAAAAAGTGCTTTATGGTATGAGTTGCAAATATTTTAGCCCATCTTTTTTGTACATCTGTCATCTTGATTAATTGTGGCTTTTGCCATGCTGAAATTTTTACTTTTATGTTGTTCAGATCTATCCATCTTTTATGTTTCGGTGCTTTATATTGCATTAATAAATGCCTTCCACACATTGAGATACCAATATATCCTTGCTGGGGCAGCTGAGTGGTCCAATTGGTTAAACATCTGACTCTTGGTTTCACCTCAGGACGTGATCTCAGGGTGTATCGCACTCAGCGTGGAGTCTGCTTGATTCTCCCTCTCCCTCGGCCTCTCCCGTTCACACGTTCTCTCTCTAAAATAAATAAATCTTTTAAATATATATTTACATCTTGCTTTTCAGACTTCTAGAATATCGTTTTTTTTATATCTTAATTTTTGATCCATCTAAGTTGCATCCTGGTGACGGTATGACGTGGATTCAGACTGCATTTTTTTTCTAGATGGTTAACCAGTATCCCCAGATCATTTTTTAAATCCATGTTTCCACAATAATTTCAAAATGCTGATTTTTCATTTAATAAATTCCTATGTATATTTAAGCCTAATTCCCAACTTCGTGTATTCACTGTCCTGTTTTACTTATAGCTTTACAAGTATCTGGTTATATACCTCTAATAATTTGGCATGGCAAAGAAAAGATTTCATTCATTTTTAACCCAGTCCCTACCCTTCCGTAAGGTCAAGTTTGCTTATTTCATTTTTCTATTTATTCATCCCATTCACGCACCTACTTATTTACTATACAGACATTTATTAAGCAGTTTCTAAATATCTGGCATTATGCCAGTGCAAGAGAGCAGTAGATGAATGGCAGTCCCTACTCTTAGAGAGTTCACGGAGAGCGGGCACACAGATGGTACCTGGGGAATGTCAAATATTGGTAGAGTCAGTGGTCAAGGACACGGCCTTCGAGGCAGACAGTCTCTAGTCAGATTTGGGCTTGACCACTTGCTCACTGTATGGCCTTGGGCAAATGAACCTCTCCGCTTCTCATCTAAAAGTGGTGGTAGCAACACCTACCTTTTAGGTTGTTATGAGAATTAAAAGATTTAATACACTTAGAATATTCCTGGCACCAAGAAGTTCTAGTTACGACAACCTTGTCACCACTAGCCCCCCGCGAGCTCCTGGGGAATGTGTCAGTGCCCTGATAAGATGTCTTCCCTGCCTCCTCATCTGGTTGACAGGAATATTACCACGGCCCGAGACTCTACAGCTCCCTCACACCCAACAGCTGTGAGCAGCTTCACCTCCTCCTGTCCTGAGACCACCGAGACCCATCTCATTGGGCCATTTATTTCTTTTTCCATCATCTACCCACACCCCACACCCCATGCTCCCAAACACCAGACTCTCAGGTCATCCTCTTTCCCCACATGAGAATCCCCACACAGCTCTGCACATTTCCTTTCTGGTCCCTTCTCCTAGCCCTCCCCATCTCATAAAACCCTTTTATGGGGACCTCTGGAGCTCAAGGGGGTTTGTGGGCACACCGGTGCTCCATTATAACCACCTCTTGTCAGAACATTCCCTCCTCTTCATGTTTCTCTGTTCTCTCCACTTCAGTTGTCTCTTCCCCACCTTCCTCATGCCCCTGGGCTTGGAGGGGAGATGGGTGCCCCCCGGCTCCTCATTTCCCCTCACTTCTCCCTAAGAACTTCCAGGTTGGAGTGTCCTGTGGACAGATTGTCACCTACCCCTCCTTGCTGTTGTCACCAACTCTGCCAGCATACTCACCCTTTCTTCAATGATCTCAGCTCTGGGGTCCCTGCCGCGCTCTCCAGTGCTACTTCTGCCATGGTTCTTGGGGATTTCAGTCTCCATGGAGATCATCTTTTCAAATCCTGATGTCTCAGTTCTTCGACATCGTCTCCTTAGTGAACTTGTCCTGCATCCCACTTCAGTTACCCAGTCTCCTACTCCTATCCTGGTTCTTACAATTATTAGTAACACAATCCCAGAATGCTTTCGTTTCTAATTCTCTGCTCCACTTACCACCTCAGTGTTTGGGCTCATATCTCCTGGCACCCCAAGTTCAACAGTTCCGCTCTTGCATGTGGGACCTACAATCTGTTGATTCAATCACATCACCATTTCCCCCATCTCTTACCACACACGGTCTTCATTTAGCTTTTTACCATGTTAAAATCCACAGTTAAGGGTCACTCCCTTGCAGGCCTTCTCATCTCCTTTGCTGATCTTTTCCTTTCTTTGTTTGGTACAGGCCACTCCTTGCTAAACCCAACTCTGCCAATTCTGTGTCAACACCAGCGCATCCGATAATAACTGCAGAAGGACCGGTTACCAGGCCGCCTCATTTCACTGTAAATTTATGATCATCACCTCAAGGGCACCCTTAATGCTACTGTGTTACCCTAGTCCCTCACTCTCCCACTCTTCTGGATGGTTCCTTCATACCTTCTCCTCTCTCCTCAAAACTCCAACATCTCCATCCCAACCTCATGCCTAGCTTCGTACTTTACTGAGAAAGAAGCAGCATTGGGAAGAGAACTTATACAAGCCCCTTCTGGGCCATATACCCAGCCACTGGCATCTGTCCTATATCTGTGTCCTAGCCACCTCAGCCTGTTAGAAGGGATTACTTGCTCGCACTTATTCTTCAGGTCAACACCACTCCTTGGGTCTAAAGCTCATCCCTCTCACTTAGAGCACTGCACCTGCGATTCTTATTTACTCTGGCACGCTTCATGCTGCCTTCTCTATTTGATAATTCCCACTACCTTATAAACGTGTTATGATTTATCCAATTAAAAATAAAAACAATGGGGCAGCTGGGTGGCTCAGTGGGTTAAAGCCTCTGCCTTCGGCTCAGGTCGTAATCCCAGGGTCCTGGGATCGAGCCCCACATCGGGCTCTGCTCAGCAGGGAGCTTGTTTCCACCTCGCTCTCTCTGCCTGCTTCTCTGCCTACTTGTGATCTCTGTCTGTCAAAATAAATAAAATCTAAAAATAAAAATAATAATAATAGATAAATAAATAAAAATAAAAACAATTGCGGTGCCTGGTGGGTCAGCCAGTGAAGCATCTGACTCTTGGTTTTGGCTCAGATCCTGTTCTCAGAGACCTGAGATCAACTCCCGCATATGGAGCCTGCTTGGGACTCTCTCTCCCTATCTCCCTCCCCCACCCTCTCTATCTGAAAAGAAATAAAATTTCAAATAAGTAAGAACAAGTAATCCTTACACTTTTCTATATTGCTCCATTATCCGCTCTTAGAGCCAAGTGTCTCTAAAGAATTGTGTTTTCTTTCTTTCCTTTCCTCCCATCGTCTCAGCTGTTATTATTCCTATCAAGGTCTCCGGTGACTTTCGTACTGCCCAGCTGATGGTCAGTCTCAGTCCCCCTCTCAGTTAACCTCCCAGCAACATTTCTTCGGCACCGTTGAAACAGGTTCTTCACTTGATTTCTAGGAGAGACACCACATTCTCTTGGTTCGTTCCTGTCTTGCTAATAGTTCTCAGTCTTAGCTGTATTATCTCCCTTCCTCCCGATTTTATAGTTCCTCAGGCTCAGCCTCCAGGAAGAATGAACCCTACGGACACCCTGATTTTAGATTTCTAGATGCCCGAACATGGAGAGAACAAAATTGCTATTGGTTTAAGCCATCCCGTTTGTAGTGATTCGTATGGCAGTCCTAAGAAATTGACACACACTTCAATAAACTACTTACAAACAGACCAGTCAACCGTTAGTGGTGATTTCCATCTGAAGTCACGTGACAGGGTCCTTTCTGTGGCCACTAGTCCTGGCGCCGCCTCTCTGACTTTGCTTCCCTCCCCTTCCTTTGCTCGCTCTGCTGCAACCACGCTATTCTCTGCTGTTGCTTTAGCGCTCCAGGTTCACTCCCACTTTCGGGCCTCTGCGCTCCGTCCATCTGCCTGGAATGCTCGTCCCACAGACATCCTGCAGCTCTTCCTCTACCTTCTTCACATGTCTGCTTAAACGCCGTCTTCTCAAATGTATAAATTCCTAGAAACACACAAACTACCAAAGCTGAGTCAGGAAGAAACAGAAAATTTGAACAGACCAATAACCAGCAAAGAAATTATATCAGTAATGAAAAATTTTTTCTTAAAAAAGCCTCCCAACAAACAAAAATGCAGGACATATGGCTTCACAGGTGAGTACTACCAAATATTTAAGAAGAGTTAATACCTATTCTCAAATGGGTCCAAAAAGTAGAAAAGGAAAACTTCCAAATTCATTCTATGAGGCCAGCATTACCCTATATCAACATCAGGTAAAGACATCACCAGAAAGAGAGAACTGCAGACCAATATCCATAGTATCTGTTCTGTATGGATAAGTATTTTTATGATTTGTCCTGAAAACTGACCGGCTAGACCTGCACGTACCCAGGCAGGCTAAGGAATGTTGTTTGTGAGACTCATGCTGTGTGAATAACCTTGGGAGCCTAATTGTTTAAAATATAATATCCGGCCTCTGGGTCAGAACTGGCCCTTCTGTTCCGGACACCAAGAGCTACAAATCTTGTCTCACATCCGCTCCTGCTGCAGGCTGGGCTGGCCCCCCCTAGAACGGAATCGGGGAGGGGAGACGGACACACACGGCCCAGGCTCCTTGAAAATATAGAAACATGATAACCTGAAAGTGCAGCCCGGTCCAAACTGCACGTTGGGAGGCAAATGTTTAATTTCAAAACCTGTTATTTGCCCTATAAACGTGGCCCTTATGGGGATGGTCAGGTACAAGTCTCACCTGAGCGGAGGACGCTCTGCCCAGGCCTCTCAGTCAGGACTCCCGCCTGGCTGTTTCCATGGGGCCTCCCTGGCTGAGGAGGTTTGATGTTGCAAGTACTGGGTTTGATGTAACTTTGCTTCTTTCTCATTTATTGTGTACTGTTACCTTCGTCTTGTATAGATTCCTTTCCTCCTCTGCTTTTATTAGGCTTCTGTAATAATAATAATATTAAGTTTTCTTTTCTTTTTGAAACCAAACCATGCCTATTGTGACTCCTTTGTGCAGAACATAAATATAGATGCAAAAGTCCTTGACAAAATACTAGCAAACTGAATCCAACCATACATTTAAAAATTTATCATGATCAAATGGGATTTATTCCTGGGTTGAAGGGTGGTTCAATATTTACAAATCAATCAACGTGATACAGCACATCAGTAAGAGAAGGGGTAAGAATCATATGATCATTTCAATAGACACAGAAAAGGCATTTGACGAAGTACAACATTCATTCATGTTGAAAACCCTCAACAATCATACACAAAAATAAATTCAAAATGGATTAAAGACCTAAATGTGAAACCTGAAACCATAAAAATATTAGCAAAGAACACAAGCAGTAACCTCTTTGACATCAGCCTTAGCAACTTTTTTCTAGATATGTCTCGGCGCAAGGGAAATAAAGGCAAAAATAAACTATTGGGACTTTATCAAAATAAAAAGCTTCTGCCCAGCAAAGGAAATGACCAACAAAACTACAAGGCAACTTACTGAATGGGAGAAGGTATTTGCAAATGACATATCCAATAAAGGATTAGTATCCAAAATACATAAATATCTGTTATAACTCAAAATCCCAAAACACAAATAATCTGATTAAAATGGACAGAAGACATGAACAGGCATTTTCCCAGAGAAGACATCCAGATGGCCAACGGACAGCTGAAAAGATGCTCAACATTACTCATCATCAGGGAAATGCAAATCAAAACTACAATGAGAGATCACTTCACACCTGTCAGAATGGCTAAAATCAACAAACAAGAAACAACAGGTATTGGCGAGGATGAGCAGAAAAAGGAACCCTCAAGGTGCCTGGGTGGCTCAGTGGGTTAAGCCGCTGCCTTCGGCTCGGGTCATGATCTCAGGGTCCTGGGATCGAGTCCCGCATCGGGCTCTCTGCTCAGCAGGGAGCCTGCTTCCCTCTCTCTCTCTCTCTGCCTGCCTCTCCATCTACTTGTGATTTCTCTCTGTCAAATAAATACATAAAATCTTTAAAAAAAGGAAAAAAAAAAAAGGAACCCTCATGCACTTCTGCTGGGAATGCAAGCTGGTGCAGCCTCTGTGGTAGACAGTATAGAGGTTCCTCAAGTTAAAAATAGAACTACCCTATGAGCCAGGAGCTGCACTTCTGGTATTGGATATTTACTCAAAGAATACAAAAACACTAATTCATAGGGATACATGCTCCCTGATGTTTATAGCATCATTATTTACAGTAGCCAAGATATGGAACCCGTCAAGTGTCCACCAGTTAATGAATGGATAAAGAAGTGGTATGGACATAAATGGAATATCAATCAGCTATGAAAAAGAATGACATCTTGCCATTTACAATGACATGAGTGGAGCTAGGGAGTATAATGCTAAGCAAAATAAGTCAGAAAAAGACAATACCATATGATTTCACTCATATGTGAAATTTCAGAAATAAATGAACAAAGGGAAAAAAGGACAAATCAAGAAGCAGACTCAGAGAGAACAAATTGATGGTTACCAGAGGAGAGGTGGGTAGGGGTTGGGCAAAATAGGTGATTGGGATTCAGGGGTACACTTGTGATGGGCACCAGGTAATGCGTGGAATTGTTGAATCACTATATTGTACACCTGAAACTAATTTTAACACTGTAGTTAACTGGAATTAAAATAAGTACTTAAAAACAAGGGGGAAAAGTCATCTTCTTGGGGACAACTTCTTCAAAATTACTGTTCCCCTCCATTCTCTAGCTCCCTAGTCGGATTTACAGGCCACTGTTGCAGTTAGAAGCATCTGGTATACTTTGTTCACCTCACTCATCTTTTTTTTATGATCGTCTTTTCCCATCATTAGAATGTGTGCTCCATGGATACAGGGAGTTTTTCTTCCTCTTCTTTTCATCACTGTTTTTATGTTGTCTGGCAAGAGTGGATAGTAATTTGTTGGATGAATGAATGAGTAAGTGAGATTGCCTATTATTCCTTTTTTCAATCAAAATAATGGGGCTATCTTGTTATTTGATACAGAGGTTTTGTTTTTTATTATAGAAATTCTCAAACATGTAAAAGTAGAATATATAACATACCTCTCACGCTGATTGAACAAATATCAATACAAGTGTGACCAGTTTGGTCTCATCTATATTTCCACCGTTCCCTGTACCTCCCAGCAGTTTAGTCTGAAGCAAATCCCAAATATCATATCATTTTAATTTATAAAGATTCCATTATGTATCTCTGAAAGATGAGGAGTCCTTTAAAAAGAACACAATTTCATCACACCTAAAAATTAATTTCTTAATATCATCATATAATCAGTGTTTACAATTTCCCAACTGTGCTATAAATGTTTCCATTTTGTTTTTCACTTTTGTAGTTTGAGTTAGGCTACAAATGAAGATATTCTAATTTCTTAGAGATCTATTAGGATATTCTGATTTGTTGATATGCTTCTTCTATTCTTCATTCTTCCTTTATATTCTGCAAGTTTTTGGTTGAAAAGCCAGCTCCGTAGTACTAATTTCTCATAAATATATTGCATTATCTCATAGTCTGGATTTTACTGATTGCATGGCTGCATTCCTGAGTGTCCTTTAATGTGTTCCTTTGTCCCCTGAGTCACCCGTAAACTGGTAGAAGCTTGGTCACATTTTGGTTCTTCTGTTTTTCTCAGACCTGCTTTACTGGTGGTATTTGTACTTGTAATAGAAGGAACAGTCTCTTGTTTTCTCTCTCTCTCTTTTTAGGGGTGATGATTATTGCCTAAATCTAGTAGTTGAGTAGTATTTGTAAAATAGTAACATTCCCCCCCACCACCCCTTTTTAGTTGAAATACTTACACAAAGAGAAGTCCTTCCCTATTCACCCCACATCAACTATCTGGTTTCACTGATCATTTAGGAAAAGAGAGAGAAATGTTTCATTTATCTGTTTTCACATTAACGATTTGCATGGCTCCTAGCATCTTCCAAAGTTGACCAATGAGTTTTAGTTATTTTAATACCAGTATGAATAATAGATACACACATTTTTATGTGTTTTAATCTACTTTAGTAGTTATCTCTATTGTTGCTCAAATCATCCTCTTTGGCCGTTGAAAGATAGATTTCTGAATGGTACGGACACAATTCCAATGGTCTGTGATACCTTCCTTACTCTCTGGTATCACAATATGAAAAGTTCTAAGCTTGCCTTGTACATTATTCCTGCCCTAGACCTGAACTAAGAAATTTATCCAGAGAGCCCTGATTTCTTTTGTGAAAAGTACTGTTTAAAAACCACAATCTTAGTACCCCTGGTGCCGCACTAGTACTAGGTCACTGTGCAGTGAAGAATTAACTTAGCAGGTCTGGGTTATCTAAACCCTGCACATTTCAAAGAAAGGTTTGGCGGGTAGCCAATTCCTGGGAGATAACCTCTAAGCCCTTGGACTATCCCACCTGATAAGAGTGTTTATCTAGGACCTTGGGCTATACCAGGTGCTCTATGCTAGCAACATGATTTATGCAGGCAGGGGTCCTGGGGTCACACTGTGTCAGTTGACCTCAGGAGGGTCTTGACAACATGACTGAAGCCCTAATATAAATCCTAACAAGATCTGAGTAAGATTCTGGGGTTGGCAATACTCTGTGCATGTTGCTACACGTCACTGCTGGGAAAATTAAGTACTGTCTCTGTGATTCCCCCCGCCAGGGAAGGGACAACTGCAGGCTTGTTCTGGTCTCTCCTGGTCCCCGCCCTATGTGCCTTGATCCACTGCTGACTTCACTCTGTAATCTCTTAGCAGAAGAAACTGTGAGTACAACAGCTTTGCTGAGTTCTGTAAATTTTTTTTAGAGAACCCATCAACCTGAGCTTGGTCTTGGTGACGCCCGAATACAGTCAGAAACTCTATCTGGACCTTTTCAGTAGATACAACTGGAGAATATATATTTTTAAGATCAAATACATCATGATTTCACACTATATTACAAAGTGCAGGTCCCCAGGCTTTTACTTAACCTCACTAATCCTGTATCTGTATCTCCCTTCAACCATGCCAGAAACATCCGGTTCTAAATGAAAACAAATTTTCATTTCTCTTTACTCTTCCAATAAAACAAACTCAAAATAGCAGCACTAAATCTACTAGCAACACTATAATTATTGAGAAGAGTTTAAGGTTTTGTTTTTGTTTTTAAGGTTTTGTTTTGTTTTGTTCTTAGGGTTGGTTCCAGTGGGAAGACATGGTCAAATTACTATTTTAAAGTCACTCAAAATAGTTCATCTCTGTGCAATCACACGATTAACTGGATATGCAGATATTATCACTTGTATTTTATTTTCTCTTTTTAGGAGTTTTTATTTAATTTTGTTTCATAATTTTGTGAAGTACTTGTGCTTCTAAAGACAACTCTTCATACTATTTTTTAAATTTTTTTAAAGATTTTTATTTATTTATTTGACAGAGATCACAAGTAGGCAGAGAGGCAGGCAGAGAGAGAGGGGGGAAGCAGTCTCCCTACTGAGCAGAGAGCCCAATGCAGGGCTCATTCCCAGGACCCTGGGATCATGACCCAAACATAAGGCAGAGACTTAACCCACTGAGCTACCCAGGTTCCCCTTTTCATGCTATTTCAAGAAGACCCTCTCTCTACCCCTCTATATAACCATTTTTAAATTTACTACTATTCTGTTAGTGGTTTTTAGTACATGAGCAAATACATACATGTGTATATGTACATCTGTATCTATATCAACATACAGATATACGCAACCCCCCCCCTTTCTAAAATAAACGGTAGCCCACTTTACATGTTTTTCTTCATTCTGCCTTTTCTACTTAACAATATAACCTAGAGATTGCTGGACTGTAGGATTTAGAGATACTCCTCATACCTTTTTACACCATACTATATTTCATCATGCAGCTGAAGCCCTTTTTACTTAACTATATTCCTACTGATTCAGGCTATTGCTAGTCTTATTATTAGATAATGCCCTAATAGTACCTTGGGCATACATCTTGTCATGTTGTTGTTAGTGTGCTTTCAGGATAGTGTCTTGACTCTAGATTCCTAAAATACTGATTTGCAGTGTAATTACTGGGCCGCATGGTATGCATCTGTTTACTGTTGCTGAATATTGCCAGTTTCTCCTCCATCAGAACTCCTGGGCCGTTTGGCATGCCTACCAGCAAGGTACGTGGGTGCTGCTTTCACCGGACTCCCCAGCGGTGTTTATGGTCCAAAGTTTGGATTCTTGCAGATCTTACAGGTGGTAAATATTTCTTGGTGTAGTTTTAATTTGCGTTTAGCTTACTGTGAGTGACATTGAATATATTTTTGCATGGTTAAGGGTAGTTTTCACTCTCTTTCTCTGTACTGACTGTTCCTATCTCTGATCATGGATTTTTCAGGGTTTTCCTGATGTTTCAAATTATTATCTTTCTGCTAACAAAGACTCAAATTTTAACAAGAATAAGATACACTAAAGGAATCTTAAGTCCTGGTAAAACTGCAGTTGGAGGTGGTATTTACAAATATTTTAAAATACGGATTAGGGTTCTGAATTATGAGATTAATAATCTTGGGTTTCTTGGGTGTTTGCATCAACTTCATTTACTCGTTAACTGACATTTATTGAGCACATGTTATATCCATACACTGTTCTAGGCACTGGAAATCCAACAACGAGCTTACTTTCCTACCTGAGGGAGCTAATGAAGAAGGAAATCACATGATTTTTCTGATTCCGGCTGAAAGATTCTCCCTAAGAGAATATACTCTTGGTTTACATGATTTTCTCCATGCTTCCATCTCTGATATCTGGAAATTTGGGGTCATCCCTCCTAATGAGTCAAAAACGGTGGTAAGTCTTTTGCCATCGAGATGACTGTTAGGCACCTCCTTTGGTCTCAGAGGCTTCTTTTCTCAATGAAGGAAAAAAACTCCACCGATCTTACGACTGCTGAGTCACATTGCCAAAGCCCCTGGTTTTCAGATCTTCCTGGGTTATTTCCACTGCATCCACATTGTAGAGAAGTTAAGGGAGCAAAACTAACACAAATGCAACCCCCATCTGTTTGTCCCCATCTGGTCTAGAGAATAACTCCAATTAATGAGGTCTTGGGCACTTTTTGGTGGTGGCATTGTTTTGCCTGACTCTTTCCCTGTCTCCACCCTAGGTGCCAAGACACAGCTCTCCTGAGTCATGGAATGGGTTCAAAGGAACTGCAAGATGTTTTTAATTTCATAAGGCAGATAATAAAAACGAGTTAGAGAAAGTGGGAACAGGAAGAGAAAAGCAACATGCTGGGAGAGGAGGAAGGCCACTCTGAGCTGATAAACCATATCGAGTGTTCCTGAATTCAGGGAATGACTAAGGCCCATGGCATGTAGCCTTAAGCAACTAACATATTGTTCAAGGGTTCTGGATCTCTCTCTGAGGAGAAGGTTCTATAATAAAGCTCAGGACACAGAGTTAGACTTCAGTTTGGGCCCCAGCTCTGTCACCAACCAGCTGCCTGAATCCTTGACAAGTCACTTCAATTCTTCGGAACATCAGTTTCTTCTGAGGTAGCGTGGCTATCTGGCTGACAGTGCAGCTGCGAGGGTCAAAATGGGTCATGTCTTTGAATATGCTTTACAAAGTTCAGAACTATTTTTTTTAAAGATTTATTTATTTATTTGAGAGAGAGCATGCAGAGGGGGCAGAGAGGGGGGGGGAGAGGGGGACAGAAACCCAAGCAGACTCCCCACCGAGGGCGGAGCCCCATGGGCTGGATCCTATGACCCTGAGATCACAACCCCAGCTGAAACCACGAGTCAGGCACTCCACCACCTGTGCCACCCAGGCACCCCCATTCATGAACTTATGATACACAGGCTGAAAAGGGATGATGCCTGAGGCTGAAGGATAAAGAGGCTCCCTGGGAAGAATTCTCTTCAATGTCTGCTGTTGGGAACACTGGACATGCTAAAGAAGGCACCTGGACTGCTTTCTCACACCACACACAAAAATAAACTCAAAAGGAATTAAGGACCTAAATGTAAGACCTGAAGCCATAAAAATCCTAGAGGAGAACACAGGGAGTAATTTCTTTGACATCAGCTGTAACATTTTCTAGATGTATCTCCTGAGGCAAGGGAAACCAAAGCAAAAATAAACTATTGGAACTACATCAAAATAAAAAGCTTCTGCAGAGCAAAGGAAACAACCAACAAAACTAAAAGACAATTTACTGAACGGGAGAAGATATTTCCAAATGACATATCTGATAAAGGATTAGTATCCAAACTATATAAAGAGCTGATACAACCCAACATCTGAAAACCAAATAATCCAATTAAAAAATGGTCAGAAGACATCCAGATGGCCAACAGACACATGAGAAGATGCTCAACATCACTGATCATGAGGGAAATGCAAATCCACCTCACTCCTGTTGGAATGGCTCAAATCAAAAGCTCAAGAAACAAGTGTTGAGTTCAGTAACTCATCAGTTGCATATAATGATGATATACTATAAGTTGGCTAATTGAATTTAAATTTTTAAATAAAGGGCACCTGAGTGGCTCAGTGGGTTAAGCCTCTGCCTTCAGCTCAGGTCATGATCTCAGAGTCCTGGGATTGAGTCCCGCCCACATCGGGCTCTCTGCTCAGCAGGGAGCCTGCTTCTCCCTCTCTCTCTGTCTGCCTCTCTGCCTACTTGTGATCTCTCTCTCTCTCTCAAATAAATCAATAAAATCTAAAAAATAAATAAATTAATTAATTAAAAAAAAAAAAGAAACAAGTGTTGGCGAGGGTTTGGAGAAAAGGAACATTCATGCCCTGCTGGTGTGAAGGCAACCTGAGGCAGCCAATGTGGAAGACGGTAGGCAGGGTCCTCAAAATATTACAAATAGAACTACCCTTGGGGCGCCTGGGTGGCTCAGTGGGTTAAAGCCTCTGCCTTTGGCTCAGGTCATGATCCCAGGGTTCTGGGATCAAGCCCCATGTCGGGCTCTCTGCTTAGCAGGGAGCCTGTTTCCTCCTCTCTCTGCCCGCCTCTCTGCCTACTTGTGATCTCTGTCTGTCCAATAAGTAAATAAAAAATCTTTTAAAAATAGATCCAGTAATTGCACTACTGGGTATTAACCCCAAAAGTACAGAACACTAATCTGAGGGACTTTTGTACCCCTGTGTTTATTGCAGCATTGTTTACAATAGCCAACTCTGGAGGCAGTCCAAGTGTCCATGAACAGATGAATGGTTAAATGTAATGGAATATTATTTAGCCACGAAAGAGAATGAAATCTTGCCATTTGCAACAACATGGATGGACCTGACCTAGCAGGTGCAATGCTAAGTGAAGTAAGTCAGTCAGAGAAAGACAAATACCATATGATTTCATTCATATGTGGAATTTAAGAAGCAAAATAAAAAGAATTATAGGATTGTTGCCAAAGAAGTCAGCTAGAAAGAGACTCCAAAGGCCAAAATCTGGGACTAGTTGAGCATCAAAATAAGTAATGACAACAAGGGATTATAACCCAGGAGATAAAATAGAAATAAAATAGAGCCCATAGAGATTTAATCAACTGATGAGTAAGTTAAAACTCTGATGAGAAATGGGATGTTTACATGGTCTCTAAAAACCTCTCAGAAAAAGAAGTTACAATAGCAATAGCAACAGGAAAACGAGTAACTTTAGAATGGAGAAAACTTGCAGGCACCGCTTTCATCCAGTGACCAAAGTTCACATGATCAGTAATAGGGAAATTAAAGTCCTGGGCCACCCCATAGGATCAACCAGAAGAACACAGCTTCATTTCTGCGATGCTCTCCTTAAAAACACATGAGTTTAATCATGAAGAAATAGTAGACAAACCCAAATTGAGAGACTTTCTATACAATACAGACAGAGATAGGACATGTAACTAGATGCAAGGAATAATTCTGAACTAGATGCTCTTGCTCTACTGGATATTACGGGCTAATGGGGTCTAAGGGTATTGATGCTGATTTCCTGATATTGATGACTGTATTGCAGTCAATTAGGAAAATATCCTTATAGGAAGGAAATGTACATGAAGTATTCTACATATATAATTCGCATTCAGGGTGATGGAGCATTGTGTTGGAATTCTCAAATGGTTCAGGAAAAAAAGTCCTTTGTATTTTACTTAAACATTTTTTGTAGGTTTGAGATTATCTCAAGAAAAATAGTGGAAGGAGAAAAAATCCAGTGGAGGGATACCATAGCATCCCACCACCTTCCTGTGTATGTGTGGCATCTCCAGGCGCACCATTCCTAGAGCCTTTCCCAGTCAACGGTGGCGCGGTCGCAGGACCAGCCATCTGAAGAACCAATCCCCCGTTTTCTGGAACTGGGAAGACATTGAAAGGCCCTTGTTCTTCCCACCCTCAAAGTAGGATATGAGTGTTTCTAAAATTCCTTATTTGGAACTTGGACTCTCTTCAGTTCATCTCTGAATGAGCTTTAACCCTTTTAGAAGTAGAACGCATCTCTCTTCACCCTCTAAGAAGGTGCGGGGGGTACAGAGGGGAGGGGGTGGAGAGAGTCAGAACTCGGTAAAAACAGGAAACCCATAACTGCTTACAGGTGAAGACAGATGTGTGGGTTATTCTTCATTTGCACCTCCCCCTCTCCCGACCTTCTCTTTCCCTTTCTTCCTCGATTTTTACTCCAAGAGGCTGATCCCCACAGAAGACATGACCTGATGGGCAGGGTGGAGACTGGTGTTTCCTCCCCTGCCCGCTCCCCACATCGGTGCTGCTGTTCTGACCCTGGCATCTCTCTGTGACTCCACCTCCCATTGGAAACCCCTTCCCCTGTCTCTGGCTCCTACTGGGTCCTGGAAGGGTTCGCCCCCTTCTCTCCCCTTGTTCTTTTGGGCATTGGGAAGGTGGTGGCTTTCCCAAATGTGAGGAATAGGCTTTTCCACAATAAAAGACAAGGCCTGGGCTGTACATGGTGGCCTTAATAAAAAAGCTACATATACTGCACGAGTACCTTCTTTTCATTCAAGAAGTGGCTTCAAGTTAAGTGATTTCAAGGATAAATCCAGTTTGTTTCAGGTTAGACTTGGGGAAGCTGTGAGAACAGAAGAGGAAACAGTGGAGGTGTACTAGGTGGTTTGATGGTTCAATATAGTCACTGCTTCTCCTTGAGAAGGGCGGTGGGCCCCTGTTCTGATGACATGTGACTTGCTCCGGGCCACAAAGTAGGAGCAGAAGGAACGGAACCCCTGGCCAAGCGAAGTTTCATGAGTCTTCTCAAAGTCCCACCTTTTCTTTTCTCTCTGCTATGAGATGCACCTTCCTAAGGGCTGCGTTGATGTTCAGCCCGCATCCTGGAACGGGGAAGGCGTGGAGAAGGCTGAGCTAGAGGCAGCAGGTCGTGTGAGCAAGAAGTAACCCTTCATTGTCGTCCGCCACTGAGACTTGATGTCGTCACCAGGACATAAGTTGGCTTACGCCGATGAATACGAAAAGACAGCTTGCATTGATAAATAAATAAATAAATAAATAAAAAGGAAAAATTGTTTTTTAAAAAAAGCATGAGCTGAGGGTAAACCCACTTTGCACTATATCCTGGCTCTCTCCCACAACTGGAAGTCGGCCAGAAGAGAGCCAATCTCCGTGAGCAAACTCAAGAGCCAACAGCAGGTGTCCCCAAGTAGGTCCTTCCCCCCCGGACAGCACTTCCAGTAGGGATGAGGCGTCACCCTACAGGTGTTCAGGGCCCTGACCCAGAACCTCCAGGAATGAAGCAAGGCTGGTGAGTCTTTCACAATCGCCCCAGATGACATAATGCTTGGTGAGGCCCACCGGTGTAGAGAGGACATTTCCTTGAAGATCGCTGGCTTCCCTTGTTCCGAGGCCATGTTCAATAAGCAACTGAGGGCACAGTCGTCAGGGGGTGAGAATGCCTGGGGCAGGTCTGGTCGGCTTAACAGCAGCAAATAGCAAAGTGACATTCGGTGTTTATTCAGCTTGCTAACACTCACTGGGCCTCAGCTTCCTCGACTGTAAAACGGGAATAATAATAGCACCTAACTCCCAGAGTGAGGATTATGAGCTCTGTGGAAAGTGTCCGGAGCAGTGGCTGGCCCAGAGCAAGTGCTGTCTGAGTGTTCACTGTTAGTGTTGTACATCAGACTCTGTGAGGTTGGTTCATGTCACTCTGCCTTTGAAAGCCAGTGCTGCGGGGGCATGCACTAAAGGAACTGAAGAACAAGCCCATAAAGAGTGGACTGATTTACCAAGTTCATGGTACTTGGAAGGGACCTCTCCGGGCAGCCAGAGTCCTTCCTCAGGGGATAACACGCATGCCTCATCTCGCCATGGGCCGTGATATTTGAAGCTGTAAGTAAGGATTGTAAGAAAAACGGTTTCAAATGGCTAACAAGTGTCTAGCGCACGATCTTCCCTCAATGATGACCTTGGTGTCTCTCCTCAAGCATGCTAAGTCTTTGTACTGTCGGCCAGAAACCATGCATTGGAAGGGAATGCCCGACAGCCTAAGGAGACTGGGATCGCGGACTCTGACTATGAGAGAAACCGCAGTCATCTCATTCCCACGGTTTCTGCATTGAAATAAATTCAGCCTTACCAGCTGATCACGTGATCTGAGGCTCGTGTAGGAGAACCCCACACTGGGTATGGACCTGTCAGCACCACACCTTTTCCACTTGTAAAACCATTGGTTTTCCTTCAAGATGGAGACCAAACATCCCCTCCTCTTTGGAGCTTTCTTGAACTCCCTCAGGGTCCCTGCTGTGTTCCCGTGGTATCTTCTCCATCTCCCATAACCATGTTCCTGTCACCTCCATTAGACTTCAGCTCCTCCTGAGTAACGGTGTCTTGGTGACCTTTCTAGACTGTGCAGCCGGCACAAGGTCCGGCACATAGTAGGTGCTCATGAAAGATTTGTCATTAAATCAGTGCAACAGATCCTGATTGAACGTTATCGAATTAATGTGATGGGTACTGATTGCCCTGATTTCCTTACACGAGCCTGGCGCTAAGGCATGTGAACCTTCAGAGCCTTTCCAGAGCAGAGGAATAAGCCAGTCCAAACTGGGGGAGGTGGCCACCCCCCACCTCAGCTCTGTCAAGGGCATGCTTGGAGAACCTCGTGCCATGAGGACGAAGGCACTTCAAAGTAGGTAGAGGACCAGGAGATGACCTTGGGCAAGAAACGTTGACACCAAACAGTATTTAGTCAACAGACATTGTCCGGTGCCAGCAGGTGGAGGCCGTGAGAGAGATTCAGTGCCTGCCCTCACCAACCCTACAGGCCTAGGCGGAGACAGACCATGGGAATGACAGTTCTGCGTGACCGGTGTTGGGACTGGAAGGGGAAGGGACAGGGAAGGGCCTTTGAACGTGTGGCAGGAGAGACAGTGTCGGAGGCGAGAACCAGCTGTGGATCATGCTGCTTTGAGGAGGGAGAGCCACGTGTTCTGTCCCACGGCGGGAGCGGGCGCGTCGCCTCCTCCTCTCTCAGGAGGGGCCCGTCTGGGGCATCACTGGCAAGAGCCTCTCCACCCTCTTCCCTGGAGCCTGTGGACGGATCACCAGGCCCGCCGCCGCCCGTCTGACACTTTGCCTGGAATATCCCTCTGCTGCCGGGGAGGGTCCGTCCTGTCCCGGCCGCCCCCAGAGACAGCGCCTGGCCCTGCTGCGGCCACCGGCAATGGAACCCACAGATCTGACCTCTACTCCGCTCCCGCCCTGTCACCTTGCCTCGCCGCTCCTGGGAAGCAGAAGAGGCGTGCGGTAAGCAGACACAAGCCCAGGAGACGTGCGCGCTCCCTCGGGGTGAACACACCCCGCAGGAAAAAAGAAGTAAGAATATCCACTGACACTTATTATTACTGATAGCACTTGAATGAAGCAAAGAATTTAACAAAATATGTAAGATATATATGTGTGTATAAATATACTTTTTTTTTTTTTTAAATCACAAGTGGATGATAGATTTAAGAACTGCTTTTCTGATCATCCAGAAAAGACAACGACGTTTATTTAACAGGAAACTGCATTTGGGTGAGATTAGCCACAGGGCCACGAGCCCGAAGCAGGGACATGGCTCCGACAGTGGGCGACAAGACGGGCAAGCAGGGGGAGGGGGGAGTTGCGAGTCTACAAACATCAGAGAGACCAGAAAGGGGAAGGCGCCCAGATTCAGCTGGAGTGAGCCCGGCTGGGGGGCTCCTGGGATGTGGGGGGTGGGAATGGGGGAGGGGGAGGGAAGTGCAGCCCAGGCTGCGGCCCAGGGAGCTCAGACCTTGCTTGAGGGATGGGCTGATGCTCAGGTTAACTGCTCAGGAGCTGGAGACAAGGTGACAAGATTGTTCCCATGTGTGGGGGAGACCAGGGTCTGGTTATCGCTGGGATTTGAGACAGGCCAGTTGGGGCCGGTGGCGATGGAAAGCGCATCCGAGCCGGAGAGAGAAAGTGATGGGCCGCTGAGGAAGTGTGCAGGGGAGCTGAGCCGGCCCTCACGGAGGGTTTCGGGAGATGAGCTGGAAAGGGAGCTTGGGGCCAAAGTGGTCCCGAAGCAGGAGTTTTCACTTAGGTTTGATAAATCGTAGGGAGTCCTTCCCCGACTCATGTATCCAACAAGTATGTACCGTGTGCAACCCGTCCCCCCGCAGCGCCCCGGGGCTCCCCCAGGTGCCGTGTGTGTGTGTGTGTGTGTGTGTGTGTGTGTGTGTCGTGGGGAGCAGAGCCACTCCCGTTCTGCTGAGGCTGGGGCTGCCTCTGGAAACTTCGGGTCGCTCCCAACCAGGAGCCCCAGGCTCCGTCCTGTGCCTGGGGAGCCCTGCCAGCTACAGAGGTAGGTGAGGCTGCGGCCTGGTCCCGCCTGAGGGCCAGGCTGTGAGCCGGGCACGGCAGTAGGAAGGGGTCACGCTGCGGGGGAGGGCGCTTGGCAGGGTCAGTCACCGGTAAGGCCCCCTTAGCCAAGCCCTCCAGCAGGTGACGCAGGGAAGAAGCATCCCGTCCGTGGCCGGGATGGAGGGCGAGGAAAACGGAGCCAGGAGAGGGGGGGCAGGAGGCCGAGGAATGGATGCTAGTCCGCCCCACCTCAGCCTGCGGCGGGCTCGTCACCGGTCGGCGTGGCCAGGGGACCCCCGCCCCGTGCTCTTGCGGTCTTCCTGCCCGTAGTTGTCGTCCTCCTCCCGCTCTGTCTGAAGCTCCCTCACCTGCTCTGGAGGCTTCTGGTAGATCATCCGATTCCTGGGAGCAGTGAGGATGGAGGCAAGGGTTTGCCCTCACTCAGGCTGGGGAGCTGGGCCTAGAGCTCCTTAGGGGAAAAGCAGCCCTTGGACCTGCCGCCCCTACCCGTGCCGATGCGAAGGGCCCCCGGGCTGCAGGCTGGCTCCGAGTGGACAGGAGGTGGCAGCTAGGTGGCTCCTGAGCTCAGAGTGTTAGAGGGGCAGTCTGGTTCCACCAGAGCAGGAGGGACGAGCTCGGCCCCAGGCTGGCCCCCGGAGGCCACAGGAAGCCTGGGCAATCACGGGCCTTGCAGCCAAGTACCAGGGCTGCGAAGCCACTTGGGGGCAGCTGTCCCCACTGGCGGTGTGAGTGCAAAAGGTCACGAGGAGCGGTGACACTTGCCCCCACTCCTGCCCACAGGCTGTCCGCGAACACTCACGGCTTTGTGTCCTCAGCCTCGTCCTTCCCCCGGCAGCAGCAGCAGTAGATGACAATGCCCAGGACGATGAAGGCTGCAGCCAGGCCCCCCGCGATGCCCGCATACAAGGCCACGTTCATGGAAGCTGCAAGAGACAGAGCAGGGCAGCTGCATCTCCCGAGGCGTGACCTGAGCCCAGGCCTCTGGGGATGAGGAGCCATGGTGAGGGAAGCCTCTGGACGGGCCCAGCCTTCCTCCCAGCCCAGGGAGGGCTGCCAGCTCCCAGCAACACCCCGTGAAGGGCCTGGCCTTGCAGGGAGGAGACGGGGGTCTAGAGACACTCGTCAGGATGGAGTGGGCGCAAAGACACCCAGGCTAATAGATCGGTGTCCCAACTCTCCCTGGGTGACCCAGGCTCCTAAAAAGTCCCCAGCTGTCTGCCATGCCAGCTCTGGCTCTAGCCTGTCCTTGAGCGGGTGCTGGGGACCCGCCCCAGAAACTAGGGTCCAGACTCTGTGGCAGCTGACTCTGGACGCTTCCCTTATGCCCACTGAGTGGCCCTAAAGGCAGGCAGGGCTGAGCAGGTCTCCAGAAGTCAGTCTGAGGCTCTGCTTCCCAAGAACCAAGGGAACTGGCCTGACCTCTAGGCAGGGGAGCATCCGACAGAGGTCACCCCAGGTTACCCTGCCAGCTGGTAAACCTACAGAGGCTCCCCAATTCACCACCACCAGGTCTCCCTCAGCTGTCTCTCTGGACCCCGCACCAGTGACCTGGCCTCCGTCAGACCGAGGCTGACCCACCCTGCCCCCAACCCACTCTTACGAAGTCTGATGGCCACGGTGATGTTACAGAACTCGGTCCCCACCTCATTGCTGGAGGTGCAGATGTAATAACCCGACATGTCCGTGGAGATGTTCTTCAGAGACAAGATCTGGCCTGCGACTGAGAAGGAAGAACAGGGGAACGAGGCACCACTGGTCGGTGAAACACCGAGACACCTGGAGGCCCGAATTCCCAGGAGGACACAAGCACGGCCGTTGACCTCGTCTATGTGGAGAGAGCGTCCGCCTGGAGGCCTCCCAGGACGACAGCAGGCAGGTCGCACAACCCTGCAGTGCTTAGAACGGAGTCAGGCCCCTGGGTTTGAAGCCTGGTTCTGCTAGATTAATTTTGTGACCTTGGCCCAGGAACTTAGCTTCCCTGAACCTTAGCTTCTGTATTTATAAATAACAAGAGTCCGTGTGAGGCACGGCAAGAGGGAGCATGAAGCGAGGCAGTGATCAGTGCAGGCCAGCCTGAGAACACGCGACCTGTCGCACGTGCACGGGAAACATAAAATGCATATGTATTACCTCAAAGTGCTTTCTAACGAGAAGGTATGGTCATAACCACTTTTCTGCTCTTTGGAACCTGTGTCCTTGAGCTTGGACTCGTGGAAGAAGTCTTTGAGAAATCGAGACCAGTCCAGCGTCCTCATGAGAATCCTTCCTGCTAAACCTGAGATCCGATGAATTTCTCTACCTTGAAAGCGAGAGCTTCATGCTCAGATGTCTTTAGATGCTCTGTCCTCAAAGACGCTTTGTCACAACTGCTGTTTTGAGTGGAGAGTTAGACACCTCTGCCTCTGTCTGCAGCAGAGGGGGCCTCGTGAGATCCTGCTGCACCAGGCAGCTGGATTTCATCCAGGGGAGATGCTGGACCCGGCAGGTGGGACCCAGTCACAGCACGGCTCAGACATTCCAGAAGTGGCTCCTAATCTTCAGGAACGAGTCCAGGCTTCCTCCGACTCCCTTATTTCCCTTAGTGTTATACCCTCGAGCTCCATGTTGTTGCAAATGTCAAGATTTCCCTCTTTTTTATGGCTGAATAATATTACATTGCATACACATAACACCTCTCTATCCATTCGCCTGTGGGTAGACACTTGGGCTGCTTGCGTATCTTGACTCTGTAAATAATGCTGCTATATGGGGTGCCCGGGGGGCTCAGTCGGTTAAGCCTTTGCCTTCGGCTTGGGTCATGATCTCCAGATTCTGGGATCAAGCCCCGCATCCGGCTTCCTGCTCAGCGGGGAGTCTGCTTCTCTCTCTCTCTCTCCCTCTGCCCCTCCGCACTGATCATTTTCTCTCCCTCTCTCAAATAAATAAATAAGTAAAAATCTTTTAAAAAAAATAATGCTGCTATAAAGGGATGCATGTAAACCTTTAAATTTGTGCTTTTGTATTCTTTAAGTAAATACCCAGTAGTAGGATTACTGGATCAGAGTGTAATTCTGTTTTTAGCTTTTTGAGGAACCTCCATACTATTTTCCACATATGTGGAATTTAAGAAACAAAAGAAATGAACAAAGGGGAAAAAAGAGACAAATCAAAAAATAGATGCTTAACTCGAGAGAACAAACTGATGGTTACCGTAGGGGAGCGGGTGGGGCATGGGTTAAACAGGTAATGGGGGTTAAGGGGTGCCCTTGTGATGAGCACAGGGTGATGTATGGAAGAGTCACTATCCTGCACAAGCAGAACTAATATTACATGGTGCGTTAACTAATTGCAATTAAAATAAAAAGGTAAAAAACCCGAACAAATCCAAGCTTCTGAATAGTATCACAGGGTTACAGATCTGGTCCTACGCTTACCTTAGCTTTGTCTCTGGCCAGTTCCCCACTGTGCGGCCACTCCACCCCGCAGCCCCCACCCCCGCCACGGCCTCCAGTCTCTTGCCTAATTGCATCTGGTGTGGGTTTCCCTTGTCTGGATGTGCTCCTCCCTATCCTTCCTCAAATGTGCGGTCCTGTGATTTTTGTCAGCAGTCTTGTCTGGGAAGTGGAACAAATACTCAATCTCCAAGGTCACAGAGGTAACCAGAGGCTTGGAGAAATTAAGGTACTTGCCAAATGTCACAAAATTAAGAAATGATAAAGCATAACCAAAATGCTGTTTTAGGTCTAGAACTCTCTGGAGCAGTTGACAATTTTCCATTTTCCTACGTATCATAAAAAACAACGTAGGTTCATTATGAGAATGTGTCCATGACACGAAGCTATTACTTGCAGTCGGTTGAGTGGAGAAAGCCTGAGGGGCCTGATCGCGATAGCCCTGCACAAGACGAAGACAGTTTCCCCCCCCTCTTCACGCGGGGACAGACAAGAAACCAGGGTGGTCACAGGTAATCAGTTAGAAACAGAAATGCTACTTGAGCTTATGGCAAGGGAGTTTAATCTTATCTGAAGGGTCAGGGAAAGCCGGTATAAAGAACAAAGAATGAAAAAACCATCCATAATTTCACCAGCTAGAAATACCAGCTGATGATTTGGGTTATTTTCTTCCTATCTTTCCCTATGTACTTTCTTCAGATTGTTCCCTTGAAACCCACAGCTGTCTTTATTTTCTCGATGCTCTTTTTCTATAAAATGCTACTGCTTCTACCCTAGAATTTCACGCCTCAGAATGTTTTCTGGAATATTGCTTACCTGTGACAGTAACATATGGTACTAAAAAAGCAGTCCATGACCAAAGCAAAATTTGAAATCCGTGAAAGAGGGTTAAATACACTTTTTAACAACAGAACTCTCAGAGCTTCTAAGGTGTTAATAAGCACTGCGTGTCCCTAAATGGAGATGATAGTATAATGGTCTTCTTTTCTTTTTAATTTTTTAAAAATTAAAGTTAGCTAACATACAGTGTATTATTACTTTCAGAGGTAGAATTTAGTGACTCATCAGTTGCATATAAAAGCCAGTGCTCACGAAGTGCCCCCAACGCCACCACCCAGCCACCCCATCTCTCCACCCACCTCCCTCCAGCAGCCTTCAGTTGATTTCCTGTCGTTAGGAGTCTCGTAACTCCCTGTTTCTTTCTTTTTTTCCCAAAGATTTTATTTGTTTGTTTGTTTGTTTGTTTATTTGAGAGCACACAAAAGCAGGGGGAGCAGGAGAGGGAGATGCAGACTCCCCGCTGAGCAAAGAGCCCAATGTGGGGCTCGATCCCAGGACCCTGTGACCATGACCTGAGCCAAAGGCAGAGGCTTAACTGAATGAGCCACCCGGGTGCTCCTTCTCTCCACTTTTATCTTATTTTTCTTTCCCTACCGCTAGTTCATCTGTTTGGTTTCTTAAACTCTAGATATGAGTGAGATCATGTGGTATTTGTTTTTCTCTGGTTGACTTATTCCGCTCCGCATAATACCCTCTGGTTCCATCCACCTTGTGGCAAATGGCAAGATTTCACTTGTTTTCATGGCTGAGTAATATATATCACATCTTTTTAAAGAATCATTTTTTAAATTTAAATTCTATTGATTAACAAACAGTGTATTATCAGTTTCAGAGGTAGCGCTCAGTGATTCATCAGTCTTCGAGAACACCCAGTGCTCGCGGCCCTGGGCCCTCCTTATCATCCATCACCCAGTTACCCCATCCCCAACCCCATCCCCTCCAACAGCTCTCAGTTTATTTCCTATCATTAAGAGTCTCTTTATGGTTTGTCTTCCTCTCTGATTTTATTTTTCCTTCCCTTCCCCAATGCTCCTTTGTTTTGTTTCTTAAATTTCACATATGAGTGAAGTCACGTGATGTGTCTTTCTCTAGACTTACTTTGCTTAAGGTGATGCCCTCCAGTTCCGCCCACAGCATTGCAAGTGGCAAGATACCATTTTTGTGATGGCTGAGGAATATTCCATTATATATATGTATGTATCTGTGACACTGGATTCAAGCCCCTGGACCCCCCACCTTCCAAACGGTAGCTGCTCTTCTACTTGTAGACTGGCAATATTTGTTTACTCAGAAACTCCGATCGAGGTTTCGGGTGTTCCAAATGATTTGAGAACTATCTAGTTGTATTCGAGGGATGAGACAAACTTAGGGTCCCCCGGCTCCTCTACCATCTTAACTCCTTCTCCCTGACAGTCTTATTTCCTAAATGAACTGGATTTTTCTTTTAAGAGGCATCTTGGGGCACCGGAGTGACTCATTCTGTTGAGCACCCAACTCTTGATTTCGGCCCAGGTCATGATCTCAAGGTTGTGAGATAGAGCCCTGCATCAGACCCCACACTCAGCACCGAGTCTGCTTGGGATTCTCTCTCTCCCTCTCCTTCTGACCCTCCCCTGCTAACTCGCTCTCTCTCTCAAATAAATAAAATCTTTTAAAAAAAATAGAGGCATATTGAAGGAACACACTTTGGGAAATGTTCTAAGACCCTGGAATACATATGGGGATTCTAGCCCTCACCAGATTCCTACTCCTCTAGAGCGTGTGAGATTCCGCCCATGTGTAACGTGTCCAGGGCGCAGCGCACACATCAGGACAGGACTTCAGACGGCCTCCAGGGCCTTTCCGGTTATCAGAGCCCAGCTTGGGACTCTTCCCCAAAGGAAACAGGGGATATTAAAGAAGCTGGTCTGGAATTAACCAGTGCATCTCTCGTGCTACCCGATCTGCTCGGATTCTGAGCGGGGGCTCCAAAGCCCCTTTCCTCTTGGGAAAGGACCTAAAACATTTGCTGAAATCCAGGTAAACCTCATGTTTTCGCTGCAGTGGCGCCACCTCGTGGCCAACAGGAGGAACTACAGGACAGTCCGCCTCCCGCTTCCCTGGGCTGGTCCAGCTGGGGAGAGATTTCCCCACCGAGAAGCCCTGGTCTCCCAGAGGCACGGGTGTCAAATTGGCAAGACTTAACTTTCCTGTCCCCGGCGCTCGGGATCCCAGAAGTACTCTCCTTCCTTCTTTGATATCCAAATTCCTAGTCTTTCAGTGCATGAAGTTAGCTGGCTTACAAAGGATGCCTAGAACTATCACCCGGGGCGGAGGGGGTCTCCTCTTTGCTCTTTACAGCCTTCAGGGAGGGTGGTATGCTGGTCGTCCTAGGTTTTCAGAGGAGGATACTAAGGGTCAGAGAGGCTGTGAGTGACTTACAGCCACTAAGTGGAGACGTCGGGACTGAAATTCTTATATACTGATTCCAGATTCCCTGTCCCTTTCCCTGCTGGATTGCTGCCACCGATGACTTAGTGGAAGGAAGCAATCTCTACTGTCTTCAGACAGAGGAGGGCGGAGGAACCCGACTCTCAAACTGTGCCCTATGGACGGAAATGTTTCAAAAATCAGAACTGGGTTTGCTCCTACTCTGGGGCTCGATAGGCAGGTGGAGTCCAGAGCCTCCGAGGACAAGCCGCCTCCATCCCAACACCGGGCGCAGGCATGCGTTGTTTCACCATTAACCACGCTCCTGGCTGCCATGCCCAGATCTGGACTCTGACTCTGAGCACAACTTTTTTTTTTTTTTTTTAAGATTTTATTTATTCTTTTGATAGAGAGAGAGAGAGCATAAGCAGGCAGCAGGCAGGGGTAGAGAGAGAGAAGCAAGCTCTCCACTGAGCGGGGAGCCTGACTCGGGTCTCAATCCCAGGACCCTGGGATCATGAGGTGAGCTGAAGACAGACGCTTAACCAACTCAGCCACCCAGGCGCCCCACTCCGAGCAAATCTTAACTTGGAGCAGGATGACGTTCTTCCAAAGTATGTATTAGCGTCTCCCCATGACCTTCTTTCGTGTCCTCAGGTTTCTCCTCTTTTGAATCACTGGAGGATGAAGGATTGCCCTGGCCCAACGCGCAGGTTCTGCAGGAACCCGGTGGCTGCTGCTCTCACAGCAGTACCTCCCTCCTCCCTGCCAGCGCATGCTCCCTACCCTGGACGGCGCGGATACTCACCCCCCCCCCGGATATCTGTCACGCCCTCCCCACTCATCCTGAAGGATGCAGCTCACATACCACACAGCTAATAACACCGAGCCTCACGGAGTTCTAACTACCTACCAGCATGGTCTCCATGCCTTACATGGACTTTTATTTAATCTCAGGAACTCTATGAAGTACGTACTAGTTTTATGTCCATTTTACAGATGGAGAAACTAAGGCACAGAGGCTAAGTCTGTTGCCATGGTCACGTAGCTAACAAGTGGTAGGGCCAGGATTCAAGCCCACACCATGCTCTTAGCCAGCTTGTAGTGCCAGGTTGGGTGCCCCTCCTTGGAGAAACCTTTTATCCCTTTATGCATCCTCTGACTTACAACACCCTTGACTATAAAACTATGACGGCGTTCGCCATATAGCCTTCGGCCCTGGGTCTCTCTATACGTGCCTTGCTGGAAGAAAGGGTCGACCAACCATTGTCCATGGCAGACCTTGGTAACTATTGCTGGAGTCACTGGGTCATGCCCAGGCCAGACAGGAGGCACCTTAGACCCACAGGAGAGCTGCCAGGGGGTTTCCAGAAATTCCAGACACACTCGACAACAATTTTCCAGTCAGAAATTTGTAAACAAAACTGGAAACCTATTGAGATCCACAACATCCTTTCTAATTTACCTTGGAGTGAGAGGGTTCTGTTCTTGTTTTCTTCTTTCTACTTTTAAGTTCTCATTTGGCTCCCAAATGAGTGAAAGACAAACTGACAAAGTTCGTCCTGTTCGACCAAAGCCCCAGTCTGTACATTCCCCCTGTCGACCGACCCGGCCCCAGGAGGCCCTTCCCTAGCACACCCCACCCCACTTCTCACCCGTCTCCACCCACGGCTTCACCCGGCCCTGCCCACCTCCTCCTCACCCACACTGAGCGGAGAGACCCCAGAAGTTAAGCCAACCGACACCTCTCAGAACTTGTCTGTTCTGATCTCCAGGGGAACTGAGTGTGCCGGGGGTACTGGGGATCCGAGATGCCGCCTGAGGTGTCCCCACACCAGTGGACACCATGGTAATGACAGTAAGATATCTATATAGGGTTTTTTTTTTCAGTTTGTTTCCTGACCGAAGGTCAAATGCCAGCTGCCTGGCACAAAGCAGGTCTCCAGGCAACCAGAGCTGGACCTAACGTTTCCTTCCCTGAGAACAGGGGACCCTTATGGCAGACCTGCTCGTGCAGTTGGGTGTGGCCACAAACGGAGGGCATGTTTGGGAAGGTGGGGTTCTGCGGAGCCCGAGATGGACTAGGCTGGATAGGGAATGTGGATGGGAATTCTCGTCCTTGAGTGGAGCCCCAGCCCTGGACTTGAGGCCTCAGGTGTGTACTTCAGGACATGATCACAGGGCGCCTGGGGGGCTCAGCTGTTGAGCAGCTGCCTTCGGCTTGGGTCATGATCCCAGGCTTCTGGGGTCGAGCCCCACATCAGGCTCCCTGCTCAGCGGGAAGCCTGTTTCCCTCTCTCCCACTCCCCCTGCTTGTGTTCCCTCTCTCGCTGTGTCTCTCTCTGTCAAATAATTAAAAAAAAAAAAAAAAAAAAAAAGGACATGATCACAGTCAACATTAAAAGCACACTCAGTGCTTTTGCACAGAGTGGCTAACCGACATGCTTACTCACAGGAGCTGAGCTGCGGGCAACAAAGGTAGCAGGTGCACACTTATTATGTGCCTCTATTGAGTGCTTTACGAGACTTTGATTTTCCGCAACAGCCTATGAGATGGGGATTGTCACGAAAAGACCTGCTGCGGGGAGGAAGCGGGAGGCCGAGGGCAGCCCTTCAGGGAGGCCTGACTGCATTTGGGGCGGGGGCGCGTCTTCCCCTGCTGTCCCCGTTACCTGCTGGGGCTGGCCGCTCTTTGTTGAGGATATCATAGCTCTTCCAGCTGTACTGAGGGGCCGGAGAGCCTTCCTTTGATTGGCAGGTCAGCTGGATGTTGTTCCCAATCACGGTCTCTCCCTCGATGGCGCAGTCTGGTTTGGAGGGGGCCACTGTAGAGGGGGAGAACTGGGTGAAGGCATGAATCCAGAGGGCGGTGGCGCTTGGTGACAGCCACCTCCCACCGCAGACACACACGCAGAGAAAGTCAGAGCCTACTGGTGAGAAATAGTGCTGCCAGATCAATCTGCCCCAAACACCTCCTCGGCGGCCTGGCACCGTCACAGAGAGGCAGTGCACACCGACATCAGGGGCATCCGAGTGCAGGATTGGAGTCAGCTCCATTATAAAGGTGGGGATACTGAGGCCCAGGGAGGAGACTAGGCAAGAGCCGGGGCGACTGGAGCCCAGGTCTTCTGACACCATCTCCAGTGCTCTCTCCACCAGCCCACACAAGCTCCTTCTGATGTTGGCCCATCTGTGCCATTTTAGGTAGACCTTGTAGTCCCTCCCCCCCATGTTCCTGTCTGTAAGGCAAGGGGACAAAGACTTTCTGTAAAGGGTCAAAGGTAATATCTCAGATGTTGTGGGTCACATTACAGTCTCTGCCACTGCTCCTACGTTTTTAATAACTCTTTATAAACGTAAAAACCATTCTTGGCTTGCAGGCCATGTACAAACAGGCCTGGGCTGGATTTGGCCATGTTTCCCTGGCCCTGGGTTAGGGGAAAGCTCCTCTCTTTGAAGCCCTTCCCCTCAGTCTTCTTAGGAAAGTTCCCTTTGTGTTGAGCACTTCCTTCATGGATAAAATGTACGTGCTCGGAGTAGATGGGTGACGGGAGAGACCCCAGGTGGCTGCAGAGTTGTGTGCTGGGTGGACAGTGAGGCCCAAAGGGGTGGGGGTGGGGGATGGCAGAGACCAGGAAAGGGAAGCCTACAGAAAGGTTATAAAACCACTCACAATCCTAACCTGATCACCCACAATTCCTGAGGATCTTAAGCTGTTCCAGTCCCTTGGCGCTCCCGTACCACTGCGCAGGCTGGCTCATTCTACAAACCTTATTGGGCACTTCCTGCATGTCTGAAAGTGCCTGGTACTGGGATCACAGACTGAGTGAGTTCCCATGTTCAAGGAGTCCAGTGGGGGCAAAAGACAAGTGACTGGACAATGACTGGGCTGGAGGCAAGACTGCGGGGACAAGTAAGGCACAAGTGAGCGATATCCCCACAGCCTGGGCCGTGACCTGCAGGAAGAGTGAGAGTAAGCAAGGCCAGTAGTGGAAATGGTGGTGGTCAGAGAGGTAAGGGCCCTCCACACAGAGGAAACAGCATGTGCAAAGGCCCTGAGGCAGGAAGAAGTGTCAAGGATGCTTGAGACTTCACGTAGTGTCCTTGGGGCGGGAAGGGGGCGAACACGCAATGCAGAGGTTTATTGCTGAATCCCCCTTGGCAGGAATGTCCCTCCAACTCTTTCTTCAGACCCTTGGATGGTCTGCTTATCCTGGTCTATAGCACTGTGCACTGTACAATCCAGACAGTACAGATCTACAGAGAGTGTCGCAGCCCCCGCTCCCTGCCCCCCGATCCCCCAAGTGGCTGCAGGAAGCTACCCCGGATATACCCAGCGGCCACTTCTGGTTTTTCTCTGAGACCGGCAAGGGGTTCTTCGGCGTGTGTCCCCCACAGCTCCTGCTGCTCCTGTGGAGGGCCACTAGGTGTGGGGCAAGCATGGAGCAAATAAGAGGCACTCCCTCACACCAGCCCCAGTTGGGCAGCCCCTAAAACTAAGAGGCCCAAGCTTGGTTCAAGAGCCACCTTTTTATATCCTGGCCCAGGGCCCGGGGACTGAGCAGCCTGGGCAGGAAGAGGCTGCTGCCTTCAGCCCTCCACCCCGCAGGCCCAGCAAGTGGGTACAAGGGAAGCCGACACTGCTTCCCCAGAGACCAGCTCTAGGTGAAGGCTGATGAGCCAAATTTGCCTCCTGAACTCTCCAGAGGTACAGGGACAGCCCTCTCCGCGCATGAAAACCACCCAGCCTGTTTCCCAGGTGGCCTTGAGCAGGGCGCTACAGCTTCATCTCCCAGTTAGAGAGCCCGCCTGGAGTATAAGGTGCCCGGAGAGTGTCACAGCGAGGCAGCGTCCGACTTGGTGTGCATGACCGTGGTCAAGCCTTTCTGGGATCCAAGACAAAAAGGGGACAGAACAGACCAAGGCAAAGGAGCATCTAGAGAAGCATGAAGGAGCAAGCTGGACACGTCTGGGGGCTAGCTTTGCCGGGGAAGTTATTAAGGCAAATCCTTCATTCAGTCCCGAGGCAGCAGTGGGGTAACAAGAGACCAACCACCCCCAAAAGACCAGCCTTAAGAAGGCGTGTGTCAGGTTTCTGTCCGTCCCCCCACACACATCCAGGGGCCCTTACCCTCAGCCCCCCGTCCGTCCCCCCGCCCTGGCTGACCCTAGGCACCCCCCCCCCCCCCCGCACACACACACACTGTCCTGATCCTTCTCGAAGGGGTCCTCCCCAGACCCCGAGCATCAAAACCTCTAAGCAGCGCTCGTTCAATCAGCCCCTCTTGAGAGGCTGTGAGGCCTGTGGGGCCCCCGAGATCTCGGGGTTCTGGGTGGGCTCCTCCTGCGTCCCAGACGGAAGGCAGCCTCTCCCCAGAGGGCAGGGCCCGGCACCGCGCCGCCCCGAAGCCTGCACCTCCCGCTGCCGGCGCCAGGGGGCGCCAGAGTCCGCGGAGCCGCCGGTCCTGGCCGCCGCTTGCCGGGCGCTCGGTCAGGGCTGCGGAGCCGCGGCCGCCAGGTGGCTTTCCCCCTCCCACCACCCCCCTGCCCCGGAGACCCGCTCCGTGCGCTCCGCCCCGTCGGAAGCTCTCCGCTCCCCGAGCTTCTGGGAGTCCTCCAGCCGGCGCGGTGGCCCCGCAGAATGAGAGCCCTTCTCCCTAAAAACAGCCCCGCAGCAGGGCAAACCCAAGTCTCAGAGGTTTTCCTGGTTTCCTCACAGACGGTACAAAATGCTCTCTCTCCTCCTCGCTCCCGCTGTAAAGCAAAACACGGAGAGCAGGACCTCAGCCCAAGCCCGTCTCTCCCCGCGGCCGGACCGGGAGCAGCCCCGACACGCCCGCCACGGGGTCTGGCCGCGGTCGCCGCAAACCAGCGCGGCCGGTGGGAAGGGGACCGCCGCGGGGACGCGGATGCGGGAGGCCCGCACTCGACGGCCCGAGCACACCCGCGACGGAAGCCAGCCCCGTCCGCACGGCCTCCTGGCTCGCCTCTCGCAGCCCGCTTCCCGCGCACGTGCGAGGAAGGGGACGAAGACCCCGGCTGGCGCTCGGGGCTCACCCCCTCGGGGACAGTGTCCTCGGAGCCCGCCCGTGCTCAGTGAGCCTCCGGTGCTCCAGGCTCTCCGAGGGCCGCTTGGGTTTGGGGCCAGGACCCAGTGCAGGTTCGCAACACGTGGCTCCCCCGCCGGCACCATCGCGGCCACCGGTTTGCGGCTGTCGCGGCGGCGACGCACGAGGGTCGTAAAGGAGAGGGCGCGCCGCCTGGTTTCCGGCAGGCCCCCGTCAGGCCGGAAGGGGAGACCGATCTCCTCCCAGACACCTCCCAGAGGTCTCACAGGTACGGACTCGGTGGGGGGGGTTCCCTCAGGTCAGAAACCCCCGAAAGGGGGGCAGGACAGAACTCCCGAAGGGAAAGGAATCGCGCAGGTCCGGCCTGGGGGGAGGAACCGTAAGAACGTCGGTGTGAAAGCGCGAGCGGATGTGCAGTTGGACCTGCCGGGTCAGGCGGCCCGAGGCCGTGGCTCCACCCTTAGGGCCCCCAGAAGTCCACGGAGTCCGAGTGGGCCCTGACCTGTCTCCGGGGTGACCTCATAGGGTCTAAGGCGAGCCCTTGGGGCGCCAGTCTGGGGTTTATACGGACTCACGGTGGCCAAGAGGCATGCAGGTGTCCCCCAGGAGGGCGGACAGGCGGGCCTGGGCCTGGTCTCTCTGCAGGGACACCCACCCTTTGTCTGTCTCTGCGCCGGCGACACAGGGAGGGAGCACACAGGGTGGACAGCCCCCTGCGCGTCGTGGGTCGTGCTCGTCAAAACCGACTGTACGCTCGAAAGGCTTAAGAAGCGATTCCCCGGAGGCTGTGGGCTGAACACGTCTCCTAGAAGATTAGGCCCATTATGTGAGCCGGAGCGGGCCACCTGCGGGGTCGGCTGGCCCTCCGCGGGGCCCTGGGACCTACCCACTGTCCAGGTCAGGGCCCCCAGACACCCTGACCTAGTCCCAGACATTGATTCTCGGCTTCAGGTGGCCCAAACTCTGCCCCCACGGGTCCCATTCTGTGCCAATAGGAAGGACCAAAGTAGGGTATTCGTGACCCAGGTAAAAGACCCCAAAGGCTGTAAGGAAGCAAAGCCTATCAGGGAGGCCGTGCCCCGGGGGCATCGGGGGCAGCCGTGGGAACGAGCTCCGGACAAAGACAAACGGGTCAGAACCACAGTCCTCCTCTCACCCGGGGCCTAAAGCAGAGGTGCGGGAAGACGGTGGCCCCGAGGCTTCTCAGTGGCATGTGTGGGGAGATCTCTGCAGCCCTGACAGCCCACGGGGAAACTGATCCAGACAGAGACAGGTTGTAAAGTCACAGGAGCTCTCACCCTGATGTTTAAGGTGTGGTGGTGGAGGGGGGGGGCGTCTGCCGTCCACCCAGGTCATGATCCCAGGCGTCCTTCAGGACAGGGACTTGGAGGAATATTCCCAAGCAGCTGCTGAAACTCCCTTTGTTTCCAGGAAATTCCCTGTCTTCTCTGGCCCAACACGACTGCCTATCCCCCCTTGTTGGCGGGAAGACATGGCATCTGCTCGGAGCCGATGAGCTCCTGAGCCAGGAACCTTTCTCTGTCCTCTGGCAGCACTTTCTTCTGTCTCCCCATCCCCCTTTTCCCGGTTCTGCACCACCTTGGGTGCGGCCTGCATTGGTGGCTGCTAGACCGTCCTAGGTGCTTCAGGCACCGTGCTCCTCCCTTCACTGTCGGAGCAAGACGAACACCCTCTGGACCTGACACCCCCCCCACTCCAGATTTCCCCAGGGGTCTCAGGTGAAAATGGACCATGGGGAGCATCCAGGTGGAACATAATTCAGTATTTAAACTAAGTTTGTTGCTTTAATTAAGATAGATATGTCTTTTCAGTTCTCGGCAGTAAACGTGAAACTTTTATTCAATGTCAAGGTTTACTGAAGGTCAGATGACCTCGTGTTATGTCTGTTGCAACTTGTTAGCAAGAAGATGACTACACGGATGGTTAATCATCTAGAAGTTTTCTTGGGTGATTGTTCAGATAACTTTCAAAGTCTTTGATAAACTAAAACTTTGAAGTTTTGCTTCAATGATAAATGGAATTGAATTTATTGGACATCTAGGTCATTTCCAAATAGGATAAAGTGTAAGTCCTTAATTACTGGACATAGGTTTGTGCTTTTGACTTCTTACTGTAAAGAAACTAAGGATATTTAAATCTGTTGGTAAACATGTTTTGTGCTTAACTTGCTCACAAATTTGCCATCTAAAGAATTATGGTGTAACAGTTCACAACTGTTTACTCCTCAGTCTTTACTGGAGATTAAGGTTTCTAAAGAGTGCGAAATTCTGCCAACTGTAACTAAGACTGGTGGAAATAAGGAAAACAACTCAGTGTGTGGAAAAGTAGGAGATCTGTAAGAAACGTAAGAAATGGGAATGCATTTTTGTTGAAGGTTTAAAAAAGGTAATTTTGTCATAAATGAGATGGTTGTTTGGGAAAAAATGAGCAGGGACAAAATCTGAATGCAAAGAAAAAGTTGTAGAAGGTTTATGGAGGGAAAACTTTGGAACAGAATTTTAGATGCGGTCGGGAGGGACCAAGGTTGAAATGAATGGATTTTAAAGTACATTGGTATAAGATTGAAAGTCTGCTTCTCTCTGTTCAAAAGACAAAACTATTGTTGGTCAGCTCTTGATAAGAAAATACAAATAGTTGTTTTCTCTCTGCTTGCCTAGAAAAACCAGTTTCTCTGTCTTGCCTTTATCGGGTCTTTAACATCCCTAATCCTATTTAGGGAAGTGCTTTAAAACGTTCTAAGGTTTTAACAAACTTCCCCAAGATTTAAATCATGAACAAAGTCTTGTTGACTGATTAGGCTTGCTTGTTGGGTCTGTAACCTTCTGGTTCTGGCTATTGAAGTGTATGTATCCCGGAATAACTGAGTTTCCTTGTCAGTCGTATCATAGTGAGCTCTCCTATCAGATCGTTAACTGTGTCCATTTCTGAGGGTTTTTTTTTTTAATTATTTATAATTGTTCTTACTGTCTTGCAAAATAAGTTTCATCTTCAAGGAGGTTCTTATAAAAGACCTTTAGGACAATATAGGTATTCAATACCTTTAAGATCAGCACCGAAATGAGTAAGAACTTTCAGAACTAAGTAAAAGCTGCATTCAAACGGAACGTGAATCAGTAACATGGGACTAAAAGAGCTAAAAGATCGTAGTGTTGTGACTCTTGTTTAATCATTGCTGGTTCTCTCATGTTTGCTCTTTCAGACTAAGGGAACTTTTTCTTAAGATATCTGTGGCTTACAGAAATGTAAAAATACTCATTTATAAGCAAATCAAAGCATTCAACTTTTCTATGTGACCCTTCTGAAACTCAGAAGGTCTCAGTAAGTATTCTTTCTTCCATGGCAATCAGTCATTTGCATAAGTTCAATAGGAATCTGTTCTCCTTGTAAAAAGACATTATTGGAAACATTGGTTATTTTATCAAGGCTTAGACTGGAATGTCCTATTTGAGAAAGACATGCATAGACTCAGATATAACCAGAAAGCTTTAAGGAATGGAGGTTGGCTTTATGAAACCTGGAGTCCTAACGCCCCTTGGAACTGTTGGCCTGATACCTTACAGAGTTTTCAGCAGCCTCACCAGGTGAGTGAAGAATGTCACTTCCTGGAAGGTGCAGGACCCTCAGGAAGAGGAATCTGTCCAAATCTATAGGTATTGCAGGTGTGTCTGACGGCAAGTAGTTGGCCTGGAGAGGCTACTGAAAGTCCAACCTAGAGATTCCTTATAAAAAGTTCCAACAGGGGCGCCTGGGTGGCTCAGTAGGTTAAAGCCTCTGCCTTCGGCTCAGGTCGTGATCCCAGGGTCCTGGGATCGAGCCCCGCATCAGGCTCTCTGCTCAGTGGGGAGCCTGCTTCCCCCTGAGGAAGCAGGCTCCCCACTCCTTCCCTCTCTCTGCCTGCTTATGATCTCTGTCTGTCAAATAAATAAATAAAATCTTTAAAAAAAAAATAAATAGCTCCAACAAAGCAGATTCTGAAAGATCTGTATGATCTGTCTGATCACTCAGTGTTCTTGCTGAGCTTATGTAAATAATTAGGCCAACTTTGTTAAAACTGGACTTGTTTTTTAAACAAATTAGTCCTGATTTGGCTATCTCTGGAAATGAGGGTTATTTTAGAGAGAAAAATTACATTTAAATAACCCACTTTTGTGGATGTTAAGTTCTAGATTTTGATGTCTTTAAATGTTTGTTGTTCACCTAAGCTAGACAACTTGAGGTAAACTTCAGAGAAGTTGCACAATAGCTCATTTAGACAATCTTCCTGCTTTTTATTCTGTGGGGATAATAACAGGGCCCCATGGCACATGATTAAACAACTGGAAAATGGAATTGATACCCCAAGAATTGTATAACTTATCACCTTGACCAATTCTATATGGCTGTGGCTGGGATAATGAAATCATTCCCTAAAAGCCAGAGCATACTCCACTCCATAGGGTTAACTATGGACTTATGGAGATAAGGGATGACCCTTTCTTTATGATTGGATCAGATGATGTACTTGGGAATGACTTTAACCTCTTGATAAGTTTTCCCCCACTTGTCAGTGATTCCTTGTAGGTAGGATATTAATGCTTTACCCCAAAGAGGTCTTTCTTAATTGTTTCATCCCTCTCAGTCGTATTTATCCTAGAAGCCACTTCTATTGAGGTACAATTGGAAGCAAAGGCTTTAGCTCAGCATATAACTGTCACTATGGGACAGTCCCTGACTGTAATGACTTCACATTAGGTCCAGATTTGTCTTAGAGGCCAAAGTCCACTGATGGATGATGGAGGATGACTTAATAAATACCAGACTATGCTTACAGATACACCTGAAATAATACCTAAAACCTGTCACACTTTAAGCCCAGCTACCCTTATGCCTGGAGCTAAATGTCATACTTCTGTAGAGCCTACCTGTTGGAGGTCATTGATCTTATTTATTCTAGTCAATTGGATTTAAAAGATTCCCATAGCTATAATTCACCTCAAAGGCTCTGTGGCAGGCCGCCCCCCGTAATAAGCAGGGTCAGAGGAGACCTTGAACGGACTGGAAACTTAGAAGTGTCCCACCTCCAAGCCCTGTGAAAAACTTTAAGGCGCATCTCCCGAGAAGCTTTGAAAAGGACCCCCTCAAACCACAGTGGATAGGGCCCGTCACTGTTCACACCACCCCTACCGCCTTTAAGGTCTCAGGTGTCACCCAGTGGGTCCACCACTCTAGAGTAAAGGAGGCTCACAAGTCAGACGAATCATGCCGGAGGAAAGCCCATCCAGACCCTACCGACCCGCTCCGGCTCCACCTTCAGCGAGACCGCACTGACTGATGGACATCAGTTCACCGTGGTCCCCGGCTATCATCGGCACAACATCCCTCACCTCAGCAGTCAGACTTTACGCTGCTTCCCCTTCTGATTGGACTTCCTCCCAGAAACTTGTTATTGTTACTGCTTATTGGGCAACCTTAGGATGGACTGCTTAGTTCATAGAAAACACTGTTACCAGGCAAGCCACCACCCAGGTATTAGCCTTGCAGGGTTGTCGGCCCACAGTAGATGATAATGATGCCCTCTAAAGTAGGTGTTTAAGGGGGCATCAAAGGGGGCGAATGATAAGGGGAAAAACTGTAGTCTAAGATGGCCGACCAAACCAGCAAGGGAATTCCAGCCCCAGTCTCAAAGCCCCTTCGGGTTCTTGGTTTCCTATCCCACGTGCACCCAAAGTACCAAGTATGTGGAAGTAGAAGGACATAAGTTACCCTCCCTGCTTGCACTCGGACTTTTGGGGAACCGTCTCCTCTGAGCCCGCCAGTGTTCCATTAATCTCCCATCTTCCAAGGTCTCTGAGGGCTGCTTGGTTCTCCCGTCAGGACCCAGTCCAGGTTCCATAACAAAGCCAGAAGGAGACAGTATCAGCCAGAAAAGGATCATGTCCAGAGAAGTGAGGGATTTGGCTAGGGGCCAACCAGGGCAATGGGAGAGGAGGAAGAAGTACAGAACAGAAACTGGTAAAAATGTGCATTTTCTTGGCTTATAATATCTCTCCAAGGAGCTAAGTCAAATAAAAATGAAGAGCTGTGTACATAAAACAATCTGTTACAGCATTCTTCATAATGGCTTTAGCTGGGACAGGCTGAATGCTCACTCAGGGACGGGGACTCAATCCACTCACCCGAGCAGCTCAGAGGACTGTAAGTGCTAAGACGGCGGAACGTGCTACCTGGTGAGGAGCGAAAAAGAGCCAAGTACCAAACCATTTGGCTACAAATCCAGTGATGGACAAAAATGAGCATGAAGACAGGAGCTCAAGTCAACATGTTTCTTTTTTGTTGTTGTTTCTCTCTTTTTTCTAATTCATATTTTCAAGAGGCAAGGCAGCATCACCAAGCACAATTATGTTTGTTTGTGTTTGGACTAAGGCTGCTATCGTGGCAGGATGTGAGAGCGGTTCAACGACCAACAGCCTTCTACAGGCTACAAATGTCAACCTGAGGAGCCCTCCAGAGAGCCTGCCCCTTCCTCTAGGGGTACTCTGAGACAAACACATCAGGCATCCCAGCTAGATTGGGAGCCACTGAAACACGGCTCTAAAAATGCCAGAAGATGAAAATGTGTGAGGGTGACAGCCTCATCCATGAAGTGAGAGGGACTGTCAGTGCTCCTCAAGGTCTAAGACCATGAGGAACTCCCCATGAAAATCCAGAAACAGAGAGGCAGCGGGGTTTCCATGTCCCAGACCCTAAGCAAAGACTCCCCCATGTGGAAGAGGAGTCAGAATTTCATTTATCAATAAGTGATGTGTCTAAGATGCAAGGGTCCTGTGGACAAATGAGGACAAACGGCTCATCCAGGGCTGACTGGGCTCTGCCCCACCAGTCTTCTGTTGGCACAGATCCAGGAAGGGCAGAACACAAGTTACTGCCGCAGTCAGCTAAAATGTCACTGGCAAGCTTATGTCTGCTATCAACTCACAGAAAGGGTACTTAGAAGATGTAAGTAAACCTGAAAGAATTTGGGAATCGTCCTGAACAGGATCAGTTACCCACTGTGAAAGTACAGGGCTTTGCCTTTGGGCCATCCTGTTCTGATGGAAGCTTGGACCCGTTTTACAGGTGTGTCAAGCCTCAGTGTTCTCTTCTATTAAACGTGAGTGTTAATACCCACTTTCACGGATGGATTGCAAAGATTAAAAGAGACCATATCTATAAAGCTCTTAGATGCCTGGCTCATAACTCATCCTCAGGAAACAGGAGCTATTATGACCATGACTCTGTGACAGCTTTCACACGGACCAAGGTCATTGCAAGATGGTAGTGTTCTCTCTATTTAAGGTAAATACCCTCTGTTTTCAGAGCAGGAGGACACGAGAAACAGGAAATTTAGCTACATGGTTGGGTGCAGGGTTGTGAAAAAGAGGAAGGTATAGGAAAAAGGTCCTATACCTTCTGTCCATAGGAGACCTGGAATTCTGTAGGCCATCCCTTGTTATTGAGGATCATTAAATCCGAAATACATCTTCCTATATGAGAGGACTTCACCTTTGTAACATGTCATTCCTTTGCAAGTAATATGTAAGTTGACCATAATTCTAATCCCCTTCAACTTTTAACTAAGAAAAATGATTTTAAAAATTAACATGGAAGAATAACTGTGTAGAAATTGACAGAATTTTTTTTTGGAAAAGTTTAGCAAGAGAAGATATTATACAGTGCCAGGTATTAAAAGCTGACTGTTCAAACACTGATAGCTCTAACTAAAAACAAAACAACCCCCCCCAAAATAAAACAGACTATAAACATTGAGTATGAACATGCTGTAATCAAAACCATGTAATATCAGCATAGGAATAATCAAAAGGAAAATGAACAAAAAAGGAGTAAGAAAGTAGCCATTCTGTGTAAGAACTTACTCTGTGCCAAAGCTGGCATCCCAGTGGGATGAGCAGGGTTTCTTTGGTACAGTGAATGACGCTGATGCAATTGGTTATCCATGTGGGAGGAAACAAAGTTAGACTCCTAGCATCCTATTTACAAAAATAAATTCTGGATCAAATAAAGGTCTAAGTGTAAACAAGAACATGAAGTTCATTTTCATACCACTGAAGGCGGTGGTGCATGACAAGGGACCTCAGATGTGTTCTAGGAAGCAGCAACATGAGACAGATTGGGACTTCTCCTGTGCCCAGAATTTCCACTGCAACCTCCAGGAGGGTAAGTGTCCTCAGTGTGAAAGAGAAGCATGAGAAACATCCCAGCAGCCTTTCCCAGGGCAAATCCTTAGGTTATCAGGGACCCTCCTCCCACCCAAGCAAGGGAAGCCTGGAGGTTCATCGGGAAGGAGATCTCTTTGAAGAGGATGCTTAGGAAGGGCCCCATGAGTATTTGCTCTCCTGCTCCTGGGGTAAGGAAAGAAGTATTTCCCCCATCTCGGGTCAAGCTGAGGAAACACCAGAAGAATCCAGCATGGAGGCCAGGGTTCCCTATGGTTGGAAGCTGGCATCTCTCATTCTGTGGCTGAGGCTCGCTGAGTGACAGAAACCTGTACGTTCTTAAAGTGCTGATTCTGCAGTCTGAGGACAGAAGGGCTTTATGGAGGCCTCTGGGTTTCCAGGGATCCCCCTGCCTGCAGCCGAGAGAAGGGGGCTGGAGTGGGCTGCAATGGCCAGGTGGGAGTGGGGGCTGACCCATGCCATGTTCATGTCTCCAAGGGGCTCTGCTTGCTGGGCCACAGGGAACCCGGAGCAGATTGGCAGAGAGCAAGAGTGAGTGCCAGAAATGGGTACTGGGTGGAAAAGGATGGGGGCACACATGCTACCTGTGTCAGGTGGAAGGACCTGTTCGTTCATTCCCCCCCAAAAAAAGCTAAGGTGGGGTTATGTGAGAGCCCAGAGGGAGATGCACGAGGCCTCACCAGGCAAGCAGGACTTGGCTTTTCTCCCTTTGATCCTCCCTGGACCTTGACCTCTGAGGAGCCACATCATCACTTCCCAGGGTTGGGAGGAGTCAGATGAAGGAGGTAGCGTGAGGAGACAGACCCCAAGCCCTCACTCCCCACTGCTGGTCCCCAGGCTTCAGGGGCTGGGCCCAAATGGGGAGTAGTGAAGCTTATTAGTGGCTAAATTAACATTTTGATTGAGACTGTCTGAATTGTTTCTTACCTAACAAAGTAACAAAATTTGCAAAAATTAAAAAGATTGATAACACTCAGTGCCAGTAAGGATGGGGGGGAAACCAGTGTGCTCATAAATCGCTATGGCAGTAGACGTCATTTTGAGGAAAGTAGTTTGCCAGTATGGCTTCATGTTTCATGAAGGCATCATCTTTGACCTAGAAATCCTGCTTTTAAGAATCTACTTAACAAAAACAACAGAGAGGAAGAATATACATCAGTACTGTTCACACACAGAATTGGAAACAATCTGAGAAGGTCCATCAGTGTGGGACACTTGGATCAATCATAGCACGTCCACGTGACAGAATGTGCGCCTCCAATATGGAGATCTATAGTATCGATCTGGAGAAACAGGCATGGAACGTTACCCCCAAAACACTGCCAAGTGGTCTTCATAATATAATCTTTTCTTTTCCCCAAAGAAAAGGAAGAAAGAAAAAGTGTGTGTGTGGGTGCGTGTGCGCGCGCGTGTGCATATTTAGAAAGGACATGAACCACGTGGAGGAATATTCCCACTGGCTACCATGCTGGTGGTAAGAGGGAAGGACACGGTTACATACTCTCTCGGGGGCTACACTGTTTGATTGACACGATGCTTCAAAAAGCCAGGCAGCCAGTTCCCGTAATTAAAAAAAAGTCCCACTAAGGAGTATAAATGGAAAAAGTAAATGAAAAATGATCCATTGTTTGGGTTTAAAGCGTTGCTACCTCCCAGGGTGGAGGCCATTCCTTATATTGGACCTAGAAGAGTCATTTGCCAATATATGTCCAGTGACTGACTCTGAGTCCAGGGCCTGCTTTCTCTGGGCCTCATCTGTAAAATGAAGATACTAAAGTAGATGATGTTCAGATTCTTCCGAAACTATGAGCTCTCATAATCAGTTATCTGTATGGGAAGAATGTCATCTTGGGACACATTTCAAAGACGTGGAGCCTCATCAGTGGTATGTGGTTGGGGCCCAGGGTGGAGAGATGCTAGTGGGAAGGGTATCTACTGATTAGCTGAATTTATTATGGGGAAGTCTCGATCTGGCTCTCGGCACCAAAGGAAGGCACAGTGAGAGTCCTTATTTAGGATCTATGATTTCCCTTTTTCTTCTCCCTAATAAGTTTGCCATGAAAAGGAAGGGAGCTGAGATATGGGGAGGAGCCCCAGGGCCACTCCAAAGAGGCCTACTCCACTGCCCTGGAAACTGCCTGCCATGGGCGGGCAACTCAGAATAGTCTTCCATTACAAAGGGAGGAGCAGCCCCTGGCAGGCAGATGGCGTGAGGGGATGCCTGAGCTCCTGGTCAGGTAGGGCTGTCTCTGGCTTGCCCTTACCACGAAGGCACAACTTCTCCCAGCACCTCTTCCTGCCCCGCCTCCCTGCCACCCCAGGAAGGAGACGGAGACACTCACCCAGGACCAAGAGCCTGACACGTGACCTAGAGGTTCCCGCCAGGTCTTCGATCAGGGAGACCGAGCACTCATACGTGCCGTTGTCATCCATGGTAAGCTGGCTGATGGTGAGGGAGGCGTCCGAGTGTTCGGCTCCGCTCGAGATGTTGGCGCGGTTCATATAGCGGTCACCGTAGATGTAGCCTTTCCTCGAAAATTCCCAGATGAGCACACTTTCCTGGGAGGGAGGAGAAACATCACTTGGTCTTACCCCAAGTCTTGGCATGGTGCTTGCAGCCTGTGCTGAGTAACCCTGTCCACAGGTTGCCAGGCCCAGAGGGCTAACTCGTCGACCCCTCAGAACAAACAGCTTTAACACATAGTGCCCATTTGTGGATTCCTCTTATAATATATCTGTACTTTTAATGAAAATATTGAAAGGCCAGGACAGGTAGGCAATTCATATCACAGAAGCACATGGGGATAAAAGGGCTTTTTCTCAGCTCCCCGCACTTTGACCCTTAGTAACCTCTGGCTTTTCTCTTACCTAAGAGATTTCAAATTGTTTTTGATTTCAAACTCTTCTCACTTGTTCAGACAACGAAGTATTTCATGAGCATCTATTATGCACCACCATATTGCGTTGGCAGGCACCGTTGGCTTCCAAGCCCACTTTATTTACTTGACTCTTGCCTTTGGGATCAATTTATTCACTCATTGTGCAATCATGTGCGATCTTAGTGTGGCTAAGATCACTCCTTCCTAGCCAAACTACCTCAGTACAAATCCCAGTCCTGCCACTTCCTAGTTAGAGGACCTCGAGCAAAAGGTGACTCTGTTTCCTTTTCTACAAAATGGAGATCAAAACAATAACACCTATTTTATATGATTTTTGTGAGGGTTAAAGTATATATACGAAACAGTGAGGGCACTGCCTACCACGGCAGAAAGTAAGTGCAAGACATCATTGCTACTGACCGTGATGTTCCAAGATGAGGAGGTCGTGATTTCTGCCCTCAAAGAATAAATGTTATGACAGCCTTTGAGTAACTGTGGGACCTAAGAAGAGAGGCATTACATCTAAACTAGATAGTTTGGGAAGGCTTTCTGGAAGAGTTCCCAGGAGATAGTGCCTCGGATCCTGAAGGACAAACTGGCCAGGCAAAGGGCTAGGGGGTTGGGGCGGTGCACGCTGGAGGACAGATGGATGTGTTTGGCATTCTAGGCAAAGGGAGAACAGTGAAAAAAGACCTCGGAGTGGGAAGCTATGGGTCTACCCCAGTGTGTTCATTATGAATGGAAGAGAGTATATGAGGGAAGGGTAGGTGGAGATGAGCACAGGAAGGTAGCAGCAAAGATGGTAGCTGCTGTTTATTGAGTGTGTGCTATGTGCTGGCTACTATTCCAAGCACTCTGTATGTATTATCTTGTTTAATCCTTGCAACATCCCCATGAAGGAGATATTATGATTTTACCCCCATGAAGGAAATATCACGATTTTACCCATTTTACATGAGGAAACCAAGGCAAGAGGTTAAGTACCTCTCCCAAGTGGTTAACCCAGTGCCGGGGAGGGATTCGAACCAAGCATTCTGGCTTTAGAGCCTGGACCCTGGCGATTCTGGATTACCAGACTGCAGGCATCGTGTATATGGGACTGAATCAGTGACATCTTATCCTGAAAGCACTAGAGAGCCATGTCTTTTAGGAAGTTAACTCTCAACACAGGGTGGGAAATGAATTAGGAGGAGAAGGAAAGGCAGTTAAGAAATGAGTTCAGCAATTCAAACGAAAAATTGTGGGTCTTCAGATCAGGCTGTGGCAATGCAGACGGGAAGGGTGAAGTGAATCTGGGGGAGTGTGAACAGGGTAGACCAATGGAACTGGGAGTCAGGGAGTTGCAGATCTCAAGGGGGAGGGTCTTTGGCCTGAATATTCGGGTGTTTGGTGAATTCATTTCCAAGAGAAGAAACACCTAGAAAGAGAATGTTATAAGAAAAAAATGATGCATTCTGTTTTCTACGTGATGTGCCTGAAGTGTCGATGGCACAGCTGTCGAGTTCGGTAGGAGCTGGCCGGGGCAGCTGAGTGCGCCCGGGGATGATGGTTGGGGAGGCAGGGACTTAGATGTTAACTGAGCCGTGGGCTAGAGAAAGCCATCCCAGGTAAATGAGTGCCGTATGCCAAGTCCCCAGGTTACTTCATTTTGAAAGGTTGGGGAGAAGTCAGAGCAGAAGAAAACCCAAGATGTGACTGCCCAAAAAGCCGATGTGACCGCCCAAAAAGCCAAGGGAGGAAGATTCCAGTGGTCGATAGTGGGAAGCGCTAACGAGAGATGAAACAAGATGAAGCCTGAATGAGTACATTGAATTAGCAAAAGAGAAGTTGCTGGTGAAGGCAGGGGATTGGTAGAGGCGGAAGGCAGAGCATGCATGGGTAGAGAGGGGGTGTGGAGACATGGTGGCAGGGCTGCACAGGCCCTCTGGGCAAATCAAGACAAGGTGCCCTTGTTTCTGGACCAACACAGCCTGTGCCAGGAAACACGAGTTGGTTAATGGAGAGCAGGTTCTCTGGTGTAGGGCAGGAACTGCAGCCGCCCTGGGAGGGGCAGGTAACTAGCTCTCCTGAAGGGGAGGAGCGTTGGGGCGGGAGAGGAGGAAGTGTCTTGAGCTGTGGGCCAGTCTGTGAATCTGGATCTTTCCCAGCTCAGCTCTTTTCTGCCGGGCTGGCTCTGCCTGGACCCTTCGTGCCCCAACTGTTCTCCTAATCACAGCTATCCCAAGGCTTCCTCCCTGGATCTCCCACTGCCACCCCCTTGCCTGGACCTGTCACAATAATCTCCGTGAGGACACAGATTTAATCCCTTTCCCTGCTCCCTTGCTTACTCTCAAGGGGATTGCCTCCACTCCTTTTGGAAGTGAGGGATCCTTCACTCAAGAGAAGAACTTTAGTGTTTATCTGAGCACTCAGAGAAGTGTCTGTTGAGACCGTCTCTAGTTGGCTGAATACATGTGATGGTGAAAGAGACCTCCTTCAGCTTCTTCGGGCTGAGGGCAGCAGCTTCCCTCTCTGGGTTTTACCCTGAGATTCTGGAAGTAGAAAGGACCTGTGCCCATGGCCCATCAGTCCTCGGATGGGGCAACAGAGGGAGGATCAGGTCGGATTTACTCTCTTTTCCCATGGGTCCTGCTACTCCAGGCCTTGGGTGTCCCGGGTCACCCCTTCTTTCCTGTCAGGGAAAAAGGTAAAGGCTTTCACTCTGGGTATTCCAGGGACCTAATGCTTACCTCTGGCAGGCACATTTGCATTTAAAAAAATTTTATTAAGTAGCTGCACACCCAGCATGGACCCCAATGTGCCTGCACTCAAGACCCTGTGATCAATACTGGAGCCAAGACCAAGAGGTGTTGCTGACATTGAGAGGCCGCCTCCCACCAGCCGGATCGGCCGAAATTGACAAGGCAGGAAATGACAGGTGTTGGAGATAGTGGAGAAGGGGCATCCTCTTACACTGCTGGTGGGAATGCAAGTTGGTGCAGCCACTTTGGAAAACAGTGTGGAGGGTCCCCAAGAAGTTAAAAATAGAGCTACCCTATAACCCAGTAGTTGTACTACTGGGTATTTACCCCAAAGATAAGGATGTAGTGAAAAGAAGGGCCATCTGTACCCCAATGTTCATAGCAGCAATGGCCACAACAGCCAAACTATGACGGAGCCGAGATGCCTTTCAACAGATGAATGGATAAAGAAGATGTGGTTCATATACACAATGGAATATTACTCAGCCATCAGAAAGGATGAACACCCACCATTTGCATCAACATGATTGGAACTGGAGGGATTATGCTGAGTAAAATCAGTCAAGCAGAGAAAGACAATTATCCTATGGTTTCACTCAGATGTGAAACATCAGGAATAGCACAGAGCACCACAGGGGAAGGGAGGGAAAACTGAATGGGAAGAAATCAGAGAGGGAGACAAACCATGTGAGCCTCTGGACTGTGGGAAACAAACTGAGGGTTACAGAAGGGAGGGGGCAGGGGGAATGGGGTCACAGGGTGATGGGTGTTAAGCACTGGGTGTTATACACAATGAATAAGGGAACACTACTCAAAAACTAATGATGTACTGTATGGTGACTAACATCACATCATAAAATAAATTAATAGATAAGATAGGATAGATGAATAGATTGTCTGGCGCTTAACTGACTAAGCCACCCAGGAGGTACCCCCATGTTTGCCTTTTAAAAGTAGACCTCACTGTGGAACTTACTGAACCACCATGAGAAAGATAACTGTTAGCTTAACGGGGGAGCAGGGGTAACATATACTTCCCCGATGACTGTGTGCAGGTGCAGGAACAAGATCTGGCATCTGTTTCGGGACCTGTTTTGTATGACCCCCACCAACCCTGAAACCCGTCCTTTCTTTTTTTCTGGATGTATGTTTAAAAAACAGGGGGAAAAAAAACCTAAGTTTGTAGAATTACAAAATTCCTTCAACCATGGTACCTTAAGTAGGATGCCCTCAGTGTGTGGTGCTGCCTATTTAAAAACCATTCAACTGGAGCCCCAAGAGTGCCAGCATACTCCCCCTGCTTTCCAGGTGCCTCCTTCCCAAACCACCAGGACGGGAAGGGACTGGAGTGGGAACACTTGGGTGACTTAAGTTAGCTCACCAAGGCCTACTCAATGGAAGAGCTGGGTTTTTATTCTTTTTTAAATTTTTAAAATTTTTTTTATTTTTTAATTTTTTATAAGCATATAATATATTTTTATCCTAAGGGGTACAGGTCTGTGAATCGCCAGGTTCACACAATTCACAGCACTCACCTTAGCGCATACCCTCCCCAACTGGGTTTTTATTCTTGAAAAGACTCATGGAAGGGCATGTTTCTTATAGGTTCACATACTAATTTTTTGAAAGATTTATTTATTTGAGACAGAGAGAGAGAGATGGCACACCAGTGAGGGGGAGGGACAGAGGGAGAGAGAATCTCAAGCAGACTGCCCCCCAACGCCAACCCCACCCCCCACCCTGGGTGTGGAGCCCGACTAGTGGCTCCCTCAATCTCATGACCCTGAGATGATGACCTGAGCCAAAACCAAGAGTTGGACCCTCAGCAGACCAGGCACCCCTAGGTTCACACACTAATTTGTACAAAGACATCCTTGGTGCAGCTTATGTCAAGTAATCATGAAGATTGTTCTTGAGTATTTTGTGAAGGTTAGGAAGTTGAAACAGGCAAGTCAGGGGTGTGAAAGCTCTAATTTATCTACCTCATTTAATTTTCAGTTTTGTAGCCAAAGTCTCTATTTTCCTATTTTTCGACAGCTGTAGTGTTCTGACACTTAAACCTAAATTGCTGTGTGGTGGAAACAGGCGAGATATCCTTGTGATTTTTTTTTTAACTTTCCCTTTTTGTATATGTAATATTAAGCAAATGATGAAACATTGTTCTAATGGTTTAACAAAGGAAGGAGAACAAAAGAACCTAATTTCTGGGTGGAGAAGTCAGTCTCCTTCTGTGTGGAAAAGTAGACAAATACTGTTATCAAAAGTTTGTCTGTGTTATTGTACCTGACTTTAGGATCTGAAATTTTTTTGGACAGGTGGTGCCTTTCCTCCTGGAATTGTAAGTGGAGCACAATACTAGCTCTTGCTTACACTGTGAAGTGGATATTGTTACAGAGAACACACCAGAGCCTTTCTCACTGGTAAGCAAATAATGCCTCGTGAATATATGATCTATGGAGAAACTCTGGTAGTTTTACCTGCTGATGCCAGCTGTCCGTTGGAGAGTAAATTTTGAATGTGTTCTTCCTCCTCACACCCCAGAAAATAAATAAGATAAATGTAGAGCTCACTCCAACGTAAGCATAGATGTTCCATTTCTTATCATTAGAGAAATGCGAATGTGATTTTAAAAATGAGAGACTTTTTTCACTTACCAAAATAAAATGGCAAAGATCAAACAGTTTCAGAGTACTGAGTGTTGGACAAGTAGGTGCCCTCATATTGTTGGTGAACGTGCAGATTGGCATGACCTCTCACGAGAGCAAGTTGATCTCGTTTATCAAAACTTTAAATTCACATACCCTGTGACTCAGAAGTTCTATGTTTAATAACTTACCCTACACGCATCTACTTCAAATACACGCTTATGCTATCTGTGTGTGCTATACATGCCCATAGACCCTCACATCGAGATCATTATTGCAGGATTATTCGTAGCAGCAAAATCCAGGGAACAAACCAAATGTCCATCATTGGTACATACAGGACATTCATAAAATGGAATGCTTCATGTAAGTGTTTAAAAAATGAGACAGGTTGCTTCTAGGCCTTTTGGCTGAGATCAAGGGTAAAAAAATGAGAGATATATAAATGTACTGACATATGGAAAGAGCTTCATGACCTGTATTATGAGAAGAAAAGCCAAGTGCAGAACAGTATGTGTGTGGTCTATGTAAACATGCCTATTCATGTATGTGTAGGTACACACATATGTATGTTTATGTATGCATACAGCATGCATTGAAGGCCACCCCAGAGCTCGTAAAAGTGGTTCCCTTTGGTGAGGGGAAGAGGAGACTGGGAGTTCAGAGAATGGGGTAGACCTACTTTCACTGTGTGTAAGTATTATTGCTTAATCGTTAGTCGGATGCGTGTGTTACTTAGACACACTCTTGCACACAAATGAGAATTCAGGCTCTGCTCAGGGGAGCTCGTAACACTTCCCTATGGAGGGAGTTTTGTAGTCTCTGTGAAATTATAAGAGCATTGACCCTTTCTGGGGTCAATTCTAGTGTTATACCTGTCCACACACAAAATGACATATGTAAATGGTTATTCCTGGTCATTGGAAGACTGGGAATACCAAGAGCCTCTCATTATGGGGCTGGTTAAATATTAACAGTGTCTCCTCACCACGGACTCCTACAAAGCTCTGAAAGAAGGAGGGAGCTCTCTACTAACTGGTACAGAAAGCTCTTCAGCAGCTGTGTTAAGTGAAGAGGGCAAAACAGTGCCTAGAATATGCTATCTTTTGTGTAAAAAAGGGGGAAATAGAAACACACACACATACACACAAAACACATTAACATTTTCTTGAATTTGCGTAAAGAATCGATGAAAGGATACACAGAAAAATAAATTGGTTCTCTTAGCCAAGAGTTATATTCAAAATACGTAATAATTGCAGCAGATCTAACAACCAATCAGAATAGAGACTGGTCCCAAACAACCAGTACCGGTGAAAACCAGCCTTGCCTGCAGGTGGGTAGTGTATGGGGGGGATGGGGGAGTTGGTGGAAATGGAGAGCAGTAGAAGGATCAGAGTAAATAGAGGAAAGATGGGAATGAAACTTCCCAATGTTTGCTTTTGATGATGTTTTCATTTTGGAACCATGAGACTGTATTACCCATTTCAAATTAAAAGAAAAAAAAAGTCTTCTGTATTCCCCAAAAGGACCTAAACAGGAAATTTTTAAACACCCCCAAACGCTAGAAAATAAAATCTGGCCTCGAGGAGAGCTCTATGCTAACCGAAAGGAATGACTGTCTCAAATGATACAATTTAGGTAACTCGAGACTGACCAGCAGAAGGATATTTGGGGAAGGTCACTTTTCCAAAATAAAGGTGGCATTTTAGGCCCCTTGCTGAGTCTAACACTCACTGCTCTCTGCTCACCCAGTCCAGCTTGGGTGCTAATGTTTATGTTTGTTTCTGTTTTTTAAAGATTTTGTTTATTTGTTTGACAGAGAGAGAGACAGCAAGAGAGGGAACAAGAGCAGGGGGAGTGGGAGAGGGAGAAGCAGGCTCCCCACTGAGTAGGGAGCCTAATGCCTGGGCTCAGTCCCAGGACCCTGAAACCATGACCTGAGCCAAAGCCAGATGCTTAACGACTGAGCCACCCAGGCGCCCCTGGCTGCTAATGTCTATTCTAGCATTTATTGAAAGACTTGTAGTGCTTGTCCTCTAAGAGGTCATGGTCAGGTAAGATTTATTTCCACGATACCCTCAACTTTTTAAGGATCCTTACCGAGTGAGTCCTTAGAAGTTTGTCCCATTGGATAAATCCATTTCGTTTGGAGACAGGAGTGCGGTAGGTGCATGGAAGGGTAACGCTCTTTCCCCGGGCAGCCCGAACAATCTCCTGGGGCGTTTCCACAGAGATGGCACGGACAGCCACCCAGACTGGAAAGAAAGTGGGGAGTGGGAAGAAGTAAATGGCATAGCATAGCCACTCCTTGCCCTTAGGACCTCTGAGGGAATGCCCGTGACATTCTCCTCTAGCAGCCACAGCTAGACACACGGCAACTGTGATCTTGGCCATGACACACCCGCTGTTCTCCAAGACCAAGGTGGAAACAGTTAAATGCATCGTGTGGTAGCTAAAGCCCAGCTTTGTACCTCAGCTTCACCTCTTCCCAGCTGTGTGAACTTCTCTTGTCCATAGAATAGGAACACAAATACTTCCCAGAGTTGCTGGGAGAACTTAATGAGATACTATGTGTAAATACTTCTTTTAGTCTCTGTCACATAGAAAGTTCTTGATAAATATTCCTCGCCATCTTTTTTTGTTGTGGTGATGATTTAGTCATTCACTTAACAAGTTTTTATGGAGCATTTAAATGTGGTAAGGAGTTTTAGAAATAAGCTTAAAGCAAGGTAAAGAGAGAGAGGGTATTCCCTGGTGAGCTCATTCTACATAAGTTTATCAGGAAAAGGTGAGAAAAACAGTATGGCCACACCAGTATCTCATGTCTATTCATCTTTCCACATGATGGTGACTCTCCTCCATCTGTGTTCCCTCCTCTTGAATCTGAGTAGGACTGGGACAGCAGTGTGAGTGACACCTTATGGCTTCTCATACTAACTTGTAAGAGGCCAGAAGCTTTGCTTGGTCCTCCGGAGATGCTCCCTCTGAGAACCCAGTAACTTTCTTTGATAAAGTGAGGCAGCCACATGGAAAGAAAGACTACGCGCGGGCATCTGGGACAGAGCTTCAGCTGAGGTCCCCTGGGAGAGCCCGCATCCACTCTCAGCATGCGGATGGGCTCGCTCAGTTTTCTGGGAAAGCAGGGGTGCACTATCTCTGCAGAGCCCGCCCAGAGTGAAGATTCGTGAGAAAATGTATATTGGCGTTGTTTTAAGACATTAAGGTTTGGAGTGATCTGGTTTGTAGCAACAGATGATTGAAGCAGAAAGCCACGTGGTTACCTCTCAGGAGAACTTTCGAGGCAGGAGTAGGTGTGGTCCAAGAGAAGGAACAGCAAGGAAGCCATGTGGTAGGAGGGGAGGGAGGAGGAGAGATGAGGCAGAGAGGTAGAGAAATCTCAGGTCACGTTGGGCCTTGTAGCCCGTATTTAGGACTTTATATTTTTCTTTGGAAGAGGCGGGAAGCCCTTGGAGGAATTTAAACTGAGGGGATATACTTGACATACATTTTTAAAGGCTCATCTGAAGTGAGGTGAAAGGAAGTGAGGAGACTGGGGAGCAGAGTGGGAGCAGGATGAGCTGCCACGAGGTTATTCCAGTTGTACAGGTGCGTGCTCTTGGTGGCGTGGGTACAGGTCAGGGTAGTGGCGGTGGAAGAGTGATCCAAATCGGAATGTATGTACAAAGTAGAGCCGACGAGATTTGACTGCAGATTAGACCTGACATTAGAGGAAAGAGGAGTCAAGGGTAGATACAGGATCTGACCGAAACAACTGGAAGGATGGAATTGTCATTTATGGAGATGATGAAGTCTGAGGGGGGCAGGTTTCAGAGGGAAGATCATGAGTTTGTCTGTGGGACATGTGAAGTTTGAGATGCTTATTAGACACCCAGTAGAGGTGTTGAGGAGACAATAGCTCCCTGGAGAGGTCGTTGAAGGCCAGAGGATGGGAGCAAGACAGAGAAGTGCACAAAGACGGGGAAGACCTCTGGGAGGGAGCCATGGGGGCACTCCAGTGCTTGGTGGTGGAGAAACTGAGAAGAAACCAGCAAGGGAGAAGGAGAACTGGCCAGAGGGCTGGGAAGAGAGCCCAGAAAAAGTGGATGCCAGAGGCCAAGCAGGAAAAGTGTTTCATGAAAGCAAAGGGGGTCACCTACTCCAGTGCTGCCGACCTATTGGTTCAGGGAACTGGGAACTGAGAGATGACCACTGGATGTTGTAACATGGAGGGGGTGAGGGACCTTGGCACGAGCAGATTCCACAGAGTGGAGATGATGGAGCCTGGGAAGAGCAACTGGGATGAGGAGAAGAGGGCAGCCTTTGCCAAAGGGACACGGGGGTTGGAGGAGTTTTGTGGGGTCAAGGGAGATTTGTTCCTTTTAAAAATATATATATATATTTTTTAAAAATGTTTTTGATACGGTGGCCCTTGTTTTTTTCTTCTGTGGGATCTTTGTCTCCCTACTCAGTGGGTGTGACAAAAGTACCAGATGGGACATCTAATCTATGGTTAGACAAGTAGGAAGTAGAGAAGTTCACTTCTAGAACCTTCCAACTACCTCCCTTTCCACTTCCTTGTGTGGGACTACATTGGGTATCTCCTTTGTAGTGGTTCAGAGCCCACCCTGCCCCGAACAGCTGCAGCTCTCTCATCCTGCCGCCACCTGAAAGGTGTGTGCCTCGTGTTCCAGAAGGATCCTTTCTCACCCTCATTCCCCTGCTCTTCTTCTCAAGGCTGAGCCCTTCTCCCATTGAAGAAGAGTCTCCATCTGATGCTCAGCTAATTCCCCACAAGGGGTTACAAACGAATAGTCCAGGGTTGTGTTAACCTCCCTAAGGACAGACGAACTGGGAGAGTGAGTGTTTTTCACCTCCAGGAAGAAATCAGGATCTGCGGGCACCACAGCACTTCGCTGAGGAAGAAGTTTAGTGCACAGTCACTGTCCCAGAGGAGATGCCCAGACTCTCGCAAGCAGTCTCAGTGCATATTACTCACTGTACCTGCCTCCTAGGACTTCAGTCTCATGCAACTTTATCACACGACATACCAGAGTGGCCAAGACCACAAAGGCAGGGGCCAAGCTGCCTGGGCTGGCAGCCTCATTCTTACTTTTTCTAACTGTGTGACCTTGGCCACCTTAATTAACTTTTCTGTGCCTTGGTTTTCTCAGCTCGAAAATGAGGATACAACCAAACAATATTGTTGTGAGGATTGGATGACTTCGCATTTTAGCGAGGACAACCTCTAGCCCGACCCGCAAGCAAGACCCGCACCCGCGCTCTCTGTTGTCTCATTTTTCTCCTCTGCGACTCTGTTTTCTTCACCTCCATGTCCCCAGGACTCAACAAAGGGCCTAACATTGGAGATGCTCAAGGGAGGGCTCTTGGACAGCAAATACATGAGTGACAGAATTTAAGCTTAAAAGATGGGAAGGACTCACCACCAGAGAAACTTGTTGAAGAACTATCTTACAGATTGCTAGAAAATGCCCACCCCCCAAAAATCAAATAAAGGGTCAGAAGAGCCCCCGGAGAGGGGGCAAGATGCCCCCCCAAGGAAAGAAGAGAAGTCATTTAATTTCCCTAACAGGGTGTGTGATGTGGGGGACCCAGCCTGAAGCCTTGATTACTGCTTGCAAATAATGAAGGTTTAAGAAGATAATAAACCATCTCTAGAGACCTAACCAGGAGGATGATGAAGTGCTTGATGGCGTTGTTGCTTGAGGCCTCCATAGCACATTATGGGAACCCTGGGGAGACTGGCAGTAATGCGGGCACTTAGGCAATTCCATTTGCTCAGAGAAACCACATTCTCGGGGAGGAAGTGCGGAGGCGAGAGGGGTCCCTGCCTGCTGGGCTCTGGCTGAGAAAGTCTTGGGCCCCTGGCTGGGGGGGGGGGGGCAGTTCACACAGACTGACTGTGGAGGCCTGGGTGGTTAGGACTCAGTTCTACAGGGATGTTTATTCCAATATGTAAATTCCAATCAATTCAGTGAATTGTTCCTAAGGTCCTAGTGCTGGGCCCCTCCTAGCAAGGCACCGGGAAAGCGATCAGAGACATGCTCATGAGCCTCCCTTCCAGAAACCACGGGGACCAGCCTGGCCCAGCTTCAGGGTTTGGAAGCTTTTCAGAGCTGCTTCCAGTGGAACTTTGCCACCACCAACGGTCACGTTGCCGTGGGTTGGTGCAAGCAGGCCTCCTCCTCTCCGCAGACAGTATGCTCCTTCTAGCAGGGTCTGGGTCCCGCGTTTTTCGTGTCCTCTCTTTGCCAGTTCTCACCTCAAGGTTTCCAGAGGGCTCTACTACGACCTTGTGGATTCAGTGGCCTGGGGCACACTCCCCACTCGGTTGGAGGTCACCATGGAGCCTACCTAATTCAGTGTTAAGTGCAAGGGTTAAGGAAGTAACAGGTAGGAGGAGGAAGAGAGGGGGAGGGGCTGTGTCACCACCCAGGGGAAGGATTGTAAGAGAAAGATTTATCAAGGAGGTGGGACTTGATAATCGCACCCATGGGAGTCAATTCACAACATTGAACTTGTATGTGTAAGAAAATAAAGCAGGATGCAAAACTGTTAGTTACACAACAGTATCCCACTTCCACCTAATCACAAATAGTGAATTCTAGAAGCAAATATACCAAATATACCAAAATATACCAAATATAGAAGCAAAAATACCAAAATACAATATTAATAACAGTGACCTCTGGATTCTGGGAGCATGGATAAATTCTTTTTATCTTCTGGGAGCATGGATTTCTTGTTTGTATATTTTTTATTTCTCAAATGTTCTAGAGTAAACATGCATTGCTCTTATAACCACAAAGCCATGTTACAGACTGATAAATGAAGCGGTAATTGAGGAAGTAGAGACAGGGAGTGCTCACCTCGCACAGGGAAAGGAAAAAGTGGAAATGAGAAGAGGGGGCCTTGAAAAAGTTTCTTTACTCTCCTCTGGGTTGGAGGATGCGGGGACTTAGGCAGGCTTGTAGATTATAGGGAAAGAGCTCCTAGGAAAGAAGACACTGAAAAGAGAAGAGAAGCCAGAAGGAGCAAGACTCAGGCCTGGGTGAGAAAGGGAGTGTGGGGGGAGGGCTCAGGTCAGCGGAAGACCAGGTATGCTCGCAGCATGTGTGACCTGTTTCCACGTGCGCAGAGAGAGAAGTTCCTGAGTGGCAGCATCTGTCTGTCACGGCGTGCTGTCCATGCCAGGTGTTTATGGCATCCCAGAGTCCCCAAGGCAGAAAAGGAGGAAGCAGCCCAGAGGTCCCTGGGTGACAGAGGGGAGAAAAGCACCTCAGGAAGGAGGCCAGTTTCAAGGGTGACAGTGGGTGCTCCGGTCAGAGAGGGCTGCTCCAGGGACAGGGTGATCTGGGAGCAGGGACAAGCTCAAAGGGAGGAGACAGGCATAAAACCCGAGCATTGCCAACATGGAGTCGTTTGAGGGGCCACTCTTTTTACTAACCTTCAAGTCAGATATCTTCCACCAACCGCCTCAGTACTCAAACCCCCACAGGACTGGTACTAAAATGCAAGTGCTATCTGGGTGGGAGTGACTCTCTTTCCTGAGCAGGACAAACCTGTTTCCCCTAATTAGTCCCTCTTATCCATCAAACCCTAGAAAGGGACTCAGAATGGGTAATTTTTGATAGAAGCATAGGAGATTAGGAAGTTGCGCCTTGGAGAGAAGCTGAAATTGCCTGGAGAAAGAGGGAAAGGCAGAAAGGCAGGCTAGGAGACACTAGAAGCAAACCAGCTTGCTGCCTCGTGAGGTTCAAAAGGGTAGGTTCTCATTCATTCACACCCAGAAAGCAAATGGCTGCTGGGCGCCCACGTGGCAGGCACTGCGCTAGACTCTGAGGGCAAAATGACAAGCGGAGACAGACACAGTCCCTGCTCTCATAGCATTCAGTCTTCCGGCTGAGTCCCACTGGGATGAAGAATCCCAGAGAAAAATGTAAAACCACCATGGAAACAAGAGTTACGCATTTGATGACGGGATATAACCAAAGATTTGAGGATGGGGAGCGCTTGTCCTAAGGCAAGGCTAGGTGTCCTGACAGTGGGGGATGGGCAGAAGTGACCCATGTGAAAAGAGAAGAGGTGGGTGGAGAGAGAAGAGCACTCTGCACAGGTCAGGTCGTGGAGAAGGTGGGGAACATTCCAGAAAGTAAAAGAAGCCAGTCTGTAGTGATAGCACCAAGGGGGTGGTTTGGGGTGTGTATGTCCCTGTATGCTATCCTTTAGCGCCCCCACTAAGACTCCAAATAAACATAGATGCAAAGCACAGAGAGTGCGCCCGTTTCCTCACGGCGGTTCAGGACAGTTCCGCTACCTGCCCTGTCTCAGTGCGGCTGCCGCCTCCCCGCCAAGGCTGTCCTGCAGTGCAGTTCTGGAATTACCCCGCTGCCTGTGTGGCCGGAAGTGTGGGATGGGCCCAAGTCTAACTGGCCATGAGGACAATTTGGGTTGTGTGTGTGTGTTCTCCTGCCATCTGCATTGATGGTTTCTTTGAAACAGTTCTAGACATGGCGGTTTTTTCTTGCATCAGATGAGTGAAGACTCAAAGGGGGAGGGTGGCGTGTAAAAAAAAAAAAAAAAGGTACGGATTAGTTTGAAAGGCAGTTTTTCTTTGTATAAGTATGTCGGGAGAAAACTGGAGAACCCACCGATAGGAAAAAGCAAATTCACTTCCGGCCCCTGATGTTGGGGGGACGAGGGCAGGTGGGCTCTGGCCTGAGGGAAGGGGGTGGTGGTGCTAGCAGCTAGGCCTAGTGTCGCACAGGTCCCCCTCTCCGGCCCTTCCCACTCCTCAGGCGCCCCCTGTCCTCGGGCCCATCGTCATCTGGCCCCCAGCAAGGCCGCAGCGTCCCAGCGGGCCGGGCCTCACTCGGCCTGCCTTGCGCTCCACGGCGGCCCTCTGGGGAAAGGAAGGATCATCTGGAAATGGGCGCGAGGAGGCGACGAGGAAGGTGGCTGAGAGGTGGACTGCTGGCTGGGAAGAAGCCTTGTTTGTGTAGTTGTCCGCCTCGAAGGGTAATTTCGGTTTCATGGGTGGAGAAGAGCAGCTAAGCAGGCAGAAGCGCCTGTGTCACCAGGGACGGAGATGTCGTTTTGTTTCGCGGGCGGTGACGAAGCTCACGGGTCAGCCCGGGCACCTGAGGCTGCTTAGTAGGGAGGACACCGAGTCAGACGACAGGGAGTCTCGGGGCTGAGGAGAGAGCGCGGGGAGAGTCGGAGAGGAATGAGGACGGGAAGTTATAACCTGGCTGGGAAATCAAAGACATGTTGTGGGCCTTTGTTCTGTCACTGCCATACTTGAAAGAGAGAGAGAGAGAGAAAAGAAGAAAAGGAAACTATGCAGCAGTAGTTCTTGTCCCCAGGTCGTTTAGGAAAACTAGGCCCCAGGGCGGGTGAAAGGTTAAATGGCGACAGAACAGATGCCAGAGAAGTGGTTGAGACTCTCAATTCCTATTAGGAAGAAATCCATGGGGCTGCAGGTGACCTGGGGCGTTAGTGGAGGGAAGGGACGTGGCCTTGGAAGATCAGACTGGAGAAGAGGAAGGCGTGGATACTACAGATAGAGGTGCTGACAATATTTTTCCAAACCAAGGAGTAAATATGTGATCTGACCGGAATTTTTATACTGTCCAAGGTATGGGGGATCAGTCAGGGTGCTGGAATACTGGGGCTTGGGGAACACTTCAGTGGTTTATAGAACTTTAGTATAATTGAGGAGAACCTGTCCTTATGATTTGAGTCTTCGTTCGAGTGCTAGTGGCAAATCACCGAAGAGCGTTAAGCAGGGGGGTGACGTGGCCACAGTTTTATTTTAAAGATCGTCTGGCTCCAGTGTGGAGAACAGATAGAAGGGGCAGAGCACAAGGCCAGTTAGAGGCTATGGAAACAGCTCAGGAGAAGCGGACACGTCAGCTCGGCCTCAGAGAAAGAGGAAAGTGAACAGATTTAAAAGACGTAAGAGATAAAACTGTCAGGACCCAGTGACGTATGTGTAGCTGAGGGAGAAGTATCAGGTGACATGGGGATCCTAAAATATAGCCCCTGAATACTTTGAAACTCTTCTCATCAAGAAGTGAAGTTCATGTCCCTTTCCTTGAGTCTGGGTTCTGTGACTTCCTGACTGGGTCAGTATCTGGGCCTAGACTTTACGGAACTGGCAGCTTCGAGTTTCTGTCTTTAGATGTTTGCTCTTAGAAACCAGCTGCCGTGCCGTGAAGATGCCCAAACTTCCCCATGGAGAGGCCCACAAAGAGAGGAGCCGGTTGGAAGTGGGGCTTCCAACCCCAGGCAAGTCACCCCAGACAATGCTGCCCGGAGCAAGGACACACTGTCCCTCCCAAGCCCCATACAGATTGCAGATTTGTGAGAGAAATAAATTGCTTTCTCATTTTCAGTTTCAGGGTAGTTTCTTACATAGCAGTAGAAACACTATAACAGGGGTGCCTGGGTGGCTCAGTGGGTTAAAGCCTCTGCCTTTGGCTCAGGTCATGATCCCAGGGTCCTGGGATCCTGCATCAGGCTCTCTGCTCAGCAAGGAGCCTGCTTCCCTTCCTCTCTCTCTGCCTACCTTTCTGCCTGCTTGAGATCTCTATCTGTCAAATAAATAAATTTTTTAAAATCTTAAAAAAAAAAGAAAGAAAGAAACACTGTAACAGATGACCACTAGGTTTCTGGCTTTCATTTGGGGATGGATGGGAGTTGATTATGATGCAGAGATGACTGGAAAAGCCCAGGTAGGGGGAAAAGATTATGAGTTTGCTTTTCAGCTTGTGAGTTTGCAGTGCTTCTGAGACATTGAAGTTAAGAGGTCATGGGAAGCCTGGATGGTTCAGTGGGTTAAGCATCTGCCTTTGACTCAGGTCATGGTCCCAGGGTCCTGGGATTGAGTCCCATGTCAGACTCTTTGCTCACAGCAGTCTGCTTCTGCCTGTCTCTATCTGTCTCTCTCTCTGACAGATAAATAAAAATTTTTTAAAAGAAGAAAAAGCTGAGAGGTCCTGTGGGTTGGACTGTTGGATTTGTGGGTGCGTAGCTCAGGAGGAAGGTTGGGTTTGAAGACAGAAATTGTGAGTCAGTTGGAAATGGGTATCACCTAAAGATGTGATTGTGGATGTGGATCCAGAGTGAAAACAGAAATGAGTCTTGGTGTGAGGACCTCTGACACTTCCTAGTGGGCAGAGGAGGAGGAGAACCTGGAGAAGGTGTGTCCAAGGAGCCAGACAGAAGAGTTTCAGGAAGGAGAGAGGGAGGGAGGTGGGGACTGGCAGGATCAAGTGCAGCCAGGAGCACAAGCACAGGCTGAGCGAGGCACCCTCTCCCGCAGGCCTCCCAGGGACCAACATCACAGTAAGCAGGTTGGCTGGGTTCCTGGAAGCCTGGGGATGGCACTTGGGGACAAAGGCAAGGTGAAGCTCTCACCTGTGCCCACAAACCAGTTCCTCCCTGGAGCCTTGTTTCTTGAACAGCAGTCCCTAAATCAGCATCAGCCTCACTTGGGAATTTGTCAGACATGCAGACTCTCAGGCCCTGTCCTCCTGAATCAGTCTGCATTGTAATAAGATCCCCAGGTGACTTCTGTACACACGGAAGTGTGAGAATGCTCGAACTTGGGTCCCTGAGTTGAGTCACCAAATCGGGCGCTGGACAGTAACTCAGGGAAGCCGCCAGATGGCGCAAAACTGAATCGGGTCACGCTCGCTCAGAGGATCCACCGCAGAGGTGGTGGTTGATTTCACCTACTTTCCTTCAAGTTTTAGTGTCTAACTTCAGACGTAGCCCGCCGGTCAGAATCACCTGCGGAACACCTCAGTTCGGGATCTTGGACACCTAGACCCCAGAAAAGCCTCCCCCCAACCCATGGATCAAGCATCCATGGGTTTATGGAATGTCTTCAGATAGGAGAGAAAAAAAATGTATTTTCTCATCTAGTATATTTTGGGATGTTGGATTCCTTTATTTCTCTGTGTAGAGCAGTGCCTTCCTCAGTTCTTCTAATTTAACCTTCAGAAAGGTTTCCTCTAGTCCCATGAGGGTGGGCCTTGTTGTGTTTGTGTCACTGACAGTGTTTGGAATTGTCAAATTCCAACTGATTCTCAGTTGGGTTCAATATTGTTTTTAGATTTTTCTAATGTATTGCCTTTTGTTGGAGTCTCTTCCATAGGTGATATCGTCTGCCTTCCCAAAGTCTGTAGAGTCCTGGGGCCTAGTGACTCATCAGCGAGGTGTCGCTCTGCCTGGGACATCAGCAAAATCTAGGTTGTTACTGTGCAGGTTCAGATGGAGAAAGGAAGAAGGACAAAGGCCGGTAGGTCCTCTGGAACCCAGCTCAAGCTCCACCTCCTCCAGGAAGCCCTCCCTCATCTCCCTGCTCCTCTCTGTGTGCTCTCTTGAGAGGGGGTGGGAAGGGCCACCCAGTCGCTCTTAGGTTTGACCTTTGAACATCGTCATTGTTCACTTGCACGGGGCAGTGGGTGTTTGGTCCCCAGATACTTGCATTTGGGAAATTGTCCGTGTTCCCTGAGCTAGCCACTGACGTTGCCACCAACCCAGGCTCCCCCTGTCCCACTGCTCCAGCCCCTTCACCGTAGCATAAGGTGTGGAGGCGATGGTGGTGGGCACAGGAGTCTGGACCGGGCAGCCTGGGAGGGTGGAGGGAATGGGATGGGGGCAGAAAACACACTTTAGTCTGAACACAGGCCCAAGAACTGGTTCCCCTGAAGGAGTTCACCCCTGGGTCACTTGCCTTCTCAAAGGATGAGGGAAAATGTACTGCTCCAGGCAATTCAGAGTTAAGGCTGCTTTTCATTCTAAGCTGGGGGAGCATTTTGTTTTAGCCTTTTCCCCCAGGCCAAAAGTGCACTGATTGCAGCCAAACTGCAAATACAAGGATGTATACTGGCTGGGGGGCGGAGGGAGGCATCTCCTGTAAGACTTCCCGCTGGGAAGGAAAGGATCAGAGTGTCCCTGGCCAGGTCCCCAGAGGATGGCAGTTTCCTTTCCGCTTCCCTCCCCCGGGACTCCAAGTGTCCTTACTGCCTGGGTCTGATGGCAGAGAGCCGTGCCCTCGGGCTACAGTCCTTTCACAGTCCTCACTCCTGAAACACCTGCACAAACTAGGTGCTCAGTAAAAGGGTTCACATGACGGCATCTCTGCCCGCAGTCATTTGGGTCTCTTGGTGGGGCTCGAGTCAGACTGAGCTGATGGATCTTTTCCAGGCCCACCTCTAAGACTCAGCCCAGCCCTTCCCCAGCACCTCCACCTAATGAGTCAAAGGTAGGTTTTGAGGGTGGGAGGAGTGGAGCCTACTGGGCAGACAGGCTACCTGGTCCCGGGGCTTGCTGTCGGAGCTGAAAAGCAAGCTCTGAATCAGAGCCTTCTTGCCCCTATTTCCCAGGCCTTGGGGCTCCTAACTTTCCTGGTAAAGCTCTTTCCTCCTCCTCATTCTTACCAGATCCCTGAAGCCTTCAACAGTTCCTAAATTGCAGGTTGATGGGATTTGCTAGCTTAGCCAAATACACTGAATTAAATAGACTCCTTAAATCCCCTGCCCGGTCTCTCTACTTCCATTCTCCATTCCAGTCTTCCCTACACCCAGTAGCCTTAATAGCAGCGCGCCTCCGTCTTAACCCGACAACACTCACGGGTCCCCCGAGACGACTTTGCTATTTCATAGCACCTGATTTGGATTTAACTATTAGAGCACCTGACTTAGATTTAACTTATTATTAGAGCACCAAATGCCTGATTTCTATTTTGTAGGGCTTCCCCATCTTCCCAGTTTTCAATGACCAGAGCATCAGAAGGGCTGAAGAGCTTTGACCTTTGGAAAGGGGCCTTTCTAGTTCAGTTTTTGAAGGACTGGAGTCTTCTCTTGCTCTGGGAATGAGAGTAAGTTGCAGTGTCTCTGCCTTGGTTTCCCTACATGTGATAAAGAAGTTATCAGTTCTACCATTGCCTTTTTCTCTAGTTTTAAGGCAATGGTTAAAATCCCAGGTAGCAAACCTATTGTCAGATCAGGTGTCAGATCTGGTGATCAGAAATTACGGTCTTGAGAATTTATGAATTATTCCTTCCGGAAATGGGCCGGAATTTTATTGATTAATATGCATATACAAACCATTCTGCTGGGAGTGGTGCAGGGACTGATCTGCAAAGCCGAACCTGTAATTCTGCCCAGTGGGAATGTGGCCGTGTCACTGGCCACCATCCCTGGGGGGGGCACTGGGAGACTGCCAGCACTCAGTCCCCTTGTCTTTTTTTTTTTTTTTTAAGATTTTATTTATTTATTTAACAGACAGAGATTACAAGTAGGCAGAGAGACAGGTAGAGAGAGAGGGGGAAGCAGGCTCCCCATTGAGCAGAGAGCCTGATGCGGGACTCGATCCCAGGACACTGAGATCATGACCTGAGCCGAGGGTAGAGGCTTAACCCACTGAGCCACCCAGGCACCCCATCAGTCCCCTTGTCTTACCCCACCCCCTCACCCTCTGGGCGCTGGACATGAGAGGGGTCTACTTACCTGCACAGAGTGTCCATAGCACAGGCTGCAACTTCCCCACCATGGTCTTGCTTCCTCTGTGCCCCAAGCCCAGCCTGGGAGGGATGGGCTGACTAGTTAAAGGCACAGCAGCCTCTGACCTGGCCCAGCCCTCTGTCCCTGTGGTTTCTCTTTTCCTGTTTACCTTTGCCCAGCCTGGCTCCCCCCACCGCACTGCTCCGCAGGTCTGGCAGGTGAGTTCCCCTACGGGACTGGACTCCCGCTGCCCCTACTCCACCAGAGGCCTCATGCGGAAGAGGAGCCTTCCCCATCTTCACCTGGCCCCACCCACCTTCTCCCCACCTAGCAGGTGTACAAAGTCCTAGGCTTCTCACCAGGGTGTGGGCTTCTATAACAGATAGGAAATTACCATCTCATCATAAAAAGGGAAGGATCTCAGAGGCAGGTTTCCAAAGCCAATAAAAAAAGGGTGTTGCCCACAATTGTTGAAACCCTCCAAAGCAGAATTCTTCCACTTCCCTTGCTTTTCTACAACCCCCACCCCACCCCATGCTACAGACAGGGGCATAAAGAAGACAGGAAGTCTCTCGGGGAGTTGATAACTTGGTCAGGGAGATAGAGACTACACAAGTAAATAAAGAAGACAATTCTAGAAATAACCTGACCAACTTGCCTCAGTTTGCTTGGCTACTCTAAGTAATGGTGCAATAAATATAGGGGTGCATCTGTCTCTAAGTAACGGTGCAATAAATATAGGGGTGCCTCTGTCTTTTCCGATTAGTGTTTTCATTTTCTTTGGGTGTATATTCAGTAATGGAATTACTGAATCATATGGTATTTCCATTTTTTATTTTTTGGGGAGCCTCCATATTGTTTTCCCCAGTGGCTGCCACAACAATGCAAGAGGGCTCCTTTTTCTCCACATCCTCACCAACACTTTTACCTTGTTTTTTTTTTTTTTTTTAGCCATGCTGGCAGGTGCAAGATGATAGCTCACTGTGGTTTCAACTTGCGTTTCTCTGATTATGAGTGATGTTGAGCATCTCATGTCTTTTGGCTATCTGGATGTTTTCTTTGGGAAAATGATATTCAGGTTCTCTGTGCATTTTTTAATCAGGTCTTTTTTTTTTCCTTTGATGTTGAGTTATATAAGAACTTTTTATATTTTGGATATTAACCCCTTATAAGATATATCCTTTGAAAATAACTTCTCGCAATCAGTAAGTTGCCTTTTCGTTTGTTGATGGGTTTTTTGTTTTGTTTTGTTTTTTGCTGTGCAAAAGCTTTTTATTTTGGTGTAGTCCCAATAGTTTATTTTTGCTTTTGTTTCCCTTGTCTTAGGAGACATATCTAGAAAGATATTGCGGTGTCTGATGTTAAAGAAATTACTGCCTGTGCTTTCTTCTAGGAGTCTCATGGTTACATGTCTCACACTTAAATCCTTAATCCATTTTGAGTTTATCCATTTGAGTTTATTTTTGTGTGTGGTGTAAGAAAGTGGTCCACTTTCAGTCTTCTGCATGTAGCTGTCCAGTTTTCCTAGCACCATTTATTAAAGGGACTTTTCTCCCCCAGAACTGTCCTGGTTTTAAAACAGAAAGTTCCTTGTCCCTGGAATCTCTTAGTCCCAAGAAAAGTGGAAATGGTTGGTCACTCTATTTAAAGGGTGACAGTGCTTTGTACCATGTTCCAATCTGGAACATGGTACAGGAAATGAGATTGAGGCAGGGGGAGGGGCCCTACTTGAGGTTGGGTAGTTATGGGTCTCTATTTTAGAAACAGGGATCTGAGTCTCAGAGAAGTGAAATGAGTTCTCAAAGATCACACAGCTAGTAAGTGGTTTTCTGATTTCTAGTCCGCCATTTGAGCGGCCTGATGTCACGTTCTGCAGGTAACTGAGGGTGTATGGAAGACAGAGGCCATGTCCTCCCCCTGGGTGGTCCCCTCTTTTTACCTGCTGCCTCTCTTAGGTGTGTTGGGCCTCCCTCTTTCCCTCCCCCGCTTCCCTACCACTTCTCATGCTCTGTGCTGGTGTCCAGTCATCTTGAGCGTTTACCCCGACTGATGCAGCTCTTCAGTCCTGCCCTGGCCCTTGCCCCACCTCATTTCACTTCTCTCTCTCAAACCACCTTTCATCTTTTCTTGAAGTATGTAGGCGTGAAATGAACCCCCGTATTCTCAGTTGTGGTCATTCTTTGGCAGTCAATTGCCAAGTCCCTACTTTGACCCCCGGGATGGAGGTTCGATGACTGGTCTATGGTGCTGCCTTGTGCCTCCTCAGGGATGTGTTTCTTGGCGACTCTTTCCAAAGGAGCCCCCCCAACTCCAGCCCTGCCAAGTTTCTGCCACAAAACCTGTTTGCTTTCTTCTCAGTTCTAACCACTGACATCCCCAAACTTTGTCCATGCTACTCTCTCTGCATCACATCTGCTGTTATAATCCAGCTTGTCTTTTAAAGGCCAGTGCATGTAATATTACTTTTTCTATGAAGCTTTTCCTGACTTCTTTAGTCAGAAGGACTCGTCCCTTCTTTGAACTCACACAGCACTCTGGATCCTCTTAGGCTGCTTAACCACATTCTACCTTATGCTTGAGTTATTTTTAACCTGTGTCTCATTCCTCCTAATAAACTGTGAGCTCATTCATTTATTCAGCCAGTTTTTGATGATACTCTGTGCAGGGCATTGTTCCACCTAGCTAGGAAGAAGGATCACGTTGAGCATATAATTATGTGTCTTACTAACTTGGGTCAAGGATAGTGCCTGACGCGTGGAGGGTATCTGTGAATGGGTAGATGAATGGGTGGACAGACTGATGGATGCAGGTGTAACTACAGAATGTGTGGGATGAGGGGCTGGACGATTGGGGTTTGCTTTGCTTCGGACATGGTGATAGTAAGAGGTGGCAAAGTGGAATAGTGGGTTATGAGCTCATTTGAAGTTTATGAAGCTTGTGGATTTTTTTTTTCTTTTTTTGAGAGAAGGAGCATGGTGGGGGGGAGGGGCAGAGGGAGAGTGAGAGAGATAATCTTAAGTAGGCTCCATGCCTAACATGGAACCCACTGTGGGGCTCAGTCTCACAAATCTGACATCATGACCTGAGCCCAAATCAAGAGTTAAATGCTTAACCAACAGCTACCCAGGTGCCCTGAAGCCCATGGAGTGTTTTATACCACCCAGGCTAGCCGCTTGGCCATCACCACGAGTGCAGGTATGGGGAAGGGACTGTGGAGGGTGAGCACAACTGCCCACTTCACTATCCCAGGTCATTGCTGCTCAGAGAAATGTAACCCTGGTCACATTCTACCTTGAACATACGACTACTAAGGTAGTAGCACCATGGTGCTCTCCCGGCATCCATCCAAGGCCCCTCCCCATTCTCTATATTAGGTATTTTTTCCCAGCACCCACTAGATTGACATGGCTTAGATACAGTTTCATTCCTCTGAATTTTTGGTGTTAGGCCATGTTCTGGAAAGACTTTGAATAGGTAGCCCCAGGCAAGAGGGTATGATGAGAGAGACCCCGAATAAATCTTTTTCTTCAGGCTTCTCCATCAGTGAAGGGTGACCTTCTCCTAACTTTGCTCCTCGGTGTCAGTGTCCAGTGCCCAGAGAATCAGCCAGGAGGGAAAGGGTTAAGTGGGGCCTGCTGTCGGGCCTGGGTCCTGAGACTGCATTCCTTCCTCCTAGAGATCTGCCAGGCTGTGGGGCCAGAGGCTAAATTTAGAAGGGAGCTAAGATTTCCTGTTAACAGCTGTCCTGCCCCTCAGAGAAGAAGCACGGGAGAGAGGAGAGAGGTTGGTCCTTCTTGGTGGTCAGAACTGCTGGCCATTTTGTCTGGGTCCCTCAGCCCTGGGTGACTGGCTGTAGAGATAGAGGCAAACCTGTGGTGAGTGTGCTTTTCCCTTTTTTGTCCTGTGAGCCCAAGGCTTCCAAGCAGAGGGGCAGCAGTTCTGCGGCTGAGGGTGAGAGCCCAGCCATGTGGGGGAGCAGCTCCGGAGGGATTTCGTGTTCCTTAATAGGCTGTGGGATGGCTCCTGAGCTAAAGGCAACAACTCCAATGGCCTTGGTTAGAGACACTGAGGAAGGCCAGTGGCACCTCCCCCAGGATAGGCAAAGGTGTATACAAGTGCGCAGGCGGGGTGTGTGCTTATACACGCGTACCCACGTGTGCATGTGTGGGCACAGCCAGGAGTTTCGATAGAAAGAACTTTCTGGTCTAGGGAACTCACCGCTTTCCAGGTGCGTTAACTATATGAAAGCAAACCCAGGACCCTGTTCCCCTCACTGCTTCCTGGCTGGAATCTGAGGAAGGAGACACTTCGTTCTTTCTTAAATGTTGTGACTCAGCTGGATGTGTGTGGGTCTTGGTGTCCGGGTTGACGGTAGCTAGGCCAAATCAGGCGGGTTTTCCCCGTGTGGGTCCTGTCCCCACCAGAGTCGTAGCACGTGGTGACCTTCCCCCTGATATCACTGATGTACCCCTCCCCACCCACAAAACCTCCAGAAGCCGATTCCCTAATCACGTTGGTCATGCTGAACTTACAGGGACCGGCAGGCTGTCATGGCGACCAGTGGGGACCCAGAGGAGGAGCAGGTAGTCCCAAGCGAAGAGGATGAAGCCGATGTGCGGGCCGTGCAGGCCCAGTACCTCCGGAGCCCCTCCCCCAGCCAGTAAGTGTGCACCTGCTGTGCTGCTACCCTGCAGCCCCAGCAGGAGTGGGCTGGAGGGCCTGAGAAGATGTGGGCCCTGGGGAAGCCTACAGCCACCACTTTAAGTTCACTCATTTCACAAATATCATGGAGTACTTTCTATGTGTCATACTTTCTGGAAGAGGCAAATAAGCAAATGGATACATTTTGATGTGGCATGGTAAGTGCTGGAATTAGTGTGCCTCAGGGCTAGTGCACAGTGGGCCAGGGAAAGGAACACTTGGATCTGGATGGGTCTTAGGAGGCTTCCTGGAGGCGGTGATGCTGGACCTGAACCTCAAAGAAGGAGTAGGCACCTGACGAGCCCACCTGGGCAGTGATGCGTGACCCATGAGGACTGAGGCTGACTAGGAGAATGTTAGACCACAGACGGTAAGACCAGGCATCAGGACAGGAAGGGGCCGTAAGACCAGCCCTAGTGCTGAGACGATCAAGCCATGTCTTTCAAACTGGGATATGTGCACTTCTCAGGGTTAGTGGCTAAGTATGCAGGAGTAGATCAACACGGTACGTCTTCCGGGAGAGTCCTTTTAGTTTATGTCAAGTAGTTTAAAATTTTCTTTTACATAAAATTATTGAGGATCTATCATGGGGTAAATAGGAAAATTTACATAACCTTTTTAGCAAAAGCATGAGACATCACACAAACGTTTTCTTGCCTGTGAAAGCAATCGTGTGTGTGTGTGCCTGTTTATTTTCTTCTGCCATAAATCATAGTAGAGGACCTGGCTTCTAATCTTAGTTCTGTCACCAAACTTACAGAAAGAAGTCCTTCCATTCTTGAGCGTGTGTCTCCTTATCAAAAAAAAAAAAAAAAAAAAAAAAAAGGAAGGAAATACCCAACTAAGATATCTCATGATAACTTTACCTCAAACTATCTATGATTCTGCTTGATTTCACTTTCCTACAGTTCTGGAATCTTGCTGGCTCCTGCTTCTCAGAGCTTGAAAACCTTCCCCATTGGAATGAGATTCATCACTTATGGGCCAGGACCCTTTGTCCAAATGTTGGGGACTTTTCCTTTAAAGTTCAGCGTTATGTTCCCACTTAGAAAGCCTATCAGGATAGAGTTTTGAAAATAAACCCCCTTCTCTACACTACCAGACAAGGCAGAGATAATTTTGTGTGTGATTAAGGTAGGTGATGCATGGCTTTGGGTAGTGCTTAGAGTAATACTAGTTGCTTTAGCAAATGGGTATTTTTTTCTCACTCAAATAAATTCCAGAACGGGTCCCTGAGCAGTGATTCAGGAACTGAGGCTCCTTTTATCCTGTAGGTCTTCAATTTTTAAGGCAGAAAGCTAAAGTTACTGTGCTCATTGGCATCAAGACAAAATGGGAGGGGAATGAAAAATTTCTTAGGAGGCTTATATGGGCCAGGCCTGAAAATGGCCATTTCTTTTCCACTCATTTCCCACTGACTAGAACTTAGCAGAGCCATACTTTGTTATAATGGAGAATGGGCAATGAGGTCCCATGAGGAAAAAGAGGAAGTGGGCTTGCTAATAGATAGCCATCTTGGCCCCAGTATACCTCTGTAGACTGAATATTCGTGCTACCTTTCCCCCCACTCATGAAACTCCCAAAGGAGATAATCCCAAAAATGGTTTACTGACTACTACATGCAGTTCAAAAGCTAGGTTCTCTGCCTACATGTTAACTAACTGGAATTTAAATAAAACTTGGCGGAAAAAGGCTGTGTTTTCTGGAGGGTGTGCATCCTCTTGCCCAGGTCAGGTAGGAGCCCCTGGAAGTCTACAAAACAGGCTCCCATTGGATAAAACGAGGAATGGGAGGTATAGCAGTCATCAGTCCGTATAATTAATGAGCATGTCTGCCTGAGAAGAGGGCAGATCTCCGAGATTTGACCTTGATTTGGCCTTCAGGGTAGCATTGCCTTGTCTGTTGTTCTCTGTGGCCTCTAGCTCCACCCTCTGGCCCTTTTCCCTTTCCTGTTACCTCCAGAGCCACCTCCAAACTGAGATTGGAGAGTGTGTTTTCCTTGAAGGCTTTGTAACTTTGGCGGGCTATGTCCTATTTATGGAAGTTTGGGTGCCTAAAGGCTGTTTAAGGCTGAAAGCAGCCAAGGGCTTTTCAAGGCTCCTGGTTTCTTTGAAAATAGGATCCCTTTAAAAACATAGGTTTCTGGGGTGCCTGGGTGGCTCAGTGGTTTAAAGCCTCTGCCTTCGGCTCAGGTCATGATCCCAGAGTCCTGGGATTGAGCCCCACATTGGGCTATCTGCTTAGCAGGGAGCCTGCTTCCTCCTCTCTCTCTGCCTGCCTCTCTGTCTACTTGTGATCTCTGTCGAATAAGTAAATAAAATCTTAAAAAAAAAAATAGGTTTCTAATGGATATAGACCAGACAACCTCATGTGTCAGAAACCACACACCAAGTTCTTTCTTAAATATAATTTTCAATCTTGGTTTATTTCTTTGCCTCCTTGTCTGCATACTTCACTGTCTAAGCTTCAGACTGTTATCTTCAGAAGGTATCTGAAGCTGTAAATGTGAGTGGGGAGTCCAGGACGCTTGTGGTCATGTGGTTAAAAGTTTTACAACAGAATGTATACCTAACAAGCTAATGAGGGGAGAATGCAAAACTAAAATGTAATCAACCCAAAAGAAGGCAAGAAAGAAGAGAAAAAGAATACAGAGGAAGCATAGCAGATAACAGGAAAATAATAGGATGGTAGATTTAAACCCAAATATGGAAATACTTGAAACATAATAAAAATGAAATACTCCAACTAAAAGCAAATACTGTAAAAAGCCTACCTACTGCTTATGAGAAACACACCGTAAGAAACAGAGATACAAGGGATGCCTGGCTAGCTCAGTCACTGGAGCAGGCAGCTCTTGATCTCAGGGTCATGAGTTCCAGCCCCATGTTGGGCATGGAGCCTACTTTAAATTAAAAAGAGAGAGAGAGAGATACAAAGGTTAACAAAGGCTAGAAAATATACTACACTGTCTAAGTTACAGTTGCTCATACCTTTAAAACTTAGCAGCATAAAACAGCCACTTTTTAATGTTCACAGTCAGATACAGTGCTGGGACTCTCGTCTCTACTCCAAGATGTCTGGCGCCTCAGCTGGAAAGACATAGGTTCCAGGAGGCCTTGAGGCCACGGGTGACTCACCCACGGAGGGCTGGGGGCAGAGTGGCTCCTTCACATGTATGACACTTCATTTTGAGCCCTTAGCCGGGCTGTTGGCTAGAGCACCTAACATGTCTTTTCCTCTGGTCTCTCCATGTGGGCCATTGGGGCTTTCTCATAGCCTGTAGCTAAATTCCAAGGATTGGCGTCCAAGAGGACAAGATAGACATGTGTTGATTTTCACAATCTAGCCTTAGAAGTCATAAAAAGGCCCATGGGGCTGAAAAGGAGACAACATAAACTCTGCCGACACTGCAGGAGTATCTCCGTCATGCTGTGAAGAGAGCAAGCGGGATGGGAAAGAGTGCCGCCATCTTTGGAAAACACCAACTGCCACAATCACGAACTAAAACTATTTGCTGATATCAGACAAGGAAGAATTTAAGGACCGAGAAATATATTTCACAATGGTCAGAGGTGTGCTTCCCCAGAAACATGTAATCATTTAAAATGTCTGTGGTCTAGGGCACCTGGGTGGCTCAGTCAGTTAAGCCTCCAACTCTTGATTTCAGCTCTGGTTGTGAGATTGAGCCCTCCTCTGGGCTTCACGCTCAGCAGGGAGTCTGCTTGAGATTCTCTCTCCGTCTGCCCCTACCCTGGCTCATGTTTGCCCTCTCTCTAGCTCTCTAAAATAATAAATCTTTTTAAAAGAAGTAAATAAAGTTTATATGATCTAATAATGTAGCCTTAAAAAGTAGAAAGCAAAAAACTGACAGAACTAAAGAAAAAAAAAATCCACAGTCTTAGTCAAACATAAAATTAAAAAAAAAACAAAAACCTCAGCAACTAATAGTATGAGGGGAAAAAATCATTGAGAATCTAGGAAGGGGATCAGAAAGGATGAATACCCAACTTTTGTAGCAACATGGGCAGGACTGGAAGAGATGATGCTGAGTGAAATAAGTCAAGCAGAGAGAGTCAATTATCATATGGTTCCACTTATTTCTGGAGCATAACAAATAGCATGAAGGACAAGGGGAGATAGAGAGGAGAAGGGAGTTGGGGGAAATTGGAAGGGGAGGTGAACCATGAGAGACTATGGACTCTGAAAAACAGTCTGAGGGGTTTGAATTGGCGGGTGGGTGGGAGGTTGGGGTACCAGGTGGTGGGTATTATAGAGGGCACGGATTGCATGGAGCACTGGGTATGGTGAAAAAATAATGAATACTGTTTTTCTGAAAATAAATCAATTTAATTTAAAAAAAAAAAAGAAAGAAAGAAAAGAATATAGGAAGGGGGCACCTGGGTGGCTCAGTGGGCTAAAGTCTCTGCCTTCCGCTCGGGTCATGATCTCAGGGTCCTGGGATCGAGCCCCACATCGGGCTCTCTGCTCAGCGGGGAGCCTGCTTCCTCCTCTCTCTCTGCCTGCCTCTCTGCCTACTGTGATCTCTCTCTGTCAAATAAATAAATAAAATCTTAAAAAAAAAAAAAGAATATAGGAAGGGAGCACCTGGGTGGCTCAGTCAGTTTAACGTCTGACTCTTGATTTCAACTCAGGTCATGATCTCAGGGTCATGAGATTGAGCCCTGTATGGGGCTCCGCTCTCCGTGGAGAGTCTGCTTCTCTCCTCTGTCCCTCCCTCTACATGCACATGCTTGCTCACTCTCTCTAAAATGAGTAAATAAATCTTTAAAAAAAAAGAATATAGGAAGTTAGAACAAAACATTAACAATATTAACCTAGTTGGCATTTATAGAACGCGTACCCAGCAAGGACAGGAAACACATTCCCATCACATGCGTGTGGAACATTTATCAAAATCACGTGCTTGCCATTCATGTGTCAACAGATTTTTATATTTGCTATATGCTTGAAGTCATATAAAATATGTTCTTTGACCTTGGGAGAATGAAGCTAGAAGTTAATAAAGCAAAAATATGTGATCGTAGTTCTAACTGAAACCGCAATTCAATGCTGCTACGTACCCACCGACCCATCTAAAATTAAAACTGATGGTAGCGACTACAAATGAGGATGTTAGACAATCAGAACTCCATTCACAGCTGGGAAGAGCGCAAATTAGTACAGCCACTTGGAAAACTCTCTCATAGTATCTACTAAATTTCAAAGGACTCCCGTCCTGTAACCCAGCAGGCTTACTCCAGATACCTGCTTAACAGAAACAAGTACATGTGTGCACCAGCAGAAGTCCTGTTTTGGTAGCTAATAGCCATTGATGGTGTAGAATGTATAAACATGTGATGAACTGTCCAGTTAACCGTAGGCTGGGTAAATGAAGTGTGGTATGTATATTTTTAAATGCTGCCCTAAGGAATACACATTTTTATTAAGTGCTTATCACGTAGGTGGGATTGAGCCTCTCAGATTATTGGCTGCGGACGGCAAACCGTGAGCCCTGGTCGTGAAGGGAAAAGTGGGTCACTGCATGGGGAGGCAGGAGACGGGGAAGGCCAATTCTGCTGGCTTCCCGTTTTCACTTAGAGTTAGCCTGCCACGGACAGGACAGAAGCATTTGTAACAGAGAAGTTCCGACAGTGTTCAATCCTTAGTCCTTCCAGCTGGGCGAAAACAGGCTCAGCCTGAAAGCCCCACTTCCATGGGGAATGGTCTGAGCTGTTCCATGGTCCCATATACAGAGCTAATTTTCTCCAGGTTCTGAGGGACCCCAGCTGAATCCTGTTGGTTTTGATGCTCTTGGTTTGTGTACATTCCATAGCAGTTGGGTTTTTTTTAATTAATTAACTTATTTATTTGACAGACAGAGATCACAAGCAGGCAGAGAGGCAGGCAGAGGGAGAGGAAGGGAAGCAGGCTCCCTGCTGAGCAGAGAGCCCGATGCAGGGCTTGATCCCAGGACCCTGGGATCATGACCTGAAGGCAGAGGCTTCACCCACTGAGCCACCCAGGTGCCCTCATAGCAGCTGGTGTTTGAAGCTGATCCCAGCTCATCTGGCCCTTTTCAGAAATTTCCAAGGAAGGCAAACACACAGAACACTTGATGGGCTGTTCCTTCCTACAATAGTCGTCCTAAAACCTGAGGTATAAACTATGAGAGCTGCGCTGGCTTTTGAGTCATCTTTCAGTCAGTCCCATTGCCTTATAGACCGGGCCGAAACCAGCCCAGAGGAATGAGTCTATAGTATCTTTAAAAATGGAAAGGCCGGGGTGTCTGGGTGTCGTAGTTGTTAAGCATCTGCCTTGGGCTCAGGTCATGATCCCGGGGTCCTAGGATCAAGCTCCCTGCTCAGCGGGGAGCCTGCTTCTCCCTCTCCCACTCCCTGCTTGTGCTCTCTCTCTTGCTGTCTCTGTCTCTCTCTTTGTGTCAAATAATTTTTTTTTTTTTTTAAGTGAAAAGGCGGAGGCACCTAGGTGGCTTAGTTGGTTAAGTGTTTGCCTTTGGCTCAGGTCATGATCTCAGAGTTCTGAGATTGAGTCCTGGGATGGCCCTTGCTCAGCTGGGAGTCGGCTTCTCCTTCTGCTTGCTGCCCCCAGGGCTTATGCTCTCTGTCTCTCTGTCTCCCTGTCTCTCTCTCTCTCTGATTAATCAATAAAATCTTTTTAAAAAACTGAAAAGGGAATCCACAGGCCAGAAGAAAAATTAGCAAATCACATATCTGATTAAGAAGCTGTATCCAGAATATATTTTTAAAAACCTCTCAAAACCTAGTAAAAAAGAAACAAACAACCCAAATTGAAAATGGACAAAAGACTTGAACAGATACTTCACCAGAGAAGGTGTGTGGATGGCAAATAAGCACATGAAAAGAGCCTCAAAATCCTTAGTCATTAGGGAATGCAAATTAAAACCATAATGAGATATGATCACATACCTACTAGAATATCTAAAATTAAAAAGATTGACCATCCCAAATACTGGGGAAAATGTGAAGTACCCGGAATCCCACTGCTGGTGGAAATGTGAAAAGGTACAATCATTTTATAAAACTCCTTTATTTTTTTTTAAAGGTTTTATTTATTTATTTGACAGACAGAGATCACAGGTAGACAGAGAGGCAGGCAGAGAGCGGGGGGAGGGGAGAAAGCAGGCTCCCTGCCAAGCAGAGAGCCCGATGAGGGGCTCGATCCCAGGATCCTGAGATCATGACCTGAGCCAAAGGCAGAAGCTTAACTTACTGAGCCCCCCAAGCACACCTATAAAACTCCTTTAAAAAGTGAAACATACACCAGCTTAAAAGGACACCTACTCCTATATGATCTAGTCGTTCTGTGCCAGGATATTTCCTCAAGAGACATGGAAGCCTACATCCATACAAAGACTTGTACATGAATGTTCAGAGCAACCTTATCTGTAATAGCCTAGAAACAACCCACATGTCCATCAGCCAGTGAACAGCTAAATACACTGCAATAAATTTATATGCATGAATACTATTCAGCAGAAAAAAAGGAATGAATTATTGATTCATACAACATAGATGAATCACAATATAACTGTGCTAACTGAAAGCAGTCAGACAAAAAAGAATACATACTAAATGATTCAATTTATATAAAATTCCAGAAAATGCAGATGATTCTGTATGGGGACAGAAAGCAGATCAGTGGTTGCTGGGAAGAGTAATAGGGCTCAGAGATGGTCGAGGGGAGCTTACCAAGGGGCGTGAGGGAACGTTGGAGGCTCATAGATAGGTTCACAGCCTTGAATGTGCTGATGGTTTCACAGTTGTATACGTTTGTCAAATGTTAACTGCTCTGTACACTTTAAATATGTGCCATTTGCATAGCAATTATCCCTCAGAAAGCTGTGGGTTTTTTTTGAGAGCTTTGAAGGGGAAGTAAAACTCTTCTAAAAGGTAGCTTAGTGTTGTGGAAAGAACTTAAATGGCATAATCAAGACCAATATCAAAGTCAGGTCTGCTCTCCCCCTTAGTAGCCATGAGAGCTTGTTTAAGTTACTTAATCGTGAAATTGGAATCCAGTTCACCCAGTGGTACAAATTAAATAATATAACATGTTGTTTATAATATATGATCTCTGATATATAACATATAGTTATAACATGTATATAAGGGCAAATTAGGTAGTGAGAAATGGTGGTTCTCTTTTCCTTCTGGAGGAAGACATCTGCCAGTAACTCAGGATGTCAGCAATTTTTTGTTTAACTAGAGACCCACCCACTCTAGTTAAGATGCCACGTTTCTCTTGTTCTGCTCTAAGCGAATACTGCGTTCTGAGCGACTCATCGTCACCACTGCTGTTGGTCTCCAGCCTGAACAGTTCCCCGTGTGCTTAATTTGTGCCTGGAATCCCATCCTTCTTGTTTCATCTCTTCAGTTAAAGGCCTGAGCATTTGTGAAATTAAATAGAGCCTGAGTCAGCAAATACCCCACCGGGGACTGTCAGTCCTGGTTTCCTAAGGCTGCTGTAATAAATCCCCACAGAGTTGTTTAAAACAACACAGATACATTCTCTCAGAGTTTTAGAGACCAGAAGTCTGAAATCAAAGTGTTGCTAGGGCCACCCTCCCTCTGAAGATTTTAGGAGGGCTTCCTTGCCTCTCCCAACTTTCCGGCAGCTCTGGAAGTTCCTTGACTGTGGCTGTGTACCTCCAACCTCTGTCTCCATCTTCCTATGTCTTCTCTTCTCTCTCTCTCCTCTGTGTATCCTTCTTAAGGACATTTGCCATTGATCTTAGGGCCCATCCAAATACAGGATGATCTCATCTCGAGATCCCTTTTCCAAGTAAAATTGCATGCACAGGTTCTGGGAGACATATGTTTTTGGGGTACCACCATTCAACCTACTAGAGCCCCAGATCCAGCCCCTGGGAGACATATGTACTCTCTCTGGTACAACCAGGATGGGACCTTGCTGAGTCTAACCTGTGCCGTGGAGAGCCGCTGCCAATCAACCAGAGCTAGTTCATGGATGCAGTCTGCTTGCAGGCCTGGCAGGTGTCTTAACATTTCCAAACTCATCAGTAAATTGAATCCTGGGGTGAACTGACAACCTGGGAAGGGGGAAGAGACAGTGGTTAGAGGTGTCAGATCTTCATTTCTGCCTGACTTAAGCACTGACCTCAAATGCTTTAAATTCAAACCCAGGTCTGTGAATGATTCTCTCTGGAAGAAATCCATCTTGTCTCCAAGAGAGACAAATTTCCCCAGGTAATTTATGAGTTAATGCTAAAATTTAAAAACTCCTGTCCTGTTGGGCAACTAGGTGGGGCTTTGCCTTTATCAATAATCTCCATCAGACCTCTCCACTGCTCCAAAGGAGGAAAATCCTAAGAAATCAGGGTGCTTGTGCTGTGAACCATGTTCAAGTCTGGCCTTCCCCTCCCTTACCAGGAGACCACAGCTCCCCAAGCCCTCTCTTGCAGGTGATCTGTAGCCCACCTCTGCCTCTCCTTTTCCTCCTTAGCTATGACCAATTTTCATTTCCTTTCCAAATGAAGGATCGGACTTCTTCATCCTTCTCTGGTTCTGATTTGGAAAATGTTTTTCTGTTTTCCTTTATTTATTCTCTTCTTCTTCTTTTAGTTTTCTTTTTAAATTAACAAATAATGTATTATTTGCTCCAGGGCTGCAGGTTTCTGAATCATTAGCCTTACACAATTCATAGCATTCACCATAGCATGTACCCTCCCCAATGTCCATAACCCAGCCACCCTATCCCTAGCCCCCCATCCCCCTGCAACCCACAGTTTGTTTCCTGAGATTGAGTCTCTTATGGTTTATCTCCTCCCTAGTTCCATCTTGTTTCATTTTTTCCCTTCCTATCCCACACGACCCACAGTCCTGCCTCTCAAATTCCTCATATTAGAGAGATCATATGGTAATTATCTTTCTCTGATTGGCTTATTTCACTCAGCATAATACCCTCTAGTTCCATCCACATTGTTGCAAATGGCAGAATTTCATTTTTGAGGGCTGAATAGTATTCCTATATATATATATATATTACATCTTCCTTATTCATTTATCTGTTGATGGACATCTAAGTTCTATCCATAATTTGCCTATTGTGAACATTGCTGCTATAAACATTCAGGTGCACATGTCCCTTCACATCACTACATTTGTATCTTTAGGGTAAAGACCCAGTATTGCAATTGCTGGGTCGTAGGGTAGCTCTATTTTCAACTTTTTGAGGAACCTCCTTACTGGTTTCCAGAGTGGCAGCACCAGCTTGCATTCCCACTAGCAGTGTAGGAGGGTTCCCCTTTCTCCACATCCTCACCAACATCTTTTCTCTCCTGACTGGTTAATGTTAGCCATTCTGACTGGTGTGAGGTGGTATCTGACTGTGGTTTTGATTTGTATTACTCTGATGTTGAGTGATGTGGAGCACTTTTTCATATGTCTGTTGGCCATTTGGATGTCTTCTTTGCCAAAATGTATGTTCAGGGCTTTTGCCATTTCTTGATTGGACTATTTGTTCTTTGGGTGTTGAGTTTGATAAGTTCATTATAGATTTTGGATACTAGCTGTTTATCTGATATGTCATTTGCAGATATCTTCTCCCATTGTCAGTTGTCTTTTGGTTTTGTTGACTGTTTTCTTTACTGTGCAAAAGCTTTTGATCTTGATGAAGTTCATTTAAATAAATAATTCATTTATGCCCTTGCTTCTCTTGCCTTTGGCAAGGTTTCTAGGAAGAAATTACTGCAGATGAGGTCAAAGAAATTGCTACCTATGTTCTCCTCAAGGATTTCTATGGATTCCTGTCTCACTTTGAGGTCTATTTTTGTGTATGTGTAAGGAAATGGTCCAGTTTCATTCTTCTGCATGTGGCTGTCCAATTCTCCCAACACCATTTGTTGAAGAGACTGTCTTTTTTCCATTGGACATTCTTTCCTGCTTTGTCAAAAATTAGTTGACCATAGAGTTGAGGTTCCATTTCTGGGCTCTCTATTCTGTTTCATTGATCTATGTGTCTGTTTTTGTGCCAGTACCATGCTGTCTTCATGATTACAGCTTTGTAATAGAGCTTGAAGTCTGGAATTGTGATGCCACCAGCTTTGGTTTTCTTTTTCAACATTCCTCTGCATATCCGCAATCTTTTCTGGTTCTGTATAAATTTTAGGATTATTTGTTCCATTTATTTGCAAAAAAAATGATGGTATTTTGATAGGGATTGCGTTAAGTGTGTAGATTGCTCTAAGTAGCATAGACATTTTCACAATATTTGTTCTTCCAATACATGAGCATGGAATGTTTCTCCATTTCTTTGTGTCTTCCCTAATTTCTTTCATAAGCACTTCATAGTTTTCTGAGTATAGATTCTTTACCTCTTTGGCTAGGTTTATTCCTAGGTATCTTGTGCTTTTGGATTCAGTTGTAAATGGGGTTGACTCCTTAATTTCTTTCTTCTGTCTTTTTCTTAGTGTATAGAAATGCAACTGATTTCTGTGCACTGATTTTGTATGCTGACGCTTTTCTGAATTCTTGTATGAGTTCTAGCAGTTTTGGAGTGGAGTCTTTTGGGTTTTCCACATAAAGCATCATATCATCTGCAAAGAGTGAGAGTTTGACTTCTTGTTGATTTGGATGCCTTTAATTTTTTTCTTGTCTAATTACTGAGGCTAGGACTTCTTGTACTATGTTGAATAGCAGTGGCAATAGTGGACAGCCCTGCCATGTTTCTGACCTTAGGGGAAAAGTTCTCAGTTTTTCCTCATTGAGAATGATATTTGCTGTGGGTTATTCATAGATGGCTTTGATGATATTGAGGTATGTATTCTCCATCCCTACACTTTGAAGAGTTTTGTTCAAGAAAAGATGCTGTACTTTGTCAAATGCTCTTTCAGTATCTACTGAAGGTATCATATGGTTCTTGTTCTTTCTGTTACTAATGTATTGTATCACACTGATTGATTTATGGATGTTGAACCAACCTTGCAGCCCAGGAATACATCCTGCTTGGTCATGGTGAATAATCTTTTTAATAGACTGTTGGATCCTATTGGCTAGTATTCTGGTGAGAAGTTTTACATCTGTGTTCATCAAGAATATTGGTCTGTAATTCTCCTTTTTGATGGGTCTTGGTCTGGTTTTGGGATCAAGATAATGCTGGCCTCATAAAATGAGTTTGGAAGTTCTCCTTCCATTTCTATTTTTTGGAACAGTGTCAGGAGACTAGGTATTAATTCTTCTTTAAATGTTTGGTAGAATTCCCCTGGGAAACCATCTGGCCCTGAGCTCTTGTTTGGGAGATTTTTAATGACTGCTTCAATCTCCTTACTGATTATGGGTCTGTTCAGGTTTTCTATTTCTTCCTGGTTCAGTTTTGGTAGTTTCCAGGAATGCATCCATTTCTTCTGGATTGTCAAATTTGCTGGCGTATAGTTGCTCATAATATGTTCTTATAATTGTTTTTATTTCTTTGGTGTTGGTTGTGATCTCACCTCTTTCATTCATGATTTTATTAATTTAATTAATCAATTAATTAATTAAATTAATTAATTGAATTGGATCCCCCTCCCTCTCTTTTTTTGATTAGTCTGGCCAGGAGTTTATCAATCCTATTAATTCTTTCAAAGAACCAGCTCCTGATTTTGTTGATTTGTTCTGCTGTTCTTTTAGTTTCTATTTCACTGATTTCTGCTTTCATCTTTATGATTTCTCTTCTCCTGCTGGTTTTAGGCTTTCTTTGCTGTTCTCTCTCTAGCTCCTTTAGGTATAGGGTTAGGTTGTGTACTTGAGACCTTTCTTTTTTCTTGTATTGCTATTTACTTTCCTCTCAGGACCACCTTTGCTGTGTCCCAGAGATTTTGAACAGTTGTGTTTTCATTTTCATTTGTTTCCATGAATTTTTGTAATTCTTCTTTAATTTCCTGGTTGACCCATTCCTTAGTAGGATGCTCTTCAGCCTCCATGTATTTGAGATCTTTCCAACTTTCCTCTTGTGGTTGGGTTCTAGTTTCAAAGCATTATGGTCTGAAAATATGCAAGGAATGATCCCAGTCTTTGGTACCAGTTGAGACCTGATTTGTGACCCAGGATGTGATCTATTCTGGACAATGTTCCATGTACACTAGAAAAGAATGTGTATTCTGTTGCTTTGGGATGGGATGTTCTGAATACACTTGTGATGTCCATTTGGTCCAGTGCATCCTTTTAAGCCTTTGTTTCCTTGTTGATCTTTTGCTGAGATGATCTATCCTTTTTGTGGGGGGGGGGTGTCAAAGTCCCCTACTATTTTTTGTATTTTTTGTTGATGTGTTTCTTGGATTTTGTTATTAATTGGTTTATATAATTGGCTGCTCCCATGTTAGGGGCATAGGTATTTTAAATTGTTAGATCTTCTTGTTGGAAAGACCCTTTGAGTATGATATAGTGTCCTTTCTCATCTCTTATTATAGTCTGGCTTAAAATCTAATTGATCTGATATAAGGATTGCCACCCCAGCTTTCTTTTGACGTCCATTAGCATGGTAAATGGTTTTCCACCCCTTCACTTTCAATCTGGAGGTATTTTAGGTTCTTCAATGAGCTTCTTACAGACAGCATATTGATGGGTCATGTTTTTTTATCCATTCTGATACCCTGTGTCTCTCGATTAGGGCATTTAGTCCATTTACATTCAGGGTAACTATTGAAAGATATGGATTTAGTGCCATTGTATTGCCTGTAAGGTGACTGTTATTGTATATTGTCTCTCTTCCATTCTGGTCTGTTGCTTTTGGGCTCTCTCTTTGCTCAGAAGATCCCTTCCAATATTTCCTGTGTAGCTGGTCTAGTGTTTGCAAATTCTTTTAGCTTTTGCTTGTCTTGGAAGCTTTTTATCTCTCCTTCTATTTTCAACGAGAGCCTAGCTGGATATAGTATTGTTGACTGCATATTTTTCTTATTTAGTGCTCTGAATATATCATGCCAGTCCTTTCTGGTCTTCCAGGTCTCTGTGGGTAGGTCTGCTGCCAATCTAATATTTCTACCATTGTATGTTACAGACCTCTTGTCCTGAGCTGCTTTCAGAGTTTTCTGTTTGTCACCGAGACTTGTAAATTTTACTATTAGATGACTGGGTATGGATCTATTTTTATTGATTTTGAGGGGGGTTCTCTGTGTCTCCTGGATTTTATGCTGTTCCCTTTGCCAAACTAGGGGAATTCTCTGCTATAACTTGCTCCAATATGCCTTCTGCCCCCCAGTCTTTCTTCTTCTGGGAGCCCAATTATTTTAATACTGTTTCATCTCACAGTATCACTTATCTCTTGAATTCTCTTCTTATGGTCCAGTAGTTGTTTGTCTCTCTTTTTCTCAACTTCTTTATTCTCGATCATTTGGTCTTCTATATCACTCATTCTCTCTTCTGTCTCATTTATCGTAGCAGTAAGAGCCTCCAATTTTAATTGTACCTCATTGATAACTTTTTAAATTTCATCTTGTTTAGATTTTAGTTCGTTTATTTCTCCAGAAAGGGTTTCTCTAGTATCTTCCAGGCCTTTTTTGAGTCCAGCTAGTACATTGGTAATCATCACTCTGAACTCTGTTTCTGAAATTTTACTAATGTCCATATTGATTAGATCCCTAGCCATCAGTACTGCCTCTTGTTCTTTTTTTTGAAGTGAGTTTTTCCACCTTGTCATTTTATCCAGATTGACTAGATGAATGAGAGAACAAAATACTAAAAGGGTAGCAATGACCCCAGAAAAATATACACTAACCAAATCAGAAGAGACACAAAACCTGGGGGAGAAGAAAGGAGGGGAAAAAAAAAATAATTGGACTGGTGAATAGAACATAGCCACAGAGTTGATTTTGGGTGTATATTGGTCTGTTAGAAGAGACTGCCTCCCAAAATTTTAAAAAAGAAAAACTTACATATATGCAAAAATAGGGTAAACACGAAGGGATGGAATATGACTGTAAAGTTGAAAATCTTAAAAAGATTCTAAGAAAGGAATTGATATGAGAAGAAGTTGGTTGAAAAAAGAAAAAAAGAAGGAAAGAATGTGATCAGGATGGAGACTAGAACAAAGCCATTCTCCAGATTTAGGGTATATTTGATCTATTAGAAGAAACTGTAGCCTAAAATTTTAAAGAAAGAAAAACCTGTATGTATACAAAAAATAAGCTTAAATACAATGAAGGGATACTTATGACTATAAAAATGAAAATTTTAAAAGATTTTTAAAAATGTATTCATAAGGTAAAGTAGTTAAAAATGTTAAAATAGTAAGGAGGAAAAGTTTTTAAAAAATAGAATAAGAAAAAAATAAAATTTTAAAATATTTAGCTTTGAGTGACTAAAGAATCTTGGGGAAAAAAGCCATAAATTCTATATGCTGTATTCCCCCTAGCTCTGAATTAGTTGGTGAACTTGGTCTTGGCTGGATGTTCTTCCTGATCTGGGGGTGCGGGGGGCCTGTTGCTGTGATTCTCAAATGTCTTTGTGGGAGGTGGAAATCCACCACCCTCGCCAGGGGCCGGGCTAAGCAATCTGCTCCGGTTTGCGCTCAGAGCTTTTGTTCCCTGAGCACTTTCTGTACTGCCTTGGAGGACGGGAATGAAGATGGCGGCCGCCCAGTCTCCGACTGGGGGAGCTGAGAGCTCAGCGCCCCACTCCTGGGTGTGCCTTCAGGAAAACGCCATCAGTCCCTCTCGTCTCCCTGGTCTCCATCGTGCTCTGAGCTCACCCGGCCTGTGACCGAGCATTTAGTCTCTGGCACGTGCCCCATTTGGAGTCTCCAAACCCAGCAGATTCCTGTCCTGCGCTCCTGTGCCACTCCTCCCAGAGGAGGAAGGTGAGTCTCCCCAGACCTGCCACTTGTGGGGTCCCTGCTTGAGGAGCAGTGGCCCGACTGTGCCTCAGATATCAATTTAAGGTAACCCCGAGCTGAGAGCCTACTCTCCCTGCTCAATACCTGGGAGCTCTGCCACACTCAGGCACCCCCGGTCTTTTTGTGACCTCACGGGTCCTGAGACCACACTGTCCCTGTGAGGGCTCCACCCCTGCTTAACCTCTGGAGTGACATCCCTCACTGGAGCAGACTTCTAAAAGTTCTGATTTTGCTCTGCTGCTCTCTCACTTGCCAGGAGCCAGCCCTCCCCCCACGGTCTATCTTCCCGTATATCGCCTCGGATTCACTTCTCTGCATGTCCGACCTTCCAGAAAGTGGTCGATTTCTCTTCATAGAATTGTTGCTGTTCTTCTCTTCGATCTCTTGTTGAGTTTGTAGGTGCTCAGAATGGTTTGCTAACCACCTAGCCGAACTCCTGGGACCCCACGATATTTAGGTCTCCTGCTCCTTTGCCATCTTGTTCCTCCACCCTGTTTTCCTTTCTTTCTTTCCAAGTTAAAATGCATTTCTTGCTTTGGCTTTTTGGATCTGAAATTGTTAAGCCTTTACAGTTTCTAGAACTCCTTGATTATCTGCTCAGGCCATCTCTTGTGACAGAATTTCCCTAGCCCCCTTTGGTGAAGTTCCTTAACTATGTTGTGATTTCCCTACAGGGAGGTCTCCATGGCTGGTAACAGCAGGTGGGACTGACATGAGGGCATGAAGTGTCAGGTCTGTGTGTCCTTGGGAAACGGCTACTCCTAGCTACCTTTTCTCTTTTCTATTTCTTTTTCCATGAAGATTTTCACAGCTTTCACAAAGCCTGACAGAAGCAGTTTGCTATAAATCAATTTGCTTTCATTGCTGACTTCCTCTCCTTCTTTGGAACCTGAACTTTGCTTGTGCGGTCACTTTCTCTGGAGTAAATGTACACTTAGAAGAAACTCAGAAATCCGTTCCTTTTTTGCAAAAGCCAAATCAAGATAGACACCCCCTCCTGGGCCGCTGCATCCATTGCATTTCCAAGGGTCTCCTTGAAATGAACTGATCCGCTGGCAGGGGGTCTGGGTTGAAGGACCTGTTCTGTGCCTTGACAACCTGACAATTGGATTAAAGCAGTGGATTTCAAACTTTGGTGACTGTTATCCAGGGTAAGACATGCCATTTGCAGCTCCACTCAGAACATACATTCAGGTCGGTATTAATAAAAAAATAGGTTTCACGAAATTATATTTATCTTAAAATGGCTAGTACTAGTCTACTCTCTTTTTCTCTTTTCCTCTTTCTTTCCTTCTCCTCCCCTCCCCTCTCTCCTCTACCCTCCGCCCAGCCATCCACCCTCCCTCCCTTCCTTCCTTCCTTTTCCAGATGCCAGGCAGGACCCATTGAATTGATTTTATGATACACTAATGGGTCACAGTCTGCAATTTTGAAAAACACAGGTTTAGAGAAAATGGCACCAGTCTCCTGCTCTTGGTTAGGAAGTCCATCAAACTCTGCTTTATTGTTTCTCTTTCAAATCACCCTCAAGGCTTTTTAGCTGCTGCTTTGTGAACCTGTGATGAGGGGTATATCGATCCTAGATTCGCTCCTACCCTGCCCATCTTTTTGAGCAGCCAGCCCTCGCTGCTTTCCAATCAGGGTGTGAGTGTCATTTCACTCTGTCTCAGGTCTGCGGTAGAGGCACAGATGTGGTCATAAATCAAAACCTCCAGAGCCACTGTCTCACTGACCTTGCAAATATAAACAGGGCCGGTGGTTCAGGGTCTCCCTTTCCTTCCTCTTTTCTTTCCCTGCGGGCCTGCTTCTCCATGGAAAACAAAGGAGCCGCTTCTCTGTGCCTCAACTTTGTTCTCCACTGGGTCCTTTTGGGGTCCCACCCCCACACTTGACTTAGTAAACTGTATCCGTGGCAAAACGATTTAGGACTGTTAGGTTTGCGTGTCCTTTCCGCTTAGCAGGTGACTCATAATTTACATCCTAGACTCAACAGGATGTAATGCTGAGCTCAGTTTACTGTTGTTCACATGTTTGCCTGAGCAGCCAAGAAGAGACATGTCATGGGGCTGGAGAGAAGCTGTTCTTCACACCCTCTCTCCTCAATCATAACACCGCCAGCTTCTGGAAAGTGTACTGGATAGAGTCTTCCAGAGTCTCCTCTGGACGGACTCCTTAGCTGAAGTTCCATCTTGACTCCCCACAAGAAGGAAGGATGTTTCTGTGTCATTTCTGTTTTCAGGTTTTAATTTCAAATCCTCCCTATCAAACTCATAGCCTCAGAGTTCAGGTACATTTAAGACAGATTCTTAGTTCCCTGTGTTTGTCACGTGAAACCAAATCCATACAATCTAAAGTCAGTGCTGTTGAGGAAAATTGGCCTGATCACGGGCTTGCCGATCCTTCCAGGCGGGAATCTAGGTGAGACGGCCGGGTGGGTTCCTTCCGAGGCTTTCTGCATGCCTGACCAGTGAGGGCTCCTCCTTTGTCCCTCTTCAGGTCATGCCAATTGTGTGGAATACTGACTACAGATGTGAGAAAGCCTCAGAGCCATGGAGGCCTGCAGAGAAACAGAAAACTGACCTGTAGGAGAGATGACGGCATGTGCCAGGAGCGAGCCCCTCTCGGCCCAACACACCGCAGGGGTTTTTGCCAATTCCCTGGTCAGGGTTTTGCTTTGATTCCACCCCCCCAAACTCATTTTACATAATACCAATCCTTAATTTAAAAATGATTATTTATACTAATAATAGTATAAATTTAAAAATAATAGTATAAATAATATTAAATGTTGATAAATAAGAGTAAAACTTCCTTAACAAATACTGCTTACTCACAAGGATATCACTCACATTTATGAAACAGTTGAGGTTCCAGCTCTAGTTCTGTGAGACGTTGCTGGTTTCACATAGACTGCCCTGAAAGCTGGGCCCAGCTGCCCGCAGGTTGACTGGGTTTGCTCTCCTACCGGTGTTACTTTGTTGTTATTTCCCAACTGCAACAAATCTGGGTCGTTCGCTGCTATTTATTAGGTTCTGTATCACTATTAGGGAGAAGGGCACCTTAGCATATGCTCAAGTCTCACTTCCGAGCCCTTGGAATAGCACCGTGCCTGTTAAACTGTTGCAACTTAACAAATTTACCCCCAAACCTAATGAATTAAGGCAATGATTTTATTTTGCTCCCCTCGTTGTGGATTAGGAATTTGGACAGGAGTCCACTGGGCAGCTTGTATGTGTGGTGTCAGCTGGGGCGCTATGACAGGGGGAGGGGCCACGTCTAAGAGACACATGCACGTGGCCATCCATTGGCCAGGAGCTCAGCAGGAGCAGTTGACGTGGCTTTGTCAGCTCGGTGGTCCTGAGGTAGTAGGACTTCGTAGAGGAAGCTCAGGGCTTCCGATGAGAGAGACACGAGAGCCAGACTGAGGCTCAGACTGCCACAGTGTCACCTTTACCGTATTCTGTTGGTGAAAACAGTCACAGATCCTCCAGATTCAAGGCAAGTGTGAAGAGTGTTCCAGATCCGGGGCCACCTTTAATCTACCCTAAGAAAAAATTACTGACAGATCTACCCTAAGAAAAAATTACTAACAACACCGGCCTCCGAGATTGTGTCCAACTTGGCCTCACAAGGGCAGAGAGTGAGCATGAACAATTAGAGCGTGGTTTCGCTTCTGGGCTTGCTATGGTATCCAGTGACATAATGAGCAAGTAGCAGATACTTGATAAATACCTGTTGCTAATTGTTGAAGCTGCTGTATCAGCTATGAGGCAGACCCATACTGGGGACCAGTTCAGTCCATCAGCGAATCAGAAAATACCTATTAAGCATTTACTGTGTGCCAGACATTGTACCCAGTGCTGGGAACATAACAGTCTTCAAAGTATCAGGCATGGTCCCTGCCTCATAGAGGGTATGGTTAAGTAGAGGAGATGGGTATTTATCAAATGATTTCATAAATAAAAGTAAAATTGCATCTGCTAGAAGCACTATAAAGGAAAGGCGTCTGTTGCAACGAGAGGCAGAGATGAGAGAGAAGAGAAGACTGAACTGAGATCTCAGAGATAGACACAGCAGGAGTTAGGGGGCATCTAGGCAGTAGAAGTAGGCTTCTGCAAAGCCCCAGGGCATAAGGAAGCTTGGTGAGGATGGGAAGCCTTTCTAGCTTCCTAGAAAGGAGTGAACCAGAGGGAAGGCAGTGTAAGCTGAGGCTGGAAAGGAGAAGGACAGAGGCAGCAGGACCTGGAGACCATTTGGTTGGCTCCCCAGGGTGATATTGGACATATCACCTTTGCCCAGTACCTGGCATATTCCAATCATTTACCCATCCATCTGTCTGTTCATCCATCTACCTGTCTGTCCACCCACGATCCATTCAGTCTGATCTCAGTCTGCCTGATCACCTTCCATGGGCTGGTGATACGGGGGTAAATAAATTGACCTAATGTGTGCCTCTGCAGAGCCCATGCCCTCCCCCACCGGGTGTTCTACTCTTTACTACCTTTGCCAAATAATGAGACCTCTGTGGTTCCATGCAAGGATAATATCCCACTGACTTCGCCCTTAATTCACCCCCGCCCCCACCATCATACTTAACTTAAGAATGCATCTTCTTGAGTACTTGGAGTACTAGAGGAGTACTCCACGCTTGAATGGGAATCCAACACAACTGCTCTTGGAAATCCCTCAGGAATACCAACAATAATTCTACACTGTGCTGTCCCTTATGGTGCACTGGTAAGTCTAGCAACATTCTGAGTAGAGTCATAGGCTACTCCTTTCTTTTGGCAAAGGTATTTCTTTCTCCATAGTCTTATTAGCCCTAAGCACGCCTGTCTCCCAAGGGAGGACTCTCATGTAGATTTCTACCATGAGAAAATTGTTCTGCTAATCAATTCAACTAAACTTATTTTTGCTCAAGTTAGCTCCATTCAGTTCAGCTGGACCCAGCACAACTCAACCCCATCCATCCATGCATCTCTGTATCCACCTGTGCTTTCAACACGTATTTTAGAAGTACTTTTCTGTGTCAAAGTCTATGTTGGGCTTGGGGATCCACCAGTCGACTCCACCTCCCCTGTCTAATCTAAATGGCATCTTGTAGTGGAGAGAAGATTGGACTTTGAGCAGGGTGGCCCTGTATTTGCCTCCTAGCCCTGCCTCTTGTTTACTGCCTTGGGGAATTTTATTAGCTTGTCTGGGCCACAGTTTGCTCATTTTAAAGCGGGAATAATGATACCTACAGAGTGGGAATTTTGTTAGGATTAAGTTCCTAGAAGGCACTCAAAAATGGTGTCCATTCCATACTCAATGGAAGAAAATAAGCCAACAAACATCATTGGGAAGTTAGATACCACAAACGAAAAGATCCTGTGGCTTTCATAAAGATAAAATAAAGTTAGTTATAAGGATCATGAAACACATGGACTTCAGACATTTAATAGCAAAAAGACAGTAGAACAGGGGTTCCAGTCCTGGGTAAGATGGCAAAAACCCACCACTCTCTCATGGATTGCCTTTGTAAAACCTGAACAGAAGGATACAGCCACTGTTTAAAGACTCTGAAAAGTAAATAGTAGCAGGCCGATTGAGAAAGACAGAATTCAAAGTTCAACCAAACCAGCAGTGGGAATATTATCTTTTTCCCCTCTAGAATACCCAGTTGTGACTCAAGACAGTGTGACAGCAATGGTAGCAACAGCCTGAGGTGCCTAAAAAATGGAATATTATTCAGTAACAAATTATTGATTCATGCAATATAACAGATGACTTATAGATTCATTTTGCTAACTGAAATAAGCCAGAACCAAAAGACAGTGGTATGACTGAATTTATATAACATTCTGGAAAAAGCCACACTGTAGGGACAGAAAACAGATCAGTGATTGGCAGGGGATGAGGTTCAGGGAGGGGTTGATTATATAAAGGGGTAATACAGGGAGTTTGTGTGATGGGAAAATTTTTCTTTAAGCTCTTTGGACTTAAAGGAAAGATTAAGCAAAAAAAGAAAAAATAGACCCAAAGTTCACCCCAATGCCTGGAAAAGAGATGAACCCACAAAGGGCAGGTACCCACCTTGATACTATGGTCCTATCCCTTGTTTCTGCCACAATTCACTATGTTCCTCATATCCCTTTGGACATGTCTGTTGAATTATTTCTGGAAAATTGCTTGACATTTTCCTAAGTTACTTGATTGCATCCCTGGGCTCAGGCTGAACCTTGGTTTCTTGTGTTCAGAATCAGGACTGTGCATCTGAGCATACCTTCCTGTTTCCCTGTGCCAGCCCATCATTCTTAGCTCATTCTCTCTCAAACAGGGCAAGGATTCAGGGCATGGAGGGAATGGTGGCAGCCCACCAGCCCACCAATCCAGCAGAACCTTAGTAACATAAGTAACATAAGCATGGTTAGGGACATCCTAGAGTACTGACGACAGAGAAAGAGGGACTAGAGGGAAAAAATTATCAACAGCACATCCAAGGGTGGGAACCCAGTAGAGGAAGGAGAATCACATCGGGGTAAGTTCTCCCCAACCACAGTTGTATGCCTTTCCCTCCACAGCCTAGACTACCGTGTCCTTAAACATCAACTCACATTAATGCTAACTCTGGTTTGAAATCGGGTGGCAACTGACCCACAGTGTTCAGCATTCTCAGGTTCTTAAACTTAGGAAGGCTTTCCCTTTATCTCTCATTGTTGTCCACTGTGCCTAAAATCAGGTCCAAGTTTCTTGTCTAAAAAGAATGCCTCCCATTCCGATGCTACCCAGAGTCATCTCACACAGATACCCTCTTCTCTTAGGTACTCGATGGTCTCAGATGCAGAAACAGAAAGCATTTTCATGGAGCCCATTCACCTCTCCTCAGCTGTTGCGGCTAAGCAGATCATCAATGAAGGTAATGCCATCAGAAGGTGGTGGGAGCGGGGAGAGTCCACAGCTCATCTGGGAACCCTTGGAAAGGGCCCTTTGGAAGAGGTCAAGGTGCTTCCCAGGTGCGACCCATCCCATTAAGAGGAGTAGATCCAAAGAAGGCAGTTCTGCCGACACAACTCATCATCAACCTTCATGAACCCGAGGTGGAAATTATTAGGTACAAGTGTGAATAATTCTCTTGAGTTAACAGCCCGGAAGGCAGTTCCACTCTGTTCCTGTGGCCTCCCATTCCATTTTTCAGTTCATCTCAGGGATCCTGGGGTGGCTTATTCTGGACACACAGACCTGAAAGCCCAAGAAATGACCAGAAGCACCCAGAGAGTTCTGCTCAAAGGGATATTTAGATTTAGATCTGCATGTCCACTAGTGTTTGAAGGGGGTTTTCATCTGAATTATGGTAGGGAAAGTTAGAGTGGGGAGAAAGGTTAATATGCACATGGTAAATTTTGGAGCAGAAAGCATGCTATGTATTTCATTCAAGGACAGTTATCCTGATTGGATGGATTTTTCTTAAATCAATTTTGGAACAAAGTTCTTTTCTCCTCCTTTTGCCCTGGGGATCTCTGCTTCTGCTGTGGGCTGAGGTTGGCTATAGCAGCGTTGGTAATGACATGGGCCCTGCTGGGGCTTTGGGCATCACCACTGCTGGTGGCCATGATCCTTTCCCTGGCTTTTAGTGGTGAGAACCACACATGCTGCCCCTTCTCCATGTATCCCAGCTCCCCTTCTCAGTCCCCAGGCCCTTTGGGTTCCCGCAGGGTCCCTGAGGATACCTAGATCTCCTGTCCACCTGCTGAGGAGCCAGAAATTCCATTTGCTGCTGCTTGTGGTAGGAGCAACCTTGGAGGCCCCATCTTCTTGAGGAACTCTCACGTTCTTTTCTATTTTCTTTTACTACGCTGCCTGGGGTCTCGCCTCCCTTGCTCCAAGCCAGGCGCGAGTGGCTTCACCCATTAGATGTCTCTGAATTGATCCCAGCACCTGACTCTGGAAGTCCTTTTTTCCTCTTGTGTTTTTGGGAAGTTCCCTCACCTGCCAGCCTGCAACATCTCTGCTCTGTGCTTTACTCTCTGGACCCCTCTCCATGCTTGGGTTCCTGATAAGTGAACATCTAGGAGTTGTGAGAAAATCATCTTCTCTCTTTGAAACTTTGCTCTCAAGCCTAAAGAATGATATATATATGTCTATGGGACATTGCACACGTAGACTGAAATCTGAAACAAAGCAATGGCTTTTTTTTTTTTTTTTAAATTCTAGGTTTATCTACTCTCCCCTTGTCTAGGGCATTAAGCCTAAGTTTCCTTTTTCTTAGTGGCTGATTGGTGGTGGGGGAAGAAAAAAATATATGCCAGAGAAAGCAAAATGAATCAAGTGATATTTCAAAACATTGCCCTCCTCACCAGTGATCAGAGGGATAAAAACGTGTTTTGAAGAACTCTTCATTTTCATGGAAGTCTTCATATGCCATGCCTCTGAAAGAGCTTAGAGGGGAGATGTAGAGGCTTTGTTTTCTTCTGAAGAAGCCTTAGGTAGTAGAAATAAATGGGAAGAATTGAGGCAGGGAGGGAGGTGGAGTTGAAGCAGGTCGAGATTGGGCCGGAGCCCTTAGGAAGGCAGGAATGCCAGTAGGAATGAAGGGCTGGGACATTTGTTTTTAAACTGGAAAGGGAAAAAAATCAAGAAAAAGTCAGCAGTATAAATAGCTGAGGAAGACATTGCTGTATATTTTAATAAGACATCAGGGAATTTTATCTTTTACAGGTAGTAAAGGAGAGACGTCTCAGTTAGGGGGGGGGCTTTCACGTTTGCTCAGTAAGATCCCAGGAGACCCCCAGGAGAAGACCCAGTGGTAGAGAGAATAGGATCGCTTCATCTATTTTTAAACAAAATAAAGCTCTGGGATTGGAGGGCTTTTTTCTTCTTTCTGCTTTTGAGCCGGAGATCAGAGAACACTTAGAGCTGAGATCTGATGCAGGGATATGGGGGCCCGTCAAGGGGTTCAGAAAAGGGAAAAGAGGGAGAAGAGCTGTAGGGAAGTGGAGCACTCGGTCCTGGGTAGAACCCAGAACTCCCAGGACCCGCGGACCTCGAGCAGCCAGCCCGGCTCACAGACACCTGTTCGTCCCGAAGGGCTGGGCTGAGTCTATTTGCCAAACGTGGCTCTGCTCTCCCCGCATCGGGGAGAGACACAGCGCCCGCAGGAGGTTATGGCCAATGCAGGTGACACTCCTTTCTTACTTTCTTCCTTCTCTAGTCAATATTTTTGGCTATTAAGTGGCCCAAAGGTTTTGCCCTCCACTATTCTTATATACCTTCTCAGAGAAAGAAATATCTTACTTTCCCCACAAATTTGATCACTGGGAACAAATGTATTAGGAGAAGGAGATAAAGGTTTACTGGAGATATGGGTGAATAGATTTTGAATTCATTTTGGTTTGGTTCGGTTTTTTTAAGATTTTATTTATTTATTTGTCAGAGAGAGAGCACAAGCAGGGGGAGCAGCAGGCAGAGGGAGAAGCAGGCTCCCTGCTGAGCAAGGACCCTGATGCGGGACTTGATCTCAGGACCCTGCGATCATGACCAGAGCTGAAATTAGACCCTTAACTGAGCCACCCAGGCGTCCCTTGAATTCATTTGGAATCCGATCTTTTCCAAACTGTTGGCAGAAAGGCCAGGAATGCTGTTTGGGGACTATGAGAGGAGTTCATGGCAAACCTTTGCCCCCTGCCAGAAAGTGGGGGGCTGAGACTCACAGGTGCTTACTCCAGTGGGGAGAAGCAGACAATAAATGAAATGAACTAGTAAATTAAATGTGTATGAGAGAGTGACCTGACATAAATGCTGAAAGTTTTTACTTTTCCCAAGTTATCTGCATTCCGAATGTAAAGGAGTCAAACTACTAAAGTGAATTCTGTTGTGAAAGAATGCCATTGATTCATTTGGTAAGTGCTTCTGGTTTCTACGGAGCACTGTGGGAGCTGTAGGTGTGAATCAGACCTACGACGACAGAAGGACCTTGCTCTAAGAAGTTCTAAGCCGGCTTTGGACAAATGCAGGAGGGAGTAAGGGAAACCAGTGTTCCTTCACCTCCACCTCTCTACCTGCACGGCTGCTGGTCCTGACCATAAGTGTCCGGACTGAGGCAGTGCCCCCCTAACGCATCCCCCCATCCCCTGGACTTTCATTCAGTCCTTCCTGGTATTTCACCCCGTGCCCGGAGTCCTAGCAGCAGACTGGCCAAGACCAGATTCTCCTGAGGAACAGGGAGGGCCACAGTATTCTTAACTCTAACGAGAGTGCTGCCTGCCTTCCCTAGAATTCAAGCCACGGGGGAGCAGAGCCGAGGCCGAGTGTCCAGGCATGCTGGAGTCGGCCGAGCAGCTGCTGGTGGAGGACCTGTACAACCGTGTCAGGGAGAAGATGGATGACACCAGCCTGTACAACACCCCCTGTGTCCTGGATTTACAGCGGGCCTTAGTCCAAGACCGCCAGGAAGCCCCCTGGAATGAGGTGGATGAAGTCTGGCCCAATGTCTTCATAGCAGAGAAGTGAGTCTGACCACAGTGGGCCATGCCCCTCTGTCCTACCCTCTTGATGCCTGAGAGAGGTGAAACTCCCTCCTCTTTAGGCAAAGTCCCAAGAGCTCCATCCAGCAAAGTGATGCTGTCTGATGGGACATTTGGAGCCAGTGATGATACTGGATTTTATATGTTATTACCAACCAATGAAAACTTTCACAATATAGTAAGGAGAAATAGGTAACAGATTATGTGTGTGTGTGTGTGTGTGTATATATATATATATATATGTATCTATATGCATATATATGTATACACACATACATATATAATATGATGCTAGTTGAGCAATATATAGATGTGTATATGCACTTTTGCACAGACAGCAGTCAGACACCAAATATGATAAAACGGTGATGATATTCTCTAGTAGACGGTTCTACAAGTGATTTTTATTTTCTTCTTTAGGTTTCTTTAGAATTGTACAGATTTCCTAGAGTAAACATTTGTTATTTGCATAACCAGAAAAAAATGTTATTTTTAAGAAGTTTGTTGAGTGGTTTTCAAAACAAAACGTGAAACAATTCACTCATGTCCTATTCCTGGAGGATCTTGCCCGTGTATAATTGGTACCATGAGGCTAGTTTGTGAGACTGATTTTTGCTGATCCATTGGCTACTTAATGAGATATTCTCTCTGCGTAGTTACTCTTACATGCAGAAGCAAAGGAGGAAATTTGGGGCCCCCATGGTGGCAGGCAGTCGGGAAGATCACTTTGGATGGTGGGGCTCATACTCCCCTGGGAGTAATGAGTTGCACAGACCTGATTCCTGGAGCTGGACGCCAAGTCCTAAGTGATCTCCAGCTCACTCTGTAGACCCAGAAACATTCCCATTGCGTTCACCAGGGACCCCAGACACCTCCATCTGCTTCAGAAGAAGCTCGACTTACTTTGCTGCAGCAAACAGAGCTCTCAACTAGAAACCAGAAACACCTGTCCTGGTTCAGTCTTTTTTTTTTTTTTCTTTCAGTCTTGGGATGTCATAAAAGCTCTCAGGTTCATTTTTATAATCTTTGAATGGGAATGAAAAGTTACCCTGCCTACCTCTTCAGTTTATTATTAGGGATAAAGTCAAAGAATGCATGTAAAAGGACTTCAGAAAGTATGGCAGGTCGGATCAACGTGAAGCATGTCCACTTTGATTATTACTCTTGTCTGCTACTTTTGTGTCTTGATGAATGTCCATTTCCAAGGCAAAGAATTTTATTTTTCTTAATATTGTGTTTATTTCACACAGAGAGATCACAAGTAGGCAGAGAGGCAGGCAGAGAGAGAGGGGAGGAAGCAGGCTCCCCGCTGAGCAGAGAGCCCAATGCGGGGCTCGATCCCAGGACCCTGAGATCATGACCTGAGCTGAAGGCAGAGGCTTAACCCACTGAGCCATCCAGGCGCCCCAAGGCAAAGAATTTTAAACCAGGGATCTCTAGACCAAAGATTTCCTGGCATATCAGTCTTGTTCTCCTCTTCATTCTACCCTCTCCTGCCCAGCTCCCTGTCCCAGCCCTCCCTGGCCCCCACTTTTTTTTAAGATTTTATTTATTTATTTGACAGACAGAGATCACAAGTAGGCAGAGAGGCAGGCAGAGAGAGAGAGAGAGAGAGAGAGGAGGAAGCAGGCTCCCCGCTGAGCAGAGAGCTCTATGTGGGGCTCGATCCCAGGACCCGAAGGCAGAGGCTTTAACCCACTGAGCCACCCAGGCGCCCCTCCCTGGCTCCTTTTTAGAACCACATTTGCAGTGAGCTCCAGACCCCAGACAGCGGAGAAGGAAGCACTCCCCAGCTCTGGCCTCCCTGACCCAGCCAAAACAGGCTCCCAGTGTCAGGGGTAATGGGTCTTTCTAGCTCGGACTCTGGCAGAAATTATCTCTGCTTCTCTTTCCCCAGGAGTGTAGCTGTGAACAAGGGAAGGCTGAAGAGGCTGGGAATTACTCACATTCTGAATGCCGCTCATGGCACCGGCGTCTACACTGGGCCCGAATTCTACACTGGCCTGGAGATTCAGTACTTGGGTGTGGAGGTGGATGACTTCCCCGAGGTGGACATCTCCCAGCATTTCCGGAAGGCTGCTGAGTTCCTTGATGAAGCCTTGCTGACCTACAGAGGTGAGGTGGCGGTGGGTGGGGGGGGGGGTTCTGCCTGCCCCAGGCTGCTAGAATTCCACAGGGGGAGAAGGGATTTTCTGTCTTAAGAAGGCTGTGGTCTCATTCTAAGAAGAGGGGAAAGGAAAGGACCATCATTCATGTTTTCAGTGATTACCGAGGGCCGAACACATGCCCAGCGCTGTTCTCAGTGCTGCGGTGAGAGGTACAGAAAAAGCTCCTGAACTCCGAATCTCACACTATAGTGAGGGCAGAGAAAATTGCAAAGAAAACTGTCAGAGAGTGACAAGAGTGATGCAGAGACCGACTAGGATGTTGTGTTGGAGTGACCAGCTAGCCCAGTTGAGAGGTCCTCTCCGAGAAGAGGACATTTAAGCGAGTGACAAGGAGGAACTCGCCATGGAAAAATCGGAGGAAGGGCGTCCCTAGCAAGGAGACGTGCCGACTGGTGCAGAGCTCCTACCGTAGAATAATCTCGGTGTGTGCGGGATCATGGGCTCATGCGGGCCAGCATGGTGGCTGAGGGTTAGAGAGGCAGGGGCCCCACCATGCAGAAAGTGGAAGGGCAAAGTGAAGTAGCTGAGCCTCTGATCAGCCTTGGTCTGATCTACAGTTTAGAAAACTCTCTCTGGTCTTGGGAGACCACGGAAGTAGGAGGGTAGGAGTGGGAGCAAGGAGAGCCGTGCTAAGGCTGTGGCCGTCATCCAGGCTGGCCCAAGATGACCCACGACTCAGCCATAGAGTTGACAGGACACCTCAGTGGAGTCAGGCTGCAGCCCATGCCCTGGTTGGGGGTGGCTGGGAGTTCAGGATCCACAGTCAGAAACCCCAGGCTTGAGTCCAGGCTTTGCTACATGATCTCCATTCCATGGAACCCCAGGCTGTTTCTCTCTCCAGGAGAGCCCCAGTTTCCTTGTATATACAACAAAGATAAAAGATATAATTTTTCTAACATCGCTGTGAGGACTAACATTTTATTTATTTTTTTATTAAGATTTTGACAGAGAGAACGCAAGTAGGCAGAGAGGCATGCAGAGAGGGAGTGGGGATGCAGGCTCCCCGCTGAGCAGAGAGCCCGACATGCGGCTTGATCCCGGGACCCCGAGATCACAACCCCAGCCAGCTGAAGGCAGAGGCTTAACCCACTTAGCCACCCAGGTGCCCCGAGGACTAACTTTTTTTTTTTTTTAAGATTTTATTTATTTATTTGACAGGCAGAGATCACAAGTAGGCAGAGAGGCAGGCAGAGAGAGAGGAGGAAGCAGGCTCCCCTCTAAGCAGAGAGCTGGTTGTGGGCCTCGATCCCAGGACCTGATCAGACTCAGATCATGACCTGAGCCGAAGGCAGGGGCTTAACCCACTGAGCCACCCAGGCATCGAGGACTAACATTTTAAAAGGCACCTAAAAGCTTACTTAGCGCAGCCCCTGGCACATCTATACATGTAAGCATATGTGTATATTTATAAATATATGTATGTATATCTATACATAGACTACTTTTATAGAAATATTTTTATTAAAATGAAATTTATAAATTTAGTATATATGTTACATATGTATGTATATATATGAAAAAGTTTTCTTCTCTTTCAATGCCTAAAAAAAAGCAACAGCCCTCAGTAAGAACACTAAGACGTACATAACATTGGATGGGGGGCAGTTCTGCTAGTGACTCACCTTAAGGACATGAGAAATACATCCAGAGATGTGCTTATAAGGTGTCACTGTGTGATTATTATACTGTGAGTGATCAGAAACACAAATGCAGATCGGTTAATTTTGATATGGGCATAGATTAGAAAACTCAGCTGTCATTAAAAATGAAAATGGACCTTCTATTTGCTACCATGAGAGGATGATCATAATGGATTAAGTGAACAAAACTGAATGTGAAACAATATATACGGTTTGACACAGTTTTATGGGGGGGAACCCTACTTTAAAAAATACATTCCTTCTGACCAACGTGACTTGAGAGTCTGCGAATGCCAGCGGGGAGGCGCGGAGGAGCCCGGGCAGACGTGGCCCTGGCGGGTAGATCCGGCGCGGCCCCGGGTACGGTGACTGTCCCCAGAAGTGCGGACAGCAAGGGCCACGCAGTGGGAGAAGCTGCTGGGAGCGTGGAGGGAGGCGGCAGCAACAGGCTGGGCGAATGCGAGCTCTGCCCCCCAGGCCAGGAAGGGTCTCATCCGGGCTCGAGGAGGGCAGCGCACTCCAGGGAGGCCCCGGTGGGTGGCCCCGTGGCAGGAAGCAGGTGTGCAGGGCGGCCTGGCAAAAGCCCGTAGGGGGATGTGGGAGCCCGCCCCGCACACCTGCTGGCGGTTGCTTTCAGCCTCCTTTCCCTCCCCGTGCCCTGCACCCCTGCTGCACAGGCAAAGGACTTTCTCTTTACTAGGGTTGCCTCCAGGGTATTTCCTACTCCTAGTCTGATGGTTGTCACCATCCCCAGAAATGACCGAGCCCCCCGCCCCACCCCGGCTTAGTTTCTGTCATTTCCTCTCCTCTGGGATGCTGTGGAGTCATTTCTTAAGGAAGAGAAAGGCAACACTAACACCTGGGCTGGGCGGTCTGTGTAGTAAAACAACGAAGCACAATGGAGGGGGTTACTTACATGTTACAAATGGGGAAACTGAGACCCATGAAAGGTTTCCTGACTTTGCCACTGTGTAATAATCAAGGGTCTCTGGGTTGCTAATAAGTAGAAACTGTCTCAAGCATTAATTATAACACAACAAGAAAGTAGCCCAGGGTGGGAATGTGGTTCGAGGATCGTCTGAATGAGGACTAGGGAATTTCTGGACTCTTGGTTTCCATCTTCTCTTTTTTCCGCCTCAGACTGCGTGGCCCCTCCGCAGGCCTGCAGGTAGACTGGCTAACTCCCTGCCTCTGTCCCATTTCCAAATCTCCTAGAGAGAAAATCTGCTTGGCAAAGACTCTGGCCCTTTGTCTACCCTGAATTCTATCCATAGTGGCAAGGTGGGGAGGGTCGATTCTAGGCAAGTACTTCTTGTTTTTCTCGCAAATGGAAAGAGGGAACGCTCTGGGGAAGACGAGAATCATGAATTGGGAGAATACAACCCAAAAGCCAACCGTGTAGAGGCATAACGAGCTCAGAAAGAGACCTTTCTTACTCAAGCGCAGCGCTCTCTCCACTAGCCATACCCTTCAAACTTAGAACAGAAGGACCACCTCTAGAGGGAACCTCCCTCCCGCATTCAGCCCTGCTGCTGATCAAAATGGTGACTGCAAATCAGGATAAGACCACCTTCCTCGAGCCATCTGACTGCTGTAAATTTTTTATCATAACCAAACAATTCCACAGATCGCCTCTGACTTGGATGTGCAAGGCGCCCCCCAGAGTTGTGCAGAGCACTATCTGTACAGTGTCCATGTGGCCTTGTGCCTCACAGAGGACAGACAGTCCGTCACCTGGGGTCTGGCCCCCCCACCCTCCCCCTTGTCCTCAGGCTGCCCCTGAGGCCCCACAGAGGAATCCCAGCGTGCAGAAAATAGGGCACGGAAAAGCATGGCACCTCAACTGCGTCTCTGCCAGACTGAGTCCAAGGAGCATTTGCTGCCATGTCCTTGAGGCAGCTTGACTGCTTGTGCCTGGAGTGTCCTGTTGTGAGGTGGCCCAGTAATTCCACCTCCAAAGGAAGGAAGGCAGACTTTGGCACTGACAATACTAATTGGTGGCCTGGTCAGCCAGTTAAAGGGGGATCCTTGGTGACGGACAGCTGAGCCCGGGGCTGGAGGTGGCAGGAAAGAGACAGTAGATCTATAGATGAACCTGCATCAGCTTTATTCTGCCCACTCACCTCCCTCTATGGACTGCTGGCCTTTGGCAGCAATGCCATCCAGCACCATTGGGCCTCAGGTCCCTCCTACTCTTGCCTTGGTCTCCGACCTTCTGGGTGACAGACAAGGTCTTCAGTGATGCAAGACATACTAATAAAAGACACCCCCTACCCATCCTGTATTGTTAGGTAGGACCCCCCAAAGATTTAACAAACATCCCCAAAGATGTCTGGGGCAGATAGATTGATGGCAGCCTGGAAGGAGGTGTCTGTGGTTCCAAGCTGCACTGTAAACAGCCGTTAGAATGAAGGTAGAGAAAGCATATTGTCCAGCTCATGAAGGATTCGAAGCAGAAGTGAGGCTAGGGGATAACCAATTGATTGAGTGCTATAGTCAAGACTTGGTAAAGTTTCCACTAGGCTCTAAGAACAGGTTATATTTACCAAAAATGTTAATAGGAATTTGTAAAGATATCCTTACATTTTAAAAATGCTACCAGAAAAAAGTGACACATGATGCAATAGCAGTTTTTTGAAAAACCTTTACAGGTTTCTGTTGATATAAAAGATAATCTTTGTCCATTTTAGGATGCACCCATCCATAGTGCTAGCTTAAATGGCATCAGTGAAGGCTCTGTGCCTAGAATGAGAATGGTGAGAGGCCTCCCTGACCCTGTGTGGGTCAGTCCAAACGTGAAATATATTTACTCCATCCTGATACAGACTCCTAAGGTGCGGGGGCGGGGGGGGGGATAAATAAACTAATGAAAGTTTGACTTGCAAGTTTGGCCAGTATAGTAGTAGGAAACGAAAAAATGTCCGAATGATTGTAAGACCCGAAGTAGCCAGGAAAAGGGAAAAAAAATTAATAAAGAATACACTAGGGGTGCCTGCGTGGCTCAGTGGGTTAAAGCCTCTGCCTTCCGCTCAGGTCATGATTTCAGGGTCCTGGGATCGAGCCCCGCATCGGGCTCTCTGCTCCATGGGGAGTCTGCTACCCCCTCTCTCTCCGCCTGCCTCTCTGCCTACTTGTGATCTCTGTCAAATAAATAAATAAAATCTTTAAAAAAAAGAATATGTTAGTGATCCTCTAACATATTTATGTATAAAAAACACATAAAAAATATTTATGTATAAAAAACATTGTACAGATGTTTGTTATTGACCCCAGAATGTCCGAATGTCAGAAGAGGAGCATGGGTTGCTCATTACAGAAAGTTATACTTCACCCTAACATATAAAATAAGTTTCAAAAGAGTAGATTGATCTAAATAGGGAGTGAAAGGTATGTGTGTGAGTGTGTGTGTGGAATACTGAGCTCCCCGTCTCAGGAAGCATCCAGGCTCCACTGGATGGTGGATGGTCTACATCTAGGATGTTGTAAAGGGGATTCTCAGGTTTCCACTATGTCCGTGTGCTTTCCCCGACGGACAGTCCTGTGACTCATTCAACTTGGCCTCCTTTCTTTTCCTCTCTCTCCCCCTCTCCCCGATTCTTTCATTTCTCCTCCCACCGGTGCTCACGTTGACGGGAAGAAAATCGAAATGCACTCCAGTGTTTCAAAAGTGGGGACACTTTTTGGTTCCCTTTCCCTGCCCCTCCTCCCTGCTTGCGTTCAGGCAATGCCGGGGGATGCTTGCACCAGGGCAGGGCGCCTGTCCGCCCTCGCTGACACCTGCGATGGGGGCCAGTGACGCTTGTCCCTCAGGGCGCTGGAGCTCAGATGAATGCCAGAGGCTGGGCCCAGCACAGCTGAACAGTACTTCGTAACAGTATTTTAAAACCGCTAAGGAAGCCACGGTACTTATGTTGTTGTCCCTTGTGCCTTCTTCCAGGGAAGGTCCTGGTCAGCAGCGAGATGGGCATCAGCCGGTCCGCCGTGCTGGTGGTGGCCTACCTGATGATCTTCCACAGCATGGCCGTCCTGGAGGCCCTCATGACCGTGCGCCGGAAGCGTGCCATCTACCCCAACGACGGCTTCCTGAAGCAGCTCCGGGAGCTCAACGAGAAGCTGATGGAGGAGAGGGAGGAAGACTACGGTCAGGGAGGGGGCTCAGAGGAGGCCGAGGAGGGCGAGGACGCGGAGAGCATTGCCGGGGCCAGAGTGCGCACCCTCAGCGGGCAGGAGGAGGACGACACCACCAGCCGCCTGAGCGGCTCCTCCTGGGGGAAGGCCAGCCGGGCGTCCAAGCCCCTCACCCTCATTGACGAAGATGAGGAGGAGAAGCTGTTCGAGGAGTGGAAGAAGGGGCAGGGCCTCCCCACAGGCAGGGTCCCCCCGGGGGGAGATGACGGGCGGTCGGCCTCCAGCCAGGGTGGGGAGGAGCCCGAAGACGAGGACGTGGACCGGATGATCCAGGAGTGGCAGAGCCGGAACGAGAGGTACCAGGCAGAAGGGCATCGGAGGTGGGGGAGGGAGGAGGAGGAGGAGGAGGAGGAGGAGGCGGCGGCGGCAGGCGATGGCGGCTCGTTCATGAGGAGAAGACGGAGGCACACCCTGAGTGAGAGCAGCACATCCGAGAGTGTCAGCAGCCACGACCTCCGGGTCCTGAAGCAGCAGCTGGAGACCAGCCGCCAGAGCCGAGGCGGGAGAGGCCGCTCTGACTCGGCGTCCACTGAGAGCACCTGGGACGTGTGGAGCCAGAGGCTGCTGGAGATTGAGAAGGAAGCGTCCCGTCGCTCTCAGTCCCGGAGCAAGAGGGCGGAGGTGGACGCCGGCTCGGAGGTGGGGAGCAGGGCGCGCGAGGACGGCGAGCAGAGCGTGTCTTCGGAGGCCGGCTCCTTCTCCAGCTTCTGTAGCCGGAACAGGGACAGGCTCACGGCCCTGGAAAGGTGGAAGATCAAGAGAATCCAGTTCGGATTTCACAAGAAAGAACTGGGCGCAGAAGACAGCAGCAGCGAGCAAGGTGCCGAGGAGGCAGAGAGCGAGGGGAGGAGCTCGGATGTCAGCCTGACGGCCTACCAGGCCTGGAAACTGAGGCACCAGAAGAAGGTGGGCAGTGAGAACAAGGAGGAGGTCGTGGAGCTCGGCAAGGGCGAGGACTCTGCCTCGGCCAAGAAGAGGCAGCGGCGGCTGGAGCTGCTGGAGCGGAGCCGGCGGACGTTGGAGGAGAGCCAGTCCATGGGAGGCTGGGAGACCGACTCGTCCGCCGCCGGCAGGAGCATCCCCCTGTCTGCCTTCTGGTCGGCAGCTCCGTCCGTCGGAGCTGATGACACAGCCTCCGTCCTCAGCACCCAGAGCCACAGCTCCCGCCCCTCTCAGGCTGGGAGCCATGCGGGGAGCTGCTTGGCCTCTCTCCCTGCCGCAGCGCTGCCTAACCTGCCTGTGGGGCCTGGAGACACCATCTCCATCGCCAGCATTCAGAACTGGATTGCCAATGTGGTCACCGAGACTCTGGCCCAGAAGCAGAACGAGATGCTGCTGTTGTCCCGCTCACCATCGGTGGCCAGCATGAGGGTGGCACCGGTAGCCGGTGGCCGGGGGGATGACCAGGTCTCCCTGCTCAGTGGCCACAGTGGCTCCTCCCTGGGCAGCGGCCTGCTGCCTCAGAGCCAGCTGGGACCCAGCTCCGACACGCCGGCCCTGCTGTCCTCCCACACGGCGCTGGGCTCAAGGGCCCAAGGTCTCGGGAGCCGAGTCAGGGGGACCAGCAAGCCTGTCTATAGCCTCTTTGCCGACAACGTTGACCTAAAGGAGCTTGGCCGGAAGGAGAAGGAGATGCAGATGGAACTGAGGGAGAAGATGTCCGAGTACAAGATGGAGAAGCTGGCCTCGGACAACAAGCGGAGCTCCCTCTTCAAGAAGAAAAGGGTCAAGGACGATAAGGATGACGGCGTGGGCGACGGGGACGAGGACGTGGACAGTGCCATAGGGAGCTTTCGGTATTCCTCCCGCAGTAACTCGCAGAAGCCTGAAACAGACACCTCTTCGTCCCTGGCTGTGTCGGATCGCTGTGGAAGTGGAAGCCGGGCTGGCAGAGAGACGGAAGGCAGCATCGCTAAGTGGCTCAGCGGCCTCCGGACAGAGGACAAATCTCCTCCCCAGAGTGATTGGTCTGGAAGCTCCAGGGGGAGGTACACCAGGTCTTCACTGCTCCGGGAAACGGAGTCCAAGTCCTCTAGCTACAAGTTCTCCAAATCGCAGTCGGAGGAACAGGACACGACCTCCTTCCGTGAGGCCAACGGCAACTCTGTAAGGAGCACTTCGCGGATGTCTTCCTCCTCCACCAGGGAGGGCAGAGAGATGCACAAGTTCTCCAGGTCGATGTTCAGTGAGACCTCAAGCTCCCGAGAGGAGAGCCCAGAGCCCTACTTCTTCCGCCGGACCCCCGAGCCGTCCGAAGGGGAAGAGTCCCCGGAAGCACAGCGTCCAAACTGGGCCAGGCCCAGGGACTGGGAAGATGTGGAAGAGTCGTCCAACTCAGACTTTTCTGAATTCGGAGCCAAGAGGAAATTCACCCAGAGCTTCATGAGGTCTGAGGAAGAGGGAGAAAGAGAGAGGATGGAAAACAGAGAAGAAGGGAGGTTTGCTGCAGGGCGGCGGTCCCAGTATCGGAGAAGCACTGACAGGGAGGAGGAGGAAGAAATGGACGATGAAGCCATCATTGCTGCCTGGAGACGCCGGCAGGAAGAGACCAGGACGAAGCTGCAGAGAAGGAGGGAGGAGTAACCCGGGCAAGGCAGGCCTGGGAGAGACGGAGAACGTGGGAAGAAGCCGCACGGCTTAGCACGGGGCTCGGGGCACACCTGGCCTCCGCCCGTCAAGGGACAGGGATGTGGAGAGGCTCATACAGACGGGCAAAACCCAAATGAGAGGTACGAGGCAGCTCTGGAGGTGGAGAGGAGGAGGAGAGCCATCACGTGGGTCTGAATGATGGGCCAACTGACACCGAATTCTGTTGCCGCATGTCCTCTTGTGGTTTGACCCTTCGCTTGTGTATCTCCTCCTGTTCAGCACTGACTGGAGAGGTGAGCTCACCACGACACCATAACTCGTCAGAGATTCCGGCTTACATCCAGGAAGACTGAATGCAGGACATGGTTCTGTTGGTGGAGGTTTTGTGAGACCCAGGAAATTTACCCTGTGGCAGGTCTCACCTCTCCTGGCAAAACTGAGTTCTGGTGGTTTCTTTGAAATGTTGGGGATCTCCATTAAAATGATATGTTGTCTGACATTTATCCTTCATTCTGGTCACTTTTAGCTCTTTGAACCCCCCTTAAAAGACACAGATGGTGATGATGAGCGAGCCTCGCCTTATTTCGTAAATGCTGTGCCTTCGGACAAAACTACTATCATCACATTAAAACAGGGATCGAGTATCTCGTCTATGACCCAGTATAGTGGGAAGACATGAGGAAGACCCGAGAGAGTAACAGGGAATCAGAGGGAGATCAGGTTGTATTGTGGTGAGAGTGGTGAGGCGTGGGCAGAGATGGGGTCCCTCTGGAAGAGCAGAGGAAAAAAAGCAAACTTTGGGGGCGCGGGTTGGGGGAGAAGAAACAAAGCCCAACACGAAGAGATGGCAGTGTGGTTCCATGAAATCTTGAGTCACCCTTGCTTTTCATCCCTTAGAGGATGGTTGGACCATGCAGTGGGCAGCCCACTGGATCCTTCCTGTGCTCTGGATGGGCTGAGTCAGTGAGAATGCTCTACCCTTTATTCCCAAGGTATGTCTGCCTTACAGAACACAGGTTGGGCTGCCGAAGCCAGCAGACATGTGTTAAACATCTTAAGACAAGCATTGGTGGACTGGTTTCTACAGTTCCTTTCAACACGCAGCACCTGGCATGATTTGAAAATAGGCATATGCCTTGAAGGGCTCCACGTTGTCTAGATGTCAGTGAGCCTTAGTCTCTGGTTTCCAGTGCTTGATAGAACATTCTCTTCATATGACATGACATTATCTTCATATACCGCCAGGAAGAAGGCCAGTTGCTGCCCATTTCTGGGTGAGCTCAAGCCTTCCTCTCTCTTTTCACTCCCATGGGGAAATTTCTGGTGGAGGCACAATCAACTAGAAGGCTAATCTTCTGGATGGAGGAATGAGAATGTCCCAGGTACAACAGCTCTTTTTCTTTTCTGATCTTCTTAAGTTATCTTATAATTTAAGGTAAATACTTAGAGAGCCAGGGTCAGGGATGAATAGACCAAGTGAGTTGACAGGCGAGCTGAGCCCTAGCCATCCACAGGAGCCATGTAACTCAGGCCTCCATGTGTCTTGCTCTTTTTTAATATGAGTGAAAAATAAATATGTTGATCTCAGCCACACAGATGTAGAAAAGAAATGTTTTAAAAACAAACTTAGTGGGGCACCTGGGTGGCTCAGTGGGTTAAAGCCTCTGCCTTCAGCTCAGGTCATGATCTCAGGGTCCTGGGATCAAGCCCCGCATCGGGCTCTCTGCTCCGCAGCGAAGCCTGCTTCCCTTCTTCTCTCTCTGCCTGCCTCTCTGCCTGCTTGTGATCTCTCTCTCTCAAATAAATAATAAAATCTTTAAAAAACAAAAAAACAACTTAGTCACTCCCAACTTGTATCCCAACTGAGTGGATGTTGAACAAAATGCAAAGCATCTTAATTTTTCAAGAGTCACCTAGTCTTTCCCCGGCAGTGAATGTGAGCCTGGGGGGACACAGACCGAGGGGACCACCTGGCCTGCTTTTGGCTGCACTCGTAGGCTGGAGGACAGCAATCGCCCCTCATGGAGGAGCTCAGCTCACTAGAGGAAGAAACCAGAGAAGGGGCAGGGTCAAGCCCTGGAGAAAGGCCTTTGCTTGCTCTGTCTCCAAGGAGAGCGCCTCCAGGATCCTGCCTTCAGGGAGGTGTCTGTCTGGGAATTTGGGATTCTAAATTCAGCTTACTCCTGGAGTTTAGATTTTATTTCAGGAAACCACATCAGTAGAAATTTTATGTGATTTTTGATGAGCTTGAACAGATTTTAGAGTATTAGGATCACAACTATGACTTCTGAATTAGTGATCTGAATTAGTGATTCCGAATTAGTGATCAAGTATTTTAATCCAGGATGATGGGTTGCACTCCGGCCTTCCAGACTCACAGGGATGCCTTGTGTCTGTAAAGGTCCCAGTAGATGTCGTGCCCCAGTTGGAAACTGATGAGCGTTTAATGCAGCAACTGTGCACGGTGGCATGGGCAGGGTTAAGGGAACGAGAAGGGAGAATAAAGCACACAGGTCCTAGCAATGTGAGAGACGGAATACCACCCGAGAGCGGAAGGGACAGCCTGAGGGAGCTGTTTGTAGAGCCTGGCAAGAGCCACAGTCGTGGGCCGAGGGCCAGCAGAGGAGTAGGGGGATGACTACCCCGACCTCTGTCTCCTTCTAGAGTGTGATCTCCTGCTAGTAACTTTCATGCCAGACCTAACTGGAAGCCAGCGAGAAGGGGAGCCCAGTGCTGGAAAGGAACAGAAAGCAGGGCAGAAGGGGCAGAGAATAGCCACAGAGATAGATTCGTTGAAGTGGGAAGGCCGTGTCTGTGTCACCTCCGCAGCGATGTTCTAGATGACTGAGAACACGACGCACAGACCACAAGGTCGATCCGCTCTTAAGAATAATTAATGATTGAACAGGGTTTTAGCTGCACAGAACCAATTCACAGAGTCAGTAATTTTGTTATACAGGAAAGAAAGAAAAGACAGACCTACTCTGCGTCCTTCATCTAGTCCTGAGTTGTGTAGAATTTCCGAGGAGAAAAGCCCCACAGTAAGGGGAGATTAGTGTGCAGAAGGGACCCCACAAGAGTGGGAATCCTGCACAGAATTCTGGGGTGAGAAAGAGAGGAGAAGAGTTGGCCTCGAAGGTGAGGCCTTGGAGGGTAAATGAAAACCTGGAGACTGTGAAGAAATAAGGAATATGGGAAGCATGCCAGGACGAAACAGAGGGCACACCCGGATTAGGGTAATTCGAAGGGGAGGTCCATAAAGGGGTTATTTACGAAGGTGTCGGCGAGCGTAGACAGTGTGCACCCTAGGACCTGGGCTCACATCCCCGGGCCAAAGAGGCCAGCACATGGAGCTGTTCCAGGAGACCGAGAGACAGAGAGAGCTGGATGTGTGGGGAGGATGTCTCCCAAGAGCTGACATCTTTGGTCCAGGGGGCCAGGTTGACAGGACCCCATGGGGAAGGAGCCAGAGGACTTCAGCCTCCAGTCTCCTGCGTGGCTCCCCACGTCTCCTGTCTTGTTCCCCACAAACCAAACCCCAGAGGCAAGGGAGTTGGCCTGGCGTGCGCCCAGTCAGCCTCACGGTCACAGAGGTGGGGGGTCAGGGCCAGGCGTGGAGCTGGAGGCCAAGAGAAGATAGGCACAGCCAAGGCAAAATTTGGGGGCCAGCACACCAGCTATCCCGCGACCTATTACTGTGAGGCTGGTTATAAGACTCTGCGTGTGGTGTCAGGAAAGTTACCAGAAAAGGGCTACGGATTTCTCCGGCCTCTCTGAAGCGTTCGCGCCTGGTGTGGCTGGGGAGCATTAGCAAGCGGGGACAGATGTGTGCAGGCTTCTCGGTCTTCCAGATCCTTCGGAAGAGCGTCGTTCGTGGAAGTCACGTTTGTCCCCTCCCTGGCCCTCTTGCCTGCAGCCGGGCCCGGTAACCCCCGCCCATTAGATTTGCCCCCTTCGTCCTAGTCCTCTCATGGCTCCCCAAACCAGGCCCCCTCCGCGCACCGCCTGGCTATTGCCGCTGCCTTTCTAACCAGTTTGGGCCTCACCTCTTGTCTATCTGGTCTAGAACCAAACTAATCTTCCCAAGGTTCACAATTCTGGTTCTTTGTATTCCTGTGCTTCAGAGCTGTAGTGCTCCCCACTGCCCTGCAGTGCTCCCCACCGCCCGGGCAGTGACGCTTCAATCCCTTCAACGGCCATCAAGGGCTCCCTTATCCTGCATGTCCAGCCGTTGGTTGCTCCCCTTGTGGGCCACACCTCCCACCCTGTGTGAGCAGCCCACCGTTCCACACCCTCTACCGTGCTCCTCCCTAGGCTGTCCCCTCTGCCTCCGGCGCCCCACTGTGCCCTGCCACCTCACTGCAGTGGTCCCACCACCCTCCAAGCCTCTCCTCTGCTACTCACCCTCCTCCAGCTCCCCTGGCCACGCGAGTCTCTTCCTCCTCTGAAACCATGCAGCGTTTTGCTGGCACTTGTCTTTGATGCTTAGCCCAGTCTGGTCTTTATCATAGGAATTTGGTTCATAAGGATAAGAATGTCTTTTAGGATTATTATGGACTTATAATTAAATAAGATATAATTTTAACATACCTAGGCAGGTGATAGCACACTGTAGAATTTAGTAAGCTGTACATTGTTAGGAGTAATTCTATAATAACAATGTGACTACCGTAATAATTATTATAGACACCGTGCAGTAAAGTCTTTAAGAACACAGCTTTGGAATCCGACGAAAAAACAGCCGACACTGTATCAAGTGTTCACCATATTCCAGGCACGAAGCTCGGAGCTTCGGCATGGATTACCTACATCTTCTCCTCAAAAATCTTACCCTTTACCTTTTTACCCTTTTTTTTTTTTTAAAGCCTGTGGTGTCCTAAACACAGCGAGAGCCACTGGAGAATCAGGAGAAATCAAGAGAGATGAGAACTTGTCCTCAAGGAGCTAATAATTTTATGAAGGGAGAAAGGCAATAAAGAGGAATTTTGAGGGGCGCCTGGGTGGCTCAGTGGTTAAGCCACTGCCTTCGGCTCAGGTCATGATCTCAGGGTCCTGGGATCGAGTCCCGCATCGGGCTCTCTGCTCGGCAGGGAGCCTGCTTCCTCCTCTCTCTCTGCCTGCCTCTCTGCCTACTTGTGATCTCTCTCTGTCAAATAAATAAATAAAATCTTAAAAAAAAAAAAAAACTTTAAAGAGGAATTTTGAATATTTAGAAGATTATTTGTTTATCTGTTATCCACTTGCCTGTCTGTCTCTCTACCTACTAAAAAGCAAGCCCTGGGATGCCTGACGGGCTCAGTCAGTGGAACATGCAGCCCTTGATGGTGGGGTTGTGGGTTTGAGCCCCAATAGGGCATAGAGCTCACTAAAAAATAAAATAAAATGACAAAATGCAAGCCTGCAGTTCATGGATGTAGCCCCACATGTAGAAATCAAATCTAGGACAAAAGGTGCTCTTCACAACCTTGTGTTGTGGCTGGAGAGAGACCAGCCAGGTAACAGTGAAACAATGTTGTGTGTGGGGAGTGCTGCCGTCATACAGAGATCAGGAGACCCTCTCTGAGGAGCTGAAGCCGAAGCAATGAGACGGAGCCAGCCTGGTTAGGACCTCGAAGAATCCCCTGCAAAGGAACTGACAGAGACACTGGGTTTGGAGGATGAAACCATGAAGGACCCGAGGCCATATGGCAACTCCAAGTTGAAGCCAAAATACAAATCGAGACCATCTGACTTCAGAGACTGCACACAGCACAGAGTATGTGACATCTGTAAACTGCTTAGGACAATGCCTGGTCCATAATAAGTGCTCAGTAAGCATTTTATACACCCACGACTAGATGGTAAGTTTTTAAATCAATCTTGTTTTAAAAGCATAAAATTATTGATCAGCTACATAATTAATGATTCAGCATGGATCTTTTTAGGACCCAAAGAAGTCAGGGTGTTTCTGGCTACTTTCAGAGTGATCTTTTTCCCCCCGATGAGTGAGCAAGGGGGCTAGGTGGTGAGAGTAGAGAGAATGTCCCAGGGACTCGAGGTTGGAGAGACTCCCAGAGGTCTGTGGGAGGCACAGCAGATCAGCCCCCCACTTGGGAGAGCAGGCCCCATTTTACTGGCACTACTGGGCCAGAGTTGCTGAAAGCACTTTGCTCCAAGTCACAGTGACATGGAAGTTGCTTCAAGAGAGGCCAGTTTTGACCAATGTCCACCTTCTTGAAGGTGGAACAGAGGCTGGTACGGAGAGTCGGCAGGGAAAGGAAAGTCGATCCAAAAACCATCACAGTTGTGACTGGTCTTGGCCCCGCAGTGGGCCAGCCACAGCTAGCCAGCTCTGACCTCACTCCCAGGAGGCTGCTAAGAGCTGTTTTCGGAGAAGTAGGCATTCCTCAGAGGAACACAGAGCCACAAAGTTTTCCTGCAGCGGGCAAAAGGGCAGATGGCTGGCATGACTCACGGCCCTTTGCAGGACTTTGAGAAGATTTGGCTTAAGTGGATCTTTGCCTTGTTCAAGTTACTGGAACACGACAACAGTACAAAGAAGCCCTCAGACAAGAAGACAATTCCTGTTCCTGGCCCCGGTGGCCCCAAAGACAGAACACACACACACACACCCCGCCCGCTATTCTTTTGGAATTGCATTTAGACCTGCAGCTGACCACCTCTCTGCCAGGCCCCATTAAGCCAAAATCACTGTAAAAATCCCCCTTTCACAGATGTGAAAAGTCAGACATAACGGGGTGATGTGCCCCAAATCACAATGGAAGTAGAACAAAAATTGGACCTAAGTATGTCTGATTTTAAAGCCACTCTTTCTCCCACACCATTTTGCCTTTAAGAGGGATCTATGCCCAGGGAGGGATTAAAACTCAAATTGCAGAGAAATCTGAAATCTGACTGGAGGGCTGCCACCATGCAGAAGAAGCAGTCTGCGAACAAAGCCGGCGCTCCAGCCGGCCTCCCGTTCTCGGTGTTGGCCCTCTCGCTAACAGACAGCCCAGGGCGAAGAAGTGTAGGGGATGACAAGGATGGGGCCCCGGGGGACTGCCCTTAAACGGAGCCTTACCTAAAGGATGCGATGTTCAAAGAGGCTCAGTTTTCAGTGTGCGCGCTCCTTCCGACTCCCGGGAGAGAAGCTGTCATTGAAGGGAGTCACAATATTTGTGCGTATTGCAGACAGCTTTTCTCTTTTGAAAGCTGCACACACAGGTAATTAGTTACTTAGCTCTCGATTTATCACAAAGGCTGCTGGGGAGATGGCAGAGAGCTGGAGGGCCCGTGTGCACGTGTGCCTGTGTGTGTGTGTGCGAGCGCGTGTGTGAGACAGAGCAAATCACTCGTTCCCACAGTCCCTCCAACTGAAGGAAAATGGCCCCTGCTTGATTACAGCGGGGTCGAGAGGAAGGAGGACCTCACATACAGCCAACGTTTAGACCCTAGTTAGCACTAGACCCATTCAGTTGACTTGTGTTATATTACACAGCAATAGTTGGGACCTGCCATAAAAGATCTTCACTGGTTTCATCCATTCTTTCCTTCCATTCAGGAAGTACTTGCTAGAGGACAAGATTGTTCTGGGTGATGGAAATGCAAAGAAGAATGAAAGAGAGTGTCTTTCTCAGAAGAGTAAATGCATCTGGTGGGTTCTCTGATAAAGAACGACAGGAGCCCAGGGGCAATTCTGGCTTGAAATCCCAGCGTTAGGCTCATTCCTTTGAATTAAGGCTAACTCAGTGGTGTGGATTAGCTGGTCCCTTTGAAATGAAACAGACCCGGAGAAAGTTAAGTTTCTATGAGGATATCAAAAGGTCCAGAAGCCTGTAAATTGTGGCGGAGGCATAACAAGGGCAGCATGAGGCCATTTGCAAATCAAGAAAGACCCCCTTCCTTCCTTTTTCCTCTATCGCTGTAAGTTTCTTAAAATACACAGCTCAGTGTATGCTGCAGGGAATCATAAGACAGACAACACAGCTCACTTTAAACTGATTTTTTAAAAAGATGTTACTTATTTGACAGAGAGAGATCACAAGTAGGGAGAGAAGCAGGCAGGTGGGGGTGGGGGGAGCAGGCTCCCTGCTGAGCAGAGAGCCTGATGTGGAGCTTGATCCCAGGACCCTGAGATCATGACCTGAGCTAAAGGCAGAGGCTTGACCCACTGAACCACCCAGGTGCCCCCCCACCTTTTTAACTGATTTTTTTCAACACAGCTCACTTTAAACCTGCTGGCTCTCCACCCCAAGAAATTATCTTTTTTGAAAAATTTTTATTTAAATTTTTACTCAAACACAGTACAATATATTGTTTTCAGTATAGTTCAGCGGTTCATCACTTATATGTAACACCCGGTGCCCATCATAACAAGTGTGCTCCTTGCCAGCCGCCATCTGTCGGGCCCTCCCCACACCCATGTCCCTCCATCACCCCTGTTCGTTCTCTGTTGTTAAGAGTCTCTTACGGTTTTTTTTTTTTTTTCATCTATCCCTTTTTTTAACCCCTTCCTGTATATTCCTCTGTTTTGTTTCTTAACTTCTACAAATGAGTGAAATCATATGGTATTTATCTTTCTCTGACTGACTTGTTTCACGTAAGATAATACTCTAGTTCCACCCATGTTCTTTTTGATGGCTGGGTAATATTCCATTATATCTACATACCACATCTTCTTTTTCCATTCATCCATTCATGGACACTGGGGCTCTTTCCATAGTTTGGCTACTGTTAATGCCACTGTAAACATTGGGGTGCGTGTACCCCTTTGAATCTATATGTTTGTATCCTTTATGTAAATACCTAGTAGTGCAATTGCTGGATCAGAGGGTAGTTCTATTTTCCACTTTCTGAGAACCCCCATACTGTTTTTCATTGTGGCTACACCAGTTTGCATTCCCACCAGCAGTGCAAGAGGGGTCCCCTTTCTGTGTGTCCTCGCCAACACTTACTGTTTCTTGTGTAGTCAGTTTCAACCATTCTGATAGCTGTGAGGCAGGATCTCATCATGGTTTTCGTTTGTATTTCCCTGATCATAATTGATGTTGAGCATCTTTTCATGTGTCTGTTAGCCAGTTGCATGTCTTCTTTAGAGAAGTGTTGTTCATGTCTTCTGCCCATTTCTTAACTGGATTTTTTTTTTTTTTAGATTTTATTTATTTATTTGACAGATCACAAGTAGGCAGAGAGGCAGACAGAGTGGGGGGTAGAGGGGAAACAGGCTCCCCGCTCAGCATGGAGCCCAGTGCAGAGCTCGATCCCAGGACCCTGAGATCACAACCTGAGCTGAAGGCAGAGGCTTTAACCCACTGAGCCACTCAGGTGCCCCTTAACTGGATTATTTGGGGGGATTTTATTTTGATATCGATTTTGGATACTAACTCTTTTTTGTTTTCTAACTCTTTATTAGATATATCATTTGCAAATGTCTTCTTCCATTCCATAGGCTGCCTTTTAGTTTTGTTGGTTGTTTCCTTCGCTGTGCAGAAGCTCTTTACCTTGATGAAGTCCCAACAATTTATTTTTGCTTTTGTTTCCCTTGCCTCTGGCGATGTGTCTGGTAAAAAGTTGCTACGGCAAAGCTGTAGTTATCAAGACAGTATGGCACCAGCACAAAAACAGATGCATAGATCAGTGGAAGGATCCAGAAATGGATCCACAGTTATCTAGTCGACAAAGTAGGAAAGAATATCCCATGGGAAAAAGGCAGTTTCTTCAACAAATGATGTTGGGAAAACTGGACAGCCACATGCAGAAGAATGAAACTGGGCCACTTTCTCAACACCTTACACAAAAATAAGTTCCAAATAGATGTAAGACCTAAATGTGAGATAGGAAACCATCAAAATCCTAGAGGAGAACACAGGCAACAACCTCTTTGACTTCTACAAAAATTTTCTCTTTTTTAAAAATCTATGTGTCAGCGGTTCAGCCAAACCAATCAAAGTTGTTGGGGTTTTGTTTGTATTTTAAGATTCAATTATGTATTTGAGAGAGAGAGAGAGCAAGTGAGGGGAGGTACAGAGGGAGAGAGAGAATCCTGAAGCAGACTCCCCACTGAGTGCAGAGCCAGACTCAGGGGTTGGTCCTGAGATCACCACCTGAGCCTAAATCAAGAGTCGGACGCTTAACCAACTGCATCAACCAGACATCCCAAGCCAATTAAACTTTTTTTTAAGATTTTATTTATTTATTTGAGAGAGAGAGCACAACCAGGGGGAGGGACAGAAGGAGAAGCAGACTCCCCACTGAGCAAGGACCCCGATGTGGGACTTGATCCCCAGAACCCTGGGAACATGACCTTAGCAAAAGGCAGAGGCTTAACTGACTGAGCCACCCAGGTGCCCAGCCAATCAAACTTTTTATTTGATTGCGGAGTTTTAGGTCATAATATTTACTTGACACAAAAATATTGTTTCTGCTCTGATAATATACTGGATGGTTTTTAAAAACTCTGTTTACTATCATAAAATATTTTCACCACAACCACAATAATAAACAATATGAACTAGGCCTTCTAAACTCTGACCTTGCAAGACTGACCCTCAGTGAAGTCTCAACGTTGAGACGAAGTTCTGTCCAGATGAATGCCACACAACTGTGATAGTTGGCCTTCAGGTCCCCACAGTACCTTCATTATCACCACTTGCGTGGCAAAGCCAATGCTATTTACTTTGGAAGACAAGTGAGCAGACAACTTAATTCCATGGACAGCATTCAAACTTCCCTTCCCTTAGCCCATAAAATGTCATTTCATTAACTTGTGCATTCATTTATGCAGGAAGACTAACATGCTGTGTTTATTTCATTAAGATAAAACTAAGAAACCATCAAAATTATAGAATAAAATGGCTTCAGACATTATACTTCCATCTTTTTTCTTGTTAAATAAAATTGTGTTTTTTTCAAGTCTGAAGCTGTAAGTCAACTTTCAGAGAATCTCCCCTCTGCTTCTTAGCTGCATGGTTGTAGCTCAACTACCCCTATCCCCTAAGTCTCCATGAAATTTCTCAAATTGACTCCCCAAGATGTTCCTGTAAATCAGGGTCAGCATATCTCAGCTTTTGTGACTCAACATCATCTCAGTGATCTAACAACAACCACAAAAAGGTATTTTTTATTTTATTTTATTTATTTATTTGACAGAGTTCACAAGTAGGCAGAGGCAGGCAGAGAGAGAGAGGGAAGCAGGCTCCCCGCTGAGCAGAGAGCCCGATGTGGGGCTTGATCCCAGGACCCTGAGATCATGACCCGAGCAGAAGGCAGAGGCTTAGCCCACTGAGCCACACAGGCGCCCCCCCCCCAACAAAAAAGCATTTTAATCACCATTTTGTAGATGGAAAAATAGGTTTGGGAGTTAAAGAAATTATTCAAGGTTAATCAATTGGGAAAGACTGAGTAGGGAATCCAACATGTAACTTTGAGCCTAGATCCCAAATTTCTTCATTGTGCTTTGATTTTAGTTCTAGATCCATAGCAATATGTGACAGAATTTTGATTATTTTACTTAAAAAATAACTAGTTCATGGGAGCGCCTGGGTGGCTCAGTGGGTTGAGCTGCTGCCTTCGGCTCAGGTCATGATCTCGGGGTCCTGGGATCCAGTCCCACATCCGGCTCTCTGATCAGCAGGGAGCCTGCTTCCTCCTCTCTCTCTCTGCCTGCCTCTCTGCCTACTTGTGATCTCTCTGTCAAACAAATAAATAAAAATCTTAAAAAAAAATAATAACTAGTTCATAATTAAAATGTAACTACTACATAGCAGACTTTTCTCTCTCTCTTTTTTTTTTTAGTATAATGGATCAGTAAAGTAATCTTTCATATTTTTTACTTCAGTACCCACCCTCTAACCATAAGAACTTTCTAGAAAATTATCAATTTCCTTGGGGTGATTTTTAAAATTTTCTCTTTAAATGAAATTCTGATTTTTCTCAAGAATACCTTTAAATTTCTAGACAACACTTCTCCCCCTCCCAAGGTGTGCTTTAACCCCAGGAGTACTCTTAAACAAAAGTGTTATTTTCTCCAGTAAGGAACTAGATGCCTTAGCATGCAATCATTTGGGTTTGTTTGTTTGTGTATCAAAGTGTCTTTTGCTGCTCTGTGGTATTCTATACCCTTGTCCCTTAATGTTTACCAATAATTTTCAATGCCACCACTGGTGGGATGTCCACAGGCACTATGCATTCTTTTATTTCGTATTCACAACAATCCTAAGAGACAGGCATTTCTATACCTATTTGACAGGTAAGGAAATGTATTCAGAGAAGTTTAACTCCTGGCTCCATATCAGACTGGTGGGACTCACCTTAAAACACATTTCTGCCTGACTCTGGAGCTAAAACCCTGTCACACCCTACTTGGCCTCCCAGTTGCAAAATGCCTGAGCAGATAGGAAAGGGGATCTTGAGAAAGTCCACAGATTTTTTCTGATACTCCTACATCACTTATTTATTTATTTATTTAACTCCTACATCATTTTATCTACCATTCCCAGGCCCCCAAATCAGGAACTAATATCCTAAATCAACCCTGGGCACATAATGTTTAATTGAGTGGTCTATAATACAGATGTCTCCCCAGCTGGACATCCTGATATGTGGGGGGTTGTTTTCTTTTGGTTTCTTTTTCCTTCGGGGAGGTATGTTTGATTTGAAATCAGTACTCCTGGGGTTAAAGCAACCAAGATATCACACAGTGATTCCATCACGAATCACCAGGAACTGCAGGTAAAGGGTTGTAAGATTAGTAACTTCTACAGTAGACTTCTGAGGTCATTGTGAGTAGAGTTGAGTTTCAGGGACGTTCATGGCTCTGGTCTGACAGAAACATTGAGGATAAGAAACTCCACCATGCCAAAACAGTTTCCTGTAAATAAGACTACAATTTCCAGTTCAGAAAAGACAAACCCAATGCCCCCTGATGAATTACAGAACAAATTAAAGAATGGAAACAAAAAAAAGTAGATAATGAAGCATGAACTCGGGCAATATAAGTCTTTTTTTTTTAACTTATTTTTTATTTATTTTTCAGCATAACAGTATTCATTATTTTTGCACCATACCCAGTACTCCGTGAAATCCATGCCCTCCATAATACCCACCACCTGGTACCCCGACCTCCCACCCCTCACCCCTTCAAAACCCTCAGATTGTTTTTCAGAGTCCATAGTCTTTCATGGATGGTTCACCTCCCCTTCCAATTTCCCCCAACTCCCTTCTTCTATCTCCCATGTCCTCCATGCTATTTGTTATGCTCCACAAATAAGTGAAACCATATGATAATTGACTCTCTCTGCTTGACTTATTTCACTCAGCATAATCTCTTCCAGTCCCATCCATGTTGATACAAAAGTTGGGTATTCATCCTTTCTGATGGAGGCATAATACTCCATAGTGTATATGAACCACATCTTCCTTATCCGTTCATCCGTTGAAGGGCATCTTGGTTCTTTCCACAGTTTGGCGACCGTGGCCATTGCTGCTTTAAACATTGGGGTACGGATGGCCCTTCTTTTCACTACATCTGTATCTTTGGGGTAAATACCCAGTAGTGCAATGGCAGGGTCATAGGGAAGTTCTATTTTTAATTTCTTGAGGAATCTCCACACTGTTCTCCAAAGTGGCTGCACCAACTTGCATTCCCACCAACAGTGAAAGAGGGTTCCCCTTTCTCCACATCCTCTCCAACACATGTTGTTTCCTGTCTTGCTAATTTTGGCCATTCTAACTGGTATAAGGCGATATCTCAGTGTGGTTTTAATTTGAATCTCCCTGATGGCTAGTGATGATGAACATTTTTTCAGGTATCTGATAGCCATTTGTATGTCTTCATTGGAGAAGTGTCTGTTCATATCTTCTGCCCATTTTTTGATATGATTGTCTGTTTTGTGTGTGTTGAATTTGAGGAGTTCTTTATAGATCCTGGATATCAACCTTTTGTCTGTACTGTCATTTGCAAATATCTTCTCCCATTCCGTGGGTTGCCTCTTTGTTTTTTTGACTCTTTCCTTTGCTGTGCAGAAGCTTTTGATTTTGATGAAGTCTGAAAAGTTTATTTTCGCTTTTGTTTCCTTTGCCTTTGGAGACATATCTTGAAAGAAGTTACTGTGGCTGGTATCGAAGAGATTACTGCCTATGTTCTCCTCTAGGATTCTGATGGATTCCTGTCTCACGTTGAGGTCTTTTATCCATTTTGAGTTTATCTTTGTGTACAGTGTAAGAGAATGGTCGAGTCTCATTCTTCTACATATAGCTGCCCAGTTTTCCCAGCACCATTTATTGAAGAGACTGTCTTTTTTCCACTGTATATTTTTTCCTGTTTTGTCGAAGATTATTTGACCATAGAGTTGAGGGTCCATATCTGGGCTCTCTACTCTGTTCCACTGGTCTATGTGTCTGTTTTTAATGCCAGTACCATGCTGTCTTGGTGATCAAAGCTTTGTAGTAAAGCTTGAAATCAGGTAACGTGATGCCCCCCATTTTATTTTTGTTTTTCAACATTTCCTTAGCGAATCAAAATTCCATACATATTTTTGGATTATTTGCTCCATCTCTTTGAAGAATACTGGTGGAATTTTGATCGGAATGGCATTAAAAGTATAGATTGCTCTAGGCAGTATAGACATTTTAACAATGTTTATTCTTCTGATCCAAGAGCATGGAATGGTCTTCCATCTTTTTGTGTCTTCTTCAATTTCTTTCATGAGTGTTCTGTAGTTCCTCGAGTACAGTTCCTTTACCTCTTTGGTTAGGTTTATTCCCAGGTATCTTATGGTTCTTAGTGCTATAGTAAATGGAATCGATTCTCTAATTTCTCTTTCTGTATTTTCATTATTAGTGTATAAGAAAGCCACTGATTTCTGTACATTGACTTTGTATCCTGCCAAATTGCTGAATTGTTGTATGAGTTCTAGTAGTTTGGGGGTAGAGTCTTTTGGGTTTTCCATATAAAGAATCATGTCATCTGTGAAGAGAGAGAGTTTGACTTCTTCATTACCAATTTGGATACCTTTTATTTCTCTTTGTTGTCTGATTGCTGTTGCTAGGAGTTCTAATACTATGTTGAACAAGAGTGGTGAAAGTGGGCATCCTTGTCTTGTTCCTGATCTCAACGGGAAGGCTGCAAACTTTTTCCCATTGAGGATGATATTTGCTGTGGGTCTGTCATAGATAGATTTTATGAAGTTCAGGAATGTTCCCTCTATCCCTATACTTAGAAGCGTTTTAATCAGGAACAGATGCTGGATTTTATCAAATGCTTTTTCTGCATCAATTGAGAGGACCATGTGGTTCTTCTCTCTTCTCTTATTAATGTGTTCTATCACATTGATTGATTTGCGAATGTTGAACCATCCTTGTATCCCAGGAATGAATCCCACCTGGGTGGGCAATATAAATCTTTACTCTTTTCCCAGTAACGTTCTTGAGTTTTTCCCTCCATTGCCAAAAAATTTTTTTTAAACTTGCAAATAGGAAAATTTCATGGGAGCAAATTTGGAACACACAGAGAAACACACAAAGAAAAGAAAACATGCCGGTAGTCATAGTTCACTGTTGGTATATATTTTTAAAGATTTTATGTATATACTTGTCAGAGAGAGAGAGCACAAGTAGGGGGAGCAGCAGGCAGAGGAAGAAGCAGGCTCCCTACTCAGCAAGGAGCCCAAAGCAGGACTTGCTCCCAAGACCCCAGGATCCTGACCTGAGCAGAAGGCAGAGATGAACTGACTGAGCCAACCAAGGACCCCTCACTGTTGATACTTTTACATGTATATAAATACATATTTTTTCACATATTTGAGATCATATTATACTTTTTTTTTTTTTGACAGAGAGAGCTCACAGTAGGCAGAGAGGCAGGCAGAGAGAGAGAGGAGGAAGCAGGCTCCCTGCTGAGCAGAGAGCCCGATGCGGGACTCGATCCCAGGACCCTGAGATCATGACCTGAGCCGAAGGCAGCGGCTTAACCCACTGAGCCACCCAGGCGCCCATATTATACGTTTTTAAACTTAACTTTCACTTACTGTTTTCATTCAATATATTTCCCTAAAACATGATTTTTATTTAATTTTATTTTTTTTAAAGATTTTATTTATTTATTTGACAGAGAGAGAGATCAGAAGTCGGCAGAGAGGTAGGCAGAGAGAGGGAAGCAGGCTCCCCACTGAGCAGAGAGCCCAATGCAGGCCTTGATTCCAGGACCCCAAGACCATGACCTGAGCCAAAGGCAGAGGCTTAACCCACTGAGCCACCCAGACGCCACTAAAACACGATTTTTAACAACTTCATAGCATTCTGTCTTGGAGCTGCCTTTTTCATTTTATAGATCTTTATTACAAAGCAATGATTTTCGAGTTTCCCCTGCACTCCCTGCAGACCCACTGTCTTCTCTGAGTGCCCTCATCCTCTCCTAGCCTTAAAAGAAATCTGGCATTTCATTCAGGACACAACATCAGTTGAAGCCTTCTTAAGCAATCACTGTTTTTGCCTTTACTCATCCCGTGCCCCAGGGCCGCATGTCACACTTGCTAAATGAACAAGCTGAAGAGGGCTGCCCACAGAAGGCAGAAATCAGCAGAGACAAGAGCAGATACCGGAGTCTGCTGATTTTTGTGATTACCTTTGTAATTTTATTTAATGTTGGAAATCATGTCCATGTAAAGCAACACACGTGTACTACTTTGATAAAAATTAAAATTGAATTTCAAAGAATTGTAGGAACTGTAAGTAGCTTGCCCCAAATCACATAATAAAATGCCACCTCATCATTTTGACTTTTTAAAAAATATTGCTCCTGAATTTGACTTTTTGCTGTCTTCTGACTTTTGATGTTTTGGAATTTGTAGGTTGCTTTATTTGCACCTGCACTCCCCTTTGCGCTTTGGGTATTGACCTTCTAATTTACATATAGTCTGTAGTTATGATACTGTTTGACTGTGTCCTATACATTGCAAATCATTTCCTCAGTTGATTTTCTGGTAGTTTTATTAACGTTATTTTTCAGATATATAGATATTTTATGCTTTCAGATAGACAAAATTTCAGTCTTTTTCTTGATGGTTTCTGCTCTGAAAATCCTTTCCTATTCAATGATTCCTGCAAATCATTTGTGTATATAACGATATATTTATATGCACAGATGTTCATACTATTCCCTTATAATCCTTTTTATTTCTGTAAGGGTGGTAATGACATTTCCTTCTGCATCTTTGCCTTTAGTTAAATTTTGTCTTCTCTCTTTTCTTCCTGCTTAGTCTAGCTAAAGATTTGTTATTCAAGGGGCCCCTGGGTGGCTCAGTCAGTTAAGCATCTGCCTTTGACTCAGGTCATGATCCCAGGGGCCTGGGATCAAGTCCTGCATTGGGCTCCTTGTTCAGCAGGGAGCCTGCTTCTCCCTCTGCCTGCTGCCCAGTCTATAAAATGAAAAAAAAAAAAAAAAAAAAAAGATTTGTTACTCAAGTCAATTTTTTTAAACAATCAACTTTTTATTGATTAATATTTTCTATTCTATTTTAATTATTTCTGCTCTTCTAAGAGTTATTTACTTCTTCTATTTGCTTTGTGTTTACTTTGCTCTTCTATTTTCTTATGTTAAAAGGTAATTTTTTAAATTATTTTATTAACATATAATGTATTATTTGCTTCAGGGATACAGGTCTGTGACTCATCAGTCTTCCGCAGTTCACAGCACTCACCATAGCACACAACCTCCCAATGCCCATAATCCAGCCACCACATCCCTCGCATCCCCCTCCACTCAAGCAACCCTCAGTTTGTTCCCTGAGATTAAGAGTCTCTTATGGTTTGTGTCCCTCCCCTGTTCCATCTTGTTTGATTTTTTCCCTCCATTTTCCTCACAAACCCCTCGCCCTGCTTCTCAAATTCCTCATATCAGAGAGATCATATGATAATTGTCTTTCTCTGGTTGACTTATTTTGCTTAGCATAATACCCTCTAGTTCCATCCACATCATTGCAAATGGCAAGATTTCATTTCCTTTGATGGCTGCATAGTATTCCACCACACACACACACATACATATACATACACACACCACTTCTTTTTATCCATTCATCTATTGATGGACATCGAGGCTCTTTGCATAGTTTGGCTTTGTGGACATTGCTGCTATAAATATTGGGGTGCACGTGCCCCTTCAGATCACTACATTTGTATCTTTAGGGTAAATACCCAATAGTGCAATTGCTGGGTTGTAGGGTAGCTCTATTTTCAAATTTTTGAGGAACCTCCATACTGGTTTCCAGAGTGGCAGCACCAGCTTGCATTCCCACCAACAGTGTAGGAGGGTTCCCCTTTCTCCACATCCTCAACAGCATCTGTTGTTTCCTGACTTCTTTCTTTTAGCCATTCTGACTAGTGTGAGATGGTATCTGACTATGGTTTTGATTTGTATCTCCCTGATGCGGAGAGATGTTGAGCCCTTTCTCATGAATCTGTTATCCATTTCAATGTCTTCTTTGCCAAAATGTCTGTTCATGTCTTCCAGTTCTTGATTGGATTATTTGTTATTTGGGTGTGGAGTTTGATAAGTTCTTTATAGATTTTGGATACTAGCCCTTTATCTTATACATCATTTGCGAATATCTTCTCCCACCCTGTTGGTTGTCTTTTGGTTTTGTTGACTATTTCCATTGCTATGCAAAAGTTTTTTATCTTGATGAAGTCCCAATAGCTCATTTTTGCCCTTTCTTCCCTTGCCTTTGGTGAAGTTTCTAGGAAGAAGTTACTACAGATGAGGTCAAAGTGGTTACTGCCTGTGTTCTTCTCAAGGATGTTGATGGATTTCTATTTCACATTGAGGTCTTTCATCTATTTGGAGTCTGTTTTTGTGTGTGGTGTAAGGAAATGATCCAGTTTCATTCTTCTGCATGGCTGTCCAATTTTCCCAACACCATTTGTTGAAGAGACTGTCGTTTTTTCCATTGGACATTCTTTCCATCATTTTCAAAAACTAGTTGACCATAGAGTTGAGGGTCCATTTCTGGGCTCTCTATTCTGTTCCATTGATCTATGTGTCTGTTTTTGTGCCAGGACCATACTGTCTTGGATGATCACAGCTTTATAATAGAGCTTGAAGTCTGGAATTGTGATGCTGTCAACTTTGGTTTTCTTTTTCAACACTCCTCTGCCTATTGGCAGTCTTATCTGGTTCCATATAAATTTTAGGATTATTTGTTCCATTAATTTGCAAAAAAATTGATGGTAGTTTGATATGGAGTGCATTAAATGTGTAGATTGCTTTAAGTAGCATAGACATTTTCATAATATTTGTTCTAACAATCCATGAGAATGGAACATTTTTGCATTTCTTTGTGTCTTCCTTAATTTCTTTCATGAGCACTTTATAGTTATCGGAGTACAGATTCTTTACCTCTTTAGTAAGGTTTATTCCTAAGTATCTGATGTTTCTGGATGCAATTGTAAATGGGATTGACTCCTCAATTTTTCTTTCTTCTGTCTTGCTGTTAGTGTATAGAAATACAACTGATTTCTGTGCATTGATTTTATATCCTGACACTTTACTGAATTCCTGTATGAGTTCTAGCACTTTTGGAGTGGAGTCTTTTGGGTTTGCCACCTGAAGTATCATATCATCTGCAAAGAGTGAGAGTTTGACTTCTTTGCTGATTTGGATGCCTTTTATGTCCTTTTGTTGTCTGATTCCTGAGGCTAGGACTTCTAGTACTATGTTGAATAGCAGTGGTGATAGTGCGTAGCCTGTCGTGTTCCTGACCTTAGGGGAAAAGCTCTCAGTTTTTCCCCATTGAGAGTGATATTCACTGTGGGTTTTTCATAGATGGCTTTGATGATATTGTGGATGTACTCTCTCTTCCTACACTGTGAAGAGTTTTGATCATGAAAGGATGCTGTACTTTGTCAAATGCTTTTTCAGCATCTATTGAGAGTATCATATGGTTCTTGTTCTTTCTGTTATTAATGTATTATATCCATTGATTGATTTGTGGATGTTGAACCAACCTTGCAGCCCAGGAATACATATCAGTTGATCGTGGTGAATAATCCTTTTAATGGACTGTTGGATCCTATTGGCTAGTGTTTTGGTGAGAAGTTTTGCATCCGTGTTCATCAAGGGTATTGGTCTGTAATTCTCCTTTTTGATGGGGTCTTTTTCTGATTTGGGGATCAAGGTAATGCTGGCCTCATAAAATGAGTTTGGAAGTTTTCCATCCATTTCTATTTTTTTTTTAACAGTTTCAGGAAAATAGTTATTAATTCTTCTTTAAATGTTTGATAGAATTCCCCTGCGAAGCCGTCTGGCTTCCCCTGGTAGAATTCCCCTGGGAAGTCCCCGGGCTCTTCTTGGGAGATTTTTGATGACTGCTTCAGTCTCCTTACTGGCTATGGGTCTGTTCAGGTTTGCTATTTCTTCTTGGTTCAGTTTTAGTAGTTTATATGTTTCCAGGAATGCATCTATCTCTTCCAGATTATCAAATTTGCTGGTGTATAGTTGTTCATAATATGTTCCTATAATTGTATTTCTTTGGTGTTGGTTGTGATCTCACCTCTTTCATTCATGATTTTATTAATTTGGGTCCTTTCTCTCTCTCTCTCTCTCTCTCTCTCTCAGATAAGTCTGGCCAGGGGTTTATCAATCCTATTAATTCTTTCAAGGAACCAGCTCATGGTTTTGTTGATCTGTTCTGCTGTTCTTTGGTTTCTATTTCATTGATTTCTGCTCTCATCTTTATGATTTCTTTTCTCCTGCTGGGTTTAGGCTTTCTTTGCTGCTCTTTCTCCAGCTCCTCTAGGTGTAGGGTTAGGTTATGTACTTGAGAACTTTCTTATTTCTTATATTGCTATATACTTTTCTCTCAAACTGCCTTTGCCATGTCCCAAAGATTTTGAACAGTTGTGTTTTAATTTTCATTTGTTTCCATGAATTTTTGTAATTCTTCTTTAATTTCCTGGTTGACCCATTCCTTAGTAGGATGCTCTTCAGCCTCCATGTATTTGAGTTCTTTCCAACTTTCCTCTTGTGGTTAGGTTCTAGTTTCAAAGCATTGTGGTCTGAAAATATGCAAGGAATGATCCCAGTCTTTAGGTACCAGTGGAGACCTGATTTGTGACCCAGGATGTGATCTATTCTGGACAATGTTCCATGTACACTAGAAAAGAATGTGTATTCTGTTGCTTTGGGATGGGATGTTCTGAATACACTTGTGATGTCCATTTGGTCCAGTGCATCCTTTTAAGCCTTTGTTTCCTTGTTGATCTTTTGCTGAGATGATCTATCCATTTTGGGGTGGGGGGGTGTCAAAGTCCCCTACTATTTTTTTGTATTTTTTGTTGCTGTGTTTCTTGGATTTTTGTTATTAATTGGTTTATATAATTGGCTGCTCCCATGTTAGGGGCATATATATTTTAAATTGTTAGATCTTCTTGTTGGACAGATTCTTTGAGTATGATATAGTGTCCTTTCTCATCTCTTATTACAGTCTTTGGCTTAAAATCTAATTAATCTGATATAAGGATTGCCACCCCAGGTTTCTTTTGATGTCCATTGGCATAGTAAATGGTTTTCCACCCCCTCACTTTCAATCTGGTGGTGTCTTTAGTTCTATAATGAGTTTCTTACAGACAGCATATTGATGGATCATTTTTTTAATCCATTCTGATACCCTGTGTCTTTTGACTAGGGCATTTAGCCCATTTACATTCAGGGTAACTATTGAAAGATATGGGTTTAGTGCCATTGTATTGCCTGTAAGGTAACTGTTACTGTATATTGTCTCTGTTCCTTTCTGTTCTGTTACTTTTAGGCTCTCTCTTTGCTTACAGGACCCCTTCCAATGCTTCCTATAGCACTGGTTTTGTGTTTGCAAATTCTTTTAGTTTTTGTTTGTCCTCGAAGCTTTTTATCTCTCCTTCTATTTTCAATGAGAGCCTAGCTGGATATAGTATTGTTGGCTGCACATTTTTCTTATTTAGTGCTTTGAATATATCATGCCAGTCCTTTCTGGTCTGCCAGGTCTCTGTGGATAGGTCTGTTGCCAATCTAATATTTCTACCATTGTATGATACAGGCCTCTTGTCCCGAGCTGCTTTCAGGATTTTCTCTTTGTCACTGAGACTTGTAAGTTTGACTATTAGATGACAGGGTACGGACCTATTTTTCTTGATTTTGAGGGGGTTTCCTGTGTCTCCTGGATTTTGATGCTGTTCCCTTTGCCAAATTAGGGAAATTCTCTGCTATAAATTGCTCCAATATACCTTCTGCCCCCCCCCAGTCCTTCTTCTTCCAGGATCCCAATTATTCTAATATTGTTTCATCTTATGGTATCTCTTGAATTCTCCCCGCATGGTCCAGTAGTTGATTGTCTCTCTTTTTCTCAGTTTCTTTATTCTCCATCATTTGGTCTTCTGTATCTATCTTTCTCTCTTCTGCCTCATTTATCCTAGCAGTAAGGGCTATTTTTTATTGCACCTCATTAATAGCTTTATTATTATTATTATTTGCATTTTTAAAAATTTCTTTTCAGTGTACCAGAATTCATTGTTTATGTACCACACCCAGTGCTCCATGCAATACCTGCCCTCTATAATACCCACCATCAGGCTCACCCAACCTCCCACTCCGCCCCTTCAAAATGATTGTTTTTCAGAGTCCATAGTCTCTCATGGTTCATCTCCCCCTCCAATTTCCCCCAACCTCCTTCTCCTCTACATCTCCCCATGTCCTCAAGGTTATTTCTTATGCTCCACAAATAAGTGAAACCATATAATAATTGACTGTCTCTGCTTGACTTATTTCACTCAGCATAATCTCTTCCAGTCCTGTCCATGTTGATACAAAAGTTGGGTATTCATCCCTTCTGATGGAGGCATAATACTCCGTAGTGTACATGGGCCACATCTTCCTTATCCATTCGTCCATTGAAGGCTCTTTCCAAGGTTTGGCAACTGTGGCCATTGCTGCTATGGACATTGGGGTACAGATGGCCCTTCTTTTCACTACATCTGTATCTTTGGGGTAAATACCCAGTAGTGCAATGGCAGGGTTATAGGGAAGTTCTATTTTTAATTTCTTAAGGAATCTCCACACTGTTCTCCAAAGAGGCTGCACCAACTTGCATTCCCACCAACTGTGTAAGAGGGTTCTCCTTTTTCCACATCCTCTCCAACACACCTTATTTACTGTCTTGTTAATTTTGTCCATTCTCACTGGTGAAAGGTGGTATCTCAATGTGGTTTTGGTTTGAATCTCCCTGATGGCTAGTGATGATGAACATTTCTTCATGTGTCTAATAGCCATTTGTATGTCTTCATTGGAAAAGTATCTGTTCACGTCTTCTGCCAATTTTTTTGACATGATTATCTGTTTTGTGTGTTGAGTTTGAGGAGTTCTTTTTAGATCCTGGTTATCACCCTGCTTGGATCAACCAGGAAATCAAAGAACTTATACAAATCATGGAAACCAGTGAGAATGAAGACACTTCAATCCAAAACCTATAGGATACAGCAAAGGCGGTCCTAAGGGGGAAATACATAGCCATCCAAGCCTCCCTCAAAAAAACTGAAAAATCCAGAATACACCAGCTCTCTTGTACCTTAAAGAACTGGAGAATCAACAACAAATTAAGCCAACTCCACACACAAGAAGGGAAATAATCAAGATTAGAGCAGAGATCAATGAGATAGAAACTAGAGACACGGTAGAATGCATCAATGAAACCAGAAGCTGGTTTTTTGAAAGAAACAATAAGATTGATAAACCATTGGCCAAACTAATCCAAAAGAAAAGAGAGAAGGCCCAAATTAATAAAATTATGAATGAAAAGGAAAACATCACAAATAATACCAAGGAAATAGAAACAATCATCAGAAATTATTATCAACAGTTATATGCCAATAAGTTAAGCAACCTAGATGAAATGGATGCATTCCTGGAAATCTATAAACTTCCAAAATTGAGCCAGGAAGAAATTGACAACCTGAATAGACTGATATCTAGTAACGAGATTGAAGCAGTGATCAAAAGCCTCCCAAAAAACCAAAGCCCAGGACATGACGGATTCCCTGGGGAATTCTACCAAACTTTCAAAGAAGAAATAATATCTATTCTCCTGAAGCTGTTTCGTTAATAGCTTTTTTTATTTCAACTTGGTTAGATTTCAGTTTTTTTATTTCTCCAGAAAGGGATTCTCTAGTATTTTCCATGCCTTTTTCAAACCCAGCTAGCACCTTGATAGTGGTCATTCTGAACTCTATTTCTGACATTTTACTAATGTCCATATTGATTAGGCCCCTAGCCATCAGTAGTGCGTCTTGTTCTTTTCTTTTGAGGTGAAGTTTTTCCACCTTGTCATTTTATCCAGATAAGACTAGATGAATGAGAGAACAAAATACTAAAATAAAATACTATATGTATATATATATATTAGACTGGTGAGTAGAACAGAGCCCCACACTTGATTTTGGGTGTATTTTGGTCTGTTAGAAGAGCCTGCCTCCCAAAATTTTAAAGAAAAAAAAAACTTATGGGCAAATGGGTGGCTCAGTGTGTTAAGCCTCTGCCTTTGGGTCAGGTCATGATCTCAGGGTCCTGGGATTGAGCCCCGCATCAGGCTCTCTGCTCAGCAGGAAGCCTGCTCCCCTTCCCCCCTGCCTGCCTTTCTGCCTATTTGTGATCTCTCTCTCTCTGTCAAATATTCGTTTTTAAAAAGTTTTTAAAAAGGAAAGAAAAACATATATACAAAAATAAGGATAAACATGATGAAGGGATGGAATATGACTGTAAAGATGAAAATTGAAAAATATTCTTAAAAAGGAGTTGATATGATAAGAAGTTGGTTGAAAAAAAGAAGGAATAAAAAGGAGGAAGGAATGTGATCAGGCTGGAGACTCAAACAAAGCCATGTGCTAGATTTAGGGTATATTTTGATCTATTACAAGAAACTGAATTCCAAAATTTTAAAGAAAGAAAAACCTCTATGTATACAGAAAATAAGGTTGATTACAATAAAGGGGTAGACTATGACTGTGACAATGAAAATTAAAAAGATTTTTTTAAAGGTAATGATAAAATAAAATCATTTAAAAGGGTTAGAGTAGGAAAGAGGAAAAAGTTTTTAAATTTAATAAGAAAAAAATTAAAATTAAGAAATATTTTAACTTTGAAAGACTAAAGAATCATGTGAGAAAAGCCATGAATTCTCTGTGTTGCTTTCTCCTAATCCGGAGTTCTGCACTTCTCATTGATCAATGAGCTTGATCTGGCTGGATGTTCTGGCCGATCTTCTGTAGGACGGGCCTGTTGCAATGGTTCTCAAATGTCTTTTCCTGAGGCGGAATTGCACCGCTCTGGCCAGGGGCCGTGCTAAGTAATCTCTGATTCGCTCTCGGAGCTTTTGTTCCCTGAGCGCTTTCCCTACGGCTGTGGAGGACGGGAATGAAGATGGCGGCAGCCCAGTCTCCGGCAGGAGGAGCCGAGAGCTCAGGCCCCCTCTTCAGTGCACCCTTAGGGAAAAGCCGTTAATCCCTCCCATCTCCCTGGTCTCTGGCCGTGCTCCGAGCTCCCCGGCCTGTGACCGGGTGTTTCTATCTCTGGCACATTTCCCTGTTTGGAGTCTCCAGACCCAGGTGATTCCTGCAGGGTGCTCCCTCGCCACTCCTCCCATGGAGAAAGGTAAGTCTCTCCAGATCTGCCACGTGTGGGGTCCCTGCTCAAAGAGCAGTGGTCAGACTGTGCCTCAGATCATAGTTTATGACAACCCCGAGCTGAGAGCCCCCTCCTCAGCTCTGTCTCTGTCCCCCCGTTTCCCTGCTCTGGTGCCTGAGAGCTCTGCCACACTCAGACACACCGGCTCTTCCTGTGACCCCAAGGGTCCTGAGACCACACTGTCCCCGCGAGGGCTCCACCTCCCACTTAGCCCCTGGAGTGACATCCCTCAGCAGAGCAGACTTCTAAAAGCTCTGATTTTAGGGATGCTTGGGTGGCTCAGTGGGTTAAACCTCTGCCTTGGACTTAGGTCATGGTCTCAGGGTCCTGGGATCGAGCCCCACATCCGGCTCTCTGCTCAGTGGGGAGCCTGCTTCCCCCTCTCTCTCTGCCTACTGTGATCTCTCTCTCTCTCTCTGTGTCAAATAAATAAATAAAAGTTTAAAAAAGAAAAAAAGCTCTGATTTTGTGTTCTGCTGCTCTACTGCTTGCTGGGAGCCCCCACCCCAATCAATCTTTGCATATACCATCACCTCAGCTTCACTTCTCCACACATCTTACCTTCCAGAAAGTGGTGGTTTTTTTATTCCTAGAATTGCTTCTATTATCTTCATCTCCTGTTGAGTTTGTAGGTGTTCAGAATGGTTTGATAACTATCTAGCCAAACTCCTGGGACCCCACGATATTTAGGTCTCCTATTCCTCTGCCACCTTGCTCCTCTCCCCAGAAGGTAAGATTATTGACCTGAAGCCATTCTTTTTTAAAATATAGATGTTTACAGTTATAAATTTTCCTCTAAGCCTGCTTTAGCTTTAGCTTTAGCTGCATCTCATAAAATTTGGTATGTTTTTTCATTTTAATTCATCTCAAAGTATTTTCTAATTTCCCTTGTGATTGAGTCATTGACCCATGGATTACTTACTGAGGAGTGTATTGTTTAATTTCTTTGTATGCCCATTTTTTACTGATGTCTAATTTAATTCTATTTCATCAGAGATCATACTTGTGTGATTTTGATCTTTTTAAATGTACTCACTCTTGTTTTATGAGCTAGTGTATGGTCTAGCTAGACAAAGTGCTTTTGAGAAGAATGTGTATGTTATGCTTTTGTGGGCTATAGAGTCTTGTAGATGGCCATTAGGTTTGTGGGCTTATAGTGTTATTCAAGTTTTCTTTTTCCGTGGTGATCTTCGATCTAGTTATTCTATACAGCATTGGAAGTGGTTCTTCCATGGGCTTCAGCTTATTCTTTTTTGTTATATATTTTTATTTTTTATATTTATTTTTATTTTTATTTTATATTTTTATTATTTTAAAATTATTTTTATTATTCCTCTTTTTGAGGAAATTTTAATTGTCTATATTTTCCTAGAAAATTGTTTGTTTAATGCAAATTTTCAAATGTATTATATGAAGCCTCTTATAATATGAATCTTAAACATTTCTGCTGTATTTATGACTCTATTCTTTCTCATTTCTTAATGTTTTATATTTATCTATTCATTTTTGTTTCAGATTAGATAGTAGTTTACCTACCTCCTTGTATTTTGACAAAAGAAATTGCATTTTGCTCTTTTTTTTCTAATTAGAGAATGTCTGCTCCTATTTTTATTAATTTTATATCCTTACTTTCCTTGTGTTTGTTCTATTGTTGTTGGTTTTTTTGTTTTGCCAATGTCTTGATAGAACATTTGATACACTTATTTTTTATTTATTTTTAAGACTTATTCATTTATTTGAGAGAGAGAGAGCATGAGCAGGGGAGGAGCTGAGGGAAAGACTCTCAAGCAGACTCGCTGCTGCACATGGAGCCCTCTGCTGAGCTTGCTCCCACAATCCTGAGATCATAACCTGAGTAGAAATCAAGAGTTGGGTGTTCAACTCACTGAGCCACACAGGCTCCCCTATTTACATCTATTTTTAAATAAAAATATGATATATTTAATATAAATGTATATTTACTTATATTTTTATTAAATTCTCAAAGGCCACAAAGTTGACTCTGAATATAGCTTTGGCTATTCCTCATAAGTTTTGCTATTTGTTATTTGTTATTTTTAGTATAATTTTCTAAATATTTTACAATTATAATTTTGATTTTTTTTCTTTGATCCAGTAATTACTTAAGAGACCATTTAAGAATCTCCAATCATGGACGCCTGGGTGGCTCAGTGTGTTAAGCCGCTGCCTTCGGCTCAGGTCATGATCTCAGGGTCCTGGGATCGAGTCCCTCATCGGACTCTCTGCTTAGCAGGGAGCCTGCTTCCCTCTCTCAGTCTCTCTCTGCCTGCCTCTCTGCCTACTTGTGATCTCTGTCAAATAAATAAATAAAATCTTAAAAAAAAGGAATCTCCAATCATTTGGGTGTATATTTTTTTCAAATTTGTGGCTGAAGATGTGCGTCAGTATTTGTCAGTATTCAATTCTATAGGGTATAGAGCGGGAGTCAATAAACTAGGTCCCTCTAGTACTGAATAAGCACTATTCGGAGTACTGCCTGTTTTTGCAAATAAAATTTTATTGCAATATATCCATATCCTGCCCATTTTTCATTGTCTATGGCTGCTTTCACACCACAACTAAAGAGTTGAGTAGTTCTGGGCTTTTAAAAAGATTTATTTATTTATTTGAGAGAATGTTTATGCAGCACACACAAGTGGAGGAAGGGGCAGAGGGAGAGAATCCTCGAGCAGTGTCCATACCGAGCATGGAACCCCATGGGGGCTGGATCCCATGACCCATGAGATCATGACCTGAGCCTAAAACAGCAGTCAGACACTTAACCAGCTGAGCCACCCAGGGACCCCACAGGGTTGAGTAGTTTTGATACTGACTATATGGCCCACAAAGCCAAGTGTTTGCAATTTGGCCTTTCATAGAAAAACTTTGCCAATCACTCCATAGGAGTAAATTATGTAGGGTACAAAAACGAACAAGACTGCCCTTAAACTGAACATCTGTTTTTGTAAATAAGTATAAATTACCACTATACAATATAATTTCATAAATAAATAGAACACAATGAAAGGATTTACTGTCACCAGAAGTGACTATGTTCCTGCAAGAAATACTGGGAAGTGTCCTAAGCCAATCAAGGTGATCATAACTCAATACCAAAAGGAAACCAAAGAAAATCCAAATTGGGGGGCACCTGGGTGGCTCAGTTGGTTAAGAGCTGGACTCTTGATTCCAGCTTGGGTCATGATCTCAGGGTCTTCCGTTGGAGCCCAGCATGGTGCTCTGCTCTCCGTGGGAAGTCTGCTTCTCTCCTTCTCTCTCTCCTTCTGCCCCTCCCCCTGCTAGCACACTCTCTCTTTCTCAAATAAATAAGTAAATCTTAAAAAAAAAAAAAGCTCCAAAAAAAAAAAAACTCATGCTATCTGGACATACATAAATATTATGGAAAACTCAGTCCTGGGATATCATTCCTACCTCCTGGGATATCAATATTACCAGATGATTACTGAGTTAAAAATAGTAATGTAGAGGTGCCTGGGTGGCACAGTTGGTTAAGCATCTGACTCTTGGTTGTGGCTCAGGTCGTGATTTCAGGTTGTGAGATCGAGCCCCACGATCCCGACACTGGGCTTTGTGCTCAGCTGGGTGTGTGCTTCTCTCTCTCTGTCCCCCTCTCCCTCTGTCCCTTCCCTTGCACTCGTGCATGTGTGTGCTCTCTCTCTCTCAAATAAATAAATCTTTAAAAAATATATTAGTATAAATTCAACAATGCCAAGGAGTAAAATGTAGAATTTGTATCCATTTTTTAAGATAAAACAAATTACTAAAATATATTACCCTTGATTGCAGTAGGTTAATTAAGCTTCACCCTATACCCCTTTATTTACTTTGTGGTGGGAAGTTGCTGTGGAATAATGTTATAAGAGTAAGATGTTCTTTGTAGTAATTATCAGTGTGTGTTTATGTGGCCGGGCCAAGTTCCCAATTCACCTCCGTTCAATACCTAAGAGGCTGGCCCAGAAGGCATTAAGCTTAAAACATTCTGAAAGTGAAGCAGAAATTGGCAATGTGAATACCAGCCAAAGAAAACTTGAACTAATACTACATAAAAACTGTAGGTCAAGGCAGAATTCAGATGCCTAACGTGGAAAAGGCATCTGAATGCCCACACAGGACAATGGGAATGAGAGGACCCCCATCCTGGATGCAGACTTCTGGTACATACAGCCTGGGCTTCTAGCCACCAGGTACGTTATACCAACCTCAACTGAATGAACACAAGCTTTGAGCAGCTTCCCAATTTCCATCCAAAGGACCCGAAGGAGTGTTCCTCCTGTCAGCATATCCAGGAAGCCAGAATTCTCTAGCACCTTCTCTTCCCAGGACCCCCTGTTATGTCATTGGTTTCCCTTTGCTCCCTCTTTCTGGCCTCATAGTTAAAGGGCATACAGGAAGACTCTTCCTCTCTGAGGGAAGTCATAAGCCTCTGCTTTTTTCTCCCCTTTCTTAGAGTGCAATCATCAGCCCAAGAGGAAACGTCAGGATCTTGTTCAGTATTCAACATTCTATTCATAACAGAAATGGGTGTCTCAGTGGAAATATAAGTAGCTGATCAGGCCCACCATAGTGTGGTCTGCACGATTGTATGGTGGAAGAATGTTGTGAGCACTCTATCAGTTCCACTGGGTGGCTCAGTTGGCTAAGTGTCTGCCTTCAGCTCAGGTCATGATCTCAGGGTCCTGGGATCGAGCCCCGCATGGGGCTCCCTGCTCAGTGGAGAGCGTGCTTCTCCCTCTCCCTATGCCCCTCCCCTGCCATGTTCTTTCTCTCTCTCAAATAAATAAAATCTTTAAAAAAAAAAGAAAGAAAGAAAGAATCTGATCCTGTTTCCTCAATAATGGCAGAGATTGCTAGTTGTCTGCCTGGTATTCTTTCTGTCCCCTTCTTTATGACATAATCATGATTTTGGAAAGAGTGAGAGTTGTGAAATCCCCAGTTCCTCTTAAAGAGATTAGGTAGCCCTGTGACTAAGTTCTGGCGTCTAAGATGTTGGAAACCTTTGGGGAGAGCCCCATAAAGAGGATATTTGAGTCAGTTTGGAGTCCCCATTGGCCTTGCCGTGCCTTTTCTTCCTGCCAGAACTGTGGATTCAATGGTTGGAGAGGCAGTGTCCAACTTGTGACATTGAGTGACCTTGTGAATGGAAGCCATGCAGTAAGGATGCTTATTGAAGGAGTCAGGAGCACTGATGACTCTACAAAGCCCACACATCAGCCCTTTATCGCCCACATCTGAACTTCATTTACATGAGAGAAAAATAAACTTCTATCTTCCTTAAACCACCATTATCCCAGAGCTCTGTTGCCAATAGTGGCACACAATTCCCAATACCCTATATGCCAAGCAGAATGCCTAGGGCTTGCTGGTAAGGGATATCTCCCTGTGCCAAGGAAAAGGTGGTACTACAGATACATACACCAATCTCCTGTAAATCTGGTTAATAGGAAACAAGCTCCTAAGGACTTCTGTACTCCCAGTGAACTACAAAGTTGAATTTCTGGGTCCTGCAACGTCAAGAGTATGAGATAAGAAGATAATAATATTCTACTTAGGACAACAGTGAAGGAAACAAGTCCTTGAATTGGGATCAAGGGAAAGTGGTAGTGAGAAGGTTCTCTGAGAAGTTTGGAAATAAAACAGTATTAACTCAGAGAGGTAGGAGTGTTCTAGACAACTAAGGCAGGAGGCACGTCAGTATTCTTGCAAATCCAAGCTGCCATCCACCCATTCCACCACTGCCATATTCACAGAGCCCTGGGAGGCCAGAGCCCAGGCAAGGTCCCAAGCTTCAGGAATCGGTAGCACTGACACCACTGACTTTCCCCATGGGAAGCAAGTTTCCTTTCTTGCTGCCCCAAATCAACATTTGGTGTGTTTGCAGCATACTGGTCCATCATAGGATTTGATCGTTGTCTCCTATGTAACCCATGCGCGGTAAATACTGGTTGGTTTATGGAGAAAGAAAGAAATCACCGAAGTTAAAAGTTACTGGAATTAACCAAAGTTAAAGTGGTGAATGGTATTTAAAAATAAAATCAGGCAATGAATAGTTAAGATTTGTCCCAGCAGTTAATGGAAGGTAAGGGAAAAGTCGCATGTAAGAATACTCGGGCTCTGGCCCACGGTATCATTACTTTCCAAGAAACAATGTTGGTGGTGGGGGACGGTGCTGAAGAGGAAGCGAGGAGAGGACACTGATGACCAGCCTCCCTGGGCAGGGCCAGCCCTGGTCACCATGGTGATCATGTCTCTCTCTGGACGACCCCTCTTCAGGCCAGCGGCCCACTGGGTCCTGCTTGGCTTCTGCTCTCTGCGGTGGCCAGTCCATTTATTTGCTTGATCCGCGCACAGAAGGACCTGCCCAGGATGCCCGTGTCTCCCAAAAGCAGGGGAGCTGGGACCCCAGGAACACAGGCAATGACCACCTCTGAAGGCTCCCCGTGAGGATGGCTGGTCCAGACCAACCCCGGAGAAACCCGCTCTTTCAAAGTCACAGCCCCGGAGTAACTTCAGCTGCGGAGCACTGCGACACCATGGCTAGTTCACCGACTCCTCCTCCCCCCACGGAGTCTGTTCTGGCAGGAGCCTGCTCTGCACTTGAGGGAACAAACCTAAACAGGGCAAGTCCTCATTTGTGTCAGATCACGGTTCCTGAGCGCTAGTCCTGGAACTCCCACCCAGCCAGGGCACTCTTGAGTCACTGTTTTCTATAAAATACAGAAGAGGGAAAGGAAGAGAAGAAAATCACCGCTGATTTCACCAACAGAGATGACTGTTGGTTTTATTTCCTATCTGCGGTCCTTAGCACCAGTCCCGCAGTAATGTCAGCTTTTCAGCTTTTTCAGACATGTTCCCATGGGAAATTATGTCTCATCTTCCCAGTCAGGGGCATATCTTGAGACTTGCCTTGGTAAAGTCTGTGCCTGCCGCCCCCTCCAGGTGACCCCTGCTGGTCCCACACCAATGGGGTTTCGTGACCAGACCCAAGGCCTCACCTGTTCTCCTTTCCCACACCAGGGCCTGGTTTCTGCAGAGGACAGCTCTCTCTTGCATCCACAGCCAACCTAATAATCGCAGGTCATAATGCTGAAGTGTTTGTTGGGGAATCCTCGCAGGTGACACATTTCTAAAGAGAAAGAAATCTTTAAGACAGCTTTTAGCTGGAAGTGCAGTATAGAGATACACTGGGCTCAGCCAGACTTCTGGTATTCTCTTCAAGCATGCCATCCCTTCTTCGGGGCTTACCAGTGGGAGAGAAGGGCTTTCACAGTAAGACCTCCAGTGGGGGGAGCTGTGATGAGGAGCGTGGGTAAGTGGGGGATACAGGAGAGGTGCTTCTACCGCAACACAGGCAGTCACCGAGCTGGGAGCCCCTGAGTACTCTGGTCCTCACCAGAGTCTGGTCCATTCATCTTGGAGGTCATTCTCTCCGGCCTCAAAGCCTAGACCGACTACAAGGCTCCTTCTGCCCCCAGAGCACAATTAGAGGGACAGAAGCCGAGTGCCAGGACCTGGCAATGGAGCAGGGCAAGGAGAGAGAAAGTTGATGACAGCTCTCTTGGACACCATGCTTCCCTTTTATAAGAAATATTTCCTAATATCCCTTTTACTTCTGCAAATGAAATTCTTAAATAATACAACCTACAAAATCAAGAGGATGTCCTACCTGTACTATAAGGTAAAAATAAAAGGAAAAGAATCAGAAATAAAGTATGTTTAAAAATGTGATCCTAGGGGCGCCTGGGTGGTTCAGTGGGTTAAATCCTCTGCCTTCGGCTCAGGTCATGATCCCAGGGTCCTGGGATCAAGCCCCGCGTCGGGCTTTCTGCTCCGCAGGGAGCCTACTTCCTCCCCTCTCTCTCTCTGCCTGCCTCTCTGCCTACTTGTGATCTCTCTCTCTCTCTCTGTCAAATAAATAAAATCTTTAAAAAAAAAAAATGTGATCCTAGCACAGGACTACACCAGAAGACACAGCAAAGAGCCCGACGCTTGCACCTTTACTGAAAATCATCATGAGCACAAGAGTTGCAAAGACAGATTGATGTTGTTGTGGTTAAATTGGTGATTTAGTATCACGAGAACTATAGCTGTCAGAAACATGCATTTCCAAAACTGTGAACAACTTCTGATAAATAAAGTTCCAAGCAAAACCTAATATCATCTACCTTTGATTCACAGTTACATGCTAGGCTTAGATAATTATCTGTAGGATTTTCAACTACACTAATGTCTAGTGCAATTTTCCAAAGTCGTATGAGACTCAGAGCAGGTGCTTAGTGGGGAAGACCTTGTGCATTTCAGGAACTGCTTCATTCTTGACCCCCTCCCTAAGACATCAGTGGTGATGTAGGAAACAAAAGCAGAAGAAAAGTTATTAAACTTCCTTACTACCTACAGCCCATTGACAAGTCCTTGAAACAGGCGGAGGGACATTCTTTAGGAACTCAGCTGCTGCCTTGATGTTCATACTTTGCTAAGGGCAAAAGACAATCCTAGCCTGACCCTTGGGCTCCTGTAAGTCTACTTTAACATATAAAAATTCCTTTAGAAACTTCCTTTCTCTCTGACCTCCCCCCAAGATATGTGTTGGCAATCAGCCCTCAAGCATATGACACACTGATATATATCTGAAGTGTCTCATGACTCATATTTATTAGATGGTAATAAATGACCCTTTCCCAACAACAGCTAGCCCCCTCAAGGTCCTGGAAACCTTGCTTCCAAAATTCCTTAGAGACTTACACTATCCCTAACCGTCTCCCAACTTGAAAGTATATACTGGGCCACTCCTCATGACCCCAGCGGAGCTCTTTCTCCCCATGGGTCCTGTCCCCATGCTTTGATAAAATTACCTTTTTGCACCAAAGACACCTCAAGAATTCTTTCTTGGTTGTCAGCTTCAAACCCTAATGTCTTTCCTACATCAAGTGGTACCCTTTGTTTGTTTGTGACAAACAAAACTGCCCCCATAAATTTCCAAAATATTCCCAGTGGTGTGACCCTCCTTGAGAATCAATGCCTGGGGAGACCCCAGGAAACTATTTACAAGAAGATCGCATGCCCTAACCAGGTGTGTGCTGTGAATAATTCAGTAGAATCCTAGAAACAGAGACTCAAATTCTGATAAACAGTACACGCATGTGTTAGTGACATTGTTTCCCAAGAAACTAACACTACGCTTGTCCTCAGACTAAACTACACAGTCAGCACAGCAGGATTCAATCGGGGGTTTGCTAAGTCACTTAAGATGACTCTCTAAGAGCTAGAAGTGCCTAAGTCCAGAGATTTAATGCTAACCTGTATGATGGTGGTAATAAATTCAAAGAACTTTGGGTAAATTTGATGAAAACCAATTGATCAAACATCAATTCACCAAAAGATAAGTCACTCAGTGGCCAATTCATCAAAAGTCAACACAATGAAAATTATTTTACTGAATGAGTCACTTACCCCAAACTGCCAAACCTGGTACCTGAAACCTTAGACTGCTGGAACCGCTCACCCGAGTGACTGCCGTGGAAGTCAGTTTGCTACAGTTGTGTCACCGAGACAGGCCAACTGCTAGTGAATTTGGCCCTTTGGGTCTATGTCATTAAGTCACGAGAGGATCTTGTACATTTCAAATTTCACAGAGTGTGCACATCTCCCGTTCAAGGATTTGATAAATAATAAGGTAGTTCTCTCTCTGCAAGTATAATTCGCCCATTGTCTTTCGTATTATCCTCAATCATGGCCTTGTGAATGAGCTCAATCAGATATCGTGCACCTGTCTCAAATTTCAGACTCCTTTCGCTTGAATGTTACATACGTGAAAAAATGGTTTGCCTTTAGACACAGTTTTATACTAATTTTCCCTTCCCTATTTTTGCTGTCTTTACCCGTCTTTTGGACAAAGACTTTTGTCTACTTGTTAATTTTGCTTACCCAGGACAAATGCGGAAACTAGCAAAATCCTTTTCATGAAATGCGTTCTCTCTCTCATTTTAGGTGTGTGGCGTACAAAATCCAAGTTATGTGTGAGGCTTCAAAACGAGAGAAGGCAGGCAGCTGTGCTGAAGAGTGAGCTCGGCTGTGAGCATACAAAAGGCTGCGTGGTAGAGATGGAACAGCAGAGAACGTACAACCTGCCTTCCACCGGGTAGACCTGGCAGGCCGTCAGTGGGATTGCTGGGTTCCCAGGGGCCACACCAGACAGACCCTGGAAACAAAGCCTCCAAGACAATGGAAGCAACATCCTACGGCCGCCTGCGACGAGCAGGGGCAAGGTGTTGGGGAATCAGTAATTTGGTAAGTTGTTCGCTTGGCTTTTAGCAGACTGGGATACTGGCCGTTGGGAAGTTGGTTTGCCTCCTGTAAGTGATGTGAGAGGCAGAACGGGAGTTGGAAACAAGAGCGACACAGCGAGCATGGGGTCCCCCTGTCAGCAGCAGGTTCACGACGCTGCCACATTTTCATTCTGACCTGTGCGTGGATCCCCCTCGGGCTAGCTCCGGCCGCCAGGAACGGGGGGGGGGGGCCCTCAGAGCCCATCCTTCTGACTCCGCAGTCACCTGGAACGCTTCGGATGACAAATGAGCTTCCCCACAGCTTTCCCTCAGGGAGCGAATTTGTAGGTCAGGGGCCAGGGGTACCTAGTCACCTTGGCGGACATAAATCTAAACGTGCATTAATAAAAGGCCGTCTCTGTTTTGCCATCTGCCCTTTATGAGCTCTGTAAAGTGTGGGTCAAAGCCACCGGGTCTGATCACCCCGAGGACCTTGGTAAGATTAATTTCTCGCGTGGCTGCGAGTCCCGGCAGGACCCAGGTCTGCTCTGGGCCCGCCCCCAGGTGGCTCTGCGGCCTCCTTTGTATCTTTACAGTCACTGCAAACCTGGTTGAGGAAGACTCTGCATTTCAGGAGGGGACCTACGAGAATTACCGAGAGAAGAAAGTATCTTTATTAGAGATTTCATCTAGAAGCCCCTGACGCAGTCGCCTGCGTCCAAAGCCACGTGGGCCTGGGGGCTCCGGCAGGTCACAGGAGCAGAAAGAAACGGGATTTCCCTTCGGTCCGCTACTGGGGCCTCGCCCCTTGCGCCTCTCCTCCGCCCAGCCGTGCCTTCAGGGGCTTCCACAGAGTTCTTGCGCGGGTGAGGGGACCCCCTGGCGACCCCTCCCGCTGCCGCGCTCTGCTTCGCTGGCATCTGCCGCGCCCCCTGCCCAGGGAGCTCCTTGCGACGCTCGCAGCCCGGTGGGCACCAGAGGGCCGCCCTGGGCTGGGGGCCTCCGCCCACTGCTTCTCCGGCAGGAGCGGGAGCCTCGCCAGCTCGGCCAGCTCCTCCGGTGCAAACCCGGGCTTCGCTTGCCGCTGCCCTGCTCTTGGCACAGACGCACGGAAGGGTGAGTGAGGAACGTCTCCCTCTTCCCCTGTCCTTGCGGTGCTGCCGCATGTCCCCAAAGAGTTGTCACAAGTGCCCGCAGGGACTGCCACTAAGGCTCAGCCGAGGCCCCTGGAAGAGAGAGTGACGCCCGCTCTGCAGGACGGGAAGGTAAACGGGCCGGCGCACCAGCCGGTGGGGAAGCCGGGCAGACACCCCACCCCAGAAGACGGGTTTCATCAGCGTCAGGGTAAAGCGGGGCCCTGGGCTAGCCCTGACCTGTCGGACCACCCTGGAGAGAGATGGAAGGGAAGATGCCATCAACACACCCAAGAACACGGGTCACTTTTACAACCACGAAAGAAAGGTAGCGTTTCAAACTGCCATTGTCACCCAAGAATACATTCCTTTGCTTCATGCTTCCAGCGGGTGTGCCCGCGGCCACCAGAAGTCCCAAGAGTGTGGGTGCCGTCACTCTCGATGAATCATCTTGCTGCCCCCAGAAAGTCACAAGTGAGCAAAACCCTTCAGGTGGTGTCAAAAGGCGCCTGACCTCACAGGACCCAAGGAGCAGCTGCTTCCCAGGTGCTCTGACCCTGAGGGGCCAGGCCAGCTGAAGAGTTTTCCACCCCGCCCTCCTGCTCCTGCACCGCTGGACTGGGACCCCCGTGGGGTTTGGTCCAGCCCGCTCAGGTTCCGTTTCTGGTGGCAAGGACTTCCAAGCCCCTCCCTCGTTCTGTGTCCGTGAAAGATCACATGCACACACACGTGCACGCACGTCCACACAGTTTGCTCTTGAACCAGGTGATTCCCGACTGCTGGTCCACCTGGTACTGGTTTCCTGTCAATAGTTGCTCACGCCAGGCTTCACCTTGTAAACCTGAAGAATTTTCCCGGTTCTGCTCTGTTGCTCCGAGAAAGCAGAGACCCTCTGAGCAGCCCGGAATCCCCCTTTTCCAAAGTCATTTCCAGACAGGACTCACGGAGGACATATGTGTCCTCCGGGGGGATCTAAATTGTCATTCGGCGGGTTCCTCTAATTAGTTTCGGCTTTCCCTTTCTTGTGGAGTCTTTTATTCCATGGGTCTCCCTCTCTCTCAGTCTCACTCTTTTTTCAAACCAAGTTACGAGAGGGACTCTGCTATTTACGGTTGACCTTATCCTGTGTTTTATAAGGTACGCTAAAGGATTTTTTCCCCACCCCTGCCACACGGTTTTAAAATTAATTTTGAAAGAGAATGCGAGCCCGTCTGAGCCCGTCCTTCCTTGAAGGGCATTTTTTATCCTCTGTGCAGCATGTGCACGGACGACTCGTCCATAGAAGAAATCGTTTCTGGACCTCTGTTTTGTCTTATTCCTGCTGTAGTTTGGGGGATGGGTGACCCGGGGACACAAGGAACAGGAAGGGAGCGTCCTCACTCTCTGTCTGAGCTTAGTTTACGACCGAATCAGGGCTAGCGGTAGATAGCCTGAAATGCTGGCCACGCTCTCTACAGAAAACATCGTTCTGCTCCAGGCCAAACCTATTCACACTTATGGTTACTCTTAGTCAGTGTCTAGCATCTTGCTCGCAGCTACCATTCTTGGTCCCCCAGTGATTAAAAAGAATACACAGGGCTTGTTCTACACACACACACACACACACACACACACGCACGCACACTCTGGGGGAAATGTGTCTTCCAGAAGTGTTCCTTTTATTGCTGCCCAAACCTGAACCTCTGTCGAGTGCTGTGCCAGCTGGGGACTGTGTCTCCACCCCTCCGTGGTGGGCTGCAAGGGGAGTGGGCGAGGGAAGTGGCCCCAGCAGGTGGACCGCGGCTGCTGCAGGGGAAGCTCTTCGCTTTCCCCTGTTCCGTGGCCAGGGCTGACACCCCGGCCCACACAGGTGGGAAGTGGAGACGTTTCCGTTTGGGAACATTTTCATACTCAAAAACAAAATATAGGAGCTCCTGGGTGGCTCCGTCGGTTAAACACCTGCCTTTGGCTCACGTCACAATCCCGGGTCCTGGGATCGAGTCCCACATCGGACTCCTCGTTCAGCGGGGAGCCTGCTTCTCCTTCTGCCTGCTCTCCCCCTGCTTGTGTGCTCGCTTGCTCTCTCTGTCAAATAAATAAAATCTTTTAAAATATATATAAGAAACCAAAATATAGCACCCAGACTCTCTGAGTTCGTTCTAAAGAAGTGGTAGGACCACTGGTTGGTGGAAACCCTCCCAGGGCTAACTGTGGACCATGCTGATACTGGTTGAGGGTGAACACAGTGGTGATGAGTGTGTGCCAGCATGTGGCTATATATCCTTTATTTCTCTCTCTCTCTCTCTCTACTTAGTTTTGCATTTGTCAGGACAGGTGAGGGCAGCTGGTCATTCCCAATTACAACCAGCCACGAAGCCCACAAAACCGAAGGCAGACCACTCTGAGTCCCTGACCCTGGTTCTACCCAACCATTCCGGGTTGGGGACTCATCATTCATCATTCAGAGGGACCCAAAGGCGACTGCTGCCCATATACGTATCTGACTGTGCTTTTAAAAGACAGTGAACCTAAAAAAACAAAACAAAAAACACACTCACTTCCACTGGCTGAACGCCAACTAACTAGAACCCTTGCTTTATTGGGATTATAAACTACAAAGAAAAGACAGAAGCGAAGTGATAACAAAAAAGATAAAAAATAATAGCTATTTGTTGTGTCACTTCTACGTGCCCAGTAGTTAGTTTATATAATAATTTTATATAACATACAGTATTATATACAATATATAAAATTTATATAATATTCCCCCCTGAGGGAAACCCTAAGGGTCACAGAGGTTCAAGTCACTAAGACAAGATCCTACCACTGTTTGCAAGTGGCGGAGTCAAAATTCAACCCCAGGTCCTGTGCTCTAAACAGCTATGCTGTGTTTGTCTTGTTTTGTTATTGTTGTTGTTGTTGTTTGGTTTTTGTATTTGAGCCCTAAATCAGGCAGTGGGTAAGGATTTTACACCTACAGGGGTAGTTATTAGTGCTGTTCACCAAATATTTTCAGATCGCCACCTGTTGGATACAGATTTCCTGACCTCACCGGGTTGCACGAGGGCCCGAGACGCATTTGGGCCGATGAGCTGTGAGCGGAAATACTAGACAGTGATGCGTGTCTCTTCCCTGTGAATGGCCCGGTTCCAGCTCCGTCAGCGCAGGTCCTGAAGTGAGAACGACACTGAGCCAAGCCCTGGCTGACCCAAGGTAGATGTGCTGTGTGCGTGGAATTTGGGGGTTATTTGATACTGTCGCGTGGTCCCGCCTACCCTGACTGAAACAGCCTAGAAAGCACAGAAATGTGCCTTTATTTCCTCTTCACTGAACTTCATGATCAAGCTGTCACTTTTACCAACGTAGAAAATCTGGTCTTACCCATTGTGCTCACATTCAGTGTAATGGTCAGCCGTTTTTTGAGGGACGGATACGTGGCAAAGTCAAGGTCCTTCTCTCCGCCTTGTCCAGTGGGGTATGGGGCGGGTATATCTAAGGTTAGGGTACTGGAGGGAGTAGGAAGAGTAGGTAAGTGGACCCCAGTGCAGGAGAGGCTCGGGGGATGCCTTTGCCCCACAGCTGCCTTCCATTCTGCAGGCCGTCACGGCCCGGCATCTTTCCTCTCAACCTTTGCTGTGGATGGCCGGCTCTGCCACGGCCTCCGAAGACCAGAGGCACCACTCTGGCCCCTTTCATGCCAACCCAAGTCCTCTGGTATCTATCAGCCCTTTCGCAACATTTCTCCTCCCGCCATGGACCTCAAGGTCTTTAAGATGCTGTGAGGTAATGACCACCGCGCGGCACCATTCCCCATCGCGGGTGGTGTGGTGGGAGATGTCTTTCTCGAAGAGCCTCACCCCCTCCCGAGGCTACACCGTGCGGAGCAAAAGGCATGCGCGTCTGCTCCTCACAGGCCCTGACCTACCAGCGCTGACTGTCGGGTTTGCTGCTGGGATCAAGCCCCAGGAGAGGAGTGTGGAGATGGCGGTCAGGACTCCACACCCTCTCACCGGGAAGCGACACAATGGCGTCTTCTCTTGTTCTCTCTCTCACCTCCTGCTCTGGGATGGGAAACCGTCTCTTCCGTCCTGCTCCTCAAAGTGCAGGACTGCGGAAGAGAAGGACGCTACAGCAGCATTTGAATCCACACGCTGTTCCCCTCCTCAAGGAAGTCTGGCTACCAAAAAAGAAAGCGCCAACTCAACTGAAGAGTGCTCGTGGAGACGACGCTGACTTACTCGTGTTGTGAGCTCTTTATCTCAGTAATAACCAGTTCTCGGGAGGCAGCCTATCCTGTCACGCTTTCCTACCTATCCTGTGGTTTGTGGGTCAATGTGATGCCCAGCTTCCTTCCCGTCTGGCTCCTGATGTTCAAAGCCAGCTTCCGGAATTTAAAAAGCCTTTCCACTCTCTGGTACCTTGCCTTTCAAGACCATTTTGTTTCAGCTGCGACTTTAAAACAACCTCATTCCACAACCCGGTTGACTTCCTTGGTCCATTCTGTATCTGTGGTCATCCTGGGAACAGTTTTGAGAAAACCATTGCCAAGAGACGGGCGAAGAAAAGCTGATATTGATGCCTTTGTGCTCTTTAGCTTTTAAATTGTATTTCCTGTTTCCCTCCTTAGAACACTGCATCGTTCTTAAGGGAGAGACTTATTCTATAAATGAGAATTAATTCTCTAAGTACTCGGATTAAATCGAAGTTTGCCTAGCTCTTGGTGTGGATGAATTTTGAAACTGTTCCCTTCTAACAATACACATAATCAGAAAGTTGCCTGGTTAGTGTGCTATTTAGTAAGAATTTGTAATAACACGAATAAATCCTTCTTATAAGTTGAACTGAAAAATGAGTGTTATAATATGAGGTAGCACTGTGAAGATAGCTTTAAAAAACAATCCCAAAAAGGCTAGGAAAAAAAGACAATAGAAATAAATACATGAATTGGTATTTTTAATTTATATACTGCTCTTTAATAGAAAAAAGAATTTTGTTTTTTTAAAAAAGTGAATTTCCCAAATGACTTATAACTTGACCAACACATTATTCTTGGTTACATTTTGCCTTATAGTGTTCTTTAGCGAGTTTATCTGCCCAGCTTCTTTTCTAGGAATCTTTTCTGCAATTTTAGTAACCTTAGAAGGTAATCAAACCCCTCAATTGTGGTACATTGTTACCATCATCAAACCCATTTAAGACCTTTCCCCTCATTCCTGACCATCAGCCCAGCCCAGCCCCGCATGCCCATGTCTGCCCCAGGTCTAGAAGGTTCGATCACTTTGCTCAGCCGATGCAGTGTTTTGGTGATTGATCCCATCACCAAACACTTCTTCTGTCCTATCTTGAACAGTTAATGTGTTGTCATTTGTGACTGCTTTTCACTTAGCAGAGTGTTTTCAAGGTTCATTCGCGATGAAGCATGTCCTATGTTCCTTTTACCGCCCAAACAATAGTCCGCCATCTGATATTTCGTGTATCCCGTTTGGCTTCTACAAGTAAAACACATCACTTCCTGTGCTTAAACTACAGTCAGTTTGGAAATTGCTGTAATACATACTTACTGTCAAGTACTTAGAGTTAATGTTGTCTTTTTTTTTTTTTAAGATTTTATTTATTTATTTGTCAGAGAGAGCAAACACAGGCAGACAGAGAGGCAGGCAGAGGCAGAGGGAGAAGCAGGCTCCCCGCTGAGCAAGGAGCCTGATGTGGGACTCGCTCCCAGGACACTGGGATCATGAACTGAGCTTAGCCAACTGAGCCACCCAGAGGTCCCAAAGTTGTCTATTTTTTAAGCAATGTAGGCATTTCGGCAAGGTGAAGGGGAAAAAAAGAGAGAAAAGGCTTGGGGAAAATAGGAAATCTCCGTGTTTTTCTATTCTTTCAGACAAATGGAATTTTATGCAAACCAGAAATGCTTTCCCACTTGTTCCCTATGGCCACACATCGCTCTACAGTTTCTTAAGCCCAGAAAACTCAGCACACAGTACTAGGGCCGCTGGGTGCTGAGTCCCCAGCAAGTGTCGCATAAAGGCTGCTGAAGGAATGAGAGCTGGCACCTGGCTCTTCCCACTGTCTCCCTGTCTCCCTGTCTCCCTCTCTAACTGCCCCCCCCCCCGCTGTGCTGGCCTCTTCTGGTGCCCTGCGTTGAGGAGGCAACAGCAGAGGGGCTGTGGGAGAGCTCTCACTTAAGCTTAATTACAAGTAAATACAATTTCTCCAGGACGGGGCGGGGGAGGCAGCAGATAAGATCAGTGAAAGTGCTCAGAGGCTCAGAGGGCCTTGGAAGGCAGCTCCTCTACAAATACGGGATTGGCGTTTATTGTTGCTGCTGTTAATAAAACAGATGTCCTCAAAACATTCCTCCAACCACTGACAGGACTTGGAAAATTGCTGTCCCTTTATTGGTTGCTGAAACCAAATAAAAATCAAATTAAAGTTTAATTCATGTCATAATTTTCTTCGTGGCAGTTCTGCCTGGCCAGCCGTGAGGCAGAGCCAACTCCCTCCTCCTCCTCGGGGGTATACATCACCTTCAGCCTGAAGCTTCCCCCAAGGTCAGCTGCTCCTTCTCCCTCCGCCAGAGACCCGGTGTGGGTGGGATTTGCAGCTGGAAGAAGGGCCACAGCTTAGGCCAAGATGGAAGAAGGTTGGAAGCTGCTGGATGATATCAGAGAGGACCTCCCTCCCCCTCCTCGTGCCCCTGGGGTCTCCATGGTAACTGAGGGGGAAGCTGCTCGGTATTCTAGCTATGTGACCTGGGCCAGGCATATCCCCCCGGGCTGGCAAGGGGCGCTGGACCACAGACACTGAGGCCCACAGCCACATCCGCCATGTTCCCTCTTACGTTCCTTAGATCCAGGACAGGGCCTGGGATCACGGAGGCCCAGTGAAGAGCTCACACCTCTGCTCAGGACGTGTTTTATTCAACTAATCCATGAATGTGTGAAAGAAGAAATGAAGTCATTTTCTAGCTCTTTCCTTTTTAAATCATCTCCATTCCTTCCTCTTCTTCCTTCATCTCTTCCCTTTTCCCCCATAATATGTGAATAAGCTAGGATTTCCAGACGCTCTTCCAACCCCGGCAGGGGATTCCACACACACTGGGAATGAAGCCCTTGCCACTGACCGTTAACTCGGAGTTGGGCGGAATTGGGCTTTGCCTCAAGTGTTCTACGAACGCAAACCAGTGATACTTTCCTGTACGTCAGACAAGACACAAAGCTGAGGAGGGGATCACAAGCACCAAGCACAGTCTTTGAGGTCAAGACGTGTCTCAAGTAAAGCTACTGCCGTTGGCATGAGAACTTCAAAACTAAAACCCAGGCAGGTCTACAAAGGCCCCTCAGAAGTGAGGCCTGCACAGCCCCTCACTCAGCCCGTCTCGTACCATTTCTGGGCCTGGACAGCAGACTGGACTCTCAAGGGATAAGAGAGACCAGGAGGCTGACACGGGGGCGCCTGCAGGCTAGTGGGGGGAGGGGCACACCACACGGAAAAGGGTTGTCACCCGGACGTGCGAGGAGGGTCCGGCAGAGACACAAAGCCCAGGCGACACAGAGGGATGCCGGCGGGATCCTCCGTGGGAGTGACACGGGAGGGCGTGGGTTTGGTGGCGTGAAGATGAGGTCCGGAGGGGCCGGAACAGGAGGATGGAGAAGAGCAAGCATGAAACAGCGTGTGTCTCAGTCGTCCTCATCCTGTCTGAGGCGAGCACACCTCCACCGGGCGCTTCCCTCCCGAGAGGGAGACGCTCCGATGGGCGGATTCAAGGCAGCATTGATCTTTGCACGTACGGATGGGAGGAGTCTCTCTTAAGGAGAACTAATGATGGCAAATCTTCTGGCATAAGTTCAAAGAGAAGAGGATGTGGAAATTATGCCATTGTTAAGAGGGATTTTTCCTTCTCTTACAGAATGTAATGCATTTTCTGGAACTGTGTACAAGAGAGACAACCTCTGTTCCCTCCATCACAGAAGGAGCTGAGCAGGTAACATTCTGATTTCAATGCCTTAACCAGGACATCTGCGATGGCAGGTCCTGGTGAGTTTCCAGTCTGGCTGCTGACAGGTAGAGAAATGTGTTCTCTGCAGTCTCTTCCTCTCCATCCACGTCCTGCTTCCCAGACTCCCCCGAGCGGGCGGGAGACGTCGTGGACAGTTGAGGGAAGGCAGCGCATGTTTGAAGAACTGAAGACGGCTCTGCAGGCAGCCCAGAGCCAGAGAAGGGCTATGTGTGGACCGAATGTCACTCAGTGAGATGGATTCTTCTTTCTATTCTTCTCACCCACCTCTTAAAAATTTCAGGATTTCGTGGACAAGATTGGGCTGACTGACTCCAAGGTAGTGCTAGATACAGCGGATGTTAAGTGAAGAAGGAGAAAATCAGGGAAGGAAAGGGAAGAAGAGAAGTTGTGGGAGAGATTAGAGAAAAGGAAGGGGAAAGAGGATGAGGAAACTGGAGAAGGAAAGAATTTAAAAAAAAAAAAAGGGTAGACAACAATAGTATTGACTTTCCAGCATTGTTGTGAGAGCCTACCTCAGGGCCTTTGCACTTATTGCCTCTACCAGGCACTCCCTCTCTTCAGTGTTTTCACTTTCGCAACTCACTTCAAATGGCAGCGCACAGGGAGGCTGTCTTGATCTCCCTGTAGTCCACTGCTTGTCATCACTCTGTAATCGCTCAACTTGTTCTGTTTTTCTTCAGAGCAATTACCATCACCTGCCATATTTTATGTTTTTTTGGTTTGTTTTTCTTCCCTCAAAGGAACGTAAACTTCATGAGCACAGAAGTTTTTCCTGTAGGTTTTTCAGTAGGCTGCCTTGTAGTTTTGCTGATGATTTCCTTTACTGTGTGGAGGCTTTTCAGTTTGATGTAGTCTCACTTGTTTATTTTTGCTTTTATTGCCTTTATTTTTGGTATCAGATTCAGAAATTACAAACTGACTGATGTCAAGGAGCTTACTGCCTGTTTTCATCTAGGAGTATTATAGTTTGGGGTCTTGCATTCAAGTCTTCAATCCATTTTGAGTTAATTTTTATGTGTGGTGTAAGAAAGCAGTCCAGTCTCATTCTCTTGCATGCAGCTGTCCACTTTTCCCAACATCATTTATTGAAGAGACCATCCACACAGGGAAGTTCTTTATTTCATTTCTTGCTGTATTTGAAGCATCTGGAACAGTGTCTCGCACATAGTTGTTCAGTATTTGTTCAGTGGATAAATGAAAGGTCCAGGGACTCCTTAAGAAAATAAAACTAGACCTTCCTCCTTCCCCACCCAATCCCAGTGTCTCTGGGAAGAATGGGAATTTTGATGTAGAATCTTTATCTCCTGGAGAGACCTTGTTTTATTTACTTATAGTTTGAACCTTACCCTCCCTTTCATCATTTTTTCCTAAAAGCACCCCAAACCCCAACAGAAAGAGAGAAAGAGAGAGAAAATTCATGGCTGTGCACACACCATTAAAGGAATCCTTTCTTTCATGGCCATCCTTTGGGACCAACCTCATGCCTGCGAGGCGAGGACAATCATGATCCCTTATCACCTCCCCGAAGAGGACAGGGAGAAGCCGGGGACAAAGGGAACAGCGTGACGAGAGACTGGGCTCACATCACAGAGATCCTAGGGGATGTTATTTTTTTTCTTCTTTCTAAAGTCTCTGTAAAAAGCTCCATATTTTTGTTTCTTCATTGTGACCACTTGGAAGACTGCAGAACGCGAGCTAGGTGACTGCCATGTGATGTCACCTCTGACTGCCGGTGTGAGACATAGCCCTGGGCTCTGGTGGGGCGGGTTTGGGGGGTGACATCTGCTTGTGGCCTTGGGGAGGAGTGCAGATGGAAAGGGCTCTGTGTGGGATGCTGCTGTCAGTGGAGTCTAGGGCTCTGGGCCAGAACTTTCAGGCAGGAAAGTTGGAAGGAACTGATGAAAAGGCACAGCAGGCAGAAGTGGAGGGAGATGCAGGCTGAGGACAAGGGAGAAGCTAAACAGAGGTGACTTGTGCTGTCTTTAATCCAGGCTAAGCTCCCCTGCTGCCCTGTGGACAGGGACCAAGGGAAATCTTCAACTCCGTTTTTGGTCAGTGTAGGCCAAAAATCTACACTTGCAGCAACTCTTAATCATTCGGTAAAGTGTATCTTAGTTGGTATAACAAATTTGTTATGCTGTAAAGAGTCTGTGGGATTTTTTTCCCACCAGGTTCCTAGCATGGATCTTCTCACATCCTTGGGATTTCCTGAGTGATCGAAGTACCTTTGTTATTCCTGAGTCCCATGGGTCACCATGCTATCATTATGTTAGCAAGGTGACTCATTGTGGGCCCCTAGATGGCTTCAGAATGGGAGCGGGTCACCAGGAAGACGGACCATTGGATTAGAGGGTCTTTAGCGGGGTCGTTGGTGCTCTGGCTCCAGGGAGGGAAGAAAGACTGGTAATGGAGTTTAATCATGGGGCCAATGGTTTAATCAATCGTGCCTAGGTAATAAAACTCTGGCCGCCAGAGCTCCGCAGAGCTTCCCGGCTGGTGAGCCCTTTGATGTTCTGGGAGCATGACGCACCTTTCTTCCATGAACAGAGGGCCCAGGACACCCCCAGACCTCACCGTATGTGTCTCTTCATTGGGCTGTTCCTGATCTGTATGTGTTTTTTATAACAAATCTACTCGTAATATAGCTCTTTGCGGAGTTCTCAGTTGTCCTAGCAAATTGTCAAAACTCCAGTGGTCATGAGAGCCCCTAAATTTATAGACAGTCATCCAGAAGAAGGGCAGGTGGCGTGGGAACCCCCGAACTTGTGGCTGGTATATAAAGTGAGGGCGGCCTTGTGGGGACTGTGCTAGCTCTGGGAACTTAGCACAGGAACTGAACAGCAGTAAGCCACTGGGTGTCAGACTAGCCTGCTTACTCAACTCAGCATAAATGTCCACTCCGTGGTGAAACCTTCCTTGACTTGATTCGGGGCTCTGTCTCTTGTCTTTTCATAACAATCTATTGAGGTCTCTATTACAGCATCTGCCTTCTTTTGGCACAAACACAACTTTTCTGTTAAGAAGTCGGCTTCCCCTCCCGTCTGGGCTCCTGGAGGACAGGGCTGTGTCCTGCTCCCGTCTGTCCCTGCACCTGCGATCATCCCTGCAGCAAGTACTCAGCAAACGTTAGAAGAGCGATGGGTTGTTCTATATACAAAAAATACATTTTTTGGTGAGAATCAGTTTTTGAGAGTCATCAGCTCAGAATAGAGAACTAATGACGGCAGAGTGAATTTCCTATAACTTCATTTAAAAAAAAATATCTATCCCCTATTATCAATCATCTGTCTATATTTAAATAACAAGGCTATACACACCAAGTAAATGTCTTATTTGTGACCATGAGCCCCACAGAACAACGTAGCCCTCCTCCAAAAAGGGTTGTGGATTGTGGGGTGCCCATGGACCCATGGGATAAAATGCAAAACGGAGATTCAAAGGGGTTCGTTTAATGAGACAGAAGCTCCTCAGGGGTGAGTGGCGTCTATGTCTAAGATCTCAATGTGCATTTAGGTGCTGGACATAGGTAAGGAGGTGCCGCGAACAGCCCCAGGAAAGTCACCCGCGCCCTGTCCACAGGACAGACAACCGTACCTGCCCTGGAGAAAGTGCCAAGTTCGTAAGGAAAACCGATGAGCCTCTCGGTTAGTCTTTCATCTCCAGGACTGCGATTCAACGTGGTCGTGCACCGTTTCCCATCCAGCCCCAGCTTCCAAGAATCGCTCTGCACACCCCATCCATCTTCGCCCAGGGCCTGGCCGCATTCTCAGCGGGGGGCCCCCCACCAGCCTCCCCTTAATTCCCGCTCCTTGTCCTCCCCGCCCCCTTCCCTCCTGGAGCTGGCAGGAGCAGCAGCAGGTGTTCTGCGCCTTTTATTGGCTGCAAGGTGGAGGGTGTGACGAGAAGCGTTCTATTCTGGAAGCCCTTGGAGCTTCATCTGGGACGAGGGTGGCCTGTCTCCAGAAAGGGAAGCGGCTCCAGAGAGGGAACAGATTGGAAATTAAGGTGAGGAGATTTTTTGCCTTCTTTTTTTTCTTTTTTTAAAGATTGTATTTATTTATTTGACAGAGAGAGAGAGACAGTGAGAGAGAAAACACAAGCAGGGGAGGAGAAACAGAAGGAGACTCCCCACTGATCAGGGAGCCCGATGGGGGCTCGAACCCTGGGATCATGACCTGAGCTGGAGGCAGACGCTTAAGGACTGAACCAACAAGGCGCCCCCCAGGTGAGGGGGTTTCTGCAAACTGGGCTCCAGCTCCATGAAAGCAGGAGGAGGAGGGAGCAGGGGCCTGGCGCCGCAGGAAGGCCGGGTTTGGGGCTCACTAATGCAATTACCCTTTTGGAATTTAGCTTAGGAGAGGGAAGAAGTAGACCAGAGGTGACAAGCTTAGACATTCTTGTTTTTGTCTGTCTCCAATCCTCTGCTGGTTAAGGGGACTGAGGAAGGAAGAAGAGGTGGAAAGAGACTAAACAGAAAGCAAGCGTGTACTGTGGCAAGGAGTGTGGCTCGGGGGCTTAACACTGGCCCTCAGGCAGGAGAGGGTGCCAGTCGCGATCTTCCCAGAGGTCTGGCTGCGGTGGAAATGCGTGGCTTTGGGGCAAGGGCTGGGTGGCAGGGACAGCAGGACAGAAAGTCATGACACAGGAGCACGCAATCTCTCTCCTCACCTGACAGATGGAGTCCCTGGCTTGGGAAGGCCTAGGAACTGGATTCATTGTATCAGTGGGTGAATGGCTTCCTGTTGCTGTCTCTGCCCCTCAGAACAACATCGTCTGGCCTGTTTTTAAGGTTCTAGAACACTGGGAGCCTGGATCTGGCGATACTTGGAGGTGCACCTCACAGATCCGCTTGAGACGAACACGACAGTAATACTCCCGCGTTAGAGGCCCGCCCAATATTTGGTATCTCTCAATTAGGAAACCCTCCACACACACACACACCACGCTCCAGGCTACTCTCTCGGGAGATTATGTAAGCAATGATTTCTAAGCTGGGAAAACTCACGTAACCTTGCAAATGAGTTTGAACTCTTCTCTCTGCTTCCTCCAGCTGGTTCCTTGCTTAAGAGAATATAATTAGCAGGAAAGTCAATGAAGTCTGGACTTTTGCAAACTCTTCCCTAAACTGTTATGCGGCGGTGTTGGACGGCTGTCAGCGCTGATCGAGAATGCCCACTGCAGTTGGGAAAGCACCTTCCCTTCGCTTTCTCACCTCCTCAGCCCAGGAAGGATGGCTTTGGCCGCCGGCTAGCAGTCCCGAGTCTAAAGGCAGAACCACCCATTTTCATCTGACCCCGCGAGCAGCCACGTGCAGGACCTCGGGCTGGCTGATGACGAGGCGCGTCGGTGCTTCTCCATCTGTCTGTCCGCACACCCTGGGGCAGGGCTGTAGCAGCTCTGGCTCTCTTCCTTGCATTTATGATCCCCCAAATACATCAGATCTCTTTTATTAGCCCCAATAATCCTCCAAGAATCTACAGCAATGGAAAGCAGTTTGAATTAGCCTGGAATATGGACAGTCTGTAGCTGTCTCAGCCAGGACAGGCTAGATTATGCTGTGATGATAAACAACTCTAAAATCTCGAGGCTGACAGCCACAAAGATTTATTTCTTGCTCGCGCCTCACATCCGTCTTGGATCAGCTGCACGGAGCGCCGTGGCTGCTTTCACTCCGGGACCCGAATCGATGAAGCAGCCTTCTTGCGGAAGGGAGCTGGCATCACGATAGAGAGAAAAGGGAACACGGCAAACGCAGGCTGGCTTCGAATGCTTCCAGACTGTGCCAGACAACCCGCATTGCTCATACTGGTATTAACTACGTGTGTAACAAACCACTTCAAAAAATGGTGGCTTACAACAATATGCATTTACTATCTCAGTTTCTGTGGGTCGGGAGTTCGGGCACGGTGGTTCTCTTGATGTCTCTCATGAGAGTCCAACTGAGGCCGCTTTGTCCAAAGGCTTGTCTGCGGCTGGAAGACTGTCTTCCGAGGTGGCTCACTCCCAAGGCTATTGTCTGGGGCCTGAGTCTTCTCCACATGCATCTCTTCCTGGGGTTGCTTCTGTGTCCTCCCAGTGCAGCAGGTGACCTTTTCTGGACCAAGTGACCCCACAGAGGAAGGCAGAAGCTGCTAGGCCTTTTATAGCCTCGTCTTTGAAATCATGCATTTTGCCATATTCTGTGGATCTCAAGGGCCAGCCCTGACTCGGTGTAGAAGGGGGTTCCACAAGGCCATGGGTACCAGAAGGCGGAGATCACGAGGGCCCATAAGGCTACCTTGCTCACATTTCTTTTGTCAGATGTTGTCTTGAGGCCCAGGTGACATCAGTGAGATGGCAGTGCCCAGCCCCCGTATGGAGGGAGCTGTAATATCGAGTAAGCTAGAATACCGGCTACCATGGTGGCCGACTGAGTCTCTCTTTCTCTCTAACACATCACTAATCCAGTGATGCAATCTTTTTCCTGCTACTGCTGCTCAAAGTTCTTGCCTCTTCCAACAGCACAGCCTAATCCTGCTCAATTTTCTTCACTGGGCTTAGGGACCACTTTCAGGAAAACCTTAGAAATGTAAAACCAAAAGCCCTCAGTGGGATGAAGAAGGCTAGAGGTCACTGGTGTGATGACTCTTACGTCTCTTATTGTAAGCCAAGGCTTTGGAGAGGGGTGCTAATGTCTGCTAAGTCTGCATGGTACAGTGGGAAATGATAGCAAAGCCTTGAGGTAGAGCCCAGGGAGCTAGACAGAGGCTCGCGTCAGACCCCTGTGTACTGGCCAAAAACAATGAGGCGGGGCTCTCAGGTTCCAAGCCAAGAAGAAGCAAATCAAACACCAGAAGAATAGAGCAGTGGCACCAGGAGGGTGTAGACCTTGAAGACCATGGCAAGAGATTCAATGCTCGAGTATCAGCAGGAAGTCAGGGGTTGGGGTGGGGTCAAGGACCAGCCTCACAGCACCAAAGAGACCTCAGTTCTGAGATAAATTCCTGTCTCGGATCTTAGAATAATGGTGCCCTTGACCTGATCTTCCAGACATGTTCGATTTACATAAGTTCAGCCCTATTTTATCAAACCAAGATTGTGATTCCTACAGTTATTATGATATTGAGCTCTGGGATTGTTATTATGGTACAAAGCTCTGTCTCTCGTGGGTGCTCCGTAAATGCCTCTTGACTATTAACAATAGCCATCAAGTTTCAGCACAAAATAGAGTAGTTCAACATGATCGGGGATCTAGGTCCTGAATTTTGAGTTTCCCTCAGCAACCTAGATGAATGATCTCACCAACGAAAGGGAGCTGGCTGCGAATGTTTTACACTCCTCTTGAGTGATGGGGCTCATTTCCCGCCCCCTCTGAACCGGGGAGGCCTGGTTGCTTTGATCAACGGAGAGAGTGACAGTGTGGCAGACTGGGCCTGGCCGCTGAGAGGACGGACACTTCTGCCTGGGCTTTTGGGGCCCTGAGCTGCTGTGTCTGGCTACCCTACTGGAGAGACACTGCGGAAAGGACAGAAGAGGAGGAGGCCCGATTGAGCCCAGCGCTCCAGCTGTCCCCACCAAACGGCCTACAGAAGAGCCCAGATGTCACCTGGGTCCTACCTAGTGACCTTCTTCAACCACATGGCTCGCAAACACTTGCCAGCTCCCCCATTTTGGCTGAGCCCACAGACTCCAGGTGAGCGGATGAGAAAACACACGCTTATTTACATATTGGAAGCGACAATCATCGTCTCAAGTTCTTCCCTTCTACAAAGCACTTGGAGTGCTTTCAGCAAGAGGCCTGCCACTACCAAGTGACTTTACCACTACCAGCCCCAAGATGCACCCACAAATCCCATTACAGAGAAGCTACTCGGACGTTCTGTTCCTGCAGTATTTCACGAAGCTGCTCTCCAATTCAAGAACAATAAAGTGGCAAGACACTCAACTTTGCGATTACAACGTGGGGTAACTGGGCGGCCCACATCCCCTTGAGATCCTTTCTAAACAGCTAAGCACCTGCGGGCCACTCTGGCTCAGGTGTGGCCCACACCTGACAGTGGTCTCATGGTGGTCCCGGGACCAGTGCTGGACTGGCTGCCTCAGTCTCGCCCGGGAGCTTCTGGTGCAGTCTCGAGGCTCTCCCTCTGGTGACAGAGTCTGTAGATCTGGTGTGGGATCAGAGGGAAACCAAAGGGTTCATGGGACAAACTTGCAGCTACAAGCTAATGAGCAGAGCTGCAACTTTCCCCCCAAACTTCTTTCTTTTGCCTTTAAATTTCTCCAAGTGTCCTTTGGAAAGGCCGACTTGAAGCTTGTCTTCCCGCTTCCTCGTTTAGCCGCCTCTCTAACCACCGCTTCCCTTCCTGCGGACCAGGGGTCTCTGATTTCCTTTGCTGTGCACCAGGCATGCAAACTTGGGTTTGATTACGAAAGGATGTGTCTTTTCCCCAAAGCTCCCAACTAGCGCTGATGCGCAGCCCGGGTCGGCGGCTACTAGACGAACATCAGTTTAATTCAGCCACTCGAGATGAGCCCGACATGTACGGAGCCAAAGGCCACAGCCCAGCCGGCATCAGTCACACGAGCGCGAGTCTGAATGCTGCCCCTGGGGAGAACGACAACAGACACCTGCCACGTCATCAGTAATTGTGGGGATTTAACGGAGGCGTCAGCAAAAGACGGTTTGTTACAAAGAAACGGGACCTTAACAGAGCCCCAGGCTGAGAAGCAACGGACTGGAATAAAAACTAGAAGCCCGTCAAGAGCCAGTGTGTCTTTCTACCACATTAAAAAGCAAATAAACATCAACCAGCCCTGGTTCTGCCATCGTTACCTTCTTCCTCTGCATCCGGCTGGCCCTTCTCCAGATGCACAGACCACCCCCAGCGGCCGCGGGCCTGCCTTACCCGCTTCCATGTCCTGCTTCCCACACACCCGCCCGAGCAAGCCCACGGTGCAAACTCGTGCTCCCTAGCAGAGACGGACGACACCCTTCGCTTAATGTAAGATCAGCTCAGTGTTGTCAAATTGTGACTTGAGGACATCTACAAGCCTCAGAAAACCTGGGCAACAGGGCTCCCATGTGGCAGCCTCTGGCCCGAGGGAACTAACCGCCAGCCCTTTGCACGGAGCACACGCCCTCCAGCCTACCGGCTCCAGCTGGGCCCCTCACCTGTCCTCCCCAGTCCCGGCTGCTGTCGCAAGAATGCAGAAGATCGGCGGGTTCCACACCACACACTTACTTCTCATGATTCTGGAGACGTTCTGGAAAGTCTGCGATGAGCGTGCCAGCCTGGTTGAGCTCTGCGGAGAGCTGTCTTCCTGGTTGTCTCACATGGTGAGGGGAGGAAGAGAGGAGCAAGTTCCCCCTCGTTCCTTCTGACAAGGGCACTAATCTGTCCACGAGGACGCCACCCTTGCCACCCAGCTACTTCCCAAAGGTCTCATCTCCAAATACTACCACAGTGCAGGTTGGAGTTCCAACATAAGAATTTGGGGGACACAGACATTCAATTCAGAGCAGGGTCCCTGACCCCAAGATCACAGGCCAGGAGAACTGGCTTCCTGACACCTGGCCGCCATCATCCATCATGTTACGTCTTTGACTCTTGCAGGCATTTGAATTTGCAACCCCTGTGACTTTTCTAAGTGCATATTCTGAAGTCCCAGAAGAAGAGCTAGTCTGGTCTAGATGAGGTCACCCAGCCGTGACCTCGGACCGGCCTCTGGTCCAAGCAACTTAGCCACAGGAGTCATGGGACACAGGCCTCACTCAGCAGGGCCCAAGGGAACAGCAGGGCTGAGAGGTTGTGCACAAGTTCGGCAAGAAGACAGGAAGGGGTCAGAGAAAAAAAGGTTGGTAAATAAGTAATTAGTAAGTAAGTAAGTTAGTAATTTTTTCTTCTGGGGGGCTGGGGCAGGGCAGAGGGAGAATATTAAGCAGGCTCCCTACTCAGCGTGGAGCCTGATTTGAGGCTTGATCTCACAACCCTGAGATCACGACCTGAGCCAAAATCAGGAGTCAGATGCTTCGCCGGCTGAGCCCCCCAGTCACCCCATTAGTGATTCCTGAAGCAGGATTCGTGCACTGATCTTCCGTATTTTATCTCCCTACCCTTATGACCAGAGCACAGGCATTTGCAAGAAGGTCAGCAGAGTTCCTGGGTGCGAGTGAGTTGGTGGACAGTGCAGAGCTCGGAGTGAAGATGTTTTGTTTTGTTTTAATAAATGCTGCAGAATAAGCTCCGAAGGGCAGGCATTTTTTCCACTTGGTTTTCTGATTAATTCCACACACCTAGGGGCACCTGGGTGGCTCAGTAGGTTAAGCGTCTACCTTCAGCTCAGGTCATGAACCGGGGGTTCTAGGATAGAGCCCCGCATGGGGGCGTCCCTGCACAGCAGGGAGCCTGGTTCTCCCTCTCCCTCTGCTGCTCCCCCTACTTGTGTGCTCGCTTGCTCTCTTGCTCTCTCAAATAAACAAATAAAATCTTAAAAAAAAAAAAAATTCCACACACCTAGCCTAGTGCCTGACCCATAGACATGTGCTGTACAGAATGTGACCGAGGAAATCACAGAGCCGAGCCCGGTGGTACACTGTGCTGCGCTTCTCAGCTGGACGTGCCCTTGCAATTATCTGGAAACCCTTCAACAATAGAGGCTCCCTAGCCACATCTTAGACCTACGGAAGTAAACCTTCCAGGGACAGGGTAAAGGGTCTGCATTATTAAAAAAGCATCCCAGGGGTACTGATGAGCAGAGGTTATTTTAAAAACCAATACAGAAAAACTCCAAGATCTTTTCCAAGGTCGCAGATTCTTTCCTCAAATTCCATAAAATAACTAAAAAAAAGCCAAGGAAGGGGGATAAGTAGAAGGAATACGGATAAACAGAAAAATCGAAACCCAGTGAGATAGACAAAACAAATTTTCCAGGCTTTTCCAAGCAAGCATTTCTATCTATCAGTGTTTACTTAACACAAGCTAAATTAGCACGGACTGGATCTTAAATCTTTCTGAAAATACGCTGTATGTTAAGTAATTAGAATTTAAACAAAAACCTAAAATAATAAATAGGTATTGGGGATTGAGGAGTACACCTGGGATGGCCACCAGGTGTTGCAAGGAGGTGTTGAATCACTGTCTTTTACACCTGAAACTCCCCATACATGGTATGTTCTCGAACTTCAATGGAAATGGAAACTTTAAAAATAAAGAAAGAAATAAAGTTCCCTGGAAGCAATTGCTTCTATTTTCCTCATGAAAAAGCAAGCGGCCCCTTTGCAATTTGTAAAAGGTTGACTTTCAGGCGACTGCTTTGTTACCTTCACTGCCCGAGAACGTCTAAATGGCCCACAGGATGGCGTGCGGGGTTTTCTCTCCGAGGAATCAGTTCTGTTCTGAGTGTTAGAGGCTGGAGGGCTTTAAGGAAGTCCGAGGGGGCCCGGCCCGAGGCGCAGAAGACACAGACGCCGGTGCCAGCACTGCTGTCCTCGTGGCCGAGTGTGTCGGCGAGTGATGGGGCCGGATCCACGGCGGACCCCATGGCTCATGTGAGCCCCGCACGCGGCTGCCCCAAGGTCCCTGGCGTTTGCAGGCGCGGTCGGAGCCGGTCATTCATCACAACAATCACGTGTGGGCAGGCCGCGCTGGGCGTCGGGAGGGCTTTGTGTGCCTGGTGGTGAGCTCCCCGCGGCCTCCCAGAACACTGGTGACCGGGGGCTCGGCAGCAAGTTCATGGGACACAGAGAACGGGAGTCTGGGTCCCGCGTCAAGCCCAAAGGTTTTGAGTAGGAGCCTGACAGCAGCAGCAAGTCGGCGGGTGGGAGAGGGCCGGGCAGGGGGGCGCAGGGGGAAGGGAAGGGGGGATAATAGTGCAAGAGGATTCTGGAAAGGATGGAAACCAGGGACCCAAAGACTCAGGGAATGAGCCCACCATCCTCTTCCTCATGTGGTATGTGTGCGCTGGCTGGAAACACGCCCAGCATTTGTGTTTATTTTTGTTTTGTTTTGTTTTGTTTTTAAAAAAGCCCCTGCCTTTCTATGTGGATCTGTTTGTTTCGTGATGCATACGGAGTCTCTGGAAAGACATGCAAGCAGTAGGTGGTGATAGTTGCCTCCGGGGAAGGAGACTGGGTAGCTGTGAGATTTCTTCTCTCTCCTGGTGTGACTCTCGCGTGTTCTATCAAACAATTATTTCACCTATTCAACAAGCTGTGTGACAGTTAAACATTGTACCCAGGGGGAGAATGTACCTGATGTGGCCTGGAACTCAGAGCTGATGCGGAGCACTGAGAGCCCTGCACTCTGACCTGGGGGCAGAGCCTTCCTCGGGCTCAGCAGACTGGCCCTACCTGACCAGCACCTAACGCCAGCCTCCCTGTCCTCCAGGTCTGATAGGAGGGGAAGAGAGAGAGTGTGTCACTGGAGCACAGGCCAGTGGTCACCCGCCCCGTCCCTTCAGTGCGCGCAAGCTGGCTGGTCCACCAGCCTCCTGGGGTGGGCTCCACAGCCAGGGAGTCTCTGTCCTGCCCCTGCCCACCCCCGCTGCTGGCACCCTCGCTCCTGGAAGGCAGGGGCGAGGTCCGTTCATCATTCGATCTGAGCCCCAGCACACTGCCTGGCCCATGGGAATGCTGGGTACAATGTTTGTTGAATGAAGAGACAAGTGCGTGAATGAATGAGTCCATGACATCTTGCCCTTTACTGCCTAAAATCCCCAGAGAGGAGAAATGTTACCCGAGGCTGACAAGTCTCTGGACAGTATCCAGTGTTTGTAGACAGAGCTTCACAGTCTGCACAGCACCTTTGTGCAAATTAGGAAAATGCCCTCCTCTGGGCAGATGCCACCGCTCAGGCCACAGCTTGGTGCAGAAGGAGCCCCTAGGAGAAGGAAAGGGGAGACAGCCTACATCGCTGAGTTCGGGTTGGATTTTAAGCCCTATTCACCCCTGGGCTGGGCACCTCTGTGCAGGGCCCAAACCACAGGAGCTGGGTGGCTCTGGGATTCCTTCCCTTCGCCCCGCGGCTCCTCTGTTGGCCACCTCGTTCCCCCATTCTCCTCTCCAGCCGGCCACTGGCTTCCCCACAGCTCTTCCCTGTGTCCCACACCCACTCAGCCTCTCCTCAGCACCTGTTCTCCTGTATTTCTCAGCTGTACCCCTCTGTGTTTTCAACCCATACCACACGCTGGAGGCATTTTCTCGTTCCGTCCTGGGGTGCTGAGTTGAGGAAACTCATTTCTACACACACACACACACACACACACAGACACACACACACGTTAGGCAGAAAATCCGCTGAGGCTCAGGCAGTTCATGGAGCTGGATGGAGGTCCCCCGAGTCTTAAGGAACAAAGTCAGCAGTTTAACCCAAGTTCACAGGACTTCAAACATGCCCTTCAGGCTTCTGCTCCGGCTGAGATGGAGTAACGGACACTGGTTTCATCCTCCTGCCTGAAATAACAACTAAAAGGCACAAAATAGATGAAACAGCAGTTTTGATCACTGAGCGTCGGGTGACAAAGGGCAGTGAGCCTGGAGAAGTGGAAAATAAACCTAAGGAGCCCTGTGATTGCCATCACCTCCTGCTTTGAGACTGTGTCCTGATGCCACTCAGGAGGGGAAACTGAGGCCATGCCCTATGACCTCAGTGAGTGGCTGAGAGTCTGGGGACACGGAAGCAGCCAGAGTGGAGGACAGAATGTGAGAGAGGACGGAGAACCCTGGAGATCGAGCAGGGACCCTGGGCAAGACACCGGCTTTGGGGAAGGAACCCAAAAGGCTTGGATGGAACCATGCCTGGGGCCAACACAGGGCTGGGAATTGTGCCCGGATTGTGTTCTTTTCAGCCATACTGACAAAAACTTCTAATTCGTGGCACATGGGGCAATGCACTCAGGAAAGTCTTATGTCCGTGTAGGGAATATTTAGCACGAGCCTAAGCCCTGTTCTCAGTCCACCTAACAAATCACGGCGGCAACACTGGAAAGGATCAAACTGCCTCCAAGTAACAGCATCCCAGAACAGTGTCCAGGAAGCTTTATAGTAATACACAAATATCCAACACAACAGCAGTTCACAGTGCCTGGCATCCGATCAAAGACTGGCAAAGAGGCAGGAAACGTGATCCCGACTGAGAATAATTAATCACCTGCCGCAGACCGGTCCACCCCAGAACTGGCCCTGTTGTTCGAATTAGCAGAGAAGGTCACGAAAACATGTAGTAGGTGCTCAGTAGATCAATAGATGTGAGCTACCATTATTATTTAATTTCTTCCTCAAAAAGCTTATCTCGAGAAGGACATTCTCATTCTCTGAGACAGAAGATAAAACTGAGGCACAACCAAGGTCCCAGAGGGAATAACCTGCAGAGCAGGGGGCTAGAATGGGTTCCTTCCTTTGCGTGTTGCCCAGGATCAGAGTCACAGGGATGCAGCCTTCGCTGTAGCTGACCCCAGCCTCCCTGTCTGGTGGCCAGAGGCCCTCCTCTTAGCTTGAGTTGGAAGGGCAGGATGCCTGCTGCCCCAGCTGCTTCCAACAGGGCAAAGCCATGGGACCTACAGGACATCTCTGGCTACTGCAGTTCAGGCTTTGTTGTGCTGAGATGCCTCCTGGCATCAGTGGTCTGCGCCCACTCAGGCCCTGGAAGGCCTAAGACATTGACCTTACCTGGAGGGAAAGAATTTGAAATTTGACTGAACCTCTCGCTCCCAAATCAGGCAGCTGGGAGAGGCCTGCTGGTTTAGCTACCTGTTGGTTTAAGATAAGTTTGCAGTAAAATCCACAGACCAGGGCGATTTGGCCATTCAGCATTGTCTCTGCATCACTTGAGTATGAGCTTTGATGAAAGACTCTTCATGAACATTGGCTCTACCAGCATCGGAGGAGTTGGGAGAAGCAGCCGTCCAGAGTTAGTTGCTGCATTGAATCTGGAGGGGGGAAAACCAACCAACCAAACAACCACACAAAAAAGAGAGTATTTTAAATACTGATTTGCATTATCTGTAGGGCGGTATGAGAATCAGTTGAGATAGCCCATTCTACTCAAAGCCATCACAGAAGGAATTTTGCACACGAAAATATATAAAATGATTAGTTTTAATTTATGTTGACTATGCCTTTGTTTCAGAGGGTCAGAAGTTGTGGTAGCAATTCATGGCATTAGTGTCTGTCGGGCACTGGAAGTAGACTGGTTGGATTACAGCTTGGCCTTGAGTGTCTTTCTCTTGTTACTAGATACTGTTACCGTGATCATCTCAAAAAGAGCAGCCCTCCTCCAGTTCGTGGCCGACTAAAACCATGAGGCCTTTCTCTTATGCCATGTCTGCTTTCTATAAAGGGGAGGATGCTTCTTTGTTCAATCAACATTTTCCTCCCCATTTTTTAGAAGGTAATGTTGCCTTCTAGCCAGACCTTCACAAGTAACCCTATTCATCTTGTCTTCTGAAAAAGTAATGATCGAACTAAAAGTCCATCATCTAAATTGTTGATGAAGATATTAGATGGCTAGAATTAAGTTCTGCGGGACTGTCCTTAACACTATACACTTTCATTGGCTTCAGACCAACTGGGTACCATCTAACACACTCTACCCACTAATTCTAAACCACCGGGTCATGAATTTGGGGGTTTGGGGTAGAAGGGTGTGTGGGCAAGGAGTTATCCCTAGGTTTCTGAGTATCTCTCATTGTTTGTAGATGTTTGTAAATAATGTGTCATGCATATGTGTATTTCTGCTTTTAAAACGTATCTGAAGGCTGTAATGAATACTAAATCACAAATTCATTTAAAATTGTGACTTGGGCATCATGTGCTCACTGGGACCTTACTTTGTGGTGGCTTTCATACAGCTGGCATAGTCACACAGGCAGCCTTTCCTATGTGGCCCTAGGAGGGACCCTCTGCCCCTCCCCCTCCTTTTCCTTTTGCCCCTCCCCCTCCTTTTCCCTCTGCCGCTCGCTTCTCCCCGCTCTTGCTCTCTCTCTCTCAGTAAATAAAATCCTTAAAAAATAATAAAAAATAAAATTCAAAAACAAAAAAAACAGAGGCTTAAATGTGGGATGAAACTCAGTATTGGCAAATATCTCCATAACCCCCGGGTCTCCTTTCCACAGCGTAAGTAGCTGTGGGGTATCTCTTCCTCACCCCAGCAGCAGAGAAGTGGTTAGTGCCTAGAAGTAGAAGCAGAGTATCTCTGAGCTTAGGGACCCCTAGCAGTGCTAGAGCTGGGAGGGAGACACCGTACTGAAAGATAGCCTATTGAGTGGTAAGAACCCCCAGATTCTTGGCTTGAATTCTAGAATGCTCTCAGCTAAATATACCTCTTGGGCATAACTACTGCTCCCAGAAAAAGTTGAGAAGATTCCCCTCTGGAGAAATTTCCCATCCCAAGCAAAAGACCCATAGATACTAACATTTGGGTTCTCCTAATGAAGAACAGTTCCCTGTGGTTAGCTCCTTAGTTACAACCTTTGCCCACACCCACAGAACTTCCAGTCAGATTTGTGGTGCCTTGTTCTTAAATATGAATGGACTACTAGACATGGGAGGAAATCCTATAGCTTTGCAGACAAAATAACTAAAGAAACAGAAAAAGTATTTTAGAAGACTGACAGTGCAGGGAGCAGAGTCAAATTCACAGAAGGGATGAGTAATAGGGGCAGACAGATAAAAAGATATTCCATCTATTAAGTGAGAATATAGTGTTACGAAAAAGGAACATTTAGAAAATGAGAAAGAGCTCTTTACTAAAATAACTGACATATAATATCAAAAATTAAAAGTCCATTAAATGCGTTGGGAGATCAAGTAGAGAAGATATACCAGAGAATGGAACAACAGAGACAAACAAATAGAAAACAGAGAAAAAAAAAAAAAAAAGACAGCAATTTAGATTAATCTGCAAAGTACGAAAAATCCAGAAAAAGAGAGAAGAAACAAAGGAGAGGAAATTATCAGTAAAGTAATAACAATAGCAAACTTCCCATACTATAGGGAGAAAGAGAAGATTTGGAAAGTTTTTGGAGCCAAAAAAATGAGAACGATTCAAAGGAATTAGAAGGTAGAAGGCATTGCAGTAATGCTTTCAAAATTCTCACAGAGCGTTATTTCAACCTGCATTTCTAGTTCCAGCTAAATATTTAATTAAGTAGATAGTAGGGTTAAGGTTGTTTAAGACCTAAAAAAAATAAATTAAAATAAAGTATTTCTGTGCCACCTTTGGCACAGAAATATGAATGGATTTGTTTCAAAAGAGTGAGGAGACAAATCAAGGAAAAGGAAAAAGCAGGTTCCGGGAAGGTGGGGGTACCCCAGGGGGCACTGTGAAGGGGGTTCTTGGGCCGTCGGCAAAGAGAAGTTCAGGATCAGCAGGCTTGGGAGGTACCCAGTAGAGGCCAGAAAGAGAGGGGAGGAGGGCCCTGGAGAGATCACGTCAAGAAAAACATAAGCATAAAATTGATCAATTTATGTTGATCATATTGAGAAGAGTAGCCTATTCCCAGAAAGTTTGGAAATGAATTCATAATTATTACATAGAAGCCTGAGCAAACAAAAAATAAGCCAATTCTTTATTTTAGGGGGAAAAAGTAGTCCCTGACAGTAAAGAGAATCAAAGAAGACTCAGTGGTTGAAATGGACCTATGTCTGCCAAGCAATAAAATGTCACATATGATTTTTATATTGTTTAGTGTAATTTTATTTATTATTTTACTTATTCATTTATTTGATAGAGAGAGAGAGAGATCACAAGTAGGCAGAGAGGCAGGCAGAGAGAAAAGGGGAAGCAGGCTCCCCGCTGAGCAGAGATGTAGGGCTCAATCCCAGGACCCTGGGATCATGACCTGAGCTGAAGGCAGAGGCTCAACCCACTGAACCACTCAGGCACCCCTGTTTAGTATAATTTTAAATGTTGATTTCCTAAAAATAATAGTAACATAGCTCCTTCAGTAGACAGAAAGTGAGGGAAGTATGGGTATCGTGTTGGGGGGGGGTATAAGGAAATAAATCCTTGTCTTCTATAATCAGAAGTGAGTAAGCAATGTCCAAAACAGAAAACTTGGGGAAAAAATAGCAATATAAGCATATTTAGAAATACAAGAGTAAAAAACAGAGGAAATAGCTAAAAAGTTTTTATATGGTTGCCCCTAGGAGCAGGCAGTAGAATTGGGAGAGAAATTGGGCACATAAGTACATTTGTAAATTCTAGAAGTTATAGGGCTATTGAATATCTATCTATATATGTACATATATGTATATATATATATATATATATATATACATATATACATGTTTTAGTTTGATATACTTAAAAAGATTTAATGACAGGAGAATAGGAAATGAAAGTGCTTTTTTAGTGATAGGAGGCAAAGTTCCCATTAATTTAATGGACTTAAGGCAAAAATAAAAATCATTGTGCTAAAGTAGTCTGTCTTTAGGCTAAAACACATGTTCATCAGGCTTGATGTTGTCAAAGAAAAAGCAAAACAAAACTCCACACCCCAATCCAATGCATTGAATTATAAATTATAAAGGCACATCAAAATAAAATCTTTGAAACAGAGTAAAGATTCTGTCTTAAAGGCATGGTGAAATTATGGTCTTTGTGATCTTTTTAAGATTCCAGAAATGAAACATAAATCCATTTATTCACTATTTTATGTCTACTTTCCAGGCAGATTCTTAGAAATACTTTACGGGAGGGTGTGGAAATAGGGTGTGTGAACCTCTAAGGCGCTTGCCTAAAGTAAGCAGACCATCTTGATTTTCCTCTTCAATGAAAGACATTTCATTTTCTTTTTCCAGGTTCTCAAAGACCCATTCCCCTGGTGCATTTTGCTGCACAGAGGCCCTAGTAAATATTAATCACTTTGGGTTTGTACAGCAGAAGGCTCTCTTTTCATTCCGTGGGGTTTGTTGCGTGCTTCCAGCTGGGGAGAAACTGTCTCTCCTCGGGTTTTTGGATTCTCCTTTGCATCCGGGATCTCGGCCAGCCAGTGGACTACTGGGCTATTGCAGACTCCAGATTATGTTCGAATGATTCTCTTTCCCCCTGCCCTGAAACCATCACCATCACCAGTGTGGACAGGCTGTTCTTTTTTTTTTTTTTTTAAGAAAGCACGAGAGCAAATCTCATGTGTGTCAGATGTCAGAGAAACAGTGTTATGTGATTTCCAGCAAACCAAGTTCTCCCTTCCAGTTTACCCTGGTCCCACCAACAGGTAAGTTTCTGCTCGGTTCAGGGGCCACTCATGGCATTCACTGCGTGGCACGGAAGTGGCCTAAACTTGCCTCGTGTTCAGATTCTAAAAATACCCCGGCTAAGAGGTGCGGTGGTGAGCAGAGAAGTGGGGAGTATCATGTGTTAAGGGACCATCTGGACCGCCAGGAGATGGAAGGGGCAGAAGAAGGAAGTACGGAGAGTAATTTGGCTCTACTTTCTCGAGTTCTTTTGCAGCCAGAGTTGCATTAGGGCAGCTCTTTAGAAGGTTTCACAGCGAGGCAGGGAAAGGTTCATCATCCTCCCTACAGCGTGGATGAGCACCTGCCAGGCACGGGGTCTGCCTTGCCCTTTAATCATGTCAGGGAGAACAGGGATGAGAGGCTTTTCATGAGATCTCCAAAAAGCTATCTAGAAGTGCTCCCCTACCCATTTTGTGAACTTCAAAAGTCTCTACCTCCAAGAGCAGAGATCCAGACCATCTCCCCAAGGGGATCCTCCTGCTTTCCTGGATCACAAGTACCTCAAGGACAGAAAAAGTTCATGTACAATTTGGCATCAGACACGAAACCCAATGAAGGTCTTTTCCATGGCAGGACAAAGGATGCATGACCATGGACGCATGGTCAATGAGGAACTGAAGATGCCTAGAGACATGTCTTCTCCTTTGGATATTTAAAAATGATATTTATGGTGTCTGGGTGGCTCAGTCATTAAGCGTCTGCCTTCAGCTCAGGTCATGATCCCAGGGTCCTGGGATCGAGTCCCACATCAGGCTCCCTGCTCAGCGTCCCCTGCTTCTCCCTGTCCTACTCTCCCTGCTTGTGTTCCCTCTCTGTCAAATAAATAAATAAAATCTTAAAAAAAAATTATTTAAGGGGCACCTGGAGGTCAGTTGGTTAAGGTCTACTTCTTGGTCTCAGCTAAGGTCTTGATCTCAAGGTCATGAGTTCAAGTCCCACACTGGGCTATACGCTGAGTGTAGAAGCTACTTTAAAAAAAGTTATTGGGGCACGTGGGTGGCTTGGTCACTAAGCATCTGTGTTTGGCTCAGGTCATTATCCTAGAGTCATGGGATCGAGCCTCACTTCGGGGTCCTGCTCAGAGGGAAGCCTGCTTCTCCTTCTCCCACTCCCCCTGCTTGTGTTCCTACTCTTGTCTCTCTCTCTCTGTCAAAAAGTAAGATCTTTAAAAAATTCAAAAAATTTAAGAAGTCATTACTTAATTCAAAGGGATACATGCTTTCCTATGATTATAGCAGTATTACCTACCATAGCCAAATTATGGAAGCAGCCTACGTTTCCACTGACAGATGAAGGGATACAAGGAAGTGGTGTAGAGACACAGTGAAATACTATTCAGCCATAAAAAAAAGAATGAAATTGCCATTTGCAATGACATGGTTGGAGCTAGAGTATAGAACTTAGCAAAATAAATCAGAGAAAGACAAATACCATATGATTTCACTCATATATGGCATTTGAGAAATGAAGCAAATGAGTAAAGATAAAGACAGAGAGAGACAAACCAAGAAACAGACTCTTAACTATAGAGAACAAACTGATGGCTGCCAGAGGGGAGTGGGGGGAGGGGCGGGTGAAACTGGTAAGGGGATTAAGGCATGTGCTTGTCCTGGTGAGCCCTGGGTGTTGTATGGAAGTGCTGAATGACTGTATTGTGCACCTGAAACTAGTAGAACACTGTATGTCAACCATACTGAAATGTAAGAAAAGTGATTATTATTCTTATCCAGGACATATTTTCTTTTATTTATCTTTTTATTTTCTTGTTCATAGCCAACGGACCAAACTCCAAGGAGTAATTTTTATGGAGTTTTTATTTTTTTATTTTATTTTTTTTTAATTTTATGAATTTATTTGGGAGAGAGAGCACATTCACAAGAGCTGGGTGGGGGCAGAGAGAGCAGCAGACTCCCTGCTGAGTGGGGATCATGACCTGAGCCCAGGGTAGGAGCTTAATTGACTAAGCCACCCAGGTGCCCCTTTTACATAGTTTCTAAACACAAAACTTTACCCAATTTTCTTCCCAACTGAGGCTACCAAGAGAGTACTTGAAGCAAGAATTGAAGTTCCAGAGACTTTTCAGAGGTGCAGCAACTATCTTTACACCAAGAGCTCCCATCTCTGTTGGTTCTGTTATCTCTGTGAAATGAACCTAATTTCCTTAACAACAACAACAACAAAAAAGTCAAGACACATACAGGCTATTCCTCTGCCTTGATTACTAGGGTCCATCCCCTGACCTACCTTTAAAACCCAACCAAGTAGTCACCTTTTCTGGGAGGCCTCCCCGGCCGTTGTCCCACCTCCCGACTACATGAAGTGATCTGCTCCTGTGTGGCTGGAACGTCTTTGGATGGTTATATGAATCACCGAATTGTAGCTTATTGTTTACTTTGTAAGAGCCTTGAGGGCAGAGACAATGCCCTATTTACATGTAGGCTCCCTAACTTAGGAACTGGCGTACCTTAGAGCAGTCAGTAAATGTTGGTTGAATTGAATTGAATGGTAATAAAAATGTTTCCTTATTTGTAAATGTAATCATACGAAATCTCATCATTCTATTAAATGATCCCATGTTTAGTTATATGCTTAACAAATTGCCTTTATTAAGATTAAAATTACATGAAATCAGTGTCCTGGAACATCATCGACATATGGCCGTGCGGCTTTCAAGTCACATAACATCACCAGCTTGGACTTAGTTGATCTGACAAAGCGAGGTGCTCATTGGCATTCAAGGAAATGTCAGACAACACCATGGGGATGGAGGATGGGGGTGGGGAGGGGGAGAGGGAGTTGTTTCAATTAATTTCAGTTGCCAAAGGGAAGTGATTCACTTCCAAGTGATTTGTTTTGACTCTGATATTATTTTCCTAGCATGGATCTGGTCTTACATCTTCTAGTAATTGGTTTAATACCATAGGGTGTTATTTGGCCCTTTTTCACATACGCACTGAACAACTCACTTACAAAATATAAGAAAGCACTTATTTTAAGAACTTGCCAATTAAAGAGCTAGATTCTCCCACTGTTAAGTTCGGTTCTCAGGGAAATTAGGAGGACTATTAGTACAGAGTTACTTTAAAAGCAGTGAAAATTATTAAGGTTAAACCCATTGGATTAGGAAAGAATAGGGGAGAGGGGTGGGAATTTAATCTTTCTAGACTGGAGAAATAAGACCGGGTGTATTAAAGCCTTTCACTAATTCATTTGTTCATTCAACAAAATTACATTGAGGCTCCCAAACAGCATGGCTGTGGCCATGGCATACAATGGGATCTTCCAAAAAGTGCTGGAAAGAATGTCCCAGAAGCTTGACAAATTAAACATCCTTCTCTAATAACTCAGCTGAATGTCCTAACTTATTTTGGCTGCTGAAGCATAAAACAAGTTATAATTGGGGTCTTAGAAGGATGGTCAACATAAAGCCGGACTCAATCTCATCTGAATTGGATTAACCCTAATATTGTGTCCTTAATTGTATATTTCTGCAGACAGGACTTAATCTACAAAGAAGCACTGGTGTTAGCAGGGTTCGTGTGCACACAGTTCAACTGTGAGTTATTGCTTATTTGTTTGTTTGTTAATGAGCTATACCCTTCGGTATGAGAAAAATAGGCAATTGAGTGTCTAGAATCTGGCTTCTTCTGGGCTTCATCCTTTGTTTTCAAGAACCTCAGAATCGGGGCACCTGGGCGGCTCAGTGGGTTAAAGCCTCTGCCTTCGGCTCAGGTCATGGTTCCAGGGTTCTGGGATCGAGTGTTGCATGAGGCTCTCTGCTCAGTGGGGAGCCTGCCTCCCCCTCTCTGCCTGCCTCTCTGCTTGCTTGTGATCTCTGTCAAATAAATAAAATCTTAAAAACAAACAAACAAACAAACAAACCCAGACCTTCAGAATCAGATAATTGAATGTGGGTGTTCATCTGAACCAATAAGCTATCATGTAAAAACAGTAATTTTGTACCTGTTATGCCAAGAGTATAAGCTATGGTCTCTGCCTTTACTGGGCTTTTAGACTCTCAAAGGGAAGAACATATGTATAAGAAGATTTACAAAATTGGAGAAACATGCCAGGTGCTTACTGGGAAATAGGCCATAGGTCCATATAGTCTGTAGCGATCTACTGCAGTAAGACCCAGGCGGGAGAGTCTGGGCGGGGAACTGGAGGAGGGAGGACTTGACTAAGGCCTTGAAAGAGGGGAATTAGGATTGTAGGGGTGGGAGAACTGGAGGGCCTGCCAGGGAGCAGGGAATGGGGTGGGGGGCGGCTGCCAGAGAGGAACAAACAGGCCGGTTTTGTCCCGGTGCAACGTTAGCGTCGACCCGTTGATGAACTGGAGTCCGACGCCTGACGTGGGGCTGTGGCGTATGTATCATGCGGCCTGGATGTAGTTTGGGTTTTGAGAACATGGCAGAGGTCGCATCCACAGGCAGACGGTGCGTATCTCGGAAAACCTGGCAAGTCTGGTAGCCGTGGGTCTGGGTCCCTGGAGGGCGCACATCCCTGGAGGCTCCGCAGAGCAGAGCCGGGCTTCTCCTTCGAGGAGGTCCCCGCCTGGCCCACTTGTTTGCTTGCCCCGCTCGCGCTCACCGGCATTCAGGCAGTGCCCTTCTGCGAGGTTGTGCTGTGGTGACCGACACTCGCCGCGACCTCGGTGACTCACGACCCCCAAGTTCGTCTCTCACGCTTAGCACGCGTCGCTACAGTGGGTTGCGGCCGTGCTGTGCGCGTCTCCCCTGCCCTCTGGGCTCTGAAGAAACGACACCTGCCCCGGATTTAGTGTCCTCCGGGTGGGGGGTGGGGGTTGGGGGAGGAGACAAGAGACCGGAGGCGCCTCTTAAAACCTGCGCTCCGACCCGGCACGGGCCGCTGCTGGCGAGAGCGCCCTGGGCGCGGGCAGGTCACACGCGAAGCCCGCGCGGGGCTTTGGGAACACAGAAGCCTTTCCCGGAGCTTCAGTGACTGACCCGGAACCTGCGACACGGTCTGAGTTTACTTGTCCCCTGGTGAGGACACGTGTCGGAGCGCGGGGTGGGAGCGAGGAGCAGAGCGCGGGGCAGCCGGCGACCAGGCTGCTGACTGACGGCACATCGGACGCACACGTGCACACGCACCGGACACACACCGGACACACACCGGACACACACACACACACACCCCAGACACACACACACGCACCGGACACACACACACCCCAGACACACACACACACGCACCGGACACACACACACACACCGGACACACACACACATCCGCGCGCGCGCACACACACAGCGGACACACACACACACGCACACACACCGGACACACACACACACACACACACACACACACACACACACCGGACGCACACACACACACACCCCAGACACACACACACACACCGGACACACACACACACCCCAGACACACACACACACACGCACCGGACACACACACACCCCGGACGCACACACACACACCCCAGACACACACACACGCACCGGACACACACACACACCCCGGACACACACACACACACGCACCGGACACACACACACACCGGACACACACACACACACACACACACACCAGACACACACACACCCCGGACACACACACACGCACACACACCCCGCGCGGGGAAGGCCTGGCTCTGGGAAGCGGCGCCCACACACACCCGCCCGACAACCGAGCGTGACAGGAGCTAATCGCCGAGGAGGAAAGGCCTGGGTCCCTCTGCTCTCGTCTTTATTTACAGCAAAGGACAGAAGCTTCGTCGCCTTGGAAACAGCCAACAAAGGCGGAGCGTGGAGCTCTGAGGACCGTGGGCCGTCCCAGGGGCGCTGCGCTAAGTGCAGGGGTGGGGGTTCGGCCGCGCCCGGCCCCGGCCTCGGGTATCCTGCGGTCGCGGCTGCTCCGGCGGGAGGAAAAGGCTGTTTGGCCTTTGATGGCCGCAGCCGTCTGCGGAACACGGACGTCCTTGTCTCCGGTGTTCAGCGACGAGCCTGCGGACAGAGGGCAGCGTGGCCACAGCGCTGGAACCCGTGACCGACACGGGGGACAGTCGGTCTGTCTGCTGGACGCCTGCGCTCCGCGAGTCCCGCGGTGGCTTTCCAGCCTCTCCGGCCTCTGTTCGGAACGAGCCACAGCCACCTGCGGACTTTGCCCTGGTCCCCAAAGGTCATCTGCGCGCTGCTGCCTGCACCTGTCTAGCTCCTACCCTTCTCTTGCCTGTCTATGCTGAGTCGCATACACACGGCACTGGTAAAAATTTTTTTTTTTTAAAGATTTTATTTATTTATTTGATAAACAGAGATCACAGTAGGAAGAGAGAGAGAGAAGGAAGCAGGCTCCCCGCTGAGCAGAGAGCCCGATGTGGGGCTCGATCCCAGGACCCTGAGATCATGACCTGAGCCGAAGGCAGAGGCTTAAACCCACTGAGCCACCCAGGTGCCCCTGGTAAAAATTCTTTTAAAGATTTTTACTTACTTCTTTATTTTAGAGAAAGTGAGTGGGGGGGGGGGGCAGAGCGGGGGGGAGAGGGAGAGAATCCCAAGCAGACTCCACACTGGGCGCGGAGCCCGACGTAGGGCTCGATCTCACGACCCTGAGATCATGACCTGAGCAGAAACCGAGAGTCAGTCACTTACCGACTGAGACACCCAGGCGCCCCACCAGGGAAATTCTTTAAGAAGCTGGATGGGCTTCTGTCACAGAGCAGAAGGTGACTCTGAATTAGAAGATTGGGGCACCTGGGTAGCTCATGACCTTTGGCTCAGGTCATGATGTCAGGGTCCTGGGATCAAGCCCCCCATCGGGCTCTCTGCTCAGCAGGGAGCCTGCTTCCCCCCTCTCTCTGCCTGCCTCTCTGCCTGCTTGTGATCTCTCTCTCTGTGTCAAATAAATAAATAAAATATTAAAAAAATTAATTAGAATATTGCTCGCTCTTACTGCTGTGTCATCTTAGAGCCCTGTGGATGCCACCGTCACAGTGTTCTTGGCCTGGAATAGAGGACTTTGAGCTTCTTAGGGTTTCCAGGCATTACCAGTTAGGTAAGAGCACACAGTGAAGGGAGCCCAGCCTGTCTTAGTCCCACTTCCCGGAGTCCTGGGATCGAGCCCCGCATCGGGCTCCCTGCTCAGTGGGAAGCCTGCTTCTCCATCTCCTACTCCCCCTGCTTGTGTTCCCTCTCTCACTGTGTGTCTCTCTTTCTCAAATAAATAAATAAGTCTCTCTTTTTAAAAAAAGATTTTATGTATTTATTTGACAGGAAGAGACAGCCCAAGGGGGTGGGTGCAGAGGGACAAAGAGAGAGAATCTCAAGCAGACTCCAAATTTAAGGTGTTCTTACTACTATATATTAGTGATGGTCACAGGAAATCTGTGATCGTGTTCAGAATATTGGGTGTTGATGTGATTTGTGTCTTATCGACACCATCTGTAGTTGTAGTCTAATAGTCTAAATGCCAGCACTCCTGGCATTTTTAAGTGAGCACGTACTATGGCAGCAGTTTCAGAATACAGAGCAAGGACAGTGGGGACTGCTGGGGAAGCCATCGGGGAGACACGCTAACTCGGACTGGAAGCCTGGTTTCCCCTTTTAAAGTGTAAGAGCTGGGCAGCCTCTCTGAGCCTCATTTTCTTATCTATGCGGTGGCCTTTGTGACTTCCTCTTAGGGTCATTGCCAAGTTTATGTGAGTTACCACAGGGAAACTGAAAAGCAAAAGATGTGACCCATTGGCTGTGCCCTATAAATGTTAGTTCCTGAGGCTGAAAAGATCGTTTACGATCAGCACTCCAGGAACTTTTACTCAATTTCTGAGTAAAAGACTGATAAACTTAAGAGTCAGGAAACACTTTCAGTCAGAGATAATACATTTTTTTTTTATTTTAGTGCGAGAGAGAAGCACCCAAACTTAGCTCACCGTCTTCCTTCAGAACAAGGGAAGGGCTGGAGCACGAGCCCTCCCTCCGTGAGACTGGCGACTTTCACCGAGCGAGATGTTGCAACTTCTTTTTATTTAAAACAATTAGAAAGTGGGGCGCCTGGGTGGCTCAGCAGGTGAAGCCTCTGCCTTCGGCTCAGGTCATGATCCCAGGGTCCTGGGATCGAGCCCCGCATCGGGCTCTCTGCTCAGCGGGGAGCCTGCTTCCCCATCTCTCTCTGCCTGCTGCTCTGCCTACTTAAGATCTGCCGAATAAATAAATAAAATCTTTAAAAAATTATAAAGTTTCAAGGGGACGACAACGAAACGAGAATGAGAAAAACGAAATGAGAAAAATCCACGGGGAGAGTGAAAAGGCGAACGTCGGGCTGGGAGGAATATTAGGTTCCCTCCAGGCAGCGGAGGGTCAGCGCATCCGGCCGTCCTACTGCAGATGACACGGTAAGAAAAGGAGCAAAACCCTGGAAAAGGCATTTCACAGAAGAGCTCACAAACGTCCTAGAGGTGACTCAGCTCTGCAAGTCCAGAGGGAGAAGCGGAGCCACCGCCCGGGGAGAAGCTCCCCTGCTCCCCGAGGGTCCCGCGGGCCCGTCACACGGGCGGGAGGACCCTGACACACTCAGGAGAAAGAGTCTCCTCTTCAGTCACACCCTGAGGCGCTGCCGGAGAGTGAACAACAGAACTATTTTCCAGTAATTATCGAACATTATTTTTCATCAGTGTCTATGATTCTTTTAAAGTCATTTGGAAAACTTTGCTGTTCAGGCCGCCAGGAGAGTTTTGTTCTTCTCAGCGACCGCGCCGGGCTGTCTTTGTGGAGTCCCGAAGCCGAGGCAGTCAGGGGAGGCCGCAGAGGCAGTCAGGGGAGGCACATCAGACAGGCGCTTCCGGTGAGGCGCTTCCGGCGAGGCGCTCGCGCACGACGGCTTCTCCACAGGTAGCGCCGGCGTCCCCCCGCCAGCCCGGAGCCTGTCGCCGCGCGGCTGCGCCCACAGAACCACGTCCAGGAATCTCTGTTCCTGGGTCGCCCGCGCTCCTCGACCAGCACCGAGTCCTGTCAGGTGGGGATACAGTGGGGGCTGCCGGAGCCCCAGGACGGGCTCTTCTAGAGAAAACCGCAACGCTTTACTTTTTCGGAGTGACCAGAAGCTATCCGGTGAGGCGAGGCGCCGTGAAACAGGGAAGGACGAGCTCAGCATCCAGTTAGGGAATGAGACGGTCCCCGGGAGGAGGCATGGTCGGAGGTCACGGATCCTGCTTCAGCCCAAAGATGTCACCGCGCTGCTGAGGAGATGCGGTGGCTCCTGGGACGGGGACGGGGGTGAGGGAGCTGAGCTTCCGAGTTAAGACTGGGTTTAAAGGGAGCGTTTCCATGATTTAAAAAAAAAAAAAAAAGGACTCGATATAATGGCTTCTTCTTCCTCCTCTCCTCCTTCTCCTCCTTCTTTCACAATTTAAGAATTTCAGGAGCACCACGGGGGCTCAGTCCGCTGGGTGGCCGACCCGGGAGTTCAGCTTCCATCGGGACCTCAGGATCCTGGGATCGAACCCGCGTCGGCTCCGCGCCCAGGACGGCGTCCGGTGGAAGATTCTCTCTCCCTCTCCCTGCCCGCCCCTTCCCCCATCCTGCGCACGCATGCGCGCTCTTTCTCAGTCAAATAAGTATTCAGAAAAAGAAAGGAATTTAAGGGTTCCGAACACGTCCTGGGGCGGGACGCCGCACCCGCGCCCCGGCCCCGCTTCCCGCGAAGCGCGGCTGTGGAACCCGCGGGGGCCGCCCCAGGAATCTGTGCTGCTCGCGGGGCGCGTGGAGCGAGGGACGTTCGGGGGAAACACTCAGGACGGGGAAAAGGCGTTGAGAAGGGCGCGCGTTCCGCAGGCTGACTGGGGGGAGGACGGTAACCCCAACCGAAGGCAGGGTACTTGGTGGGGTCTGAGGCACAAGACTGCAGAAAAGTGAGACGCCTCTCCGCGGGAGCCACACACCCGGCCCCTGCGGTGGTCCGGGGAGGCCCCCTAATGTGGCAGGCACGGCGGCAGGCACGGCGGCAGGCACGGCGGGTGGCCCTGCGCAGAGAGGACACGGCAGGACAGCTTCTGTGGGACGTGCTGATGTCCTGCGGGGACGCGGCTGGTGCTGCGAACGGGAACTTTGGGACAATCAATGATAACGTGACTTCATTTGTACCCACAGGCCCGGTAGGGTCTTGGGACATCTGGGGTGCATGATATCAATGTGGTTTGCATGGTTTATTTATTTATTTTTTTTAATAATTTATTTATTTGAGAGGAAAGAGAATGTGCATGTGCACGTGGGTGGGGGAGGGGCAGAGGGAGAGGGAGAAGCAGACTCCCCGCGAAGCAGGGAGCCCCACACAGGACTCCAGGGGAGGACCCCCAGGGATCTTGACCCCACGGAAGGCAGACGCTCAACCAACTGATTCACCCAGGTGCCCCTGCTTTATTATTATTTTTTTAAACAGAGGAAAGAGGATTCAACTTATATTGTATAGTAAGACCAACACTTATTTTATATTATTAGGAAATGTGATATTCCAAGTAAGTCAGTTTTCCAAACTATTGGAATAGCCCTCTAAGATCGCACCATTTTAATCTTTCTGATGGAAAGACTGCCAAAATACACTTTTGGTATTTTCTCAAACAGAGAAAAAGAAGGAATTTAACCCTTCCCTGGTATCTTCAAGTCATCATGAGCACTGATGACTTTTTGTGCCATGGTATGGCAAGGCCCTTGGGCTATGACCTAAGAGCCCTCCTGAGATAAGTTGGGCTTGGTCTTCTCTACTTTGTTGGTTCCTGTGTCCACTGTGCTGGCTTTTTCTCTCTTGCGTGGTTATCGGCTATCAGTGACACATCTTGCTTCTCTGGAGGGGACAGTGTCTAGGAATCTACTTTAAACTCATCATCCTTTTAATTCGATATTTAATCTGCTTTGGATCTAGAAGTCATGACTCTTACGCATGTTCTCTCTTAAAAAAGCAAAAAAAAAAAAAAAAAAATTGCATTCTGACACAGGGTCCGAAAGGTTTGCCCAGGAATGAAGTGCAAATCTTTAAGATAGTCATTTTGTCTCTTTGGAGACATTTTGATTTAACTTTTGGTCTTGGCTGTGTTGCTCCAAATTGCAGTTACCGGATAAGGGACTTCCAGGGAAGTGGTTTTAGTGTACCTATAATTGAGATCCTGGGGAGATGGGAAAAGATGATGGTAGCCCCCCATCTTACCCCAAGCAACATTATCCTATTTGTTTTATGGAAATTGTAGTTAATATTTGGAATTAATTAGATTGTACAATCAGTTTCAAAAGCATAATGCAGTGGTGTATAAAATTTAATAATGCATAAAACTTGTTATGGAAATTTAAAATTTTAGGGCCTAGATGAAATTCAAACATGAATTTTGTATGAAGAAATGAAGCAAAATAGTTTTGTTAGAGTAATTTGCTTTATTACAAGGGAGAATAGCCATGGCATCATTTAAATACTATATTCATCACACGCAGTGCTTCCCAGCAAACTAATTTAAGATAGACTCTAGACTTGATAAATATCAAAAGGGTATATCACTGTCCTGTCTCTGCCTGTTTTTGTTTTTGTTTGTTTTTTTTTTTTTTAGATCGCAGGCTTAGTAAAAACGGATTTTTTAAAAGAGGCATTATCATATACAGAGAAGACTGGAAATCATAAATGATGGGAGCAACTTCCCTTGATTATGACAGGAAGCCTGCATATGTAATCTTTATAGCGAATAAACATCTTCAATTTCTAGTATTATATCATCCAATTCCAGGAAAACATTATCATAATATGAAATAGATGAGAAAGTAAATAGCAATCAGAACTATCTGGCAATGGAAATACTAGGTTTTTCTCTCTCCTGAGTCGGGGCCGCTTGGCTTAATAAGAAAAGCTGATGGAAGGTGGTCTTGGGTTCAAATCCCAATGCCTATGTGACTTTGGGCAAGTTTCTCAATTTCTCTCAACTTTTGTCCCTCTGAGCATCATGCAATGGAAATGATCTTTCCTTCACAAGGATGGATAATATTTAAAAGGGATAGTATACATTTAGCACTTCATCCTACATCCCTCTGTTGGGAATCTGTAGTCCTACACCATTGGTGTACTGGTTCTCACCTCCAATCCCTCTTGTATCTAATATCTCTGTAGAGTCCTCCAGGCACCCGGCTGGGAAGCTCATGGTTGTCCCTTCCCTCCCCTTCCTCCCACTAGTTCTGAATGACTCCCTGCTCCCAATTCTTGCTTGAGTTAGGAGTCAGATGTATCTACTTTGAGATTGCCTGATCAACGCATGCTACAAATTATGTTTAACCGTCCCTGGTGAATACTCTATAACTTGGAATTTTCTTGAGGGGAGAAATTATAGTTTTTATCTCTGGAGATGATATCTATGGAGCTGAAGTAAAATAAAAGAGAAATAGCTTAAACAATCCCAGTTGGCTCTCTCCCTATTCCCGCTTAGGCTCACGAAGCTGGCTTGTGTGGCTCTGGTGTCACTGGCCTTGCCCCGCCAAGCCAGGCAGATCTGGTCTCCAAGGGGATTTCTGGGAGCCTTGTGGGTATGTCCCACGTTCCTTCTACCACCTGCGATGGCAGCACTGGGGGACCACTGTGATCCCCAGGGTCTTCAAGTCTCTTGCCTGCCGTCAAATGGTGAGGGGAGAGGCAGAATGGGACGGATCTCAGATCTAGCCAATGCCAGAACTCACCTCATCTTCTCACTCAATTTTCTCCTTTAATACATCTGATCAGAGGGTGCCTGGGGAGCTCAGTCAGGTAAGCATCTGACTCTTGGTTTTGGCTCAGGTCATGATGCCAGGTCCTGGGATTGAGCCCTGCATCCCCAGCTTCCTGTTCACAGGGGAGTCTGCTTTTCCCTCTTCCTCCTCAAACCGCCCCCCCCCACTTGTGCTCTTTCCTTCTCTCTCAAATAAATAAAAACTTAAAGAAAATACATCTGATCGGGTTACCCATGGCATCCCCCATTTTGTACCCTTTCATTTACTTGAGCTTCCCTCTCTGAGCATTGCTGTCATGCTGGGTTGGTGCTACTAGTCACTTCGGTTTTTTATTTGCCGGAGTTGGGCAGAGTTCTCTCTCTCCCCTGCATTAAACTTGATCAGAGAAGTGCTGGAGCTTCTCGTGTCTCATCATCCTACAGAAAGTTGCATAGAATTGTCTTTATGAAAAGGGCTGAAATTCATCAGATATGCCGTAGTAAGGCATGGGGCACAGCAGGCATCTACTCTGACGGGTTGCTTCTCTTTTCAGTTTGGTCAATGCTTGTGCCAAACCGTGTGCAAAATATTTTGAATATCCCCTCTGATTCCAGAGCTGCCTCTCCGTAGGAATCCACAGATGAGTGCTCATGGGAGTCTGAGCCAGAAGTTCAACCAGAGTTTAACCAAACCTTGTTGCCCTTCCCCTTGAAAGACCAAGATGGACTGGGATGTAGAGTCAAGCCCTCAGTACCAGAGTCATTTAGGAGAGTTTTTCTCCCAGAAGTTTCCTAGACTTTTAAGCTAACAGGTGTCTGCTGATCCATTGTCCTCTGCCAGGTATGTCCAGACACCAACAAACATGAATGCTGTGCAGTTGGGGCTCAGTCAGAAGGGTCCAACTCTCCTGATTGTAATGCGAGGGGAATGGGCATCATGATTACTTTCCATTTCTGGTTAAGTAATAACAAACTGCTTTTATATTAAAATCTTCTATGCTTATGATCTTGTCAGTCCTTGTCATTTAGTTTTTATTTTGTGTATTTCAAGGTAGGTTGCTAATTGCATACAAATTCATGATTGTGATAGCTTCTTGATGGATTAACCTTTTATCACATATTTTTATTCCTTTTTCCTTAAATTCTAATTTTCGTGATAATAGTGTTAAATAGCTTTCTTATTAAGGACTTCATTCATGTTTTCTTCTAGAATTTTTATTTTTATTTTTTACATTTAAAGCTTTGACCCATTGGGAATTGATCCTCGTCTAGGTACAGACCCAATTTTATATGTAATATATATTAATGCATACACACATGTATTTTGCTTTTGAAATATGTATATATCTGTACAAATCCATACATACATACTGTTACAAAGTCTCTCTCCCTCTCTCTTTTTTTGAGTTTGATAGTTTTGCGGTTACCTTCACCCTACCTGCCAGGTCTCTAGTCCACATCTAGGTCTTCTGGTGGTGGTTAGGGCACCTGCAATATTAGAGAAATCCAGGGAGCAGATCTGTTCACTTTCTGGTTGCCGTGCTGTGTCTTGGTCTTCCTATTTGGCTAATCATCAGCTTCCTAAAAAGCTGTAGCCTCAGGCAGCAGTCAGGAAGCAATTCTGTTCAGCTTCCGTTCACAAAGGCCTGTGAGAGTGAGTGTGAAACGGCACAGGTGAGAAGGTTGCTCCTTATGAGTCCCAGGGAAATTTGTAAATGACTTGTCTCGCCAGAGAGGAGGGCTGGTTGAGTAAACCACGGTTCACACACACAATGAAGCACGCAGGTATAAAAAAAGATGAGTAAAATCTCCATGTCCTGATAGGGATGATGCAGGTCAGTGAGAAAAGCTTGGCATGGAACAGTGTAGATGGTGTGCTATCTTTTGTGAAAGAAAAGGAGAGAAATAAGAATTTATATAGTTGCAAGAAGAAATGGTTAAGGATAAGCAACAAATTGCTATAAATGGTTTCCTAAAGAAGAGGAGAAGTGGGGACTGGGGTGAACAAGGGAATTCTCTGTATCATAAAATGCTGTAGTTGAGTTGTGATTTTTCTAAGATGTGTCTATAGAAGATGATTTATGTAAGATAGAATTATAACAAAGCCCCACCAGATAAAAAAGAAGGGTGTGTGTGTGTGTGTGTGTGTGTGCACGCGCGCGTGCGTGTATTCTGACTCTTCTCTGTGGCACTAAAACTCCAGGCAGCACTTCGTGCCTCCCGGGCTGGAACTCTGACGGGCCCCAGGACACACTCCCTCATGTGCTCTTCCTGATTCATGGAAATGGTAACTGCCTTTGAGTGCGCTTTTTTTTTTTTTCCCCCAGTTTTCAGTCTTTATACTTTATCTACCGTTGCTGTATATTTATAGCAGAGGAAATGCTTGGATGTCTGAAGCTTCTCTAGCCATGGAAATCTTTTTCCTCTGGTTTTAACCCTTATGATTGAAAACCCTTTAAAATATTTCTTTTCCTGGGGCACCTGGGTGGCTCAGTGGGCTAAAACCTCTGTCTTCGGTTCAGGTCATGATCCCAGGCTCTTGGGATCAAGCCCCAAATTGGGCTTCCCTATTTCTCCTTCTCTCTCTCTTTGCCTGCCTCTCTGCCTACTTGTGCTGTCAGATAAATAAATAGAATCTTTAAATAAAAAAAAATAAAATATTTATTTTCCTGCCTTAGAAAGTCTAGTATACTCAGTATAATTAAGTATTTCTTGGCTGATAAACCATGTTAGAATGAAGTTTTTAAATCATAAACGTTAATATAAAAGCCATATTTCATAGAATTTAAAATGCCATTGATTATAGGATATACCATTATTTCATGTACCATTTAAAAAGGCTGCCAATTAAACTATGATGCAATGTTTTGTTGCATATCCTTTGTAAGATGCATTTTGATTTCAAAGATATTAAGATGTGAAAAAATAAATGTGTATCTTAGGGTAGATAAAACATAGTTATAGATATAGACCTGAAACATTAAAAGGTCAAATTAAATGTGCACTCATCACAAGATGTTCCAAAAACCACAAGGAAATATTTTTGCCTAGAGCAATGCTGAGTGCCTGGCAGAAAATTAAGAATGCTTGTGAGAGAATAAAGCCTTCACACAGACATTGGATGATCACTAAAATAGAGAGGTATGAAAAAAATTGTTTAAAAAAATTGTTAAGCATAGACTATGTCCAGCCCCTGAGCTATGACCTTAAGCATAAGATGATAAAAAATAATGAGGACAAGATGGACCACCCCTTGAATGCTTTATACTCTAGTGAAAGAGACAAATGGAAATAAATGTAACAAACATAGTCAGACACTGGAGGAGAAAGCAGGATGGGAGGTGTAGATTTGGGAGTTGTCTTCAGAGAGATAACAGCTGAAATTGTGGGGATAGATAATGACATCAAACAGGTTTGCAGCTATGAGGGGAAGGACAGGGACAAATCCTTGGAGAGTACTTATATTAGATGGGAAGAAAAAGAGGATCCAATGAGGAAAACCAAGACCTGGTTAGAGAGATAAGAGGAGAAATTGGAGAGCAATTTGCCACTGAAGCCAGAGAGAGATGGGTTAAGAAGGAAGGAACAATCACCATTGTCAAATTGCCGAGAGATGGAGCAGGATGAGGAGTGAAGATGTTATCAGAACTGGCAGTTGGGAGGTCATCAGTGACTTCCAATAAAGTAATTTCAGGAAAATGATTGGAGCAGATGTCAGACCATAATGAGTTGATGAGTAAATGCAGGAAGAGTTTATCTTGAAAAGCTTATGAGAAGGGATAGGAAGAGGCTGGAAAAAACAGGAAGGGCAGAAATGGAATCAATGAATGCAGGAAAAAAATAGACACCAAAACTCATGGAAACAGAGCAAAGGGCTGGATGTCTAGATGTAGTCAAAATGTCAGGATGGGGAGGCAGATGGCCGCCAAGGCAGAGAGGACAAGGGATCAGGCAATCTTGGTCCAACTCCTAGCTCTGTTGCTTACTGTATGAATTTGGGCAAGTTACTAACGCTGCCCTTCAGATATTAAGAAAGAATACCCAGAAAGAAGACAGATACTCCAAAAACACTCATACAGTAAATATGATACATTTCTCAGAGTTTTTTTTTTCTTCTTACTATTTTAATGTAGGCTGATGACATAAGTCCAAATCATTATTCTAGGAAAGAAGGCTACAAGGGGATTAAATGATGTATTTCAAGTGCACAGCTTTCTGACAGTTCAGCTTTTAAGAGTATCTAGGGTTGGAGTTACAAATGGATTTCATCCTGCATGCCAGGGCTGATGAGATGCCAATGACTGCCCGAAGCACTGGCTGGGCAGAATCATGTTTGAGTAAGAGTCTAGGCTCAGCATAAGAAAGGGCTGTGGATGAAAGAAGTTGGCCAGAGGCTTGGAAGCGATGGTGGTAAGAATAGCACAGTGAATTTGCTGACCCTGAACCAGAGGCGGAGAATGGGCTTTGTATCCATCAGGTAGTTTTCCATCAATGGTATTGAGCTTTTTGATAAGTATTGACTTGTTAAAAACATCAGTGTCCATTCTCTGAGGAGTACAAATACTCTAGTTTCTACCTTCAGAGTAGAAACATAAATTGCAGCAGTCAGCTATAGCCAGGGGTTTGACGTCCTTTTGTTAATGTTAATACATATGATTGGAATCTGTGCATTCATAATAGAAGTCCTCTCCACATGTTCAAGGTAGAGGACCATGGAAACACTGGAGGCAAGATCAAAATGTTCCCTGGCCAGACTCTGGGTACGAAATAAGACATGGAGGAAATGGAGACAAGCTCCTGTTGCTTGATATACGATAGCCATAGATCATTTTATTTTGAGAGCTTTTAAGTTACTACTACCAAGCTTGCTTTACTGCAATGAAGTATCCATAGCCTATGCATCTTTAAGCAATGAAACAGTAAATTTCGTGTGTGTGTATGTATGTATGTGTGTGTGTATATTATATATACATATATATATATATATATATATATAAAATTAAAAAAAACAGCGATACCATGTTTTCCAATGAAACCTTGTCTTGAACTCCAATACAGGTAAAGCAGAGCCTTTCTGATTAAAGAGGAGATGGAGGATTGGAAGCCTCTGCTATAAGATTAATTAGTTACGAAATGCAGCCCCAGGTCATTAAGCACATTAATTTGCTCTATTAGAATGATAATCTTTATGAACAGGCAAAATATTGGAGATGTTCATAAAAAAATGACAATTTTTAAAAATTTAGTCACTTAGGGTCATTACAATCATTAAAACACATCCCCCAGGGCCTGTATTCCTCAGTCTTTTTAACAAAACTAACCTAGCAGCACCAAGAGTTAACTTCCATACAAGGAAGGCAGTGCCAAGCCCAAGCCCAGGCTTTTCTTAACATCTCTGTGCCTCAGTTTTCCCCATCTGGTAAAACTGAAGCAGCTGGCAGTGTTCCCACACTTGATTCCCTGACCTGTGGAGTGAGGGCTATTATAGTGGTAAGGCCACATGGAAGCCACTAGATCGGCCACGATCTAGGAAAATAATACACCCAAAGCAACACTGCTTATTGGAGGGGTTGGAGACATCAGTGCCACCATCAAGGATTTGGGAAATGTAGGGATGGCTGTTCCTAGCACATCCCCACGAAACTCTCCCATGTGCCTTGTACAGAAGACAGGTGGGTCTCGGAGAACGACAGTGGATTATTGTCAAGCCGAGCTGTGGTGATTCCGCTTGCAGCTGCTGTACCAGATGTGGTTTCGCTGCTTCAGCAAATTCACTGGAAACTGGAAACTGAAAGAAAAAACTCCTGGAAACTAATATGCAGCTACTGGGCTGGCACATGCCTTTTTCTCCATCCCCATCCATAAGAACCACCAGAAGCAATTTGGTTTCAGCTGGCAGGCCAGACACCGTCTCTGTCCCACTTGCCAGCTGTATGTCATAACTGAATTCATAGGAATCGTGATCTCCTTTCCCTTCCACAGGCTATCACACTAACCCATTACACTGACGATATCATGCGATTGGACCCAGTGACCACTTTAGACTTATTAGTAAGACCTTGGTGTATCGAAGGATGGGGAATAAATCTGGCACAAATTCAGGGGCCTTCTATCTCAGTTAAATTTTTAGGGGTTCCGTAGTGTGGGGCATGTCAGCATATCCCTTCTAAGGTAATGCATAAGTTGTTGCATTTGGCCTCTCTTACAATTAAAAAAAAAAAAAAAAAGGCGCAATGCTGAATGGGCCCCTTTGGATTTTGGAGGCAACATATTCCATTTGGGAATGGACTCCATTTTCCAAGTGACTCCAAAAAGTTGTTGACTGAGAAGACTCTGTAATGTGTCCAGAGTGCCAGGCAAGGTGCTCTGCTGTTTGGGCCATAGGGCCCAGCAGATCCAAGGGTGCTCGAAGGGTCCGTGGCTGGTAAGGATGCTACTAGGCGTCAATGGCAGGTCCCAACAGGTGACTTGCAGCTCAGACTCAGGATTTTAGAACAAAGCCCGACATCTATCCTCTATGGATTACTATTCTTCATTTGGGAACTAGCTCCTGGCCTGCTACTAGATCTTAGTAGGGACCTAAAGCTTAATCACGGGCCACCAAATTACCATGAGACCTGAGCTGCTCATCATCTGGCTCAGGAGGAGGGATACTACACTCTGAAAGAACTATGTGAGTTTACTAATTTATACAGACAGAAATCTAGGGAGCATGTGTGGGAATGGGTATTAAGGGAATGGGATTATGGTGGAAGGAACACAAAGTGACTTCTCAACCTCCAAAACTGTGTAAGCCAATTCCTTATAACAAATCTCTTTAACATATACCACTGATCCTTGAATAACAGGGGTTTGAAGTGCACAGGTCCACTTACACATGGATTTTTTTACCGTATGGTACTGTAAATGTATTTCCTCTTATGGTTTTAATAGCATTTTCTTTTCTCTAGCTTTATTATAAGAATACAGTAACATAATATATAACATACATATACAAAATATGTTATTTTGGGCGCCTGGGTGGCTCAGTGGGGTAAGCCGCTGCCTTCGGCTCAGGTCATGATCTCAGGATCCTGGCATCGAGTCCCGCATGGGGCTCTCTGCTCAGCAGGGAGCCTGCTTCCCTCTCTCTCTCTGCCTGCCTGTCTACTTGTGATCTCTGTCAAATAAATAAATAAAATCTTTAAAAAAATGTGTTATTTTACATTTTTTGTAATACATGTAACATACAAAATAGTGTTAATCAACTGTTCGATTATTAATGTTATTGGTAAGGCGCCCCCAGTCAAAGGTAGTCTGTTGGCAGTTACATTTTTGGGGAATTAAAAGCTATGCTTGGGCGGGCAGGGGCTGTCAGCAATCCTAACTGTGGCTTGTTGAACTATCAACTACATAATGAAAGTCACATATATATCACCTATTGGTTTTGTTTCTCTGGAGAACCCTAATATAGGCAAGTTATGTAACATTTTTTGTCTCAATTTCTTCATCCTGGAAAATTGGGGAAAACATTTTCTATCTCCTAGAGTTGTGAGGATTTAAAAAAATTTTTTTGATACACGGAGTTTGCTGAGGTCAAAGCAGTGTTTTATACATTTTCGTATTTTTATCACCTAGTAGAGCTTATGGCAGAATGCAGATGTTCATAAATATTTGTTGAGTAAATGACTTTATCAATTTTTAAAATAATCCTAACATATATCACTGTATTATTCATTATTTTTTATTCAGTAAATATTTATGAATACCTACTAAGCCAAGGCATAAATATTTTCATTAAGAGGAAAATAAATCATTGATACAGACTATTTTAAACTTACTTTTTTTCTCACAGAGCTATCCTTCCTTAAATATTCATTCCATGAAAATTTTTTTATGGAAAGGAGATAAAGAATGAATAGCACATGCAGTAGCTTCACTTACTTTCAGAAATTCGTATTAATTCACTATTAAAACTAAAGAGCTAAACAAAGATCAAATAGAAGCTAGGAATTCAAGTAGTTATTTAGGCTCTTTTTCTTAGGGGAGGTAATTTCAAATTCCCTGCCCTCAGAGCAGGGGTAGGTAATTGACTGTGTTCCAAATAGTTCGATGATTTTTAGACCTTCCCCCACGGTACCGCAGGTGAATCTAATTTAGGTTGTATTTCCGGATTAATTGCAACATGATTGAAATTTGCATTTCCTTAACTGTGTTGGATGGTGTGGCTGGAAACAATTATCTGGTGGCCCAGTTACTTGGTTTGAACAGTCCCGCACGCACCCTGCGGCTTCATTACCGCGAACCCGCCGTCCCACCCCGGGTTCCCCGGGCTCCGGGCTCGCACGCGCTGGAATCCCAGAGGCGGCGACCCGTGAGCGAAACGCGAGCCGTTGGGGTAACCGCTCTCCTCGAGATCCGTTTATCTTCAGCGCAGAATCTGCAAGTCCACTCGGCGGAAACCTCAGTTCTCTCTTAAAAACAGACAAATTAGGTCTGAATTTTTTTTTAATTAAAAAATTATATTTAAACAGTCTCTACGCACTACCCGAGGCGGGGCTTGAACTCAGGGAGCCTGACGCCCCGCGCCTCCCGCGCTACCCCTGGGCCACGCGGGCGCCTCGCGACGCGCTTCTCCAACCTCGCTCCCGGGATGCGCTTTTCTTCTCACGCCTTACAAAGGGGGAGGAAAAAAGCCGGGAAAGCCTAGGACTTTCCAGACTTCGTAGTCAGGCGGGGTCGCGCCCCGGGAGAGGCACCACGAGGGACTCGCCGAACCGGACTGCGACAAAGCCCCCCACCGCGGGCGCGCCCGTCCGGTGCGCTCGGGGCAGCGCCGCAGAGCCGAGCTCCGGGCGAGCTCCCGAGTTCCGCCGCGTTGCCCGGTCCTCCGCTCCCGTTCCCGGCCGGCTTCGCTCACACCCGGCCCCCGCCCGCGACAGGGGGAGGACGCGCACCCTCGGGCGGGGACCCGGCGGGCGGCCCCCCGGGCGCGAAGCCCGCAGGAGCGGCAGGGCCGGACCTCGGCGCCCGGAACGCCGGCTCCGGGACGGCGGCGACCGCCGAGCGGAGCGGGAGACCCCGGGGCTCATCCGGACCCGCGCGAGACACGCCCCCTCGCGGTGGCCCGGCCGCGTCTCCAGCTTCGCCGACTTGGGGGCGGGGACTAGGTAGGATTCAAATTTGAAGCGGGACGCCCGCGCCGCGCTCAGCAGGTGCCTCCGGCCGGCTCCCCGCGGCGGGCGCTTCCGCCCCTACCTGCCCGGCGGGCCGGAAATTACCTAGCGGGGGAGCGGCCCCTCCTTTGTTGTGCGCGGCCCTCCAGCGCCCAGAGCCTTCAAAAGTGCACGGCGGAGGGGACGCGGGGGTGGCCCGCCCGCGAGCCCTCCACGCGCCTCCACGCTCCCGGCCGCCGTGTCCCCTGCCCTTCCTTTAAAAATGCCACTGTCCACTGGGGGCCGGCGGAGTAGAGCTAGGAGAGCGGAGAGGCGGGAGGAGAGGGAGGACTGTGAGAAGTGACGAGCGCTCCACGTCCCACACAGGTTACGCTTCGAGAAGGAGCCCAGGAGAGGTAACGCATGCGCCGCCTGCGTTTCAGGCGCGTGGAGAAAGCTGCGCATGTGCAGAGCCCAGTGGGGGAAAAAATGCAGCGGAGGGGTGACTGGCAGGTTGAGGGCGCTTTCGCTACTGGAGAACCACGGCGGCCAAGAGGCGCGTGCGCAGAGCGCCCGAAGGGGTGGGGCTCCTCCAAGGGGACGGCCTCGCGCGCCCCCTGGCGCGCGCCCGGGGAGAGGAAGGAGCGGGAGGGGGCGGAGAGGAGGGAGGAGGCACGGAGGGCGGGAGGGGGGAGGGGAGCCGGAGCGAGGGAGGGTTTATCGACCGGGCGATTTTGGTTAAAATATTCAAAATGGCGGACGGAGGAGCAGCGAGTCAAGATGAGAGTTCAGCCGCGGCGGCAGCAGCAGCAGGTAATCATTACAGCATTTTACATATTCATATTCATACTCAACCCCGGCTCCCGCTGCCCCCCCCGCGACTTAGCATAATTTATTAGTACTCAGGATTATTATAATTAACGGCGGGGAGATGGGGGGCCGGGGAGCACGGAGCCCCCGCCGGGCGCCGAGCGGAGGGGGAAAGAGGCTCGGAGCGGCCAGGCGGAGGGGAAAGACAAGGGGCAAAGGGGGCTGCGATCCACCGCCCTCCTCCTGCCCCCGGCCCACCCCGCCGCCGCGGCTCGCCCGCCCGCCCCGGCCCTCCTCCTCCGCCGGCCGCCGCCGCCTCCTCGCCGCGGTGCCCGAACCCGAGCGGGTCCGCGGCGGGGCCGCGGGGCCGGGGCACAGGGAGAGGACAATAAAGACATTTTACATATTCATAGCCGTGGGCCGGCGGGGCGCGGGCGGGCGACCCGGGCCGGGCGGGCGCGGGGTGGGGGGGGCGTGGAGGGGGATGGAGGTGGCGGAGAGCACAATGCCGGGGAGGCGGCGCGGCCGGAGCGGACCCCGGCGGCCGGACAGCCGCGCGCGTCCCGCCCCCCCCACCCCCCGCCCCGGGAGAGGGCCCGGGAGCGGCGCGGGGGCGGCCTGGGGGTGCGCCCGGGGAGAGCGTCCTGCCGGCGCCCGCGCCCCGCCGCCGCCCGGGGGTCCGAGCGGGGCTGCGCCCGGGGGTCACGGCCCCGGGCACCTCGGCCGCGCCCCGCTGGTCCCCCGCGCGGCGGCCTGACCGGAGCCAGGCCTGCGCTCTAGGTGGGTAGGGGCGAGCGGTCGTGGGCGCCGGGAGGTGGCCTGGGGAGCGGCGGGGGTGGGGAGCCCGCGCGGGGTCCGCTTCGCCCCCTCCGCGGCGGACAGGGCTGGAAGGCGGCCCTCGTGGAAAGTTCCCGTCGGAGGGGGTTGCCCTCCGGGGCAGCCGCCTGTGCTCCGGGCCGTCGGTCCGCGGTGCCCGCAGGTCCTGGAGAAGCCCCCGCGCCCTCGTGGGTCGTGCCTTCTCCGGGGAGCTGGTGGCAGGTCCCCGGCGTGGTCTGGTCTTCATCTGCCCCCGCCCGTCCCGCGCCCCCGCCGGTCCCGCGCCCCCGCACCCCGACCGACGGGCCCGGGGGCCCTCGCTCCCAGGCCCCAGCAGCGCCGGAGGCCTCTCGAGAACTGGGCTGTGGAGGGCTGCCCTCCCGCGCCCGCGCCCGCGCCCGCCCCCGAGCCGGCCTGACGAGTTGGGAGCGTTCCAGATCGCCCCTCTCCCGCTGGGGGGCCGGGGGGCGGGGGGCCCCCTCCGCGGGGCCGCGGGGTTGCTTCCCTGCTGGGTGCCGGGTCCTGCTCGCTCTGCGGAGCCGAACCTCGCTCATTTGAATAATGTCTAATTCGGGGAGGTTTATATTATTGAAATGGCCGCCTGGCTTTCCCCGCCTCTCATGTTTAGTAATTCAGACCTTTAATAACAGCCACTCACAGCCCAACGCCGTGTTTATATTTTACATTCGCCCCATGTGCTTTTGTGGTTCGATATGATTCTTCTTTTTTTTTTTTTCCTTGGCAATCCACGGGGCTCTGAGATCAAACCCAGGCTGTGCTGGGAGAGCAGGGGGAGCTAGGCCTGGCTCCTCTAGCAGTTGCCTAGGCCTCGTTCTCTGCCGCCTGATTTATTTACTAATAACCAAAATGACTTTCCCCCTCCAACTTCCATGCACAGACCCGTCCTCCGCGGGCAGGACCAGCCCTCCTGGGGCCTTCACCGGCACTGAAGCAGCTCCTAGCTCGGCTTCAACTCTGTCGTGTTTTGTTTTCTCTTAAAAAGACTTTCTTGGAGTTTGCAGCAATATTAGGCCTAAGGAAAAAAAAAATCTCATTCTCAGAGACGAAATGGGCCTATTCTGATTTAATACAAATAAAATCACTTTAGTGATAGTTCTCCCCTGCCCCTTGGCTTCTACCTCTAAGTTAAACACTTTCAGGCTTTGTAAAGGGCTGCAGTATTTGTAAAACCAATGGTTTTCTTTCTCTCTCTCTTTTTTTTCCCCTTCTCCCTAGGAGTTGTAGAGTAAGTGTTTTAGAAATTCCAATTAACAGCAGTTTCAGAATGTCTCAGTGCTGCATTTCCCTTTCAGCTTCTTCATTCTGATTTAAAATGGGGCTGATACTAATTTTGTGCTATCCCTCCCTGTCAAGGCCTGCTTGTTTTAATGTAGCACTCCCTAAAGACAGAAGCAGGCTTGTGTTTTCTTTAAGTGTTTGTGTCTCAGTTAAATGAGAGAACATAGAAGAATAAACATAGGCATTGTGTCTCCCCTGATCTTGGAACTTCTTCTCCTCCCAGCACACCCACCCATCTTTAAGTTGTCAAAATTGATTTTATGTTTTATGTGGAATTAGGACAGTTGGTCTGAGAAAGTCAGGCTGACTTTTGTTATGTAGAAAAAACAGTAATTTCCATTTTTCAGTCTTTCCCTTGGTAAAGTTTTCTTTCCTTTTTATTTTATACAGTTTTAGTGTGTTTCTTAAAAACACAGTGTTGCTTCTCACTGGTGGTTTTTTTTTTTATCCCTGCTGATAAAGTACCAGAGAAGTGTTATTTAGCACTGATGTGTTAAGCCTTTGAAATTATGAGGCACTTTATGGTCAGTTGCTAGGTACATATTTTTGGAGACATTAGTCTTCAGTTTAATTTGTAACAAAATTGTAGATTTGATGGGCTAACAGCAAGCCAATTTCACATGAACAGTTCTCATCATTTTTCCTCTCTCACCTTCAGTAGGCAGGCCCTGAATGTAGCAGGAAAAAAAAATCTGTAGCTTTCATGTGAATGTCCAGGTGAATGACTGTTTTGGAGACCTGAAGCATGAGGTCGAATGGACAAGAAGCAGTAATATGATTTCATGCCTTAAATAGCATATGTTTTTGCACCCGATTCCCAAGATGTGGTCAAACTGATGATGTCATTGGACAGAGGACAAGGTGCAGTTAATTTGATTTATTGTCCAGGGGTGAAGTGTAGCAGTGAAACCTTCTCATAGGGAAACCATTTATCTCAGGACAATTTCCTTTATAGCTGCAATTTAACCACTACCGAGGCTGTAGATATTTTATCCAAGATGATAAAATGTATGCTGCATTTTGTAAACAAAATTACACCGTTTGAATTTTTGTAATAGAGGAAAGGATCAGTATTGTTAACTGGCCTTATATTTTGGTTGGCATTCCATGCTATTGTAAAAATTAATTTCTTCAAATTCTCAGAAGGAGACCAGGGGTTTTAAGGAAGTATAATCATGGAAGAGATCAATATAAATGCTATTTTAGAGAGGTTCTTTGTGATCTCCCAAACTCAAGTAAGAAGCTGCCAGGCTAAAGGAGAGATCATTTGCCCTCGAACCTATTTCAATGAGTAAAGCAAAGTTGATGAGCATGAAGGCTCTGTATCTTTTAGGTTGGAATTATAGTGTTTACAGTAAGGTAGATACTTGTAAGAAAGCATGTGCTTTGCAAACAGTTTTTAAAAAATAAATCGAACTTCTTTTTGGATAAGGTTGTGTATTTATTTTGAATGACTGGTGATTTTTAAAGTTATTATGTTGTGAGGTCATGATTCCACCTGTGATTTCTGACAGAATACTTTCCTTTTAGACCTTTTTCATCATAGTTTCTACCAGTTTGTTTTAAAGTACTTATTCAAATGCTCTGAGAATGTCGTAGGATGTTGTGCCTTATTCCTAAGTGTTCCAACCTTGATACAGAATTTTAGATTACTGTTAAGCTTTAGTTTATAACCTTTCTGACCCCTTATGCATCTCTCAGGCAGTTTCTCAAAAGTTTTCAGAAGATCCACTGCCACTTCCTTCTTAACTTACCCCACCTATTAATTATAGTGGTACTTTTGAGGTTAGATCTTGAAAATTAATGTGACAGCTGACCAAATGTTTTTAATATCTGAAAGGACCATTCTGTTTCCAAGGTGTTAACTGTAATTTTTAACATCTTTCCCAAACTAATTTTGAATTCCTTTCATTTTGTCATTGTCAAAAATCCCAGTAGTCAAGGAGAAGCAAACAGTGACTATTATTCAGGTTTGAATTGTATAGTATTATTCTGCCATATTTTTAATTTTCTATTCTCTGCATCAATAAGCAGCATAAGGGAGAAGAAATAAGCGTGTTTTATTGCTGCCTAGATTGAAGTAATTGTTAATCTGTTATTCATCTGGTTATTGGATTTTGGAATAAGTTTAGGGCTCAGAATATTAAATTGCTCTTATCAAGCCACCAAAGATGTTTAAAGGAGCCTTGAATATTTTAGGTCAGTGCTTCTAACATGACAGAACTAGAAATTTGAATGTTATCTTTCATATGTATTTTGCATTAAAAAGGAAATATTTGAAGTTTCTTGAATCTAAATTATTTGATCTTGGATTTATTTGTGTGTGTCTGTGTGTATGTTTAAGTTTTTAAAACTGGTCACTCACTTTAGTGAAATGTGTTTGCTTTGTACTTAGGAATACTGTAAAAATACGTAGTAGTGAATGCCGTCTTATTATTAACAGTTGTTTTGTTTTGTTTTTATGTTGAAAAGCCACCGCTTTAGTCTTTGCATATGTCTTTTAAGCACTATTAAAATTAGTTTTCTTTTAAAATACTGGTATATGGCTGTCATTAACTTGCTTTTATACACATTATTTGTTCAATCACACAGTTTTTGTGACTAGTAAATACTATGAAAGCACAATTTTAAGCAGGATGTGTTTTCCCAATGGAAGTGATTATGTTTAGAACTATTTAATAATTGTTTCCTGAACGGAACAAGTCATGGGCAAAACATGCTCCTTTTAGGTCACTAATGTTCTTGTTTCTGTTTCTTCTTTTAATATTAAATGCTTGGGCGACATGCTTATTACTTATTTCTTAAAGGAAATCAGTGTTCGATGTTAAGAGTATGGATTTAGTTATCATACATCTCTCTTCCTCGAGTTTCTGTATCCCTTCTGAATGAATTCTTTCGTCCTCTTCCTCCTCTCTTTTAGGAAACTCTTTGGGCAGGGATTTTGCTTAATTCTTGTATTGTATTGCTTAAATAAGATAAGTATCCTTTGCAGGGGATCGGGCTTGAAAGAAGTAATGATTACAGATTGTAGAGAAAAGCAGTTTCCTTATCCATCTTTTGCTCAATATTTTTGCACATTTTGTGAATAAAGATAATAACTGAAGTTACGTTTCTTCTTAGGTTATTTACACTGATGTAAGTGTTAGCCAATTGTGTCCATGGAAGGAGGCAAGCTTAGGGTGCTTCTATCTACTCCGCCATCTTTCCAGCCTCCCTCCTATATTTCTTTTCTTTATTTTTTTTGTACTGAAATATTTCTACGTTCTAAACTAGCTGTGAACCCTTATAAACTCTTTCAGCAATAATAACAGTGGGGAAAAAATAGTATGAGTGACTTTCTGATCCATTTACCACATATTTAGAATTTGGAATATGAGAATTATCTTAAGTTTCAGGTACTCTGATTTAAAGAAGCTCCTTACACGGTGTGCATGTAGTTTATACAGTTTGGTGTGTCTTTACTAGAGGGTGTTACTGAGCATTTGATAGGTTATCAAATGTGTTCCATGGCTGATAGAGCTTCCTTGTTTTTTGTTTTCCAATTAAGCAAACACTCAGGTTTTCACTGTTGCCTAGATTTGCTGACAAGACTATTAATGAACAAAAGAAGAATCAGTAAACCTTTAGATTTATCAGATTTTTTTAAAGTACTGTCCATAAAACTAGGTATTCATCCAGAAAAGGGTATATAATATTTATTAAAAGAAAAAAAAAGACAATGTGAGAAGAACTACAATAAGCTCAGTGTGAGTACTGTTAGTAGTTTTACTTAGTCTGCAACCTTGAAAGTCATTGCAAGTACAGTTTAATTTGTCACATGATTTATTTCCTAATTCTCCGTAACTTCATTGGTTTTTATGTTGGAATCATAACAATAGTATATAAAGTTCAATCAGTAAAATAAAAATTATGGGTGTTTTTTCTTGTGGTTTTTTTTGACTAGTCAACTTTCTCTTCGCAGTAGAAGTTTACAATACAAGATATAAGCATTTATGGCTGGGAAATGAACATTTGTTTTTTGTTTAACGTGGTCACCTCAAATAATGGAGTTGTACTGACTGGCTTTGTAACTTATGGACTGAATATACTTTTTTAGAGAAAAGTGACTCACCTGTTTTCTTGTTTTAGTACACTTATTTTAATGGTGTGCTTAATGAAAAAAAAGTTGTTTTTGTTTTTTTTGCTGATTCATACTGCAGCAAGAAAGTGTATTCTAATCAGTCTTAAAACAGTTATTTCATTGCTTACGACATGTATCTGCTATGTATCTGGTCTTATGCCAGTTGTCTTTGGGGATAATCAGGGAAATGGAAGACTCTGTTGTGGAGGAGTTGGTATGTTTTCTTTGCAGAGAAAGTTAAAAAACAGTGTGTGTAATTATATATTAAAATATGTAGCAGATAATAATGATCAGAGTAGAGATCAGGGTGTGTCCAAATTTGTAGGCACCAGAGCATCCTAGAGCCGTTATGGCTGGAAGGTAATGTAGATACCATCTGTCCTAAAGCCTTTGCAGATGAGGAAGTACCATCTGTCCTAAAGCCTTTGCAGATGAGGAAGTGCTCTCACCGTGGGTTCGGGTTCGTGTCTTGCCCACAGTCTTACCTGTTAGGCATCAGAACACCAGGCTTCTGACTTCCTAGGCTCCTCCTCCCCACACCCCCAGTCCTCCCTCTACCACACTGCTGCCGGTCAGAGGAGACTTGAAGGAGAAGAGGAGTCTTAAAGCTGAGTTAAGAAAAGCAAAAAGAATTTGGAAGAATGAGAAGACAGGGAAGCGCATTGCTGGGGAAACAGGATCGTAGATGAAGAATGAGGCATTTGTTCTATGTGCAGGGAGGCCTTTGGAGGTTGTAGGAGTAAGGAATCCTGTGATAGAAGTGATTTTTTAGGAGTAATATGGTGGTGTGCAAGATGGTTGGAAATAGGAAGCAGAGACCATCTGTGGAAACCAGTATTTAAAAATTGCTTTCAGCACTGTTAGAGGTACAAACAGGACAGTTACCTGACCTTGACAGGCTTTCAGTCAAATAATGATATTATAAAATAGAGAATCCACGATAAATATGTTGAGGATGTGTCCAGGTGATCACACAGAATAAGGACCGTGGGAAGAAATTCTTGCCAGGTCTTTATATGAGGAACTGTTTTATTTCTGAGCAGTGGTTTTGTTTTTAGTCTTCTGCACAGTGGATTATCTAAGTGACATAGTTTCCTTTTAATCAACTACAGTGTTTAGACCAAGTTATTAACCTGAAGGGTGAGATGGGTAATTCTGGAATGCGTTTTTCTTAGCCTCCTCATTCCCAGTTCCACTTTGTGTCGTTAACTTTTGTTTTACATTTCTTTTATTGCTTCCATCTTTAAATGCTTGTTATTTTGTGTTTCATGTGGGCTGCCTTTATATCCTTTCTGGAGCAAGTCAGGTGTAAATAAAACGAAATTACCATCACCATGACATAATGATAATGTCTGTATTTTTATAGTACTTTAAAGTTTATAGCAGCTCTCATTTTCATTACCTCAGTTGGTCCTTTCAGGCAAGTATTATTATGCCCATTTTATAGTTGAGTAAAATAAAGCATAGATTAAGTACCTTTCACAAGGTCATGTGCTCGGTAAGTACGAAGTGTTTAGGGAACAGCAGGACATTTACTGCTGAGTCTGTGCGGTGCGGAGTGGTGGGAGCTGGTTTGGGACTCCGTGCGTGCGGGAGAGCTCTGAGGGCTCGGCGTTGGTGGTGTGGGAGTCTGGATTTCTGCTGCTGCGCAGTAGGGAGCCATTGAGGTTTTTTGGTTGTTCTGGACTGGCCATGATCAAAGCCCTTAATTTTAAGTGTTTAGCAGCCAATTAGAGTCAAGGGGGATGCTAAGGTTTTGAGCTTAAGATTACCAAGAGCAGTGCCAAATAAACAGAAGTGGGGAGGTGGGAAGAGGGAGCCATTTGGAGAATGGGCAGTGAATTCAGTTTTGGAAATGTTATTTGAGACATGATTGGGTGGACAGTATTAGGTTACAGATTCATTGTGACGGTCAAAACCATTCTGCTGAACTCTGTGTGTGATAAACATACACATATTAGGATGGAGATCTGTGCTTAGGCCACTCCGACTGAGCACGGAGTCTGAGCCTCGTAAATTCCAGACCTCTCGTTCCGACTTTGCCACTGACTCTGTGCTGGTTTCCCCGACAGCAGGATGGTGACAACCCCAGTGCCAGAGCGATGCTGTGGGGAGTCACAAACTGATGGCAGAAGCATTTTTAAATACTGTCATAGTTTTTCTTACAGGAGCGCACGGGTAAAATAAGCAATTTTATTACTTGTGCTGCTGTAGAGAAGGAGAAGCTTCAGCTTCAGAACAATTCTGTGGGCCCTTCCTGCGGGTGGTCGGGGTCCGTGAGCGGCCGCGCCTCGGGAGAGGAGGACACTGCCCGGGGCCTGCGGCGGGTTTGACCAGCGGAGGCGCTGCCCTTGCAGCGAACGTGAACTCTCGAGGTGTCTGTTGTCTAGCCCCGTCCATGCCTGTCCATTCCTGTCTTCGGCTACTTCCTTACAGAGCGTGACTCAACAGTTCCACCCAGGAAGTCCCCTTAGACAGGCCCACCACAAAACACTGTTTCTGTGGCAGGTTTCAGTTTTTTAAAAAAAATCTACCTAAAATTTGGTGCCGAAGAGCTGTTCAGGGAGGGTGGCAGTATTTTACTCTGATGCTTGTCTGGGCTCTTTCTCATCCTCCCTCCCCAGCCCCTCCCCATCCTGCTCCACAGCCCCGTCCCAGCTTGAAAGGAAACGCACCAGGGCTTCTGGGTGGCCCAGTCGGTTTAGCGTCTGCCTCCGGCTCAGGTTCTGATCAGGTCCTGATCCCAGGATGAGCCCCACGTCAGGGGAGGCTGCTTCTCCCTCGCCCTCTGCCTACCTCTCCCCGCCGCCCCCGCCACTGCTTGTTCTCTCTCTCTCTCTTTCAGATAAATAAATAAATAAATAAAATCTTAAAAAAGAAGAAGAAGTAAACCTGCTGCTCCGGTCACGCCGGCACCTGGGTGCTCTGTGAGCAGCTCTGCGCGCACGGGCCCTGCGGAGTGTCTGTGTGGTGTGGTAGACGTCTGGGTTGAGAGACCTGGTTCTATCTAGGTCACTAATCAGCTTTGTGACTTCCAGACACGTTACTTCACTGGTATTTTTTTTACCTTTTCTTCATATTTGTAAGTGAAAGAGTTTTCACACTTTTAAAAGTCATTGGAGTTTTTTTGAGTTCTTTTTAAAATGAATTTTAGGCAGATGCTTATTGTGACTGAAACAGCCGTCGGGCAGGGAGAAGCACCCTCCGTCTTCCCGGTCGTGGCCCTGAAGACACTTCCACGGGACCCTTAAGGACTTGCTGAGCACACTGTCCGAAAGCTGTTGCCCTTGTTTATCATGAAGGACCTGTCGGCTATTCTGTCTCCAAAAATAGCTGATCTCTCAAGTCCGAGCTACTGTCCTAGTTTCTCTGACTTTAACACTTAATTTGTGTTCGTTTAGCTAATTCAGCACTTCATTATACACAGTCTTATTTTCTTCTGTAATTGAGTTATGTAAGTAAATCTTGTCTCCTCTAAGAGCCTTGAAAGCAAGAACACATTGCAAGGGACAGAGAAGACATTTAGCAGATAATGCTTGATGGATTAAATTAGGGGTTCTCAGTCTTTGCTGGGATTAAGAATCACCATTGGAACTTTCTCAACATGCGAAGGCCGAGGCCTTACTCCAGAGTTTCTAACGCAGTTGTGATCTGGCCATCCCTAGTTTCAGAAAGCTTTACAAATGATTCAGGAGCATTGAATGAGTAGGGTGATTTAAATTAGGGTAGTTGCATTTCAAGACTTGCTTAGACTGTTTTGAGCAGTGGTTCTTAATGTACCAAAAAGGCTCTATAATGGAAAGATACACAGAACTAGGAAACCTAGGTCTGGGGCCCCTGGGTGGCTCAGTCCGTTAAGCTGCTGCCTTGGGCTCAGGTCATGATCCCAGGGTCCTGGGATCAAGCCCCAAGTCAGCAGGGGCCTCTCCCTCTCCTCCCTGCTTGCACACGCTCTCTCTGCGTCTCTCTCAAATAAATAAGATCTAAAAAAAAAAAAAAATGGAGGAAGTTGAAGTCCTCTTTCAATACCAAAATTAAAAACATTAACAAAACACCCAGGTCCTTATTCTGCTTGTAGCACTATGTAGCTTTCTTTTCTTTTCTTTTTTTAAGATTTTATTTATTTATTTGACAGATATCACAAGTAGGCAGAGAGGCAGGCAGAGAGAGGGGGGGAAGCAGGCTTCCCGCTGAGTAGAGAGCCTGATGCGGGCCTCGATCCCAGGACCCTGAGATCATGACCTGAGCTGAAGGCAGAGGCTTAACCCACTGAGCCACCCAGGTGCCCTGGACTGTGTAGCTTTCTGATGCTTAACTTTTCAGGCCCATAGGATTCTCATTGATAAACTATGGGTTGTTTTCATACTTCTTTCCTTTTTCTTTTTTTTTTTTTTAAAGATTTTATTTATTTATTTGAGAGAGAGAGAATGAGAGAGCATGAGAGAGGTTAGCTGGAGAAGCAGACTCCCTACCAAGCAGGGAGCCGGATGTGGGACTCAATCCTGGAACTCCAGGATCATGGCCTGAGCCAAAGGCAGTCGCTTAACCAACTGAGCCACCCAGGCACCCCTACTTCTTTCCTTTTAAGCTATGGAATTCTTCAGTACTGTGTTTTGGGTGAAGGCCAGTAAACACAGATATTTTAAGTAGTTTGGCTTTCATCTAAATACCGTTTTAATAAGTATATTAAGAACATAGACTGACTGATAGGGATGCCTGGGGGGCTCAGTCGTTAAGATTCTACCTTCAGCTCAGGTCATGCTCCCAGGGTCCTGGGATTCCACCCCTCATTGGGCTTCCTGCTTGGTAGGGGTCTGCTTCTCCCTCAACCTCTTTCTCTAGCTTGTGTTCTCTCTTTCTGTCTCTCAAATAAATAAAATCTTAAAAAAAAATAGACTGATAAATTATTGAACACCACATCTGAAACTAATGGTCCTAGTGTAAGTTGGCTAATTGAATTTATATTAGAAAACAAACAACAAACAAAAAACCTCCAAACAAAAAAAGATTACAGAGCATGATAGACTTGATCCTGTCTTTGCAATAGAGCTCAATCATTTGAGATAGGTAGTCCAGAAAGGTGGTATTTAGATTTTAAACTTGAAATATATTATTAGAATGTGAATGAACAGGGACAGCGCTTATCAGGAACTGCAGTAGTCTTTCAATGTGAGCATGAATTGGATTCTTACTAACCAACCCGACTGGTCCTTCTGCATTCACTTAATTCAGTAAATATTTATAGAGTGTCTTTTATTCCTTGCTATGCACCCAACGATTAGAAACAAAATAGTGAGTAAGATGGATACAGCTTTAGCCTTCAAAGCTTACACAATCTGTTGGGTAAGTCCTACATTAAATAATGCTGTTCTTACTTAACTGAGTAAAACATGGGAAATCCAGAGTGCTCTGAGGAAGATACGGCCATAAGCAAAAGATACCTTATGGGACACCTCATCTGGATGAGAGGATTTGGGAAGGACTCCCTAAGGAAGTGATGTTTACACTGAGACACCAGGGATGAATGAAAGTTAATCAGTCCAAGGCCAGTAGGAAGTCGGATTGCAAATGTTCATAAGTTACTCTTGAAACTGGTGAAAACACAGCACTGTCAAGGAACTCAAGTTTGTTCTGTCTGATCCGGAAAGAGTAAGATTTAGCTGAAGATGATTTTATTAGAAGGCTGTTTTTTTTATGATCTTTGTCCTTTTTAATGGCCAGATACACAGGCACAATCTGTGGAAGAGATTTTCATACCCTCCAGCAAGTGTATTAATTCCCAGTGACTGTAACAAAGAACATTTACCGAGTGTTTGTGCCATTACAGAGTGCTTCATGTGCGCTTTTACATTACTCTTTCCAGTGGCCCGCGAGGTGTGTGCACTTGTCCTGCTCCTCTTCCATGTGAGAAAACTGTGTTCGGAGGAGGCTCCGTGGCGCACTAGGTCTCTGACCAGTTTTGATTGGGCGGTAGGCAGTTAAGAGAATTATCATGCTCTTAACCATTAAATTCTGTCTCAAGGCACTTGGATGACGAAGTATACAGCAACTGTTATTTTTGAGTTTATCCTTAGTGCACTTACACAGTTGTGTGTTCCAGTGCCAGCTATATATTCATCTCTGTCTTGCTGTTTGGAGAGATGGACAACTGATGGCTGCATAGTATTCCATTGTGTATCGACACCACGTTTTTATCCGTTCATCTGTTGATGGACATCTAGGTTCTTTCCATAGTTTGGCTATTGTGGACATTGCTTCTATAAAAATTCGGGTGCATGTGCCCCTTCAGATCACTACATTTGTATCTTTAGGGTAAATACCCAGTAGTGCAGTTGCTGGGTTGTAGGGTAGCTCTATTTTCAACGTTTTGAGGAGCCTTGTGCTGTTTTCCAGAGTGGCTGCACCAGCTTGCATTCCCACCCACAGTGTAGGAGGGTTCCCCTTTCAGGGAGGGCACTTGTGATGTGCGCTGGGTATTGTAGGTAAGTGGTGAACCACTAAATTCTACTCCTGAAACTAAAACTACATTACATGTTAACTAACTTGAACTTAAATAAAATCTTGGAAGAAAATATAAATAAGTAAATAAATAAAATATTTTAATGTTTAATGAGTTGTGACTTAAAGTTGATGTACAGGTAAGTTGCATGCACTGGTCTACCATCCCTCCTACCCTCCCTTTACCCCATACCAAGCTGCTGTCGGACCAGTGGTGTAGCTTTCATTTGAGGAAATGCGGCCGTTGATTATTGTTTCTGAGAAGTCAGTCATTTCATAGTACTGGTGTTCTCAGTCGCATATACCTTGTTTAGTCTTGCCCAGTGTCACCCTGAGTAGTTATGCTATTTGTGTCTGAAGCATTTTCTTTCCACTGCCTTGCTGAGAGCCACTACCCCCACTCTCCTGGTGCTTTCTCACGCAGTCAGCCAAGAATGCTCTTCAGGGAGATTGATACGTACACACTCGTACACCATGCCAGTCAGCTAGAAAGGAATTGGTGAAAATCCTTTGATGTTTTGAGAGATAGTGTAAACATCATTACAGCTTGTGAGGACAAATTAATAATTTAATGAGTATTGCTGTAAGAAGTCACGTTGTGAATTCAGGGACTTAGACGGTGGTGTCAGGCGCCGTGGCGGGCTCATGATGCTGGACTCTTGTCTTTTCAGTGATGTGATGCTACAGGGACCGGTAGGATACTGGGTCACTAATTGAGCCCCTTTCTGGAATGTGCTCGTGAGTATGTGCACATACCCCCGGTGCACAGAGCGTCATCCTGGGTGTGCCTGACCCCTCACGTATGTGCGCATAATTTTGAAAAGGAATCCTAGTGTACATCTGTGATGTAATCCACGCCTTCCTCTTTTCTTAAATTTTTGCAAACCTCCCTCCCTATTTAGGATTTGTTCAGGTCAGTGAAATAAACAGGGTTTTTGTTTGTTTGTTTGTTTGTTTGCTAGGTATAACCTTTGGGTTATGAAGGCTAACTTTTTTTTTCTTTACTTTTTTTTTAAGGTGTATTTAGTTGAATAACTTCTAGGGGCATAAATAACAAATGATAAATTAATGGTTGAATTATGACTCAGTGTGGCCATAGCTGATCAAGGGTGATTCTTTTATTTTATTTATTTATTTGACAGAGAGAGAGAAAACACAAGTAGGCAGAGAGGCAGGCAGAGAGAGAGGGGGAAGCAGGCTCCCTGGTGGCTGGATCCCAGGACCCTGAGATCATGACCTGAGCTGAAGGCAGAGGCTTAACTCACTGAGCCACCCAGGTACCCCTCAAAGGGTGATTCTTAAGTTGAACAGAGAGGCCCAGTGAAGTCAGCAGAGGGGCAATTTCTACCTTGTCTTATAAAACTGGAAAATACTGACATGGCTGCAGGTTTCAGTTCTTCAAAACTAACAGAACCTGCCCTTCTTTTCCCTAAAGAGTTTATTTATTTGAGAGAGACCAGGGCAGGGGGTGGGGATAGGTTGTTAGAGGAAGAGAGAGAAGACGACCCGCTGAATAGGGAGCCCTGACACTTGGGGCTCCATCCCACAATCTCAGATCACAACCGGAGCCTAAACCAAGAGTTGAATGGTCAACCGACTGAGCCACAGAGGTGCCCCGGCCTTTTTTTAATCTAACAGTTGTTAATAAATAGCCTTCCACATCTTATGTGATCCTCTTTCAGTGGTTACACAGTGTTTTACTGTATAGGTGGACCAGCCAATTTACTTGATCTCTTTTGATGTTAGGTTTTTTCCCATAGTTATAAGCATCCATCTATAGTGATTTTTTTTTTTTTTTAAGATTTTAAATATTCTCTCTACCCAACATGGTGCTCAAGCTCACAGCCTCAAGTTTGAGGTGCATGTTCCACCCACTGAGCCAGCCAGGCATCCCTATAATTTTTTTTTTAAATATAAATTCTTAGGAATAAGAATTATAGGATTAAAAAAATTACAGCTTTAAAAATTTTGGATATGTTGCCCTTGTGTATTTTTACCTACAGTATGAATTTTATCTGCAGTATTTAATAGTATCAGTTTCCCCCACAAGCTCTTTTAAATTTTTGCTATGTTGATAGATGGAAATATCTATCAACATATTTTCATTTTCATACTTTCACCGTATGTTGGGCATCTTCTAAAAATTTATTTCTGTATATTTTTCAGATGTAAAACAATGAGGTTTTGTTGTTGTTTTTGCTGTATTGCACTGATTCCAGCCTTTCAGAATATTTGTGATTTTCCTGAAAATTTATAATTTAAATACTCTTTTCATGAATACCTTCCCTTTATTCCTTCTAATAATTCTTACCTGTCTATTGAGAAGTAGTTTAGGGATGAGAGAAGCAATTGGGTTACGGGCCCGGAACTCTTCAGCTGCCTTATCGCCTTCCCCTTTTCCCCAGACTTTCAGAGTCCTTTTTCTCTGTTTCTGTACATCCTATTCAGCCATCTAAGGTAGCACTTTAAAGTATTGGTGCACTTGTTTCCTTTTTTCGGAATAGCCTGAGCTCTGTGAGGTTAAGGACTGCATTTTATCCATGACGTTTAACACGGGCTTCCTATGTTTTTGGCGCTTAACAAGGATGTGTTTATTACTTGTTTCCTGCTTCTACAGAATTAATTTTACATCTGTTACACCAAACAGCATCTTAAACACTGACCTGTATCAGCTCCCTAATGAGATGAAGCAAAGACAAAAGCATCACCCGAGAAGCCGCACCAACGCTTAAAGTCTTCGCGCTTTATTGCAGTTTGACCTCCGTAATTTGGCCGCGGAGGCGGCTGGTTTTAGCGCGGAGCAAGCGGGCAGAGCCCCCTGCTTCCTTGGCTGAGCACTGCGCAGACCCGACGGGTGTTGCGGGGGAGCTGAAGAGCGCGGGAGCTGAAGAGCGCGGGCCGTCCCCGGGCTGCGCGTGTCCGGGAACCCGCGCGTGTCCGGGAACCCGCGCGTGTCCGGGAACCCGCACGTGTCCGGGAACCCGCGCGTGTCCGGGAACCCACCCGTGTCCGGGAACGCGCACGTGTCCGGGAACGCGCACGTGTCCGGGAACGCGCACGTGTCCGGGAACCCACCCGTGTCTGGGAACGCGCACGTGTCCGGGAACCCGCGCGTGTCCGGGAACGCGCACGGGCCAGCCCTCGCGTCCCCCGATGGAGGGGGACTGGTCTGCTGGTGCACAGGGGTGGCAGCGTTTCTTCCCACAGCTTAATGGAGTGGACCAGAGGGGACAGCCCCTGAGAGCTTGTGTGTGGAGTCCTCACCCACCCAGGAAGAGCTGGGGGCCCTCCGAGCCGCGTAGCGAGGTCCAGCTCGCTCCTGGGCACCCCCGAAGGCTTGGGGCCGATTCGGCTGGCTCACGGGGTGCTGGCCGGGCCTGCGGGGGGGCGGTCCTTAGGGACTGGGCTTCTGCGGCCGCGGTGCCCGCCAGCCCTCGGACGGTGCCCGGCGGGCCGGGCCGGAGTGCGGGAGCGCCCCCCCCCCCCCCCCCCCGCGCCTCCAGCGCCCAGGCCGCGCGGCCTCCGCTGCTGCCTCTCCCCCCCCCCCCCCCCCGCAAGTGCTGATGGACGGGAATTTGGTTTTCCCGTTTTCTTCGGTTAGCGCACGTCTAGTGCAAGACGGGAACGAGTTTGTATTCCTGAGAGAGCCCGGGCTTATCACCAAATGAAAAAAGTCATGGCCCATGTAATCTAAAATTAGTGATTATGAATTTTTTATTTCATTTCCTAAAGCATTGGTGTTCGTCTTATAGATCAAATATTTAAAATTATGAAACTTTGAGTAAAATTGACTTTCCAGGGAGATCCAGCACGTACGTGTATCTGCTCTCTCCGCCGTCCTTGGCACAGATTTCCTTCCCACCGTGGGAAGCTCGAGGGAAGGGAGCAGAGCTCTGTCTCTGGACCGGCCAGATCCGCGGTGGAGTCTGTTTCCTGTCTGTGGGCCAGCGGGCTAGTTACTTCGCCTCTTTGTAGTAATCTGCAGAATAATTTATTTCGTGGCGTGCCTGGGTGGTTCAGATGATTTAGTATGTGCCTTCGGCCCGGGCCTGGGATGGAACCCCGGATCGGGCTCCCTGCTGGGTGGGGAGTTTGCTTCTCCCTCTACTGCTCCCCCTGCTTGTGCTCTGTCTCTCTATCTCAAATGAATGAATAAAATCTTAAAAGAATAATTTATTTCATTTAGCAACTTTATTCGTAGCATATATTTTCTGAATGTTTACTGTTTGCAAGGCAGTTTTCTTTCTGAGTTTGTGATAATGGCCGTGGTGCTTGCTTTTATGGGGTATCCCATGTGCCAAGGTTCTCTTGTCTGTGACTGTTACACATTTGCCCTCTTTCCCTGGGACTGTAGCTCACTTCCCTTGCACATAGCAGCGCTTTGGTGACAGCCAGATCTTACTTGTATGCAGACTAACACATTGTTTAAAAGAAATAGTGCATTTTTGAAAGAGTAAAAAATGATCAGCAGAAACATCTACCTGTTTTAAGTGATTTCTCCTTGACCCTTGTATGGTAGTCTGTAAATGCTAGCTGTATTTATCATCTTGGCAGTCAGATGCTGCATTTTTCTAGCCATCTATTAGCTGTTCCGTCAGAGGGGACAGTTGCAGTCTGGGTAGGGACTGGTCAGTGGCACTGTGATCTTAGAGAGCACAGTCATACCTTACCCTTGTACAGAATGTTCCTTTTAGCACAGAGAAAGTAGAGTGAGCATAAATTTTTACTCTGTGTGCTCTTAGTTTAATTTTTTTGATCAGATATTTGGGAGGGGAAAGTAAGGGAGGAATGGAAAGATAATGCTGTTTGGACAGTATAAGAATTCATTTAGACACAACGTACTTGATGGAACTCAACCTAAAATCTTTCCAGTGCTGGATTGAACTGAGGTCTAACTTGTGAGCAAAGACCGGGTTCTCTAAGACATGGGTGGAAAGAAATACAAAGAAGCTGACCATTAGGAATATAACTTAACTTCTGAGTGAAGATAGCTCAGTGGTGTTCTGTGTGAACCGAAATTGACATACAGCAGTGACAACATTGTAAAGTCTCTCGGTGCCCAGGAATGATGACAGCGGCCTTGAAGGAGAGAGGCCACCCAGCAAGAACATGATCATGCTTGTTGTGGTGTTTACACATCTATGGAGATGATGCTGGGTTGTTTAGAAAGCCTAGAGGTCAGTAGTCTCAGATTTTTGCAATGCGTAGGGCTTTTCCTAATACTTGAGGGGCGGGAAAGGGCTCAGATAAGACACAACTCACGTTAACAGTCTGTTTGTATCCAGGTAGTATCCTTTTGGCCATTTTTCTTTTCTTTTCTTTTTTTTTTTTTTTAAAGATTTTATTTATTTATCAGAGAGAGAGGCGGGGGGGAGAGCGAGCACAGGCAGACAGAATGGCAGGCAGAGGCAGATGGAGAAGCAGGCTCCCCGCTGAGCAAGGAGCCCGATGTGGGACTCCATCCCAGGACGCTGGGATCATGACCTGAGCCGAACGCAGCTGCTTAACCAACTGAGCCACCCAGGCGTCCCCTTTTTGGCCATTTTTCAAATAGTTATGTTTTTTTGTCATTTTTACAGTGTTGAGTGATGCCTGTGGAACAATAAACATTTCTAAGTATCATGTATAACATTAACTATACAGTAAGTTTGGTTAAGTTTCCACAGTCATTTTTTTAATTTGTCTAATTTCATTTGTCTAATTTACATAAATAAGCCAATTATTTGGGTATTCCCTCATCTTTTCTCTGTACCCTTTTTCTTAATTTCCCTTCCTTCTTTTTCCATTTAATTGAGAGTTGGCTGTTTTTGATTTTTCAATCCATACAACCTATTCTCCAAATCCTTCCTCTCCTTTGACTTCTCATGTGACACTTTTTTCCTGACCCCTTAAATTTAGAAAGAAAATTGTTCTTATGATGCATTATGCAGACTGTCCATTTGTTTCATTTTGACCTGTCCCCACCAAATTTAAGGTGGTTTTTAAAGATTCAAAAACTAGCAAGAAATACAAAAAAAAGATGTAAAATAAAATCAAAGGCCCAATATAAAAATCAAATATTTGCTTTCAGTGGAGCATAAATACTTCTCTAAACTTCATATTAGGTGGTGCAAATAAATTTATGCCCATAACATATAAAAGCAAACACGCTTTTGTTTTAAGGAAAGTGCAGTTCCTTGACACTAAGATTAGAAGGAAGTTTCTCCTCAGAGGCTCTACAGACAGGCTGGCATTGTGTGGAATGAGCCCTGGCCGCACTGCAGTGTGCTGTGGGCGCACCAGTGGATTTCATGGCACCCCTCTCTGTAGGCCAAACGGAGCACCTGGGGGACCTCAAGTAGAGGCCCTTCTGGGTGGAGAGGTGAGGACCATTCGAAACTGAGTCTGAGCTAAAAGAGGAAGAGATTTTGGACTATTGAGAAGGATAGAGGTAGTGCATATCCTTTAGTCAATCTTCTATCAATATTCCTTCTCTGAACTTTTGGTTGAGGAACAGAGTATGTATCTATGTTCACGCTAGTGCAGGAGAATTGGCAGTAAGTTTTTTCAGAATAAATATGAAGCTGCACTGTGTTTGAAATTCTGTTTGTTGGTGCTTCCTATCGGAGGTGGAGAGAGAGAAGGTGGTCTTGCTCAGGAAGATTAGGCGACTACTCAGGCGGCCCCTCAAAGGGTGTTACTACGTTGGCAGGCTCATTGGCAGGCCTGCTTCTCACAAACTCAATTCGATTACCAAACTTGCAGATAACTGAGTTCAAGGGAACTGTTGCTAACCAAATATGGGATCAGACAGAAATAGAAACAATGCTTGTTTGTGCGAACCTGTCCTAAGAAATGTACTTGCATGGTAGACGAGAATCCTTGACTGTTCAGCAGTACGCATTCGTGCTTTAGGAGAAGCCAAATTATAATCAGAAGAGTTGCTTAATGACTCTTCCTTGGTCAAGGCCAAGAAAATGAGTTAATTGTGCTAATGGTCAGGACATACCTTTTCTGCTCGCTAAAGTATATTTTGCCCTGAACAGTCCTGGGCACCTCCTGAAAATTTTTGTTTTCTAGGCTTCCCTTTCCTATTCTTAATCTAGGAACTGTCCTCTAAAAACACTGTTTGCTACTGACAGAGAAACCTTGGTTAAGTAGGCTACTTAAAAGGTGTTATAAATAAGGGAAGAGTGTGATATTTGATATTCGGATTATGTGTGAATTTCACCTCCTCATTTTGTTCTTGTTTGCCAACCTGTTAAGGCGTAGTTAGCTCTCAGTTAATAAATACGGCTATCTTGCACAGTTTTCACTGCTTTGCCAGTGTAAAAGAACATATCTTAAAGTGCTGCCTGTAGGCAGCAGTTCAGATGGTAATTTTAATGCATATGACAGGTGTACACATGCATATTAAATTGCTCTGGTGGCTTAATGGTTATATTTTGGCATTGTAGTCAAATTGATACTCCTATCCCGCCTTTCTTCTTATGTTCATTCTGGCAGGTGTTGGGAGTGCTAGAAGCAGAATACATAGCCCCTTGAACAACAATATGCTTTGAAAGTGATCACTTTAATGCAGACATGAAAATTACTTGTCAGCATGAAACCAGGGTTTAGGGGCCTGGAATGATTGAAATTCATTAGGTGGAGGGCCCGGTGGTATTTAGGACAGTTGGCTGTTTGAAAAAAGAGATTGTGTGTCAGGATCATTCCTTATGCCATACACAAAAATGAGCTCTGGAGCGATTAAAGATTTAAATGTTTAAAGAAAAACTCAAAAAAGTACTAGGACGAAAGTAGGAATAATTTTACTTTAGTTTTAGAAATGGAAAGCCTTTCTGACATGACACACAACTCATAATAAGATTTGATAGGTTTAATTGTGTAAAAATATGTGAGGTTCTACCTGCCAAAAGAATCTACAGATATAAATAAACTATGTAATATGTGGAGAAAATACTAGCAGCCTATATGATAGAGTTAATTTTTTCTTAATATGTTAAATACTTTTAGACATCCAAAACAAATGACAAGTATCTCAGTAGAAGAATGGTCAAAAGTATGAATAGGCAATCGCTTAGGGCTGTGAACAAATTTTTGAGCCCTGATGAAGATTCTCCGCCACAAAGACAGAACCTCCTTCAAGTTAGGAAGATAAAAACTGAAATGAAAGATGCTTTCGGTGGGGTAATGGGGAAGTTAACATGTTAGCTGGGAGAAGAGAGTCGAAATCGATTTGGCAATTACGTAGAGGTGATTTATGAGTGTCTTTTATATACTAGGTAACTTCATTACTTTAAAGGAGGAAAAAATATTTAAAAGCAGGAAGTAGCTCAGTAGTGAGGGGATTCCTGCTACTCCTGCCCTGCTGTGTGGGACGGCAGGCGGGTGATTTGTTAGGCCCGCCCCGGCTTGTGTGGTGATCATTAGTTTGTTCCAAGACAAGCGTCTCACAGGTGATTGAAAGTCATCTGTTGTGTTAACTCACTTTTCCTTGTGCTCCCGCACAAACATGAATAAACGCGTCCAGCGTCCTGATGAAGGTACCGTTTTGTGGTGGTTTGAAGCCGCACCCGAATTTTTTAGCATTATGGGAATTTCCATTCTGATTCAGAACTGAACTCTGGAACTTGTGAGTTCAGGGACTCCTTGTTTTGTAATGAAGTTGTCACCCAGGAGATAGAGTTAGCCAGCAGTCTCCTTCTGTCCTGTTTCTCATGGCCGCAGAAAGCCGTGACCTCCACCCGGCCGCTTCCTCTCTGAGACCTCCTTGTCTTCTCCAGGCACGACTGCAGATGGTCTACAGAATCTTTTCTCTGGTGCCGGGTGAAATAACTCCCCTGTCTATCTATCTGTCTGTCTGTCTAGATATTTATTTACGAAGATTTTATTTATTTGACAGAGACACAGCGAGAGAGGGAACACAGCAGAGGGAATGGGAGAGGGAGAAGCAGGCTTCCCACAGAGCAGGAGCCCAATATGGGGCTCAATTCCAGGACCCTGGGATCCTGACCTGAGCTGAAGGCAGACGCTTAACGACTGAGCCACGCAGGCGCCCCGAAATAACTCCTTTAAAAAGGAGTAAGAAATCTCCTGTTTCTAAGTACAGCTGGCTTGTAGACGTAGTGGTATCAGCAAAGTTAATTGAGCGGAGGCAGTGATGCTGTTACAAGGATTTTAAAGCAAGATTTGCTATAGGTAAATAAGTTAACAGCAAGTTTTTTTGCTTGAGCTGAAAAATTAATTAACAATCTCAACTGGTGGTATTAGCCTCACAGAATTGTTCTGTGTTGTATAAAATAATTTATCACGGTTGTTTTTAGCTCATGTGCCAGCCACTGTTTTCTGTTTATTGCCTCATTTAATCCTACTTCAGCACTACCACATGTATACTGTTTTCTGTGTTTTAGAGATGTGGAAACTGAAGCACAGGGAAGTTACGTAATTTTCCAGTGTTAACTGGGAATTGATGAACTTAAGTTTAAAATAATTTGAGAGTATTGCTTCCAGTTTTAAGCTAACTTTGCTTGACTTCCTTATTTGATTGTTTAAGGAAGATATTAACAGCAGAAAATCTGTTACTGTCGATTGCTTTTCAAGATTTGGAAATCTGTTGAGTGGTAAAATATTTTTAGGGACAGTCGTACATTGAAGGGCTGCTTACTCTTTTGCACTTGTGGACACTTGTACTGTGGACATTAATTGTGGCTGGAAAGTAAGAACCAGCTTTAACACTTTTAGTTTGGGGCATTGAGGTTTCAGTTCGGAGCTGTTCAGCCTATCTGGTCACCGTCGGAGTAAGTGCCATGAATGCAGCTTTCAGCACTACACAGGGTGATAGAAACAACAGGACAGGGGCGCCTGGGTGGCTCAGGGGATTAAGCCGCTGCCTTCATCTCAGGTCATGATCTCAGGGTCCTGGGATTGAGCCCCGCATCGGGCTCTCTGCTCAGCGGAGAGCCTGCTTCCTCCTCTCTCTCTCTGCCTGCCTCTCTGCCTACTTGTGGTCTCTCTCTGTCAAATAAATAAAATCTTAAGAAAAAAAAAAAAAAGAAACAACAGGACATGGATGTCTTTGAAAAGTATGTGTGTTCAGCTTTCTGGTCTGGACCTTGGAAGAGCTGTTTGCCCTTGATGATTCTGAAAGACGGTTAACGTTAGTATTTGAAAAACAGAATGAAAAGCTCCTGGTGGGGGCACCTGGGTGGCTCAGTGGGTTAAGCCTCTGCCTTCTGCTCAGGTCATGATCCCAGAATCCTGGGATCGAGCCCCGCATCAGGCTCTCTGCTCAGCAGGGAGTCTGCTTCCCCCCCTCTCTCTGCCTGCCTCTCTGCCTACTTGTGATCTCTGTCTGTCAAAAAAATAAAATAAAATCTTAAAAAAAAGCTCCTGGTGTAAGAACCCAAATCACAGAACTTTCTTACACTGGGGTTATGTTGAAACAGTAAATGCTTAAGTCTATCCCACAGGATGGTCTGGGCTCTAGAATTGACTGATTTTGTCCTGAGGTAGATGAGAAAAGCAAATGGATGCTTTTTTCCTGTAGCTTAACTTTTACTTATGTACCTTTTATGTAAACTTAATCCAGATCAGGAGCCACAACTTAACTGATGTATGTGGACCCAACTTTGCATATTTGGAATTGTTACTTGTTTTCATTAGCAGAGTAACCAAAAAAATGAAATATCTTCATGAGTTTGTACTAATTGTTTTGCTGTGAAATGAAACTCAGATGTAGTAATATATTTATGATTCTTGCTTTGGATAGGATAAATATATCTCTACATGAATAAACAATTCAGAAAATGGTATATCAGTCCTGCTTATTAATATGCAAACATAATGAGTATATTCTCTCTCTCTCTCTTTCTCTCTCATTCTTTAGTCTCCCAGAATGAGTGCTTTTTTTCTTTGAGTTGAATCTTGAGGAATTTTCTGAGTTGATCCTTTATTCTTGACTGCCTCTATGTAACTTACAATCCCTGCTTCTGCTTTTGTCTCTACTTTGTATTTTAACGTGAAGCATTATTTTATGGTAATTAAGAATACTGGCCCAAGAATCTGACAAATTGATGTTTGAATACCTCACCAGTAACTTTCTTTCTTTAGCAGATATTTCATGCTTATTATGTGTCAGACATTATTTTAAGCACCTAAAAGAAAGAAAAAAACTAGGCTCTGAGAATTTACCTGTAAAAATCCTTCCTTACATACCTATGTTTAGGATTAAATGTAATAATGTACATAAATTGCTGAGCACATTGCCTAGTAATTGGAATCCAAAAATTTTTCCTACCCCAGAACCTATTAATTTATATAAGCTCTTTCTTCTTACTATTTTCAGATCTTATGATGACTTGGAACCTCCTGATAAAAACGCAAGTGTAAACAAGTGCTATAATTTTTAATGTGTCATACAAAGTTGCAAACATACAAAGCAAATGATTATCCATATTTAAAAAAAACTCCTTTGATTATAAAATGTTATAAACTGTGGAAGACAAAATTTTTCAATAGCAAATAAAACAAAGCCAACAACATGTTTAGTGTTACATAATTTTTATTCTTTTCAAAGTGGGTTTTATTTTCCATTTTATTTTTTTTTTAAAGATTTATTCCAGGGGTGCCTGGGTGGTTCAGTCAGTTGGGCGTCTGCCGTCAGCTCAGCTCAGGCCATGATCCTAGGGCCCTTCCTGGGATTGAGCCCTGAGTCGGCCCCGCTGGCTCAGTGGAGAGCCTGCTTCTCCCTCTCCCTCTGACCCCGGCCTCCTGTTTGTGCACTCTCTCTCTCTCTCTCAAGTAAATAAATAAGATCTTAAAAAGAAAAAAAAGATTTATTCCAGAGAGAGACAGCAAGTGTGCATGTATGAGTGGGAGGAGGGGCAGAGGGAGAGTAACAGATTCCCTTCTAGGCCCAGACGGGAATCTGCTTCTCTCTCAAACGAATAGATAAAGTCTTAAGGAGAAAAAAAAAAAGACTAGAGAGTGTACTGTGGACCTTTGAAAACCCTGTGGGCTAGGTGCCTAGCCCTCCCCCTCCCCCAATAATTTTGCCTCCCCCCAAACTTAACTACTAGTAGCCTACCTGTTGACTGGAAGCCTCATTGAAAATATAAACAGTTGATTGACGTGTATTTTATATGATATGTGTATTATATGCTGTATTTTCAGAATAAAATAAGCTAGAGAAAAGAAAATTATAGGGAAGAGAAAACACATTTACAGAACCATACGGATATTTATTGAGAAAAACTCTGCATATGGGTGGGCCGGGCCAGGACAGGAGTGAGGGAGCTCGGCTGGGGAATAGCAATGTTCTGCAGCCACTGGTGGCCTCGGCTCAGCAGGGGCAGCTGCAGGGCAGCCTGACGGACAAGGGCTCCCAGACAGCCCCATCTGCCTGGAGGGATACCACTAGCACATGGCCACTGGCAGCTTCGGCTGCACATTAACGTGTTGGCTTCTGGGAGACCTCCAGACTGGGTACCACACCGCGCAGGGATTGATGCCTTGCTGGAAGGGGCGCCAGGTCCACAGCTACCCTGTTCCACAGCAGGGAGGACTGGGGTGGGGAGTGGGGCTCTCCTACTCAATGCAAACCCTTCCCCTGGGCTCATTCCTCCAAGTCAGCCCAGCATCTTGCCCACCAGCCACTTAGCACATGGGGGCTCCCAGGAGATGCTGATGGCCTCCCCAGTACTTAGAGGGCAGCAGGTGTGATCCCTCTACTAGGTGCCTAAGAGTCAGCCCTGTGGAGACAAGCGGGCACTTGTAAACAAATGCCATGTGTTTTTGCTGTCAGCTCTTCCAAACAAACAAAAATCCGTGTGAAAGTGGATCCACTCAGTTCAAAGCCATGTTGTTCAAGGGTCAAGAAAGGAGTGTTGGACAGAAGTCATAGCCGTTGTAGCCTAATTACAGAAGTGCTATCCCATTTTTTTTTTTTAAGATTTTATTTATTTATTTGACAGACCGAGATCACAAGTAGGCAGAGAGGCAGGCAGAGAGAGAAAGAGGAGGAAGCAGGTTTCCGGCCAAGCAGAGAGCCCGATGCGGGGCTCGATCCCAGGACTCTGGGATCATGACCCGAGCCGAAGGCAGAGGCTTTAACCCACTGAGCCCCCCAGGCGCCCCATCCCATCTCTTTTGCACTGTTGTGTTAGAAGCAGATCACTTGGTGCAGTTCACACGCCAAGGGGTGGGGGATACACAAAGGCACCAGGAGCAGGATTTGGGCTCATTTGGGGCCAGCTTAGAAATCTGTCTACCATGGAAGCGTCAATAATTTTTAAGGGTGTAAAGGGGCCCTAAAATTAAAAAAAGTTAGAGTACTGCTAATCTAGACATTCTTTTTTTTTTTTTTTTTTTTTTTATTTATTTGACAGAGAGAAATCACAAGTAGGCAGTAGGCAGAGAGGCAGGCAGAGAGAGAGAGAGAGAGGAGGAAGCAGGCTCCCTGCTGAGCAGAGAGCCCGATGCGGGACTCGATCCCAGGACCCTGAGATCATGACCCGAGCCGAAGGCAGCGGCTTAACCACTGAGCCACCCAGGCGCCCTAATCTAGACATTCTAAATTGATAGACTATGTCTGGGAAATAATCCCTTCCATAAAATGTATTTTTGGGGAGTCCGATCTTGGGCCTGCTGAGTGAAAATGAAATGAGGAAAGCCTCTGATTTTTATGTATGTCATTTTCTGAAGAGAGGGATGAATAAGTATTACATATTTTACATAGCGGTTTTCTAGCAACATCTTTTAGGAAAGGACACAGCGTAACAGGAAGAATAGCAGATGTTGTAAAAGCCGGAACATCTCTGAAATTTGTCATACCGGCTTTGAGAACACAAAGCGCAATTTTGTCCCAGTCACTGACACTTCATGTCATTGGTAGGAGGAGAGAATGCAGTTAATTAGGGTACCTGACCGACAGAGGAGAAATAGCATCTAACCAACATTTGTGTTATCCTGAGAAGCCAGAGTGCTTGCGTTCTCAGCCAGATTTTGAAGAGGTTCCACTCCCCAGTTGCCACTGTTATTTCAGTGGTCTTAATCTCTAGGGACAAAAATGTTATCTGGTAAATGGGGCCATTTGTTTTCGGACTTCAAAATGTCTTAAGATGCTCTGCATTGGGGTAGAGAGAGAATGAATTACCAAAGCTGTGATGAATCTTGCCATTTAAAAAGGAATGGATGTGAATGATCTTGTTCAGTCTAAGTGACGGATACACACAGTTTCACAATAAAATCTTACCACAATTTTTAGAAATTATTTGGATCCTATAATGGATTTTAGCCATACTGGAATTTGTCTGGAACATTTTAGCAACCATTTAAAAATTATTACCCCAAATTCCTTCTCTTTGAGAATTGAGTTCAAGAGTTGCATGCTCTTCTGACTGAGGGGGCCAGCTAGGAACCCCTGGAAAGATCTTTAAAATGTTTATGACTCTTGGTCTGGAGATGGTAAGTTTGAGCCCCACAATGGGTGTCGTGATTACTTAAAAATAAAATCTTTAAAAAATGTTTTTCATTTCAGAATATGAAATATAGTTAGATTTTTGGTTTGGGAAAGCCCTCTAATGACACTGCTAATGTACCTCAGTTATAGCAAAGGACAGAACTTGGTTTGTTTTTCTCGGGCTTACTACCCAGTTCATGTATCCTTTCTAGAGTATATGTAAGAAATAGAAGAAGATTAAAACAAGCATAAATTAGAATGTAAGTATGTAGTTATTAAACTAACGCATAATTTGGTACTAAGAATCCTACTGGCTAGAGCGAAGAAAAAAATGTTCGAAGTTCTGAACTTTGCTTGGGGAGGCTGGGAGTCAGGGTACAGTAGCGTTGTATTCCTCAAGAAAAGCAAAACTTTTTTCAGACATTTAGAATCTAAAAGGTATTTCTTGGCCCCTGGGTGGCTCAGTGGGTTGAATGCCTGCCTTGAGCTCAGGTCATGATCTCAGGGTCCTGGGATCGAGCCTGGCATCAGGCTCCCTGCTTAGTGGGTTAAAATTTGAATTAAAGTAACCTTATGAAGATAGGTACTGGTATCACTGCTGTGGTTTGTAGACGAGGAAATGGGCTTGAGGAGCTGGGGTCATCCAGCTACCAGGAGGCAGAGCCAGGGTACAGACCCTTGACTTTGATCGCTCTAGCCGCACGTGGCGCCACGTAACCATGGCACCTCCCTGATGAGAGTTGTTGGGGGAAGCAGTGCCTAAAATTTGTTTAATAAAGAATAAATAGAAGAAAATGTCTAGACTTTTTAGATCTGGAAGAGATCTAAGACTCTTCTCCCTTATTTAGAGAAGAGTTAAATTTCTTGACCCAAGGTCTTATAGTTAAAAGAGGACTCCAGATTTTAGATTTCCAAGTAAAATGTGTTTGCTTTTATTTAGTGACTTTTTAAAAATATTGAAATTTAGTGATTTCTGTATCTCCTAGCACTATGTGGAAAACAAGAAGACCCAATTTTTAATTTCCCTTTTGCTTTCCTGTTGATAGTTTCTTCTGTCAAGAGTTTTGTCTGTTTTTCATGGGCTAATAAAAATCAGGTATTGCTTCTTTTTACAAAATTTTTTTTAAAGATTATATTTATTTATTTGACAGAGAGAGATCACAAGTGGCAGAGTGACAGGCAGGGAGAGAAGGAGAAGCAGGCTCCCTGCTGAGCAGAGAGCCAGATGCGGGTCTCCATCCAGCATCCCAAGACCTGGAGATCATGACCTGAGCTGAAGGCAGAGGCTTAACCCACTGAGCCACCCAGGCACACCTCACATCATTTTTTTGTTTTTTAAAGTATCGGGGCACCTGGGAGGCTCAGTGGGTTAAGCCTCTGCCTCCGGCTCAGGTCATGATCTCCAGGTCCTGGGATCGAGTCCTGCATCCGGCTCTCTGCTCAGCAGGGAGCCTGCTTCTTCTCTCCCTCTGCCTGCTGCTCTGTGTACTTGTGCTAGCTCTATCAAATAAAGAAATAAAATCTTTTAAAAAAATGATGTATTTATAACCTTAGTTGCCATTAGAAAATAAGTAAATTGGGTTGTGTGGGTGGCTCAGTCGGTTAAGTTTTTGACTCCTGATCTCAGCTCCAGGCTTGATCTCAGGGTGGTGGGTTCAAGCCCTGCACAGGGCTCCAAGCTGGGCATGGAGTTTACTTAAAAACAGCAACAAACCATAAGTATGTTGTTAACTGTGAACAAACGGTGCTTTAAATTTAATTCTAAATGTAACTTTGTAAGTAAATCAGGTTATATATGCATTATTCAATTTTTGTATCTCCAATTTTTAGAAAGAATTTGAATTTATAAAGGACCCCTATGAAACAGTGCATAAGTTTTAATAAATAAATTACATAAATTAATTTTCTCCTCCCAGCTTTTCCCTCTTGCAGATCTCTTCCTCTTTCCCTCTTTTTGTTTATTGTTAGAAAATTTTCTGAAAATATTACATCCCCCACTGAATTTGTTTTGAGCTATATAGTACTTGTGAGGCTTGTATTTTCTTAGTAGTTGGAACATGGGATTTTTGTAAGTTCTCTTTTTTTCCTGCCCCTAGTATGATGATCTAGGATATATACTCTACCATACAGTTAACTTCTCAGTAGGAATTCTGTTGTTGGTCAGTAATGTAAGTATAATAAATCTTTCTGACTTACTGGGAAAAAAAAGGAGCTTGGCTTCGATACTTTTTTTTACATATATATGTTGAAAAGGTGTGCTTAAAAAGTTAGCTTAAACAAAAAGTGCAGGTACGATGATTACAGCACACAATCAAACTGTTCATGTTTTGAATTGTTTGAATTTTGCTGCCTCTAGAGGTTTTTCAAGCTTTATGTAGAGAGAGAAGACAATGGACACTAGTCAGTTTCTGATCACCAGTGAGGGTGAAGTATCAATTTCTGGTAATAGAATGAACTAATATTTATGAAAAGTTGTGTGGTTGGGAGTTGTATGTTTTACTTTACAATGTATATAACAGTTTTACTTCTTTTAAACCATTATCAGATTTATTTTGGAAAGACTTAGTTGTTTGAGTAATACGTGTTTAAGCTGTTTGAGTAATGTGCTTGTATATTCTGAATTTAGAAGCATTGCAGAGATTTGTGTGTGGTGATTCTTTGCAGCACAGTGCTCTTCAAGGACTTGGGGTGGTTATATGTTTTAACTTAAGAGTTTGACTGTAGCACATTTTATAAATGATAGACATTAAGTTAGTAGATGAACTTGTTTGCTGCCTTGCATAAAACAATCCTCTAGACTAGAATAGCTGATTTATTCATTTATTTTGACATTCATTGTTACCCATCTAGTACAGTGTTCTACTGATTTACATACATCACTTATTCTTAAACCCCCTGAGCTTAAATTAGAAAAGATGGCTTCCATCCTGGAAGAACTCACAATTCAGTTTGGGGGAGGGGGAAGACAGATGTATCAGTGAAAATTATAATACCTTGTGATAAATATTGTGAGAATATAAACCCAAGCTTGCAAGTAGAAGAGACTCACTTAACGCAGGTGTTTTACAGGGAGGAGGGAGAGGAAGAGCCAGGGGAGATGTGGATCCAGAAGGCTAATAGAAATTAGGTTGGGAATATAGGGGTCAGGGAAGTCTACTGTATTGTGGACCGAAAATGAGAACATCTAACTAGCATTTTAAGTTTTTAGCCAGAAGAATAGCTAACATTCCATATAGTGCTTATTATGTGCTGGTCACCATTCCAGGTATGTTCTGTGTATTAACACCTTTCATTTTATAAATACATAGGTATTATAATTATATCCCCATTTTACGGATGAGGAAACTGAGGCACAGAAAGATGTGATAACTTGTCTAGGAAATAACATAGGTAGGAAGCTGTAGAGCTGGAAGTCAAAGTCAGCTGTCTGATTTCAGAGATTGGGCTTTTACTATGCAAGACGTTAAACCATGGGTTGCACTGGAAATAAACCCTTTTTAATTAACTTGTATTACTGAATCAAGTATATTATTTTCATAAAATGTGAAGCAATGGATCCTGTCCATTTTTTTCCACTTTGGGAGGAATCCTGGACATCTTTATCTTCTTCTTGCCTCCAAACTTGCTCCAGTTACCAACCCTTTTAAACCTCAGCGGGATCCCACTTTGTTTCGGCTCCCTTGCGTAACCAGCCTTTTCCATCTCTTTCCTTTTCTCCAAGCTGCTTCGAACATAATGTAAACTCATCAACTCCCTTCATCTGCTCTACACCTTTAAGTCCTTCCTCCACCCATTGAAATCTGGGTTCTAAAGAGAAGTTCATGGGGACACCTTCAGGATTGTGAGGACCGGCCTGTAGGGCTGTGCCTTCTGTTTTTAATTTTGCTAGCAGTGCTTGGAAGCCCAAAGTGTATGAGTGGAGAAGACAGATGGAATCTGACAGGCCTAGGAGCTTTGTTGGGATGTACAGCAGAATGACAAGGAAGCAAGGGAGTGGAAAATAGCGATAAGAAAGCCATTAATGGACCTTATGGTCTCCGTGGAATTGATATGGAACTGAAGAAAGGAGCCAATTAATGGTCTCAGGAAACAGGAGGGCAGGAGGTTTGCCTAACTAACTTGTTGAGTTGGGGGCTAGTAGATCTGTAGTGGGACTGAGGGAGTGACAGATCCAAGAGGAGTGGGGTTGCATTGCTAGAGTTTAAGGTGTTAGAGAAAGAAGAGCTCGGTGGTGGGGAGGGGGGTTCAGGATCTGGCTATAGGTGTGAACAGTTATTTCAGTGGAAGATACTCCTAACTATAGTATCATAAGTAAAGGAACTCCTAACTAAAGGAACAGTTATTTAAGTGGAAAATACTCATCCCCTCTGGTGCAAAGAGGCCTTGTGTGTTCAGTGAGCACTGTGATGAGAATGAATGCAGAGTTTGCAAAAATGCTTTCTATTATCTCTGCCCCTTGCTCGCTGTTAGATGAAGATACTCATTTTATTAATGGGGATGTGTTTACTTTTGTAATTGAAATATTAATTTTGTTTGCATAAAATAATGCAAAGGCTTTAGTGACAAGGAACATTATTTGTATGATCAGATTGTTGTATGTGTCTTCTTTTTGGTATATTTCCTAGCATAGCAGTATTTGACCTTGACTATCATTCTGGGCGATCTGTTCTGGCATTTTCTTTCCAAAAATCAAAGAAGGGAAAAGGATTTGAGATGAAGATGTGGATGGACACTCATCTTTACTAGTTCAGAGTGTTTGAATTATGCTGATAGTTTTGGGGAATGTTCACCTGGGTCGGGTAGAAAGAAGGCAATAATCATGGTTTGGGAAATACCGTTGTTTTCTTTTTGTTGTTCTTGTTTATAGGTTTTATCAGAATTTAAATTATGGTGTTTAAATTTTAGTAAAAATGGAAAATGATGCTTAATAGTACTTTTGTATTTGATGATGTCACCACAGGAACATCAGGGGAAAAAATGTAATCTTCTGTTTGAGAGAATTAGTTCATTGTCAGCCTCCCCCCAAAAGAATACGACTTTGGGGCTAAACATTGATGTACACAAGCAACAAAGGTAGTAGTACAGTCTGTTGGTTTTCTATGAGCTTTGGGCATAACTGTACCTTTAGTGGACTCTGGAAGCCCCCCCCCCCATTATTTAAGTCAACAGAGTGGATCAGACAGACTCTAAAGCATGGTTTCTTGTAACCTCATAAACAGAGGAAATCTAAGTGCCTGGAATATATTATGTGCTTCAGTTTTCTGGTGTTATTTTAAAAATATATCTTAATAACACCCTGTCTACTTTTATTGTAAGTTATTTTATTTCTTCAAATTTTGTTACCTTTCCTACTTATGTTTAGATTAGATTAAAAATGGTACACATACAAAGACTTTATTTTGCTAAGATTCTGTAAAAATAATTGTTATTGTAGTAGCTTCAGAACTGTGTCCCTTAGGAGATCAGTAAAGATGTATAACCAACTCAACAGTTTCAGGTAATAGATTGATGTGTGTATGAAAGAGCGACCTATTTTAAGAAAATCTCATGAGCAGACTACGAGGTTTTTAGCTTTAAAACTAATCTTGGATTCATTTGTCCCTCAGAAAATTAGAGCCAATATTTATCAGTATTTTCCTGAGTATGGAGAGAAAAGAGTTTAGAGAGAGAGTTTTAACTAATATTAGTGGGAAATTTTAATTTGATTTTTTTTTAAGATCTTATTTATTTATTTGATAGACAGAGATCACAAGTAGGCAGAGAGGCAGGCAGAGAGAGAGAGAGAGGAGGAAGCAGGCTCCCTGCTGAGCAGAGAGTCCGATGTGGGCCTCCAGGACCCTGGGATCATGTCCTGAGCCAAAGGCAGAGGCTTAACCTACTGAGCCACCCAAGCGCCCCTAATTTTGATTTTCTTTCATGTTTTCTCCATATCAGGTACTAGGAAAATAACATTTTTCCATTAAAAGGTCATACCTTTTAAAAGTTCCCCTGATTTGACAGCCTGAGCTTGTGTCCTGACCATAGGATGTTTCCTGCTTGACATAATAGGCTTTGCAGAGTGAGTGAAGACACCCTACCATTTTTGTCATCACTGAATATATGGTGTGACAGGCTTCATGATGTATAGTGTAAAATGATTTTCTGTATTTTGTCATTCAGAGACAAGGATGGGAGAATAGATATGACATAAGATAATATTAAACTTTTCCTGTTTCTTCTGGATACACTGATTATTTAAGTCAGATGTATTTCTTTTCTAAGGGTTGGCAATTTTCTCCATTTTTTAAATGTGTTTTCTTATCTTTTTATGTCATAACAAGATCCCTCTGGATGCTTCTACAAATAAAGGCCATCCTGTTTGCTATTAGGATTATCTGAACAGATCTCCAGAGAGTCTATATTTAGAACCAGTAGTTCAGGTTTCATGTGTTATGTCTTTGCAAATGAGGAGAAGCACAGATGTTTGCAGTTTCTTCATAGAATATACCCGCAAAACAGCAGTCCCCACCAAATCTTCCCTGAAAGACTTGAGGAATTCAAGTGCGCTTTTCCAAAGTGCTATCCAAATTTAATTCCTGTATAGTTTTCCATATTGAAGAAGCCCATGCAGGAATGGCTAATAATGAAATTTTGTAGGGGGACCTGAGATCCCCAGATCTGTTTCCAGTGTTAGTTTTTTCTCACCGTGAAGGGGAGCTAGCACCATAATAAATTCCATTGTTGATAATTTGAGAGCACTAACCAGATAATTATCTGTATTCTGTGTAATTGTGTAGTTAAGTTGCAGCTTTAAAAAAAATTTTTTTTTTTATCAACGTATAATGTATTATTAGCCCCAGGGGTACAGGTCTGTGCATCGCCAGGTTTACACACTTCACAGCACTCACCATAGCACATACCCTCACCAAGGTCCATAACCCCACCACCCGCTCCCGACCCCTCTCCCCCAGCAACCCTCAGTTTGTTTTGTTAGATTAAGAGTCTCTTACGGGGGGTGCCTGGGTGGCTCAGTGGGTTAAACTCTCTACCTTTGGCTCAGGTCATGATCCCAGCGTCCTGGGATCCAGCCCTGCATCAGGCTCCCTGCTCAGTGGGGAGCTGCTTCCTCCTCTCTCTCTGCCTGTCTCTCTGCCTACTTGTGACCTCTGTCTGTCAAATAAATGAATAAAATATTAAAAAAAAAAAAAAGAATCTCTTATTGTTTGACTCCCTCCCGATCCCATCTTATTTCATTATTCTTTTCCTATCCCCCAACTCCCCACGTTGCATCTCCACTTCCTCATATCAGGGAGATCATATGATAGTTGTCTTTCTCCGATTGACTTATTTCGCTAAGCATAATACCCTCTAGTTCCATCTATGTCGTTGCAAATGGCAAGATTTCATTTCTTTTGATGGCTGCATAGTATTCCATTGTATATATATACCACATCTTCTTTATCGATTCATCTGTTGATGGGCATCTAGGTTCTTTCCATAGTTTGGCTATTGTGGACATTGCTGCTATAAACATTCAGGTGCACGTGCCCCTTCGGAACACTACATTTGTATCTTTAGGGTAAATACCCAGTAGTGGGATTGCTGGGTCAAAGGGTAGCTCTATTTTCAACTTTTTGAGGAACCTCCATGCTGTTTTCCAGAGTGGCTACACCAGCTTGCATTCCCACCCACAGTATAGGAGGGTTCCCCTTTTTTCCGCATTCTCGTCAGCATCTGTCATTTCCTCACTTGTTAATTTTAGCCACTCTGACTGGTGTGAGGTGGTATCTCATTGTGGTTTTGATTTGTATTTCCCTGATGCCGAGTGTTGTGGAGCATTTTTCATGTGTCTGTTGGCCATCTGGATATCTTCTTTGTAGAAGTGTCTGTTCATGTCCTCTGCCCATTTCTTGATTGGATTATTTGTTCTTTGGGTGTTGAGTTTGCTAAGCTCTTTATAGGTTTTGGATACTAACCCTTTATCTGATATGTCGTTTGCAAATATCTTCTCCCATTCTGTCAAGTTGTCTTTTGGTTTTGTTGACAGTTTCCTTTGCTGTGCAAAAGCTTTTGATCTTGATGAAATCCCAGTAGTTCATTTTTGCCCTTACTTTCCTTGCCTTTGGCAGTGTTTTTAGGAAGAAGTTGCTGTGGCTGAGGTCAAAGAGGTTGCTGCCTGTGTTCTCCTCAAGGATTTTGATGGATTCCTGTCTCACATTGAGGTCCTTCATCCATTTTGAGTCTGTTTTCATGTGTGGTGTAAGGAAATGGTCCAGTTTCATTTTTCTGCATGTGACTGTCCAATTTGCCCAACACCATTTGTTGAAGAGGCTGTCTTTTTTCCATTGGCCATTCTTTCCTTCTTTGTCAAAGATTAGTTGACCATAAAGTTGAGGGTCTGTTTTTGGGCTCTCTATTCTGTTCCATGTGTCTGTTGATCTATGCATCTGTTTTTGTGCCAGAACCATACTGTCTTGATGATGACAGCTTTGTAATAGAGCTTGAAGTCCGGAATTGTGATGCCACCAACTTTGGCTTTCTTTTTCAATATTCCTCTGGCTTTGAGGTCTTTTCTGGTTCCATATAAATTTTAGGATTTTTTGTTCCATTTCTTTGAAAAAATGGATGGGATTTTGATAGGGATTGCATTAAATGTGTAAATTGCTTTAGGTAGCATAGACATTTTCACAATATTTGTTCTTCCAATCCAGGAGCATGGAACACTTTTCCATTTCTTTGTGTCTTCCTCAGTTTCTTATATGAGTACTTTATAGTTTTCTGAGTACAGATTCTTTGCCTCTTTGGTTAGGTTTATTCCTAGGTACCTTATGGTTTTGGATGCAATTGTAAATGGGATTGACTCCTTAATTTCTCTTTCTTAAGTTACAGCTTTTATTAGATTTGGTTTTTTACTTTTTTTGCAAACTCCGAACGCAAGGATGTTCATAACTGAGCCACAAGTGCCCAAATGAGTAGTATTTCTGGCCAATAGAAAAGGTGGACAGTCCTCTGAGTGTAGCTGCATTGGGTGGTTTCCTTGCTCATAGCAGCATCTACAGGGTGACTAGGTTATAGCTTTCAGTCTGATGTGTTTTGGCACTAGAGAAAAAAGGCACATATCCCTCTAGGATGGCATTTCTAATGTTTCTTATGCCAAAGACTGCTGGCTGGCATTTTGCCAGGAGCCTTGGGTATTGACTGATTTATGTATATATTTAATTCAAATTTACATAATCTAATTGGGCCTTCGGGTTTTTAAGAAATGGCCTGGTTTTATTGCAGTACAGTTCATTACAATGCATATTTTTAAGTGGACTAGCCCAAAGAGCCCGTTATGATGAGTTTGCTAATGAAATATGCCTGAAACTCGGACAAACTTGATCATCACTTATGAGGCCAAGAGTTTCACTTCAGAAGGGAAGCCTGTAGTACTCACTTTTAATGGTTTGAATTATGCTTTTATTTCTCATCAGCCTGAGACTTTGTAGCCTCTGAGAATTTACTCCCTGGTACAATAAGTTATCATTTTATAGCCTCTCAGAATTTACTAACTCTCTTATACAATAAGGTGTCATTTTTCCCCCCACTAACATGTTTCATCCTTTATTTTTCTAGTTCGTTTTTTTCCCAGAGTGAAACTTGGAACTATATTAAGGGTTTTTTTCTTTTTTAAAGTATTTTATTTCTTTTAGAGAGAGGGAGAACGCGTGCGTGCATGATTGAGAGCCAGCACAAGGGCAGGAGTGTGAGCAGAGGGAGGGGGCGAGCCGACTCTGCGCTGAGAGGGAAGCCAGATGTAGGGCTCCATCCAGGGCCCTGAGATCATGACCTGAGCCAAAATCAACTTAACTGACTGAGTCACCCAGGTGCCTTTATATTAAGGATTTTTAAATTTTATTTAAAAATTTTAAAAAGATTTTATTTATTATTTGACAGAGAGAGACATAGTGAGAGAGGAAGCACAAGCAGGGAAGTGGGAGAGGGAGAAGCAGACCCCCCTCTGAGCAGGGAGCCCCATGCGGGCTTGATCCCAGGACCCTGGGATCATGATCTGAGCCGAAGGCAGATGTTTAACGACTGAGCCACCCAGGCACCCCAAAGATTTTTTTATTTAAAAAAATAAAGTTCCTCTTAGATTTTTTTTTCCTTTTTAACTTGATGCTAGGTTTGTTTGTCTCAGTGTGGAAAAGAATAGAAAATACTGGCTGAAGGAAATTTTAATGTCTTTTCTGTATCACTTCATTTTTTACCTATTTGCTCCCTTCTTTTATGATTCTAGAAAAAAAATACGGCAACTTTTTTTTTCAAGAGGAAAAATTTGGATAATCCATTTCAAACTAGGAAAATGCCTTAGTGTTCTTTTAAAAACATTGTATAAGATAAGAATATTGATCTTACTTAAAGGTTATAATGGAATACAGATAAAACATTTAGGAGTCTCACTTCTGGCTAGTGAAAATTTGAGCACCATAACATTCTTTAGCTGCTGTGTTCCTGAATCTCAGCTCCCTGAGGACAGCCGCTGAACCTCTTGTTCTCCTTATTAATATACCGAAACTAGTGTTTGGCCCTGAAGGTAGGCAGGAAATATTTATTAAATTGGATTTGACATAGGGAGTGGTTGTTTCTCTGAGTATTTAATTATAATTCATAGTAGAGCTGTGTTCCGTATCTTGATTCCCGCTGCATAGAAAGCTAATGCAGACAGTATTAGTTTTATTCATCGTTTAAAAACAACAAGTACTCCTGATCATAGAGGACCTTGAAGCTGAAGTTAGAAACATTGGTCCTTGGCTTCAGCAACTGAGCATACAGGACAATGTTCTGTTTTTGATTATCAGAGGAAAACATGGTTCAGGTAGTTTTCTCATCTATCTTTTTGCTCATCCCCCTCACCCAGTGTATAAAAATTTTTATTTAGTTGGAATGCCTGAAGATGGTATGTTATGGTAATTTTCTTCCATTGGGTGATTTTTGGTAACTGTAATTCACAGCGATGTATAAGATTTACATTCTGTAACATTCCATAACGTTTATTGTTTCCCTACTGTCAGGAACAGTTTGAAGGACTGGATATATTTAATAGGAATTGTTTTCCTCAAGTAGATTATCACCTGTAAGTGGTTTTTGCCTGGAGAGATAGGTTAGGTAATGTTAACTGCCCTGAAGCTTTTTTGTAGTGCACAGGCCTGGGCCTGAACTCTGCTTTGGTGTGTCTGGTGTGGCGTAGGTTCAGGCATCTGTGCTTTAGAGCTTTTCGGATGATGCTAAGGCCTGTTTGCTTTTGAGAATTACTTTTACCTGCAAATAGGTGAGTGCGATAGATCGTTATAGGTGCTGTGAGCGAGAACTGTACTGGGTGTTGTGAGGGCACAAGGAAAGAAGTCCTAGCAGGTACCTCGGGAGAGGTTTCATAAAAGTGGAGACACCTTAGCTGAGTCCTGTTCTCCCAAGTGGTTTAGAGTTAAGGGAATCCCTTGAAGCCGCAGAGTAGCCCAGGCAAATTTCGATCTACAGAGCAAGGTGAGCAAAAAGACTGGTAAGAAATAAGTGATTAAGTTTTGGAAATTGCAGTAATTGGCATGATTAAACTATAAGGTGAAGATGATAAAAAATAAGATCGTTTTTATACTACCAGAAACAAGGAGACATTAAAAAGTATTTTAAAGGGCGCCTGGGTGGCTCAGTGGGTAAAGCCGCTGCCTTCTGCTCAGGTCATGATCTCAGGGTCCTGGGATCGAGTCCCGCATCGGGCTCTCTGCTCGGAGGGGAGTCTGCTTCTTCCTCTCTCTCTCTGCCTGCCTCTCTGCCTACTTGTGATCTCTCTCTGTCAAACAAATAAATAAATAAAATATTTTTTTTAAAAGTATTTTAAAAAAAGAAAAAACCCAAAATATAAAGAAGGAAGAATAAGATTGGACTTGAACTTTGGAGGGATACAGGTGACAGTATGGAACATGGATTTTGGGGTGGTGGAGACCGGAGGTGGGCGATGGGTCGGAGACAGTCTCAACACCTGCTCGGGAGCGGTGGGAGGGAGGCCTGCACGCAGGGAGGGGTGCGAGCAGCTGGGGGGGAAGAAGACTGAAGAAGAAGCTGAGGAGGTGGAGCCTTGGAGCATCTGTGACTGACTGGATTCGGGAGATTAGGAGAAGACGGTGATTTCTCCCATAGATGGAGAGTGTGAGTGGTGGGCAGGAATGGAAGGGAAGGTTTAAAGGCTCATGACGTTTTGGAAGAAGATAGTGGGCTGGGGATGTAGCTGATGGGGGAGCGAAATGGCCGCGGGGCCTCAGTGGAGGGATTTACCTTGGGTAGGAGAAGGTGTAAAGAACATCTGTTTGGTGTGAAGCGTCTCACTCCTTCCCGCTCCCAGCTCCTGCCCGTTGTGTGGCGCCGACTCCGCTCTGCCATTTATGTTGTGTTCCCCCAGGCGAGTGATCGAGTGACCGGGCAGCAGCTTCTCAAGTGAAGGCAGCTTCTGTTGTTGCTGGAGCAGAATGGGAGGAACTGTCCTTGCTGAGCCTAAACCCGGGCCCACGAAGGGCATGGGCGGCTGCAGTCAGCTGGTACCGCAGGGCGCCCAAGAGTGAGGTCGGAGTAAGAAGAGAGACAAGTTGAGTGGGAGGGAGGGAGAGAGGGAGACGGAGACGGAGGAATAGGGCCTTGAAGACGCTGCTTGAGGGTGGGTCGTCTGGTCTCCTGGCTATTCCAGTCACTTGGGCCACCCCTGCCCCCTTTTTTAACTTATCTGTCCATGATAAATTTCCTGTGCGTTGAAATTGATAGGCTCCTGAAGTGATAGAGAAATGGTAGTGATTTGTTGTTGTTGAGACAGGAGAATAAATGTTGGAAATAACAGGAGTTCTAGCTGAAGAGTTGGTGAGCATGTTCACACCAAGTAACTTTGAGTTCCTAAGCAGGAAACAACTGAACTTAAGTGACTTGTTAGAGATCGGTCATCTGACAAGTAATAGCGAGACTAGAATTCAGATCTAGTCTAGAATTCAGATGTGTCTCCCCCCACCCCCACCCCTTTTGGTGATGGTATTGGACAAACTCTTTGGGATACAGCAGTACAATGACTTTCCTGCTCCGAAGCACCTCAGTGTATTAGGGTCTGGGTACACTGGTTACAGCTACACAAATCTTTATTTTGAGGCAGTCATAATTTTGAGTCGCTTCAGGGAGAGAGATACTTATAAAGCAGTAAAATCCTGTTTGAATGTGGCAGTGCCTTTTCACTGTCTGGATGTGCTTGTGGAAAATGTCTCCCTAGGACCTTTAATTTTGTTCCTAAATTTATAACAGAGCCACTTCCTGATGCTATCTAGTGCTCAGGGTACTTCTGGTGATAAGATTGTTATTAAGTTGGGTAGGTGAGCTGGAGACTGTATCCTGCAGGGAGCCATTTATTGTTTTGTACAGGAATAGGTAGTGCTGGGGATCATGTCTCATTTTGGGCATCAAATGGTCTCTCACTTTAAAATCTGACACTGGCACTACTTTTTCTTTGATTTAAACAGAAAAACCAGCAAATGCTCATATGCGCATGAGAAAGATAACTTAAAAACAACCTCTTTTGAGGCATTGGCAATATTTTATTTGTTCTATGGAAAATAAAAACGAGGAAGAGCACTACAGTAACATTATATACACCTGTGTCCAAATGATGAGAAGTAGATGGCAGTTTGGTCCAATGTCAGTTACTATAACTCTTTCCCCTAGAAAAATATCTTTCTTTTGAGCCCCAATATCGATTTTTAGTTGGAAATGTTAGAAATATATAGGGCTAAGAATATATATATAGTAGCTACAAATCTGAAGAAATTGGCTGAGAAATAAAACAAAAGCTTTATTAAGGACTGTCTGAGGCAGAAGAGTATTGGAGAAATTGGAAAATGCAGACTACAAATGATTGGCTTTCTAGGAAATACTAAGGGATCCGTTGAGACGAGACTCTGGCGACTGGTCCTAATGATACCCTCGTGCGTTGCTCACTGGGCCGAGCTGTGTTACCCTCTCTACGCACAGGAGTCTTGGGATGCAGATGGTGTTTTTAACCATCGTTTTACAGAAGAGAAGTCCTGAAATTTAGGTTAAATACCTTGCCCAAGGTTTCAGAGCTAAGCTATAAATACTGGACCTGAGATTTGAACACAGGCACGTAGATTCTCATGCTCCATTCTTAATCAGTAGGCTCTGCTGCCTCCAGGTGTGTTGTTAACTCCAGAAGTGACCACAGAGGGAATGCACCTCATTTTGAAAAAGATTTTATTTTCTTTTTTGAGAGAGAGAGAGAGAGAGCGAGCAAGCATGAGAGTAGAGAGGGTTAGAGGGAGAAGCAGACTCCCCATTAAGCCAGGAGCCCAGTGCAGGGCTTGATCCTGAAATTTGGGGATCATGACCTGAGCCAAAAGCAGACGCTTGACCAACTGAGCTACTTAGGTGCCTCAAATGTACCTCATTTTTTGCTATTTCTCATGGCTTGGGTATGTCTCCATCTCTTGAGGGCCGTGACTTTAGGGACAAGAATCAGCAACTCCTCCCCATTATATTTCTTTCGTATTTCTTCCTTTTCTGAATGTGATCCTTAGGCATTTTTTGGTATCCTGGCTGTTACCTATCTCTGTCCTTTATTTCCTTCATAGCACTTACCGTACGTTGCAAATCACTGTATAATTGTGTTTTCTTTGTTTGTTTTGTTTTTGTTTTTTCATCACTAATAATAATATCCTGTATTTATTGAGCCTTTCCTAGTGGTCTGGTTTGTTCTATATATTTTACTTCTATTATTATTTCTAACAACTCTTTTAGATAGATAACAGATAAGGAAACTAAAGCATGGGGAGTTTAAGAACCTGCCTAAATTTCCACAGCATTCACCATGGCTGTTGCTCTTAATTAGAGGCTGGCAAACCTTTTCTGTAAAGGGCCAGATGGTAAATATTTTAAGCTTTGAGGCATTTCAAGAATATGATATAGATACTTTTTTTAAATGGAGATACTTCTATAATAAGAGAAAAAAACATTTTCCATGTATTTCTAGTTACTGAAATTCAAAATACAATAATTGAGTAAAAATTTTTGTGATATGTCTATTTTTTTAAAAAGATTTTATTTATTTAACTATCAGCACAAGCAGGGGGGGCAGCAGGCAGAGGAAGAAGCAGGATCCCCGCTGAGCAGGGAGCAGGACATGGGACTCCATCCCAGGATCCTGGGATCATGACCTGAGCCGCCCAGGCATCTTTGATTCAGGTCTGTTAATGAGGATAATAGAATTATTGGGGGGGGGCGGGTAACATTTCACTTAATTGGGGTTCAAAATTAGTGTCCTCTGTTATCAAATCAATTGAAATGTTCTTCTGTAAAGACTCTTCTTAGCCTGCGGACCACATGAAACAGGTAAGAGGGCAGATTTGGCTGCAGCCTGTAGGTTGCCCGCTCCTGTCCTTAGCTGCGGCCATGGCACTAACTGTTCAAGGCTGCAATTCTCTGTCGGGGGTGGAGATTATCATTACCTGGAAGCCTTAAATTAGAAGGCTCCAGTCATTATTCTGGGAGCTACAAACACAGTACAAATCTTTGCTTTTATGGAATTAAAATAAAGCCGAGAAGGGAATATGGAACAGGGTGTATGGGGAGGTTTGAGATTTTAGGGAGGGTCTCTCTGGGAAGCTTGAAGCCCCTGGGTGCCTCTCCCCAGTGGCATTTCCTTTCTCCAAACCTGCAGATAACCATCATTCTTCATGCGTATGTCGAACAACTCTACACAATGCTTTTAAAACATATGTATGTATGATAACATAGATTTTTCTGCAGTTTTTTACATGTAGTATTATTTGTCCAGTTTATTCACATTAATATGTATTGCTTTAATCCATTTGTGTTATCTGTTATCTGTCACTTCGTGACAAGCCCCCAGACGTAACTGACTTAAAATAGCAACCACTGGTTCATGGCTCATGAGACTGTGGTCAGCCACGTGACTCGCGCATCAGGGCTGGGCTTGCTCCCGGCGTCCGGCCAGGTGCTGGAGTTGGCTCCAGTTTGGGCGGGTCAGGACGAGGTGGTTTCTGCTTCACATGTTTTATCCTACGGAAGGCTGGCCCAGTGTTGCTCTCCAGGCAGTTGAGCGGGGTTATAGGAAAGCAAGAGGAAGTGTGCCTGGCCTGGAGGCTGAGGCTAGGAACTGGCACATTCTTTTATTAATGCCCATTTCTGATGTTCTCAGGTCTTGGCGCTTACACGCAGTGCTGCTGTGCGTGTCCTTGGGTACATGTGCTGCAAGAGTTTTGTTAAGGGGTGTGTGTGTGTGTGTGTGTGTGTGTGTATGTGCGTGCACATGCACGGGTGAGAAAGTATGCATGTGCACATGTGTACGTACACACGTAAGCCGGAAGGGAGATTGTTGTGTGTTGTAGGGGATGCCTGCTGTTAGCTTGGTTAAGTATTACCGAGTGACTGGATCAGTTTGCAGCCCTAGCAGTGGCGTGGTTCCCGCTGCTCCCACATCTTTGCTGAGGAGTTTTCGTTTTTGCCAGCCCCAGTGGCTGTGAAATGGTGTCTCATAGCGGGTTTAGTTTGTATTTCCTTTCTTATTAATGAGATAAGCACCTTTTCATATGCTTATTGGTCATTGTGTCTCTTCTGTGAATTGACAGTTAATATATCTTACCCATTTTTAATTGGACTGTTTTTTCTTTCATTGATTCATAGCAATTTTTTGGATTCCAATCCTTTGTTGGTATTATGTGTTATAACATCCTTTCCCAGTTTGTGGTTTGTCTTTGCATTTCTTTTTAAAGATTTTATTTAATTATTTGAGAGAGAGAGAGAGGGAGAAGGCCAAGCAGACTCTGTGCAGAGCCAGAAGTGGGGCTCAGTCCAGGACCCCGAGATCATGACCTGAGTAGAAAACGAGTCAGAAGTGTAACTGACTGCCCCCGTCTTCGCATTTCTTAAATGGACCTTGAGTAACAAGTTTTTAATTTTAATACTGTTGGATCTACAGCCTTTTCTTTCATGGTTTATACTTTTTATGCCTTGTATTTACTTGAAGTTATAAAGTTTATTTTTTTACTTTTTGGTCATAAATCAACTTGGAATTTATTTTTGTGTATGGTATGAGGTCAGGACATTTTCATGGACTTACAGTTCTTCCAGTGTGATTGGTTGAAAAATTTTTCCCTTTCCTCTGCTTTTATGCAATGTCAGCTCTGTCATACATTGAGTTTCTATGTGTACACAGCTTCTGCATTTCCTTTAATGTGAATTTCATATAATGTGAATTTCATATGTGTCGGGGAGGAAGACCTCCCTCTGGGTCCTTCCAACTGGACTTAGAATCAAGTCGACATGAGACAAAGTAAAGGAGAAAATTAAATTTAATGGATGTGCGTACGCACAGGGAATCCACAAGACATGAAATTCTGAAGACCAGCAACAGGAAGCTTCTAGGAGCTAAGGGAAAAGGGAGGGGCCTGAGCACAGGAAAGGGAGAAGACTCAGCAGAAAGGTGAATGGAAACAAGATTGTTCTATCATGCAGATGATGCAGTTCCTCCTTAATACTTCAGTGCCCTTGCAGGCTCTACTTCCCAGTGTAAATCAAGGCTGTTGGGGGAGGCAGAGGGCCTTGCCTGCATCTGCTGGGTTCTTACTACTTTTAACTCGAAATAATCCTTATGCCAAAGGGGCCCATTTTGGGGCAGCCTCCCCTGGGCCCCGACACAGTAGAAACGCCTCGTTTTTACTTTTGAAGCTGGTACTTTGTTTACTACCGTCACCCCCTGTGTGTGTGGTTTGGCTTTGCGTGGTTGCAGCCCCGCGTGGTCAGCCGCGCTCCGGAGGCGCGTCGATGTGCACATCGACATTCCGACTGGGCAGAGGGGCAGGAGTGGCCTGATGCTCTCCCGCAGCGCCTGTGCCACCCCCTACTCCGGAGGGTCCCATCCCGTGGGCATTTCTCCCCACATCATCAGTGCGATGTGCGAGTGCGGTACAGTGAGATACTGGAGAGAGTCCATTCCTACAAGTTTGATTGCGACCTGTTGTTACAGTTGTTCTGTTTCATTATTAGTTATTGTTAATCTGTTACTGTACATAATTTTTAAATGAAACTTTATCATAATTAGGTATGTATGTATGTAAAGAGAAAACCGTGTATGTCGGGATTCTGTATTATTTGAGGTTTCAGCATCCGGTGGAGGTGGTGGAACCTATCCTCCATGGGTAAGCGGTGGGGGGGGGGGGGGGGGTGCTGTTACAGTGTGTTAGTGCCTAGGTCATCCTGACTGAGTTAGTGTCCTTCATTCCTTTGAATAATAATAATCGGTCTTTTGGTTGCTCGCTCTGTGCTAGATTACTATACATGTTACTGATGCTTCGATGCATTTGTTCATTTGTCTCATAACCATACTAGGAGTGAGCTGTTTTTTGTTCTCCTTTTAGAGATGAGTAAACTGAGGCACAGAGGAGGCCTGATTAGTTGGGATTATGAACCCAGGCCAGCTGGCCCACAGGTCTCAACTTCAAACCACCACACCCTCTGCTTTTTCTCATTGAATGAATTAAAAGTGACTCTTCTAATCTCAAACAGTTGAACATTGACTTCAAGTCAACTATATCCCATCTAAAATTTGTTCAGTTACTGATGCTTAAGGTGGTAATTATTAGACTGAGTCAGGCTGGGGCCATAAAGATTTATTTAGTTTGTTTTTAAAATTTAATTTGGCTTCCTAAATGGTCATCTTTGAGATTTCCCTTTTTTCCTGAGGAAAATGTAGAAAATGATTTTTTTGATATTTTGGAAAATGCTGTGTTTTCAGATTTCTGGATTTTACATCTGAGGGCTAGTAGAGGACTTCTGTGTAAAGTGAATGGGGCCAGTGAGCATGTACATTTATAGGTCATTATTTTTTAAACCAAGATGTAGGAGGATATGACTGTTGGAGCAACCTGAGGGAACACATTGTTCTGGATAATCTTGCCTCTTCTTGCCTGTCTAGCTGTGCGTTTCAGAAACATTCTTCGTCCCGGCTAGCCAGCTGTGGTCGCTCTGTTCCACACTTCCATGGCACTTGTTATCTATGCCAGCTCTTTTGAAATTCATAGTTTAGAATTTAATTGTTTGATAACATTTTTATTACTTTTCTGATTGCTGTGGAAATTGTCTTATGTTCCTAGCAATATAGTGATAAGCTTCTTAGGACAGGGGTGGTATTTTATAGTTCTTATTAATAGTCTATACTGCCTCTTAGCACAGTAGCTAAATACAGTGCAGGTGCTTAATAATTGTGTGTGTGTGTGTGTTTAGAGAGGGAGTGGGGGAGGGCCAGAGGAAGAGGGAGAGAGAGAGAATCCCAAGCTGAGCATGGAGCCCAGCACAGAGCTCGATTTCATGACCCTAAGATCATGACCTGAGCTGAAATCAAGAGTTGGATGCTTAACTGACTGAGCCTCCCAGGCGCCTCTGTTCTTTCTTTAAAATGCGACTCCGTGAACAAGACTGGAGTGAGAAGGGGTGTATTTATTTTCAACTTAAAATTTTTTAGTCTTGGGCACCTGGGTGGCTCAGTGGGTTAAGCCGCTGCCTTCGGCTCAGGTCATGATCTCAGGGTCCTGGGATCGAGTCCCGCATCAGGCTCTCTGCTCAGCAGGGAGCCTGCTTCCCCCTCTCTCTCTCTGCCTGCTTCTCTATCTACTTGTGATTTCTCTCTGTCAAATAAATAAATAAAATCTTAAAAAAAAATTTTTTTTTTAGTCTTATTACACAAAGGTTTTAAAACAGACACTTTGTTCAAAGAATTGCAAGAAACAAAACATGAATCATAAACAGTTCCTGCCCTCCAAAGGAATAGGCTATTAGAACAGTTTACAAACTGTAAATACAGTTGTTAATTTGGTGTACGTAAGTACCCATCTTCCTTTCACAAAAAGGACTAGAGATTTTTGATGATTTAATCAGGAAGATCAAACGTATAAGGAGAGAGAAAGTCATTCAACATAAGCATGGAGTAAGTTACAAAGCACTGGGGCTGTGAGTGTCTGTAGAAGGAGAAGTAGTTTTGTACCCGCGGGGGTTTGGAGTGAGACTGAGGGAGGTAGCGTGTGACCTGGGACCTGAAATAGGAAGGTAGGATTTTGACAGGTGAACTTGGCACGGAGGGTGGAATTGTGTTTAGAAAGATGGAACAGTATGAACCAAGGTCTAGTAGAGACAGAAGAAGCTGGCTGTGTTGGAGCAAAAGTAGTTCAGTTTGGCTAGAATATAGGGAAGTAAAAGCTAGTAAGTTGGGGTCAGTTGGTAGAGAGTCTTAAATATCAGGACTTAATTCAGTAGACGGTGGGGAGCCACTGAAGTTTTCTGAGTAATATGGTATGAGCCATGCTTTGGAAGATTAATCTGGTTACATCGTAGGTGATGAATGAACAGGAAAATCCAAGTGTTTTTCGTTGTTGGTTCCTTTTTGTTTTCTGTATAAAATATAATGAAAACAAACATAAGCTTAATTTGGTCATTAAATAATGCTGAATATCTTCATTAATTATTGTGTAAGAAAGTATATATTTGCGTTCTTATATTCAATTACCTTTTAAAAGTAGTTGAGGCCCTATTTACCTGTTGGATTCTAATTAAAAAAATTTTTTTTATATGACTGGCATTTCTTTGGGGGCTTCCCCACTGTCAGAAGTCATTGTTGCACTTGTTTTGTTTTAACAAAAATACAAGAGAACAAATCTACACCTTTTTTTACTTTCTAGTAAGTTTAAATCCTTGAGGGTTGTAGCATCACATGGACTCTGTGGCCAATGGCTTTAGGAGGGAGATTGCTTTGGGACCGCGCCCCTGTTTCCATGAGCATGAGTTACTTTTCCCCAGATTATTCTGGTTTTGTTCAGTTTGCCACCAACAGGTACCATGTCGTGCTTTGCTTTGTACATATAAGCTCATCTCTTGCCTAGGTAGAGTTCAGTTTCATCTCGAGCGTGAACACCGTAAATTTTAGGAAGAGCTGTGTGTTCTCTCTTGTTCTGGAGACCCCACTTACCACCAGCAGAAATGGCCTTGGACCATAGCCTTTCAGAAATAATTGTCATTTTAGAAGCCCTGTTCCCAGTAGGCCTCCACAGGCTCCAAGATGGCAGAAAGAGCAGAAGTACTTGTTGCATTTGGATTCTAATTAAATTTTTGCATTCGGATTCTTCTTCAGTTAGTTATACATTACAAAGAGCTTAATTTTCCAAATACGCTGTTCTGCTTGTAGCATTGTAAAGCTCAAAAAGCCTTCAGTACCCCTTCCTTTGGCCACTGAATGAAGTCTGAAGTTAATAACCCAACAATCAAGGCCCTCCCTCATTTCTCTCTCCCACTCCCTGACTGCTTCAGGAAAACTGTTCCTAAAACTTTTCTGGTGTCCTGTTTGTCTCATTTACTCTGTTTTCTAGGACTTTCTTATAGTCATAAGATTAAAAAGGGGGAAAAGTATGTTGAGGCCCTGAGAACTTAAGAGACTAGATTATGTCTGGCAGAGCTGTGATGAAAACATTATCGTTTGTTCAAAAATTATTTTTTGTACTTGCTAGGTATGAGACGTTGTGTCACACCTTGCGGTTGTGATGGTAAGTGACACAGACATAGTCTCCGCTCCTGATATCCCACAGTCTTGAGAGACACACATTAACCATGAATTATAATTAAACCAGTGTTGTAATTAATAACCAGGGTGAGCGGCCCTATCAAGGAAGAGTCCTTTGGGGTACTTGGGGAGAATATAATGGGGGAAGGGGGCAAAGCAAATTCAGAGTGACACGTTGGGGAAGGTCTCTTCGTGGAAGTGAATTTTCCAAGCTGCGAATTGAAATGTGAGCGCTGCGGTGATCATGCGAGCCAGGCCACGAGTGAGAAGTGCTTTTCAGGCTGAGAGAACGGTATGCGCGAAGCCCTGCCCCATGGAAAAGAATTTGGGGTAGTAGAGAACCTGAAAGAAAGGTCAGTGTGGCCAGGTGTTTTGGTTACTGAGAATTCAGATGACGCTAGAAAAGTTAGGCAGAGACCAGATCTTACAGAGCTGTGTAGGTCATATTAAGGATTTTTCATTTTATATAAAGTGCAGTGGGAAGAAAGTCGCAGCTGAAGGGCTTTTGAGTTGAGCACAACCCCATTTATGTTTTAAAAAACATTAATTTGCGATTAATAATATATCTTAAAATCTGACCATTTCTTATCTTCACTACCCCACTCTGGTCTAATGTCATGTAAATTAACTGGTCCCTTACAGCCCCAAGGCCTATACTTGACGGTAGTCCCCTGGTGGTTTCCTTTAAAGTGTTAAGAGCACAGTTCTCTGCTCCAAATCTCCTCGTTGTTTCCCATTTCATGCACAGTAGAAGGCAGAGGCATGCTGCCATCTCAGGGTCTTTGTACTTGCTCTTCTCTTTGCCTGAGATACTTTCCCCATATGCACATGCTTCACTTTCTGACCTTCTTCAGGTCTTCATACAACTGGTGAGTCTGTCCCCGGCCACGCTGTGGAACACCAGTCTCCACTCCTGCCCATCGTTCCCTGCCTGCTCTTTCTGCCTCCTACTGCCTTCCCACATCTGTTACATTAGAATTTAAGTTTCCGTAGGTAAAGTATTCTGTAAGAAAATTTCGTGCACCAGTGTATTCTCAGTGCATGGAATGCCTGGCATGTAGCAGACGTTCAGTGAATAGTAGTTGAATGGGTGGGTGGGCGGGTGGATGAGAAGGGGTTGGAAGGGTCTACAGTAAACGCTGAGTAGAAACTGAGAAGGCTCTTTGGATGAGTCATGATGTTGGCGGAAATGAAGGTTGTGAAAGTTGCAGAGAAATGATGGATTCAGGATACATTTTGGATATATATTGGGTTCAACATCTATACTTGGATAGTTTACAGTTCCTAGTTCACTTAACAACTTCAGTGTTCTTTCCGTTAAACCACATGAAACGTATTGTTAGCTGGTGATATGTTAGTAACCAGATGAGTCTTTTTTTCTTTTTTTTAAAGTCTGTGCCTACTGGTGCCGTCTTATTCACTGGTGACTGTAGAATGTGGTGTGCAGGTTATTAAGAATTTGATAAATATTTCGAGTGCTTAACAGATTTGTTACTTTTATAAAATTGAATGTGTGAGACAGTAAAATTAGCAGAAGTAAAATTAGCATGCGGTAGTTGTTTTAGTTAGCCTAGGGTAGTGGTTCTCCAGTGAGGGATGATTTTGCCTTCTGGGGAGCATTTGACAATGTGCGGAGACATTTTTGGGGGCCTCATAACTTGTGGGGTGGTGCTGATGGCACTAGTCGTTGGAGGCCGGAATGTTGCTAAAACGCCCCACCATGCGCACATGAGCCCTCCTCCCCCTGCAGAGTTATCTGGTCCAGAACAATGAGATTAAAACTTCACTTTCTGTCGGAGCCAAACCTACAGTTACTCTGTTACAGCCGCATCTGACACAGCTGCTTGTCCACGCAGAATGGTGGGTCTTAACTTTTAAACAAATACACATGACTGACACGTGCACGCTCGCGTCCTTAAGTCCGGTTGAAAGCTACGTCTGCAAAGTAGTTCCCTTGACAAGGCTATCTCTGTTTATGCGAGCCTTCGTTTTTCGAAAGTCTTTAAAAAATCTCCTTATTGGTACCACATTTTCTTCTGAGGGTGGATTTGGAAATATCCAGTACTTTCTGAAGGTACTTTAATGAGTAATGATGTTGTGTAGTAATTTTTTTGTAAGATGAAATTGAAATATGACCATAAAGAAATAATTGTTTCTAAAGATAGTTTATTTTTACTTATTTATTTGAGAGAGAGGGCACAAGTGGGGTGAGGGGCAGAGGAAGAAGCAGACTCCGCCCCGAGCAGGGAGCCTGCCCAGCTGGCACTTTGGGATCATGACCTGAGCCGAAGGCGGAGGCTTAACTGACAGAGCCACCCAGGCACTGCAAAAATAAATCATTTTTAAAGCTGTGATCTTTTATTGCTTTGAAGCAACCTTTTGTATTAATACATAACATAGCTAAGGATCTTTGAGTCCTGTATTTATATTCATGGATACCTAAAATTGGCAAAAGGTTCCTAGGGCTTTATCTCCATCTGAAGTTTTTCACTGATTTTTAAAATTCTTTTTAGTTTAGTTTTTTTTTTTTTTTTAAGATTCTATTTATTTATTTGACAGAGACACAGTCTCTGAGAGGGAACACAAGCAGGGGCAGTGGGAGAGGAGAAGTAGACTCCCCGCTGAGCAAGGAGCCTGATATGGGGCTCCATCCCAGGACCCTGGCATACATGACCTGAGCTGAAAGCAGATGCTTAACGACTGAGTGACCCAAGTGCCCCTAATTTTTTTTAGTTCTTGACTTTAAATTGGAAGTGTCAGGGCACCTGGGTGGCTCAGTTGGTTAAGCGTCTGCCTTCAGCTTGGGTTATGATCCAGGCACCCTGGAATGGAGACCTGGGTCTGGGTCTCTGCTCAGCGGGGAGCCTGCTTCTTTCTCGCCCTCTGCTGCTCCCCGCTCTTGTTCTCTCTCTCTCTCTCTCTCTCCTTCTCTCTCTCTCAAAAAAAGTGTCAAATTGTCAAAGATTAATGTGACTTTTTTTTTTCTTTTTATATATTAGGCTTTGAAATGTTGCAGAATGCTCATCTGTGTGTATCCTGCAGGGGGCGCTGGTGGTTTTGCAGAGTTTTTGGTGCTGTTTACCACTCAAGTAAAATTCCCCTAAACTGGAAAATTATTTAATTACTGGTTCTGCTTGTAGAATGCTGTCTTGTAATTGTTGAGAATCAACAGTTTTATTACTGTTATTTTAAGAGCTGTGGTGTAGCAGAGAAAAATTGTAACAGGTTCTAAGGACATAATTCATTTTGTTCCTTATTTATCTATGTTATTTCTTGTTACAGTCTCTGGGAAAATTAAATTTATTCCAACCCTGAGTGATATTCTCTAACTCCTTTAAAGTTCCCAAACTTCATCAAAACTGGCAAGAGAACTAATTTTTACAAATGAATTCCTTTTGAAGTTCCCCCTTTCGCTTCCCTTTGTGTGTTCGACTCCCCCGCTCTTCTCCCACTCTTTCTCTCCGTCTGTCAAGTTCAAGAGCAGCTCAGATGCCATGAATTAGGTGAAACACAAAAGGGGGAAAGGAGACCCTTTTGAAGAACAAAGGCCTCCCATTAGGCTGCCATGTTCTTTTTTGACCAAACGTGCCCCCTGCATGGTTTCTATTGTTGCCCACATGCCCTGCACATAAGGTAAATACAGTAGATCCTCATTACCTCACGGCTTCCTCCTCTTCCTCCTATGCCACACACAGCCAGTGAAGCTTGCGGGCTTTGATGTCGTTAGGCATTCTTATACAGTTGCTTTATCTCCTTTAAAAAACTACAGGGGTAGAAATGGCCGTGGAGAGCAATGCACACCAAGTAAAACCCCACACTGAGAGAAAATTAGCTGATAGAGAAGCTGCAACCCAAGAATCCAGGGCAGGTGGAAGGAACCAAAGATTTTCCTGCTTTTATTCTTCTGCTCTGGGCCTTTTAATACCCTGTATTTTTAAAATAATAACTTTGATTTATGCTCCCTATAGGTTGGTGAGTTAGTTTTTGCTTTTTTTGTCTATGTAACAAAACACACAAATGGGAATAAATTTAATTGCTGAGAACAGTTCTTGTCCTCATGAGAAACTCCTGCCAGTCTGCGCCTGCTTATTGGGTGTTTGCTCTGGTGTCACGTAGATGGCTTCACTGTGGGTGTGTTGTCTTCACAGTACTTTTCACTGGGATGGAGCTGAGAAATGATTTTTTTAAAAAGCTTTAAATGGGAAATAACAAAAGGGATAACCTATGTAGAAGAAACTTAAAATTTCACGGAAAATTATTTCATGTTTTACGTACTTGAAATGTAGCCTGCTTATGGTCAAGTTGTTTAATGTTGCTGGCAAAGGTTATTTGCTTTTACAAGAAGTGTGAGGTTCTATATATTTACCTACTGTTAATCATTGAGAAAAACATGATCAGGTTAGCAAGTCTTTAGGAATGGCCTTAATTCACTGCGAAGATGGCGTATCAGATGATTAAAATTTTAGAATATGGTTTGATTTATTTTTATTCTTCAAAGAAATTGGATAGTAAGTGCTGTGTGGTAGGGTTTGGGGGCTGTCCAAAAGATTTGGGAGAGAGAGAATGTCGATGGGGAAAGAAAGAATGATATTCCCTTTTTTTGTATTTTTGAATTAAAAATTGCCATCTGGGGAAGAGCAAGGTTAGAGCTTCTGACTGTGTTTTATTTGATGTTGAACTAATGGTGGGCTGCTTGTGACAACATACGGTAAGGGTGTTGCCTTTTTAGGATTATAGAAGTCATTCAGTGGAGTAAAAAAAAATTAAAGAAATAATTCCTTTGTAGGAATTTGTGGGAGCTGTAGTGCCATTTTATTTGAAATTTGAAAATTCTATGAGGAAATTTTTAGTATTTGTTTCTTTTTCCACATGCATTCAAATAAAAATATATAGTACAATAGCCCTTCTCCCTTTTCTTGGTACTGAGGATTTTTTTTTTTTTTTAAATACTAAAACCTAGCTAGAGCACTTGAAGTAAAACAAAACAAAACAAAAATTAAACGTGTTAACTACTTGAGGAAATGTTTTGACCTTCAGTGGACCCTGAATGTTGCTTTTCAGAAACTGTATCCCTTGGTTTTTTGTTTTGGGGGAGGGGGTACAGTAGTTTGCAAGAAATCCTTTGGTTTATGTAGTTGACAGCAGAATAAAAGGCAAAGAGCTTCTTGCTTTGTGCTGTGTAGGAAATTACCATTTCTGTTGTCTGTGCAGGACGCTCTAAAGATGGAGCCAGGGAGCCTCAGAGGCCAGAGGGAGAGAGACTTGCAGTTCTAATCTTTTCTTGCTGTTGCCTCTGGTCATAGGATGGATTGTTTTTCTGCTTTTGTTCCTTGGGGTGGCATCTGTCTTTAGGAGAAATCACTTCACAGTCAAACACAGATTGCTGAACTGTGGCATTTTTGCTGTTACTGTTATGCTGAATTCACTGGGAACCGTTTCAATATAGGTGCATTTAAACACTTGTTATTTATGAATGGGGAGAGGTGGAGAGCGGAATCTCATTCTTTACTGAATGCTTCATCTCCTGCCCATCACCTTTCACAAACACAATTCTGCCCTAGCACATGGCTTTTCAGGAATGCCTGAATATTTATGCTAATCTGAGAGATCCCCTGCACCAGGGATTGCACATTTACACACTTTCCACATAGAGAGACACTTACGAAATTGATGATTTCTTGACACTTTCCAGTTTATGATTGTACCTTTCCAAATTAGTATTGATTTTATTTCAAATATTATACTTTGATGTGTACTTATAATGTTTCAGTTATTAAAGTAACATTTTAGGACTTTGTGGCTTTAAATTTAAAGAGATGCAAGTTTTTAACATATTATGAAACATTGCCTTCGTAATGATAACAATAATAATAGTAACTGGAAAAATAATAAAGTTAAATAATTAAAAAATAGAAAAGGCTACTTAACCAGGGAAGTGGAGACAGAGCATTTTAAAGCAGTAGATCATCTTTTTTCTTGAGATGCCATCTGAACAGTTACAGGCGAGATTTTAAACATTAAGTGTATTTGTGACTAAAACCTGCCTTCTCAAGAATGCAGCCTGATTGCCACAATTTCACAGGGCTCTCACTGTATAGAACCAGACTTAAATGATGGCTGAAAGAGACGGGGCATGATAAGATTGGCCAAATCTATATTTATTGAAAGATTGAGCATGAAAAGATTTGGAGCTCTACAGGAGTTCAAGGAAGTAGGATTTATAAAAAATTGCAATGAGTGACTCCCCCCCCCCACCACCCCACCCCCCCACCCCCCCCACCCCCCCCACCCCCGCCATGGGTAGATTTTGATTTAAAAAAAACCTCCAAGGGACTGGCAAGCTGTCCCCTGGGGAGAGGGATGTGCGAGGAGGGAAGGAATCTGATGAAATCGGACTTTATTATTATTATTTTTTTTAAGATTTTATTTTTATTTATTTGACAGAGAGAGATCACAGTAGAGAGAGGCAGGCAGAGAGAGAGAGAGAGAGAGAGAGGGAAGCAGGTTCCCCGTCGAGCAGAGAGCCGGATTCGGGACTCAATCCCAGGACCCTGAGATCATGACCTGAGCTGAAGGCAGCGGCTTAATCCACTGAGCCACCCAGGCGCCCCGAAATAGGACTTTAGAAAGTTACTGTGGAAGGCTTGAAACTGGGAATGGAGAAAAAAAAATTAAAGAAATATCAAGAGAGAAATATTTTTATAGACATTCATAATTTTTTTTCTGTAAATATTGTTAAAAATAACACAGGGATGGCATAAAATGGCCCTCAGGCTAAGAATGAGTTTTACATTTTTTGCATTTTTAAGTGGACAGATATAAAAAGCATAATACTTCATGACACTTGAAAATTATATGAAATGGACATTTCTGGATCCATAAAGTCTCACTGGGACACAAGCATACCCTCACACTTAGTGTCCGCTGTGTAGTGTGTTTGGCTGCACCACGCGTGCTGCAGGGACCCAGGTGAGCAATTGTGAAGAGACTGGCTCGGAAAGACGTAAATGTTTGCCTCCTGGCCTTTTCCAGAACGTGTTTGCTGTAATAAAGGATTGCCTGCAGAATGTCAGAGTGAACAGTGTAGACTCTTTGCTAGGGTTAGGTATGTTTGATTTGTGTTTGTTTTCTGTGTTCTCGTACATATTCATCAAGAATCAATGCTCTTTTTAGTGAGTTTTGTTAATTCTGCAGAATGCCAAGATAGTAAATAAAAGCCCTTGCGGGGGGTGGGGGGCATGTAATGCTTTTATGGGGGGGTATCCTTATTTAAGTTCATTCAATATGTTCCTACTCATTGAGATTTCAGAAGATCAAGCCATACTGAGAACTCAGTCTGAACTTCCCCAGTCTGTCCAGAGTTTTGTTGTGCTCTCTCTTGAGAGAGCATGGGAGATGCCATTGTTTGAACACCAGGAGAGGTATTTACTGCTGTTACGGAATAAAATTCAGCCAAGGAAATTCAGAAGTCTAATTAGCTGTATTAAAGGATTCATGAATTAGATTGCATCCCATGTAGCAAGTAGAGGGGAACTCTCAGGAGTTGTACAAAAATGGAAGGTTTTTATTGGGAAGGAGGATGGAGCAAGAAAGTTATTCCCGAAAGAAAAGGATTGTTCCAGGCAAGCTCACATTTCCTTAGGGGTAGAGGCAGGTTGTCTTATCCTCTAGACTACGTCATTTTCCTTTGGGGGATAGAGAGGACCCTTGTGCCAGATTACCTCAGCATCACCAGTCAGAAAACTGCTGACTGACCAGCTGTGAGTACGTTTCTGCGGGAGGTTGAAAACAATCAGATTAGGTTTTGAGCCTCAACTTGGTGACTTGGCCTGAGTGCTGCTATTTTGGGCCTGTTGTTCTTCACGCTGCTGTTTGTGCAAGTTTGAGGTCTTAGAATTAGTACCCAAAGTTTGCCCCATTTGAGCCAACTACATTGAAATGGGCAGTGAATCTTTCTTGAGAGTATTAGGCCTTCCAAAATTTGTAAATCCGGCCTTTTAAAATGCATTTAAAGAAGTGCACTAGAACAGTTGACTTGTTGGGGTTCCTGGCTAGCTCAGTCTGCAAAGCTGGTGACTCCTTGATCTTAGGGCCCAGTGTCGTGGTAGAGTTTACTTAAAAAATTAAAATTTAAAAATAATAAAGTTAAAAATAAGATAAAACATTTTCCTTTCTCTTATCCTCTGGACCAGTAGCTTCTGTGCTTCCCTATTCTACCTGCTAGGAGGTGGCCCTTGTGGGGAAGTAACCCGGAGCTCTCCTGGGCTTCTCTGGGAAAAGATAGGATGACCGTGCATGCTGGGATCTACTGCTGATTTGCCTGGGTGGAGGGAGCAGTGCAGACGAGAGTTTGAACTTGTCCATTTTCTCTGATTCTTCTGTCTTCCTCCCTCCTAACAGCTTCACATGCTCAGGAGAATAGAATTAGGGATTTTGAAATGTCATAATGAAATAAATTATTGGGTTTAACCAAATTATAGAAGTCATAGTTAAAGAGAAGTTATTTAATTTCCTTGTATTTCTTCTCTTAAATAATTGAGCCTGAACCATGAGCACTTTGTTTATGACTAATTTCTGTGAAAAAACAAAGGTAGTAAGTGTAGATCAAACTCCTGATTTATGCTGAATGACCACTAGCTGCAAATTAAGTGACCCCCCCACCGAACTAGGTTTCTTTTCCTAATCATATCTAAAGAATGACAAGGTTGATATTTTCTTTTTTACTGCTTTTGGTTCATATTGTATTACTCTATGCAGGATTTAAAAAAGTACTTTTTAAGTTATTATGCATGTTTTTACTCACTTATTAGAGCTGTAATCTCTAGCAGGAAATATTTTGCAATTAAATCCATTGCTTCTGTCTTCTAGTCACCACCCCCTTCCTCCCCAGCACTTTTAGGTAAAGTTTAAGGAATTTTATAGTAATGTGCCTGGATATAGAATGAAGCTGTCAAAAATCCATATAGCTATAGAACTAATCACAGTACTCAGTTTGATTATTTTGATTTCTTTTTTAAGATTTTATTTGTTTATTTGACAGAGTGTGTACAAGCAGGGGGAAGCAGCAGAGAGAGTGGGAGAAGCAGACTCCCTGCTGAGCTGGGAGCCCCACATGGGGCTCGACATGGGGCTCGATCCTAGAGCCTTAGGATCATGACCTGAGCCACCTAGGCACCCTAGTTTGATTATTTTTGATAATTTCTTTCCCTAATTTTTTTTTTCTTAGCCTTCTAGCTCCAAGTACTGCCTAAAATAATACCTTTTCTGGTAAATGTGTATAGGAGATGTGGCAGTATTGAAGAGGCTGATGTAATTTTAAGTTACCTATTCATGTTGTTTGATTGGCTTTGCTTTTCGAAGAGTTTGCTGTAAGTATTTGGTGTATGCTCTGCTTTAGAAAATTTCAGTATTTACTCACTGCCCTGAGTTCTAACGTAGTTAATATGTTTGGTAATTAGGATTACCTCTCTGTAAACTCAACTGTTCCATCAGAAAGATTGAAGAGTTAAAGTAGTTTGGTTCTTATTTGTTAATAAGTTCAGTTGTGTATATAAACCATGAATTTTGGTAAAGTTACTTTTTTTTTTTTTAACAAAATCAGTTTTTGTAAGAATTCTTGTCACTTTTCATTAATGTCAGCATCTCCGTCTAAGACTATTGGCACTCCTTCCACTTTCCTTTGCAGTCTTTTCTTGTTTTCAGCCTTTTTTCTTATCTTTTTGAGATACTTGTTTGGAACATGCTGTTTTAGCTCTCAGCTTTGCTGCTGCTGAATTCCAGGATTAAGTTAACTTTTATCAGATGAATGAGATCATTATAGATGGTGGAAGCACTGTGATGAGACCAGAAGTGTTCGCTCGTTCATTTGCTCGTTCGTTCTTTCTTTTTCCTTTTTGGAAGTCCTTGTGCATTTTGCAGCAAGGAAGGAAGGAAGGAAGGTAGTGGTGAGGAGCATTATCAATTTGCCCAACAGGAATTAGTGTTTTTGGAAGGAGTATATATAGAGGAGTGGTTTGATTTTTATTTTATTTTGTTATTCTTACAGTGGTTGTCCTTTTCCCCCTGCAGATTATTAGAAGTTTCATGACTTCCCTTGCTATGTCTGTGATAAAGAAAAAGGACTGATTAAACCACACAAGAAATCTATTGTCATTATTTAATAGCTTTATTTCCCTTTTAATTAATTTTTCTCCTTACCATTTATATTTATGCGTATTTTTTGAAAGTCATGGTTTCTCCTACTGGAATGTATGTTGCATGCAGGCACAGGTATTGGCATGTTCTCTGTGCTGTCCCCAGCACCCGAATAGTGAGCCGAGCTCAGGCGGCCCTCGGATACCTGTAGAATCCATGCACCGACTTGCAGACCGCGGAGGCCAGGCGGGGGTGGCGGGCGCTCTTGTCTGGGAGCAGCTTGCTGAGGAGAAGCCACGCTCCCACCAGTAACGTTTTCTTAACACCAAGTCAGAGTCGCTGGAGTCTCTGGAGTCATTCCCAGTAGCCCCCCTCACTCCCCAAATCCTTATTATAGCAAAGTTTGTGTATTTTCTATTCTTTAGGAATTCCCAGATCTGCCCAATTCTCTGTCCAGCTTCTCTGCGTCCCCAGTCTGAAGAGCAGCAGCGCACCCCTGTCTTGCAGAATAACGCCGGTCCCCCCAGTGCCCCCAGTGCCCCCAGTCTTCCTTTAACTGATTCTCTACACTGAAGCCAGGATGATATTTGAAAATACAAATCCAGTCACGTCATTCTCCCGCTTAGAGTGATGTCCGCTGCTCTTAGGCTGAAGACTAACACATCACATGCCGCTTCTCCAGCCTCTTCCTCCCTCCTCCCCTCCCTCCTGGCACTTGAGACACCCAGGCCTTTGTTCACGTCCTCACAGGGGCCGCGCTCTGACCTTCCACATCCCCTTTTGCCCAGTCAATTCCATTTCATTCTCCAGATCTAACAGAAAGAGAGTTTCCATAGGAGAACTGCTTCTTGATGTAATGTTTTCCATTTATAGCATTTATCATACTTTATCATTGATGTCTGCGATGAGACCGGGAATTCCCAGAGGGATGGAACCATGTCTTGTATCCATTGCTGAACTCCCGGTGTCTCTAACACCTGGCACCTGGTAGGTGATTAATAAATAGTGGTTAAATGGCTTAAGTTTGTCTTTTCTGTAGATTTAAGGGATCCATTACTGGTCCATAGATTTTACTTTCAAGAAATCTTAGGGCACAGCATAATCTTTTTAGGCCTCAAAGTTAAGGATAATACTTTTTATCTTTCAACACAAGTTAGAAACTAATGATCTAGTAAAATCAGCTGATTTCTGAGCTGGACTTGAATCTATTCAGGGTGTCTGGGAACTCCCATTTTTTCCTGCCCTGACATGCTTCCTAAGAGAAGATATGCTGACTTAGGGATTTAGCTTTAATTCAACAAACATTTGAAGACCTATGTTATACCAGATACTTTGCAGACTTTAATCGGCTATTTCCCCTTCATTTATCTTTCAGTGATAATAGAATTTAAAATAATTTTAACCTTAGATTTCGTTTTCAAGACCTCTGTTTCATATGATTATGTATTTGGGTGTTTGAGTGTGATTCTTTAAACAGTGCACTTTGTAAATAAAATGTTCACTGAAAGCTGTTTTGTCACTTGGCTGATAAGTTAAATAAATGCTCTTTAATTAGTACATAACTATGCATGTTAAAGGTATTCAAATGCTATTGGAATAAGGTTTGTGTCCCCAAGTTCTTCTCTTTCCCCTGATCATGATGGTTCTTAACCGTTACTGCATAAGCCTGATAGTATCTAATGGTTTCACATTATATGTAGAATACTGCCCAGATATTTGGTTGGGGTTGGCAGTATGTAACAAATGTCATTAATGGACGAGAATTAGCAAACATAATTGGGGGGGAAAAGGTTTAATCTTGAGGAAGAAATTCAATCCCCTGTTTTACAGATAGAAAACAACCAACGACTGCTCAAAGATGCGGACCGAGAGCTGTTACAAGTTTTCAAATGTAGGCTTAGCGGAACCATTTCTGTTTCCCGTAGATGTCTTCCCAGCCGTGACAAATGTGTATACCAGAGTTAAGGGAATAACCTGTGACCTACCCTTGCAGCTCAGATAACTATTGAAATACTTGGTAAATTACTTAGAAGAGCTTGAGGAATATGTAAAAGGTGAGAAGAGATGTGATTCAGAGTGGGGGCGGATACGCAGTTCTTGGTGGAAGGAGCTACAGCATAGATGGTCCAAAGGGAACAAACCAATATTTGTTGGAGTTGGGCAGTGATGAATGGGATCAAGTAGAAGGCTTAGGAAGCAGGTTTCTTGGGAGGTGAGGAAAAATTTTTCCCCTATCCTTCTAGGTTCTTTTGACTGAACATTAATTAAATTCACATCACACAGATTAGCAGGAGAGAGGCTCCAAATAGGCAGTGGGGCTTTATATGCATCCTGACCCAAGGAGAAGGGGTTAGGGGGTCTGGGGCCTCAAAGCAGAGGAAGAAACAATTTTGAAGGAAGATGAGGAGAGCGATTGACAAACAAATGTTTGTCATCAGGTAGAATGGTACACCGAGGAGAAGCTGAACAAGCCAGCCCTGCAGACACCCGGCATGCCTCGGCCCTGTTCTTTGTGGTTGTCCCCAGTGATAGCTCTCTTCCTGGACCAGGCCCCTCAGTCTTAGAGGCAGTTACAGGGGAGGTAAAAATAAACAAACCTGAACCTTCAGGGCCTTTCATCTTCAGCCTAAGATAATGCACATGTCAAAGTGACACATTTTGGGGAGTCTCTTTCTGAACCCCTTCACTGTGTAGAGTGAGAAAAAGGTGGTGATTAGTCGGAATTACGATTGGAAGCATAAGCTAAGAATTCTGACTTAAGACAATTATTTGTATTTAAAAATATAGTACAGATTTGTGATGTAAAAAAACTTCCTCTGTTGGTCTTGCGAAAATAAAAGTGGACATGATGGGTAGCAAAGATGTTTTATATTTGAGCTTGACTTTTGTTTCGTCTTTGAGATTTTATAGCTGGTTTGTTCATTTAGAGAATTTGGAAAAATAACTCCGAACACTTACCATTAGTGAACATGTTGTTAGGCTCTCAACAAAACAATTTCTGGAGCGTTTTATTTTGTGCCAGTATCAGCCAATGTCACTAAAGGGTATTGTTGGGGAGGAAGAATTTCTCCTGCCTGTCCAGGTCCTTGTAGCTAGACTAAGAATCAGGAGTTGACAGGAGACAGAGTAACAGGAGAAAATAAAACTTAATAGCATATGTATGGGGAATCCACATAGACATGAGGTCACAAAGACAATGAGGCTTATTTGAGCTTGGGAGAGGAGTAGGGGCCTACGGGCACAACAGGGAGAAAATGCATTAATAGGAAGCTGAGGAGATGTTTGGAAAGCAAAGATGTTGTCCTACCCGCTCAGATTGCAGAGAGGAATCTTCGTTAATACCTTTCATGCTGGTAAAACGACAGTTTTGAGGGGGCAGGTAAAGAGCTTTTCCTGAATCTCTGGGTTTGGATTACTTTTAACTCAAAATAATGCTCGTGCCAAGGTGCGCCATCTTGGACAGCCTGCCCTTGGCCTCTACAGTATGAATAGTGCTATGATAGTTACCTTTACAAAGGTAGTTGATAGTTGACATTACGTTTTTACATGAGCCCCCCCCCTTTTGAAGATGAGAATCAAAGTGGATTACAAACCGATTTTGCTTTTCTTTGAAATTATTTTAATTTAGGCTTTTGTGAACCTTTGACTTTCCTTCCCTTTTCATCAAGATGGTTTCCTTTGCATGTTCTTCCATGTTCTTTATTTTTCAGCCCCAGCTAAGCATACAAAGGGTGATCTTTCTTCTAACCCCTTCCCTGAAATTAATTTGGCTAAATTACCAGCTTCTTAGATATCATGCAGTCCTCATACCAGAGGCATTTATTAAGTGTCCATATGTGCTTGCTGCTATGTTAAGTGTTGTAGTAATAAAGTAGGAACTCTTGGGACTCATGTCTATTAAGGGCTTTTAAAGTGCCAGGTAACACTAATACAAATCACATTATCAGAGGCATTCATATAACTAGTGTCCCTCTGCCCCTGTCCCACCAAGCTAAGTGCCTTAAATGCTTTAAGATTGCATCCCCATGGGAGGAGGGTGGAGTGTTTAGTTTTCATTTGGGTCTGGTTTAGATGAAGAAATGTAAGTTATACAGTTCTCCAGAGGTCCATTTATAGGCTAGTCTTACTTAAAATGTACATAAAGTATTTGGGAATGCTCTCCCAGTTAGCAGAATGCGCAAGACTGCGATTGTCTGAATGAATAGTGGCAAAAGAGCTATGGTGTGCAAGTTAAAAGTAATGCGTTTGGGGGGAAATATTCTAGTTAACACTTGTAGGATTATGGCTTTCAAGCTGTTGCTAGGGAAAGAGAATTGAAAAGTTACTGTTTGTTATTATTGCAAATAGCAGATTGATGTACTGCAGCCAAAAGACTAGTAAAAGAAAGGTTATTGGAAACAAAAGAAAATATTTTTCTGCTCTTACACCAAAATGATCTTCGTATGTTATATATAGATTTGGACACATCGCTTTGGCAAAAAAGGAAGGTCCACAAGAGCGACAATGAAAGACCAGAAAGACAAAATAATTGCAACACTTCCATCTGGGTTTTTATAAAATGTAGGATATGTAGGCTTTCATTCAAGCGGTTGTTTATTGAGGGACAACTGTGCTCTAGGCCTTGTGCTGGGCTCACAAACGTTGTTCTTTGTTGCCTTTGTCAAGCAGGATACTGCTCGTCTGTGTGAACTGTGTCCCACTAACTGTTTTTCTTGCGCTGGGAAAACAAAAAATCAAGAAATACAACACAAATAAAACCTTGAAATTGTGTAAGATCACAGGTTTTAAATCTTGAATGGGCAGAATAAAGAAATGCAGAGTTTGGTTTTGTTTTATCAACATTTGGGACACAGGGTTGATTGAGTAGGATTTGAGAAATAGGGTTCTAGAGCCGGACTATCTGCATTTGAGTCTTGGGTTCGGAGCCTGCCTCTGTGTGTCTTGGCTGCCTCATCTATCAACTGGGCTGTTTTGAGGATAATGTATGCAAAGAATTTAGAACAGTTACTGAACCACAGTAAGGGCTCAGTAAATGGTAGCTGTTAATTTGAGAAACACTAGAACTTCTTAAGGATTTGGAGAACTAGATACTGGACAAATGAAAAATAAAAAACATCCCCACAATTAATCAGCATGTCCTTAAACAAATTTACTGGCAAACTGAAGATCAGATCCAGTGGAGAATGCCTTCCAGTAGAATGTAAATATTCATGTTTTTAGAATCCTGGGATATAATTAAGGTGCTTGAGATTTATTAAAAGGGGTTTTTAAGGGTTGTTTGAATAACAAAAGATTGGCCTGCTGAATGTGGAAGAGCATTCCAGGAATCAGGATTAGTTTAAGAGGAGAGTTCAAAGCTGGAAAGGGAAGCACAGAAAACAGGATGTTAAATCCGTTTGGATGGGTCTAGGTCAGTGTTCTCAAACGTGGGCACATTTGTCTCTGAGGAGACATTTGACTATTGAGACATTTTTTATTGCATTGCCCCGAGCTGGGGCAGAAGGGCGCCACTGGCATCTAGTGGTTAGAGGCGGGGCGTGCAGTGTAATATCCTGCAGTGCCCACGATAGCTCCCCTAGCAGAGACTTGCCAAAATGTAAGTAGTGCTGAGGTTAAGAGTGTAGTAATGGCCACCTGGTAATAGAAACCTACATTTATAATCTTATTTCCACCCCTTCCTCCATAAAACAAATATGAACACAGATTTAGCTCAGTTTAATCTAATTTGCCATGGTGCATACAAAACACATTCTTAAACTGACCACCCTGCTCTCAGTGTTACCTTTTCTCTTTTTTTTCAGTAGATCACTTTACTCCCAATGGAAGAAAATAACAATAGGTTTAGATTAAACGTATCAGGGATCTAATCCCAGCTTTTCCATTCATTTCCTATGTGCCATCAAGCAAATTATCTTGCTTTTCTGAGTCCACCCCCACCCATTTTTTTTCACCTATAAAATGAGTGTAGTAATAGTTACATCCAGAGTTGATAGACGGATTCAGTGAGTCAAGGGCAGAAACTCCGATAGAAACAGATTGGCCACAAATGGCAGGGAATCCCTGGAAAAGGCCTCATAAGACAGGTTTTGTTATCCTAGCTCATATGCCGAAGTTCAAGATTTAGTCTCCAGTCCGACGGGTTCAGAACCCCATTTATCAGTACGTGTCTTTAGACAGGACTCTTACAAACCAGGCTCAAGAACGCCAGTTTGTAGCTTCAGATTGTTACCGTTGCTTGGATCTTCCTTAATCTTCCTGATCTCTAATTGTTAGTGTCCAGAACTCACAATCAGACCTTTCTCTCTTCTTGCCACTCTCTTTCCCTGGGTATGTTCCTGGCTGCAAATACTATCTGCAATTTAACTCTCAAACTTACATATCCTGCTCTGTCTTCCTTGTTTTCAGGTTGTTTGGTTTGCTTTTTTTTTTTTTTAATATTTATTTATTTGACAGATCACAAGTAGGCAGAGAAGCAGGCAGAGAGAGAGGGGAGGCAGGCTTCCTGCTGAGCAGAGAGCCCCATGTGGGGCTTGATCCCAGGACCCTGAGATCATGACCTGAGCCGAAGAGGCCTTAACCCACTGAGCCACCCAGGCGCCCCTCTGGTTTGCTTTTTAACACTAAGTAGCTAATGTTACTGAAATTTCCATAATGCCAGATGCCTGGCTAAGTGTTCTACATACTTTTTTTTTTTTTAAATTACAGTACAGTTAACATATGGTGTTACCTTAGTTTCAGGTGTACAATATAGTAATTCAGCAATTCTACGCATCATTCAGCTCACCACGGTAAGCGGACTGTTCTTAATCCCCTTCCCCTCGTGCACCCCCAACCACCCGTTTGCTCTCTCTAAGAGTCTGTGTTTTTGTCTTTTTTTTTTTTTAATTCAATCAGCCAATATATAGTACATCATTAGTTTCAGATGTGGAGTTCAGTAATTCATCAGTTGTGTGTTGTCTTTTTTATCTTTTCTCATTTGTTGTGTTTCTTACTCCACATGTGAGTGAAATCATGTAGAGTTTGTCTTTCTGCGACTGCCCTATTTCACTTAGCAGTGCACCCTCTAGATCCATCCACGTTGTTGTAAACGGCAAGATTTTGTTCTTTTTATGGCTGAGTGATATTCCATTTTGTGTGTGTGTACACATATATATGTATATATCACATCTTTATCCATTCATCTGTGGATGGACACTTGGGTTTCGTTGCTTCCACAAGGTGGCTGTATTAATAATGCTATAGTAGACATAGGGGTGCGCTTTATTCCAGACCTGCAGATTCAACTGCTTGCTAAAACTCTGCCATGGGCACGTCGACTTCACCGTATTCAAACTCCTCCTTTCCCCTCCACTCCCAAGTTTTCCCTTCGCGGGCTCGCGGGCTCGCTTTCCTCGGTAGCTCCACCACCTCCCTGCCCGGGGCTGCAGCTCGAACCTGGTCGTTACTCCGCTCATCTCCTTCACTTAACTGTCAGCGCTACCAGACCTTCCGTCTTACTGTTGCTCATGCCTGTTTGCTGTCCCTTCTCCTAGCTGCTGCCGTACTTCTAGCTTCCACTCTCGCCTCGGGACATGTGTTGGTTCAGTTTTCAGATTTAGTCCCTGTAACCTGCATTCATAGAGCTACCAAGTAAACTGTCAAAAAAAAAGGGGCTTTTAAAATTATTATTATATCACGCTAGGCTTAAAACCCACACAGCTTTAAGGACAAAATTTAGACTTTAAGTTGAGCTCAAGGTTCAGCTTCAGGAAATGATCCTGTCCTTGCTCACCTTTCCACGCTCACCCCCGACACCTGCTCACCTCCCCTCCGACTGGCTCGTAGACTGGCCATTTCCTGGGCTGCTTGTGCCTGTCACAGCTTTTTCCCTTCCTGTGTTTGACATTTTACTTATTCCTTTATTTTCAGCTGGAGAGTAGTTGGAAATGTTCTGCTTTTTCTGATCTTGTCTGCCTCAGTATTCTTTGCTTCCCTTGTTTCTGCCTCTCAAGGAAGCCTGCTGCAGCTTCGACCTCGCATCCAGTGGGCGCATCTCTTCTGTGCCCGTGTAGCATCCTTGCAGACGCTGAAGGCGAGGCTTGCTCTGGAGGCAGACTGTCCAGCCTCAAAACAGCCCTGCTCTTTGCTGATGCGTCTCCTTGGGCAACTTGCTCAGCATCTGTATCATTCAGTTTTCTCGTGCAAAATGAGAGCAATACTAGAACGTACCTTATAGGCTTGTTCTTCTGAGGGTAAGTGAGTTCCTGTGTCGGACACGTGGCCTAGCGTGCCTGGCACCCGGGAACCTGGACGGAGCGTTAGTTTGTTGTTATCTTGTGCATCCCTCATTCGTAGCAGATGTTACTGGCACCGAATCACCAGTTTAACATGTTCCCTTTTCCAGTGAGTTGTGAGCTTTTTTGAGAGAAGGGACTAAGTTGTACTCAACTTAAATTTTATTAAAAAATTCTTATGGGGCATCCACTAAGTCAGGGATAGTTGGTGGAGCCCAGACTGTGGCCTGCTTTTGTAAGGCCCTTGAGGTAAAAGGATGGTTTTTACATTTTAAAAGGATTATTCGTGGTGTGGGGAGGAGGGCAACCAAAAGAGGGAAAAGTATGTGAGCCAAGAGCAGGAGCCCACAAAGCCTAAGATACTTACTACCTCTGATACATTTGTTTGTAGAAAACATTGCTAACGTCCGAGCCAGAAGCAGTGGCGAGCCAGAAGCAGTGGCGCTTGCATGGGATGGTTGGGTGGATAGATAGTGAGTAGGTGCTACAGATCAGGGTTGTGGGGATTTGTGCGAGGAAACGGCAGCTACATTGTGAAAATACGAAAGTCACTGGAGGAGGACGCCCTGGTGGCTCAGTGGGTTGTGTGCCTGACTTGGTTTCGGCTCAGGTCATGAGCTCACGAGATTGAGCCCTGCGCTGGGCTCTGCATGGGCTTGGAGCCCCCTGAAGACTCCCTCTCTCTCACCGCCTGCCCCCGCCTGACCCGGAGAGTCCAGAGTCATTGCTTTCTCATTTGGTGACATGGGTTTAGACTATCTGTTCTTCGTGTGTAGGGACATTTTCAGGTCCTGCGTTTTTCTGTTGTGTTTGAGAAGTTGGATATAGGAGTGCTGTTCAGATTCCCAGGTCTCAACGTGTGAAAGAAGACAAGCATTTGCTGGCTCCTGCGGGTTGTAAAAATGAGAAGTTGGGGGGGGGGTGTGTGTTTTCCATGAGGCATTCCTGCGCATCCATGCTAGTAAACAAATAGTAAATACTGACTTTAAGTTTAACTGGCTTCATATATTTTGCCTGTGTAGATTTGTAGAAATAGAGAAGGCTGAGTCATAGTAAATTTAGACTAGATTCTTTAATATTTATTTTTGCCGTTCTTAGGGACTTTGGCCAAAGCAATTTACCGTCTATCTTATTTTCTTTTTATGGCATTGAAACAATTTCTTTTCCTTTTTATTTCCTTAATGATTCAACTTTCTATTTGCTCTAAATAGTATATGTCTTAAAGGTAATATCCAATTATAATAAATATTGATTTTTAACATTTTTATAAAAAGATTTATACTTACTTATTTGACAGAGCGAGAGCACAGCAGGCAGAGCTGCAGAGGGAGAGGGAGAAGCAGGCTACCCACTGAGCAGGGAGCCCGATGTGGGGCTCAATCCCAGGACCTTGGGATCATGATCGGAGCTGAAGGCAGTCCCTTAACCAACTGAGCCACCCAGGTGCCCAAATTAATTATTATTTTTTTTAAGTTAATTGGCAACCATTTGCATATTTCTAACCTGAAAATACCAAAATGTATTTCACAGGTTGGTCAGTTGCTGTAAATCACAAAGGCAGGTAGCAGTATAGTGAGAGCTGGAAGCCCAGTGCTTCGGCTCTCTGGTAGACTGCACTGACTGCTGGTCCTGCTGTCCTGCGTAATGGATGTTCTTGGTGCAACTAAGATCGATGCATTTTAATATATGTAGTTCCCACCTCTGTATTCTGATTTGGAGGAAAAACTTTGCCCTAGAACACTGCTTTGTGGAAAAGACTTTATGTCACTATTAGGTTATGTTTTCCTCTTAAAGAGATTTTTTTTTTTAACAAAAAATGGAGAATAACTTGATGTTTAATCTTTAGTGTTAAGCTATAAAATTTTCCTCCATGCTGCCATGAGCTTTAATAGTTAACGATGATAGACTCTCTGCTTTAATATTTTTCTTAGACTTTTTCTTTTAGAATTCTGTTAATGCCTTTCACAATAAATATTTGTTGAATTGAACCCTGCTGAGTCGATGAATTGTTTTGCTTTGCTGAAACAGATTCTCTCACAAGTGTAAAAGAAGAACTTGTGGCTATTTGCTGTCTGTGCTGGGTTCATTCCTGTCTATGAAACTTTCAGTGTATTTTTTCTTATTTACTTAGATGTGGAAATGAAATGATACTGTAAATCAGTTGTTTGCTATGATGTTAGTGTAAGAGCAGGAAGCTTGAAATTGGAAGATCAAGTCTGTGCCTCGACTCTGGCACTTTGGAGAGCATTTGTGTTAGGGCAGTCTGCGTCGATTCCCTCATCTGTAGAAGAAAGAAGAGAGTAAGGCTTCATAGGGTTTTATTAGGATTAAATGGGATCACATTTAAGCCTACCTAGCACGGTACCTGGTACATGAAGAGTGGATAATAAATATTTACCGGATTAAAAACCAAACAGTGCTTCAGGTATGTCTTAAGACTATTTTACTAGAAGTTTTATAGAATCACAAAACCTTAGAATTAGAGGGGCTGTCAGAGTTCAAGGCCAGCCTTCCTTGTAAGAACTTAATTCCTTCTCTGGTACCCTTGCCAGGCGTTCGTTTCCCAGCTGCTCGCTTTCGTCTTCAGACGCGACTCCTGGCAGGTTTTCCAGAAGCTCCGACTGGAGACTGCTGAGGGTCTGGCTTCGCCAAAGACCCGGCCCTGGAGCGCGCTCTCGGGAGATGGGTTGAGTCCGGCGTATTTACGGGGGCTTCTCACTGCAGGAATCGGTGATAAAGGATATAGGGCAGCCACGGCAAACCATGAACCCGAGTCGTTGCCTGTAATAGGAGATTAGGGGAAGGTAAAAGGATAGTGAGAGGAAGGGCCGGAGCGGGTTCTGGCCAGAGAGGAGACTCCTCGACGCACAGCTTCAGCCTGGCGGCCTCGCACCCACCGAATGCAGTACAGAGAGAAGTTCAACTGGAAGTGATACACTCGGATTTATTCCATTTTTAAGTGAATGTTCTGATTTTTAAATAGTTCTCCCTTAACTACTAACTTGAAATATATTCCCTTTTTGTTACTTTCATCTCTTTATTCTAGTTCATTCTCTGTAGCCTTACAGAGTCAATACCTTTCTCATCCCTCGTATCAGATCAGACACCTGCCAGCTTTACCTCTAAAACACATAGAGACTCGGTCCCTTTTGCTACCATCTGAGCTTAGGCCACCATCATTTCTTTTCTAGATTACTGTCATACATGGCCCAGAATCAACCAGTAAGTTTCCATTCCTGCTGTCCTGTTGAGAGCATTTGTCAAAACCTCTGTAGTCCTTCATTCTCAAAAGAACTGCAGAGAACAACTGCCCCTGATCTTTATCTCCTGAGTTAGAGTGAAGCTGAAGAAACACTCCCCTAATTCCTGTTTTCTTGTAGGAATTGCTGAGGTATTGTCATTGTTCCTATGTTCCCTTGGGTTGCTGAACACTCAGAATGTCTGTTGAAATCCAGGCAGGGAGGAGAGGGTCCACCACATGACAAGGTGGGGTAAAGGAAGAGCGACCACGGGGTGTGCTCTGGGCTGTGGGAACACAGAGGAGCAGACAAAACTCAAAGTTTGCTTGTGAAGATTGAAATTGCTTGTTTTAAGCAGTTAAAACTCTCAGACTTCTGTTACTACACCAGATTATTCTGAAGTATTCTGCAAAATTCCTACAAATGCCCATGATATAGCTCTTTAATGTTTTCTTGCAAGATTAAGGATATAGGGGATTTTGCCAGGGCCAGTGAATAGGAGAGGGTGTGATCATCTAGCTAATGGAGGGCCCTTGGCCCGAGCATTCCAGATCCTTCTGTTGTAATGTCTGAAGACTAGACTTTTTAGGATGGTGAAATGGAGCTGAGATCCCTTCATGAAGTTGTAACTCTTGAATACCTATATTCTGTAGCAAAAGGGTAGGCGAGGAAAAAACCCACCCACTGGCAAAGTATAGCAGTGAAGTCTTTTTTAACTTTAGATCTAGGGAGATGTCATCCTGAGAATTCATACCAGAGCTCTTTTTAAGAAACAAATTCTAAGTTTGAAATCATGCCACCTATGTGATCTGGGAAACCAGGAGTAAGAAATAAAAGTGATATTGGGGTAGAAGTGCCTCAGTGGGGTAGAGGCAAATATATGGTCTTTTTGAAGGAACGTACTTTCAACCCAGGCTTCTCAGACTCCTCCTCCAAAGCCTGTATCCCCAGATTATAGAACCCAGGAAGGAAGAAGCCAACATCAGAGTTGCAGCAAAACAACCAACAATAGAAGTAGACTCTCCCCATCTCCATGGACCTTAGATTATTGGAATTAGTCAGATTATCATTCAAATTAACATACAAATGTTTTAATAATAAAAGAGGGGCGTTGAAAACCCGGGCAAGAAGCAAAGTAAAAAATGACAAGGTAGATTTGGCAAAGGAACAATTTCTAGAAAGGAAAAAAATTTAGAAACTCAGTGGGTAATAGTGGACTACAAACTTTTTAAAGAGTGAATTAATAATAGAGCTCAGGAGATTAACCAGATGTAGTACTAGTAGTTATGGATGAAAGGCAGGAATGAGAAGGTAGGAGATTTGGAGGACGGGATGAGAAGATTTAAAATGAATCTAATTTTGGAGTTCAGAGAGAATAGAAGTAGTTCTCAGCTATTGTCAATTCAAATACTATATAATGGTTGAGAATTCTCTAGAATTGATGAAAGGCATGAATTCTCTGCTTTAGGAAGCACAATGAAACCCTAAGTAGGATAGATAAAAATCCTGTCCCTAGAAATATTATAGTGAAACTTCAGAAAATCCAAAGAAAGAATCTTTAATAGGGGACAGGAAGAATAGATCATTGCCCACACAGAGCCACATTTCATAGTACTCAGTAGCAGTAATGGAACCCTGAAGACAATGAAATTATAAAATGCTGAGAGAAAATAACTATCAGCCTTAAAATTTTTACCCAGCTAAACTTTTATTTGAAAATAAAGATGAATTGACATTTTAAACAAATAAAAACTGAATTTGGTGCTGTCATACCTTCACTGAAAGAACTTTAAAATGATATACTTAAAGAAGGAAATTGAACTCGGATGGAAAGACCAAGATTCCAGAGGGAATGAAGCAGATACTGGTCACTTGGGTAAATCTAAGTAACCTCCATACACCTGTCTTAAGATGTTGGTACTGAGTAAATGCTGGATTGACAGATAGTTGATCCATCAACTTTCCTGAGAGAGTGTGCTCTCTCATTCCTCCGTGGCAAAGGGGGACACTGACTTCTTAATTTAGAATTTTTCAAGGGAAGCTGGAATTTCAACAGAACTCCCAACATGGTTAGTCTTATTTTACAAAGTTAGGAGACACATTCAGTCTCTTGGATGTGATTTAGAGTGGCTGAATTTCATGAAAGATTTCTATTTATTGGTTGCCGAGCAAATTTTAAATTAGGTATCAACAAATTTTACCCCCTGTTTACCAAGATCTTAAATGTCACTCTTGATTTTTATTTGAAGATTTGAATTTCTACTCAAAATGTTCTCAGATTTTACATCCATTATTTAAAAGACAGTTCTAGATTTATTGTTTCTGAGAACCCATGCTAATCTAGGGCAAATTTTAAAATAATAAATGAAATAGAACTTGATACTCTTTAACTGGCCAAGAACATCACAACCAGAAACTTCTCTCTCTCTTATGGTCCTGACTCTAAAAAAAGTATTTGCTAGACAGAATTTTTTTCTAACTGTTGAAATTCAGCTATGTTATCAGTAGTATACTTTCAGTAGGATTTTGTTAGGAGGGCCAAAGTCAATAGATGAGTTCTCTCAGCACATATTTTTATATATTTTTGAAAGTTTTTTTTTTTTTTTAAGATTTTATTTATTTGACAGAGATCACAAGTAGGCAGAGAGGTAGGCAGAGAGAGGGGGGGAAGCAGGATCCCCACTGAGCAGAGAGCCTGATGCAGGCCTTGAGCCCAGGACCCAGAGACCATGACCTGAGCCAAAGGCAGAGGCTTAACCCACTGAGTCACCCAGGCACTCCTGAAATAGTTTCTTTTAAGGAGTTTTGTGGACCTAAGTTGATATCCTTCATCCACCATTTATTGGACTTTCTGGGCACCATTCATTTATTTATCGAGCAGGTATTTTTGCACACCTGTCAGGTTCTCGCCTGCACTGAGGTTGCTGTAGCGAACAAGATTAATAAGGTGCCTGTGCTCAGGAAGCTTGCCTTCTAGTGGGGCAAGTAAATGAGTTTTAAAATTATCAGAAGTACATAAAAAGACCAAAATAGGGTGACATGATAGTAACTGGGGGAAGGGGCATGTGTTTTGGGTTGAATGGTGAGGGAAGGACTCTTTGAGGAGATGGCCATCAGAGCCTGGAAGAGAGACGAAGCCTCCTGAGCAGGAAGCCTCCTAGGCTGACGGAACAAATTGCAAAGGCTGTGAGGCCCGTATGAGCCGGTGTTTCCACGTGCTACGGGAGCATATTAATGTGGTGGTTAAAAATGACCCTACATTGTGTAGAAATTGATTTTGATTTTATAATGGTGTGAGAATCACACTAGAGTGTCATAACTTCAGTTCATATCTTTTACTGGCCCAAGTGTTGCTGCTGTAATTTTTACTCTGTTCTGTTTTCAGCCGGTGAACTCAGTAACGTTTGGTTGGAGATGTTTGATTTGTTTGCTGGTATGTGGTCTGTTTTCATTTGGGCAGTTGGTAGTGACCCCACTGTAATATAAAAACATTGAAATATTTGCTAAACTTAGTTGAATTATAAATCTAGTTTTTTACAGAGGGAGATAAGAGAGAATAACAAATGATCATTGTTTATTACACATGAAAGAAACTTTAAAGGGAGTATCCAAAATGTTAAATTATGCTATAGAATTTAAGCATCTAGTCTCTTTTCTTTAGAATAAATCAGTTTCATAAATATCTAGTTATTTAGTTATACTACATAAATAAGAAACCCTTAAAATCACAGGAAAACTATGTTTCTCTTTTATTTTGAAATATACATATATTTGTACTCTTTTTCAAAAAGTAAATACTTTTTTTAGCTATTACTCTTTGAGTCCTGTGCTGTCTGTTCTAGCTCTTCAGCCTGTCAGACTGAAGCTTTCCAAGGTCAGAATCCTGTCTAGTATCTGGTCCCATGGAGAGAGTACAGGGCGTTACACATAATAATCTCTTAAAATTGTTTGAGTGCCTGAATAAACAAATGAATGAATATATATGAACTTTACTGTGGAGGTAGTCTTTGGAGAATAATTAACCAATAATCGGCATACTTAAAAAGATAGATTTTTTTTTTTAAAGATTTTATTTATTTATTTGACAGAAATCAGAAGTAGTCGGAGAGGCAGGCAGAGAGAGAGAGAGGGAAGCAGGCTCCCCGCCGAGCAGAGAGCCCGATGCGGGACTCGATCCCAGGACCCTGAGATCATGACCTGAGCCGAAGGCAGCAGCTTAACCCACTGAGCCACCGAGGCGCCCTTAAAAAGATAGATATTGACTGCTTTTTTAAAAAGTGCCTTTGTCATATTTGGAAAATTTAAGCATTTCTGAAGGGGATGGGGTAGCCAGTGTGAAGAACACTCATACGGACCCAGAATCCGAAAACGGATCTGAATTGAAGCTGTGCTGTCACTCATGATGTGTTCTGAAGTAAATCATGCTGTCTTGCTCGCAGTTTCCTTGTTTGTCCAGTGAGGGGATTAGATTGATTGTTGCTAACATTTTTCTCTACTCTAAAACCCTATGATTTTTATCCTTTGCTATTTGCAAGAGCCAGGAGAGATAAAGGTTGCCTTTTATGTTAGATTTGATTCTAAATCTAATGACACAGGACAGCGGTGCTTAAACTATTTTTCGTTAAATGGTAGTGAAACGCTGAAAAAGGTTTAGTGGGGGTATGAGTACACAGTGTGCTATGTTATGATTAACTGCCACTTCTGTTTTCTTTAGTGGCCTGTACTCTTCATCTGCCTATCTAATTTTTCTTAGTATTGAGATTATTTTAGTACAAACAAGTAGTGTGTTTGTAAAAAAGGGCCCAGCCAGTATGGTAAGCTGTCTGGATAGTTTAAAAAAAGAAAAGATGTCTGGATAGTTGATGGTTTCTAAGTACGGGCTGGTCTACAATACAGTACATTTTTTTAAAGTTTTATTTTCTCAGAGTGGGAGGAGGTGCTAGGTACTTCTCTTTTTAAAATTAAGCATAGCATTCTCTTTTATACCATGTTAGCATATTGTTGACAAAGTTTTCTAAAGTGAAAATCTGTTTAGTAGCATATTCAAGTTTAAGATAGAGAATTTATTTTTTAAGATTTTATTTTTAAGTAATCTCTGGAACCCAACACGGGGCTCGAGCACACACCCCGAGATCAGTAGTCACACGCTCTACCGACTGAGGCACCCCAGAAGAGAGAATTTTAATAGCCTCATCTTGTGTCCCAAATAGCGTGAAGTCGGGGGAGATGATTGGAGTGACGTGACTGCGGGTGCTCTAGTTTCTTCCTTTGTGGTGGCGGCTGAAGTCCGGCTGCCCCGGAGAAGGGCCGCTGCCCGGGAGCTCCTCACGTCCGGCTTGCCTGGCATACTGTCATTACTTGTTTTCTTTCCAGTTCACGTTAGGAAATGCACTTACGTTACCTTAATAACCTCTTCTCGGTGCCTCTGGGGGAGAATGAGCTAGTGAGCCTTCTTACGGGTAGATTATAGTTTTTCTATCTTTTTAGTCTCTTTTGTAACAATCTGTGTAGGAGAGGGAGGAATGATAATATGTACTAAATCCTAAGTCGAGATAGGTTCTTGATCGAATTTAGCTAAAATGCCCCCCATTTATTGATCCTTTTTCTGATAATTGTTAACCATTCCTCATTGTTTGGAATTGCTATCTTGACTTTCTACTTTGAAAGTTATTAGCAGTTCTAACGTATTTTGGCTTTACTCTCTGGAGGGAGCACTGAGTATATACAAGGTTATTGAATCATCTGCCATTAGGTTAATGGCTTTAGGATTTTCATCTAGAGCTTTAGAAAGTCCTGTCCTCATTTTTGTGGCATATGAACATTACTTCAGGGGCCAAAATTTTAATAAAATGTTCTTTTTTTTTAAATGGTGTTCTGTGGAACCGGTTGATGTTCTCATAACCAGTGTGATGTGAATGTGTTGTGGATGGTCTGTCTCTCTACCACGTTGACCGGAAGCCCTTTCTGTCTACCACTTTGAACCCCTTGAGGGTCATTGTTAATTTTTTGTTGTAGTTTTCTGATGAATGGTTCAACTATGAAATAAGTCAGAACTTTAACAGGTATGTTCTGGAGGTGCTGCTTTCTACTATAGGTAGCACAGAAAGGGTCTGTAGTGGCTGCCATCATATTAAAAAACAATTACTTTATTTTGTCTCAAAACAAACAGTACAACTAAAAAATTTCGTTTACTTCTACAGTTGAGTCATGAGTTGACAAGCTCTTATGAAGTTCGAGCAAGGACAGCATTTTGAAAGTTCTTCCAGTTAGCTTTTTTGCATTTAGGTAAAATGGGACCCTAATCTAGGGCAAAATGTAGAGGTGGCAAAAAATAAAAAAAATAAAATCCAGTTTTATATTACTTTGGGGCAACCTGAGCTTTTTATCTGGAAAATCTTCCTTTGTATTTGCTAGTTTCCTCTTAATTACAGAACTTTCTTGTATTATAACAAATCTTTATATTTAAAACCAGTATTGGGGCACCTGGGTAGCTAAGTGGGTTAAGCCTCTGCTTTCGGCTCAGGTCATAATCTCAGGGTTGTGGGATCAAGCCCCGCACCTGCTTCCCCATCTCTCTTTGCCTGCTGCTCTGCCTACATGTGATCTTTCTGTGTCAAATAAATAAATAAAATTTTTAAAAATAAAAAAATGAAACTGATATTGTCAAATGCATTGAAAATAATTTAAGAAACGTTTAGTAATAGAACAATTTCACAAAAACTATGTATCTCTTGAAACCAAAAAACAGATGCATATGCTAAAAATTAACCATTTGTTGTAAATCTGTACATATATGTGTCTATAAGTACAGATAAAAGTAGAATCATACCCAGAACTCATCTTACAGAGTCTTCCTTATACGCAAAGCACTTTACTGTGAAATATGGGGACTATTTGAATGTTACTGACTTCTGTCATGGAGGCTGTTCTTTTGAAATCTGATAAGCTAGAAATGTTGGTGCAAATATATAACTAAATTGATATACGAAATAGGAAAGAAAAGTTGAGACTGAAAACCTATAACTTAATATTGACCAGGCACAATTAACAAGACCAGATTTTGGAAATTCGAGTTTGTACATTACGTATGTGCATGCACATTAGGAGGTTTGCAGAGTTGCCTCTAACATAAGTGGTAACTACATTTCTTAGCAGACTCCAGTAACTGATCTAATTATAATCAATGAGCACCAAATGAGTAACTCTAAATAACTTAAATATATGTTATTGGTAGGTTGCTTTTAACTTCAGATAATGAAAACTCAGTCTGGCTTCAACACAAGGAAACTGGCTTGGCTCACAGGATTGAGAGACCCAGAGCTGCAGGGTCAACAGCCTGGGCTCTCTGTGTTGCTTTGCCCTCGGGTTCTTTCCCTGATGGTTGCAAAACACCTGCTAGCAGCAGCCAGAGAAGTACTCCTCCTGGTTGGAATCTAGAGAATGGGGAGTAGCCACTTACTTTCTATGAAAAGTGAGACTAACTGTCCCAGAAAGGTTCAGGAGCTCTGTCCTTGATTTCATTGGCTAGAATTGAGTTATGTTCTGGATTACGGTCTATTCCTGAACAAGTCAGTAGCTGGGATTGATCATTCACCTCTTTCCCTTGAGCTGAGGTCATTTGCCCATTTCCAAATGGGGAGAGTTGGGGTCGCCATCAGCATGTACTGTTACTGTAGTCCAGAGTGAAACCTCAGAATGAATGGAATTAGCAGCTGCTGTAAAAAGCAGTATAGAGGTTCCTCAAAAAATTAAAAACAGAAATACTGTATGAGACAATAATTCCACAACTAGGTATTTACCCAGAGAAACTGAAAACACTAATTAGGTAAGATATATGCACCTCTTTGTTTGTTGCAGCATTATTTACAATGAGCAAGATGAATATGTAACCCAAGTGTCCCAGCTTTATCCATAATGAATGGAGATGTGATTACACACACACACACACACACCAGATTATTCAGCCTTTAAAAGAAATCTCGCCCTTTGTGACAACATGGATGGTATTATGCTAAGTGAAGTAAGTCAGAGAAAGACAAACACCTTATGATTTCACTTATAAGTGAACTCTTCAAAACAAAACAAAGGTACAAACGGAAAACAGAAACAAATTCAAAATACACAAAGCAAATTGGTGCCAGAGTGGAGGGAGATGTGGGGATGAGCAAAATAGGTGAAGGGAATTAAGAGGTACAGACTTCAGTGATGAAATAAACGAATCATGGGGATGAAAAGTACAGAGTAAGGATCACAGTCAGTAACAGTGGCGGGTGGTGACCACACTTCTCATGATGAGCACTGTGTAGTGTATGGCATTGTCAGTCACTGTGCTGTGCCTGAAACACAACACTGTATGTCAACTACACTTCAATAATGAAAAATTTTTTAAATCAATAATTAGCATTTTGGGATCAGTTCTGGACCTCTAGTAGCAGCAAGACAATACTTTGACAGTCCTTGGTATAGTGAGAATGGGCTGAGGACAGACCCTGAGCAACACCAACATTTAACAATTACAACGAAGGGCGTGTGAATCAGTCTTCTAGTTAAATTTATTTTGTGTGTATTTTTAATTATGAGCTACAGAAAGCTGTTATTTGGCCTTATTTCATTAGTTCTAACAGCATATTTCATATTTGATTTACTCAGTGGTTTTCTCTCTTGGTCTCTGGTCACTTTAATGTCACTATCATGGTGTTTCTTTCAAAGAAAGAAGAAAGTGCTGCCCATTGTCTTAAAGGAAATAGAGAAGGGATTATAAGTGGGGTTTCTTTAACTGAAGTTAAAGGAAAAATGAATGGGTACTTTGTAGCGTATTAAGTGTCTAATGAGTTAGATCAGGAGGAGGAATGCATTCTTGTATGCCCTTTTTTGTGGAAGCTCCTACAAGTAGAAACTTCAGACTTACACCTACCTACATGTTAGGTATCTTGGAAAAATTATTATTTGTTTATTATAAAGGAATAAATGATAAGATTTACTACCCTGTGTCTGAAGACCTCAGTGATTAGAAACAGTTTGTGATCAGTAATGGACTGTAACTGTAGTGGGTTGAGTATCTTATGTGCGAGGACCCTCTTCTCCTTGAGGTATCACAAGCAGACAGTATAACTCTTGTCTTCTTGTGCTTGGCCTGTGTAGGACCACTGTTGACCTCTGCATCGTATTTTTTAGGCAATGAGTTACTAGCCAACAGACTCAGTTCAGGGGCCCATGAGTTCTCCTTTACATTTTGTGAAAAAACCGATTGCTGGGCCTCCAACCCCCAGATTTTCGGATTCAGTAGGTCTGGCATGGGGCCTGAGAATTTAAGTTTCTAGTAACTTCCAGATGATACTGATGGTGCTCCTCCGGTACTGCACTTCGGGAATCGCTGTTGTGAAACATTTATGTTTAATGAAAGCAAGGAGCAGTCGTACTGAATTTGTTTAAGGAGAAGATACATGGTACTTACTGCTGTTTAGGTCAGACTGTATTGGTTTTTCTCTCTGGTGGTTGGCTATTACGTTACATGACCCACAGGGAATACGCCCTCAAATTCTACTTATTTAGTAAAAGAATAGTTACCTTTTGATGATTGACATCTCTCAACTTTTGACAGATGCATTGATTATGGCTGCTGGGCTGAAAGCTACTTTTGGCCTAGATGAAAATACTGGCATTATTTTGCTCGATGATCCCAAAGATAGGATTTTTTTTTTTTTTTTTTATTTGTTCTTTAGTAAGATCCGGTAATTGTTATTTCACTCAGTGAGTATTGAAACTTTAAACCGGTCTGAGGCCAGTACAACCCTTTGCTGTTGCCAGCTGTGCATGTTTCTATGGAAACTCAGTAGGGGCTAGCGGGATTACTGTTGTAAGGAGCACACCTGGCTTATTTGCATCCAATTTAAGTTGGGGAAATTTCACAAAAGAATGAAACGTCTGTAGACGTGTCAATGGACAGCCAGAAGGAGCTTGTCATTTGTAACCATCATATTGGTCTAAAGAGGAAGAGTGGGGTGGGTTTTCCTTACTCATTATAGTTCATGTTTCTGGAGGGCTTTGGTTGATATGCTAAAGTTTATATTTGTCTCATTGTGTTTTGTTTTTGTTTTGGGAATATCCTTTTAAATATTCTAATATATATCCGTAATTAAATATCTTTATGGTTTTAAAATTCTCTTAAAGAATTTAAAGTGCATGTAGATCAGACTCTTTTTCAAGAAAGAAGGAATTTAATTTCTTTCCAGTTATACATTGTAATCAAATGTCTTAGTTTTTGACCACAGTTGCAGAATTATGGCAGAATTTCTTGTTGATCTCTACTTTCAAGTGTTAGGAACTACTGTGAACCCCTTCTCTCACAAAAATAACTTTTTTTTTTTTTTTTAAAGAAGGCAATTGGAACTATTTATGTATTGGATTTTGTTTGCACCATTGAACTTAAGCCTTGTTTCAGAGTTTCATAAATGGTTAGGTCCATCACTGAATGTACAGAAAAAAATTATATGGACTAGTTACGTGAGCACAGAGTTACAGAGCACAGATACATACAATTTAGGTGCTTTTTACTAATAAGTTACACTACTCAGTTATACTGACTTATCCTAGTTATACTAATTAGTTATGCTAATTCAGACATAGCTGCATGGTACAGGTGTGTGGCAAATGAGAGCGCAAGTATTGACTCCTCTTCCTTGGTTAAGGCTGCTTGAACTTTCTTTCTTTCTTTCTTTTTTAAGATTTTATTTATTTATTTATTTGACAGGTCAGAAGTAGGCAGAGAGGCAGGCAGAGAGAGTGGGGGAAGCAGGCTCCCTGCTGAGCAGAGAGCCTGTTGGGAGGCTTGATCCCAAGACCCTGGGATCATGACCTGAGCTGAAGTCAGAGCCTTAACGCACTGAGCCACCCAGGCGCCCCTGCTTGAACTTTCTACCGGTCTGAATTCTAAGGTTTTCTGGCAGAGTGTGGCGATCAGCGAGTGATGGTGAACTTCCATACTTGTGTGTGCCAAGTATTTCTTATTTTCTAGTGACAAAATTGTAATCCTGTACCGTTTTTTTTTTTTCCCAGAATATTTTGCAGTGATGGTCGTATACATTGATCTGTCACCTGGGAACATATGTGTGTGTGTATATATGTATACATATGTGTATGTATATATGGTGTGTGGATGTGTGTGTGTATAATGCCAGTTGAAGTAGGTACTTGTAAATTTGGAAAAAGGTAACACTGGATTTGGGGATTTTTTTTTTTTATTAGTGAAATATACTCTTTAAAGAAAAAAGTAGGCTATTTTATTCAGCTTTATGAGAGAGTAGCACCTTGTAATACATGTTCCAAGGATCTTCTAATTCACCTCCACGTTCTGAAGTCAGGGCAGGTACTACTATCCCCATCCGGTAGATGAGGAAGCAGCACAAGGGCAGGGCGCGCCTCCAGTCCCCTGTGCTCAGGCAGCGAACTACACCCTCACGGGTGGTCCAGTGTTCCCCACCGTGTATAATTGTTCGCCCTTAAAGTGTCAGGTTATTTTATGCAGTTGACTCAGTATTGCCTTTTTCTCTTTTTGTATTCATAGACTGGAAAAGTAAGAAGAGCTTTCCTGCCTTTTAAATTACCAAACTACTCTCAGTTTTCAATGAATCAATTCAAAGAAAGAATGCAGTCTTTCTATACCTGGTAAATATTTTCTGCTCATAAAAGCTATTAATTAAGTAGCCTCTGATAAATCCAGGTGTTTATGATGAGTGCCTTTAATTTTGTGGAATGACTATAAAAATGACTTACCATATTTATATATGATATTGGCTCTGAAATTTGTTTGATATTTATTGATGCGATGGAGTGATCCTTAGAATGCCTGTGACCTAGCCGGCGACAGAAAACAGTTTAGGATTGGCCCTAGTACTAGATTAGGCTGTGCTGGGTGGTTTCTTTTGTTTTGTTTTTTTTTTTTGTTTTGGGTACATAAATATACTAGGTTTTCTCTTTATTTGGATAATATAACATTAGCAGTAACCCCTATGTGGCAGTTTAATAGTATTTTGTAAATAATAGTTTTACAGAATTAATCTAGTAATCAGAATATTAAACCTACATTTTTTTATTTTACGGATGACCTAAGTGAAGATTAGCGAGATCAAGTAACTTGCTTAAGAAAGTTGAGCTAGCTGGTCTAGAGCTGAGGTCAAATTTTAGATCAGAGCCTACATATTTTGATTCCTACTCTAGTGCCTTTTCAAAATTCTTATCTTTTAAGTACCTTAAGTAAGAATTAACATGCCTAAGAGAGTAGACAAATCATAACAACATTTGATATGAGTCTAATGTATAACTTAAAATGTTAGTTTAGGAACAGAGAGGACAAAATGGATCTATATATATGCCACATAGAATACTTTATCTATATTAACAATGGTATTAACATTAATAAGCTACTAGGTACCATTAAAGCTTTTAGATACACTTTAAGCCTGAGGTGAACCCTTGGGCATATTTTGGACCTGTTTTGCAGAAAAGGAAACTGAGGCTTTCAAAGAGAGTGCTGTAGCTTAGGATGTTTAGAAAGTGGAGTTTAAAACCCAGTGCTCTCAGACTTAAAAGTGCATTACTAAGCTGTGAAGCCTGTTGATTTTTGGAATTAAAACTCAATCATAAATCCAACCTATCCCGTGTTAACTATTATTGATTATAGAATAATTTCCTCTCATAATTCAGCCATCCAAAACTCTGAGCCTTTTAGGGACATATTGAGGTAATGCAGAGAAACCATGTCTCCTCTGTAATGATTTTAACCATAAGAATCATATTAGCTCTTTTTATAATGTCGTTTAAATGTGTAGGTCTTATGCCTCTCTACAAAAGAAAGGTGTTTATAAAATATTTATATATTCTAAACATGTGCTTAAACTACACTAACTAGAGCAAGTTGAAAGGCATATTTCCTGTGATAGAACATTTGTCTCCGTGTTTTTACTTATTATATCCGATCAACAACGAACAGTTATTATTTTTCTCAAGTATTTTTCAGACAGACCTTTCAAAATTAGTTAAATGTTAATGAAAGAAATCAATGTTACAGCGAGGAGTATCATTTGAAAATTAATACATTTCAAGTGTTTGACTGGCTGGGGGATAAGTAAAAGCTTATTATCTGAAATGAAACAGTAATGATGAAAGTACAAAGAAAATGCCGTCTTCTTTATTAAAGTACCCAGTGTACCTGAGTTTGCCCAAACCAGGTGTATCTTTGCCATAAAACCTGACTTAGCCCCTGAGGCTCCCCTTTCCCCACAAATCTCCCATTTACCACCATCGCCTGGCCCAAGGAGGGTGGGCATGCTTAGAATGTAGGCGATGAGGTGCTAAAAATACACTTTATCAGCAGATCGTATGAGGGGACTGTTTTATTTCTGGTTGTGTGGAGAACTTACAGCAAAGAAATGTAATTTGTGTGCATTTTAACCTGTACCATTCGAAATAAGAAATGTAATTAGATTGCCTGGAATCTCTCAACTTGGGGCAGTCATATGTTAGGACTGGATGAAAGGTGAGATACACGGGCAGATTTTATTGTTGGTTTTGTTAAATCCTTTCTAACCGGAGCTTGCGAAGATGGTATGAAACTTACCGATACAGTGACGTTTTGAGAAGGTTCCGGAGTCGCTTACCTGCCTTCATGTGTCTTAGAGCCGCTCACCTCCGAGTAGAAGGGAAGGAGGTGAGGCGGGGCTGGGGGGGCGAGTGGGTCTTGAATCCCGACTCCGCCGGCATCTGCGAGGCACAGTTTTAGCAGAAGTGTGGAAGTACAGGAAGTAGAGCCGAGAGAAGTGCTGTGTACAGAATTAGGCGTCGCTTTTGTTCGGGCGATCATCTTGTTAATCCACCATATTCTTTCATCGTTTGCTTTCGGCAGCACCAAGTGCTCCTGTTTCCAGTGCTCTGAGTCACAACCACCTGGGATTGCTTTCGGTGCTTATACATCGGTGTTCTGGGGTTGGTTGGTTTGTTTGCTTTTGGTTTCAGTGGGAGGGTCAAGTTTTAAATTTTCAGAAAACTGTAGTTAACAGTACTTCCCTGTAATATTTAAAAATTTGCACAGAGGGTAGATCTTAGGTGAAGTGCTCTTGCTACACATGCAAGTTTTAATGAAGAAAAAGGAGGGGAGGAAACTTGGAGGTCATGGCCACGTTTATGGCCTTGTTTGTACTCTCAGAGGAGTATACTTGCCGCTGAACTTACCAAGCTGTATACATTAAATATATACAGCTTTTGTATGTCAAATATAACTCAATAAAGTGTATTTTCAAAAATGATTGCAAAGAAGAAAAATTACACTTCTTAAGTTATTTAAGGATTAAAGCATGAGGAAAAAAGCAGGAATCAGCCATGTCCAGGTAATTGTAACATTATTAAGACTCTGTTCTTACCATGTACAGCAAAGGTGATCTTGAGGCCTGTGGATTAAAAGTCAGTTAAAAAACACAGAAATGAAAAAAAAAAAAGGAAAAAAAACCCAAAAATGGTCAAGAGTTTCACTTAAATTTTTTATTATAATAGAAGAAAAATCTTGACAGTGGTATTTATAAAATTTTCTAGCGCATAACAATACCATTATCATTTTTATAATTCTTGGTTATTTTCAAAATAACTTCTATTCTCATTTTAAATTTAAGAGCAAACGTGGGTGATAGCATAATCTTCATTTCTCAAATGAGGAAATTAAGGTTCAGCTGTTGCGTTAAGTTTCTTAGGGGTGCCATAGCAAGGTACCACACACCAGGTGGCTTAAACAACAGAAATTTCTTACCTCATGGTTCTGGAAGCTAGAACTTCAAGATTGAGGTATTAGCAGGGTTGGTTCCTTTGGAAGCCTATGAGGGAGGATGTTTCATGTCTTCCTTCTTGTCTTGCCCCTGTTATGTATCTGTGTCCAAATTTTACCCAAGGATACCAGGACGATGGGCGTGGGGCCCACGCTTGACCTCCTCTTAACTTGATCATTTGCAGAGACCCTATTTCCAAGTTAGGTCACACTCTTCTTCTGGGGGACACAGTCCAACCCGTAACAGACAGTAAGTCTTTCAGTCAACATCTCTTAAGTAAGGAAGTTAGACATACCACATTGTCGTGCCGATAAAATAATAAGTTTTAAAGACATGTAAAAATAGATATATATAATATATTTAAAATTTATTTGCCAATATTGCCTTTTGTCTGGGTAGATTTTATTTAAAACTATATGAGATTCTAAAATATTTAATAGAGGGACGCCTGGGTGGCTCATTCGGTTAAGCGGCTGCCTTCAGCTCAGGTCATGCTGGCATCAAGCCCCGCTTCGGGCTCCCTGCTCAGCTGGCAGTCTGCTTCTCTCTCTCCCTCTGCCCTATTCATGCTCTCTCTCTCTTTCTTACTCTCTCTCAATTAAATAAAATCTTTAAACATAAATAAATAAGGTGGTAGTTAATAGAATTTGGGGTTGTGATAGGTTTCTGGCTCTTTTTTGGGTATGTGGTATGTTACCGGTTGTGGAAAGGTTGTTCAGTTCTCAGTGCTCACATGGACTTTCACTCATGCAGTGTAGAGCCTCACAGTGTGGACTCCTCCATATCGTGAGATGTCCATCAGAATACCATTTAAATTGTTTCAAGTGCGCTCTGACCGTAGGTAATCTGTGCATTTCGTGATTCTGTAAGAACTGTGCTCCTGTCCGTGTTAATGTGCACCTTGCAATCTGAGATTTCTAGGGATGGGGATGACAGGGCTCCACTGGAATTATAATAAAACACTGGTAGTTTGTTGAGCTCTCCCCCCCTTTTTTCTTTTTTTTTCCTTTGCTATTGTTTTATTTTGATTTTAAAACACTCCCAGTACTTCAGTGAATAATCCTATAAATAAGGACATTCTGCTGCAGAGCCACAATACAGACATAAAATGCAGGAAATTAGCGTTATTACTTTACTGTCAACTAATCCATAGACCTGATTCGGATTTGCCAAGTTATCACAAAAATGCCTTCATAGTAAAAGTACCTACTGCAGGATTCTACACAGCATATAATCATCCTATCTCTTTACTGTTCTTCAACCATATTCCTTAGTCTTTAATTGATTTTCAAGACTGTGACACTTTGGAAGAATATATTTTGTGGAATATCTTTGAATTTGTATATGTGGTTTTTGATTTTTTTGTGGTTTTTTGAGTTTTTTAAAAAGATTTTATTTATTTGACAGAGATCACAAGTAGGCAGAGAGGCAGGCAGAGAAGGAGGGGGAAGCAGGCTCTGCTGAGCAGAGAGCCCGATGTGGGGCTCGATCCCAGGACCCTAGGATCATGGCCTGAGCCGAAGGCTCACTGAGCCACCCAGGTGCCCCTTTAAAGATTTTATTTACTTGTCAAAGAGCACAAGCAGGGGGGTGGCAGGCAGAGGGAGAAGCAGGCTTCCCGCTGAGCAAGGAGCCTGATGCTGGGACTCAATCCCAGGACCCTGTGATCATGACCTGAGTCAAAGGCAGGTGCTTAATTGACTGAGTGACAGGCGTCCCTGAATTTGTGTTTATCTGATAGTTCCCCATAATAGATTCAGGTTCTACGTCTGTGGCAGGAATATCACAGAAGTGATGTTGTGTTCTCACTTCCTCTTTTCTGGTAGTGTACAATTTTGATTTGTCCCTTGACTAAGTGACCTTAACTGATCGCTTGATTATGGTGATGCTTACCAGGCTTCTCAGTAAAGCTGCGTCTTCCCTTTGTAATTGCTTAATATTTTGTAGGAAAACAACATTTTCATCATCAAATTTTTGATATTAGATATTTCATTAGATAGAGCACTTTGACTGAATTTATATGATGATGGTAGTTTCCAAATTCTGACTTTCTATTATTCTTTCTGTATTTATTTGGAATTCTACAAGGAAAAAACCTTCTTTTCTCCCTGTTGATTTATTTATTTCAACATGAATTCCTATGAGTAATGGTTATAATTTTTTACAGACTTTTATTTATTCAATTGAGAGAGAATGTGAGCACGAGGGGGGTGGGCGTGGCGGAGGGGGCAAAGGGAGAAGCAGACTCCCTGCTCAGTGAGGAGTGTGACGTGGGGCTTGATTCCAGGACCCTGAGGTGACCTGAGCCAAAGTCAGACGCTTAATTGACTGATACTTAACTGACTGAGCCACGCACCCCAGTAGTGGTTATAATTTATTGTTTTTATTTATTTTGTCATATTGCCTGAAATTTAGTCAATAGAAGGTTCTTTTAAACTTGCTTTTGTGTCTTTTCTGCATATTCCCGTTATTCTTAGAGCAGTCCACTACTAATTTCTTCACCAAAACAGTAAAAAGAAAGAAAGGAAAAATAAAATGCAGAGTTTCAGCCTAGAAACAAAAAGCCTCCATAAAGATACAGAAAATATAAAGAACTAAATGAAAATTTTAGAACTGAAAAAAACAATAACTGAAACAAAAACTCAGTGGATGGCTCACAGCAGAATAGAGGGGACAGAATGAACTGGAACATAGAACAGTAGAAATTACCCAATTTGAACAAAAAGGAGAAAATAGAACAATACGTGAGCAGAGCCACAGGGACCTGTGGGACTGACAGAAAGACCACAGAGGAGGAGAACGGAAAGGGGGGTGGTCTGAAAAATTCTCGTAGAAAGACTGGCTGAAAACTTCCCAAACTTATCAGAAGATACAAACCTATAGATTCTAGAGTCTGAGCAAGTTCTAAACAATATAAACCCAAAGTAGTAATAATAAAGTGTTGGTAAACTAAAGACAAAGGAAAGATCCTGAAAACAGTGAGAGAGAAATGATGCCTTTCCCTATGGAGAAAAACAATTCCCATGGAAGCCAAGAGGCAGTGGCATCACATTTTTCAAGTATTGAGAAAGAACTAAAAATACCAACTTCTGTTTTTATCAAAAATATCCTTCAGGAGTGAACGGGAAATCAAGACATTCTTAGATGAAGGAAAAAGCATTCTTCTCTGGTAGACCTACCCTAAAAGAATGGCTAAATTAACAAAATATGTAGTTTTAAATCAACAGAATATACTTAGGACTTGTGTACCAAAGACTACAAATGCTGGTAGTAAATCAGTTTCTTTAACTTCAAGACTTCTTACATAGTTGCAAGAATGAAGCCTGAGGATATTGGTGAAGAAATTGACACATTAATCATTGGAACAGAAACAAAACCCAAAATAGGTTTACACAGGTATAAATGACTAATTTGTGACTAAGGTACGAAAACATTTGGAGCAAATAGAGGAAGGAAAATCTTTTTGACAAACAATTAAAAAAGAATTAAAAAAAAAAAAAAACACCTTTACTGCTCACACTAGGAAGAAACATAGAAGGAAACCTGTAGAACAGAGGACTTGATGAATAGTTCTTAAACATGACCCCAGAGGGGCAACTGGCTGCTTCAGGCAGTACAGCATGCTGCTCTTGATGTTGGGGTTATAAGTTCAAACCCCATGTTGGGAGTAGAGATGACTTAAACATAAAAATCTTAAAAACAAAAACCCAAAACACATGACACCAGAAATACAGCCTACAAAAGGAAAAATTTGATAAATTAGACATTACCAAAATTAAAATATTTTGCTGTGTCCATTAAAAGGATGGAAAGGCAAGCTCCACAGTGGGAGAAAATATTTGCAAAGCACATATCTGATAAAAGGCTGTTATCTACAATATGTAAAGGGCTCACAAAACACAGCCCTATGGAGGAAAAGGAACCCTCATACACTCTTGGTGGGAATGTAAGTTGGTGCAGCCACTGCAGAAACCAGTATGTATGTTCCTCAAAAATTAAAAATACAATTACCATATGAGCTAGTAATTCCATTACTGTGTATTTACCAAAGAAAACACTAATTCAACAAGATACATGAATCCCTATGTTTATTGCAGCATTATTGATAATAGCAAAGATGTGGAAGCAGTGCAAATGGCCACTGATAATGGAGAAAGAAGTTGTGGTATATGTCCACACAAAGAAATATTACTCAGCCATAAAAAGGATGAGATCTTGCCACTTGTGAAAACACAGACAAACCTAGAAGGCATTATGCTAAGTGAGAGGAGTCAGACAGAGAAAGACAGATTCCATATGATTCCACTTACATGTGGAATCTAAGAACCAAATGAACAAAAAGCCGAATCAGACCTATAAATATAGGAAAAAACTAATGGTTGCAAGAGGGGAGGGGGTTGGGGGGAGTAGGCACAAATGGGGGCGGGGACTGAGAGATCTAGGCTTCCAGGTATGGGATGAACAAATCACAGGAAGAAAAGACAGCGTAGGGAATATAGTCATGGTATTGTAGTAGTGTTGGACGGTGACAGGTGGTAGCTACACTTGTGATGAGCATAGGTGACATATAAATTTGTTGAATCACTGTGTTACGTACGTGAAACTGATATAACATGTGTCAGCTGTACTTAGACCTCCCCTCCCACACACAGTGAAACTCAGTTCTAGAAATCGAAACAGTCCTTTAGAAAAGGGAGATTTGGGGGATTTTTAGAAAAATCCAAAAGAATTGAATAGACATGTCGCTGAGGAGGATACACAAATAATAAGCATATGAAAATACGTTCTGTATTGCTACAATGAAAAGTAATAATATCAAATGCTGGTGTAGATTTGGAGAACCCGGATCTCTCATACATCGTGGAATCCTAAAATGGTACAGCCATTCTGGAAAATATTTGGAAATTTCTTCAAAAACTAAATATACACTTAACCATGTGACCCAGCAGTATCACTTCTGTGTATTTATCCCAGAGAAATAAAAATTTGTCCACATAAAAACATATACAGGAATGTGCTTTATATATTATAGATGAGAATCCTTTACCAGACAGGTCCTTTGCAAGCCTTTTCTCCCGTTGCGGAGCTTGTGACCCAGTGCACATCCCAAATATGAAAGTTTGTAGCATTGTTTTTGGTAATAACTCCAAACTGGGAATGACCGAAAGTCTTTTAATAGGTGAATGGTTAAACAGATTAGGGTACATCCATACTATGGAATATTCTGTTCTGCAGTAAAAAGGAATGAACTGTTGACACACAGGACAACTTGATTAGATCTTAAGGGTATTATGTTGAATAAAATATGCCAACCTGAAATTGTCATATATGATGTGATTCCATTTTTATAATATTCTCAAGATGACAAAATTACAAAGGCGGATGGCAGATGATTGGTTGTCAAGGATTCAGAATAGCCAGAAGGGGAGGAATGAGTAAAGCCATAATAGGGTAGCAGGAGGGAATTCTTTGTGATGAAATGGTTCTCCTGGGGCGCCTGGGGGGCTCAGTGGGTTAAGCCTCTGCCTTCGGCTTAGTTCATGATCCCAGAGTCCTGGGATTGAGACCCATAGGGCTCTCTGCTCGGCAGGGAGCCTGCTTCTTCCTCTTTCTCTTTCAGCCCGCCTCTCTGCCTACGTGTGACCTCTGTCAAGTAAATAAATAAAATCTTTAAAAAAGAAGAAGAAGAAAAGAAAAGCAAAGAAAAAGAAATGGTTCTCCTCTATCGTGATTGCAGCGGTGGTGTTGTGGTCTACCTACACATGTGACAATAAGATGACAGAACTACACATACCCTTTCTTTTTTTTAAGATTTTATTTATTTATTTGACAGAGATCACAAGTAGGCAGAGAGGCAGGCAGAGAGAGAAAGGTGGAAGCAGGTTCCCTGCTGAGCAGAGAGCCCGATGCGGGGCTCGATCCCAGGACCCTGGGATCATGACCTGAGCTGAAAGCAGAGGCTTAACCCACTGAGCCACCCAGGCGCCCCTACACATACCCTTTATACCAATGTCATTTGCTTGGATTTGATAGCATATTGTAGGATGAACCATTTCAAACAAAAAGAGATACTGTCATTTGTATATGGTCTTGGAGCAACAAACAGTCACCTGACGAGGAGGGCGATAAAGGAAGGTCTGAGGTCGTAACCTTTGAACCTGTCTTTATATGTTCGGTGGGTAGACTTGATCATGAGTTCATCCCGGGAGGAAAGATCCTGCAGAGAGATCGGCAGTCCGTACATGTGTTTGGCTGACTGCTACTACACCGTTGACATTGTTAAAACGTATTAGTGACATCTGATTAGTCAGAAGAACATCTTCATTAGTTGAGTAGAGAAATGTGTTTTTAAATTTATATCTCACATAGACTCTGGGATACTTATTACCCATGTATCTTCACACAAATTTATGAAACCGAGAGTAAGAGACACACAGAGAGGACACCTCACCGATATCGTAGATGAAACCTAATAGTTCAAAGGGACGGCTGGGAATCATTAAGCAGCATGGGGTTTCAAATAAAACACAATAAATAAAAGCCTGTATTTCATGGATTTAAGAAATGGAATCAGAGAAGTCACATTGCAGTTGTTAGGAGAACTCTAATATTAGCCAGAGATGCCAAGACAGGCTGTAGGCCTGTGTTAAAGCCGGGTTGTCACCTGCTCTTCTCCTCTGTGGAATCTTCTTACTTGGTGGTCTTGTTTGGGGTGATTGTCCAGTTCTTCTGTCTGATCAGCTGGGAGCATTCTGTGTCTCAGCCTTGTGCCCCCAATTCCTGTCCCACTGCCCGGCCGCAGCGAGTCCGTATTTGTTGAATGTGCTCGTGCATGAATCAGTGACTTTGCAAAACTCCATAAACTAGGAAAAAAGACATTTACAGCATCAAATCGGATGACAGGCTGAGCTGGACAGCAGTGCGACGGCGAACCTTCCGTAGAGCCGTGCGGAGTTCAGACTTCACAGCCAGAAATGCAGGATGGAATTCTACAGTGACGCGTCTACTAGGAGTCGCTGCAGTGGTCGCCCGGGTGGCAGGTGGGCTCCGTGCACGACAATGTGTGTGTCGGCAGAAGTTACGGAGAAGCGCAGAAGCTCTAGCCTCTTCACCGGAGCTCGCTGCTGTCCCGCGGGGCAGCTTTCCTAGCGACCCGGTGGCCGAGGGACTCCTCGGATCACAGCTGCCTGCACTGTCTGTCCGTGCCGTCTGCTGCCCCTCGGAGGCCGGCCGGCCCGCAGCACCGGCGCTTGTCTGCGCTCCCCAGCCTGCCCCGTCTGGTTGGACTCTCACCTCGTTCCACGGTTTAAACCGTTATCATATCAACCAAGGGGTAGAGAAGGAGGAGATGACGTCTCTGTGAAAACTTCAGTTGAATGTTTTGAAAAGTGTAGATAAAGGATAATTACTGAAAATGCTGCTGAATTAGATGTGAGAAAAGAGCTGTAAAATATTAGGGATAAATGGTTCTTTGAAAAAGATTCTGTGCTCTCAGTGCTTGATGTGTCTTTTAAGTTCTTGCCTTTTTCTTTTAAAGGTTTGTTTATTTTAGAGAGAGAGAGTGTATGCAGGGGGTGGAGGAGCGAGGGAGAGGGAGAGAGAATCTTCAAGCAGACCCTCCCCCAGCGCGGGGAACAGCACAGGCTCCGTCCCAGGGCCCTGAGGTCATGACCTGAGCCGGAACCAGGAGTGGGCTGCTTAACTGCCTGAGCCACCCAGGCACTCCACATTCTTATCTTACCTTTTTTTATATATATATATATATTTTAAAGATTTTTATTTATTCATTTGAACAGACAGAGATCACAAGTAGGCAGAGAGGCAGGCAGAGAGAGAGAGAGGGAAGCAGGCTCCCCGCGGAGCAGAGAGCCCGATGTGGGGCTCGATCCCAGGACCCTGGGATCATGACCAGAGCCGAAGACAGAGGCCTTAACCCACTGAGCCACCAAGGTGCCCCTTGTCTTACTTTTAAAGCAGTTTTTCAATTTGTGGGTCATGAAGTCAATTCAGTAGATTGAAATCAACAGTTAAAAAATATGTATTAAAAAAAATAAAAATAAAAAAATATGTATCATATTGTACTACATCTAAGAAGGAGCATTGTTTCATGAAATTCTTCTTGAGTTTTTTATATTCTTAATATATATGTCAAATATGAAAAGCTTGAAAAACAAACTCAAGAAATTGAAACTGAAAATACTGGAGTAAGTATTAAAGGATATGATTCACCCAGAAAAGAAGAGGAAACTCAAATGAGTGGATTTAATTTTAAAGCAAAGGCTTTGGTCCACCATCAAAAGATGAGTAAATAAATGTATGCTTATGTACTTTCTGTTAACATGAAATGTTTATGATATAATGGTTTTATAATATTTAAGCTGACCTTTTATAATTGACCAACTACAGATCTCCGTGTCATGGGTAAGAGTTTCAGCCTGTTTTATTTTACTTAAACTTTGCTCTCATGCCTCCTTGTTATGTCCTTTAGCCCCTGCTTTCTCTGCCACTTAGTAGTGGGACCTGTGAGTCATTCTCTAGCTCTCAGTTTGGTTTTTCAGAAAGAAAATCATCCCTACGATCTCTTGTTATCGGGCAGTGCTTTTTGCCAGAATGATAAAAATAGATTCGGTCTTGGTGTTTGCCCATCGAAGAGTTTTTGTAAATACAGCAGACATTGTTTTCTTAAATCTGTTCCTCTTAAGCTCTGAAATTCCATATTGCAGCCTTGGGGGGGACGGATGTTATTCACATATACTGTGTATTCCGTGCAGAGGAATAGTGGCAGTGCTGATACCCATCACTTGATTTTGGATCTAAGAAATTTCCAGATCCTAGAACGTTCTTTTGTATTTGAGCCTTAGTAAATTATTTTAGGCTTTCTGTGGATGATGAGTTTTGGGATGAGGTTTTTGGTAAGATAACGGTTTATAATTCTTGAGCTAATAAAACATTTTTGTATTACTGAGCATCTGCTGAAGCAGTGTCATTGTTTTCTGTAAAGAAGCTGGTGAGGAGATTAAAGTAGTGGTAGATTTTTTTTTTTTAAGATTTTATTTATTTATTTGACAGAGAGAAATCACAAGTAGATGGAGAGGCAGGTAGAGAGAGAGAGAGAGAGAGAGGGAAGCAGGCTCCCTGCTGAGCAGAGAGCCCGATTCGGGACTCGATCCCAGGACCCTGAGATCATGACCCGAGCCGAAGGCAGCGGCTTAACCCACTGAGCCACCCAGGCGCCCCAGTAGTGGTAGATTTTGAAAATAGGTGAGAATTAAAAAGACAATTGCAGGAGCCTGGGTGGCTCAGTCTTTAAGCGGCTGCCGTTGGCTCAGGTCATGATCTCAGGGTCCTGGGGTCGAGCCCCACGTTGGGCTCCCTTCTCAGCGAGGAGTCTGCTTCTCCCTCTCCCACTCCCCCAGCTTGTGTTCCCTCTCTCCCTGTGTCTCTGTCAAATAAATGAATAAAATCTTTAAAAAATAAAGAGGCAATTGAGATTGCCTAGGCGTGAAAGCAGTGGGGCTAGGGGATGAAAAATCCTACTGAGAGGCAGACGGGATGTGCCGGCGACCAGTTGCCGAGTATACCTTCCCGTTCCCCGGACTAGCTGGACGGCCAGTCCTGGGGTGTACACTTGGCTGTCCATCTGGCCTGTGACCAGGTTGGAATTTGATAAGTGAGGTCGGTGGAGTACAGGCCTGCTTCTGTTCCCTCATACACAAAAGATGTGTTTTAAAAATCTGGTTTGTCATTGAGTTGTTATTGTCCTCAGTTGCCTTTCTAATGAGACCGAGACTAGCCATATGATCATGAGTGAAGAACTACTCTAATACAGATGCTGTGAGCCATGAATTCTGGATTCTGGAAGAGCATTTCTTCCCATTCTTAAAGAAAAGGCTCAGGGGTGCCTGGCTGGCTCAGTTGGAGGGGCATGCGACTCTTGATCTCAGGATCAGGAGTTCAAGCCCCACGCTGGGTGTAGAGATTACTAAAATAATAATAATAATAATAATAATAATGAAAAATACAAAAAGCCTCAGTTTTAAGCCTGATTTTGAAGTATGTGAATTTTAACTTTGTCTTTGAGCTCCTTTTTATACTACTGTACGCTACTATTTCCTATTTTCTGCTTTCTGTGAACCCTTTCCCCATCCCCCAAGTACAGGTCAGCTAATAGCATTTATTTTATAAGAGTATTTACTGGCCTTTTCCAATGGAAACAATTATTACCACCCTATAACTCCTCAGTGAGGTGTTAAAGGAAAGCAGTTGAATTGGATTAATTTGTGCTAAAGTGTGAATGACTGACAGCCCTACAAAATTTTCCAGAAATTTCTATTTTTAGAAGGGTATTCTTTTAGGTTAAGTTTTAATCTGATATTTCAGACAGAGGGCCCAATAAAGTGAATGCTTGAGCTTTGTGGGAAAACTGTCTGTTCCCTTCTTTTGGGTCTAACTTTGCCTTGGTTGGGGGAGTGCAGGGGAGGGATGGATGGTAGCCAGCCTCCTACAGTCCATCTGTAGAGGCCTAGACAGCCTTCTAGTATTTAAACCTGCCTTTTAGAATGCGCAGAATACCTACATCGAGGGTGGCGAATGGGAGTTTTCTTGTCCTTTCCATTGTAATGAAGTCCGCTGCATGGGTGAGGCTCCCCGTCACTGTGGACAGCTGCATCTCAGCACTGCCTCCGCTTGCCCCTCTTTCTGTTCTTGGAGTGAGGACAACGAATGACTTGCAGCAGAAGGGATAGGGGTCCCTCTCTGGATAGCAGCCTCTGTCAGCTGGTGAGCTCTAGGCCCCCTGCTATGCAGAGGCCCTGTGCCACTCTCTTGGCTTGGGGGGGGAGGGTGGTTAGTACACTGCCAAGGCCCCACCCCTGAAAGGGCACCTTCCAGCAAACACTTCGTAGTTGGCAGTGATGGCCTGGCTGAGGCTTCAAGTCCCACTTAGCTGATTTATGAAAGACCAAATTGGTGTAAGAAAGGTAGCTTAGAAGTGCCACTGCAAACAGCATAAAAAGTAGATGGTGAGTTGCAGAGATCGTCTGTAATAAGTACAGGCAGTAAACGTAAAGTTTTATGAAGACGAAAGTGGAGGGAAAGAAGCATACACTGGTGTCCCCTCCTTACCAGTCACAGTCACGCTTCTGATATTTTCTCACCAGGTACAAGCTTGTATAGTCCAAGGCTTTCAAAACTCATTTGAATTTTGTATTTTGTTGTGTAATACAGTCTTTATTGTTTTACTACGAAGTGTTGGGAATTATTATTGAGTAAACTTGGTGCTCTTGAAGGTGGTAGCTTGCTTATCCTGTGTCGTGGTCTCTGTCCACTGGCACAGCTGCCTCCTGCCTCGCCCCACTATCGGGTCTGAGAGGCACAGGCCCCTTTATCCTCACAGCAGCCTCGTGGAAAAGATCTCTCATTTTACAGATGAGAAAATTAGGGTTCAAAAAGGGAAGGCACATAGTCTCCCTGGTACAGAGTGGCAGTGTTACCTTTCTCTTCTGTGAACTCTCCCCTCATAGGAATTTTGTGATTCTGCACAATGGAAGGACTAGAAGTACAAATAGAGTGCTTATCTAGAACTTGAGAGAGGGTTTTGGTTCTGTTCCTACCTAATTTATTGACCTGCAAAGAAATCTTTTTAAAGTTCTGTTATAGAAGTCTTGTCTTTTGTGTCCACGTATGCATGTTGAGTTTAATTTCAACCTTAATGTTGGGAAAACATACGTACTTTGGACACCTGGGTGGTTGAGTTGGTTGAGCATCTGCCTCTGGCTCAGGTTGTGATCCCGGGGTCCTGGGATCCAGTCCCACAGCAGGCTCCTTGATCAGAGGGGAGCCTGCTTCTTGCTCTGCTGGCTGCTCCCCCTGCTTGTGCCCTCTCTCTCCCTCTCCCTCTGACACATAAATGAATAAAAATCTTTTTAAAAATACATATTTTTAATAATCAGACACATGGCATGCTTGAAGACTAGTTCTAAATAAAAAGTTGTTAACGGGGTAATACCCTGGAGAACTCCCCTCAATTCTAGTGCACTCTTCTGTGTATCTGTACATACTGGACTTTTAAACACAAAATCTTTGTCACTAGTTATTAGTGTCCTCACTGCACTGAAAACAAGCTGTGTTAATCTGCTGCCCTTTTTAAGCCCCTCATGTCTGCTACTTCCGTAAGTGGACCACTGGGCCGCAGCGTGTAATAATGGGCAAGAAAGAGCTCAGGTTTTGATATCAGCAAAATCTGATTTTAAGTCTGACTCCAAATTATTAGTGTCACATTGGGTAAAGTGCTTTAGCTCACTCTGCCTCAGTTTCCTCTTTAAAAAAACAAACCACAAAGAAGTCAGTTATACCTACTTCGTGGGATTTTTATAAGTCTTTTCCTGAGTTGTTTATGGTGATTACAGTGGAATGTCCTGTCATAATGCCTAAAGAGTTTTGGACTGATGTTTTACCTTGTAAATTTACTTTAAATTGAATAGATATATTCTCTAGTAAAGAATACAAATATATATATTTCCTATACATGAGGTGAAATTTACTTGAAAAGACTAAGTCCATAATTTGTATGACCATTTTTTTTTTTTTTTTTGGTGATTGATATTGTAAATGATGAAACATCTTCTTTCGATTGATTTCGATGAGGGAAGGGTGCTTCATGATATGTGGCGTTGGTCTAATCTGGTCTGTTAATTTAGTAGCCTGAAAAGATTTATAGATGATGAGTTTCCATACTCTTGAAAATAATGTTACAGCTCTTGCACTACTTCTGGGTTTATATTGTTACCTTGTTTTAAAGTAGGACTTTCCCCAGACAGTGCACGTTAATATTTGGAAAATTTCCTATCAGTAGGCTAGCACCATCTTGACAGCCCTATGTTCTGCTTCTACCTTGCTAATTGTTTCCTTGGGATTATTTGGATTGTGTAGAAAGCTTTTTGCAAATCCTCTTATTACTGAAGTCATTGTTGCCAGCAGGAATAAGATTAAAGGTGCTTAAGTCTGTAGAGTTGTTTCTAATTTGTACGTGTCATTTCAGTGCCATTTTAACAGAACTCTGTCTCCTGTCTCTTCCCTTCTCCCCTGGTACTATCTCAAGTTAGGTCCGAGGAGCCAGGCCATTGGAAGAAATCTCATTTTATCCTCCTAATTATTATGCTGGCACTCAGGAGATAATTTTTCCCTTCATGCACTGCCAATTAATATGCAAATGGGCTGATAAATATTTATGCAATGATTTAAATTATGCAGGGAGTGCTTTCAGTGTGTTCTGTAAATGAATTGTTCGAGGACTTCAAAGTGCTGGCTGCTGTGCTAACGAGGAGAGATTTGCATAAGGCCCTAATCACACGCATACTGATTAAGCTTCATTATGGAAACTGCCAGCTGCAATCTTTGTTTCTATTTTATTACAAAAAGGGGAACTTTTCATGCTTCAGTTGCCTTGACAATGTCAGTCCTAGCTGGTAGGAGAGACTAAAACTCCTCTGAGCAACTGAAGTTTCCTTATTCAGTTGAAGATTGCTATGGTGTAACTGAAGTTGTATTTTGCCTCGCCCCCTAATCCACTTTCCACCTCCCACCCTTGTTCTCTTAAGAACATAGTGTAGATGTGGTAGAAATAGTAGTACCTTCTTCCCCCACCCCAAACTGCTACCTGTTTCTTCCTTGCTCTGGACTGTCTGAACCTCTAGAAGACCTCACAGCAATGCTGGACTGCAGTGACTATGTTCTAGGTGGGTACCAGCACAGTTCTTTCTTATAAGCTTTAGTATGGAAATGGCGTGTGTGGGGTTGACTATGCATAAATGCTTAATCGCATATGCAACCAGCTCGGGGAGGGAGGGGAGAGGTGGACTGCGCAGAGAAGTAGGAAAGCATTTGCAAGGCAGGAGCATACTTGAATTTGCAGTAGGTCCCTCCTACCACCAGCTCTTCTGGTTCAGAGGACATTTCAGTACATAGTGTGGATTTGGAATTCACCTTAAACAGAGTACCTTTTTGCTTTTTGGAAATTTCTATTGGGAGCATTTCATGTAGTCCTAAAAACACTCTAAATCTGAAACAATATTATAAAGTGTACCTAAAAAATGTGTACATATTAATAAAAATGTTTTGCATACCTAATGTCAATGTCTTATATAAAAACCAAAAGTGGACAGTGAAAAATAAGGCGGAGCCCCAGTGGCAGAATGGCTCCCATGAATTCTGACGCAGAGGGCCACGGCAGCGGTTCCTGCCATAGGACTGTTGGTTGATCCGTTTCCAGCTTTGAGAAACTATCAACTTTTCAAATTTTGGCCGATATTAGCCTTTTTTATTTAAAAAAAAAATCAACTTCTGTTCTTCAGAAAACAATTTTAAGTGCTGGAAAGCCTGTATTTAGAGTTCTTTCTGTAGAACAACAAACCTGTTAGGAGAGGGGGTGTGACTCTTGATTATATAAACTGTCTTTGGTAACTGAGATTTAAAATAGATTGAGACTCACTGTGACTCCTGGTGGCTCTATTTTGTGTTGAGATTTGTCTGTTTGTATGCAAAATTCTTGAAACCTCCTTACCTTACTCTGGTCACCTGGGGAGTCAGATGCTATAAACTCCCAGGACGGAGGTACTTTAGGTTGAAAACCTTTGCAAGTGATTTTTTTTTCCCCTGTACATCATTTTTTGTGCTTGAAAATTTGAAGCTTAACCCCTCCACCCCCATCTCCTTCACAGTTGCTAAGGATAAAATTAAACGATAGTTCTGAAAATGTTTACATTGTTAGGCCGAAGGAATGACGTAAACTCAAGACAGTAGTAATATTTGTGTAGCACAATAAAAACCACAATCAAAACAACAAACTGATACCAAGAATTCCATCCGAGAACAGTTTGTAGACTGTGTGTTAGACTCATACACAGCTCGCTGTGCCCAGAGAGAAAAAAAGAACAAACAAACTTCAGATATCAAAAGAGAACTTACTTGTATTTACTCTTTTACATCTATGTTGGGAACTCAAGAAAGAAAAGAAAAATACCTTTGAAATATTTTTAGCATTATATTTTAGAGTTGGAAATTGTATCTACACTATTTGTAACAAACAGTAACTATCATTTGAACAGTTTTCACATTGTTGTACAGTTAGTCAGAATTTTGTTTTATTTACATGTGTCTGTATGTGTGTGTGTGAAGTAATTTTGTTCAATGTCTCTAAAGCTCGACAGTTCAATAGAAAATGCTTAGAAGAGTCACACAGTACCTGTGACATAATTTTTAATTTAGATGTGTGGAAATAAGGGTATGAGTTTCACAAGCACAGGCTCATGACTTGTTAAGAATTATTCCTACTTCTTTGTATAAAAGATATGTTACCCTTTTTATGAATATTAACTGGTTCATACTTCTCCCACTTTCTTTTGCTATTCTAAAGGAAGCATTGAGCAGAACGTATGTTTAATGGTATATTAACATTTGTTCTGATCTTTGTGGACTTCGTAAGATTTTGGTTAAGTCATTCAGAAAGCTGGTTTTCACTAAGTTGTACACCTGTTCCTTTCAAACCTTAGTACTCTTTCAGTGACGTTTAAATTTTTCTGTGCAGTAGATGCAAGGAAGTTATAGAACTACTCTCCTTTATGACCACAGAAAAAACGAATTTGAATCCTTCAAACATCTGAAGAACAAACTAAAGATGATAAAACTGCTTAAGACTGTAAGACAAGCATCTGTTTCAAAACCTATGTTAGAAACGCTATCACACAGCGTCCAGGTTGGAAATGAAATTTATGAGGAGGACTCTTGATTCTCTCTTATCACTTGTGCATTTGGATAAAGCAACTATGGACAGGGTGGTTGGGACTTCTGATGATGGTTTTGGTTTCCTAGTTAAACATTAAAGCAGATGACAAAATGTACCCTTGAGTGAAAAAATCAAATATATGTGGTTTACTTATTCTAAACTAATAATTATAGTTAAATGGTTCTTAACTCAGTAGGGGAAAGCGGGGAACTTGGTTGATAATAAACTTGATTACAAATATGCTAAATTTGGGTTTATAGTAGAAATACAGTAAGGTATGTATTAAATGTATATTTAGGTTTTACCCTGTTAAAAAGGTGGAAGAAAAACAGACTTGTTCTTGTCCCTTGTATATCTCCTGGGATACTTTATATTGCTTGATGAAAATTTTTTACTATGAAAACCTTCATTAAAGAGATAACCCTCAAGGAGATAAACCCAGGTCAGGAGGTTCATATGGGATATCACACAGTGTTTTTAGGTGGGTGTGGTTGTGGTTCAGTTTTGAAATTATTAGAATATCTGTCATGCCTTGTGGTGCACCTTCTTGGACTGGCTTACGGTTGGGTTATGCATTTGACATATTCTCACTTTGACGCATAGTTTGGGTAGGGAGTAGATAAGGAGATTTTTTTCTTAGACATGCTTTCTTTTTATTCTGTGAGGTTGAGTTACAGTACAGTCTTTTAGGAAGAGTACTGGTGAATTGTTTTGGTTGTAACTAACAAATGCAAAGGCTTATGAGAAAAAGAAGCTTTCTTTGAGAGTAACATGTTTTACTCTGTAAGGTGCTTGGCCCTAGTTTGTTTCTTTGAGGTATTTTATGCTTCATATTTTATTTATTACATTTACATGTTAGACTCTATTGTAATTTTTTTCCGGTTAGATTTCAGTTATCTTTGTTAGGAGAAAGTTAAAATTCTTTGGAAAGTGAGTTTATTTGTGGATCACTTCAGGGTTAAAGGAATCCTGAATTTCGTTCAGATAAAACTTTTATTACAATTTCCAATGTTTTAGTGTTGACACTATCTGTTTTTGAACATTAATTAATGTAACAGTCAATATTCTTTGATGTTTCTGAACATTAATTAATGTAACATAAGTTACACAAAACATCAAAAATCATGTTGTGATGTAACACTAGTTACATTTGATGTTTTTGAACATTAATGTAACATTAGTCAATATTCTTAAACCTTTCCTTTGCCACAATTTTGCCTTCCTAACCACATCCCCAATTTTTAAAAACCTCATTCACCTCTCATTCATTGCAGACTCAAGAATGAACAATCCGTCAGAAACCAGTAAACCATCTATGGAGAGTGGAGATGGCAACACAGGTAAGAGATGATTCCCAGATCCGGCTTTTTAACTAGATCTAATGGAGTTAAGAGAAGAACTTTCCATTTAACCATGACTTCTGTTCGGCAAATGAAGAGCAGTTGGAGTGTTGAGTTGTCAAATGTAATTTAGCGCTTGCGGGAACTGGTATTGTATTTGCTTAAGATTATCTAGTTTTGGTTATTTCCCCCCAAAATACAAACGCAGTGATCCAAAGGGGCACATGCACCCCAATGTTTATAGCAGCAATGTCCACAGTAGCCAAACTACGGAAAGAGCCTAGATGAACATCAAGAGATGAATGGATAAAGATGAGTGTGAGTGTGTGTGTGTGAGAGAGAGAGAGAGAGAAAGAGATATGGAATACTACGCAGCCATCAAAAGAAACGAAATCTTGCCATTTGCAGCGACACGGATGGAACTAGAGGGTATCATGCTGCGCGAAGTAAGTCAATCAGAGAAAGACAATTATCATATGATCTCACTGCAATGAGGAATTTGAGAAACAAGACCGAGGATCAGAGGGGAGGGGAGGGGAAAATGAAGCAAGACGAAACCAGGGAGGGAGACAAACCACAAGAGACTCAATCTCAGGAAACAAACTGCGGGTTGCTAGGGGTGGTGGATAGGGATGGGGTGTCTGGGTGACGGACGTAGGGGAGGGCATGTGCCATGGTGAGTGCTGTGGACTGTGTAAGACTGAGGGTTCACAGACCCGTACCCCTGAAGCAAATAATACATGGTATGTTAATTAAAAAAACAAGAGATTATTTAGTTTCTCCTGCAGATTGCTTCATCTCTTTGCTGCCGTTTTTCAGAGAAACTCTGAAGCAGTTGAGAGAAGAGTCCTTTAGGGTCAAATAGTTCTGGGTGTGAATTAGGGATTTGTTACTAGCTTTGGACTTAAGGCAATTTCCCCAATCTTTTGAGACTTTATTCACCTATAAAATGGAGATAATATATTTCATAGGTCATTGTGAGTATTAAAGGAAACGGTTAAGCACAGTGCTAATAGCTACACGGTAACCATTCAGTAAAGCGTTGCCCTTGTTACTGGTGTTAATCAAAATAGTAAATATTATCCACCCCCCATTCAGTATAAATTGAAGTTATGAGGATGTCAGTAGATAGTTAAAAACACACACCTATTTCTAATCTGTTCTTTCATCTGGTAATTTTTAAAAATTTATACTTGATTAAACTCTTTATCAGGAGAAAATTAATATCATGTAAATGAGAAAACTGAGGCCCCATGAGAGAAAGGCAAATCCGTGAAGGGTAGAACGTCTCTACAAGCCCTGCTGTTCATTCATTGCATTGCTCCGAGGACATTCCACCGGGTGTCTTCATCGTGCACCAGAGCGGGCGCCGGGCCGGCCCGGTTTCTGGGGAGGAGGCACGAGTTTCAGTACTCGGCTGTGTGAGACGGAGTCAGGGGCAGGGCTACACAGACAGGAACAACTTCTGAAGTAAACTAGGTTTTTCACTTGCAGAGGGGGTTGCCTCTTTGACCCATCATTTTTTTTTTTAAAGATTTTATTTATTTATTTGACAGGCAGAGATCACAGTAGGCAGAGGCAGGCAGAGAGAGAGGAGGAAGCAGGCTCCCTGCTGAGCAGAGAGCCCGATGTGGGGCTCGATCCCAGGACCCTGTGATCAGGACCCGAGCTGAAAGGCAGAGGCTTTAACCCACTGAGCCACCCAGGTGCCCTTGACCCATCATTTTAAAACTGCCCGACTGTGGGAGGTTCTACGTCTGGGAGTCACCCCTGGAAGCAGCCTTTGTTTTCACCTCTTGTCGGCCACGACATCTTGTAATTTGAAGCAGATGAGGCAAACCAGTATAGTGGTTCCCGCCTCCATATCTTTCCATTCGAAATTGTTCTCCACATGGAGGTACTTCTTAAGCTTTTAATCCCGAAAGTGAACCTGTCTCTTGGTGGGAGTTGAGCCATGGAACAGCCCGCTGCACTGAGCGGGGCGCCCAGAGCGCGCCAAGGCCAGCCGGGGAGGCCGCCGCGGGACCTGCTGCCGTGGGACCTGCCGCCGCAGGGAGAAGGGCAGCGTTCCCTTCTGTCTGGGCTGTCGGCTGCAGTCTCATTTTTGCTGTTTCTCTGTCCTCTGATCGGGTGCTGTCTTGCATCATTTTGTAGCACGGATCCATCTGCCAGTGTTCTGGCCAACGAGCTTAGGTGTGGGACTTGTTTGCAGAGGGAAGCAGGGCGGTTGATCCCGCAGGACGTTGGGGGGTGTACAGGGCACTTGCGCCCAAGGAGCCACTTCAGAGGACAGGCGTGCATTCCTCAGGGAAGACAGACTAATGGTTGGGCCAGCACTGAAAATGGGGCTACCCTAGAGTCCTTGAGAAACCCCTACGAGTAATAGACGTTTCATTGCTACCGTTTGTTGAGCACCTACATTTATTTAATAATCCCCCGAAGACATGTTTTAAAAAAATCTTAAGCACTGTTCCCATTACCTGATTTCAAGTTGAGTTCTTAATGACAGCCCTGTAAGTTAGGTATTATTATTTCAAGGAGTAGGAAGTCAAGGCACAAAACCAGCCAGGAAATAAAGGCAAAATGAGGATTTACACCCTGCATATGGTTTCTTCCATGAATTGCAATAAAATAAAACAAAATTTAAGCTGTGCTTGATTTCAGGTAAAACCATTTTCAGAACCATGTATAAGAGAAGTTCTAGATGGAGTACTTGCTAAAGCAGTCTTGGGAATATCTTGACTTGTTTTAATATGCAGTGTGTGATAGACTCAGAACTGGGCAGTATCAATATAGATTTTTACTTTTTAATGTCTCTAAAACTCAGCATTTGTTGCTTTTGTAAAATTACAAATCACTTCCATGTTACAGACCTTTACATGCGCTTGAAGGTAACTAGAACCTTGAATGTCAATTTCTGAAATGTTAAGAGCCTCTCACTTTGTTCTTAGCATCTCCCACTGATGTCAGTTTGTTAGTTTAGGAATATAAAAATAACTTGGAGTTCCAGTTTGCCTATTAAGTTATAATGCTCAGTGTATCAGATATAGATAGATTTCTCAGACAATTACATGCCTACAAATTGATTTTTATTTAAAAATAAAGCAGACCTACAGATTGTTTAATTGTAAAGGATGTATGAAGTCTTCGTTTCTGCTACTTGAATGACAAGTAAAGTTCTCAGTAGAAAGAACGCTTAGTGTTGTAAGAAAACGGAAGTCTTACCTTTTCTTGGATTTGGAATACTTTCATGTAGATTACTAAAACTTTAAATATTTCTAGAAAAAATAACTTTGGTTTGTGACATTTTAGAGGGAGTAATACTGTAGAATTATTTAAGATCGCGTTTGAGGGGTGTCTTCTTTGCCTTTCTCCTGCCAGAGCGATCGTGTAAGTTGAGCAGGTAAATCTGATGGTGCGCTTTGGTCAAACAGCCCTGATGTGTTCCCAGAAAATCTGTAGTTTAGGTTTATCAATGTGTTGACTCATTAAGTGCCTGTTATATGTAGAATATTGTGTGTGGTGTTTATTATAAGGTGCTGGTGCTAATAGATGAGATTCCCTTTCAAGAGTTAGCCGTCCGTTAAGAAAACAGATACACAGAGAAGAGATTCTGGGTAGATTATTGTAATGCAAGAGGAGGTACAGAAAAATATCAGAGTGGTATTTCTTTGAGGAACTTTGAGTATTTTTTTCCTTGACATATAATTGACATTCAACATTATATTAGTTTCAGGTAGACAACATAATGGCTGAATATTTGTATACATTGTAAAATGACCAGTAAGTCTGTTTCTTCCTGTGTGAAGTTACGTAATATGCAATACAGTATTATTGAATACAGTCATCGTGCTCTGATTACATCCCTGACTTACTATTCTGTGACCAGAAATTTGTACCTCATGACTTCTTTTCCCTTTTACCCAACTCCCAGTCACCCTTCCCTTCTGGCAACCACCAGTCTGTTCTCTGCATTTATGAATTTTGTTTTGTTTGTGTTACTTTTTAGATGCCACGTGTCCTGAGATCTGTGGTATTTGTCATTCTCTGAGTTCCTTCACCCAGCGTAATACCTCCAGGGTCCATCCATGTCATCCTGAATGGCAAGACTCCCCTCTTGGTTATGGCCGAGTGGTATTCCGTTGTGTGCATAGACAGCATCTTCTTTATCCAGGCACTCACGGATGGACACTAGGGTTGTTTCCATATCTTAGCTATTGTGAATAATGCTACAGTGAACACGGACATGTGTGTATCTTTCCTAATTTGTGTTTTTGTTTTGTTTTGTTTTTTGGATCAATATGCAGAAGCAGAATTACTGGTATTTCTATTTTTAGTTTTTTCAGGCTCCTCCATACTGTTTTCCATTGTGGCTGAACCACTTTACATTCCACTGACAGTTACTAAGGTTCCCTTTTCTGCCCATTTTCACCAGTACTTGTTACTTCTTGTCTTTTTGATAGTCTCCATTCTGACGGATGTGAGGTGACATCTCATTGTGGTTTTCATTCGCATTTCCCCGATGATTAATGATGTTCAGTATCTTTTCATGTGCCTGTTGGCCATCTGTACGTCTTCTTTGGGAAAATTGCCCATTTTTTTTACCAGATTGGTTTTTTCGTTTTTGAGTTGTGTGAGTTCTTTCTATATTTTGTCATAAATTGACTATATGTGCATGGGTTTATTTCTGGACTCTGTACTATTCCATTGATCTGTGTGTCTGTTTTTATACCAATACCATATTGTTTAAATTATTATATCTTCGTAATATAGTTTATTACAGGCAGTATGATGACTCTAGCTATATCCTTTAAGAACCAATTGATTGGTTTATTTTAAAGGAAGAGTGAGGAGCGGGGGGCGGAGGGAGATGGAGAAACCTGAAGCCGACTTCTCACTGAGCGCAGAGCCTGATGCAGACCATCTAGATAGGAGAATAATAATGATAGTTCTTACAGTTTTTTGGACAAGGATGCTGCCAAGGATGTTGCCTGTAGGGGAAGCAATAACTCCATTTCTTCTTCCTCCCAGCCCTTGATAACATCTGCTCTATGTTCTGTCTCTAGGAACTGGCCTCTTCTAGATATTGTATATAAGGGGAATCACACAATATTTTTTCTTTTGTGTCTGACTTATTTCATTTAGCATATTTTCAGGGTTCATCCACGTTACAGCATGTATAACTGGATAATATTACATTGTGTGTATATATTATATATACACCGCATTTTGTTTATCCTTTCATCCATTGACGGACAGCTGGGTTGTTTTCACCTTTTAGCTACAACTACTGTGAACACTGGTGCACAAGTCTTAGAGTGACTGTTTTCAGTTCTTTTGGCTAAATAACTAGTAGTGAAATTGCTGGGTAAATCAACACAAATTTATTATCTTTATGGTTTGGAGGTTGAAACTTCTAAAATGAGAGTGTTGTAAGGCTTGCATTCCTTCAGGAGCCTCGATGGAGAATCCATTTCTTTCCCTTTTCTAGCTTCCATAGGCCACCTACAGTCTTTGGTTTATGGCCTCTTCCTCTACCTTCAAAGCCAGAAGTGAGGTGTCTTCAGGGCGGTCATTCCGTGTGACTCCTGCTTCCATCATGCCATCTTCTTTGACTCTTCTTGCCTCCCTCTTCCTCTTATAGGCTCCATTGTGATTACCCTGGGTCCACCCAGCTACCCAGGCATACAGTCTCCCTATCTCAAGACTCTTAAGGTAATCAGATCTGCAGACTCCTTTTGCTGAATAAAGGAACTATTCACAGCTTCTGGGGGTTGGGACGTAGACATCTTTGGCCATTGTTCTGGCTGCTACACTTCTTTATCCTGAATTAAATCTGATCCACTGTATTAGAGATAATATTTGGAAGAGTAAAAAAAAAAGTTGTGTAAAGTTTTGTAAACATCAGTAAGAATAACCAAAGCAGGTTTTTTTGACCTTAAAGTCTTGCTGACTCTTAATCAAAGGGCAGACTTCTGCTTCTGACAGATGGTCACCTCCCCTGTGCTTGGGCTCATTCACTGACAGGGAATCATAATTTCTGATACATCTTCTTCTGTTGTTGTACGGTTCTGTTATCTATATTCTTTTTGAATTCTGTCCCTAGGAGTAATACAGATTGAAATGATTTTCCCTAACTTTTAAAAAAATGAAAGCTCTTTTGGAAGTCATTGCCATATTTTAAGTCTTCAACATGTACTTGATATTTATTTTCAAATGCTAATTTGTTATGTTATAATTTATTATAGAGTAATAATTTATACTATAGTAATAGTGGCTGTCATTAAGTATTTACCAGGTGTGTTAACCACTTTGTGTGGATTGTCTCAGTTAATCCTTGTAACAACCATATGAGGTTACACTGTTACACTGTTTTTCTCTTTTTATGGATCAGGGAATTGAGGCTCAGAGATGTTTGGTCACTTTTCAAAGGTCCCACATACCTGTAAAAGTGAGCAGAGCTGTTCTCTTGTCCTTTGAGCTATGTTGTTCCTTATGTCTTGTTTTCCATGTGCAAGATACTGTACTAAGTATGATCACTAAAGTTCAATCAAATATTGATTTTGTTCTCAGTAAACTTATCTTACAGAGAAAATATCTTGAAAATGTAGTAGCAGATTCATAAGAAGTATGCAGAGGTCTGTGAGATTTCGGCATGGGGCAGGTTGTTTCTGGCTGGGAGGGTGAGGGAAGGCTTTGTGGAAGGTGGAGCTACCGCTGGACCTAGAGGGCTGGGCCGATTTCCGTGTGTCGGTGGGGGCGGTGTGTTTGCTCGGCCTGAAGAAGCAGTTAAGCCAAGATGGGAGGAGACCCAACCTAAAGTTCTCTGATCCCTTCCGAGTCTTCCCTAGAGCCTGTGATTTCTAGATCCTTTGTCGTTCTGTCGTCCTCACAGGTCAGATGACCCGGCTCTTCAGACTTCAGTACAACCATGACCGTCACCATCAGCTGATTGTTATTTTTGAAAACTTACCATTGGCTTATTGTAATTATTTTTTATAATTAAGGTAAAAAAGATGTTAGATTTAAATTTTTTAAATATAAAGTGTTATTTTTTTCTGGTAATATTTAATTGTTTTGAAATAATGAAACCTGTTTCAAAGCATCTGACTAACTTGCTGATTCATTGAGTTTGGGGTCAATTAACTCTAAGTCTTTTTTCTTTTTACCTGAATTACAATAGTGCTAAAGCTCCTCCCCATTCTGTTCTGACTCACTTGATGCTTCATTCAGATGATTTTTTTTTCCCCTGGGAGGATGTCAAGATCTTTTCACAGCTGAAAAGACCAAATAAATGTATTAATGCGACCCAATATATGTCTGTGATTGCATTCCAAAAATATTTTATCAGAAGTTTCTAGAAACCAGGGATATTTGTTCTGTGAAATGTATTAGTGCTGTGGCTGATTTTACAAATTATATTAGTAAGAGAGCTTGAGCAGACCTCATTATCTCCAAGATAAAGAGAAAGGATCCTGAAGGGCCAGGGCACCAGTGAATACACCTGCTAGTCGTCATAGTAATTGAAGAATCTTGAAGTCTTGAACCAGCCAACACTAGTTTTGGAAAACATTTCCAGATAAAATACAGCGTTTTCAGAAAAGAATCAGATATTCACTGAGGAACAGGCCTCACATAAAGTTCTCATCAAAACAGTAGAGCAGTTGCAAATTTCAGACTCAGAAGAGCTGTTTTCCCTTTGAACTTTCGTTTATCCAAGGGCCATTTCTGATATTCTTACTGCTGTTATCATTATCATTTTATTTTATTTGATAATTATTTTTTTTATCATTATCATTTTAAACTCATTACGTGTTTCACTGTGTAGACTACGTTCTCTACTGGCCAGAGTGCTCTTACATAAGCCTGAGGGTGGAAATACCAATACTGATTTTTCTTGGAGTTACTGGAGTTTTAAATAGTGAGTAGTTCCCTGGGTGCGTGAGACTGGCCGGAGCACTTCTGGAGAGCCTCGGGAGCACAGTGGTGGGCATTCTGTGTAGTCTAGAAGCAAAAACCACTTGCCTGTATGAAAGGGGGATCTCCCTCTGGTGTTCAGTTTGGTAGATATCAGTTACAAGATACCGCTTCTAAGAGCTTCTGACCACTGCGTATCAGAGAAGCTTGTCCTGGCCCTCCCCACTGGTGCATGTGGGGAGGATGATGGTGGTGGTGGTGATGATGATTTTAGGTGTGCGAGGCAGGGAGCTATTGTTACTGAACCTGTGAGAGTACTAAGTGGCATTGGAATTAAGTTTTTAATGAATGAAGGAGTGAGTGATCCTTTTGCCAGGAGTAATCCAATAGCAAATACAGAATTTTAAAAGTAGTATCTGTTTCATTTTACTCATTACCAATAAGAATTTGGGACATTAATAAAAGAGGATTTATTGCTAAAAGGCCATTTTAAGTACAGATTGTGACCTTTCTGTAATTTTCTCCTTTTTCCCTTAGAGGGAAGTTTTGTTTCCGGCCATGTTAATTGTGTGTGTGTGTGTGTGTGTGTGTGTGTGTGTGTGTGTAAAGAATTTTCTAGATGTGTTATACGTTACATTTCACTTGGAGCAAAAGAAGTAGACTCATTGCTCTTTCAGTGAGACCCAGGACGTGGTGCTCTGGCTTGGAGCAGTGGCAGCGGACACCGGGGTCAGATTGAAAGCGCATTCGTGGGAAGGAGAGCGGAGGTTGCGGGGGGAGCAGACAGACACGGGGCGAGCGCGATCCAGCAGACGGGCCTGCGTTTCGGCCGGCGGTGGCCGGGGCGCCAGGCTGGAGCTGGGACGGCCCGCGCTGCAGGGGGCTCGCCCCTGCCGGATCCAGTAGGTTCTGAAGCTGCGGCGCCGAGGCCGCACGTGGTCCCTGCGGGTGCGACGCAGCGTTCGGAGGACGGAACCCGGAGGACGGAACCCGGAGGACGAACCGGCTGCCGTGCGGGAGGCGACGTCCGAGCCGGGAGGTGGCCCTGGGACGGGAGTGGAATGAGCCAGGACTGGAGCCGCGGACGGACCTCCCCACGGCTCCGAGGGGCCGGCGCAGGAAGCGGGGCCGCCACGGAGCCCGCCCCGCCCGGGACCTGGGCCACGGCGTCCGCGGCGTCCGCGTCGGAAGGAGGTTCGGTCCCGCGGTCCCGCCGCCCCCGCCGCCCGCGCTCCGTGGCCACGCGTGCGGGAGCCGCCGTGCTGGGCCGCGCATACACCGACCTTCCGGCACTACGGAAGCTGCCCCTGGCCGGTGCCTCGTTGACTCCGGAGCCACCACGGGGATGAGCCGCGAAGCTGGCAGCGTCCACGGGGCTAGCGGGCCGGGCAGCCGGGGCCCGCGGCGAGGTCAGGACCCTGGAAGCTTAGCTGCGACCTCGATCGTGACAGTTCGGGGTTACCAGGGGGCTTTTAAATGGCTTTAGGTTCGAGGTAGAGGGAATTTCTGCGGACAGAGGCTTGAGCGACTGGGGAAGGGGCCGGGGCTGACGAACGTCCGCAGCCCTTGTGGCCGCGCGGCCGTGCACCGCGGTGGCCTGCAGCCCGGGCCCTGGAGCCAGACCCCCCGGTTCAGGCCCCTGGTGCCTTCCCTTACAGTCGTTACTTCGGGCATATTCCTCCTGTGCCACACTTTTCTTAGCTGTGAAGTGGGAGAGAAATAGTAGCAAATCCTTGTTTAAGGGCCATGTACGCGTTGAAAGCCAGTAGACGTGCGACTCGGGAGGGGCTCAGCAGGGGACAGTGTTCATCTCGAATGTGACGATGACGGCGGCGATTCGGGAAGGAAAGAGCAGGAGAGGGAGTCCAGTGTGCGTGTGCGAAGGAGAGGAGCCAGGCGGCGGGGGTATGAAGGGATGGATGCGTCGGGAACCGAGCTCCCAAGGAGGAGGGAAGCGTGCGGGTTCTGGGCGCTGGTCCAGGGCGTAGCTTGGAACAGAATAAGGCCCCCCCCCCATTTAAGGTAAGGAAATGGGAGAGTGGAGGAGTTAGAGATACATACAGTAACGGCTGTAGATAAGTTTGTAGGTAGAAGGGAAGGGAAGAAAGCCCTCTAGATAGGACTAGGAAGGAGGCAATTAGGGCTGTCCTTGTGATACTGGGAAAATGAAACCAGGGAACAAATTGCAGTGAAGTCTGGGAGTAGATAGTTCATCCAGATAAATAAACAATATAAGAAGGATTGATAGCAAAGGGTCATAATTCAAGCTGGGAACTTGCCATCAGATAAAACCAGAGGCTCCGGAGTTTCACTGCAGCTTCTCGGGCACCTTGTGTTTGAAAAGAAGGCAGGAAACTACCACTTTTTAGCAAACTCCCATCTCAAAGGTTGAAGTTGAGTGAGGAATACTCGACTAGGTTAGGAGGCAGGAGAAAGACGGAGCAGAGTAAATGTTTGGTAAATTTTTCTGTCAACAAACTGTCGGCATGGTATTACAACTTTAGAGCAAGGACTTTATTTCTGGTTTTCTTGGTCCTTGAAGCATTCCCTGTAGGTGACATGCTTAAGTTACTTGAAAAAGACGTGGTCTGAATAACTGGTAGGTCATAAGCCATTCATTTCTCTTCAGTTGGGCAGAAAGGTGTGTTTCAGTAATACCTTTCATCCAGATAGACGTTTAACAATTTGACAGACGGGGCGCCTGGGTGGCTCAGTGGGGTAAGCCTCTACCTTTGGCTCAGGTCATGATCCCGGGGTCCTGGGATGGAGCCCTCCATCGGGCTCTCTGCTCAGCAGGGACCCTGCTTCCTCCTCTCTCTCTGCCTGCCTCTCTGCCTTCTTGTGATCTCTGTCTGTCAAATAAATAAAGAAAATCTTTAAAAACAAAACAAAACAAAACAATACCACAGTTGGACAGACTAACCATTCATGGAACTCTTGTCCTACATCACTAATATGCAGTCATCTCCAAGGTAATATATATATATAAGCAATTTTTTAAAAATATACCATCATTTAGGAAGTGAAGACTAGACAGTATGATAGCAGGGGACATTTTTAGTCGATACCTAATAGCCACCCATCCTGTAGATGATCTGTAGCATAATTTCTGATTATGCTTCTTGCTTTTGTGGTGACATAGAACTTTTCTAAGCTTTAAGTGGTTTTCTTTCTGGATTTCCGTTATCCCAAATTCTTCCCATTTTATGATGACTCATAAGGAAGAAACCACCTACACACACCCACACACACAGACACATGAACATAAGCTAAGTTTTCCTTGAAGATCTTTTAGCTGTTATTATGTTAGTTATGTCCCATAGTTACTTGACTTTCTGTAAACTTGGTTTAGAATTTGTGCTTGCTTGTTACGGCAGTGCAGTAACAGGCGCAGACCTTGTTATTCCTTGTAGGGCATCTGAAGTTTAAGCTCTTGGCAAATTTCACTTTGACTGCCTTAAATTTACTGACAGGCAGATTCCACAGGGGTGGCCTGGCATTACTTGGTCTAAGGCATAGTGTAAGTAGCCAGTCGGGCCGTGAGGCAGGCAAAGCCCATAGGGCAGTCAGATTTGTCCTGCGCTGCAGATTTCTTTTTGTTTTTGTTTTATTGAGGTGAAATGTGTATAGCATAAAATGAGCCATTTAAGGTGAACAATTCAGTGCCATTTAGTATAGTCACAGTTTGTGTAGCCCCCACCTGTCTGGTTCTGCAGTGTTCCCATCACCACAAAGGAAACCTTTACTCGTCAAGCAGTTGCCCTCCATTTCCTCTGCTCCTCAGCTCCTGTGCCTGGAGATGTACCCGTTCGGGTGTTTCATATAAATTGAATCATAGGCTATGTGATCTTTTTTGTGTCCAGCTTCCTTCACCCAGCAGAACGTTTTCTAGGTTCATCCATATTGTGGTATGTCTAATGTCTAATCTTCATTCCTTTTAACGGCTGAGTGATACTCCACTGTGTGTGCATACATTGTATGTACAATTTGTTTATCCAGTCATCTGTTGATGGACACTCGGATTGTATCTGCTCTCTGGCAATTGTGATAGTGCTGCTGTGCTCATTCACGTCCAAGGATTTCTTTGAGTACCCGTTTTCACTTTGGGATGTATTCCTAGCAGTGGAATGGATGGGTCATATGCTGAGTCTATGTTTAACTTTTAAAAAACCATCAGACTCTTTTCCACAGTAGCTGAAGCATATTGCATTTCCACAGCCAATGTACGAGGATTTCCAGTTTCTGCCAACACTTCTTATTTCCCTTTTTTTCCTGTTAATAGGTTTCCTAATGGGTTGAATAAGCTACTTTTATTTATTTATTTTTAATGTACTTTTAAAGTAGCAGCTCTGCGCTCTTTTTTCTAGTAGTGTCTTTGTGTATCTCCCTCTGCATTATGGTCAGACTGTCTTGGAGAATGAGATGAGCAGTGGCTAGTAATCAATTTGTGTTTACATCTGAACCAATAATTTTCACTTTTCATACCATGGCGGGTCAGGCTTCACTATGTAACCCTAAACCACCTTTATATCCTAATCTCCCTTTCTTAACCATGCTAGAACTCGCAAAGCACTTTGTACCTTTCTTTGAGCAAATACCATATTCTGCCTTGTTTTGTTTGAGGACGGTGAATGTACTGGATTCTGTTTGTATACTACTTTCTGCCATCTTTTTGTAGGTAACTTCTTTAAAGTGCTTGTCTTTTACATTATAGTTTTTTGTGTTCTTGTCTGTCACACATAGCTAGCTGTGAGCAACTTTTGGTGTGGGAGTATGACTTGTTTACCTTTGTAAACCGAGGACCTAATAGAATGTCTAAAATTGTTCATTTGGATTCCTGGATGTTAAACTTGTACTACAATGACCACTACTTTTGATAGAGAAATTGGCATTTTCCTTCTTCAAATAGCCAGTTTTTGTTAATTCCATCTCATCCTCTTAAGATTCAATCAGAATGTTGCCTCCAAGAAGATTTCCCTGCAATCACCTTTTCCCTTCTCCCTTACGGGCCCCTTGCTGGGTCCCGGTCCCAGTGTGTGAGTATCTGCTGCTGTTGCCCCTGCCGTGCTGTGTGTACCTTTTACGGAACTAGAAGCACAGTTGTTACTCTGCACCTCCACCACACTCCCTATTCCTTTTTCTTTTATTTTTTTATTAGCACTTATTTTTATCTAATGTTCAGTATTTTTTCATTTGTATTGTCTCTTTCCCCACACTAAAATGTAGGATCTATGAGGACATGGTTTCTGTCTCTCTTCTCTCTTGTTCTGTCTCTTGCATCTAGAACAGCGTCTGCCACATAGATATTTGGTGAGTTTTTCTTTAATGCGTGAGTTAATGGGTCTGAGAGCTACTTAAGAACAGGACTGTGTCGTTTTCTTCTTTACATAACCTCAGCACTTGGCACACCAACGCACAGTAACTGTTGAATATAGCATTTATTCTTACAGGAGGCTCTCTCCTCTGCACAATATATTCTTGGTTCTCTTTTGTTGTTGTTTATATCTAAATAATTATATAAAAGCAGAAAATGTGCCTGAGTGGAAAGAACAGTCTCTGTGCACGTGGGAGGTGATTCAGTCCTAAGTTTCACATATACAGCCATAACAGTAGGTTTCTCAGAAGGTAGTCCCTATAAAGGTAAAACTGTTCATTTGAAAGGAGAGATTTCTTTTCAGTTGTAAAGATGGACAAAGCTATTGGTTAAGAAGTTAATCATTTAGAAAATAGCCAGATAATCTCTGTATCAGTATTCCAAAGTAGTCACTATCGGAATAGATCAAAAACAGTAGAGGGAGCGTAGAGTTCTGGGCGGATCAGATTTGTAAGGGGAGACCACGTGCGCTGCAGATGAGAGTAAGTTCCCAGTTTAATTAGCCAGAGATACCAACTGTTACTGGAAGCAAAGAAGCCTCAGCACAGGCGCAGTATATTTAACGTGGCTTCTCCCTTGTCCCCAACATCCTTAATTGGGTGGGGGTAAGCAGCTGCCTGTGACACTCTCCTTCCAAGTAGGGTCTTATCAGATCCGAGAAGAAAAAAAGGTACCTTGCCCTTTTATATATTCAATGTTTAGGTCTCCACTCAGAGTTAATAATTTTTGATCCTCCTTTGAAATCCAGGAATATTTATAAGTATTTTCAGGGATTCCAGAAATCTCACATCTCTATAACCAATGTCTTTACTCTGATTTAATTCTCTTTGGTGATGTGAGTGATTCTGAATGTTGGTCTGAGCACCACTGTAACAAATCCATTTCCATGCATTTAGCAAAAGAATCTGAGGCTACTGACATTAGAAAAAAGAGATTTTTTTTTTCCTTTTTAAAGTATGGCTTTCTTTCAACGTAGCTGTATCCTGAAGAGACTACGAAAATACATTACTGTAAGTTTTAAATTCTGGCCTTAACATGTTGATCTGTTGAAAAACACTAATGTTATCTCTTCAGTAAGGATTAAGTGTCCTTACTTAAGAAAAACTAGGCTGTAGAGGCGTTAAGATTTGGGCAAGATTGGCACGCCTGGTGGCTTGGTTGGTTGAACTTCCATTCTTGATTTCAGCTCAGGTCATGATCTCAGGGTCGTGAGATTGAGCCCTGTGTTGGGCTCCGAGCTGGGCTTGGACCCTCTTAGGATTCTCTCTCTCCTGCTCCCTCTCCCCCCCAGCCCCCCTCCAAAAAAAGATTTGGGAAAGATTTTTCTAGTTAAATTGGCCCTTAAAGGGGGTAGACTCCGGCTGCATGTTGAACACTACCTGGGACTTTGAGACATAGAGAAGACGGCGGAGGCCATCTGCAGACCCTCCCGTGACGATATGACCTTGGGTTTCTGTCTGTCCTTCCTTCCGCCATTCTTCTCCTCCTGTCTCTGTCCTTCCCTCCCTAGTATGTTATGTTTCCTGCCCCATTTATACATTGTAACGTGAGCGTTCGGAAGTATAGATTTCCATTCTCAGTTACAGAGAAAAACAGTAGGAATAGCGAAAATGAGCAGACTGTTCCCCCTTGTCCAGAACTTTTCAACTTTCTTTCTGTCTTGCTGTTTTTGTTTTCTGAAAATGGCTACCTTTTGATTACCGAGAAAATTGTACTGATTTGAGCCGGCCGCCTCCCTCTTTTCTTTCACCCATCTTCTCCTTTTCGTTTGCCTTTAAGAAATATCCTTTTTCATTATTATGATCCTCCATTTTTCACTCTTAATTATGTGTCTTCTCATTTCTTTCAAGTTCCTGTCCTGTCTTTTCACCCCATTTGGTTCTAAATCATCAGTGTATCCCTTCCCATAGAATCTTTCCTCAAAATACTGAGGTACATGTGGCTTCCAGACTCTAATCTGATCTGTTTGTCACTGTACAAATACTACACTGTTCTGATTATTGTTGGTCTATTATAGCTCATAATATCTTAATAGTATGGGTCCCTCAACTTGCTTTTTTAATTTTTTAAAAGATTTTATTTATTGTTTGTCAGAGAGAGAGAGGGCGAGCATGCACATGGACAAGCAGGCAGAGGCAGAGAGAGAAGTAGGCTCCCTGCAGGGGGCCTGATGCAGGACTCGATCCCAGGACCCTGGGATCATGACCTGAGAAAAAGGCGGTGGCTTAACCGACTGAACCACCCAGGCATCCCAGCTTGCTTTTTTTTAAAAAAAAGCATTTTCACCCTTTGCCCTTCTGGATCAATTTTAGAATTCTAGTGCCTCCAGCTGGCTCGGTTGGAAGAGCATGTGATTGTTCATCTTGGGATCATGAGGTCAAGCCCCATGTTGGGTAAGAGGGAAAAAAAAAACTTTAAATAATTTTAGAATCAAGTTGTCAATTACACACACACCCCAACCCTGAAAAGAAAGGAAGGAAAAAGAGAAAATAACTTGTTGAGATTTTGATATGAAATTGCTTTGAATCCAAAGATCAGTTTATAAAGAATTGATTGATATCTTTATAATGTTGAGTCTTCCAGTAAATGAGCATTTATTTATGTCTTCTTACAATTTTAAGTTCATAATTGTGACACCACCAGTTTCAGTTTTTCTTTTCCAACATTCCTTTGGCTATTGAGGGTCATTTCTGGTTCCATACAAATTTTAGGATTGTTCATTCCAGCTCTGTGAAATATGTTGATGGTATTTTGATAGAGATTGTATTGAATGCATAGATTGCTCTAGGTAGCATAGCCATTTTTAACAATATTTGTTCTTCTAATCCTTGAGCATGGAATGTTTTTCCATTTCTTTGTGTCTTCCTCAATTTCTTTTATAAGTGTTCTATACCTTTGAGAGTATAGATCCTTAGCTCTTTGGTTAGGTTATTCCTAGGTATCTTACATTTTTTGGTGTAATTGTAAATGGGATTGATTCCTTAATTTCTGTTTCTTCTGTCTCATTGTCAGTGTCTAGAAATACAAAGGATTTCTACGCATTGATTTTATATCCTGCCACTTTGCTGAATTCCTGTAGGAGTTCTAGCAATTTGGGGGTGAAGTCTTTTTTTTTTTTTTTTAAAGACTTATTTATTTGTCAAGGAGAGAGGGAGAGAGAGTACAAACAGGTGGAGGGATAGGCAGAGGGAGAAGCAGTCTCCCCCGCCAGAGCAGTGGAGCCTGCAGGACTCAATCCCAAGACCCTGGGATCGTGACCTGAGCCTAAGGCAGACACTTAACTGACCAAGCCATCCAGGAGTCCTTGGGGTGGAGTCTTTTGGCTTTTCCACAGACTATCATGTCATCTGCAAAGAGCAAAAGTTTGACTTCTTTGCCAATTTGCCAATTCTGATGCCTTTTGTTTTTTTTTTTGTTGTTGTTGTTGTCTGTTTGCTGAGTCTAGGACTTCTAGTATTGTGTTGAATAGCAGTGGTGATAGTAGACATCCCTGCTGTGTACCTGACCTTAGGGGGAAAGCTCTCAATATCCCCCCATTGAGAATGATCTTCGCCGTGGGCTTTTTGTAGATGGCTTTTATCATATTGAAGTATGTTCCATCTATCCCTTCACTGAAGAGTTTCAGTCAAGAAAGATGCTATACTTTAAATGCCTTTTCTGCATTTTTTTCTATTGAAAATAGAAAAGAAATCCTTTCTATTGAGAGGATCATATGGTTCTTGTCCTTTCTTTTATTTATGTATTATATCACATTGATTGATTTGTGAAGGTTGAACCAACTTTGCTGCCCAGGAATAAATCCCACTTGGTCGTGGTGAATAATCCTTTTAATGTACCATTGGGTCCCATTGGCTGAGTATTTTGGTGATAATTTTGGCATCCATGTTCATTAGGGATATTGGTCTGTAATTCTTTTGGTGGGGGTCTTTGGTTTTGGGATCAAGTAATGGTGGCCACAGAAGAAATTTGGAAGTTTTCCTTCCATTTGTCTATTTGAAAGAGCTTCATAAGAATTGTTAGTAATTTTTCTTTAAGTGTTTGGTAGAATTCCCCTCGGAAGCTCTCTGGCCCTGGGCTTTTGTTTGTTTGTAGATTTTTTATTGCTGCTTCTATTTCCATGCTGGTTATGGCTCTGTTCAGGTTTTCTGTTTATCCCTGGTTCTGTTTTGGTAGTTTATACATCTCTAGGAATGCATCCATTTCTTCCATATTGTCTGATTTGCTGGCGTATAGTTGCTCATAATATGTTTGTTCTTTTAATTGTTTGTATTTCTTCAGTGTTGGTTGTGATCTCTCTTCTTTCATTCATGATTTTATTTATTTGGGTCCTTTCTCTTTTCTTTCTGATAAATCTGGCCAGGGCTTTATCAGTCTTATTAATAATTCAAATAAAAAGCTCCGAGTTTCTACTATTCTTCTGGTTTCTGTGTCATTGATTTCTGCTCTAATCTTTAGGATTCCTCTTCTTCTGCTGGGTGTATTCTTTCTTTGCTGTTCTTTCTCCAGCTCCTTTAGGTATAGGGTTAGGTTGTGTACTTACGACCTTTTCTTGTTTCTTGAGAAAGGCTTGTATTCCTGTATACTTCCCTCTTAGGACCACCTTCGCTACACTGCAAAGATTTTGAGCAGTTGTGTTTTCATTTTCATTTGTTTCCATGAATTTTTTAAATTCTTCTTTAATTTCCTGGTGATCTATTCATTCTTTAGTAGGATGCTCTTTAGCCTCCATGTATTTGAATTCTTTCCAAGTTTCCTCTTGTGATTGAGTTCCAGTTTGAAATTATTGTGGTCTGAAAGTATGTGGGGAATGATCCCAATCTTTTGATATTGGTTGAGACCTGATTTGTGACCCAGGATGTGATCTACTCTGGAGAATGTTCTATGTGCATTGGAGAAGAATATGAATTCTGTTGCTTTAGGATATAAGATTCTGAGTATATCTGTGAACCCATTTTGTCCAGTATGTCATTCAAAGCCCTTATTACCCTGTTGACCTTCTGCTTAGATGATCTCTCCATTGCAGTGAGGGGGTTGTTAAAGTCCCCTACTATTAATTGTATTATCAATGTGTTTCTTTAATTTTGTTATTAATTGACTTATATAATTAGCTGCTCCCATGTTAGGGGCATAAATATGTATAATTGTTAGAACTTTGTATTGAATGGGTCCTTTAATTGTATAGTGTCCTTCTTCATCTCTTATTATAGTACTTGGCTTAAAATCTAACTTTTCTGTTATAGGAATTGCTACCCCAGCTTTCTTTTGAGGTCCATTAGCACTCCATTAGCATGATAAATGGTTTTCTGCGCCCTCACTTTAAATCAGGAGGTGTCTTTGGGTCTAAAATGAGTCTCTTGCAGACAACATATGGATGGGTCTTGCTTTTTTTATCCAATCTGATACCCTCTGTCTTTTGATTGGGGTATTTAGCCCATTTACTTTCAGAGTAAATAGTGAAAGATACAAATTTAGTTCCATTGTATTCTTGTAAAGAGACTGTTACTTTATATTGTTTCTGTTCCTTTCTGGTGTATGTTACTTGTGGGCTCTCTCTTTGCTTAGAGGATCCTTTTAATATTTCTTGTAGGGCTGGTTTGGTGTTCACAAATTCTTTTAGTTTCTGTTTTTCCTGGAAACTTCTTGCCACTCCTTCTGTTTTGAATGACATCCTAGCTGGGTAAAGTATTCTTGGCTGCATGTTTGTCTCAGGTAGAGCCCTGAATATATCATGCCAGTCCTTTCTGGCTGCCAGGTGTCTACAGATTGGTCTGCTGCCAACATAATGTTTCTACCCTTGTAGGTTACAGATCTCTTGTCCCAAACTGCCTTTGGGGTTTCCCCCTTTGTCTCTGAGATTTGTAAGTTTCACTGTTCTATGTAGGAGTGTTGACCTATTTTTATTGATTTTTGAGAGGGATTTCTTTTCTCCTGGATTTTGATTCCTGTTTCCTTACCCAGTTTAGGGATGTTCTCTGCTATAATTTGCTCCAGTATACCTTCTGCTTCTCTCTCTTTCTCCTTCCTTTTCTTCTGGAATCCCAATTATTCTAATATTTAACTGCATGGTATCACTTATCTCTCAAATTCTCCCCTTGTGGTTCAGTGAGTTGTTTATCTCTCTTTTTCTCAGCTTCTTTGTTCTCTGTCATTTTGTTGCCTATTTCACCAATTCTCTCTTCTGCCTCAGTTATCCTAACAGAGCCTCCATTTTTTATTGCATCTCATTAATAGCCTTTTTGATTTCAAAAATTAGATTTTAGTTCTTTTATTTCTCTAGAAAGGGACTCTCTAGTGTCTTCTATGCTTTTTTCAAGCTCAGCTAGTATCTTTATAAACGTTATTCTGAATTCTAGCTCTAATATCTTATGTCCATACTGGTTAGATCCCCTTATTAAACTCTCTTATTCTAGAAATAGATCATTAGATTTCTCAGGATACTCTATGTACTTTATAAAAATCATCTGAAAAGAAAGTTTTGTTTCTTTTTGCAGTTGGTATATTTTCTTTTCTTACCTTGTTTGTTGCCTGAGGCTTTCAGTAGCTGGCACACTTATCTTGTTCTTAATATTAATTGGAATGCTTTTAATGTTAATTTTTATCAAGTTAAGGAAGTTTATTTCTGTTCCTATGCATAGAATTTTTGTCATAGGTGGATATTGAATTTTATCTAAGGATTTTCTTTAATCTTTTGAGTCAATTAAATGATTTTCCCCTTTAATTAATGTGATGAATCACATTGTTTTTTTTTTTTTTTTAAGATTTTATTTATTTATTTGACAGAGAGAGATCACAAGTAGGCAGAGAGGCAGGCAGAGAGAGAGAGAGAGAGGAGGAAGCAGGCTCCCCACTGAGCAGAGAGCCCGATGCGGGACTTGATCCCAGGACCCTGAGATCATGACCTGAGCCGAAGGCAGCGGCTTAACCCACTGAGCCACCCAGGCGCCCCACATTGGTTTTTTTAACCCTTAAACTCCAAATATTTTATCTTATTAGCTTATTTTTGCTAATACTATTTAGGATATTTTTATGTATGTTTGTGAGTAAAACTGGCATGTATTTTTGTTTGTTTGTTTTGTTTTCTTTACTCATCTTTTTTAGGTTTTGTAGTGAGGTTATGCTGACCTCACAAAATGACCTTAGAAATTGTTTCCCTTTTTTCCCCATACTCTGGAAAAGTTACTTAAGATTAGAATTATTTGTCCCTTTGATTTCTGGAAGCAAGCAGAGTAAAATTGTTTAGGTTTTCATTTTTCCTTTTGGGAAGATTTTTACCTACATATTACATTTCTTCAAATGCTGTAGGACCCTTGGCATTTTATTGGTTCATGATATTCTGTTTTTAGCAGCATTTTTTATTATGTTTGCAGCATTTGTTTTATTATGTTTAAAGCATTTTTTATTATGTCCTTCTTCCTGCTATCCTTAAATTATTTGCTCCTTCCCTTTTACTTTTATCTTCAATCTTAGCAGAAGTTTGTAAGCTATATGATTCTTTTGAAAGAACCAAGTTTGGTGTTTCTGTTATGTGTTCTTTTCCTATTCCATTAAGTTTTGGCCTTACTTTTATAACTGCCTTTCATTTAGACTATCTGGATTAATTTCTTGTTCAGTATTTGATCCTGTTCTGTACCATTTGACAGTAGTAAACTACCCCATCCTTGTAGGATTCTTTTGCCTGGCTCCTGAAGCACACTAGTCCTTGAAGATTTTTTTTATTTTTTTCTCCCTGTTTTCTCACTGCTTCCTCTCTGGTTCTTTGTCTCTACATCTCCTAATGTAGGTGCTGTCTTACCTTCAGGCTTCTTCTCTCTGTACCCACTCTTAGTTGATTGGCATTTTTACTCCAGATTACAACTATCACTTCTCTGTGAGTAATCACACAGAATCAGGGGACCCTGTCCTTGTCTTGGCTCTTCCACTAAGTAGCTATGACATTTTGAACAGTTCACTTAAGATTCCTTAATCTGGGGGCACCTGGGTGGCTCAGTGGATTAAGCCGCTGCCTTCAGCTCAGGTCATGATCTCAGTGTCCTGGGATCAAGCCCCGTATCAGGCTCTTTGCTCAGCAGGGAGCCTGCTTCTCTCTCTCTCTCTCTCTCTCTGCCTAACTCTCTGCCTACTTGTGATCTCTCTCTCTCTCTCTCTGTCAAATAAATAAATAAAACCTTAAAAAAAAAAAAGATTCCTTAATCTGTCACCAATAAAATAAGAAGGTTGGATTCAAGATCTCTGAGGTCTACCTCAGTAACACTGTTCTTGTGGCAATCTTATAGAATCTTTAGCTTTGGACTTTGTCATTTCTAAATGCCTTCTGGATCACTTTTCTTACATGTTTTAGGGTTTCTCAAATTCTGTATGTTCTATTTTAATCTTCTTACATCGTTCACCTTCTCTCCCAACCTGTTGATTCCCCCCTTTCTTTATTTGGATGTTCTATTTTCTCTGACACGCATTTGGTTTTGGCTCCCACCATCATTGTCTCCCTGTACTGTCTTCAAATTATGTTAAATGTGTGTGTATGTATGGGTGTCTGTTCGTCTGTTCCCCTCTCTTTTCCTTTTAGCCCAATTTAGGTCTTTATGATTTACAAGAATGATTTCTATGTGATATCTACTTTCTTCCATCCCTTACCTCCTCATGGAGCCTCAGAATTTTACTGAGAAAACAAAACAAAACAAAAAACCCTTCTTTTGCATCTTGAATCTCTGTTTATCTGAACTGTTGTCTAGGAATGTTCTTGTACTTCACTAGCTTTGGGTGTCCTGCCTTTATTTGTCCTCTGAGCTGGTAGAGCCAGGGTACTTAAATAGCATTAGCTGGGCGCCCGGGTGGCTCAGTGGATTAAGCCGCTGCCTTCGGCTCAGGTCATGATCTCAGGGTCCTGGGATCGAGTCCCGCATCGGGCTCTCTGCTCGGCAGGGAACCTGCTTCTCTCTCTCTCTCTCTGCCTGCCTCTCTGTCTACCTGCGATCTCTCTCTGTCAAATAAATAAATAAAATCTTTAAAAAAAAAAAAAGATTTATAAAAATAAATAAATAAATAAATAGCATTAGCTGTAGGCCATTGCCATAGGCTCTGTACCAGAGGTAGAAATTAGCCAGTCTTTTCATATAGTGCTTTGTGATTTACAAGGGGTATATCATTTTTGCAGCGACTTGATAGTGTGTAGAAGTTTCATGGACTCCATGAGAGTGAAATTTTTGGTTCTGGAAGAGTTCCTATATTGGTGATGTTTTAATCTTTGGGTGCTTGTCTCCATTTTTCAAAACCTCGTCTTCTTTTAGCCTTGTGGATTTGTGTAATATATATGGAGCATAATTCTCTAAGGGTGAACAATCTTAAAATCAACCTCAGTAATGATTTTCTGCATAGGAATAGAGACAGCAGCTAATGACCAAATGTGTAACTTTAAAATAATTAAATTTCTGCATGTGGCCAATAAAAGTGACCCTTTGTATGTCTAGATGATTCTTTCGTTTTCTGCTTATGGGAAGCCAGGGAAAAAATACAAAAGAACAACCATTATGAGGTTTTAAGCAGGTAATATGTATAGACACTCCTTTTATAATTATCTCAAGGAAACCTTTAATAGTTCCTTGGAGTCATGTGATCTACCTCATTTTTGTTATTAAAGTGATACATTTGCCAGATGTTAGTTCGGATATATAATGGCAGAAGTGGGTAGCCATTTAGAAATACTGCTTAAGGTTCTGGCTTGTCCTGTCCTGACCAGCGTTCTCCTTGTGTGCACACACTGGAGTGAGGACGGGAAGGGAGGTTGTCGGAGTGGTCAGAAGCAGAAGTTCAGGGCCACATTTGTGAGCCTCGGTGATTCTTGCAGGTTCCTGTGGCCTGTTACATTTTATTGCATACATGGAATTTTGGTAATTTCTAAATTATTTCTGGATATTATAGTTTGAAAACAATATATTATATCCTTAATAAATATTTCTGAACATTCGGATGGTATGTCTTTCCATAAATTAGTCCTATCCTATCATCAGACTGCAGCATAAGTGGTTAAAATGCACAGGCATAACATTTGGATGATTATAATTATAGCAGGGCTCTTGCTAATTACATGTATGCAGCAATCTATACTTTAGGATTGAAGAAATCAGTAAGACTATTTTGTTTATCATGTAAATTGTTGTTTTTGCCATCAGATTATCATGTATTAAAAGTGTAAGTTAAAAATAAATCACCTTGGGGTGCCTGGGTGGCTCAGTGGGTTAAGCCTCTACCTTTGGCTCAGGTCATGATCTCAGGGTCCTGGGATCGAGCCCTGAATCAGGCTCTGCTCAGCAGGGAGCCTCTTCTCCCCACCCCCCCACCTGCCTCTCTGCCTACTTGTGATCTCTGTCAAATAAATAAATAAGTAAAAAGAATCAATCACCTTGCAGAGTCACCAGTGAATTTCTTCTGCCCATGCCAAATACTGAGAATGGGGAGACCAGAAGAGCGCATCAATCCCTCCTTGGAAGTCTGTCTGTACCATTCTTTACAACAGTAGTAGTGATGATAATCTTTTCCTTAAGGCATGTCAGTGCCATGCTTATTGTGACCCCAGTCCCTGCATCGCTTCTGAATTCTGTAACACCATCTTATGATTAGAATTCAGTATTTATATTTTTGTTTCTGTTTCTTAAGCTTTCTGTTCATTTACTTGTCCCACAGTCCTCCCTTCAGAAAAGAAAACCTTGTGCTGTAAATCCCTTCTCGTCCCTGGGGGTACTTAGGAAAATGCTTCTACAAAATAGTATGCCTGATCAATGCTTGTGACTGAAGTCTAGTGCTTGTTTCAGTTGAGTTTGTTTTTAACAGTTACGTGCTTTTGCTTGCTTTTTAGGCACACAAACCAATGGTCTGGACTTTCAGAAGCAGCCTGTGCCCGTCGGAGGAGCCATCTCAACAGCCCAGGCCCAGGCTTTCCTTGGACATCTCCATCAGGTAGAATGCTCTCTGCTCAGCCATAAGGGAAAGTAAAAACCAGAAGCATGGAATGTGAAGGCCTGGGGTAGTTATATCAGTGTGTGGGACTTTTTAAATTGATTAAAGCCTGGTGCTAATCACATCTGATTGTGTCCTTTTGAATGGTTAGTCTGGAATCATAGTTTGACTGTATTGTTATTGACCGCACAGCTTTGTGGGAAAAAAAAAAAAAGAATTCTTTGTTATGAGTGGAATGTTCATAACAACTGAGTTACTGTTTTTATCACTATGGGTCTGTGAGGCTCACTGAAGGTAGTAAATTACAGAGTCATCCAGAAGGACATGGCCACCATTGCCCAAGACCTGTGTAAGGCTCTCTGCTCAGAATGTCTTCATAAATTGTGTCTTCATATGTCTTCTGAGCTCATAAATTATGTCTTTAGACTACCTCAACTTTTTTTTGTTTTTAAAGAATTCTTATTTATTTGACACAGAGAGAGCACAAGCAGGGAGAGGGAGAGGGAGAAGCAGACTCCCTGCTGAGCAGGGAGCCAGATGAGGGGCTGGATCCTAGGACCCTGGGAACACGACTGGAGCTGAAGGCAGTACCCCCACCAACTGAGCCACTTAGGCGCCCCCTCCCTGAATTTTATATAAAAGAAGCTCCTGCACTTGAAACAGGTGCAATTTTAGAAAGGTCCTCAAAAGCCCATTTATTCTCAAATTCAAAGGGATGGTGTGCAGGAGGCAATCAGCACCTTCTGTTGGAGTAAGGGCTTAGCTGACACAGTTTTGCTCAGGTGCATAGCTTTGTTTGTGTTTCGCAAAGTAGAGAAACTTCTATATGGAACTTTTAGATAAAATATTAAGATGTATTAGCATCTAAAATAATTTAAGAATATATTATAGAAAACAAAAAATGTTATCTTCATTTCAGTTCTTTCTTCTGAAAACATTTGTAGGGGAGCTCGGGTGGCTCATTCGGTCTAGTGTCTGCCTTCGGCTCAGGTCATGGTCTCAGGGTCCTGGGATCGAGCCCCGCATCAGGCTCTCTGCACACTGCGGAGCCTGCTTCCCCTCTCCCTCTGTGCACTCTCTCTCTCCCTGTCTCAAATAAATAATCTTCAAAAAATAAAAGTAAAAGTGAAAAGTAAAAACATTTGTAGCTTCCAACAAGTTTTCTGGTTTCTTAGAGGAATAAAATTTTTGGTAGTCAATGTCTATGGTGCATATTAAGCCTCTATCTGGCTTAAATTTGTGATAGTCATAATGTATTCAAAAGTCCCCAAAGATACAAGATGATATGCAGTCTTCTTCACTGGATCCAAATTCTAAGAAGAGTGCGACTCTTACATCAGCTCCAAGGCCTCCAGCTGCTGATTACCAAAATCACTGAATCTTCAATATGCCCCAAACCAAAGGACTTTAAACCAAAGAATTTGATAGGAAATCTTGACATTACGGACTTCTCCAGCAAGATGTCAGTCCCCTCAGAATTGCTCACCGTCTGATTAGAGACATAATTAGCATAAGTATGACACTTACCTTCTGTTTCTAGCCCTCTTATTGACTGGGTTCACACTCTGACCTTTTCCTTACCATAATTACAAATGTGTGTACACGTATACAAAGTAGATGACTTTAGTTCTGTTACCCTGTAAGTTCCATGAAGATGGGCACTTTTTCTCATTTATATTTATCCCAGCATTTTCCAAAGAGCCCAAAATATAATAGATGTTCAGTAATTATTTACTGAATAAGTGAATGGTAAGGTTGTATAGGAATAGAGAGGTAGAAATAATTAGTTCAACCTGTACAATCTAAGACATTAATCAGAGAGGATGACCTTGGAGCTACAGTTTGAAGGATGTTGGGAGTTCGCTAAATTGAGTGGCAAAAGGATGCTCTCACTCTTTTTTCAACTTTCTATTTTGAAAATTTTCAAATCTGTAGAAAAGTTATATCTACAGAACAGTTTTCAACCAAAAGCCCTTCACCTGGAATCACCAACAGTTACTGTTCTTATCTTTGCTGTGTGTGTGTGTGTGTATGTACAAACACATATAAAAAATGTACTTTTTTTTTTTTTGGAATCAAGTTGCAGGCGCTGTGACCTTCTATTTCTAAATACTTCATCACATTTTTCCTAAGAACAGTATTTTTTTATACAACTCTAATATAAATTTCAAATTCCAGAAATTTAACATCGATGAAATTTGTTATCTAATGTTCAGTCCATATGTAAGTGTTCTCTGATCTGCAGTCCGGTCCACACCTTGCATTTGGGTTTCCTGTCTGTTTGGCTTCTTCATTCTGTAAGAATTTCTCAGTTCTGTCTTCATCTTTCATGAGGTTGACATTTTTAAAGAGTAGATACCAACTGTTTTAGAGAAGACCCCCTCAATTTGGGTTTGTTTAATTTTTCCCTCGTGATTGGATCCAAGGTTTTGACAGGAATACATTAGGTCTGTGGTATCACATTGTCCCATTACTGTGATACAAAATTTGATCATTCGATTCAGGTAGTCCACTCAGCAAATAAACCATGAGGGGGTACTTGAAGACCTGTAACTGTCCTGTTTCTCAACAGACTTCTGCCCAGAAACAACATGATTTAAATAAAATCCCACAGAAACTTTATTTCCTTTAAATCTGTGTACCCAAAACTCTTTCCTCTGGCTCTCTGGCTGAATTCTTAGCCTTTGGGTCTTAAACATATTATCTTTTCAGATAATCCTCCCTTGACTACACTGCATCTAGAATACGTTCTCTGTAAGTGTCCAGGTTTGCTTCTGAGAGCTCTCAGCTCCTAGCAGGACTATTAGTTATAAATAAAGGGCGTCTCTCATCATTTTCACTCTGAACTCCATCTTGAGCTCATATTAACACTTGTATTTACCTTCAGGAAACTTTGATGCCATGTGATGATCCAAAACGGAACTTACTGGCTTCCCTGGCAATAACGTCCCCTTTTTTTCAGTCTCTCAGATTTGAGCCCTGGAATAATTCATGACTTTTTTATCTATATCCATTCAGTTGCCAGGATCCTGTGTAGCACCTTGCAGTGCCTCTTGCGTTAACTGCTTTTCCTGCTGACGGCTGCTGTTCTACTTTAGGCTTCTGCTTATTCTACCCTCGTTCATCTTCTTTTTCTTCTAACATAGTGATTTTGTTTTCAGGACATTGACTTTTTTTTTTAAAGGATTTTATTTATTTATTTGACACAGAGAGAGATCACAAGTAGGCAGAGAGGCAGGCAGAGAGAGGGGGAAGCAGGCTCCCTGCTGAGCAGAGAGCCCGATGCGGGGCTCGATCCCAGGACCCGGAGATCATGACCTGAGCTGAAGGCAGCGGCTTTAACCCACTGAGCCACCCAGGTGCCCCGACACTGACATTTTTTAAGACTGTTGCTCAGTCGTATGGTACTTACATACAACATACGTAATGCTGTGTTCTTAGTGGATCATACCAGAAGGCACATGTGTCATCGCTGGGGACTTTGTCTTTTGTAATTAGTTGAGAGCTATGAAGAGATACGGAGAATGTGTGACTGTCATGTTACTCCTCCAGTTTCAACCACTAGAGCGTCCGTGGGTGACACTTGCCAGAACAGTTCTCGCCGACATGGTTGTCAAATAATGATCCTTATTCTAATGAAAATCATGGTTTTAACTTTGTGGATGCATGAAATGTATTAAATAAATACTATGACACTTTCATGTGTGGTTTATAGGACAGATTCTCTATTTCAGCCAGCACTCTTGAGTTATGACTATAAATGTTTTAAGGACTTGACTGGGTATGTATATATAAGGTTTTTACTCTGGTGTGTACATGAAAATTTTGAAATTAGAATGAGTAGATAATTCTGGTTGTTTATAATGACGACAGTGACGTGTATGAGTAGCTTGTTCTCACGTGTTCTTTAATACGAAAGATGAGTTGGGCTTTTAGGATCTCAGTGTCCGTGGGTACAAACAGGATGGCACCTGAGGAATGCCTTCTACAAGTACGGCATGCCTGCTGGCGCTCGTTCGGAAAACTCGTCTGCTAGACTTTAGAAAAGAAATGTTAGATGTGTTTTTGGTGACTATCATAACACAATAAAAATTTTAAAAGAAAGAATGAAGGTGAAAACTGTTGGCGAGAGAAAGAAAAAGAAAGAAAGAAAGAAAGAAAAGAAAAGAAAGAAAGAAATGTTAACATAATTTTCTGGTGGGAGCTTTTCCATAAAGTTTTAACCCTGTAAGATAGACCTCTTTGTGTTCTCAGTTCTAACTCAGTGACATACACTTAGTAGGGATTCTTGAAATACTTGTCAATGTCGACTTACAGTGATGCAATATCCATAGTACTAGACTAGAACTTTACCTGATTATTGTACTTGTAGGTCCAGCTCGCTGGAACAAGTTTACAGGCTGCTGCTCAGTCTTTAAATGTACAGGTAAGCTGGGTCAGGGGATTATGGATCAGTTTTACACTTTTTTACCATACTTTTTAGATTTTTTTATAATGAGCATGCAATAATATAATTAGGAAATATTTAGAAGTATTAACCTTTCTTCATTGCCTAATGTCATTAAGATCCAATAATGATAATCACTGACATTAATGAAAATTCAGTTTGTATTATGCTACCATGCATGACAAAAGGTGAACAGGAAAAGTGTACTTTCAGAGTTGGATATGTAAGTTTAATAACAGCTTCTCAGTTATGTAGTGATAAACATACCTGAACACAAAGCCACATAGTGTCTTAATGCCCCTTTGTTTCCAGACGTCTTTCTCGTCATTTTCTAGTGTGGAGGAAAGAACACTGGGCTGAGGTACAGAGGTCTTGGGTTTGCATTTTCCCTCTGCCGCTGGCTAGCTGTGTGACCTTTGGCAAGTCACTCCACCTCCTGATGTTCCTTTTCTCTTACATTTATTTAAGTAGGGAAGTGTAGAAGCTTGGCAGGGTTCCTCTCTGCTCTAAAATGCTGTGATTCTAAGGTTTATAACTAAACCTGTTATAGCCTTGATGGGCTTCCTACAGTCAAAATTTTAAAAACCAAAGTTAAATCTGGCTACTTTGCTGATACAAACCATATGGTAAAACATGCAAAGTTCGGTTATCATGCATTACTCCATAATTCAGTCGATCTGTTGCTTCCTTTCGTTGTAGTGTTTGGGTTACTGACAGTCAAGAGGGGGAAACCGTTTTCTAGAAGATTGATTCCAGTGTTGCTAATGACTGAAGACCTTGGGTTGAGCATTCCATGAAACCCAGTGGAATATGGACCTAGTAATACATGGAAGCGAATAGAGAAAAGAAAAGGAGATAATGTGACCTTCCTTTCTGAGGGAGAGGAGGCGGAAAATTGCCTTGGTTGCCATGGTGAACTTCCATCCCTTGGAGAGATGTTGGCAAACAGGCTGTGTCCCCAGTGCAGCATGTTTACAGTCCTGCACTGTAATTCTCTCTCAGTGACTGGCAGGATTAATCAGAGCCTTTATGTTAATTAGCCTTGCTGCGGTCCCCAAAACAGGTGGTGGGAAATATGCAAATCTATGCAGAATTTTAATGTTCTGCATAACCAGTTTTAATTACCATAAAATTTCCTCTTAGTGTCCCTTTTAGGAGTGTGTTCTCTTTCCCTCTTGACTGCAGCATTTTCCCTCTAAATTTGTATATTACTTGATGGGAGATGCTAAATTTACGTTTATTTTAAATATTAGATGGAAAGTTTTGTGGGTCAAGTAACCAGTCTCTGAGAGGATGTATAAGGAAGTTTAGGCTGACCACCAAATACATCTCAGAATGTTGGCTTGGACGGTCTGGTGTAGAGGTGGATGGAGAATGTGCTCTTCCCTTACTCTGTATTTCCAAAAATTAAGGATTTGGGTTTCTAAACAATCTGCTGATTTGTGGAGGACCCAATTATTTTTGCTTCTTCAGAGTTGTAATTGCAGCTTGGCTACTATTGGAATAAAAAATCTACACCAAAAACTTGTATGTGGATAATTTTTATATTTTATTTTTCTACTTTTCTAGGTTCCATATTTGATCATTTCTCTTATAGTTGGAAAACAGCAAATAATAAATTTTTTAAAGAAAAAATGTCTAAAAACTTATTATGTTAAAATTAGGAAAATACAAAGATTGGTAAGAAAGAAAAAGAATGAAACCAGAATAGATAAATCCATGTTGTAAAAAATTCTTAAAATACAGAGTTTTTAATCAACTATTTGAAATCTCTTCTTCCTTCCCACCATCCCCCGCCCACCTCAGTCTAAATCTAACGAAGAGTCGGGGGACTCACAGCAGCCGAGCCAGCCTTCCCAGCAGCCGTCAGTGCAGGCGGCCATCCCCCAGACCCAGCTGATGCTGGCTGGAGGACAGATAACTGGGGTGAGTCTTCACTGAGAGAATTATAATAAACTTTCATAAACTTTCTTTGTGTCAGAACTGCCATTGGCCAATACTCGGATTAGAACTGTTTGCTATGCCTGGCACCGTTTTCTTTCAGGATTTTTCTGTACCGTAGGCAGCTCTGAAAAAGGCATTTGTCCTAAGTTTTCAGAGTATCTTTTCTGACTTTTGCAGATGCTCTGGATAAACTAAAGACTTCTTTAAACTCGTGTTTCAGCTGCTGCTTCATCGTGTGGTGGGGTCATCCTGTGGCTGAGACCATGACATGGGTGTAGTCATAGTGATCAGTTTGGAGTTCTGCTACTGCTGCAGAACGGAAGCGAGAGAAAGCGCTAGTACCTACAAAAGAAAAACATTCTTTTTAAGATTCTGTGTAGTGTTCTCCGATGAAATCCCTGGTCTCCTGTCTTGGTTCTGCAGTTTGCTATTTGGGCTGATGATCTTATCTCTCTGCCTCAGTTTTCCTTCAGTTAAATGGAGGTGTTTCCCATGTGCGGTGCTGTCTCACAGTACTGTTACAAAGATTAAGAGCAACAATACTTGAAAAACTTAAAGAATGGTGCTGTGCACATTACAGTCAATAAAGGTCATTTACTATTATTGGTAAGAAATTGGCCTTTATGGATATATTAAGCTTTTAACTTTTCAACTCTCTTTTCTGAAAGACACAAAATATTTTCCAGGGTTAAACACTTGTCTGTTATTTTTGTGGCTGGAAAAGCTAGGAGAATTATAAGAAAAATTATTTGTTATTGTTAAATTCACATCACATCAGCCCACACAACTTTTTATTTCCTTTATTTTAGTTAAGTATGTCTTGGTAGTGGGAAGGCTCTTTTAAGAATTGTTGTGAAACTATTCTCAAAATCCCCTTAATGGAAACAAACCATAAGAGAATCTTAACTTGCTGGTGGTGGGGGGGTGGGGGTGGAGATGGGGTAACTAGGTGATGGGTATTAAGGAGGGCACATGATGGAATGAGCACTGTTGAATGCTCATTAAATGCCACTGATGAATCACTGAGCTCTACCTCTGAAACTAATAATATACTATATGTTAATTGAATTTAAACAAAATAAAATTTAAAATAAAAATCCCCTCAGTAAAAATTAATATGTTTATATACTAGAGAAAATATTTATAAGCAAATATAGCTTGATAGGTATTTTGGATGGTTTGATTTTGATACTTACGCCTCTGGTGTGGAAGTTCTGTTGGATCCTTCTAGAAGGAGGGTTGTGCCACCAGGTGAATGCACCTAAGAGTATATCCCAAGGTGGGGCACCTGGCTGGCTTAGTCGGAAGAGCATGCGAATCTTGATGAATCTTGATCTCAGGGTCGTGAGCCCAAGCCCCATATTTGGGGTGGAGATTACCAACAAAAAGAAAAGCATACGAAAGATTCTGTGGTTCCTTCTTGTTTGATGGGAACATGCCACCAAAAGGAAGGCAAAACACACTTACTACTTTGTATTTGCAGTAAGTTGCATTATGAAAGCCAGTTTAAATCTGCTCTAAATACATTTCTTGTTTTACTCTATGGGTTTGTTTTGAGAGACTAGTGTCCACCACAGTCCCAAGGATACCAGGTTCCTGTGGCTGGTGCTTCCATTAAACCTGGGCTTTAGCATTCATTTGCATGTGAAGAGCGGCTGTCCCCACCTGTTTCACCGAGATAATGTATTGGAAAGGGATGTAAAGTTGCCCAGACGCAGTGCTTTCAATAATAGAAAAGACTGGGTTAGGGAGGGGCTGTAGGGAGACTTGGAAAAGAAACAAATAGAGCTCATATTCTTTAGTCATATCTTAGGACATAATGGAAATGATGGAACATGGCAGAGATTCATGCTAATGGGAAGCAGCTGGGCCTTATCAGTTCTTCCCGTGGTCAGATCCAGCATCCTGGTTCCTCATTCATCTGACTAATCACTTGCTGTTCTGTTGGGTGTAAATTTCTTTTCATATCCTGTCAGCATTGATTCTTTTTTTTCCTTGCTTACTAGTTAATTACTTTTTTGCCTGAACCCTGGGACCCAGGACAAGCTTGAATGATTGTTTAAGTCCAGAGTGAGGGCCACCATTTTAATTTAAATGTTGGGCTGGGAAGTGTAGCTTGATTGCCGATGAACGTTTCTGTCTCGGGCTCGCCGGTGCGGTTGGCCAGCTAAGGTCTTGGACCGCCGGCGTTACCTGCCGCAGAGCAGGTGCCTCGCACTGGGGGCCCTTCTCCTTCACACCTTTCAGACTGTGGCTTGTGCTTGTGCTCAGCTCACGTTGACGCCGGCGCAGCAACAGTTACTGCTCCAGCAGGCCCAGGCCCAGGCCCAGCTGCTGGCCGCCGCCGTGCAGCAACACTCGGCCAGCCAACAGCACAGCGCAGCCGGGGCCACCATCTCCGCCTCTGCCGCCACGCCCATGACGCAGATCCCCCTGTCGCAGCCCATCCAGATCGCGCAGGTGAGTGTCTCCGGTGGCCCGGGCACCTGGGGGAGGCAGAGAAGGGCCGGTTTCCTGTGGTGCAGCATTCAGTGTGGGCCCCTCAGGACCCGAGAGCTCAGGAAGGACACGGCAGCCTTCCTTGCTGCCACCGAGCTGGAAATAACACGTTTGTTTGCTAATTTGAGTTGATATTATAAACACATAACTGATTATTTGAATAACTGACTGTTTATATGAAGTGACAATTCTTGAATAATTAGTTGGCATATTTCTGGAGCAAAGGATGACTGTATTTATTTTAATTAGCTAATTATGGCAGGCCTGGTTCTTTCACGGGTGCGGCGGCGACCGGTGCCGCTCGAGTGGGCGGGATGGCGCGGGCTCTCCGCTGCCAAAGGAGGCGCTCACTTTCCGGAGTGCGGAGAGTGGGCTTTGGGTTCCACATTCACGTTTTAGGGCAAAGTATCCACAGATACTAAAAAGTTATTTACGATGCACAGACAGTGCTACCAAGGAAGAAAGGTCAGTGAAACCCTTTATCTTGAGAAGAGGAAGAAAGTACAGGTAGTCGTATCGGTAAGTCCTACCAAGAATTCTTCGGAGTCTAGTGTGAGACGATGGTCCTTAACCGCCCTAGAGGAGACTCCGAAGTGCGGCAGTGGATTTGCAGTGTAGCTCAAATTGGACTAGATGTTGCAAAGGAGCCAGTAAACTATTGAGTAAAGAATACGTGTCAGACTAATTTTTATGACTGTTCTATACAAGCTTTACCAAGATGTTTAATTTTGGCTTCTTGCTTCATCACCAAATTCACATTAAGTGTGTAAGATCTGAGACCCTGTGTTGACATTATTCTAATAAGATAACGTGCACAGAAGCACATTGAAAACTATGAAACACTAAGCCGAGATAAGCAAGTTCAGTATGCTGTGGATTGGATTTTTATGTGGATAGCTCTTTTTAGTTGTTTTTACACTGATTTTGCAGTTGAGTTAGACTGGTACCAATTTTAATGAATCATTATAGATACTTTAATTTATTGATGCAAATTCAGACATAGTGCTCTCAATTTTTATTTAAGAGAAAGATCAGTTGAATATTCAAAAACTCAACATACTCTTTCCTCACTCGATTTGTAAAACCCATATTGGTCTTTACATGTTACAAACTCAACCATAACCGTTTGTTTTGAGGAAATTCGTAATTACTCTTGGAAACTAGGTTTGGCCTGAGTCAGGACGCAGTAGCTTGCCACACAACTCCTGAGTCCTCCTGGCCGCTCCGGGTTCTTCTTTGTTTCCTCTTCATGCACATCCCCAGGCACACCCCGTTCCGAAGACGGAAGACTGTAAAATAAATATTGACTCTTTTTTATTTGGATGACCCAGTTTATCCTCTGCAGAACCTGATGATTCAGGGAGTTTGATTTCGGGATCTCCAAGCTGTGTTTTAATTGTGTTTTCCAGGATCTGCAGCAACTGCAGCAGCTTCAGCAGCAGAATCTCAACCTGCAGCAGTTCGTGCTGGTGCATCCGACCGCCAACCTGCAGCCCGCGCAGTTCATCATCTCCCAGACGCCCCAGGGCCAGCAGGGTGAGCGCCGGCGCCGCTCCTGTGGGCGCACTGGGCCGCCGCGCGGGGGCTCCTACACCGGCTACTTTCGCCGGCCCGGGAACTGTCCATCAGCACAACCGCTCTACTGCATTGACTCTAACTTCCAACTCAGTACTCGTGTTAAGAAAAATGCACCTTTCGGTCAAGTCCTTCACTGCCTTTCCTCGGTTTAGTCACGAAGGGGGAACCGAGAGCTTGGCCAAAACCTAAATGAAATCTTTCACATAAATTACTTCTAGTATTTTGATAGTTTTTCTTGAGAATGTATTATGACATGTGGGCTGAGCATTAAAAGCATATGCTTTTAACAGTCATTTGTTTTAAAGTTTGAGAAGGACAAGGGTATTTACTATATTAGAAGTTGCAGGTTTTTGAGTTATAAAAAAAAGTTTGAGGCCTTTTAATACCAAAAGTTGTTTTGTCATTTCTGTACCAAACAGTTAAGTTCAGTCATGTTTGTAAGATTGGTTACTGGAGTCACTGTAGAGAGATTTCAGGGTATCACGCCTTCACCCCAAGACACATGAGTGCATCTCCACCAGTGCCTCATTACTTCTGTCCTTTAGCCCTCTTCGTCTTGGTGATTCATTCTAAAACCTTTCCTTGTGTAAATACCTGTCCCACTTAATAGACAGCCTGCTCCCTCCCTGAACCAGACAGTCCTCTGGTCCAGCATCTACTGGCAGTTTCCAGTGCAGTCTGGGTTAAGAAGGTGAGCTCTTTTTAGAGTTTCAGGCTGCTTCCATTTAGAGTAAGTACTTATTCATTTTCATCCATTCCTTACTAACTAACATAAAGGATTTGCCAACCAGAGAGCCCCTCAGAGCCAGGATCAAACAAATGCGTCACGTTTACTTTAATGGTTCTTGTCTTCCTGCCCAACTTGTATTTAACAAGATTGAATTTTTAGCAAATAAGACATTAAGAGTTTTAAGACTGATAAAACTATCAAGAGATCAGTTGGAAATTTTCACTTCACTTTCTTACTCTCGGTTTTGCTGTATGTTCAAAGCAATCTTGAGTGTTTCTGACACGACATGTTTGTGTTTTACAGGTCTCCTGCAAGCGCAAAATCTTTTAACGCAACTACCTCAGCAAAGCCAAGCCAACCTCCTACAGTCACAGCCAAGCATCACCCTCACCTCCCAGGTCAGTTTTCTCCCGGGGACGGTTGTTTTCTCTTACCCTGATGTTTTGACGGATTCTTGGACTTGGTTAAATCATAAAACACAGCAAAACCCCATCATACCCTGATAAAAATAATCCAGATAGTTTTCACAAAGTGATCAAAGATTCAAAACAGAACTTACCAGCTTGATAAAGCAGTGCCACCAAACTGATGTCGTCTTTGACCGCCTTTAGGGAGTTCCTGTTTGCTCATGTGTTTATAAAGAATAACTTTGTTAGTGGCAGATGAGCAGTGAGTTCTGGCTATTTGAGCATCATCTCATCTCCCTGACCCCTCCCCTCAGTTGTCTGTAGAGATTTCCACTTGCATTAGGAACCTAGTGCCTCGGTTCAAACACATCATTGGCCTTGGCACTTTCTCAGAAATTGCAGAGACGTTCTGACCTCTCTGTTCTCTTTCCTTTTGGCTCTAAGATCTTGCTTTGGCTCATTTCTATTAGAGTTAATGTGTCAGCATCTTGAGATTTAATAGATCATTTGCTTCGTAACCACCTGTGACTCTGAGCAGGTCATTTCTTCTTCTGTTGTTGAGGAGGTTGAACTGACTGATCTTGAGTCTCTCTTCCAGCTCTGATTCTCTTTGTTTATAGTCTTGAAAGTTATCATGAGCACATTGCCACATTTGACAAAATGCAACATCTGTTTATGTTTTTAAAAAAAAACTCTTGCAAACTAGGAATAGTTTTCAAACCCAGTAAAAGGCATCTACCGAAAACAAACAAACCCCACATCATACTTCCCATTAAAATCAGGAATAAGGGAAGGATGTCCACTGTCCGCACTTACTCAGCATGGTACTGTAGGGCCTAGCAGTGCAGTAACACACGAAAAGGGAATAAAGCACATACAGATTAGAAAGGAAGATGTAGACCCGTCTTAATTGGTAGACAACATGATGGTCAATGTAGGAAATCCTAAGGAATCTACAAAAGGCTGCTGGAATTAATAAGTGAGTTTAGCAAGAATGTAGGACTAGTGATCAGTCAGTATTAGCAAGGATTGTTTGGAAGTTGAAATTAAGAGGAAAAATATTTACAGTATTTATGGGTAAATTTAACAAGTCATCTGAAGGACTTACATATTGAAAACTACAAAATATTGCTGAGTGAAATTAAAGAAGACCTAAATAAATGGACAGATATGATATGTTCATGAATCAGAAGACCTACATTGCTAAAATGTGAATTCTTTTCCAAGTCAAGCTATAGATTGAAACAATTCCAATCAGTACCCAACAGGCTTTTTAAAATAGAAATTGGTTGGGGCGCCTGGGTGGCTCAGTGGGTTAAGCTGCTGCCTTTGGCTCAGGTCATGATCTCAGGGTCCTAGGATCGAGCCCCACATCGGGCTCTCTGCTCAGCAGGGAGCCTGCTTCCTCCTCTCTCTCTGCCTGCCTCTCTGCCTGCTTGTCATCTCTCTCTGTCAAATAAATAAATAAAATCTTTAAAAAAAAAAAAAGTAAAATAGAAATTGGCATGGTGTTTCTAACATTTATATGGAATTGTGGAGGACGTAGAGTAATCAAACAATTTTGAAAAGTAAAAAAGTTGAAAGACTACCTCATGTCAGGAAATGTTATAAAGCTGTAGTAATGAAGGTAGGATGATAATGGCCCACGGATAGAAGTGAAACCGAATACAAGGGTAAGGAGACCTACACATCTATCGCCAACTGATTTTCCACAAAGATGCCAAAGGATTTCAGTGAGAAAAGGAAAGCCTTCGGTTATCCATAGACACTCCCCCCCAAAAAGAATCTTGATTCTATTTTACACAATTTACAGTGATTTATTTGAAATGGGTTATGGACCTAACCTTCCAGAAGAAAACTTAGGAAAAATCTTTGTGTCCTTGGAAAGAAAATGACTTCCTCCTCCTCCTCCTCCTTCTTTTTTTAAGATTTTATTTATCTAAGAAAGAAAGTAAGAGAGAGAACGATGCGGGGGGTGCAGAGGGAAAGGGAGAAACAGACTCCCTGCTCGGGATGCCCCGCCCTGTCCTAGGACCCTGGGATCCTGACCAGGGTGGAAGGCAGATACTTAACCAACTGGGCTCCCCAGGCACCCGAAGGTAATGATTCCTTAAATAGGACACAAAAAGGGGTGTTGGGTAGCTCACTCAATTGAGCATCTGACTCTAGATTTCAGCTCAGGTTATGATCTCAGGGTGGTGGGTCAAGCCCCACTTTGGGCTTCATGCTCAGCAGGGAGTCTGCTTTTTTCCTTTTCCCTCTTTCTCTGCCCCTCCTCTGGCTCTTGCATGTGTGCTCTCTCTCTAAAATAAATAAATCTTTTTTTTTTTTTTTTAAGAATAGGACACAAGAAGCAGTAATCATAAAAGAAAATGATTAATTTATAAAAATGAAAATTCTTTGTTTATTAAAAAGGCACAGACTAGAAGAAAATATTCTTCAAATTTATATCTGATAAGACTTACGCTCAGAATTTAAAACAAATTCATACAACTCAATAATATTTTAAAAAGGGGGGTATGTGCAAAATATTTGAAAATACTTCACCAAAGAAGAAGGTATGTGAATGCCCAGTAACCATATAAAAAGATGCTCAAGATCATATGTCATCAGGGAGATGCAGAGGAACTATCACTACACACACTAGAATGGGCAAAATTTAAAAGGCTGTGACAATACCAAGTGGAAAGCAACTGGGTTCTTTCATATATTGTCGGTGGGGCTGCAAGTTGGGGCAAACACTCTGGAGAACAGTTTGGCAGTTTCTTACAGAGTTAAATATGCAGGTACCTTATGGCCCAGCACTTCTGCTCCGAGAAATGAAAGCATATGTCCGAGCCAAGACCTGTATATAAATGTCCAGAGCAGTTTTATTCGTCATCATCCTAGCCTGGAAACAACCTCAATGTCCAGCAGCTGGTGACTAGGTGACATCATTTTTGGCATATCCTTATGATGGAATGCTGCTTGGCAATGGGAAGAAATGGACGTGTGAAACACTCACCAACGTGTGTGCATTTTGGAAGCATCGTGTTACGTGGAGGAAGCCCAGCACGAAGGGCAGCAGACTGTATGATTCAGCATGTGTGGTGTCTTAGAAGGCAGAACTGTAGGGACAGAAATCCTGTCAGTGCTTGCCAGGGGCTGGGGGCTAAGGGTGGAGATTGGTGGCAAAGAGCACAAAGGAACTTTTGTGGGGGGTAGAATGTTGTATATCTTAATTGTTGCAGCAGTTCTATGTCTATATACAGTTGTAGAATGTTGTATATCTTAATTGTTGCAGCAGTTCTATGTCTATATACAGTTGTAGAATGTTGTATATCTTAATTGTTGCAGCAGTTCTATGTCTATATACAGTTGTAGAATGTTGTATATCTTAATTGTTGCAGCAGTTCTATGTCTATATACAGTTGTAGAATGTTGTATATCTTAATTGTTGCAGCAGTTCTATGTCTATATACAGTTGTAGAATGTTGTATATCTTAATTGTTGCAGCAGTTCTATGTCTATATACAGTTGTCAGAGCATCAAACTGTACACTTTTAAATTTACATTTCATTGTGATTATGCTGCATATAAAAATCAGGTTGGAGTTTGGAAAAAAGCCTGTACCAGCAGTTCCTTCCCAGCTTCCACACTCAGCTCACAGGGCAAGGCTGGTGTGGCTTCACCTGACCCCTGGGCATTGACTTCTCCTCTGCTGTTGCTAGCTTTGGCCCGGTGCAGCCTGAGGTTTCTGGAGTTGGGGTAACTTATCTGTAACCACCCCACCAAGAGGGACGCTATTTTTAGTCCTTTCTCATTGGAGGACGGGGCTTCTTCAAGCCTGGAGATGAAGTCACAGTTCAATAGCCGAGACTCACCTCTGCCGGGCAGCCAGGGTCCCTGGGGCGTGCGCAGCTGCAGGATTCTAACTCGGTTGGTGCGGGGTCGGGCTCCTCGCGCACGGTCAGGGTGAACGACCTGCCTCGTCAGCAGCATCTGACAGAGAGGAGCTTGGTTGTCCTCACTGAGACAGGATGACAGAGACGCGCTTACTCCAGTTGTGGGCCTGGGTCGTGTCTACCGCGTGGTTTCTGGGCCGGCTGGTTCGGTTGGAAAGAGCACATCACTCTCCAGGTTGAAGTTTGGGGTGTAGGACGCATGTAAATTACAAGAAAACTCACAGCCGCAGGCTCTGGCTGTCATGCCGGCTTCGACGCCCTCAGCTGGGCTACTTCCCAGGAAGGCTTGAGTCTGCAGCTCGGCTGTAGTCAGGCAGCACCTTCCACGATCGAAGACTCACACCGACAGGTGCCAATCAGGGCTTGGGAGCAAAACAGAGTAGCCTTATGTTTGTGTAATAAGGAAATCTAGTATTTTATTCAAAAGAAGAAAGATTATACCTTCATGTCTTCAGATAAACTCTAGATAGATTTAAATAAATATTTAAAAACAGAGAGGAAGCCAACACACTGTTAAAGGAATTTTATCTGAGTTAGAAATAAGTGAAAGCTTTCTCAGATTTGAAGCAATAAAATATTAGAAAGAAAAAAAAAGTTCACCCAAATGACAGTTTAAAACCTATGTACACTGAGAAAGAAAAGGAAAAAAACAGATTGCGAAATCTATTTGTACTAATGCAACAAAGATTTACTCTCTAACATCTGGTGAGCTCCATAGGGATTAGAATAAAGAGACCATTAATAGACACATGGCTATGGATCTAAATTGATTGATAAAGAAATACAAGTAATAATTGACACATGGGAAAATTTCCGAGTAATAAGAAATTCAAATTAAGGCAATAGTGAAGTACCATATACTCCTTTAATTAGCAATACATCTTTAAAAACTGCTACCACAATCATGTCGAAGAAACTAGCATTTTATAGTGAGAACCAAAATGATGTATATCAAAAGCCATGGAATTATTTATGATGTGCCCTTTAACCAGGTATAGAAAATCACTTCTGGGGGCGCCTGGGTGGCTCAGTGGGTTAAAGCCTCTGCCTTCGGCTCAGGTCATGATCTCAGGGTCCTGGGATCGAGCCCCACATCGGGCTCTCTGCTCAGCAGGGAGCCTGCTTCCTCCTCTCTCTCTGCCTACTTGTGATCTCTGTCTGTCAAGTAAATAAATAAAATCTTTAAAAAAAAGAAAGAAAGAAAATCACTTCTGAATTTATCTCAACTAGTTACAAAGGTGGGAAAAAGAATCCTATGTATAAAGTTTTTCATTATGTTATGTGGTAACTCTCTTAACGAAAACATAAATGAAAAAAGTATCTAGCAATGAAGAAATTGTTAAGTTAGTTAGGATAATATCTCTTCAGTCAGCCTTTGAAAATGATAATTATGAAGCAGAGCATAAAATTATATATATTATAATTACAGTTAAAATTAAGAATGAGGGGCCCCTCGGTGGCTCAGTCATTAAGCATCTGACTTCGGCTCAGTTCATGATCCCAGGACTGGGATCGAGTCCTGCATCGGGCTCCCTGCTCAGTGGGAAGCCTGCGTCTTCCTCTGCCGCTCCCCCTGCTTGTGTTCCCTCTCTCTCTCCCTCTCTCTCTCTAAAATCTCTAAAGTTAGGAATGTAGATCCAAGGCAGAGAAGAACCTGGTAGAGGTAATAAGTAGGTTTTAGGGCATTGTGTATGGTGACAGTATCCAATCACGAACGTGTCCTTATCTTCTGACTCCTCAAGATGCACACATTAAATGTATACAGCTTCTTTTACATCAGTCATACCTGAGTAAAAACAAAGTTTACTGTTTGACTTTGTGCCCTGTGGACCCTTCCAGTGTCTTAATAATATAAAAGTTACTCTGATGTGTGAGATGCAGGACTTGTTATTGAAGATATGAAAATTACTTAGAACTTGTGTGAGATACATGTAGAGGTTAAATAAACATAGTACAACAAATGAAAACAGCATAAAAAAGGAAAGAAGTGTAGGTCTACGAAAAGATATACAAAAAAAGAAGCTAAGTCATTTAAACTGTAGGTGATTTACTCTCCCCTTAAACTGTTTTTATAACACTGTGTTGTAAGTTGGAGATGTGCTAGTGATGAACAAAACGGATGTGGTCCCTGCTCTTTTGAAACTTACACCTTAAGTGGCATATTGATGAAGAGATTCTTTAAAATAGTCTAATTTGTTATGTATGCTCTGAACACAAGTATCTTATGCACACATATATTTGAAAACCCGAGTATAATGGGTTTCATTTTTGAGTAGTTAATTTTTTCTCCTGGACTGGACGTGTCTAACTGTAAGCGTAGCCGTGGCACACACGGGCTGGCACGCTGCCCTCCTCGCCGGGCCGGTACACTGTGCCTTCCGCGGGTCCCACGGTCCACGTAGTTCTTACAAAGGCTGCTGCTCTGTAAGTTGTTCGCGTGTGGCACATCCCAGTGGGTCATTGTGTGCGCTTGTTCTCATGTCCTTCCGTCCCCGGAACAGCCAGCAACCCCGACGCGCACGATAGCAGCCACTCCGATCCAGGCACTCCCCCAGAGCCAGTCGACACCAAAGCGAATCGATACCCCCAGCCTGGAGGAGCCCAGTGACCTTGAGGAGCTTGAGCAGTTTGCCAAGACCTTCAAACAAAGACGAATCAAACTTGGATTCACTCAGGTAGGACGCGGAAGGTTCCCCGGCTTTGGTGTCGCCTAGTTTTAGATTGGAACTTGTTCTTAGCCGTTTTCTGCGTTTATAGATTTAGATTGCTCATCATATAGTCAGTATAAATGTATGATTTAATGTTAGGTTAAAATCTTTAATCTTTAATGTTAGGTTAAAATCTTTAAGATGTCTCTCAGAACACCGGCCTCTGAAGTCATAATTAGACCAATAAAAGGTGAGAGTTTAAAAGATTATGTTTGGGAATACTGTAATTATAGTGAGGGTTTTATCTGTGGGACATCTGGTTCTAGGCCTTAGTGCTCTGAGTAAAGGTTGCAGGGGGAAAGTCTGAGAGAATTGTTTCAAACAGATTTTTGGGAGGGAGTAGGGGGCCAGTGGAGAAAGACAGACACACACACACACAATAAGCCCAAACTGAAAGTAAACAAATAGAAATCTGTTAAATCTGAAAAGTCAAAATTAATCAAAATCCAAATTAATTTTTTTTAATGTCACCTAGCAGAGGGCTTTTAATGTGGAATAAGTTTAACGGTCTGAACAGGCGTCTGGGTATGCGGTACCCTTGTTCCAAGTGCTACCACGGTTACCTCCGATGAACGGGTCACAAATGATACTTTGAAAGCAGGGAAAGAATTAAGCCGCATAGCAGTTATGTAAAATGATATGAGATCATTAGATGGAAAACAGTTGCCGAAGTATAGAGGATTGGGTGTTTTTATGGAATCAGGAAAAACCTGCTGTTTTCTTAGAATATAATTACCATGTGAAGATTAAGCCACTAGTTAAACATTGTCCAAATTATTTTCAGTTGAAAGTAAAGTATGCGCTGTTGTGGTAGATCAAAAACCAGGGATGATATCCCTCTTTCCTCTGTGTTTTTAAGAGCAGACTTTTTGTTCCTTATATTTCTCTGGTAAGTTATTTTTGCTTAAAGAAACTAATTACATATTAGGAACATGAAACGATTTTTTAAGTAGATACAGTTTTAGAGAAAATGTAGTTATCTTTGTGAGCAAACAAATTACAATTCATAGAGTTCAGTACTTTTGAAATATCTTAACAATCTGGCTTGTTTTTAAAAAAGAAAGCTAGGAGCACCTTGGTGGCTCAGCAGGTTAAGCTGCTGCCTTCGGCTCAGGTCATGATCTCAGGGTCCTGGGATCAAGCCCCGCATCGGGCTCTCTGCTCAGCGGGGAGCCTGCTTCCTCCTCTCTCTCTGCCTGCCTCTCTGCCTACTTGTGATCTCTGTCAAATAAATAAATCTTTAAAAAAAAATTTTTTTTTAACTTTTACCCAAATAGCGTTTAGCCTTTCTGTGGCATTTGAGCCAAAACATTGCTAGTGTTGTTTCTCCTTCTCTTAACTTTCTCTTTCTTTTTACGGAAAGGAGCTTCGTTATGGTTTGGTGCTTTTTGGCTTTATCCTGTTATCTGGGATGACTCTTACTGATTTTTCAGAATGACTTTGACATACCACTGGCAGCATTTTGCAGAATTTAACTGCGTGGATTACAGCACCTATTACTGGTGCAGGATGGGAAAATCAACCTTTATTTATTTATTTTTTAAATATTTTATTTATTTATTTGACAGAGATCACAAGTAGGCAGAGAGGCAGGCAGAGAGAGAGAGAGGGAAGCAGGCTCCCTGCTGAGCAGAGAGTCCGATTCGGGACTCGATCCCAGGACCCTGAGATCATGACCCGAGCTGAAGGCAGCGGCTTAACCCACTGAGCCACCCAGGTGCCCTCAACCTTTATTTTTAAGTCACACTATCCCAGTTGTAGTTTTTCAAAGGTTGCTTTGTATCCTGTTTATATACACACACAGGGATAGTTGTTAGTTTAAACAACACGTTAGTAAGTGTTTTAAACAGCAGTTTTTTGTTTTTTGTTTTTAAGATTTTAGTTATTTGAGAGAGAAAATGCGAGAGAGAGCATGAAGGGAGGAAGGAGCAGAAAAAGAAGCAGATTCCCTGCTGACAGGACCCCCGCCCCCGACACTGGCCTTGATCCTAGGACCCTGAGATCATTACCTGAGCCTCCCAGGCATGCCCTAAACAGTAATTTTCTATTTACTTAATTGGTTAAAAGATTGCTGTAGGCGTCACTATACAGTTGGGAGGCATACCAGAGTATAACACTTTTATCACATGTGGTAGATTCATTATTTCCAAATTGCAGCCTTTGCTCTTTTAAAAAGTATCAGGGGCTCCTGGCGGTCTCAGGTGGTTCCATGCCTGACTTCAGCTCAGGTCATGGTCTCAGGGTCCTGGGATCAAGCCCCGAGTCAGGCTCCCTCACTTGGTGGATTGATCTCAGGGTCATGAGATCGATCCCCATGTCAGACTCTGCACTCAGTGTGGAATCGGCTTAGGACTCTCTCTCCCTCAGCTGCACAACCACCTCCCCGCCCCACCGCCTCACATGCTCTCTCTCAAATAAATAAATAAATAAATCTTTTAAAAATTTTTTAAAGTACGAAGTAAAATTGTATTATAAATCCCACATGGATAGTTGATGGCATGGCTCTATGTGTAGCCACCATTAAAGACATTTATTTTTATAGTGATGTGATTTTTGATGTGTTATTTTTGTATACTTACCAATAGCGTTACTTTTCATAGAAAGATATTACAGAAGTTTTTGAGAAATTCTTAGCAAATTATGCAGATATGATGTCAGAAGACATTTATTTTCATCTGACTACTACAGCAGCTCTTCTTCTCAGAGAATTGCAAGGTTTAGTTGGTGCAGCTTTCTAGAAAGCTATAATCTAAACAAATAAAGTGGCCCAGACCTGCATATATGTGACAAACAAAGCATGTTTATAGTGAATATTTATTGATTGACTGAAGTAAGATCTAACAAATGTATAATGATACCGATATAGATAAACCTGTTTCTACAGATACATTTGTATATAAATGTAATGGACACCAGTTATACCTATTCACACCATCCTGGTTCTTTCGGTTTTACTATAATTGGAAGGAAATCAATAAGCAGTCCATTTCTGCTTTTAGAGATTGTATGTTCAAAGCTGTCAATGAAACTTTTTGTGATGGTGGGAATGTTCTGTATTTGTGTGTTCAGTACAATAGCCATTATCCACGTGTGGCTACTGAGCGTTTGACAGACAGCTAGTAGTGCTAATAAGGAACTGAGTTTTTAATTTATTTGATTTGAATTAATTCAAGTTTAGGTAGCCACATCAGTTGAAGTTCTGATATTCTCTCTACCTCATTTTATCATATAGTTTGAACATTTTTAAAAGATTTTATTTATTTATTTGACACACAGAGACCACAAGTAGGCAGAGAGGCAGACAGAGAGAGGGGGAAGCAGGCTCCCCACTGAGTAGAGAGCCCAATGTGGGACTCGATCCCAGGACCCTGAGATCATGACCTGAGCCGAAGGCAGAGGCTTTAACCCACTGAGCCACCTAGGCACCCCTAGTTTGAACATTTAAACCTATACCTCTGTTAAACTTTTTATCAGAAGTTGCGCACCAGTAAGAAAATGGAGTTTTCTTAAGAATGTTTGTTTTTGGGGGGGCCCCCTGGATGGCGCAGTCAGTGAAACATCTGCCTTCAGCTCAGGTCATGATCTCAGGGTCCTGGGATCGAGTCCCTCATCGGGCTCCCTGCTCAGTAGGAAGTCTGCTGCTCGCTCTCTCCCACTGCCCCTGCTTGTGTTCCCTCTCTGTGTCAAGTAAAGAAATAAAATCTTGGGCAGGGGGAAGGTTTTTTTCCTTTCCTTAACTACCACCTAGATGCAGGTGCTAATAAATGATGTAGTATCGGATTGGGAGGGCTGGGGGGTGTCCCCAACAACTAGGATAATCTCAGTTCAAAGTAAGTGTGGTTGCAGTTGTTGGGAGTTGGCTGTTGCATGGTAGAATTGGCTGTGTAGTACTTAGGACTAGAAATGTTACCTTTCTGTCCTGCCACTAAACTAATTGAAATGAGAGCATGAATCATTTAAACTCCCATGAGTTTCTATTACCTGTATATAAAATAACTACTAAGATAACGGCTTTTTTCAGCTTTAACAGGAGAGATTCAGCTGGAAGAAAAGCACTGTATACATTTCAAAGGTTATAGGCTTATAAAGAAAGACATCTTTTGTAATATATTCAGGGGATCATTGTTCTATTGCTATAAGGTTACCAAGTTTCCAGTGCCCATGAAGGTTTAACTAAGTGGGTCAAACCTCTCTACTGTGAATTTCTGTCTCTATAATGGTTACAAAAGTAGTCTTTTAGGATACCTGTTTTTGTAACCAACTTTGAAATCCAAACTAAGGGTGGAAAATAGATTTTTTCTCACTGCTTCCAGAAATACTTTACGGGGGGCAGGAGGAACGTGCAGAGAGAGCGAGGCCTTATTTCTAGATTCTACAGTGATTTACAGGAAGTTTGGCTAGTTCAGAAGGACCTGAAGTTATCTAAGCATTTACATCTATTAACTCTATAGGACACACAGGTAACTGGCTTTAAGGATTATTTAAATCATTGTGGTTGTATCAGTTAAGGGGCTTGATAGGATATCAGCACTGTCTTTTGAAACTTAGAAATATTTGGTAGCTTGATTGTTACATGAGGTAGCAAGAAGAGACTCAAAACAGAGAGAAAATCGGAGTCACAAATTCTGTCATAATTCAGGCCTAGTAACCTTCCTTGTTGAATGCTGTGCTTGGCCCAAGGTTGGATGCATTTGTGGGACCCGGTAAAGGGAGTGATTGTTGAGTCTTTAGAACAGTTTCTGCAGCAGCACCCTTGAGTGAGGACTTTGGACATTAGTGAGACAAATTACTTCTCTTCCTCTCCCCCTCCTGCTCTGTATTACCGTGCAGGGTGATGTTGGGCTCGCTATGGGTAAACTGTATGGAAATGACTTCAGCCAAACGACCATCTCTCGCTTTGAAGCCTTGAACCTCAGCTTTAAGAACATGTGCAAGCTAAAGCCACTCTTGGAGAAGTGGCTAAATGATGCAGGTGAGTGACTGTATAAGACGCTTCCTCACTGTCCAGTGGAATTTTGCAGCAGATGTTTACACATGGGTTTATGTTTCCTGTTGCATTCTTGGTACTTCAGAACATCGAAAATCACTCATGTTGGAAGGGTCATTGTCAGTTATGACGCCGTAAGTCAGAGAGTCATGCACTTAGCTCTAGTAATTACAAAGTACACAATGAACAATGATTTTTAGCCTTGGAATATTTCTTGTATTTGAACCAGAGTTAGGGATAGTCGAAGCAAGAGGATAAGAAGTCCTGTGTATTTAGATAACGCTTGAAAAACAGATTTATAGGTTCTTCCTTGATGGATCATTGTAAACTTCCTATTGATCATATTTCTGCTTTTGTTAGTAATATTTCATAGAGAAAAAGTTGCACTGCTGGTTTTAACTTCGGTCTTTTGTACTGAGATTTCCTTTTGGAAAATTTGGATTTTGAGTCACAGAATCATAGGCTCTGAGAGCCGTAAGGAACCACAGAGAGCTTCTAGACCGTGGTTCTCACTGTAGATATGAACAAAAGTCAGGTCTTTGGAAAAGACAGACCTGTCATAGCCACCCTGGGACGATCTGCTTCCACAGCTCGGGGGGAGGCCTCAGCATGAGCAGTCCTACTGAGTTCCGCAGGTGCGGGGGGGAGGCCTCAGCACGAGCAGTCTGTCTTACTGAATTCCGCAGGTGCGAACACCTCATTTTCTGTCCAGTGCAGACAAACGCAGAGATGTCTGTGACATGACCAGGGCCATTGGACTATTCAGTGCCCGAACCTTGTTTAAACTTTACTTAGAAAGATCTATGGTAGAGAATGATGTTTTAATGTAGGTTATGAAAACCTTCCCGTGCTTGCTTTTAACATATTTTTATCAGTTTTGTTGTCCTTAATATATGTATCACGTGCATGAATCACGCTCCACTAACTTGACTTCTGTGTTTTCTTCTTTCTTACAGAGAACCTCTCATCTGATTCAGGTCTCTCCAGCCCAAGTGCCCTGAATTCTCCAGGGCTGGGAATGGAAGGCTTGAACCGCAGGAGGAAGAAACGCACCAGCATAGAGACCAACATCCGTGTGGCCTTAGAGAAGAGTTTCTTGGAGGTTAGGTTTTTACTTCTCTTGTACATATGATTGTCTGTGTAATGTTTGGTGCTGTAGGTGACAAAAGACGGACTTGTTGGCCTCAGTCCTGTAACCTAGTGGAGAACAGTGGGCAAAGCCGGTTACTGAACATCAGAAACAGAACCAGCGTGCAGGGTGCAGGAAAGCCCAGGCTCGAGCCATGTGAGCCCCAGTGGGACAGGCAGCAGCTGCCCCGGGAGAGCGGGGGAAGCACTGGAAGCAGAGGAAACGCAAGAGCAAAGACATCCAGGGAGGGAACTCCTCAAGGTAGATCCGGCGACACACGGATAGTTTGGTGTGACTAGTGTCTGGGCGCCTGGAATAGTCGTTTGGTACCGGCAGGCTGCGGGCCTTGGATCGCCAAGAGCGGGTTGGCCTGTTCGTTTGTTAGTTACTGCCCCCGGGGTATCGCAGTCTGAGCTTCCCGTCACATTTTGACTTCCCTAATGTAGAAAAGGCGGGAGGAACACTGAGTCAGGAATCTTTATCCATTCGACGTGTGACTGGTCAAGTTACTGGATTTCCTAGGCTGAAGTCCCTTTATCTGTGAATCCCCGCCCTACCTGCCCAGTAGGCTTATTGCAGGCCTCACTGTCCTGGTGAAGGCATGTCCTGAAGCATGAGAAGCTCTTAAATTCCTACTGAGATAACGAAGTTGTATTGATGATAAATCGAATAAAATTGATAATTTTATTCAAGATTGATAGCCCTTAAGAAAAAAAAATATATATATATATATTCAAGAATAACTTGGGGCACCTGGGTGGCTCAACTGGTTAAGCATCTGCCTTCGGCTCAGGTCATGATCCCAGGGTCCTGGGATCGAGCCCCGTGTTGGGCTCCTTCCTCAGTGGGGAGCCTGCTTCTCTCTCTGCCTGTTGCTCCCCTGCTTGTATTCTCTCTCTTTCTCTCTCTCTGACAAATAAAATCTTTTAAAAAAAAAAAGAATAACTTACTCTTAATTAATATGAATAAGTTTAATAAATATATGTTCATTAGAATGTTTATCTGTAGAAGTTCTTCGTTAAAAGCCAGCCAATATGGTCATAGGTATCCCAGCTTCATTCTCCGATTTGTCGCTCCCCATTAGTTTATTTATGTCAGTAGTTTAAAAAGCTGCCCCCCCACAAAAAAATTTTTTTAATTAAAATAATAAAAAGGTATTCCAAAAGATGATTTCTTTTCCCCTTTAGAATCAAAAGCCTACCTCGGAAGAGATCACCATGATTGCTGATCAGCTCAGTATGGAAAAGGAAGTGATTCGTGTTTGGTTTTGTAACCGTCGCCAGAAAGAAAAAAGAATCAACCCACCAAGCAGTGGTGGAACCAGCAGTTCACCTATCAAAGCAATTTTCCCCAGTCCGACCTCACTGGTAAGGATAAAAAATAGAGGACGCAAGCTCAAGGACGGATTTCTATAATTTTATAAATGATCTATGAAATTGACTTACTTCCTAACAGCACTTTATTGTATATAGATGTTCACGTTGAGTAAGTGTATGTAAATTTATATTTTAAATGTTATTAAGTGGGACACCTGGGTGGCTCAGTTGGTTGAGCGTCTGCCTTCGGCTCAGGTCATAATCAAGTCCCACATCAGACGCCCTGCGCCGCGGGGAGCCTGCTTCTCCCCGTTCTTGTGTTCTCTCTCTCTCTCTCTCTCTCTGACAAATAACTAAATAAAATCTTGAAAAAAAAAAAAAAGACGGAGGTTTAAAAAAATTAAATGATACTAAAGTAATTAAATCTCATATTGTCATTAAGCCAAGAACTTAGTGATCTTTCTTTTTTAAAGTGAGCAGTTTTAATCTTTTCCTGTTTCATGGTGGCTTGCTTCATTATTCTCTTCTCTGATGTAGTTTATTAGGTTACTCTGGAACTGTGGGAGCAGATTTGCTGGGTTCCAGTAACCTGAAAAAAAATCTTTAGTTGCTTTTTCTTCATGTTGGGTCTTGGGGTTTTGTTGTTCTTCCTTTGTTTTGTTTTGAGGGGGAGCGGGTGGGAGTTCTCAAGCAGACTCCCCACTCAGCACGGATCCAACGCAGGGCTCAGTCTCACCGCCCTAAGCCGAAATCAAGAGTGGGATGCTTAATCGGCTAAGCCACGCAGTTGCCCCTATATTCATGTTGGGTTTTAAAATCCAGTTTATTAAACTTACATGAAGAGGTGACAGTGAATTCCATATAACCTTTAGCTCTGAACTGGTATGAATTCAACCATCTCACGTCTTCACTCTCAAACATATGTGGGACTGTTCTTTGCTGACCTCATTGAGTAACTTGAATGCATTGCTTTGGAAGAGTATTCTAGAACTGAGGGAACATGCGGCGGTCATGTACTCCCCTGATCTTAAGGATGATGGCAAATGTGACTCCATATTTCCAACCAGAATTCCACAGATGAGAAGTAGATTGTTGGGTTTGGATTTTTGATCTTCCCTTATTAATTTGTTCTTATTATATTTGAATATCACTTGAAAACTGCTTTTTAAACTAAAGTCATCATTAAGAGCACGTACAGGTTGTTAAGGGAAAGCTGTGGTTGTTGAGTGGTTGGGCTTTAATCATGAAGTTCCTGACATAGTAGTTATGAAAAAGATAGTCTTTAGATACGGTCCTGTTTTATGTAGGTGGCTATTTTGTGTTTTGAATCTATTTGTTACTGAAAGGAAGACAGTGTTTCTTACAAAACTGTAGAAGTATTTTATGTTATTTCAGAAAGAAACTGCAAGCTTTTAAAAAATTTGCCTCACATTCTTTCCATAATATCATTTCATTAAAAATAAAAATAAGACACTTGTCTCCACCTGACCAAAAGTAAAAGCAATCCGATTCCCTGATTCTCTGATCCTGTTGAATAGTTTTCATGTAGATTAAGTTGATAATTGGTATAATATTTTTTATTTACTTGGAGTAATTCTGACTCACCATCATTGAAATTTAGGAATTTCTAAATTATTTCTTTTTAAAACCTGGGCAAAGCCATTTTTCCTATCAGAAAGAAAACCAACTTCTAATAGCAGCCTTTGAACATGTCTATTTTCTCAATTCCAAGATCAAAAGATGATTATAAAATTATTCCCTCTTAGGCCCTTTTAATTCTTTTTTATCTGGAATTTAAAAATTGTTACAGGCAAAATACATCTTCAGTATTGGTATACATTTTCTGATTTTTTAAAAATGCTTTTGCATATTTCCATTTCTGACCTCTAGGTGGCAACCACACCAAGCCTTGTGACGAGCAGCGCGGCCACGACCCTCACGGTCAATCCAGTCCTCCCGCTGACCAGCGCGGCGGTGACGAGCCTCTCTGTTACAGGTAACGTGACAGGTAAGGCAGCCGGGCTGTGCTGCTCGTGCACCAGCGGCAGGCCTGTGACAGGTCTCTCTGAGAATTGTGAACGCTACTGCGAATTAAGGCTCTAAACGACAAATATGTATCACTTCTTTGTAAAGTCCTATATAAAAACCTGAACTCCAGAAAAGAGGCATAATTAATTTTTTCAGAAAAAATAACTTTCACGTAAAGTTTTTTTTTTTTATCTCTTTTGTTCTTTCCCACATTACTCTTATCTTCTACATTGTTCCAGACTTACCTTTCACAACTCCCAACTTTTTTTCAAGTAACTCCTTAAAAACCTTCAGTGGCTGCAGCTTTTTGTATTCTGGAAAGCATCCAAGTTCATCATCAATTCACGGCAGGTTACTTCCAGTCTGGATCTTTTTTCCCTTCCACCCTCAGTGCACAGGAAGATTCCATCTGTGCCTTTGTAAACATCCCCACCGCCTGAAACCTTAGCCCTGCCTGCACTTCTCTCCGATAGCAGGGAAACTACCCCAGCATAGGTATCGATTCTTTCTGGAAATACTCTTGCTTTTCCAGGAAACTGTTCTTTTCCACCTGCTTATATTATAAATGATTATATTTTTCTACTTTTGTCTTTTCCAGTAGACTTTGCGCTTCTTAGAAGATCTAAATATTCTTTTTGCAGTCTCAGTGTCTAGTTTAGTGCCTGACACATTGACTATAAAATGAATAAATAATTTTTTTTCCTTTGGCCTCCTTTAAAATAGCACATTTCCCAAGTACTTTTAAGATAACTCAGGGTTGGGGCGCCTGGGTGGCTCAGTGGGTTAAAGCCTCTGCTTTGGCTTAGGTCATGATCTCAGGGTCCTGGGATCAAGCCCCGCATCGGGCTCTCTGCTCAGCGGGGAGCCTGCTTCCTCCTCTCTCTCTGCCTGCCTCTCTGCCTACTTGTGATCTCTCTCTGTCAAATAAATTAATGAAATCTTTAAAAAACAAACAAACAAAACAGCGTTGTCATCAGAAGTTTTTTAGTGCTATATTCTGTAGTTATTCACCGGGTTGATTACTGCTAGTAGTAAAGCCTCGAATGGATTTGTGCTATTTCACAGTCAAGCGTGAATTTAACCTAGAGTTGAGGAATTTGATTGTCTTCACGCATGTTTTAAGTTTGTTATAGCACTTCTTTGGTTCTATGATCTCACTGGGCTTTTATATAGTTATTAAATTTCTAAGTCATTAGGAAATCTCATAATTTTGTTTACTTATTTAGAGTAGCACTTCTTTAAAAAGGAGGCTTAAAGCGGAACCCAGTGCAGGGCTCGTAGTCATGACCCTGAGATCAAGAGTCGGCTGCTTAACAAACTGAGCCACCCTGGCACCCTAGAATAGTATTTTTTTTTAAAGATTTTATTTATTTATTTGACAGACAGATCACAAGTAGGCAGAGAGGCAGGCAGAGGGAGAGGGGGGAGGAAGCAGGCTCCCTGCTGAGCAGAGAGCCTGATGCGGGACTCGATCCCAGGACCCTGAGATCGTGACCTGAGCTGAAGGCAGAGGCTTTAACCCACTGAGCCACCCAGGCGCCCCGAGAATAGTACATTTTGACCTTTTTGGGGTTTTAGAGCTCCTGGAAAACTTGATGAAAGCTTTAAACGTTCCCTTCACAAAATCGATAAAAGCTCAATTTTTAGTAAAATACAAGGAGGTTCATAAATGACAACTCCCATCAATCCCCACCTCATCGGGGCCGTCTTCGGATGCCTTAGGAGTGGAGATTGGAAGAAACCCCGTGTGCGCGAGGGTACAGTAGACAGTGTTCAGTACTTCGGCTTCGTGAGCAAACTGGGGGCGACTGGCCGCTGTTGTTTGGGGCATTAGGAATGTGGAATTCTGGCCTTTAAGGAACTCACCATCCGCCTGCCTGCCGCCTTCTGTTAAATTATAAACTGAACTTTTCCTTCCCAGCAAATTATATCATATTTTATTAGGACTAAAAATACCCATCTTTTGCAGAACAATTCCTTGTAGTTCAACTAGAACTTGGTAGAACAGATAGCTTTGCAAATTTTCTAAAAATGTGGCAAAAATCTGAAACAGAAGGTAATTTTTAGGAGATATACATCCCGAAAACAGCTAAAACTTTCCTATCAGTTTTTGATGGTTCCAGTTAACCAATGACATTTTCCTGAACTCACTTGCTTGGCCCATTTATGTGCATTTAATTATAACTGTTTTCTAAAATGTTGGTAACTGGGGTGCTGGGTGGCTCAGTCGGTTAAGCGATTGACTCTTGATCTCAGCTCAGGTCTTGATCTCAGAGTCGTGAGTTCAAGCCTCCTGTGGAGCCTACTTAAAAAAAAATAATAAAAAATAAAAATCGAAGTGTTGGTAACTTCTTTAGAATGAATTTTTCCTTCAGTTCTTAAAAAAATTGAACATTATCAGAAGCTCAAATGGGAAAAATAATCACAATGAGCTATTTATATTTGCCTTTAAATTTTTTATGTACATATGTACAGTTCTAATAGTGTTCAGTGTGTACTTTTTTTACTTCTGATCTTACAATAAGTACTATCCCCTGTTAATAGTTTTTACATTTCTACTTTTGATTTGCCCTTATTTTATTAAATGTTTGTATTAGAACTTCGTAAACATTTCCATTTAAGTGCCATCGTGGCTGAGTTCTACCTAGAATGACCAGCTTTTTCCGTTTGAGTCCCACGAAACGCCTCAGTCTCCGAACCACATAACTGGTCTTGTTTGTTCAATATTATATCCTTTGTGTCAAGCACACCACCTAGAATATAAAATAATGTAATATACTCCGTATCTTATATGCTAATATAAGATACTCAGTAACTATAAACTAATTATTAAAGGAATGAAGTTTTCACTATTATAAATAATGCTATAATGAGGACCTTTATTTTTTTTTTAAGATTTTATTTATTTAAGGGCGCCTGGGTGGCTCAGTGGGTTAAGCTGCTGCCTTCGGCTCAGGTCATGATCTCAGGGTCCTGGGATCGAGTCCTGCCTCGGGCTCTCTGCTCAGCAGGGAGCCTGCTTCCCTCTCTCTCTCTCTGCCTGCCTCTCCATCTACTTGTGATTTCTCTCTGTCAAATAAATAAATAAAATAAAATCTTTAAAAAAAAAAAAGAATTTATTTATTTAAGAGAGAGAGAGTATGAGAAGGGGGAGTATCAGAGGGAGAAGCAGACTCCCTGCTGAGCAGGGAGCCTGATGCGAGACTCCAGGATCATGACCTGAGCTAAAGGCAGTTGCCCAACCAACTGAATTATTTAAAACTGTAGGTGATTTATTTTCCCCTTAACATTTTAATCTTCCTGGTTTTATAATACTGTGTCGTAAACCTGGGCAAAGCCATTTAGGACCTTTACTTTTATGTAATTTCAGGTTTACAGAAAAGTTACAAGAATAGTTAAGAGAAATCCCACATCTCTTCCCTTAGATTCTCTGTATGGGAAAATCTTGCCATATTTGCTTTTTCTCTCCTTTTTCTCTTTCACTTGCTATGTATGTGATGTTTTTCTGAACTATTTGAAGATCAAATTAATGGATATGCTACTTTATCCCTACTTCAAGACATTACCACATCTAGTGAGAATACAATGATCAAAAATCAGGAACTTCGGGCGCCTGGGTGGCTCAGTGGGTTAAAGCCTCTGCCTTCAGCTCAGGCCATGATCCCAGGGTCCTGGGATCAAGCCCCACATCAGGCTGTCTGCTCAGCAGGGAGCTGTTCCTCCTCTCTCTCTCTCTGCCTGCCTCTCTGCCTACTTGTGATCTCCATCTGTCAAACAAACAAACAAATAAATGAATGAATGAATGAATGAATGAATAAATAAATATCAGGAACTTAACATTGACTCAGTCCTCTATCTAGTAAACAATTCACATTCATGTTTTGCCAGACGTGCCAATGATGCCTCTTAGAGGAAAAAATCTTAAATCATGCATTGCATTCAGTTGCTGTGTCTCTTCAGTCTTCTTAAACTGGGGACAGTATGAGTCTTTCTTTGTATTTTAGGAAATTGATTTTCTGAAGAATGTAGCTATTTATTTTGTAGATGTTGTGTCTGACGTTTCCTCGTGATCAGATGCAGATTATGCAGTTTGGGCAAGAAGACCGCAGAAGTGATGTTGAGTCCTGCTTGGTGCCTGGTGTGGACGCACGTGCTGTTGATCAGTCCCACTCCGGGTGGCACCGACTTTGACGGTCTGATGAAGGTGGTTTCTGTCAGGGTTTTCCATCATGTCGTTACTGTTTGACTCTTTACAGCAGTAAATGGGGAATTTCTTCACACCTTTGCCCACTAGTGTCCATTGATAGTTTTTGCATGGATCTCTTACTGTGATTCTCAAGTAATTGTTATTTCTTCTACATTCATTAGTTGCCTTTCAACCGTAAGGATCCACTTTTCCTTTTCCCCTATTTATCTGTCTGTATCAGTATGGACTCAGACGTTCTTTCCATATTCAGTAGGTTAGAATCCTACTATTACTTTTTATTTTAGTGTTCAAACTCTTTTTCATTTTGCCAGTGGGAGCCCCTTGGCGGTAGCTCCTGTGCTTTTTCGACATGTCCCTCATTCTTTGCTTTCTTAATTCTTTGGCACAAGATGTTCAGCCTCATCCTGAAGGTTCTCTGCACCAGGCCTGGAATCAGCCATTTCTTCAAGGATCCCTAGTTCTTTTTAGTGAGGGAAGGTATGCAGATGCCAGGATCTAGATGCATCATTGATACTATGCGGTCATTGCTGCTAGGGCATCTCAATAGAAATAGGTACACGTGTGCATATGCGTGCCTTCGTATGTGTGCTTAGACCGACACATGTAAATTTATTTTTCTACATAGATCCGTACATAGCTGTGTGCACTTTAGCTACTTTTATTCAGATCCATGAGTTCATACTGAGAGCTCCAGTTCCAGTCCGGCGCCCTAGAGTTTACTCCTTTCTGTCCGTTTTCCAAGTTAACTGCCTTCACGGTGAGGGAGCAGCCTGGCTCCCACAGTAAGAGGAGTATCGTGACCGGATTGCTGGGTCCTGTAGTGAAAACAGAGTGGTTTCAGAATGGCCAGTCCACGCCTCTAAACGGAGAGCCCCCTGAGTCGAGTTCCCTGGTTGTTTAGGGTTCTTGCCTTTAGCCTGAAGGCACGTGATCCAGAGACTGTGTAGCTGTTTGGGTTGGTTATTTCTCTGTTCTCTTCAGTGTAGCTACATTATTCATGTGAAATTCCAATATTGATACTCAATATTGGTGTTCTTCCTCTCATCCTTGTGGGGGTTTTGTAAGTATATAAGCTAATAGCATATCATGAAACATAGGTTTCAAAAGTCAGGACTATACAGAAAGTTCTCTTCAGAATAAAGTCATTCCCTTCTATTGTAATTCTCTTTCTCTGACAACTCTGAGCTTGGAATCTCCTCAGGGCTCTGCTGACGTGAGTAATTCTCACTGCTGGACTCCAGTTGGTTTCCCTACCACCAAATTTCAACCTCTTATTTGCGAGTCTATCAAAATCTCAAGTCCTCTGATATCTGTCCCCAGAACTCTTACTTCCTTTTTTCTTCACCATCATTTGGAATAGGATTTTAGAAATGAAGAGCAAAGAACCATATCCTCAGTTTACCATCTTCTAAGAGAAATCTAGTCTTATTGACACAGTCGCTTTTATTTTCCCAGTATTTAGCATAGTGCTTGGCACGTGACCGCTCTCTGTGAGCTTTCCTAGAAGACACAGAGGAATGCTCGTGGGTGTACTACTCCAGAAAGACATGTGCGGATGTGTCTCAAAGACGAAAATTCGACAGCCTTCAATAATCTCAACTAAACATGCTCTGCCCCAATTTTCTTCCCAAAACGTTGTTCCATAATGAATCCTGGGCAACCCCATACCCATTAGCAGTCCTTCCCCATGGACTCCTCACCCTAGTCCTGGCTGGTCTGCTTTGTCTCCACGGATATGCTTGTTAAGGACATTTCATACAAGTAGAATAATGTATTATTTGGTGTGTGTTTGGCTTCTTCTGTTTAGTGTATAACATTTTCCAAGGTTTATCGTCTTACAGAATACCAGTACTTCATTCCTTTCTTCTGGTTTTGTGATATTTAAGTGTGTGGATATAACAGATTTTATCATTTATCAATTGATGGACATTTGAGTTGCTTTCTGTTTTTGGCCATTTTGAACATTGCTGCTGTGAGCATGTATATGTAGGTTTTTATGTGGACATGTTTTCAGTTCTCTTGGGTATATATTTAGGAATGGAATTGGTGCTTTATGTGGCATACTGGAGTATTATGAACAACTTTATGCCCCCAAAATTAAGGCAATTTAGATGAAATGGATAAATTCTGAGAAAGACACAGATTATCCAAACTCATTCAAAAAAAAAAAAAAAGAAAGAAAACTTAAATAAACTTAAAGCAAGCAAAGTAAATGAATCATTAATGTAAAGGCTTTCCAAAAAGAAAAGTCTAGGCCCAGATGGCTTTAGCAATGAATTCTGTCAGATATTTAAAGAAGAAATAAAGTTAATCTTCAGCTCTCTCTTCCAGAAGACAGGAAGGACAGCTCATTGTATGAAGCCAATATTACCTTGTTATTAAAGCCAGACAGAGATTTCACACACACACAGAAAGTATAGGCCCATATCCCTTATGAAAATATACCAAAAAACACTCAGCAAATTTTAGCAAACCAAATCCATTAATGTGCAGAAAAGATTATTCATCACCACCAAGAGGGCCTAATCCCGGGAATGTAAGGTTGGTTTAATAATAACATCAGATAATGTACTACACCACGGCAGCAAAAGAAAGGACCAGAACCACAGTATCATCTCAGCAGATACAGGAAAAGCACTTGACAAAATCCAACACCCATTCATAATAAAAACCTGGAATAAAAGAGAACTTCCTCACCAGATAAAGAATAAAGAGTATCTATTAAAAACCTACCGCTAACAGCATACTTCATGGTGAAAGACTGAATGCTTTCCCCATAAAACTAGGAACAAAGTGAGCTCTTGTCGACGAATTAACATTGTACTAGGAGGTTAGAGCCAGTTTAACAAAGGGGGAAAATGAAAAACATCCAGTTTGAAAGAGGAAAAGTTAAACTCTGTTTGCATTATTCTGTATATATAAAAGTCCCAAGGAGTCCACATACCAAAAAAACTATTAGGATGAATAAATGAATTTCGTGTTGTTGCAGGATACAAGATCAACATGTAAGAGTCCATTGCATTTGTACATGCTATCAGTGAGCGTGTACGAAAATAAAACTACAAAAATAATTTTATTCACAATAGCTTCAAAAAGAATAAAATACTTGGGAATAAATCTAACAAAAGAAGTGTAAGACTTATACAGTGAAAACTGCAGTTTGCTGAGAGAAATTAAAGAATGTCTAAATAATGGAGATATTCCATGTTCGTGGTTTAGAAGACTCAATATTTTTAAGATGACAGTATTCTCTGAATTGATCTATAGATTCAGTACAATTATAGTAAAAGTTCTAGCAATTTTCTTGCAGTAATTATGATAAGCTCATCCTAAATATATATGGAAGGGACCCAGAATAGCCAAAACAATTTTGAAAAAGAATGAAGCTGGAGGACTTAAATATCCTGATTTCAGAGCATGGTGTAAAGCTATGTCATGAAAACAGTATGTGGCCAGCGTGAAGACAGACAATAGATTAATGGAACAGAATTGAGAGTCCAGAAACAAACCTTTAAATTTAGGCTCTGCTGACTTTTGACAGAGGTACTGAGGCAATTCAGTAGCAAAAAGATACTCTTCACTATATAGTTCTGAGAAACCGGAAGTCTGTATTCAGGAAGATGAATTCAGGTCCTTTCCTGATACCATGCATGGAAATTAAGAAGCCGAAGGGATCAAAGGCCTAAATTTAAGAAATAAAATTTTTAGAAAACAGGAGAAAATCTTCATGACCTCGGGTTAGGCAAAGAGTTTGTAGATACAACACCAAACACAATCCATAGAAGAAAAAAAATGATAAATTGGAATTTATCAAAAGCAGAATCTTGTACTTCAGGAAACATTTTAAGCAAATGAAAAGACACCCACAGCCTTGGAGAAAACATTGTAAATCATGTATCTGATAAAGGAACTGTGTCTAGAGCATGTAAATAACTTACGGTTAAGTAGTAAAAATATAAACAACCTCATTTTTAAAAAGGGAAAAATTCTAATATATATATAATGCCAAAGAACATATGGAAATGACTAACAAGCACCTTAAAAAGATGCTCAGCCTTGTAACTCATTAGAGAATTGCAAATTAAAACCGTAGATAAAATTTCATACTCACTGTATAATTGCTGTCATCAAAAAGACCAAAAATAATAGTTGCTGGCCAGGAACCGTCCTGCATCGCTGGGGTAGTGTGAAGTGTGATGTAGCCATTTTGGAAAACACTTGGGCGGTGTCTTTAAAAGTTAAATGTAAACTTATCATTTGGCCTGGTAAGTCCGCAAGAGAAATGAAAGCATGGCCATGCAAAAACCTTGGTACAGATGAGCCTAGCAGCGTTCTTCGTAATAACCAAATACCGGGAACCCAGGCAGTGCCAGTCAGCTGGTGAAGCCCTCAACACGGTGTGGTCTGCCCATGCGCTGGAGTACTTTCCAGCCAGGAAAAGGAGGTACTGATTTGCACTACAACATGGATGAACCTTGAAAACAGTGTGCTGACAGAAGCCAGATGAAAATGATTACAAATCATACAAGTCCATTTCCGTCAAGTGTCCTGAAAAGGTAAATCTGTAGAGAAAAGCAGATGAGGAGGAGGGCCGTGGGCAGAGAGGGGTGTGACTACGAAGAGCCACAGGCGATCTGGTCATAAACCCGGTGCAGTGGGTGGTAATTGTACAACTTTGTAAATATATGAGAAACCATTGACTCTTACATTTAAATTATATCTCAAAAATGTACTTTCTAAAAAAACAAAGATGAGGCAGGAAGTGAGAGGATGTGCCTAACACTATATATCCTTGCACAGAACTTCCCACTAACCTTCTAGGTGGGTGATGGCATCTTATTTTGTTGTTGAGGACATTGAAGCTGAGCAAACATCAGTTCTCTGGTCAAAGTAGCCCAAGTAACTGTGTTGCCAAGAATATAAGGTCATAAAATGTTGATTAAAATGTGATTCACTAGGGCACCTGGGCCACTCAGTCAGTTGGGTGTCTGCCTTCAGCTCAGGTCATGATCCCAACATCCTGGGATCAAGATCCATGCTGGGCTTCCTACTCAGAGGGGGGTTTGCTTCTCTCTCTCTGCCTGCCACTTCCCCTGCTTGTACACTCACTCTCTCAAATAAATCAATCTTCAAAATAAAATGAAATCAATTAAAAAAATAAAATGTGATTCACTAGGTAGGAGAATTTATTTGAAAATTACAAGTGCTCACATGACATATTCTTTTTTTTAAGATTTTACTATTTACTTGACAGATCACAGGTAGGCAGAGAGGCAGGCAGAGAGAGAGGGGGAAGCAGGCTCCCCACTGAGTAGAGAGCCTGATTCGGGGACCGATCCCAGGACCCTGAGATCATGACCTGAGCCGAAGGCAGAGGCTTTAACCCACTGAGCCACCCAGGTGCCCCTCACATGACATATTGTTATTGAAAACACCTGGAATGTGGTTCAAGGATGACAACCAGAAAAAAACACCAGGGAGTGGTTTCTGGAGTCATCTTCTAGCCCAGGTTAACTTCACTGCTGAGGATGACTGGGACCTTCTTTGTATACATAGGGGATTTAAAGAGAGTGATGCTGAATAGTCTGTCTGAAAGCAGTGGAAATGGAGAGTGGGGAAAAAAAAAATCCTATTTTAAGTTTTTAACCTCAAGATAAGAAATCTTACGGAAATTACAGTTTCAGCACTTGGAAAGGGAAGTAGTACCCATAGATAAGGGTAGATCAGGGTAGATAAGGTGAGAAATTAATCAAGAAAAGATTGAAAGTACATTGAAATTTCCTAGTAGTACAAAGATAAATGAGAAAAGACATTTGCCTTTCTAGATAGAACAGGGGCAGTTCTTCCAGGTGTCAAAAGTGGAAGAGTGTGAACCTGCCCAACGTAGGACCCAGCACAACATCAGGGGCTCAGAGGGAGAGAGTGATCAGGTAGATTTAGAACTGAAACAGTAACGGAGCCTGATTAATGATACAGGTGTAGCTGTATTTAGCAAAAACAGCAATAAAGAGGCAATTTTATCTATTTTTGAGAAGGGGGAAAGAGGAATACATGGTCCCTTTTTGATAAGCAATAAGAAAGAGGTGTTTATGGGATTCACTGAGACCACGTAACACTTCTGTGCAGCAGAGTGGGGGCCGGAAGAGCAGACTCAGTACCGAAACAGATGTCTGATTTCTTCCCAGCTCCTTGCCGTGTGAAAGAAACACTGCCTTAGAGCTAAAATGAGGAGAGTCGAATTCTGGATGTTCTTAGTATAGACCAGAAGGCTCAAAAATAGGTTTTAGGAGGACAGAACTGAATTTTTTAAGAGAGAGTCTTTCTTCTTTAGCTTAGTGATAGATTTTATCACCAAAAAGTTATCTTTTACATAAGGTCTTTGTTTCAATGTATTTATGGGTTTGAAATATTTATTTTGATTGGTCTAGTTCTTCTATAATGTATCAAGTCTTTTATACCTCACAGAAATACTACGCTGAAAATTTATAGGCGCTTTTTGTCTTCTTGAGCTCTCTGTCCTGAGAAAATACCTCTGGGGTTCTGCTTTATACATATATATGGTTGGGGAGACCCTAGAACCAGTTCCAGCTGGTGTAGGCAGCCCACGTTTGTGATTATGTGGCATTTACTGAGAACTGACAGAGAGGGCCTCTTCTCTAGTGCCTTCTGTAAATAGCATCAGAATTACAGCTCACTGGGGACGGCTGGCATCTGCTTTATGGAAGGTTTTCTATCCTATGACTGCCTTATGAGTCATTTCTGCTTTGGGCAGAGAGAGTGTATTCTTTTCGTCACACTTACATACAAATCACACACTATTTTCAAAGACTTAATATAAAAAAAAAAAGTTTTGAGACTGATTTAATGTTAAAATGATAATATTGTGGAAATAGTTTAACCTATTCCTTTTTAATATTTTCAGTAGGAACACTAGAAAATTTTAAATTACATAATTATTTAAGTTTCTGTTGGACAACATTGATCTCGAACATTAAGTAATTCCAGTGAATGTGTTTTAGTTTCCAGCACTATATTTATAATGTCCGTTAGTTGTTTGTATACAACTGTTTGTTCTCCTTACAACAAAAAGAAGTTTGGGCATCTTGATTCTTTTTGTAATGATCTCTCAAATAACAGTTTCCTCGAGCTTCATTTTTCATTCTTTTCTGGGATTCATCATACCCTGCATGCTACTGTCTCCGGGACAGGGAACATGTTTCCGACAGGCTGCGGGGGAGCCGATCTCAGGCAGAGCAGCTCCGTGGCCTCTGGGCGCGCCGCAGCTGCTCCCCGCTGTTCGCAGATGTGGTTGACGCCGAACTTCAGAGGAACACCCAAGTTTTAGTTCTCGCCTTCGCTGTTTTGTTCTGATTTTTCTAGAGAGGCCACTGCAGTTTCGATGGAACCCGCTTCTCCGGGGCCGGGGCGCTCGCGCGTTTCCTCCCCAGACCGGCCCGCCCCGCCGGCTGCCTCCTGATGCCCCGCCTGGACGGCTTGGGCGCCGCGCGCGGGGCGGCCGTGTCGCTCTTGCCTCTAAAGGAGGATCGCGGTTTGGGTTCTCACGTCGGTTTCCTCAGAGCCGCTACGGGTGGCAGGGACACCCCCGCGAGAGGCCACCGGGCGGCCGGTGACCGGTCACCGTGGGGTCGGGGCGCGGCCGGACTCACGCTCTCGCGCGCTCTGCCCCCGCCCGCAGGCAGCACGGACAGCGCGCCCAGCAGCACCGCCACCGTCATCGCCGCCGCGCCGCCCGCCGCCGCCGCCGCCGCCGCCGCCTCCCCCGCGCTGAGCCCCTCCCCGTCGGCCTCGGCCTCCACCTCCGAGGCGTCCAGCGCCAGCGAGACCAGCACGACCCAGACCACCTCCACGTTGTCCTCGCCCCTCGGGACCAGCCAGGTGATGGTGACCGCGTCCGGGCTGCAGACGGCGGCCGCCGCCGCCCTCCAGGGGGCCGCCCCGCTCCCGGCCAACGCCAGCCTCGCCGCCATGGCCGCGGCCGCCGGCCTCAGCCCGGGCCTCATGGCGCCCTCGCAGTTCGCAGCTGGGTAAGCAGCGCCCGCCTCGGGCGCGTCCCGCAGCCGCTGGGGGCCCTCCCTGCGGTCGCTCTTGGGGAGACGCCACCCCCCTCAGGGCCTCCCGACTCTCCTTAAAGCCGTGGGCGGGGGGCGGGGCGGGGGGCGGCCGCGCCGGGGCTTCCTGGCGACGACGAGGACGAGGACGGGGCGCGCGCTGTGGGGCCCGGAGGGGGCCCCGGTCTGTGGCGCGAGCGCTGCCCGCCGCCGCCGGCCGCTTCGCAGACCCACACGAGCGAGCAACGGGACCCCGGTTTACTGTCAAGCGTGGAAGGGTCGCTTGAAATGCGGTCCTTTCTCTGGCACTTCTGTGTTTTGTTCTGGAAAAGGGGAGACAGTCCTTGAAAGAAGAGTCACCAGAACCGCGGGTTTTAGGTCCGGGGGGGGGGGGCTTCATGTCCTTATTTGGCTGCGTGCCGGGAGCAGCCGGAAGGCACGAGGCAAGCCCTGGTCCCGCACGGAGGGTGACAGAGACGTCCTTGACCTCCGAGCCCCGGTGCCCTTGCCCTCCGGCGGGAGCTCAGCCCGGCAGCCGCGCCGTGTAACGAGTGGCCCCTCTTTTGACCTTGCAGAGGTGCCTTACTCAGCCTCAACCCAGGGACCCTGGGCGGCGCCCTCAGCCCGGCCCTCATGAGCAACAGCACACTGGCGACCATTCAAGGTCAGTGGACCGTCCCCCTCGCGGCGCTCTGCTTGCGCGCGCGCGCTTGTTAACCGGGGGGTCTGCTGTGCTCGGGCGAAGGTGGCGGGAGGGCTGGGTTGGTGATGCCCATGAACCCCACGACCAAGAAAACGTCCTTGTAGAAAAGCTTTTTTTCCGCACGCGGTATAGGGGTCGTGTGTAAGAACAGGGAGTGTCTAAGAAACGAGGACTCGTGCTGCTGTTTGTCTCCTTAGGTGAGCAGACGTGGAGGCAGAATCCCCCCCTGACAGACTGACCTAAGTAGACAACCAGGACCCATCCCAGGCAGACTTGACCCAGAGACAGTCTCCAGTCCCCGCCGCGCCCCTAAGAGCGGCTGTAGGAGGTGGTCCCGGAGTGAGTTAACTTTGAAGCCGGTTCTGCGGACTCCGGGCGCACTTGCCGTGGTTCGGTTCCGTCCCTCGCCCGTCCCCGCCAGCACAGCCCGCGCAGGCCCTGGGACGGTCTCCTGTCGAGGCCCGCGGGTCGCCTTCGGCCTCCGTGCTGTCCAGGCGGGAGCCGCTCCTTCCAGACGGGAAGGGTTTTGCTTATTTGGCTTCGGAGCTTTGTGTCTGAAGATGCTGTTAGGGGATTCAGGAGGACAACCGGAGACATCAGTGTATTAATCAGAGAATTTTTTTCTTAAGATTCAAATGTTTTGTACTTAAATGAGAGTTCCTGGGGCCAAACAGAAGCTGTTAGCCAACCTCAAGCCGACCAGTGTTTCCCGAATGGGGTCTGCAGTCTGCGGTAGTGAGTGGGAGGGACGGACACATCTAAGACGTGACCTCGGTCACTTTCTAGGGTTCCTAGACCCAGCTCCAGCCACCGTGCCCTCCCCACCCCCAGCGGCGAGCAGCTGTCGCATACCAGCAAGGTGTCGGAGAGTTCAAGTGGACTCCGATACCGTCTCCCTAGAGGCAGCGCCCGACATCCCGGCTTGGGGTCCAGCCCTTCAGACCGCGGTCGCAGGTCCCGGCGCTTCCCGGGGCCTTCTGACCAGTCACAGATCCAAGGGCCCCGCAGTCTCCTCCTTAGGCTGCGTCTCGTGCTCCGCTCGCAGAGCTCAGGGAAGCCGTTGCTTAACGCTCAGCAGCTTGTGAAAGGGCACGAGGAAGGGCCAGGTCCGCAGCCAGAGGGGAAGGCGCGGCAGGTGGGGTGCCAGCCCGAGGACTCTCTGTCCAGGGGAAGCTTGGGGCCTGGCTCAGTGGCGGGTAGAAGTTTCCTGGTTCTCCCAGAGGGGAAGCTCTCCAAAAAAGACCCAAAGCTGTCCTCTTGGGTTTTAACAGAGGCTTCATGACTGTCATGATCCACGAAGTCCCTGGCCCTTGGCGGAGTCAGGCCCCGTCCCCTCTCCCATCCCGAGAGGCTGGGGGTGGGACTGCAAGTTCCGACCCTGTGGTCACGTCGTTTGTCTTGGGGCAGCCAGTCCCTGCCCTTGGGTGGGGTCTAAAAGCCACCGTCCCTGATACTAAGATACCCATTCCACCTTTCTGGCTCTGAAGCGTTCTCAGGAGCTGTGGATGTCGACTCGATCTACCTAAGAATTACTAATTTGGTCACTCAGGTGACTGAATGACCAAATCCGTATTTCTTATTAATCGTTACGTGACAGTTGGCTTACGTTATATTGGGTTTCTCATTGACTAAATCGTATGTAAAATTGATGGTTAGGGCTGTAAACTTTTTGATATGAGGATTTCTTTCTGGCATAAGATTTGTGATAAATTACTTTTCCTCTTGCGTGAGGGTGTACCTCTGGGCTCTAGTGATGCCACAAAGGCAAATGCCTTCTGCAGGGCCCAGCTGAGATTAGAACGAGTACTTTCTGGGAAGCTCTGCAACTGTTCGATGACTAGAAGCCTAGAACCTCAGAAAACGTCAGGCTACACCAAGTCTTGTTAATCATTTTGTTGTTGTTTATTCTTGTTTTTTGTTTTGTTTTGTTTTAAAGATTTTATTTATTTGACAGACAGAGATCACAAGTAGGCAGAGGCAGACAGAGAGGGGGAGGAGGCAGGCTCCCTGCCTAGCAGAGAGCCCGATGGGGGGCTCAATCCCAGGACCCTGAGACCATGACCTGAGCCAAAGGCAGAGGCTTAACCCACTGAGCCACCCAGGTGCCCCTAAACTTGATTTTTGTATGCCATGTCCAGAGTCAGAGACTTTCCCTTCAGTCCCCCTAGCTTGCTTTATGTATTCTGTTAGAAATGAACCGGATTTTTAGTGCCATTAGAAAACCCCTCAGATCTTCACGTGCAAATGTGGTTATATGGGTGGGAGGGCCATGGCGGGTTGTCAGATCGCAGAAGAAGGGATTAAATGAGAGTGCCCAATTATTTAGAAGTCCGGTGATACCTTCTGTGGGGACAGAAGTGACAGCATCGCAGAGAGATTCTCCCTCATGAGAGCAAGTCCTAATCTTAGTGAGCCCCTTAGGCCACCTCCGCCTGTGCTGTCCTCACCCCTCCCTCTCTGCGTCGTCCTCCTCCTCCTCCGTAGGAGTCCTGGGAGTCCGACGTGATGCCTCAGCAAGGGCAGCACTAGCCGCACCTTCCACTTTATTTGGTTATAGATAATGATTTTAGCACTAAAGTCATTTGGAAAGATGGTTTTCATCTTTTTTTTTTTTTTAAGTGCTCAGATTTATGAATAATGCCAGTTGGCTAAAAGCAAATTATATCTTAATGCCCCAGTCACTGTACCTAGTTTGCCTTTTGAATCAAAGTGTAAAATCAGCACTCTTCATTAAAGATGAAATTATCAGACTTAATATTAATACTCCTCGGAGGGCGAGGTCCTCTAGGAAGTTGAGGCCCCGAGACGGCCTGGCAGCTCGGCTTTGCTCGTTCCTGGCCCCCCCACCTGTGCTGCTTGCGCCCATTCGTTCAAATACAGCAGTTCAGGCTCTTCCAGAATTACAGATGCGCTTCAGCTGGTGGCAGGAGAGCGCTGGGATTAAGATAGAAAGTCAATAAAGGGTTGCCCTTTTCCACCGAGGTTGTGGGAAGACTACATTAGATGTGCTACTTTGGCTTCTCCAGAATGGTCTTAACGTTCTCCTTTTTGCCTGTTTGTGGGGGTTTTGTCTGTAGCTCTTGCCTCTGGTGGCTCCCTTCCAATAACGTCACTGGATGCCACTGGGAACCTGGTCTTTGCCAATGCAGGCGGAGCCCCCAACATCGTGACTGCCCCCCTGTTCCTGAACCCTCAGAACCTCTCTCTGCTCACCAGCAACCCCGTGAGCTTGGTCTCTGCCGCCGCAGCCTCCGCAGGGAACTCTGGACCTGTAGCCAGCCTTCACGCCACCTCCACCTCCACGGAGTCCATCCAGAACTCTCTCTTCACAGTGGCCTCCGCCAGCGGGGCCGCCGCCGCCACCACCACCACCGCCTCCAAGGCACAGTGAGCCGGCTGGGCTGCACGGGGCTGCCACCAGCCTTGCCCACTCGCGGCACGATGGGCTGCCGGCCAGGCTGAGACTGAAAAATGTGATTGGCTTCCTCTTGCCATGTTTCCGCAGCAAGGGAGAGGAGGGAGAGGAGAAAAACGCATACCAGAAACAAAGGATGGAGAAAGGACAACATTTGCCTAATTTTGTAATAAAACACTGTCTTTTCAGGATTGCTTCATGGATTGGAGAACTTTCTAACCAAAAAGTTAAAAAAAAAAAAAAAAGCAGAAACAAAAAATCAAAAACAAACAAACAAAAAAAGAAGTGAAAGGACTACTTATCATTTCCAGCAGTCATGATGACAAGTTAAGGTGGGTTACCAATTCCAATATAGGAAGGGGATTTCTTGTTTGTCTAAATTTCTTTTTTTCTTAAAAAAAATCATTTTTATGGGTCTGTTGTACAGGCCATTAAGTCATAACAAGGTGTTTATAATCGTATCATTTGTGTTGGGGGTTCCTTTCTTAACTGGTACAATTTAGGCAGGCCTGTATTACTGTATCTCTATTATTATTGTTGTTGTTGTTATTGTTTTTTATATATATATATATAGTTTGGACATGTTTATCTCTTGCTCCTGGATCCTATTTCAGTGAGCTCCCACACTGTGGGGAGGGTGGGTTTGGGGGTAAGGGAGACTTACGTTCTTAACTGCGGGGAATGTTCTTGCTGGTTTCCTTATCCTTGATGACTCTTACAGAGGTGCTAGAAAATTATTTTCTTTTGCCACTTATGCAAGAGGCTTGGTGCAGAAGCTGAAGGCAGTGTGTGCAAACACGCCCACTCCACACACGCCCCCCCCCCCTGTCAGGTGGTGCCTTCGGAGCACTTTTGTGTAGGAAGGAATTCCTGCTGAACTGTAGCTCTCACTCACCCCAGATCACTGAATGACCCTGAGGCCCAGGTCCTGCGGCGCACGGGTGCTGCTTCCGCGACTTCCCGTGGGGACGGCCGTGCGCGGCAGGGCAGGATCTGGGCCCAAAGCGCAAAGACTACTGCAGACCCCTGACTGGGCGGTTCTCCTGATTTCTTATCTCCTGAAAAATGCTCCTACTGTTGGTGTGTTGGTTTGTGTGTTTCCATTTCGTGGAAGCTTTTCATCCAAACTTCCTTTCACTGACTTGGCAAAGAGGGACTGATTGACTGAGATTGGGAAACTGCCCTTCTTTTGTTTTCCGAAGGAAGCCACTAGACGGCTGCCATCAGCTCTGTATTCCCAAAGAGGAGTGATGGGAGGAGTCTGAGGCTCCCCCCTTGCCCCCTGGCCGCAGACCTCTCTTTCACGGGCCGGCGCGTGCATGCCTCTGAGCCGAGTCTCTCCTTGCTTCCCCGGCTGCAGAGCGCACCGCTGGCTGGGCACGGGGTCTTGAGAACCTTCCTGAGCAGGAACTTTGCACACACCTCAAGTGTCTCCTTGGTTTGCTAGTGATGCCCCAGCTATGCCCCAGCTAGGCGGGTCACAAGGGCAGCACACGTCTGGCTCTACGACGGAGAAGGGGATTAGCTTCTGGAATTGTTGGCAGGGAGTTCTAGACTATGTAAACGAGCCCGTGGAAAGGAAGAGTTGATGAAGTCGATGCAGAGGAATGAGGGTAGCTTGGACATTCAGTTCCCCTTCCTGTCCGCATGCTGCGAGGACGGTATCTACCCGAACGGTTCGCGGAAGACCGGATCGCTGCGCTGGGGCTCGTCTGAGCTCCCCTTCGTGTTGGAGGTCACGGTTCCCGCGTGCTGTCCGTGGGTGCTCGCTTATGTCTCCGGTGGCCTGAGACTGCACTTGCACCCCTGCTTTTGAGCTGGGGTCTCAGCGAGGGTGTACAGGTCATCTGCGTTCTGAGTGTTCCGCTTGTGTCCCCGAGGGAGCTTGGGGTCTGTGTATCTGTCTCTTTGCGGCGTCGGGAAAGGTGGTGACAGGGACACGGTGTGTGTGTTTCTTCGTGGTCGTCCAGGTGGGAGACAGGCACCTTAACAGTAAAAGGCCGGAAACATTTGTAGTCCCTTTGTTAGTCCTTCTTTTGTTGCTTCTGTCTTCCTGTTTTATTTCAGAGTATTTAATTATCAACCTAAATTTCCTCTTCTCACCGTTCATCTTCCCTAAAATCCCTCCAAAATCTGCAAACTGCAAGCAGGGAAACTAACAAATGTCCATCCACCTTTTTAATGAGTGGTGTGTGTTGTTTTGTCTTTTATGTTGTTGTTGTTTTTAACTAAGCTTGAACCAAAGTCAATTTTTAGCAAGCTGCTGTACTAATGGACTAGTTTATAACGTGCATTTCAGACACATTGAGGAGATAGATGCTACTGACAATTTCTTTTCTCATTTGTCTTTATTAATTTTATATAAAAGTTGCTGCTTGTTTTAATCATTTATGTTGGTAAATCGTAATACCCTCTGGGCAGACATTAACTTGATTTTAACTAGTTTATTTAGTTCGGTGTGTAAATAGAAGGGCAGTGTCAGTTACTAGTTTCTCTCCTCTCCATCTTGCTATTTCTCTGATGTAGTTACGTTTACTCTTTTATCCTGACTTGACACCTCTGACTTTAGTCCGTGCAAATGGTTTAGGGCCCTCAGTGAGACTGTGGCTGCCCGTTGGAGCGATCCCTCCCCGGGGGGTGGTAAGTTAGGAGGTCGGGCTCAGGGAGGGAAATGCTGATGCCCACCGTCCCGGATTAGAGGCTCCAGCATTAATTTCCCAAAACAGCTACCAAAGGAAGTGTGGAGTCCTCGGGGACTCACACCCAGTGGGTGTAAAGGAAGGGCAAGGAAAGGCTGTGCTTGCTTGTTTTCCTGTGTGGTTCAAAAGATGCCCCGTCTCCCAGGTACGATTCGCCAACGGATTTCAATATTCTAAAAGATATTAAGCTTTAAATGTCAGTACAATGGCCTTCCATTCCCTGCCCTGTGTGTGTGTTCTCCGGCCATCCTGGGATAGGGGGATTCTGCCTTTCGGTGTGTGCGGATCACTTTTTGAGTATAAACCTTAAACCAGCGTAAAAATCTGTGTTTAAAAGAAATAAATCCTTAGACAAAGGTAACTTTAAAAATTTTTCTCATTTTTTTCCTTAAAGACAGGTTGTAAAATGAAAGGCCTATCTGCACATGTACACGTGGAACACTAACACTTTGTTGACCGGTGTTTAGCTTAACATCGCCTCCCCATCAGCACCCCTAGACAGGCTCCTGATCGTACTGTTTCACGACCCAAACTTTAGTCCTTTTTTACTTTATATTTCTTTATCATCTCAAGAAATGTTTTTTGCTTTGAATGACTCTCCGAAGCGAAGGTACTCAGACTTGACTTTTAACCCCCTTTTATGGGACAGTCTAGAAATTAAGGGGGCCCTTTGATGAAAAAGAGGTGTTTGGTAGTTTCTGCGTTTCTCAGCAGATGGGCCAGATAGGTCATCATTAACTCATTGTACATTCTAATTTTATCCCCCCTAATGATTATGCAAATTTTATTTCATTCCTGAATTTGGTGAATACATATTAAACCAAAGACTAATTCTGAATGCATTTATGGTGATACTATATTTGCCCATGGTAATGGGCCCTCCCTAGGGAGTGGTGAATGTAACTGAATCCTGCTTATCACAAGCAGGCAGTTTGGACATGAATTTTATACCCTGTATGAATCTGAAGGACAGAGCAGAAAGACCTAGAAAAGGGCTTTTCATAGAAACAATATTATTGTTCCTACTTTAAGAAATAAGTTGAGTGCTATATTAGTTTAAATGTTTCTGAAATTATATAGGCAGCTTTTTAGAATTAAAAAAATGTTCATCTCCATTACCTGATGCAGTACACACTTCCATTTATTTGATAAGAACAACCAATACCATCCCAATTTACTCAACTTACTACTCAAGAAATGGAACCAAAGTAATCCAATTTTGATTTTGTGTAGGACCATACCGATCTGTACTTCATGGTGGCATTATTAGAAATTAAGTTTTTTTAAGGGAAAATAAGGTTAGAATTAAAAGATTTTTAGTGAGATTATCATGCTGTTTTGTTCTACATAGTTCATCCATTCTTGGGGGAAACAAGCACAATTATACCTCTGTTTTATATTATTTTGTCCTATTCTCCCTCATGTAAATGGGAAGGTGGGGGAACCCTAGTCTATATTACCCAGAAGCACAGACATTGCTTGATGCAATATTTAAGGTCAGCCCAATCTTTAACATTAAATTTCCTGTTTAAATCGCAGGGAAAGCGGGATACATTTGCAAATACAGGAAATCACTGCAGATGTTTAAAGTTCTAAATCCTGACGGTAAACATAGAATTAGTGTGTAACAAACACCTGGCTCACAGAAGAAACTCTGTGTAGCTCATAATCTAAAGTTGTTCCCATCCCTTGTCATCGTCACAAAACTTTCTTGGGGGGGGGCGGGGCAAACCCCTTGAGAGGAAGAAAAGGGAGAAGTGCTGGTGCGAAGAAGTCTACGGGCGCCGCAGACTGCTGGTGGCAGGCGGGGACGACAGGGAGGCGCGCCCACCTGGCCTCCTGCCGGCTGCACCCCTGGGGCTCAGACCCCTTAGGGGCAGCTTGAGAACCCTCAGTTAAAGAGGAGCCTCAACAACTTAGTATGAGACGCTGGCCACATTTTCATTAAAGCAGCATTTAAATGGATGACTTTAAAGCTTTATTTATTCCTCAAATTATTGGAACTGAAAATGTTGAGAGACCAGCAGTGCTAACGGAGAAAATGACTAAAGTCCTGAAATTGAAAGTTAGTTACTCAAATGTGCAAGAACGGATGGATGACTCTGCTCAGAACCGCAATGCGTGCGTGCGTGTGTGCGCGCGCACAGAGGCCTGTCGTGTGCGACATTGTTCGTGTCGTCACAGCCCTGGCCATTCTGATGTCATTTTCTGGCTTAAAACATTTTGACGACAATGCTATAAAATGGTAAATCTTTCTTAGCATTTACCTTCATTTTTGAGAAGGAGAAGGAATCTTTTGCCGTCGTTTAAGGACAGGAAGGGCCGCCGGGAGGCCGGCTCGCGCGGCGGCGGACGCAGCACGGATGTGCCTGTGCGCTTGGACGGGCCTAGGGGGACTAGACTGCTTCGGCCGCGGAGAGCGGATTCTAATCCTGTTCTGCCTCTTCTTTTCTTGATCCAAAGAGATGAAACGGGACACCCCTGAGATTTCCCGTAGGATCTTTGAAGGATTTCATGAGGAGGGCAGAGAATGTGTTTTCTCCTCAGATTTGTCCCGTTTACAGCCAGATTTGCGTGCGCGTCGTGAGCGGGGGCTGTCTTCCACCGGTCCGCGTCCATGCAGCTCGGAGTTCCTTGTTCCGGCTCTTCGCCCTACTCGCAGGCTTCCCTCCCAGCAGTAGCTTGAGCGGCTCTTACTCTGATTCTGTGGCCCGGAGCCCCTTTCCCTCGTCCCTCTCTGCCTTTCCTTTCCGAGTGGCGATACCTTAATCTGCGAGGGTGATGCTGGGGGGGTAACAGCTAGCTTCTGGCACCTTCATAAAATACCTCAGTGTAGCTTAGCATTGTTGCAGACCTGGTTTTAATCTAAAAACCAAATAAATAAAAAAGAAGAAAACTTTATAAATAGTGGAAATAATTCTAGCTGTAGCATTTAGTTGAACTGATGTTATTATGATCGATAAACATGATCGATGCTGTATGTATTCGGGTCCTGTTTATAGGTTACAGTTTATAGGGTTAGGGAGGGTTGGGTGGGGAGAGGAGAAGTTGGTTATGTTAGAAGGAAAATGTTTCTCATGTGTGTTTGTTTTTCCTTACCCCTGTCTTGCCAAAGGAAACTTAATTACCCCTGTGATGGGTTTGGGATTCCCTGGCCTCGCCCTGGTCAGCCCCGCGCTGCCGTGTGCCGTGGTGGCAGGCAGGTCACACATGGGTTGTCCTGGAGGTTCAGGGTCCTCTAACACATTGAAATTCCTTCCTATGGTCGCCCTTGCCCTTGCCCCCCAGACCCTACCATCCTCGCCTAAGGATTCATTACCTCTCTCTGTAGCAAGAGCTTAGGCGAAAGATGCATGTGCGGCCGTCTGGGGCTGTGGTGAGAAGGGAGGCAGAGCTGGGCGGCGCCATATGCCTGGGAGAGGAGAGATGAGGGCGGGGACATCCTAATCGAGGACAGTTAAAGTAAAACAGGTTCTTTTTGTCACCCTCTGTCATGCTATTGAATGTTGTGCTGGTAGCCCAACATTTGAAAACTCGACTTCCTCTTTCCCTGCCCAAGGCTAATTCTGTCTAGACCAAAAATGCAAACAGAAGTAAAACCAGACCAAGCAGTTGGAGGCCAGCTTGCTTGCCTCACACGTGCGACTTGAGGCGTGACCTTTGGGGACCCGCAGGTCAGTGAGGTTGAGGAGGATGCTGTTCTCGGTGCACATGTGAATGAGAAATGATGCTGGTTTGGGAGAAAGTGAAGAGCCCTTTCTGTCCAGACAGGCCGTCCGTCTTGGCTCTCCACGTTCAGATACAGACTACAGCTCCGAAAAGGTTATTTTTAAATAAACCATCCATCTCACAGAACTTGAGTGGGATTTGGTTTAGACACCAAAGACACTGCTATGTCACTGTTTATTCTTAGGTTTTCAAAACCAGCAGAGAATAGGAATCAAAGGCTGACATTTGGAAGAAGTTGCACCTGTGACTCCTTCCTGTCCCTCTCGCCTCTGTTCTCGCCTCCCGGACCCCCTTTCTGAAGGAAGTCTGGTCGCTTATCCTGGCTTCGGAAAAGAGACTGCGTTCACTTCACGCCGTGCGCTCTGTGAGGATGGGGAGTCGCGCAGCGTAGCCGTGATGGTCTGACACTTGCTGGCAAACTGGGGGGGAGGGCGAAAGATGGAGGTAGAAATTTTTTTATTTCCCTTTATCTAACACTTATAAATAGAACCAGTACAGCCTGTTTGAATTCAGCTGATACCTAGATGTGCTATCTCTGTTCTGTCATTTGTAAGGGATAAGCATTTTCAAGAGCAAGATTACATGGAGAATCAAAAGACTTCCTTTACTCTCCCAGGGAGCTGTATGCCTCCAAAATGGTTTTATACATGGTTCTAGAGTTTTATATATGAGTTCTAGAGAGTTCCGAAGTTCGCTGTCTTGGTGTACTCTTGATGGGACGTCTCTTCCTCTCTTAATATTCTGCCCAGAAGTGATCAGGTTGCAGAACTTCATGAAAGCTTTACTAATACTCCGGTGGTTCTGCCGTTATATGAAAGTGGTATTAATCTTGTGTGACTTTTCAAAGCGCTCGGTCGGTTTGTAAGTAGGTGATCGGGATATTGAGGCAAGAGCACGCCGCGCAGACATTAAGGAAACCAAGGTGCGCGTGTCGGAGCCACTGAGCCTGGAAGTGAACCTCCCCCGGCTGGGGAGGGAAGGCGTCCCGCATCTGCCCGCGGCTCTGCTGCTTGGCACCACCTTCTGGTTCAAACCCAGGACACTGTCAAAACGTTCAGACCTCAAAAGTAATTTACCGTAAAAAAAAATACTGAGGTCTGCTGCAAAGTTCCCCTGTGTTTTCTTTGTTGACTTGTTCATCCTTGTTTTAAGTTGGCCACGAGCTTACAAAAGCAGCTTTTAAGGCTTCTTTCCTAACCCGGCAGCAGCATTGAGCTCTCACATTAGATCCCGAAGTCTGCAGGCAGACAGCCGGAGAGCGTGCTGTGTGCGCACAGGAGACATCCAGACGCTTCTTGCAAGTTGGAATCTCCTTGGAATGAAACAGTGAGAAAGGACAGAGCCCAGGAGAGCAGAGACGATGCTCCTGCCGAGCCCTCCCGGTGTCTCCAGGTCTGACAGTACAGCAGGAAAGGAAGTGCACTTTCAGAGGCTGACGTGTAGGCGGTTATGTCAGGAAAGGCTGTGGTCGTAGGCACGTGGGGGGGCCACGTCTCTGGCTCCAGTGGTGCCCAGGTCTGCAGAAGGCTCGGACCTTCCTAAGAGCGGAGCGGACTGATGCCCGCCTGCGTGTGATGAAAACCGCAAACCCTGGGGGTGGGGGGTGGGGCGGGCAGGGGCCGCGGGGAGGAAGGAGCATAAGACTTGGCAGTTCTCGGCGACATCTGTGGGGCGGTGCCCCTGAGACAAAGGGAGAGGCCAGGCTTCCTCCAGCCTCTCACCTCGGCCTCAGGGAGCAGACGTGCGTTACTCAGACGCGGGGAGGGCAGGCGCCCTCTGCAAGGGAACGGACGTCCCGGACCCGTCCTCTGCGGTAGTAGCAAAGGCTAGGTGAGTGAGTCGGGGGCTTCTGCCCACCCAGTCCGCGAGCTGTCCTATACCTCATTTCTAGCTCATGGTTGAGTAACTTGCTTTAACTTTCGCTAAACCCTTCAGAGTTGCCAAGTCCGCCCTCCCTCCTCTAAGTAACGTTGAACTCTGGCCTATAGCATCACGGGACCTGCAGCCTAGGGTGGGACCTCCTCGAGCCTCTGAATGTCGCTGCTGAAAAGCTACTGCAAACCGAGGGCAAATTGCAATCTTCTATTTCCTTTTGTTGCAAGGGGTCTTCACAGGTCTCTTAACATCTCCTTTCCCCGCCACCCTGCGTGGGGGGGGCTGGCCCGCTCTCCACGCCCCGCCCCTCCTGTGTCTGATGTCCCTGGTGGGGTGGAGGCCATCCCCTTCCTCCCTGAGGCCTCAGGGTTCTGCTTATTTTCAGGACTTTGGGTGGAAGGGAAAAGACACCAAAGGCTCCTTTAAGCTGACTGCTGCATACATATTTCACTTTTTTTCCTTTGACATGACCAAAAAAAAAAAAAAAATCCAAATATTTAAGTTTTTATTGTTATTAATATTATTATTTGACAATCTTGTATCCAGTGGGCTCTCTAGAAGCTGCATCCCCAGCCCTTTCACCTTTTCTTTGAATGTAGTTCCCAACCTTCGATTCCCACCCCCCAACATCGAAAGAAAGCTTTGCCAGGTCTGAATACTGCTGCTATAAGCCAGGGGAGGGTGGTTTCTTTGTTTTGTTTTGTTTTTTAAATTTCCAGCCAAAACCAAAGATTCCTTAATGATTGTATAAACTCAAAACAAACAAAAAAACCAAAGAAAAGGGAAGTCTTCAGCATCAATCCAGTCTGTGGTGTCCTGGTGTCCAGAGGAGTGGGGGTGGGGGTGGGGGCCTTTGACCCCCCCCTTCCCCGGAAAGCAGGGGGCTCTTCCATGTTTTGGGGTTCGCGGAGGTGGCACCCTCAGTGGCTTCGGCTCTGACCAACTTGTAAATGTGCCGTGGAACCAACTGGCATTTCAGATTTACCAAAACAGTAGGCAAAATGCCATCACTGTACTGAGGTGACAGCTGAGGACAGCAAACTAGAGTCCTGCGGGGGCTGAGCACAGCGGCCTGGCCGCGGGACACCCAGAGTGGAGGGACGCTGAAGACACTGGTGCAGGACTGGCTGCTCTGCCGGGTGCTCGGACCTCCGGGGTCATGACAGTGAGTACAGCCAAGGCGCCCTTCAGAGCCTTCGCTCTCTTCCTTTACTGGGGCCGCTGGGAAGGGGCTGCCCTGTTTGTGAGAAGACACGCAGAACGATTCCCAAGCTCTCCATTTCTCCTTGCCGTGGTTGGTTTCCTTTGGCAGCACCGCTGTGCGACTATGCATCGTAGCTCACGACCTCTGTGCTAGGTAGATGCCTGTGACTTTTTAACTTGGGGGGGGTGGGGGGCTTGCAAATGAAGGAACTTTTTACATGGATCTTTTTAATCTCAGTTGATTGGGGGAGGGGGGTATTTGGTTCTAGGGTCATACAAGCTCTATCCCAAAGCAAAATCCAAATGTTAATAATATTAGCCTGATGCAGATACCAAAGATGATTTCTTTCCTGCAGAACCTTAGACTTGTGTATTAAGTACGATTACCCAGCACTTGCATTAGTCTAACCTCAGTAATTCCAAAGCTTAGATGTATATTTTGGTATATTTCTGGGATATTAAAAAAAAAAATGTCGTTTAACTTGTTTGTTTCAGTGTAATGCTCTTAAAGTCATAGCATGAAAATAACTGAACTGTCCTATTCTTAGTAGTTTGAAATAATAGTATTTTTGTATGTTTTGGGTGTGTCTATGTATGTATTAACATAACAGTTTTCACTGCCTAGGTGTTCATAATAAAAAAAGAAAATGAAAAAGTTCTGAGTGTACATAATATTCATAATAAACTTCCACCAGGTTCAATTTGGATTGCATATTTGCTGATTACTGTTCCCAACTGGGATTTTGTTTTGTTTTAAAGAGACAGTGATCGTGTTTTCCTAAAGATGTTTTCTCTGTCTTTACATCTTTACTCCCCTCCTCACCTTTTTCTTTTCTTCCTTTTTTTTTCTTTTTTAAATATTGATTCAGGGGTGTTTTTCCACTGTTGTCAAGGGAGAGTCATGAGGCATACTAGCCCCTTGGTCTCCCGAAACTTTTTGTTTTACGTACTTAAATTTAAAATGTGAGTTTGAGTTCTCTTTTGTGGAAACTTAAGACGTGGTGTAAATGATTCTTTCCAAAATTGTCCAGCAGCTTTAACGAGGCAGTGACAGTTTCCGAGTAGCTGGGTGGGAGTCCTTTTACATTTCTCCTTAGATGACTTTGCAGTCTGGGTGGCTGTCGTATAGCCTCACTGGCCCAGAGTGCTTGCTTAGCCACATTCCCTCTGCTAGGGATGTTTTATAAGAATCTGCTGATACCTTGGGAGTTTGGGGGACCTTGTTATCTGGGCCCCTGGAAAACATGTGTTTTCTTGATTTCAAAAACCCAAAACACAAGCAACTTTACATTTTGGGGAATTAGCTGATGTGCCTCCTAGAGGCCTGAGGAGGCGGTGGGGAATATGAGCGGTGCTGTCTCTTTAAAAGTGCCCTTTATATGATTCCCCCTCCTGGGGCCTCCCACAGGGGCTGTAGGCTTGGGCGAGATTGCGTAGGTGACAGTGAATCAGAATGAAATGGTAGATTTTGTGTAGATGCATTTGTCTGCTGTAATTTTTATATATATATAAAACTTACTGTAACTGTACAGTTTGTTTCTGTTGTAAAACATCATTAAACCATTTTCCAAGTGTTTTCACATTGTTGGAGTTTCCTTGAAATTGCTGTTTGCTGTTCTGGATGCTTCTTGAACAGAGGGTCACATAAGCCTTCTGGTTTGTCTTTTCCAGCAGAAGCCCCACCCCTGGCGGGGCGGGGAGGCAGCACCTTGGTTCCTAGCCCACCCCCACCCTGGGTCCTACACTGTGCTTCCTCCTGTACCCTAAGGGTGTGCTCTGACCACACCTCTCCCTCCTCAGACTGTCTGGGTTTTCCGGGGTGGGGGTGAGTGGGGAGCGCTCATTCGAGAAGCAATAGTCCCCAGGGTTCTGTTTGACCAAACACAGGGGCCACTGACTAGCCCTGCAAGAGAACTCTTCCAAGCTCCCATTTCACTTATGTCTTTGACAGCAGACCTGGTACTGAACTTGACTTTTCCACATTTACTGTTTGTGCTCTTGGGCCCCCTCCAGCCTTCCCTGGCACATTCTGAACACCCACTCTCTGGGGTTCTCTGAAAGAGGCTGGGCCCGGACTTGGCATCTGCTTCTCCTGTCAGAGGGCACACAGCGTAGCTCCCTCCCTCCTGTGTGGACTAGTTAGTTCACATTTAGTGCTTCAATGCAGGCCACTGTTTGGAAATTTGAATTTTAAATAAGTGAAATTCCCACGGAGAGCAAACTTGAGCTTGTTGAAGAACTTTCAGAGGCATTCCTGTCTAACTGGGGGCTATGCCCGACTGCACCTGCCCCGTGTGCTCCCCAAAGGAGACAGCTGTTGTCTCAGACGTGCCTGGCCATCCTGGCCATCCTCCCCAGGGCCGACGGTGGGAAGGGAACCCGGCTCTTCCTCTCCCCTGCTCCTACTTCTCCCCTGCTCCTACCTCATGACCATCCACCCATTTCTTGTGTTTATACCTTGCAGGTAAGTTTGGGGGCTTTTTTTAAAAATACAAATCCTACATTTGGTAGAGGCAGCGGCATGCTCACTAGCCTGGGAAAGACTTCAGGAAGCAAAACGCATTTGTCAAACCTAAATAACAGGGGTAAGTAGTGACTAGATCCTTACCCTGTAGTCCTTTCATAAAAATGTGGTTCTAGGGAGGAGCAAGACGGCCGAGGAGGAGAACCAAATAGCCTCAGGTCCCAGGAGTTCGGCTAGTCCGCAAACCATCCTGAGCACCTACAAACTCAACAGGTGATCGAAAAGAACGGCAGCAGGTCCATGAAGAGAAAACCAACCGCTTTCCGGAAGGCAGGGCGTGCGGAGAAGAGAATCGGACGCGCTATGCCCGAGAGGCCGCGAGGTAAGGGCCGCCTCCTGGCAAGCAGCAGAGCAGCCGGGCACAAAACGGGGACTTGTACAAGTCAGCTCCGCGGAGGGACGTCACTCCGGAGGCTAAGCAGGGGGGGGAGCCCTCGTGGGCACAGTGTGGTCTCAGGACCCGCACGGACACAACAAGACCAGGGGTGTCTGAGTGGCAGAGCTCCCAGGTATTGGAACAGGGACGCCACCTGCAAGACAGAGCCGAGGAGGGGCTCTCCGCTCAGGGCTGCCTCGAACCACGATCAGAGGCAGCCCGGGCACTGCTCCTCGACGGGCCCCACAAGTGGTGGACGCGGGGAGACTCCCGCCTTCCTCCTCTGGGAAGAGCGGCACAGGAGTGTGTGGCAGGATCCGCTGGGTTCGGAGACCCCACACGGGCCGCGCACCAGAGACAGAAACACTCGGTCACAGGCCGGGGGTGCTCCGAGCGCGGCGGGAGACCAGGGAGACGGGAGGGACTGACGGCTTTTTCTCCGAGGTCGCACTGAGAAGCGGGGCCCTGAGCTCGCAGCTCCTCTGGCCAGAGACCGGGGGCCGCCATCTTCATTCCCATCCTCCAATGCCGTACGGAAAGCGCTCAGGGAACAAAAGCTCCGAGCGCGAACCCGAGCAGATCGCGTAGCCCGGCCCCTGCCAAGGGCGCTGCAGTTCCGCGCCGGCAAAAACAATGGAGAATCACAACAGGCGCAACAGGCCCCTCCTGCAGAAGATCAGCAAGAACGTCCAGCCAAGACCAAATTCACGGATCACTGAGAACTATGAAACTCCACTGCTAGGGGAAAGCAACACATACAATTTATGGCTTTTTCCTTGATCCTTTAGTCTTTCAAAATTAAAATTTTTAAATTTTACTTTTCTATTCTATTTTTAAAATTTTTTCCACTTTCCTATTTTAATGTTTTTTAACTATTTTATCTTATCAATACCTTACAGCAAATTCTTTCAAGACATGTCTCCAAAGGCAAAGGAAACAAAAGCAAAAATGAACTTTTGGGATCTCATCAAGATCAAAAGCTTCTACACAGCAAAGGAAACAGTCAACAACAACAACAAAAAAGAGGCAAACCATGGAATGGGAGAAGATATTCACAAATGACACTACAAAGGGCTGATATTCAAGCTCTATAAAGAATTCCTCAAATTCAATATCCCAAAAACAGATAATCACATCAAAAAATGGGCAGATGAATGCACACATCTACAAAGAAGACATATGAATGGCTAACAGACACATGAAAAAGTGTTCATCATCATTAGCCATCAGGAAGATTCAAATCAAAACCACACTGAAATGCCACCTTTCACCAGTTAGAATGGACAAAATTAACAAGACAGGAAACAAGGTGTGTTGGAGAGGATGTGGAGAAAGGGGAACCATCTTACACTGCTGGTGGGAATGCAAATTGGTGCAGTTACTTTGGAAAACAGTGTGGAGAGTCCTCAAAAAATTAAAAGTAGAGCTACCCTATACCCTGTAATTGCACTACTGGGTATTTACCCCAAAGATACAGAGGTATTGAAAAGATGTGCTATCTGTACCCCAACGTTCATAGCAGCAATGTCCACAATCGCCAAACTGTGGAAAGAGCCAAGATGCCCTTCAACACACAAATGGGTAAAGAAGATGTGGTCCATACATAGAATGGAGTATGATGCCTCCATCAGAAAGGATGAATACCCAACTTTTGTATCAACATGGGTGGGACTAAAGGAGATTATGCTGAGTGAAAAAAGTCAAGCAGAGAGAGTCAATTATCATATGGTTTCACTTACTTGTGGAGCATAAGGAATAAGACGGAGGACATTAGGAGAAGGAAAGGAAAAGTGAATGGTGGGAAATCAGAGGGGAAGATGTACCATGAGAGACTGTGGACTCTGAGAAACTGAAGGTTTAGAGGGTAGTGGGATGGGGGGGTGGGGATTAAGGGGGGCACCTTTTGCATGGAGCACTGTGTGTGGTGGATACACAACGAGTCTGGGACACTGAAAAAATAAAATATAAAAAATAAAAGTAGATATAAAGAGATATAAATAGCAAACAAAGTAAATAAATATATATTTAGATATAAAGTAAATAAGTAAAATAGATATAAGTATAAAAAATAGATATAAGTATAAAAAAATAAAAATATATAACAGAAAACAATTTTTTAATGGTTATAAAAATCATTTTTAATTTTCACTGTTATATTCTATCCCTTCATTGTATTTAAACTTATTTTTTGTGTACACATAGTTTTTTCTTCCTTTAAAATTTTGGGATGCAGTTTTTTCTAATAGATCAAAATATACTCTAAATCTAGCACATGGCTTCATCTGGTCTCCAGCCTGATCATTCTTTCCTCTTTTTTCAACCAACTTCTTAACAATTCCTTTTGGAGACTTTTTAACTTTCATCCTTACAGTCATTTTCCATCCCTTCATTGTGTTTACCCATATATATATATTTTTTTTTTCTTTCTTTAGAATTTTGGGAGTTAGTTTCTTCTAAGAGACCAAATGTGTGTGGCTCCATTTTTTTCACCAGTCTAATACACACACACACACGCGCGCACGCATCCTTGTTTTTTTTTTTTTTTTCTTTCTTTCTAATTTTCCACCTTTCTTCTCCCCTGGGTTTCTGGTCTCTTTTGATTTGGTTACTGCATATTTTTCTGGGGTTATTGCTACCCTTATAGTATTTTATTCTCTTTTCCGGCTAGTCTTATCTGGATAAAAATGACAAGGTGGAAAAACTTAACTCAAGAAAAACAAAACAAAAAAAAAAAACAAAAAATAACAAGAGGCAGTCCCGACAGCTGGGGACCTAATCAATAGGGACATTAGTAAGATGTCAGAACCAGAGTTCAGAATGACCACTATCAAGGTGCTAGCTGGGCTCGAAAGAAGCATGGAAGATACAAGAGAATCCCTTTTTGGAGAAATAAAATCCCTTTCTGGAGAAATAAAAGAACTAAAATCTAAACCAAGTTGAAATAAAGCTATTAATGAGGTGCAATCAAACACGGAGGGATCCCTACTGCTGGGATAAATGAGGCAGAAGAGAGAATGAGTGATGAAGACCAAATGATGGAGAATAAAGAAGCTGAGCAAAACAGAGACAACTATGGACCATGAGGAGAGAATCTGAGAGAAAGACAAAACAATATTCGAATAATTGGGCTCCCAGAAGAAGAGAGAAGGGGGCAGAAGGTATATTTGAGCAAGTTGTAGCAGAGAATTGCCCTGATTTGATGAAGGGAAAAAGCATCAAAATCCAAGAGACACGGAGAACCCACCCTCAAAATCAACAAAAATGGGTCCCCTCCCCATCATCTAATTGCAAAACTTACAACTCTCAGTGACAAAGAGAAAATCCTTGGGACAAGAGGGCTGTAGTATACAATGGTAGAAATATTAGATTGGCAGCAGACCTATACACAGAGACCTGGCAGTCCAGAAAGGACTGGCATGATATAGTCAGAGCATTTAATGAGAAAAATATGCAGCCAAGAATACTATATCCAGCTAGGCTGTCACTGAAAATAGAAGGAGAGAGAAAAAGCTTCCAGGACTAAAAGAATTTGCAAACACCAAACCAGCCCTACAGGACATATTGAAAGGGGTCCTGTAAGCAAAGAGAGAGCCTTAAAGTAACAGATCAGAAAGAAACAAAGACAATGTACAGTAATATTGACCTTACAGACAATACAATGGCACTAAATTTTTATCTTTCAATAGTTACCCTGAAGGTAAATGGGCTAAATGCCACAATCAAATGACACAGAGTATCAGAATGGATTAAAAAAAAAAAAAAAAAAAAGACCCATCAACATGCTGTCTGCCAGAAACTCATCTTAGACCCAAAGACACCTCCAGATTTAAAGTGAGGGGGATGAAAACAATTTACCATGCAAATTGAACAAAAGAAGGCTGGGGTGGCAGTCCTTTTATCAGATAAATTAGATTTTAAGCCTATACTAAAAGATGAGGAAACACTATATCATACTTAAAGGGTCTGTCTAACGAGAAGATCTAACAATTTTAAATATCTATGCCCCTAACATGGGAACAGCCAATTATATAAACCAATTAATAAAATCCAAGAAACAAGAGGGAGGGACAAGATGGCAGAGAAGCAGGAGACCCCATGTCAACGGGTCCTCTAAAGTGAGTTAAATATCTACCAGAAACTGAACACCCAGGAGATCAGCCTGAGATGTAGAAGTGCACACTTCTGAATCTCTATGGGGGCAGAAGACATCAGTGGAGAGGTAACGTAGAAGGGGAATGCTCAGACTGATATTGTAAGACAAACAGAAGGGGGAGTGAGCCACCAGAAGCGACCCACTGGAATGTAATACCCCAATACGAAAGTGCCCTGTGGTTGGGGACCAGCATTAACTTGGAGTCTGGTTAAAAGCGCTCAAAAAGAGCAAAAGATCTGAAGGGGCAACTGGTGGAAATGGACGGGCCCATATGAACACGGGCCTAAGCACACATTCCCAGGATCATCACCACTGGCAACCAACCATGCCAGAGAGAGTCCAGCGGGGCCTACAGTCCCTGAACCTGAGGCTTTCTGCTGCTTGCACCACCGCTCAACTGGGTGCACTCCCGCCCCCGTCTGAGAGAGCCTGGTGTGGGCGCGGGCTGGCAGTCTCTAGGAATACAGCCTTCCACGACCTGGGCGACCACAGGGTCTGAGTGCACCTGGCGTGGGCCTGGACTCCAGACAGCAGTCCTGGCAAAGGCAGACACCTGAAGTGGGCTCACTGGACCAATATCGCTGTGGTTTTAGTGGTGCAGGGGTGCAGAGAGAAGCAGGGGCCTCGGGTGAGCGATGAGATGGTGGCTGGGGGTGTGCACCCCTTGCAGGAGGCTGTGCTGTTCAGTAGAGTTTGCACAGGAGGAGTCTGTTTGCTCCGGACCATCCAGAGGGGAACATTCTAAGGTTCCTCTCTGAGGCAGAGATTGGGATGCAGATGGATTCTTTGCTCTCACCCTCTGAAAAGCTGCAAAAAGCGGCCAAAGAACAAAAATCTCCAGAGAACAAAAGCCCAAAAAATCGGTTACATGGAGTCCAGCCCCTTGACAGCTTGCAGGACGACTCAACCCAAGCAAGACTGACAGGAGAACGACCCAGCAGGCCCCCTCCCCAGAAGACAAGCCAAAAGAACTAGAGGACAAGCACCACAGGGTCCCCATAAAACTGTAAACCCTAATTGTCAGGGTAAACAATATATTAAGTTCCCAGTATTCCCCTGTTACCTGTATATTTCATAGATACTTTTTTTTTAATTCATTCTCACAATTCTTGTTCTTTTAAGTTTTTTAACCCACTTACCATTATGATTAGAGGTTTAATAGAACATATTTCGTAATTTTTAACCTGAACTTTTTTTCATAGATATACTGGTGTTTTACCTATTCTTTTCTTTTTTTAATACACATACAGATATAAGCTTCAAGGTAATCCATTTTTCCTATTCAATACTATCCCTATATAGAAGCCAGTTTTAATTTCCCTGTAGCTCTGTAAAGTTGAGTCCTTTAACAAAATAACAAGATACACCCAGGAAGAACAGAAATCACCTTCTTTGCTCACATTGAGGATTAAGAACCACCCTCCTATCTTATTCTTCTGTCAGTGTTTCTGTGTATCTGAAAAATCACCAATACACCAACTCTCTTTACACCTTAAAGAACTGGAAAATCAGGGGCGCCTGGGTGGCTCAGTGGGTTAAAGCCTCTGCTTTAACGGCTCAGGTCATGATCCCAGCATTCTGGGATCGAGTCCCACATCGGGCTCTCTGCTGAGCGGGGAGTCTGCTTCCCTTCCTCTCTCTCTGCCTGTCTCTCTGTCTACTTGTGATCTCTGTCAAATAAATTAAAAAAAAAAAAAAAAAAAAAAAGAACTGGAAAATCAACAACAAATTAACCCAACCCCACACATAAGGGAAATAATCAAGATTAGAGCAGAGACCAATGATTTAGAAACTAGAGACATAGCAGAACACATCAATGAAATTAGAAGCTGGTTCTTTGAAAGAATCAGTAAGATGGATAAAGAGAGAGAGAGAAAGAGAGGGCCCAAATTAATAAAATGGTGAATGAAAGGGGAGAGATCACAACTAACACCAAGGAAAGGAAAACAATCATCAGAAATTATTATCAACAGTTATATGCCAATAAGTTAAGCAACCTAGAAGAAATGGATGCATTCCTGGAATCCTATAAACTTCCAAGATTGAAATAGGAAGAAATTGAAACCTGAACAGACCAATATCTAGTAACAAGATTGAAGCAGTGATCAAAAACCTCCCAAAAAATTAGCAGCCCAGGACCTGATGGATTTCCTGGGGAATTCTACCAAACATACCAAGAAGAAATAATTCCTATTCTCCTGAAGCTGTTTCAAAAAATAGGAAAACTTCCAGACTCTTTCTATGAAGCCAGCATTACCCTGATCCCCAAACCTGGCAAAGACTCCATCAAAAAGGAGGATTTCAGACCAATACGCTTGATGAATATGGATGCTAAGATTCTCAACAGATCCTATCTAATAGGATCCAACAGTACATTAAAAAGATTATCCACCATGACCATGTGGGATTTATCCCTGGGATGCAAGGGTGGTTCAACATTCGCAAATCAATCAATGTGATAGAACAAATCAATAAGAAGAGAGAAAAGAACCACACGGTCCTCTCAACTGATTCAGAAAAAGCATTTGACAAAATACAGCATCCATTCCTGATTAAAATGCTTCAAAGTATAGGGATAGAAGGAACATTCCTCAACTTCATAAAGTCTATCTATGAAAACCCACAACGAGTATCATTCTCAATGGGGAAAAGCTGACAGCCTTCCCTTTGAGATCAGGAACACGACAAAGATGCCCACTCTCACCAGTGTTGTTCAACATAGTGCTAGAAGTCCTAGCAACAGCAATCAGACAACAAAAAGAAATAAAAAGTATTCAAATTGGCAAAGAAGAAGTCAAACTCTCTCTTTGCAGGTGACATGATACTTTATATGGGAAACCCAAAAGACTCCACCCCTAAACTACTACAACTCATACAGCAATTCAGTAACGTGGCAGGATATAAAATCAGTGCACAGAAATCTGTTGATTCCTTATACACTAATAATGAAAATATAGAAAGGGAAATTAGAGAATCAATTCCATTTACTATGGCACCAAGAACTATAAGATACCTTGCAATAAACCTAACCAAAGAGGTAAATGATCTGTACTCAAGGAACTACAAAACACTCATTAAAGAAATTGAAGAAGACACAAAAAGATGGAAAAGCATTCCATGCTCAAGGACCGGAAGAATAAACATTATTAAAAGGTCTATACTGCCCAAAGCACTCTATAGTTTCAATGCCATCCCAATTAAAATTCCACCAGCATTTTTCAAAGAGCTGGAACAAACTATCCTAAAATTTGTATGGAACCAGAAAGGACCCTGAATTGCTAAAAAAATATGGAAAAAGAAAAACAAAACTGGGTATCACATTGCCTGATTTCAAGGGATTTACTACAAAGCTGTGATCACCAAGACAGCATGGTACTGGCACACAGACAGACACAGGGATCAATGGAACAGATTACAGAGCCCAGATATGGACCTGCAGGTCAAATAATCTTCACCAAAGCAGGAAAAATTATCCAGTGGAAAAAAGACAGCCTCTTCAATAAATGGTGCTGGGAAAATTGGATAGCTCTGTATAGAAGAACCATTCTCTTATACCATACACAAAGATAAACTTGAAATGGATAAAAGACCTCAACATGAGGTAGGAATCTGTCAAAATCCTAGAGGAGAACATAGGCAGTAACCTCTTCAACATCAGCCACAGCAAATTCTTTCAAGACATGTCTCTAAAGGCAAAGGAAACAAAAGTGAGAATGAACTTTTGGAACTTCATCAAGATCAAAAGCTTCTGCACAGCAAAGTAAAAAGTCAACAAAACAGAGGCAACATATGGAATGCGAGAAGATATTCTCAAATGACACTATAGACAAAGGGCTGATAGCCAAGATCTATAAAGAACTCCTCAAACTCAGACTTCTAAAAACAGATAATCACATCAAAAAATGGGCAGAAGACATGAACAAACACTTCTCCAAAGAAGACATACAAATGGCTAACAGGCACATGAAAAAAAATGATCATCATCATTAGCCATCAGGAAGATTCAAATCAAAACCACACTGAAATACCGCCATTCACCAGTTAGAATGCACAAAATTAACAAGACAGTAAACAACAAGTGTTGGAGACGATGTGGAGAAAGGGAAACCATCTTACACTGCTGGTGGGAATGCAAGTTGGTGCAGCCACTTTGGAAAACAGTGTGGAGATTCCTCAAAAAAATTAAAAATAGAGCTACCCTATGACTGTGTAATTGCACTACTGGGTATTTAACCCAAAGATACAGAGGTATTGAAAAGATGTGCTACCTGTACCCCAACGTTCATAGCAGCAATGTCCACAATCGCCAAACTGGAAAGAGCCAAGATGCCCTTCAACACACAAATGGGTAAAGAAGATATGGTCCATACATAGAATAGAATATTACGCCTCCACCAGAAAGGATGAATACCCAACTTTTGTATCAACATGGACGGGACTGGAGGAGATTATGCTGAGTGAAAAAAGTCAAGCAGAGAGAGTCAATTATATGGTTTCACTTACTTGTGGAGCATAAGGAATAACATGGAGGACCTTAGGAAAAGGAAAGGAAAAGTGAATTGGGGGAAATTGGAGGGGGAGATGAACCATGAGTGACTGACTCTGACAAAAAAAACCTGGGGGTTTTGGAGGGGAAGGGAATGGGGGGGGATTAGGTGAGCCTGGTGGTGGGTATTAAGGAGGGCACGTTTTGCATGGTACAGTGGGTGTGATGCATAAATCATGAATCTGGGAACACTGAAAAAATAAAATTAAATTAAAAAAAAAATCCAAGAAACACATCGACAATAATACAATAACAATAGGGGATTTAACACTCCCCTCAGTGAAATGGACAAATCATCTAAGCAAAAGATCAACAAGAAAAAAAAAAAAAGGTTGCACATAACACACTGGACCAGATGGACATCACAAATATATTTAGAACATTCCATCCCAAAGCAACAGAACACACATTCTTCTCTAGAGTCCACATCCTGGGTCACAAATCAATACCCCAAAGGCTGGGATCATTCCCTACATATTTTCAGACCACAATGCCTTGAAACTAGAACTCAAGCACAAGAGGAAAGAGGAAATCAAATACACGGAGGCTAAAGAGCATCCTACTAAAGAATGAATGGGTCAACCAGGAAATTAAAGAAGAATTAAGAAAATTCATGGAAATAAATGAAAATGAAAACACAGGTGTTCAAAATCTTTGGAACACAGCAAAAGCGGCCCTGAGAGGAAAATATATGGCAATACATGAAATAAGAAAGGTCTCAAGTACACAACCTAACCCTACACCTAAAGGAACTTGAGAGAGAACAGCAATGAAAGCCTAAACCCAGCAGGAGAAGAGAAAATCATAAAGATGAAAGCAGAAATCAATGAAATAGAATCCAAAAGAACAGTAGAACAAACCAACAAAACTAGGAGCTGGTTTCTTGAAAGAATTAATAAGATTTATAAACCCCTGGCCAGACTTATCAAAAAGAGAGAGAGAGGACCCAAATTAATAAAATCATGAATGAAAGAAGAGGTATCAAAACCAACACCAAAGAAATACAAACAATTATAAGAACATATTATGAGCAACTATACGCCAGCAAATCTGACAATCTGGAAGAAATGGATGCATTCTTAGAGACATAAACTACCAAAACTGAACCAGAAAGAAACAGAAAACCTGAACAGATGCATCACCATTAAGGAGATCATCAAAAATCTCCCAACAAACAAGAGCCCAGGGCCAGATGGCTTCCCAGGGGAATTCTACCAAACATTTAAAGTAGTAATACCTAGTCTCCTGAAACTTTTCAAAAAAATAGAAATAGAAGGAAAAATTCCAAACTCATTTTATGAGGCCAGCATTACCTTGATCCCAACACCAAACAATAACCCCACGAAAAAGGAGAATTACAGACCAATATCCTTGATAAACATGGATGCAAAAATTCTCACCAAAATACTAGCCAGTAGGAACCAATAGTTCATTAAACAGATGATTTACCACAACCAACTGGGATATATTCCAGGGCCGCAAGGTTGGTTCAACATCCACAAATCAATCGATGTGATACAATACATTAATAACAGAAAGCACAAGAACCATATGATACTATCAATAGATGATGAAAAAGCATTTGACAAAGCACAGCATCCTTTCTTGATCAAAACTCTTCACAGTGTAGGGATAGAGGGTATATACCTTAATATCATCAAAGCCATCTGTGAAAAATCCACAGCGAATATCATTCTCAATGGGGGAAAACTGAGAGCTTTCCCCTAAGGTCAGGAACACAGCAGGGCTGTCCACTATCACCACTGCTACTCAACATAGTACTAGAAGTCCTAGCCTCAGCAATCAGACAACAAAAAGAAATAAAAGGCATCCAAATCAGCAAAGAAGAAGTCAAACTATCACTCTTTGCAGATGATACGATTCTTCACATGGAAAACCCAAAAGACTCTACTCCAAAACTGCTAGAACTCACACAGGAATTCAATAAAGTATCAGGATATAAAAATCAATGCACAGAAATCAGTTGCATTTCTATACACCAACAAGACAGAAGAAATAAATTACAGAGTTGACCCCATTTTCAACTGCATCCAAAAGCATAAGATACCTGGGAATAAACCTAACCAAGAGGCAAAGAATCTGTACTCAAAAAACTATAAATACTCATGAATGAAACTGAGGAAGACACAAAGAAATGTAAAAACGTTCCATTCTTATGGATTGGAAGAACAAATATTGTGAAAATGTCTATGCTACCTAACGCAGTCTACACATTTAATGCAATCCCTATCAAAAGACCATCAATTTTTTTCAAAGAAATGGAACAAATAATCCTAAAATTTATATGGAAACAGAAAAGACCCTGAATAGCCAGAGGAATGTTGAAAAGGAAAACAAAAGTAGGCATCAGAATTCCAGACTTCAAGCTCTATTACAAAGCTGTCATCATCAAGACAGTATGGTACTGGCACAAAAACAGACACATAGATCAATGGAACAAAGTAGAGAGCCCAGAAATAGTCCCTCAACTCTATGGTCAACTAATTTTTGACAAAGCAGGAAAGAATGTCCAATGGAAAAAAGTCTCTTCAAATGTTGTTGGGAAAATTGGACAGCCACATGTAGAAGAATGAAACGACCATTTCCTTACTCCGCACACAAAAACAAGACTCAAAATGGATGAAAGACCTCAAAGTGAGACAGGAATCCATCAACATCCTTGAGAAGAACACAGGCAGCACCTCTTTGACCTCAGCCACAGCAACTTCTTCCTAGAAACATCGTCAAAGGCAAGGGAAGCAAGGGCAAAAATGAACTATTGGGATTTCATAAGATCAAAAACTTTTGCACAGCAAAGGAAACAGTCAGCAAAACCAAAAGAGAAGTGACAGAATGGGAAAATATATTTGCAAATGACTTATCAGATATGGCCTAGTATCCAAAATCTATAAAGAACTTATCAAACTCAACACCCAAAGAATAATCCAGCTAAGAAATACGCAGAAGACATGAACAGACATTTCACCAAAAAAGACATCCAAATGGCCGACACATGAAAAAGAGCTCAAAATCACTCAGCATCAGAGAAATACAAATCAAGACCACAGTGAGATACCACCTCACACCAGTCAGAATGGCTAAAATTAACAAGTCAGGAAACAACAGATGTTGGCAAGGATGTGGAGAAAGGGGAACCCTCCTACACTGTTGGTGGGAATGCAAGCTGGTGCAACCACTCTGGAAAACATAATGGAGGTTCCTCAAAAAGTTGAAAATAAAGCTACCCTATGACCCAGCAATCACAGTACTGGGTATTTACCCTAAAGATAACAAACGTAGGGATCTGAAGGGGCACGTGCACCCGAATGTTTATAGCAGCAATGTCCACAATAGCCTAACTAAACCTAGATATCCATCCACAGATGAATGGATAAAGAGGCTATGTGTGTGTGTGTGTGTGTGTGTGTAATGGAATACTATGCAGCCATCAAAAACCCCGACATCTTGCCATTTGCAACAACATGGATGGAACTAGAGGGTATTATGCTAAGCGAAATAAGTCAATCAGAGAAAGATAATTATCATTCGATCTCTATGATATGAGGAATTTGAGAGGCAGGGTGGGAGGTTGTGGGGGGTAGGGAGGGAAAAAATGAAACAAGATGGGACCAGGGAGGGAGACCAACCATAAGAGACTCTTAATCTCAGGAAACAAACAGAGGGCTGCTGGGGGTTGTGGGGGGAGGGATAGGGTGGTTGGGTGATGGACACTGAGGAGGTTATGTGTTATGGTGTTCTGAATTGTGTAAGACTGATGATTTACAGACCTCTACCTCTGAAGCAAATAATACATCATATGTTAATTTTTTTTTAATGTGGTTATATTTTAACCCACTCCTGGTTGTCATCTGTCGAGCTGAATCACCTGTAAGACGAAGTGAATGATGTCTACTCTTACTGTTGCCTTTTCTTCCCCAGAAACGAGGGCTTTGAGTTGTAGGACATACATTTGTAGTTAGGCCTGAGTCATAGGTTCACAGAATTATCCAGGGCCAGGTCACAAAAATGCATGAGTTACTCAGACAGAACAAGATTGACAGCTAAACGGCTAGAAGCAAATGTCCAGGCCCTGAGTCCCCTTCGGAACTATCCTGTTAGCTTGAATGGATCACCTCCCCTTTTCATACCTGCCACACCTGGCCTTCAGTGACTATTGTGTTTGTAAACCAGGGGCCTAAGGATCATGACCTACACCGAAGGCAGACGCTTAATGACTGAGCCACACAGGCACCCCAAGAATGTTTTTTGTTTGTTTTTAAATTAAAGTATGTTGATGGCCCATCTTTTATGATCAAGAACTTCCTGGGATGAAAAGGATCCAGCTGTGCTTTGGAAAGAAGACTGCCAGACTGGAGGAAGGGCAGGAGCTGGGCGGCGCCAGGGACACCTTGTCTTGGCCCCTGCTTCGCTCCCCTGGCGCGTGCTCATCTCACGCCCAGCTGTCTGTCTTGCATGTGGTCCAGTACGTGTCCTCACCCACCCACCCAGGTCAGCCACAGCACCCACACCTGGTTGCCAGCTTTCCTCCCTGCCTCTTGAGTCAGATTCTTGATGGAATTGGGTCAAACTCTTATTTTCAAGCCAACAGTCCGGGTCATGTGGCCTGCAGATAACTTAGTGGACCTTGACTAGGCCTGAGGCTTACTCATTTTGACTAACAGATGAACTCAACCTCAGGTTTTAAAAAGCCCAGTGAGAAGACAGAAAAGTAGTAACCCAAAAGGGGCCATCTGTTGTCTTGGAATCCAGGCAGCTGAAGCCACTCCTTATCATTTTCCCATTCCATTGCCTGGTGACCAGGTCGCCTAATTAGGGCCAGCTGTCCTCAGAAGCCATCCTCCCATGAAACCCGCTCCACTTCCCCAGCCCCTGGTTGGGCTCTGTCTGCACCCCTTCCCTGGCAGCAACCCCTCCTACCTGCCCCCTGGGTGTCATGACCCGCGGGACGATGCTGCTCTTTCCGCGATGTGGCTGGAATCCAGCTCTGGGGTGGCTCTTCTGTGTCCTCGCAGGGAGCTTGCAAAGTGCTGGGCACAGAAACAGGCCGGTGCAGGGTAAATATTTGTTGAACGGAATTGAGTTCCCCCCATGAGGTCAGGTTTCACATGGAGCGCCGTCTCTTCCTGGGGTGTTACATGCACGCCTCGCTGAGATGCGAGTCGCTCCCGCCGGAATCCCAAAGGCTCTGGGCTTTTAACAGCCGTGACCTTGGGTTTTTGATTTCGAAGTCTACCCAGTGTTAATTGGCAGCTTGACGAGTTGGGGCCGCTTTTACCGCTTTTACATTTAGAGAGAACCTGACCCAAAGGGACCTCGGTCATCCTCCAGCCCTCCCCAAATCCCGCAGACAGAGGGTTTGTGCGGAGGCGTCAGCGGCCGTTTGCAACCCCCACACCCCCACTCTGCTGACCGTGGCTGCTCCGGGGCCTCCCTCTGCCACGTGCCCGTCGTCCCCAAGCTGACCACGGGGCTGGGAGCCCCGCGGTCCCGGCGGCTTCCCCGGCCCCTTCCAGGCCTGGCCCGGCCTGACGCCCGCTCGTCCCGGAGACACGGCCACCGGCCCGGAGGGCAGCACTCCCGGTCCCTGCACGCAGGGTCCAAGCAGCCACCGCGCTCGCTGGGAGTCGGCAGTTTCGCCCCAAGGCAAGGGCACCGGCTGGGCCGCCCCAGACGGAATCACGGGCATCCCCGTTACCTGCCAGGCGGCGGAAACACAGCTCGGGGCGAAAGCGGCATCTTCGCCCGCGCGTTTACTGTGCGGAAAGTAAGCGGGGCTTTAGCACGCCGGCTAAATGACAACCGGCCGAGCGGAGCGTCACACACGACACCTCACGCGGCAGCGCTCCCGGACGCCCGCCCAGGCGAGCCCGGAAGCCGGCGCCGCTGACCCCGGAAGCCGGAAGCCGGCCGCGGCGATCCCAGCACGCGGCGCAGGCGACCCCGGAAGCCGGCCGAGGCGACTCCCGCCTGCGGCAGCCTTCCGGTGTCTGCAGGGGTGCGGGGCGCTGTGCCGCCTGTGGAGCCTTCACAGGGACGCCGGGAAGGGAACGGGTGCCTGGGAGGGGTGTGCGCACCCCCTTCCCTCGCCCCGCCCTTCGCACTCCGCAGTGGCACAGACCATGTGCCTTGAGGCCGGCCGTTCACAGCTCACGGCCCCCGCGGGAGGCTGAGAGCTCCGTGAGGGCGTGCGGGGCTTCTTCATCGTCGTCCGGCCCCGAGTGCGCGGCCCACAAATGCTGTTTCGATAAAGAGGGATGACGCTTGATTGAGGGGGGCCTGTCCTCTCTGCCCCGCAGCCCACCCTGCTCTCGCCGAGCCTCCGTCGCCGCTGCCCCGCTCCCCTGCCTCAGCCAGCTCGAACGCGCGCCCCCCACCCGTCCTCTCCCCCTGCGCCCAGGCCTTTCACGGGGAGACACAACAGCCCCTTTGCCCCAGTGACAAATGACCTTGAAATGAAGGCACAGGTTGACGACAGAAGCCAAATTTACAGCAGGAGCAAAGCCACTCCAATCCCGAGGGAACAATAAAGGCTACTGGGATATGTGCTAACATTTGGGGTTTCTCTGGGGACTTGACAATACATGGACAGAACACGGCCGTGAGGAGGAGCCCGGGGCCTCCCGGAGAGGGGCCGTCCCCGGTGTCCAATGCACCGGAAGTCACGCCCCCGCAGAAACCCCCAAAACGTGCCGCCCTCACAACGGACTCCTAAGGATGGGCAGGAGCACACTGCCCTCCGGAGTCCAGGGATGATGGTTTCTGATTTGGATATGTCCAAATGTTAACAATGCAAAGCATCCAGTTCTTAAGAGGGAATACTTTGGAGGTGAACTGGGCGTGAACTGGGTTATAAATGCTTTATCCTGTGTCCTTAACAATCTGGGCGTCCACGGGTCTGGCTTGTGGTTAGTGCCGTTAGCGAGGAGGCAGGCTCTGCATGTGGAGGGCGTCATAGGTGTCCTTGGTGGCCGTGCTAAGCCCCTGGTGAAAGCAAATCAGAAAAGAAAAATGGGTCAGGAGTTCCGCATGGGCACAAACCTACCTAGAGGTCAACGAGGAGAAGGAGCCCCTCGTGCCTCCCAGAGGGCTGCAGGAGAGACGCACTCTCTGCCCTGTGCTTGGGCCTAGAAGAACTTTCTGTTGGACCCAAGAGGAAGGGGAGCACCCCCATCCCTGAACTCTGAGCTGGAGTCAAGTTTGCTCCAGAGAGTTTGCTGTCCCTCATACCTGGGCCTCCAGGAAGCCAGGACTTGTCACGGGGAGAGAGTGGCCCCCTGACCTCAGCCCTCTCCCCCCAGCCTCCTTCCCATGTCACCCTACTACATTTATGTTATTTGTCGGGGGCGGGGGGGGGGGCAGGCAAGCTGGTCCCAATCTCACTGGAACAGCTCTCCCTGGTCCAGAAGACAGATCAAAGCTGCCACACTCAGGAAGATTCTGAGGGCCCTTTGACATCATTCTAAACTCAGGCAAGCTGGGTGGTCTGACACGTTGGAGTCACTCGAGCAAGCTCTGAAGAGCCCAGGGGAGCCAGAAGTAGCCAAATAAGAACCTGATGGGGATTATATTTTAGAGAAGTAGGCTGGGTATCCTTGGTTTGCATAATTTTTCACACTGATTTACATAAACCAGGCACCCGACTGTAACATCTTCTTTTTAAGGTTATTATTTCTCTTTATTTTTTTCCCCCTTCAGTTTTCCCACCCATCTTATTAGGTCTGAGGATACAAGGCAGAGCAAGGCTTCTTTCAAGGGCCCAGAGCAGTGGGGGAAGAGGCAGGTGTCTTCTGCCTACATCGGCCCTCTGGGCAGCTGCTGCTTTTCTGTGGCCGGTGCCTCCCATGGTCTCCTAGTTGGAACCAAGTCATATGCTTGGATGGCTGAATCTCAGCCATGCCCCAGGGCCTTCCGGGCAGATGTGGCACTGAGACGTGAATTGGGACCTGTGGTTTTTGCCCTGGCCAGCTGATGGCAAGAGCTGGGTGTCACCAAACAAACGAAAGAGGGGAGTCTAGACTTGCCCCTGATTAGACAGCACCAGGCAGGAAGGGGGTGCCCGCGGCACAGACCAGAGGCAGCTTACCTGGTAAAGGCCATCATGCCCCTTCCCTCTCCGACGCTGGTTCTGTGAGAAGGAACCAAATGAGCAGACAGTCAATCATCAGCAGCCTCCTACTCAGGCCCCAACTCTCAGGGCCCCCAGAGAGTCAGAGGTGACTGACTGTTTCGTAGGCAGGGGGGAGAAGGGTCAGGCGACTGGTCAGACCTCACTCGGCAGGTAAGGTGAGGACTGGCTTCAATGGGGCCCAGGTTTGCTGGTCCCCACTCACGTGCTCAGAGACATCAGAGTCCTAGAATCCGGGCTGCATGGGAGCTGGCCATGTTGCCTGACGCTTGGAATAAATGGGCGTCCCTGCCACTCACAGAGTTCCTGGCTACGCTTCAGTGCTCACTGGGAGTGACAACTACGCAATGGGAACAGCTCTGGCTGCAGAGTCCCCTCACAGCTGGGCTCCCCTAGTTACTAGCTAAGCGACCTCGGGCAAGTCGTTTCACCTCCCGTGCCTTGCAGGGCACACATTTCTCACTGGGTTATTGTGGGGATCACGTGAGACCACCTACCTGGTAAAGCACTGACCAGACCTGCTTTGGGGACACGTGACCTACGCAGCACCTACTCGGGAGGGGTCAGCACTCCGCTCTCATCATTCAGAAATTCTTAATCTTTTAGAAATAAGGGGCCCTGCGTTTTCATTTTGCCCTGAGTCCCAGAGTCCTAAGTTCTGAACCCAGCGTGGCACACAGTAAGCACTTGGTGATTACTGATGGTGACAGATTCGCCTTGCTCTTTACAAGCTTAGTGCGCCTTGGGATCTAGACTTGGTTCCTGAAAGAACATCACCTTCCCCCACTGCCTTTAGGTGCTGTTGAGTGGGGAAGAGCTGGGTTACACTTTGCTCCTGACAGCTACCACAAGGCATTCTGTTGGTGATACTCGGACGGAGGCCTACAGCAGGGACCTCTGGAAGGTGAGGAGGGACTCCCTCCCTCCCTGGGGGCCTCTCCACCCTGAGCCAAACCTTGGGAATCAGCACTCACCTCGCCTTTTATCCCAATCTCACTGTAGGCCTCCGCCATCTTGTCTTTCTGCAGCGCCTGGAAAAAGCAGAGGGCGTGGGACACTGAATTTACTAACTAGTGCAGAAAACAGTGGGCTTCTGCACAAGAGGAAGCCTCTCAGCTTCCTACCTGGCAGGGAGCTCCCACAGTCAAAGCTCCGGTCCTTATTCTCACAAGCCTCTCTGGCCACAGCCAGCTCCTCACCTTTGGGAACATTCTTCTCAGCAGGCAGTGGGAGAATCAGGCTCCCCGCTGAGCAGGGAGCCCGACGTGGAACTGAGTCCCGGGACCCCCGGGCCCTGGCATCACGACCCAAGCGGAAGGCAGACACTTAACCATCTGAGCCACCAGGCACCCCCTTTGGGACATTCTCTGAGCGGCCAGCCCTTTTGCACTGAACTGAGAAGCTCAACCTAGATTTGAAGATGAAATGTGGAGTTCTAGCCGAAGCACGTGAACGGGGACAGTGTAAGGGCTCACCTGGAGTCGCCAGCACCATCTATTTGAGCTACGTGTCTCTTTATATGTCCAAGGCCATGGGCCGTGCCTCCCCCATATGCAGGAAGGACAAAGAGGTGCCTCTCCTCCCAGGAGGTTACCTGCAACTGTCCCCTTCAGGGCAGCCCCAGATCAACAGCCTGAAAACCACAATCAGATCCACACCCAGGTGGCGAGCTGACCTTCCAACAAGAGGTGACACTCAGGAACAGACTCTGGCCTCTGGGAGCAGAAGCCCCTCCGAGGGGCTTGCCCCCCCCCCCGCTTCTTGCCCAGCCCGACCTTGCTGCCCCCCAGCACCACCACCAGCAGATCCAGGTATGGGAGGGGAGAAGGCAAAGGAAGGGGGTGCCCTTTGAACATCCAGTCCCTGCAGGCAGCAAGCAGGTGAGTCCCGTGGCACAGGAAGGTGAAGGTCAAGTGAGACAAAGACACAGGGCAGGGAGCAGTGCCTCCACCCAGAGCCTCCCTCCAACGTCCACCTGTACTCACATTGTACACGACTTCCTGAGGATTCCTCTTCCTCTGCTGGGAAAGATGAGGGGCAGGTTAGGGGTGGAGAGATGGGGCTCCAGGCCAGGACAGTAGTAGCCCCCTTCCTGCCACCTCCTTGTACCCTGGGCCACCCCTGCCTGCCCCCCGTCCCCGGCCCTGCTCCCTCCTACAGCCCTGCCCCCGCCACCCCTACCCTCACAGCTCTACTGAGGCTCCTACTTCTTAGCACACACGCACGTGCTCCTGGGCACACTGGCTTCACAACCACCACCACCACCACCACCCCCTAGCCCTGAGGGCCTCCTCAGCCCAGTCTTGTTCAGGGTTGGCCTCGGGGGTTTCTCGTGTCCCCTTGCAGACACAGTGCCAAACATGTCACAACTGGCTTCAAACAAAAGGTGCCAAGTACCCTCAATTAGAGCAGGGCCAGTCACTGCCCAGCAAGCCCTAGTGACCCCCAACTCCCCCTTCACCCCTCCTCATCTAAGTAAAAAGAGGAGAGGCGAGCTGAGGCTGGACGGCAGGGACCAAGGAAACTGCCAGTGTCTCCTCCCCGCCTGTTGGCTCTAGCAACAACATGCCCGGCACAGGGCGGGGCTGGGGGGACAGGAGTGGCCAGAAACATCAAGGGCCACGGGGCACTGTCAGCAGCAGTGTCCTAAAACCTGGGCAGCCTGGGCTTTGGGGCTGAACCCTGCTTTTTTTTTTTTAAGGTTTTATTTATTTAATTGAGAGAGGTGGAGAGAACATGAGTGGGGGAAGGGCAGAGGGGGAGGGAGAGGGAGGAGCAGACTCCCCACTTACTGGGGACCCCAACTACGGGCTCCATCCCAGGACCCCGAGATCATGACCTGAACCAAAGTCAGATGCTTAACTGCCTGAGCTGCCCAGGCCCCCCTGAACCCTGTTTATAAGAGGACCCTGCCCTGGCCTCATCCAGCCTCCCCTCCCCCCAGGGTGCAGAGTTCACAGGCAAGAGAACAGAGCCACTAGGAGCCTGGAGCCGGACCTTGCTCCAAGGGAGCCCAGAATTCCATGTCCAACGGCCTTGGGCCCTTCCTGCATGGACCTCTCCACCAGATCTGTCCTTTTGGGGGCCTGCATCTCAGGGTGGCCAAGCAGGTTAAGGGGAGGTGGGTGGTGCTTGGTTGCAAGGGCCAAGTGCCATGTTCCCGTGTGGGAGGTCCATCGTGATGCCGAATGGAGTCCCGGGAAGGAAGAGGAGGGGGTGGAAGCAGCTGGGGCTCTGGCTGTCCTGGGGCCCCAGGCCCCTAGGGTGTTAGGACGGACTGTGCTGATAGAGTGGAGGCCTCTCCTGTCTGTCCTCAGCACGCCCGCTGGCACACTCACACTCACTCACACTCACAGGCAGACAGAGGAATACCCTACCTGTTTTCCTCCCATCTCAGGGTCCAGGCCTCGTCTCTTGTCCAAAACCTCATACTCCTCTCTTCCTCTTAAATTGAGCTCCTACAACAGACAGGAAAGCCTCAGAGCCAGGAACGACACCCTCAGGAGGACTGGACCCCTGGACGGGGAGTCCCCTCTGGGTGGCGGCTCTCACAGAAAGGAGCAGGGACTGCGGTCTGGGTGAAAGCTGGGGACCAGCTGGGGACCAGCCTCTCACAGGGCATCTGCGAGAACATACAGCACCCTGGCTCGTGTGCGTGTGGTGCGTGTGTGTGTGCGCGCGTGTGCGTGTGTGAACGGATCCGACCCAGGTCCACTGCACAGGGAGAGGGAATCTGCTCCCCGCTACCCTGGAGGCCGACTGACCCCCTCCCCGCCTGCAGGGGCCCCGCCAGCCACGGACAGGAGGGTTGGGGGGCTCCGAGCCGGGCGCCGCGCATCGGCTGCAGGACGCGCAGGCTCGCAGCCCCCGCGTGGCCCCGACGGTTCCTGCGCCGCGGGCGGACTAGAAAACCCGGGGGGTGGGACAAGGCGGACTTACGTTGTAGAGCTGGTTGGGGCCCTGCGGGGCCTCGGGGGCGGCCGCTCTCCCGCAGAACTGGAACTGGGAGAGAGGGTGGCCGGGTTAGAGCCCCGCTCCCTGCCTGGTTGCTGCGCGGTGCTGCCCCCCGTTCCCCCCCGCCACGGGCGACTCCAAGGTGGGCGGTGGCTGCACGGGGCCCCCACTCCTCTCGCGACCTCGTGCATCGCCGCGTCGCTCCAGCTTAGTGTCCTTGAGCCTCGCCCTCGGCGCTGTTCCCGCCCCCCGAGGGAGAGAAAACGGCAAGATCCTACGGGGGCACAGCCCTGGAAGCCCCCCGAAAGGCCTTCTAGGACAGCTGTGCTCACACTTTTATTTTGGTTTTTTAAGATTTTATTTACTTGACAGACAGAGATCACAAGCAGGCAGAGAGGCCGGCAGAGAGAGAGAGAGGGAAGCAGGCTCCCTGCCGAGCAGAGAGCCCGATGCGGGGCTCGATCCCAGGACCCTGAGACCATGACCTGAGCTGAAGTCAGCGGCTCAACCCACTGAGCCACCCAGGCGCCCTAGGCGCCTCCCCACCACCACCACCACCACCACCACCACCACCACCACCACCACCACCACCACCCCCCCCCCCCGCTCACAATTTTAAAAAGAAAATGAGTAGGTAAGACTCTTCTACAAATGAAGACTTGCCGAAGTCTGCCGTCCTAAAGGGCAGTAGGCGCGAGGACCCAAGTGGTCGCAGGGACTGAGTTACGTCCCACCCGCGGCGGGCACCGCGGCACACCAGTCCAGCCCTTTCAAGAAATCCAGGCTCTGTAGGCACCAGCTGAAAACCCATGCTCTGGGCCCCCCTCACATGCACTCACAGGGACCCCGAGGGACAGGTTGCTTCCACCTCCATCAGCGGTGGGTCAGCAGAGCCTGGGAACACACATGGGTGCCCCACCTCCGGCTCTCGGTTGTCTGAGACATAAGCCCTTTTCCTGCTAGCAGTAGCCCTGCCCTGGGATGCTCTGATGTTTGCTCATCTGTATGGCTCCTCAGGAGGACGCCCAGCTTCCCACTCGCCCCCCACGCCACTGCAGGGCTGTGGCAGACACCACCCCGCCCCCTTCCCCCACCACCCAAACTGCAACCTTGGCTGCTCCCTGCTTTGCCATGGACACCAAGCTCCAGGCCCTAACCGTGCTTGAGACTTGCCAACACTAAGGCCCTTCTGAACATGCACCAAGCAGGGGAGCCCACGCCTTCTCCCCAAGGCCCATGGTACCCACCTTTGCTCTCAGGAACAGGGCAGTGATAATGACACCATAGATGAGGAGGATTCCATCCAGCAGGTAGCACAGTTTGGGGTCCAGCAGGCCGAAGCTCTGTGCCCCTGTGCCAAGAGATAAGACTGATCAGCCAGGCCCAGGGTGACAGCACACATGCCCACCATCTCAAGGTGGCCCCAGGACTGACTAGGCCAGGAAATCCTGGCAAGTGGGGCAACTAGATCCATTCTCTACCCCTTCTAACCACAACTTTCCTCCCGTACCCTTGGACCAGCTCTGGGGAAAACCCAGCCTCCGCTAACAGCCAGACGTGATGCTTGGTGGGGCCTCAGGTCCTGGGAAGACTGGAAAGAAACAGAAACTAGGTGGAAGGTGAAGCTGCCCAGTGCACACAGGATGGTGCCTTGGGCCCACTGGAGCCCAGCTGTGTGCGACCTCCCCCATGAACCATGCCCTGATAAAATGCCCATGTCTGGATGAATGACCCCACCTGAATTAGGGTATGTAGCTCCCTAAGGCCCACTCGCAGGCAGAGAACAGGACTTGATGTTTGAATAATATCAGTAATTAGGACTGTGAGAATTTGGGTTAACTCTCCCCCCTTGACTCGCAGTTTCCTCAGTGCCAGGCGCTGAGCAGGGTCTCCCGCTCAGGGCGGTGGGGGTGTGGGGCTGGGTCCCAAGGGGTCTCGTGAGCCATAGACAAAGGTGTATTTGGGGAGCCTCTCCCCGCCCGAACCTGGCAGTCTCCCTGCTTACTGGTCTCAGCCCCTTGGGCTCAGCTTCATCTGTCCCTGCCCCTTCCCTCCCCTCCTGCACTTAAAATCCCTGGGACACACTTTGCTCTTCCAGACTCTGCCTCTGTGCCTTTGCATGCCCTGTTCCCTCTACATATTCTCTCCCTCTCTGTCCCTGCAACCCTGCCATCTGGTAAAGTCTGACGCATCCTACAAAATGTAGCTCAGAACTCCATCTAGCTTGCTCCAGCCCAGTTTGCAGATGAACCCCGAGTCCTCACAGCCATATTAACCCTTGTCAAACCGGCAGTGCACATCTAGCAGGTGCTGGCATTACTGTACAAAGGGAGCAGGGAAGGCCGTATGGTAAATGTTCTGGTTAAATCGGAGCGTGTTTGTTTGAAAGCTCAGGGCACTGCGAGTGAGAAGGCGTGGACTTTAGATTGTCCTTCCTGCTGGGGATGTGTGCCGCAGCTCAGCAGCTCAGCCTGCAAACCGTCCTAGCACCGGCCTCCGCCGAGCGAGCGGGGGGGGGGGGGGGGGGGGGGGGGGGGGGGGGGCGCAGTGGCGGCGTCTCCCAAGGCCAGGGTGCCCCCTGGTGGCCACCTGCAGCCCTCCGCCGCGGCTGTGGGAGTGGAGGCCGCGCGTCCGTGGGTTGACTCAGGGCAAAGTATTCACCCTCTATCAGTGGCCTCTTCCACTAAAAAGGGTGAGAACTAACGTTTCTTCAGTGTTTACTATGTGCCAGACACCCCTCTAATGGAATAACTTACCAGATCCTCCCAACAGCCCCGCATAGAAACACAGAGGACTCCCCCTAGCCAGCAGCAAGCCAGAGGCTGAGCCCAGGACTCTGGCAGGGACTCGCATCACTTTCCTGCCCTGGGCCCCGCTCCGCCCACCCTTCTCCAGGAGCAGCCTTTGGGCATCTACTCCCCCCCCCCACCTGCCCTATGGGAGCAGGTGATCCCAGGCTGCCCCCGGGATCCACCTCCAACGCCCCTGAATCCCAATCTCAAACCTTTTACTCCCACCCTGATTCAGGACCTCTCGGGGCCCTGGTGGCTGATCTCTTTGTAAGCTTCCGGCCACCAGCCTAGGCCCAGCTGCCCCATGCCTCCCCCACACCGCCTCTTCTGCTGCACTTTGAGCTCCCCAGGACTTTCCCACCCACTTCGAGCTCCCTCCTCTCCCAGCTCCCATTGCTAGCTGGCCCCCTTCGCTCAGTGGTGAGACTTATCCCCCCACCTTCGCCCCTGGAGATTCAATAGCTGATTCCAACCCTCCCAAAGCACCCCACACGCATAACTCCCAGATTCCGAGCTTCCCCTCCTCCTAGGCTGTCCGGGCTGGAGGGCTGGAGACCAGTGGCTGAGCTTTGAGCACAGGGTGCCTGGGAGCCCTTCATTAGATTTCCTGGGTTTTCAGCAAAGATGCAAAGTTGGCCTGCCCTGGGGCCCTGAGGCAGAGCCACAGGACCCCCACTGACCACAGGTAAGGGTCCAAACCCCCTGGGAGGCAGGCCACCACCACCCCCCACCCCTGCCCCGAGAAAGGCCACCGACGCTGGGGTGATTTTTTTTCTTTTAGGAATGGAGAAGAGGTGTCAGCAGCAATTTATTGGGGTGGTTGAGATTCAGAAAAAAGGCTGGGAGAAAATCACTCAGCTGCCTGTCACATAAAATGAGGACAGAAAAATTACTGGACAGTAAATTTAGAACAAATGAGAAGAAATATTTCTTCATGTTGTGCAGAGCCAGCGCGGTGCGGGAGGAGACTGGTTACCTCCCCCAGAGATAAGTAACAGGGACAGGTTTTCTTTCTTTCTCTTTAAAGAGCAACATGATTTTATGGCCCATGACAAGTCGGCTGTGTGTGGTTTGGCGGAGGAGAGGATATTAACCGCAACATATTTCCTGGGGTAGGGATCCGCCATCCACCCAAGCCAGCTATGCTTGTGCTGGGAGCCATGGGCCTGCGGAAGGCAGTGGTCACACGGAAGTTCCACAGGGACCCAGGACCTGATTCAATGCGGTAACTGATTAACTACTTCTTGGGCACCTGCTCAGTGCCAGGGAATGCTGGAAGAGAAGGAGCCCTGGAGCTGGATTCTAGCCCCTCCCTTGCCGCCAAGTAGCTGTGTGGTCTTGGACAAGTCACCTCACCTCTCTGGGCCTCCGTTTCTTCATCTGTAAAATGGTTGGTAATCAGATCTACCTTAAGGGTGTGGTGAAAATAAAATAAAAAAATATATTGGTAGATGTTTTTTGTCCATTTCTTCCAGAAGAACAGTGATGTCCAAGAGGTGGGTAAGGTCTTCTGAGTCCCTGCCTTCGTGGGGCTAAGGCCATAGCTTCCACTGGGTTGAGGGGCTTCCCTCAAACAGCAGAGAGTTTTCTAGGACGCCCCCTCAAAGGCATGAGGCAGAGACACTGGCTCCCTGGTTCCAGCTTCTTCCCTGCACCCTCATCGCCAGGGCAGAGAGCTGTTTGCCCCTTCCCTGAGCCCCTCGCACACCTTCTCCAATCCTCATGACATCCGGTCGCGAAGGAAGGTGAGTATTTCACCTGGGGGGTGGTGGCTGCTTTTCTCTACAGCTACGATTGTTTTCTCTCACGATTCCTGGCCTCTGCCCCAGGCCCACAGCACCCAGGAGAAACCAGGGTCTGAGCAAGGGCCCAGAAACGGACTGAGGGTCTTGCTCAGACTCTCCATCGTGGCTGCCCGCCCCCATCTCCCCCTGCTTCTCATTGACTAGTTCTTGGCTGGAGCCTCGGCCAGGGGGTCTCCAGGGTTGAGATTTGGGAAGGGGCAGCATCACATAGGTGCAGCCTCGCACACACATACCCTACAAGAAAGTCACGTCTCACAGACCGGCGTGGAGAATGAAATGAAGGCCTCAGTCCTTATATGCTGTGTTTTCTGTGAAATTCCCAACTGTGCGCTCCTCGACTTCCTTAAGCTCAGCTCCCTCATCTGGAAGATGGAGCTAACACTGTGCCTCACTAGGCGATAGGGAGGACTGCAGGCGCCCAACCCCATGCGTCACGAGGGCTCCAGGTCAGCTGTTGTTGTCACCCTAATTGTCCCCCCAACCCCAAATCACCACCAACACGTTTTTCTTTTTCTTTCTTTCTTTCTTTTTTTTTTTTTTTTAGCAAGAAAGGGTCAAATTTCATAAAGACCTTTTCAACTAGGTAGGACGAGAGACGCTGATGTGTGTAACTTCTGGGTGTTCGAAGCCGCACGGCTAACCAGATCCTGCCCTCACCGTTAAACTGGGGGGCATTTGATGAGGGGGAGGTATTCTGAGCAGTCACATGATTTCCCATTTAGCAAATGCTGCCTTCCTATCAGAGTTGTGTTGACGAGAGCAAAGACAGCCTAACAATAGCCTCCCAGCGCAGGCCCAGACGTGATGGCCACCAGGGGGAAGGCGACAAGCCCTATTTGCAAAGCAGGAGAGCTGGGGTACGATCTGACCCCCTGAGCCTTTTTTCCATCGAACCCGGACCTCCACAGGCCATTCTCTGGCCCCCTGCCCAAGACACACTCAGCAAATCTGGAAAATAAGGAGACCCTATTTTCCAGGCCTAACGGGGGACCCGCACGCCAGACCCTTGCGCCTGGACAGACATACGGCAAATGTGGAAACTGAAGTCCAGGTGGGCTGCAGACGTGGGGAGCACATCTAGGTGTTAGTTAGGCAAGCTCCCAGATGATCAGGCTGCCTGGGTGCCAGGCTGATGGCGGGCAGTGAGGTTTTAGGGGATTCTAGGTATTCTGGGCAAAACACAAGCACGAGGACACCTGGCAGAAAAACAAGCCAAAGCCTTGGAAGAGACCGCCTTGCTCACTCACGTAGTCCCAGTACTGGACACAGGATTAGAACGCTGGGGGAGGTGGGGGCGAGAGGGGGAGCCTGGCCCGGAGCCTGACCTTGTTCACGGCCAGGAGGTTACTGCCCAGATGCTTACGACAATCCCCATCACCAACACGGTGTAGCTCAGCACCGCCAGGGCCCCGCTGAAGTGGGAAGCCCGACGCTCGTCCCTCCCCTCCAACAGAGCTGACCCTGGGATGCATGCACAGGACTGTGGTGGGCGGCCAGCATGTGGGACGTTGTCAGTCACCATCTGCAGAGTTTTCCTTCTCTTCACAGGGCTCTTCATATCCTGCTGGTAGGATATGAAACCTGCTGATCTCACCTGGAGGGAAAACCTTTATGCCACCCCAGGTCCCCACGGCCAGGACAGTCTTGGGGAAGGGGGGCAGGGTGAGGGGTCTCAGTAGAGGGAGGGCCTCCCTCCCCAGCACATGGTCCTAGTGGGGGGCGGGGGCGGGCCTCAGGCTCAGGATCCTGCATGAACAGCCTTCCTTAGAGTCCCAGCTCCTGCTCATGCCCAGTGCGACGGAAACCACGTCCCGGACAAGCGCCTCGATGACCTGGTGTTGTCTCAGGCTCCCGCCCTGACACGCACAGTCTTCCCGTGGCCACGTGCAGTGAGTGCACGATGTACCCTGGGCTCTGGCCTCCAGTCCCCACCTAGCCCCAGATGCTGCCCACCCCCCGACGACCCCCCCACCCCACCCTGCTTCATGGAAGCTCAGGGAGCACCTTCCTGCTCTGAAGACCCCCACCCGTCGTGCCACAATGTTTTTTACTTGAAGCCCAATAAGCCGGAGTCCGCCTGCCCCACGGTACCTGGAACAGGCTACGTGAGACGCCCAGAGGAGACTCCATGGCAACGGAGAGGGATCACAGAGTCTCTGTACCCACAGCCCACGGCATCTAAAAACGTTATGAGTCTCATTAGTGAGCGCGAGCCCAGCCGGCTCTCTACACCCTGTTGTCTCTACAAAAGCTGCCAGTTCAGGAAGTTTCCTGGCACTGACCATTCACAGGAATATTGCGGGGGGGTGGGGGGGGGCAGAGGGCAGCCTGGAGGAGGCACTTGCCCTTACAGAGTCTCATTTCTTTGGATGAGCTATGTTTGAATTGTATTGTGTCCCAGTCGGACCATGAGCTTCTGAGAACAGGAAAAGCAGGTCTCAGTCCGCCTGGCTTGGCCACGAGAAGCTGAGAGCACACACTCCTGCTGGCCGCCCCCTGCCAACTTCCTCTTCTCACCACCCCCCCCCCGACCCCGTTTGGGAGCAGAGGGACTGCCAGCTCCTCTTCCAACTGGTAAGGGTCCCTCGCACTTGAACCCCAATTTGTATATTTTTTAAAAGATTTTATTTATTTGAGAGAGAGCATGAGAGGGGAGAAGGTCAGAGGGAGAAGCAGACCCCTGTGGAGCTGGGAGCCCCATGCGGGACACGGTTCCAGGACTCAGGGATCATGACCCGAGCCCAGACAGTGGCCTAAGCAACTGAGCCACCCAGGCGGCCGCCGATCTGTACTTTTAAAATTGCTTCCTGTGCCCGATGGAGCTCGATTCTGTGAGATGCAGAATGTCGCCAGGGCTCTCTTATGGGGCCTACGCCACTCGGGTATAACCGAGACCGGAGGAGAAAAGAAACTTCCTCAGAGCTGGGTGGGGTTCCTGGGACTTTTCCTGCCTCTCTGCCTGGGGGTGGGGCGGGGCGAGGGCCTCACCTGTGCGTGCAGGACCCAGACTTCTCACCTAGCCCTGAACTCACACACCTCACTGTTTGCCAGGTTTTCGCAGGTGGTCCCAGCAGCTTAGGGGCGTTTCGTGTCTGGTGCCCTCGCCCCAGCAAGCCCTGGAAAGCACAAGTGATACATTTTGGTTTCACTTGCTTATTTCCCCTCCCCACGAGGCCACGTGAGAAGAGGAAAGATCATAGGCCTTGGAGCCAGAAAGACGAAGATTCCAGTGCTGAATCGGCCTCCTCCTGGCTCTGTGTTGGGGGGCTGCTTTCCTGACCTCTCTGAACTTCAGTTCCCGCACCTGCCAGAGGGCTGGGAAGACTGACCTGCCGGGTAGTAATGCAGGTGCACGGAGATAAGGGGCGCTGAGCCACGGTCTCGGGGGTCTTCTCCGCTACCACAGAGGCCTTGTAGGGCCAAGCAGCCGCAGGAGTGGACCAGGCCTCCCTACCTCTCACTCCTGCCACGGCGGGGGACAGACCTGCTCGGCTCCCCTGCTCACCATGAAGACACCCGCCTTTCAAGTGTATGAGGATAAAATCAAACAAAGATCTATGAAGTGCTCGGAAGCTCAAGACAGGGGGTCGTTTCTGAGCTCTCCTGGCCTCGGGAAAGGATAACCACGTAACTCTCACCTGCACTCAGTGTAGACTTGCCCTCATGTTCTGATTGAATTCTGATTGGATTCTGATTGAATCCTCAGAACAGCTCTTTAGCGCATGGGCAGAATTACTACCGACTCTATCCTGCGGACAAGGAAGATGAAGCAGTAAAGTTCCCACGTGCGTCTGACGTGAATTCCCTTCCTTGTCTTTCCACTTTATCCTGGCGCTTCTGGAATTCAAGTTCTCCAGGAGGCCTCCCACCTTCTGTAGGCATTTCTCCTCTGATACCCTCAGCCTCTGCTTGAACACCCTGGGTGACAGGGCGCTCACCACGCAGCGGTCACTGGTGGAGAGCTCACATTTTCAGAGTTGTTCAAAAACAGCTTTGGTCCTAGCTCTGCTTTCAGAAGCCCAAAGAGCACAGACTGTCCCGCTCCTATAAGGCAGCCTTTGAAATCTCACCCGTGTCCAGCTGGTCTCCCCCTCAACAGGAAACACTTGGGCACCACAGCAAAAACCAGTCCTTCGAAGGTAGAGGGCTTGAGCACAAGTCTTGGCTCTGGCGCATCTGTGTCACTAACGGAATCATGTCACAGCTACCTCACCGGGTAAGCTCTCAGTACAAAGGCACTTGTGGCACCAATATTCCTCATAAAGACCACAGTGCAGGTAAGATCAGCCGGGTTCCGAGCCGCCTGACCCAGCCTCCTGCAGCCTGAACCTTGAGCCCCAGGCCCTGCTGCAGCCTAGCCTCACTCCCAGGGCCCGACCCGGCTGGAGATGACATTGCAGGCTGAGAATTTAGAAAACAGGAAGTCATGTGTGTTCAGGAAGGCTGTGGCAGCAGTCTGGGGGTGCCTGTGCTGGGGGTGGTGCCCAGCTCATTGACCACAGCCCCAGAGGCAGCCAGACCTCCCCTGCGAGGGGTTTGCTCCCATTCATGGAGCAACTAACTTTCACCGCTGTAGGAAAGATAGACACCCTGAGCAGTGACGACCACCACTGGTTGAAGCAGCTGGGAGCTTTCTCACTCAGTCCTGACAGTAACGGTGACTTTACAACGAGGCTCAGAGGGGTTCACGACATGCCGAAGGTCGAGGTCTGGGGTTGAGCTCAGGCCTGTCTAGAGCTGTAGTCCAGATACCATCTCGCCCACCATTTGGACCACGTACTGACCTTGGGCCCTTCCTGGTCCTCAGGGCCAGGGAGACGGGTTCCCTTCAAGGCTGTGGACGGACTCGTACCTTCTCTGAGACTCACACCCCACCCCATTAGCAGGCGTGTTTCTGACCCCACACTTGGCTTTCTTTCTTTGAGGCAGCCGGACACCGCGAGGCCTTCAGCGTTAACAGGGGCAGAAGGCGGCCGCTAGATGTGCGGCGGTGTGGGCCGGTGCCTTAGAGGCTGACCAGCCCGGAGCCAGCCTTGATCTGCAGAATGAGTTTGCGTAACATATTGGTACCACATAGCTTCTTGCTACTCGCTTGACTTTGGCACAGTCCCCGCAAGCCCCCTGCCCCTCAGACGCTGGATTTCATTGTGAAGTGAATGTCCGCTCCTCACTACCTACAGATTTTATAACCCCACAGGCAAGGGATTCCAAGGCACGGGGGGGGGGGGGGGGGGGGGGGGGGGGGGGGAGGGAGTTTGATTTCTTAGAAGTAAGGGGATTCTGGAAGAATATTTCCCTGTTTGTATTACTTATGACTTTCATTACATTTGTTATGATTCGTGCAATAGTTTTTAAAATTTATCTACAATCACTTTTCATTTTCAAGTAAATCAACTCATTATGAAAGTGCAGGAAAGTACAAGATAATCAGAATCACCCTTAATTTAAACACAACCACTCTTCCCTGGATGGCAGATTACCTTCCAAGGTGTTCATTATTTATACATGATAATTATTCTACGCAAAAACGTTTTCCCTGAAAATTTTTTCCTGTTAGTATTATAATTTAACATTATATTTTCATGTTATTTCACATATCTATTTTTCATGTTTCCTGCTACTTCACAGGTCTACTGAATTGCCTTTTTAATGGTTGCACAACAATTCCTCCAGTAGTTACTTACTATTTCTGCATTGGAGGTGGTTTGTTTTCACTTTTTCACCACTGTAAAGGACTCTGTGATGAACAGCTTCATTCCTAAAGCTTTCTACGGGTTTAGAATTCAATCAACAAAATTTCGAAAAACGAAAGTTAAGACAACTCATCCAAGAGAAAAATCAGCAAGATATAAACAGACAGTCTTTAGAGAAGGAAAAACAAAACTGTTGAAATCTTATATAAAAAGACCCTCAGCCTCCCCGCTGGTTACTCACTCCTGAAAGTACAAAAGGACAGAGAGAGGGACCCCTGTTCACAGAATCAGAAGGCCTCAGTTGTAAGAATATGTGAAGGAAGCACCCCCTTTGGCAGAGGAAGAGACAGTGCAAAGGTCCTGTGGTAGATCTGGTGTCTCTGAACAGTAAGGAAGTAGACATGGCCAGGGTGGCATGAAAGAGGGAGCGTGCTAGAAGATGCGGTCAGAGGGTAAGAAGGTTGCGGCATTAGTTAGGACTCTCTTGGCCAGTGGACTTTACTCTGAATGAGATGGGGAGCAACTGCAGGGTTTTCCATGTTTATAACAAATGCACATTGTTTTCGTAATTTCAAGAATGTGAATAAAATTTAAAAGAAAAAATTAGCCAATTGGACTAAATCTGGTTCATGGTTGCCTTTACCCAGGCAGGCTTGTAGGACAGGCCTAAAATCCAGGCTCTGCCACCAGGATGCGGACTGCCCTAGAGCGACCATCTATAGTCTGTTCGCATTCACCTGAATATTATAATCTTCATCTCTTCCTGCCCTTGCCCCACAAGCGGAGCTCTGGTTTGCACAGTAAGTGGTTGATTTCTACCGAACGATGCAAATCCCTTCATCCTTGTGCTCTTTTATCATTCAGGAACACATATTCATCACCGAGCCCTTTGTGATGGGCTGAATTGTGTCCCCACCCCCCAAATGCAGATGTTGAAGTCCTAACACTTAGTGCCACAGGATGTGACTGTATTTCCAGAGAGGCCTTCACAGAGATAATTGGGTTAAAATGATGACCTCGGGTGGGTCCTGAGCCAACGTGACTGGTTGATCTGGGCCAATCTTCTTTGTTCCACTTTACAGATAAAGACACGGAAGGTCAGGGAGGTCCTGAGGCGCTTATGCAGCAGAGCCTGGATGACAGACCAGGTCTTGCCAAGCCTGTGTTCTTCCCCACACAGCACACAGCCCCCACATCACGCCCTTGAACATTAGCATTACTTAAATCTACTCTATTAAACTCCTTCATGTCAAAATTCCACGCACGATTTTACCATTTCTTTTTTCTTTATTTTTTTAAAAAAGATTTTATTTACTTGACAGAGAGAGAGTGCGCATAAGCATACGCAGAGGGAGCGGGAGAGGGAGACGCGAACTCCCTGCTGAGCAAGGGAATATGATGTGGAACTCAACCCCAGGACTGAGGGATCATGACCTGAGCTGAAGGCAGACATTTGACCGACTGAGCCACCCAGGCGGCCCAATTTTGCCATTTCTCTGAGACTTTAATTTATTCTGCAGATTAAATCTTCATGGTACATGTGCATAAACACACACACACACATACATGCACAGATGTTTATTACATAATTATCTGTGGAAGCAAAAAAAGAAAAAAGGAAACAACATAAACATCCACCAGCTGGGCACCTAATTAGTAAATGCTGGTGTATTGATATGTAGCAGCTTAAGAAACTAAAAATACAACAGACAGTTCTGTATCTGCAGCTATGGAAAGCTCTCCAAGATAATTAGGTGACAAAAGCCAGCTCTAGAATGGTATGCATAATATTTATATATGAAAAGGAAAAGATATATAGGCTGTGTATGTATAATAATATGGAAATGCCTATCTGGTTAGAGTTTTTGTTTGGGATGGTGAAAAAATTCTAGAAATGGAGAGTGGTAAACATGATTGCACAACAACTTTATGCCACTGAATTGCACACCTAAAAATGACTAAAAATGGCAAAATTATATTTTTGTATACTTTACCACAATAGAAATGTTTATTTATGTACGTCTATATCACTATTGATACTGACATCCACAGCTGGATGGCTACATACACAAAAAATGTTCTCCCACTCAATTCAAGAGGAGCCGGGAAAGCGGGAGGTCGGGAGAAGTTAACTTAATTTCCATGAATGACGTGAACACTTCAGTCACACTGAGCGTGTGTGGACAGTTCTAGGGTGGGACAGACTGGAGGCACAGGGGCCCTTCTATCCAGCAAAGCACCCTCAACTAGGCCGTAGCTCAGTGCATTTCTGGTGATGACTTACTGAGGGTTGGAAATATCTCCAATATATAGAAATTGTCACTATAATGGTGTTGGGGGGATACAGTTCCATTGCTGTATGAGCACGAAAACAATCACTGCTGGCAGACAGCCCGATTATTACTGGTGCTGTTATTCCCTGGAGAAGCAGGCATGAGAGGCCAAGTCCCGCCCTCCCTGCCCCATCACCCACCGGAGCACCGGTCCGGTCTGACCCTCAAGGGAGACGAACACATCTCTGGCCAGAGCACGCGGCCCTCCTTCGGGGAGCGGGCCATGCAGGAGGCCGAGAGGGTTTCTGGACAACCAGAGCGGGCCGAGCGGGCTGGGCAACCGAAGTAAGGCGCGAGGTGGAAGGGAGCGGGGGGCTGGGGTCGCGGCCTGGGGCTGGGGCGCGGCCTGTACCTGCAGCCGCACCAGTCCCCCGGAGCTGTTCTGCAGGCCCCAGGCCCCCGAAGGCACGACCCCAGGGCTCCCGCTGCACCCGGAGCAGAAACCTGCTTCCCTGAGGCCCCCTTCAGCCAGGGGGCTTCCTGAAACCCGGGCTACCCCTTGTCCCGCTCTGTGGGGGACCCTGCGCCTCCCGCTCTGCGGGACACTGCGGCAGGCCAGCCGCAAGCGCAGGAGGCGGCCGGGGGCAGCTTCCCACTGCGCCAAGCTTCCCGGAGGTCGGGGTCGGAGGAAATGCGACTTGGATTCTAAACGAGACACAGAGACCTCCGGGGACGGAGTTGACAGCCCCCTGGGATTTCAGAGGCGAGCCTGGCCCTCCCGGGGGTGGCCAGTGTCCCGCGGCGGCGGAGCCCCTCGCGGAAAGCGGAAGAAGAGAACGAGGGGCTCCGGCGGCTTCTCGGAGGCGGCCGCGCTCGCACTCGCTGTCCCCACCCGCGGCCGAGGCCCCCCGGGCGCGCTCGGCCTCTGCGCTCCAGGCACCCCCGAAGCCGGGCGCGCGCTAGACCCCAGCCCCGAAGTCCCCAACCCAATTCCTAAATAACAGCCTTGGGCTAGAGGGAGAGAAAGCCCGGGACGCGGGAAGGGGCGCGGGGCGCTTCCTCCGCACGCGGCCGGGCTCCCCGCCCCCCCCAGCCGTGCGGTTACCGCGAGCAGCGGCCCCGCCCCTCCTGCCCGCCCCGGCTCCTCCTCGAGGTTTCCTGTCGAGCTGCCATCCAGGGCCGGGGTTATCGCCCGTGATCTCCCGTCTCCGCTGCTCGCACTGCGGCGCCCGCCCCCATTGCGGTCCCGTCCCCCGGGCCGCGCCGCCCCAGCCCCCTGCGCGGGAGCTCTCGGCGCGGCGGGGGCGGGGTGCGGGGCTGGTTCCCAGGCGTCGGAGAGCGCTCCGGGGGGCTCCCCTGCGAGGCGGGGGTCGGCCTGGGGTGGGGTCGGCCGTCGGGGCAAGGCCTGGCCCGGGTTACCCCGGCGAATGCCCACACGGGTCCGCGCTGGTGCCCGACCTGCAGGCGCGAGACGCCGCCGCCCGTCGGGGCCGCCCCCCCCCCCACGCGCCTCGGAGCAGGGAGGAAGCGCGGGGGTCTCTGCTCTCCCACGGGGACTCCGCATGTCGTCAAGCTGCCACTCTGGGCGGCGACGGCGACTCTCCCATGGAGCCCCACCGGCATCAGTTTCCGGGCTTTCCTGGCGCCCCGCACCCCCCGCGGCAGCTGCGACGGGCCGGGCCCCGCGGCGGAGCTCGGAGGGGGCTCGCGGGGCTGCCCGGGTCCGGCGTGGCTGTCCCGCCCCGGCTGCAGCGAGGAGAGGAGGCGCGCGGGCGAGGCCGGGGCCACGCGGTTCCCGACGGCGGCGTGTTCTGCCTCTGACCCGAGCTGCCCCGTCGCACGACGACGAGGTCTTTAGGGAAACACAGATGCAGAGTTTTGACTTAGGAAGACCGAAGTCAGTCGAGCTAGTTCCTGGGCAAAGACGGGTTTCTCGGCCCCTCTTGGCTTGCTGCCACGTCCTCACCCGCGCTCCCCAGTTGGGTCTGGGGCCGTGTCAGGATCACCCCAAGCCCCTGAATTAAGAGCCCCTGGGCATGGGTGTGGGGGTCAGGGCTGTAACCTGCTCCCCCACGTTCTCGTGCGCGCCGTGCTTTGGGGACCCCTGCTCTCTGGGCTGTTTGGATCTGGAAGATTCTGCACCTGCAACTGCTCCCCCCCACCCCCGACTGCTCTCTGAGGGAGGGCGGCCCAGACCTCTCTGGGCAATCAGAGGGACCACATGTGGGCCGACGCGCACAAGCTCCCTCGCTTTTGTCAGAGAGACCCCCGAGGGAGCCAGACTTCCACGTCCCGATCCACGCTTCATGCCCCCACATTTATTCACGCCAATGTGTCATCTCATCGCCTCGCCGTGTTTAAAACACACCTACGAGGACCGGCCTGGGATTTCTTTTTCTCCTTCTGCCCTGCCTTCTTCACAGCCAGGTGTTTGCTGAGGACCAGCTTCCTGGGGGCCCCGCCGAAAAGACCTCATGGCCACCTGGTTTTGGGAGACTGGGGGCGGCTCGTGGTGTGAGATGCCGGCCTGGGCAGGTCCAGGAGCTGGGCTGGGGGTCTCATGATGCCTCAGCTTGCTGCGGGTGGTGTTCTGTGCTCCGGGAAGGGAGCCACAAGCTGCTCTGGGCCTTCAGGGACTCTGAGCTTTCCTGAGGACTGTGTTCATGGGGTGAGCCCCCCCCATTGCCTGCTTGAGTCCCTCTCCCAGGGTTAGTTGGTGACAGAGAACAAGTCCAATTTCCAAACATACCAACAAAGAAAGGAAGAACCAAGAAATGTTGCAGCCAAAATGGAGCTGGCATCTGGGCACTGATTTATCCTGGGCGGAGAAAGAGCAGAATGAGCCACCAAGCCCAGAAGGTGGGATGTGCCTGAGTGTGGGAATGGGCACAGTCTGACCTGCAAACGAGCGCTTGAGTTTTCCCAAACGTTGCCCAGGGCCCTCCATCCCGATGCCACCTTTCCCTGCCCACAGGTCATCCTCTCCAAGCCCTTCTCAGCCGTCACCTTCGTCCCTGGCTTCCTCCCACCAGGGCTCCAGCCCACACCAACTTGCACCAGTTATTTTTAGTGGGAAGAGCACTTCATTTGTTACCCTCATTGCTTCTAATGGATTCTTTCCTGCTCAACTAGATCGCAGGTTGCTCAAGGCCAAAGACCATGGCTTCTAGTTCTTTTGTTTCTGCTGCTGTAGGAAGCCCAGTGGTAGGCATTGCCAGACTCAGTAATTATGTAATCGCTTGGATAACTAAGACAACGATTGGTTGACTGACTAAGTAGTGGTCATCAATGCAACAACATGAATGAATTTTGCCCCTTACCCGTCCAAGAATCTGTGAGTTGGAAGACGTCTGAGAGCCCATTTTTCTAGTCACCTTGGCTAATGCTATCACCCAAAGTGCGTGTGTCCTTAGGGAAGTTACTTCACTCTGGTTTCCTTGCCTCTGAAATGAAGGTATGAATTTAACAATCTCTGTGGCTCTGTGATCAGTGCTCAAGCTAGTCATCAGGAAGAAAATGACTTAAAATTTCATAATGAGGAGCCATCACAAAGTGTCAGCCTCGCAGACATGCTGTCTACTTTCCCTACTGTCCCTCTGCGAGCGAGAGAGATGGGGAGTTTGCACCTCCTGAGCCCTGAGCCCTGGAGGGAGTAAGGTGGGCAGGGAGTTTTCTCATGGGCGGACCCCAGGTGAGCAGACACTCTGCCACGCCAGGCAGCATTTTGCTGACACCTGAACACAGGGCAGCCAAGGATCACCCGGAGAAGGGCTGCCAGCCTTCTGGAAGAGCCAGCACCTCCCCCACCTTCCAGTACACCTGTGTACTTGTCTCCAGCTTGGCAAACTTTTACTCATCATTCAAGGCCCCCCCTCAGGGGTTACCCCCCACTGGGAAAACTTCTCTGCTTGCTTCGGGCAGAACCGATCTCCCTTGAGTGGTACCTGCTTCTATTCTATTAGTCATGGGTGAAATTCACTATTAAACAGAATATAAGTTACATTTTCAAATAATACATTCAATATGTTTTCCTTCAACTTTCAGACACCGGTTCAGCTTTCAGAAGTATTTCTAAATGAAGGAAAGGGATCCAATCGTTAACCTCGTGAAAGAAAAAGTTACAGGGATTACAGAAGTTTTTCTATGTTTCCAGGCGGTAGTATATTTCTTGTCCTTTTTCACATTAACAATGGGACTCATCGCTTTAGACTTAGAAGGACTTTCTGATAAGGTGTCTAGGGGGTTGAAGAAAATCATATTGAGCATATTATTGGAAAATGTAGTTAATGTTCTGTTTAAAGATAAGTACTATTTAAAATGGCAATATTTCTGATGTTTCAGACACATTTCACTAATTACTCAACGACGGGTCTGTCTCCATTAAAAATTAAACTCCATAACATCTGGCATAGATTTCATTCTTCTTTGACTTTCCAGTCCTTGGCTTGCACCAGCATAAAGGAGATAATTACAAGGGTTTGTTGAATGAATAAATGATAAAGTCTGGTAGATTTTACTTGAATCCTACACTGAGGCTGAGCCCAGAGCGGGCTGCCTCCCTCATCCCTGTGTGTTCAGCTCTTTCTCCCTAATCCCTCCAAAAGTCTGACAAGAAGAAATAAGGTTAAGACTAACAGCTTTCTGTCTTTGATATTGAGGAATCCGGCCCTGTATGCAGGCAGAGACCAGAGCAAGACCACTTTCTCCCCCGGCTGGGCGGCTGACTGGCCTCGCAGCCTGGGACAAACTGTTTCTGAGCTCCTCTGGGTCTATGCTGAGGGCCCGAGCGCGGAGAAGGGCTGCCCGCTTTTCCAAGTCTCCTCTGTGGGTCTCTGGTGAGACGGCAGGGCCGCTGCTGCACGGAAGCCCTGCAAGAGTGGGAAGGCTTTCCTGGAGTGTGATTGTCTGTTTGGCAACCCTCCGTGTGCCCAGCAGCCCACGCCCCGCGAGCGCTCGCCTGTGACGTACTTCGTTTGCATGGATCAAAGGCCCCACAAAGCCAGCCGCCCCTGCAGCTGGGGAGGTGCTGGGGGATGTGGGCGGTGGTGGGCTGACAGCCTCTCCCAGGGGGGAGTTCACCCTGGGGCCTTCAAACAGGGCCCTGGGCCTTCCCCCTTCTGGGAGGGGAGATAGGATGGGGTGAGCCTTGGGCCTGTCACCTCCCCTCTTGCTCTCTCCGTTTCCTCATAGTCCAGTCCTTAGGACATCTCCCCAGGACCACCAGGGAACAGAGCTGACGGTGACACCTGCAGGACCCTCTCGTCATTCCTATTCGACTCAACTTCGAGATTACGGGTATAGACACAGATTCGGACTGACATGTTGCCCCCAAGCCTGGGCCTTAAGGACCTGGGGCCTGTTGCTTCTGCTGGATGGAGCTTTCTGGAGACAGCGAGTCACCCGTCCCCGGGCTGTGCGCCGCTCGGCTGCCGGCCTGCCGAGCTTAGGTTCAAGGTCACGCCGCACACGCAGCAGAGGGAATGGCAGTCCAGTCTGGACGTGACCTATGACCCGGGCCAGCAAGCCTGTCTCACCCCCCAGCCAAGCCAGGTGCAGACAGCGAACTCGGAAACCCGCGGTCACACTGGCCGCCCTTCAGAGGAGCGCCCCGGGATGTAGCCAATTAGCAGCGCTCGCTCCTGCCTCCCGGCGGACTTCAAATACTCGGAGCCCTCCCCGTCTGGAAGCCGAGCCCTGAAAAAGTCATCATTTTCTTGTTTTCAAAGGAGAAGGGCGAAAGGGAGGGTAACACACATACGCTAATTCACACACACACACACACACACAAATGAAAGGCGTTTCCATGGAGGGCATCTGCCGGGCTATGTCGAATCCGGGACCTCCAACTCGCACTCTTTCCTCTTGATCCTGCAGGCCGGCCTCCAATTTAGTGGGAGCGGGAACTAAATTTGTGCTAATGTATTGGTTGAACATCGAATTCAAAGGGTCCTTTTTTTTTTTTTTTTTTGAACAAAATCCAACTTTTCAACTTAAAAAAATAGACCTCATGGAAACGAATTGTTGGAATTTGATCGGAATCTACATCAACTTATTTCTTCAGATTATTAAATTAAGGAGAATGCCAACCTATGGCCTGAATCGATACCAGCCATTCATTTTGGCTAAATAAGTTTTCTTTTTCTGGAAATACTGTGTCCTACAACTGTAAAGGGGGGTGGTCAGGGAAGCGGTGAAAAAAAGCTTTGTCTTTAACGTTTTGTTTGCTGGCTTCAGAAGCACAGGACCCGGGAGAGGGCCTCCTCATTCCGTGAGACAACAAAACACCCTGAAATCCTGACTCCAGCTAGCAGGACGCCTTTTAATAACTGCCTCAAAAAGAGACTTGAGCGTCATGAGTTCAGCCGCACACCGTTTTTCTCCAGAATGTGCCGATCGTGGCAGCAGCAAGCACCTCTTTATTGGGCAATAATAAAACTGTTTTTAAGTTCCCTTCCTTTGATAAGCTTAAATTACAAATGGAAATAAGAAGCTGAAATTTTCCCCACAAGCAGATGCCACTCTTCTGGAACAAAATCACCCCCGGGGGTTGCTGTGGAGCCCAGCACGGAGCCCCAGTGTTTCCGCTTCCCAATTTGTGATGCATTGAAGGTGGCTGATTTGTCTCCCAGCCCGCATTTCTGACTGGCTTTTTTAAAGCACTTAACTCCACAGACAGAGGCTGCCTCCCTGCCGTGAGTTGTGTGTTGGTTCCTCTGAGCATCCCTGATTTTCTTCTGGGGAGGAGGAGTGGGGTTTCAGTTCTGAGCCTCTCTAGGGGTCCCATTCCCCACCCCACCCCCAGGGAAGACTGGCGCCCCAGGACCTTGAGGTCTTTTTCCCCACCCACCCCCCACCCCCCCCACTTTCTGAAAGCAGAAAGGTGCGGAGCAGGAAGGTGGGAAACCGGGGAGAATTCTGCCTGTGGCCGTTGTACCTCAGAAACACCTGGAAACAGGGACAGGGCTAACCCACAACTTTGATCGTCTCTGCTTTAAAGGCAAAAATTGTCAAGTGAATGCCCAAAAAGCAAAGAGAAAAAACAAGAGATACACAGTTACTGAAAAGGCTTCAAGACTGTAATGTTTACCTGCAGTGTGTCCTCCATTAAAAAAAAAAAAAAAAGTGCCCTTTGCTCTGAGCTTCTAGCATTCATCTTTTTACTCCTTCCCTTTCTCCTCCTGTCCCTCTTTTCCTCCCAGTCTCTCCCCATCAAGATTTCCTCTTTTATTGATTTCACAGTTTCCTGTCTCTCTCTTCTCCCAGCTCACTCTCGCTCTGTCTATCCCCTTCCTCCCTCCCCCTCTTTCCCTGCTTCCTTCCCTTCCAAAGACCTGCCCAGACCTGGATTATGTTTACAAGCCTCACATTCAGAGTTCTGGAAGCTCTTGCACCGCCGCCTCACCTGGCCTACCTCCCCAGGGTCGCGGTGCACCGGGAAGCAGCAGGCAGCTTCCCCACCTGTCTTCACGCCTCACCTGGGCCGCTTCCTCAGCTCCTTGCAGCCGGGAGAGACTGACAGCCAAAGCAGTGGTTTCCCTGAAATATTTCAGGGAGTTTATTTATTTCACAGCAGGAATTATTTATCTAGCCCCGGCTGCCAGAAAATTCTGAGCGTCTAGTCATTTGGAGGTCACCGAGGACCGGGCCAGCCCCCTCCATATTTCTCCGGCTACAGTGAAAGCGGTTCTTGGAGCCGAGTCAGCTGGGGGATATTAACTCGCTATCTCTCTTCTTTGCTAATTCGAGTGCTCTGATGATACATGGCCAGGCACAAACACACTCCCGGCAGCAGTTGCCAGGGAATATTGCTTTTTTGGACTTTGACACCAGCTCCAACTTTGAGAGGAATTTAAGTGATATTTACTACATAGAAATTTTCTCGCTAGAGCTCTGGCTTAGCCCGCTGACAACACGTTAGATTTATCCTGGCATCAACTAGCCTGAGACTCAAACTTAATTAACTTCCCTGGGGGCTTGGTTGCTGCTTTGGAGTTTGGGGCTCAGTGCAGACCTCATGACTGGTACCCATCACCGTGCTTAGGAGCACCTCATAGCAGACGAATGAACCACGAAAAGAACCCTCTCCCTTGCACACTTGTCTGGCTGTTTGCCCTCTGACCCCCTTTAGGGGAAAAAAAAAGTCAGTTTGTCTTTGGACTACTGGTGCCAGACGGTTTTGTGTATTACATCTGAGTCTATCTTTAGATTGTATTACTTTGGTTGGGGTTTTAAAAAATATTATAATTGGGGACTAATGTTTTTGGGGAAATTTACACTAACATTTTTGGGGAAATTGACAATCTAAAGAAAAATTATTTCCCTTGCCCTGACCTTTTAACCCCAACTTTTCCCCCCAGTTTTAAGAGTCACTTGAATGCTGAAAATAAATTTTAATTTCATTTATGAGGGAAAAAGTGTGCTTCTATGTATATGTGTACATATATGTATACATGTATATGTATAGGTACAGGTATACACATACATGGGTGTGTATGTGTATGCATTTGACAATGTATATAATGTATGTATACGTATATATATACACACTTGACAACATATACAATGTACGCACAAGTGTATATAGACGCCCTTGACAACATATGCAATGTACGCATACGTGTATATATACGCACTTGACAATGTATACAATGTATGACAAGCAGCAATTTCAGCGTTCAGGGGTGAGGACTGTTGAGAAGCCAGCTGAGTGATACAATCAGGTAGCGCAGTTCAGGGGTGAGGACTGTTGAGAAGCCAGCTGAGTGATACAATCAGGTAGCGCAAGCCCCACCGGTTGGAGCGCCCCTGATTAGCCAGTTAATGGGAAAAGGCATTGGAAGTCCTGTCTCTTGTCCCAAATGTACTTTATTCTTTTGAGCTTCTAGCCCAGAACCCAAAGACATCCAAAGATCTATCATGGAAGCTCACTGTGCTGTACTCTCACTTTTAAACATTTATTGTGGACTCCAAGCTTGTTAATGAAGATTCACCATTTGCTCCTGGCTAATTCCTCGGTAAAAAATAATCTGATTTTTCAGCGGCCCTTTGTACAAACAGAGTCACAAAGTCACAAAGCTCCCCAGTGGAGGGCCCAGGGCATGAATTGTGCCTTGCTATTTTCTACTTTTTTTTTTTTTAAAGCACCTGAAACCTCCCATCTCCCATTTGGAATGTTCAGAGACTGGAATTCTAGAGGGGAATTTTCTGTTGGAGAAATAATTCTGTTGTATTGGGTTATTACAGGCATCCCGCCCGCTTCTCTGCCTCAGCACTTTGCAGATAAATAGGAAAGGCAGTAAAGGTTTACGCTCCCTCCCGGGGACAGCCTTGGAGGAGGCTGGTGCATGCTCTGATTGTCCTTAGGGGTGTAGAGCACAGATCTCAGTGCTGCGGGCTGGCTGTTGTGACTCGTTCTCCTTGGACTTCCTTAGTTTTCATTCATTGTTCTGGCCATTCCTGGGGCTCTGCTTTATTCTCAGATTTATGTGGCTGCCTATCCATCCCCCAACACCGTCTGCCCCCACCCCTAACCCACTCAGATGAACACCAGCAGGCTTGCTCTCATCCCGGTGACCTAGGGCCTCTGTCTGGTTGGTTTAATATCCTTATGGTACGTCTGTGGGCTATTTCCCACTGTGGACACTTGCTCATTTCAGACATTTGGTAACAAATCGAAGTTGCAGAACCATATTACACGCCACAATCCTCCAATCCCCTTAGCCAATTCGTAATTGACTTTTAAATCATTTAGGTGCAAAAGCAAATAATAACAGCCCCACTGTTCAGTAGCTAATAAATTCTAGCTCATGAAAACAGAGGGAGAAGGCTTGGACCATAAAAATTAAATATTTATATAGATACTATATCCACATAGACATATAAATGCATATACACACATTTTAGACATCACTATTCATTTTTAATTTCTTATGTGATATTCAATAAGAAGAGATTTCTAGTGGGGAAAAAAAGTGAAAGGAAGATTTATCACTTCCAAATTAATAAAAGAAAACACCCCTGTAATAGCATCCTTCCCCCCACCCCCGCCCAAGTAAAGGAAAAAAAAAGGATACACAAATATTGAATTGACAAAATTATCTTTTCTCCATTGTGAGAAAGGTGAGTTCATATCCATAAAGAATGTGGAGCTCCCTCAGTTGAAGGATACTCTATAAATACAAAGCATCATTATAATTTATTATTGAACAGAGTCAATTTTTTCATCCAAGCCATTTTTCAAACCTCTCATAGCACAGGCCTGTCTGATGGGGGCTCTGACACGGAGCCAAAACACCTCTCCTAGACACGGGGAGGACATCAATCAGTTTAATGGGAAGGCTCCTCCAAGTCAGCCTCCAGTAGCCCGACAGGACTGCTGGAGACGCCTGCCTGTGGTTCAGCGCAGCGACTTACACTCTGAGCCCACATCCCCCGGCCCAGTCCTGGGGAGGGACTGGTCTTCCCACCCTGGCCACCTTCCTTCCAAGAAGGGAAACTGAGGCTAGGCAAGCTCGTTTTTCTCTTTCCACTGCCATTGCCAGACCTGCCTTCTGCTAAATTGTAACCAGCCCATCTACAGGGCGGAACACCTCTGTTCCCAATGAACCCGTCGCTCCTAGGGAGAAGTCCTCCAGCTAGCTGATGGGTTGTAGATGAAGGGAATAGGGAAATACAGTGTTGACTTTCCTTCCAAGCAGTGGGAGGAAGAACTACAGTCCCACGTACAGAAAAGAAGCAAGCTGCAATCAAAAACAGGAGTTCCTAAAACAGAAAAATTTGATCTGGTTTTGAAATAAATCTTGTAGAAAGTTTGGCAAGTGAGATTGATGCATTTTGTGGGACTGAGTCCATTTAACATGCTGGCCCCAAACCAGAGCATGAATGAGAAAGTTAAAATTACCCCCAACCCCCCAAACACAATCTCTGCTAACATTTTGCTGTATTTTCCTCCAATGTTTATTCGAATTTTTCTTTTTCAAGATTGGGACTGTATCCTTAGGGCTTTTGTTATCTGTTTTTTACTTAGGACTACCTATTTTGGGACTGTTTTTAGGTATCGTTATGTATAATTACTTAGCACACCCCCCATATTGTGACAATATGGGTTATTATTGATTTTTGAGTATTACAGTGTTGCAATAAATATCCTTGAACATAGATACTTTTATCCATCTGATTATTTCTTAAGAAATAAATGAAGACACACGGAAATGTGCAACCGAAGGGAATAAATATTTTTGAGACTCTTTCAGCTTAGGGCTGGATTACTTTCCAGAAAGACAGGGCTAGCGTTCACTCAGCAATTCTTGAGAGACTCTAATTCATTTACGCTTGCCAATGCTGTGTATTATCATTCAATAAAACCCGAAATGACCTACACAGTATATATAAAACCAAATCTAGTTTAAAAATCTGCATTTCCTAGATTATTAGGGATGTTGAGCATTTTTGTGTGTATTTTCTTCACCATATCTGTTTACTGTTTTATGAATTGTGTGGCAATGACCTTTGCATATTACTCTTTTTTTTGGATGTGCCTTCTTAAGAAGTGATTTCTAAAATCGCATTACTTTTCGCATCGTATGTTTTGTGAGTATTGTCCCACTTTGTCATCTACCTTTCACCTGGTGTCTCTGACACATAAAAATAGAAATTTAACCCTAGTCAAATATTTTGCTTTTACTTATCTGCTTAGAAAATATTTCCTCATTTTGAGATCAAATGTATATTCACTTATATGTTCTTGAAGGTACTGTTTTCAGTGATGTTCCGAAAAACATTCACAATGAAAAATTAAGCAATGTCTTTGGCGGCAGCCCAGGTTGATGGATTATATCTGTTGCTAAATGTGTTTGTCTACACTGACACACACAGTGTGAGCACATCGGGAAAGCAAGTCCAACAGAATTGACTTTTTCTATTTAAATGCAGCAAAATTAACAAGGCACAGTTGTGGGTTTTCTCAAGGGGACAATGACAACATAAGTGAGGTCATTTTCGTATAGCCAGGTCAGGCATGGTGTCATACTACTTTTGTTCGGATTTTGCCAACACTAAATTCGGGTCCCTCTGCAGCTTATTTAACTTACCAGTTTCTTGCAAGAAAGAAAACTCAAAGGTACAGAGACCTCCGTAGGAAATGCTGACTGTACTGCACGGCTGCCTATCTCGTGTCCGATCAAGCCCCCCTGCTTGTCTGGCGTGGTGGTTCCGTGGCCTAGTGACTTCATGTCTTGGAGAGGGAACCTTTCTGTCTGGTCTCTGTCCTGCATATCCTGTGTCTGGGAGCATCTGTGCTTTATCTCAATCTGCCTCACCAATAGGGCTTCTGGACACTGTTTTTGAAAACAGGTGTGGTTGTTTCTTACCTGGCTCTCAGGGTCAGAGAAGAGATGTGAGACTCACTTAGCCATACTCACACCCAGCGGCTCACAGGACTGCCCAGCTCCCTGATTCCCTCACCCCCACGGCAGCCTTGAGGATGAGGCATGATTATGATCTCCATTGTAAAAAAAAACAATAATAAGGAAGGAACTAGGCAGACTGAGTTCACACAGCTGGTGTGTCCACCAGTCAGCCCTGGGCCTCTTCTCCTCTGCCATGTGCAAATTCACGTTCTCTCTGTGAGCCCGTGCCCAGTGGCCACAGTGGAACCCCCACCCCCACCCCACTACCCAAACATTCCTGACTAGAGACTGACCAGACTTTGCGGACTCTCGCGGTGGAGGGCCACTCCCTGCTCTGTGTAGCAGCCCCTTGCTCCGTTCCTGGGTGGTTTTCGCTCTTACCAGCCTCCCCAGAGTCTAGCTGCGTCCTTGGAGGTAACAAGTACGTCCTTTCTCCTTCTTGCTGGTGCCTCACAGAGCTGAAGACTGTTCTTGGCCCATATGCCTTTGGTCTTCTGTGCCCTTTTCATCTTACACTTGTCTTGGTGGGGGTTGGGGGGCTCTGCCTACTGTGCAAACCCCTCTAGCCCCACCCCAGCAAATGAAATTAAGCTATGAGAACCCAAGGTACCCCGCTACCTCTCCTTGAATGTTTCTCTCTGATTTTGCTTGCAAGATAAGTCTGCCTAAATAGAGATCAATGGAGACAGCGAATACTGAATACCCTTCACTGCCCTCCTTGCCTTCTCCTGGGTTCTGAGTCTGGGGGCGGAGCTCCCCCCCCCCCAGGGGGAGACAGCCTCAAGCAAGTTACTGCCTGAGCCTTTAAAGTCAGATTTTAATCTCCTTTCCCTCCACCCACCTACCAGCACAGTCAACGTGCTGAGACACCTGCTTGGGTGGGGGTGGGAGGCAGTGGCTGTGGGGTGGAGGGTGGCAGAGGCACCCTTGCTGGGTGTGTGGGGAGGAAAAGTCTGCTCCTGTCTATAGAATGTAACTAGATCTCAGAGAGATCTTTTTAGGTAACAGCGACCAGGCACAAGAAAGACGCTTAGCGAGAGATAGCAGCTCTACCTTGGAAAAATGTCCCAGGTCCTTGTAGGAAACGTACATGGACAAGCGGACTCTTGTCATATTGTAAGCAAGGGCACCGTCAGGGACTACCGCACTGATGTCAAAAGAAACTTCTAGGAGCCACCTTGATGAGGGTCCCATTGGCAGTGACAGAGTCTGTGAAATGTCAGTAAGAGACAACTACAAGATCAAGACACGTAAGTAGGCTAACGTGCGTACAGACGTCCTGACGCTAAAAGCAACTGACACATTTATGGCTCGCCTTTGGAGGATGCCAGGGAACGCAACCATTCCTTACTTTTTTAAAAAAAAAAAAAAACAAAACAACAACAACAACAACAAAAACAAAAAAACACCAAAACCCCCCAAAACCAACCCCCCCCAAACCAAAAGCCTCCTTTTTGTTATAAACTATACCAAACATACATTAAAGCAGAATGGTGGAATGAACTCTGTGCACCTGTTACTCTCAAGTCAACGGGGACCAGCCCACAGCACTCCCGCATGCCCATCTTCCTCCTTCCCAGGATTATGTGGACCCAAAGCACAAGCATTACATCTGTCATGTCATCTAACGATAACCAGTCACTGTACATAGGGGAAGGAACCAAGCATTTACCCTGGCTGTTTATCAGGAGCAGCAAATAGTATGTCTTTATAACAATATTCCAGATATTTCAAGTATATGAAAGAAGAGCTGACCCCCACTGAAATAGCTGCTCTGGACAGTGACCATCCGTGGTCCTAGCATCACCCAAAGCAAGACCCCGGGACAGCCTGAGCTTCCCAATGAACACACACTGAAGCGCTCTCCCTCCATCATCAGATTGGAATGTGGCCAGACCTCTAGACCAGCATCCGGACCTCAGCCCGAGGCACAGGGCTCAGGACACCACGGGTGGGGGGAAGGGAATGTGACCAGGGTGATTCAAGCAACCTGGCTTCCTCAGCACATACGGCTCAAGGAAGGGAAGGGGTGAGGAGCTCTCAGTACGAGAGAGACTAAGCAACACCCAAGCCAGTTGGCTCCTAATTCAAACCAATGGAAACGTTTACAAAAAGAGAGAGCTAGTGGGAGAAGTGTAAACACGGAGCAGGGTTTGACGATATTAAGGAATCAGTGTACGTTGTATAAGGATGATGGTATTGCGCTTATGTTTTTAAAAAGGTCCCTATTTTTTAGAGATACACCTTGAAACGTAAACGTGGTGTCGATTTTATGGTTTTCCCTGCTTTTACACACATTTAAAACAGAAGGAGTCGCTCTCTTGCTCCTTCAGAAGTCAAGAGTTGGTTAGAAGTGAGGCCTCGAGGGTCACTGCAGCAGCCGCAGGTTCTCGGAGATTCTAATGAGCTGCGGAGGGTGGAGGCAGGGTCTGGGCTTCTCCTGCGCCCCGGCCCCGCCGCTCCCTCCCCTGCAGCTCACTCTGCCCTGCCCTGCCCTGCCGAGCCAGGGGGACCATCCTCTCGGAGAGACGGGCCCTGCTCAGCAATCACTTGCTCTCAATTCCTTTCCTTATCTGTGAAACGGGAGCAATAAACGGAACGTGCAGGGCCGTCACGAGAATAAAAGGGCAGAACGCCTGCGAGGCTCTCCAGCCAGAAGTAACAACTCGCAGGGACAACGAGGGCTCCCCTGCACTCAGGGCTGATTGGCGGTTGGATTCCAAGGGCTTCGGATGACGGATGACGCAGCAGCGCACTTAGTTAATTCTTGCAAACCCCTGGAGCGGCGCCCGGCCGTGGCCCTCCTCTCCCCCAGTGGGGACAGCCAAGAAGAGACGTAAAATGTGCCCTTTTGGTTGCAGTCTTTGCTCTTACTGCGCCGAGAGCGTTTGTCACCCTGTTGGAAGTGGAGGGACAACGGGGAACCCCTGCTCTGGAAATAGCTTCAGACTGAGGCCTACGGGTGTCTAAGAGGTCTCTGTTAAAATAGAATTTACCCTGGGCGCCTGGGTGGCTCAGTGGGTTAAGCCTCTGCCTTCGGCTCAGGTCATGATCTCAGGGTCCTGGGATCGAGTCCCGCATCGGGCTCTCTGCTCAGCAGGGAGCCTGCTTCCCTCTCTCTCTCTCTCTGCCTGCCTCTCCATCTACTTGTGATTTCTCTCTGTCAAATAAATAAATAAAATCTTTAAAAAAAAAAATAGAAATTACCATGAGAGGTGGTGCAGGGAGCACCGCGAATGCCTTAATATGGGATTGTTGACTAGAGTCCTCCCCTCCTGTATCAGGACCCTGAGAAATAGGACCCGTCAGACCAGGTATTGAGGATGAAAGCCCGTGACCTTGGCGGTTTTACCTGGGGCCTGCCCTGACCCCTACCTCGAATGATCAGTGCCGGTGACTGCAAATGAAGCTAGCTTCCTCTTTCTTTAACAGGCCCCGGGGGTGGGGGGGAGGCCCCCAGTAGATGTGCCCTATGTGGGGTTCCAGCAGTTTCCCTGAAGATCTTCCTTACGGGCTGGTCCCACCCACTCAGACTCTTCCAAACCGGCTCTTGTGACTGCTGATGACTTCTTGGTTCAAAGATCAGGTGCAGGGTGCCTGGTGGGCTTAGCGGGTTGGGTGTCTGCCTGTGCCTGCTACTCTCCCTGCTTGTGCTTGCTTTCTCTCTGCCCTGTCAGATAAACAAATAAAATCTTTTTTTTTTTTAAGATCTTATTTATTTATTTGACACATACATGGGGGGGGGGGGGAACACAAGCAGGGGAAGCAGGCGAGGGAGAAGCAGGCTTCCCGCGGAGCAGGGAGCCCAATGTGGGGCTCGATCCCAGGACCCTGAGATCACAACCAGAGCTAAAGGCTGAGGCTTAACCCACTGAGCCACCCAAGTGCCCCATGCCCAGGGTTGTTGTAACATGAGTTGATGTATGTGAAATGTATCAAATGGCCCAACTCCTACTAAGTAACCAGAGTTAGGTTAGTATAATGTCCACAACAGTCAGAAATTGGAAACTTCTATCACAGGATAAATGAAGACAGCATGATACAAAATGTAAGTGGTGTGATTCCAGGTTTTTTTTGTTTTGCTTTGTTTTCATTTTTTAAAAGATTTTATTTATGTATTTAACAGAAAAAGAGAGAGCGATCGAGCACAAGCAGGGGGAGCAGAAAAGGGAGAAGCAGCCTCCCCACTGAGCAGGGAGCCCAATGTGGGGCTAGATCCTGGGACCCTGGAATTGTGACCTGAGCCAAAGGCAGACGCTCAACTGACTGAGCCACCCAGGCATCCCACCAGTTTTGTTTTTAAAGTACACACTGTTTTGGATGAATATTAGAAGAAAATACCACAGGGGCATCTAGGTGGCTCATTTGGTTAGACATCTGCCTTCGGCTCGAGTCATGATCTCAAGATCCTGGGGTGGAGCCTCGTGTCGGGCTCCCTGCTCGGAGGGGAGCCTGCTTCTCCCTCTCCCCTCACCTGTGCACGTCCTCACTCTGTCTCTGTCACACACACGCTCGCTCTCTCTCTCAAATAAATAAAATCTTTTTTAAAAAATGAAGAAGAAAATACCACACAAGATTAGGTGATTTCTGGACAGGAGGGTTATGGGTGATTTAAATTTCTTACATTTTTGAATGCTGCACACCTTCTAGGTAACCAGTCCTTCTTCATACGTGAAAAAGCCCCATTTTTAGTGCCCTGTTTTGGAAAGGGATAATAATATGCTTAAGAAGGTAGTGAGATCCTGGTCACTAAACTGCCCCCTCACTAAAAATATCCATGTCTATATGGGTCCTGGTCAGGTGGATTACTTAGCTTAATCCCAAGCCCGCAAAGACGCCAGTGCATACGCCTAAAGACTGGAAGGGGACAGGTGACAGCGGCCACTGCCCCGCAGAGCGGGATGGGGGGGACGGCTTGTTCGCGTCTTTCCTCTTTTCTGTTCTTTTAAAAATGTCCAAATTAAATGTGCATGACTTTGAACATGGAAGGGGACATTAACTGCAATAAAAACCAAAAAGAAATCAAAAGAAAAGGCCAGTCTGCCTTAGCTCAAAGGCCCCCAGAGGCCTGCGGCTCTAGTCACCATGACCGTGCTTCCGTGACCACAAGACGGTGGCAATTACATCACATGACATCCTCCTCCGTCCGCCGCACCGTGCAGCCTGACGGTGGCCGTAGCCCCCACCTTCAGACAAACCACCTCAGAGTTCCGGTTTGTCTTTGCGTCACGTGGCAAAGCCTCCTCACTGTGCGGCTTCAGCCTCTCACACTCTGGTCACACAACTTTCCGCTTACGTTCCCTGTCCACTTGGCCAGGGCTGCCTCCGTGGGGCCTCCCTCACCCCTGCCCTGTCCATGCCTCAACTGCCCCCGAGGCCCCAGCAGGTCCCACCCATCAGCCAAGGTCACTTTACCAGGTGCACAGAGCGGCTCCTTTCCTACACCAAACCCTCACGCCCGTGTTCTTTGCTGCTTCCTGACCCAAGTCTTGCCTCCCCATGTAGGGTAAGCTTCTTGAGTGTGGAGGCACATTTTCTATGTCTCTTTTGTCTCCCATGTCCGCAGGGTCAGCAGAGGCCAGGACCCATCTGGGCAGACCCGGCTCTGAGAAGGCAGTGGGCCCGCAGATGGAAGGCGATGTGTCAGGGTAGCCCTGCGGTTAAGACATAGTCCTGCCCCAGAGTCCGCTCTCCTCTGACCAGGGTAGAGCTCCTCAGCACGTGCCCCATGGAGAGGGACCAGAAAGTTCTCAGTGGATGCGCACAGAAGAAAGCAGCTTGGGAAGTGCAAAGGCAGCAGAGGAATGTTCATCAGGCTGGAGAAAGAGGGGATGCTCGCGTTCACCACACAGAGAAGAGCTTGGCAGCTGTGAGTGCTCCTGGTGCCCCCTCCCAGAGGTCACCCCCCGTCCCCCCACAGGCCTGTCTGTCTCAACCAGCCAAGGAGCCACCATGAGGCCTCTCTCGGCTCCCAGAGCTCCGTGTAGGGCACCTCAGACTGTGGGCTCTGAGGCAGGTGAACAGGGGTGACTCCGGACACCCTTTCTGGTGATTTTAAAGAAAATAAAGATTTATTTTAAAGGATGGCTTGGATAGGACCAAATTTTAGATCTTTTACCTCTTTGAGCCACCCCACCTTAAATCAAACGGGAAGGCACATTCCACATAAAATATACAGCTATTTCACTACAAAACGATGTAATGTTTTTATACGTTTGATTTAGAAATCATTTGGTTGTAAATAATTCATTTGGTTTGTAATAGGCTATGATTTCTTGGCGTTCTTGGGAATTTTTGTCTTGTGACTCTAACTTCTAGCTTGTTTTCACGGGTAAGATTTATGTGACTCTGAAGGCAACACTCAGGCTGACAGATGGCACCACTACAGTGTTGCCTGGAACTCGGCGTCTTGTGTATTACTGGTTCTCAACCACAACCGAAAGGACGTCTTGCAAGAAAATTGCTATGTAGAATAGAATATAAAACTTGAAAACAACTTGCTCTATTAAAAAAATTAAAACAAGGGCGCCTGGGTGGCTCAGTGGGTTAGGGCCTCTGCCTTTGGCTCAGGTCATGACCCCTGGGATCGAGCCCTGCATCAGGCTCTCTGCTCAGCAAGGAGTCGGCTTCTCCCTCTCTCTCTGCCGGCCTCTCTGCCTACTTGTGATCTCTGTCTGTCAAGTAAATAAAATCTTTAAAAAAAATTTTTTTTTTAATTGTGTCAAAGCTATGCCCATACTAAAATCCTGTTCTCTCCTTTGCTTCCCAAAATCTTTCTTGATGGGGGAGAAATTTGGAAGTAGGGTAAGAGTGGAATTTCGTAAGCACGAGGGGAACACACACATTAGTGCCATCCTTGTCGGGTGGGGGTTGAAGGAACAATCCAGAATTACTGCTCTGATCCTCTCGGGCAGATGTCTTCTTTCTTTTCAAACCCGTGCAGTTCTGGAGGATAGATGCGCTCAGTTCCAACGCAATTTAGTGCGGAGCCCTCCCCCACCCCCAGCTTGAGAAGGAACTTGCTGGGTTGATTGGTATCTGTACTCCAGGTGGAACCACGTACCAAACGGGACCCTCGTCCCAGCGTCTCCTGGGAAAGCAGTGCGGATGGCGGGATCCTCGCTTCGTTTAGTCCCGTGAGGGTGTCAGGAGTTCCTACTCAAACTTGTGTTACCAGGGACCAGGGCAGGTGGGGCTGGGGCTGAGAAGGACCCCAGGCCTCGGGGGAGCTGGGTTTCGGGCCTTCTGCCAAGGTGCCTGTCGGTGCCGGTGGCCGGGTGTGCTCCCTGCTTAAGCAACCGGCGCCCTCCGTTCCCTGCCTCTCAACCAAGACTTCCTGGGGACTGGCTCATCCCCTACCGGACAACTGCTCGTAGGACACTCCACCGTCTGAACTCCCACAGCAGGAACCCCTCAGTCTGGTGGAAAGTCCCAGAGCAGCTCTGGGCCTCTCCCTGCCCAGCTAGGGACAGCCCTGTCCCCCACCGTTCTGGGATGAAGAGGTCAAAAGGACATGTCCTTCTCACCTTTGGATCCTTTCAGAACCTGTACATTCTCCTTCGTGCTCACAAAATGTTGAGATCCTGCAGATACTAATGGTAAGAAAAGAAGGTGGCTGAGACCTGGCCACGGACAGCCAAGAGGCCACGCGTAGAGTCGAGCTCAGACTTTGGGGTCCTGGAGGGTTTGTTTTGAATCTCACCTTGCCTCCGGGGGGCTGGGGTTGCGTGAGCCTCCCTCCTCTCCCAGTGTCTCTCAAGCACAAGCCCCTTCCTGCCTCCGCCTACGTCCCTCTCCCATCTGTCACCCTCCCCAGAAGCGAAGCCTCTGGTGGCCAGGCCAGGTGCTGACCTTGAAGAGCACGCGGCTGACATCAGACAATGGAGGAAACCCAGCAGCCACAGAGGCGCCCGCCCAGGGAGGCCTGGGCCTTGGGTCTCTGAGCACTTGGGAGGACCTGGAATGACTTTCACTCTTGTCCTCAGGGCCTCGTATCTCCTCCTGTGGAAGAGAGCCTGGAGCTGCCCCAGCCTGAGTAGGGGAGGTGGGGGTGGGGGGGTTTATCCTGAACATGCGGCCACAGTCCATTAGGACAGAGCCCAGGCTTGCTTCAAGGGCATGTGAGGAACTATAGTGTAGGGAGGGAGAGGTCTGAGCGAGCCCTTTTCCAGCTCCTGGTTTGGGCCCTTCCTGAACTGCTTAATGTGATCCAGGAACCCCACAGCTGGGCCCACAGAGCAGCTAACCTTCCGGTACCTTGAGCTTATAAAGCACAGCGCCCAGTGCAGAAAATCGAGCCCCTCTCAGGGATTTGGGGCTTAGACCCTGCACACGGCCGCCCGCCGGCTCCCACTCTGCCTTTTCACCAACCTTGGGGATCCTCGTGCCCTTGACACATTCGGGCTAGTTTATCCCCCTGAGGGAGCTGGGTTCCCAGCCCTGGTTCCAGATGTTGGTCCCACTTAACCCTCCGAGACTGCTCAGGGACACGGGCCCTGGGCGCAGCTGGGAGGCGGGGGCCCCAGGCCCCAGTCAGGAGGTGAAGGAGCTGTTCCATGATGTGCAGTAGAGCGGCTGCCTCCGGAGGCCGGCTGGGGGTGGGAAGGGCATCACGTGCCCTGCCACGAGGACGACGACACTGACAGGGACCATGGGAGAGTGTCCCATGGGCACACGCTCTATAGCAGGGCTCCTCGGCTCTGAGTTGGGGACGTGAAGCCCAAACAGGAGAGCGGTTGCCTCTCTCCTCCAGCCCCAGAGTCACCTCAGCCTCAGCCTTTTCCTGTCTGGAGACACGGTTCGCCCCCCGGGCTGGCTCCCGGGACAGCAGGAGGTCTCCCTGAGCAGAGCCCCCGCTCCAGGGCACCCCCAGCAAGTGGCTCACTGTCCTGCCCTGCGTGTGAGGTGGGGCCTTCGGGGCCAGCTCTGCTGGGTGGTGGCCCGGCCGGCAGCTGACCGTCGAGGCAGAGTTTAGAACGTGCCGTCAGGGGTGGGGCGACACGGGCCCCGCTTCAGCGGCCACAGATCTCCTCCTCCTCATTCCTTGTGCTCTGGCACAGAGGCCAGTGGCCCCGTTCTGTCCTCTCCTTATTTCTCTGGGAGCAGCTTGGCCTTTGGGAGACGGATTCCTTCACCTCCAATCGCCAGACAGATGCTGCCAGCCCACTGTGCGCGGCCGGTTTCCTCACTTCCTCACGGGCTGCCGTGGATCACAGAGGATCCCACAGCTCCCCCTCAGTCCCAGGGACAGCTGGCCGGCCTCCTGGCTCCCCACAGCCCCCTTCCTGGCTCGGGTGGAGGCCCCGGGGGTGGGGGGTCTGGAGCATTCGGAGGGCTGGTCCCCCAGACAGGCCCCACCTTTGCCGCTGGGTGGTCATGAGGCAGGCGCGGGGCTGGCTGGTGCCAGGACACCCTGGCCTGGGCAGAGCTGCGGCCGGCCGGCACCGTGAGGGTGCCCACACCTGACCTTGCAGGGTGGTGGCCCCGCAGCCAGCAGCAGCAGCAGCAGGGCGGACAGAGCAGTAGTGACGGCAGCTGGATCTGGGGCCAGGCGTGCACTCCGGAGGCTCAAGGAAGTGGTCTGTGAGCACAGTCGCCTCTCCTGCCTCCCCGCGGGCCCTGGGGACCTGCGCCCTGTCTGTCCGTCTCTTGGCAGCTGCAGGGCTGCCTGGCACAGAGGAGGAGAGGCCTGCCAGGCAGGGATTCCTGGTGACCCTGGGGCCGGGGCGGGGGACATGAAGGGCAGAGCTCAGGAAACACTCCTTCAGTCCCAAGTCCCCAACCCCCTTTTGGTGAGTTTGGCTCATCTTAACTATTCCCCATCATATGGATTTTGCTTTCTGCCTCCCTTGGGCTGAACCCTGGAGACCAGACCCGCTGTAGGGTGGGGGTGGGGGTGGGAGTGAGGAAAGAAGCTGAGTTTGAACAACCAGGTCATTAACCAAAAAGGAAGTAACCTGAGGGCTGGGGTGGGGAGGGGTACAATTTGTTGTTGGCGCCTTCCAGAAAACTCCCCCCCAATACACACTGCCCCCCGGGGCCCTTCAAGGACACACCCTCACGCTCCGAGGGCAGATGGTCCCCCTCTGCTGCTCCTAGGAGACAGCGGCAGAAGTATCGCCAAGCCAAAGAAACGAGCAACATGGAAAAGTTGGTAGAAAGAAAACACGTTTTCATCACAGCAAAATCAAGAAACTGGTTTGGTTCTTATACCAGCCCCCTCATTTTTCATATGAGAAATCAATTCAGAAGGGACACAGGACACCACAGCTGGCGAGAGGCAGCTTGGGGAGAGGGCAGGAGCCCTGGTCTTGGAGGCAGAAGTGCTGTGGACCCATAGGCAAGTCACTGACCCTTTCTGAGCCTCAGAGCAGAACAAGGGTGCTCTGACCCTAGAGGCCTTGGAAAATAGGAGTGGGGTGCGTTGGGGTCAGCGGCAGAACCGGGACCAGGGCCCGGATGCCCACGGGCCCTGCCCCTGCACCGTCCAGAACTCCACTCCACTCGAGGCAGGGCGAGCAGATCAACAGCCTCGCTGCCGATGGCACGCAGCTGTTCCCACGCTAAGGAGGCCAGTGTCTGCTACCACATCCTCTCTCTCTGGCTTGTGGGACCGGCTGCCTGCTCAGAGGGTCAGCACAGAATCGCCCCCTCCTAGCCGGGGAAAGACTCTGACCACCGATGCAGGGCCTCTGCCTTCGTGTGCGGTAGACACCGGGATCCCTGCGGAGGGCAGGCCCAGGCACGGCACCGCAGGGGGCACGGGCCGCTGCCAGGACCCACCAGCAGGCTTAGCCTGGTGCTTTTGTCCAGAGCTCGGACTGATCACCCCCTTGCCCGTACTGACCGAACTGGTCACTAGTCTCTCTGGTGAGGGTCTGACGCACCATTCTTCCAATAATACCGCGTTGAGGGGCTTTTTGTGACCAGGCAACAAGGCTAACTGGAGGGAGCGCTGGGCTGAGAGTTAAAAGATGCAGGTCCTGGTCCCACAGTATTACTTTCTAGCTGCGTTCCCTTGAGGCACTCACTCAGCCTCCCCAAACCTCAGTTTCTCCACCTGCCAGATGGGAACGACAATCATTCTTTCCAAGGGTTTATGATTAGGCACAAAGGAGAGGAGCCGATGAGAAAGCTTTGTAAAGTGGAAACCAGAATACGGCCATGTTACCATGTGTCCCAGCAAAGTCTAAAGATGACATAAAATTAAGACTTATCTTAAAATTAGGGGGAAAAAACCACTGTCTGATGGAGCAAATAAAAATTTCCCTTGCTGCCTGTGCATCCATGTTTTTAGGCTACACTCCTGAAGTTTGAGTGGCTCTTAATAAAGACTCAGGAAAGTGAGAAGACGATGGGTCTGAGCATCCCCTGCAGGAGCAGCGGTCCTTGGGCCAAGGGCAGGGGCTCCCTCCGCCACCTCAGGGAGAGGCACATCAAAAGGCAGGGTTGAGGAGCACAGCATGGACGCCACAGGGTTTCGCACCCCACAGCCTACAAAAGACTAATAAAAATCCAGGGCAGGCTTTTTCCCAAGAGGGATGTGTCACTGCAGAATTCAAATGAAAGACCTGAAGGAAGTTCCTAGAAGGACTGTCCCCCCAGACTCTGTGTGTATAGGGGCGGATTTTGTGTTCCTGGACGCCAGTTTCAAACATCCATGATGCTAAATTAGCTCACCAGTAACCAAAAGAAAAGAGGTTCCACTTCGTCTTTGAAAATATGGGTCAAATGGGCTGACATGTTATCACGGGCTTTTGTGTATGCACAGAGGGTTACTGAAACCTCTCCTGGCTGCCTGTGAGCGGGTGACCCTCGGCTCCGTTCACTTTCCTTCTGTGCGTCTGGTTTGGTTGTGGAATTCCACGGAAGTGTGACCCCCCCTACCCCCAACTCAGGGATGAGAGACGCAAAGTCAGGCTGTTTGCCCAGAACCGCACCGCAGAGACGCAGGGAGGCAAACCCAGAGAGACAAGCTACAGGGGCCCGGGTTGTGACTGGGCCCTGGGAGAGAGGCCCTGGGGTTCCCGCCTGTTGCATTTCAGAGGGTCCGAGCCCAGCAGTGGGGGAGCAGGGCTTTGTCGGTGGGAACCCCGGGTGCCCCCCCTACCCCCCCGCTTTCCCCACCCCCTCAGGAAAGAACTGGGATGCACCAGTTTCTTCAGTCGCTTTTGAAATTCATGAACCAGGAGACTGAACGCAGGCTCTCCAGGCCTTGGACCTGCTGCTGTGAGGAGGTACGGGGCAGCCGGGCCCTGAGGGGAGGCAGAGCCCGGTCAGCGGCCACTGGCCCCGTCTCCACCCTTCCCGGACCTTCCTGACCTTCCAGCCCAAGTCAAGAAAGCGGCTTGCCCATTCTTGTGTCCCTCCCGGCCCAGAGACACACTGTAGGAAGCCATCAACGTCCCTCAGGCAGATACAGGCACACAGGACCTGCAGGGGGAGGCGGACAGGATCCCGATGCCCCCCTCAGAGCCTCTTCCTTCACGTCCCCCGCGTTTCCCCACAGCTTCTCCTCCCATTCTGTTTCCCTCTCCTTGCCACATCTCTGAAAGAACTTGATATTCTCAGTTACGAGATTCTGATGCGCGCGCCAAAATCATTTCTTTGTGAGGGGCGCCTGGGGGGCTCAGTGGGTTAAAGCCTCTGCCTTCAGCTCAGGTCATGATCCCAGGGTCCTGGGATCGAACCCCGCATTGGGCTCTGCTTGGCAGGGAGCCTCCTTCCCCCTCTCTCTCTTTCTGCCTGCCTCTGTCTACTTGTGATCTCTGTCTGTCAAATAAATAAATAAAATCTTTAAAAAAAATCATTACTTTGTGAAATTACTTTGTCACATCTGAAATAGCATATATCGTGCTATACCTATAACTTCTGAAATCTTTGCATGGCCCTTTCTTCCTTTTGAACGACATCTCGCCCTCTTGCCCTCTATCCCAATGGATTTTTGTCTGTTTATTATCAACAGACAAGACCAGGCCTTGGCGAGCACGTGGGACCCCAGAACACAGTGTGGGGCTCCCTCTAAACACAGACCCTCTCAGGACCCAGCAATTCTTCCTCCAGGGACACACCCAGGGGCACTGGGAGCAGAGTCCAGAACAGGTCATTGCACGCCTGTGTTCCCGATTGCGAGAGTCACGCTCGCCCAAAGGCGGCCCAAAGCCACCCTTCCACCGAATGCATGGCTAAGCCAACACGGGCCACTGGCGCAGGCGCAGATGACCCAGCCCTAAAGGGACCCAGGCGATGGTGTGGATGATCGAAGGGACAGGACATTCCGCAAAGTGAAATCAGCCAGGTGCACAAGGACCCGTGTTTTGTATTTGCACTTGCAGAGGTACCCAGAGGAGTCCAATTCATCGAGGCGGAAGGTGGAGGGGTGGTCGCCCGGGGCCGGGGAGGGGGCCAGCACAGAGCTTCAGTTTTGCAAGATGAAAAGAGCTCGGAGGCTGGGTGGTGATGGTGGTTGCACAGCCTTATACACGTGCTTGGTGCCACGGAGCGCACACTTGAACGTGATCAAGGTGGTAACTTCCGTGTGCTTTTTTACCACAATAAAAACACGGGAGGGGGACGTTAAAATTATAGTTTGCTCTTTGCTATTACAATTGTGTTAGGTGTGAGGGCTGTCTTGGGAGTACTCCCCAAGCTCAGGACGTGCATTTGGGAGGGAAGGTGGTGAGTGAGGTTAGGAGTCCGGGCGGGCTGCTTGCCGTGCATGGAAAGGTTTAACCCTTGCAGCACCAGGTAAAGTGGAGACCTTGCCTCTCTCTGTGACTTTATTATTCCCCAGTTGGTCATCACTTACTGTTGTGGGTCCCACATTTTCCACTGCTTTCAGAGAAAAAAAGTAAGCAATAGCTTACAAAACTTCGAAGCTTATGTGCGCACAGAGAGAGAGAGAGAGAGAGAGAGAAAAGAAAGAGAAAACAACATGTTGGTGAGGCCTGTGAAGCCTCTTCCTAACAAGGAGGGGAATTTTCCTCTCCAGCGTAGGCTGTTGTCTTCGGTTTCAAATCACAAACAACCTCCCAGCCAGGGTGAGCCCCAGGTGGGGGACACCCTGTTCTCCCAACGCTCCTGCTTGAGCTAACAGGCTCCCCTAGTAGGAGGTGAGAAACCTGTCAGATCCATGTCAAAGGGACCCCTCCGGTGGGTGGGTGTCCAGGGATGCCCGGGAGGGTGTCAGCCCTGAGAAGAGTGCCCCGAAGTTACAGAAGGCTGCATTCCCGGGGTGACCCAAGTCTACTGGCGGCGCAGAGGAAGGAGTTGTGGGGATGTTCGGGAGTCCATACACATTATTCCCCTCCTGGGCAGGTGGAAATGACTCCACTGTCCCCCTCGAACCTTGCCTGCCTCCCCTCCACCCTCCTGTTCAAGCACGAGAAACAGCTGTTACTTGGTTGAGCCCTCTCTCAGGGTCAAGGGCACCGTGGGTTGCATCACAGCAGTCATGTGAGATAGCTGTTATTGTGCCCATTTCACAGACGGACATGCTAAGGTTTAGAGAGGGTAGGTCAGTTGTCCAAGGTCACACAGCTGGAGCGTGGCAGAGCAGAGATTGGAACGGGCCAGTCTGCCTTCAGAGCTCAGACTTGTCATCAAGTCACTGTTTTTGTTTTGTTTTGTTTTTTGCAAATTCTCTTCCCTCCTTTCCTTATTCCCTTCCACAGATTCCTATTCCCATTTCCCCCTTAGGGCAGTAGGTCTGGCGGAAGCGGTGCCAGCAGGGAGTGGGGAGAAGTTTGACAGGTAAGGGTAGGGACAACCAGGCTCCTGACAGGAATGTCGCTGTTTCGCCGGCCACCTTTTCCAGGATAGCCGAATTCTGGGGCTGAAAGGAGACTCACTAATTATCTCTGCCCAAAGCTTCCATAGCATGCAGAAGAAAACAGGATCAGAGACTCAAGTGAAAGGCTTAAGGTCACAGGCTGGGTAGTGGCAAAGCCGAGACCCAGGAGCTGGCCACCGAATGCCAAGACTCTGTTCTAGAGGCCTTCTCTGTGGATGGCTGTCTGCTAGGTTTTCTTGTCCGGAATCAATAACTCATCCAGGCAGCACTTACTGGGCGCTTATCCCGGTCCGGCCTAGATCAGAATACCCCTCCACAGGCCTAGGACACGTGTTAGGTTCTTATTTTGTTGGATCTGTGTCTGCTGGTACAGCCTCGGGGACCCTGGATATTCTCTCTGGGGCTCAGCTCTGCGGGCCGGGAGGGGTTGCAAAATGAGGACGCAGGTTAGGGCTCCCACAGGATAAGCTGGGCTGGGTTTCCCCAGAGTTATTAGGGGAGCAGGGCAAGCGAGGGGATATCACGGTCAGGAGTAACTTGCGGAGGGAGGATTGGGGCGCTACATAAAACACGCTTTCTGAAGAATGATTTGCTGTGTTTCTTGTGTATGCTAGCCATCAAGCCAGAAGCCCTGGAGACCAGGGCAGCAGAGCCTCTGCCAAAAAATTAGGGATTGATTTTATCTATTTTTTTTAATATTTTATGTATTTATTTGACAGACATCACAAGTAGGCAGAGAGGCAGGCAGAGAGAGAGAGAGAGGAAGGGAAACAGGCTCCCCTCCAGCAGAGAGCCCGATGCGGGGCTCGATCCCAGGACCCTGGGACCATGACCTGAGCCGAAGGCAGAGGCTTTAACCCACTGAGCCACCCAGGTGTCCCTGGGATTGATTTTATCTTTTCTGAAAGAGCCAGATGTTCTCCTTCTGCGTGGGCAATGGCCAGGTACTGTACTTGGAATATGCTAGAGACTGTTGGATTGGCTGAAGGAAACACCAGACGGCGCACGGGGCTGCAGTTCACCCCCCGGGATCCAGGAGTCCTTTCCTCATCCCGCTCGCTTCTCAAGCTGGGAGGGTCGGAGAAGCAAATAGGCGGGAGGCGTAGCGGGAAAGCAGCACTCACAGGTGTGCTGGACTCTGGCGTGGTCCTAGTTCTATCTTGCACTGTGGCTCTGTTTTGCCCACTTCCCTGGATTGTTATATAAGGACCAGATAAGATCATGAATCACAGGGCGCCTGGGTGGCTCAGTGGGTTGAAGCCTCTGCCTTCGGCTCAGGTCATGATCTCAGGGTCCTGGGATCGAGCCCCGCATCGGGCTCTCTGCTCAGTGGGGAGCCTGCTTCCCCCTCTCTCTCTGCCTGCCTCTCTGCCTACTGTGATCTCTGTCAAATAAATAAATAAAATCTTAAAAAAAAAAAAAAGATCATGAATCACGTGGTCCTCGGAGGACAGGAGCTTTGCCCTGCATTTTGTATCTCCAGGAAGAGGGAAATGTTTCTTAACGCAATGGGTGTTGCGTGTGAAAGTCTCATCAAAAATCAAATGCGAGGGGCAAGGCAATGATCATATCAGATCCTGTACTCTTCGGATTCTGGGGCTAGGAAAAGGATTAGAGACTCATTCCAGGGCCTTATCCTAGAGCAAAGAAGTCGGGTTCAGAGAAGGGGAACAGCTTGCCTGCTCGGTTCTTGGGTCCCTGCATAGTGTGCGGGACCCTCCATTCAGACACAGCGGGAGGGGAGGAGGACTGAGGCCCAGGGGCCCTGAATGAGCTCGGTGGGCTTCTCATGCTGTTTTAGAGACACTTGCAAAGTCCAGCCTGAGAAAAAGTTTCCAGCCATAAGGGTTAGGATGGCAGGCTCGGAGTGGAATAGTCCCCACTAAGATCCCGGTTGGCTAGTTGCTAGCTGCATGGGCTCTCTGAGCCCAAGTTTCTCCATCTGTAAAATGGGGATCTCAGGGGCTTTTACTTCACAGGGTTTTGAGAGGCGCAGTTGCCATTGGATGGGGTGTGTCCGGCCTGGAGCTCAACACTGGCTACGGGCTCATTACAGGATAGAAGTGGGGGCCGTCGTGATACAGACCTACGGGAGGGAGGACAGTTTGCTCCCTGGCGTGTCCGCATCACTTAGTTTCATGTTTGGTACAGAGGAGCTCAATAAATGCTTGTGGAACAAATGACACTATTTAAGTAGTACTTCCGTCCTCATCCCTCGTCAGTAAATTCCAGCCCGGCTGCTGGAGTGATCATGCTGAAAGGTAAGATGGCATTAACAGTGGCTTTTGCTTGGATCTTACATGGCAAGAATTATGGACTAAGGCAGAAAGTCAACAGGTAGTGAGTTGGTCATTACCAAAGTATTTCTAACCATCGAGATTTCCACTCACCCAAGGCTCCGTTGAGTGATAGCTATGCTGGGAAGAGAGCTTGGACTTGATGGCCTTAAAGTCACCTCCCACTCACTGACTGCTGCGCCCAGCTGGGCCTGCATGTGCGGAAGCAGGACCACAGGAGCCCTGTGCGCCTCCCCCACCCCCTCCCACCCCAGCCTTGGGGTCTACCTGGCTAAGAAGCTGCCTCAATGCAATAGCTCACCACCGAATCCTGAGATCATGAATCACGTGGTCCTCGGAGGACAGGAGCTTTGCCCTGCATTTTGTATCTCCAGGAAGAGGGAAATGTTTCTTAACGCAATGGGTGTTGCGTGTGAAAGTCTCATCAAAAATCAAATGCGAGGGGCAAGGCAATGATCATATCAGATCCTGTACTCTTCGGATTCTGGGGCTCATAAGGGTTTGCCTCCTTTTGGGGTTTTGCATCCCAAAGGAGGGAAGGTCTGTCTTTCTCCGTGGAGTAAGGCAGGGAGGAGGAAGAAGGGGTCTGGGAGGTGGCAGCTGGAGGTGCTGGGCTAAGAGAGAAATTAACCAGGCCAGAGGACACGCAGGGCTTCCTGAGTGGGGCTGAGAGGTGGACCTAGAGTGGGAGGAAGAAAAAGCACAACCGGGGATACTACCAGGCAAGGTAAGAGTCTAAACAGGGACTGAGCTGGTTGGAAAGTCGAGATGTGGGGGACTGTTTCTAAATGACCTCTCTGCACTTCCTCAGACTGGCCTTTGCCCCAGAGTGCTGTATGCCTGTGGTCCTCGGTCACCGTCATAAATGCCTGGGAGGACCGATACAATGCTTGGTCTTGACCACCATGACCACCATGACCACCATGACCACCAACGGTCATCAGCTCCATGCTTTGGGAGCCGCCAGGTGGGGTGTGGCGTGTACCGTGTCTCCCGTGAGACCTCGGTCATGGAGTCAAGGAAGCTTCCCAAAGAAGATGGGGAATGAAGTTGGGCCCACGAAGTCCCAAGAGGTGGACCCCTAAGAGCAGGGGCATTTCCACTGCCAAGGGATTAGTCCAAGGAAATAACCCCAAGTGGGGACACCAATAAATGCACGGCAGTGCCCGCAGCGTTGCTGTTCATAATGTGTCAAAATGGGAAGCCATCTAAATGCCTGACAATAAGCGGTGACAGAATAAAATGTGACACTCTCTAGGCACTAAAATTGATGGAGAGAAATATTTAACAGCAGGGAACGATGGCCATGATTTATTGCTCAGTGAAAAACAGTTACAAAACTTAATGCCTGTATTCAGACCTCGAAGGACAGTCACAGACATACTAATGAGTCTCAGTGGCAAATTTGTAAAAAACGATTTTTGTTTTTGCTTTGTTCTTTTCTGTATTTTCCGAGCTTTCCACAGGAAGTATACTTTGACCTTGTGAACACTAAAAATGCGAAAAATATTTTCCTTTAAAGTATGTGTGCTTTGGGTTCTAAAAGCAGAAAATTAAATCCAACCACTTTTAAATAAGAATAAACAGTGACCCAGCTGACTTCCAGGTCATGTTTTGCTTATTTCTAATTTTCTTTAGTCTTCTGGGGCAGGGGAAATGTTCTTGGTGGTAAATTGCTACTTTAGGAGAAGTGTGAAATAATGACAAGAAGATAGCAAGTGTGGCTGGTATCTGTCTTGGAAACTATCCTGATCTCTCTGAATACCTGTTACCTTGGAACATAGAACTAAAACAAGACATGGGGCTGAGCGAGGGAGCCCGGCATAGCAGAGCCCTGGGCTGGAGGCCGGTCCGGGTTGCAGATCTAGAATCACACCCTCACAACAGACTTAGAAGCCCCATCTCCATCCATGACCTGACTTCACATGCACCATATTGCAGGCTCTGCCCCCGGCTTCAGGACAGCCACCTCCTTTCTCAGCAAGATAGAGACTGGGACCTAGGAGATCATCTACCAAGCACAGGTTCTACGATGCAGAAAGGGGAGAGAGATGGGACCAGAAAATCTTTCTTCACCATTTTACCCAGGGCTGTGCTAGCCAATATTCTACTGAGGACCTGGCCTTTTCTGCTTGGTGCCTAATGGAGACCCTATTGCTGACGGGTGACAGGTGCCAGCAGCTTAGCCTTGGGTGTCCTGGTCTGTGCAGCTTTCTGCCATTCCTCCTGTGCTCTAGCCTGTCCTGTAGCCCTTGCCAAAGAGCTGCCTTCCCATCCACCCATCTGTTCACACTTCAGTCTCACTGTGGCTCCTAATTTTGGTTGGTTGCGCCCCAAGACAGATTAGCTGTTGAAGTAACAAGGCTTTGGCATCTTTCTACAGGAATCCGTGTCTTCACAATCCTTCATTCTAGAAAGCTCAGGTCCCCCTGGCTGAGGCCAGGTCAGAGGGCCTTGAGGGGCTAGGGAGGGCGCAGACTTCAGGGTAATTGGGAGACCACAGAGGTTAGCCGCAGGCACCCATGGTCTCTGGCATTCGCAGAGATGCACCTCAGGAGCTCCATTTGGGATTTGTACTTTCCTGTTCAGGCATTCGTTTTTTGTGTGTGTGTTTGTTTTTTTAAACTTATAGTAACAGAAAACATTCATTACACTACTACTAGATGTGTAGCTCCATCCAGGCCCTATGACCCAGGGACTCTTCAAGGTAGGTAGAGCTATCTTCATTTTATAAAAGAGAAGATAGTTTGAGGGGTTGAGTTACTCACCTAAAGTCACATAGTTAGGCAGTGCCAAAGCCAGAATTTCAGTGTGGGACTGATTGCCTCATAAATCTCTCCTCTTTCCACTTCCTAGTGAAACTGACCTCAATCCCACCATCTAGATGGAAATGCAGGTGGAAAAGGAAGGAGTCACTTACCGACGGGACACCCAGCATCAAGCTACTGCTTTCCCTACCTTTTGACTGTCCCCCTTGGGAAGAGCCTTTCCAAAAGCCATGATCATAGGACATCCCTGAAGTCATCATTTCAACTAAAGATGGGAAAGTGATTAGCAATGGATTAATTGCTAGCCTCCTGTGCTGGTCAACTTAAAGGCCAAAATGAATTTTGGCTAGATTGGATTGTCCCTCATAGCCTAACCCATTACTGAGTGATTACAAACAAAAATTATTTCTTCAGTCACTGGGCCTCCACCAGGAGCAGATTTTGCCTGCTGCGGTATTGGCAATGTCTGAAGACATTTTGGGTTGTCACAACTTGGAGGTGCTACGGGGATCTAGTGTGTAGAGGTCCGGGATTCTGCTAAATATCCTACCACGCACAGGACAGCTCCCCACAGCAAAGATCCATCTGACTCCAAATGTCATGGCACAGCAGCTGAGAAACCCTGTTGCAGACGCTTAATTCAAAGGGATACGACGCAACTGGAGCTTAATTCGATATCAGGAAGAGCAGCTATTTTATTCCTGGGCATTTGTTGTGTTCGCTGTGGCCAAGGGTGTCCATATCCTGTTCGGCTAGTCAGTGGGCATTGTGTGTTTTTCCCAGTTTGTCTTACTCAAGAGTGGTCCATGGAATTTACTTAGTGTTTCTTTGATTTTTAAAACCAAGAGTGGAAAATTTAACCTCTGGGAGGAAAAGGAACAGAAAATGAAAAATATGTGTAATAATGGAAGATCGTGTACAAATTTTAGTAGTGTGAGTTCTCCTCTATAAGGTTACTTGGCCCCCTGCACACCACCCCTCTGGGCCACAGGTATGTGCAACTTGTAGGAGGAGATCTTGGGTTTGGATCTAGAGGAATGGATTTCACATTCCTAATCTACCAACAACTGATCTTGAACAGATCACCTTCTTTAAGCTTTAGCTTCTCCACCAGTAGGAGGGGGCTTTGCCTGCAGATCCCAGCGAGCTGTGGCTTCCTCACAAAGTAATTTAATAAAAGCACTTGGCAAAACTACAAAGTATGATCTCATTGTTTGCATGAGTTGATCACGCACATACGGAAGACTTCTCTTCATGGGCGTGTGGATATTCTGTATCCTATTTTCTCACGGGATTGCTGGCTCTGTTAGTTTCTCTTGGGTGATTCTCCTATTTCTTATGCCACACTGGAGAGATACTCTCTATAGCATGAAATGAAGCACTGAACTCAACTTATCTTAATCATGTCCCAAAGGACATTACTGCATCTGAGAAGACAGTACCTCCCATTACAAGAAGGCTAGGACCATCGGGCAGACAATATTTATGATACAGCTTTCTGGTTTCCAAGTGACGGAGTCTTGACATCCCTCTATGCTTTATTGGTCCTACAGCAGTTCTCCCTACTTTGAGCCAAATTCTCACTGCTCTTTAATTCTTGTCTGATTCTGTCTTTCCTTAACTGACAGGATGCTGGATTTTCACTTTCAAAATCAACACAATTTCAAAGGTTATAAAAAAGTTTAGAAGAGCCCATGCCACACTTTCCGTACAACTTGAGCTTCTGCTGTGAATTAGAGAAGTGTCCTGTACATGTGTCACTAATGAACTTCCCTCTGATGATCTCAAAGCCCTTGTAGTGATTCTGACACACATGGTTTCTCATAACTGCTCCCTTTTCTTGCCTGTAAAGTCCTGTGATGCAGAGGAGAATTATTTTGAGAACTAATGAGCTATCATTTGTGATGGGCTATGAGTTCCTGAGAATAGAAACTCCTATGACTAAACTCTCCATGAACAGAGCAAATCAGAGAAGAACAGACATCTTTATTGCTCGGGCTGGCCGAATCACTCCGGGTTTTCCCTTTCACATCAGTGAGTGGGCATTGGCCTTGAGGGCGGGCGCCATTTTTGTTTGAAGCTTGGCACCTGTGCTAGCTGCTCCCTGAAGTTGGCCCCCCTCTCCAGCTGTGTGGGTGCCTGAGGAGGCCACCACTGGTGTCTCCCTGGTGCTAGGGGAGGAGCACATGCAGAGGTGGGCAGACACTTCCTGATGGGGTCTCTTCTCAAACCCAGAGGTGGAAACTGGGGCACAAGTAGTAGTGAAGGTAGGCTTGGACCCAAGCATTTGACTTCTGATCATTGCTCTTAACCAGGGGTTGGCAAAGCATGGCCCGTGGCCAGATCTGAGTGGCTGCATGTTTTTAAATAGTTTTACTGGAACATCACCATGCTTGTTGGTTTATAGATGGTCCCTGGGCCCTTTTGTGCTACACCAGCGGAGTGGAGTAGTTGTGAAAAAGACCATATGGCCTATAGAGCCTAAAATGTTTACTACCCGGTCCTTTGGAGAAAAAGTTTGCTAACCACTGCCTAACCACTGGGTTTCATCTGAGGGAGCCCCATGGCAAATACTTAAGGCATATAGGGAACACAGAGAAATAAATATCAGAATTCCTGCTTCTCAAATCTTTCCATTGGCAAAGCAAAGCATAACTACACGAGAAGTTAATTAATAATACAAGAGTCAGGTGACGACATGAGTCAGCAATCAAGGATAGCACAGTGCGATGATCTTATGAGCTGGCTTTCTGGTATACCAACGCTACAGTCCTGGGTGCCAAGCCCAGCCCTTTTCATGCATTACTGGGTTTGTTCCTCACAAAACCCCTGTGAGGTAAATATTAGTATACCCACATCTCACAGGTGACGGGTGCCAAATCCAGAGAGCCTTTATGTGTCCCCAAGACATACTGCTAGAAAGTACTGAAGGCAGAGTTTGAAACCAGCAATGAGGCATCAGAACCCAGGCTCCTCACCCCCCATGGAGTGGACAGACAGTGAGTGCCTCAGAGGCTGAGGAAGGACGGCTTGACTGCGGGCTGGGGTGGGCTGCAAGGGTGGGTCTAAGCAGCACCAAGGGGTGGGGAAGAAGAGTCCGAGAGACGGTCCGCTCCACCCCCATGGAGGAAGACCGTGAGACACACTGTAATGAAATGAGAAATGGTTGCTAACAAAAAGAGAAAAGGAACCATGAGAGTGTATTATTTTCCTCATGAATATCCTTTTACCACATCTTCTTATACCTTCCGACTCCTAATTCTCACCTCTGACCCCCTCTTTCTCTCACACGCGTGCACACACACACACACACATACACACACACACACAGAGCAGAGAAAATCGAGGTCATCTCCAGTCCCGACCCATACACCTGTGTTGTCAACAAACAGGTCTCACTAGAATGAAAACTTTTTCTTAACTGGAACACATTCATGTACCCTCTCCTTGTAAGTCAAGGCTGGGCCTTCACCCAGTTTCTCAAATGCTCATCGACTGAAGAAAGCTACAGAGAGAAATGACCAATTCCTAGGGATTCTTCCCAGGGAGAAGAGCTTTGAAGCATTTCTTGACTCAGAACAGAAGTAGGACCACCCGGCCTCCCAGCCGAGGCCCCCCAGCAGCTGTGACCTGGAAACGCAACTGTGTGTTCTCCCGTCCCCAGCCGAGGAGACCACGCAGAAGGCGGGAGGGGCTCGCCACGGCTGCTGCCAAGTCCCCTGCTCGTTGAGACCCCGGCGACGGCAGAGCTGACACGTCAGAGCTGAGGCAGGGACCAGGAGGCCGGGGAGCCAGTAGGACTATCTAAAATGCAGACCAAGCCCCAGTGCTCGAATTACCGTTCAGACTCATTTCAAGATTGCAGAATGTGCTGGCGATGTTTTTCTAAAGGGCAACCCCGGTGCTCCCGAGATGGGAGGCACCCTCCCTTCTGACATACTTATTCCATTTTCCGGAGGTAGGGAGGGGACAGCGCTGGCTCAGCAGCCCTGTAATCTGCATCTGTAGCACCCATTTCAGCAGGGGCGTGAGAGCCACCTTGCTTGGAAATGAATGTTTATGTCTTAAGCTGGGAGGGTCCTTGCTAATTTCAGGATGCGGATGGCAAAGACCCCTGTACCTTTCTTGGATGTTCAAATGACTCTCCTCCCCCCACTGAGCCCGTCATGGTGAATGGCAATCAGTGTTCAAAACAAGTAAATTGAGCCATCATGGAAAGAACTTGGGAGATGCCCCCAGTCTCTCTGCCCCAGGACTCACCCCGAGGGTGCGGAGTGAGGGTCCCAGGATTGCAGTGGGAGGCTACTGGGAGCACTTGGGTGGGGACATGATGTTCTGTTCAACCAGATCTGTCCTTTTCAACTCCATTCTCCATGTGGCAAACCAACCCCAGCACCCCCGCCCCCACTCCCGCTGAAGTTCATGAGACATGTGGGGCTTTACCCCCACCCAGAAACGACATGGTTCATGGCGGGTCGCAGGCTGCCTGGGGTCAAAGCACAGCTCTGGTATGTGCTAGCCGCACGCCACTGCCTCAGTTCCCCCCTGCAAAATGAGGACGGTGGTAAAAGTGCCACAAGATCAGATGACCTAATATATGTGAACGACACACGAAGTGAGTTCCTCTCCAGGAAGGTTTGCTGTCCCTGCCGCTTGTGTCACTTTACTAAACCAGTCCGACCCATCCAGCAGCCCCTGGAATGTGAGAGTTAGTGTGCGATTTCTCCAAGTGCAGCAGCCAGGAGTTCCCTCACGGTGATCAGACATTCAAGGCCCAAATACATCCAGGATGAACCGAGGCAGGGCTGTGCTCTGAATTTTCTATCACTGATGTTTCTGACGATGAAATATATTGTTAAAATACACTCTCTTCACTAATAGGAAAATGACTTGAATTTCTTTCGCTTGCTTTAACCTTCTCTCCCCAACTAGATGCACCTAACAGATGTCCCACGACTATGAGTGGTGGGTTTGGCGGCAGGAATCTTCCATCAGTGGGTCACTGTCTTTGTGGTCACCACGGTCCTGGACAATGTCAGCAGAGAAGAAGCCAGTGGCCATCCAGACGAAGGCATTTACCTTTCCCTCCTGAAGGGGGTACAAGGCAGGAGGGTGGGGATTCCAGGGGAAAAGACATCACAGAAAACCCTGGAAGGGAAATCCTTCTCAGTCCTAGGACTCAGTCCTGCGCACGCTAGGGAGGTGAATAACCAAAAGGAGAATCTGGGCATGTCTCTCTTTAAGAAGATTAAGCATGGATTCTATGAAAATTCAATAAGTGAAAATTCAACAAGTAAAAATAGTTAAATTAGAAAATAAATCCTGAGGTGCCTGGGTGGCCTCATCGGTTAAGCGTCTGCCTTAAGCGTCTGTTGGGCTCCCTGCTCAGCGGGGAGGCTGCTTCCCCCTCCCCTCCCCATCACCCCCACTGGTGCTCTCTCTGTTTCTCACATAAATAAATACAATCTTAAAAAAAATAAAAGTAATAAAAACAAATGAAAAAACAGAAAATAAATCTTCACGTTACTAAACAATTCAACAACACTCTCCCAAGTATATTTTCAGCTCATGGAGGTGACCTGTTTGCCACCATCAGGGCCTTCACGGGCAGGCTGAGCTAATAGCATCCAGCCTCCTGAGCTCTCTGTGGTTGTTATTCCAACACACTGTGCCTATTCCTAGGCACCTAAGACCCAAGTGACCAGCTCAGGAAGCATCATTTACTTACAGCTGGGCAACCTGCCCGGCAACCTGCTGGCCCAGAGGCATGAGAGCCAGAGCAAGAATTCAGAAGTCTTTGGTTCAAGGACTGGCTCTGCCACTTGCTTGCTATGTGACATTCAGCTGGTTTACTGGTTTCTTGGGCAAGCATTTCCTCCCTGGTAAAATCTGGAAGTGGAACTTGAAGATATCTATGCTCCCCAGCTCAGATATCCTGTGATTCGACCACATCAGTCCACCCCACTTTGATCATAGACAGTCTTCTCAGAGAGGCTCCACGTCCTCTTCCTGTCACTGCAGGTAAAATTCAGTGGCAGCAGCCCGACTCCCACCCCAACCTAATCATGATGTGACCACGAACCCCTTCTGATAAGACAGTAGTTCCACAAAGTGAGAGCTGCATTCTTGGCGACTTTGCAAAATTGATTTCTCATGGGAATAAGTGTAATTAATAAATAATAAGTGCACATTATTTTTAATAGTGCACATAAATTGAAGCATTAATTTTTTGTATTGCATTATTTTGAATTTGCACAGTTCAAAATCCCATTATGTGTAACTTGTGCATTCCCTCTGATTTTTTTAAACCTTCAAGAGAGGGACTGGAGGTGGTAGGAGAGATAGGTGATGGCACAAGGTCAGACTCATTGGGCAAAGACCAGGGGTTTGAAGGAACCTTGCCATAGAAGCATCCAAGACCAAGGAGATGCCCTAGAGAGGACCTACGTCCTCCCTTGGGTGATCACTCTGTACTGACTTTGAGATGATTAGCCAATTTGGAAGTTAGATTTCTTTTTCTTCTTCTTCTTCTTTTTAAATTGAAATCACTCCCGGCTTGAATGCTGCCAAAAAATGTTCAACCTCCAAATTAAAAATGTCTAAATAGCCAAATCCTCTCTTCATCCTTTGGCACAAAGGAGCCATTTTGTGTTCTTCAAAATGGCTGACAGGAATTTTCTGAGGAAGCTATGGTCTGAAAACAAACCAGGGATTAGATCAGCTTCAGGTCTGAGACATTGTGTTTGCAGCCACAGCTAGAAGCTAACGGATGTGTTTTTCCCAAACCAATGAAATCAAGAAATAGCCACGAAGATAAAAAAAAAACAAACCTGTTCTCTAAATCTTCCCTTCCACATCCTCTCTGCTGGTCCCCTTTAGATTGTAGAAGTTTGTGATTATAACTTTATTCACAACCCATTTCTCGTTTTCAAGTAGCTCCCTTTCTAAGATGAGATCACAAAGCTTTGAAAATTGGAGGCGCTCCTCCCCTCACCCCAAAGAGCCATCCTTGACGAGGTGCTCTGTCGAAGCGGAAGGAATTTGCTTTATGGCAGCTTCCCTTGCGGAATTATGTATGGGGACATTTAACAATACAGCATTTGCAATGGGCAGGTGAGAGCTGGCCAAGTTTTTGAAGGGGATTTCACAGACCAGGTCAGCAGGGAGATGGACGGGCGAGCTGCAGCGGATACAATTATCTGACTTTCTGAGCTGTTCTTTTGAAGCCTCTCCACTTAATAGAAAGAAAAAGAATAATCCTCTTTGCCAACCTTTTGTAGCTCAATCTTTATTGTTCCCACTAAAATCCAAAGAAAACGGACAAGATTCATTTTGTCCAGAAAGCATTTGTGTATTTTATGTAGGTCTGAGCTTTGAAGCATTGATAGTTACGTGAGAGAAAAGACAAAGATTTCCCTCTAATCGGAGGAAATCCAAGGGGGAATTTCTGAAGCTCTCTGGCCTAACTCAAAACAGTCCTGGGTGGCATCTCCAGATATACACTCCCTTTGCTACTGAACTCAGCATGGAAATTAGCACAGGCTCACAGAACGATGAAAATTAGGCCAGACCATAAAGAAGCAAGTCTGTCGGCAAATTAAGACTTTTTCATAAAACCTGAGAACGTGACCTATGGGACCAGGGAAGCTTTCTTTTCCTTATAGGCTCCCAATCACTCAACATCCTTCTCCAAGATACTGGCCTGGTCAATGGGGCACTTGGCCAACCATCTGTAGGACTTTTTGACTCGGGGTGCATGAGAGGTGCTCGGTTAATATTCACTCACCGATACAGCCAGTAGCTGACCAGACGGTTTGAAAGAGTGGATATTAGCAATAACTATCAGTCTGGCAATACCAACCCTTGATGGCCAAAGTAGGTCATCAGAAACCACCTTATTGGGTTGCTTGCTGTTCTATTCTCAGGGCAGAAACAAGCATCGCATGCATTTTGACTATTTTCATCAGAACTCATAAGACAGCCGCTGTGGAAAGAGTTGGTGAGAATTTGGGGAGCTCGCAACATTTTCTGCTGATGGGTAAGTGTTCCTGAAACTACTTGTGTGCTGGGCTTCCACTATGAGAAAGACTCACCATAGGGAACTAGTCGTGCTGGGTTTTTAATTCTGAGTTCCAAGAACAACAACTTTTCCACCTTCTTTTGTCACCTCAATGCAGATGACAATGTCAACGGTGGGCCCAGGTGAGCCACAGGTATCTGGGCTTGACTGTATGGAGGAAGACAGGATTCCTACAGGTGGCCGTGAGGTAGAGTCAGCATTCTCAGTAGAGAGAGCTGGAAGAAAGGTGGAATGAAGGAACAAAAGAAAGACAGCAGGCTTACTTGGGAGATGGGGAGGTTGGGGGCCAAGAGATTCTGCATCTCTAGGGAGACCACCCCCACCTCTCGAGGATCCTAGACCTTCTAGTTTGCACAGAAGTTTTCTTGTCTCCCTTCTGCACAGAGTCCCTAGAATGTGACATCTCAGCCCTACTGTTCACCTCCCCAGATCGCCAGCTGGGAGTTCAACCAATGTTTGTCCTTCCTTCTTCAGAGCTGTCCTGCTGCCGCCTATCACCTCTTACATACACACAAAACCACTCACTGTTGTGCACAAAAACACGTATCTGCAGACGCGAGACCTGTCCATCAGCATATGCATGCGCTAGGCAGAGCAGTGTAGGAACACTGGGCGCACACACACACACACACACACGCACTGGAACACACCAGAACACACGTACAGCACAGCATCTCACACCAGCACATGCACAGCACTCAGGCACAGACCCCCGCACCCCCACCAGAGCACTTGGGTAAAAACACACAGGCACGGATGTTTGCCAGCACCCACCCTGAGCCACCACCTATAGGACCGGGCTTGGGGACAGGCTTCCCCATGGTGGATTCCCTTGGCTCAGATGCCTTCTCCCTGGGGCAGGTTGCTCTGGCCATGCTGCCTCCTGTGGCAACAGGCTACCACCCCCACCTGTCCCCCCAGGTTGTTTTTTCTGTTCTTTCCCCTATAACACCTCTTCTCTCCAAGTCCCATCGTCCCGCTCAGCCCACAAGAGGAAAGGGCAGTTCTAATGCACGGCCGTCATTCACATTATGTCTTAGAACCAGTACAGTATTGCAGGGAGGGGACCTGGGGAAACACAGAAGCACACAGCTGAGCCTCTAGTATTTACAGTAATAGCGAGAAGGAAGAATTTGTCGTCTCCTAAATGGTGGTGGCAGCTTACATTCTGGGCTGTGCTCCCCGACCCTGAGGTTTGCCAAGGAAACGCACGCTTAGCCCAGTGCCCTATATATGTTCTGCAGAATCTCCTGAGTGCTCCTCTCCCCGGCCCTCCTCCCAGGCAACTTTGGGAAGGCAACAGATAGCCACATATTTGGTTCTTTAATGCACTTTTGTGCCCTGCCTTGGATTTCTTATCTTGGTTTGTTTTGGGCCAGTCAACAGCAAAAGGGTTTGCCCTCCCTGAGCTCAGATCAAGCAAGTGGACTCAAGAGGACGATCTGGCAAAAATAATTGAAAACTGATTACAGACATTTGTCATTCAGAGACCATCCTCCCACTCCTGGAGGGTCTTGTAAAAACAAAAACAAAAAACCCAAACAACAACAACAACAACAAAACACAAATCTCAGCTCAGTCTGTGTGTAACGGTGCACTGTTGCTTTAGAAAACCTCACACATACAAAGCCTGACATTCTTACCAAGCAGATCAATTACAGTCTGTGACTTAGAATCAAAACCTCTCGATATCATTTACTTAAATTTTGCTTTACGATTTCATTTTCACATACAGGGAGGGCTGTGGTGGAGACAGGGCGCACATGGAAACGGCTTGATTGCACACGGATGGGCATCCCTCCCAAGACAAGCTCCCAGATAGATGTATTTATTAAGAGTAAAACAGATATGGGGCACCTGAGTGGCTCAGTCATTAAGGGTCTGCCTTCAGCTCAGGTCATGATCCCAGGGTCCTGGGTTTGAGCAGCGCATCGCATTGGGCTCCCTGCTCAGTGGGAATTCTGCTTCTCCCTCTCCCAGTCCCCCTGCTTGTGTTCCCTCTCTCACTGTCTTTCTCTGTGTCAAATAAATAAACAAAATCTTAAAAAAAAAAAAAAGTAAAAACAGATACGATGGATTTTTCCCAGATTTGTGGGAAATGTGAGTTCAGAATTACAGTAGCATTCCAGAGAAAAACATAATTTCATATTAACAACCAGACATTTCATACTCAGCAGAAAAATTTATATTACGTGAGGATATTCAGCATCAAAATAACTATTTCTTCAAAAATTGAGAGGGAAATAGGAGTGAGTACTGACTAAAGGTAATACCTTCAGAAGTCAGCTTCAGAGCTCGGTCCCTGGGCGTATGCCATTGCAAACTGACGAGCAAGGACCTGGGCTGCACAGAACATTTGAGAATGCATACCCTGAACAAGGGATCAGAGAGACAGTGTTTGGGGCCTGGTTCTGCTCTTAGGCAAGTCGTCAGACTTCTAAGCATAATTTTGTTTATTTGTGAAAAGAGAATCCTACTCCTTTATCTGCCACCTGCCGTAGAATTTGATGAGAACCAAGTGAGGAAGGCACTTTGTGAATATAAGGGTCTGACTGCATCAAGTGACCGGCAGTCTGGCCTGGGCGGGCAAGGATCCTGCCTGTCCTTGTTCAAATGTTTTCTATTTATTTTTTTCCCCTTGAGCCTGAAAATTGGTTGCTGAGTAGCACAAATCACAACAAGTAAGAAGAGGGGACAGTGGACGCTCCTAAGGTTTCCCCCTCTGCAAATTTGGCTGCTTTAGACAGCAATCTGCTTTCTTTTTGAGTCCGTTCTTACCAACAAAGTCCTTGGGGGGCCCCGATAAATCTGCAGTCAATGCACAAGCATAAGGGACATGCCAGAAAATGTTGGATTTCGTCCTTGGATTTTTCACAACAGAGGCTCCCGCTGGAGAGTTAAAAATACGTGATAAGGTGGAAGCCCAGATTTTAAAAAAAGCATTTGGAGCTGCAGGGAATCATGAAGTTTAGTTTCTTAATTCCGTGAGCCAATACCAGGAGGATGGGGGGCTGATCAGTAAGTGTTCTTAAGAATTTTGTAATTTCAGGGCACCTGGGTGGCTCCGTTGGTTAAGCGGCTGCCTTCAGCTCAGGTCATGATTTTAGGGTCCTGGGTTTGAGCCCCACATCAGGCTCCTTGCTTGGCAGGGAGCCTGCTTCTCCCTCTGCCTACTCTGCCTGCTGTTCATCCTGCTTGCGCTTTCTCTCTCTCTCTGTTAAATAAATAAATAAAATCTTAAAAAAAAAAAAACCAACCAAAAAACTTTGTAATTTCAAGAATACATGCAGTTCATTTTGTAGGTAAAAGAGGTGTTCAACTCTCTCCTTTCTTGTCTCACAGATGAGAAGCCAAAGCCCAGACAGCGCTCTTTGCTCAAGTTTGCACAGCAATTTAGCAACAAAGAAAAAGAAAAGTATTACTACTCGTGTTTCCAGCTATTGTGTTGGGAAAATCGCGTTCTTTCTCTTTTGCAAGTTGGGAGACTCAGGCCCCCAGGATATCGGCTACTGCTTTTCGAGCACCTTCTGTGTGAGGTTCTGAGTGACATTTCTGCTCCCCATGCCCGCAGGAGGCAGACATCACCACCGCCATCTTGCAGAGGAAGAACGGGCTCTGAGGGCCGGCAGCTCCCCTCAGTGAAAGGCTGAGAAGGAACCACCGCTTGAATCCAGATCTTTCTACCTCCACGGCCCTCTCTTTCCTTCCTCATGTTAGAGCTCTAGAGAAGACCTACAGAAGAACTGCAGATGATCAGAGTTGGGAAAAAATTCTCTTTGCTCCATGATTGTTTTCAACAGAAGCCTCGAGAATCCTGTGAAACGTTCTTTTACGTTAACCAGTTCTTTTCCTTGTCAGTCCTGGAGAAAGTAGCCCAAGGACGGAATTCAAAAGAAATTTTAAGAGCTATGAAAGTAAAGATTTTCTTGCAGGATTAGCTACAATAACAAAAATTAAAAACAGCCCAAGTGTCCAACAATAAAGAAGTAGGAAAATACGATGCATAAAATGGAAATTTTACTATGGAAATTTACATAGTAATTAAAAACAATCGTGCGGGATAAGCAAAAAAAAAAGTGTTCATGATGGATTACTAACAGAAAACAGTGCACGGAAATGCTTTTATGATGGTAACTACATAAAGATATGTATACACTTATAAGAAATATTGGAATGGCACACAAAGAAGTAAAAACAAAAAGTTACTGGGCTAGCTTATAAGATTATGGATTTAAACAATGTGTAACTTCCACAAATGGGTTTATGATATTTTTATTAAAATACTTCAAATTAGGAGAGGAGGAAAACAGCGATAGCTACTTGGAACATTTAGTTAGTAACCGAGACCAAATAACACTACACTGGTTAGGCAACCTGCTTGTTTCTTCTTTCCATATTTTGAGGCAATTGGATACTGTGATTTTTGCCATAATCCACAAAATTATTTTTCTGCTGGTACCCCTCCTTAATTAGTTTTCTTAAAGTTTATTGGTCAACATTTCCCAACATTTGATAGCCTTGTTTGTTTTCTGCATTTCCCCTAGGGTTTAAACCAAGTCAGAAAAAATTAATGTTTTTCTTTGCTTATCAATTTATTTTTTGAGATAAAATATTATTTGAATCATATGAAATCATCTTGTTCGTAGGTCCAAAACAAATATTGGAAATTTTATATAAAAAAATTTTAATAACAGCAGGTTTTATCTTAAACCATCCTTGCAACGCATTTTGAATCATTCTGTTCACTGCCCTGTCTCCTCCACGAGCTTAATTTTTTGTTTGTTCGGTTTAGATTTAAATGCTAAGTTCTCTAGAAGAAACGTCCAAATAATGTCACTCCAGTATATTCCCCAGCCAATAAACCATTAAAGTTAATTTAATTTAATTTAATTTAATGGAAACATCTAGATTCCTTTCATTCATTCACTTTTGAATTCATTCAACGAATATTCATTGTGCGTGGACTCGGCTCCCGGCAGGGTGCTAAATTCTGGACACCTCGCTGAGCAAGGCTGAGGACTCCCTTCCCTCAGGGAACACACTGGTTTTTCAGGCCGGGAGGAATGGCTAAATAAAGCAGTGACTAAACAATTCATTTCAACTAAAGTGTCAAGTGACTGGTGTGATTATTTTTTTAACCAAACTGACTGAATGTTTGCTCAAATTGATTAAATCTACCATCAGCTCAGCGTGAATAAGAGCTAACGTTGGCCCAAGCAGAGAAGAAGTCTGTGTCGAATGATCCCTGCTGTTTATTTAATCCATTAGCTGGCATCGGTACACACACGGCTCAGGAGAAGAAAGATTCCCGAAGCCCGCGTTTGGACCTCTCTAATGCAAAACATTTCCCGAGTCAGTGCCTTAACCCTTCTAAATAAAACACAAGACATGATGCCTGGGGACTCCGGAAAGTAAAAACGAACATCCAGTAAAAGTTAAGTCTAATTTTTTAAAGACAAAGGCAAACAGAAAGAGAATTTTCAACACATACAGTGGGGGTCGTTCCGAAGCAAGAGCTTCCCAGGACGGGGGCCCCTTTCACACAGCTGTGGCTGTGGTCTGTGAGCCAGCAAGGGTGGGGAATGCCCAGGGAGAAAACGGAAGTAGCGCATCTGGATGAGAAGAGCCAGGTGATTGGATGTTGGTGAAAATACCACCGAGGCAAACTTTGTCCTGCATCACTCAGAAGCTCCCCTCATACCCAGATCCCAGCACTTTAGCAACGAGAAGTTTGCATTTAACAATCCCGTCCCTGGGCAAGCACACTAAGCTTCCAGCCTCAAACCCGGGTGGCCATCGTGACCAGCGACGACCTGGAGGATTTTGTCTCGCACCCTCCCCCCATTTATATTGCATATTTTGGAGCACGTTCTTACTTCGCGGGAACACCCCCAACAGAACAAATGGTCTTAGAAAATAAATATGGCGGTTCTAATGCTCGTCCCGTGACCTGTCAAAGCTTGGATGCTTGTTCACGATTGGGCCCACCGCTCAGCTAGAGCCCCACAATGTTCCTGTGCTAGATGGGTATGCTCAGAACTCGAAGGAGGGATGAGTTGGATTTCGACAGATGGAGAGAATGCCCAGTGCTGTTTACAAAACAGTTGAGAGCAATTTAAGAATTCTAACCATGGGTTTCCATTTCCTGTTGCTAGATATTGAGAACAAGAAAACAAACCATGATGTAATAATGGTAATAATTAATACCATTTCCATGTTTTGGCTGTCTGCTATGGATCAAGCACATTACATTCATTTCCCATCTTCACAACTTCACAAGGACAGTCATCCTTACTTCAGAGGGGAAAAACTAAGACCCAGAGAAGTCAAGCAACTTGCTTAAGGTTGCACAGCTAGGAAAGCGGCGGCACTGGGATTCCATCTGTGATTGACCTACTTTTGCTACCACATCCAGCTGCCTCCCTAGAAGTGGAGCATGGGAGTCTACAGTCCCCAAGATTTTGTGTCACAGCTGCATGCCCTTGCTTCACAAGACAATGGCCACATAGACCATGGAGTGCGTTCTGGGCCACTGTGGGGTAGGGAGTTATAGGAACTGAGTAGCTGGCGGCACTGCAGGCAAATTAGGCCTGTGCCGTTAAGCACACCACCTTTGTCGCTTCCAGCCGCAGACCCCGGGGACCGTCCTGGCAGACTCTCACCCAGGGACACCTCCTCATGTAGACAGACTAGGTCATTATTTGCTTTGCTCCTCATGATCTGGACATTTCCATAAAGGGCAAGTGGAAAAAATCTTAGTAAAAAGTAGATTTTAAAAAAGGAGAGTGGTTTGGGGATGGGTGACTTAATTGAGCAAGAACAGAGAGAAGACCTCAACTCAGATTCTGTCAGCAGCCTTTCCACCAAATGAAGTCGCAAAGGCAACACGGTGCCATTTGCAGCCCTCGCGGTTAAAGACCCAAATCTCCCCTCACCCCATCGCATCTGGGCGAGACACTTGGAAGTGTCTTCATCTAGGAGCCTTCTCTAGGAGTCGCTGAAATGTCCATTTCCACCCCAGCAAAGCAAGGGGCCTGGAAAGATGAACAATCCAGTCCATCTAACGTTCCCCTCCTGGGCGCCATTTGTGGAGATGGGCACAGTCCCCATCCAGTCTGCTGGGTGGGGTTTTGTTTGCCACTCTTGGCAGCCACCACCACCCAAGCAGCCTTTCTTTTTCTCTTCTAACCCTACTTGACTGAGCCCTTGGCCCCAAGGCCAACACAAACGGACCGGTGAGGAAACCCTTCTTGGCAGAAATATCTCCGTGGCCTGAAGCCCAGGGTCTGAGGCTGTTACCGTCCACTCTTCCCTGGAACTCGCTGAGCTCACAGGCTGTCGTGGTCGTCTTGTCCCCCGCACACAGGATGGGCTGCCTCAGGCTTGCTGAGAGCCCTCACCCCACAGGGCCATGTGACTCATACCCGACAAAGGCATTTCTGAGAAGAGAGCTGCGATCGTACAGAAATCCCCACGATCGCTTAGTCCTCAGAACCCCTGAGGCACCAAGCTGAGGCTGTGCCACGTTCCCTGTCAGGAGCAGAAGCGCCAGCGGCCTCTCCAGCCCTCCCACCGTGGTGGCTAATCGCTCTCCCCCGAGGTGGAGGAAGGTCGTTCGTGGTGACAACCCTTCCCGTTTCCCCAGATTCAAATACAGGTGGTCCCGTTTCTTCTAAAAGTGCCGTGGCCCAACCCCTCGAGACAGTCTGTTTTGTTCATTCTTTTCACATGTTCTGCGCATTACCTGGCCTAGGGCACACGCTGGGAGTGAAAGGTTCTAGAAAAGCCAGGCTCCCACGAGCTAAAACAAGGTGAGGGTTGGCTGGTAGTCACAGTGGCGACGGAACAGGTCACATCCTCTCATCCGTGCCTGCATTCTGTCAGCATCTCTAGCTTTCTGGCCTCGGACGGACGGAGAGCGGCTCGCAGTGAGGGGCGGTGGGTGAGTCACGAAGCCCGCCATGGGTGTGTCGCGGGGCCGCCCTTGGCCACGGACGTGGGGGCAGCCATGACAGAGCTGCGTGGGGACACGCGCCCCGAGGAAGACCCCTTCCGTCCTCCGCTGACCCCGCTGCTCAGTCCCTGCCCCTCCAGTGCTCTGACCCCGGCTGACCACCGAGAGGAGCTTCTGTTGGAAAGGGAGGAAGGAAAGGGGCTGAGGGACGGAGCCAGCGAGGAGGTGCCGGGCCTGCCGAGATCCTCGCTGTCCTTTGCTGCACCCTGGGCCTGCCTCAGTCGCCTGCCTTCCCCTTCCTCCCCGCCCCTCCCCCCGTGGGCTTTCCTCTCTCCTTTTATGACTAGAAATACCTGTCCCTGGGGCAGGTGTGTTCAAGCCGCTGGCCCTGAGCCGATGCCGGTCCCGCCGGATCCTCCCGGCTCGGCCGCCCCTTGACGTGGGGAGAACAGGACACCGAAGACGCTCCAGCTCCTCACTCGCCCTCCGCTACGTCCCCCCAACACACACACACACGCACAGAGTTTCTAGACGCTCCTTGCCATCGATACGTCGGCCTTACCTGTAACCGGGAGCTGTGCCTGCAGCAAGACCAGGGAAACCAGCACCTTCCACGCCATCTTGTCCTTCCCCCCAGGACGGTGCCCGGACGCCGAGGCCGTGGCCGCCATGGCCCGGACGCGAGAGCAGGGGAGCCCGCTGGCTTTGTTCTGCCGCTGCCTCCTCAGGAAGTGGAGGACTATGGGGCTTTGAGAGGCTCACACCTGCCAGCGGGGCCAAGAAGCTCACACTCCCCCTTTCGGTTCACAGGCAGGAAGCTCTGGAGGTTTGAGGGTTTGGGGCGGGTGTGGGTCTGAAATTTTGCCTTTTCTCTCACTTAACGATTGTTTTACTCCCCTTTTCTGGTCGAACTTTTGTCAAATGTTTATCCGATTCCTGTCTTGGTTGGTGAAGTCAGTCCCAAGGCCAATAGGAGCTCACATTGCCTGTGTGAGGACATTTGCCATTTCCCTAGACTTCCATATCTTCTGGAGGCTGGTGAGAGGGCAGAGCCCCGGATCCTGAGCCAGGATAAACACAGAGACAGAACCCTGGGCTCTGGTGCCCTTCCCTGCTGCCTACCCGCTGTGTGGCCTGGACAAAGTCACTGAGCGTCTCTGGGCCTCTGCGTCCTTCCCTGTGAAGCAAATTGCTGGGGGTAGATCTAACGTTGCAGATCAAAACTTGGCCTGGATTTGAACCACACAGTTTTCCAAAATTTATTTTTTTATTTTTTTATTTTTTTGGTTCAAACACACTGTGATAGGGTACGCTGGGCCCTTCCTGCATGAGGAGGCCTCGGAAAACTGCAAGAAAGACTCGGATCTCAGAGCCCGTTCATGCTCCGTTGGTACTTGACTGACAGCTTGCCCGGGGAGAGCGGTGAGTGCAGAGAAACAGGACAGAAGAGGAAAGTAGGTGGTGACCATTCAGGAGGCAGCCTCCTTGCCTTTCTCATGAAAGCCTTGGGCCACCGTCATTTTAGAAGGGGGAGAGGGGGCAGATCTGGAGCTTTCGACAGACAGAGCAGTTCCAGGAGCTCAGGGTTCCCGGAGGAGAGCGGAGTGCATTCTGCAGGAGGGTGTGGGCAGGGCTGGCTCCAGGGGTGGCCGTGGGTCCCCTGTGTGACAGTTATGACAGGTCAGAGCTGTGAGCAGGTTCCTGGCTGAGGACAGGGGAGGCCCGGGTGGACAGCGGGCTGGGCACCTTCTTCTGTGCCACCAGCCTCAGCAACACACATGAGCTCTCTGTCTGTCCCTGTCTCTCCATCCCTCCGGTTCAGAATTCCCCGCGTTGCTAGGCGGAGACGCTGGTTCAGGCTTCTTTCTCGGAGTGTGGGTGAAGTTTCAGAAGTTAGATGGTGGAAAGGACAGGGCATCCGAACCTCTGTTCCTCTTGTGTTTCCCGCTCTCCTTTCCATCATGGAGGTCAAGCCGACCTGCTAGTGGGAGGGGTGATCTGTGTGTTATTTCCTGATTTAATTAAACAATGGGAAAGCAGGCTTCTGAAATCGTCAAAGGATCCCTTGTGGGGGTTCATGTTTTCCTCTTCTGTGAACCACTTTCTAATATCAGAAATTATTTTTTAGAGGCACCTGGGTGGCTCAGTCCTTAAGCATCTGCCTTCGGCTCAGGTCATGATCCCAGAGTCCTGGGATCGAGCCTCACATCAGGCTCCCTGCTCAGCAGGAAGCCTGCTTCTCCCTCTCCCGCCCCCCCTGCTTGTGTTCCCTCTCACTGTGTCTCTCTCTGTCAAATAAATAAATAAAATCTTTAAAAAACTAGAAATTATTTTTTAAAGTAAAGCACAGCTGTAACCGGGTGCAGTGCCTTTTGCGAGGGGGAGAAATGGAGAAGGAGGGTAGGTTCCGTAGGAGCTGGGGGGGAGGCTTGTGCTCCCAGTGTCAGCCTTCCCTGGGCAGGGGTGGGGCGGGGGCTGCTGCTCACCTGGTGGCCCATCCTGGGCTCTGAAACCTGACCCAGTGAGTCCCTTGTGACTTGACCTGGGGAATTTATGAAGAAAACAGAATGAACCCTGGAGGGCGCCTGCATCCTTTGCACTCGGACGACTCCACGGAGCAAAGGAACCCATCACCCGTGAGGCGTGTCAGGATCCCTGAGGGTCTGGGCTTTGCTTCCTGGGAAGAGGTTGTGTCTTCATCCTTATCTGAACCAGAGCTGTGCTGTCTGGTTATGGAGACCCAGATCTTTACGTGACCACGTCGTTATTATTCTTGTTATTTTAAGCAATATAGACATTGACTTTGAGATCCAAATACCAAAAGGAAAAACACAAGGTCAGATATATCTACGAGGACTGAATTGCGGCGTCTCTCACTAGTATGGGCAGCGTAGGGCTGCCCGGATGAGAAGAACACAGAGTTCTATTTGGATGGAAGTGAGCTGTGCCCACGGAGGGCTTCATTCTCCTCTTTCCCTTATCTCTCTGAAGGGAAAATGGAGCGGTGCCTGGAGCTTGGTTTCTGATTTGAAGGAATGGGAGACTCGAGATTTGAGAGCCTTGCTCCTGCTGACGTGGTGCTCCGTGCCAGCGAGTGAGGGTTTGAAGCCTGGACTTGGAACCATGGGTGTTCAGGGAGGGTGTGGTCCGGGTCTCCCGCACACCCACACCGAGTCACTAGCTGGTCTGCCTCATTGGACCTGCCTTCTGAAGGTCAGCTTGACGTGGCTGGAAACCCGAGGGCATTGGAGGAATGTTCTGGAAGGAACCCGTGGGTGGACCAGTTAGATAAGCCCAGGGAATTCCAGAGCTAACAACAAACATGTTTCTGAGGCTGGAGATGGCTTCTCTGTGAGCAGCAGTGCGCTGGGGAGGAAAGCAGTCTCCGGGTCTTAGGAGTCACCATGTCAGCAGGTGTGGGCCTGGCAGGGGAGTCAGATCAGAGCTGGGAGGTGTGAGCCGTGACGGTGGCCTTCGCTCTGGACACACGGGCCAGTTTGCTCCAGGGGCAGGGAGCAGGGCCCAGCCCTCCTGCTGCAGATGTGATAGGAAACTTGCTTCCCGTTGGGTTCTCAGGCCCTCATCTCAGCAGGGGGTTTGGTGGGAAGCAGCACCAGGCAGCATTCTGGATTCTTGCCCAGTGTGCCCCTTGCTTCCTTGGATGAGGCACCACAGGTGTCCTCTCCTGGCATCTGTGCACTCCGCCGGCAGAAGCTCTTCTTCCAGAGCCACACCCCTGAGAAATCCTCCGCTCCTCTGTGCTGTATGGACGAGGCCCGTGTTCATTTGGAACTGACATCTCAGCTCCTGCCATCAGGTTCCAAGGGCACAAGGCACACCAGTCCCTTTGAAGCTCTCGGTCCACATGGGGTCTCACGTGTGAGACTGAGACCGAACCTGGGTGGCTGCCGCTGCTGCAGGTTCCTTCCTGAAAACTGTGTGGCAAGGCTGGTTTGAGATGATGTCCCAGGAAAGAGGGCAGGTGCACCATTCTGCCCCAGCCCAGGAGGACGCGGGACGTCTGTCACAGGGAGGAGGGCTGTCTGTTTCCCAGGACCTTGGCCGGGGGGAGACATGGACCCTGGCATGCTTCTCTGCTCAGCTTTCTCAGGTGAGCTTATCAGGCAAGAGGAGGACGGGGATGCACTCCCCTGGAATCAAGGAAGGTGTCTGGTTCCAGGTTTCATGTGCAAGTGGATTCCTCTTATGGCTCAGTTTCCTGATGGTCTTCAGGGTGCAGCAGGGGCACCCATTGTTCCAGATTCCTGGCTGTGCAAGAGCTCTGGTCACCTTTTCCTCCAGGGCTCTGACTGGGAAATCGGAGGGAGTCCAAGGTTAAACCATCCATGCAGGCTTCCGTTTCCCCGTTGCCGAGATGGTGACTGTGATAACTGCTCTGGAAGTAGAAAGCAGCAGACGGGACTGGGGTGCTGAAGGTGGGGGCGCGATAGTGCTTGCTATTCACATGGGGACCAGGTGGGACTTCGCCAGGAAGGTGATGCTTGAGTCAAGATCTAAAGAAAGTGGGTGATATCACATCAGAAGCAATCGAAATGGAAGGCAAAGCATATACAAAGGCCCTGGGGCAGAAGCCTACCAGGTATGTCCAGAAGCAGCACAAAGGCAATATGGCCACAAGACAAGACTTAGGACATGATATCAGGGAGGTGACAGTAAGGTGATAGAAAGCCATTGCGGGGCCGTGTCCCCATGAGACCCTGTTTTACGGGGCCATCCTGGCTACAGTGTCGAGAACAGATGACACAAGGTTGAGGATGGGCAAGGGAGGTCAATGATGAAGCTTTTCCAGACACTCACAGGCTAGAGATGGGCTCCAGCGTGGGCCAGACAGGTGGCTGGGAAGGAGTGGTTAGTCCTATCCCAGGTACCAATTGAAGATGGAGGTCACAGGGTTTGCTGATGGGTTAGACATCAGGAATGGGAGAAAGGAGGAATTGAGGTATCTTTGAGCTCTTGTGGGTTGTCCTCAGTGAGGTGAAGGAGGAGGTTTCTGGGGTAGGAGGAGTCCTTATTCCACGTGCTGAGGAAGGTGCCTATGACCTCTGGTCTGCTGATTTTTGTGTCTGGAGGATGGTTAACAGGTACTCCCTCAGCAGCTTTCAAGGACAAGTCTCCCCCAATTTCTCAAAGTTCATGGTAAGACACCTGGCATTTTTGAAAGACCTACATTATTATCCAGCTCCGGTAGCAGGAAGAAACATGAAGAGGATTTCCCTCTTATGAGAAAAGTAAAAAAAGTGGGCATCACATTCAGCTTCTGTTTTGGGGGGAACCCCTACAGAGGCAGCGTGCACCCCAACCTGCTCCTTCCTGGAGCCGAAGGCAGCACCTTAACCCACTGAGCCACCCAGGCGCCCCTTCTACCTAGCTCTTAATTGGATTATTTGTTCTTTGGGTTTTGGGTTTGATAAGTTTCTTTCTAGATTTTAGATACTATCCCTTAATCTGATATGTCATTTGCAAATATATTCTCTCATTCTGTTGGTTGTCTTTTGGTTTGTTGACTGTTTCCTTGGCTGTACAATACTTTTCTATCTTGATGAAGTCCCAACAGTTCATTTTTGCTTTTGTTTCCCTTGCCTTTAGAGATGTGTCTAGGAAGAAGTTGCTGTGGCTGAGGTCAAGAAGGCTGCTGCCTCTGTTCTCCTCAAGGATTTTGATGGATTCCTGTTTCACATTTAGGTCTTTCATCCACTTGGAGTCTATTTTTGTGTGTGCTGTAAGGCAATGGTGCATTTTCATTCTTCCGCATGGGGCTGTCCAATATCCTGAACACTGAACACTGTTTGTTGAAGAGACTGACTTTTTTTCCCATTGGATATTCATTCCTGCTTTGAGGAAGATTTGTTGACCATAGAGTTGAGGGTCTCTTTCTGATTCCATCGATCCATGTGTCTGTTTATGTGCCAGTACCATACTGTCTTGTTGATTACAGCTTTGTAATAGAGCTTGAAGTCTGCAATTGGGTTGCCACCAGCTTTTTTTTTTTTTTTTTCCTCAACATCCCTTTGGCTATTCAGGGTCTCTTCTCGTTCTATACTAATTTTAGGATTTATTTATTCCAGTTTTGTGAAAAATGTGGGTGGTATTTTGATAGGGTTTGCATTGAATGTGTAGAATGTTCCAGGTAACCTAGAAATTTTCACAATATTTGTTCTTCCAATCCATGAGCATGGAATACTTTTCCATTTCTTTGTGTCTTCCTCAATTTCTTTCATGACTATTCTATAGTTTTTGAGTACAGATCCTTCTTTGGTTAGATGGATTCCCAAGTATCTTATGGTTTTGGGTGCAATTATATATGGGATGGACTTCTTAATTTCTCTTTCTTCTGTCACTTTGTTGGTGTAGAAAATGCAAGTGATTTCTGTGCATTGATTTTATATCCTGCCACTTTATTGAATTCTTGGGTGACTTCTAGAAATTTTGGGGTGGAATCTTTGGGGTTTTCCACATAATGTATCCTATTATATGCAAAGGGTGAGAGTTTTTCTTGTTCTTTGCTGATTTGGAAGCCTTTTATTACTTTTTGTTGTGCAATTGCTGAGGCTACAAATTCTAGTACTATGTTGAACAATAATGATGAGAATGGGCATCCCTGTCGTGTTCCTGACCTGAAGGGAAAAAGCTCTCAGTTTTTTCCCATTGGGGATGATATTCGCTGTGGGTATCTCATAGATGGTGTTTATGATGTGGAGGAGTGTACCCTCTATCCCTCCATGGTGAAGAGTTTTGATCAAGAAAGAATTCTGTAATTTGTTAAATGCTTTTTCTGCATCTGCATCTTTGGTTCTTGTTCTTTCTTCTATTAAGGTAGTATGCTACATTGATTGATTTGCAGTGGCCGAACCACACTTGCAGCCCAGGAATTAATTCGATTTGGTCGTGATGAATCATCCTTTTAATGTACTGTATTGGCTAGTATGTTGGTGATAATTTTTACATTCATATTCATCAGGGATAGTAGTCCATAATTTTCCATTCGGGTGGGGTCTTTGTCTGGCTTTGAGATCAAGGTAATGCTGGCAACATCAAGAGGTTAGGAAGTTTTCCTTCCAGTTCTACTTTTCTGGAAAAGTTTCAGAATAGGTATTAAATCTTCTTTAACTGTTTGGTAGAATTCCTCTTGGAAGCCATCTGGCTCTGGGCTCTTGTTTCCTGGGGGATTTTTTGATGACTGCTTCAGTTTCCTTGATGATTATGCATCTGTTCAGTTTTCCTTTTCTTTCTGGTTCTGTTTTGGTTGTTTCTACATTTCTGGGAATGCATCCATTTCTTCAAGACTGCTTGATTTGTTGGCATAGAGTTGTCATTATATGGCTTTTGTTTGTTTGTTTTTACAGGCATATTTCATTTTATTGTGCTTTGATTTATAACACTTTGGAAACTGTATTTTTTAAAAATTTATTTTGTCATCATATGTTCTTATAATTGCTTGTATTTCTTTGGTGTTGGGTGTGATCTCTCCTTCTTCCTTCATGATTTTATTGATTTGGGTCCTTTCTCTTTTCTTCTGGAGAAGTCTGGCCAGGGGTATATAAATTTTATTAATTCTTTGAAAGAACCAACTCCTAGTTTTGTTGATGTGTTCTATTGTTCTTTTGGTTTCTACTTCATTGATTTCTCCTCTAATCTTTATTATTTCTCTTCTCCTTCTCGGTGTAGGCTTTCTATGCTGCTCTTTCTCCAGCTCCTTTAGGTATAGGGTTAGGTTGTTTTTTTGACACCTTTTGAAAGGCTTATAGTGCTATAGACTTCCCTCTTAGGACCACCTTTGCTGCCTCCTAAAGATATTGAACAGTTGTGTTTTCATTCTCATTTGTTTCCATGACTTAAAAATTCATCTTGAATTGACTGGTTGACTCATTCATTCTTAAGTAGGATGCTCTCTAGCCTCCATGTATTTGAGTTTTTTCCAACTTTCCTCTTGTAATTGAGTTCCATTTTCAAAACATTGTGGTCTGAAAATAAGCAGGGAATGTCCCCATCCTTTGGTACTGGCTGAGATCTGATTTGTGACCCAGTATGTGATCTATTCTGGAAAATGTTCCATGTGCACTAGAAAAAAATGTGTATTCTGTTGCTTTGTGATGGAATTTTCTGCATATATTTGTGAAGTCCATCTGGTCCAGTGTGTCATTCAAAGCCCTTATTTCCTTGTTGATCCTTTGCTTAGATAATCTGTCCATTGCAGTGAAGGGTGTGTGAAAGTTCCTACTATTATGGTATTATTGTCCATGTGTTTCTTTGATTTTGTTATTCACTGGCTTCTACAACAGGCTGCTCCCATGGTGGGAGCATAAATATTTACAAGTGTTAGATCTTGTTGGATAGATCCTTTAAGTATGATAGAGTGTCCTTCCCCATCTCTTATTACACTCTTTGGTTTAAAATCTAATTTGTCTGATAGAAGGATTATCACCCCAACTTTCTTTAGATGTCTGTTAGCATGATCAATTGTTTTCCACCCCCTCACTTTCAATCTTAAGGTGTCTTTGGGTCTCAAACAAGAATCTTGCAGACAGCATATCTGATGGGTCTCACTTTTTTATCCAATCTGATACCCTGTGTCTTTTGGTTGGGTCATTTAGCCCATTTACATTCAGGATAACTCTGGGAAGGTATGACTTCAGTGCCATTGTATTGCCTGTAAGGTGATTGTTACTGTATATGGTCTCTGTTCCTTTCTGGTCTATGTTCCTTTTGGGCTCTCTCTTTGCTTAGAGGAGTCCTTTCAATATTTCCTGGAAGACTGATTTGGTGACCACAAATTGTTTGAGTTCTGTTTGTCCTGGAAGCTTTTGATCACTCCTTCTATTTTCAAGGACAGCCTAACTGCATAGAGTATTCTCTTTTGTTATTAATTATTTTTATTAACATATAATGCATTATTTGCCTCAAGAGTACAGGTCTGTGAATCGTCAGGCTTACACATTTCACAGCACTCACCCTATCACATACCCTCCCCAATGGACCCTCCCCAATGTCCATAACCCAACCACCCTCTCCCTCCTCCCACTTCCCCCCAGCAACCCTCAATTTGTTTTTTGAGATTAAGAGTCTCTTATGGTTTATCTCCCTCTTGATCCCATCTTGTTTCACTTTTTTCTTCCCTACCCCTCAAACCCTCCACCCTGACTCTCAAATTCCTTATATCAGAGAAAACATATGATAATAACTGTCTTTCTCTGATTGATTTATTTCACTCAGCATAATACCCTCTACTTCCAACCACATTGTTGCAAATGGTAAGATTTCATTTCTTTGATGGCTGCGTAGTATTTCATTGTATATATATACCACATCTCTTTTATCCATTCATTTGTTGATGGACATCTAGTTTCTTTCCATAGTTTGGCTATTGTGAGCATTGCTGCTATAAACAGTTGGGTTCATGTGCCCCTTCGGATCACTACATTTGTATCTTCACAGTAAATACCAAGTAATGTGATTGCTGGGTCATAGGGTAGCTCTATTTTCATCTTTTTGAGGAACCTCCATACTGTTTTCCAGAGTGGCTGCACCAGCTTACATTCCCACCAACAGTGTAGGAGGGTTCCCCTTTCTCCACGTCCTTGCCAAATCTTTCGTTTCCTGACAGATTTCCTGGTTGATTTTAGACATTCTGATTGGTGTGAGGTAGTATCTCATTATGGTTTCAATTTGTATTTCCCTGATACTGAGTGATGTCTTCTTTGAAGACATGTCCTCTGTCCATTTCTGTATTGGATTATTTGTTCTTTGGTTGTTGAGTTCTTTACAGATTTTGGATACTACCCCCTAATCTGATATGCCATTTGTGAATATTTTCTCCCATTCTGTCACTTGTCTTTTGGTTTTGCTGATTGTTTCCTTTGCTGTGCAAAAGCTTTTGATCTTGATGAAGTCCCAATAGTTCATTTTTGCCCTTGTTTCTCTTGCCTTTGGTGGTGTTTCTACGAAGAAGTTGTTATGGCTGAGGTTGAAGAGGTTGCTTCCCGTGTTCTCCTCAAGGATGTTGATGGATTCCTGTCTCACATTGAGGTCTTTCATCCATTTGGAGTCTATTTTTGTGTGTGGTATAAGAAAATGGTCCAGTTTCAATTTTCTGCATGTGGCTGTCCAATTTTCCCAACACCATTTATTGAAGAGACTGTCTTTTTTCCACTGGACATTCTTCCCTACTTTGTCAAAGATCAGTTGACCATAGAGTCGAGGGTCCATTTCTGGGCTCTCTATTCTATTCCATTGATCTATGTGTCTGTTTTTGTGCCAGTACCATACTGTCTTGATGATGACAGCTTTGTAATAGAGCTTGAAGTCTGCAATTCTGATGCCACCAACTTTTGTTTTCTTTTTCAACATTCCTCTGGCTATTTGGGGTCTTTTCTGGTTCCATATAAATTTTAGGATTATTTGTTCCATTTCTTTGAAAAAAATGGATAGTGTTTTGATAGGGATTGCATTAAACGTGTAGATTGCCCTAGGGAGCATAGACATTTTCACAATATTTGTTCTTCCAATCCATGAGCATGGAACGTTTTTCCATTTCTCTGTGTCTCCCTCAATTTCTTTCATGAGTACTTTGTAGTTTTCTGAGTACAGATTCTTTGCCTCTTTGGTTAGGTTTATTCCTAGGTATCTTATGGTTTTGGGTGCAATTGTAAATGGGACTGACTCCTTAATTTCTCTTTTTTCTGTCTTGTTGTTGGTGTATAGAAATGCAACTTATTTCTGTGTGTTGATTTTATATCCTGATACTCTACTGAATTCCTGTATGAGTTCTAGCTTTTGGAGTGGAGTCTTTTGGGTTTTCCATATAAGGTATCATATCATCTGCATAGAGTGAGAGTTTGATTTCTTCTTTGCTGACTCAGGTGCCTTTTATTTCTCTTTGTTGTCTGATTGCTGAGGCTAGGACTTCTAGTACTATGTTGAATAGCAGTGGTGATAGTGGACAGCCCTGCTGTGTTTCTGACCTTAGGGGAAAAGCTCTCAGTTTTTCCCCATTGAGAATGGTATTTGCTGTGGGTTTTTCATAGATAGGCTTGATGATATTGAGGTATGTATCCTCTATGCCTACAATGTGAAGAGTTTTGATCATGAAACTTTGTCAAGTTCCTTTTCAGCATTTATTGAGGATATTATATGTTTCTTATTCTTTCTTTTATTAATGTATTGTATCACATTGATTGATTTGCAGATGTTGAACCAACATTGAAGCCCAGGAATAAATCCCACTTGGTTGTGGTGAATCATCCTTTTAATGGACCGTTAGATTCTATTAGCTAGTTTTTTGGTGAGAATTTTCGCATCTGTGTTCATCAAGGATATTGGTTTGTAATTCTCCTTTTTGATGGGGTCTTTGTCTGGTTTTGGGATCAAGGTAATGCTAGCCTCATAAAATGAGTTTGGAAGTTTTCCTTCCATCTTTATTTTTTGGAACAGTTTCAGGAGACTAGGTATTAATTCTATTTTAAATGTTTGGTAGAATTCCCCTGGGAAGCCGTCTGACACTGGGCTCTTGTTTCTTGCGAGATTTTTGATGACTGCTTCAATCTCCTTACTGGGCATGGGTCTGTTCATGTTTTCTATTTCTTCCTGGTTCAGTTTTGGTAGTTTATATATCTCCAGGAATATACCCATTTCTTCCAGATTGTCAAATTTGCTGTGTATAATTACTCATAGTATTTTCTTATAACTGTATTTCTTTGGTGTTGGTTGTGACCTTGCTTCTTTCATTCATGATTTTATTAATTTGGGTCCTTTCTCTTTTCTTTTTGGTAAGTCTGGTGAGGGGTTTACCAATCTTATTAATTCTTTCAAAGAACCAGCTCCTATCTTTGATGATTTGTTCTACTGTTTCTTTGGTTTCTATTCATTAATTTCTGCTCTCATCTTTATGATTTCTCTTCTCCTGCTGGGTTTAGGCTTTCTTTGATGTTCTTTCTCCAGCTCCTTTAGGTGTAGGGTTAGATTGTGTACTTGAGACCATTCTTATTTCTTTCCTTTTCTTTTCTTTTTTTTTTTTTAAAGACTTTATTTATTTATTTATTTGACAGACAGGGATTACAAGTAGGCAGACAGGCAGGCAGAGAGAGAGAGAGAGAGAGGAGGAAGCAGGCTTCCTGCAGAGCAGAGAGCCCGATGTGGGGCTCGATCCCAGGACCCTGAGATCATGACCTGAGCCGAAGGCAGAGGCTTTAACCCACTGAGCCACCCAGGCGCCCCAGCATTCTTATTTCTTGGGAAAGACTTGTATTGTATATACTTTCCTCACAGGACCGCCTTTGCTCTGTCCCACATATTTTGAACAGTTATATTTTCATTTTCATTTGTTTCCATGAATTTTTTCAATTCTTTAATTTCCAAGTTGACCCATTCATTCTCTTTAGTAGGATGTTCTTTAGCCTCCACATATTTGAGTTCTTTCCTACTTTCCTCTTGTGACTGAGTTCTAGCTTCAGAGCATTATGGTCTGAAAATATGTAGGGAATGATCCCAATCTTTTGGTAGCAACTGAGACTTGATTTGTGACCCAGGGTGTGATCTATTCTGGAGAATGCTCCATTTGTGCTAGAGAAGAATGTGTATATTGTTGCTTTGAGGTGGAATGTTCTGAATACATCTGTGATGTCCTTCTGGTCCAGTGTGTCATTTAAAGCCTTTGTTTCCTTGTTGATCTTTTGCTTAGATGATCTGTCCAATTCAGTGGGAGTGGTGTTAAAGTCCCCTACTGTTATTGTATTGTTGTTGACATATTTCTTTGATTTTGTTATTAATTAGTTTATATAACTGGTTGCTCCCATTTTAGGGGGATAAATATTTAAAATTGTTAGATCTTCTTGCTGGACAGACCATTTAAATATGATAGAGTATCGTTCCTCATCTCTTATTATAGACTTTGGCTTAAAATCTAATTTATCTAACATAAGAATTGTCACCCCAGCTTTCTTTTGATGTCCATTAGCATAAATGGTTTTCTACCCCCTCACTTTAAATCTGGAGGTGTCTTTCATTCTACAATAAGTTTCTTGCAGACAGCCTATTGATGGGTCATTTTTTTTATTTTTAATTTTTTAATTTTTTTAAAAGATTTTTTTCATTTATATTTTTCATTTACAGAGATTACAAGTAGGCAGAGAAGCAGGCAGAGAGAGAGGAAGGGAAGCAGGCTCCCCACTGAGCAGAGAGCCCATATGCAGGGCTTGATCCCAGGACCCTGGGATCATCACCCAAGCTGGAGGCAGAGGCTTCAACCCACTGAGCCACCCAGGTGTCCTGGGTCATGTTTTTAAATCCATTCTGATGCCCTGTGTCTTTTGTTTGGGCTGTGTAGCCCATTTACATTCAGGGTAACTATTGAAAGACATGAATTTAGGCCATTGTATTGCCTGTAAGATGACTTTTACTGTATATTGTCTCTGTTCTTTTCTGGTCTGTTACTTTAAGACTCTCTCTTAGCTGAGAGGCCCCCCTTTCAATATTTCCTGTAGGGCTGGTTTGGTGTTTGCAAATTCTTTTAGTTTTTCTTTGTCCTGGAAGCTTTTTACCTCTCCTTCTATTTTCAATGATAACCTAGCTGGATATAATATTCTTCACTGCATATTTTTCTTATTTCGTGCTCCGAATATATCATGCCAGTTCTTTCTGGCCTGATAGGTCTCTGTGGATAAGTCTGCTGCCAGTCTAATATTTCTATTATTCTATGTTACAGACTTCTTATCCCAATCTTCTTTCAGGAATTTCTCTTTGTCACTAAGACTTGTAAGTTTTACTGTTAGATGATGGGATTTGGACCTATTTTTAATTGATTTTGAGGGGGATTCTCTGTGTCTCCTGGATTTTGATACTTGTTCCGTTTGCCATCTTAGGGACATTCTCTACTGTAATTCACTCCAATATACCTTATGCCCCCTCTCTCTTTCTTCTTCTGGGATCCTAATTATTCTAATATTGTTTCATTTTTTTAAAATTTCTTTTCAGTGTAACAGAATTCTTTGTTTTTTACCACACCCAGTGCTCCGTGCAATGTGTGCCCTCCATAATATCCACCATCTGGCTCCCCCAACCCTCATTGTCTAGTAGTTGTTTGTCTCTCTTTTGCTCAGCTTCTTTAGTCTCTGTCATTTGGTCTTCTATATCACTAATTCACTCTTCTGCCTCATTTATCCTAGCAGTAAGAGCCTCCATTTTTTATTGTACCTCATTAATAGCTTTTTTGAATTCAACCTCATTAGATTTTTGTTCTTTTATTTTTCCAGAAAGGGATTTTATTTCTCCAAAAAGGGTTTCTCTAGTATCTGCCATACCTTTTTCAAGCCCAGCTAGCACCTTGATCATTGTCATTCTGAGCTCTAGTTCTGATATATGACCAATGTCTGTATTGATTAGGTCCTTAGCCATTGGTAATGCTGCTGCTTCTTCTTCTTCTTCTTCTTTTGTGGTGAGCTTTTCCATCTTGTCATTTTATTCAGGTAAGAATATATGCATGAGAGAATAAAATACTGAAAGGGTGGCAAAGACCCCAGAAAAATGTATGCTAACCAAATCAGAAGAGAACCAAAACTTGGGTGGGGGAGAAGAAAGGAGGGAAAAAGTAAAAATATATATATATGCATATGTATGTATATATATTTATCTGGTGAATAGAACAGAGCCACCCATTTGATTTTGGGTGTATTCTGGTCTCTCAAAAGAAACTACCTTCCAAATTTTGAAAGAAAGAGAAATGCGCGCGCACACACACACACACACACACACACACACACACAAGAAGGGTAAACATGATGAAGGGATGGAATATGACTGTAAGGATGAAAATTTTAAAAAATTTCTAAAGAAGGAATTGGTAAGATAAGTTGGTTGGAAAAACTAAAAATAAAGAGGAGAGAATGTGATCAGGCTGGAGACTAGAACAAAGCCATGTGCTAGATTTAGGGTATATTTGGTCTATTAGAAGAAATTGTATCCCAACATTTAAAAAAAAAAAAACATATGTATACAAAAAATAAGGTTAAATACCATGAAGGGCTAAAATCTGACTATAACAATGATGATTTTAAAAGATTTTTAAAAGAAAGGTCATGTTAAAATAAACTAGTTAAAAAACTTTAAAAGAGGAAAGAGGAAAAGTTAAAATAATAGAATAAGAAAAAAATAAAATTAAAAAATTTAACTTTGCAAGACTAAAGGATCACGGGGAAAAAGCCATGAATTTTATGTGTTGCTTTCCCCTAGCTCTGGAGTTTCACAGTTCTCATCGATCGGTGAACTTGGTCTTGGCTGGATGTTCTTGCTGATCTTCTGTGGGAGGGTCCTGTTGCCATAATTGTCAAATGTCTTTGCTGGAGGTGGAATTGCGCTGCCCTTGCCAGGGGCCAGGTTAAGTAATCTGCTAGTGTCTGCCCTTAAAACTTTTGTTCCCTGAGCACTTTCCATACTGCTGTGGAGGATGAGAATGAAAATGGTGGCTGCCCAATCTCCAGCCCCATAGGAGCCAAGAGCTTGGAGCCCCACTTCTCAGTGTGCCCTTAGAAAAAGAAGTCAATCCCTCCATCTCCCTGGTCTCTGGCTGTACTCCAAGCTCACCCAGCCTGTGACTGAGCGTTTCTATCTCTGGCGCATGGCCCCATTTTGAGTCTGCAAACCCAGCAGTTTCCTGCCATGTACCCCTGCACCACTCCTCCCAGAGGAGGAAGGTGAGTCTCCCAAGTTCTGCCAATTGTGGGGTTCCTGCTGGAACAGCAGCAGCCCAACTGTGCCTCAGATCACAGTTAATGGCAACCCCAAGCTGAGAGCCTCCTCCTTGGCTCTGTCTCTGTAGCTAGTTTCCCTGCTCTGATACCCGGGAGCTCTGCCACACTCAGATACCCCCGGTCTTTCTGTGACCCAACAGGATCTGAGACCACACTGTCCCTGCAAGGGCTCCACCCACACTTAGCCTCTGGAGCCATGTCCCTCAGTGGAACAGACTTCTAAAAGCCATGTCCCTCAGTGGAACAGACTTCTAAAAGTTCTGATTTTGTTCTCAGCTGCTCCACCACTTGCTGGGGGCCAGCCCCTCCCCCCACGGTTTATCTTCCCTTCATTTCGGATTCACTTCTCTGTAGGTCCTACCTTCCAGAAAGTGGTCAATTTTCTGTTCCTAGAATTGCTGCTCTTCTTCTCTTCTATCTTCTGTTGAGTTTGTAGGTATTTGTAACGGTTTAATAACTATCTAGCTGATCTCCTTGGACCTGATGTCATTTCAGTCTGCTACTCCTCCTCCATCTTGCATCTTATATTCTGCATAAAGTATTCTTGGCTGCCTATTTTTCTCGTTGGGTTCCCTGAATAGACCTGGCCAGCCAGGTCTCTGTGGCTAGGTGTCTGCCAACCTAATGTTTTTCTCTTGTAGGTTACCAACCTCTTGTCCCAAGCTGATTTGAGGATTTTCTCTTTGTCTCTGAGTTTTTAAAGATTTTCCTATTAGATGTTGGGGTGTTGACCCATTTTTACTGATTTTGAGGGAATTATCTGTGCCTTCTGGATTTTGATGCCTGTTTCCATCCTCAAAGTAGGTAAGTTCTCTGCTGTCATTTGCTCTGATATACCTTCTGCCTTTCTTTCTCTTTCATCTTCTTCTGAGATCCCAATTACTCTAATATTGTTTCACCTTATGACATCACTTCTTTCTTGAATTAGTCTTTTGTGATCCAGTAGTTGTTTATCTCTCTTTCTCTTAGCTTCTTTATTCTCCATCATTTGGTTTTCTAGATCACTAGTTCTCTCTTCTGCCTCATCTATCTTAGCAGTTAGAGCTTCCTACTTTTTAAAAAAATATATTTATTTATTTGACAGAAAGAGATAGTACAGCAGAGGGAGCAGAAGAGGAAGAAGCATGCTCCCTGCTGACCAGGGAACCCAATGTGGGGCTCAATCCCAGGACCCCTGGTATTATGATTGGAGCCAAAGGCAGATGGTTAACTGACTGAGCCACCCAGGCACCCCTAGAGACTCCATTTTGGATTGCATCTCATTAGTAGCCATTTTTTATTTCAACTTGGTTAGAGTTAAGTTCTTTTATTTCTCCAGAAAGGGATTTTCTGGTGTCTTCTATGCTTTTTTCAAACCCAGGTAGTATCTTTATAATCTTTTTCCTGAACTCTTGTTCTGACATCTTACGAATGTCTGTATTGATTCAGTCCCTGGCAGTAAATACTGCCTCTTGTTCTCTTTCTTGAGGTGAGTTTTTCCATCATGTCATTCTGTCTAGAGAAGAACAGATGAATAAGAGAACAAAAATACTCAAAAAGCAACAATGAACCCAGAGAAATACACACTAAACAGAAGAGACCCCAAACTGAGGGGGATGGTGGTGGAAATGAATATACGGTCAGGTGAGTGATTGGAACAGAGCCATACCCTAGATTTGGGGTACATTTTGGTATGTTAGAAGAAATAGCATCCCAAAATTTTAAAGAAAGAAAAACTTAACTATATACACAAAAATAAGGTTAAATACAATGAAGGGATAGACTATGACAGTAAAAATGAAAATTAAAAAGGATTGAAGAAAGGCACTTAAAAGTTGATTGAAAAAGAAGATTTTAAAAATTAAAGTTGAATGGTTAAAGAATCATTGGGGGGAAAAAAAGCCATGAATTCTATATGCTTATGCTATATGCTAAATGAATTCTATATTCCCTTAGTGCTGGCATTTTGCAGTTCTCATTGATTGGTACATTTGGTCTTGTCTGGATGTTCTTGCTGGTCTTCTGGAGGAAGGGCCTATTGTGTTGATTCTCAAATGTCTTTGCCCAAGTCAGAATTGCACCGTCCTTGCCAGGGCCAGGCTAAGTATTTTGCTCAGGTTTGCTCTCTGTAGCTTTTGTTCCTGGAAGGCTTTCTGCAAAGCGTTAGAGGAAGAACATGAACATGGCAGCCTTCCAATCTCTGTCCCTGGAACTGAGAGCGTGGGGCCCCACTCCTCAGTGCATCCTCAGAGAAAAACGGCCAATCATTCGTGTCTCCCTGGTCTCTGTCCATACTCCATGCTCACTGAGCCTGTGACTGAGCATTTCTACTTGTGGCACATGACCCTGTTTGGAGTCTCCAAACCCAGCAGACTCCTGAGTGTGCTCCTGCACAGTTCCTCCTGGGGAGGAAAGGGCTCTCCTTGGTTCTGTGCTTCTTGGGTCCTTCTCAAAGAGCAGTGGCTAGACTGTGCCATGGATCATAGTTTATGGCAACCTCCAGCTTAGAGCCCACTCCTGGGCTCACTCTTTGCAGCCGGTTTCCCCACTCTAATACCTGGGAGCTCTGCTGCCCTCAGGCACCCCTGGTCTTTCTGGAACCCTAAGGATCCTGAGACCACATCAAGGGTTCCACACCCTGCTTGGCCACCAGAGCGACATACCTCACCAGAGCAGACTTCTAAAAGTTCTGATTTTGTGCTCCGCTGCCCCTAGTACTTGCTGGTAGCTGGCTGAGAGAGGGTACCTCCCCGCTCAGTCTATCTCCTCATACATAGCCTGGGATTCACTTCTCTGCACCTTCTACCTTGTAGAAAGTGGTCACTTTTCTGTTTGTGGTGTATCCCATTGGTGGATGTGCAGATGTGGAGTCATCCTTCATCCCTGGACCCACTGGATAGTGTTGTGTGATCCTCCTGATGGATTGTTGAATTAAAGTTGCTGAAAATTGTCGAGGATTTTGCATCTCTGTTCATGAGGGATATTGGCTTTTCCTTTTCTTGTAGCGTACTTGTTTTGGTAGCAGGGTAATACTGCCTTCATAAAATGAGTTTGGATGTATGTATGCCCTTCTCTCCTTTTTTAAAAAAAATGGTTTGAGAAGGGTTGGTATTAATTCTTCTTCTACCCTCTGGTTGAACTCCTCAGTGAAACTGTCTGGTCTTGGGCATTTGTTTGTTGGGAGGATTTGATTATGGAATCAATCTTTTTACTAGTGATCAATCTGTTCAAAAAAAAATTTTTTTTTCCTTCATGGTTCAGTCATTCTAGGTTGTTGTTAGGAACTTATCCATTTCTTTTAAGTTGTCCAAGGTGCTGGCTTTACATACTCATAGTACTCTCTAATGATCCTTTGTATTTTGTGGTATTAATTGTAATAGCTCATCTTTCTTTCTTTTTTCAAGTTTTTCACATTTTTATAAAAATTAAATTCAGTTAGCCAAGGTATAGTTTTTGATGTAATGGTCAATGATTCATTACTTGTATATAACACCCAGGGATCATCACCACATGTCCCTTCCTTAATACCCATCACCCAATTACCCTGCCCCCCAGCCTACCAGTTTGTTTCCTATGATTAAGAGTCTTTCATGGTTTGTCTCCCTCTCTGATTTCTTCCCATTCAGTTTTTCCTCCCTTCCCCTGTGGTCCTCCACACTCTTCCTCATGTTCCACACATGAGTGAAACCATATGATTATTGTCATACTTTGTTTGACTTACTTCATTTAACATCACCTCCTCCAGTTCCATCCATGTCAATGCAAATGGTGGATATTCAACCCTTCTGATGGCTGAGGAATATTCTATTGTATGTACGTACCACATCTTCTTTATCCATTCCTTTATTGAAGAACATCTCAGCTCCTTCCACAATTTGATTCTTGTAGACATTGCTGCTATGAACAATGGGGAGCATGTTCCCCTTCTTTTCATGCATGTGTATCTTTGTGGTAAATACCCAGGAGTGCAATTGATGGTCGTAGGACAGCTCTATTTTTAAGTCTTTGAGGAACCTCCATGCTGTTTTCCAGAGTGACTGCACCAGCTTGCATTCCCACTAACAGTGTAAGAGTGTTCTCCTTTCTCCACATCCTCACCAACACTTGTTTCCTGTCTTGTTAATTTTAGCCATTCTAACTGCTGGAAGGTGTTATCACGTTGTTTCGAAATCCCTGATGATAAGTCATGTGCAACATTTTTTCATGGTCTGTTGGCTGTTTGAATGTCTTCTTTGGAGAAGTGTCTTTTCTTGTCTTCTGCCCATTTCTTGAGTGGATTCTTTGTTTCTTGGTTGTTGAGTTTGAGAAATTCTTTGTAGATCTTGGATACCAGACCTTTATCTGTAATGCAATTTGCAAATATTTTCTCCTATTCTGTGGGTTGCCTTTTAGTTTTGTTAATTGTTTCCTTTGCTGTGCAGAAGCTTTATATCTTGTTGAAGTCCCAATAGTTCACTTTTGCTTTTGTTTCCCTGGCCTTTAGAGACATCTCTTGCAAGAAGTCGCAGTGTCCAAGGTTGAAGAGGTTGCTGCCTGTGTTCTCCTCTAGGATCTTGATGTGAGACAGGAATCAATTATCTTTCTTTCCCCATGTATTTGCGTCCTCTCTCTTTTTTTTGGTGAGTCTAGCTGAAAGTTCATCAGTTTTATTTATTTATCTTTCCAAAAAAGACAGTTTGTATTTTCATTCATCTTTTGCCTTTTTTTTGTCTCCATTGGATTTATTTCCCCATTCCATTTTGTTATTTCCTTACATCAGCTGATTTGGGGCCCATTTTTATTTTTCCACTTCTTTCCCATGCTTGGTTGGTTATTGGAGAGCTTTCAGGTGGATTGACGAGGACCTGAATTTCTATCAACTTCCCCCATAGAGCTACTTTTTCTGCATCCCATAGCTTTTCATAAGTTCTCTTTTTTATTTGTCTCAAGGTACTTTTAAAATTTCTTTTGATTTCTTCTTTGACTTTTGGTTATTAGCATGTTGTTGAATTTCCACATATTTTTGACTGTCCCATTTTCTTCTTGTGACTGGTTTCTACTTTCATACTATTGTGGTTGGATAAGATTTGAACCAGAGTGTGAAGGGAGCATTCAGTTTAAAGATTAGTTTCCTGGGGTATTTTCTAAGGAAAGACAGAAAAATGTTTTATGAGACCGGGGACGTGGGGGTGGTCAACGCTTGTTAGAACTACTGATCACCACCATGCAGGCTGTGTACCACCATTCACACTGTAGTCCTGATGGACATGTACTTTCTTAGAAACATTTTGTAGGATGTTCAGGGTGGCCTTCTCTAACAGAAAGGGGCTGTGAGCGTTCATGGCATGGCCCCAAGTCAGCAACCAGGATGTATGGCAAATTGGGGATCAGATCCCAACTTTCTGTAGGAAGTGACAGAAATGGGGCATGGTGAATTTCATGACAATAGCTGAAGTCCCAAGTGACCCACTGGGGGTTGGTGGTGGGTGGGGTAGGGAGGCCTGTGGATCTGTTTCATCAGAACCCATGGAATTCAGGGAAACCCTCCTGTCTGTTGAGTTGTGTGCAGATAGGTAGACAACAGTCTCTGGACCGGCACTAGGGTCACAGTAGGCTGCCAAGAGAGGGGCAGTGTGTGGTGGGAGGCATTGCTCGGTTTCCATGAAAACTGATCAGGATCTGGTGGCTATGATTCCTAGCAATAGCACGGGGAGAGGAGGGCAGTGGTGGTGCACATTTCCTAGGGTTGTGGTCAGGGCTTGTTTGGAGCCCACTGAAGTGAACCATGCCTGGCAGAGAAGGCACCCAGTCACTGTAGCTGTGGGCACTATGCCCATGGCACTTTTGTGCCAGCCAGCTCCCATGCTGCTGCCTCCTACTTTCCATCATCTTCATGGCCATGAGCCTCTGCTCTTGCTCCGTGGCCCCCCAGGGTATTGCCTCCCTCCGTCTGGCCCTCATCCTCTGCCTTGTGCAACCCAGTGCCAGGGCAGCCTTCTTGAGAGGCCGCTCTGTCAGTCCCCCGATGGAACACTTCCATCAGTCGCCTGAGAGGTGAGGACGAGGCCTTGCCCTGGAACGGGCTGCAGGTCCGCAATCAGGAAAGTCATGTCTCCCATTTCAGGCTGGCCTGCCCTCCCCTCAGTCCTCCTCAAGGAAGCTCTCCTTCCTTCCTGAGCTGACAGCTCTGACCTTAAAAACCCAATATTGTTTTCTCTTTCTCCATGCCTTAGTTCATCCATGGCATATCTTTTGAACCTCTCAGTGGGTTTTCAGCCATCCTGCAGGGCTGCCTGCTCAAAGAGGCGATGACCTCAGAGGGCAGCGTTCCCTGCCACCTCCCTCAGCATGTCCCTGACCCGGAGCCAGCTGTCTCACTGAGTGTTGAGGGACGCAAGCCAGCCCATCTTGAGCTGAGGCTATGTCAGCTGTGTAGACCGATGTGTGTCAGGAACGGTGGGCAGCTGGCATGGGCCAGGTGCAGGCAGTTTCTCTTCCTCATTCCTCCCCACTCCCTCCCAGAGGCAGCTCAGAGCAGCCTCCATGCCCTACACCTCGAGCTCTCTTGACCTGTGCCACCTGCTTTTAGCTGGTGAGCTTGGTGGTTTCCCGTTACTTCTGTCTTTCATACCCACACCCATGACAGTTCCTGGATCGGGGCGGGATCGCACCCTGGTCTGTAATTGATCCTCTTCCTATCCCACACGGAGCCCACCCACCTTTGTGTCTTCCATGGATGTGCTTGGAAGCAAGCTTGTCCGCAGAGAACCTGTTAGCCAAATGAATCCAGGGGGTAATCACTGAATTAGCGACCCAGGATAGAGAACAAAGCTGCTCTGAAACATGTCCCAAACTCTGGCCATCTCATATTAAACAGAAACTGTAATAACTTTCTGGATTATTAAGTGGCCTCTATCTCTACTTACACTCTCTTGAATGCATCCTGAACGGAGAGGGTAGGATTACAGGTAACTGTAGGCTAGGATTAAAGGTAAAATAGAAGAATTCAGTGAAATTTTAATTTGAGGCATAGAGTGGATAATTATTGTCAAGGAAATACTCCCAAGTAGGGCACACGAACATTGTGTACCAAAGCTTTTTCAAGTAGGTTACTGAAAGAAAAATCTTATTTGTTGTTTATTTTAATTCCAGTCGAGTTAACATGCAGCGTTGTATGAGTTTCGGGTGCGCAATAGTGTGAGTCAGTAATTCTATACATTATACTTCGTGCTCAAGAAAAGTGTACTCTTAGTCCCCTTCATCTATTTCACTCATCCCTCCATCCACCTCCCCTTTGGTAACCAACAGTTTGTTCTCTATTGTTAAGAATCTGTGTGTTGTTTTGTCTCTTTGTTCTCCTTTATTTATGTATGTTTGTGTTTCTTCAATTCTACGTAAGGGTGACATCACATGGTACTGTCTTTCTCTGACTGAAGTTTTCACTTAGGATGATACTCTCTAGATCCATTCATGTGACTGCAAATGGCAAGTTTTCATTCTTTTTATGGCTGAGTAACATTCCACTGTGGGTGTGTGGGTGTGTGTGTGTATGTGTACAAATCTATCATTCATTTATCACCTTACCAACAGATACTTGGATTGCTTCCATACTGTGATCTTGTAAATAATGCTGTAAGAAACATAGGGGTGCGTGTATCCTTTTGAGTTATTGTTTTCATAAGCTTTGGGTAAATACCCAGTAGTGTGGTTGCTGGATCCTAGGGTAGCTCTATTTTTAACATCTTGAGGAACCTCCATACTGTTTTCCAGAGTGGCTGCACCAGGTTGCTTTTCCACCAACAATGCCCTTTTTCCACATTCTCCCAACACCTGTTATTCCTTGTGTTGTTGACGGCAGCCATTCTGACAGTATGTGGTATTATCTCACTATGCTTTTGATTTCAGTTTTCCTGAGGTTGGGTGATGGTGAACATCTTTTCATGGGATCACTGGTCATCTGTATTTCTTTGGAGAAATGTCTGTTCATGTGTCCTGATGATTTTTTTAGCTGGATTATTATTATTTTTTGGGGGGGCGGTGTTGAGTTGTATCCATTCTATATATTTTGGACACTATCCCTTTATTGCATAGGATATTTGCAAATATCTTCTCCCTTTCAGTATTATTATTACTTCTTCATAATTCTGTGGCTGCGTGGAGACTTTTTATTTTGATATAGTCCCAGTAGTTTATTTCTGGTTTTATTTCCTTTGCCTCAGGAGACAGTCTAGAAAAATGTTGCTTTGGTCCATGTCAAGAAGTTACTGTCTGCGCCCTCTTGTAGGATTTTTATGGTTTCAAGTCTTCCACTGAAGTCTTGAAACTGTTTTGAGTTTATTTGTCTGTATGATGTAAGGAAGCAGAGTAATTTCATTCTTTTGTGTGAAGCTGTCCAGATTTTCCAACACCATTTGTTGTAGAGACTCCTTTTCCTTTTTGATATTCCTGCCTGCTTTGTGGAAGATTAATTGGCCACATGATTGTGGGTTTATATCTGAGCTTCTATCTTGTATATTTTTGTGCCAGTACCATAGTGTTAGGATGACGACAGCTTTGTACTACAATTTGAAATCTGGAATTGTGACTCCTCCAGCTTTTTCTTCTCAACATTGCTTTGGATGTTCAGTATCTTTAGTGGTTCCAGGCAAGTTTTTAGGAGTGTTTTTTTAAGTTCTTTTTGTTTAACTTAAATTCAATAAACCAATTTAGAGTACCTCATTAGTTTCAGGTGCAGTGTTCGCTAACAGATCAGGTGTGTATAACATCCAGCGCTCATTGCGTTACGTGCCCTCCTTAATGCCCATCACCCGGTTACCCCATCTCCCATCCACCTCCCCTCCAGCAACCCTAAGTTTGTTTCTGTAATGAAGAGTCTTTCGTGGTTTTTCTCCCTCTGTGATGACTTCCCATTCAGTTTTCCCTCCTTTCCACTCTGATCCTCTGTGGTGTTTCTTCTATTTCACATATGAGTGAACCCATTGCCAATTGTCTTTCTCTGATAGACTTATTTTGCTCCGTGTAATACCCTGCAGTTCCATCCAGGTGGGTGGGATGGTAAGTCTTCATCCTCTCTGATGGCTGAATGATATTCTGTTGTAGATATGAACCACGTCTTCTTTATCTATTCATCTGTCTGTGGACATCTGGGCTCTTTCCGTAGTTTGGGTACAGCAGATGATGCTGCAATGAACATTGGGGGGCAGGTGCCACTAACTTTCACTCAATCTGTATCTTTGCAGTAAATACCTAGTAGTGTGATTGCTGGGTCATAGGGTAGGTCTTTTTTTTTTTTTAAAGATTATATTTATTTATTTGACAGGCAGAGATCACAAGTGAGCAGAGAGGCAGGCAAAGAGAGAGGAGGAAGCAGGCTCCCCGCTGAGCAGAGAGCCCAATGCGGGGCTCTATCCCAGGATCCTGTGATCATGACCTGAGCTGAAGACAGAGGCTTTAACCTACTGAGCCACCCAGGTGCCCCAGGGTAGGTCTATTTTTAAGTTCTTGAGGAAACTTGATAACAGGTGGCAAAGTGGCTGTATGAGCGTACACTCCCACCAGCAGTGTAAGAGTGTCCCCCGTCACCATGTCCTTGCCAACATTTGTTGTTCCCTGCCTTGATAATTTTAGCCATGCCAGCTGTGGTAAGGTGGTATCTCATTGTGGTTTTGATTTGTATTTCCCTAATGGCTATTGTTCTGGAGCACTTTTTTGTGTGCCTCTTGCTTGCTTGTATGTCCTCTTGGTAGAAAGGTGTGTTCATGTTTACACCTATGTCTTAATCTAGGATGGGGTGGTACCAGGGGCATGGAAGGTGTGATGTGCTTGGGTGTGGAGACCTTCACAGACATCTGAATTGAGGGCTAGAGTTAAGGAGAGTATTGGCTCAGGCTTTGCATTCAGTCTGGTATGAAAGTATAAATAAGCAGGGATTGGTTCAAGATGTCATTCAGATTTCTCCTGCTCTAAATCCTTTCTACAGTTCCAAAAGGCATGATTTCTGACTTTGTTGTAGGATGAGCCCTCTGCTCCACTCAGATGTCATATTCCCTAGGGATTTGGAGCCAGGCTTCTGGGAATTGTCCTTTTAAAAAGCCAACCTAGGATTAGGGTTAGGGTTAGGGCCTAGGATCATGGCAGGTTCAATCTGTCAGCTGTGTGGCAAGATTCCCAGAGAGCTGAGCTGAGCCCCAAGGACTGAGGACTGAATGTGGGGGTGGTCTCAGGTGGGCATGCAGATTTCTTCTGCTCTGAAGCCTTTCTGGATTTCCAAATGGCATGTTTCCCTTCTGAGTGGCAGGTGGAGTCCTCTGGAATGCTTGGCAGTCCCCAGTCCTTGGGGTTTTGTCACCAGATCTCTAGGGACAGACGCCTCTGAGCCCAACTTAGGGTCAAGGTTGGGGTGAGGCTTAGGGTCAGGGTTTAGGGTCATGGGTTAGGGTTAGTGGTTAGGTGTAGTGGTTTGCTAGGGTTAATTTATTTGCCTTTTAATACAAAATGTCCATGCTTAAATAAGACCTTTCCTTAGAGTGTTTTACATTGATCAAAGGTTAGCATGTAACCCAAACAGTTACGGAGAAGAACGAAATATTCCAAAGCAACACCCAAGACATTTCTTGACATTTATGTTTTATGGTCAAAATACTTAAAAATAGAGTTGCTCTGTCACTCTTCTCACAGATGGATTTGTTGGCTCTGTCTTTCTGGTCTTGGCTAAAAAGCAACTTCTCAGTGGGCTTCCTTAATGGGCCTCTCTGAATAGGACGGCTCTCTTAGCCCTAAGCCTGCTTTCCTTCCTATCTTTGATCCAGTGATTTTATCCCACCTCTTCGCAAGCTCCCAGGTAGGACTAAGGCTATACATTTGCACTACGTAGATACTCCATAAATATTTATTAATTGAACAAGTATGACTTTCTTTTTCATCAAAAATATCCATGTTTTATCAGTGAATTTTTTATCATTTCAGAATATATTTGGAGAAATCTCTTGCTCCATGAATATACATGTCAAGACTGTGTCTTTATTGCATCCTGTGTCATGCTTCCCTGATCCAACCAGAGCACTCATGACCCATGTATGAAGCTCAGTTTAAACCTTAAGGTGAGTTCTGTGAAGGCACTGGGGGGTGTTTGGGGGGCTTGTCGTGCTGACCACCACTGTGTCACCTGGGGCCAGATGTGACACGAGAACTCCCTCTTTCCTTAGCTTTTCCATCTTCCTCTACCCTCTGTCAGCCTGTGGATTTCCCACCAACCATATCTTTGCAGACAAACTCTGAGATGGCCTATGGCTTGGCAACTCTATGGACGTCACAGAATCTCGCTATAGCCAGTGTCAGATGTTTCTGTGGCACTGACATGACCCTTGTTTGCACAGTATGCCCTGTGAAGAGTCCCATGAGAGTCTGGGAGTCCAGGAAAGATCAATGGGTGTGTGCCCCCACGCCATCTGATGTGGCTGAGGGCCGTGAGCAAATCCGAGCCCAAACCAAGGTTTTGGCTGTGTGGTCTTACTTGCACAAAAACAGCAGTGCCTGGATCGGGCTTTCACGGCAACAGCTGAGCCAGCTTAGTGAGGACCTTGCCCAGGACACTAGCCCCGTGACAATGTGTGGGCACTCGGAGTCCCCAGTTAAGTCATGCAACACAACCAGTGATTCTACATCAGAGTAGATGATACAAAGTATAGTTTCACAGCAAACATGAAAAAAAACGTTTAAATGACAGAATAGGAAGTAGTTAAATGTACTCCGTATTACGGCAGAGAAGGGAAAAGTGAACGATGGGGTCAGAAAGGGGAATGGGTGTTCCAAGAAGCAGGCTGGAGTTGCCGGGGGTAAAAGGTGTCTGGTGGAGGCAGGGACCAGGAGACTTGTCACGGGTTCTAATAGTGCAGCATCAGGGTGTGTGCTCTGGCTGACCCACGACTCCCAGGGGCACTGGGGACATTCTAGCTCCAGAGGATCTACAGGCTGCAAATTGGCCTGAGCAGAGCTTCTGTGGTCTGTCTTCTTGTTTCCTGGGTGTGGTTGTTTCTCTGCTTCTGGAGGCTGTTGATTCTCCTTTTGTTTTCCTCTGAGCTGCACTAATTTGTGTGGATTCCGTGCTGTTAGTTGGCTGAAATTCTTCCTGAAAAGAAGTGGGATAGAAGTCATCCTTGTTTCCTAAGCAGACCTGAATAGATTGAAGAGTAATAGCCTTTTCCCAGGCCCCTGGGCCTTCATCTGTTGCCAACTCCGAGATTTTTGAAAACATATTCTATTTTTAATAGATTGAAAGAATTTCTTTAGTTCTTAAATCAACAAAGTCATACTTTTCATAATCTATAAAATGATCTGTAAACATTGAATGAACAAGGTTTGGCAGGATGAAGGAAGAACTGGCTTTGTACTGGGGTTTGCGGCAACGCTTACTCACCATTGCCCCCGTGTGGCCACTCTCCAGATAGCACGTGGCCCAATGAGTTGCAACTTAACCAGATTCAAGGTAAAGACAGAAGAGGGCTGGTTGCTGAATTCCTTAGCTCCTAAAAATCATCCTTTAATTTATGAGCGATATTCTAAATCAAATATATATTAACTAGAGATTAGGGCTAGTGTCAGGGTCAAGTTGCAGACATTAACTACGGACAGCTTTTTATAAGCCAATCTTACCTGCCTATAGTGTTTTCAAAAAATAAAATGGGAGAGGATATAGTCACCAAAGCACTGAGCACATTCTCTGTCCTAGGAAATTGGTCACTAAACACAGTTACTGTTTCATCTTAGCTGAGGACCAGGAGCTGGTCCTACTGGTACTCAGCAGGTAGCATCTGTGGCCAGCTGGCCATCTCCCCCTGACACCCACACCCAGCTCAGCACATCGTCTGCTCTGCTCAAGGGCAGCAAACAGACAGACCGGGACCAGGTGCAGCTGAAACTCCCTCCGGTCAGGCGTGGCTTGCTTTTGACAGGGAGAGAAGTGGGCCAGCTCACATGTTCGTGATGCATTCTTTTGGTTCCTTGCTATCTGCCTCCCCTTTCTGTCACCCTGGTGCTGAATCTTTAGCTCCTGGGAGAACCTGGGTTTTCAGATTTCTGTCGACATTTCATAGTGTAGATCTCTGTTGTCTTAGCTCTCTGTCCTTGGGTTGGAGATGAGGTGGGAAAAGTCATCATCCTCTGAAAGCAGAGTATGAACTATCCAGTGCGCTATGCCCCCGGCACCTCAGGTTTGAAAGAAATGGCAAACTGTGTCCTTCATGTTCTACACAATCAGCTTTAGGGACTCATAGATGCATGTGAAATGAAGTTGTACTGAAAGAAATCTCGTTATGGGATTTTGCTTTGTAGAAGACAGTTTAGGGACACAGCCCCTCGCCTGCCCTATCATTTCCCATCGGGCCAATGCCCGCTCACACTGACACGTGCAGCCACAGAAGGGCACAACTATGACATCCTCCTGGAGCACTCCTGGTCCCCCTGCCTCCCGGTCTGGCCGACCCTGCATACCCCCAGTCCTCCTGAGTGTCCCCTGTCATGGCACTTGTCACACAAGGCTGTCATTTGTTGTCTCTACATCTGTCCTTTCTGCTTGGAGTAGATCTCTCTCCCAGATGCCTGGCTGGGTGACAGGTAGATGAATGGTTTTGGGATCTTTTGTCCTGGAACAGCAGGCATCCTTTAGAACCCTGATGGGCAGGAGGAGTCTGTCCCTCTGTGCGCCCCCAGTCTCAGTGGAACATAGTGGCCAGGCCAAAGGATTTGAGAGTCCTCCCAGATGAAATTTGTTCTATGAAGGTGGCTTCCTTCTGAGATCATTATGGGACCACATTGCGTGGCCATTCCTGGGGGACAGAAGGCATGCTACTGTATTGTATTCTCCTTGCACACTGTGGCTAACAAAGAGGAAACACACACTCACACTCACGAGTTCACCCTTACACCTCCATTTCTAAGCATCATTACAATGGAAACCACACTGAATTCCCATTGGTCTGCAAACCCATAGCCGTGCCATTCCAGGTGTACATAGAAGAGGATGCAGATGGCGTTCTGGCTGAAAGGATGGAAGTCCTTGCCTCTGGGGGTGAAGAAATTAGATTTTACCCAGAAGGCACTACGTTCTACTAAAAGAAGGGACGTGGTCCTAGGATCTTTGAGACCAGAGATTGGCCCAGACTTTTCTAGGAAGTCTTCTGTAAAGATTTTCTGTCAAGTGCTGCAGTCCATGTGGTGTCTCTGACAACGACTCCTCTCTGGCATTGTGCCCTGAGAGGAGCCACCGACCGTCCATAACTCATGTGCCAGACACACTGGATTGAGAGAATACAGGTGAAGGTCTCATTGGGCCCATGGGTGGTAGTTTCTCCACACTCCAGAGGTGCAACATGGTGGATGATGGGGGAGAAGGCTCTTCTTTTCCAGTGGCATAGTGGGAATACACCGGGATCTACCTTGCCTGACCCCAGTCCCTCCATTTGAAAATAAGATGGTAGTGAGATTGGCCAACAATTAAGGCCTCAGGAATTCTCTCACCTTTCTCTGTAGGCCTTGAGCTTGCCACAAGATGTTTGTCTGTGGCTGAATTCCATGTGGGTATTGTTTGGGTGAGTGTGTCCACATTACCTGGTGGGTATATCTTGTGGGTTATATAGCACACAGATGGTCATCTTGTTCAGGCCAAGACCATGAGCACCGTTAGGGTTCTCCTGAGTTAGTGGAGGATCTAGCATGCATGGGCTTCAGGACGAGTCCAATCCAGCCCTCAGCAATGTTATGGAGCACCTGGCTTCCTGGGTCCTCTGTGGCACTGGCACAGGCCTGGCCTAGGCCACTTCTGCAGTTGTGATGGAAAAGCCCCTGGTCTGGGTAGTCCATCCCATGCTTGGCTCTGCAGGCTGAGACCCAAGTTTCCTCCCACCTCATTGGCTGGGACCAGGTCATATTCCCACGGATGAGCCAATCCCTGGAGCCAGGGAGTGGAGCCATGGAGATTGGCACAGGTTGTTAGGACCTCTGTTGTAATGACTTTTCTAATAGCCATGGTGGCAAGATCTTCTGGGATACATCTGTTAAAACGAATATTAATTTCTGATAGTAAGTGGGTCCAAGGTGCTGGCTTAGCACCTAGCACATCAGTCTCAGCACCTCAGAACTACTGTACTGCTCTGTAGAGACAATGGCTGAGAATGAGCAAAGTGGATGGAAACGGGTCTGGAGTGCACAAGGGAAGGGTGTGTGTGCTTAGGGGTTTGGGGATAATAGCTCTGGCCAAGCTGTACCTCCAATTTACCTAGGTTCAAGAAGGTGTGGGGAGTCTGTGGTGTTTCACCGTTCATCATTTTGCAGATGAAGAACATGCCTTCGCACGGAGTCTGGCAAGACCGGTTCCAAGTGTTCTCTAGCTCGTGTGGAAGTCAGGGAAAGCAATGCCCTCTGACTGCTAGGAGAGGCATGAGAGGCTGAGTGCTCTCAAGAAGGTGTCTGGCTTTTGCAGAGCTCACTGTGAGCCTTCATATAGGACTGACAAGAACAGTTTATGGTTTTGTTCTGAGGATGGAGTATTGGAAGAATGCGGTGTCCCATGTGATCCCGGGAAGGGGACAGACCTGGAGTCCACTGTAGAGTTACTTCGTGGGAGTGGGGGTGATCTGCAACATCCGCTTCATGAGATGTCTGTCCTATATTGAGTTCTGGGTGTGCTTCTGTGACTTTCTCCTAATGGCTGGGATTTCCAAGGGGTGGGATTTTTTTGGCTTCACTTTAAGAGTTGGTCTACTGGGAGTGGGCAAGTCCCATTCTGCTGCGGAGAAGTGTCTCTAGTGGCTGGAGTGTGTATTACAAGCCTAGAGGTCAATGGTGAGGTGGTTACAGTGGTCAGCAGGCTATTGTTATTGATGATTTTTATGGGAGAATTCCGTAGGATGAGATGTTAGATCTTATGGTTAGGGATCTTCATTAAGTGCCCATCAAGGGTGCTTGTTCTGAGTTTCATATTCAATATTTGTTGTTACTTCTAAAAGTCCTTCTTGTACTTGGTATTCTAAGGAGCAGTGCATTGCAACAGTGCCTGCATTTTACTCATGTGTTGATGAGGATTTGAGAATGGAAAATGTTGTCAGTGCTTCCACAAATTGTAAACTGGAACAGCCAAATAATAAAATTTTATTTTTGACACAAAATAGGAAGTATCCTGCTGTGATTCTTAGTTTAAACCAGGGGAGGGAGGCTTATTTTGGTACTGGTAATGAGTGTGATAGGCCTTCCCAGGGCATATTATCAGGTTCTGTTAGAAACTTGGACTCAGTTATTGTGGAAGAATCAGGAGTCAATCAATTATTTGTCTCCTATTTCATTTTCCATGAACATTTCCACAATATTTGGTTTCCCAACTCTACCACTGGGAAATCATACCAACTTTGGCACCAGCCTGCCCTTCTCTGCCAAGGGTATGTTTGGGGCAAGAAGAACATAAATTCTGGGTGATTGGAAGACTCTAAGATCCGAATGCCATCAGTAGGGGGTTACTGGGTCCCTAAATTCCAAACCAGCTCCTGACACCCAGACAAAATACATTTCAGATTTAGAAACTTCAAATAGAAATTTTGTGTCCATAGTAACAGCTGAAGAAAATGTGTCATCCCTAAACCTAACCTTAACCCCTAACTTGAATGTTGAAACCTAACTTGATTTTAAAGCCCAAACTGGAACCCTGAATCTTAAACCTGAAATGGAACCCGAAGCCTGGACTCTGAACCTGAGCTCTGGATCCAAGCCCTGAACCATGAACCCAAACCCTAGCATGAACCCAAACCCCAAATTTGACCTTGCACTTTATCCCCTAAGCCCTAAGTCTTCAACCCTAAATCATAAACCTAATGCCCTAACCCTAACCATTCCCTTGTCCCTCATTGTAAATCTTCACCCTGATCCTAGACCCAGATCCAGTCAGAGTTCTAGTTCTAGGATCTAGAACTCTGACTGGAACCTGAACCTGCACCCAAATTCAAACCCTTCACCACACTTTGTTTATGCACTCACAACTGATGGATATTTGCAGTTTCTACATTTTGGTTCTTATGAACATTGTTCGGGCTGGGGGCTAGGATTAGGGGTCAGGGCTAGGCTTGAGACCAAGTTGAGATCAGAGTGTGGGTCTGAGCCCAGGGTCATGTTCGGTGCCACTTTTTGGGTCAGGGACTGTTGTCATTCCATATTGTTTCCAATTCATTGTTCCTTAGCTATTTTTGGAGGAGCTGGGAGGATATTGGGCTCCATTCAGCTTGAATTTCCAGAATAAAATGACTTCAGCTGGACCCCGAGAGGGAGCAGGTGCTTCTTCCACTGAAGGGTGAGCTGCCCTAGTCCTGCACTGCCCTCCACCACCTGCAGAGGGCACCGGATCCCAAGTCCCGCCCTGAGCCCGGCCTGCGCAGGCGCAGCTGGGACAGGAGCCCGGCCTCTTCAGGACTGGCTGTCGAAGCTTCTGGAGGACATGGGATCTCTCCCATGTTCCCTGACGGGACCTGCTGTGGAGACTTTGAGGGATTGTGGGTCCGCTTCCACACCAACAGGAGCCTGGTCTCCTCAGGACCCACTGTTGAGGCTTCCGGGGGATGTGGGGCTGCGTCCACACCAACAGGACCCGCTGTGGAGGACACGGGGTCACATCCACACCGACAGGACCGCTGTGGAGGACACGGGGTCGCGTCCACACCGACAGGACTGCTGTGGAGGCGGTGGGGCCGCGTCCACACCGACAGGACCCGCTGTGGAGGACGTCGGGTCACGTCCACACCGACAGGACTCCGGCGTTCTCAGGACCCGCCGCGGGAGGAGAAGGTGAGGAGAAGCCGCCGGGGCGGGGATGGCGAGGGGGTGCGCGGTCTCGGGACCCGACGGAGGAAGCGCGCGCCGTGCGGACACCGGGGTTTCCGTGGCCTCCCGCGGGGCTGGCGCGGGGCTGTGGGGTCCCCCCTCTCTGGGCTCGGACGCCCCCCGCCCCGCGGCTGTGTCCGCGCCCCCGGACTCGGTTCCTGGGGCTCCTCAGACGGTCTGCGGTCCGGGAGCGGCCGCGGGCGTCGGGGCTCGTGCTCCCTCGCCCGGCCCCGCGGGTCCCCCCGCGTCCACACCCGCCGCAGGGCTGGGCCGGAGTCCGGGCGTGCGGAGCGACGGCGGACTGTGGGGACGGCTGTGGGGACAGCGGGTGTTTCCCGGCGCCGGCGCGTCTCCCTCCGGGTCTGTCGTAAGCGTCGCGCGGCGTCGGACGGCAGCTCCGTCCCCTCCCGGGTTCGGGGCTCCTCGTGTCTCGTTCTTGCGGCCGCAGCCGAGGCCGCTCCGAGGTTCTCTGCGACGGTCGCTCCGAGCCCGTGGAGACGCGGGGCCGTCGCGGACACTGAGGCGACCCGCGGGTTTCGTGAGCTGCGCGCTCGTCGCCTCACGCTCCGGCCCCGGTTCCGGGCGCGGCGCCGCGGGCGCGTCTGGGAGGCGGAGGGCGGCGTCCGGGGAGCGAGCCACGCCCCCCGCCGGCCGCGCCGGGAGCCGGGAGGCGACCGCGACTTCGCGGAGGAGGCGGCGGCCGGGAGCGGCCGGGAAGGCGGGTCCCCCGGAGGACGACGGGCCGGGCTCCGGGGGACGGGAGACCCTCGCCGGCGGCGGGGACGGCGACTGCCTGTGGGACGGGAACCTCCGGCTTCCCCTGCGGGGCCCGGACGCAGGCGGCTCTCCCGCGGCGGCGTCTGACGCGGGTCGGGGACGGACGGTCGCTCCCCGGACGGACGCTGAGTGGCGGCGCCCCCTCCCCGCACCCCCGCCCCCGGCCCGCGCCCCGGCCGCAGTGCGGAGGCCCCGGCCCGCGCCGGCGCAGTCCGAGCCCGGCTGTGGGGGGCGCGGGACACGGGAACCAACTCCGCCGCTTCCCGCCCCCGAGACCCGGCCCGGCTCAGCCCTCCCGCGCGTCTCTTGCTGGCGTGAGGCCTCGTGCAGGGGCGAGTGGCCGCTCCGGGGTGGGCGAGCGGGAGCTGGGAGGGCCTGTCCTCCATCCCGAGGTCTCCTGTCCTCCTGCGGCTGTGACGGGCTGGGACAGTCCTTTGCTCTGCGGGGACTCCAGAGTGCCGTCACCTTGTCGCCGCAGCGCAAACCCGCTCCGTCCCCGCCCGGGACTCCGCGGCCGTCGGGTCTTTCCCACGTGTGCCGCTTCCCACGCGGTGCTTCGGTGCGTTTGACCCCGACCAGGGACAGCGGCCTGTGGACACACCTAACCGGGCTGCGGAGACCGCACGGGTTCCAGCTTGCAGGGGAGACTCAGGCCCGCTTCAGCTGTGTCCCCGCGCGGCGGCCCGAAACGTCTTTCCGCGTTCTCCAGGCGGCTGCTTCTGGTTGGGGTGAGGGTTAGGCATTAGAGGCTGGGAGTTAAGGTTACGGTTTAGGATTTAGGATTAGGGTTAGTTTAGGGATAAGGTGGAGGTTAGGCTCAGAGTTTGTGTTCAGGGGATCGATGAAAGTGGGGGTTTTCTGGGATGGGACCAGCTTTGTCTCTGAAAGCTGTGTTCGAAACGGCACAGTTTTCTTCTGTGTTGCGGCCTGAGTCCCCTGGTGTTGCTCAGGTGCCCGAAATCCCTGGGGCTTTACAGGCAGGCCGTCGGGGACCGACCTTTCAGAACCCAACCGACTGTGAGTGTTAGGGCGCAGGGCAGGGCCGGACCAAACTGAAGGTACATCAGGGAGGTTCATGGTGGGGGTGGGTTTGAGAGCATGGGTCAAGGGGAGTATCAGGGTCCAGATTTGTGTCCAGGTCCTGGTATACATGCAGATTTTTCCTACCCTGAATCCTTTCCAGAGTTCCAGTGGACACGGGTTCCTTCTGGGTGGCAGGCGAGTCCCCAACCTATAGAGTGTGGGTGCCAGGCTTCTGGGACAGAACCTTGAAAACCCGACGTAGGGTTAGGGTCTAGGGGACTATCAGGCATGACCGCCACTCTGTTTCGATCCTTACTGAGGGCTGAGTTGACAGAGAATGTAAGGTTGAGTATCATTCTCTGGGTTTGTGTCCAGTGGGCCACGGAACATGGGGACAGCCTCAGTGGGCATGAAGATTTCTCCAGCACTGAATCCTTTCTGGTGTTCCAAAAGGCAGTTTCCTTCTAAGAGGCAGCCTGAGTCCTCTGGTATTGTTCAGGTATCCCCAATTCTTGCCCTTTGGAGAATGGCCCCTGGGAATTGACCTCATGGTACCCAGTGAAGCGTTCGCAGGAACAATCTAAAGGCATCGCAGGAACAATCTAAAGGCACATTGGAGAGTTTTACAGATGCTGAGTTGAGGTGATGGGTCAGAGTGAGTGTCTGACTCTGGTTGGTGTCCAGGGGTTGACTTAGTGTGGGTTCAGCTGGGCATGCAGAGTTCTGTTCATCCTATCTGTAGTTCTAAATGGCACTGTTTCTTTCTGGGGGGCAGTCTGATTCCTCCACTATGGGTCCGGTGTCCCCAATCTGGAGGGCTGTGTGCCAGGCCTCTGGGGACAGAACCCTCTGAATCGAACCTACAGTTAAGGTTATGACCTAGTGGTATGACAGGTCCAGACTGCCAGCGCTCATTCCATCTTTCCCGGAGGCTGAGTGGGTGGCCTGGCTCAGGGTCAGTGTCAAGCTCTGGGTTTGGGTACAGGGGCCCGCTGTATGTGGGGGGGGGGGGCAGAGGTGGGCATGCAGACTTCTGTTCTCGGAAAGTTTTTGAGAGTTCCAAATGGAGCGGTATCCTTCTGGGGGGCTGGCTGAGATCACTGGTATTCCTCAAGTGCCCCCAATCTTTGGCTCTTTAGATCTAAGCTCTTGAAGACAGACCCCTCAGAAAGCAACCTAGGGTTAGGTTTAGGGACTAGGGGTGTGGCAGGTCCAATCTCCCAGGTTTGATTCGACCTTTGTGGAGGTACATGGCCTTAGCTACTCACTACCCCTGTTGTATGAATTTCCTATTGCTTTGATGACAAATTGTGACATAGTAGTTTAAAACAATGCATACCTACTGTCTTATAGTTCTGAAGGCCAGAAGTCTGAATTGGGTTTCATTTGGCTAAAATCAAGGTGTCAGCAGGGCTGGATTCCTTCTAGAGTCTCTAGGACAGAATCTGCTCCCTTGCATCTTCCAGCTTTTAGAAACTGCCATCATGCCTTGGCTTAGGCTCCTTCCTCCATCTTCCAAGCCAGCAGCCTCACTCTCTGTCTCTACCTTCTTGTGTTCTCTTTATAAGAGTCCTTGGGATAACGACCCACTGGAATAATCCAGAACAAGCCCTCCATTTAAAAATCCAAAGTCCTTTTTGTCATGTAAGTTAATATAGTCATAGTTCTGAAGATTAGGAATGGACATCTTTTGGGAGGCTGTTATTCTGCCTTTCACTCTCCTATAACAGAGAATCCAAAGGAGTGGAAAATTCATCAATAGATCTAAAGAGTGATCCTAACAGAGAAGAGAACAACAGTGTGTAGAAAGTAGAAGCAGTCATGATTTGGTTATAGTCCGCAGACTTGGCCTACTTGATGCTGGTTCACAGAAGCTTCCATGGACACACAAAATGCTCTGTGTGTATTTACCGTTCACCATCCCCTTCAACATGACTGAACTGCTCACTGCTGGAGGAAAAACCAGAGCTGGACATAGAGTGGAAAGAAAAGATTTTATTTAGAAAAACTATTTCAGTAGGAGAAAGGCTGACTGCAACAGGACGTGTGGAGATTTATAGCTAAGGTAGTTTTGTTTTACTTCCATTCTGTGCCTTTGTACAAATTGTTTCTTCTCTCCTTTGTATACCACATACTTTTGCCAGTTCATAGCTACCACGGTGTTCAAGACCTGGCTCAAAGCCAGCTCTTCCTACATGACTTCTCTACTGAGTCCAGGCCACTGTCATCGCTTTTTACCCACACAGATCTGTAATTGCCAGACAATAGAATCATTAATTATCATTGCCAGTCATCAAACTGTTACTGAGTACTTGGTCTGTGAGAGGCTGTACTGTGTCCTGGGAGGTTGGGGAAAGCTTTGCAGGGCAGGTGGGATCTAAGCAGGGTCTTGAAGGCTGTGTTTTCTTAAAGACGTGAAACGGAAGGGGAAATAAAATTATGTGTGATATTGAAAAGTTCAATTCCTACTCTTCCTGTTACTGGTAACCTTGAGAAAAACCATTTAATCTCGTTAGGGATCAAGTTCCTCTTATGTAAGATGGGGATAATAAAATCTATGCTTGGATGGTTATGAGAATTAACAGGGAAGCCTCAGAGATTGGTTAGAACTCTTTTGGTTACAAGAGATTTTAGGGTAGTTAACCAGGATGCAACATGTAACATTTTCAGTGGTTAGCACATGGCTTCCATTTGGGCTCCCTTCTGCCGGGGAGCACAGTTGAGTGTCTGCTGTCCTAGTTACTACAGATTGCTCAGTAATTCACCGGTTTCCCAAGGAGGAGGAGAACTGAATTGTTTCTACCTCCCCTGTGTACATTTCACTGTTTTAAGTCTGTGCTTTGATTTAGTGTTGCCTTTTCTACCTGGAATGCATAGTCTTTCCAAGCTGAGCCTGGCCAGCTCTCATGGCCCCAGGAAGGGGCAGCAGAGGCATCACACTAGGACATCACCTTGGCCCCTTTTGGCCATCTTGAGTGTCTCAGGTTCCCCTTGTTTCTGGGCATCACTCTCTCATTGCACAATTAACACACTGCGCTACGAAGACCTGCCTCTGTCACAGGACAGCCCAGCCCTGCAAGCCTGGCACATAGTGCTCACTTAGCACATAGCTACTAAACCAGTGAGTGGACTTCCTTCATTCTCACCCAGTCCTAACTTTTTTCCCTTTGGGCACCATCATTTCTTCTCTATCTTTCTGCATTGTTTATGGTATATTCATTACAAGACCACTTCCTGTTCTGACCATCACTGTTGTATACACCCCTCCCCCCCATTTGAAAATGAATGACGTTAGCTCACATCTACTGACCACTTGCTATTTGCCTGGCACCCTTTCAGGCACTTTACATGGATAACCTACTTTACACATTCTTTGTTATCTAATTTTTGTGCCAGAGATTAACCTTGACCTTGTGGAGGTAACCATCCTGCTATAGTCCGATCACAGTGCAGTAAATGCTGTAGTAAGACAAGCTGGCTGGATGTACTATCACTGAAATGTTGGAAGATATGAGTAGGAGCAAGAGCCACAAAAAGCTAAGCTTAGGATGCCTCCCTGTGAATGACACTACAGCTTGTTTCCTCTTTGTGTTTGCGTTTAAATGACTATATTATGTTTCAGGTAATGTAAGCCAGAAATGAATGGATGGATGGATTGTTGAATTTCAATTTCAGTTTACAGAGGTAGCCTTGAAAGAGTTATGGAAATGAGAGTAACAACATGAAAAACATGAGGGAGGTTTTCACTGTTTTTTTCAAAAGAGGTATGTTAGCAAGGAAGGTAGATTTGGGAACATTAGTCATGAGAATTCACCTTTCAGTGAATCCTTCTTTGCGGGGAAGGAAAGCTTTTCTGGTAAGCTGGGAATGGTGATGGGTTATTTTACCAGGAGATGGAAGCAGCTGGCAGATGAAGATAACTCCCTGGACAATAAGGGGCAATATAAAATAGAAGAGATGGGGTTCAGTGAGTCTAGGGTTCCTCTGTGACCCTGCTTACCAGGGGTTAGCTTTGTTCAAGTTTCTTATTTTCCTAAAAGGTTCAGTTTTCTTATCCATAAAAATAGGATTGGGTTGCCAGTTTTACCAAGTGAAAATACAGGATGCCTAGTTAAATTTGAATTTCAGATATCCAATAATTTTTTTAGTATGAATATGTTCCATGAAATATTTGTGTCCCATGCAATAAGTATGTCTTTAGTATTGCATGGGACATAGTTATACTAAAACATTATTCATTGTTTATTGGATTCAAGTTTAACTACTCTTTGAGTTCCTGAACTCAGTTCCAACCTTTATATTGGAGTAATCTTCACACCTTTAAGGAGTTCTTTGGACACCAGTTGGGTATCCTACCATTCACAAACGGAAATGAGAAAGAACACAGGCAAACATCCAAGTGAAAGAGGTAGATAGGACAAGGCAGGGGGAAAGGCACGAGCTTCCAACGCCCTCTCTAGGCATGCTGTTTGTCAGCACCTCTGTGTGTTCATGGACCTGGAGGTTCTCCAAACCCAGTCCTTTTGGGGAAGCTCCATTTAAACGGACTCAGCAGGGTTTTTGCTAAAACTGGGTTTTACAAGGAAATTTACAGATGGGCCTAGGGGAAGGTTTAAGAGCCTGACTAAAGTTTGGTCAAGCAAAGACTCATTGTCAGTATCATTTTAAAAATTATATTTAGTTTATGTTAGTTAAGTTGATCTGTTTGTGGTTTTAGATATTTATTTTCTTTGTTTTGTTTTCAAACAGAGGGCAAGTATATTTAGCTTTATCTTATGGAAATTATGTGGTGGTTAAAAGGGCAGGCGGGCTCTTCCGGCAAGGAAAAAGACATGTAGTGCCACCTGGTGGCCGTGGCTTCTTACTGCAATGCTCCCAAGAACAGCCCTCGAAGAATGTCAGCATTTGAACTCGCCAGATTCTGAGGGCACTAAGGATGTGTTATGACAGCAAGAGACACGAACAACAGTACTCCTACCCCCACTCCTCCTTTTCCCAAGGCTTGAGGTTGAGAAGTAGCAGCTTGCCAAGGGCCGCAGCGTAGTGAAAATGCTGAAGTCTATACCCATCCCCTTTATACTGTGGGTTTCCAAGCCTGAAGTGAAAAGCCAGAGAAGGAAGCTTTGTATGGAGCAGAGTACTGATTATTACATCGGACTGGTCTTTAAAGGCCACGACAAAGGGCCTCTTTATTTCATGGCTAAAAGTGGCTAAAAAATCCTTGGCGTTGCTCAGCATTCACCCAAAGGGCAGGCAAAGTGCAAATCCAGACGGTGGCATTGAAGGGACAAAGAAAAAAGAAAAAATCATGGGTTTCACTTGCATCCTGTTGTGTGTAGCTCATTCAATATACATGTTTCAAATGCATAAATGTGAAAGGAAAAAAGTGCATAAATGTGAGGAAAAAATCAGCAGGAAAGGAAGCACAGTGATTCTGCCAAAGAGCAGACAAAGTGAATCACGTTTAGATTCTGGCTTCTCATCTCACTCATGAACAAACCAAGTTTAAAATCAGGGAAGGCAGGAGCCCAGGGTAAATTTGTCAGGAGAGTCTGCTCTAGGATTCATAGTAAATCTATTTTTTTTTTAAATTTTATTTATTTATTTGAGAGAGAGAGAGAGAACACACCAAGGAGCGTCAAAGGGACAGGGAAAGCTGAGTTGGGAGCCCTATACAGCACTTGATTCCAGGACTCTTGGGATCGCAATCTGAGCTGAAGGTAGATGCTTAACCGACTGAGCAACCAGGTGCCCCAATAAATCTATTTTTTTTTTTTAATCTGAAAAAAATTCTCAAGTCTATTATAGCCAGGACACACACAAGTAGAGTCTAGTCCTGGTCTACTGACCCTGACCCAACCATGGTTAGAAGAGCTATTTCTTTTTGATCTCTCTTCCTCTCTTCATGGGTCTTTTGCAGGTTCTGCATGCAGGTGTGGAGGCTGGTTCCATCAGTTCCTTTTCCCAGATTTCACCCTCCTATCTTTCCTAAGCACCCTCTGTCTTCTGCCTCTCTTCCCCCAAATAATGCCTAACCTTTGCACATGGCCTGGCTGGCAGCCCGTATTCACACCCAGCAGCTCAGTGAGTCTTTTCTGCCTCCAGGAGCCATTCTATCTCCATTTGCCTGGGAGGGTCCCAAGCACTAGGGCTGACATGCCCGAGGCCATCACACACCTGGAAGTGGCAGGGCCAGAGTGAGGCCAAGTCTGGGCCTCTCTCCATTACATTTACTGCGCTAGCGTCTCTGCTGTCTTTTTCTGGCTTTCCGTTTTGGACTATGACCATTTTTTTTTTTAACTTTTTTTTGGGTGTGAAAGTTTTCAAGACGCCCACGAGTGGAAAATGTACTCCCCCCAGCCAAATCGAACTCCGCCAGATTCCTTACAGCTGTGTGCCGTTGAAATGAGTAATGAAAGCACCTTCTGCTGCTGGTGGAACTTTCCCATCGGGCACTGCTACAGCTGCTCACCAGGACCCCACCCCGCATATTTACATACTGGATGTCACCCCAAAAGCCCCCGACCAGGGGATTTCCGGGATGTAATAAGAACATCGCTCTGGGCCTTGGAAGGTGTACTGTCTGAGCACTTGTCCTGCAGGAAGGTGGGGGGGAGCATTTCGGACCCCTCCCCTCCATCACTAGACTCCTCCTAGGGAGATGCCCAATTTAGTCACAGGCCCCTCCATGGCAGGACCCGCCACCTGCCTGCCAAGCACGGAGGTGCTGGGAATACGAGTGGGAGGAATTTGGGGCCCCTGGACACCTGGAGCTTGGTGCCTGGCTAAGGCACGAGACCCAAATGCCCTGATAAGTTCAATCCATAACATGGGTAGACAAGGGGCATTCTGGGAGCTCATCTGAGGGGCGCCTAACTTAGGGGAGGCTTCCTGGGGTTTATCATGACTGGACTGTCTTGAACATTTTTTTTTAAGTCTTTTTTTTTTTCTCTTAAAAATAAGAAAATCGGGGCGCCTGGGTGGCTCAGTGGGTTAAGCTTCTGCTTTCGGCTCAGGTCATGATCCCAGAGTCCTGGGATTGAGCCCCGCATCAGGCTTCTGCTCAGCAGGGAGCCTGTTTCTCCCTCTCTCTCTGCCTGCCTCTCTGCCTACTTGTGATCTCTGTCTGTCAAATAAATAAATAAATAAAATCTTAAAAAAAAAAATCTAGTTACAAAGGTAATGAATCCTATTGGGAATATTTAAACTTCATAGAAATATATTCCTTTAGAAAAGATTTAGGGAATGAAGAAGAAGAAAAAAGAAAACTTTAGTAAGTAGGACTTCTACTCAGTGCTGTGGCTTTCTCCCTGAAAAGTTGTGTGTGTGCGAGTGTGTGCAGGTGTGCATGTGTAAGAAGGTGCAGTCATGCCCTAAAGAGGGAGGCAGAAACTCTAGGGAAGGCCTTGTTTCTGTGGCCACAACCAGCCTGGGTGAGAAGTCAGCCAGCCACTTACTGGGGACCACCCGCTCTGAGACTCTGGTTTTTGTGACTTGATTTTCCAGGTTTGGGTCCTGGCTCCTCCTGTCCTATAACTTCAGAGTCTCGTCTCTGTGCACTCTCCAAATGGTATATCAGGGTGTATTTGTTTTTTTTCAAGATTTTATTTATTTATTTGACAGAGAGAGACACAGCGAGAGAGGGAACACAAGCAGGGGGAGTGGGAGAGGGAAAAACAGGCTTCCCACCAAGCAGGGAGTCTGATGAGGGACTTGATCCCAAGACCCGGGGATCATGACCTGAGCAGATGCTTAACGACCGAGCCACCCAAGTGCCCCTCTGAGTGTATTTCTATGTGAAATGGATCTCTCCCTAAAAAGAATGAAGAGATGGTTTCGATGTCAATACTTAACCTGCCACAATGTCAGTAAGAGCTCGAATTTACTGAGGACTTTCTGCGCTGAGAGCTTTATTCCTTCATAACATTAATGCTCACAACAAACTTCTGAAACAGGTGTCATCACTCCCATTTTATGGGTGAAGCAAGTAAGGCTATTCCTTGCTCAAACTGCATGGCTAAGTGTTGGCAGAGCCTGGCCTCAAACCCAGGTCTGTGTGATTCCCGAGTCTATGCTTATGGACATGTTCCTCCCTTGCCTTCTTCCTCGAGCATATCCGGCCACAGAAGTATTTTTAATTACATGATCCTTCTCTCTTAGTGTTATTATTACCATTCTGTGGATCACAATGTGGGAAATGGTGCCCCAGGTAAACGCTTTGCCCCACCAGTAAAGCAGAGATAATAACACAGGGTTGGAGCACCTGGGGGGCTCATGGGTTGGGCTTCAGCCTTCAGCTCCAGACGTGACCTCAGGGTCCTGGGATTCAGCCCCGCATCGGGCTCTCTGCTCAGCGGGAGCCTGCTTCCCCCTCTTTCTGTGCTTGCTGCTCTGCCTACTTGTGATCTCTCTCTCTCTCTCTCTCTCTCTGTCAAATAAATAAATAAAACCTTTTAAAAAAGTAGCACAATCTCCGTGCCTGGATGATTAAAAGATATTTCACAAAATGGGCACTGAGGGTACTTACCTCCCACCAGCGATGTGCATGTCTTAAAAAGAACCTTTGTAATGTCATTGAAGAAATGAAGCCGTGTTTTGGCTGGAATGACAATGGAGATGATGGATACTAGGTACAGAGAAACCCCCCATCCCTGCCCTGGGGGCCAAGGCTCTGCACACTAAAGCTGGGCTCAGCTGGCAAGGGAGGCCGGCTGGAGAAGAGGGGTCAGAGCTTGACTAACGTTTGTTCAACGAGGGCGTTCTTGTCCGCAGTCCAGAAGCAGCTGAAGAGTTAAGACCTACACAGAGGACTCAGAATGATGAGAGTCCGGGAGAGTATGTCAGTCATGGACTCAGCCGGAGCTTGGCCAAGCTCTAGTGGGTGGATCTGGCTCCTCCAGCCCCTGGCTTTGGGGCTGACCTTTGGACAGTCACACATGTTCTCCCCATTTTTGTTTACGTCTGACTATGTCCGCGTAGTTTTTTCCAGTGCTTTGCAAGCTTGCATTTCTAGGATTTCATACTTTCTCTCCTTATCGAGACTGGAGAGCACAAAGGTTTTACTTAGACCTTGCGCAACGGTATTAACCTCTTCTACTATAGGGGAAATACCTGTTATTGACTGAATTGTGCCCCCCCCCATTCATATATTGGAGACGTGACCCCCGATGTGACTCTTTCGGAGATTGGGCCTCTAAGGAGGCAAGTAAGGTTGAATGAGCTCCTAAGGGCGGAGCTGTAATCTGATAGGACTGGTGTCCTTCTAAGAAGAGGAAGAGACTCCACAGAGGGAAGGCCATAAAAACACAGCAGGTAGGACCCGGCTGGAAGCCAGGAAGAGAGGCTCACCAGAAACTGAAGTTCACAGCACCTTGATCTTGGACTTCTTGCTTCCAGAATTGTGAGAAAACAAATTTCTCTTGTTTAAGCCACCCTGTGGCAAGGAGCATAAACTAAGTCTGGTTGACTGAGACTGAAAAGGAGCTATGAAAAGGATACTGAATCCAGTCAGGAAGACAGGAGGTGCAGTGTGGGGTCTCGGTAGACACCTGTGTAGAAGGGTGTGCGAGGACCACAGAGCCACACCACAGGACACTGGCCGCTGCTGCCTGACGCTCTGACACCTCCAGGACTGGACTGAACGAGCAAGATGGTGGGCCATCTCGCAGAATGAATGTGCCTGTGGTCCCCGTACCCCATAGTTCAGGAGCAGGGCTATCCTTTGGCAGAGCCTACATTACCCATCTGCTACATTCTAGCTGCGAGGAAGGCTGGAAAACCGAGCATTTGGCATTTGCAGCACTGACAGTGCTCCCATCGAGATCCACAAGGTGGGGGAGCTCTCCCAAACAAAACAGAGAGATTCAAAATGCCAGATGGCCAACAGGCATGAAAAGCTGCTCCACGGATAAGGATTCTTACAGAGCCCCCAAATAGAGAGTGTAGCTCCGCTCATAGGACCAAGAACCAGAAACTGGAAAGCCAGGAGCGGGGTTGCTCTGCCAGTGTCTCTCTGTAGTCTTTCTTTCTCTCTGTCTTCCTGAGGACTAGGTTTCCTGATTCATGGTGAGGGCCGGTTCCTTCCTGACTGTGGGAAATCCGTCGTCTGCCTCCTCTTCCAGAAATACTTCCTCATTCCCTTTTCAGGGACCCTTCTCTGTCCATTTATGCTCTAGAAAGGAAACACTTGACCCAGGTCCACGCCAATCATTGTAATTCCTTGGCCACAGTGACTGATCCAGGGATAGATATATGACCTAAGAAGGCTGGCACTTAAAAAAATTGAACTATAGGGGCACCTGGGTGGCTTAGTGGCTTAAAGCCTCTGCCTTCCGCTCAGGTCATGATCCCAGTGTCCTGAGATCGAGTCCCCCATTGGGCTCTCTGCTCAGCAGGGAGCCTGCTTCCTCCCCTCTCTCTCTCTGCCTGCCTCTCTGCCTACTTGTGATCTGTCAAATAAATAAATAAATAAACAAACAAATAAATAAATAAAATCTTTAAAAAAATTTGAACTATAACTGGGATGCCTGGGTGGCTTGGTTAGCTAAGTGTCTGCCTTTGGCTCAGGTCATGAACCCAGGGTCCTGGGATTGAGCCTCATGGCTGGCTCCCCCTGCTAATGGGGAGCCTGCTTCTTCTCCCTCTGCAGCTCTCCCTGCTTATGCTTGCTCTCTCTCTCTCTCTGTGTCAAATAAATAAATAAAATCTTTTTAAAAATTGAACTTTAACTTACATGTAAGATGCATGAATTTTAAATGTATGGCTCAATGAATTTTCCATATTTATACACCTGTGGAACCACCACCAAGATGGAGCTATGGGACATCTCTAGCAGCCCAGAAGGCTCCCTTACACTCTTGGCAGTCCTCTATGCAGAGCTGATCACTCATCTGACTTTCATTACCATAGACAGAAATCTTACCTTTTTTCGACAGCCATTTAGATGAACTCATACACTATGGATCTGGCTTTTCTGCTCAATGTTATGTCTGTGAAATTCATCCAAGTCATTTTATATAGTCTTGGTTTATTCATTTTCACACTACATGGTATTCTATTTTATGGATTTTAGCATAATTTATCCATTTTACCGTTGAGGGACGTCTGGGCTGTTTCTGGTTTGGCACTATTAAATAATGTTGGTATGTACTTTACTGTTTATGTTTTGGCAGATATAAGCAGTCATTTCTTTAGGTGTAGATCAAGAGTGGAATTTCTAGGTCATAGAAAAAATACATAATTTTAGGAGGTATTACCAGATAGTTTCCCAGGTGATTGTACCAATTTACACATTTGCCAGCAGTATAGGAGACTTACCGTTGGTTCACATGCTTGCCTATACTTATTGTTGGCCTTATATGTTGTGACCATTTTGACTGGACATCACAGTATCACATTGTAGTTTTAACTTGTATTTCCATGATAACTAATGGCGCTGAACACTTTCCTATGTATACTAGCCATTTGGATATCCTGTTTGGTCAAGTGGCTGTTTAAGCTTTTTGCCTGTTTCTGAAAAACACTGGTTGTTAGTCTTTTTTTTTTTTTTTTTTTTAATTGACTTCTAGCAATTCTTTATGTATCCTCAATGCATGGATCTTCTGACACATGCCTGGTATTTGCTTGATAACATATATTGCAAATGTGTTCACCTACCCCCTGCTTTGCATTTTCAGCTTCTTAATGATGTACTTCTAGGGACATAAGGTCAATGTATTAGTATTTTCCAAGGTTATTGCTTTTTAACTTGTTGTGTTTAAGACATTCTTATGGAGTTTATATACTACAGGATTTTGGAAATTACTTGAAAACACTTTCTTATATTCTGGATTCAGAAACCAGGGTGAGGATATGGTAAATCATTTTCTTGTCATCATAACTGGGGTAAAACCACTGGTAATCAAGAACCGCAGCTAAAACTCGGGTCTCCTGGATTGAGCTCCCACCTTCTACCTGTAGTCTGTCAAAGAAGGACCTGAAGGTGGTGGTGAATGTCATCACTTTCAGTTTGGGCCTACAGTAGACTGAGGTAGGTGGAGGTTTTCCTCTCTTGTTTTGACCCTGGGCAAATAGAAAGTGAGATCCCCTCTGGTCTTCAGGACCCACACAAGTCAGAGGGCCAAAGTAGATCAGTGTCAACAGGCAGAATTCAGAGGGACTTCCCCGAGGTCCTTCCTGTCAAAGAAAGAAACATTAGAGATCTTTGTGAAGAGAAAAACAGCTCAAGGACTATACCAGCCTGGGTGATGTCTCCCTGCTGGGGCTGCTATGCCTTGGTTTTCAGGACAGTGGGCTCCATCCCACTGTGGCCAGTCCTGGGAATCTGGGATTGAACTCTGGATGCTTCAAGCAAATCCGAGGCGAAGGCCCAGTTCCAAGGAGCAGCAGAGTCTTCTCATTGGCAGCCAGAGGGAAGTGATGGACATTTGGATGCCTTGGTATTCACTGATGAGCAGATTAGCGACCTGGTCATGACTCCACGAGGCCTTTTCTGACCTTCTCTCCCTGTCTCTGATTCTCACCACCTGACTGCAACACCCAGCACCAGTTGGGGTCACTTAGACATGCTTGTGACTGTCAAAGTGTCACTGGGGTCTCTATACCAACAATAGACATATTTTGAATGTCCCCTCACATGATTAGAGGAAGACAGCACATTTCAGAGTGGTCCCTGAAATCACATGTGTGGACTGGTGTCAGGCTCTGTAATAATTACCCTTGTGGGTCTTGGCTTGGGCCCAGGAACCTGGCATCTTTTTGAGCCATCCAGGTGAATATGATAAACAGATGATTCTGGAAATCATTTTGGTACTTAGCATTTGGGCTCAGACTGGGCTTTCAATTCTGCCTCTGCTTTACCCCTTAACAATTGTACTTTCTTGGCCACAGATAGCCTCTTGTGCCCTCAGTTTTCTAGTCTGCAAAATGGGGCAATATGTACCTCATGATGTGGTTATACAGAGAGAACGAGGTAAGTCAAGCCTGGAAGGCTGAAGCCCAAGGCTTGTCCCTCAGTGAGTCACAGTCGCATGTGCTGCTGTCATGACTATTATTATCAGTCCAGAGGCCTCTTCCCCACCCTCCACCCTCCCCCATTCTCAGGGTTCCTTTTTATGCCCTAACGGCATGTTCACATTGCTTAGTTATATAAAACCAACTGCCCACACTACATTTTATTTAATACAAAAAGAACAAAGAACGCAGTATCATTTTGTTCTTACTGGTGAGCAAAGAGGTCAGAGAAAGTGGCATTGTTCGCCACCCTCGTCCCCTAACTTGTAAGGACCAGAGCTGTGGTCTCAACCCAGGACTGGAGGTTCCACGGCCAAGAAGGGTGTCGTGGAGACGAGCGCGCACGCGGGGGACGAGGCACCGTGCACGCACACCCGGCGCACACCCCGCGCACACCCGGCGCACACCCGTTGCACACCCGGCGCACACCCCGCGCACACCCCGCGCACACCCCGCTGTCGGCCTCACGGCCAGGCTTTGAGCGCGTCACCGCAGGAAGCGCAATTCCTCCTGCGCTCAGTCTTCACAGATCGAGTCTTTCCGGCAAAGGGGAAGCGAACAGATGAAGCGAAGGTTCGTCCTTAACGCCTGGCTGACCAGGCGAGGCCAGAGAGCAGTTGGAAACGCTAGGTCGCCGCCCTGGATTTGAACCCACATTTCTTTTCTTTTCTGATTTTATTTATCCATTTGAGAGAGCGAGAGAGCGAGCTTGGGGGGAGGGCAGGGAGAGGGTCAGAGGGAGAAGCAGACTCCCCGCCGAGCTGGGAGCCCGATGCGGGACTCGATCCTGTGACTCCCCAGCGAGCTGGGAGCCCGATGCGGGACTCGATCCTGTGACTCCCTGGCGAGCTGGGAGCCCGATGCGGGACTCGATCCTGTGACTCCCCAGCGAGCTGGGAGCCCGATGCGGGACTCGATCCTGTGACTCCGGGATCATGGCCTGAGCCGAAGGCAGCTGCTCAACCAACTGAGCCACCCGGATGCTCCTGGACCCCACATTCCAACCAGGTCCCAAGGGTGCCGTCTGAGAAGCGGTCAGAGGAGGCAGGACCACCGTGTGGGTCGAGGGGTCCAAGCGCTCGCACGGGCCGCGTTTCCCGACCGCGGGCGCCGGGGTTTCCAGGCGGGAGCGACGCGGCTGGGGCGGGGGACGCTCGGCTCGGCGGCGCGTCCCTGTCGCGCGCGGGCCACGGCCGGTGCGTTCCCGCCTCCGTCCCCGCGAGTCCGGCCGCGGCGTTGTCCGCACCGCGGCGCGGGGCCTCCGGAGCCGGGCTCCTGACCGCGCGGCGTCCCTGGAGTCTCCGCCGCGACCAGGTCCCCTTCCAGTGGACCCGGCTGAAGGCGCGGCCCTTCCCTCGCGCGGTCGAGGAAGGCGGGAACCAGGCGGTGGGAGAACCCGGCGCGGCGGCGGCGGCGGGTGCAGATGGCGGCGCGGCTGGCAGCGCGGGGGCGGGTCCCGCTGTGTTCGCTCGTCGTCGTCGTCGTCGTCGTCGTCGTCGTCGCCGCCGCCGCCGACTGTTGCGGCTTCCGCGGGCCTCGCGGAATTTCTTTGACCTGCAGATTTCCGCTGTGGATCCGCGGGGGTGACCTGCAGCTCCCACGAAGTTGCCATGTCTAGCATTTATGGTGGTTTGTGGGATTCTTTTTTAAGATTCAGGACTATTTTTAAAATTAGAATTAAAATCTTAATTTTTAATATTAATTTATTTTATTTATTATTGTTATTATTATTATTATTATTTTAAATTTGATTTTATTTTTCAGTGTTCCAAGATTCATTGTTTTTTATTATTATTATTTTAAATTTGATTTTATTTTTCAGTGTTCCAAGATTCATTGTCTATGTACCACACCAGTGCTCCATGCCATACGTGTCCTCCTTAATTATGATTTTTAATTTTAATTAACTTTAATTTTTTAAATTTAAATTTAAATTTTATTGAAGTATAACATGCATAGGGAAAAGAGCACAAAGCTTTAGCATAGACCTTGAGGGAATGCATAAGGATGACCCCTCATGCACCCAGCGCCTTGGTCAGGAAACAATGCTAAAACTGCAGAAGCTCCTCGCTGCTCACAGTCACTACTTCCTCTTTCTCCTCCCACCCGGGGGGACCAGAGTCCTCTCTTTTCCAACCATACATTCGCTTTGCATGCGGAAACCATATTTTTATGTCAGAAAAAAAATACTTCGTTTAAGACATGTTATAAACCTCTAGAAGCCCGTGTTCTTCAGGAAACACACCACTTGGGTTACAAGTTCTGTAGTCCTTGGCTTTACTCCTAAAAGTTGGATTTTCAATTTAATTTTATCTTCTTATATTGCAATAATTTCAAACAGAAAACTTGCAAGAATAGAATAATAATTTTTCTCTGGAATCAATTGAGGGGAATTTGCTGGCACTGATGCTCTGTCCCCACACCCCTCCCGCCAATATTTTGGTGTATAGTTCTTCCACACAGGGCATCCTTCTACATAATGATAATAGAGCCATCAAAATCAGCAAGATAACACGGCTACGTTATTACCACTTGCTGTGAAGACATCATTCAAGTTTCGCCAAGTCTGGGATCACTTAAAGCATTTACTTGCTGTGTCTCCTTAGTCTTCTTCAAAGTGGACATTCCTCACTCTTCTCTTGACTTTCAGAACCTTCACACTTTATAAAATTACAGGGCAATTATTTTGTGATGTGTACTTCAATTTGAGTTTATTGGGTATTTCTTCATAATTAGATGTAGGTAACCCTTTTTTATTTTAGGCAGGAGGATCACAGACGTGATAGTCTTCTCATTCCCTCCAATAGGTGGTGCCCAATATTAGTTTGTCTTATTAAAGGTTATACTTTGATCACTTGACTAAGAGTATCTATTAGGTTCCTTTTGTAAAAGTATTCTTTCCCCCTTTTTACTTAGTATTTTGTGGAAAGTATTTTGAGACCAATTAAATATCGCATCAAACATTAACCATTAGTCTTAGCATCCACTGATTTTTTTTTTATCTAAGTATAATGAACATAGTGTTATATTAGTTTCAGGTATACAATGTAATGATTTAATAATTTTATACATTAGTCAGTGCTTATCGTAACTGTACTCTTAATCCCCTTCATCTATTTTACCCAGCCTCCCATCAGCCTGCCCTCTGGCAACCACCAGATTTAAAGATCTGCTGGGTTTTTTTGTTGTTGTTGTTTGTTTCTTTTTTCCTTTGTTTTGTTTCTTAAATTCCATATATGAATGTAATTATATAGTATTTGTTTATCTCTTACTGACTTAATTTGCTTAGTTTTATACCGTCTAGATCCATCCATGTTGTTGTAAATGGCAAGATTTCATTCTTTTTTTTTATGGCTGAGTAATATATATATATATATATATATATATTTTATACATATATATATATACACACATGTATATATACATATATGCATATCTTGCCATAGATATGTATCTCACATTTTTATCCATTCATCTATGGATGGACATTTAGGTTGTTTATATCCTGGCTGTTTTAGATAATGTTGAAAGAAACATAGGGGGCCATGTAGCTTTTCGAATTAGTGTTTTCATTTTGTTTGGGTAAATACCTAGTAGGGGATTTACTGGGTCATATGGTAATTCTATTTTTAGGTTTTTTTTTTTAATTAACATATAATGTGTTATTTGCCTCAGGAGTACAGGTCGGTGTACAGTGTCTCTGTATTTGCTTCAGGGGTACAGTTTTATACAATTCACAGCACTCACCATAGCTCATACCCTCCCTGATGCCCATCATCCAGCCACCCTCTTCCTACCCCTCCACCCCCCAGTAACCCTCAGTTTGTTTCCTGAGATTAAGAGTCTCTTATGGTTTGTCTCCCTCCCTGGTACCATCTTGTTTAATTTTTTCCCTCCCTACCCTTCATGATCCCCCCACCCTGCTTCTCAAATTCCTCATATCAGAGAGATCAGATGATAATTGTTTTTCTATGACTGACTTATTTCACTAAGCATAATACCCTCTAGTTATATCCACATTGTTGCAGATGGCAAGATTTCAGGTTTTTTTGATGGCTGATGTATATATATATACATCTATATATAGGTGTATATATATATATATATACACATCATCTTTATCCATTCATCTGTTGATGGACATCTAGGTTCTTTCCATAGTTTGGCTATTGTGAGCGTTCCTGCTATAAACATCTGGTGCACATGCCCCTTCAGATCACCACATTTATATGTTTCGGGTAAATACCCAGTAGTGTGATTGCTGGGTGGTAGGGTAGCTCTATTTTCAACTTTTTGAGGAACGTCCATGCTGTTTTCCAGAGTGGCTGCACCAGCTTGCATCCCTACCAACAGTGTAGGAGGGTTCCCCTTTCTCCACATCCTCACCAACATCTGTTGTTTCCTGACTGGTTAATTTTAGCCATTCTGACTGGTATGAGGTGGTATCTCACCGTGGTTTTAATTTGTATCTCCCTCATGCCGAGGGATGTTGAGCACTTTTTCATGTGCCTGTTGGCCATTTGGATGTCTTCTTTGCTGAAATGTCTCTTCATGTCTTCTGCCCATTTCTTGATGGGATTATTTGTTCTTTGGATGTGGAGGTTGGTAAGTTCTTTATAGATTTTGGATCCCAGCCCTTTATCTGATATGTCATTTGCAAATATCTTCTCCCATTCTGTCAGTTGTCTTTTGGTTTTGTTGAGTGTTTCCTTTGCTGTGCAAAAGCTTTTGATCTTGATGAAGTCCCAATAGCTCATTTTTGCCTTTGCTTCCCTTGTCTTTGGTGATGTTTCTAGGAAGAAGTTGCTGGGGCTGAGGTCAAAGAGGTCACAGCCTGTGTTCTCCTCAAGGATTTTGATGTATTCCTGTCTCACACTGAGGTCTTTCATTCATATTGAGTCTATTTCTATGTGTGGTGTAAGGAAATGGTCCAGTTTCATTCTTCTGCTTATGGCTATCCAATTTTTCCAACACCATTTGTTGAAGAGACTGTCTTTTTTCCACTGGACATTCTTTCCTGCTTTGTCAAAGATAAGTTGACCATAGAGTTGAGGGTCCATTGAGGGTCCATTTCTGGGCTCTCTATTCTGTTCCATTGATCTATGTGTCTGTTTTTGTGCCAGTACCATACTGTCTTGATGATGACAGCTTTGTAATAGAGCTAGAAGTCTGCAATTCTGATGCCACCAACTTTTGTTTTCTTTTTCAACATTCCTCTGGCTATTTGAGGTCTTTTCTGGTTCCATATAAATTTTAGGATTATTTGTTCCATTTCTTTGAAAAAAATGGATAGTGTTTTGATAGGGATTGCATTAAACGTGTAGATTGCTCTAGGGAGCATAGACATTTTCACAATATTTGTTCTTCCAATCCATGAGCATGGAACGTTTTTCCATTTCTTTGTGTCTCCCTTAATTTCTTTCATGAGTACTTTGTAGTTTTCTGCGTACAGATTCTTTGCCTCTTTGGTTAGGTTTATTCCTAGGTATCTTATGGTTTTGGGTGCAATTGTAAATGGGATTGACTCCTTAATTTCTCTTTCTTCTGTCTTGTTGTTGGTGTAGAGAAATGCAACTGATTTCTATGCATTGATTTTTATATCCTGAAACTCAACTGAATTCCTGTGTAAGTTCTAGCAGTTTTGGAGAGGATTCCTTGGCTTTTCCACATAAAGTATCATATCATCTGCATAGAGTGAGAGTTTGACTTCTTTGCCAATTTGAGTGCCTTTAATTTCCTTTTGTTGTCTGATTGCTGAGGCTAGGACTTCTAGTAAGTACTATGTTGAATAGCAGTGATGATAGTGGACAGCCCTTCCTGACCTTAGGGGAAAAGCTCTCATTTTTTTCCCATTGAGAATGATATTCTCTGTGTGGGTTTTTCATAGATGGGTTTGATGATATTGAGGTATGTATCCTCTATGCCTACATTGTGAAGAGTTTTGATCAAGAAAGGATGCTGTACTTTGTCAAAAAGCTTTTTCACATCTATTGAGAGTATCATATGGTTCTTGTTCTTTCTTTTATTAATGTATTGTATCACATTGATTGATTTGTAGATGTTGAACCAACCCTGAAGCCCAGGAATAAATCCCACTTGGTTGTGGTAAATCATCCTTTAAATGGACTAGTATTTTGGTGAGAACTTTTGCATCCATGTTCATCAAGGATCTTGGTCTGTAATTTTTCTTCTTTTTGATGGGGTCTGGTTTGGGGATCAAGGTAATGCTGGCCTCATAAAATGAGTTTGGAAGTTTTTTTTCCACTTATATTTTTTTGAACAGTTTTAGGAGATAGGAATTAATTCTTCTTTAAATGTTTGGTTGAATTCCCCTGGGAAGCCATCTGGCTCTGGGCTCTTGTTTCTTGGGAGATTTTTGATGACTGCTTCAATCTCCTTATTGGTTATGGGTCTGTTCAGGTTTCCTATTTCTTCCTAGTTCAGTTTTGATAGTTTATATGTCTCTAGGCATATATCTTTTTCTTCCAGATTGTCAAATTTGCTGTGTAGAGTTGCTCATAATATTTTCTTATGATTGTTTGTATTTCTTTGGTGTTGGTTGTGATCTCACCTCTTTCATTCATGATTTTATTAATTTGGGTTCTTTCTCTTTTTGATAAGTCTTGTGAAGGGTTTATCAATCTTATTAATTCTTTGAAAGAACAAGCTCCTCGTTTCATTGACTTATTCTACTGTTTTTTTAGTTTCTATTTTATTGACTTCTGCTCTGATGTTTATTATTTCTCTTCTCCTCCTCGGTTTAGACTTTCTTTGATGTTCTTTCTCCAGCCATTAGGTGTAGGGATAGGTTATGCACTTGAAACCTTTCTTGTTTCTTGAGAAAGGCTTGTGTTGCTATATACTTTCCTTTCAGGACTGCCTTTGCTGTGTCCTACAGATTTTGAACAGTTACGTTTTCAGTTTCATTTGTTTCCATGAATTTTTAAAAATTCTTCCTTAATTTCCTGGTTGACCTATTCATTCTATAATAGGATGCTCTTTAGCCTCTATGTTTTAAACAAAATTTTATTTCATTTTTTCAGTGTTCCAAGATTCATTGTTTATGCACCACACTCAGTGCCTCCATGTATTTGAATTCCTTCCAACTTTCTTCTTGTGGTTGAGTTATAGTTTCAAAGCGTTGTGGTCTGAAAATACGCAGGGAAAGAGCTCAGTCTTTTAGTACCAGTTAGGACCTGATTTATGACCCAGGATGTTTTCTGGAGAATGTTCCATGTGCACTAGAGAAGAATGTATATTCTGTTGCTTTGGGATGAAATGTTCTGAATACATCCGTGACGTCCACCTGGTCCAGTGTGTCATTTAAAGCCTTTGTTTCCATGTTGATCTTTTTGCTTATATGGTCTGTCCATTTCAGTGAGGGGGTGTTAAAGTCCCCCACTGTTATTGTATTATCGTTGATGTGTTCCTTTGATTTTGTTATTAATTGGCTTATATAATTGGCTGATCCCATGGTAAGGGGATAGATACTTAAAATTGTTAGAGCTTTATGTTGGACAGACCCTTTAAGTATGATATAGTGTCCTTCCTCATCTCTTATCATAGTCTTTGTCTTAAAATATAATTTATCTGTTGTAAGGATTGCCATCTCAGCTTTCTTTTGCTATCCATTAACATGGTGAATTGCTTTCCACCTCCTCACTTTAAATCTGGAGGTGTCTTTGGGTCTAAAGTGAGTTTCTTTTAGAGAGCATATCGATGGGTCTTATTTTTTTTTTATCCATTCTGATACCCTGTGTCTTTTGTTTAGGGTATTTAGACCATTTACATTCTGGGTAACTATTGAAGGATATGAATTTAGTGCTGTTGTATTGCCTGTAAGATGACTGTTAACTGCATATTGTCTCTGTTCCTTTCTAGTCTGTTATTTTAAGGCTCTCTCTTTGCTGAGAGGCCCCCTTTCAATATTTCCTGCTGGTTTGGTGTTTGCAAATTCTTTTAGTTTTTGTTTGTCCTGGAAGCTTTTTATCTCTCCCTCTATTTTCAATGACAATGTAACGGGATATCGTATTCTTGGTTCTATTTTTTCTGAATATATCTGGCCAGTCCTTTCTGGTCTGCCAGGTCTCTGTGGAGAAGTTTGCTGTCAATCTAATATTTCATTATATGTTTCAGATCTCTTGTCCTGAGCTGCTTTCAGGATTTTCTCTTTGTCACTGAGACTTGTAAGTTTGACTATTAAATGATGGGGTGTGGACCTAGTTTTATTGATTTTGAGTGGGTTCTCTTTGCCTCCTGGATTTTGATGCTTGTTTCCTTCACCAAATTAGGGAAATTCCCTAATATAATTTGCTCCAATATACCTTCTCTCTCTTTTTTCTTATTCTCTGGGATCCTAATTATTCTAATATTGTTTCTTCTTATGGTATCAGTTATGTCTCGAATTCTCCCCTTGTGATCCAGTAGTTGTTTATCTGTCTTTTCTAAGCTTCTTTATTCCCCATCATTTGGTGTTCTATATCACTCATTCTCTCTTCTCTCTTTATTCTAGCAGTAAGAGCCTCCATTTTTTTATTGCACCTCATTAACAGCTTTTTTGATTTCAACTTGGTTAGATTTTAGTTCTTTTTTTTTCTCCAGAAAAGGACTTGATTTCTCCAGAAAGAGATTATCTGATATCTTCCATGCTTTTTTTGAGCCCAGCTAGCATCTTTATAATTGTCATTCTTAACTCTAGTTCTGCCATGTTCCTAATGTTGGTATTGATTAGGTCCCTAGCTATCAGTACTGCCTTTTGTTCTTTTTTTTTTTTTTTTGAGGTTAGTTTTCCTGCTTTGTCATTTTGTCCATATAAGAATAGATGAATGAGAGAACAAAATACTAAAAGGGTAGTGGCAACCCCAGAAAAATACATACTAACCAAATCCAAAGAGACAAATATACTCTAACCAAATTGGAAGAGACCTGAAACCAGGGAGAAGAAAGGAGAAAAAGAAAGAAAGAAAATATATATATAATATATATGTATATTATATATATAATAGAGTGATGAGTAGAACAGAGCCACACACTTGATCTTAGTTGTAGTTTGGTCTGTTAGAAGAAACTGCCTTCCGAAATGTAAAGAAAGAAAAACTTATATACATACAAAAATATGGGTAAACAGGATGAAAGGCTGGAATATAACTGTAAAGATGAAAATTTAAAAATATTCTAGAAAAGGAAGTGATAAGAAGTTGGTTGAAAAAAGAAAAAAAAAAAAAAAGGAAAGACTGTCATCAGGCTAGAGACTACAACAAAGCCATGCACTAGATTTAGGGTATATTTTGATCTGTTGAAAAAAACTGTATCCCAAAGTTTTAGAGAAAGGAAAACCTATATGTATACAAAAAATAAGATTAAATATAATGAAGGGATACAATATGACTATAACAATGAAAAATTTAAAAGATTTTTAAAATGGTATTGGTAAAATAAAATAGTTTAAAAAAAGGTTAAAATAGGAAAGAGGAAAATTTTGAAAAAATAGAATAAGAAAAAAAATAAAATTAGAAACATTTATTTTGGAAGATTAAAGGACCATGGGAAAAAAGCCATGAATTCTATGTGCTGTTTTCCCCTAGCATTGGTATTTTGCAGTTTTTTTTGATCAGTAGACTTGGTCTTGGCTAGATGTTCTTGCTGATCTTCTGCAGGAGGGGCCTGTGGCCCTGATTCTCAGTTGTCTTTGCTGGATGTGGAATTGACTGCCCTTGCCAGGGGCTGGGCTAAGCAATCTGCTCGGGTTCGCGCTCGGAGCTTTTGTTCCCTGAGCGCTTTCCGTACCGCGGTGGAGGACGGGAATGAAGATGGCGGCCGCCTAGTCTCAGGCCAGAGGAGCGGAGACCTGGGGCCCACCCTCAGTGCGACCTCAGAAAAAAGCCGTCAGTCACTGTCGCGAGCAAAACCCCTGCGTCCCGCCAGGAGGTCGCAACGTGTAAAGAAGAGATAGAGAGATGGATATATGTAACTCACTTGATCTTTATTGGGACGAGGTCCGCACCACTATCGTGGCCCGGTCCCGGTCCGCCGACGTTGTCACGGAGAAGGAGACGTCGCCTCACAATCTAGACAGAGGGTCACCGCAGAAGTTGAGACTGAGAGCCAGCGAGTGGTCGGCAACGAAACTGTCGGGGCGTCGGTAGCACCGGCGATGACGTCCTCCCGGCAGGGAACTCGCTTCACCTCAGTCCATCCCGATGCCTCTTTCTATACTGTGCTAAGTCTCCTTCAGAAACACATTACATCACTTATTTTTCTTACGCTTACACACCAAAAACATGCACACGTCGCAAACACGTTTTGGTCTACGATATTTCGCACAAGTTAAAATATTTACAACTTGTTACTCCGCGCTAATCTTACCACTACACGCGTATGGTCTAGGCTTACTTGCTATGTGGTTAGTTTGCAATTTGTTCCTGTTTTTCATTTAGTAGGGGTTTGCACTTACTACATATTATTTATTTATTCATTTATTTATCCCACTTTATTTATTAAAGGTCCGTACTCACTACAGTCCCTCTCATCTCCCTGGTGTCTGGCCATGCTCTGCTCACTCGGCCTGTGGCTGAGCGTTTCTGTCTCTGGCCCGCAGCCCTGTTTGGATTCTGCAAACCCAGCAGATTCCTGCGCCACTTCTGGGGAAGGAAGGACGGGTTCTCCCCAGGTCTGCCACTTGCTTGAGGAGCAGTGGTCTGACGGCACCTTGGGTCACAGTTCAAGGTAAACCTGAGCTGAGAGCCCCCTCCTGGGCTCCGTCTCTGCAGCCGGCTTCCCCGCTCTGATACCTGGGAGCTCTGCGGCACTCAGACAGCCCTGTCTTCCTGTGAACCCGCAGGTCAAGAGACCACACTGTCCCTGCGAGGGCTCAACCCCCACCCCCACCCTTAGCTTCTGGAGTGACGTCCCTCAGTGGCACCAACTTCTAAAAGTTCTGATTTTGTGCTCCGCTGCTTGCCGGGAGCTGGCCCCTCCCCCCATCACAGTCTATCATCGCGTATAACACCTGGATTCACGTCTCCGCTCATCCTGCCTTCCAGAAAGTGGTCACCTTTCTGTTCCTGCTCTTCTTTTCTTTGATCTTCTTTTGAGTTTGTAGGTGTTCAGAATGGTTTGATAGCTATCTAGCTGAACTCTTCTGGCACCCAATAATACTGGCTCTCCTACTCCGGCATCTTCTTATCTTTTCTATTTTTAGTTTTTTGGACTCTTTTGTGTTAACTCCCACTTCTAATAGCACAAAGTCAGCTGGTTTACCTTGGCTATACTTTTATCATTTAGTGTAGGATACGCTTTTTAAACTAGTTACACTCTAGTAACTTTGTGAATGAAAAAATTTTAAGAATGCTAAGAACAAAAAATGGAGTCATCCTTTCACTGGTCCTCATCCAGTTTCAGGAAAACCACTTCACAAAAGCAGCAGTTCTGTCTGATAAATCTTCCTGTGTCTAAACAGAAACTGGAATAACAGTGACATGATGGGAAACCTATGATGGTTTACTAGATATTGTGTGCTTTTAACAGCTCAGCACTGGTAATATTTGATCATTAAGAGTAAAGTGATAGCTAACATTGGAAAATGTGTACTTCAATAAGTATGTGAAGTTAGGTAAGCTTGAGGAGAAAGCGGACTGAGTTACATGTATTAGGAGATGCAAGTGTCCATCTAAATTTTCTGTATTTCATTTTTTTAACAGAATGTTTATTCAAGTTGCTTTATGTATAATTTCTCATGTGCCGTTTTGGAAGTCCTTTATTGTAAAGATACTTTTGTTTGATGACAAACAGCAGCCACAGTGTCAGTGACTATTCTAGACCTCCACGTTGGATAAATCCATTTCTTCTTGAAACACATGTTTCCTTTTGTATTTCTGTCCTGAGGTACTGTTTTTATTATTTCTGCAGTGTCTTGTGGACCCTCACAATGCTGTGAGGTTGAAGAAGAGTGAGGTGGTAGACCCGTTGATCTCAAAACTTCTGATACATTGGGTTTAAGGTTTTCTCTTCTGCCAGGGAACTTGTTTATGTGACTTGCCTACCTGAGTGACTCTGCTGGATGCCATGTCACTGCCATTCATGACCTAAATTAATTTTTATGGAAGAAGGGAAGTATCAAGGCCTCATGAAAGTTGCAAAGCAGGCTTGTTGTCTTGATTAGTTTTGTAGGTCCACTTCCTTGTAGGGTTTCTGGAGCATACTATATACTCAATAGATGTGAAATAATCAAATGACTAAGTGGCCAAGCATTGGAGCTTGCGTTTCTTGTTTTTACTATGGCAGGCAAGAGCAGAGGAGAAAAAAAAAAAATCATGTTTGTTGATGGCCTATTTACCAGAATGAGTGTTTGCTTTCCCTCAGTGGTTCAAAGCTATTTATATATCTATTCATCAATTCAAATATTTACTGACTACCTTTTTTGCACATGGTTGTTCTCCCTTTGTGCATCCGTTTGGGATTGTGGAATGTCTACTTTAGTCTTAGGAGAACAGGGTGTGTCTCTAAGAACAAAGTCCTGAACTAACCAGCCAGTGTGAGAACTGAACTGACTCCTCCTCCCCAGCAGAGCCCTCCAATCCGTAGGGCTTGCAAGTCAGAAATGTGCTGAGATAATCCTCCAGCTCCAGTAATACATGTCCTTACTCTGTGCAGCCTTTTTTATACCGTTGACATGAGCCAACCTCATCTTTTCTCAGTATGAATCATTGTAAAAAATGTAGACATTGTCTAAATGGCTTAGTTCCTAGTGCTGTCAGTTGCTTTTTAAACAATAATAAAATCAAGTCTAAGGCTCATGTTGAGAACTTGGTTTTATTGATGATGTACAATTTGAGATGGATGAGATATTTGGGGCCAGAATTATTTACTATCAACCATTTTTATTGAAAACTTTCTTATTCCAATCTAATTAACTCAAATGAGTCATAATTCAGAGAGTGGATAAGGTTAAATTTTCATCCGTGCTGACTATGAGAAGTACTTGACAAATGCAATAATAACATAGACATTATTGTATAAGGAAGAGTCAGTATACTTAGAATAACACAGAACTTTCAAGTACCCTCAAGTACTTTGGCATAAAATCTTCCATTCAGACCTTTACTGGATTCTAGGTCAGCTGTTGGCAAGCTGGAGGCTACATGCAACCTTCTCCCCACCTCTTTTTATGGTCTTGTACACTAAGTATTTAAAAAATATTCTTTTAAAGATTTTACTTATTTCTCTGACAGAGAGAAAGAGAGTGCACAAGTAGGCAGAGCACCAAACAGAGGGAGAAGGAGAAATGTGGGGCTCGATCCCGGGAACCTGGGATCATGACCTGAGCTGAAGGCAGATGCCTAACTGACTAAGCCACCCAGGCACCCTTTAAATGTTTTTAAGTGGTTGAAAAAAATCAAAAAAAGAATATTCAGTAACATACGAAGATTATATTAAACTCGGGTTTCAAAGTCCATAAATAAAGTTTTATTCTACTCAGCTACACCCATTTGCTTATGTATTATCTGTGGCTACCTTTGAATGACGAAGGGCAGGGTTTAGTTGCAACAGATCCTATATGGCTCCCAAACCCAGAGATATTTGCCATCTGAAACTGTACGGAAGAATTTGCCTTCCCCCGTGTGAGGTCCTTGAGACACATCAGTGAACAAAACAAGATCCCTATGCTGGAGGAGGTCATCACGAGGGTATGACTGCCAGCTGATCTGTGAGCTAGAGCCAGGAGATGAGAGGCTTCTTAGTCCCTCCCTGTCCTTGGAATGTGTTTTTCCAGGGACCATTCCCATGGTCAGAGCTGTATCAAGGACACAATCTTAAAAAAGTAATGTGTTGTTCAAACAAACAACTGTGTTGTTGAGACCATTTGGACTGTGCATGTGACAGACCCTGTTCAGGCCTCTATTTACACTTTAAGTTCTGGCAGGTAGGCACGAGGAGCTGCTCATCTTGTTGTCACCCAAGACAAGCCTTGTATGTAAACTCCCTTGCTTGTTGAACATGCCCCCTTCCAATCCCAAGTGGCCCGTCTCTTTCTTTGGTCTCTCCCTGCTCTCCTTACATGGCGGCCAGGTTTGAATTTCACCCAGAGAACTCCCAAGGTTACAAATCAACACCCTGCCCTCGGGAAACTTACATTTAAGTAGGGAAAGCCGGTAAACGCTATATGTAGTATATGAGAAGGTGATCAGCGTGATCATGGAGAAAAGGTAGAATAGGGTAACGGGACTGAAGATTGTTTTGGGCAGGGAGGATGATGTTACAGTGTTGAAGAGAGCAATCAGGGTAGAACCTCCTGAAAAAGGTGGTCCTTGAGGAAAGCCTTGAAATGGATGAAGAAGTGAGCCAACGTGGGTGTCTGGGGGAAAGACATTCTAGGCAGAATATGGCCCCTCATCACAGGGTTGTTGTGAAGATTAAATGAATAATGTATTTAACTAAAAATAGTGCCTGGCAAGTGGTAAGTTCTCAAAAAATAGCTCTTTTTTTAGTACCAGCTGGGTGTAGATGCTCCTTTCCTCTTTGCAGGGGCCTGCTGCCCTGAGTAACCCTCAGTAAGCCATCTCTATAGCAGAGAAAGGCTCTCCGGAGTACAGGGGATCTTGATATCACAGCTTTATCTGTCCCAGGATTAGCTTTCATCCCTGCAGCTTAGCTTCCAGGGACAGAGCTGCGTTGGAGAATCATGGGCTCAGTAGATACCATATCTGTGGTCTGCATAATCATGAATAGAGACTCCAGAGTTTGTGATCACACACAGTTGAAGGGACTTGCCCCACCATCGACAATTAGTGAGCAGCAAAGCTTTGATAGGCATGGGATCTTTTGCTTCCAAGTCGAGTGTTCTGTTCCTGGTCTGCACTCTTTGTCCTGCACCAAATCTATTTTTATGCAGCTTATTTCTTCCAGCAAATTTTCAGGTGTCTTTGTTCAGGGACCATGTCTCACTCAGTTTTGTTTTCCCCTTCAGAATGAGGCACCAAACAAACAAATAACCAAAACTGTTGAGAGAATACTCAGGATTTGAACTTGTTCGGTACCATTTCAAATCTTAACCATTATGTACGTAAGTCTGCCCAAAAATGTCACCATGGAACTGACTGTGCTTTGTTCCCTGTGTCTGTATAAAGCATGGGGAGGTAAATTGTCCTACAAATTAGGGAGCTCCTAGGAAAGACCCCAGACATTTGCATTTTCAAACTTTTTCATGTTGCTAAATATCATATGAAGATCCTGAAGCATAAAGCTGCATTCATGAGCTTTTGGGCTTTGATGAGCCCCGTAAGGCTAGCAGTAGTGTTAGGCTGCTAGATGAGAGATGGCATTTCCAGGGCAAAAAAAAATTGGTCAGATGATGCAGAACAAACACTTTCTTATCCTTTGCCTCCGTCCAGGGAGGTTCTCTAAGTGTGGTTTATGAACCAGCAGCATCAATATCACCTGATGCTTGTTAGAAATGCAAACTCTCAGGCCTCACCTCGAACTCTCTGAATTTGAAACTCTGGGTGTAGGGCTCAGCAATCTCTGTTGAAATAATGCTCCAGGTGATTCAGAGGCAGGCTAAAGTTTGAGAGTCCCTGGCCACTCTTTTGTCTTGGATCTCTGGCCAGGACTCACCCTGCTCTGCCAAATGTCTAAGCGATGTGTTGAGTGAGCAAGGAGCTCCTTTTATAAAACTTGGTGATGACCTCAACTTTCTCTCTGGGGAAAGTTGAAATTGTATCACATTTTCAGTAGGTTTAACATATTCCCTCTGACTGATGAAGGTGGGAAATACATTGGCATGAAAAATAACCTAGATTAGTTGTTGAAATAAAGAAAGCTTTTAAATCCTAAAAATTAACTCTTGTTGGTCTTTAGCCAGATACGTATACCAGCTGGGCCCTGACGGGAGCACTGTGGAATCTGGGAGCTCTGCTCTGATCTGGGCAGGCTATTTGAAAAATTCTCTTGCAAAAAAGCAGAAGGCCAGTTAATGGTAAGTGACTTCTCCAAAGTTCCACAGCAGATCAGCCTGTAGGAAGCACACATATCAATCATTCCAAGCTTGCAGGATTGCAGATGCGGTGTACTGTTGGCGGAGGTATGGGAAGAATGACCTAAGAACACATCTTGGACAAAAGACTCTGACAAATCCTCCATGCTCCCGCCAATATATAAAATAACTGAGTATACAAAATGAAGCTTAGAATCGAGACAAATAGTTAAAAATACCTTTGTAAAGAAGACATGGATTTTCAAGACCATCTTCAGAAGGCAAGTGCATAGGAACAATAGGAAGATGACAGAGCTCTACCCAGCACAGACATTATATTAGCAATGTTACAAGGCAAAAATAAGGATGATCTAATCAGGTCTGACAAATGGTTGATCATAAAATATGACATTATCAACTTTTTTTGAAAAATTGATTTATTTTTAATAAATCTCTTCCTGGGACGTTAGGAGGACTTGCCTAAATGCATAGTATACCTTCAGTGATAAAAAACTAGCATGAGGCTAGCTTGATTAGCATGGTCTTTGAAAACAGACACCTAAAACGACGATTTCAGTGATGTCTGCCTTAGGTCAGTATTTTACAACATTTCAGTAATCTCACCGATATGTTTTTAGAAGTTGTTTTGAAGTTTCTTGACTAGACCGTCAAAAGACATGATGTACCATGGGGGAAAAGCATGTGCTTTCTGCTGAAGTAGGCATGTCTGAAATCATTCAAAGGAAAAGTGGCATGAAATTAAATTTCATTCTTTGTCAGGAAATATTACTGCAAAATATACAAAATTCTTTCATATGAAGAAAGAATTTTATTGATAAATTGTTCCCTATGTGATGCTTGTAACATAAATGGTTGAAAGAACAGCCGTTTCTCCCAAGTCTCAGCTAAGTAAGTGCTAGATTCTGTTTCCGTAGTGGAATTAGGGAAGAACCACATTTCTGAATGGATTGCCAAGGGAAATAAATACTGATATTCTCAGTTGTATATGATTTATTGACAACATTGTTCTGTGGGGAAAATGCTGTAGTACGTTGCTTTTCTGTACTTTTAAACTATCTTTAGGTGAATTCTGAGAAATGTCACTCTCACGCTTTTCTTCCTTCACACTGTCAACCACAGTGCAGAAGAATCTCAAGGCCAAGAAATCAGCATGTGTGTTCTGCTTGAGGCTTGGACTCGATCCTGGGGGAAAATGGGTCAGATTTGTGGTTTTGGATGGTCAGAGGCTAGATGGAGGTGGCACAGGGTCCAGAAAGAGACAAAGTCAGAGGCGGGCACAGTTGGAAAGCAGGGAGGTGAGCTGGAAGGACAGTTAGTGACATCCCGGATTAGGGACATGGGGATGGCTCAGAATGTTGAGTGAGGATGACAGAAGGTGAGGAACGGCTCCCAGTTTTTTGGCAGTGAATCAGGGAATGAGAACATTTGGAGTGGATTTTTGGGAACAGACCCAGGAGGCAGGCTGAGCTTTCAGAGGATGTTAGCTGCTTGGCTCCCTCTTACATTTCGCTGTCACAACCTGCTCCCTATCCCGGGAACCTCCACATCCAGATATCCTCCCACAACTGGGCTCTGGACTGCGGAAGTAAAACGGCATGACTGGAGGAGAGAAGCTCCAGAATTTATCAGCTAATGCTTGCATTTCAACTGTTTTATTTGGAGTGAAATTTCTTTAAGCAGTTTTAATGGTATTCCGTAAGTTTTTATGGGAGGTGTTGATATAGTTTTAAAATATAGGCGAGGTTTGGTGGGGTGAGATCTGGAGCCAATGACCAAAAAAGAATTCTTGAGACATCTTTGGTGCAAAATGGTGGTTTTATTAAGGCACAGGGACAGGACCCATGACAGAAAGAGCTGTTGCCCCGGGGTCGTGAGGCATGACTGATTATATACTTGGGAGTTGGTAAGGAAAAGGGAGGTTTCAAAAGGGTTTTCATGTGTTAGAGAAGACTCACAGAATGCTGGAGGCCTTGCCATTGTTAAGTTAGGTTAAAGTCAAGTTAAGGTTGTTTTTCCCTCTAGCAAAGCAATAACATGAAGATACCTGGGAGCTTCCTGGAAGAATGTCACACGTGTCCCACCCAGGACTGGGGTTTGGGGGAGGTTGCAGGGGTCAACCTCTGCTTTGTTTTCAGCTAGCCTTCTATGCCCTCATCAGTGTGTTTATAGTTAAGAATTATGGGTGGTATAGTTATAATTTTAAAATATTACATTAAATATCAGGCTTTTTCTCCTAGTTTTGTCCAAAGTCTTTTCCATCCAAATTGTCTGATTTCACAATTATGGATGGGCTTTTCTCTTGCTTGTCTAATCTGAGACAAGTCTGGTTTCTTTGCTTCTTAAAAAGCCATAGAATAAGTTTCTTGTGAAAGATATTTTTTCTTCCTATTCCAAGAACTTGTTTAAATATTTTAGCATCACCTCTCAATAAATAAATGTATATTTAGTGTGCAACAGTGAGTGAAGAATAGGCTCTTGGCACTTAAGCTAAAAACGATACAAATATGAATTACCAGTCGGTGAATGCCAGGCTGCAGGACATAATTTACACCAATTACTTCTATTGTAAAAATAATACTGTAATGCAGACAGTTGCTTGGCAGAGTAGTAATGGGGGTCTACCAGTTGTCTGTTTCCTTTCCCTCTCTGAGTTTCTGGAAAATGACATAGTAAAACTTGGTTTGGTTATGCAAGAACAGTACTGTGTTTATTAATATTTGTTCAAATTTGGAAATGCTTTCATGTAAAATATTTAATACTTCATGCTATGGCATAAATATTAATCTTTATTTGAAAGAGGAGGAAATTGAGACTCACAGGGTAAACAAGGTAGCCATGGAGTTGATAATAGAGCTCAGGCCTTCTGACTCCCCAACTGGCTCTTTTCCCACTGCCTTGTGTTTTATATGTACTAGATGAGTAATTTCTTCACTGAGCAGAGCATAAGCACTCTGCTTGCTCAGGATTTTTTTTTTTTTTTACCTGTGATTCCCCCATGACATTTAAGTGAAGTATGTAATGTATTTGCAACATCCTGTATCCTGTTCTCTAGGATCTGTCAGCCTCGGGGCAAGAAAAAAAGAAAAAATAAACCCAAATCAACAGAGGTATATGTAGAATCCTGGGGGCTTTATGCATCCAGTCAGTTAAGAAGGTCATGGCTGTAGGGGCGCCTGGGTGGCTCAGTGGGTAAGCCTCTGCCTTCCATTCAGGTTATGATCTCAGGGTTCTGGGAGCGAGTCCCACATTGGGCTCTCTGCTTGGCAGGGAGCCTGCTTCCTCTTCTCTCTCCCTCTCTCTCTCTGCTTGCCTCTCTGCCTACTTGTGATCTCTGTCAAATAAAATCTAAAAAATGGTCATGGCTGTAGGATCAGGGGTGATGGGTTACAGATATGGAAACCTACTCTTACTCTCTAGGTTGCACTGGTCTCTAACATTGGCTGACATGGAGGGTTAAGTGGGGAGATAATAGGCATTATTTCTTGTGCAGCTTGAGATTGCTCAAGGCGCTGTCCTTGTTCTGTTTGGCTTGGGAAGAAGAGCTGCCTCCAGATCTTCTCAGGATTGTTTCTGCAATGATAGCTGTTATTCTATAGGTCAGGACCAATGAAGGCATTCTGCCAGGATACCATTTTAACTTTGTTCTCTTAAATTGGAGAAATGGTTAAGGGTATGTGAATTTCCCATGGACTTGTGTTCAGTGACACTGGATTGTATATATCACCTTATTCCTGTACACGCTTGCTAAGACTGACTGATTTTAGAGTATTCCAGGCCCTAGGAATTAATATTAACTTAGGGTTTGTAGCCAACATTTCTCAAAAATTTAGGGGACATTTTTTAGGTAAATGGCTACAGGCCCATTTGGGCAAAGTTATGAATATTTCAAGGCCCCGAGGTTAGAACATCTGGCTTATGTAACATACATGTTTGCAAAGTCATGCTTTTACTGTATTTTTCTAATAAAAATTACTCAAAACCTCTCAATTTTTGTTCTTGGAGGCTCCATGCCCTATAAATCGGAGTTAAACATCTCTGAGTGTCAGGCTACTGATCCTACAAATATTTCACGGTAACTGCTAATCATCCTCACTCCTTTTAGAGATTGGTTTTAACTGTCCAGTTGAGTCACCAGTGTAGTATGGGTTAGACTGACATTGCCTGGGGAGAAGGAGCTATCAGGAATGTGGGGAGAGGGAGATAAAACTGTGGATTTCTGTAGTGGTGAGAAGGGATGGTGATGAGCCACTAGTTCAAGTCCAAGTAGGAACAGGGTCATAGGAGGTTTAATCTCTAAGAGAATGAAGGAGGTAGGAAACAGCTCTGGGTATATAAGGCTGAGATGATATAGGACAAATTTCTTTCTTTTCTTCTCTTTTTTTTCTAAGGAAGATGCATTATGCTAGTGGGAAAGCCATATGTTTTGATGAGTTTGTGTAAGTTCATTTGGGAAAGGAACCAGAGAGAGATCCTGTCTGGTATGTGCCAGAGAGAGAGGGAGAGAAAAGATTGAAACTGAGGATGGGGATGCATCAATACGGCAGGAGGAGAAGGAGCCCATGAGACCAGGTGCTGCATAGGAAGGCCTAGAACAAGACTCCTTGGATGGCAAGACTGCCTGGAAGGCTGATAAAAAAAATATTAAGTGTAGATTTTTAACATGTCTGCTGTTTGTGTACTCTTTAGCAGTCAAAGCAAGGGGAAGACATGACTGGTTCTATAATTTACAGTTTCTTATAACAAAAGAATGTTGAAATTATATTGGTAATAATATTGACAAGGAATTTTGTCTTGCCATTCTCTTATGGTGTTGGAGAAATGTAGAGATTTAGGTCTGAGAAGGGAAAGAAGTTGGAGGATAATTTTGGTTTCCTTTTAGGTGACCTAAACTTGAACTGCTGAGAACAATGAAGACTTCTGTTTCTAGCAATATGAAGACTAGATAGTCTGTTACCTCTTCCAATGCAAAACACTTAAAAATGCTAGACAGAGCACAATGGGCATTCTTTTCAGCACATAGCTGAATTTATAGAAAAGAAGGGGAATGTCCAGGGCCAAAACTTGAGAGTAAAATGAAAAATTAGAAGGGTTTCATTAAATGAAAAATTAAAACCAATATGCTTGGATTTTGAAGGCCTCAGAAGGGCTGGAGACAGGTTTTAGGTCCACTGGAGACAAAATTGCTATCTGTGTTTATAAAGCAGAGACCTACAGTGGCTGCAACCTGAACAAGTTAGACTAGAAGATAATTACTTTTGTCCAGTCACTGACTGAAAAAAGTGTTTCCTAATGAATGGTAACTCTAAGACTATTCTCACATGGTTGAGGGGTTCAAATTTATATTGTGCACATGCTCTCATAACATTCAAGCCAACAACTTACCATGAAAGCGCATCCTTGGACACCTAGCAGAAGCAAGTGAAACATCTGGGAGAGCATAATCTTAATCCAGGTCCTAACAAAACCAACTACAGAATTAATCCCCAGGATCTTCAGCTACCAGAATTAATCAAGTCTTTAAATATGTTCAAGTGAATAAATAAATCATAGAGAAACAAAACCTTACAAATATTAGATATTAGGTATTTGAAAAAAAGAATCAGATAGAACTTCTAGAACAATTATAGCAATTGACATTAGAAACTCAGAGGAAGGGTTTTCATTGCAGATTACAAGCAGTGAAGTGAGAATCCATAAGTAAGAAATGCAAAAGTAATCACGAATGCACCAAAGGTATAAAGGGGTTCCTTCTTTGGCTATATGCATGTGTCTCTTTGAGTTATAATTATAGTTATGTCAGTTTAGGAGTTGTTAATATGCTTGCAAAGAGAAGAAAATGAGTTAACCCTCTAATGCATTTAGAATTATTTTACTAGCTTAAAGATAAGGTGATATAAAAAATTAACAATGGAAATTTTTTATAGTCATAAACATAATAAAAGTTTCTCAGCCTGTCATTGGCAAGTGAACATCCAAAGAAAAGTGGGTGTCCTTGAATGCCTCGGTAATATTTGGAAGGGAAAACACCACATGCTTCCAAGGGCTCTTCTAGAAGGAAAAGTTGGAAAGTGTGGTGAAATAAGGATGACATCACATTTTTTCCCCTTATTTCAAAATTCTCAATGTACATGATATATTATCATTTGTAGAAATAAAAATAATATGTAATACATATATATGCATGCAATACACACGAAACTAACCGAGGCTGTCTCTCATGGAGGGAACTGTGAGTCCGGGGGCAGATAGTTATGGGAGAGAGATTTATTCCTCACTGTGTTATTCCTCACATCCGTGGTTGTCAAACTTTTTTAGTCTTATGACCCCTTTAGGTGTTAAAAATTAATGAAGTTCCTTGAGGTAACTAGGTGGCTCAATGGGTTAAAGCCTCTGCCTTTGGCTCGGCTTGTGATCTCAGGATCCTGGGATCGAGCCCCGCATCAGGCTCTCTGCTCGGCGGGGAGCCTGCTTCCTCCTCTCTCTCTGCCTGCCTCTCTGCCTGCTTGTGAGCTCTGTCTGTCAGATAAATAAATAAAAAATCTTTAAAAAAGTTAATGAAGTTCCCAAAGAGTTATTGTACATGTAATATGTATATCAATATTTACTGTACTAGAAATTAAAATGAATCTTAAAAATAATTATTTAATAATTCACTTAAAAATAACAATGGGGGCTCCTGAGTGGCTCAGTTGGTTAAGAGTCTTACTTTTTTTTTTAATTTTTTATTTTTTATAAACATATATTTTTATCCCCAGGGGTACAGGTCTGTGAATCACCAGGTTTACACACTTCACAGCACTCACCAAAGCACATACCCTCCCCAATGCCCATAATCCCACCCCCTTCTCCCAAACCCCCTCCCCCCAGCAACCCTCAGTTTGTTTTGTGAGATTAAGAGTCACTTATGGTTTGTCTCCCTCCCAATCCCATCTTGTTTCATTGATTCTACTCCTACCCACTTAAGCCCCCATGTTGCATCACCACTTCCTCATATCAGGGAGATCATATGATAGTTGTCTTTCTCTGCTTGACTTATTTCGCTAAGCATGATATGCTCTAGTTCCATCCATGTTGTCGCAAATGGCAAGATTTCATTTCTTTTGATGGCTGCATAGTATTCCATTGTGTATATATACCACATCTTCTTGATCCATTCATCTGTTGATGGACATCTAGGTTCTTTCCATACTTTGGCTATTGTGGACATTGCTGCTATAAACATTTGGATGAACGTGCCCCTTTGGATCACTACGTTTGTATCTTTAGGGTAAATACCCAATAGTGCAATTGCTGGGTCATAGGGCAGTTCTATTTTCAACATTTTGAGGAACCTCCATGCTGTTTTCCAGAGTGGCTGCACCAGCTTGCATTCCCACCAACAGTGTAGGAGGGTTCCCCTTTCTCCGCATCCTCGCCAGCATCTGTCATTTCCTGACTTGTTGATTTTAGCCATTCTGACTGGTATGAGGTGTTATCTCATTGTGGTTTTGATTTGTATTTCCCTGATGCCGAGTGATATGGAGCACTTTTTCATGTGTCTGTTGGCCATCTGGATGTCTTCTTTGCAGAAATGTCTGTTCATGTCCTCTGCCCATTTCTTGATTGGATTATTTGTTCTTTGGGTGTTGAGTTTGCTAAGTTCTTTATAGATTCTGGACACTAGTCCTTTATCTGATATGTCGTTTGCAAATATCTTCTCCCATTCTGTCAGTTGTCTTTTGATTTTGTTAACTGTTTCCTTTGCTGTGCAGAAGCTTTTGATCTTGATGAAATCCCAATGGTTCATTTTTGCCCTTGCTTCCCTTGCCTTTGGCGTTGTTCTTAGGAAGATGTTGCTGCGGCTGAGGTCGAAGAGGTTGCTGCCTGTGTTCTCCTCAAGGATTTTGATGGATTCCTTTCGCACATTGAGGTCCTTCATCCATTTTGAGTCTATTTTTGTGTGTGGTGTAAGGAAATGGTCCAATTTCATTTTTCTGCATGTGGCTGTCCAATTTTCCCAGCACCACTTATTGAAGAGGCTGTCTTTTTTCCATTGGACATTCTTTCCTGCTTTGTCGAAGATTAGTTGACTGTAGAGTTGAGGGTCTATTTCTGGGCTCACTATTCTGTTCCATTGATCTATGTGTTTGTTTTTGTGCCAGTACCATGCTGTCTTGATGATGACAGCTTTGTAATAGAGCTTGAAGTCCGGAATTGTGATGCCACCAATGTTGGCTTTCTTTTTCAATATCCCTTTGGCTATTCGAGGTCTTTTCTGGTTCCATATAAATTTTAGAATTATTTGTTCCATTTCTTTGAAAAAGATGGATGGTACTTTGATAGGAATTGCATTAAATGTGTAGATTGCTTTAGGTAGCATAGACATTTTCACAATATTTATTCTTCCAATCCAGGAGCATGGAACATTTTTCCATTTCTTTGTGTCTTCCTCAATTTCTTTCATGAGTACTTTATAGTTTTCTGAGTATAGATTCTGTGCCTCTTTGGTTAGGTTTATTCCTAGGTATCTTATAGTTTTGGGTGCAATTGTAAATGGGATTGACTCCTTAATTTCTCTTTCTTCTGTCTTGCTGTTGTTGTAGAGAAATGCAACTGATTTCTGTGCATTGATTTTATATCCTGACACTTTACTGAATTCCTGTATAAGTTCTAGCAGTTTTGGAGTGGAGTCTTTTGGGTTTTCCACATATAGTATCATATCATCTGCGAAGAGTGATAATTTGACTTCTTCTTTGCCGATTTGGATGCCTTTAATTTCCTTTTGTTGTCTGATTGCTGAGGCTAGGACCTCTAGTACTATGTTGAATAGCAGTGGTGATAATGGACATCCCTGCCGTGTTCCTGACCTTAGCGGAAAAGCTTTCAGTTTTTCTCCATTGAGAATGATATTTGCGGTGGGTTTTTCATAGATGGCTTTGATGATATTGAGGTATGTGCCCTCTATCCCTACACTTTGAAGACTTTTGATCAGGAAGGGATGCTGTACTTTGTAAAATGCTTTTTCAGCATCTATTGAGAGTATCATATGGTTTTTGTTCTTTCTTTTATTGATGTGTTGTATCACATTGACTGGTTTGCAGATGTTGAACCAACCTTGCAGCCCTGGAATAAATCCCACTTGGTCGTGGTGAATAATCCTTTTAATGCACTGTTGAATCCTATTGGCTAGTATTTTGTTGAGTATTTTCGCATCTGTGTTCATCAAGGGTATTGGTCTATAGTTCTCTTTTTTGATGGGATCCTTGTCTGGTTTTGGGATCAAGGTGATGCTGGCCTCATAAAATGAGTTTGGAAGTTTTCCTTCCATTTCTATTTTTTGGAACAGTTTCAGGAGAATAGGAATTAGTTCTTTAAATGTTTGGTAGAATTCCCCCGGGAAGCCGTCTGGCCCTGGGCTTTTGTTTGTTTGGAGATTTTTAATGACTGTTTCAATCTCCTTACTGGTTATGGGTCTGGTCAGGCTTTCTATTTCTTCCTGGTTCAGTTGTGGTAGTTTATATGTTTCTAGGAATGCATCCATTTCTTCCAGATTGTCAAATTTATTGGCGTAGAGTTGCTCATAGTATGTTCTTATAATAGTTTGTATTTCTTTGGTGTTAGTTGTGATCTCTCCTCTTTCATTCATGATTTTATTTATTTGGATCCTTTCTCTTTTCTTTTTGATAAGTCGGGCCAGGGGTTTATCCATTTTATTAATTCTTTCAAAGAACCAGCTCCTAGTTTCGTTGATTTGTTCTATTGTTTTTTTGTTTTTTTTTTTTTGTTTTTTTTTTTTTTTTTTTTGGTTTCTATTTCATTGATTTCTGCTCTGATCTTTATGATTTCTCTTCTCCTGCTGGGCTTAGGGTTTCTTTCTTGCTCTTTCTCCAGCTCCTTTAGGTGTCGGGTTAGGTTGTGTACCTGAGACCTTTTTTGTTTGAGAAAGGCTTGTACCACTATATATTTTCCTCTCAGGACTGCCTTTGTTGTGTCCCACAGATTTTGAACCGTTGTATTTTCATTATCATTTGTTTCTATGAATTTTTTCAATTATCTTTAATTTCCCGGTTGACCCATTCATTCTTTAGAAGGATGCTGTTTAGTCTCCATGTATTTGGGTTCTTTCCAAACTTCCTTTTGTGGTTGAGTTCTAGCTTTAGAGCATTGTGGTCTGAAAATATGCAGGGAATGATCCCAGTCTTTTGATACCGGTTGAGTCCTGATTTAGGACTGAGGATGTGATCTATTCTGGAGAATGTTCCATGTGTACTAGAGAAGAATGTGTATTCTGTTGCTTTGGGATGAAATGTTCTGAATATATCCATCTGGTGCAGTGTGTCATTTAAGGCCTTTATTTCCTTGCTGATCTTTTGCTTGGATGTTCTGTCCATTTCAGTAAGGGGAGTGTTAAAGTCCCCTACTATTATTGTATTATTGTTGCTGTGTTTCTTTGATTTTGTTATTAATTGGTTTATATAGTTGGCTGCTCCCACGTTGGGGGCATAGATATTTAAAATTGTTAAATCTTCTTGTTGAACAGACCCTTTGAGTATGATATAGTGTCCTTCCTCATCTCTTATTATAGTCTTTGGCTTAAAATCTAATTGATCTGATATAAGGATTGCCACTCCTGCTTTCTTCTGATGTCCATTAGCATGGTAAATTCTTTTCCACCCCCTCACTTTAAATCTGGAGGTGTCTTCGGGCTTAAAATGAGTTTCTTGGAGGCAATATATATTGGGTTTTGTTTTTTTATCCATTCTTATACCCTGTGTCTTTTGACAGGGGCATTTAGCCCATTAACATTCAGGGTAACTATTGAGAGATATGAATTTAGTGCCATTGTATTGCCTGTAAGGTGACTGTTACTGTATATGGTCTCTGTTCCTTTCTGATCTACCACTTATAGGCTCTCTCTTTGCTTAGAGGACCCCTTTCAATATTTCCTGTAGAGCTGGTTTGGTGTTTGCAAATTCTTTCAGTTTTTGTTTGTCCTGGAAGCTTTTAATCTCTCCTTCTATTTTCAATGATAGCCTAGCTGGATATAGTATTCTTGGCTGCATGTTTTTCTCGTTTAGTGCTCTGAAAATATGCCAGCTCTTTCTGGCCTGCCAGGTCTCTGTGGATAAGTCAGCTGCCAATCTAATATTTTTACCATTGTATGTTACAAACTTCTTTTCCCATGCTGCTTTCAGGATTTTCTCTTTGTCACTGAGACTTGTAAATTTTACTATTAGGTGACGGGGTGTGGGCCTATTCTTATTGATTTTGAGGGGCGTTCTCTGAACCTCCTGAATTTTGATGCTCGTTCCCTTTGCCATATTGGGGAAATTCTCCCCAATAATTCTCTCCAGTATACCTTCTGCTCCCCTCTTTCTTTCTTCTTCTTCTGGAATCCCAATTATTCTGATGTTGTTTCGTCTTATGGTGTCACTTATCTCTCGAATTCTCCCCTCGTGGTCCAGTAGCTGTTTGTCCCTCTTTTGCTCAGCTTCTTTATTCTCTGTCATTTGGTCTTCTATATCACTAATTCTTTCTTCTGCCTCATTTATCCTAGCAGTGAGAGCCTCCATTTTTTATTGCACCTCATTAATAGCTTTTTTGATTTCAACTTGGTTAGGTTTTAGTTCTTTTATTTCTCCAGAAAGGGCTTTTATATCTCTTGAGAGGGTTTCTCTAATATCTTCCATGCCTTTTTCGAGCCCGGCTAGAACCTTGAGAATTGTCATTCTGAACTCTAGATCTGACATATTACCAATGTCTGTATTGATTAGGTCCCTAGCCTTCGGTACTGCCTCTTGTTCTTTTTTTTGTGTTGAATTTTTCCGTCTTGTCATTTTGTCCAGATAAGAGTATATGAAGGAGCAAGTAAAATACTAAAAGGGTGGCAACAACCCCAGGAAAATATGCTTTAACCAAATTAGAAGAGATCCCAAATCGTGAGGGGGGAGAAAGGGGATAAAAAGAGGTTCAAAAAGGAAGAAAGAAAAAAAAAAAAGAAAAGAGAAAAAAAAAGAAAATTTAAAAAAGAAAACAAATAAGAAAAATATAAAAAAGAAAAAATATATATATTAGATAAACTAGTTAAAAAACGTTAAAAAAGAAAAAGGTAAAAGTTAAAAAAATTTAATCAGAAGGCGAAAAAAAAACAAAAAATGAAAAAGAAAAAAATTAAATTAACTGCAAGACTAAAAAAAATCACAGGGAAAAAGCCATGAGTTCTGTGCTTTGCTTTCTCCTCCTCTGGAATTCTGCTGCTCTCCTTGGTATTGAAACCGCACTCCTTGGTAGGTGAACTTGGTCTCGGCTGGATTTCTTGTTGATCTTCTGGGGGAGGGGCCTGTTGTAGTGATTCTCAAGTGTCTTTGCCCCAGGCGGAATTGCACCGCCCTTACCCGGGGCCGGGCTGAGTAATCCGCTGGGGTTTGCTTTCAGGAGCTTTTGTTCCCTGAGCGCTTTCCGTAGAGTTCCGGAGGACGGGAATACAAATGGCGGCCTCCTGGTCTCCGGCCCGGTGGAGCCGAGAGCCCAGGGCCCCACTCCTCAGTGCGTCCTCAGAGAACCGCGCCCAGTCACTCCCGTCTGCCTGACCTCCGGCCGCGCTCCGAGCTCACCGAGCCTGCGACCGGTTCAAGGTCACCCCGAGCTGCGAGCTTACTGTCGGCTCTGTCTCTGTAGCCGGCTTTCCCGTTCCAATACCCGCAAGCTCTGCGACACTCAGACACCCTCGATCCTTCTGTGACCCTGCGGGACCTGAGGCCACGCTGACCCCGTGTGGGCTTCACCCCGGTTTAGACTCTGGAGGATGTCCCTCAGCGGAACAGACTTTTAAAAGTCCCGATTTTGTGCGCCGTTGCTCCGCCGCTTGCCGGGAGCCGGCCCCTCCCCCCGGGGTCTATCTTCCCGTCGCTTTGGATTCACTTCTCCGCCGGTCCTACCTTTTCAGAAAGTGGTTGTTTTTCTGTTTCCAGAATTGCTGTTCTTCTTCTCTTTGATCTGCCGATGGATTTTCAGGTGTTTGCAATCTTTAGATAAGCTATCTAGCTGATCTCCGGCTGGCTGAAGTAGTCTCGGCTTGCTACTTCTCCGCCATCTTGACTCCTCTCCTAAGAGTCTTACTTTTGATTTTGGTTAAGGTCATGATCTCAGGGTTGTGAGATCAAGCCCCCTTTGGGCTCAGGTCTCAGCTCAAAGTCAGCTTGAGCTTCTCTCCCTTCCTCTCTCTCTGCTTGACCCCCACTGCATGTGCACACGTGCACGTGTGCTTTCTCTCTCTCTCATAAACAAATCTTGAAAAAAACTCAATAAACCCATTATGTGTTAACATAAAATATTAAGTGAAAAATAACTGTATATTCTAAAACAAAATTTAGTGAGAAGAATGGCATGCTTTGACTTTATCTTGCAAATCTTTTTAGCATCTGACTTAAGAGACATCTGAATTCTTAGATTTGCTGCTGTATTCAGTGTTTGTGATATCACATATCTTGAAGTGTCTGCAGAACACCACTCTATATTTGAGAGAGAGTCAGAGTGAGAAAAGCAAACAGTATCTTAGTATCATTGTGAAAATAGTTTTCATCTCACAGACCTATGAACAGGATCTCAGAGACCCTGAGAGTTTTCTTGGACTACAATTTCAGAATTGCTTCTGTATAAAATGTTTGAATTTATACCAGGTGCTTAGATCAGCAAGTCAAAATACATTTAAAGTTACACCCATACAAAGATCCATTCATGCATATGCATATATAAATGTATACCTTTAAAGACTCTTTTCTGATCTTTCTGGAAGGCAAAAAGAAAGATAATTGAGGGTTTCTGTGAAACAAGTGCATCACAGTTTTGATATCAGTGCTAATCTATCTCTAGCTTTATAAAGGAGAGGCTAATATATAGATAATTATTAGGTTTTGTATTTTTAAAAAGATTTTATTTATTTATTTATTTATTTAGAGCACATGCGTGAGCAGGTGGGGGAGCAGAGGGAGAGGATGAAAGAGAATCTCAAGCTGACTCCAGTTGAGCACGGAGCCTGACTGGAGGTTCAGTCCTATGACTCTGAGATCATGACCTCATTGGAAATTGAGTGTCTGATGCTTAGCTGACTAAGCCACCCAGGTGCACTGATGTCTAGTATTTATTGGGTTCTTATTATGTACTGGGCTGTGTACCAAGAATTTTACCTTTATTCATTTTTTAAGGAGAAACTGGGACTTAGAGAAGTTCAGTCATGTGCCTAAGATCACGCAGTCATTAGAATTTTGCTGTGTCCAACTCCAAAGCACATAGCACTCTCAAAAACTGCAAGTAAATGGTCTTTTTTCTTTGTTCGATTTTTAAAATTGTGGTAAAATACTTATAACATAAAATTTAACCATCTTAACCCTTTTTAAAAATATATTTTATTTATTTATTTGACAGATAGAGCACAAGTGGGGGTTCGGTAGAAGGAGAAGCCAGCTTCCCACTGAGCAGAGAGCCTGATGAGGAACTCAGTCCCAGGACCCTAGGATCATGACCTGAGCCAAAGGCAGACGTTAAATGAACTGAGCCACCCCCATCTTAACCCTTTCTAAGTGTACCATTTAATACCATTAAATACATTCATGCTGTTGTGCAACAATCACCACTATCCATTTCTATAATTCTTTTCATCTTATGGAACTGAATCTCTATACTCACTAAAAAATAACTGTTCTGTCCATTCTTCCTCTAGTCCCTGATAACCCCTTCCTACTTTGTCTCTATGATTTTGACTACTCTAAGTATCTCATTTAAGTGGAATTATATAGTATTAGTTTTTTTCACATGGTAAATGTCTTCAGGAGTCATCCAAGTTGTAGAATATGTCAGAATTTCTTCCTTTTAAAAGCTGAATAATAATAATAATACGTTACATTGGGGCACCTGGGTGGCTCAGAGGTTAAGCCTCTGCCTTCAGCTCAGGTCATGATCTCAGGGCCCTGGGATCGAGCCCCGCATTGGGCTCTCTCCTCCGCAGGGAGCCTGCTTCCCCCTCCCTCTCTGCCTGCCTCTCTGCCTACTTGTGATCTCTCTCTCTCTCTCTCTCTGTCAAGTAAATAAATAAAATCTTAAAAAAATAATAATACGTTATAGATATACCACATTTCACTTCATACAAGGATAAACACTTTGGTGGCTTCCACATTTTAGCTATTGTCAATAGTGCTGCTGTGCACACAGTTGTAAAAGTATCTCTTTGAGACTGTATTTTCAAATTTTTTTAGTGAAATCTGAATAAAACTTTTAGTTTAATTAGTATTATTTTACCCATGTTCCTAATTTTGACAAATGGACCATAGATATGTTAATAGTGGGGTAAGAGAGTTGAGTGGGTGAAGGGAACTCTCTGTGCACTCTTGCAAGTTTTCTGTAAATTGTAAATTATTATAAGTAAAGATATCTTTAAATACTGAATTATAAGCTTTTAATATTTGGTCAGTGATAAATGTACCTTTAGGAAGATTCTTCTCGTATGTAATCTTTTTCTATTTCAGTATAAGCACATTTTGCTATTTTGTCCATTTCCTCTTAGTCATTAAGAATCTCTGCTCTTCATTTGCCATAAAAAAGTTCTTTCATGACTTAAATTTTGAGAATTACAACAGCTTTTCATGTACATTTGCATTTTAAATAATTCATATTATTTAATTAATTATTTAATTAAATAATTCATATTATTTAATTCATATTATTGGCCCAACTTAAAATTATGGTTCAGTTTTAATCCCTTTATAGCTATTTGGTCATATTCTCTGACAATACTGTCTTCAAGTCACATAGGCTCAGCAGCCTGATAATTATTATGATTGGGTTTTTAAAAAATTTAATTTCATTTTTTCAGTGTCCCAAGATTCATTTTTTATGTACCACACCCAGTGCTCCATGCAATACATGCCCTCCTTAATACCCACCACCAGGCTCACCTAATCCCCCACTCCCCTCCTTCCAAAACCCTCAATTTGTTTCTCAGAGTCCACAGTCTCTCATGGTTCATCTCCTCATCCAATTTACCCCAATTCACTTTTCCTTTTCTTCTCCTAATGTCCTACGTGTTATTCCTTGTGCTCCACAAGTAAGTGAAACCATATGACAATTGACTCTTTCTCTGGTTGACTTATTTCACTCAGCATAATCTCCTCCAATCCTGTCCATGTTGATACAAAAGTTGGGTATTCATCCTTTCTGATGGAGCCATAATACTCTGTTATATATATGGACCGTATCTTTGTCCGTTCATCTTTTGAAGGACATCTTGGTTCTTTCCACAGTTTGGTGATTGTGGCCATTGCTGCTATGAACATTGGGGTACAGATGGCCCTTCTTTTCACTACACCTGTATCTTTGGGGTAAATACCCAGTAGTGCAATTGCAGGGCCATAGGGTAGCTCTATTTTTAATTTTTTGAGGAATCTCCATACTGTTTTCCAAAGTGGCTGCACCAACTTGCATTCTTACCAACTGTGTAAGCGGGTTCCCCTTTCTCCACATCCTCTCCAACACTTTTTGTTAACTGTCTTATTAATTTTGGCCATTCTAACTGGTATAAGGTGGTATCTCAATGTGGTTTTGATTTGAATCTCCCTGATGGCTAATGAGGATGAACATTTTTTCATGTGTCTGTTTACCATTTGTATGTCTTCTTTGGAGAAGTGTTTATTCATATCTTCTGCCCATTTTTTGCCGTGATTATCTGTGTTTTGTGTTGAGTTTGAGGAGTTCTTTATAGATCTTGAATATCAGTCCTTTGTCTGTAGTGTCATTTGCGAATATCTTCTCCCATTCCATGGGTTGCCCCTTTGTTTTGTTGACAGTTTCCTTTGTTGTGCAGAAGCTTTTGATCTTGATAAAGTCTCAAAAGTTCACTTTCACTTTTGTTTCCTTTGCCTTCAGAGACAAGTCTTGAAAGAAGTTGCCGTGGCCGATTTCGAAGAAGTTACTGCCTATGTTCTCCTCTAGGATTTTGATGGGCTTTATTTTTTAACTTTATTGAGATATAATTGACATAGCACATTATGTAAATTTAAGGTATACAGTGTGTTGATTTGATACATTTATATTTTGCAAAATGATTACCACTCGTTAGCTAATACTTCCATTGCATCATCTAATGACCATTTCTTTTTTGTAGTGAGAACATTTAAGATTTACTCTCTTCACAACTTTCAAGTATATAATACAGTATTGTTGTTATAATCCCCATGCTGTATGTTAGATCCCCAGAACTTAATCATCTTTTAACTGAAAGTTGCTCCCTTTGACCACATCTCCCTGTTTTCTCCATCCCCACCCCCCAGTAATCACCATCCTATGCTGTTTCTATGAGTTTGATGTTTTTAGAGTCTACATATAAATGAAATCATACAGTAGTTTTCTTTCTTTAACTTATTTTACTTAGCATAACACTCTCAAGTTCTCTCCATGTTGTCACAAATAGCAGGATTTCCTTCTTTTCTGAGTGACTGAGTACTATTCCATTGTATATATACCACATTTTCTTTATCCATTCATCCATTGATGAGCACGTGGGTTGTTTCCATGTCCGGGCAGCAAAGAACATGGGAGTGCAGATTCCTTGAGTTAGTATTTTCATTTCTTCCAGATAAATTCCCAGAACTCCCAGAAGATCCAGATTTCTGGATCATATGGTAATTTTATTTTTAATTTTTTTGAGGAATCTCCATACTGTTTCCCATAGTGACTGGATGAATTTACATTTCCTCCAATAGTGCACAAATATTCCACATTCTCACCAATACTTGGTATCTCTTGTCTTTTTAATAATGGCCATTCTGAGTGTGTATGGAATCACAGTACCCCAAGTAAACAAAGCAATTCTGAGAAAGAAAAACAAAGCGGGGGCATTACCCTTCCTGATTTAAAACTGTACTATGAAGTGATAGTAATCAAAACAGTATGGTATTGGTATAAAAGCAGATACATAGATTTTATTCAGTGGAACAAAATAGAGAGCCCAGAAATAATTCCATGCATATATGGTCGATTAATTTACAACAAAGGAGCCAAGAATATGCAATGGAGAAAGAACAGTCTCTTTAATAAATGGTGCTGGGAGAACTTGATAACCATCCACAGAAGATTAAAATTGGACTCTTATCTTATACCACACACAAAAGTTAATTCAAAATGGACTAAAAACTTAAGCATAACCTGAAACAATAAACTGTTAGGAGAAAACATAAAGAAAAATCTCTTCGTTGTTGATCTTGACTTTTTTTGTGTGTGATTTGACATCAAAAGCACAAACAAACACGAAATAAATGAGTGGGATTACATTGAACTAAAAAGCTTCTGCACAGCAAAAGAAATAATCAGCAAAATGAAAAGGTAACCTATGGAATAGTAGAAAATATTTGCGTATCATATATCTGATAAGAAGTTACTGTCCAAAATTATGAAGAACTCATATATAACTCAATAGAAAAAAAAAGAACAATTAAAATATGGGCAGAATAACTAACTAGACATTTCTTCAAAGAAGACCTACAAATTGCCAACAGATAGATGAAAAAAATTCTCAGCATCACTAATCATCAAGAAAATGCAAATCAAAACCACAATAAGAAACAACTAATTGTTGGTGTTAACAAAATGGATTCCACTGAGTCATGCTACGGCCAGAAGAGATACGAGGAAATCATTAAGGAAGTCACTACCTACATTAAGAAAATTGCTACAACCCTGACACAGCAGCATTTGTGAAGTTTTTGACTGGAACGGTGACAACATGCTGGAGCCAAGAGCTAACGTGCCGTGGTTCAGGGGACGGACTGTCACCTGTAAAGATGGCAGTGCCAGTGGAACCATGCTACTGGAAGTTCTGGTTTGCATTCTGCTGACCACTTGTGCAATGGACAAGCCCTTGCACCTGCCCCTCCAGAATGTCTACAAAATTGGTGATATTGGTACTGTCTGTGTGGGCTGAGTGGAGACTGGTATTCTTAAATCTAGCATGGCAGTCACCTTGGCTCCAGTCGGTGTTACAGCTGAAATAAAGTCTGTTGAAATGCTCCATGAAACTTTCTTTGAGTGAGGATCTTCCTGGGGATAATGCTGGCTTCACTGTCAGGAACGTATCTTTCAAAGTTGTTTGTCATGGCAATGTGGCTGGTGACAGCAAAAATAACCTACCAGGAGCAACCTGGATGGCTCCTTGGGTTAAGTGTCTGCTTTCAGCTCAGGTCATGATCCCAGGGTTCTGGTGTTGAGCCCTACATCATGGTCCCTGCTCAGCAGGCAGTCTGTTTCTCCTTCTCCCTCTGCCCCTCTCCCTGCTTGTGTTTTCACTCTGGATCTCTCTCAAATAAATAAGATCTTTTTTTCTTTTTTAAGATTTAAAGACCTAAAGATTTTATTTATTTGAGAGAGAGAGAGAGCACACGAGCAGGGGCAAGTGGCGGGCAGAAGGTGAAGCAGGTTCCCTGCTGAATGGGGTGCCTGACATGGGATCCAGCCTCAGGACACTGGGATCATGACCTGAGCTGAAGGAAGACACTTAACTGCTTGAGCCACCCAGGCATCCCTAATAAAATCATCCATTCTGGAAAAAAAGTTGGAAGATGGTCCCAAGTTCTTAAAATCTGGTGATTCTGCCATCAAGGATCTAGCTCCTGGCAAGCCTATCTGTATTGAGAGCCATTTTGCTGTTTGTGAAATGCGACAGACAGTTGCTGTGGGTGTCATCAAAGCAGTGAATAAGAAGGCATCAGTGAACAAGAAGGCAGCTGGAGCTGACAAGGTCACCCATAGGGTCTGCCCAGAAAGCTCAGAGGCTAAATGAATATTATCCCCCATACTCGCCACTCCGGTCTGAATCAGTGGTGGAGAAACAGTCTTAGAACTATGTCAATTGGCTATTTAAGTTTAATTGTAAAAGACTGGTTAATGATAACAGTGCACAGTAAAATCTTCAGAAGAACAAGAGAACGTTTTGTGGACCTCTGTGTGTGTTTTAAGTTATTAGTTTTTAGTTAATACTTTTTAATGAAAACAACTTAGCCAAAAATCTGTCACAGAATTTGAGACCCATTAAAACAGAAGCTTAATGAGAAAAAAAGCTACAGTGAGATACATTCCACACCTGTTAGAATGGCATGACAAAAGAAAGAAAGTGTTGGGTCTTAGTGCTTGATTTTTTTTTTTTTTAATTTGGCCCCAAAAGCAAAGGCAATAGAAGCAAAAATAAACAAATGGGAGCACATCAAAGTAGAAGGCACAGCAAAGGAAACTGTTAACAAAATGAAAAGGCCACTCCCTAATGGGAGCTCGGGAGCTCCCCCGTCGTCTTTGTGCCTTGCCCTTTGCCCGTCACAGGACGGTGTGAAGAGCTCCCCTTGCCTGAACCAGTGTCTGTGTTGGCCTCCCAGCTTTCCTTGCGGCGTCCTTCTTGCTCACATGATGACTTGAACAATTTCTGGAGATTGTTACTTTCCCTGCACCCCCTAATTTCTCACAGCTGGGTTTCTGGCCCTCCAGGGAGTCCTGCTCTGAAGTTCCTTTTCCCCAAATGGCGCCTCAGTCTACCGCCTTGTTTAAATTCTTCCTTGTTTCTTTGGATATCTACCTGTTTCTGTCCTGGAGGTACCACAGCTGGATCTACTATCCCCAACTATCCATCTTTTGTCATCCAGCAGTGGGAACCAAAGCAACAGGCTAGCAGAACTTCATTGCCAGGCTCAGCATTTCCAGTGGAATTAACCACTCACCCTTTTTGAAGGCCATCTTTGATCTTCAAAATTACCATATTTATTTTATCACCCTGCTTAGCTATTGCAGTGTGGTGGGAGGAAATGTTTAAGTCTTAAGTACTTGAAAGGCTTTTCTGCCAGTCAGCAGTGACTTGTCAGGCAAACAACACTGGAGGCGTGACTTTGAGCTGGATGGCCCTCCTGTGATAAGGCTTTGAAATGGGAAATGGAGAAAGACTTTGGAGCAAAGGTGTTTATTTCATGGCTAGACATGGGTCTTCACCAGAAGATAGATACATACCTCTTTCTCGAAGGTAGCATCAGAACTGTATCAGCCAGGCTAGCAGGACTGGGGAGAGGCCAGGGTTAGTGGTTGGTCATACGGCAAGTGGTCTGTATGCTCATCACAGCTGAGGTGGCGTGGACAGTATGATAAAGGAATCATTGACTCTGTGGAGAAATGGTCCGACCAGTGTTTTCAGATTGACAAGCTTTCCCCTCCAGTGTGCTATGGATACTCAAGTGTAGAAAATGAGTCGTAAGGATAGCTCGTTACATTATAAGGGTAACAGTGAGGAGAGAGGGCAGTGCCATCAATGGTTAAGGAAGGCAGCAGATACGGGGATTTGTGCTTTACAAGGGGGGAAAAAGAAAGTCCTTGGATTTTCCTTTTAAAATAGAACTCTCAGACTGAATGGAATTCATTTATGTTCATCTGTCTCATTAGACCATGAACTTCTTGAGACTAGGTTGTCTTTTTAAGAAATCTTTTTATCCCAAATACGTAACATAGTTCCTAATGAATAAATGTTTGATTGAATGGCCAGGCACAAACTAGTTGTAAAAGAAGAAATTCATTCATTTGTTCTGCTCAACAGACATTTTGGAGCCACTATTATGTGCTGGGTTTTGGGCATTCAGGTGAATTAGAAATGCCACAGTCTCCTTCTGGTTCACAGTTTAGAAGAGGAGACAGACATTGTTACAGATGGCATACCAGAAGCTTAACAAGAGAAAAAGGAAGGGAATGGCCAGTTTTTTCCTGGGGGTGGGTAGGTACCCTGGAGTGATGCTTTAACTGGGTTTCTTCTGAAAAGGTACACACATGTGTACATGTATGGTAAATGTACAGCTTCATGAATTTTGGTAAATCGAACACATCATATATACCAGTACCCCTGGAACATCGCGTTTTCCCTCCAGTTTACTATTCTCCTCCTGAAATGAACACCCCTTTGACTTCAAGCAGCATAAAATATTTGCGCCTACAACCAGTGCTTTAAGCGGCAGAAATCATATATGTGCTCTGCTGTGTGGCTGGTTTCCAAACGTTATGGCTGTGAGATTCACCTACATTTTTGGTATTGGGGAGGATCATTCAATCTCATTGTGTAATGTTCCATGGTATGAATATTCATTTTTCATTCATTCATTCATTCATTCATCTTTCCTGCTGTTTGATGGACATTTTCAGTCTTTGTTACAAATAGTGATTATGAGCTTGGCTGGCTCAGTCATTAAGCGTCTGCCTTTGGCTCAGATCCTGATCCCAGAGCCCTGGGATCGAGCCCCGTGTGGGGCTCCCTGCTCAGTGGGGAGGCTGCTTTTCCCTCTCTAGCTCCCCAGGGGTTGTATTCCCTCTCTCACTATCTTTCTCTGTCATAAATAAACAAAATCTTAAAAAAAATAGTGATTATGAAATTGTAGTACATGTGCCTTATGAAAATATGTATGCATTTCTGTTGAGTATATACCTAAGGAGTGCAAATTGCTGGTTCTTCTGGTATGTTCAACTTTAGTAGACGCTTCCAGTTTTCCAAAGCGGTTGTTCTAATTTATACCACCAGGGGCAGTATATGAAGGTCGAAGTATACGAAGGCTCTACTTCCTTGCCAGCACTTGGTAATCTTTGTCTTTTTATTTCAGCCATCCTGTGGCCAGTCACATTGTAGTTCAGCCGACTTTTGAAAGATGCATTGTGTGTTATCAGGCAAATGGAGCAGTAGAGGGTTTTCTGGAGAGGATCAAAAGAGGTGCTCAGGAAAGGGGGGGGCAGTGGGAGTTTTCAGGTGTGAGCCTCATGAGTTACATAAACTGCCGGTAAGTCAAATACACAAATGATATGTCCCCAAAGTATTGTATGTAATAGAAAATTACAGTAAAGTTTATAGTAGAAATAGACTATGAGCAAGGCAATTTGCCATCAGCTGGTGAGTCCAACACAGTTTCTATAGGCTTGCAGCTCTGAAAGGAATAAACACATGCATCTCTGATGGAAGATTCTGAGACATTAGTGGCTTGTGCACAAGTATAGGTAAAAACAACTGATAACAATAAGAAAGTGATGCTCCTGTAGGAATACACCTATTAGATGTCTTAGTCTATGAAGTAAGAAGGGGATGTCCAGGAGAGCACCTCCAGAGGGCTTCTGGCATCTAGTTTGGTAGTTTGGCATCTCACTGTCTACCACATGAGTATTCTTTTCTATGAGTCCTAGTAATAGAACCCCCGGTTTTATTTCTGGAGATTTCAGTATGCCCAGTTAAAGACCATATTTCCCAGTCTCCTTGCAACTAAATTCTGGCCACATGAAATGTCAATATAAATATTGTATGCCACTGTTAGATACTGTTCTTAGGGAGAAGATATACCCCCTCTTTCTCTATTTTCTTTCCTGGTGACTTAAAAGGGGATGCGATGACTGGAGCCTGAGCAGCCACTTTGGATCGTTAGGTGGAAGCCACATGCTGACGATGGCAAAAGGAACCTGAACGCCTGGTTTCATAAAGCAGCCATACCAGCCCCCTAGACTTACTACTTTTGGATTTCTTTTTCTATGAGGGAGAAATAAATTTCTATCTTGTTTAAGTCAGGGTTCTTTGTGCACGTGTGAGCTTGCTCTCTCTCTCTCTTTCTCTCTGTTATTTGTAGCCCAATCCAATATTAACTAAAAACTGTGTACCGGGAAGGGGAAAGCTCTGCCTAGAAACCAGTGTGTGAGAAGAAAGGACATGAGGTTTTAAGTAAAAACACTTCCTGGTAGTTCTCTATAATGCCATAGACATCAGGCTTGTGTGGAGTATGACACACTGCACACAAGCCTTTGCTGAATTGAATTAAACTACTGCTTTAACCAGTATAAGAAAGTAAATGTATCACTTTTCCTACTGCGGCTGTAACAAATTACCACAAACATAGTGCCTCAAAACAATTTTATTATCTTACAGTTCTGAAACTCTAAGATATTTTATTATCTTATAGTTCAGAAATCTGAAGTCAATTCCACTGGGCTAAAATCTTGGTGGCAATAGGCCTGTGTTTCTTCTGGAGACTCTAGAAGAGAATTCATTTCCTTGGCTTTTCTAACTTCTAGAAGCTACTCATGTTCCTTGGCTCATGGCCATACATCCTTCTAAGTTTGCTTCTATCATCACACCTCCTCCTCTCACTCCTACCCTCCCACAACCCTCTTACTAAGGACCCTTATGATAATGGAGCATAGTCTTCCCATCTCAAGACCCTTAACTTAATCACACCAGCAAAGTAACATTCACAAATTCCTGGGATCAGGACATGCACGTCTCTTGGGAAGCCCTTATTTGTCCTACCCATGTTATAGCCCCAGCTTGTCTACAGTGTGAATTATTCTTATTTATGTGTGTCAGGTGCTAGGCAGAACAGTGTGGTGGAAGGAACCCTGCTTCGGAGTTAGCACACCTGAGTCCCAGAGCTGCTTCTACGTAGCTGTGAGGCCTTGGACAAATCATTTAAATTCTCTTAGCTCTTGTCTTTTTTTTTTTTTTTTTTAAGATTTTATTTATTTATTTGCCAGAGAGAAAGAGCACAAGCAGGGGGAGAAGCAGGCAGAGGGAGAAGCAGACTCCCTGCTGAGCAAGGAGCCTAATAGGGGACTCGATCCCAGGACCCTGGAATCATGACCTGAGCGGAAGGCAGATGCTTAACCAACTGAGCCACCTAGGCTCTTACTTTTTAGTTTACAAAATGAGGTTATTAGACTATACCAGGGAAGGAAATACATGGTGAGGAGCAAACTGCCAGCCCTTCCTCCTATACTTATAACAGAGATGACTTCTCTTGTGAGCTTGTTTCCAGTCTTTCAAACAGCCACTGTCAGGTAGCCGGAAGTGATACTGAGATGAAATCTATTTTCTCTCCCTGAACAAGATCATCTCTAAGGCTTGTGACCTGAGCTACGAAAACACATACAGAGCTAAAACTCAAATAGCCCTACCGTGAATCATTGAATACCCAAAGTCAGTTGATACCTTTCTTTTCAGTATATTTTTCCTCCCAATTTTTTTAGACCTATTAACTTGTCTAAGGTTAGTGTTTCCTATTTCCGTGCTTTTTCTTTGAAGGGAGCAGTTAGGAGCAAAAATAGACATAGAAGATCTGAAAGGTCTTCCACCTGTTTTGTCAATTAAGTATAAATGAGAGTTGCCCACACAGAACCCCTGCTCTGCAACCACAGCCAAGACCCCAGGCATGACCAGGATAATTCATAGATACACCTACACTTTATAGCCACACCTATATTTACTTTGACCCCAAAACCAACACACACACCTATATTTACACTTATACTTAAAAGCTCATGTCCTCCTTTTTTTGAATCCACTGATTTCCAGACAGAGGTTGCCTCTTACTGATAAACAGAGAACACTGTAACAAGATCTGCTGTCTATTGCCAGATTTATAAGCCAGAAATGATTCTCTCAAAAACAACTGGCAGCCAGTCATGACCACACATGTGAAGCATCTCCCAAGGAGTAGGTATAAAACATTAAAAACATAGCTTGGACCACGAAAAAAGTTGCAAGACACGATGTGAACTCCTTTCTATTGGAAAGAGTGTAATTAGAAAAAAATAAAACAGAAACAAAACAAAACAAAACCCCACCAAAAACAAACCCCAAAACCCAACAACAACAACAACATGGTGAGACTTGCTCACCAGGAGCAAAGTCAGGTGCTAGGAAAACCACAGAATAGTCCAATGGTCCAGTTGTCTAGAATATGTGGTTTCTGGAATGCATGAACAGTGAAAGGCCAATGTTCTATTGAGGTAATTATCCCTTTTCAGAGTCTGCTTAGAATTGTTGAAACCTAACTCTTTCAACATTATTATCGGTAAGACTTTTCAGAGGAGAGGTAATCTTTCTGCTTATCCTTTTTTAAAAATTTTTACATTTTTAAAATTAACATATAATGTATTATTTGCCTCAGGGGTACAAGTCTGTGAATCATCAGGCTTACACATTTCACAGCACTTACCATAGCACATACCCTTCCCAATGTCCATAACCTAACCACCCTCTCCCTATCCCCCAACCCCCAGCAACCCCCAGTTTGTTTCATGAGATTAACAGCCTCTTATGGTTTGTCTCTTTCCTGATCCCATCTTGTTTCATTTTTTCCTTCCCTACCCCCAGACCCCCCACCCTGCCTCTCAAATTCCTCATATCAGTGAGATCATATGATAATTGTCTTCTCTGACTGACTTATTTCGTTTAGCATAATGCCCTCTACTTCTATCCACAAATGGATCACATCCACAAATGGTTACATCCACAAATCTTGCAAATGGCAAGATTTCGGGTTTTTTGATGACTGCACAGTATTCCATTGTATATATATACCACATCATCTTTATCCATTCATCTGTAGGTGGATGTCTAGGTTCTTTCCATAGTTTGGCTATGTGGACATTGCTGCTATAAACATTCAGTGCATGTGCCCCTTTCGATCACTACATTTGTATTTTTAGGGTAAATACCCAGTAGTTTGATTGTGGGGCCATAGGGTAGCTCTATTTTCAACTTCTTGAGGAACCTCTGTACTGTTTTCCAGAGTTTCTGCACCAGCTTGCATTCCCACCAACAGTGTAGGAGGGTTCCCCTTTTTCCACATCCTCGCCAGCATCTGTTGTTTCCTGATTTGTTAATTTTAGCCATTCTGACTGGTGTGAGGTGGTATCTCACTGTGGTTTTAATTTGTATCTCCCTGATGCTAAGGGATGTTGAGCACTTTTTCATGTGTCTGTTGTCCATTTGGATGTCTTCTTTGCCGAAATGTCTCTTCATGTCTTCTGCCCATTTCTTGATGGGATTATTTGTTCCTTGGGTGTTGAGGTTGATAAGTTCTTTATAGATTTTGGATACTAGCCCTTTATATAATATGTCATTTGCAAATATCTTCTCCCATTCTATCAGTTGTCTTTTGGTTTTGTTGAGTGTTTCCTTTGCTGTGCAAAAGCTTTTGATCTTGATGAAGTCCCAAAAGTTCATTTTTACTTTTGTTTCCTTTCCCTTTGGAGACATATTTTGAAAGAAGTTGCTGTGGCCAATGTTGAAGTTACTGCCTATGTTCTCCTCTATGATTTTGATAGATTCCTGCCTCATGTTGAGGTCTTTTATCCACTTTGAATTTATCTTTGTGTAAGATGTAAGAGAGTGGTCAGGTTTCATTCTTCTATACATAGCTGTCTAATTTTCCCAGCACCATTTATTGAAGAGGCTGTGTTTTTTCCACTGGATATTTTTTCCTGCTTCGTTGAAGATTATGGGTCCATATCAGGGCTCTCTATTCTGTTCCACTGGTCTATGTATCTGTTTTTGTGTGAGTACCATGCTGTCTTGGTGGTCACAGCTTTGTAGTAAAGTTTGAAATCAGGTAATGTGATGCCCCCGGTTTTGTTTTTCTTCTTCAAAATTTCCTTAGCAATTTGGGGTCTTTTCTGATTCCATACAAATTTTAGGATTGGGGACGCCTGGGTGGCTCAGTTGGTTAAGCACTGCCTTCGGCTCAGGTCATGATCCCAGTGTCCTGGGATCGAGTCCCACATCAGGCTCCTTGCTCGGCAGGGAGCCTGCTTCTCCCTCTGCCTCTGCCTGCCTCTCTGTCTGCCTGTGCTCGCTCGCTCTCTCTCCCTCTATCCCTGAAAAATAAATAAAATCTCAAAAAAAAATTAAAAAAAAAACAAACAAATTTTAGGATTGTTTGTTCCAGCACTTTGAAAAATGCTGGTGGAATTTTGATCGTAATGACATTGAAAGTATAGATTGCTCTAGGCAGTATAGACATTTTAACAATGTTTATTCTTCGGATTCATGAGCATAGAATGCTTTTCCATCTTTTTGTGTCTTCTTCAATTTCTTTCATAAGTGTTCTGTAGTTCCTCGAGTACAGATCCTTTACCTCTTTGGTTAGGTTTATTGCAAGGTATCTCATGGTTCTTGGTGCTATTGTAAATGGAATTGATTCTCTAATTTCCCTTTCTATATTTTCATTGTTAGTGTATAGGAAAGCAACAGGTTTCTGTGCATTCATTTTGTATCTTGCCACATTACTGAATTGCTGTATAAGTTCTAGTAGTTTGGGGGTGGAGTCTTTGGGTTTTCCATATAAAGTATCATGTCATCTGCAAAGAGAAAGAATTTGACTTCTTTGCCCATTTGAATACCTTTTATTTCTTTTTGTTGTCTGAGGGCTGTTGCTAGGACTTCTAGCACTATGTTGAACAACAGAGGCGAGAGTGGGCATCCTTGTCGTGTTCCTGGTCTCAATGGGAAGGCTGTCAGCTTTTCCCCATTGAGAATGATATTTGCTCTGTGTTTTTCATAGATATATTTTATGAAGTCGAAGAATGTTCCTTCTATCCCTATACTTTGAAGAGGTGTTTTTTTTTTAAATTTTTTATTTTTTTAATAAACATGTATTTTTATCCCCCAGGGTACAGGTCTGTGAATCGCCAGGTTTACACACCTCACAGCACTCACCATAGCACATACCCTCCCCAATGTCCATAAGGAGCGGATGCTGTATCTTGTCAAATGCTTTTGCTGCATTGATTGAGAGGGCCATGTGGTTCTTCTCTTTTCTCTTACTGATTTTCTTTTTTTTTTTTTTTAAACATTTTGTTTTATTTCTTTTCTGTGTTACAGCATTCATTGTTTATGCATCACACCCAGTGCTCCATGCAATACATGCCCTCCTTAATACCCACCACCAGGCTCACTCAACCCCTTGCTTCCTCACCTCCAAAACCCTGTTTCTGAGTCTACAGTCTTTCATGATTTGTCTCCCTCCTTCAATTTCCCCCAACTCATTTCTCCGCTCAATCTCCCAATGTTCTTCATGTTATTCCTTATGCTCCACAAGTAAGTGGAACTGTATGATAATTGACTCTTTCTTCTTGACTTACTTCGCTCAGCATAATCTCCTCCAGTCCTGTCCATGTTGATACAAAAGTCGGGTGTTCATCCTTTCTGACGGAGCCATAATACTCCATAGTATATATGGATAATATCTTCTTTATCCATTTGCCCGCTGAAGGGCATCTTGGTTCTTTCCACAGTTTGGCGACTGTGTTCATTCTGCTATGAACATTGGGGTACAGGTGGCCCTTCTTTTCACTACATCTGTATCTTTGGGGTAAATACCCAGTACTGCAATTGCAAGGTCATAGGAAAGCTCTATTTTTAATTTTTTGAGGACTCTCCACACTGTTTTCCAAAGTGGCACCAATTTGCATTCCTACCAACTGTGTAAGCGGGTTCTCCTTTCTCCATATCCTCTCCAACACTTGCTGTTTCCTGTCCTGTTAATTTTGGTCACTCTAACTGGTGTAAGGTGGCATCTCAATGTGGTTTTGAGTTGAATCTCCCTGATGGCTAGTGATGACCAATATTTTTTCATGTGTCAGCCATTTGTATGTCTTATTTGGAGAAGTGTCTATTCGTGTCTTCTGCCCATTTTTTTGATGTGATTATCTGTGTTTTGAGTTTGAGGAGTTCTTTATAGATCTTGGATATCAGCCCTTTGTCTGTAGTGTCATTTGCGAATAAATAATAATAATTTATTAATAATAAATAATAATAATTTTATTAATTTGGGTCCTCTCTCTTTTTTCTTTTGGATTAGTTTGGCCAGTGGTTTAGTGAGTCTTTCAAAAAACCAGCTTCTAGTTTCATTGATGTGTTCTACTTTATCTCTAGTGTCTATCTCATTGATCTCTGCTCTAATCTTGATTATTTCCCTTCTTGTGTGTGGGGTTGGATTAGTTTGTTGTTGATTCTCCTAATCTTTAAGGTTAGTTTGGCCAGTGGTTCATCAATCTTATTGATTCTTTCAAAGAGCCAGTTTCTAGTTTCGTTGATGTGTTCTACTATATCTCTACTTTCTAGCTCTTTGATCTTGCTCTCATCTTATTTCCCTTCTTGTGCGTGAGGTTGGCTTAATTTATTGTTGATTTTCCAGTTCTTTAAGGTGTAAAGAGAGTTGGTATAGTCAGGATTTTTCAATTTATTTTGAGTGAGGCTTGGATGGCTATGTTTTTTCCCCTTAAGACCATCTTTGCCATATCCCATTAGGTTTTGGACTGATGTGTCTTCATTCTCATTAGTTTCCATGAATTGTTTAAGTTCTTCTTGGATTTCCTGGTTGATCCAATCATTCTTGGCAGGGATGGTCTTTAGTTCCAAGTGTTTGAATTCCTTCTGAACTTGTTCTTGTGGTTGAGTTCCACTTTAAAAGCATTGTGGTCTGAGAATATGCAGGGAAGAGTCTCAATCTTTTGGTATCAGTTGAGCCCCTTTTGTGACGCAATATGTGGTCTATTCTGGAGAAAGTTCCATATGCGCTCAAGAAGATGGAGTATTCTGTTGTTTCTGGGTGGAATGTTCTGTGTATATTTATGAGGTCCATCTGGTCCAATGTGTCCTTCAAAGCTCTTGTTTCTTTGTTGATTTTCTGCTTGGATGATCTATTACTGAGAGTGGGGTGTTAAGATCCCCTACAATTAATGTATTCATATCAATATGACTCTTTATTTTGATTGACAGTTGGCTTATATATTTGGCTCCTCCCATGTCGGGGGTATAAATATTTACAATTGCTAGATCTTCTTGGTAGATAGACCCTTTAAAATGATGTAGTGGAAGGAACTAGAGGGTATCATGCTTAGTGAAATAAGTCAAGCGGAGAAAGACAACTATCTTATGATCTCCCTGATATGAGGAAGTGGTGATGCAGCATGGGGGGTTAAGGGGATAGGAGAAGAATCAATGAAACAAGATGGGATTGGGAGGGAGACAAACCATAAGTGACTCTTAATCTCACAAAACAAACTGAGGGTTGCTGGGGGGAGGAGGGTTGGGAGAAGGGGGGTGGAGTTATGGACATTGGGGAGGGTATGTGCTATGGTGAGTGCTTTGAAGTGTGTAAACCTGGCGATTCACAGACCTGTACCCCTGGGAATAAAAATATATTATATGTTTATAAAAAATTAAAAAAATTTAAAAATATGATGTAGTGTCCTTCTGTATCTCTGACTACAGTCTTTAGCTTAAAATCTAATTTATCTGTTATGAGAATTGCTACCACAGCTTTCTTGTGAGGCCCGTTGGCATGAAAGATGGTTCTCTATCCCTTCACTTTCAGTCTAGATGTATCTTTAGGTTCCAAATATGTCTCTTGTAGAGACATATGGACATATGGATGGGTCCTGTCATTTTATCCAGTCTGCAACCCTGCACTCTTTCATGGGAGCATTTAGGCCGTTCAGGTTGAGAGTGATTATCGAAAGATACGTTCTTATTGACATCATGTTGCCTGTGAAGTCCTTGTTTCTATAGATTGTCTCTGTGAATTTCTGTTCTATGTCACTCTTGGGTTCTTTCTTCTTTTATAGAGCCCCCCTTAATAATTCTTTTAGTGCTGGCTTGGTGGTCACATAATCTTTTAAACCTTGCTGGTCTTGGAAGCTCTTTATCTGTCCATTCATTCTGAATGTCAGCCTTGCTGGATCAAGTGTTCTTGGCCTCATGTTCTTCCCATTTCATGCCCTGAATATCTCTTGCCAGCCCTTTCAGGCTTGCCAGGTTTCTATGGACAGGTCTGACGTTATTCTGATGGTCCTCCCTCTGTACATAAGGAATCTCTTCTCCTAGCTGTCCTTCAGACCTCTTGTCTGAAACTGTGATTCATGAATTTCACAATTAAGTGTCTGGATGTCTTTACAGACTTGTTGATCTTGGAGTGTATCCTTTCTGCCTCTAGGACATGAACACTTAGTCCATTCCTCAGATTAGGGAAATTTTCATCCAGAATTTGTTCAACTATATCTTCTAGTCTTCTCTCTTTCACCACCCTGTCAGGGATCCTGATAATTTTGATGTTGATATGTTTCATGGAGTCATTTATTTCCCCAATTCTGTTTTCATGGCTTCTAAGATGTTTGTTCCAAGCCTCCTCCTGATCCTTTTTCTCTATCACTTTGCCTCTAGATCACCAATTCTGTCTTCTGCCTTGGTTACCCTAGCTGTTAGAGTATTTAGATGAGATTGCATCTCACCGATAGCATTTTTACTTCTGCCAGGTGGGCTCTCAGTTCCGCCCTTAGAGATTCTATGTTGTTACTAATGGTTTTCTCCAGCCTAGCCATTGCCTGGACAATTGTTACCCTGAATTACCTTTCTGACATACTGTCTATATCCATATCCAATAGTTCTGAGGGAGAGGGCACAGTCTCTGAATTTTTCCTCTGTTGGGCATTCCTCCTCCTAGTCATTTGGTGAGAGGTGGTTGAGGGGATATATAGCTGAATATATCAACTGTGATCCAGGCAAGGTGCACCCTGGAAAGTGTTGGAGCAATTGGAAGTCACCACCAAAATGAAAGAAAAGAGAAAAAGTGAGTGAGCGAGGGAGAAGCAAAGAGAAAACCCAGCCAAAATGAGCCCCCAAAGTAAAATTTTAAGGTAAATAAACAAAAACGAAGAAACAAAAAGACTGACAAAAGTAAATGACAAGGAAAAAAAGAACCCAGCCGAAATGCATCCCAAGAACAAGATTTATATAATACCAGAACAAAAACAAATACACAGTAACACTGACAGAAGAAAAAGATGGGAGGGGGGTTCTAAATCCTCAATATGGGGGAGAAAGGTTATTTTGGTTCTTCCTAGGTGTATCTTGATATCTTTTTAAAGGATTCAACTTTCCAGAGATAAAGGGAGATTAAAACTGGTTTACATGCAGGGGTAGTATTGAATAGGGAAAAAGGATTACTTTGAAGCTTATATCTATATGTATATTAAAAAAAATAAAAATAAAAACAAAAACACAGGTATATGTATGAAAAAGTTCAAGTTAAAAGGTTATTATGGAATATGTTGTATTAAACCTCTAGTTGTAATGGTAAGTAGCTTAAAAAAAAAACAAAAGAACAAGAATCGTGAGAATGAATTTAAAAAAAAAAAAGAATAAAAGTTGTATCTATGAAATGTGAAGGTTTTAGGGCCGTGCTGTGAGCTTAATATATTGTCCCCAGATGTTGGGGCTTTACAGTTTTAATGGGACCCTGTGGTTATTGACCTTGTTCTGCGGGCTTGCCTTCTGGGGAGGGGCCTGCTGCATTGTTCTGTTAATCTTGCTTGCGTTGAGTCACCCTGCAGGTTATCAAGGGGCTGGGCTTTGTGGAAACTGGTTTTTCAGGCTTTTGTTCTCTGGAGGTTTTTGTTCTTTGGCAGCTTTTTGTGAAAGCAAACGGTCTGCACCCAGACCTTAGCCTCAGAGAGACGCCTCCGTCTGCTCCCCTCTGGGTGGTCCAGATTCTCCCTCTGCAAACTCCGCTGAACACTGCACCTCCCACAGGTGGTGCACACCCCCAGCCACCTTCCCGGTGGTTGCGCGAGGCTCCCGCTTGTCTCTGCACCCCCGCGCCACTAAAACCATGAGCAGTATTGGTCCAGGGGGCCCGCTTCTGGTGGCTGCCTTGGCCGGACTGCTGTCTGGATTCCAGGCCCATGCAGGGTGTGCTCAGACCCTGCGGCCGAGCAGGTCACAGAAGGCGGCTCCAAGGGATCCCAACCAGAGATCGCACCGGGTTCTCTCAGGCACAAGCGGGGAGCGTTCAGACTCTCAGCCGGTCACAGAAGGCTGCTAGAGACTGTGGGCTGGTGCCCTCTAGTCCTCTGGTCCTCGACACTGTGGGCTTGGTGCCACACCAGGCTCACTCAGATGGGGATGGGAGTGCATCCAGCCGAGCGGTGGTGCAAGCAGTGGAAAGATGGGAGCTCGGGGACCACAGACTGGAGGCTCCACCACACTCTCTCTGGCATGGGTGGTTGCCGGAGGTGGCTGTCCGACTGTGGGCTTAGCCCTGTGCCCATGACTGCCGGGTTACACCAGTTGCCCCTTAAAGATCTTTTGCTCTTTGTGAGTGCTTTTAACCAGACTCCAAGTTACTGCCGGTCCTCAACCGCAGGGCACTTTCTTATTGGGGTATTACTTTGCAGTGGGTCACTTCTGGTGGCTCCCTCCCCCACCTTCTGTTGATTCTCCGATATCAGTCTGAGCATTCCCACTCTGGGTTACCTCTCCACTGGTGTCTTCTGCCGCTATAGAGATCTAGAAGTGTATAATCCTACATCTCAGGCTGATTTCATAGGTGTTCAAGAGTTTTCTGGTAGATATTGAGGTCACTTTAGGGGACCACTTGAAACAGGGCCTCCTACTTCTCTGCCGTCTTGCCCCTCCTTCTATTATACTATCCCTTTTATTTCTTTTTGTTAGTTTATTTCATTGGCTAGTACCTCCAGTATGAGGTTGCATTGAAATGCTGGGAGAGTATCTTTGCCTCATTTCTAATATCAGGGGCAAAGTTCAGTATTTCCTCACCGAATTATGTTTACTCTAGGATTTTTGTTGAATATTCTTAATTACATTAAGAATTTCTCTTTTCTTTGGTTTTTAGAAATTTTAAAAAGGTGTCAATGAGTGTTGAATTTCATCACATGCTTTTAATGGGGGTATTGACATTATCATGCTAGTTTTGAACATTAAACATTGCATTCTGGAGTAAATTCAATTTGTTGATAATGCATTATTTTTTTTATATGTCTCAATTCAATTTGGTCATATTTTCTTTAGAGTTTTTGAATTGATATTTATGAAAAGATTGGGATTTCTTCTTCTCCCCCTTGTGATAGCCTTACCATGCTTTTGGCAATAAGATTATGTTGGCTTTATAAAATCAGTTGGGAAGTGTTTTTATTTTTTCCAATTCTCTGAGAGAGTTTGAATATGTTAGTATTATCTCTTAAATGTTTGGAAGAATTTATTGGAGTAGGTATATAGGCCTGAAAATGTCGTTGTGGAGGGATCTTAATTATAGATTCAATTTATTTAAATATATATATATATATATATATATATAGTAATATATATATATATATTACTATTCAGATGTTCTGTTTTATTTTGTTTCAGTGTTGATGTTTTGCATTTTTCTAAAACTTGTCCTTTTTAAACAGCTTTTGAGTATAGTTGACACACAATGTTACATTAGTTTCAGGTGTACAACATAATGATTTGACAAGTTTATGCTGTGCTGCTACCATCTGTCACCATGCAGTACTATTGCAGTATCATTGTCTACATTCCTTATGCTGTGTCTTTTATTCTCGTGACTTATTCAGTCCATAACTGGAAGCCTGTGTCTCCCATTCCCTTCACCCATTTTACCCATTGCCCGAACTCTCTTCCCTCAGTAACCACCTCTTTGGTATCTGGATTTTCATAGAAGACTTGTCCTTTTCATCCAAATTTTCAAATTCATTGGCATAAGGTTCCTAACATCTTATGATTTTCAAAAATATTTTATTTATTTTTTGACAGTGAGAGAGAGCACAGGCTGGGGGAGTGGCAGAGGGAGAAGGAGAAGCAGACTCTCCACTGAGCAGGAGGCCTGATGTGGGGCTCTATCCCAGGTCCCTATCATGACCTGAGCTGAAGGCAGCTGCTTAACTAAGTCGCCAGGTACCCCTCTGCTTATGATGTTAATGTTTGTAGGATTTGTAGTGCTTTCCATGTTTCATGCTTGATGCTTGTAATTTGTGCCTTGTTTCTTTATTATTTTTGATAAGATTATATAAATTTCATCAAAGTTTTCAAAGAACTAGATTTTGGCTTTGTTGATTTTTCTCTGGTATATACTTACATTTTCTCTATTGTACCTTTATTCATATTTGTTGATCTTTGTTTTTATCTTGACTATTTTTTTCTTTTATTTGATATGGGTTTGGTATGCCTTTGTTTTTCTAGCTTTTTGAAATAGATTATGAATCTTTTGTCTTTCTCCTTTGTTATGGATTTAAAGCCAATTTAATCTCAGTAGTGCTTCAGTTGCATCCCCTAAATTTAAGATTCATTGCTTGAGGTTCATTCTTAGGATTATGCTTTAGACCAGTGATTTTCAACTTAGGTGATTTTATTGCTGCCACCCCTACCCTCAGGAATGTCTGGCAGTGTCTGGAGACATTTTTGGTAGTCACAGGTTGGGCAGTGGAGCTACTAGCATCTAGTGGGTAGAGGCTAGGGCTGTTGCTAAAAATTCTACAATATACAGGACAACTCCTCACAACAAAGAAGTATCTGTCAATAGTTCTGAAGTTGAGAAACCTTGCGGACTTAGGCCTATTTATTAACCATAAATGTACCCCCTCCCGTAATATCCTCCACATGACTTCTTTCTTTCTTTTCTTTTCTTTTCTTTTTTTATTTTCTTTCTTTCTTTCTTTCTTCTTTCTTTCCTCCTTTCCTCTCATGGTGCTGTCCCTAATCACCCTATACATGTAGCTCTAAATCATGCTCTATAATCTCTATTATATTTTCCTTCATCACATTATGCATGTTCTCATATGATGTAAATATTATATATATGTATATAAATCCATATATGACCATATATATGTAATATTTATTTCTTTTTGCTTGACTCCTTCACTATCTTCTATTAAGATTTCTATTTTGTTTTTAACTTCCTTTTCCCAAAGTCTAGAACAATCCTGCATGGTGGGATGAGTTAATATTTGTTACATGATTGAATGCATTGTTGCATTGGAATAAGTGTCATTTCCAGTTCAAGGCACTGAAAGTACAATGGTGAATAAAGCAGACGTTGTGTAAGGGGAAATACAAATGTGATAAAGAAAATCCTGAATTTTTCCTGCTGCAAGAAGGGAGACTCGTCTTCTCCCTTTCCTTAGCATGTTTACTTAAAGAAAACTGTAATTTTGAGTTCTTTCTCTGCCCTTTTGAGATGTTTATAAATCTTTTTAAAAGTTAAATAAGCCTCTAGCCAGTTTTGTAACCTACAAATACTTTTCAAAGACTTGGTAGCCATCCTTTTGAAATGTGACCAAGGAAGAGAGCACCTCTATTTCCCAGTCTCTGGGAGTGCGTGGGAGCCCAACTTTGGTAGGTGTGTGACTCCCCATTACTAATCTATCTCTTGTCATAAGTAAATAAGAAATTTGTTACCTTTTTTTTCTTTTGTTTTTAAATATTTTATTTATTTATTTGACAAAGAGAGACACAGCAGAAGAGGGAACAAAGCAGGGGGAGTGGGATCAAAGGGCTCCATACTCCAACAGTGTTTCTCTCTCTGACCCCCAAATTTCTCCTATAACAGATGTGACTGAAATTTCATCTATCATGTAAATATTCAGTATTGGGAAATACACTTGCAGCTCTCCAGGCAGAAGTGTTCCAGTGAGAGATTGCACCAAAGTTTTGAACAGGTGTCTTTATTTCCATAGAAGGCTTTGCCAATGATTTGTTGAAGACATATCAGAGATTGCAATAAATCCTAAATGAATGTTGAAAATTCATATACAACTTTCCAGATTATTTTTTGTGAGTAAGCTGGATATAAAGTAATTCATTTGATATTCACCCTCTTCCTTCCTGTCTTCTCACAATACATTTGGTCTCCAGATGTTGAAATGAGGAACTTTTTTCCTGGAAAATGAAAGTGTCGGTGGGGGGCTGGCATATAGAAGAGACCAAAGCATGTCTCAGAATGAAGCTAACGTACATCTAAACCCCCGGGACCTCTGACATAACCTTGCCACAGGCTGAACTTGGGACTGAGAAAGAGGAGGCCCAATGATTCTGTTAAAGCACCAAGTAGTTCAAGGGATCATTGTAGAAATTTTCTCATATTTTATCCTATTACATTTTTCTTGACAACCTTGCCAAGTAGGTTTTTTCCTCTTTCTCTCTCTTTTTTGCAAACGAAGAGAGTCAAGCTGAGGGATTAAAGGAGTTTTCTAAGGGCCCCAGACGTTTTGGTGTAAAGCGAGAACTCCGGACTGTTTGACTTAGAAGCCCGTGTCCTGTCCCACATATCATACTGCCAACCCAAGGAGTTCAAAGTCTGCATGTCCTGCTACACAGTCAGACCCTAAGTGTTACTTCAGAACAAAGGTGCTGTGTATGGCCTTGCTTCTTTAGGATTTCATGCCTGTGTGCCATTGAAGACTGGGGTCGTGAATATCTAGCTATTCAAATGGATGAATGAATTAAACCTGGCCATGCTAAAACCTTTCCCAAAGGAGCTCCTCTTTTAATCATTTCTATTTCTCTTAAGCCTGCTAGTTATTAGAACCTAAGAGATCCTTTGAGAAACTTTTGCTCCTTGGCCACTGTAACATTCACTGAATCATCAGACGCGTCATTCTCCCTCCGACACCGTCTCGTCCTTTTCAGGCCCGAGCCGCCGCCTTCCTTTCAGCCAGCCTCGAGGCGCGCGCACTTCCATTTACTGTCTGTCTGACTCCGTCTCATCCATATACGCATCCGTCCCTCTGTCTGTCCGTCATCCGTCCTTTCATTTCGTCAACGTTTTGTGAGTACTTACTCAAGATACAATCAACAGGTCATCACAGTATGGTATGATAAATGCTTAAGAAGATGTTGTTTAGGGTGCTATGAGAACACAGAAAGGGGACACTCTTACCCAATTCAGGGAGAGAGACTCAGAAAAGGCTTCTTGGAGGAGCTGTCGATCTGAGCTGAGCCTCAAAAAGTCAGTTGAGTTAGAAAGGTGAAGGGTCTAGAGAGGGCAGAGTAAGAACCACAGAGTCCCTCCCCTGCCGCCTCCCTCTTTCTTTTCTCTTGTTTCAATCTTCCTCCGTAGCAGTTTGCAATACCTGCATACTATATAGTTTACATGCCATACTGCTTCCCAGAATTATCCAGTGATAATCCCGGACACCCCAATAAAAGCCAGATGGATCACAGCGGCTGCCCAGGCTGCTGCGGTATGGCTCCTGTTGGCCCTCTGACCTCTCTTCTCTCCACTTTTCTCCTTAGTCACCCTGCGTCAGCCACACTGGGCTCCTTGTTGTTTCTTGACTGTATCGGGCTGCTCCTGCCTGGGAGCCTCCACCTGTTCTTCCCTTCCTCTGTGTGCAGCGGCCTCACACATGTCGGCATGACTAACTCCCTCCACTCCCGCAGGACTTACTCGCACTATTACAACACAGGGCTTCCCTGATTATTCCATTTGTAATTAAATCCACTCGCCTTCCCACCAGAGCTCTCTATCCCCTAATCCCCCTCTTTTTAAAGTAGGCTCCACGCCCCGTGTGGAACCCAATACAGGGCTTGAACTCAGGACCCTGAGGTAGAAACCTGGGCTGAGATCAAGAGTCAGGTGCTGAATTCACTGAGCCATCCAGGCATCCCTCCATCACCCTTTTTTGCTTCGAAACTATCAGCTTGATCATACCATGCATTTATATGTTTATTTCATTTATTGCCCAAAGAAGGTAAGCTTCATGGGAACAGGGCTTTTTGACTCTTTTAAAGTCAATTCTGTTTTCACTGCCTAGATGAGTCCATAGAAAATCTTTTTTTGGGGGGGCAGGAACAGTATACTACGTTGATGGCATATAGCAACGTAGGGCTCTTCAACCCCCCCGCCCCTTCAGGGGCTCTGGGACAGAAACTGTGGAAGCTGGGAGATTGTCAGTGTGCTGGGAGATGTGGTGGAGCAAGGACTGTCCGGCAGCCGAGGGCCTGTCTTCCTTTTGCTATTGCTGGGGCTGGTGGTCCAGGGGGCTCTTACTCCTTGGAGGCCATGTGGACCATAAAGTCCGCCATCTAGTTGCTGTGGCCAAATTCACTGTCACACCAGGAAATATATTTGACAAAGTGGTCACTGAGAGCAATGCCAGCCCCAGCATCGAAGGTGGGAGTGGTTGTCACTGTTAAAGTCATGGGAGGCAACCTGGTCCCCAGTGTACCCTAGGCTGCCCTTTGGGGGTCCCTCTGACGACTGCTCCACTACCTTCTTAATGTCATCTTATTTGGCAGCCTTCTCCAGGTGGCAGGTCAGTGCCGCACTGCTGGAGTTGAGGATTCAGTAGTGTGGCACCACCTTCCTCAGACTCTTGCCAGGTGCTGATGTTGCTAAAGGGAAGGAAACATTTCATTTTGTGTGGTGGTGGTAATGACTGACTTTCCCTCTCTCTCCCAGATGATGTTTTCAGCCTTTTACCACCACCAAAGGGTCACTTCTGTATTTCTCAGCAGGGCTTTTTCCCTTTGACTAACACATGGGATTCTTGCACAGAGCTCCGGATTTCTTGGTTGTTGGTCACTGTCACAGTATAGATACTAGGAGGTGGAGGAAGGGGATGTTGGAGTTTTCAATTAAAGGCCTCTGTTTCCTTGGTGTGTAGGAGACTGGACCATCTGGCGAGAGAAGGTGGAGACAGGGTAGAGATGATGAAATTTGGAACTGTCACCCATCAGATTGGGAAATGTGACTAATGACAGAAAACACAGGGATCCTGAATACAATGACATGTTTGGAGAATACACAATATCCTTGCAAGATGTCTGATGTCGATTTTTTTTTGCGTAATACATCAGTGCTGCTGATTCTTTAGAAGGAATTCTTTAGGGGGAATTCTGATTCCTCAAGGAGGAAGAATGAATTGAACTCAAATTCTCATTGTTAGAAAAGTAACAAGCACAAAGTAATAATGCGCTGTGATTTTCCTGTGCGAATCCTGTTGTCCTCAAAGAATAGGAACTGCTGTAGCCCACAAGGCAGGCTAATCCTTAACACTTACCAAGTGATCAGACATCCAGCAGATATATGGGGGAGAGAATAAGAACCCTGGGCCTTTTGGAAGGCAAACCTTGTGGTCATTTCCTAATCCTGGAGAGATTAATACCGAAGCTGAGATTTACCAAGGGTTCCTTATGGGCGCTGTATGAATACTGGGTAGACCCTCCTGAAGGAACATCTGCACTTGGTGGTCCCCTCCCTCTGGTGGTAGAAGAGGTTCCTACCTTCATCAGTCTTCTCTGAACTTCAACAGCGGGATTTATTTTTGAGACCAGAAACTTGGATTTAGTACAATTTCTGGGAGTGTGCTATGATCGTACTTCAGACAGGCCAGAATAGGAATCTAAGAAGTCAGGTCAGGGAAGGAGCAGGAGTTTTAGAGGGAATCTTGGAGCCACTGAGACTTCCAGGAGGGGTCAGGGGACATCGATAGGATCCAGGACCTTTGGGATTTGGGGGCAGGAAGTTTTTAGGGCACTTTCTGCAATGGAATATGGAGAAATTTCATGGCAAAGGGGCACATTGAAGCCAAAAGCAACAGAAAAGGAAGGAAAGAAAACATTGATGAGGCATTTACTATGTACCTGGGATTTGTCTAATGCTTATCATATGTCAGCAGTGCATATCAACTATATCTTTTTAAATTTTTTTCAGTGTTCCAAGATTCATTGTTTATGCACCACACCCAGTGCTCCATGCAATCCGTGCCCTCCTTAATACCTACCACTAGGCTCACCCAACTCCCCACCCTCTCCCCTCCAAAACTCTGTCTCTCAGAGTCCACACAGTTTCTCATGCTTCATTACCCGCTCCGATTCCCCCAACTCCTCCTCTCCTTCTCCCAATTGCCCACATGTTATTCCTTCTGCTCCACAGATAATCGACTCTGCTTGACGTACTTCACTCAGCAGAATCTCCTCCAGTCCCGTCCATGTTGCTACAAAAGTTGGGTATTCGTCCTTTCTGATGGAGGCATCATACTCCATAGTGTATATGGACCATATCCTCTTTACCCATTCGTCCACTGAAGGGCATCTTGGCTCTTTCCACAGTTTAGTGACTGTGGCCATTGCTGCTATGAACATTGGGGTACAAATGGCCCTTCTTTTCACATCTGTATCTTTGGGGCAAATACCCAGTAGTGCAATTGCAGGGTCATAGGGTAGCTCTATTTTTAATTTCCTTAAGATATATCAATTATATCTTGCAACAGTTCTACGAAACTATTGTAATGTCTCCCTTCTGTAAGTGGCAAAACTAAGGCCTGGAAAGTGAAGCCACTTGCTCAGAGGCACAAACTAACAAGTGGCCAAGCTGAGTTTTAATCCTTAGTCTTCTGACTCCATATCCAGAGCCCTGAGAAGGAGATTGTGGCTGCTGTTATGCCCGAGTTTTCGCGTCCGAGAGACCACCAAGGAGCCAAGCACTGATGCAATCACATGAGGGTTTATTCAGCAAGCTTAAGCTTGGGCCCAAGTATACTCAACACAGTGGAGTAGGGACTTGGACCCCGAACCAGGTTACAGTCAGAATTTTTAAAGGCAGAGTCGGGGTGGACTCGGCGGAGGGTGAGGACAAAGGGGGTTATGGATGATGTGAGTTTCTAAGGAATTTTGGAAGCAAGGTCTCCAGGACCTTGAGGGGCTAGCTGTTGTCTGGGGAAAAGGTTATTCATTACCAATAATAAAAATCTTCTTGTGAGACCCTTTAGATGTGTATCAGTGGGTCATATGCTTGGGAATGATCGCTGACACTCTCTTGGAGGTTTACAGATAAAGTTTCACATTTCTCCTATCAAGTGTCCTTGTTAGTGAGATTTAGGTTTAGAAGAAATTTAACTTTATTTACATTTCCTTCTGCCTCAGCCTCCTTCAGTTTTATGGTGGGGAAGGCGACATTAGGGCTTAAGGAACTGAGTTGTCTCTTGAAATTGGGCTATTGAGAAGATAGCTTCTTTTTTTTTTTTAAGATTTTTATTTATTTATCTGAGAGACAGCGAGAGAGAGCATGAGAGGCGAGAAGGTCAGAGGAAGAAGCAGACACCCCTGTGGAGCTGGGAGCCGGATGCGGGACTCAATCCCGGGACTCCGGGACTGTGACCCGAGCCAAAGGCGGTTGCTCAACCAACTGAGCCACCCAGGAGCCCGAGAAGATAGCTTCTTTGTTGTAAATCACTAGGACACTTGTAAACTGAGTGAGACTCCTGCCTTGCAGGATTGTGATCTCTGCAAGTTAACTATTTGTTTTTCTTTTAGGGCAGCCAGGGGTGCCTGAGGGATGTCACACATACTACCAAGGGGAGAGGAGCGGGTGGAGAGGGGGTGTAAGGTGCCAGCTTTTGCTTTGCCAAGATGGCTGTACTTAGGTCAGGGCTAGACTCGAGGTGGGTACAGCCTTGTTTTTCTTGGCCTCCACAGCTGCCAAGCCAGCAGGTGACAAGACTTTAGTCATATTTTAGCAAGAGGCCTATGCTATGCACACTTGTTAAATGTCTGCTGCTGAATAAATGCAAAGCTTTCCTGCCTTTTGTGTAGTTTCTGGATTCTACACATCGTTCTCTGTCTGCTTCGTCTCCTTTCGGAGAGCATTGGTCCAGCTGCTCTTCTCCCCTGCTGTGATCCCCGTGTGCTCCATGTAGCTGAGAAGGAAGGGTCTTTCTCCTGTTGTCCAGGCTGTGCAGCACTAACACCCTTGGTAACTCTCTACTAGCAAAGCTGGGCAATGGAGGAAAGGGGAAAGGGAAGAAATGGAGAGTCTACTTACCTATCCCCGCCCCCGACTCCAGATCCCTTTCTCAGACATGGGTAGGGGTGGGGAGAAGGCTCCAGAGAAACAAATCATTCTGTGTCAGTGTCCTCATTTGTTAAATGAAAAATACAGTTTTCTTTTTTATTTTTTAAAGATCATGTTAATTAATTAATTGATTAAGTTTTTACTTATTTATTTGAGAAACAGACTGTGTACACACACACACACAAGCAGCAGGGGAGGAGCAAAGCGGGAGAGAGAATCTTTTGTTTTTTGTTTTTTTTTTGGTGTTCCAAGTGTCATTGTTTATGCACCACACCCAGTGCTCCATGCAATCCGTGCCCTCCTTAATCCCCACCACCAGGCTCACCCAACCCCCCTCCTCCTCCCCTCCAGAACTCTTAGTTTGTTTCTGAGTCCACAGTCTGTCATGGTTCATCACCCCTCTGATTTCTCCCAGTTCACTTTTCCTTTCCTTCTCCTAAGGTCCTCCGTGTTATTCCTTATGTTCCACAAGTAGGTGAAACCATATGATAACTGACTCTCTCTGCTTGACTTTTTTTCACTCAGCAGAATCTCCTCCAGTCCTCTCCATGTTGAAACAAATGTTGGGTATTCATCCTTTCTGATAGCTGTGTAATATTCCATTGTATATATGGACCACATCTATCCATTTGTCTGTTGAAGGGCATCTGGCTCTTTCCACAGTTTGGCAATTGTGGCCATTGCTGCTATGAACATTGGGGTACAGATGGCCCTTATTTTCACTACATCTGTATCTTTGGGGTAAATACCCAGTAGTGCAATTGCAGGGTCATAGGGAAGCTCTATTTTTAATTTTGTGAGGAATCTCCACACTGTTTTCCAAAGTGACTGCACCAACTTGCATTCCCACCAACAGTGTAAGAGGGTTCCCCTTTCTCCACATCTTCTCCAACACTTGTTGCTGACTGTCTTGTTAATTTTGGCCATTCTAACTGGTATAAGGTGGTAACTCAATGTGGTTTTGATTTGAATTTCCCTGGTAGCTAATGATGATGGACCATTTTTTCATGTGTCTGTTGGCCATTTGTCTCAATGGGTAGGTTGTGAGTTTTTCCCCATTGAGAATGATATTCACTCTGTGTTTTTCACAGATAGATTTTATGAATTTAAGGAATATTCCCTTTATCCCTATACTTTGAAGAGTTTTAATCAGGAGCGGCTGCTGTATCCTGTCAAATGCTTTTTCTGCATCAGTTGAGAGGACCATGTGGTTCTTCTCTCTTCTCTTATTGATTTGTTCTGTCACATTGGTTGATTTGTGAATGTTGAACCACCCTTGCATCCCAAGGATAAATCCCACCTGGTCATGGTGGGTAATCTTTATAATGTACTGTTGGAGCCTATTAGCTAGGAATTTGTTGAGAATCTTGGCATCCATATTCTTCAGGGATATTGCTCTGAAATTGTTCTTTTTTATGGGGTCTCTGCCTAGATCAGGGTAATTCTAGCTTCATAGAAAGAGTCTTGAAGTTTTCCTTCTATTTTTTGAAATAGCTTTGGGAGAATAGCCATTATTTCTTCGTTGAATGTTTGATAGAGTTCCCCAGGGAATCCATCAGGTCCTGGGCACTTGTTTTGGGGGAGGTTTTTGATCACTGCTTCAATCTCATTACTAGAGATTGGTCTATTCAGGTTGTCAATTTCTTCCTGTTTCAGTCTTGGAAGTTTATAGGATTCCAGGAATGCATCCATTTCTTCTAGGTTGCTTAACTTATCGGCATGTGACTGTTGATAATAATTTCAGATGATTGTTTCTATTTTCTTGGTGTGAGTCGTGATCTCTCCCCTTTCATTCATCATTTTATTAATTTGAGTCCTCTCTTTTCTTTTGGATTAGTTTGGCCAGTGGTTTATCTTACTGACTCAAAGAACCAGCTTCTAGTTTCGTTGACGTGTTCTACTATATCTCTACTTTCTAACTCTTTGATCTTGCTCTCATCTTGATTATTTCCCTTCTTGTGCATGGGGTTGGCTTAATTTGTTGTTGATTTTCCAGTTCTTTAAGGTGTAAAGAGAGTTGGTGTATTCAGGATTTTTCAGGTTTTTTTGAGTGAGGCTTGGATGGCTATGTTTTTCCCCCTTAGGACCACCTTTGCCATATCCCATAGGTTTTAGACTGATGTGTCTTCATTCTCATTTCATGAATTAAGTTCTTCTTGGATTTCCTGGTTGATCCAAACATTCTTGAGCAGGATGGTCTTTAGCTTCCAAGTGTTTGAATTCCTTCCAAACTTTTTCTTGTGGTTGAGTTCCACTTTAAAAGCATTGTGGTCTGATGGGCGCCTGGGTGGCTCAGTGGTTTAAGCCTCTGCCTTCAGCTCAGGTCATGATCTCAGGGTCCTGGGATCAAGCCCCACATCGGGCTCTCTGCTCGACGGGGAGCCTGCTTCCCCCTCTCTCTCTGCCTGCCTTCTGCCTACTTGTGAACTCTCTCTGTCTATCAAATAAATAGATAAAAATCTTTAAAAAAAAAAAAAGCATTGCGATCTGAGAATATGCAGGGATTAGTGTCAGTCTTTTGGTACTGGTTGAGCCCCTTTTATGACCCAGTATGTGGTCTATTCTGGAGAAAGTTCCATGTGTGCTTGAAAAGAATGAGTATTCTGTTGTTTCTGGGTGGAATGTTCTGTGTATATTTATGAGGTCCATCTGGTCCAATGTGTCCTTCAGAGCTCTTGTTTCTGTGTTGATTTTCTGCTTGGGAGATCTCTCTGTTGCTGAGAGTGGCATGTTATGGTCCCCTACAATCAGTTTATTCTTATCAAGATGAGTCTTTATTTTGATTAACAGTTAGCTTATGTAGTTGGCACCTCCCATGTTGGGGACATAAGTATTTATAATCTTCTTGATGGATAGACCCTTTAAGAATGATGTAGTGTCCTTCTGTACCTCTGACTACAGTCTTCAGCTTAAAATCTAATTTATCTGATACGAGAATCACTATCCCATCTTTCTTTTGAGGCCCACTGGCATGAAAGATGGTTCTCTATCCCTTCACTTTCAGTCTGGATGTATCTTTAGGTTCAAAATGCATCTCTTGTAGGCAGCATATGGACGGGTCCTGTCATTTCATCCCATCTGCAACCCTGTGCCATTTTGTGGGAGCATTTAGGCCATTCAAGTTGAGAGTGATTATTGAAAGATACATTTTTACTGACACCATGTTGCCTGTGAAGTCCTTGTTTCTATAGATTGTCTCTGTGAATTTCTGTTCTATGTCATTCTTGTGTTCTTTCTTCTTTTATAAAACCTCCCTTAGTATTTCTTGTAGTGCCAGCTTGATGGTCACATACTCCTTTAAACCTTGTTCTTCTCGGAAGCTCTTTATCTGTCCATCTATTCTGAATGTCAGCCTTGCTGGATAAAGTATTCATGGCCTCATGTTCTTCCCATTTAGTGCCCTGAATATCTCTTGCCCGCCCTGTCTGGCTTGCCAGGTTTCTGTAGACAGGTCTTAACATTATTCTGATGGTTCTCCTTCTGTACATAAGGAATATCTCCCCCACCCCCCGCCAGCTGCCCTTAAGACATCTTCTCTGAATATGTATTTCATGTATTTCACATGTATCTCATGTGTTTCACAATAATGTACCTGGAGGTCTTTCTACCTTTGTTGATCTTGAGGGGGTGTCCCCTCTGCCTCTAGGACACAAACACTTGTTCCATTCCCCTGATGAGCTTTTCTTGAGCTGTGGCCCAATCTCTTCAGTGTCCCTTTATGAACTGCTGAGGGCTACAGGCTCCTGAAAGCAAACTTCTTCCCCATTAAATTGTTTAACCTTTTTTTGGAAAGATCACACTCAGCTGCTCACGTGGGCCATCCTTAGTGCTGCTTCTACACTCTGTTCCATTAGGCAAGATATTGCAGAGACACAGAACCAATAGGATATACATATGTATTGTAAGGATTGACTCACATGATTCTGGTGGCTGAGAAGTACCAAGATCTGCAGTCAGCAAGGAGAGAACTAGGAGAAGCAATGGTGTGGTTCTAGTTCAAAAGCCAGCAGTCCCAAGACCCAGGATGCATCCTGGTTTCAGCTGAAGTCTGTGGGCAAGGAAAGATAAGGCAGTCAAGAAGGAGGAATTCTACTCATGGGACGATTCGTCTTTTTGTTCTACTCGGGCTTTCAGCTGATTGAATGAAGCCCACCTATATTGGGGCCGGCAATGTTTTACTTAGTGTACCCACTCAATGTTTTACTTAGTGTACCCACTCAATGTTTTACTTTGTGTACCCACTCAATGTTTTACTTCGTGTACCCACTCAATGTTTTACTTAGTGTACCCACTCAATGTTTTACTTCGTGTACCCACTCAATGTTTTACTTAGTGTACCCACTCAATGTTTTACTTAGTGTACCCACTCAATGTTTTACTTAGTGTACCCACTCAAATCTGAATTTCATCCAAAACTCCCTCATAGACACACCAGAATAATGTGTGATTAACTGTCTGGGCAACCCATGGCCCAGTCAAGTTACACGTAAAATTAACCATCCTATATCTTTGCCCTCCTTCTTTTTACCTCTTATGCCCTGAAGACCTTTCCATTCTTCTGATCAATATCCATATCCCACCCACTCCATGATGTCACATGTAATTTTGAAGGATTCTTCACTGGTTATTTGTGGCAATCTATCTGCAAGATTCTAAATTTCTAGATGAGGATGACAAGGATTTTATTTATTAAAACAAGAGATATAGGAATCTGTTTTATTTTCTGTCTCTTCCTTAATGGCACATAAGTGGACACTCAGTAAATACTGTTTTCTGATAACTTCGATCCCAGGAAAGCAGCTAGGGAGGGTGAGTGTTAGTAAGCTTGGGATGGACAAGGGGATCTCAGGCCTTCCCTTAACCCTCTGCATGTCCTCACCCTGGGGCTTTGGACTAAGGCAGAAGAGCAAGAGCTGCTTTGCTTCTTCACTCTTGCTGGGTGAGAAGGGCTGGACCTGAGAGGTTCCCTTTAAGGTCACAGTCATCCTGGCATACCCAGGAGATTTGCCTGTTTCCAAACCCTAGGGCAGACTTTCTCAACTTCAGCACTATTAGTATTGAGGCCAAAAGACACTTCTTTGATGTGAGGGACTGCCCTGTGTATTGTAAGATGTTTAGCGATGTCCTTAGCCTTGATCTGTTAGATGCCAGGTAGTACCTGCACCCCAAGTTGGGACAATTAGAAATGTCTCCAGATATTGGCAAATGCACCCTGGGGAACAGAAGCATTTGAGAACCACTGATTCTGGGTTTGGTTTTGTTTTTTTTTTTTTTTACAAAGGAGAGTCACCTATGTGATCACATCTGTGAATCAGGAAGGAACTTGTTCTATTATCTATTTTACTCAGCTGGTCAAGTGGCAGGAAAAGAAAGAACTCGTATCTTCTAACTTTCAGACTACAGCTCTTTCTCTTATATCTCTCCAATGGCTCAGTAAAAAGACCACTAGGAATGAAGGATTAGAAGAGAGAGTGGATTGACCCCACCCTGAAGGAGATATCAGTTTTGAGCTGAAGAATGAAAATCCTTATTGAATTACAAGTCTTGATGAAGGGATATCAGTAGCTACATTGCTATTTTCAGACTCTGCTTCTTAATTGTATTTGGTGACCTTTCAGTTTGCCCTTTTGAAAGGGAAGACATTTAGATTTCCTTTCTTAGTGGCTAGTCTTATTTTGACTGCTAATATCTCCAAAACTTCCAAACCTTTGAAGGGGAGAGTTAAGGTCCTAATAAAACTTGTTCACTTCCTCTTGAAGATGCGTCACTGTGATAACCTTGTGTGTGCGGCCTTGACGGTGGTGGTTTCCAAGAAAACCAAAATACAATACTGCCCTTCAAAACAAAAGTTTGCACCAATTGTTACTGAGACTAGATCAGAAAACTAGAAGTACTAAAAATAAGCATCTGAAAGGCACACAGTTTCTGAGACTATATTAATTATTTTGCTGTGTTTTAAAAAAAGAAAATGTAGTGTCTTTTTAAATTGGCATATAAAACTAAAGACCTAAAGTTTGCTAAGTATGGGTACACTTGAACTTAAGATTTTAATTACATTCTTCACCTTTGAAATATAATTCAACTATGCTTAGGTATCTAAGACTTTAAGTTCATTGTATTGGAAGCATGTTATAATCAGTGATAATCATTATTATTCAGTGAGAGCTTACTTTTTGCTGCCATTGTTCCAAGATTCAGTTTTATAGGGAGGCAGTGTGTGTTAAAATGCCTTGGCCTATTCTAGACGTTTGACCTTAAGTAAATTATGCAGCCTCTTTGAGTCTAGGCTTCCTTCTTTGTAAAATGAGGCAATAATATCAACTCCTGTATTTGGATCAACGATATCAACTTTTGTGCAGACTAAATGAAAAAAAAGTGCAAAAGCTTAATTAATATTAAATTAGTATTTAATGTTGATAATTATTAACATTGCATAAAATTACATACTATGCTATTGATAGTGTTAATTATTAATATTACATAGAAACATTGATATGAAGTAAAAATCATGTGAAAGAAGAATTAGCACTAGTATTAATTATTATAATTAATAATTTTGTGTATGCTGAGTTAGTTCTAAACAGTTAAGAACATTTTTTTTTTTTAAAGATTTTATTTATTTGAGGGGTGCTTGGGTGGCTCAGTGGGTTAAAAGCCTCTGCCTTTGGCTTGGGTCATGATCCCAGGGTCCTGGGATCGGTTCCCGCATTGGGTGCTCTGCTCAGCAGGGAGCCTGCCTCCTCCTCTCTCTCTGCCTGCTTGTGATCTCGGTCTGTCAAATAAATAAAGTCTTTAAAAAATAGATTTTATTTCTTTGAGAGTGAGAGTGTATGAGTGGGGGAAGGGCAGAGGAAGAGAGAAAAACAGACTCTCTGCCGAGCAGGGAACCCAGTGTGGGACTCCACTGCAAGACCCTGGGATCATAACCTGAGCCAAAGTTATGAACATTCCTGATCAACAAGGTGGGTTGGTGTTTTGGGGTTTCCAGAGTTTTCTCCAAGTTTGGTTTATTTATTTTTTGTATTTTTATTTTGAAATTGCTAGTGTTCCTCATTTAGGAAAGTTCCTAAATGAACTTCTTGGACAGGGGCCAATCTAGATATGCAGTAAGTGTCATTAAAAAGATGGTAAATGGAATTTGCATCACTGGTTACACTTATTTTGGGAAAGTGATCTGGATTGCATGTGATGATGGCATTTTTGAGCAAGTGCACAACTAAATTTTAAGTCTGGGATAAATAAAATGTTCCTATCTGCTTGCTTTCTCTTCCCTCCCTCCTCTTTCTTCCTTCCTTCCTTCCTTCCCTCTTCCTTTCCTTTCCTTTCTTTCTCCCTCTCTCCTTACTTCTTTCTTTCTTTCTTGACTCAAATGTCTCATGGTCAAACATATGTTTCCATTTTGAAATACCTTTTTTTTTTTTTAAGATTTTATTTGACAGAGAGAAACACGGTGAGAGAGGGAACACGAGTGGGGTAGGGAGAAGCAGGCCTCCTGCTGAGCAGGGAGCCTGATGCCAGGACTCTGGGATCATAACCTGAGAGGAAGACAGACACTTAACAACTGGGCCACCCAGGCACCCTTTGAAATTTCTTAGTAGTAACACAGAATGCTCTTTCCAGACAACAGGTCCTAGGGTACTGCCTGGCATTGTTCTCAATACTTGCTTCTTGAACTGAACAAGTTGCTTAGATTATATTAAATTTGTTACAACTGTGAAGATTATTTTTCAGTTGCATTATGAAGGGGAAAAAAAAATCCCTCAAAGTCCTACTATGATAGAGTTTCATTTAACCTGTATCATGTTATGATTTTTTTTTTTTTGCATTTTGTACTTTGTTATGATATCTTCCTTTATTTTCATTCTGCTTTTCAAAAATGTTACAGCATAGGCATTTGTATTTTTTTCAAGCATAATTTTAGGATGCATAATAGTTAATTGTTTACCTATTATAGCTGAATCTAAAACACAAATGGAAATGCAAAAAATGCAAAGAAAAGTTGACAAGCTTGAACAAAGATTAGATTTGAGGGACTTTAATTGCTAGATATTGAGACTTATTAATAACTCTATAGTAACTAAAAAAATAACAAGTAGATATATGGAAACAGATCCTCATATAGTTATCTGATTTAGGAAAAGTGCTACTACAGTGACATGAAGAAATGATGATTTTTTGCATAAATGGTCCTGGAGCCATTAAACACGCAATTTTAAAAAAAAGCAACTTGACCCTCTACATCATGTTCTGTTTATCTATTATTGCATAATAAATACCCCAAACTGTGGTGGCTTAAACCAACAGTCATTTTACTATATCTCAATTCTGTGTGCCAGGAGTTCAGGTGGGATTCATTTGGGTAATTCTTCTGCTCTGTGTGGTGTTGATTCATCTGATGGATGGATGGTGGTGGTCTGGAGAGTCCATGGTGATTTTACTTACCTGTCTGATCCCTTAGTGGGAATGGTTGGAAATCTATGCTCAGCTGGCACTATTAATTAAAACATGTATTTGTCATCTCCAGCATGGTGGTCTCAAATAGTTGGGCCTATAACATGGCAACTCAAAGTTTCCTGAATGTTCCATGAGGCCAAGATGAAAGCTATAAGGCTTTTTCATGGCTAGCCTTGGAAGTCTCAGAATGACATGTATGCCACATTTTATTGGTTATGCAAGTCACTAAGGCTAGCCCAGATTCACAGGGGTGGCATTTAGACTTGGCCTCTCAAGGAGTTCAGCAAAGAATTTGGGCCATTTTAATCATTCTAGATGGATCATAGACCTGGAGGAGAAATATGAAACAAGGCTTTTAGAAAAAGACATGGAAGAAAAATCTTCATGATCTTAGGAATAGAATTAAAATACAAACTACATATAATGTATCCAGAGTATAATAGAACTGTTCAATCAATAAGACAGCTAATTCCATAAAAAAATTAGTTAAAAGTGAATACTACACAAAAAGGATATATAAATGGCCAATAAGAATATGAAAATGTTCTCAACTTCATTAATTATCAGGTAAATGCAAATTGAAATCACAAATCCAGGGATGCCTGGGTGGCTCAGTGGGTTAAGTGTCTGACTTGATTTCAGCTTGGGTCAATATCTCAGGGTTATGGGATCAAGGCCAGTGTGGGGCTCCACACTCAGTGGGGAGTCTGCCTGAAATTTTCTCCTCCTTCTCCTGCCCTCCCCGACTCTCTGTCAAATAAATAAATAAATCTTAAAAACAAAACAAAGAACCACAAACCCACCTACCAGAATGACTAAAATGAAAAGGATTGACAATTCTAAGTGTTAGCAAAGATGTGGAGCAGTTAGAATTCTAATACACTGCTGACGGAATTGTCACTTGATACATCTGCTTTTAAAAAATGAACATATGGGGGCACCTGGGTGGCTCAGTGGGTTAAGCCGCTGCCTTCGGCTCAGGTCATGATCTCAGAGTCCTGGGATTGAGTCCCGCATCGGGCTCTCTGCTCAGCGGAGAGCCTGCTTCCCTCTCTCTCTCTCTGCCTGCCTCTCCATCTACTTGTGATTTCTCTGTCAAATAAATAAATAAAATCTTAAAAAAAAATGAACATATGGATATCCCATGACCTAGAAAATCCACTCCTAGAGCTATAATAAATATATGAATAATAATAAATGCAGGGGTGCCTGGTGACTCAGTCAATTAAGTGTCTGACTCTTGACCTCAGCTAAAGTCTTGACCTTAGGGTTGTGAATTCAAACCCTGTGTTGGGCTCCATATCGGGCATGGAGCCTACTTAAAAATGAAATACATATGCTCACCCCAAAAGTGAACAATGTTCATAGTTTATGAGGTGTACTAAAAATGATCTCAGATTGGGAAAACAACCCAGATGTCCTTCAACAGTAGAATGACAAATTAATTGTATATTAATATACTTTTTATTATAATACTAATTAAAGTGGAACAAATTATAAATACTATATGACAAGGTAGATGAACATTATAGATGTAATCACGAGCAAAAGAAGCTAGGAACAAAAAGGGATATACTGTAAAATGCCATTATATGAAGCTCAATAAAGGCAAAATTAAATGGTAATAAGTCAGAATAGTGATACTGTTTGGAGGTATATTGACTGGGAGGGAAACGTATGAGGTGGTAAATTATTCTATATTGTGATCTGTTGGTGAGTACTCATATGTTGAACTATGCAATTAACATTTGTGCCCTTTTCTGTACATACATTATAACAAAAGATAAAGTTCAAGTAAAAGCAATGCTTAACTTAAATAAAGCAAGACTCTGGGCAAGATGGCAGAGAAGTAGGAGACCCTGTTTCAACTGGTCTCCTGAATTGAGCTAAAATATCTACCAGAACCCTCAACACCCATAAAATCAGCCTGAAATGTCAGATTATCCACTTTTGGATCTCTGCAGGGGCAGAAGATCATCGTGGAGAGGTAAAGCAGAGTGGGAGCCCTTGGACTGCTATCAGAGGGTAAACAGAAGGGGGAGGGAGCCACCAGAAATGACCCACTGCAAAGTAACACCCCAATACAAAGTGCCCTATGCTTGGGGACCGGCATTAACTTGGAGTCTGGTTAAAAGAACACAAAAAGAACAAAGGATTTTAAGGAGGAATTGGTGGAATTGGGCAGCCACAGGCATGGACCAAAGCACATGGTCCCAGGGTGGTCATGCTGGGGCTCACCCATGTCACCATGTCTGAGAGAGCCCAGTGGGGCCTCCAGTCAGTGGTCCCTGAGCCCACAGCTTTCTGCTGCTTGCGTCACCACTGGGGCTGCACACACCCCCGCCGCACCCCAGAAAGCTCAGCACGGTCTCCTGCTGGAGGTCCCTGGATCCACAGCATTCCGTGACCTGCGCCGCAGCCCATTCTGACCGCACCCAGCATGGGAATGGACTTTAGACAGCAGTCCTGGCAGCGGCAACCACTGGAATTTGGCTCGCCCAGACCAATATCACTCGCAGCTTTAGAGGCATGGGGGTGCAGAAACAAGCAGGGGCCTCGCGTGACCACTGAGATGGTGGCTGGGAGTGCACAGCCCTTGTGGGAGGTGCAGTGTTCAGCAGAGATTGCAGAGGAGGGAGTCTCTGTGTGTTCTCTGGACCACCTAGAGGGGAGCAGATGGAGGCTTCTTTCTGAGGCAGAAGTCTGGGTGCAGAGAGTTTACTTGGCACTAATTCTCTGAAAAGCCGCAAAAAGCTGCCAAAGAACAAAAATCGCCAGAAAACAGGTCTGAAAAACCAGTTTCCACACAGCCTAGCCACACAAGCCTGGCCTTGACAGGGGGCAGGGTGACTCAGCCCAAGCAAGACTGACTGAAAAACAACGCGGGAGGCCACTGCCCCAGAAGACAAGCCAAAAGAACAAGAGGATAATAACCACAGGGTCCCCATAAAACTAAAACCCCAATATCAGGAAAAAACAATATACTAAGGCCCTGGTATTACCCCAAACCCTGTATATTTCACAGATACAACTCTTTTCTTTTTAAGAATTTTTTCATGATTCTTCTTTCTTTAACCTACTTACCATTAAAATTAGATGCTTAATACAACATATTACATAATAACTTTTTAACTTGAACTTTTTCATACATATATCTATGTTTTATTCTTTTCTTTTTTTTTATACATCTATAGATATAAACTTCAAGGTAATCCTTTCCCCCTCTTCAATACTACCACTATATATAAAATATATAAACCAGTTTTAATTTTCCTATATCTCTGGAAAGTGAATCCTTCACTGAAGATAATAAGATGTACCCAGGAAGAACTGAAATAAACTTCCTTGCCCACATTGGAGGTTTATAACCACCTTCCCATCTTAGCCTTCTGTTATTGTTTCTGTGTTTTGGTTTTGTTTTTGTACTATATAAATTTTATTCTTGGGGTTCATTTTGGCTGGGATTTTTTCTTTTTTTCCACCAAAACTTATGGGATACAGCAAAGGCGGTCCTAAGGGGGAAAAACATAGCCATCCAAGCCTCACTCAAAAAAACCCTGAAAAATCCTGAATACACCAACTCTCTTTACACCTTAAAGAACTGGAAAATCAACAACAAATTAAGCCAACCCCATGCACAAGCAGGGAAATAATCAAGATGAGAGCAAGATCAAAGAGTTAGAAAGTAGAGATATAGTAGAACACATCAACGAAACTAGAAGCTGGTTCTTTGAATCAGTAAGACAGATAAATCACTGGCCAAACTAATCCAAAAGAAAAGAGGGGACTCAAATTAATAAAATGATGAATGAAAGGGGAGAGATCACGACTCACACCAAGAAAATAGAAACAATCATCTGAAATTATTATCAACAGTCACATGCCGATAAGTTAAGCAACCTAGAAGAAATGGATGCATTCCTGGAATCCTATAAACTTCCAAGACTGAAACAGGAAGAAATTGACAACCTGAATAGACCAATCTCTAGTAATGAGATTGAAGCAGTGATTCAAAACCTCCCCAAAAACAAGTGCCCAGGACCTGATGGATTCCCTGGGGAACTCTACCAAACATTCAACGAAGAAATAATAGCTATTCCCCTGAAGCTGTTTCAAAAAATAGAAACGGGAGGAAAACTTCAAGACTCTTTCTATGAAGCTAGAATTACCCTGATCTAGGCAGAGACCCCATCAAAAAGGACAATTTCAGAGCAATATCCCTGAAGAATATGGATGCCAAGATTCTCAACAAATTCCTAGCTAATAGGCTCCAACAGTACATTAAAAAGATTACCCACCATGACCAGGTGGGATTTATCCCTGGGATATAAGGGTGGTTCAACATTCACAAATCAATCAATGTGACAGAACAAATCAATAAGAGAAGAGAGAAGAACCACATGGTCCTCTCAACTGATGCAGAAAAAGCATTTGACAAGATACAACAGCCGCTCCTGATTAAAACTCTTCAAAGTATAGGGATGGAACATTCCTCAACTTCATAAAATATATCTATGAAGAACACAAAGCAAATATCATTCTCAATGAGAAAAAGCTAACAGCCTTCCCTTTGAGATCAGGAACACAATAAGGATGATCACTCTCACCACTGTTCAACATAGTACTAGAAGTCCTAGCAACAGCAATCAGAAAACAACAAGAAATAAAAGGTATTCAGATTGGCAAAGAAGAAGTCAAACTCTCTCTCTTCACAGATGGCATGATAGTTTATGGAAAACCCAAAAGACTCTACTACCAAACTACTAGAACTCATACAGCAATTCAGTAATGTGATAAGATACAAAATGAATGCACAGAAATCTGTTGCTTTCCTATACACTAACAATGAAAATATAGAAAGGGAAATTAGAGAATCGATTCCATTTACTATGGCACCAAGAACCATAAGATACCTTGCAGTAAACCTAACCAAAGAGGTAAAGGATCTGTACTTGAGGAACTACAGAACACTCATGAAAGAAATTGAAGACACAAAAAGATGGAAGAGCATTCCATGCTCATGGATCTGAAGAATAAACATTGTTAAAATGCCCATACTGCCCAGAGCAATCTATACTTTCAGTGCCATCCCAGTCAAAATTCCACTGGCATTTTTCAAAGTGCTGGTACAAACAATCCTAAAATTTGTATGGAACCAGAAAAGATCCTGAATTGCCAAGGAAATGTTGAAAAAGAAAAAAATCTGGGGGCATCACGTTGCCTGATTTCAAGCTCTATTACAAAGCTGTAATCACTAACACAGCATGGTACTGGCACCAAAGGAGACACGTAGTTCAAGGGAACAGAATAGAAAACCCAGATATGGATCCTCAACTCTATGGTCAACTAGTCTTCGACAAAGCAGGAAAAAATATCCAGTGGAAAAAAGCCTCTTCAATAAATGGTGCTAGGAAAATTGGACAGCTAAGTATAGAAGCATGAAAGTTGACCATTCTCTTACACCTTACACAAAAATAGACTCAAAATGAACGAAAGATCTCCACGTGAGGCAGGAATCTATCAAAATCCTAGAGGAGAACATGGACAGTAACTCCTTCAACATTGGCTACAGCAACTTCTTTCAAGACACGTCTCCAAAGTCAAAGGAAACAAAAGCAAAAATGAACTTTTGGGACTTGATCAAGAACAAAAGCTTCTGCACAGCAAAGAAAACAGTCAACAAAACAAAGAGGCAAACCACAGAATTGGAGAATATATTCGCAAATGACAGTACAAAGGGCTGATATCCAAGGTCTATAAAGAACTCCTCAAACCCAACACCTAGAAAACAGATACTCATGTCAAAAAATGAGCAGAAGACATGAACAGATACTTCTTCAAAGAGGACATACAAATGGCTAACAAATACATGAAAAAATGTTCCATTACCATTAGCCACCAGGGAAATTCAAATTAAAACCACATTGAGATACCACCTTATACCAGTTAGAATGGCCAAAATTAACAGGACAGGAAACAACAAGTGTTGGAGAGGATGTGGAGAAAGGGGAACCCACTTAGACTGTTGGTGGGAATACAAGTTGGTGCAGCCACTTTCGAAAACACTGTGGAGAGTGCTCAAAAAAATTAAAAAAAGAGCTACCCTACAACCCTGCAATTGCACTACTGGGTATTTACCTCAAAGTTACAGGTGTAGTGAAAAGAAGGGCCACCTGTACTCCAATGTTCATAGCAGCAATGGCCACATTCACTAAACTGTGGAAAGAGCCAGGATGCCCTTCAACAGACGAATGGATAAAGAAGATGTGGTCCATATATACAACGAAGTATTATGCCTCCATCAGAAAGGATGAATACCCAACTTTTGTATCAACATGGATGGGACTGGAGGAGATTATGCTGAGTGAAATAAGTCAAGCAGAGAGAGTCAATTATCATATGGTTCCACTTGTGGAGCATAAAGAATAACATGGAGGACATTAGGAGAAGGAAAGGAAAAGTGAATTTGGGGAAATCAGTGGGGGAGATGAACATGACAGATTATGGACTCTGAGAAACAAACTGAGCGTTTTGGAGGGTTGGGGGGGTGGAGGCTGGATGAGCCTGGTGGTGAATATTAAGGAGGGCACATGATGCATGGAGCACTGGGTGTGGTGCACAATCCATCAATCTTGGAACACTGAGAAAATAAATAAATAAAACAAGCATGCAAACATGCACTATGCAAATGATTTAAGACACAGGATGTTTCCAGTCCATTTTCATATCTGTCCATAACTGCTGTGATCTAAATATTTGGTCCCTCCAAAACGCATACGTTGAAATCCCACTACCCAAAGTAATGGCATTAAGGAGACGAGATCTTTGGGAGATGGATTAGGTGGCAAGGGCAGAGCCCTCATGAATGACATTGGTTCCCCTATAACAGTGGCCCCAGAGAGCTGGGTTGCCCCTTCTACCATGTGAGAATACAATAGAATTCTGGGATCCAAAAGAAGACCCTCACCTGACCATGCTGCTACTATGATATTGGGTTTCAGTCTTCAGAACTGTGAGCAATGAATTTCTGTTGTTTATAAGTTATCTGGTCTGTTGTATTTTGTTATACCAGCCTTAATCAATAATGACAATTACCATACATATAGAGGCCCATTAACTTGGTATTTTATAAAAATAAACAAGGATTTGTTTGAAAAAAATTTGGTTCATAATATGAAATTTAAGAAATTATGTATATTTAGTACTTTAATGAATAAATATAACAACAACAAAGATCATTCATGAGTTTTGATCTAAACTCATCTCCTTCTCTGGATGTCTGAGAAGAATGATCTTCAGTGTGACTAGGAGAACAGTCTCCAGCCTGGTCTGATCTAATGTGCAGTCTTGTTTTCTTTGCCTGATTTAGATTTGGATTCTGGTCATGCCTTTTCCCCATCATCCATGCATGCTGGAATATTATATAGCCACGATAAAGGATGAGCTCTTTGCCATTTGGGACAAGATGGATGGACCCAGAGGTTATTAGTCTAAGTGAAATAAGTCAGACTGAGAAAAACAAATACTATGTGACTTTCCTCATATGTGAAATCTAAAAAACAAATGAATAAACAAACAAAAAGCAGACTCATACCTAAAATACAGAGAACAAACTGATGGCTGCCAGAGGGAAGGGCGGGACGAAGGGAATGGGTAAAATGAATGAAGGGGAATGGGAGGCACAGGCTTCCAGTTATGGAATGAATAAGTCCTGGGAATAAAAGGCACAGCATAGGGAATGTAGTCAGGGATACTGTAATAGCACTGTATGGTGGCAGATGGTAGCTACAACTGAAATGAACATAGCACATAGTATGGAGTTGTTGAATCACTATGTTAGACACCTGGAAATAATGTAACATTGTGTGTCAACTATACTTAAAATTTTTTAAATAAAAAATAAAACATTGATTATCAAATTAATGACTAATTGTGAGTTAATAAATTATCTTACTAATTATTAAATTTAATGTTGATTTAAAAATCATTCCCTCCACCCTTTCCCCCTGCTTATGCTCTTGCACTGCTTGTGTGCATGGACTCTCTCTCATTCTCTCTCTCTCTCTCAAATAAATAAATAAAATATTTTTTAAAAAGATGGGTTTAGGGCACCTGGGAGGCTCAGTGGGTTAAGCCTTTGGCTCAGGTCATGATCTCAGGGTCCTGGGATCGAGCCCCACATCGGGCTCTCCACTCAGTGGGGACCTGCTTCCCCCCCTCTCTCTGCCTGTCTCTCTGCCTACTTGTGATCTCTGTCTGTCAAATAAATAAATAAAATCTTTAAAAAGTATGCGTTTATTCAGGAATGAAAGAAAACTACAACCTGGAACAAATAAGCTGCAGTATAACCATAGGCAAGTCTGGGGAATGAAGGAGAGGTATGGTTTCTTAAGGAGAAAAGGGGTAAGTTGAGAAGGCTTTTAGGAACCAGAAGGCTGTTGGAGTAAACTGAGAGTTGAAGTGTGGTGGCTTCTCACCAGCTGAGCTGTTGTGGGGAGGGGAGTTGAGAGGGTTGGTGCTGGGTGAGGGGTAGAGTGGGGGATGTGGCAAGCATCTCTTTTTCTGGCTGGAATAGCAGAGTGATGTCCAAGTGCAAGGTTAAATCCATGCAAGGTCAAGTCCAGCTCTTCCTATTGGGTCTGCAATTGACTGTGAGCATAGGGCATGAGAGCTCTCCCTGCTGAAACCCCTGACTTCATTTTTGTGAGGTTTCCCACTACTAATTTTCACGTTCTCATGGGGCTTAAATTCCAGTAGTGCACACCTAGAAGGAAATAAGCTCCATTATAGAAGTACACACAACGGATGTGCTGTGGGAACACAGTAGGAAGTTGGACATCATCAAGTGGTGGGCATGAAGGCTGAGGAAGTAGTGTGGGCAGAGGTAATGACACATAAGCCTGACAGAGCGTGAGCAAGTGTTCTTTGGGTTCAATAGACTGAGAAATGAATCAAAATGAAGAACTCAAGAATGGGAAGAATGATGTAAAACAAAAATCAGTAAGCAGAGAGGCCAATAAATTTTAGAGTTGTTACTAAGTTCATAACACCATGAAAATATAAATAATATTTCCTAGAAGATAAGATACATAAAGTAAGAAAAAATAAAATAATCATCTGGACCAGAAAGCTCAGTCAAAGCTTGTAAGACAGGCAGGGGAGAAGTCAAGATTTCACAAGTGGAAATCATTACTGATTTTTATTTAGAAGTACGGGTTCAAACGTATTTATTATAATTACTATAATGTAAAGATGACAGTGGTGTAAGTAGGATATATGACTAGTTAATCACTAGAAAAGAAGAGAAAGCTGATACAAGTCAGTGCAGCAAAAGATAGGATTATAGAGAAGGGAAATAGCAAAAAGTATGGAAATAGCATATAAGATGACTGTAATCATAACAGGCGTATTGCTTAGAGTAATTAATATGAGTGCTCCAGGGGCACCTGTGTGGCTCAGTCATTAAGCGTCTGCCTCTGGCTCAGGAGGCAGGGTGCCTGCCTCCCAGGGTCCTGGGATCGAGCCCTGCATCGGGCTCCCTGCTCAGCGGGAAGTCTGCTTCCCCGTCTTCCACTCACCCTGCTTGTGTTCCCTCTCTTGCTATATCGCTGTCTCTCTAAAATAAATAAATAAAATCTTAAAGAAAAAAAAAAACCAAAACTTTAATATGAATGCTCCAAATGTCCCCACTATAAAGTCCATTCCTAGATGGACCCCTAAAAGCAAAATCCAAATATTGCTATTGACATACCATAGACTCACCTAAACCTAAATTACCAGACAATTCAGAATAAGGAGAAGAGATTGGCTTCCACACTAGGAAGTGTAGCATGTAATATGTGTATATATGTAATATGTGAAGAGAAAAAATATACTTCCCATGATTAACGAAAATTGACATGTTTTGAAGAGAAGTATTGAGAGTCTGTAAAAAATGTGCTCAATTCTAGGAGAGATTATATAAAGTATTCTTTTAAAAGAAAGAAAAACCCAGAAGAGCTCAAAAGCAGTGGGATAAATTCTTGAAAATCACTCTCGTACCTTCTTAGAAAATGTAAGAGCTGTGATGTAGCACTGATGTATGGGAGATGAAAAAATATACTGTCACAGGTAGTGTGTTCCTGCTTGGGAGAGGTGACATTAGAGGTATATTTATGTGCGATCTGATGGGGGCGCCTGGGTGGCTCAGTCGGGGTAAGTGGCTGCCTTCCGCTCAGGTCATGATCCTGTGGCCCCGGGATCCAGCCCCACGTCGGGGTCCCTGCTCAGTGGGGAGGCTGCTTCTCCCTTTGCCTCTGCCCCTCCCCCTGCTTGTGTTCCCTCTCTCACTCACTTTTTCTCTCAAATAAATAAATCTTAAACACCACCCCCCAACCCCTACACGTGAGATCTGACGTTCCAAAGTAATTCTGAAATGGGCACAGTAGGCACATAGTTGAGAACGACACTGAATTGTCCAATAAATGAGTGAGTTGTTAGTAACTAAAAATGTTAAAAGGTTTTATCTTGTGTTCCTAATGAATTCTTTAGAATCCTTGCATTTTCTGTCAAAATGCTAAGTATTCAAAATATCTGTTTTTAGGAAATCACATAAAAATTGAAGCAAATGATAAACTATAAGGGGAAAAAAAAAGGCCTGCAGATATCGTTAATGTATTGAGATCTCTCATGTAGAGGAAACCACTTTCTCTTCTTCACAGAATCCCTACACAGGCCACCATAATAGAATGTTCAAGTCTGCAGTAGAAAAGGAAGGGAATTTCCACCCTACAATCTGTTCTACTCAAAGCTTCCGAGCGACTGAGAGAGAATTGGGCGCGTGGGGCTACCATTTCCACAGGCTGCCCCTGTGCCGGAGACTGGGGGCTGAAGCTGAGCTAACGTTCAGACCTCGTGCCCTGGAAGAGAGCTGGGTTCACCTGGAGGGAAGAGTGAATTCCAGCAAAGACATTGTGCCCCGGGGGTCTAGATTCCCCCCTCAAAAGTTTACTTCTGTCTATAAAGCTGACCCCCTTACTGGCTGGGGACCTTGTGTATTTCAGCCCCTTTGGGGTTCTTTCCTCCTTTAGATCTGCCTACCCCTGAGCCCCACAAGTATTCTGAGGCTCCTTTTCTTCTGTGACAAGCCTAATGGGGGAGACATTGTCTCCTGAATTAAGAGGCCTATGGTTTATGCATGTAACCGCCAGAGGGACTAGTGTTAAGTCTGATTAATTCAGGAGTGAAGTATTAGGAGGTATTAGCATTTGACCTCTGAATTCCCTAGATTGTCAGGATGAAAGCTGATAATTTGATTTGATTCCTGCGCTTGGAGTCTTTGCTATTTCCCCGTGATTAGATGTAGCCTACGCAATCTCAGCAGGCATAACTACGTCGGTAAGCTTTTGTCCTTAGTCCATCGACAGTGTCTAATTTGACCTGGCATAAAGTAGAGAGTCACTGTATCTCATCTTACTGCTATATTTTTTTTTAAAGATTTTAAAATTTATTTCAGAGAAAGAACGTAAGTGCTCAAGAGTGTATGAGTGGGGGCAGGGGGCAAAGGGAGAGGGAGAGAATGAGACTCCCTGCTGTACAGGGAGCCCGATGGGGGCTCCATCTCGTGACTCTGAGATCATGAGCTGAGCTGAAATAACGAGTTGGCTGCGCAACCTTTACTGAGCCACCCAGGTGCCCCTACTGTTGTGTTTTTAAGGTGAGCAATTTCTCAACATTTTTTTTTTTAACTAGAGAACGAACTGATTTAATAAATAAAACTTTATTTACTTATTTAGTACTCGATGTATGATTGTGTCTGTATGGAAGTCGGCGATGAAACCTCAAACAGAAGCAGGTTGCCTAAAACGGACCCTTGCGAGTGGCAGGTAGTAAGATAGTGTACTCAGACGCAGTGAGGATGCTTCAAGAAAACCATCTGGAGAGTTTTCATGGGCTTCTGACGTTGGACTGGATGGAGGGCCTAGCATCGGACCCACCACCATGGAGTCTGAAGGCGAGAGTCAGTGGCCTGAGCTTCGCGGACTTGCAGCAGAGCGAGCGAGGTGGCTCTGGGGGAGCTTACCACAACTTCTAGCCTCTGGTGTGACAGGGATGCTTGAACTCCCCAGGAACCTGGGAGGCCCCAGGGCCAGAGGGAATCCTACTGGGCTGTTCTCAGTGGGACTCCACAGGAGGCGACTGACCCAGCAGACAGGCGGCTGCGAGAAACCAGCAGCTAAAGAGGAAGCTGTGAGTGGCCAGCTGGAGGCAGCAGAGCCTGCGTCAAAGGAACTGCAGGCAAGAGATTTCCAGTGATGGAAGCTGTCTCTGAAAGAGGCCACAAACCAGTCCAAGAAGACAAGCACGGACATTTAGAAAGTCCCTGAGAGGCTGTCTCTGCCCGAGTAGAACAGTGTTATGAATAAATAATACTTTGATTGACCCTGACTTCCTCTCACTCACCTTATTCCACCCCTGAAAGGTCCCAACACCTCAGCTGTGGAGTGAAGGAGAAGGTAGAAAAAGAGGTTGACAGGAATCTAGTCACTCCTATCTTTACTCGTTATAGGCTTCCAAGCCTGAAATAGGCCAGCACTCCAAGAAGGAAAAAGTTTTAAATTAGATGAGAATAGAATTGTGATTATTATACTTGAATAGATTTTGGGGGGTGGAGGGGTGAGAGAAAATCTTCAAACAGATTCCATGCTGAGCGCGGATCCCAACATAGAGCTCGATCTCATGACCCTGAGATCATGACCTGAGCTGAAATCTAGTCGGAGGCTTAACCGACTGAACCACCCAGGCACCCCTTGAATAGACTTTTTTAATACTGGAAAAAGAGACACTAAATATCACTGACTCTAAGATGCTGTTGATGATAAGGTGCTCCGTTATTTTATATACAACTAAGGGAAAAAAAAACCTTCAATTATGATTATAAGATGACATTAAGACTCAGAGATGAGATGTTAAGATGGAAACATATGCACATTTTAGATAAAATATAGTAGTATTTTACCATTTAAGAGTGATTGGAAAAATTAGGAGATCTGCTTGAGATTTCATTGAGGGGAGAGTAAATGAATGAATTATAGAGAACATCAAAGGAGGCAGTGGTGATAAAAAGTAAAGTTTACTCCTGCTCGTACCCTTCAGTGTACAACTGGTTTAAGAAACTGGTTGAATGATGTAATTTCTCAGCCTGATTACTAGCATAGAAACACACCAGAGACATACATGTCTTCCACAGAAGTCGGGACAGAAAAGAGGATCTGGGTACCTGAAGACTTGTTTTAAGGTTCACATTCTCCAACTTAAATATGTCTAATCCTGCCCCAACAGAACAGAACACAGTCCTTGAATGCTCATGTAGGTGCTAAATTTTCTTGTTTGGAACTAAAATTTGGAATACATGGAAATAATGACTACTTGGCATGTTCTTACAACTTCTGAGGACTAACAGGAAAGAATCAGATCTCATGGCCTCGTGAACACAGTTGGTAATAGGTAGAGGTTCTCAGTGTAACTGAAATATCTTGTGGCCTCCCTGCCTCGCAGATGTCTAGATAAACTAAACCACCCACTTCTACGGTCTGGGAAAGTCTGAAGAACTCCCTTTTGTTTTTGTCAGTTCCTGGAGAACTGTACCTCACAATCCCCTCGGGCTCTGGCTCTCATAGGCATCAATCTGGACTTGAAAGTAGGCCCTGTGACGGTTTTGAAGCATGTCCACAAAGTCCCGGACACTCCCCTTTTTGAGACATGGCACTTGGTGGAGTACAGAAGGACTCCTGGAGGAGGTCGGTCCCCTGAAGTGTGGGACAGACAGACTGCACGACTTACCTCTAATGAAATGCATGGGGCAGATGTCACCTTGAGCAACTTCTGAGACTAGGTCATAAGGCATGTGGCTTCCTCCTTGTCCACTCTCTTGCTCTGGAGGGAGTAGCTTTCATGTCCTGAATCCACTCAAGTAGCCCAAGTAGCCCTCTAGAGAGAGAGAGAGCCATTTAATTAAGCCATCTTGGAAGTGGAGTTTGGTTCTTTGGCCATTTAATAAGGGCAAGGGCCATTTTAGAAGGGAAGGTCCGAGTTTGTACTTAAACTTCTGACAGCAGTGATGGTATCAGGGCCCCAATAATACTTAATACCGTAATCAAGTAAGTAAAGTAATAGCTTAAAAAGGAAAATATTACTAAAGTATAATACTTAAATCTTTAAAAAACCTCTTCATTCATGAGCAACTGGGTCTCCTTACCCCTGGGTTTTCCCTCTTCTAAACCACTATCTTCAGCTGCTGTGATCTTCCTGTGTCACTTATCTGATCGTGCTCTCGGCCCAGGAAAGCAAGCATTTTCGTCCCACCATCTCCCATTGCCTCCAGCATAAAGTCCAAAGTCCTTTACTTGGTTTATAGGAATTCTAAGGACTGCCATGCTGTGAGATTGTGGTCACTGCTCTGGCCATGGGACGTTGAGTCTCATGCAGTCAAGATTTTATTTTTCACAAGTTTTGTATGATCAGAAGACTCTGTAACCTTTACCTGAAGATCTTTTCATTCCAGAAATGAATAATTATTTCTTGTCAACATTTCTTGCATACACAGAATTAGTGGACCAAGTGACCAAAGCTTCTGGGAAACACAGAAATGACTGTTTTCACACGCATATAGTAGAAACAACTAACAGTGTGTGGGCGGTTCACACTGGACAGGACGGGGAAAAGAAATTGGTGGAGCAGTAGGTCTTTCTTCTGAAAAGATCACTGTATTAGATTCCTAAACAAAGAAAAAGGAATAATTACGGTATGCCCACCGTGTAGCAATAGAAAAGACAAAGCAGATCTGTCTTGTTGACTTGAGATATTGTCTGTCGTATAGAGTGGAAAAAAGTGGTTAAGGAACTGTATGGAGTGAATGGCCACAAGAAGGCAAAGGTTCACACAGGCATAAACAGATACGGTATAGACGGCAGCTAGGTCGGACTGTAAATGATGATTGTCTCTGGGGAGGAGCTTATGAGGGGAGTTGGTGGCGTATTTTCTACATTATTCCCTTCTGAATTTTTTTTAGATTTTAAGATTATTTATTAATTTATTTGAGAGAGAGAGAGAGAGAGCACAAGTAGGAAGAGAGGCAGGCGGGGGGTGGGGGGAGGCAGGCTCCCCCAAAGCAGAGAACCCGATGCAGGGCTCGATTCCAGGACCCTGAGACCATGACCTGAGCCGAAGGCAGAGGTTTAACCCGCCGAGCCACCCAGGCGCCCTTGACTTCTGAATTTTAAAAACATGTATAAAAATATATCCTTTTATAATTTAAAAAGATAGTTTCATTTTATAAAGATCAAGGATCACAACTAGGAACTTTAAATTAATGTCTGTCCCTTTGTCTTCACACAGACTCTCATTCAAATCCTCCTGGAATGATGAAAGGTTTGATGTCAGGGTTTAACCCCATCTTGAAACCATATTCCAAAGGTATCTTTCATAGCCTCGTTAGTGGCTACAACACTGTATCTGTTATTAAATCACCCCTCATAGCTAACCTCAAGCTGCTCCACATACATTTCCCCCCAGAATTCAGTTCAATCTGGAAAAAAAGAGTTGATAATTCTCCTTTCTTGAATGGTTGAGTAAATTTAATTTTCTCTGTAGCCTGTGTCTCTTTGTCCAAATTTCTTGTCCTTGGCATTTCTTGGAAGCAGCATGGTGACCACGGAAAGTGTGGGCTTTGAAGTCACAGGAACTGTCCATACAGCCTGCGGTGTTCATTTACGCAGGACCCCTGTGGGGGAGTCCATGCCCTTAAACTCTCTGGACTTGAGTTTCCTGATCTAAAAATGGGATGAGAGCCGCCGTGAGGGTCCCAGGAGATCATGAAAGTGATGACCGGCCGCCGCTGGCAAGTAACGCTGCTGGACCCCTCGCTCCCCCGGCCCTTCCTTCTCTCTTTCCTTGCTCTTTTCTTACCAGTCAGAAGAACTCGGTACATACTAGTAAAAAGCAGAATGAATATAGTTGCTGCCCTTTCGTGCTGCAACGGGTCGCATTTGTGAGACTCAGTGGGCAAAGTCTCACACATTACCAAATTCTCTGGGACAATGTGGTAAAGAATCAGGCCTGAATGCTGGCTACGTTTGTGTATTTGTAGGTTTTGCCACAGGACAGCCCTCCAAGTAGGTTTGTCCGAGAACACTTCATCCTTCCTATTTTACACACAAGGACATGGTTGGAGAACCTGTGACTTGCCCATGGTCTCACAGCCCGAGAGCCCAGGCTCCTCGAGGATCAAAGGCCACCTCCCCATGTTATTTTGCTTCTGTGACCTGCAGGGGTGACAGGACAAGGTGGGACCCAGACCGAGCGGCCAGAGAAGGACTCTCGAAGCAGATGGCAGTGAGCTGACTTCAAGAAGAGCAGGGCTTTGTCTTCACCATGTGTCCCCCGTTCCCAGTGATGAGACCAGTGCCCTATAAGCAATGTGCGTCCCATTGGTTTGGTTGAATGAGTGACTCCGTGAACGGAGGAGCTGTTCCTGCAGACGAGAGGGAGTGTCTGGAAATGCTTTTGTGATAACAACTCGTTAGCTGAGCTCGTTTTCTTTTGCTCTTATTACGTGCCAGGGATTTATGCTTAATGACTTCCACTTCTTTAAAACTTGAATCCTCAGGACAATTCAAAGAATGAATTACGCTACTTCCCCATTTATCAGATAAGGGCTATAATGTCATTAGTGTTAAGGGGAATGGAATTTCACGTTTTAAAAATCTTTAATATTCTTTTTTTTTTTTTAAGATTTTATTTATTAATTTGACAGAGAGAAATCACAAGTAGACGGAGAGGCAGCCAGAAAGAGAGAGAGAGATAGAGAAGCACCCGATGCGGGACTTGATCCCAGGACCCTGAGATCATGACCTGAGCCGAAGGCAGCGGCTTAACCCACTGAGCCACCCAGGTGCCCAAAATCTTTAATATTCTTGTTACTCCTTTTAATCTGAAACACTTAAAAAATAGTCACATTTGAATTAGTCAAATGCTAAGAAATGTGGTTTTCTGACTTACCTAATTTTCTATCAACCATACTTATTAAAGTTCTATATAAAAATAATAGTGTCTCTATCTGCCTCATTCATATGTTAGTTATAACTGAATCATAGAAAGTCTGGGTTGAAAGAAACCGTAGAATTCAGCTAGTCCAATGCTACTGCTTTATATATAAAGACAGGCAAAAAGAAATTAAACGAATCTTTTTCTTTTCTTTAATGACTGTGGGGTTTTGTTGTATTTGTAGTTGTAAAACTATAACAAGAGTGACCATCGTTTGTTACGCTCACAAGTCACGTGTTCAACAAACAGTTCATGTCCCCTTGGTAAGAACTGCAGTGACACAGACGTTACAAAACCCACTTTACTGATAGACACCTGAGGTTCCGGGCCCTAAGTAACTTGCTCAAGGTCACATTAACCATAAATGGTAGACCTGGGATTCGTGGTCAGATATACTCTTTCAAAACACCGTGCTGCCACTCCCCAAATAGGACCAATTAATAGTGAAATTATTTTAGAGACCGGTCGCAGGAACGATGGCAGGTTGGATTGAGAGTTTACTCTTCCCCGGCACTGGAATTTATGTTAATTCTGTTTCTTGGGAAGGCTGCAGCAAATGTGTCTCCATCCGAAAAGAAAGGGGGGAAAAACCTAGTTACTCGCGTTTCGATTAATTCCTGTAGCATTATCACACATCCATGATCAACAAAATCCAGGTCCTTTGGTCAGTGAGACAGCAGGCTCTGGGCAGCTGCAGAGAGAGGAACTTGTCGGAGACTCTTGGGGAAGTCCCGACCCTAAGAAAATCCCTCCATGATGACAAAGTGCCCCAGGGACCTTTGAGATTCTGCGAGGGCTGATAAGGTGCAGTCTAAACACGGAGGGCCGATACCATCTTTCATGGCTTTTCTGAATGACTGAGGACTTCAGCCTCTCATATTCTTCTGTCCTCTCCCCCATAGGAAGTTCCTGCCTGGAGAAACCCCCGGTAGGGGTGAGCTAACGAGAAAGAACTCTGGGACTGCTTGGTCTTCCCCAGGGGCTGCTTTAAAAATTAACTTCAGCTTTTATTTTTGTCCATCATCTATCTGTCTATCATCTGTCTGTCATCCATCACCGATCTTCTCCCTACCTACCTGTCATTTGTCTGTCCTCGCCATCTACCTTTCCATCATGATCTGTGTTGGAGGAAGTGGGGGATTATAACGAGCCGCTGCCTGACGACCAAAAGACCCTAGTGACTGAATTTATAAAACGTGCCTTCCAGAGGCTGGGAGAAGCTAGCCTAAAAGAATTTTAGCCATTCAAGGCCATTCGAGGATGCATGTAAACATCACCTAGTCCTTGCAGCCGGGGAGACCCTGAGCCCTGACGCCATCCTCCGCAGCCCCATCCCCCACGTACATCCATTGTGGGGACACGCTGAAATTCTAGTTGATCTAGTCATCGCACACTCAGAAACAGGTGCACTTTGCATTCGTGACTACACATTTTAACTGTTTCTGCAAAATCATTGTTAGGCATCAGCCCCAGAGAGAGCCTTAATCCCAAGTTTACAAATCAGTCACTACAAAAAGCACTTCTGAGTTACCTGCTGCAAATATTTTGATTAAAACATGATGAAATTTAGAAGTTAGGCTCTCCTAAGCCAGTAGAATAATATTCCAAGGAAATAGGGAGAAAAAGTCTTCGGCTCCTGAAATTATGTAAACGCCAAGCCTTGATCTTACTGAGCTAGTCCTTTGGACTTTTCTCGTCGTTCGTCCTGACAGGACTCTCCCGAATGGATGGCCACAGCCTTCTTGGCCACTGAAATTAGTGTGAAGAGAGAAGAACAGGCACATCTACATTTTACAACAGAAGACTCTCAAGGGACACGCTATTTTCTGTGACTGGAATTGATACTCTGTTACCCCAGCTCTTCCCCAAGATAAGGCTCTCACGGAACACTGGAATCACGCCTTTGCTTCTTCGCCTGCCCCACTAGACCGGCTTCTTTCACAGGCAGCTTACCTCGCCCGTCTCACGGTGCTGGTCCGCGAGAGGATTCGGCTGGAAAACATCGCTGCGCGACAAGGACTTGTGTACGGGAGATTCTCACACCTGGGAGGGAATGAAGGCCGTAGGATGGGCACGACGGGAGAGCCGAAATGGGGAACAGTCACAGCGAAGACCCCCGAGATCGCACGCACACCGTGGGTTACCTCCAAGGCTGGAATGACCCCTTCAGAAGCTTCCCACTTTGGGACAAGGGAACTGGACCGTTTCTGCTCGTCTGCTAGTCTTGGGGGCAGAGTGGCTCTCTGCGGGAGGCACGGCCTCAAGCAAGGCAGCGTCCACGGGCTGAGGGCAGTTCTCGGGAACCAACGGAGCCGCCAGCTGCTGTCCAAACACCCCAAAGCTCACGAAATAGTGAGTGTGACGCAATTCCGAATGCAGGGATCTGGGGGCCGTGCCCCAGTGTTCCCTAGAGCACTCAAAAAATATTCTTAAACAAGTGACATTATAGTCCAGACATTTCTCCAAGCGACTGGTGTTATTTGACTTTGTCTGTGTAACCGGGATATTTTAGCCGACTGGGCAGGCAGCGTGCATAGCTGGCAGTTAGAGGCCTCACTTTCAGGGACTCGTGATATCGCTGCCAGGGGTCAGCAGGAATGTGATTTCATGTGTAATTAGTTTCATTTATCCGGTGTGACCTGCTGGAAGAAATTCGGAGACTTGGCTTGAAAGGCCTGGGCTCCTAGTAGAAGCGTGCCGTTTACCACAGGACAAACCATTCAACTTCTTTGTTCTCAGTTTTCTCATCTGTAAAATGGCAACAATGATACTCTGCCCGACTCCCGACTCTCGGCGGGCTTGTGGCCCACGGTAACGAGATGGATGCTTGTCAGAGCCGCTGCTCCTGGCAGGTGGGACGGGCCCGAGGAAGCCCCGGGAGCCCCCAGTCGGCATGGGGAGCCCTGGACGCTGAGGGTCGTGCAGCTGTAGAGAGAGGAATGGGGGGAGGGAATGGTGAGGGGAAGGGCCCGGGAAGGAAGGTAGCCTTTTCCTGAGGGGCCAAATCCCGTCTCTTGCTACGTCACCACGGCAACTCAGACCGGCTCCACTGAAGCGGACTCAGAACGGAAGAGAACAAAACAGAAAAGACACAGACAATCAGGCGATTGAATGGCGCACGTTAAGTCGGTTTGCGTTTTAGAGCTTGTTTCTCGCCTCTTCCTGACCAGGAGAGGCTGTAGTAATCGCACTTTGGGGAGGAAAGGAAACCCACTGTGTTTGTTTAGTTCTGGGGGTTCTTGGATACATGCGCTGCAGGAGCTGTCACCTCAACACCGCTTTGACTCAACTCGCTCATCCGAAAGCGAGTGGGTGTTCATTTCTAAGTCTCTCTTTATCTCTCTCTTTTTGTTGTGGTCGTGGTTGCTTTGGTCTCATTTTTAATCTTCCCCTGTGACAGCCCTCTCTCAGTCCCTGTCCTCAAAGTCAGTGATCATCCTTCAGGTCAGGGCAGAGCTGGCGTGGATTTCCCCAGACCCTACCCGCAACAGTGGAAATGTTTCCTTTGAATTTTAAGCTTTTCGGCACTGATGGCACAAACTCGGTTTTGGTTGAAAACTAGAGAAAAATGTCATGTGGTCACCTCCAGGGACGTGGAGTCCGCTTATTTCTACCCAGAGGCATTTCCCAACTGGCTGCCCACATGACCCATGTTTTGCCTTCAGCCCCAGAGGCTTGCTGCTGCACATTCTGCTCCTTTCCCCTCTACTCTCTTCTAAATATGCATTCATCCATCCACCTCCCTCCTCTCTGGCTAAGAAGCCAGCTTGGTTGCGTTGCGTATTTTAGAATTCCCCTCCGCAGCGTCCTTGCCTGGGCCAGATGTAGATGAATTCTGCCTTCAAGTTCAACACCTTGCTTCTGGGACCCACCTGTTTTCTGGCTTAGCTTCCATCTCTGGGAACTGCTGGTTGGCTGGGATCATTTCAACAAAGCAGCAGGGCTGACTGGGGTCAGGTCTGCTTTATGCTTCCTATTGTTTCAAGACTTACGGGTTAGATTAATCTGGCACTCAACCCTGGCCTTGCTAACAACGTGTTTGTGTTTGTCCATAAAGTGCCCTAGAAGGAGAGCACACCAGTGGCTAGGAAAGTTGACTTCACTTGGTCTGTGACAGATCTGGCCTCTATACCAGTGCTTTTTTCCCAGCGTAGACAGATAACTCTTCCTTTAACCCTTGAACTCCTGCTCTGGGGTTTAAAGGAACAAGGTATCACATCTCACTTTGTGGCATATGGATATAATGGAAGCATTTTTCTCGTGGAAGCGTACCCTGATCCCCACCCCAGCCCGCAACCAAGGGTAGACTGTGTACCTTTCTTAAGCCCTTTAAGGGCACCATGTACTTTTCCTTATATTTTTGTTTTTGACTTTTTTTTTTGCTTTCTACTTTCTCTTCTATTAGACCCCGTGCAGAAGAAAAAAAAAATCTCTCATTCATCATTGATTCTCCAGAGTATGGAACAGAGAAGCGTCAATATACATTTGTTCATGAATTAACTACAGTTCGGAAAGTGTGGTTCCTCTTTTAGTTTTCTGAGAAGGAGGAAAAGTAACAACATCTGATTCTCTGGGTGCGTCTACCCAGGGTTCTGGGGCTCATGAAGAGGCAATGCTGAGGGCAAGAGGATATTGGCCTCTTACATGGGACTGTCTCCCTGTCACTTCTGTCTACCCATTCCAGTCTCCTTGCTCTACCTAGAACTTGGCAATCTTCTCCATGGGGGGAGCATGGCTGGCCATGGAGAAAACTGCTCAGGAAGAAATAGCAAGCTGGTAATAAATGTCTTTCTCTTCCTGCCTACCCACATCCATTAACGTGGTGAGCAAATGTGTGCCTAGAAGTACATCCATGCTGTCAAGGTCCTTGCCAAACTTTTCTTCTTTCATTCTTAAGTCTCCCTACTTCTCCCTGCCAGTCGTCTCTTCTGCCAGCTAACAAAGCCACCACATCTTCCATGAGACCAGTGCACAGCTTAGGTGGTATTTGAAACTGATGGGGGTTACTCTGCAAACCCTGCACAGTTTAAGCCCTGTCACCCCAACATTGGGAGCTCCCTGCGAGCATGGCTCTTTCTCACACTCTGACCCCCGCGAGTAGAATAGATGCCTTCTCCGTGGCAGGACTGTGATCACTACTTGTTGGGTGAGACTGATCACTACTTGTTGGGTTGTGACGGACCCATGTGCTCGACAGCACCACCTTTCATCTCAGGCAGTCAGGGCTCCCCGCCAAGCACATTCTCTTCTAGCTCTCTGTTCGGCTCCCTCATCCTTATCTTAAAAATGCCTTCCTCTGAGACATTTTCTTGGGTGAGGCAGACTTGGGCTAGGAGTTCCTCCTATGTGACTGCATAGCACCCTGTACCATTATAGCTCTATCATGTTGTAATTGCTTATGTAATTTTTGTCTTGAGGCCAAACATTTCCTTAGGGCAGGGAACTTTTCCATGCCTTTGCTTTTTTGTGATCTGTCCACGAAAACTCTCAGTGATGGGGGAAATGCTCTATTCTCCTGTCCACTGAGGTAGTCACTAGCCCGATGTGGTTACTGAACCCTTGAAGTACAGCTAGTCTGACTGAGGAACTACATTAATTGTATTTAATTTTAATAATCAGTATTTAAATTTAAATAGCCACACATGACTAATGGTTGCAGTATTGAGCAGCACAGTTAGAAACTTCTGTTTCTCTTATTCTTTCTGAAGAACTAACTCTTAGCTTTTTTTGATTCTCTATTTTGTTTCCTTCTTTTCTGTTTTAGTCAGTTCTGCTTTAATCCTTGTGATTTCCTTCTACTTTCTTTGCCTTTTTTTTCTTCTTCTCTTGTCCTTTTAAATTCTTCTCTTGGAAGCTTATATTATCAATTTTAACATTTCTTCTTCCTAACATATGCATTCAAAGCTGTACATTTTCCTCAAAGTGTTGTTTTATTAATCTGCAGTATTTTAATCTATAGTATTTTATTTATTTTTTGAAGATTTTATTTATTTGAAAGACAGAGAGCGAGCATGAGTTGGGGGGCAGAGAGAGACGGAGAAGCAGACTGAGCAGGGAGCCTGACATGGGGCTCGACCCCAGGACCCTGAGATCATGACCTGAGCCAAAGGCAGATGTCTAACCAGCTGAGCCACTCAGCCATCCCTAATCTATAATACTTTAAATCAGCTTTATTGACACTTAATTGACACACATTAAAGTATACCCTTTTTAAGAATACAGTCATAGGAGTTTTAGTCATTATATATAGTATGACAAATACTACATAACATACACTAGAATAAAAATGTGGACTTTTCCCTCCATCCCCAACTGGACACTCATGACCCTTCGCCGTCATTCCCTTTCCCATTAACCTATTTCACTATAGATTAGTTTTGCCTTTTGTAGAATTTCATATAAATTAAAACAATCAGCATCTACTCTTTGCCTCTGTTTCATTTCAGCAGACTGTCCTTGAGAATTATCTGTGCTGTTGTACCTAACAATAATGACTCCCTTCTTATGACAGATGGATAGATCACACTTTGCTTATGCATTTATTTCTCAATGAATGTTTGGGTGGTTTTCAGGCTTTGGTTATTATGAATAAAGCTGTTGGGAACATCTATACACAGGTTTTGGTGTGGAGATACATATTTTAATTTTTCTTGGATCATTACTAGGTGTAGAATTGTTGAGACAGATGGTACATGTAAGTTTATAAGAAACAGCCCAAGTGTTTAAAAAAATTGTATAATTTTCAGTTTTTAGCAGGAATATATGAGAATTTCAGTTGCTCAACATCCTCATCAATACTTGCTTTTGTCGGTCTTGTAAGTTTTAGACACTCTAATGTGTGCAGTTATCTAACTGTGGTTTCGTATTGCAGTTCTCTGATGACTAATGATGTTGAACATCTTTTCATATCCTCATCAGACATTTGTGTAATTTTTGTGGTATCACTATTGAAATATTTTGCCCATTTAAGAAACTGGATTGATTATCTTCTTAGCATTCAGTTATAAGTGTTCTTTATATATTGCTTTCTTTTCAGTCTTAGGGGGAAATATTAATCTTGCAATATTAATTGTGGTAATAGCTCTGGGTTTCTTACAGATGCTCATTCTCGGGTTTGCTGGGTGGTTTTATCACAAAAGGGTGTTGAATTTTTTAAATGCTTTTTTTTTTCATCTATTGAAAATTTTTAATTTCAATTTTAATTTTTTAATCTGTTACTATGACTACTGTCATATAAATATAAATATACAATATGTGTCTTTTTGTTAACATTATGGTTTTAAAATGTATATATATTGTTTTGTGTATCAGTAGATTTGTTTTTTAAAGTTGTTCTGAAGAGGGACACCTGGGTGGCTCAGTTGGTTAAGCTGCTGCCTACAGGTGGGGTCATTATCCCAGGGTCCTGGGATCGAGGCCTGCATCGGGCTTCTTGTTCCGCCGGGAACCTGCTTCTCTTGTTGCCTCTGCCTGCTTGGGTGTATTCTCTCTCTGACAAATAAATGAATAAATAAAATCTCTAAAAAAAATAAAGTTCTTCTGAAGAGCTCCATTGTGTAAATAACTTCCCGTTCCATATTCCCTATTTAGGTTTTTTCCAGTATGGAGCTATAGTAAGTAACCTTTCTACAAACATTGTTGCGTATGCCTTTTGTGGAGAGAAGAAACATTCACATTTATTGGTAAACGCCCAGGAGTAGAACTGCTAAGGCACAGATTAAGTTTACATATCACTTTAGTAGATACGGCCAAATAGTCTTTGCAAACTAACTGCACCAATTTCCTCTCCTGTTAGCACCACATGAGAGTTCCACATGCTCTACAGACTTGCAAGCACTTGGTGTTGTCTAGATTTTAATTTTGTTAATTCTGCTGAGTCTGTAGTGTGATCTGATTGTGGTTTTTAATTTGCATTTCTCTGATGACTAATGATGTTGAACACAGTTTTATATGCTTATTAGCCATTTGGATTTTTTTTTTTTAAGTGAATATTTGGATTCTGGCTCATTTTACCCCCACAATTTGTCTGTCCTTAACTGATTTACAGAATTTTAAAGGTATAATAGTGTCTTAATTTCTTCAGTTTCATAACATCTTGAGGTCAGATAGTGTGAGTCCTCTATGTTCATTCTTCTTCAAGACCACCTTAGCTATTGTAAGTCCTTTACGTTTCTATATAAATTTTAGAATTAGATTTTCAAAATCCAAACAAAATTAAATAAACCTCTGCTGGGAATTTAGATTGAAATTGAATTGAATCTATAAAACAATTTGGGGTAAAATGACGTCTCACCAATTTTGAGTTTTGTAACCCATGAGTATTCTTCTATTTATTTATATCCTCTTTAATCTGTCTTGTCAAGATTTTGTTACTTTCTGAGGCTGCTTTGTTAGTTGCCAACAGTTAATTAAAAATATATATATATCTTCTAGTCTAGCTGAATTTTTTAACCTTTCCATGTGTTTATTTTAGGTCAGGTGTCAGCAAACGTTAAAGTGCCAGAATAAATATTTTCAGATTTGTAGTGCATAGTCTCTGGTCCAATTACACAGCTCTGCTGTTGTGGAGTGAAAAACTGCCATAGACAGTGTGTAAGCAAATGGGCATGTCTGTGTCTCAATAAAACTTTAAAAAACAGGCAGTGAGCATGATTTGGCTTGGAGGCCGTAGTTTGCTGACAGTCTTACCCAGTGCTCTTGTAAGTAGCCTTTAGCTGGCTCTCTTGTAAACAGGATGTAGCTGAATTTCTAAAAGTTTAAACCAACGATCTCTTTTAATTGTTGGCTTTAGTCCATCACATTAAAAAAAAATAATGATTCTCATATATTGGCTTTTTCCCTCCCATCTTACTGTTACTTTGTATTTGTTCTACTTTTTCGTGCTTCTGTTTTGTCTTTTTATTAATTATATTTTTATTTTCCTCCAGTTTTTCATCCTTATTTCTATTACTTTTAGTAATTACTTTTGAAGTTTTGCCATCGTATTTATCAAAGTCTAACTTTTTGAACAAGGAAAGATCTAGAATATTTTACTTTTATTCACTTTCCTGTTAACTTATATACTATTGCTGTCATACATTTACTTAGGTCCTTATTTTTTAACCTGTTGATTAGCCTTTACTACTGTGGTTTTCTTATAAAAGTGTTTAAATTCACCCATACATTTACCATTTTCTTTGCTCATAATGTTTGCCCCACCATCTTAGACTTTTTCGGTGGAAAGTTTTCCTTATTACCCAAAATAAATTCTTGGAATTCTCTTTAGAAATGGCTGTTGGTGGTGACTACTAGTTTTATTTATCTGGAAATGTCTTTATTTAACCTTCATTTTTGAAAGGTGGTCTTAATAGTATACAATGTTTGGTTGACAGTGATTTCCTCTCAATACCTTAAAAACACCAGTTTGGTTTCCATTGTTAAAGCTGCGGAGTCAGCTCTCTATTTAACCTAATTTTCATTCCTTTGTAAGTGATCTGCCTTTTCCCTCTGGTTTTCAAAACTCCTCTTCAACGATTACGCTTTTTTATTTCTAAAAGTTCTATCTTCATACCTGTCTGCTCATTTCTGATGGTCCTTCAGTTATTGCTCATTTTGTGACTCCATTTCTAGAAGGATTTCATACGTCATCATTCCATATATCAGCCGATTCCAGAATTTTAGTAATTTCTCCTCTAAATTTACTGTTTTTCTCCCCCTCGGTCATTGTGCTTTCAGTGACTGGGAAACTAAGCAGTTTTCCTTTGAATTCCTAGTTGCTTGAAATTAATCTGTGAGGATCCTGAGGCCATAAATTGGGAGTGTTTGCACTCAGTAGAGGATTTTCAGTTGTTTCTACTGCCTCCAGAAGGCACCAGCAAACGGGGCCTGCTTTCACCACGTTCTAGGTTTCTGACTTTCCGTGGGAGTCTTTGATTTAGATCTCTAACCTAATTTGAGGCTCAGTTTCTTATTTAGCTGCAGTCCTGACCAAACAACCTACAGAAAAACTTGTCTTTTTTGTCTTGCTTATTACTCATTGAGTCCCGCTCTGGTTTCAGCTCACTCTTTTTGGGGGAGGGAGGATTTGGCATCGTGGGGTTGTCATTCTTGGAGTCTTCAGAGACATCCCAGAAGTGTGTTTAGAGTTTTGTTTCATCCAGGAAAAAAAGACGAGGCGGGTCCTGCAAGTATGTACCACAGAGACTAAAGTTGAGGTCTTCAAGAACCATGCTCAGGGGTGAACTCAGGGTGAACTGGACCTGGGGGGCTCAGTCGTTAAGCATCTGCCTTCAGCTCCGGTCATGATCCCAGGGTCCCGAGACTGAGTTCCGCATCAGGCTGCCTGCTCAGGGGGGGTCTGCTTCTCCCTCTCCCACTTCCCCGCTTGTTCTCCCATTCTCTCTCTCTCTCTCTCTCATAAATAAAATCTGAAAAAAATGTATTATATGCTTCAAATCAAAGACCCATCACATGTTCAAGCTAAAAGGAACATTAGACTTTATAGAATTTAATAATTTAATTATAAATATTGATAGACATATTATTCAGAACCAGAAGTTTAAGTGTCCAGGCTAAGATGCAAAAATTGACTCTAAAGCCACGAAGGACAAGCAGATTTTTGACAAGAGGTTTGGGGTGGGGAGGGAACCTAAGAAAATCTAGCAGCACACATACCTAGCTCTGCCACTTAGTGACGCGTGACTGGGCAGATTCTCACTCCTTCTGCACCTTAGTTCACTTTTCTTTGAAACAGGACTCTTTTTGTACCTCTTTCACAGCATTGCTGTATCAAATGAGACAAGGTTTGGAAATCATTTAGCAAATACCTCCTGCATAATGGGTTCAGTAACTGTCCTCTGTTGTAATCACCTCATGCCTCTACCTGCAGCCAAATATAAACCTCAAGAACCACGGATGGGTATGTACTGGTCACCTTGAGCCACCAAATTATCTTACTGTTGCCTTTAAAAAATTGAGTAATTGGGGCGCCTGGGTGGCTCAGTGGGTTAAAGCCTCTGCCTACGGCTCAGGTCATGATCTCGGGGTCCTGGGATCAAGCCCCGCCTTGGGCTCTCTGCTCAGCGGGGAGCCTGCTTCCCCCCAACCTGTGCCTGCCTCTCTGGCTGCTTGTGATCTTGCTCTGTTAAATAAATAAATAAAATCTTTTTAAAAATTGGAGTAATTTTAGCATTGTTATGTAATGTATTTTATGCATAATAATAATAATAACAATGAAATTTTGCAGTTTAAAGAGGGTGTATAATAACTCCCTGTGAGGGACGCCTGGGTGGCTCAGTTGGTTGGACGACTGCCTTTGGCTCAGGTCATGGTCCCGGAGTCCCGGGATGGAGTCCCGCTTCAGGCTCCTAGCTCCATGGGGAGTCTGTTTCGCTCTCTGACCTTCTCCTCGCTCATGCTCTCTCTCAAATAAATAAATAAAATCTTTAAAAAAAAAAACAAAAACAAAACTCCCTGTGAAATGCGGTCATGTATTAGTGCTTATTCAATTTCTGATGATGACATATAAATGAAATTAGGTTTGTATCGACCACTTTGCCAGATTCCCACATTCTTACATTCACTCTCAGGATGAAGATTTTGAAGCGTAGAGGCATGGAATAATTTGCCCAAGGTCATAGAGTCAGAATTCTAGGATTCTATCCCAAAGCATCCAGGATTTAAGCATGGGATGTTTCCATGTAGAATATAATGTATCCTTCTACATCATGATTCTTCCATAACCAGAAATAGAGTATCTAATGGAGTAGAAGAAAAACTGTGTGTGTGTGTGAGAGAGAGAGAGTTTTATAAGTGAAGAGTGATCAAAAGCATTGAATATCACTGGGAGATGAAAATAAAGTGGAGAAAGGTATATACATTTGATTTTGAAATGTGGGGGTACCCTTGATTACCATTCCTTTTTAAAAAACTAGAAGTTGTGATTTTGACCTACAATTTGCTAAGGGGAACGAGCTGGCTGACTCTTGAGACTCACCAGGTGATAACTGAGTCAGTGGCCAGGAGAAAAGAGAATTTCTGGCAATAACAATTTATGCTAATTGGAAAATAAAATAACTACTATGTTTCTTGTGTGCTCATAAATATTTCTCTTCAAATATAGAGTTTTAATATTGTAAGTTTTCATCAAACTTGTGATGTTCCTCAAGATTTTGTTGTTGTTGTTGACAGTGGGCACCCTAATTTATTTTATAACAACCACTGTGGCTGGTTTTGCATCTTATAGGGTTTCTAGTACTTTTTTTTTTTTAATTTTTTTTTTTAAGATTTTATTTATTTATCAGAGAGAGGGGGGGGAGAGAGAGAGCACAGGCAGACAGAATGGCAGGCAGAGGCAGAGGGAGAAGCAGGCTCCCTGCTGAGCAAGGAGCCCAACGTGGGACTCGATCCCAGGACACTGGGATCGTGACCTGAGCCGAAGGCAGCTGCTTAACCAACTGAGCCACCCAGGCCTCCCGGTTTCTAGTACTTTTACTGGAAGTTCTGATCTTGCCTTCCTTCCTTCCTCATTACTTGGCCAAATTATACCACTGTATCAATCTGTTTCAAGGATGCTTTTGTTATCTGGGTCATGTATCCTGGAAATTCCTCCCCTTATTGTGCCTCCCATTTCCCCAACTAGAATTGAAACACCATTTGTGTGAAAGGATAGTTTCACCATATTTATAAAGTCATTTATATATGAGCTGTGCTCTGAGATCATATTTGACTTGTTAGGATGTTAAGTGTAATTTTTTGAGAACTCCATATTCCATACTGGGCTCTGCCTCTTAGATGTCAGGTTTCCGTACTGGTGTGGACACGATCTCCAGATGGTGGTAGAGTTACTGAGTAAAGACAAAGACAGCGTTATTAAAGTATCCATCCAAGCTAGAGTCGGAAATAAATAGGAATAAAAGAAAAAACATATCTCTGACAAATCTCAGGGAAACTAGAGATAACTAGAAATGCATCAGTTCGAAGGCTCAGGAAGAAGACTATAAGAGATATATTAATTCATTTATTCAATCATTAGTGTAAACAGTTAATTGAGCATCTATTTGATAGCAGGCTGGGTGCTCGGTGCTGATGTATGGTAGTTAAGAAGACCATCCAAATCTGTGTATCGTGTGGCGGGAGAACAGAGGAACGTCTTCTTCGCTGGAGGTTGTCTGGAAAGGCTAGGGAAAGTGAAGACGAAACTTGGAGTCTCCCACTTAAACTGAGAGGATGGGAATGACGTTTTTCTTAGATTCTCACCAGAATTTAGGTCTGCACAAGATAGAGGAGGAATTCAGACCTACTCTGATGTGGGCACGCTGCCTGGATTTCTGGGTGGAGTCATTCTTCCCGAGCGCGGTCCTCCTCTTACGCGCGCGCCATGCTCTTTCTGCCAAGAACCTCTCCTGAGAGCTTGACTGTGTAACACAGCGACGAGGACCATGAGCTCAGAATCGGCTCACTGGGCCTCTAGTTCCAGTTTGTCATTAATGAACTCTGTGTCATTAGTTAGAGTTCTTTCTCTTTCTTGAATTTGTTTCCTGTCCATTAACTGGGGGCAACAACAATGCTTAATTCACAGGACTCTTGTGAAGATGTAATGAAAGAAATTCCCAAATCTTTCGGCGTAATATCTGATTCATACTTAGTAGCCATCATTATTGGACTGGGCTGACATTTACTAAATGTCTGGACTGGCCATTTACTAAAATGTCCCAGCTTTGTGCTAAGACACTTATCTGTGAGTTAATAAGGTCTCTTTCTCCTTACCACCTTTCATCCCTCATCTTTTTGGTCCCTGCTGGTGAAATCCCCAGGAAGCCTAGAAATAGAGCCTTCCCTAAATATTGGGGTAAGGAGCCTAAAACGATTACACAGGCCTTAGCAGAACTCTGATTTTTGATTCCTGGGTTTGAGACCCCACTTTCCCTCCGATCTGAATTTGGACCTCTTTCTGGTCACTGTCATGGTCAAGACCCCAGAAGCTGATGGGACAGAACAGATCTCGAGTAGTTACATTTATGACAGATGAAAACTGCTGCAAAATCCCCCATGTTCTTCACTCCAGACAGGTTTCTGTCTCACCTCTGTGGAAGGTGGTGGGGCGAGTACCATAAAACCATGTGCTGCTTTCTTTTTTCACCGCAGGCAGAGTTTCACTCTGCTTGAACGGGTTCAAAGAAAAGGTTTCACTCTAACTGATGGCCTTACAAACACCTGGGACGTTTGAAGCATCATGATTGTAACTGACTGATTCCGAAGAACTAGGGCTCTTCTTATTTCGAGGGACTATAGCTGTGTGTCCTTGTGTGAAGGGGATAGAAATTTTATCTTCAGAAATGACAGTTTGATCACAGCATCACATGTAGGCGTTTTACCTCACACCCAGCTGCAGAAGGAAGCAGCTGTGCTGTGGAAACTGAGGGTCTCAGGAGCCTGGTCACTGGGTTGAGCCTGGCTCTTGGCTCACAGATGAGCAAGTTCCTCCCTGATCCTGCTTGTGATTCACCTGTTTTCATCTCCCTTTCTCAAATGCAAGTAAGTATCAATTTTCTTGTCAATATTTTTGCAAATTTGGAATACAAAATAGGAAATCTGTGCCAAGCTGAGTCCTAAATTAACGACAGTCATGGGAGCTAAGCAGGGATGCAGCTGGGCTGGACGTCAGCTTCTAGTGCTACACCTTCTGTGGCCTGCAGGGTCCGATTCAGTGACTTGTCCTCCTCTGCTACTTCGTTCATTTCCACCTTAATGTGCTCTTCCCTTGAGCACAGTTACAGGGTTCTGAACTGGTGCTTGAGAATCTTTCCCAATCACGGGATGTTGGGAACAACTGTGTAAAGTTTGAAGATGTTAGTCGCAGAGGCAAGGAGAGGAGGAGGAGGAAGACAAGTGGGAGAAAATCTGGAGCCTGTAGCTTAGAGGGGGTCTTCCTGGGGAAAAATTCCACTCACTGTGTAGCAGAGTTAGAGAGACAGGTAGATTTGGATCAGTCTTTCTGTAAATCTATATTGGGATTTTATTTTTATTTTTATTTTTTTTTACATCAAACAGTTGTCACTGACCTCTGTCATTTCTCTTTGGCATGGGATCAACACAATTATCTTTAATTTTTCATTCCTCAGTATGATGTTGATGTTGATTTGAAATTGATATTCTTTATCATGTTAAGGAAACATCATTTATAAATGTTTAAAGAATTCATTTAAAATCAAGAAATAGTGTTTGATGACAGATGTTGGTGAGGATGCAGAGAAAGGGGAACCCTCCTACACTGTTGATAGGAATGCAAGTTGGTGCCATCACTCTGGAAAACAGTATGGAAGTTCCTCAAAAATTTGAAAATAGAGCTACCCTACGACCCAGGAATTGTGCTACTGGGTATTTACCACAATGATACAAAAGCAGTGATTCAAAGGGGCACGTGCACCTCAATGTTAATAGCAGAAATGTCCACAATATGGAAAGAGTCCAGTTGTCCACTGACAGATGAATGGATAAAGAAGATGTGACACACACACACACGCATACACGCACCATGGAATACTATGCAGCCATCAAAAAATGAATTCTTGTCACTTTCAACAACATGGATGGATCTAGAGGGGATTATACTGAGTGAAATAATTCAATCAGAGAAAAGACCATTAATCACATGATCTGATACATAGAATTTAAGAAACAAGGCATAAGATCATAGAGGAAGAGAGGGAAAAAAAATGAAACAAGACGAATCTAGAAAGGGAGAAAAACCATAAGAGATTGTTAATCTTCGGAAACAAACTGAGCGTTGCTGGAGGGGAGGGTGGTAGAGGGGGTGGGGTTAACTGGGTGTTGGACACGGGGAGGGGATGTGTTGTAAACGAGCATGGGGTATTATATAAGACTGATGAGGGGCCCGTGGGTGGCTCCGTGGTTTAGAGCCTCTGCCTTCAGCTCAGGTTATGATCCCATGGTCCTGGGATCGAGCCCCACATCGGGCTCTCTGCTCAGCGGGAAGCCTGTTTCCCTTCCTCTCTCTCTCTGCCTGCCTCTCTGCCTGTTTGTGATCTGTCAAATAAATGAAATTAAAAAAAAAAAAAAAGACTGATGAATCACAGATGGTACCCCTAAAGCCAATAATACATTACATGTTAATTAATTGAATTTAAATTAGAAAAAAGAAAGTGATCTGTTGAGAACTCTTACGGAAGCAACCCAAGTGTCCATAGATAGATGAATAAACAAAGAAGATGTACTATATACATATGATATACAACAAAATTTTACTTAGCCATAAAAAAGAATGAGAATTTGCCATTTGGGACAATATGGATGGACCTAGAGGGTATTATGTTAAGTGAAATAAGTCAGACTGAGAAAGACAAATACCATATGAGTTCATGTATGTGTGGAATCTAAAAAAAAGATGAACAAACAAACAAAAACAGAAACAGATCCACAAATACAGGGAACGAATGGATGATTGCTAGAGGGAAAAGGACAGGAAGATGGACAAAAGGCTTGAAGGGGAGTGGGAGGTACAGGCTCCCAGATATGGAGTGAAGACGTCCCAGAGAAGAAAGGTACTGCATAAGGAATATAGTCAATAGTATTATAATAGTGTAGCGTGGAAACAGAGTGTAGCTACACTTGTGGTGTACAGAGCATGACCATGTTGAATCGTTACACTGTAGAGCTGAAGCTAATATAACAGGTACAGGTCAAGTGAAAGTCGTGTGTCAGTTGTATCTCAGTTAAAAAAAGAAATTACCAAATTCGATTTTATCAAATTTTTTTTATAAAAACCAATTGAGATGCTCTTATTGTTTTTCTTATTTAATATAATGATATTTTCAACCACACTGTTGTAAGATTTGAATGGGTCTATGTATGTAAAGCTCTTAGAAATGTGTCATATAAGTGTTAGCTATTATAACTGATGTGTTGTGTTACTGGGAGAGGAGGGTCCCCAAGAATCAAAAACACTTTTTTTTTTCAACAATTGAAAATACTTTTTTTTTTTCCAGGGATACAGCGGGTGCCCTTGAGATTATAACTCTTGTGTGTAATTCTTTTCTTCTCTCCCAGAAAACCCTGGTCATAAGAGAGCTGCCCGTGTTTACAAATTGAATGGATGGACGTGGTCGTATCTCATCAGTCAGATTAGAGTGCGGGATAGAATGTTCTACTCAGAGAAGTGTGTGGACAAAAGGTAGGTGTGTTTGAAGGCAATTCTCCGTGGTGTTTTTACACAACTTGTGTCAGCTTCCGTTCCAGACGGCCTTTTCTAGCATTGCAGAGCACACAGGCTCATTCAAAACTAGAAGTGGTGTCCTTCTTGAGGGGAAAGGGCAGATTTGCTTCCAGCCCAGGACAACAAAGATGGTATCTCTCTGTGGAGCAAAGTCTGGACAGAACTGCTTACAGCTCTTTAAAAGACTGGAAGTTGCTAAACGTGGGGTTCCTCCGCTGGGACCTGGACACGAGCCCTTTCCCTCGGCACATGGGACCCGGGGACAATGGAGGCAGATGTGAACATGGAACTCATGCTTCCTGTAGCGCCATGAGTACAAAATGTCTAAACCATTTGGGTTATTGTTTCCATCGCCACAGATTTTGGAAGTGCAACAAGTCAGTTCAGTATGTGCTCAAGCCCTTGACAAGACCTGGACGCATGACTCAAGAACAAAATGGTCAAAGTACGTGAAGTGGAGACTCACAGAAGGGGAAATCTGAACAAATAAAAACACACGGCAAGGTACTCAGTCTTACTCAGAAATGCAAAATAAAGGGAGTCTTTACTGCAAATGTATCAAAAATGAGATAACCTTTCCTTATCCTTGAGTCAACTTATCAAATTGACTCAGTTAAACAATATGCATAGTTAACTTTTGCTGCTGGTAAGATGAGAAAAATAGGTACCTGGCGCATTGCTGTTGGAAAGGTAAATCCTCACTGTATTAATTTTCTTTGCTGTGTAACATTACGACACACCTGGGGGCTCAAAACGACACAACCGTATTAGCTCACAGTGTCAAGAGGTCAGAAATCCAGGGACGGTGGGGCTGGGTTCTCTGCTTAGAATCATACACGGTTGAAATAAAAATGTGTGTAGGGCCACAGTTCTTATCTGGGGCTGCATCATGCCCTCGACTTGCCGGCAGAATTCGTTTCCTTGCAGTTGCAGGACTGAGGCTCCTCCCATTTCCTTGCTGGCTGTCAGCCACGAGGCTGACATAATCAGGGAATCCACATTACTCAGAGGACCGGGGATTATCGCAGGGCGTGTATGTCGTGGGGAGAAGGAGGTCATCCTAGAACTCTGCCTGTCATTACTGTAATTCGGGAAAGTAGTCTGGTAATACTGAGCATTCATATACATTTTAATTCTGCATTCCTACTTTTAGAACTCCCATTTTATAAGGGGGATGAAAGTCCAAAGATGTTTATTGCATTATTTGTGATGACCCCAATTCTTCACCAAAGGAGTAGGTTGAATAAATTATGGTTTATCTATCACATTCTTTAAATGAATAACTTAGATCTTTATCTGTTGATAGAGGATTAATCAAGATCTACATTTTTCCCCAACTGGTTAACAATTAGCCCGATAACATTTACCAAATACTTATCTAGAATGACTAGAAATGCCACTTTTATTGTATATTAAATTCTTTTTTTTTTTTTTTTTGAAGATTTATTTATCCAACAGAGGCAGAGACAGTGAGCCCAAGCGGGGGAGGGGCAGAGGGAGAGGGAGAAGCAGACATTCTGGTGAGCAGGGAGCCTGATGTGGGGCTTGATCCTGGGACTCTGGGATCATGACCTAAGCCCAAGGCAGATGCTTAACCAACTGAGACACCCAGGTGCCCTAGAGACATCAGATTCTTATATAGATTTCTGGAAATTCCATTCTGCTCCATTGGTAACTCTGACAGATAAAAAATCCTACTAATTAGATCAGTGTCTTGCAGTGTGGATGAGCAGTTACTATTAAGTATACAAACTAGCAGATATTTTGTTTCCATCATTGGATGGATCTGCTGGTATGTGGAGCAGGAACCAGCATTTGCCATTTGTGACAGCACCAGGTAAAAGGTGATCAGTCTTTTACCTTCTTCGATCAGGCGGTGGCCTTTCAAACTTAACGCTTATCACTTGCTGTGGAGCTGCTCTCCGTAAACCAAACAGTTATCTGTTGGTCAGTTGGTAGCTGTTTCCAGGGCACTATCCAAGCGGTGATAAGGTCTGACAGCTTTTAAAATGTTTTCGGAGATAACCCTACGGGAAAGAGGACGCCGGGAAAGAGGACGCCGGGAAAGAGGACGCCTGCTCGCGGGGGCCGCCTTGCAGTCCCCCAGCAGCATGTGGCTGTACCAACAAGTTCTGTCTTACCACGGAACCTTCTGGGCGCTGCTCTCTCCGTTGGAACTATTCTGTCTGCTGAAGAGAGAGGCAGAGATTGCAGATGGCTATGAGGCAGATTCCCTGGGGGAAGGCCCCACACATAGTTGGCGGTTGGACCGATACTAGTAGCTCCAGAAGGCTGCAAATGGTCCAGAAAGGAAGACACTTCGGACAAGGCTTTGCCTACTTGGTGATACATGTAAATGCTAGACATGGTTTAAGAGGACCAGAACAGAAAACTCTGCAACAACTTGGATCGCTGAATCACAATTCTTCAGACTAAGGAACATATTTTAGAGTCCATATTGTCTAGCCATGGGCAGAGGAGATCTCTCTTCAGATGAGCAGTTTAAGAGAGAACTGGGAGGGTAGCTGGAGCACTGGCTGTCGAAGACCGACGGCAGGAGATACAGACACGAAGGACCAGCCTACGTACTTTCCTGGGTGTGAGCTCACCTTCCACATGAAGGAAGCCAGGGGAGGGCCCCGCTACATGAATGCCTCTGCTTTCCTGGTGTATCTGGGGGAAAGGACCGGGTGGGGGGGGGGGATCATGGTATGACAATGACTATATTTTTTCTTTCTTCCCCACATCATCCCAAATGTTCTTTTCCTTACTAATGCGGTGGTCCTAGGATGGGGAACACGACTGCAAGTCCTGGAAACAGGGATGGTTTGTAAACAGGAAACTATAATGTACCTTGAAACCTTTGGGTCAGAATTCTTTTTTTTTTTTTTTAATATTTTATTTATTTGACAGACAGAGATCACAAGTAGGCAGAGAGAGAGGAGGAAGCAGGCTCCCTGCCAAGCAGAGAGCCTGATGCAGGGCTCGATCCCAGGACCTTGGGACCATGACCTGAACTGAAAGCAGAGGCTTAACCCACTGAGCCACCCAGGCACACTTGGGTCAGAATTCTTAAGGGCTTGATGGGTTGGACCGTGCCTTAACCACATCTGGCAAAACTGACCTTGACAGTTAATGCAGCTGTACCTCCTAGTGGTAGAAGTAGCCTGTTCATTCCCTACATATATAATCATTCCCCGTATGGATGGCAGTAGATGGCGGGGAGCGAGAGCTCTTGCTGAATGAGTGTATCTGGCAATCTACACCAGCTCAGCAGCTGCAACAAACATCCTTTCCAAAGGTCCAACATTTCGGGTACAAATGGAGGGGAGAGATAATAGCTAAGGGAAAAATGAATGAATGGGTTACCCAGTCAGGGAATTCCAGTGTATCACATTAACACCTGGAGAGAGGCTCGGAGCAAGTGATTATATTGTCCTTTAGCTCAGTTATACCAGATGCCTAAAACAGTGATGACATATATTTCTGAGACAACTTCTATTTTTTTAAAAAAGATTTTCTTTATTTACTTGAGAGAGAGAAGGAGAGGAGAGAGCCTGAGAGGGGAGAGGTCCGAGGGAGAAGCAGACGCCCTGCCGAGCAGGGAGCCGGATGCAGGACTAGATCCTGGGACTCTAGGATCATGACCTGAGCCAAATGCAGTTGGGCTTGACCAACTGAGCCACCCAGGGGTCCCATAACTTCTATTTTTTGAAAATGAGTTGATCACATGGAAGCCAGCAAACTTGAATCTTGCCCAGAGAGACATTTTGGTTATATGATATAATGGTAAATGGACTGACTGCTAATTGTCACCAGCTAGACCCCAAGACCTGGCCTTGAGTGCCCACCAGCGTATTCACCGACCTCTGTTCCACATTTTCCCTTAAGCTCTTCTTTTTAGTTCATCTCTTAACTCAGGCAAATGGAAACCAAAACCACCCCCCTGGTGATAGCAGCTGTCTTGACCAGACCTCCCACTGGCCCAGACCACCCAGACCAGTTTGAGCTAAACCTCTGACTCAGGCCTGTGCATGAGTGACCTCTGAATGACCAACAACTACATTTACCCCATTATAATACCAAAATGCTAAAATGCGCACAAGCCTCATTTATGTAACATGCAACGTGTATAGGTGTGTTTCCTTAAGGCACGTGCACTGCCTTATGCCAGCCTCTACATACTACAGCTTCCCTAAATACTCGTCCTAACCCTCAGTAAAGGGAACCCATCCACCCTTGCTCAGGGAGTCCTGGCTTTGGAAGTTACTCCTGTGATCTCCTTATTTGCTGCAAATAAAGTTCACTTTGTGCAACAACTCCACCTGGTGTGTCTGTGACTCACCACAAAGTGAATTCCCGTTGGTTCTGTTGCACAACGGCTTAGTGGGACTCCAGTAATATGCCAGATCTTTTTATCCTTATTTTTCAGATTACATGTATCACACTTAGGGTGGAACAGTGCATTGTTGGCGAGATAATACTGATATTGGTCAAAAGTACTGTGACATTGGGTCAAAAGCCTCCTGTACCTACCCCACATTGGCTACTCCAGATGTTAGGCATATAGAAAGAACCATAGCCAAAGGCCAGGGGGTAGCCTGTATAATAAAGAATTGGGCTTTCTTTTATCTCTGGTTTCTGGGACATCGCCTCAAAACTCCTGGAATTTCCTGATAGGAAGTGTCTTTGCTCTTTATGGTCAGTCCTGATAGTTTAACAGTCTGACTTAGGGTGGGTCCCTGATGGTTTGTGTTGATGAGATGACTCAAGATGAGAGGCGGGCTATGCCTGAAGGAGCAACCATGTGACTAGAGGGTTGGCTTTGAGCCACAGTGATAGATCTCTAGAGAGGGAAGGTGGGGCTGGAAATTGAGCTCAGCAGTTGATTCTGACAGTGATTAACTATGTAATGAAATCCCCATAAAGTTTTGGACACCAAAGCTTGAGTGTGCCTCCCCAGTTGGCGTTGTTCTGTTATCGAGTATTCTGTTGACGTGTGAGGAGGGTGATGTAACTTGGCTCCATAGGGAAAGCACAATGCGAGATTGGAGCATAGAACCTCCCAGACCTCGCTTTATGACTTGTGTGCTTTTGCTGAGATAATACTTTAATTAAAAAATATAGTGGTTTTCTGAGTTCTTTGAACTGTTCTTGTGACTTATTGAACCTGAGTGGATATAAATTCGAGGGGACCCTCAAATTTATAGATCGTTGGTCAGAGGTGAGGGTGACCTGGGGACCTCTGCAGTTGCAGCTGCTGTCTTAGTGGGCAGTAGTCTTGTGAGAGGCCATGCCCTTTGCCTGTGAAGTTTGGTCCAACTTTAGATAGTTGATGTCAGAAGTCATTACAATGCCCCCACCCCCGACCATGCCCCAAATTAATTCTGGTTAAGAATATTAATAAAGTATTATCTAAAGGTATTCTTCTCAGTGTAGATGCTGTATGTCTAAAACCACAATTCTGCAGAAAACGGAAGTCAATCATGAGGAACTAGATTAACGTCGGAATCTCTACCATGCAGTATTTGGAGTTTTGTGAATGAAGACACAATGAAGCTTCCATCTCTTACTGCATTGCCCTGTCCTACCTTAGAAGCATGATTTACAACAACTACAAAAAAACGACTTTTCTTATCTACCAGGGAAGACCCTTTGAAGTGGGTGGTCCAGCCATTCCTCCATTTTTAACCACATTCCTACCTAAAAAGAGCACTGGGGAGCTCCTTCCAGGTCAGTATGCGGCTTCATCTTATCTTCAGTCTCTCCAAGTTTATTGTTTCCAAGGTCTGGATTTAAAACAGGTTATGAAAGTTTCTCAATTTGACTGTCTCTCTTCTATGGTTGCCACGGACAGAACTGTGTCCCCTAAAATTTGTATGTTGAAGCTCTAACTCCCAGTGTGCTGGTATTTCAAGATGGGGCCTTTGGAAGACAATTAGGTTTAGAGGAAATCATGAGTATGGAGCACTTATGATGGGATTAATGCCCTTATGGGAAGAGAAGAGACATAGAGTGCTCTCTCTCTGCCATGTGAGACACAGGGAAAAGGCTGCTGTTTGCAGTTCTGCTCAGCACCTGGTAAATCTTTTATTAAATATTATGATAGGATTTTTCTGTTTGTGTGATTCTTCCAATCTTCATAGATATGCTGATCAAGACAAAGTCTTATATATAGGCATATTGATATGCCTGACAATCAAGACAAAGTCAGGCACTATTATTTCTCTATTTTTTTAAACTAAGAAGCTCAGCCTTGATATTTTTGACTTAACTTCCCTTATCTTTTTCAAGTCTGAGCTGCAACAACTATCTGATCTAATTTCTCCTATTAAAAAAAATAGTACCCAAATAAGAATAGTGGTGTTATTAAGTGATACTTTATTAAGACGCTATCCAAACACTACCTACAACATCCCTCCCCATTCATAGTGAGGATGAGGATGGGGGAGCAGATAAAACCTGACAGATGACGAAGGTGAAGCAAGACAAGGCAAAGAAGTATTAGATTAGGTGCTAAGCCTAGTGCAGAACTACAAGAGGTTTCAACAGACCCCATGAAGGACTCCTTGTTGGCCTATTTAGCCAACAGTGGAAATTATTTCTGTCTCTCCTAGAAAAAGCCCAGTGCAAATCAACTCTTTTCCCCCTCAATTTCCAAAGAAGAGAATCCACAGCCACATTATACCAGTATTAACTCGGCAATATGGTGCCATCTCGTATCAAAGAACCAGTAAAATCCTAAACTTAAACCCAAGCAATTCTCCCTGGGATGGAGAAAGGAGGGAGGTGGGGAGAAGGAGCCTTGAGCTCCCCCTAGAGGTTAGCAATAACATTCCCATAAAGTAGGATTTGTATTGTAAACTGACGTTTGTTTCCTCATATACTAAGTTTTCCATCATCATACTGCCAAAGTCTGTTCAAGAATTTGAGGAGCATTATAGTAATCAACAAATTGAAAAAAAAAGCATATATATAATACATGGGCTATAAAAAGCACGAAGACACTGTCGTTTTATCTCTTTTTTAAATCCTTGTTGCAAGCATCCTGGTGTGGACGTGAGTATCGAGGTTCAACCCATTGTAATTAGTAGTATCAGTCAGACATGACCACATGAGTTGCTTGAAAAGGAGAAATGCTAGTCTTACTTCCTTTCCCAATCTCTCCTCAAACCAATTAATCAGAATTTCTGGAGGTGGGCCTAGACATTAGTGCTTAAAAAACTTTCTCAAGTGATTCTAATGTGCAGCCAAGTAGAAAGATGTGCTCATCAAACCTACTTTCTTCTTGTGAGCCACATGTTTTTTCTTCTTTTATATTTTATGTTTCTATTTTCTGTGGTTCCATTTTGTTGCTGGCAATTCCTCTTTTGATCTCTTTGATATTTTAATTTTATCAATCTAATTTTATTCTTGAATACTCTCTTTTAGCCTCTGTTCAAAAGATGCTTCTAAACCGCATTTAATAAACCCAAGATATTCTAGGTTTGTCCCATAATTCTCGCTCTGGTAATTCCTACTCCTCTAGAACCCTGGATCTTGTTTATGAGAAATAAGGTAGAAATCTATATCCAGGTACAGGGCCTCATGAGAAGAATTTGAATGTTAATGATTTTTCAGTACTTATCATTCTTGGTCTTAGAGTTGCCTTTGCATTACATTCATTTTTCAAAATTGCTCCACCTAGAACTCCATTCTCTTTTTAGCATATTTTTAAAAGATTTTATTTATTTATTTGAGAGAGAGAGAGAGAGAGAAGCCCACTCTTCCTGAGAAGGAAGCCTGATGTGGGGCTCGATCCTGGGACTCTGGGATCATGACCTGAGCCAAAGGCAGATGTCCAACTGACTGAGCCATCCAGATGACACAGAACTTGATTCATTAATAGAACACGGAAGAGATTAAGGTCTTATGAAGAAAGTCATCCAAACATAACCCTAAACACAGTACTAGACCTAAAAACGCCAAGTCCTCAGTTTTGTACCTCTCATTCTGGGATGCCTTTCAGAACAGCTGGGAAGACTGATGACGGCCTACCTATCTGCTGGCTACTGCGTCCACCTCCTCCTACAACTAATGTTTAGCCATGACTAAAAAGACAAAATAATATGGAAGCTTTCAAGGAAACAGCTTACTTTAGTTTATGTGCTTGATTTCGGCTGAAGCAGGAAAACTCCATAATGCCAAGGGAACTTGACTAGTTGTCTTCCTAGGGCAGGTCCAGCGCAAACCCAGAAGCTGATTTATCTTGGCTTCATCCCTTTTACCTACAGCTCAGCTCTCTGCAGGCAAGAATCAAATGTGAAGCAACTGTGAGGTACTGATGTTTTTGCCTCAATTTCTCTTTGTGCCAGTAACACCAAACTGCGGGACCCACGTCCACCTCGCTATTCCACCCTCCAAGGCTCAACTTTCAATTTCTGAATTCTCCTCCTGTGTTTGCTCTGAGAACCCTCTGCCAGCATGGTGAAGGGCAGTCGCTGGTCTGGTGGGGATCCCTCTTCTTCTGGCTTCTGCTGACCCTCTTTGGCATGTGCCTTTCTTATTCCATCCTTTCCAAGTGACTTTGTTTACTCATGTTTCAGGATCCTGGCTCTTGACCTCTCTCTTGGACAAGTAGAGGTCTTTGGGCTGAGTTTTGTGTTTGGAAGGGATATAACTGGTATATATGTGCAGGACTTCAACTAAAAAAAGGTCTGATGGCTGAGTACTGAGGACGACTTGGCTGTGAGAGGAGGTAGAAATATCAGGTCCAAATGAGCAGGGAAACAGCAAGACACTAAATTGAAGGGTTGGTAAAACAAGAACAACAGACAAAAACAAAGAAATAAACAAACCTGGCAAGATAGAATGAGTGGGTACAAGGGAAAAAACTCGAACATATTTCCAAATGCAAGGAGGTGCCGGGGGGTGGGAGTCTCAGAGTTGCCCACGGTTAAGGCATGGAAGAAAGGCTTGAATGATTCCTAGGAAGTTCTGAAACTTATCTTACTGGAAGTGAGCTGGTAACCATTTCATCTGCAACTTCTAAAATACATTTTAAGTAGAACTTCTATGAAAAAAATTTCAGTGACGCTTTGGTACTACCAAAGTGTTCCATGAAGTGCCTGCTGCAGTTCCTTGTTAAACTAGGGACATCTCTCTTGGTCTTGATCTGACTGGGGCTCCCTCTGGTGCCCGAGGGGCTGCTTTCTCTCCGTGTTCATTGCTGGTCCGCTCACAGTGATGGAGCACACAGGCTACCCTGTGGGAAGAGATGTTTCCTGATGGGAATCCAGGTCATCTTACAATCCACAGAAATAGAGAAGTTGAGATACTTCCCATGCGAGACAAATAATCATTCTTCCAACCTCGACTCAGGGCACAGGTGCACTGTGTATTTAACCATTTAGTGCTAAGTATTACATAGATAATTATCCCAAAGGAGGAGAAGAATGGAAAGTTCCATTCTGGAAGGGCTCCTTAAGTAATGACCTATATTTAATTTCAGTAAACGAGTTTGTGTTTTAATGATTTCAACAATCTGAGCTTCAAATCTCTGATTCGATTTGTATGAAGATTGTCTGAAGATATATCAAGAGATCCATAATTAAGCTGTTAGAATCTGAGGCCAGCATTCCTCCAACATGATAGTTAGCAACTGGATTCATCATCCTTTAAGATCGGACTTCAGGGAGCTCTTTATTTCTTCTCTGTCTTCCTTCCTCCATCCCTCCTTCTACCCCTTCATATTTTTCTTTCCTATCATCAGAGCTAAGAACTGGATTTATTACAAAAGTGGCCAAATCTTTACTTTGACAGATGTTTCTATAAACATTAAACTTTTGACCTTGTTTAGCTAACTGAAACCTGCCTAAAATTCAAGAGTCATACAATAATAGGGCATTTATCTTATTCTCTGGTTGTAATTCTCCAGCTCCTAGAAAGAACTTCAATAAAGGAAAATTCCTATGCTTCTTTCCAGGGAAAGCAGGTTGCCGGATGGGGTAGGCTGAAGTCCTAATAATGTAAACTGAATAAGACAGGGGTCTTATGCCTAACCATTGGCTCCTCCACAGTAGTGTTACTGAAATGACAATAAAAATAATTTAAAAATTACCAAAAGGGCTAACATTAATTGAAATTTCATATACATTAATTGAAATTTCATATCTCCATACTAACTTTCAAGGTACTCCACTAAAATGTTAAAATGAGCATATTCTCTCTAATGTTGAATGTTTCAAAATGATTAGCTAAGCAAAAATTAAACTACAAAATCATTTATGTTTTATTAATGTGCTAAATTGGACAAAATTAGCTAAATCCTTTAAAGGTTTTTATAAGACAAAGAAATATAAAATATCAAGATCTCAATTTAGCGTATAGGCTAAATCTGTAGATGCCATATACATAAAATAGATATTTAATAGTTTTTCAGCTCTGTTGATGAATAAGGTCTTATCAAATTTTGAATATTTAGAATACAATTAAGGATACTCTGCACTAACTTTTTAAAAAAAATACAATAGAATTAGATGATTTGATGACTTAAGAGTTTCAGGATCACACAATGCCGATGAGTCATGAGTCTGACCACCACCACGCCACATTTACTGAGTACTTAGCATGTGTCAAGCGCTGTACTTCGTGCTCATTATGCCTGAACTTTCACCCCTCCCCAAATCTATGAAGTAGGTACTATTATTATCTCCATTCTACTAAGGTTTAAATATTTAGCACTATGTATTGGCACTGTTGGTATTGTTGCTAAGGGCAGGAAGTTCTGGGGTCCAGGTGCACGGGCTTGACTTCAGGGGAGGGGTTCTACTGTGAAACGAGTGGGTAGACGGGCTACTTCCCAGCAGTCACAAGTCCTCTGCCCGAGTCCTCCCACTGACTCTGAAACCCAGCTGAGCTCTGCCCTTTTCTTTTTCCTCCTACCCTTTGGTATGCAGGAAGGATGTGGCGTTGCTACAAGAGTGATGTCACAAGGAACAGGACATGCCGTCCATTCAAAGGCATCAAGAGCATAACTTCTCCTGGTATGCTATTTTGGAGAAATTGAATGGACAGTTTTATCTTTGGATCTTTCTCTTAACCTTACATTTTAATGATGTAAGCGATGTCCTCAGAGACTAACAAAACCTTTTCTTAATATCTAGATCTTTTAGTACTCATAATCCTCTTGCTGTTTTACAATGCATCTCAATTCTGCTATGTCCGAAACGGAACTTACCGTCTTCCCTCCCCTGCACACATGTGCCAAGCCCCTCCCCTTTTTCTCACCTTGAAAAATGGCTCTATCACACACACAGTTGTCCAACCCAGAAACCACCTTCATGGCTCTATCGCACACACAGTTGTCCAACCCAGAAACCACCTTCATGGCTCTATCGCACACACAGTTGTCCAACCCAGAAACCATCCTTCATTCTAGTTTCCTCCTCACCCCTCACCCCAACCTAATTAATCAAATCTTGTCAGCCTACTTCCTAAAAGACCATCCACTCTTCCCAACTCACCGCACTACACTTCTTGCCTTTTTATTTGCGACTCTCTCATCTTTTAATGCATGTTACTGTGAAAGTGATTCTTCTAAAACTCCAATTATTATGTCATGTTCTTTTTTTTTTTTCATTTTTTAAAATACTTTATTTATTCTTTGACAAAGAGAGAGAGACAGTGAGAGCAGAAACACAAGCAGGGGGAGTGGGAGAGGGAGAAGCAGGTTTCCTGCTGAGCAGGGAGCCTGATGTGGGGCTCAGTCCCAGGACACTGGGATCATGGCCTGAGCTGAAGGCAGACGCTTAATGACTGAGCCACCCAGGCGCCCCTATTATGTCATGTTTTTAAACACCCTCTAATACCTTTCCACTGCTATTAGTATAAGTTTCAAATTTTGTGATGTGGCTTATGAGATGTTCCATGACGGGTCTCTGCCTACCTCTCCTGTCTGTCTCTGACCACTTAGACTCCAACCATGATGAATTTGTTTCTGCTTGAGAGGACCACATCCTATCTCCCATACATGCTGTTTACATGCTGGAACACTCTCCCCTCAATTTCCACTCATACATCTGACATCAACACATCAACTTAAATATTCCTTTCTCCAGGAAACTTCTTATTCTTCTACATTAAGGAAGGTATGGACAGCATATGTATTTTTTTTTAAAGATTTTATTTATTTATTTGACAGAAAGAGAATAGCAGGAGGAGTGGCAGGCAGAGGGAGAGGGAGAAGCAGGCCCCCACTGAACAGGGAGCCGGCTGCGGGGCTCAATCCCCGGACCCTGAGATCATGACCTGAGCCAAAGGCAGTTGCTTAACTGACTGAGCCACCCAGGCGCCCCAGATACCGTATGTATCTTGAACTTCTCTAATGAAACACTCCTTCACTTTATTATAAGTTCTTGTTAATAGCCTATTTTTTTCTGCTTGCCTGTGAGCTCTGAGATGGCAGGGGCCACATCTAGTTGTTGATAAATGTATCACAGGGCTTGCAACACAGTAGGGGAAAAATAATAGCTATTTAATTAACTGACTTAATGAAAGACTTGAGTAGGGACAAGTATTGTATAGCCTTATACTTTCCTAAGTCACTGAAAACATATATATAGCATTTTTAGCTTTGCTTTTCTTATTGTTTTTTTTTTTTTTTTAAGATTTTATTTATTTATTTGACAGAGATCACAAGTAGGCAGAGAGGCAGGCAGACAGAGAGAGAAGCAGGCTCCCTGCTGAGCAGAGAGCCTGATGCGGGGCTCGATCCCAGGACCCTGAGACTATGACCTGAGCTGAAGGCAGAGGCTTTAACCCACTGAGCCACCCAGGCGCCCCTCTTATTGGTTTTAAAAAAAACAAAAAAGTAAATAATTCCAAAAGGTATCAGGGGTGTCTGAAACCTTGGCTTTTCTCTAGGTAAAACCGTGAGATGAAGAAAAAATGAGTTTAGTGGTCCTTATGGTTAGGTGGCTGAGGTTCCAGCTTTGTTCTCTTCTGTCTCATGCTCGCAACTGAAAATCTTTATAGGCCCAATTTCCCTTAGGACTTGCAATTTTTCCCATTAATATTTTAAAAATCTCACTAAAACTTACCTCAGCTGCATCATGGAGCCATTGAATCACAGATTTGGATGGAACCTCAGACAACAGTTAGTGTCCCCCACGATCCTATACTTTAACTCCTACTTTTCATCTTCATGTTAAGAGTTATCCAGAATGAGTGGCAAAAATACTTAGTGACAAGGAGCCCTCTACCTCCAAAGGCCACCCATACAAATGGTGCTAATGGGTCAGGAGCCCCCGTTGAAAGGGTATGCATTCCTGGAAGGGAGGAGACATGTGGCTTCATCATCATTGCAAACTTTGAAGGAGATTATCCATCTTTTCCTGAGACCAGGTTTGGTAGAAAACGAGAGGAGAGAACATTTAAGGCACTGGGTTCCCTGGGAAAAGGAGGTTAGGAGGAGGCCCTAAAGAAATAGGAAAAAGGGTGTGGAAAAGGAGAACTGTCATTTTCAGAAAATGGAAAACAACATGGAGGTTCCTCAAGACGGTAAGAATAGAGCTACCCTCCAGCCTAGCAATTGCACTACTGGGTACTTACCCCAAAGATACAGATGTAGTGAAAAGAAGGGGCACTAGCACCCCAGTGTTCATAGCAGCAGTGTCCACAATAGCCAAACTGTGGAAGGAGCCGAGATGCCCTTCAACAGACGAATGGATAAAGATGTGGTCCATGTACATAATGGAATATTACGCAGCCATCAGAAAGGATGAATACCCAATTCTTGCATCAACATGGATGGAACTGAAGGGGATTATGCTAAGTGAAGTAAGTCAAATAGAGAAAGACAATTATCATATGGTTTCACTTGTATGTGGAACATTAGCAATAGCACGGAGGAAGGACCACAGGGGAAGGGAGGGAAATCCAAAGGGGGAGCAATCAGAGAGGGAGACGAACCACGAGAGACTATGGACCCCGGGAAACAATCGAGGGGTTTCAGAGGGGAGGAGGGAGAGAGGGGGCGGGTAACAGGGTGACGGGTGTTGGGGAGGGCATGTGCTGTGATGAGCACTGGGTGTTATACATAACTAATGAATCACTGACCATCAAGGACTAATTATGTACTATACAGTGGCTAACTGAACATATCAATAATAATAAAAAAGAAAGTGGATATACTTCCAATTTTACATTTTTTTCTTAGACTTGGGAATGCTTGAAAAGAGAGAGAAGATGCTTGGAGGACAGAAGACCCCAAAACTAACACTGATAGGTGGTGGTGGTATATGTGTTGGGGAATGAGGGTAGGGCACAAGGGAAGAGAGGGGACAAAGTTGTATCATTAATCCTTATTATTTGCACATACTTTATCATAGGTGGCAACTAGATTCTGAGACGAACAAAAAGGACTTCTTTGCAACTAATATGTCAACATATGTGTTTGTAAATGGATCAAAATATTTTGTCAATGCTATTGTTAAATATATTCATCAAATTTATGTTCAAATTTTCTTAAGAAATTCTTGTTAAGAATTTGTCGTTTTGGGGCGCCTGGGTGGCTCAGTGGGTTAAGCCGCTGCCTTCGGCTCAGGTCATGATCTCAGGGTCCTGGGATCGAGTCCCGCATCGGGCTCTCTGCTGAGTGGAGAGCCTGCTTTCCTCTCTCTCTCTCTCTCTCTCTGCCTGTCTCTCTGTCTACTTGTACTCTCTGTGTCAAATAAATAAATAAAATCTTAAAAAAAAAAAAAAAGAATTTGTCGTTTTGCACATTGATCAATGATGGAATAGAAAACTCAGAAATAAACCCATAATTACATGGTCAATCAATCTTTAACAAAGCAAGAAAGAATACCTGATGGGAGAAAGACAATCTCTTCAACAAATGGTGTTGGGAAAACTGGACAGCCACATGCAGAAGAATGGACCTGGGCCATTTCCTTACACCGTACACAAAAATAAAATGAATTAAAGACCTAAATGTGAGACAGGAAATCATGAACATACTAGAAGAGAGCACAGACAGTAATTTCTCTGACATTATCCATAGCAATGTTTCTCTAGATATGTCTCCTTAGGCAAGGGAAATAAAAAAAAATCAAAATAAAAAGCTTCTGCACAGTGAAGGAAACAATAAACAAAACTAAAAGGCAACCAATTGAATGCGAGAAGATATTTGCAAATGATGTATCTGATAAAAAGTTCGTATCCAAAATATACAAAGAACTTGGACAACTCAACACCCCCCAAAACAAATAATCTAACTAAAAAATTGGCAGAAGACATGAACAGACATTTTTCCAAAGAATAGAGATGGCCAAGAAACACATGAAAAATGCTCAACATCACTTATCATCAGGGAAATGAGAATCAAAAGCACAATAAGATACCTCACACCTGCCAGAATGACTGAAATCAACAACACAGGAAACAATAAGTGTTAGCAAAGATGTGGAGAAACAGGAACCCTCTTTCACTGTTGGTGGGAATGCAGACTGGGGCAGTGACCCTGGAGAACAGTGTGCAGGTTCCTCAGAAAGTTAAAAATAGAGCTACCCTTTGATGCAGTAATTGCACTACTGAGTATTTACCCCCAAAATACAGAAACACTAAATCAAGGGGATACATGCACCTCTGTTTATTGCAGCATTATTTACAATAGCCAACTTATGAAAGCAGCCCAGAAGTCCACTGATTGACGAATGGATAAAGAAGATGTGGTGTATATATATACAACAGATATTATTTAACTGTAAAAAGAATGAAATTATGCCTTTTGCAACATAATTGGAGCTAGAGAGTTTAATACTGAGTGAAATGAGTCAGTCAGAGAAAAACACATACCATATGATTTCACTAATTTGTAGAATTTAAGAAACAAAACAAATGAGCAAAGGGAAAAAAGAGAGAACGAGAGACAAACTAAGAAACAGACTCTTAATTATAGAGAACAGACTAATGGTCACCCGATGGGAGATGGGTAGGGACGGGTGAAATAGGTGATGGGGATTAAGGTGTTCTGGTGAGCACCAGGTGTTCTACGAAGTGCTGAACCACTAGATTGTACCCCTGAAACTAATATAACACTGCATGTTAACTGTACTGGAGTTAAAATTTTAAAAATTTGTTATTTTGTTTATAATAAAGTGAACATTATAAATGATGAGGAGAGCAAGTAAATCCAAAATACTTGTTCCAAAAGCAAAGATTTTATCTATGAGACATGAAATATTGTGTAAAATAATAAATAATATTATTATCAACACTATGGATGAGAAGCTTTATTCATCATCTAGTCCAGTTACTTCAAAAGTTTTTTTTTTTTTTTAAAGATTTTATTTATTTGACAGAGAGAGATCACAAGTAGGCAGAGAGGCAGGCAGAGAGAGAGGAGGAAGCAGGGTCCCCGCTGAGCAGAGAGCCCAACACGGAGCTTGATCCCAGGACCCTGGGATCATGACCTGAGTCGACAGCAGAGGCCTTAACCCTCTGAGCCACCCAGGTGCCCACTTCAAAAGTTTTTAAAGGAAAGCTGATTTCTGTTTCTGTTTTTGCTTTTTAAATGAAACACCATGCCAAAACTAAATAGAAATTGAAAACACAGCTGCTTTGATTAAAGTGAGGTGAGACCCTTTAAGTTCTGTCCACTTGTTTCCTCTTCCCCTCCTCTGTAGGAATTGAGGACTCTTTGGAATTTAGTTTGAAATACTCTTCTAGTATAACCCATCACCATACAGATAAAATTAAGATCATGCTAGTTTTATCTTACTAAGTCAGATGCCCTTCTAAAGTAGCAAGAAAAGATCTGGTTGGACAGGAACAGGACTAAGAAGTAACCCACTCTACAAGCATGTGGTACTTGCACACATACACACGTGATACAGACACACCTGCAAAGAGATATTCAGAGCATGCTATTATATTACAAAGTAATAAATAAATACGTCACCTGGGAAGGTGGGGTCAACCTTGACCCTTATGAAAAATTCCCTGTACTCTTTAATATTTTTACTGATTTCTGAGCATATGTTTTCATAGTTGTCTCTGTTTTAAGCTCTTCCTTCAAAGGGATTCGCTAGATTTATGAGCTGTCGTACTGTCTAGTTGATACCTTCCCTCCTTCCCACCATGTCACAACAGACATGAGACTCAGCCCTAAGACGTAACAAATAATCCAGTTCATTTTAAGGGTCTTTATCTTATTGTAGTAATATAAGTCCTGAAATGATAGGCTTAATTTTATCCTGTCAAATATATCATTTTTATAGTTTGAGCTTTATGATATAAATTTTTAGTATTTCTTCCTGAGCATGTAAACACTTCTGTGATCAGTAGAAGAAAGAGTGGCTTTGACAGGGTGTATAAAAAGATTAGTGCACAGACATAATTTTGAAATTACAAGTGACTGCTTTTAGTTCTAGAAAACTTACAATGATTTATCAAGACAAATTTTGTCCTATCGACTCTAATGAGAGAGGAGATGATTAAAACTGTTGTGGAATCGAAGTGGAAAGCAGAGAAGTAAAAGAGGGGACTGTGAGACAGCCTCACCACAAACCGGTGGAATGGTGAAGACCGGGACATGGGAAGCATGGGCAGGTGTGTGTGTGTCCTGGAGTCAAAGGAGAGGGGATGGAGATGCCACCCTTGTGGGCTGACAAGTGACGTGTGAGAATGTGGTGGGAGAGGCAGACCGGAGGGTGGTGATATCAAAGGGGAAGTCATAAGGAAATGGAAAGATTTTTATCTTTGACTTTTGTTCTGTTTTGGGGATGGCTACATGCCTTTTATTTTCAGACTTGCTGAAATTAGAAATGTGTATTAGTTTTCTATTGCTGGTGTAATGAATTAACACAAACTTAGTGACTTGAAACAACACAATTTCATTATTTATCATGCTGTAGGTCAGAAGTCTGACATGGATCTCACTAGGCTAAAATCAAGGTGTCAGCAGGCCTGTATCCCTTGAGTTCTAGGAAAGAATCCACTTCTTTGCCTTTTCCAGCTTCTAGAGGCTGCGCGCCTTCATGGGGCATGACTCTCCTCCATCTTCAAGACCAGCCACATTATACCTCTTTGAACATTCTTCCATAGTCACATCATCTCCTTCTGTGGAAAGTTTCTTTACTTCTAAAAACTCATATGATTAAACTGGGTTCACCTGGATATTTCACTGTAACCTCTCCAAGTCCTTGATTAAATCACATCTGAAAAATCCCTTTTGCCACGTAAGGTAACATTCTCAGATCATTATTCTGCCGACTACAGGATAATTCCTTCTCTAGTCTACTCTAGATCTTTTTGGTTTTTTTTTTTTTTTTTTAGATTATTTATTTATTTGACAGACAGAGATCACAAGCAGGCAGAGAGGCAGGCAGAGAGAGAGGAAGGGAAGCAGGCTCTCTGGTGAGCAGAGAGCCCGACATGGGGCTCGATCCCAGGACCCTGGGATCAGGACCTGAGCTGAAGGCAGAGGCCTTAACCCACTGAGCCACCCAGGCGCCCCTCTACTCTAGATCTTTTAATCTGAATAAAACAAGGACACTAATACAAGCCAAAGGGATTCTATTCTCTATTTCTTGTGAAATCCACTGCCACGCAAGGCTCCGATATAATCTGTGTTTCTTCTTCCTTGTCTAAACATGAGAGTCACAATATCTGAATGGCGCAGGGTCTCAGGCTTAGCTGAGTTTTGAGTTTCTTGGTGTCTGAAAGCTGGATTACAAAGCAGAAGTAGTTGTGACTGGTACGTAGGCTTCTGTCTGCATAACTGCAGTATTCTAAAAAGAGAAAGCCTATTTGAACACTCTCATTTTTTTCCTCAGGGAGAACATAGTTGCCTGCCGTGCTAGCCAAAGTCTTACCTCATTTTTGACTGTGATGGCTACATTTAAAAATTTTTTCTTAAATTTAACACCAAGCAAGCATAATTGATAGAGAAAAAGGACCTCAAGTGATAAAACCATAAGTATTACATATTGTAAGACCTAAAATTTTAAGTGCTGTGTTGACATCTTTGAGCCTCCTAGGACACCGGAGGCCACACCATGAGTTTTCCTGCTCTTGCCAGATATGCCCCCAAACTAGTGGGAAGGCTCCCAACAGGGCTCATTCCCATATCAGCCAGACCTGCTGCAGCCTACCTAATCCTCAACCTAATGGGCTTTACCTTCTGGCCAGTCCATACAATTATTCAAATTTCCTTTCCCACAGGAACCAAGGGTCACGCCATTCTCTCATTATTCCAAAGCCTGCCTCCCACAGCCCCTGCTGGTTCACTCTGCTCCCGAGTGCCACCCCATGTGGCCCAATGTGGTATACGCACTCCCTTGGGCTGTGAGCCTCTGTGACTAATGCACTGCTGCCAATCCCATCTGTGCGGTGTCAGGTCATGTGTTCCGCCATCTTGTTTATTGAGGGGGGAAACTCCTCCTTCACCAATGGTAGAATAGGAAGTGATCAGAACCTATTTGCTTTCCTTGTTGCAGAGTATTTGGTCTTTGGACTGAGAAAGATATGTGAATGCTCTGGGTCCCGTAACAAGAGCCTCAGGCCCAGTCTTCCTCATGGGAAAAGGAACAAAGTCCATGTATGATGCTGTTATGTATTCCTGGGATTTTTCTAGGGGCTTCCAGTAACATTGCAGGAATGTGGCAGGGGACAAAACGCAAGGAAATTGGTTTCACATGTAGCTCACTAGCTTCTTTGGGTGTGTCATAACCTTTCAAACACCAAATTAGTAGACACTGGAATGCGTTGAGGAGGAAGAGGTTATTGGCAAGAGAAGGCTGCATTCCATCTTATTTCCTCATCAAAGCTTTTTGTCTTGACTTTTGTAGAAAAGCAAAATATGTAGTAGTATGATCTAAACTGAGATTGATATCCAGAATATAAAAGGAACTCCTAATAATCAACAAGACAGAAAATTTAATAGAAAAAATATATAAAGATGAGGCTAGGTAAGTGACAGAAAGGAAAATCCTGGTCGTTAATAAATATTTAAAGAGAAAGTAATTCTCACCAATAATCAAGGGAATACAAGTTAAAATAACACTACTACTTTACACTCATCATTTGGCAAAAATTAGAAAGTCAGATAATATCAAGGGATGATGAAAATGTGGGAAACTTCAGGAACTATTATAAACTGGTGTGTCTAACTCCAGAGCACAGGAGGAGGGAGAGAGGGAGAAAGGCAGGAGCGGGTAGAATGTGTCTGTAGGTGCAGATTACGAGGCCTTGACTTTTGGGGAGTGCATTTCCAACCACTGAGCCCATTCTCTTGTAGGCACTTTGGACTCCAAGTGAGGACAAACAGATAAGAAGGCATCCTGCTGTACGAGACAGGAATTTGGAGCGCGAGACAAGAGATGTGCACCTTTCTTTCATCTTTATCACAGCTGGTTGAATAATCTTTGGTAGGTCACAGATATCTCTGTTAAATGGACCTGCTCTGTGTCCTGCAGGATCCTTGTGATGATGAACTTAGGGGAACATGTGGCAGAAAGTATCAGCTTTGCATAAATATCAGATGACCAATCTGTTGCAAGACTTGGGGTAGACAAATGATTCTAGTCAAGAGAAGGAGAGTTGAACTGAGTTTCCCAGGCCCTGAACTTGCCCGGGTCCTTGCCTCCTGGAAAAGGAAAAGGACAAAAGCCAAATCGAAGGGAGATTCTTTCTTTTAAGAAAAAAATTGCAGGGGCACCTGGGTGGCTCAGTCAGTTAAGCAGCTGACTCAGTTTCAGCTCAGGTCATGGTCTCAGGGTTCTGGGATTGAGACCCACATGGGGCTCTATGCTCAGTGAGAAGTCTGCTTCAGGATTCTCTCTCTGCCCCTCCCCCTGCTTGTGCTCTCTCTCTCTCTAAAATGAATAAATCTTTTTTATTTTCAGCATAACAGCATTCATTATTTTTGCACTACACCCAGTGCTCCATGCAATCCGCGCCCTCTATGATACCCACCACCTGGTACCCCGACCTCCCACCCCCGCCCCTTCAAAACCCTCAAATTGTTTTTCAGAGTCCATAGTCTCTCATGGTTCACCTCCCCTTCCAATTTCCCTCAACTCCCTTCTCCTCTCCATCTCCCCTTGTCCTCCATGCTATTTGTTATGCTCCACAAATAAGTGAAACCATATGATAATTGACTCTCTCTGCTTGACTTATTTCACTCAGCATAATCTCTTCCAGTCCCGTCCATGTTGCTACAAAAGGTGGGTATTCGTCCTTTCTGATGGAGGCATAATACTCCATAGTGTATATGGACCATGTCTTCCTTATCCATTCGTCCGTTGAAGGGCATCTTGGTTCTTTCCACAGTTTGACAACCGTGGCCATTGCTGCTATAAACATTGGGGTACAGATGGCCCTTCTTTTCACTACATCTGTATCTTTGGGGTAAATACCCAGGAGTGCAATGGCAGGGTCATAGGGAAGTTCTATTTTTAATTTCTTGAGGAATCTCCACACTGTTCTCCAAAGTGGCTGCACCAGCTTGCATTCCCACCAACAGTGTAAGAGGGTTCCCCTTTCTCCACATCCTCTCCCACACATGTTGTTTCCCGTCTTGCTAATTTTGGCCATTCTAACTGGTGTAAGGTGGTATCTCAATGTAGTTTTTTTTTTTAATTTTTTTTTTTTTTTTATTTTTTTTAAAGATTTTATTTATTTATCAGAGAGAGAGAGGGGGAGAGAGAGAGCACAGGCAGACAGAATGGCAGGCAGAGGCAGAGGGAGAAGCAGGCTCCCTGCTGAGCAAGGAGCCCGATGTGGGACTCGATCCCAGGACGCTGGGATCATGACCTGAGCCGAAGGCAGCTGCTTAACCAACTGAGCCACGCAGGCATCCCTCAATGTAGTTTTAATTTAAATCTCCCTGATGGCTAGTGATGGTGAACATTTTTTCATGTGTCTGATAGCCATTTGTATGTCTTTATTGGAGAAGTGTCCGTTCATATCTTCTGCCCATTTTTTGATATGATTGTCTGTTTTGTGTGTGTTGAGTTTGAGGAGTTCATTATAGATCCTGGATATCAACCTTTTGTCTGTACTATCATTTGCAAATATCTTCTCCCATTCCGTGGGTTGCCTCTTTGTTTTCTTGACTGTTTCCTTTGCTGTGCAGAAGCTTTTGATGTTGATGAAGTCCCAAAAGTTCATTTTCACTTTTGTTTCCTTTGCCTTTGGAGACAAATCTTGAAAGAAATATATTTTTTTTAAATTACAGTATATTGGGGGCACCTGGGTGGCTCAGTGGGTTAAAGCCTCTGCCTTCGGCTCAGGTCATGATCCCAGGGTCCTGGGATCGAGCCCCGCATCGGGCTGTCTGCTCCGCGGAGCGCCTGCTTCCTCCTCTCTCTCTCTCTCTGCCTGCCTCTCTGCCTACTTGTCATCTCTGTCTGTCAAATAAATAAAATCTTTAAAAAAAAATAAATTACAGTATATTGTTTATTTGTTCTATTTTATTATTGTTGTTAATTTGTTACTGTGCCTAATTTATAGATTAAACTTTACTGTAGGTATGTTTGTGTAAGAAAATCATAGTAATACAGGTTTTGGTACTATCTGCAATTTCAAGCATTCACTGGGGATCTTGGGACCGATTTCCTGTGGCATAAGGGGAAGTACTGTAGTTCCGTGCTGTTAGGATCTCCCCCCAAACCTCTGAATATTCTTCTTTCAGTTCGTCCTTTACTGATTCTCCTAGCTTGACCTTGGTCACATTATTATACTTAGAAATGTCCCTGGATCTGGTTGTCCCCAGACATTTCCTTGCTGGTGTATAGGGTTGGACTCCTGTCTTACAGTATCATATCTTACATTTGAGAAGATGTTACATATTTACTTTCAGTGATAAGACAAACTTTTAATTTTCTAATCTCTCAGAAGTTACAAAAATTATTCAAAATCCACAGAAGTAAAGAAGATGCTTTTTGGTGCAAGAACTATGAGTCCTTTTCTACTGGATGCTGAGAATGATTCTCCAAAATCCTTAGGACCTCAGGAAAGCTCCTTTCCACTAAACCTGTGGACAGTGCAAGTGCCAAGAAACATTAAGGGATATTCTCTTAACTTCTCCCCTGGCTTATTTCCTCCCTACCTTCCCTGCCTCCTTTCCTTTGAAGTTAATGCTATTAATTTTGGGTGTCAAGAGCTAGATTTTTGGGTCGGTAGATCTCTGTTTGGCCATACATGCGGGCAGGTTTGGCTCCTGAGAAAATCTGAACATACTGGGTTCCGGAATGGCTCACTGATGAAGGAAGGAAGGGGAAACCCCATTTCTTGAGCACCGAGAACCGATATTGGAGGAATCACTTAATTATTCCATAGTCCAGTGAGGTAGTGATCGTTGTTTTCATTGGAGAGAAAAATGATAGGTTAAGAGAGACCTAAAATGTTTCAGTGGACAAAAGTATCACATACAAAGTGACAGAATTGGATTTTGAATCTGATGACAAAGCTCATTATTCTGTTTCTATACTCCTGTGAGGTCTTGGAGGTCACCTAGCACCATTCTCCTCCCCTAACACTTGCCCTGCATTTTCAGATGAGAAAACTGTAGTCCTCAGAGATCCCCTGTGTTGTCCTAGGTCATATGGTAGCTAAAAGTAAAACTGGGTTTGGAACTTGGGTGCTCTGGGCCACTGTTTGCCACTTTAGGCTTCCACAGTTACAAAATTAGATTATATATAATGTAGTTATGGTCATAAAAATCATGTGATACTCTCTTTGCTTGAAGATATTACTTAATGTTTTCCTTTCCTGCTTTTCTGCCCATTTCACCACCACAGCCTGCCGTATGTCCTCTTTTTGGACATATCTGCTGCCGCACAGACAGAGTGTCAGGAGGTCCACGTGGCTGGGAATTTCTAGGCATTCGGCCTAGGAGTATGAAGAAAGCAATGACCGGAAGCTGGATTTGAGGCACCATAAGGAAGGCGTTTCTTACAAGGTAACCCACGGAGGGAACGTTCTCTGGGCAGGGGACGTGCCCTGTTGACGGGGAGACCGGAGCACTTGGTGGGAACCCAAAGCGACTCCAACACGTACAGGAACTGGGCAGTAGATGGTCGGCCAGAGGCTGACTGTATCTGGCTGGTAATTTGTTTCTACTTTGAACTTAAATTAGGTAGGAAAGGAATACTCTTCAGCAGAAGAAGAATTGAGTGTATCAACAATGCCCACAAGTCTGAAGGAGCCACTCTGCATTTTACGTAAATCTTCTTTCCTTCAAAGGGGCTTCAAAGTACCGGCAGACAATGGACGTGTGCTCTGTGCCTCCTGCTCCGAGGACGGAGACACCACTACATTAGGGGAGGCCTGACCTTAGCCTTCTTTCTCTCGCTCCCCCCCCCCCCCCCGTCCCACTCTTATTTCAGGATCATATGAGATTTACGCAAGATCCTGCTCACCTCCCGAATCAGGGAAGACAGATGAGATTCAGGTTCCTGGGGAGTGGAAGCTGCTGCTGAGCAGAAGGGAATGGGAGAGTGATCTGGGGCAGAGAACGCGGGGGCGGGTGTGAGACAAACTGTGCATTCTCGGGAAGGACAGATAATACTAGAAAGCAAGGTAAACTGGATGGAAGTTTGTAGAAGAAGAATCAACACAGAAAGCTTTGTGGCCAGGCTTGGGGGAGGGACACGGGATAGGCACGGGGTACACAGTCAAGAAAGGGAGGGACGAAGGGAGCAAAATGATCGGCGCTCTTCCTCTGCACCTGGGGGCTGCTGGGTCTGCACGTGGCCGAGGTCGGTCTGTAACACGCATCAGATTTCGCAGATGGCTTCTGAAATTACTGAACGATGTTAAGCATCTGAATGGGGCTTTGTGGTGGGTGGTGGTACTGTTGATGGGCGTGGGCGAGTTCCAAGGATGTGTATCATAGGAAAAAGTTCTTTCTAAATCCGGAAGGATGTGATTCTCTGACTCTAAAAGTTAAAAAACAACGCAAGACAAATAGCATGGAGGACATGGGGAGATGGAGAGGAGAAGGGAGCTGAGGGAAACTGGAAGGGGAGGTGAACCATGAGAGACTACGGACTCTGAAAAACAATCTGAGGGGTTTGAAGTGGCGGGTGGGTGGGAGGTCGGGGAACCAGGTGGTGGGTATTGGAGAGGGCGCGGATGGCATGGAGCACTGGGTGTGGTGCAAAAACAATGAATACTGTTACGCTGAAAAGAAAAAAAAAAACAACAACGCAAGAATACTGAAGCCCTCTAAGTAACCCTGTTCTGGCCTAAGGGACAAATAATATTTCATCCCTACTTTTGTAATCATTCTGTGTTCTTTTCAGTGATAAGGTTCCTGGAAAAGATGTCTTTTGCAGATCAGTTTTGAGTCTCAAACTCACAAGCACTGGAGCAAATTCTCACTCACCCATGCCTCATATAAATCATACTAAGAAATTCCTCTACAAAAGGTCCTTCTATAGGTTTTCTCTATAGCCCATTCTGGAAGAGTTTTCTTCACTTCTGATCAGAAACCACTGAAGCCACTTTTCCTCGTTTGCTGTTTTCAGTAAAGATGGAGTACAGTGTTTTTTCCCCCAGATATTTCGAGATTTTAATCTTCACAACCTGTTCCGCAGAAATAAATTAAGCGCACCTCTGTTTTCTGAGCATGATAGAAAACACAAACTGTGCATTTCAGATAGACATGATTTCAAACCTAGTTCCACTACTTAATGGCCATGTTTCTGCCTCCAAAATGCTATGCTTTTGCTGTGCTATGCTCCAAAATGCTGTTATCTTTATAACATTGCCTGGATCTCTCCTTTATCTCATGTAGGTGCTCTGTTCACCCCCATAGTTTCGTACCCTGCTTAGTTTTCTTCGTAGTTTTTCTAATACTCAACATCTTGCCTGTTTGATTTTTTTTTTGAGTCCCCCTTTATTTTCTGTCCCTCCGTTAGAATGATACTGGCCACAGAGCACACACAAAACAAGTATCTGTTAAATGGATGACTGAGTTGGATTAGTGAACTGGGGAAATTTAGTAACTTTCTTGGAGCCTCGGTCTCTCTTTTCCTGTTAAACAAGGGCTATGAAGTCCCACTCAAGGGATTGCACTGAAGATTAGATAATATGATGCAACACACTAGCCCAGTGTCACATCGAGTGTATTCAGGACTTCTTATTTTTTCTTTCCCTGGTGACAAGTGATTCCCCTGTAGTGTTTGCCTAACGGAGACCTAAGGAGAGATACCATAGAGATACCACTGAGAGATAATTACGTTGGTATCTGATGATCAAAGGACAAAACAAAAAACGAAAAAACAAAACTCAAACAAAAAAATCTCAGTGCTTTCAATGGGTTATCTGACAATGGGAAGGAACATGAAAACTGAAGAACATTCTGTAAGACGGGGTTGCTGGGAAAGGAGCTTGAGGTCTTCAGTTTTCTGATTTCCTTCTGTTACGGCGAAGACCGTATTGGCCCAGGGAAGGGAGGTCACTTGCCAGGTCACTAGTAGCAGAGCTGGGTTTGGAACCTGGACGCTTTGTGCTTCTGCCTCCTACACTTCACTTGCCTCTAACCCTGAATTGTTTCAAGCTAGTTTCAGAGTTTAGAGACTCTGCAGATGGAAAATGTTAATCATTTTGGTTTCAGATTCTTGGCTGATTCCCGCTTTCTAACTCTTTAGTTATAAACATGTCTTAATCTTCATCATAATAAGCACCTTAATAACAATAAAGATTAGGAGGCTACTTTTTTCTCTTACTAAATGACCTCTTCAAAACTTTGTTTGCAGCCCTAAAATTACATTGTAGGAAAGAGTTGGAAGAAGTGATATAGGAATAAGGGGAACGCAGGTGAGATGAGAAGAACAGAACATAATGCTGGAAATACTTTAAGATCAAACCTAGTATCAAATCAGAGACTGATGGTCTGAAATCAGTACATGGTGTGAGATGATGTCATAAAACTGTGAGTGTGATCTGAATCTGTCATAGAAAATAAGCTCAATAATAAAAAAAAGTATGATCTAAAAATCTCACTTTCATTTTTTTAGACATGGGCTATCTTCTATGACTTTTGATTTGTCTACCATGAAATCTTGACAACTTTAACATAATTAGACATGCTTTATGCTAAATCAGCTTTACAGAAACATTGAGAATGAAGTGTGTTTTAGACAATCACAGTTTCCATATAGCTTATTTTGGGTAGAATCAGAATAGATACCTTTTCAAAACGTAGTTCCTAAAAAATGTGCTAAATTTGTTTCTCGTGGGCTCCGAATAACTTTGTTGGTTCAGGCTACACTTTGTTGGGACTTAGTCATTAGTGCTTTCCCCTTACATGCCCCAGGCCCTCAGTCCGCCCTTCTCTCTCACATCTTCCTCCCCCTCCTTCATTCTCTTTCTTCTCCTCCCCATGACACTCCTCCTTCCCATTCCCATAATTTTCATACCACCCCGCTCTGTCCATCTTTCTCTCCTCTTATTGGCCCAAGCTAATTTGAAGAAATTATAAACAAAGATCTTAATGTCTTGAAAAACTGCGTAGATGAGACTTTTAATTTGAAATCTGTGTAATTTTTATCAGATCATGATCTTGGATGCAGATTGTAGTGGATTGCATTGATGGCTCCAGTTCTTCCCTGTAACCACATTCTTTGCCATGTGACTGTGAAGTTCTACCCTCGGAAAAGGTGGCGGTGTATTTCCCCACTCTTCACCTTGTTTTGGCTACATGTCTTGCTTTGGCCAACAGAAGGAAGTTGAAGGTCTACCATTTCCAAGCCTGGGGCCAAAGAAGCCTTGTATTATTCTGTTCTGCCTCCTTGTACCTCTGTCATTGCCGTGAGAAGAAAATGCCAGGACTCCTCCTTGGGTCTCAGAAAGAGAACGAGAGGCACCTGGCACAGAACTCCCCACCCAAGTCAACTCTTTGTCAGCTGACCCCCAGCGAACACACAAGTTCATGAGCTCAATAAACGCTATTGTTATGTACCACTGATATTTGGTGGCTGTTTGTTACACAAAGTTATTGTAGCAATAGGAAATTGATATACTGTTCACATCAATGTCTTCCATTTTGAACATGTGCAGACTGAGGCCCAGAGAAGTATACAGTTATAAATTAGTTAAGGACAGATCTGGAGCTAAGACCCAGAATTTCACATAGCTGGACCTATACTTGTCCAGTGAACCACGTCTTGTGTGAAATGCATTTGCATATGCCTGAAACTCGTAATGCCCTTCTGCTGAACTTCTATTAATACCTCCTTATTATTTATTCCTATAAATAATTTGACTCTATCACTTCAGCAATCAATTGGGCTAACTTAATTATTCAATTTACAATAAAAGGCAGGAAACAGAAGACAGTATTGTTAAGGCTTATCCGTCTTAATGTGGTGCATATGTGTATGTGTAGACGTGTGTGTTTGTGGTGGAGAGCTATGAAAACTTGTCATCATAGCTACCACTGGCGGAGCAATTACTGTAATTAAACCATACTTCATGTATTGTGCTAATACTTAAAAAAAAATTTCAAGTATAATTAACATACCGTGTTACATCAGTTTCTGGTATACAATATAATGATTCAACCATTTTAGACATTACTCAGTGCTCATCACGATAGGTATACCTTTTAAAATTTAAATTTAAAATTTAGTTTTAATTAAAAATTTTTAATTTTTAAAATTAACAATTTTTAAAAATTTTTTAAATTTAAATTCAAGTAGTCAACAAGCTTGAATTTATTGGCAAAGAAAATACTGCCACATGTTTTTCTTGAAGTACCAGGCTCATTTCTTTTGTTTAAAAGAAAATGTCTGCCAGAAAAAGTTTGCTGATAGCTGCTCTTAACAACAGTTTTCAAGTGTCATCTGTGGATCATGAGGTGCCTTAAGAGGTCTGTGAGGTCAAAACTGTTTCCTAACTGCACTGTCACATACTGGACTTTTTCACTTTCACACAGTGGCACTGAGGGTGGATAAAACTGTCGTCATTTTGGTGTCAGTTAAGGCAATGGTGACACTCTGCAATGGTCACCACATTCTCTAAAAGTCAATCACAGCAAACAGAAGCAGCCATTTCACATAAGAATGCCCAGCAAAAATTAATTTTATCAAATTTTGACTTTCAGTATCCATCTCATCTTTTTAATATTCTGAGTGCGGACACAGGCTGTGCTGCGCACTGAAATACGGTTTCTAGAGGGAAAGTCCCTCTGTGACTGAGTGAAGAGTTCAGTAGCTGTTTTTTTTCCTTGAAACAGGGAAGATTTTTTTTTTTTTTTTAGATTTTATTTATTATCTGGCAGAGAGAGAGAACACAAGGAGGGAGAGTGTGAGAGGAAGAAGCAGGCCTCTTGCCTAGCAGGGAGCCAGATGTGGGACTTGATCCCAGGATCCTGGGATCACAACCCAGCCAAAGGCAGACACCTAAAGACTAAGCCACCCGGGCACCCCTTGGAACACAATTTTTGCTTTGGGAGAAAAAGACTTAAGAAACAGTCTTTTTGATTTTTTTAGACTTGAGTATTTGGCAGATACTTTCTTTTAAACAAAAGAAGTGAGCCTGTTGCGCACCTGGGTGGCTCAGTGGGTTAAGCCTCTACTTTCGGCTCCGGTCATGGTCTCAGGGTCCTCGGATGGAGCCCCGCATCGGGCTCTCTGCTCAGCAGGGAATCTGCCTCCTCCTCTCTCTCTGCCTGCCTCTCTGCCTACTTGTGATCTCTGCCTGTCAAATAAATAAATAAAATCTTTTAAAAAATGAGTCTGTTAACTTCAAGAAAAACATCTGGCAGTATATTTTGTCAATGATAAAATTCAAGCTCTCAAGTGAAAGTCCATTTTGGAAAACTTGCATACCACCTTGAGAGTGATTGCTTGCTAGTATAGTGCTTAATGACTTTTCTGGTGACCATAGCAGTGATATGAATGGATGAAATTTTTTTTCCTGGCTTTTGAATAATGTAATGGGTCAGTGTTAGGAAGATTTGTATACATTCAGTGAGCCAGTACTTAAATGATCAATGAATCACGTTACAAATTCATAGATGGTAAAGGATCCTTTCAAGATGCAAGATATTCCAATGGATCTTAAAGGAACAGTATAAATTCATGGATATAATTTTTTATTTACAGGGCAACTAATTTTTAATAAACTACCACTTGTTGAGTTCTGGTATATAATCAAATGATGATATCCGCAATTTTCTGAAAAGAATATTAAAACGCTGCTCTCTTTCAACTACATGTATAGTTGATTAGATTTTCTTTGTATACATCCACCAAAACAGCATGTCACAACAGACTGAATGTAGCAGATGTGTGAATCCAGTTGTCTTCCATTAAGCCAGATATTTTTTAAAAAAGATAAAAACATAAATTGTTCTCATTAATTTTTTGAATATATAGGTTTTTTCTATAAAAATTTGATGTTAATATGCCATAGGGTTAATTTTTAAATGAATAAATTATTCAAAATATTCTGTTTTAATTTTTGGTATAGTAAATATTGATAGGATAGATATAGTACATATAAATAAAAGCTCTTAAGGGTCCTTAATGATTTTTAAGAGCATAAAGAGTTCCTGAGTTAAAAAAAAATTAGAACTGCTGGTCTTTATATACTCTATGATATGGGTTAATTACTATCCCAAGTTTATGGATGATAAAACTAAGGCTAAGAGACATTCAGTAACTTGCTCAAATACAGATAGCTTGTGGTACAGCTAAGATTCAAACTGCAGCGGAATGATTCTGGAACTTACGCTTGTCACCACTAAAAATGCCTTTAAGCATTTCTGGATCTAGAAAGCTGAGAAGAATCTGGACAGTCTCTCTACTGTCGCTTCCCCGCTTAGAACAGACCTCTTCTGGGATGCCTGGGTGGCTCTGTTGGTTGGTTTTGGCTCGGGTCATGATCTTGGGGCCGTGAGGTGGAGCCCCAGGAGGGCTCTGCACTCCGCAGGGGTCTGCTTGAGATTCTCCACCCCTCTCTCCCCCTACTTGCTCTCCATCTCTCAAATAAATAAATAAATAAATAAAATCTTAAAGAAAAGGAACAGACATTTTCTATGCTCACTTTTTTTTTTTTTTTAAAGATTTTATTCATTTATTTGACAGAGAGCTCACAAGCAGGCAGAGAGGCGGGCGGAAAAAGGTGGGGAGGGAAGCAGGCTCCCTGCTGGGCAGAGAGCCCGATGCCGGGCTCGATCCCAGGACCTGAGCCGAAGGCAGAGGCTTAACCCACTGAGCCACCAGGTGCCCCATTTATGCTCACTTTTTATTCAATCCCCCTTACCTCCTTCTAAGTTCTAAAGACACGAGCAGTCTGTATGCAAGGCTGCACTTAGTAAATTAGGTGGAACACAGGACACAGAGCAGGTGGAGAGAGGGTGACCGCAGACCTACCTAGTAAAGCTTTTCACTTTCTGCTCATGAGGAGGAGGAGAGAGGATGTAAAGCCACGCAGCGGTCTGGAGAAGGCTGGCGCAGTCGGCCGGGGCAGGTGGCGGAAGATCAGACTCAAATCTGGGTTTTGCCCTGTTCCATGTTCTTGTTTCAGGAGTATCCCAGAGAAGGCACATCCACCTCCTGGTCCACGCACACACCGAGAATCGCTTAGAACCCTCTTTCTCTTTGAGCTGAGTGACAGCCTCAAGGTCTGGCCTTCTCAAGGGCAGGTCCCTTACAGTCACTCCACATAAGGGATATGGCATACACGATGAACCTTATTACTATCCTGGCATTATATCGAACCTGTGACACCATCTGTGCAGCAGGCGTGAGTCTCCTGAACACAGAGCCCATTGGGAGGCTGTGTTGCTTCATTCCCAGGACTAGAAAAGCAAGTTCTGGCATTTCTGCAGAATTTTCACTGGCTGCATTCATTAGGGAAGATCTGTATATTCTTCCTCCTATGCCTGTGACCTAGACCCCTCCTTTGTGACCCATGCCCTACAGACAAAGATATAATTTAGCAGCACGGGCTCTGGAGTCAGATTATCTGGGTGTGACTCTCTAGTGGTACTGTAATACCGTTAATATTATTATTATATTAATATCATGTATATCAAGAGAACTTAATATAAATGAAACACATTTAACAGTACCCAGCTTACAGTAATGCTCAGTGAATATTAGCTATTTACTGTTACTATTATTGTCATTCTGTGGCAGAGTTCCTATTTAGGAAAGTGTAACTTGTTTAAAACAAGGAATTTCAGCTCTAGCAGCAAGGCGATTAGCTATCCTGAATTATCCTCCAGTTGAAAACAACCAAAAGAAATGGAAAGAATATAAAGGGTGCTTTAAAAGTCCATCTCTGAGCCAGCGAGAACAGAAGACATCCACAGAGGCTGGAAACTCAGTGAAAGTAGGAACCTTAAGGGCAAATGCACATCAAAGCAGATTTCATCTGGGATTATCTAACAAACCTTGGTGACCTTGATGTTTTGTTCTGATGGGTGCACAGGACTTAGAAGACAAGGGAAAATGACTAAGATTGGACTAAAGTGGGGATCTCATAAGAAACTCACAAATAAAGCTGGGACACCTACGGGCTCTGGTCTTAGTTTAAGGAGAAGCTCAATCTTCCCTTGTCTGGTCTGACCTTGGTTTGAGCAGAGCAAGAAAAGTCTCCCCTGAGAATTTATAACCACAAGCCAGTCCTCTCTGGGGTTTGAGCATGAATGGAAAGTCTGAGCGACAAAAAGAAATGGTGAGCAAGGATGTGATTAGAGATGTGGTTCCATAAAAACAAACACTGACTGTGTAACATAGTAACAGCGATGATAATACCTACCTGGTAGGACAAATCAGAACAAGACGGAACCAAGACACCAGACCGCCACAGCACTTAAATTCAGGGAATTACAGTGAGGAGAATGAAAACATTCTCGGATCTGTGTAGTGCTTAAGAGACGATAAAAATATGAAACTTGGAGTTTGTTAAGGATGCATGTTAAACGATTTAGGTTAACCACTAAAGGCACAGACAACAAATTCTCCTTCTCCTGAACACCTTTTGAAAATCTCAGGTATGACGATTTGGCACTGAGGTAGCATTATCTGAGGTCCTGCCTTTAGGTCATAAAGAGAAAGGAAAGTTTTTGCAACGTAAAATATTCACAAATGAACTGGCTAACCACGAAATTAGTCCCCACATAAATATCCTTCTCCTTCTGTGCTAAGTCTATGGTTGTGAACATTTGAATGCCAAGTAAACTGATTTGTTGAGTAAAACTGCAGAGCTTGCAAGAGAGTCAAGATATGAGTCTGTGAACGTACAACTGCAGAGCTTGCAAGAGAGTCAAGATATGAGTCTGTGAACGTACAACTGAAGAGTCACACTTGGAGCTGTTGAGGAAGGAGGCTCAGGCAGGTTCCAATCAGTGGACAGCTGAGGAAGAAGGGGTCACAAAGACGGTCGCGTGATCTGATGATTTAAAAGAGAATGATTTTGACACACGAAGGTTAAAAGAGTCCTTGAGAAAATGGATGAATCTTTCTCTTTAATTGTACTGATTATGGAAAACACCCAAGATGCTTTAAAGGGACCCCAAAATACAGTGACTTGAGATAGCGATTACAGTCTAGCTCTGGAGGCTCTGGGGGGGGGGGGTGCAAGTTCCTTCCGTCTTAGGACTCGGACTTCTTCTAGGGGGTGATGCTCACCTGCGGAGTTGGAGAGAAATCTGTCACGCGCCCGACTTTCCATTGAAAGGAAGGGGAAAGAGAGGAAGTCCAGAACAAGCAATTTCCTTTTAAGCAAGTGATAACAGAAGATATATGTTTATATCACTTCCTCTCACAGTCCATTGGCAAGAACTAAATTGCATGGCCACAACGGCTAGTCAGGATGAGAAACGTCGTCTCTGCATGGATGACAGAGGGCGTAGCATAAGAGGAGAATAGATTTGGGGGGACCACCTGTTACCCACCTAGTGTAAAACTGACTCTGTGATCGTGTTCTGAAAAAAACATGAAGTCGTGCTGCACTGTCTGTACAGGGATGTGTGATAATTAGGTCTGGTAAATTACGCCCTTCCAAATCAAAACTTCATTCATTCTTTAACTTAAAAAAAAGATCACCATATCATTATTACTCATATTTAGTCAGATAAAGTGAACTTATTTTAAAAAAAACAAATAAGCAAGGGTTTATTAGACTAGGTGCTTGCTGACTTTTGTTTTGTCTTTTTATTTTCTAGCAAAATGACTAGAAAACTCGTATTTCTCCTCTACTTCTGTAGTTGGTGTGATTCTCGATCGCCGATCTCTGTGTTGGAGAATTGAAACACAATTTCTCTGTTTCTATTTTTAACCTCTATGTATTTTGGTCTAGGCAGTTGCAATTTAATTTCACTTCACAGTTCTTTTCACTCTGGTTGCACCTCAATTCTGGCACCCAGAAGTTACTGGGGCTCTGTCCCAGCTGGGACAGCGCTCACTCCCCGGGCCTCCTTCATGAAAAGAAGGACTTCAAGCAGATGGGGGCGCCAGGCCCTGAGAAACACATCAGCCCTTTTCCTTCGCTAGTGACTTTCCGGGCACGGCTAAAGATTCTGGCTCAAGAGCAAGGTCAAGCCCGCACGCATGTCAGAGAGAAAAGTCGGTTTAAAAGATTGGCTCCAAGTGAGGAAGAAGAAAGTTAACGACTAAGTGGAAATCTGGGGGTTGTTTATGATTTTTCAGTTTCAGTGAATTTTTTCAGGTGTGTCTGTACAAGGAAGAGTGCCTTCGGTTTGCCCTGGGGAACTTCTCTTTCAGCGCTGGGGCCAGGGGTCAAGATCTCTGTACACCTGAACTGCAGGCCGCGGGACCCGCCTCTGTGCCCCCGGCCGTGCCCCCCGCTGCTGCGGGGCGTGGAAGGAGCGAGAGCCCCGGCTCCGAAGGGGGCTCAGAGTGTCCTGGTGAAGAAGAACGGCAGGACAGGCGGGAGGCCGAGCTCTGCTGGTGAACGGCCGCGGCGGGCGGGAAGCCCAGCCCCGGAGAGGCCGCGCGAATCCGGAGGCAGCGGGACGGGCGCGGGGCCGCGGCCGGAGCGGGCAGGTCGCCTCGTGGCTACTCTCTTTGCTCAGCTACTCACCAGGAGGAGCCTCTCCTGGGCTCGGCTGAACGGTGCTCCTCTTCCTGCAGCCTCGTGGGTGAGAACTCGGGCCCTGCGGCCGGCAGACCGTCTGAATTCTGCCTCAGGGCTCGGGAGGGTGTGAGCTGGGGGAGCTACTCGACCTCCCCGAGGCCCGTCGCCACCTCGCCCTGCGGGGTTTGGAGAGCTGCCCTGAGCTACCGCATGTAAAGCATCCCACGGAGTTTCCAGCGACTCAGTGTGCCCAGCAGTCATCCTGATGGTCGGCCCTGGGGGGTGGGGGGAGCCGCAGGCAAAAAAGGATGAGCTGCTGCTTCCCAGTGTCCGGAATTCAAGGCCATTTGCATCACTTCCCTTCAACTGCCGGTCTGCCGGGAATGCATGAGATCAGGAACATGAGGTGATCCACAGAGGCCTGGTGTGTCCTAGTGCTTTTAAGGATGTTCGCTCCCTCCCTCACACTTATCCCCCCTTTTTTCTTTGTTCCTCAGCATACATCTTCTACTGCGCTGCTCTTGTGTCTGTGCTGGCGCTAGGACAGCGGACACAGAGGAGGGGGCACCTGTGCCGGCTTGCCTGGGCAGTCCTGGTGTGGGCTGTTGAACTAACATTATCTTGAGTAGTTTTGAATATTCTTCCCTTTCACTGACAAAGCGTCCCAGTTCGGCAGTGAATCACTCTGGTGCTACCTCGGGCCTTCAGGCCTCCTGTCCTGCACGCTCGCCATACTCACAGGCTGCTTTTTCTGAAGAGGAAATCACCTGGGGGCTTTGGGCTGGGGCATATCCCTCCCGAGTGGGTGCAGACCGGGCAGGGCTCTCCCCAGGCAACCCCCTTATGCGTATCTCCTTCACCGTCTGGGGGTCCCCAGGATTACCTGGCCCGGCTCTCTGGGTTCTACCACATCCTATTTGCCTGGAGCTCTTGGTGAGATAAGACCCAGACAGACAATAAGAGTTTCCCACCCTCCCCTTTCCTGTTTGTTTCCAGCCAACGCAGACTTTCTGGTCATCGGACAGTTTATGATATGTTTGGGAAAAGGAAGAAGGGGGAGCAAAATTACATACAGGAGGAAACCTCAGCTCCGCACTGGGACATCAGAAACGCCCCTGAGCTCCGCAGGAGAGTGAAAGCCGGCCTTTCTGGGCTCTCCTTACTCATCCCTTCCAGCGAACTTCTGAAATCCACGTCGCTCTCGTCTTCCGTCTTCACTTTTTTTATTCTTGGGACTTTATGCAATAGTTCCCCCATTGTTTTCTTCAGCAACTTATTTTTGGAACTTATTGGGTAAATATTCTTTTCTAGAACGGGGGTAAGCAAAGACATGGACTGAAAAGGGACGAATTCCTGGCAGTTTTTTGGGTTTGTTTTTGTTTTCCTGAAAAGACGCCTTCCCGAAGACATTCTGGTCTAATCCAATAAAACTCCAGAGAGAGACAGAATAACTACAAATGCTTCCTGAAGGCTGTGTGCTGGGGGTCTGGGAACATTACCTCACTGGCATCGCACAGCGACCCCGTTATTAGACTTTTTCTCACCTTCATTATACAGCCATTATATTCTTTCTCATATTTATTACTGAGAAAACCAAAGTTGAATGAAGTTAAGTTGTCCAATTACTTCAGTTATTCTTCCATTATTACTGAAAAGGGTGGGGCAAGCTGGACTTCAGCCGCAGGCAGCCGGTCCCTCAGCACCTGGTCGCAGTCCCCGAGGTCGACGGTCTCCCCAGGCTGCAGGAACCAGACACTCCATCCCGGACTCGTAGCTAGGATCCAGCCTCGAGACAGCCTGCCCGGCATGGGGCTGAGGCTGGGGCGGAGGGAGCCCTACACTTCTGGGAAAAGGCTCGACACTCTGACCCCTCTACTTTGCCTCTCTGTGGGGCTGCTTTGCCTTGCTTTCTCTAACAGCTTTTTACACCAGTCCTAGCGATCATATCCTCATCTTTCCTTTTACAGTTATTGAAAAGGCATCATTTGGGGGACACTTTGGAAGGGTCACCTCCCCACCCCCTTCCCCACTTCAGTTGGCACTGATTTCTCCATGTCCTATTTTCTTACCAGAGAGAGTGCCACGAGGGGGGAGGGGCATGCTGAGGCGAGGGTGCCCAGTGGGCCGGCGGAGGAGGCGGCACCTGGGGACTCTCAGGGAAGGAATTTTCCAGGCATTTAAGCTAAACCTCTCAATTTTGCTAATTTTGGATCAGTTCTTCCTGTGAGGTCAGCGTGGGGGAACCGTTCTTGATCACTCTTCACCTTTGGCTTTCTGGGATCGAGATCTTTACTGTCTGATTGTATCATGTGTGGTTATTATTATCTTTTTTTTCTTTCACTGACACAACTAACTTTCCCTGATTAAGGCTGGGACTTTTTCTCTTTGGTCATTTCAGACCCTTTCAGTGGAGTTTTTGTGCCTGGTCTTCTGCCTCTGATGTTTCCTTTACTCAATCGGGCTTTATTTCATGTCTCACTGGCTTCTCCCCTGCCCTCACTTTCAGAAGTCAGAGAGTATCCAGCATAGGCAACTGGGTTCTCATTCTGGAACACAGCCTTAACGATGAAAGAAGCAAAACTAGTGTCAAAGCTGAAGACCGATTGGAGGAAGAACATATACCTCATAGATGGGTCCGTTTAGTAGGAGTAATCCAGAACCATAACGCTATGATATTCCTAGCTTTGGAGATAACGTTAGTTAACACTTACCACACATGTGCTATACGTTATGTCCTGCCGATTGCCTATCCTGCCGCACTTGACTCTCACTCAAACCCTTAGCAGGAAACATTCCGTTTTCAAGAGGACAAAATCAAGGCCTAGAGATTTTAAGGCTCACAAAACTAGCAAATGGTGGTTGTGGGGTTAGGATTCATCCCTCTTAACCTCTACACTGCCTGTGAAGGAAGAGATCCCATGGAGTGTGTCAGCCACCAAAGATCTTAACCTTGTTACATACCCTCTCTGGGCTTGAGTTTCCTCATCTGTAAAATGGGAAGAATAAAATGACTCTTGGAGTCATCTTAAGCACCCCGTGATGCTTCAATGAAGAGCTGTTCAAAACAGATCCCTTGATTTGCAAACTGCCTCCTCCACGTTCCTCGCTACCATCTTCCTCTTACTGAGTCAATGGCACCGGTACACCGCGGCTCCGTTAAGTCATCCAGAAATCATCTTTGATTCCTTGATTTCCTTCACTTGTATTTAAACCAGTAGGTCTTGCCTGACCTGCAAAACACACCCTAAATCTCTGATCATTTGTCAAAATCTCTTCTGTCTCAACCCTAGTAGTCAAGGGGTTTCACATTTTGCCAGGATTACTGTGTCTTACTGCTTATATAAATTGTTAGGATTAATTCATCTCCCACACAAGTAGAAAAAGAAAACAAATAGAACTTTCTCCTTTTTTTTTCTTAAGTAGTAATGAAAAGATCAATGAAAAAAAATTTTTTCGCTAACCTTGCAATAACAGAATCCCACATTTTATACACATTAGGAAGGAGCTTTGGTTAATATAGTGTGAAGGTTAGAGGTGGGGCAGCTAGGAAATATCAAAGGTTTTTTTTTTTTTTTTGTATGTTAGGGGAATTTTGCTCCCCATTTCTGGGTAATGCACAGAAGATGAGATCGTTAGTAAATGGAAAGAGAGAGATTCAGAGTGTCAAGGAAGGGGGGCTACTGTGCGTAAGGAGCTTTAGAGTATTTTCATCAATGGGCATTGAGTTGGCTCTTCCCTGGAAACTGAGATGAAGCATGTAGGGCCCGTGAGATAAATATATTGGTTTCTTGGGTGCTGTCAGTAGACATCTGTAGTAGCAATGGAGGGGATCTCAGCCACAGCCAACCGAAACAGGGATCTAGAGAGATCAACATGGAATGTCAAGGTGATTAGACCATGCAAGGAGGCTGAAGACTCAGGAAGAACAGAGCTTCAAGGGGAGAACTGTTGACCAAGATGAAAAGCATCAATCTGGACTGATTTGTGGCTCATCTGAGCTCTCCCCGGAATGCCCAGAAATTCCTGGGACCACACTGTGGAATGCGACAGGCTCAGACTACCACGGGGGTTAGGATCTCTCTAGCCCAATAGTGTCCACTGGAAATATCACAATGTAATCTAAAAATGTTTAGTAGCCACATTAAAAAAAAAAAAGCGAATAGAAACAGGCGAAAGTAATTATAATAATGTTGTATTTAACCTAATAGATCCAAGATACTATCATTTCAGTATGTGGCACTAGTCCAGTGGTACGCTGGTAAAGTAGTTCTCTCTGAAAAAAAGTCCCAACTTGTAGTGTTTACCGATTTTCCTGATATAAACAGTTACTATGCTCGATCTCAAGTGATGATAATGACACTAATAATGACAGCTAACAATTATTGAATGCTACTTTGTATCAAACAGCTTCTCTCAGCACTGTGCCTTATTTGTCCTTTTCGTTAGCATTTTGTTATAACATTTCTATAAGAAAAAAAAGCCACTGCATTTCGAGTTTTTCTCTTAATTCTGTTATAATTTTATTTTAGTCATTTGTAAATCTTTTTATACTGGAGTGTTTTCCCTTTTTTTAAATGACAGCTGCAGTATCCTAATTAACGAGGTTATTATCTATCTATGCATCTATCATCTTTCTATCTGTCATCTGTCTATCATTTACTGGTTGATCATAGATAACTAAATGAAGGCCGTGACATGAAATAATTTATCAATAGGAGGTAGTACATCTTTTATTTGCATACAGGTCTTTTGACTCTGCCCAGGATGTCAAGAATAAAAGCAAAGTGTGGCAGGGAATGGCAGGGAATCACGGAACTAGAAGTATAGAAGGACAGAACCGCAGAAGCTCCAAAGAACTAGAATAAAACTATAGCTCTTGATCTCATTGAATTCAGTCCCTGTCCTGAGCACAGCCACGGACAGGTGCTGGGGGAGAGCAAGGACATGTGACAATGGCTTGTCCTCTCTTCCCCGTGAGGTGATAGGCACATCTACGCGAAACTCTGACCCAGGGTAGACTGCAATTGGTGCTAAAGAAAAAAAAATAACCTAATCCAGCTTTCCTAGACTGAGCCTAGAAAGCACCAAGCAACCCCACAGAAAGTAGGAAGGAGAGGCCTGGAGGCGGTCCCTAAACCGATTTGCATAAAGTTGCAGGGGTTTTTGTTGTTGTTTTCTGTGTGTGTGTGTGTGTGTGTGTGTGATTTTTGCACAAAGGACATACCCCTAAGACCTATTAGTACAGCGTAGGAAGGTGGAAATGAGTGAATAAACTATATGGTGGTATTGAGAGTAGGAAGCGAAGGGAAAACCACCTTCAAGAAGAGAGACTGCTGACCAGACCTCAGCTTTAAGAGGTGGTTAAGGAACATGTGTGTCCATGGAAGAATAAACACGAAAATGCCCGCACAGATTAAAAAAAAAAAAATCATGGGGCGCCTGGGTGGCTCAGTGGGTTAAAGCCTCTGCCTTCGGCTCAGGTCATGATCCCGGGGTCCTGGGATCGAGCCCCGCATCGGGCTCTCTGCTCAGCAGGGAGCCTGCTTCCCTCTCTCTCTGCCTGCCTCTCTGCCTACTTGTGATCTCTGTCTGTCAAATAAATAAATAAAATCTTTAAAAAAAAGAAATCACACTACAGCATCTGTTGAAGGCCTACTCTGTCCAGAAAATCGCTTGTGTGTTTTATAGATTCTTGTACTCTCGATCCAAACTAGAAGCACATCCAGAAGAGAGTTCCCTAGAAGCACCTTGAGGATGGCAGGGGAACGCCGTTGTTATCACAGAGTGCATGTACCTGGAGGTGGAAACGAGAGAGAGAGTTCGACACACAGTGCTCCTCTGGTACGGCTTTTATGGCCTCTAGCTTCCTCAAGCTGTCCGGGCGGCCAGAATAACATGCCGTAGACCTGGGGCTTAACAACGGAAACTTATTTTTTCACAGTTAGGAGGCCAAAAGGCCATGATCAAGGAATCAACAGAGTCAGGTTCTGGTGAGAGCTCTCTTCCTGTCTTGTGGCCGCCTTCTCACTGTACTTGGCAGGTGGAGAGAGAGAGAGAGAGCGAGCGAGTCAGCGAGCTCTCTAGTGACATTTCTTATCAAGACACTTGTCCCATCAGACAAGGCTGCGCCCTCATGATCTAATTATCCTCCTTCACCAGTTACCATCCTTGGGGGACTAGGACTTCAACCGCCGATTATGGGGGACACAAGCTTTCAGTCTATACCACTAGCTGCGGAAGGTTTGGAAGAGTTAAGTGAACAGACAGACCTGAATGGTCTCGGTTTAGATCCCAACACTGTCGTGGTTGAGTTACTCTGAGATTCTGCTTCCTCATCTCATGAAGACATGATTAGTAATAACCGCACTCAGTTGTTCCCAGAAGGATTGAATGAAGCTCAGAGGGTTTGTTCCTGGCACACAGAAGGCGGACAAGAAACAGAAGCATGTATTCTGTTTACTGACACTTTGGGGGGAAAGATCAGATCCAGCTGGTAATTGTTACCGAATTAGTGGGTGTATGAATTTGGTGATGTTAACATCTGCTGAGATACACTAATTGCTTACTAAGTGCCTGGGCTGGACACAGAGCTTTTATTTTCACTTAAAAAATTAATAGCTTCAGGGCACCTGGGTGGTATAGTTGGTTAAACATCTGACCCTTGGTTTTGGTTCAGGTTGTGAGATCGAGCCCTGCTCAGTGCAGAGTCAGCTCGAGTTTCTCTCTTCCTCTCCCTTTGTCCCTCCCCTCTGTGCCTTCTCTCTCTCAAATAAATAAATCTTAAAAAAACATTAGTAGTATCACATAGAGTTTAAGAACAGACCTCAGAGTACAAGGATCTGGATTCAAATCCCGTATCATAAGGTTTCCATGTGACCTTGGCCATGTTAGTTCATCTCACTAAGCCTCAGTTTCTCTCAATTCTAAAATGGGTACCAAAATAGTACCCTCCTTATAGGTTTGTTGCTGGGCGGTGGAGAGGGTTTCAGACGGGACACTAAGCAAATGCAGCATTCAGAGAGTGAGTACAGCAGTGCTTCAGCCATGGTCAACTATGGAAACGGATCTATACCAGGGTTTGTCAACCTCACTGCCACCGACATTTTAAACCATTAATTCTTTGTCATAGTGGGGGCTGTTCTGAGCCTTGTGGGATGTTTAGCAGCACCCTTGTGTTCTACCCAACAGGTACCTGTAACATCCACCCCAAATCCAGACAATCCAAAATATCTCCAGACATGGCCGGAGGACCAGCTCCTGGGGAGACAAATCACCCCCTGTTGGGAATCACTGGTTTACATGAATTCCAATTTATACCCAATTAAACACACTTTGGAAAGAGGAAGGCATTTCTTATGTTCTTATGTACCCTGGATTTGCTTTTGGAATGATTACTTTCAAAAGAAAAATTATATTTTGGGTGTGAATAAAGATTCTGTATGTGGTGGTAGTTTCATGAGTATCTACAGTCAAAACTCATCTAATTTTTCACTTTAAAGAGATACAGGGTTTTTTTGGCCTAAAATTATATTCCAATAAAGTTGATTCTTTAAAAAAAGAAAGTGGCCTACATTTTCTATGTTAAAAAATCAACTTACAATTTTTTATATATTCTGGCAGTGCCATGTGTTGTACCTACACAACTTGCAAATTAATATTGCATCTAGATATCTTCTTCTCATGGTGGTGTAATACTTCCTGGGCAAATTTCCACAGAGAGAAAAATTTCTGTGGCTGTTTATGCCACTAAGTTTTAGAATCTGTCATCATGCCCTAAAAGAACTGCCGATGATCAACTTAAGATAAAGAAAAGTAGCAAATATGAAGAATGAAGGGGAAAATCAGCATCAGAAGAAAAAGGGGTTGACAAGATGAGGGGCTGAGGAGTCTAAAACCCCAGTGAAATATCACTAGAAGAGTTCACATTTGCATTTGAAATAGTGGTGCACGTCCGGTTTCAATGAAAATTACACATTTCAGGTTTGCTAATCTTTCACATCTAAGACCAAAGTCCAGCTATCAGGAAACTTCTGTATTTAATAGTGCCATTTTCAGTTTTGTTTAGACTCTTATTCTTTCTGGTCCTGAAAATAGCCACCTCAGATCTACTGCAAGCAAATCCAATTTAATTTAGTAAATCTTAGAGAAAGAGGACTTTGGCCCTGGCAGTGAGCGCTATACAAGACTCTTAACCTACGGATTGTGCAACATCATGGAGAAGCTTAAAATAGATTTAAATTGTTATGACGGAAGAGAGATCATGATAGTGCTTTTGACACAGGGGTGGAAACAACTGCATCCTTCTGGGAGGTCCAGGGGAGGCTCCTTATCATTGAAATGTAATACTGAAAGAAACCTTAAGTGGTCATCGGGGGAGAGTCATTAATCTGGCTGTTGTTGAAAGTTTTAGAAATACAGATTCGCAAGGTTCTACTCCAAACTTCTCAAATCAGAATTTCTAGAATGAAGGCTCAGGAATCTGAATCTTTCAAAAGCTACCGTGACTCTGATGATCGACCAGACTGTGGGAACTTCTGTTCATACATCCCTTCCCACTCAATGGATTCCTGGAACAGGAATCCTTCAGGGTTTTTCTTTAGGGTTGATTTTTTTGTTTGTTTGTTTTTTGTTTTTCTGGAACATTGCAAGCTAAATGCCTCCCAAGACAACCAACCCTTCATGGAAAATGTGTATGTAGTGTGTAGGCTTTGATTGTCAGAGGTGGAGGGGAAGGATATTTGAGTGACGATCAGAAATCACCAGGAAACAGAGGGAGATAAGTCTGGAGTGGACACATGAAACCTGCGGTCCCATCACGGAGTGACTTGATTATTAAGCTAATGAGTTTCAGCTGCGTCCTCTTTGCGAGGTAGACCCTTGATAGGATTTGGCCGTCACTAGGTTTAAAAGAGTCTGCCAAAGCCAAATGGATCGGGGAGCACAGAGACTGGAGACAGGGAGGACAGCTGGGAGTTCAAGTTCAACACTCAGGAGTTCAAGTGCGGAGTCCTAAGGACTCGCCTCAGAAGCAGCAGGAAAGGCAAAGAGCGGGAAAGTATGAGCCGTGTTATAGGGATAGTCCTACACAACTTGACCGAGTGGGGGGAAAGTCCAAAGAAAAGGAAAAGTCAAAGCTGATTCTGGGGTTTTGAGATTCTTGAGTGCTAAAACATTAACAAGAATGAGGACATGAGGATTGAGAGCAGGTTGGGAAGTCAGATGGCAAACCAGGTTTTTGACATTTGAAATGCGGTTTCCGTCACCAACTATTTTGTCACCTGTCCCAAGACAGAGCTTAGTTATGACTCCCCTGGTATGCACAGAGGTTGGCATAGAATAGGCCCTCAAAATATTTGGTGAGTTAACAGCCACTGTAAATATCTTCTCCTCTCTTCTTCTGTTTAGGATTTTACTAATTCTCACTCGCAAGCCCTCAGACCGCCCCAGCTCCTGCTGTTGTCTTTGTGTGAATTAGAGCAAGCTGCTCTCTCCGAATTTATGAATTTAAAAAGGAGGCTTTTATACAGATGTAGTGAAAAGAAGGGCTACATGCACCCCAATGTTCATAGCAGCAATGGCCACAAAAGCCAAACTGTGGAAGGAGCTGAGATGCCCTTGAACACATGAATGGAATAAAGCAGATGTGGTCCATATGTGCAATGGATTATTACTCGGCCATCAGAAAGGATGAATACCCAAGTTTTGCACCAACATGGACAGAACTGGAGGAGATTATGCTGAGTGAAGTAAGTCAAGCAGAGAGAGTCAATGACCGTATGGTTTCACTCATTTGTGGAGCATAAGGAATAGCACAGAGGAGATTAGGAGAAGGAAGGGAAAAACGAAGGGGGAATCAGAGGGAGAAACCAGGAGAGACTGTGGACTCTGTGGACTCTGGGAAACCAACTGAAGGTTTCATCGGCAGCAGGAGGTTGGGGGGGATGGTTCAGCCCACTAATGGGTATTGAGGAGGCACGTATTGCATGGAGCACTGGGTGTTATATGTAAACAATGAATCATGGAACACGCATCAAATGATGACTAACATAATAAATGGTGACTAACATAATAAAAAATGGGGGGCTTTTAGCTGGGTGGATGCTGCTTTTTGTCCACCTGGGGCTTGGGAAGCCAAGCTCACCTTTGCGGGAAAATAAGGGCTGCCTCTTCCTATAGGGCAAAGCCTCCCACTCAAGAATGGAAGACAGGGACTGCTCAGGGCAGAGGTGGCTTCGGACCTCACTCTTCTCATCAGCTGGGTGTCCTGGACAAGTCCCCCAGCTGGTCCCCGATCCCTCCCCTCCATTTCTATGTCACAAGAACATATTTTTCTAAAATGTCACCATAACACATTCTACTTCAAAGCTTTCCTTTTTTTCCCCAGGGCCTTCAGGATAAAGTTCAAAGTTCTTAACTTAGAGCTAAAGTTCATCTGCGACAACTTCTCAGCCTCCGCCGCCGCTCTCCTGCACAGTCCTCGTCTCCAGTCACAGTCCCCAGACCAGCAACGCACGAGCAGCTTCACGAGCAGCTTCGCCAGGTGTCCTGGGCTTCCCTCACGCCCCACGCAGCTGTCACTGCTCCTCCTTCCCCACCTGGACTGTCCTGCCTTCCTGTCCGTGATGTCCTTGAGGACTAAGGACGTTTTGTTCATGTCGCTTCCCTAGTGCCGGTATCTTGGCAACTGGCTAACGCTGCTTGAATGGACAACTAACTTAGAAACCAATGAAGAGCCATATTTTATACCCCATCCCACCCCCAAAACCAAACCAAAAAACCAAGTAGAACAACACAAAACAAAGTCAGGACACTCTTCTGCTTCTTTTCTGTTACGCTTAAAATGATCATGTTGGTGTTTCCTAAGTATCCCCCACACACCAAAAAACAATTTTTTTTTAAGTTTTTGCTGCTTCTTAAGCACGAGGTAGTCTATTAGTTGTCAAAGGTTTTTATGTTCTGTAATCTCGAAATGGCTGTTCATTTAGCGATCAAAGATCTATGGGAAGATAATTGCTTGGAATGAAGTCCGAGGCTTCCTTCGAAGGCTGGTTTGCTCTGGTGGGTCTGTGTGTGTGGCTTTGGCGAGAAGCCTTACAAAAGGGCTCAGAGATTCAGGGAACGCACTTGACCTGGTTGAAAACTCTCCTTGGAAGCCGGAGCGCTCTCCTCACCTGCCTGAGCGAGAACGCGTTCAGCGCCGTCTCAGACGGTGCTTCCGCCTGTTCCAAATGCCGGGCCAGCCCGACTTTGAGATGCTGACGTGGTCTGTCCGAAGGCCTGGCCTGGAACCTCCAGGCCAATCTATATTCATTTTTTCTGGGCGTATTCCTCTGCTTCCCACCAGGAAAGTGAACAAGCGGTGAGAATGTGTTCGATTAAGAAAATGTTTCAATGTGTGCCATGGTGTGAAGTTCAACCGAAACTTCCCAAGTAGGCAACATAGGGTGTTGGAGACCCCGACAGGTCGGTGACAGGTGCGACGCGGTCACGGACGTTCACACACTGCCACATGGCTGACCCCAAGCTCGTTTGGGACAACGCAAAAGTGGAGGCTTACTCTGTTCCGAGGTTCTCTTGGTCTCTAACAAAAACCAGTAATTGTAGTTTTTTCCCTAGAAACCACGATGTTAATAATGAGAAGAGATGCGGGTCGGGGCATAAGTACATACACTAAACAATTATTTTTTTCCATGCTTTCGGCAGTCATTGAAAAGTATTTTCTACAATTTTAGCAAATAACAGTTTTCATGGATCTTCTCCAGCTAGTCTTTATAGTTGCTGACAGCATCTTAGTTTTTAACCCTTTTTAAAAAAAGATTTTATTTATTTATTTGACAGGCAGAGATCACAAGTAGGCAGAGAGGCAGGCAGAGAGAGAGAGGGAAGCAGGCTCCCCGCTGAGCAGAGAGCCCGATGCGGGGCTCGATCCCAGGACTCTGGATCATAACTTGAGCCGAAAGCAGAGGCTTTAACCCACTGAGCCACGCAGGCGCCCCAGTTTTTGACTCTTTAAGTCGGGTTTTGAAAATAAATGAGTAAGTTGTTACCAATTTTAACATCTATTTATGACTATCAACTATTACACTGACTTTTCTTTCATATTTTTCCCCTCCACGTCCTGTACGTTACACATACTTTGCTCATTGGAATCACTAGCTAGAGATAAGTTCCAATGGAACTTGCTTTTTAATTTTGGCTTGGTGTCTATGATAGTGTTACCTTATCTTCCAGACAAAAACTTGAATGTCTGAAGACCAAAGTGTTCCCCAAGTGCAAGGCATAATGATTATAATGAGGATATTATTTCATACTTTCTCTGATTTATGCTGTAATCATAAAAGTATTTTCCACTTTCCACAAACTGCTTCTCTTTGCAATATGCCTAATATTCACTTTCCATAAAATTAAGTTGATATATCATTTCATATTGCTGATATCAAAATAGACTTTCCCCTCCTTCTTTCTTTGAATATCTGTTGAGTGTCTCCTGGGGAGCTCAGAGAGACCTATTTGCCTATAGAAGAAACAGAATCCTGCCTTAAACGCCCCCTCCCCTGCAGCCCCACGGGCTCCAGTCCAGCACTGGATTTACTCTGTATCCAGTAAATATTTGTCAATCTGGACTTGACGTTATAAATCATTTCATCATTTATTTCCGTGCTCAGCGGTAAGGAGTGCCCATCTATTGGTAGAATACTCTTACTTTCCAAGTTCTGAGTCCTACCCACCCCTGACCTCAAGGGAAGGAACAATCTATTTCAATCTATTCATTTCTTCATTCACACAAAAATTATGTAAGGGGAAAAGGAAAAGCAGAAGGAAGGGGGAAAAGTCAGGATACTCTTCTGCTTCTTATCTGTTATGCTTAAAATTAATCATGCAAATGTTTACTAAATTTGCCTCGAGGGATGAACTGAGAAAAAGATCGTAAGGCTGTCTAGCAGTGTCTGCTAAGGGGGATGCGCAATATTTATTAGAATGTGATGTACTAAAACCAGAGGATCTCACTCCTTTATTGCTTTATGACCGCCGTCCTCTGTTTTCTTCTTGACTCTTTTTCGTCTCAGGAACGGTCTGGGTGCACCTTTATACACACGCGTCTATGTGTCCGACGGTTCCGCGCTTCGTTACCCAGGGACGAGCCCATGAGCAATTAAGTCCGACGTTTTCCTCAAATCTCTTCTATGGTCTGAGAGACGCCTCAGGGAAGGGACAGAGGAACTCCTACCTCAACGGATGATGATCTTTATCTCCATCAGTGACCCACAATTTGGTTACTGGTGCAATGAGAAATGAAGAAATTAGCACACTTGTATGACTGTCATTTCACAGTCACTCAAATCAGAACTGGAATGCCACAAAAACAACTCCCTGTTCGCCCAGAGAAAAAAAAAGAAAGAAAGTAAAGGGGAAATTCAGATTAGTCACAGAGAAGTTCCCCCGCCTGCCTGCAGAAGCTGCGGTGTTAAAACTGAGAGAGTGCGTTGTGCCCTCTCAATCGCCTCTTCTCTCGGCCCTGGGACCTCTGTGCGTTTTCTCCCTGATAAGCTTTGTTCCCTTCATCTCCTTCCTTGTGGAGAAGAGGTCAGTCTCCCTCAGGCTCCCCTTTGCCACAGTTTTCCTCTTCCTCGCATCCAAACCGTGAAGATGGAAGGGGTCCAGCCCCTGGACGAGAATGTGGGAAACGCACCAGGGCGAAGACTCCAGAAGAACAAGCTATTGCTGGTGGCAGCCGTGATCCAGGGGCTGGGGCTGCTCCTGTGTTTCACCTACATCTGCCTGCACTTCTACGCTTCCCAGGTAAGACGGAAGCTCCCCGGGCGCCTTCCCCGTCCAGCTCATGCTGAGGCAGCTCCAGCAAGCTCCAGGAACTTGGAAATCATCTGGTGCCCAAACTGGTCATCGCCCCCCAGCCTGCCCCTCAGAAACTGGAGAGTGTGGTCAAACACCCTCCTGTCTCTCCTTTCCTCCCTTCTTTTCAGGAGGGGCAGAGGTGGGGCACAGGAGAGGTAGGTAGGGCAAGGGCATTGCTTCTGGTTTCTTCTCCTCCTTCTCCTTGCCATGCAGGAAATCTGGTATTGCTTTATGAGCTCTCACTCTGAAACCTGGAATCACTGATAGATGTGCTTTAGCCAGATTCTGCTACTAAGCATCTGATCAGGGAATTTATGAAAAAGGAAATAAGAGAGGGACCTGTTCCACTTTCCCACTGTATTCATAAACCCCACAGGCGATTTGCTGCTGGAAGAATGCCGAAGGCACCGGTACTAAGTCCTTTCAATAGCTCATCTATGGGTTCTAAGGCCAGAGAGGTGTGTGTTCACATGTGTGTCTGCATATGGCCAAAGAGCTGCCCTGATAACTTAATCAGAGATTTTTTTTTTTTCACTCTCTCTCTGCCAGTCACAACTTATAGACACCACTTTGCCTTTTTCCACTTTTTCCAGTACGTTCTCCCACTTAATGAAGATGTTCTTTCTCTTTTTCCTTCTCTTTGTTCTGGTTCTTTCTACATTTTTTTTTCTTATTTACTTGTTCATATCTACAAACATTTTTTGGTCTTTAAGGATGTTTCAGCTGCAGGAGATTCCACTGAAGAGAAAATAAATGTAGAGTCTTCCCACATTCCCTTGGTGGGGCCAGTCTGAGAGGTCGTTTCCTTGGCAGGTCATTTTAGGTTACAAAAGTCTCTCTCTGGTAAAGGTGAGACAAGGGGAACTTGAATCTCTGATAGCCGTGTCAGAGACCGGGTACCTCAAACGAGACCAGGAGAAGATAAGCAGAGTCCTAACCAATGCCTGGGCTTGTCTTTGTCTACAGGAAGTCGGGGTTTTTGGTGCACGGAGGCTGGTGGGAGTGTGGTTGTGTTCAGTGTACCGCGCAGAGGGCTCATGTTCCTAAATTCCAAACGTGTAGCTGGTGTCGTGTCAGGTCTGCAGACCCGTGAGCACAACAACGCGCCAGTGCTCTCTTGGTCTTGTCACCTGCCTCCTGCCCTGTGCAGAGCCCCTTGGATGAAACGAGCGTAGGCGACTGGGGGAGGGGTGGGCAGAGGAGTAACGTGTCCATGGCAGGATGCCCAAGACAGAGACCGGAATTAGGCTTTTCTGAGAAGAAAACAAAGAGAACGACCCAAAATAGAACAGCTGAGTGCGTTCACCAGGTCTGGGAGCCCTGAGCACGTTTTTTCAAACAACCACAGTGTACATATTTCCTCACACTGTGGGGTGACAGAAAGACAGGGCCGATGACCCAGTCAAGACTCAACAGTTGCCCTTGGGGCTCCGAGCAGGACAGAGGAAAAGGTGGAACAGAGAAGCAGCGGGTGGCGGGTCCGCCCGAGACTGTGAGCACCTAATTGATGCTGAGAAGGAGAGAAGTCCTTTCTGGCAAGTCACCCAGGGACTCTGTGACAAAGCCTGGAGGGAAAGCTGACTGCGGGCTTCCAGGATGCTAGAATTCACTGAGCCCATCTCTGGGAGAGGATCAGCCTTCTCTGGTCCTGGCGCAGAAATGGAAGCAAAGAAACAGGAGGTATGTTAGATCCACTTGCTCAAGAAATGTGCTCTCATATATTCGGGGTACAAAATTTGGGGGACACAGATATTTGAAATTCTTCACCGCACATCACCTTTAATGTTTTTTCTTATTTCTTCGCTAGACTGTCATAGCTAACGTCATTTATTGTACTGTTGTAGGACCCAGGGCAGCACAATGGGGCCTTACGTGTCATCTCATGAGGTCTGTCGGGGGGAGGCCAGCATAGACGGGTCATGTGTGTTCGCCCTGGAGTTTGATCAAATGGGATGCTGGGGGCAGTTTGTGTGTGGGGGCGAGGGGTGCAGTGTAGCTGATAGAAAGGGGACCTAGACTGGTAGCCTTCCTAAACTCAGTGATAAGATTGGAATTTTGGTTGAAGGAAGGGGTAGTTGGTGATATAAATCCAATGTCTATTTTACAAAACATAATATTCCAGTGATGTGTCTGAGGGGTGAAACTGAGCTTAAATGCTGATCATTTGTCCAGCTGGATCTCTTTTATTGTAGGAAAATGTATTCGGAGAATAATCATCATTTTTCCTAATTTCCCAGATTTAACTTTTAGCTTTATAAAATAACTGCCTCCATATAGGGCTCTGTAAAACAAACAAGAAACAACAATACAGATGTAGCTTTTAAAGATTTTTTCTTTATTTATCTGATAGAGATCACAAGTAGGCAGAGAGGCAGGCAGAGAGAGAGGGAGAAGCAGGTTCCCCGCTGAGCAGAGAGCCCGATGCGGGGCTCGATCCCAGGACCCTGGGATCATGACCTGAGCCGAAGGCAGAGGCTTAACCCACTGAGCCACCCAGGTGCCCCCAGATGTAGCTTTTAAACTGCATTTGACAGTGGACTTTCCCTTCAATGAAGTTTATTTAGTAAACTTTGTTTTCTCACAACTCTGCTAAGTTGTATTGACTTATGTGAAAAGCAGAAGTCTTCGTTTTTGAGATACTAGAAAAAAGATAGGTCTTACCCTCTCCTCCTTGTAACTTCCCTCTTTGGGCCTTGATTTACTCATTTTAACACAAGGCAGTTGGATCACATGATCAGAAAGAACTCTCCCAGCTCAATATGCAGTGAGTATGTAGTTTATATATATAAATTTGTAGAACGGTTATGAGAATTTGAGAAATATAAAATATAAGTAAATAGACCTTTGTGTCTAAGCTTATGAATTTCCTGCTTCTTAAGAAGGGACTGGAGCACAAGTATTTGTAATCTGTACCTACTTATATACCACACGCTTCTCTGCATCACCTGTTCTGGGCTAGGGAAATGTCTTATTTTGAAAGGGGAAAGAAGTGTCTGTCCTAGAAGTATATTGAGGATACAAGTTATAAAACCAAGTGTTTCTTTCACCAGAACCAATACACACTGGATATTTACTGGGACTGCCATTAAAGTACGAGGCTCCCAGCTGGACCTGTATTGTCAGCTGGGAACAATGGCAGAAAAGAGCTGACCTATAATATGCAAAGCTTTTGTAAATTATATCCACATGGGGCTCAGTCGGTTAAGCTTCTGCCTGCAGCTCAGGCTATGATCCCAGGGTCCTGGGATTGAGCCTCGTGTTGGGCTCCCTGCTAGGTGGAGAGTCTGCTTCTCTCTCTCCACACACCCCCCACCCCTGCTTGCTCTCTCTCTTGCTATCTCTCTCTCCTAAATAAACAAATAAAATCTTAAAAAAAGAAAAAGAAAAAAAAATTATATCTGCGTGCCTCAGGGCTTTTGATGCTTTCCCAAGGTTTGTACCACCTTTAACATAGCACTTAATATATGTGAGGGCTTTTGGCGATAATTCTTTAGCAAATCCCACAGTGAAAGGTTTATACTCTTACCACTTTAACTGCTGGAAAGAACAGAGTGGGGGTAGTTGGAGAGTGAGTGATCTCTTCTGTACCAGTGATGCCCAGAATTAGAATTCATAGTTTTCCAACCAAGTTTCAGGCAGTAACTTGATTTTTTTATTCGCATCAATTAGGAAGAAAAAGAGGTGTTTTTGTCTGAAGAAATCTTGTCTCAGATTAGCTCAGTTTAAATGCATCCCCATGTAAACGAACACATTTTTTAGAAATTCTTTTTTTAAATGACAGACATGCAAATAAGTGATTTCCAATACATCTGAGTTTTTCATGAGCAATTCTGTGAGAGTGAAAAAGAAACGTCTGAAGTGTTGAACTAAACTTGTCATTAATTATTTTCAGGTCCTCAGGGGGAAGTACTAATAAAAAACCCAAGAGAATCTTTGGATTTTTGAGCAGGCATCGGACATAGTCTATTTACAGATAAAACCCCAGAAACTCGGAGACGGTAGAAGCTGGGGGAGCAGGTAGTGCTTCAGCTAATACTAGAAGGAGGAGTGGAAAGTCTTTCAATGGACAAGACAGGTGGTGGCCTCGGACAGGGGCAGAAGGCTTCCCCGGTAGAACCGCAATTTGTTCAGAGTGGTTGAAGTTGAGTGTTCATAGGGGAAAGTGGCAAAAGGTGAGGCTGAAAACCTAGGCGGGGACAGATCACAAAAGGTCTTGTGACTCATGCTAAAGAGCACACTTCCCTCTACTCTATGCAAAAGAGAATGCAGGACAAATTACTAAAATTGTTGCTTCTCCAAATTTCGCTTCTCTCGTGTGGTCTACCTATTGGCAAGTGAGAGAGTGAGTCACATCTCTTGCAGCACTAGGGGGCACCACAGTAAAACGAACCATTCTCGGCTTTCCCGTTTTCTGCAAGAGCGCCTGCTCGTTTCCTGAGGGCTTCGGATTACCGGATTAGAAAGTTTTTCTCAGGAACCAAGTGCTGATCCACGTGTGAGAGAATGAACACTTGGGGGGGGGGGGCCACGGGGCCCGAAGTTCACTATTTACACAGCGATCCATGACCAATGTCGGTACATGTCCTGACCCATGTACTCAAAATAGGACAGAGTAATGTGGCCGGAGACCAGGCTGGAAAATGCCACATATGTTTACGGATATAGAAACATACACACACACACACACACACACACACACAGGAGGCTTGGGAAGTGAGCAAAGGGGTCTCAGTATAGCCCCAGGAGTGTAGTGTCCCAGGTCCTCTGCTGTGATCTCAGCCCCTAGCTACAAGCGCGGGGTAGACCCAGCCTTGCCCAGGGCCGCTCACCCTGCCCTTCCAATTCGACGACTTCTCAGAGCAATTACTCTCGTGCCCTTTACTCTTAGAGAAACCGCAGTTTTCCAGCCTTTTCAGGGATTCTTTACTCATGGAAAACGAATGTTAGACTGGAGGTAGCTAGGTTAGGGGAAGCATGTACGATGTTTTTACGTTATATTTCGTGAGTTAAAGGAAACAAGAGAAGTACGGAGTAGAGAGGTTGTTCCCGAGTCACAGGTGAAGCTTGTGGTCCTGGCTTCCTAGAGCTGTGTGTTGTCTGAAGTCCCCACACTTCTGCTAGCCATACTTTTTCAAGTGAAAGAATGAAAACACTTCCTTATAGGACAAGACAAAACCTCTCAAACTTCTGAAGGAGCTGTTGGGGTAAAGACAACAGTGTGCTGGGCCAGGAACCAGAGGACTTGTCCAGTCCGGCCTTCCAACTCCCTGACCCGGGGAAAATTCTGTGACATTCGCAGACTGTCCATTTAGTCGTTTCCAAAGCTGGCACTTGGCTTGCGTGAGGAGCGAGTGCTGTGGTATCGAGCTCTGCAAATGCCGAGACTACGATGATTCCTGGACCCGCTTCGTAGCCAGAGGAAGGACCACTAGAATGTCACTCTGTGGCACTTCTACACCTGGACAAACACCCCGTAACTCAAACCTCAGAAACCGTATCATAGTCAAGGTTGACCTTAACTTCACGAAGCTTGACTTTGCTACTGAAATTTATACGATTAAAAACAAACAAACGAATCCTTGTAATAATTCTAGCATTTTTGAACGCAGATTTCTAAGAGTTCATGACTGCGTGAGAGAGGAAAGGAAGGACGCAGGGGAGAACTTCTGAAGGTGCGCGGGGTTACTAGCGTTAGTGGCCGACAGGGGTCCACAGACCTAACTTACACACTTAGAACATGGCCTATTCCATCCCCCCAGGCCCCCCCCCCATCTGATGTATTTCATCCAATTCTCCAATGACTTGGTTGCCAAAATGGGTAGAAAATTATGTCTAGAAAAGGCATGTTGTCTTGTTCACAATACTGAAAACACTGGGGAGCTGATTAGCGTAATTAAAAATTATTTTTCTGGGGCACCTGGATGGCTCAGTGGGTTAAGCCTCTGCCTTCGGCTCAGGTCATGATCTCGGGGTCCTGGGATCGAGCCCCACATCGGGCTCTCTGCTTGGCGGGGAGTCTGCTTCTCCCTCTCTCTCTGCTTTCCTTTCTGCCTATCTGTGATCTCTATCAAATAAATAAATAAAATCTTTAAAAAAATTATTTTTCCTTTCAGCAGACCCATTCTAAAATGTACCTTAGGTGGGTTGTAAATTTGTAGAAATCAGTCTAGCTTTGCTAACATGTAAATGCTACTGAAGAACACACTCTGACAGAAAAATAACCGAACACTCAAGCCTACTGCTCACAGCACTAATGTAATAAGTGCCTGTGGATAGAAAACCATTGCCCAAGCGTTGCCCTGTATCTGTGGAGAAGGGAGGGTCCTGTGTGTAGACCACGGACCCTCAGGGCTGGGCTTCTCTGTAGCTAGAGCTAGGGCACAGGCCTAGAGAACCACAGAAACCATCAAAGATCTGGATGAAAACGACAATATCACAAAACACAAGCAAGCAGCACGGCCGACAGTCATTGAGGGCAAACATAAAAACCTGTTGGGTTATAAAGTAAGTTGTAAAACACATTTTATAGTTCAGTGATACAAAATATATTTTGAGTTACTTGTGTGTTGGGTGCCTAATGTTTTCAGCTTCCAACGCCCTGAAAGGTCGTAACTTGACCTTGTATCTGATGAAGACTGGGAACTCAAAGCTCTTTTGGGGGGAGAACAGAGGGGTGTCACTCCTGCTGTTACTTGCAATAACAGCCCCTTGTCTTGCAGATTTTCCCCCTACTTTTGTCCTCTCTAATTCATTATAACTTTGGAGGAAGTTAGGTGTTCAGTTTTGCAATGAGGAAATCTGAGGCATGAGAGACTTCCCTAGGCTTATGTAGAAAAGTCAGGGTTAGAAATTAAGACTGGAGGGGCAGGGCGCCTGGGTGGCTCAGTGGGTTTAGCATCTGCCTTTGGCTCAGGTCATGATCTCAGGGTCCTGGGGTTGAGCCCCACATTCGAGTCCCTCCGCATCTAGCTCCCTGCTCAGTGGGGAGTCTGCTTTTCCTTCTGCATCTGCCTCTCTACCTGCTTGTGTTTGCTCTCTCTCTCTCAAACAAATAAATAAAATCTAAAAAAAAAAAAAAAAATTAAGACTAGGTCTGAATTCTAGTCCTGGTCATGACTCCATGACCCTAAGCTTTAAATATTTTGTCTGCCTGTTTTAAAATTTGTTTCCTTTTCTGACATCAGTAGTTTTTGAAGAAAAATTAAGGGAAGTATTTACAACCTGGTATCGAGGAAGAAGATTCTTTTTCAGAGGAGAGTTAAATCTACTTATGCAGATGTTGGTAACATGATCAATGAAGCTTTCCAGTCACGTAATAGCTTACAGGTTATTTTTATAAGTTGGAGTATTGCATATGTGGTCTATTCATAGACAAGAAAGAGGACCTCAATTTGGGCACTAACTCATTATTTCTCTGAGCCTTATTTTCTCTCTTTCATTGCTATTTTTTTTTTAAATAATGAGATTCAACTGCATAATCTCCCTGCACCTTTCTAGTCCATCACACTCTGAATTGAATACTTACTTTAATGTGAAAGTGTGATTTGTTCACTATTTCAAATACCTATTCCACAATGGATTTGTTTTTTAGGGTGGCCATAGTAAATTACCATCACCTAGGTGTCTTAACAGAAATTTGTTCTCTCACAGTCCTGGAGGGTAGAAGTCCAAAATCACAGTGCTGGCAGGGCCACTCTCCCTGTGCAGGCTCTCGAGAAGACTCCCTCCTTGGCTCTTTCCAGCTTCCAGTGGCTCCTAGCGGTCGCTGGTGTTTCTCCGCTTATAGGTGCGTGACCCCAAGCTCTGCCTCCCTTTTTGCCTGATCATCTCCTTGTGTGTATCACGGTGTCCTCTCTTCTTGCTTGAAGGACACCAGTCATACTGAATTTAGGGTCCGCCCGAATCTAGTTGGCCTCATGTTAACTTAATTAACTACATCTGTGAAGACCCTATTTCCAAATGGAGTCACTTTCTGAGGTGCCAGGTGGACACGAACGCGGGGCACTTGTTCAACTCATTATGAACTACTTCTTCGCTTACTTATTTAGCAATATCTGCGGAGGGACGCTTACCTGTCAGACACAGAGGAAGCGGTGGTTTGCAACATATGGTCTTCCTCGCCCTCCCAGATTTTCCGACACAGCGGGGAAACAAGAGGGTTAAAGAAGCAGTCGCACCGTGTGTGAGAAGCACTGGATAGCCAAGTGGGGTACAGTAAGAAATTTCACTAAGAGGTTTCAGAGAAAGTTATCTACCTGCTTCGATACCTGGTTTCTTGACGGCGATTACAAAGCAAGCATACTTTTCTTTTGCCTTAGGTGCTTTGTTTCTCTACCACTTATTTGCAGAAAGTCTTTCATTTTCTTTTTTAAAAATTTTTTGAGTGTAGTTGGCCCACAATGTTACATTCATTTAGGTGTACCACATAGTGATTCGACTTCTCTATACATTTGCTAGGCTCACCACCCGTCCCCAAACAATGTGACTACAGTGTCACTGACTACCTTCCCTATGCTGGGCCTTTTAGTCCACTGACTTATTCATTCCGTAACTGAAAGCCGGTCCTCCTACTCCCCTTCACCCATTTTTCCCAGCCCCCTACATCCATCAGCTTGTTCTCTGGATTCATCGCTCTGATTCTGCTTGTGTTTATTCATTTTTTTTTTTTTTTAGATTCCACATATGGTGTTTGTCTTTCTCTGCCCAACTTATTTCACTTAGTGTAGTACTCTCTAGGTGTATCCACGTCCTTTTGTTTAAAAGATTTTATTTATTTATTTGAAAGGGAGAGAGAGAAAAAACACAGAGGGAGAGTGAGACAGAGAAGCAGACTCCCCCGTGAGAAGAGAGCCCGAGGTGGGGCTCAATTCCAGGACCTGGAGATCAGGACCTGAGCTGAAGGCAGACTAAGCCACACAGGGGTCCCAGATTTCATCTTTTTTATGGTGACATAATATTCCACTATCTACATCTATGCCAATGCTTGTGATTCTATCTATTATCTATCCATCCATCTACCTATCTTCATACCAGATCTTAGAAAGGCTTTAATTTAAAATTTCATTGTCACTGTCACCACCATCATCATCACACTGATGAATGTTACCAGCCACCAATCTCAGTTTGCACCAGAATACAGGTTGAGGATCATTTAGGTTCATGCAACTGAGGCTAAGAGCTTCACTGCACAGACAGCACTAGAGGTATTTTTGTTTGTTCACTAACCATCAGAGGGAGCCACTTGGGGAGGAGGCCTGTTGTTTTTATTATAGTAGAAGGATTTACAGTGTTGAGAAGATCTTCTGTTCAAAAGGTCTTCTTATCACCCAGTCTCTTGGGATTTCTCTTTTGAATGTTGTGATTGGCCTGCTCTGGGACATGAAGTGTCTGTAGGCACTGCGTGGTCCGTCCATGGTGTGAAGAAGTACTTTTTATTCTACACCGTTCATTCTACCAGTTTAACTGAGGTTGGACATCAAGATGAGGAAATTAGAAACTGAGGAAGGGAAAGGACTTGTTCTGGCTTAAGACAAGACCCAGGTGTTCCTATTCCCAGATCAATGCCTTATCTGCTCTACTAGGTTGCCCTCCCAAAGCTTTTTGTACAGCAAGTGAGAAGGGGAATGAGTGACTTCAAATAGAGATTGATTGTAATAATTTTGCAACTCCCTTTGTGAATAGGGCCATTTCCAAAAAACCCTGAGCAATGTAGAGTTGGCTAGAGCCTGTGTCCGATATTACATGATTATGGAGTCTCATGCTAAAGTCTGGGCATTGTCTAAGGGGATAAGTTCCACCTTAGCTCAGCAAACATTTATTGATAAGTCATTATGTCTGAGGCATGGTAAGACTTATGAAAATGCAGCTGCGGGGCGCCTGGGTGGCTCAGTGGTTTAGGCCTCTGCCTTCGGCTCAGGTCATGATCTCAGGGTCCTGGGATCGAGCCCCGCATCGGGCTCTCTGCTCAGCGGGGAGCCTGTTTCCCCCTCTCTCTCTGCCTGCCTCTCTGCCTACTTGTGATCTCTGTCTGTCCAATAAATAAATAAAAATCTTAAAAAAAAAAAAAGGAAAAAACAAAAAGAAAATGCAGCTGGTACATTGTAATGGACCCTTCCAGCTGCTTAGAGACTAAGCTGCTAACAAGGATATTATAGTGGAGACTTCACTCAGTCACTGTGGTGAGGAAGGGAGCTCTTGGAAAGGAGCTGGCAGACCCTCTGTCAGTGTACTCTAAGGACTTTCCAGTGTGGAAAGGGAAGCCCAGATACAAGGAAATCTTTCCCTTGAGGACATAAAGAACTGGTCGCATTAGGTCAATCAGATCATTGTGAAAGTGTGCTCAGGTCACATGGATGCTTTTGCTTTTTCATTTGGTTGTTGACCTGAATACCTAGATTCCTCTCAGGAATTTGTTAATTGCTAAGCATTCAGGACCCCGAAACCACAGTTTCTGTTCTCTGAGATAGAAAGGAGAGGGTTAGTAAGTGCCTCTTGGAGGGATATCCATTACTAAGCAAACCTGACAGGACGAGTGGAGGGGGTTACAGAGAGCAGGCTACATTTAGAGCCCGGAATGGGCTGTGTAGGAGAGACAGATCATAGCACAAAGGTGCCCGCGGCCACGGGAATGCCGAAAGAGAGAGTTTGGATGACAATTAAAATGGCTTTTCTTTGTGTTCATTAAAGCACAAAAGCCTATTCAAAGAAGTTTTCAAAGTCACACATTTTCCTCTTTAAAAAATATGCCTTTTGGAATAAGTTTTTCTGCACGGAGAAGCCTCTTTGGCCAAAGAACCAGATTTTGCCCATTCTTCTCATTTTTTCCCCCTCTGAGTGACAGAGGTGGGCCCCTGGCAAGGCGGCTGTTTCTCTGAGGACACAGAAGTGCAGGGCGCGGTCCGCCTGCCCAGCCTGCTGGGAGGAGTGAAGTGCCCAAACGCCCCTATTTCCGGAGGCTCCCTGCTGCGTACCCTGACAGCTCGCGGGGTTCTACTCTCAAGATCTCGGGAGCCTCTTCTCTCCACTGAAGGTTGGGAACGGGCGGCTCACATCCCCGTGGAGGCGGCGTGGTGAGCTGGGGAGTCCCGTTCAGAGGTCTGTGTCCCCGCCGCGCCCCGCGGGATGCGGGACCCAGGGGGAAGGGCAAGGCCCGCGGCGCACGCAGAGCTTCCTGCCTCCACCTCTGATGAGCGTCATTCCCTCCGGCCGCAGACGCCCCTCTCAAGGACAACTGCCAAATGAGTACAGAGTTGGCGGCCTCATGCCACATCCCAGTGAGTCAGAGTTAGAAACTCACACTCCGAAGCTGAGCTCTTTAAATAAGCGTCACCTTTTTGGGAGCATGGCACACAGTGCCGGGGAAGCTCCAGACACCCGACATATCCCCACCATGTGTTCGGCAAGTCAGTACGCAAGATGCTAAGAGAGTCCAGGAAAGGTCCAAATTCTGGCTCTTCTTTGCAGCACCTGCTTGCTGCCTACTTTATACTTACTCACGGGCCCCTGCTCCTCGCCAGGACAATTGTACCTAATCAGAGCTGAGCTAAAAGTTTTGCCAACCTGTACTATGCAGAAGCCTTGTAGAATTGGCTGAAGAGCTTTTTTTTTTTCCCCCTGAAGAACCTCTGGATATTTTGAGATATATCTGAATATTTTAACAACTATTTAAAACCTAATATGTTAGTCTTGATCAATACTGATGATGAAAATAATTCCAATTAATCTTGGACCATCAGACATTATTTTCATAAGGTTTCTCTCTCTCTCTCTAAGATGGTATAGGATAAGAGAAGGGTTATTATCAGGAACTTGGAGTTCAACCAAACTCAAGTTAAAACCTGTTTATTCGTGAGCAAGTTCTTAACAGCATTGATTCTCATTTTCCTATCTGCAAAACATGGGTAATTATTATTCATACTTACGAAGATTATTTTGCACAGCGAATGAGGTAATGAATCTGAGAAAGAATAACCTAGTGCACGGCATGTTGAATTTTTATTTTTTCTTGAATGCCAAGAATGGTCGCATTCCTAGACCTTCCTTCCACAGAATCTCTTTTGCTTCTCTGGTTCCTTTTCCTCTTTCAGGGCCCCTGTCATGTCTTTCCTCCTTGAGCTGCCAAAGCCTGCAGTGATTTTTTCTTTTCTTTTCTTTTTTTTTTGTTCTCTGGAACCTTACGGGATATACTGTCTATTGACCATTAGTTAAGGTTTCATGTAGAGGAAGGGTTTTGTTTCCTCAACTGGCATATAAGTTTGTTAAAATACGAACTGTCTGTTCTCTTCCTCTCTGTGCCCAGAGTTGACTCTAATGCCTGCCGTACAATAGATACTCTGTAATTGCCGATGCTGTGTCAAACCACCAAATAATATGGCAATCAGATTATTCAATCAATTACTGAATAATTCAGTAGAAAAAACATTTCTTGTTTGCAGCAAGGAGATGATTTCTTTTATACTCATGCTTCCGAGACCAGTTCATTCGAACACCAGGATTGGACTTTCTCGGATGCACTGGCCCTACACTCACCTTTGAGAATGACGTGGGCTCTTCAGATTTTCCAGATTAAAGAATCTTTATTCTACAGCTTGTTCTTATGTGGAAGCTCTCTGGGACCTTTGATATTTTCCCATTTCTTTTAGTATTTGGAGAGGATCTGAGGATTTTGCTTTTCAAGATATTAAAAAGACCATGTTTATTTGCATGTGGGTAAAATAAGTATCTCTGATTGTTTTCTGGTAATCTTTCTCATGAAGCCCAGATCCTTTTCTTTGGGCTACAGAGAGCCAGAGAGCGAACATTTCAGGGACGTTGGTAGTCTTTATTCAGTATTTTATTAATTCCTTGATTCTGTCGTCATACATGAGGCTTGACTGATGTTGCACAGAATAAATTAAGAATGTGATATGGATCTTGTCTTCCATGTGCACCCAGGAATAATAGCTGACACCTGTCAACTCCTTTCACTGTTCCAGGCCACATACTGAAGACTCACAAAACATGAGCTTATGCAGTCTTCACAACAATGCTCTAAGATATAGATCTTACCATTTCCACTCTGAAAATCAGCAAGGTGGTACTGTTTACTAGGGTCACACACTTAAATAGTCTTGTAGAGCAGATGAGACTTCTATCCAGTGTAGAATGGAAGTCAGTAGAGTGTTTTTATTTTATTTCATTTTTTAAATTTTAGGATTCACTCTTGGTGTTGTACATTTTATGGCTTTTAACAATTGAATAATGGCATGTACCCACCATTACAGCATCACAAAGAATAGTCTCACTGCTCTGAAACTTTTTTACTCTACGTATTCATCTCTCCCTTCCCCCTAACTCCTAGAAATTACTGATCTGTAGCTGTCTCTGTGGTTTTGTCTTTTTCAGAATGTTTAATGCGTAGAATCATACAGTATGTAGCCCCTTCAGATTGGCTTCTTTTACTTAGTCATATGTATTTAAGATTCTTCCACCTTGGGACACCTGGGTGGCTCAGTGGGTTGAGCCTCTGCCTTCGGCTCAGGTCATGATCCCACAGTCCTGGGATCGAGCCCTGCATCGGGCTCTCTGCTCAGCGGGGAGCCTGCTTCCCCCTCTCTCTCTGCCTGCCTCTCTGCCTACTTGTGATCTCTGTCTGTCAAATAAATAAATAAAATCTTAAAAAGAAAAAAAAGGATACCTCCACCTCTTTTCATGGTTTGATGGGCTTATTTCTTTTTAGCGCTGAATGACAGCGCAGTGGCTGGACGGATCACAGTGTGTTTACCCATTCGCTTACTGAAGAACATCTTAGATGCTTCCAAGTTTTAACAATAATGAACAAAACTGCTATAAACATCCATGTGAAGATAGTGACTTTTAAACACTTGCTATGGAGGCGCAGAAGCTAAAAATCAGGGATCTGATTTAGGCTTTGAAGGTGGTGATCTTTTGATGAGTAGATGCGGCTGGAGGGCCATTCTTGGCAGAGAGAATGAGGAAAGCGAGTATTTTTCAAAGGCTTTTGCCAGACTAACTGTTGGGGGCGTTCACGTGTTATCTTACTTAAACTTTACAGTCATCTGAAATAGTCCAATAGTAATATTATGCCTTATTTTCACAGAGCTAAAAACTAATGATCAGAACTAGTATATAATGCTTCCAGACTGTTTTTCTGGAGCAGAAAGGTGCCCAGCATGGCACTGTGAGGCTCTCCTCCAGAAGGGAGTGGGTCCATGCCCTGCCAGATACTTTAGGATTTGTTGTTTTGAATCTCAACCACTAGCTGGAGATAAAATACAGGAGAACTGTGACCCTGGGCGTGTTGATGGCTGGGCACAGACAAGTTGAGGGCAGGGATCTAACGAAAACTGGGACACAGAAGAGATTGTTCATTTTTCCATGAGGGCCTCCTGAACAGCGAAGCTATGAGTTTCCCTCCCTGGGGCGAGAGGGTGGGGTAATGCCATTTTCCACACCCCTTCCCCTAGCACGGCATGAAACACAGCACCTCCAGTAGAAGCTGGAGTTACTTACACCAAACCTTGCCCCTCTGCACCTCATGGGGCATCTTTATTAGGGCAGGTCTGTGAGCCAGCACAGTGGACCTCTCCATCAGAAGACCAACACAGGCCCCCTATATGGACCAAGTCTCCTGATCACGGAATACTCCAAAGCATCAGCTTCAGTTAATGGATATAGGCAACATGCTAAACGGAAAAAATATGCAGGCAAGAATACTTTATTTAGCAAGGTTGTCATTCAGAATAGAAGGAGATATAGTCTCTAAGACAATAAAGAACTAAGGAGTTTGTGAACAGTAAACAGTTCTGCAAGAAATACTAAAGGGAGCAAGAGAGACCAAAAGCAACAAAGACTGGAAAGGAACAGATACAATCTATAGGAATAGTGATTTTACAGGTAATACAATGGCACTAAATTCATATCAATAATTACTCTGAATGTAAATGGACTCAATGTTTTAATCAACAGACATAAGGTATCAGAATGGATTAAAAAAAAAAAAAGACCCATCAATATGCTGCTTAAAAGAGACTAATTTTAGACCCCAAAACACCTCCAGATTGAAAGTGATGGGGTGGAGAACCATCTATCATGCTAATGGACATCAAAAGAAAGCTGGACTAACCATACTTATACCAGACAAACTAGATTTTAAACCAAAGATCGTCATAAGAGATGAAGAAGGGCATTATATCATAATAAAGGGGTCTATGCAACAAGAATATCTAATAATTGTAAGTACTTATGTCCCCAAATTGGGAGCAGCCAAATATATAAATCAATTAATAACAAACTTAAAGAAACTAATTGATAATAATACAATAATAGCAGGGGACTTTCATGTCCCACTTACAGCTATGGACAGATCATCTGAGCAGAAGCTCAACAAGAAAACAATAGCTTTGAATGATACAGTGGATTAGATGGACATAACACTTAAAGAAGAATTAATACCTAATCTTTGAAGCTGTTCCCAAAAACAGAAAGGGAAGGAAAACTTCCAAACTCATCCTAGGAAGCCAGGACATTTCTCCAAAGAAGGCATACAAATGGTTAACAGATACATGATACCACCTCACACCTGAATGGTTAAAATTAACAACTCAGGAGAAAGGGGAACTCTTGCAAAGCTGGTGGGAATGCAAACTGGTACAGCCACCCTGGAAAACAGCATAGAGGTTCCTCAGAAAGTTAAAAATAGAGCTACCCTATGACCCAGCAATTGTGCTACTAGGTATTTATCCCAAAGATACAAATGTAGTGAACAAAGGGGCACCTGCATCCCAGTGTTTATAACAACAATGTCCAAAATAGCCAAACTGTGGAAAGAGCCAATGTCTATAGACAGATGAATTAAGAAGATATGGTTTGTACAATGGACTATTACTCAGCCATCAAAAAGAATGAAATCTTGCCATTTGCAAGAACATGGGTAGAATTAGAGTATATGATGCCACACGAAATAAGTCCGTCAGAGAAAGACAAGTATCACATGATTTCACTCATATGTGGAGTTTAAGGAACCAAACAGGTGAACATGGGGGAAGGGAAGAAAAAAAAAAAACAAGCAGGGAGAGGGAGGCAAACCATAAAAGACTCATAATTAGAGAGAACAAACTGAGCATTTCTGGAGGGGTGGTAGGTGGTAACTTGAATTAAAAAAAAAAAAAAAAGATTGTGCATAGTACTGTTTTGTATCAAAGAGAAAGAAAGAGAGAGAGAAAGAAAAGAATATATAAAGTTTCCAAATGCACAAAGCTAGGCAAGTCACAATTTCAACTGAGTCTGACTCCTAAGTCTGTGATCTCTGCCTCATCCTACCCGGCTCAGCAAAAAGATGACAGAAAACAGCTGGTGAGAGCCTAAGACACAGACAGGATATGTGTGGCTCTAAAGCTTGACAAGGAGGTAGGAGCCAGGCCACGGCAGGTCTGGAACTGGGCACTGTGGAGGGGTTTCAGGGCAGTGGGGTAGTGAGTGTGAAGTAATCAAATATGGAGGCTGAAGGAAAAAGTTGTGGAAGGGCAGGGAGCAAGAGAAAGGAAGGGTTGCCTTATTTTATTTCACAACATTGCCTGGATTTGATGGTACTGATGTCATGAGAGGCTTCTGAGAATCCATAAACGTCTAATGCTGGGCAAGCTTCAGGAGAGGGAACAGGAAGGCTGAGTCTGGAGTTCTGTTAGATCTACCCCAGAGAGGAAGTCACGTGCACTTTCCTTCCTCCCTCTCAGCGTTGCGGTCTCAGAGAATGTCCTCTTGATGACTACCGACCCTGCTCCACCAGGGTACTTCAAAACATTCAGAAATGTCTTTGATTTGCAGGGACCTTTTCGAGATTTTGCAGAGTCAGTCAAATTAAATCATGAGGACTTTTAGATCTGAGAGCTAGATGTAAGTTTGGATGAAGAGGCTTCCTGCTTTCTTCTTTTATTACAATTGACCTAGAATTACAAGTTTTAAAAGCCAAATCTTGGACAGTTAATGCTGGAAGGGATGCCTGGAAATTTCTGAAAATGAAAAAACTGACTTCTAGGGAAGTTATGAAATTTGCCCAAGATGCCTGTGAACCAGCCTGGCCGACTTTAGCACTGAAGTTGCCGTGTGCTGAGCCCTGTGCTCGGTGTGCTATTCCACACACTGCTTCCGACTTTCATTACGTGGCCACTCGTGCTGGGCCCAACCAGCTGGAGAGGAGTGGGGGGCATGTATCTACCCAGGGGATTATGGTGATAGTGTAATATGCCCTTTGAGAGGCTCTCTTCCAGAACATTGCCTTAGGCACGACGGACCCAGATTCCAGCATCGCAAACAGTTCACGGAGGGGACAGAACCGTACCCCCTCGAGCTCTCGTGTCGTCCCAAGTCAACACCTCTCTCCATGGGCTCACCACTGAATTTAAATGGCCTCTGGGGTTCACCCCCTGGCAGGCTCAGAAAGGCTCTCTCTTCTTCCTAGGCTGCCTGCTGTTTCAGCTTGGTAAGGTTTGTGATTTGACTTAGAAGGGCAGTAGGGGATTCCTCTTCTGTGTGGGCAGCGCCGGTGGAATCCGCTTGGCTGCAGCCACTGTGCGCCAGGAGAGTGGGAAGCTGGGGTTCCACACCCCAGGGTATGAAAACAAATCCCTCCCCGTACCTTTGATCACAATGTCTTGCCAAAAATAACCTGTGAGGAGAGATGTTCTTGGCAGGAGTAATAGGTGGTGCTTTTTGGTTTTGGTTTTGGTTTTAATTTCCTTTTTTCGTGGGTAACACAGTGTATGGTGAAAAATTTTAAAAATGTGAAAAAGTAGATCATGAAAAGTAAGCATCCTCCCACTTCTGACCTCAGGCTTCCAATTCCACTTCCCAGAGGCAACATTTATGAGCTGTCTTGTGGGTATTCCTTCAGATATAGTCAAGGCCCACACATGCATTATTAATATTTTTTAACATGAATGGTGATATACTTTATGTATGATTCTGCCTTTATTTCCACTTCATGTATTTTGGAATTTGCTCCCTATGGAACTGCTTTGTTCTTTTAGCCGTTAGATTACTGGAGATATCTGACCTATCAGCTTTCTTTAGTACTTTACTTCTCTCTTGCTGCTGAGCACCCACTTGGTTCAAGTTAGGTTTTTCAAGTCATTAAACAGAAGAGGAGGAGACATTAGAAATATATGCACTCATTGGGGCGCCTGGGTAGCTCAGTGGGTTAGAGCCTCTGCCTTTGGCTCCGGTCGTGATCCCAGGTTCCTGGGATCGAGCCCCGCATCAGGCTCTCTGCTCAGCGGGGAGCCTGCTTCCTCCTCCTCTCTCTCTCTGCCTACTTGTGATCTCTACCTGTCGAATAAATAAATAAAATCTTTAAAAAAAAAAAAAGAAATATATGCACTCAAATCTACTGAACTCTGCATGATTAGACCAGTTCCTATTGCCCGTATGACCTGAAAATACAACAGTCTTACTCCCAGGTTGCAGCGAAAGAACAAGCAGCCAGGAAGCTTCCGGAATTCACTCCCGGTACACTCTGTGGTCTTGTGGCCATGATGGATTGATTGGTCACAGCCTTGCTCATGAGGGGATCTCTATGACTGAATGGATTTCTCAAGATGACTATTAAATGCTCCATTATCCAAAATGGGAAAATGGGGCTCGGAGAGCCAAAACAGTATACCAGAGAAGAGTCTGGCAGAGGTGGACACAGATCTTAGATACTTGCATGACAGAGCAGAATATTCTTAATTTACCTGAGGAGATGTTATAGAAAATAAGGGGGCGGTAGAAAGTCTGAGTCTAATCTTCGTAGAAAACACGCCATGTCTTCTCAAGTCATTCCTCTACAGTCCTGCATTTTTGCTTAATAGAATATGACTTGTCAATTTCATTTGTTTGCTTTTTCCCCTAAATAGATATCCTTTTTCCTCCTTCAGGTGCCACCTCAGTATCCTCCAATTCAAAGTATCAGAGTACAATTTACCAGTAAGTATTGTTTAACTGATTCATGTTTTTAAAAGAATCTTCCTTCTAGTCTCTTAATTTCTTCCAAAAACAGAATCTCTCCTTACCCTTTGGGAAGCACAAAATCCTGCAATTGTTAGAGCCTGCGTGCCGTTTTCATTAGGTACATAAAGGTGTATAGAGAAGACAAGAGAGTAATTAGTTACCAGAGATGTGGTTGTCACTGTATTGATCACGTTATGTGCCTCTCTCTTACCCCTTCCAGGAACCCTCTGAGTAGGAATTATTCTCATTTTTCAGGAAAGAAAACTAAGGCTTCACTTCTTACAAGGCTGTCTGACCGTATGACACATTATTTCCCACTAAATCAATTACAGGACAAGATTTTGTCTTAAGGAGAGTGGGGGGCAGGCGTGTCTTGGACATGAAGACAAGGTGATCTTCTAACTACCAGGAGAGCATTATTTGGATCCACGATTAATATTAGGACAATCACCAGTAGTTTCTATATGGATATTCATTTATTTATTACATTCTTCTGAGTCTGAAGGGAAGTGTATCTTGCCTTCCACTAGCAACCCTCATTTTCAATTCAACTTAATCCCCCCGGGGCCTGGTGCAAAGTAGAATTAAATGAATTATGTCCAGTAGTGGAGACCTGTTCTTTCCTATCACTAAGGGTCATGGGCAAAAATGGGGAATCCGAGATGTGGTTGCTTGGCCATTCAGGATGATATTGTGAGGTAGAAATAAAAGAAATTTAGTCTTTTTGCTTTGCGCTTGGAATGGCCCCATAAAAGCTACCAAAGCCTCCTTTACCCCCATGTTTTCCCCCCTGTGGTGGCAACTCTTCCCAAGTCATTTGCCAGGAAAAACTAGCAATAATATAAAATGGAGAAGCAGGTCTGTGTTCCTGAGCTCTTTCTCTGGCATCTTACTGAGCAGAACTGAGCCCACAGACATTCTGTGCATAATGCTTACTAAACTTAAGTGACTGCTGGCAAAGGCCAGTCATCCAGTCCCAAGGCATATGAAAAATTTGCATTTCACGGTCAGGTGGAGAGAGGTTAGAGAAGCGGTAACAAGCTTTGTGTGAGGTGGTGTGCAGGATCTGGGCAAGGGGCCTCTTGCTACCCTTTGCCCTAGTCTATCTGTTGAAAAAGAAAAGAAGCACCGAAATGACCAGCCCTTCCTGGTTTTGTGAAAAATCGGGGAAACCTCGGAGTTCCATTTCCCGGCCCTGGTCTGTCGTGCCTACGGCCGGTTGCTGTGAACTCTCTGTTTCTGAATCCTACCCGTACCTGAAACTCTCTGGGCCACTAGTATTATCAGCTGTGCCTTGTCTTCCATTCCACAGCAGAAGCAGGCTCCACCCCTCACTCAGAAACACAATGCTCTCTTTCTTACTTTCCTTTCAAAACCTCTCCCTATCACCATCTCAAGCTTGTAGATGGATTAGAAGGTTGCCCAGTGCTGAGCTAAGGAATCTTTTTTTTTTCCTTCTTGCCCTCCCCTCCTTAGGGTGTGAGAATGAGAAAGGTTGCATCATCACATCCCCAAACAACGAAGAAACCATGAAGGTGCAAGATAATTCGATCATTATCAACTGCGACGGGTTTTACCTCATCTCCCTGAAGGGCTACTTCTCCGAGGAGCTCAGCCTCAGCCTTTATTACCGGAAGGGTCGGAAACCTCTGTTCTCTCTGAGCAAGGTCACATCTGTTGACTCCATTGGAGTGGCTTACCTGGCTTTCAAGGACAAAGTCTACTTTAACGTGACCACTCACAGTACCTCCTACAAAGACATTCAGGTGAATGGTGGGGAATTGATTCTCATTCATCAAAATCCTGGTGGATTCTGTGCCTACTGAGGACCCAAGGGCTGCTCCTGAGCCGGACACCAGCACGAACAACGAACTGGGGTTGGACAGGACTTTGATTCTTCCTTGGGAGTGAAGTCCTAGCTTAGCCCCTATATATGGCCACACGGGATGTGACCAGAATCAAATCCCCCAACTCAGGGATATTTAAAACTTATTTTTATGTACCAATTAACTTTATTTATCCTTATGTCTTCTAAATCACCTACCCCTCGTCCCTTATGGTTGCTTCAAGCCTACTAGGTGCCTCTACAAGAGTGAAAAAATAGGTGCCTCTTCCTCAAGGCACATTATATCTACTGGTCAGGAAACTGTCATAATAAACTTTCTTTATTGAAAAAGACACTTGACTACCATTTGCTGGAAATTTGACACTGGCTTTGTGAAAATGAAGAGGACCCAGGAAGGGGCTCTGAATTGGCCAAAGGTGGTGTGGACTAACGGTTGGCAGCCAAAACGGTCTCTCCAAGATGAAATTAGTTGCGGTTTGTGTAGTGTCTAATACCTCTCCCATTTGTTGGAGTTCAAATGGAAAATCATCTTGAGAACAGCTGGCAGGACTTGAAGACAACCAGCTGAGAAATACTCTGCTCTGGGCTTTTTCTTTTTTCCTTGCCACTTTGCTTGCTTTCTCTGCCTCCACTGTTCTTAATAGAAATTTCCCTTCAAAGAATCATCCTGGTGATGTGATGCTGTGAAAAATCTGATCACTGACTTCAGGAAAACTGAGGGAGAGTTTTCTAAACTGGGAGAGTGAGATAATTTATTGTTGAGGGTTATCTTTATGGCATGGGAGAGCAGTGAAACTGGACGGCTCGGGGTAAAAATCAGTAAGAATTTTGGTGGTCTGGAATTTTGGTTCTTTGCTACCGCCAGCCAAACCAACACACATGCATTTTCCTGCTTATACTGAGATACACACTCAGCCCTATTTCGTGTACGTGTATACTGCGTTGCTAGCTTCAAAAATGAAGCAGTTCTATTCTTGCATGCAACTTTATGTCAAGATACTCAAGTTATTATAGTATATGAAAACAGTGATATCTGTAATATTGCATATGATCTAATACTGATAATTGAGACTAGAATGACCAATAATCAGCAATACCAATAAGAAATGATCCCTTTATTTTTAGTTTAAATATCCCTCTTGATGCCTCAGGCTTATGGCACTGTGAACAAATTTCCAGACGATTTGTAAGTTCTCAAATTTTTGATGGCAGCAAATGGTTTCCTCCCATTTTAAACAGACTGCATAACATGACATAGACTCTGGATGATTCTGTGTCATCAAAGGTATTGTACTGTGCTGCAGTACAGTGATATTTCCAGGATCTCCAGAAAGGGAGAAGACAGTTTGCCCCATACTAAATGGTCTCAATTGCATTTGGATTTTTTCCTATCTATTTAACACAGTTTTCCATCCCCTCTTAAGTTTTATTTATGAGAGAAACTGCATATGGTAAGAGCAACCGAGCTCTGAGTGGCTGTCCAGGTGCTTTCATAACCGTAGTCACGGTCACGATCATAATCACAGGTAAACATCAGCGGAGGGTCTGCTGTGGGCCAGGCATTGGGCGAAATGCTGTACATGAATTGTTCTGAGCAAGATATTCTGTGATATTTGTCTTGACGACTCAGAGGATTGAAGTGTGTGAGTGTGTGTGTGTGTATTTGTTATTCACTATGGTTTTGGAAAGATGAAGCTACTCAGAAGATGGTAACTAATAAGTAAATGTTTATGACTATAGATAATATTTAAGAAAATATATATTTACTTTTTAAAGGTTGGAATTTCTAACTATATTTCTCCTGAACATTCATTCCAGTCCTGGGATAGATGTTCTGTGGGTTGTGCTGTCAGGGTCCTTCCCGACAGACGCCCACTCCCTTTAGGTACACGTGGTTTGCCCTTCCCATGGGGCCTCTTTTGGCCATGCAGGGATTTTTCTGTCATGCACCAACTTTACTGCCCGCCCCCAACTCGAACCCATCAAAATACGCAGGTTGCCTTTCAGTCATTTCTCCAGAAAGATAATCAAACCTTCTCTCCGCATGGCGAAGTTTTATGGAAGGAGAACGGAGTGAGAAGTCAGGAGATTGAAAATCTAATTTGATTCAGTCTCTAATGAGCTAAGTGACCTCGGACAAGTAATTTCCCATTTTTGGATCCTGCTTTCCTCTCTTGTTAAGTGACTATCTTGGAATCTTGTGCTCACAGCGCCAACCGTGAATGTTCGTACTAAATGTCTAGGTACTGGTTGCCGTGAGTCAAGATGTCCAGGCTTCTCTCACCCTGTGTGGAATTTTATTTTCTGAAACATTTTCCCTCAGCCTTCTTGACCACTCCTTCAAGAGCAGTTCCAACTGTTACCTAGTACCTTTCTATTTAGAAGCTGGCATAAGGGATTCTAATCTTGATCCAAATCATAATTTGTTCTTAAGCATACTGGGCAGGTCCCCTATTTTAAGTCGTAATGTTGTAGTTAGTGCTTCTCTGGCTCTCAGGAAGTATTAATATTGATATTAATAATATAGCTAATAATAATATTGTTATTTACATGGAAACAAATAAAGATTTCAGAATTCACTACTAGTTCAAATGCTAGAGTTTTTATTTATCCTCTCTTCTTTTCTTGTTCTTTTTTTTTTTTTTTAAAGATTTATTTATTTTTAGGGGCACCTGGGTGGATCAGTGGGTTAAGCCTCTGCCTTCGGCTCAGGTCATGATCTCAGGGTCCTGATATGGAGCCCCGCATAGGGCTCTCTGCTCAGTGGGGAGCCTGCTTCCCCCCTCTCTCTCTGCCTCCTTGTGATCTCTCTCTCTGTCAAATAAATAAATAAAATCTTTTTAAAAAGATTGATTTATTTTTAGAGAAAAAGAGTGAACGAGCGGGGGATAGGGAGTGGGGGGGAAAGGGCAGAGAGAGAAAATCTCAAGCAGACTCCCCATGGAGCTCAGAGCTCATCGCGGGGCTTGGTTTCATGACCCTGTGATCATGACGGGAGCCAAAATCAAAGGTTGGACACTTAACCAACTTAGGCACACAGGCACCCCTTCCTTTCCTTGTTCTGATCAGCTAATTCCCTGATGAGGGAAGGACAGGGCAAGTATTCTGATTTCCTATCTGCCATCAGAGCTATGATCAGGGCATCCTTGAGCTGCCAAACTGCACTTCTGCTTTTTGTTCACTTCAAGTGAATGAAAACACTCACTTGAAGTCCTCAGGGCTCCTCTTCATGGTTCAAAAGACCAATTCAAATACAACTCTACAATGAGGAGTTCTTGCCTCATTTCCAAACCTGAGAAGATCTCTTAGAGTTACGTCCCCTTTCCTTAGTAGTAATTACATCCTACTTACTCTCCTTATCTGTAAAGTGGGGGATATGAACACATATCTTCTGGGTTATTCTGAATATGAGAATACCTAGTATATTGCCTGAAACATGTTGTTCTCAATACTCAATAACTCTTCATTTATAAAAGTCACAAACTCTACAAGGCAAAAGTAAGCGCCAAACGAATAAAAGAATTACGGGGATTTAGGACGGAGAGATCACTGAAGCATAATGGAAGAGCCTTGTAGGATTTACACTGGAAAAGAGAGGAGAACATAGCTGGAGAAGAACAAGACATGTAAAGGCCTAGTCGTAGGAATTCTCATGGTTTTCTGAGGACAAGGAGCTACCATGAAGAATATGGCTCTCATTCACCCATTTATTTGAGCGTATTCTATTTTTCCAAGGTAGGAATTTGTGTTTGGTCATGGTTGGAGACAGGATTAATGGGTAGTTTGAGGATAAAATATGGAAAGCATAAGGACAAAGCTAAGAATTTTGGATCATGTCCTACAAAGGGAAACACTGAAGGTTTTTGAATAAGAATTTATCATGGTTTGGGAAACAGAGTGAGCTCTTGTCAGTATCACTTTTCATTTTGATCTAATTCATATGAGTACCTTACTTTCTGTCAGTGAATAAAAGCTTCAAATTACTTTTATTAGAGGAAAATGAGAAAAAGAAACATCATAAGAGCTACATTTTTAAAATACTTTTGGGAAAAGACATACAGAGAGCTTCTTATTAAACTCACTCTGAATGCTTAATAAAGACTACACAGGATGGTTTAAAAATATTAAATATTTTCTAAAAAGTAGTATTTTAAGATATCAATCTGAGATGTTATGAGCACTAAAATATAATCCCTGAGGATTTCAGTCACTCTGCCACATTTCTTTGTTTATATCTTAAATATACCCTGTTTCTCAAATTAAATTTTTGGCAGCACTTTGGAATTGCCTTTCATCTATCTATCTGTCCATCTATCATCTACCTATCTATAAATAATTTCCTCTCCCTGGCAGCAGTCTCAGTCACAGAATATGTGGGTGGCTAGCAACCTCTCTCTAGCATCCCTAATAACTAGCCATGGTGGCTGATTCAATCCATGATCCATGGGATCTCGACACAAAAGGATATTGATAAAATCTAAAAGTAATTGTTACTTAGGAGAGCTGACACATGAAATCTTTTAATGTTTTAATACCACCACTCCCCTCCCCTATCCAACAGAAGTTGGTCAGATGGTTGGTTTCAATCTTGAGGGCATGGGACGCAAAGACCTTCAGCTTTGACTGGTATCTGAGGGGGCAATTAGGGTAGCATTCCATCCAAAATCAGGCAGGAAGTTGACATAGGAAGAGGATGCCAAACAGCCAGGGTGTTCTAGCGTTCTGACTCAGTCCTTGAGAAATCCGAAACCATTGTGTACGGGGCACAGTGAAACACGGTCCTGACCAGCATTTTGGTTGATGGAACTGTTTGACTTTTTCATCTTTTTAGGGCCTATCTGTGGGATAAAATAGAGGATCTAAGAGCTGAAACACAGACTTAGAGCATTTAGGTTTTCTTGGAGTCATGCCAAAGCTGAGGAAATACTTTATTTTCATATATACTCTCTTTATTGCTGATGTGTATGAAAGACTTTTCATGTTCCTCCCGATTAAGCTGTCCTCACCTTTGGTTTTTGAAATTTTAAGATAAAACAAAAACAGTAAAAAAATTTAAAAAAGTAATCAACAAGAAGACTTGCAGGACAAGCAGGAAGTAATCTCTAAAGACCATTTCAGTCCAGCTGTCTACTTTTATTTAGGGCGCACTATTAATTAAAACATATGTCACCTTAGAGATTATTAGGATTTGATAATCTATATCATCACCTTATAATGAATTTTTTTGATAATCTATATCTTCACCTTATAATGAATTTTAAGAGGTAACATTCTATACTCCTACAACCATTCCTTAAGGCAACTTGAACCTTTCACTTTATAAAAATCTCTTCACTATAATGAATCAAGCAATAGTCAGTCAGTCAACTTGAATTAATTCTACTCCTACTCTATGCCAGGCGTTGTGCTAAGCACTTAGTAATATTCTTTTCCTCATGAGAAATGAATAGAAGCTGTTATTCTCGATCTTCTTTTACTCTTCAGCCCCCAGCCCTTGCTGTTATCGTGTCTATCACCCATTCTTCCTCTAACAAGCATGTATTATCCATACTGGAAATATAAATACAAATATAAAACAGTTTGTTTCTGCTAAGTATTGAGTAGAGTGTGTAGTATTAACTGGATTGCAGAGAAGCTAGAAGCCAGGATATCAGAAAAAAAAAAAAAAAACTAAGGGTTGATGACTGTAAAGGAAAAAAAGGGTTTGAAAAATAACAAAAAAATTAATCAGACCCTCGGACTGGTAGGATGTCAGCGGTAGGTAAAGGGAATAATTAATTTGTTCATTCATTAAATGTGCTGTTTTGAGAGTCAGGAAGAAATAAGGACCAACAAGCAAAAACAAGAAAACAAATTAGTGTGTTAGGAGGGGAAAAAAGGAGGGGCTTATCCACTTTAAACAGGGAAGAGATCTCATTGAAAAGATGTCATTTGGGGCACCTGGGTGGCTCAGTTGTTAAGCATCAACCTTTGGCTCAGGTCATGATCCCAGGATCCTTGGGATCGAGCCCTACATCAGGCTCCCTGCTCAGCAGGAAGCCTGCTTCTCCCTCTCCCACTCCCCTTGCTTGTGTTCCTTCTCTCATTGTCTCTCTATCAAATAAATAAATACAATCTTAAAGAAAAGAAAGGAAAAGATGACATTTAACTCAAGATCTGAAAATTGGAAGAAACCAGTTGTTTGAAACCAGAAGTGTTAGCCAGGCCAATGAGGTGGGGGTGGATAGTGGGAAAAGGAAGTTAAAAAATACCACCTATGACCATGTGACCAATTTCAGAAATGAGGACTATAATACTTCTATTTCTTCCTTATTTTGATATGACTATATTGATGTATATGACAATCCATTTGTTCCTTCTACTCTCCGTTCCTTTGCCATCTGTTAATGGTAGTTAACTTTACATCTTATATTTTAAGTAATAGAATATCAAAGAGGGACTGTGACTCAGCTGAAAAAACAATGAATACCAACCAAAGATGGATGAATGGATTTTGTATATCATCTTTGGGGGAGAACCAGCATGTTGGACAAGGGACAGTTGCATCATTGTGTGGAAGTATCATGTTGATGTTATCTTTATTCGGAAGTAAATTATGATAAAAGGATACTATGTGGACAAGGGGTGAATTGTGGTTTGGTTTGTGCTAGTACAAGTTAGCTAAGATAGAAGCATAATTCCTAGAATTCTTTTAATCCTAGAGTTACAGGGAGAAGTCTGCATGACAGATATAAAGTGGAAATAAAGGAATAGTGATCTTTATACTCAAAAGCCTAGAATACAGTGTCAGGTACTGTGGCACCTCACAGTCATTGCTGTGGATCTGCGGACTCACTATACTGCTGGGGGCAACACCAGAACCACAGCCCATCTTGCTCCTTCCAGATCTTCCAAGCTTCTCCAAGTCCTAAGGCCAGCATTTATGTAGCTCTGTGGTACAGGGATCTAATTTCTCCTGCAAGGCACTGGTGTCTTCAAGGTTAGTGGTGCCTAGAGACAGATGTGTATCCTGGCTTGTTTTCATGGGCTCAGTGTTCAAGAAAAAGTGACAGTATTGAGATTAGGCAAAGAAGATCCAACATGTAAGGTAACAGTAGTCCTCAAAAAAGAAAACTCATACAGAAAACAAAAGAAATGCTAAAACTATAATTTCAAAAAACTCTTCTGAAGTAAAGTTTTGAAATCATGTATTAAAATTCCTAATGCATAACCTTGGGAATTCTGACCCTGAATGACTGAATTTTTTAAAATTCCTGAACTTAAGATATTTAAAGAATTCAATAATTGTCTTGGCAAAAACATTATCACCAGGCTAGCACTCTATTACTTTCCTGTCTGCTACAACAAATTGCCACAAACTAATCCGCTTAAAACAACAGAAATTTATTCTCCTAGAGTTTTGGAGACCAGAAGTCTGTAAAGAGTCGTACAGGTCCCAAATTAAAATGTAACAAGGGCTGGATCCTTCTGGAAGCTCTCAGGGAGAACCATTTCTTTGCCAGCTTTTAGAGGCTTTTCTCATTCCTTGGTTAATAGCCCCATACCACCTCACCTTTTCTCCCCTTGCTTCAACAGTCACATTGTTTTCTTTCCTTTCTATAGTCTGCCTCTGGCCCCATCTCATAAGGATTCTTGTGAATACATTTAGGGCCTCTTTGGATAATCCAGGATAATGTCCGTATTTGAAGTTCCTTAACGTAATCACATCTGCACCATCTCTTTCCACATATGAGGTAAGAGTCCCAGGTCCCAGTTATTAGGACAAGGATATCTTTTGGGCAGGAGGCATTATGCAGACTTCCACAAACACTTTAGTCAGAAGAAAATAGAAAATGTATTTAAAATATCCAAAGGAAAAATAAATACGAGCCAAGGATTTTTATATCCAGCAAAACTGATATTCAAGCACAGTGGGCATGGATCAATTGCTGTTTCCAACTTTTAAGAACTCAGAAAATCTTGTTACCATAAGCTCTTCATGAAGAATCAATTAGAAAATGAGCTCCAGACAACTGAGTACACAGACACAGACCTAAGGACTTGTGGTGATCATGCAACACCTGGTTTCTACAAAAACAAGGCTTACAAAGAAGAAATTATAATAGATAATGGTTGTATCCTCTGACAATGTAGGTATATTATAATTTTAAAATAGGCAGGGGAGAATGAGGAGGATATTTTAAAAATATCTTTTAAGCTGTTCTGACTAATTGTATTAATGGTAGTTACATATTAGAATTGCTATTCTGAAACTGTTGTGTATGATGTGGAATAAAGTAAATGTATAATAATGATTCAAGGCTCAGCTTGGAGAAAATAAGGCCTTTTTAAATTCTACTAGGCAGAAGAAAGCTTTCCCTCTCTGAATTCTCATTTTAAAATTCTTTTATGACCTTATTATTTTCATGATGATGAGTTTCTGTACTTGGCAGAGTGCTAAGCATATCAAGTTGGCCAGTAAATATTTTTTTGTGAATAAATTATCTTGAAGAAACTTATTAGGTACAGAGGTAAAACAGAGATATCGTTAATAAAATTCTTATACTGAATCCACATTTCTTTTTTCCCAAAGTGATGCAGTATCTGAAAGATAAAGTGTCTTCATTAGTAATGTCTCCTCATTAAATAGTTAAAAGTTCCTTCTACAAATCCAGGTCCTGCCCCCTGGTAAATGTTTTGTTTTGTTTTGTTTTGCTGGGTCCAAATTGGTAGCATGGAAATAGTTCCCCAGGGACCCATAATATTACTGTTTTCTGAAGGTAGTTACTCTCTATGGGTACAATTGATTAGATAAACAGCATAAGCCATAATTATCTACTCACAAAAAAGCAATTACACCCTTACTAATTACCCACTCACAACTTCCTTGTACACAGAACAAGATACCTTGTACAAGATATAAGGAAGCTGTAGGATTTATTCTGAGTCTCTACCCTAGCCATGTGCTTATAAGCAGAAGACATTTGTAAGATGAAGCTTTACCAGCTGGTCTTAAACAAACAAAAACAAACAAACAAACAAAAACAACCCAAAAGATTAAAAACCAAAAACCAACCAACCAAACAAAAAAATGCCCCAAAACAACAACAAGAAAAAACCACATGACTTTCTTCTAGCTTGGCAGGTTGTCTGTTAATGTGGTGTCAGTTGGTAACATAACTCATATACTATCCAGTAGGGGTCTTCCTGGAAGAGGAATCAAATCTAGCTGAGGAGCCTGGAGAAAAATACAATGTCCCAAGGAAAGCACAAACATGCAGACAGATGTGTCTAGATTTATATTCCACAAGAATGCCTGCATTTTTTTCCCATAAAGTTAAATAATACAGGAAATATTTTCAGATTACAGAAAGTCATGCTCTTCATAAAACTTTTGCCAGAAATTCTCAAGTGGCTAAGTGTGGTTATATGTGCCATAACTTCCTAAGTAATAGCTTCCTTTGGTTTGGCGTGCTAGATGGATCTTAGGAGCATCAACAAAAAGAATGATGAAGTGCAAGTGAGGGGAAAGGAAAAATAAAGCAGGCATGGAAGGGACAAGAAATCAAAGAAGAGACAATGTGTTTCCTTCAAGAGCATAGGTTTACACTATTGGCTTATTAAACTTAAGGATATATAAAATTCAATTCAATTTATTTGAACAAGTATTTGTTCAATTTTTTTTCACCAGGTGCGTGACACTGTGCTAGGTGTTCTGAGGAATCTAAGCAGAAAAGAAGTAGAAGGTTCAGAATAATATGATTGGTATAAACCCAATACTTGTACTCAATGGAGGCTAGAGTTCAAATTGAGACCTGACCATCCCTTATCAGCTGAGTCCTTTGGCTGATTACTTACTTGTATGGCCCCTACTTACTGCCTTCCTTGCTCCACCATCATACAGGTAAGAGATAAGAAACCTATTCCACTGGATTGTTGAGAGGATTAAATAAAGCCGTTCATGACATTTTCAAGATGTTTAATAATCTTTAGTTGCCACTAGTAGAAACCACAGCCCCTGTCCTGTAGGATAGTAATTCACAGAAACAAAAGACATAAAAGCCTCTAAAAGAAGTAGAGAAATATAAAAATGTGTATGGGGTTTCAAGAAAGAGGCAAGATTAAATGGAATATTTTGGACTATTAGCAAATGGTGAAGACTTTTTGATATGTATGAAGTGGTAAACCTGGAGGCTTTTGTTTTATTATTGAAAATTCTACAGTCTTAAAAAAGTTTTTTAAAAAGTCAGCCGTACCATTTTACAGGTGAGAAATGTAAGGTTTGCAAGAGCAGAGACTACTAGCTAATCAACAAAACTGTTTCCTCTTCTTTCTGGGACTCCCAGCTTCTCTTGCAGTCAGTAGGGGTCATGCAACTGAATTCTACCCGATGAAATGTGAGTCATAATCCCTCCGGCTTGCAATTATCCGTGCTCTTCTCCTATCTCCTGGTGGATATTAACCTCCAGGGCAACTTTGAAGCCTTCCACAACCTGTGGAATTGTGACAAACTTCATGGAATAAAGCCTGTTTTCCTTCTCTTTGTCACCAATCAGAAAACACCTATTTCATCTACAAAGCCAGCAATTTCCAGTATTTTATGTCATTGAGATCTGGGGATTTTTTTCTTTTACAGTAAGCAGGATTGCTCAACTGAAACACTTGGAGAAAATAAGAGACTGATTATATAAAGAACCACTCACAAAGCCAAATTTAAAACCTCAGAGCATCAAGGAACCAGTAGAGAATGTTAGAGACAGGTGAAATTTTAGAGACTATACTCACATTCTAGTAGAGAAGCAGCCATATTTAAGGGTAAAAGGTATCATCAGTGCTGCCATCAGTTCCATTATCGTGATCACTGCCATAGTTCCACATACAATAATCTGTGCAGTGGCTAGGAATGGACTATGGGGCCAGACGACTCGTGTGAATCCTGGTTTACTATTCACTAGTTGTGTGCCTTGCACAAGATCCTGAACTATTCCAGGCCTGTTTATCCTTAAAATAGGAATGAGGATATTAATATTTATTTCACAGAATCACTGATGGTATTGTTATTTCAAATGTGTGAAGCATTTAGAAGAGTGTCTGGCACATAATAAACACTAATTATGTAAAGCTGTTATTATGGTTTTAGGATGAGTCAAGACACTGGGGAAAGTATGAAGCCTTTGAGACTTCATATTGTTGTCATCTTTCCTTGTCTGTATGTCTACAAAGAACATGGTCATGGGTAGCTGAAAACCATGAATATTTTGACTCTGTGTGGCTGATGGCTTTTAAACATGAAGTAGAACTAACCTTCTGATTCTTAACTTGTATAGGGGATAATGAGTATTCATTTTATTATTGTCTTCCAAAATGTTCACATACATATATACTATTTTGCATGCATAGATATTTTATCAAAACAGGATTTATGGGGACACCTGGGTGGCTTAGTGGGTTAAGCCTCGTTATGCCTCTGCCTTCGGCTCAAGTCATGATCTCGGGAGTCCTGGGATCAAGCCCCACCTCGGGCTCTCTGCTCAGCAGGGAGCCTGCTTCCCTCCTCTCTCTCTCTGCCTGCCTCTCTGCCTACTTGTGATCTCTGTCAAATAAATAAATAAATCTTTTTAAAAAACACGATTTATGGAGTCCTATTTATGAATTTATGGAAAATTATATAAATATGTTGCAAATGTAATAAGAATCAACTTTTTAATACCTTTTTAAACCTTTCTTTTCTTTAAAGATTTTATTTATTTGTCAGAGAAAGAGAAAGAGAGAGAGTGAGAGCATGAGCAGGGGAAATGGCAGGCTGAATCAATTAGATTCAAGCTTCCTGCTGAGCAAGGAGCCCAATGTGGAACTCGATCCCAGGACCCTCAGATCATGGCCTGAGCTGAAGCCAGGCGCTTAACAGGCTGAGCCACCAGGAGTCCCTACTATTTTTTTTCTTTTTTAAATTAAGTAGTCTCTGTACACAATGTGGGGCTTGAGCTTATTATCCCAATATCAAGAGTTTCCTGCTTTACTAATTGAGCCAGGTGCTCCACAAGTCCTGAATTTTTCCAATGAACCCAACTTTATTTTTTTTTCAGTATAATAGAAACTTTTATTTATTTGTTTGTTTGTTTATTTATTTATTTCTATGTATACAAAGAATCCACTGATCTCTTCCAAATGCCATGGATCTGGACATTTTCATGTGTATCTCCCACAGGCGCGTCTTGAGTTTGACATGCCTAAAACTCAACCACCACTCACCACCAAATGAGTTTCCCTCTATAAATCAGAATGACCATTTGTCTGGGTGCTTGAGTCAGAAAACTCTCACAGAACAACATTTATCAAGCATCTACCCTTAAGGACCTGTACTAGGCTATGAATATATGATAACTGGACTCAACCCCAGGTCCCTGGGATCATGACCTGAGCCGAAGGCAGATGCTTAACGACTGAGCCACCCAGGTGTCCCCACCACTTTTTCTTAAATTCCTTTGGGATCTGTTTCCTTCACACTGGCAATACCCTTGTACAGGCTGCGGTCTTCATTTCTCTGGATTACTATAATGATGTCCCAACTGGTTTCTCTCCCTCTTGAACTTGTTTCCCTGCCACTCTTGAATTCCATTTTTCTCAGACTAGCCAGAATCATCACCTAAAATATAAATCTAGTTATGTCAAAATCCTTCAAGCTTTCTATCGTCTTTAGTAAGAACTCCTTAACATGACTAGAATATTCATGATCTGGTCTCTATTTACCTCCTCAGCCCTTTGTCTGGAATCTGTGTTCCTAGACTGTGCTCTCCTCTACTGAAAGGGCCTTCAAATGACTTATTACCTCTATCTGCAGCACCTGTCTCACCTCCGTTCTCTCCCCCTGCCCCCATCTGTTAAAGCTGGCCAATTCCCAGATATTCTCAAGCATGGAGCCAATCTGGCTTAACTGCATTCTTTTAAAACATATTTTTATTACCTGCTTCCCTTCCCTATGAAACTGTCAGGTCCACTGTTGGATGGAACCCAACTTTAATATGTGGTACTTTTGTATGCCAAACTGAGGTCTTGTCCTTTGTATACATGGTAATGTTGGTTTTATGACTACTGTTAAAATACATTTGCTGATTAGAGTTCATAATATTATTTCAAATAGAAAAAAAAGAATGAATTTTTAATATTTAAAAAATAATAGGACACCAGCACTCTGATTACCCCAGTTATAGCATAACATCCCAAAGAGCTAAGTTAAAAATGCAATGTTGGCTTGCTTTGCTCAGAAGAATGAGGCTATGTGGGGATAAGTTATATCAGATACAATGGTAAGTAGGTGAGAGTTGTCTTTGATGTCAACAGGATTCTTATCTTTACTCCTTTATGCTCCTGGTTTCCTCCTGGTCTCACCTTCTGTCCTTATCAAATCCCACTTTTTGGCCACCATGACCTATTGCCTGGTTTTATTTAACATCTTCCTAACATTTGGTCACTAATCATATCCTCTTCAATCCTATCTCTACCCCCACATTCAAGAGGTCCTTTTGAAGAAACAAAATTTGAGGGGCACCCGTGGCTCCATGGGTTAAGCCTCTGCCTTTGGCTCAGGTCATGATCCCATGGGATCGAGCCCCAGCATCAGGCTCTCTGCTTCCCCTTTTCTCTCTGCCTGCCCCTCTGCCTACTTCTGACCTCTGTATGTCGAACAAGTAAATAAAATCTTTAAAAAAAAAAAAAAAAGAAAGAAAATACAAAATTTGACCATGTCACTCCTTGACTCGAAATTCTTGGATGACTCCATTGCCTTCAGGTAGAGTTAAGATGGTATGGCAAAGCAAAGATCATTAGTTGCCATGAATATCTTTTTTTTTTTTTCTTTCTTCCTTACTAATAGACCCCAATTTTATTAGGGAGAATTGTGCTCAGCTAAGAAACCATACGTCCTAGTACCCCTTGTATGTAAAAAGGAACATTGGACAAAGTTCTGGTTAATGGAATAAAAGCCAAAGTTTCAAGTGTAGCATTGAGAAAAGGAACTGACTTGGAGGGACTGTAACCAGTTGTTTTTCTCTTCTTCCATCTCCTTGGAGGAAATGGTGGCTCAAGTTGAAGTGGCCATTTTGAGACCTTGAAATGGTCTTATGGAGATGAGTCTGCACTAAAGATGAAAGAACTGAAAGCAAAAATGAGCTGAAATCTTTAATGGTTTCCCCATCATGGAGATAATTTGTACTGCCTCTTCCTGGATTTGTTGTACATGAGAGAAAAATAACCCCATGTCTTATTTAAACCATTGTTTGGTGACTTCCATGTCTTATAGCCATATACAACTTCTAAATGGTGTATGTGACTTCAAGGTCTAGTGTCTACCTATCTCTTCAGCCCTACATAGCATATCTACCTACTTTTGCCCTCAATCCTCAAAGACCTACATCTCAAACAGAATAAATTACTTTCGGTTCCTTAAACTGGTGGCTCTATTCTGCCTAAAATATTGTCTTCCCTCTCTTTGATTAGTTTAATGTCTACCTTCTCTCCAGTTTTAATTATTACTTATTCCAGGAAGACTTCCTTTTCATTCATTAACTCCTGTATTTTCTATCTTGTCTGTTATCAAGTGTAATGGATAAATTACTTCTATGCTTTCTTTACTTCCTTTACTAGTATATTTCCTTTACTTCCTTTACAATAGGTTCAGTGAAAGCAGTAGCTTTGTTAAATGTACAGTTTTAGCTTTAACATCCAGCAGCAATTCAGGCATCTTAGAGCCAGTTGGTAAATGTATGGTGATTGGTGAATGAATAATGAATAAATTAGTGGTTAAATTCACACCAAAGTGAAAATTATGGGCTTATTCAAATGAGCTACTAACAGGGCTATTTTGCCTATAAAAAGAGGTCAGAATGTATCTTCTCTGAAAGCGATGGATGGTCCTTTTTGCTTTCCCAATATCACATGACATAGCCGCCTGCTCCACAGGAGGAAGAAAAGATGGTAGATTTCCACTTTTGTCTATGATTTGCCATTATCAATATGTACTCCTCACTCTTCCTCCTCCTCCTCCACCCCACATATCATAGCTTAGAGGAAGATTAAATCAAGGATGAATATTTCTTCAGAGAAAACATCATCTCTATTTTAAACCAAACAAAATCCAAGGAGTCAGTTGGCTTTTTTGAGGTTGAATAATGGGTTTGGAGGAATGTATCGCCATGTGCCAAATGCTAAACTGATACCATCAACTCTGCATAAGTTTGAATTTATTTTCCAGTTTTTATTGTTACTCACACTTTCCTGTTCTTTGTTCCCTTTCTGAAAAAAATAATTTGTCAAAAGTTAGCTTATCTTGGGGTCTGCATCCAGGGAGAGACTGAAATATGGCTGGAAATATTTGTTTGCCAAGAGGGAATTACACTGCTTATGATTTACTTGGATTAATCTGTGAGTCTAAGATAACTAACATAAAATTCTTACTTAAAACAGAAGATTTACCTGGGATTTCCAAAAATTCTTATGATTTGGGCAAGTAATTAAACACCCCCTCTCAAAGACTGACCAAGTAAAGTAGCTGAGTTTCAAGAGTTTAAAAAATCAGCTCTTTATTTCCCTTGGCTTTATGTTCTGTCACGGAAGGAGTAGTTTCTAAGTTTTCTCCTTTTAAGGTATTCAGAAGGAGTTCTGAAATTCTAAAAAGGAGGTTTGGGATCAAGAAGCAGAGAAGCTGCATTTCTGAAACTCATATATCAAATTTCTTTTTTGTTTAAAAATTACTTAATGAAATTACTTACACATGTTGAAAAAGTTTTATCAATAGTCCTACCTTCCTGGTCAATGTCAGAATGGATTGAAATACAAATAAAATTCACTGCCTATCTATCTGGATTCTTTTTTGTAACTACAGCAAATTTGGTTAAAGTCAGCCAAATCCTTTAAAAGTTGCTGTGAAACAAATAAGTAGATATTCTTGACAAATGAGAAATATCCTGATACAAGTCTATAGGTATATAGATACAAGTCTATAGGTATATAATAATATACTTGAGTCCCATACTCACTAAAGGAAGTTTAGCCAATAGAAAAGATAGGTGATGGTGAGCAGAGATGCAGGCAGAATAAGTGGGGGAAATTATAAGTTTCAGTGTCTCAAAGGCTGTCACCATTCCCTGTATGGCATGGCAGACATCGCTCATTGATCTAGGCATTCTCTTCTGTCATGCCTGAGTTAGCTTCATTATTTTTGTTAACCTGGTGTTCCAGGTAGATGTTAAAATTGATTGACATTAGTAAGATAAAGAAGGGTTCTTTGTAACTAAAGTATTAAAAATGTAAGTACTGGAGGTACTCAAAACTTAGTGAAAAACTAACCAGAGAGATGGGCCTAAATCAGGAGTTCCCGTCAACATAAGTAAGGGATTAGGTTGGGATATGAGTCCTACAGGGAGGAGAGCTGTTACAATGGAAAGAGAGAACGTGGAGGGAATTTCAGCACTTTCCAAGAGAACTGAGCCTCCTGTGACCTACTTAGATGGCACAGAGTACAGAGACCTCTTTTCCTTCATTTATGGTGGTTTGACTTTGCACAAATCACTAAACTCTCAAATCGTTCTGTCTTTATTTGTAACATTTCATGACAAAATTGTGAGAACTAAGTGAGATAATCATAAGAGTTTTGTAAATTATAACGTGTTATGAAAACCTCTGATTAAGGGACTATTTATTTGTAATAAACACTAGCCAGATAGATCCAAGATAGTTACTGTGTCAGTGAATGTGAGATTTTTGAGGATACTGAGTGGATAAAAATCACACTAGAGCCAATCTACAGAGAAATCAATCCTCCAAAATTATAAAGCAAATTACAAGCAGGAGAAAATAATGGCAGGGGTAGAAGTGACTGAAGGACTTTCAACCCTAGAGTCCACAGATACAAGAAGAGGGAGGGGACCTTGAGCCTTCATCAGGCTGATGAATCGAGTCACTGTATCTGGAGTAATTTGGCTGTTGTGCTATGCAGTGGGCAGTGCTACATGTGCATGCTCAAAGCAAAGAGTAAGACTAAGGTCCAACTTCATGCCCCTCTCCTCTCCCACAATGGCCAGAGGCAGGTAACCAGAATAGGCAGGCCCAAAACTAGTTTCCTCAGTACAAAAATGTACAAACACTTAAAGAAAACCTATACCACGGATAAGAGGTACCAAACTTAACAAACAGAACTATTCCCTCTGGTTAAAAGCAGTGTTAGAAGAAACTTATATGAAGAAGAAGGGACTGGTTTTCACAGCAGACCAAGTGGTTTGCCAGGGCTTACCTATGCCCCAGAAGCTCTTCAAGAGCCACTGACCTACAGCATATGTCACAAGTCACACAGCTTACGACATGTCCTCATTACTCATACTGGTATTACAGAAACTTTCTTCGGAGAATTGTGAAGAATAACTTGGAAGCCAGCCATGCTTTTGGGATTGACACTGAAGTGGGCAGGGATACAAGTGGGGGTGGAAAAACAAGCACTCACTTAGGTACCTTGTGTGGGCAGGCTCCCCAAAAGCCACAGGTAAAGCTGGCTACACATGGAAAAAAGGGCAAAACTTTGATTTGACTTTGGATTGTTTAACAGAAACTTACTAACCAGTGGTGGCCTGACTTCTAAATGTGGCAATTATAAAATACTTGCTGAACACCTGTCATGTATTGTGTATGAAAGCCTGTGAGAAATGACCCCTGACTGAGTTCTCTTCCCTCCATTCCAGCAGCCTTTACAAATAAGATAGAAGATAACAGTTAAATAACAACACAGTGAAAGGTGTTACAAGTGCAGATGAATGGTTCAGATATGCACTGCTATTGTATTGGAAAAAGAAGTCCTTGTGAGTTGGAGCTCCCTGAGAAGTTTGCATGGACATGATGGTCCATAGCTGAATGTTAAGATTGGGTAGGGAAAAGAAGTAAAAATATTAAGCAGCTATCCCGACAACTTGTACTCTTTGTAGATCCTAAGCAGGTACAAACCTCCTATAACTAAAAAGGACTATGAGACCTAGACATTCCTCCAGGCTTTGGAAGAAAGTCAAGAAATACTCCACAGTGCAAGGAACAGGATGAGAAACCAGAATAAAGGGCCTATTACGTACTTACGTCATGAGTTAAAGACATCTGTCATGTGTGGCTGCCTAACATATATTTTTAAAAGATTTTATTTATTTATGAGAGAGAGAGAGAGAGTACCAGGGAAGGAGCAGAGGGAGAGGGACGAGCTGATTCTGCATTGAGTGTGGAGCCCAATGTGGGGCTTGATGTCAGGACTCTGAGATCATGACCTGAGTGGAAACCAAGAGTCAGATGTTTAACTGACTGAGCCACCCAGGAGCCAAGGTCTCTTGAACAGACTCTATAGTTTGATTATAATTTCCACCTTTGTTGGGTAGAATGGTGCTGGCAGGTCATCTAGGTTCTGCCAAGTAGACACTCGACTTTGGAGTGAGTTACATGAGGAAAAATGCTATTCATGGATGGATGTGGCTTGGTTCTGGGCCTGGGGTTAATAGTAGAAGCATTGTTCTGTGGTGAGTTTCTGGGAAGAGTTTCTGGAAACCCAACCATAGGTTTATTTCTTCAGCCCCTTGACCTACTTAATATCCCATAAATTCCTTTTCTGGTTACAGTTTCCAGAGGAAGTTCTCTTTTTGGAACTAAGAGGCTTAGCTGACATTCTCTCAGTTCTAGGTAGCCTTTAGAACTGCCCTACATCCCTCCAAGGGGATGGATCACATGAAGTCTAAGCAGTGTATAACTCATGATATAAGAAGAGTACTATCCCTTTAATATTTATTCAGAAGAAGTAATCTCCCCCTACTCTGAAAACTCTGGTAGACCCCTGAATTTCTTTTCTATTCAGGATGTATGGTCACTTTAAATAAAGAATACATAAATATGTTTAATAATTACAGTATCTAGGAAAAGATATTAAAGAGATCTCAAAATGTGATTTTTTGGCTCATTCCCTCCTACCTATGGATCAGCTGGTTTCAGCCTGGAAAATTCTAGTGGGGAAGGGGGTCAGAGTTAACTTCTTCCCTAACTCTCTTTTTAACCTTTCTTACCTTGCTGGTGTGGCAATGTAAAGGAATAGAAAAAGCATCCATTGAAGTGACCAAAGAAAGTCTGCTTAAACAAAGAAAGTCTGCTTAAACAAAGCAGAGTCTTTCATGAAGCTCTTTGTTGGCTCTTTGGAAGCTAGGATCAGGTCTCTCAGACTTCAGTTCCCTTCTCTCAAGCAGATACTTTTCCAATCTAGATAGTTACTTGAGCTTTCTGCAGTTACTGTGCTTTCTGTAGGCATTTATTTCCAGGTTTTTGCTGTTGGAGTTCCACTGCTTCTTTAGGTGGCTCTACAGAGCAAACACCCAGAGCTCTCGTACCTGGTTCCCATCAGCATCTTTGCCTTGACAAACTCAAGCAGTGTTGGCCAATCTCAATATAATAGCATGTTCTGTTTCCTTGCCACCAGAGCAGTTAGCTCATATGTGAGCTGAGATTCTTTGGGTGAACATTATTTATCTTATTTTAATTTAGTACTTTTATTTTTAGAGAGAGAGAAAGAGCGCACGCGTGAGAGTGAGAGTTGGGGAGGAGGCAGAGCAAGGGAGAGGGAGAGAGCACCTGAAGCGGATTCCATACTGAGCACGGAGCCTCAAGCAGGTTTCAGTCCAACAGCTGGGAGATTGTGACCTGAGCTGAGATGAAGAGTCAGAAGCTTAACTGACTTAGCTAGTTACCCAGACACCCCATCTTTGGGTGAACATTAAACCTCAAATCTTTATGACATACAGTGATCACAAATTGAACTTTTTTCAGTAGCCCAATGGAAAGCCACCTTCCTTCTGTAAGATGAAGGGGCAAGCATCCCTCCCTAACATCTCGTAATAGAAATAAAAGACAGGTATTTTTTTTTTTAAACAAAATACTTTCTAAATTTGATAAACAACTCAGCAAACATGTATGCAGTGGGTAATCAGTTGCTCTGGGGATACAACAATAAACAAAAAATGGTACTTGCTTCCTGTGTGACAGATTTATAATTGCAAACAAATCATTGCAGAATGGCGTGTGTCGGGGAGAAATGCTGTTAACCAGTCTGCTGAGATGACGTGCTCAGAAGGGAAGATATCTAAAATATGAGTAATGGTGTTTTTAAGAGGAACCAAACCATAATAACTTGACGGAAAATGTCTGGATATACGAGATTGACAAGAAAATATGGGAAATTTCGAAACTGAGAAAGAAAATTAGGCTAGGAATTTGGCTCACCAAGGGGGGGAGAGTTTCCTTTCAATTTGCTACAGAGCAATTTTAGATTGTGATGTCTTATCTTGTGATAGACCTCAAGTGACGTCTGGGAGGCTCATGGCTTCAGACATCTGCATACTTTGTTTGGCTTTAGGGAACTACTTAAGTTGTTTGAGAACCTCAGCAAATAACAATAAGACAACTATCAGGAATTTCTAATGAGTAGAATTCTTTTCCTTGGGTCCAAATAAATGAACAACAGAAGAACTTCTCCAGGTTGTGTTCTCTGGTCACAGTGCAATAAAATGAGAAATAGTTATCAGTAATACTTCACTATTATTACTATTATTAATATTATTATTTTATCAGAAAGAGAGAGCACAAGCAGGCAAAGTGGCAGGCAGAGACAGAGGGAGAAGCAGGTTCCCCATTGAGCAAAGAGCCTAACGCGGGACCGTATCCCAGGACACGGGGAACATGACCTAAGCCAAAAGCAGCTGCTTAATCAACTGAGCCAATCAAGCGTCCCTATTGTTATTATTATTATTATTAAAACAAGAATTCAAGTAAATAACAACAAAAAATTATATGAAAAATGTTTTAAAGCTCTCTAATATAATCACTGAAAAAGACACGAGCCAATGACTTAATAACAGACTTTGGATAAAATAACAAAAATTAGAGTTCCTCATAATCCAGAAAACCTCTGGGACAAAGTCATAGAAATACTCAGAGGTCAGTTCTCAGTCTTCGATGCTTTTACTATTAAAAATAATGAGAAAATAAAGAAAGCACTTAATTTGATTAGGTAGGAGGAAAAGGCACATGAAAAGTTCTAAGGAAATTAGCAGAAATGAAATGAGACAAAACCTGAAAAATGTAAATTGGTAAGCAAGAAATGTTCCAGCAGAACTAACAAACCTAAGTGCTACTGTCACTCTTATAAGGCTGTAGCTTTATCAAAGAGGAAAAAATACCACAGAAGAGACCATTAGCAAGGGTTCTCCTAAATAAGAGTGGAATCCTGTCAGAGGGCATGATGACAGAGGGGAAGCATTGTCACAGATGACCCAGGTAGTCAGAGGGCAGTGGCTGAAGCACAGCTTCTTGCCATCCTGCAAATCAGGGACCCGCCTAGGGCAGGTACCTGGAATAAGGAGCTCCTTCTGATATGGAGACAGAGGTAGAGGAATAGCAGCTGCTCCTCAGAATGAATCCAGAGCATCTGGGAGTGATGATTTATATAGCTTTTTTTATTTCTTCTCTGCTAGTGGGAGACCCACGAGGTCTTCCTTGGGGTTAGGAGTAAGGAGTATGAGTCTTAAAACAAGGAACAGGAGAGATTTAACATAGAGGTCCCTGAGTCCAGTTGTCGCCATGGTCTTGAAGCACTCATATCTCAGGACCGCACTCAGCAGACAGCGCTGTAGCCGGGAGACGGGCTCGCCTCCCTTTTGTCTTTCAAGTGGCATAGGAGAGCATGGGCAGAAGCTCAGTCACATCCAGAACCTCAGCTGTGGACTCTGGGAAATGTAGCCTATAGCATTTCCGATGAACAACAGAACTGAATGGATCCAAACCAAATGGAACCCACAGAAGGCGGTTGGAAAATGATGTCAAGTGCAGAGAAGTATGAATTCAGCACAATGCATCTGGATGCGAGTTTCCTTTCACTGACCCTGTTTGGGGTGTCCTGAACCTGAGAGTAAATTTTTAGCAATTCTGGATAATTCTCAGCCATTATGTACTTAAACATTGCCTGTCTTTTTTGGGTTCCACTTTCTTTTGGTTTTTGGCCTCTGAAGATTCATTACCATTATTTTCTTTCTTTCAGTTGATTCTTGCCTGTGCTCTTTTATGGTTTCAGGTCTCACATGTAGATCTTTCATCCATTTTGAGTTTATTTTTACATATAAAGTAATAAAGCCAATCCAGTTTCATTCTTTTGCTTATAGTTGTCCAGTTTTCCCAGCACCATTTGTTGGAGGGACTGTCTTTTTAGCATTGCAAATTTTTGCCTCTTTTATCATAGATTAATTGACCATATAATTGTGGGTTTATTTTTGGGTTATTTTTTTGTTCCATATATTTGTGTATCTATTTTTGTACTGTCTTTGTCAGTTTAATTTTCAAGTCTGGCCAGGAACCCTAAGAAGGTTGAGAAAATTTTTTCCTCTCCTACACTTAAGTAGGGATGCTTCTAATGTAATTCCCAAACATGCAATTAAAAATAAAATTTTCCTCTTACTTGAAGGCCATGATGACTCTGGGAAGAGCTATGAAAACTGTTTCCTATCACCATAATCCCTCAGACGCATTCTCTCACAGCAAGCAGGGCCAGGGAGATTGTGGTGAAAAAGCTTTCTTGGGAGCAGAACCCACAAATACTCTCTCTTTACTCTGGGTCAGGACTAAGTGTGTCCTACTAGGTTTTGCCAATCCAATTAAAAGAGGCAAGGCATCTTGGCTGTTGGTCAAGGCAAAAGGCTAAAAGGTGGGGCCCAGGTCATTGCCACTGTGAGACTGAATCTTGCATGAGTCACAGATGTGCAGAAAGGAGACACTGTACGTAGTTCACAGGCGCTGGTGCATGGCTGCACCGACCCGAGAGCCTCCTACTCTTGTCTTCCACATTACAGTGTGCTTATAAAATAGACACTTATCCTGCCACTACCCTGTTTAAAATCCTCTGATGACTCCTTCCTTACCTTCAAAGTAAAACCCAAATATGTTATAGAAGACCATTCATGATCTTAGCCACTAGGGACTTCCCCACTTGAGCCATTCAAAACATTTTGGTGTTTCATGAACATATTTCATTGTTCCAAATCTCTGGGCGGAGTCAACCATTCTCTGGTATCCCAAACTGAATCAATGAACTCTCTGTCAAAGGACTTTTGGACTTGAGAAGAGAGAAATTGAGGGTGGGGGAGACATACCATCTCAGATGGTACAAGGTGCAGAAGGTCAAACTCAAGAGTTGCTGGTGACCATGTTTTAACCAAATATGGAGAAAACCACTCAGCAGTGAGAGAGGACAAGTCCCACAGGCAGATAAATGAGAAAAAGTCTGAGCAAGGCTTGGTAGCAATGAGTCCCCAGTTCCAACTGGGTTTTAGTATATTGCTGACCTGGCAAACTCGTCCTTAGCCTTAAGCGTTGCCTGTGAGTTGGGGCGCCTGGGTGGCTCAGTGGGTTAAAGACTCTGCCTTTGGCTCGGGTCACGATCCCGGCGTCTTAGGATCAAGCCCCACATCGGGCTCTCTGCTCAGCAGGGGGCCTGCTCCCTCCTCTCTCTCCACCTGTCTCTCTACTTGTGATCTGTCAAATAAATAAATAAAATCTTAAAAAAAAAAAAAAAAAGGAGTTGCCTGTGAGACATTACACAAAAATAAGAGAATGAGTTTGTGGTCTCCAGTGAAAGTGCCACAGAGAGCAAACCATCCAGAGTACTCCCTTCTGTTTGCCTGCTTAGAATAGCAAATGACTGAAGGACAGGTGACATCCAGTTATTGCCAGCTTTGTCCTTAAAGAATGTGCACAAGGGGGCGCCTGGGTGGCTCAGCTATTAAGCGTCTGCCTTCAGTTCAGGTCATGATCCCAGGGTCCTGGGATCCAGCCCCTCATCAGGCTCCCTGCTTGGAGGGAAGCCTGCTTCTCCCTCTCCCACTCCCCCTGCCTGTGTTCCTGCTGTAGCTCTCTCTCTTTGCCAAATAAAATCTTGGGGAAAAAAAAAGTGCCCAAGTAAACTTTTATTTATAAAAACATTTTTGAGACTAATTCTCAGCAATTAAGATAGTATCCTGAGCTTTGTGAAAAAAACCCTGATAATCTGAATTTTATAAAGGTAACGCGTTTGGAGGATTCAATGGAAAAAATATGCCTTGTTAAATATTTTTCCTTCTGCAAACTGCCTCTGAGGTACAAATCCAGGCCAGCAATATGTGGAATGCAAGAAAGAATCTAAAGAATTAAGTTAGAACACACTGATCACCTGCAGAACATTCCTTCTGGGCTTCAACATGGAGCAAGTTTGTGCCCATTGACGTTGAGGTGTGGAAATTTATACCCTAGAAATTTCCCTTTCATTGTTCGCACAAGTTAATACCTGGGAAGCTGTTTGGGAAAAGCTGCAGTGGGGTGTGCCTGGGATGATTCCTTCCTTTTCATTCGTAAGAAGCTGGCTCAGCTCTCTGGGCGTCTGGGCAGGCAGTGACTGAGCAGTCTCCTCGGTGCCAGCGGAGAGAGGGAGCCCATGCCGCAGCTCCTTCCGCGCAGCTGGAAGGGGTGCCGCCATCCCAGAAGTGGGTAAGGGTAGAGGCGAGGAGCCAGGGCACCAGAGGACTAGAATAGGATGTTTATAGCCTCGTCTTCCAACTGGAGTCCCCCTCAACCTATCAGTACACAAAGACGAAGGAGAGTTTTCCTCCCTGGCCTTTCTTTATTTAAAAAACCAAAAACCAAAAAACCTTCTTAGGCTTTGCATAACAAGGAGCTCAAAAGCAGGAGAGGGAAGAAACTCCTGGTATCTGCAAAGCTGTCTGAATTAGCGACTAGTCAGTGCCTCCTGGGCCTATTTTGCGTGATTTTCCAAAATATCATTATTCTAAACTCTCGGGTGCCAGGGTCGTCTTGGAAATGAACCCTGGGTCCAGTCCACACCAAGCCCCTCAGTCTCTCCAAGAGCAGGACCCAGCCCAGATCTCCTTATTTGGGTATTAGGAAGGCAGGACCTCTTCAGACCACTTGGAGAACCTGACAGCTGGAGGGAATTAAAGGCAGGTTAACAGACATTTGAGCTGTAACTGGGCTCTGAATCATGAAAGAAGCTGGGCCTTCCCTTCGGAGCCCAGGGCCCCCCTCCCTTGCCTCACTAATCTCAGGAATGTGCTAAATGGAGGAAGCAGATGGTTGGTTTCACTTTTAAAAGTCATAACAACTCAGAGAAACTGGCAGAGAATAGATTCCCCTCAGGGCTTCCTCTTCTCAGTGATGCAACTGGCCCTTTGCAGTCAGGGGTGATGCAAACAGCTTGGGCTGGCCCAGAAGGAATCTCTGGTGGGTGGAACAGTCAGGGGGATTTTCTTTCAGTTAGGATAAAAACTGGCATCCCTGCCCAGTGGGAGGAGCAAGCCACGCGGGCTTTCACTGTCTGGAATCCGGCCAGTGATGGAGACGCGGCCGCGGGTACGGAGTCTGTGCTCTGGATGGCTCAGCTCCCTCGATGTTCAGTAGATCTTTGTTTCCTCCATGGAGGGGTCTTGCTTTTGACCGCCTTAAGCAAAGACTGAAATAGTTTGTTCTCCTTGGGGAGGGAAACTGATCCCGCAGATCTCTTCAATCTCACATGCCCTCTTTGTGACTTGCCCTCCTCCAGGGACTCCCAGCTACAAAAAGTAGAAGGCAGCGCACGGTAGATCAGAGCCAGGCTAACCCGTGTGCGCAGCAACTGAAGGACAGACTTGCTCAGGAGGCCCTCTGCGTCAAAACAGAAGTGCTGACTCCATTGAAAGGGTGTGTGCTTAACGAGATCATTTCCAGGAGTGATGACAGAGTTATAAGGGCCCATAGGGCCTCCTACTCCCGCTGACTTGATTTGTAAATTACACCCTGTCTTCTCCCCAGAGAAAAGAAGACTTTGTGGTGACTGATTACAAAAACAAACAAAATGAGTGACGACGTGATCAGTCTAAACGGAAGACCTAAGACAGGTAGAGGGAAGCGCTTGGTTAATAAATACGCCAAAAGGAACATCGATATTATTACTGGGAATTGCACACTCAGGGAGTCAAAAGAAAGTAGTCAGAGAAAGTAGGCAAACGGCCGAAGAAAGAAGGAAGCAAAGAGGGAAGGGAGGCAGCAGCAGTGACAGAATACGTAGCATTCTGCTTTCAACAGGCACTTCTTATAGCCTAAATCGGCCAGTCCTAGAACAGCCCTAGGAGAGCAGCAATCATTTCCTCTGTTTTACGAAAGAGGCTCAGTGCTTAACAGTGTGTTCTAGAGAACCAGGCAGGGGTTCAAAGCCTGGTTCCGCCAAGTACTATCTATCTGTGTGCTTTCTGGCACATTCTTTAACCTCTTCATGCCCCATCGCTGAAATGAGAATAAAGTAGATTACACGAGATAGGCTGAATAAAGCAAGTACACTAGCACCTAGAACATAGTGAATGCTCAAAAACCATTAATTATTATATAGAAACTGGTGGGTGTGGGTGGGGCACGACTGAGTTGTGTTTTGTTTTGTTTGCATTTTTTGTTTTTTCTTCCTAGATTTCGGTCTTCGTCTGTTCAGGCTGCTGTAACAGAATGTCATAGACAGGGGGGCTTATAAACAATAGAAGTTAATTTTTCACAGTTCTGCAGTCAAGGTCCCAGCAGATCTGGTGTCTGGGGAGGACTACCTGATTCACAGACAGCCGTCTTCTCACGGCGCCCTCACATGCTGGAGGGCTGAGGGAGCTCTCTCTTCTGTGTGTGTGGGTTTATGAGGGCACTAATGCCATTCAGGAGGGCTCTCCTCTCATTACCTAGTAATCCCCCCAAAACCCCACCTCATAATACCATTACATTCGTGATTAGGATTTCAATATAGGAATTTTGAGGGGACACAAAGCAATCTATAGTACTCTCTTCTTAAAAACTAAATTCAGGGGTCACTAAGCATCTGACTCTTGACTGCAGTGTGGGTCGTGACCTCAGGATCACAGAACTGAGCCCCATGTTGGACTCCACACTGGGCATGGAGTCTGCTTAAGATTCTCTCTCTCCTTCTCCCTCAGCTCCTCCTCCTCCTGCTCATGCGAGCTCTCTCTTAAAAAAAATAATTAATTGAATTTAAAACCAAAGGGCACCTGGGTGGTGCAGTCAATTAAATATGACTCTTGTTTCATCTCAGGTTGTGATCTCAGGGTTGTGGGGTCAAGCCCTGTGTCACACTCCATGCTCAGCACAGAATCTTCTTGAGGTTCTCTCCTTCTCTCTCTGCCCCTCCCCAAGCCCCCTTCCTCTCAAAAAATTAATAAATAAAATAAAAGGTCGTCATCAAACCCAAGGTCATCCAGATTTTCTCCTATGTTATCTTCTAGGAATTTTATATGTTTAGGTCTGTGGTCCATTTTGAGTTGATTTTTGTGAAACACATAAAGTTTATGTTTAGATTTTTGATTTTTACATGTAGATATCCAGTTGTTCCAGCACCATTATTTTTTTTAAAGTCCATCTTTATTCCACTGTATTGCCTTTGTTCCCTTTGTCAAAGATTGCTCGACTATATTCTTGTGGGCCTGTCCCAGAGATCTCTATTTCACTCCATTGATCTATTTGTCTTGTCTTTCACCAACACAGAATCTGTTTTTTATGAACAAAAGCTGGGAAATTAAAAAAAGAATTTTTTTTACTATTTGTTATTAAATGCCACAGCTGTAACTTCTTGCCCAAGGGTCAAGCCTCAGAGCGCTCTGGCCCTGAGATCAGGAAGGACATTGTCTCCCTAGTGCCCTTGGCTACTGCCTCAGCTCGTAGTTTCCAGCTGCCAGGTTCCTGTCCCCGTTGGCCTAGTCTTCAGGGCGTGGAGGCCATGAAGCCTGAATCATAGTGGCTCTCAAAGCAACCTCTCATTAATATTCTTCTCTTTGGGGGGCACCTGGGTGGCTCAGTGGGTTAAGCCGCTGCCTCTGGCTCAGGTCAGGATCTCGGGGTCCTGGGATTGAGTCCTGCATTGGGCTCTCTGTTCAGCGGGGAGCCTGCTTTCCTCTCTCTCTCTGCCTGCCTCTCTGTCTACTTGTGATCTCTCTCTGTCAAATAAATAAATAAAATCTTAAAAAAAAAAAAGATTCTTCTCTTTGAGGTAAAAAATGGGATCCAGATGCCTGATGATGGCCTGCAGGCACAGGTTGGTCCTGCGGGCCAGGTGCATGTGCAGGTAATACCTGTAGCTTATGAGCCACCTGCTAGCCTTTCCTTGGCTGCCCTCTTCCCTGGTGAGAAATTTCTAAGGCCAAGTGGATATGGCTACCTGGTTCCGTGGACTACCATATTTACCTGCTTCCAGGCCTACCTGCTTGGGTTTTTGCCCTATGTCCATCCTCCAGAGAGTGAACCACGCTTGGTGTGCACGTCCTTGGGCCTCAGAGTGGTCAAGGCAGCAAGGATAGGAAAGGTTGGGAGAGAGGAGGGCTGTGAAGATTGCCTGGATGTGTAAGGTGTTGACACACTGTCATATGAGACCCTTCAGAGCCAAGGCCCAGAAGAGCAGGGGGGGGTAAGGGACAGGAGCAGGCTTTTGGCACCATCATTTTCCAAACCAACTCTCAAGAGGCCAAGAATTCCAAATTTGTAACAGGCTTTCCAGATTATTATGGGAGCAAATTTGTCAAAGTAAGAGGGCAGAACATATTTTATTTAACAGCGTGATGCTTGATTTTAACCTTTATGCTATATAAGGTATAAGGCCCTCTTTGTACTCTGCCTATGGCTCCACAAATTTTGAGGGTAGGCCTGCTGGTGAGTGATAGATCTGGGACCAAAATCCAGTATTCTGGGCTTCTGTGCTCAAATTCTTTCAACTTTATTTTTTTTTTTAAGGAGGTGGGGAGCTGCAGAGGGAGAGGGTGAGAGAGAATCTTAAGCAGCCCCCATACCCAGCATAGCCCCTGACATGGGCTCAATCTTATGACCCTGAAGTCATGACCTGAATTGAAATCAAGAGTTGGACGTTGAAATGACTGAGCCACCCAGATTCCTCACCCCCGCCCCCAACATTTTCAACTCTTTTAATGAGGTCAGCTCACCCTTACTAAAAAAAACTGCTTCTCCTAGATTTCTTCCAGTTTTACCCACTGGTCAAGTATGAAATTTAAGGCTGAACCAGAGAAAGTATGCTCATCCTGTTAAGTTAAAGTGCAGTTTGTTCTGGGCCCTGAGTCTCCCTGTCTCTTCTCAAGAACCAATAACTTATGCTGCGATCCATGAACTCACTCTCTTTCTTTCTAAAACTCATCGGAAAGATGACCCCAAGAACTTGGATGGGTAGGCTGCAGTATCTACCCATCTCCATAGTTCATCATACAATGGAACAGAGCCAGAGGGGGCACAGGGAGCCGGCTTTGGGCTGCGCGTCTGAGGATGAGTTCTCTCCTCTTACCACATTCACGGGCAGAACTCTAAGAGGAGGCTACAAAGTCTGCATGTGAATTGGGTCTTCCAAACCATTATAATCTATATAAGATGATATAATATATTTAATTTAACAGTCTTTTAGTTTGACTTAGAACTTTCGAAGATTTAGAATATGGTACGTGGCTCTTCATTTATTTTTCCAGCCCTGGACCTGAGAATCTTAGGAGGAGATCTGCCCTCCTAAGGAGGACAGCCCATAAGAAGGACAGCCCATAAGCTATGCTGCTCTTCTTGCTGGAAAAGGCCTGGCAGAGTTTCCATCCTAGTCTACTTTTAAGCCTGACCACTGGCTGATCTTTACTATCTTGCTGGTTTAAGCTAAGGAGGTCCTATACAGCTTCTCCAAATGGCCTCAGCTTGTTTTGGTTCTGTGTTTTCTTAGGTCCTTCCTGAAGTTTTCCCCTACCCTGGTTATGTTGAGAATTAGCAGAAAAGGATAAAGCCCTCTGCATTCCACTCCAACCTCAAAAACACAGGCACACACATGTACAGAGTCAAACAAGATTCCTGTGAAACTGGGAAACAGAAAAAAAAAAGAAAAACCCGCTGATATTTTCTGGAGCTTCCTTCTACCTCTTACTGCTCTAGGGCATTTTCCACTCAAACCCATTGACTTAAACAACAACAACAACAACAACAAAAAAACCAGCCTTAAGACAAAAGAAAAAGGAAGGGTTCTTGTCTGAACATGGAAAACAAAATTCAAAAATAACTCATATCCTCATATTTTCCTACAGACATGATGTAAGCATTATCCAGTTAAGGAACTGCTGACACCAATAACATGATTTCTGGTCCTTTAATCTTCTTCTTTCCCATCAAACGTTTTCTCAAACCTGGGTTCTGGTCAGTGACTCTTGAATACAACCTCATAAATAATCACCCCAAGATGACTACAAGAAAATCTTGGAGGTGCGGCCCCCTTTAAACTTGCACTTGTATTTTTATATACATATATATTTACAGGTCTTATGTCTTATAAGTAGCTCTTTAAAATTTCCTGATATGGTGAAGGGGACTGAAGGACATAGAGATGGGATAAATGCAGTCAAATGCATTGGGAAGGTATCCAAATAGTGTTGATAAATTTGGGTCCAACTCAACAGGTTTTAAAAGTATCAAGACATTAAGGTAATTCATCAGGCCATTCATTCATTCATCTAATATTTGTTTCCTTTCTTCTACTCTAACAAAAATGGATTAAAGCAGCTAAATTGAACTTATGGTGCTCAATCACAAGGATTGTGTACACTATTATGGACAAAATAAGATTGTGATACATTCGATCACAAAACTACTGGGAAAGGAAAACTCGCATTTGAGAAAGTTAAAACAATGTCTTTGTCAGATATCATACCCTCCATTTTACATCATTTCCTCAGTTCATTTTCTATATGATGACCAGCGTTATCTCTTTATAATGAAAACCTCATCATAAACCCTGTGCCTTGTCTAGGCCCACCATTCAGGACCCACCTGTGTGTGGAATGGGAGGTGGTGGACAGACATGAAACTCTCAGAAGCCCTCTGCATTCCCTTTTGCCTCCTCTTCAAAGGTGAACACTCAACCCATCTTTTCATCTGTTCTCAGCTCAAGCCACAATCCCACACTTTACCTCACCTCTGCGATCTTTCTTCTGACCTCATATAGCCCTCTTTCTGTGATCTTTAAAGCACCTATTTCTTTAGCATTCATTTAGCTTCGAGTCAGCCACAGCATCTCAAAAAAAGTACTATGATTTATGATATTCTTCTTGATTTTCATATTATTTTGCCTTCACTGTAGGTATTTTTGTGTTTAAGTTGATTTCTTGATGTTTATTCTTATTTTTTAATTTTTTTACTTGACTACAGTTGACACACGATGCTATATTAGTTTCTGTGCAACATTGTGGTTCAACTTTGCTATTCTCTACACTATAATTGTGCATGTTTTACTTTTATAGTTAAGATCTCATTATACATGCTCAATGGATATTTATTGATTGGGTAACTAGTGGCTGAGTGAAAGGCAAACATATTAGAGCATGTAATAGGCAGTAATTTACTCAGCCAGAGAAAGAGAAATAGCAGAATATAATCTACACAAATAAATAAAGGGAGAGAGAGAAAAGAAAGACGTTGTTCTGAGGTAGCACACATGAATATTCAAGAGTTTCACAAACTGAAAGTTGCACTTTCCTTCCTTATTCACTTCTTCACATCATAACAGATATTAGGAATTTTAGGTTTGCATCTGATTTAATCCTCATGCATTTTAATGTCTCTGGTTTTGATTAAAGGAGGCATTTAGGCTCCAATAGTACATGTCTCTCTTCAGCATTTCACTCTAAAGAAAACATGGCCAGAATATGGGCCAGACTATGGGAGGAACCCCTGACATGGATACTTCAGGAAGAATTCTACATGGGGAAACTGGAAGAGATTACACTGAAAATCTTTCCCACCTTATGATTGCCAGAGTAAATGAAAACCAATTTTCAATCTAAATATAATAATTAAGTCTGCAGTTTTATTTAGAAATTAAGTTGATGACATAAGTCTATGACATAAAGTCATAATTCAAGTATCTCCTAGATTCCACTCAGTAAATACAGTTGAGGCTTTTAGTCAACCTATATCCACCTTTTCAACTCTTGGATGGAATAACAAATGTTAAACACATAAACTTGAATAATCTTTCCTTGCTCTTCACATACTGTTCAATGATTCCTCCCTTCTTACCAATACTTTCTTTCTGGAATTTGATTTATTAATTGAGGTTCAAATAAAACAAATCCTTCTATATGAAGTCTGTCTTGATCCCTCATGAAAGTTGGGGCTTTGTCTATTCTGAGCCAACAACTTTTTTCTTAGAGTATTTAATACACTGGATTTTGAAGGTGACCCCAAAGAATTATAAGTTCCTCAGCTTTAAGGACTGAGCTTTATTTAGTACTAAACCTATGATAGATGCTTGATAATTGGAGTGAAAAAAAGTACAAAGTAGTAAAATTTAAGCAACAGAATAAAAAGTAATGAACAGCCAGTACTGAATGAATAATTTCTTTTTTCCCAGGTACTAGATTAGACACTGACAAAAGGCACCCCGGAGTTCACAGTTCAGTGGGGAAATGCGTGTGGCATTCTCTAGAACCTTATTCTCATTCTCAGTGGACAGCCATTCAGATATATTTCCATAGCTGGTGACCTTTCAGTTGTAGCTGGGTTCACTTGACCTTTTGGAGGATATGTAAGCATCTGTGATTAGAATCCACAGTCTATGGCATTTATATGAAATTTTAAATATGGTAACCACTTCATTCAGATCCTGGGTCTTAACCAGTTTACTGCTCCTATCAGCACCTCAACATTTCACTACATGTTTGAATACCACACACAGGCCATCAAGAACAAGGAAAGATACTTTAGGATCACCTTTCTGAGCACCATCCCTCAGGATTCCCAGGTATATGCATCTGGTTGTTTCCACGGAGTCCCTTCTACAATTAGAACTGGGGGAATTTATTTATTTTTTTTAAAAGATTTTATTTATTGAAGATTAGTTGATCATAAAGTTGAGGGTCCATATCTGGGTTCTCTACTCTGTTCCACTGGTCTATGTCCATGTTTTTGGGCCAGTACCATGCTGTCTTGGTGATCACAGCTTTGTAGTAAAGTTTGAAATCAGGCAAAGTGATGTCCCCAGTTTTGTTTTTCTTTTTCAATATTTCTTTAGCAATTTGGGGTCTCTTCTGAGACAACAAGTGTTGGAGAGGATGTGGAGAAAGAGGAAACCTCTTGCACTGTTGGTGGGAATGCAAGTTGGTGCAGCCACTTTGGAAAACAGTGTGGAGATTCCTTAAGAAATTAAAAATAGAGCTACCCTAGGACCCTGCAATTGAATGACTTGGTATTTACCCCAAAGATACAGATGTAGTGAAAAGAAGGGCCATTTGTACCCCAATGTTCATAGCAGAAATGGCCACAGTCACCAAACTGTAGAAAGCACCAAGAAGCCCTTCAATGGATGAATGGATAAGGAAGATACAGTCCATATATACTATGGAGTATTGTGCCTCCATCAGAAAGGATGAATACCCAGCTTTTTTATCAACATGGACAGGACTGGAAGAGATTATGCTGAGTGAAATAAGTCAAGAAGAGAGAGTCAATTATCATATGGTTCTCCTTATTTGTGGAGCATAAGGGATAACACGGAGGACATGGGGAGATGGAGAGGAGAAGGGAGTTGGGGAAAATTGGAGGGGGAGATGAACCATGAGAGACTGTGGACTCTGAGAAACAATCTGAGGGTTTTGGAGGGGAGGAGGGTGGGAGGTTGGGTGATCCTGGTGGTGGGTATTATGGAAGGGACATATTGCATGGAGCACTGGGTGTGGTGCATAAATAATAATTCTGGAATACTGAAAAGAAATTTAAAAAAATAATTTTTTTTAAAAGCTAAGGAGAAAAATAAAGATTTTATTTATTTATTTGACACAGAGAGATATAGCAAGTAAGGGAACATAAGCAGGGGGACTGAGAGAGGGAGTAGGGGCCAGGACCTTGGGATTATAACCTGAGCCAAAGGCAGATGCTTAACAACTGAGCCACCCAGGTGCCCCTAAACTGGGTAACTTTAAAAAGCCCTTATGCGGGCGCCTGGGTGGCTCAGTGGGTTAAGCCGCTGCCTTCGGCTCAGGTCATGATCTCAGGGTCCTGGGATTGAGTCCCGCATCGGGCTCTCTGCTCAGCAGGGAGCCTGCTTCCTCCTCTCTCTCTGCCTGCCTCTCTGCCTACTTGTGATCTCTCTCTGTCAAATAAATAAATAAAATCTTTAGAAAAAAAAAAAAAAAGCCCTTATGCATTGCTGAAGATCTAGAAGACAGTGTGTATGCAAGACTTGATCTGGGGAAAAGAAGGTTCTAGTTGTGTCAGTTCATGTTTGAGTGACACTGAGGAAATGAAATGAAAGCTAAGGAATGAAATGAAAGCTAAGTGTCTTTGGCAAATGGCCTGAGGTTTGAAGGCATGTCTTTACACACAGATCTCACTGGCAAAGGGTGACATTTATGGTAAACAATATAAGGAAATCTTCTGAAACATTGCTGGCTGCTGCTACATAACACTGGTTCAAGGATGACCCTTAGCAACCCAGCTTAAAAATAAAAACAAGAATAAAAATAAATTCAACAGAGAACTCAGTGACCACACATTACAGAATACCAGCAGCAATAACAAGCTTTGGAAGGAATGGGTATCTGATACCATAGTTCTTACATTGTAAAATATATTCTTGAAAGTATCCAGTTTCAATAAAAATTATGAGAAAAACACACAAAAAATGAAAATATGACACATATACAGGAAAAAAAAAGGGGAACCAATGGAAAATGCCCCCCCGGCCCCGAGGCTAAACCGGTCATGGACTTTGTAGAAAAAAGTTTTAAATCAGTTATTGTAAATATATTAAGATAACATATAATTAAAGTATGACAACAAGAACTTATCAAAGAACATCAATAAAAACTAAGAAATATTTTTTTAAAAACTCAGTAGACATTCCAGCATTTAGAAGTACAAAAGTTTACTAGAGGTGCTAAAAACATTGAGCTTGCAGAAGAAAGAATCAGTGAATTTGAAGATAGTCCAATTAAGATTGGCCAGTCCTAGGAATAGAAAGAAAACAATGAAAAAGAAAATGAACATCACCTCAGATGTCATCAAGCATATAAACATGTGCAAAATCAGTATCTAAGAAGGAAAGAAAAGAAAAAGGAGCAGAAAGACTACTTGAAGAAATAATAACACCAACTTCCAAAATTTGGTGAAAGGCATTAATCTACATATCCTAAAACCTCATTAAACTGTAAATTAGGGGTGCCTGGGTGGCTTAATGGGTTGGACTTTTGCCTTCGGCTCGGGTCATGATCTCAGGTCCTGGGATCAAACCCTGCATCGGGCTCTCTGCTCAGTGGGGAGTCTGTTTCCCCCCCTCTCTCTGCCTGCCTCTCTGCCTACTTGTGATATTTGTCAAATAAATAAACAAAATATTTTTTTTAAACTGTAAAATAAACTCAAAGAGATCTACACAAGGACACTTCATAAACAAACATTAGAGAGACAAAGACAGAATCTTGAAATTCAATAAGAGAAATAACTCATCACATACAAAGGATCCTCATCAGAAACCATAGAGGCCAGAAGGAAGCGGGATGACATATTCAAAGTACTAAAAGAGAGAGACTCTCAACCAAGAATGCTACATCCAATAAAACTATTTTTTCACAAATGAAGGAGAAATTAAGATATTCCTAGATAAACAAACTCTGAGACAACCTGTCATTAACAGAGTTATCCAATAAGAAATACTAAAGAAGCCCTTCAGGCTAAAAAGAAAAGACAGACACCAGATGGTAAATCAAACCTGTATGAATAAATAAAGAGCACTAGAAAAGGTAAGTACATATATAAATATAAGACAGTATAGACATATTTTTGTTTCTCTTTTATTCTTTTACCTGATTTAAAAGACAACTCTATTAGGCAGTAAGTATAAAACTGTTGTACTTGGAGTGTATAACTATATAATCTGTATGAAAACAATAACACAAAAAAAGGGGAGGAAGCAGAAGTATACTATTGAGTAAAGTTAGTATAAACCAATGCTAGATTGTTTTAAGTTAAAATGCTAATTGAATCTCTGAGGCAACCACTATTAAAATAACTTAAAAATATATAACAATAGAAACAAGCAAATCAAATTGGTATGGTAAAAAATATGTATTCAACACACAAAAAAATACAGTAAATACAGAAAAATAAAGGAACAAAAAGAAAAAAAATATTTAAAAAACAAATAGCAGAATGCCAGATATAAATCCTACCTTTTCAACAAGTAGAATAAAGATAAGTGAATTAAACAGTCCAATCAAAGGGCACAGGTTGGCAGAATATATGAAAACATAATATGATGCACTTATATTTTGTCCACAAGAAACATGGTTAAGATTCAAAGACAAATAGGTTGAAAATATACAAACAAAGTGTATATAACAAAATATAATAAACAAAATGTAAAACAAAGAGTGACCAAAAGTAAGCTTGGATGGCTATCCAACATCCAACTACGTCCAGCATCAGAGTAACTGATTTGGAAAGGTTCTACCACTACCCTTTCTGAGAAAGATGGGGGACTTTTCTTGATCCAAAACATTTAGAATTTCAAGCCTCAAATTCCCACAGTTAGTTGAAATGTATTATTGTTATACTACTAAAAGAAAGGAGGGCAACTTTTCCTGACTTTTACTACTAACATATAATTCTAGGTAATGGCTTTATAGATTTGGATCATTTTCTAAAGTATTTTCTCTGAAAGCTGATCCTTATGAGATTCTCCTTGAAAAAAAAAAAAAAAAAAAACAGACTCTGGCTAGTAAATTTGGTCAACTATGCATCTGTAGGGCTGAAGGTTGCTGCTTTTTAAAATTTCTATTATCCCTCCCTGTTCTTTAAAAGATGAACATTTATGGGGTGGCTGGGTGGCTCAGTGGGTTGGAGCCTCTGCCTTCGGCTCAGGTCATGGTCTCAGAGTCCTGGGACTGAGCCCCACATCGGGTTCTCTGCTCAATGGGGAGCCTGCTTCCTCCTCTCTCTCTCTGCCTGCCTCTCTGCTTACTTGTGATCTCTCTCTGTCAAATAAATAAATAAAATCTTTAAAAAAAAAAGATGAACATTTATTATTTTGATTGGACAGATTTCACAATGCTTATTTGAACCTAACTAAAACATTATTATTCATTCATTTATTTATTATACAAAATGAACCAAGCTTCTGTTATGCCCTATAGGGAAGAAGAGAGAAATTTCTCAAAAGGAAATAAGAGAAGTCTTTTTCTCTAGAAGTGCTCACACTTCATTAGGAGAGATATATGCATAAACAATTCCAATTCAGCATGACAAATGGTATATAGTAATGGTGTGAACAACTGGTATACTGGAACAACCGGTTCTTCCACAAAGTTTGGGAAAGTATCCCAAGTTGTGCATTTGAACTGAGTCTGGAAAAACACTGGTCGCTCACCATGGACAAATGAGAGAACCTTTAGAGTGCCTTCGAGAATACAGCAATTTAAAAATGAAGTGGTATATATGCCTTTGTCTGAGTTAGAGCGCCTTAGACTCCAAGGAAGGAAGAACTGAGGAAGCATTGGGATGAGCAAATTTCCAACAGACTCACTTTCACACCCACAAGCTGCTTTGGAAATCCTTCAGATTTCTTTTTTAGCTTCTGTGTGAGTTTATGTTTCTCTCAGTCACTTGATAAGATAAAGTCACACCTGTAGAGTGAGGCAACTCTTTTCCATTCATGATAAAAATGGTAACAATAATGATGATCATAGTAAAGTAATCAACAGGTCACAGGGTCAAGAAAGAAGTGTTTTCATGAGGTCAAACCATCACCACATTTGAGTTGATTTAGAATTTGCTCCTGGTCTTAGGACTAGGAGCTAACATCGTACAGACCTATAGCTTTGCCGAAACAAAACAAAAGAACCACCCACCGCTACCACCGAACAGCCTCAACAGACAAACTATCTGAGTAGGTAAGTAATTCCACTGGGGTTGGATTGCAGTAGTCCCAGCAGCCAGCTGATGGTTCCTTGAGAAAAAGATTGCCAGGAACGTCTCACATTGTAGAGTGCTCTGAGAAACACAGAACTGGGAAGTCTTACTCATTAACTTTTGTCAGGCAGCTGCCCTAGTAGACCGCAGACTTCAAAAAGATGGGGCCCTCATATTTTCTGTTGTATTTCTTTTTTTTTTTTTAAGATTTTATTTATTTGAGAGAGAGAGAGAATGAGAAGGGGGAGGGTCAAAGGGAGAAGCAGACTCCCCACTGAGCAGGGAGCCTGATGCAGGACTCGATCCCAGGACTCCAGGATCATGACCTGGACAGAAGGCAGTCCCTTAACCAACCAAGCCACCGAGGGGCCCCTTTGTGTTGTATTTCCAGCATCTACCATATAATAGGGTGATGATAAATGTGTGTTGTGGTAACCTATGGGCCCAGAGAATGCTCCTTCACCAAGAAAGCATCAAACTAGAAGTGAAATTCTGGATCTGAACAAAATTATTCCTTTGTTGGTAGAAAAATTTCAGTTCCTGCCTCTTCCTTGTGTCTTTCAGAGAAGAATTTGTGCCTCAGAGAGAAGAGTTGGGAGCAAATACTGTTGCCCCTCCCATGTCCTCTCTTCTTGTTCCATAGAGTTTTTGTTCCTTCTCACAGACTGAAGTACACCAGAATCTCTCCCCATAAATTCTCTTGACTCTAGAGGGACTAAAATCTCTTTCTTCTCCCAGCTTGTGGTCACTGTTCCACAGACTTCATCTCAGAGGTTCATATAAAGGGAGCATTTTTCTTTTCAAGTCAGGACCATCTCCATTCTTACTGAGAAACAGCCTTTTGTCCTCATTATATTCCAAGAAACGGTATCTGAAAAATTTTGTGCAAAAGGATTCCATGATACCCAAAGATGCTGTCAGTGTGACTCTATCATGAGGAATCCTGTTTTCTCTCCTTCTCTGACCCTCCTGGATCTATGAGCTCCTCTGCCCGCATGTAAAATCTGCTTTTCATGCTTCCCTCCGTGTGAAAAGCCCAATTCTAAAATGCCCTCTCCTTTAGGGACAGCACTGCCCTTGAGTCATAGTTTTGGATCCATCTGTTAGTCATACTTCTTTTCAGGGATTTTCAGTTACATAGGCATATCTGGTATAAAATTTAAGACCCCCATATTTTCATTTTAGTACATAAATCTTGGTCCCTTTTCTGGGATTCCCCTCCATACATCCCTTGAGGAGTTGGTTGTTTTTCCAAAAAGCCAGAGCCCTATAACATTATTAATTGATTTATATCCTCAAATTATCAGGAATGAATCTGAAGGTAAAAATTTACAAATCCCAAATTAGTCACTAATAATTCTTTTAAGAAGGATTAGTAAGGCCAATAGAGCATAATTTAGAATTGATGGTAATCCAGCCTTAGACAATGGGGCTTCTAGACAGGCCTGGTAGCCATTAAGTCTGCCATCTGCTTGAGTGGAAGCTATCCCACTGAAACCTCAAAATTCATTTTGGATGGAAAGTTTTGGCAGAAGTTTTGGTGCTCTGTTAGGAGAGGATGCAAAGCAGATGTCAACATGAAATTTTTCAGGTACTGTGCAAAGCATATGATGTATACAATATAGACCTCACAATAGCCCTTTGGGAGAGGGTTAAGTGCTATTATTATCCCCAGCCCAGATAATGATAAAGTCAAGGTACATAGAGGTTAAATAATTTGCCCAGGACCACACAACCAGTAAGTGGCAGAGCCAGGGTTTGGTAACCTATTGGTTGTATTGAGTAATGAGTAATCTCTGGAGTGCACAGAACTATAGACTTTATCACTTCTTTTACTTATAAGTAAATAATAGTTATATGTGAGCCTAAGTGCTAATATAATTCAAATGCTCCAAGTTCTCCAGCTTTCTCCAAATATCTTTTTACCTTATTATTGTACGAACTGGTTCAATTTCCATCCCAGACACTATTGGACGCTTGGTATACTTCCTGCAAGCAAAAAGAAGTCTGGGAGTACTGTTCACAGGAAGCACAATCAGGATTGAGGGAAAATGAGGGCAAGTTTTGCTCTTTTTCTTCCTTTTTTTTTTCTTTAAGCTGGAGTTCAGAGAGAAGTAAAATGGAGACTTGCTGAGTGGAGCAAAGCAGACCTGCTTTTGCTGAGTTTAGGTGAAAATGAGAGAAGAGAGGTGAGGGTGAGGAGTTGGCAATTCTATAGCTTTGTACATTTCTCTCATTATTTTGCTTCTACATCAGCCTTGCTGGTACTTTCTCTAGTCAATAAAAGCCAAACTAAAAAATTCTTTCGGAGTAAGAGAAAGTGGGCAAATCTATATTTTCTTGGTCAGTCACTACTGCAGCAAACTTTCCTATTCCAAACCCAATTCTAGACATGGCTGTCTCTTCTCTCTCCCTAAATCAGTTTGGGCACGATATAGTAAATGGCTCATTCTGCTCCCTGAAATCCCCTTGCCCCAGTCCCTCTCCCCAGGACTATATATAAAATATACTTGCAGCAGAATTTTGCTAAAGGTTCGGGAGTTGATAGAAAGAGGAATCTGCAAAACAGCTCGGTACAAGCGTCAACTTAAGCAACAGTTTACATGTTATTGCTTCAAAACCCCATCAGCTGATTTTGTAGCGCTGGGAAATACTTAGCTCCAGCTTGCTGTCAAATGTTCTAGTCTGTTGTTCTTTTGAAGTACTCTTTTTGTAAAGTCTCCAAACCCTTAAAACTTGTTGGGTTTCCAATGAAGTGTGATCTGGCTCGCTGTGTTGGCTTTCTCTGCCTCACACTGACTGCTTGGGTGGTAGATGGGTGGGAAGAGACCATGCTTCATAGCCAGGAGATTCCAAAACATCTTCTTTGACAAAGAGCCACTACTTCACCTATGATAAATTTTGCCACTGTCTAGTCTATGAAGGTTTATACAGTCAATTCTTTCTTTCTCTTGTCAGTCAGTTATTTATTTATTTAGTTTTAATTTTTACTTTTTATTAACATAGAATGTATTATTTGTTGCAGGGACACAGGTCTGTGATTCATCAGTCTTGCACAATTCACAGCACTCACCATAGCATAATGTCCATCACCCAGCCAATTCTTATTTCAAATAGAAGAGGTTTCTTTTTTGTTTTGTTTTGTTTAAAGATTTCATTTATTTATTTGACAGACAGAGATCACAAGTAGGCAGAGAGGCAGGCAGAGAGAGGAGGAAGCAGGCTCCCTGCTGAGCAGAGAGCCCGATGTGGGGCTCGATCCCGGACCCTAGGATCATGACCTGAGCCAAAGGCAGAGGCTTTAGCCCACTGAGCAACCCAGGTGCCCCTCAAATAGGAGGTATTTCTATCTACAGTGTCCCAGAGGAAGGGCATTCAGGGAGTGTGTAGGATGTGTATCTATAACCTACAGGGGTGGTGGAGAGATTGGCTAGCAGAGGTGATAACTCTTAAGGATAAGAAAGAGTGAATGAGGTGAAGGGAATGAAGAGAAAGACAAAATATGCCAAACCAAAGCCCAGGGGTGAAAGAATATCCATTTAAGAAACCAAAGATAATTTTGTGGTTTTACAGATTAAGGATTGATTTTTTTTAAAGTGGCAAGAGATGAGAAAAAGTAGGCAGACTCTTAGCAGCTGGACTAAGGCATCAGAATTTACCTGAAGTCAGTGAAGAATCATAAAAAAAATGGTTTTATGTAATCAAAGTTTCTTCCCTACCTTCCTGTTTCTTCCCTTTGACTTTCTTTTGTTCCTTCTCTCCACGCACCCTCTTTCTGAAAGATCATGGCCCAGCATTGTAGCGAGTGAACTAGAGGAGAGCAAGAGTGCTGTAGTAGTTTGGCTGTGGGTCCAGAGAAAAATGGGATAGATTCAAGAGTTGTTCAAGATTTGGATGAAGCAGGGGGAGGAAGTGAGGAAGAAAGAGGAAAAAAGAACTGGAAGGATTATCAGTAGAGCGATGGATTCACTAGATAGGCAATCCAAAAGGAAGGAAATAGTTAAAAGGGCATCGGATGAATTCAGTCTTAGACATGTTGAGCATGTCTAAGATTTCCCAATGGAGGCTGGTAAAATGCTGGAGCTCTAGTGATATCTCTCGAGGCACAGATTGAGGATTCATCATCAGATAGGTGGTAATTGATGCTCCTGGAGTGGATGGCCTTACCTACTTAGAGGGGCCAAATGAGAAAAAGACCACAGACCAAATACCACTATTTTAGGAATCAACCAGGAAAAAGGAATACATCATAAAGACTAAAGAGGAGGGAATAGAGAAATGTGAAGTAGGGCAGAGGAAGCAAGGTAAGGAGTATTTAAAGAACTTCATGTCAAAGCTCAGAGAGGTATTCTGGAAATGATGCTACTGCGAGTTGTGTTTCTCCAATTTGATTATAAGCTTCTTGTACTGTTGCTGAGTGTGAAATTTCTTGACTAGTAGCACACATGGTTCCTCTTAACCTCCCACAATAGTGCAAGTCCATTCTCTACTGATAACACATTGTTTTACTTTGCGAAGAAAAACTAGTTACTCTCTTAATAAATACTTCAGGAAATCTGAGCCTCGGGCCCCTGGATGGCTCAGTTGTTAAGCGTCTACCTTTGGCTCAGGTCATGATCCCAAGGTCCCAGGATGAGCCTCATGTGGGGCGGCGGTGGGGGGGAAATCCCTGCTCAGCACGGAGTCTGCACATCCCCTTCTCTTCACCTTGCTCCTGTGCTCTCTCTCTCAAATAATAAATAAAATCTTAAAAAAAAAAAAAAAAAGAAAGAAAATCTGAAGCTGAGTTCTTCATATAGATAAATACAGCAGCTACTACTATTTCGGTACATCATCTCATTACATGGAAAATAATACATGATTTACAAAAAGGTGACTTTTCTAACTTTTTCTTTTACTCCCCATTAGGGTCCATGGGTGAAACCTCTTATTCCCTCAGGCAACTGAATACCTAAATAAATTATTATCTGTTAATAAATATGGAAATTTGGCACTGGTGTGTGTTATAAGGGGTAGATCTCAGGCTATATTCTGTAAAGAGTGACTGGTGTCACATAACTTGTCAGAGCTGGTACTAAGGATTCATGAATGTTTGATTCTGTGTCCTACAGAGCAGTTTCCACTTGGACTCAGGAGCACTCTGAATCAGCTGACTTTAACAAATCTTGCTACAGTTCTGGAAATTAGGTACCCATCAGCCACCCAGAAAAAAAAAAAAAAAACAAGTTGGGAAAGTACTTCTTGTAGCTAAAAACAGGAATAAAAAGCTTTCACTTCCTTTAATTACTGTAAGATTTATTTGCTGAGGCTTGTGAATGCTTGGAAATTATCTACTTCTTTCTTTTTTCCATTGAGTTCATTTTCATCTAGAAAGACATTTAAAAGCCAGCCAGAAAACACATGGCTTTGGCAGCCATACTTCTATTCCCCCACTTCCCTAGAGAAAATATCCCAGATGGCCAGAAGATGGTAGCTATAATACCATGGGGAATCAGCTCAAAGTCTAGCTTCAAAGGAATGCAGGCCATTCACTTTCAGGTTGTGCTGAAAATTCCAATCTTGAGTAAAATCTAGAAATGATCACAAGACTACATTATATTTGTTTGTTTAACTCACTGTTCTTCAGGTACAAGAAGATGAAAAAAATATCATCCTCCCCCTTTTACATTTCTCATTCATCACTGGGTAATATTTATCTACAAAATGACTGAATACAATTTGTCACCCCAGGGTCTTCTAATATTCTGGCTTTTATGAGAGTGTATTTTCTTTCATTTTTCCCTCCCAAGTACTAAGTTGTCTAGGTCCTGTTATTATCAGCTTCTACAGAATGGCTTTCATCTAACACTTTACACATTAGTCTTCTCTTTATGCAGAGTCACTTGATATATCTGGACAGCACTTTTAAGTCTTAGGTAAAACCACAGTAAAAATATCAGATATTGGGACGCCTGGGTGGCTCAGTTGGTTAAGCAGCTGCCTTCGGCTCAGGTCATGATCCCAGCGTCCTGGGATCGAGTCCCACATAGGGCTCCTTGCTCAGCAGGGAGCCTGCTTCTCCCTCTGCCTCTGCCTGCCATTCTGTCTGCCTGTGCTCGCTCTCTCTCCCTCTCTCTCTGATAAATAAATAAAATCTTTAAAAAAAAAAAATCAGATATTATCTACTCTCAGAGATACACCATTCCAGAAAATACTTTACTTTATCCCTGAAGATTATTTGGTGCTTAAAAAAATAAAAACTCCAAAAAAAATTAAAAAAAAAGTAAAAACTTCATTATTTACCACATTTCTGTCCTTTTGCAATAGCTGTCAGAGACTTCAGAGCCAAGTATATTGCTGAAATACTGTAAGCTCATTGGCCCTTTACCTGATAATGGCCATCCTTTCTGTCTGGTATCCTAATGTCTCCTATACTAGAAATAGAATGGCTTTCATCCACAGTCATATCAGAGTTTGCTACTTGCCTCTTGCTACTGGCATGAAGCCACTTGACCTCTTGGCAAGACATCTGACCTCTATATGCTTCAGTTTCCTTATTTGCAAAAAGGATAATGGAATCTTCCTTTTATCAAGTTATTTGTGAGAGTTAAATGAAAATGTGTGTTGTAACCTTCATGAAGAGCTAAAGATAAATTAGTACAGGTTTTTTGAAAGTGGACCACTTTGAGTTTTAATTTTTAATACTCTGCTGAGTTCAAAGATGTTGCTGGTAGAATGCTGACTGGAAAGAGTAGGTGCATCTTTGCATCTAGTGCTGAACATCCCTTCATACAAGAAGGAAGAAAACCTATAGGAATCCAGAAAGTTGTTTATGCTCTCCTGAATAATTTGAAGATTGATCTATTTGAATTTATTTGTAGAACATTGTTTTTGAAAGCTGTTCAGTGTACTGCTCCAAGAAACCACCACAACTGACCAGTTATGATGAGAGAACTAAGTTCACCTAGCACCCCTATGTTGTCACTAAAAACCTAGACATGTGTTTATAAAGTTCTCATCTAGAGTAAGAGAGTAATTCACCTGGCCTCTTCCACAGGCTCTCACCTGTGATTTATACTATAATTATAGAAATTTTTTCAAAATGGTTATTGGAAAAATCAAGATTGTGTCTGGCCATGGAACAAATTGTTTTAAAGATGAAGATGCATGGGGCGCCTGGGTGGCTCAGTGGGTTAAAGCCTCTGCCTTCAGCTAGGGTCATATCCCAGGGTCCTGGGATCGAGCCCCGCATCGGGCTCTCTGCTCGGCAGGGAGCCTGCTTCCTCCTCTCTCTCTCTATCTCTGCCTGCCTTTCTGCCTACTTGTGATCTCTGCCTGCCAAATGAATAAATAAAGTCTTTAAACAAACAAACAAAAAAGATGAAGATGCAAAAGACTCCAAGGAGAGAAATTAACCTTAAGTTATAATCTCTATTTTGTTATCAATTTCTTGAGTAACAAGTATAATTCAGTTCACAAGTGAATTATTTTTTGAAACTAAAATTAGAGGTAGTTTAGTGTAGAGGCTCAAAACAGATTCTGAGTCCAGACTACTGGCATTTAGATCATGCTTTGCTACTACGTTTTTGGGAAAATTACTTATCTGTAATATCTTCTTCTTATCTGTAAAATGAGAACTTAATTTCTCTGTGCTTCAGTTTCCTCATCTGTAAGATGTAAACAGTAATGATACTTAACAATTGTAAGATTGTTTGAGGATTCAGTGCTTTAATACTGGCAAAGCACTTAAACAGTGCCTAGCATGCAGTAAGTTCCTTATAAGCATTTGTTAATTAAATAATTTTAAGCCAGTCAACAATGAAGGAAGCATGGATAGATGTGTAGGCAGGTTTTATGAAATAGGAACATAGTCTTTGGAGACAGACAGGTTAAACTTTGACTCTATCCCTTGCTGACTGTGAAGGGTTGGACCAGTCACTTTTCCCATTTGAGGAATAAACTGAGTAATCAGTTCGTACAACTGTTGTGAGGGCTTGAGATAACCTGTGCAAATAACCAAACATAGTCCCTGGAACATGGGAGGAGAGCATATTAGAGAAGTAATTATTTAACATTGCCCTTAAAAATGAAAAGGTAGACTGTTTCCTTTGCTGCGCAGAAGCTTTTTGATCTTGATGAAGTTCCAAAAGTTCATCTTCGCTTTTGTTTTCTTTGCCTTTGGAGACATATCTTGAAAGAAGTTGCTGTGGCTGATATCAAAGAGGTTACTGCCTATGTTCTCCTCTAGGACTTTTGGGACTTCATCAAGATCAAAAGCTTCTGCCCAGGAAAAGAAACAGTCAACAAAACAGAGGCAACCCACGGAATGGGAGAAGATATTTGCAAATGACAGTATAGGCAAAAGGTTGATATCTAGGATCTTTAAAGAACTCCTCAAACTCAACACACACAAAACAGACAATCATATAAAAAAATGTGCAGAAGATATGAATAGACACTTCTCCAAAGAAGACATACAAATGGCCATCAGATACATAAAAAAATGTTCATCATCGCTAGCCATCAGGGAGATTCAAATTAAAACCACCTTACACCGGTTTGAATGGCCAAAATTAGCAAGACAGGAAACAACATGTGTTGGAGAGGATGTGGAGAAAGAGGAACCCTCTTTCACTGTTGGTGGTAATGCAAGTTGGTGCAGCCACTTTGGAGAACAGTGTGGAGATTCCTCAAGAAATTAAAAATAGAGCTTCCCTATGACCCTGCCATTGCACTACTGGGTATTTACCCCAAAGATACAGATGTAGTGAAAAGAAGGGCCATCTATACCCCAATGTTTATAGCAGCAATGGCCACGGTCGCCAAACTGTGGAAAGAACCAAGATGCCCTTCAACGGACGAATGGGTAAGGAAAATGTGGTCCATATACACTATGGAGTATTATGCCTCCATCAGAAAGGATGAATACCCAACTTTTGTAGCAACATGGACGGGACTGGAAGAGATTATGCTGAGTGAAATAAGTCAAGCAGAGAGAGTCAATTATCATATGGTTTCACTTATTTGTGGAGCATAACAAATTGCATGGAGGACAAGGGGAGATGGAGAGGAGAAGGGAGTTGAGGGAAAGTGGAAGGGGAGGTGAACCATGAGAGACTACGGACTCTGAAAAACAACCTGAGGGTTTTGAAGGGGCGGGGGGGTGGGAGGTCGGGGAACCAGGTGGTGGGTATTGGAGAGGGCAAGGATTGCATGGAGCACTGGGTGTGGTGCAAAAATAATACTGTTACCCTGAAAAAATAAAAAATTAAAAATTTTTTAAAAATGAAAAGGTAGAAAGCAGATTACATGCATAGCAGAAGGATGTAGATTAACCAACAGGAAGATTTTCCTGGCAATAAAGCTTATAAGAGGTTGGAACAGTCCACAAGGAAAATGTGTGGACTCTCCCTTTAAGGCAAACCTTGATTCCATGATATTTAAGAATCTGACTCAGTCCAGTTGGGTAGAATATAGACTCTAGAGACAGAGTCCACAGATTTCATTCTTTCAGACCTCTCTCCTTTTACTCCTCCTTCCTTCCCTTCTCTTCCTTCTTTCTTCCACACTGAGTGCCTATCAGAGGCCAAACATCATGCCAGGCAATGGTGGTGCGTGTATAACTAGAATCCAGTTCCTCTCCTCCCAAGGGTGCTATTCAGTGCCTGTGTTTTATGGAGAAATTTTGTTGGTACTAAACATGAAATACAGATATTAAGAAAGTCATCTAGGTCCATTATCCTGACATGGCTCTTTATTTCTATAAATAAACTTTCTTCCTTCTCTCAATTCTTTCTATCAATGAACTAAAACCTAAGCACCTATTGTGTGTTAGGTGTTCTAAAGAGTTTTGGGGATATAAAGTTTATTGACACAGACTTCTGGTCTCCAGATGCTCAGAGTGTCATAGGAGAAACAGACGTGCACACAGACAATTGCCAGGCATCACTGATGCACTGGAATAATGACAAAAGCCCAGAGTGCAGAGTGGAAAGTATTTACATTTTCCTAGGAAGGTCAGGGAAGGCTTCAAAGTGAGGAAATATTTTTATCTAGGTTTAAATAAGGAATTAGCATTTTCTAGATGGAGAAGGGAGAAAGTTTCCAGACAGAGAGAAGAACTTGAAGTCTGAGGGAAACAGATACTCTGTGACCTGTGAGCCTGAGGAAACATGTAGACAGTAGCAGGGAAGAGGCTATGATGACAGTGGACTGTAGGAAGCTGTTAAAGAAGCTCAGATTTGTCTTGAAGGCACTGAGAAGGCAACAGAAATTTTTAAGAAGGCAGTGCTTTCTGGGTGTGGTGCATAAACAATGAATCTTGGAACACTGAAAAAAATTAAATTAAGAGGTTTTTAAAAAGGCAGTGCTTCAATCCATTTTTTCAGGAATGTATTGCTAGTGGAGAAGGAATGGTGATAAATGGACCAATGAAGACACAGCTGCAATAAAAGGCTTGAACTAAGGGGAGGGGTAGGACTTACAGGCTAAATACACAGGATTTGGAAACTGACAGGATCTTAGGGCTGAGGGAGAGAGAAGGACCAAAGTGGATTCCAAAGTGTAAAGGTGGGTAATCTGATGGGTAGTTTGGTCAATGACTAAGTCCTGGATGTAGAAGTAGGTCAGAGAAGAGGAAAAATACATACTTCAAACAGATTAAGTTTGAGGAGTTCTTTTTAGGTATTTCACATTTTAGCTATCGTGAATCATGCTGCTATGAATGTAGTGGTAGAAATATCTCTTTGAGATCCTGCTCTCAGTTCTTTTGAGTGTATATCCAGAAGTAGTATTGCTGGGTCATACGGTAATTCATTTTTAAATTTTTTGAAGAACTTTCATACTGTCTTCCACAGCAGATACACCATTTTACATTCCAGCCAATATGGCACAAGGTTCTAATTTCTCTACATTTTCACCTACTCTTGTTATTTCCTGTTGTGTTGATAGTAGCCACTCCTAAAGGGTGTGAGATGGTATCTCAGTGTGGTTTTGACTTGCATTTCCAGTGACTGATGATGATTAGCATCTTTTCATGTATTTGTCATTGTATATATTCTTTAGAAGAATGCCCACTCAAATCCTTTGCCCATTTTTTAATTTGCTTGTCTGGTTTTTTGTTTTGTTTTTTTTAATTGTCGAGCTACAGGAGTTCTTTACATATTGTAGATATTTAATCCCTTATCAGATATATGATATGCAAATATTTCCTCCCATTCTGTTGCTTGCCTTTTCACTCTGTTAATAGTGTCCTTTGATGCATATATATATTTAAAATTGTATGAATTCAAATTTTTCTATTTTTTCTTTTGTAGCTTGTGTCTTTGGTCCCCTATCCAAGAAATCATTGCCAAATCCAATGTTTGAAGATTTTGCCCATGTTTTCTTCTAAGAGCTTTATAGTTTAAGCTCTTATGTTTAAGTCTTTGATCCCGTTTGAGTTAAATTTTTTGTGTATGATGTTCGTTTAGAGTCCAAATTTATTCTTTTGCATGTGAATATCTAGTTTTTTTTCAAAACTACTAGTTGAAGAGACTATCCTTTATCCATTGTGTAGACTTGGCACCCTAGTCAAAATTATTTGACCATATGTAGGAGGTTTTAGCCTTTATTCTTTTCCAGTGGTCTACATGTCTATCTTTATGCTGGTAACATACTGTTTCAATTACTATAGCTTTGTAATGTTTTGGAATCTGGAATCTTTGTCAAGGCCCTTTTGCTGGGGGGGGGGTGCTATTTGGGTCCTTTTAGATTTTGTATGAATTTTAGGCTCAGCAGGAGCACCTTTACCTCATGGTTCTAGTTGGAGTAGGTAGAGACCATCTGACCTGTTGAAACCTAGGTAGTGGTCTCAAGCCCCACCTTTTGAAACCAAAGAGGCAACACTGGTGATCTCTGAATAACCTTTGGGGTCATTCTTGTTTTTCTTTCTCCTCCTCTTCCCCCTGCTCCTCCCTTCTTCTTTTAAGAATAGCATGTGTTTGGAGCTGTATAGATTTCTTGTCCCTTCCCATGGAATCTAAGAAGTCGTACCTTCATTGTACCTTCACTCTATCCCCTTCAGTTAAAAATGGCAGTGTTTCTGCTTATACAAGCCCATAATGGTTGTACCAAATGATAGTTCAGGCACTCCCTTCAGAGAATTTTCTCATTTTCTGTAACATGGACAGGCTGAGAATTTTCCAAATCTTCAAGTTCTGGTTCCTTTTGCTCAACAATTTCTTCAATTTGTCTCTCCCTGCTTCTATTCCACTATAAGCAGTAAAAAGAAGCCAAGCCACTCCTTAAATACTTTGGTTGGAAATGTCCTCAGCTAAATAACCAATTTCATCTCTTCCATGTTCTGCTTTCTACAAAACACTAGAACACAAGGCATGCAAATTCTTCATCTTTCCTCTGGTTTCCAAGAATCTCTTCCTCATTTATGTTAGGGTCTTCACCAGAATGGCCTTCAATGTCCATATTTCTACAAACATTCTGTCTTAAAGATATGTGTGTGTGTGTGTGTGTGTGCGTGCGTGTGTGTTCTGTGTACTCTAAGATGATAGAAGATTTCTTTACATCTTTGCCAGCATTTGTTATTTCTTGCCTTTTTGATAACAGCCATCGCAACAGGTTTGAGGCAATATTTCATTCTGGTTTTTTTTTTTTTTTTTTTTTTTTTTTTTTTTTTTTTTTTTTTTTTCATATTTTTACATTTATTTTTTTTTTTTTATAATTTTTTATTTTTATAAACATATATTTTTATCCCCAGGGGTACAGGTCTGTGAATCACCAGGTTTACACACTTCACAGCACTCACCAAATCACATACCCTCCCCATTTGATTTACATTTTCCTGATGATTAGTGATGTTGAGCACCTTTTCAAAACTTGTTGGACACTTTTAGATCTTCTTTGGAGAAGCGTCTATCCAGGTCTTTTGTCCATTTTTAAATTGGGGATTTACTTTTTGTTACTGAGTTGTATGATTTCCTTGTATTTTTTGGATGTTAAATTCTTATTGGACATGTGGTTTGCAAATATTTTTCCCCATTTCATAGGTTGCCTTTTCATTTTGTTAATGGTTTCCTTTTCTATTCAGGAGCTTTTTAGTTTGTTGTGACCCTACTTGATTATTTTGCTTGTTTACTTTGATTATGGGTCAAATAAAAAAAAAAAATCATTGCCAGGATGAAGGTGAAGGAGCTTACCCTGGTGTTTCCTTTTATAAGGACTTTAATCCTATCATATCAAAGCTCTACTTTTATGACTTCATTTAGACTTAATTACTTCCTCAGAGGCTTCCTCACTGGGGTTCAACATATCCATTTTGGGGGGACATATACAGTTCATCATACACATTTTGTTTATCCATTCGTTTGTCAATGGGTATTTGGATTGCTTCCATCTTTTTGGCTATTGTGAAAAATACTGTTATGTATCTGTTCATGTCCTTGCTTTCAATTCTTTTGAGTATATGCCCAAAAGTGAAATGGCTGGGTCATATATAAATTCTATGTTTAGTTTTGTAGGAATTGCCATACTGTTTCACAGTGGCTGTACCATTTTATATTCCTACCAACAATGCACATGGGTTCCAATTTTTCCACATCTTCACTAACACTTGCTATTTTAATAATTAATAACAAATAGCCATCTTAATGGAGAGAACATATTTCACTGTTGTGATTTGCGATTCTTTAAAGATCAGTCATATCAGCATCTTTTCATGTGCTTATTTGCCATCCCTATATCTTCAGAGAATTCCTTTGCCCGTTTTTGAGGTTTTGTTGTTGTCGTTGTTGTTGAACTGTAGGAGTTCCTTACATATTTTGAATGTCACTCCCTTATCAGATATATGATTTGCAAACATTTTCTCCCATTCTGTATGTTAACTTTCATTCTGTGTATAGTGTAAAGTGATATCTGATCAGTTACAACTGAATGAAGCAAGCAAAGAATGATCCTAAGGAGACCAAGATGTTGGGTCGAAGTAGGAACCAGCTCATTTGATCTTGATCCAAGGCCAGAGAATGTAGCCTCCTTAATTAATGTTTTTTGGTTATAATATAGGACAAAATATGTGAAAGATGATGGGAAAGCCCATTCCTATGTGGAAAGATAATTCAAATTATATGGAACATTTAATTCCAAAAGGATCAATATATTCTTTCACTCGTTCATTCAGTCTTCTATACACATTTGCTGAATACCCACACTACGCGAGATACTATGGATATAGAGACAAACACTGTCCCACCCCTTCAGGGGTTTGCAGTTTAATATGTAGACACCAATACTATTATGGACATAGGTACAATGTACCAAAGTAAGTGAAACAATGAGCAAAACCAGAGTGATAACAAACTCAAGAACTGCTTGGGAGGCAAGCCATTTTACATGAGCTGATCATGATTATCCTTCTTGCTAAGAAACTGTTCACTGTATTTACTTCTTTAACAGGATGTGGTTTTGTGGTAGGGTTTATATTACATCTTAGTTTGATATACATCAGGAAACAAACATACAGGGTAATCACTCAGTGCCTACAGGGTGTCTAGTAAGATCCTGGTAATTACAAATCACAGGCAGGGTGCTACCGGGCCTCCAGTTTGGACAAGACCAATATGAGTCATGCTATTTATACTATAGGGTTTACATGATGAGCATAAACACTGCTCTGTTCGCCTTCTGCAATGTCACCTCAAAGCCCTCAGCAGTCAGAATCTCATAGGAGAGAAAGGCTTGAGCATTACAGTCAGCTATGAGACCACCAGATTTGAGCTGTACTATTTAAAAATGTTGTTATCAGTGTTACTATGCTTAGGGGAAAAACAATCATGAAGTTAAACGTGAAGCAAAAAATTCAACATAGACTTCGCTCTGGTGATAGCTGATTCTGACTAGTGGGAATAGAATGGGGTGAACATAGGACTTGTAAACTCAAGCCTTAGGAGTTAAACCTGGTCTGGGTGTTACTGTGTGATGATCTAATGTTAGTAAAGCCACTCATTCACCCATCCATCTCTCCACCCAGTGTCCACTGAGAATCATCTATGGACCAGGCCTTAGGTAGGGTTGGGGTATAAAGAGATTAGAAAAAGAAAATCACCACTATGTGCATACATAAGCAGATAATTATACTGCAGAAGGTTAAGTGCTATAATATGGAAAAATATGATGAGGTTTGAGAGCAAATGTAAGAGGCACTTAACTAAGATGAGAAGTCAAGGGATGGTTTCTCCAGAAAGTAACGCCTAGTGGGATTTTAGAGGATGATGTAAGAGTTGGTCAGCAGAAGATTAAGAAGGAGAGAAAACAAAGGGTTTTTTCTAATACTAGCCTCTCTGATACTGGTACTTCTAGAAAGCAGGTTTCTGCCATGAGCTAGAATGCTTATTAGCCTATTTTGAGATAAGAGCTTCCTCTGAGCAGGGAACCAGCAGGAACCCTTCTCAAGTACAAAGAAGACTATTGTTTGTAAGGGATGGACACTTTCAGTATCAGAACAGCACTAAGCCTCTTCATATAACCCTAAGACTGTCTCTTAGCTGAAGAAACTTGTAGGAATACTTTCTAGAGCTTAGATAACTACTCTAAACAAATCATCAACCCATGCTTGAATAACCATTATGTCCAGTATTGAGCTTAGATAATAAGCTTGAGAATATAGGCCATAATCTCCAACAAGTTTTCTACTGGTTAGGGGCTACCCAGACACTTCCTGTTGATTTTTTTTTTTTTAACGTTGCTTAGCACCAAAGAGGGAAAGAAACATGCAAGTGAATGAACTTGAATATACACTAGTTTTCATATTCCTCAATATTTAAAAAAAATTTCCAACAGTGTTATTGCTATATCCATTCAGTATGGGTACCAGGCATCCATTACATATTATTTTGTGAATTGTTTAAAGAATATGCTAGTTACGCTATACGAAGTGTAAAAAGCAAGCCATGCAACTACACAGTAAAAGAGGTATCCATTTTCTTCTCCTTCAATGTCTTACCCCTTGATGCCCGGTGCAGGTATTTTTATAAAGGCAGCTCACAGCCTAGAATACACAAGTGGATATTATCTTCTAAGATTAAACTTCTAAATTCAAAAATTATCTGTTGCAGATTTCACAAAGAGGGTCATTCCACCAAATGTTTTAGCAACCTCCCTTTTCCTGTATAGATAAAATGGCTGGCATTGGGGAAAATAATTTGCAGCAAGGGAAAATAGTAGGAGGACAAGCCTTCTCACAGTTACCCAGTGTGTCAGAGGAGTAACAGGCAAGAAGTGGCTGCCTACCCCAAAAGACTGGTAGGGGAGAAAAGATAAACCTGCACTGAGGGACACTTATTTTCCCCCAGCTTTATTGAGACTTTATCGAGACTTTACATATAGCGCTGTGTAAGTTTAAGATATACAAGTGATGATTTGATACACATATATTGCAAAATGGTTACCATCACCATGTTAACGACGGAATCATGTTACCTATTTACCGTGTGTGTGTGTGTGTGTGTGTGTGTTGAGAACGTTTAAGATCTACTCTTTTAACAACTTTTAAAAATGTAATATACTATTTCTGGGCACCTGGGTGGCTCAGTGGGTTAAGCTGCTGCCTTTGGCTCAGGTCATGATCTCAGGGTCCTGGGATCGAGTCCCACATCGGGCGGGAGCAGGGAGCCTGCTTCCCTCTCTCTCTCTCTGCCTGCCTGTCTACTGTGATCTCTCTCTGTCAAATAAATAAATAAAATCTTAAAAAAATGTAATATACTATTTTTAACTATGATCACTATGCTGGACATTAGATTCCCAGAACTACTTATCTTATAACTAGGTGTTTGTACTCTTTGACCAATATTTTCCCTTTTTCCACATCAGCTAGTCCCTGGTAACCACCATTTTAGTTTCTGTTTCTATGAGTTTGGTTTTTTTAAATGACACATACAAATGATATTACGCAGTATTTGTCTTTCTTTGACTTATTTCCCTTAGGATAATGCCCTCAAGGTTACCGTTATCCATACAGTCACAAATAGCAGGACTTTCTTCTTTCTCACAGCTAAATAATATTGTATATATATAGTGGTGCTTATTTTTATTCATTCCTCTTTGATTGGACACTAAGGTTATATACATATTTTGGCTGTTGTGAATAATGCTGCAAGGACATGGGAATATAGACATCTCTTTGAGATCCTGTTTCAATTTCCATATATATATATGAATATACATTTATTTTTTTTAAGATTTTATTTATTTATTTGTTTGACAGAGAGAGAGAGAGAGAGAGAGATCACAAGTAGGCAGAGAGGCAGGCAGAGAGAGAGGAGGAAGCAGGCTCCCTGCTGAGCAGAGAGCCCAATGCGGGGCTCAATCCCAGAACCCTGAGATCATGACCTGAGCTGAAGGCAGAGGCTTAACCCACTGAGCCACCCAGGTGCCCCATATACATTTAATTTCTTATTGAAATATATATATCCCATATATATGAGTATATATAAATATGTAATTTCACATAATTTCAAAACATCTATAATTACATGTATTATATATAATATATATGTTATATGTATTATATACATCTATAATTACATATATTATATATAATTATATATATTATATTATATTATATATATTATATAATATATATATAAACATATATGCATATATGTTTACATATATATATATATATATATATGTCATATAACAGTTCTACTTTTAATTTTTTCAGGAACCTCCATACTATTTTTCATAGTGGCTGTACAAATGTATATTCCTACCAATGGTGCAAAAGGATTCCATTTTCTCTACATCTTCCCCAACCTTTTTTATTTCTTGCCTTTTTGATGATAGCCATTCTAACAGGTATGAGGTAAGAGCTCATCATGGTTTTGATTTGCATTTCCTTGGTGAATTGTGATGTTAGAACCTTTTCAAAATGTGTTTTCCAGTGATGGATATTAAGTGTATTGAGCACTGGGTGTTATATACAAACAAAGAATCATGGAACATCAAAAACTAATGATGTACTGGATGGTAACTCAAATAACACAATAAAATTTTAAAAAAGAGAATTTGTTGGCATTTGCTCTTAGTGTCAATCCAAAAATATTTTCAAGATTGATGTTAAAGTAGCTTGCCCCTTAATGCTTTCTTCTAAAAGTTTTATGGTTTCAGGTCTTACATTTAAGTCTTTGATCATTTCTGAGTTTATTTTTCTGCATAGTGTAAGATAATGGTGCAATTTCCTTCTTTTGCATGTGGCTGTCCAGTTTTCCCAACACCATTTATTGAAGACACTGTTTTTTCTCCACTGTATATTATTGGCTCCTTTTTGTAAAGTAATTGACCATACTTGTGTGAGTTTATTTCTGGGCCCTCTATCATGTTTCATGGACTTATATATCTGGTTTTATGTCAATATCATACTGTTTCAATTGCTAAAACTTTATAATATAGTTTGAAATCAAGAAATGTGATGTTTTAAACTTTGTTGTTCTTTCTCAAGATTGCTCTATTTGTGTGGTCTTTTGTGGTTTTATACAAATTATAGGATTTTTAAAATTATCTTATTTGTCTGTGAAGAGAGAGAGAGAACACACAAGCAGGAGGAGCTGCAGGCAGAGGGAGAAACAAGCTCCCCACTGAGTAAGGAGCCTGATGCGGGACTCAATCCCAGGCCCCTGGTATCATGACCTGAGCCAAAGGCAGAAGCTTAATTGAGTCACTCAGATGTCCCCCAATTTTAGGATTTTTAAAAAATTTCTGAGAAATATTCCATTGGATTTTTTTTTTTTTTAAGAAATTATTGAATCTGCAAATTGCTTTGAGCAATATGGACATTTTAACAACATTAATACATTCAAACCATGAGCATGCGGTATTTTTCCATTTATTTGTGTCTTCTTCAATTTTCTTCAATGTCTTATAGTTTTCAGCATACAAATCTTTCATCTCTTTGGTTAAATTTATTCCTTAAGTATTTTATCCTTTTTGATGCAATTGTAAATACCATTGTTTTCTTAACTGATTTTTTGATTGTTCATTGTTAGTAGTTCAAACACAATTAAATTTTGTATATTGATTTTGTGTCAATTTTGTATATTGTATATTGATTTTATATTGACTTTGTGTCAAATTTACTGAATTCATTTATGAGGTCTAACAACTTTTCTTAAGATAGAGTCTTTTTTTTTTTGATCAAATATGTATTTCCATGCTACAATACATCATTAGTTGTTTTTTTTAAGATTTTATTTATTTACTTGACAGAGATCACAAGTAGGCAGAGAGAGAGAGAGAGAGGAGGAAGCAGGTTCCCCGCTGAGCAGAGAGCCTGATGAGAGACTCTATCCCAAGACCCTGAGATCATGTCCTCCATGTTATTTGTTATGCTCCACAAATAAGTGAAACCATATGATAATTGACTCTCTCTTTCACTCACCAAGAGTTTTAAGAAGGGTCCACAGTTCCCTCACTGGGAAGATGAGGGAGTTAAAGTAATTTCTTCCAGCTTTTACATTCTAGGCTTACAAGGTGACAAAAGAACATCCTAAGGATCCCACCTGTATACTCACATATCAGACTCAAAAGTGTCCAAATTCTTTGCCATTTCATTTATATGTGTGAACTTAGCAACTAAATAAACTCTTTACAAATTTGGCTACTTTATAGTTTTATTCATTTACTATCCTAAAATAACACATGTGCTGTGTAGTTGCCTGACTTCAAGCTATATTACAAAGCTGTGATCACCAAGATGGCATGGTATTGGCAGAAAAACAGACACAGAGATCAGTGGAATAGAGTCTCTGGAAATGGACCCTTAACTCTATGGTCAACTAATCTTTGACAAATCAGGAAAAAATATCCAATGGAAAAAAGACAGTCTCTTCAATAAATGGTGCCTGGAAAATTGCACAGCTACATACAGAAGAATGAAATTGGACCATTCTCTTACACCATACACAAAGATAAACTCAAAGTTGATGAAAAACCTCAATGTGAGACAGGAATCCATCAAAATCCCAGAGGAGAACATAGGCAGTAACCTTTTTGACATCAGCCACAGCACTTCTTTCAAGACACTTCTCCAATGGCAAGGAAAGCAAGGGCAAAAATGAACTATTGGGACTTCATCAAGATAAAATCTTCTGCACAGCAAAGAAAACAGTCAACAAAGTAGCAGGCAACCCATGGAATGGGAAAAGTTATTTGCAAATGACATAACAGATAAAGAGCTGGTATCCAAGATCTATAAAGAAGTTCTCAAACTCAACACCCAAAAAAAATCTAGTCAAAAAAATGGGCCAAAGACATAAACAGACACTTCTTCAAAGAAGACATATAAATGGTTAAGAGACAAAAAATGTTCAATATCACTAGCCATCAGGGAAATTCAAATCAAAACCACACTGAGATATCCCCTTAAACTAGTTAGAATGGCAAATATTAACAATTTTTCCTGAAAAAAACAAGTGTTGATGAGGATGTGGAGAAAGAGGAACCTTCTCACACTGTTAGTGGGAATTTTAGCTGGTGCAACCACTTTGGAAAATAGTACGGAGGTTCCTCAAAAAGTTAAAAATAGAGCTAGTCTATGGCCCAGCAATTGCACTACTAGGTATTTATCCCAAAGATACAGATGTAGTGAAAAGAAGGAGCACATACACCCCGATGTTCAGAGCAGCAATGGCCACAATAGCCAAACTATGAAAGGAGCCAAGGTGCCTTTCAACAGATGAAAAGATAAGGAAGATGTGGTCCATATATACAATGGAGTATTACTCAGCCATCAGAAAGGATGAATACCGGGACGCTTGGGTGGCTCAGTGGGTTAAGCCGCTGCCTTCGGCTCAGGTCATGATTCCAGGGTCCTGGGATCGAGTACCACATCAGGCTCTCTGCTCAGCAGGGGGCCTGCTTCCCTTCCCTTCTCTCTGCCTGCCTCTCTGCCTAGTTGTGATTTCCCTCTGTCAAATAAATAAATAAAATATTAAAAAAAAAAAAAAAGAAAGGATGAATACCACCATTTGCATCGACATGGATGGAAGACTAGAGGGGATTATGCTAAGTGAAGTCAAGCAGACAGACAATTATCATATGGTTTCACTCATATGTGGAACATAGGAATAGCATGGAGGACAATAGGGGAAGGAAGGGAAAACTGAAGGGGGAGAAATCAGAGAGGGAAACAAACCATGAGAGACTATGGACCCTGGAAACAAACTGAGGGTTTCAGAGGGGAGGGGGTGGGAGGATGGGGGTAGTCAGGCAATGGGTATTAAGGAGGGAATGTGTTGTGATGAGCACTGGGTGTTATATATAACTAATGAATCACTGAACACTACATCAAAAACTAATGATGTGCTATACGGTGGCTAACTTAATATAATAAAAAATGTATGTGTGGTGTGTATAGATGACCGTGCAGGTAGGAGAGATTCTATAGGGAAAAGCAGAAAACTCTTTATAACTGAGAATAAAATAAAATAAATGATGAAGTATGAAGAGGCCTGGTGAATTCAACTGTAAAGTCAGGAAAACATCCTGAATATTTCACACTTGTATGAGACTTAAGAGTTTCTACATGTAGAATTCAGAATGGTTGGCCCCTTCACTAGATTCTTTATATCTTATCAGGATGCTTTCCTGGAACTTCTTCTCCTATCTCATCACCAGCACAGCAATACCAGCTGGGAAGGTCTGGCCTCCCCATGTCCACCAACTCCAAGACACCATGCAAAACTAAGATAAACAAATTGCAGGCTGGACTTGGAAAGGGGGAATGATGGAGCTAGAGCCATTTCTCCTTTCCTTGGCTCACTCTTTTCAGAAGTCCATGCCATTTAATTTTCTTGTTCATCCATTCACTGACAAATCACATGTTTTATGTGTTTATAGAAATACAACTGGCGGTGGGTTTTACATTTCCTACCTTGAACCTAAAATAGTCTTGCCAATAAGATGACTTCAAATTGCATGGTAAAATCCTTATAATGGGCTATTCAACTCCTACTTAAAAGACAGAAGGTGATCTATAAATGTTAGCTGCTATTGCTGTTGTGACTGTTGTCAATATAGTTACAATCTGTAGAATCTTCTCACCGGTCTTTGTGCTTTCAGCACATTCATGAATGGCTCTAACAGCTGTTGAAATAATCTGTCATCTCTGCCACAGTTACTGTACTGTCTTCCCTTTGAAACTTCTGGGGCCTCTGTTTTCTTCTACCTTGAAATTACCACAACTAACCTTTCCATTTGGTTTCCACAACTTTACCTAGCTCTAAATTTCTCTTTTAATTAATAATCCTCTGACTTTATGTTTACCCATAAATTTTACTATTATCTCATCCTTAAGATAAATGACAGATAAAATTAAAAATAGATGCATGCTAAAAAAAAATAAATAATAAAAATAGATGCATGCTATATATACAGTGTTTATATATAACAGAATGTAAAGAAATTTTTTTCAGTTGACATTTTCTACTAAAAAAAATTGAACACCATGGGGGATATTATATGATTGGAAATCATTTTGACATTTCCACCACAATCAATATCTTTTATCCTAATTTAAAATTTCATTTCACATCTGACTCCATTTGGAAATCTGAGTCATTTTCAGATAAGGAGGAATAAAAGAAGGAATATGAAATTGAAGACAGAGCAAAAAATATGTCCGTTTATAAAAGATACTATTATTTACTAAGACCCTTCCCTTCAAAAGATATATTAGTAAATATCATATTCAGAAGTGGAGCAGGGGTGCCTGGGTGGCTCACTCAGTTAAGCATCGAGCTCTTGATCTCAGCTCCCAGGTCTCGATCTCAGAGTTGCAAGTTCAAGCCCCATTTTGGGCTCCATGCTTGGCAGGGAACCTACTTAAAAAACAAAAACCAACCAACCAACCAACAAAAAGTTAAAAAGACGTGAAACACTTCAGGATCCTTAACATTGTAAATTGTTTTCTCATTTTAAAATCCTTCTCTTACCAAAGCCAAATTCAGGTACTTGTTTATGTATCAAGACAGAATTAATAGATTTTAAAGTTAAACAGATCTGGATTCGAATTTGGTCTTGGTTAAATTGTTAAACCTTTCTCAACTTCGATGTTCTCATCTGTAGAATGTGATTAACATGGGTTCCTCTGTAATGTTTTTGTGAGGATTAAAGAAATCTAACAATGGCTGTGAGAGTTTAAACTTTAAACACAATGCCCGGCTTTTAATATATATTTGTTTCCTTGTTTTCACTCTTTATAATTTTATGTCTTCTTTTTTTATGGTTTACACGTGAAATCAGCACTCAGTGATGTTGCCATCAGTAAGGCTGGTGTCTGACATGATCTATTAATTCACAGGATGAGAGACCAGAAGAGGATGTAAGAGGCTGTGTACGTGTGAGGAGGAGAACAGCCTTATTTTCAGCCAAAAAATAGTTCCTTTAGGCTTGTTGGATGATCAAAACCCTGAAATAATTTGGGCCTTATCTTAGTATAATATTCATAGCTAACTCCTTAAAGTTGTTCGTTCTTTATTTAGCAAATGGAAACTGCCTGCTACCTTCAGTTGGCACTATTCCATCAAGCAACATTCCACAACGTTGCCTGTGATTCAGTGTTTTTTCCATTGGCACACCAACCTGAGATTTCCTCTTTACTGTGGAACATCCTACTGTATTCATGGCTAGAGTCATCAAACTGGATAGACGAGTACCTTGGACTGAACAACTCTAGATGATTTGCCAATTCTCACCCGAATCGAATTAACTGGTAACTCTGGGAAAGTTAAATAAAATCATATAAAAAGATAAGGGAAACTTGAAACACATTTTCAATGCAAGTTTGGAAGGATCAAATGTTAAAAAAAAAAAAAACATAAGAAACAAACAAAAAAAGCAATTATCAGTCAAGGGATTCTTTAAGATCAATAAACTTGCCTTACTTCTGAATTCTCCATTGTCAAATGAAGTGCCCAAGAAGCTGTAAGACTACACATGCATACACAAACACATACACATGCTTGGACACACATTAAATATATATTTTGGCATTATACCAGAAGGAATACATATTTATATATTATGGTGTTTTGAAAATTATTAATATATGACACATACATATTATATATCAACACATTTATTGAACTGCAATTGATTAGCTTAGAGAAATAGTATGTTATGAGGTTTTTCATCTGATTAACCTCTCTTCAGATGTATATCTCTGCTTAGATATTGCCTCCTTTACAAAACTTCCCTTCCTCTGAATGAGGTCAGGTATTTAGTTCTCATCCTATTTCCATACTTTTTTCTGCAATGGCCATTTGTATTTGTCTCTTTCCCTAACTACTCACAAACAAAACAAAACAAACAAACAAACAAAAACAAATCAAACAAACCAACCAAACAAAAACCCAAAAAACAAAATTGGAAGAATTACTTCCTGTTTGGAATCTGAACTGAAAATAGATTTTCCATTTTGTAAAATGGTGTGTCATATCCTATTTAAAAATATCAAACATCACCCTGGGAGCCATAATGAATGGGCATTGCTGAATCACACAGGTCATCAAAGAGTTATGAATTTCACCTACCTATCAACCTGACTGAAATAAGAAAGTCTTAATATATCTGAGACTAAGCATTCCCCAAATGTCCTGGATTTCCTTGGGAAGCCCTGGCAAAGATGACATATATGACATTTTCCCTTTATATTTTTCTACTTGGTCTTCCCATTTGACAAACTAATACAAAACAGACCTACCAGTGGTGAATGGTCATCACATTCACTGCATTCAACACCCAACTGTGACATGTGTTCGCACAGAAATCTATGAGACCTTTTATCTTCTGGTTTTCCATTTTTAGCCTTAGCCTTACATGATGTGATTTAAATATTCTGGCTCATGGCTACATTTGTTGGTTTTGGTACTGGGAGCCTAAATGAATAAAGAAAGTCTGTGGCTTTTCTATAAAAAGGATTCCAAAATATTACAAAAGGGCATGTTGTTCCCCTTGTTCATTTAGAAGACATTATTGAATGTATTCTATGTACCAAGTACAATGTTAAAGACTTGAACACTGATGGACAAGTATTTCCTCAGTAGTCACACCAGTTTGCATTCCCGCCAACAGTGCATGAGGGTTCCTTTTTCTCCACATCCTCACCAATACTTGTTTCTTGTGTTTTTTATTTTAGTCTTTCTGACAGGTGTGAAGTGATAGCTCATTGTACTTTTGATTTGCATTTCCCTGATAATCAGTGATGTTGAGTATCTTTTCATGTATCTGTTGGCCAACTCTACATCTTCTTTGGAGAAATGTCTGTTCATACCTTCTACCCATTTAATAATCCAATTAAAATGTCTTTTAAGTGTATTATTTGTTTTATGGGTGTTGAGTTTTATAAGTTCTTTATATATTTTGAATACTAACCTTTTATTGGATACATCATCTGCAAATATCTTCTCCCATTCAGTAAATTTCCTTTGAGTTTTGTTGACTGTCTCCTTTGTTGTGCAGAAGCTTTACATTTTTATGTAATCCCAATAGTTTATTTTTGCTTTTCTGTCCTTTGCTTCAGGAGACATCTAGAAAAATGCTGCTACTGCCAGTGTCAGAAAAATTACTGCTTGTGCTTACTTCTAAGATTTTTATCATCTCAGGTCTCACATTTAGGTCTTTAATCCATTTTGAGTTTGTGTACTGTGTAAGAAAGCAGTCCAGTTTCACTCTTTTGCATGTAACTGTCCAGTGTTCCCAACACCATGTGTTGAAGAGACTTTTTCCTATTGTATATTCATTCCTCCTTTGCCAAAGACTATTTATTGTCTTTGACTATTTATTTGTGGTTTATTTTGGGGTTTTCTATTCTATTGATCTATGTGTCTATTTTTGTGTCATTACCATACTGTTTTGATTACTACAGCTTGAAAAAAATACAACTTGAAGTCTGAATTTTGGTTTTCCTTTTCAAGATTGTCTTGGATACTTCTGAGTACTCCTCTCTTCTGGTTCCATAAAAATTTTAAGATGTTTGATCTAGTTCTGTGGACAATGCTGTTGATATTTTTATTAAATCTGTAACAGATTGCTTTGCGTAGTATATATCTTAACAATGTTTTTCCTCCTAACACGTGAGCATGAAATGCCTTTCCATTTCTTTGCATTGTCTTGAATTTCTTTAATCTGTTTTATAGTTTTCAAGGTACAGGTATTTTATCTCTTTGGTTAAATTTATTCCTGGATATTTTATTGTTTTTGATGCAATTGCGAATGGGATTGTTTTCTTAATTTTACTTTCTGCTGTTTCATTATTAGTGTTTAGGAATGGAACAGATTTCTGAACATTGATTTTGTATCCTGTGATTTTACTTTGAATTAATTTGTCAGTCCCAGTAATTTTTGGTGGACTCCTTAGGAGTTTCTCTGTATAGTATCATGTCATCTTTAAATAGTGAAATAAGGAAAACCCAATTTGAATTTCAACTATTTCCTAGACCATCCTGATAAGGGTTATTTTTTGTTTCTTAGAATGATCTGGAAATTGATACAAGAGATTTCTGAGTATCTTTTAAAATTTGTACATATCACATATAAATATGTGTATAAATATGTATGTTATACATATATGTGTATAGTTGTATATATATTTATGTATAATTAGCTGTACACAATTCTCTTTATTAAATGTGTTTATTAATTTTAGTAGATATATTGTTGTCTTTATAAAATTCTGAGTTTAAGACCCTATTTATGTATCATGCCTATTATAGATCATCTATGTATCTATCTATCATCTCTCTATCTATCTATATCTCTGTAACTTCAAGCTAAATGGGCCTTATTTGTCACAAGAGTGAATACTCTGGTATCTAAAGTAAGCAAAAGCAGCTGTGCAGCATTACTGAGTTCTGATATATTGAGTATTTCTGACGGAGTATGCTACACCATAGACTGTCCCAAGGATAAAGTCATGTGGCAAGGCATGCAGACCTGAGTAATACATGGTTTTGGAGGAATCTTATGTCCATCTAATATTTTCTCACAGATTTTAATATGTATCCCACTCTGTTTCTTCCACAAGGCATCCACTTCACATATATTTCAGCATATAGAGGCAGAAAAATTAGAGCTCTGGGATCCAAAAGATGGGGATTCAATCTCTTTTAGTATGGACTACTGATTTATCCCCTCAAATGTCAGTCTCATCATTTTTTTTAAAGATTTTATTTATTTATCAGAGAGAGAAAGAGGGAGAGAGAGCGAGCACAGGCAGACAGAATGGCAGGCAGATGCAGAGGGAGAAGCAGGCTCCCTGCCGAGCAAGGAGCCCGATATGGGACTCGCTCCCAGGACGCTGGGATCATGACCTGAGCCGAAGGCAGCTGCTTAACCAACTGAGCCAAATATGGATGTCAATAGAGGGTTGCTAAATGCTCATATATAACCATCTGTGCACAGTGAAGACACATAATCGGTGCCCAATTCATGTTAGTATAATGTGGACAATAACTGAGCTAGAGCCACATTTCTATATATCGAACTCATCCCAAATTTGAAACAACCAAGAATACAGTTAAAACAACTTAATCAAACATGTCTTACATTCTTTCTTTTAAACCCAAAACATACAGGGTTTTCTTTTACAAGTTTTCCTGAGTTTCTCATTTTGCAGCCCTTGAATGAGAACTACTAGATCCATTCAAAAATTTGGCATTTTGCCTTTGTTCATATTAAACTTTTAAAATGTTTTCTAACATTTGATGATGTTTATACCTCTGAATATTTATTCCTCAGGTTTTATGGCTCCCACAAGAAAGAGCTCCTTCCTCTCTCCTCTCAATCCATTTCTAACTTGTGTTCTCAGTTAATTTAGTTTATCCAGATCTTTCTGTTCTCTGAGACTCTGTCCTCCCTCTGCTTAAGGTTTCAATTTAGTGTGTGGGAAATTCCTTGACACCTGTGACTTTTTATATCCCCCAAAGCTCTTAGAACAGTAGCAAGCTGATAGGAAATGTTCAATATACTTAATTGAAAAAAAAAATCTCATTCTAAATATGTGATCCAGTGTTAGGTCATAAATACAAAAGCTTGAGTTTGGTGCTCTTGTCGCATCCTAAGAGGTCACATCTGAGATGTCAATTCTTTTTTTTTTAAGATTTTATTTATTTATTTGACAGACAGAGAGCACAAGTAGGTAGAGAGGCAGGCAGAGAGAGAGGGAGCAGGCTCCCTGCAAGCAGAGAGCCCAATGTGGGGCTTGATCCCAGGACCCTGAGATCATGACCTGAGCTGAAGGCAGAGGCTTAACCCACTGAGCCACCCAGGCGCCCCTGAGATGTCAATTCTTATAGCTTACACCAAAAATGAACCAATGGTGACTCATTACTCTAGAATTTCAAAAGTCTTCCCTACTAGCACTTGTTCTAACTTGAAGTTCCTTCATTTTGGAACCCCATTTCATGAAAAGAAGCCCTGGAATGTATTCTTCTTGAGATAAGCATGTTATCTTTCTTAAGATACTTTCATTAAGTTAAAATAATAAATAAGGGTATAGCAGAGGCCAACGTTGGTTAAGGGTAGAAGGAGGAACTGGATTTTATTTGGAACAGTTCTTCATTTGAATAAATGTTTACTGAAGTGAGTAAGCAGAGACATTTCCATCTATAGTTTGGAAAGGAGACAGGAGAGGGAGCAGTTCAAAGAAGCAGAAGTCTAAATTTTCAGGAGTCAGTTTTAAATTCTGTCCTTGTGCATGTGCATTGCAGACTTGATATGAGTACCGGAGTTCTAGGTACAATGTATGGTTTTTTTATGGTCAGTTTGTTATTCATCTCTGTATCCCAACACCTAGCACAGAGTGACAGAAACACTGTTGTACTGAAAAATTATTCCTCTCTGACTCTGGATTCTTCTTCAGAGACAACTGATTGATCAAGGTAAAATAAGGCCAAGTTAAAATGTGACAACACAGGGAGAAATACTGTTAAAAATAGTGTGATATTGGGGCGCCTGGGTGGCTCAGTGGATTAAGCCGCTGCCTTCGGCTCAGGTCATGATCTCAGTGTCCTGGGATCGAGCCCCGCATCGGGCTCTTTGCTCAGCGGGAGCCTGCTTCTCTCTCTCTCTCCGCCTACTTGTGATTTCTCTCTCTGTCAAATAAATAATAAATAAAATCTTTAAAAAAAAAAAAAAAAATAGTGTGATATTAAGAGAAGATGGTAGGTTAGAAGATGGTTAGTATCCCTGAGCTCAGGTTCCCACTCCACTACACCCAGCAATGCATGGTGTGACCCACCACAAAACCTCTATTATCTTTAGCTTTCTCTTTTATAAATAGGATCGTAAATCAGTAAGCCTTTTCCCCCTAATTAAAAAAAAAAAAAACCCTTTGATTCTCCTAGATTAAAAAACAATTTCTTCAACTGAAGAAATTGCTTTCATTTAAACTTTTATTTAAAAGAACTTCAGTTGAATAATACCCTGCTGTACATATTTCTTTAAAATCATTACTTTCCAGGATTTTGTGATGGATTCCAACTTTAGACTGTATATAGTATACTACAGTATAGTATTTAAGAAGGTGGAAAAGAGATAAACACTTATGGAACATCTCATATAAGGCAGATTTTTCACATTTATTTCATTCTCAATCCTTGTGAAGTGGGAATTTTCTCAATTTAAAAATGAACAAAACAGAGAAGTCAAGTATCATGCCAAAGGCCAGGTAAGAGCTGGATAGTGCCAGGCTCTCATCTCAGTTCTGATTTAAAAATCCATGTTCTTTTTAGCACATGATCCTGGCATTCTGTTTAAAAAAAAAAAAAGGTAGGTATTCCATTGAACAGATGGAAACACTGAAGTACAGAGAACCAGGGACTTCCTCAATTTTGTAGTAAATCAGCACTTTCGGTGCCAGGAAGAAACTCAAGTATTTTGGAGTATAAGCTCACAACATGTGCAAGTGAGGGAAAACATCCTTTTGTATGATAACTTTATTTGATGCCAGTATGAAACTTTCAGCGTTTTAAAATGACTAGATGTGAGAAAAATGGGCTTGTTGTATTTATATTTTTAAAAAATGAAATTCTAGTAATGCCGCTGTATTCTAGAGACTATTTCAAAAGGAACATATTTTATATCCTAGAAATTGATGAAACTCTTTTTTCCAAACCACGCACCCCAGCCTCCCTAGATCCCCAACCCCTGCCTCACACATACATGATATCGAGAGCATGACAGGGCTTAATGTTGAACTTTATTTCTTCTTTTATAAGTAATTTTCTTATCTGAAATTAATTTGTAATGTTACACAGTACTCTACTTCCTCTTCGGAAAAGAACTTTTTCCCTCTGTAAGTTCCTTGTGTTGGTTTTTTTCATCCTCTCTGTCTGTGTTGGCTTCTAGCCCTCTGTTCCTTTCAGTGCATTTGGTCGTTTGCCAAATGAGAGTCATCACTTAGCCCAAAAGTATCGTTTTCCAACACACAGAATCAAAAGGAAAACCCCGCCTATTACACCCACTGCTAATTATCATACCACAAAACTGACTAGTTGCATCACTGGACCATCACTTGTGAATTTCTGCTTTCCAGAGCTCTTATTCCTGCAGAGAACGAGTTTGAGCCTCATGGAAGATATGCCTTTAAGCCATTCAGGTCCTCAAGGGACACGCAGATCATCCTGGAAGCAATGGTGCCTCTACTCAGTAATAGCTCTTTTGCTGTTGCTTTTCTCCTTCAGTACACTAATTCTCACTTTTCTTCCACTCAAGGTAAGGAGATCATAGTACCTAAAATTGCTGCCTTTCTTTTCAAGTCTATTTATTATCATTGCCATTCAGTATTGTTAGAGCTAGTTGGAAGAGACGTGTTGGTATAGAAAATGCAAAAAGTTTCAAGTTTGTCATGGCATATGGCTTTTGAGGTCTATATAAATGTTTTGAAATGAAAGGTACTAGAAAATGCTACATGTTAGTTGTATAGCTGGGTCAGATAGAATCATTTAATTAAATCAGTCAATTGATAGATGCCTTGGAATACTTTCTCCCTTTCTGGAACTCTGCTAACCCCTCTTGGTGGAATAAAGGTATGTATAGAGGTATAAAACATATGCCTGCCTTCAAGGAATGGGATGCAACATATAGTCTTACTGAGGGAAAAGATAAAAGGAGATAATGGAAGACAGAAGGAGGTGAGTGATCAGTGATTAGTGCATCTTCGTGGAAGGAAATGGCACTGAACTAGGAGGTAAGATCTGGATTCTTGTTCTAGGTCTCCCTAGCTGTATGAATTTAAGAAAGACATTTAGTCTTTCTGGTTTCTTCATCTGAAAAATGGTGGTAGGAGAATGGATTTGTTCACTCCAGTGCCCCTTCCAGCTATAAAATACAGTGATTAATAATTCATCTAAGGATAATAGAGAGCATAAATGCTTTAGGAATTCAAAATAGGGGACAATGGCTTTGGGCTAGAGTGATCAGGGAAGGCTTCATGGAAGAAGGAGGAAGCACATTCGTATTTGGGAAGCCCCTGATGCTTATCAGGAATTTCCCATTGAGCTCCAACCCAAGTTGTGGGTCTAGTAAAAGAACTGGAGATATATTAGACTCTTCTTAAGTTTTTCTGACTGTTGACTACATAGCACGGACTAAAAGAAAATAAGAAATGTTTTATTTAACTTAAGAGCTAGACTATTTGGGGGTACATTTGAAGATTCTGAGCCTTGGAGATAATATAGTAGTATATGCCTATCTAAGAAAGGGCCATATGAAATTAGCACCTGCAGACACATTTTTCTAAGGGGACTGGCTGGTGAAATCTCCAAAAATGTGTTTCTGTGACTCAATTTAAAAGCCACCGAGAAAAGATGCAGGGGAAGGGCACGTAGTTGCTGGTATTAATTTAGTTAGGGGAAGTGTAGCTTTGGTCACATTCCTAGACATTAAACCATTAATCTGTATTCCCCAGTTGTACACAAGGATATGCAACAGAGGCCTTTCTAATCACGCCCCTACTCTCTCCAGGAATGTATCAAGCAGAAGTCTGAACTTCCTGGAGAAGTGATGCTTGAACAGAAAGAAAAGAATTGTCAGGAATTCTGAGGGTTTTGATTTGTGAAGAAAAGGAAGGGTGAGAATAGCAATAGCTTAACTTCGGAAGATTTCGCCCCTTTAGAGCAACCTCCATTTTTAACCAGATTTCCTGAAGAATATAAGATAATGTTATAGGTGTTATCCATTCCTACATATGGCTAGGGAACCAATGCATAGAAGGGGCTGAATATGTCCTTCTCAAAGGAACACAGCGGCTTCTGCAAAGGGAAAGAGGATGTCTAATAATGCCAGAGGGACCTAGAATGCCTCTTGCCAGAATTGAACTTGACTAAGCCCATGTGTTTAAGCTCGGATTCTCTCTCCTAGACAACATGCATCTTCTCAATGAAAGGTTCGTCCTCTAAAGAAATAGCCTAGAGTTTATTTCAAATTTGGAGAGATTTTAAAGGTTTTCAGGATACGATCATGATTGGATGTCATAAAGGCTTATTTCCTATAGGAAAAGCCAAAGGCCTGGCTGACGCGATGCAGTAACTCACTTTCCACTTGCCTGCACTTCCCGTTCCTCATTGGCCACAAATAAGTATCTCAGGAAAAGAGGGCTGTGTGGCTAGCGGATGGTGAGTCATTATGAGGTGGCTGTTCCACCTTCTCACCACACGCATGAACCTTGGAGGATTGGTTGTTGTTTTTTGTTGTTGTTGTTGTTGTTTTTAATCCTTTCTAGTTTTTATATACAAAACCCCACTTTCCAACATCCCCAGGCACTAATTCAAAAAGGATTAGACAGGAAGATTGGCTTCCTCCACACCAACAAAAATTTCTTTGGGAGCACAATCTTTCTCCTGCCCCATCCCTATCTTTCGAAAGACATTCAACTGGAAGGATTGGCTATGAACCCAAGGAATTTGGTCTACCCCCTCAGTGAAAATAACCTCACAGAAGTTATCTCTAAAATGAAGCACAACAAAACAAAAAAACCCCAAAAATGAATGTTCAGAAGAGTTCCCTGCTTCAATGAAATGAAAGATGCTTCCAAAAGGAGAAGTCAGGCTTGTACTTAGAAGCAAAATAGAGTCTGTTTCCAAATGTGATCTACGTAGGTTGGTTGTTGGTTTGAAGAAAGAACTATTGTTTTGGTCATTTGAACCCAAACATTTAAATCTGGGCTTATGTCATAATGGAGTTACAAGAGCAATTGCTCCTTCAAAGCAAAAATGAATTAAATTAAATGGAAAGTCCCATTTGTTTCTTCATAAATGGCTATTTACCTCTCTCGTAAACATCAGCGGTATTATAAATAGAAACTGCCCCCACAGAGGAGCAGGGGTGAGACTTTTGAATCAGACGGGCTGTTTGGATCTCCGCATAGCCTCTTATCAGCTGCATGACGTTGGGTTAGTTACTTAATCCCTCGCAGACGTACTTCCTCATCTGCAAATGAGCTTGCTACTTCCTACCCCATAGACCTACAGTAAGGATTAATGAGATCGGAGGGTGCCTGACCCGTAGGGGGCTCTGATAGATTACAGTGATTCATATTCACATTATTGCTGACATTGTAATTTAATTAAAAAAATTTAAACTTAATGAGGATAAATTTAAAAAGGCTTTTAACAAAACGGACATTCCTTGTTCATCTGTTTCATTTCCTCAGCTAAAGACATAAACAATGAGTCTTGGAACACTACATCAAAAACTAATGATGTATTGTAGGATGATTAGCATAACACAATAAAAAATAATAATAAAAATAAAGATTATACCTCACTGCCAAATAGAGGATTTTTGTGATTGGACAGATTCTCATTTGTGGCAGTAGAAAATGTCAGTGGCGGTTTCTGTAGTTCTAAGTAGACATTAAGGCAGCCCTAGTACAGCACCCACGATTTCTGTTTCTGGCAACTAATTTGTCTGTGGCCTCAGGTTTCTCCACACACTCTCTATGCATGATGGGAGACACCACAGATGCTATCTGTGCCACATTCTTTGGCACTCACTTATATTTAGGTTGTTACCCAATTGCCTCATGTGTGTGATCATGTGTTTCTGGAAAAGTCATAAGCTGCCTAAGAGGCGAGGACTATGAATTGTGTGTGTTTCTCTTGCTTACAATGCTGGCTGGGATTATAGGATCAATGTTTTGTTCCGTTCTTCATTGTGACCAGCATCATTATCGAAACAGCTAATATTTAATAAGCAGGACCAGATCTGTATGGGCAAAGCCCTTCTTCACGATTATTATATTTAAGCCCATAAACACCATCAGTAAACTAGGTGCTATTATGTCTCCCATTTTATAAGTGAGAAAACAGAAGATAAGGGAATCTAGCACATGCCTATCATGGATCAAACTAAACTGAATTTCAGCATTTAAGACACCCCAAAAGGGTGTCTCGTAATGAAATGATTGCAAGAGCAAAGACAATTGTAGGAATCCAAACTTTCTGATTGAACCTCCTTATCAACAAAATATTTTTGAGTATAATCCCACCGTATATGCTAATTTATTATGTTAGCTATAAGGGCTAATACAAGGTATAATAAAAAGATACACAAAATGAAAACTTGTAAGGAACCAAATGACATGCTTGGAATAGTATATTCACAATATTGTCACTGTGCATGAATTGTTCATGAACCTATCTAAGGCCTCCTATGAACCAGATTCTGTCCCTCTTACTTAAGGGCATTGACTGCTTCAACAATGATCTCCTTGTTCTTGCGTTCTATTTCACACCCCTCCTTCCCCTTTGCTGGAACATTCCCTTTAAATAGCAACAGATAACCATGTTGTCAGTTCCTCCATGTTCAAACAAAACCAACGACTATGAAAAACAATAAAATCAAAACATTTCTCTGACCTCTCATCCCCATCCAGGCTCCATTTAATTTTTCTGTTTTCCCTTACACCAAAATTCCCCCGATTTTTCTTTTCTCATCTGGTCTTAAATCCATTCTAATTAAGCTTCTGTCCTCACCACATCACAGCAACTACTTTTGCCAAGAACCCCAATGGCTACCATATTATCAAATCCATCAGTTAATTCCCTGTCCTCACCTCACTTGACCCAGCAGCAGCAATTTGATAGAGCTGATCACATCTCTCTGAAATACTTTCTTCTCTTTGTTTCCAACATCACACTCTTCAAGTTTCCCTTCTGACTCACTGGTCTCCTTTGGTGTTTCTTCCTCATTTCCTGACCTCCACACCCTGCAGTGTTCCAGTGCTCCTCTCTATCTGTACTCATCCCCTTGACAATCTAGCACAGCCTCACGCCTTAAAGTGTCTCAGAGAAGCTAAAGATTCCAAAATGTATATCATCAAAACTCCTTAAATTCCATCCTTGTAGATCCAAAGGCCTACCTGACACTCGCGTCTGCCTGGGTATGTCAGAAGCATGAGTCATAAACTTGATGTGTCCAAAAGTGAGCTCATGATTCTTTCCTCTCAATTTACTCCTCTTAAATCTTGCTCATTTCAGTGATGAACAACTTTACCTTTTCAGTTACCGATGCCCCACATCTTGGACCATCTTCGTCTTCTCATTTTCTCATCCCATATCCACGTCCGGATGGCCAGCACCTTGGTCAGAGGCACCATGCCTTCTTGCCTAGAGGATTTCAGTGATCTTTTGGCTGGTCTCACTGCTTTTGCCCTGTCCTCTCTTTGCTTTATTCCTACCACAGCAGCCAAAGAAATCCCATCAAAGAAAAATGTGCAATATCTTTAAGTTCAAGCAGTCCCCTAAGCCCTTTTCCGCAAGGAAACTAATGAACTTTACACAGTACAAAAAATTTTTTTTGTGGTTATGCCTTATTTTACTACTAAGTATTTTAAAGTCTTTAGCATTTAAGTACCAATATTTATAGAATTAAGCACACTGGTGGCTTCTTGTAGCAAGTGAACTGTGATATGTCGCAACAGTTTGAAGCTAGCCTCCTCATGTTACCTCAGTTACTGTAAACGGTGTGATTGTCTGGATATTAGATGAGGCGGCTTTACCAGTCTGCATTGTGAATACTTCTATAGTTTAACGTTATTAAAAATAAAGATAAACTTAACTAGAGATTCTATTATTTTCTTTTCACATGCTGATGGATCATGGTGTAGGGACTGGGGTGTGGAGACTACTGTTGATAGATAATTCCTATGGCCCACGGGGAGGAGAGTCTGAGATCAAATAGTTGTCCTGTTAGGTGGATGGGATGAGACCTTCACTTTGGCCGAGAACACCCAAAAGGGCTGTTGGGTGATGAAAGGGGAAGACGGAGCCAGTGATCTGCAAAGGAGAGCTGAAACAGGCAAGGCAAAGTGGAGGGCAGGATTTTGTAATATGGCGAGGGAAAAGAAGTTTGCTTCAGGATCTGAAGCCTCTACCAAATAACCCCATCAAGAAGGTTGTGCCATGGCCACCCTCCTGACTGGCTCTTCTTTTTCTTCCCCTACAGACTGCCAGTGAACCCTGCATAGCTAAGTTCGGTAAGTAACCTGTCTTGCACGCCTCCTTTTTACTTTTCGTAGTATTTGTTCCAAGAAGGAAGCCCATCTTTCCTCACTTTTCAACTACTATTTATAACTGCTTATCACGTCCGAGCAGTTTCTAGGAGCTGAGACTTGAGAAGTAAACCAGACAGACAAGTTCATGCCTCGATGAAGCTTGCATTCACTGTCACACATCTGGGCAGGAATGCACATCACTATTCCAGAGCCAGACACCTGAAACCCCGGAATCCACCTTTAATTTTGTGTCTTCAATAAGCACATGTTTCAAATTTCTACCACCTTTCCCTCTGACGAACTCAAAGTTCTCACAGTTCACATGTTGCTGGTACCCAGTAGAGTGTGTGTAGGGTGACATTTTTGTTTCCAAATACATAGAAAAGGAATGAACACCAGGGAAGTGGCCACTTTGTTTGTGCCTGTCCTCTCCGCTCCTGAGCCCCTTTCCCTTAGAGTGATGACCCGGTATTCACTAAGAACACACGTTACAGTTTATAGGTACACTGAGAATGCCTTAGAATCCATAAAAAATAAATGCATTTGAATTGTTTACATATTTCAGGACACCCCCCCCCCACACACACACATTTCAGCCAAGAGCAGAACATTTCTAAAGTTAACAGCAATCCCTCTTTTCCCATAAAGTTCTAAATGCCGGGCTTCCCTGGCTTGTGGGAATTACGGAATCTCTTTTTAGTACTTGTCTCTGCCTTTGTAATTTGTTTTTGTTTTTCTAGTAAATGGAGTAAAAATAATATGTTTGAAATTTCTTCTCGAGGTGATAAAATGTTGAGAAACTCAAGTGCTGCTAAGTGGCCTCAAGTCTTTAAGTGGCTCCTACTGTAGAATGAGAGAACCAGTGACACTTTTTCCTGGTGACTTGCCTTTTGTCTGTTAAATATTACGTGTAAAGCAGAAAGAAATTCTGGGCTTTGAGCTCATTGAAGGTACAGAGAGACTTTACTACTTGCTCTAGTGATCCCTCCTTCATTATCCTTCAGAATCTACCCTCAGAGTCTTATAATCAATCAGTTATATATAAATAACAATTTAAGTCAATGTGTGATCTCTTGTGCATTGCTTTCTTGTCGAGGTTTCTTTCTAATTATGAAATAAAAGCTTTTCCCTCATAAAAAAATTACAGAGAATTAGATAACAGGCCAAATAAGTATTTTTGAATGATCAAGATACTCCCTGGGGCTCTGAAATACATTACTATGCAAAAACAATACACACTAGAAAAATATGTAAATTCCCCATATCCCTATAAAAATAAGTGACAAAGTCTTGACTCTTTCTCCATCCCTTGACAGTTTTAAACTAGGGATATTTTATATTTAAACACTTAAAAATTTAAATTTTTGTATTTAAAAATTCAAATAATTTCCATTTATAAACTTGTGAATTGGGGCGCCTGGGTGGCTCAGTGGGTTAAAGCCTCTGCCTTCAGCTCAGGTCATGATCCCAGGGTCCTGGGATTGAGCCCCGCATGGGGCTCTCTGCCCAGCAGGGAGCCTGCTTCCTCCTCTCTCTCTGCCTGCCTCTCTGCCTACTTAGGATCTCTGTCTGTCAAATAAATAAATAAAATCTTTTAAAAAATAAATAAATAAACAAACTTGTGAATTTACCATGATATCCCAAGCAGATCTTGGGATCCAAAGCCATAATTTAGACATAATACATCTAATTCAGGAGCATGGATGTATTATTCAATCAAGAAATATTTATTGAGCAAACAGTAGGTTTGGGGAACTTTTAGGTGCTGAAGATATAGCAGTGAGCAAAACAGAGAAGCACGTGTGCTCAAAGACATTATATTCAAGTGGGTATAATACAAACAATAAAGAAATGAGCCACTTAATTTATAATGATAATGACACACCTTTTGTGAAGAAAACTAAAGCAGGATAAAGGGAGAGATGGCAGGAGAGCACTATTTTCTGTAGACTGATGAGGAAGGTCTCATTGATAAAATGATACACAATAAATAGTATTTACATAGAAAAGCATGAATATGCGTCCTGTCGAGTTTGGTCATCACAGTCCTGGTGTGTGAGTCCTCTTAGTTTCTTTTACAAATACTGATTGACAACAGATGGAGTGACCCCTAAAATTCAACCCATTTTTCTCCTCCAAATCCATTTCTTTAGAGCTCTAAAACAAGGACTAGATACTTAAAATATTAAAATTGTGGTTGGAGAAAACTAATACAGACTAGGGAGAGAAACAACCTGTAAGTGGGAAAGAACTATCATCAGGAAGGGGATGAAATGAGTAACCACGCTTTCCTTTCTTTTCTCCTCTGTAAATGTCTTACAGGACCATCCCCTTTAAAATGGCAAATGACATGTCCTAAGCTTCCTTGTGTGAATAAGACAGCGAATGAGAAACTGGAAATACTTCAGAATGGCTTGTATCTCATTTATGGCCAAGTGACTCCCAACACAACCTACAAGGAACCAGCTCCTTTTGCGGTGCGGCTACGTAAAAACGAAGACATCATACAAGCTCTAACAAACAACTCTAAAATTCAAAATGTAGGAGGGACTTACGAATTGCGTGCTGGGGATATTCTAGAACTAATATACAACTCTGACCATCAGGTACTAAAAAACCACACATACTGGGGGATCGTGCTGCTGGCAAATCCGCAGTATAACCCCTAGAGACGCCTTTTGGCCTCCGCGCCATCTTTCCCACGTGGAGAGATGCTGGTGATTGCGTTGGAGGAGGCAGACTTTCCACACCCGCAGCTTGTCTGAGCATACAAATCAACACACATAGAACCTCTCTGCATGTGAGTTTTCATCTCTCAAGCTTATCCAAAAAAGACTCAGAGGACAGGCCAGAGACATTTGTTTACCTTCGACCTTGGGTCAGCAAAGATGCTTTATCAATCCGTGAGAAATGACTGCGGGTCGCTCGAGGACAGAAGGTTCTCAAAGAGTCTGTGTCTAATTCTTAAATCCTTGGATGGGAAAAATGTTTTATTGCCCTGGGAGCCTTACCTGGTGTGCAAAAAAAGATCCCAGGGCAGTGGCCTGGCCTTGTTCTCATATTCTTGGGCTGTTTCACTTTATTCTTCCCATACTCCTGTCTTTCGAGGCCCTCCTAATAAAAGTAACCAGACTGGGAGGGTGGCCACAGATATGCCAACAACACCCCACTTTAGATGTGATGATGTTAAGAAGACAGAGAATACTCTAGAGATTTATTGGGGCGCAGCCACAGCGGGCATAGAATGGAGTGCACTTTACTTGGGAATTTCCCTTGATTTCATCATGTTTGTTATGTAGAAGGCTTTATAAAACAAGCTGGTCAAAGCCTCCTTCTGAACCTTGACACAGGGCTCATGAGAAGGTGTTGATGTGTCTACATGTCAGTAGTAAAGAAAGAGTAATCATTAGTAATCCTAAAATTAAACCCTAGAAATTTGTATCATCAGTAATGTATTATGTCATGTAATAATTTCGTATTTTTAGCTGGCTCACCACAGTTGGCAAAGTGCTTTCATGTATCACAGGGCGACTCTATGAAGCAAATGAGGCAGGTGTTTTTGGCACAATTTTAACAGTGAAAATATGAATGCATCTGGAACATAAGTAACTTGCCTCAACCCATAGAAGTAGTGATTGATAGGGCCATGGTCTTCCCCAATGTGTCATAATATCTCAGCTTTAGGGTTAGTATTTCAGCTACGAAGTTAAGTCTAAAGAGCTTAGCAGATTATCAGCCGCACTCCCTTTCAGCTCAAGGTGGGTAGAATAAAGCTACAACGAACTTTCCTTTCTTAGCAAACTATTTTTCATTTCCCTGTTTGAAGCAGGGCACATGAGGTTGTTGCTCAGCGCTTACTCCAACCAAATCCCCGTCCTCACTTTAAAGAGCTGATCTTGGTCAAACATGTTAACTTCCAAAAATAATGACTAACCTTCAATTCAATGATAGCTTGCTAAAGATTTTAGACTCTGTTAAATCAATTAGCTGTCTGTGGATTCTTGTTGAAAGCTATGTAATATGATGACGTGATAGCCCATTTAAAATATTTATGGATATCTGTAAAAAACTATATTATGTTAATTAATAGTGTTACATATAAAGTTAATTTAAAAATATTTGTATTGTATAGTACAGAAATCGCTGGGGAGTAGAGCAAGCCTAAGGCCAAGATGTTTTTTAGTCTTTTTAAATAAAACATCTGCTGAGTGGTTGTATTGGGCAAAGACCTAGACACCTTGCTTCTCTTGCATTTGCATATCTTCTCAGGAAAGTAAAGTTATATCACATATTTATAAAAACTTGTTATTGATTGTTGTTGATTTATAAACAACAGTGTGTTGCAGTGCTGGAGGGAGCAAGCACTAAGCTCGTGACGGCTGATTGTTAAGTTTTCCAAAATTTTGCAATCTGGTTATTAATTACAGCCATTCTTGAAATTGGCCACAGTGGGACTATTTAAACCATGGGAATTGGTGACACTGCAAATTAGGGATTTTCCTTTGGGACAGCCTGTTCACCAGCACACCACTGTTTGTAAAACTCTCCTTCTTAATGACTCCTCTCTGTTCCTGCCTCGTTCCTGGGAAAATCGAGGCAGGCAAGGGAGAGAGTAAAACTGTCATACTCCCAGCAAGAGTCCCACCTGGTAGTGATTTCTCAGGGCAAGAGTGATCTCAGCACCTGCAGCCAGAGAGAGGGCTACTGACAGGTGACCTTGAAGTTTCCTGGTGGTGTCATTTCTGCCATTGTTTTCATGTATACTGTTTCCTTTTTCCTTCAAATACTTGAAGGTAATAAATGACAATAAAAAAATAAATAAATAAAATAATAATAAATAATGCATTTATTATACAAAGATTATACATTTGTATAATACATACATACAAAAATTATACATTTTTGTATAATAAATGTATATCGGTAAGTGGACTGTAGCTGACTTATCTGTGGGTTTATCAGTGTAGCGTCTGTGATGTTGAGAACGAACAGGGGCTTCAGAGAAAACCTTGACCGCGTGAACACACTTGCTCGGCTAGCATTAGGCAAAAGCGAGAGCTGGATGCAATTAGTTTTTGATTACGGGTGTCCCAGTCTCTTTTTTTTTTTTTCTTTTAAGATTTTATTTATTTATTTGACAGAGAGAGAGACCACAAGTAGGCAGAGGCAGGTAGAGATGGGGGGGAAGCAGGCTCCTCCCCGAGCAGAGAGCCTGATGCGGGGCTCGATCCCAGACCCTGGGATCATGACCTGAGCCGAAGACAGAGACTTTAACCACTGAGCCACCCAAGCACCCCTGTCCCAATTTCTGATGAGTTTGTCCGACAGTCTCACATTCTGTCTTCCACCCACCCCTCAACTCCACCTCAGCCATTCTCACAACAAAGCCATCACCAATACTTCTTACACTAACTTTTTTTTTTTAAACCTTCCATTTTGCTCATCAAAACTTACATAGAGTGTGGAATTTCACTGTGGGTGAAGTCTCTACTTCTGAAGATGGCAGTTCATTGAAAAGTAATACAGGTTTGAACTCCTTAAATGAAGCCTGTCTGTTCATCTTGGAGATGAAATTCCTGTCTTTTTGCATTTGATCTCAAAGAAGCAATTTCATTGGTGGGGATGAGAGGACATTTTAAAAATTTTTTATGTGAGAAGAAGCAGCAAAAACCTGATTAAGTATGGGTGAGGAGTCTAGTCAACTACCTTCAGGTCGACGTTTAAAGGAAACCTTGGTACATACAATTTTCTTGATCTGATAGGATGCATCTCTATTTTGGCGGTCACTAGCAACCCTGGCAAAGTCATTCTATGGATCATGACTCTTGTGAGTCCCACATCTATCCACAAGAAACCTGTGTACATGCTTTGCACCTACAAACTCAGAGAGTAGGACTGTAGCAAGATTCTCCCATTTTTACTACCAAGGAGCTGGCCTTCCTCTTCCCAAGAGATTTGCTGGGTGGGGTCAAACTCAAGCTCACTATCAACTTTTGCTTTCTTCAGTGGGACTCAGGCACTCGTTCTCCGTATCTCCCAATTGCAAGAACTATACTTCAAAGTTCTTTTAGGGGTTCCCTTGAAGTCCTCCCATCAGGCTTACTATTATTAGTAACTTTCATTGCTCCTCATTCCTTCTGTAAATGGAGTGGGTGGAACTCAGCACGGCCACAGTCTTTTCTTTACAGACGTTATCACAAACTCTCCTCCTTATTACTCTGCTCTCACTTTTTTTTTTAATATTTTATTTATTTATTTGATAGACAGAGATCACAAGTAGGCAGAGGCAGGCAGAGAGAGGGGGAAGCAGGGTTCCCGATGAGCAGAGAGTCCAATGCGGGGCTCAATCCCAGAACCGTGGGATCTTGACCCAAGCCAAAGGCAGAGGCTTTAACCCACTGAGCCACCCAGGCGCCCCTCTGCCCTCACTTTATGTCCTTGATCCAGCTAATGCATCAAAGAGTATCAGAGGAAAGGGGCTTACCTTCTTTCCTTTTGTAAATTCTGCATATTGGTGGGGGCAACTGCCTTACTCTCACTTTGATATCAGGTAGAATCCCACTTTAACATCCCGGTATACTCTTAGATGTCAAAAAGGGATCAGAGAGACCCATGATAATATGCAGAAATACAAAGCACTCCAAACTCTCATCACAGAGAAACAAAATATAAAAAGGCGGAGGGAGAGGGAAATTATAGTTCAGAAAAGTTAGGCTTAACAACAGTGTTACAAATGAATATAAAAGATTGCTTTTAATTTCTTGAGAATCTACGAAAATTAGAAAGCATGATGGGAATAGAGTTGTTTCGTCCAAAAAATTTGTTTTAACACACACTGTTTTATTAGGAAAAATAAACTTTCCCCTGGTCCTGAGCTTTAAGCACTCTCTCTCTAGGTTCACAAGGAATGCTCTAGATAGTAAAATGCAGACTTTCCATTTATTTTATTCGAATGTACTAGATTCTGTTAGCAGTTAACTAGTTTAAGGAATTCCAAGCAGCTTATATGAGCGACCACTCAAAGACACAAGCCAGTATTGATGAATTCCATTATGCCATTTGGGAAAGCAGACTGGAGGGTTTTTTAGGACCTGCTTCAAAGAACTCAGGAAACTTTTAGGAATAGGAACATGAAAATTCAATGAACAGAATCATTAGATTAAACCACCTCTCTCTTTGCTTCAATTGCATAATCAGAGTGGGAATCTCTGATTTTTGTGTTCAGAGGCATTGTTTCCAGACAGCTTTCTACAGGGGTAGCATGTTGCTTACTCTGGGCTGCAAACATATAGAGTCCGATGGACTGGGGTGAACTAGTGAGTTTCGGTTTTGCAGAATGGAAGACACAGAGACTTTTAACCTTTCCTCCATGCTTATGGGTTGTATCTCTTAACCAATGGGCTAATCTCTAAAAGGAATCCAATGTCCAAGAATCCAGAGTCTGACACAGTACCTAGCTCATAGTCCTTTTCTCTTTTGGGTGAACAAATAAATCATAAATTTACTTTGGCATTGGTAAGAACTCAGCATTATCATATGTACTCTGGATAACAGTGTCCAGTGGGGAAAGCCTTCAGTCTCCCTGTTCTTACTGTCCCTCATCCCAACACCTACTGCTCTCAACTACTCTCCTTCCCCATCAAAACCTGTTCTGAGGAACACTGTTAATATAAGTAAGATAAAGAACCTTATAAATTCACTTGCATTAAGGGAAAATAGCCAATAAGCTACCTTTTCTTGAATCACTAAAACAGGACAAAATCCTATTTGTTTTAAGCTCTGCTGGGCAGACATACTTGGAAGCAACAACCTTTATAATACCCTAGGGCAAAGCAATTTATTCAATTTATTCAATGATCAATGGTAGAGGTTTTCAAAGTGAAGTTTATGGACTGTATACCTCAGACTCGCTGGGGATGCTTGGAAAACAAAAACAAAAACAAAAAACAAGAGATTCCTGGGCCTCATTCAAGTCCACCGAATAAATGTTTCTAGGAGTGAGGACTCGGGATCAAATGGATTTTCCAACATGGACTTCTGCACACCACAGTTTATGAGCTGCTATTTTATGGCATATAATGAATCTCAGCTGAATATTTCTCCAAGTATTTAAAAAGATTCAAAGCTGCTAAACAAACAAACAGACAAGTAAATAAATACGCAAAATGAAACGAACAACAATCTAAAACCAACACAGGTGCTGCCCATGAGACTTACTATAAACCCGTCTCTCATCACAAAAGCAGTGGCCGTCTATCCTCTGAGTCTGAAAAGAAAGGTCAGGCTCTTCGCTTTTCATAACCTAATGGCAGCTCCGACACTTGAACGTTGGTGACCGAAGGCATCTGAGCTTTGCCACAGTCAATACCACATTATCTGCCACAGTCAATACCACATTATCGGCCTGCGTGCTGTCAGCTCTCAAATACTCCTCTTTCGCCCAAGTTGCTCTGCTTTACGTCAGACGTGTAAATGCACCTGTGGAATCAGCAACTTCATGTTGGAAATAGAACAGAGATCTCAAAACCGCCATCTCTGAAATGTTTTCCCAAACTGGCGTTTCTTGAAGCCCCTCCTCATTTCAGTTGCATAGAGAAAAACCTCTGTGGACCCTCTCTTTCATACATTTAATCTGTTAGGAAATCATGTCATCCTTACCTTCAAAGAGAATCTGACCTCTTTTTCTGCTAAGTCTCTTGTCTGTGCCACTAGGGTTATTTCAATAGCATCATAACTTCTACCTTTGTAGTCAAACTTGTTTTCAAATCCCAGTTTTGCCATTCACTACTTATTTGGATCTTGGACAAACTGCTCGCCCTCTTGGAGACCTTTCTTATTTATTTTGTTTCTTTCCTCTTGCTTGTCCAATGTCTGACATGTAGTTGGAGCTTAATAAACATTTGTTGAATCAAATAATAAGTTAGTTGGTTTAGAGAGGAGAAGGGAGCTGAGGGAAACTGGAAGGGGAGGTGAACCATGAGAGACTACGGACTCTGAAAAACAATCTGAGGGTTTTGAAGGGGCGGGGGGTAGGAGGTTGGGGGAACCAGGTGGTGGGTATTGGAGAGGGCACGGATTGCATGGAGCACTGGGTGTGGTACAAAAACAATGAATGCTGTTACACTGAAAATAAAGTAAAAAAATTAAAAAAAATAAGTTAGTTGGAATTTAAACCTATTTTAAATTTATATAAAATTCTTGAGAACATAGTAGACATTAAAATGATGGCTGCCACTGATTTTTATTGCAGATTTGGATCTATTCCTAAGTTACTGACCTTTGTCATTTCTCAAGTTGAGACATTTAACATCTCTTTTATTCTTTCTCCTCCCCAAGGTAAGGTAAGTTCCATTTTATATTTCTAATATGGTATGAGCAGTACCTAAAATTGTGCTTGGAACATTAAAAGAGCTTAAGATATACTGACATGAATAAGCGAAGAAGATGGAACTCTGGTTCTTGGTTACACTGACCAGCAAGTTACACGATACATATGCTGTCAACAACCTCTCAAAATGGTATGCTCACGTCTATTCCTCTAGGTTTTTTAGACCTCTAAGTAATGCACTGAAACTTCTAAGTACGCACATAACAAGTGCCCAGTCAGAGTTGGCTGCTATCACCACTGCCCACACCACCGCCGTCATCATGATAGTCCTCAGTTCATTATCTTTGTTTCCCTAGAAAGCAGTGTTCTGGAACACAGTACTTTGCTCCACCACAGTAATGTCCTCACCAAATTTTAGGTTAAGCTTCTACCTTGGCTTTTTTGGGAAATTTATATTAGAAAGATCCATGGGTATCTTCTAAAAAAAATGGTTCTTACAACAGTGTTATTATGGTACTGATCATTCTTTAAAGCAAACATATTCAGGAAAATCGATTTCTCATGAACTTCACAGCATAGCTCCAGGGGTAATTTTTCCTCACATATTTTTATAGAGCAATTAAAGGGCTCAGCAACATGTGAGATTTTAGAATGTATACATATTTCCTCTGCAAGAGCATTGACAATCTTTGGATTTGTTACTACTTACTCCAAGTGAATATTTTCATAAACATGAACTATAGTTTCTGAGCACAGATACTGACATATGCTGCCTTACTTAATGCGCTGCCTTTTCAACAAGGCTGTTCAGGGAGGTTATTTCAGAATGGTGAAGTTACCATGTCTAATGTCCAGTCTTCACATTTATAGGTACAGAAATGGAATTTTATCCAAGTCTTAGAGTTTATAAATATCTCAGGGACCATATAACCAAATTCACAAGAGCATGAGATAAAAACGAAGGTGGAGGTTTGTTAGTCAGCCCGTCCCTCCCTGAGGAAGCACTGAGTGGGAATTCTAATTACAACCAGGAGGTTATTGGCAGGCATAATCTGCAGACCAGAGTGGTTAGGTAGAAGGCCCAAATGAAAAAACGGCCAAAGATACTGAAACACCTTTTATTCATTGAACAAATACTTCCTGGGGCCAATTACATCCCACATATTATGCTAAGTCCCAGAGGGAATACAGAAATCAAAAGATATATTGCCTGTCCTCAAGAAGTTCAGAACTTAGCAGAGAAAGATATGTATACAAATGGTCAGAGGACTGTATATATAATCACTCTAATGGCAGTAAATGAGCTACAATAGAGATGAGGACTTAAATAAGGACAATGGCATTAGCCATGGGGATAGGGAAGAGACAGAGAAAAATTTAGGTCATAGAATCATCAGACTTTAGTTATTGTGGTAGATACTACTGGAGTTTCTGTCAAATTCATAGTGGTTTCCTTACCAGACTTTCCTATCTACAGGGCAGATTTCAGCAGCCTTGTTTTTAAAAGTAACCCTATTCTCTTAGCTGAGCTTGACCTGTCCAGAATTAACTACCTAGGACCAACTGGACAAGATAAAAACGTGGAGCTATTGGGTAGCCTATATTCCCTCTGGTTTTCTCTGAGAAACAGAGAAATTTGATCTAGCTGAGACAAAAGAATAAAAGGAGTATGCAGAGAGAAGTAGCAGTGAAAGATGGAAAGAAACTCCACTTAACTATTAACTTATATGGCCCAGCTACGTGCTTGTCCTTGGATCCTAGGAGAATCACTGTACCTTTGTAAAACATTCCTCCTTTTCCCTCAACTGGGTGAAGTTGGTTTCTATTAACTGAAATCAGAGTCTTGACTAGTAGAGTGATAGATTCAAAGTGAGGGATGGAGAAGAGGGAAGGACCTTCTTGGTGATACTGAGAGGATGGTGTTTTCATAGTAAGGGACAGGAAAGAGAATCTAGAAAAAGTTTGGGATGGAGGAGATAATGAATTCAGATATATAAGTGTATGGTCTGAGATGCTGTAGACTACCTAAGTGGTCATGACTCACAGGCAGTTAGAACTCAGAAGAAGTCTCATGGGAAGGGATGAATAAATAAAAGTCAACAGCCTTTAGGGTAAGGTCACTGTTGTGAATTATATCACAACAGCAAGAGTTTAGAATGAAAAGGGAGCCAGTGAATGAGGGCTGGGAGCACCAGTATTTGAGGATGGGTAGCCAGGGACAAATGAGGTCTACTGGTGGAATGGATCCAAAGAAACGGGCCATGAGTGATTAAGAGCAGGGAGTGCTCAACAATGTTGGAAGCTCCAAAAAGTCAGACACTATGAGGATTGAAAATTTCCCATTGGATTTTGCTGGTAGATAATTTTTGGTGACATCAGCAAGATCATTTTCAGTGGCATAAGGTGGGGGGGGGGAATGTGGATTTCCAGGAATGAGGAACAAATGAGAAGCACAGTTGCCAGATGTAGAGTAAATGGAAGGCGAGTCAATAAGCTACACTAGTCTGTAAAAACTTGATTGTGAAAAGAATTGTGGAATGGTAGAGAGTAAGTAATCCCCAGGAGAATGGAGCGAAAGAGGCATCTACGGGGCAAAAAGACCTGGTATTAATGTTGGCTGATCAGGGTACCCTCTTCTGGAAAAATCCAGAAGATTTCCTTTCTCAGGAAATTTCCTTTCTCGTCCTCCCCCTTCCCCTCCCCCCATGCTGCAGCTGCTGACACAATACTCACTCCTGTTCTAGAGCCTATAAACCACCTTTCTCCCGGAGCTACTGTAAGTGGGTTCTTTCCCTTCGATGGGATGAGGCCCATCAACTCTAAGATGTCCTTTCAAAAATATTTGAAAACATCTGTTATCTTCTGGCTATATCATCTCAGGAGAGGCAATCAAATGCAGTGGTCAGGGGATGCATTTAGGGTTAGAACAGGCCTCAATTTAAATCCTGACTCTGCCCATTACACTCTATGTGAGCTTGAACAATGTGTGTAGCTTCTCCAGAGGGAGGTGTTTTCATCAGTAAATTAAGGAAGCTTATTTATACTGCATGGTACAGTTTCAGTTCCTGGCAACAGAAAGCTCAATATATGCCAATGAGTTTTGTGTTATTACCAGCTTACAACTTACCAGTCTTGCCTTTCCCTAAATTTGTTTCCTTTTCTTTCCATGAGCAACCTCTTCACACTTTACATATTAGCATACCGATATTTGCATCGTGCTTGGAATGATGACCATTAAAAAGCTTAAATCTCTGTAACGTATTCTTATTAGTTGCCTTTTCTAGAACTTTTCTAGAAACAGTTAAATGGAGGCTATACTTTATCGAAATGCAGTATATGTTACATAAATAATGGTGACTCAATTTTATATCAAGAAAATATCTTAATTACTCATTCATTCATTTTACTCAACAAATACGTATCATGGTTCTCCCAGATACAGAGGGTAGTTAGGTGCTACGGATAATGTGAATATTTATAAGGAATTGAGATTTAAGAGGATAGATCTAGTAAGAGAATCAGATGAATTCAAATCACAAAGGTATCTTATACAAAGATACAGATTGTCCTTGACTTACGATGGGGTCACATCTTAATAAATCCATTATAAGTTGAAAATACAAGTTGAGAATTCATTTCACATACTTAATCTTCCAAACATCACAGCTTCATCTAACCTACGTTAAACATGCTCAGAATGTTACTGAATTCAGATCAAATCTGTTCCCCGCAAAACAGCCCTCCAAGTCCAGAGATAAGGTATTGGGACAGAGAAAGTGACTTCATTCAAGAAATTTCAGCTAACCAAAGCGATGTCAGACTAATGTCCTCAAAAAACCATTTTCCCAGCTCAGTTCAGGCAGGGAATTTTAAAAGGGTGAGAGAAGTGGATGGGGGGAGGAACCAGCTACAGCTGCTACTAGGGCTTAAACAATCAACCAGGTGATTGTTTTCAGTTAACATGGGCCAGATTCTTCAAGTTCCCAGAGAAACTTTAAACAGAATTGATTGCTATAAACTTACTGTGTGCTTAGAGGTTGACATGCAGGAATGTGCTGATTATAATTTAGACTTGCTGCAAATCCACGCCCCATCAATCATGTTCTTCATAACCTTACAAAACTAAAGGGAAAAGGACGTCGTCCAGAGTCTAACTAGTTCCTGATGAACTGGGACATCAGAGGGAGGTCACGGAGGGAAACAAACAGACTTGTTCTAGAAAATCATTTGTAACCTTGCTAGGTGAGGACTTAAAAGCAGCGAATAGTCTCTTATCAGTTTCATCCTACTTAGAGCACCTCTTAGCTATGCAAATCATAATCACCTGGATGAACATACATATATGCCCATTTTAGTAGTAAAATAAATAGCATAAAAAGCTGAAGTAAGTTTGTGGAATCTATGTTCCACTGACTCACATGTCCACGAGGAAGCTTCAGGTTGTTTCTGATTCCTCAAATGGGCCTGTTTTCACCCATCTGTGATGTATCCAAGATTTCACGGCAGCCAACGTGTAAGAGATGATTAGAGAGTCACTAATAGGTCATGTGGTCCCATCCACTTTTCAGCAAGTTGGCCCTGTTCCCTGCAGGTTCTGAGTAGCACCTGGTCACCAGAGATGAAGGGGGTATGGTACTTCATCAGGTCACTGGGTCTAGGGGAAACAAACACATGCACACTATTTAATTATCAACTTAAATTTTAAACATATCGTATAACATTTAATTCATGATTGATTTGAGGACAGGGAGGTCAAAGCTAGCCTGGAGAGGCCTCCCATGCACAATTTCAAAAGGGCTTAATTTCAACCTGCTCTGGGGAGCTGCCCTTATCTTGAGAAGTACAAAAGCAATGTTTTATCCCAAGTTAAGCTAGGCTCTTCACAAGTTTTAGCTATAGTTTTCTTCAAGGTGTGATTCATTTTTCCAATCTTTCCTATAGATTGAGGCCTTCAAGAGGAATGTAGTCTCTGTATTATTAAGTCCCCATTCTTCAGCCTGTCTCTTGCAGTATACTTGCGATAACTGCAGAGATCTCTATGAGGAATCAAAGTACCCTAAAAAAGTTTCTTTACCAGCCCATTTTGCCACAATGTCTGCTAGCTGAATTTCCTTTAATTACATGGTTTCCCCTCTTTGAGGTCCCTGGTGTTTGCCACCTTAGATGTCTGTTGTATAGCCTTCAGTAGAGCTAAGATTTCCACAGAGTGCTTAATATACTTAATTTAGATGTCAGCAGTCCCTGGTCCTTCCAAATGGCACTATGAACATGCACCATGAAAAAGATATCCTGAGAGTCAGTGTATACATTTACCTTCTTACCAGCAGACAAAGGGAGGAGCCCTCATTAGGAAAATGATCTCAGCATTCCAAGCCGAGCTTCCCGGGGGGCAGTTTCTGGGCCTCAGTTATCTCCAACAGTCCCCACAGTATATCCAGCTGCCCTCATTCTGTAAAGCTCCTTTCATCCATAAAGAGCTTCCAATCTAGGTGTTCTAAAGCCTGGCCTACGAGGTCTGGCCTGCTAGAATGTGCTAAGTTCACAATGTCTAAACGATCATATTCAAGATGATCACTGGGGTCAGGAAGCAGAGATGCTGGGTTTAAAACAGAAGTAGCCTGCAATTTCACATTGAGGTTATCAAGCAGAATCGCTGGATATTTCCCCATTCTGCCAACCGCAAGAAAAAGCCACCCTTCTCTTCCAACAGAGCAGCACTTGTGGAGGTACGAAGACCTTATAGGTTGGCCAGTGTAAACTTTTCAGCATCCTGTAAACATCACAAGCTACAGCGACTGCTTAGAGGCAGGGTGGCCATCCTTTGATTATCTGTTCCAACTGTTTTGAAAAATAGGCTACAAGTTGGGGAAGATTCCCCCAGCATTTGGGTTAACACTTCTAAGCTAATGCCTCCTCTTTCATGCACATATAATTTAAAAGCTCTCTTTAGATCAAGCAGCCCCAAACAGCGGTTGAGGCAGACTTTTTTTTTTTTTTAAGATTTTTTTTTTAAAGATTTTATTATTTATTTGACAGAGGGAGAGATCATAAGTAGGCAGAGAGAGAGAGAAGAGAAGGAAGCAGGCTCCCTGCCAAACAGAGAACCCCATGCGGGGCTCGATCCCAGGACCCTTAGATCATGACCTGAGCTGAAGGCTGAGGCTTAACCCACTGAGCCACCCAAGAGCCCCCGCAGACTTTCTTTTATAGTATCATATTTTATAGTATCAAAGGTTTCAGGCACTTTTTTGTAAAATTAGATGCTCAGCATTCGATTCTTTTAATATCTCATATAAGGGCTGAGCTATCAGTCCATAATTTGGAATCCAAATAGGGCAGAATCAAACTATGCCTAGGAACCCACATAACGGGTGCCTGGTGGTGGGTGCCTTGAGCAAACCAAGAGTCTTTTTCCTCTCAGGCAATAAGCTTCCTTGCCCTTTTGTTAGGCTGAAGCCCAGGTAAGTTACTTCTTGTTTGCAAATTGGCACCTTGAAGAGGGATACTTTGTATCCACAGTCAGCCAAATGATTTAATAAGAGGATGGCGTTCTTTAAATATCTTTCCCAAGTAGGACTAACTACTAGTAGATCATCCACATTCTGTAAGAGGAATTCCTCTATCAGTGAAAGATCCTCAAGTCTCTGAACAGAAACTCCCCAAAAATGGCAGGGAAATTCTTAAACCTTTGAGATAAAACTGTTCAACTGAGAAAAGCGACCACTTTCCGGAAGGTAGGACACGTGCAGAAGTGAATCCGAGGCAACACCTGGGAAGACAGACAGTGGGGGTGGGGGAGGGGCCTCCGTCAGCCACTTACCAGCAAGCGAGAGAGCAGCGGGGCCAAAATCAGAATGTTTAGAAGTCTGCTCCAGGGAGGGACGTCGCTCCAGTGGCTAAGGGGGGTGGAGTCCGCGCAGGGACAGTGTGGCCTCAGGACCCTCCGGGAGATGGAAAGACTGGGGGTGTCCAAGTGTGGCAGAGCTCCCGGGTATCAGAGCAGGGAAGCTGGGGGCAGAGATGGAGCTGAGGAGTGAGGTCTCAGCTCCAGGTTACCTTAAACCATGATCTGAGTCAGAGTCAGGCCACTGCTCCTCCAGCAGGGACCCCAGAAATGGCAGATCCTGGGAGACAACCCCCTTCCTCTTACGGAAGCAGCGGCACAGGAGCACACTGCAGGAATCTGCTGGGTTTGGAAACTCCAAAGGGCGCTGTGCGCCAGAGACAGAAACACTAGGTCACAGGCCAGGTGAGCACGGAGCGTGGGGGGAGACCAGGGAGACGCGAGGGATTGACGACTATTATCTGAGGGCGCACTGAGGAGTGGGGACCCAAGCTCCCGGCTCCTCCGGGTTGGAGACCGGGCAGCCGCCATCTTCATTCCCGTCGTCCAACGCGGTACGGAAAGCGCTCAGGGAACAAAAGCTCCGAGCGCGAACCGGAGCAGTTTGCCTAGCCCGGCCCCTGGCAAGGGCGCGCCGTTCTGCCCCAGGCAAAGACATTTGAGAATCAAGGTAACGAGCACCTCCTGCAGAAGATCAGCAGGAACATCCAGCCGAGACCACGTTTACCAATTAATAAGAACTGGAAAACTCCAGTGTTAGCGGAATGCAACACATAGAATTCATGGTTTTTTTCCCATGATGCTTCAATCTTTCAAAGTTAAATATTTAAATTTTTATTTTTTCTTATTCTATTTTTTTAATTTTTCCTCTTTCCTATTTTAACTTTTTTAAACTAATCTTTCAATACCTTTTAACAATTTTTTTTAATTTTCATTTTTATAGTCATATTCTATCCATTCTTTATATTTAACTTTATTTTTTGTATACACATAAGTTTTTCTTTCTTTAAAATTTTGGGGTAGAGTTTCTTCTAACAGACTAAAATGTGCCTTAAATCTAGTGTATAGCTTTGTTCTGGTCTCCAGCCTGATCATATTCTCTCCTTCTTTTTTCTTTTTTCAACCAACTTCTTATCAATTTCTTTTTTAGAATCTTTTTTAATTTTCAGTTTTACAGTCTTATTCCATCCCTTTACTGTGTTTACCCTTATTTCCATATATATAGAAGTTTTTCTTTCTTTAAAATTGTGGGAAGCTGTTTATCTTCTAACAGATAAAAATACACCCAAAATCAAGTGTGTGGTTCTGTTTAATTCACCAGCCTTATATTTTTTTCCTTTCTTCTCCCTCCAGTTTTGGGTCTCTTCTAATTTGGCTAGTGTATATTTTTCTGGGGTTGTTATTACCCTTTTAGCATTTTTTTCTCTCATTCATCTGTTCTCTGGACAAAATGACAAGGTGGAAAAACTCACCTAAAAAAAAAAAAAATGACAAGAAGCAGTACTGACTGCTGGAGACCTAATCAATATGAACATTAGTAAGATGTCAGAACCAGAGTTCAGAATAATGATTATACAGATTCCAACTGGGCTTGAAAAAAGCATAGAAGATACTAGAGAATACTTTCTGGAGAAATAAAATCCCTTTCTTGAAAAAATAAGAACTAAAATCTAACCAAGTTGAAATCAAAAAGGCTATTATTGAGGTGCAATAAAAAATGGAGGCTCTTACTGCTAGGATAAATAAGGTAGAAGAGAGAACTAGTGCTAAAGAAGACAAAATGATGGAGAATAAAGAAGCTGAGAAAGAGAGAGATAGACAACTACTGTACTATGAGGAGATAATTTTAGAGGTAAGTGACACCAGAAGATGAAACAATATTAGAATATTTGGGATCCCAGAAGAAGCAGAAAGAGAGAGGGGGGCAGAAGGTATATTATAGCAAATTATATCAGAGAACTTTCCTAATTTGGGGAAGGAAACAGGCATCAAAATCCAGGAGGCACAAAGGACCCCCCTCAAAATAAATAAAAATAGGTCCACACCCTATCATCTAATAGTAAAGCTTACAAGTCTCAGAGACAGAGAGAAAAAATCCTGAAAGTGGCTTGGGGCAAGAGGTTTGTAATCTAGAATGGTAGAAATATAGATTGGCAAGATACCTATCCACAGAGACCTAGCAAGAACTGGCATGATATATTCAGAGCACTAAATGAGAAAAATATGCAGCAAATAATACTATGTCCAGCTAGGCTGTCATTGGAAATAGAAGGAGAGATTAAAAAGCTTCCAGGGCAAACAAAAACTAAAAGAATTTGCAAACACCAAACCAGCCCTATAGGAAATATTGAAAGGGGTCCTCTAAGCAAAGAGAGAGCCTTAAGGTAACAGACCAGAAAGGAACAGAGACAATATACAGTAATAGTCACCTTACAGGCAACACAATGGCACTAAATTCATATCTTTCAATAGTTACCCTGAATGTAAATGGACTAAATGCCCCAGTTTAAAGACATAGGGTACCAGAATGGATAAAACAAAACAAAACAAAACAGGACCAATTGATATGCTGTCTGCAAGAAACTTGTTTTAGACCCAAAGGCACCTCCAGATTTAAAGTTACGGGGTGGAAAACAATTCACTAGTTCATGCTAATGAACACCCAAAGAAAGCTGGGGTGGCAATCCTTATACCAAACAAATTCAATTTTAAGTCAAAGATTATAAAGAGAGATAGATTTTGGTAGGGGAGACCCAAAAGACACTCCAAAACTGCTAGAACTCACACAAGAATGCAGTAAAGTGTCAGGATATGAAATCAATGCACAGAAATCAGTTGCATTTCTATATACACCAAAAAGACAGAAGGAAGAAAAACTAAGGAATTGATCCCATTTGCAATTGCACCCCAAACTATAAGATACCTAGGAATAAATCTAACCAAAGAGGCAAAGAATCTGTACTCAGAAAACTTTTGAGTACACATGAAAAAAATAGAAGCGGACACAAAAACTGGAAAAACATTCCATGCTCATGGATTGGAAGAACAAATATTTTGAAAATGTTTATGCTACCTAGAGCAATCTACACATTTAATGCAATCCCTACCAACATACCTTCACCTCTTTTCAAAGAAATGGAACGAATAATCCTAAAATTTATATGGAACCAGAAAAGAACCCAAATAACCAAAGGAATGTTGAAAAAGAAAACCAAAGTTGGTGGCATCACAATTTCAGATTTCAAGCTCTATAACAAAGTCAGAATCATCAAGATAGTATGGTACTGGCACGAAAACAGACACATAGATCAATGGAACAGAATAGAGAGCCCAGAAATAGACCCTCAACTCCACGGCCAACTAACATTCAACAAAGTAGGAAAGAATGTCCAATGGAAAAGTCTCTTCAACAAATGGTGTTGGGAAAATTGGACAGCCACATGCAGAAGAATGAAACCAAACCATTTCCTTACTCCATACACAAAAATAGACTCAAAATGGATGAATGACCACAATGTGAGACAGGAATCCATCAAAATCCTTGAGGAGAACACAGTCAGCAGCCTCTTCAACCTCAGCCACAGCAACTTCTTCATAGAAATATCACCAAAGGTAAGGGAAACAAGGGCAAAAATGAACTATTGAGATTTCATCAAGATTAAAAGCTTTAACACAGCAAAGGAAACAGTTAATAAAACTGAAAGACAACTGAAAGAATGGGAGAAGATATTTGCAAAAGACATATCAGATAAAGGGTTAGTATCCAAAATCTATAAAGAACTCAACAATCAAACTCAATTCCCAAAGAATAAATAATCCAATTAAAAAATGGGCAGAAGGGGCGCCTGGGTGGCTCAGTGGGTTAAAGCCTCTGCCTTCGGCTCGGGTCGTGATCCCAGGGTCCTGGGATAGAGCCCCACATCAGGCTCTCTGCTCATCGGGAGGCCTGCCTCCTCCTCTCTCTCTCTCTCTGCCTGCCTCTCTGCCTACTTGTGATCTCTGTCTTTCAAATAAATAAATAAAATCTTTAAAAAAAATAAAAATAAAAATAAATGGGCAGAAGTTCGGCTCAGGTCATGATCCCAGGGTCCTGGGATCGAGACCCACATCAGGCTCTCTGTTCCGCGGGGAGCCTGCTTTCTCCTCTCTCTCCCTGCCTGCCTCTCTGCCTACTTGTGATCTCTGTCTCTCAAATAAATAAAATTTTTTAAAAAATGGGCAGAAGACATGAACAGACATTTCTGCAAAGAAGACACCTAAATGGCCAACAGACACATGAAAAAGTGCTCCACATCACTCGGCATCAGCATGGACAGGTGGCCAGATACTTATGGACTCTACGTCATCAGGGAAATACAAATTTCTCGGCATCAGGGAAATACAAATCAAAACCACAATGAGATACCACCTCACATCAGTCAGAATGGCTAAAATTAACCAGACAGGAGATGACAGGTGTTGGTGAGGATATGGAGAAAGGGGAACCCTCCTACACTGTTGGTGGGAATGCAAGCTTGTGCAGCCACTTTGGAAAACAGTATGGAGGTTCCTCAAAAAGCTGAAAATAGAGCTACCCTATGACCCAGCAATCCCACTACTGGGTATTTACCCCATACATACAAATGCAGTGATCCAGGGGGGCGCATGAACTGGAATGTTTAAAACAGCAATGTTCACAATAGCTAAACTATGGAAAGAGCCTTGATGTCCATCAAACAGAGGAATGAATAAAGAAAATGTGAAACTGCATTTCTTGTAGTAATCAAATCCAGGCATTCCTCTGTCATTGGGATCCAAGTTTGGTTCCACCAAGAGAATCACAATATTGGTCTGGGAGTTATGGTGCCCACATGCATTCCCTATCACTAATCACTTCTCATTGACCAAAAGAAGCATATTTAAGAGTTTGAATATCTGCCTAAGAGGGTCAGTGAGTTGCAAATATCGAGGTAAGTAACTCAGTCATTTCAGGGGGATCTGCCTGTTGGGAGGAATTATTGTCCTCCAATTCAACTGATCTGACGTAGAAAAGGGACGGTAAGTTCTTAAGTATCTGGCCACCTGCCCATGCTGTTTTATATCACCAGTAGGGAACTGGTTTTCTCTGGCTGGAATTGCTCCTAGCAAATTGAGTCCCTTGCAGTCTTATAAGGGGAGACTACTCCAAGAAGCCTGGAGGTGCTTCCTGGTATCCTATTGAGGAGGAAATAAGCTCCAGCAGTTTCCAGAAGTTAAAGTGTGTCAGCCAGAGGAGATGGAAAATTGGCTGGAGGAAGCAAGGGTGGAAGGGCTGGGAAAGGATTTAGAGCTTGTAATATAATCCTGCCTTCTTCCTCCCTTAAAATGCTCCATCTTCTTATAGTGCCAGGGGAAAAGCCTTCTTTTTGGTCTCTGTTACCGTCAGCTTAGACCCTTCTCGTTTAGTCTCTTCCTGACAGAGGAGCATGTCATCATTTTTGTCCATCTTCTTTTCTAGTCGCTGTACCATCAGCTTAGATCCTTCCCTTTTAGTCTCCTCCTGATAGAGGGAATGACATCATCTTTGCCAGCTCTCTAGCAATACAAATCCAATTGCAGAGCAGTATGGTAATGCATGGAATGGCTTCAAATCCATCGTTCACAGGCTCCAGTGTATATTTCGTGTCTGTGCTGTGTCACAATAAAAGATTATTTTCTTGGACATGGACGAATAACTGAAATTGGGCTATTTCTACAAAATGCACCCAAACAGCCTGTCATGGTAGAATAGACATTACATTTCCCACGAATATCACACAATCACAAAAGAGCTACTTACCTGACAAACCAAAACCAAATTGGGTAAAAAATCCATCAGTTGTTTTTACTAGCCTTGTACCTCAAACAATAGAAACAAAGAGCAAAGAAAGGGAGTTGCAGTTGAACACACTGGTGCAGCAACACATGAGTCCACGAACAAATCCAGATATTGGCTCCTTGCTCCTACAAGAAGCTGAGGCCACCTACATTGACCTCAAAAATGAACAGAGGGTCCCTGGTTGAAAGCAGTTCTGGACATTGCTAGGGACGCCAATAGTCTTCCCAACACTGGGCTATCTACCATGAACAATACCTGTCCTGGCAGGCTTGCCAAAACTGTTACCAAAACTAAATCCCATCTGTTTACCACATGACAGACCAACAAACCAAGAGACAAGGTGCTGGGGCAGGGGAAGGAACTTTATATTAAAAAGCCATCTAACTTGCAAGCTGGTGCAACCACTCTGGAAAACAGCATGGAGGTTCCTAAAAATGTTGGAAATAGAACTGCCCTATGACCCAGCAATTGCACTACTGGGTATTTACCCTAAAGATACAAACGTAGTGATCCAAAGGGGCACGTGCACCCGAATGTTTATAGCAGCAATGTCCACAATAGCCAACTATGGAAAGAACCTAGATGTCCATCAACAGATGAATGGATGAAGAAGATGTGGTATATATACACAATGGAATACTATGCAGCCATCAAAAGAAATGAAATCTTGCCATTTGCGACAACATGGATGGAACTAGAGCATATCATGCTTAGTGAAATAAGCCAAGCAGAGAAAGACAACTATCATATGATCTCCCTGATATGAGGAAGTGGTGATGCAACAGGGGGGCTTAAGGGGCTAGGAGAAGAATCAATGAAACAAGAGGGATTGGGAGGGAGACAAACCATAAGTGACTCTTAATCTCACAAAACAAACTGAGGGTTGCTGGTGGGTGGAGGGTTGGGAGAAGGGGGGTGGGGTTATGGACATTGGGGAGGGTATGTGCTTTGGTGAGTGCTGTAAAGTAAACCTGGAGATTCACAGACTTGTACCCCTGGGGATAAAAATATATGTTTATAAAAAATTAAAAATTTTTAAAAAAGCCACCTAACTGAGAATCTGGCAAACTAATGTCCCCCCCCCAAAACCCCCACATTCCCTGTTCATGTAGGCAGGACTTTTTGAAGGGGGAGAGAAGTGGAAGGGACCAGAAGCGAACCTCAGCTGCCACTGAAGCTTGAACAATCATTCGGGTGTCTTTAGTTGGGTAGGATAGGTCAAGTTCTTCAAGTTTATTAAGACACTTTAAACAGAATTGATTGCTAGAAACTTATCATGTGTTTAGAGCTTGACATGGAGGAATGCGATTGGTTTAGTCCTGCTAGAAGAACCCTTACACTAGCCTACAGGTGGGCGAAATCATCTAACACAAAGTCTATTTTATAGTAAGTGATGAGTATCTCCTGTAATTTGCTAAATACTGTACTGAAAGTGAGAAACTGGTTGTGTGGCTACAGAATGGCTGTTAACAGTAACAGTCATTTATCCTCCTGATTGCCCGGTTGCCTGGGAGTCATGAGATGGGATTGTCCCACATGTGTATCCCTTTTATACATTGTAAAGTCGAAGAATCATGAGTCAAACCATGAGTCTGTAATTAATCCCACGTTTATAATTTACAAATGGGAAAACTGAGATACAGTGAAGATAAGAAGTAATGCAGGAATTGGAATCTACATAATCCAAAGCCTAGCCAAGTTTTTTCCCATGAGTTCATCCAATACAATAAAGAATGGAGCAAGTGCTATGATAACTATAGGGCCCTAATAAAGGAAAAACACATTCCAGCCAAATGAGAGAAGGGGGAATATTTGAATTTATGTGTGATGACACAGTGGGAAGTAGCCCTCCAGGCAAAAGGCAAGTGCAAGCAAAGGCACAGAAGTATGGAAGAGAGCAGGGGTGGTCCCAAGGCCTGGGCAAGGTGGCTTGTGGAGAGAGAAGATAGGAGCTGATCCTGGACAAGAGGAAGCCAGATCCCAAGTAGCTGCAGTGTTCCAAGGAATCTATACTTTACTATTTAGGGGCTTTTTATTTCTTATTTTAGGAGTTCATAACTCGATGGGATCTGTTTTAGAGAAGACAACTCAGGGGGCATGGTGACAGATGGGCGGGTGAAGCAGAGCAAAGCCACCCAAGAACTACAGACACAGCTCAGGTGAGGAGTGGTCTGTGGTGGCAGTAGCAATAGAGGGGAGGGGAGACTCTGCCAAAGGAGGACAAATAAGAAAATGCAGATCCTGAAAAATAAGACATGGTTATGCTAATGATGGCTTTGTTATAACTATTTTGGATAGTTCTGTTTTAGCAATAAATGGATAGAACTAGCGTCATTAAAACAATCAGATATATTTTGAAGTTTAGGTAGTTTAAAGTAACATGACAAGGTGTTTTTCAAAACATTTTTAACAAGGTCAAGAAACTAGCTTTCACGACTAGGCCAAGTATCTTCCTGCTGGGGCCTCTTTGCCCTTCGTAACTGCCTTCAATGGTAGTTGACTTATACTTGTTACTATAGTAAGCATCTGTATAAACATCTATTTTCCCAGTCTATCATAATTTCCTTGAGAATAGGAATATGATTTTATTTTGTTTCTCTAGTGTCTAGCATAGTCCTTCATCTGCACCTTCATCTACACAAAGCCTCCTGTGTATCTTCCTTTCCTAGGTCGTGGGCAAGATCCTTTCATTGACTTAGTGAAGGGCGCACCCCAACAGAACATCAACCTGGATGCACCCTTCCATCTTTTTTATAAGGATTGAAAAATTCCTTGATAAAATCCGTATGTTATGAGTCCACAAAATCCTTTTCCCATGCCAGCAAGACACATGTGTAAAAACTGAATATGTGGTGGGGGGTGGGGGTGGTCTGAGATGTCTTGTTTTTAGTGAACCTATCCTCATCCTAAAATATCATCACTTCCTTTTCTGTGGTTAGAGTCTTTAAATGTTGTATTTTGGAATCTTTCCTGTGAGTGAGGCCAACCACTTTGATCTGTAGCTTGTAGAGTTGTTAAACAGTTCACAGTCATCGAGCGCCGAGTTGTACCGGTGCTCTTCTAAGCACTTTCCGTGTAATCCTCACTACCACCTTTTTGAAATCTCCTCTTATTCTCCCATTTTATAGATGAGGAACTGAAAAACAGAGATATTCGGTAACTTGGTTAAGGTGATACAACAGTAAGGAGTAAAGCCAGAACCCCATCTTAGCAGTGTAAATCTGGAGCCTGTCCTCTCAAACAACATTGTCTTTCATTGAATCCTTCCTCTTAAAATGGAAAGTCTAAAGATTTGTCAGTCTTTAGTCTTCTGGAATTTGTCCAGTTCCCTACAATCTCCAAAACTTGCCAGACATCATGAAACCTTAGTAAAAAAAAATTTTTTTAGCCAAATGAATGAATTCACCAGGGCCAATGGAGCCAAACTCATTCAACATGACGGACAGTTCTAGTTTATTCTTATCTTCTATCTGTTACCCTTTCCACTTTGTACAACATTTCATGGAGTGAGATGTCTCAGTCTAAATGCTATTCTTTCTGTGATTCTTCCTCTAGAACCCCAGGCGGACTGGAGTAATTTTTTAGTTATGTCTCCCTTGGACTTCATACTCATCTCTATTACTATAATTACTTTAGCGTATTTAATTATACAGTTTATATTTATTTATTTGCATGCCTCTCTCCTTACTGTACTATCAACCTCTTGACAAGAGCAATTATATTACATCATTATAAAAGGCTCAGGATTTGAAACAATGCTTGACACTTCACAGCTGCTCAATAAATATTCCTGACAGATATGAGAGGAAAGCAAAATAGGTCCTGAGAAACTCGGGTTCCTCTGACTGCAAGTTAATACGGCACTATTATCTCCAAGGAATCAAGCTCTTACTCTTTTCTTGTTAATCTTCTTTAAACAAACAAGCAAAAACAAAAACACAAATAAAACAGTCTTTTTCTTTGTTTCAGAATGTTTTTTTATCACACACCTTAGTTCATTTCAGTCTAAAGCAAGTGTTCCTGCCTTCATTCTGGGAGGCTTGTGTCACTGTTTTATTATTTATTTTTTAATTTTTTAATTATTTTTAAATAAACATATAATGTATTATTAGCCCTCACAGGTCTGTGAATCTCCAGGTTTACACACTTCACAGCACTCACGATAGCACATACCCTCCCCAATGTCCATAATCCCACCACCCTCTCCCTAACCCCCTCTCCTGGCAACCCTCAGTATGTTTTGTGAGATTTAGAGTCTCTCATGGTTTGTCTCCCTCCTGATCCCATCTTGTTTCATTTATTCTTTTCCTACCCCTCAAACCTCCCATGCTGCATCTCCACTTCCTCATATCAGGGAGATCCTATGATAATGGTCTTTCTCTGATTGACTTATTTCGCTCAGCATAATACCCTCTAGTTCCATCCACGATGTTGTAAATTGTGTCCCTGTTTTCAAATTGTCTTGGTTATGTGCCCCATCTCTCATCTTTAATTTGTATGCTTTTGCACCTGAGCCCGTCATAAAAGCTGTTTCTATAGCCACCCATCTCCTTCCATATGGGTGATCCACTACTGCAGTGTCAGCATTTCTTTCTGAGAGTTTCTCAACTTTCTCAGTCCACTCCCTCCCCTCTCCCAATTATATTTCACTGAATTCTACTTAATTTTCTTTCAATTTTTTGAAATCTGCCTTCTCAAAAATGTAAGGATAATGACCAGTGATTCCCTTCATTGGTAAGGTACATGACAATGTTATGTACATTGTGAGGCTTGAACTCATAACCCTAAGACCAAGAGTTTCATGCTCCACTGACTGAATCAGCGAGGCACCCCTCATATGCATTTTTCTTTCCACATCTTTAATAGCATATGATGGAATTAAAGTTAGAAAAATTTAGTGAAGTGCTCAAGGTGTGACATCTAAGTGGCAGGGAATTGCTTTAAAATCAGGCTGTCTGACGCTAGAGCATGCACTCTAAATCCTTGTAACAGAGAGCATGTTCTTAAGTTCTATATGAGGCGCCACAGGCCTTGACAGCCCCACTGCCTAATGTAAACCTGAGTGCAAGCTTGCCTAAGGCCGGTCAGGTGGTACCTAGCAGAACTGCAGTTAGCAGCAAAATTTCTGACTACTAGTTCAGTGCTCTATATACTATGGCTTGATTCTCCATTACTAGGATTAGGTAGAATTTGCCTTGATATTTTATGTGACATTTTGAAGGATTACAATGAATTTTGAGTGTGGAAGGATATACTTCTGCTCGATCTAAACATTGTCTGGGGAAAAGATTAGTTTCTCATCCTTACTCCCGGACTTCTTTCACATGGAGTGCAAATAATTAGTATGTTTCATAAAAGGCTTTTCTGATGGTATCTTAAAGTTTTAGGCAGGTGGCACCATCAGTGCTTCCTTTTCCGGAGTCACTTTCAAGACATGCTCCCTCCCATTTTTCCACTTCTGCTTTCATAATAAAAATAGAGAGAAAGTTATAGAGAGAATGAGAGTTAAGGAAAATTTTGCACAAACTCTTGTTCGGGAATTTTCTTGGAAGCATTTTTTTAGAAAGCAAGTTTTCCTAGGGAACACAGCTCAGTCTACTGACTCTTACATGTGCTTTGTGTTACAAAAGTGGTTATAGGAGGGTATCTAAGAGTCAGGGACCTGGTTCTGTCACTCATTAACCATCCTATCTTGGTCAAAGCACTTAATGCCTTTCAACTTTCAGTACTGCCATCTACAAAAATTGATAGAATAACATTTATCTCATAGTAAGATTATAGGGATCAAAATCAATATATTAAAGATGTGAATACTGTGAATCGTTCTATAAATATGATCACGGCTGTCCCGTCCCTGCTCACAGTCCAGTTGTTAAACTGGAATAAAGCACTTCAGAACGGGGCTGATCTATAAAGGTTATGGGGAGGTAATTTGCTTTCTCAGTAAAAACACTGTTCTTTAGTATGTTTAAAGTGGCATCAGATGTCACCAGAAGCTATATTGGGTCATCTTAAACCTGAGATCAACTAAAATACCCAGATCTTTTTCACAGCTCGCCTCCACTTTGCTCAAATGCAATCGTAGTATTTAACTTAGATGCTTTGTGCCAGTTAAATTTCATGCTGTTGTTCTTGGCCCAATATTTGAATATGCAGAGGATATTTAGAATAGTGGGTGATTCTTCTGGATGAGATCTGTTATCCAGCTCTGCAGCATCTGCAAATAGACTGATTTTCTTTTCAATGTTCTTTGCCTATAGTCTGCTGAAGGGAAAGATTTGTCCTCTACTTTTCCATTGTAGGGCTAGATGGATGCACACATTTGATGTAAAAGGTCTTGAAATACTTCAAGATGGGATCTTCCACAGTCTCTGACTCCATAATCCCTTGAAATTTCCAAGAAAAACCCCATTGCTGGAATTTTGGAGTGTGTGTGTGTGTGTGTGTGTGTGTGTGTGTTGTGGGAGTTGGCGGCATCAAAAGAGCTATTACTGGCTTACGTTGCAAATGCTTATGGGAGGTCTCTACTTGTTGATGAAAGATTGTCAATACCTTGATGGTCTGAGAACTCGGTCTTTTGGTTACTGCAATGATGAAAGACAACAGCCTGACTCATCTCACTTCAAATTCTGAAGACCTTTCCATACTAATTTATTGCATAGGAGCACTTCCTCTTTTCATGGGAATGGAGAAGAATGACCTCATATGACAGAATTTATTTTCTAGGTTGTTTTTCCATACGCCAAGGATATATGACTTAACAATTCTTAAAGATGAAGATAAGTAAGTTGGGTCCAACATCAAAATGTCCGATTACAGACAGACCAAATGATAAAAAGGCACAGCTTTTCATGAATGTTGTAGTTTAAATAGCCATGGAGAGGGAAATAGGTAGGATTCACTGTGGTACTTGGACTTTAAAAACATGTACACCGATCTTTTTCTGCGCCTTCATGCTCACCTGAGCATTTCAGTTTAACTGTTCTCATGTACCCCACTTCCTTAATTTTTTAAATTGACATAATGTATTAGTTTCAGGGGTATGACATAATGATTTGCTATTTGTGTATATTGCAAAATGATTACCGGAATAAGTGTAGCTAGCATCCATCACCATACAGAGTTACAATGCTTTTTGTCCTTGTTATGAGAGCTTTTATGATCTACTCTCTTAGCAACTTCCAAATACGCAATACAGTATTATTAACTATAGGGGTGCCTGGGTGGCTCAATCGGTTAAGCAGCTGCCTTCAGCTCAGATCATGATCCCAGGGTGCTGGGGTCAAGCTTTGTGTGGGACTTCCTGCTCAGTGGGGAGCCTGCTTCTCCTTCTCCCTCTGCCCCTCCACCCCCATCCCCCACTCATGCACTATTTTGTGAGGTTTCTCTCTCAAATAAATAAGTAAAATCCCTTTTAAAATAACCAATATTATTATTAACTATAGTTAATATAATTAACCATATTAATATATATTTGTAATATATGTTTATATTATTATATAATTATATATAGTGGTATAATATATAAAAATAATATAATTAACTATAGTTAATAATTATATAATAATAATAAAATAATATAATAATAAATAGTTTTATTAACTATAGTTAATAATATTATTAATCATAATAATATAGTTATATAATTATAGTTATATATTAACTATAATATAATATTATTAACTATAGTCAATAATAATAATATAGTTAATAATATTAGTTACATGCTGTGTATTACCATATCCATAATCTTCAATGACTTAATGACATCTTTAACTTCTGCCTCTATCCCCAACCTCTGTGCCTTCAAACATGTTTAAATTTTTCTGTCTTGAAAAACTTTCTTTGACCCTGCTACCAACTCTAGCAATAAGGGAAATGAATTTTTCAAACCATAGTCTACACACCCTTTGTTTCTATTTCCTTGTCTTTTTTTTTTTAAACATATAATGTATTTGCTTCAGGGGTACAGGTCTGTGAATCATCAGAGTTGTAAAATCACTGACACTGTTTGGAGGGTTCTCAGGATAATTTAAGATTTGAATTTTGCAATCTTAAGTCACAGGAAATTTTTAATAAAATAATTCCTACGAAAAGTTATCCTACCCTGAAAGCTAATCCATATTAAATAATGTCTTTCCTCATGTAATAGGATTGTCTTTCTGGATTTTCTTTGGTTTTGATGCAAGAAAATCATCCAACATCTTTGTTAATTGGCTTATCATGGAAACATAGAAACTATCAAACCATGAAGGGCTTTTATTTCTTTGCCTTTGCCTACTGTTTGTGGGGAACTCTTGAAGTGCTTTTAGATAGTCTCTGACAATAGGGTAGAGATAGATCTTATTTTTCAGAGATTATCATGGGGAAAATCCAAATCTAGGAAGGAAGTAATCCAAGAAGGAATTTTTCCATATAGCAGTCTCAGAATGAGAAATAGGATAACTTTTTGACACCCACTGGAAGAATTTAATTACTAGGCAGCTCTCATCAGTCATGTTGATCACAACCCATTTCAAAGAAAGTATACAATTCCAAGTATTTGTACTGAACTTTGGTCCGATCAGGTAACATTTAAGAAACAAATCATTTGTCTGAGGGCTTGGAAATCTCTTTGTTGTACAGTGGTCTGGTTTGTATGAATGTTTCACTGAAAAGGAAGCAGCAAGGAAAGAGGAAAAAACACGAGCCGCTGTTCATGTTGTCATGGAATGTCTTGGCTCGTCAATGTTCATTTGAACTCGGGACAAGTTGGCCACTCTGGCCTTCATAATGTGCTCCTGCTCCAGCTCCACAGGGCAGCAGGGAGCTCCCTGTCCTTCCACAGTCGGCTCTGGGGGAGGGGGTGGCATTACCTTCCTTCAGCCTGTAAGGTGGTTAAGAGTCTGGTTTCAAAGTAGAAGAAAAAATTCGGAGTACAGAGAGGGTATGTCTAGACGGCAGACATAACCTCTGGAGCTAGACAAGACGAATAGCTAATAATAATTAGTATCTACTGAAAATTTGGTGTACTAGGTGCTTTCCCAAGTATTTTACATGGATCATCTCATCTAATCCTCAAAATAAATAGATGCCGAGTAAGGAAACTGAAATGCAAAGGGAGAAAAAAACAAAAAACACGTTCAAGTTCACACAAGAAATAAGTAACAAAGCCAAGCTACAAGCTCAGGTGGTTTGAGACCAAACATTTCACCATTCTGCTAGATTAACTCCTCATCAATGCAGATTATAAGCCTCAGTTAAGGCATGAAATCCTTTCAAGTTACCATGTTGGTGGGAGAAGAGTTATTGCCTAGACTGAGAATAACTAGTACGATACATACTGGTAATTGAAATAAAAATCACAACTGAAGGCGTCATTTAACCAAGTATTAACCGAGTACCACATAACCAGCCTCTGAGAAAAACTAAGGGAACTGCAAAAGGATGGGAACTGAGTGTTGGCCCGAAGGAGCTTGTGATTTGAAGGCAAGACAAGGGATATTAAGGAGTAGATACATTCTTTGGAAATCTGCTATTGATGGAGCAGGTCTGTAATCACCAGGAAATGGAGTTTTCACATGATTTCTGGCATTGAGGCTCCCTCCTAGTGGGTTAACATCAGAGTTTTTGAGGAAGAATATCTGTTTCTGTTTTCTTTTCTTTCTGAAGTCCTAGGATAACTTGTTGGCCTTTTGAGTCTCATTGACACAGTCATTCCACCGCATGGGAAATAGGATCTAGGGAGGAGATAAAATCAGCTGAGAAACACCCCCATAGTTTCCCCTGTGTATAACTTGTTTTGTCACTTTTTTCTTTGGATACATTAGGAAAAAATGACAGTAAGTTCTACTGCATCTTTTCTCTTAGTAACTCCAGCAGTCATTGTGTTTGAAAAGTTTTCACTTAGAACAGGGATGCTAAACAGACCCAAAGCATGAGAGGCTCCAAATAGAACAATTCACCAATCATCACTTTCTCAGTGTTTAATGCAATGCAAGCAGCAGGCAAGAGAAGTACTGTGTAAGGACAGTCCCTCAGTACACATCCTCAAGGACTTTGCTTTTTGGTTGGAGACAGAAGGTAATTATGTGAAACTCTGGAAGATCCAGATCATTAAACGCAGTGGACATCGTCATTGATAGGTGGTTTACAGAAAAGAGAGATGAATGAGACCTGGGTAGCCAGGGAAGGCTTGCAGAAGGAAGTACAGATCAGGTTGTGTGAATGCACTGTGCGTGTGGCAGGGGTGGGATGAGTTTGAGTTGGTGATAAAAAATACCAAGGTCCAAAGAAAAATAAGGTAATGACCCTGTTGGAGGGAGCCATGCAAGAACCTTGGGGGTATTTTCTCAATGTTTGCACATAGAAGACCTCTAGAAAAAGCCACAAATTTATCAGCTTTTTTTTTGGTTACATTTCAGGAAAGTTCAAGAAATTTCTTCAAAGGTGGAGCAGCTACTTCTTGGCAACTTATTTGTGACACATATTTTCTTAATACGCCCATGTGGTATCTTGTCTTTTCTTCCTCTTGTCCCTCAGCCAGTTTTAAAATGCTCATTTTTTTCTCTTCTCTATAGAACATTTTTGGGGGAGACAGAAAAAAGATTTCAGCCTGATGTGCATGAAAACTTCTGGAAAAATTGCCAAGCTCTGTAAGTAGAGGGAAAGAATTGTTTTCTAAGGTTAATAACAGGGTCTCTTCCTTGAATGTGGCACAATTGTGCAACTTGATTATAGATCAAGTGAAGAAGTAATGTGGTCTTTGTACACTTTCATTTCTCTCCTTAACACCTTTCCTATAACCAGAGTCACCCATCACACAAGATATATAAAGCTTTCATTGTGTGGCATCACCATATTCTAGTGTTCCAATACAGACCTGAAATCCTATATCCTAACCTCCATTTTCCTCTCTAGCAAAATCATCCTGTGTGATCATAAGATCTTGCTTATAGTTAGTTGTCACTTTGGAGAGATCTAATGATTGAATGGGGACCTCCAGTCTTTTTCCATTTAAAGGAAGCATTAACCTAAACGTAAAGAGTTGAAAGGCATTGCGTTGGAGTAAACATTTTCATTCATTCATTCACTCACTCACTCATTCATTCATTCATGATCTACTTTGTCCTAAAAAAATTCCAAGATGAATGCTAGAAACTCTTTTGGGGTCTTTCCTCCTCTTTCATTTATTGGACACTCTACAAGCATCAGCCTCTCTGTTAAGCACTGAGGTGCAAAGACGCGCGTGGTCAAAGTAGCAGAGTGTCCAGAACTCAAAGAACTCACAGTCCAGCCAAAAAAATGTACATATAAACCCTAGTACCAGATTGTGTCAGGATGCAGAACCAGATAAGAATTTGTGTATGGGGGGTGTGGGGCTGTTGGGGAAGACTTATGTGCTTTGTCCTGGGAAGAGGGAATATGGAGAAAGAGAATTCTCTTCTTTGCCTTCTTTTACTGGGCAAGTGTTAGAAGAGAACTAAAATCATGCTGAAAGTGCTGGTTTTCTGGGTGTGGTGCATAAACAATGAATCTTGGGACACTGAAAAAATTAAATTAAATTAAATCTTTAAAATATTTTTTTCTTTCTTTTTTTTTTTTTTTTTTTTAAAGTGCTGGTTTTACAATCTGGAAGCAGAAAAGCAATTGGTCAAAACTTCTCTAAAAAACAATTGGGGGCCCTATCGGGGTCCCAGGCCAGTGTGACAGAGGCCATGTACTTAACACTCAAGGGTCAGCCTGTCTTCCTGGCTGGCACCATGCTGGATTTGCCCATGCCTTTCTTGGTGTGAACAGCTCTTTATGATGCTAGATTGTGGTGCTGATGTGGGGTAGGAGTGAGAGAAAGGAATATGGGGAAATGAGAGCTTTCTGTAGCTAGTCCTCACTGCGGCCCTAACAAGGAGATGGAAAACACAGTACCTAGCTCGCTCTGGTTCGCCTATAACTTAAGGTTACTCCCTGAACAATACCTTCAGTTTTCTCAGTTACCACTTTCAAAGGGAGTCCTAAGATTCATAAACAGACTCTAATACATAAGGAAGGATGGTTAGAATCCAGGAAAGGCAATTCAATGTTCTAAAACTTTCTGCTCTGTCATTTGGTCTCTCCCTGTCACTCACCCCCTTGGCCAGGGTCCCACATACTTGCTCTGTACACTTTAGCTTTTGTGTTTTTAGTTCCCACTGTTTGGAACAGCCTCCCTGTGTTCCTTCTCTAGCCTGCTAAGTCTTCTAAGGTGTGGCTGAATTCCTCTTCCTTGGGTCCTTTCCATGACATCTAAAGAAAGCCTAGAGCTCCCTTACTTTAGGATGTCCCTTTGAGAAGTATGCATTATGCTTTAGATAACTTATAGCTTTTTAATTGCTTCAGATGTGTTCACTTTGTCTTTCAAACTGTACAGAAAAGGACTATATCACAGAATTTCTTTACATGCACAACAGACGGTACATAATCTCTGGCCCCCGAGTGGGCCCTGTAGATAGTTGCTTGTTTGTTTAACTCTGTGGCAGCCTATAGCAATAGATAACTAGGATGGGTGAAGGAGTGGAGACTCAGGAACAGAGAGTAGGTGAAAACACAGCCAGGATGATGGCTGTGATGGGTAGAACACTCAGAGAGCCACCAGCTAGCTGCTAGTGTATATAGTGTATATAGCTCATTTATGGGTGTCCTGTTCAAGTTTCCATTTCAGGAGATGGCTAAGGAAAAGAAGTCTGTATTCAGAAGGATATGCATGGATGATCTTTAAGGTTCTTAGCCAAAGACAAGCTAGATACCAAAACATGCTTCGAATACCTCCCAGCTCAGCACTTCGGTGGCACATTCCACCCTTTGACTCAATTAGCTGTAGTATCTACAGTACTTTGCATAAAAGCAGGAGGTCAGTGTACTTTATGCACATGGATCTTGATCTTACTTTTCCACATTCCATAACACACTTGTGAGCCGACTGGAATGCTCTGGAGCCACCCGAGAGAGGAAATGAATTTACGGTTGTTAGTGTATCAAAGGATTGTGCCTGGAGAGATTTTTCTAGCCTCAAGAATCAAAAAAATGCAGACAGCTCCCCAAATAAGAGCTCCCATCTGGAGTAGAGCCGCTGCTGGGCTTGTCTTAGGTAATGTCTCGAAGTTGCGGATGTGAACATGTGGAGACATTTTCCTCTTTGACAACAAATAAAGCCGTAACTGGATAGAGTAGGGAAGACATTCTCTAAATCTCCTCTCATTTCCTGAGCAACCACAGGGAGTACAAAGGAAGTTATACTTACCAGAGCCTAACAAGGCTGAGGATTTCTCAAGAATCTGTGGCTTAGTGTAGGGTTTCCTACCACAGTATGTGCAAGAAGTTTCACTCAGTTAGATAAGATAAAATAATAATGTTCCGGGCAAAAATTCCAAGAAAAAAATCACTTTCTTTTGTCATTAATCATGATAACGGTAAGAGCAATAACAGCTAATTGTGATCACTATATGCCAGACTCTGATTTTGGTGCTTTACACATTCTAGCTCACCGAATCTTCACACATCTCTCAGTCTGTCAGCCACTGGCACTACCTCCGTTCTACAGGTAAGTAAACAGAAGCACAGAGTGGGTCAAGGACATCCCTAAGATCACAGAGCATATTAAGTAAAGGAGGCAGGCTTTAGGCTCCAGGCTCTGCTCAAGTAAGTGGGGGCTGGGGGGTGTGGGGAAGGTCCTTGAGCCTCTAGAGGCTGGAATCTAAGCCTTCTTCATTCACAAGACCTGTGCAGTCCTCAGGCTAAATCAAAGGTTTATCAAATATGTGTCTTGTGGCTGCACAGATCAATAGTAGAATGGTCAGGGTTCATCCTTTCATACATTCTACCTGCTGTACTGATCTTTAAACCCAGGGCAGTCAAAAGTTTAACTTCTATTGCCATGGTGTGGTCTTAAAGGGCAGTAAAACCATTTATTTCCTTTTCTATACTTCCCGTGTTAGAAAAATCCTGAAAGAACGTTAGCTGCGGGGGCGCCTGGGTGGCTCAGTGGGTTAAGCCGCTGCCTTCGGCTCAGGTCATGATCTCAGGGTCCTGGGATCGAGTCCGCATCGGGCTCTCTGCTCACCAGGGAGCCTGCTTCCCTCTCTCTCTCTGCCTGCCTCTCCATCTACTTGTGATCTCTCTCTGTCAAATAAATAAATAAAATCTTAAAAAAAAAAAAAAAAAAGAATGTTAGCTGCGCAGTCAGGCTGTAGGACAGCCAAGTTTTCTGCTGTTGTGAAGGCTTTGGTTTTAGCAACATTTCCTCATGGGATCCTAAGAATGTACTCTGATGATAAGGACTGCCTTTCACTTGCTTTTGGCTTTTCCTCTCTCCTGTTTTCCCCCTCCTATACTTTATCTTTTATCTTTTTTCTTTTTCTCCTCTCTCCACTTCCCATTCATTTTATGTTAGAACCATGTCTTCACATCTAATTCTATTGTTCTGTGATTCGCACGCACGAGATCTCTCTAAGGAGGGTATTAAAACACATAGCTACAAACCCCAATCTAATTCCCAGCCCATGTAAAATTAGATTGAGCCAAAGACAGCAAATGATCATTTTAAACAACCTCTCTGAGTCTGACTCTGATTATTTCATCAGAATGAAAGTGTTTAGCCTGAATGAGAGCCACGTGGTATTGGTGAACAGTCTAGATAGACACAAATGTGGTAACTAGATGATTCTGGAAGATATGTCTTTGGGGTTTCTGGATTGCCTATGACATACTCATGTACACGAGGTATTTCCCATGTTAGATGTAGAGCCCTCACAATAAAAAAACTAAATATTTTCTGTAAAATCCTACCTGCCATACCTTCCATATGGTATGACATGAAGCAAAATTCTACATAGAATCAATATTGAATCTGAATTTTTTTTTTTTAATTTTAGATGAGCACATTCCCTCTTATTTCCTCTGCTTATAAAGTTTTGTCTTTTTGGCTCCTGTTCTCTCTTGAAAGTGTTCAGATTCCTGTCACTAAAGACCTCCAAATAGTCAAATAAAGTACCCTTTATAGTCTTTACCTTACCTGACCTTTTTGAGATATTTTATGCCATTGACTACTGCCTCCTTCTCGGTAGCGTGGCCCCCGGGACACGGCTCTCTCACAACTTCCTCTCCTATCTCTCCAACCTCTCCCCTTCCTTTTCCTGTTGCAGGCTCGCCTCCCAAACCCTGTCATTTCCCAAAATTCACTCCTTGGTCTTCTCTTCTCCCTCCTTCCAGTTTCCCTGTGTTGTCTCTTTCACAGCAAAAGCTTCTGGTATTATCTGTATAATGATAACGCTCAAATCTGGATCTCCTGCCCAGATCTCAGTCCTAGCGTCAGAACCATATGACTAACTGCCACATAGCTCCATACGGATGCACCACAGAAATCTTTAATTTAGAAGTTTCCTGAATAAACTTAACTCCTCCCACTCCCAATATTTTTCTCCTCTTGGATTTCCTCTTCTGGTTAACCAAAAAAAAACCACTGAACCTAAAAATCTATGCAAGAGAGCCAAGAATTATCTGTGAATTCTTCCTCCCTCCCCCTCACACCACTTAGCCAGTTGATCACCTCTTAAATCTTCCTCTAAACAGATTCTTTCTTTTCATACCTACTGCCATCACCTTAGTTTAAGCTTTTCTGCTCTCTTACCTAGACGGTCATACTAGCTTCATAGCTGGGTTCCCTGACAATTCCTCCCTTATACCCGCCCATTCTCTAAACTGTTGCCAGCATATGCTTTGTAAAACACAAATCTGTTCACTGCCCCAAATTTTTCAAAGATGCTTTTACTGTCCAGGTAATAAACTCCAAAGTCCTTAACATAGTTTAAAGGTTTATTTATTAATTTGCGAGAGAGTGAGACAACAGGAGCAGAGGAGGAGACTCTTCAAGCAGACTCCCTGTTGAGTGTGGAGCCCGGTGCAGGGCTCAATCTCAAATGAGATCAGGACCTGAGCCAAAACTAAGACTTGATGCTCAAACAACTGAGCCACCCAGGTGCCCCTAAAGTCCCTAACACAGTTTAACATTCAGGACAGTTTTTGGTCATAAGTTACCAAAATACAATTTAAAGCGGCTCAGGTGGAAGCCATGTAATGAGAATGTCCAGGCATGGATCAAAATCTTCAAGCACAGGGAACTAGCGCTATCACCAGGGCTCCGTCCTTCCCTTTCCCTTGCTCTCTCAGTGTCCCTGGATTCTATTTTCCCTGTGTTTTTGAGACATTTGGCAGACAATTTGTAGGCAATGAGTGGAGGAAGCTACTTACAGCTACAGGCTTGCATGATCTATACAGTTCAAGATTCAAAAGGAAGAAAGACAGGACCTTTTATCCCAATTTCCACACATCAAGTCTTAGTTCTTTATTGGCCTAGCCTAGGTCATATGCCTAGGAAGGCACATGACCTACAGGCAATCACTGTAGCCCAGGAAGACGGACTGGGTAGCTTGAGTCATTGTCTCCAGGAGGTTGCAGTGAAAGACAACCAACCAAGACCACAAGGAAATGTGGTTCTTCAAAGAAATTCAGAGTGCTGCTACCACTGGAAGGGTGAAGAGATGTTGGTCCTACAAGAAAATGCAAGTAAACTTCCGATGCCATGCCGCCCTCTCACTGATTGCTGTCCGTCTCCCCCATCTCTGTTCCTTCCCATCCCTGGACCACTTACCGTCGTGCACATGTGCCCGTCCGTTCCACACCTTCTTGATTTTGCAAGTGCTATTTTCTCTGCCTGGAAGGCATGGAGGGCTACGTTTTATTTCTCTTTACAACTCCAGCTGAAATTTCTTCTCTGAGAAGAAATTTGCTGACCTCTGTTTTACAAGTTGATTTCTTCCCTCCTTTGTGCCTCTATTATACATACCATTTACCAAAATTATTATGAGTTGGGTTTTTTGTTTGTTTGTTTGTTTGGTTTTGTTTTCTATTCTATAGTAGACCAATAGCCTAGGAGATTATTACCAGATCTGTAAAGCATAGGACAGATGGAAAGTAGCTACACAATAAATTATTGCGTCAGTAAATGTTGAGTGAATGAATACATGAGTGGCTATGTTTTTCAGTTATAGAAATGTTTAAAGCTTATACTTTCTCCTGAATATCAGGAACACCCTTCAAGTCACCCATCTGCTCCTTCAACCTACCTCTTGACAGATGCACACACAGATGCACATGTGTATCAATTTCTCCAAGAGGAAAAAGAGAGCTACTTCTTTAGGATTACACAGGGATTATCCTTACGGACTGGGCATATCCTTTTGTGCCTCATACAACCAGAAGGGTAACATGTTGATCTTTGAAATGCCTTTTTTTTTTCCTTTTCGGATAGATGGAAAAGTATGAAGAAAGCAGAAGGCTGAAGACTGTCCAAAGGGAGAAGGGGAGGTGGCACGGAGGGGAAACGATGAAAGAGAACAATAGGATCCCAAAAGACAAACTTACTGGGCATTTCATTTTGGCTCATGGTTGGCTAAGTCTGTATCAAATGATGAGAAAATGGTACCTGGACGTACTTGTGTCTGTATTACATGGTTCTGATTTGTATGATTTATAAGAAAGTTTAGTTTTGTACAACTAAATTTCTCTCAAAGAAGCATTCTCAGACAATGCACTAGTAGTATAAGAAAGCATGGATTTGCCAAACAGAACATGTGTAATCTCTGATCACCTATCTCTAAACTCACCACATTTATCAATCTCCTGCAAAATGGAGAGCATTAATCTTGTTTTGGCTTTCATCTTCCAAAGGTTATAGGAAGTTTTCAAGTGGGGTGTGTCTCAAAGTATTTTTTTAATGTGTTAAGTGCAACATGTACAACAGTGAGTCATTAATATTAGAGAATGGTTACAACTCCTCATAGAATGATATTTAAGAAACCACAAACTGCCATTTTTTAAAGTTTACTTTAAGTTTTTGTTTTATATTAATTTTCAACAATCAGATTTTTTTTTAAAAGATTTTATTTCTTTATTTGAAAGAGAGATCACAAGTAGGCAGAGAGGCAGGCAGAGAGAGAGGGAAGCAGACTCCCTGCAAAGCAGAGAGCCCGACCCGGGGCTTGATCCCAGGACCTTGGATCATGATCCGAGCCAAAGGCAGAGGCTTTAACCCACTGAGCCACCCAGGCGCCCCTATACAATTGGATTTTAAAGGTGCAGTAATAAGACTGTAAGTATATTTGTTAGATTTCTCTGTTGAGCTCGTGAATTAGACAAATGAGGATTTTTGTTAATTGGCTGATCACACATGTGTCTGTTTTATATGAAAGGAAAGGAGGATAAAGAAAGGGAAGGAAGGAAGGAAGGAAGGAAGAAACGAATGCTCGTGAAGTTTGTTAAGGTGGATGTTCTTATTAGAAGAGCAAAAGGGTTTTGATGACCTTAGGTCACAATAAGCAGCAGCGAGAGGGGAGTCGAGGGGGCTGGGTTCACATCCCACGTCTTTCCTGTCTTGCTATGGGACTGTAGGAAAATATGTTTCAGCCTTCTCTTTGGAAGTGTCTGAAGGGATTGTCCAAGGGCAAAGAAGAGAATTACCATGTAACCACAAGACCAGATTCAATTGAAAAGCATACACATTTTGTATAGATTTGTACAGAATCCGCGTTCACAAAATATTTGTTGAATGAGTACATGAATGAGTGTGGGAGTCGGAGGAAAAGGAGGAAATCATCCTGTACTTGACCTTCAACATGTTGTTAAGCTTAACTTTTCTCTGTTTTCCCATTTGTGAGTTGGAGCAAAGATCATTTATATACTGAGAATTAATGGCAAGGAGGGGTTGCCAAGGAAACACAAGATAAAAGTGCTTTCCACCTGTAGGCTTAATATTTTTCTAAGTTCTTTTATGTATACCCTCTCTGAATCTCATTAAAACGAAAGACTACGGGAATTTTACAATATTTAAACATGCACACTTGGTTGTTTTCCCTCTTGCCAATAGGACTGATATCCTCTAACCTGTTTTTGTCTCTCTCATGCTCAGGGAACATTGAGCCATTTCAAGGAATGACACCAGGTTCTCCACTGGTCGAGCCACCTGAGAGGAGTGTAGACAACTGGCAGGATCAGATCCTTCGGGGATTAAGAAACTACCCTGATTTATTGCCTCAGCAGGGCCGGCAAGGGCTTCAAGAAACTCTTTCCTCAACCTCACCCTCCCTCTCACCCTTGTGGTGTGAATGGAGTCACCAGGAGTGGATTTAGGAGAGGAAAGGGGTAGAGGCAAACTCAAGTAGAGAAAGTATCAGATCAACAAAGCAGCCTTGAGCGAAAGCTGGGCACTCCCAAGTGAACCTCAGGGTGACTGTCAATCAGCACGAAGCCCTTTTCCAGCTTCAGATTGCCAAACAGGAGAGGAAGCCCCAATTCACGAACGCTCATAAGAAAGATCTCACTTCAGGTCATCATGTATAGGGTGCAGATTTAGGTGAGCACAGGGATTTAACATGCCAAAGCATGACGGCGACCTTTGAAAGCTAGAATCTAGGTGTTGAGCTTCATCTTCAGAACTACTGAAATCCTAACTACTTTTGGGATTTCCTTCTGCAATCTCAGTACCACAATGAGCAATCTGAAAATTCTTGCAAATTGAATCTAAATATTATCAAAATATTATCAAAAGTGACATCAATATCAATTGTCTGTATATTATCAAAAGTGGAAACCTAGAAGATCAGCATCTCTGAAGTAGAGAGGGGCATGGTCTGTCGAATCACTGGTTTTTCTTGTGGCTCTCTCAGCTTTGACAGGGCAGAACTCATGTTGTGCTCTGTGTGTTATTAACACCTGGGTTAACTTAGCAAATACTGGATGATGATGAGAATTCCTGATGGAGCAAAGGATTGGAATGTAGCAGATGGGAAACAAAAACAAAACAAAACTTCTAAAAAGTCTGAAATCTCGGGGCGCCTGGGTGGCTCAGTGGGTTAAGCCTCTGCCTTCTGCTCGGGTCATGATCCCAGGGTCCTGGGATCGAGTCCCGCATCGGGCTCTCTGCTCAGCGGGGAGCCCGCTTCCCTCTCTCTCTCTCTGCCTGCCTCTCCATCTACTTGTGATTTCTCTCTGTCAAATAAATAAATAAAATCTTAAAAAAAAAAAAAAAAAGCCTGAAATCTCGATCTGGGCCTTGTGAGTGCCCTGGTAAAATCCATCTGAGCCAGCTAGTTCCCTCTGGGAAACAGTGGGGGAAAGAGAATGGTACCCAACAAGTGAACTCTCTGCCTTGTGACTTTTGCCTTCACTCAGACAATTGTTTAATAAATTACCTCCATTAGGGAAAACAATCTCATTAAACGACTCAAAACATGTTACTCTCCTGCATAAAAATTGGTCATATTTTGATTTTTTAAATTTTAAGTGACCAGAAGGCCATTCAGAATTCATTACTCTCAGCTCCCACTACCTGCTGAGCAGGAACACTTTTCTATGGTGTCATTCTGGATCTCGGTGTCATTGGTAGAGCGCCACACAGAACGTTAAAGCGCCTATTACTATTGCTCTGGTAATTTTGCAATAGAAGCCTAATTATGAAATCCTAAGCACATACCACAAACCTAATTGCTCTTTAGGTTGAAAAGCAGGATATGAAATAAATCTATGAAAATCAACAACCAGACAGGAATCTTGTTAGGGCACATGACTGTGCAATTTACAAAGAGGAAATCGAAAGGACTAACAAGCATATGCAAAGCTGCTCACGGGCTGCCAGGGTGGCTCTGTGGGTTAAGTGTCCAACTCTTGATTTTGGTTCAGGTCATAATCTCAGGGTTGTGAGACTGACCTCTGTGCTGGGCATGGAACCTTCTTAAGATTCTCTTTCTCTCCCTCTTTCTCTGCCCCTCACCCCACTCCCTCTCTTAAAAAAAAAAAAAAAAAAAAAAAAGGCAGGGGGTGCCTGGGTGGCTCAGGCATTGAGCGTCTGCCTGCAGCTTGGGTCATGGTCCTGGGGTCCTGGGTTCGAGCCCCACATCGGGCTCTCTGCTTGGCAGGAGGCCTGCTTCTCCCTCTCCCACTCCCCCTACTTGTGTTCCCTCTCTCGCTGTGTCTCTCTGTCAAATAAATAAAAATCTTAAAAAAAAAAAAAGAGCTGTTCAAATGCACTAGTAATCAGATAAAGTTAAATTAATCAAAAATAATATGTTATTTTACATTTATTTAACTGGCAAAAAAAAAAAAAAAAAAAAGAGAAAGCTGTGCATTGTCAAGTGTTGATGAAGACATGGGGATATTTTTCCTGGACAGTAGAAACTGGTGCAGAGAACTCTTTAGTAATACATGGTTCAAATAAATATCCCCATACTTTATGACAGTGCCACTGCATACTTCTGAATAACCTATCCAAAGACATATTTACACAGTTCTATAAGGAAACATTTTTTAAGGAAACTCATCATAGTTTTTCTTTGGTGGTGAAAGTTAGAGGCAAGTCTGCTGTCCAGTCCTGGGGGAAGACAGGTTGAAAGTGAAGACTTTCCAGCATAAAGGACTATGCAGTGAAAGAAGTAATAGACCACGCACACCCACAGTTCCATGAATGAATGCTAAAAATTATATGGCTGAGTTTTTAAGAAGAAAGAAAAGATAGAAACAAGAGTGACATCTATAAATGATTCCATTTGCACACATTTAAAATTCATGCACATAAAATGCATGTGTTTGGAGGTGCCTGGGTGGCTTAGTCGGTTGGGTGTCTGCCATTAGCTCAGGTCATGACCTCAAAGTCCTGGGATTGAGCCCTGTTCGGGGAATCCCTGCTTGGTGAGGAATCTGCTTCTCCCTCTCCTTCTGCCTCTCTTCCCAGCTTATGATCTCTCTCTCTTTCTGCCTCAAATAAATAAATAAAATCTTTTTTTTTTAAAATGCATATTTTTAAGAACAAATACACACAGAAGGAAACATGTTAAACACATTAGAATACTTGATGTGGTATGTGGGAGTGGGGAGAAGAAGTGGAAAAGGAATAAAAAGGAATGAAAGAAATTAAGCAACAGACTAGTATGGATCTATAACAATAGTGTACATTCCGAGGAGTATGGTAAACCCAACTCTATCTATGTATCTGTATCTGTATATCCATTTATCCATCTACCCATCTACCCACTATCTATCTATTATCTAACTATCTATGTATTATCTAACTATCTATCTATCTACCTATCATCTATCCAGAGACATGGATAGGAGGAGCACAGAATGGAATCACAGAATGTTCTTGATGAAGAGATTGTTCAAGATTGAATTTTATATATCCTGGCCTGCTAGGGGACTCTTCTTCAAACTCTAATTCCTTAACTAGAGTATATGTCAGTTTCAAACGGAAAAAAAAAAAAAAAAAAAAACAACAAAAAAGAAGGAAGGAATACAGACAAACAGGCTCCAGGAACCATTAAGTATTATTGATATCATTAAAATTATTGAGTAATAGAACCTTAGTTCTATTCTAAACATACCAATAAAGACTAAACATACCAAAAGAGACTAAATTTCAATTGAGTCATTGGAATATTTTGTTATCAGGCAGAAACAGCCTCAAAATAGGAATGTTACCGTGGCATGTTACTGGTTCACAGTTCATTTGGACAAGGTTTGTATACTCGTAGTAGAATGTAATTGTATGCTCTGTTTCATGTAAATTGTATCTGTTTTCTCATTTTGGATAACCAAACAAGGAAAAGTGACTTTTCAGTAGTTTAAAAGTCTAGAGAAGGGAAACAAACTGTTCACCTAACGGATTTTATAAGAAAATAGCAACTGCTTCTGACCTAAGTAGACAGGCACCCATTATCAAGCAGATGGATTGGTTTCTTTGGGGGAAATGTAAACAGGAAAAACAAACATTCTTCTCACATACTTTTTAAAAAATTTCTTTTGGTATTTGCTCAGTATCTCAATTTAAAACATAGGTCACAAGAAACAGAATGCCCAAACTGAAGAAACTGAATGCAAAAATGAGATGAGAGCCATATACCAAAGGGGGCCAGGATCGGAGATCAGCACACATGATCTCCCATAGTCCGCTGGAGCAGCGAGTGCCCAAGGCAATGGTTTCTGAGTAACCTGAAGTTTATTCAGTCTTTGATTCCTATCGATCACCTGTATTGTTGGCCCCAAGAAGCCCAGTGCTAATGTTTTGCGTCTGTATAGTGAGCATTCTCCAAAGAAACAGAACTAATATAGTGTATGTGTGTATCTATATTTCTGTAATCTCTATCTATCTATCGGAGAGATTTATTTTATGAAATGTGTTCACATAATTCCAGAGGCTAGCGAGTCTGATTATACAGACAAGCAGGGTAGGACCCGAGGCTGGGGACCCAGAGAAGAGTTGATGTTGAAGTTCATGTCGAAAGGCAGTGTGGAGGTAGAATTCCTTCTCTTCGGGGAGAGTTTAGTCTTTTTCTCTCAAGGACTTCAACTGATTTGATGAGGTCCACCCAATTTATGGAGGACAATCCATACTCTACCCAAAGTTTACTGATTTAATTACTAATCTCATCTAAAACATAGGTTCACAAGGACACCTAGACTGGTGTCTGATCAAATGTATGTAGGTACTGTGACTCATCTACATTGGCACATAAAGTTAACCATCTCTGTGTTCATCCTTAGAGTTTAATAAGGATGGTTTTATTTATTCTATATAACAGGGAAAAAAATCCCCAGCAACCTGTGTAAGAGAAAGCCTCAGTTATTAAAATTCCAAATTAAGGCAAAATCATTTCACACAATTTTCTTCATCATTTCTTGACAAGAGGAGACTCCATTATTTTATGGAGTTTTCCTAATATCCAAGCTTCATTTCTATCTATTCATCCATTTTCACCACTCTCTTCTTATCAAATACCCCTGATGAAATAAAGGTGTGGGCATTTTAAAAAGAAATGTAATTGTCTTTAAGGAAGAAGAGAGATTGCAAGCAGAAAGGAAACCATATTCCCTACTGGAAGGCTGACAGTATCAGCCTTCATGCATATTTGGTAATTATTGCTGGGAGCTGAAAAGGACAACGGTAAAGTCATGCTCTAGGCTTCTACCCACTGCTTTCTCCTAAAACAGGCCATGAACTCAGTAACACTGACTCACAGCTGAGAAATTACTGAGGAAGTGATAGCTCCAGCTCAGCTACATTGCATGATGACCTACAGCTGTTTTCTCCTCAGTGATTTTGGAAGGAATTGACTAACCCCAACTAAATGTAGTAAACCATTACCAAATTACCAGCATGCATCCTCATGTTTATTTTCAAAGTGGGATACTGTTAATATTTGTAGAGAGATGTTTGAGATTCACAGAGCATGCTCTGGCCATGTTTACTACCCAAGTATTTCTGAACTCAATTATCAATCATCAATAAACCCATGTTTATTTATTTTCATTAATCTTGTGGGAATGCAAATGCAAGGATCTTATCTCTTATGAGATTATGACAAATACTTAAAGTCAGCAAAAAGTTCACCTCTAGTTACCCAGGCAGGAAGTGTGGGCAAACCAGTCTGGTCCAGTCGTGCTGGTAGTAGAAAGGAGAAAATGACACTCTAGGAGAGTTTCCATATGCCATAAGGGTAACACGACTTCTCACACATTTGAGGGAAATTCCATTCAATTCAACAGTATTTATTGGGTTTCTGCTATGTTCAAGACCCTGGAGTAAGTAGAGGTAGTGGTGGGAGAGAAGATTTAGAGATGAGTAAACTATAGCCTTTATTCTCCTTATAATTATAACCTAGAAGGAAGAATAAAAGCAGGATAGATAGATAGATGATGATAGATAGATAGATAGATAGATAAATAGGTATATATATATATATATATATATATATGCATCATACAGGGGAAAATATAGTCAGTAACCCAAGAATAAAAATAGTCATGTAGTGGTTTATTGCCCAAAATGTCTTTTTGTACTTCTTGAAGATGACCACTTGGACTACCAGTCATCTATTAGCTTTAAAAAATTTGTCCAGTGGCCAATAATATGAGGAAGAAACTCAGCTTATTTTGGATATAGTCTCTAGCTCTTACAGCAAAGCCTTCCATATTATTTTATTCTGTTCTTGGTCTTTAAATTTAAGTCTCTGGTGAGAATTTAGAAATATGCTTCTGTTGATAGCATCCAGCCAACATGGTGCCTGAAACCATATGTGCCTTTAAAAGATCCAGGATGTAGATCCCAGAATGTAAAATGTATACTATGTACTACTAAGTTTACAAACTCCGTGTGTCTTCCACCTTGTTCTTGACCTGCTCTGAATCTGCCTCTCTCACCTGTTGTCTACTCCCTTACTCTTCCCTGGGCCAAAACCCAGAGAACTTTGCTTTTGTGACAAAATCTACCAAACTTGGTAGTTGACTGACTTTACCCTAATCTTCAGTTTGAATGTCTTCTCTGGCCATAGGTGGTTGAGTCTAAGCTTACCAACTATCTTCATTATATAACCACACTTTAGTAATTTGGTAGCTAATACATCTTAGCTACTAAGACAGCAGCTGTTGAGTTCTGAGGAAGCTCCTGGTAGAACTAGATGAAGTGATGTGTGCCAAACCATACCCTTCCTCCGTTTACACTACAGTGTAAACAGATTACAAAGTTATTTTGGGTGTTTTCTTTTAAGAAATCTTAACACTTGCCACAAAAAAGCAAAGCCGAATGTTTTCAAGGATTTGATTTCCTCTCTACCTACTTCCAGGCTACTCATAAAACTAAAGGCATCTGCTTTTGAAACTTGAACTCTGGTGACACCAGTCATATAAAGTTCAGAGTGTCTAGGTCCAAATAGGGCTATGCCTGTAATAGTTATTCATTAAATATTTCTTAGAAGAATATGTTTTCCCATTGCTTCTGACCATTTTTACCTATTGTTTCATTCATTCAACCACTCAATTATTCACCAAATATTTATTGAGCTCTTGCCATGTGACAGGGACTGGTATTTTTTTTAAGAGATTTTATGCATTTATTTATTTGAGAGAGGGAGAAGGAGACTCCCTGCTGAGAAGGGAGGCTTTTGTGGGACCCTATCCCTGGTCTCTTGGACCATGACCCCAGCCTAAGGCAGTCACTTAACCAACTGAGCCACCCAGGTGCCCTGACAAGAACTGTTCTAGGTATATAAAATACATCAGGAAACAAAAGAGACAAGAATCCTGCCTTGGTGGAGCTTTCACCCCGTATTGTAGTAGGAATGAAACAATGAATATTGGCATATCATATATTATTATAAATGGCCATAATCAATATAGAGAAACATAATGTAGGAGAAGGGGAAAGGGGGCTGTGTCAGCAGAGGGGTTGGACTGAATAGGGCACTTCTGTGTTAAAATGCTGGGAGAGTAAGAAGAGCAAGAGGGAAAAAAAAAAAAAAAAGAGGAAAACAAGGGATGTGTGGTTTTGGAGATGAAGAGGATGAGGTGAGAACTAAGAAGTGATTGACCAGCATGGAAGCCATTTGCTACTTACGACAGCAGTTCCACTGGACTCATGAAAGTAAAAGTATGGTTAGAGTTATTTAAACAATAACGGAACACTTAGGTCCCTTCCATATCTCGGTTATTGTAAGTAATATTACAATAAACAGAGGGGTGCTTATATCTAGTGCATACATAGAGTGCAGTCTAAGTGTCCATCAATAAATGAATGAATAAAGATGTGTTATACATGCACAACAGCATATTGCTCTGCTGTAAAGAGGAATGAAATCTTCCCATTTGTTGGCACCTGGGTGGCTCAGTGGGTTAAAGCCTCTGCCTTCAGCCCTGGGACTGAGCCCCACATCGGGCTCTCTGCCCAGCAGGGAGCCTGCTTCCCGCCCCCCCTGCCCTGCCTGCTTCTCTGCCCACTTGTGATCTCCATCAAATAAATAAATAAAATCTTTTTTTAAAATGCCCACTCTTGCCACTATTGTTCATCATAGTACTAGAAGTCCTAGCAACAACAGTCGGACAATAAAAAGAAATAAAATGTATTCAAATTGCCAAAGAAGAAGTCAAACTCTCTCTCTTCATAAATGACATGATACTCTATATGGAAGACCCAAAAAACTGCATCCCCAAATTACTAGAACTCACATAGCAATTCAATAATGCATCAGGATACAAAATCAATACACATAAATAATTTACTTTCTTATACACTAACAATGTAACTATAGAAAGAGAAATTAGAGAACTGATTCTATTTACAATAGCACCAAAACCCATAAGGTACCTTGGGATAAACCTAACCAAAGAGGTAAAGATCTGTACTCAAGGAACTACAGAACACTCATGGAAAAAATTGAAAAAGACACAAAAAGATGGGAAAACATTCCATGCTCATAGATTAGAAAAAGAAGCATTGTTAAAATGTCTATGCTGCCATCCCGATTGAAAACAGACTCTTAAATACAGAGAACCGGTGGTTGCCTGAGGGGAGCTGGTGGGGGGGTCATGGGTGAAATAGGTGAAGTGAATTAAGAGGCACAAATTTTCAGTTAGAAAATAAATAAGTCATGGAGATGAAAAGTATAGCATAGAGCATATAAAAAAAGTAGAAATTAAAATAATGTGTTAACTCATGGATAGGCTGAGAGACTAATGGGATACAAGTTTCAAAAAAGGAATAAATGTATAAGGAAATTTGATATACAATAAAAGGCAGCAATGTTAAAAAGGAAGGAAGGAAGGAAGGAAAGAAGGAAGGGGCATATGGAAAGCTTCAGCCATTAGTTTTTACCAAAAAATGCAGAAAAACACCATAATGAGATACATCTAATGAGATACATCACCCCAAATTGAATTAAATTGGAAGGACACCACCACCAAGTGTAGGTGAGAGTATAGAGATTTACACAGTTGGCTATGCAAATTGGTAAAACAACTTTGGAAAATTTTCAAGCAGTATCTTCTGAGCTACATGACCCAATGACACAACAATTCCACTCCTGGCTATATATACACAATAGAAATGGATGCCTGTGCAATAAAACACATATAAGAATGTTCATTGCTGTTTTATTCATGGCGGTAAAAAAAATTAGAAAGAACTCAAATACCCATCCAATAGAATGGAAAAATAAACTGTGCTAAGTTTGTACAATGGAATATAAGAAATGAAGAAAAATGAACTACTACTACCCTCAACACTATAGATTAATCTCACAGAGATATATTGCATGAAAAAAGCTAGACACAAAAGTGTATACTTCATCATTCCATTAATAAAACATTCAAAACCAAGGAAAATTATTCTATAGTGGTAGAGTAGAAAACAGATATTGCCTTTGGGAAGATAGTGACTAAAAAGGCACATGAGGGAACCTCTCTTGGGGACTGATATTCTAATTTTGATCAGGGTCATGCTTAAACACTATATGGTTAAGATCTGTGCACTTCACTACATGTGAGTGAGACATCAATACAGAAGGGTTTTTAGAAGATTTGGGAAAAGGGACCAGGGACAACTTTTTCATTTCTTTCCACAACAGTAACATGAAGTTCTAAGGACACAGGATCTTAGAGTAGGAAGGACTGAAAGATTATTCAGTGCAAACTCCTTCCACAGGAGCCTGGAAGTCTTCCACGATGCTTTCCTGTAGACTGGACTATGGGTACGTGCCTATGGGTGTCGACCACTTTTCTAGATTTCTGCATGTAATTAAGATCGACCCTTTCAATTATGGTGGTGTAGCAACCAAGAGAGAAACTACAGTAAAAGATTTGTGGTAAAAAGAGTGACTCTCCTAAGAATCAAAAAGACACCGAAACATGGATTCCAGGTGGAGACGGAAAATTGTGACCAACTCCTCCCTGATATTTTATGAAAAGAAGCACCATCTCTGTGTTGAGAAGGCATATTTCCGGTAAAACTCTGGATTATTCCAAACTGAGTGTTTCTCCATATATGAAAAAAATATATATTTTTTATATATATCACTATATAGCATATATATTTTTTATATATAATATATATACCATCTATATGTCTCTATATAGTTTTTGGCTTGAATGTCATCATTTGAATGTTTTTAGTTGAGCTGATATAAAGATAGCACACACAAGAATGTCATGTCATACACCCAACTGAGTCACTCAGCTTGTTCTGAGGTGCATCGCAGCTTGTCCCAGTGAAGACGCTTTCCCTTAGTGTTGATTTGGAAATCACTAATGATGCAGCATAGACCAAGCCCTCTTTCTCTAGAAGCCAAGCCAACTTGCAGAGCTACACCTGCCAAAGAACACCCTCTGAGCTACGTGAAGCTTGCTCGCATGGTCTTCAGCAGTGTGATGAGGCACCAGCAGTGTGGACTGGCACTCACGGACTGGGAGGACGAGGTTGCTGAACAAGAGGGAATCTTCTCCCTGCGTTCCCTCTCGGGCATGCCAAGGCCACGTAGGAAGGGAAATGTTCCCTTCCCTCTGGCAAATCCAGATTCAAAGGGGGTGGAAACTACTTGTGGGAACATCTAGCACGATACAGAGAAAGCTATGCCTTTTGTGGGAAGAAGTTGGAGCAAGGAGTAGAGAGGAGAAATCCTGCCTGGTTGACTACAATCCACGCTAAAGGAAATTACATAATAGGTTTCATCAGCACCTAGGTTGCTGAAGCCAGTGCTGTTCACCTCCAAAGACATGAGTCATAACTGAACACGCACACACACACACACACACATACACACTAATCTAGAGGATCATATCTTCTGGGGACCGTGCATTTCAAGACATTAATTCTGAATGTCAAAGATGGGGAAATGATAGAGACAACTAAAAGAATATCTGGTCTTCAACACCCACCAGTTTCACAAGATGTGCATGAAGGCGGTGATTTGAAGATCCAGGTGATGCTCACGGACAGAATAAAGGTGTTCATTAACGATGCTGATTGAGAAAAGCGTGGATGTGGACTAGCAGGCCTTGTTAAAGATAAACTCAGATAAACTTAAGATTTTTTTAATAAAATAATTTTTCAAGTACTGAATTAGAAAATAACTTCGATAATAGTTAACAAAGTTTGGTTAAAGGGTGAGGAAATGGAGACTCAAATATGAGAGTACAAATCCATATACATTTCTCTGTAGAGAAGTTTGGTAATACGCACTGAAAGTTTTAAAACACAGATTTCATTTACCCACTAATTCTGATTCTAGGGATTTTTGAGGATAGCTTTAGAACAGCTATTCACACAATGAGAGAATATAACAGCATTAAAAGTGATTTTTTTCAGAATACATTCATTGATATAGAAATGTGAGAATTTGTTCAAGGTATATTGATGAGCAGGAAAAACATAGTTAAAAACATATTAGAGGGCTGCCTGGGTGTCTCAGTAGGTTAAGCATCTGTCTTAGGCTCGGGTCATAATCTCAGGGTCCTGGGATCAAGCGCTCTGTCTGGTCCCCTGTCAGCAGGGGGTCTGCTTCTCCCTCTCCCTCTGCCCTGAGTCTGGGCCATGCTCTCTCCCTCTCTTTCTCTAAAATAAATAAATAAATTCCTTAAAAATATACTAAAATATGCTGCGAATAGTATGCCCATTTTGTAAATTAATGTCTTAATGGTTGCACAAATATAGAATTCAGAAAAATATTTTATTAATAGTATGTATCTCAAAATTATTTCTGTTGAAAAGCTCCTCGTTTCTTTACGGCTAGGCCTTTAATGAGTCAGCTAGACGTAAAGGGAAAAGAGAGACAAAGTAGTGCAACTTAAGGCTTAATAAATGTCTAAGGCACCAGATCAGTATTTCTCAGGCTAATGTATAGATGTCACAGTCACTTTGGATATTATGACTTCTTTGGTCTGGAGGCCCCCAGAGCTGGTATTGCTAAAGCTTCCCAGGAGATTTTACTGTGCAGCCAACGACGGGCTGAAGGCCTTAGGGCAGTAGTTCTCGAAATGTGGCTCCTGGATCAGCGTCATCAGCTTCACCCTGGATCTCACTAAAAAGGCAAATTATTGGTCCCCTACCCTATAAACCGGATCAGAAACTCAGAGAAGGCCCCAGCAGTGTGTTTTCACAAGTCCTCCAGGTCATTCTGATGCAGGCTGACGTATGAGAAATACTGCATCAGGGAGTCATCAGAAACAATGCCATCAGCGTTCAGACGATCAAGACACAGGAAACCTGTTTTAAGAAGACCAGCTCAGGGTGCCCAGGCGGCTCAGTTGGTTAAGCCTCTGCCTTCATGGCTTAGGTCAGCATCCCGGGGTCCTGGGACTGAGTCCCCTGTTGGGCTCCCCGTCAGCAAGGAGTGCTTCTGCCTCTCCCTCTCCCTCTGCCTCTCCCTCTGACTGGTTCTCTCTCTCTCTCTTTCTCTCAAATAAATAAAATATTTAAAAATAATAATAAAAAATAAAAAGACGTGCTCATAGCTTTACATGAGAGTGGATTGATGGACCTATTCCAGAGGTCAGCACAATTACAAATTTCCAAAATTGTGTGAAATAAGTCGAGAAAGGAAACAGTCTCTGTGTTCATGCTCACGGGTAGGAACATTGCAAAGCAGGCTAGACAAACACATGTGAGAAAGCTTTGCTTCTGCTTAGACACATGATCACACATTTGCAATTCCTGGAAGTGTTATTATCGAGCTGCTACAATTCGCGATCCTTTCCCACACTAACACATCCTCACGTTACAGCCAAAGGAAAAGTTTCCACATGCAACATTGATCATACCGCCTCCATACCCAGGCGTAAAAACTTCAAAGTTTTTAATTTCCCCTTGCCTGCAGGCTAAAGACCAAAATCCCCAACAAATCTTAGGAGGTCCCACACGTTGTGACCCAAACCCACTTCTCCATTCTTGTGTCACATGACGTCGCCTGGTGCGTTCTGGGCTTTGGCCACCTTGACCTTCTTTGTGCCCCTTGGACTCCCAGCCATCCTGTCTCCCACATTCTTTTCATATGCTGTTCCCTCTGCCTGGAACACTCTTCCTTCCTTTTCTTTGTCTATTTACCTTCTGGTCATCCTTCAAATCTCAGTTCAGGGCTCGTCTCCACAAGTCTCCCTTTCCTGACCCCCTGGCCATGTCCAACCCCTCTTTTATATGTTTGAAGAGCACAATAATCTCCCCTTCCATACTCTCTCCTCTTACATTTCATCTCACGTTCATGTGGGACACTCCGGGGCTGATACCTATTTCCTGCACATTTGGTCAGCTCCAAACGGGCAATCTCTCGTTCACTTGACTGATGGATCACCAGCACAGAGCCTGACATGTAACAAGGGCTTAAAGATGCTTTTACTGAGCAGATGAATGGCTGCATAGGTGAACAGATGAGTGACGAGTATTTGACCCTATCGCTAGGACTTCCTACTATGGAAGCTGCTGACGGTAGTCCTGGTCTGCATCACACCGTCCCCATTCCTTGTTCAAAGTCCATATAATCTTACAAGAAGGAAAACAACACTTTTTGGAAAGTAGATCAAAGTAGTTTAGAGCCTCTTGTGTGTCACTCACTACAGCCTGCGTGTTGAGATCAGGTTGAGGGAGGAAACTGAAATAGAAGTCAAGTGTTTTTCCTCGCTATGACTCTGTGGATGGGACGGGAACCGTTTCCTTCTTTCTGACATCATATGAGCAAGCTCTGCCCCTCCACGTCTCTCACTTGAGCTTGTTTTGACAAGCTTAACCTTTCACGCACTAAGGGCCCCAAATAGTGTTCAGCTGCCCAAAAAGGCATTAACATGTGGGGAGGGATTTGTGTGAGAGCAAAGCTCTGACTAAGTAGCTAATAACACGGATCATACTGGCAGCCCAAACCATTTGAAGGGAAAAGGAGCCCCTGGCTGTACCATGCTTACAGGAAGAGCACGAGTTCCTTCCTGAGGAAGTAATCAGACTTGTCAACAGCAGCAGTGGATGCAAAAAGATAAAACTGTATTTTGAAAGTATCGAGGGAAAAGACCTTTGAACTAAGAATTCTGTTCACAGTTGCATTTTCATTCAAAAAATGGCCTAACTGAAAATATTCTTAGGCATGTACTTTTTCAGGTTTACCTCATCAAGATACCATATTGAATATACTCTTGGAGAAAGTTCTAAATAAGACAAACACGCATATGTAGAGATGAGAATATAAGGTTGATCAAATATCTTGGTGAAGTTTATTCTCTTTTTTAAAAAGCTAGAACCAAACAAAAGGAAAAAGGGAAGTATCTCACCCAGAACTAAAATTTATACAACGGGTATCCATGAATATGAAAACAACACATAGTAAAGTGTTTTATAAGACAAGTGAAAAGTATTGATATGATTAAGCGACAAATAAGGGGTTACAAACAGAAGTATGGATTGTATAAGAAAAAAGTGGAATCACAGCATTTAAAGTAGTAGAAGAAACCTCAGTCTATCCCCTGGGAGCAGAAAGGGAGACAACGGAATTAGAGAAAGCCAGGAAAACGAATAAAGACAAACTCTCTGGGCACTCAAGGGTGGGGAATTTGAATCTGATAGAGGTCTGGGCATAAAGCAGAATTCAAAGCCATTTTGTTTTGGAGGACAAGCCTTCAGTGACCTGGATGTGGTCATTCACCGTTCCCTTTCTGACCACAGCAAAGCGCAGGGGCCTCCATGGTGCCCCAAACTCTTACTCAGCCACTGTGTAATCAGATAAAGCCACTGGCAAATTAGGGATATTATTTCCCCTACTTTGGGCCCCGGGAAAGTTCTTAGAAGTCTGGCCAGCCTTCAAATTTCAAATTAGGGAGCTGGCTGTCAGAAACAAGTGGCAAGGACAGATGAAAAACCAGCATAACAACCTGTGTAAGTGTGCTGGACACACTTTTTTTTCAGAGGGTCTGTTCCCTATTCCAAGGACTAAGGATAAATCAGTTGTTTGAAATGTACGGCAACCATACTTGTCAACTAGAGACAAAATTTGGGGCTAAAAGAGTCTTAAGAGACAAAAATCTGGGGCGCCTGGGTGGTTCAGTGGGTTAAGCCTCTCCCTTCGGCTCAGGTCATGATCTCAGCGTCCTAGGATCCAGCCCTACATCGCGCTTTCTGCTCAGTGGGGAGCCTGCTTCCCCCTCTCTCTGCCTGCCTCTCTGCCTACTCATGATCTCTGTCAAACAAATAAATAAATAAAATCTTAAAAAAAAGAGAGAGAGAGAGACAAAAATCCCTGAGTACTAAAAGTTTATGTATTTGCCTTTTCTATGTATATAGAACCACAAATACCTTGACCCTGATAGTAAGTTCAATATGGAAGGAGGGTTAAATTGCATGGGGAGACTTAACTTCCTGGGTTAATGGATTGGTTTATGTGGGCATTAATCCCTTTCCTGAACATTCTCATTTCAAAGGATGGTAATAAGGGAGCACGGTAATTTTTCGCAAATTGAGTGTATGTTCCCTGGCTAGCTGGAACATCGCCTGAACAGGGCAGACCTAACCCGCCTTGGTTCTGGAGGCTATGTCCGGTGAACAGTAAGTCTGGATGGCTTCTTGTGGGGATGAAGTTTCCAATCCCCGTTTTAGCAAAGCCAGTCCCCGAGTCAGATGAGGGAAACTTTCAGGGTGGAGCCTCCTGTGGCATGCAACATGCTGGGAGAAGTTCACGATCACTCTTCATTTCCAGGACAAGAAATCACGAGGGTACACGTGCTCTGCCAGTACACGCAGTTAGCTTTCTCAAGGGAAAACAACAAACAAATGAAAGAACATAGAGAAAGCATTTTAGGGCCCACCATTTAACTCCCATTCAGTGTACTTAATTTTTCTTAAGTTCTGGGAGCACCAATTAAATCGCTTTCAAATACATTTCTATAACTTTCTCTACTGCTGGCTGGCTTCTCTTGCCTCCCTAATTTTTCAGGACACTCAGGGATTTCGCTTTTCTTCTTCTTCTTCTTCTTCTTTTTTTTAAGGATTTTATTTATTTATTTGACAGACAGAGATCACAAGTAGGCAGAGGCAGGCAGAGAGAGAGGGTGGGGGAAACAGGCTCCCCGCTGAGCAGAGAGCCCGATGTGGGACTCGATCCTAGGACCCTGGGATCATGACCTGCGCCGAAGGCAGAGGCTTTAACCCACTGAGCCACCCGGGCGCCCCGAACACTCAGGGATTTCTAACCTTAGAATAAGCATTCTTTCACAAGGTTGTATTAGCAAGTTTAATTAATAGAAAATCCTGTATAAACCATATATCCGACAAGCAGTTTCCGCAAAACTGCCCAAACATGCTTGTGTTCCCTTGTTAACATTAGACATTTTCCAAAAGTCAGAGTCAGAGATGTCTGCATCTTTGTAACTCAGGCCTCACAATTTATCTTTGAAATTCCACAGAACTTTCTCAATGAGGTCCCTACCATGAAACTGTCATTTCTGCTTAGTGCCAGAGGGAGCCCCAGAGGCTTGAACTTCACGAGCAGACTTACTATGCTCTAACCCTCAACGGGTTAGTCTGGGGCTGTGGGCTGACTACTTGGTTTGTTTTCCTTCTTTCTTTGCATCAAGAAAGTCCCTTTATTTTTCCTTTTTACCTCATATTTTAATTATGATGGATTTTCAAATTTGCCAACGAAATGATAATATTTCAGTAAACCGTCAGATGCAACAATGGTCCACATTTGGGAAAATTTGCTTATCTGTTTTTATTTTTCTCTGTCTCTCTCCTGAATCCATCTGAAGTAAATGCATCTCAACACTTCATCCTAACGTCTTCTGCTGGTATTTCCTAAAAACAAGAACCTTATCCTACATAAACAAGAACATGAGCACACCTGAATCATTAAACTGTAATTCCTTAGTATCTTCTTCTTTCTCATCAATATCCAAATGCCCCAGTTGCTTCTAGACTTTCTTTAACCAGAATTCAATCTCTTCAAATTTAGAAAAACCCCACACCAGTGTGGTGTGCTTTTGTCTTTTATGAAATTGACTTTCAGGTGGGAAAACATAAACTGATTTGTAGAACGTCCTATGTTCTGGATTTGTCTGCGTTTCCTTGTGGTGTTGTTTCAACTTGTTGTTCTAATCCTGTATTTCTGGTAAGCTGAACGTTAGGTCTATAAAACCTCAAGGTCTCGTGTCACTCTGTTTCCTTAAAAGAAGCAGAGAAGAACTTTGTACATTTCACTAGACAACATCTTTTTTCCTCTCTCTCCAAGCCCACTGGGCCCTCCCGGTCTGTTCTGCCCTTCAAATCTGGCTTGCTTTGGTGTTGGAGGGAAAATGTGTTCAAGAAGTCTTGTTTTCTTTTTTTAAATTTTCTGAAACCTCATTTTAACTAGTAGTATTTGATTTTAACCCCCAAAGCTTGAAACATTATCTTTGTAATATATTAGTGACTTCCACAAAGATGGCTTTCTAAAGGTCTAGTTTTAGACTTTTTTTTTTTTTTAAAGATTTTATTTATTTATTTGACAGAGAGAAATTACAAGTACAGTGAGAGGCAGGCAGAGAGAGAAGGAAGCAGGCTCCCTGGGTGACTCGATCCCAGGACCTTGAGATCATGACCTGAGCTGAAGGCAGCGGCTTAACCCACTGAGCCACCCAGGAGCCCTAGTTTCAGACTTTTAAAGTTACTTCAAGTTCCTTTGGTCCAGCCTCCTTTATTTTCAATTAGTCCATCCATTCGTTAATTCAATGAGCCTTGTTGCAGGTACTCTGCTAATCACGAGGGATGAAAGGATTAAGGTATCCCTCTGCTAATCATGAGCGCCCAGGGAGGAAGCTACAGTACCTGCCCTTATTGAAATGGGAAACAGACAGGTTAATAATTAACATTTCATCCTTGAAAACTTTCCTAACTTCCTCCTTTTGCATTCAAAATAGGCTTGAAGGGGCGCCTGGGTGGCTCAGTGGGTTAAGCCGCTGCCTTCGGCTCAGGTCATGATCTCAGGGTCCTGGGATCGAGTCCCGCATCAGGATCTCTGCTCAGCAGGGAGCCTGCTTCCTCCTCTCTCTCTCTGCCTGCCTCTCTGCCTACTTGTGATCTCTCTCTGTCAAATAAATAAATAAAATCTTAAAAAAAAAAAACAAAATAGGCTTGAAGACTCCCTGGGTGTTCCTATAGTAACGCTGGCTGTGCGCTGTGCCTAGGTAAAGCACTGTTTTTATCTCACAGCATTGTCATTCTTATTTGTGACTTTTCTCCACTAGACTGAAAGTTCCTTGAGTTTTTTGAGATAATTTTCATATCAGTGTCTTCAGTACTCAGCATTGATCTCTGAATCATAACAGATGTCCAATAAATGTTTGATAAATTAGTGGTGGTTATGTGCTAAGTGCTATTAGATAGTGTAGTCATATGAACAAAGTGTATAAATATTGAGGACTTGGAGCTCTAAAAGATGAATAGGTAAAGACGGGGAGGGGGTGGGTAGGGTACTATAGGGGGAAGGAATTGCAGTGAACAAAGTGGTATTTCGAAGAGCTGTCAGGGGGGAAAATGAAACGGTGGGTTATCCTGAGATTTTGAAGAGTCCTGACTGCTGAGATCAAACTTGTTTGGATTCCACCACTGAGGCAACAGGGGGAAAACAGAAGCTTTTTAAGATAAGGAATGACATGATCACTTTTATTTTGTTCAGCACAATTATTCTAGTGTGGGAATGAAAATGGAGGAACCTGGTGCCAAGGAGGAGAAGTAAAGAAGAAAAAAAAGCAATTGGAGAGAGGTTCTGTGACCTGTCCAACATCATAGGGCTAGACAGTCATCGCACCATCACCATAAACCCGGAGCAGGGCAGGACTGTGGAGTTTAGGGTTCTGGGATGTGGGCATAAGTGATGATCAGAGGAAGGTGAGGTATGAGTAACTAAAGTCACCAGAATGAAGCCATGTGCCGGGAAGGAATTAGCAAGGCCATAAAATATCAAGGATTATTAGATAGGCTGACAGGAAAAGAAGGCATTCGAAGCAGAGGTTAAAACAATCAAAGGCAGAGACAGACTGCTGTGTGTGTGCAGCTGGTGATGTAGAGACTCGAAGGAAATAGGGCTGCAGGGATAATCAGGGACGAGTTTGTATGTGGCTCTTGGGTTAATAACATTCATATATGTATGTCTAAATTGTTACCCTCTACAGCTCTTTTCTGGGTATCATAGCTGGTTTATTTATTAGTCATCTAGCTAGCTAGATGAAGTCAGTCGGCTAGTTGGTTACACTCGAACCACATAGCTTATAAAGAACTGTTTCCTGGCCATGGGTTTTCCACTGGTCAATGGTGGGTACGCCCCATCTTCTGGAAACAACTAGATGAACTATCCGAGGCTTTGTCATCAGCACTTACTACAAATGAAACTTCAGTTGAAACCTACTGATAGGTTGATAGAGTCAATGAATAAAGCATGCTAAGACAGGACTCTGAGGATCTGAACGTGTCCTGCGGAGGTGCCCACACATCTCTGTTCAATGAGGTATGAGGTCTAACACTATGTACTGCAATCCTCAAGCAGAGAAAGAGGTGTGAGGTGTGGGGTGTGGCCGAGAGGAATTTGTCCTCAGGTGTGCTTCCCACAGATTCTCGCAGACCTCTTTGGGTGCCGGCTACAAACAGAGATACAGAGCTCTGCCGCAGTCCTCTCTCCGCTGCTCGGCCCAGGGACTAGGGAAGAGGAAAGCTGAGATGAAAAGGCTCTTTCTTCTAAATCCAACCAGCAGCTTTCCAATGAGACTGCAAGCATGATAGATCATCGATCAACAACTATTTAAGGAGCTCCTACTGTGTACCAGACACTGTTCTAGGCTTTAGAGCTACATCAGTGAACAAAACAGACCTATTTCTCTGTCCTGTGTAACTTCAAGTGAAGAAAGAATGACTTTAAATAATGAACACTCAGGTAAGAAAAATATAGAATAGGTTAGAAAATAAGTTCTATGGAGGAAAAAAAAAATACAGCAAGGAATGAGGGGTTGAGAATGCAGGAGGAGGTAAGAACTGCTATTCACAAAAATGGTGGCCAGGGAGGCACTGACAGATGGCATATGTGGGCCTTGAAGGAGGGGCCACCTTACCGCAAAGTGCTTCTGCTTCTACCCAGGGGACTTCTGCAGTCGGTGCTACCCTCGACTTCTGCAGGCGTTCAGAGTGTGCTTTGCCATGGGAGTTCCTTTTGTGAAAAAGACCAACAGCTGGTCCAAATCAATCCGTTCACCTTGACCCAAAAGACTCATGTACTTTTTTTTTCTAAGATTTTAATTCTTTTTTTTTTTTTTGACAGAGAGAGACACAGCGAGAGAGAGAACATAAGCAGGGGGCGTGGGGGAGGGAGAAGCAGGCTTCCTGCTGAGCAGGGATCTGGATGTGGGGCTTGATCCCAGGATGCTGGGATCATGACCTGAGCTGAAGGCAGATGCTTAACGACCGAGCCACCCACGGACCCCTAAGACTCATGTACTTTTAACTCTTCTCTGTACCTGCTGCTATGAAAACTCTATACGGCACTCTTGGGAATATCATCCTCTCCAGACTCACTTCTTTGCCTGGCTCTCCTCTTTTCTACATTCTGTATTCATATCCAAGTGGCTACAATGATCTAGAGAGTCCAGGAGAACTTTGAATATCCTAGGAACTTGAAGAAAGACATATAAAGCTAACAGTTTGAACATGTTCTCACTCTTAGCACTTACATGCAGCAAGACTCACGACCCCCTCAAGAGGTGGGTCCTGGTGTTGTTCAGTTTTACAGATAAGTCAATGAAGGCTTAAAGTAAAATACCTTGTCTATGGTCATACTATATGTGCAGCCAGAATCTGACTTCAGTGGTGGACTCTAGAGCTCACACAGCACCCAGCTTCCACTGTAGTATTCCCATCTGCCACTGCTAAGCCAAGTTAAAACTTTACCCTTTTGTAAAATTATAAATGCCTGACCCCAAGTATCTGAAATCCCGTCTTCCTATAATAGGATATAATATTTGATATTACTTTTTCATCCAGTACCTATCTCTCCCCCAAAGAAAGAAAATTTAACAATAAGCAATAAATCGCATTCAAACAAACTTAAAACATGGTCTTATAACGAAGCCCACTTTAAAGATGGAAGGAAGGAAGGACACATAGAGCGACAAGGAGAATCGGAGTCTCCCGGCTTCTAGAGTCCCACCGGTCATCACCACCGAAAGAAAAAAAAAAAAATTGCATTCTCTTATTTATTTCCAACTTACTCATCTGCTTTTGATGACCTTTTACTAAGTGCTGGCCACTGAGTTGTGGGCACTGATATAACCCACATTTCTTCATGTTAATAGTAGTAATCATAATAATGATCCAAATTTCACTGCATTTTGGCGTCATCTATTCACAGAAGTCGTCAATCCTTAACCCTTAGTTAACCCCAAATTTATATGATTTTAGAAAACAAAGTTTTGAGACATAAAACCTTTCGAGAGCAAAGGAAAGCTAAAATTGAAATTTATTTTTGTGACACAGATTGTGATCTCCTTCTGGGAGCAAAATGCCATACATTTTCAGAGACCCGTGCATTTAATTTATATTGCTTATACCTTCATTGATTCATGTATCTTCATAATCATCTAGATCAGGTGCATACCTAGTGTGAAATCAATGTTCAGAGAGACTTCCCATGAAAAGAGTATATCCTCTCCTCTTGTCTTAAGTGATTGGGGTCCTGTTTATCCAAGTGGGAATGATACTGTGTTCTTGCTCTCTTTATGTCAGGGAATGCTTAATCCACACAGAATTATCTTCAATTAACAATAACAATTTCTCCAATCTGCCCCGTGAGGACTCTCACACAGCTGGCTGGAGACTTGGCCAGGAACTTGCCATCATTCTTGTAACAAAAGGAGAGTCAGAGAGACACAAATCATTACTTTTGAAGAAAGAAACTCCAGGGGATTTAACTTGGTTGAGAAGATACTGAGATAGGGTTTCACCTATGCATATTTTAATTGATTTTTTAAAAAGAAACCCAAATGGACTTTTCTAGCATGAAGCATTTGTTTAGGACGTTCTACTGGCATGGTCAGCTTCCAAAGAGCCTGAGGAAAGTGGAGCCAAGAGAAATGGTTTGAGCATGTGCTGTAGGAGAGAGGGAGAGAGCCAGGCTAGGATGTGAGCTGGAGTTTAGGTTCAGCTGTGTGGAGGATTTGGAATGAGAAAAAGGGGCTGCTTTAAAAAAGTAAAAGTTAGGGCAGGGAACTTAAGCAGTTTTTTATGTGTGTTTTATGTGCCCTAATGGCTCACATGTGTTGAGTTCTTCAGATCTGCCCGGTTGTACCCCAAGAGCGGAGCACAGAGAGAGCTTCACCCCAGAAAGACAGGAAACTAACCTCCAGCTAATCCATCCCCTAGCCTCATTATGGCTTTTAGCAAGTTCCACTTTCTCTGGAGAAGCCTGACCCAGTTTGAATTCCACTGAAGCTGATTCTTCCCCTAACTTGACACTGAGGCCTGTACCCTCACAAGTATTCTAAGCCTTCAAGTATTTAAACAATTTTTGTCTCAGAGCCAAGGCAACTTTCCCAGCTTCACAGTTCAGTTCTACAACATTCCTCGAATTCCTCGACATTCATTTAAGCAAAGGTGCCTTCCATTTAAAGGCCAGCTCTGCTTTGAATACATCTCTAACTCCAGTGTTACAAGTGTGTAGCCAGACCCCTACTTGACGGTTAGAAGAGACAGGATTCTCTTAGTGTTTGATCACTGACTGCTCAGTATGTAGAAAGGAATAAGTTTTGCTTTCCCACTTGCCGTAAAAATTACTTGAGGTCAAAAACTGATTTTCCATAATTTTTTGTTCCCACTCTGCTTCCTCCTTTTATCCAACCTGTTTCCAGTCCCACAACTGAATAGAGGTTTATCCAGTGACATTAACCAATTTAGCCTCTTTCTTTAAGCTGGTTTTCCGTAAGTTTAACTTGTCTCTTTCCTAAGCACAAATTCCTGCTACTGTCCAGAGACGCTCTTAATTCTGTACAAAGGGGTAGGCACTCAGTCAGTTATAGCACCTTTTTACTAAGTTGATAATAATTCATTTTATTTGAATTGACTGTCTGTGAAGTGGGGACATTCAGACTCTGAAATAACCTGACAATGATTCTTGAGAACCTCAGACTCTGAAGAAATAGTAAGAAACAAAATACACGGGACTGGCTTCAGATTCACCTATCAAAAGAAAATAACTTGTCCAAAGAGCTGTATTTCTGGGACACTTGGGTGGCTCAGTGGGTTGAACATCCAGCTCTTGATTTCTGTTTAGGTCATGATCTCAGGGTTCTGTGTATCAGGCTCTGTTCAAAGCATGGGGCCTGCTTGAGATTCTCTCTCCCCCTCTCCCTTTGGCCCTCTCCCTGGTCTTTCTCTGTCTCTGAAAACTAGATAAAATAAAATAATAAAATAATTTTTAAAAAAGAGCTGTATTTCCTTTCTTCACCTCAATAATAATAATAATAAACCTCTGGTTCTCTTTCCATGCAGAGAAAATAAAGCTACATGCAAATAAACATACTGAAGTACAGGCTGTATGTAGAATAAATAGTCTAAGTGACGGGCCACTGCGCGAGTCGATGGTCCAGATTCAAGCCACTTAACTGTAACGCAAAGTGACGGCGTTCACACATCTGCTGCCGCATCGACTCAACCAACCCTCGATCAAGGGTCTAGGTTATCCTTGTTCCTGAACCCGGGGTTTAGGTGCCATTGAAGAGATCACCCAGCCCTGTGGATGAGGGTCACTCTAGCATCAGTGCAAGACAGCGGCACAGGCTGACTCTTTTATTTGAGGCAATCAAGCATGAAATATTTAAACTTCCTGTTTCTCTATATAAACATCTACATTCATAATCCCCACCAGCCGTCCCCACACTTTTCTTCGTTTGTGGGGCAAAATGAATTGTTGTTTCTCCGGTTCAGGGAAAACAGACTCCTCCGTGCTCTGGATCCCAGCTCGTCCTGTCTCTTACAAGACCCGGTTCCAACAGTCACTGGCTGGCTTTCTTCTTTCTTTACTCTGCTCTTCTCCACTGGTTCCTTTCCTTCAGCGGGTGCCCATGCTTACACCGCATTTCCCCCCTCTGCTTACCTCAGCCCTTTCTTTACCTGCCATTCAAACCTCAGTTGACTAACAACCTGCTACCCCAGTAAATCCACTGAAGCAGCTCGTACTAAGCCCATCCGCAACCAGTCCTAACGGACACTTCCTATTGACCTTCATTTATTCGAACTTTGACAATACATGGTTATTTCCTTCTTAAAAATTCTCTGCTCTTGGGTTTTAACAGTAAAATATTCTGTTGATGTTCCTGTTTCTTCAGTCCCAATGTTAGCCTTCTTGTCCACACATAATTGAAAAGTTGATGTTTCCCTAGCGTCCATCTTCATGCCACTTTTCTCATTCTACACTTCTCACTGAATGTTCTCCTCTACTTCTGTGGTTTTAACTATTACTTAAGGCTGATGTAGCTGATGTAGTTTCCCCCCTTTCTTTACTAAAGTACACTTCTGGCAGTTACAATGTCACTTGTGTCTCTTCTTGGGTGCAAAGGTACATAGTAGACCATTCCCCATTCTGGGGAAAGAAGTCATGCCACATTTTCACTGATTTTTTGAAGCTGTACAGCCTTATAGGGTGCAGAGCTCTTGGTAGAAGATAAAGCAATTTGCCTAGAGATTCCCAAGGATCCTTCCACGTGGGAAACAGTAAATTACTCTGAATCCTAGTTCTTGAGATTTTGAGTTAGAAGATCTGCTAGAGTGAACCAGTATAGCTCCCCATGCAGGTGTTGGGGCAAAGAAGGGTGACACAGCCCCTAAGAAGTTGCCATGATCCTAGAGAAGATGCTGACGCTTCATCAGCAGAGAGGAAGGGAAAAAGCAGTTCTCTTGCCTTTGTAGGAGCTAATATGGAAACCCCTAGAGTGTGAGCCAAACTGTTTTCTTTCTCTTGCAGAGTTCTTACGTCCTGTCAGTCATCAAGTCTTTCTGATTCCATTTCTAAATATCTCCTGTACCCTTCCCTGCTTTCAATTTCACTGTCATTAATTTGAGTCAGACCCTTCTCATCTCTTGCCAGGACAATTACAACAGCGTGTTAACTGGGTTTCTACTCCAAAGTCTTACTCAGCTCTCAGAGCCAAATACCTAAAAATGCAAATATGATCTGACCACTTGTCTGTTTGAAACCAGCTGATGGTTTCTCAGCAGCCACAAGCTTAAGGCCAAACTCCTTGAACATGCCTCAAATGGTCTCCATCTTCTGGACTCTGCATGTCTAGTCAGCTTCAGCTTTTTTCTTTCCTACCTTTCAAGCTGTAGGAAAACGAAATTATTTGTAGTTAGCCCTAATCCCAGGCTGTTTCCTTCTTTCTCTCTCTTTGTTCGCGCTGGTCACCGAGTCTGGAATGTTCCTCACCTTGCAATTTGTTCTTAGTTGTCTTTCAAGACTCAACGTGGGGTTCCTCAATTCTCTCAGCATCCCGAGCCATTTTCTGCGTAACTGGAATGTCTTCCTTTGTAGTTATTGCAGCCAGTCCCTTCTCCCCAGTCAGGCCATGCTTTTCAGGAATTCTCAGGGTCATAGCTTGGAAGTCCTACCCTGACCATAATCACAGATGGATTAGAACAAAGGAGTGGTCCTGGTGATGGGGATTAAGGAGGGCATGTATTTGCACGGAGCACTGGGCGTGATGCAAGAACAATGAAGAAAAGAACAAATGAGTGGTAACACACTGGTGAGAAGATTGGGAAATAACACTTAAGAAAATACCTCAGAAACCCTGAGGAATTAGTAGACCTTGTAGTTTAATTGTTCCCTGATCTTACTCACTTTCGATTCACCTCTCCCTGACAAGATTTAAAGCTTCTGATAATAATTTCTCCCTGTAGATTTCCACATGATAGTAAATGGAATGTACCTAATTACCTGCTTATGAGGTAAATTCCTTTGTTTTTGCCTTTTGTAATCATTACTCCTCAGAGTAATTAGAAAAGCTTCATAGGATGAGTGGGTCCAAATAACTGTCTAGAGTCATCAAAAGCACAAGTTTTGGGATTACACCAAGAGACTCAACTTCAAATACGCATTCATCCTGCCACATGCTGTGTAACAATGGTACTTAATCTCAGTCTTAATTTCCCATCTTTAAAATGAAAATAATCATAATACTATGTACCACAGAGGATTATTGTGGGGACTAAGTGAACTAAACATATGAAACACTTGTTTAAGTGCTCAATGAAGGTTAACTTCACAGCGTTCTTGGGAGGGCCAAAGTCAATGCTGGGAGTTGAGAGCACACTTGTGGTTGGACTGAACCTAAGAGTGCGCCTTCCACTGCAACAAAGCAGGCGTGCCTCTGGGTAGCAGGCGCCTGGATGGAGCCTGTCTCACTCCCTCAGGTGGGAAGGAGCGGAAATGAATCATGCCGCCCTGTGGAGAAGACTGGGGCTGGTGTGGGAGGGGAAACTGTGTAGGAAGCTTCTCCGAGTTGCACCAGTTTCTCTGATTCTCTGCCTCGGTTCAGGTTCCCACTTAGGATTGCAACAACAGCATGGTATCTGTGGGCCCTTTTCAAAGGGCTTTGCAACAGTCACAAGGCTGGCCCACTTGATAACCAATCATTTGCCTGTGGACAGTGGTCGTCCTCTCAGTGTGGCTGGATGAATGACTGGCGCTGGTCAGCTGATGAGGACACAAGGGTGAGTTGGGCAGAGAACAGGCCCAGCACACAAATGCAAAACGAGAAGAGTCTCTTTCTGTTGACTCTCCTGCTTTCCAGACTTCTGGCTTGTTCCTCAGGGCCTTGATCTCCTTGGTCCTAAGACTCTGCTCTACAAAGAAGGCATTTTCTACTCACCCTTGAGGATAACGCAGAGTGTACCTATTACTAACTCAAAAGATGAGGATGTAAGTTTAAAATTAGTATTTTACCAAATCTCTCTCATCAAACTAGGAAAGTCCACCTCCCCTACTCTAGACTTCTTCAGAGAAGGTCCCAGCTTGGGGTGGCATCTCTCTGTCACTTTGCCACCTCACAGTGTCCACTTCTGAAGAGTGTTACCTGGACACTATACATTCAACATCTCTCCTCTGCAAATAGGGCCCAGAAAGGGAGTTTAGAGAATGTTCCTTTAAGGATAGGGTGACCTACAGTCCCTATGACTATCCTGTATAATCTTACACTTTTCGTGGGGGTGTGTGTGGCTGTTTCAGGTCAATTTTCTAATTTCCACTAAACTCGAAGTCTGTCACTCAAAACAGTCCTTGGTTCCTTATTCACTGATGAGTCAAACGTGTGAATAATTGGTCCTCCTATTCCTAGAAAGTAAGTGAAGTCATTTCAAAGCACATCTTAAGAAAACAGGACAAGTCTTGTGTGGCTTCTGTCTTTTGCAAAACTGGAGGGTGACACAGTGTTAGCATGGACTGGTGGGAGTATATGTATCCACGATACCCATGTATCCCCCTCCTGAGACTGACCACGGTAGGTTCAAACACTTTTTTTTTAAAGAAGTAAATATTGTAGAAAGAGGTGAAGTCTTCTGTGCAGCCCACTCCAATATTAATCACAATCATGAGACAAGTTGATAATATTTGATTATTTCTGTGCAAATTTTTTTATACATCAACAACAATAGTAATAGTGGCAATAGTATTAACACATGAAATGTTTACAATGTGCCCAGCACGATTCTGAGCACCTTCTCTGTACTCTCTCATGACCTCACAACTCCACGAGGTGGGTATCACTATCATTCCCGTTTTATTGAGAAAATGGTATCACGCTGAATGCTTTGTAACTTATTACGCTTTTGAGATGTATTTGTGTTAATATGGGCAGCTCTTGTTCATGCATGTAAGCTGTCACACAGTATTGCTTTATACGGCTATTCCACATTATGCTGACTTAGTCTCCTGTTCTTGACTCTGTGATGGTTTATAATTTTTCACTACCATAAAAATACTGTCAAATGATATTCCGGTGTGTATATATATGCTCTTGCATAGGTTCAGGACTTTCTCTAGGGCAATACCCCTGGAATTGAAATTGCCCCATCACAAAGCATATTGTTAAAATGGTGTGTCAATTTACACTTCCACCAGCAATATTTGAAAGTCATTATTTGCTCCACACTCTTACCAATAGCTGATATGTCATCAGGCTTTTAGACCCTTTTCCAATCTGGTATGAACAAGATAATACTTTACTATAGTTTTAATCTGTGTTTTTCTGACTTCTGGTAAGATTGAGCATCTTAACTTCATCACTGAGACATTCTTCTTTGTGAATTGTCTGTGCCTCCCCAGCTTTTGAGTTTTCGCTCTTGTGCTGATCTATGGGAGTCTTTTAGACCTTTGGTCCTTATTCCTCATATGCTGTATAACAAACATATCTAATGCATAATGTTTGTCATACATCTTTCTACTACTATTTGCCTTGAATCCATGGAGTTCAGTCTCATTATGCTCGTAGGTGTTGCTAACACAAACACCAAACTCCTAGATCCCTCCACTTCTCCAGTGGTATGTCCCACATACCACCTAATCTATCTCTTTCTCCTACGCTTTCCCAGTCTCAAAACACTTTCTCTGTGCCTTACACAATTCATGGTCATGATCAGTAAAATTCCTTATATTCTTAACCCTTCTCTAAATTCTCCTTTATCTTCCCATTAAGAGGACTCTGGCTCACCCTGAGGACACTGCTTCCTCTGTGGCCCACTCAAGTGGTGGCTAGTTTTAGCTCTTGTAGCTTTCATACCACTGGGCAAGAAAGCGGGATATGTATCCTCTTGTCTCCCGATGTGGCTTTCAGATATTATCCCTCTCCTAACCACCACCCACCCCCGCCATGACACACAATTCTATCACATGTTGTGGCAGTTTTAGAATATAGTTCCAGAATTCTTTGATATTTCTCTCATTGAGAGGTTAGGTCTACATCCTTGCCATGAATCTGGTTTCTGCGATGCTTGACCAATGCAATTTAGTGATGTGATGCTGTGCCTGCTTCAAGGTCCAAGTCTCATAAAAACTGGCTGTTTCCACTTCTGGGATTCTGAATTTTGGAACCTAGCCACTATTCAGCCCACAGAGTAGCCCAGGATAGAAAAACAGTTCTCAAAAGCCTTCAATCCCCACTAAGCTCTGAGTCAACAACTAGCACCAACTTGTTGGCCATGTGAGTGAGCCGCCTTAGAAGTGTGTTTTCCAACATCAGCAATCGGCCTCAGCTGACGCCACGTGGGGCAAAGACAAGCCTTCCCCACCAAGGCCTCTTCAATTGCAGAGTCATGAGTTACATAAATGATTGCTGTTTTAAGCCACAAGATTTGACATAATTTGTTACACATCTAAGCTTCCTATCCCTCTAAAATTCTTCTATGAGTCTATACTTTTTTTTTTTAGTGGTAAACTTCCTGGCTTTAAAATAAGAGTCAATCCTTATCAGCTACTTACACATCATGGCCCAATTTCTGCCACACATCCCTCATTGTAATACGAGCCTTCTGATAGAGTTTCCCAGATAAGACAAGTAATTCAGCACTGAATAAGACATTTCTTTCTTTTTAGGTTGGATTTAGTGTGAGACTATAAGCATTCCCTGGAATTCGGCTGAATGAGCACAACATATCCTGACTTCTTTATGTTTTCAGTAGCTCAACTGACTCATCTCTGAATGAAGTCACAAATACTCACCTCAAGAGGAGAGAAACAGGCCTGAGTAGAGAGGCAGTAGGTATGTTTAAAAGAGAGGAATGGTTATGCCTCTTCTCCCCTTTTATCTACCTTTTTTCCAGAAATGAACTCAAGCAATCCCTTTCCTCTATCCCTATCTTTGGATGAAAAGAGGAGGAAAAGTTGATACAATAAGGTGAGAGGTCAGAGAGTGGGATCAGAGGGCAACGCAGAGGGCGTGTGTATATTTTTATAGCACCATAAACTTAAAAAAAAAAAGAAGTACACGACCTATGAAGAAGTTGGTAGATTTGCCACCTATGGACCTGTGAGAATTAGTGATTTGTAAGATGTCACCTACTTTGTGCCTAAACAACCCAGAATCCGAGCAGGTACAGGATTTATTTTATTAATTCTGATATCACACCCTTTACCGTGAGAAAGATGACAGAAGCCTGCCACCTGCCACCAAAGAAGAGGTCTAAGGTTGGAGACGCTGACCTTCCAAAGAACACCCAAGCCTACCAACTTGGAAATGCCTCATCTCACACCACTTCCTCTTCCTGCCCTGCTCCAGATCGCACTTCCATCTCCTGCCCTAGTATTTCCGGGGTTTAGGAATGGGGTTTAAAGAGGACTTCGTGGACTTCCTTGATTCTTGCGTGGAGGGGACGAGGGGGGGGAAAGGGAGTGGTGTTTTGTCAGGAAACACTGTGATCTTTGCTATGTTCATTTGTTTTGTTTTGTTGCTAATGGAGGAATAGCGGGACGACAGCCTTGGGGCTCAGCGCTCTCCTTGACGACCACTGCTTTCACATCCTCAGGAAGGCAGAAGAACGAAGTGAAGTTACTTAATACATGACCATGCCCTGGTCCATACACCTTTCCTTTTATTCACACTAAGCAAGCAGAATGAAATTCCATTTCCTTATTAAAAAGAAAAGGCAGGGAGAGGAGTGAGACTTTTCCTCCTCATGTAATGTCTGAGCTGGAAATCACCTCGGAGATGCGGATTTCAGACTCTGTTCTATGTTATTTTAGACTTTGTTACATGGTCTACGGCCATACCACCCTGAACGCGCCCGATCTCGTCTGTTACATGGTGCTCACAGGCTCTGTGGAGGAGAAGCTACACAGACTTCTTCGCCTACTTCAAACATGGCTCTGCTTTGATTCTTTTATAGGCCTTGGCTTTGTATAAGATTTTATTGAGAAAGACTACCACCAATTTTTTAAAAGCATAAAAATCCACTCATCTTCTTCAATTACCCTCTTTTGCCAAAGGCAAGGCAAAGATGCAGTGAAATAAATGGATTGTCCAGGAACTTCAGTGCACGTCAAAAGCAGAATGAGAATCTGCGCCCTTTAACCTCCTCTCTAGTGTTCTAATCTTTTCCCTACTCGTGCTGTGCATGCTACATGGTTTATCAGCCACGAGGAAGTGGGGACAGGGGTGTTGGGATAAAGAAAACTGACTGAGCCTGGATCTTACCCTCCCAATGAGGAAGTCATCTTAGAGGCTTTAGCGCTTCTCTTACTGCTTCTGCTTCACACCAGGCTCCTCCTGAGCTGGAAACACATGATTCCTTACTGATGATAGTCTGTGCAGCCCCATGGAGGCCATACTGAGCCACACCAGCCAGCTCAGGCTCAGCTTGCAGGCCTGAGTAAGTAGACTCACGCTGCAGAGAATATCCTCCTCCAGGTCCTTCAAGCCCCAACAACTCCAAGGAAACATATATTTTAAGATGTTAATAAAAGCCTATTTCCTCTGTCTCATTGTTGGTGTATAGAAATGCAACTGATTTCTGTTCATTAATTTTATATCCTGGCACTATACTGAATTCCTGTATGAGATCCGGCAATTGTGTGGTGGTGTCTTTTGGGTTTTCCACACAGAGGATCATGTAATCTGCAAAGAGTGAGAGTTTGACTTCTTCTTTGCCAATTCGGATGTCTTTTATTTCTTTTTGTTGTCTGATTTGTGAGGCTAGGATTTCTAGTACTATGCTGTAAAGCAGTGGTGATGGTGGACAGCTATGCCATGTTCCTGTCCTTAGGGGAAAAGCTCTCAGTTTTTCCCCATTGACAATGATATTTTCTGTGGGTTTTTCACAGATGGCTTTGATGATATTGAGGTATGTACCCTCTATCCCTACACTGTGAAGAGTTTTGATTAAGAAAGGATGCTGGGTGCCTGGGTGGCTCAGTGGGTTGGGCCGCTGCCTTCGGCTCAGGTCAATATCTCAGGGTCCTGGGATCGAGTCCCGCATCGGGCTCTCTGCTCAGCAGGGAGCCTGCTTCCTCCTCTCTCTCTCTGCCTGCCTCTCTGCCTACTTGTGATCTCTCTCTCTGTCAAATAAATAATCTTAAAAAAAAAAAAAAAGAAAGGATGCTATAGGGGTGCCTGGGTAGCTCAGTGGGTTAAAGCCTCTGCCTTCAGCTCAGGTCTTGGTCCCAGAGTCCTGGGACTGAGCCCTGCATCCAGCTTTCTGCTCAGCGGGGAGCCTGCTTCCTCCTCTCTCTCTCTGCCTGCCTCTCTACCTACTTGTAATCTCTGCCTGTCAAATAAATAAATAAAATCTTTAAAAAAAAAAAAAAAAGAAAGGATGCTATATCCATTCCTGATTAAAACAATTCGAAGTATAGGGATAGGGGGAACATTCCTCAACTTCATAAAATCTGTCTATGAAAAACCCACAGTGGGGCGCCTGGGTGGCTCAGTGGGTTAAAGCCGCTGCCTTTGGCTCAGGTCATGATCCCAGGGTCCTGGGATCGAGCCCCACATCAGGCTCTCTGCTCAGCAGGGAGCCTGCTTCCTCCTCTCTCTCTGCCTGCCTCTCTGCCTACTTGTGATCTCTCTGTCAATAAATAAATAAAATCTTAAAAAAAAAATAAAAAAAAAACCCTTAAGTTCTTTATAAAAAAAAAAAAAAAAAACACAGTGAATATCATCCCCAATGGGGAAATCTGACAGCCTTCCCATTGAGATCAGGAACATGACAAAGATGCTCACTCTTGTCACTGTTGTTCAACATAGCACTAGAAGTCCTAGCAACAGCAATCAGCCAACAAAAGAAATAAAAGGTATTCAAATTGGCAATAAAGAAGTCAAGCTCTCTCTCTTCACAGATGACATCATACTTTATATGTAGACTCCACCCCCAAACTACTAGAACCATACAGCAAATCAGTAATGTGACAGGATACAAAATCAATGCACAGAGATCAGTTAGTTGCTTTCTTATACACTAACAATGAAAATATAGAAAGGGAAATTAGAGAATCGATTCCATTTACTATAGCATCAAGAACCATAAGATACCTTGAAATAAACCTAGCCAAGGAGGTAAGGGATCTGTACTCAAGTAACTACAGAACACTCATGAAAGAAATCAAAGAAGACACAAAAAGATGGAAGAGCATTCCATGCTTATGGATCTGAAGAATAAACACTGTTAAAATGTCTATACTTCCTAGAGCAATCTATACTTTCAGTACCATCCCGATCAAAATCCTACCAGCATTTTTCAAAGACCTGGAACAAACAATCGCAAAATTTGTAGGAAACCAGAAGAAATCCTGAATTGCTAAGGAAATGGTGAAAAGGAAAAACAAACCTGGGGGCATCACATTGCCTGATTTCAAGCTTTACTACAAAGCTGTGATCACCAAGACAGCATGCTACTGGCACAAATACAAAGACATAGACCAGTGGAACAGAGTAGAAAGCCCAGATATGGAACCTCAACTCTGTGCTTAAATAATCCTCGACAAAGCAGGGGAAAATATACAGTGGAAAAAAGACAGTCTCTTCAATAAATGGTGCTGGGGAAATTGGACAGCTATGTATGGAAGAATGAAACTTACACCATACACCATACAAAACAATAAACTCGAAATGGATAAAAGACCTCAATGCGAGGCAGCAATCTATCAAAATTTTAGATGAGAACATAGGCAGTAACCTCTTCAACATCAGCCACAGCAACTTCTTTCAAGACATGTCTCCAAAGGCAAAGAAAACAAAAGCAAAAATGAACTTTTGGGACTTCATCAAGATCAAACCTTCTGCACAGCAAAGGAAGCAGTCAACAAAACAAAGAGGCAACCCATGGAATGGGAGAAGATATTCGCAAATGACACTACAGACAAAGGGCTGATATCCAAGATCTATAAAGAACTCCTCAAACTCAACAGTCAAAAAACAGATAATCATGTAAAAAATGGGCAGAAGACATGAACAGACATTTCTGCAAAGAAGACATACAAATGGCCAACAGACACATGAAAAAGTGCTTAACATCACTTGGCATCAGGGAAATAAATATCAAAACCACAATGTGATACCACCTCATACCACAACAGATGTTAGCAAGGATGTGAAGAAAGGTAAACCCTCTTAGACTGTTGGTGGGAATGCAAGCTGTGCAGGCGCTCTGGAAAACAGTACAGAGGTTCCTCAAAAAGTTGAAAATAGAGCTACCCTACGACTCAGCAATTGCACTACTGGGTATTTACCTCAAAGATACAAATGTAGTGATCCAAAGAGACACCTGCACCCCAATGTTTATAGCAACAATGTCTACAATCGCCAAAATATGGAAAAAGCCCAGATGTCCATTGACAGATATATGGATAAACAGGTGGTACACACACACACACACACACATGCATATATGTGTGTGTGTATATATATATATACACACATTGTGTGTGTATATATATGTGTGTATATATATATACATACTGTGTGTATGTACACACATATATATTATGTGTATATATATGTGGGTGTATATATATACACACAATGTATGTATATATACACAAACATACACACAACGGAATACTGCACAGCCATCAAAAATGAAATCTTGCCATTGCAATGACATGGATAGAACTAGAGGGTATTAAGCCAAGTGAAATAAGTCAACAAGAGAAAGACAATTATATGATCTTACTGATATATGGAATTTAAGAAACAAGGCAGAGAATCATAGGGATGGAGAGGAGAAAAAATGGAACAGTATAAGCTAGAGAGAGAGACAAACATAAGGGCCTCTTAATCTTAGGAAACAAACTAAGGGTTGCTGGAGGGGAGAGGGCAAGAGGATGGGGTAACTGGGTGAGGGACATTGGGGAGGGTATGTGTTGTGGTGAGCACTGGGTGTTATGTAAGACTGATGAATCACAGACCTGTACCTCTGAAACAAATAATACATTATATATTAATTGAATATAAATGTATGTATGTATGTATGTATGCTCAGGTGAAAATGAAACAAATAAAAAAGGTGTTCACAAGTTTCTAACTTCAAAAATATGACTAGGTAGAATACTCTGCTAAGTCCATGACTTGTGATAGTATTGCAAAGAGATTTCTGCACCTTTCTAACACCAAATAACTTTGAAATGATACAATACTCTTATCTGTATTAATCAGCATGACACTCTGTATTTAGGAACTTACACTTTTTGTTTTGTGTTTCTGCATAGAACAATAGAATGGACAGTTCCTTAAAAGTTGGGATCAGAGTTTGAGAACTTTATTCTCTAAACCTCAAAGTGGGACCTATTAATAAGAACAGGCATATAAAGCTTAGAGTCACAGGCTATCCTGGAAAATGTAGTATTTGTAGCAACAGGTTAATGTACACAGGAGAATGCTATGTTCTTAATAGGTTCTTATATCTCTGAGGAAGAAATAAATAAATTGGCTCCACATAACCTGTGACAAAGTAAAAAAGGGGGAAGTATATGGTGGCCAAATATAAAAATGAAATAAATGATGAGCTTGTTGATGATAGGCAGAGTGAAAGATAATGCATCTGGAGGTAATGGGACAATGACATCCTTTTCAATGCAGCCCAGAACACACTGTTGAGCACTGTCTTCCAGTAAGGACCAGGCATCATAAGGAATACTGATTCAAAGGGAACACTCAATTTTCCAAGCTAATGCTGCAAGGCCTTCCAGATGGAATGGAATAGGGCCAGATTCGGGGCCAGAATGAAAAGTTGTTCATCATCTGGGAAGGACCTTGGAAATGGATGACCATTTTAACCGTGACCAGGCCCTGGAGTGGAGCTAAAATGGTCATCCATTTCCAAGGATGACCATTTTAGCTCCACTCCAGGGCCTGGTCACGGTGTTGGGAAAAGGAAACAGCATTGGTTGCAGTGTCAGCAATGATTTGGAGAAGGTTTTTGCTGGGGAGTGAACATCAGTGAAAAGACTTAAGTTTCAACTTGGGTCTTGTGTTTGCCCATTGGCTGTGTTTTCCAACAATGTCCAACAGGGTCATTTGGCAGTAACGGCAATGTTGATCTTAGTTGTTGGAGGAAAACTGCTAATTCCCCTGGTCCAGCGGGAGGTCAGGAAAATAGGCAGGAAGAGCCTGCTACTAACCCAGAGAGTAGCAATAGATTTTTACCTCTTTTTTTTTCTTTCGAAGTAGAACTAGTGAAATGGACAGAGAACACACAATGGGATATCTAGGAAGTCTACTTTACTGCTGAAAAATCAAAACTGTAGAAAGAAGATGCCTGAACCAGAAAATTGGTTAAAAAAAATGTTTTTTAGAAAAAATAAAGCTCCTGCGTCTTTGACTTCTTTTCTTTCTTCCTGGAAATAATGTTTTACAAAGGTTATGAGTACAGGGGCACCTGGGCGGCTCAGTGGGTTAAGCCTCTGCCTTCGGCTTAGGTCATAATCTCAGGGTCCTGGGATCGAGCCCCACATCAGGTTCTCTGCTCAGCGCAGAGCCTGCTTCCCCCTCTCTCTCTGCCTGCCTCTCTGCCTACTTGTGATCTCTCTCTCTGTGTTAAATAAATAAATAAAATCTTAAAAAAAAAAAAAAGGTAGTGAATTCAGAGACTAACTGATAGACAGTATCAATTTACTATAAAGAGTTCAAACCACCAGAGATTCAGTAGGTTGGAGCAGTTGAGGAAATGATGCCCTGACCTTGGTCTTCAAGGATGGGCAGAACTCACATTAAGTGGAAAGAAAACAGATAAGAGGGGCTTGCTGGGTGGAGGGAGATACCATGTTCAAAGGAAGCAGAAAGCATGAGACCACTATTATTCCTGGTTTAACAGATGAGAAAACTGAAGCTCAGACTAAGTCACTTCTCCTAGGATACACAGCTCAACACTACTATACTGGGAAATAAAGTAAATCTACTTGATGCCAAAATCCACATTCCTTCCCTCAGAACGCAAGTTCACAAGGTTGACAGATACATAAGCAATTACAACAGATGATCATGGATCGAAAACTATCTCATTACTTTTCATTTAGTTATTTTTTAGAGAAATATTTATTTCCTGAACTGATGTCACCTAATTAATTCACATGGGAGGGTCCTTAAAATGGAGAAAAAGGGGTAACATAACATGGCCCAAAGCTTAAGCTGGCAAATTTTTGAGGATAAGGTGACACTGACATGGGGCATCAGGAGAAAACAGAAATGTAGTAAGAAAGGGGAGGCAGAATCATTTAGCTCTAAAATGGTCTGAATTAAGCTGATCATCCTTTTCTGTTCAGACCCAATTCAGATTTTCAGAAATTAGGGTCTCTGTCAAAAGCAGTTTAACAGGGGTGCCTGGTTGGCTTATTGAGTTAAGCCTCTGCCTTCAGCTTGGGTCATGGTCTCGGGATCCTGGGATCGAGTCCCGCATCGGGCTCTCTGCTCAGTGGGGAGCCTGCTTCCCCCTCTCTCTCTCTGCCTGCCTCTCTGCCTACTTGTGATCTCTGTCTGTCAAATAAATAAATAAAATCTTTTTTTTTTTTTTTTTTAAAGCAGTTTAACAGGGGTGCCTGGGTGGCTCAGTGGGTTAAAGCCTCTGCCTTTGGCTCAGGTCATGATCAAGACCCGCATCGGGCTCTCTGCTCAGCAGGGAGCCTGCTTCCCCCTCTCTCTCCGCCTGCTTCTCTGCCTACTTGGGATCTCTGTCTGTCAAATAAACAAATAAAATCTTTAAAAAAAAAAAAAAAGCAGTTTAACATCCTTGGTGTTTGTGAGTTACATACTCTTCTCAAAAGTTCCAGATCAAGGCAAATGGACAACCAGGAAGGATTACCAGTAACCTCGGTGAGTACAGGATCTAGCTTACTCTCACCTGTCTCCAATCCTTTGTGGAATAAAGTGGTAAATCATGCAATGTGTAAAAGAGATTAATCTTTTCATTTAGAGCCACAATTCCAATGTCAGTGTGTCTCTGGCTCCTGCTAGCTTGCTGGGCTAGCACAAGTCACGAGTGACTCGGTGACGGATTAATGAACTGCTCCATGACCCATGAAGTCAGGGGCATGATTGACTCAATCCCTTGCATCCGAAGTTCAAAGTTAAACAAATTTAAGATGTTAGGTAGTTGGTAAGGATAAAATATCTTTAGGATGGCTGTGACTGTCTGAGAAAAGGAGTACTGAAGCCCTTCTGGTGGCTGGAGACAGAGTAACTGACTGTTTAACATTTCTGGTATCTTTGAGGTAGGTACAGCTTCAGCTTCTCAATGATCCCTTTAAAAGTGTTGCCTCCTTCTACTAGAGCCCATGTCACATTCTAACTGTGTATGCACAGGTGTTCCATTCTCAGCAGACTGAGTGCGGGGGCAGTTACAGTATGCTATCCTTATGCACAGGTGTTCCATTCTCAGCAGACTGAGTGCGGGGGGCAGTTACAGTATGCTATCCTTATGCACAGGTGTTCCATTCTCAGCAGACTGAGTGCGGGGGCAGTTACAGTATGCTATCCTTATGCACAGGTGTTCCATTCTCAGCAGACTGAGTGCGGGGGCAGTTACAGTATGCTATCCTTATGCACAGGTGTTCCATTCTCAGCAGACTGAGTGCGGGGGCAGTTACAGTATGCTATCCTTATGCACAGGTGTTCCATTCTCAGCAGACTGAGTGCGGGGGGCAGTTTACAGTATGCTATCCTTATGCACAGGTGTTCCATTCTCAGCAGACTGAGTGCGGGGGCAGTTACAGTATGCTATCCTTATGCACAGGTGTTCCATTCTCAGCAGACTGAGTGCGGGGGCAGTTACAGTATGCTATCCTTATGCACAGGTGTTCCATTCTCAGCAGACTGAGTGCGGGGGGCAGTTACAGTATGCTATCCTTATGCACAGGTGTTCCATTCTCAGCAGACTGAGTGCGGGGGCAGTTACAGTATGCTATCCTTATGCACAGGTGTTCCATTCTCAGCAGACTGAGTGCGGGGGCAGTTACAGTATGCTATCCTTATGCACAGGTGTTCCATTCTCAGCAGACTGAGTGCGGGGGGCAGTTACAGTATGCTATCCTTATGCACAGGTGTTCCATTCTCAGCAGACTGAGTGCGGGGGCAGTTACAGTATGCTATCCTTATGCACAGGTGTTCCATTCTCAGCAGACTGAGTGCGGGGGGCAGTTACAGTATGCTATCCTTATTTGTATTCCTACTTCCTTCTATAGCACAGGCCCGACGAATGTTGAATGGGTGGATGGGGAGACATATGGAGAAAATCATCACTCTCACTAAGGTCAAGCAACTCAAAACTGGCGATGGAATGTTTAACATTAACTTGACGGTGGAAGGAAATAATCCTGAGAAGAGTTCATTTTCATAAAGGCATCTCAGATAAACCAAAAGGAATGTGTATAGGCGATCAAATGAATAATCTGTTGAGAAGTCACCTCTAAGTTTCAGAAATACGTTTTCAAGGAAGGCACATCATGAATGAGGGTATTTACGGCCTTACAACGTTTAATTATAACAAGTTGTAGAATGAGCAGATACCAGAAAAGATCCGTTAAGATCATCGCCCAGATATTTGGCAAATGTGCCCTTTGACCAGTTAATTATTCAAACCATCTGGAGTGATATTTAAACACCACAGTCCAGAGCAGCAGTTCTCGGCTCTTGTCCTTATGTCGTAGAAGCCTTCTGTCTCTCCTCTGGCTCCCCCATCCCTTCCCGCCTCCTCACATCTGAACACTCTTCACCCAATTATGTGTTTTTCATCTTGGTGGAAGAACGGCACAGTGTGAGAAAGTCAAAATCTCCCGAGAGCCACTTCTTTGTTGTGGTTCTAAAATTCTCATATCTGTGGGGGTAAATAAGCAGTTGCAGATGCATCTAAAATGTATGAAGAGCAATACCAGAGGAGAATATTCCCACTATAACCAAAAAAGTTTCTCCAGGCTGGGGAAGATGTAGAGGAAGAGCAGATATGACGAAGGCAAAGACGTGGGTGGATTTCACAGAGAAGATGATACCCTGTTTTCTGGGAAGAGCCCCAGAGAGGTGGCAAGATCATGAGAAATTTAGAGGAATAGCACCACAAAAGAACAGAGCCAGAGAGAAGGACCGGCTTCGGGCAGATTGAGATGAGACCGGGACACAGACGAGCAGCAGGACCCCCATGTCCGGGATGATCTGGCAGCAGAAAGATGGTCCCCATGGTTCAACACAGGACCCAGAATCTGTGCAGAGATTCTCCAGCCTTCACCTAAGAGAAAGGAGCAGTTCGGCAGCATCCTGAATGGACTGCTAACTCAGGACCAGGTTGAACCAGGGAGTCTCAGTAAAAACCTGTGGCGATGAATGGTGCCTCCTGCAACCCCATGTCTGGACTGTGTAAGTCCCCGCAACTGAGCCACAGTACTGCAGAAAACGGGAAGAGAACTGAAATTGGCAGAGCTTAAATTTTCCTTCCTATGCTGTAATTGTGAGTTCAACACACTCATTAGAGATATAGAAGTATAAACAATTTGCATATTCTGTATGTCTAAGTGGGGACTGAAACCCACTTCTGTTATTTATCTACCTTTCTATCCACCTGTCCATCCACCCTTTTCCACCCTCCATCTCTTTCCAGAAAACACCCAAGTCAGCTTGTAAGTATATAAGACCTTTTAAAGAATCGTGGTGCTACCATAATAGATATATTTGTTAGACCAGACATTGCAACTCAGAAACCAAGAGGGACCAGGTAGCCAACACAAATAAAGCATGTCAAAGTAAGCCAGATCCTTTGCCTAAACTTTGTTTTTACTGACCTACAGTGTGTGTTTCATGATGTTGAACATCTGGTTTAAGATTATGGGGGGGCACCTGGGTGGCTCAGTGGGTTAAAGCCTCTGCCTTCAGCTCAGGGCATGATCCCAGGGTCCTGGGATTGAGTCCCACATCGGTCTCTCTGCTCAGTGGGGAGCCTGCTTCTACCGGCCCAGCCCCCACCCCTCCACCGCCCCCGCTGCCCCTCTGCCTACTTGTGATCTCCGTCTGTCAAATAAATAAAATCTTTTAAAAAAAAGATTATGGGTGTGTATGTGTATATATGTATATGTGTATATGCCCATGCACATATATGCACATATATATTTGTGCATGTATGAAATTTTTAGTTATTACATTTTAAATTGTGTAACCAAGTTCTCTGATTAGGAACCAGAAACCTGACAATGTCAAACCTTTCACTTTGTGTTATGCATTACAGGTACTGTGCTTGGCGGATACTATGTTTTTTACAAACTGAAGGTTCAAGACGTCAGTGGAGTAAAAAACAAACAAACAAACAAACAAACACAACAACAACTTGGGTTGGAAGAAATGGGCTGCAGATGTGGTTGGAATAACACGAGCCAGAATGACAAATGGGGCCTGATGATGGGTCTGCATTGCTGGAACCTCACGATCAGACTTCAACAGATGAGGAGCTTCTCCTTATGGATGAGGAAAGAAAGTCATTTTTCCAGATGGAATCTACTCCCGGTGCAGATGCTGTGAAGACTGTTGAAATGACAACAGAGGATTTAGAATCTTACGTAAACTTCATTGATAAGGCAGGCGGCATTGAGAGGATGGACTCCAATCCTGAAAGAAGTTCTTACGTGAGTAAAAGGCTCTGAGCAGCATCACATCCTACAGAGAAACTGGAAGAGTCAGTCAATGGTGGCAAACTTCATCACTATCTTAAGAAACGTCCACAGACACCTCAGCCTTCAGCAACCACCACCCTGGCCAGTCAAGCAGTCAAGATCGAGGCCACACCCTCCACCAGCAAAAAGATTATGACTCTCTGAAAACTCAAAGGATGGTTGGCGATTTTTTAGCAATAAAATATTATTAAATTAAGGCATATTAAATTTAGGCATAAAGCTATTGCACTTAATAGACTACAATACAGTGTAAATATAACTGTTATGTGCACTGGGAAACGATATAAATTCATTTGGCTCTCTTTATTAGGATATTTGCTTTATTGTGGTAGGCTGGAATGGAACACACAGTATTTCCGAGGTATACCTGTATACAGAATTCAGCCTCCTGTGTTTTATGTGGGAATGATGTTTCATTTTATTCATTATAATAACAGCTGAGTACAATCATAGGCTCTTCCAACCAGAATTTTCCCACTGGTTTTTATATTCTGGGCACTGTTCCTCAGTTCTGCACTCATGCCGGTAATATTAATTGTGAATAACAACTTGGACGGTAAGTTCATTTTCAAAAGGTCTGATATCAGAAAACCATTTTTTAGATATACTGTACTAATTCCCAATTTTAAAACAGTAGGTTGGCCACTGCTGTCAGTTAAAGGAGGTAGAGACCACTTTCAGTATATGAAAGTGGACCATACTCTTCCTGGACAAACAGAAACATAGCTTTGTTAGGAAAGAGCAAATGAAATCATGTATTTGCATACCATTAATAAATGCCCCTGAAGGTAAATATTTAAAATAATTACATGTTACAATCAAAAGTTACAATCAAAATGTTGAACATTTTGAACAAAAGGGCCAAGTTTTTTCAAGTGTATATTTTAATGGTTTTGACAAATATATAGTCATATAACTGTCATTACAATCTAGATATACAACATGTCCATCACCCCAGAAAGTTTTCTCATGCCCCTTTGCAGTCAATATCCTTCCCTCTTTGCTAATCCCTTGGAAACCACTGATATATTTTCCAAAACTATAGTACTTTTTCCTAGACATTCCTATTAATATATGAAATGTAATCTTTGATTTTTTCAGTGTTCAGTCATTCATTAGATAAGTATGACACCCAGTGCTCATCACAGCATGCGCTCCCGCTCAATACCCGTCACCCTGTTACCCCCTCCCCCTCCTCTCTGAAACCCCCAGATTGTTTCTCAGGGTCCATAGTTTCTCATGGTTCATCTCCCTTTCTGATTTCTCCCCCTTTGGATTTCCCTTCCTTCCCCTATGGTCCTCCATGCTATTGCTTATGTTCCACATATGAACGAAACCATCTGATAATTGTCTTTCTTTGCTTGTCTTACTTCAGTTAACATAATCCCTCCAGTTCTGTTCATGTCAATGCAAATGGTAGTTATTCATAGCTAAGGAATATTCCATTGCATATATGGACCACATCTTCTTTATCCATTCATCTGGTGAAGGGCATCTTGACTCCTTCCAGAGTTTGGCTATTGTGGACATTGCTGCTATGAACACTGGGGTGCTAGTGCCCCTTCTTTTCACTGCATCTGTATCTTTGGGGCAAATACTCAGGAGTTGCTGGGTCATAGGGTAGCTCTATTCTTAACATCTTGAAGAACCTCCACACTGTTTGATCTAACCCTTCCTGTAAGTAATACCTAGAATTTCCCTTTGATTAACATGAACAAATCAGTTTTTTTTTCCAACAGATCAAAAAAGGTCTTCATCACCATTTAGTGAATAACAAAGCCACCCTATCTGTATGTTCTACAGCAGATTAGGTAGGTGTTGACCTTTCTGTTCATCTAAGTAACAGGGTACACTCTCTTTGGTTCTAGCACAGCAGCATATTTGGGCTTATTAGAGCCAATAATCACATCCAAATGGTAAGACTTAAAATTTTCCAACCCAACATGATTTCTCTGAGCAATGTAGAAGACAGATTTTAGAGTTCCAGGTCCTTGTAAAGCAGTACACTCTGGATTTGTTTCCCTGCAATCATGTTACCACCAAGAACCAACTGTACTCATAGGAGTACCATCTCAAATCACACACTTAATATTTTTGAGTAGTTTGTACTCAGTCTTTCGGGATTCCTAGGGGTGGTATCTCTCCAGGGCCTCTTCTGTCTCTTCAAAATGTTCCTTAGTAATGGCAAAACACAACACAAATAAGATGGTGTTTCCATTAGTTTCAATAAGAAATACTCCAAATGATTTTGCTTTTTCATAAAAATCGTCCTGTAGCTTTTCAGCTCTGTCTTCAAAATGATAAGCAACATCATGTCTGGCTAGACCTCCAATTCCAAATGGTTATTCCTGATCAGGAAACACCATTTCTGCTCAGACAACTGGCACACATTTATAAATATTGTCACCAGTAAGCACTTCTGATTCCAGGAAAAATTTCCTTAATACGTAGCTGCATTTCACAACAGAATGTCATGTATCATAAATTAAGACTTGATGACAAGTTATGCCATTTCATAGTTGACTAAGTACTTAACCTACATAATTCCCATGTTCATTTTGCCGCCTGAAGTTGTATTGTTTCACATTTTTTTTGCATGTTAATTATATAAACATCTTTAATTAAAAAAAAAAAAAAGACAAGGTTAAGTTTTATTTTGTTTGGTCTCTAATTCAAATTAACCCTGAACAAAGTTTGTATTACCAAAAAAAATAATGTAATGAACAAGGAGTTACATGTGGGGAAGCTGAATTTGGGAAGGGCAAATATTCTCATCTCAGGGACGTTCTAGGTTCTGAGGAACTCTGTAAGAAGGGTAGAACTTCAGCTTTTATTTATTATTTACACACATCTTTATTTCTTTCAAAGTGTACGTACAACAAATGAATCATGGCAGTGTCCCCCTTAGTGAGGATATACTCTGTAGCTACTAGAAGAACACCCAGCTTTATAGCTAAGTGGTATTTCAAGCATGGCAAGCAATGAATTAAAACACTAAAACAGGTCTAGTATTCCAAGACAATTCAGGGTTTTTTTTCTTTTCTTTTCTTTTTTTAAAAACCAAGAATTGGGGCGCCTGGGTGGCTCAGTGGGTTAAGCCGCTGCCTTCGGCTCGGGTCATGATCTCGGGGTCCTGGGATCGAGTCCCACGTCGGGCTCTCTGCTCAGCGGGGAGCCTGCTTCCTCCTCTCTCTCTCTGCCTCTCTGCCTACTTGTGATCTCTCTCTGTCAAATGAATAAAATAAAATCTTAAAAAAATAAATAAATAAATAAATAATAAATAAATAAAAACCAAGAATAATTAACATGTAGTTTCAGGTGTATGACACATTAATTACATATGTAATTATTAATTACATGTGTAACATATTAATTGTACATAATAATTAAATGCAATAATTACATATAATTATATGTAATTATATATTTTATATAATTATATATTATACATATAATTATATGTAATAATTAAATGTATGTAACATATTAATTACGTACATAATACAACATATTTAATTAGTTTCAGGTGTTCAACAGTTTTATACATGACTCAGTGCTCTTAAGCCCCTTCACCTATTTCATCCATCCCCCCACCCACATCTCCTCTGGCAACCGAGAGTTTGTTCTTTATGTTTAAAAGTCTGGTTTTGGCTGTTAGAACTTGTACAGGAATTCAGTGAAGTGTCAGGATATAAAATCAATGCACAGAAATCAGTTGCATTTCTTTACACCAATAACAAGACAGAAGAAAGAGAAATTAAGGAGTCAATCCCATTTTTAATTGCACCCCAAACCATAAGATACCTAGGAATAAACCTAACCAGAGAGGCAAAGAATCTATACTCAGAAAACTATAAAGTACTCATGAAAGAAATTGAGGAAGACACAAAGAAATGGAAAAATGTTCAATGCTCATGGATTAGAAGAACAAATATTGTGAAAATGTCTATGTTACCTAAAGCAATCTACACATTTAATGCAATCTCTATCAAGATCCCATCCAGTTTTTTCAAAGAAATAGAACAAATAACCCTAAAATTTATATGGAATCAGAAAAGATCTTGAATAGCCAGAGGAATGTTGAAAAAGAAAGCCAAAATTGGTGGCATCACAATTCCAGACTTCAAGCTCTATTACAAAGCTGTCATCATCAAGACAGTATGGTACTGGCATAAAAACAGACACATAGATCAATGGAACAGAATAGAGAGCCCAGAAATAGACCCTCAACTCTATGGTCAACTAATCTTCAACAAAGCAGGAAGGAATGTCCAATGGAAAAAAAACAGCCTCTTCAACAAATGGTGTTGGGAAAACTGGACAGTCACATGCAGAAAAATGAAACTGGACCATTTCCTTACACCACACACAAAAATAGACTCAAAATGGATGAAGGACCTCAATGTGAGAAAGGAAGCCATCAAAATCCTTGAGAAGAACACAGGCAGCAACCTCTTTGACCTCAGCTGCAGCAACTTCTTCCTAGGAACATTGCCAAAGGCAACAGAAGCAAGGGCAAAAATGAACTATTGGGATTCCATCAAGACCAAAAGCTTTTGCACAGCAAAGGAAACAGTTAAAAAACCAAAAGATAACTGATGGAATGGGAGAAGATATTTGCAAATGACATATCAGATAAAGAGCTAGTATCCAAAATCTATAAAGAGCTTAACAAACTCAACAACCAAAGAACAAATAACCCAATCAAGAAATGGGCAGAGGACATGAACAGATATTTCTGCAAAGAAGACATCCAGATGGCCAACAGACACATGAAAAAATGCTCCACATCACTCGGCACCAGGGAAATACAAATCAAAACCACAATGAGATACCACCTCACACCAGTCAAAATGGCTAAAATTAACAAGTCAGGAAATGACAGATGCTGGCGAGGAAGCGGAGAAAGGGGAACCCTCCTACACTGTGGGTGGGAATACAAGCTGGTGCAACCACTCTGGAAAACAGCATGGATGTTCCTCAAAAAACTGAAAATAGAGCTACCCTATGACCCAGCTACCCTATGAATTAGGGTATATACTGGGTATATACCCTAAAGATACAAACGTGGTGCTCCAAAGGGGCACGCGCACCTGAATGTTTATGGTAGCGACGTCCACAATAGCCAACCTATGTAAAGAACCTAGATGTCCGTCAACAGATGAATGGATAAAGAAGATGTTACACACACACACACACACACACACACACACACACACAAAATGGAATACTATGCAGCCATCAAAAGAAATGAAATCCTGCAATTTGAGATGACGGGAATGGAACTAGAGAGTATTATGCTTAGTGAAATAATCAGAGAAAGACAACTATCATATGATCTCCCTGATACGAGGAAGTAAAGATGCAACATGGGGCGTTTAGGGGGTAGGAAAAGTAAAAATGAAAGAAGATGGGAGTGGGAGAAAGACAAACAATAAAAGACCCAATCTCAAAAAACAGACTGAGGGTTGCTGGGGGAGGAGGGTCAGGAAAGGGTGATGGGGATACGGACATTGGGGAGTGTATGCGCTATGGTGAGTGCTGTGAAATGTATAAACCTGGTGATTCACAGACCTGTACCCCTGGGGATAAAAATACATTATATGTTTTTTAAAAAATTAAAAATTTTAAAAAGAAGTCTGTTTTGGGGTGCTGGGATGGCTCAGTGAGAAAAGCCCCTGCCTTTGGCTCAGGTCATGATCTCAGGGTCCTGGGATCAAGTCCCACATCCAGCTCTCTGCTCAGCAGGGAGCCTGCTTCCTCTTCTCCATCTCTCTGCCTGCCTCTCTGCCTACTTGTGATCTCTGGCAAATAAATAAATAAAATCTTTAAAAAAAATAAGAATAAAAAAATAAAAGTGTGTTTTTTAAATCTCTTTTTTCCCTTTGTTCATTTGTTTTGTTTTTTAAATTCTACATACACATGAGTGAAGTGATATGGTATTTGTCTTTCTCTGACTTATTTCACTTAGCATTATACACTCCAGATCCATCCATGTTGTTGCAAATGACAAGATTTCTTTTTTTATGGCCGAGTAATATTCCATTGTATACGTATACCCTCTCTTCTTTATTCATTCATCTATGGATGGACACTTGGGTTGCTTCTGTATCTTGGCTATTGTAAATAATGCTGCAATGGTGTTACATACATTATTTTGAGATAATGATTTTGTATCTTTGAATAAATATCCTGAAGTGGATTTGTGGAATCATACAAAAGATCCATTTTAAAATTCTCGAGCAACTTCCATATAGGTTTTTATTTTTTACCATTTTACTCATTTTTTAAAAAAATTTAAATTCGATTAATTAACATATAGTTATTAGTTTCAGAGGTAGAGTTCAGTCTCATAAAATACCCAGTGCTCATTATATCACATGTCCTCTTCAATGTCCATTATCCAGTTACTCCAATCTCCTACCCCCCTCGTCTATGGCAACCCTCAGGTTTTTTTCCTATGATTAGGTCTCTTCTGGTCCATACAGTTTTCTATAGTGGAAGCACAAGTTTACTATCCTACAAAGGCGGCACTGGGTTTCCTCTTCTCCACATCATCACCAACACTTGTTATTTCTTATCTTTTTGATAAGTCATTCTAACAGGTGTGAGGTGATATTTAACTGTAGTTTTATTTATTTTTAAAGGTTTTTTAAAAGGTTTTATTTATTTATTTTAGAGAGAGAGGAGCAGGGGGTGGGGCAGAGGCTGAGGGAGAAGCAGGCTCCCCACTGAGCAGGGAACGCAATGTGGAGCTCCATCCCAGCCTCTGGGATCATGACCTGACCCAAAGGCAGACGCTTAATGGACTTAGCCACCCAGGCACTTCTCACTATTGTTTTAATTGGAATTTCTCTGATGATGAGTGATGTTGAGTATCTTTTCATGTGTATGTTGGCTATCTGTATGTCTTTTTTGGAGAAATGTCTATTCAGTTCCTCTGCCCATTTTCTTTATGTATTTTGGATAGTAATCCCTTATCGGCTATCTGATTTGCAAATATCTTCTCCCATTCCACAGGCTGCCTTTTCATTTTGTTGATGGTGTCCCTTCCTGTATAGAAGCTTTTCAGTTTAATGTACCTCCACTTATTTGTTTTTGCTTTTGTTGTGTTTTTGGTTTCAAATCCAAAAGATCACAGCCAGAACTGATGCCAAGGGGTTTACCCCCTATGTTTTCTTCTAGGAATGTTATGGTTTCAGGTCTTATGTTCAAACCTTTCATCTATTTTGAGTTGATTTTTGTGTGTGTGATGTGAGATAACGAGGACTACTTTTCTTTTAGATTTATTCTCTAGCTATTCAGTTGACTTCCATGGGTCTGGTGGCCAGAGATTTTGCTTCTGAAAAATTTCACCATCGCCCTTCTTTCTTGTCTGCTTATGATAGTCACAATCTTAGCTCAGTGAGCTGAAGTGAGTGTGATGGCATGACATGTCCTGTGATGCCAAGCTCTGGAGCTCTGGAGCTCAGGTGTTCGGAGTGCTCCATTTTACTGAGATTACCCTGGTTATATCAGGAACCATGTGATGGACCATGGCCAACTGGAAGTGCTTAGTGGGGCAAAGACATCTTTGTGTCATCTTCATGGGCACAATCATGCAGGAGGTGAGGAGGCACTTCCATGTAGCAGACCCTAGTGGAGCATGAGCCCGAGTCCATGTTATTGCTACTCTTGTGCCTTCCGGAAAATGTGTTTACTTTCTTTGTTTTTTTGATTTTTCAATGGCTTTCCATCACTCTCAGGCTATAAGCCCAGATTCCCAGTGTGATATATACAGCCTGGTGCCCATCTGAACAGTCTGTTGATTCACCTCTGATGTGTCGTCTCTTCCCTTCTTATCCTTCACCTTAGGTACCACTCAAATGAGCATCTCTCTGAACTATCACTGTTCTTTTAACTTCATAACTGTATGTTCTGTTTCCTCTGCTTTCTTTCCTTCCACCGTGCCCACTAACAGGCTAACTAGAGCTTGTCATTCAAAACTCTGTTCTAGTATTACTTCCACTCAATAAATTTACCCTGATTAAGTAGAAGCCCCTTAATTAAGCCTCTGCTTTCAGCATGGGTCATGACCCCAGGGTCCTGAGATTGAGACCTGCACAGGGCTCTCTGCTCAGTGGGGAGCCCGTTTCTCCCACTCCCTCTGCTGCTCCCCTTGCTTGTGCTCGCTCTCTCTTTCCCTGTCAAATAAATAAAATATTTTACAAAATATGAAGCCCAGTCTACTTACTATTTCCTAGACTCTCTGAACCAACATTTATGAAAAATAACATGCTGCTCACATGAGGGAAGAAATGAATGATCGTAAGTGGAAAATGCAGATTTATAGGTTTAAAGTTGAATGTTATCTAGGGAAACCTGTTTTAGCAGCAATAGGGAAGTGATTAAGGAAAAATTGTTTTGCATATAATGTTCTTTCTGTAGTTTTGTGGAAATCAGTCTGGATTGAAGCTTTGGGAATTCTTTTTTTTTTTTTTTAAGATTTTATTTATTTATTAATTATTTATTTATTTTAGAGGGAGAGCAGAGGAGGGGCAGAGGGTGAGGGAAAGGCAGAGAATCTCAAGCAGACTCCGTGCTGAGTGCAGCCCACCACATGGCTCAATCTCATGACCCTGAAACCAAGAATCAGATGCTTAACCAACAGAGCCACCCAGGCTCCCCAAAGATCTAGGAATTCTTAAAGGTACAAAACAAATTACTAGCAAATCAAAAGATTCCACCTGCAATCGAAAGCTGACTTTCTCTGCCCAACAACTTTAAAAAGAATTTATTCAAACTGTTATTTTAATTCCTTAAATGAAAGCAAGAAAACTGACCTACTTTTTTTTCCCCCTTCACTCCTAAGATGGTATGAAAAGAGAAAGAAATCACTGTAGTGGATGTTGTTGTTACCTTGCCCAGATCCTTTCCATTGAGTAGGCACACCCAACCCCCACAGCAATGAGCATCACCACAGAGGGCACACAGCTGCCCCTTCTCTAGAGAACTGCTATCAAGCAGTCAGCCACCAATGACTGGCAGACAGGGAACATACAGTACTGGCTCCCTTTCTCAAAGTGGGCTACCTGTGGTTTAACTCCCTGTGGGACTCAGGCAGAAGCTAGTTGCAGCTGAGATCATATCCTTACTTTCTTTCCCTATCTTATTCCACTCTCCTCCCTTCCCCTCTCTTGAGAGCATTTCTTCAATAGACTGCCTTCATGAGAATCTATCTCAGGGTCCTCTTCTAGGGAACTTGACCTAAGACAGTTATCACCTTAGTAGCCTTAGTAGATCCATCTGATTCCCACTACGAGGACCAAGTGTATTTAAACACTCTGCTGTTGTTTGAAGAAGGCTGGGCTCTTTGTATATCTTACTACCTCTACATTAGAGCCCTGTTCGAGGCCAGCTTCCAAAGTGCATCCACCTTTAGAAGTTTGTTCTGCTGTGGACTTGCCAGATATACTCTCGGATCAAGATACAGCAACCCCAGAAAGCCCAAATGTCCACTGACTGATGAATGGATAAAGAAGATGTGTGTGTGTATGTGTGTATAAATTACTCAGCCATCAAAAAGTATAAAATCTTGCCATTTTGCAATGATGTGGTTGGAACTAGAGGGAATTATGCTAAGTGAATTGAGTCAGTCAGAGAAAGACAAATACCATATGATTTCACTCATATGTGGAATTTAAGAAAACAGATAAACAAAGGGGACAGGAAAGAAAAATAAAATAAGACAAAAACAGAAAGGGAGGCAAACTAAGAGACTCTCAACTATAGAGAACAAACAAGGCTGCTGGAGGGGCGGAATCGGGGGGGGGGGTAGGGTAAATGAACATTAAGGAGGGCACTTGTTGTGATGAGCACTGGGTGTTATACATAAGTGATGAATCCCTATATTTTACTCCTGAAACCAATACTACATTATATGTTAACTACTGTGAATTTAAATAATAAATAAACAAATGAATAAATAAATAAATAATACATCGGCGCCATTCAGGTAAATAAAACTATAATGCTACTCCCACTGTCCCAAATATAGATTTCCCCATAGAGTCCTAGTAGAAATTACCTAATAAAAAGTCCAATTCTTACTTCTAGATCAAATAAGGAAAACAGAAGCAGCAAGACAGGAAAATATTTCTGTGCAAATAATGTCAAAATAATTAGAAATCCCATAATAATTAATAAAAGAAAAGTTGCCCTTATGAACACTCCATCTGAAACATTAGCAATCCAATTTATTGCCTATGATTAAGAGTGTAATTAATAATTCATTGTTGACATGTATTTTTCTTGCTTCCTAAAAGCTGGCCATCACTTCATTATACAGAATAGTGAGAGACCATCATTGGTTGAGATTCCAAAGCTGTGGATTCCAATAATGTTGCAATACACTAAGGCATTTTCAGAAATTAAAAAGCAGGGGCAGGTTGCACCAAGTTTCAAAGATTCAGTTTTTAGATAAGCTTCAATTAATTTTGCATATTAAGATTCAGGCCAAATTCACGCCAAAATAAAAGGAGCCAATAATAGGAAATGATGACACCTCTAAATTTGGGAATTTCCATCTGGAAAACTAGATCCTGAAAAAAAAAAAATCACCAAGTTGTAAAATGAAGGACCTTGTAGTTGTGAGAGACCAACCAATAGTAGCCAGGATAGGTAAGGAAGGACAAAACACTGTTAAGAGACAAAGAGGATTCTACCCCAGTTTCCAGTTTTCTGGTCCTTGCTATTTACTGAGTTAGCCTCTTCCTGGGAAGCAAATGGAGAATCCTCCAGACTTTAATAGACTCTCAGAAACCTGAGTTTGAACTGGATGCCATGGGAAATCTGTACAACCTATTTGGATAATGTCCAATGTAGCTTGGCCAAAGGAGTGTATATTTTGGAACATTAGAAAAAGGAACTGTATTAGAATTTTATGTAAATTATATAATTCGTGCCTAACAGAAATCCAGTTAGTGGTAGGCACTGAGCCGGGTCTATGGGTTAGAAAACGGGCCCAGGGGCACCTGAGTGGCTCTGTTGGTTGAGCGTCCAACTCGATTTTGGCTCAGGTCATGATCCCAAGGTCATGGGGTTGAGCCCCGTGTCTGGTTCTGAGCTTGGTGGGAATCTGCTGAAGGAGGGCACTTGTGATGAGCACTGGGCGCCCTTTCCCTTTGCCCCTCCCCTTGCCCGCTCTCTCTTCTTGTTTTAATTTTAATTCCAGTATAGTTAACATACAGTGTTATTAGTTTCCGATGTATACAATACAGTGGTTCAAAACTCCCACAGAACAGCCAGTGCTCCTCCCAAGGGCCCTCCTTGATCCTCACCACCTTTTCCACCCATTGTGATGAGTGCTGGGTGTTACACGTAAGTGAGGAATCCCACCCACCTCCCGCCTGATAACCATCAGTTGGTTTGCGAAGACTCTATTTCTTGGTTTGGATCTCTCTTTCTCTTCGTTCATTTGCTTTGTTTCTTAAATTCCCTATATGAATTAAATCATATGGTATTTGTCCTTCTCTGACTTATTTTACTTAACATTGTACCCTCTACCTCCATCCACGTCATCGCAAATGGCAAGGTTTCATTCTTTTGTTTTTAATGGCTGAATAATATATATACTTATATATATCAAAAACATTTTCTTTATTCCTCTATTGACAGACACTTGGGCTGATCTGATAATTTGGCTATTATAAATAATGCTGCTATAAGCACAGGAGTGCATACATTCCTTTGACTTGGTATTTCTGGGGGTAAATATGGAGTAGTATGAACACTGGATCATAGGGTAGTTCTACTTTTAATTTTTTGAGGAACCTCCATAGTGTTTTCCACATGGACTGCACAAGTTTGCATTCCCACCGACAGTGCCCAAGGGTTCCTTTTTCTCCACGTCCTTGTCAACACTTGTCTCGTGTTTTTTATTTTAGCCATTCCGACAGGTATGAGGTGATCTCTCATTGTAGTTTTGATTTGCATTTTCCCTGAGGATGAGCATCTTTTCATGTGTCTGTTGGCCAGGAGGCTGCCTTCTCTAATGTTGGTATTCCTCATCCAATGGGAAACTTGAAAACAATAGGTTGACCCTTCCTCGAGGAGGAAACTCCTCCTGCCTGACTGCTTTGAGCTGGGACAATGGCCTTCACCACCTTTTGGACTCAACTGAAATATCACTCTTCTCAAGTTTTGAGCCTGCCAGCTTCAGACTGAAACTTCAACCATTGGCTCTCCTGGGTCTCCAACTTGTCACCTGCAGCTCCTTGGGACTTCTCAGCCTCTATAATCACGTGAAGCAATTTCTTATTTTATGTAGGCACACACACACATGCACACACATGCCCACAGCTCCTATTTGTTCTGTTTCTCTCTAGAGAATGCTGACTAACGTAATCTCAAAACTTAGGTTGATATACTTTAAAACCTGTTCATTTTAAGTAAATATGGGAAAGAGTATGTTCATTTTTTTCCGCAGAGTTCCCAGTCTTGTATTTGAAAAAAGGTTAACGCACAATGGGAAGAAATACCTTCTTGCTACTCTGTGATATGGGGTGTGTGTGTTTGTGTGAGTGTGTGTGTGTGTGTGTGTGTGTGTGTGTATGCACACATGTGTTTGAGTAGAAGAAGCAACTATAATAGGATTTGGTTCCTAAGGACTAAAGAGAGAAAATAATGATAACTATCAAAACAGAGCTGTGTTATTTTATGCTATTTCACAGTACTAAGACGCTGCCTTACTTATTTAAGAGCGGAGCTGGATGAAATGTGAAAATATGATTCATGCTAAATGCTCTTCAGGAGAAATAGTCTCTAGCAGGATGGGGGCAGGGCTTTTTCTTTAGGAAGTTTTCCTCTGGTTATAGAAAATTTTTAAAAGTGCTGTCATTTCCCTCTAGTGGCAGGAAGGAAACAACACCCACTGAAGGACAACAATGTAGAAGTGGAATGCTTCGTTTCAGCCAAGAGGGGAGACTTCCTTCTTCCTTCTTTTTGAATATAATGATTGACTGCCAGTCATAAGCCAAGCATTGCTACAGATAGGAAATGCCCTGCATCAGAGAATTTGTGACTGCATTGGGAAAGACGTGGTCAAAGTAAAAGAGAAACCTGACCACTGAATGGGGCCAGGACAACTTTGTGAAGTAGGCAACAAAATGATGGTTGAGTCTGTTTTTCTCTATTACCTAGACTTCTCCAGATAGCCATTGAGAACAGAATACCTCCCCCTAAGTTCTAGCCCAAAGAATATTCTGGTCCTTTCTTTCTTGTTTCTATTTCCTTAATCTACATCAAAAGTTCCCTTTCGTGTCCTATTGCCTCGTCATTCTATTTTTCTCCTGTTTCTCATCAGTGATCCACAACACCTTATGCTATTATTGACTTTATTACGCTATTTTTTATTTGAATATATTCTCTAAGTTTATTTTAATTCCAGCATAGTTAACACAGAGTGTTAAATTAGTTTCAGGTGTACAATACTGTGATTCAACAGTTCTATATATTACTCAGATTACATTATTTTAAAATTACATGTTTTGGTGTCTATTCCCCTCCTATCCCCACTAAATTTTGAGCTCCTTAAGGTATAATATAAATATAAATTTTACTTATCTTTGAGTTGCAGTATCTGGAATCTTATCTTTGAATCACTCAGTGTCTGGAATTCAATAAATATTTGTTGAAATAAAGGATGCATATGTGAATGAATAAATGAATTGAAAATAATTTAATAAATTAATAACCCCATTGATTAAATACATTATCCATATTTGACATTATTAGGGAAATTGTGGGGGAAAGTACCTGTACTCCAATGTGAAGCTCAAATAAAAATTATAGTAGGAAATAACCTGGGTGGCTCAGTTGATTAAGCATCTGACCCTTGACTTCATCTTAGCTCATGATCTTGGGACATGAGACTGAGCCCCTCACTGGGTTCCATGCTCTGTGTCTCTGTGTGGAGTCTGCTCGAGATTGTCTTGTTCCCTCTGCCCCTTTCCCCCTCAAATAAATAAATAAATCTTATTTAAGAAAATAAAGTAATTGAGAGGTTTTTGGTTTTGTTTTTTTTTGTTAGGCTTTCCAGAACTCAGCATTCCTAAAAATATGTTTGAGGGTGATCAGATAGATAGAAGCACTCACTGACACCAAGCACACTTTATACTCTCTACACATTAAGTGGCAACATGCAAAGTTTGCTGTTTAATTGTAATTCTCTCATGGGGGAAAAATGGAAGGAAACCCAGGGTATGAGAAATTTTACACTCAAAATTAATATGACATTCAAAGCCTGAAACTAGTGACTACTCCTCTTTCAAAAATTCATTTCCTCTAGTTTCTTTTTCCTACTGAGAAAAAAAAACAGATCATGTCAGATGGCCAAACTAATATATATTTTATGACCCAAAGAACACAAAAGTGAGGCATGATTAAATCATATATTTCTAAGTAAAGAGGTATCAGTCATGTCTATGTCTCTCAGGAAAAAAACAAAAACAAAAACAAAAAACCAATAAGACAAAAGCTTGCCTATAAAAGGAAAATGAAGAAAAGACACATTTTCCACATCCTAGTTGAAAACACATGACTTAAATATAGGACGTATTTATATTTTAAATGCAAACTTTCCTAGACCGTAGATCATTGCACATGAGAGCTACCAATTCATGTGAAAAATGAGTCGAGAAAACTTTTACTTCCAAGAAGGATGCAAGAGGTCAAGACAGGATAATCACTCCCACCTAGTAATAATTAGGAAATACTGGATACATTACCAAAAAAGACATTTTAAAAGCATCAGCGAGATGTGGAAGCAAAGAGGAGAACAGTGTTGGTAAAATTCCAGCGGCATTTTTTTTTTTTTGCATCAATTGACAAGATGATTCTAAAATTTATATAGAAATGCAAAGAGCCCAGATATAAAAGTCTATACATTACGGTCTATTGATTTTCAGCAACTGTTGGATGATAACTGAGTGGGGAGACAATAGTCTTTCTGAAAGATGGTGCTGGGACAAGTAGATATTCAGATGCAAAAGAATGAAGTTGAACCTCTAATTTACACTATACATTAAAAATTAATTCAAAGTGGATCACAGAGTCACATGTTAGAGGTAAAATGGTAAAATTCTTCGAAGAAAAGCAATTTCTTAGCTACAACATGTAACCACAGGTTTTAGAATAAAATGGACTACAAGAAAATTAAAAGCCTTTGTTCTACCAATATTACTATCAAGAAATTGAAAGTACAACCCACAATGGGCACCTGGGTGGCTCAGTGGGTTAAAGCCTCTGCCTTCGGCTCAGGTCATGATCCCAGGGTTCTGGGATCGAGCCCCGCATTAGGCTCTCTGCTCAGCAGGGAGCCTGCTTCCTCCTCTCTCTCTCTGCCTGCCTCTGTGCCTACTTGTGATCTTTGTCTGTCAAATAAATAAATAAAATATTTAAAAAAAAAGAAAGTACAACCCACAAAATGAGGGGAAATATTTACAGATAACATATGATAAGGGGCCTGTGTATTCAGAATATAAAAAGAACACCTACAACAATCCAATTTTAAAATGGAAAAGACACCGAATAGACATTTCTCTAACAAAGATACCGAAATGGTCAATGAGCTCAATATCATCTGTCCTCAGAGAAACGCAAGTCAAAACCTTAATTAGCTGCTGGTTCACACTCATTAGGATGGCCATAATTTAAAAGAAAGACAATGGCAAATGTTTGCAAAGATGTAGGAAATTTGTAAATTTCACAGATTTCTGGGGAAATGTAAAGTGTGCAACCACTTTGGAAAATAATCTGTCAGTTCCTCAAAAGTTTCAACATAGAATAACCATATGAGCCTGCAATTTTACTTGTAGTATATACCCAAGAGAAATGAAAACACATATTCACACAAAAATGCATATACAAATATTCATTGCAACATTATTCATAATAGATAATTGTGGAGAGAAGCCAAATGTCCATCAACTGATAAATGAATAAATATCCCTAGAGTGAAATATTAACCACAAAAAAGGAATGAAATATTGATACATCCTGCAACATGCTAAGTGAAAGAAGCCAGTGCTAAGAGGCCCCACATGTACAGTTCTATTTATATATTTCCACAATAAACAAATTTATAAAGACAGAATGTCTGTTTGTGGTTTCCAAGGATGGAGGGGAGGAGAGAATTGTGGAGTGACTGCTAATGTTTAGGAGATTTCTTTAAAGGGTAATGAAAATATTCTGTAACATACTACTTCTGGGTATCTATACAAAGAAAACAAAAGCACCAATTCAAAGTATCCTTATGCTTATTACAGAATTATTTACAGTAGCTAAGATATGGGAGCAACTTAAGTGTCCATCCATAGATGAATGAGTAAAGAAGATGTAGAATATATACACAACGGAATATTATTCAACCATAAAAAAGAACAAGACCTTGTCACTTGTGACAACATGGATGGACCTAGAGGGTATAATGCTAAGTAGAATAAGCCAGACAAAGACAAATACCATATGATTTCATTTATATGTGCAATCTAAAAACAAAATAAATAGAAAAGAGAAAAGAGAAACAGACTCTTAGATTACCAGAGGGGAGGGTTTGGGAGTAGATGAAACAGGTGAAGAGAACTAGCATGTACAACCTTATAAAGTAAATGAGGCATGTGGATGTAATGTACAGCATAGGTAATATAGTTAATAATATTAAAATAACTTTCCATGGTGACAGATGGTAACTAGACTTGTCATGGGAATTATTTCATAATTTATAAAAATACTGAATCACTATGATATACACCTGAAACTAATAGGATACTATACATTAATTATACTTCAATAATAAATATTCAGAAATTATAATACTGATATTTACAAAACTTTGTGAATATACTAAACACTATTTAATTGTACACTTTAAAACTGATATTTATGGTACACGATTCTCATTTAAAAAAAAAATCAAGAGCTTTCTAAATCATCTGGCTTTTCCACAATAGAGCAACACATGGGATGTATATCTGAGACATGTTGGACCAAGGTATATCAGTGATCTGAGGCTTCATGGCATGTTAATCTGTGGGTCTCAGAATGCTTATGTTCTCTATCTACCTTAAAATTATTCTTCTAGGGGCACCTGGGTGGCTCAGCCATCGAGTGTCTGCCTTTGGTTCAGGTCGTGATCCCAGAGTCCTGGGATCAAGCCCTGCATCCAGCTCTCTTCTCAGCAGGAGGCCTGCTTCTCCCTCTCCCATATCCCCTGCTTGTGTTCCCTCTCTTGCTCGGTCTTTGTCTGTCAAATAAATAAATAAAATCTTTTTTTAAAAAAAAAAGAATTATTCTTCTGTGGGGTGCCTGGGTGGCTCAGTTGGTTAAGCATCTGCCCTTGGCTCAGGTCATGATCTTGAGGTCCTAGGATCAAGTCCTGCATCAGGCTCTGCTCAGTGTGGCATCTGCCTCTCTCTCTCCGCCACTCCCCCCACCCCCAACTCGTGCTCTCCCTCTCAAATAAGTAAATAAAAATATTTATTAAAAATTATTCTTCTGTTGATCTCAGTGTGCCCCTTCTCTCCTCTTTCCCCCCCATCTGCAACTTTGTCTTCTATCAAATACACAAGTCATTTCTACTATAAATTTTAGCTCTTCTTTTCTATATTCTAGGCATTACAAATTGCAGTATGTTCAATGATCAAGCCCAGAATTGAACATTATCCAAAGCAATGTTTTTCAAAATGTATCACAGGCACTGGGGGGAGAGAGTTTAGTCTACTGCCGACTGTCTGCATGTACTTCAGTACCAGGGCACGTGCACAAAGAAGTCTTCCCCGTTCCAAATGCTCCAGGTGGAAGACTTGCTAATTCTCTCCACTTAGGGGAAATTTTTCTTGTTGTCAAACTCACCCATTAAGTTACAGATTCACTCAAGGACCCTGGGGTCTATCTTTCCTTCTATATTTGAATGAGCAGGGCAAGAGCATTCTGACAGGGGTCAATGGATACATCATCTATGAAGTTATTTGCAGTATAAATGGGAAAAATCAGAGGAAAAAAATATTATTTGTGTCCCTCAGAGGCAAACAGGAAATCCTTCTGATGGTTATCTGGTGAACATGTCTTTGCAAGGCTATGACTCACTCTATTCCCTGGTGTATTTCTAGCAAGTACTCTAACTGTAGCCAGGGCCCAGGAGTACTGTGGGTCTTCACAATTCCCCTTGTCCCCTCCATGTCTTGGGCAGCCTGAGATCTGACAAAGATGGGGTAACAATATATAAATGTTCCAAATGGGTGGCTGGAAAAAATGATGTCACAGGGGAAACAACAATCAAATGCATAGGCCGAACCTGCTTCAGTATGACAATAAGGTAAAAGTTCATCTGAAAACAAGGCCTCTGAAAGCAACTGAAACTTTTTTCTTAAAACAATCTCCATCAAGACCAAAAACTAATTACTTTAAAGGGAATCACAAGCTATTATCGTTTTTATAAAATAATAAGGATTTTGTTAAATTTTAATTTGCAAAGTTAAAAAGAATGATCTCCCTTCCCTAATATTAAAAAAAATTAAAAATTTAAAAAAAAAGCTCACTCTCTAGAACCACTAACTGGGAGCCCTGTTAGCCCAGCCGTCCAGTTGCCCCTGAGCTTATCTTCCTGGTGGTCTTTTCTGTTCTCAAACTGACAACAGTGAACACCAATAGCCATTCACCTTTGTCCCTTCTACTCAGCCCACCATGCTCCACCATGGAAAATGAAGAATTGGCCTCAGGGTAGAGAAAACTAGTGATTACACCCAGAAGGAAGCAGAGGCTAGAACGCTGGCTCCACGATGACCTGGAAAGCAATTAAACATTGTGACGCCCAGCTATATCTTCGACCAATTAAGTCAGAAATGTCTGGGCATGGGACCCAAGAATGAGTATTTTTAAAAACTCTTTGAGTGGTTCCAATGAATGGCCAAGATTGAGAAATACTGGACTAGAGGAAAGAGAAAGAAGCTCCTAACATCTGAAACTCAAAATCACATGAAATTTGATTTCATGCAGTCATCCCAGAGCCCCAAAGCTTCCAGCCTGGCCACCATCTCCAAGCAGAAGGTGGTTCTGCCTTTCCTCCTGTTCCATGCTTTCAGTTCTAATTCCTCCTTTTGACTTTTTCTCCATTTAAGATGCCTCGAAGTTCGAGTTAACGGGTTTATCTGGTTATTGCACGAACGCAGCAGGTAGGTGCCGGCTTTACTCACCACCAGCTTGTCTCTCATCCCCCAGCTGTACCTCTGTTCCCATAGGTCAGTGAGTCTTTAAGCATCGTTCCCACACCTGAAGCACTAGCATCACCTGAGAATAGACATGAAGGATCCATGAGTTCCACCTGCTGAACGAGAAACCCTGGGGATGGAGTCCATCAATCTGTGTTTTCATAGGCCTTGAGATGATGCTGATGCAAGCTAAAGACTGAGAACCACTGCTCTGGGCATCCAAGAGACGGAAGATGAGACCCTCTGCTATGGGGCCCAAAGCCCACCAGACAGTACAGAGCCTTTAGAAGGGGTGCAGAGGAGTGGAGGCAATGCTGGGACAGAAGACAGAAGCCACCTTCAGATTAAATAACTACACCAATATGAGCAGCATCAGTAGCAGGGGACTTAAGAGACCATAACTCTTGAATCTCTTTCTGCTTTATTTCCTACCAACGCCTTCTGCTTCCTCTGTGTTTGTGGATTTTCTTTTAGTTGAACAGCGGCCCATTGAGGATACACATATCCCTGTTTTGAACATTACTTCTCTCACAAGACAGTGATTCTCCCTCTGAGCTTTCCAAAATATGAATGTATACATAGTGTTTGCCATTCATTTCATTACCCAAGAGCCAAGTAAAAAGAATACAGTTCATGGGGCGGGGGGGGGGGGCTTGGCTTCCATTCCAGACACATAATTCATCAGCGAGGATTTATTTATCCTATGAGTTCAGTGTATGGTAGATCTTGTTAACAACTAACCTAACATGTTCATTAAGCTATTTTGATTTACTTTTATTTTTACATGTCTGTGTCCAGCAATTGCCTACAACCCTTTTCCTGGCTTCATCTGCCTCCTTCCCATCCATTTGCTACACAGAAGCCAAAAGATTTTTTCGAAAGGACAATCCCACTGTATTACTTCCTTCCTTAAATGATTTCAAATGCACTGGTAAAAAAATGCAAATTTATTTTTATAGCCTACAAAAGTCATCCCAACCTGGTCCACTCACACTTTCTTACCTCGTCCCCACCATACTCCCCTTCCACACTCACTAGGCTCTGGTCCCCACAGTCTTACCGCCCTCATGAGTGATTGTACTTGCTGTTCTCTTGCCTAGAAGGGTCCTCTCCCAATTACCACATAGCTGACCCCCTTTTTGGCCATTCAGGTTGCAAGTCAGATCTTACCTTCTCCAGGAAATAGAGGCACCTGCTTTACATTAGCAATCCCTACATAGCTGCCATCACACTCTCTTTTATACAGTGCTATCCTGGGGTTAAATAGTTTGAAGAAAAAGTTTCCAGACCTTGAGATCCAGAACTGTATGATTTGTACTCAGTGGATAAGCCCTAGCCCCTATAATATCCATGACAGCTTTTCCTTGATTGTTTCCAGTCCATCACCTCATAATACAACACATTCCACAAGTGAAAAGTTTGAATTACTACTCTTTCCAATCATGTGTTTAAATCTGCCTCTCTAAAACTTCTACCATACATCTGCCCTATACACCAACAAAACTAAGCTTGTTCCTTTTTCTCACATGATATTTCTTCAAACATGGAATCACATCGCTTCTTCCTTTTTTAACTTTGAGGCCAAGAATTCTCATTGTCTTTCACTGCTTCCTTTATAAATTATTTCCAAGTCCCTGATCATTTTGGTTATTTTCCTTTATATATATTTGAATTTATTAGTGCCCGTCTTAAGATATAAACCTCAGAGGTTTACTCGGAGGTAAACACAGTAGTACACAGATAGCTGAGCTGCTTCATGGTACCTTACACTGACCTTCCCCTCATTTTGGTTCTGTGGCCAGACTAAGACGGAGTATGTGTTTATGACAGTTGACTCATATTTAGAAGATATGGATTAAGATTTTGTCACTTTAGGGTGCCTGGGTGGCTCAGTGGGTTAAGCCGCTGCCTTCGGCTCAGGTCATGATCTCAGGGTCCTGGGATGGAGTCCCGCATCGGGCTCTCTGCTCAGGGGAGAGCCTGCTTCCCTTCCTCTCTCTCTGCCTGCCTCTCTGCCCACTTGTGATCTCTCTCTGTCAAATAAATAAATAAAATCTTAAAAAAAAAAAAGATTTTGTCACTTTAGTGATGTTCCAAATTCTCTATCAGATATTATGTGAGGGTGTACAACAGTAAGAGGAGAATTATGCAGCTCAACTTCAGATTTCTTGGGCTTTTAATGTTTTAAGAATAGTTGGCTGAAAGACCAAAATTCCCTCTTATTTGAGAAGAATGAAATCTTGCCATTTGCAACAATATAGATGGTTCTAGAGGGTGTAATGTTAAGTGAAATAAGTCAGTCACAGAAAGACAAATACCATATGATTTCACTCATATGTGGAATTTAAGAAATAAAACAAATAAAGATGAAAAGAGACAAATCAAAAACAGACTCTTACCTATGCTACCAGAGAACAAACTGATGCTACCAGAAGGGAGGTGGGTGGGGGCCCGGTGAAGTAGGTTTAGAGGACACTTATCCCGATGAGCCCTGAGTAATGCACAGAATTGCTGAATCACTATATTGTGTACCCAAAACTAATATAACACTACATGTTAACGATACTGGAATTAGAAGAAAAAGAAAGAAAGAAAGAAATGGTGTGCCCACCTACAAACAAACAAGCAAAAAAGAATTCCCTCTTATTTGACACTTTTCAAGTGCATTAAAGGAATTACTTTAAAATGTAAACCCCAATATGGTTTTCTGACTCTGTTTGATGGTTCTTTCTCAGCAAATCTGCTTATCATGCTCTGGCTCTCAGAAACAGGTTTCCAGGAGCAAAGGGCAATGAACCTGAGAGCAGTTTCTCAGATCTTTGTTTCTTTCCAGGCATAATCTCAGTTGCTAACTCATGTTTCTTTAGTTTGGGTGCTAATTATTCTGCTTATCCTTTCTTTTCATTCTAAATAATATCCATGCATTATTTTTTTAAGATTTTATTTACTTGACAGAGAAAGACAGCAAAAGAGGGAACACAAGCAGGGGGATTGGGAGACAGAGAAGAAGGCTTCCTGCTGAGCAGGTAGCCAGATGTGGGGTTGGATCCCAGCACCCTGGGATCATGACCTGAGCCAAAGGCAGACACTTAATGACTGAGCCACCCAGGCACCCCAATATCCATACTTTAAAACAGAGTGAAATATAGTGCTGCAAGCACCAGAATTATAGTTTCAGATGGGCAAATGTATTTTCTGCCAAGATCTTGGGAATTCCCTTCTGCTCTTGTTCCAACAAGTACTGACTTTCTGACCTCCAAGGAATGCACTGAAGTTCATGTTTTTCAATTTTCATCCCAAAGCAGTAGGTGATCTAATCTATCTAGGTCCTTCCTGCCTTACGTTAAACCTGTTATTGGCAAGTAGAATGGAAAATAGTGTGAAACTAAGACTGAAACATTCCTAACTCAGCAATGTGTGGAGATTATCATAGTTTATGATCTAAGGCATTTGTAACCCTGATCATTTCTGCACGTCTTTAACATGCTACTGTCTATCCGTGAAGGATGCGATCATTACGTATGTGCGCAACAAGAGAAGTGACTGGCATTCGAGGTGTTCCTCTAAGTCTCCCATATGCATGTAGATACATAGGGTATTTAACATCAGTCCCAACCAAATGGACCAATTCTTTGCTTAGCCCACCAAATTGCTGGAGGGGCCAAAAGGCCCTCACAGTAAAGTCATATCTTTTTTGTCTTTGAAGTCTGCCTTCCCTGTGCCTGAGCCCTGGCCTTCCCTTCCTGAGACTCAATGTCTTTAGTCATTTGTGCTTTCATCCGTCCACAGCCCTTGCTGCAAGACCCCACTTGGACTTGCATGTTTCTATAGCATTTATCTACACTTTCCTCCAACAAACTAACAAGCAAACAAAAAACGCAAGCCCACATCTGTCCTGTGCCTTACTCTCAGGGCCCCAAAATATGTCTGGAAACTAACTCAAGAAATCTAGTTGTATTAAGATAGAAATAATAATAGGGACGCCTGGGTGGCTCAGTTGGTTGGACGACTGCCTTCGGCTCAGGTCATGATCCCAAAGTCCTGGGATCGAGTCCCGCATCGGGCTCCCGGCTCCATGGGGAGTCTGCTTCTCTCTCTGACCTTCTCCTCGTTCATGCTCTCTCTCACTGTCTCTCTCTCAAGTAAATAAATAAAACCTTAAAAAAAAAGAAATAATAATAATAGTTTGTTAACCTAGTGGTTTAACATATGAGTTTTTGGAGCCAATTGCCTGGGTTTGATGGCCAGCTCTACCCCTTACTGGTAGTAAAACCATGGACAAGTTACTCAAGCTTTCTGTGCCTCAGTTTCTCACCTGTAAAACAGGGCTAATAATATCTACTTAACACAGTTGTTAGTACTATTAGATTGAGGTAAAATTCTTTAAAAAGTAGTTGGCATATTATACATGCTCAGTAAACACTAAATATTGTTCCTTCCAGTTAATACTGTCAATTAAACACACACACACACACATACACACACACATTTTAGAGGCCCTGACTCAGATGAGTCATGGTAATTACTCCATCCAACTAGTCACCAACACCTAATAATTCATCTCCCTTAACACTTACTTGAAGACTCCCATTTCTACCTCTTCACCCATTGCTTAATTTAGGACTCATCTCTCTTTCTGGACTTCCTAAGTAGTCTCCTTACCAGACAGAACTGCCTAAATAAAAACTTTACTACTTAAAAAAAAAAAACAACTTCATAAAATCTCCTTATTGCATACAGGATAAAGTCTAAACTCTTTACCACAACATTTAACATCCTCCAAGATTGGGCCGTTGTCCACCTTTCTAGAATCTTCTCTTTTTTCTTCTCTCTCACATCAATCCTCGAGCTACACCAAAGTATTTGTGTCCCCCACACTCGAGTACCTCTCCTCCATGCACCTTCCCAACTTCTTCCATGTCTACACCACTACATTCAGTTGACATTCTCTTATGTTCTATGCAATTACTTGTTTCTTCTTTCATTGTCTTCTCTCCTAGATTCTAGGATGGACTATCTCTGGAGATATGGAGGCATTCTGGCAAGAGCAATAGGTAGGGAAAAACAGAGTAAGCTAGAGACTAAACGTTTTACTGGAAAAAAAAAAAAACAACAACCAGGGGACACTTAGAACTTAAAGACATGTGGGTGATGCTTACAGAATGACAAGTGTTTTCTGAGAAGATTTATTTATTTATTTATGTTTAAGGTTTTTGTTTGTTTTAAGTAATACCTATACCTCACATGGGTCTTAAACTCACAACACTGAGATCAAGAGTCACATGCTCTACCAACTGAGCCTGCTAGGTACCCCTTTCCAACAATTTTTAATGGAAAGGTTAATAGTATTTGGAAAAGACAATGAGAATCAAGGACACACATCTCACCCCCAATACCATGGTACCAGAGTTGCAAGAGAAAAAAAAAATTAACTTCACTTGAAAAGTTCTGGGAGAAGTGGAGTCTACAGAGGCGATCTGGATTTCAGTTAAGACAAGCTAATGAAGAGAGTAATGGGGAAAGAGGTTATGTATGGAGGGGACTTTCCTGAGGCTTGACTGTGAGAACAAAGACCAGAAGGGTTTAGGGGTTCTGACTGGGAAGTGATGTGTGATGGAGTACAACTAAGGAATATATGGAGCTGTGTGAGGTGAAGAGAGGTGGGACACGATGAGGGTAAGCTCAGTTCTGACCACAGTGTCTCACAGCATTTAGTCCTCAGGCCGTGTGAAACGGTGAGATTAAAAAGGAATATCCAGCACAGAACTTGGGAGCCTAGAGAGGGTCCCAATCCAAGTATGCAGAGGTCTATGGGCCTCCCCTTAATCCTGCCATGGAACAACTATAGAGGTTCAAAAGAAATTCTGTGAGCTTTCTTCCAATTGAGTAGATGCTAACCATTCATTGGTTTTGTTCATTTATCAATTATTTATGAGTGCCTACAAAGTACTGGGCACTGTTCTAGACTCCAGGTAAAAAAACATGGCCTCTGTTCTTCTGGAATTTACAATTTAGTGGAAGACAGATAGTTCCTAGGCCCAAAAGGAGAACTAGGAAGTAAAATTGGAGATGTATACTAAGGTTTGTTTATTTTCTGAAATAACTTATGGGACTCGTGGAGGTGAGACTAAAATCACGAGGCTAATGCTCAAAAGCCACCCAAGAAATTACTCATTGCTTCAGAATCAGAAGCTTTCTGTATATGTCGTCTTCTTGCTGGTATTCTGTCCTTCTGTTGAGTTATCTTTAATCTGTAATTTACCACGCTCCACCATTTAAATATGAGAAAATGTTGCATGGAAGTCAATTTGGAAGAGATATCAGGTATGAATAAATGGGAAAGACCCAAGCTCCATTTCATTTTTCTCCGTGGAGGTGGTGTAAAGTTGCCCATAATGGAATGCAGGAGTACCTTTAACTGGAATGTGCCTTGAGCCCCTTTAGTCACACTGTAAAATATAAATCCAGGTGTTTAAGACCATATGCTCAATGTCAGGTCTGTATATTCCCTCTATACTGCGTTGGGTCCCTATGACTCACCAGCCAAACGTAACTGAAAGAATGCCAAACTTATACAAGAAGAATGCAACCTCTGGAAAGACCACGGCTGACAGGAGAGTACATGCCAATGAAAAAATACCGGATTTTTTTTTCTTTTCTTTTCTTTTTTTTTTTTTTTAGGCAAGGTAAGAGTGGAAGGAATGTTGCATACCAATCTCCAACACAAGAATGTGATGCTGCTTCCAGTGAATTCACTGTCCAAAGAGATAGGAGCTGTATAACATTTCATGTTAAGGCCAGGAATGCCAAGAGTGAGGTTTGGATAAGATTTTAAAATTTCCCAGCCAACCTACCAATTGAAAAATAGGGCAACTTTCAGTCTCAAGCGTGAGAAACTAAATGCATCAATGATGTCCCTTTCCTTGCTCAGCTTGGGGACTTTACTGTCAGCATTCCCTGGAATCTTCTGACCTGGAAGAAATTTAAAAAATAAAAATAAAAGCAATTAACACCCCCTCACCACAAGAGTAGAGATCTCTAACATAACCCTTTTGAGAAAAAGGTTAAGAAACCACCCAAAAGGCAAAAGGGGCAAGGCAGATTCCGTTCACCCAGAATTCTTCAAGCTTCTCTTTAGACAAGTCCATTTGTTTGTCCATTTAGCTATTTATTTAGCAATCACTGAATGAGTGGTTCACAGTCAGTAACTGGGGCTCACAGGTCAGTAAGACACAGTTCCCCTTCTTGAGGAGCTAATTCATATTGTAGTAACAAGCCACCAGACAACTGCACAGGCAAGTCCCATGCTACATGGCAGCTGTTATGATGGAATTAGCACAGGTACTATGAGTATACATGATGGGGTAGATGACCTCACTCTGGGGGAAATCAGTGAGAGAGTCTTTGAGGAGGTGAGGTACATGCTGAGATGTAAAAGGAGTAAAAGACAGACAAAGGAGAGAGGAAAAAGAAGAATGTTAGTAGAAAACAAGATATGCTATTCATTCCTGGGTAAAATCCACAACTACCAGGCTTATCACTCAGCTCAGGTCCCAGTAGGTTCTGTAGAAGCCAGGGACCTCTTGCAGCTGTAACATCCCCTAAGACCCAAAGCAGTGAGGGTAGTGATCTGCTGGAAGATAGAGTGATAAAAATGTTTTCAGAAGATAATCTGAAATGAAAGTTTAGTAATAAAAGTTGGAACCATCTGAGGGTTTTGAAGGGGCAGGGGGCGGGAGGTTGGGGGAGCCAGGAGGTAGGTATTAGAGAAGGCACGGATTGCATGGAGCACTGGGTGTGGTGCAAAAACAATTGAATACTGTTACGCTGAAAAGAAATTAAAAAAAAAAAAAAGTTGGAACCATATGGTAAAATTCTTCCCTTGAAAAGTGGCATTTAGACCAGGATCTAAATCGCTTCTCGGCCTTTTGGCTAAGATCAAGTGTAGGCCAGGATCTAAAAAAAGAGTAATATTAGTGAGTAAGAGAATAGAGATGGACATTCCAAGTACAGCAAATACCACATGTCAAGGCAGACAGCGTGTTATAGACAGAGCACAGGGGGAAAGCTTGGCAAGAAGAGGCAAGAAGTTATGTGAATGAAGTCTAATAAAGCTTACTAAGCTGGCCCGAATTTGTGAAATATTATTTTGCGTATCTCCAAAGGTGGTAAATCTTTGGCCTATGAAGGTAATTACTGAAAGCAGCTGAAAGTCATTTGGAACCCAAACTGATCAACAAAGTGGATGTATAGTCTAGAAGACGTTTTCTTTAATCCAAAACAAGGCTGAATTATGAAGTGATAAGATAAACATTCTTTTATTATAAGCTGTCTCTGAAGACCAACCAACACCCACCCAAAAAACAAAAAGGCCTCCTAATACACTTTCAGAAACATTATCTTTTTAAAATAAGTACATGACCTTCCAAAAGGGACTTCTTTACAGTAACAGCACTTAATGAGATGCTTGTTACCCTAGCTGAATCCTTTTTTTGTTAATTTTTTTAATAATTGGCTTAGTGATGCTTAGTGATGGTGTGTCCCCTAACAGTTGGTTAGATATTGATGAAGATGGCAAGAAGATGGCATTGACAGGGAAAAACACCCTCCAGATTCTGGAGCAATGAAATTATTTATTGATTTTTTTTTTTTTTTTTTTGACAGAGAGAGATGACAAGTAGGCAGAGAGGCAGGCAGAGAGAGAGGAGGAAGCAGGCTCCCTGCTGAGCAGAGAGCCCGACGCAGGGCTCGATCCCAGGACCCCGGGACCATGACCCGAGCCGAAGGCAGCGGCCCAACCCACTGAGCCACCCAGGCGCTCCTGGAGCAATGAAATTATTAAGTCTTTCGTGAAGAATGTCACTGGCCCTTCGCCTTCTTCCATTCTCAGTCTAAGCAACGTCCTTATTTTATTTATTTATTTACTATTACTTTTTTGGACTCCCCCTGAGTTTCTTACACAGAGGGAGTCAGGGGACAATGTTGATTTTGCATCATTAAGCCACAAAACCTCTCAGGAAGCTCCCTCTTGATTTTACACAAGAGGTTTGACAAATAGCAAACAGCAGCGTAGATGGCATAGGACATGGGACAGCATAGATGGCATGGGACATGGGACATGCCATCTGAGGCTTCCCAGAAGACCTTTACTACACATTAAGGGTGGACAGGGAAAACATTTTGATCAAGCAAGTTTTAGTTCATAATGAACTATAGTTGGCTATTTAACTGGAGTATGGATCAAGGTGTAGGGCTTAAAAGTCTTGGTTAAGCATTCCAGACCCTTTTCTTGATTTCAGAGAATCATGATTTCTTTTGTTCTGTTTTGTTTTTAAAAAAAGGAAACAGAAAGGAAATATGACATCTGATCAACGAACATTCAGGGTTAATCTGTTGGAGACTTAACATATTTGTTGTCTGTTGACCGACAGTGCAGAACTAAAGCCAATGAATGAGAGTCAAGAAGAGACAGATTTCAATTTAGTACATGGAAGAGTTTTTGTAATAATTAAAATTGCTTGGAAAAGAGATGGCTTCATTAGGTTACAGACCCCCAGCCCCACCCTTGCAATTCTCCCCATCACTAGAAGCATTTAAGCTTCTATAGATATAGAAGGATACAGGAAGGATTTCTAGTTTGGCCAGGATAGGGGAGTGCTGGTTTAGCACAGAATCTGAAATCAGGGAAGCACTCTAGCAATACAGGCATATTGAATTAGGATCTAGAGTAGGACTAGGAGAGTCTAGTAATCTGGACTTTTAACAAGCTGTCCAGGTGATCTGATGTGCAGCTACACAGGCACCTGGAGTATGTGAACCCCTGGTCCAAACAAGTCTGTTTTCTGACCACGTAGTGAATTCTCATCATCTCTTGCCCTTTCCCACAAAGCTTTTCTTCTCTTAGGGTCAATGATAGAAACCCATCATTTTACTATTCTGGTTTGGAATTACTGACTTAGCTGACATTTGAGAGTCTCTTTTTATGCTAAGATTTTATGATTTAAGATTAATTTATTAGCTCCTACTTGTACCACTGAGGTAGAAAGGACACAGGCTTGGATTGAATGCACTTGAATCGACTGGGAAGCCAGTTTCCTGACCGGGACAATGTTGGACTCTGAAATAGACGATAGAACATCTCTTCCTCAGGTCTTGGCAAACAGGATACAATTGGGGAAGAATTTAGGAAGGGCTACTGTGAAATGTGGGAATGTCTGAAAATAAAAATACCCTGGAAGTCCTTTCTATTCCTATGATTCCATTTTTAAACCTGGCTCACGTAAGAACAGCAATATTTAGAGTAAAACCTGATTCTCACTTCCTTGATAGAGCTACAGAAATAGATGCTCCACAAGTGGGGAATAAACAACATGCCTGGGAGAAGAGCCAAGTTTGCATTCAGAGATCTCCTGTCTCCACTTTTAATACTTTAATTTTTCCTTCACTATAATAAACCATTTCTTCTCATTGCTTGAAAAAACCCAGCATGACATAATGGAAGGCCTTTCCTATTATGAAATCACTTTAATGGGGAGGAAAGGTAAACTGTTTGCTTAGGAAGCCTCATTCTTTAGAAACCAAACTCCAGTGAGAAGGGAAATTGCTTCTCTAGAACGGACAAGTAAGAGGAGAGCTCCACTACTCAAAAAAATCCACCTCCTCAGCCCAACTCCTCCTTAATCCATATTTTTCACAACTTGTTTATAGTTTCTTCTCTACATCAGAAAATCCTCAACTGATGAAGTACCGGTAGAAAAACTGTCTTCTTTTTTCTGTTTCTGCTTGGATGTGATAGGGTCTAAAAAAAATCCAAGCTGGCTCTCGGCTCTCTTCTGCAACTTTTATCTTCAGTTATGAGTTCCTGACAAGAAAATAAGTCAATTACTTAAATGCCCAAGGGTTCAAATGATCTCACAAACTACATCTTTCATTTAAAATTCAGAGAACTCCACTAGGAATTTCCATATAGTCTGTGCATAAATATAAGGACAATCCTACATTGATTTAAATAAAAGTAACATTGACTTGCAAGAGTCATCAATGGGTTGGAAAAGATAACACTGAACAGAACTCTATATTTAAAATCTATATCTTTGCCTCCATGGGCAGCCTCTAAAAGCAATGATTTTATGTGATCAAGATAATTTCTATACAAATAACCTATCAAGACATCAATGAAAACTTTTGAGTGTTCTTAGGAAGGAAGGAGCATGAGAGGTGTTGGTATCAAATTCCTCCTTCCTCTGAGCGGATTTCTCTTTCTCTGATGACTCCAACGTATAAGATGGAAATTCACCCCTGTTTCATCATTAAGCCCTGAAAAGTGTGGCTGTGATAGCAGTGGCGTAGTTTTAAAGTGTTAACAAACTTTATTTGCTAGAACTATGGCAAGAACTACATCTCTTAAAAAACTCAAGTCTTTTCCAAAGGTGGTAGGAAACAGATTTTTTTGGGAGAAGGCAGCAGAGGGGCTGCTGGGTCAGGCCGATGAGGAGGAACCAATGGGAAAACAGCCCTGCCCTGAAGACACTGGAGAGAAGGGGCTTTGGAGAGAGGGACTGGCCTTTGATAACCACCATGAGTGATTTGGGGGGCAGAAAGAGATGACCAAAGAAGATTTTAGGCAGTTTGCTGTATGCTGTCCAGCACAGAAGCTCTCTGCTGCTGCCTCCAAGACCTCAGTAACGCTGAGGTTTTCGTTGTTGGGGCACCAGATGAGAATTCTTTGTAAGTGACCCCTATTGTGATGTGGTTTAAGGCCAAGGCCAGCTGGTCTGATTTTACACTGATTAAATAATCATTCAAAACAAGTTTATTTTTGAAGTAAGCTCAAGGAAAGTAAACATGCATTTGAAATTCTTTTGCTTAGCTGTTGAGTCTTAGTGATAGGGGAGTCAAATCTGAGCCCCATGTTCTGTTGAATTCTAGTGAGATATTTTAAACTGGCAAGCTTATAAATTCACATCTTTTACTGTGCAAGGTTACAAATGTCACTTTCTTTACACTGTGCCTTTTAATTTTTAATTTTATTGCTACACATGCATAGTTTTTGTTTGTTTGCTTGTTTCTCATTTAGACAAAGGAAGAGGGAGAGATATTGGAATCCGTGGCCAACTCTCTGGACTCAGTTTTTGAAAAATCCAAAATAGGGGTAGTGGTAATCATCTACTTAATTCACTTCCTCATGATTTAACCTAAAACATATTTTATTTTTTTTAAAGATTTTATTTATTTATTTATTTGACAGAGAGAAATCACAAGTAAGCAGAGAGGCAGTCAGAGAGAGAGGGGGAAGCAGGCTCCCCGCTGAGCAGAGAGCCCGATGCGGGACTCGAACCCAGGACTCCGAGATCATGACCCGAGCTGAAGGTAGCGGCTCAACCCACTGAGCCACCCAGGCGCCCCCTAAAATATATTTTAAATGAAAGGGGGACAGGATGGCTTACACAAGAAATCTATCAATATCCTCGATTACAGTCATAGTCAAGAAGAGCAATAATTAAATCAGCTTCATGGTAATAAAATTCAAAATAAAATTTGATAGATCTGTTACTTTTTGTGAAAAAAAGTTTTATGTCTGAAATCAAGACTTTTATGGTGAGGCACCAAGAACACCTGCTTATGATCTGATACTGAATCTAAAAACTGTTATGAACATCATTACTCATGGTTATTCTGGAGTTGCTAATTCATGTGATTAGGCAAGAGAAAGAAAATCAAAACCATAAAAGATGAAGTAAATTACATTTTTTTCAAATAATAGATAGATATGTATACCTAAATATGAAAGCCTTAAGGTCAAATAAAAAATTACTGCTATCAACAAGATGAACCAGCATAATCACCAACTAAAAATTAATACACAAAAGTCAGTAGTTCTCGAATACAAAAATAAGTGACAAAATATAGTGGGGAAAAGATACCATCTATGATTAAAAAAAAAAGAAAGAAATACCTGAAATAAACAATAAAAAATAAAAAATATGTAGAACTATGCCAGTGAAGAATGCCAGTTACACAGGAGGCCCTCAGCAAATATGTAGGACAAAGACTAAATACGTCGGACAAAGGCATAAAAGAACAACTTTAAGCCAAAATGATGAAAACGACTTTGTGTTGGTAGAGAGATCAATCCATGGACTCATAAGGAGAACCCAGAGACAAACTCGAATCTACATGTGAAATTAGCATAAAATAAAGATGGTGCTTGAATCAGTAAAGAAAGATGGATTATGTGATAAATTATGCTCAGATAATTAGCCGTTTAGAGAAACAAAAAAGCAAATAAAACTAGATTACTACATCACACTTTATATCAAAATAGATTCCCACTGCAGAAGAAAATAAAAAGTTGATTTCATCATATGGGCAGGACTTCCTTTCTAAACAAAATTAAATCCAGAAACCTAAAGAAGAAAAAAAAACTAAAAAGTTTACATTAAGATGTTTAAAAACAACACCAAGAAACAAACAAATCATCATAAACTAAGTAAAGACATGCTAAAACTTGGGAGATAAATTGGATTTGGATTCATTTGTAATAGAAACCAGGGGAAGGAGGCAGTCAGGGAAGCAAGAAAAACAGCAGAAACAGTGCCAAGAAAATGAATAAAATGATTGAGTATAAGATACAAGGGCAAGAGAGGAGAAACAAAGGTGTGCCTCAGGAAACAAGTGGAAAACATTAGTCACGAATTGGTTCCCTTTGGTTTTGATTGAGGCTCAGAAGCACATCTGTTCCTTGCTAGCCTCACAGGATGGCGATCCTGGTCTTTGGATGAAGGTAACTTCGTCTTGGTCTTTGGATGATACAGCTGAACAGGTCCACATCTAGACAAGAATTGACAATATGCGGCCTTCATTATGCAAATGATCTGGCTAGACTTCATACCAAGGTATGGAAAACAGCAGCTGGTGTCACACTTTCTGAACGTCGCCAGGGGCAGCAGGCTTCTCCAACCACAGCTCGGAGGCCAGGCTGATGATCACCTGGGGCGACAGCAGACGCAGGACTCCGTTCCGGAGAGCAGACAAGCCTTGAGCTATTTTCCAGTGAAAGCTACTACTACACTCCCACCAGCTGGTCGGTGCTACCCTTTGCACAGATGTAGGTGGAATATCCTGGAGCCACATTATAAAACAGGCAGCTTTGGAATAAACATTCTCTCTGGTACTGAATGAGAACTTAGTCACCTAAGAAAATATGAAATGAGTGGGAAACGCTTCTTGTCCTTTGTCCTCTTAAACAAAGTTTTTCAACTTAAGGATGAGTAAAACAAGGACTAAGACTGATGAGAAGGAGCTTCCACGGAAGTTCAGGATGGGAGATGTTGCATTTGAGGTTTTGGCATAAGCCATGCAAACTTGCTTGTAGCTCTGGCAAATATACGCCCTTGTGGAGTTTTAAAAATACTCTTTTTGAATATATCTCCAGGCTCCTGGGGCAGAGGCCATGGGTAGTTCCTACCTACAACCTCAAAGGGTCAGAGAGACACATGCTCTTTTTTATCTCACACTTTTCCTTTTCTTGGAATGTGTGACATTTGAACCTATTCTGGATGAAAATAGCCAAGTATGGGATCCCGAGTCTTGGCCATTCCAACACCAGTAGCTCAAGTCAGACCAAATTGATTTTTAGGAGAAACCACTCCTGGGCTCAACTAAAATTAAGGTAAAATGAAAATTTAGCTTTTCATTTTCATAGACTTTTGTTGTTTCATAGACTTTTATTGTCAATGAAACCTCTTTTTCGGTTTCACTGGTAATAAAATCGATTAAATTCACATTCCAGCGGAGGTGACGAAGCAAAAATATCAGTGCCCTTTTCTTTTTTTTTTTTAAGATTTAAATAAAATTTAAGATTTAAATAAAATTTAAATTTATTTAAATAAGATTTAAATAAAATTAAGATTTAACTAAATAATTCATTTGTCAGAGAGATAGAGCGAGCACAGGCAGGCAGAGTGGCAGGCAGAGGCAGAGGGAGAAGCAGGCTCCCTACGGAGCAAGGAGCCCGATGTGGGACTCGATCCCAGGACCCTGGGATCATGACCTGAGCCGAAGACAGCAGCTTAACTGACTGAACCACCCAGGCATCCCTCAGTGCCCTTTTCTATTTGCCACACCCTATCACCCCTGCACTGGCACCTCCACCATTTCCCAGCGCTACATAAAACTTCCGAAATCTAGATTTGAGATGAAAACCCCAGTCCTTTAGCAATCAATTCCCACCAGATCGAAGCCAGAAGAAAAACTCCATAGTAAGATCCTGGAAATCTGCTGAGCCACAACAGACACGTTTTTCTAAGTACCCAAAAGAAAATGAGTATGGCAAAAACAAAACAAAACAAAACCATCAATGATATAAGTTACTGTGTTAAATTCCAGGAGAACATTTTTATCTCTCAAGGATAAAAGTATAGTTTAAAAATCTGAAGACTTATTAAGGGCAAGCAATTTACCTAGTTCCTTATCCTTCTGTCAAAAGCTATGACCAGCTTCTTCCAGAAATATTTCCATGGTGAAAATCAAGGGGAAAAAAAAAAATTGGAGGCATGTTCTAAGCAAGTTTTCAGACCCACACATGAGAGCAGGATGTATGATGAATATATAGGAAGGAAGCAGTAGTTTCCAAAGTGATCATTAGACCTTGAAGGCAGAAAAGGAAATGACAATTTCTGAATGCAGATAACAAAAAAAAAAGAATATTGGCTCTGGCAGATATTAAGTCATCCTGAGGTAGAAGACAGACTCAACACTTGCTTTTTCCACATGGGTGGGTACTGGTGATGTGGGACTCGGAGATCAGCAGGGACTTCAGAGCTAAGACAGAGAGAACTCGGCATACTTGGCTGAGTTTTGTGGGCACACTCAGCCACCGTGTGGGTGGGCATAATGTTCACGTATCTCTTCTGAGCTGTACAGTTATAGCTTGCTTGCTCACCAGAGTCTTGAGGATTCAGGAGTGTGCGACCATGTAAAAGTGTTTTTCCATTGCCATGGTGTCTAGTTCATGTAAATGGAGATACCATCACACGGGATGCCCGGGTGACGCACTCCTGGCTGAATTTAGCACCCTCCATCACTGTCTACCCACTTGTATGTCTTGACCTCTTTTAACATGTCAAAAATAATCTCCTGTAAAAATGTCATTCGTGAAAACAGTCCTTTACCTAGTTTTAGCATTTCCTTTACTTCTAGTTTATGTCTTAATCCATGTAAATTTATGAAACACAATTTTATTTGATGGTAATTAAGATATCTGAGCTAAGATCGGTATCAAGGTTTTAGATTCCTTTGTTTGCAACTGTCCCATCCCCTCCCAACATTTTTTTTCTCAGTAGCTACCTTTCTAGAAAGCCAAAGCATAACTGCACCCTGCCACTTGATATTTTCCTGCAAGATTCTTCTAAGGTCTTTGGGACTATTTTGTATTATTGGTCAAATACCATAATTACGTCTATGTGCTTTTCTCCTTGCCAAATATAAAATTCTAAAGGGTTAATCCAATAAATCAGGCAAAGGCCCATTAAATATCCCTGAATTTTTCAACCTCTCTTTCTCAAGACCCAGTCAGTGTTTCCTCATAGTCCGTTCAAATTGTTCAATCGTTTTGTAGGTATTTAATGAGGCAGAGTGAGGCAAGAGGCACAGTAGGGCCAACTGATTTAGTTCACTGTTTTTGATGCTGGATCTTCTCTGGTTTTTCTTTTTTCTTTTACATTTCTCACTGGTGGAGATCCTCTGTCAGGTACCTCCAGTTTCTCTTTGATGAACTATGTTGGAATTAGTAAAGTTCACGGACAGACAAGTAGATTTACATGTCTTTTGTGAATAGATGGTAGTTGGATCCAAAATGATACAATACACAGTTGAGCACAGAAGTGGTCATCTATCTGATAAAGTTTCAGGTTGAGCCTTTAGAGCAGATACTGCTGGTACTCTTCCCAGATCCCCTCTAATATTTTCACATGTTTCTATATATCTTCACCATCTTCTGTGTGCTTTTTATTTTTCTCCTGGTGCCCTCATATGAAATTCTGCCTCACACTCTGCTAGTTACTAGAGCTGTTTTTCCTACAAGGGTAGGAAGCCAAAGAAGTCTTGGAAAGTTTACTCCCCCCCATGTTAGCCAATGACTAACCAGTGCAGGAACATAAAAGTCTACCTCTCTTATGTAATTCATATCCTGGAGTTTCCTTTGGGATCATAATGAAGTTATTCTCTAGGGCATTTTGTCTGAAATTAAACCTTTTCAACTCCCTCCCCTCTTTCTATCCCATTTTTTCCCAGTCTCTGAGAATTCCAACCTAACATAGCTTTTAGCATGACTAGAAGTAAGGGTAACCAGAAATGGAGAAGTTAAGTGCAGACAGCCATGCAAGAAAGCCAACATTAAAAAGGATACTGATGGTGGTTTACTGTAAGCAAAGCTATATAAGGTTTAAAAGGTTAAAATGGTATTTAAGCTATGCTGAGTCTGGTAGTGAGTAAGTCACCAAATATACGTGAAATGTGGTCTTCATAGATTAGAACAAACCCATACCGAAATATGGAAAGATCTCGTAGAAAATTAGTCATTAGAAATTCGTAGTTTACAATTAGGAAAACAGGATTAATTTCTGGGGAAAGTATTCCGTTCCCATGATTATTCTTTTATTTTAGTCACAAATATGCATTAAATATCTATAATGCATACAAAGCACTCTGTTAGGCACTTGGGACTGTTTGCAGTTAGAAAAACAGATAGAGCTTAGAGTTTAGTGAAGGACACACACCAAAAACCAATCACATGACAAAAAATGGGTAAGTACTGCTTGCAGTAAGTGCCTTGGATGATGTTGGCAGAGATTTATGAGAGCATATAACAAGAATCCAGGGGTCATGGGTTGGCATATTCAAGGCAGGAGTATGTAAGCTGAATCTGCAGTATCAGAAAAGTTAGTAATGGAGGTGAAGGAGGTTCTACAAAGCCCTTGAGGGATCAGCATATGCAAAGCCCCTGTGGCAGTAGGAAAACATTCTTTGAGAGAACTAGTTTTTACCAACTACTAAGAAAATCTTTCTAAAAGAGACTCAAATTCGGTTGATCTTTATTTTTTTTAACATTTATTTATATATTTGAGAGAGAGAGCAAGCCCACCAGAGAGTGGGGAGGGACAGATGGAGAGGGAGAGAAAATCTTCAGGCAGACTCCCGCTGACACAGGGTTTGATCCCACAACCCTAACATCATGACCTGAGCCGAACCAGGAGTTGGACGCTCAACTGACTGAGTCACCTAGGTGCCCCTTATATTTAAGCATTCTGAATTCTTTGACTCAAAACTTCCCATTTAAACTACACAGCAAGGAGCGCCTGGGTGGCTCAGTGGATTAAGCCTCTGCCTTTGGCTCAGGTCATGATCTCAGGGTCCTGGGATTGAGCCCCGCATCCGGCTCTCTGCTCGGTGGGGAGCCTGCTTCTATCTCTCTCTCTCTCTCTCTCTCTCTCTCTGCCTGCTTGTGATCTCTGTCAAATAAATAAATAAAATCTTAAAAAAATTAAAACAAACTACACAACAGTCAGAAATCTATTATCTGGAGTAATTCGGACATTAGGTTTTTGCAGTTCAGCCACTTAGATAAATAACCATGAGCACTCACTTATCTTTTAATTACAATTCAAACTATTTTTGCATTATTTGGAATTATTGTGGTTAGAAACTCCATTGAAGGAAGCAGAAGTCCAACTCCTCTGGATCTCAGGGATGCTCTGAGAAACTAGGTTGTTCTCTCAGCTCTGAAACCTTAAGGACTAGAAGAGCACCACATTCAGTGTGGACCACGGCGAAGATATGGGGGAAAAACAACCTACTTCCAGTTCATGAAGACAGAGAGACACTTCACCGTCTCACTTGCTAAGTGCTCAACATTTGAGAAAAAAAAGGATTAATTATGTTTTAAGGTAAGGATATATAGTGAGAAATTATTTAGAAAGACTACAAAGTGGGGTGGTATTTAAGAAGAAGAAAACTCACACTACCAATACCAGTCTATGCTACTGGGCTGGGTAAAAAGTTCTAAAGAGCAATAATGGAATTCCCATGGGTTAAGAGTTATGACTTGACTAGCCTAAAAATTAATGGTGAATTTCCCTCCAGATTTTTTTCCACCAAAAGACTCACTTGCTGTGACTGAATTTCTTACTATTTCAGTTTTAAAAATAAATTGTCCATAACTGAAGATTGAGGTACACAAGCTAAAAGCATTGGGAAAAGAAGGTAATGATCCTCAAGGATTCTTATGAAACCCACAAAAGTGAACTTAAAGTACTTCATGAAGGGATACATTATGTTCATTTCACAATGGCCATGAGAGAATGCATTCTTTTCTAAATAGACAGTTACATATTTGGCCTGTCTTTAATTCTCACTTCTTAGGAATATATGAAGAAATCTTCAGAAGTTTAAATAAAAGTCTTGAAGACTCACTAAAATAATCCTATCAGCGCATAAAAATATTACTTCTTTATATTTCTCTGGCTCAAGCTTCTTACTACCACCCTAATGTCACATCAGAGTTGGGTCAAAAGGTAGTTGCCACCCTTTCCCAGCAGGAAAATATTATAAATATATGAGATATTACATATGCTTGCATGACATAATACATTTATGAAACTATGTATCTTTTTCAATTCTATTCCAAATTGCTATACCAACCAGCAATTTTTTTAAAAGTCTTTATTTATTTATTTGACAGAGATCACAAGTAGGCAGAGAGAGAGAGAGGAGAAAGCAGGCTCCCCACTGAGCAGAGAGCCCCATGTGGGGCTCGATCCCAGGACCCTGAGATCATGACCTGAGCTGAAGGCAGAGGCTTAATACACTGAGCCACCCAGGCGCCCCCAACCAGCAATTTTTAATTTGGGCTAACTTCATTTAGGTTCTGAGCTGGTGAATTTGTGTTAACTTCAAAACTCAGGTATTGTTATATGATCCTCAGAAGACTTGGTCCTTTAGACATTTTTGTCTTCAGGGAATCCCATGAAATTTTTAGATATCTGTTTTCTATGGGAGCTATTTTCTCATTTGTAATGATATATAACCCATTAAAAAAACCCACAACTGCTCCATTATCTAATAAAAACCAAGCTCACACAGTTAGGAAATGACCTGTTATTTGCACTGGTGCAAGTCTGCTAAACAATTAGGAGAATCATACAAAACATTAAATTGTGAAAAAGCTTTGTGTTACATACTGCTATTGCCACATTTGGCTTTAAAAAACTTCTACAGCTGCTCTTCATTAACACATCCAAAAACTCAGTGACTAACAATGTCACTGGTATACATAAATTAATAACAGTTTTAGTCACTGAATCTGAAAACTGGCTAATGTACATTCTGAAACCCATTTTTGTTTCTTGTTTGTTTCCTGTTTCATTTGAAACAAGAGAAGTTTATTTAATTTTACCACACAGATAGTATTTTCAAGTGTCTGGTAAGGTCAGTGCTGCACCGTGTTTTCATCATGACATTTAATCTTAATAGAAGAGAAACTAAATGACCTGATTTTGAGCTCAGCATATTGCCAGCAGATTATGGTTTGTCCAGAAATTATTTTTTTCCTAGGCTGAAGAATGTCAGATATATATTTTAGAGAAGACATCAGTTATCCACATTATAATCCTACAAAATTTCAAAGCATTGTGAAAATACTTATTTGTATTTTAAAAGCCATTTTAAATCACTTTCACTAATTTGAGAGATCTATACCTTATAATACACACACATGCACACACACGGATGAATAAGCCCAGTTGACATAATCAATTCTAGGGCTAGAAGTTAGTTCTCATTGAAAATAAAACCCTCTTTGCACTGTTTTTTGCCCCACTTTTATTGTAATCTAAGGCAAAGCAACAATGTAGACTCCTGACTGTTACATGGTTCAACAGAAAATTCCAAAAGCATTGAGTTGTATTCTGACTCCTAATTAATTCATGCATTGTTAAACATTCAGAGCTTTGTTTTGGAGTTTTTTGTTTTTTGTTTTTGGGGGTTTTTTGACATTGAAAATAAACCTTTAGAAAAATATCTATGCAGACTATATACCAAAGTAAAAAGTTCAGACTTACAACGGTCAACCCTAAGTCATTGACACCAATAGTGAATGAATATATATGTAATTAGCATCTACTTAAAATCCCAAGTCCTTCGCCGTATTTATCACACCCTCCTCTCAACAATGTATTTCAATGAGAACTTCTAATAAGTAGCAAAATTGACTAAGTTTCATCTCCTCTATTCATTTTGTACTTTGCTTTCTAGGGCTTTCATGATCAAGGTTACAATTCTAAAATTCTCCAAACCAGGAAGAGAAGAGCAAAGGTTCTAAAAGCTTTTCAACAGAAACAATTCAAAAAATTAGCTTTTGATTACCCAGTTTGTAGTGTGCATGGTTCTCTTGAATTTCTTTCCTTTTTTAAATGATTAAGAAAATTCTGATGAAAGACTGATAAATAGTCTTCTTGTTTGTTTAAAACTTCCTTCCAATACATAGTAACTCAGCAACATTTGGGTCATGTTATGGGAAAGCGTAAGGTGGGCACAGGAGTAGAGAGACCTAAGGTGAAGAGAAGCAGGACTCAGAGATCACCTACACATCTGTGAAATATCCAGGGCTCCCTTGATAAGAATGCTCAGGAAGGGACGTGGAGAGCCACATCAAGTAGAAAGATGCTTTCGAGGTAAAATTGAGAGGACCTGACCAATTGATTTCAGGAGGTGAAGGAAGAGGAGTCAGATGATTCCAGAGTTTCCAACTCAGACAATTGAGGAAATAAGGGGATTAGTAACAGACAAAGACAGTGCAAGAAGAAGAACAGGACATTTTAGGTTTCTTCAGGGTGGTGTGACATAGTGAAAAAGATAATAAATTCTAAATTAGACCTGAAGTATACCTGCAGAAGAAAGACAAGGGAAGAGATTTCTAGGAAGCACTTAGAAATGTAAATCTCTAGTTCAAGGGACAGGGACGTCCAGGGGAAGGTCAAGACATGTTCTAGGGCTTACTAGTTAGAGCCGAAGAGAGAACTGTTGGAAACACTCTGAGCAAGAGTTAAGGCCGAGAAAAGAACAGAACTTGGAATTCTGATAAACGACAATTAAGAGACAGAAGAAGAGATCAGAAGAATAGTAGACAGGAAGAGAATAAGAACAAACAATCTATCATGAATTTGAAGGAGGACAGACTTTCCAGAAAGTGGTCAGTAATGTCAAATACCACATCAAGATTCAAAGAATGAGGACAGCAGAGAAACCACTGAATTTGGGAAATAGGATTTTTTTTCATTAGTGACTTTTGAGAAGGTCAGATCAGAAGGAGCAGAAGTCAAATTTTAATGAGTAATAATGTATGGAGTATAAAAAACTAGAGATGGCAAATAAGTCCTATATAATAACTTGCATAGGAGGGGTTCCTAGGTGGCTCAGTGGGTTAAGCAGTTGCCTTCAGCTCAGGTCATGATCCCAGGGTCTTGGGAACCTGTTTCTCCCTCTCCATCTCCCCTGCTTATGTTCCCTCTCTCACGGTCTCTCTCTCTCTCTCTGGCAAATAAATAAATAAGATCTTAAAAAAAATAAAATAAATTGGGTAGGAAAGAAAATAAATGATGGTGAAGTGAAGGAGAAAGTTGGGTGGTATAGGGTTTTTTAGAAAGGGGAGATCTGTGGGTTGAGTGTTTGAAACTTATGCAGAGAGAGAGAAGTGGAGATGCAGAGAAGCTGATTGATGAGACAAAATCCTTGAGGATGGGAGAGGAAATGTAACCAAAAAATAGGTGGAAGAATTAACCTAGCAATTCAGAAGTATTTCCTCCACATCAACAAGAGGAAAAAGTGAGTGAAAAAAAATAGGTGTGCTATAAGAACATTTTGGCTTGATGGTGTTTCTCTTCTCAGTGAAGCTGGAACCTGGATCATTAGCTGAGGCTCTGAGCAGAGTGAAGAAGTTTGGTGTGTCTTCTGCGGAGATCAGGAAAAGAAGCTACTGGGAGAAGAGAAAAGGAACCACTGAAGAAGGCAGACTGAGATTAGAGATGATATATCTGTAATGAAATGAATCATGCACTTTTTCTCCAGGAGGTTCCAGAAAACCTAAATCAGAACCAGAATAATCACAACATTAAGGCACAAATTGGATGTTTTCACTTAGCAGCGTAATGGGGAGGTGAGAAAAGCTATGGGATATGGAACTGCATTTGGGAGGAAAGTAAAGGCAGTTAAGGGACATGAGGGAAATTAATGTAGTAAGTCAGATCAAGGGAGCTGAAATTCAAATTTATTTTAATGATGAACTTTACTGCGCATGAGAGAAAGAAGTATAGAAAGATAAGAGGTTGTGGTCAAAAGGGAAAGTTCAGAGTTCAAGACCTCAAAGGCCACATTCTTCCGGGAGCTGACCCAGTTCAAGTTATATCCATGTAAGTGTGTTGTTGAATAGAGAGGAAGGGATAAATGAGAACAGACATAAAGTAACTACAAGAATGTTAGATAAACGACCAGGATAAAGAATAGAATGGGATGTTGAAGACCAGCTGTGGGCCAGCTCTTAAATTCTGCCTCAGTTGTAGAGAGTAACCTTTGGTCGGACAAAGGACTACAAAGAGTGACAAAGGGGGAAATTCAATTGCAATTATTAATAACTTACTTAAACCACTCAGGGTATGAATCTGCTGCTGCCTGAATCTGGTGAGAAAGGGTAGGAGTAGACTTAGATGGCATGACTTTCCATGGAACGGGGGCTCTTGAGCTCAGAGCATGATCAGGAAGAATTTGTAGGTAAGCAACAAAGCAGACCCAGCAACCCAGGCTCCCGGGCTACAAGAGAATCTGTGGTTCGACCTAAGGAGATTTCAAAGGAAGAAGTGTCACTGAGAAAAGAGGGAATAAAGAATCCAGATAAAAGGTGGGAAAGGGGGAAATTATAGTTGTTATTGAAGGGATACAGAGAGACTTCCTGAGAGCTTGATGCCTGCACGTAATATCAAAACCATAACATGAAAGAGCCTTCCACATAATTTAGGCAGAGGACCGGAAGATAAAAAATACATTGTCTACTTCTTAAAATTATAGCATCTTCAAAGTCTAGAGCATTATAAGTACTCCAAAAGTATTTCATAAATCAAGGAGCAAGTAATTAAAATATTCTGTCCACTTATAATGAACAGGAGGTTTGGGATCATTTGCCTACTACTAGTTTGTACAGAGCCAACTGCATCCTCTCATTCTTTTTTTTTTTAGATTTTTATTAATCTTAATAAAGATTAAGATCTTCATTGATCCATATTAAGCTGTACTGAGCCCCAGCACCCTCCTATTCTATTGCTCTCGGCTCAAAGTTTATTCACAAAGGCCTGAGTTTAAGGATGCAGCCTATGACTATAGATGTAAATAAAGTTAATTAGATATAAGGGGCTTGTGTACATTGCTTAGGCCTTTTCTTGAGCCAACCTAGCTTTATAAAAATAGATGTGTTTATTTCTAAAATTCCATGGTTTGGGGAGTACCTGGGTGACTCAGTCAGTTAAGCATCTGCCTCCAGCTAAGGTCATGATCTTGGGGTCCTGGGATGGAGCCCTGCATCAGGCTCCCTAATCATGGGGAGCCTGTTTCTCTCCCTCCCTTTGTCCTTCCTCCCAACTCATGCTCTCTCTCTCTCACTCACTCTCAAATAAGTGAATAAAATCTTCAAAAAATAAAATAAAAGTCCATGGTTTTTGAAAGATGTTTTAGAAGAGGCAAAATCATTGGAGGTAATTTAGGGAAAAAAACCATCATAAAAACCAAGACAAGATGAAGGGGTTATACTTCCATACTGTAGGTTCTACTATCTAGTTTCAATAGAGCACTATTGCTTTTACGTATTTTATATTTGGTATTTCTACATTAAGATTTACTCTTTCTTTTGTTTGTTTTCTTTTCTTCTTTCTTTCATTTGAAGGTTGTGTTGTGGAAGAATATTATTTCTCTGGGAAGTACACAGATTTTCAAAGCTAACTGATAGTCCAGGGCTCACAGGAGACTAGTGCCTGTAAACTCCCTGATTTGAAGGAGTACTCTGGCAGTATGGTTAAGGTAGAGGTAGACATGTCCGTACAGAGCATGTAGCCCAGATTCAAATCAGATCAATGCCTGTTATTACATTTCAGTGGATCCAGGTTGCAAGTTCTACAGAGTCTGAAAGAAGCAAATTTCTCTGGAGAATGACGACATTATCCTAGGCCTCAAATACTGTTTCAAATAATAAAATTTTTCAAATACAAAATCTAGTAGATAATAGGGGGAGACAAGATAACAGAGGTGAGAACCAGTAGAAACAACAGATACAGAAATAGACCTACAGGAGCTCCAAATGCTATGGTTATCAGGCACAACTTTAGATTAATTCTACTTGTTGTTATTTTCAGGGAGATAAAAGATAATATGGAGATTTCAGCAGGGATTGGGATTACCTTTTTTAAAGTAGCAAATTTGGAAAGAGCTATATAAAATCCTAGAACACTGAAGAAAACCAGAAAACTGGACTCAACCTCCTCCCTCAAAAAGTAGATCTTGATGGTATCAGAAAGCTAACGAGGCAGTAAAGAATCATGGGGGAAGAGATATAGAGATGGACACTTGATTTATACCAGGTATGGGAAAACATATTGCTTTTAATAAACACTGTTGGTGCAGTTAAATATCTATATGAAAAATGTGAAACTTGACCCTACCTCACATTGTATAGAAAAAAAAAATCAATTCTACCTATATTCATTCTGGGGGATAAAGAAGAATTATTAGTGAGGTAACTAAAAGCACTAATCATAAAAAGAAAGAATACTATCAGCAAACAACATGGAAAGAAGGAAAAGTTGAAGATAAAGAGAAAAAGAAATTTGATGGTATAAGTCCCCTGAAGAGTCAGGAATGTAATAGGATGGGGAGCAAAGGTGGAGATGCTGCCTACACAAAAAGGGGCAGGTATCTTCCTGGAAGCAAAAGGATGAAGGCAAATATAGATGTAGATGCTGGTAAGCTTGTCGATGAGGTTGCATGAAGATGGAGAGTCCCTACTTACAGATTTTTACTTTTTTGGCATCATAGAAGGTGAGACAGGTAACATGTTGAGACTGTGGGGCTATGTAAGAGGTAGGACAGGTAAGAGGTTTGAGGACAGTGAATAAACTCTTAGTTACTATTAGAAATGAGAGCCAGAACTGATGAAATATTTGGCTGTTTGGCAGCAATGAGGGTCAGTTAAGACCAAAGACAATGCTTTTATCATGACAGTAATTTAGCTCAGTAGCCTGGACATAAAGAGAGAGAAAAAACAGTTGGATTGACATATATTATAAATAGTTTGGGTCTTAACATGCTAGTGGAGTGGAAGGCCAAGAAGCAAAGGTATTGATCAAATTAATATTAAAGAATTTTAATAAAAGTGATGAATTATATAGTTTAAGCTGCATAGAAAAGGAAAAGGATAGGAAGTGCCTACCCACTTGCTCTATCAAGAGACTGGTGGTCCTGATGAGGTATGAGCATTGGGTATAGGGAAAGTAATCAAGGTATAGAATTGGAGGACCAGAGTCTATGACCTGAAATATCTGAATTTAAGATTTTCAGAGAGCGTAGGGAGGGTGAGTGATCTCAAGGTCCACTGTGTGATCACTGGAGTATGTGGTTTATGTGGAATATAGATAAAGATCATTGGAGTGGAGGAGATCAAGATCTTGGGAGGCCAGAGTGTTATATGGGCTTCCCATGTACACACTGAATTCACCAAGAATGACAGCAAGGTGGACGTATAGATAAACACTATGAGCCAGGCATAACAGGAAGACAGTAGGTAAAAGCAGGAAACAACTCTACACTGAACTGAATTATATACAAATATTTCTTATAAAACAAATTTATATCTCTATGCATGTCTCTATCTATCTTCCTACCCAACTACATACATAACTATCTCTATTGTGTCGGTCTATAACACTACAAGTCCGTAACTGTTGATAGATGTATAATAGTTGGCCATGCTATGGGTGCTTTGCGATGAAATAACTGGCTTGTAAGTGTTGTTGCTGATAAATTGATTTTATTGTAATTTTTCATACATCTTGAAAAATGACATGATTGTTTCTAAAGCTTTGATATACTAAGATGTTTGTGCATGGTTTTAGCTAGGTCACATGTTGGCTTTTTCCCTCTCCTGCCACTTATGAGAAAAATTCTTCTGACTACATTACTGATCAGTATCCTAATTCTAATCACAAACACACTACTATAATTCTAACCTTTAATCATCTCTCTTGATAAAATGGAAAAATATCTTATCTTCAATTATACACAGTTGAATCCTGGGGTAATGTTTAATCTGAGAAGATACTAAAAACAGGCTGGATGAGGTGAAAGAGGTTATGTGGAGACCTTCTCAGATATTTCTGGCCTAAAATTCCATGATCAAGTCATGCTTTTGGAATAAGCATTCATTAGTCTCTCCTTCTGTTTCTTCAAAAAGGTAAATACTCATACTGAGAGGACAGCCTGATAAATTCCTGTCATGCTGGTGTAAATTCATTTATCACATCATTCTCCCTCATGGTCCTTAGAGGATAGGAAGAGCAAGCAAACGGGAACATCAAGAATTTTCAGGGAGACAAGCGGAGAGCAGAGTATGGAAAAGTAAAAGAATCTGCAGCTCTAATGCCTTGTCTTTTCAACTTTATTCAAAGGTTTTTCAAAGAAAGGGGTCATGTATTCTCATTTGCTTGCCCTCTTAAAAATAAAGCATATATTTACACATGCATAGATAGAAGATTAAGATTGTATTGCATAAAAACCCAAAGGTCATACAAAATATGATAAAAATCTCTCTAAGCCAAAGACTTCACAAATCCTTTACCTATGTACTACTTTTGTTTCCTAATTTCAGTGGATTCTAGGAATAACAATAGATGTGATAAAAATTCACATTTAGGACAAGCCCCAAAGGCAAGGACTTTTCATCATGTTTGCTTTCCCAATGTCACATCTATCATGTCCCAGTGACTACAGGAACTCACTGTTGCCAAGCAAGCCCACATCGGAAGCATGGAGAAACAGACCCTACTTCTTCCTGGAAGGAGCTACAAAGTCCTTGTGTCACCAAAAAAGAAAGCACACAGGAATGTGAAGAATGTTTTGCCGTCTTTGCAAGTTAATACATGTAAGGAAGGTGTAGAAGGACTGTCAGTGAACCGATAATATGTATTTGTCCTCGTCCAGGGAGGATCAGCTTGTATTTGCTTGACTACTACACCAAGCATTCATTACCCTATTAAGTATTTTAAGTACAAAAAAATGGTAAATTTAAAAGTTTATCGTGATTACATTCTTATTACCAGAATTTCATTTAATCGTTAGCACTCAAGCGGATAAAAAATAGAAAGAAAACACCCAAATGATGCAATTTTGTCAATACCATAGCGTTATTAAAGGAGACCAGACCAAGAAACAACTTCACTGAATGATCCACAAAATTGTTTTGCAGTTTCAGAGCTCACAGATTGTTTTTCAGTGGATACATCTAGACTTCTGAGTTTCACTTTCAAATGTCAAAGGCACCCTTCAGGAAATACACATGCTCAGCCCGCTACCTTTGCTTATAAAAAAATCCACTGCCTTTTCAGCTAACAGTGACAGATGAAAGGATATTCTCTGATCTTCTGGCCAAGAACCAGTCATATAAAACCTCCTATGGGCTCTAATTTAGTAATATGAAATGTACAGTACTAGTCACAAGTTTTTTATGACTCAGAATTTGCAAAGAATTTGACCAGGTGTCCTTTCCTAGTTTTGGTGTTATCGAGCCTGGGGAAACTAATATCATAATGATCTATAAAAACGCCTCAGAACTCTGTCTCTGTCTTTGTCTCTCTCTTTAAAGTGAGCATCTTTGCACTTCTGTCTCCACTAAGGGAATCCAGGATACAAATAACATGATACTGTTTTTGACACACCCAGTTCTGTTCCACAGCTTGTACAAACCTTAATTTATTCACTAGAGTGTTTTATTATGACTTACCTTATTACTCTCCTCCAGGGAGCAATGCATAGACTATAGTATTAAAAGCTTTTGCCCTAAAGCATGTAAGAGGACTGCCCTTGGCATTGTCTGTCATGTTGAAGAGCTGCCCTTTGAGCAACATCTTTTTACCACATCAACACCCATTTCTTGGGCCTTCTCTGCCCAGCAGCCACATAATCACATACTATGATACTGTATATGCTACCTTAAAACACAGGGACATCCAAAGGCACAGTACATCAGAAAAAGGAGTGAGGACTCCAATCCACCAGTCAGTCATCCCCCTCAAGGCCTTTATTTCTAGATTTCACTGTCATTTTGGAAATCAGGCACGTGAAAGTCACTTGACCTTGTATCAACTTCTGGTAAAATGAGTGACTGCCCTGTATAGGTTTTATGACTAAAATTTCTCCATCTGCATGAATTGTTCTAGAACAATTTGGTTAAAATCACAACTTAGCTAAAAAGAAAAATTTTTTCCCATCACTGCTTTTAAACTATTTATAATATATAATTAACATTACATTATTAATTTCTGTATTATGTTAAAATATTATTAATAGATGTATAATTATATATGTATAATTTCTATGTATCATGAGAGCATTTTATAATTATTTATGCTACAATTCATTTTCAGTCTTTTCTTCCAGAAGTATTTGGTTCAGGCATCATTTTTGTTGCACTTGTTTACCAGTGTTTATTTTTATTTTAGCATTTTTATTTATTTCTCAAATCTTATAAAGTTATTTTAAAGTCATTGGTTAATATTTTTAGGAATTATGAAATAATGTTTCTCTAAGTAAATTATTCAAAATGAGTTGGTAGTTCTTTTTTTTTTTTTTTAAAGATTTTATTTATTTATTTGTCAGAGAGAGAGTGAGCGAGAGCGAGCATAGGCAGACAGAGTGGAAGGCAGAGTCAGAGGGAGAAGCAGGCTCCCTGCAGAGGGCAAGGAGCCAGATGTGGGACTCGATCCCAGGACGCTGGGATCATGACCTGAACCAAAGGTAGCTGCTTAACCAACTGAGCCACCCAGGTGTCCCGAGTTGGTAGTTCTTTAAAGTGCCTACCCACTTGCTCATATGCCATTAAGTTTTAAACAATCTAGAGTAATTTTAATCTTTTAAAAACACACATTAAAAGCTATTTTGTCCACTCTCTATGATATCTAACTATGTTTTCCTAAAGTTTTTTAAACATAAGGAATTGTGACAAATCATTCTTTACAAAGAAAAGTAAAACTTTCAAAAATAACAAATGAGTATCTGGGTTCTTTTCTTGTTTTTGCCAAATATTTTTTAAAAGAGCATCATGGTTTAGAATGTTGTTTTCAAAATAGACTAAGAAATAAAGAAAATGGAAATACTTTCTAGATTTTTAAAATTAATTTAGTTTTCATGGACTTTGCTGTACTATTAACCCTAGACCCTCAATACATGTGTAATGCTATTCCCTTTTGTAAACAAATGATTTTTATAATGAAATGGGAACCATTACTGGGTAAAAAGCTACAGCGACTGGAAATATCTATTTTTGACCAATATCCTAATTTGAATAATTATTTCCAATGAGTTGAGTTTTAGAAAACCATTTACTTTCGACTTCCCCATATTTATACTCTCATTTTAAATTTCAAACACTCAAATTACATTCCAAACCCCAAAGTGTTAGAAAACTTTTTCTCACATTATTCTTACTGTCCAAGTGTTTACAGCATAAAAAGGGTTTGTCATCTAGTCACAGAGACAATACTAGTGATAACCTCATCAGAAAATCTAGTGTTAACCATCCCAAGGTTGAATGTGTGTTTCTCTACGATATTAGGTCTTTCTGAACATCAGTTGGCTGCATTCTCCTACTACTCTAGGGAACACAAGCAGGGGTGTGAGAGAGGGAGAAGCAGGCTTCTCACCAAGCAGGGAGCCCGATGTGGGGCTCCATCCTAAGACCCCGGGACTATGACCATAGCCAAAGACAGACGCTCAACCACTGAGCCACCCAGGTGCCTCTGCTGTAGACTTTCAAAAGATACTTTCATGGGAGCTGCTAAAGATATCCTTTCCTCCTGTCAACCTGCTATACACCAGGCCCTTTGAGATTCTACCTTGTAGTATAAAGGTCTGATTAGGAGATAGATGCCTGAAGCTGGAGACACTAGGCACAGGTGAGCCCCGCCCTGCTGTGGAGGCGGCATTCTCCTGGTCGCAAGGGTAAGGCTAAACTCTGCTTTTGTTGGTGAAACTCATACACTCAGAGAAAAGTCTCTTCCTGGCCCAGGTCCATCTCCATAGTTCCAGAAAACTCACTGTCCTCTAGATAAGTAGGCAGCTACTCTGGGCTGCCTTCATCACCAGCACCACCCACAGTAATTCTGAAAATGACAGTTCTTGGTGTCTGTGTTTTGGGGACACCCTTGTTCCCAGAATCATGGTGCTCGTTAGTACTGGTGGCTTCCTCCTTCTCATTCAACTGCCAAGAAACCAGAGACGTTATCAGCTTTGGAAAGGAAAGGTCAGCCCAGAAGCCAGGCCATTCAGGATTTTCCCAGTAGATACAGCAATGACACTTCTGGGATTTCGTTGCTCAGGCCTGGAATGTCAAGAAACATGAGAGGGCAGGATGATGAAGGTAAGAGAGCTAGCTCGACAGTCAGTAGACAGTTAGTCCTAATCCTGTGAAACATCCTTTTGCTCCCCCTGTACTAGTCCCTCAATCTATTCTTTTATTGCCCGGCCTCCCTGAGCCAGCACCTGGTTCCATCATTTATGGCCCCATTCCATCAGACAAATATTCACGTGCCAGTCGTTTATCTGAAAGGCTGAAAAGGGAGTGGAGAAAGTGAGAGGAAAGAAAAGGCAGCCAGTGAAGACATCTGCTTTTTCTGGAGGGGTCTAGAGACCCGTTCTGTGGGGAAACTCTGGGAAATCAGGAAACACATGCCCCAGAGGACTCTCACCAGTGTGTCGGGGAAGAAGCTGAGGAATTTGTGTACCAAATCCCCTCAGCCATTGCTTGAAGGCTTCTCTAGGGGGTTATGGGCATTCTGGCACTTGCGGCCTGTCATGAACTTGGGCAGAACATCATTCCCAAGCCAACCTTCAGGCCAAGAGATAGAGATCCTGGGCAGGAGCACACTGTGTGTGGGTGCAAGGTGGGTCCATGTCTGTTTCTCACCCCCCTTTCTATGGATAAAGGAAGAAGAAAAGAAAGAGGGGGAAGAAGAATGAAAGCAAGTTTACCAAAAAGAAAATAAATAAAGGGGGAGGGAAGGAGAAGAAAATTTGATTCAACTCTTTACTTAGCATCTACATTGTGTCAGGTGCCGCATCCTCCTCAGTAAATCAAGGAGCTAGTCTACATGATGATTAAGGCAGATGCTAGCTCTAACGGTTTAGGATTCTTTCCTCTGTTTACCTTCTATGAGTCTCTTACCCCAACTATCGTCCAACTAAACTGGGAAAAAATCTTCATGCTCCTAAAACCACATGCTATACCAACAATACTGGTCTCCCCCAGAGACTGTCCCAAACTAAATCCTCTATATCTTCCAAATGGTTTCTCATCCAGAAAGCATATTTACCCCTCTAGCTAGAAACAAGATCTCATTTCTCTGAAGTCACTGTGTTTCTTTATATTTTCCTAATAAGCCCAAATTATCTTGTCTGTGAAGTCACCTTGGACATAATTAAGAACCGCCATGTACAGCACAGACTCTAGGGCCAGACTGCCCGGGCTATCCTCCCAACTCCTCCACTTTCTAGCTAGACAGACTTGGGCAAATTATTTCTGTACTTTAGTTTCCTCCTCTGTGATATGGGGTTAATCACTTTACACTATATCAGTGGGGGACAAAATAAAAAATAAAAAAAACTATGTCAGTGGGATTTATAAGTTTAAATGAGTTAATATAGGTAAAATATTTAGAACAGTTCCTGGCACATAATAACCATTATGCATGCATTTGGTATTATTATTAAAAATGATTAGCTGTTTTGATTTGTTTGTAGTATTTTGAGTATGCATATTCTCTCTTGCAATCTTGTCAGTTTTTTGAGCATGGGAATTTGTATTTTTTCTCTATATCTTTTTAGATATAAAAAGATATCTAATATCTTTATATTTTTTCTCTTTATATCTTTTTTAATGTCTCTTGTAGTAAAGACCCAATAAATATTTGATGATGTGTGTTTATATGTGTGTGCTATGTGTCATTATTATGTTTATACCTGTTGTTCCTTCTCTGCTGCTCCCCTTGTGTGTTTTTGTTTGCTTTTTGTTCTCCTTCTGCAGAAGTCCTACAGCAGAAAATGCCCTATCATTTGTTGTTTTGTATTATAACAATATGTTTCTATTAAGATCCTTGGGAGTTTTTCCTTTGTGGGTTCATCATTTCCTACCAAAACATAAAACATATATTAAATGCTTACATGTGTAACTTGGAAATATGGACAAATAATATATACTTAATAAATTTAGACACTGGTATTTCTTTCTCCAGCTCACTACCAGGTATGAGATCCTGAAATTAAAACCACTTTCAATTATATTTTCTACCCTCAACTCTAGCCAAGAATAAGACTTTCTTGGTGTTCATTCAAAATAGAACTAAGGGACGCCTGGGTGGCTCAGTTGGTTGAGCAGTTGCCTTCGGCTCAGGTCATGATCCCAGCGTCCTGGGATTGAGTCCCGCATCGGGCTCCTTGCTCAGCAGGGAGCCTGCTTCTCCCTCTGCCTCTGCCTGCCATTCTGTCTGCCTGTGCTCGCTCCCTCTCTCTCTCTCTGATAAATAAATAAAATCTTAAAAAAAAAAAAAGTTCTCTCAAAATAGAACTAAATCTCCATTATTCTTTTCTGCAAAACTTTCAAATACTAAATGTGTTCCACTGAGTAGAAACCCAGAAGATCTGGGCCACTAGATAGAACCCTGAGTGTTATCTTCAAAACAGTCTAGAATATCAATCAATGGATTCTTCAAATCAACATGAATTGGTTTCTTTACAGATAAGATAAACAACTTTTCTAGGTATTGGTGATACCTTCCCATCATTAGGGGGTACTTTTCAAATTTCCCTTTATTGTTTTTAGCCAGTTTGATTGATTAAATCTGCAATGCTGGCTAAACAGAATGTCTTGGTCAAAATGAAGGGAATGAGATGAGTTTGTATGAGAGTCAACAAGTTTAATTAATGCCTCATTTTCTTATAAACCCATGGGTTTAAAGACATTGACAGGGCAGGGGCGCCTGGGTGGCTCAGTGGGTTAAGCCGCTGCCTTCAGCTCAGGTCATGATCTCAGGGTCCTGGGATCGAGTCCCGCATCGGGCCCTCTCCTCAGCAGAGAGCCTGCTTCCCTCTCTCTCTCTGCCTGCCTCTCCATCTACTTGTGATTTCTCTCTGTCAAATAAATAAATAAAATCTTTAAAAAAAAAAAAAGACATTGACAGGACAATGCACTGATTACCATGGACAAGTATAGTCATATTATTAATAAATTATAACTTCCTTAAAGATAAAGTACCCCATTCATCTCTAAATACCTTAATCCTTAGCACAAATGTAGTAGATGCTACAGGTTGTCTACCCAAATCCCGTCTTCCCTTATCCTTTGCTCAGAGACACCCAATTGTGTTTAGATACTAGAATCCAATCTGCTTTCCAAGATATTGTACCTCTCTCCAGCCCGGAGGGAGGGAAGTAAAGTTTTACTAATCTCCATAAACCAGTAGTGATACTCTCAATCTGTTTGTCAATGATAAATTAGGAATGACCATGTGACACAATTCTGGCTTATGAGAACTGAGGGGAAACCTTTTAGGGACTTTTTGGGGCACTGATTTTGTTCTTAAAAAGGAACAAAAAAGGGAAATCTGGGTGGTTCAGATGGTTGAGTGTCTGTTCTTGGTTCAGGTCATGATCTTGGGGTCCTAGGATTGAGCCCCATGTCGGGCTCTCAACTCTGTGAGAAGTTTGCTTCTCCCTCTCCCTCTCCCTCTGCCTCTCCCCCTGCTCATGCTCGCTCTTTCTCTCTATCTCTTTGTCTCAAATGAACACATAAAATCTTAAAAAAAAGGACAGGAGGAACCAGAGATAGCTACCCTACCACACAGCAATTACACTATTGGGTATTTATCCAAAGGATACAAGCGTAGTGATTCAAAAGGGCACATGCACCCCAATGTTTATAGCAGCAATGTCCACAATAGCCAAAGTATGGAAAAAGCCCAGATGTCTATTAACAGATGAATGGATACAGAAGATGTGGGATGTATATATATTATATATACATATATATAATGGAATATTACTCAGCCATCAAAAAGAATGAAATCTTGCCATTGCAATGACGTGGATGGAACTAGAGGGTATTGTGCTAAGTGAAATAAGTCAGTCAGAGAAAGACAAATACCAGATGATTTAACTCAGGTGGAATTTAAGAAACAAAACAGATGAACATAGGGGAAGGGAAGGACAATACAAAATAAAAATTGAGAGTGAGGCAAACCTGAGAGGTTGAATTCTAGGAAACAAACTGAGGGTTGCTAGAGGGAAAGTGGGTAGGGGTAGGGATAATTGGGTGATGGACATTAAGGAGGGCACTTGATGTAATGAGCCCTGGGTGTTATATGCAACTGATGAATCACTAAATTCCACCTCTGAAACTGGTTTCTTAATTAAAATTAGAATTAAATAAATAAATAAAAGTAGCCAAAGACTGAGACAGTCTCTTTTCAGCCTATCAACACCGAAACTTGCATTTGATGCCTAGAATTGTAGCTGCCATCTTGAATCTTAAAAAGAATCAACCTAAGACCATAAGGAAAACTCTGAGAGTGGCAGAACTGAAAGTAAATAAAACTAGCTCCCTCATGACATCTTTGAACCACTAACTTAACAAACCCTGAAACTCCCCTCCTTCTAGACTTTTTGTAAGAAAGAAACTTCTGAGCTGATTTTTCAGTTACTTGCAACAAAAACACCCTAATTAATAGAACTGTGGTATTTGTATGATTAACTACCTAAATAATTTTCATTATTATTAATATTAGTATTAATAATACCTAATAATAACAAAAATAGTAAGAATTTACAACCTATATTTTACTTATGGAAAACAATGTATCAGGCCCTTGTATAAATTATCTCATTTAATACCAATAATTGATTGAGATAGTTGTATTGCTTTCGTTTTGCAAATAAGCAAACTGGGACAGAAAGGATCAGTAACTGGTGGGTAAGTGACAGAGCCCAGGTTTTGAACCTAAGTCCATCTGATTGGATTCGTTTTCCCACAACCTTACATTAACCCACCCAATTAGTTTGTCTTTGTGATTAAATTATAAGCAGTTTAAGATTATCATCCCCACCTGAATGAATGAGGCACCCAATAGATTATGAGATTTGCCAAGGGCTACAGAGGAAAGTATTAATTGAAATAGCTAAGTTTATAGAAATTCACAGTTCTAAAAAATTTAATATGTCCTTATTGCTACTCCATCACTTTTTAAATTTTTTTATAAACATATAATGTGTTATTAGCCCCAGGGGTACAAGTCTGTGAATTGCCAGGTTTCCACACTTCACAGCACTCACCGTATCACATACCCTCCCCAATGTCCATTACCCCACCACCCTCTCCCTACTACTCCATCACTTTTAAACTGGTGTGTATTTGATCAGTTTGGCCTTTTTCCCTAAATAATATAGATTACCTTGCACAAGTAAAACAAAATTGCCATTCAAAAGGGGCACAGAGAAGTCCCCTAACCATGGATATTATTATTAATTACAAACAGTTAAAAACACATTTATTCAATTAAAAAAATAAAAGACAAGGGCCAACTTCCAGAATGATGGAGTGAGGAACACAACAGACTCTCCCCAACAAAAAGGCATCTAAGTAGGGAAAATTATTAAAAATATAAAATCAGGGCGCCTGGTGCGTGGGTGGCTCAGTGGGTTAAGCCGCTGCCTTCGGCTCAGGTCATGATCTCAGGGTGCTGGGATCGAGTCCCACATCGGGCTCTCTGCTCAGCAGGGAGCCTGCTTCCTCCTCTCTCTCTGCCTGCCTCTCTGCCTACTTGTGATCTCTGTCTGTCAAATAAATAAATAAAAAATCTTAAAAAAAAAAAAAATCAGGGCGCCTGGGTGGCTCAGTGGGTTAGGCCGCTGCCTTCGGCTCAGGTCATGATCTCGGGGTCCTGAGATTGAGTCCCCCATCGAGCTCTCTGCTCGGCAGGGAGCCTGCTTCCTCCTCTCTTTCTCTCTCTCTCTCTGCCTGCCTCTCTGCCTACTTGTGATCTTTGTCTGTCAAATAAATAAATAAAAATCTTTAAAAAAATTTAAAAATATAAAATCAATAATAGTAATCATTTAAAATCTCTGGAAATTATCCTAAGAGAATCTAGCTAATGGAGAAACATTCATTCAAAACAAAACACACAACCCATAACATCTTGGTAAGAACAGCAAGAGACTGTACCTTTGAACCAGGATCCATTCTATTACTGTCACCACCCCTCAAATCTGTGCTATAGAATTTCTATCCTGAGTCTATGCAAGCAGGAAAATGGAAAGTCCCTCTTCCCACAGCTCCCAGTCAAGGGCTATGGTTTTATCCTGAGAGGAGTAGGCTGCTGTATTTCTCATCCCCTCAACCCCATGTGGCAAAAGCTCTCTTCCAGGCATGTGGGTCCAAGAGGTCCAGGGTTCTTCCCCCACACAGCCCCCACTCATTGAGTAGAATCTCTACTCCATACACAGCAGACCAAAAAACTGGGGAACCCTATTGTCCCTCAACCAATTTGCCTTTGGAACAGTTGTTCTACACCAGGAGGACAATCTGATAAAAACAGAGGCTACAATCTCCCTCTAGTAACTGCTTGTAGAAGAGGGGTATCACTTTGAAAGGCAGAGGGGCACCCAAGCTCTGGTTCCTCAGTGTAGAGGTTCTGCTCAGTGAGGAGAGGTATACTACTGAGACAAAACTCCACAGCTCTGCCTCAGGAGACTGACAATATATGTAATAGTATATGGAGAATGTCACTCCTCAAGATATTGTCAAAAACAGTGGAGAACAACTGAAGGGACATTATATCTTCAAAATAGCAGAAATGAGCAAAATGGCAGAACAATCAGAAGTCTAAGAGAAAGACCCAGGGAAATAAACAACCAAGAACTGTCCCCACTCCCCACTCCTGCCAGGATTATAATCAATTCTGGGCTTCAGAAAGATTGCACACATGTACTAGGTTGCACCCTTTCAGAACAGGACATGAGGCAGATTTAAAACATTCCCCCAAACTGCACACAAATCAACCAACCTAAGGCAGACATCTCACTGGTACTAAGGACATAAACATAACCTAACCTCTGACCAAACACTGACTGATAATAAGCTACTCTGAGTCAGAGACAATGCCTAGGAAACGAGGCTTAAAAATAAAGTCATACCAACTATCATATGATCTCTCTGATATGAGGAATTTGAGAGGCAGGGTGGAGAGTTTGTGGGGTAAGAAAGGAAAAAATGAAACAAGATGGGATCAGGAGGGAGACAAACCATAAGAGACTCTTAATCTCACAAAACAAACTGAGGGCTGCTGGGGTGTGGGGGGTAAGGAGAGAGTGGGCGGGGGTGATGGACATTGGGGAGGGTCTGTGCTATGGTGAGTGCTATGAAATGTGTAAGCCTAACAATTCACAGACCTGTACCCCTGGGGCAAGTAGTACATTAATTAAATTATGTTAATTAAAATAATTAAAAAAAAATAAAGTCATACATATCTTTGATAGTCTGGAAGATAGTGTGCATGCCCAAGGCCATGCCCTTCCAGGAGTAATTGGAGAGGAAAAATCCAAGCTACTAGACTTGGGTTGGCTGAATGTAGGGGCAAAAATGTAAACTCCCTGAACTATTACAGCAGCTTTGAAGTCATACTTTATCGAGTGGTTAAAAAGTAAAAATCTAATTGGTCAAGGAGCCTTAAGCACAATTTTTGACCAACAAATGGCTCATGCTGAAGTAAAGGCAATCCTCAGGTAGCAGTCTAACAGATAAAATAAGGGGGAAAAAATGGGGCAGAACATCAGAGGTTATTGCCCACTGTGGAGGGAAACAAACTTCAAAGAGTTAGGGTAGTTAAGACACTAAACAAATGCGCAAGCAAACAATGACAGAATCAACCCCCTGGGCATGGGCATGGGGGCATCGGTGTCCAGAGTTGCCACATATGTTATTTAAAATGGCCAGCTTACAACCAAAAATTATGAGGGGGAAAGAAACAGGAAATTATTACCCATGCACAGGAAAAAATGCAGGCAAAAGAAATTGTCCTGAATGGGCCCAGGTGGGAATCTTATCCGATGATGACTTAAAAATTGTCATCATAAATATTTTCAAAAACTAAAGGAAACAATCGCTAAAGAATTAAATAAAGATATGACAATGACATCAGAGGAAAAAAAAGATAGAAATTATAAAAGAAACCATGTCGAATTCTGGAGTTTATAAGTATGATAACCAATATGAAAAATTTACTAGAGGAGATCAGCAGTAAATTTGAGACACCAAAAGAAACAATCAGTAAACTTAAAAATAGATCAACAGAGATTATACAACCTGAATAACAGAGAGATAAAAGAATGAAGAAAAATAAAATCTCAGACAAATTTGGGATACCACCGAGAACACTGATATATACATCAAAAGAATACCAGAAGAGGGGTGCCTGGGTGTCTCAATTGGTTAAGCAACTGCCTTTGGCTCAGGTCATGATCCTGGAGTCCCGGGATCGAGTCCCACACTGGGCTCCCAGCTCCACGGGGAGTCCGCTTCTCCCTCTGACCTTCTGCTCTCTCATGCTCTCTCTCACTGTCTCTCTCTCAAATAAATAAATAAAATCTTAAAAAAAAAAAAAAAAGAATACCAGAAGAGGAAAAACATAAAAGGACAAGAAAATACTCAAAGAAATAATAACTCAAAAAATAATAATTTCTCAAATTTGATAAAACAAAACAAAACATTCTATACATCCAAGAAGCTCTATCAACACTGAGTAATATAAACACAAAAGATCCACTCTTAGACACATCATGGTAAAATGATGAAATCTAGGGATAAAAAGAAAATCTTGAAAACAGTAAGATTAAAACAATTCATAACATGGAAGAGAAAAACAATTATAGCTGATATCTCACTAGAAACAATGGAAGTCAGAAAGACAGTGGGATGACATATTCAAAGTGCTGAAATTAAAAAAATCCTCAACCAAGAATCCTACATAGAGCAAAGCTATCTTAAAAAAAATGAAGGCAAAAGACATTCCAAGATTAAAAGAAAAAGAATCTGAGAGAATTTCAGTAGCTTGCTAGCAAAACTGGCTTATAGGAAATGCTATAAAGAGGTTCACAGGCTAAAATCAATTGCTAGCAGGTAGTAATTCAAATCCACATAGAAGAACAAAAGTTCTGGTAGAGATAATTATGTAGGCAACTATAAAAGAAAATATAATGGCATATTTCATCTTATTTTTAATATTAAAAATAAGGTCAAGCATTGGCCTTCAGCCTGGGTCATGATCTCAGGGTCCTGGGACCAGGCTCTTTGCTCAATGGGGAGCCTACTTCCCCCTCTCTCTCTGCTTGCCTCTCTGCCTATTTGTGATCTCTCTCTCTCTCTCTGTCAAATAAATAAATAAAATATTTTAAAAAATAAAATAAAAATAAGATTACATAAAGTAATAATTACAGGAATGTATTATTGGATTTGTAACATAAGAAGGTATAATTTGTGAAATAATGACAGCACAAAAGGGTGGAAGTAAATGGAGCTTTATAAAAACAAACTTTCTATGTTTTTGAAATTAAAATTGTTATAAATCTGAAGTAGATTTTGATAAGTTGAGAACATATTGTACTATTGGGTCCTATTAGCTAGGATCTCACTGAGAATCTTGGCATCCATATTCATCAGGGATATTGGTCTGAAATTCTCCTTTTTGGTGAGGTCTTTCCCTGGTTTGGGGATCAGAGTAATGCTGGCTTTATAGAAAGAGTCTGGAAGTTTTCCTTCTGTTTCTATTTTTTGGAACAGTTTCAGGAGAATAGCCATGATCTATAAAGAACTCTTCAAACTCAACACTTAAAAAAACAGATAATCATGTCAAAAAATGGACAGAAGACATGAATAGGCACTTTTCCAAAGAAGACATACAAATGGCTAACAGACACATGAAAAAATATTGGTCATCACTAGTCATCAGGGAGATTCAAATGAAAATCACATTGAGATACCACCTTGCACCAGTTAGAAGGGCCAAAATCAATAAGACAGGAAACAACAAGTGTTGGAGAGGATGTGGAGAAAGGGGAACCCTCTTACACTGTTGGTGGGAATGCAAATTGGTACAGCCACTTTGGGAAACAGTGTGGAGATTCCTTAAGAAATTAAAAATAGAGCTTCCCTATGACCCTGCAATTGCACTATTGGGTATACCCCAAAGATACAGATGTAGTGAAAAGAAGGGTCATCTGTAGCAGCAATTGCCACAGTCGCCAAACTGTGGAAAGAGCCAAGATGCCCTCCACAGAAGAAAGGATAAAGGAGATGTGGTCCGTATATACAACGGAGTATTATGCCTCCAACAGAAATGATGAATACCCAATTTTTGTATCAGTATGGATGGGACTGGAGGAGATTATGCTGAGTGAAATGAGTCAAGCAGAGAGAGTCAATTATCATATGGTTTCACTTGTGGAGCATAAGGAATAACACAGAGGACATTGGGAGATGGAGAGGAGAAGTGAGTTAGGGGCAACTGGAGGGGGAGAAAAACCATGAGAGACTGTGGACTCTGAGAAACAAACTGAGGGTTTTGGAGAAGAGGGGGTGGGTGTTGTGTGAGCCTGGTGGTGGGTATTAAGGAGGGCACATATTGCACGGAGCACTGGGTGTGGTGCATAAACAATGAATTTTGGAACACTGAAAAAATTTTTTTAAAAAAGAGCCTATGGTAAATTCTAAAGTAGCCCCAAAGTAATTTTTAAATAAGATTTAAAATGTTTCACAGGAAAATATTCCCTTAATACAAAAGAGATAATAAAGGACAAAGAGGAAGAAATTTCTTTTAAAATTTAAAAAGGAAAATGGAAGATGTATTATCTATAATGTCAACAACAACATTATATGTAAATGAGTTAAACCATCTAATCAAAAGGCATGGTTTATCAGACTACATTAGAAAAAAATAAATTTTCATAAACCAGAATTTTGTCATACGCTCATTCCTAATTTATCATTGACAAAGACATTGAGAGTATCACTACTGGCTTGTGGAGATTAGTAAAACTTTCCTTCAGGGCTGGAGAGAGGCTCAATGTCTTTGAAAGCAGATGGGATTCTAATATCTAAACACAATTGGGTGTCTCTGGGCAAGGGAGAAGGGAAGAAAGGATTTGGGTAGACAAACTACGTTTGTGCCAAGGATTAGGGTATTTAGAGATGAATGAGGTACTTCATCTTCAAGAAATTTATAATTTATTAATAATATGACTATGATTGTCCATAGTAATCAGTACATTGTTCTGTCAATGTCTTTGAAGCCCTGGGTTTATAAGAAAATGAGACATTAGTTAAACTTGTTGCCTCTCACACAAACTCATATCATTCTCTTCATTCTGACCAAGACTTTCTGTTTAGCCGGAATGGCAGGTCTAATCAATCAAAAATGTTATAGGAGATACAATTTAGATTCAAAGACAAATAGGTTGAAAGCAAAGGATAGAAAAATAAATTTCAAAAGAGAACTGGAGTGAACCATGAGAGACTATGGCCTCTGAAAAACAATCTGACGGTTTTGAAGGGGCGGGGGGTGGGAGGTTGGGGGAACCAGGTGGTGGGTATTATGAGAGGGCACAGATTGCATGGAGCACTGGGTGTGGTGCAAAAACAATGAATACTGTTATGCTGAAAATAAATTAAAAAAAAGAAAAAAGAAAATTAAAAAAGAGAGAGAACTGGAGTGATTTTATGAATATCAGACAAAAATATATTTTAAAACAAACAAAAAATATTACTAGAGATAACAAAGAAATTGCACACTGATGATAAGGTGGTTCCATGAGGAATATATACAGTAACTGTAAACATATATTCTCCTAACGATTGAGCCCCAAAATGCATGAAGCCAAATCCAGAAGAATATATGAAAGAAAGAAATTATTTAACAATAATAGTTGGAATACTTTGATACTCAGTTTAAGTAATAGATAACACAACTAGGTAGAAGATCAACAAGGAAATAAAAGACTTGGACAAGAGTATAAAACAAATAGATGTAACAGATCTCTGCACAGCACTCAACCCAAAGACGGTGTAAGACACATTCATCTCTAGTGCACATGGAACATTCTCTAATATAGGTAAAAAAAAAAAAAAAAAAAAAAAACAAGTCTCAGTACATTTAAAACAACTGAAATTGTACAAAGAATATTCTCATACCAAAGTTAAATTAAACTAGAAGTCAAAAACAAGGAAAATTTAGGAAATTCGCATATATCTTTTAAATTAAGCCTCCTGTACGAAGGAGTCCAAGAAGGAAATAAAAGGGGAAATTAGAAAGTACCTTGATGAATTAAAATGAAAACATTTTATACCAAAAATGGAATGCTGTTAAAGAAGTGCTCAGTGGGAAATTTGTGGCCAGATGATGAAGGGAAAGGACAAGCAGAAACACAGTGATCAATTCTGTAAGGAAACTGGGCTGGAGTTAGAGGGCCAGATTCTTATTTGGAATCTGTCATAAAGCTCCGGTGTAACTTTGTAAGTTACTGAAACACCTGAGTTCTCCATGTCCTCATCAATAAAGTCAGAAGATTGGGAAAATATCTCCAAAGTCTTTTCCAGCTTTTCATTCTATGGCTCTTAGTTAGCAAGCATCCTAACTAGTTTTTCCATTTCCCTCCGTGCCTTCAAAAAGAAAAACAAAACAAAACAGGTGAAGCTCACTCAGCATCTGTTTTCTTGTCATGTATGATGCTAGACAATCTTAGATTTGCTGCTCTAAACTTCATTATTTCAACACAGACTTGCCAATCACTACATTTTGTATTGCCTTGTTCCTCTTCTAATCATCCCTTACTTTTAAAACTGGTGCTTCCTTGCAGGTTTGAATATTCTCTTCCCTCCCTTTATGAAGTACTGGTGTATTTTTAAACCTTCCTTCTCTGGTTTTACATATTTAGAGTTTCGTCAGTGACCACGAAAACTCTTCTGTTTTTGATGGACTCCTTCAAAAGGTGTTGGCACTTTGGTCAGGTTAAAATGGTTTGTGGGTTCCGTACTGGATGAGAGATCCACCTGCACTGTCAAAAATGTTTTCGTGCCAGGTAACAATTTTTGCTCTGGATTTTAGTGTAGACTGGAAAATTCATATCTGATGGCTTTCCTTAGGAAAGCAGCCATTTCTAGCTCAGTAGAAAGGTATGCATTGCCACTCATCTTGCTAAATTTCTATTTCCTGAAATACAGTAGGAAAATGGGAAGGAAATTAGGATGGTGAGTAGTTTTTGCCAACGCAAAGAGAAGACAGGAGAGAATGAGAGACGGCCTTACTCACTTTAGAGAACCAAGAGGACAGAACCAAGCAGCTCTGGACTAGCACAGACAGTAAGGGAGAAGATGAGATACTGGGAAATCTAATCCGGCCGCCAGACAAGGCACCTTGCTGAGAACACATACCCTGAAACAAATGCACCTGATCTGGGTCCCTGGATGGCTCAGTTGGTTGAGTTATTGCCTTCAGCTCAGGTCATGATCCCGGACTCCCAGGATCAAGGTCCCCTATTGGGCTTCCTGCTCAGCAGGGGGTCTGCTTCTCCCTTTGACCTTCCCCCTCTCATGCTTGCTCTCTCTCTCAAATAAAGTCTTAAATAAAAAGAAATGTCCCTGATCGATTATCTAAAGAATCTCTAGCATCTGGGCTATACTTAGCTATATGCTTATTAATTTCATTTGAAGCTCAGAAAGTGTGAATATTTTTTATCAATGAAGTAATACATATATATTTATTACCAAAATAAATTAATGTGGTGCAAAATACAATCAAAATATCACTTGGGTATAGGCAGAGTATGGCTGCTAACAAGTATTTAATTCAAAACACTGAAACAGTTTTTAATAGCCTCAAACACCTATACTCAAATCTTTTCCTTGGTCTTCATCAATAAACAAGCATTAATTAGGTGTTCTTAGGAGTGAGCCTCAAGCTCAGTATCACTGACCCAGTGGTCTTAGACTTAATCATATATATATTTTAAAACTTTTTTTTTTTAAGATTTTATTTATTTATTTGGCAGAGAGAGATCACAAGTAGGCAGAGAGGCAGGCAGAGACAGAGGGGGAAGCAAGCTCCCCGCTGAGCAGAGAGCCCGATGTGGGGCTCGATCCCAGGACCCTGAGATCATGACCTGAGCCGAAGGCAGCGGCTTAACCCACTGAGCCACCCAGGTGCCCCTATATTTTAAAACTTTTATAAGTAGATCAAGACTGGTTTATATCATTGAGGGGGGATTTGACCACACAAATATGAATGGGAAGGGGAGTAAGTAGGATCTTTCTGTCTAGATAGAAGGCACTTTAAAAACAGGTAAAGTCTTGAAGTGGGTGGATTATGTATTCTGAATGTTTCTTTGGAATTCTTTGTCCCTTCCAGCGGCTGCTTCTCTTCCTGCTTAGTTCGGCCTATTTAACTATTTGAGTCATTTTGTCCTCTCTTCCCTCTTCTCCCTCCAAGCTTCCTCCTCATTAAAAAAAAAATAATAATAGTTCACTGACATCACGCAGCTTGGTGTTCTCCCTCCAGCAATTTTTTTTAAAGATTTTATTTATTTATTTGACAGACAGAGATCACAAGTAGGCAGAGAGGCAGGCAGAGAGAGAGGGAAGCAGGCTCCCCGAGGAGCAGAGAACCCGATGCGGGACTCGATCCCAGGACCCTGAGATCATGACCTGAGCCGAAGGCAGAGGCTTTAACCCACTGAGCCACCCAGGCGCCCCCCAGCAATTTTTTATATTAAGCTTCACTTCTAAGTATAAATAAATCTGTCTACCACTCCAACCTCACCCTCCACAGGATTTTAGGCATCCGTCAAGAGGCAGTCTGACGGGCAGGCGGAGGAAAGGGGTACTTCATTCAGTCCTTCCCACACTTTAAGTTGTCCTGTAGGATTCGGGAGCTGGAGGACATAGCTGGGAAGGTTATTCGCCAAAAGGTCACAGTGCCGGCCATAAAACTGGCTGAGGCTGCACACAAATTTCGTAAAGCCAAACTGACTCGGTCAGTGTTAGAAAGGCAGAAAATATTCTGCTAGCCCGGTTCACATTAGTTTAAGACTCCACAGGGTAGAACTCCCTTCCCTTTTGAGAACTGTCTTGAGGCTTTTAAGAACCACGGTCTGTGCCTCCACTCCTTCAGGGCCCTCCCAGGAAACGAACCCATCCAGGAAAATGTGTTCCTGGGAGAAACTGCTTTGGGGCGCTTCTCTCAGCATCTGCAGATGTTCCACCACGTTGAAAGTAAGCTCATGCTTGGGGTGTCTGGGTGGCTCAGTGGGTTGGGGCCTCTGCCTTCGGCTCGGGTCATGATCTCGGGGGCCCGCATCGGGCTCTCTGCTCAGGGAGCCTTCTTCCCTTCCTCTCTCTCTGCCTGCCTCTCTGCCTGCTTGTGATCTCTATCAAATCAATGAATAAATAAAATCTTAAAAAAAAAAAAAGAAAGTAAATAAGTTCATGCTTTTGGGGAGCTTAAGCCCATGTTCCTGCCAGCCTGGTTTTATTTAGCTCCCCAATGCTGCACTGGGATCTTTTCTCCCTCCTGTACTTTTTACTTTGATTTTCTTAGATTTACAGTAGAAGCACTCTACTCTGACAGCTCAAAATTGGTCAGTGGTGAGACAATATAACAGAACTGAAACTCGAAACTGTGGACAGACTCACTTTTCTGGAGATGAGTCTGCCTCGTTAGGGTGACAGCGCGTTGTCAGTGTTCTGGAACTGGCAGAATCAATTTCCTTCCCGGTATTTTCTACCTCAGTCCCCTGGGGGTGGAGTGGCGCGTGCAGAGCAACCTGAAAACCTTTACAGGCATCCAGAGCCTGGTGGGAAGGCATCTGTGGTTAAGGCAGGGAGCTAACGGCCTGACTCTCACCAAGAACACTCTGGATGCCAGGAATTCTTAAGTGCTGGCCCTGGCAGTGAGACATCCTGCTGAGTGACAGTGAGGGAGGAAGGTTCAAAGCTAATTCTGTCCCTGGAAAGACACCTTCCCCAGGAGGTGGCCCGTTCTCTCTTCCCTCCTTCCCTGCTCTCCTCTCCTTGCTTTTCTCTCCCCCGCCCTTTTCTTTTGACCATAAAAGATTTTAGATTATTTAAATTAACAAAAAAAAGAATCTCTTAACTATCTTTTGTATTGTGCATTTTCAATTTTAACAACGTGGCATGGGGGCGCAGGGAATTCATTGTTTTTTTTTTTAAAGACTTTACTTATAAGACAGAGAGAGAGCACAAGCAGGGGAAGCAGCAGAGGGGGAGGGAAAAGCAGGCTTCTCACTTAGCAGGGAGCCTGACCCGGGACTGGGTCCCAGGACCCTGGGATCATGACCTGAGCAAAGACAGATGCTTAACCGACTGAACCACCCAGGCACCCTGCCCAGCACAAGGAATTCTTTATGCCAAAGTAATAGGTCCTTGGTTTAGTTCTAATGCCAATAACGGCTTCATTTTTAAAAATTTTTTTTGGGGGGGGGAGTATAGTTTACACACAGTGCTACATTAGTTTCAGGTGTACGACATCGTGATTGGACAAGTTTATACATTACGTTGAGCTCAGCACAAGTGCAGGTACCATCTGTCACAAAAATGGACACACAGATCAATAGAATAGGAAGCCCAGAAATAAAGCCACACTTATATGGCCAATAATATATGACAAAGGAGGCAAGAATATCCAAGGGGAAAAGTCTCTTCAATAAATGGTGTTGGGAAAACTGGACAGAAACATGCAAAAGAATGAAACTGGACCACTTTCTTACACCAAACACAAAAATAGACTCCTAATGGACTGAAGGTGGCTCATTCTCACCCCCCGTTCCTTCAACCCCGTGACTCCGTCCTGTCTCAACAATTTACTCTGCACAGCCAGACGCTTTCCCACGATGTGCTCTCTATCCCTTGAATCTCCACGCAGCTTGGGTCCTCCAAATCATGGCTGTCTTGGCCCAGTGCCATCCTACAGTAGATCTCAACCACCTGCCCTAAGTCACATCTCCCACCCCTGCCTGTTGTCACCCTCTGTTCTGTTACCCTATTTTATTGTCTTCATAGCAACTGTCTCCCTCTGAAACAATCCTGTTTGTTTCTGTGGTATATATATATATTTTTTAAAGATTTTATTTATTTATTTGTCAGAGAGAGAGCGAGCGAAAGCGAGCACAGGCAGACAGAGTGGAAGGCAGAGTCAGAGGGAGAAGCAGGCTCCCTGCGGAGCAAGGAGCCCGATGTGGGACTCGATCCCAGGACGCTGGGATCATGACCTGAGCCGAAGGCAGTGGCTTAACCAACTGAGCCACCCAGGTGTCCCTCTGTGGTATATTTTTTTCTCACTTTCCTAACCAAAGCGTAAAGTCCAGAAAGGCAGGAACCTCATCTTGCTAAGTCACTGCTACATCCCCAGTGGCTGATAAAGTACCCATTATGCTAGGGGCTCAAAATATTTGTGGAATGAGTTTATTAATAAATGGGTCGCTGTAGGTAAGAGGTTATCAACTATATTCAGAAATGAAAATCTGTGTGCCCCTGGTTAACTCCTTTATGTATCCTACCTCTGTATTTCCATAGAGTGTAGACGGAGGTGGATATATGGAATTATATTTCTCAGGTCAGGCTGGGAAGTCAGGGTGATCAGGCAAAGTAACTGACTTTAAATTATCATGTATTTGGATCCACTGCTCTGACACCAGCTCATCCAAGTGGGTGAGCACACTGACTGGAAGTACACGGCTGAGGTTATGGTCGGGCTTCAGAACTGGCTTAAGAGTGTGACCTTGCACATATTACCTCCCCGTGCTTCACTCTTTTGCCTGGAAAATGAAAATAGCCAGATTACTTCCCAAATTGGATTACTGTGAAGACTAACTGAGTTAATTTAAGGAACTGATTAAAACAGTGTCTAGCATGTCATCACACCATAAACGTTTCCTATTATTACTATTATCAATCTTTTTTTTTTTTTTTTAAACTGTGCTTCTACGTTATGGGAATTTGAGCCATGTTTTGTCACAGATACTGAGAGTCTGGTGAAGCCTATAGACCATTTCTCACAATAATGCTATTAAAAACATAAAATAAACTATGCAATATTATAAAGGAAGCAAAAATATTGAAATACATTTATCAAAGTTTTTTAAAAAACTGTGATATAGAGGGGCACCAGGGTGGTTCAGTCTGACTCTTGGTTTCAGCTTAGATCCTGATCTTAGGGTCACGAGACTGAGTCCCTCCTTGGACTCTGTGCCCAGCAGGGAGTCTGCTTGGGATTCTCTCCCTCTGCCCTTCACCCTGCTCACTCTCTTGTGTTCTCTAAAAACAAATAAATACATCTTTAAAGAAACCTGTGATAGAGAAATATATATTCTTTTTAAACACATTAAAAAATAAGATAGGTGGCACCTGGGTGCCTCAGTGGGTTAGGCCGCGGCCTCCGGCTCAGGTCATGATCTCAGGGTCCTGGGATTGAGCCCCACATCGGGCTCTCTGCTCAGTGGGGAGCCTGCTTCCTCCTCTCTCTCTGCCTGCCTCTCTGCCTGCTTGTGATCTCTCTCTGTCAAATAAATAAATAAAATCTTTAAATAAAAATAAAAAATAAGATATATTGGTAGGACTCATAACCACCAAAGTTTTAAAGTAGTGAAAAGTATAAACAATAGTTCAAGAAATTGGCAGCAACAATGAAAATATTTATGATTTCTATTAGCAACAAAATCATAGTTACTGCTAATACTGTGGTGGTCATCACTAATAATTAAACGGAAAGCTAAATTCTGGTTAGAGGTAAAAGAAAATGAAAATGTTAATTTTTCTTCCCCATTGCAGTTCACAGACACTGATGATATCCACAGTTGATGTAATCCAAAGTAAAAATTTCTGCTACTGGCACTATTAGCTCCTCTAACAGCTCTCTCAGGGTAGTTTGGCAAAATATACATAATTTTTGTAAGTTTATTTTTAGAAATGGATGTGATTTGACTCCTAGACATATAACCAACAGAAATGTCCAAGCACATAGACACACAAGAATGATTATTACAGGGGCGCCTGGGTGGCTCAGTGGGTTAAGCCACTGCCTTCAACTTAGGTCATGATCTCGGGGTCCTGGGATCGAGTCCCGCATCGGGCTCTCTGCTCAGCAGGGAGCCTGCTTCCCTCTCTCTCTCTGCCTGCCTCTCTATCTACCTGTGATCTCTCTCTGTCGAATAAATAAATAAAATCTTTATTTTTTTTATTTTTTTTTAAAGATTTTATTTATTTATTTGACAGAAATCACAAGTAGATGGAGAGGCAGGCAGAGGGGGGGGGGGAGCAGGCTCCCTGCTGAGCAGAGAGCCCGACGCGGGACTCGATCCCAGGACCCCGAGATCATGACCTGAGCTGAAGGCAGCGGCTTAACCCACTGAGCCACCCAGGCGCCCCAATAAATAAAATCTTTAAAAAAAAAAAAAAAGAATGATTATTATAGTCTGCCGGAAATGGCAGAAGACTGTAAATAACCTACTTATCCATTGACAAAAATCTGTTAAAATAATTTTACTAATTTGCACCCTATGAAACACAAGTTTTGTTTTTGTTGGTTTGTTAAGGAAAAAGATAAAAGATGAAAACTGTCTCCATTACTGACATAAAAGACATTCTTACTAGCATTATCCCATTTTTGTAAAAACACAATTGATGGTATATATATATTGGTTACTGTGGTTATGGGGGTGGTAGATGATGGGAAACTTTCACTTTCTACACATTTTGGTAATTCTTTTTCCAATAAGCCTGTATCTTCAATGATCAAAAATGTCATGATTATTTTTGAAAAATCAAAGCCAGCCCTCTCAGGTTTCCTGGCACCCAGAAACTTATATTTTAATGAATGTGTAGAAGACAAAACATATTTAATATTATTTGCATGTCTGTGGGAAGTCTAAGACAGACAACCTCTGGGGCTTTTCCTAGAATTCCTACGTTAAAATGATGCTGTGATTCTCAAGTCACAGTCTACTGGTTTTGAGTTACTCAGCCACAAACTAGCATTTAATCTCAAAAGCTTTGAAATCTTCTTGTCCAATGGGTTTAGTCTGCTAAGATTCCTGTTTCTGGACCCCTCTCTCTGCCCCACTCTTTAGGATTGTTCCTCCCTGATATGAACCAATTGTTTGAACAATGTCCAGTTGCCCACTTCTTACTCTTTTTTCTACCTTCAGCAAAGCATTTCTTTACATTCACTGCCCTCCACAAGCTCTGCCCATTCCTGCCATCAGGCCTCATCCTGCTATTAGGGAGAGAACAAACTTTAGGTTAGGGAAGCTGTTGTGGGCACAACAGCTATATCTGCACATACATATTTTAGCATCCCCCTATAATGCCAAATCAATGACAACAATTTGTTCCAGGAATCCATGTTTCTTAAAAAAAAAAAATTGCCACCTCCTCTTCCTTTCATTCGCACATCTCGTCCTTTCTCAACTCACAGAAAGTTGGCTCCTGCCTCCGCCATCTTCTCTCTAAAGTCTCCAGCAAGCTCCATGCATGCTACTGTCCTTTTCTCATTTGTCCTCATGAAATCTGATACTGTTGCTCATTGACACATTTGTGGACCTCTGTCCCTCTTCACTTCTGGAACATCATGCTATTTTCTTCTTTTTTCTCCTTCATGGATCCTTCTTTTCCACTCTTAAAGGTCAGCATTCTTCAGGTTGTAGAACTATGGCCTATAAGCACCTCCAAACTCAGCATGTCAAATCCTAAATTTAGCATTTTCCCCCAAATCCTCTTTTCTTTATTCTCCGCTTCCTGCCCCAAAGCACAACACCTTAGGTTTCTATCTGTTCACCCCTTTAGAATTCTCCCTCTTATTCAGCCTCATAACCCAACCTCCTTTTTTTATTCTATAGCTTTTAGTTCCTTAAATCTCTTCAATCTATCCATTTTACCCCATTATTTCCTTAATTCAGAGTCATATTACTCCTTACCTGGGCAATCGCAAGACTGACCCAACTAGCTTTCTTACCTGTAGTTTGACTAGTCTCTATTCACGAATGTCTATGTGATATTTCTAAAGCCCAAATAGGATTATACCATTTTCTTAAATTTTATAGATGTCCACTACTTTTAGTATAAAACAATTCATTGACCAACCAAGGCCTTTCATTATTTAGCTTCTGCCTATTTCTTAGGCCCATTTCCTGTCATACCCACCATACATGGTTCAGTTCAGCCATGTGACATAATTTGCTGCGTACTCCCTCTGAATCTACATCTCAAGTGCATTCATTTATTCAACAGTCTCTTACTTGGAATACCCAATTGCCACACATATCCCACTACCATCATCACACATATCCATACACACAACTGATGTAAGTCTAGCTAATGGGAACCTCTCCTTGAAAACTCAGTGCCACCTACCCACAGAGCTTTCCTTTATTCTCACCTCTTACCATCAGTTTAATTTAAATCTATCCTGTGCTGTCACTATCATGATACCAATTACATGGTACTACCTCCTCCACTAGGCCAGAAACTTCAAACACAGAAAAAAAAAATGTCTTATTAGATTCTGTACCACCAGTACTCAACAAATATTGGTGGAATAAACATGATACTTTATGATACAAACCCCATTCCCTCCATTACTCAGTCCCCACACTGCTCATCAGCTCATACCACTCTCTTCCTGAGAAGTCCCCTCCATGCTACCAGAAGAATAAAGTTTAAACTCCTTAATCTAGAACCTAAGAGTTCAAACCTAATCCCAAGCTTCCTTTCCAGAATTATTTCCTTCCACATTTGCCACCAAGAATCATTTGCTACAGCCCTTCTCTATTGCGCATTCTTCCCTGAATTCTTATAGTCTCATTTCACCTTGGAAAAAAAGGAAAACCAAAAATCAGTCTTATTTGGGAAATTCCTCTCACCTCAGGAAGAATTAATTTCTCCTTCCTTTAATTAGTGCTAATTACATTTTGTTATTTTTATATACAATTGTTCCCATTGAGTTATGTCTCTAGAGACAGAGAATTTGTCTCACCCCTTCTGTTCAGTCTTTTCTATTCCTAACCCCCGACATGCAAATAATTGGCAATCAATAAACATTTGTTAAAACACATATTTGGCTGAGAAATTTTACCTTATTTAAGAACAAGTTTAAATTGTGAATTCTCTAAAGCAAAATTATGTCTAAGTTGCATATTCTATACTACTCCTGGTTTACTCTAGGCACTGCAACTTCACAGGAAACAACTAGAAAACCTGGTCCAGGTGATGAAAGTCAAGATTGACAAGGGAGACTATAGGAAATTTTTAAAAAGCTTCTGCACACCAAAGGAAATAATCAATAAAAGGAAAGAAGGGAGAAGATATTTGCAAACCATATATCTGATTAAGGGTTAATATCCGAAATGTATTTTTAAAAAAAAAAAACTCTTACAACTCAAAAGCAATAATAATGATCTGATTAAAAATGGTCAAAAGACTGGAATAAACATTCTCCAAAGACGACACGCAAATGACCAACAGATATGTCTGATCATTAAGTATCAGAGAAACACAAATCAAAAGCATAATGACAGCTCACCTCACATCTGTTAAAATGCCTATTACTAAAAAACAAAAGGTAACAGGTGTTGTAGATGTGGGGAAAAAAGGACCTTTGTACACTGCTGGTGGGAATGTAAAATGATGTAGATGTCATGGAAACCGTATGAAAGTTCCTCAATAAATTAAAAACAGAACTAATATACGATCAAGCCATATTCCACTTCTGGAAATACAAAGTAAGTGCAATCAGAATCTTGATGAGATATCTGCATTCCCATTTTCACTGCATCATTATTTACAACAGCCAAGACATAAAGCAACCTAAATGCTCATCAGTGAATGAATGGATAGAGGTGATGTGGCACATATATATTTTATATATATATGCCATATATATATAATATATATATGCCACATATATATTGTGTGTATATATATATATATATATACCATATATATATATGGAATGATATATATGGAATTATATATTGAAATATATTCAGGAATGGAATAATATTCAGGCTTAAATGGAATAATGGAATATTATTCAGGCTTAAATAATAAGCCTGGAATAATGGAATAATATTCAGGCTTAAAAAAGAAATCCTGGGGTGCTTGTGTGGCTCAGTCAGTTAAGCATCTGCCTTCCACTTGGGTCCCAGAACCTTGGAATTGGCCCTGCGTCAGGCTCCTGCTCAGCAGAGGGTCTGCTTGTCCCTCTTCCTCTGTCACTCAAACCCCTCCACTCGCGCTTGGACTCTCTCTCTCAAACAAATTTAAAAAAAAAAATTAAAAAAAAAAAAAAAAAGGAAAACCTGCCATTTGGGACAACATGGATGAACCTGGGAGACACCATGATAAACAAAGTAAGTTAAACACAGAAGGACAAATACTACATGATCTCACATTTATGAGGAATCTAAACTAGTCAAACTCATAGGAGCAGTAGAATGGTAGCTGAGGAGGAAGGGAAATGGGGAGATATTGGTCAAAGGGTACAAACTTTCAGTTATGCAAAATAAATAAATCCTAAAGATCTACTGCACAGCAGAGTGCCTTTAGTTAACAATACTATATTGTTGTATTGCTTCTCGGCCTTTCAGCTAAGATCAACTGTAACAATACTATATTGTATAATTAACAATTTGTTAGGTGTCCTTACCACAAAAAATAATCATAGTAAATAAAAGTGGGAGGAAACCTCTAGAAGTGAGGGATATGTTTATGGCATTAACTAAGGTGATGGTTTCATTGGTGTATACTTATCTCCAAATTCACAAAAGTACACATTAAATATATACAGCTTTTGTATGTCAATCATACATCAATCAAATGGTCTTGGAAAAAGCCTAGAAAAGACAAAAGTCGTTTTTATAGTCAGAGAAAAGAAGTTCCCTAAATATCTTAATAACATTATTACCAACCAAAACCAAGGTACAACTTAATATATAAGAACGGATATAATACGTGAAAGTAATCATCATCATCATCTCTTAAGAAAGTCATGTTTTCTGTGAAGGCAACATTTATTCCAAGAAATTGAATATACATTTCCTTTATTGATTTTAAAAGAAATGGAATACGAAGAATTACACCTCAAGATCTAGTCATAGGTATTTTGAACAAAGATTCAAGGATTTCAATAAGGCAGTGATACTGAAAAAGACAAATCTCTTTTGGAAACATTTGTAGCCAATGAAATAAGAATTTCTTTATTAATAAAGAAATCAAAGGAAAAAATAAAGCTGGCATCTCCGGTTTTCTTTCCTTTTCTTTTCTTTTTTTTTTTCTAATTTTATTTATTTATTTGAGAGAGAGAGAGTGGGGAGTGGGTGAGGGGTTGAGGAGTAGAGGAGGAAAGAGAGGGAAAGAATCTCCAGCAGACTGTCCTGAGCACAGAGCCTGACTTGGGCTTGGTCTCCTGACCCTGCGATTAGGGTCTAAGCCAAAACAAAGAGGTAGACACTTAACCAACAGAGCCACCCAGGTACCATGGAATCTCAGGCTTTCTTAAAACAGCCTTGAACTTACACTCCTAAAATATGCATTCTTTCCTCTCAGCCTGTCCACCACTTCTTCTATTCCTCTCAGAAGCCCAGGGAAATTCCAACGTTCTCCTGTGTCACCAACCAAAGATGAGCACATCAACTATGGTAGAAGCTGTTACTTCCCTGGTGACTGTGTCCGAAACCTATGTATTTCTCCAGGTATTACTCAGCATGCAATATCTTCAGTAAATAAACAGTTTGGGCCTCCTTTACAGTTCAGACAATAACAACACAAACAAATCTAGGTGAAGGTGGAGGCTGGAGGTAGGGATGAGGTCAGGGTGGTAAAGGGGAGAGAGAGAAAGAGTAATATGAAGGGAAATCCCCTTCTTGACTCTGGGCATAGCTTCTCTCTCTCTCTCTTTCTCAAGTATCATTTTGCATCAAACCCAGATTAATGAGCTTAACCCTCTGTTAGACCTTGTGGTGGGGTTACAAAAAAATTTTCCCAAACTTGTGAATCAATCTATTTTTATACATGGAAAACAACTGGAAAATAACATAGGGCATTTTATTATCAAAGGTCAGTTATAATCAGATGATTCAGAATTCTTGCTTTGAGTAGTCAGGATAAAGCACGGCAGGAGCCAGAATTTATTACAAAGGTTTTTCTGGTGAACATAGAGCCTAAACTTATTTTGGAAATGTAAACTATTTTGAAAGGCAGAGTACAGGCATCAACATATCATATGCAGTTTGGCTAAATAAATTGGGCTTGCTTTCTTACAAAATCCTAGAAACTTGAAATGTCTTAAGGATTTCTCAAAGGTCAATTTATCTTAGGCTTTACCTCAACTTGGTTCTCCTTCCCAGTTATTTAAAAATCCTAATAATAAATTTACTGAGATGTTATGCTTAGTAACCTCTCTTCTTGCAGTTTTAAGAAATGTGAGAGAAGAAAGAGTAAAAATAAAATCTCAAAAATAAAATGGTTCCTTTCCTCTTTTACTTCCCCTGTCCTTCCTGAGCAATGTATTATAAAGACATTAGGTAGGATGTAGCCAGATAGTTACTAAAACATGGGGTATAAGAGGAACATCTTGCTATAAAGTGTTAGAGCCCATATGTGGTAAGGGTGGCATCCACACAGGAGTCATAACCCAAGAAGGGTGAATAGGTAGTCCATGAATAAGTGTGGCCTAATGGGATGCCTGGCGGCTCAGTCAGTTAAGCATCTGCCTTTAGCTCAGATGATGATCCCAGGGTCCTGGGATTGAGTCCTGTGTCAGGCTCCTAGCTCAGTGGAGAGCCTGATTCTCACTCTGCTTGTCACTCCCCCTGCTTGTGTTCTCTCTTTCTGATAAATAAGTAAATAAGATCTTAAAAAGTGGGGGGATGCTTGGCAGAGGTGGGAGACCCTGAGTAGAGTTAGTAAGACTTCCACAATAGAGGGATGCATGAAGTGGCCTAGTGAAAGTGAAAAGGGCACCCAGATGACTGTATAAACTGGCCATCTTTTCAGGGAGCTTGGAGGAAGATATGACATGTCTGAGTTCAAGAAAGTTACAGAGTGCATCAACACAGAAGATAGTGTAGTATAGGGCACTGAGGCCCAAGTGAGGGGGTATCTGCATGGGAACGCAACCTGACATGATTGTCAGGAGTCTAAGTAGGCTGAGGAGGGTATCTACATAGGTGGGAAGCCTTACACAAGCTATCTGCGTCCAAGTGGGATGAAGAGGGACCGTCCAGGGTTAAATGTTGTAACCTGAGAAAGTTTGAGAAGAGCATTAGAACCTTAAGACACCAGAGGGCTTCAGCCTGAGGATACAGTCAATATAGGACATTTGAGCTCAAGTGGTGTTGTGCTGAGGTCCACTAGAAATTAGGGCAGTGACAATAGAAGATTAGTTACAAACAGGTAGGCTGATCAAATAGGAAGCATATTCGGGATAACAGAAGTCTACTTACTCATTGTTGGAAAAGAGAGTTACAAATATACGAAGGAAGAAAATTGGGATAAATCATGTGGTGTTGGATAAGAATTAAAAATAATTGGCATGAAAATATGGATTTTAATATATATACACAAAAAATATAGATGAAAATTTGTGTTTACACACACACACGCGTGTGCGCATGCGCCCCCCCCCCCACACTCTCTCTCTCTCCTCACTAGCTCCGTTGAGAGAGCCTGAGAGCAGTGACATCCCAAGAACAATGATCACACCCAGCTTCCAGATCATGGTGTCTAACTATTATCCACTAAAAGGGACCAGAACTCCTTAGAGAAACATCTGATTCCATATCTGGGGTAGGAAAAGCACAAAATGAGCCTGTGATATTTTGCTGGGCCATAAAGTCAGAAAGTGCTCAAAGAATGATGAGGTTGTGTCAACAGACACAGAATCCAGATTGAAGAGGCTCCTACTGGCCAAACTATAGACAACTTCAACAACTGAAATAAATAATGAGAGTAATGCATTTTAATCTATTGAACAAAATGTCAATCCCTAAGACTAGATTAGTATAAAAAAGTGAAAAAAATAGTTTAATTTGAAATGAAATATTTACTTAGTTTCAAAGCAATCCCCCCCCCCTACATATAATTTATAAAGGGGAAACAGTAAGCTTACAGCGGAGGATATCACCTTAGTGTGGTAAGACCACCTTAATAAAATGATCAAATTGGCACCATCAATATGGCAAATCAAAACTGTAAGCTACCTGATAGGATGCGATGAGAATGACACAGCATCACTTCTGTGCTGTTGCCTACCAAAGAATAACCTGAGTCTAATCACAATGGAACATCAGAGAAGATCAAACTGAAGGACACTCTACAAAATAACACATCTGTCATCTTTCAAAGTGTTCAAGTCACAAAAATCAAGGAAAGATGACTAAAGATGGAGGCACACAAAGGACACACAAGGAAATGCAATGTGTGATTCTGAAGTGGACACTTGTCTTATGAAGGACATCATAGGGACAAAAGCTAAAAGTTCAATAGGGGGATAGGACAGGGTAAACAAGTGTGTCAATGGAATTTCCTGATTTTCTTGGTTGTGACATGTGGTTATTTAGGAGAATGCCCCTGTTTGTTAGGAATACAAGTTTTTAAGTAGAGAAGACTATCCCGTCAACAACTTACTCTCAAATGAGTAAGATATTCTCACTTTTGAGTCTTGTAACTTTCATGTACATTTGAGACAGTTTCAGAATTTTAAAATGGCAAATTGATCATACTATGTGTTCTGGGTTGGCAAGGGTCTGACTGACCAAGGCCCTAAGTGGAGCCTCTGCTGAGTGACTCAGCAGAGAAGGACACAAGACTGTGGGGCAGCATAACCTACCCCACCCGGCAACAGAGGGAATGACACATCTGTGTGTTCTCAGAGCCGAGATGTCCTGATAGATGTGCAGGGCAGTCCTTTCTTGTTCTGAGTCATCAGGTAAAATGAGCTTCCTCTGATCTTTTCAGTAAAATGATTAAAAACAAAAAAAACTCTTCCCCTGGGCCCATGGTCATGTAGGCGAGCCTCTAGTAATGGGATGGGAGGAGAACAAACCTGAATTTGGAAAGTTAAAACCTGGTTTGACCTTGGCCTCTCTGAAAACCTCTCTGAAAATTCCTACTTCACTGGTGGCTATGAGCATCGAATGAGATATAGATGGAAAGTCTTTATGGAGTGCTCTGTAGATGCTAATATTCCAGTGGCTGCTCCCCACCATCCTAGCTTACATGAAGCAAAGTTAAGAAGTGGATGAGGTTGTTTTTGGTTTCGTTTCTCTATTTTCCTTTCCCTCACTTCTTGTAGTCTTCTGAAACTACCTCCAATCCAGTTTCTCAGTATCCTACTCTAGAACTCTGTCTTGACCCACTTGGAAGTATCTCTTTATCAAAATTCCAGCTGCTCAGCCAGCAGAGGGAAACATATGCCTCGGTCACATATCCCAACCATTTTGCCGTGTGCTATGCTTGTAGGAACAATCCAGAAGGTATAAGACACAAAGTCCCTGCCCTCAAAAAACTTGCACTCCAGTTGAATCAATAAGGAGTGTTTTCACTTTAAAGGAGAATGTTTTAAAAGATAATATACCGATGCCAAAACACAAACGTCCAAGTGAGCTAATTAAGCCACATAACAGATGAGTCTTAGCCTGAAGTGTGATATAGAGATGGGGAGGGAAGCAGAGGATGGATGGCCAAGGGACAGGTGACCCTTCTCCAACCAAGCCTCCCCAGCTCTGCCTTATAAAGTTGTTGGAGGATTAAGAGTTGATACCTTGAAAAGTTGATACATTAAGAGTGCCTCGTGCTTAGGAAGTACGGTAAGCACTAAATGTTAGCCTCAGATTATGAAGCGGTGGAAAGAAGCCAGTTCTAGGCAGCAAATGACGCTGCTCAAGGTAGAAAAGAAGGATGAGGAAAAGCAGGAGGCACTGGAGAAAGATGAGGAAGAAAAACAGTCATATATCACTTAGAGGATCTCAATTTTAAAACCTTAAGGAATAATAATGAATCCCTAAAATACCCTTAAGTATCTTAAAAATTAAATAAAAATAAAACCCTAAACTCGCTGCCTGTGAAGTCACTCTTCCCATGGCAAAACCTATTCACACGTAAGGTGTATGTATGCAAATATATTTACTGAAAGAACAGGAAAGTGAGGTTTGGGCTCACATAGGGAGAATAACATTGTTTTTGCTGGTTTTAGCCAAGTGATCATTAATACTCACTCAGACACAGACAGACATTCACAGAACTGTCAATGTCAGACTGAGAATACAGGGTTTCATGGACTGTGTCCAATTTCACCATATCCATGATGTTAACTTGGTTGGAACAAAATTTTCAGGATTGCCACTGTGGCATGTTTTGCTTCACTACTCCTTTGTATTACTCTATCCATTTACAGCTCTATGTGTTCCTTCTCCTGGGCGAGAGGGAGAGGAAAAACTGAATCTGATCATGAATCCCCTTGTCTGGTTTTCCTTTCTAAAAGAAAGAGGTCGCAGAGTCTAAAAGGGAAGCATAAGGAATATCATGGCTGAGAGTAGCACGCCAAGTCTTCTCGTGTCAGTCTTGCTCTAAATATTTCGCAGGAAATTTTAACATCCAAGGCATGACCCACCAAGCCTTTCTTTGAAGCCCCTGCCTCCAACAAAAGCCAACCCTCCCCCAAGCACAAACAGCCATGTTAAGTTCTCTGCTAATAGCAACAGACATGATAACTCCAAAATGCCTTCTCGCATAGTTTGTATGTTGAAGTTAATAAGCTGAGCACATAAAATACCATTTATGTATAATTAGCTATTGAGGTAGAAATTTTTTAAAAATATTTTATTTGTTTATTTGACAGCTAGAGAGAGAGCACAAGTAAGCAGAGTGGCAGGGAGAGGGGGAGAGAGAGAAGCAGGCTCTCTGCTGAGAGCCTGATGCGGGGCTCGATCCCAGGACCCTGGAATCATGACCCGAGCCGAAGGCAGCTGCTTAACCAACTGAGCCACCCGGGCGCCTCTATTGAGGTAGAAATTAAACTATGCTGGTAAAAAGAAAGCAATGGTCATTTTTTAGTAAAAGCTATTTATTGAGCAATGATGATATACGAGATACCGTGCGTTATCCAATCCTCACAAAACCTATATGCTATAAAATATCATTCCCACTTTACAGATAAGAACACAGACTTGGAAGGGTTAAGTACCTTATCCAAGTTATATACCTAGTAAAACAGAAACAAGATTTTAATTCAAACAGTTAAAATTGAAGCTCTCAAGCTTACCAAATAGGAGAAGGTATTTGCAAATGATATATCCAATAAAGGGTTAATATCCAAAATATATAAAGAACTTAATGCAACTCACCACCAGAAAAACAAATAATTTGACTGGAAACATGAACAGTAGTCCTGAATAGACATTTTTCCAAAGAAGAGAGAGACCAGATGGCCAACAGACCCATGAAAAACTATTCAATATGACTAACCATCAAGGAAATGGAAATCAAAATATATGATCCAAGGATGCCTGAGTGGCTGAGTTGGTTATGCATCTGCCTTCAGCTCAGGTCATGATTCCTGAGACTGAATCCCGCATCGGTGAGCAGGGAGCCCGCTTCTCCCTCTGCCTACTGTTCCCCCTGCTTGTGTTCTCTGACAAATAAGTAAATAAAATGTTTAAAAAATATGTGTCAAAAATATATGATCCAGTAATTCTAAAATGGTGTATTTACCCAAGGAAAATGAAAACACTGATTTGAAAAAGTATATGCATCCCTATGATTACTGCAACATTATTTATAATAGCCAAATTATAAGCAACCCAAGTGCCCATCAACAGATGAATGCAAAAAGAAGATGTGATAAAGATATACAGATATAGACTTAAACACACAGTGGAATATTACTCAGCCATAAAAAAGAATGAGCTCTTGCCATTTGCAACAACATGCGTGGACCTAGAGGGTATTAGGGTAAGTAAAACAAGTCAGATTGAGAAAGACAAATACCATATAATTTCACTTAAATGTGGAAACTAAAAAACAAAACCAAACAAACCCAGAAACCTACTTACAACCACTGAGAATAATCAAGTGGTTTCCGGACAGGGCAGGGATGAGCGTGAGGGATGAGTAAAGGGAACTGGGAAGTACAAGTTTTCAGTTACGGAATGAATCCGTCGTAGGGACAAAAGGTGCAACATAGGGAATACAGTCAATGAAATGGTCCTGTAACCATGTGGCATGGTGACAGATGGTAACCACGTTTTGGTAACCATAGGATAACGTATAGTTGTTGAATCTCTATATTGTACCTGAAACTAATGTAATATTGCGTGTCAATTATATTCCAATAAAAAGAAATGTAGGGGTGCCTGGGTGGCTCAGTTGGTTAAGTGACTGCCTTTGGCTAAGGTCATGATCCCAGGGTCCTGGGATGGAGCCCCGCATTGGGCTCCTTGCTCAGCGGGGAGCCTGCTTCTGCCTCTCCCTCTGCTGCTCCACCTGCCTGTGCTCTCTCTCCCTATGTCAAATGAATAAATAAAATCTTTTTTTTTTAAATGTAAAGGTCTCATTCTTACCATTTTACTAGGCTAATTTTAATGTTTTAGTAGAATATGCAATAATATTTGGAAGCAATAACTTTAAAAATACTTTCATTAAACTTTTGGTTTCAAAGTAATTTTAGATTTTAAAATTTTAATTCCAGTATCGTTAACATACAGTATTATAGTAGTTTCAGGTGTACAATATAGTGATGCGGCATTTCCATACCTTACCCAGTGCTCATCACCACAGGGTTACTCTTTAAACCTCATCACCTAGGGGTGCCTGGGTGGCTAAATGGTTGAAGCCTCTGCCTTCGGCTCAGGTCATGATCTCAGGTTCCTGGGATCGAGTCCTGCATTGGGCTCTCTGCTCGGCAGGGAGCCTACCTCCTCCTCCTGTCTCTCTCTGCCTGCCTCTCTGCCTACTTGTGATCTGTCTGTCAAATAAATAAAAAAAAAAAAATCTTTAAACCTCATCACCTATTTCACCCACTCCCCCTATCACCCACCACTCTGATAACTACCAGTTTGTGTTCTATAATTAGGAGTCTGTTTCTTGGGATGCTTGGCTGACTCAGTTGGTTAAATATCAGTCTTCAGCTCAGGTCAGGGTCTCAGAGTCTGGGAATCAAGTCATGCTTCTTGTTCTGTGGGGAGGCTTTGTCTCCCTCTGCCTGTTGCTCTCCCTGCTTAGGCTCTCTCTCTCTCACTCTCTCTGACAAATAAAATCTTAAAAAAAAAAAAAAAAAAAAAAAAGAGTCTAGGGTGCCTGAGTGGCTCAGTGGGTTAAGCCTCTGCCTTCAGCTCGGGTCATGATCTCAGGGTCCTCGGATCGAGTCCCGCATCGGGCTCTCTGCTCAGCTGGGAGCCTGCTTCCCCATCTCTCTCTGCCTGCCTCTCTGCCTGCTTGTGATCTCTCTCTGTCAATTAAATAAATAAAATCTTTAAAAAAAAAAAAGAGTCTGTTTCTTGATTTTTCTCTCCTTTTCTTTGCTCATTTACTTTGCTCCTTAAATTCCACATATGAGTGAAATTATATGGTATTTGTCTTTAATTGATTGACTTATTTAATTTAGGATTATAATTTCTAGCTTCATCCATGTCATTACAAATGGCAAGATTTCATTCTTTTTTATGGCCAAATAGTATTCCATTATAGATAATCTTCTTTGTCTATTCATCTATCCAGGGACACTTAGACTGCCTCCTAATTTGGCTATTATAAATAATGCTGCAATAAACAAACAAAAATAAGGATGTATATATATTTTTGAATTAGTGCTTTTGTATTCTTTGGGTGAATACCCAGTAGTAGAATCATGGGATCATATGGTAGCTCTATTTTTAATTTTTTGAGCAACCTCCATACTGTTTCCAGAGTGGCTGCACGAGTTTGCATTCCCACTAACAGTGCACGAGGGCTCCTATCTCTCCACATCCTCACCAGCATCTTTCGTTTCCTGTGTTATTGATTTTAGCCATTCTGACAGGTGTGAGGTTATAGCTCGTTGTGGTTTTGATTTGCATCTCCCTGACGATGAGTGATATTGAGAATTTTTTTATGTGTCTGTTGGCCATCTGGATGTCTTCTTTGGAGAAATGTCTGCTCATGCCTTCTTCCCATTTTAATTGGATTACTTGCTTTTGGGGTATTGGCTTGTTTAAGTTATTTGTATATTCTGGATATTAGCCCTTTATCAGAGACATCATTTGCAAATATCTCCTGAAATTAAATAAGTTATCTTTTATAATTTTAGATTCCTTTTTCTGCAGTTGCCTAGATAGTAGAGTTCCTACATGTCCTTCATCCAGCTTCCCTTAATGTTAATATTACATAACCATGTAGTTAATTCATTGAAAGTAGAAATTAACATTTGTTAACACTATTACCTAAATTACAGACTTTATTCAGATTTTTTTCTTTTTGCTCATATGTTTTTCCCATTCCTAGAGCCAACCTATTTAGTTGTCTGTGTCCTTCAATCTGCAATAGTTTCTCAGACTTTCCTTATTTTTCCTGACTTTGACACTGTTGAAGGATATTACTCAGGTATTTTATAGTGGTCCTTCCTCTTGCATTTTTGGAGGCTTTCTCAGGAATATACTCAGGTTACAAATTTGGGGGGAGGACTAACACACACGTGAAGTCCCCTTTTTATCATATCATTATCAGCACATGATATCAACATGACCTATTACTTATGAAGTTAATCCTGACCACTTGGTAAAGAGGTATCTACAACATTCTTCACTGTAAAGTTATTATTTTTACCTGTCTATACTCTATTCTTTACAACCAAGTCACTAAGTCTTACGCAAGGGGTAAAAATCAATACATACCAACCGGAGAAAGGCGCAGCAAAGAATTTGTGGACATATGTTAAAACCAGCATGGCAATTCATATTTAGAGAGTTACTTTAAAACTGTGTGAATATTCTCTTTTTCCTTAAAATTTTAGTCACTAATTTTCGTATTCATCAATGGACATTGCCTGCAGCAATTACTACTCTCACGTTGTAGTGGTGATTTTTATTTCTCTCATTGCTTCCATATTTATTATTTGAACTTCTGCAAGTTCAGTTTGTCTATTCTCCCTCATTTATTTATTCAATCACTTATATCAAGATATATAAATTCAGTATGTATAAAATCAGTACATATAAATGACACATTTTAGACCCTTATTATTATTATTTATTTAAACTTTTATCTAGAAATAATTTTATTTTTTAAGATTTTATTTATTTATTTATTTGTCAGAGAGAGAGAGAGAGAGCACAAGCGCACAAGAAAGCAGAGTGGCAGGCAGAGGCAGAGAGAGAAGCAGGCTCCCTGCTGACCAAGGAGCCTGATGTGGGACTTGATCCCAGGAAACTAGGATCATGGCCTGAGCCGAAGGCAGTGGCTTAACCAACTGAGCCACCCAGGCGTCCCAAGAAGTAATTTTAGATTTACAAAAAAGTTACAAAGAGTTCTCATATATCCCTCACCCTGCTTCTGTTTCCCCTAAAGCTATCAGCTTATATTACTATGAAATATTTGCCAAAACTAAGAAACTAACATTGACACATCACTATTAAGTTAATAGGTTTTAACTTAATTAAGTTTCAAACTCATTTGGATTTGATCAGCTTTCCTATTAATGTTTTTTGCTTGTCTCGGAGCCATATTGCATTTTATTTCTCCTCAGTCTTCTCTGGTCTGTGATGGTTTCTTTCTTCCCCATCCTCTTTAGGAAGGTTATGTCATGCATCTGTGATATGGTTTGATTTATTTATCCCACACTCTTCATTACTGGGATCTTTTCAATCTCAGTTGATTTTTTAAAAATTTGCATACTGTGTAGTTCACATTTTGTGACGTACACTTCTATAGGTTTTAGCAAAAGCACAGAGTGATATATCCATCACCATAGGACCATTCAGACCAGTTTCATCACCCCAAAATTCCCTTATGCAGCCCATTACCTTATGCCTAGCCTCCCCACTTCCTCAAACCCTTGGTAGGAAATGTTGTTTTCTGTCTCTGTAATTTTAAGTTTTCTAGAATGTCATATAAATGGAATCATACAATATGTAGCCTTTGGGGTTTAGTATTTTCCACTTAGAAAAATGCATTTAAGGTTCATCCATGTCATTGCATGAATCATCAGAAAGGAAAAGTTATAATTTTTATAAAGCTTAATTTATTAACTTTTCCTGTTATGGATCATGCTTTTGGTGTCATATATAAAACTTACTGCCAAACTGAAAATCTTACAGATTTTTTTTCTTACATTTTCCTTTAGAATTTTATAGTTTGATCTCTTCCATTTAGATTTATGGCCCATTTTTCGTTAATTACTATGTATCTACTATGTATCCTATGAATTAAGGGTCAAAGTTCACTTTTGCATAAGAATACCCAATTGTTTGGGGCGCCTGGGTGGCTCAGTGGGTTAAGGCCCCTGCGTTCGGCTCAGGTCATGATCTCAGGGTCCCCGGATCGAGTCCCGCATTGGGCTCTCTGCTCGGCAGGGAGCCTGCTTCCTCCTCTCTCTCTGCCTGCCTCTCTGCCTACTTGTGATCTCTGTCTGTCAAATAAATAAATAAAATCTTTAAAAAAATAAAAAAGATTTTATTTATTTATTTGACAGAGAGAGAGATCACAAGTAGGCAGAGAGCCAGGCAGAGGCGGCAGGGGGAGCAGGCTCCCCGCCGAACAGAGTCTGATACAGGGCTCGATCCCAGGACCCTGAGATCATGACCCCAGCCAAAGGCAGAGGCTTAACCCACTGAGCCACCCAGGTGCCCCTACAAGAGTCTCTTTAGCTCAATACTCAACTCTCCTCATTACTGAAGTTTTATGATTATAGCCTTATAGGTATATAATTTTAAAATCAAAAAGTGCAATTGCTCCAACTTTGTTCTTTTTAAAAATTCTCTGGGCTGTTATAGATATCACGAGCATGTTATGAAAGCACACACATGAATTGTGTGTTTCCACAATGTCAGCTTTATTCACTCATAAAGCAAGGCTAACATAGTTATATAGCAGGCTTGGGATACCAAACTCAGTGACATTTCACCATGAGATTAGCTTAGCTTCTTATATGGCACAAAGCAGACCAGAAGACAGGTGACACAAACAAGATAACAGAGGGCATAGGAAGTTAATGAAGCAAACACTGAGTCAGTATGTGAGTGCACAGGTGAGATAAGGCCTCATCCAATTGGGCCAGCTCTAGGCACTTACTGCTGACTGTGTTCAAGCATAGTCAGTCCTTCACTAAGGATCTCAGCTGTATTTGGAGATTAATTGGGCAAAGCTTCGGGAGCAGCTGCATTTTTAAGTGGGCAGACGTGGATTCAATGTTTGAAAAGTCTGAGAGTTTGCTGCAAATGTTCTTCCTTTTAAAAGAATTTCATCAGTCTTGGGTCCCTGCAGGCCTCCTCCTCTTTCGCTTGTTATCAGTTCCGCTGATGTTGGTCTTCGCCGCCTCTCACTGCTGCTCTCCCTAACTGCTTGTGCCGTTGCTTCACACAGGCCCTATTGGACGTGAGTGATTGCAGCTTGCTCTCCACAACACGCTTCTGTATTTACATGCAAATTTTAGAATCCGGTTGTCTTTCTATAAAAGAGCTTTGTAAGATTTTGACTGCGGTTACACTGAATCTATGTACCCATTTTTAGATAACTGATACCTTAAAAAAGATTATGTCTTCTGAGCCATAAACGTGAAATACCTGTTCACTTATATAGGTCTCTTTATTATTATTTAATTTTCAATTTAAATTCAACTAATTAACACATAGTGTATTATTGGTTTCAGAGATAGAGGAGAGTGATTCTTCAGTCTTATATAATACCCAGTGCTCATTCCATCATGTGCCCTCCTTAATGCCCGTCACCAAGTTACCCCATCTCGCATTCCCTCCCCTCCAGCAACCCTCAGTTTGTTTCTTGTGGTCAAGAGACGCTTACAGTTTTTGCCTACCTCTCTGGTTTAGTCTTATTTTTCCCTCTCTTCCCTGAGGGTCCTCTATTTTGTTTCTTAAATTCCACATATGAGCAGAATCATTTGATAATTGTCTTTCTCTGATTGACTTGTTTTACTTAGGATAATACCCTCTAGTCCCATCCATGTCATTGCTAGTGGCAAGATTTCATTTTTTGATGACTGAGTAATATTCCTGTGTGTGTGTGTGTGTGTGTGTGTGTGTGTGTGTATCATTTTTGATGACTGAGTAATATTCCTGTGTGTGTGTTTGTATACATACATTATATATATACATATATATGTATATATATTACTCAGTCATCAAAAAATGAAATCTATATCAAAAAATTATATATATATATATATATATATATACACACCACAACTTCTTTATCCATTTATCTGTCAATGGCCATCTTGGCTCTTTCCACAGTTTGGTTATTTTGGACATTGCTGCTATAAACATTGGGGTGCAGGTGCCCCTTTGGATCACTATGTTTCTATCTTTGGGGTAATTACCCAGTAGTGCAATTGCTGGGTCATATGATAGCTCTATTTTCAACTTTTTGAGGAACCACCATACTGTTTTCCAAAGTACAACAGCTTGTACTCCCACCAGCAGTATAAGAGGGTTCCCCATTCCCCACATCCTTTCCACCATCTGTCATTTCCTGACTTGTTAATTTAGGCATTTTGACAGGTGTGAGGTGGTATCCTATTGTGGTTTTGATTTGTATTTCCCTGATGCCAAGTGATGTTGAACATTTTTCTTGTATCTATTGACCATTCATGTCTTTTTTTTTTTTTGAGAAATATCTATTCATGTCTTCTGCCCATTTCTTGATTGGATTATTTGTTCTTTGGGTGTTGAGTTTGAGAAGTTCTTTATAGATTTGGATACTAGCTCTTTATCTGATAAGACATTTGCAAATAATCTTCTCCCGTTCTGTCAATTACCTTTCAGTTTTGTTGGTTATTTCTTTTGCTGTGCAAAAGCTTTTTATCTCGATAAAGTCCCAATAGTTCATTTTTGCCTTTGTTTCCCTTCCCTTCTAGTAAGAAGTTGCTGAGGCCAAAATCACAGAGGTTGCTGCCTGTGTTCTTTTCTAGGATTCTGATGGATTTATGTAGGTTTCTTTAATTTCTCAGAGAATAAGTTGTTTCTTGAAGATGAAATTGTAAAAACTGACAGTTAAGATACACACAGCAAAGCCACAGGATTTAGAACTATCTAAGGCATTCTAATGTGATGACAAAGAACTTGATATATTTCAAATCTTCTCAAGGAAATGAAAGTTAAACTGATAGCATAATGATAACCCAAGATCATTTGGAGAGTATCTAATGCTATCTAGTATAACATTTAATAGGCAATGCAGTATACACTTTTTAGAAATCTTTTAATTAGCAGTGGTAAAAAACAAAATTTTTTTGTTATATATATATATATATATATATATATATATAGTGCTTGAAAGAGTAAGTTTCAGTTAAATGGAAAACTCTCTAAAAAGAAATACATCATTTCCAATTATGGTGAAATATTGAGAAAGCTCTACAAATGACACCCTTTATCTCGTTTTAGAAGTGAGATAGGCAGGCCAGGTTTCTCCTGCCTGGGGAACTCCCTGAGAGAGACACAGTAGGAGTTTTTCTTTCACTCTATTTAGGGCTTTGCAGGATGTTGTTTGATCTTATTTGTGATTTCAGAAAGTGGCTGACAATGTGCAGGTGCCTCTAAGAACTTCCCACAAGAAACACAATCTGTTTTCTCTCAGCAAAGAAGCCAAAAAAAAGGAAGTCCAGGTTTTCTTGTCGATGCACTTTGGTTTCAAACAGCAGACAGAAAGTTGTCAGGTTTGTTTTTCTCTTTCTCATAACAGTAAGTAAATCTCCTTTGACTTTATAGCTTTGGTAGCTGGAGAAGTTAAAGATCAGTAAAGGAACTTCAATCATTGTGGACAACTGTTTCATGAGTCCTACTTTTTTATCACTCTCTGCTGAATGCTCTATTAAATGGATACTAAAGCCTAACTACATCCTTGAACTATTCTACTTTATCAGGGCTCAAAGAGATAGGCACGGCCTCAAGAACTTTTTCACAATAAGTGCTATATAGGTTCAGCCCCAGCAGAATATATGGGAAGAACCAGTGAAAATGTTCTTTTGTTGTTAAAAATTCCTGTTGGCTTAAAAATTATTTTTTTTTCTGCAAGTAGTATTGGTATATAATGTTGTCCTTGAGAAGGTTGAATATGGAAGGAGAAGAAAAATAAAAGCTAGGCCTGTGGGGGCTATAAACAATTTAGCTTGAAAGAGTTTGTTATTATTGAAAAACATCTGGAATCCAGGAAGTCATTAGTCTCTTAACCATCTCTCTAATCCTTGGTAACAGAGAAATAGTATCTCATTACAAGGTTGGCTGGTTGGTTTGTTTGCCACGATGATTATGTCCTTCTTATTATGGCCTTATTACAGGGATTATTTATTACATTTTGCACAGAAAAAACGGAAAAAAAAATACCCATGAAAGTTGTAATCAGGGTTTGCTGTCAACATTAACAAAGTGTAACATTTTTCAATAGCATACTGTAACATACCTTAATCTGTATATCTTTAGTATATTCTATGGGATGTTGGGTGGGGGGGCGATTTAATATGTTTGGCATTATGTGAGGTGGGGGGGGTCTCCAAAATCAAAAATACCTGAGATCAACTGTTGATCTTAAAATGACTTTTATGACTTGACCTTAAAATGACATTCAGATACCAGGTGGGGAGAAATACAGTATAGCATACCAGAGAGAGGTTCTTCAAGCAGTGGCTCTGAAACCATCACAATCATAAAAGCCCTTTGACATTTCCAGCAATTGATTTGTTACAGGTATGTTCCTACCCCACTACCCTCATTACTTCATTCCATGTTGCTGCAGGGATAACTAGTCTCTCCACTTCCCCGTCTTTTCTTGGCAGCAACAGATGTAATTTTCTAAAACTCATCTTTCATTCTATCACTGACCTGCTCAAAAACATGTAGTCGGTCTTTATTACTAGAGAAGAAAATAACAACTCTCTAACATGGCCATGGGGGAAAAAGCATGGTCAAGTTTCTACCCTTTGGTCCTCATCTTCTGACCAGTCTCTGAAGCTCCTTGGCTACAAGGATGCTCTTGGGGCGGAGCCCAGAGTGAAGCAATGATGTACCTAAGCACCATCTTTGAAGAAACGAATGGTCTATGCTTGACTTACATCTGTAAAGCTTTGTTTGCTTTGTGCTAGGCCTATTTACTTACTTTTAGAACTTAACCTCTTTTTCTATACTTATTAATTCATTTATCAGACCTACCTTGAAGGAAGTCTTGGGTTTACAAAGATAAGGAACAGTCTTCACTCAAAGAACATATACGTTAATGAGAAAAACAAAATAATGGTGATTGTCAAAGAGGTGTGATCAAGGAACACAAATAAACAGTCCAAAATTTGATGGGGAAGGGAGAAGGGTTTGACCCACTCTGTTTTCAAAGTCCAGGAAAATGAGTTATTTAAGTTGGGTTTGAAAGAATAAACTGGAGAATGGCAGACTGGGCAGAGAAAACTCCCTGCATTATGATACTGAACGGCTTACTGCACTCGGGACCTTCTAACTAGCTCTCTAGAGCTGAGCGGTAAGAGATGAGGTGTACAGTTAAGAAAGGGTCAAATCACAATGAGTCTTGTGCTCCACAGTAAGAGTTTTATGCAGAAAAGGGAGTGGTTTAAGCAAGAAATTACATTATCTGATTTTCCTTCCAGAATATGATTCTAGCAACTCTGTCACATTTGACCTCTTAAAGGCTTCAGCTGGCCCGTATTACCTGTCATAGAAGTCACATAAATGGGGCACCTGTGCTCTACCTTGAAACTCATCCATCCATGACCATCACATATTCCAAACCTTCTCCATTAGATTTCTGGGACTCTTTGCCCCATTTGGGTCCCTGTTCCATCTTCTGAGTCTCACCATCCACGGATGACATCATTTTAGACCTTTTGTTCTTCTGGGTATAATACTGGCATTTACCAATCTGCCTGATGCAACGCAATTCTGGGGTGAAAAGCTCTGCCTTATATGACAAAATCCAGTTCAGTCTCGGCCTCTTGAACATAGCTTCTTTCTGGGACTTGTCTAACTAGAATAGGGACCAAACAAAAGCAGTAGGAAGGCTAAGATTAAAGGCAGGTTAGAAAGGAGACGAGGAGGGTGGCTGTGGAACTACTGCAACGAGTCCGTGTGAGAGAACTAAGAGAAGGAATATGTAAAAGGGAGTGACAAGGGTCAAATAAGGATTTAAGGGGCTAAAGTCACAGAGGAAGGACTTCTGGTTTCCTAACTGGGGTGACTACATAGTCCCATTCACTCAGCTCAAGAAAACAGAGGAAATAAATCGGAGGGAGAAGACTAGGAGCCAGTTGTGAATCTGTTGAGTTTGTAATACTAACAGACATTTTGATGGGGATATTCATGCGCAGCAAAACATCCAGGTTTTGAATTCAGGAGAATCTCCACTGGAGGTCCGGCAGTAGTGAAAAAGATAAGCAGGGATGAGGTCATCTAGAGACCGTGTTCAGAGTGAGGTGAGGATAAAAGATGAAGTCTTGTAGAACAAAAACATGTAACAAACAAGTAAAAAAAAAGACAATATCCAGTGAAAAAGACCAGGCACATGGGACCAGAGAGATAGAAACAAGATGCGTTCCTGAATAACAGATTTGATATTTAGACATGTTCTGCTGACATTGGAGAGAGCAGTTTTACAGAAGTTATAAGGAAAAATTATTTTATTGGAAAAAAAAAATGAAAGCTGTGGAAGTATTTACAGAAAACATGGATAACTTCTCCAAAATCTGATTATTAACAAAAAAGAGTGAGGTGATGCTCTAGCTGCTTTTTTATTGGATTTGGGTGGGGTAGGGTTTATGTTATTTTTATAAATAGGAAAGTTTGAATATATTTCTATTCTTCAAGAGAAGGAGACACTGGAAAATAATACTGAAGGGGGCAACTGCCAAACCAAGACACTATAGAAGGCCAAAGAAACAAATCTGCGAAACAAATTAAATGGGCAAATATGACTACAAATAGTAAGTTTACACATGTGGAGGTGAGAAACAGAAAGTTAGTATCTGCTCACTCTGATATTACCTTTGATACAGGAAACCTATAAGTTTGACGTTGGTAAAGGATTGCCATTGCCACTGGCAGAATTGCAGGAAGAACCCACGAATGTTTACAAGGCAGTTGGTGTCATTAACTTGTCACTTCTGTGATTCCCTCCAGCAGCAGAAAGGTAAGAGTATAGAAAGTGGAGAAAATGGAAAAAAGTTCAGATTTGATCATGTAGAACTGACTGATCCTAGCTGAAAATCAGTGGGACAGGTATAGGGGAAGTTGTTTAAAGAGAAGAATTTAAGTAGTGCATTCTTAGATTTGGACTAGAAAGTAAAAGAATGAGTCTGGGGAGGGTAATGCAGTAGGTGAGGAAGGAGCAATGGAAAATCTTTTTGAATGAAATAGTGAATATTGTTGAGAGAAGGAATTGAGAGGATGGTCAGGGTGCTAACTGACATTGTTGGGATGTTCATCAAGGTCAAATCTGAGGACTTCAAGATTTCAGAAGTAGAACATTTTTAAGTGACCTGAGGTGTCATTTGCTAAAGCACGGTGTGGTCCGTGGTCGTTGATATCAAGGAACTCTGAGGCTAAGGCCTTGGGTCTCTGTCCCCTAAACACTAAAGTCATCCAGAATAAGTATGACTTGGGAGTTGAAATGCAGCCGTTAGATGCGCATAAATGACCGTGAACATGGTAGATAGCACTGTCTCGAAGAGGCAGAGGATGTGTCACAAAGTGGAATGAATTATGAATGAGAAAAGCACGTAAACAGAGGCTGAAGGGAAATGCTTTGGAACAGTGATTCCCAAATTTGACTGTACTTAAGAATCCCCTGGAGGGTTTGTTAAAATACACCTTGCTGGGCCCTATCTCTACAGTTTCTGTTTCAGGTCTTGGGGTGGTGTGAAAAAACATGCATTCCTAACAAGTTCCCAGGTTTGGGGACCACTCTTTCAGAACCTGCACTCTGGAAGCATCTTGTAAAGGGACTTTGATAGAGCTGAACTGTTAAGAGGTAGAAGAAAAATGCGTCTCACAGGTGACACATTTCCAATTTCAACTAAGGGAAGAAGTGGAGAGATCATATAATCCAAGTAATTGAACAGTAACTACTGCTGTGGGACAGCAGCAATGCAATTTCAAACTGCTGACTGAAAATTCTGTGCTCTAATTCTCAGGATGTGGTGGTAGAAATATTTAAGACCCAAAAATGTTTTATTTACTTCTCTGTATTCAGTATTCAGTACTCCAGATAAGCTGCAATTGGACCTATGGGTAGAACAGCTTTAGGTTGGTGTAACAAATTCAGTAATTTTTTTTTAAATAAAAATATTTCGGGGTGCCTGGGTGGCTCAGGGGGTTAAAGCCTCTGCCTTCGGCTCAGGTCATGATCTCAGGGTCCTGGGATCGAGCCTTGCATCTGGCTCTCTGCTCAGCAGGGAGCCTGCTTCCTCCTCTCTCTGCCTCTCGCCGACCTGTGATCTCTGTCTGTCAAGTAAATTTAAAAAATAAATAAATAAAATAAAAATAAAAATATTTCAATTTAATTTATAAAAATATGTCTTTTACAGAGTGCAGCATACATTTTATCATATTACTATGCATTAGAGTGACATTAAGCATTTGAATGAAAAATCAGAGAACCACTTAGTCTTTATGATTGCACAGTTCTGATCTACCGCCATTTCTTCTTCAAAAACCCCATGGTCATCCTCAGTTCTTCCCATTTATGGTCTCACCCACTGTCTAATACCTGATTAAAATGCATACCTGCAGAACTTTACCATCACTATGTGGCTCTTAACCTCTATTTCACCTGTTTTCTTACGAAATTAAAAACACACAACTCTGGTAGCATATACATGAAAATGACAGTAATAATCACTCTTAAGAAATCTGTGTTATTTATTTTCTTAACAAGTGAGAAATGTTCTTCAGGCTTAGTGCTCATCTGAGTTTAAGAAGTAGACATATCTTTTAATTTCCTATTTTCTTTCACTAATAAATCATAAAACATCTTATCAAACTTCTCTAGCTATTTTTACTTTTTTAACTTTCAGTATAACAGAATTCATTGTTTATGCACCACACCCAGTGCTCCATGCAATACATGCCCTCCATAATACCCACCACCTGGTACCCCGACCTCCCACCCCCAGCCCCTTCAAAACCCTCAGATTGTTTTTCAGAGTCCATAGTCTCTCATGGATCATCTCCCCTTCCAATTTCCCTCAACTCCCTTCTCCTCTCCATCTCCCTATGTCCTCCATGTTATTTGTTATGCTCCAGAAATAAGTGAAACCATATGATAATTGACCTTCTCTGCTTGACTTACTTCATTCAGCATAATCTCTTCCAGTCCCGTCCATGCTGATACAAAAGTTGGGTATTCATCCTTTCTGATGGAGGCATAATACTCCATAGTGTATATGGACCACATCTTCCTTATCCATTCATCTGTTGAAGGGCATCTTGGTTCCTTCCACAGTTTGGCGACTGTGGCCATTGCTGCTATACACATTAGGGTACAGATGGCCATTCTTTTCACTACACCTGTATCTTTGGGGTAAATACCCAGTAGTGCAATTGCAAGGTCATAGGGAAGCTCTAGTTTTAATTTCTTAAGGAATCTCCACACTGTTTTCCAAAGTGGCTGCACCAACTTGCATTCCCACCAACAGTGTAAGAGGGTTCCCCTTTCTCCACATCCTCTCCAACACATGTTGTTTCCTGTCTTGCTAATTTTGGCCATTCTAAGTGGTGTAAGGTGGTATCTAAATGTGGTTTTAATTTGAATCTCTCTGATGGCTAATGGTGGTGAACGTGGCTATCAGACATATGAAAAAATTCAACAATTTTTGATTCATCTACTGTTACTCATCTACTGTTCCAGCTCTAGCTTAGGTATTGCACATAAAGCAGGGATTCTGCAGGCAGATGTGCTGAGTCCAGTCCCCAAATGAGCAAGTGCTAGACTGAGTTTAGTATCAAAGTAGAGAAAGAAAAATTTGAGATATCTTTTCTACAAAAGTAGCCTCTGTGCTCGTAATGAATGCTTAATTTTAAAAGGTTATAGGGCTAAGTCATGAGAAGGAAAATATATGTCCCAAAAAAGGTGCCTCTCAGACAGGATTATTTTTATTTTATCAGTCCAGATGCTGATAGCCCTTTACCTAAAAGTGGCACTACAAGATGGTTTTTCATAGTAAGTTGGTAAACAGCAGGTTTCTTCCAGAGACAACATTTTGAATCTGGTTTTCAAGGCCAACCTATTGACTGAGCTAGAAAATGCTTCATTTGTCATGAGTCCTGCTTACCTAGGTTTTACCACGCATTTAGCTGTGTATGTGTATGTGGAGATAAAGTAGTAGACAAAAGGCACCCTCAAGCTTCCTACCAGTTGTACTGGCAAATTATTCCCATCTATGGACATAAATCCTGATGTGTTCCTAATTAAAAAGAAAAAAAAGTAAGTGCGAAGGGAAGGAACTCTACTTTCTTTGGAATTTCCTAAGGATATGGTGACACTGTCTGGAGGAAATCAGCTACGGGAAGCTCAAGGGAAAATGCGTAGACCATATGAAGAATAAAGAAGATCCTTTAAGGAAATAATTGAAGATGTCTAGGTTATGAAGTCCTGTATTAGCAAAGGCTCAGATGCAAAGGGTATCAGGTAAACCTGGAACTCAGTCAGCCACCTGTACACTTTGTTCTTTTGAAACAGCAAATGGAGCTTAAAACCCTTGTCTTCTCATGGTGAAACTAGGGGTGCTCTGAGATATGGGGAATGTTTCAAAGTTCTCTGCCTTTGTGGTTGGTCAGCTTGCAGTCCCTTTACTTGAACAATGGGAAAGTGGAAGACAGAAACTCCTAGGGGATTTTTCTCTTGATTCAACGATGTTCAAGGGTGTTGGCCTTTGGTGACACAGTCCCATGCGTAATACCAAGATTTGTGTTGATGTCGAGATGGCCAGGCTTGTTTGGAGAGTACCTGGAATTTAGATATCAACTAACCTATACAAAAATGTAGGTCCTTTACAAATGTGAAAAACTGTTGAAAAGTGTTTACAAATGTTGAAAAAACTGTTAAAAATTGTTTTTAAGAAAACACTTTAACCTTTGTCACTTATAACATTACAAATTATCATTTTAATTATAAAAGCTCATTTTAACAGCTCTTCAAAATTTTGGTGAGCCCTACCAGAGACAGATATGTTTAAATGTCTTTTATATGAGGTTATTTCTATTCAGCCTACTTGAAAGTTTCTTGTTGAATAAAAAATTATTTTCCTATGCATCTACAAGAATTTATGTTGTGGTGATAAGGCTACCTGAATGGGGTATTTAGTAACTGGTTCTACAACTTGAGAAAATTATATTCACAACTGACTTGCTAAATTGACATCATTCTACTTTATTTTTGGTCTTTTATTTTGTTGTATCCCTTTATAGAAAAAAATTCTATGATTTAAAATATATATATTTTTCCGGGGTGCCTGGGTGGCTCAGTCAGTTAAGCATCTGCCTTGGGCTCAAGTCATGATCCCAGGGTTCTGGGATGGAGCCCTGTGCCAGGCTCCCTATTCAGAGGAGAGCCTGACTCTCCTTTTCCCCTGGCCTTCCCCCTGTTTGTGCTCTCTTTCTACCTCTCTCTTTGTCAGATAAATAAATAGAGTCTTTAAAAAAATTAACTTATGGTGGGGTTATGGACACTGGGGAAGGTATGTGCTATGGTGAGTGCTGTGAAGTGTGTAAACCTGGCGATTCACAGACCTGTACCCCGGGGCTAATAATACATTATATGTTAATAACAAAAAATAAATAATAAATAAATAATTAAATTAAATTCAAAATGATAAATAAATAAATAAATAAATAAATGAAACAGACCCTGTTTTCCTTACTTTGTATGTTATCATATGTTACAGTTTCCTTTTATTTCCTTTTTATTTCCTCTATTATCTCATTTGAAAAGAATGATAATTTGTCTGTTTCTGCCATTAATATTTAAGGGATGGCTGAGTTTTAGTCGTCTAATTGGAAAAAAAGAGTATTTGGCTTCCAAGCCTGGGAATTATCCTCACTAGGCTAGAAGCTCTGTCCTCTGGCCTTGAGACTCTGCCACTGGAGTCATCTTTCCTTTTTCAAGAAGTGTTTGCCGCTGGTTATTTTATCAGTCTGTTTCTAGAGTTTTTTGTTTCATCCTCTTTCTATCCACTTCAGTCCAAGCTGGCTGCGTTTCTGTTGGTAGGAAGTTTTCTGGAAACTTGAGGATCTCCTGTGTACATGATGGGGATTTACTCCATCGCACAACAGAGGTCTGCATAGGTCATCGCTAGAAAACTCATTTTTATTTTTGGCTTCTGCTGAGGTAGCTGAGGGGCTCCATGAGTCACACATCTAATCTCTTTAAAGAGCACCCCTGTATGACTGCACACTGTGATGTCTGGTTTCTCTCACGGCACCAGCAAAAAGTTGTCTCGCCCATTGAGAAAGGCACACCCTTGCCTTTCTCACCAGAGTATGATTTCCTAACAGTGAATCTAATTTTATTGTATTCTGCAGTACTGATAGACTGAGAATTTCCCAAATCATCAAGTTTTCTTTCCTCTTCAGCTAACCATCTTCCCTAAGTTTATCTCTGTCCTCACACATTTTAGTTATAAAAAGCCAGAAGAAACATGTCTTTACCACTACTTGGAAATCTCAGTTAAATCTCCAGGTTCATCCCCTGCGTTCCACAAAATGGCAGACACAGTCCAGCAAAGCTTTCTGTGAGTATTTAACAGGATCGCTCTTCCCTGCAGTTTTCAATAACATGGTCCTCATTTTCAGAGCTCTCCCCAGTAGCACCTACCATATTCATAGTTCTACTTATGAGATAGAACTATCTATCTCATAAGATCGTTCTTATCAACTATCAGGTAAACCTGGAACTCAGTCAGCCACCTGTACACTTTATCAAACGGAGCTTAAAATCCTTGTCTTCTCGTGGTGAAACTAGGGGTGCTCTGAGATATGGGGCATGATGATTTCTGTATTCTCTAAGACAGTATGTGTTTTCTCTACCATACTCCTTACTTCTTCCCCTTACTTCTGAATCCTCACTAGAAGAACCATTAACATCCACGTTTCTCCCCACAGTTGGTTCAAAGCAACATACACTTGCTCTGTTACGCTTCTCAAAATTCTTCCATTCTCTACCATTGCCCAACACCAAATACGCTTCCACGTTTGTAGATATGTGTAATAGCAAGACCCCAGTCTCAGTATCAAAGTTACCACTGTAACAAATTACCACAAACTTAGTGACTTAAAACAACACAAATTATTATTATACTGTTCTGTAGCTCAGAAGTTTCATGGGCTAAAATCAAAGTGTAAGGCTGCTTTTTTCTTTTGGATGCTCTAGGGGAGAATTTACTTCCTTGCATTTTCCAGTTTCTAGAGATTGTCTGCATTCTTTGCCTCATGACTCCTTCTTCCATCTTCAAAGCAATCAGCTAGTATTTCCAAATTTCTCTCACCCCCAACTTCTGATTCTCTTATACAGTTTCTTGTGATTAAACCAGAACTGCCAGGATAATAGCCCCATCTCAATACTCTTAACTTAATCACCTCTGCAAAGTCACTTTTGTCACCTAACATATTCACAGGTTCTGTGGGGACATTATTTGCCTACCACAAGATGGGAGCTTGGATTATTTATTTGAGTCTTTTCCTCTTTTCTAATGTATTTATTTAGTACTGTAAATGTTTGCTTTAGTTGTGTCCTACAAATTTTGATATGTTGTATTTTTGTTTTCACTCACTTTAGTGTATTTTTAAATTTCCTCTATTTGAGATTTCCTTTTTGAATGAGGATTATTTGGAAATATGATGTTTACTTAGCAAGTATTTGAAGACTTTCCTATTACCTTTCTCTTATCAATTTTTAGTTTGCTTGCTTTGTGATCAGAGACTATATAATGCATGATTTCAATACTTCTAAATGTGTTGAGATTGGTTTTCTGGTCCAAGATATGATCTGTCTTGGTATACATTTTTGGGGCACTTGTAAAAAATTCTGCTATTTTGAGTAAATTGTTCTATAAATATCCATTATAACCTGTTGGTCAATGGAGTTAAGTTCTATACCTTGCTGATATTCTGCTTAGTTGTTACATAACATTTTTGAGAGAGGGTTTTGGAAGTTGCCAACTTACAATTGTGGATTTGTCTATTTTTCCTTTCAGTTCCAGCAGTTTCTGCTTTACATATTTTGCTACACCTACTTTGTAGCTCTGTTGTTTGGTGCATATATATTTAGTGTTACTTACCGGTGGACTGACGCTTTTGTTACATTTACCTCTTTCCTGGTAATTTTCTTTGCTTGTAAGTCTAATTTATCTGATTTAAGATAGCTGCTCTTATATTCTTTTGATTAATGCATGCAAATTATTATTTTTATCCTTCTATTTTCAACTTGATTATACATATATATTTAAATTTCTTGTATTTGAGTTTCTTAGAGACAGAAAATAGTTGGGTTATGATTTTTAATACATTCTGTGAATCTCTGATGTTTAATTGGTATATTTAGACCATTATATTTAAAATAATTATTTATGTTAGGGCTTAAAATTGATATTTGAATTTTTGTTGTTGGGATGCCTGGGTGGCTCAGTTGGCTAAGCAGCTGCCTTCAGCTCAGGTCATGATCCCAGCGTTCTGGGATCGAGTTCCGCATGAGGCTCCTTGTTCAGCAGGGAGCCTAATTCTCCCTCTGCCTCTGCCTGCCGCTCTGTCTGCCTGTGCTCACTCTCTCTGACAAATAAATAAATAAAATCTTTTTTTTTTAAATGAATTTTTGTTTTCTCTCTGTTCTTGGCTTATCTACTCTTTTTCCTGACTTTCTATGGATTGCTTCACAATTTTTTACATTTCAATTTTGATTATCTATAGTTCTTTATTGTACATTTTGTAAAGCTTTTTAGTACTTGCTCTAGGTAGTACATGATATATACATAACTCTTCAAAGTTTACCAGTGGTAGTTATTTTACCAGTTCAAATGAAGTGTAGAATCCTTATATTAGTCAGTTACCCAGAGAAGTAGAATCAATGGGATATATAGATATAGATATATAAGAAAAGATTTATTATAGGAATTGGTTCATGCAGTTATGGAGTTCAGTAAGATCTATCACCTGCGAGCTGAAGAACCAGGAAAGCTGGTGGATAATTCAGTCTGGGTCTGAAGGCTGAGAGAGAGAGAGCCACTGATACAAGTCTCAGAATCCAAAGGCCCAAGAGCAGGGAGTTCAGATGGCCTAGAGAAAGCTTAAAGAATAAAGAGAAATTTCCCTTCCTTTGCCTTTCTTCTATTTGAGTCCTTGAAAGATTAGATAATGCCTGCTCCCATGGGTGAGGGTGGGTCTCTTTACTTAGTCTACAGACTTAAATGCTAATGTCTTTGAGAAATAACCTCATAGACACACCCAGAAGTAATGTTTTACCAGCTATCTTGGCATACCCTAGCCCATCAAACTGACACTTTACATAGAAGTAACCATCACAATTCTTATTTCCCTTTATGTGCTTTTACCCTTCCTTTGTAGCATGATTGTTTTAAATATTTCCTCAATGTTACATTCAGAACCAATTAGAAACAGTTACATTGTTAGCTTCAATTATCAAATAAAATTTACAAAACTCAAAAGGAGAATTAATGTCTAAGATATTTACTCATATTTTTGTTCACTGTGCTATTTCTAACTTCTTGATATTCCAAGATTCCTCTTTGTGCTCTTTTATGTTTTAAAGAACTCCATGTAGTCTTTCTCTTTCCCTTTCTGAGGTTTATAAAATAATCTTTTTTCCACTCTTACTGAGATAAAACTGACAAATATAGTATACTTAAATACATAAAAAATATGTAGTATAATAATATACTAAGGTATATTTAAAATGTACATGATGATGTGATATAAATATACTTTGTGAAATTATTTCCTAGCCTTTTTTTTTTAAAGATTTTATTTATTTATTTGACAGACAGAGATCAGAAGTAGGCAGAGAGGCAGGCAGAGGGAGAGGAAGGGAAGCAAGCTCCCTGCTGAGCAGAGAGCCTGAGGCGGGTCCTGATCCCAGAACCCTGGGATCATGAACTGAGCGGAAGGCAGTGGCCCAACTCACTGAGCCACCCAGGCGCCCCTCCTAGCCTTTCTTATACAGTAGTTCTACTGAAAACAAATTCTTTTAATTTTTCTTCATCTGAGAATGGCTGATAACCTCTTCACTCCTAAAGGATATTTTCAGCAGATGTAGGATTCTGGGTTGATAGTTCTTTTCTATCACCACCAAAAAAACATTGTACCACTTCCGTCTGGATCTACATGATTTCTGATGAGAAATCTGTTGTCATTCAAATTGTTTTTCCCCTAAAGGTAAGGTGTTTCTTTCTTCTTAATTTTAAAACTTTTTTGTCTTCAGTTTTCAGAAATTTGACTATTATGAGTCTTTTTTTTTTTTTAGATTTCATTTATTTATTTGTCAGAGAGAGAGCGCGAGAGAGCAGGCACAGGCAGACAGAGTGGCAGGCAGAGGCAGAGGGAGAAGCAGGCTCCCTGCCGAGCAAGGAGCCCAATATGGGACTCGATCCCAGGACGCTGGGATCATGACCTGAGCCGAAGGCAGCCACTTAACCAACTGAGTCACCCAGGTGTCCCTACTATTATGAGTCTTGATGTGGATTTTAGGGGATTGATCTATTAGGGATTTATTTAATTTCTTGAATCTGTAATCTCTGAGTACTCTTTCTTTTCTTCTGGGACTCTGTTGACATAAGTGTTAGGTATTTTGTTACAGTCTTACAGTTATCTAAGACTTTATTTTTTTGTCTCTTTTACTTTTTTTCAGATTTGGGTAATTTCTATTGTTCAATATTAAATTCACTGATTCTTTCCTCTGTTTCTTATTTTATGCTATCGAGCCTGTCCACTGAGTTTTTATTTTGGTTATTATAGTCTTAAATTCTAAAATTTCCATTTGGCTCTTCTTTATATTTTCTAATTATTTGTTGAGACTTCATATTTTTTGCTGAAACTTCCTATTTTTTTTCACGTTTCAAGAAGTTTTCAAACATGTTTACAATTGCTTGCTGAAGCATCGTTATGATGAGTGTTTTAATATCCTTGTTAGATCATTCTAATGGTTCTGTAATCTCTGTGTTTTCTGCTATTGATCTTTTAAATTTAGTTTGAGATCTGCCTGATTCTTGGTAAGATGAGTGATTTTTTATAAACATGGATATTTGAGTATTATAAGAGTGTGAATTTTACTTAAATCTGGAGTAGTTCGCTTCCATTGACAACTAGTTTGACAAGGTAGAAAAATACAACATCTCTTCACTGCCAGGATGGGATATTATAAGTTCTTGTTCCTCACGTGGCCTCTGTTAACACCCAAACAGCCCAGTCTTCCATATGCGCCCTCCATCCCCACAAAGAAAGATGAGGAAATCCGCCCAATAAAACCCCTTGCATTTCCTCCAAAGGGAAAGCAGCCTTGCCTGAAACAATCCTTTTCTTTTACTAGTAACTTTCTTGTCCCCACCCTCCTTCTATAAAAACCTTCCATTTTGTACACCTCCTCGGAGACCCCTTTACTTATTAGATGGTATGCTGCTGACTCATGGATCATTTAATAGATCATTAAATTAGATCTTTAAAATTTACTCAATTGATTTTTTATTATTTAACAGGCTTTTTTGTTTGTGCTCCTTAGCATTTCCAGGTTGTTGCCTTCTTCAGGTTCCAAGTCTGGGATAGATAAAAAGCAGAGATACTCCAGCAGAATAAGGAAATGAAGACATTAATCATAATCAGGGATTCAATGCAGAAGAGAGGTGAAGGAAATCCCCACTATAATGGGGAAGGGAGATCCCGGGGTTGCAGGTGTGCAGTGGGCCTAAAGAACAACCAGTCCAGATTTGAGCAAGCATTCAGAGGACTCCAAGAAGGATTTCCAAGAAGCTAAAACTAACAGAATATTTGATGATTTAAAATTACTGAAAGATTTACATTTAGGTGGAGAATCTTAATAAACTCAACAAATATATCAAAGAAAGACAATTATTAACTCTACAGAAAAAAGAAACCGAAAACTGTACCATAAAAAAGACACCTAAATAATTGTAGTTTCCTACATGGTATGATATGGTAAGATGTATATTTGTCTCTGGTTCCTGGCACAGAGCACATTTGGAGTTTCCTTAGTGATAGGACTGTCTTCTGTTATGCATAACAATCCCCTTTTAAACTTAACCTGAGTTTATGCCAGTGAGGTGACCATTCGTGGGCCCCCAGATAGCTTCAGGATGTGGGCCAGTAGCCAGAAGATCCAACCTTATGACCAGAAGGCTGGAATTTTTAGTTCCATCTCCCAACCTCTAAGGAGAGGATGAGGTTAGAGGTTGAGTTCAATCACCAATGGTCAATGATTTAATAATTTCTACCTAGGTAATGAAACTTCCATAAAAACTCACAAACAGCAGGGTTCAGAGAGCTACTGGGTTGATGAACACATTGAGGTGCTGGGGGGAAGCGGAAGAGAGGGCACGCAAGTTCTTTGCCTTCCCACTCCCTACCCACTTGCCCTTTGTGTCTCTGCCATTCAGCTGTGTTGTGTTATAGCCTAAATAATCAACAAACAAGGCTAAGTAAAGCACTCTCCTGAGTTCAGTGATTATTCTAGCCAATTATCAAAACTGAAAAAGGGATTGTGGGAACCCCTGGATTTATAGATGAGCAGGACAGAAGCAGAGATAACATGGGGACCTGATACTTGTGACAAATGCCTGAACTGAGGATAGTATTACAGTAACGAGCCCTTAAACCTGTGGAGTTACCCCTAACTCCAAGAGTTGGTGTTACATTTGGCTGGTGTCAGGGAGGAGAAAACACCACAGACACGGCTTAGCTTTGAAGAGCGTCTATATAATTGTAATAATATAAATTAAATATTCATCTTAACCAAAATTACAATATAATTACAATATAAATTGAAATGGAAAGTGTGTGTGAGTGTGGGTGTGAATGTATATTGGGCTGGAAGGGCAGTAAAAGAGCACTAAATCCTCATCTCTCATAGTGGAAAGTGACTAGATAATGCCTAAAGCTGAAACAAATCAATATATAGCCATATTATTAATACTATTTAGAAATATGAAGGTCAATGCAAAAACAAGATCCTGTGGGATATAGAGATGGTGTCAAATAGAGGAGGGGTAGCAGAACCTACTTTATTTTAGGAAAAGTCTTCTATGTACATGTGCAACTTTGGTAACACAACAATAAATTTATTTGCAAAAACTTAACCACAGAAGAGCACTCTGGAGATAGCCAGGAGGTAGAGGACTAGTTAAAAGTCTACAATCAGAATTTCAGGAAGAGAGATAAACAGTACCAAATGAATGCAGTTTTAGTGGGAACATTGGAAAGAGGTCAAATACAACATGGTCACCAATCAGTTAGGGAAGGAATAAAACTAAGAGAAGAACATGTAATAATAGCAACATTTTTGTCTTTTATAATTATATACAAAGGAAATGTAGAAGAAAGACCAATTAAAAAGGAAGATACTGAGATTAGTTTTGGACATAATGGAGATGAGAAGCTGAGTTCTAAAGCCCAGGAGAGAGATTACAGCCATGGATCTATATTTGGCAAGGAGTAGGTATCAGTGGTAAGTGACTGAAGCCAGGGTTGACAAAAAAGATTGGTCAGGGTAAAAAGTCAACAGCTCAACCCTGGAAAATGCCAGCATTCAAGAAGAAGGGAGAAGAGGCACTGCAAAGGAGAATGAACAGAGACAAAGGGAGATGCACCGAAGTACAGCTATGTCTTCCAGGCCAGGAGAAAGCAGGGTATCAACGTGAAAGGAATCAACATCATTGTGAGTTGTGAGGAAGTGAGTAGAACAAACATAAAGGTCCACTATATTTGGCAGAAGTGGTTTAAAAACAATGGGAAGTTAAGTGCAGAACATTCTGTTAAAGAGAATGACTGTGAAGGAAAGGCAGGAGATAGGGCAGAATCTACATAGGAAAAGAATCAAAGGAGCCCTCCTTTGTTTGTATGTTCAAGTAACAATATTTTTTTCTGATTATAAAAGTAAAATAGGTTTTATAAAGAAATTTTGGAAATAAGTGAAGAAATCATAATTTAGTATATTTATATATTTAGTAGTGACTAAATGGAAAGGTCACTAATGTCACACGTGGTATCAGCCACATACATCTCAAAAGATAATGTTCCAAGCCAGAAGACTCTCCTCATTCAGAACCAAAGAAGAATATCGCAGATGATAAGCTTTTAGTGCCACTGCTTCTTCATTTCACCACACCTAATACATAGAACTCTTCCTTTATTAAAAAGCCTGTGTTCAATTTGAGACTGACTCAGGCAGATGGCAAGAGTAGTCATTTGTTCATCTGTCCTCCCATTTTTCTCAAATAAAATATCATTGTTTTGGAGAATTCAGCCCTGCCCATTCTTAGTCATGTCACTTGGCTAGGATTGACCCCCACCCTAGTCCCAGAAGTGAAAGCTAAGTCAATCAGCATATTTTTAAAAAGATTTTATTTATTTTAAAGATACAGAGCAAGTATGGTGAAGAGCAGATAGAGAGGGACAAGCAGATCCACACTGAACACAGACCCTGATGCAGGGCTTGATCTTACAACCCTGAGATCATGACCTGAGCTGAAACCAAGACTTGGGTGCTTAACTGACGGAGCCACCCAGACATGCCAGCCTATTATTTTTTTAAGCCAACGAATTAATTCAGAATTTTTAAAGTAGCTACCAAAACAGGTTCTCCCTTGTCCTCTGGCTGTGTTGTACAAAGATGGGAAAGTTATACCATCATGGATATGCCGGTATAATTCGGGAACAACTCTGAGGTCTGAGAATAAAGCTAACTGCCATAGAAGACAAAACAGAAAAACAGAAGGAAACAAAGTCTCTAGAGAGATAATGTGGGCGATTGTATTGGCAGCCAGAGGCAGATTCAGAAATAGAACCCTGGACTTAGCAATCAGCAGAGAATTAGTTATCAGTAGCATTTTCAGCAGAATAGTAGAGTAGAAATCAGATCAATAAGGCTCAGTAAACAGAAACAACTACTGGAAACTATGGGTTCAAGATGTTTCATGAAAGAATGGTGGTGTTGTATATTCCAAGGCAGGTCTTTCTGAAGTAGAGATTCTTTTTAGGGAGAGATAGACATTGAGAAGCTGGTAGGCTGAAAGGAGAAATCCCGTGGAGATGAACAGATCAAAGATACAAGAGACAATGAGGTTGAGATGAATGCCCAAGACCTCAGCAGAAAAGGGAAGGATGGAGTTTAGTCCCAGGTGAGAGTTTAGCCTTGGAGAAAATAACACTTTTTCCCAAGAGAGGAGAGAAGGACTCTGTAGGTAAATTTGGAGGTGGAAAATAAGTTGAGGGAGCCCTGGCATTTTCCTCCAAATCTCTCCTAATACTGACTCATAGTGGATTCTAAAAATACCATATTGAATTTCTGAGTTAAGAGTTTCTAGGGGCGCCTGGGTGGCTCAGTGGGTTGAGCCGCTGCCTTTGGCTCGGGTCATGGTCTCAGGGTCCTGGGATCGAGCCCCGCATCGGGCTCTCTGCTCAGCAGGGAGCCTGCTTCCCTTCCTCTCTCTCTGCCTGCCTCTCTGCCTACTTGTGATTTCTCTCTGTCAAATAAATAAATAAAATCTTAAAAAAAAAAAAAAGAGTTTCTAAAATAATGGCCTGTTAAGTTGATTACTATTCTTCTGAAAGCTGGCATTGACCTCAGAAATCTTGTATTGGAATAGAACAAATGTACTTATCTATTTTTGGTAAATCATTATATAATTATTTTGATGTCTTCTCTTATACTATATAAACACTAATATTTTATTGTCATTTACATGGCACACAGACTATCAAAATATGTAAACTGAATTATTACAAGTGTATCTCCTTCAATGGTACCTAGCAGTTCCCCATAATTTACAAAAAAGGATTTTTAAAATTCATACATTTTGCATCTCAGTGGTTTGCCAAAATAAATTACCAAGTATGCCACTTTGTAGAAAAAGAAAAAAGAAAAAAAAAGGTCATATATACTGCTCACATTACACCTGAAACAAATTCAAGGCTGTCACAATAATTACATTTCTTTCATCAAAGTATCTTAATAAGACTAGAAATAAGGCTTTTTTTAAGAAGTAATTTTTTATATCTGTAGCTGGGTGAACACATAATGGTGAAACTTAAAACTTTGTAGCAACCATTTTTTTTTAAAGATTTTATTTATTTATTCGACAGAGAGAGATCACAAGTAGGCAGAGAGGCAGGCAGAGAGAGAGGGAGGAGGAAGCAGGCTCTCTGCTGAGCACAGAGCCCGATGTGGGACTCGATCCCAGGACCCTGAGATCATGACCTGAGCTGAAGGCAGCGGCTTAACCCACTGAGCCACCCGGGCGCCCCTATAGCAACCATTTTTGACCTCAAGCAAAGTTACTAAGCTCTGTCCGTAAAGGGGCGGGCCTTCAATATTTTAGTCTTGAGAGGCATATACAGTTTCTGTGGCATAGAGTATCTGTGGCAACCACTTAATTCTGCTATTTGAAATAGCCATATACAATTCCATATAAGGGGGTGTGGCTGTATTTCAATAAATATTTATATGACAAGCAGTGGGCTGGACCCAGACCAATCCTTCCTCTAAAAAAGAACATTTTCTACAATCACTTGGTTTTTTCTTTACACTGATGCAACCTTAAGTTTAATCAAAATTAGCTTAGATGTACAAATTGAAGAGCTAACCTTTGACTTTATTTCATAATTTACTATGCAATAGCTGATTCTTTTGGCACAAGCTCTACAGTAATGGAATCATCTTATAATTGTTTATAAAAGAAACTTTAGGCCATATTTCTTTATTGTAATGCTGGGAATTGTAGCTCTGACAACAAGCTTGTGTTTCCTTACTTTGATAAAGACAGGATGTTGGATTCCCTACTCTAAATATAGCTTATTAGGTTGGATTTTTAAAGGTTTAAGGGGGGGTGTGCATTTTTTAAAGTGTATTTTTCAATATTTGGTTATAAGTATACTTTGCTTATGTACTTATTTTGGTACCACAATGAAATTGCATAGTTAATAATTTCAAAATTAAAATGACCAAGTCCCCATAGAAATCTAATCAATTGTAGCAATTCATCAAACTGATGCAATTGCTAGAACTCCTTTTCATTTTAAGTTTCAATCTTGGATATATTAAAAAGAAAATCAGGGGCATCTAGGTGGGTCAGTTGTTAAGCATCTGCCTTCAGGTCACAATCCCAGGGTCCTGGGATTGAGCCCCACAAGAGGCTCCGTGGGAAGCCTGTTTCTCCCTCTCCAGCTCCCCCTGCGTGTGTTCACTTTCTCACTGTGTGTCTCTCTCTGTCAAATAAATAAATAAAATCTTTTTTAAAAAAGAAAAAAAAATCACAGGGCCAAAATGGAGCCACTTAGACCAAGACACTAAACAGGGGCTTAACGCCTAACCTAACGGCAGTTTCAACTGACTTTAAAATGTAATTTTAACAGGCAGCCAACACCAGTGAGGTCATTGGTCTCCCAAATCTTCTCTGTCCAGGAAGGAAGATGAAGTCCTCTGCAGTAATCCGCGTGAACAGACCCTCCGCTCTTTCCCCCTAAAGCAAACTGAGGTTGCCTGAAACCATCCTTTCTTTTACTAATTCACTTCTTGCCCCACCCTCCTTCCTCGGTAAAAAGCCTTCCCTTTTGTACACCTCCTCAGAGTTCCCTCTACTTGCTAGATGGGATGCTGCACCGGGAATGAATTGCTTAATAAAGCCAATTAGATCTTCAAATTTACACAGTTCAATTGTTCTGTAACAGGTACACCCTAAGGACCTATTTAGAAACTTTCCCTGCTCCCCTTCCCCAGGGGATTTACTTGAAGACAAGTGGGGGAAACCAGCTTCAGGTAACAAAGACCAGACACAAGGGTGGGTCAGGCCAGGTGGAGACAGAGACATCTGATCAGTGGGGGGGGGGGGGGTGCATACTGTCTCCCTGGTTACCAAGGAGTATGGGCCTCGCCCTTTGGGAGCGTTTTGGGTGTCAGTCCTAACCAAGGTGTGGTAGGCTAAATCAAATGTCTACTAGGGTACATTGTAACTCAATTGGTCACCTAGCATCACTGTGGAGTTTCCTGTGTGTGTTACAATCTCATTGGCCACCTGTGAGTGGCCAGGCCCGGCCGCATGGCCTTTGCCCTTAAAAGCTAGTCTGCGAAACAGGAGGGTCGCCCTCTCTGGTAAGAGGTGCGGCCCTGAACGTTTGGTTAGATTCTTTTATATATACTTTTTTTTTTTAAGATTTTATTTATTTATTTGACAGAGAGAGATCACAAGTAGGCAGAGAGGCAGGCAGAGAGAGAGAGGAGGAAGCAGGCTCCCCGCTGAGCAGAGAGCCCGATGCGGGGCTCGATCCCAGGACACCGAGATCATGACCCGAGCTGAAGGCAGTGGCTTAACCCACTGAGCCACCCGGGCGCCCCCCGTTTGGTTAGATTCTTGGTGCTTCGCGCGAAATAAAGCTTTGCTTGACCTTGGCTTTGTATCAGTCTCGCTCCTTTAATCACGGGTCCATTATTGGGGCATAACAACACGGACTGGAAAAGTACTACATTGTACGTAGCAACAGACATGAAGTCAGGAGTGAGGATGAAAGCTGTAAGTATTCAAGTAGACTCCTTAAGAGGACTACAAAGTTACTTTGGGGAAGAAAACATTTTCATTTGAAGAAATACATTTTTTTAAGATTTTATTTATTTATTTATTTGTCAGAGAGAGAGAGAGTGCATAAAAGCAAGGGGAGTAGCAGGCAGAGGGAGAACCAGGCTCCCTGCTGAGCAAGGAGCCCAGTGTGGGACTTGACCCCAGGACCCAGGACTGAGGGACCTAGGATTATGATCTGAGCCCAGGGCAGACACTTAACCAACTGAGCCACCCAGGCATCCCTGAAGAAATATTTTAAGAAGCCATTACTTCTGTAATTCTTTCAGTCTGAAAGAGAAAGACCATTCCAAAGGATGATTAAATTTCTCTGTTTAATAGGGAAAGGGAATTTTGGCATTCTGTCCCAGTGAGGCTTTGGGAAAAGGGGACTAAAAAGAGGCCTGAGGAAAAAGTAGGTGGACAGACCAGAGATAAACAGTTCTTAGGTCACCTGAGGCCTATGCCTGAAAATGACAAAGTGAGGAATTTGCTGTGCTGTGGCTCCTGGAGGAATATTAAGAAAAGAAAATATGTGGGATGCCTGGGTGGCTCAGTCAGTTAAGCTTCTGCCTTTGGCTCAGGTCATGATCCCGGGGTCCTGGGTCCTGGGTCCTTGTTCACATGTGCTCTCTGTCTCTGTTTCTCTGACAAATAAATAAAATCTTTTAAAAATAAAAGGAAAAAAATACAAGACAGAACACTGAATTGTATCTTGCTTCTACATTGTTTTGTAATCTCACTGTGACGTTCCCAAACACAATATAACTCAATTAAACCCACTGACCTTTGGACAGTAAATTAATTGACCTATATTTCAGAAGATCTGTTTTGTTTTGGGGAAGTTCCCTGTCTCCTGTGGCCCAATTAGCCTCTGTACTGCCTAATTCCGTTTATTGATGGAAAAAGCGTGTGTCTTTTCATCCATTCAAGCTGATGAGCTCTAGGACTGGGAGACTTCTGTCATTATCTGCCTCCAGCCCTCCTAGAGCACCTACCTCTTCTACCTTACCCTCCCCCTCCTCCTGTTTCTGCACCACCTGGTTGCAGCCTGCCTAACTGGTTTCTATGCCTTCCTTGTCCTCATCCTCAGAGCCTCCTGCACCACTGGCTCCTTCTCCTCCATTTGCTCCCTGTCCTAGAGCAAAGAGCACCCCCTGGACTCCCACTGCCTACCTCAGATTTCCCCACCAGTGTCCCAAATCACAACTGACCACGGGAAACAAATTGAGTGACTTTTAAAGGGACCAAGGTGGAACATATTTGGTATTTAAACGAATTTAAGTCTGTTGATTTAATTGGAATAGATGTGTGTTTAGAGTTATCAGCGTTAAATACGAAACTTTTATTCAAGGTTGACTAGCAGTCAAAGAAGCTCTTGTTACCTCTGGTGCAATGTGTCAGCAAAAAGATGACTTATTGATGGCTAATTTTGTCTGTCTCTAAGTTTTCATGGGTAATTGTTAAGATAGCTTTCAAAGTCTATGGTAACCTAGCACTTGAAAGTTTTGCTCGGATGATAAATTGGATTGAATTCATTGAACCTCGAAGTCTATTCCAAGTAAGAGAAACTACTAAAGCCTTGATTAGGAACATGGGTTTGCACTTTTGACTTCTTATTACAGAGAAGCTAAGGATACTTGGGTCTGAGGGTAAACATACCTTGTACTTTATTTTAAAAATGTACTATGGAAAAACATGTTTTTAAGAGTATACAATGTCATAAGTTAGTCATCTAAAGAATTCTGGTGTGAGAGTTCACAATCTGTGATGTGGTCAGTGATGTAGTTTTGAATTTTGGATGAGGTCCTAGCCAAGGGCCAAGAAAGAATTGTTGAGATGACCTTGGTGCAAAAGGATGATTTTTTAAAAATTATTCTTTCTTTTCAGTGTAACAGAATTCATTGTTTATGCACCACACCCAGTGCTCCATGCAATATGTGCCCTCCATAATACCCTCCACCTGACTCCCCCAACCTCCCACCCCCCCGCCCCTTCAAAACCCTCAGATTGTTTTTCAGAGTCCATAGTCTCTCATGGTTCACCTCCCCTTCCAATTTCCCTCAACTCCCTTCTCCTCTCTAACTCCCCTTGTCCTCCATGCTATTTGTTATGCTCCACAAATAAGTGAAACCATATGATAATTGACTCTCTCTGCTTGACTTATTTCACTCAGCAGAATCTCTTCCAGTCCCGTCCAGGTTGCTACAAAAGTTGGGTATTCACATCCTTTCTGATGGAGGCATAATACTCCATAGTATATATGGACCACATCTTTCTTATCCATTGGCCCGTTGAAAGGCATCTTGGTTCCTTCCACAGTTTGGCGACCATGGCCATTGCTGCTGTGAACATTGGAGTACAGATGGCCCTTCTTTTCACCACATCTGTATCTTTGGGGTAAATACCCAGTAGTGCAATTGCCAGGTCATAGGGAAGCTCTATTTTTAATTTCTTAAGGAATCTCCATACTGTTCTCCAAAGTGGCTGCACCAACTTGCACTCCTACCAACAGTGTAAGTGGGTTCCCCTCTTTCCACATCCTCTCCAACACACGTTGTTTCCTGTCTTGCTAATTTTGACCACTCTAACTGGTGTAAGGTGGTATCTCAATGTGGTTTTTATTTGAATTTCCCTGATGGCTAGTGATGATGAACATTTTTTCATGTGTCTGATAGCAAAGGGTGATTTTATTAAAGCATGGGGACAGGACCCCTGGGCAGAAAGAGCTGTACTGGGGTCCTGAGGGGCAACTGATGATATACCAGAGGGCTGGGGGGTTAAGGAAAAAGGGAGGTGTCCAAAAGGACATTCATATGCTAAAGACAACCCTCAGGATACTAGAGGTCTTGCTATTATCAGGCTAAGTATGTTTTTCCTTCTAGCAAAGCATCTACCTTAAGATAGTTGGAAGTTTCCTAGAGGAATGTCACAGGGATTCTATCCTAGAATGTGTGTGTTTGGGGGGGGGTGTATTGTGTGGTGTCAGCTTGTGCTTTGTTCTCACCTACACTTCTGCTCCCTCCTCAATCAGGACTGAGATTGAAATGAATGGATTTTAAAAGGACGCTAATAGAAGATTGAAATTCTACTTTTCTCTCTGTTCAAAAGACAAAGTTTTCTTAGAGTGCTGATCTGCTCTTCATAAGAAGATACAAACAAAAATTCAGTAAAGTGGCAGGATATAAAATCAACACACAGAAATCAGTTGCATTTCTATACACTAACAATGAGACAGAAGAAAGAGAAATTAAGGAATCTATCCCATTTACAATTGCACCCCAAACCATAAGATACGTAGGAATAAATCTCACCAGAGAGGCAAAGGATCTGTACTCAGTAAACTAAAGAATACTCATGAAAGAAATTGAGGAAGACACAAAGAAATGGAAAAGTATTCCATGCTTATGGATTGGAAGAACAGACATTGTGAAAAGGTCTATGCTACCTAGAGCAATCTACATATTCAATGCAATCCATATCAAAATATCATCAACTTCTTTCACAGAAATGGAATAAATAATCCTAAAATTTGTATGGAACCAGAAAACACCCTGATTATCCAGAGGAATGTTGAAAAGGAAAACTAAAACTGGTGGCATTGGTGAGGGAACAGAAGGCTGGCTGAAGACAAGGCAAAAGCTGACACCTTCCAAACTTTTCCCACCCCCACTCCTGGGTGGGGCATATGTGACATTCTTTGGGAATCTCCCAACTGTTCTTAATAGTTTGCTAAAAAAGGCAGAATGACCTTGGCGATGGCAAGGCCTCTGGTATCCTGGTATCTTGTAGGTCCTCTTTAGCATATGAACGTTTTATTGAAACCTCCCTTTTCCTTACTTCCCCCACCTGCCATCCCTCACAAACCCAGGGCAGCACCTCTTTCTGCCCACAAGTCCTGTCTCCGTGCTTTAATAAACCACCGTTTTGCACCAAAGATGTCTCAAGAATTCTTTCTTGGTCATCGGCTCCAGACCTTACCCCACCGAACCTCACCTATATTCTAGAACTTCATCAGCATCACAATTCTGGACTTGAAGCTCTATGACAAAGCTATAATCATCAAGACAGTATCATACTGGCACAAAAACAGACACATAAATCAATGGAACAGAATAGAGAACTCAGAAATGGACCCTCAATTTTGTGGTCAACTCATCTTTGACAAAGCAGGAAAGAATGTCCAATGGAAAAAAAAGTCTCTTCAACAAATGGTGTTGGGAAAATTGGACAGCCACCTGCAGAATAATGAAATGGGACCATCACAAAAATAGACTCAAAATGGATGAAAGACCTCAGTGTGAGATGGAATCCACCAAAATCCTTGAGGACAACACAAGCATTGACCACAGATGCAGCAACTTTTTCCTAGACACAACTCCAAAGGCAAGGGAAACAAAAGTAAAAATGAACTATTGGGACTTCATCAAGATAAGAAGCTTTTGCACAGCAAAGGAAATAACCAAAAAAACAGAAAGGTAATTGACAGAAAGGGAGAAGATATTTGCAAATGTCTTACCAGATAAAGGGCTAGTATCCAAAATCTATAAAGAACTTGTCAAACTCAACACCCAAAGAACAAATAGCCAATTATCATATAATCTCACTGATATGTGGAATTTCAGAAACAATGCAGAGGATCATAGTGGAAGAGATGAAAAAATGAAGCAAGATAAAACCAAAGAGGGAGACAAAACATGAGAGACTCTAGACTCCAGGAAACAAACAGAGGGTTTCTGGGGGGTAGGGGGTGGGAGGGATGGGGTGTCTGGGTAATGGACATCGGGGAGGGTATGTGCTATGGTGAGTGCTGTGTTTTGTTTAAGATTGATGAACCACAGACTGTACCCCTGAAACAAATAATACATTATATATTATTTTTAAAAAGTAGTCAGTAAAATTCAAATGTGATTAAAATTTCTTATCCCAAAAAAAAAAAAAAAAAAAAGAAAGAAAAAGAAAAAGAAAATGCAAACAAAGGGTTTTTTGTTCTCTTTTGTCTGTCCGGAGAACTAAAACTTTTGTTTTTATCAGATCTTTGATTACTTAGTTAAAACTTCTCAATATTAAAGGGGCTAAGTTTTGTTAACAACTATATAACTCTACATATTTGCCTTTGGACTCTCTTCCTGCTACCTTGGCTAAATAAATAATTAAGTCTTAAGTTTTTTAATGATCTGTAATCCTATTGAGGCATATGCATTATAACCTTCTGAGGGGTGTGTGTGTGTGTGTGTGTGTGTGTGTGTTTAAACAAACTCCCAGGGGCTTAAATTGTAAATGAAGTCTCTGACTAATTAGGTCTTTTTATTTGGTATGTGAAGTGCTAAGTATGTTAAGTATGGAAGCACTGCTAAACAAATAATAAACCTTAGGTTATGTTTGGGTAAATGCTTTAACTATTCTAGAGACTATATGCAATTCCTACTGTTTGGGCTTCATTTTTTTGGTTTGTTTTTTCTTTTTCTTTTTCTTTTTTAATTTTTTAATTTCTTTTCAGCGTAACAGTATTCATTGTTTTTGCACCACACCCAGTGCTCCATGCAATCCGTGCCCTCTCTAATACCCACCACCTGGTTTCAATTCCTAAAGTTTTCATAAGTTTTGGTATGAGGCCATCACTTGATATTCTGATTTTCAAAGTGCTGTGTGTCTCAGAAATAACCAGATTGCCAGCTATATTGTAACCTCTCATTAGATCTTTAACCATGTCCTTTTTTGAGCTTTTTGTCATTTACAGTTATTGTTCTTAAACTCTTGCAACATGTTTCATCTTCAAGGATATTTATTAAAAGGGCTTTTTCTTCTTTATTGGGGCGTCTAGGTCATGCAGTTGGTTGAGTAAAATACAAGTCAAAGTGGGACTTGAACTCAAGACCCTGAGAAGAAGACCTGAGCCAAGATCAAGAGTCACTCTCAGCACACTTAGCCACCCAGGCACCCCCCTGTTTCATGAAACTTTTGGATCAGTGTGCGTGCGTGTGTGTGTGTGTGTGTATGTATGTGTGGGTGCTTACCACATTATAATGTGACATGCATGTCTTAACTGTAGCTTATGGTCCAAAAAGTTTGAAAAGCGCTGTCTAAGGTGATTTCACCTACTGTCACAGTTTTAAATACCACCTCTATGCTAATGATGTACAAATACAAATTTATATTTTCAATGGAAATTAATTGCTGAACTCCAGACTCCCTCCGTAGTCACTTATTTAGTATCTCAATTTGGATGTCTTCCAAGTGTTACAAACCAGTGTGATCAAACTTAGAACCCCATGTGTGTGTCTAGCCTGCTTCTCTCACAGTCTTCCCCACCGTGGAATAGAGCAATTGTATCTTCATGGTTCCTCAGCCAAAAATCTTAGTCATCCTTAACTTCTCCCTAATATCATGCATTCAATGTACGTATCATCAAATTCTGTCCTCTCAAATGCTTACATGGGTCATGAATCTTGCTACTTCTCACCTCCATCCTGACCCAGCTGCACACTGATTTCTTACCTAGGCTATTATAATAGTCTCCTTCTTCCCTTGTCTTTCTCTAGTCCATTTTCAAAAGGTCAACCATAGTGACCCTATACAAGTGTAAATCTGAGCATATCCCTTCTCTAACTTAGAACCCCTTATGGTTCCTCAACCTCATAAAGTCCCAAAGTCCTTACAAGAACATATCCCACCATTCCTCTCAGAACCTACAAATATTATTCTCCATGTCTTTGACCCTCAGTTACTGTCACATTGCAATTACCTCAGGGCCTTGACACATGCTATTCAATTTACCTCAAAGGTTCTTAAATCAAATTCCACCATAGCTTGTTCTATCACTGTATTAAGCCCTCTATTTAAATATCACCTCATGTGAAAGGGGCAAGATGGCAGAGAAATAGGAGACCCTGTTTCATCCAGTCCCCTAAAGTGAGCTAAATATTTACCAGAACACTCTGAACACCCATGAAATCAGCCTGAATGTAAGATTATACACTTCTGGATCTCTACGAGGGCAGAAGACATCAGTAGAGAGGTAAACCAGAGTGGGATCACTCAGACTGATATGAGAGGATAAACAGAAGGCAGAGGGAGCCACCAGAAATGACCCATTGGAACATAATACCCCAATGAAAGTGTCCTGTGATTGGAGACCACCATTAACTTGGAGTCAGGTTTTGCTCAAGAAGAGCAAAAGATCTAAAGGGGCAACTGGTGGAATCGGGTGGTCATGGACACAGGCTGAAGCCCATGGTCACAGGACAGTCACCGCTGTCAACCACAGGTGCCACAGAGAGTACAGCAGGGCCCCAGTCTGCAGTCCCTGAGCGCACAGCTTTCCACTGCTTGCACCACCTCTGGGTGGGTGCACCCCTACCTGCCCCTGAGAGAGCCCAGTGCAAACTCCGTTCGAGATCCCTCAGCCTGCAGCCTTCCGTGACCTGTGCAACCACTGGGTCTGAGCATGCCCTGCGTGGGCTTGGATACAGACAAAAGTCCTGAGCAAGGCAGCCACCAGAAACAGGCTCCTTGGACCAATATCACTCATAGTTTTAGTGGCACAGGGGTGCAGAGACAAGTGGGGACCTTGGGAGACCACTGGGACAGTGGCTAGGGGTGTGAACCACTTGTGGGAGGTTGTGCTGTTCAGCAGAGTTTGCAGAGGGGGAGTCTGTGTGTTCTGGACCACCCAGAGGGGAGCAGACAGAGGCTTCTCTCTGAGGTGGAGATCTGGGTGCAGACAGATATTCATTGCTCTGATCCTCTGAAAAGCCACAAAAAGCCACCAAAGAACAAAACCTCCAGAGAACAAAAGCCTGAAAAACCAGTTTCCACAGAGTCAAGCCCCTTGATAACCTGCAAGGCTACTCAACCCAAGCAAGACTGATGGTAGAACAACAGAATAGGTCCCTCTCCCAGAAAGAAAGCCAAGAGAACAAGAGGCCAACTTCCACAGGGTCCCCATAAAACTGTAAAACCCCAACATCAGGGGAAAACAGTATATTAAGCTACCAGTAATGCCTCAAAACCTGTATTTTTCATAGATACAACTTTTCTTTTTTTTAAATTCGTTCCCACAATTCCTGTTCTTTGAATTTTATAACCCACTTAACAATTACAAGTAGAGGTTTAATACGCATATTCCATAATAACTTTTTAACTTGAACTTCTTTCATACATATACCTGTGTTTCTTTTTCTTTTTTAATATATAGATATAAGCTTCAGGGTAATCCTTTTTCCCTATTCAATACTACCCCTACATATAAACCCGTTTTAATCTCCCTGTATCTCTAGAGAGTTGAGTCGTTTAACAAAGATAACAAGATACATTCAGGAAGATCCAAAATAAACTTCCTTGCCCACATCAAGGATTTATAACCACCCTCCCATCTTATTCTTCTGTCAGTGTTTCCGTGTATTTGTTTTTGTTCTGGCATTACATAAATCTTATTCTTGGGGTTCATTTTCCTAGGTTTTTTTTTCTTTGTCATTTACTTTTGTCAGTCTTTTTGTTCATTCATTCTTATTTATGTACCCTATGAATTTTACTTTGGGTATTCATTTTGGCTGGGTTTTTCTCTTTCTCTCTCTCTTTTTTTCTTTCTTCTTTCTTTTAGGTGGTGGCTTCTGATTGCTCTAAAACTTTTTAGGGTGTACCCTGCCTGGATTGTGGTTGATATATTCAGCTACACATAACCTCAACCACATTTCACCAAAATGACTAGAAGGAGGAATATCCAACAAAGGAAAAATTCAGAGACTGTGCCTTCTCTCCCTCAGGGGAGTACCCAAACTTTTGGATATGGACATAAACAGTATGTCAGAAAAGGAATTCAGGGTGACAATTATGTGGGCAATGGCTAGGTTGGAGAAAACCATTAGTGAGACTATAGAATCTCTAAGGGAGGAACTGAGAACCCACCTGGAAGAAGTTAAAAATGCTATCAGTGAGGGACGCCTGGGTGGCTCAGGTGGTTAAGCAGCTGCTTTCGGCTCAGGTCATGATCCCAGTATCCTGGGATGGAGTCCCACATTGGGTTTCCTGCTCAGCAGGGAGCCTGCTTCTCCCTCTGCCTCTGCCTGCCACTCTGTCTGCCTGTGCTCACTCTCTCTGACAAATAAATAAAATATTTTTAAAAATGCTATCAGTGAGATGCAATCTAATCGAAATACTTTAACAGCTACGGTAAGTGAGCCAGAAGATAGAATTAGTGATCTAGAGGACAAACAGATAGAGAAAAAGGATCAGGAGAAGGCTTGTAACAAATAGCTTAGAAGCCATGAAAACAGAAGTAGGGAAATAAATGGCTCCATGAAATGTATCAACATCAGAATTTTGGGGATCCCTGAGGGGGTGGCGAAAGAGAGAAGACTAGAAGATATAAACAAATTCTGGATGAAAACTTCCCTAATCTGGGGAATGGAACAAGTGTTCATGTCCTAGATGCAGAAAGGATACAGCCCAAGATCAATGAGTCTAGAAAGACATCAGACACTTAATTGTGAAATTCATGAATCACAATTTCAGACAAGAGGTCTGAAGGACAGCTAGGAGAAGAGATTCCTTAGGTACAGAAAGAGGACCATCAGAATAACATCAGACCTGTCCATAGAAACCTGGCAAGCCTGAAAGGGCTGGTAAGAGATATTCAGGGCACTAAATGGGAAGAACATGAGGCCAAGAATACTTTATACAGCAAGGCTGACATTCAAAATGGATGGTGAGATAAAGAGCTTCCAAGACTGGCAAGGTTTAAATGGGTATGTGACCACCAAGCTGGCACTACAAGAAATATTAAGGGGGGTTCTTTTTTTCTTTTTTAAAGATCTTATTTATTTATTTAACAGAGATCACAAGTAGGCAAAGAGACAGGCAGAGAGAGAGGAGGAAGCAGGCTCCCTGCTGAGCAAAGAGTCTGATGTGAGGCTCAGTCCCAGGACCCTAGGATCATGACTTGAGCCAAAGACAGAGGCTTTAACCCACTGAGCCACCCGGGGGCCCCTTAAGGGGGGTTCTATAAAAGAAGAAAGAACCCAAGAGTGACATAGAACAGAAATTTAAGGGACAATCCATAGAAACAAGGACTTCACAAGCAACATGATGCCAATAAAAACTTACCTTTCAATAATCATTCTTAATGTGAATGGCCTAAAACCTCCTATAAAATAGCACAGGGTTGCAGACTGGATAGAACAACAGAATCCGTCCATATGCTGTCTACAAGATACCCATTTGAAACCTAAATATAAATCCAGACAAAGTGAAGGGATGGAAAACCACCTTTCATGCCAATGGACCTCAAAAGAAAGCTGGGATAGAAATTCTCATATCAGATAAATTAGATTTTTAAACTAAAGACTATAGTCAGAGATAAAGAAGGACACTACATCATCCTTAAAGGATCTACCCACCATGAATATCTAACAATTGTAAATATTTATGCCCCCAATAAGGGAGCAGCCAACTACATAAGACAACTGTTAATCAAGATAAAGAGTCATATTGATATGAATACATTAACAGTAGGGGATCTTAACATGCCACTCTCAGTAATAGATCATCCAAGCAGAAAATCAATAAAAAGACAAGCATTGGCGCACCCGGGTGGCTCAGTGGGTTAAAGCCTCTGCCTTCGGCTCAGGTCATGATCCCAGGGTCCTGGAATCAAACCCCACATTGGGCTTTCTGCTCAGGAGGGAGCCTGCTTCCTCCTCTCTCTCTGCCTGCCTCTCTGCCTACTTGTGATCTCTGTCAAATAAATAAATAAGATCTTAAAAAAAAAAATAAAAGAAACAAGAGCACTGAATGACACATTGGACCTCATAGATATATACAGAACATTCCACCCTAAAACAACAGAATACTCATTCTTCTCGAATGCACATGGAACTTTCTCCAAAATAGACCACATACTTGGTCACAAATCAGGGCTTAACCAATACCAAAAGACTGAGATTATTCCCTGCATATTCTCAGATGACAATGCTTTGAAACTGGAGCTCAACCACAAGAAAAAGTATGGAAGGAATTCAAACACTTCGAAGCTAAAGAACACCCTGCTTAAGTACGAGGAAGTCAAGAAGCAACATGGGGGTGTTGGGAGGGTGGGAAAAGAATAAATGAAACAAGATGGGATCGGGAGGGAGACAAACCATAAGAGACTCTTAATCTCACACACAAAAAAAAGAATGTTTAGATCAACCAGGAAATCAAAGAAGAACTTAAACAATTCATGGAAACCAATGAGAATGAAAACACACTGGTACAAAACCTATGGGATATGGCAAAGGAGGTCCTAAGGGGAAAATATATAGTCATCCAAGCCTCACTCCAAAAAAATAGAAAAATCCAGAATACACCAGCTCTCTTTACACTTTAGAGAACAGGAGAATCAACAACAAATTAAGCCAACCCCACACACAAGAAGGGAAATAATCAAGATTAGAGCAGAGATCAATGAGATAGAAACTAGAGATAAAGTAGAACACATCTTTGAAACTAGAAGCTGGTTTTTTTGAAAGAATCAATAAGATCAATAAACCACTGGCCAAACTAATCCAAAAGAAAAGCGAGAGGACTCAAATTAATAAAATGATGAATGAAAGGGGAGAGATCACAACTAACATCAAGGAAATAGAAACAATCATCAGAAATTATTATCAACAGTTATATGCCAATAAGTTAAGCAACCTAGACGAAATGGATGAATTCCTGGAAACCTACAAACTTCCAAGACTGAAACAGGAAGAAACTGACAACATGAATAGACCACTATCTAGTAATGAGATTGAAGCAGTGATTAAAAACCTCCCAAAAACCAATAGCCCAGAACCTGATGGATTCCCTGGGGAATTCTACCAAACATTCAAAGAAGAAATAATACCTATTCTCTGAAGCTATTTCAAAAAATAGAAGGAAAACTTCCAGACTCTTTCTATGGAGGCAGCATTACTTTGATCCCAAACCCAGGCAAAGACCCCATCAAAAATGAGAATTTCAGACCAGTATCCATGATGAATATGAATGCCAAGATTCTCAACAAGATCCTAGCTAATAGGATCCAACAGTACATTAAAAAGATTATCCACCATGACCAAGTGGGATTTATCTCTGGGATGTAAGGGTGGTTCAACATTCCCAAATCAATCAATGTGATAGAACAAATCAATAAGAGAAGAGAGAAGAACCACATGGTCCTCTCAACTGATGCAGAAAAAGCATTTGACAAAATACAGCATCTGTTCCTGATTAAAACTCTTCAAAGTATAGGGATCAAGGGAACATTCCTCAACTTCATAAAATCTATGAAAAACCCATGGCGAATATCATTCTCAATGGTGAAAAACTGACAGCCTTCCTTTTGAGATCATGAACACAACAAGGATGCCACTCTTGCCACTCTTGTTCAACATAGTACTAGAAGTCCTAGCAACAGCAATCAGACAACAAAAAGAAATAAAACATATTCAAATTGGCAAAGAAGAAGTCCAACTCTTTCTCTTCCCAGATGACATGATACTTTATATGGAAAACCCAAAAGACTCCACCTCTCATACTACTAGAACTCATACAGCAATTCAGTAATGTGGCAGGATAAAAAATCAATGCACAGAAATCAGTTGCTTTCTTATATACTAACAAAATATAGAAAGGAAATTACAGAGTCAATTCTATTTACTATAGCACCAAGAACCATAAGGTACCTGGGAATAAACTTAAGCAAAGAATTAAAGGATCTATACTTGAGGAACTACAAAACACTCATAAAAGAAATTGAAGAAGACACAAAAAGATGGAAGATGATTCCATGCTCATGGATCAGAAGAATAAACATTGTTAAAATGTCTATACTTCCCAGAGCAATCTATATTTTCAATGCCATCCCGATCAAAATTCTACCAGCATTTTTCAAAGTGCTAGAACAAACAATCCTAAAATTTGTATGGAACCAGAAAAGACCTACAAATGATAAGGAAATGTTGAAAAAGAAAAAACTGGGGGCATCACATTTCCTGATATCAAGCTTTACTACAAAGCTGTGATCACCAAGACAGCATGGTACTGGCACAAAAACAGACACATAGACCAGTGGAACAGAGCAGAGAGTCCAGAAATGGACCCACAACTCTATGGTCAAATAATCTTTGACAAAGAAGGAAAAAATATCCAGTGGAAAAAAGGCAGTCTCTTCAATAAATGGTGCTGGGGAAATTGGACAGCTATGTATAGAAGAATGAAATTCAGTCATTCTCTTACACCATACACAAAGATAAACTCAAAATGGATAAAAGACCTCAACATGAGACAGGAATCTATTAAAATCCAAGAAAAGAACATAGGCAGTAACCTCTTTGATATTGGCCACAGTAACTTCTTTCAAGACATGTCTCCAAAGGCAAAGGAAACAAAAGCAAAAATGAACTTTTCGGACTTTATCAAGATCAAATCCTTCTGCACAGCAAAGGAAACAGTTAACAAAACAAAGAGACAACCCACAGAATGGGAGAAAATATTTGCTAATGACACAACAGACAAAGGGCTGATATCCAAGATCTATAAAGAACTCCTCAAACTCAACAGTCAAAAACAGATAAACATGTCAAAAAATGGGCAGAAGACATGAACTGACATGTCTCCAAAGAAGATATACAAATGGCTAACAGACACATGAAAAAATGTTCATCATCATTAGCCATCAGGGAGATTCAAATCAAAACCACTTTGAGATACCACCTTGCACCAGTTAGAATGGCCCAAATCAACAAGACAGGAAACAACAAGTGTTGGAGAGGATATGGAGAAAGAGGAACCTTCTTATACTGCTGGTGGGAATGCACGATGGTGCAGCCACTTTGGAAACAGTGTGGAGATTCCTTAAGAAATTAAAAATAGGGTGGCTATTAAAAAATAGGATCCCTTAAGAAATTAAAAATAGGGTGGCTCAGTGGGTTAAAGCCTCTGCCTTCTGCTCAGGTCATGATCCCAGGGTCCTGGGATCGAGCCCCACATCGGGCTCTCTGCTCCCTCTCTCTCTGCCTGCCTCTATGCCTACTTGTGATCTCTGCCTGTCAAATAAATAAAATCTTTAAAAAAAATTAAAAATAGAGCTACCCTATGACCCTGCAATTGCACTACTGGTATTTACCCCAAAGATACAGATGTAGTGAAAAGAAGGGCCACATTTGCCCCAATGTTCATAGCAACAACAGCCACAATCGCCACAATGTGGAATGAGCCAAGATGCTCTATTGTATATATTCAATATATACAATGGAATATTATGCCTCCATCAGAAAGGATGAATACCCAACTTTTGTATCAACATGGACAGGATTGGAGGAGAGTATACTGAATGAAATAAGTCAAACAGAGAAAGTCAATTACTTACTTGTGGAGCAGAAGGAAACATGGAGGACATTAGGGGATGGAAAGGAAAAGTGAATTGGGGGAAATCAGAGGGAGATGAAGCATGAAAGACTATGGACTCTGAGAAACAAACCGAGGGTCTTGGAAGGGAGAGGCGTGAGCCTGGTGATGGGTATTAAGGAGGGCACATATTGCATGGAGTGGTGGGTGTGATGTATAAACAATGAATCTTGGAACACTGAAAAAATAAAATTAAATTTTAAAAAAGAGATAATTCTTAATACATTGGCATACAGCATTATAAAAATCCTGTATTAATACAGAGCATTGAAGGAGAGAGTACTGCTCCTGGTGGAGGTAGCAGTGACTCATTATTGTGGAATTATTTCTGAAAAAACAAAATAACCAATCATTAAGGATTTTGAGTGCTTTTGTATTTCAGACAGTGTGGAACAATAGAAATAAAAATATTTGGTTTATTCTCTTTGAAAAAAAACAATACACACACACACACACACACACACACACACACATATCACCTCTTAGGCAGGCCCTCTCTCTACTCACTGTCCCTGTTTTCTTAATTTATTTTTCTTCATAACACATGAAACAGTACATATTAGAAGACTTTGGTTGTTCAGACTTCTATTTACTCATGTAAGGAGAGAATAATATATGTCAGTGAACTATAATTTCTAGGACATCACAGATGCTGTATACATAGTAGGACTCAGACAAGAGATAATGAATATGAGGACAAGAGTGAGAGAAATAAGAATCTCAAAAATATGACATAAATGTCTAAAACTTAAAATAAGAAAAAGGGTTAGAGTTGGAAAACAAAGTCTGAACCTGCAAACAAAATAAATGTAACAAAAATAGTGACAAGATAAGAATTAAACTTGACAGTCGTTAATAAGTAAACTTAATAAGGTGACTTTAAAAATTAAAATATATGTCTTTTAAATAAATTAGAGCCTACAATAGAATGAAGTAGACTTAAAATGTAAAAGGAGGAGATATAAAAGATGATTAAAAATACCTCATTTTCCTTCAATGAAGTAAGATAGTCAAGAGGTGGGGGAAAATCCAACTTATAAATTAACCAAAATGGAAGACTAACAAAGGAATTACATTAAAAAAGAAAAAGAAAGAAAGGTTAGAGAAAAAAATTAAGAAGTAAATCTAGATGAAGGAGGAAGAGGGCGCCAGCTGGAGCTGTTATGTGTGAGGGTCCAAGGAAAGTCCTTTGAGCTTGTCTTCCGTTAAAGCAACAAGCGTGGGGGGCTGCATTATCCCTCTGATGTATCTCCTTTCTCTAACTGATCATTCCTAACCACCCTCAAATGAATGAATGGACCAATTCCATTAAAATTTCAATTACCAGGGGAGGGGGGTTGGCTGAAGGGGCGTGGGGTTATGAACATTGGGGAGGGTATGTGCTTTGGTGAGTGCTGTGAAGTGTGTAAACCTGGCGATTCACAGACCTGTACCCCTGGGGATAAAAATATATGTTTATAAAAAATAAAAAATAAAAAATAAATTTCAATTACCTATGTAATGAGAAAGCTTCAGGTCTCAAGACCCTCTAGCAACTGTCTTGAATCTGTGTTGTCTCTTCTCTTCCACCTCTTCACAGCACCAGCGCTTTTCTCTTAGCCCTTCATTTCCCAGCACATTCCCATAACTGAGGCCTTTTCACATCCCCTCCCTGCCTGGAAGTTTTCTCACTTATCTCAGGAATTTCCGGATGAACTTGTCCCTCAGCTGCCTTCAGGATCCATGTGTCCTACAGCAGTTTACAAGGCTACAGAAATTGAGCTGCCTGGACTCTGAGTCACCAACAACTTTTGCCTCAGGGCATGTTTTCACTGCCTACGCTGCTCTCCTCTCTTGAGCCCTACAATGGCTGGTGATTCCACTGTATCCTGAGCTATAATTTCTGCCTCACCTGGGAACTCAACAGAGATGCTGATGGGACCTAGTGAATTAGAACGCCAATCACATCTGCTAGATTGTAGGTTCTGGAGTCAGACTACCCAGGTCTCCGTGCCAGTTCTGCTCCTTTATGACCTTTTACATGCCCGTTAACCTCTCCATGCCTTACTTTCTTCCTTTGTTAAAGGTAGAGGGCATCCTGGTTGCGGAGACCACTGTATCCCAACTCTCCCCTTTCTCTCCTTCACAGAACCAGCAGTTACGGTTCTCAGATGTATTTCTGTGTGTGCTTCACTGGCTTTCTTGTACTTTCAAAAAACAATCAAAGTCTCAGACAAGGCACTCAAGGCCCTTCATGACCATACAGCCCATTTTTTCTACCATTGCCCTCCATGCTGCTTATACACAAGCAGACTAAGTCCCATGCAGCTCTCTAACTGCCCAGAGGAGTCATGTAATTTCATACTGTCATTTTTCAACTATGTGGCTTATGCTAGAACTCTCTTCCAGCTCCTCGACCTACCTCAGTGAAGTGCTCTCTAACACCCCAATTCTTACCCCATTCCCTCTGTAAATAGGTATTTTTTCTAAACTGTCATTTATCTGACACATAAACCAGTTTTAAAACTGTAGCTCCCGGGACGCCGGGGTGGCTCAGTTGGTTGGACGACTGCCTTCGGCTCAGGTCATGATCCCGGAGTCCCGGGATCGAATCCCACGTCGGGCTCCCAGAGCTAGGGGAAGTCTGCTTCTCTCTCTGACCTTCTCCTCGTTCATGCTCTCTCTCACTGTCTCTCTCTCTCAAGTAAATAAATAAAATCTTTAAAAAATAAATAAATAAATAAATAAAAAATAAAACTGTAGCTCCCTAATTTAAGGGGCCCATGCTGGGGACACTAACATGAAGCACAGTACCTGACACATCAGAAGCACATTCTCACTGTGCTTTTCCTCAGGGAGCAGGAGAAAAATGGAACGTGAGATGCCAGCTTATTCATCTGAATCTCCCACTAGACTATATGCCTTCTCATGGCAGCGACACTGACTACTGCCTTTTTTTTTTAAAGATTTTATTTATTTACTTTTGGGACTTCATCAAAATCAAAAGCTTCTGCACAGCAAAGGAAACAGTCAAGAAAAGAAAGAGGCAACACACGGAATGGGAGAAGATATTTGCAAATGACAGTACAGACAAAAGGTTGATATCCAGGATCTATAAAGAACTCCTCAAACTCAACACACACAAAACAGACAATCATATAAAAAAAATGGGCAGAAGATATGGACAGACACTTCTCCAATGAAGACATACAAATGGCTATCAGACTCATGAAAAAATGTTTATCATCACTAGCCATCAGGGAGATTCAAATTAAAACCACATTGAGATATCACCTTACACCAATTAGAATGGCCAAAATTAGCAAGACAGGAAACAACATGTGTTGGAGGGGATGTGGAGAAAGGGGAACCCTCTTACACTGTTGGTGGGAATGCAAGTTGGTGCAGCCACTTTGGAGAACAGTGTGGAGATTCCTCAAGAAATTAAAAATAGAGCTTCCCTATGACCCTGCAATTGCACTACTGGGTATTTACCCCAAAGATACAGATGTAGTGAAAAGAAGGGCCATCTGTACCCCAATGTTTATAGCAGCAATGGCCACGGTCACCAAACTGTGGAAAGAACCAAGATGCCCTTCAGCAGACGAATGGATAAGGAAGATGTGGTCCATATACACTATGGAGTATTATGCCTCCATCAGAAAGGATGAATACCCAACTTTTGTAGCAACATGGACGGGACTGGAAGAGATTCTGCTGAGTGAAATAAGTCAAGCAGAGAGAGTCAATTATCATATGGTTTCACTTATTTGTGGAGCATAACAAATTGCATGGAGGACATGGGGAGATGGAGAAGAGAAGGGAGTTGGGGGAAATTGGAAGGGGAGGTGAACCATGAGAGACTATGGACTCTGAAAAACAATCTGAGGGTTTTGAAGGGGCTGGGGGTGGGAGGTCGGGGTACCAGGTGGTGGGTATTGGAGAGGGCACGGATTGCATGGAGCACTGGGTGTGGTGCAAAAATAATGAATACTGTTATGCTGAAAATAAAAAATAAAAAAAAGATTTTATTTATTTACTTGGAAGAGTGTGCATGCTAGAGAGCATGAGTGAGGGGAGGGGCAGAGGGAGGAGAAGCAGGAGCAGGCTCCCCACTGAAAGAGAGCCCAGTGTGGGACTCGATTCCAAGACTCCGGGATCATGACCTGAGCCAAAGGCAGATGCTTAACCAACTGAGCCACATTGGCGTCCCTCTAGCACGTTTTATTACTGTATTTCCAATACTACCTTAGGGCCCACCATGTGCTCAGAGCTCAAATACTTACCGGATAAATGAATAAAGAGAAAGATAACAAATCCTACAGAAATGGAACGGCTTCCTCATGAAAAAGACAGATGTAGAAATGAAAGGGGAACAGTATTCATTGTGACATCAAGCACTATCCATAAATCACCTTACCGAACACCTCACAACATACGGAAGTTGGAACTCCTCATCCCTCTTTCAAGAGAGGATAAAACTGAGATTCAAAACAGTTGAAGCAATTCACCAAAGGTCACACAAGCAGGATCAGAAGTCACATTTGAGCAGAGATGAGTCTGATATCAGAACATCCACTAAACGGCTTAGAAACTTTTTCCTTAAGAAGCTTGTTCCATAAATAATAGAAGTCACTTGTTACTTAAATAATGGGATGCCAGGGCGGGGAAATAAAACAGTGATGACAAAAGGACAGGAAGGTCTGGTATTTGGGGGAGGGGAGGGGTAAGGCAGCAAAGAAATGGAATGGGGAAAGTGACATTGTGCTGATGAGAAACACTGAAAAAAAAATGGAGTGTGAATATCAAAATGGGTAGCAAAATAAGGGGAGGGTGCCCTAGAAGGCAAGGACCAAAGACAGAACAAAACAAAAAAACAAAAAAAGAAGAAGAAGAAGAAGAGAGATTGAGAGAGAAAAAAAGAGAGAGAGAAAAGAAAAGAGCATCGGGAGCCTATCAACAAGGGCAGGAAATGCAGAGCATTTTTGGAAACAACCTGAGCATTATCAAAAGCAAACCCACAGGGCCTTTCTGCACCTTCAGCATCTCCGCTGCTAAGCGAGTTACAGTAAAATCCAGAAGTAGGGCAGAAGAGGAGCTGTGCGTAGGAGTTCAAACCGCATCAGCTTCAGGCCGGGGGGATTGCCCCAGGGGACAGCCAGGGACCTGTCCAAGGTTTGAGAATGTCACCAGAAGTAGGCAGAGACACCATCCCCATGGGGCAGACGGAGGGAGCATTCTGTCTGCGGGGGGTGGGGGGGGGCTCCCTAGAAAGGCAAAGGAGCTGGGGAGGGGGAAATGGAGAGCAAAGATGAAGTAGGGGTGCAGCTTTATGATTCTGTGACTGCGAATAGGACTTAGAGCTTTGAAGGGTGGGCAGGACGCCGGTGGGGGAAGAGGAGCGGAGCGGGGATTCTAGGAGGGGAAACATCCTGAGAAAGCCTGCAAGGGGCGAGGAGCCTGTAAGTGAGAGCGAGCCGCGCGACGGATGAGGGCACTGACGCTTGTACCAGGAAGGAAGAGGAGGCAGGATCTCATACGTGTGTTTTATACAGACTGTAAAAATCCCGGGGGGCTCGGTATCAGTAGTAATCTCTAGCTGAGTTCGGAATGAAGTTCTGCATGGAGGGTGGCTTTGAGATCACAGCATCGTTTAAGACCAGATGGAACCCAGAGAACCTCTTCACCGACCCCATAAAATAGGACCCGAGAATTCATGTGACTTGAGCAAGGATGTAGGACAAAAAGAACTACAGCCTATTTTCTGTTGCTCAGTGATAGATCAGTTAAAGGATAATGCAGTTTATTACTGGGACATTTCTGAGAAGTACAAAACCCTCCCTTCTTCCCTGCCTTCCTGCCTCTTTTCCTCCTCCTCCTTCCCATCGCTATTACTGAATACTAACGATGTCCCCAGCACATAGCAAACGAACTTGACAGCTGACCCTTGCTTCCTGGAGCTCCCATTCTACAGTGAGGGGAAGTCTCCTTCCCCAGTGGGGGTCTGGCTCAATAAACTGCACTTCACTCTCTTCCTAGAGAAGAAGGAAATGAATGGTTCATACTCAGTTTTTATTTCTGTTTCCTGAGTATATTCTGAGCCTTCCATAAAAGTAGCTGAGTTTAACAAGAATTAATTAAAATGATGTAAGTAGTTTATAGCTGAGTAAACGTAGGGGCAAAACGTGGGAAAGGTACAGCCTTTGTAATAAAGAGGTACCATTTAAAATAAATATGAGACACTATTCCGTATTGACTGAATTAAAATTTTAAGTGTATCATAGGACACAAAGTAATAAATTGGTTCACTCAGACCGTATATAACAAGAGCCAGATGGTTTGTCATAGCTTAGGATTTACTCATCTCATTTTAACAAATACAATTCAAGAAAAAATAAACAATAAGGAATAAAACCAGAATTATCAGTTTGTACCATCTTCAAAATTTGACAGGGGTGACAAGACAAGCAGCTTCCACAGCTTCCGCAGCACCCCCTACTTCTTGCTCATATCCTGTCTTCACTTGCACTCTCCCTGTATCACCCTCCAGACATAGGCCAAAACTTCCTATTAAAATGTCCAAGAAAATTCAGTCTACTCAGTTTTAAATTTTTTTTTAAATCAACAAATCAGAAGAGACTGTCTTCCTGATAGAAATAATTCTTCCATTAAAAATGAACCGCAGGGGGTCCCCAGATGATTCAGTTGATTAAGTGTCTGCCTTAAATCATGATCATCACAGGTCATGATCCCAGAATCCTGGGAAAGTCCAGGTCCTCGCTCAGCAGGGAGTCTGCTTCTCCCTCTGCCCTTCCCAATTCCCCGCTGGTGTTGTCTCTCAAACAGATGAAAAAAATCTTTAAAAACTGGATCCATTACAAGTTGGTTATTTAAATGACAAACTTACTCTGGCATTCAGTCTGATTTTTAAATTCATTATGAAGTAGCTTGAAACAGAAAAGAGTTGAGAGAACTACCTGTTGAAATGTCATCGGATATAAAAATCGAATTCCCCTTAACTAATTGAAAAGATAAAGAGGTAATAAAGTCTTAGGATCCTTAGGCTCCCTGTCCTGTGATTGGGGGTGTAGCTCCTAGTGAGGGCCTGGATCTGAACTTGGGGAAGTGAGATGGCCTGGGACCTGTGTTTTTCTAAGATTTCTCTGCAGGGAAAAGCTCTGGGAAATACTAATAGGTGTTCCTCAGGGGAAAGCGTTGGAGGTTAAATTAGTCAGAAGAAAACTGAAAAATAAAAAGTGAAAAACTCTATTTCCCACAGGATTTTATGCTCTCTGTATTTCTGGGAGGGAACTCTCCACTGAAGCTATTCACAAACTTATTCAATAAAGGAATCCTGTTCTCTCGAGGCATCTGAAAGGTTAACTCCATACAGAAGGCACTCAGGAATACTGAGATTCTTTTTTTTTTTTCTTTTTTTTTAAAAGATTTTGTTTATTTGAGTGAGACAGAGAGCGTGCACGTGCACAGGCAGGGTGGAGAAACGGAGCGGGAAGCAGACTCCCCACAGAGCAGGGAGCCCAATGCAAGACTCAACCCCAGGACCCTGGGATCATGACCTGAGCCAAAGATGGACGCTTAACCAACCAAGCCACCCAGATGCTCCCTGAGATTCATTTTTAATTGACTTTGTAGGAAAAACAGCCAATAAAGCCTTCACCAAAGGATAATTATTTAGTTCTGTCCTCTGATCCTTAATATTTTACATAACTGTAGTCACACACATATTATTTTATTCTAGGTTTCTTACTTGACCTCATTCCTCATTATTTCCAAGTATTATCACAGTTAACATTATCATCACTTCATACAGATAATTCTATATTTATAATTTTGAAATGCCATAGAGAGCACACCCATTCTCAGTGCAAGATGTGTGCACTATTACCGTTGAGCATCTGGGGTTCCCAACACTTTTCCTGTCCCAAAACACCTCAGGGACAAAATGCTTTCCCATAAGCAATAATGGCTCATTTTGGTGACAGTTACAGAATCTTTTGGGCCAACGGGCGGTGCAGGATGTTGTAACTGGTAGGATATTCTCATATGATTTTCATTGACCTTTCCCTCTACTGTCCTACCTGGTAAGTGCTGTCTTAGACCCTGTAAATCAGACATGGTTCCAATCTTCAAGAAGTTTATAAAAAAATCATCAGTTACACACATAAAGTAAACTATAAGGCTGGGTGTAAGATAAGACCATGTCATATAAAAACCGCACAGTACTGGGATATTGAGGATATTGTACAAAGATGGAAAATTATTTCAGCTTGGGAATTACAGAGTCCCACTGAAGGAAAGCACAGTCTTTGCTTCATCTCTTTCCTTCACCCCACAAATCCAATTCATGACCAAGTCTTACAGTTGCCACCTAAAAAATTAAATAGAGAACGTTTACTGAGGGTTTACTATGTGCCAGGAACATCAGGCTTCTGACTCTTGGTTTCAGCTCAGGTCTCAGTGTCCTGAGCTGGGCCCCACGTAGGGCTCCACACTCAGCGGAGTCTTCCATCTCTCTGCCCCCCCACTTGTGCACTTTCTCTCTCTCTCAAATAAATAAATAAATCTTTAAAAAATTTTGCTTTAAAAGTATTAAGGCTATTTAGTACTTACAATGTCTCTGTAGGCAAAGATCATTAGTCTAATCTTCCAGAGAGAGACGGAGGACAGGGAAGTGACATTGCCAAAGTTCCCATTATCTCTAAGTGTTAAACTGGGAGGGTGGAGCCCGGGTAGACTGACTGTAGAACCTGCATCTCTAGCTCTGTGCCGTTCTGCCCCACCACTCACAGCCCTCTCTCTCTCTCTTCGAATCCACTCCTTTGCTCTCGAGGAAGCCACCCTCATCTTCTGCTTGGACGTCTTTCTAATGGCTTCCTAAATGCTCCTCTTGCTTCCACGTTTTCCCCTCGTGAGTACATTCTCCCTACATCACCCTGGATGATCTAAAATATTAATCAGCTTATGCCCCCCCCCCTTGCTGAAACTTTCAGCATCCCCAACCTCATGTAGAGTAAAACCCGAACTTCTTGCCAAGACTGAGTACACAAAGCCCAGCATGATCCAGCCTTCACCAGCTCTCCCACCTCGTCTCACAGGAGGCTTCAGGTTTCCTTTCCCTTCCAGATCTTTCCATCCTCAAGGACTTTGCACCTGCTCCTCTCCACCTGGAATAATATTCCCCAGATGCTCCCCATGACAGGTTCATTTCATCCTTCCAGGCTTCAGTCTAGTTGCTGTATCTCAGTATTGGCCCATCCAAAACCTGTCCTCTGCTCTTCCCTCCCAGAGTACCACATTTATTCCCTCCATGGCACTTTTCGCTGAAATATTTTTACCTGTTCACTTATTAAGAAATTGTCCTCAGTAAACTATAAGCACCTTAAGGACAGGATACTGGTCTCCCTTATTCATTCCTGCTTTTCCAGTGACTAACACAGATCTTGGTACACAGTCAGTGCCCAATAAATATGTTTTGAATGAATGAATGAATGAGGAACAGAAATTTATAAATATGCCAAATTGAAATCTTATGTGCCCAAGTGATTCATGAGTGCCTCAGGTTATAACATAACATTAAAAAAAAGTGAAAAGGTAGGAAAAAGGCAGTGTCATTGATGCCTTCCAGAATGGTGTTGCACAGTGTCACGGGACACAAAGGTCAAATGGATGTTGGAGATCGAGAACATTGGGACTTGCTCAGTCACTGCGTTATTTTAGAGGCTACAGAAAATCATAATAGGAAGAAGAGGAGGAAGGAGGAGAAGTTCAGGGAGAGGGATGAGGGGCGAACACTGGCCTTGCTCTACATGTTTCTTAGGTGTAAACCCAGGGACTTCTGGTAACAACTACTCAGTTACCTACTGAGCACAATTAACTGTCCAAACTAAGCTTTAAAAAAAAAGCATTTGGTTATATCGCATAGTAATATAAGTCAAGAGATTAGGCAGAGGGTTAGTAGTATTCAACTGGTGAACCTGTTATCAGAGGAGCTAAGAAAGTCTTCTCACATGTCTTTTTTTTTTTTTTAAGATTTTATTTATTTATTTATTTGACAGAGAGAGAGATTCACAATTAGGCAGAGAGGCAGAGAGAGAGAGAGATGGGGGAAGTAGGTTCCCTGCTGAGCAGAGAGCCCTGATGCGGGGCTTGATCCCAGGACCCTGTGACCATGACCTGAGCCGAAGGCAGAGGCTTTAACCCACTGAGCCACCCAGGCGCCCCATGTCTGGTGTCTTTACTGGAAGGCTAGATTCTGCCTTTATGTGGTATTTCCACAGGGTAGTTGAACTTTCTACATGAAAGCTCAGGGCTCCAAGAGACCAAGGAAGGAAGTGCCAGTCTTAAAAGTGAGGTCCAAAGCAGACTTCCAATTTACTGCACAGATCAAAGCAGTCACAGCTCAGTCCAGATTGAAGGGGAGGAGAAGTAAATGCCAGTTCTTGATGGGAGAAGTGACAAAGAACTAGTGACCATTTAATTTGACATAATAATTCTCTGAGGTAGGAGTACTATCACCTCCAGTCTTCAGCTAAGTCTGAGGTAGATTGTTTGTAAACCCAGACAGGTCTCTGCCTTAATTTTGAAACCGGTTAAGTAGAGATGGTTAATACCTTTCCTAACTATGTTTTCAGGAGTAAAACAGTGAATAAACATCGAGTAACAATCATATGGAGTATACTGTGTTCACTATTGTGAGGGAGAAAATGAGGAATAAAACCCCTCAGTTTCTTGTTCTAAATGGGAAATTCACTTGAAAATTAAAAAACATAAGTTATGCAAACAAGTGAATAAAGAAAGAAGGTGTGGTGACTACACACAATTGAATATTCATCAGCCTTTAAAAAAGAAGGAAATGTTGCCATATACAACAACCTGGATGAACCTGAAGGACATCGTGCTACACGAAATAAGTCAGTCACAAAAAGACAAATACTGCTTGAATCCACATGCATGCTGTATCCACAATACTCAGTCTCATGGAAACAGAGAGTAGAATGGTGGTGGCCAGGTGTTGGGGGGAGAGAAGCAAATTGGTATTTCAAATTCTTTTTTTTTTAAGATTTTATTTATTTATTTGACAGACAAGAGACACAGTGAGAGAAGTAACAGAAGCAGAGGGAGTGGAAGAGGGAGAAGCAGTCTTCCTGCCGAGCAGGGAGCCCGATGCAGCGCTTGATTGATCCCAGGACCCTGAGATCATGACCTGAGCTGAAGGCAGCTGCCTAATGACTAAGCCACCCAGATGTCCCTGGTATTTCTAAATTCTTAAAAAAAAACATACACCATATATTTGAGGAACTAGTATCTGATCTATTATAAGTAATCCTCTGGGAAAGAAACCACCAGAATGAGCTTCCTAAGATCAAGGTGCTGACCCTAACTCTGCTAATGGCTTGTGGGACTCCTGAGATGTCCCTTAACCTTCTCGGGCCTCTTCATCTACAACAAAGGATGACACTACATGACTGCTAGGTTTCCTCCCAAATTTGGGTAGCTATGATACAGATTTTAAAAAGGCTTTTGCACAGGTGCTGTGGGACAGCTCCCGCCTCTAAAAGAGCTATCAGGTCCTGGTTCCAGAAGAGAAGTCCTATTTCTTGTTCAAGGTTGCAGCCACCCTTCCAGGAGGAAAAGCTCCATGATTTCCCCTTTGTGACATGGTATGTTCCACTCAATACAAGGTGTCTGTCTTAGCTTTACTCCTAGATTATTTCAGCACAGCAAGTATACCGCGAGAAGAGAGATTATATGGTTATACCAGTCCCAGAGGTGGAAAGCAATATTGTTCACTGTGAATCTATATCCTGGGGAACTGAAGATACCAAAGCAGCTCAGCCACAATGAGCAAACTCAACCTTAAAGAGCCGCTAAAACAAAATACCATAGGCGGGTGTTTTAACCTGTGGACACGGATTTCTCACAGTTCTGGAGTTTGGGAACTGAAAGATCAAGGTCCCTGCAGATTTAGCTCTAGATGAAGGCCCTCTTCCTGCATGACAGTCTTCTTGCTGGGCACTCACGCAGCCTTTCTTCCGTGCATGTACATGGAGAGCAATATCTATCTTCTGCTTCTTATCAGGGCACCAGTTCCAACATGAGGGTCCTGCCCTCACCTAATTTAAACCCATTTATTTCCCAAAGGTCTACCTCCATCACATTGGCCACATCCCAAAGGCCATCACATTGGGGTTTATAGCTTCACCATATGAATTTTGAAGGACATGAACATTTAGCCCATAATAACGTTTTTGCCCAACGGCTCCAAAATTCAACATTCACAAAAGCACCTGGAACACGCATGATCTCAGAGAATGGATACCAGGCAAAATTCTATTTCATGCTTTTCCTCCTCTAAGGAGTATAACAATGGAGGATCAAAATACTTATCAGAGAAAAACAACATCAAACTTTCATTTTCCAGGCTCATCACCACAACAAACACCTATTCTTGTCTTGGGCTTTATAGAGTTCCCTTACATTTCCTCCATTACTGGCGATCCGTGGGTTTGGGTATGACACACCTTCTCTCTCACTCACAGCCATAAAGGTAAAAGGGACAGAGAGAGAGTAAGACTCACAAAGACATGACTCATTTTTGCATCTTCTGGTTTTTGATCAAATGCCAACAGATGTCAAGAGATAAATGAGTGAGTCTTCAATAATGGGGTAAATGGAAACCAGTAACATTAGGGGTAATTACTTAAGTTTCATTATTAATGTTCTTCTTCCTAAAATTGTAAATAAATGTAGTACAATAGGCAAAGGATATAATCCTAACACCTTCTGGGAGTAGAAAGAAGTTGTACTTTTTGGCTACATGGGTGATATACTTCCACATATGTAAGAGGTAAGGTAGTAACTCTCAGACTATAAAACTTTAGGGTTTCATATCACCCTGGCAAATGTACATTTTTTTGAAACAAACTATAAGATGAGTTTCTCTTTCAAAATGTGTTCATTTTCTTTCCTTAAAAGCAGTACAAAGGGGAAAATGCTTTCTAAAATGACCTAGATTAACATCCTCCGCAACGTATCTAGGATACTAAGTTGGAAAGAACCTGAGAGAATCCAGTCTTCTCATTTTACAGAACAAGCAAACTATAGTTTAAAGATAAATGCCTTCCTTAGGACAACAGAACCAATGAACAGTTATGTTCAGCTATGTCAAGGTCTCCCAGAGCCTCCTGACAGATCTGTTTCCAGCATCCAGGATGCCTCTGAAGGTGGCAGTCTCAGCATTCCTAATCTTCATTCCACTGGATCATGGCATTTTGAGAAGAGACCGAAGATGAAACAGTGGTCCTCCTTTATAAGCACAGTATCCTGACTGTAGCAGACACTCATGTTTGTGGAATGAATATACGAAAAAGTACATCACATGGAAGAGAAACAATTCTGACCTAACAAAAACAGACCCTCCCCCAAGTCATAAAGATGATAACCAGCAGGATTTCCCTAAGTGTTCTTTGATATAAGACTTGCCTCCTCAATAATAGTTTAAATCTGTGTGAGCTGGGACTGTATCATCTATTTTCCCTCTCCCAAATCAGAGAGCCAAGCACGTTGTTACAAAAGTCATATTTTTGATCCTAAAATCATAACATATAATAATTAGAAGATTATGCTGAGTGAAATAAGTCAAGCAGAGAGAGTCAATTATCATATGGTTTCACTTATGTGTGGAGCATAAGGAATAGCATGGAGGACGAGGGGAGATGGAGAGGAGAAGGGAGTTGAGGGAAATTGGAAGGGGAAGTGAACCATGAGAGACTGTGGACTCTGAAAAACAATCTGAGGGTTTTGAAGGGGTGGGGGGTGGGAGGTTGGGGGAACCAGGTGGTGGGTATTAGAGAGGGCACAGATTGCATGAAGCACTGGGTGTGGTGCAAAAACAATGAATACTGTTACGCTGAAAAGAAACTAAAAAAAAAAAAATAAGATTTGGTACCACTTCTTGGGGTGGTGAATGGTCTGGTAGATGAAGTGTTTTGTTATTGTCTTTACTGAGATATAATTCATATTCCATACAATTCACTCATTTAAAATGTACAATTCAGAACCCACCATTTGTACAACCATCACTCGAATAAATTTTAGAACATTTTCATCACTCTGGAAAGTAACTACTCTAAGCCATCTCTAAGCCATCACTCCATTTCCAGGCCAGTCCTCAGCCCCTGGCAACCACTAATCCACTTTCTGTCTCTATGGATTTTCCCATTGTGAATTTTTCATCTCAGTGGAATCATAAATACGCAGTCCTTTGTGTCTGTTTTCTTTCATTTAGCATAATGTCTTCAAGGTTTTCTCACGCTGTAGCATGTATCAGTACTTCATTCCTTCTTATGGTCAAATAACATTCCATTGTAGCTTTGCGCAGTGGCAGTATCGTAGCCAATGAGGTTTATCCGAGGCCTGATTACTGCTAATTGAAAACTTTTCCCAAATAACATTCCATTGTATGAACAGAGCATGTTTTGGTATCCATTTATCATCTGGTGGACATCTGAATTTTTTCTACTTGTTGACTATTATTAATAATGTTAACATTATTGAACATTCAAGAACACATTTTTGCAAGATTTAAGTTCTCACTTCTCTTGCATTTAGATCTGGGAGTGGAACTGCTAGGTCATTGGTAGATGAGATTTTATTTTATTTTTTCACTTTATTTATTTCATGTTATTTTATTTTATTTTACATTTTTAAAGATTTTATTTATTTTTTGACAGAGAGAGAGAGAGAGAGTACAAGCAGGGGAGCAGCAGGCAGAGGCGGAGGAAGAAGCAGTCTCCCCACAGAGCTGGAAGCCAGATGTGAGGTTCAATCCCAGGACACTGCAATCACAATCTGCGTCAGGGTAGACAGACACTTAACCATCTGAGGCACCCGGGGATCACAGTAGATGACATTTTAATATAGAAATATTTTAGTTAGCAGGGCATCTGTTGTGATTTATCTGGGGAATAAGACACACTAATTGAAACGACAAATGTCTGAAATAAACTACTGCCAAACCTAAGCGAGAAATTTGTCAGTATTTGTTGGACTAGCTTTAAGTACAGGGTCAATCCTTGCCATTTCCTTATTGTGGACTGCCCCAAATTGCCTAGTACATCTTTTCTATTCAATAAATCCATGGAATGATTCTGAAAATATATACTTAATATTCATAAAAGACAAAATATGTCTATACAAAATTTTACCTCACATTTCCTTAGATTCTTAAAGAGATGAGTTTTCTAGATAAGCTCGATGAAACTTTACATTATAAAGTTGAAATAAAATTACTAATTGTTAAAACTAGCAGACTGTTTTGGATCAAATATAACAAAACAGTAGAAATATAATTTGTGTGTTACACACTTTATACTCCATTGCAGTCCTCTTCAGATTCAATGGGACCTTTAATTTGGGTTCATTTTATGAAACCTAGAATGTGACATTACCAATTTTAAATTTTAATAGAAATTCACATATCCCTGTTTTCAGAAATCATCTAATCGTATGTGTGAACTTAACTGATATTTAATGCTTGATCAGTAGGACAACATTCACCTGGTGTGTAGCATTGTTTATTTGATAAAATGTAATCCACTTCATATGCTTTCTGTCTGCCTTATGACTTGGCTTCCAGGAAGTCACTGCGGTGAAAACTGGGGCTTTCTGGACTGGTGTATTGGACTGTACCCTCCCTGACCTCCCCATCAACAATGCTGAAGATGACTCTTAGGTTGTGTTATCAAGGTAGCACTTGAAAGAATGTGGTGTGGGTACCTTCTGGATGGTGGGCCAGACTCTCAGCAGTCTACTTCACCAGAAAGTCCCTGCTAATGATAAGACTTGTTCTTTATCTCTCTCTTCAGAGAAAAACTAAAGGCCTTTGTTGTTATTTACCAGGCTGATTTAATCCCCCTGTTGATCTTCAAAATATGATAATATAACTGAAAAATCAGGCACTTTCCTCTGTAGTAAATCTTCTGAATGGCAGAATAAGACTTAGCTGGTTCCCGAACTCTTAGTTCAACTAGTTTACAGTTGTCACAATAATTATAACCCCAGTACCCTCTCAATTGTAATCACATAAAATATGATCCACCAGTCTGTTCTCTCATGGCAAGGATTATTACTACATTCAGTTCAGAGATTGTATGATACAGGGCAAAATGACTTCAGAATCCCTGAATTCAAGCCCTGGTTTTCCTATTTGTAAGATGATTTCTTTGGACAAATCACAATCCACCAGAACCTCAGTTTATTCCTTTGTAAATTGGGGATAATTATAGTACAGCAGCAGCAATATCTGTATTCAAATCCTATCTTCTCCTTTTCCTACTCAATAGAAAGACTCCAACTCAGCCTTCCAAGCAGGGAGTTTGGAGCCATTAGAATTGGACTGTGAACAGGGAGACCTGACCTTCAAAAATATTCTCTTTGGACCTTTCTCTCTTTCTGATATGGTAAGCTCAGGTGATGTGTTGAGAAGTGTTGTTTTCTTAGGTTCCATATTTGTCTTTGTTGCATCTATTGATCAAACTAATCCAGACAAACTAATTGCCTAAGTTGTTTACATTCCCTCTGGAATTCAGCTTTCCTGAGTGCATGAAAATCATATTAAGGAGGGCATATATTGCATGGAACACTGGGTGTGGTTCATAGACAATGAATCTTGGAACATGAAAAAATAAAATAAAAAAATTTTTAAAAACCTCCAAAGTATAGGGGTCAAGGATTCATATCTTAATATCATCAAAGCCACCTATGAAAAAACCACAGCAAATATCATTCTCAATGGGGAAAAATGAGAGCTTTCATCTATGAAAGGAACATGACAGGGATGTCCATTGTCACCACTGCTATTCAATATAGTACCAGAAGTCCTAGCCTCGGCAATCAGAAAACAAAAAGAAATAAAAGGCATCTGAATTGGCAAAGAAGAAGTCAAACTCTCACTCTTTGCAGGTGATATGATACTTTATGTGGAAAACCCAAAAGATTCTACTTCAAAACTGCTAGAACTCACACAGGAATTCAGTAGTGTCAGGATATAAAATCAACACAGAGAAATCAGTTGCATTTCTATACACCAACAGGAAGACAGAAGAAAGATAAATTAAAGAGTTGATCCCATTTACAACTGCTCCTGAAACCATAAGATACCTAGGAATAAACCTAACCAAAGAGGCAAAGAATCTGTACTCAGAAAACTATAAAGTACTCATGAAAGAAATTGAGGAAGACACAAAGAAATGGAAAAACATTCCATGATCATAAATTGCAATAACAAATACTATGAAAATGTCCATACTATCTAAAGCAATCTACACATTTAATGCAATCCCTATACCATCAATTTTTTTTTCAAAGAAATGGAACAAATAATCCTAAAATTTATGTGGAATCAGAAAAGACTCCGAGTAGCCAGAGGATTGTTGAAAAAGAAAGCCAAAGTTGGTAGCATCACAATTCTAGACTTCAAGCTCTATTACAAAGCTGGAATTATCAAGACAGTATGGTACCGGCACAAAAACAGACACAGAGATCAATGGAGCAGAATAGAGAGCCCAAAAATAGACTCTCAACTCTACAGTCAACTAATCTTCGACAAAGCAGGAAAGAATGGCCAATGGAAAAAAGACAGTCTCTTCAACAAATGATGTTGGGAAAATTGGACAGCCACATGCAGAAGAATGAAACTGGACCATTTCCTTACACCACACACAAAAATAGACTCAAAATGGATGAACGACCTTAATGTGAGACAGGAATCCATCAAAATCCTTGAGGAGAACACAGGCAGCAACCTCTTTGACCTCAGCCACAGCAACTTTTCCTAGTAACATCACCAAAGCAAGGGAAGCAAGGGCAAAAATGAACTATTGGAACTTCATCAAGATAAAAGCTTATGCACAGCAAAGGAAACAGTCACAAAACCAAAAGACAACTGATGGAATGGGAGAAGATATTTGCAAATGACATATCAGATAAAGAGCTAGTATCCAAAATTTACAAAGAACTTATCAAACTCAACACCCAAAAAACAAATAATCCAATCAAGAAACGGGCAGAAGACATGAGCAGACATTTCTGCAAAGAAGACATCCAAATGGCCAACAAAACATATGAAAAAGTGCTCCACATCACTCAGCATCAGGGATATACAAATCAAAACCACAATAAGATACCACCTCACAAGGCTAAATTAGATGGAATAGCTAAAATTAATCAGTCAGGAAACAACAGATGTTGGCGAGATTGCGGAGAAAGGGGAGCCCTCCTATACTCTTGGTGGGAATGCAAACTGGTGCAGCCACTCTGGAAAACAGCATGGAGGTTCCTTAAAAAGTTGAAAATAGAGCTACCCTATGACCCAGCAGTTGCACTACTAGGTATTTAACCTAAAGATACAAATGTAGGAATCTGAAGGGGCACATGCACCCCAATGTTTATAGCAGCAATGTACATAATAGCCAAACTATGGAAAGAACTTAGATGTCCATCAACAGATGAACAGATAAAGAAGATGTGGTGTATATGTGTATATATATATATACACATATACATATATATATATATATGTGTGAATATATATATTCACACATATATATATATGTGTGTGTGTGTATATATATATATACACATACACATACATATATACACACACAATGGAATACTATGCAGCCATCAAAAGAAATTAAATCTTGCTATTTGCAACAACATAGATGGAACTAGAAGGTATTATGCTGAGTGAAATAAGTCAATCTGAGAAAGACAATTATAATATGAACTCTCTGATATGAGGAATTTGAGAGGAAGGGTCGGGGGTTTGGGGGGTAGGGAAGGAAAAAATGAAACAAGATGGGATCAGGAGGGAGACAAACCACAAGAGACTCTAAATCTCACAAAACAAACTGAGGGTTGCTGGGGGGCTGGGGGGTTAGGGATAGGGTGGTTGGATAATGGACATGGGGGAAGGTATGTGCTAGGGTGAGTGCTGTGAAATGTGTAAGCTTGATGATTCACAGACCTGTACCCCTGGAGCAAATGACACATTATATGTTAATTTAAAAAAGTAAACACACACACACAGGTGAGTATCCAATGAAAGTAAACCAGTAAAGCCTTTCTTGTTTACAAAACAAATGAACAAACAAACAAAAACCCTCCAAACAATCCCAAGTTCATACCTCCAACTACCTTCTTTATCTAACTTTCACATACCAAGCCAGTGTCCCCTGCCCTAAATCATCAAGGGCCAACAACCAGGCAAATACTAGAGACACCACTCTTATAGCCCAGAACCCACCAGCATTATTCACACTAGCCTCTCCCTTACCCTGCCTTACTTCCCCACAGAAAGCACAATAATGGTTCTGGGCCTATGATTTTCTCTTGCTCCTGCTCCTGCCTCCTGACCCAACTATGGTATTTCTCCACGTGGCCTTACATGGTACACAATGCCTCTTGCTTCCAGGGGAACTACAAATAGCAATAAACTTTTCTTTCAATAACACTGACTTTTCCATACCATCACTCAGTCACCTTTATAGATTAAGACCTAGGCACATCGCATGGAGCACTGGGTGTGGTATAAAAACAATGAATACTGTTATGCTGAAAAAAATTAAAAAATAAAAAATAAATTAAATTAAATTAAAAAAAAAAAAAGACCTAGGCACAAATCAAGATGAAGGCCTTCTAAGATGAAGGCTCCTTCCTGACCAAGCACTGGTCTTTCCATGACTGGAAAGTTGTTGTTGTTGTTGTTGTTGTTAAACCACTGAAATTTGGGGGGTAATTTTACTACAGGTTAATTGAACCTGACCTCAATAGAAAATCCTCACTTCCCAGGTATATTTCAACAATTAGGGAAAAACACATGTATTCAAAATATATAATAATTCATGGTATGAAGACATGTTGAGAACTTAAAAAACGGTAGTTATTAGGATGATAATTCAAAAGCAATGTCTAAAAACAATGTGTATAAACAGAGGAAGTATGATCTCCATCAAGTGAGAATAGTGGAAGAGATTTTTCACCACATATGGAACAGATATTTGAAACCTGACCTAAACAAGGAATTGTGATATGTATAAAAAATACATTTTGGCAGTTTTTTCAAAGGAACCAGGACTCATCTGCACAGAAACTGGAAACAAGTATAAAAATATGTGCTCTTGGGACACCCGGGTGGCTCAGTTGGTTAAGCAGCTGCCTTCGGCTCAGGTCATGATCCCAGCGTCCTGGGATGGAGCCCCACATCGGGCTCCTTGCTCGGCGGGGAGCCTGCTTCTCCTTCTGCCTCCATCTGCCAGTGCTCACTCTCTCTCTCTCTCTCTCTCTGACAAATAAATACATTTAAAAAAATCTTTAAAAAAAAAATGTGCTCTTGGTAGTGGCACTTTGAGCTGGAATAGATAACACAGAGGACAACAATGGACCCTAACGAGTGCTCATATCACACATTAGGGCAGAGGCTGTACGTTATAGGCCTTGCTTTACTGTGCAGTTTCTTCTTCATGGACAATCTACATAGCTAGGAGGATTTATTTAGTAAAACGTAATGACTTAGTTTATATGACTTCACAGTTTACAAAGCACCCTGTAACAAACATTCTAACAAAAGCCTTATGAAGTGATCAGGGAAATCGTATGCTGTAGGTACACAGAAGAGAAGAAAGTTTCCTGTGTAAAACAGCAAATGACTGCCCCTATCCACTCCATACACTCCTTCCAGAACTTAGAGATTATGTTTTTCTCTAACTGTGAAACAAGGGAAAGGGAAAAAAAAAAAAAAAAAAAAAAAAAAAAAAAAAGCAGAGGCCAAAAGCACTGATATCACCTGAAGCTTGTTAAAAATCAGAAGCTCATGGTGGTGGGTATTAAGAAGGGCACATATTGCATGGAGTACTGGGTGTGGTGCATAAACAATGAATCGTGGAACATGAAAAAATATTAAATAAAATTAAGATGTTTTAAAGAAAATCAGCAGCTCAGGCCTCACGTCAGATCTGCTGCACCTGATTCTGTAGTTCAACGCGATGCCCAGGTGCTTCCTGTGCACGCAACACTTAACAGCATTGTTCTGTGAGGGTATTTATAATTGTGTGCTGAGATTTGGGAACCTTTAAATTGAACTAGAAAAAAGCAGCAGGTAAAGGGGCGCCTGGGTGGCTCAGTGGGTTAAGCCACTGCCTTCGGCTCAGGTCATGATCTCAGGGTCCTGGGATCGAGTCCTGCATCAGGCTCTCTGTTCAGCAGGGAGCCTGCTTCCTCCTCTCTCTCTGCCTGCCTCTCTACCTACTTGTGATCTCTGTCAAATAAATAAAATCTTTAAAAAAAAATCCATTTAAAAAGCAGCAGGTAAATACCGAAAAACAAGCCTAGACTATGCCTGTAACTAATTGATCGGGAAACCTAACCCTTTTAGTGTATTTGCAGTATATTCTGAGAGTGGAACCCATTAATGGGAAAGGAGACAGACTGCTGGAAACTAGAAAAGAGAAGCCCAAGAAGTGATGTTTTCCGTTCGTCTTCTGTGCTATCTGAAAAAGATGACACTCTGACTTACCAATCTATATATTTGCTCTGAGCGATGTAGGATACATCTGATCACCAATGTTGAGTGCCCCGTATAATATTCTCATAATCTAACTTTATGTTTTCCATTCAACCTATTGGTTATAATTTGACTTTCCTCTCTCATGTAATTTTTCTACATGGAGAGAACTTGACCAAACAATCAGACCAAAACATTCTAGATCACTGGCAATTACACCTTCCTTTATAACTTAATATGCCAGTTGCCTAATTTCAAAATCAGTTGATTATGAATGTGGTTAGGACTAACAAGTCTACCCAAGCCCATGACTATGCAAATAAAATTTGATTTTTTTTTGAACACTGATAACCACTTCCTAAAAAAACAAACCATGTGGCGTTATGGCAGAATGGCCACATGATATGTTGGGATAATGATAACAAAAGTTTATTAAATACTTGGTATATTCCAGTGTGGTTTTAATTTGAATCTCCCCGATGGCTAGTGATAATGAACATTTTCTCATGTGTCTGATAGCCATTTGTATGTCTTCATTGGAGAAGTGTCTGTTCATGTCTTCTGCCCATTTTTTGACATGATTATCTGTTTTGTGTGTGTTGTGATACCACCTTACACCAGTTAGAATGGTCAAAATTAACAAGACAGGAAACAACGTGTGTTGGAGATGATGTGGAAAAAGGGGAACCCTCTTGCACTGTTGGTGGGAATGCAAGTTGGTGCAGCCAATTTGGAGAACAGTGTGGAGATTCCTTAAGAAATTAAAAATAGAGCTTCCCTATGACCCTGCAATTGCACTCCTGGGTATTTACCCCAAAGATACTGATGTAGTGAAAAGGAGGACCATCTGTACCCCAATGTTCATAGCAGCAATGGCTACAGTTGCCAAATTGTGGAAAGAACCAACATGCCCTTCAGCGGACGAATGGATAAGGAAGATGTGGTCCATATACATTATGGAGTATTATGCCTCCATCAGAAAGGATGAATACCCAACTTTTGTAGCAACATGGACTGGACTGGAGGAGATTCTGCTGAGTGAAATAAGTCAAGCAGAGAGAGTCAGTTATCATATGGTTTCACTTACTTGTGGAGCATAAGAAATAACACGGAGGACAGGGGGAGATGGAGAGGAGAAGGGAGTTGAGGGAAATTGGTGGGGGAGATGAACCATGAAAGACTACAGACTCTGAAAAACAATCTGAGGGCTTTGAAGGGACGGGGGGTGGGAAATTGGGCCAGCCTGGTGGTGGGTATTGTGGAGGGCACGTATTGCATGGAGCACTGGATGTGGTGCATAAACAATGAATTCTAGTACAATGAAAAGTAATTTAAAAAATAAAAAAATTTAATAAAAAAATACTTGGTATATTCCAAAAGAGCTTTTTCTCTGTTAAGTCATTTAACTCTCATAAGTCATGTGGTATGACCCCCATTTCACAGATGAGAAAACAGAGGCACAGAGTCATTAAGTAACTTGACTAAGTTATAAAGTGACAGAAAAGAATTTTAATCCAGGCAGTCTGGCACCAGAACCTGGTGTCTTGACTGCTCTGCTATATCGCCACTATCCTGTCTCTCAACAGTTATCACACATTGGACTCTTCCTCTCTACTTCCTCTACCCATCCTTTTTGGATTAGCTTCAAAATCATTTATAGCAGTACCAGGAGCTAGAGCTCTTGATACAGCCAGAAGATTAAAGAACCAAACTTCAGTAGGTTCAGTAGGTGACTCTTGTCCCTGTGTGGGTGAGGACACTCCCCTGGGACTTACAGATTAAATACAGACATGCTATATCCTAAGAAGACATTCTCTACCTTGGATTTATCTCTCCCAGTCTTGAGATTGAAATGGTACAGAAGCCAAGCCTGGCTAGGACTAGGGCAAGAGCAAGGGGACAGTTCACTTTGGTGGGGGCTTAGGCAAAAAGGTATCTGATTAATTCAAAAAGTAACTCTACCAGAGTTTGTGCCAAGAATTTAACAGAGATAGAGAATGTGCTTTGCCTTTCCTGGACCTCTCTGGGTATGTTTCTCTTGGGATGATCCCAGGAAGTGGCTGTGGCCACACGATCCTCTAGGATTTGTAACCCTGGACCTTTAGTGAAATAATAGCATTATACAAGCACAGCAGAAACAATATGTCATTTCAGAAATAAAATGGTAAGATGGCATGGAAATCTTTACCTTCATCGCTATGAGAAAGGCAGAATGGACCTGTAATGAGTTCTCTCTGGTGTCTACTACAGCCTTTGTAGTCATCAGCTATAAATGGCTAGGACTGTCCATTCTTGTGACATTAGATCAGTGCTTTACTATCTTTTTCTGCCCAGCATATCTCTGTGAAACAAAACCTTTCTCTAAGTTAGAGTCACACTTCAAATGAGATTTATAGAAACATACATGTTCCCATTCCTTCCAGTACTTTTTTGTCTCCATGTAGAAAAATTACATGAGACGAAAAGTCAAATTATAATCCGTACGTGGAATGGAAAACATTGTCTATGAAGTTGTGTTACTCAGTATTGTTAAGAAGCGTTTAGCAATATGCTGAATAAATGTCATTGCCCTAGGAAGAAAAAACCAAGTTAGTAAAAATGGGCAGTAGTGAGACTTCAGGATAAACTTAAACGAACCTGGACACTTAACCAGTTCACACATGTCTAGTGACTGATAACAGAGCTTCTATTTCACTCCTGGTTCGTGGCAATAGCATAGTCAAATAATGTACAAAAAGGCAATACCTAAAACTTCATTCTATGTTTGTTAGAAAAGTAAAATATTTTATTTTGTGTTCATAACTTATAAATCTTCCAAAGTTTCAAAATATTTGCCATCTATCATCTATCTATCTATTTATGCTTACTATTATGTAGAAAACATTAGAATAACTTCCCAAAGGTGAGGAGGGACCACTCCAGCAAATGAAAACGTTACCAGTTAATATTAACTAATTTCTTTATAAATACTGATCCTGCAGTTGATGGGCTTATTTGCTATTCATGAGGAGTTGTACAAGCTACTAAGTATGTATTTTCTTCCTATTTTTTTTAGAAACTACATTCAGAATTTCCAGAACATGTAAAATAAAACAAGTTACCCATTTTTAACTTAATCTGGAGTATAAAAAGATCAGCCAAATATGACTTCCTTTCTGACAGTTTAAAGTGTTTTATGCATTTCTGAAACACTGTTTACTTTTTCAAAGATTTAAGAGTTTAAAGACTTAAAAAATTACTGATTTGTGGGATGCCTGCGTGGCTCAGTCAGTTAAGAGTCTAACTCTTGATTTCAGTTTGGGTCATGATCTCAAGGTCATGACTTTGAGCTCCACCTCAGGATCCCTACTGGGCATGGAGTCAGCTTGAGGTTCTCTCTCTCCCCCTTCTGTGGCCCTCCCCCCACACTTGCTCTTACACTCACTCGTGTGTGCTCTCTCTAGAAAAATGAAAAAAGGTTGACTTGTGTGCAATCATTTCGCACTCTAATGAAATATAAAAGATAGTTTCATGATACACCAAGGAGAGACCAGGTAGTCTGCCACATCAAAACGATACTCAGCAAATCCAAAGCGGACATAGAATTTTGAAGGTGGGCAAGTGCAACTGTAAATGAGGAGAGCTCAATGCCATAAACTAAACAGTAGAAACAGCAGATGGAAACAAGCAATGTGTAGGAGTGTAGCATATGAAATAATTTAGAATTATGAGAACTGCAATACAAATACTTGGGATAAAAGTTAAAAATATCTTCTCCCATTCCGTGGGTTGCCTCTTTGGTTTTTTGACTGTTTCCTTTGCTGTGCAGAAGCTTTTGATTTTGATGAAGTCCCAAAAGTTTATTTTCCCTTTTGTTTCCTTTGCCTTTGGAGACATATCTTGAAAGAAGTTGCTGTGGCTGATATCGAAGAGATTACTGCCTAAGTTCTCCTCTAGGATTCTGATGGATTCCTGTCTCACGTGGAGGTCTTTTGTCCATTTTGAGTTTATCTTTGTGTACGGTGTAAGAGAATGGTGGAGTTTCATCCTGGGCATTTACCCCAAAGACACAGATGTCGTGAAAAGAAGAGCCATCTGTACCCCAATGTTTATAGCAGCAATGGCCACGGTCGCCAAACTGTGGAAAGAACCAAGATGCCCTTCAGCAGACGAATGGATAAGGAAGATGTGGTCCATATACACTATGGAGTATTATGCCTCCATCAGAAAGGATGAATACCCAACTTTTGTAGCAACATGGACGGGACTGGAAGAGATTATGCTGAGTGAAATGGTTTCACTTATTTGTGGAGCATAACAAATAGCATGGAGGACATGGGGAGTAAGAGAGGAGAAGGGAGTTGAGGGAAATTGGAAGGGGAGGTGAACCATGAGAGACTATGGACTCTGAAAAACAATCTGAGGGTTTTGAAGGGGCTGGGGGTGGGAGGTTGGGGTACCAGGTGGTGGGTATTATAGAGGTCACGGATTGCATGGGGCACTGGGTGTGGTGCAAAAATAATGAATACTGTTATGCTGAAAATAAAGAAAAAATAAATTTAAAAAAAGTGAAAATAATGAATGGATATAATAATTTTAATAACTATTAAGATCATCTCTAATGAGTTTGTGGTATACCTTGTATAACTAATAAGAAAAGCTGAAATGAACACTTGTACATTTGTATTTTTATGCCAAGCAATTATTTTCTACGTTTCAAGGACACACTGAACCAAATCACTGGATCAAATCTGATCACCAAATCAGCATCCAGAGGTTTGTATAAGTTTATTTTTCTACTGAGAGCCTATTTCCTATACCTTTGCCAAATCTGGAGATTTTGCTAAGCAAAAAAGTCCTATCATATTACTTTATCTTTTATTTCCAGGGCAGTTGAAGACTCTTGCATGTTTCTTTCTTTTCTTTCTCTCTTTCTTTCTTTCTTTTTTTTTTTTTTTGAGATTTTATTTATTTATTTGAGAGAGAGAGAGAGACACAGTGAGAGAAAGAACACAGCAGGGGGAGTGGGAGAGGGAGAAGCAGGCTTCCCGCTGAGCAGAGAGCTCAATGTGGGGCTCCATCCCAGGATTCCAGGATCATGACCTGACCCGAAGGCAGATGCCCAATGACTAAGCCACCCAGGCGCCCCCTCTTGCATGTTTCTTAAATTTTTCTATTTGTTTAAGAAATGTTCTTATGCCACCAGTCCATTTTTCTACTGAAATATTCATTTTTCTCTAATTGACCAATAAAAGCCTTCAAATATTCTTGCTACTTATATGTTATAGATGGTAAAAAAAAAATTTATTTCATTATTGGTTGATTTAGACAACGCTGGTCTATTTGAGAGGCAGGCAAATGAGTTGTATAGTCTGTTTAGGCTCAGAGCTGCAAGTCTCTATCTGGCTGACTTTACACACTCACTGGCTTTTGTTGGCTCTTCAAAGATGGAAGTCTCCCAAGGCTCACACCTGGGCCCTCTACCTTTCTCTCCCCACACCTCCTCCTTCATAAGTTCACATACTCCAGTGATTTTCACAAGTTTAAACTCACATTATTGCTTAATCTATACTACTGCTCCTGATTCAGTGCGCCCCATAAGTCAGTAATATGGTTTCATGTGCCTGATGAACCTTTAAGATTTCATTTGTTCCCTCAAATTTATATAGTACCTCTTTTTTTTTAATTTTTTAAATTTTTTTATACAAATCTTTTTTTTAACCTCTTAAGCACACCTTGTAAACAGAAGTACTATGAAGCGTCAAGATTTCACATTCAAAGTCTTCAAAGCAAAGTCACCACACAAACCATCCTTCCTTTCCAATTTCTTTTTTGTTAATTGTATCCCCAACTTTCTGCTCTTCTATCTAAGAATGTCATAATTCTTTGCTCTCTGTGTCACCACAAGTAATCAGTCTCTTAATTTTTCCTCTAATGATTCAAAAATTAATTCTCCTTTTTTTTTTCCAGATTGCTGCCATTTTGGTCCAAGTACTCATCATCTGACACCTGTTGAATTGCCATGATAATTTCCTAGTGGCCCCACTGATTCCCATTTTTTTGCCACTTCAACGTGTTGTGTATCTTGTGCTGGATTAGTCTTCCTGAAGTATGGTTCTGAACATGCCATTTCTCTGTTCAAGAATCTCAAGTGCTTCCTTTTGCCTGTGGAAATTAGCCCGAAATCCACCAGCCCCTCATTAGAAGTTTGTAGTAAGTTGATTCTATCTATCCTAACTCATCTCCCACTACTCCACTCTGGAAACACGATGTTTGCTTAGCATTGTGTCTGCATTATCCTCCATGTAAGACTTCTCACTTTTGCTCATCAATTCTGTCTGATTATATCCCTCACTTTTCTTATCAGTCCAAATCCCGTATACCCATCTCTTCACAGCACAACTCAAGTCTTCTCTCTTCCAGGAAGCTGATTCCAACTAAAACTGTAGTTTGTTTTTCTTAGTATTGGAGTAGACTTCACAGAGTACCCTCAAGGACTCTGAGCCTCAAAAATCTCAAATTCTGTTCAACAACCATTTATTGAATACTCATTATGCACAATGCTCTCCTGAGAAAAATGAATAGAACTGATCTCTCCTCTCAAAGAGCTGGATCCCATTAAAAGGGACAGGTGCAAATATCATTTCATTCAAATACGTGAACCTCTAAGATGGAGGTCTACACAGTGTTGTGAGACTGAGAAAAAAGAAGTGTGTCTTCCGACCGAGGGTTTAGGGCAAGCTTCCAGAGGAGGTATCGTGAGACAAGAATATAAAAGATACGTAAGAAAAAAAGATGTCTATTAAGACAAAGAAAGGTGGAAAGGGAGTCTGGAAAAAAGGGAACAAAATAAATATAGCCAGAGACATACTCTGTATGAGGGGAGTGCGGAGTTAAATAAAAGCAGTGACATTAGAGTATAATGTCACGACCAAGTACTGGTGAGAGATCAAGACAGGAAGCAACCAGAGAAAGTGAGCCAGGTGTGTAGGGGTTTGTAAGAGACTTTAAGAAATTTGCACTCTACTCTGGAAATGATAAGGAGCCCCTAAAAATGTTTAAACAAGAAAGTTAAATGATTGGGTTTTGTCAAAATCTCTTTACTTTGTAGAAGACCAGATTTAAGGAAAGCGAGACAGAAGACAGAAGACTACATATTGCAAGGCTCCAGGAAAGACAGGATAAGGGACTCTATGAAGATGCTGCTATCAGGGATGGGGCTGAAGACACATATTTGAAAAAGAAAATGTTTAAGAGCTAAAACTATTAGATCCTGTTGACTGCCTAGACATGGAAGTTTCGGGGAACTGAGAAGTGTCACATGACTATTATGTCTTGGATAATGGTGACAGTAATTAAGCTAAAAATCAAGGAGCCATAGTACATCGTGGGGGGATTGGTGGGGAAGACTGGAGGTGGTGAGAGCTGAGAATGACAATGAGGACAGTTTGGGATATGCTGAGTCTGTGATTCCTGTAGGATATATGAAGACCAAAGATCACAGATGAGGTCAAAGATAAAAGTAAAAATTTAGCGTTCATCACCATTCCACTGTAAGATAAAACAATGATAGATGGTTATGAGATCCCCCAAGCAAAGCGTGTAAAGAAAGAAATGAACACTTTAGAACCTGGGGTGTTCACCAGTGGTTAATGGACACACAGAAAAGGAAAAGTCCATGAAGACCAGAGAGGAAGAGTTAAAGAAGGAGGAGGACTGTCAGGACAGCTTGGAGTCACGGAAGCAAAGGACAGAAAGGTTTAAGATAGTGTGTAAGGTAAGGACTGAGAAAGCATCCCGGGTTTGTCAACACAAAGTTCACCAGTGACCCAGGAACACGTGTGGGCTCCTAACTGTGATGAGTTTAAGAGTGGAAGAAATAGGGGCGCCTGGGTGGCTCAGTGGGTTAAGCCGCTGCCTTCAGCTCAGGTCATGATCTCAGGGTCCTGGGATCGAGTCCCGCATCGGGCTCTCTGCTTCCTCCTCCTCTCTCTCTCTGCCTGTCTCTCTGCCTACTTGTGATCTCTCTCTGTCAAATAAATAAATAAAATCTTTAAAAAAAAAAAAAGAGTGGAAGAAATAGAGTCATGACATGTAACTTAGCAGAGAAGGAAAGGAGAAGAGTCAGGGCACGTGTAGCGAGGCCGGAGGACCCAGAGACAGCTAACTGAGGCTCAGGGAAAGGCGATTAAGGCACACAGCACACCAGTGTTGCTATTTAATTCACAGATTTAAAGAGAACAAAAGAAAGCCATCTACAAATACAGAGTTCAATCCTCAAATACCTCTTTCAGTCACAAGACTAGAAGAGAAAGTCACATGCATTGGCCCTGCCTTTGTCACAGTTCAAAACACATCTTTTTCTAAATTATGGAAAATTATAAACTTTCTTCTCTTGCCGGGAACTAGAAGTATAATAAACTGGTCAGGCGTCTCCTGGAATAACTCAGCTCTGGAGTGTAACATTTTGCTTTCGGGCTTACTGAGCACGGGTTCTTTGAGGAGTCACTGCACCCCCATATGGCCAGCCTTGAGAATAGCATTTTTCTCAACTTGCCACCAGTAGATTTTGGGGTTGAAACACAAAAAAAGAATTCTACAGGTGGAAGGGACCTCAGAGACCCTCTCCTCATTGTACAGGTGAAGACTTGCTTAATTTTTCAAAATGTCTTTTTCTTTTAACTTGCATATTGATATCTTGTTCATATATAAATGCTTATATATATAAAAAGCAGACAACAAAAAACATATACAATATCTTTAAGTCTTCATTCAAACCTCAGGGTAGCATCCCTATGAGAGTCTCTGTTTTAAGTCCAAGAAGTTGATGAAATGCAAAAAACCACTCAGATCCTTGTCCCCAAGCTAATCTTTAGCAACACCGTATTGCCACAAAGTTAGCATGCTAGTTTGTGTCAACTGAGCCATTTCAAATTCTATTTTAAAAATGTACATTGAGGGGCGCCTGGGTGGCTCAGTTGGTTAAGCAGCTGCCTTCGGCTCAGGTCATGCTCCCAGGGTTCTGGGATCGAGTCCCACATTGGGCTCCTTGCTCGGCAGGGAGCCTGCTTCTCCCTCAGCCTCTGCCTGCCTCTCTGTCTGCCTGTGCTCACTCACTCTCTCTCCCTCTGTCTCTGACAAATAAATAAATAAAATCTTTAAAAAAAATAAAAATAAAAATAAAAATGTACATTGAGCTCAAATGGAATAGTAAAAGAGAAAACATGTCTGCTATGGATCGAGTCTAAGATGGTTATTAGAATGTGAATCTTAAGATGAAAATTCAGCTCTATATTATCATTTTGCTTTTATCTTTATTTTTTCTTTTCTGATAGGAAAAGTAACAGATGTCATAAAGAAAACTCGGGAGACCTCAGGGGGGAAAAAAATTAAAAACATCAATCAAAATCCCATGACCCAACATAATCTTTCTTAAGATTCTGGCATGTTCTGGCACCTGGGTGGCTCAGTGGGTTAAGCCTCTGCCTTCGGCTCAGGTCATGATCCCGGGGTCCTAGGATCGAGTCCGATATTGGGCTCTCTGCTCAGCGGGGAGTCTGCTTCCCCCTCTCTCTCTGCCTACTTGTGATCTCTGTCAAATAAATAAGTAAAATCTTTAAAAAAAAAAAGATTCTGGCACATTCAATCCCTTCAAAATGCTTTAAGTTGAAGATATCAAGTCAGACATTTAATTCACCCCATGAAATTAGCTGAGAGTTTAAAAAAGATTTCTCATACTTACAGAAGTTCTTTCACTCCTTAAGCCCACCTAACCAAAAGAGTTACCCACTCAGGGACAAACAGTTGAAACAGAGCGAAGTTGACAAGGTTTGGGCAACCTCTGTCCAGGGCGGCCATTCACTTGCTCATTAACACTGTCCTTAATTATTTCTAACAATTCTTAGTGTGTTGGCTTCTTCCTGCATCTTTTTATCTGCCATCCCAAAGATACTTCTGCTGAATTCTAGATTATTTGGAACGGGAACACCCTAAATCAGCAAAATTAGAACACTAAGCTTTAAAGTATTTCAAATCAAAGAAATGGACTCCTTCTGAATGCAACATTAATAGGAGTAGTATTAGCAACAGTGATGGTAACGATTTATGAAGCTTGAAGTTCTTTATAAAACTTCCACTTCAGGGGCACCTGGGTGGCTCAGTGAGTTAAGCCACTGCCTTCGGCTCAGGTCATGATCTCAAGGTCCTGGGATCGAGCCCCGCATCGGGCTCTTTGCTCAGCAGGGAGCCTGCTTCCTCCTCTCTCTCTGCCTGCCTGTCTGCCTGCTTGTCATCTCTCTGTGTCAAATAAATAAATAAAATCTTTAAAAAAAAAATCTTTCCACTTGATTGTCTTGGCAACCCAATTTTACAAAGGAGGTGTTAAGAAATGGCCCTATATCACATAACTAACATATAGCTGGCAAGCCTCCTCCCTAAACCCTGTCCATAAGCAGAATCCCACAGTCCAAGACATTCTCCAGGCACCCATGATGTAACCAACTCCAGGTTTTCAGAGTCATTTTAGCCTACACCAATGTAATTATATTCACCAGAAGTACAGCAAAAGGTATTTGGAAAACTATCTAGTATTCCCTTTGCCTCTTCGGAGTTGGACAACCCAAGAAATCCGTTGGTCTGGAGAAATACAAGGATATTTTACAAAAGAAATGCAAAGAGGAGGGGTACCGGGGTGGCTCAGCAGGTTAAGTATCTGCCTTTGGCTCAGGTCATGATCACAGAGTCCTGGGATCAAATCCCACATGAGGCTCCCAGCTCCACAGAGAGTCTGCTTCTCCCTCTGACCTTTCCCCTCTCATGCTCTCTCTCACTCTCTCTCTCTCTCTCTGTCAAATGAATAAATAAAATCTTAAAGAAAAGAAATGCAAAGAGGAAAAAGGAGAAAATATTTAGCTTCTAATATACAAAATAGAAATATAATCACTATGATGTTGAAAGAGAATTTCTCTAAACTCCTTTATTCATTCACATTAAGACCCAACACTTACAGAGATCACCTGCAGTGTGGAAAGGATGCTACTCAAAGACAAAAGGAATATGTGATTCTGGATACAAGAAAAGGCCATCCTCCCTTACCTTCTAGTACCTCAGAGAGGGAGGTACATTAGCATAACCGTGAGGGCAGGAGCACTGCTTATTTGCCTCCTCCCCATTAAGGACTATGGAGAATTACCTTCTGCACTAATTTGACACATACGACCACCTCAGTTAGGAAGAGTGGAAAGAATCTCTCAAGTTAGCTCTCCAAAGCAATCCTTGGTTTCCATGGGGCCTGGAGATAAGTCGAGATCGAGCAGACTAGCCACTGATTCCACAGTGACAGTGGCAAGTAACCTCACTGCTGAGGCTGAGGTGGATCCGTGGGCCAGTGGAGAGCGGGAGAACATGGTGGACACCCAGGCCTGCAGCCAGTGGAAGCCAGATATAAGGCAGACCAACCGAAGGAGCACTGCCAGCTTCTGAGCAAGCAGGAGAGAAGTGACTGGTACAGTCACCAACCAGTCACTTCTCTCCTGCTTGCTCAGAAGCTGGCAGTGCTCCTTGGTACAGTCACCAACTTCATAGGAAAATGCCAGTTAAACAGGAACATTACCTGGGCTTCAGGCCCCAAAGACGCAGTCTTCCCCTCAGACCTCCTTCCCTAGACATGCTCCCCAGTTACCAGACTGAGCATTACCTTAAGGAACTGATTAAGTTATCAGACTGAACTAATTTAAGTAAGAATGAACACTATTAATATTTCCCCCCTAATACAGCAGATGAGCTCCCCCTGAAGAGGATTAAATGAGCTCTAGACCAAAGAAGGAAATTCTGTTTTTGGAGGTTCTAGGTTAAGGTAACAGAGTTAACATACATTTCTCTTTCTACTTCTTCCTACTCTTTCCTACTCCTTCCTAAAACCAGAACATAGTAAGGAAACTTTCAAAGCACACAAACCCACAAGAATGGGGATTTTAGAAACTCTCAGAACACTGAGACTGTAATCCAGAAATTCCATTCAGATCACCATCTCCTAGGAGCAGTGATAGTGACAACACCGAAATCACTATGTACAAAGAGATTTGTGCTTACCACTCAGCTTCCAAAAACTACACAATATACTGTTTAGGGATCCACATACCCATGGTGACTTCTAAATCTTAGCTGTTACAGGAAGGGAAAGACATGAATGAGGGTAGCATGGTGGCTGCTGCTTGGGTCACACCTGGTTTAGCCCATGCACTCATGGTTCTGTGCCACACTGAAGACTTAGCTAGGGAAACATGGGGGACACAAACAACACCTCTCCAGAGTGCTTCTAAGAGGTAGTCACACAAAAAGAGAACTCCATATCAATACAGACCACCTAGCTCGGACACCTGAAGGTTCTAGGATCCTAGTTGTGTTACCAAAGAAGAATAGCATTTTTTAAAAATGTGAACACAGAGGAAACATCCCTTGAAAAACCCCCAAGTGTCTTTAGGTGACAAAAGTAGAGAAAAATGGTCAAGAGACTGGGCTTTCGGATTGATTCAAACCCAGATTCCAAACCCTATTGGCTATCACTTAGTCAGTTTACATAACTTATCAGAATTCATTCCCTTAAAACAGAAGTTGTTGGTCACACATGTTTTGCTCTTGTTGTTCAATCAATACTGTTCACGTATTTGTTGAACAAATACTGATTGTGCATCTATTATGTGCAAGTGCTATATTGGCATTTAGAACGTGTCAGTCAAAAAGAGATTTATAAAAATTCCCTGTCCTTATGGAACTTAGGTTCTAAAGGAGGATGTAAACAAGATATAAATAATAAATAAACATGGTAAATGTGCGTTATGTTAGAAGATAAGTCCTGTGTGTGGGGGGAGAACCAGGGATTAAGTTTGGTGGGGGTTGCCATTAACAATTTATTTATTTACATATTTTATTTTAAATACTTTATTTGAGAGAGAGAGAGAGAGAGAGAGAGAGCAGGAGCAGGTGAGGAAGAAGCAGATTCCCTGCTGAGAAGGAAGCTCTATCCCAGGACCCTGGAACCGTGACCTGAGCCGAAGGCAGGCACTTAGCCGACTGAGCCACCCAGGTGCCGCTGTAGTGAGCAATTTTAAACAGTGCGGCTAAAACAGACTTCAGTGAGAGAAAACTACTGACTTAGAGCAGTAAGGTAAGGATTACGTGATACGACGTAAGTAAGTGCTCTCATCACATACCACTGAAGACGTACGTGGTTGGGAGCTTGAGGAAGAGGAGGAAAAGGACAAAGGGAATCTGCAAGAGATCAGAGTCCCAAAGGAGCAGATGACAGGAGGTATGGGCTCTACCACATTTGAGCTATTAGGAATGTGACCCTCTTCAATAACAGTAACTATTAGTTATAGGACACTACCTATATTCTAAGAATAGTGCTAAATTTTAAAATGTTTTAGCACCTAGAATCCTTGCCAGTAACCCTATACGACCAAACTGAGGCTGACGGGTACGTAATTTATGCAGAGACACGCAGCTGTCAGTAGGTTAGAGGCGGCCAGAACTTGGCCCCGGTATTTCTGTCACTGGCACTCTTGGCCACCATGCTGCTCCGCCTCTCAGATCTGCTCTCAGATACCAGACAGACTAGTGGCAACCTGGGTCCTAAGGAGGAAACAGGCTTGTATGCAGTGGCAGGGCTGGGACTAGCTAACTCCCTTCCTCTGCCTCTGACCGTGCTGCCTCGCCAAGCAAGCCTAACCTGGATACTGCATAAGTTCAACTTACATTCTGTTAGACAACAACTCTCCATCAAATAGAATATAAGACATAGCAGAATCACCCTATTATGTTTTAAAATAATAAATTAGAGCTTATTTGAGACAGACAGCCCTCTCCTGAAGTTTGCTTCTCACCACCCCAGGGCCCAAAGATGCTACACAATGAGAGGGTAACTGGTGTTCCTACAAGCATGAGAGGTTCCATCTCTACAGAGTTCAACTAATATGCAGTATCCAGGAGGACTCAGTAATGCATATGTGTGGACTGACTCATACAGAAAACTATACAAACTGGTTTAATCTACTGCTCTGTATACATAGTTGACCACAGAAGCCTCCTATCCTGTGGGAAAAGTGGATCTCTGGTGCCCAGGCAGGCCACTTAACACAGGGAGGAAATGGATGGTGTCTTCAAGATTGCCATCAGTCTAATGAGAAAACACAGCTTAAACTTTAACTTAAATCTGTGTTTGCAAAGAAAGCGCTCTCGTGCGCTAAAATTTGGGGGCAGTTGTACAGAAAGGCCTTGGAACACAAGAAAATAAAACCGAGAAATTTTACCCTATGCCTTGGTTTCACAGAGTAATGGGCAGAAACCGAAACTAACATAAACATTTCTTTAACAAGTTCACCTCCTGGAACCCAACAATCCAGCAGTGTTCTCAAATTATCTAAAATGAACAAGGTTTCCCACCACAGAGCTAAAAGGCAAACATGTCTACCAGACCCCTCAATGGACAAAGCAACCAACAGGGCTCATGTCAACACAAAAACACAAGAAGAAAGGAGAAAGAGGGGGGAAGACGAAACATTTCCTCCCCCGCTTTCCCTGAGGCTGTCAAGTCTGCCACTTGCCACATGAGTGACAGCATGGACTTGGGCAGCTCCAATATACCATTAAGAAAATGGGGGAAGTGACACTTGGTGACATTCTCCCTGAGAGAGATGAGTAATAGTGTCAAAAAGTGCATGGTCTACTGCCCCTACAGACTTTAACATAACACCTCCCCCATCGAAACGGTGAGCCAGCAACAAATAGCAAATGTCACAGAAAACAAATCTCTTACAGTTGGGTCTCTTTTAGTTGAAGCTGCAGGGGGAGGAGGCCGGCTGAGACCACAGAGTTGGTAAAAAGTCACACCATGAAGCTCCCTTAGTAATTTTATATGCAGGCAACATTACCAAGCATCCCTATGTGCTAGGGTCATACTAAATAAAAAATTTACATATATATTACTTAATTTCATTATTTAAATAAATGCCAAGGGCAGCCATAATCATTATGTGAGGAAAAAGCATAAACCCACCATATAATAGCAATTTGCTTAAAAATACACTCATACAGACATAACATGCTTGTGTGTGTCCACATACATGTGTGTATTGTTTGAATGGGTAGTTATAATATGTACTATATAGATATATTTATACAAAAAAACAAAAAAGGAAACACCCCAATTTATTTTTGAAAGGTATAATTATTAGTAGCTTTAATTATTTTCCTTACATTATTCTACATTTTTCAACTTGAACTTATTTCTTTTTCAAGTCCACCTACTCTTCAGCTCCCCAGTACAATATCCTCTCCCCAAATCTCTTTCCTATAAATATCCAATATTCTCCCCCCAAAACGAAAATACATGCCAAAAAAAAAAAAAAAAACCAGAAAGGATGTCCCAAATATACAAAAAAACAGTAGTCATTAGAAAATCCCCTTAAGAAAGCCCAGATTTTGGAATTAGTAAGCAAAGATTTTAAGCTATTACAAATTCATTAAAAGTAATGGAAATCATATAAAAAGAATTTTAAAAAGAGTATAAATGATTGTCAAACAAATAAAAAATAATATCAAAGATACAGAAATTATGGGAAAGGAAAGAGAATAAAATAGGAATTCAAGGGATTAAAAAGTCTGATAACAAATAAAGTATTTAGAAGGGCTTAAAAATCTGAACAAACAGCAAAAAGAATCTACAAACTGGAGATAGGTCAATTGAGATCAAGATACGATATCCAATCTGAAGAGAAAACAGAAAAAAAGTATAAAGAAAAACAGATATACCCTTAGAGCTGTGTGGGACATCACAAAGCATATAAATGTGCACACAACTGGAGCCCCGTTAAGAGGATAGATAGAAAATGACATAAAGAATACTTGAAGAAATAATGGCTGAAATTTTCCTGAATTCAATGAAAACCAATATAATATACTGTATGTATGTATATAACATATATATAATATATTGCTATGATTGTTATAATCAATACAATACATCAAAAAAACTTTAATAAAATCTAACTAGGAAAAACTGAAAGATAAGCACGCCTATGCATTTGACAGTCATACTGTAAAAAGACAGAGAACCTCAAAAGGCATCAGGAAAAAAAAATGATTCATCACATTAAAGGGAAATGAATGAGATTAATAGCTAACTGTTCATCGGAAAGTATGGAAGTAAAAAAGTGGCAGGACAACATATTCAAAGTGCTGAGGGGAAAGACCCTCAAGCAGGAATTACATACCCCCCAAAAATTTGACAAAATAGAACATTCTTTCTTTCCTTTTTATTTATTTATTTGACAGAGAGAGAGAGATCACAAGTAGGCAGAGAGGCAGGCAGAGAGAAAGGGGGGAGGAAGCAGGCTCCCTGCTAAGCAGAGAGCCTGATGTGGGGCTCAATTGCAGGTCCCTGGATCATGACCTGAGCTGAAGGCAGAGGCTTTACCCACTGAGCCACCCAGGCGCCCCTAGAACATTCTTTCTTGATAAAAAAAAAAAAACAAAAAAAAACACCACCTCTCCACAGTTTAGGGATAGAAGGAACACACCTCAATATCATATATGCCATATATAAAAAACCCATAGCGGGACGCCTGGGTGGCTCAGTTGGTTGGACGACTGCCTTTGGCTCAGGTCATGATCCCGGAGTCCTGGGATCGAGTCCCGCATCGGGCTCCCAGCTGCATGGGGAGTCTGCTTCTCCCTCTGACCTTCTCCTTGCTCATGCTCTCTCTCACTGTCTCTCTCTCTCTCTCTCAAATAAATAAATAAAATCTTAAAAAAAAAAAAAACCCATAGCAAATATCATCCTCAGTGGGGAAAAACAGAGCTTTTCCCCTAAAGTCCAGAACATGACAGGAATGTCCACTCACCACCATTGTTCAACATAGTACCCGAAGTTCTAGCCTCAGCAATCGACAACAAACAGAAATAAAAGATATCAGAATGGCAAAGAAGAAGTCAAACTCTCACTTTTCAGATAACATGATATTTTATGAAGAAAACCCGAAAGACTCCACCCCAAAATTACTAGAACTGATAGAGGAATTCAGCAGTCACAGGATATAAAAGTCAAGGTACAGAAGTCAGTTGCATTTCTAAACACTAACAGTGAGTCAGAAGAAAAAGAAATCAAGGAACTGATCACATTTACAATTGGACCAAAAACCGTAAGATAACTAGGAATAAACATAACCAAAGAGGTAAAGGATCTGTACTCTAAAAACTATAGAACATTCACGAAAGAAACTGAGAAGATATAAAGAAATGGAAAAATATTCCATGCTCATGGATTGGAAGAACAAATATTGTGAAAATGTCTAGGCTACCCAAATCAATCTACACATTCAATGCAATCCCTATCGAAATACATCATTTTTCAGAGCTGGAACAAACAATTCTAAAATTTGCATGGAATCAGAAAAGACCCCAAGTAGCTAAAGTAATGCTGAAAAAAAAAAAAAAAAAAACCAAAGATGAAGGCATCACAATTCCAAACTTCAAGCCATCTTACAAAGCTTTAATCATCAAGACATATGGTACTAGCGCCAAAATAGACACATAGATCAAAGGAACAGAAGAGAGAATGCAGAAATGGAACCTCAGCTCTATGGTCAATTAATCTGTGACAAAGCAGGAAAGATATCCAATGGAAAAAAAGACAGTGTCTTCAATAAATGGTGTTGGGAAAATTGGACAGCCACATGCAGAGTAATGAAGCTGGACCATTTCCTCACACCATACACAAAAATAAACTTTAAATGGATGAAAGACCTAAATGTGAGACAGGAATCTATCAAAATCCTAGAGAACACAGGCTGCAAAATATTTACCTCAGTTGCAGCAACCCCTTAAACACATCTCCAAAAGGAAGAGAAACAAAAACAAAAAAGAACTATTGGGATTTCATCAAGATAAAAAAAAATTGCACAGAAGGAAATGGTCAATAAAACTGAAAGTCAGCCTATAGAATGGGAGAGGATATTTGCAAATGTCTTATAAGAAAAAGAGCTAGTATTCAGAATCTAGTAAAACATTAAACTCATCACCCCCCAAACAACAAAAAACCCAGTCAAGAAATGGGCAGAAGACTTGAACAGACATTTCTGGGAAAAAAAAAAAAAAAAAAAAAAAGACATACAAATGGCCAACAGATACATGAAAAAGTGCTCCACATCACTTGGTATCAGGGAAATACAAATCAAAACCACAATAAGATGCCACCTCACACCAGTCAGAATGGCTAAAATGAACAACTGAGGAAGCAACAGATGTTAGTGAGGATGCAGAGAAAGGGGAATCCTCTTACACTACTGGTGGGAATGTAAATTGCTGCAGCCAATCTGGAGAACAGTATGAAGGTTCCTCAAAAAGTTAAAAATAGAGCCACCCTACAACCCAGAAATTACTCTACTAGGTATTTATCCAAAGGATATAAACATAGTGATTCAAAGAGACACCTGCACCCCAATGTTCTTAGCAGCAATGTCCAAATAGCCAAAATATGGAAAGAGCCCTGATGTCCATCAACAGTTGAATGGATAAAGGTGAAGTGGTGTATATATACAATGGAGTATTAGCCATCAAAAAGAATGAAATCTTGGGGCACCCGGGTGGCCCGGTTGCTTAAGCAACAGCCTTCATCTCAGGTCATGATCCTAGAGTCCCAGGATTGAGTCCTACATTGGGTTCCTTGCTCAGCAAGGAGTCTACTTCTCCCTCTGACCCTCCCCCTCTCATGCTCTTTCTCTCTAATTCTTTCTCTCAGATAAATAAAAAAAATCTTAAAAAAAAAAAAAGAATGAAATCTTGCCATTTGCAATGACAGAGATGGAACTGGAGGATATTATGCTAAGCGAAATAAGTCAGTTAGAGAAAGACAAATACCATATGATTTCACCCATATGTGGGATTTAAGAAACAAAACAGATGAACATAGGGAAAGGGAAGGGAAAATAAAATAATATGAAAACAGAGAGGGAGATAAACCGTTAAAGACTCTTCTTAAAATTTTTTTCATTTATTTATTCATGAGAGAGAGAGGCAGAGAGAGAAGCAGGGCCCCAGTGGAATGGGGAGCTCAATGTGGGACTCAATCCCAGGACTCTGAGGTCATGAACTGAGCCAAAGGCAGACACTTAATCAACTGAACCACCCAGGCACCCACCATAAGAGACTCTTAACTACAGGAAACAAACTGAGCGTTGCTGCAGGGGAGGTGCATGGAGGAATGCGGTAACTGGGTTTTGGGCATTATGGAGGGCACTTGGTGCAATGAGCACTGAGTACTTTTTGCAACTGATGAATCACTAAATTCTTCCTCAGAAACTTGAAAAAAAAAAAAAAGAATTCCATATCCAGCAAACTTCCCCTCAAAAATCAAGAACACAAGATAATTTCAGATAGCAAAAACTGATTACTAGCAGAACTACACTACAAGAAAGGAGCCTTTCAGGCTAAGTTAGAGTACACTAGATAGTAACTTAGATCCATACAAAAAGTAAAGAGCATAAATAACATTAAGTGCATAGGTAAATATAAATGACAGTATAAATGCATTTTTGTTTATAATTTTCTTTTTTTCTATCTGCTTTAAAGGACAGCTGCAAAAAATTAAAAATAAAAAAGACAACTACATAAAGTAATAATTATAAAACTATGCTGATGGGCTTATATATAATAATGTAATTAATATGACAATAAAGCACAAAGGAGGGTGGAAAGAATAGAATGATAATGGAGCAAGTTTTAACAAAATTGTTTTAACTTAAGAAGTTAAGTGTAAGCTCCAGGGAAACCTCTATGGAAACAACTTAAAAATATATAATTGAAGAAAGAACAAGGGAATTAAAATGGTACACTAGAGGGGTGCCTGGGTGGCTCATTGGGTTAAGCCTCTGCCTTCAGCTCAGGTCATGATCCCAGGGTTCTGGGATCAAGCCTCACATCAGGTCTTCTGCTCAGCGGGGAGCCTGCATCCCACCCACCCCACCCTGCCTACCTGTGATCTCTCTCTCCCTGTCAAATAGATAAAATTTTTTAAAAAAAATCTTTAAAAAAATGGTACACTAGAAAATAAAAAATTACAAAAGGGAAGGTGTAAATCCTACCTGATTTGTAGTTACATTAAATGTAAATGGATTAAACACTTCAGTTGAAAGGTAGATACTGGAAGAATTGGTTGAAGACAAAGAAACAAAGAAAAAATATGACCCGATTATATGTGGTGGACCAGAGATACATTTTAGATTAAAACACCTGAATAGATAGAGGAATGGAATAAGATATACTACGCCAACGGTAACCTAAAAAGCTGAGGTGTTATACCACTATCAGACAAAATGTGCTCTGTAAAAATGTTACTAGAGATTTTAAAAAAGGACTTTTTATAATAAGAGTCACTCTATCAAGAAGATATAACAATTATAAACATTGATGCATTCAATAGCAGTATACAATGTGTAAAATACAATGCACAAAAACACAGAACTAAAGGGAGAAATAGAAAATTCAATGATAGTAATCGAAAGCTTCAATACTCCCTTTCAGTAATGGATATAGCAACAAGACAGAAGAACAACAAGAAATTAGAAGATGAATAAAACAAAAACCAAGACGGCCTATCAAACATCTGTGTCCCCCTGCACTCCACCATCAACAAAAGACACTTTTCTCAAGTTCAGATGGAACAGTCCATAGGATATACAATTAAATAGGTTGTAAAACAAGTCTCAATAAATTTACAGGTTGAAATCATACAAAGTATGTTTTCAGACTACAGTGGAATTAGAAATTAATAAGAAAAGGAAATTTGAGAAAATAAGAATATGTAGAAATTAATGCTTTCCTAAGTAACTAATAGGTCAAAAAAGAAACTACAAAAGTAATTAGAGAATACTTTGAGGTAGAATAAAAATAAAATACAGCATCCCAGCACTTATGGGATGTAGATGACGTGAAGCAATGTCTGGGAGAAAACTATAGCTGTAAATGCCTACCTCAAAGAAGAAGAAGGCATCAATAATGACTAACCTTCCACCTTAAGAAACTAGGAAAGGAAAAGTAAATTAAATTCAAAAGAAACAAAGAAAAAAGCAGTAAAAATTAGAAAGGAAATGAAATAAAAATAGAAAAAATCACGAAAGCTCAATGAAACCAAAAACCATCTCTTTGAAAAGATCAACAAAATTGCCAACATTTAGTTAGACTAACAAATAGAAAGGACATAAGACTCAAATTACAGGGGCACCTGGATGACTCAGTTGGTTAAACAGCTGCTTTTGGCTCAAGTCATGATCCCAGAGTCCAAGAACTGAGCCCACATTGGTCTTCCCACTCAGAGGAGTCTCTTTCTCCCTCTCACCTTACCCCGTCTTGTTCACTCTCTCACTATCTCTCTTTCAAATAAATAAAATCTTTTTTAAAAAAGACTCAAATTACTAAAATCAGGAATTAAAGAGAAAATATCAGTACAACTTTAGAGAAATAAAAGGATAATGAGGGAATAGTAAGAACAACTGTGTTCACACATTAGATAATTTAAATGAAGTAGAGAAGTTCTTAGAATGATACAAAGTATAGAAACTGACTCAAGAAGAAATTGAAAATTTGAATGATTATAACAAATAAAGGTAATAAATTAGTCATTTAAAAACTTCCCTCCAAAAAAGCCCAAGCCCAGATGGCTTCACTCATGAGATCTATGAAAGGTTTAAGGAATAATACCAATTTGCCAACTCTTCCAAAAGATAGAGAAGGAGAGAACACTTACCAACTCATTCTATGTGGCTAGTGTTACCCTGAAACCAAAATCAGACAAAGACATTATCAGAAAAGAACACAGACTAATGCCCATCGGAATATAGAATTAAAAATACTCAGCATAATAATAGCAAACCAAATCCAGCAACAAATAAATATTATATACCATAACAAAGTGGAATTTATTCCAGGAATGTGAGGTTGTTTAGCATACAAAACCAATTAATGTAATATGTCATATTAACAAAAAATAAGGCAAAAACGAATCTCTCCTGATACAGGAAAATGACAAGATCCAACACCCACTCATACTCCAAACGTTCAATGTCCTATGAATATCAGAACAGATCTTCCTTGCTCTGATAAAGGCTACCTATGAAAAACCCACAGGTAGCATCATAATTAATGCTTTACCCTTTAGATCAGGAATAAAACACAGATATCTCTTCTCACCACTTCTATCCTAGAGTACACTACAGGTTCTATCAAGCCAATTGGGAAAAAAAGAAATAACAGGAAATCAGATTAGAAAGAAAGAAGTGAAGCTATCTCTACTTGAATATGACATAATCTTGCCAAGAAATCCCTGAGAAAACTATTAGAACTGATCAACAATTTCAGAGAATCTGCAGGATACAAGATAAATATACAAATATTAATTGCACTTCTATACACTAATAATAAATAATCTGGAAAAGGAATTGAGAAATTATTCCATTTATGATAGTATCAAAAAAACAATGAAGTATTAGGAATACATATTTTTAAAAGTATAAGACTTATACCCTGAAACTATAAAGCACTGATGGAAGACTTAAAAGCAACATAAATAAATGGAAAGACAGCCATGTTCACAGATCAGAAAACAATATTGTTAAGATGGCAATAGTTCCCAAACTGACCTGCACATTCAACACAATGCTTATCAAAAATACAGCCTTTTTTTTTTTTGCAGAAATTTACAAATTGCCTCAAGAAATTCATGTGGAAATACAATTGAGGTAAAATACCCTAAATCAAAAAGAAAGCAATAACAAGAACAAAGTTGGAGGACTCCCAATTCACATTTTCAAAATTTACTACAAAGGTACAGTAACCAAGACAATGCACTGGCATTCAGATGGACATGTAGATCAATAAAACAGACTTTAGGGTCCACAAAGAAATTTTTACATTTATGGTCAACTGATTCTTGACAAGTGTAGGGAAAGAAGAGTTTTCTCAACAAATGATTTTGGGACAACTGGATATCCACATTCAAAAGAATTAAACAGAATCTTTACTCAAAAAATTAATTCATAGTAGATCATAAACCTAAAAGCAATAATTTAAGCCATAAAGCTTAGAAGGAAAAAATGGTAAATCCTTAACAATACTGGATTGGACAATGATTTCTTAGATATGACTCTAAAGCATGAGCAAAATAGAAATATTAGGATGAGGAGAAACTGGACTTTCATTCATTACTGGTAAGACTGTAAAATGGTTTAGTCATACTGGAAAATTGCTTAGCAGTTATTCAAAATATTAAATATAGAGTTCCACATGACACAGCAATTCCACTCCTAGGTTATACACCCAAGAGAAATGAAAAACTGTCCAGGTAAGAACTTCTACGAGAATGTTATTTGCACCATTATTCATCATAGCCCAAAAGTGGAAACAACCTAAATATTTCTTACTTGACGGATAGAACAAAATGTGACATATCTATACAATGGAATATAATTTAGCAATTAAGAAATGAAATATCGATTCATGCTACCACATGGATGAACCTTGAGAACATACTGCTAAGGGAATGAAACCAGTCACAAACCATCACATATTGTATGATTCCATTTATATGAAATGTCTAGAATAGGCAAATCCCTAGGGACAGAAAGCAAGTGTTCAGTTTTGGGAGACAGGGGATAAGAGGAGAATGAGAGCAACTGCTAATGGGTAGTTTCTTCTGGGGGTGAAGAAAAGATTTTAGAATTAGACAGTGGTAGTTGTTGCACAACTCTGTAAATATACCAAAAAGCACTGAGTTGCACAGTGTAAAAGGTAGAATTCTGTGGTATGTAAATATCTCATTAAAACTATTACTGAAAAACCTGTAAAGAAAAGTTTGACAGGCAAAAATGGCCACACTTCACTCTCTCTTATCCAATCTCCCTGTATCCTCCTGAGCTTCCTCTTCTCCACCCTTCTTGTCTCTGGCTGTGCTTTCCTTCCTTTATCTTAACTTTCCTCTCCCTCTCATTCATGCACTTGCCTGGAATTCATGGTCTGGTTCGAGACTGAAACGTGTAAGGCCCTTTGCTTTGCCTATCAGGACTCTGAATCACTGCGAGAAGTGACCAATCCACAAAGTTAAGGAGTGATAGTGTCAGGGGATCTACGATGACCAGTGTTCTCTCCATGGTCCCTTGGGGCTTTCTATTCACCCATGAAGGGAAAGGACCTGCTATAAGATCTCAAACTCCAGGGATTCTCCTCTTTCCCAGGGACTTCCTAAGCCACAGGTTAACTTCAGAACCTTTCAAACCAGACTTCTCTCATCTTCAGTGTCCTCTTCTTCTCTCCCCAGCACCCCCCTTACAATCTCCTTTTCTTCCCTACTTCTTAATCTAACCACCTTTCTCCTTCCTCTAACTCAAGCAGCTTTCCTCAAACCCCCCTTCTTTCCCTCATTTGTCCCTATATCCCCTCCAGTATCTCTGTTGCTGCACCCCAGGGCCCAGTCTCCTAAATCTGGCCATAGAACAAGAAAAGATGGGTGGCTTGAGCCATGTGATAGTCTCTGAAAGAAGTAAAGTCCATCACTAAATTTCCCTGAAGACTATATAACAGATAAAAGTATCCTTTAATATGCATTGTTGGCTTCTGAAGATGGAGGCACCTTTATTCCCTGTACACGTCTCATTCTCTTAATACCCCCAAGCTAGTATGAGTGATCTCTAACAAAGGGAAACAAAAATCAAGCTTTCACTTCTTTGAGGAGAGGTAAGTCCTCCCAAGAGATTAAACGTTGGTTAAGCATAAGGAGTTGACTTATACTTAGACCAAGAAAATGAATACTCTGCATCATTTCAGGACACACACACACACACACACACACACACTATTCAATAACTAGTAATGTTTGGGGGTGGGTTTTTTGTAATAGATGAACTTTCCTCTGACAATTATGAGGATTTCTTAAGAACTAACAACTTCTGAACTAGGGGCCTTGCACTTTCACTTTGCACTGAGCCCCACAAAGTATAAAGCCAGTCCTGGCTGGCCAACATCTGTGAGAAGAGGGGTCATGTGCTAAATCAGCTTTGGTTCTCTTCTTCCTCCTCTCCTGTTTTGCAACAGGTTTCCCTGTTCTTCTACTTCTGGTATGGGAGATAGAAAGGGGAAATGTGAGAAAGAGTTGAAAAGGATATATTTTTCCCAGTTATATAAGTAATCAGGTCAGAGTCATTATTTTACACTTTCCCAGGAAAACGAAGGTTTTTCAGGTTTTCTTTTTAAGGAACAAAGAGTCAGTCATGTCAGATGCAAAACACAGGGTTTGTGTATGTGTGATGTCTGTGTGTGTATTAAACAAGCAGCATTCACTGTGTGCATCAAGGTCGTTATGTAAATCATCTCACTCATTCCTCAGAACATACTATGAGGTAAATGCTGCTACTATCCCAACTCACAGATGGAGAACATGATGCTTAGAAAATTAAATAACTTGCAGAGGAAACAACTCTATTGACTCCAGAGCCACTCTAACTGCAAAACCCATGTGTTCCAACTCTCAGCTATGCAGACTGTGCTGAATGGGTTTCACATAACTTCCCTGAGAAACAACTACTGAGTTTGGACCATGACCGTGACCAAACAACTACTGAGTTTGGACCATGACCATGACCAAACAACTACTGAGTTTTGACCCTTTCTTATCTATGAATTTATTTAATCCTTACAACACTCTGTGACATGGATATTTTTATTATCTCCATTATATAGGTAAAAGGGCAGAAGTTAAAGCAAACTTTCCAAGGTCATGCTACTAGAAAGTGTTGGAAATTGATTTTTAAATCATACTTACTATCTGGCTCTATAATCTGACCTTTTAACCTAACCTCATTCTGCCTCAGTGTAGAAGAAATTACCCAATAGAACACAATCCAAAATCTCTTCTGAGCATAAATCAATATGGAAAAATTACCAGGTTATATCTTTTAAATTAGCCTTTCTTCTAAGCTGACTAAGGAATATAATATTCTGACATGAGAACGCCCTCATACATTTCCAGGACTTGCCACTCAAGGACTGACCATCAGCATACCCTGTAGCAGTCACTATGTCCTTATCTTTCGCCTTCTCCTTCAGAATTCTTTTTTTTTTTTTTTAGATTCTATTTATTTATTTGACAGAGAGAGATTACAAGTAGGCAGAGAGACAGGGGGAAGCAGGCTCCCTGCTGAGCAGAGAGCCTGATGCCAGCTCGATCCCAGGACCCTGAGATCATGACCTGAGCCAAAAGCAGAGGCTTAACCCACTGAGCCACCTAGCCGCCCTCCTCCAGAATTCTTGTGTCATTCTGATAAGATACGTCTTCTTTCTTCCTTCCTCAGTCTTTAAAAGTCTCTTATCAGCAATTCTTGAATCTGTTAATGTAAGAGACAGGAAGAAACAGGCATCCAGCCAGCGTATATTGATGGCCATGTCGTCATCTACTCCCACCAAGCCACACTGTCCTTCCTCTGGCCTGGGGCTTGCTAGGTAGAAGAGAATCAGCTCAATATGAACACAAGCCATGGCCAAAGAGGGACAATGGCCAATGGGAGAATTTCCAGATGAATAAGATGACCTTTAGGAGCTCCTGTGTTTTCTCAGCCCACCATCTCTGCCTTGTCTTTCTCAGTGAACACCTTTTTCTCATAAGAACATAGTCCTGCTTTCTCTCCCCAGAGTGGCCACAGTGTAGGAAACCACACACTGACCTATATGTTGTGACAACCCTGACATATGTGGTTTAGAAATGCACCCGTTGAGCAGGGGTTGGGTCACTAATCTTAGCAGTATCACTGGATTATTTCACTGGTTTTTCATGCAAGTTCTAGAGATAGAAAGGGTTTTTCCCTGATGGGGTGTGGAGGAAAAAGAAGAATGAAGAAGGGGAATTACTTGTGACATTCGCCTTCCCACTGTACTAGATGACTTGGTAAGATAATTTCAAAGGACACTGACCAATAACATTAACAGTTCTGACCCCCAGAATGGACTGAATTGTTATAACACAGTATTCAAAGACATGTTATACTTTCTTCCAAAACATCTAGAGTACGCCTATAGAAGGTTCTCAATAGGTATCTGAATTAATACTGGCTTGTATTTGTTTGTGTTAATTTCCTAGGTGCATATTTGCTCCCTACTTCCCCAGCTAGATTATAAACTCCTTGAGTGAAGGAACTCTTTTTAACAATTCTTTTGCTTAATCCATTTTACCTTTCATAGTTCTGAGCACACTATAGGACTCCACAGCTAAAGATATCTTAGAGTAGTTGAGTATCCAAGAGAAAGAAGCTCCTTTCTCAGAGCACTCAGGGTAACTCAGCAATTTTTCAAATTTCCAGGGGTACAAGCTATTAGTTTGTTAAGCCATCCTGAGATGGGAACAATGCTTGAGTTTGGGGCTTAGTATAAGAAAATGAAATCAACATTAGGTTCTTCAAATCAGACATTTAACTATACAAAAATTAGAAGTGAATAAATAGGGGCGCCTGGGTGGCTCAGTGGGTTAAGCCTCTGCCTTCGGCTCAGGTCATGATCTCAGGGTCCTGGGATCGAGCCCCGCATCAGGCTCTCTGCTCCGTGGAGAGCCTACTTCCTCCTCTCTCTCTGCTTGCCTCTCTGCCTATTTGTAATCTCTGTCAAATAAATAAATAAAATCTTAAAAAAAAAGAAGTGAATAAATAAAATAAGACATGTGTACACTTTGAAAGGGAAATTTCACCCAGAGAACTTTACATCTGGCAAAGCTCTACTCTCTTGAGGTATACTGTACTTCCTTGAGGCCCCAAGAACAAGCATCTGTTCTCATATCCTACCTCTTTTTTAAAAAATAATAAACTCTTACATTTTCATAGAATTTTATATTATTCAAAGTCTTTTTGTGGTCATTATAAAATCTGAGTTCTTACTGACACAATGGGCTAAGTCAGGTAAACACACATCCAGAGAAATTAATTGATTTGCTAAATGTCAGAGGGTTCAGGGATTAACTAGGATTAAAAAACCCAAAGGGTTTCTAGCACAGTATTATTCCTCCATGGTCATCCCCTTCAAAGACAACCATTCTTTTATCCAATTTGTTGACAAGAATGCCCTGAATATAAATTTCAATGAAGTTTACAGACATTACATACATGTTGTCACACATAGCAGAGTCTCATTGTGTTAGTTCATGCTGGTTGTATTAATCTACCCAGATTCCAATGCATCTTATTTCTTTTGTTCAGTTTTATTCTTGACTGTGGTTTACAACTTCTAATTTATCATCTACATCTTTTTCATAATTTCTGTTTTCTGGCTTTATGTTTCAGCAATTTCTTTGCTTAAGTTATCATCGACTCAAGCTATTGTCTACTTGTTTAGACCAATCTGAGTGTGAAATGTGTGTGTACAGGTGTGCGCATGTGTGTGTGATTTGACAACAAAGGTTTGTTTATTTGGTTTTGGCTTAAAAATGGATTTTTTTTTTCCAAGTAGGATGAACACATCTTTGTGTTGCATTTTCAGCGCCAAAGGATTTATTGTTTTAATGGTTCTTAGTTTGGGTTACACAAAAACAGAAGTACTTGTGTGCAGGCGGTTTATTTAGGAAGTGACCCCAGAGAAAGTGAGGAAAGCGAGACAAGGAAAGGAGAAGAACCAATTAGGGACATGTTAACATGTGGGTTATCAGTGTGGGCAACTGGGGCAGATCTTTACAGAGGACTTTCTGAGAGAAAAATGGAATGCATCTCTGGATCATACCCTTCCCCTTGACACATACACACAGGTACACATGTATGGGCACACACTGCCAGGTAGCGTTTGCTTGCTCTGAAGGTTGATCTTTGAGATGTGGAGAAAGGCCAACATCAGAAATCAAGATGGTCTCATACTTGTCAGCAAAGAGGTTCAGGCATGAGCTAATGAAAACTGGCACAATGAGCTAGCAAATGCTTGACCATCCATTCTAAGGACACGCTCTGGTTAACCCCACTGATTTAAAAACTTGTTTTGCTGAAGTTGACTAATCACTGGTAAGACTAGCTGAGACCAGAACAAACCCAGAATAATCCTTTTAAAATTGCACAGATGGCACCAAGTGTGAACAAAAGTAACCCCTCAATCTTCCCTCTGCATTGATCATGTTTACAATGCCATTTAATGAACATGCTGTCCCACAAAAAGACATGTGCGTGCTCAGAAGGGAGGACACCTCCTGTTTTCCATATATTCAATTAGCATATTGCAGTCAGCCTAAGTACCCTGTGACATCCAGACCTCATTCTTAAATATACCCAACCCCAACCCTTCAAGGAGGCAGATTTGATCATTTTTCTCCCCTCTCCTTGCTTGGCACTCTGCAATAAAACCAGCTGTAAAACTGGTCTCAGTGCTTGGCTTGCTGCACATTAGGCAATGGATTCTTTTTTTTTTTTTTTAATTTATTTTTAATATAACAGTATTCATTGTTTTTGTACCACACCCAGTGCTCCATGCAATCCGTGCCCTCTCTAATACCCACCCTCTGCTTCCCCCAACCTCCCACCCCCTCCCACAACTTAAAACCCCTTCAGATTATTTTTCAGAGTCCATAGTCTCTCATGGTTCACCTCCCCTTCCAATTTCCCCCAACTCCCTTCTCCTAACTTCCCATGTCCTCCATGCTATTTGTTATGCTCCACAAATAAGTGAAACCATATGATAATTGACTCTCTCTGCTTGACTTATTTCACTCAGCAGAATCTCTTCCAGTCCCATCCATGTTGCTACAAAAATTGGGTATTCCTTTCTGATGGAGGCATAATACTCCATAGTGTATATGGACCACATCTTCCTTATCCACTCGTCCATTGAAGAGCATCTTGGTTCTTTCTACAGTTTGGCAATCATGGCCATTGCTGCTATAAACATTGGGGTACGGATGGCCCTTCTTTTCACGACATCTGTATCTCTGGGGTAAATACCCAGGAGTGCAATGGCAGGGTCATAGGGAAGTTCTATTTTTAATTTCTTGAGGAATCTCCACACTGTTCTCCAAAGAGGCTGCACCAACTTGCATTCCCACCAACAGTGTAAAAGGGTTCCCCTTTCTCCACATCCCCTCCAACACATGTTGTTTCCTGTCTTGCTAATTTTGGCCATTCCAACTGGTGTAAGGTGATATCTCAATGTGTTTGTTTTTTTTTTTTAAGATTCTTTTTATTTATTTGACAGAGAGAGAGAGATCACAAGCAGGCAGAGAGGCAGACAGAGAGGCAGGCAGAGAGAGGAGGAAGCAGGTTCACCGCTGAGCAGAGAGCCCGATGCGGGGCTCGATCCCGGGACCGAGATCATGACCTGAGCTGAAGGCAGAGGCTTAACCCACTGAGCCACCAAGGTGTCCCCTCAATGTGGTTTTAATTTGAATCTCCCTGATGGCTAGTGATGACGAAATTTTTTCATGTGTCTGATAGCCATTTGTACGTCTTCATTGGAGAAGTGTCTGTTCATATCTTCTGCCCATTTTTTGATATGATTATCTGTTTTGTGTGTATTGAGTTTGAGGAGTTCTTTATAGATTCTAGATATCAACCTTTTGTCTGTACTGCAATGGATTCTTATCTGGCAACACTAATAGGTATGAAGAAAACGTTGCCAGAACTAGGACGAAACCACTTCTTCCCTCAAAGCCTGACGTGATGATGGAAATAGTCAATGGTGTTTTATGATCCATGAACAGAACTTTACCCATTCTCAGACTCAATCTTCAGATGGTGAAAGCAGCTAAGGTCAAGATCAAAGATTATTAGTAGCTGCCTGTTGCCAACCCAAGTGCAACAATGTTTGAAGATAAACTCACAATAGAGTAAATCCAACAATGAACTAACCAAAATCATCCTTAAGATGTTTGACTTTAAGGAAAACAGCTTGACCCATTCCAACTTGAGCAAAGGCTTCTTGATACCTATTAGGGGGTGCTAGGGCTTTTGCCTGACTAGCATGAGCTCCATCTGTGTTTTTGACCTTGACCTTTTCCCTGACATCGGAGATTCAAAGTGATGACATGGAGCAATACATTTAGTTTTTCCTAGTACCATTCACAGATTATTTATAATCTTGGGAAATATTGCCTTATTACGTTTTTCAGTAGTTAAATCCTATATCACCTATACATCCTTATGTAAAGCCTCTCTGCTATTAGGAATCCTGTTGTTTCTAATAATAACATAACCAGCCAAAAGTCTTTAAGTTTTCTTTTCTAGAACCTACACAGATTTCCACTTAAAGACACATTTATTTATTCCCTGTGCAGATTTAATTTTACTACAATATCTCAATGCCACATTAATATAAATGTTAGCACTTAAAAGGAAAGGAATCTAACAAAGAACATCAAAATAAAAGAAAAATGCTGCTGAGAGAACAGATAGCTTTACTCTCCCAAAATTAACCAGAAAATAGTAACAAAGAAAGTAACCGGATGTTAATAAGTGATTACCCCCAGAGGTAGCACTTACACATAAAAAAACTTTGCCTCGTATTGTAATTCAAAACATTTCAGGAAAATATATGGGTGAGCTCTGCCTTTTAGGACCCTACATAACTGACCACATGTCTGTTTTACTTTCTAAGCCTAATTAATTAAGAACTCAGTAGCAATCTGCAAGGTAAAGTGTTTTTCCACTGCACTAAGACCAGCTTCCATACATGAGGACACGATTCTTTTGTGTCCAGAAAGATGGCAAACAGACTACTGCATAAGTTGTCAGTGAAAATTTTAAATACAGGCACAAGAAAGGGAAGAAATGGAGTGGAAAAGGGAGCAAAATAGCAGAAGGGATTTTTTTTTTTTTTTTTTTTTTTTTAGTTTGAGAACACTAATGGTTTCTAAGCAGCTGAACTCAAGACAATAAGGAATTTTCTTAAAAATTTTCTTCGTGGGGTGCCTGGGTGGCTCAGTGGGTTAAGCCGCTGCCTTCGGCTCAGGTCGTGATCTCAGGGTCCTGGGATCGAGTCCCACATCGGGCTCTCTGCTCAGCGAGGGGCCTGCTTCCCTTCCTCTCTCTGTGATCTCTTCCCTTCCTCTCTCCTACTGTGATCTCTCTCTGTCAAATAAATAAATAAAATCTTTAAAAAAAAAAATTTTCTTCGTGATAGTTGTAGATACCTCAGTAGTCTTTGTCTTTCTGACTGACTCAAATTTCAGATCTTTTCATTTCTGACCTGGTGTACCAATCATGAAGTAACTGGTATCAATTCTTAGGTGGAAAGGTAATTATGTCACATGAAATTTAGATCATCATACACTTGTAAACCTGTAATTAACTTACCTGGAATTAAGGAATTCTTCCCACTCTCTGATGGGTACACAAAGAAGTTAAATTAAGCTCTCTGAAGTCTTCTCTGATAAGCTGTCAAGTAGCAAAACTTGACTGAGAATCATTTCTGATATAATTGCCCCTAAGTCCTTCCATTTCTTTAAACATTTCCGTATTTAAAAAAAGGGGGGGGTGGTTTCTGGCTATTTTTAATGATAGAAAACATTACTGAATAGTAATAATTTCTTGGATATGGTGCCAAATAGAAAATAGTAACATTGGAGAAGAGATACAAATGCTGAAAGATCCAACCCAAGCTACACTCCAAAACTGTATTTGCTTTACTGCTTCATCACATCTTCAAAAGCAGTTATGCCAATATGGCATCATTTCTCGGATTTCTCTGCAAATTATGGTCACTTATCAGTCATTTCACTTCCACAGCAACTTCCCATTAAAAATCCCCAAAGACAGGAACCTGGGTAGTCCAGTCAGTTAAGTGTCCAACTCTTGATCTCAGCTCGGGTCTCAATCTCAGGGTCATGAGTTCAAGCCCTACATTGGGCCCATGCCCAGCATGGAGCCTAATTTAAAAAAAAAAAAAAATCCCCAAAGAGTCACAGAATCTAAGAATTCTAGAGTCAGAAGGGACTTCTGAGATTGTATCTGCTTCCATGTGTATAAAGATAGCAGTGAAATCTATTTATAACTACCTATATAAAGTTGAGATCTGAATTTTCTTCTTTTAAGCAAGGTATGATTTAGAGGTGGCAAATTAGTGTGAAGCTAGACTCCCCCTGACAACCCTCACACCCAAATGCAGCCTGGCAGAAAGAAGGAAATGGGGTAGAGGGAAGAGAAGGGAGCAAATCCGTAATCTTACACATAGTGAGTTACCACAAGGTACTGAATGGAAGCAGGGGTGGTTGTCTGTGTGCCGCATAGAGAAATGGCTTACATAGATGACTATTAAGAGACATCAGGCCTTAAGTCATGTTTTAAGTTTCCCTATGGCTCTGCTCCCTCTTCCTATGCGACATTATTTCCAAAGCAAACCACATAATGAAGAAAAGCAGCCTGCTGACGCACGTTAAATATGTGGTAAAAAAATAATAATAATAATAAAACACAAGAAGGAAGTAGTTTGCATAGTACAAATGAACCCTCATATTTCAGAATGAAAACAAAGAACACAACTTTCAGTTCCTCATCCGATCCTCCCGTCCTAGCTTCTCAAATAAAAGTACAGAGTCCTCATGGACATTCCCCTCCTCTCAAAGGTTATGCTGGAATACCTCAGTGTGATAGGCTGCTTCCGCCAAGAAATGCTCACAGAATGCATCTGCTGAGTACTCACATCCACAACAGATTAAAACGAGAATGTTCACAAAGCTCACCATTTTGAAGGAGTCGGCGACCAGACCATCTGGTACTCCTGAAGCCAGATGTCTCCGTATTGTCTTCAGCTGGATTCTTCCCTCTGCTGCTGTTAGGAAGAAGAAAAGTCTCTCTGTTCCTTCTCAGCACCACCTTAGCCTTCCCTCTTCGCTGGTTCTCTCCACCACCACCATCTTGTTTCTCCATGTTCACTCTTTGTCTTCATTTCAGCCTCTTCCACTCCCCAAAGCAGCCATCACACTTTTAGCTCTGCCAGTGTGATAAGGCACAAAACTCCTCTGGTACACAATATGTCAATGGAGTTCATATTAATTGCCTGGTAACAAAGCAAAACCACATATAAACAGTGCAGTCATGCTCCATTTAGAGAAGTTAGGTCATTCACCAAAGTCCAGCAGGATGTGAGCTATCTCCAAACGTCTGGAGCTACTTCAGTCCTAAATGTTAAAGAAACAAAGAGGCAGGGCTGGCCTTGCGTGAAAACAGGGGATCCCTTCAGTATAATCTGGGACCCAAAAGAGGATGCTGGAGATTAGGAGAGGATAGCAGGGTTGTGAATGGGGGAAGAATAAATGATTCACAGAGATTCACAGAGCTCCCAGAAACTTTAGAGATCATTTGGCTGAAACGCTTAATTTTTACAAATGAGAATACAGAGTGCCATAGACTTTAAAGGATTATTCAACCAAGATGCCCTTCAACGGACGAATGGATAAGGAAGATGTGGTCCATATACACTATGGAGTATTATGCCTCCATCAGAAAGGACGAATACCCAACTTTTGTAGCAACATGGACGGGACTGGAAGAGATTATGCTGAGTGAAATCAGTCAAGCAGGGAGAGTCAATTATCATATGGTTCCACTTATTTGTGGAGCATAACAAATAGCGTGGAGGACATGGGGAGTAAGAGAGGAGAAGGGAGTTGGGGGAAATTGGAAGGGGAGGTGAACCATGAGAGACTATGGACTCTGAAAAACAATCTGAGGGTTTTGAAGGGGCGGGGGGTGGGAGGGCCGGGGTACCAGGTGGTGGGTATTATAGAGGGCAAGGATTGCATGGAGCACTGGGTGTGGTGCAAAAATAACAAATACTGTTATGCTGAAAATAAATAAAAAATAAATTTAAAAAAATTTTTAAAAAATTTTTTAAAAAAGGATTATTCAAGACCATCTTGCTAGTTAGAAGCTGCCAAGAGTTAATTCTCCAATGATGCAATTTTTTGGCTTATTTTTTAATTATATTGCTTTTTAAAAAGGGAGGGGGGCTTGCACACCACCCATCTACATTATATCAAATAACCGGATTCCTTTCTCCTTCACCTTAATAACTAGGCTTCATTTTTTTCCACTTCATATCTGACCCATTGTCTCTTACATCTGGAATACATGTGACTTGTGCATCCTCTCATTTTACCTTCTTGGTTTAGTGATTTGGGAAGTAACTTTGGCCCCTCACCCAGGTCTGACTTTGTTTCTAGTACTTACTCACTCTCTGCTTAATCCTTCAGCTCAACACATGATGCCCCAAATAGCTCCCATTCTCTGTCATCAACTCCTTGTTTCCATTTACTCCTTAGGCCACTCAGAGATTAGTTAGATGTAGGCTTGCTTCCCTCCCCCAGTCTGAGCTCGCAGAAAACCCCATAGGTTGGATGCTATACTTGCAGGGATTCAGGGGTAACAATCAACCTGGATTCCTTGAAATTTCACTGGGTACAACTCCTGTAGTACAGATCCCTTATAGGTAACAAGGACCTCCACCTAGCAGCCTTAGTGTAAGTTGAAACACCAACAGCTCTGATCCAAGAACCAATGCAATGGAGCCCCACAGAAACCCGAGTTGTCACTTTCTGAACAACCAATATCTTCTCTAAAAATGCAACCTATCTCAGGCTGTGACTGACTCTAGAGGGACCCAGGTGCCTCCACACCACAGTTATCTCTCCAGAAGCAACTGTGGCTGGTGGGTCTTCACCAGACTCACATTTCTGGTATCCCCTCTCATCTCCATGATTTAATCTCTTCTCTACTTTCATCATTATCACTGTTCTAGGCTGCTTCTCCTTTGCATCTCCTCCAACAACCTTTCCCATACTTTCAGTCACCCCCGGGCACATCTACAACGTATCACTCAGAATTGCTCCAGATTCAAAAGACTGAATTCAGCCACCCCACTCTCTGAATGCCTTTTACTCTCCCATTTCTTTCACTCAGTTACCCTCCCTATACTTGTTTTTTATCTATAACCACACCCATCAATCCGGTGACCCCCTCCACCTTCTCCCAGTGAGCCCTTCGGTTCCACTTCTTTCCCTAGCTGGCTCTAAATATTTAAAAATGCAGCACACTTCCCTATGACCCTGCAATTGCACTCCTGGGTATTTACCCCAAAGATACAGATGTTGTGAAAAGAAGGGCCATCTGTATCCCAATGTTTATAGGAGCAATGGCCACGATTGCCAAACTGTGGAAAGAACCAAGATGCCCTTCAACGGACGAATGGATAAGGAAGATGTGGTCCATATACACTATGGAGTATTATGCCTCCATCAGAAAGGACGAATACCCAACTTTTGTAGCAACATGGACAGGACTGGAAGAGATTATGCTGAGTGAAATCAGTCAAGCAGAAAAAGTCAATTATCATATGGTTTCCCTTATCTGTGGAGCATAACAAATAGCATGGAGGACATGAGGAATTAGAGAGGAGAGGGGAGTTGGGGGAAATTGGAAGGGGAGGTGAATCATGAGAGACTATGGACTCTGAAAAACAATCTGAGGGGTTTGAAGTGGGGGGGAGGTGGGAGGTTGGGGTACCAGGTGGTAGGTATTATAGAGGGTATGGATTGCATGGAGCACTGGTTGTGGTGAAAAAATAGTGAATACTGTTATGCTGAAAATAAATAAATAAATAAATAAATAAATAAATAAATGCAGCGCGCCATTCCTAGGGAATCTCGTCCATTCCTAATGGGTCAGACAATATCAGATCTTGTCTCCGATACATTAAACTAAAGGACTTTTCATCAGTGAAGATTTCACAGACACAAAAAACCTGATATCCCCATAACTGAGCCAATTATCTCCCCAGTAGATTTGTTCTCCTAAAATAGACGAAGTTTCTGGCATCTATTAGAAAGAAACTGCTTTCATCTATACTATGACAGCTGTCTGCCTGTTTAATAACCTTAACAGAAAATTCAAATCATAAACTATGTCTCATGGCTTCCCCTACTGCTGCTACCTTGAGAAAGAAGAGGTCTCAGATCCCCTAGACAGTTATCAGCAATAACTGTTTAGTAGGGCTGCTTTCAGACAATAGTGATAGAATTAAACAAAAATGGATGCAACTCTTAAAGCTATCCACTGTCATCTACATACGGCCTGGTTGACTACATTTTGGGTCTTTCCACTGTGAATCCTGATCGACTTGCTCTGTTATATGACCTGATCAATTTCCCTCGTCTCTTCAGTCTGGTATTTCAGATACAGCTTGTCTATAAACTTTGATCATGAAATAGTTTCTGCTCAGTCATCTAGGGCAAGCCACACATTTCTTATGAGTTACTTCCTTACTGTCTGATGACCCAAATAAGAAACCAATGTTTCCAAGTTTATTATCACCTAATCTTTACTTATTCATTGCTTGAGTCCTTCATTATAAGCTTCATAAAGACAGTGACATTCTTGTTTACCATGTTGTATCTTCAGTGTCCAGAACAGTGGCTGGTGCATATTAAGTGCCCAACAAATGAATATTTGTTAAATACATGAAAAAGAAAAATGGTGACTCTCTGCTTTTTCATTGGCAACTGATGGTTGGAGGAGAAATGAATAAAAAAATATTACTTTAGACTTTTAAGAGCTTAAAATTAAGAAAGATGAGAGAAAAAAATATTAGGGAGAAAAAAAGTCTAAATATAAATATGTGTGTTAAGGGGTGTCTGGGTGTCTCAGTCAGTTAAATGGCCAACTCTTGGTTTTGGCTCAAGTCATGGTCTTGGAGTCCTAGGATTGAGTTCCATATCAGACTCTGTGCTTAGCAGGGAGTCTGCTTCAGGATCCTCTCTCTCCTGCTGCTCTTCCTCCTGCTCTCTCTCTCTCTCAAATAAATAAACCTTTAAAAAATTAAAATATGTATACTAAGCAAATAATATTGAATACATAGATATAATTAAGAGATTTGGTGATGAAAAAAATTAAGTGAGGTAGGGAACATTAAATAGTTAATAAGAGAAAAGATTCATGAAAGAAAATATGGAGGTCAAGAACTAGAACAGCACCTAGGTAATTAAGAAATATAAACTTGGCATCCCTGATAATGAAGCTTTCCTTGGTTGGGAGTTGGATCTATTATAATGGCAATGATAATAGCCATCATTTATTGAACTTCAGTTATGTGCCTTGCATGCTAATAAATGCTTTAGACACAGAACTACAAAGGCAACACACTTTGGGACAATAAGGCAAGGAAAAGAGAGATGAAATCAATTGAGCTGGGCATGGGTGATGAGAACTTGATGGAAGGAAATCACACCTGGAGACTTTTCAATGTAAGACACTGAAAACGGAAAAAAACTGAGTTGTGTAAGCTGTAATAATCCAATTCATTGAATTTGTGATTGTGGGCAAACTGTGGTGCTACTTGTGACTCACTAGCCATTCTACAGTGTTTGTGGCCCCCCACTTTGTGAAAGGTAATGGGGAGACAGGAACACATAAGATGAGTCTCAGTCCTAGAGGCAGAGACCTGAAAGAAGCCAAATGATTAAAGTCACAGGACAATGATGCCTACATAGGAATCCAAAGGAGAAGTGACTCCCCGACCACAGGAGTAGTAACGATAACATTTGGAAAGGACTTTAACAGGAGCAAGATCAGACATGAGCTTTATCATGGAGGGGGATTTGGAAGACAGCATCTTCTGTTTCAGCACCAAAGACCACTGGGCACGTGTTCTTGTCTGAGGAGCTGAGGTTATCATGGGCTTTCTCTATCCCTTTCTCCTACATCTCATCTATGACTGCGTCCTCTTCCTCTCCTCTCCTCCAGTCTCTGGAAAAGGGGAGAACTTTCTTCTATTTCTCCGTTTCTCCCATCTCCTTGTAGATCTTTTCTGTTCATTATTCAAATCCTCCCGCTACTATTCCTCAATCTCTTTATTGTTTATAAACTTCACCTTATAGCCTTCCCTTTCAAAACATATGTATTGGACCTTAAAACACGATCATCCATTCAAGATACTGCCTTCTGTTTGTGTCCTCCTTCTGGGGGTCAGATTTATAGAAGGAGCAGATTACGCCTACTGCTTTCACTCTATCCCTTCAGGCCCTACAATGCTACAGACACAACTCCAGCAAGATCTGTGAAACCCCTTACTTGCGAAATGCAAACTAATATTTCAGTGCTTATCTAAATGATTATGCCATTGCCCTGTTCCCCAAAGAGTGTTTCTTAGTGCCATTATTAATCGTAGCCATGTAAGAAGGAAGGAGAGTGATTCATGGTCAAATAAGCTTTGGAAACTACTTTGGAAATTAAAACTTTTAGGTTTCTTTACAGCAAAACTTCTCAGAGACAGTAACAGGCTATTGTGTGGAGTGTGTGTGTGTGTGTGTGTGTGTGTGTGTGAAGTATGTAGATTTCAGCACTTCTCACTCTTAATTGACCACAAAATAATCTTCCAAATAACATTTCATGGGAGAATTATTCCTTGAAACAGTCTTTGAGAACTGCTCCTTCTTATCCTTTGACACAGGCGACCATTCCTTTTGATATTTTTCCTCCTTTGATTCTGACATTTCACTTTTTGCTCTCCTCCTGTATCTGTCTATTCTCAATCAAACGTTGCTTTCTCAACCAATCTTTAAAATTAGTATTTTGATTGCCTCTATATTAGATCTCTTCCTCTGAGTGTTTTTTGAATAATCTCATTTGTCATCTTGATTTTACTACTAACTATGAACTACTGATTTCTAAATCTTTAGGAATCTTTAGATTAGATCTTTAATCAAGATCTCTCACTGCATTTCAGACAATATATCTAAAGGTCTTCTTAACTTTCCCACTTAAATATATTCCAAATATCTCTAACTCCATATGTCCAGAACTTTTTCCTAAAACTCTGATCCTTTTCTTGTGTTTCCTATCATTTTGAGGAATACAACTATCCATTCAATTTTCTAAGCTAGAAAATCACCCAAGACTTTTCCCTGCCTACCCTTCACATATTATTAGTCGCGAATCCAATAGTTCTCCAAACTATGTAAATACTATATGTATCTAAATCCTGTAGATATCTAAACTAATCAGGTTTCTTCATTTACTGAGCAAGTATTTACTGAGCACTAACTATACACCAGGTACCAGTCTAAGTGCTTTATACATAGCATCAAGCAAAATAGAAAAGATCCCTTCTACCATGAGACTTACATTTTAGTAGGGAGAACACAGACCACATACATGTGTTACTGGCTGAATGTGCCCTCCCCAAATTCAAATGTTGAAGTGTTAATATCCAATTTCTCAGAATGTGACTGTATTTGGAGACAGAGTCTCTAAGGAGGTAATTCAGTTAAAATGAGGTCAATAGTATGGGCTCTAATCTAATATGACTGATATTCTTATAAGAAAAGAGATTAGGACAGACAGTGCGAAGACACATGGAGAAGATGGCTATCTACAAGTCCAGGAGAGAGGCCTCAGAAGAAACCAACCCTGCTGACACCTTGACCTTGGACTTCTAATCTCCAGAATTGTAAGAAAATAAATTTCTATTGTTTAAGCCACTCAATCTCTGACACTTTTGTTTTTGGCAGCCCCTAGAAATCCAATACAAAATATGAACAGGTCTTAAAAAGAAAATTTTAGGGATACGTGGGTGGGTCAGTCATTTAAGAGTGTCTGCCTTTGGCTTAGGTCATGATTTCAGGGTCCTGGGATCAAATCCTGCATAGGGTTCCTTGCTTAGTGGGGACCCTGCTTTTCCTTCTGTCTGCTGCTTGCCCCCCCCACCCCGCTGCTGTTCTCTCTCTCTCTGACAAATAAATAAACAGAATCTTACAAAAGAAAAAGAAAAGAAAATTTTAGATGCTGAAAAGTGCTAAGAAGGAAATAAAAGAGAAATGTGATACAAGGATTCATGCTCAGAGATAGGGACCAGACTAGCCTATTCTAGGGGAAAAAAGGGGGAAAAGATGGATAGAAAGAAAAGGTGACAGGAAATGAGGTCCGAGAAATGGGCAGGGCAAGATCTAGAAAGAAAGCTCCAGCCCTGACCGAGCTGTCGCTCTCGCACAAAAGTAAGAAGAGGAAGGAACACACTGTCTTTACCTTCCCATGTTGTGGTCAGGGCAGGAGAGAAAGCACTGAGTCTGTTCCCTGCTTTAAAGCAAACCCTAACTTATAAGACAAGGAACTCATCAGAAGGCTCAGATTCTTACCCAGAAGGTTAGCTACTCCTGCCCCTTTGGAGAAAACATGTAAAAGGTAGAAAGAAACACAGAAACCACACCTCAGGTACTTCCCAAAATCTATGGAAGGTTTGGAGGGACTTCCTTTCCATATGGGCCATAGAAGAGTATGGAGTGGGGAAAAAAAGAGTCTTCCTCTAGAATCCACCTAAATTTTCTGCTATTAATTTCTGAAATCATCACACTTTCAGGAATCCTACTAGCTAACAATATGTAAACACATTCACTCGACTCCTCAGCAAAGCTGAGGCGACATGATAAGCTTGGGCTGCCAGGTGGAAAGTTATAAGCCGTCCTGCAGAACCACTTCTTTGAGCTAGGACATACATACAGGCTATTTTAAAAGGCTCTGGAGCACGTGGTCCCTCACAGGCCCTCAGAATCTGCCTAAAACTTACGTAGACCTGGGCCCATTTTACATCAGCAGGCACAGCCAGAACACCAGCAACAGGAGAAAGAGCAGCCAACATCCAGGGACTATCCCCTGAGCATGAGTTTGGGGCCTGCGGGAAGAGAGTGTAAAGTTCCATCCCGAACGTTAGAGAGCTTGCCTTGCTTATAGAGTGTTGTCTCTCGAAAGTAGATTTTTATACCACCAAACCTACTGGCCTTTATAAGATGAAAAGCTCTAGGGAACGTATTCCAAATAATTATCTGGTCCACAGATATAACTAAAACCTGCATGGTAGGCAGAATTCTAGAGAATTCTGAAGAACCCCCCACAAGGTTCTCATCCCCTGGCTATTCAGCACTCATCTCGGTGTGGCGGTGACGAGGTTTTGCAGATGAAACTAAGGTTAATCTCATCAACTGACCTTAACATAGGAAGATTTTCCTAGATTATCTGGATAGACCCAATGTACTCAGAGAAGCCCTTAAAAGCAGGAGTGAAGGGAGAAGAGTCAGAAAGATGAGGAAGAAGAGGTGAGCAGAGAGATGGAGAAGAGGAAGGGCAGAGAGATTTGACGTATGAGAAAAATGCTGAAGTTGGAAGAATTCTGAAGACCAAGAGTCAGGGAATGCAGGCGACTTCTGGAAATGAGGACCACCTTGGACCAACTAACTGCCAACAAGGAAGCAGAGACCTCAGTCCGACAACTGTATGCAACTAAATCTGGCCAAAATTCTGCACGAGCCCGCAGGCAGGCTTAGACTCAGAGCCTCCAGAGGCTTGCTGATGCCTTGTTTTCAACCTGCGAGGCTCCCAGCAGGGCTGGATGCCGCGATTGGACCTCTGAGCTACAAAAGGGGGTGAGGCAGAGGAAGAAAAAGAAGTAGACTCCCCGCTGAGCGAGAAGCCCAGTCCTGGGACCCTGGGATCATGACCTGCACCAAAGGCAGGCACTTAACCAACTGAGCCACCCAGCTGCCCCAAACGAGTGTTAAGTTGCTGAATTTGTAGTGATTTGTTATGGCAGCAACAGAAAACTAATACAACCTAAGAAACTTAATACATTATAAGGCTCACAGAGAAGCTGACTAGAGAAGGAGCAGAGGGTACCTGCTATGCACAATTTTTTGCACCATTTTTTTTTAAAGCACTGAATTTCAGGTTAGGGAACATGCTTATCTTTCCTTTAACAAGTTTAGCTCTTTCTGAACTCAGTGCTAAGGAGGAATACAGTTTCAACGAAGAATTTAAATTAAACAAGGTCCTAACACATTCTACCTTCTGAAAATAACAGGATGCTTATCAAGACAGAAATTAAGAAAAATTTCTTTGAGGATTTTGATAGATGGCATTATTATACTTCTGAATACTCCAGTTTCCCTTTCTGTGGTGTCCTTTCCTGGACTGTATATCACTCTCCACGAGATCAGGCTTAGCCGTGTGGTTTGCTTCGGTTCATTAAATGCAAGCAGAAGTGATGTTTGCCACTTACAGGCAGAAGCCACCTACAAGCTAGGACCCAGCACATGGTTTGCTGGGCTCTATTTCCTCTTCCGTGAGTCTGGCAATGCTCCAGATAGAGTTTACACCAGCACGCTGGCTCCCACAGTGAAGACAATGTGAAATAGAGCCTCGGCTGACCAATGATGGAAATGTAACTTGAGCAAGAAATAAACCTTTATTGATATAAGCCACTTGGATTTGGGGGTCACTTATGATCACAGCACAACTCAGCCAAGTTGACCAATATAGGTATGGGGCTAGAAATGCCAACCTCTTTTAATATCTAGATGTCAGTAAATGAGTCCACATGATGCCAACACTTCTGTTTTGGGTAGATACATTTAAAAGGTGCCTCTGGTGCAAAGATAAGTTGAATGACGTTGTCCAGGGAGGGCAAACTGCTCTGACTAATAAATGTTATTAATTAAAGAAGGATGGTCTTTTCCAAAAAAACCAGGTAGACACCCTCCCCCATTCAAATCTCAAGAACTCACAAAATAAAAACTTATTTCTCATGCTGCAGCACAGGTTAGCTATTCTCCTGGCCGGCTCTCCTCTACGTGGTAGCTCAGGGTTCAGGCTAGCCCCAGCTTGCAGCTCTACTGTCCTGGAATCCTTTACTGCCAGTCACACAGATACAGGGAAAGACCACATGGAAGATCCCACAAGAAAGGTTTTATGGCAAGTTCTAGGAAAGGGATGGCACGTGGGTCCCTATTCTCTGTTCAGAGCTCATCACAGGTCCCACCCAGATGTAAGGAAGGCGGAAAGATGAAGTCTCCCTGTGTGACCAGGAAGAAAGCAGAATGATGTTATGAACGGTTGCAATTTTTTTCTGTCATAACACAGCGGTATTTTTTATAGGAGAAGGTTATAAATGACACTGAATCTTGAGTGGCTTTGAAAGACTTTGCTGATATTTGGGTGGTAATGGCCACCAGGAAAGGTGGGGAATGTTGACTCTGGTCTTGGAAGTAGGTAGCAGTTCTTGGAACCCAACTAAACCTCGCAGTGTGGGTCAGCTTGTTCCCGGGTGTGTTTGTATATGTGAACCAAAAGAGCTTTCTGCCAGAGTCTGGCTTTCTGCCAGACAAGTATAGATGGAAAAATCACTGCAGAAACAGAGGAATCTGGACCACCAAGACCATCACTGCTGTAGTGGGCAAGCACTGCTGAAGAGATGTGAAGGTTGGGTTTTCAGCAGAAATCCTGAGTGGTGGTGGGCAAGGGACCGACCAGACCTCAGTCCTCTTTATAAACAGCACTGAAAATGGGTTGAGTGCTTTGTACCAAACCCTAAAGTTACTAGCCAACTTAAGTAGAAGAGCCTCAATAGAGAGATCATGGTTTTCTTTCTGATAAAATATGTCACAGTTCAAGCAAAAATTAAAAAGCAAAAAGTTGTCTCATGGTTAATGTTTGTTGAGCAATTCATTCTGTTTAACTAAAGAGAAAGACAGTATGAAGATATCGGAGGACAGGAAAGAGAGCTTCAGGATGGAAGACATCGAACATGAGAAAGCAATGTATCTATACTATTTTTCTTTCATTTTTAAAAAATAATCCCTGGCCCTGTGGCAGTGAAAGATCAGCTGGACAGACCAATACCCACGGAGAGATGGACAGCTTTGTGTGAGGTGATTCCACTTAGGAAATTCAGGGACTAGAAAACAGGGCAGCATTTCTGGTCTGTGTTTTGAGTCACAGACAGATGTGAAAGGATACCCTTCCAGTACGTAATTAAATTACTGTGCAACTGTGGGGGTGTTTGATCAACTTCTTATAGAAACAGGATCTACATGTAAGGACATTTTCAAAGGTTGAACGTGGAGCTTCACTAGAGAGAGAGTAGCAGGTGGGCAGCTGGCCAACCAACCACTCAGAGAGGACCAGAATTCACATTCTGGAGCCCACTGGGTGCCTCGCAACCTCCCCCATTTGTTCAACCCACTCAGACACAAAGTTAAGAGAGGTATCTCTCACCTGTGGGTTACCCCTACGCAAAACCCAACTGCACATCTGATCTAATCTGAAGAACCCTTTCATATAGAGAACACACTTGTTCAAACCAACCTCGCTCATGGGAAAATGGCATCTCTGCTCAGAAAGCATGATTTTCCCTTGGGAACTATTAAATTATTTGCTCTCACAAAAAGGGTAGAATCATGGATTTGTTTTAAAAAGCTGACTACTGTCTCCCTGCTCATCAGATCAACCGTTTGACCCAAAGTGTATGTGATATTGCGATCATCTAGTTGTAACCAGACCCCATTATGCCCGTGCAGGGTAGCAGCTACAATGTCTTTCTCTGACCTCCTCAGGCCCTGAACTTTGTTGACATGGGCTCCAATTTCCCATATCCTATCCTTCTTCCGGTACCCCAGTGTCTCCTGTTCTACTGAATGAGGGCTGGCCTCTCTCACTGTGGGCTCTATCCTCTAACTTGTTAGTCTGCTCAACACATGTGTGACCACTTGGCAGTGGCCGTTTCTCCGACCAGAGCTAACAGGCCGTCTGCAAGCTTTGCCGTTGACTCCTCCTTCCTTGCCCTTGCCATTGCAGATTTTCTGCCTCAGCTGAGTCAGTCTCCAAAGCAGGCCTGGCATGTTAGTTCGCAGGATTCTTTACTACACAACCTGGGAAATGTTCTCAAGCACTAGGCCAGAATGCATCAGAGTGACACCCTCCTTAGCTCAACCTCAGTCAGAGAGAGTGATCCTCCCAGACACCACAGGAAAATAGTCTTCCTTTACCTTGCACCCAGCATAGTGATAAGCCCTAGGGAAGAACAGATCAGTAAGGTACTATCTCTGTCCTAAAGGGGCTCCCTGCTTCTAAGTTACTCTTGCCTAAATTTGATAGGCACACAAGCCAGTGATCAGGCAACTTCTCGACCAAGTGCTGTCTTACAGATACTTTAAATTGCAGCACTGTAAGAACAGTTCTTGGTAAACCATAATTACTGGAAAGAACCAAGGAATTCCCCAGTTGGTATTAGGGGTAGCACCTAATTCTGGATTCTTTTGATTGAGCTTGAAGGAAAGGGAAAAACAGATTGTTCATCTGGTTATTTGGTTTTCCCTTCTGACAAGTTGCCAGATCATTGCTTTTGAGAAGAATTTGTGATCCCAAGGCAATTATGTTTTCTGTGTAGCCCCCTAGAGGGTGACGTATAACTGCCAACAAAACAAGAATCTTCTGGAAGTCCTTCAGGAAAACAAAATAGCTGAAGTCATCACATTGTATCAGCATGCAAGAACTTAACCTAGAACAAAAAACTATAAAGGGTGAAAGCAATGAAGATGTATTAATAGTACAGTAACTTTAAAATAGTTAGTCCTGACAATACCCCTAGGTACTTTATTACAAAAAACACCTAGGTTCTTCAGAAATTTCCCAAGGTCAACTAGAGAACCAAGAAGAGAACCTCACTTTTATAATTTATGCATATCATAAGCCTGGGGAATACTAAAGGGTAAACTTGACCTAAACCCTTTCATGTGTCTTCCTTCCCCTCTTCTTAAGATGTGGGTCTTATGGAAAGAGGCATGTTTGGAAAGATGTGGCTCAACAGACACACTGTGCCTGTTGGGTAACCCCAAAGGTTTCTGTTGTTGTTTTTTTCCCTGAAGGCATCTGAATATGCCAGTGTTTTCCTAAACCGAACGGGAAGCAAGAGAAATTACAGACACAGCCGGGCGGAGGGAGGACAGTATTCATCAAGGCGGGCAAAGCAAACAGGCTTCTCATGAAGTATCCCTGGACTGCTGAGCTCTGGAATTCAGCTGCAGGTCACCCTCTTGTCCTGTGCAGAGTCTACACATTGCTACTAAGTGATTCTCCCCAGACAATATGGGGTCTCTGTTAGGCTATGTCTCAGCTTCCCCAATTACAGTTTCTGTACCCCTCACCACAGGTTTCTTCCATTCAATACAGAGCAGTCTACCTTCCACTATAAGATAAAGGTCAGAGTCAAAACCAAAGAGTTTCACAAAAACAATAACCGCCTTGTTCCCCACAACCCCTCTTTACCCCATAACCTCCCCAAAGGGAAAAAAATGCAAGAAGGGATCTTGGTTTGAATGGAAATTGATTAAAGTTTTTTTTTCCAGTTTCAACACTTTCTTTTTTTTAAACTCTTGGTTTCTAGTGACCTTTCAAATACAGAAAAATTAAATGCTGAAGTTTTTATAATTGAAAAAAATCTAAATTCAAAAGGCATCCAACAGTTTTGCTAACTCTGATTTTGGACGCATGCAAGACCCTGGCCTTCAAGAGGCTCCCCACCACCTACCGGCCTCACTCGGTCTTGCCAGGTCTGCTGATGCTTTTGAAATAATGAAAGAACTATGACTCACAGCTCCAAAATTTTTCATAAGAACTGTATTCTGTCTCTGGAAATTTAGGAAGGAATGTTCCAGAAATGTGTTGAGCTTTACAGATGGGTAGATAGACAGACAGATGACAGATTAGATTAGATGACAGATGACAGATAGGTGGTGATACACTGGATTAAACAGACAGGTACAGATGCAGATCAAGCTTTCTCATACATCTCCAGCATATTTCAGATGTAGACACAGCTATCTACCACTGAACATATTTCATATATGGCACACGCGTGTGTGCACGCACACGCACACACACACATTCAGATTCTGCCATCGGAATATCCCTAGGCATTCCAGACTTTTAGAGTAAGGGTTTTTTAACTACTCTAATAAAATGGCACAAGTACCCAAGTTCCGCACAGAGGAAATGCCTCACCCACAGGACTGGGAAAGGGGATGACGTCTACTCCTCTCCAGTAGCATATCCAGCAGCCTCATTTGCCGTGACTACCTGCCTCTCAGTTCTGGGGCCCGCTCTCCTCTTTGAGCACTGCCTTGCCTACGTGAATACCAATCTTTTTCTTTGCTGTCCCTAAAGCACCACTAACTTGAATGTGTGTGGGTACCAGGAGTTTAATGAAAATTCAGGGGCACTTGGCTGCCTCAGTCAGTGGAGCACGTGACTCTTGATCTCAGAGTTATGACTTCAAGTCCCACATTGGGCACAGAGCCTACTCAAAACTAAAATAATAATAATAATAATAATGAGAATTTAGGAAGAGGTACAGAAGAGCTAAGAAACATACAGAAATATTGGTCTTTGCTGACCTATAGTTTCTTCACCACCTCCGCCACAAATAACATCCCCCTTGCCAAGGATTTCCTCAGGCGTCCTTCAGATGTCGCCTCCATGGATGTCCTCCCATCTTGCATATTCTGAACCTCTCTCCCAGGCTCCCCAGGTATGTGCAGTCCTCTCGCTCTCTTAGGCAGGGTAATTCACCTATTATTCTGTCTTCCCCTCTCTCCCCAAGACACTTAACCAAAAAGATCCACCAAGGTGATTTGTCTAAGCAAAACACTGTTTACTTAAAAAGGACTTATGCTATAGCCAGGAAAAGTGCAAGTAGCTATAGTCAGTTTTTGTTGAAAATGGCATTCCTTTATGATCTCCCTGATAAGAGGAAGTGGAGATGCAATGTGGGGGGCTCGGGGGGTAGGAAAAGAATAAATGAAACAAGATGAGGTCGGGAGGGAGACAAACCATAAGAGACTCTTCATCTCACAAAACAAACTGAGGGCTGCTGGGGGGAGGGAGGTAGGGAGAGGGTGGCGGGGCTATGACATTGGGAGGGTATGTGCTATGGTGAGTGCTGTGAAGTGTGGAAACCTGGTGATTCACAGACCTGTACCCCTGGGGCTAATAATACATTATATGTCTATTAAAAAAAAATACACACACACACACACACACAAAGAAAGAAAAGAAAATGACATTTCTGGGATGCCTGGGTGGATTAGTTGGTTAAGTCACTGCTTTCGACTCAGGTCATGATCCCAAGGTCCTGGGATTGAGTCCTGCATTGGGTTCCTTGCTCAGCAGGGAGCCTGCCTCTCTCTCCTCCTCTGCCTGCTTGTATGCTCTCTCTCTCTCTGACAAATAAATAAATAAATTAAATCTTTTTTAAATTTTTAAAAAAATAAAATGGCATTCCTTTTCTATTTTGCCATAAGCACACGCACACACATACACACACACATACCAGCAGAGAGACTAAATTCTTTTGGAGGGGTTCCAATAAAACATGAACCCCTTTCCAAGGCCTGTAGGACCTAGTCCTCACCTTCTTCCCTGGCTTTACCCTCTGCAGCTCCCCTTCTTGCTCCCTGGGCTCTAAGCGCACTAGTTGGAGCCCATAAATTCATCCTTGCCCCAGGAGCCTGCTGTTTACCTATCCCTCCTCATGGGACTGGTTTCTGTTACTTTACATGTCTTGGCTTCAGTGGCACTTCTCTGGGAGGCCTCTTTTAAGCATACTATTTGTTACAGGTTATGAAGTTACTCTCTACTGAAGCCCTAACAACAACCAGCAGCTACTTGATTACCCATTTATCTAGACCTCCAAGCGAATATAAGCCTCATTGGGCAGAGATCACGATTGTGTCATTCTATGTTGTATCCCTACAAATTCATACAATGTATGGTAATAGCAACCTATGGCCAAAGAGATTAAAGAAGGAAGCACATTCTCCTTAAAAGGTATTGTGCTAGGAACTCCATGCATAGGTATAAAAATATGCTTGTGCTTCTAGGATCTCAGCCTCAAACAGGAGGAATAAGACTTACAAATAAATAATGGCAAAATGAAAATGTTACCGGGATTCAGAAGAGGAAGAAGCACTAGTTAAGATAACCAAAGGCTTCTAGATGAGTGGGTATTTGAGATGAATACTGAGAAATGGGTAAGATCACAAAGGATGGAAATTGCAATATTCCCGGTAGAAAAAGCAAAGACATGCACATAGAAAGCACGAAGCAACCGGTTCACGGAGTGAACGGTTTTGCTTAGACGAGGTTTGCGCTATGTGGGTTAAGTGGGGAGATGCAGATTGGGACCAGATTTTTGAAGCTCGTTGACTACCAGAATAAGAAATTTAACCTGTCGTTTCCTAAGAGAATATGGACATGATCAAAATAAATTTAAACACAGGGAATCTTGCAGCGGCACATAAGACCAATTGCAGTGTGTATTTATTTTCCGGCGCTGCCAAAACAAAGTACAAACAACCAGAACTGGGACTTCCACGACAGAAATTTATTTTTTCAGAGTTCCAGAGTCTAGAAAATCAAGCCCAAGGTTTTGGCAGATTTGATTTCCTTCCAGGCCTCTCTCCTTAGCTTGCAGATGGCCACCTTCTCCCTGTGCCCTCACAAGATCATCTCTGTGTGTACATGTGACGAGTGTCTCTCTGTGTCCTAATCTCCTCTTATTAGGAAACCGGTCCTATTGGATCAGGACCTACCCTAATCACCTCATTTTAACTTAGCAACTTTTAAAAAAGATTTTACGTGTTTATTTGAGGGAGAGAGAGAGAGAGAACACAGGCAGGAGGAGGGGCAGAGGAAGAGGGAGAAGCAGACTCTCCACTGACTGGGGAGCCCGATGTGGGGCTCAAACCCAGGACCCTGAGATAACCTGAGCGGGAGGGAGGCCCTTAACCAACTGAACCACCCAGGCACCCCTTAACTTAATAACTTTTTAAAAGCCTTATCCTCAGAATGGCTAAAATTAACAAGTCAGGAAATGACAGATGCTGGCGAGGATGCGGAGAAAGGGGAACCCTCCTACACTGTTGGTGGGAATGCAAGCTGGTGCAACCTTTCTGGAAAACAGCATGGAGGTTCCTCAAAATGTTGAAAATAGAACTACCCTATGACCCAGCAATTGCACTACTGGGTATTTACCCTAAAGATACAAATGTAGTGATCCGAAGGGGCACATGCACCCCAATGTTTATAGCAGCAATGTCCACAATAGCCAAACTATGGAAAGAACCTAGATGTCCATCAACAGATGAATGGATCAAGAAGATGTGGTATATATACACAATGGAATACTATGCAGTCATCAAAAGAAATGAAATCTTGCCATTTGCGACAACGTGGATGGAACTAGAGCGTATCATGCTTAGTGAAATAAGTCAAGTGGAGAAAGACAACTATCATATGATCTCCCTGATATGAGGAAGTGGTGATGCAACATGGGGGCTTAAGGGGGTAGGAGAAGAATAAATGGAACAAGATGGGATTGGGAGGGAGACAAACCATAAGTGACTCTTAATCTCACAAAACAAACTGAGGGTTGCTGGGGGGAGGGGGATTGGGAGAAGCGGGGTAGAATTATGGACATTGGGGAGGGTATGTGCTTTGGTGAGTGCTGTGAAGTGTGTAAACCGGGCGATTTAGAGCCTGGGGATAAAAATATATTATATGTTTATAAAAAATAAAAAAATAAAAAATTTAAAAAATAATAAATTCAAAAAATTTTTTTAAAAAAGCCTTATCCTCACATCCAATCACCATCTGAGGTACTGGACATTAGAACTTCAACATATAAACTGGGGGCAGTGGGAGGTGGAGAGACAATTCCGCCCATATCAGAAAGTGAGGGAGGAGAGGGACTGAGTCCGAATGTCAGCATTTTGAGACTGAATGTCAGCATGTCTCGTCTTCCCTTTCTGAGCGTCATGAGGCCCCTTCCTCCCCTGCTCATCCCAAAGAAATTTTGAAGGGTCTTAAGTATATTCAAAAAGGAAAGAAACTCTTTACTTTCGATGTAAGGAAATGGAGCACACTGACGTTTGATTAGTAAACACTCTCTGCCTGCCTTTTGCAATGAAGTTCTTACAACAGCTCAAATTAAGTTTTTAAATTTCACATGTTTGATCTATGAAGACCCTGAGGAAAAAGCTTTTCTGGGCCTTCCTACTAATGGTTACTTTTCTCCCCCACCACAGACTGATTGTTACCTAAGGAATCCGAGAGCCTTTTAAGCAATTATGTTTGTTTTTCTTTTTGGTTTCTAGCCATGACCATCCACAGCAAATGTAGTGAATGAAATTTATGTTCTAACTGCACCCCTGGCTCACCTAAGGTCCCCACCTTTAGTTCCCCAATGCCTCATTTGTCCTGTATTTGTTTATACCACTTTTTCATTTTGTAAGCTTTCTCAAATCCTCTTTTTACCAAGATAGAGTATTTTAAAAGATAAATGTTAGGGGCACCTGCATGGCTCAGTCGGTTAAACATCCGCCTTTGGCTCAGGTCATGATCTCAGGGTCCTGGGATCGAGCCCCGTATCGGGCTCCCCGTTCAGCAGGAAGTCTGCTCATCCTGCTTCCCTTACCTCTCCCCCAACTTGTGCTCTATCTTCATCACTCTCTCTTTCAAATAAATAGATAGAATCTTTTTTAAAAAATTTAAGAAAATAAATAAATGAATAAATGTTGATTTAAGGACCATGGCAAAATCTGACATTAACTTTGATAATTTTATTTCATAGTAAAAGTCCTGCAAATCACAGTTTTCACTAGACATGTGTCTCAAGCCATAAAACCAATGATAAATTGACAGGAGTCAATTGAAAGGGAGGAGAAAGAGGGTGTTCTCCTGTTGTAGGTGCCTGTGTCTCAGGGTCAGGTTCTCCCTGATTCCCCAAAGCAGCTGCTCCCTATAATCTTCCAATGACGCCCAGCTAGCAACCGCATTCACACACTGAATTGTTCCCTCTCTTCACTGCCTCTCACCATCAGTCCTGTGCTCATTTCTCTGATCTCTGTTAGCCTGAAGGTGTCTCTTTTGTTCAGAGCCTAGGATTTCAACCCGGGCAGTGTTCATGTGGGTAATATTCCAGTGAATCCTATGAAATATATGGCTCACATTCTGACTGTATCTAACCTTTTGTAACATCCTATTAAACATCAGGATCTATCTTATGGATACATTTGTATCCACATATGCCATCCGTTTGAAGGGAAGATTTATATTTATATCTTTTACTTTTGTGATCCCCTCAAATGTGTCACCATGCTAGGGACATAGAACTTCATCATAAATTCTTACTAATATAACTGAATTTGGTGCCTCTAAAAAGGGCAGAAGAGTTAGAAATAGCAACAGCTAAAGGAGAAAGGGAAGCTACAGGTCCAGGAAATAACCTCAACTAATTTACGTCTGTGAGGAAGCTTTACTGTGAGACCAGAAAAAACCACATAGGCACTGACCACAGGACACTTAGAGGAGAAGAATCCAGCAGGAGGAAGGAAGGGGTTTATTGCTCACCATGCTATTTGGAGAAATATTCAGCCTCCAACAAGAAAATTTTGCTGTCAAAAAAAGCCATAGGCTATATAAGTAGGAAGACTCAGGAAAAAATTAAGACTGGCAAGAAAACACACATTCACTAAATACCACTGCCAGGCACATATTATTTAATCTTCTCAACAAACCTGTGAGGCGGTCACAGAAGGAAACAGGCTACAACAAGTAAACAATGCCCTAAACTCACACAGCTTGTAAATTATGAAGCTGAGAGCTGAGACCCAACCTGTGTGATAAGAAAGCACAAGCTCATGATTCTGTACTTCACATTAGGCTTAAAATGTGAGGGAATCAGACAGAGATGTAAGCAGTGTAAGGTCAGCGAGTTTAAAAGAGAAGGATATTAAAAGGATAAGGTTAAGCACAAGGTGTTCAAGGTACAAGTTTCAGGTTGAAAAACATGAACACCAGGCCTATACAAGAACATACATGTCTCACCAGAATGGAGCTACTTCTTTTTTTTTCTTTTTTATAATATCTTTTTATAAACATATAATGTAAACATATAATGTATTTTTAGCCCCAGGGGTACAGGTCTGTGAATCGTCAGGCAGAATGGAGCTACTTCTTAAAAGGCACCAATCACCTCCATGATGTCCACTTTAGTCCACAAAATTTGACAGTTCAATCAATGTTGCTCCTGCTTCCCGTGATAATTCTCTTTAAGTTCTCACAATTGAGAGAAGTTAATTTTTCTCACTAAAATGAAATTTCCCCATCTTCCCCTTTCATAACTGGGCACTCCCAGGAAACCAAGAAAATTGCTTATTTGTGTAACACACCCATTTTTAAAAAGACAGTCCCCTAAGAAAAAAAAAAACAAGCCACAAATGGGAAGAAAATACTTGCCAAGCAAAGGAATTATATTCAAAAAGAGTAAAGAACTCAACATTCAACACTAAGAAAACAAATAACCCAATTTAAAAATGGGCAAAAGCTCTGAGAAGACACTTTTCTAAAGAAGATTCACAGATGGCAAATAAGTATATGAAAAGACGCTCCACGCCATCTGCCATTAGAGAATTGCAAATTAAAACAATGAGAAACCACTACACAACAATTAGAATGACAGTAACCCAAAATGCTGACAACATCAAACGTTAATTAGGATGTGGAGCAACAGGAATGCAAAATGGTACAGCCCCGTTGGAAGACAGCTTAAAGGTTTCTTAGAAAGCTAAACAGTCTTACCATATGATCCAGCAAATGTGCTCCTTGGTATTTACCCAAATGAGCTGAAAACATGTTCAGACAAAAACCTGTCCATGAATATTTACAGGAATTTTATTCATAACTGCTAAAAATCAGAAACAACCTAGAGGACCATTAATAGTTGAATGGATAAACAAACTTTGGTATATTCATAAAATGGAATATTAGTCAGCAATAGAAAGAAATGAACTTAAATGCACATTGCTAACTGAAAGAAGCCAGTCTAAGAAGGTTACATACTTTGTCATTCCAACTACATGATGCTCTGAAAAAATGTAGAACTATAGAAACAGTAAAAACAGTAGTGGTTGCCAGGGATTAGGGAGAAGGAAGGAGGGATGAGTAGGTGGAACACGGAGAACTTTTAAGATGGTGAAACTATAGTGCTTGATACTATAATAGTGATACAAGACATTATGCATTTTTCAAAAGCTATAGAACTATACAACACAGCTATACAATTAATGTGAACCATGGGCTTTAATTAAGAATAGTTTATCGATATGGATTCCTCACTTGTAACAAGTTTATCACAACAATGCAAGATGTTAAAAATAGGGAAAACTATATGTGCATTTATATGGTTGGAGGTTAATACAGGAATTCTCTGTGCTTCCTGCTCAGTTTTTCTGTAAACCTATAATTGTACTAAAAATAAACTCTGCTAATTAAAAACAAGAAAAAGAAAAAAAAAAAACACTACCAAAACATGGTATGTCTATCGGGCTCAATACTAAGGATGTGAAAATTGAACCTATAGATGTATGTACTTGATGGGCATTTGGTTAAGTTTTGGAAAGTACTAATCTTCCTTTGTCCAATGAGGCTGTGTCTTACATTTGAAACAAGTCTTAAAGCTATTTGTCACTTGAAAATGCTGTTTTTGGTGAGTATATCTTTTATATGTATAAGGAATCCACCAAAAACAACTTTTCTCTAACTCTAAATTAGAGGGAATTTAATTTCAGTGTTTCAAGTTGTTTTGAGAAAGAAATCACATTCTGCTTCATAATCATGAGAATAAAGAGCTGCTCCTGCCTAAAGAGAATTTGGCTTGACTTTGTTTAAAACAAATCCCTCTTTTGGGAATCTCATTTCATTTCTTACTTATCTATCACATTTCTTACTAAGGGTTCTGGAAATACTTACCTTTGTAGCACCAAGACCAGAAGAAAAATGAGAAAATACCTATGATCACATTGCTCCGACTAGAAATACAGTAAATTCAAGACCAATTCCGCTATACCCTCTCCCACGACACACAAAAAAGAAAATAACTCTAATGTTCACGCTGGAGAATGATCATTTGCTTGTTATGACTTTATGTGGTTTCATAAAAGGCGAGGGACAGTCATTGTGTCACAGTGTGTGTAAAAACTGGGAAGAAAGAAGAGGAAGCAAATAACTCCTGGAAAGCTACAGCCCAAATGAAGACAGAAACTCAGGGGACTGGGACGCTGGGGAAATTCCTCTAAGGCTGGAAAGCAGAGAACGGAGACACCACCAGATTTCAGATCCACGGTTTCCAGCACATCCAGGATAGACGTTGAAGTCAGAAGTTGAAAAGAGTGCTGGTGTATGAGTGAAATAGCTGTGCTCACCCGAAGTCCTCTGTTTACCCGTTTGTCTCTCTGGGCAGTTTTTCACTAAGGATGGATGTTTGCTTCCTGTTTGCTAGTGTTGCTCCCGGTTGTATGGAGTAAATGAGGAAGATGGAGAGATTACAATTCAGCATTCCAGTCAGAGTCAAAGCTTTGTGAGACCATCAAGACTGGGACGGTCAATCCCTTACAGAGTTCCGATCCAGTCCACCAGGCCCCAGGGAAACCACCAGTTCCTCTCTGGAACCAACAGGACAATCAGGCAAAACATGGAGAGCTCCACCTGAGGTCTGCACGTCCCTGTGAATGGGAGGCACCGGGAGGTAACTCCTGGCCCTCCTTCTCAGCCTTTCAGCCCCACTCAGCTCCTGTACCTCCACGAGGCAGCCAGCCTCTCTGCCTCTGCTAGGGTCTCGATACCTGAGGTTGAGGTTTCTCCTCCTACCTATATTCCAGCCAGCTCACTGGGAGAGACTGCGTATCTCGGTATTGCTAGGGACGGTGGGAATTCTTTGTGTTCATTTTGAAAGAAGAAGAAGGTGTGACATAGGTAGGTACAAAGAAAGAAAAGTTACTACCTATGAAGCAGTGAATTGAGATGAGTTAAAATAGAGAAAGCAAGGTCTCAAAAGAGAATAAGCTAAATGTCTAGTTCTCAAAATGGAAAAGCATCAAACTCCTTTGAAAGCATCTCTAAAATAAATACAGATACCACCCCAGATCCAGTGAATAAAAAGAGGCAGGGGCTGATATCAGTTATACTTAGAGTTAAAAAAAATTATTTTATATTTTTTAATGGTGGGTGGGGGAGAGAAGAGTGTAATTTTTTTTTTTTTAACTCCATGGTAATTCTGATTTCCAACACGGCCTAAAGTCACTGGTTAAATACAGATGGAAGGGCGTCTGGGTGGCTCAGTGGGTTAAGCCGCTGCCTTCAGCTCAGGTCATGATCTCAGGGTCCTGGGATTGAGTCCCCCATCGGGCTCTCTGCTCAGCAGGGAGTCTGCTTCCCTCTCTCTCTCTACCTGCCTCTCCATCTACTTGTGATTTCTCTCTGTCAACTAAATAAGTAAAATCTTTTTAAAAATAAATAAATAAATAAATAAATACAGATGGAATTTGTAACTGAGCCAGGGTATTTGGGTTTTTGTGGGGTTTTTTTGTTGTTGTTTTCTTTGTGTTCATTTAAAAAAAAATAAAATATGAAATAATCAGGTACAAAGAAACAAAAGTCACTCAAGCATATGAAACAGTAAATTAAAATATCATCCCTGTACATTTTATAATTGAACGAATTTTGAGATCTTTAGGAGTACTTCTAAAACTTTCTTCTTAACTAAGGAAAGTATACGAGTATTCACAAAGTTTTACATTAAAAAGACAATTAATCCAAGTACACAGAGAAGAGAATTTCCAAGTTAATTCTATAGTTAACCTACACTTACCTCCTTTCTGTTTTAAATTGTATTGCTCTAATATTTCTTATATTCAGAAGATTTTAATTTAATTTAATTTTAATTTTAATTTTATTTTTTCAGTGTTCCCAGTTGTTTATGCACCACACCCAGTGCTCCATGCAAGACGTGCCCTCCTTAATACCCACCACCAGGCTCACCCAACCCCCGACTCCACTCCCCTCCAAAACCCTCAGTGTGTTTCTCAGTGCAGAATAATTTTTTTCAGGTCAGCAGTCTGAACACTTACAATCATATATAATGAACATAGACACGTATAGGAATAGAAGGTTTAAGAAACTGAACTGAATCTGGATTGATCCTCTGAAGTTTAATTTTGTGATTTGGCTTTTTCTCTTAAAAGCAAAATGTCTCCAAAAGTGAGTTTATGGATCATTCTTTTCAGTTGTATAGTTATTCATAAGCATTTATTGCAAATGAACTTTAGAAGAAAGCTGATATGCGCACACACACGTTTGTGTGTGTGTGTGTGTGTGTGTAAGAGTGAGAGTGAGTAGAGGTCAGCTGGTACAAACATCTGTAGGGCCTGTCCCCCATAGACGTTTTGACACCATATTAAACATTTTGAAAATCCCATAGGGCTTTAAGCCTCCTATACAGTCTGGTCCTAGTCATAGGTGAGTTTACTGGCATCGACCGGCACAAAAGGGCAGGTTCTGTGTGGGAGTAGGGGTAACTGACAAGTGTGACTGGAGACTTGGGGGGCTGAGTAGTCACAGCTGTGGTTTAAGTAACAATTCCAGTTTTGAGTTGCTAGGGCCCCCAACAACTGAGAGCTAGAAAAGTGATATTTGGGGGAGAGAATCTTCCAGGCACTAGCTCTGAAGACCTCCCACCAGGGCCCTCAGATCACCTAGAAACAGGAAATACTCTGGTAGAACGGTTTGCGCTCAGAGACTCTGGCCACTTTCTTAAAGGCCACATTTTAGAGTTGGAGTCTGGCGTCTCTGTTGTCCTCTGGTTTTCCACTGAAGTTTTTCTCTCCCCACAAGTCTAATTAAGGTAATCAGAAAGAGTTTAGTCTAGGTGACTTCTAGCGTTTATTTCTTGGAGTACACTGAGTTTTTACCTTATAAGTATAAATAACCCACCTGTCAGGCTGTTACACATTGTTTGAGACCCTGTTTAGGTTTCATCGATCTATAAAGCCTCCTTTAACTACCTCAGTGGCTAGGTGCTCACCCTTCATGCACCCACTGAGTTTTATGGATATCTTCGTTACGGGAAAACGCATTACACTGAAATCTACACCATGCCTTTCTTCTTGAGACAAAGCCATGTCTTATTCACAGGGTACCTCCAGTCTTTAAGTGGTCCTAAACTCAATATATTTCTTGGCAAAAATAAGATCGAGACTAGAATGGAGAAAGGAAGGGAGAAAGGGAAAAAGGAAGAAGGAGGAAAATACTTCTTTAATCTTCTATTCGATTATTCCCAGGTTATGAGAATTTAGTTCATCTTATACTCACATAAGGAGTTACTGGAATGAACCACAATATACTTTCACACAATATAGAGGAAAGAGTAGTCACCTTTTGTTGCTAGGAGGCCATACTCAGAAAGATTTTATGTCCTAGAAACACCTCAGTTCTCCATGTCTAGGAGTTCTATAGTTTCCTTCCCAGATAAAAGCCCAATCTGCTTTTTCAGCCGAAAAGCTCTCAGGAACGGCCCCATATATGCATCCCAGACTTCCAAGTGAACAGAAGAACACATACAGCACTTGCTCAATAAATACTTATCAAAGTTATACAAGAATGCCTTGAAGAAAGAGACAATAATTATTATTCTCCCGAATTACTTGAGGAAAAAACTATATATACCAATTGCTTTAGAAAAGACTGAGGTCAGTTCTCCAAGTTAGAACTGCAGCCTAGTCACTTTCTAAGGAAAAATGAACACAGTGAATAAATAGCCGGTTTTAGCAGAATTGAATGAAGTTTTTAAAAAGGGACCACAGATAAATGATCTTAAAAAGTTACTTTAACTGATGCCTGGGTGGTTCAGTTGGTTGAGCCACTGCCTTTGGCTCAGGCCATGATGCCAGGGTCCTGGGATTGAGTCCCACATCAGGCTCCTTGCTCAGTGGGGAGCCTGCTTCTCCCTCTGCTTCTGCCTGCTGCTCTGTCTACTTGTGCGCGCGGCGCTCTTGCTCTCTCTCTAACAAATACATAAATAAAATCTTTTTTTTTTAAGTCACCTTCCAACAAATACGGACTTGTGTCTGCTCTTTTAAAAGACAAATGAGTAGAAGTTCAGAAATTTAGAATTCTAGTTCTGCTGCTGATTTAAAACAACAACAACAAAAACAGATGGGTGACTTTAACCAAGTCGGTTTTCTGTTCCTCGGTTTCCTTAACCCTCCCAGAAGAGGTAACAATCTCTGAAATATCTCAGGATATTGTAATTCCAACAGTTGTGTAGTCCAGTGCTCACATTTCATCTCCTAGGAGTTCTCTAACAACAGTTCTTAGAACAGAGACAATTTTAAAAATGTGGAATAAATAAAGTGTGTGGGACAGAATGAATTCTTCTGTGTTAGTTTTCTGAGTTCAAAGCAATCTGTTCTTCCAGGAAGATGTTTTGATCAATGAGATGAAAAGTACTCAGCAACTCCCCATAGCTTTCCAAAGCTCAGGTCATTGTGAGAGCTTTCTGTTACTGTCACTGTTTTCACCAACCCCATATGTTACAGACTTTTCCTCTATGACATGCTTTTATAATTAATGTTGGGTTTTGTTCCATATTTCATGGTTGAGAGAATGACAGTAGGAAGGAAGTGAACAGAAAAGAAATGGTCAGTCTGAAAGGCATTTCTAGTTCTCATTTCCTCCGGACTATACATGAGGTCCCTAAATTGTAAGAAAGGGCATTAAAGCAGGAGCATCGCAGATATAAGGGTCCAAGTAAGTAACAAATGTTTGGGTTATTAAAGCAACACTTTAATTCATAAAAAAACAAACAAACAAAAACAAAAACAAAAAACCTTCATTGCCATAATAAAGTTTTGCCGAACTCTTACCAAGTAGAAGTTGCTCAACTCAGATTTCACAGGATGATAAAGCAAGAGCTAACGGGGAGCAGGTGGGCTGCAGAGCTGCAGAGGGACCAGCAAGAAACAGAAACCTCCTGATAAATCAGGGAAAATGGTGGAAATAGACAGAGAAAAGAATGCTGACTGCCTGGAAAGGAGTTAATTTCCTTTCCTCAGAGAGCTGAGGTAGACCATGTCCTTCCAGAGGACAGTATTAGAGTATTTTTACCATGCAACCCAGGAGAGCAGCCAGGCCCTGTGGTGGTCCCACAGGAAGACTGTTCTGCCGGAGAGCCTGGCTGATGGACCAGGGAAAAGAATAGAGTAGAGTGATGGCAGAAGTGGACTTGGTTTTTCCATACAAAAGTAAGCCAAGAAGCCATAATGAATGATGATCTGCCCAAACTGTTGGGCAGATCTGTTGCCCCATTTTCCAGCTATTTCCACGAGTGCAAAGAATTATTATAGTCAATGAACCTAATCACATAGAACACATACCGAACTTACGTTAATAGAGGTAACATACTCAAAGCTCCCTCCAAGGAATTCACACTCTAAAATAAGAGTTCTTAAACTGGAGTCTATAAATAGAATTAAAGGAAATCTGGGGCACCTGGTGGCTCAGTTGTTTAAGCGTTTGACTTCAGCTCAGGTCATGATCTCAAGGTCCTGGGAGTGAGCCCAGCATAGGCTCCATGCTCAACAAGGAGTCTGCCTGTCCCTGTGCCCCTACCCCTGTTTATGTTCTTTTGCTCTCTCACTCTCAAAATAAATAAAATAAATAAAAAATCTTCAAAAAAAGAATTAAAGGAAATCCATTAAATTGAACTGAAAACGTAGTGTTTTCACTAGCTTCTAACTAAAATTTAGCATTTTCTTCAACTATGAATGTAAGCAATAACTAAATCTCAGTAGTGTTAGCTGTAACTGTAACTTTATCAACAAGTGAGGTCACAGTTACTTCCACATTCATCTCAGTAACTGCAGATATTGTAGGCTACTGACCTAACAAATACCCAGGAGCCATGTGTGTTCACCATGACTGAAATTACATCAGTAATCAAACCCACCAGTTAATTTTAGTCAAGAAGCACAAATATCATGACAACCTCTATTTCGAAGTTTCCTTTTGGATTTTGATAACTAGACTTCGATATACTTGGTTTCTTTTGTAACCCTATGTTCATTGTTTCATAAATTTTAAATCACTCTAAAAAGAGGTTCATAGTCCTCACCCGATGGCCAAATGGTTTCATGTCACAGAAGATTAAGAATTCCAGGTCTGAGAGAAGTCAGACAAGAACACAGCTCCTGTCCCACCAGCCTGGCATTAAACATGGTGACTGCCTTTTGATGGATGTCTGGTTTCCAACCTTCTAGTTGCTTCTCTGAGCTATTCCAGATCCTTCTAATAAGTTCCTCTACTGCTTATGTAATCTGGAGTTCACATTTGTTAAGTGCCATCAAGACTCTCAACTACTACAGTATTTAAACGGTATTTGTATATTTTCATTTTAATAAGTATATTTTGTAGAAAAAGCACAAATAGCCATCACAGGCTAACTCTAAAATATTACCAGTTTGGTAAGTCTCCTTACTGAATCTAATCTGCCCAGTAGATGCTTCCACCTCCCTTACAGCAACTGCCAAATGAAGAACTGAAAATGGAATTACCTTGAAAATTCAGCCCTGTGAGTGGTAGCAATTTCTATATACTTATAGAATATAAACTGTCTTGAATAGCTGATAATGACTTACCGTATCTTTTTCCACTATTGGGATTTTCTTATTCTTACTAGTATCCAAATGACTTAGCAAGACAACAGATAGTGGTTGATGGGTCAGTGATAGAAAATTCAAGAATAATTTGATTTTCTCTTCTTGCAACCCAAGAGGATTTACTTATTGAGGAAAGAAAAGCAATCACCTCCATGTGGCATTCCCATGACTTGGATGTCCAAGAGCAGAGTTAAATTGAGATTCTACAACAAACACAGCAAACAGGTTTCATCTCACATGCCCACTGGGATCTAGAGGTAGTGGCTGCATAGAATGGTGATGAGAAGTGTCCTGTGGCTCCCTCCTGGCCCAGCATGAAAGAATGCCATAGTTAATTAACAAAACTTGTCAAGGGCACAAAAGTGGTGACATAAGGACTGGGTATCTTCCACCCTAGCTCTATGCATTTTCATGAAACATTACCTAAACAGGACCACAAAGCAGAGTTAGACTAGAAGAAAGCCCTTCTTCTATTGGCTGGGGCTTTCCAAGCCCAATTTTGATTTTCAACAGGCCTGCTGGGATTCTTAGGGCCTGGACAGGTGGTCCAATGTCACGAGCTCATTAGTAGACATGAGAATTCAATATGTAATAATAACCAATAATTATCTTGGGAACTTCCCCATCATGTACCAGCTGACCAAATGCAAATTTATTTGAGTTCTTTTGTAGATTCTGAGCTCCAAATAGTGAGAATAAGGAAGACTTCAAAGACTGGTAAAGAGTCGAGGATTCAAAACCAAAGGCCTCTTCCTAGTTTACTTTGCTTAGAGAAGTAACAAGAACCACTCCCAGAAACCAGTGACTGCCTACAGTGGTAAACACTCTGGCGTTGGTGGCCTCTACTATTTCTTCTTTCTAGTCATACAGTCCTTTTGTGCAAGGGTCACTCTTACTCCCGAGAAGAAAGTCAACATGACTCACTGTGAGAAACTGAAAGTACACCATGTCCACATGAGCAGGCTGCCTGCTGTGTAACCACAAAACCACATCAGAAGAAGTCAGCTGCTTAGGGAGGAGGAGAGGCAGTGGGCTGAGCAAACTCACCCCCCATGCCAGACGCCAGCCTCCCTTTGAAAGGACCTGCAGGATCCTAGCTAGGCAGAGGACAGGGGCAGGTGACAGATGCCTGCGGCCAGGGCCGTCAGGGTCGCTGGCTCTGGTAACTGAACACTGAATCAAGGGCCTTCCCAAGGCCTGAGCATGAAGCTGTGGGGTTGGCTTGGTTCTTTCCCTTTCCCTTGGCACACTCTTCTCCTAGGTTTTAATCCTCTTCCCAAGCACCCCGTGCTTTCTTGCCAAACCGTGCATTATGGTGATCTGGGGGAGAGCTTAAGGGCCCTCAACCTGAGTATCCTAATAATTCTCCCCGAGGAAGTATGAGAAATGGAAGCCGGCTAAAGCTTTAATTGGTGAAGGAGTAGCAATCACTCACGTTAATCAGAACGGAGGCATGTTTGGTCCTGTTTGTCATTGCTTTTGGACAAAACGCTCATTTTCATCTACATTCAGACATGATTACGGAGTGGCATTGTTTTTGCCTCTCCCCACTGTGGTCACAGGGTGGCCCTGTCAGGCATTCGAGTTCTGTGAAACCACTTCTGTTCAACAGGAGAACACATAGGCCTCCCGAGACTGCAGGGCCAGCTCCCCTCGCAAGGCTAGGACCTAGCTGACAGAGCCAAGCCTGCTCCTGGCTCTCACAGCAGGGTCTGCTTGAAATCTTGGTCCTGAGATATAGACTCCACTACCCTTGCCCCCTCCTTTCGCTTAAACCTGTTCCATTTCCCATTTCCTCCTTCAGAAAAGTTGCTTTTTCAAGGTGCCATAAACAGAATCGATCTCCTTCAACATTCACAAGAGTTAAAGGGGGTGCAGGGGCGTCTCGTACTGGTACCATAGAAGTGACCTTTTAGAGATAAAAGCTGACCCCAGAGAAGCCATAAATGGTGACACTGCTATACTGTGTGAGAGACTACATGTACAACTGCTCTGGTGTAAATCAAAGAGGCCACCGGCTCCTCTGCCAACACAGAGAGAGCTGCACCTGCTTCTCACCCCTTCAGTTGAACTTTGAGGTTAACCAACTCAGGGAGGCTCATTCGTGTTGCCCCACTGCTGCTCTCCCCAGGCCGTCCACGGCCTGGCCGTCTCTCCTCTCACACGGAACCTCCTCCCACCTGGCTGACTTGTCTCCACTCGTTTTCATATGGAGATGCTATTTTTGAATTCATATTGGAGCTTGACCTGCCAACCCTACAGAGCTGATTTCAGGACAAAAACGAATGTCCCTGAGCAAGCCTCTCTCTCTCTCTCTCTCTCTCTATTTTTTGATGTTATAACTTTAGACATTTATTGTTACCCCACAAGTGACATCTGTTCTCTTAAAAATCACCATGGTTAATACTGCCTCTGTCCAGAAAACAACTTCATTAATCAAAAACTGCTCTATCCAAATCAAATCTACTACCAGGAGGCCAACGCTGCTCAGCTAATGTGGAAATTTTACAGGCTTCACACTAATTACAATCTTAGGTCTTAGATGTTTGATAATACAAAGATTATCTTTCCACAGGGTTAGTTAAATTTTAGTCATATGCTTATTCTTCCTGGAATGGAATGATTTAATTATGTAAGAACCAAAAAAATACAGTTTTGAAATAAGGGACTTGCTTTTTAATTTCTTTCTCGTCAATACAAAGTAACCCAGTGGGCAGGCCACAGAACAGTCTACAGCAGAGGTGAGAAAATTATGATCCATGGGTCGAAGTCTGTTTATAGGAACAAAGAGGAGCTGGACCCCAGCTTCCCTCCTGTGCCGACATACTGTCTCTGGCTGTTTGTGACTACAAAGGCAGAGCGGAATAGTCACAGAGGAGACTTCACAGTCCCCAAAGACTAAGAGGTTTACATCTGGCCCTCTACAAGGAAACTTTTGCTGACAAGTGGGTCTAAACACGGCTTGGTCTCTTATCTTCTGTACTTGACCCCAAAATAAAAATAAAATGTTGTATATATGTTATTCAAAATGTACTCTCCCATCATAGTTCTCTTGACACGTTAAAGCTTATGCAAAACCTACACCTTAAAATGGTTTATTTTGTCCTTCCCAAGCCACGGTCCCTTCTCCCTTGCCTTTCAGCTACTCTGTGGGCTGAGCAGGGCCCGGGGCTCCTGGATTCTCTTTATGATTTTCTGCTGCCACCTAGTGAAAAAGTCATAACCAAATAAGCCCCTGGACATGCCACCGACTCAACCTCTACACACCGCGCCCACCAACCCAAGGGAGCAGACACTTGTCAGCCCCAAGCACCCTGTCGGCATCTAGCACTCCTGAAAAAGACTCTGTCCACTAGGATTTCCAAAGCAAACCCTTCCCCCTCCTCTCTCGAACCCCAGTACTGTGACTGGAAACTGCTCACTGAGAAGAATCCAGTTTCCAGCTGAGAGTCCACTGAGACTAGAAAGGAACTAAGAACAAAGAGTCTGGACCTGCGAAGGGGACACAGTCAGCCCTGCAGGATCAGCGAAGCTGGAATTCTTAGGGTCACCTTGTTGTTCCTTCAAAGTTTTGTCTTTGGGTTTAAGAAATGAAAGTTATAGAAAGAACCTAGATGTCCATCAACAGATGAATGGATAAAGAAGATGTGATATATATACACAATGGAATACTATGCAGCCATCAAAAGAAATGAAATCTTGCCATTTGCAATGACGTGGATGGAACTAGACGGTATCATGCTTAGCAAAGTAAGTCAATCGGAGAAAGAAAACTATCACATGATCTCCCTGATATAAGGAAGTGGAGATTCAACATGGGGTTTAAGGGGGTAGGAGAAGAATAAATGAAACAAGATGGCATTGGGAGGGAGACAAACCATAAGTGACTTGTAATCTCACAAGACAAACTGAGGGTTGCTGGGGGGAGGGGGGTTCAGAAAGGGGAGTGGGGTTATGGACATTGGGGAGGGTATGTGTTGGGGTGAGTGCTGTGAAGTGTGTAAACCTGGAGATTCACAGACCTGTACCCCTGGGGATAAAAATATATTATATGTTTACAAAAAATAATAAATTATTTTAAAAAAAGAAATGAAAGTTATGGTAACATCCACATTTAAGAAAAAGAAAAAAGGGGCACCTGGGTGGCTCAGTGGGTCGAGCCTCTGCCTTCGGCTCAGGTCATGATCTCAGGGTCCTAGGATCGAGTCCCACATGGGGCTCTCTGCTCAGCGGGGAGACTGCTTCCCCCCCTTTCTCTGCCTAGTTATGATCTCTCTCTATGTAAAATAAATAAATAAAATATTTTTTTAAAAAAAGAAAAAAAGAAAAGAAACAAATATCCATTTATTTCCCTCTGCTTACATAGGGTCAGACATTTTGTTTGGTCTTCAAAATAGCTCTCTGAGATTACATATAAACATCCCCACGTTACAGATAAGGTAATTGAGGCAGAGAGGCTAAGATGTGCCCAAAGCCACTTCACTAGTTTGGGGAAGAGTCTAGACTAAACCTCAGAATCTGCCCTTTAACTGTTCTGTTTTTCTGACTCTTCCTACGCCTCCTGGAACACTGATCCTTGGAGGAGAGAAAAGGGGAAGGAAAGAACGTTCCAGTGTCCTTCCTGAGTCTGCATCCTGTGTCTCTCCGTCAACCCATTTCTCAGGCACCATAGAGTCCTTGGACCAGATCCCCAGCTTCTGTGGACTCTAGAAACATAGAATTCTGGGGTTTTGTTTTGGTTTGGTTTTTGTTAGTTTGTTTTGGGGGGTGGAGGGTTTGGGGGATTTCGTGTGTGTGACCCAGAGAGCTATGATAAGGAGTCAGCAAGAAAAAACACAAAATCCAAATTCTCCTCCAGTTCTAACTAAGAAGAAATACTAAGTGATTATTGAACTCTGGATGTAGCCATGTCAGTAGGATAGAATGTAACCTGAAAGTACAGAGACACAAAAAATTTTAAAAAGAAAATTACTCTCAAAAACCAAAGTAACTTCTGAATGCTGTTTTGTGTGCACAGATGAATCACTGGGGTCGTGAGGAAGCTCCCCCTGATGTATCTGAGACACACGAGGACACCGGGAATGGGGCGCTAGCATCCCAGCCGCCTCCCCTGAGTGGCCATCCTGGTGGCTCCCACTGAGAGGAGAAGGCAGGTGGGAGAGCTCACTGGTGAGGAGGGCTGGGAAGTGCTGTCCTGAGAGATATGCCCCCGGGGAAACTTTGCACACATGGAAGGGGGAATTCAGAAAGGAGGAATTCCCTGGCAGATCATAGGACTGGATCTCAGCCATGGCAGAGACCAGGAACAAAACCCACAGATAACTGCAGAATAGAGGTCACGAAGTAGAGTAGGCCCCTGGGCCCACACATGTGTCTTGATTGGCTTACTCAGTGCTTTCTAACTCATGAGTCAGTGCTATCGTTTAAAAAAATCAGAAAATTTCACATAAATTTATATTTCCAAGTTATATTTAAGAATTGGAAGATTTAGTAATTCAGAGCCCACATCCCTACATGGTAAGAAGCTGAGTCCATCCAGCCCCTTTAAAGCACCATGTCTGGCATGGTTCCTGCCAGCTGAGGCACTCAGGGAGCTCTTCTCTGGGAATCTAGAATCATCTGAGTCCTTGGCTGCTGATCCAGCGGAGGCTGCATGGGGCCCCGGGACAGGCTGCCCCACCACGACTATAGCTAAAACCTGCCAGCCTGCTTAGCACTTGGCACATAAATGGGGCATGACCACAGGATTTAGAAACAACTCCAGGCCTATGGTCCTTCTCCTCACTTAAGAAATCCATAATTTGATCCCAACTTAGCTTCCTAGCATAATTTCCCATTATTTCCTTCATATAGCCTACATCCAGCCACATCTCAGCATTTACTGTTCTCTGAAAATTATTCCCAGATGCCTCCTTGGAATGCCTCCTCTCTACCCCCAGAAACTACATGTGTCCAATCTATACCCATCCTTTGATGGGCTTCTGCTTCTGTGAGGCCAGTTTCTATAGCCATAACTAATCCCTCCTCCGTCTCACTTAGTACTACGTTATATGCCTGCTGTAGGATTACCACAGTCTGCTTCATATACTGTGAATCTATCATTTCTGTCCCCTAGGGAGTTCCCGAAAGGTAGGAACTGCCCCTTATTATCTTTGTGCCTCATTCCTTCTGCACTCCCACTCCTTAGTCCCTTATGAAGTACCCTACCAAAAGTAGACTATCACAGATTATTGAATATATTTCTAAAAAAGTAAATATGTGGTGTATATATACAATGGGATACCATTCAGCCATAAAAAAGATGAAATCTTGCCATTTGCAACATCATGGATAGGCCTAGAGAGTATTATGCTAAGTGACATAAGTCAGAGAAAGACAAACATCATATGATTTCACTTACACATGGCATCTGAAAAACAAACAATAAAGCAAAAACAGACCCATAAACACAGAGCACAATCTGGTGGTTACCTGAGGGGTGAAGGGCTGGGAAGATAAGCAAACTCAATGAAGGGGAGTAGGAATCATGGACTTATAGCTATGGAATGAATAAATCATGGGAATAAAGGTACAGCATAGAGAATGGTAATTCAGTGGTATTGTAATAGCACTGTTTGGTGACAGATTGTAGCTACACTACAATCTAGCATAATGTGAGCCTAGCATAATGTACAGAGCTGTTGAATCACTATTTGTAAACCACAAAACTACTATAACATGGCTATCACCTATACCTCAATTTAAAATATATATATATATATATATATATATATATATATATAATCACTATTTGTATACCACAGAACTAATAGAACATGGTCATCACCTAAACCTCAATTAAATGTGTGTGTGTGTGTGTGTGTGTGTGTGTGTGTAAATAATATCACTGAATAGATACTGACTTCTACTGCCATCTAGTGACCATAATGTAGTATTATGCCTAAAGACACTGCCACAATGTGGGAACCACAAACATTCCAAAAACCATCCATCCATGTTCTTTCTTTCCTTTATTTCTTCTTCCTTCCTTTCTTTCCCCCTTTCCTTTTCTCATTTTCTTCCTTCTATCTTCCTTCAATCATTTATCCTTTCACTCAACAAGTAATTTTTGATCATCTAGGTGACGGACACAATGATCAATTAAGAATCAATACAAAAGTGAAAGGTTGGGAAGATGGCAGAAGAGGAGGATCCTAAGCCCACCCTGCCCCATGTTTACAACTAGATATCACTCACATCTGTGTAAATAAGGTAGAGAGCGATCCCAAGACTGGCTTTGAAGAACACACTGGTTCAGGTGAATCTAACAAACATACTCAGAACATTCCATCCTAAAACAGCAGACTACACATTCTTTTTCAAGTGTACATGGAACTTTCTCTAGAACAGATCACGTAACAGACCATGAAACAAGTACCAACAAATCCAAAAATAGTGAAGTCATACCATGAATATTTTTGACCACAGCGCTATGACATTAGAAAACAATCACAAGAAAAAACATGGAAAGCACACAAATATATGGAGGTTAAATAATGTGCTACTAAACAGTGAATGGATCAACCAAGAAATCAAAGACCAAGCTGAAAAATACTGGAGACAAATGAAAATTAAAATACAAAAGTCTAAAATTTGGGGGATACAACAAAGTGGTTCTAAGAAGCAAGAAAAACCCCAAATAAGCAACTTAACCCTACATCTAAAGGAACTAGGAAAATAACAATTTTTTTAAAAAATCAGTAGAAGGGAGGAAATACTATAGATCAGAAATAAACAAAATAGAGACTTAATTTTAAACAGTAGATCAGAATCAATGAAACCAGGAGCTAGTTCTTTGAAAACAACAACAAAAATGATAAACCTTTAACCAGACTCATTAAAAAAGAGAGAGAGAGAGGACTCAAATAGATAAAGTCAAATAGATAAATGAAAGGGAAGAAATACAAAAGATTATGAGCATATTATGAAAATTATATGCTAACAAATTGGAAAACTCAGAAGAAATGGATAAATTCCTAGAAACAGATAACCTTCCAAAACTGAATCAGGAAGAAATAGAAAATTTGAACAAACTGATCAACAGCAGTAAAATTTGATGAGCAGTCCAAGAACTCCCAGCAAATAGAAGTCCAGGACTGGACAGCTTCATAGGTGAGTTATACCAAACATTTAAAGAAGAGTTAATACCTATTCTCGAGCTATTAAAAAAAAACTAAAAGAGGAAGTAGAAGTTCATAATTCATTCTCTGAATTTAGGATTACCCTGATGCCAAAACTAGATACACTACAAAAACAGAGAGCTACAGGTCAATATCTCTGATGAACATCAAGGTAAAAATGCTCAAAAAATATGAGCAAACTAAATCCAATGACACATTTAAAAACATCATTCACCATGATCAAATTGGATTTACTCTTGGGGTATAAAGGTGGTTCAATATTTACAAGTCAATCAATGTAATACATCACATCAATAAAAGAAGGGATAAAAATATATATGATCATTTCAATAGATGTAGAAAAAAATATTTGACAAAGTACAATATACCTTCATGACAAAAACCCCCAACAAAGTAGGATTAGAGGGAACATATCCCAACATAATAAAGGCCATATATGAAAAACCCACAGCTAACATCATACTCAATGAGGAAAAACTGAGCATTTCCCCTAAAGTCAGGAACAAGACAGGGATGTCCACTCACCAGTATCATTTAACATAACATTGGAAGTTCTAGCTACAGCAATGAGACAAGAGAAATGAATAAAAGGCAACCAAACTGGTAAGGGAGAAGTAAAACTTTCACTATCTGCAGATGATATGACAGTATATATAAAAAACTCTAAAGACTCCACCAGAAAAATTACTAGACCTAATAAATAAATTCAGTAAGGTTGCGGGATACAACATCAATGTATAGAAATCTTTGGCATTTTTATATACTAATAATGAAGCAACAGAAAGAGAAATTAAGAAAACAATCCCATTTACAATTGCACCAAAGATAATAAAATATCTAGGAAAAAACTTAAGCAAGGTGGTAAGAGATTGAAAGCTATAAAACACTGATGAAAGATACTGAAAATGATACAAATAAGTGGAAATATATCCCATGTTCATGGACTGGAAGATAAATATTGTTAAAATGTCTACACTACCCAAAGCAATCTACAGATTTAATCCAATCCTTATTAAAATACCAATGACATTTTTCACAGAACTAGAAAAAAATTCTAAAATTTGTATGGAACCGCAAAAGACCCTAAATAGCCATAATAATCTTGAAAAAGAAAAAGCTGGAGGTATCACAATCCCAGATTTCAAGTTATACTACAAAGCTGTAGTACTCAAAAGAGTATAACAATGGCAAAAAATAAGCACAGAGACCAATGAAATAGACTAGAAAGCACAGGAGAAAAACACATTTATATGGTCAATTAATCTTTGACAAAGGAGGAAAGAATCTGCAATGGGAGCATGCTTCCTAGAAGTCCATTCTTATAGCAGCAGTCCTGCCCCATCTCAGAGACTAGGATTTGGAAGCCGTATTCCTGACAGCTGGGTGGAAGCAGCTGCTGTCCTTTTAGGATGTAGCGATGTATTTCACCAGAGAAGAATGGAACAAACTTGACTGAGCTCAGAAGGACCTCTACAGAGATGTGATGCTGGAGAATTGCAGAAACATGATCTTGTTGGGATTTCAGTTTCCCAAACCTGAGGTAATCTGCCTGCTGGAGCAGCGGGAAGAACCATGCATCCTAGATCTCCCGAGAGCAGAGACTAAGAAAACTTCTAGTAGTGCTTGCCCAGGTTCTGAAGCCAGAAGCAAGATGAAAAAGCCAATTCCAAAGCAGAAAACTTCTGAAGATTTAGAGTCCTGTAAGACATCAGTGGTAAAGCAGACAACAGGCCAAGAGACCTGCAGAAAAGTTACCTAAATGTAATGAATTGGCAGACCTTTACAGACTTGCATTCCCTGCTGTTGGTGATGAATGCCACAATGATTTCTTTCAAAACCTTCACCTTATTCAAGATCAGAATGCTCGGACACAGAAGAAACAGGGCAAATGCAAGGAACATGGAAAACCTTTCAGTCAGAGATCATCGCTTCTGTGGCACAAGTAAATTCTTAAAAACTCAAAATCTTAATGAATGTGGTAAATGTGGAAGAGTCTTCAGGCGTCAGGCAAATTTCATTCAACATCAAAAAATGCACATGTCAGAGGATCACTCTGAATGCGACATATGCAGGCAAGCCTTCAAATAGAAGTCTACTCTTACTGTTCATAAACAGTGTTACTCTCAGAAAAAGCCATATAAGTGTCATGACTGTGAAAATTTTTCCGTCAGGTGGCGTATCTTATTGAACATAAGAGGATCCATACTAAAGAAAAACCCTATAAATGTAGTGAGTATGAAAGAACGTTTAGTCAGAATTCAAACCTTATTCAACATCAGTTAACTCACTGTAGAGAAATACCCCATCAATGTCTCCAATGTGGAAAGGACTTTGGTCAGCATTCAACCCTTCTGAGCCATCAACGGTTTCATACTAAAAAGAATACTCACAATTATGGTGAATGTAGAGAGGCCTTTAGCCAGAGTGTAGATCTCATTCAACATCAAAGAACCCATACCAAGGAGGAATTCTTTGAATGTAGAGAATGTGGAAAAACTTTTAGTTTTAAGGCAAATCTTCATTGCCATGAGGTCATCCATACCAGATAGAGACCCTACAGATGTGACAAACGCAGAAAATCTTTCATCTGGCACACAAGCTTTATTAAGCATCAGGGCACTCACAGAGAACAAGATCTCAATGTGACACTAACTGGGAAAAGACCATTTAAAGACCAGAACTTACTACTCTTGTAATTACGAGAGTTACACTCTTATAACTTCATTGTTTTATGAAAATTAATAAACAGGAGTTGAAATGGTGTTTTTTAAAAAAAAGAATATGCATTGGGGAAAAGACAACCTCTTCAACAACTGGTGTTCGGAAAACTAGACTGATATATAAAAATGGATGAAACTGGACTACTGGCTTACACAGTACACAAAGATAAATTCAAAATAGGTTAAGGACCTAAATGTGAGACCTGAAACTATAAAAATCATAGAAGACCTCACAAATAGTAATTTCTCCAACATCAAATGTAGCAACTTTTTATATATATGTCTCCTGAAGCAAGCGAAATAAAATAAAAAATAACTATTGGGACTACATCAAAACAAAAATCTGCGCAGCAAATGAAGCAATCAGCAAAACTAAAAGACAACCTATTGAATGGGAGAAAATATTTGCCAGTGACATCTCTAATAAAGGGTTAGTATACAAAATATATAAAGAACTTGTACTACTCAACACTCAAAAAAGGATAATCCAATTAAAAATGGGAAGAACACATCAACAGACATTTCTCCAAAGAGGACATCCAGATAGCCAACAGACACATGAAAAAGTGCTCAACATCACTTGTCATCAAGGAAATGCAAATCGAAACTACAATGAGATATCACTTCATATCTGTCAGAATTGCTAAAATCAAAAATACAAGAAACAACAAGTGTTGGAGAAGATGTGGAAAAATAGGAACCATCATGCTTTATTGGAAGGAATGCAAACTGGTGCAGCCACTGTGGAAAAAAGTACAGAGGTTCCTCAAAAAGTTAAAAATGAAACTACCCTATTATCCAGTAATCACACTATGGGTATTTACCCAAACAATACAAAACTATTACATCAAGGAGATACACACACCCCTATGTTTATAGCAGCATTATCTATAATAGCCAAACAATGGAAGCAGCCTACATGTCCACTGATAGATGAATGGTTAAAGAAAGAATGATATGTATCAAAAAATGGGCAGAAGATATGAATAGACACTTCTCCAATGAAGACATACAAATGGCTATCAGACACATGAAAAAATGTTGATCATCACTAGCCATCAGGGAGATTCAAATTAAAACCACATTGAGATACCACCTTACACCAGTTAGAATGGCCAAAATTAGCAAGACAGGAAACAACATGTGTTGGAGGGGATGTGGAGAAAGGGGAACCCTCTTCCACTGTTGGTGAGAATGCAAGTTGGTGCAGCCACTTTCGAGAACAGTGTGGAGATTCCTCAAGAAATTAAAAATAGAGCTTCCCTATGACGCTACAATTGCACTCCTGGGTATTTATCCAAAAGATACAGATGTAATGAAAAGAAGGTCCATCTGTACCCCAATGTTTATAGCAGCAATGGTCATGGTTGCCAAACTGTGGAAAGAACCAAGATGCCCTTCAATGGACGAATGAATAAGGAAGATGTGGTCCATATACACTATGGAGTATGATGCCTCCATCAGAAAGGATGAATACCCAACTTCTGTATTAACATGGACGGGACTGGAAGAGATTCTGCTGAGTGAAATAAGTCAAGCAGAGAGAGTCAATTAATATATGGTTTCACTTATTTGTGGAGCAAAACAAATAGCATGGAGGACAAGGGGAGTTAGGAGAAGGTAGTTGAGGGAAATTGGAAGGAGAGGTGAACCATGAGAGACTATGGACTCTGAAAAACAATCTGAGGGTTTTGAAGGGGTGGGGGGTGGGAGGTTGGGGGAACCAGGTGGTGGGTATTGAAGAGGGCACGGATTGCATGGAGCACTGGGTGTGGTGCAAAAACAATGAATACTGTTATGCTGAAAATAAACTAAAAAAATTTTTTTTAATGATTGGAATTGGAAAAAAAAGAAAGAATGATATGTATCATTATATATATGTATGGAATATTATTCACCCCTAAAAAATGAAACCTTGCCATTTGAATCAACATGGATAGAGCTAGAGTGTACAATGCTGAGCAAAATAAGTCAGAAAAAGACAAATACCATCTGATTTCAGTCATATGTGGAATTTAAGAAACAAAACAAACAAGCAAGGAAAAGAAAAAGGAGTGAGAGACAAACCAAGAAACAGACTCTTAACTACAGAGAACAAATTGATGGTTCCCAGAGGGGAGGTCGGTGGGGGGATAGGTGAAATAGGTGAGAGGATTAAAGAGTATACTTACCATGATGAACGCTGTGTGAGGTACAGAATTGTTGGATTACTATATTGTATACCTAAAACTAATATAACACTGTATGTTAACTATACTGGAATTAAAAGAAAAACTTAATATAAAAAAATCAACACAAACATGAATAGATATAGAGGACTCCCATTGCCAGTCACAATGGAATAAGCTCCCTGCAACAAATATCTCCCACTGATTAACTAAAAACCGTGGCCAAACACACAAAAACAATGACAACTCTGAAAAGTTAAAAATAACAAGCAGATTAAGGAGGAAAAACAAAAAAAGGGAGGGGACTAAATTTGAAAAACCCATACCCGGGTGAGTTTCCTTGGTATTTTCCTTCTTTTGTTTTCCTACTTTGACCCAAGGAATTTTTTTCCTATATTTCTTCCCAGTCCTGCACCATGGGTACCCCAAATCATCCTGCCATGGATGCCACATTACAAGAGTAGTCCCAGCATCTAAAATTTTGAGGAAAAACAAAGAAACAAACAAACATATTTCTAGCCAGGGGAACCAGAGAAAGGGAATCTTGAGATACATAAAGAATGGAGGAATTATTTCTCCCCCCCCCTCTGTTTCTCTTATCACTTTATCTTGAGGGTTGCCCCAGTCGTAAAGAATTATATGAAATGTGTTCACACTAGAACTTCAAGTTAAACCTTATCTTTCTAGTCAGATGACCAGGAAAGCCAGAGAGCTTGGTAGAAAAGCAGGAAGACAGATCCAGAGGAAATCTCCTATTGCAGTGGATAAAACATGTCCTGAATTCACCCCGAGTGCAAATGCACAGAACAGACATAATAGCAAGGGCCTTGAAAACTTAACTAAGATGGAACCACCATCAAGAGAAGGTAATATGAATGATTACCTCCAAAAATAAAAACAAAACAAAAACAAAAATCAACATTCTCGGGGCGCCTGGGTGGCTCAGTGGGTTAAGCCGCTGCCTTCGGCTCAGGTCATGATCTCAGAGTCCTGGGATCGAGTCCCGCATCGGGCTCTCTGCTCAGCAGAGAGCCTGCTTCCCTCTCTCTCTCTGCCTGCCTCTCCATCTACTTGTGATTTCTCTCTGTCAAATAAATAAATAAAATCTTTTAAAATAAAAAAAAAAAAAATCAACATTCTCCAGAGAATTTTTGTAGTGCCTAGAGTCTCCTGACAGAATACCCAAAATACCTGGATAAAGTCCAAAATTACGTGACCAAAAAGAAACCAGGAAAATCTAATCACTTCTCTTTTTTTAAGCACTTTTAAAGTTATTATTATTAACATATAATGTATTATTTGGTTCAGGGGTATAGGTCTGTCATTCATCAGTCTTACACAATTCACAGCACTCACCATAGTACATACCCTCTCCAATGTCCACCACCCAGCAACCCTATCCCTCGCCCTCTAACCCCCAGCAACACTCAGTTTATTTCCTGAGATTAAGAGTCTTTTATGATGGTTTCTCTTGCTCTCTGGTTTCATCTTGTTTCATTTTCCATCCCTTAGCCTATGATCCTCTGTCTTGTTTCTCAAATTCCTCATATCAGTAAAATCATATAATTGTCTTTCTCTGATTGACTTATTTTGCCTAGTATAATACCCTCTAGTTCACATGCATGTTGTTGCAAGTGGCAATATTTGGGGGTTTTTTGATGGCTGCATAATATTCCGTTACACACACACACACACACACACACACACAGATATGTAGATAGGTAGGTAGATAGATAGATGTATCTATAGACATATCTATCTATCTATCTATATACCACAATTTCTTTATCCATTCATCTGTTTATGGACATCTGGGCTTTTTCCATGGTTTGGCTATTGTGGACATTGCTGCTATAAACATTGGGGTGCATGTGCCCCTTCACATACACTACATTTGTATACCCAGTAGTGCAGTTGCTTGGTCATAGGGTAGTTCTATATTGAACTTCTTTAGGACCCTCCATGCTGTTTTCCAGAGCGGCTGCACCAGCTTGCATGCCCACCAACAGTGTAGGAGGGATTCCCTTTCTCCACATCCTCGCCAACACCTGTCATTTCCTGACTGGTTAATTTTAGCCATTCTCACTGGTGTGAGGTGGTATCTCGCTGTGGTTTTGATTTGTAGTTCCCTGATGCTGAGTGATATTGAGAACTTTTTCATGTGTCTGTTGGCCATCTGAATGTCTTCTTTGCAGAAATGTCTGTTCATGTCCTCTGCCCATTTCTTGATTGGATTATTTGTTCTTTGGGTGTTGAGATTGATAAGTTCTTTTTATACATTTTGGATACTAGCTCTTTATCTGATACGTTATTTGCAAATATATTCTCCCATTCTGTCAGTTGTCTTTTGGTATTGTTTACTGTTTCCTTTGCTGTGCAAAAGCTTTTCTCTTGATGAAGTCCCAATAGTTCATTTTTTCCCTTGCTTCCCTTGTCTTTGGCGACATTTCTAGGACAAATTTGCTGCAGCTGAGGTCGAAGAGGTTGCTGCCTGTGTTCTCCTCAAGGATTTTTATGGATTCCTATCTCATATTGAGGTCTTTCATCCATTCTGAGTTTATTTTGTGCGTGGAGTAAGGAAATGGTCCAGTTTCAGTCTTCTGCATGTGGCTGTCCAATTTTCCCAATACCATTTGTTGAAGATACAGTCCTTTTTCCATCATATATTCTTTCCTGCTTTGTCAAAGATTAGTTGACCATAAAGTTGAGGTTCCATTTCTGGGTTCTCTATTCTGTTCCACTGATCTCTGCGTCTGATTTTGTGCCAGTACCATACTGTATTGATGATTCCAGCTTTGTAATAGAGCTTGAGGTCTGGAATTGTAATGCCACCAACTTTGGCTTTCTTTTTCAACATTCCTCTGGCTATTTGGGGGTCTTTTCTGGTTCCATATAAATTTTAGGATTATTTGTTCCATTTCTTTGGAAAAAAGTTCATGGTATTATGATAGGGATTGCATTAAATGTGTAGATTGCCCGAGGTAGCATAGACATTTTCACAATATTTGTTCTTCAAACCATGAGCATAGAACATTTTTCCATTTCTTTGTGTCTTCCTCAATTTTTTTCATGAGTACTTTACAGTTTTCTGAGTACAGATTCTTTGCCTCTTTGGTTAGATTTATTCCTAGGTATCTTATGGGTTTGGGTGCAGTTGTAAATGGGATCAATTCCTTAATTTCTTTTTTCTCTCTTGTTGGTGTAGAAAAATGCAACTGGTTTTTGTGCATTAATTTTATATCCTGACACTTTACTGAATTCCTGTATGGGTTCTAGCAGTTTTGGAGTGGAGTCTTCTGAATTTTACACATAAAGTTTATCATATCATCTGCAAAGAGTCAGAGAGTTTGACTTCTGTGCTGATTTGGATGTCTTTTGTTTCTTTTTGTTGTCTGATTGCTGAGGCTAGGACTTCTAGTACTATGTTAAATAACAGTGGTGATAGTGGACATCCATGCCATGTTCCTGACCTTAGGGGAAAGCCCTCATGTTTTCCCCATTAAGGATGATATTCACCGTGAATTTTTCATAGATGGCTTTTATGATACTGAGACTTGTACCTTCCATCTCTACACTGTGAAGACTTTTGATCAAGAAAGGATGCTGTACTTTGTTAAATGCTTTTTTCTTCATCTATTGAGTATTATATGGTTCTTGTTCTTTCTTTTATTAATGTATTGTATCACATTGATTGATTTGCAGATGTTGAACTGCACTTGCAGCCCAGGAATAAATCCCACTTGATCATGGTGAATTATCCTTTTAATGTACTGTTTGATCCTACTGACTAGTATTTTGGTAAGAATTTTTGCATCCACTTTCATCCAGGATATTAATCTGTAATTCTCCTTTTGATAGGGCCTTTGCCTTTGGGATCAAGGTAATGCTGGCCTCATAAAATTATAAAATGAGTTTAGAAGTTTTCCTTCCATTTCTATTTTTTGGAACAGTTTTAGGATAATAGATATTAATTCTCCTTTAAATGTTTGGTAGGATTCCCTTGGGAAGCTGTCTAGCTCTGGGCTCTTGTTTCTTGGGAGATTTTTTGATGACTGCTTCAATCTCCTTACTGAATATGGGTCTGTTCAGGTTTTCTATTTCTTCCTGGTTCAGTTTTGGTAGTTTATACATATCTAGGAATGCATCCATTTCTTCCAGATTGTCAGATTTGCTGGCGTATAGTTGCTCATAATATGTTCTTATAATTGTTTGAATTTCTTTGGTGTTGGTGTGATCTCTCCTCTTTCACTCATGATTTCATTTATTTGAGTCCTTTCTTTTTTCTTTTTGATAAGTCTGTTCAGGGGGTTATCAATCTTATTCTTTCAAAGAACCAGCTCCTCGTTTCATTGACTTGTTCTACTCTTCTTTTGTTTTCTATGTCATTGATTTCTGCTCTTTATTATTTCTCTTCTCCTGCTGGGTTTAGGCTTTCTTTGCCATTCTTTCTCCAGCTCCGTTAGGTGTACAGTTGGGTTGTGTACTTGAGATCTTTCTTGTGTCTTGAGAAAGGCCTGTATTGCTATATACTTTCCTCTCAGGACCACCTTTGCTGCATCCCAAAGATTTTGAACAGTTGTGTTTTCATTTTCATTTGTTTCCACGAATTTTTTTAATTCTTCTTTAATTTCCTGGTTGACTCATTCATTCTTTAGTAGGATGCTCTCTAGCCTCCATGTATTGGAGTTCTTCCCAACTTTCCTCTTGTGATTGAGTTCTAGCTTCAGAGTATCATGGTATGAAAATATGCAAGGAATGATCCCAAACTTTTGGTATCAGTTGAGACCTGATTTGTGACCCAGGATGTGATCTATTCTGGAGAATGTTCCATGTGTACTAGAGAAGAATGTGTATTCTGTTGGTTTGGGATGGAATGTTCTGAACAGATCGGTGATGTCCACCTGGTCCAGTGTGTCATTTAAAGCCTTTATTTCCTTGTTGATCTTTTGCTAGGATTACCTGTCCATTTCAGTGGGAGGGGTGTTAAAGTCCCCTACTATTATTGTATTGTCAATGTGGTTTTTTTGTTTTGTTATTAGTTGGTTTATTTAGTTGCTGCTCCCATACTAGGGGTATAGATATTTAAAACTGTTAGATCTTCTTGTTGGACAGACCCTTTGAGTATGATATAGTGTCCTTCCTCATCTCTTATTGTAGTCTTTGGTTTAAAATCTAATTGATCTGGTATAAGGATTGCCACCCCAGCTTTCTTTTGATGTCCATTAGCATGGTAAATTCTTTTCCACCCCCTCACTTTAAATCTGGAAGTGTCTTTGGATCTAAAATTAGTCTCTTGCAGGCAGCATATTGATAGGTCTTGTGTTTTTATCCAATATGATAGCCTGTGTCTTTTGATTGGGGGCATTTAGCCCATTTACCCTCATGGAAACTATTGAAAGATATGTATTTAGTGCCACTGTATTGCCTATACTGTGACTGTCACTGTATATTGTCTCTGTTCCTTACTGGTCTGTTACTCTCTTTGCTTAAAGGTCCCCTTTCAATATTACCTAAAGGGCTGGTTTGGTGTTTGCAAATTCTTTTAACTTTTGTTTGTCCTGGAAGCCTTTCATCTCTCCTTCTATTTTCAGTGACAGCCTACCCGGACTTAGTATTCTTGGCTGCATATTTTTCTCATTCAGTGCCCTGAATATATCATGCCAGTCCTTTCTGGCCTGCCAGGGTCTGTGGATTGGTCTGTTGCCAATCTAATATTTCTACCACTGTATGTTAGAGACTTCTTGTTCTGAGCTGCTTTCAGGATTTTCTCTTTGTAAGACTTGAAAGTTACTATTAGATGATGGGGTGTTGACCTATTTTTATTGATTTTTGAGGAGGGTTCTCTGTGCCTCCTGGATTTTCATGCCTGTTTCCTTATCCAAATTATGGAAGTTCTTGCAATTTGCTCCAATATACCTTGTTCCCCTCTCTCTTTCTTCTACTTCAGGGATCCCAGTTATTCTAATATTGTTTCAACTTATGATATCATTTATCTCTCAAAGTCTCCCTTTATGATCCTTAATTGTTTATCTCTCTTTTGCTCAGCTTCTTTGTTCTCCATCACTTGGTCTTCTATATCACTAGTTCTCTCTTCTGCTTCATTTATCCTAGCAGTAAGAGCCTCCATTTTTTTATTGCACCTCATTAATAGCCTTTTTTTATTTTGACTTGGTTAGATTTTAGTTCTTTTATTTCTCCGGAAAGGGATTCTCTAGTATCTTCTATGCTTTTTCCAAGTCTGGCTAATATCTTTATAATCATCATTCTGAACTCTAGTTCTGAATCTTACTGATGTCCATACTTTTTTAATATGAATAATAAGTTTCTTTGTTTTAACAAGTGGTCTTTGAAATTTTTGTTTTTAGATAATTTTTAAAAATTTTTTTCAATGTTCCAAGACCCATTGTTTATGCACCACATTCATATTTGATTATGTCCCTGGCAATCAAAAAGAACTGCCTCTTGTTCTATTTTTTGAGGTGAATTTTTCTGTTTTGTCATTTTGTCCAGAGAAGAACAGATGGATGAGAGAACAAAATGTTAAAAGGGTAACAACGACCCCAGAAAAGTACACACTAAACAAATCAGAAGAGACATGAAGCTGGGGGTAAAAGATCAAGCTGGTGAATAGAACAAAGTCACACACTAGATTTGGGATGTATTTTGGTCTGTTAGAAGAAACTGCCTCCCAAAATTTTAAAGAAATAAAAACATGTACATATATATATATATAGAGAGAGAGAGAGAGAGAGAGAGAGAGATAAATATGATGAAGGGATGGAATATGACCATAAAGATGAAAATCAAAAAAGATTTTTAAAAAGGAACTGATAAGATAAGGGGTTGGTTGAAAAAAGAAAGAAAAAAATTCTTAAGAAAAGAAAGAATGTGAGCAGATGGAAGACTAGAACAAAGCTATACACTAGAATTAGGGTGTATTTTGGTCTGTTAGAAGAAACTGTATTCCAAAATGTTAAAGAAAGAAAAATGTATATACAAAAAAATTGGGTTAAATACAATGAAGGGATAGTTTGTGACTGAAAAAATGAAAAATAGAAAAGATTTTTAAGACAGAATTGATGTTGGTTAAAATAGGAAAGAGGAAAAAATTTTTAATACAGAAAAAGAAAAAAAATAAAGAAAAATTTAAAAATTTAACTTTGAAAGACTAAAGACTCACTGGAAAGAAGCCATGCATTCTACATGCTGTAATCCGTCAGCACTTGTGTTTTGCAGTTTTCATTGATCAGTAGACTTGGTCTTGGCTGGATGTTCTTTGCAGGAGGGGCCTGTTGCCCTGATTCTCAAATGTCCTTGCCAGAGGCAGAACCGCACCGCCCTTGCCAGGGGCCGGGCTAAGCAATCTGCTCAGGTTCACTCTCCGAGCTTTTGTTAACCTGAATGTTTTCTGTACCACTTTGGAGGATGGGAATGAAGATGGCGACCGCTCAGTCTCCTGCTGGAGGACCCAAGAGCTTGGAGTCCACTCCAAGCTTACCCAGGCTGTGAGTGAGCATTTGTATCTCTGGCACATGGCCCTGTTTGGAGTCTGCAAACCCAGCAGATTCCTGACATGCCACTCCTCCCAAAGGAGGAGGGAAGGGGTCTCCCTGGATCTGTCTCTTGTGAGGTCCCTTCTCGAAGACCAATGGCCTGACTGTGCCTCAGATCACGGTTTAAGGTCACCCTGAGCTGAGAACCAATGCCTCGGCTCCATCTCTGCAGCCCGCTTCCCTGCTCCGATACCTGGGAGCTCTGCCGCCCTCAGACACCCCTGGTCTTTTTGTGACCCCAGGGGTCCTGAGACCACACTGTCCCCATGAGGGCTCTACCTCCCGCTTAGCCACTGGAGCAATGTCCCTCCACAGAGCAGACTTCTGAAGTTCTGATTTCAGGCCCCACTGCTCTCACTTGCCGGTCAGTGGCTGACGGAGGCTCCTACCCCCCACCTATCTGCCCAAATATCTCCTCGAATTCACTTCTCCACACGTCCTACCTTCCAGAAAATTGTCGGTTTTCTGCTCATAGAATTGCTGCTCTTCTTTTCTTTGATCTCCTGTTGAGTTCATAGGTATTCAGAATGGTTTGACAGCTATCGAGCTGAACTCCTGGGACCAGACAAAATTTAGTTCTCCTGCTCCTCTGCCATCTTAATCTGATCACTTCTTAAAGGAAAAGACAATCGTCGAATATCAAATCCAAGATTACCCAGAAACTAAGTCACACAAAAACTTTAGAACAGTTATATTACTAGACCTCTAGAAGCAAACATCTCAAAATGAATGAAAGATAGAAACTCTCAGCAGAAAAACAGAAATTACCAAAAAAGAGAAGAAATTTTAGAACTGAAAAATACCTGAAATAAAAAACTCAACTGGACAAACTCAAGGGAAATAATAGAGGGAAGAGTCAGCAAACCAGTAGAGATCAATAAAATTATTTGGTCTGAAAGACAGAGAGGAAAATGCTAATAATAATAATAATAATAATAATATAATATACCAAGGGGGTTTTATTGCAGGAATGCAAAGGCGTTTCTACCCAACAACAGGAAAATACACATTTTTTTTTTTTCAAATGCACATGGAGCATTCATAGACGTAGATTAGGGGTCAGCTAACTCACCTGGGGGCAAAGTCCCCCCACCATCAATTTTTGTAAATATCTGATGACACTTAACCAAAGAATTTCTAAGGATAGCAAAAAAGTACATAAAAAGATGCTCCGTATCACAAGTCATTAGGAAAATGAAATACCACTCCCCACCTGGTAGAATCCTAAAACTTTAAAAAGAGTAATTGACAATACCAAGCACTGAAACTCTCACATATTTCTGGTCAAAAAGCAGTATGGTATAGCCATTTTGGGAAACAACTGACCATTACTTATAAATGAACCTTGTCTTATACCTTAAAAAAAAAAAAAAAAAAAAAGATTAACTCAAAACAGATCAAAGCCTTAAAAGTATAACATAAAACCATAAAACTTCTAGAAGAAATTTAGGAAAAAATGTTTGTGACCTTGTGTTAGGCAAAGAGTTATTAGATATGACACCAAAAGCATGACAGAAAAAAAAATGAATACAATTGATTGTATCAAAACTAAGAACATTTGTTCTGCAAAAGACACTGTTGAGCAAATAAAGATAGCATACTGAGTAAAAAAAAGAAACTGATGAATATCTGGTTCAATTACAGATCAGAAACCTGAAGCCCAGAGAAGACAAGGTCTGGTTTGTTGTACTTATGCAACTTACATGCTTATGCAGCCAGAATTTAGAAACCAAGACAAACAGAGCAGTAATTTCCAAATTTTAACAATTTACATTGAAATCTCAGCAGAGCTTCAATTAAATTGACCAAGGCCCTTAAAAGATTATTAGTCTTAATTTTTTATTTTAAAGTCAAATCAGCAACATCTAACAATGGCCCCTATTCATTGTCATAAATATAAATCAGACAAATCACCTAGAACTTAAATAAACACTAATATGATCAAAAGTACGGTTTTGTATGACCTATATTATTCTACTTTAACTCTTGTTTCATCCACTTAGTCCAGCAGGTAATTAAACTCATATGTCAAAAATTTATTTTATGCCCTCTTCAATTTTAGTGCCCTCTCCAATTTCTCTGAGCTGCCTCATTCATATGAAGGGGATAATAATTCCTACATACTGAGGTCCTACATTAATAGCCTTAATTGCATTCGTCCTGAAAATCATTTTTGTCTGAATACATCTACAGAATCCATTGGGTAACTTCAAATACATGAGAAGGAAATTACCCAAGGACAAAATGTGTCCATCTGTCTGAGCCTGGTCCAAGGGCAGGAAGATTGAGGAGACAGAACTGTGTCTCGGTTTGTCAGGTAACAAGTCATGCCAGAGCCTTTGAGAGGATGGCTCTGATAAAGAGAGAGCTTAAAAAAAAAAAAAAAATCATTTCCGCCAAGTCTCTGCTATTTCATAGAGGGTATGTAGGATTTTGATATGAAACCTATGGAACAAAATGGAGGTGAAGGGGACTTCAGCACTTTTTTTTTTTTAACTGAAAAGTACACAATAAGAAAGTAAAAGCCACTAATAATTTCATCACAAAAAAATTACATAATTAAATGACCTCTCTCCCATTCCTGACACCCTTTTAGCCTGCCCCATCTGTTTGTCCCAAGTTCATCCCCCAAAGAAACTATAGTTTACAGTTTGTTATATAACTTTAGAGACAGATGCATTTATAGGATTTTAATGATTATGCTGTGCATATCAGACTGAAATTGCTAAAAACATACCATAGTTAGGTTTCCAGATCAGTATTTATTTTTGATTGTGCCTGGCATTTCACAATTTACTCTCATTTCTCTATTGATAGATATTAATAGACATATAGGTCATTTCCAATTTCTTAAATAAAGGTTCTGGTGGGCACCTGGGGGGCTCAGTGGGTGAAGCCTCTGCCTTCAGGTCATCATCCCAGGGTCCTGGAATCAAGCCCCGCATCAGGCTCTCTGCTCAGCAGGGAGCCTGCTTCCCTTCCTCTCTCTCTGCCTGCCTCTGCCTACTTGTGATCTCTCTCTGTCAAATAAATAAATAAAATCTTTTAAAAAAATAAAAAAAATAAAGGTTCTGGCTAAGGAGTTTTCTAAATGTTCCTAACAAAGTTCTAGCTCAGGAAGAGGAATTAGAGAAGCTCCTTCCTGAAACGACTTGCCTGAAAGCACACAAAAAACATAAAATGAATAAATGATGAGGAATTTAAGGAAGACAGGAATTCCAGTAAAACTGGATTTAACTTTACCTCCAGCTTTGCTGTGAGTAATAAGTAAGATAACATATACAAAGTATGTAACACAATGCTTGGCCACAATAAATGTTACTTTCCTTCCTATGGCATTTCTTCTTTTCAGTCCCTATCTGATACAGCCTAGTATAAGGAAGAATTTGAAGTTCCTGGGTTTGAGGCCAGAAGAGATTCAAGTGACCCCCCTGGAGCCATCCTGAAAGGCAGTACTTATCAAGAGAACAAGTGTCACAAGACAAAACCCCTGTCTTCTCTCTACACTACCTGAGGGTGATTTACTTACCATCCTGGGGAATTTTCCAGTACCCTACAGAGACAGTCTTTGTCTCAGTTCTGTTTCTGGGGATTTCCATGTCAATGTCCCAAGAACCAAGTTGTCTTTACATCTGTCATCCAATGGGCTTTGGGCCACAATACCAGTAAGACTCCTGGGAGCTTTCCCTGTTATTTCAGAGTTCTGAAAATGATCATCATTGTATACATGAGAAGGTTTTCTATAAAGTCTTTCTCAGCTCCCTCCAGGAAGAATATCTCTTCAAACATTTTCCCAAAGAGTGTGTGTTGCCGATACGTTTATTTTATCTTTCATCACATTCGTTTAGTACAATTGTTTATTTTCCTGTTTTCTCCACTAGACATCAGGTTCTTACTGGGAAAGGACTTCCCTGTTCTTCACTCCTGAACTTCCAAAGGGCCTGAATAGGGCCAACAAACCCAAATATCTGAAAAAACGTGGGCTGGGGAGTCAGAATCTACTCCTTACTCTTTTTTTTTTTTTTAAAGATTTTATTTATTTATTTGATAGAGATGACAAGTAGGCAGAGAGGCAGGCAGAGACACAGGAGGAAGCAGGCTCTCCACGGAGCAGAGAGCCCGATGCGGGGCTCGATCCCAGGACCCTGGGATCCTGACCTGAGCCGAAGGCAGAGGCGCCCCTCTTTTTTTTTTTTTTTTTTAAAGATTTTATTTATTTGACAGAGAGAAATCAATAGTAGATGGAGAGGCAGGCAGAGAGAGAGGAGGAAGCAGGCTCCCTGCTGAGCAGAGAGCCTGATGCGGGACTCGATCCCAGGACCCTGAGATCATGACCTGAGCCGAAGGCAGCGGCTCAACCCACTGAGCCACCCAGACGCCCCCATCTACTCCTTACTCTTAATAACTTGCAACTGATCTGGGAGAAGTCACAGCACCTGTTTGCATCTCGGTTTTGTCATCTTTAAAACAGTCTTACAGTCAAGGAATGGGGTGGACTAAATGTCTGGTAAGGCCCCGTCAAGTTCTAATACCTGATATCCATAACCGTATCCGCAACCTGGAACTGGGACAGCAAAAGAGAAAAAAAATGCTTACAATCCAAAAAGTCTTTTTGCCTCTAAAATGCACATTGTAACTAGTAAAAATTAATTACATTCAACTTTTTCCTATTTGCACTTGGATACTTCTTAAATTCACACCGGCAACACGGAAATTATTCCTTTGCGTGGCCTACTTTTACAAAGGCCTAAGCAAGGTGCACCAATTATCGTTGAGTTTTGTCGTTTTCTTTCTTAAAAGGTGACTTCTCTTGACCCTGCTCCTCAACTCCAGGTGTTTCTATACCTTGGCTAATTATTCTGTAGTCATTTCCCTGTATTACCACTGAGGCTACCACAAAGAATACTTTATATTTGAGATAATAAATCATTATAGTATGCCTTACAGTTCATCTCAATCTTTCACACATATGTATAGTATATAGATAATATTACTTTCTTGATTTCAGAGCCTTAAAACCCCAAGATAGAGAAATTGGAGAACTTACCCACGGTTACAAAGCTAATAACTAGTACCAGATCCCAGGCTTTTCATACAATAGAAAAATATTACTTCTTCACTAACAGTAGCAATTAAACAGGGGTGGATTGCTTAAAAAAAAAAAAAAATTATAGGATCCCAAAGGGCAGTGCTTGCAGAGACATAGGATACCCTGTTAGGACAGCTCTCCCGGGGGCAACCACCCCACAGCCACAGAGTCTCACAGGAAGCATCTGGAGACGCCTGGGGTAGACTCCTCCTGTCCTCCCCCTGCAAGGACTGTGGCTGGATGCACTTTCTCTCCCTAATGGCAAATGCACGGAACTTGGAACCAGAAAGCCCAAAATGGAATTCAACTGAGGTTTTTTACATTTTGCTGATCACCTGGGTAAATATTCCTGCTAGGTAACCTGCCTAGCAGTGCAACCCTCCAAAAATCCCACTAAACTCAGGTATAAGGCACCAATCCCACTCTTTTCAGATGCTAAAAGGCCACACAAATCTCCCCCAAACTCCTCAGAGCAACACAGGAATTGGTAGGTCTCACGCCTCCACCGGTTCGGGCCACGCTAACAGCTCGGGTGGATGCTAGGGCTCACATTTCCAGTGTCTCAGGAGGCTCCTAGGTCACCAAATTTCTCCATTCATGCAGGGCACTGAGGTATTTCTTTGGACCTCGGGTTGCATCCGAGAACCTGATTAATACTGGTCCTTGCTGTTCAGGAGCTCCAAGACCATCTCCCCAGTCAATCTCATCCACCAGCTCAGTGACCTCCCCCCTCAACTTCCCATCTCGTGCTCCCCTCCCTCTTCAGACTCATCTTGTCTGCTCTTCTTAGCTTGCTAAGGTAGAAATTACTAATTTGTTGCAAAATTCCAGTCCCTGGAACCTGGTTTTGCCCACTAAATTTCTAAGACCCTAGAGAAGTAAAGCAGAGGGAGTGTGGGCTCCCTCTGCCCCCTCAGCACTGAACCTCGCTCCTGCTGAATCTCAATTTTTGGGACTCCAGTTCCAGGGATCAGTCACTGATGCCGGATGCCACACCCTTGTCATTACTTTAGCTTTGGAACATATTTTGAAATATGGAAGTCTCATGCCTCCATCTTTGTTCTTGCTCAAAATCGCTTGGTTTATCTGGAGTCTTTTGGAATTCTATATCAATTTTAGGATTTTTTTTTTAATTTCTGTAAAAAAAAAAGTTATCCAGACTTTGATAGGAATTGCATTGAACCTATACATCACTCTGGGTATGTGAGCAAATATTTAAACAAGAATCCTTCCAACCTGCAAACATGGGATAGCTTTCCATTTACTTGTATCGTTTTAAAGTTTTTTCATTGTTTTATAGTTCTAACTGTACCAGTCTTTCCCCTCCTTGGTTAATCGTATTCCTAAGTATCCAACTTTCTGGAATCAAAATCATTATCTCAAAGAGATGTCTGCATTCCCATGTTCACCGCATCATTATTTACAATAGTCAAGACAGGGAACCAACGTAAATGTTCATTGACAAAAAATGGGCCGAAGACATGAACAGATACTTCTCCAAAGAAGACTACAAATACAAAATACAAGAAAAAAAAAAAAAAAAAAGGTCACATGAAAAAATGTCATCATCATTAGCATCAGAGAGATTCAAATCAAAACAACATTGAGGGATGCCTGGGTGGTGCAGTGGGTTAAGCCTCTGCCTTTAGCTTAAGTCACGGTCTCAGGATCCTGGGATTGAGCCCCGCATCAGGCTCTCTGCTCAGCAGGGAGCCTGCTCCCCCCCTCCTGCCCACTTGTGATCTCTCTCTCTCTGTGTAAAATAAATAGATAAAATCTTTTTTAAAAAAGTCAAAACCACATTGAGATACTACCTTACACCAGTTAGAATGGCCAAAATTAACAAGACAGGAAACAACACGTGTTGGAGAGGATGTGGAGAAAGGGGAACCCTCTTACACTGTTGGTGGGAATGCAAGCTGGTGCAGCCACTTTGGAAAACAGTGTGGAGATTCCTCAAGAAATTAAAAATAGAACTTCCCTATGACCCTGCCATTGCACGACTGGGTATTTCCCACAAAGATACAGATGTAGGGAACAGAAGGGCCATGTGTACCCCAATGTTCATTGACAGATGAATGGATAAAGAAAAAATAACATTTACATGCCACGGAATATTATTCAGCGTGAAAAGAAAGAAATCCTGCCATTTGTAAAAATTTGAGTGAACCTGGAAGACTTTATGCTAAGTGAAGTGAGCCAGACGCAGAAGGACTACCAGTACATGAGAAATCCTACTTACATGAGAAATCTAAAATAGTCAAAGCAGAGAATAAATGGTGGTTGCCAGGCGCTGGGAGGACAGGGAAATCGGGAAGTATTCAAGTATAAAGTGTCAGCTATACAAGGTGACTAAGTCCTAGAGATCTACGGAATAGCATGTGCCTATGGCTAACAATCCTGCATGAAATACTTGACAGTTTGCTAAGAGAGCAGCTTTTATGTGAAATATTGTTATCACAAAAAAATAAAATAAAAAATAAATAAGGAAGTTAGAAGTGATGGATATGTTTATGGCATTGATATTGGTGAGGATCTCTTGGGTATATACTTATTTTCAAACTCCTCAGACTACATATATTTAAAAAGTACAGCATTTTATATGTCAATTGTACCTCAACAAAGTGTTTTTTTAAGATTCTTTTTGAAAAAATTAAATTTTTTTAAACGGTTGCATTTATTTATTTGATAGAGAGAGCGAGCACGAGCAAGGAGAGAAGCAGAGAGAGAGGGGAAAGTCGACTTCCCACTGAGCAGAGAGCCCAATGTGGAGTTCGATCCCAGGACCCTGACATCTTGACCTGAGCCAAAGGCAGACACTTAACCAACTAAGGCACCCAGGGGCCCCTCAACAAAGTGTTTTGTTTTGTTTTATTTAATTAATGCTGCTATCAAGCTTAAAGAATACAGTAATCCCTCCTTTTCTGCAGGGATATATTTCAAAACCCCCAGTGGATGCCTGAAACCAAAAATGGTACCAAACACTATATATATGGTGTTTTTTTTTCTTATACATACATATCTATGATAAAGTTTAACTTATAAACTAGGCACGCACTATGAGATTAACAATAACTAATAATAAAATAGAAAAAACACAGGGTGCTCAAGTGGCTCAGTCGGTTCAACGACTGACCCTTGTTTCAGCTCAAGTCACGGTCCCAGGGTTGTGAGACTGAGCCGCTGCTTAAGGATTTTCTCCCTCCCTCCCTCCCTCTTCTCCTCCAACCCCCACCAGCTCACACTTGCACACGCTCTCTCTCTAAAATACTACTACTACTACTACTACTAATAATAATAATAATAATCGGGGTGTCTGAGGGGCTCAGTCAATTGAGTGTCCTAGGTCCTGGCATTGAGCTATGAGCTGGGCTCCCTGCTGGGTGGGGAGTCTGCTTCTCCCTCTTCTTCTCCTCACCACTCCCATCCCCCAGCGTGGGCTCTCACTTTCTCTCAAATAAATAAATAAAACCTTTAAAATAAATAAATGCATAAATAAATAATAGCAAATTCATGAAATAAAATAGAAAAATCGTTACAATAAACTATAATAAAACTTATTTGAATGTGGTCTCCTGAAATATCCCATACTGTTACGCACCCTTCTCGTGATGATGATGTGAGATGTTCAAACGCGTACAAGAGGAGATGAAGTCAGGTGAATGACACAGGCATTCTGACGTAGCAATAGGCTACTGTTGACCTTCTCATGATGCCAGAAGGAGGATCATCTGCTTTTGGACTGTGGGTGACCCAGTGACTGAAACCACAGAAGCAAAACCATGGAGAAGGGGGAAATTCCTCTACCTTCAACTGCCACTAGGTAGCAGCAGCGAGCCAAGAGCATAGGCAGGGCCCGGGATGAAAAAGGAAAGAAATAGAAAAGGAGGAATGGCTATAACCAACATTAGTTGAGTTTTTTTTAAGAGAAGGACAAAGAGATAGCACATGAGGGAAGGCAGAGGGAGAAGGAGAGAGACAATCCCAAGCTGGCTCTACGCTCAGCTCAGAGCCCCCAACACAAGGCTCAATCCCATGACCCTGAAATCGTGACTAGAGCCATTATCAAGAGTCAGATACTTAACCAGCTGAGCCACCCGGGCACCCCTATTTACTTGTTCTTCATAGCAACTCTCTATGAGTATCAGCCTGATACGGGAGAGAGAAATGTGCCCTCTTGTTTCCCATCATGATATAATCGCACACGTCCGCATAAAGTAATTTTCCAAGCTCTCAAGTTAGTGTCTGATGAGTACTCCTGAGGCGGAAGTATATGTAGTTATCAGACAAGTGATTAAGACACTATCAACATCTATTTCTAAATACAAGTCACCGCACTGTCATTCGACCGCTGTATAACTTGGAACTTATACTTCATTCCAACTCCACCACATTCATGGAAGTCAAGTTTGAAAATCAGATATTATTTAGTGCCTCATCCCTTGTATAGTAAAGAAGCTTGGAGCTCAAAGAATGAAGTCGCCCACAATCACAGCACTACCCGAGCTAAGGTTCATATCCAGATCTGCCTGATGTCGAAGGCTTTGGTCTTTAAATTAAAACAGGAACCTGGCAGACAGGGTCCCCGAATCCTGGCCAGAACTTTACGTAAGTGTGCCTGAGAGGGACCGAAGGAAGAAGTCCACTTTATCTCTGCAAAGTTGCCTAGGCATACCTTTCATCTGAACTTCATGTCTGCCTGACAGAAAGTCTGGCAGAGTCCACGCAGCAAGTCAGACACAGAGCTAAGGCGAAAATCCCGTTCTCCAGACTTGCTACATAAGAGACGCTGGCATTTCAGATGAAAGAATGAAGGATGAGGTGGCCCTTCGAGGCAGACAGTGAGTCCAGATGACACACCAACATAATCATCATCACTTCTCTTTATCTAGTCCTTCCTAGGGTTGTCACTCTGCTAAGACATTTAGAACCACCCCACTGGTCACGAAGCATCATTTTCTCCCTTCTTTCTGCAACAACGTGCATATTTTCCTTGGAGGAAACGGCCTCTCCTATACCTTTCGTGTGGTGGTTGAAAGCGGTTTGACTTTAGCCTTACCTCTTGGAAGTGACACTTGGGTCTGTCATCCCACCCCTCTGGCCCAGTGATTGCTCTGTGTGTCTACACAAGCTAATTCAAGCATTTGAGGCATAACATGACATTTGCCTGTACTTTTTGGAAAGAAGGTTCTTCTTTCTTCCATGGGAACTACCAGAAGAGAAACCCCCAACTTTTAGATAGTGGGTTGTAAGATCTAGAACTGCCACAACGATTGTTCCTTCCCCAAGGCAAGACGGCCGGAGGGCATAGCTGATAAAAGAGGGAAGACACACCAAGAGACCTGTAAAGAAATGAAACCAGAGGTCTGATGACACTGTGAGTGTCTGCATCAAACAAGCGAAGGGAGACCTACTTCAAGCCCACAGATACACAAGCCAATTCATTCCCCTTAATCTAGCTTGAGTTTTCTGTTTTTCACAACCAAAGTCATCTACACCATTACACAGAAGTACTAGTATTATCTCTGTTTTAGACGTAAGAAGACGGGGACTAATAAAAGGGGAGACTGAAAATTATCCAGTGCCATACCCTTTGTAAGAAAATTTGACCCAGAACTCTCCAGCTACAAAACCTTAGCTATTAATCACAAATCACAGCCTTCGTGCACCAACATTCCACAGGGCGGGAAACACCTTTTTCCCCACTGGCCTTAGTGAGGAGCTGCTGCTACATTCTTTCCCTTAATCATCGCGCTTTCCGTAACTCCTCATCTAAATGCATACTCTCAGGGCTCAGATGTGACTAGACTGACAATCTGAGCTCACATGAGCAAATAAAATGGTTCCATCTGATTTCAGAGGTGACATCCGGAATGACTCCCAGCCCAGGAACTGATCACACATCTTCACGGAGGATTTTCAATCGTTCCCTTTACCTAGATGCAGTCTCTTCTGGATCTCCGATGATATCACAGAAATATTTGTCTAGTCATTGACATTGCCTGGAAAAGCAGAGTCCAAGCAAAAAATGTGACAATGTGGCCTTGTAAACTTATGCTGATAGTACATGTGCCAAGAGGGTTGGAGGCTGATCACAACACACCCACAGCAGCGCCGAGCCACCTGTGTGATGCCATTTTGGAACTTCTCAGTCTCCCCTCGGATGCTACCTGGAAAAGATTCCCAAATGTCCCCAGTCCCCAAAATGCTCAGACTGCTCTCTGCTCACTTAACCAAACTTATAAAATCACCCAAGGGCCAACTGCAGGAATTAATGATCCAAAAACAAACACACAAACAATCATGAGAACAAAACACTTTGGAGGAAGTGCTGGAGGAAGGGAAAGGAAAATCAAGCAATACTTCCCAGTGACCTTCCAGGGTGATCCCCCAGAAAGATTTTCCAAAATTATCATCCCACAGGGGCGCCTGGGTGGCTCAGTCATTAAGCATCTGCCTTTGGCTCGGGTCATGATCCCAGGGTCCTGGGACTGAGCCCCCCATTGGGCTCCCTGCTCAGCGGGGAGTCCGCTTGTCCCTCTCCCACTCCCCCTACCTGTGTTCTCTCTCCCACTGTGTCTCTCTGTCAAATAAACAAATACAATCTTAAAAAAAAAAAAATCTTCTCACAAAGTAAGAGGACAATAAGAAGTCATGAATGTCTCTTGGGAGCTAAACTTTTTCGTCTCTGCAATGGAAAGATTCTCACTCTCTCAAACTTGTTATTTACTTTACTATTTTATTTTTTCCCCACTATCACTCTGACCTTTTCTATCTTTCTTTAAACACATCTCCACCTCATGACCTCCCTTGCTGCACATGGCCTCTGCAGTTAATGGAATTTGAAAGGTATACCCCAACAGCTGGGCTTTTGATGTGGGTTTTATTACATGTTTCACTGACTATTCAAAATAATTTCAACTATCTTTTTCAATCATTATATTTGGTTTTCTGTTTGTACGTTAGAATAGGTCTCCTCAGACCATAGCACAAGAGGAGTCTCTCTGCATTTTTCCACCACATTACAGTAAAGAAAGTCACACATTACAGTGAAGAAAGAGGGAGAGGAGGAGTGAGGGTAGAAAACCCTGTAGAGGCATGAGTAGAGGAAGACTGAAAAATGAACCTTTAAGTGGAACCAACACAGCTTATGCCAAGAGGGAAGGAAATAGTGCCTTGGGTGGGGGCAGTGGTGTTAGACATGGCTCTAGGGGATAAGTAAAAAAGTCTACAAATCAGTAACTTAATCCTAACATAGACTTAGACTCTGTGAATAGTTATCATAGTATATTAAGTACAACTGTTGAGTTATGGAAATCAGTTGACTTGAAGAATCTCTTGTAACAAACACTGGAAGTAGGTTTGTGTCTGCTGGGCAACCTTTGGGACTCTTCTGACCTACCTCTCTGTAGAGACCTACTCTGCTGAAGTAACAACCAACTGATGTTTTAAGCCTGCAGCTGGTGTGCTCCCTAGAGGTACACAGGGGAATCCATCAGAAGAGGTCACTGCTGCTGAGTTTCTAAATCCCTAGATGGTCAATGAAGAGATGGTCCTATGGAGACAGACTTTAAGTAGAAGAACAAGACAGGGGTGGACATCTTCTCGGAATCACAGTGTTAATGCTGAGCAGGCCTGAAAGTCAGTTTGTTCAAAACCTTTATTTTCTAGCTGACCCAAAATATAAAGTCACAACCCTGGTATATTAGAGACCAAGTAACAGCGCCCAAACCCACCTTTTTCCCACCATGCATTATTTCTTTTCATCAGTTTCGCAAATTTCTATAAATCGGATTACAAGACTGAATTTCCTAAAACATAACCTCAAGGTTTGTAAAAGAACTTGAGGTCAATTGATCAAGCCTTCCTTGCTGGAATCTCTCCTACGACAGAACTCAATTGCTGTCCTATTTATGCTTGAATAACCTCAGTGATGGTGAACTTATTATGCTCCAAAGCAAAATACTTTGTATACAGAAAATTTGAAGTGGTTAAAAAAATACTCTTCTTTTTACTGAAGAAAACTCTGTCTCCTGGGGCGCCTGGGTGGCTCAGTGGGTTAAGCCACTGCCTTCGGCTCAGGTCATGATCTCAGGGTCCTGGGATCGAGTCCCGCATCCGGCTCTCTGCTCAGCAGGGAGCCTGCTTCCTCCTCTCTCTCTCTCTGCCTGCCTCTCTGCCTACTTGTAATCTCTCTCTGTCAAATAAATAAATAAATCTTAAAAAAAAAAAAAAAAAAAAACTCTGTCTCCTTAGAGAACTTCCACCCATGGGCCCTCGGTTTGCCACTGAGGTCACATGGGGCAAAACTAAACCTTCTTAGGTCACAGTCCTTTAATGACTTGAAGATGTCTGTAATGTCTCCTGTTACTCTGCTCTTCTTCAGGTCGCATGTACACTCTAATTCTTTCACTCTACCTGACTAAGCATTCCAAAATCTCATTAGGCATGCTGCTCATCCTCTGCTGGTCATGCCAGTTTGTCCAGGACACTCCCATATGAGACTTACTGAACTACACACTGAGCTCCAAGTGCAGTCTAACTACTATGAAAGAAGATCACCTCCCTTACTCTGGACAACAGAGTAGCCCCTTGAACCACATTTAGCTCAGCAATATACCACTGCTCTTTCCACTTTCCCTCCACAGCCTTTACCCCCAAAAAGTGTAAAAAGATTTAAATTTATAATCTCCTTGACTAATATTGAGTTGTCCTAGGCAATATTCCAATTCTAGACTCACTAAATCCAGATAAGCAGAAAGAACTGGCAATCTATGGAGATCATAGAAAATAGTAGAAACCAGTCAATTGCCAGTGAAGGTAGATTCTCATTAGTTTTGCGTGGTTCAAAATTGCTCTAATTCGGCAGTTGATAAGTGAATTTCTCAAAGAAACTGTGAACATCATGAAGTACAAGAAGTAACTAAGAGTGATACTATCAGCTTCTGGGTTTCATTAAAATCTGAGCAGAGATTCATCTCCCAGCCTGACTCAGGCAGTGTGCCTAAGAGCATGGAAGTTGGCAGACTTCTCACTGGCCTTGCAGCTGGTTTACAGATACTAAATTTGTAGGTCACAGTTTAAGACACTATACTTTGAAGTGATGCTGTAACTTAGTCCAACAAAATCACAAAGGTTTACAGGGTAATGTGGATCAACTAAATCTTAAGATCAAGAGTCTACACTGGAAAAATAGGAAAGGAGACCAGTCAGAAGACAAATAGAAAGGAACTGTCGTCAGTCTGAAAAAGACGGTTTCTCCAGGATGTAGGCCTCCTTCCTTTAAATCACAATGGCCCCCCAAAAATGGCCACTGTCTGACTTAAACGCTCTATAGCCAGTTTTTAAATTACTGAAATGTCAGTGAAAATGTTCCTCACATGACAAGTCCATAGCAATGTGTCTGATAGTAAGTGGACCTGAATGGTGGTAGAAGAGCCCAGCTCGGTGTGATTTTTTTTTTTTTAAGATTTTATTTATTTATTTATTTGAGAGAGAATGAGTGAGAGCGAGCATGAGAGAGGAGAATATCAGAGGGAGAAGTAGACCCCCCAAGGAGCTGGGAGCCTGATGCGGGACTCGATCCCAGAAGTCCAGGATCATGATCTGAGCCGAAGGCAGTCGCTCAACCAACTGAGCCACCCAGGCGCCCATCTCGGTGTGATTGTAAATGTTCTCTTTGTAGGTGAAAGAGATCAAAGAGAAATCCTGAAACCATCAATTATTTTGGCTTCAAGAAGGGGAAAAAAAAAAACAATTTTCAAGGTCTGGTGTTGTGTTTTTAACTTTTATTTATTATATTTGCTCCTCCAGGGGGTTCCTATAATTCACTCCCATCTTGTGGATTTCATTGTGTGTTCAAACAGTGTCATATCTATCGAAATGATTTACATTTAAGGATGCTTTATTTCTGATCATGGTGTGTGGAATATGACCGGAGAGATGGCTGGGTAGGGAGAGATCTTTTTAGTGTAGTTTGGGATGACCTGGGAATGAACAGAAATAGCACGGACTAAAAATAGCATGGAAAAGTGCTCTAGAAAACTTTTGTGGTGAACGAGGTTGTTTCATACTGCTTAATTCATGCCTCACAGAATGTCTTCATGAAATGGAAAAAAGGAACTTTTATATTGGTGAAAAACTTGCTGAGGGAAGAAAAAAGCAATACACTAGAGGCCATGCTTTTGAAAACCAATATAAATTATTTGGAAGTTGGCTTTACAACTCTTTCTCTCAGATAATATAAATGTACTTTAAAATATAAGCTATATAAATATAAAAAGTTTGACCCGTAGACACCCAGGGGTAGAAATCCCGCCAGCACACTCACATACTCAGGATCATACTCAGGAGAACTTGCTTCTGTTACTTCTCTTTCTTACAAACTAAAGAGGATGGCATGAGGCTTCTGCAAATTAACTCCAGTCTGTTGTCTACCATGTTTCCTTGCTAATAACTGCCTAATAATAATAAGATGAAGAAACACTAACCTTCCACTTAGCCCAATAAAAGCCCCAAATGCCAGGGCAGTGTGGATATTAGTAGGTGAAAGGAGAGATTATCTTGTCTGCCTGAGAGGGAAGATGGGGGGAATGGAATTAGATTTAATTTGATTAGCAAGAGTCAACCAAGTTTTTCCTCTCATCAAAATAAATGGCTCTCTTGGGGCGCCTGGGTTGAAGCCTCTGCCTTCGGCTCGGGTCATGATCCCAGGGTCCTGGGATCGAGCCCCACCTCGGGCTCTCTGCTCCACAGGGAGTCTGCTTCCTCCTCTCTCTCACTCTCTGCCTGCCTCTCTGCCTACTTGTGATCTCTGTCAAATAAATAAATAAAATCTTTAAATAAATAAATAAATAAATAAATGGCTCTCCAACTTTAATGGGACGTTGGAACCACTTTCCAAGTACTCAGTGTACTTGTTCCAATGTACTCAAAATGTGACTGCTAATAGAAATCACAGATATTTTTCTTATCACATTAGTTTTTTTTTTATTTCTTTTCAGTGTTCCAGAATTCATTGTTTATGCACCACACCCAGTGCTCCATGCAATTTGTGCCCTCCTTAATACCCACCACCAGGCTCACCCAACCTCCCACTCCCCTTCCCTCCAAAACCCTCAGATTGTCACTCAGAGTCCACAGTTTCTGATGGGTCATCTCCCCCTCCAATTTACCCAAATTCTCTTCTCCTCTCCATCTCCCAATGTCCTCTGTATTACTCCTTATGCTCCACAAATAAGCGAAACCATATGATAATTGACTCTCTCTGCTTGGCTTATTTCACTCAGCATAATCTCCTCCAGTCCCGTCCATGTTGATACAAAAGTTGGGTATTCATCCTTTCTGATGGAGGCATCATACTCCATAGTGTATATGGACCTGGACCATATCCTCTTTATCCATTCGTCCACTGAAGGGCATTACAGTTTTTAAAATATGTTAAAAAACCATTTACATTCATTGCTTTATTCAACTATGGTAGTTTGTAGACCAGTTAATATATCTTGTTATTTACTGTTTCTCAGGTCATGACCTTAGAGTTTAAATCAAGCCCCATGTTGGGCTCTGCACTCAGCTCACTTGGAGTCGGCTCAAGATTCTCTCTCCTTCTCCCTCCGCCCCTCCCATCTGCCCCTCCTCCTGCTCTCTCTGAATGAATGAATGAATGAATGAATGAATAAAATATCCTAAAAAAATAAGAGGCACATAGCATAAGAAAGTTAAGAACTCCAACAACTCAATATTCTAATTCTTGTCAAATTAAATAGTCTTTAAATACAACATACTAGCTTAGGTCTCCATAGGAATACGTTCAGTGGCCACAACTTAATATTATGCCCTCAGATTTTGAACAATCATGAAAGTAAAAGACACTTATGCAAAAAATGTCTCTGGTGACATGCCCATTTTTTTACACATCATTCTTTATAATGAAACCCACTGATTTCTCTCTGGAATTCAATGTTACAAAAATACACTCCAAATAGATTTTTATGATTCTCTTTATCAAATAACAAGAACTGTGTCTCTCTGTGTGTTTTCTTAGTTTTTGTTGTTTGCTAAGGCTGCCATGAAGAGCAGAGCTAAAAGCAGTATCTGATATAACTGAAAATATCATCCCAGTTTTGGTGTATAACTATCTCTTTTCCCTTAAAATAGTTTCTGCTATACTGCTTTAGCTATCCTGTGCTATAGGTTGGTTTTTTTTTTTTAATTACAAGTTGATATGACCTTTTCTTAAGTAGGAAGAGTGAGAATTATGAACAAATTGTTCTTAATGGCTTTGAAGAATACTGAAGCCCTGAAGAGGTCTCTCCTATCCTGGGGAAAGGAAGATCTTTAATAGTATCTCTATTTCCTCCATCAACTTGTAGAAGCTTTCTGAGTCATTGGTCTTCATGAGCCCTGCAACCCTAATCAAACTCTGGAAATGAAGGAGCTTCTTACCGGATGTTATAAGCTGTTATGGGGGCCCAGGCAAGCCATGCCCACCACAGAAAGATTCCACCAGTCTTAATAGAAATAAGCTGCCCCATGACATCCCGGTGATTCAGTTCTCCCAAACCTTAATGAGCAGTTATGCAAATATTCATGAACTGCAGAAGGACTTTGCCTTTTGAGGAGTTACTCACCAAACCAGCATCTGATTTTTTTTTTCATCAATGTAACTGCCACCTATCCACCACGCTATTCCTCCCTCTCCCAGCCTCATTCCCATCCCCCCACATCCAGGTTCACTCACCTCATGGAATCTCCCAGAAGCTTCCCAAGGCTTCCCAAAGGCTTCCAGGAAAATCAAAGGAATTGAGGTTCTGAGTGAAAAGTGTGACCTCATGTGGGTTACTTTAAAGCAGGAATGAGACTCCTTGAGACTTTACTCTGCATGAAATATCCGTTGTCTGACTCACTGCTATTGAGAGGAAGTAATGAGTTTTCTCAGTGAGTTCCTAATAAAGCATAAGGAGAGCTGAGTGGTCTAAGTTCAGTCCTGCCTTTGACCTTCTGAAGACCCTGGGCATATTCCACCCATTGGTTTCTCAGCAGGTGCTAAATGACTGAGTTACTCCTTAGAAAGTACCCTGATCTCTTGGGAGGAGAAACTGTAACCACAGCCTACACAAGGGTTTGACTTCTGCTAGCACAGGACAAGAAGGATAAGAATGGTCTCTGCTTAGGGAGCAGTGGGCAACCAAAAAGGAGGAGCAGGAGGACAAGGAGGAGGAGGCAAAAGAACAAACCAAAATGCTGAGGCTGTGGCTTAATTTCAAAACTGTCCTGTGCACACTGTCCTGTGCCAAAGACTGTTGATCAGGATGATGGTTTGAGTTTTTCCTTAAGATCATAACTTCATAATAAAAATGCCACCCTTGAGTAAGGGACAGATGCTTCTCAGGAAGTCAGAACACTAAAAAGAGCATTCAGTCATTCAGTAAAGACATAGGAAGCAAGTAACTACTATGTGTCTGGCCCTGAAACGGAACCGGAAACCGGCTGTATCTTATGAATGAGACAAACAAGGACAACTTTCCGGTCATTTTCAGGTTAGATACACACCCGCCCTTGGATTAGCAGTTCCCTTTCTAGGCATCTACCCATGAGAAATGAATACATGTGTGCATAAAAATACTCATACAAGAATGTTCATTACATGCGTGTCAACTATAGTTCAATAATAAAAAGGCTTTTGAGAAAAGAATGTTCCTGACGGCCTTATGCATAATAGCCAAAAACAGGAAACAACCCAAATGCCAGCAACAAGAAAAGGAAGAAAGAATGTTTAGTGTATTCATGCAATGGAATGCTACTCAGCCACAGAAGGAATAAATTTCTGACTTATCTACGTGTTAACTACATGTATCTATCATGTAGCTACAACAACATGAATGACTCTCACAGGCATTATGTTGAAAGAAAGAGGCCGAGAATAGGCAAAACTAATGGATGACAACATAAGTCGGATAGTGGTGACTTCTCGGGGCACTGGGTGGCTCAGTCTGTTGAGCTTCTGACAATTCATCACGGCTCAGGTCTTGATCTCAAAGGCCTGAGATAGAGCATGTCAGGCTCCCCACTCAGCAGGGAGTCTGCTTGTCTCCCTCCCTCTCTGCCCTGCCCCCTGCTCACTCGCTTGCTCACTCTCTCTGTCTCTCAAATAAAGAAATTTTTTTTTTTTTTTTAAGAAAGTGGTTACCTCTGATCAGAACGGGACATGAGGGAAATTTCACGAATGATTAAAAACATTCCATCTCTCACTATGAGTGGTGCTGACACGAGTGTATATATTGTCAAAACTCATCAAACTGAACATTTAAAATAGTTCCTCATTTTATGTAAACTGTACCATAATATAAAAAATTACCTATAAATAATTATTTCTGCTAGGTCAACTTGTGTATCTCAAAAGAGAGAGGGAGAAAAAAAGAACAAGCATAGTCCTTATGGCTCATAGTCCTTGTAAGATAGTAATAGAGAAATAGAAAATAATAGAGGGATCTTTTTTTATTATTATTTTATTTATTTGACAGAGACAGAAAGTGAGCCCAAGCAGGGGGAGTGGCAGAGGCAGGGGCAGAGGGAAAAGCAGGCTGCCTGCTGAGCAGAGAGACTCACATGGGGCTTCATCCCAGGACTCTGAGATTATGACCTGGGCTGAAGGCAGACGCTTAACTGACTGAGCCACTCTGATGTTCCTAGTGGGATCTTATTAGTGTGGTTGTGGAAGGCCTGAGAAGACGGCCCAAGACCCAAAGGGTGCAAAGAAACAACCATGTAGAGAATTCAAGTAAAGAGAAGCTTTTCAAGAAGAAATGGTGTGTGCAAAGGCCCTGAATTACGAGAGTGTGGTGGTTCAGGAACTGAAGGGTCCAGTGTGGCTGCAACGTGAAGCTGGTCGGGGCAGGCAGTGGTCAGACAGTAGAGCTCAGAAAGGCCATGGTCAAGAGTTTGGATTTTATCTTTAGAGCAAGAGAAAAAAATTAAAGGGTTTAATACAAGGAAATGGTGTAATCTATTTTGTTTTTTAAAGATCAGTTTGGCTGCTGGATGAAAATGAAGGGCCATATGAATTACGTGAACCAGCATGTCTCTTGAAAGCTATTGTCAGGGGCACTTGGCTGCCTCAGTTGGTGGAAAATGCAACTCTTGATCTTGGAGTTATGAGTTTGAGACCCAGGATGGGCATGAAACCTACTTCAAAAAAAAAAAAAAAAAAAGCTATGATTAACCCTTTTCAGATTGAATTTAATTTTTCAACTGTATAAAGAAATTTTACTCTATCTTATCAATCTTGGGGCATAAGTAGCAAATATAAAAGAAGAATCATTTCTACGCAATGAGACAGGTTTGCATTTTCTGATCATTTCTTTCTTCAACCCCAAAGTGCCCAACTATTTGACTACAGAAAAGAGCTCACTTAAGAAATGCAGCCTCTCTTGGGGCGCCTGGGTGACACAGTGGGTTAAAGCCTCTGCCTTCGGCTCAGGTCATGATCCCAGGGTCCTGGGATCAAGCCCTACATCGGGCTCTCAGCCTGGCAGGGAGCCTGCTTCCTCCTCTCTCTCTGCCTACTTGTGATCTCTGTCTGTCAAATAAATAAATAAAATCTTTAAAAAAAAAAAAAAGAAGAAAAAAAGAAATGCAGCCTCTCCTGTTGAGATTGAAGCTTCAGAAGGGACATACACAGAGCAAAGATAAAGGAAGAAGTTACCCAAATCAGCCAGTCTGCTGTGTCAACTCAATTCCTGTGTAGGAGTGTCGGGAGAGGGCTGGGTGCAGACCTCCAAGCCGTGACTCTCTGGAGCTTTCTGCAGCTGACCTTACAGACAAACGCTTAGACCAGCAGAACAGAAAGAAGCAGTTTCTTCACGTCTTCTCCCCCACACCTTGCCCCCCAACCCCATGAAAGAGAGAGCTCAGCCTCCAAAACTAACGTGGAAAATACCCATCAGGTGTGCAGCTGAGGAACCCCCAGAGACACGATTACTTTCTGCCCCGAGAACTCTGCAACCCTCCTCAAGTTGTCTGATCATGCATTACTTGGAACAATGAATGCGATTCCACCCCCATGGGGTTGCCTGACTGAACAAAAAGTAAAAGTTGACAAACAAAGGGAAAGAGTGACATGCTTAGACACCTTCTATCTGCAGTGGAAATCAGCACTCAGCAAACGTGCGATGGGGAAACACGACTTGGCAGCGGAGATCAAAGCCCAAGCTCCAGCTGTTCAGTCTGTTTTCGGCCTGTCAGCTAAGGTAGGTGTCTTCTCGCTCAGAAATCGGCAGAGGAGGGGATACCCCAGTGACCCCCACCTCCGCCTCCCCCTCGGAGAGAAAACTTTTGCTTGAAAAGAAACAAATTTTCCCAGTATCTTTAACGCGCTAAGTTGCTTTAAGAACAACAAAAGGAATATAGGTAAAAAAAGAACAGCAATGTGGTCTAATCGAGTTATAAGCAGGAAAATAAAAAATAGATATATCAGAGAGAATGAGCTCTAATTATAAACACATCAGAACCTGATTCCCATGCATCTGGCCAGGAATTCTTTTTTCCCAAAAGCCACCAAACAAGGATCCTAATTTACTTCAATTTTCCAAGGTTCTTTCTTCAACATGAATTAAGCCCTAGTCACAGTACCTGCAATTCTTTTATCCCCAACATCAACTCCTGATTTACTCTCAAGATCTATAGTCTCCCCCTCCCTCTCCCTCTCTTTCTTTCCTTATATCTAATTTTTCTGAATTTAAGTGTTTTGTTAAAGTAGAGTCTGAAGGTTAACAATTGGTTCCAGCAGACTCTGGGAAGAGTATTAAGGCTCTTCTTAGCTAAAACATGAAGTGAAAACTTGGTATACTCAAATTCAAGCCTGTTACCTAAAGGACAAAATACATGTGAGGGACTGTTTCAGAGCCTAAGCGCCTCCATGTTATTCCAGTAAGGTGGTATTTCAGAAGTTACTAGAACAGCCAAACACTCAAGAAGTCCTCATACCTACTTCAGAAAAGGTGAAGTAGCCAATGCTGAAGGAGGTCATCAAGAGGACATGACCCCTGGCTGACCCTCTGATGGGACCCAGGTCCTTGGAGGGTCCTCACCACCCCTAGTCCTTGGAATGTTCATTCTTCCCACTGTTCCTACATGGGCCCCATTTTCAAGGACACCACCTTGAGGAGTAAGGTGTTGTTGAGACCATCTAGACGGTCTATGGGACTGAGCCCAGTTCAGGCCTCTCTATAAACTCTTAAGATTTGTTGGGGGGTGGGGGTTCAGAGATGTATTCATCTTGCCACTGCCCAACACCAGCCTTCTATGTAAGTTCCTGTACTTGTGAAACCTGCCACCTACCAATCCAGAGTGGCCTGCCTGTCTCTTTGGTCTCTCCTAGCTCTCTGGGTACAGAAGCCAGTTAAGGAATTAACAGCCAACATCTTATTTGAAAAATCTTCTGTAAAGCATACCATCTAAGTGCTAGTTTCCATGGGTTCTTGTGGGTCTTTGAAATTATTGCCGAATTGGTGGTGCCAGGAGGAAGGGAGTGCCACAGCCCAAATGTGGGGCCATCTCAGTTCTGAAGGCCCTAAGCGTTGATTCCCTGTAACACGTCTGTGGCACTTCCTTCTCCGCCTGGCTGGACGTGAAGCAGACTCTAGCAACTGATGACCACATAGGGAAAGTGAGCCAAGAAGAAGCCAGCACAGTAGAAAAGACACTCTTGTCGAGTTCCTACAGGACCTGGCTGAGTTGTTAAATCAATACTAACCAAGAAGTCTACCCTGTCTCTGAACTTTCAGAGAAGTGAAAGAAGTCCAAACTGTATTTTCAAGGCATATTTGAATCTGAGAATTCTGCTACTTGCTGGCAAAACCATCCTGATACAGGAAGTCAACATGAAGAAGAAACTGTCTTTTAGGGCGTCTCCTGTGTGCTGGGCACACCACCAGGCACTGGGTCCACAGTGGTGAAAAGAAAAAGAACTGTCCCTTATGGAATGTACAGCCCAGTGGGGAAGACACACACAAAATAAAAGAACACAAATAATTAAGAAATTTCTAGTGTGGAAATACCGGAGATAATGGGAGCTCACAACTAGGAGGTCTAGTAGAGTTCGGGACATCAGGGAAGACCTTCATGAAGAGAGTGATATTCAAGCTGAGTAGTGAATGAAGGTTATTTAAGCCAAGAATGTGTGTGTGTGTGTGTGGCTGAGGGGGAGGGAAAGGGGATGGAGTAATGGTAGTTTCCAGGTGAAGGGACAGTCTGCGGGTAGCAGGAGACTCTCTGTCATCCCTTGTACGTGGAGGAACTAAAAACCATCAGGTACCGGCTGGAGAAGAGCAAAGAGCAGGGCGCCCGGGTGGCTCACTTGGTTAAGCGACTGCCTTCAGCTCAGGTCACGATCCTGGAGTCTGGGGATCGAGTCCCGCATCAGGCTCCCACCTCAGCTGGGAGTCTGCTTCTCGCTCTGACCCTCTCCCCTCTCATGCTCTCTCTCTTAAGTAAATAAATAAAATCTCTAAAAATAAGAAGAAGGAGAAGAACAAGCAGCAGGTTCAGCTGGGGCCGGAGCGGTGACAGAGTTTGTGCGGCCACCAAGGCAGAGGGCAGACCCAGAGGCAAGCTGGGTTAGGAATGTGCGGCTAAGCTAGATCAATAAAAGGCCATAGCAAAGGAGAAAGTGGCACAATCATACGTGATTTTAAAAGAATATTCCAACAGCTGGGTGACAAGTGGGCTACTGGAATTCAAGAGTGGAGCCGGAAGACCGGGTGGAAAAGAACGAGGATGGGAAGATACTGGAGGGGCTGGAGAGCGCTTCGGGGTGGGCCTGAGGATGCGCGGGATGTAGGGGAGCAAGAGCTGAGACCAGCAAGGATACCATGATCTCTGACCTACGCAAAGTGCTGGAGGGCAACGTCATTTACCGAAATGCAGGTCAAAGAAAGTAGAATGGCTGGTAGGGAGGGGAACAGGGGTCATGAGTTTACCTTGAGGAATGTTCACTTTGAGGTGCATGGAAGGCAGCAAAGTTGCCTCCTTCTGTACAAAAAAACAGGTCAATCAAATTGAAGTTGTCTCAGAAATCTTTGGACCTAATTTACAACACTGAGTTTGAGTACGTTAGATAGTTATACCCACAACTGAGCTCGTACGACCGACACATGCACCCACCCGCCGTGGTTTTCCAGCTGGCTTAGCGACTCTAAACTCCCACTCGGGTATGGGAACCCCTAGCATGAGGTGCTTTTCTCCTCTTTCCTGAAGACCGTCATAACGTCCACAATACAGGCCTCTGTGCTGCTGAGATGACCGCAAATGATCTTCAGTAAGGCCAAGAAAATAAAACCGAACCTAAAGAAAGGCTTCCATCCCTGAGCTTTTTGCGTTCAACACAGGTTATCTCCCTCCGTGAGAGTCACGCCATCTTGGCGATCCTTGGTCACTCTCCTCCCAAGGGCATCACAGGCCATTTCAGAACAGGAGTCTCACTGGCTCTAATATTCGGGTCCACACATAGGACTCTGCTTCCTGGCGTAATTAAATAACATGTCTATACTCTCAGCTAGGAAGAACCTACTTCATTTATATTTGCTTCTATTTCTATATTTAATAACTATCAATCAGGGGCGCCTGGGTGGCTCAGTGGGTTAAGCCACTGCCTTCGGCTCGGGTCCCGGGATCGAGTCCCGCATCGGGCTCTCTGCTCAGCAGGGAGCCTGCTTCCTCCTCTCTCTCTCTCTCTCTGCCTGCCTCTCTGCCTACTTGTGATCTCTGTCTGTCAAATAAATAAATAAATAAATCTTTAAAAAATAAATAAATAAATAAATAAATAGCTATCGATCAGTGTATACAAGGTACATGTACAAGCAAATTACCTGAGTTCTGTTTTCCTTGGGAAGGAAAAGATTGAATCCAACCATCGACCATGTTACAGCACTACAAATTCCTCCGGTCAAGACATTTAAAGGGAGTGTCCTTTACATATGGCCACGATTATTTAGAAGGTAATTGGATTGTTAATGTCGTGGTTACGGTGAGGGGAAAGGGAGGTTCTGAGTTTGTGTTTTTCTTTCTTCCTTCCCCGCCCTTCGCCCCCTCTGGATCTGGGGCAAACAATGAGGAGCCGGCTTTGTGGGAGGGGAAATCCATCAAACAGAGAACAAATACAAAAACCTGTTTCTCTCCAGCAGCTATAACCACAGCATATAAGACAGGGAAGGTGGTCTATCTGATCGATTTCACCAATAATCCTTACCACTTTCCTCTTTCATATAAGCTCTCACAATTATGGGAAAATGACACCAGGCCATGTTGAGATGAATCATCCATCCCCCAGCTGTCTGTTTAGGAGCTAACAGAAATTACCAAAAGCAACTCTGGCCTAAAACTCATCTACTTATAGCCCTTGTTCGTTATGAAAAGTCTTGAAACCTCAACCAAAGCCTATCTTCAGATCAGACCACAACACTCTGCCGGAAATGCATTTTCACGGGAGGGGCTCACACAAAAACAATTTTCTTTACCTCGGGCGGAAAGGGGCTTTGGGCAACTCAGAATGAGAGCTCAGACAGGTAAAGCTAGGACATGAATGGTCAGGAATTGGAGGAACAACTCTGACAACTGGCTCATCCTAGCATTAGATAAGCAGAGGCTAATGTCCTCACGTGAAGTTCTGGAAGGTAACAGGAAATGCGCTTTGAGGGTCACCTGGATGGCTCAGTGGGTTAAGCCTCTGCCTTCGGCTCAGGTCATGATCCCGGAGTCCTGGGATCGAGCCCCATGTCGGGCTTTCTGCTCAGCTAGAAGCCTGCTTCTCCCTCTCCCTTTGCTCCTCTCCTGGCTTGTGCTCTCTCTCTCTGTGTATGTCAAATAAATAAGTAAATTAAGTAAAATACTTAAAAAAAAAAAAAAAGGAACGGAAGTGCACTTGGGAGGGGTCAGGGTGAAGGGTATGCAGCGATCACTAAGAGAATGCCCCAGAGGCCAGGGGAGTGGCTGTGGGAGAGCACAGAGCCGAGCTCCTCTCAGCATTTTTCTTTCCATGTTCCTTTACTCCAGCACCCCCCATGCACACGCGTACTCGCTCCTACAGCCTCACCCAGCGACCAAGCATGTTGCCTGTGAATGGTCTGAGTGGCTCCGGCTGGGTCAGGCAGCAAGGCCCTCTGTATCCCTTCTCTGTATGCAAGGTACAAAATTATGGAAGTGAAGAGAAGCTCTACCTATTGCATATGCCGTGGATATCTTAATTAGTAAGGGGATTTATCTGCTTCAGTGACCTGTAAAATCTTCTTCCCTCTGCACAGGGAAGGAAGCCGGTGAGACAGAGCAGGACTCCAGAGTCTGACCCTGTCTACGTAAATAGTATTTCAGACTCTCTTCTATCTGCCCGTCTCTGGCTGTGCTCCTCTGTAAGTACCAGCGCAGCGGGAAAGAGGTACATGTGGCGAGCCATAAAAGGACAAATAATTTTTCAGTTTTGTTTCTTCTCAGTGACTCAAAATTAAAGGTTTGTTGGCAGGGGGGTGGGCAGGGGAGTGTGCCGGGGGTGTGGTCACAGCTATAGACTGAAAGGTGATCCTAAAAGAATGCGTAGGCCCCGTCTGTTAACATGTTCCTAACCTTCCTCTATGGAACATCTGCTCAGCCAAACTGAGCACACCAAGGACATTTCTGTTCCTTGCCTTTGTCTGTGTCTCTCCCCCTGGTCCACCTGTCCATCTCTGAGGGGAAGTGAATCCAGGACACCTGTGGGACCCAGTGGGTTGAACGTCAGACTCTTGACTTCAGCTCAGGGTCACAAGGTGGAGCCCCACATCGGGCTCTGCCCCGGGCATGGAGCCTGCTGCAGACTCCCTCTCTGCCCCTCCTGCACCCCACTCACTCATGCTCTCTCTTTCTCTAAAAAAAAAATAATAAACAAATAAATAAAGGGATGTGAATCTAGCTCTTGACCCATATCTTCTCCAGAAATGATTTTTATGACCTCATCCCATAATGATTTTCCCCTCCTTTAATTCGGAGCAGGGTTTATCTGGAACTTTCACTTGACACTTAGTAAGCCTATGACTGACTAAGCTTAGTAAGCTTACTAACATATCAGATGAATAGTAAGCCTATTCATCTGATCATTCATACAACCGATCTTTCTTACCAACTTGGCTGTAAACTTCTTGAAGGGCGAAGAACCTAACACAGTACTGACTGGGTTAATAAGAGACTTTGGTAAAATTTAGAAGTGAATGTCACCACCAAAGATCCTTTAGAGATTATCAAACCCAGGCATCTCATTCTACAAATAAAATGTAAAAGTGAGGTGTTCTGCCAAGGTCGCAGGGTCAGCCAGAACTTAATCTTAAGCCTCATCCTCCTACCAAACCATGTCTGTCTTCTAAAGTAATGAATGAATGGACTCCTTCTCATCCTTGCTCTCCCTTCCCAAGAACAAGCAGTCTAGAATGCAGGTACAAAGAAAGCTATGATTCAGTTCAGTCAGAATCCCATATTTGTAAAAGAAAACTATTTGACCATCAGTTCCAAATAAGTCTGGGAAAGAACAAAGCACCACCATCCTGAATAAGAAGGACAGTTCAAAGAAAGGGGATGACACGAGGGGCTTACTCCCGACCACACTCCTCAGCTTTCACTTCATTCTCGACACCGAACTTCCTGCTATCCTGAGAACATTCCAGTAACACTGCTATCTTAGGTCCTCTGCACCAGCTGTCACCTCCACCTGGCAGCAGGCAAGACCAGAAAGTCTGCCTGGTTCATTGCCTCACTCTCCCCAAGTCTCTACTCAAAGGTCATTCTCTCAATAAGACTCACTCTGACCACCCTTTTTAGTACTACAACCTCCTTCCCCCTCATACTCTCATAATTCTTCTACCTTAATCTATGCCTCCCTTGTCGTTTTTGTCTACCTTCATCTACATCTCCCCTTATGACCTTATAACATACACTTACTCATTTAATTTGTCTCCACCAGCTGTAATAAAAGCTCCACAAGGGTAGAGGTTTTCTTTGTTCACCAATTATCTCCAATCCCTAGAAGGGTTCATCCCCATAGGTGAATGAATGAATGAATGAATGAATGTGTTCAGGAACCTTACCAGTTCCAGAGAAATAGGAAAACATCTATTCTACATGGATCTACATGGAAAAAAAAAAAAGGCAAATCCAAAAGGGACTTGACTATTAAAGTAGAAGTTCAAGTCTTAGGACCCATTTTCCCTCTCCTCTCACATAGGTCTCCTGTTCCTCTATTCTTGTGAACAACTGTATAGGAAGAGATTTTCAACTTTCCTAAAAAATGAAAAGGTATATAGACTCCACACAACCATAGAACTGGGAAGGAATAGGAGAATGAGGCTATGAATGCTAACCTACTCTCCCAAGCAAGGACGAGTTCTCTCCTTTCAATAATGATTGAGCTCTAACTCTGTGCCAGGAACTCAGAAATGTTGGTGAAGAAGACAGAAAAGAACCTTAATCTCCTGGAGATTAAATTCTAGTGTAATTATGTATCCTGATCCTCAGTCCTTACCAAGGTCTGTGCCCACATGCCCAATTATTAGAACTTACTTCCCCTGCTGAGGAGAGAAGAAAAACCCCAAGTGCTTGTCACATTCATTCCTTAGAAACTTGCTGCTCAGGTACGGGCCCCAACTGGCAGCATCAGCACACCAGGGACATGATTAGAAATGCAGACTCTCAGACCCCACCCCAGGCCTACTGAATCAGAAATGGCATTTTAATAAGATCCCGAGGTAATTCTTACACACAGAAATGTCTGGGATGTATTGCTTGGGAATTCTTCACCAAATACAAGCCTATTAGTATCACATCAATTACAGACAAGGGAAATGTGAGCATTAGGAACGAGAGAATCCAGTTCATTTTTCCTTTTGCTAGTGAACAACGAATATTATCTGATGCCATGGATCATATTAGAAACTGCAGCAGAAGATTCTAGATTGATCTCCCTGATCATTTAAAAAGTCACAAAACACAAAACTGACCTGAAATAAGTATGATAATCATTCACTAGGGCTTTATGCAGTTATACCCATTCAAGAGGTAGCATTTAAATAAATAAATAAATAAATTTTTTAAAAAGAGGTAACATTTAAAAGCATTAAGTAAATATGTTTAAGAGCATTGGTTCTGAGGATAGACTTCCTGATTTCTGAGCTGTCACTATATCAGTGTTTGTGTTTCCTGAGCCAAATCTTCTTGACTTCTCAAGCTCCAGTTTCCTTTTCTATAAAACAGAAAAAATAACACTACTCCTGAGTTTATTCTGGGGACTAAATGAGAAAATGTCTAAAACGAAATAAGCATACAACACCCATACAAACTTTCAGTTATAAGATGAGAAACTTCTAGAGCTCTAATGTACCACATGATGGCTATACTTAGTAATGAACTATATACTTGGAATTTGCTAAGAGATCTAAGGTGTCCTCACCACAAAGAAGGTTAAAAAAAAAATACAATTTAAAAAGAAATCATAATATCCAGTATCTAATAAGCATTCAACAAATGTTAACTTTTACTAATATCACTATTATTATTTCAATCCACATTAATTTATTCAATAAATATTTTAGTAATAGGATGCAGTAATAGCGAAAATTGGGTTAGAGTGTGAACCTTAGCTAAATAATCTGGTCAAACAAGACCTCTCTGAGGAAACATGGAAACCTGAAGAAGGCGAACGGCCAACCGCCCAACAAGTGTTCGAGTGACGTGGCGGGAAGGAAAGAGCAGTTCAAAATCGGGATGTTCCAGGCAGGGCTTCATAGTCCAGAAGGAGGCATTGGATCTTACTCATGATCACTGGAAAGCTACTGCATCCCTGTTAGACAAGACGGTGAACGAAACACAAACGCCTGTCGGGGCGCCACTGGGGGTAGAGGTCTAAGAAATTTGCTGGGACACGCAAAGATCAATCAAACATGGCGTCAGCTTCTGAGAAACTGTCCTTCGAAGAATCTGACTTGAGACGTAATGCCCAAGGGAACCATGCTCGTCCCGTGTCCTCCTGCCCTTCGGGTGGCTGCTGGGGCCCTCCTCACTGCACACTCCCTCAGCTCAGCTCGCACATGAGGTCCGTTGTGGAACGCGGGCTGATATGTGTCCCCTGTCCTCCTGGCTCCTTGTCCAGCCTGTCCGAGCATGGCTGTGGGATATCCAGAGCCTCTATCTCGGGGACTATAAGGAGTGGGACCCCTCACTACACTCAGGGTTAAACCCACCCTTTTTACCTCTGCATTCTCACTAGAGACAGAATCATAATGCCGGCACGTTGGTACACAGTAGGCACCCAATAAAGATTATCTGGCATGAAGAACTAATTAAACATTTGTTTACCACGTAATTCATTACTGCAAAAAATGTGTGACAGAGTCAGCTTCTGTATTCCAAGGACAAACTAGAGACCCAGAGACTGGGGGGGGTGGGGGGGGGCGCGGTTCTAAAGGAAGATTATCTCTTTCGGTGACAACCCCCTGCAAGAGAAAAACCTCAATTTGAAATGCATTTTACTAACAAGTAGACAAGTACTTTATGCAGTTTATATAGGTGTTTGTTTTGTTTTTTTTTAACTTCAGTCCAAGATTATTACCATAGAAACCACAGAAGAAGGTTACCTACCACTCATGTTTTGGGTCTATTTTTCTTAGTTTTTCCTCCCTGTAGCCCGTTGTGGTGATTCTCGTCTTAGAGAAGGGGAAACTGAAGCACAGGAAAAGCAGGCCCACGATGAGTCAGTGATCAAACAGGCTCTTCCTGTGAGTGGGGAGCTCTGTAGGTGTCTCTGAGGCAGCCACACTCGCCTCACCCCTGACTGCGCCTCACCTTTCGCACCTCTCTCTCTCTCTCTCTCTCATGTCCTCTCAGGTACAACTTCAACTCTCTCCCTGTCCTGTGAGTCTGGGCTTGTGCCCTTGGCCAAATCCAGAAAATCCAGCCACCTGCAGCCCCAGATCCCTTATCTGGACAAAACCTCTCTGTTTTGAGAGATAGTTACCCCTTATTCTCATAGTCTCCCTTATTCTTCGTCAGAGCTCCTCACCTCATTCCTACGGCCGTTCTCTCCCTGCCTCCCGTTATCCTGCTGGTCCCAGATACTGGCTGATCCTTCCAGCCCTGCCTCCCTTGTTCTTGAAGTCCTGCTCTTTGAAACAAATATAGAGCTTCAAGAAGACAAAGAACCCAACGTCTCATTCAGTCCCACCCATTAAGTTAGCTTCCAAAGTATTAGTAGCTAACCTGATCAGCCAGTCTGTGATACCAGAAGGTTAAAGGAAAGGAAGAAAGGCCAACACTGAGGGGAGCCAAAATTAAGCACCCTCTCCACATTCAGGCCAACTTTACTGCTAGATCTGCTTGGTCACGACCACCATGCTAACATGTTCTAACATGAGTTAGAAGTCATCTCTACAAAAACTGTTCTTGGACCCAAGAAGACAGGTGAAAAGAAATCCCCTAACTGGTGAATCTGTTCCACAAACATAGATCCTTGCTGGGGGGAGGAACTCAAGGTGGGAGGGGTCTGAAGCCTTTGGACAACCCGAAGCTTAGAGGATTTGAGTAGCATCTTTTAGGACAAACAATACAAATTCACAAACATGAAATCAGCTACTAAAGTGAACAGCTCTTTAGAATGAGAAATTATGACAAACTGCACATTTTTAAAAAGCTGATAACTATCACAAATATCACAAAAGCCAAGGCAATTCAGGGCCAGAGCAGTGAAGAACCCTGAAGTTTGTTTCACCAGCGTTTGGTAACAATGACTTTAATCGTGGAGTTCTTTTTCTTCTTCACTTCCTGTCTACATTTTTTTAAAGGTTGTCTGTCTCCCCCTCCCCCATTCCCTCACTACGAAATCACTCCCTAATCATAGGCACTCAGTTCCAGTCCACACCACTACACTGAAACGATCTTCTCAAATGTCCCCAGTGGCTCCTGCTCACCAAGTCAGATGGCTTTTGCTCAGCCTTCGTGCTCCGGGTCTCTTGTTAGCCATAGACACTCGCAACCACGCCTACCTTCTCAGAAATCTATCCGCCTTGGCATGCAAGAGGCTGTATTGTCACAATTTCCCTACGGTGCATACTCATCTTTCTCTTTCACTGGTTTTACTTCCTCCTTCCATCTGTCAAACTGGGCACAACCCGAGGCGCAATCCTCAGCCCTTGCTTTTGTCAGTTCATGTGTTTCTTCATCACCTCTCAGAGCTTTAAACACGTGAGTTAACATCCAAATCTGTACATTTCACCCTGATGTCTCCCCTGTGTATCAGTCTTGCCAGCTGGACACCTCCACATAAATGTCCCCTAGACCTCCGACTAAGCATGCTCAAAACCAAACTAATTCCACGCATCCCAAAACTAGTCAACCTCCGTAGATACTGAAGTTCAGTGTTTCTAGAATTAAATGCATCATCTCCCCATCACTAGCAGTCTTTCAGAACTTCCCCCTCTCTATTAAAAGTCTGACCTAAACGGATGAGTGTCAAGTCATAATCTCAGCAGAGGAAATGACACTCTCTTTTTTCTATCTTTTCTGCATAAAGTAATTCATTCTGGTTTGTTCCTCATGAGAACAGGAAGTAGCTCTGAAGGGCTGTCTGGGAGAAAGAGCATCTGCAACCCACTTCATGAGGTTGGTTTAAATATAATTCTGCGTCTGTCTCCAGCCAGACTTGAAGCAGAGGCTCCAGGCCTCACCAGAATAAAAGCATTTTTTATGGCCAGCGATGCTGCTGTGGTTCTAGCTGTTAACAGGAACTGTGGCATACTAAGCAAACAATAACAACTAAGCAAACAATAACAACAAACAAAATTTATATACTCATAGAGTTGGGACACAAGAGTAAAAACATGGTTAATCTCTTCTTGGTGTCTGGAGAAATTAGAAAATGTCATTATAAAGGGGAGCAGAACGCCAGAGTGGAGGGGAAGGGCGTGAGAACAGAGGAAGAAGACAAGGAGAGAAGAGGGAGTGGGGAGGAGGCAGAGGAAGACAAGAGAGCGAACACCAGCACAAAACTGGAAACTAACCCTGTAAGAATGCAATTGACTTTTCAGTGCCCGAAATGAAAAAAAATAAAAATTCCTCGGCTGAAGATTGAGGAAAGATGGATAGGAATTGACTAGTCAGTCTCTCAGACTGACATATAGAATGGTTTCTGATGGAAACTGACTTATAGGTTTGGAGAGATATCCTATTGTGGAGGCGGAACCCAGCAAAGCAAAGAAGCTGGAATGGAAAACCAAGAGAGGAAAGAACCACTTCTCTTCAAAATCAAAATGTCGAGACCTACCCTGGGAGGGAAAGTGTTTTATTCAGGAAGAAAAATGCAGATTGATATTTTTTTTCTTCTCTAGGTAGTCTGGAGTCCATGTGCATATTATAGTTCTAAGTGGGGAGCACATGCAGAGAAGTTTTATAGTAATATTCTAAATAATTATATAATAACAATATAATCGATATTCTAAAGTGCATAATATCACAGAACAAAGAAATACCTGTAATACTCAGAACTGAGCATGTCCGAATGACAAATGGTCAGTATGTGAATATTCCCTAAGGTTCCGTCTTTGGCCCTTATTCTATTCATTTTCTCTTTGTGATCTTCACTTAATTTGGAGACCTGTACATACAACTCCCTACCTCCTATTTTCATTTATGTGACCCTCAGGGATTTTTGTTTCCGTCCTACTCCCATGTAAGATATAACACATTCAGTTGCTAAAAACTGATTCTCAGGCTTATGAATCTACAGGTTGACTGAAATTCAGCCAACCTTGACGGACTGAATGAGGCAGCTCTGCTCGAAGCTGCAGGTTTGGCCCCAGTCCACCCCATATGTGTTTGTTCTGAGCGCCAGACTGGAGACCTTTCATTTTCATAGTAGGTACTGGAAGCTTCTTCCCTGAGTAGAAACACAGAGTGCCTCTTATGGCTTAGTCTTTGAAAGGGCACCCTATCATTTTAATCCCTATTCTGTTGGTGAGAGCAAGTCAGGCAGCCAAGCCTGACATCAAAGACTCAGAGAAGTACAGCTGCTCTTCTCATAGAGGCGAAGAAAGAGGAAGTGTAGATCTGCTGAATGATCATTTCATCTATGACACTTCTCAAACTCAGTGTCTCCAAATCTTTCATCCACCCCGCTGCTCTCTCTTACTTAACAACTAGCATCATCATCTACCCAGTCAGAAAACCAAGAGTCATCCTAACTTCTGCATGCCCTCAGTAACTACTGCCAGATCTTGTCGGTTCGCATTCCTAGATTATTCAATTATCCATATTTAATTTAGGCCTGCAGAGAAAACTGTAACGATTTCCTGACTTCCTACCCACCCTCTCCATAGTTATTCTATTACACTAAAATGAAAATGTTAGAATAATCAAGGAAACCTAGATGGTGATAAGATGATGCTTTTTTATTAAACACATAATTCCAGCGAATAAATGTGGAACCAATTATAGAATATGTGCACCCTAATGAGTAGTGGATTCATCAATACTTGAAACCATTAGATCAAGGGTTCTCGACCTCAGCATTATTAACATTTCTCATCATCAGACTTACTGCCCTTCTTAAACGTGCTGACAGCATTCATCCAAGGCCGTCTTGCTAGTGACTTAACATACCTTGGATTTCTCCAGTGCTTGAGAGACGGCACCTGTCCACACATTCCCTTCACCTGTTTCCCACCCCGGGTCCCCACCACAAAAGATTTAACAACCACACTAGTACCACATGCCAGCGTCTATCGGAACTCCCCTCCCACTAGTCGTGGGATCCTTGTGACCAGCTGGCTATTGCACTCTAAAATTCCATTTTAGACCACCCTCAGACCACCTCGCTTCGGTTAAGTTCTCTGGGAAGAGACGTCAAGAGAGACATTTGAGGTCAGCTTTCAAGGACACCTTTGTGGGAGTGAAAGAAGCAGCACTATACAGAGGGAGAAACTGAACTACAAGGAAGTGTCAGCAAAGGTCACTGCCTACCCCGTGGGGATCTCTGGAGGTGGCACGGCCCTTTAAAGTGGTTTCGTGAGGAGCAGTGGGTCTTACACGCAGCTAATGGATCGGGGAACACCACCTCAGAAACTAGAGATGGGACTCGAGGCAAGATGGCGGAAGAGTGGCCGACTGAAGTGACGTCAGATCCTGAGTTCGGCTGGTTATCAAGCCATTCTGGGCACCTGCAAACTCAACGGGAGGTAGAAGAGCAGAGCAGGGAGTCCAGGATCAGAAAACCGACCACTTTCTGGAAGGCAGGACGCGCAGAGAAGGGACTCTAAGGTGATCTGTGGGAGGAGAGACGGCGGGGGGACGGAGCCTCCGTCAGCCACTGACCAGCGAGGGCGAGCGCAGCAGCGTAGGAAATCCGAATGTTCACAAGCCAGCTCCGCCGACGGACGTCGCTCCAGAGCCTAAACGGGGGAGGAGCCCTTGCGGGGACAGTGTGGTGTCAGAACCCTCGGGGTCACAGAGAGACTGGGGTGCCGGACTGTGACAGAGCTTCCAGGTGTTGGCACGGAGAAAGCGGAGCGTCCTCGGCTCGGGGTTACCTTAAACTGTGACCTGAGGCATGGCAGGGCCACTGCTCCTCGAGTAGGGACCCCAGAAGTAGCAGATGTGGAGAGACTCACCTTCCTTCTCGGGGAGAAGCTGCGTGGCTGCGCACGGCAGGAATCCGCGGGGCTCGGAGACTCCACCCAGGGCGGCGCGCCAGAGACAGAAACGCTGGGTCGCAGGCCGGGGGGAGCTCAGAGCGCGGCCAGAGACCGGGGAGAGGCAGGGACTGACGGCTTTTCTCTGAGGGCGCCCGGAGGAGTGGGGCCCGGGCTCTCATCACCTCCAGGCCGGGGACCGGGCAGCCGCCATCTTCACTCCCGTCCTCCCAAGCGGTACGGAAAGCGCCGGGGGAACAAAAGCTCCGAGCGCGAACCCGAGCAGATCGCTTAGCCCGGCCTGTGGCAGGGGCGGTGTGCTTCCGGCTTGAGAATCACGGCCACGGCCCCTCCCCCAGAAGATCAGTGAGAACGTCTGGCCAAGACCAAGTTTAGTGATCAATGAGAACTGCAAAACACAAGAGCTAGCAGATTACAGCATGGAGAATTCATGGCTTTCTTCCAATGATTCTTTAGTCTTCCAAAGTTAAATTTTTTTAATTTTATTTTTTTCTTATTCTATTTTTTTAACTTTTCCTCTTTTAACATTTTTTAACTACTTTATCTTAACAATACCTTTGTGAAAAAAAAAATCTTTTTAACCCTTCATTGTTATAGTCATATTTTATCCCTTCATTGTATTTAATCTTATTTTTTGTAAACATAGAGGAGTTTTTTTCTGAAAAATTTTGCAATACAATTTCTTCAAATAAATCAAAATATATATACCCAAATTTGGCACATGGCTTTATTCTAGTCTCCAGCCTGAACACATTCCCTCCTCTTTTTTTTTTCTTTTTCCAACCAACTTATCAATCCCTTTTTTAGAATTTTTTTTTAATTCTCATCTTTACAGTCATATTCCATCCCTTCATCATGTTTACCCTATTTTTGCTATATATATGTTTTTCTTTCTTTAAATTTTTGGGAGGTGTTTCTTCTAAGAGGCCAAGATATACCCAAAATCAAGTGGGTGGCTCTGTTCAACAGTCATATATATATATATATATATATATAGAGAGAGAGAGAGAGAGAGAGAGAGACAATATTAGAATCACTGAAATTCTAGAAGAAGAAGAAAGAGAGAGGGGGGCAGAAGGTATATTGGAGTGAAATATAGTATAGAATTTCCCTAATATGGCAAAGAGAACAAGCATCAAAATCCAGGAGGCACAGAGAACCCCCCTCAAAATTAATAAAAATAGGTCCACACCCTGTCATCTAATAGTAAAACTTACAAGTTCCAGTGACAAAAAGCAGCTTGGGACAAGAAATCTGTAACATACAATGGTAGAAATATTAGATTGGCAGCAGACCTTGCACAGAGACTTGGCAGGCCAGAAATAACTGGCATGATATATTCAGAGCACTAAATGAGAAAAATATGCAGCCAGGAATACTATATCCACTTAGGCTTTCATTGAAAATAGAAGGAAAGATAAAAAGGTTCCAGGACAGCAAAACTTAAAAGAATTTACAAACAACAAACCAGCCCTACAGAAAATACTGAAAGGGGTCCTCTAAGCAAAGAGAGAGCTTAAAAGTAGTAGACCAGAAAGGAACAGAGACAATATACAGTAAAAATCACCTTACAGGCAATACAATGGCACTAAATTCATATCTTTCAATAGTTACCCTGAATGTAAATGGGCTAAATGCTCCAATCAAAAGACACAGGGTATCATAATGGATTAAAAAAAAAAAAAACCAATATGCTGCCATCAAGAAACTCATTTCAGACCCAAAGACACCTCCAGATTTAAAGTGAGGGAGTGGAAAACAAGTTACCATGCTAATTGACATCAAAAGAAATCTGGGGTGGCAATCCTTATATCAGATAAATTAGATTTTAAGCCAAAGACTACAATAAGAGATGAGGAAGGACACCATATCATACTCAAAGGGTCTTCCCAATAAGAAGATCTAACAATTTTAAATATCTATGCCCCTAACATGAGAGCAGCCAACTATATAAACCAATTAGTAACAAAATCAAAGAAACACATCGACAATATTACAATTATAGTAGGGGACTTTAACACCCCCTTCATTGAAATGGACAGATCATCCATGCAAAAGATCAACAAGGAAATAAAGGCCTTAAATGACACACTGGACCAGGTGGACTTCACAGATCTATTCAGAACATTCCATCCCAAAGCAACAGAATACACATTCTTCTCTAGTACACACGGAACATTCTCCAGAATAGATCACATCCTGGGTCACAAATCAGGTCTCAACTGATACCAAAAGTCTGGGATCATTCCCTGCATATTTTCATACCATGATGCTCTGAAGCTAGAACTCTATCAGAAGAGGAAAGTTGGGAAGAACTCCAATACATGGAGGCTAGAGAGCATCCTACTAAAGAATGAATGAGTCAACCAGGAAATTAAAGAAGAATTAAAAAAATTCATGGAAACAAATGAAAATGAAAACACAACTGTTCAAAATCTTTGGGGTGCAGCAAAGGTGGTCCTGAGAGGAAAGTATACAGCAATACAAGCCTTTCTTAAGAAACAAGAAAGATCTCAAGTACACAACCCAACTGTACACCTAACGGAGCTGGAGAAAGAATGGCAAAGAAAGCCTAAACCCAGCAGGAGAAGAGAAATAATAAAGAGCAGAGCAGAAATCAATGAAATAGAAACCAATAGACCACAAGAGCAGATCAACAAAACTAGGAACTGGTTCTTTGAAAGAATTAATAAGATTGATAAACCCTTCATTTGACTTATCAAAAAGAAAAAAGAAAGGACCCAAATAAATAAAATCATGAATGAAAGAGGAGAGACCGACACCAAACTGACACCAAAGAAATACAAACAATTATAAGAACATATTATGAGCAGCTATACACCAGCAAATCTGACAATCTGGAAGAAATGGATGCCATTTCTCGAGATGTATAAACTACCAAAACTGAACCAGAAAGAAAGAGAAAACCTGAACCGACCCATAACCAGTAAGGAGATTGAAGCTTTCATCAAAAATCTCCTAAGAAAGAGAGCCCAGGGCCAGATGGCTTCCCAGGGGAATCCTACCAAACATTTAAAATAGAATTAAGGGGCGCCTGGGTGGCTCAGTGGGTTAGGCCGCTGCCTTCGGCTCAGGTCATGATCTCAGGGTCCTGGGATCGAGTCCCGCATCGGGCTCTCTGCTCAGCGGAGAGCCTGCTTCCCTCTCTCTCTCTCTGCCTGCCTCTCCATCTACATGTGATTTCTCTCTGTCAAATAAATAAATAAAATCTTTAAAAAAAAAAAAAATAGAATTAATACCTAGTCTCCTGAAAATGTTCCAAAAAATAGAAATGGAAGGAAAACTTCTAAACTCATTTTATGAGGCCAGCATTACCTTGATCCCAAAACCAGACAAAGACCCCACCAAAAAGGAGAATTACAAACCAGTATCCTTGATGAACACAGATGCAAAAATTCTCACCAAAATATTAGCCAATAGGACCAAACAGTACATTAAAAGGATAATTCACCATGACCAAGTGGAATTTATTCCTGGGCTGCAAGTTTGGTTAAACATCTGCAAATCAATCAGTATGATACAATACATTAACAACAGAAAGAACAAGAACCATAGGATACTCTGATGCTCTCAATAGATGCTGGAAAAGCATTTGACAAAGTACAACATCCTTTTTTTTCTTTTTTTAATTTTTTTTAAAGATTTTTTATTTATTTATTTGACAGAGAGAGATGACAAGCAGGCAGAGAGGCAGGCAGAGAGAGGGGAGGAAGCAGACTCCCTGCTGAGCAGAGAGCCCGATGCGGGGCTCGATCCCACGACCCTGGGATCATGACCTGAGCCAAAGGCAGCAGCTTAACCCACTAAGCCACCCAGGCGCCCCACAACATCCTTTCTTGATCAAAAGTCTTCACAGTGTAGGGATAGAGGGTACACACCTCAATATCATCAAAGCCACCTATGAAAAACCCACAGTGAATATCACTTTCAATGGGGGAAAAACAGAGCTTTTCAGGAACACAGTGGGGCTGTCCACCACCACCACTGCTATCCAACATAGTACTAGAAGACCTAGCCTCAGCAATCAGACAACAAAAAGAAATGAAAGGCATCCAAATCTGCAAAGAAGTCAAACTCTCACTCTCTGCAGATGATATGTGAAAAACCCAAAAGACTCCACTCCAAAATTGCTAGAACTCATAAAGGAATTTGGTAAAGTGTCAAGATATAAAATCAATGTACAGAAATCGGTTGCACTTCTGTACACTAACAGCAAGACCTAGGAAAGAGAACTTAAGGAGTCATTCCCGTTTACAATTGCACCCAAAACCATAAGATACCTAGGAATTAACCTAACCAAAGAGGAAAAGAGTCTATAGTCAGAAAACTCTAAAGTACTCATGAAAGAAAATGAGGAAGACACGAAATGGAAAAATATTCCATGCTCATGGATTGGAAGAACAAATATTGTGAAAATGTCTATGCTACCTAAAGCAATCTACATATTTAATGCAATCCCTATCAAAATACTATCAATTTTTCTCAAAGAAATGGAACAAATAATCCTAAAATTTATATGGAACCAGGAAAGACCCCAAATAGCCAAAGGAATGTTGAAATAGAAAACCAAAGTTGGTGGCATCACCATTCCAGACTTCAAGCTCTATAACAAAGCTGTAATCATCAAGACAGTATGGAATTGACACAAAAACAGACACATAGATCAATGGCATGGAACAGAGAGCCCAGAAATGGAACCTCAACCCTATGGTAAACTAATCTTCGACAAAGCAGGAAAGAATGGCCAATGGAAAAAACACAGTCTCTTCAACCCATGGTGTTGGGAAAATTGGACAGCCACATGCAGAAGAATGAAACTGGACCATTTCCTTACACCATACACAAAAATAGACTCAAAATGGATGAAAGACCTCAATGTAAGACAGGAAACCATCAAAATCCTTGAGGAGAACACACGCAGCAACCTCTTCGACCTCAGCCACAGCAAATTTTTCCTAGAAACATTGCCAAAGGCAAGGGAAGCAAGGGCAAAAATGAACTATTGGGATTTCATCAAGATCAAAAGCTTTTGCACAGCAAACAGTCAACAAAACCAAAAGACAATTGACAGAATGGGAGAAGATATTCGCAATGATATATCAGATAAAGGGCTTGTATCCAAAATCTATAAAGAACTAATCAGATTCAACACCCACAGAACAAATAATTCAATCAAGGAATGGGCAGAGGACAAGAACCAACTTTCTGAAAAAAGGACATCCAAATGGCCAACAGACACATGAAAAACTGCTCAACATCATTCAGCATCAGGGAAATACAAATAAAACCACAGTGAGATACCACCTCACACCAGTCAGAATGGCTACAAATAACAAGTCAGGAAACAACAGATGTTGGCGAGGATGTGGAGAAAGGAGACCCCTCCTATACTGTTGGTGGGAATGCAAGCTGGTGCAGCCACTCTGGAAAACAGCATGGAGTTTTCCTCAAAAAGTTGAAAATAGAGCTACCCTATGACCCAGCAATCACAGTACTGCATATTTACCCTAAAGATACAAATGTAGTGATGCAAAGTGGCACATGCACCCCAATGTTTATAGCAGCAATGTCCACAATAGCCAAAGTATGGAGAGAACCTAGATGTCCATCAACAGATGAATGGATAAAGAAGGGGTGATATATATATATATATATATATATATATATATATATATATATATATATGCATGCATAATGGAATACTATGCAGCCATCAAAAGAAATGAAATCTTGCCGTTTGTAATGACGTGGATGGAACTACAGGGTTTTTATGCTGAGCAAAATAAGTCACTCAGAGAAAGACAATTATTATATGATCTCTCTGATATGAGGAATTTGAGAGGCAGGGTGGGGGGTTTGGAGGGTAAGGAAGGAAAAAATGAAACAAGATGGGATTGGGAGGAAAACAAACCATAAGAGATTTTTAATACCACAAAACAAACTGAGGGTTGCTGTGTGGAGGGAGGGTGTGAAGAGGGTGGTTGGGTTATGGACATCAGGGAGGGCATGTGCTATGGTAACTGCTGTGAATTATGTAAGCCTGACGATTCACAGACCTGTACCCCTGGGGCAAATTACACATTATATGTTAATAAAAACAAGTAATAATAAAAAAAACTAATGATGTACTATATGTTGGCTAATTGAACATAATTTTTTTTTAATTAAAAAAGAAAGTTGTTGTGACAAAGGGACAATGTACCATAACATTAATAAGTCATTAGATGCAGATGCCTACAAAGGTGTGAAACCTTGCACAAAGCAGCTGCCTTCTGCTGAGGGCAATATTCTGTACTCCAGCCTGACACAGTGCACCCATAGCCACAATGGCTCATGCTCTCTTACCCCCTCATGTTTTACCCTTTCTTTCCCAAGCAACTTTCTAAGTAGCTTCAGTTGGACCTCCCTATTAAGCCTTCCCTGCCCGCTAACTTAGGGGCCCCTTATCAGTGTTGCTATAGTATTTGTGTTTACTCCAACCACTGTTTTTCCCAAGGAATTTTCTAGGTGCTGGATCTTAGCACCTCATTGTTAACCTGTGAGCTCCCTGAGAACAAGGACAGTTTCTTTTATGTCCGTATCTTCACACCCAACACACTTACAGTATGTTGGGTGTGAAGATACGGACATAAAAGAAAGTAATAAATAGTTCCATCTATCTGTCTATCTATCGACACACCATATTTATTTGTACCTAATAAATAGTTGTTGAGCTAATTTTTCCTGTACAGACTGCTCAAAGAATATTGAATGATAAGTAGCTTTTAAAATGAATATATGTTCCATATAAAAATTTAGCATAGATTGAAATTAAAAAGAAAATAATTGCAATGGTTCAGGATATGGCTAAACAGAGGTAGGAAAGGGAAGGTGTCTGTTAAAGTAAAACTATGACAGATGCAGAGATGAAGGCTCTCTAGGCCTGCAGAAGGATCACAAGTAAACCTGTCTTCCTTCCTCAGCCCTCCAGTGTCTCACCCCTTCCCCCAGAAACCTGGCAATGAAGCGTGCAGGGTCAAGGCAGAGCATAGGAAAAGGTAGAACTCAGTGTGAGCAAATAGGGTGAGAAATGAATGCCATTAACCAACTTCCCAGTTGTCAGCCAACACCTGGGTTAATGGCTAATAGTTCAATGTGTGTTTCTGGATAATCCGAGAGAAAGACCCTTTGAGAAAGCAGTTTTGGGTGGTTGGGGGTAAAGGAGAAAAAAAGGCACCAAAGAGTAAGAGAAAAAAAAAACAAAACCTAATTTTTAAAAATTTAAATGTTAGGTAGTTAAGATACAGTGCAATATTGTTTCCGCAGTAGAATTCAGTGATTCGTCACTGACATGTAACACCCAGATCTCATCTTAACAAGTGCCTCCTTAGCACCCATCGCCCATCGAGCCTATTCCCCCACCCACCTCCTTCCATCAACTCGCAGTTTGTTCTCTGTCATTAAGAGTCTCTTGTGGCTTGTCTCTCTCTTTCTTTTTTTTCTTTCCCCCCTTTCCATATGTTCATCTGTTTTCTTTCTTAAATTCCACGTAACAGTGAAATCATATAGTATTTGTTTTTCTCTGACTGATCGATTTCATTCATAACACACTCTAGCTCCATCCATGTCATGGTAAATGGCAAGATTTCATTCCTTTTGGTGACTGAGTAATAAATAGTTCCATCTATCTGTCTGTCTATCTATCGACACACCACATCTTCCTTATCCACTCGTCAGTCGATGGACATTTGGGTTCTCTCCATATTTTGGCTACTGTTGATAATGCTGCTATAAACATCACAGTGCATATATCCCTTCGAATCTGTTTTTGTATCCTTTGGGTAAATACCTAGTAGTACAATTGTTGGATCATAGGGTAGCTCTATTTTTAATATTTTGAGGAACCTCCACACTGTTCTCCAGAGTGACTGCACCAGTTTTCATCCCCACCAACAGTGCAAGAGCTTCCCCTTTCTCTCATCCCTGCCAACAGCTGCTGTTTCTTGTGTTGTTAATTTTAGCCATCCTGACAGATGTGAGATGGCATCTCCTAGTGGGTTTGATTTGTATTTCCCTGACAATGAGTGGTGTTCAACATCTTTTTGTGTGCCTGGATGTCTTTTTTGGAAAACTGTCTATTATATCCTCTGCCCATTTCTTAACTGGGTTATTTGTTTTTTGGGTGTTGAGTTTGATAAGTTCTTTGCAAATACTGAATACTAACCCTTTATCAAATATGTTGTTTGAAGTATCTTCTCCCATTCCATAGACTGCCTTTTAGCTTTGATTGTTCTCTTTTCTGTACAGAAGCTTTTTATCTTGATGAGGTCCCAATAGTTCATTTTCCCTTGCTTCTGGTGATGTTTCTAGTAATACGTTGCTACAGCCAAGATCAAAGGGGTTGCTGTCTGTGTTCTCTTGTAGGATTTTAATGGCTTTGTGTCTCACATTAAGGTCTTTCATCCATTTTGAATTTACTTTTGTGTGTCATGTAAGAAAGCGATCCAGTTTCATTCTTCTGCATGTAGCTGTCCAGTTTTCCCAGCATCATTTCTTGAAGAGACGGTCTTTTTTCCATTTGACATTCTTTCCCGCTTTGCTGAAGATTAGTTGTGCGTCCACTTCTGGGTTTTCTGTTCTGTTCCTTTGATCTATGTGTCTGAGAAGCTAATTGTTTTAAGTCTAGCCCTTTGAGAACTAAGGTATCAATAAAGTGGCTGTATATAAAACTATGAAATGTATAGAAAAAAGTTAAGAAATGCACAAAACCTATATAAAAAACTGCAGCAATCATATTATATGATATAACGGGATCCTTACACAACTCAGTATCAAAAACAAACAAATAAACAATCCCATTAAAAAATAGGCAGAGGACCTCACCAGACATTTTTTCCAGAGAAGGCACACAGATGTCCAACAGACACAAGAAGAGGCACTCAATATCGGTCATCATCAGGGAAATACAAATCAAAACCACAATGAGATATCACATCACACCTGTCAGAAATGTCTTTTATCAAAAAGACAAGAAATAACAAGTGTTGGGGAGGATGAGGAGAGAAGGGGACCCTGGCGCCCTATTGGTAGGAGAGCAAAACAACGCAACCACTGAGGAAAACAGTATGCGGGGTCCTCAAAAAGATCACAAATAGAACTATTACAGTCATTCCACTACTGCGTAATGACCCAAAGAAAATGAAAACACTAAGTTGAAAAGCCATACGCACCCTTATGTTCACTGCACCATTATTCACAATTGCCAAGACGTGGACGTAATTGAATGCAGTGTCCACTCTTAGAGTATTGGATAAAGAAGATGTGGTACACATATACAACGTAATATGATTCAGCCATAAAAAAGAATGAAATCTTGTCATTTGTGGCAACACAGATGGACCTAGAAGTTATTATGCTAACGTACATAAGTCAGAGAAAGACAAACACTGAATGATTTCACTTATATATGGAATCCAAAAACAAAACAAAACAAGACAAAAGAGAGAGAGATTCAAAGATGCACACAATGATCTGGTATTGCCAGAGGTGGGTGGGTAGATGGGGGAAATGGGTGGGGGGAGGGGGTATTAAAAGATACAAACTTCCAGGGGCGCCTGGGTGGCACAATGAGTTTAGCCTCTGCCTCCGGCTCAGGCCATGATCCCAGGGTCCTGGGACGGAACCGGGTTGGGCTCTCTGCTCAGCGGGGCGCCTGCTTCCCCCTCTCTCTCTGCCTGCCTCTCTGCCTGCTTGTGATCTCTGTCAAATAAATAAAATCTTTAAAAAGAAAAGAAAAGAAAAATACACAAACAGGAAAAGGAAGGACTAGGAAATAATCGCAGTAGGCGCTGTAAAGGAAACAGTAGAAAATCGTGGGCGCCATCCCCGATTCATCTCTTTCCCACGCGCCCAGCGCCCCGTCGGCCTGAAAACTCTCCCTGCCACGGCGGAGATCAGATCTCTGCACCTCCCTCATCCCCCTGCGACCACGCTTCTCAGAGGCTTCTCTTAGGCCCGACAGGAAACTCGAATTCCCCCAGCCCCGCTCGGAGAGCCCTGCCTGACTCGGGCTCAGTCCTCTCCGGCGTCCGCCGCCGCCCTCCGCACACCCGCCCTCACCCCTGCCCTGCTGGGAGCCAAGCTCCTGCGGGTGTAGATGCAGGCACCTGCCCAGGTGACTTTCAACACGGACGGGGGACGAGCCACCCCCAGGGGCTAGTTTGGAAATGTAGGTGGGACACCTCTGGCAGCCCGAGAACCAGCAACGTCGAGCGGGACCGAAGGATGTAGGAACAGGGAACCGCGCATCGCATCCAGAGCCTGGACCCCGCGGGACCCAGCCCCACAAACGCCTGGTTTATGGGGCAATGGCACGTCTCTCCTCACCAGTGACCCTTTGCCCAGAATCTCTTCCCCTCCTCACCCAGTGAATTCCCTGCTCGGACCCTGGCCGGACTCCCCGCTCTTTGCAGTCCCCGCGCGTGAATCAAGCCCGGCCGACCCCCCGAGGGACTGTTGGGAGCTTGGTACAGCGCGCGTCTGCCATAGCAAGTTCCTGCTACTCGGAAATCAACCGAATTTCTGCTAACTCAAGCTTGCCTCAGTTTACCTTTTTATTTAAGTCGACCGTTGTCTCAGTAATGAGGGAACATACCGTCCCTTAAGCACTTAAAAAGGCTATGCAGGGACGCCTGGGTGGCTCAGTTGGTTAAGCAGCTGCCTTCGGCTCAGGTCATGATCCCAGCGTCCAGGGATCGAGTCCCACATCGGGCTCCTTGCTCCGCAGGGAGCCTGCTTCTCCCTCTGACTCTTCCTTCCACTCTGTCTGCCTGTGCTCTCACTCGCTCTCTCTCTGACAAATAAATAAATAAAATCTTTAAAAAAAAAAAAAAAAGGCTATGCATATTGCTCTCTGAATTACGGTCCCACACAGTAAAGCATTGTTTTATCCAAAGTGACATGAACAGGCTGTCGTCTCTGCCTGGAACCTCCTAAACTTAATCTTTGTATCCCTGGCTCTTGCCATATATATATATATATATATATATTAATCTCTATGCCCAAGATGGGGCTCAAACTCACAACCCTGAGATCAAGTGTCAGACGTTCTACTGACTGTGGCTCTTGTTATTTTAAATGGCACCCCCTCAGAGAGGCCTTCCCTCTGATGTAGTTTTCTAGTCTTTATCTTAATACTCTATTTTAATTCTCTATCTAATAGGGTGGGTTTTTTTTTTAAGATTTTTATTTATTTATTTATTTGACGGACACAGATCACAAGTAGGCAGAGAGAGAGGAGGAAGGAGGCTCGTTGCTGAGCAGAGCCCGATGCGGGGCTCGATCCCAGGACCCTGGGATCATGATGAGCTGAAAGGCAGAGGCTTTAACCCACTGAGCCACCCAGGTGCCCCTATCTAGTATTTATGATTATCTGATAATTTATGTATTTGATTCGCTTGGTTTCTTATCAAATTTTCTCCACTACCCTGCCCTTAACTAGGATATAAATTTAAAGGACAAGGAACTTATCTGTCTGTTCACCCCTGTATCCCCTAAAAAAGCTTGGCACCCAGTGGGTGTTTAATATATGTTTGTAGAATGAATGAATAATATCAGCATGATCAGTTCTGTCAGAACATAATTCTCTACCTGCTGAAAAAAAAAGGGCACACACCTTGTGATACTCGCCTCCTACCTTTTTAAATTTGATATATAAGCATATCTATTTATAGAAAATTAAAAACAAATGGAAGTACTATCAAGTAATTGTTAGAAGTACCCATTATAAATTTTGAAGTGTCTAATATTCATCTCAGGTTTCTATCAGGAAAAAAAGAGCCAAATCTCTAAAACAAAGAAGATGGGGGTGTGGGGAAGAATCGCAGTACTGAAGGGGCACCTGTGCGGCTCAATCAGCGAAGTGTTTGCCTTCAGCGCAGGTCATGATCCTGGGACCCTGGGATTGAGATCCACATAGGGATACCTGCTCAGCTCCCTGTTTCTCTGTCTCCCACCGCCCCTCTCCTCCACTCGTGCTCTCTCTCTCTCTCAAATAAATAAATAAATAAAATCTTGAAATAAAAAAAGCAAAACATTACTGAAATCATAATCTTGGTATCTATTCATGAAAAACAGTCACATTTTTATCATGAAATTAAAATGTATTGATTCAATTCCAGAGTCTTTAAAAAAAAAAAAAAGAATATCGTCATTATAATGGGGGAGCGTGAATCTATTTCATATAAGATTCCCTGGATCACAAAAGCCTGGTCTTGAATCTTATCTCCACTGCCCTAAGACCTTGGGAATGTTACTTAACCCTCTCTAAACCTAAATCCTTTTTTACTAACTTATACTAACTTATAAAATGGAGTTAGTAACACTTGACTTACGGAGTTGTGAGGACGAGTAAACAGAAATGTAAGCTTTGCATTAACTTTACGAAAAGGGAGTCGGTAAATTACAACTATTACTGCTATTTACCTACTTCATAGCTTGGCTTAGGGAAAGAAAAAGTCCTGTAATAAATGTCCCATTATTTTTAAATAAGACGTTGATATTCTTACCCAGTTTGCAAGCTATAAAATATGACAATATGGGCTTAGTTGTAGGGCAGAACAAAACATACCCCAAATTCACCTTCTTTTCAAAAGTAGATCCAGCTTCCTGGCCAGCCCGCCCCTCCCCCCACTGACTGCACCCCCACTCCCAAGTCTTTTCACACTCTTCAGGAAAGTTAGGAAGAGCCAATTGGCGATCCTAGCCAGCCCCACTGAGTAACCAAACAAAAGAAGGCTAAAGTTCCCTGCATTATGGTTTTCTCTTTGCCACTCTCCCAGACCTTTGTAGGAGCCTCTAGACTTTCTTAGAAGCCAGAACAGAACCCACCCAAATGATGCAAAGAGGATGCTGAGGTCTGAGGTGTCTTCTCTTGCAGCTCACACCTTCTTCGAGTTCTGTTTAACGCCTTTGTGTCTCTTTCTCATCACTGAGTCAAAGCTGTTTTTTCTTCTCAATGAAGACACAGGGTGAGGAGAACAGAAACAGTCCGTGTTACTGGGTGCTCCAGGTTCCTCAGTCTACAATCTGTAGTCTCGGTTATGAAGGCCTAGAATCTGAGTTCATGTATGTAAGGCCAGAGACCGTTGTAGCTTCCTGATTCTTCCACCTGCCTTCCCTTCCAATCAGGGACAAATTCTAGAACCTTCTCTTCCAGAAAATGTGCACCAAGTTCCCTTCTGTAGACTGGAAGTGGTGCACGTGGTGTTAGGGTGGTGTGTGTGAGAAAACTAAGATCTAAACCAAGTGAAACTAAAAGATCCAGGCCCAGAGACACCTACAGATGCCCATCCAACTCTCCAGTCTCCTTTGTGAAGGAGCTTATCTTGTATATGGTGCCTTACACATGTGGGCACTTTCAGAGTTCGAAAATATCAAGGGTGCCTCTTACTAACTCACATTTTCTTTGAAGTGGTTTACCCACAGAAAGCCGGGGCTATGACATGAGAACCAAGAAGTTCTATCCCTTCTGTGAGGAGCAGCTGGAGGAGGGGGATTCCCTCAACAGCTCACATCTCCTGAGATAACCTTGGGGTTTTAGCTACATATAAGGACCACAAAGACTGTAAAGTGTTCTATCTCCCCAGTCAGATGTTTAAACAGCACTCTCTTTAAACATGCTTCCTGATTTAAAAAATGGGCACCAAAATGGCATCACACTAGGCTGCAAGTACAACCAGCACAAAAAATTTTCAATAGAGTCCCTTAACATTTATAGAGAAGCTGACCACAAGCCTAATGCTTTTATGTGTATTACATCAGAGGGTTAAAAAAAAATTAAAACAAAAAATATGTGAAAAAAGTTTTAAAGTCTATGAAAATGTAAGATACTATTTTTATACCTCAGAATATTTACCTACCTGTTGTTCCTAATTACTGTTTTTACATTCGATGGGATTCACACATAATATGGTAGGATTATGGAAGATCAATTTTGTAGAAACTGAACAGCAAGGAAGAATTTTTTTGGCAGTGACTTTTTCAGGAAATTTGCTGAGGCATATAACTCCACTGACCTACCTTCAGGAGTGCCATTCCTGGCAAAGTGGCTTCATTCCATTTAGCATTAACAATATTCCTATAAAACCACAAGAATAGGAATCCATGTCCTCACTTTACAGAGGACACAACTGAATCTCAGGATAGTCTCTGTCACTTACTCAAGGTCACACACATAGCTAGTTGAGTAGCAGAAGCAGGACTCAAACCCAAGCCCTCTGACGCCCAAGTTCATTCTCTTTCCTTCTCACTTTGTAAGACTAAGGATGGAGAATAAGTGAAATTCAGTTAAACACAGTAGAGAGAGGAAATAAAAGAAGAAGAATGTAAGAGAGACTGTCAAACTCTATGAAACTCTATGACCTCCATAGTTATCAAATATGTAGATTATTATATTATACAGAATGCGGGCATTAATCAAAGTGAGATTTAAACTAAAATGCAAAGAGTGGAGAAATCACTGAAAATTAAGGGGGTGAGGCTCATGGTGAGTGCCATCATACAAAGGGCAATGCTAAGAATTCTCTGCACATGGACAGAACAGAAGATACTTGGTTAGATGACTAGGGTTTAGTCCCAGCTCCGCCACTTATTAGCCATGTCTCTTTAAGCAAGACTCACCAGTTTTCAGTGTCTCAGTTGTTTTTATGTTATGAAGACAACAATCTATCTTCCGAGGGTATAATGGAAATTAAACAAGATAAGGTGTATGAGAAGGATTTACAACCTATAAAATACTGCAGCAATATTAAGCAGAAAAGAACTATATTCCGCGTGTGGAAGTTACAGTGTAGAGGATTTCAATCAAATCTTTTTTTTTTTTTTTTTTATTTGAGAGAGAGACAGTGAGAGAGAACATGAGCGAGGAGAAGGTCAGAGGGAGAAGCAGACTCCCCAAAGAGCTGGGAGCCCGATGCGGGACTTGATCCCGGGACTCCAGGATCATGACCTGAGCCGAAGGCAGTCGTCCAACCAACTGAGCCACCCAGGCGCCCCGGATTTCAATCAAATCTGAGAAAGAATTTTCTTAAGATGTAACACAGTGCAGGGCCGATACGGGCTTCATCGCAGTTCATTGAGCTCCTATCCAGGAAGTTTTCGGATCAAGGATGTGTTGGAAATGGAGTTCCACCTGTTGGAAATGCGGTAATGAAAACTTTTGTCTTAAAAGAGAGGTTGCTTTGTATTATTTCTAAGAGGGCTGTTCTAATGCGGGCTGCCCAAGAGAATGAAGGGACTTCCTGAAATTTTCAGGAAACCGGAGAGAAGACTTGACTTTCCGCAGAATGTGACATTGGGTTTGTGTTATTCAACTGAGAAGCAGTAGAAAAGGTGACTCCATAGAGCCAAAGGAGCTTCCAAGTGGCATAAAAGGGATATCTGCCTTGTGCTTCTCCCTGAAGATGTACAGCTCAGACTGTGGAGAAATGTCTCCCAATAAGGATGAAGGTTTGGCAATCGTGAGAAAGTCACCACTGAGGCAATGGTTTCCCCTGTTCCAGGTGAACTGTAAGGAGCAGAATATCCACTTATCTTTCTGCATTTCCAAGGCATGTTGGCTTTTCAGTGAATCCCAGAGTTTCCTGGTTACCATCTACAGTTACGATATTTCTGAGTAAGGTTTGATTCTGAGTCTGAAGACCCTAAAAAATGGGGTTCTGATTCTAATGTCCCAGGGCCACCTCATCCCACCTCTGGATGATCCACAGGACAAAAACAAACAAGAAAATACAGAAATTTTTACAGAAAGTAAAAATCTGTCTCTACTAATACCAGAACTTAAGCAGGCCCCTTTGAAAAACATAATTTAACATAGAGATGGCATGCTTTTTAGATAACGACAAGGGATTGTCTATGGCTTACCCCTAAGGAAATCCTACAGTTTGTCTCAGAGCTCTAAGTTAGGCTTCTCTCTCCAATTCCCATCTTCCAGTGATCGGTTGGTTCCAATGAGTCACACTCATAATGATGGCCCCCCGTAGAGCTCATTTCCTAGTAAGCTGTGGTAAGTCAAACCGACTTCAGAGAATACAAGGTCACCACCTTGGGGGTGCTAAAGAAAAAATGGGTTTTGTGTGTTTTTGGTTGTTTGGAAAGAAAGAAAACCTCAAACTGCTGAACCAGAAGTAATCCTCTCCCTCTTCTTCTTCTTTTTTTAAGTGTTCTACTGTGGGTTTAGCATCTCAAAAGTAACAATGGCAGACCCCATTTTTGATGAGTTCATCAAAAAAGATGGGTATTGAGGACAGCACGTGCTGTGACGAGCACTGGGTGTTACACGTAACTAGTGAATCACAGAATGGTGCATCAGGACCAATTATGTACTATACAGTGGTTATCTGAACACAATTAAAAGTTTTAATTTTTTGGCATACTTTATGTTCCTACTGAGGTAAAGAAAAATAACTCAAGGTTCCTGAAGGAACGGTCAACATCTCTTTCCTGCAGTAAGTAAGTTATGGCCCTATTTTCAAAAAATCCCAAAGGCATCCTAGTAGAGCTCAGTCTTAGAAAGATACAAATGTCAGTAATGCCTGCTAGCTGATTGCCTTATCTCGTCCCGGGAAGCCCCAATGCCATTCTTACTTTCTCTTTGCTTTGGTGTCCTTATCTTTTTTTTTTTTTTTAACATTTCTTTTAAATTTCTTTTCAGCGTTAACAGTATTCATTGTTTTTGCACCATACCCAGTGCTCTGTGCCATACGTGCCCTCCCTAAGACCCACCATCTGGTTCCCCCAACCTCCCACCCCCCGCCCCTTCAAGACCCTCAGATTGTTCTTCAGAGTCCATAGTCTCTCACAGTTCACCTCCCCCTCCAATTTCCCTCAAGTCATTATCTTGAAGGATCCATTGATTTAAAAAGACTGGACAACTTCCCGTTACCCTTAGAATGGGTAGACCTGATGGCTGGAGCCAAAAGAGGAGAAAAGGGATGAGGAGGAGTTTCATAGTGAGGGCTAGGAACGCAGAGACGCAGCCAAAAGAAGAGTGATACCTCCCTGGCTATCTTCAGGAGGTACCTGGTCAGGAAACAGATGAATCAACAGAAGAGTTTTAAGGAGAGCAGGCGACGCTCTCCAGCCGGGAACCTTGGTTTTGCTAATTAATTTATTCAACAAATATTTATTGAATATCTTCTGAGTGACATGTTCAGCTCTAGTTACCCAGTAGTTTCCCTCAACAGTATCCTGAATAACTCCTGGTAATGCCAGACACCAAATAGATTTTTCTTATTTTCCAGTACTAAGAATTAGGATGCACTGTTTTTTTTTTTTTTCATCTGTAGCCTCAAATTCCCATTAAATAATCTATTCAAAGCTAAAAAAAAAAAAAAAACACTCACATACATTCATGAGGCAACCCTACGACTAGAAGTGAATACATTCACCATTCCAAGAAACATACACACATACCCCAAACTGAGAAACGTCTGTTATATCATTAAGGTTATCCAGTAAACAGATATTTTTTGAGCTCCTAATATATGCCAGCCACTGGACTTGGTGAAGAAGATATAGTGGTAGACAAAGTAGAAAAAGTCTTGTTTTATTTTAGTTGAAAAAACAGATATTTTTAAGTGGTCAAGTAAATAATATAACCACACGCTATGCTAGTTACTAAAAAGGAACTAAAGGGAAATAAAATAATGACAAAGAGAGGAGGCTCTAAGAATGATCTGAGGTGGTGACTTCAAACTAAGTCCTGAAAGGTAAGAAGAAGCCAGCCATGTGAGGAGCCTGAAGAAGACACTTGTGGCTGAGGAAATGGAGCCCGTGTGGAAACAACCTTCTCAGATGTTCGTCTCAACCAGGAAAATGAGAAATGCAGCCATCTCTGGAGAAGAGAAAAGTTAAAGAAAGGTTTGGGACTTTTTTGGTTTGGGCTGGGTTGTCTTTTATCCAAAAAGGATATTTGAATATATGTACATGCTGGTAGAAATCATTTCATAGAGATTGTTTGAGGATCCGGAAGAGACAATTTTTTAAAAAACTTTATTTATTTATTTGACAGAGAGAGAGATCACAAGTAGGCAGAGAGGCAGGCAAAGAGAGATGAGGAAGCAGGCTTCCCGCTGAGCAGAGAGCCGGATGCAGGGCTCGATCCCAGGACCCTGAGATCATGACCTGAGCTGAAGGCAGAGGCTTTAACCCACTGAGCCACTCAGGTACCCCCGGACGAGACAATTTTAATGAGGGCACGTAGGGATTAGAAATGGATCTAATGCACAAATGAAGAGATGATCCTCCTCTTCCGCTGTAAGGACAAAAGAAAGAGATCATGCAGACGTGGGTAGATTTGTGTTTTGATAGTGTTAAGTGAGGTTCCATAGTGGGAGGAGGGGATATGGTGGGTTTGCAAGAGGAAAAGGTATGACATAACTGTCTCAAACAGTGGAAAAACCTGGTTGGCAAGGAACTGAGGAAAAAGTGGTAGGCAGTGTTTAATGCCCATTTGAGATCTGTGATCACTAATGTAAAGCAGTGTTTCTCAAATAGGGCAGATTTTTGTCTCCCCAACCCCAGCCTGGGCACATCTGCCAATGCCTAGAGATATTCTTGGTTATCACACACGGAGGAGGGGACAGTGCTGCTAGCATCAGGGGATAGAAGGCAGAGATACTGCTAAGCATACAACAGTGCACGGGACAGACCCCACAACAAAGAATTATCCAGCTCAGAATGTCAGGAACCAAGGTTGGGAAACCCAGATGTAAACTGATGTCATACACACAGACCATCTCTGGAAAGCTACATCAGGAGACCGTGATAGTTTCTGTGGACAGGAATAGGGTCATGGGACAGATTGAAAACAGGACTTACTGTCATCCTATGTCTTTTTAGGCCTTTTAAAATTTGGACTATGTACAGGTATTACTTACTCAAATCAATCAAAAGGTAGAAATAAATCAGGGATTAAGAGTAATTGATTTAAGTAGATGACAGCTAAAAGTAAACAGAAACCAGCCTGTCTGTCTGGATAATTTTTTTCTAGCAACATCCAGCTTGTAGGATGCCAGCTCAAAGGAAATGGGATTTTTGCAAGGGGAATACAGGGAAGGATGCAGAATATTCTGGAATTGAGAAATTTTCCAAGATACTGATTGTAAGGACAGAGGGTAGACGCAAAACTCGTCAGAGAGAGGAATGAAGATAAAGAAGACGCTGATGGATATGTAAGGAAGTGATCAAGTTTATCAGAGGTCTCGTGTGGTAAAAACAGACACATTTTTGGAGACAAAATGTTGGAGCAATTAAGCTGGAATAATAGGAGATGATAGGAAAGTAAGATGTCTGAAATCAAATTGTAAAGGAAATACCATAGTTTTTAACAAAGACAAAGTCTGCGGGGAGGGGGTGTTAGAGAGTGGTTGAAAAAATTAGGAAAAGGTCATTGTGATGGAAGAACGGGAGAACCTGAGAAACCGGGTGCTTGGATGGAGGCCTCCGGTCAGTGGCTTTTTCTGGAGCTAGAAGTACCTCTCACCGAGTGACTGACTGAACTGACAGATGCCATGACCAGATACTTAATATACGTATCGGTCATTTTTGTCCAAGAGAAGTCAAGGGACTCACCCCATGATTGCATTTAGAAAGCAGATGAACAAAGATTCAAGTTCATGTTTTTCAGCCCAAAGTCTGTGCCCTTTCCACAATGCTATGGCTCTGCTCCCAGGGAAGCCTGGGGGAAGTTGTCATCAAATCTGTTGAAAGTTGGGTGAGCTTAACATTGGCAATAATATAGACAATAAAAACTCTGGATAATGGAAACAGACTGGGGAGAGGGGTGTCTGGCAATGATGGATTTGCTTCATTCCAGTGAGTCCTTCTTAACGCAGCCTTAAGGCAAAAGGAGTGAAGAAGCCATGGAGGAAAGAAATTATAAGGGGGGAAAAAACAAATTTTAGTCATTTCCAACAAGTACATTCAATGTAATGTTGGCCTGTATTCTAAAATATAATGTTTATTACATTTCCTCTTTTTATTAAAATACACAAAACATATAAATACTGGTTATATTATAGGAGAACAGCATGAACAGGTGACAATCAAAGAGTCTTGAGGACTATTTTAAGGACAACTGAGTTGGTTGCCAAGAGGTATTCAAAATCTACCATTAAATGCAACCCATGTTTTCCTAACATAGCCTTCACAAGTTCCACATTGTCTCTTCTTATGTAACTCTTCTAGTCACATACATGTGAGTACACACACACACACACACACACACACACACACCACCCCTAAAAATTGCACTGGAAATATACATGCTGTGTGAGGAATGGAGCAACTTCCCCAAAGATCCCCTTGCTTCTCTGTTAGCGTCACCTGGTGGCTCCAGCTCTGCCTTCAGAAGTTAACATGCTTCCAATGGGACACTGGCCTTTCGGTCTCTTTAGCTTATGATACAAGCCTAGTCCTCTTTTTCTGTCCCTTGTACACTCATGTCACATCCATATCTGAAAGACAGCCACCCCGAGGTAGACAGTAGACCCACTCCAAGAGGTGAGTTAACAGGTGTCCTTTTCAATGTGCTAAAATGCTTGTGGACACTTTTAAGTGTGTAGAACACCCTGGTAGCTGCTTCTTCCTGCCTCTGCATTTCACACGGCAGCCCCAAATCTCGTGTTCTTCAGTCGTATTCCCCCTCCCGTCTGGCTCATGAGATGAGGAACGGTAGATCTGCTGGACCCTGTGGTCTCTAGACACTCTTGGCTCATGTCTTCTCACTTGATCTCAAGTGGGCTTGAGAAGACTCTCATTCAAGACCATATTTTCAGGGCCTGTAATAAGGAACCATGTGGAGAGAATCCCAAAGTGCTTTTCTTAGAGCTTATATAAGCCAAAAAAGGTCTTAGATTCCTCAAAACTGACCACAGACAGTTCGGACACATTAACATATAAATGGTCAGTACTGGTGAGATTGAATACTGCCCCCAGGTAGCTGCTGCGGGCCCACATCTGGCCAGTAGTGCAGTAGTTCATTAACTTCCCCTCCATCAGCACTAGATCCTGGGAATACTTAGAGTTCCTCAAATAGACCTTGTGATTCAGGGGCCGGTTGTTGCAGGACTGACCCCTGAAGTACACTTTAGAATACACAAAGTAGAGCCCAGTGTCATTGATCACAAGGCTGCCCTTCTTATACTTCACCCCAGAGACAAGGGCAATCCCGTATGTGTCTTCCCATTCCAGAGGGATGGATCTTGAGTTGGGCTTGCCTGAAATCAAATCAGAGAGGAGCTTTCAGCCAGGACTGCTCATGCACCCAACAAACGAAGCTTCCAAAGTGAAACTGTGGGCCGTTCCTTGAGCAAAGGGCCAAAATGGCACTGCCCATATGGAACTGGCTAATGGGTCAGACTCGATCCATCACTGAATTCCTGCGACACCGCTATCGAATTGCTTGCCCTAATTTAGTCATCTACACAACTGGGACAATAATATATATCCTAATCAATTATAAGGAGACATTAATGAAATTAGTTTAGTTCTTTGGAACACAGACTGTATGATCTTCAGAACTAACACCGAAATTTCTAGGTTTTGAGGTCTCTCTAGGTGGAAAAAAGCCAAACACAAGGAAATTCTAAAGTTGGGAAGAACCCTTAGGGATCATCTGGTTCAACTCCTCACCTATACTAAGAAGTCTTCAGTACCTCCACTTTGGGCTAAAATTCCCTTTCTTTTATGTCTCCACAGCAGTATAATCATACCTTAAGCAAAGAACACTCTGTAGTACCAAAATGACCACTTATGTACCTGTATTTCCCTATTAGATTTTAAGTTCCTTGAAGGCAGGAATCACATTAATAATCTACTACATGTCTCCAGAGCTCGGCACACGTGTTCAATAAATATCTGGTGATCCAGAAAGGATTATTCTACAGCTTCTGCCTAAATAATTCCAGGGCAGTGGCATATCCTTTCTATGATACTTGTCCGCTTCTCAGATATTCATGGACTGTGCCCTGGGAATGCCCACACCACATTGTTCTCAAATGACTTTACTTCACTACCTGGCCACATGCAGGAAGTCCACCAGGGCCAGGACTGGGCCCTTCCTCTTACTCCTACTTCTACTCTTGCACAAAGCACAGTGAAGCTCTTCCAGAAAACCAGAAAAGCACTGACTACAATAATTGATCACTCCCCACCTCCCCAGATCTCACCTCTTGAACCCATGCCCCAAATCCCCTAGGGGTCTTTGGAATGACTTAAAAGAGTGAGCTCCTCCTGGGCAGGGTCCTCTCATAATCAGCTCCATTTTGCCAGTTCAGAACATGGCCTAGATTAGAGTAGGGGTGCAGTTTGCGTGTGACTTGACTATTAAGATAGGACTATTCTTGGGTGTCAAATACTATCACCAGAAAGCAGCAACACCCTCCGAGCACAGTACCCAACCTGTCAAAGGCTTTCCCAAGACCCATGTACCTCCCAGATACAGACCTGTTAGATGGGCCACTTTTCTCAGCTCCCTGTTTTCAGAGGGCAGATTGGGTTGACCTGCATCATGGAGAGATGAAAGATATATATAAAATGAGATACCAGTTTCTTTTGTTGGGACTCCAAACTGGTCATTTAAATAAAAACAATTTTTTAAAAACATAAATGGCAACAGTCTAACATACATTAGTCATCCAAGTGCAAAGCTAGAACTTGCAGCCATCGGTACTTCAGAAACAGAGGTAAAAGGTAAACCAAACTGAGATAGACCTATGCACAGATGATGTCATGAAAAGACAATAAAAAGGTTGATTGAAAAAGAGCTATCCTACCAGTTACTGCATTTGACCTTGCCACAATCCTCTGAGGTAGGGATTATTGTCTGATGGCTAAATGAGCTCAGCTGGATGATCTGTCCAAGAAGACCCAGCTATACAAGGTCAGAATAGGATGGACGCTCAAGTCTCCTGGCTCCAGATTGGGTTTTTTTCCAGTTCTGCTGCCTCTAGGACTCGGCAGGACAGAGGCCAAAGACTATGATTTTACCACCTGGCCACTAGGTCTTCCCCTCAGTGGCATTCAACCATCTGCCCATATTAATCACCCTCAGATCTCAGGTGCCTTGACTAACTCTCCACTACACATATAACATATCCCCAGCCACATGATCTCCGCCTGTCTGTCCAGCCTCCCCTCCTCTGCTTGCTCAGATTGGCCAAGGGGGCACAACACAGGGGCTGATGTGATCTGAACCCACCCAGCTTCCAGCCTCGTGCCTTTGCTCATGCTGTTCATCCGCTCAGAACGCCCTCCAGAGAGATCTTTGTGGCAAATTCCTATCACCCCATAAGTACCGCCTGCAATACCTATTTCTTGGGGAAAACCCTCCCAGGCCATTTTAATTCGAATATGGTCCTTCCTTCCTTTGAAGCCTAGAGTGACTTTGTCTTTACCTCTTTTGTCAGTTCTGACTCTCCATTTCTGTGATAACTGCATGACTTGTCTTACTCCCACCCAATAAATGGCAAACTTCCTACTGTGTGTTTAATCCACCAGAGTGGGCATGTGAACAGCAAATATTTGCTGAATTAAATTGGAGGAAGTAGAATAGACAATAGCTCCCAAAGTAGTCATTATTTTTCTGACTTCAAATATTTTAACCAATGAGAGCCACCACTTAGCTAATGGATTCAGCTAACACATTTAAGAAAGATTCACAGAAGGGCCCTCATCCACATCAGGTTCATTACAATTCGCCTGTAAAACTCACCTGTGGCGTGAGATTGCCACTATGAGCTGAGAACATGACCTGAGTAATCACGTCCTCTCTAGCCACTCAAGACCACCCACCACGAAGGAGGTGTTAGCGAACAGGAAAGGCAAAACTGAGTCTCGTCTACATTCCTATACCACAAACCATCCGTGCAACTGGTCTGGCATTCAGCCACGTACTGACAGGAAATGGAACAGAGAACCACAGGCTGCATATCTTTCTATCCCTCGCAGAGCGTTGCACAGTGTGATTTTCAGAGGGTCCTTAGTAAGAATACCTGCTGGAGAAATGCTGAAATAAACTGGAAATAGATCCTACACATAGGTGATGAATGTTTCCTACCCCTGGGGCCTTTGCACATGCCATACTCACTGCTGGAATGTTCTCCACTATCTTCCCACACCACCCCACACACATGCACGCGCACACAACACCTCCTTAGAGGGGACTTTCCAGACCACTCTATGTTACATCGCACTTAGTACAGTTTGAAATTATAGTCTGCTTGCTTACTTTTATTTACCCTTTACTGAGCTCTGAAAGCTCCCTCGGGGTAGGACCCTTGTCTCTCTTGTTCTTAGTCATCACCTACACCCAGCACCCGCCTGGGACATAAGAAGCTCTCCAAGAACATTTGTGAATGAATAAAAGACTTAAATGAGTGAACTGTGGAAAAATGGAAAATGAGAAAGAAGCAAATAAGTATGTTTAAATAATCTTGGATAGTACATCCCAGAGAAAATCACTGTTAATTTGTTGAAGTACAAGTACTTCTAATTCTTTACTAAGAATATAAAAATATACACATGCACTTATATAGTTGATTTAAACCAAGCATAGTTTTATAACTTGTATTTTTTATTTAACAATATAGAGTGCACACTCTTCACGGCCTTAAATGTAATTATATGGATTTCAGTAGCTGCATAGGAGGCCCTCTGAATATACCACGATGTATTTAATTTCCTATTAAGAGGCATTTAGTTTCTTCTGACTTATTTATTACAAATAGGCTTATAAGGTAATGATGAACATAATTATCTATGAGTTTTTGGGTATATCTTTGATTATCTTATTAAGATAAATTCTTAGTGATGAGATTACATGGTAAATTAACACTTTTTTAAAAAGAAGATTTTGTTTATTTATTTGACACAGAGAGAGAGAGAGAGAGAGAGCATGTGAGCACAAGCAGGGGGAGCGGCAGGCAGAGGGAGAAGGAGAACCAGGCTCTTGGCTGATCGGGGAGCCTGATGCAGGGCTCCATCCCAGAACCCTGGGATCATGACCTAAGCAGAAGGCAGAAGCTTAGCTGACTGAGCCACTCAGGTGTCTGCTAAATTAACATTTTTAATCCTTTGTACATTTTTCCAACTGGTCTTCAGAACGAATATAGCAATTTACATGTTCCCTGGCTGTCAACTAATGCTTAAGCAAAATTTTTTCTTGCATTTTTGCCATTCTGGTTTTTTTTAATCTTCACTAATGGGATGAATGAAAATGGATATACCCTTGTTTGATTGGCATCTGTTTTCCTATTAATGAAGTGGCTACTTTGTTCTCCGTGGGGAAATTCACCAACCTCCGGTCCATCTGCGTGGATGACAAGATGCTTTTTACTGGAAGAGACAGACCTTTTTAATCACTAAAATGATCCCAGAGAGTGGCGGAGAGATGAGTAATTAGGTACCAGTCTCACCAGCCACATTCCACTGATTTTCAAAGCTGTTTTATTTTGGAAATCCTCCAAAGGTTTTATTTTTCTAACAAATATTTCCACTCTGCTTGAATACATCAGGACTTTCTAACACTTAGGGACTTGGGCCTAGAACCAGAGACCAGAGCGTCCACAGGATGGGTCCTCCAGAGCCCACATTCTGGAGCAGTAGGGTGACTTGGGTGACCTACAATAGGCACATAAGAGAAAGTGGAATGGGCTCCCCTCCTTGGATGGCCAGTGCTGCCTTCCATTTTCTTCCCAAGATTTACCTATTGTCTTTGCAGAGGCATCTTGCTTCTCATCTTTATTTCTCCTTCAGTGGCCATCAAAGACAGAAGTTTCCCTATTTCACAGAGCACCAGTCTACGTGCTGGAAAGCCCTGCTGGTGACAAAGCACCAGGAGCCCGTGTTCCTCCTAACCCCAGTTCCACACCAGCGATTTGGGGCATATCCCCTAATTCTCTTCCGAAATGTGAGATGGCTATCCCAGATTTGCTCCAAGCTCCCATCCAACTCTTACCGAATCCAAAGTTTGGTCGATCTCAGTTGAATAAACCAGAGCATGCTAAACCTACCTGCACATGTTTCCAGACGATGTCCTGAAACTTCACACAAGGTCAGTGTTCAAAATTTTCATCTTTTCCCTTGTCCTGAATCTCAACAGAGGCCTTTCTTTTATTGAAGGTACCTCATGATTGCCTTTGTGGGGAAAGCTGGACTAGCCCTTGAAAAATGGCTAAGGTTTCCCCCTCAAGACTTCCAGTGAATGCAAAAGAACAACTTTAATGTGGATGATTAATTGCATACTTTTTAAAAGCTTAAGGGGTGCCTGGGTGGCTCAGTCAGTTAAGCATCCGGTTCTTGATTTCGGCTCCAGTCATGATCTCACTCAGGGTCGTGAGATGGAGCCCTGTGTCGGGGCTCTGAAGTCTCTCTCTCCTTCTCCCTCTGCCCCTCCCCCCTAAATAAATAAATAAATAAATAAAAGCTTAAACACATCCTAGAATTTTTTTCTTTAAATAAAGCTTGATTCTTGAGTTATCTCTTAGAGAGTTTGAAGAGGAGACAACTTTTCCCAGAAACATCTGTCTCTGCCTGCTCCTCTCTACATCTCGCTGGGAGCTACAGCCACTGCCCTGTTCATGGAAACCAGGAGGCCTGTGAAGGCGACAGCAATGGAACCAGCTGTGTTGGTTCTTTCCATCTGTGTTGTCTCTTTCCAAAGCCGAATGGAAATTACTTGAATTGTGCGCAGTACTCAGTTATACTGATTTTGAATGATTACATGTACTTCATATGTTAGGGCAGCTCAAGGAACCAAAATGAGCAACGATTCTGAATTAGCCAGGATTCCTTTTGTAGTATAATGTGTCCAAGAGTGGGATGGAATTCAAGGCATCTGCCCCACGTGGTTCAGCAGTGAGGACCGTCTTTAGAGACTCAGTACACATCCGTAAAATGACTCACCTGTTTGCTTCTCCAAAGACGATGCTGTATGACTTTTGCTGGTGGACTGGCAACAAAGAGGGAAAAGACGCACTGTAAGCATGAAGTTCTTTGAGCTAGTGGAGGCACAGCCGTCAAGTAGACAGAATAAACCTGAGGGCATCTTCATACCTCAGAGCCTCTCCTAACTCGGACTCTGGCCATGCCATCCTGTCTCACCATGCCTGGGTTTTGCAATTTGGAATAGTTCTAACATTTTTAAGTATTTCCAAGGAAATTTAGTTGGGTCATTTAAACAAATTCACTTCCAAGCAAGACTCCAAATTCTTTTTCTTTCCTGAATCACGAACCTCTAGGTAGAGGTTCAGCCAGCGGCCCTGCCAGCTGTGAAAGGAGGGACAGTCCCCTGATCCTTTCCAAGAGGGCAAATATCCCTTTCACTCACTTGAGCCTCCGCCTCTGAGATAGAACGACTAGAATGACCCACTTCGAAGACAGGAAGAGAAAGGACTAGAAACCACTTTGCAAGCAAGGCCACGGTCCCTCTGGGCCTCGGTGCCCCCCTCCCCCACTACTTCCCCCCCACCCGTCCGCTGCAGCAGAGCCGTCTACACCCGCATCTCCAGCACACAGCAATCCCCACACGGGCTTACCTCTCTGAGCTCCGCCAGCTCCTTCTGCAGGTGGAAGAGCTGGAACAGCCCCAGCCCCAGGCCGACCAGGGCCACCAGCACCATGAAAAACACCACAAGGAGACACAGGCCTGTGTTGTGGTCCCTCGGAGTCTTCAGAGGCGGCAGGGGCACCGGAGGCAGGGGCGGCGGTGGCGGCGGCGGCGGCGGAGGCGGAGGCGGCCTCCTCGGCCTCCCGGGCACAGAGGACGGACACGGGAGGACGGAGCCCGGAGGCGCCCAGGGGGAGCTGGCGCTGCCGTCCACCCAGTAGACGTGGGGGTACGGGGGGTAATTCAGGGGCTGCTGCATGGCGGGGGGTCGGGCTGGCCCCCAGCGCAGGTGTGCCGGCCGGGCGCGCGGCTGGCTGTCTGTCTGTCTGTCTGTCTGCTGGAGCAGGAGAGCCGGCTCGCTCTTTATAGCTTGCAGAGCCCCGGGGAACACCTCTCTGTCGCCCGCTCTCTCCTCTGTCTTGCTCAGAGACACCCACTGACTTTGCATCTGAAGCTGAGAAGCCTCAACCAGAGGCAGAGCAAACCCGGGAAGTTTCCGCCCACAGTTCTCTGGTGAGGCCCGCAGGGCCCCACGCAGGGTCCCCGCCGCCCGCCACTGCAGAGCCGGTCCTCCGCGGGCCCCGCGAGGGAGGCGGCACGGCGCGGGCCTGTGCGCTCTGTCCACCTGCCAGGGGCCGGCGGGGGGTCCAGGCCCAGGGGCCGAGACTGGGCGCGGAAGGCCGCGGAGACCTGCCCACAGCTTACATCCCGCCCAGGGCACCCACCCCTTGCTGCCAACCTTTCCCACCCCTCAGTCCTCTTCGCCCGACTCGGCAGAGCGCTAGAACGTGTGCGGGAAACTCTGCCCCACCCCTCTGGGGACTGGATCACAGGCTGCAAACCAGTGGCTGAAACGCCTTGTGAACCCATAGACCTCACTGTGATTTTTCTCTTCACTGTGGTCCCCTTTTAAAATTGGGATAGTCTGCACTAAAACATATATATATATATATATATATATATATATATATATATATATATATATTTTTTTTTTTTTTTAGTATGTTTTGAAGCATTAGCATACTGGACACCCCAGGAGTCAGCCGAACCCAGTCCCCCAGGCTGCCCCAGGTCTCCCGCCCGCCGCCCACGCTCCCGGTGCATCACTGGCCCCCAGGACCCCTGGCCGGGCAACGGCCATCAGTCCCCGCAGGCGGCCTCCGTTTGCAGCCTGTGATACCGTTGTCATGGGTAATACATGATGCCCAAATTTGAATTTCACATAAAGAAATGTGAATCCTTTTTAGGATAGAAAATAATAATAAATCGTTTTTAGGATAAGTATATCCTAAACATTATATGGGATACACTAAGAAGTTATTTATAATTTTTCCGATGTTCACATTTAACTGATTGTCCTATTTGTCTTTTTTTTTTTAAAGATTTTATTTATTTATTTGAGAGAGAGACAGGGAGAGAGAGCACGAGTGAGGAGAAGGGCAGAGAGAGAAGCAGACTCCCCGTGGAGCTGGGAGCCCGATGCGAGACTCGATCTCGGGACTCCAGGATGATGACCTGAGCTGAAGGCAGTCGTCCAACCAACTGAGCCACCCAGGCATCCCCCTATTTGTCTTTTACTAAAGATGGGAACCCTATCTGGACGGCCCTCACCCTTCTCTCTGGCTTTGAGTACTACTTATGTGCCCATGACTCCCAGATGCTTGGCTGCAGTCCTAAACACGCTCCCAAACAAACCCCCAACTGCTCATAAAACCCGCTTTTCCATTTCACTGGAGAACTCCCCTGTTCGGATCTCATTAGCCTTTCCATCATGCTGGGGCATTTCTGCACCTACCATTCTGGCTCTCCATCCCCGCCACGGCCAACACCAGATTTAGTTCCCTGCCACACTCTTCCCACCTACCCCCTCCCATACTACCTGCTTCACTGGACGTCAGTCTTTCTGGGGACAACTTCAATCTTCTGTCTTTCTTTCCCGCAACATCTGAACCCAAGCCGATGGATTTTCCCCAAGTCTGTTTCTCACATCAGCACCCTCTCACCATTTCTAGTTTTCCTGTTATTGTCTTAGGTCAGACGTCAACTAGCTGTCACCTGCTGTGTTCAGTGACACCCCAACTGCCCCCCCCACCAGCCTTCCCGACACAAACCATCCCGCAGAATGACGCAAGAACCACGCCGATAAACACACACTCAGAGATCTCACCTTCTCGCCTAACACCTTGTGCTGGAAGGTTTGAAACCAAATTCCCTAGAGGGACACACGGGGCTCCTTCCCGTTAGAGTCCAAGAGCCGGCACTGCCTCCTCCCCAGACGCCTCTGCCCACATCCCACTCTGTGCTCGGGAGACAGCGTGACAGTTGGGAGCAGAACAACTGCACGAGCATCTCACTCTCTTTTCGAGGTGGGCAGAGCTAATGTGCTTTTGAAGTCACACATGGGTTTACTCATAGTTGTGAAAAATGGCAAGTTTCAAGTCCAGAAGTAATCATCATAATGTATAAGTTAAGAATTCTACCATACAGACAACCAAAAAAAAAAAGGACCAAAACCAAAAAAAACCTTGAAAGTACCCTCAGAGAACTCTGACAAAAATTGTATAGAATCATCTTTTTTTTTTAAAAGAGATTTTATTTATTTGACAGAGAAAGATCACAAATAGGCAGAGAGGCAGAGAGAGAGAGAGGAGGAAGCAGGCTTCTCGCTGAGCAGAGCCCGATGTGGGGGTCGATCCCAGGACCCTGAGATCATAACCTGAGCCGAAGGCAGAGGCTTAACCCACTAAGCCACCCAGGTGCCCCTAGAGTCATCTTTTTTATACTAGAAAAATTTTACTGCTAGTGGCAGATTCAGATGAGTGAAAAAACACACCACATCGGGGATGGGTGGAGAGAGTGTGTTGCACGATGCTTAGGGGTTTGCGGCTCTGGGGGTAAACTGCCCGGGGCAGATCCCAGTTCTTCCCCTTAACGAGCTGTGTGAGCTGGACAGGCCACTGCCCCTCGTCGGAGCCACAGTCTTCTCATCTATAAAAATGGGCCCGATCAGAACAGAATGGATTCCACAGGCACTGTGAGCACTGGTCAAAGCACCTGATACACTTCAAATAGGGCTTAGAATCAAAGTAAGCTCTCAGCAAACGCTGCCCTCACTGTTGCAGTAAGTGTAGCAAATCTCCCCGCATGCAAACCATCCGTAGACGTGACGTGTCGGCCTTCCACGGAGGGTAAATCAAGGTGGAGAGGGGAGGTAGGTGGCAGGCAACAGGACAAGGGAATGCCCAACGACTAGGAACTCAGAGGTTTCACCGGTGGGCTGAGGGAGCCATCTGTTTCAGGCTGAGATCCTCCCCGCTTTTCTCTCTCAAGCTCTCACAGAAGCTTTGAGCATTCTTCAGTAAGAATGATGTCATACTTTCATATCTCCCCCTTCCCTGTTTCTTGATATAATCCCATAGGAGGAATCAGAATCATAAATATCTCCCCAAACCCATCCAGTGTCCTCAGATTCTGGGGAGACTCTGAACAGAAAGAGAGACAGAGAGCAGTCTTTAAACAGCGATAATTCCTCTTCGATAATGTCACCGAATGTCATATGTTGGCTAAGTCATGGAGAAATAAACACCGTAAGAGACAATAACAGGGGGTGCCTGGGTGGCTCAGTGGGTTAAGCTGCTGCCTTCACCTCAGGTCATAATCTCAGGGTCCTGGGATCGAGCCCCGCATCGGGCTCTCTGCTCAGCGGGGGGCCTGCTTCTCTCTCTCTCTCTGCCTGCCTCTCTGTCTACCGTGATCTCTCTGTCAAATAAATAAATAAAATCTTGGGGCGCCTGGGTGGCTCAGTGGGTTAAGCCGCTGCCTTCGGCTCAGGTCATGATCTCAGAGTCCTGGGATCGAGTCCCGCATCGGGCTCTCTGCTCAGCAGGGAGCCTGCTTCCCTCTCTCTCTCTCTGCCAGCCTCTCTACCTACCTGTGATCTCTCTCTGTCAAATAAAATAAAATAAAATAAATCTTTAAAAAAAATAAATAAATAAATAAATAAATAAAATCTTAAAAAAAAGAGAGAGAGAGAGACAATAACAGGGACTTGTCACAGTTTGGGGTATTACCAGAACCTTGTTCATCAGCAGGAATAACCTTTTCCAGTAAGACCTTAGCTCTGTGATGGCCGGGGGTGAGGAAACCCATGTAAGGGCCACCTGCCCGGCTCAGTCATTAGAGCGTGCAACTCTTGGTCTCGGGGTCATGAGTTTGAGCCCCACGTTGTGTGTAGAGATTACTACAAATAAATAAACCTTAAAAAATCTGCTGAATAAATAAATAAAAGGGCCAGCAGGCTGGTAGCTCCCACGTGTAGAAAACTCCAAATGAGGAATGTCTCTTTCTCACCTCATCCCTCTACTTGTGCCGGCGGCATCTCTGATTCCTGGACCAGCGTTCCTTGAGGATGGATGGGGAGAATGATTCAGAACTGGTGATTTCTTTCAGATAAGGGGTGGGATTGCCGGTCCTGAGATTTAATGGGATGTGAGTGAGGCTTAGGAGCAAATTTAAGTGCAGGACCAAATCAGAGAACACTCCCTGTACAAGCTGTTAGAATTTTTTTAGGTATCTGGCCTCATTAGATGAAATTCAAATTATCTTTAATGCGGGTCGCTCTGTCACTATAATTCCCTTCAGAAACTGTTAGGTCCTTTAGTAAAAGAATTCCGGTGATCTTTCCCCATCTTAGCACGTTAGCCACATGGAGGTTAAAAGAACAGAAGAAGCAGGAGAAGGGGCTCTTCTTTCTTTCCATCCCTCCCGTGTTTTAGCACGGGAGCGGCCTCAGTGGACCGTGGCCCGGAGCACTAGACATGACTCAGGAGCCCCCCAGAGTAGCACCTGAGGGCGCCAGACCACCTAACTCTTCCCTGGGGACCGGGAAGAGGATTAAAAAGGCAGGGATGATGCTGAGTATTAAGAAATCACATGTGGCACAGCAGGTCTATCTCGTTCACTACCACTGGGTGAAAACTCAACAAACCCATGTTGGCTGAAATGCCAAACACAGAAGAGTCTGAGGTCAGAAACAGGGCCCTGGTGGGAATGAAGGTCCCTCTGCAACCTCACTCATGGAGCTGAGCGGCCACCATGGGACGACCCTGCAGGTGCTGACCGAGGAGGTGCAGCAGGACAGCGCCCTCCCCGCCTTTCTCTGAGCCCAGCCCTGGCGCTCCTTCAGTCACCACGGAGCCGTGTCCAGGCCATTGAGAGTAATATCTGAAATCTTTGGTGTGACCTCCAAAGCCCTCATTATCTGGGCTCTTCCTTACTCGGCAACTCTCTGCTCTTCCTCTCGTGCCATGCTGCCGTCACACGGGCCTTTCCACTCACCAAATGTGGCAAGTTCTCGCCCACCTCAGGGCCTTTGCGTGAGATGCTGCCATTGGCCGGAATGTTCTTTGCCCCACTTTGCCCCAGCCCTACCTTTGAGTGGCCAGCTCCCAGAATCCTTCAGTTCTAAACCAAACATCACTTCCTCGAAGAGGTATTCACAGGGCACTCCATCTAAATGAGATCATCCCAGTTACTATTCTGTGTTTTGTTTTTTCCTTTTGTGGTTCTTATCACATTTTCAAAAACAGATATGGACCGATACAGATAGATACAGAATTATGTCTGTCTTCTGCACTCTCTCATGCACACAGCCTAGCACGGTGCCTGACAATAAATCCTGAAACGATTCTTTTTTTTTTTTTTTTAAGATTTTATTTATTCATTTGAGAGAAGAGACAGTGAGAGAGAGAGCATGAGTGAGGAAAAGGTCAGAGGAAGAAGCAGACTCTCCATGGAGCTGGGAGCCTGATGCGGGACTCGATCCCGGGACTCCGGGATCATGACCTGAGCTGAAGGCAGTCATCCAACCCACTGAGCCACCCGGGCGTCCCCCTGAAACGATTCTTACCAGACTCCCCGTACGGTAGTTTTATAGCACCCTCAAGTCACAACTCTATCATTTTCTCGGTTTCTCCTCAGATTTTAGCTCTTAAACCCTCAGACAAGTCAGAAGACATTTGGGAGGAATGGCACAGGCTCACACCCAAAGGCGTCCGCCCCATTAATAATCCAGTAGGTGCCAGGCGGTCTCTCCTGCCTCCAGATGACCTCCTTGCCACCCAAAGCACATCCCAAGGGGCCAGGGAGAGACTGTCCCCCCCACTCAAAAGCTTTGGTACCAGTCCTGTGCAGTCACTGTTTCTCTCAAGAGGCTTATCGACTTTTCTTGGAGTTAGAACCCTGGTGGCTGGCCCTGACATGATAAAGTTAGGTGGCGGCTCAGCAGAATGAGCATTTTTTTATTTGATTATTTTTTAAGTGGCTCCACGGCCAGTGTGGAGCCCAGCGTGGGGCTTGAACTCACAACCCTGAGATCAAGGCCAGAGCCAGTATCAAGAGCTGGATGCTTACCCGACCGAGCCACCCAGGCGCCCCCACATTTTGATGTTTTTATTGAAGCACAGCTGACACCCAGGGTTGCCTCGGTCCCAGGGGTGCCATAGAGTGATTTCACCTCTCCGCGTCGTGGTGCGCTCACCACAAGTGTAGCCGCCGTCTGTCACCACAAACACCATCATAATACCCTTGATGATGCTTCCTGGGCTGCTGACCTTTCATTCCCGTGACCTCTTCATTCCCTAACTGGAAGCCTGTGCTTCCCACTTCCCTTCATCTACTGTGCCCGCCACCCATCCCCTCTCCTCTGGGACCAGCACTGGTGGGGTCCCTGTATTTAAGGGCTTTTTCCTGCTCTTTGTTTTGTATTTTAAATTTCCCATGAAAGGGAAATCATATAGCATTTGCTTTTCTCTGTCTATTTTACTTTACTTAGGATCACATCCCCTAGGTTCATCCATGTTTTAAATGGCAAGATCTCATCCTTTTCATGCCTGAGTAATATTCCATTATACATGTATGTGTCTATGTATGTATGTACACATGTATACACACACAGGGGTGCATATATCTTTTCAAATTAGTGTGTGGTGTTTTTTTGGGGGGGGGGGTAAATACCCAGTTGTGGAATTACTGGATCCTATGGTATTTCTATTTTTAATTTTTTGAGGGATGTCCAGGACTGTTTTCCACAGTGGCTGCACCAGTTTGCATCACCAACAACAGTGCACGAGGGTTCCTTTTTCTCTGTACCCTCAGCATCACTGGTTACTTATTGTCTTTTTGAGTCTAGCCGTTCGGACGTGTGAGGAGATCTCCCACTGTGGCTCGGATTTGCATTTCCCTGATGACTCGTGATACTGAAACCTTTTCATCTGACTGTTGGCCATCTGTAGGTCTTTGGAAAGTGTCTATTCAGGTCCTCTGCCCATTTTTAATTGGGTTATTTATTTTCCAGTGTCACAGTTAGGTATCTGATATCTTGAATGTACTTTTGTGTATGGCATGAGAGAGTGGTGGACCGGTTTCATTCTTTCGCATGTAGCTGTCCAGTTTTCCCACTTATGGAAGAGACTGTCTTTTCCCTACTTATATTCTCACCTCCTTTGTTGGAGATTGACTGTACAAGTATGAGTTTATTTCTGGACTCCTTGTTCTGTTTTATTGATCTATGTGTCTATTTTTGTGCTAGTACCATGGCGTTTTGATTACTACAGCTTTGTAGCATAAGCAGATTGGTCATTTTTTTCTCTGAGCCCTAATATGCGAGCATAATAATACATTAGATTCACTGCAAAGAGTGCTGAGGTCATACATTTGTTACTAAATTGTATGAACGTCTTCTGGATTTCTGCCTGTTAAAGAAATAGCTGACTGTGAATTCCAAATCTAGAATGGTTCCTGCTATTAGAGACACCATAAATACCTATCGATGAGATGAACATAAGTGAGGCAGCTAACACTCAAGTAGGTAAAACGACTCGCCCAGGGTCACAAAGTCTGTTGGTGTTTGAGCCAAAATTCTAACCCAAAAAGGGTACGATGTGAAAATGATTAGGAAACAAGAGTGCTTCAGACTACCCCGAGAGCAGCACCCGTAAACAGCATCTTTTAAGAGTGGAAACACCTGAGTCTTGTGGGCTCTTTTATGAGCCCCTTATTGAAGTCTGAAATGTTTCATCGCAAAAACACATGTCATGGTGGGTTTGTGGGAAAATCAGAAGCACCAAAGTGACTCAAATGTCAAAGTCGTTGTTTTTGTCACCCACTGTTTCCTTTGAGCGTCTAGCAGATGTGTGAGGGCTGAGGATCTGGATGCCTCGAGAGCCTTCCATCCTCGGGGTCTCACGAGAATCACCTTTTGGGTGGATAGCCTCTGAGTCTGGGATATGGTTTTCTGTCACAGCTGTGGGACAACAGGAAAAGGACAGCCTTAGCCCCGTGAGTGAAGAGTCCTGAGTTCTGTACCCGTTTGTCAGTCTACAGAGGAGTTTCTCACCTCTGAGGCTTGTTTGCAAACCAGCTGCAATATTGTCGTACCAACCCCAAACCTTCCGGGCTCCTGAACCTCATCACTAGAAGAATCTGGAGATCATCCTGCCATGCCCCTGGTTTCACAGACGTGGACCTGAGCCCCAGACAGCTGAGAAGATTCTCCCGAGGCCACAGCCAGAGTGTTGAAGAGTTAGGAGGAAGACCTGTCTGGTCTCCCAGTGCTTTCATAAACCTCTGGACAGGAAAACACGTCACTTATTTCTGTCCAATTCCATCTCTATGTTCTCGAGTGCCAACCCATGCAAAGCACCACGGAGGGCGCAAAGACATGCCCTTGGCCATGCACAAGTCCTTAAGGAGCTCCCAGTGGATGCGATGTCCCTGCTGTCTTGACATCCTTCAAATCCACCAGCCTTTCCTGTCCCTCGTAGTCAAAATGCTGACTCAGAGTTCCGTTGGGATGGGTGGGGAGGAGCGGGGAAGAAACACTTATTTCATGACCACTATATGCCAGGCGCTCTATACATTCTCTTACTTGACTCTCAAACAGTCTTCTAAGGTCAGGATTATCTGCATTTTGAAATGATTCACAAAAGTTGAAGAACTCACGAGGTAGCCGAGCTCGGATGTGAATTCAGGTCTTCGCACCAGACCACACTGCCACTCTCCAGCTTTCTCTTCTTCCCACAGCCGTCCTCTTGTCCTGCCGAGGCTCAGGCACCTTGAGAACCTTTGACAAGCAAGTTCCCTTCCCCCAGCAAATGACATCAAAATCCTTCTTGTCATTCTAGGGAACCCGAGCTCTAAGTTGAAGGTCTTCATTCGACTTTCCAATCCCCACCCTGCTCCCCTCACCCCTCCCTACCCCTCCTGTTTTTGTAACCCCTTCCTGCCGCACTCTCGACCACCTCTCTGAAGGCGCTGTCTTCCAGGCACTGAGGCTTCCCAGACCCAGCCCTCCCCCCTCCTCACCCTCACCTCAAGACAGGCAGCCTGGGCCTTGCCACCTCTTCTGCTGCCAGAAGAGGACGCGAGAGCCCAGCAAGGCTGTCCTTCCACCGGGAATCCCCAGCCCAGCCCACACCTCTGCTCCTCAGAGGTCCTGCTCCTAGACCTCATGGCGCCTCATGATGTGTGTGTGTGTGGTGTCCCCTGGTCATGTTACATGTGATCTTCGGTCCCTTTTCCTGGGGATCTCGCCAGCATTCCTGCCCATTGCTTGGTTTGTGCCCTTCATTCATGGTTAATCCTCTTTATCTTATTCTACCCGATTAGCTTAGCCCAATATCCCCCAATTACACTTGGGAATGGCCTCTGCCCACAGTGTCCTTGGGTCTTCCTGACCAACAGTTCAGACAACACCCGTTTGTGGAAACCTTCCGCGGGTACAGTGAAAGTCTCCTGCCTTAAGATTCCTGTGCCTTGGCTGTAGCACTCACCCACCAAGTCACTGGAAGTCTCTCTTCTTTCCTAGAGCCAAACATCACCACAGGGACACTTTTGTGTCCATTTTGCAGTCACAGTCGCTAGCCTGGAGGCTGGCACCTGGGAAAATCTCAGTAAATATTTCCGAGTATTGCTCGCCTGGAGAGACCCTACGGGTTAAAACTAGAACCAAATTGTGGAAGGTTCTGCTCCACTAGACTCTGAGTCCTGCAGAGGCGGGGGACACCTTCTTCCCTCGGTGATTCCTGCTGTGCCAACGACAGGCTACAAACACAGAAGGAGCCACCCCAGGCTGCCATCAGTTCCCAGCTCCAGGAAATATCTAACCATCGGATGGATGATGCCTTGGTGGAGATTAGGGGCAGGGGCTGCCCTAGACCATCCTGACCTCGCTAGTAGCTCCAAAGAGCGTGGTTCCATGGTGAGCAAGAGGTTGGTTAACAGCTCAAAAGACAAACAGGAAAAGTGGGGGACAGAGGAATGGATGCAAAAGAGGCAAAAGGTGGCAAATAAAGGGTCAGTGAGGAAAGGGAGGCTGAACCCTGGAGAAAGGCAGATGGGAAGGACTGGCAAGAAGAAGAGCGTGGCAGAGCGGGGCTCCTGGACCGCCGGGAAGTGCTCGCGCACCGGCTCGGCTGACGCCCGAGACCCTGCTGGCCCGGAGGCCAGAGGCATAGAGCATATTAAAGCTGATGTGCTGAAAGCCGCTGCTCCTGGAAACCAGCCAGCAATGGACTTAATGCCCATTCCACCCGGGCAGGAACCTAAATCCTAGAAAATCAGCTGCAGTGAACAAAACCCACGCCACCCAGTAACACAGGAAACACCCTGACTGCCCCAAGCCATCTGGCCCTTCCTGCTGTGCGGCGGCCTGGCCAGCCCCGAGCCAACACGCCTGAGCCTCGGTCCTCAAGCCATGGAACTCGCAGAGGCCAGCCCACCTCCAGCTCTGGTCACCCACTGGCTCCGGACCCCATCCATCCCTTTTTCCAAAACATATTGCACGTTACCTCCCTGAGCTCTGGGACCTGGCCAGTTTCCGAGGGGGGCAAGAACAGGAGACCTGCATGCATGCTGCTTTTGCTGCAGGTCCGGCTCTGACTCCATGGCCTGGTTCTTACCAGCACACGGCCTCCTGCTGCCTCTAGGGATGTTTGCAAAGTGCCGCGAGTGCTCACGTTTATGGGGTTCCCACTGCGCTCAGACACCGAACCGGATCCTCTGTGTGGATTCTCAAGTTGAGTCCTTGAAATAAGCCAAAAGGGTAAACAGTCTCCTTGGCAGGTCAGGAGACTAAAGCTCAGAAAAGCTTTTCCAAAATCACACACACAACTACTAAGGGGCAGAGCCTGGATTTAAACCAGTTCCAGGGTCCACGACACACGGTCATCCCGGGATGCAACCTTGTTCGCTGATCCCAGAGTCCCTGTCCACATGTCCTTTCCTCGAACACTTGGGCCCCGCTTTGCACCCTGCTGTCTCCCGAGGCCTGCTGCCCTGCCCCAGGCTCTCCTCCCTGTGCCGTGTCCCTGGCCCGCGTGCTTGAGCCCACGGCCCCACTGAGGCAGCCCACTGACAGGTGCCCCGCCATCCTACCCGGGGGCCTCCCAGACGTCTCCTGTCCCACGCCTCACTGCTCAGGGGCCAACCCGTCTGCGCTTTTATCACCAGCCTCAGAAACCCGCCCCCATCACCACTACAGAGCACCACCTTTGCATCCTGCTGTCCACATCTCGTGTGTCCTTCCCCCAGCAGAACCAGAAGCGTCTCCGCACGGCGACCGAGAGAACAGTTTGCACACACACCGGGACCCGAAGCGTCCCGCACGGCGACCGAGCGCGGCCGGATCAGCGGCTTTGCTGGAATCTAACCCACGAGTAACCTTCATCCTACGCTGCCCTTAGCCTTGCGCGTCTCACTGTTCACCTATCAAGGTTACTTGACAGCAAAGAAAGGGAGATGTCAGCCCTGGCCGGGCACTCCCTGGGCGCTGATCCTCTAAGCAGAGAGGGGGGCTTGGGAGGGCGGATTTCAGCCAAGGGAGCAAAGGTCCTGCACCTCGCAGCCCTGGGCTCACCTGCCGCGGCTCCCCGTCCTCGTTGCCGCTCGCCGAGTGCTTCTCACACAGGCATCCCGACGTGTGCACACGCGCATGTGTGACCTCCTTGCACAGATCTGCTCCTCTCCCTGTGCTGTTACCCCCCCCAACCAAGCAGGACGGGGGCGGGGGGCAGGGGAGGCTGGCGAGGACAGGCGCAGACAAGGAAGACCCAGATGGTCCAGAGAGGACTGTGGTCGCGGAGGCAGCTGCGTCTTCCCCACGCCCCGGGGCTGGTGCTCTGCCAGCTGCAGCTCCGGAGCCAGGGGGCTGCTGGGGAAGTGGCCAGAGTGGGGCAGAAAGCACTTCCTTTCCCTCCAGACCTCAGCGCCCGAAGCAAAGCGTCATCACATCTCCATCCAAAAATCTCTCCTCCCCACATCCCCTTTCTCTAGTTTACGGGCACATTGTTTGTGTCGCCTGTTTTTTTTTCACCTTCTCAATGCCCGCGGCGTGCTGGCTGCCATCCTGTCGGGGGTCCCTGAGCTCACAGTCGGGGCACCGGGAGCTGGAAAGCCTCCTCGCACCTGGCTGCGTGGGTGCTCATGTACTCATGCTGCATCTGCCGCGTGGCCCTGGGAGAAGCAGGGATCTGCCCTTGACCTCCCCCCAGCGTGGCCATCCCGTGTAACCTCCCCATCATCCGTCTGTCCAGCCGGAAACCTGAGGTGAAAGACCTTCCCAGGTGCCTGGAGCATCCTGGCCGGTGGCACAGCAGTTCCAAAAAGAAAGTCTCTCGGAGCAATTAAACATTAAAAGTGTTCTATTCACAGGCTTCTCGTGCGTGGACGTCTCCTTCCCTGCCTCGGGCTCTCCATGCGTCAGGCGCACAAGGGGCGTCTGCTGGTGGTGCGAGGTCCGTGCACACCTTACAGCTAAATGACTGCGTCCCGAGAAACGAAGTCCGGTCCGCACTGAAGACACCCACGTCCTAAGGGACATCTCTCATCCTGAAAGAGGGGTTAGATGCTCTTGTCACTCACACTCCTCTTCCTGGATCAGACACAAAGAGTTTCTGTCATTCAGTCCTTACGGTGCCTGAGTCCTGCCAGCACCAAACACGGGGAAGGTCTCATCCTGCTTATTACGGACTTGAAGTGTCAGCTAACGCTCAGCAGCTACAGAGGAAATGGACTAGATAGAGAGAAAGCATCATGCCCAAAACCTAACACTAAAGATGAGAAAACCGAGACCCAGGGAAAAAAGAATGAGTCAGGCTCACTCCGGTTGCAAGGGGCAGAACCAGGGCCAAACCCCCATTCTCCTGACATCAGTCAAGGCCAGCTGTGTCCCGCAGCAGGTGGGAAACGCCCTGACCTCCCTGGAGAGGGGGCACAAACCATATGACATTTTAGTTCCGTCCAGACAAATCTATGATGCTCTTTTGTCCCCAAGATAATTGGTTTCAGCAACATTTTTCCCCATCAAAGAGCAGAAATGGTGCCTCTTGATGGCTTTGCTGGACTAGAAATAGTGAAGTGGTGTTTGCCCTCATAAGAAAACGGCCAACTTTCTAAAAAAACAGACAACCCCTGCCCCCCCACAAAACCCAGCTCCTATATGGAACTGGAGGGGAGTAGGGACAGGGGACGCAATTTAGCCCAGCCCTTACAGCTGACGGAGACATGAATGTTTGTGTATGACACTTAAACGCGGGGAGGGTGCCGAAATCCCCCTCAGTGACCGTTTGGCCCCTGAAGTGGAGATGTGCCCTATCACCCCTGCCCTGTACGGGGTAACAACGGTCCGACTTTCTCCGATGGAACACCTGCCCTCTTCCTCTGCCTCCGTGGCTCGGTCTCAGCTAATCCCACCTGATCCCCTCCTGCTCAGTCACCCGAGAACCACGAGTCCTGCTGGCCCAGGGGTTGGAGCTGAGCGATGGGCAAACACAGATCTTGGTGCCTCCTCTGAGCCCAGCAGGGCCTTGATCGTGGAGCTCTACCCTACGTTGTATAAGGTGTGGAAGCCATAACCTTTTCTTTTCCTTGCTTTCTTTTCCCTGTTTCTCTTTTCTCTATTCCTTTCTACCTTTCTACCTTCCTTCCCTTTTCTTTGTTCTCTCTCTCTCTTGAGTATAAGCCTATTTGAGTTGGAGTTCTGTCACTGGCAAACCAAAGAGACTAATGAACCCACTGTAAGGACACTGAGTCGGCGCTCAAGGAGAATGAGAGCTTCAGTAAAAGGCAGTGACGATCTTTGGGGCACCAGGCTGAGTCCTGCGGCTCCTGAGAAAAGGAAAGGTCAGCCCCGCCCAGACGGGGGTGCAGGCCCTCAGGAGATGCGCTGGTGCCAGCAGAGCTCGTCAAGACCACAGGACTCACCATGAGCCGACATCTAGTCCTCCACCCACCCAACTTTCCAGTGAGACTCAGGGTGAGAATATGAAGCTGCTTTTGATGAGGTTTTGCCCTCTCTGACTCCCACAGTGCTCTCCAGGTCCTCAGAATATAATTTTTAAAGGCACCCAAAGACACTCAAATTAGGGTTCACCACCAGCCACATTTTTTCTGTTGCTGAAACCCCAGCTTCCTCCCTCTACAGTAGACACCTGACCTAAAGCCCTTCCTTCTCCGCGAGGGCTGTCCCTCCCTGTGCTCCCCCGGCCCCACAGGGAGGATGTCCGCTCTCTAACAAATGCACAGGATTAGAGCTCCGCAACTTACTGCAGGTCCGACTTTTTGGGTAGATGCTTTGATTTCTCGCTGCCTTCCCTGGTTCATTTCCGGCTAACCCTCAGTCTACCCTTCCCATCTGAAGCTGGAGAGAGGGGTAAGTTACGGATGTGCGGGCCACCGCCGAGCCGGCGGTTACCAGGCATTCTCCCAACTTCCCCTGAGCATCAAGCCATGCAAGCCACTGTGGGGAGACCCTGGAGCACACGATACCCTCCAATCCTCAAGGATTCCACCTGGCAATCCATTCAGTGGGGGGTCTTATTTGCGACTCCTAGGTGACAAAATGGCTGTAAAATTATGTGCAGCCTGAAAACAACGCATTTCTAAAGCCCATGTTGTGCTGTGCGCTCCACCAACCTGACCTGATCTACTCCAGCACAGCGTCTGACAATCCCCTTCCCAGAGTGTGACCAATGCGGGCTGTTGGTCACCAGGAGCGGGCAAGGCACAGAGACCAGCCTAGGTGTCCCTGGTTGTACGCTCCATCCTTGAACTCCTGGCACCAAGCTCTGCGCTGCCCTCATCGGGGGAGCAGAGAGCGGACCAGTCCTTATGCAGGTGGCCCAGTCAGAAAGATGGCCCTCAAGCAGAAGGGTCTCCATGGGACAGGCACTGCATCGCAAGACCAAGGGTGACAAGCACTCTGGGGGGAAAGTCTATTTGGAGTGAGTGTGGGGGACGGACAGAGAAGGGGCTTGAACAACCAGCTCCCCTTGCTCATTTTAGCTTTGTTTAAAAACACACAATTCGTGAGAAGTCGTCCTCGGGTCTGTGGCTGCATCTCCACTGCTCAGTGTGTCCAGGGCCTCCTGGGAACTGTCCCTGAACCACAGCCCCATGGTCCTCCTCCTCCAGGTGAACACAGGGCTGCTCCTGGGAGCCCTTCCCCACAGCCGCCCCTCGGGGCACACGCTCCCCGGCAGCTGCCTGGTTCCCCGGGCCTTCCTCTGCCCACCTGGCTCCAAGCCCGGGCCCTTTCTTTTGGGGCGGCTTTGACACAGCCTGAAAGTCAGGATTTCCAGAGATGAGACACATCAGAGGCTGCCGTGCCCACGGCCCTGCGCGGGCTGGGCTGAGAGCTTGCGGGTTCCGAGCGCAGTGGAACATGTGCGCTCCGCCCGCTGGTAAAAGACAGTCAGCCCTCCCCTTGTTCCGCGGGGCAGCCACGGGGGTGCAGACGGAGCCCCGGCCCAGCGTTGTCTTTCAGAAAATCAAGCCGGCGTCAAGGCACATGCGCTGCTGTCCTCAGAATCGGAGCCAAAGGAGGCTTTTACCCCTGGAAACTCAGGCAGCAGGAGCCAGATGGAGGAAGTACTGCAAACACCAAGACAGAGATATGGTGTGAGACGGGGCTGTGCCAGGAGCAGCTTCTGGCGTCTGATGCTTGTCAGTCGCAAATCTGCATCCTGTTTGCCTCAGTGAGCACCGACGGTTCCGTCGGCACACACAGGGGATGGGTTTTTCATCGTATGTGTACGAATGTGTACACGACTATGCAAACACTAGTCACTACTATAAATATATGAGTATGCAAATAGCATGAGCACATCCGCGTCCTCACGACCCGCTGATGCTAGCTTTGGCTCCTTGACTCACTGAGAACATAAGACAACGTTGCTCACTCATTAGTAGCCTTTCCCTAAACCAAAGGACACGGACATTTACCTTCATTTCCCAAGTGACCACAGGCACAGCTCTGTGCTTGGACAGCAGAGGGAAGCACTCTTCTCACTGATAGGGAAGGGAGAAAACAGGTGGGGAGCACGTCTCTCCCACCCAGCAGCTTCCTCCCAAAAGATCTTCCCAAAGAGGATCCTCCACCGAAATGACAAAGATTTATAGAAAACGTAAGGAAATACAGAAGCCCTCAACTTATCACTATCTGTGGGAGATACCAAAAAGTAAATACAAGCTTAACAAACAGCCATAACCTCACAGTAAGAGTAGGCACAAGTGCTTCAGGAGCCAGGGGGAGGGTCCCCAACCTTATGGGGCAGAACGTGGGGTCAGAGAAAATATTGCAAAATTGTGATGCTCAAGCTAGGCCTCCAGGGGTAGGTAGGCAGGAAGCAGCTGGGCTGCAAGGGAGGGAGAGTCACTCGAGGCAGAACGAAGGGCGCGGCGGAGGCGGTGCGTCCAGCAACAGGCCAGGCTAGGCTCAGCGGCTCTCTTTTTCTCACGGACACTCAGGGCCGTCTGACGTTTTGTACCTTTACATGAGTACTGGCTTTCTCTGCCAACTGGGGTATCAGTGCCCTGGCAGCGGGGACTTCATGTTGTCCTCTGCTGTATCTAGAACTTGCTTAGCATTTAGTAGGAATCAATAGATCTTGGCTGATGCGTGGATGCTGGAGAGAAGTGAGAAATGGAGCTGGGAAATCAGGTGGGGTCTCCCCCACAATCACAAGGGCCTTCCATGTTGTGCTTGTGAGTGTGAACCTCACCCTGGAGATCCAGATGGGGCTTATAACCTGGAATCCCACAGGCCAAACCCATGAGCTTTTTTTTTTTCTTAAAGATTTTATTTTTTTATTTGACAGACAGAGATCACAAGTAGGCAGAGAGAGAGGCGGGGGGTGGGGGTGGGAAGCAGGCTTCCTGCTGAGCAGAGAGCCCGATGTGGGGCTCAATCCCTGGACCCAGGGATCATGACCTGAGCTGAAGACAGAGGCTTTAACCCACTGAGCCACCCAGGCACACCATGAGATTTCTGCTTGACCTATAGTGTGTTTTTAAAATTAATTTTATAAAATAAAATTATATATATATATAAACACATATATATATATATATATATAAACAATATATATATGGCTTTATAAATATGGCTTCCCTTAAAATGCAGTAATTTGGGGCCTGAAGTCTTACGAGACAAAGTTGCTGCTGCTGATAGCAGGGCCTATGCTCCCAAAGATACAAACATGATTCGAAGAGGCGCCTGTACCCGAGTGTTACAGCAACAATGTCCACAATACGGAACCAAATTATGGAAAGAGCCCAGGTGTCCAACAAGAGATGAAAAGATAAAGAAGATCTGGTTCATATATACAATGGGATATTACTCAGTCATCAAATAGAATGAAATCTTGCCATTTGCAATGACACGGATGGTACTAGAAGGTATTATGTTAAGCAAAATAAGTCAATCAGAGAAAGACAATTACCATACAATTTCACTCCTATGTGGAATTTAAGAAACAAAACAGATGAATGTAGGGGAAGGGAAGGAAAAAAAAAATCAGATGAACTCAGAGAGGGAGGCAAACCAGAAGAGATTGTAACTACAGGAAACAAACTGAGGGTTGCCGGAGGGGAGGGGAGAGGAGGGACAGAGTCATGGTGCCGGGCACTGCGGAGGCACCCGACGTAAGGAGCCCTGGGTGTTCTATGCAACTGATGAATCACTAAATTCCACCTATGAAACTAATTTTTTAAAAATGAAAGTAAATAAAAAGTCAGGCCTGTGCTCTCCAGCTCCCCTCAGTCTCCTCCAGTGGCACGTGACTTGCATCAGGCCTTCCTCCCTCATATGTCACCTGCCGGCTCCGATTAGGTATGTGGGTTTGCAACTAGTAGCCCAGGTTCAGCACGTCTGGTTTAAAAATCCCACCGCGACAGCCAGTCTCCAAAAGAATGTTATTCATGTATTTACACCCTCCACGGTGAATCTGAGCGGGTCATATGTAGCTAGTGCGAGGGCAGGGACACAGGGTGACCTCCAAGGCCACTTCACAAGAAGCCAGTCACCACATAAGACGTCTGACCACCCCGAGGCCTCCATGCTCTGAGGAACCCTACGCTAACGATGTGGAGAGGCGGTATAGACCGAGAGATGGCAGGACCACCGCCAGGCTTAACAAAGAAGCCCTTCCTGCTGTGACGCCAGACCTGTGAGAGCCATCTGGGACGCCCAGGCCAGCCGCCGCCCACCTGCAACCACCAACAGCCGCATGAGAGACTCCAAGAGAGCGCCGTCGAGTTGAGCCCATTGAAGCCACAGAATCATGACAAACAGTAATGGATTACTTAAAGCCACCATGTATGGGATGGCTCGTTACACAGCAACAGACAGCCAAACACCCACATGACCCCTTATTTGGAGTGTGGCCTGGCCACGTTACATAGCATCATTAAGCCTCAATTCTTCAACTTTTTTTTAAAGATTTTATTTGTTTATTTGTCAGAAGGGGAGAGAGAGAGAGAGAGCACAAGCAGGCAGAGTGGTAGGCAGAGGCAGAGAAAGAAGCAGGTTCCCTGCTGAGCAGGGAGCCCCACGCGGGACTCGATCCCGGGATCGTGACCTGAGCCGAAGGCAGTTGCTTCACGGACTGAGCCACGCAGGCATCCCCAATTTCTTCACCTTTAAAATAATGGTGATAATAGTACTGACTTCAAAGGTTCTTGAAATTCAAATGAGATCATGAGTGGAATGCAGTCCGCTTTAAACCTGGTACATCTTAGCTTGAGAAACGCTGATTTTGTTGTCATTATCTTTGTTGTTGTTGCTGAAGTGTCTGTATGGGTCATGATCTCTCCAAACCAGCCTGCCACAGGGGAGGAGGGGCAGGGAGGGTGCGGAGAGACAGAGCGGGCCTAGGACAGTGTCCCTGCGGAAGACATCCCAAATTCCGAAGCGCCAGGCAGTTGGCTATTTACTTCATTTTTGTGTCTCTACTAAGGATTCTGGGAACTCCCATCAAATCACAACTGATTGATTCAAAACCCTCTCAAAGGGACGCCTGGGTGGCTCAGTTGGTTAGACGACTGCCTTCGTTCGGCTCAGGTCATGATCCCGGAGTCCTGGGATCGAGTCCCGCATCAGGCTCCCAGCTCCACGGGGAGTCTGCTTCTCCCTCTGACCTTCGCCTCACTCATGCTCTCTCTCACTGCCTCTCTCTCAAATAAATAAATAAAAATCTTTAAAAAAAAAAAAAAAACCCTCTCAAAAATGCTTCCTGAGCACTGACTTCATGTTAGGCACTGTTCCAGGTGATCTGGGGGAGCAGGTAAAGACCCCTGTCCTCAGGGAACCTCCATTCTAGTGTCGAGGAACAAATACCAAACAAATAAGAAGCAGACCGTGTAGTACGGTGGCTGGTGATCAGCACAAAGGAAAAAAATAGGTAAGAGTGAAAACGAGTGTGGCCGGAGGAACCTGGGTTGTAGCTGCATGTAAGAAAGTCAAAGTCGGCCTCCCTGAGCGTGGAAGGGGAGAGACAGCGCTGGGGTGGGGAAGGACTGTCACACGGAAGGACCCAAAGGTTAAAAAAAAAAAAAAAAAAGTTAGAGGCTCATAGTGTTCACATCAGTCGCATTGATGGACACATGACTTTTCTCCCAATGATTCTGTAAAGCAAGTGTCATCCTGAATCAGTCACTTTTTTATCTTATTGTACTGTATCTCTCTTTTTTAAAGATCTTATTTATTCATTTGAGAGAGGTACAGAGACAGAGAGAGCGAGAGAGCACAAGCAGGGGGAGAGGCAGAGGGAGAGGGGGAAGCAGGCTCTCTGCTGAGCTGGGAGCCCGACGCATGACTCGATCCCAGGACCTCGAGATCATGACCTGAGCCAAAGGCAGAGGCTTAAACCATCTGAGCCACGCAGGCGCCCCAAGCTATATATCTCTTCAAGCTACCTTCTTTTTGGAACAGGGGAGGATGATGTATTAGTCAGGTTAAGTTAGGTTAAGTAACAATCCCCTAATCACATTAGCTTAACACAATAATAGTGTATTTCTCAGTCATAAAAGCCCTTAGCAGCTGGACTGCACAAGGCCTTCATTCGGGGACCCTCCCCGCCGAGGCACAGTGGCCACGTTGCCAATCACCGCAGCGGGGAGGAGGGAAGGTGGGAAATTAACACCCGCTCTTAAACGCTGAGAGACACAAGTCACTGCGCTCCGATTTCATTGATCAGAGCAGGTCCTGTGTAGCGGGGTGTGTGTGTGTGTGTGTGTGTGCGTGCGCGTGCATCCTAAATGACTAGAAGTACAAGGAAATAGATATGAATGAATACTTCGATATCTACCATAGATGGTATGTGGATCGACAGAAATGTTAGTAATGATAAACCATAGAGAAAGGGAGAGGTAAAGTAAATAAAAGGAAACTGAGTCTTAGAAATGCTCAGCAAAGGCGGGGTTCCATGGTGTAATGGTTAGCACTCTGGACTCTGAATCCAGAAATGCTCAGCGATTTGCCTAAGGTCAAGCAGCTTTGAAAATAGACAAGTCAAGATCAGAACACAGATTCGTTTGAATTTCACACCGGCCCCAGGGAGACTGCTTGGAGTCTACGGCACTGCATGGAGTTCTCCGATATCCTGTCAGGTGTGAAAAACTGAATGTGCCTTTCCGACTGGGGGTTAAGTTTCTCTCTGAATTTTGTTTCCATGAAGCACAATTTGAGAACCTCTGCTCTTTTTCCAGCAAATTTTAAAAACTTTTATTATTCGGCTATTCACCGCAAAGGATCTGTCAGCTCAGTGAACACCACTGTTCCATGGGATCAGAGTTTGAGAATCACTAAGATGAAAGTCTCACTCTAGGGTATTTTCCCAAAACCAACAACCAGTTCTCTGGTTCCCCAGACACAACTCCACAAGTGAGTTCAGTTCTGACACTAACTTTCCAGAGCTACTGCACACAACACTGCCCCCACTTCAGGTGCCAGTGGAAAGCCTGGGATTCCCATTCCTCTGACTGGCTATCAGTCAGGGGTTCAAGCTTCCGTGACTTGTTGGGGCACGCCACCCGCCGAACACGCTCAAGTGTTTACCACCCGGGAACCTCCCCAAACTCTGTTGGTTAGGGGTTTTATGAAGGTTTTATGTTGTAGATATGATGTGATAAATCACTGGGCCATTGGTGACTCAATCTCCAGCCCTTCTCTCCCAGGAGGGAGGTTGGAGTGGGGGCTAAAAGTTCAGCCCTCTAGTCACCTCATTAGCATACAGGAGATACTCTTATCATTCTGCAGATTCCAAAGGGTTAAAAGCTACATGCCAGGGGCGCCTGGGTGGCTCAGTGGTTGGGCCTCTGCCTTTAGCTCGGGTCATGATCTCAGGGTCCTGGGATCGAGTCCCGCATCAGGCTCCCTGCTCGGTGGGAGAGCCTGCTTATCCCTCTCCCACTTCCTCTGCTTCTGTTCCCTCTCTTGCTGTGTCTCTCTTTGTCAAATAAATTAAAAAAAAAAAAAATTAAAAGAAAAATTAAAAAAAAAAAAGCTACATGCTAGGAACCCGGGATGGGGCCACATGTTTACAGACCGTTCATCCCCAACTTCTGATGGTTCAACTTGCCATTTTTTTACTTTACAATGGTATAAAAGTGACCTGCATTTAGTGGAAAGTGTACTTGGAATTTTGAATTTTGATCTTTTCCCAGCCTATTGATATTCAGTAAAATCCTCTCTCAAGACGTGGAGTGGTAGCAAGACCCAGCTCCCAGTAAGCCAAAAGGTCACAGGGGTAAACAATGGATATCCTCATAGCCATTCTGTGCCCGTACAACGTGCCATTGACCCCTTCCAGAACAGTGAGCAATAGATTACAGGAGATATTCAACACTTACTATACAATAGGCTTTGTGTTAGATGATTTTGCCCAACCATAGGCCAATCTGAGTGTTCTGAGCATGTTTATAAAGTGGGCTAAGCTAAGCTCTGAGTTCGGTAGGTTAGTGAATGAAACGCATTTTCCAAGTATTTTCGACTTATAGTGGGTTGACCAGGCTGTAACCTCTTTTTTTTTTTTTTTAAGATTTTTATTTATTTATTTATTTGTCAGAGAGAGAGAGAAAGAGAGAGAGAGTGAGCACAGGCAGACAGAGGCAGAGGGAGAAGCAGGCTCCCCGCAGAGCAAGGAGCCAGATGCGGGTCTCAATCCCAGGACGCTGGGATCATGACCTGAGCTGAAGGCAGCTGCTTAACCAACTGAGCCACCCAGGTGTCCTTGTAACCTCTTTATAAATTGAGAAAGATCTGTGTGTTTTTTTATCATGCTACATTCACCATGCTTAGAATAATTTCATTCAAAAATATCCCAAACTTGCTGCTTTGAATGTGGAGACAATTTATAACCAGAAATGGATACTAGCAGTGGGAGATGTCTGAGAGAAACAAATTTTTAAAAACTGTTTAATTTTTAGGGTCACCCTATCAGGTGCAATCAGGTGTTACAATCAGGTAAGCATCCGTTTCTCGATTTTGGCTCAGATGCTGATCTCAGGGTCGTGAGATCAAGTCCCACATTGGGTTCTGTGCTCAGTGCAGAGTCTGCTTAAGATGCTTTCCCCCTCCCCCTCCCCCCACTCATGCTCTCTCTCAAATAAATATAACTTAAAAAAAAAAGTTGTGCAATGGAATGGATTCTGGAAATTACTTTAACTGGACATTAACACCTGGAAAACTTCAATGATTTTTTTAATAGGTGGTGTGTCTTGGGGTGCCCCAGTCAGATGGGGTCTAGCAGTGCAGATGGTGAAAGAATTTACCAAAAAAATTTAATTTAATTTAATTTAAAAAATAAAAAGTCAGCTATAGAGCTTTAAAAAAAAAAAAAGGAAAAAAAAAAGAATTCACCGAAAGCAGAATCAGAATGAAAGAGATTCTAGTTTTCCAAATGCACTGTAAGGGGCTGCAGGAGGACAGCCGAGGAGAGGCTGTCTGATGGGAGGCAGTGGGTGGCGGCTGTTTTTAAAGGGGGAAGTTGAGGAGGTACAGTGACATAGAGAATTCTCCCTTTTTTGGTAACTGTGCCTGGTCATAAGTAGCCCGTGGGTCAGCGAGGGCCTGTGGCTACTTTGAGGTGGGCTGCTTAATGAGTTTGTCTCCATTCAGCTCAGTGGCTACTGGGGGGCCTTTTGCCTTGCTTGGGATCCCATGGCTTAAGCCTGTTGCCTAAGAGTGACCTCTACAGTGTGTGCACGGTTTCTTTTTTTCTTTCTTTTTTTAAGACTTTATTTATTTATTTGACAGAGAGACAGAGAGAGACCACAACTAGGCAGGGAAAGGCAGGCAGAGGGAGAGGGAGAAGCAGGCTCCCTGCTGAGCAGAGAGCCCGATGCGGGGCTCTATCCCAGGACCCTGAGACCATGACCCAAGCTGAAGGCAGATGCTTAACCCACTGAACCACCCAGGCGCCCAAATGTGTGCATGGTTTCTATGAAATATTTCATTTGGTGAGTTGTGCATATTTGTATATGTATATATAATACAGACCAGTAGTCCCTCTTCCAAACTGGAAATTTTTCAAAACTCACTTGTCAGTGAGCCCTAAATTGAATTCATTTGGTGACAATATTTGACCTAAAGGGTCACGAGGCTATTGAAGAGTCTTTGCAGAGGTTTTTTTCCTCTACTAGCATGAATATTCATAGAACTGTCAAAATGTGAATTTTAATCATGTAAGCCTAAAATTTTCAGGAGGCAATAATTAAGCAAGAGTATTTATTTTGCATCAAAACATTGTAATCTGGGGTACACAGATTTGGGGAGCACCCCAATAGTGTCCCATTAGGGAGCAAAAGCCAAGGGTTTTTAGAGCAAAAAGAGAATGCTTGCATACATTATTTACAAAGAATTTTTGATTGGTGTTGGCAGCAGAAAGCTAACTTTGAATATAATTGGTTGCTAAGGCTATCGGTAAGCAAAGCTTCTTATTGTAGCAAGTTGCAAGCAACCGGGTTGGGTCCTGGTAATTTTTAAGGTTTGGCCCAGTTCAAAAGTCCATGGTTCCACCCCAAAAGGATGTGTAGAAGGCTCTGTTGTAAAACCCCTTGACGTCAATAAGTGACCCCGTTTTGTTTCACCTTTTGTGACCATATGTTAGTTTGATCATGGAAACCTGATCCAGATTGGTGCATCACATCACAACACAGCAAGACATGTGCTGTGTTATCTTTGTAAAATGGAAACGTGTAAAAATTTTGAAGCACATTGGGCCCCCAGGATATGAATCAGAAATCGTGACCTCGACTGTCACCTGTCCTGTTGATAAAACCATGCAGGTACTGTGCCCGTTGAACCAGTTTGGGAGCAAGAACTACCCCCCTTGTAGGGGGATTTCTTTTCTTACCCCGTCTCTGCCCCCACAGAGACAAGGAGGGATTATCCTGACTGCTCTCTTGCATCAGTCAAGGAGGTGGCTGAGTCCTTATCTTTTATTTGTTTTCCTCTGGGGGGAAAAGAGGTCCTTGTAATTCCCGGTTGCAATTTTACAAGCTCAGCCTCACGGTGTCCTCTTTCTGTTGGTCTCTTAATCAGCATCCTTGCTTGTGCCATTCTTCTTGGTCCCAGCACAGAGCTTCCGGCCCCACAGGCTCTCTGTGTATCCGAGCCAATGGGGTAGCATGGATCTCTGCAGATGTTGTCTTCCCGTTTCTTCCTCACAAGTATTCTGTGATTTATTGCCAGAATTTTTTTTTAAATCGTCAGAAAGAAAGGGTTCTGATGTGTCCTTCGGATCCCTCTTGACAGAGACGTGACACAGCATCAAAGGAAGGTTTTACTCCTCTCTTCCCTCCCCCAACCCCGCTTGCCCCTGAAGATGGAAGGACTTCCAACACTGTATCACACTCAGGGTTTTGGGAATCCCAGAGCCCTCTGTGAAACGACGAAAGTCAAAGACACCTCAACAGAGAAGAACAAACCCAGTGTTCTGCATATACTTTCAGGCTTTTTTCACATTTCTTAGATACCCTCTGCCAGGCCCAGATTAAGAACTTCCATCCTGACCAGTGATTCTCAAAGACTAGGGGCCTTGGGAGGTCCCTCCGATCTTTGGGCAGCAAGGTTCAAGTTCTGCACCACACTCCCTCCCACCCTGAGACACACACTCAGCACCACCAACTGAAAACATTTTGTATAACAAGAAACAGATCCCACGTGTGTCCTCAGTCTAGCATTATTCAAGGAAAATAATTCCTTCAGGTGGTTTAGCTCTTCTATATTGAAATCTTTTTTCTATAAAGGAGAGTCATTATAGAAGATGGAAATTTCCCTGAGATAAATTTACCTTATCGGGATTGATGCTGTCCTTGACTCAGACTTCTGAACTCAATCTCCTTGGTTATTTGTGCCCTTAGTTTCTCACATGCTGATCACTATTTAAAAACTAAGTTTTTCTCTTATATTTACTTTGGAAATTTTTTTCTGTGCTCTGTGGAGAAAGGCAATGAGGAAAATGAGAAATTACTCACTTTCCTCCATCCGTTGCCTAAAAAGGATTTAAAATTCCTACAGCACCCAAAAATTTTAGAAAGAGAAAAAATTTTAGAAACAGAACCAATAAGGACCCACAGGGATCCACAGTCACAGCCTAGGTCTCCTTCCTTCATCCCAGTCAACCATCCTCTCAAACGTAAGTCTACAGTCACAACAAGGGCTAGAATGATACTTTGGAAGCTCCACACCTACTAATTAACCTCCAAGAGCAGAAAGCTTATGATGGCGGTTAGTTATGGCATCATCATAGGATAAGAGAAAGCCAAGAGGAGATACAAAAATCTAGTGACCCAGCAAAGGAAACAGTCAACAAAACGAAGAAGCAACCCATTGAATGGGAGAAGATATTTGCAAATGACACTACAGACAAAGGGCTGATATCCAAGATCTGTAAAGAACTCCTCAAACTCAACACTCAAAACACAGATAATCACGTCAAAAAAGTGACATGAAGAAGACATGAGCAGATACTTCTCCAAAGACATACAAATGGCTAATAGACACATGAAAAAATGTTCATCATCATTAGCCATCAGGGAGACTCAAATCAAAACCACACTGAGATACCACCTTACACCAGTTAGAATGGCCAAGATTAACAAGACAGTAAACGTGTGTGGGAGAGGATGTGGAGAAAGGGGAACCCTCTTACACTGTCGGTGGGAATGCAAGTTGGTGCAGCCACTTTGGAAAACAGTATGGAGATTCCTCAAAAAATTAAAAACAGAGCTATCCTCTGACCCTGCAATTGCAAGACTGGGTATTTCCCACAAAGATACAGATGTAGTGAACAGAAGGGCCATCTGTACCCCAATGTTCATAGCAGCAATGGCCACAGTCACTAAGCTGTGGTAAGAGCCAAGATACCCTCCAACAGACGAATGGATAAGGAAGATGTGGTTCATATACACTATGGAGTATTATGCCTCCATCAGAAAGGATGAATACCCAACTTTTGTAGCAACATGGACGGGACTAGAGGAGATTATGCTGAGTGAAATAAGTCAAGCAGAGAGAGTCAATTATCATACGGTTTCACTTACTTGTGGAGCATAAGGAATAACATGGAGGACATGAGGAGGAGGGGAGAAGGGAATTGGGGGAAATCAGAGGGGGAGACAAACCATGAGAGACTGTGGACTCTGAGAAACAAACTGAGGGTTTGGAGGAGAGGAGCGTGGGAGACAGGTGAGCCTGGTGGTGAGTATTAAGGGCACATATTGCATGGAGCACTGGTGTGGTGCGTAAACAATGAATCTTAGAACACTGAAAAAATTTAAATTTAATTTTTAAAATATCTGGTGATCTTTACCCTGGGAAAGAAACCAAAATCCATCTGGTCAATGAGCCGCTGTGGCTATGATGCTCATTGCACGCTGGGCTTTTTAGGGCTCTTTCTGGAAGAAATACCCTCCTGATGCCCAGTCCTAACTCCTACCATTCCTGACAATGTCCATCGCCTCTGCTTCCCTTGCCTGGTAAAGTCCGATTCACTCTCACAGCACAGCTTAAAAGACAATTTCCCTGTGAACTGCACCTTGCTCAGGCAGAATTAAACCCTCCTTGTTTCTACAAATGCTCATCATAGCACTGCTAGAGTGCCAACTGTGATATTATATTGATGGCCATAAGTTTGCCCTCCTTTGTCTACTCTGCTCATAGACCATGAAGTTCCTGAGATTAGGAACTCTATTTTTTTCCATGTAATGTAACACTTAAAATAGCTCTGCCTGGGGAACCTGCAGGTTGTTCTTGGGGAAGCTTTGCGATTGCAAAGTAACCCAGATGAAGATGTTTCCAACAGGGATCTTAATTGGGAATACATTAGCTATGAGTTTTGGGTGAACCATGCACATCTTTTGGCCTTATTCTAGGACTTCCAATTTCTCAGGAATTTCACAGTTGTAGTAAGGAGAAGTTGACATAAGCCAGTGGTCATTATAATATTATGATTAATGTGCAGTAGTGTATGAGCGGAGAGAGGATGATGGTTAGAACTTGTTTTCTAAATGTGCACTTGGCAGTCTTTGAAGGGTATGGGTTGTTTTTTTTTTTTGGAAGGCACGTGTACATGAATGAGCATGTGGGTGAGTGCATGTGTGTGTACAAGGGTGTGTAAACTTGTCTAAACTGTGCTTGGGAGATGGGAGCAGAAACAGACCAAGGCAGGAGGCCACGTAGATCTGACCTGCTCTTCTTCTCAGGCCACAACTTGAAGAAAACAGAACAAGACTTCACACACACACACACACACACACACACAAAAGACTTGACACAGCCTAGTGGCTGCTAGACTGAACCTGCTGGTCCCTCCCTACCATGGCCACCACGAGGTCTCTGTATGTGCGAATGTTTTACTGGACTGTTATTTTAACGGACTGGGTTGGGCTATTCAGGGAAAGTTTTGAAATGGGTCAGGCAAAGATCTTGTATCAGAGCCCTTTGAACTCAGGGTTATAAATGAGTTACTAACAGGGAACAGTTACATCCCCCTGAAAAAGAGCGCTGGGATCTATAAAACACACGAGGAAAGTCAGCAAATGACAGATTTGGGGGAAATTAGTTCACCTCATGACTCGTGCAAGTCTGTTCCTCTGTCATTCCTCTTCTAGGAGGTAGGAAATATATTAGCAATTAATGTCCTTCAGTAGAAATCTTGAGAACAAGGAATCATTTCCTTAAATTTCCTTGTCTTTTAGTTACGCGACTCGTCTGTCACACATACTGCAGAACGGAGGAGGAGGACGAGCCAGGTGGCGGAGGAGCAGGCGACCTAAACATCCTCAGGCCCCAGGAGGTCAGCTAGAGAGTCATCAAACCATTCAGAACACCTACAAACTCAGTCGGAGATCGGAGAGAAAAACAGCAGCAATTTATGCGCAGAAAAGCGACCACCTCCTGGAAGGGGGGCCGTGCGGAGAAGCGGACCCGAGCTGATACGGGGGAAGACAGACCGCGGGGGACGGAGACTCCGCCAGCCGCGTACGGGCCAGCCGTAGAGCAGCGGGGGCTGGAATCAGGACTGGTACAAGTCAGCTCCGCGGAGGGACGTCGCCCCAGAGGCTAAGCAGGGGGGGAGCCCTCGCGGCCACAGTGTGGTCTCGGGACCCTCGGGGTCCCAGGAAGACGCGGGTAACTGAGTGTCCCCCAGGAAGCCAGGGGGACAGACAGAGCCTAGCAGGAGGCTGTCAGCTCGAGGTGACCTTAAACCATGACCCAAGGCAGTCAGGCCACCGCTCTTGGATCAGGGAACCCACAAGTGGCAGCTCCAGGGAGACTCACCTTCCTTCTCCGGAAGAGCAGCACCGGAGCGCGGCAGCAATCGGCGGGGTTTGGAGACTCCACACCGGGCCGCCACCAGAAACAGAAAACCTCGGTCACAGGCCGGGTGAGCCCGGATCACAGCCAGAGACCGGGGACACAGGAGGGAGTGATGGCTTTTCTGGAGGTCGCACTGAGGACTGGGGCCCCAGCTCTTGGCTCCTCCAGCGGAGTCTGCGCCGCCGCCGTCTGCGTGGCCGCCATCTTCTTTCCCATCCTCCAACGCGGTACGGAAAGCGCTCAGGGAACAAAAGCTCCGAGCGCGCCAATCGGAGCAGTTTCCTTAGCCCCGCCCCTGGCAAGGGGGGTGCGGTTCCGCCTCGGGCCAAGATAGTCGAGAATCTCGGCAACAGGCCCCTGCCACAGATCAGCAAGACCCTCCCGCCAAGACCAAGTTCACTGATCAATGAGCTACGGGAAAGCAGCACAGAATTCATGGCTTTTTTCCCATGATTCTTTAGTCTCTCAGTTAAATTTTAAAAAATTTTTCTTTATTTTAATGTTTTTAAACTATTTACTCTTATCCACACCTTTAAAAAAATCTTTTTAAATTTTCATTGTTATAGGGTGCCTGGGTGGCTCAGTGGGTTAAAGACTCTGCTTTCGGCTCAGGTCATGATCCCGGGGTCTTGGAATCGAGCCCTGCATGGGGCTCCCTGCTCGGTGGGGAGCCTGCTTCCTCCTCTCTCTCTGCCTCTCTGCCTACTTGTGATCTCTCTCTCTCTGTCAAATAAATAAATAAAATCTTAAAATTTTTTTTCATTGTTATAGTCATATTATATCCCTTCATTGTATTTAAACATACCTTTTGTTTACATGCAGGTTTTTCTTTCTTTAAGATTTTGGGATGCAGGGGCACCTGGGTGGCTCAGTGGGTTAAGCCGCTGCCTTCGGCTCAGGTCATGATCTCAGGGTCCTGGGATCGAGTCCCACATCGGGCTCTCTGCTCAGCAGGGGGCCTGTTTCCCTTCCTCTCTCTCTGCCTGCCTCTCTGCCTACTTGTGATCTCTCTCTGTCAAATAAATAAATAAAATCTTAAAAAAAAAAAAGATTTTGGGATGCAGTTTCTTCTAACAGATCAAAATGTACCCTACATCTAGGGCATGGCTTTGTCTAGTCTTCAGCCTGATCACATTCTTTACTATTTGTTGTTGTTGTTGTTAAAAAAAAAATCAATATCATTTTAAGAATCTTTTGTTAATTTTTATCTTTACAGTCATATTCCATCACCTTATCATGTTTACCCTTATTTTTGAATATATATGTTTTTTCTTTCTTTAAAATTTTGAGAAGCAGGGCGACTGAGTGGCTCAGTGGGTCAAAAGCCTCTGCCCTCAGCTCAGGTCATGATCCCAAGGTCCTGGGATTGAGCCCTGCATTGGGCTCTCTGCTCAGCAGGGAGCCTGCTTCCTCCTCTCTCTCTGCCTGCTTCTCTGCCACTTGTGATCTTTGTCTGTCAAATAAATAAATAAAATGTTTTAAAAGAATAAATAAAAAAATAAAATTTTGGGAAGGAGTTTCTTCCAAGAGACCAAAATACAACCAAAATCAAGTGTGTGGCTCTGTTGTATTCACCAGTCATATATATGTATATACGTATATACACACATATATAAATATAAATATGTATGTACACATATATAAATTTTATATGTGTGTGTGTATATATATGTGTGTGTGTGTATTTTTTTTTCCTCCTTTCTTCCCCCTGCCCCTGTGGTTTTTAGGTTTCTCCTGATTTGGTTAGTGTATATTTTTCTGGAGCCATTGTTACCCTTTTAGCATTTTATTCTCTTATTCATCTGCTCTTATCTGGATAAAATGACAAGGTGGAAAAACTCACCTCAAAAAAAAAAATCAAGAAGCAATACTGACTGCTGGGGACCTAATCAATATGGACATTAGTAAGATGTCAGAAGTAGAGTTCAGAATGACAATTATCAAGGTGCTAGCTGGGCTTGAAAAAAGCATAGACAATACGAGATAATCCCTCTCTGGAGAAATAAAAGAACTAAAATCTTACCAAGTTGAAATCAAAAAAGCTATTAATCAGGTGCAATCAAACATGGAGGCTCTTACTGCTAGGATAGATGAGGCAGAAGAGAGAATTAGTGATCTAGAAGACCAAATGATGGAGAATAAAGAAGCTGAGCAAAAGAGAGACAAAGAACTACTGGACCATGAGGGAAGAATTCAAGATGTAAGTGATACCATAGGATGAAACAAATATTAGAATAATTGGGATCCCAGAAGAAGAAAGAGGGAGAGGGGCAGAAGGTATATTGGAGCAAGTTATAGCAGAGAATTTCCCAAATTTGGTGAAGGAAACAAGCATCAAAATCCAGAAGGCACAGAGAGCCCCCTCAAAATCAATAAAAATGGGTCAACACTCCATCATCTAATAGTAAAAATGTAAGTCTCAGTCACTAAGAGAAAATCCTGAAAGCAGCTTGGGACAAGAAGTCTGTAACAGACAATAGTAGAAATATTAGATTGGCAGCAGACCTAGCCACATGCTAGGCCAGAAAATACTGGCATGATATATTCGGAGCACTAAATGAGAAAAATATGGAGCCAGCTAGGCTGTCATTGAAAATAGAAGAAGAGATTACAAAGCTTCCAGGGCAAACAAAAACTAAAAGAATTTGCAAACACCTAACCAGCCTTACAGGAAATACTGAAAGGGGGCCTCTAAGCAGAGAGAGCCTAGAAGAAACAGACCAAAAAGAAACAGAGACAATATATAGTAACAGTCACCTTATAGGCAATACAATGGCACTAAATTCATCTTTTGATTTGCCCCAATCAAAAGATACAGGGTGTCACAATGGATAAAAAAACAAGACCCATTTATATTCTGTATGCAAGAAATTCATTTTTAGACCCAAAGACAACTCCAGATTTAAAATAAGGGGGGTGGAAAACAATTTACCATGTTAATGGACATCAAAAGAAAGCTGGGGTGGCAATCCTTATATCAGACAAATTACATTTTAAGCCAATTACTATAATAAGAAGTGAAGAAGGATACTCTATCATACTCTATCATACTTAAAGGGCCCCTCTAATAAGAAGATCTAACAATTATAAATATCTATGTCCCTAACCTGGGAACAGACAACTATATAAACTAATTAATAACAAAATGAAAGAAACACATCAACAATAATACAATAATATAGGGGACTTTAACACTCCCCTCACTGAAATGGACAAATCATCTAAGCAAAAGATCAACAGGGAAATAAAGGCTTTACATGACACACTGGACCTGACAGACATCACAGATATATTCAGAACATTCCATCCCAAAGCAATAGAATACACATTCTTCTCTAGTGCACATGGAACATTCTCCAGAATAGACCACATCATGGGTCACAAATCATATCTCAGCTGGTACTAAGAGATTGGGATAATTCCCTGCATCTTTTCAGACCACAATGCTTTGAATCTAGAACTCAATCACAAGAGGAAAGTTGGAAAGAACTCAAATACATGGAGACTAAAGGAAACCAAAGTTGCGACATCAGAATTCCAGACTTCAAACTGTATTACAAATCTGTGATCATCAAAATAGTATGGTACTGGCAAAAAAAGAGACACATAGATCAATGGCACAGAATAGAGAGCCCAGAAATGGGACCTCAACTCTATGGTCAACTAATCTTCAACAAAGCAGAAAAAAAATGTCCAATGGAAAAAAGACAGTCTCTTCAACAAATGGTGTTGGGAAAATTGGACAGCCACATGCAGAAAAATGAAACTGGACCATTTACGTACACCACACACAAAAATAGACTCCAAATGGATGAAAGACCTTAATGTGAGACAGGAATTCATCAAAATCCTTGAGGAGAACACAGGCAGCAACCTCTTCGACCTCAGCCGCAGCAACATCTTCCTAGGAACATCGCCAAAGGCAAGGGAAGCAAGGGCAAAAATGAACTATTGAGATTTCATCAAGATCAAAAGCTTTTGCCCAGGAAGGGAAACTGTCAACAAAACCAAAAGACAGCTGACAGAATGGGAGAAGATATTTGCAAATGACATATCAGATAAAGGGCTAGTATCCAAAATTTATAAAGAACTTATCAAACTCAACATCCACAGAACAAACAATCTAATCAAGAATCGAGCAGAGAACATGAACAGACATTTCTGCAAAGAAGACATCCAAATGGCCAAAAGACACATGAAAATGTGTTCCACATCACTCGGCGTCAGGGAACTACAAATCAAAACCACAATAAGATACCACCTCACACCAGTCAGAATGGCTAAAATTAATAAGTCAGGGAATGACAGATGCTGGCGAGGATGCGGAGAAAGGGGAACCCTCCTACACTGTTAGTGGGAATGCAAGCTGCTTCAGCCGCTCTGGAAAACAGTATGGACTTTCCTCAAGAATTTGAAAATTGAGCTTCCCTACAACCCAGAAACTGCACTACTGGGTATTTACCCCAAAGATACAAATGTAGTATATCTGAAGGGGTACATGCACCCCAATTTTATAGCAGCAATGTCCACAATAGCCAAACTATGGAAAGAACCTAGATGCCCATCAACAGATGAATGGATAAAGATGTGATACACACACACACACACACACACACACACACACACTGGAATACATTCCATTATGGTATATATATACCAAGTGTGTATATATACATATATATACACACACACACACACACACACACATACATATACATACATACATATATACCAATATGTGATACACACACACATACAATGGAATATATACAATATATGATGGAATACTATGCAGCCATCAAAAAGTGAAATCTTGTCATTTGCAATGATGGGGATAGATTTAGAGGGTATTATGCTAAGTGAAATAAGTTAATCAGAGAAAGACAATTATCATATGATCTCTCTGATATGAGGAATTTGAGAGGCAGAGCGGAGGGTTTGGGGGCTAGCGAGGAAAAAAAAAATGAAACAAAATGGGACCTTGGAGGGAGCCAAACCATAAGAGACTCTTAATCTCAGGAAACAAATTGAGGGTTGCTGGGGGGTGGGGGAGTGGGAGGGCTGGGGTGTCTGGGTGATGGACATTGGGGAGGGTATGTGCTATGGTGAGTGCTGTGAATTGTGTAAGACTGATGATTCACTGACCTGTACCCCTGAGGCAAATAATACATTATATGTTAATTAAAAAAAAAAAAAAACAGATACTGCAGAATGGAAGTACCCACCACAGCACTTTTTGAAGATGGTTTGACAATTTGTCATAAATAACAGTTTGTGAATAAATTTCATCCCTGTAGGATTGACTAAAGACTTGGTCTCTCGCTCCTGATAACATCCAAGGAGGCTCACTAATCTGTACAATCAAATAAGCAGAGGAAATAGCTCTAATCTGATCTGTGCTGTAGTGAACATAATAAACACTCTAGAATGCCCAGTGTTATTTAATTAATAGAACTATAATCAGGGGAATCAGCAATGTGACAGAGTGAGCCTTGGATAGGCCATATGGCCATATGGCCCTTGGTACATACCTGAGGATTCAGTGAGCTCAGTGGCGCTGGGACACAGAGACAACATGATCAGAGCTAATGAAGCCTGGGTGGGGCTCATACAGTACATGCGGAGGGTGTTCTGGGGGTGGGGGAGTCTTGGGGAAAAAGGAGAGCCACAGCTTCCGTTCTCTGCTGGTCGTTAATCTTTTTAAAGCAGGGCCTCTTTGATGTAATGATGTACATTAGCATTTCATTGCCCTTCAGTGTTCTTTTTCATGTGGGGATTTTGAGTCATTTTTATACTTCCTCTTTTAAAGTTCCTTAAACCCCAATAAATAAGAATAATGATGGCCTGCTCTTGGAGAAAGCAGACTTTCTTTACCACTGATATAAATACTATTCACTTCTCCTCCTTGTTGCCTGGTTCTTGGAATTGGACTGTGTAGACCTCCTGACCCCTTAAGGTTAAGGGCTGTGGCAGTCCCTGCCTCATCAATTGTGTTCATAAAATATTTAGCTTACCTCACTGAACAAAAAACCTCTTTGAAAGAAAGATTCATATATTCTTATCTGATAACTACATGCTAACATATTCTTGGCATATCTTTTTCTAAATTGGACCTTTCTCTTAAAGAACTTACTTCGGGCTCCCAATTCCCTGGAGTAAGTCAAAATAATTTTTAAACTGAGGTATAATTGACGTATATAACATTCTATTAGCTTCAGGTATACGGCGTAATGATTTGACATTTGTATGCTTGCAATTGATCACAAAAAGTCAAATTAATGTCTGTCACCTTATATTGTTACAATAAATAAAAAATTTTTACAACTTTTCCATTAAGAAATTTGATACCTATAATTTTTTCAAAGGGTATTATTGACTTGTTCCCCACCGCCCCAAGAACTATTGCAAAACATAACCTTGAAATTTTTATGATAACTAGTTATCATTAAAAAAATTTTAAGTAACACTGAGAGGACAGATACTAAATGCAACATTCTGTCCCAAAAAGATATAGTTAATGCATTTTTGAGTCTTTGGTCTCGGGCTGCGACTGCAAAATAGGGACTTTACAGGGCAGGTCCGACAGCCTAAGAGCCGGAAAGTGGTTCTGTGAGTTCCTCAGAGGGCTCTTGGCATTCTCAGGTCCTGTCCCCGAAGTGTCCACCAGGAGGCATTACAGCGCGCTGGTTAAGAGCCCAGACACTGAAGTCCTGCAGTGAGACAGGCTTAAATCCCTGCTCTTCCTCTTACTACCTTTGTGACATCGCTGTGCCTCAGTTTCCTCATTTTAAAACTGGCACGATAGCAGTAGCTACTGGATCATTAAATAAGAGGCTATGTATACAGTGCTTGAGCATGGTTTTGGCACCTAGTAAGAGCAACTTCTATCAGATGGGACGCTTTGGGCGTGACACACGTATGTACCACAAAAACCCATTGAGAATGGCTTAAACACAAGGAGGATTTATTATCTCATTTACCAGGGAGTCCCAGGATAGGGTGGCTCCAGGACTGGTTGGTTCAGTGGCTTAGAGTGAGGTCACGAGCAACTTCTGTTCCACTCTACCCTCCTCGCCTTGTCAGACTTCCCTTGGACAGGCTGCCCTTGTGTGTGGTAAGTGTACATATACTGTTCAGACAAGTTGTCCGGAGGGAAAACATCCTTCTCTTACTACAACTTGATTTTTTTTAACAGCAAAGAAGACCCTCTCTTGGCAGGCTTTTCTTCATTTGCCACTGGCCAGAATTTCTATACCTAAACCAGTCACCGGTGAGGTGAATGGATTTACATGACTGACTTGCACTGACCAAGACTTATGTCTGTTCTAGGAACAAGGTCACCTCCCTCAGGAGTATGTGCCCCTGAAGTTGGGGGAAGAAGGAGCACAAAAGACTGGTGACTGAGTCCCACCCAGAATATTAAAAAGTTGAGAGACTGGTTTGCTAAGGACTCTGATGGTATGAGCAAAGAGTCTGCGACCTGTTGGGACTGAGCTGCATTCCCCGGGTTTACGGCTGAGGATGCATCTTTTCAGAGACAAAATATGGACCACACGTGGCAGTCATCTCCAGGGGTTGGACTGGTGGGACTCCTGTGGGACTGCAAAGAATTGTTAGAGTTCGGATGTGAGGAGAAATGAGCTAGGAGAGTAGGAGATGTTGGGCACAAGCTGGATGCTTGAAATTGGAATTAAAGATTTTGGACATTGGTAATGACAGAAACTAGGATTTAATTGGAAATAAGTGGTGGATATAAACTGGAGAGCAAGATCTTTGGAGAAAGAAGGCAAGGAACTGAGAAACTAGAAAAAAATAATGTAAGGTGGACATTGAAATCCTCAAGAATTGTGACAGAGGCAGCAGTACTGGAGTGACAGGGACCCCAGGAATGAAGATGAGAGAGGGCAAGAGAAAAGGGATGCATTTGCAACAAGGATAAATAGTGGATGGTATGGTTTGAGGGTATCAGATTCAGAAAGTGATTTTTAGAGCATGGAGATCCAGGGGACTAACCATCTATCTAGTCACTCTCTAGGCTGTGTGGTGTGAGGGGTGGAGAAAGTTGACCTCCTGGAAAGGATTTGAGGGAAGTAGTTTTGACTAGAACAAGGAAGTGAAAGGAAGGTTGAAACAAGTTAAAGATTTAAGGAATTTTATTGATGATTGATTTTGAATTCCAGAGGGCATGACAGAAGTGATGAGGAATTGGTGAGGAAATATGGAAGAATATTCCAGAAGGAAGACTGTGAAAGCCACATGAAGCTTCCGGCAGTGATAAAATTAACAGGAGTCAAGGGCATATGAAATTTGCCTTAATGGTTTTGAGGAAGAAAGTTGTGGCAAGGCTTTATACTGAAGGGTAGAATCCTGCAGAGTCTGGAGTGGCTTAGTGACCTTCATGATAAAAGCACTGAGGGTCTTACTCTGAGCACATTGAACTTAAGGCTCCCTGTTGACCTTGCTAATGGTGGTATCGACACTGAAGCTGGAGCTGATAGTCTTACACCAAGCTCCATTTACACATGAGCTCCGTTTGTGACCTGCTGGTCCAAGATGCTCAGACATGAGGGGTGAGATCTAACTCTAGACTTTAATGTCCAGACATTAATAGCTAACACTGAGCGGAGTATATGCTAGGTACATGATAGTTTTACATGTAATAGCACACTTGATCCTCAGAATGAGGATCTGAAGTAGGTCTTATTATACCTGTTTACAGGTGAGAAATCTGATGCTTAATCGAGATTTTGACTGATTGTGATTTGTCCAATGTCATCGTAAGAGACGGAGAGAAATATGAAACCAGGCAGTCTGATTTAAAAACACTTGCTCTTAAATTGTATGGTACACCACCTACCTGGGGAACTTATTAAACCATCCTGGGTTTAAAACTTGCTCTTTATCCCTTATTCATTTAAAAAACACAAATGCAGTATCTACCCAAAGAAAACAAAAATGCTAATTGGAAAAGACATATGTACCCCTCTATTAATCACATTATTTATACAAAGATATGCAAGCAACCTAAGAGTCCATCAATATAGACGGATTAAGAAGCTGTGACACACACACACACACGCACACACACACAGAATGTAATATTAGCCATAAAAAAAGAACGAGATCTTGCCATTTGCTGCAACATGGATGGGTACTTAGAGGTATTATACTGAAAGAAGTAAATCAAAGACTTATTTCTAAAAAACAAAACAAATATCTAAAAACCAAAATGAATAAGAGAAATCCATAAACAAAGACCCAATAAGAAAGAAAACAAACTGATTGTTCCAGAGGGGAAGGGAGTGAGGGACAGGCAAAATGGGTGAAAGGGAGCGGCAGGTACAGGCCTCCAGTTACGGAATAAGTCACCATGAAGAAAAGTACAGAACAGGGAATACAGTCCGTGGCAATGGTATCGCAATAGCTTGGATGGTGACAGACTCCATGTGTGGTGAACGTAGCCTAACATATAGGTTTGTCCAATCACTGTGCTGCATACCTGAAACTGATAAAACATTTTATGTCAACTCTACTTCAATAGAAAGGGGAAAAATAATAAAAATAACAAATGCTTGTTTGCTCAGACAGACTTATCGCTTTGCATATTGTAATGTAAGGCATTTGGGTGAATTTTAATATGTGCTTTATAAAAAAAAAATGCAACACAAAGTTGGTGGTCTAGGGTGAATGACCTTTTAATTGCAAGTGAAGAACTCTGTTGTAAACAAATATTCTAAAGATTAATTTTGAAAGTAATAAAGTGGAGTATGATGTAGAGGTCATGAATACATACTCCTAAGATAAATTTTTTAAATGTCTTCATGTTATATAAATGGATACTTGTGGGTTGGGATAAAATGTAATGACAATATTAACACATCACTAGAAAAACTGTCAGCGCTCACTTTGGTAGCCCATACACTAAAACTGGAATGATTCAGAGAAAACACACACGGGCCCTTGTACGAGGAAGGCAAGCAAAGCCATACAGCATATGCATTTAAAGAACCTAAATAGACAATACAACCAAATGAGCCTTGACTAGACATTGGACCAAAAAAAAAAAAAAAAAAGTACACGTGGGGACAACTGGAGAAATCTGACCATGGACTAACTGTCTATTAGACTATGGAGTTAACTTTTTTTTAAAAAAATCTTACTTATTTGACAGACAGAGATCACAAGCAGGCAGAGAGGCAGGCAGAGAGAGGGGGAAAGCAGGCTCCTCGCTGAGCAGAGAGCCGGATGCAGGCTCGATCCCAGGACCCTGGGATCATGAATTGAGCCGAACGCAGAGGCTTAACCCACTGAGCCACCCAGGTACCCATTCCCAGCTTTTTAGTTTGAAAAATTTCAGTTGAATATCTGTACAACCTTTACCCAGATTAAACATTAATATATTTTTTTCTTGTGTGTGTGTGTGTGTGTGTCTTTTTGCATACATCCATGCATAATACACACATTGTTTTAGGTGAACCATTTGAAAGTTAGTTGGGACATTAAGACCCTTTACCCCTAAATACTTAAGCATGTGTTTATTTCCTTTTTCAGTTTTTTAAATTTAAATTCAATTAGCCAACATCTAGTCTATCATCAGTTTTTGATGTAGTGTTCAATGACTCATTAGTTGTATAACACCCAGTGCTCATCAGATCACATGGCCTCCGTAATGCCCATCGCCCATTAACCCATCCCCCCAACGCCATCCCTTCTGTAACCCTCGGTTTGTTTCCTGGAGTCCAGAGGCTCTCATGGTTTGTCTCCCTCTCTGATTTCTTCCCATTCAGGTTTCCCTCCCACCCGCTATGGTCCTCTGTCCTATTCCTTATATTCCACATACGAGTAAAACCATACGATAATTGTCTTTCTCTACTTGACTTCTCAGCATAATCTCCTCCAGTCCCCTCCATGTCGATGCAAATGGTGGTATTCATCCTTTCTGATGGCTGAGTAATGTTCCATTGTGTATATGAACCACATCTTCTTTAACCATTCATCTGCTGAAGAACGTCTTGGCTCCTTCCACAGTTTGGCTATTTTGGACACTGCTGCTATGAATATTGGAGTACAAGTGCCCCTTCTTTTCACTACATCTGTATCTTTGAGATAAATACCCAGTAGTACAATTGCTGGGTTGTAGGGTAACTCTATTTTTAACTTCTTGAGGAACCTCTATACTGTTTTTCAGAGTGGCTGTACCAGCTTGCATTCCCCCCAACAGTTAAGAGGGTTACCCTTTCTCCACATCCTCTCCAACATTTGTTGATCTGTCTTGTTCACATTAGCCATTCTAACTGGTGTGAGGTGGTATCTCATTGTCGTTTTGATTTGTATTTCCCTGATGGCAAGTGATGTGGAGCATTTTTTCATGTGTCTGTTAGCCATTTGGATGGCTTCTTTGAAGAAGTGTTTGTTCATGTCTTCTGCTTATTTCTTGCCTGGATTATTTGTCTTGGGTGTTGAGTTTGATTAAGTTCTTTATAGATCTTGGATACTAGCCCTTTATCTGATGTCATTTGCAAATATCTTCTCTCATTCTGTCAGTTGTCTTTTGGTTTCGTCAAGTGCTTCCTTTGCTGGATGAATGCTTTTTTTTTTTTTTTTTAAGATTTTATTTATTTATTTGACAGACAGAAATCACAGGTAGGCAGAGAGGCAAGCAGAGAGAGGAGGAAGCAGGCTCCCTGCCGAGCAGAGAGCCCGATGCGGGGCTCGATCCCAGGACCCCGGGATCATGACCTGAGCCGGAGGCAGAGGCTTTAACCCACTGAGCCACCCAGGCACCCCTGGGTGAATGCTTTTTATCTTGATGAAGTCCCAATAGTCCATTTTTGCCCTTGTTTCCCTTGTCTTTGGAGACATGTCCTGCAAGAAATTGCTGTGGTCAGTCACAGAGGTTGCTGGCAGGGTTCACTTCTAGGATTTTGATGGATTCCTGTCTCACATTGAGTTCTTTCATCCATTTTCAGTCTATTTTTGTGTGTGGTGCAAGGAAATGGTCCAGTTTCATTCTTCTCTATGTAGCTGTACAGTTTTCCCAACACCATCTGTTGAAGACAAGGTCCATTTTCCATTGTATATTCTTTCCTGCTTTGTCAAAGATTAGTTGATCATAGAGTTGAGGGTCCATTCCTGGGTACTCTGTTCTGTTCCATTGATCTCTGTGTCTGATTTTGTGCCAGTACCATACTGTCTTGATGATTGCAGCTTTGTAATAGAGCTTGAAGTCTGATATTGTGATGGCATCAGCTTTGGTTTTCTTTTTCAACATTCCTCTGGCTAATAGGGGTCTTTTCTGGTTCCACATAAATTTTAGGATCGTTTTGTTCCAGCTCTATGAAAAATTTCAATGGTATTTCGGTAGGGATGGCATAGAATGTGTAGATTGCTCTGGGCAGCATAGACATTTTCACAATGTTTATTCTTTCAATCCACAAGCATGGGATGTTTTTCTGTCTCTTTGTGTCTTCCTCAATTTCTTTCATGAGTGTCTGTAGCTTCTAGAGTAGTGATACGTTACCTCTTTGGTTAGGTTTATTCCTAGGTATCTTATGGTTTTGGATGCAGTTGTAAATGGGATCAATTCCTTAATTTCTCTTTCTTCAGTCATACTGTTAGTGTATCGAATGCAACTGTTTCTGTGCTTTCATTTTTGTATTCTGCCATGTTCCTGAACTGCTATATGAGTTTTTGCTTTGGGGCTGGAATTTTTTGGATTATCCACATAAAGTATCATGTCATCTGGGAAGAGCAAGAGTTTGACAATTTGGATGCCTTTTCTTTCTTTTTGTTGTCTGACTGCTAAGGTTAGGACTCTAGTGCTATGTTGAACAGTAGCGGTGAGAGTGGGCATCGCTGTCATGTTCCTGACTTTAAGGGAAAAGCTCTCATTTCTTTCCCAATGAGAATGATACTCGCTGTGAGATTTCATAGATGGCTTTTATGATACTGGAAGTATGTTCCCTCTATCCTTATACTTTGAAGGGTTTTAATAAAAAAAGGATGCTATATTTTATCAAAAGCTTTTTGAACATCAACTGAGAGGATCATATGGTTCTTATCTTTTATTAATGTGCTCCATCTCATTGATTGATTTGCCAATGCTGAACTACCCTTGCATCCAAGGAATAAATCCCACCTGGTCTGGTCGTGGAAGCATGTGTTTTCTAAGAATAAGGTCATTGACTTACGTAGTCACAATACTAGTTAGTATCACACCTAAAAAAGTTAGTAATTCTAGGAGTGCCTGGGTGGCTCAGTCAGTTAAGCGTCTGTCTTCGGCTTAGTTCATGATCCCAGAATCCTGGGATAGACCCCCACATTGGGCTCTCTGCTCAGCAGGAAGCCTGCTTCTCCCTCTGCCTGCCACTCTCCCTGCTGTGATTTCTCTCTTTCTCTGTCAAATAAAATCTTTAAAAAAGTTAACTCCAGGGGTGCCTGGGTGGCTCCGTGGGTTAAGCCTCTGCCTCTGGCTCAGGTCATGATCCAAGTATCCTCCGATCGAGCTCTCTGCTCAGCGGGGAGCCTGCTTCCCCCTCTCTCTGCTTGCCTCTCTGCCTACTTGTGGTCTCTGTCAAATAAATAAATAAAATCTTTAAAAAAAAAAAAAACCTGCTTTACTTGGCATCTTTGCGATGATCCCCCCAGTTTCCTTTAATTTTATGCTGTCTAATGCTTAACGTTAGAAAAAATAAAATGAAGCTAACTATCAAGCAACACTGAAAGCCTATCTCGTGTACATAGCTTTGCTTCTTACCGGGCACAAGTCTACAACTGGCAAGACCTTTTTTTCTCCTCATATAATCTCAGAAAAGTTTTCAATTAGCAATAATCGCGCCTCGGATAAACCTCATTGGCTACGATACTGCCACTGCGCAAAGCTTCCTCATATAATCTCAGAGAGGAAAAATAAACCCCAAAGTGTAAAATGTCATGCTCTGGTTAGTTGCGTGAAAGTTGAAAAGTAAATTATCAAGTATTACACTCTATTTAGATATGGAAAAACTTAGAAATTAGTCCTCAAGATGGCACCTGCTAAGAGGAAAACACATAGGGTGCCTGGGTGGCTCAGTGGGTTAAGCCGCTGCCTTCGGCTCAGGTCATGATCTCAGGGTCCTGGGATCGAGTCCCGCATGGGGCTCTCTGCGCAGCGGGGAGCCTGCTTCCTCCTCTCTCTCTCTCTGCCTGCCTGTCCAACTACTTGTGATTTCTCTCTGTCAAATAAATAAATAAAATCTTTAAAAAAAAAAAAAAAAAGAGGAAAACACATACATGTGTTCTACTAAATAAAGATCAAAACTCTAATGTTAGTGTTTGAAATCGTGAAATTATGATTGTACATGGAAGAAAATGTTTATTTTAAGCTCAGTCAGTTTAGAGCTGGCTGACATGTGATCAATCATGTAAGGAGATGTTGCTGTGTTTAGTTTCCAAAGTGGCAGAAACTTCAGTCTATGTTCTGAGCAATGTATTTCTAAGTTTCTCCACCAAAGAACAGAAGAGCCCGTAATTAATAAAGACAAGTGTTCGGATTTATTTGGAAATTCACAGTTTCTAATGGCACTCCAGCTCCGCAGTTACAAACTGACAGCCACCTTTCCACAACTCTGGGCGCCACATGCACATCGTGGAGCTTCCCGCTCTCCCTCCAAGCTCACCTGGACCTCTTCTCAACAAGCTTCTATACAATCAGGCCCTCCTGCTCTGAATGGCTAATTGTACAGACTGGAAAAAAAATTTAAATCATCTAAAACGTACTGTTAACCTAAAAGCAGCAACTTAAACAAACAAAAAAGGCTTTAAATATGTCACATTACAAACAATACCCCACCCGAGAGGTATTAGACAAGTTTAAAAACAGTTATTACTAAAAGTGCTCAATAAGTTATAACTTAAATCTTACAACACGAAATGGTCAATTCTCTCCCTTTCAAGAAGAAACTTCCCACTTTCACTCATTACTGTACAAACACACACTAAGAAATCATTTTATTCAAACACAGTCGCTGCCAATTATTTTTTAAAGGAAACAAAAGACAAGGTGGAGACAGACACACTGACATCACAGGTATGCCTCTGCACATCTGTAGCCAATACAAAGCAAACATCAGGACTAACGATCCCTTTAGACTTGACCAATTAGACAAGGCTTGACAAAGTCACTCGCTGGATCCGTGCACAGGTACATAGGCAGTGATTTTACCACGAGACCTGGACTCATTCGACGAAGCTCCAAAAGTTCTATTTGTAGAAACAGGAAAGAACTACCTGAAAGTCCAGAGGATTAGTGCTTATTGTGAATGTTTAAGATGTAATGTAGCTAACGAAAACCCTTACAAGTGGTTAAATGTGCTTAAAAGGTGAATTCATAAAAAATCTATTCGCAAATACCAGTCATTTATAAGAAAAAATCTTGTAGGCTTTTTTCTCATTGAGTTAGTAACTAGAGAAAAACGAGTGTGAGTAAGTTGAATGAAAATATCCGTATCTCTGCTTACCTAAAAGAACAGAAGAGAATTCCAGCAAGTTTCTGTTTCAAGTGAGTTTGCTACAAGAAGTCTATCTGGCAAGTCTGCGGGACCTTTACACTGTCTGACCCACATTACGGAACTTCAGGTGCAGATCACCTTAAAGCCTTGTAGTGTTTGCAGCTTCAAAAAACTAACAAAGTTATAAAAGAAATCAAATGACAGAAAAAGTTCTTCCTCCTCTTCCAGTGGCATTATAAATAGACAAAAGGCACATAAATATGGGAAGGTGCAAGAAATAGGAACAAAGCTAAAGGAAGAGGTTTAGGCTTTCATTCCTATCCCACCCAAAGGAACTGGGCTTCCAAATTACGTTTGTCCCAGTAATTAATCTGTGAAAAAACATCTTTATAAAATGTCTACCATTGTCCTTGTAGGAAGTGATCAGCCTTGTAAAACTGCAGCTCATTAACCAAGATTGACACAATCCCACCTACTTCTTTAAAAAGGCAGAAACCATAATTTCTGAATACTTTTCCCATTAGTATTTTCTCCCTCCCCCAAACCCTTCGAATACCACAGACTGTTCTTCAAAGAACAACAACAAAAAGTCTCCAGTATGAAAAGTTCTGTTCATTTTAGATGTGTCCCGAGACCGCTGTGACACCAAATGTTCCCACGGTGATCTCTTTGTTTCCTTTGATTATGTCATGCAGGCTCGGTAATGATCCTGACTTAGTCTGTATTAGAGTTTTTATCAATTTTCCTTGGTCTTGGACTTTAGATCGCCTTCGTTTTAAAGCCCTCTTCTCAGTTTTTGTCTTCTGGGACTGTCCGTTGCACAGACTTGTGCAAGCTGAAATGCCACAGAAGTAAGACTCCTCTGACTGTGATGAGGTTTCGGAGCTTCCTTCAGACGGAGGACCCTTGTACGAAGAGTGATAAACTTCTCCCATATTAGAGAAGTCTCTCTGGTTCACAAAGGGCTTCCTTCCTTTTAGGTCTCCATTGGCTATAGGGTGCAATGGATCTGCTGGTTTTATGGTTTCAATTTTTTCAGTTTTATACTTGCAGCGTTTCTTCTGCAACACAAATTTTAAAACAAGGCAGTAATGAGACCTCCAAGAGTTACCTCATCAAACCACCTAGAGGGCTGAGCTAATGCAGGAAACTGCCAACTCCCGGTGAAAAGTAAACAGTATTACGTTCAAACATACTGTTATGTTCTGGATAGATATTAACCATTATCTTCCCATTTTGTAAATGCTGCTCAATCACAACTCCTTACTTAGCTTAGCTGCCACCTCTGAAAATAGATTTAGGGGGTGATAACTGACATCTGAGTACTTACTAAGCATCAGGTAGAATCCTAGCTGCTTTCATGTGTATCCTACTTACTAAGAAGTGAGTATTTATCCCTGGTTACTAAATGAGAAAACCAAGGTCCAGAGGTTTGGTTCCACACCCAAGTTACAACACAGTAAGTGGCCAGGTTGGGACTGAACCCTGGGCTATTTGGCTCTAGAAGTCCAAGTTCTTTCACCTAGAGATCATTACCTCTAATCAAACTGAGTACAACTTATTTTGAGAGGCAAAACAGAAAACGCAGACTTTATAACCAAAAAGCCCAAGTATATTTTGAGTTTTACCACTGACTTAATGGATCATTCAAAGACAACATAAACCCTCTGAATTTTGGTTTTCTCATTTCAACTCGGGGATACTACCATCTCCAGGCTGCTGTGAGGAATGCAGGAATGGCACACGCACACACTGTGCCTAACACGCACTGATAATAAACAAGGACTACTACCCAGGCATCAGCAAATCTTCTCTATAAAGGGCCAGGCAGTAAGTATTTTAGGCTTTACAGGTCACATACTGTATCTCTTGTATATTCTTTTTTATTTTACAACCCTTTAAGATGGCTCCAGGCTCATACAGAATAGGCCACAGGCCAGATATAGCCTGGAAGTTGTAGTTTGCTGACCTCTGTAACATTGACTTGTATCAGTATTATGATTGGACATATACAGTAAATTTAAGGACCACTTAGAGATACCAAACCTTTCTACCCAGTTCTTTATCTACTATGTCATAACATACCACTATACTTAAAAAGAATCAAAATATTACCTTTTTTTCTGGAGAGAACTTGAGGGGTTCTACGATGTACAAATCATTTGGTTCTACTGTAAGAGGAAATAAAAAGCAGATATGTAGTATATTATGCTAAGATAAACACTAAAAATATTATATATTGTCCCTTAGTGATTATTTTCCTAACCAATGAGTTTATAATTATACATTAAGCATATATTTATGTATTTTAAATTAGTGAAAAGTGACAAGATGGGAGATGGTACCATTTTTATCTGAGGTTTTACCAGTCTCCTTCAAATAATTTCCTTAAGCTTCTAACGGACAGCTAGCCATCAGTCAACACAGTAAGGACCCCTCTCAGGGCCCAGCCCTATCCTTTACCTAGTAAGAAGGTAACATCACCAGGTTAAGCTAGTAACAAACCCATACATCATCTGAGTATTTCCCTAAAACACTAAGCTACACTGTGTCACGAATGTGGGTTAATTATGTACAACAAGCAGTGACCAGGTACAAAAGCCAGCTAAAGGAACATCCACATTAAAAAAGAAATTTAAGAAGTTTTTTCTAGATGTATTTTACTGTGATTGAAACTCTGAATGCCAAAATCTAAAAATAGCTTTAACATGCAATATAAATGACAAAGCAATAATGAATAAACACTTCTGGCAAGGTGAGTAAATTAGAAATATTCGCTTTAGGTTTCTAAGATTTCATTCCTTTAAGCACATTAAAGACAGCTGCATACCACTTCCACACTGACAAGATAAATGTCTTGTCAAGAAAGACATCTGACTGACAAGATAAACGGAATTTCAGTCCTACTGAGCCCATTAAAAATAAACAATACGTGGTCTGACAGAGCCAGAAATTTTTAAGCTATAAAATTCACTCTAAAACTTCATATACTGCAAATTTACTAATAACATGATTCAACCAATTATAATTTTTTACATTATGTCCTAGAAATCTGTTGAGAAAGTCATCAAGTATATCAAAATATCTAAACATTCTTCTAAACAGCCATTTCTATCAGTTACTAATCTCACTCAAATTGATCTTAAAAAAAATGGCACTTTTAGAAATGGTTGTTAACTGTTACTCAGACCACCCTCTCTACGAAAGCAACTAAATATGGGTTTAACAAGTCAGGAAATAATAGATGTTGGCAAGGATGTGGAGAAAAGGGAACTTCTTACATCACTGGTGGGAATGCAAACTGGTGCAGCCACTCTGGAAAACAGCACGGAGGTTCCTCAAAAACTTGAAAATAGAGCTACCCTACAACCCAGCAATCACACTGGGTATTTACCCTAAAGATACAAATGTAGTGATCCAAAGGGGCACGTGCACCCGAATTTTTATATCAGTAATGTCCACAATAGCCAAACTATGGAAAGAGCCCAGATGTCCACCAACGGATGAATGCACAAAGAATGTGTGTGTGTGTGTGTGTGTGTGTACACACAACGGATTACTCAGCCATCAAAAAATGAAATCTTGGGGCACCTGGGTGGCTCAGTGGGTTAAAGCCTCTGCCTTGAGCTCGGGTCATGGTCCCGGGGTTCTGGGATCGAGCCCCATATTGGGCTTTCTGCTTAGCAGGGAGCCTGCTTCCTCCTCTCTCTCTCTCTCTCTCTCTCTTTCTCTGCCTAGTTATGATCTCTGTCTGTCAAATAAGTAAATAAAGTCTTTTAAAAAAGAAATCTTGCCATTTGCAACCATGTGGATGAAACTATAGGGTAATTTAATTTACACTAAGCGAAATAAGTCAATCAGAGAAAGTCTATTGTATGATCTCACTCATATGCAGAATTTAAGAAACAAAACAGAGATGCATAGGGAAGGGGGGTAAAAATAAGACAAGAAGAAACCAGAGAGGGAGACAAACCCTAAGAGACTCAATCATAGGAAACAAACTGAGGGTTGCTGGAAGGGGTGGGGGGGGCAATGGTATAACTGGGATGATGGGACTTTAAGGATGGCACGTGACGTAACAAGCAATGGGTATTCTATAAGACCGGGGAATCACCTCTACCTCTGAACTCTACCTCTGAAACTAATAATACACTATATGTTAATTAACTGAATTAAAATTTTTTTTAAAAATCACTAAAAGCACTGAAGAGTAGCCAAGATTAAGTAGGCAATCTCTAGACCAAATCTGAAATAAAAGTAGGACGCCAGATAGCGAAGTGGAACACAAAAGTCATTCTTGTCCTGACAGCATTTGCCAATGCAGGAGTATGTGAATTTTAGCTCTGATGGTATGAGGAGAATGAGTCAGAAATAAAATCTCCAGACCCACCCACAGTAGTAGTCTAGTAAGACACCCTCACTCATCCCCCTGTAAGCTAGGACTCTAAGGACTATCCTCAGAGTAAGAATTAACCCAGGCAGTGCAGGGACTGACAGTCCGAATTTCCAGATCTGGCGGTCCATCTCACCTCATGCCACTAACATAAAATATTCTTGAATACAAAGCAAACACAAATTTTCTCTGGCAGAAGGACCTACCTTCTAGCTCTCTAATTATCCCGACAAATTATTTTTCAAAGAGAAGGACCAACACACAAAGGTAACCAAGCCCAGAAAGACCAGAGGCATCTTGAGCAAGAGCCTACGGACAAAATTAATGAACAGATTCACAAAGACTTAAGATACTAGAATTATCACAAAGATAAGATTATAAAGACAGGTATACTTACTATGTCTAAATAAAAAAACCAGCTTGAAAGTATCTGCAGGAAAAATAAAACAAACAAACAAAAGGGACCTAGATGTTTAAAAAAATACTGAAGCAACTCCTAGAAATGGAAAATGTAATAAATGACATTAAAGACTCGATGAAAGAATTTAATAGCAGACTACAGATAGCTAAGAATGTGTGGTCTGGAAAACAGTTCAGAAGAAATCACCCAAATCTAACACAGAAAGGCAAAAAGAATGGAAATAAGTAGAGTTTAGGGAGCTAAAGTGAAAAGGATGGGAACATCCTGAATTAAATGTGGATTCTAAAAGAGAACGAGGTAGAGGGAATGTTTCAGGGGAAAAATAATGGTTGTTAAGAATTTTCCAATCTTGACAAAAGATACCAACTGAGAGATTCAAAGAACCCAACAAATTTAAACAGGAATAAAGAAAAAAAGATCATGTTTCAGTATGAAGGGAAGCAACGGCAAATGGAAATTCTCCGAAAGCAGACCCGAAGAATTAAGAATCGGTGTACATGTGCATAAATGTAAATGAACGTGAAGTGTGAAAAATAATCACAGTATTCCTTGTTGAATTACAACTAAGAAAAAAATAGAATTTAAATACACAAAAGAGTAGCATGTAAGCCAAGTTGGAGATAAAAGATCTTGGTACTGTCCAAGAAGAGGAAAAAGTACTCATTAACTACAGATTTGGACAAGTATTTGTAAATTCTAAAGTATGAGAAAATGTCAAAAATAATGCACAACTTCTAATAACAGAAAAAGAATCTCTTCTCCGCTCTAACAAAAAAATCTCTTTGGAAAATGGAGGAAAAATAAAATGTTAATAGATAAAAGTGAGTATCTTTACACTAATAAATTTTAACACTTAGTTGACATAGAAAAAGTCATGGAAATTTTTAATTTAAAGTGGCAAAAAAATCAAGTTCCTATAACAAAAACTCCTCTTATAAGGACAATTCTGGACCTACGTGAATAAAAATTCAAAAAAGAAATAATTATAATCTTTAACTCTTCCCGAGAACTAAAAATAAGAGAGCACTGCCCATCTGATTTTATACACCTTACACACCAAAACCCAACAGTGTGAGAAATAAAAAACTACATGCCAGCCTTATTCATGAATAGGTAGCAAAATCCCTAGAGTATCAAAAAGAATTATGTGAAAATAATAATATGAACACAACACACACATAAGTATCATGACCAACTTGTATTTATTATGTAATAAAAATGTGACTCAAGAAAACTGATTAGTATACTTCATTTTTTTTTTTAAAGATTTTATTTATTTATTTGACAGGCAGAGATTACAAGTAGGCAGAGAGGCAGGCAGAGAGAGAGAGAGAGAGGAGGAAGCAGGATCCCCACTGAGCAGAGAACCCGACGTGGGGCTCGATCCCAGGACCCTGGGATCATGACCTGAGCCGAAGGCAGAGGCTTTAACCTACTGAGCCACCCAGGCGCCCCAGTATACTTCATTTTAATAACAGATCTGAAATGATCATCTTAAAAGAAGCTAAAAAAGTATTTGGAAAGATAAAACGATTCACGGGGGAAAGGAATAATTAGCAAACTGAGAGGAACTTCCTTAGATAATGGGTATCTACTGAACATCTATGACAAATATAATACTTAAGACTAAGAGTTTTCCTTTAAGAATGGGAACAAGACAAAGGTCCCTATCAGGTACTTCTATTCAACACTGCTAAAATGCTAGCCACAACAGCTAGGGAAACAAAGGAAATAAAATCTGTTAAGGATTGGAAAGGAAGAAACAAAGTTGTCTTTAGTCTCAAAAAGGGTGTCTGTATTCATGGAAGCTGCCATTCTGTCCTAACAACAAGTAAAAAGCTAAACAAACTAAAAAATCAACTCTTTGTGTATCTTCGGAAAAGTGAGGTCACACAACAAGTGACTGTCTCAAAACTCAGAGACAGGCAGATACACAGAAACCTCTGTGGGAATCAGTGCCCATGTAGGAAAACTTGAACTACATTAATTGATATATTGATGGATGCTCAGTGTGGGTCAATCCTTAAGTTAGAAAATCCAAGGAGGATACCCGTCAGAGTGGAGCGTCGACACTTCTGTGAGTTTTACCTCCAGAAGCTCATTGAAATATTCCAGAGTATTCTGTTCTTAACAAGGACTGACTTTAGGAGAACTATTTTAGTAGAGCTGAACCTGCTGGTGTTTTATCAGAGCCTGACCTGTCTAAGGGAAAGGGGAAACCCGAGAAGCACTAACGAAGTGAACAGTCCAGGGAAAAGACCCACCAAAAGATTTAGACCTAATAACAGGAGTCCAGAACGTTTCTTCTACCACCACATTGTGAAAGGTCTGTTTACCACAGTTCCTTTTACCAAGTACACCATCTCCCACCTTTCAAAAAGAATAAAGAATTACAAGGCGTTTCTTAAGAAAGCAAAGAACATAGTTCAAAGAGACTAAACAAGCATGAGAACCAGAGTTAGATGACAAGAATGGTGGACTTATCAGACCAGGAATTTTTTTTTTTTAAATTATGATTAATATGCTAAGGGCTTTAATGTAAAAAAGCAGACAACATGCAAGAATAGATGGATAATGTAGGCAGAAAAGTTCTAATGAAGGATAAAAAAGAAACACTAGAGCAAACACAGTAACAAAAATGAAGAATGCCTTTGAGGAGTTCACTGGTAGACTATACACAGTTGAGCAAGAAACACTGAGCTTTATGACATGACAATGGAACTTCTAAAATTAAAGAGAAAAGGGAAAAAAGAAAAAACCACAGAACAGAATATCCAAAAAAGTGCAGGTCAACTGTAAAATGTATAATACATGAGTAATGAGAATACCAGAGGGAAAGAACGAGAGAAAGGAACAAAAGAAATATTTCAAGTAATAATGAATGAGAATTTCCCCCAAATTAATGTCAGACACCAAACCATAGATCTAGGAAGCTCAGACAACACAAAACAGGATAAATGCTGAAAATACTACACCTAGGCATATCATATACGAATTCCAAAAAGTTCAAAGATACAGAGAAACTCTGAAAAAGAAGAAAATTACTTACCTAAAGAAAAACAAAGACAAGTTATATCTGACTTCTCAGAAATCATGCAATAAGAGGGTGGAGTAAAATAATTAAAGTATTGAGAGAAAAAACACACTATACCCTACAAAAATTATCTATCTCCTACAAAAATTATCCTTCTTGGATAAGCAAAAAATTGAGGGAAATTGTGCCAGGAAACCTTGCAAGAAATATCAAAAAGTGTTTTTTTTGAAAACTGGAAAATGACACAGGTCAGAAACTCAGATCTACATAAAGAAAAGGAATGTGTGTGTGTGTGCGTGTGTGTGTACACACATAAATACATACACATATACATACACATACATATATATGCTTATGTGCAAGTGAATGACAGCAGTGATGTAAGAAATGGATGGGAGAAATTAACAGTATTTTGACAAAAGAAAAGAAGAAAAAGAAGTATCTTGTTATTACAAAACAGTTGTACTACCCATGAAGTGGTACAGTGTTATTTGAAAGTGGATTTGGGTTAGTTGTAAATGTATATTGCAAACTCCAGGACAACCACAAGAGAAAGTGAAAGAATACATGCTATGAAAGGAGAAAATATGGAATTATATACAATGCTGAACTTGAAGTACAAAAGGCAGAAAAAAGTATGAAAGACGAAAATGGAACAAAGATAACAAACAATAACAAACAGTAAATATTAATTCAACTATATCAATAATCGCTTTAAATGTAAATGGTCTAAATACACCAATTCAAAGATTTTAAGACTGGAACAAAACACATGACTCAACTGTATGCTATTTACAAGAAACTGGCTTTAATGTTTAAAAAAATTTATACAGTTATATAGTATAATGATTCAACAGTTCTATACATTACTCCCTTAGTGCTCATCATGATAAGTGTACTCTTAATCCCCTCTACCTATTTCACTCACTCATGCCCCAACCATCTCCCCTCTTGCAGCCATCAGTTCATTCTGTTTATCTAAGAGTCTGTCTGTTTTTCCTGTTTCTTAAATCCCACATATGAGTGAAATCATACAGCATTTGCCTTTCTCTGATTTATTTCACTTAGCATTATACTTTCTAGCTCCATCCATGTTGTTGCAAATGACAAGACCTCATTCTTTCTTAAGACTGAGTAATGTTCCATTGTGTATGTGTCTATCTATCTATCTATATATATATATCTTAATCCATTCATTTATGGATGGACATTTCCATAACCAGGCAATTGTAAATAATGCTGCAATAAACACAGAGGTGCATATATCTTTTCAAATAAGTGTTTTCATTTTTTTTTTTTAAGATTTTTATTTATTTGACAGACAGAGATCACAAGCACACAGAGAGGCAGGCAGAGAGAGAAGGAGTTGGGAAGCAGGCTCCCTGCTGAGCAGAGAGCCCGATGCGGGGCTCGACCCCAGGACCCAAGGATTATGACCCAAGCCAAAGGCAGAGGCTTTAACCCACTAAGCCACCCAGGCGTCCCTAGTGTTTTCATTTTCTTTGGGTAAACAGCCAGTAATGAAATTACTGGATCATCTAGTAATTATATTTTTAATTTTTTTGAGGAAACTCCATACTGTTTTCCCCAATGGTTATACCAGTTTGCATTCCCGCCAACATGCATGAGGTTCCTTTTCCTTCATATCCTCACTAACACTTATTGTTTTTTATGTTTTTGATTTTAGCCATTCTGAGGTGGTTATTTCATTATGGTTTTGATTTGCATTTCCCTGATGATTAGTGATGTTAAGCATGTTTTCATGTGTCTGTTGGTTATCTGTATGTCTTCTCTGGAAAAATATCTATTCAGGGCCTCTGCACTTTTAATTGGATTATTTGGGGATTTCTTTGGTGTTGAGTTGTGTAAGTTCTTTATATATTTTGGATATTAACCCCTTATCAGATATATCATTTATAAATATCTTCTCACGGGGCGCCTGGGTGGCTCAGTGGGTTAAGCCGCTGCCTTCGGCTCAGGTCATGATCTCAGGGTCCTGAGATCGGGTCCCACGTCGGGCTCTCTGCTCAGCAGGGAGCCTGCTTCCCTCTCTCTCTCTCTGCCTACTTGTGATCTCTCTCTGTCAAATGAATAAATAAAATCTTTAAAAAAAAAAAATAAAAAATAAATATCTTCTCACACTCAGTAGGCTGCCTTGTCATTTTGTTGATGGTTTCCATTACTATACAAAAGCTTTTTATTTGGGGGTATTTAGACATAGTTTTAGACTATTTAGACATAGTTTTATTTTGCTTTTGTTTCCCTTGCCTAAGGAGACATATATAGAAAAACATTTCTATGGTCAAAGTCAAAGAAATTACTGCCTATGTTTTTTTCTAGGAGCTTTACAGTTTCAGATCTCACATTCAGATCTTTAATCCATTTTCAGGGTTTCTTTGTGTATGATGTAAGAAAGCAGTCCAGTTTCAGTCTTTTGCCAGTAGTTTTCTGGTTTTCCCAGCACCATCTGTTGACAAGACTGTGTCTTTCCAAAAAAAAAAAAAAAAAAAAAAAAAAAAGACTGTGTCTTTCCCACTGTATATTCCTGCCTCCTATGTCATATATTGACGGATCATACAGACATGGGTTTACTTCTTAGCTCTCTACTCTGTTCCACTTCTCTATTTTTGGGCTAGTACCATATTGTTTTGATTACTATGGCTTTGTAGTATAGTATATCTTGAAATCTGGGATTGTGATATCTTCAGCTTTGTTCTTTTTCAAGATTGCTTTGGCTATTTGGGATCTTTTGGTTCCATGCAAATTTTAGTATTATTTTTTCCAGTTTTGTGAAAAATGTTGATATTTTGATCAGGACTGCATTAAATCTATAGATTGCTTTGGGTAGTATGGACATTTTAACAGTATTGGTTCTTCCAACCCATGAGGAGGGACCATCTCTCCATTTGTGTCACCTTCAACTTCTTTTATTAGTGTTTTCTAGTTTTTAGAATACAGGGCTTCACCCCCTTGGTTAGGTTTATTCCAGGTATTTTATTATTTTTGGTACAACTGTAAATGGAATTACTTTCACAAGAAACACACTTCAAATACAGATATAGACGAAAAGTACAGGATAAAGAAAGATATGCTAACACAAATAAAACAGGATTCGGTATATTAATTTCAGACAGAGCAGATTTCAGAACAATGAAGTTATCAGGGATAAAGAGGACCATTTCATAATGATAAGAGGTCAATACTCCAAGAAGACTTACAATCTTACAGTAAGGGTAATAATCCTTAATGCATATGTGCCTCACAAAAGAGTGTCAAAATACATGAGGCAAAAACTAACAGTACTCCAAGAAGGAAGAACACATGAATCCATTACATGGCTGGACGCTTATGATGCCCCTCTATCAGAAATGGACAGATCCAGAAAGCAACCAGTAAGCACAGAGTTAACCTCAACAGCACCAAAATCTACTGTATTTTTAAATACCATCAATAAACACACAAATACACACATGCGTGCCCATGATACAATTTACAACAGCATCAAAAAATATTCTAGGAATAAAGCTCCCAAAAGTTTGACCCTTTTGGAGTAAAAAGGGATATGCTATATCCTTCCCAAATTGATATGCAATCTATGTAATCTCAATCAAATTTTGTTTGCGATGAAACATTAAGTAGAGGATTCCAAATCTATATGGAAAGATAAAGAGCCAATAATGGCCAAGAAACCTGAAACAACTGAAAATTCACATAAAATTATACACTGGAATTCCTACCTAACACCAAACATTAAAAAAAAAAAAAAAGTAAATTCCAGGTAGATTAAAGACCTAACAATAAAAACTGAAGTAAATATTTAAAAGAAATTATAAGAGAATATCATCCATAAACTTAGGGCAAAAAATTCTGTTTCAACAGGAGATAAAAAAGCTAACCATAATGGGGGAAAATGTATACATTTGATTACACTAACATTAAGAGGAGCTTCTCTTCTTTAAAAAAAAAACTCCATATAAAACACAAGTTTCAAAGCAAAAATAAGGTATCTGCAAAATACTTATCAATGACTAGAATCAAAATCTTAAAAATAATTATATACCACTACAAAAGATATAAACAACCCAAAAGAAGAACAGGCAAAACCTTAAAATTGCCCAGGAAAGTCAAATAACTAAAAGGCATAAATAAAGATGTTCAACTTCATTAGTAATCAGGTAAATGCAAATCACAACTTCACTGAGGTTAACGAACACTTTAAAACCTAAGAATCCTAAGTGTTTGTTGGCAAGAATGCAGAATAATGGAAATCCCCACAGCACTGGTGGAAGCACAAACTGTGTTATGGCCACTCTGGAAAAGCCTGCGTTACCTGATGACTTGCAGATCGGCATTCTCTATAACCCAGCAGTATTACACCTAGGTAGTATTCCTAGAGAAATTCATACAACTATGTTCCAGGATACAAATGCATGTTTACAGCAGCGTTAACTGTAATAGCCCCAAGCTAAGCAATAGTAGAATGGATAAATTCACTGTGAATTAGCTACTGAAATAGTATACAATATTGAAATGGGATGCAATCGCGTATATGAATCTCCCAACAGAACGCTGAAGACAAAAATGTTTACAGATGTTATGATTCAATTTATCAAAAGCTCAAAATCAGGCAAAACTTTTATTACACTGTGAGGGATCCAAACACTGATAGTAAAACTATTAAGAAAATCAAGTGTATGATTATTTCAAAATTCAAGACAGCTATTTCTGGGAGAAGCAATACCAAGAGTGCCCATCTTGTTCCACTCCTCGATCTGAATGTTAGCTACACAGGCATGTACTTTATAATTACTTCGCAAGTTGTATATTCTAGCTTATGCACATTTTTGGTTTTTGTTTCCCTTATATTTCACAGTAAAAATGTAACAATTTGAAACAATTTTCAACAAAAATGAAACAATTTTGGTCCACCTGATTTATCAACAAAAGTGAGTTGCAAATCAAAGTACAAATCTGATGAAGAGAGAGAAGGATACTAAGAGAATAAGACTTAAAATGAATTAATGTTAAGTTAAAGCATGGATTATCTAAGCCCCATTATTATCTTAAATACTTAGCAGGCAAGAGGTTATGTAATTTGTCAATTTTGTATTAATCTGTATCGACTTTGTACAAAATCCTAGGATATATAATAATAAGACATGGAGCAGTACAACCAAGCCACAGAAAAATGACTGTAAGAGACTACTATGAACTGTACTCCAAAAAATTGGAAACCCAGAAGAAATGGATAAATTCCTAGCAACACACATCAAGAATAAATCATGAAGAGAAAATATCAAAAGACCAATAACAAGTAAGGAGACTGAATCAATAATCAAAACCTTTCAACAAAGAAAAGCCCCCCAACTAGATAGTTCCATTAAAGAATTCTACCAAACATTTAAAGAAGAACTAACACCAATTCTTGAAACTTCCAAAAATCTGGAGAGGGAACACTTCCAAACTCATTCTATATAACCAGAATTACCCTGATACCAAAGCCTGACAAAAGCACTACAGAAAAACTACAGACCAATATCCCTAATGAATACTGATACAAAAATCTTCAATGAAATATAAGCAAAGGAAATTTGATAGCACATTAAAATGATATTACATAAATGGAGATTTATTTCTAGAATAACAAGAATGATGCAACATATGAACATCAATCAATGTAATACACATGAAAAGAGCGAAGGACAGGGGCGCCTGCGTGGCTCAGTGGGTTAAGCCTCTGCCTTCAGCTCAGGTCATCATCTCAAGGTCCTGAGATAGAGCCCTGCATCGGGCTCTCTGCTCAGCAGGAAGCCTGCTTCCCCCTCCCTCTCTGCCTACTTGTGATCTCTCTCTCGCTGTCAAATAGATAAATAAAATCTTTAAAAAAATAAAAGAATGAAGGACAGAAGTCACGTACATGATCATCCCAACTGATGCAGAAAAAGCACATGACAAGATTCAACACCTTTCATGCTAACAATACTCAATAAACTATGAACAAAAGGAAACCTCAACATATTAAAGGCCATTTATGAAAAAGCCTACAGCTGACATAATAATGACGGAAGACTGAAAGCTTTTCCTCTAAGATCAGGAACAAGACAAGGATGCCAGCTCTCTTCTATTCAACTTAGTACTAGAAGTCCTAGCCAGAGCAATTAGGCAAGAAAGGAAATAAAAGGCATCCAAATCAGACAAAAGGGGGGTTGCCTGGGTGGCTCAGTCAGTTAAGCCTCCTACTCTTGATTTTGGCTCAGGTCATGATCTCAGGGTCATTGGGCTCTGGGCTAGGTGTGGAGCTGCCTGGGATTCTCTCTCCCTCTCCCCACCCACCCCACATTGGACAAAAGGAAGTAAAATTATCTCTGTTCAGAGATGACATGATCTCATACATAGAAAATCCTAAGAATTGCATTAAAAAACTGCTGATGGATTCAGCAAAGTTGCAGGACACAAAATCAAAGCACAAAAAAACCGGCTGCACTTCTATACTTTTAACACTGAACAATCCAAAAAGGAAATTAAGAAAACAATTCCATTTACAATAGTATCAAAAAGAATAAAATACTTAGGGATATGCCTAAGAAAGTATAAGGAAAACTACAAAATATTGACAGAAGAAATTAAAGAATATACAAACAAATTTAAAACAGAAGACACAGGGGTACTGGGTGGCTCAGTTGTTAAGCAACTGCCTTCAGTTCAGGTCATGATCCCAGGGTCCTGGGATCGAGCCCCACATCAGGTTCCCCGCTCAGTGGGAAGTCTGCTTTTCCCTCTCCCTTTCCCCCTCCCCCTGCTTGTGTTCCCTCTCTTGCTGTGTCTTCCTCTGTCAAATAAATAAATAAAATCTTTAAAAATATAAAAATAAAAAAGAGGACACAAATGAGAAAACATCTCACGTTCATGAGTGGGAACACTTAATACTGTTAAGATGTCCATACTGTCAAATGATAATACAGATTCAGCACAATCCTTATCAAAATTCCAACAATATTTTTTTGCTGAAGAAGAAGAAAAAAAAAATCCTAAAATTTTTTATCACTTCTCAAACGACCTTAAATAGGCCAGACTATTTTTAAAAAGAATAAAGTTTGAGGATTCATACTTCCTGATTTCAGAACATGTCACAAAGCTATAGTCATCAAAACAGTGCTGTACTGGGATACTTGAGTAGCACAGTCAGTTAGCCACAGAACTCTTGGTTTCCGCTCAGTGTCATGAGATCAAACCTGGTGTTGGGCTCTACGCTCAGCATGGAGTCTGCTTAAGACTCTCTCTCCCTATTCCCTTGTCCCTCCCTGCCTCTCTCTCTCTTAAATAAATTAATCTTAAAAACAGAACAAAATAAAACAGCATGGTACCGGAGTACCTCGGTGGCACAGTCGGTTAAGTGTCCAGCTCTTGGTTTCAGCTCAGGTTGTTATCTTAGAGTTGTAAGATCGAGCCCCGCATGAGGCTCTACACTGAGCACAAAGTCTGCTAAGATTTTCTCTCTCTATCCTTCTGTCCCCCACCCCCACCATTTTCTGTCTCTCAAATAAATAAATCTTTAAACAAAATAAAACAAAACAGTGTAATACTGGCATAAAGACTGGTAAACAGGCCAAAATAATAAAGGACCCAGAAACAAACTCACACATACAGTCAAATAATCGTCAACAAAAATAGTAAGACCAGTCAATAAGGAAAAAGTTTCTTCAACAAACAGTCCTGGGAAAACTGGATACTGACATGTAAAAGAATGAGGTTGAACCCTATTTTCCACAATATACATAAGTTAACTCAAAATGGATTAAAGACCTAAATATAAAATGTAAAACTGTAAAATTCCTACAAGGAAACATGAGGAGACTACATGACATTGGAGATATTAACAACAAAAAAGTTAAAGAAAAACTCTTTTTAAATTCATTTAAATTCAAATTAAATTTAAAAGGACATTTCTCCAAAGATGATTTACAAATGTCCCGAAGCACATGAAAAGATGTTCAACATCCCTACATCAAAAGTCAGAGATCAAAACAGTGGCTACCCTGGGGAGGGATGGACAGGGACTAGAAGAGCAGAAGCAGTGGCTGGGATGCTGGATAATATTCTCTCAGTCTGGGTGTGTTGTCACACAGGTGTGTTCATTTGGTTTATGAAAATTCATCAAGCTTTACACATAACAATTACATTTTCTTAATACCTAACACTTAAATTAAAAATGTTATTATAAAAGAAAATCACCCAAAAGAACAAAAAAAGAAAGAACAAAACAGGAAGGAAGAAGAGATTTACTAGTGTTGAGCATACACACATACAATAGGTTGTCTCTGTGAACGCTGTGATCACAGTAAATCAGCAATGCTCAGCAATGATTACTCAAACGATTTAGTCAATTGAAACATGCTGTTACTAAATCCCAAGGCAAGAGAAGCTAGTTATTATTAAGAAAGCAATCCTAACTGAAATATACAATTAACTTGGTTATTTTAAGACTGCTATAAAGCTAAGTCTCTTAGGAAGTGCTAATTATGAAAGAAATGATATAGAAAAACAGCTACTCAGTACTAATTCATTCATTTAAATTTAAGTATTCACTGAGTGTTAGATAATGGAATGCTATTACAGACCCTGGCCTATACAAAAGAGATAAACTAGATTTCCACCCCCCCAGAAAGTGCCTCACAGTCCTCAACTAGAGACAAAAGGGGTCCTACCTGTACAAGAAGAGGAGGCAGATAAGCACAGGATGCTATGGGAGCACATTCAGGTTTTCCAAATCTGCTGAACTTTCTCAAACATCCCTTTCTAAAAAGAAATACTTCTAAACAGGAGCATGTGCAAACAAAGCTACCAGTGGCTAATTAAACTAAGCCCCCCTTCCCCACCCTCTGGGCTTTTAGGAATAAAGACAGAAAGAAAGTGTGCAAGTGATAAGGTGGCTTTGACGCAGCACAAACACAAAGGTTACTTATGCCCATTACTCTGCTGCAGATGGTTCTGAACACAGGACTGACACTGCACTTACGCAGAAGTGAGCTAGATTCCTGTTTACATATAAACATGGCACAAAAATCTACCTTCTTTGCCAGTTAACTGTAGAGACTTGGATCTGATGAGTGGGAATGAAGTTCTCCTTTTCAAATTCATATCATCGTAAGATGAGAAACACCTGAAACATGAAGAAAGTCAACACTGGGCACAATGAGTAAACGACATATAATTTACTCTGCAGCTGGGGCCTGATGGAAGCTGCTGAGAACTGAACATGCTACGGAATACCAATCTCTAATGTAAAACTCCAGTTACTGCTATTACATGTAAAAAAAAATTAAGGATCATACTCTAAAAGGTGCTATATTAAAATACCTATTATCCTCTCCCTTTGAATTCCACATTCAAGCATCCTTCACAACCAAAATATTTCAATGGTTTATGCACTTCTTATTAATGCTTTCTTTATTCCAGTCTATAGAACCTTCCAGATACAGGACTATCTTGCTAATTCCAATGTTGTTTTAACACTGCAATTTTAAGATATCATATGGGGAAAAAAAATTATTTCAGTATTCCCTTATTCAGTAAAATTTCTCAAAAATATAAAAAAAAAACCATAGTAAAAAATGTGAAATAAAATGCTGACGTTACCTTTTAGGGCTTGGATACTGATTACTTTTAGGGAGTTTCGAAATATAATCTCCATCAAATTGAGAGGTGTTTCGACAACGCTGCATACAAAGCATTAGTCCCAAGACAACACAGAGAACCAAAGATATGACAAGATAGCTTTGTCGATCTGAAACCTGAGAGGAGAAAAAGGATTTAGTTATTATATATTTTATATATTATAATAATATTAAATATTGTATTATTATATTATTAGTTTATCATTTAAAAATTTTATTAAGGAAAAATACCATGGGATATAAAATTCAAAGAACAAATCGTTTTAAACATTTTTTAATGTGTTTCAAAATCAAAAAATGCATGGCATGCTCTTAGAAAATGAACTACTGAGGTAATGTCTTACTCTGTCTTCTCCCCTCCCCCACAAATCTTTAAACATTTCAAACCTATGGAAAACTTTTAAAAAATATTAATGAATATGTTCATGCCTTTCAACTATGTTCACCAATAGTTAATATTTTGCTACATTTGCTGTGTTTTTCCATCTGTACTATCTCCTACTTGGGGAGAAAAGAAAATCTTGCTCCTACCTAGTCTAATCGCCCAGTTATTTAAGCAAAAAACATGGGGTCACCCTTAGTTCCCCATCGCACACATCCAGTCTTTCATCAGGGCTTGTCCTTCTCTTAAATATCTCCTGAATTCAACAACTTCACAATGTTCTCCACTTCTAAAACCCTCCTCCGAATCGGTGTCACCGCACCCAGGTTATCGCGACTACATCCCAACTGGCATCTTCCCCACTTCTGCTTTTGCTCTTCCCTAAGAGGCAATTCTCCAGAGCAACAAATAGGGAGTTTCTCAACATATCGTCAATGACATGACCCCCATCACTTCTTAATTCTTTCCAATTAGTTGCAATGATCAGAATAAAGTTCAAACTCTAAATTGCCTACAAAGGCCTCCATGACCTGAGCCCCACCATTCTGCTCAGCTCATTCTGTACATTCCCTCATTCTGCTTCAGCCAGGCCAACTAAACATAGCACATTGTTTCCAATTTTGGGTCCTTTGCCCAAGTGTGGCTAGTAACAGGTTTGTTCTGACCCGAGGCCCCCACATTGAGCACTCAAGTTCTAATGCCACTGCCTCAGATAAGCCTTCCAAAACCACCGTAGCTAAAAGAGCAACCCTTACACCACCATCCATACACACACATTTCATTCTGCATTCCACTGTCCTTCACATATATTTACTTTAAGTATTCCCCGTCCCCCAAGAGAGGCTCTGTGCAGTGCCAAGGATATTCACTGCTGCACACTCCAAGTACTATACAGCTCACACCCGCATAAAATGGATGCTCAAGAAATACTTACTAAGTCAATTAAATTTTTGCTTTATTAAGCAACCCAATAAGCCTTTATAAACTGAAAATGACATATCAGTGGTCTGCAAAAGGCCTAACAGAACTGCTTTATAACCATATTTTAGGTTAAGACCTAAACTACAAATGTCTTTTCCAAAAAATTATCATAATTTGTGTATTTCCAAAACTTCAAAATGCCACATTCTGGTATTCTGAAGAAGCGCTCTAGAAATTGACCATTTTGTTTGGTTGAAGTTCTTAGATACCACGTTCTTAACAAGACTGCCTTTTTAACAACCTCTATATATGCAGTGTGTCTTACAAAACCAGTAATAACAATACCTCGCGTTTTAATTCTGCCACTGTTGTTGATAAGTTTGAAACAAGCTGTGTCATGTTGGTCAGCTGTGCCTGTAGTAACTGGATGGCTTCAGTTTGCCGCTGATCCTATGATAAAGGAAGAAATATTATTTTTATGTGTATGAAACTTTTATCTGTACATTATATACACTGTATAAGTTCCAGTAAAATTACTAAGTTCCTCAAGAAAAAAAATATATTAATACAAGTTTTTAATGAATCAATATTGTAAAGTGTGACCAGAAATTTTTAAAAAAACAAAAAATGCTGAACCCTCCCTCTCCTTAGCCCTCCAAAAAACCATTTTGCTATTTACTGCTACCATTTGGATTACTGTGTAATAACAAATTATACTTTTCAAGTTAGTATCAGCTCCATGTGCATAAACCAGCTGTATGCAAAATAATCACTTTGTCAAATAAGTATTTTTTTTTTTAAAGATTTTATTATTTATGTGACAGAGAGAGAGATCACAAGCAGGCAGAGAGGCAGGCAGAAAGCCCAATGCAGAGCTCGATCCCCAGACCCTGGGATCATGACCCAAGCCGAAGGCAGAGGCTTTAACCTACTGAGCCACCCAGGCACCCTATCAAATAAGTATTTTTAAGCCAAAGCACTCAGCACAAAAACATGTTGACAAGTTTTTGAAAAATGTTTCTGGATATGAAGCAGGCTCATACCAAAAAATTTAAAAGTTCTATTCTGTTGCACACTAGGATGGAACTTAGGATGTTACATAGTCAAAACCCTACAACAGTTAATCTAGTCAATGCTAAAATATCACCAATGAAAATAAATTAATCAAAAACACCCATCTCTCTAGCTCTAGATTTTTAAAACTTTTATAATGAACAAACATGTTTTTATGTGAAATATTTGCATGCATATTTTAGGAAATTATTTATCATATTCCTCATCAGGAACCCATATTAGGGAGACTATACTGAAAATTTCAACTTACTACTGAATTTGGGGAGGATCAGAAGAAGGCACAATGTAAAGAAAATCTAAGACTCTATTTAGGATCATGTATGAAATAGTTATATAACCACTTATCACTCTAGACCTAAGTTTTCCAAACTTAGATTTATGTAAGTTTTAGGGGCGCCTGGGTGGCTCAGTCGTTAAGCATCTGCCTTTGGCTCAGGTCATGATCCCAAAGTCCTGGGATCAAGACCCCCATCGGGCTCCCCACTCAGTGGGAAGCCTGCTTCTTCCTCTCCTTCTGTCTGCCACTCCCCCTGCTTGTGCTTTCTCTCATTTAAATAAATAAAAACCTTAAAATAAATAAATAAATAAATAAGTTTTAGATCTCAACTGGGGGCGGGGGGGACCAAAGGGTGGGTGGGTTGGGAGAGATGGATGCATAAAAATATAACAAAAAGTTTCACTTACTTCCCTTACTGCAATACACTCTGGTAGTTTCTATCCTACTTAGTCTGTTTAAAATGCTGAACCTGACTCATAAAACTGTTTTTTCTGACTCACATTTGACAAATACTGATAAATTCCAGATAATTACATTTAAAGAAAAAACTATGAAATTTAATAAGTTAATACTTCTAATCAAGATTTATTTCCAATACTTTTAATAATATATAAATTATTTTAAAAGTATTTAAGTAAGTCTTTGACATCAGAAAATATAGAGGGGAAATCATTTTAACCATTAAAATTAATGGAGTACTAAATAACTACTGTGTTCATGGGTCAGAAGATAATATTGTTAAGATGTCAATTCTCCAAACTGATGTATAAATTCCACAAAATCTAATCAAGATGCAAACAGGTTGTTTTTTGTAGATATTGAAAAGCTGATTCTAAAATCCGTATTAGCCAAAACAGTTTTGAAAGAGATGAACAAAGTTGGAAGATTCACACCACGTGACTTCAAGAGTTCCTATCAAGCTACAATAATCCCAACAGTCTGGTTATCAGCATAAAAAAAGATGAACAGAATAAAAAAGAAGTCCTGAAACACATCCATACACACACACACACACACACACACACACACACACATATATTTTGAATTGATTTATATTTATACATAAAACGTTCAGAAAAAAACTGAGAAAAAATTCTTTGTGACTCTGTGTAAGGGAAAGATTTTATAGAGCAAAGAGAGAACAGATAAATAGGTTTTAAGAAATTAAAAACTTCTGCTCTTCAAAAGACACTTTTTTTTCCCCAAGATTTTATTTATTTATTGGACAGAGAGAGATCACAAGCAGGCAGAGAGGCAGGCAGAGAGAGAGGAGGAAGCAGGCTCCCTGCTGAGCAGAGAGCCCGATGTGGGGCTCGATCCCAGGACCCCGAGATCATGACCTGAGCTGAAGGCAGCGGCTTAACCTACTGAGCCACCCAGGTGCCCTTAAAAAGACACTTTTAAGAGAACGATAAATAACAAACTGGAAGAAAAATTTGTAAAATACATCTCTAATAAAGGACTTGTATTTTGAAAACATTTTAAATAACTTCAACTAAAAAAAAAAGACACTAAAAAGGAAATTTGTATGAAATCACAATTGGATTGTATTATAGTTTAGAGTTTTAACTCGCAATAAGATGCACTAAACTCTAAAACCTCAGGTCTCCTCGCTTCATCCCACCATCCCCTAGTCCCAGATAAATTTTTAGAAAAGTATAAAATTTCTTCATCATAGTAACACACTGTAAAAACTTTTTTTTTTTAAAGATTTTATTTATTTATTTGACAGAGAGATCACAAGTAGGCAGAGAGAGAGAGGGAAGCAGGCTCCCCACTGAGCAGAGAGCCTGATGTGGGACTCGATCCCAGGACCCTGAGATCATGACCTGAGCCGAAGGCAGCGGCTTAACCCACTGAGCCACCCAGGCGCCCCACTGTAAAAACTTTTAATAAACATCTGGATACTATAATACTGAAATTGTGTGATACTGAAATTGTTTCCTTAAAATCAAAAGACAGAGTAATGGCCAATATTATCAATGATACTGCATCACAGATAACAGATAGAGGAAAAAAAGAAGAAATGAAAAGGTATAAGGATTAAAAAGAAGAAACAGAACTGTTCTTATCTGCAATCAATTAGATTAGCTGTGTAGAAAACCACAAAAGATTTGAGTTTAACAAAGCTGCTTTAAAAAAGGCCACTGTACTTCTACCACATATACACACACAGACTTGGAAACGTTAATAGGAATAATGCTCAAGAAATTTTCTCTGGAGGAAAAACAGATGCTAATAGCTAGGTAATTTCCCAAAAATGACATCATATAATAGGCTTTTATCATCAACTATCAGGGGAAAGAAAGAACCAACACTACTTATCCTTCTTACCAGCAAGAGCCTATAAAATTCAAAAGAAATTTATATAAAAAGTAAATAAGAGTTGAAGGTGACCAACCTGCTCCTCTGCTATTCTTGAAGTATTCTGAAGTTTTACTATTGTTTTATTAAAGGCCTTCTGCATTTCTTCCATTTGTTTTCGGTACCTGGGGAGTAAGAAAGTATTTATTAAATAGCTTTAATTTCTTATTCATTAACTTATTACTGGAAACACACTTCTGATTTCAATATGTGAGATAAATATACTTTTTTGAAAATGACTCTTACTGAGGCCTGGAACACTTACAAAAGTAAAATAAAGAGATCCCTTAGGTATCTTCTACCTTAACATCAATTCTCCATATCTCACTACTGTGTAAGATCAGTCACATATGTGATCAATCAATTTATGACAAAGGAGCCAAGAATATAAAATGGGGAAAGAACAATCTCTTCAATAAATGGTGTTGGGAAAACTGGACAGCCACAGGCAAAGGAGTGACAGTGGACAACTATCTAACACCATACACAAGAAGTAACTCAAAATAGATCAAACACTTGAATGTAAAGAGAAACAGGTGGTAAGCATCTTTTTTTTATTTGACAGAGAGCGATTACAAGTAGACGGAGAGGCAGGCAGAGAGAGAGAGATAGAGGGAAGCAGGCTCCCTGCTGAGCAGAGAGCCCGATGCGGGGCTCGATCCCAGGACCCTGAGATCATGACCCGAGCCTAAGGCAGCGGCTTAACCCACTGAGCCACCCAGGCACCCGGCCATGGTGATGATTTTTTGGATTTGACAACAAAAGCAAAAATAAACAAGTACATATCAAACTAAAAAGTTTCTGCATAACAAAGGAGACCATTAGAAATAAAAAGGCAGGGGCGCCTGGGTGGCTCAGTGGGTTGGGCCGCTGCCTTCGGCTTAGGTCATGATCTCAGGGTCCTGGGATAGAGTCCCACATTGGGCTCTCTGCTTGGCGGGGAGCCTGCTTCCCTCTCTCTCTCTCTCTGCCTGCCTCTCTGCCTACCTGTGATCTCTCTCTGTCAAATAAATAAATAAATTCTTTAAAAAAAAAAAAAAGAAATAAAAAGGCAACTTGCCAAATGGGAGAAAAACTTTGCAAATCAGGTGTCTGATTGAGTTAATATCCAAAATACATAAAGAACATGTAACACTCAGTAATAAAAAAATTAAAGAATCCAGTGGCAGAGGATCTAAACAGACCTTTTTCACAAAGTTATATGAATGGCCAACAGGTACATGAAAAGATGCTCAACATCACTAATCATCATGGAAATGCAAATCAAAATCATAATGAGATCACCTCCCATCTGTTAGAACAGCTATTACCAAAAAAGATAAGACATAACACATGTTGGCAAGGATGCAGAGAAAAGGGAACCCTTGTTGGTAGAAATGCAAATTGATGCAGTCACTCTGGAAAACATAAGGAGGGTCCTCAAAAATTAAAAATAAAACTAATTTATGATCCAGTAACTTGACTTCTGAGTATTTATCTGAAGAAAATGAAAAAACACTAAGTTGAAAAGATGTATGTATCCCCATGTCTACTGAAGCATTATGTACAACAGCCAAGCATGGAAGCAGCCTAAGTGTTCATCAAAGGATAAATGGATAAAGTAAATGCGGTATCTGTATACGATGGAGTATTATTCAACCACAAAAAAGGAAATCTTGCCATTTGCAACAACATGGATGGATGGACCTTGAGAGCATTATGCAACTGAAATAAGTCAGAAAGAGATAAATATCATACAATCTCATTTATATGTGGAATATACAAATAATAATGAGAACAATACCCTCAAACTCCTAAATACAGAGAACAAATTGGTGGTTATCAGAGGTAGAGGATGGGAGATGGGAGAAATGGGCAAAGGGGGTCCAAGGCACAGATTTCCAGTTATAAAATGTGTAAGTAAAGGGGATATAATGTACCGCATGGTAACTACAGTTAATAATACTCGGTATCTGAAAGCTGCTAGGAGAGTACATCTTGAAAATTCTTGTCACAAGGAAACCATCTTGTAACTCTGTGGTAATGAATGTTAACTAGTTACCACTACTGTGGTAATCATTTCACAATATATACAAATATTAAACCATTATGTTGTATACCTGAAATTAATGTCAATTATATCTCAGTTAAACATAAAAAAAATTAGTGATTTCTGTGATTCCTTTGTGGAGGCAGTTAGGGTAGGGAGAAACAGGTAGGAGGTACTTTTTTTTTTTTTAAAGATTTTATTTATTTGAGTGAAATCACAGCACAAGTGTGGGTGGGGGAAGGGAAGAGGGAGAGGGAGAAGCAGACTTCCCACTGAGCAGGGAGCCTGGTGCGGGGCTAGATCCCAGGACCTAAGATCATGACTTAAGCTGAAGGCAGACACCTAACCAGCTGAGCTAGCCAGGTGCCCCAGGCAGGAGGTATTTAAGTGGACACGCATGTACATGCACGCACATTTTGCCACTAAATTGTCTGTATGGGTTAGGAGGAAACCCATTAGGATATAATGGTGACCTTAGTGACATCTCATTAGTAGCATTTTCATTTAAAAGAAGAAGGGGAAGGTGGTGTTTCAGACATTCTAGACACTTAGTGCCTAGGTGATTGCAAAATGTTGGGAGGAGAAGCCCTAAGGACCCTGCACAATTAAGGGATAAAAAAGACTAAACAGGTATAAAAAAATGGAGAACTGTGCCTGGGGTCCTTAATCATTGCACAAGCCCACTGGCACTTTGAGCAAAACAGCATGAATTATCACAACCAGAACCAGGATTCTAGGACTTCTCTGAAAGACTGCAGATGTTGCCTAGTCATCCAGTTCAGTGTACTCTAGTCCTCACTGATTTAAACTCTTGATATTTTGTCTAGTTCCACTAAGAGCTTCAATAGTTAATGTTTTTATAGATATTACATACACAGTATAGATAAATGTTATATAATTTTCACATGAGTACTATGGGAACCAAACAGTAGAAGGGGCTAAAGTTACAAAAGAAGAAAAGAGAAACTTTTGAAGAAAATTAAAACATGTTGTCACCCTAATACACAAAGGTATTACATCACTCAGTACTTCTAAAAAAGAAAAATCAGTTCTTTAAGTCATTGATCGACCTTCAAGTAACACTCTCCGCAGCTAACCGGTACTGACTACTACTATATCATGAGATCATTAATCCTCGACTCCTCTATTCAGAAATCATACTATGCTGCTCACCTTGCCAAGCAGACTGTGCTATTGATAATAAGGCTTACCTTTGGCTAAGCTCCTCCAGATAGCGGCCACTGAGAGACATGTTAACTTCTAAGGCTTTTATACGATTATTAAGTCTCATGAATACAGACTCCTTTTGGTTTGATCCATGTACAAGATTTCCATTAGCGTATCCTAGATCTGTCGAATTTTGCAATTCAGCATAGAAGTCTGTAGCTGTCCTCTGTAGCCCTCTCAAAAGGGCATCTTCCGGAGACTGTTCTTCCTCTTTTACTTCAGGTAATGAAGAAGAATCCAGAACAGGAGTCAAGGCTTGCTTTGGTGTGTCAGCTATGTGCATTTTGGCTTCCCCATCTTCACCGTCTGGTATAGTAGCTGTGTTTACAGGTGGGACTACTGTTTCAGATAGCTTTGTGACAATGTGCATGGAGTTTGTATCTTCTTTTACAATATTATCCATTATTTCATTAAGCTTATCTGTTTCATAGATCACAGATGGCTTCTCCATAGAACTAAAACCCTCAGACTTTTTTTCTGTCTCATTATCAACCTCAACAGAAGTCTCCTGAGGGATCACCTGAGATGGTGTAGGTCCTGCCTCATATTTAAAAGGCTCAGATACTTCTGTTTTAGATAATGAATGGATTTCTGGAGTAACATCTAAAAGAAGAGACTGAGAAAGAGTTTGAGGATGGCTTGGTTCAAGTTCTATTGCATCTGCACTCTGATTAATCAAGTCACCTTGATGCATACTACTTAGGTCACCTAGAACAATAGTTTCAGCCTCTTTTTCCTTTCTCTTACTGTCCAAATCTCCACTCGGGGGTTGCAATACTGAAACATCCACTGATTCTGCAGGAAGTGGTAAAGGCGGCTGAGGCAACACAAGATGATCTTTTTCTTTACTCACAGTAGTTCTGCTACGTTGCCGATAAAGAGCAACTCTAACTGAACACCATTTATATATGTATTCTGTAAAACTAGAAATACAGCAAATTGTGGTCAGTTCACTGCAAAATATTTGTGTCTCTGACTCAAACCACGGTGATGATTCATCCTCCTGTTCACCACTACCCAGAAGGGTCACTGTAGATGGACCTGCCTCCTCTTCTTCCTCTTGAACCAGTTGTACGATTGGACTCTCTTTTGGAGTATCTGGTGATGTTAGCTCTGTATCCTGTATGTGTCCTTCAGTGGTCACATACCTAGAAATACATAATCATAATTACATATCACTTTAATTAGAAGTCTAAAGTTAAAATTCTGCTAAAAATTCAATGTATCATACATCAAATAAAAGATACTAGATACAACAGAAACTAAAATTTTTTTTGGATGAAATGTTCCCCTTCAAGTCATTTTTAACAAATAAGTATTATTCAGAAATGGTAACAGAAGGGCCATTTATTAAATGATAAGCCAGAAAACCCAAATCACCGTATTTACTAAACCAAACTTGCTTTTTTAAAGTATCTATTTTAGAATTGCTTATACGTGGAGTATAAGCAATTATACTAGAATCTGGGATTCTTAATATATGAATGTACTTTGTATCTGAATATCATACTTTCAAAAGGTAGCTAGAAAATTTTTCTGTGGGTGACTTGAGGAATTCCAGCATAGCATTACACATACACACACAATTACCTGCATCTCTCCCTCCCCAAAGTAATCTTAACATCATCTTGGCTAATTCTCTATTACTTAAAGCCAAATATTTAAGAACTCTAATGAAAATGCTGACTAATAAGAAATACTGCCCCACCTGTAACCTAATCCCATCTCTAGGATCTAGAGTCCGTATATATGGTAGGAGAGTGGGGGGGTGGAGCTGGTAGAAATAGTGCTGTAAATTATAATGTCTGTAGTTTATTCCAAAATAAAAATAAACTTCCAGTGCAGCCCTTATAGCACAAAAGGTAAAAACTGAAAAAATAAAGTCATTTGAATACCAAAAAAAAGAAACATCTTCATATATAATTTTCCTACTCTGACAAATTACTAAGAATTCCAGGAAATGTCTTTGAATAAAAACTAGTATCAGATTATGTCTTTGAATAAAAACTAGTATCAGATTAACAAAGGTAGCAATAGAATAGTATCTAAAAGCTAGATCATCTTGCTGATAGCAACTGGACAAAACTAAAACATAATTAGACTATGCTTCTCTAAATAGATGAAATACAGATACATGGTCTCTAATGACATCTCTTACATCTTTATTGCTTACTATCTACAACAGAAATAATGACAGTAAAAAGGAGCAGCGTCTGAAGAAATGGAGGGAGAAAAACTAAAGTGAATTAATTTGGTACAAATTAAGTTATATCCCATCTATAAATATATCCTAATCAGAGCTGTATTTTAAAAAACTCAGAGGTGGGAAAAGAAGTAAGTCTTTTCATAGTAACTTTAACAGTGACACCCTATCACAGATTCTTTCATTTTCATTTATCTTCTTCAAAGGACTGCCATACAGTCATCAAAAAGAATTCAAAACAAATATAAAGAAACATTAAATTAAAAAGTAAGCAATTACATTAAAAAATCTACTAAAATCAAACTAATAGAGAAAAGTAAAAACTACTACATTAGCCTGATGTGGTATCTTTCAACAAATAATCATATGTATATATAGAGGCGTGTGTGTATGTATGTGTGTGTCTGTGTGCATGCATACACATACACGAAGTGAAATCAGTTTCCTTTAGTTCTGAAAAATAAGACATATATGTGCTGCTAATTGAAGAAGCCTAGTGCTAAAACTGGGACTAGCAGACACGCTCCACATAATTAGAAACAATACCAAGAATATCCCTATCCTAAATAGATTTCTAGGAATCAATGACATAAACTGCTATATTTTCTCTCTAGTCATCCAATAAATATCTTTAATCACTTTCCGAATAAACACAGAATACAAATTTGTCACTTGCCCTTCAAACCACAAAAAAATCTCATTTTTTAAATAGAATGGTATTTAGGAATTATAATTCAAACCACACCCAATGCACATTTCATTATACATCTCCTGTTCAAATATCCCATCCTGTTAAGCAGAGTTCTAACAGGAAAAGCTTTCAAAATTTTACAGGGTGTATCTAATGAAACACACATAAACTTAAAATAAACACACCCAATTATCCAGTCTATGAGCTTATCTGTTATAGATAAGAAGTTCACATAGCAAAAACCTTAATCATCTCTAGTAGAAAAGACTTAAAAAAAAATGGGGATATTTTATGTTAACTACATGATAGACATTCTTGTCCAAAGTGCCCCACTGCAATCTGGGAGAAGACCTCTATCTAGTTTAATTTAAGAAAGTGAGCACTCTAAGAGTTTGCTGTGAGACAAACAAATAATTTAAGAATCACTGCTCTAGGAATTTCAGGCACCCTTTATAGCTTTCAAGGCACAGCAGAGGTATTTAATCAATGCTTTTAAATTTGAATTTAATAAATGAAAGCTTTAAAAATTTGTCCTCAAACCTATACCTACAGAATTAAGCCAATTATTTGCAATAAGAAAAGGATTCAGTGGGACGCCTGGGTGGCTCAGTGGGTTAAGCCGCTGCTTTCGGCTCAGGTCATGATCTCAGGGTACTGGGATCGAGTCCCGCATCGGGCTCTCTGCTCAGCAGGGAGCCTGCTTCCTCCTCTCTCTCTCTGCCTGCCTCTCTGCCTACTTGTAATCTCTCTCTGTCAAATAAATAAATAAAATCTTTAAAAAAAAAAAAAAAAAAAAAAAAAAAAAAAGGATTCAGTGTTGTGAATAATAGAAATTATATATAATATCAAAACAACAAACATATGGTCTGGAGTGAAGTACATTCCTGGTACCTAAAAAGCAACTTAGAGATATTTTAAGTGGCTGTGGAATGCCTGTCCCATGACTCAGAGCTTTCTATAGATAATCATTTCACACATAAATCCAAGTACCTTTCTGTATACTAGTACACTTAGCTCTCCATTTGAAAAGAACTCTAATATCACAACAGAACTTACTCAGGTGATGGAACAGGAGTTGAAACAGGAGCTAAGTCAGGCATTTTAGATGCAGCTGTGGCAGTGGCATTCTCAGATATACTTTTATTTCCTATTTTAAGAAAGATACCCACGTTGAGTTTAATTTTAAAAAACTATACCATGAAGATATTTCACTATAACAAATAAAGAACTTTAGTTTCTGGGGGAGGAAAAAAAAGTCAAACAGGTTTGCTACTGCAGACTTTATTTTCTTCCATCAAAGTTCTTTTAGAAAGAAATGATCAAACAAAATCAGAACTACAAATAATGCATATTCTTTTTCAACTTTTCAGATAATTTAAGCAAGTCAAATGACTATAAATTTTGTGTAATCTTACATGATTAACATGCCTTCTAGATACCTAAAGGAGTTACTAAAGAGAATGAGAAGAAATGTATGGGTCATTTTTAAGTTCACATTTAGAACTAAGGATTTTCTAAGAACAAAAAAGGCAAGATGGCTTATCCTTGCTATCAATACTCTTATCTGGCATTCTCTAGAGGAAAAAAAAAATCACTTTTTAAATTGAGTTGTTATTTGATAAAAGCATGCATGAAGTACCACTAGAAAGCTTCAGGAAAGAGGTAAGGGATAAAATTATTACTTCTACAGCAGGAAGAATCAAAAAAGAAATTCATGAATTTTATATAGTCAGGATTGTTGTGAAATTCAAATAAACAATGATTAACAGAAGATTGGTAAGTCTCTTTGATTCATTTCTGTATTTCTAAATGAAAAATTAAGTTCCTTGGCTTATTAATTAATTTTTCTAACTAGAATGACCCTTGGAGTATCAGATATTTAAAAGACCCATAAAATGATCAGGTACCTTCAGTCAGGTCTTCAGTTTTTGCTCCCAGAATATTAGCGGCAATATTCACCATATTTAGAATGGCATCTAAAACAAAATTCAATCAGAAAAAATACTAATACACCTAAAAATTCTTATATAGCTTAATATCAGATAGTCCAGAAACCATTTATAATGGCCTTTTTGCATTTTGGGGGGACTAATTACCTTTTTGTTCATCTTACTACGTAAGTCCAATACAGGACACAAATTTCAGCCAAAAAGTATAAAACATAAAACTGAATTTTTAAGGTCAGAAAGAATTTAAAACTTAATCATACTATTTTGGTTAACCTCCCCAAACCATTTGCTAAGACACTATCTTCAACATATTACAAAATTCAAATAAAGTTCAACATAAAGCCTGTATTGGAGCAGGGGAAAAAAATGTGACAACCAAAATTAGTATTTTACAGAAAAGCTTGTTTCTCTTTAACAAGTTCCTACAGTTTAAAACAAAAACAAGCTTGAAGAAGTAGTTTTTCCTAAACCGGTGATTTTTATAGATATAAATAAAATGGGACGATTACTACCCAAAGGAGAGCCGGAAAATTTTATTTTCAACTATGAATATATTTTATTTATTGATAATATGGGTTAAATCCCAACTTGATATACAAAGAATCAAATTTCTTTGATAATTTTTAATGATGCTTAATGGATAACACAGGACACAAAATCTTTTGTGAACTGGGTGGGTATGGGCATGGACAGGTTAAGTCAAAGTTCTGAAACTCTCAATGCTGTAGGGAAAGCTATCAGCATACCTGCCAATTCTGCCTCTCTTTCTAAAGAGCATACTCGGATGATGAGTAAAGTAGTAAAAACTTTAATATCTGAATAAATAGCCAAAGGCACTTGAGTGTCACAAAATGCCTAACTCCATAAAAAGCTGGTGCTGAGAATAGGTTGCTTCCGTCTATGAGGTAATTTTAAGGGAAATTAATTTCCATCCCCAGTCTAATCCCTAACATTCTGCTAGAAGTTAATTCATCTATTTTATCAGGTTTTCTCCTATTAAAATATTAACCTCTGGCAAGAGCTACATATTAAGTCTCATCAGTTATATCTGTCTTGTCTTCCTTTCCTAAGAGACCCATAGGGTTTTCCTCACACTTTCAGTGAAAATCACAGATGTGAGAAGTAGGGAAGGATCGAAGGGAGGAAAAGCGAACAGTCTACCCGGGGCCGGTGAGGAAGCCAAGCACTGTCACCTGGAGCTGATTGGCATGTTTTATGGCGGGAGAAAATAGTGAGAAGTTTTAGACGTTTAAAGTGGTAACAGGAGTCATAAATTTCTATCTTTACAAAGCACAGGAATGATACTTTGTTCCAGTCACTGGTATAACACACAAAAGCTTCACACTTGCTTCACAGTCAATGTCTAGGATTTCAGGTAACCTTGCCCTTCCTTTGGCCAGACAAACTAGTAAACAACGCAGCAGCGGGGATTCTAAAGCAGGAGATAAAAACAAAAACAGAAGCACCGTATTTCCACACAAACCAAGATAAAGTAGCAATGGAAACTCTTTTATTTCCACATAAATCCACCTTAATGTCAACCAATGTCGCAAGAGTATCTGATATTCTACTTAGCCTGACAGCTAAAGTTCTGTCAAACAGACTGCTTCAGGGAATCAAAATTCTGGAATCCAATCTATATTCTAAAGTCCTTTGTGCTTCAAAGGGCACTCTTACCTCACATAACAAATTTTTTGGCATTTAAATTCTGGGGCATTTACTGTTAAAGAATTCAAGAACAGAATATATCTGTGGATCTGTGTAAAGAAAGCAGCTTCAGAGTATTGTTTTTTAACCTAAACATAAAGAAGATTTATACCATCCTTCATTTAAAATACTACTTTTATCATTATTTCAGGGGGCTACTTGGTAACAAAAGCAAAATTTGGCAAATTTCTACATTCTCAGTCCATCTAAAAAATAATTTTGCTTCTATTCAGAGCACTGCCAAATGTAGGCTTATTTTGTCTTTTGAGAGAGAGCAGCTTTGTGAATATTCTATTCTGACCATTCCCAATTCGCATACAAACACACGATAGCTTGTCATAATGTGGCCACTAAAAAAACCTTCTGAATAGGCTAAGGTAATAATTTGGTATATAGTACCAAACTCAACATTTGTCCTTAATTTCCTCCAGAGTAGTCAACTCCTTTATCTTTGAGCAGGGCACTATTCATCCAATCTCATTCTTTTGGGAATGAAATTCTCCCCAGGGACCATCAACATGTAATACTCAGTCTTCAGCACACCAAGGCTCCTTTCTCTATGGAAAACAAACTACCTATGCTACAACATAAAAAGACAAACCAACAAAGTAACTATTTCCTCCCATGTGTATTTAGATACCTCTGCTGCATGCCCACCCTCAATCTCCCTTCTCCTTCTAGGTCTTTAAAATATATACATTCATAAAAAATACTTTCATGTAAAAGAACACAAAAACTGTACTTTGTCTTAAACGTATACACAGAAACCTGGCCTTTAAGCAATTCTACAAAATGCAGACCATATTTAGAAGTAAAGGTAGACTTGCAAGAATATCAAGGTAGAGAATGGTCTGGAAAATCCACATGACAAAGTACAAGGAAAGCAGAATGATACTAAGAATTTTTTGTTCATGTAAAATATTCAAATGTTCTGATTCAAGGATGTAAATAAAATAATCAAGCAGAAGAGCTGCCATAACTATACAAAGTCAAGAATGCTGCTTTCTCTAACGTAGTGGTTTCTCCCTTTTTGGTAGCTAAGAGAATTATATGATGTCAAGAATGTCCAAATATTCAGTATGTATGCTCTTTGACAACCAAGTTCCAATAGAATCAATGTACTCTGGTGACATATATTTCCTGTAACTACTGACTGCTTAATACCAAAAGGAAAAAGGAGTTTATGTTAATATTAAAGCCACGGGTGGGGGGGGGAGGTTGGGGGAGGCACCAGGGTGGCCCAGTCAATCAGTGTCTGACTCTTGTTATTGGCTCAGGGTTGTGAGATCGAGCCCCTAATGTGTTAGGCTTTGTGCTGGGCATGGAATCGGCTTAAGATTCTCCTCTCCCTCTACCCCAGGTTCTAAAAAAAAAAAAAAAAGAAAAAAAAGAAATTAAACCCACAGAATTCTGTTTTGGAGCCACGGTCTAAATTTAAAAGGTATATCAGGTTCAAAATTGGCCAATTTCAAGCTGATTCATAAAGTGTGATGATGACAGTCAAATTCAGATATTTCAGTGCCAGAGAGTAGCTCTTTCACCTGATTCAACTGTTATTTACTGCTTAAATGTTATACCACCTTGGAGGTGGTAGCAAAGTCAGGCTCAGAAATAGTCCCAGACTCTCCATAAGGACAAGCACAGAACACAGCTCTGGTAGGTCATGTCCATAACCTTCGTGACACCAAAGTCTTATCACTGCAGCTACTAATGGCTCTTTTTTCTGAAACTTCAAGAGACGGAGATCTTTTTAAACCCGATTTTCTATGGTGTAGGCTTAGCTGACATCTTCCCACCCTCCCTCCCTCTCACTAAACAAATTCTTTCAACACCAGAACACTGAAAGATAAATAGAGAGAGCCATCAAAAGAAAAATAAATGATATGTTACCAAGAAACAAATCTGAGGTAAAAGATCCCAAAGTAGAATATAAAGAAGATTCTTTATCTAATTAATACAAATAATACCTTGGTCAATGAAGTGATTACCAACAGGGAAATGCTCTCTATTGTGATATAAACTGAGTTTTGTCTAGGATAGTAAGGCATTCTCTTCCCTAACAGTCTAGGGCTATTTTCTGACTCCATAAAATTAACGATGCTTCTAGACAGCTACTTAATGTAAGATCATTGAGCTATGATGACTACCACATAGCATAGATTTTTTAATACAAATCTGAGGACACGAACAACATAAATATCCAGATAGATAAAACAGCATCATGTTTTCACTCTTAAAAAAAAAAACTATACCCCATAGGAATGAATGAAGAACCTATTTTTAATGCTGTCATCAACTAGATAGCTAAGAATGCTACTTAAAAGTAATCACTAATCTACAGAAGTCAGCTGACTAGCAACAGAGTGAAACAAAGTATACTGAGCTAATATGCAACAAAGTTAAATATTACATAAAGGGTTCCTCTTCTACAGGTATTTTAAAAAATACCTGGAAAAAAACAGAGGAAACACCTAGTTCCATAGACCATAGCTATACAAAATATCTACTGAAATATATATACTAAAACCTAAAAAGATATAAAGAGACAATATACACAAGAGACTGGGATTGAAGCAAGTCAATTTACTAAAAGAAGCAAGGAAAATGCACAAGAAATTAGTCATCGATCTCACGAAGATTTACTTTTATTATAATCAACCATTAATCTCCAAATAAAAACAAAACTCCTTCCAGTATTTTATGTTCTTTACGAATAACCAAAAATAACAACCATTAAAATGTACCTACTTGAATTATAACAATACCAATTAAGTGTCAGCTGGTAATGGTCTTTCCAAGACTCTCCTTAGCCAGCTTACCACTAGGTTCAGGTAACAGGCTGGCACAACAAAAACTGAACTAGTATCTTAGTCATTATTTCTTTAGTTTACAAAGAGTTTATTATTATTTTTTTATTATTATTATGATTGTTACTGCTTGAGAATCATTATTATTATGGAAAAGAACCACCTTTGTGTTTGTAATTAATTAGGAAACTAACCACATCCATAGGTCAATGATTCCTTGTTTGCTAGGATTTCACTGATGCCTACTACCTCTGAACTACTGACCATTCGAATTCCTTTCCCATCTAGTATGACTAGCCAGATACTTCTACTCATATAGTCTGGACCTCTTTAATAATTCTTTCCCCAAGTAAATTCATAGTCCCTTCTCCTAAGGAAAAAGCTTTAAAAATATAAACACTTAAGGTAAGAAAACAAACTTGTGCTTACATTTTTTCCTTTCTTTTCATCCACCCTTCTTATTTTATCTCTATAAAAATACATTTCAAAACTATTATCTTTGATTTCAACTCAAGTTCAATACTTAGGGGGAGGGGGGCTTCCTAAACTATATACCACAACAAAATATCCACATATGTCCGGGAAAAAAAAAAAGTTGGGAAATATTTTGATAGTGTCTAAGAAAATCCCCAAATACTCACTTGTAGCAGAACCAAGAAGATTTTTTGAGGATTTATCCTCCCCAGTATTATAATCCAGTGGATAATCTGTTTAAAGAGAAATTAAAAGTAATTACTCTGGGAACTATCTCCAATAATAAATTTAAAAGCTCAAATTAGGGGCGTCTGGGTGGCTCAGTGGATTAAGCCTCTGCCTTTGGCTCAGGTCATGATCTCAGAGTCCTGGGATCGAGCCCCGAATCGGGCTCTCTGCTCAGCAGGAAGCCTGCTTCCTCCTCTCTCTCTGCCTGCCTCTCTGCCTACTTGTGATCTCTCTCTCTCTCTGTGTCAAATAAATAAATAAATAAATAAATAAATAAATAAAAGCAAGCTCGGATTATGTCCTGTCAAAGTCAGCTGGCATTTAAAGCCTATTTTATAATAAATATTCACTATACATCTAAAATATGTTCACAAAAAGAAAACGAGATTCATAAGCCATTTATCTAACTGATAAGCCAAGGAAAATAATTCCACTGCTTACCAAAATTTTAATCACATTTGTAAGACTTTATTAACTTTTCCATGTACTTTACCAACCGCTGGTAAATGTCTTCATTTCACTTACAGGAAAATTAAAGAAGGTAAAAATTCCATTTTTCAGGCTATGATTTAAGATCTCCTAAAATTAGGACTTGCTTGATAAAGTATAAATGGAAGGTGTCATAAAATCCTCTCCTATCCCTTCAGGCTATGAGACTTTAAAAAAGCAAAAAATATACATAATAGTCACGTGTTTTAAAGTCACTTACCATAGTCCTCATCATATAATTCTTGACGTTCTGACTGATACTGGGAATCAGCAATCTCTTCATATTCTTCAACCATGCTAGTGCCAAATACCCTGTTAACAACAACTCCATTAAAGACTTTCAAAACAAAACAGAGTTGTGAAGAGTCATCTCTTCATAATAAATGACAAAATACATTAACTTTGGTAATTTTTTGAGGGCCATTAGCTCCAAAATAATGACTGTTTCTCAACCTGTAGTCATCCATCGACTGTTTCTATTCAAATTTTATCTATTCAAGGCATTTAAAAATGTGATGGCCAGTTTTATCAGTCCAGTAATTTTCCATATACTATCATCATAGCAAAATACCAAGCGAGCTAGACCAGACACACATGATGGTTATTTTTTCTTAGAGTAAATTTTTACATTTTTCTAAAATGCTTTCAAGAACAAGAAAGGTTTACAAGCTTATATTTCTATAGTATTAACGTCACATAATAGAAAACTATTTCTTCACTTTAAGTATGTTGGGATTTTTGCACACCACTTAAAAAAAAAAAAAACACTTGATAAATGTCTGTTGTTCTGTATTACCTTATAAGGCTTAATGGACAAAAGTGCTCTGATCCAAAATGTGATACCAACTCTACCTAAAGAATAAAAAGCACAATGCATGTGAGATTATCTAACAATATATGGAGTTTCTTTCATTATAACATTTCTAAAAATAAAGTCCTCATTTCCCCAAAAATCAGTAACTGTAAAGTTTTGCTTTTTTGTCATGCAGTAATATGCCATGCCCTGTTATTCAATATTGCAAAAGAGAAGGTTGCTAACCTTTATGTATTTGATGAACATCTGAAGCAAGAGGAAGGAAAAGAAAAAGAAATCAGTTCCAAAGTCTGAATAACATGCTATAAGCAACATTTAATATTTGTAAATTATATTGTATAATTATAGAAAGCAATGTACTGTGATGGATAACATTGTAGTACTCTTATTTCTTTGCAGAAATCAAATCAATGATTTAAATTTTTACCACCAAAGCTAGAAAGTATAATCTACCTGTAACAATGAAATTAACTTTAAGGTTAAGTTGAATAACCTAAAATTCATTGCTGCTGTTTTACCTGTCAGAAACAAAAATATCCTAAAAGTAATAAAGAATATCTAGAAACAACCTGTGTCTTAAATTAATTCAAATAGTACAGATGCTTCATGTATATATATATATATCTATATATAGGTACATATGTGGGTATACACATGTATATACATACTGATAAAAAGATTAGCATAACAATATTTACTCTTATACCATTTTGTACATAAATTTTTTGGGGAAAGCATAAATTTTTCAGATGTTATGTTATTTCAAGTATAACTTACAGAATTAAAAGATATATATCAATCTACTTTTAAAATATAGGCTATTAAAAAGTAGACCCTACATCTGGGTTTAGTTTGGGGATAAGGGAAATCCAGGTAAACGTATACATTTATTGACATTAGGATCAGAATAAAATTTTTTTTTTTGGATTGTTTTTTAGAAAAACATTTTAGAAAAAACTTTTTAGAAAAGTCATCATCAAGATGCTTTATAGTGTCCCACCATAAAAAGAACCAAGTAGAAAATGGCACTTTTTATACCACCAGTAAGTTATGTTCTGCCATTATTAATAAAGTAGATGGTATAAAGAATGATTCTTGGAAATATTTCATTACCATGTGGGTTGCCTTAATTGTAAAATTAAATACAATTGTATCACCTGCCAAATAATTTTTAAAAATTTTCCTTATCACAGTGTAGAAACTGCTATATAAAAAGGTCATTAAACAACTGTTTAAAAGAAATGGAAAATACACCTTCATTTTCTGAATACTGTTTAACCATTAACAGAGAATATCAACTGTATTTTTAAAAACAGAATTTAGCATTTCTATATTGAGACTAGGAATACTACAAGTTTACCCATTCATAGAAGCCAATTTAATACATGCTTAAAAAAGACACAGACAGCAAAATCCCAGAGGATGATCAGGTAGTTTAAGTTCTCATATTTAAAGAAGAAAAGACAGAAATTAGAGCTGCTATCATTCCAAAAGGTCGTATTATAAACAGTGGCATTTGAAGGAGTACTATTATTTTAAAGAAAAAAGAGGGGAGCAGAGGAATAGGAAACTCCTGTATTTTGTCTAAAATCCAATTCAAGAGTGATAATTAATTCTACTTTGGTAGATAATTCCACCTTGCAATGGTGGAGAAAGCAGCAGGAATACTGAATATAAGTGTTTAAAGTTTATTTGAAATTGGTATTTGGACAATATCTCACTTGAACATACAACAAAGAAGGGAAAAGATATAAAACAAATAACTGGATATTAAAATTAAAATGATCTAAGAATCAGATTCTAGTAAAAAAAAAATCAGACCTGCTTCAAAGACTTCAGTATTTGGGTTTTGAAATACAGAGAGATGAAGATAGCATTTTACATAGAGATTCAAAAAATTTTAAGACATAATCTGAAATTTCATCAGAGCTGCAAGTATCAAAATTAGCATAAGTGTCAGATTAAACAAAAGGGAATGTATTCATATTTGTTTTGTAAAATAATAAATGCAGGTCAGAATTATTTTATCAAAAAGAATACTGCATTAAATTTCCTAAGTTTTAGGATTTCTAAAAAGGTGGGGTAAGGTATAAAAAGGTATGAATAGGTATGTTTTCATTATAAAACATAGTCCGGTAGGTATAAACATTACCTTCACATATTTTGCATACATCTGCTCATCTAAAGGGAAACTCTGGACATTCCTCTCATCTCTACCATGAAAAGTACCCAGCTTAATCCACTTATTTGTGGGATATCTAGGAAATATAAATATAAACATTCTTTTTAAAAAATCATAAACCACATGTTGAGAAGTTCCAACACATCTTGAAAATATATCTTGTTTATTTTTTTCCACTCCAAGTGCACACATTCACTTAACATAGTTTAAATAGGAGTAAAATATTGAAGAGATGCACTTTCTTTTCCAACTAAACTCTGACAGGTTTTTCTTTACAGGTAAAGAATATCTTTCAAAACTCACACCATTATCAAAGAGAAAACAAAAAAAGAGTAAGACAAAAGGCAGGACCAAAAAGCTTCTTAGGTTTCCAAGTAAACTGGAGGTTTTAAAACAAAGAGTAGTCAAGAAATTGTTTTGGAGGGAGGTACTACTCTTCACATACTAACAAGTGTGTGATGATAAAAAAATATAAAGAAAAGTGCCAGTGGAAAGGGAAACAGAAAAAATCCTTTACGATTACACTATAATTTTACAGATCATACATAGCTACTCCCCCTCTTTAAAAGAAAATCGAACATAAAAGCCTTCTAGTTATCATTTTTATTTCCTACAGTGTTTTAAAAATCCCTCAAATAATGGAGTACTCTTAAAACTAAAAAATACTTAACTTGTCAAAGCTGGGTATGTCCATCTGACATATAAGAAAAGTACAGTGTAGAGAAAAAGAAGTGATCTGAGCAAGGTTATTAAGTGAAAAATGGATGGAATTCAAAAGGTCTTGAGAATTAATTTCAGTAACTGGATGTATGTGGTGCAGAGTGTGAGGCGGGAGAAGAGAATGGAAAACCATTAATGATCGACAACAGAAGAATAGCTGAATAAATAACAGCATACTACCATTTCAGTATGGTAGTATGAAACTACCATTTCAATATGCCATTTCAGAGATGCTCCAGAAAGGATTTATTGAATGAGTAAATACTGCCAGTGAAGGAAAAATATAAACTATTCATTAAAAATGGCATACTTAAAAAAAAAATGGCATACTTAATGTACAGAATTACTGAACCAATATGTTGTACACCTGAAACTAACATAACATCATACATTATCTATACTCAAAAAATTTTAAATGGTGTTATTTAAAAGAGGAAAGGATATTATCAGGATATAAGCTGATTTTTAAAATAGGATTAGTAAATATACAAGTACATATAAAACCCTAGAAGGAATATATTAAAATGCTTATAAGTTATCTTTGAATGGATTGTGATTCTTTACCAAATTCCTTATGTTATTTCTTTTATAATCACACACATAACAAACGTTTTAAAATTCACTATAACAAAAATATACCTCAGTATATATAAAATGAAGGATTCATGAAAGTTTTTAGTAACTTTTTTAAAAAACGTTTGGCAGCAACAGAGCATAATAATTAAAAATAAGGACAGATCTAGGTTTGAATCCTGATTCTCCAATTCACAAGTCATGTGACCTGGCCAACCTATTTAACCTTTCCTTATCTGTTTCCTCACCTTATAAAAGAATAATATCATATGATTATAAGCACTGTATGATTTAATAAAGTAAGGTGATTAGTAAGTGCCTAATACAACAGTATTATTACTATTCTTACAAACTGATACATTAAAATAAAAAAATAAAGTTTTAAAGTGACCCATTTTGAAATCTTTATTCTGGAGATCCAACATAAACTTGTAGAAAGCAGCTTTAGAATTTACCTGTCACTGATAGAAACGAGGAAGTCTTTAGGAGTTGAAGAAAATAATTCATAGTTTGCAATATCAAGCTGTTTTACTTGAATAGGTTCACAAAGTTCAATAACAAACCTTTCAAAGAACACAAGACAATTATTGAGGTAAGCCAACCAAAATAATAGTTCATATTAAACATAAACAGTTTGAATAAACTAGACTTCCATTAAATTACTCACTATTTCCCAAGCATATCACTAGTGGGGGGTAACTATAAATAACACAAGACACTGCTTTTGTCGTACAGTATTTTTTAAAAGGTTCTTTTTTTAATGACAAAGAACATTCTTGGAGAAGGAATGACTTCACTAAGGAAAGCAAGCAAAAGTGTAAAGTGACTAGTCTAGAGGGCAGCTGGGCATATACACAGTCTCAAAGGGTACCACAGTCTTTGATTTAGCAATATACTTTTAGAAATTTATCCTAAGGACATAGAGCTCCAAACATTCACCCTTGTACATACACTATAATATATATATAGCAAGGCAGTTTATGAGAGCCGGGAGAAAAAGTCAACCTACATGTTTAGCATAGAGGACTCAAGTACAGGCCTCCCAAAGAGTGAAATACCAAGAGGCATTAAAATTTTTACTAGAAACTATACATTCTGGGGTACCTGGGTGGCTCAGTCCTATAAGCATCTGCTTTCAGCTCAGGTCATGATCAGTGGGGGGGCCTGCTTATCCTGCTTCCTCTGCCCCTCCTCTCTGCTCATGCTCTCTCTCTCTCTCTCAAATAAATCAAAACTTAAAAATCTTAAAAAAAAAAAAAAAAAAAAAACTATACAGGCGCGCCTGGCTGGCTCAGTGGGTTAAAGCCTCTGCCTTTGGCTTGGGTCATGATCCCAGGGTCCTGGGATCGAGCCCTGCTCGGGCTCTCTGCTCAGTGGGGAGCCTGCTTCCTCCTCTCTCTGCCTGCCTCTCTGCCTACTTGTGATTTTGGTCTGTCCAAAAAAAAACAAACAAAGAAATACACAACTATATATTCCATTTACATAAAGATCTAGAAAATGTAAAGTAATTTACAGTGATAGAAAACAGACCTTTAATTGCTATAGGGGTAGGAGTTAGGAAGGAAAAGTTACACAGGAGGATGAGAAAACATTTTGGGAAGGTAGATATGTTCATTATCTTAATTGTGGTGATAGTTTCATAGATTATCATCTATGAAAATAGATTAAATGTCAAAAATTATCAAACTGTACATCCTGACATGCTGCAGTTTATTGTCAGTTATGCTTCAATAAAGCTATTCTATAAAAATAATGCCAGAGACCTATATTTATAGACATAGAAAAATGCCATAAAACACTGCTTCTTAGGAAGAACTACAAATATGGTACCATGTGTGTAAAATAAAACTGTACACAGCGTGGCATTTGGGAAAAAGAAATACTCATGAGATCTAGTACTCTAATCAGGACTTTCAGCATTTGGTGGTTAGGGAAAAGCTTTGGGGCCAGATAGAACACTTAAAGGACCCAAATGCTTTCAGTCATGTTCCTTTGCCTTCTCTAAAGGTGTTTCCCCTGCCTGCGTTGCTGAAGTGATTTAGTCCTACCACATTTGCCTTTACATGAAGAAACTAAAAAGATATCTAAAAATTAAACATTGAATAAGAAGAGAGATGACAGAGATTAGAAGAATATCTCTCACTATAATTCCCTCACCCTTTTGAAATACCTTTTTCGAGCTGAACCATGTGAACATTTACTTAGCTTTTAAATTACACCCTTAAAAGAAAATTAGTATCTACCCATAGGTCCAGACGGTTTTATAACTGAATTCCACACTTACAAGATACCTAATGGTATAAGGTTAGAAGTGATGTCTTCAAAATAAGGAATAACAAGGTCTTTACCAACACATAATGACAAAAAGAAAGTAAAATCGATGAAAAGGATTAAAATAATTTTTTTAAAAAGAAAAATTTGTAGGGATGATATAATTTTCTACACAGAAATCCCAAGAAAAATCTGCCTATTATTAAAAAAGAGAATATAAAAGGATAGCTGCATGTAAGGTCCATATATAAAAAACTGGACATCCATATACAATAAATCGTACTTTTTTTTTAATTATTTGAGAGAGAGAACACATACATGAGTGTGAGCAGGGGGTGGGGGTGGGGCAGAGGGAGAGGAGACGGAATCTCCAAGCAGACTCCTCAGCTGAGCGCAGAGCCCAAAATCAAGAACTGGCCAATTACCTGACTGAGCCACTCAGGCATCCCAACCCCAGCTAGTACTCTTCTGACTGTTGTTCTAAATTCTTGTTCAGATACACTCCTTGTTAACGGTTTTGAGCAAATTCCTGGCTGTGATTTCTTCTTGATATTCCTTTGGGGAAAATTCCTCTGTTTTGTCATTTTGTCTAGGTTTCTGTCCTTTGCATATTATGAGAGCTTGTCATGTTTCCTGCTCCTGAGAGTCATGTTATTATTAAGAAAGGGTCGTACACTGTCCAGGACCTGGCCCTTCAGGTAGTGTTTCTGGTATGTGCTGTGTGCACTCTGCTGCTGGGTTTGGCTGTTCTTTCCCACAAGTTTGTCCTGCTCTGCAGAGGTCCTCCCTGCTTGCAGTGGGGAGTGCCTGGACCTTTAAACTAGGTATGCTTTGATCTGTTTGTTTAGATAAGCCTGATTTAAAAAAAAAAATTATCTAAACAGAAAAATGGAGACGGAAGAATGAACCCATTCTACACACCATATATTAAAAAAAATTCCACTGGGACTAAAAACCTGAAGGTGAAAGGTTAATTTTCTCTAGAATTTAAAAACCTGACATCTTCTCCTTTTTTTTTCTTTTCTTTTTTAATTTTTGAGATTTTATTTATTTATTTGACAGATAGAGACCACAAGTAGGCAGAGAGGCAGGCAGAGAGAGAGAGGAAGAAGCAGGCTCCCCGCTGAGCAGAGAGCCCGATGCGGGGCTTGATCCCAGGACCCTGAGATCATGACCTAAGCCAAAGGCAGAGGCTTTAACCCACTGAGCCACCCAGGCACCTCCCCCCCTTTTATTTTTGAGAGAGGTTAAGTTCAACTACATTGTTTATTTAATAATTCCACACTTTACCTCTGATTTACACTGTACCTTTATCAAAAAGTTTCCTTATGAGCAGGGGTTTCTTTCTGTACTCCCTATTCTGTTCCACCTGCACAGTTTATCAACATGTGCAGTAACATCACACTTCAATTAGCTTTCTGGATCTGAGTGTCAGGTAGGGCAAGTTTTTGCATCATATTCTTCAGGACCATCTTGGCTACTCTTCTGCTACTGCTTTTTTCTTATTAATTTCAGACTTATCCTGTTGAATTCCCTAAATGTCATGATGAATTTTGTTTGAAATTTTACTTAATCAGATGACTTATATATTGAGTTTTCTTATGTATAAACAGGACATATCCTTTTTTGTCTTTTAATGTCTTTCGGTAAGATTATTTTTAAAATTTTTCATTTAAGTATTATATATCTTGTTAAATTCATTTCTGGGCAGCTATTTATCTGCTGCAATCGAAAATATATTTTTAAAAATTAGATTTTGTTGGGACACCTGGGTGGCTCAGTTGGTCAAGCAGCCAGCTATTGATTTCAGCTCAGATCATAATCTCAGGGCCCTGGGATCAAACCCTGTGTTGGGCTCCATGCTAACTGAGGAGTCTGCTTAAGACTTCTCTTCCTCTGTCCCTCCCCTCTCTCTTTTACTCAAATATATTAATTTTAAAAAAGACTAGATGGGCTTGAAAAAACATAGAAGACACCAGAGAAAACTTACCGCAGAGATTTAAAACCATAAAAACAAGTCAGGCAGAAAAAAAAAAGTTCTACAATGGAGATGCTGCAAGACTGACTGAATGTAATCACAATGATGACAGAAAAACAGAGGAATAAATAAGTGAAATATAAGATAAAATTATGGCAAATAATGAAGATGAAAAAAAGAAGGAAAGAAAACTAGTAGATCATGAATACAGACTTAGGGAACTTAGCGATTCCATAAAACACAATAATATCCTTACCACAGGAGTCCCAGAAGAAAAGCAGGAAAAAGGAGCAGAAAGTTTATCTGAAGAAATTATGGCCCCCAATTTTCCTAATCTGGGGAAGGAAATGTATTCAAGTCCAAGACTCAAAGAGAACTCCCCTGAAAATTAACAAACAGGTCAACACCAAGACATATCACAGTAAAACTTGCAAAATACAAAGACAAAGAGAGAATTCTGACAGCACCTAGGGACAAAAGGCCTTAAACTACAAAGGTAGACATGTAAGGTTAGCAGCAGACCTGCCCAAAGAAACTTGGCAGGCCAGAAGAAAGTGGCATATATTCAACACACTAAATTCAACACACCAAAACCACCAAAAATACTCTATCCAGTAAGGCTAGTATTCAGAATAGCAGCAGAGATAGAGAGTTTCCAAGACAGCAAAAATTAAACGTTCATGAACACTAAACTAGCTCTACAGGAAATATTAAAGGGGACCATCTGAGCAGGAAAAAGAGACCAAAAGCAACAAAGACTATATTCAGACTATCACTCTGAATATAAATGGACTCAATGCTCCAATCAAAAGACAAAGGCTATCTGAATGGTTTAAAAAAAAATAAAAACCAAAGACCCACTGATATGCTGCTTACAAGAAACTCATTTTACACCCAAAGATCCCTCCAGATTAAAAGTGAAGGGGTGGAGAACCATCTATCATGCTAACAGATGTCAAAGGAAACTGGAGCAGCCATAAGATAAACTAGATTTTAAACCAAAGAGTGTAATAAGAAATGCAGAAGGGCACTATATCATTAAGAGATCTATTCAACTAGAAGATTTAACACTTGTAAATATTTATGCCCACACCGTGGGAGAAGCCAAGTATATAAATCAATTAATGACAAACTTAAACTCACTGATAATAATACAATATTAGCAGGGGAATTGGAACACCCCCACTTACAGCAATGGACAGATCATCTAAGCAGAAGATCAATGAGGAAACAATGGCTTTGAATGACAGAGTGGATCAAATGGACTTAACAGAACATTCAGAACATTTAGTGCTAATGTAGCAGAATATACACTCCTCTCAAGTGCACATGGGTCACTCTCCAGAATACATCACATGCTGGGTCACAAATCAGGTCTCAGCAAGTACATAAAGATTGATATCACACCATGCATATTTTCAGACCATGGCACTATGAAACTGGGAGTCAACTACAAGAAGAAATTTGGAAAAGACCACCAATACATGGAGGTTAAATAATAACCTACTAAAGAATGAATGGGTTAACCAGGAAATTAAAGAAAAAAATTTAAAAATACATGGAAGCAAATGGAAATGAAAACACAACAGCTTTCATTTCCACCTTTGAGATGCAGCAAAGGTGGTCAGTCATGAGAGAGAAGTATCTAGCAATATAGGTCTTCCACAAAAAGCCAGAAAAGTCTCAAATACACAATCTAACATTATACCAAAAAGAGCTGGAAAAAGAAGAACAAATAAAGCCTAAAGCCGGAAGAATGGAAATAATTAAAGATTAAAGCAGAATTAAATGATACAGAAATTTTTAAAAACTGTAGAATAGATGAATGAAAGTAGGAGCTGGTTCTTTGAAAAATTAACAGAATTGATAAACCCTTAGCCTGACTTACCAAAAAAGGAAAGAGAAAGGACCCAAATAAATAAAATGAGGAATGAAAAAGGACAGATCACAACCAACACTGCAGAAAGAAACACAATTACAGGAGAGTGTATTATGAGTAATTACATTCCAATAAATTGGGCAATCTGGAGGAAATGCATAGATCCCTAGAAACATATAAATCACCAAAACTGAACCAGAAGAAATAGAAAACTTGAACAGACACATAACCAGCAAAGAAACTGAATCAATAATCACAAATTAACCAACAAATAAGAGTCCAGGGCCAGATGGATTCCCAAGGGTAATTCTACCAACCATTTAAAGAAGAATTAGTATCAATTCTTCTGAAACTATTCCAAAATAAAGAGAAATGGAAGGAAAACTTCCAAACTTATTCTACAAAGCTGAAAACAGAACTACCCTATGACCCAGCAATGCACAAAAATACAGATTCAAAGGGGTATATGCACCTCAATTCAGCATTATCAACAACAGCCAAACTATGGAAAGAACCCATTCCATTCAACTGATGAATGGATAAAAAAGATGTGGTATAATATATACAATGGAATATTACTGAGCCATCAAAAAGAATGAAATCTTGCCATTTGCAACAACATGGATAGAACTAAAGTGCAAAATAAGTCAGCTAGAGAAAGACAAATACCGTATGATTTCACTCATATATGGAATTTAAGAAACAAAACAGATGAAGATAGGGGAAGGGAAAGTAAAATGAGATAAAAACAGAGGAAGGAGAACGATAAGCAACTCTTAACTATAAAAAACAAACATGTTGCTCAAGGGCAGGTGCTTTGGGGGGATGGGATCAATGGGTGATTGGCATCCAGGGGGGCACCTGTGAGGAGCACTGTGTGTTGTATGTAAGTGATGAATCACTAAAGTCTACTCCTGAAACCAATACTATTACATGTTCAAGCTAGCTTGAATTTAAATAAAAACAAAAATAGCGAAGAAAGTTTTGAGGAAGATGAGGTATAAACTTATTCCACCAGATTTTAAGACTTATAAAACTACAGTAAGACTGAGTGGTCTTAATATACCTTGGGAGAATTAACCTACTTAAATGAGGTGATATCAATTAAAGGTGCTCTGAAGTTCAATTATACAGTGAGAAGATACATATATATGAATGAGCAAAAACTAAATATACAGTAAACACATATACTAGTTTGGCAGAAACATTAAAAATACAAATAGGCAGCTATGACTCCTTCATATAACTTGATCCCAGCATGTTTCTGTTTGAAACACAAAATTAAGGAACATAAAAACTCGAGCTGTTATTGACTACAGAGGCTCCTACAAATAAAAACAAAAACCTCAAAATAACACTTGAATTATAATCTCAGATGATCATTTCTTCAAATCCAATTTATGACACAGGGAAAAATAAACTTTTAAATTATCCTTAAATACCCTTAAATAATTTGTGGTGTAAATGTACCACAAGGAGTGAAGGCCAAGAACAGAAAATAAGCATCATCTTTAAAGTTTAAAGAGTTTCTCCTCAAATTAAAAAAAAAAAAAAAAAAAAAAAAAATCAATGTATGTATTTTTAGTAAATCAATATGATGGCAGTGACTTATCTCAATTCTTTTTTGAACAGCTGCTTTTGAGCAATTAAATCAAATAATCTAATAAAACTGTTGGTATATCACACATTATTTTCCTCCATAAATCTGTTCCTTTGACTATATTCTTCCTTAGTTAATGGCAGAGTCATAGATCCAAGTAGGAGTCAAAACCCTGGGAGATTTGCTAGTTAACTCTCTCCACATCCAATTACTAAACAAGAGCTGCCAATTTTATCTGCTACAGTCTCTTTCAGATCTCCCTCTCTTCTGTACCTAACACTGCCAATACAGGTTCCTAACTGGTGTCCTTGTTCCCAAATGCATTCTGCTGTAGGCCATCCTTTGAGAACCAGCCTTCTTAAAACTCCAGTGAAATCGTGTCACTTCCTTACTTAAACACTTCCCTCCATGGTCTCTAACAAACTTTAAAAAATTTTAAGCTAAGTATACACAGAATTTGATGGTCTGGCTACTGGTCTAAATCTCCGGTCTCCTCGTCCACAATTACTCTAGGTTCACTTTTATTCTTATCATGATTAAATTAACTTCTTCAGGTTGCTTTTACTTATAGCTGCCCATAAGAAATATACTCCTTTTGGGGCACCTCGGTGGCTCAGTGGGTTAAGCCTCTGCCTTCAGCTCAGATCATGATCTCAGGGTCCTGGGATCGAGTCCCGCATCAGGCTCTCTGCACAGCAGGGAGCCTGCTTCCCGACCCCCCTCTGCCTGCCTCTTTGCCTACTTGTGATCTCTGTCTGTCAAATAAAGAAGGAAAAATCTTTATTAAAAAAAAAAAGAAAGAAAGAAAGAAATATACTCCTTTTAGCACTGTTCTCTTATTCTTACAATTCCTGTATACCTCTCCCTCGTATGTGACTTCCTATGAATCCTTCAAGATTCAGCTCAGGAATTAGTTCTTCTAGGAAGACCTCTCTCGTCCTCTCACAGTTATATACCATCTCGGTTCCTATCATAACCTTACAGCAATACTTGTTATACTATTTTGTAATTATTTGGCTAGACCTATTTTTTGTCTGTGGCTGTGACTTTTTTAAAAGGAAAGATATTTTGTATTCAATTCTGTAACCAGGACCTAAGGTAATTACAGTACCAGCACCTATCAATCATAAATGCTTTTTAAGTGACTAGAGGAACAAATCAATCTAATCCTAACATAAAAGCTTCACATAAGGGGCGCCTGGGTGGCTCAGTGGGTTGGGCCGCTGCCTTCGGCTCAGGTCATGATCTCAGGGTCCTGGGATCAAGTCCCGCATCGGGCTCTCTGCTCGGCGGGGAGCCTGCTTGCCTGCTTCCCTCTCTCTCTCTCTGCCTGCCTCTCCATTTGCTTGTGATTTCTCTCTGTCAAATAAATAAATAAATCTTTAAAAAAAAAAAAAAGCTTCACATAATATGTACACACATGGAATGCATGTTATTAAATTTTATGTTACTTACCAAATCTTGGTGCTGCAAGGATTCAACATGTAAAGATCCATATTTTCTATAAGAATAGCAGATGTGCTCTATTTTAAAAAGGGGGAAGGGAATAAATTACTTAAGGAAAAATATTTCAACTCTAAAGATTTCTAGGATTTCTGTATTTTTAGATGTTAAAATACACAGATTCTAAAATACTTAAGGCATAGAAGAAGGCATAAAAATGACTAAAGTTTACAGATTATGTCTACAGTGTTAAGACAGCCTTATAACAAAACATTTTAAATTAAATGTCCGTTACTATAAAGGAAAAACGATTTTCTACTAGCTATTTTCTTTTTAAAACTTCAAACACGTTTTAAGTTAGAAAAAGGATGAATGCCCTTCAGTGGATGAAGAGATAAATATTAATATTATTCAGCACTAGAAAGAAATGAGCTATCAAGCCAGGATAAAACTTAAATGCTCATTACTACATGAAAGAAGCTAATCTGAAAAGGCTACATACAGTATGAATGCGACTACATGACATTCTGGAAAGACAAATCTAGGAAGATAGTAAAAAGACTGGCGGTTGAGGGGAGGGATGAAAGATGAACAGGTGGAGCACAGAGGATTTTAGGGCAGTAAAAATAGTCTGTATGATACTATAATGACTGATACATGACATTACACATTTGTTTAAACCCACAGGCTGTATGAGAAGAGTGAACCTAAGGTGGTGATAATGTGTCAGTGTAAGTTAATCAACTGTAGCAATACATCACTCTGGTGGGAAGTATGTTGATAACATATGTTGTGAACCTTAACAGCTCTAAAAAAACAAAGTCTTTGAAAGAAATAGAAAAGGTGCAATGTATCAACCAATATAACTAAGAATTCATACAAGATAATGTCTTTAAAAGCATAATCCTATATTTATCAGAGAATCAGGAAAACAGCTCACATTAAAATATAGTTCTCAGCAAACTGATGCCTTTATTTAATAAAGTTACTAATATCCTACAAGTATAGAAGAATTTTATAGTTGAGTACCTTAGCTTCTGGATTAGCTGCCAAAATTTTGGCACCACATTCTACTGAGGCATAATTATTTCGATTTTTCTGCACTTTTTTTGTTGCATGTAGACCTCCATTAGAAGATGGATGCATTGACTGACCTGCAGACAAACCTTATTATAAACATATATATATGATGATTATGATTTAAAATACTCCCAGCGAACAATGATCCAAAAACAATAATACTGAAGAATAGGTTTTAATGCTTAAGAGAGTATTTTTTTTTAAATTAAGAAATTCAAAATGCTTTACCTCAATGGCTTTAAAATACATCCCCAAACCAAATTAATTACAAAAATATGCATTACTTGATTTATGTCTAAATAATACTCAAAATGAAGCTTATCCATGATAATCAAAATATTGTGCATACAATATTTTACTAAGGATAAATGCTATCCTTCTAACATTAAGAATTTTTAATTCTGAGACTTTCTTTACAATAAGAAACTATAATACCCCAATCCAACTCTATTTAGTTTAAAGCTTTATGACCTGAAAGTTTCATTCATATCCCAGACAAGCCCCCACAAAAATGAAAAACAACAGTTTCTGTGCAATTTACCTCTTATAAACTGAAATGAAAAGTACTGCTCTGCCTAATTTATCTTATTTTTTCCTCATTTAATAATTTACAAGAATGGATTTTAATTAAGATTAAAACTATATAATTATACACAGGTAAATGGCATATGTTGATAATTACACATCTTAGTAACTTTCACCTTTAAAGTTTTCAAAAGTTTTATTTTACCAACTATGGAGAGAAATGCATTATTTAAACCCCGCCCTAAAATAAATAAATAAATAAGAGTCACAAGTGCTTCCATACTTTTCTCTTTTTCTACTTCCATAACTTTCTTCTTCCATTCATCAAATGTTGGTATATCTTCTGGGTCTTTGGGACTTGTTACAGATGTATGGTCAATTTCTCCTGGTTTTGTATAATCAGAACTCTGAAAGAAATGTGAAGAATACGGAGAAAACAGATTAATAAATTATAAAAGTATATACAAATGTTTATGTGAAATTAAAGTTCAGTTTTATAGCTGATAGTATGTTTTTAAAAAAAATGAAATGTAAAAAGTTTTGGTTTACTTAGAAGTTGAGTTTCTCTTGAAAAAACTGAAATCTTCTACCTAAGCACCACAAGATGTATTCCTTCACATTAGCAATTTAAGTATAGCTTATAAAAAAATATTATATCCTAAGCAATTACTTACACACAAAACTGTACAAATACTGTACTTGTAATGCATCCATCTTAAAATTTAAGTTAAAGTAATATATGCACTGAAGAAAGCTAACTAATTTTAGATGTAACATATAGTTTCCAAAACATCATTGACATGCATTACTATTCCATAAATATTTAAGGTGGATTTAAAAACATAAAGAAGGGGCGGCTGGGTGGCTCAGTGGGTTAAAGCCTCTGCCTTCGGCTTGGGTCATGATCTCAGGGTCCTGGGATCGAGCCCCGCATCGGACTCTCTGCTCAGTGGGGAGCCTGCTTCCTCTTCTCTCTCTGCCTGCCTCTCTGCCTACTTGTGATCTGTCAAATAAATGAATAAAATCTTAAAAAAATAAAATAAAATAAAATAAAAAAATAAAAACATAAAGAAACACAAAGAGTCTAATGAAAAACAAAGCTTTTAAAAGAAAGTATACAAAAATGTTCATATATAAAAGGATTTAACAAGGTAAAGAAAGAATAAATCATTTTTATAAAGGCTGATAACGTTTGGTTGGATTAAAATTTAAAATTAAATGTATTAAAAAGTCATAAACTGCATGGTCCAATAAGCCACAAGCTGAAAGCAGGGGCAATATATGCTACTAATAAAGGACTACTACCAACTGCAGACTGCCTACAGTCAATAATGGAGGAGATGAACAATAAATTCAGCAAAGAGAAAATACAAAATGCTCAATCTCAGTAATAATTGGGAGAATGCAAATGAAAACCAGAGATACTGAATTAATTATACCCATCTGAGGGAGTTTTAAGCATGGCATGTCTGTGGAACCATGGGACATCTATTAGACTGCTGAAGGGGGTCCAAAATTTAGCAAAATTAAGGGTGCCTGGCTGGCTCAGTCAGAAAAACATGCAACTCCCAATCTTGGGGTCCTGAGTTCAAGCCCCAAATCAGGTCTATGGACTACTTAAATAAATAAACCTAAAAATATTTTTAGCAATATTAAGATGTGCAATATGAGTGAAAACATGCACAGGTACCTAAGAAAATATGCATCAGAATGCTTACCGCAGCACTGACTGTAATATAAAAAATTAGAAACAACCTAAATATCCACTAATTGAAGATCAGATAAACTGTGGTAGTGAAATACAACACTGCAAACAATGAATGGACAGATCTCAAAAACAATGGTGAGTAAAATGATATTTAAAGCAGGAAGATACCATTTTATATTGCTTCAAAATATGCCAAATAATAGTATGTACTGTTTCTAATCATGCAGTTTTGGAAAAAGTTTAAAAACACGTTCTTAAACACACACACACACACACTGAATTTGACACAGGTGTTCTATCTGAAGAGAAGAAATATAACCGGAGAAAGGCACACAATTTAATTTGTCATTTTTTTCATAAGCTGAATAATATATGTAAAGATGCTCATTCCATTATTTAATAATTTCTATATTCTTAGAACAATGCATAAACATATTTATTAACAGTTCCCTGAGAAGTGTACAACATCTATTTAGACAACTTACTCTGGTAAGTTCATATAATATACACATGCTATACACAGAAGGGCACATGTTTGAGAGCTAATACTAATACTTGCTACATGAAAGCACAATCTTAAGGACTGAGCCTAGTAAATAAGAATTAGACTAACACACTAGTTTATAAGAATTACACAAATACAAAGCCCCATAATCTTCCCCTGGGAAGACAGCAAACGGGATCCCATTCAATCTCCATCTCGGAGTATTCTGCCGAACAAGCTGACTGAGTAAAAAAAAGTATGTGGCTACTAAAAAAAATACATAGCAAAAGTAAGATTAAAGAGCTAATATTACCATGAATTAAAAAATTAAATAAAAACCTAGTTTGAACACAGTGAGAAAATAAGCAAAAGGCACATATACATAAAAATTAACCTATCTGAGTACTTAAAAACAAAGCCCAAATACTAAAATACAACACAAAGTAGAGGGACATACATACGCTTTTGAGGCACAAAGCACTCACCATCACTTCTTAACAACAAACAAGAGAACTAAACAATACAAAAAAAACACTTGGTAAAGCACTGTCTCTCAGTATGGCAAAGACTGTCTTCCAGATTCCTTTTTTTTTTTTAAAGATTGTATTTATTTATTTGACAGAGAGAGAGAGCACAAGCAGGCAGAGAGGCAGGCAGAGAGAAAGGGCGAAGCAGGCTCCCCGCTGAGCAGAGACCCTGACGCAGGGCTCGATCCCAGGACCCTGAGACCATGACCTGAGCTGAAGGCAGAGGCTTAACCCACTGAGCCACCCAGGCACCCCTGTCTTCCAGATTCTTGAGATAACAGCAATGACACAAAGAACGTGCATCAGAAAAAAAAACCTCTCCAGTTACACAAACTTAACTGGGAAGAATTATCCTGAACTAGGCAACACACAAAACTATTAAGATATCTCATAATGTGCTCATTATCTGATAATTTTCCCAGGATACTTATATAGTTAAAAATTACACCATTTTGCCTATTAGCACAAACTCATAAACCATTTTTATATCCTAGGTAATGAAGAGTAGTTTCAGTCCACTAATGGTTAAGGAGAACAAGCAAAACTGGCTGCCATGCTTAAATTTTACATCTGATACTTAAATACCGCCAGAGAAGATATTTTTGTAATGTTTGTCTAATTTTATTTATGGACAACTGAACTGTAATATATGTTTGATTTGATTTCATTGGGAAAATTAGTTCCTTCAAGATGGTGGGCTACAAAATGTTGAGCTCCTATAACTATAAGAAGCATAATAAAAACAGCTGGTACAGTGATAGTAAAGTCTCTAGAAGGAAGTTTAGTTAGTTCTAAGTATAGATTCACTGGAAATGCATGAAAAGAGTAGGTAGAGAACAGAAGATCTACATTAAAAAGGAACAAATATGGACATGGTACTCAGTACTTTGAACTACTCTTTGGTTTTGCACGTTTTACATGGAGTGGACTTCATCTCTATTACCCAGTTATTTTTTTTTTTAAGATTTTATTTATTTATTTGACAGACAGAGATCACAAGCAGGCAGAGAGGCAGGCAGAGAGAGAGAGAGAGAGAGAGAGAGAGGAGGAAGCAGGCTCCCTGCTGAGCAGAGAGCCCGATGTGGGACTCGATCCCAGGACCCTGAGATCATGACCTGAGCCGAAGGCAGAGGCTTAACGCTCTGAGCCACCCAGGCGCCCCTACCCAGTTATTTCTTATTGAAGTAGGCCTAGACTTCTCGATCATCATTTCTTCAAGAAACTCTGCTTTGGCTTCTATATGAAGTCATAGCAGAACTCCAAAGGAGGAAGGAAAGTAAAACTGCCACATGGGGATAGTGTAATTGTAAAACTCATACTATTCAATGTAAGCTGTATTCTGCACACAACTAAAAAAATGTAAAAATGTCTCTTTAAAATAATTCTGGGTCAAGAGCCCAAATTTAACATTGCATATGAAATTAAACTTATATTCTGAAGATACCTGAATTTAATAATCATAGCTTCTTCCATAAAGCTCTCCAAGAAACTGCTTAAGTGAAAAAACAGCTATCAAACAGCTGACAGTAGAGAAAACGACTACAACAAGACAGCTCATACATGGAACCACTATATATAAATGATATACTGGCGAGAGTACCAGAAGGAACCACTTGCTCTCAGGGACCGCAGGTCACCTCAGTTCCATAGTCCTCATTAATGACTCAATCCCTGATTTCGTGGCAAATATGGTTAGCAAACTACAAGGTTAGCTAGTAATAAAGATGTATATAATAAAGTAGGAAACAGTGCAAGTTATAGACCTACCTCATTTTTTAAATTATCTGAAGCATTCAGTGCAGATTTTGGATCACCATTAGCCTGATCACTTGTTGAAACTTTTGATTCAAATTCTGATTTTGTTATTTTTCCTTTGCCATGTGAAGATGACACATTTTCTATATGCTGACCAACAAGGCTATTTGAAACCAAAAAGACATATTAAAAAACAATAAGCTGAATGGCAAGTTTATGTAATCTAAACTGTTACAATTTTCACATACAAAATAAACCAAGAAAAAAGCACCAAGGGATGAGCTTTCTCCCAATCATCAAGCAGAATTAAGCACACAAAAATACATTCAAACATGACACTGCTATTATTACGGAATTACACAAGAGGCAAATAACAGCTCACCCCCACCTTTCAGGTGGACCGACAAAGGCAGGCTGGTCAACGGGAGCATTCGCTTCAAGGACCTCACCAACATCACAATCAGTTTCAGACTGCTCAGTTTCACTTGGTTTGGCTATAGGAATAGTACCAGATTTTTCTATTTCACTAAAAACAGAAACAAAAAAAGACAATCTAGCAATTCAGTGAACATAATGTGGCATAAGTTAAAAATTGTATTAGTGAGCATAGTAAGCCAAGCAGAGAAAGACAACTCTATCATATGATATGATAAAGACAACTATCATATGATCTCCCTGATATGAGAAGTAGAGATGCAACAAGGGGGGTATGGGGGGGTAGGAGAAGAATCAATGAAACAAGATGGGATCAGGAGGGAGACAAACCATAAGTGACTCTTAATCTCACAAAACAAACTGAGGGTTGCTGGGGGGAGGGGGGTTGGGAGAGAGGGGTCAGGAGAGGGGGGTGGGGTTATGGACATTGGGGAGAGTATGTGCTATGGTGAGTGCTGTGAAGTGTGTAAACCTGGCGATTCAAAGACCTGTAACCCTGGGGATAAAAATACATTATATGTTTGTAAAAATTTTTTTTTAAAAATTTTTAAAAATTGTATTAGTGATTTTCAAAACATAATCTAAACCAGAGAAGAATGCTTTATAGTTTTACAGGTTATTTTTCAAGAATTTACTTATTTTAGGTCATGTAAAGTGAACTGCTAACTCTTGATCTGTTAATGGCTTTGGTTGTTAAATAGGTAATTACCAAATGTTAAAACAAAAATCATAGCTTAGTATTTGGTCTCATAAAAAGTAAGATTTTAAATTTATTTATGTACTTATTTAATAGAGAAAGAGGAGAGCACACCAGCACATGTAAGCAGGGACAGGAGGGGCAGAGGGAGAGGGAGAGAGAACCCGAGTATGGAGCCCAACTTGGGGCTCAATCTCATGACTCTTGAGATCATGACCTGAGCTGAAATCAAGAGGTGGATGCTTAACTGACTGAGCCACCCAGATGCCCTTAAGATTTATTTTAACTGCATCTTCTCCAATGTTTCTTTTTTGTTAGTATAATCTACCGGTATTATAGTTGTTGCCTATAGTATCAAAAAATAACCTACTTTTTTCCTGCTTTGTCGAAGATTATTTGACCAAGGAGTTGCAGGACTCTCTACTCTGTTCCATTGGTCTATGTGTCTGTTTTTGTGCCAGTACCATGCTGTCTTGGTGATCAAAGCTTTGTAGTAAAGCTTGAAATCAGGCAAGATGAGACCCCAATTTTGTTTTTCTTTTTCAACATTCCTTAGCAATTTGGAGGCTTTTCTGGTTCCATATACATTTTAGGATTGTTTGTTCCAGTGCTCTGAAAAATGCCGGTGAAATTTTTATTGTGATGGCACTGAAAGTATAGATTGCTCTGGGCAGTACAGACATTTTAACAATGTCTGTTCTTCTGATCCATGAGCATGGAATGCTTTTCCACCTTTTTGTGTCTTCTTCAATTTCTTTCATGAGTGTTCTGTAGTTCAAGTACTGATCCTTCACCTCTTTGGTCAGGTTTATTCCTAGGTATCTTATGGTTCTTGGTGCCATAGTAAATAGAATCGATCCTCTAATTTCCCTTTCTATGTGTTCACTGTATAAGAAAGCAACTGATTTCTGTGCACTGAGTTCGTATCCTGCCACATTACTGAATTGCTGTATGAGTTCTAGTAGTTTGGGGATGGAGTCTTTTCAGTTTTCCATATAAAGTATCATGTCATCTTCAAAAAGAGAGTTTGACTTCTTTGCCAATCTGAATACCTTTAATTTCTTTTTGTTGTCTGATTGCTGTTGCTAGGACTTCTGGTACTTTGCTGAATAGTGGTGAGAGTGGGCATCATTGCCCTGTTCCTAATCTCAAAGGGAAGGATGTCAGTTTTTCCCCACTGAGAATGATATTCTCTGTGGGTTAATAGATTTTAGGAAGTTGAAGAATGTTCCCTCTATCCCTATACTTTGAAGAGTTTCAATCATGAATGGATGCTGTATCTTGTCAAATGCTTTTTCTGCATCAGTTGAGAGGACCTGTGGTTCTTCTCTCTTCTCTTATTGATTTGTTCGATCACCTCAACTGCACTACTGGGTATTTACCCCAAAGATACAGATGAAGTGAAAAGGGCCATCTGTACCCCAACGTACATTGCAGCAATGGCCACAGTTGCCAAACTGTGGAAAGAGCCAAGATGCCCTTCAACAGACAAATGGATAAAGAGGATATGGTCTGGGGTGCCTGGGTGGCTCAGTGGGTTAAAGCCTCTGCTTTCAGCTCAGGTCATGATCCCAGGGTACTGGGATCAAGCCCTGCATTGGGATCTCCACTCAGCGGGAGGCCTGCTTCTCTTCCTCTCTCTCTCTGCCTACTTGTGATCTCTGTCTGTCAAATAAATAAATAAAATCTTAAAAAAAAAAAAAGATATGGTCCATATATACAATGGAACATTATGCCTCCATCAGAAAAGATTAATACCCAACTTTTGTATCAGCGTGGATGGCCCTGGAGGAGATTATGCTGAGTGAAATAAGCCAAGCAGAAAGAGTCAATTATCATATGGTTTCACTTACTTGTGGAGCATAAGGAATAACATGGAGAACAACAGGAGAAGGAAAGGAAAAGTGAATTGGGGGAAATCGGAAGGGGAGACGAACCATGAGAAGACTATGGACTCTGAGAAACAAGCTGAGGGTTTTGGAGGGGAGCGGGGTGAGGAGATGAGTGAGCCTGGTGGTGGGGTTTAAGGAGGGCACGGATTGCATGGAGCACTGGGGGTGGTGCATAAACAATGACTCCTGGAACAGTGAAAACATAAAATTAAATTTAAAAAAATAATCTAGTACCTCAAAACATTTCACTAAGTTCTTAAGGCACTTTGAGAATTTTTTAAAAATACATACTCTAATTCTCCCTTACTCACTTCCAATTCGTTAAGCAGTCATGTTCAGTATAACGGGAAAGTGAGATGTACTGTTCAGATATGTAGTATCTAGCCTTAAATTCTTCCTGGAGTAAGTATTTTAAAAGTTTTAAATACTAAAAATTATTCAAATAAGTAGACTTGAACAAGCAGAACCTCACTTTATGTGATGTAGAGATTTCATGGCTGAGAGCTAATCAACTTCAGTGAGTTTGAAAGAAGAATAAATACTCATTACCTCAAAAGATCATTACACTAAAATAAAATAAAAACACAAAACACAGGCATCGTAACTTAAGTCTGCTATATAGCCTAAACTTCAAATCTGAGTTTCAAGCTGCCTTATCTTATAAAGACTTTTTTCTATGATTACATAATGAGATTCTCTTTTTTTCTTTATAATAACTTACTCAAGCTTTGAGATTGGAGTGATCTCTGAGGTAGATGAGCTGGAAATATTTTCAATGTTTTCACTGCCCACAACTACACTGGAAGAATCTTCATGTAGGTCAATTGTAGGGAGTGTCTCAATCACAGAAGGACTTAAGTTATTTGACTCCATATTCTGTTTACAAAAAAAAGTTAAATTAAATGTTGAGATTAATTATTCTCTTTAGCTATACAGGATTTTATAAATGTATGCCTCAAAAGTGACCGTATCAAGAATGTACTTTTATAAAAATCCCATCTTCCAACATTACCCCTCAAAGGAAACATTTCATATTAAAATACAAGCTCCAGACATTTTTCACGGCATTTCACAAACTAGGACAAAGGAGCTTGCCTTTCTTCTTTCCTATTTTCTATAAGGACTATATATATTTCCCTCTTTAATGCTAGTAGCAACACAGAAATCGTATTTAAATATACAAAAGAGTACAACACATACTTATTGCCCAGAGCAGCTGAGAAGATCATGTGCATCAATAAACAACAACAAGGGCATGTACAAGTAACATTACAATACACCAAATGATTCTCACTGAGGGCTTCTTCAGTCCTTGGATGCTCTGGGCCATTCACTCCTCCAAAACAAAATCTGACATCTACCGATTAACACTCATATTTGAAACCTCTATCAGAACATTCTCCCCCACAACCAACCCTAAATAGAACTATCCATCCCTCTTCCTCTATGCCTCTGTTGTTCTCTGTACAGACTTAATACAGCATCTGTAACACCTCAATTGCTTTATTTAGGTCTCCTTCTCTTTTTCAAGTAGACTATAAATGTCCTGTGTAAGCACTATGTTCTCTTGATGTTCATGTTCCCTAGCACACAGTAGTCACTTAACACTTATTAAGTGTGTATCAAGAGAGAGGTACTAAGGCTTGGTTCAAGGAAAAGAGAAACTAAAGACTATTATGGACTAGAAGAACTAGGACTTTTAAGGGAAAAAAAAGACCCAGTTGGGAGCAGAAAGAAAACTAAGGTAAGAATATGATTCATTTGGGAAATTATTTACACTGAAATGAAAAATTCACAGAGAAATGAAAATAGTTTGCATTTTATGGTGGAGGCCTTGAGAAAAGGAGTATTCTATTATTATCAAATATTATCATTTTAATATATATTCAATATTTTAAAAATTAATGAGATATTTTACTTTTTTTTTTAAACTAAGTCTTCAAAATCCAGTATATATTTAATACTTAAGCGAGTCTCAATTTGGACTAACTACATTTCCAGTGCTCAATATGAACAGTACAGATGTGTACGATGCAGTAAGCACTTCAAAGTATTTGAGCAAGAGTATACCATAACAAAAATTCTAGAGAATGAACAATGGCAGGATAGTCCTATAACCAGAAGGGCTACAGAAAACACTTTCTTATTCTTATAAACAAACATTTGACAAACATCTTCCAGGAGCCAATAAAATGAAACTCACTATTTGTACTCAGATAGCCCAATTAAGTCATAAAACAGCTCTAACTGTATTTAAAACAAAGAATTCTTCCTCATTTTGAGCTGAAGTTGGTTTTTGTTAGTATTTTGAGATACTTAGTTTTTTCTTGGTTCTTCTTCCTCCAGATCAAGTATCCCTAGTTCCCTCAGCTATTCCTGATAGTCAATGGGTTCCAGATGTTTCAGCATTCTGGTGAGCTTATATTCTGGTCTAGTTTTTAACATCTTTCAAAAAATCTGATGTACAAAATGGAAAATAATATTCAGAATGTAATATAAGAAATATGTAAAATATATTTTAACCTATTATTAATTCATATTCCACACTGAGTGACAAAAGTTTGGTATCAGAATACTTTGTTTCACCTACGAATACGGTCTTTTGTTGTAAATTAGAAAAAATTTCCTGACATCTAAAAATCTGGAGAAAAAGATCCATTATAGTGAGCCAAAATGGAATCTAAGAAGATATAAGAACTTATACCCAAACTCTGATTACAAAAAAATGGTCACATTTATTACTAAACCTGTAATTTCGCATTTTCTCAAAACCAGTACGCTCAGCAGGTGAACAGTATTAAAGACAACTGCACAACAGTTCAAAAAGAAAAAGTAATAAAATACAATATGGTGACCAAACAGAAGTTTTCTATCTTGTGAAGCAGTTTTTAAAAGACTTATCATTAAAAATCAAAGCAGCATGGCTTACCTGTACATCCACAATGTCATCTTTTAATTTATGTTCTTCTGGAGGAATAGGTAAGTTCGAACCCACTTTTTCTGGTAATTCGGCATTGAGAGGTCCCTCTCTTTCATCCTATATTGCAACAAAGAAAAAAGGGTAACTGATAAAACTGTTTCACAAAATAGTCCTAAGCAATATTATATACTTTATAACATATTCAACTGTTAATTACTTTTGTTTGTTCTCGTGCTTATTGTCCATCTTCCTGCATTACCTTCCTTGCCACCACACTAAATGAGTTCAAGAGCCTTATTTGATTTCTTAATAAGCACTTAATAAGCACTTTAGTCCCACCATGCAGCAATGTGTTAGGGACACAGTAGGACTTCAGGAAATATCTAATAAATTAATGTATATATAGTTCTTTTACCATCTCTCTTTTGACACTGACTTTCAAGATTCCAGATACCTTCAAGTTTAAATGTATCTTCTAACATATGTTTCATAAAAGCAATATTCATATTCTTTAAGCCTTTATAACATATAACAGATACCTAAATTTGTGCAGAAAGAATATGTTTCCCCCTGCCGAATGCTTTGCTTATATTCATTCTCACATTTAGTCTTCAAATTTCTCATCAGAGATTACATCAAAGTTTTACAGACTGTGGGTAAAAGTATAAAAGTATATTCTTTTTAAAGAGATATTCAGCAACAGTCTTCAAAATTTTAAATGCTCCATCCCAGCAATAAATCCTACATGACTCCAATATTGAATAAACATCATGCCAACAACTCCAAGTATGTAATTATAAACTTACACTCACACACATGCACACACACAGCTGAGAAACAATGCAAAAGTCTGTTGATAAAGAAATATATCATAATTTATATGATAGAATAAAAATGTAGCCATCACAAGAATACTACAACATGAGAAGATGTTTACAGATGTCTATGAGATGTTATTGGGACAGAGGGGGAAGTCATTTGTAGAATATTTATAAGTTGACCTTTTATGGAAAATAAAATACTAATTTGTGTGCCATATATATGGATAGATAGCTACAAAAAAAAGTCTCAATGTTTTCACAAGAAACAATAAATTGTGGTTCCTTTGGGGAGGGGAACAGAATATAAATCTGAATATATTATAATCAGAATAAATTACTTCTATGTAGTTGATCCTTGAACAATGCAGGGGTTAAGGGTACCAAGCCCTAGCAGAGGCAAAAATCTCCATATAACTTTTGACTCCCCCAAAACGACTAATAGCCTTTTATTAACCGGAAGCTGTACCAATAATCAGTCAGCTGACACGTTATTTTGTATGTTGTATGTATTATTACACTGCATTCTTTTGTTTTTTTAAGATTTTATTTATTTATTTGACAGACAGAGATCACAAGTAGGCAGAGAGAGAGGAGGAAGCAAGTTCCCCACTGAGTAGAGAGCCTGAGGGAGGGCTGGATCCCAGAACCCCGGGACCATGACCCAAGCCAAAGGCAGAGGCTTTTAACCCACTGAGCCATCCAGGCACCCCTATTACACTGTATTCTTATGTTAAACTCAAGAAGTGTTAAGAAAATCATAAGAGAAAATACATTTACAGTATTGTACCATAAAAAATCTGCATATTAATATACCCACACAGTTCAAACCCGTATCATTCAAGGGACAAGTGTATTTTAAAATACATATATTGGGGGCACCTGGGTGGCTCAGTTGTTAAGTGTCTGCCTTCAGCTCAGGTCATGATCCCAGGGTCGTAGGATCGAGCCCCGCATTGGGCTCCCTGCTCTGAGAAGAACCTGCTTCTCCCTCTCCCACTATGCCTGCTTGTGTTCCCTCTCTGTCTCTTTCTCTCTCCATCAAATAAACAAATAAAATCTTTAAAAAAATGAATAAAATATACATATTGATGGGGGGAGCCAAATCGAGTCAACAATCACCTTTTATTTTTTATTTATTTATTTTACTTTTTTTTTTTTTAAAAGAAGACTCCATGCCCAATGTGTGGCTTGAACCCTGAGATCAAGAGTCGCATGCTCTACTGATTGAGTCAGCCAGGCACTTAAAATGATAAAATAATAAATGAATTAAGGACTATGTGGTCTGGCTTTCTGGGCTTGTCTATTCACTCCACCCAATTATATTAAAAAACTACATAGCCAATGACTGCAGAGTCTCCCTATAATCCTCAGTTCTAAGTTTTTACTTTTAAAACTGGAGTTTCTTTTGAAACTTTTTAACTATTTAGCATATTAAAAAGTGAACCACTGGTTTTCAGTTCTCTGAATAGCTACTATTTTTCTTCCTACTCTAGGACTACGGATGTTATGACATTCCAAGAACAAGCATATACGTATCTCAAGGATGCTTACTTTCAGATTACCTGAGTGATTCTTCAGATTACTGAAAAGGAGACTACAAATCACCAAAACTATGTTAGAGTACTTCTGAATTACTTTTACTCCAAACCTTTTGAGGAAATCTAAAAAAGCTGACACACAAATTACATTGTCAACTTTATTTAAGGTACCTTTTTCTGGAATTGTACATCTTCATTTTCTAGGGCACAATTGTCATCTTGAGAGTAATATGATGAAGCTGAAGAACTCTCCTTACAACATACACGCCAACTGGGGAGCCTGTAAAATATTCACCATCACCAGAAAGGAAGAAGGAAAAATTGTTAAGCCAACATATTCCCCACTACGGGCTAGAATTTGAGGCAATAAATGAACAGTTGGCTCCTACCATAATGCCCTCAAGAACTTAACAATTTAATGAAGACAAATGTACTTTAAGACAAGTATTTTTATTTAATGACCTAAAAAACCCCCACAAACTATGTTATCAGCATTCCAAGTAAGGCACTATGAACTTCATGAAGGCAAAACAATAAAGATTTCACAAAGACTATCTGGTAATTATCACAGAAGGAAGTTTTCAAGGAGTTTAACCTCAGAAAGTACCAGATGCCAATAATATTCAAAATTTTACTAATATTTAAGAACACAGAACTCTAAAGCTGCCTAAACTATTTCAAAGCATCAGAGCTAAGCTTCCAAATAATTTTGACATAGGGATCAAAGCAGTGATATCCAAAATTAAGAGAAGAGCAAACACAAATGAATACTACAGGTTAATCAGACACAAAAATTCTAAGACAATAAAAAAGAAAGTCTTTAGGAACGCACTGAAGAAATAATATACCATTGTAATGATCAAGTAGAGTTTAGTTCTGATAGTCAAAAGTGGTTCAAGATAATAAAATCTTTTTAGTCTGCCATACAATAATATCAAGGAAAAATATGGTTATTCCACAGTCACTGAAAGACATCTGATAAACTTACACATCCATCAAGATTTCCTTAAAATAGGAATAAGCAGATGTTTACCATGGAAACATATAAGCATAATATACAAGCCTAAAAGTACCAAACTTAGTGAAGTAATCTAAAAATAATCCTATTTAGATCTGAAACAAGATAAGAATGTCCATTATTATTAGTATTATATAATATGATAAAAGGTTAAAAAAATGGAGGAGACAGAAAATGACCATTAACTGCAGATAATGACTGTATATATATATACATGTATGTATATAGGTGGAAAATTTAAAAGAACCACCTATTTTAAAAAGTCTTGGATATAAAAATTATATTCCTATTCCTAGGTATAATATTAAGATTCAAATCAACTCTACTCAAACCTTCACCATCAGTTACAAGATGAAACATAAGTCCCCGTTTGCTAAAGAAACAATAAAAACTAAAATATAAACTTAGCAAGAAATGCTCTATTAGGAAGACCTGTTTGAAATCACCAATATTTAACAATTCTTTAACATGGAAAAGTCAAATTACACAATTCAAGCTAATATATACAGAAGATTTGAAAACCACATATTGAAGACATAAAGAAGATTTTTTTTATTTTTATATTTTTTTAAGATTTTATTTATTTATTTGACAGACAGAGATCACAAGTAGGCAGAGAAGCAGGCAGAGAGAGAGAGGGAAGCAGGCTCCCCGCTGAGCAGAGAGCCCGATGCGGGGCTCGATCCCAGGACCCTGGGATCATGACCTGAGCCAAAGGCAGAGGCTTTAACCCACTGAGCCACCCAGGCAAGTAGGTAGGCTGACTCTAAAATTTATATGAACAGTAAGAAAAATAAATAAGAGATTAATGTGAGGGAACTACATGTCTATGAAACCACAATAATTACAACAATATGGTTGTGCTGAGATGAGAGAGGGAAGGGGAGTCCCCAAGATGACTGCAAATAGGATGACAATCCTCTGATGACAGCTACACAGAGAGAATAGAAAGCAAACAGTCTAAATCAGAGGTTATCAGAAATTCTAGTAGGACCTTCTTTCAGAGGATGACATTGACAGCTCATCTGTTAGGTCTTTGAAAAGATTATTATTATTATTATTAATTTAGTTAACATATAACTTATTGTTTGTTTCAGGAGTACAGGTCTGTGAATCATCAGTCTTACACAATTCACAGCACTCACCACAGCACAGACCCTTCTCAATGTCCATCACCTAGACACCCCATCCCTACCACCCCCCTCCTCCAGGAACCCTCATTTGTTTCCTGAGGTTAAGAGTCTGGTGTCTGAAAATATTAAGTACAAATTTATGTAACTGGCAGACAGCTCATAATTAAATTAAAAAATAAGCAAACTTAGTAAGTCAAGTATTAGTTCCAGGAGAAAAGCAGTACAGAAAAGGAAAAGCAGTCGTGCTTTACTACATGGCTAAGCTATGAATAGCACCTAGAGAAGTCAAGAATTATATAAAAAGTGAATACTGATCTAACCCAAATTATGACAGAATTATGTTACCAGCATACAGTGAAGAGAATCTGATCATCTACACTAGAATATATAAAACTGACATTAAAGCAATTATTTTAGAGACAAAGAATATAAAATTAATCAGCTAAGAGATGAAAGAGGTTTCTTTCAAACCAAAATACATTAATGTTTTAGAGCTATATGACTTTCATATGGATATACTATTTTGATAAAATTAAAATATAAAAAGAAAGGGGGAGAAAAATAAAGGTACATAATAATATATACATACTTAGCAGGCTACCATGTATGTACATGTGTACTAAAGGTATTTGTGTGTACATAACTTTCTTTGAAAGAATTTTTTTTAAAAAAGCACTACCTTGATGGATCCAAGGAAGAAAACTGGGTGGCAGCGTCACAAGAAAAATACAAGAGCATTTCTTACTAAATAGTACTCAATGTCTTGTGAATTTTGAACCACAAAAACATACTGCTTTTCAAAACTTCATACGGATACATCATTATTTATTACGTATTTCTCTATTAATAGACTTTTACATTGTTTCTCAGCTGTGTGTGTATCTGTGTGTGTGTGTGTGTGTAGGTACTTCGGACAACCAAAGTTTCAGGTATCTAGAACTGTGGGTATTAGCGTTTTGGTGATTATACCGCCTTATTTTCTTAATCCTTTTCTTTACCTTTTCCTTCTTTTTTTTTTTTTTTAAGATTTTATTTATTTATTTGACAGACAGAGATCAAAAGTAGGCAGAGAGACAGGGGAAGAGAGGCAGGCAGAGAGAGGGAAGCAGGCTCCCTGCTGAGCAGAGAGCCCAATGTGGGGCTCGTTGTGGGGCTGGATCCCAGGAGCTTGGGATCATGGCTGGAGCCAAAGGCAGAGGCTTTAACCCACTGAGCCACCCAGGTGCCCCTATACTTTCTAAACACTCTACCACAAGCATGTATTAGTTTTATCCTCAGGAACTATGTGTATTTGGGTATGTATAAGTCCTAATATCCCTAGTTAGCATGAAGACCAACATTAAATCTCATGATCCTTGTTTTTAATATCATATATTAAACTCAAAGTTCTGAGATTTTTGGAAATGAGATTAGCATTAGCATCAGTGGACTCAGTAGACTGCCCTTCCCAATTTGGGTAGGCACCATCCAATCCTTTGAGGGCCTAAACAGAACAAAGGGCAAAAGAAGGAAGAATTTGCCCTTTATAAGTTTGTCTGTTTTCCTGCCTCATTGCTAAGACATCTCTTCTCTGACCCTTGAACTGGGATTTCTATTTCCAGCACCCCTGTTTATCACGCCTTCAGACTCAATCTGAATTTTATCACTGGTTTTCCTTGGTCTCCAGCTTTCAGACTTCAGACCATGGAACCTCTCAGCTTCCATAATCGTGTGACACAAGGCCTCATTTAAAAAACAAACAAACAAACAAACAAATCACACCCTAATACATCTGCTATTAGTATATAATACATTATCAGTATATAGTACGTTCTTCCCTATTCCTCTTTTTTTTTTCAAAGATTTTATTTATTTATTTGACAGAGATCACAAGCAGGCAGAGAAGCAGGCAGAGAGAGTGGGGGAAGAAGACTCCCCGCCGAGCAGAGAGCCTGATGCGGGGCTTGATCCCAGGACCCTGGGATCATGACCTGAGCGGAAGGCAAAGGCTTTAACCCACTATGCCACCCAGGCGCCCCATTCCCTATTCCTCTTAATTATAGCTTTATTAATGCTATAATTAAGTGCCTCTAACATATCAGTCTCTACTTAATACAGATGTTAGTAAAACTGTAAGAGATAACCTTAAACTTTCTAACCTAAATCTAAAATAGACAAAAATTATCACCAATTAGTAACTGTCAAATTTTAAACTACCAAAGTATAAAATACCCTAAAAGCACTCTAACTCTGCTGAATAAGAAGGGATATCTATAATGGGAGTCCTTACTTTCAACACATCCCCCAGGTGAATCAAATATGGAACCCCCACTTTAAGAACAAGTGGATCACATCATATTGGCTGAAGGCACTTTTGTTGCATGATTAAATAGGTCTAATTCCATGCTATTAGAGAAACTTCCTAAAATTGCACTATTGAAAGTTGCCAAGCCTGAAGAAATTAGTTTCTAGACTTAGGAAGTTCAGCACCAGAAATCACATGAAGATCAATGGCAATCTGTGAGCCTCTGATATTCCCCCACAATTCAAAATCAGTGATAACTCTGTTACTTTCTATTTAAGTTGATTCTGTATATATCCTCACTTACATTTAAAAAGTACATTTCTTTGAGAACCGATTCCTAACCACTTTAACCCCACCCCACAAAGCCAAAACTTGCAAATATAAGCTGGCATACTGTTTGCTAGCACATACCAGAAGGAAATTCCATCATTTTTTTACTCCCCTCCCATCACTACTGTCACCTCACCACTACCACTCCCCCAACTCACCTCTGTACCACCAGGTCACACATGTAAACTCAAAAAAGAGAATCTGGAAACTAAAAGGATATTTTCCCTTTTTGTCAGCTCCTCCCTACCACGGTGGCATGGATTCACCATTCATAAAGAAAGGTTATCAACTTTTAGAGTAGATGTGATTAAAGGCCTTACAAAAAGCACATCTGGGCACCATTTAGAATACGAAACTTTACACACTTTAGTGAAACAAGAATATCATCCAAGCTAATACTGTGCTTACTGAAAATATTTACTAACATCTAGTCTGAAAGCCTTAGCAGTCACAAGTACCAGTAGTTACAGAGTGTGTGTGTGTGTGTGTGTCTGTGCGTGTCTGCATGTTTTTCAACAAAAAATGACCACCTGACGTTCTGAGCAAGAAAAATGTTTGAAGGGTTAAAAATTGTAAATCTATAACAAAATGAACCGAAGTAGAGTCTACATGCTTGAAAAAGCATCTTCAAAGCAGATCCTAAATTTTAAATTTTTCTTACCCAAATTTGGAAAAGGAATTTTTTTGGTAACTTTTCCAACTTATTATCTCATCAAGACATTAGTGTTGCGAATGTTCTGCCAGTCAAATTGTGATTTCCTTTTAAATGTAGCTGATGTTCTAATCTAAATGATACAACAAGTCAAAGTATTTAGAAAACCTAGCAGAGGACCATGGCGATTAGCCAAGAAATAATGAAGTGATTTCTTCTTCCAAACTTTTAAAAAACCATTTTCAACTAAAATACATCTGTGAATATGTTCATATATATATACTGCATATGTAAAATATTCTTATAGAAAACAAAATAGTTTTCTGGGAAGGAATTTTGAGGGTAAGAGTAGGAGGGGTAAAAATACCATCAATCTAGCTTTCTGTTCTCTAGCTTTAGATTTTCAATAGGGACCCTCCCCCGTCAACACACACACACACACACACACACATAAAAATCACCCAAACAGCTTCTCAATGACTATCTAAGAAATATGACAAATCAGTTTTATTTATACAAGGAACTGTACATTAAAAAAAAAAAAAAAAAAGTTTTGCCAACAGGGGACCCTGCTATATCATCACTATTCTACAAAATTTTAAATAGTAAGAGAAACTTGCATCAACATTAAATAAACAAATTTCATGAAAAAATAAAAATGAGGTCAAATTTCAGCTGATACATAGTAAGAATGATCTAATTTTTAAAAATCTATCTAGGAGCTGAAATTGCCACATAACTTCCTGGGGTGCCTGAGTGGCTCAGTGGGTTGAGCCTCTGCCTTCTGCTCGGGTCGTGATCTCAGGGTCCTGGGATCGAGTCCCACATTTGGCTCTCTGCTCAGCAGGGAGCCTACTCCCCTGCCCCTTTTCTCTCTCTGCCTGCCTCTCTGCCTGCTTGTGATCTTTCTCTGTCAAATAAATAAATAAAATCTTTAAAAAAAATAAAAATAAAAAATAAATAAAAGTGTTAAATGAAAAGAAGTAGAAAGAACGAGATAGTAGTGTTAGACAACTTATGTAAAATTTTATAACATATAAGCAAAACAAGACTATCTGGGAAGAAAACACATCAAATAAACACATGAAGGCTGACTGGACAGGTTCCAATATACTCTGGGTAATTGCCTAAAATGGGGAAAGAGGAGTGAAACTGAAGATAGAAGATAAAAGAGTCATCATGTAAACTGGAGAAAAAGGGAACCCATGCAAAACTCTGCATCAAGTACGAGCAATGCCATCCTCAGCACCTGATGTCTTGGGGGAAAAAAAGTTATGTTTTTATTTTTTTATTTAGACTTTTAGATAAATTTTTACAAAAGAAGCTAAACTCAGAAATTAACTTGTCCAAAGTCATTCAATTTGTGATTACAAGCCTAGATCATCTCCCTCCAAAGCCTACAATCTTTCTTTATTGCTGTACTTCATATTTATTATTCTCTGGTCAACAGATAAATGAAAAGTGAGAAAATCACACTGATCTCTTCACTCAATAATTGATGGTATTAGTCAAGGCTAGTTATAGCATAACAAATATATAAGAACTACCACAAAAGAGGAATAACGTTTACCTCAGATTTAGATAGTGGCAACAACAGAAATTTTGCAGCACAGTGACGAGACATGGAGTTCAGAGTCAAGATCCCCAAGTGTTATTCCCAGGTCCTCCATTCATTAGCTGTATGTTCTTGGGTAAACTACAAAACCTGTGTGCCTCAATATCCATACTCAAAGAAGTTACTATGGGGGCACATGGGTGGTTTGGCTAGTTAAGCTCACTCTTTTTTTTTTTTTTTTAAGATTTTTATATATTTATCTGACAGACAGAGATCACAAGCAGACAGAAAGGCAGACAGAGAAGGGAAGCAGGCTCCCCGCTGAGCAGAGAGCCCGATGCAGAGCTTGATCCCAGGACCCTTGGATCACGACTGGAGCCAAAGGCAGAGGCTTTAACCCATCGAGCCACCCAGGCGCCCCTAAGCTTCTTACTCTTGATACCAGATCAGGTCATGATCTCGGATGGAGCCTGGCATCCAGCTTCTCACTGAGCGTGCTGCCTGCCTGAGGGTCTCTCTCTCTCCCTCTGCTCCCTCCCCCGGCTCCTGCAAGCATGCGCACGAACTCACTCGCTCGCCTGCTTGCTCTCTCTCAAATAAATCAACAAAATGGAGTTATTATGAGGAAAATAAAATGATGCATGTGCTGTGCTTACCAATCTGACATAAAATATGAACTCAAATGTTAACTACTGTTATCAGCTATTGTCCTTTCTACCTTTTTTACTTACCAAATTCAGATTAGTATATACTTGTGGTCTCCGTTTCTTCACCTTCTATTGGCCCTCAGCCTGCTGATTTCTCATTTTTGCCCTCATTAAACTACTGAAATCAGTATGGTAGTACCAGGATCTACTTTTTTTTTTTTTTTTTTTAAATTTCTCTGCTTTGTGTGGCACCTCTGACTACTGCTTCTACTTGAAACCTTCTTCTCCTTTGGTTTGTCAAATTATACAATCCTGTTTCTCACCTCCCTCCAAGTCTTCTAAATCTCCTTTGATGTGCTGCTTCTGCTAACTACAGCAGATTAAATCCCGGTGCTTCCAGGGTTCTGTTCTCATCTTCCTTGTACACCTCATTTAAAAGTTGAATCTCTCTCCCTTCATGTTCTGAGATACCTCCAAAACAACTCAATCCCAACCTGAACACAAAACTCTTCCTTTGCCAAAGCCCCTCTTCCTGAATCCTTGATCTCATCAAGTGATGCTGCTGCTGCCCACCCAGTCCTCAAGTCAGAAACCTGAAAAACATCTATGCTACTCTTTTCCCTTCATCCTTCCTCTACTATCTATGGTTTACTTTACCTCAAATTTCTGTAATCCATTTCTCAGCTCAAACCCTCATCTCTTACTTAGAGCAAACTTCTAACAGAGTTCCCCAATTCCCATCTTACCATCTCTGCAAATCAACCCTTCACACAGCCCAGAATCTAACACCAATTGTCAGAATGCTGTTCTCCTGCTTAGGATGTCTTACCAACTCTCCATGACAAAATTCAAGCTTCCTTGCATATTTTAAAATATCTAAAATTCCTCTATTGCCTAAGTCTTCAGCTTTATATTTTCTGCCACTCCCTGCCTCCCACTTCAAGCTTCAGTAATACGGAACTACTTGTAGCTGTTCGCTCTTCCCTGAACACATCTGGCTGTCTCATGCTTCCAAGTCTCTGGCTCATGCTTCTCTGTCTTCCAAGACTGTTCTGCCCCTGCTCCCACTCCTCACCATCCAAAACCTGACAGAATTCTCCCCCTCTCCCCACCCGGGGGCAGGAACAAGTTAATGACTAGGAAACATTCCTGATTTCCACAACCTGGGGTTTGGCCACAATCCTCTGGCATATCTAAGCACTATTACAATCCTGAACTGAAATTAACTGTTTATATTTCTGTTCCTCACACAATACTGAGCACCTCTAAGGCTAGCAGAACTTGTTGCCCTGTCTCAGCACAGTGATCTCCTCAGCTCTTCCTTTGCCTATGGATTGGAACAGCTTGGATAAGAACTTAGAAAAGGGAGGGGCACGTGGGTGGCTCAGTGGGTTAAGCCGCTGCCTTCGGCTCGGGTCATGATCTCGGGGTCCTGGGATTGAGTCCCACGGCGAGCTCTCTGCTCAGCAGGGAGCCTGCTTCCCTTCCCCTCTCTCTCTGTCAAATAAATAAATAAATCTTAAAAAAAAAAAAAAAAAAGAACTTAGAAAAGGGAAAGAGCTCAGTTATCACAGAATTTATGGTAAAAGAAAGATCAGAACTGGGCAATGAAGAATTGCTTCTTAAACACAAGTACACATTAATCCACAGTATGGAAACCTAGTGTAAGCCATTCAATTACAGCAGTGTGGTTCAAGTAATGCCCTGCGTACATTCCCCTTCATAAACAAACAAATAGACAATCCAGGAAAACAAAAAGGTGGGAAAGTAGAACTTAACTTTGAGGTAACGGTAAAAATTATGGTTTTTTTTTAACATTACTATTCAGAAATCTGAAGAAATTCTATGAAGTACATGGAAATTTGTAGGAAACGGGTATTACAGAAGCCACTTTGATCGAAACACAAAAAAGGACCAAAAGATCACTAGACCTCCTGTGCTTTTGCTTCATAAGCATTCTACTTTCTTTCAATCACAATGTATTAAAAGACAGAGAGCCTTCTTAAACTATTACCAGCTTGGGGACTCCTTTAAGGCTGCTTCTCTCTGTGAGGTCTACCTGCTGATCACAAGAGGTGACACTGTGTTCATTTCTCCTCCCAGTTTTTATTCTATTTGGCCACCAAAGCAGTTTCCAATCAAATCAAATGGAACTACAGAGCTTGGCTGAAGAAAACTCTGTATTCAGGGGTTTGCTTCTTTATTTACTTATTTATTTACTTACTTACTTGACAGACAGAGATCACAAGTAGGCAGAGAGGCAGGCAGAGAGAGAGAGAGGAGGAAGCAGGCTCCCTGCCGAGCAGAGAGCCCGGTGCGGGACCCGATCCCAGGACCCTGAGATCATAACCTGAGCCTAAGGCAGCGGCTTAACCCACTGAGCCACCCAGGCACCCTTCAGGGGTTTGCTTCTAATCAAACCTTTGAATTTCAAAAGTTCTGATCTTTAATCTTCACTCTCCTGTAAGACTGTTCTTATATTCTCTTAGCTTAATTATTCCATAGACCAAAATCTATTAGAGGATTGTTTCACTAAATTTGCCTATAATTTCAAGGACCTAGCATGGGGTAGCACTTATTAAACAATATGGTTTGTTCTGTTTTTACATCTAAACATACTATTAGAAATTCAGCCAATATAACTGTTCTCAAAGCTTCTGAAGATAATCATATATTTACTTGATAATGATGTATTTTAAGAAACTGCATCAGGTATATTTAGCCTATAAAACCCAAGTCACAATACCTTGCAATCTTAATTTTCAACCCAAAACTACAAAGATAGTCCCCAAATAAAATACTACCAGGCTAACAGGTTAGTCGTGCTACACCTACAAAAGTAGGTTTAGGCCAGACTTCAGGCCTTGAAGGTGAGGGTTTAAATTTTTCTCTTCAGGAAGACAGGAGCCTTTGGAAGATGTTTTAGCAAGAGACTGACATAATAAAAACTGTGTGTCAGTAAGATAAATCACGGCACGGTGTAGAATGGGCTGAAGCATACATAGAAGGGTGGGGTCACTCCAGCCGCTTCTATCTCACTGCCAAACAAATGTGCAAGAATTCATGCCTACCAGCTCAAGTATCATCTGTTTCCACTCCCATAAGCTTTTACCAACTACTTACCTCTTGAAAAAAAGACCCTTTTCTCAGTTTTCAAACTTTGCAGCCTTACCTGAGACATTTTATATTGCTGCCACTCAAATGACATCCTTAAACCTCTTCCCATCGTTCATTGCAAACCACTCTCCTTCCCTTCAGAGCTTTACTTTGCTTGGCATCCTTCTTTAAGTCTCTGCAGAATCTCCATGTTCAAACTTCTGTTTCAAAAATAATCCCTTCTATGAGGACAACTCCAGCCCAATTCTTAAATGCACTCAAGTCTGCATTTTAAAAAAAATTTTTAAAGGTTTATTCGTTGGACAGAGCGTGCGCACGAGCGCACAAGGAGGGAGAGCAGCAGACTTTCCACCGAGCACAGAGCTCAATGCAGAACTAGATCCTGGGACCCTGGGGTCATGACTGAGCCAAAGGTAGACACTTAACCCACTGAGCCACCCAGGTGCCCAAAGTCTGCATTTTTCAGTGCCTATATCATGTCTCCACTTGGATCATCCCATGTGGATCATTCCACTCTCTCAACGGCTCCTCCTATTCAAATCCTCAGCAACACTTCCATTTCTTTTTGAGCATATCCAACTCTTCAAGTTGCCCCAGTTAAAAAACAATGACCTTTTCTTCTCTTTTTGAACTTCACTGCACAGATCTGTAACTTTAGATCCTAACATTTATTCTCTCAACCAATATACTCCAAGAAAGCAGCTAACTTTGTTTTATCCACCAGAATCCTACAAAGAATATACCACACAGAAGCCTCAGTAAATATCTTCCAACACTGACATAGATGACAGAATGAGAGTTCTGAGGAACAAGAGCCTGTTAGAAGCAAACTAAAACCAAGTTCTCTTCTGAATCCTAGACCAACGCTATTTCTACTATATTCCTCTGTTAATGGCCAATCTATCTCCAAACCAGATCGTTTACTTCCTCAAAACTCTGCTCAATGCACCGTCTTCATTTTTACTACCAAATACTTGTTATGATAAACATCAATTACTTCAACTGCTTTTTTTTTTCCCTTTTTTAGCATTCATCCCTCCCAGTCCCTTCTGAAATATTTCCACCACAATGATGTAAAAAATAACATTCTTGGAGCACCACTTCTCTTGCTGGATTTTTACTGTCTAATTCCTTAGGTTAGTTTGTAAAACCCATTATAATTCCCAAAATACAGCTTTTAGTTTCTAGACAAGCTTGTCTGCTATCACTCGCACCTATATCAAGTACATTCTCTCTTTTATTCTCTTCTTCCTTGACAACCAAGTACTATCTACCCACTACAGACAGACGTACACATACACCCCACACTAGGACAAGACCATTATTCACATCAGCAGCACCAGTACACCTTATTTCAGTTCATGAAATATCTACATTCCCAAGAAGCGAAGTTTATAAGCCATACATCATTTTCTCTTAAACTCAAGTCCAGTCTTTCCTGACCACTCCAGGCCCAATTTTTCCCTTCTTTAAGCACTGCTGAGCAATTCAGCTTTTTGAGTTGAAAATTCACAAATTAGGTATCTTAGAATTTAAAAGTACAAAAAAAAAAACCCACAAAATCTCAGAATTCATCTAATCTAATAGTAATGAAGAATGAATAAGAATATCCCAAGCCTACAGAGACAGAATCCCCAAGGTAAGAATCTTAGGCATGTGTATTTTTTTTAAAGCTTCAGGAATAATTCTAATGTTCATTCCTAGTTGAGGCAATCCAGTCTGCCCATTTTCAGGTAAGAAAACTAACACACAAAGAAAAGGTAAAGAAATTTGCCTAAAGCCATATACAAGACTACTGGCCACACAAAGCAATGACAAAAACACAGGCTCACCAGACGTCCATTGACAGAAGAATAGATAAAGATGTGGTGTGTATATACACCTATGTGTATGTATACACCTATGTGTATGTATACTTATGTGTGTGTACACACACACACACACACACACACACACACCGGAATATTACTCAGCCATCAAAAAGAATGAAATCCTGCCATTTGCAACAACATGAATGGAACTGAGGATATTATGCTAAGCAAAGTCAGTCCATTAAAGACAAATGCCCTATAATTTCACTCATATGTGGAATTTAAGAAACAAAACAGATGAACATAAGGAAAGGGAACAAACAATAAGATAAGATAAAAATACAGAGTGAGGCAAACTGTAAGAAACTCTTAACTCTAGGAAACAAACTGAGAGTTGCTGGAGGGGAGGTTGGTGGGGTAAAGGGGTAAATGGATGATGGGCATTACGGAGGGCACTTGAGGTAATGAGCACTGGGTGTTATATGCAACTGATGAATCACTAAATTCTACCCCTGAAATTAATAATACACTGTACGTTAACTAAACTGAATTTAAAAAATAAGAACAAAAGACAAGCTCAGACTCAGCCTACTTAGGTTTTGGCTCATTGCTTACTAGCTGTGAGAACTTGGGCAAGTTGGTTCACTCTTTTGTGCCTCTCTTTTTTCACCTTTAAAATGGTGTGGCTGGGCGCCTGGGTGGCTCAGTGGGTTAAGCCGCTGCCTTTGGCTCAGGTCATGATCTCAGGATCCTGGGATCGAGTCCCGCATCGGGCTCTCTGCTCAGCAGGGAGCCTGCTTCCTCCTCTCTCTCTCTCTCTGCCTGCCTCTCTGCCTACTTGTGATCTCTCTGTCAAATAAATAAATAAAATCTTTAAAAAAAATAAAAAATAAAATAAAATGGTGTGGCTATCTCAAAAGAGTTGTAAAGAGAGTAAGTTGGTGGACACGAAACACTGAGAATATTAATAAGCATTCAGTAAAGGCTCACTGTTAATAATGAAAAAAAAAAGGGGGGGATTACAACCAAACTCTAGGTTAGTTTTATGCCCTTTCCCCTACATCAGTATGTATGTGTATTTTGACAACCAGAAGGGCAGAGCTCAAGTCTCCTGCTTCTTCAGGATTCCCCACCACCACAAATACATTGTTGGTAACTAAATACCATTTTGAATTAATTAATGGATTCCTATTTCTGAACCCTGCCACCTATGCCCTCCTAATTATAGCAAAGCACCCAGAGGAAATTAAAAGAATTCTTGTAACAATGCTTACTATGAGCAAGGCATTATTTTAAGTACTTTACATATTTTCTTATGTTAGATTACAAATACTCTATAACAAGAAACACAAAATTAGCTTAGTACCTATAAGCCAAAAAACATTTTCTAACAAAGCTAGGTGTTACTTCTACGTAAAATATAAAACAATTTTAACTACTGATTCGTCACAAAAATAAAGCCCTAAAACAAAATCAAGCGTCAAAAAAATCTGCATTTATGAAATAAGTTTATCCCAAGGTTTTAACATTTTTATACTGCAAATACTTGAAAACAATTTCTCATATCCTTTAACATGTACAATTTTACTTTTTGAAACTACTTTAAAATACAGCCTTAAAAGTAAAACATACAACTGGCACTAAAGTACACTCTGCAATACATATATACTATGTTTTAAATAAAGAGTCCCATTTATGTATAAACTACTAAACAAAAGTATTTCATGCATATGTTTCTACTTGTAGATGGCTTGAAAGAATAATAAAGCATTTAAAATTTTTATAAATTTTTCTCTTCCCTTTCGTTACAAGTACTAGAATGTTAGCTCTACACATATTGACCTATTTCTCTATTCAGACAGTTGAAACAAGTGAAAGAATAATTTAGGAGTTCATAAAGAATGGAAAAATGAAATAATCAATGTCCAAAGGTAAGTTAGGTGTTAGTATCTTTTTTTTATTACCAGCCAACCCAATTACCTGCCTCCATTCCAATATACCCTCAAATGTTTAATAACTTAAAGATGATATTATAAAACACATCCAACTCATTTTAAAATAATTCAAAGGACATTATAAATAAGTAATGTGCCACTTTTTCATTGGTCACAAATATTGGAGTTTTACACAAAGATGTTGTATCTACCTGGTCACACCTTCTTCCACAGACCTTTTCCTATTTAGGGAATCTGGCTTCATTTAACTTGTCTGACAAGATCTAACACTGTTTTAAATAACTTAATACCTCTTTTAAGTAGTACACACTTTCTTTGCAATGTATATCCCAGGGCAAAGATACTTTTCTTCCCAAAGTTTTTCACATCAAGTTCCACAAGAAAGACTTTAAAAAAAAAAAAAAAAAAAAAAAAAACCAAGATACAACTGGCATATAAAGTATGTTGGTTTCAGATGTACGAAATAGTAATTCAATATTATTATGTATTGTGGTATGTTTACCACAAAGTACATCCATCACCACACAGCTATAATTTTTTTTCTTGTGATAATTTTTAAGATCTACTTTTAGCAACTTCAAGATCTACAATACAGTATCATTACCCAGAGTCCCCATGCTAAAAATTGTACACCAGGACAAGAAAGACTATTAAAAGAAAAAGTCATCAAATGATTTAAAGAAGAGGGATTACTTCACTATTTTATTTTGAATATTTATTATTTTATTCAGAGAAGAGACTTATGGTCTTAAAAAATAGTTACAGAAACACAACAAAGTAACTTCTCCAGACGAAATACAGGATTTTCAAGGATATTTCCAATCATTACCTTAAAAATGACAAAACTGCTAATTTTTCTTATTTACTTCTGCATATTGACAAATGAGCAAGAAACCAGCAAAATTATCAAAGAAAAAACAACAGAAGGGCTACAGAAATAAAGTCACAGGGGCGCCTGGGTGGCTCAGTGGGTTAAGCCGCTGCCTTCGGCTCAGGTCATGGTCTCAGGGTTCTGGGATCGAGTCCCGCATCGGGCTCTCTGCTCAGCAGGGAGCCTGCTTCCCTCTCTCTCTCTCTCTGCCTGTCTCTCCATCTACTTGTGATTTCTCTCTCTCAAATAAATAAATAAAATCTTTAAAAAAAAAAAAAAAAAAAAAAAAAAAAAAAAAAAAAAAAAAGAAATAAAGTCACAAACCAAGAAAGAAAACCAGGTAACATATTCAGAAAAATTACTAAGGACTGGGACACCTGTGTGGCTCAGTGCGTTAAAGCCTCTGCCAGGGTCCTGGGATCGAGCCCTGGCATTGGGCTCTCTGCTTGGCAGGGAGCCTGCTTCCTCCTCTCTGTCTGCCTCTCTGCCTACTTGTGATCTCTGTCCATCAAATAAATAAATAAAATCTTAAATTAAAAAAAAAAAAAAAGGAAAGGAAGAAAGAAAAAGAAAAATTACCAAGGACAAAAAAGCATACAAAACAGACCACTTTGATTTAGGTATCTATCAAGTCTCTCCACTGCGACTGCCACTTTAGGGCTTCCAGCTTTCCTGAAGTCTGTCCCTTCCAAACCACGCTATGGTCATAATGATCTAATAAATAAATAAATAAATAAATAAAATCTGACCTTATGCTTTTGCTCAAACTATTACCCTGACTCATAACTCTCAACCAGGCTAAAAATCAAGAGTTCATCTGCGTAATTATCAAGTCCCTTCAAAACCTGGCTCTAGCCTCCCTTCTCATCTCTCCCCACAAATACTCGAGGAATCTTGCCTCTACTGAAACAAAATTCTTCCATTTTGTACTATCCATCCTGCAAACCATTTATGCAGATAAGTACTGAGATTCATAGAAATAACTCATCCAGGGACATACAGATAGTGATAGAATCGTATCTAGAATACGAATTCTACCCTTGGTGTTCCTCAAAATCTTTGTAATTATATTTTGTAATTATTTGTCAAATGTATGAGAAAAAATTGCTTAAATGTGAGGTTTTTCTCATTAGCTCTAAATAGGAGCTTCTCCAAGATGATCTTATTGGTTACAATAGTTTTTTTTAGTCTTAAAGAAATAAACCAGTCTGATAAGGGATGTTGACTAATGAAGGGGCCATACAAGGGTAGGGACAGAGTGTATAGGAAATCTCCATAACTTCCGCTGTGAACATAAAATGCTCTATAAAATAGTATTTTTTAAATTAATTAAGCTTTACTAAGTTTAATATAAGAATTTATACTTGTTCTGAAGGTCGGATGGTCAAACATGAATAACCCCAGGGACTACGTAATCAGAAACCTGTGGGAAAATGTGGAAGTTCCACAAACTGGGGTTTGCCTCCAGGCATTGTGAGGCACTGGCGTTTATGTATGCCCAATTAAGTAGCCTTAGGGATTATATTATTTAGTTTTAACTAACTGACTCTTACAACATGGAAAAATAGCTTTGAAAACATTCCTGCAAAGACTGCAAAGAATATAACTACACAAGCACAAGTCAACAAGAAAATCGCAAGGCTAAGACTCCCAATTAGAACAAGCTATTCATCAATCACATCGTGATGTAAAATACTCTGATCAGTCAATCACAAAGCTCTCACCAGAAATCATTTGAGAGCAAAAAAAAATTCTATTAATAGAAAGTATTAGGGACGCCTGGGTGGCTCAGTTGGTTAAGCAGCTGCCTTTGGCTCAGGTCATGATCCCAGCGTCCTGGGATCGAGTCCCACATCGGGCTCCTTGCTCGGCAGGGAGCTTGCTTCTCCCTCTGACCCTGCCTGCCACTCTGTCTGCCTGTGCTTGCTCTCATTCTCTCTCTCTCTGACAAATAAATAAAATCTTAAAAAAAAAAAAATAGAAAGTATTAGACTGTTCATTTTTCTCATCTTTTTAAACACCTAATTTATGTAACTTATGATAGTATACTATCATACTAATATATTGGCACATGCACACAACTTATAAACAATTAAGCACATATTAAAGATTGCATGCATTAATATTTTATTGAGGGGGACACACTCAAAAGAATTTGAATATCCACTGCTTAAAGCATAGACCTCTTTAAGATGACGATCCTTCTTCCCAGTTTGCCAGGACTGAGAGTAATATATTAGGCTGCATGATGCCTCCCAGAGAGTCCAAGTCCTAATCCCTGAATATGTTACATGTTAAACCAGTCTTGTGATTACATTAGCAATTTTTTAATTTAATTTTTTAAATTTTTTTATAAACATATAATGTATTTTTATCCCCAGGGGTACAGGTCTGTGAATCGCCAGCTTTACACACTTCACAGCACTCACCATAGCACATAACCCTCCCCAATGTCCATAACCCCACAACCCTCTCCCAAGGCCCCTCCCCCTAGCAACCCTCAGTTTGTTTTGTGAGATTAAGAGTCACTTATGGTTTGTCTTCCTCCCAATCCCATCTTGTTTCATTTATTCTTTTCGAACCCCTCAAACCCTCCTGTGGCATCTCCACTTCCTCATATCAGGGAGATCATATGAAAGCTGTCTTTCTCCGACTGACTTATTTCACTAAGCATGATACCGTCTAGTTCCATTGACGTTGTCGCAAATGGCAAGATTTCATTTCTTTTGATGGCTGCATAGTATTCCATTGTGTATATGTACCACCTCTTCTTTATCCATTCATCTGTTGATGGACATCTAGGTTCTTTCCATCGTTTGGCTATTATAGACACTGCTGCTATAAACATTCAGGTGCACGTGCCCCTTTGGATCCCTATGTTTATATCTTTAGGGTAAATACCCAGTAGTGCGATTGCTGGGTCACAGGGTAGTTCTTTTTTCCACTTTTTGAGGAACCTCCATGCTGTTTTCCAGAGTGGTTGCACCAGCTTGCATTCCCATAAATTAGCAATTTTGAGATGGGTATATAATCCTGGACTGTCTTGGCAGGCCCAATGTAATCACAAGTGCTTATGGAAAGAGAGGCAAGGGGATCAGTGATTTAGCACATGTGAAGCCTGGAGCTAGAGGTGAGAATGCTGTGAGGGAGGAGTCACAGACTGCAGGTGGCCCTAGAAGCTGAAAAGGTCAAGAAACAGATTCTTTACCTAAAAGACTCAGGAAGGAGCCATCTCTGTTGACATCCTGACTTTAGCCCTGTTAAGGCTTATTTTGAACTTCTGATCCCAGAAGTGTAAGGTATCAGATGCATGCTGCCACTAAATTTTTGGCAACTTGTTAACAGCATCAGTAAGAAATAACACAGGAGATTCCTGAGACATGGGACGTCACTGACAAAACCAGGATAAGCTGGTCACCCTATTTTTAGGTTTTCAGTGCCCAAACAACATATGGTACATAATAAGCATGAGAAAAATCCTTGTTGAATAATTTTATAATGAAATAAATGGATTATATACCCTATATATATTTTATGAAATATGTAGATAACACACCCTCACTATTTAATAAAGACCTGTCGTATGTATTATCTCATTTCATCCTCCTAACAACCCTGTGAAGTATAAATGAATTAGTTTTCCTACTTTTAGGATACAAGAATTAAGGTTCAAAGAAATTACATACCATGTCCTAGGGCACGTATCTATTAAGCCATGGAGCGGTATCTAAAATACAGGCCTTCTGATCTTTGATACCAGTCAGGACACTCTGCCACAAATCAGGCTGCACAGATTCAAATCCAAGCTGCTAAACTTAATAGCTGCTTCACCTTGCCAAATCAGTTAATTTACCTACTTCCTGAACTATACAATGCAGAATAAGGTTAACAATAATACTTACCTCACAGGGCTGTGAAGACTGAAGGTATTAAAGTATGTAAAGTACACACCACAAGCTACACATAGATATGACAATCATTATTACTCTATACTGCAGCTACAGTAAGTTTATGCTTAAAATACTCTGTACTACTTCATAAAGAATCACACAATATATGCAAAAGTAAAAAATAGCAACTAAAATGACTAATAAGACGGAAGGATGGTTTTTTTGTGACAGCAATCCAAGGTTAGGACTCTAGACTGAAAAGAAAAAAAGGAGAGGGGAGACATAATCAAGAGCTATAGAAGTGTGAGAGTATAAAAAAGGGGATAAAAAGTTTCAGTAATATTGGTGGGAGGGAGGTGAACCTTAGAAACTAGAGAACTGTGGTATGAACACACAGCATTCGTACATTACAAAACGATACAGCTTAAGAAAGAAATGGATCACAAAATTTAGAGACAATTTATAAACATCAAAGACAAAAATGGCTACTAAAAGAAGCTTAGCTACTCTTCCGTAAACTTTTTTTTTTCCCCTAAGGGAAAATGGAGATATTGGAAAATGACATACAGACCAGACTGGAACAAGGAGCAGACCTCCAGATGAATCAGTGCCGAGCCTGATAACGTAACATAGCCTCTACCATCATTACCCGGTACCACTCCTCTTCTCCAATCGCATCACCACCCTTCCAGGAAAATCTCAAGCCTAAATATCCTCTTTTCAATGCCCTTTAATGGCTTCAATAAAGAATAATTTAAAAGTCCTTAAATTTGGCAGTATAAACCAATCTCAAAATACACTAGTTCAACTGTTTCTTAAGCTAAAGTTTCTTAAAACTTGTTACTCCTTAAACTCTCAACATCCACTTTTCATTGTGAGAGTCAACAAACTTTACAGAACTTTATGACTACTACTTTCAATATTAGGCTGACTGATTTTTTTTTCTAATAGGTCATAACCTTTTATTACTAATGAATAAAGCTGAGAAACCATATTGAAGTTAGCCTAAGCAAAAGACAGCCAGAAAGTACACAAAGTAATAGAAGCATGGTTACTTTAAATTCACAAGTGATTTTAAGAAACACACTGTAGTGTTTGATTTCATCTCCACCATCTACTAAAAAATAAATAAATAAATAAATAAAATCATGTTTAAGGGTACAGATTTTAACTATAGATAACGAAGTCCTGGAGATCTACTATGGAATATATAGATAATGATATTGTACGACAATGATTAAACTTACTATGAGACTAGGTTTTAATTATTCTGACCACAAAAAAGAAATAATGATGTGATGTGATAAAAGTAGTAACTACCACTACAATGGCAATCCTATCACAGTACATCAATGTATCATGTCAACATGTTACACATCTTGAATTTGCACAATACCATAATGACATTTAGACAATGTCAAATATATTTCAATAAAAAAAAAAAATCCGAGGTACCGGTGCATTTTAAACTTGAACGAAAGTGTAACCTCTTTGCCCTATGAGCCACTTCAGAAAGTCTAAAGTTGGGCAAGATCAAGGAGAAAGAAGAAAGAAATGATACATTACCCTGTAAATTACCAAGGAGCCCCCAGAAAAAGATGGAAATGAACACATGTCACCTACAAACCTAAATCTAGAATGGGGTGAGTGGACTCATCTCCTGCTCGCACTTGTTGGTCCCCAACAGGACACTAACAAAGGAGGGGGTGACAGCTGTCCCGTTGGAAGTGTTTGGAATTAAAGTCATAAGGCCAGATTCTTGTCCTCTAAAGCTTCTATCAGTCTTCAGATCAGAATTCCTCAGCCTGGCAAGGGTTTTCCCTCTCCTGTCACTTAGTATTTCGTGTGAGCAACACCTCTGCCACTTCAGGATCTTTGGAATCTATTAAGCACAGAAAAAATGGACACGTCGTTGGTGTTTTCCGGAAATAAACAAGGGACTTAATGAATAAAGGTACTTATTCGTTAACGAATTCACTTATTCGTTAATGAATAAAGTTTACGTAGACTTGAGTAAACAGCAGATCGCTCTGACTAAAGCAGCATCTTCCCAGTCAGCGGGCTCACACCTCCAGGAGGGAAAAAACGGCTTTTCCCAGTCAAGTGACAGCAATCCTTTCACTGACGCGGTGTCCTTGCCAGGGATCAGCAGAAACTCCCTAAACTTTAGGAACAAAGCACTCTTCCCGCCTTCCAAAGACAGGACTCGTCCTGCCATTCCTCAGGGACAGCGCGCACGCCACACCTGAGACGCGCGACCGCACCAACCGCTCCTCGTCTGCCCCCTCAAAGGGGCTCCGGAACGCCCCCCGCCCAGTTTCCGAGAGCAGCCGCCCCAGGTGCACTCGAGGCCCGAGACGGCAGGACCTGGCCTGAACCGCGGCGCGCGCGGTGCTCTGGCCCTCGTGACAATCACGCTTTTAGAATCGCACCGGGGACCGCACGCGCCCGACCCGGTCTCCCCGGGTCCCACCGCACGCGGCCAGAGAGCGGCCGGCAGGGGACCCGAGCCACCCCGCGAGCCCTTCCGAGAGCGGCCCGGACGCCCCACCGTCTCCAAGGCCGAGCACAAAGGCACCGGGTGGTCGCCGCACTCGGGCCCCCTTCCCGCCCGCTCCTCTCCGCGAGCGCCGACACACCGCCCGGAAACCGCACAGCGCGCGGCCGGGCCAGTCGGCGCGGGAGCCGCGAGCAACCCGTGTGTCGTAAGGGCCTGGAGACCCGCACCCCGAGAGCCACGGCGACCTGGGGGTGTGACCCGCGCCGCTCCCCGCTCCCCGCTCCCCGCTCGGGAAACTCCCGGATGGCGGCGGCGACTCACCAGACCAGGGAGCACAGAGACAGGCAGGAGACCAGGGCCAAGGCCCGGCGGTACTTCTTCATCTTCTCCTCCTTCTTCCCCCGGCCAGAAGGCGGCACATCCTCCCGGCAGCCGCCACTGCCGAGGCCAAGATGGAGGAGCCGGAGCAGGAGCGAGAGGATGGGACCGAGAGTCCGAAGGGCCGCGGCGCAGCGGGAGCGGCTCCTCAGCGGCCCGCGTACCGGCCGCCCCCTCCGAGGGGCCCACGGCGGCGCCGAGCGCGGCGCTTCACGGGAGGACTCCGGGGACTGCCGCTGCTCCCGCAGCCGCCGGCTCGCCCGCGCCCGCCTCCTCCGGCCGCCGCCGCCGCCACTGCGGCCCCATGTCCCCCCCGCCCGCCCCGGCTCTCCCTCCGTGCTGCCGGCGACCAACGGCCGCGGCGCACTCGTCTCCCAACAGCCAATCGCCGGCGGGGCCGCGCCACCTCACACACCGCTGAGCTGGAAGAGGACGCGTCACCCACGTCCCGCGACGCTCGCGCCCCCACCAGCCTCCGCGCGGGCCACGCCCCCTCCGACGTCTCGGGCGGAGGAGCGCGAGGTGGGAGGACACAACGCGCGAGAGCCGGGGCTGCGGCCGCCCCGCCCACCTCAAAGTCCGCCGGGTCACTGGCTCGTGTTCAGGAAGTCGGGGAGGAGCCCCATGACCCTCCGCGGTCTTCTTTGCGATGGCCCGCCCCCTCGTCCAGGGCGTGGCGAGTCGGCGCAAGGGCCCTTGGGAGTTGTAGTTTGTCTTCCAGAACGCTCCTTTCCCTTTCCCCTACTCCTCCTAGAATCCCAGTTTTGATGGAGAGGTCTATAATTTCGCCTCTCACCGCAAGAATGACCAGCTTTGGGATGATTATATTCAGTTCTCCTCTTTTGACCACAGTTCGTGAGACGGACGGCCTAGAAGGACGGTGGGAAGAAAAACTGTAACTAATAAAATTTGAAGAGGTGTTTTTTTCCCGGTGCGGACGGGCCCGCCCGTCGGGTTAGGTGCTGATTGGCCATCGGGAGGGGGTGTGCCACGAGGCCCTCTCCCTGATTGGTCGCGGCGGAGAGTCCCGGTCTCGGCGCTGCGGGGAGACCCCCGCGCCCTGATTCCCGCGTGGGATCGCCGGGTTTGGTCCGCCTGGTGCCGGGCTCGTGCTCGGGGTGGCCCGCGGAGGGGCGGGAAGGGCTCGCGCGGGAGGAGCCCAGGAAGGCGCTGCCGTACACGCGCCTCGGCTCCGGTGCGGCGCGGAGTAATCTGTGGTAAAAGGCTGCGTGCCCACGCCGGGGTCCCGTGCCCCTGGGGTCCCGGAAGGTCTCCCGGAAGCGGCTTCTGCCTGACATGCCCAAATGCGCGACCGCTCTTCTCCCCTAGCCCTTCGCGTGTCCAGGCTCCCTTAGACGGCGGAGAGCGTGGAGAAGAGGCGTCCGTTTCTGCTCGGAGACCAGGTCGGCCTCCGGCCGTCGCCGGGGACCCACCTGCGCCGAGGGAGCCTCTCCCGGGGATGCTGCTCTTAGGGAAGAAGTACAACAGTGGGACTCCGTGGTCCCCGCTTTTTGTGTCGGCTGTCGGCGGACTGAAAACTCTTCCCCAGACAGCAGCCTGAGAGATGGGGGCATAGAGGCCTGACGTTTAGAGGGGAGAATGCTTGAGGCAGATATCAGAGCGTGGGTCACGTACTGCCTGTGGGGCCGCGGGGCGGGGGGGGTAAAACACTTCAGTAGAATGCTTAAAATTGAGATGAGATTTCCTTATGAGTCTTCTGAGTTGAATGGGTTGGTAATTGTATCCCCAGGGACCTGAATATAAGTTGATAGAAGTCAACTGGATACATTAACTATCATCCACCACCTCTTCAATATTCCACAGTGGTGGTTCTCAACCAGGGGCAATTTTTCCCCTTGGGGGGAAAAAAAAGGCAGTATTTGGAGACATTTCTGGTCGTTAGAGCTGAGGAATTCACACCTAGTGAGTAGAAACCAGGGATGATACATTCTATAATTCATAAAACAGAAAGTTACTTGGCCTGAAAAGTCAACGTACCAGGCTCAAGGAAACTCTGCAATAACAGAATCTCCCAACTCAATAAAACCTGTATATCACTGATCACACGGGACAACTCATGTGCACTGCAGATCCTAGCATTATTCTGGAAGTCACCAAGGACTGAACTGCCTGACGAACAGTTTCCTTTAGTTCTTCATTCCTATGTGGTGTCCAGAAACTCCAGACAGCTCAAGTCTCTGCCCTGATAAAGATCAGATTCTCTGGGGCGCCGGGGTGGCTCAATCAGTTAAGCATCTGCCTTAGGCTCAGGTGGTAATCTCATGGTCCTGGGATCCAGAGCCGCCCTGGGCTCCTTGCTCAGCAGGGAGCCTGCTTCTCCGTCTACCTGCCACTCCCCATGCTTGTGTTCTCTCTTGTAGTCTCTCTCTCTCTGACAGATAAAATCGTAAAAAAAAGAGAGAGAGAAAGAACTTGTGGATCTCAGAAAAGGAGGCAACCCCTCTGGCCTTCTCATCTCTTTGTCATTTTTCCCATGTAAATCATATTCAAGAAGCCCCTGAGGTTAAGTTGGTGGTATTTGACAAGCGAGCCCTGACATATCTTGAATTAATCAAAATGTTATCTGCCTCTTTCAATGCTGAGATACTGTGTATCTTTAAGAGGAACAGCTGAGGGGCGCCTGGGTGGCTCAGTGGGTTAAGCCGCTGCCTTCGGCTCAGGTCATGATCTCAGGGTCCTGGGATCGAGTCCCGCATCGGGCTCTCTGCTGGGCAGGGAGCCTGCTTCCCTCTCTCTCTCTCTCTCTCTGCCTGCCTCTCTGCCTAATTGTGATCTCTCTCTGTCAAATAAATAAATAAAATCTTAAAAAAAAAAAAAAAGAGGAACAGCTGAGGCTCGAGGGTATTAGATGATTCCAAGGTAAGGGCCAGTTAGGACAAAAGTTCCTTGAAATCAGTGAAAGAAAGGTCATGGAATTGAGAAAGACAAATAGACAATAAAAGGGACAAAAGCAGATGAAAAGGAGGATGAATGAGGCAATCAGCACTTAAGATATTAATACATGTACATACAATATTAATATATATTAATATATGTGCATACATGTCTTCCTGTTTGTCCCCACTCTGTTGCTGCTTCTGTGTGTATAGCTATGTGCACGAAACTGCTTATACCTATTTTATTTATTATCGTCTAAAGGGAGTCTAAACCACTTTGTCAAATCTACCTGAACAGAGCACTGATAATACAGCCACTTCAGGAGGTCAAGGGAGAACTTGGAGGGAGGTAAGAAAATAAACTTCTCTAGGTAACCTGAGACCTCAGTTCCTTAGCAGAAAGAAGAATCAAAACCTGCAGTCTTGGCTTGTTCACATCTTTTTATGCTGCAAGCAAGAAAAATATAATATTTTCCTTTAAAAAATGTTCTACCCCAAATTGAATCTTCTATCTTATGTGTTTATGTTGAGAATACATGACTTTAATAAGCTATTTGTGGAAGTAGCCAGAGGAAGGATAACTCAGGAAGTAGGGTGATAGGAAGAAATTAAAGATGGCCTGTCATTGGTCATTACAAAAATAGGAAAATCAGGAGTTGCAGGTTCATAGTTCAAGTTTTGTTTGGAGGTACAGTACTGAATTTGAGATTCTGGTACAAGTACCTAGCAAACGTTTGCAAAGTCAAGAGTCCACACAGGAACAGGGTATCAGCAACTGAAGACAGCATGTTGGGAATTCTAACTGCGGCGTCCTTCATGGCCTGCTGAATCCTAGTCTCAAAAGAAGCTTCCTAAAACATTACCAACATCATATCCTTGTTTTGATGGGAAAATCTCCAAAAGGCCTTAAATCCTTGTTGAATAAAGTCTTGCCTCCTTGGCCAGCATTTGAAGCTTTCCATAATCTAACCCAGTTGAAGGTTCAAGACTTAGTCCCCACTGTTTCCTTTCATGACTCAGCCTCCTCACCAAACCACACTGCTTGCCATCTCCTGAAACACCTACGATCTCTGTCCTCATGACATTCTGCCTCTCCTCACAGTGTATAAATTCATTACGCAAGAGGTCACATGTTGTATATATAAAACCCAATTTTTTTTTAAACAGGGGCCCAAGAAATATGTTTTAACTTAAATATTACTTCATGTCTACTCATACCTGATGAGGGAGCAGGAGGCTGGCTGAGGACAAAGCAAAAGCTGGTGCCTTGCACCCCCTCTTCATCCGCTCCCCTCCATATGTGTAGCATTCCTCAGGCACCCCTGACTGCCATAAAATGATAAATAGTTAACTTGCTGAGATCACAATCCTGCAAGACAGGAGTCTCCCTTGGTTTGCAAATGTCCTTGAGATTACAACAAAGAAGCTAACCTTATCAATAGCCCAATTTCCAAAGACACAGAACTCAGTTCCTCAAGCCCTAATGTCACCCTCCCCTCCATAAAAAACCGAAGGAGGCGGAGGTAGAAGGAAAAGTAAATAAAGTTAAATTTCTTCTAAACCTAAATCTCATTAACAAGGATGCTTGATAGCAGGAATGTAACATTCCACCAGACTTCCAATTGTCTTTACTTGATAGCAACTAAGCCTTCAATATCCTGATAGTATTCTTTGCCCCAATAGCCCTTCTGGACACCCCTTTGTCCTCACCTACCCAACTCCTGTGTATATAACCAGCCACTCCTCACAACCCGGGGCAGCAGCTCTTCCTGCCCACAGGTCCTGTCCCCGTGCTTTAATAAACCACCATTTTGCACCAAAGATGTCTTAAGAATTCTTTCTTTGGTCGGCGGCTCCGAACCTCCTCACCCCACCGAACCTGATTTAGGTTCTGGGACTTCATCATTTTTGGCGAGCCAGCCAGGAGATTTGTTAGTCTTTACATTTGGACTCTGAGCTTCGGTGCAAAATTGGTGAGTACTTTCTCTCCTTTTCCTTTACTCTCATTCCAGGGCTTTTTCAAGGAGTATGGTCTTATTGGAACACTTGCATGTCAATTGCTCAGTCTGTAATCCTCTAGCCCGTGGCTACTCCACAGGGAGGAGAGCGTCTGCCTTTTGGCTATAAGTTAGTACTCTGGCCGGAATGGCAATAAGACCCAGAAACTTGATGGCCTCTCTTTATTCCTGTTCTTATAGAAAGTTGTCTCTCGGGGCACCTGGGTGGCTCGGTGGGTTAAGCCACTGCCTTCGGCTCAGGTCATGATCTCAGGGTCCTGGGATCGAGTCCCGCGTCGGGCTCTCTGCTCAGCAGGGAGCCTGCTTCTCTCTCTCTCTCTCTCCCTCTCTCTGCCTGCCTCTCTGCCTGCTTGCGATCTCTGTCAAATAAATAAATAAATAAATAAATAAAATTAAAAAAAAAAGAAAGTTGTCTCTCTTGGGCACGGGACAGCCACGTAAGTCACCAGGACGGCTGCCAATCTTAAGACTCCCGTGTGAGGTTTCCTCCTGATTGATCTAATGTGATCCCCTCCACATCCCTGGTCTAGCCACTTCTGGCCGCGGGACCTCCACTGGGAGCCGGCCGAAACCAGTACCCAATTGAATTAAAACGCAACCGGGGACCGTTTCCTAGGGAAGTTGGCTGTAAGGATCACATGTGTTGCAATGTCGCATAGACCATGATGGATTTCAATCTTTACTGTTTCTCGTCAGTGTCTTCTGCAAACCGCCTAAAGCTATGAAATTGGGTAATTTCCCCTTGCCAAACTTTTCTAGTATTTCCATGGGTTAATATGGCAAAACAGTATGCAGTCTTCAGGATAGATGGCTTGGCATGGCACAATTTCCTAGTCCATTCACCAGGCACCCATCAGCAGCCTAGGATGCGATGGGGAAGTGGAGGGACGCCGGCACCCCTCCAGGGCCTCTTACGGCAGGAATGCCTTCTGGGGAAGGCAGGATGGTGATCAACAGCGTAATCAATACCGAATTACAATCTTCCCTAGAATTTAGATTTCTGGGAGTAGCAAGACCCTAGGACAGGAAGGTTTCATGCAATTAACTCACCCCTGCCAACTATCGCTTCCACTACAAAGAGCCAAATTATTTTTTTAGCATAACACTGTTTGACTTTATAGGTGGCTAGAATTTTTCAGATTTAAATTACTCCTGAATAACGTGGAGAAATAATGTGTTCAACAAATATCTATTGGACCTTTCTTATATGACAGGTTCTTTGCTTCCAGGAAATTCAGAACAAGTTACTTGGCCAGCTTCTTACCTTCTTCCAGACTGCAGCCCTTTGGTGATTTGATGTTGCCCATTGATCCCTTCTCACAATGTGTATGAAGATATAAAATAAAATAATAGATTACAAAGGAAACCAACTATAGTGAAATATAATCATCAAAATATTACAAAGAAAATTTGTGTTATAGTAATGTATGTATTTTTTAATGCATTAAATAACAATACTTAGCAGCAGGTCTGGTAACTTCAGTAATTCCAAAGCAGTGATGAGTATAAAAGATATTTCAAAAGCCTTAGAATATGTATAATGTGATATGAAAATATCTGAGTTATTAGTGACAAAGTTATAGGTGTAGTTAATACGGTTAAGATTATTTACCTTATATTCATAAGAGGGTATTTTAAATTTTAGTACAATGTTGGTGAAGATAGAGATGTAATTATATTTTTCCACCCAAGTTCACAGACCAGTGAGTTGTATACATGGATCACAGGTTAAGAAGCATTGCACTAGGACAATGTTTTTAAAAAGATTTATTTACTTTCTTGAAAGAGAGAGTTGGGGGGTTGAAGGAGTAGAGCAGAGAGAGAGGGAGAGAGAGAAAATCCTAAAGCAGACTCCCCTCTCCCCTGGGGGTCCTCAGATTGAGCCCCACATGGGGCTCCCTGCTTGGCGGGAAGCCTGCTTCTCCCGCTCCCACTCCCCCTGCTTGTGTTCCCTCTCTCACTGTGTCTCTCTGTCAAATAAATAAATAAAATCTTAAAAAAAAAAAAAAAGATTTGAAGCAGACCATAACAGATGGCTAGGATTTTCACAGAGACATGAGGAGAAGCTATTTCAGGTAGAGAGAACAATAAATCCTAGAATCCAATTAAAAACTACCTTAACAATCACATGCCTTCTATTTTTGGTCCGCTTGACACTTAATGGTATTGTATGTATGAAATAAACAGTGATGGTGGGCTCTAATCGATAAGTAGATGTTTCTTAAACTCATCTAAAACTCCTCACTTTAGGTCCTGTGATGATTTTAAAGAGCAGTCAGGGAATTGAAGAACATTAACATAACAAAAGGTGGTGCTGGTACAAAGTGATCAAAGTGAGTTCAAGATAATTAACTTGGATAGTGATAATGCCAGCAAACATATACCATTGTTTTTACTTACAAAGTAAGTAAAACAAAAAACAGGAAAGCGGTTTGTTTGCAGATAAAGCCACAAGACTGGGGTGAGCAGATGAAGGGACCAGAAGAACACGGGTTGGAAGCTGGAAAGCTGAGAGGGAGGAAATGTCTTCCTAAAGCAACCATTTGCCTGTCTTCCAAGGACAGCCCCAGTTTGCCCCTGTTAACAGTCCTGGCATAATTAGTAATAGGATCAACTTTTACTTTCTCTTTTTTTAAAAGATGTAATTATTTATTTGAGAGAGAGAGAGAGAGCGCCAGTGGGCAAGAGAGAGAATTTTACTTCCAAATGTGGTGTGGTTGAAAAATAATATAACCATTCTCAACACAGCAGACATGAGAAAACTAAATCCTAATTTAGCAATAGGAAATGGCAAGAAAATGGCCCAGTTTGTGATATGGAATCCCCAAACGCTCATTGAGGAAATGACACCAAGTGGCAACAGAGGGGGAGGGGTTGCAGATTAAGAAATAAGAGACCATCCTCCTCTCTACGGGTCTAGATGACTCCTCCCATACCTCTAGCAAGACTGGATTTAGGGACTCGTGAGTGGTTCAGTCAGTTGAGCAGCTGCCTTCGGCTCAGGTCATGATCCCGGAGTCCTGGGATCGAGTCCCGCATCGGGCTCCTTGCTCAACAGGGAGCCTGCTTCTCTCTCTGCCTCTGCTTCCCACTCTGCCTACTTGTGCTCTCTCTCTCTAACAAGATCTTTAAAGAAAAAAAAAAAAAAAGACTGGATTATTATCAGGAGAGGATTGATTGGGGACCAATGCCTGGGCTGGGGAACACCTAGCATAATTTAAGGCAGGAATACCTGCAAAAAATAAAAATATGTGGTTGGGGAAATTTGAATAAGGACTGATAGATCATTAAATGATAAGTCACTTTTTATTAGATATAATAATGCTGTTGTGGTTATATAGAAAATGTCCTTATTTTGAGGAAATTTATGCTGAAATATTTAAGAATGAAATGTCATGATAAGGGCATCTTACCTTCAAAGGTTCGGAGAGCGGGGGAGAGCAAGAAGAAATGCGTCGGTTAGCCGTTGTCAAATCTGGGTGGAAGGAATACAGGTGGCCATTGCACTATCCCTTCAACTTTTCTATATATTTTTTAAAAATTGTATAATAGTAATTTGAGGGTAGAATGAACTCACACATGATTCTGAGACCCCAGCCCTTTTCTGGTACCCGCAGCCAGTCTCTCCCTCTCCAGGCAGAAGACTGGAAGAGTTTTCTCTGGAGAATGTGATTATTCTAAGAGGAAAAACCTAGAAGTTAGTGACGCCTGAGTTTTCTCAACCAGTTCATGCCATGGAAAGGTCATAGTCAAGTCCAGCCATGTGCTCAGAGCATCCAACAATCTTTTTAGTGCCCCACTCTTAAAAAGAATGGACAACTAATGATTACCAGCCGAAAAGAAAATGCTCTAGCATCTAAAACAAACAGGGAAATAGAAACGTGGGGTAGAAGGAAAAGACTGTGCAGTGAGAAGAAACCTTAAAACAAGAAATTCTAACACTGCCAGGCATGGCCACCATAAGACAGGAACAGGAGACTATAAAAAAGGAACCAGTTGAAAACAACAACAACAAATATCTTTTATAAAGATGTGAAAACAGTAATTAAAAAAACCTCAAGAGAAAAAAATTAGAAGATGAAATTGAAGAAATTATCCAAAAAGTAGGCAAAAAGTCAAAAGACTAATAATGAAGGAGATCCAGGGTAGCTATCATAGAACAGTGAAGATGTAAGGAACTATGAGACATTATACTAGAGTTTCTACATTGAAAGTGCCCTCGTCTAAGTATACAGTGTGCTGGACAAAAATGATCGACACTGGGTCACCTGGGTGGCTCAGCCGGTTAAGTGTTTGCCCTCATGGCTCAGGTCATGATCTCAAGATCCTGGAATGGAGCCCCACCTTGAGCTCCCTCCTCTGCTGGGAGTCTGCTTCTTTCCTTTCCCTCTGCCCCTTCCCCCACTCAGTGTGCTCTCTCTCTCTCTTCCTCTCTCATTAAGTAAATAAAATCTTTTTTAAAAATGATCAACAATGAGGCATGTCTTTGTGAAATTTGAGAATACTGGAGGCAAAGAGGAGACCATGGAAGATTTAAAGATAGGGGAGAAACACGGACTATGCCCAAAGAATCAGCAATGAGAATAGTTTAGGACTTCTCTACATTTAGACAGGAAGTTGAAAAGCAGGGGAGCAATGTCTTCAAAATACTGAACGAAGGCCATTTCCAACCAAGAATTCTATGTTCAAGGAAGCTATCAATCAATGTCCCGGGAATCAAGCCATTTGGAGACAGGAAGGATCTCAAGAAGTTTACCTTCTATGCACCATTTCTCATGACAGGAGATTTTGCTCTACTGAAACAAGATAAGAAACCCAAAAAGAAGACACTTGATACAGGAGACACGAAATCCAACCCAGAACAAAAAGGTGAGGGGGCTCCCTAGTGTGACGGTGAAGGAAGAACCCGGCACCGCAGCTGAGTACCCCGAGCAGGAAGGGTCACTGCATACTGGAGCCGATCAGAAGGCCCTCGGAGAGACCTTTTCAGGAAGATGGCATCGATAGGACATCTGCCACATCTGAGAGACGTGTGGGGAAACTTAGACAATCGTGAAAAGACCGCCGGTTAGCAAAAATCATTTAGAAAACTAAAACAAAGCCAAACAATTTTAGAAAACAGAGCTATGCTGGACAGATTCATCTGTGACTAGTGTTTGCATGATCTCAATAACAATAAAAATTAATGTAACCGAACTTAGGGTAGAACTACGTCGGAGGGCTGGGGGCATGGGCAGGATTACCAGGCCGCTGGTCATTGTTATCTGTCGGGGAAAGGGAGAAAGGGCACAATCCTCAGCTTCCACGGCAAAAGGTGAATCAGTATTGCCTAAAACTCAGAAAAGCCAAAACAAAGAATAACAACACATTAAGTTAGGACCTGGAGGGCGCCTGGGTGGCTCACTGGGTTAAGCCACTGCCTTCGGCTCAGGTCATGATCTCAGGGTCCTGGGATCGAGTCCCGCACCGGGCTCTCTGCTCAGCCGGGGGCCTGCTTCCTTTCCTCTCTCTCTGCCTGCCTCTCTGCCTACCTGTGATCTCTGTCTGTCAAATAAATAAATAAAATCTTTAAAAAAAAAAAAAAGAAAAAAGAAAAGTTAGGACCTGGAGGTAAACAGTGTAACAACTGACTGTAAGAGGGGACAGCAGGGGGATTTTCTGAACAGGGAGAAGCAGGAGGAGAGCAGTTCCTTTGTCAGAACTCTCCAACTCTGCTGGGCGTATATAACTTTGAACACTCAAAAAATAAAAATCAGATGTTTTATCAAAATGTTGGTCACTTGTGGCAAAATAAGTTCATATTTTAAATGTTTTAATATTTTTTTCCTTTCCGTTCCTCTATACTGAATATAGACTTCATGTCTATATGAACTATATGAACAAAAGACTTAATGTCAGTTATTGTCACTATCGTGTTTTGGGGCCTGAATTGTGAACATTATTATATGGATCAAGTCATTTTCCCTCTTTGTATTGCACAGGGAGATCACGTGATACTAAAGTGTTTCCGTCTGGAAACCGCTGAAGGATCCGCATGAACATCCAGTTATCCTGGTGTCCAAGGGCCTTTGCGTGTCCCTCCACCGTGCACTTCTCAGTGCCTGACACGGGATTCACTCCCAGGACCTAACTGAGCTCCCGGGGAAAGTCCGTTTCCTAGGAAAGCATTAAACATGAATCATTTCACATCACCAGATCATTAAGGAAGGGGAAGAGTGATGCTTCCAGGGGAGGCTGAGAAACCGTTGAGAATATGGGACATAGAAAGGCTTTGTAGGCGAGCTCGAAGCCACCGTGTCCTAGAAGTGTCTCCCCGTCGTCCAGCCCTCTCTGCAAACCCTCGGCTTTACAAATGCCCCTGAGCCTGGATGATTCCCTTCTTAATTGCACCGCAGCTAGTGTGTCTGTCCCTGGGGGGACGGGAAGTGTATTTTATTTCATCTTTGTATCCCTCAGGGCATTTGGCATTATTCTTGGCACAAAGGAGCCATTCAATCAAGTGTAACTGAGAGGATGATCCTGGAGGTGATGGCGATGATTCATGAAACGGGATATTTAAATTAAATGTCTTGAGCGTCTTCTACACAGAGGTAGAGCTTTTATGTGCATTCTTTCATTTAACACCGAAATAGACCGAAGAACCCCAAGTCCCGGGGTGAGGAATACAAGCCCTTTATATAACGTGTGGATATGAAAGTTGGACTTGTTTGGAATGTTGATAAACATTTGGCCTTAACTGGACTTCAGTAGGATTGTCAGTATTTACAGTCCCATTTCCCAAGATACAGTGGGAAAGGAAAATCAAGGTGTCTGAAGGGAAAGTTGCTTATTTTGAAGAACAGGAATGGAGAAGAAAGTGATTTGTGGTCACATCAGTAGAACTTAAATTTTACGTTCTTTAAGATAATTTTCATTAATTTTAAATATGACATGCTTTCATTTTTTTAAGTAGTGCCTATACCCAATGTGTGGCCTGAACTCACTACCCCAAGATCAAGAGTCCGATGTTCCACTGACTGAGCCAGCAAAGTACCCCAAAACATTACATATTTTTAATCTTACCGTTTTTTTCAGAACATAGTTATAGGTCAAAAAGCCAATGAGATGCATTCATTTGCATAATTATAATAAGCTATGTCTACTTTTCAGTCAGAGACTCACATTTGCTGGAAAAAAAAACCTTAGGTGGACAGAATATTTTGAAATAATTTCTTTGGTATTAATTTTATTTTATTAATTTCTTTTTTACAGTGCAGTGTTATCAAGTGCAGATCCGACTTGTGAAAGGTGCACAAATCACCTCGTTAGCTGTGTTTCTGTTTATCTCTTACCTGCAGGAACAGTTCTTTGGATTTTCACTCCTCTTCGGTGAATTGTAATTTCTCCTAAATCTCAGTTTTCCAAATTTTCCTTTTAAAGAATCCTCTGTGAAAATATAGTTTCCTAAGCCTACCCTAGATAGACAGAATCAGAATGTTTAGGAGAAGGACTGGGAAATAGGTACTTTTTTTTTTTAAATTTTTAATTTTTTATAAACATATATTTTTATCCCCAGGGGAAATAGGTACTTTTTAATGGATGACTTTTATTGTCAGATAAATGAGGTAATGCTGCTCTAAAATGTTCTTCTAGGGGTGCCTGGGTGTCTTAGCCAGTTAAGTATCTGCCTTTGGCTCAGGTCGTGATCCTGGCATCCTGAGTTCAAGCCCTGTGTGGGGCTCCCTGCTCAGTGGGGAATCTGCTTCTCCCTCTCCCTGTGCCTCTGCCCCTCTCTTCCTGGTGCTTGTGCTCACTCTTGCTCTTTCTCAAATTATTAAATAAAATCAATAAAACAAAAATTACAACATTCGTCTGGGCTCCTTGAGACATTATTTTCACAAGACTAGATAAAACATCTCCATCCGTACTAGAGATGTGGCTGCAGGAAAACTTGGTAAGCATTATTTATTCTGATCTCATGCAGTGTTCAAGCTGCACTACTCTGACAACTCACATTCACATTTTAGGGTGAAAAAAATGAAATTTATTATATATATATGTGGTTCTCCTTTGACTCCTTCACCCCGATAAGGAAACTTTATAATAGCAGAGTATTATTTTTTCATTTCACCTATGCTTTTCACAGACCTAAAATAGGCACATAGTAAGTGTAAAATACATATTTCTTGAATTGAAATAAATCACATTGTATATTAGTGAGAAAGCAGGAAACTGATGATAAGTATGTTGGCTTAATTCATTTTGTTGTTGCTTGGAGGTCGTTCTGCAATCTTCTGTCCACCAAGACCCAACCACCATCATCCAAGATTTTCCACTTGGCAAAGATGAATGGAAGATACTAGAAAAGCTCCTGCCACCAGTCCTTTCTCCCTCATGTACTGGTATTCCTTCTCTGCTGTTGTTTTGTTTTCTCCCAAGTTCCCACTGTTGCGTCCGTTTTGTCCTCTCCCACTCAAGTAAAGATTTTCGAGCTTTATTTACAAATACAGAATGTCGGCTTCAAGGAGACCCTGTCAGCAGAGCTTTCTTGCTCGGGCAGCATATACAGTGGTTCCCAGGCTATAAACAAAAGAATTTCAGTGATGAAGGTGGGACCTTCCTTTCTCTAGTGGGAAAGTAACTAGTGGCAAGCTTTTCTTCACTCAATCAAGGAGTCTTTTGCCGTCTGAAATAGCTCTAGGCCTGAAAATCTGTGGCTCGGCTGGCGTTTTCAGCAAGAACTGGGAACAGCCAAGTGTGACAATGGCTGTGATAGATTGTGTTTTCCAAAAATTCTCACCAAACTTTATCCAAGCCCATATCCTCTTCTGGAACCTTGTCACCACCACCACCCCCTCATCAAGAGACAGAGTCCTCCCCTGGAAACTAGAGGGGGGCAGCGTGGACTTTTTGGTGACTCCCTTGACAAATAGAATGTGTCAGGAGTAAGGCCCCGTGAATTCCAAGGCTTAGTCAGAAAGATACAGACTCTGCTTGGATCTCTCTCTTTCTTGGGACACTCACCCTTTGAACACAGCCTCCAAGTTAGGAGGAAGCCCAGGTGACCCGGAGAGGTCACAGGTAAGTATTCTGACCGATAGCCTCAGTTTATTTTCCCGTTAACAGCCAGCATCTCCTGCCTCCTGGATGAATGAACCTTCGGATCATTCCAGCATCTGGCCGTCGAACTACCCCATACAGTTTACTCTTCCAGCCGAGGGCTCAGACATTACGGAGCAGACAAATCATCCCCATATGCCCGTCTTTATACCTGATCTACCGAATCCGTACACATAATAAAGTATTGTTTTTCCACTGCAAAGTTCTGGGATAATTTTATCATACAGAAGATAACTGGAATAATGCCTAACTTGATAAAAGGAACAGAATACAAAGGCTACCTCACATGTTAATCATGCCCCCACATTTCTGTGAGAAAAACAAAAACAATAATCTATTGGTCTGTTGTAAACATAAACTAGAAGAGATAATCCTGTCTTCCCACCAAGGTTTGTGAGGAGAATGCCAATAAGAAATCAATTCATCAGTTTTTAAAGTGTTGTTATATTATTAGATATAATTTTTAAAGTGTTATTAGATATTATCTTTATTATTTTATTTTTATTAATTTGAAATATATTTTATATATTTATTATACTTTATAATATATAATGTGTAATGTACTATATTATATAATCATAATTTATTATTGATTTTTATTATTTATTATTTTATTTTTATTATTTTTAAAAAGATTTTTATTTATTTGACAGAGAGCAAGAGAGGGAACACAAGCTGTGGAGTCAGAGAGGGAGAGGCAGATTCCCCACAGAGCAGGGAGCCTGATGTGAGGCTCGATCCCAGGATCCTGGCATCATGACCTGAGCCGAAGGCAGCCGCTTAAGGACTGAGCCACCCAGGTGCCCCTAGATATTATTCTTTAAATACTAGTGATGCTTAATTTGGAAAATACAAACAAACACCAGGAAAACAATAATTCCACTCTTCAAAGCCAACCATAGTGAATATTTTTCTGTATTTCTTTACTCTCTCTAAGCATCTGGTTTTAGACATTATCAAGATACCATTATGATAAAATATTTTATTCAAACATGCAGTATTTTCACCCTCTGCTTAGCTTAGTTTCCTCCATCAGAAGGGTCCTATGCTTCTCTTTCCTGCCCAGCTGAAGCTCCTCCTCCTCTGGGAAGCCTTCCAGGACCACCGAGCTCCAAGGAACACCCAACCCACAGAGACAACTACCTCAAAATTATAACACTAATTGCCAACCCTTCTTGCTATATTATCACATATTGCCTCGTGTCATTTTATGTATTTATCTTTTAATGTCTGTATCATTCATATAATCTTTGCCATTACACCTTATCTTTCCAACTAGATTGAAAGCAACTTCAGGGCAGAGATCAGTTTTTTAATCTTTCTAGTCCCTACACCATTAAATATATACCTAGCAGATACTATTTGTTGAAAGAAAAGAAGAGAAGGAAAGAAGGAAGGTTTTACTTCTAATACTTTCCTTCTTTATTTCAAAATTCTTTCATCTCAAAACAACAGTCGTTAATTATCATAAATTTGACATGTGTATGGCTATGGATATATAACGAATATCTTCCAAATTTTATCTGGAAAAGGTATTACAAGGTTATAATTTTTGCATTATCTTTCAGAAATACATATTTTTTATATATTGTAGAAGCAAGCTCAGATATCCATAATTGCTTTTTAATGCTCACATTTTATTTATGAGCATTTATTACAACATTCTAAGGGTCTATATGTACCTGATGAGACAATAAAGGCTCTTAGAGATTTTGTTTGCTGTATCAAAGGCTTCAGTGTACACACACACTGCAGGATGAGATGGAGACTGTCGGAAGCTGTTCTCACACCAAGTTAGAACTTCCAGGAAAAAGCTGGAGAAGGGAAGGGAGAAGAATATAAACAAATTCAGCTTTTTTTTTTTTTTTTTTGGTCAAGGACATACAGAAGGAGCCCAAAGCAGCACCTAGGAGATTAAGTGCAACTTAGGGGACATTTTAGAATTAGGGGTGTAGAGAGTGTGTGTATTTATGTCTGTGTGTATGTGTGTTTGGTGATCTCTCCAAGTTGAAAAGATGTTTTGTCAATATTGAACCGGAATTTGGGGAGTCTTGGTGAGTTTCTAGCCTCTGTAAGACTGACAGTTGCAGGATGAAGGCCCAAATGGAAAGAATGGAAGATTAACACAGCCTGGTGAGAGGCCTAGTGGGACCACGTTCTGTAGGCTACATGATCAGGACCAGAAGGCCGTATTTTATTTTCCTCCCCTCACTTCATCTCCGTAGGCAGCATCTCTGCTCCCACCGTCTCTGTCATGCTGTCTGCCTTTAGCTTCTTACAGACACACACACACTCCATTTTTTTGAAGCCTACTCAATTTGATCAAAAGCATCCATTCCTCTTCCTCGCTGCTGTGTTTTCATGGTGGAGACAAACTTTTGCCCAACTCTCTTAGGTGTTGAGAGGAAGAAGGGAGGGATGGGGCCAGCAGAGCTGCTTCAGGGAAGCCAGAGGACAGCTGGGCCTAGGCCTGGACCTCTGAAGGACGGACGTGTTTTCTCCTCACAGGAGGCAGCTGAGCCGCTGTGTGGGTTCCTGTCGTGGTTCAGGTGCAGGATGATGCTTTCTAGACCGTGGAAGGGCAGACGGACTAAGGTGTGGAGCCAGGCCCCACTTACCAAGAAAAGAGGAAGTTCTGTTTACCTCGAGAGAAGCCTACGCCCATGTGAGGGGTTTGAGGAAGTCATAAGACAAAGCTAAAAAGGCAGTTTGGGGCAGATTACAGAAGGCCTTGACTGCCGGGTCAGCGCCTCACACTCGTCCTGCTCTCTCCTTACTCAAGGACAGTGTCCAGAGAAGAGCTGCTTCTATTTCCTTCCAGGGAGGAGCCGACAGAGATTCTCTGCTGAAATATTGAGAAAAAGCACCCCGTGAGTTTCTCACCAGCAGATGGTTGCCGTGCCGGAGGAGAGCTTGTTTGCCTGACTGACGAATGGTTCCCTCCCAGAGAGGAAATTAGTCATCCGAGAACTAGAAAATCCAAAGAACCTTCCTCTGAGGTCATCAGAACACTCAGACATTATTTCTTTAACCGTAATAGCCTCACGACATTGACAACCTGTCCAGATGAATGGATGGGGGCAGGGAGCTGTGGTGGGACAACAGGAGCAGGGGCAAGAGGAGAGCAAGAGGAGAGAAGGGGGGGGAGGGGCACGGGATCAGGAGCACGACACGTCCTGCAGCCTTGGTCGTCATGCTGACCCCCATGAAGCCTCCCGTCTGGCCTCCCTCATGTTCCAAGAAAATCAGTATTTGTAGGGTTGACCGGTAGTGAAGAAAGCCCAAAGAACAGTCGGAGGGATCCTATACCTTCCTCCTTTCTCGTGGATTTTAATGGCATCAGTGAACGTGCAGGTTTTGGTAGGACTTTTCTTTTTCTACCGAAAAGAGGGAGCTATTAAAAATGTAAAAGCTAGTGGCTGAGTTGTAATGGGGGCGGTGACAAACATAACACGTCATAGGAAATGGGCCTCGTCCCAGATTTCCTGCTGCAGTTGCTTAAAAAACGAAAGTGTGTAATCAGGAAGCAGTCCCTGGTTCTTCCTTTTGTACCAGAAACGACTGGAGGAGCCAGGCCTGCAGAGAAATGTCTTTGTAGCGCGCGATCTTTGTTCTCACTGTGTTTGTTTGAACACCAAGACACCACCAGGGAGTGTATAAGGGACAAACACACACCGGGCGATCCTGCTCCCCAGGGCCATAGTCTTAGAAAACGACTTGTACTCCAACTCCTGCAAACTGTCATTTACCGAGAGACCAATGGAACCAAAACGATGCGTTCTAAAGACTGGAGGTCCTCGGGAAAGGTCTAGACAGAAGTGAAATTAGCCTTATCAATAGGGTGCTGTATTTAGGGTTGGTTGATTTTTGTTCTCTAATAATCCACTTGATTATTTTAATTTTAGGTAAAAATAACAGCCTGAGTCCACCCCGTGTTTTCCCAAGAGAAACTTTGTATTTGCCAAAAGGACATTTCACATGAAGTTGGCAAATAGTGTGCTGATTGGGACGGACTGTGCAGCGGAACTTCTTATCTTCAGGTCCCACGCGGGTGCCGGACTCTCTGATACGGCCAGTGCGAGGCAGCTTCTGCCAAGACGCAGTTGTCTCTGAACACTTGCTCCGTAGGGCTTTTGATGAAACTCCATGAGCTGGGGACAGCCCACACCCACGTTCTGCGTAATTCCACCTGCCGTGTTCGCCTTTCGCCCTTTCTGTCACACGCTAGGCTTGTTTACACTGTAAAAAGTGAACACACACACATAAAAGACACGGGTTTTATATCGTGTCATGACTCATGACCACCCAAATTATGGGTTACTCTAATCTCTATGATGTTCATGCAGCTGCTTATTATTTGTTTAGAAGATTAAAATCAGCAAAGAATATTTTTCTTCTCACCCTCATTGCTATGTATTTATTTTTCTAAAAAGACTTTATTTATTTATTTGAGAGAGAGAGAGAGCGTGACCAGGGAGGAGAGGGAGAGGCAGGCTCTCTGGAAGCAGAGAGCCCGATGCGGGGCTCCATCCCAGAACCCTGGGATCATGACCTGAGCTGAAGGCAGAGGCTTAACCCACTGAGCCACCCAGGCCCCCCCCCGCCCCCCGCTTCATTGCTATTTAACATCTAAGTGTTGATAAGACTCATTGACTCTGATAAAATGGAAACAAGTGTCAACAGAAGGAACACATGTCATCGTGTCAGAAAAAAGCCCCAGAGTACAACACCAGAGCCCTGGCCCCTCACTCAACACTTCTGAGGCCTTCAGTCAGGCTCTTCTTTTCTCCAAGTGTCTGTGAGATGAGAACAGTTAGACTCTTCTGGAGGAGAAGCAGGAACCCAAGTAATAGGAGCTTCTGGCAAAGGGTCCGGACTCGGGGCAGTCACTCACGAACATGAGTGGACTCTGATTCTGAACCAGTGGGTGGAAGAGAACACAAAATACTTGAAAAATATCCATTAGGACTATTTTTAGTCCTCCAAGCAGTTCTGTTGATTGAGGAACATGGTTTTTTGCGTGGTTCTTACTAATCCAGAGGTTACTAGTAAAGTCCCTTCAATTTTCTCAACAAGAAACCAATGAATTGTTGAGGTTTTTTTCCCCAATGGCTCTTTTTGGCATTCCAGGCTAAGATCTGTCCACCGTAACCAGACATGAGCATTATTCTTTATGTCTCTGTTCCTTCCTGCATGTGTGTGCCCTTCCGAGAACTCTGCCTGTGTGGTCTTCCTTATGCTCTGCTTTACTGCTAAGCATTCAAGAACTACTTTGGCAAATTCCTTTCATTAATGAGAAAAATATCCTTAAGCTGTGTGAAATGCACGAATTCCTTTAAAATAGTTCAAGTCCAGAGATACAAATTGGACGTACAGTATTGATAGTCTAGGGTGTCTACGTGTCCATACTCTCTGGGCCAGGGAGGAAGCAAGTCCGTACTTTCAGTGAACCTTGGAGGATGAAGTGGTCACTCAGAGTGCAAAGTGCAGGCTTCCCATTCCCGAGCTCACTCATCCTGACTGTGTAGGCGGGGCTCTCTGAGCTCACCGTGAATAATCCAGGTGAGGACAGGCCTGAAGCAAGCACAGTCTTGCTGCTCCAAGGTAAATTTGTTGTGAGTATTTTCCCACCATTTAATGTGCGGAAAGGAAGCTGCCCCTCACGGATACACCTACAACACTTCCAGTCAGATACTGCTATTTGTCAACCAAAAAAAAAAAAAAATTGGAGAACAGCAATGATTACAACAAAACCCAAATCCAACTCTTAACACAGTCACTGGAATAATTTAGTACCAAGATCGGTAACAGAACTGTATCTGTTAATTCAGATTCACTCACACAGTCTCTTTTCCACTGTCTCTGTGCTTGGTTCTCCCCGTGGGTCAAAGAACTGGCTCCACTTACGTAGATTTTTTTATTCTTTGTTTCTGAACATCTTTCTTTCTTTCTTCTGAAATAGCATTCCCTTCTTCTCAGGAGTCTGAAATCCCCCTTTGGCACCTTGCCCCACGTGGGGAGCTGACCTTACCTTCCTAGTGAGGGGTTAGTCCACATGTGAGCACGTAACCTGGTTGGAACTTTCTGAACCTTTCCCTGGGAGTTCGGGGAAGTGGCTTTTCTTGGTTTGTTTTTTTCCGGTAGAGAAGGGATGGAGATTGACACAGGGGTTGCCTGTAGCCTGCAGTGGGAGTGAATGAGGTCAGCAGCAGACAGGGACAGAGATAAGGGATGGAAAATCCTGCTGAGAGTCCCCCTTGGGGTTCCAGTTTCCCCAGTGTGACATCCCTCTGTCTCCTGAGGCCGGGCTGTGCGAGACAAGGCCATCTTCTCCTACCTGAGTAGTTCAAGGTGGGTTTCTGATCCTTGAAATCAAAAGAATTCCCATTTACATGCCCTACCTGAAGAATATAATCCCTCAGATGAAAGGAGCAATGTAAACATTTGAGATGAGAAAGTGCTGATAATTTTTTTCAGCAGTATAACCCATTTCTTGAAAATAATTAGAAATGATGAGCAATGCTGTTGCTGACTCTACTTGACACGGTGAACGACTCGGAAAAGAAGTAACTGACTGTTAGTTAACGACTGACTTCCTCTGTGAAATCCAAGTTTTCAGCTATTTCAGACCAAATTATTTCCTAATCATCAAACCCAGTGACTCTTTTTTTAACTTCTCTTGTTTCAGGTTAACTTGTCCAGCTGTGTCTGCAAAGTCCTTTCTGTTCCATGGGAAATGTTATCTCATCAGCTGCAAGTTTCCGTCCACCAGCCTCATCATTTGTCTCCTCAGCCTCCCCCTCCGTTCTTCCTTGCCCATCGGCTCACGTGTATCTTTAGATCTTCCCTGATTTCGTAAAAGTCCCCTCAACCACACTCTCCACATGAGATTCAGAGAAAACTTTCCTCTGACTCAAACAAACCTAGAGTAAGAGGCGCACTAACCAAAGAGATCTAAGTTTGAATCTGAGCTTCATCATTTCAGATCACCATAATGTGACGTAGGAAATTAATGTGCGTAAACTACTGTCCAGTCTGTGTCGCAATCTGCCCATGGGTAAAATGGGGATAATAATAGTACCCACCTCATAGAGTCGGCACAAGGAGGTGAGACATGCCAACTGTTTAGTGGAATTCTAAATGCACAGCTACGTGCCCCAATAAACATTAACTATCAACATTTTTGTTACAATTTGACCTCCCATTTCTTCCCACTCTGCTTTCTTCCCTTCACGCGCTGCCCTCTGTCTTTTCCTCTCTTGGTCTGCTCCATCAGTTCTAATCCCAGAACCCGGCTCCTCTCAGCTGTCCCAGACCTCTGTCCAGCGCCTAGCCTCCCGCTGCACCATCTGTGGTTTGAATTCCACATCTCCTTAGGCTTCTTTGGTTCTCTTCTTAGTTCTTAAATACTTCTCTGTCTCTTGACCTGCTCCTTTTTCTTCTTAGGTGGAAGCCTTACCGTGGTTGATTCATGGGTTCTCTTCCTCTGTGAAGAGCAGGGCTGTGTTGAAGTTGGATCCAGAACCCGAGAGCTGAAGGTATGGAGGCAGGGAGAGCTTTCTGAGTTCGGGTTTTTCACCAAGGGGGCAGGTTTTGTTTTTTGCCCAAAGATATAGTGGAGCAAAGGCTTGAAAGGGGCTGTAGAAGAAGGTGACAATCAAGCCTTCACCCTGTCAATATTTGGTATCACCAGGCTTAGTCTTGGCCAAATTATAACTAGACCCTATAAAAGAAGATTTAAACAAACTTAAAAAATCACTGATCAAAAAATTGACATCCATCTAGAAGTTAGCTTTTTAAGTGTTTTATTTAGATCACTGTCATCCTGGTGGGTAACATAATAGCTGCAAAATGAAGATCTACCTTATGTTGAGTCCCTCCCTCATTCGTTGTTCTGCCGTCTGTCTTCCTTTCCTTTACAGCCCCTCCTGAAGTCACCCATCCATTCTTGTTATTTTCCAGTGTTTTCTCTATATTTTTAATTTCCTTTCTATGTCTTCCTACAACCTTGATTATTCTTAGAACCTCTCTCTGAGAAAGTTTGGGAACGAAATCCAAGGCATCTCCTAAGTAGGCAAGGAGCTCCATTATTCTGGGTGATCTATTGTTTCACTCTGTAGGAAATTTGGCCTCGTGCATCTTGTCAAGTGATGGGAATAATTATTCAGCCTTGTTTAAACATGTCTTCTATGGTTTCTGAATTAATCTTCATCCTGACACAACAAACTAATAAAGATCTCCTTTCCTCCATTGTCTGTCTTGTGAACTATTTCTCCTTGAAGCCTCTGCCAGGGGTCACTTTCCCTCTGCAATTTTCTTTGAGAGTTGGGAAACTCCAATGACTTTTTAAAAATTGAAATATAATTGATATAAAACATTGTGTAACTTTGAAATATACAATGTGTTGATTTGCTGCATTTGTATATTGCAATATCATTGCAACCTTAGATTAGTTAACGTCTCTATCATGTCACATTATTATGTCTTTTTTGTGGTGATAACAGTTAAGATCTAGACTCTTAGCAACTTTGAAGTTTAAAAGACAGCACTGTTGTCTGTAAGCACTATCCTGAGCAATAGCTCTGCAGGACTTATCTACCAGCTATAGGTTTGTACCTTTAAACAACATCTCCTCAATTCCCCCACTCCCCAGCCCTTGGTCACCACCAAATAATGTTTAAAGTGAAAATTTCACTAAGGCCTCCAGTAGGCTATAACCCCTTCAGGGCAGAGAAAAGTTTAAGTTTTATTTATTTCTATCTTCAGCCTCCTGGCATTCTGCCCAGCAATACTATATATTCAATAAAGGTTGAATGAATGGATGAATAATTCTGGTTATCTTCTACAGAAGTTCACTCTCAGATACGCCAGTTAACTACCTAAGTAATTTCCAAGCTTGGGTTTTATAATGGCCTGTGATCCTAGAGCCCATATATAAGATTGGTATAGGGACGCCTGGGTGGCTCAGTTGGTTAAGCAGCTGCCTTCGGCTCAGGTCATGATCCCAGCGTCCTGGGATCGAGTCCCACATCAGGCTCCTTGCTCAGCAGGGAGCCTGCTTCTCCCTCTGCCTCTGTCTGCCATTCTGTCTGCCTGTGCTCGCTCTCTCCCTCTCTCTCTCTGATAAATAAATAAAATCTTAAAAAAAAAATAAGATTGGTATAATTCACTAAGGAAAATCTAAGAAAGATATAATGACAAGTTTAGGGGGCAATAGATTAGAACACCACCAAGAAAGATTTCATCTCGAACAAAGACCATGGCCACAGATACACATAGCTTTAGCCATGACTAGAAAACACATAATTTATCTAAAGCCAGAAAGCACCAAGGGAAGTAGCTGCCTGTAGAGAAGATTGGAAAGAGAGGACGGGCACCCCAGTAACTGGCACGCTCTGAAACTAGTATGTATTTTCTGCTCAAGAAGAATTGAACAGTTTTAGTTAGTAAATAATCTTTTATTTTGCCCAAGTAGGAAAAACTGCATTTTTGTGAGTTTTGTAAAGGACCTAGTTGTGCTTAATTTTGATGGAACTCGATGCTAAAAGGAGGTTTGGGACCCAGCCAGGATGGGAAATTCAAACTTTGTGAAGAATCAACAAAAGTGTATTTCTCTCATATAGGAGGAATTTCCGCAAGGAAAAAGAAAAAAAAAATCTCTTATTTGACTGTTCAACAAAGCTCAAAGATCATGTTGCTTGAGTTCTGCTCTCTACAGAGGAGACCCATTGTGTATAAGGTAAAGAGAACTTGGAGGAGCTGGTAGATTCTAGTCTGGACCCTGCTACTAACCTTCTGGTGGCCAGAGATGGTTTAACCGGGTGACTGCATGACGTAGTGGAGAAAATCAGACCTGTCTTCAGACCTGATACTGACTTTTAATAACTGTATAAATGTGGACAAAGCCTTTCTAGGCCTCTTTTCAGGTTCTTTGAAGAAAGCGACTTATTCTTTCCTCCTTCTCCAACAGAGAAACGGATTGAAACTCGTTCTGAGCCCCAAACTGCTTACCAAGCAGGCTGCCTCACTGCTGTTAACTTGTGCTGGGGACCACCAGTTTATTGTGCAAATAAGGCCAAGAAATTAGCCCAAGGTCCTGCCTCAGCAGAATGTTAAATTCGTTAAGCCCTTTGTGGGAGTTTTGGGGGGGGGGTAAATAGTATTTATCTGTATCCATTTCATCACTGCATGCTTGACCTCCTTTATAGAACTATCTATCCCAGTAACTCTGCCCAGTCCCATCATGCTAACACAGTCATAGCCACATTACGAAACGTTCTCTTGCTGCTGACCTTGAGGTATCTTCTTACTTCAAACTTAACTGATCTTCCCAAATGATTATCCAAGGCCAGGAAATATATATTGAGATTACCAGGCCTGAGTTAAGGCTGACTAAAGTGACAGTTCATTCACTGATTCATCAAACCTATCATTGAGCACTGTTACAAACGAAACAACACGTCCAAAATGGAGTCACTTGTGCTAAATCTCATGTGTTCTAACCGATACTCAGTACCTACCCTAACTGCAGTTTCAGCCCACCTCCCCGCCCACCCCATCCCCAAATGTAAACTTTAATCTGTCAACATGGAATGACCTGGTCAGCACTAGTAAGATAATCCTCCCAATGGACTACTCTGTTCCCATAGGAAGGCAACTTTGCCTGAAACAATGCATCATTTGCTAATAATTTCCTTTTCCCACCCACTTTCTGCCTTGAAAAACCTTTTCTATTACATCTTGTAGAACTTCTTCCTATTTCCAGGGATGCTTCCTGATTCATGAATCGTTGGACAAAGCCAATTTGATCTTTAAAATTACTCTGTTGAAAAATAAACAAAACAAAATAAAATAACTCAGTTGAATATTTGTTGTTTAACAGCATCTACAAGGAATTAACTTCATTCCAGGCACTGTACTAGACACAGGATACAAAGAAGAAAGGTGTGACCCATGCCTACGAATTGTGCACAGCCCAGTTGGGAGCTGAATGATGTAGTGGTGAAAATCACGGTGTAGTGATGAAAAATCAGACTTAGAATCCATGGACCTGTGTTCTAATCCTGCCCCTGCCCCTTATTAACCATGTAAATCTGGATAAAGCCTTTCTGAGTTTCATTTCCACATCTATAAAATGGGAATAATATGACTTCACAAGGTTGATGTGACCATTAATGACATAAAGTATGACTATGGAACACAGTAAGCATTCAATAGATGGTATCTATATTATCACTGTCACCATCGCCCTGGGGACTGCCAAGAACATTAACAATTACAATATCCCATGTGACATATCAGGATAGGGAAAAGGTACTATGAAAGCATCATCTGGGATGGAGATGAGGAAAAAGACTCACAGGAAGAGAGGAGCTGATACCTCGCTGAGCGCAGAGGTTAAGTAGTAGGAGGTCAGGCAAGGGAAGGCATTCTGGGAAGACAGAATATTAGCATGCACAAAAACCTAGAGGGAAAGAAAAGGCAGCCACTTTAGGAAACTGCAAGTTGTTCTGATGTCTGGACCTTGGAATATACGTGGAGAAGTGGTGGGAGAATAGGGAGGAAGGGAAGGTCGGTGCTGTCAGCCTCACAGTTGTCAAAGGGCCTCGCACTGCCGGTATTGAACCACCGTTCCCCCATCTAAATACAAGATGGTCCCAAGGCTCTAAGGATCATCTGATTTGGGCTTAGGCTTTAGAGATATGAGTGTTTCTTTCAGTTTTCCATTTCGTCCTATGCCAGTCAATGTAGGTGTTGTAAGGGAGGAGCAGGACTCTGATATAATCTTCAGAGGTTTCCCTAAGAGGTGTGACCCACTTTCTGATACCAGAACAGCCTGTAAGTTCATTCAGCTCCAGAGGTAGGAGGAATTCCTTACATCCGGGAGAGCTGGAAGGAGAATTCCTACGGCCAGTGTCTTTTCTTACTGATGCCTCTGACCTAGATACCACTTAGGAGGATAAGCTTTAATCTTACTAAAATGTCGTAGGGGCAGGTTCGGTCAAGTCAAGTAAACGGGCATTCATTGAGCATGTACTTTGTGTCTAGGACTCTGCTAGGCACGGTAGGCAAAGACTAAAGCAGTGTACTGAGACTCACAGGGGTTACTGAAAGACCAAGTCCATGGTCACAAAAAGTAGGCATAGCAGTACTGGCAGTCCAGGTCTATAGTACTCCATAGTCTGTCTTGTTTCTGATACATTATGCTAGCCTTTGGGCACTAAGCACAGCCAGTCTAGCACAGGGAGAGCTAGGAAATGAAGTCCAAGCCATGGCCAATCATGATATTGCACATTTGAACCTGAATAGCCTGACGCTATAGAGGTCTACAGCCAATCAATGGGAGGAACATTGATTGGCCTTGCAAAGCAAGAAGAGGTACAATATGACCAGGGCTCTTGGCAAGCTCAGGTGACCTTGAAGTAGTCAAAGCATAGGCTGCTAGTCAACTGAGGTCTGGGCAAATCAGGAGAAACCATAACTGACCTTTGCATCTGCCCTCAGGGCAAGTAAAATGGTCTCGAGGGAGGTCTTGGGCAGGAGGTGAGTGTGTTACAGTGGGCCATGAAGAACAAAAGGCAATAACCAGAAGTTGAAGAGGTTTGGGACCCATCAGTTGCCTCCACTAGTTTTGGTAATCAGTATCTGGGATTATATATCATGTCTTATTGGTGTGTGTGGTGGAGGGAGGAATAACACAAAGAGAGAAGAACTGATGGAATCTGAAGGCAGAAGCTTCCAGTAGAAAAATAGAATGAACCTATATTAAACTAGAAATTTACTTTAAGACCTATGTGTCATTTGGCTCTGTTACCTTTCGACACAAAGATTTCATCTCAGGCATTGTGAGGAATATTTGTGCTAACACTAAAAGAGAAGATATAACTGGTCCATCTTACCAAGAAAAAAGGTAAAGAAGTTGGAAATCCAGTTAGTTTCCTGGAAGTGATAAACATCAACAAACTTACACGGAATTGGAATTGGGACACACAAATATTGGCTCTAGAAGAGATGGCTGAGATGGATACTGCATTTCAGACCAAGAACTCCAGCTGGTTCACCACGGGGTTGTAGAATTAAATCTCTTTCACTCCTTCTATTTTGGTTTCCCTACCTATATAATGGAGATGATAGCTTCCCCTACCTGCCTCATAAAATTATCAAGAAGGTGAATAATGCAGCTTATTAACATGATTTGAGACCTTTGAAAGTTGCCTTTGTAAGTGCTTCGTATGATTTTTTCATTATTATTATCTTATCACTGCAGAAAATCATGCTTAGAGAAGTGTGTTGGCCATTTGACATCAACTTAATGGCCAAGTTTATCTTCCTCCCTGAATTTCTTTCCATGCCAATGGACATTAAGCCAACATAACTGGTCTACTCAACCTCCTTAACATATGATGAGCATCCTGACCTTTGATTCTCTGCTCATCTCATGCCTCTTGAATTTTCTATTTCTTTCCATATTTTTAAACTTTTCCCCAAGGTTGAACTTGGGTTTCATCTCCTCTGTTAAAAGTCTCTTCTTATTCTGCTTTTCTAGAGCAACAGCACCAGTAGCATATACATGGATATAAATAAATATATAAGAGATTTATTATTAGGGACTGGTTCATGTGATTACAGAGGCCAAGAAAGCCCACAGTCTGCCATCTACAAGTTGGAAAGCCCTTGGGGGAGCCCTAGTCCAAACCCAAAGACCTGTGAACCAAAGGAGCTGATGGTTCAGGTCCAGGTCAGGTCTAGGTCTGAGAATGAAGGCCCAATAACCAGAGGTCCCAGTGTCTGAGGGCAAGAGAAAATGGATGTCCAGCTCAAGCAGAGACCAAACTCACAACCCCCCCCCCCATCCTTTTAGTTTTATTCAAACTCTTAATGGATTGGATGATGCCCACCCACTCTAGCAATGGAGATCTTTACTCAGTCCACTGATTCAAATGCTAAAAACTTTTGGAAACACCCTCACAGACATACCTGGAAATGTTTTTACCCACCATCTGGCATCCCTTAGTACAGTCAAGCTGACATATAAAATTAGCCATTAAAAGCACACACAGTCAACAAATATTTATTGAGTCCCTACATATAGTTAGGTAATGCTCTAGGCACTAGGGATATCACCTTAAAAAAGAACACTGTCACTCATTTCAGGAATCTCATGGTTTCCTTTAGCTACTTTCAAAATTTCTTGATGTAAGAAATATATTTTACATCAAAATCCACCACACAATTGTGTATTTGTGTCTGTACACACACACACACACACACACAATTTCACAATACAGTATCCATGCATGCTGTCCTCTCATATCTTCTATTTTAAATGATGCTGGTTGTGATCCACTGCTATGGTTTTACAGCTTCCTAATGAGTCTCAACTCACAGTTTAAGGAACACTGGTCCCATTGAGAAACAGACAGGAAAACAGTCATATATATAAATGATGATGGTGTTGTGTTAGAAGCATATACTTCTTGTTGTTCACAAAGATTCACTTTACCTATTCCAGTAGGGTCTGTGGCCTGTGTACCTCTTTGTATGCCTCCACTCTCTCTCAATCTTGGTATAGGACCCCCCACAGGGAATGCAATAAATCTATTCTTGTTAATGAGGAGAGTATATTGCTGTTGTTAATGATTGTGCGAGCTCAGGTCCTCTTAGATGCAGATCCAAGAACAAATTATAGGTATAAGAAATTTACTGGTGGCAATGCCTATGATGGATAAAGGGGGAGGTACAGGAGAGCTCTCAGGCCATGATACAGATCTGACAACTGGACTGCAACACAGTTCCATGAAAGGTTTTGCTAAGCTGATGGGGTGTCCTTGTGCCAGAACCACCTATTACAAGAGATTCAAATGTTGCAGGAATGGGCCCATCTCAACACTCATGTGCTTCTTCAGTGGCTACCAGCAGCTGTAGGCCTCAGTATGAACATGGTGGGGAATCAGGAGGGTCAGCAGCTGGGGTGTTCGGTCCGTTATCCTTCCTACAGTTAAGATTGGTCATTGTTTTGTTTCTTTCTTTCTTTTTTTTTTTTTTTAAGATTTTTATTTATTTATTTTAGGGAAGGGGAGTGACAGAGTATGAGCAGGGGAGAGGGGCAGAAGGAGAAGGAGAAGCAGGCGTCCCACTGACCAGAGAGCCCGATGTGGGGCTCGATCCCAGGACACTGAGATCATGACCTGAGCCAAAGGCAGGTGTTTAACCAACTGAGTCACCCAGGCGCCCCAAGAGTGATGATAGTTTTGATATCATGGGCTAAGTTTTCCTTTTCACCCAAAAGCAAATGGGAAAAAGATTTCAGGTAAGTATCTGTTGTTTTCTAACTGTACCTTGCTGTAGGTTCCTCTCTTGTAGCCCCCTCTGGCTGTAGAGATGAGGCTGTTTCCACCTGCCCCCCTCCTCCCTAGCTGCCCACCTATGGGAGAAGTTTTAGGAGTTCTTTCTCAGGATAGTGTTCCTTAGAGGTGGGGTGGGAAAGGGAGTTAGGGCTCAAGGAAGCAGGAAGTGGGGGATATCTGAGAAAAAGTGCTGGCACCAGCTGGTCCTACACAAAGAGCGTGGATCTTTAAAACCCTAAACCCAGAGACTCAAATAAATTATCCCTGATTAGTGACTCAGTTCTGTCTCTCCACTCCCTGTCCCTTACATCTATGGCAACCCACATGGCAGACTTAGGGGCCTTGGAGAGACTTCTCTACACATTTTAATTGAAACACTCCAATTTGTTCTACGAAGCTTTCTTACATCTTCAACAGACTGTGAAGTTCCTAGGGAGCTGGGATCAGCTCTGTTCCTTCTAGTGTTTTCCACTGTCTTGGAGAGAGCTTCCCAGGTTAAGTCATTGGCTGGACACCAGCTGATGGCCTCTTCCCTGCCCACTGGGAATAGGACCTCTCAGTGATCTGAACTTAAATGTGATCTAGCTTATTCATGACTGTCAGAGCAGACTGGCAAGATACACATCTGTGCCCACATTTTTAGGTAAAGGCACACCCACTGGCTTTTATGGCTGGAGAGCTCCACAGCTCTTCCAAGTTCAGGCCTAGCTCTCATATCACTGCTCATGAGTTAACTATGAAAGGAAACATCAGCTGGGTTAAATAATGACTATACTCTGTTCAGCATTCTACTTAGCAGGACTCAAGCCCTGTGCAAGGAAAATCTCGTGAAGCCTTACAACAGTTCTTTAAAAGAATTAACAATAAATCCATTTTGCCAGTCTGGGGAAAGGAGACTTGCAAATTAAGGCAGACTCAATCAGTCGAATGACAGTCAGGCATGGTTAGTGATGGTGTGGCACCTGGAAAATGGGAGGCAGAGACTGAGTCTGTGAGTGCATCCCCTCCAGGCCCTATCAAATTGGCAACTGCTAGACTTTGCCTCTGGTGGTTTAGAAGATCACCAAACTGAAATTTAACCCATACATTCTTCACTTATTTTTGATAGAGAATTAAGTTCCTCTGTCTTGCTATCTCCATAAAAGAGTCAGAATTGAAACTGTGTGTCTCACGCAATGTGTGTCATTGTGATAGTAAACCCCATTGTGGATCTGGGGACACTGAGCTTCAGAAGAAGGGCTGATCTTTTCAGACATAGGTAATGGCTGCTGCAGAGTACAGAAGTCATCCAATCTCTCTTCCTTTTTAAAAATTATTATTTATTTTAATTATTATTTATTTATTTGACAAAGATCCAAGTAGGCAGAAAGGCAGACAGAGAGAGAGGGGGAAGCAGGCTCCTCACTAAGCTAGAGCCCAATGCGGGCCTCAGTCCCAGGACCCTGGGATCATGACCTGAGCTGAAGGCAGAGGCTTTAACCCACTGAGCCGCCAGGTACCCCACCAGTCTATCTTCTTCTTCCTGAAGTTGGACAATATCCTGGCTTATTGTACCCCAAGAAGTCTGCAAGGACCTGTTTCAGCTCGATCTGACTAAATCTCAACTTGGACTTACGGGAAATAAAGTGATTGACATCAGTAGACTAAAAAGCTCTATTCTATTCCTTCTTTTCTCAAAGCTGGCCAGTTTAATGGCCGTGGATTTCCTAAAAATGTATCCCAAGATTTCTATAAGACCCATTCTATGTCACATAGGCTGCAGCATGCAAGGCGATTCCCAAAAAGCATCCTTTAGGGACCCGAGCCCGAGCTAATTATCATCATACCATCCACTGGGAAATTTGTTGTTGGCCCTGGTTTCACGATTTGGGAAGGCTTACTTTGGCTTTGCCCAAATACCATTGAGGCTTCTGCAGTTCGTTGGTCTCCCCTGTCCCCTGTTCTTTGCTGCCCACATGGTAGGCAGTGTGGTGTGAGCTTTTTTCAGAGTCTTGGATGGTTTCTTATTGCCTCTGAAGAAGGTGACCTTTTGGGGCACCTAAGTGGCTCAGTTGGTTGAGCAGCTGCCTTCAGCTCAGCTCATGATCCCAGAGTACCAGGATCAAGTCCTGCATTGGGCTCCCAGCTCCACAGGGAGTCTGCTTCTCCTCTCTCATGCTCTCTTTCACTGTCTCTCTCTCTGAAATAAAAAAAAAAAAAAAAAAAAATGAACGAAGGAACAACAAAAACTAGAAAAAAAAAAAAAGATGACCTTTTGACTTTGTACTCAAATGTCCTTATGAAAGGTGTTTCAGATCTGTCTGTCACATTTGGAGGAAACTTCCAGCCATTATGTTGAAGTACTAAGAAAGGCTCATTCAAGTTCACAAGACAAATGCAAAGACACAGGACAAGAATGAGAGATGGAGAAGGTGGCCCATCTTTTAAAATCCTATTCTGCTTCCAAGATTTTTATCATCCCTAGCTAAACTGGCTTCCCTCTTCTCTGTATTTCTATACACTCTACACTTCTTTTATGACATTTACCAAATATTTTGTATCACCAATAATTTAATAATTTATTAGTAATTACAAAAACCTTGCATTTACATGATCTTCTATGGTCTCTGAAGCTTCCATAATACATGCTATCTCTTTTGACTCTTCTAACACCTTGGACAAGTTACTAAATCTCTATGAGCCTCATTTTTTTTTTTCCTTTTTAAAAAGAAGTTATATCACCTTTTCTTAAAAGGATTGGCATATTTTGTCAATGTGGGAAAATAAGATTCATCCAAATAAAGACTTATTGAATCACTTAATCAAATAATGCTCTCCAGGTCCTTGTAAGGAGCAGATCAACTAATGGACATGATGACTGACTTGTTAACTGCAAAGGCATATCCAAGTATAGAACAACAAAGACTAAAGTTTCTAGCTTGAGCGCCAAGACAGAGACTTGAAGCAAAACCTGAGAGAGGGAAGATTTACATGTTGTAATTGACTATCTGACAGGATACGTGTCGGGCCAGTCAGACTTTTGGGCTGGTCCTCAGGGGACAATGTCGGCCTAATAAGTGTGCAGGTCAGTGACATGGGGGCAATAACTGAAGACAGGAGCAGGGATTTCACGACCAGGGGGATGGTATAGCGTGAGAAAGAGGCTAAGAAGCAGCCTTAGGAAGGTCTACACGGGAGTAAATGGAGACGAAACGGCTGGGGAGAAGCAGATTGGCAGGAAAACCAAAGGGAGGAGAAAATTCCAAGCCAGACTCCTGGAGTCAAACGAATGAAAAGAGACTTTGTGTTAGCAGTTTAATAGGCCCCTGGCAAGTTTGAAGAGGGTGGTTTCAGTAGTAGGTTGAGGAGTGAAAGAGACATGAGGAAACAGTCAGTTAATGGAGCGTCTGCAGTGTTAACCACCCTTTTGAGAAGTCTGGTGATGAAATACAATGGACAGATTGGATGGTAGTTTGAAGAAGGAAAAGAACCCAGGAAATGAAAGAAATAATAATAGCTAATTTTTAATATCATTTCTTTCAATGAACAGACATTTCCATAGCATTTGTAATGTGTCAGGCACTGTCTTAAGTTGTTCAGGAAAATGAACTGATTTAATCGTTCAACTCTACACCATGACAGTTATTATTATCTCTATTTTTACAGATGAGGAAGCTGAGGCACAGAGTGGTTAAGTAAGTTGTACGAAGCCACAGTTAGCAAAAACAGAACTGATATTTAAACTCTAGGTAACCTGGGGTGCCTGGCTGGCTCAGTTGAGAGAGCATGAGACTCTTGATCTAAAAGTTCAAGACCCATGTTGGGTGGGGAGATTACTTAAAAATAAAAATCTTTTAAAAAAATTTTTAAAGAGAATTTTTAAAAAAGATTTATTTATTTATTTGGCACACACACACACACAGAAAGAGAGAGAGACAGCAATGGGGCTCGATCCCAGACTTCTGGGATCATGACCTGAACTGAAGGCAGACACTTAGCAACTGAGCCACCCATATACCCCTAAAAAAATTTTTTAAGTAAATAAACAAATAAGAGTAATAATGGAATCCTTGACAGAAAAACAAACAAACAAAACTCTGGAAAACTGGTTGAAAGTCCTTATTCTAACTCATATTTCCCCCATCTGGAATGGTTTTGGTAGTAACTTGAAAAAGAATTATCAAGATTTTTTCCTATTTTTAATGGCAAGGACTTCAACTCGATTGGGTGCTAAGAAAAGGAAGCCAACACTTTAAGAGAATAAACAAGAATTTCTGGATAATGAATAAAACAGGATCTCAGAGCAAGCGAGTGGCCACGGTGAGCAGGTGTATCGGACAAGAACTGCCACGAATTCTCCTCCAATAGGAGGGAGATGGGGGAAAGAGACATTGGGATGAGAGAGAAGGGATGGGAGAGAAAGCCAAGCAAACTCATTTCAGACAGACTCTAGTAAAGTTTCCACTGGGAGAACAAGTACGGGGAGTGTCTGATGGCTCAGGAACAAAAAGCTGGAGCTTCCTGGAACTTCCCGGAACCAGGAATCAGCTCTCACCAAATTGCACAGAAGCTTGCTGGTCTGATCCCCTGGTATGAATGCAGGCGTCCTAGATTCAAAGCCACATGCTGTCAGCCTCAAAGGTCACAGCTCTCAATCTGCTGAGAATGCCGCAGAAGGCAAGATAAGACCAGTTAGCACTTACAGGGCTTCATGTTTCTATGGAACCCAGAGAAGAGAGCTCCTATACCTCAGAGGGCCACAAAAAGGTTAAGCTTGAGCTGGACCTCAGAAGCCCAGAAGAATCTGAAGGATAAAGAGGCACAGTTCTTGGTAGTGGAAGCAGAGAGAGGAACAGAAGGCTCAAAAGAAGAGACGCAGACCTAGAAGGCGCTCTTGGTCACAGCACAGGGGCTGGGCGTCAGGGGAGCAGGGGCGTTCAGGTCAGAAGACAACACTACCCAGGAACCTGGTCTGGATTTGGGGTCCTCTGGGTCCTCATGTCTCTACCAGCCTTCTTGGTTTTCTTCCACCTCTGTTTTACTTTGTTCCAAAGCAATTTTAGCTTCCTAAAATGCCATATTTAAAATTTGTGTTTTATTTGTTTATATTTCTTAGGAAAGCTCTCTGAGAAAAGGGATTACTGTCTGGTTCACAGGTTTATGTCTAGGGCCTAAATCATGCAGTTTCAGGACTAACTGAGGGTCCTTTCAAGTGTAAGCTCAGGATCCAGAATTACAGCTTGACTGTGAAGCAAGGGCTGGCAACCTGCTTCTCAAATGGGTGTCCTTCAACATCCAGGTGAAGAGCCGGCTCACAAGAATTAAAGGCAAAGGGGCACCTGGGTGGCTCAGTGGGTTAAAGCTTCTGCCTTCGGCTCAGGTCATGATCCCAGGGTCCTGGGATCGAGCCCCCCATTGGGGGGTGGGGGAGTCTCTGCTCAGCAGGGAGCCTGCTCCCCACCCCCCTGCCTGCTTCAATGCCTAGTTGTGATCTGCCAAATAAATAAACAAAATCTTAAAAAAAAAAAAAAAAAAAAAGAATTAAAGGTAGAAACTTCCAGGAACTGAGGACTAAGGAAAATGTCTTCCCTGAAGGGTGGGGGAGGGGGTTACAGCACAGATGGATTTTAGGCCGGTTGGTCTGGAGAGGGTTGGGTGGAAGGGTCAAGCCCCTGGGGGACTCGACAACACCGGGAGGCCCCACAGGTTGTGCGGCGCCCTTGGCTTTACTGACCCGTCCCTCCGCTCTGTGGGGCTGTGTCCGCCTCAGCAAAGGGGCCGCGTGTTCCAGAGCCCTTTCCCGGGCGTCTTCCCTCGGATCCTGGATCAGGGAACAGGGTCGGTGTATCCACGGCCGGTTCTTCAGACTGTGCAGGAGGAAAACAGGATCCCACCCCACAGACACCGAAGTCCAACGTTGGCTTTAAACAAGGCACCGGGACACACGCTGTTCAGAGGCCGAGAGCTCGGGGTCTGAGCCCGTCCGGCCCCGCACTGACCCGCGGCAGCTGCGGCCACGCGCGGAACCGGCCGAGGAACCGCCGGGCCGGACCGACCTCCGGCCGCGCGTCCCCTCGGGTCTGAGCTCCGCGGGGGACGCGGGGCAGCCCCACGGCCGCGGGACCCACGCTCCGTCCGGGGCGGTCCCAGGCCCCACGTCCTCTCCACGTCCCGCTTCTGCGCAGGGAGCGGGTCCGGCCCGGCTCGGAGGACCTCGTGCTGCGGGAGAAGAGCCAGTTTCGCCCCGGGAGGAGGATCCTGCGGTTCACGCCTCCCGCGACGGAGCCGACGGGATCGCGCGGAGCAAAGTAAGTCGGAGAAGACCCACTGCCACGGGGTGTCCTCCCCCGGGAACACGGGGAGCCGCGCAGAGGACCGTCGGGGCAGGGAGGGAAGGTGACGCGGCCGTCACCGGGGAGGAGACGAACCAGACGGACTCCCGCTCTCGGCGCAGACGGAGGCTTGCGGGAGCGGACGCGGGACGGGGCGACGGGCGCGGGGCGGGGCGGGGGACGGGGTGACGGGCGCGGGACGGGGCGACGGGCGCGGGACCGGGTGGCGGGCGCGGGACAGAGCGACGGGCGTGGGACGGGGCGGGCCAGGTGACGGGCGCGCGGGACGCACGTGATGCGACACCCTGGGTGTCATAGCGACTGGCAGGTTACTGAGCTCCACATCTGCAATGAATGATGCACTGGATGTCGGCTCATTGAATTTAAATAAAAAATTTTAAAAATAAACAGAGGTGTTAGAAAAATACAAACAAACAACAAAGAGTCAGTTTACTTTTAGACGGTGGCGCTGCTGTTCGGAAAGTCAACCGGCCCCTTGTCAGGAAAGGTAATCTGTCAGGGAGGGTGAGCTGGCCGTTCCCGGGGACCCCGGCACATGCTCCCCACCTCCCAGGGAGAGAGACCTGTTGGCTTTTGCTTTCCTTGCCCCAGAGAAATCTGGAAGGCGGCCTTCTCTCCCTATGGGAATGCCCAGGAGGGAAGACTCAGACTGAGAAACCTCTGCTTGGATGCTGGGAAAGGGTGGGCGCTGGGGGACAGCCCGGTTACACCTGTCAACTCGGCTTCCTCAGCCAGAATAAGCACTTGGAGCAAGGCGCCCCTCCCTCAGGCCTGGATGCCTGCGCTCCAGTCGGTTTCTTGCCGAGCAGAGAGGCAGGCAGGGCCGGAGCCCAACTCCTGGTGGTCGGGGAAGTTCTGCTGGTGCTTCTGGAGCTCTGGTCTCCGCCAGTCTGTTCTCCACCAGAGGGCCGGGCTTCGATACCTCCGTCAGGATGTTCCCTGGCCAAGGACTCCCGTGTCATCGCTGCTGGGCCCTGATAAACGGGCTGTGGGTGTGACCCTCCAGCCCAGGAGACTGATAGGGCAGAGTGTGGCTGACTGAATCCGCTCCAGAATCAGCAGAGAGTCTCATGTTTCTGACAACGTTCTCCTCTCTCTCTCGCAGGCCATGGACATGCCCCGATGGAGAGCAGAACTGAATCATGAAGCCTGCTCCACACCAGCCAAGCCCGGGCTCTCGCCCCAGTTCTGATCCCCGGGGAGCTGTTCGTCATGGACCGACCCAGGGAGAAGGCACGAAGTAACATTAAATTGCTGAAGTCCGTCCTAGAGCCCCGTTCCCCGTCCCTACCCAGGGGCCATCCTTTCCTCTCTCCTGATCCTTGGTGAAATTGTGTTACTTATGTAACTGTCTTTATGAAACCTCAGAACTGTCCTCTGACACGATCGATCTCCTTCGCCACCCAGCTTTTAAGGCTACGGTGGCTTGAGATGTAGCTCTGCCTACCGCACTCCTCACAGACACACACTCCAAGGGACAGAATTCACTGGATTGCTTTCCATCTTCTCTGCTCCTTCAACTCTGCTCTCAGTGGGTTTGGGGGGTAGGAGGGGTGGGTTAGGCCAATAACCACCACCAATGCCCAAGTACCGAAGCTCTTTCCTCTACCTGTGACCTAGTGTTTTCAAACACTGAGGCCTCCACAGGAGGCAGCTGTAGGAGAACCAGTTCCATTTTTAGATGTCTGCTTCTTCAAACATCTTGTTTCTTTATCTACTGGAGGGAATACTGAAGAAGGTGAGACCCCAGAAAGTCCCATTGTCCTCTTCTCCTGGAAAAAAAAGATTGAGGGCCTGTCATGAGGCCCTTCCCTAGGCCTTTTCTAAACCTTCCTCCCCAAGTTGGGCGAGAGAGGGGTTGAAGAGCCTTATAATGTGTCAGAAACAACTTGCAAACCATATTTACCTGTGGAGCCCAAGCACGTGAGAGCTGAGAGGCTAGGCCCGTGCTCCTGGGCTTTTAGTCCACTTTGGAACCAACTAGAGGGCTCCTGAAAGCAGTATGCTGGGTCTCATCCCAGTGTTTCAGCTTCTGGAGAGCAGAAATGAGGCCTGAGAATATGCCTTTCCTATAGGTTCCTGGGAAATGTCGAGGATGCTGCTCCAGGACCCACTGGTTTATCGAAAACAAAGGGATTCTCTGGCTTCTCTCTAGCAACCCAAAGTCATGGTGCCCTTTTCATTCCTTCATTCTTCTGCAGAGCAGAAGGGCTGGGTGGAGAGTGCTGCCCTTAGGAAGTTAGGCTGCCTAGGTTTGAATCTTGGCCTCTGTTTATCGGTTCTGTAATCCTGGTCAAATGACTTAACCTCTATACTTCACATTTCTCCACAATAAAAAATATAGCTGACCCTTGAACAGTGCAAGGGTTAGGGTTGCTGACTCCCCCCGCCCACGCCATTGGAAATCCATGCACAACTCTCCAAACTTAACTAGTAAGTCTGCTGTTAACAGAAGACTTACCGATAACAAACAATGATCACATGGTGTGTGGGTTGGTTATACGTGTTATAGTGTTATTTGAGTTATATGTATTACAGGCTGTAACTTTATAATAATGGAAGCTAGGGGAAAGAACATGTTATTAAGAAAAGCATAAGAAAGAGAAAATACATTCACAGTATGATACTGTAAAAAATCCATGTGTAAATGGACCCGTGTTGTTCAAATCTTTGTTGTTCAAGGGTCCACTACTGACATCTTCTAAGAGCTTACTACGTGCCAGGCACAGTCCTAGTGTATTTACTATTTATGTAAATCGTTACGAGACTATGGGGTAAGTGTTAACTATTATCCCCCCCTTACAGATGAATAAAGTAAGGCAGAGAGAAGATAATGATAAATGCCCCATAAGATTATTGTATGGATTCAATGAGATAATCCATGCCAAACTGTCATTTGAACATCTACCAATGTGAGTTACTTTTATTATGGGACCAAGGATCTGAAGTTGCATTCCCTTCTTTTGAGATTTTTAAGGATTTGCCCAAGACCATGAACCATCCCACTTTCTTCCAGGTCCTGTGGAAAAAATGTACAAATCACATCCCGCCACCTCTCCGACATTTGGAACCTCCCACAAGAGCTCAGGCTCCCCTCCTGCAGACTTTCTGCCCCCCTGGGAGCAGTCACAGCGCCAAGGGCCCGGGGGCACGCGTGGGTGGAGACCTGGCAAGGGCGGGAGTGGTGAGGAGGAATTCTGCATGAAAGCAGCGGTGTGCGCGCCCGGCTGAGCAGGGAGGCCTGTATGAGACCTGACAGGGACGGCTCTGGAGAATGCAGGCGGTTTGCAAGCTCACCAGACCGAAAGAGGAGAGAAAAAGAGAAGAGAGAGAATGGCCCAAGCTCCCAGCCGCCTGCGCCAGCACATTCCAGCATGACTGACCCTTACTAGCGGCCTTTGTTTTTCTACCAGAGCCGAGCGGGAGGGGACAGAGATGGTGGCTAGGGCAGAGACCCGGGGCCCATGCTTTTCCTGACCTCAACACATTTTAAGCTTTCTTTTCACAGATCTGGACAGAGGGTTTTCATTCGACCAGGGCTGAATATGCATACTAATAGGTATTCATCACGTCATTAAGTGAAGCAAAAGCTGATGATTAAAACTTCAGGACCTCCCAGCTGTAAGGAAATATTCTGAGACACAAGGACTCATCATGGTTCGAACCCCTGCTCTAGCGCCTCTTGGCAGGGGGCTACCAAGCCTCCTCCCTCTGTCCTCACACCCTGCCCTGTCGCTGGGTCAGCTCACGTGTGCTCAGCCCTGGGGGTGTCACCTCCGCTGGACGGTTCCTGACTCCCTTTCCCAGCCACACCCTGGCCCAGGCTGGATGAAGGGCCCACCTTCGGTTCTGTCACAGCCCCTCTTTGATCCCGTCCTTGCCCGATGGCTCCCTGACTTGTCTGCCTCCTTCCCTTAACATGAAGGCACGAGCATCACTCACTTTAATTTCCCAGTGCCAGGCACCGCACCAAGCTGGAGTAGATCACCATTAAATATGTACTCACTTAAATGTTTAAATACTTTCGTGCATGCCCACCCTCTCCTTGCCACGCTAATCGTGAGGGGAGGGCTTGATTCCTACCTCTGAGAGAACAATGAAAGGCAGGAAACGCTGGCTGACTAATCCAGTCTGGTTAGCAGTAAACACTGAGGGGAAAACATGTTTGACGTGCACCAGCTTAACCAAGGGAGAATTAGGGGCGTTGAGCAAACGAGAGGGGGCCCGATCCGTGTCTGAGCTGGTCCTCGGTGGACAGATGAACGGGAATGTGACTGAGCATAGACAAAAGAACGTGAGCTCGCACAGCAGGCCTCACTGCCCAGTTTGATGCCTTTCTAGATACCTCGTTCTTCCTGTGGTTACAAGTCTGGTAAGACCAGCCTTCCAGAGAGCCTTCCCCACGATGAAGGGGTTAGGAGCGCCCCAGGCAGGCTAAGCAAGGCTTTATAAAGCTGGCCATCTTGTAGGGCTGAACATTACTCTGGTCTAACCATATCCCTGGCAGATCTCTCTGAGTCCACTCCTCAGATCCCCTAAGTGCAGACTTTCTTTCCTACTTCCGTTGGTCCCAAATATGAACATTCGGTCAGAAAGGGAATCAAGAGTAAAAAGGCATTTGGCTGGGTGGACAAGTACTTCTGGACAGATTCCTATAAAGTCATGTCCTAATAGGTCAACAGGTTCCTCTTTCTGGGAAGGCAGCTAGTCTGTGGAGAGTCCCCAGGTGTGTACTTGCTACAGAAGATCTCCGTGGTCCCTTGTGTTATCCCTGGTGACCCTTTACTCTCTGCCACAGTCTCATCAGTTCTGTGTTCTTACTTCAGTAGGATGAATACGTGCTCATTGAGGGCAGGTACATATTCTGGTGCTTTCTGTTGCTGGGCCTGGGGAGAGAGGGAGGAGGGGAGGCAGTACTTACGGAAATTTAATAAAAATCAAGAAGGGCATTGGGCACTAAGCTCCAGGCCTATCCATTGTATTTCCAATCCAAAAGCAGTGTCCTCAGGTAAAAGCCTGCGTGGAACTTCTGTAATATGGAAACAGGCCCCACAAAAAGCATGTTGCAATCGATTAAGAAAGCTGATGAAGCTTTTCTGAGGCTGCTAGGGGTCATGTGTCCACTGTCAAGGGAGCTCCCCCTCCCTCCTTGTAGGCTACAAAGTGAACGGAGGCCAGAACCACTTCTTTATTTTGGAGCAAAATCTGGCTCTACTAATCGCCGCTAGCGCAAGGACAACTCATCCCTGGGACCAGTTCCTTTTTTCCACCAACATTAAAATTAGTTTTCTTTTCCTCTAGCTCTTCAAGCTCAGAGAGCTGACAGAACAAATGTCCTTTCTGGCATTCAAGAAGAAATGGCTGAAGGAAAAAGAAGTGGTCGTCTTCAAATTTCTGGGGGGAAAACTTGATATGGAGAGGGGTTGACTGGTTTTGTCCTACTTACCATGAGGGACAGTTAGAAGAGCAGAGGCCACATAGAGACTGATTTCCGCTCAGCAGGAGGGAGAACTTTTTACCAATTCCAGCCATCTAAAATGGGATGATCTGTTTCATGGGGATAATGAGTTTCTGCACACTGAAGGCACTTTTGAAATATTTAATTTACTTTTTTGAACAAGTAATAAATACAACAGGATAGAATTCAAACCTATATGTTGTAAGAGTGAGTTTCCTTTTTACCCCTGTTTCCCAGACATTCCTTTTCTTCTGAAGAGGCAACCTCTTCTTACCTGGTATTTGGCCACAGGCCAGACAACTCTCTGTGGGGAATACTGGAAATGGGCCATGGTTTCTGGCATCGAGCAAGATGGCCTCTGAGAATCTTCTATCCCTTGGATCTCCCCCTTTATGTTTCCAGCACATAATCTTTAAAGTGTTACTACGAAACTGAGTTTGATTCTGTAAAACACACCTTCCCTGCTCAAGGACTGGGTGGCGGACTTAGGACTGGCAGTTGGGTACTCGGCCAGTCCTAGACCAGTTCTGAGCAGCCCGTATAGCAACAGACAGATTCCAACCCATGACAAAAGAAGTATCAGAGGGAAATGGACCATAGACCCCATGCCAGGTTTGTGGGAACCCCTTTGCCAAATGCAGTCCTTCCCCCTTTTGAAACTGAAGAGAACAAAATGACAGGGAGATTGGGGAGGCGGCAAGATTTAGAGGAAGGGGCTAGAGGTGGAGCCGGAGGAAGACAGGCTGTGGATAGAGGGCAGAGAAGGGTCACAGTACCATCAGGGACTGCTGGGGGTTCCTCACACTGGTGACCCGGACAGTGACCCCTTTCTTGTCATTGGAAAACCACAATACTCTCTTGGCCTTTTTCCCTGGCTATCTCTTGCCTTTTCCAGTTTCTCAAATGCCTCTACAGTCTGCTGTCAGAGTCCCCAGGAGGTCTGGTTTCATCTAACACATGGGCTGCACATGACTCCAAGCATGGAATCTCTTTTCATGTACTTGGAGAATTCAAAGGCATTTTTGGTCTTGAAGGTGAGCTCAAACCTCTGATCCTGACAGATGAGTCTGACTGCAGTGTTCAAGGGCACTGAGACTTGACAAATCCAGGCGGCATCTGTCCTATTTCAGGAGCTTGGCTATTTCCCCAGAATGAAAGGAGGAAAGTTTAAAAAAAAAAAAAATGTAGGGCTTTCAAACAGGACTCCAGACTCCTTTAATGACAAGAAGTACAAAAGGCCACCTCACCTATCCCTGGTTCGGCTTCTTAGAAGGGAAACAAATAATAAAACCGTTTCGTTATCATCATTGTTACAATGGCCATCATTCATTTTAAAGAATGATGTAATTATCAAATGTAAATTGAAGAAAAGGCGTATATTTTCTGGACATACTTTCCTGTCAGCAATAACAGAGAACATGGCAAACAAAATAAAAGAATTGGTAAGGATTTTCTTACCCAAGATAAAGTTGCAGGACATCTCAGGTAACAGAGTGACAGATTATCACACGGTTCTGTGCTTAGAGGGATGGTCGGCCTCAGTTCCATGAGCCAGGCACCTGGGCCACGGGAAACTCTGAGGTGGAATCAGGCTGGGGCTGGAGGGTAAGCATCAGCCGAGAAGGTCAAGGCAACATCGTGCCATGAAAACTCCACTTCTAAGGAGAACAATGATCTCAACAGCAGAAGTAATGTCAAGGAAGGTTGATAGGTTTAAGTGTCTGCCACAGAGCTATTTGCTAGGAATTTGGCATGTATGTTCTCATTTTTGCTTCACAACACTTGTGAGAAAGGGACTCATGGTAACCTTGTTTGGAGGCTTAGAGAGGTCAAGTCGCTTTCCCAAGGTCACACAGTCAGCAAGTGAAAGGGTCAAGAGCAAACCCAGAGCACTTGACTTCTCAGATTCTCCTGTTACTCTTGGGCTGAACTGAGAGGCACCAACCCAAACATGGAAGGACAATTTCAAAGAATGATCTTAGGGTGAAAGGAAAAGAAAAATTAGCAAAGCGAAGGCTTGGAAAACCAAGAACTTATCTCCAGCCAGGGATCACGTGACATGCAAAAAGTAGTTTGAGGTGAGTGATGTAGAAATAAATCTAGAAACAGAAATGTCTAAGACTTGAGTCTCAGAGACTTGAGACAGACTTGAGACTGAGAAATGTCTGTTTTTGTTTTTGTTTTTTGTTTCTTCTAATTGAAGTACAGTTGACGTGAGACCTATCTTCTATATGATGCCTCTTTGTGCGGTAGGGGAGGTGTGTGCCTTAAGGGAGTCCTGCTGGCTTGTCTTGAACGTTTCCCTGCCCCATCCAAGGCTTCCACCTTCCAGACAGGACAGAACTGGGGAGGAAGTACATGAGCTTCCGGTAGAACCCAAGCCCAGGTGCATTTCTGCATTCCATAACCAAAACCCCTGTGTGAGGCTCCAGATCTATCCAGTGGATGTGGAGAGGAATGTATTGGCTAAAAAAAGGAGTCACACTGGCTGAATATGTGTGTCTCCAACACAAATCACAGAGCACTCCTCCTAAGCGCTCCTGAGCAAGAAACCCTATTAATTTAGCAACATGAGAAATGGAGAAACTCGTAACAAAAGGGACATGAATGATGTAAATTGGGGGAGAATGAAACAGTGATCTATTTGTCTTAACGAAGCATGCTTAGGACCAAATACACACCAAAGCTATTCCTGGTATTGAAACAGTGTTTAGGTAATATGAAATAGCCTTCTTTGGTCTAATCTCCACATTACAAAGACATCTTGACTTGGTAACTGTGATCTGAGCACACTCATCCCTGGATTAAGGTTTCTTACCTGTTCCCATGAACCTTAGCCTTGTTGAAGAGCTTTCTTTCCCCTTTGCTTGCAGGAAGAGGCACGCAACATGGAGAGGAGGGGTCTATAAGCACTTCTTCAATGTTTCATGGTAGGCTAGGGGCAGAAAACTATTCTGGCCCTTGGCAGTTTCCCAGGACCCTAATGGTGTGCTTTTCTCTGCAAGAGGCCTCATCCTATTCGAGAGTGTCTGTTCCCACGGCACCTCCAACTTTATCCATGACCCCCTTTTACCCTCAGAGAACAAAATATGCTGAAAACACTCAGTACCACCCTGCTTGTGTGCACAGAGAGAGCCACGAATGTACTGCCCCACACATGCTGGAGTCAACTCCTACTGGTCATAAGGGGCAATTGTTACATTTTTAGAAAATCTATGAGCTTGTTAAGTTTCAAAATGGCCATGCTTGGAGTATTTACACCACAGCAATTGGCAAATGCCATAATCAGGGCTTTTCTTTTCTTTTTATTTTTTTTTTTCTTTGAGAACTAAAAATAAGGGACCACGATTCCTTCACTGGATACGCCATGCATTCACAATTTTTTTCAGCCAAACTTGGTGAGAGCATCTCCTAAATCACAGATCTTGCAGTCGGTCTTGGAGCTCTAATGACAGATGATACAAGATCTCTGGAGTGGAAAGACCTCATTAACTTTGAGCCACTCCCTGATCATTCTCCTTACTGCTAAGACAGGTGAAAGCTTTGAGTCTATCTGCACTTGAGATTAAAGTAGTCTGAGGTCCCTCCCGCTTGTCATGATCCAACATCCTAAGAAAGGTATTCAGAAGCTTGTAAGCAGTTCATCTCAAAATGAAATCTTTACTCAGTGACAGAAAAAAATCAAGCCCCTGACTCATTAGAAATATTTTTCTTCCTCTATCTCTTTTCCTAACTTTTACCCTGGATTATTGGGGGGTTTCATGCCAAAGAAAAGAATATAGTATGGAAATTCCCTTGGGTAACTTGGGGCCCTTGCTTTTGCCAAAGACTTTCAGATTTCTGGAACAGATTCATAGGGATTTCATAAATGCTACTTATCTTTTGTTTATTTCAAAATCTTGTTCAAATACATAATTTTCTCATCATTAGCTTGCCCCTGCTCCAGTTTTAATTCCATGGCTATGACCAGAATGAACAATTCCAAAGGGAAAAAATAGACTGATTTGTTATGTGAGCCTCTTTTGCCAGTGGCTGGAGCTAATCTGATCTCCTGATTCTGCTCGATGACCTTGAGCGATATATCACTTTCCTGATCAGCATGCAACAGGATGGCATTTCTAGCCACAGGAACATTTAAAGGATTAACTGTGGCCCCTTAGCAATCTTAGAAAACATAAAGGCATTTAGTTATTACTTATCCCATACTGGCTAGTTTAAAAGACAGCGCCTGCTTTGTCTAAATTATGGAAACCCTTGGATCCCTTACCTCTAAGAACCATAATCAGCTTAAAAAGACCTGAAACTGTGACTGCTCAGCATTTCCTGTTGAGGATCAGAGCTGGTACTGTGGTTGCTCACAGGAAATGAAGCAGGATCAGGTAACAGCCTCAAAGACCTGGGTCACCAGAGAATGTGACCCCTGACATTCTCTTAAGGGGAACTTGAGAATGGAAAATGATAAAAGAGAATTCCAGGCCCTCAAATGTGAGGGTACAGAAATGGGGTGAGAGGTAAGGGAATTGCAGATTTTTTTTCCTTCTATGTCCATCTTTCGTGGCTTCTGTTCTTTATCTTTGCTGATTTTTCGAGGGTATTTCATTTTTAAGTCTCCTCTTATCTAAAGACAGCAAGTATTTTGGGGGTACACCTTTTGTGTGATTCATGCTGGAGGTATATACACTGGGGAAGAAGATGCCATTTCTAACCCCCCAAGGAGCACACAGTCCATGGGGGAGAAAGAGAAGGAAAGAATGCCAGCCGAGTATGTTAGGGAACAGAATGCAGTAGAACACAGGTATATAAGAGCTTATGGAAGGGTTTCCTAAGCCACCCTGGACATGTTAAGGGGAGCTTCCTGGAAGAGGTGATATCTGAGCTAATTTAGGGACAAATAGACATTATCCAGGCAAGTGAGTGGGGAATCAAGCAGAAGAAAGAGAACACGTATAGAGACATAAGAGAACAAGATACTTCGAGAAGCTCTAAGTAGAGCTGGAGTTTAGGATTTGATCTGGGAGGAGTGGCAGGAGATGACTAATTGGAGGCCAGCCCTGGAATGTTCTGGAATGTAGGAGGTGCTAAAGAACTTGCAGTTTAGGAGCCACAGAAGTATTTTAAGCAAGAGAATGGCCTTATTGGGGCACCTGGGTGGCTCAGTCATTAAGCATCTGCCTTCGGCTCAGGTCATGATCCCAGGGTCCTGGGATCAAGCCCGGATTCGGCTCCCTGCTCTGCAGGAAACCTGCTTCTCCCTCTCCCACTCCCCCTGCTTGTGTTCCCTCTCTCATGTCTCTCTATGTCAAATAAATAAGTAAAATATTTTTTAAAAAAGAGAGAATGGCTTTATTAGAGTTGTGGCTTAGAAAACATTTTTAAGTAAAATAATTAAGAGTAGTCAATAGTTGTTAACCACCTATGATGTTCCAGGCAAATTTGGGGCATTTTTTTAATATAATGCGTGTAGTCACACAACAGCCTTTCCCAAAGTCATATGGCATCAGAAAGGTGTAGTATCAGGCTACAAACCCAGCCAGGCCACCACCAGAGACTCTGCTCTCAACAACTAAGCTACAGACTATCTTTTGTTGTTGCTTCTCCATCACAAATGTAGTGTCATTCTCATCGCTTATATATTTCTGGTTGTTTTTCAATTTTAAGCCAGTTTAAATTCCCCAAGCAATTCTCATGCATACACAAGAGGTCTTGCTTTTTTTGAAAAACCCCAGATTTTGATTATATAAAGTCTAGGGAGTTTACAAATTGGAAGGAATGCACAGAGAAGTTCGTGTTGACTAGACTATTTTGGTCTTTCTACAGTGATCAAGTAGCTCCTCGGTGACATTTCCCTATGTTTCAGTTCCGAGCTTGGCTGGGAGTCCCCAGGAATCCCTCTCCCACCCTCAGTTTCCAGATCCCGGAATGACTTACTCCTTCTTGTCTCTATTTACTGCACTTGGAGCTAGTCTTTTTGGAACCAAATTCCCAGTTAACAAGGAGCACAATAAAGAAAAATCAAATCAGAGTTCAACGAGGGATTGTTAATACAATAAAAAGAAGGCTGTCTTTCATTCCTAGAGGGCCAATCTTATACTTTTAGGAAGCCGCAGATTATGCATAGCTCCTGAGGTATACTTGCAAATAACCAAATGTCACTTTTATTCTGTCATCAACCTACACTTACAAGCACCTGCTGTGTGCCGGGCACCACGCCAGAGCTGGCTACAGAGAGATGGTTAAGTCATGGTTTCCTCCTTCAGACCTACTGGAGTTGCTCAGTCACTGATAACTTTATAATGTGGGTGTTTATACCTTCATCTTCCTGAACACCTCCATCTCTTCCGTGACTCTTGCCACCTGCGTCTTTCAACTTGTAAGAAATCCCAAGACACTCCTTTCCCTGAAATGGTCCGGTTCTATGCAGCCACTCTAGTCCGGGAAGAGGAGAGATGGCTCCTGACTTGGGTCATCTGGCTGAACCAGTTCTCACCAACTTATTACCGAACTTTCCCATTTGACTAACAAGTGACTAGGCATATTCTAACCTGTGATGTTGTTACAGGCCTGTTTGGGAGTTACTGGGCTGTGACCATTTTGTTTTATTTTTTGAAAAAAAAATTTAGCTAAATAAATCAATATGTATGTATGTATTATTTTTAGTAATCTCTACACCCAACATGGAGCTTGAACTCATAACCCTGAGATCAAGAGTCACATGCTCAGGCACCTGAGTGGCTCAGTCAGTTGAGCGTCTGTCCTGATCCTTTTGATCCCAGGGTCCTGGACTGGGATCCTGCACAGGGCTCCCAGCTCAGTGAAGAGTCTGCTTCTCCCTCTGACCCACCCCTTAGCCCCTCCTCCTCCACACCCCTCAAGCACAGCCTCTCCCCCACCCCCTCTTGTGGAAAAATAAATAAAATCTTAACAGAGAGCCACATGCTTTTTGGACTGAGCCAGCCTGGCACCCCAGGCTGTGGCCATTTTCTTTCTTTTTCTTTTTTTCCCTGTGGCCATTTTCTAAAGGGAAAGGTGAAGTTTTGATTTCATCAGGGAAAAAAAAATCACTATCACTTTAAGCACTGAACACAGAAATACCTCTAAAAGAAATGTCAGCTCTTTGGAAAATCTCTAAAAAGCCTAGCTATGTGCCCATAAGCCAACTCCATCCTTTTTCCAAATGTACAAATTTCTCCTTGGGAAAGTGTAAGTTGTAAGCGCCCAAGGCAATCCTTGAGGATCAGTTGTCATGGAAACCAAGCTAGGGCAGGAAGAGCTCACTCAGTCTCATAACCCCTTTTCGACCAGGTACCGCTCTGGGGGAAATGCTGGGCAGACACAGCCTCAGAGCAGAAGGGACAGTCTGCGATCAGAGAGTCCCAGATCAAAAAGCTCAGCCCTCCCAGAATTCGTCAGGAGAGACTGTCATTCTCCTTCCTGAACGGAGGAAGATGTGGAGATCTCTGAGGAAGTGAGCTTTCAAATTCATTTTACATTAATTTTTCATTAACCTCATGAACCGTGCTCTTCTCGTATTTCTTCTCTTTCTCTCCCTCTGTCCACCTACTCTGCTTATCTCCTCCATCCGGGTCACACCCCATCCCCACTGTCTTACTGACCTCTTTCTCAGACTAAGAGTTGACAAACCAGTTCCTCAACTATCGCCTTCAGCTATGTGGTCATCCATTACTGTAAGTGACGGGTCAACCTTCTGAACTCTAAAGACAGCATATGCCTTCTACAAAGAAAACAGGGGCCGCCTTCCCAAAGAGATGCCAATGTCAGCTGCTCCCAGACACAGCACTCCATTCAGACACTCTGAGGAGATGGCTGACAGCATGTTTGTGCAATGCGGCAATCGATGACACCAGGTCTTACAGGTATTAAGGTCTAGTCATCTTTGTCTCACCAGTGGCTAACCAGTGTCTACTACAGTGCCAGGACATAATAAGTATGTATGGTGTGGCCTGCTCAGCCCCACCCACTCCCCTTGAAAACTGTGTCTCTTTTGTCACACTTCATCTTTATGGAGTTCTGATTTAATCTCACCCCAATAGTCTTAACTGATTGCTTGAAGATAAAATTCCTTTCCAAGTTGGGCTGGGTGCATTGTCTTGGATTTGGGGGCTTGGAACTACAGTGGCTGAAAACTTTAAGTAAATATTGGAAGATGTTCCTAGTCAGGTTTTCTACCATATATATATATATATATATATATATATATATATATTTATACATATGATTAAGCTGGTGAATTAGAAGAGAGCCACATGCTTGATTTTGGGTATATTTTGGTCTGTTAGAAGAAACTGCCTCCCAAAATTTTAAAGAAAGAAAGAAAGAAATATATATATATATATATATATACGTATTTATATATATAATGGTAAATGCAATGAAGCGATGGGATATGACTGTAAAGATGAAAATTAAAAAGGATTTTTAAAAAAGGGATTGATAAGAAGTTGGTTGAAAAAAGAAAAAAGAGAATATGATCAGGCTGGGGACTAGGGCAAAGCCATACACTAGATTTAGGGTATATTTGGATCTGTTAGAAGAGACTGTATCCCAAAATTTTAAAGAAAGAAAAACTTATATGTATACAAAAAGGTTAAATACAATGAAGGGATAGAATATGACTATAAAAATGAAAATTGAAAAGACCTTTAAAAAGATATTCATAAGATAGTTAAAATAGGCTAAAAAGTGGGACGCCTGGGTGGCTCAGTTGGTTAAGCAGCTGCCTTTGGCTCGGGTCATGATCCCAGCGTCCTGGGATCGAGTCCCACATCGGGCTCCTTGCTCTGGAGGGAGCCTGCTTCTCCCTCTGACTCTGCCTGCCACTCTGTCTGCTTGTGCTTGTGCTCACTCAACCTCTCTCTCTGACAAATAAATAAATAAAAATAAAATTAAAAAAAAAATAGGCTAAAAAGTGTAAAGTTTTTCCGGCGAGATGAACACAACACCAGGCAAAGTGGGTGCAAGGCAAGATTTATTAAAAACACTCTCTGGGGAAGTTTCAGGGCTCAGGAGAAGGGGAGCCAGGAAAGTTGCCCCGGGAGGAGGTGGGCACCCTCAGGCGAGGTTCCGGGGCTCTGGAAAGCAGAGTGGCAGAAGTTGCGCCCAAGGCAGGCTTTTAAGGGGCCTCCAGGGGAGTTCAGGGGTCTTTTGGCAAGTTTCCCTTATTTGGATATTTCGCCTGCTGGTCGGGGTCCCATTGGTCCACTGGAGCCCAGGGCCGGAGGGTTTTCAGATTCCTGCTTGGGTCTTTGTTCTCCTGTCCAAGCTCCGGTTTGGTGTCGGGGACTTTCTCCATCTTCAGTAGCCCTTTCTTTCTGCCAGCCCAACAAAAAGGAAGGAGGAAGAAATTTTTTAAAAAATAGAAGAAGAAAAAAATAATAGAAATTTAAAAAATTTAACTTTGAAAGACTAAAGAATCATCGGAAAAAAGCTATGAATTCTACATGCTGTAACCCGGGGGCACTTGTGTTTTGCAGTTCTCGTTGATCTGTGAACTTGGTCTTGGCCGGGCGGTCGTGCTGATCTTCTGCAGGAGGGCCTGCTGCCCTGTTCTCGACTGTCTTGGCCGCAGGCGGAACTGCACGGCCCTTGCCAGGGGCCGGGCTAAGCGATCCGCTTGGGGTCGCGCTCGGAGCTTTGGTTCCCTGAGCGCTTTCCGTACCGCGGTGGACGACGGGAGTGAAGATGGCGGCCCCCGGTCTCTGGCCTGGAGGTGAGGAGAGCTCAGCCCGGCTCCTCAGTGCGACCTCGGAGCAAAGCCGTCAGTCCCTCCGGCTTCCCTGGTCTCCCGCCGCGCTCTGAGCGCCGCGGCCTGTGACCGAGCGTTTCTGTCTCGGTCGCGCAGCCCCGTGTGGGGTCTCCGAACCCAGCAGATCCTGCCACACGCGGCCACGCTGCTCCTCCCAGAGAAGGAAGGGGGGCGGGTGTCTCTCCAGATCTGCCGCTTGTGGAGTCTCCGCTGGAAGAGCCGTGGCCTGCCTGTGCCTCGGACCACGGTTCAAGGTAACCCGCGGCTGAGAGCCTATTCTTTACCCACTCCCATACCTGGGAGCTCTGCCGCACTCACCCCGGTCTTTCTGGGACCCCGCGGGACCTGAGACCCCACTGTCCCTGCGGGGGCTGCACCCCCGGCTTAGCCTCTGGTGCGACGTCCGTCCTGGAGCAGACCCTAGAAGTTCCGATTTTGTGCCCCGCTGCTCCCTCACCTGCCGGGGGCCGGGCCCCCCCCCCCCCCCCCCCCGGTCTATCTTCCCGTATATCGCCTGGGATTCACTTCTGTGCATGTCCGACCTTCCAGAAAGTGGTGCTTTTCGGTTCCTAGAATTGCTGCTGTTCGTCTCTTCGACTTCCTGTGGAGTCTGTAGGTGTTCAGGATGGTTTGGTAACTCCCTAGCTGAACTCCTGCGACCAGACAAACTTTAGGTCTGCTTCTCCTCCACCACCTTCCCTACGCCTCTCAGACCCCGTCCTGATCATGCTTTTCCCCAGCCTGCAGAGTGATGATTGCACAGCCCAGTAATATCCTAGCTGGTATCTTGTACGTGCCTTTATGATCGCACTTATCATAGGGTGTTGTGATGCTTTTGTTGCATGTCTTTGTCCCTGTGAATTTCAACAGAAAAATATCTTTCTATAAACCATCTTTGTAAGGCTTCCAAAAAGCACAAGGCTTGGTACATAATAGGAATTTAAATAGTGAATGAATGAATGAATGAATAAGTGAGTGAATGAATGCAGATGTTGGGTTGGGGTGAGATATCTTCCTGCTGAATACTAACTCAGGTGAAAACTGGCACTATTACATTTCTAACTTAATTGTCAGTTCCAGAATAAATTACCCTGCTGACAAGTGTAATCTTCTGCAAGTGAAGACACAGAAAACCTTAGACTACCTTGGAAGGGAATTTCTAAGCATAGCAAGAACCTGAGTTAAAAGCATTCCAAACACAGTGTCAGATCCATCGGGCAATACTATATTTAAAGTTAATTAATAATTTAGATTTACTATGAACTATGTGCTGTGGTGCTATACAAAATTACTGCACATAATCCTTACAACTCTATGTAGTAGGTGCCCTAGTGCAATCTTGACAGATATACCATCGGGTACATCTTTATACCCTTATACCATCACGTACTGAGAGGGAAGTGCCATCCTGCGGGAACTCAGCCAACAGGAGCAGAGACCTGGCTTGTAACTTCCATGCTCCATTATCCTTTAGAGGCCACCCATGTGCACCAGATCCAGTACCAACTGCTCTTTAAGATTAGCTTATGGACAGTTCTTCCAGGAGACCCTCTAGCCCAGGCTAGAGGCCCCTCCCACTACCCTGTGCACACCTCTATCATAGCAATCCTAAAATTTCACTGTGATTATCTGTCACCTTACCTCTACTGCCCAATTAGACCACAGACTTCTCCAGGACAGAAAATGATTACATTCATTGTTGTAGCCACAACATGATGCTTGCTGCTTAATAAGTTTTCTGCAAATATTTATTGAATTAAAGTAAACCAAACGGAGAGAATCTCTAAGCTAACCAATGACCTTAGGGGGCAAAGACACCTGCTCCCAGAATTGGACTCCTTCTGTTTTTCTTCTGCTTTCCAAGGATTTCTTGATACTGAAACTGATGCCCTCTTTATTTAACGTAAAGATTTCACAGGCCCCGTGATAATCACTACTATGCAAAAGGTAACTAATAGTTTTTAACTGGAGTTTAGTTTCTTTTTTAATCAAATTTTTTGTTTAAGATTTTTTTATTTGACAGAGAGAGAGAGATCACATGCAGGCAGAGAGGGGGGGGATGCAGGCTCCCCACCAAGCAGAGAGCCCAATGCGGGGCTCGATCCCAGGACTCTGAGGTCATGACCTGAGCGGAAGGTGGAGGCTTTAACCCACTGAGTCATCCAGGTGCCCCTGGACTTCAGTTTCTATATATCCTCACCAGCTAAAAAGATTTTGCTCAGATTTACTTTCATTACTTTCTATTATGAACAGAAGCATATTTTTTCTTAAATGCATATGTATATATGCAAAATATTTCAATATTGAATGCAATTTCTAACTGTACCTTCCTACCCCCATAGATCGTGATACGGCTCCCTGAGAATCCCTGGATTTCCCAGTTTTGCTCTGGCCAGACTCCTTTCTCCTTGTGTGTTGTCCCGTGACTGGGCTTTACACAGATAGCCAGACTTCCAAGAAGATGAATTCCTGCCCTTGACATTTCCAGGTACCTCCTCCCCCTCCACACACACACCCCTTTACCTTCCTCTCTACCGCTGCATTCCTCTACCTTGTTAGAGCTCCAGTTGCCGACCAAACTCTAGGGCTGGCAGGTGTAAGACTGCTCAACTTTGCCACCCTCTTGGGTCTCGCCTGCCTTCCTCCCCTCTACCATCCACCTCTGACGCCTGTTTAAACTGGTGGACAAGCTTCATGCCAGGACCTGCCTCCTCTGGTTCCTCCTGCACTATCATTCCAAAGATATGACACATTCCAATAACCTACAATGTCTAACGGGCTGGGAGCAGAGAGGCCTGTGCCTGGAGCCAGTGCATGTCATTTCCCATCCTGGGAAAACCCAACAAGGGGGGGGGGGGCTTGGTTTTGTTTGGTTTGCAGCCAGTTTTGTCCGTCAGATGGCAGAGGACCCCATGGAGAAAACTGCTATTTTGAATATAACATTTAACAAGGTTGAGGTGATTGGATGATAGGAAATCTTAGATATTACGTTGACCAAGAAAGGGACGTAATGCCAAGATATTACGTTGACAAAGAAAAGTTGACCAAGGAAGGAAATTCGCTCCACAATTAGAGGGAATGTAGGAGAGTAGGAGGAGCTTTAGCTTTGGGCTCAGAAAGACTCACGTTCTAGTTCCAAAGTATGAACCTAGGCTAGTAATTTAGCCTTTGTGAGATGCTCTTCCCTCACTCGTATCTGGAGATAACAGCCCCACCCACTTTGAAGGGTTATTGTGAAGATGAAATGTGGACTCACTAACCATGTTGAGCATGGGGTAGGGAACACAGCAAAAGCTCATCCAGTCACCCTCTCTACCAGCAAGGGGTTTGATAAATGTTACGTTTATCAGATTTCCAAATGTTAAATGAAAACATATTTGCTCCTATGGTCAGAGAGCAGGTGGAAACCTGTAGGGCAGTTGTACCATTTCTTGTAAGATTTTCCCCCCATTTGGATAATGAAGTATTTTATTCTTTAAAAAGTAATAGGTCACAATAGCCAAATAGGTTTAAAAGCTAAACAGTCAAGGTGCCTGGGTGGCTCAGTGGGTTAAAGCCTCTGCCTTCGGCTCAGGTCATGATCTCAGAGTCCTGGGATGGAGCCCCGCGTCGGGTTCTCTGCTCAGCAGGGAGCCTGCTTCCTCCTCTCTCTCTGCCCACCTCTCTGCCTACTTGTGATCTCTGTCTGTCAAATAAATAAATAAATAAATAATCTTTAAAAAAATAAAAAAAATGCTAAACAGTCACAAAAAATGTATACGAATGGACTTAAACAAAAAAGCAAGTGCAATCTTGTAAATAGAGAAATACAAATTTCAATTGTACAGAGATATTTTTCATCACTCAAATTAGTTTAAAAGTAAAAATTATAGGAGCTGTTGTTGAGGCTGAGGAGAACAGGCCATTGCCTACATTTGTAGTGGTAATAATGAATTAGAAAACTCTTACGCAGGGACATTTTGCAGTTTCTAATAAATACACATATGAACTTAGCTTAACCAATACGGAACACTTCATGAATTTGCATGTCGTTCTCAGGCAGGGGCTGGGCTGATTTTCTCTCCATCTTTCCAAACTTAGTACACGCGCAGCTGTTACCGAGACCGATAGGTTTATCCTCGTTAGCGCAGGAAACCCACACTCCCAGAGCTTAAGTTACTTGACCAAAATGACACAAGTACAAAACACCACAATTCCGGGTTTATCTCTGCAATTGCATCAGCCCAGTACAGCAAGATGGTTTTCTCATGCTTATCAGAAGCTCTAATAGTTTGAGCAAAAAAGAAAAATTAACAGTTGCTCAGTAAGTGGCCCTTCCTTGAATAGTCACCGTTGAAACGAACAGTGTGAAGAGGGTGGTATTTGAAGAGGTTTTGGCATTCTATAAAACAGTTATCTTGTCTCTGCAGCAGGTCAGTGTCATGAAAAAGGAAGTTGGGGGACCCTGTGTTTAGATTAAAAGAGGCAAAAATGCAAAGCATCATCCTTGATTTTATTTGGTTTTTGGAAATCCAGCCAGAGTAGACATGTTGGGGAGAAACTGGGGAACTTGAATATGGACTGAATAGAGATAAAAACAAGGAATCGTTATTCATTTTTTATTATGTGTGGTAACAGGATTATTCTTTGAAGGATGTTTTTTTGTTGTTATTCTGGAGCTGCATGCTGAACTGTCTAGTGGTAAAATGTCATGATGTCTTTATTCTAACATGATTCAGCCAGATGATTTGTAGACAGAAGAAATGTGGCCAAAACATCGACAGTTGCAGAGGATCCTTAGGTGTCCTTTGTGGTCGTATTTCTGTTTGTCTGTCTATTTAAAGTTCTCATAATAATTGTAGGTGAAGGAAGAAGCCCATGGAAACCCCTGACCTAAAGGGAGGGCTCTCGAGCTGTGCTGTGGGGCTTGGTCCCAGGCCCTGTCCCTGACAAAGACTGTGAGGAAGACAGGAAGACCAGGTAATCACATCTGGGATGACGAACGGTTGCTGGACTCTGGATTTGGAAAGATGTTTACTGGCTGGAATGTGACTAAAGGAACCTTAATAAGGAAGAAGATGGGGTCACGGGTATGGGTTTTCAAAAATTAATAGCCTGAGGAAAGCTCTTAGAACAGCCTTTCTCACCAAAAGGACAAAAAAGCTTCAGCTGGTGGCTCGTCAAGGTGAGAGAATGAGGTGACATAGCTGCCAGGAACACGAATTTCCTGTCAGTCCACATTTCAGGAAGCAGGTGATCCAGGCGGGAAGTGGAGTCCCGCAGTCAGTCTGGCCGGGGCGTGTCTGGAGCTTCCATTTCCGTTCTAGGGGTCTTATTTGGAGTGGCCTGTGGGAGAGGGTGACTGAGCCATAGCATACTGGCGGAAGAGCTTGGAGATCGTAAGTTTAAAAAAGACTAAGAGGAACATGGGCGAGGCCATCAAATACTTCAAAGGTTTTGTGCAAGAGGGACAAGCCCTGTGTAGGCAGCTTCATAAAAAAGAACCAGATACACTTGTTACAATAAAATGGAGAATTTCTGTAAAGATGCCAGGGCAGGGCTGCATTTGTTAAATGGAGAGCATTGTGGGCTCCATTAATCGCTCCTGTTTCACAGTATGAGAACAATGGCAAATTTGAGACAAAGAGAGGAAAACAAATGAAACTGCCTTGAAAAGCTTATAATGTTTCCTAAGCTGAAGTATGTGTTTCTATTTTCCAGTAGCATTTCAAGAGCAAAATTTCCAAGGGCCAGAGATAACGTTTATCTTTGCCCTGGATCCTTGCTTAAACTTCACCTTATTTAAGACTGTGTTGTCTGTGTCCACGATGACAAATAATTATGTTGATAGTTTATCAGGTTTACAATCCCAAAGCTAGATAGCCCCCTGGTGACTTTTTAAAGTTTTAATTTGGTCAGTGAAACACTCATGTGGTTTAATATTCAAAGAATAGATAAGGAAATACTATGAAATATCCCCTCCCTCTGCCAATTTCTGTCCTCCAGCCATTGAGTTCCACTCCTCAGGGCCAACTGATGTTAACCAATCTCTTGTTTCATGGACACCTTACTCTTTACCCAATTTTCTCAATGTGAGAGTCTAGAAAGGAAGGATTTCCTGACTTTTGGCTATATGACCCGTAGGATCCTCTCTCTTACACCAGATAGAGTGGAATCTAATCCCAAGGGGTTTAGGAACAAGTATTCCTCGAAACAGCAAACATCTGCCAATGCCTAATTTCACTACTCTGCTCTTTACTGGCCAGGAAGTGAAAAGCCTCGGCAAAGACTTTGCAAGGGGGAGATAACACTCTGTGAGGGTAAATACGGCCATTTCTCCTCCACCCGACTTCACTGACAAGGTCACACATTTATATCTTTGTTACTGTCCAGAGAGCTCCAAGGTTGGTGCTGCAGAAAACCTTGTTGCTGACATCACTGGGGTTTTATAGTGGAGAAGAACGCATGCTTATTTATGTACTGACCCGTCCACATGCGTTTGGCTTATGTGTACATGTGTTCTCTCTCCAGCTGAAATACGTTCCTAATACGTAAATCCATTGTCCCCTCACTGCCCCCAATACAGGGAACTCAGCGCCTGTTGCCTCACACCGCTTGACAACCTAGGAATGGACTTTTCTTCTAAGTATCTTTTAAGTATGCATCTAGGTAGCTCCTGTTTCTCATTAAGTTAGACCATTTTTCTAGAGAGGTAAGAACTGCATGTATGAAACAGGGCCTGTACTTGAGGTGCTAAATTAAGGGGGGCACAAGAGGTACATGGTTGAAACAAGATCGATCATCTCTGTTTTCTCTAGAGAAATTTTATCTATTTCTAAATTTTCTAATGATCTTGATTCTAAGGCTTTAGTTTCTAGGTTTATTAATATTAGAAACAAATTCTGTGCTTCCTCCTTTTCTTTTCTTGGAACTCTTCTAGATTCTATCAGGCAATATCCTCCTCATCCCTAAGACCTCCTTCAACCTGAGTAACTAGACCTAAACAGGACATTCCAAATTGGGCTTTCCTTAGGAGGGGACAAGGTGGTTCTGCCAACTCTGTTCCACTTCTGTTATTTGGAGTTCTTGGTTCTTGGTCGTATGAAGGAAGCTGGGTGGTTCTGAAGTGTAAAACCGTGAGCCTTGACAGTCAGGAGCCAGGAAAGAGATGGTTGCCCCTGAGCAGAGCACATGGCAGTAAAGGCCTCCAGGACTTCCCAAGGTTAAACGGCGGATTGGAAGTGACAGTGGCCTTGTGACATATGCCTGAGTTCTTTTATAAAGATCCAGCATAGATTTTCCTCAACACAGCATTTCTCTCTGTTCTGAAGAGAAAGGAATTACACAGATTGATTGGTTTTTAAGTTCCCCTTTAGGATGAAGGAAGATGGAAGAGTTGTCTATGAATTTTTATTATAACAAGAGTCATTTATTTTTAAAACAGAAAAATCAAACATTAGCTTTGAATTAAAAAAAATACCCAAGATTATCCATTAAAAACATTAACTTGGGGGTGCCTGGGTGGCTCAGTTGGTTGGGTGACTGCCTTCATCCTGGAGTCCCGGGATCAAGTACTGTATCCGACTCCCAGCTCCACAGGGAGTCTGCTTCTCCCTCTGATCTTCTCCTTGCTCATGCTCTTGTTGTCTCTCTCTCAAATAAATAAATATTTTTAAAAAATTAACCTGTACTGTACATGACTTTGAAGCAGGAATAACATGATGAATGAAGAGATTGTCTAGGCCCAATTATGAGAGGTTTTTGGATGAAGCTTAGGATCATGCAGTAGGTAAAGTAATAAGTGACAAGTCTACTCTATTACCTCCCAGGAGCCAACTCAGCACAGAAAAGATTACGTCAAGATGATGGCAGAGTCAACCATTTGACCCCCGTAGTACAAAAAAAATGATGGTTGGTGTGCTTACTACGATTTCTTATAAACAAAGACAGGAAACAACATGTGTTGGAGGGGATGTGGAGAAAGGGGAACTCTTACACTGTTGGTGGGAATGACGTGTGATATTACCACTTCGACAGCTACTAGAAGGTGTGCTTGTGTATTACTGTGTTTAAAACTTTCTCCATTTTAATTTCTAATGTGATAAATATCAGTAGATATAACCCATATTTAAAGAAAGATCTTTAGTGGGGCGCCTGGGTGGCTCAGTCAATTAAGCGTTCGCCTCTTGATTTTGACTTCAGTCATGATCTCAGGGTCATGAGACTGAGCCCTGCGTTGGGCTCCACACTGAGCGTGGAACCCGCTTTAGAGTCTTAGATTTTGTCTACCTGCCCCTCCCCCGCCAGCTCACTCTCTCTCAAAAAAATCTAAAAACTTAAAAAAATGAAGAAAAAATAAAAGATCTTTAGGGCTCTCAGTCTTTAAGAGTTTAAGAGTATAAAAGTTTCCTAAGATGAAAAAGTTTGGGAACCACTGATACAGACCATCATTCTCAGTCCCCACACTAGAACATTGGCAAACACCAGAATGTTACTCTTTCTGATGAAATTTTAGAAATACCTTTGTACTCCAGGTGGGGACTTTTTGAGATTTAGAAAGCATTCTATCTGACTAAGTATGTAATACTCAGTTTATCTCAAAAGCTCCAAATAATTGTGCTTGGGGCCTGTATCTCCCCTAATTCAGGGGTAAAGGTACCCCGAATCCTTTTATGGGATACATTAAATTGCAAAACAAAAAAGATGAAACATTTTTATTCATGATTTGTCTGTCCTTCGACAGTGATCTGAGGCGGGATCATAATACCTGCACACTCTGAGGGGAAGTACATACTATTTTTGGATTTATTGAAGTCTAACTGAACTGAAACCAAGAATCATGACTTACCATAAATATAGGGCAACTGAGCGAGTTTTTCTGGGTTTTTTTTGAGGGGGGGGATGGTTTTTAAATGTGTGTGTGTGTGTGTGTGTGTGTGTGTGTTTAAGAACCAAGGTCAATTTAGGTCCCAGGCCATTTGGGAACGATTCCTGAAGCCCATTCTTCAAGTGCAGTCAGCACAGAGGCTGGTTCTGGTTCTCACATGTGGGCCCAGTGTCCATTTAGCCAGGGTCCTGGGATTCCACAAGCCCACTGCATCCTAAAGGACGGAAGAGACCCTTTTTCTAGGGCCCTCCTTAAGCTGGATGTGGAGCATTTGTGCCTATAAATACAGTATTTGCAAGCCTAGAGTTTTCCTCTGTCTCCCTTACATTGCTGACACGTGGACCAAGACAGAGCTGAAGGTAGACATTCTCAAACCGAAGTAACCAAAGAACAAAATGCAAGCACGTGATTTAGATATGAGTGAGCAAAGATCAGATAAGTATCCGGTAATACACAGGGCACTAAACGAGGGGGGCGAGACAAGGCACGTGTCCTGTCCTGGGGAATTGTAGTCACTAATCACTTGCCATTTTCCCATTACGTCACAGTCTCCGGTCATCTATCATGTAACTGACAGAGGCAAGGACAGGAGGGTGAGCTCCATTTCTCTCCTGTATTCCCAATAGGTTGAACTCACAAGAGACCTCCAGGAGCCATCTCCAGCCCCCTGCCCTGAGGAAGAGCTGAAATAATTTGCAAGAAAACCCAAATCTTAGAAACAGAAGGATGTTGTCTACCACAACACAGTTACAAATCATAAAAAACAAAACAAAACAAAACAAAAAAAAAACCCTGACACTCAACATGTTCCGTTTTAATCAGTTAAACTTTTACAGTCACGGAAATTAAACCACTTGTCTTTAGGAAAAGTGAGTGAGAAGACAGTGGCAGGAGCTAGAATTCGAGCAACTCTCAGGAAAGCAAAAGTGAGTCACTTTTTTGGTGACAGGAGGAAATTAGGCTAATCTGTCAGAAACTGGCTTGGTTAACTTGTTTTCTCTATGTGAGTCCGGAAGGTGATGCGCTCCGACCACTCATTCATTGCTTCATTGTCTTGCCCACTGGCTCTTTTCTGGGCAAGGAGGAGAGTTGAGTCTCCTGCATGGTTGCGTAGGTGTCCGCCAGCAGTCCGTGGAAGACCGCTGTCCTGGGGCCCAGAATGGGCAGTCTGTAGTGGACACTATCTGCAGGACAGTGCGAGGAGGAGGAAAAACAAGCGCTTCTTAGAAGATATTTTTAAAGACACTCAAAATATTTAAGGGTCACCAAAAACTTTTTTTTTTGACCTTATAAAACAGATTCAAAATTCACATAAGAATTTCTTTTAATAGAACCATCTTATCCCTCAGAAGATTTAAGGTCCTAAAAATCTTATCAAAGAGGTCAGAAAAGAGTACCTAGAAACAAAATTCAAGTATTAGGAGTTATTGTCAATTAAATAAAAAGTGAATATAAAAGGTATCTGGAGTTATAATGTGCGTTAAAGGGAAAAGAAGATTCAATTCTCAGGATGGGGTAACTGGGTGATGGACGTTAAGGAAGGCATGTGATGTAATGGGCATTGGGTGTTACATAAGACTGATGAATCACAGACCTGTACCTCTGAAACCAATAATACATTATATGTTAACTAACTGAATTAAATTTTTAAAAAATAATTATTAAAAAAAGAAGACTTTTCAGGAACACATACACAGTTCTATCTTCAAAAACCGAACATGATCTTAACAAAAAGTCTAAAATAGCACTAGAATTTCAAAAGGAACCTTCATTTTATGAAATAATGTAAACTAGGGTTCCTTAAAATCCTCATCCTCCTGACCTCTTCTTAAAATCTTATTTTATTTACAAAAATGTTGGTGAATATTCAGCTTTCCCAGAAGACACATTGCTTAAAGGATAACGTCTTTCTGTTGGAAGTCACTGAGTGGAAGGGAACTGGAGTCCCGAATTCTCTGGAAAAGCTCCTCACTCCAGCTGAATGAGAACAAAGAGATGTTGCAAGACCACAGACCTAGGATCTGGTTCGGTCTTATCACTGTAAGAGGAAACAGAGGTCCAGGGTCACAGGCACTGATGGACCGAGGACCAGAACCCAGATCTTCTTAATCCTAGCCCAGTGATCTTTGAACCATGTCACACCAACGTGTCAGCGGCAGGCCAGAGCAGGTTGTTCACGTCTCTCCAGATGTTTATTGACAATCGGAGCCTGTATGTGTCCTGGTACTCTGGACTAAACGCCAGAGTCAAGATAAATGGATCCAGAAGAAGTCCCCATAACTTCTGGAGATAGGCTCTTTCTGTTTACTTAGTTCTCACTAATAATTACTGATAATATACTGAATCCAGAAACATACTAGAAGTCACTGTTGTGATCAAGGAGAGGAGTTAGACAACAACCAGCAGTTACGTTCGCTGGGATGAGTCAGCCATTTGGTCTTTGTAGCATGTCCACAGGTGGGCGGCAGCTTCAGCAGTTTTCCTGGGTTGATCAAAGGTGAAGGCTGCTCGTACTGAGAGTCTGGCTCTCAGGGGCGGGGCAGGAGCAGCACGGGGGCGGGGGGTAGGAGGGGGAGGCGGGACAGCAGGTTTCTCTGGTTTCAGAGGTGGGAACCCAGAGGCTCAGACAGTTGAAACAACTTGGCAAGTCCTGTGCAGCAAAACTTGGATCTGAACCCAGGTCTCCTTGCTTCTAGACTGGTGCTTTTTACCTCCACTCAGAGGGCACCAACGGGAGCAAAGCTCAGCTCAGAAATGTCACAGCTGGCCTGGACAGTAGATCTACCCAGTTTCAGCTCCTAGCCAGCTCCTTCAGCACTCTCCCCGAAGTCCTGCCTCTAAGATCGCCGCCCTTGGATGGACTCTGTGGGCAAGAGTCACAATATGTCCAAGAACATCATGTGCTGACATTATGTACACAAAGTCTAGCTCTTATATTGGTGACTGAACAATACTCTCATGGTTAATAAATCGATGAAAGGCATCTTATCGCATTGCCCTTAGAATCACAAAATAAACATTCTTGCTGAGGGAAAGGCATGTGTGTGTGTGTTCTACTCCTTTGCAAGGCAGGCCTGAAAAACTCCATGTTCAAGGAAAACTCAGAATGAGTGTGTGACCAGAAATGAGAACACTGAAACCAAGCGCCCGTGCCTGTCCCCCAATGTTCCCGTGCCTTCCAGAGAGTGAGGCGGTCACAGAGAGCGAGGTGGTCCAGCAAATGGTGGATGGGGAGCTTTTCTTGGATGGATGTTCCTAGCTCTTGGCTCTTTAGTTCATTTTGGCTAAATGAGATCCATGAGCAAGGCCAATGTTTCCAGACACCTAACAAGGGATTCACTGGGACTGGCAGTCTTTCCCTCCACTCTGCTCGTGTGAATATCTCCAATGGGATTACCCAAGCCTGTGGTCCACGCTTTTAGCCTCCCTTCAAGATATCCCTTCTATTTTCAAATCTCCTCTCTGGATGCCTTCTCGGGCAATTCTGGCTAGCTCCCCTGCAGAAGGAGCTTAGGCTTTCCCATTTGTATAAAGCAAATAAAGGATCTTGATTTTCCTTATTGTGTATATCAAATGAGAGAAAAGATGGAGGTGGCCTCACAGTCAATATGGGATCAAATGAGAAGATGGATAAACTTACTAACATGACAGCCTCTACTGCACTAAACCCTTGAGCTGCCCCCAAAGAATGACCTGCACCCACCTTCATCAGCTCAGTGTTGACATCTCTTAAGAGATGAGACATAGGTCGATGCCGAAGCTGGAACTGAAGCCTCGATCCTTTTGTCTATTAATAGCAAGTGGACCTAAGAATAGCACTGGGCAGCTGCCAGAAGGCAGGTGGTTTAGGAAGCCTGTGGGGTGGAAGGTTCAGGGCTTTGGAGAGGCCATTCCAAGGGTGTGGGGATGCAGTTCCTTTCCCAACTAAATTGCCTGAAAGGGAATTACCTACTTTGAGCATCATTTCCATGAAAACTCTTCAGCAGGTAGATTATGGGGCTCTTTAGAAAGAATGGGGAGGATTCCCTGTTGGCTGGAGAAGACCTGGGAAGGAACAAGGCACCGATGAAGGTCACTGAGGCCTGGGGAGGGGACAGAAGGGGCTGGCCTGAAGCGGGGGCTGGGGAGCAATCAAAACAGGCCTTAAGCAGTATGTGAAAAGAGAAAGAGGCAGACAGAGGGAACCTGTTCGGAAAATTGAGAAACCATCTTAGGGATTGAACTTTTCATCCTACTACTTGCAGGGTAGGATATCCCCCCGCTACAAGAACTCTGAAAGAACACAAACCTGTTGAGATGTCATTATGGGAATGTTTGGCTACAGTCTGGGCTTTTGGTGGATGAAGATTCATCATTCTGTTTGGAAGAAGCAAGAAAACACATCAGTTATGTGGCTAAGGCTTGGTGGGAAGGAATGTGCCTCTACGCATGTGAAAACGCAGATGCTCTCTTGAAACCAGCACCTCTTCACCTAGTGCTCAGACCAGTCGGCTACAGTGTAAGATGACGGGCCAGAGACCACCACATCTCAAGCTCTTTCACTTTTAAGGATTGTGATAAAAACTTCATTGGAAAAAATATTTTATTCATTGTCAGATCATGTATGATCTAAAAACAGAAGGAATCAAGAATCCTCCAGTTTCCAGAAAAAAAAAAAAAAAAAAAGAACAACTCTTCCAGGTCACTAATCTACTCTTCAAGTGCAAAACAGAATATTTTGGTGAGAACCTTCTTATTATTTTATTTTTATTTTTTTTGTCTTAAAATCTCTTCCTTTATTCCCATCAATATTATTCAGTGAGACTGGTTTTTCCACTGCTGACTGTTATTAAAGCAAGACAGGAACAATTCAGAAATATTTTGCTGTCAATCCAACTTTGATTAAATAAATTTTAAAAATATTTACTTATGTAAGTAATCTCTACACCCAACACGGAGCTTAAATTCACGACCCTGAGATCAAAAGTAGCACGATTTTCCAACTGAGCCAGCCAGATGCCCCAAATCAATTTTTATAAAGAATATTTTTATCTATTCAGTTAGTTCGTTTTTATTTTAATCATCCAGTGCTCATCACAAATCTACTCCTTAATCCCCATCACTTATTTCACCTTCCAATTTTAGAGAAAATATCTTGACCACATCTATTTCTCCTGGTGGCAACGGCTGTGGAAATGACCCTTGGCCAAAATGATATGAGTCCAAACCATTTCTACATTAAATTGCTTAAGTTCTAAAGACGGACAAATCTGTAAACTTTGGTGAGATCTGCATTCAGTTCATTGTCTCCATTTCCACCAAGGTTTTCCAAGATTATTTTTACTTTGCTACCAAAAATATGGCCCATCTGTCCAATTTATTTTACTCGGTTGCCATTGGAAGAATCAGTGGGACTAAGGAAAAGAAAAATTCTTTCTATTACCCATGTTGAACAAACAGGAAGGTGTCTAAGACTGAGTAGTTTAAGATTTGTTTGCACTATAATTCAATAAACATCTATCTCCCCACTCATATTTCCTGTCTCCCCCCCCCACCCCCACCCCCCCCCCCCCGCTTCCTTCTTGCCTTCATTCCTTCGATTGGACAAACATCATTTAACTTCTACAACGGTTACAATTAAAGTCACTTTGTAAAAACTCTTATTTCAGTAAGGACAATTCTACCTCCCCATATATATAGTGAGACTTAAAAACCCTAAGAACAGATTTTATAAGCTACAAACAGAGCCAGGACCCTCCTTTATAGTCATACTAGCTAATTCTCAAACAGAAGTGGTCTGTCTTCTTTCATTACATTGAAAAAAAAAAAAAAGAACCATCTAATGATACTTCAGGTTGGTGTAGACGTGATTTTAGTTTTGGTTCAATCCTTAGTCTAGCTCAAGGAATAAAAGTTACTTGTTTAATAACAGGTAATGATTCTGGAATTTGGGACTTTATTTAAAATACCAGACTTGCAAGATAAATGAACTGGGGCAACAAATCTCAAAAGTTTCTATCACAGAGGAGTGAAACTTTTGTTCAGAAATCCCAGACTTTAGATAGTTCTTTTTTCTATTGAAAGTCTATACAGAATATTTATTTGAATTAGTTTTATTATGATCTGATAGGAGCTTTGGAAAAGTTGCAGGTAAACGTTATCAGTGCTGGAGTGTGTTGGATTCAAAAACACTACCCATTCCTCTTTGACCCTATCTCTCTGAGCCAGGCGCCCAGCACATGGGTTCCCTGCATCTGAGTCTACACTGCAGCGTGGAGCAAATTTCATGAAAGGAATCATAACATCTACTGCTGTCCAACATAAGGTTACAAAAAGACCTATTGATTTTTCCATATTATTGCTTTCTCTATGAGGAAAAAAAAAGAGTGTCATTGGATCACATATAACTTTTTTGGTTACTCCCCTCAAATCCGCCCCTGGTGTATGCCTACATTCCAACCATCTACTGTAAGGCAAGTCTATCTACACTGGTGTCTTATCCATGGTGAGTCTAATGAAGTAAAAGCTTCATCAAAGTCCCTTTTCCCTTTCTGATAGCTAAACACACGGGGGAGGGGGGGCTGATATCCAACTAAACAAAATTCTGACTGGATTTTATTTTTTATATACTTGATCTTGATAAGAAAGTAGCAAAGGACAACCAGACAAACTGATGGGCTGAGAACAGCTTATGTGTGATGTCCTGTACCTTCTGAATTACTTAAGTCATCTACATCTACATGGAAAATTTGTACTCAGTTCTGCCTGAGTTACCAAAGGAATCTCGTATTCTCTTCTTAGTACTGTTTTGGGGAAAGTGGAAAGGCAGATGATACTTTCTACCATAATTTCAATAGTTGTTCAAGCAAAAAGGTGAAAACAACTTTTCTGGTCTAATTCTCTGATTCAACCAGGAAATGAATTCAGTGGAGAAGCCCATTCCCTAAGCATTCCCTGAACATTCTACTTATGTTTTTCAATCCACTGTCCTGTGTCCGCAAACTGATATAAATTATTAAAATAACGTCCTGATTTAAATGTTAAGCTTACCTATGAGTCATAAAATTCTCAAAGGATGGTTTCAGATTATGAGGAATTATCACAGTTCTTGGTTGTACCTGAGAAAGAAATTCTCATTTAGAGCATTGCCCCAAACTATTCCAATTTAAATAAATAATGTACCGCCTTAACAAACACAAGTTGTATTTAATGTTGGAATCACTCTATATTCTTTTGTGATATAAATGAACCAGAGAGGATCACCTGCCCATAAGTCATAGGGTCTAGGTTCTTCCCTGGTTATCAGATTTTGAAGTTAGAAACCTCATGATTGGTAAAGCCTCCAATTCTCTTTGTTTAGCTCACCCCCAACATTCTTCAGGTCTCAGATCACCTGTCAGCCTCTCTCAGACACCACCGACTCCTGGACCACTGTTAGGTGGTCCTCTGTCTTACCTTCTCACTGTGCCCTAGGCTTCCTCTACCAGCATATTCCTCATGTTTTTATTGTATTTACTTGCTTGGCGTCTGTTTTCCCTCATAGATTTCAGCTGCAAGGGAGCAGAGACCATGTCCCTATTTTTGTATTTCCAGGTTCTAACACAGTGCCTGTTCAAGAAATATTTGTTGATCAAATTAGTGAATGAATGAACACACCTTGAAGCACATTTGATTTTAAATGTGCCTTTCCTAGAGGACTATAATAAATCATAGTTACAGTATTCCTGATTAAGACAATATTTTCTTGAACTTTTCCAGATTTGTTAGTGTCACTAAATATTGGTTTTCTTTTGGAGCTTAGGCTTTCACTAAGAACCGCCCCCCGCCATTTCTCAAAAGATATTTGTAGTCACGACAATGAAAAGATAATCACGGGATGTGGTGCAGGTGTTCAACTGGGCTGTTCGTGGAGGGGCTTGTGATTTAAATGTATGACATAACAAGCCTGCAAGTTACTGTGGGTTAAGGGCCTTCAGAGGTGCTTGAAAATAGAGAAGAACCTGAACATCAGGTCTGTAGAAATGCCAATCACTTACGTTATTTAATCAGATTGTTGTAACTCATTAGCTGAGGAGCAGCAGCTGGGGGAGGAGGGAATGATCTGGTAACAGGAGCATCTGGGAGACGTGAGGGCAGCAAAGTCTTTGGTAAGAACCTGGAAGAGGTTTCTAGATATATAAAAGGGATGAGAATGAAGGAGACACACCGCCTTTTTAAATTTTCTTCTGAAGTTGGCTCTGTTGCCAAGAAAGATGGAGGAAACCCTACCTTCTCCTGATTAGCACGACCCCTTTTCAAAAGCCCCTAAATCCAGCCAGGGCTATCGTAGGTACAGCCATGAGTGGGCGATCGGGGCCTGCCCCAGAACAAAGCTACCGAAGACAGCATTTTTGTTTCTGAGAAGAAGTGTGTCGTGTGGGCAGCTCCTATTCAGTCTTGAAAACTGTGCATCATCTTCTGGGAGAGACTTCCCTGACTCCTGCTGTCCCTGCTTCTCCCTGATATCTGCTTTCCTACCTTCTGCTTTCTACCAGGTCTCTTTCTCTTCTGTTCATCAGTTTATTACCATTATTTGTTCACCCACTGGCTCCTTAAAGGTAGGACTTATGTCTAATTCTTTTGTTTATTTTTTTTCCTTTGTAGCTGAGCTATTACCTAAGTACCTGGCCCGTGGTAGGCAGTCAATAAATACTCGTTGAAATGAACTCAGTTACGTAAATAGACTTCTGAAGCCAGTGAACATACGCACGTTAAAGAATGGGTGCCTACAGTATACCCAGTCTGACATCCTACTTTTATTTTTTTTTAAATTATTCAACAGAGAGAGATCACAAGTAGGCAGAGAGGCAGGCAGAGAGAAAGAGAGGAGGAAGCAGGCTCCCTGCTGAGCACAGAGCCCGATGCGGGACTCGATCTCAGGACCCTGGGATCATGACCTGAGCCGAAGGCAGCGGCTCAACCCACTGAGCCACCCAGGCGCCCCTGACATCCTACTTTGAAGGGGCTTGAAAGTGTGTATTGGAGAGCAATGCACGTAACAGAAGGACTATGAAATAGATATTTTAAGGGGAAGATGAGCTGTTTGGAGCAGACATGTAATAAGAGATAATTTACATAAAACTAAGGTGGCTATCCCTGGTGACTCACAGCCATAACTTTCACTAGGTAATTTCTTCTACACTAAATAACTGAACTCCTGGCCCAGGGGACTCAGACCCAGGAGTATGAGTGGTCAGACAAGCCAAGTCCTATTAGGATTTTTATTTTTCTGATATTCATCTATTTTATGCTTTTTTTTTTTAGTATTTATTTGAGCAACAGAGAGACAGCAAGAAAGAGCACTAGTGGGGGTGAAGAGAGAGGGAGAATCAGGCTCCCCGCTGAGCAGGAAGGCTCATTCAGGGCTCCATCCCAGGACCCCGGGATCATGACCTGAACTGAGGCAGATACTTAACTGACTGAGCCACCCAGGTGCCCCATCTATGCTTTTATTTTTAAAAAATATTTTCCTAGTGCTAATCTTTTTTAAAATTCAGACATCATAAGGTTCATTATCTCAGTGTACAACTCAGTGGATTTTAAAAGCATCACAAAGTTGTGCAACAATCACCACTATCTACTTCCAGAAGATTTTCAACAGCCCAGAAAGAAACCCTGTCCTCTTTAGTACTCATTTTTGTTCATTCATTCCCCAAGTCCTTGGCAACCGCTGTCTGTTTTCTGTTTCTACAGATGTGCCTGTTCTGGACATTTCATATAAATGAAATTGATATAACTCTTGGCCTTTACTGTCTGGTTTCTTTTACAAAACAAAATGTTTTCAAGGTTTATCTAGCTTGCAGCATATAGAAGTACTTTCTTTTTTCCTGGCTGAATAATATTCCCCTCTATATAGATCACATTTTGTTTATGCATTCATCAGTTGATGGACCTTTGAGGTGTTTTCACTTTTTGGCTATGATGAATGACATTGCTAAGAACATTCTTGTACAAGTTTGTGTACAGACATATGTTTTGAGTTCTCTTGAGTATAGATCTAGGCTGGAAATGCTGGGTCATATGTTAACTCTATGTCATTCCAACCAGCAATGTATGGGGGTTCCAATTATCCATATCCTCGTCAACACTTGTATTGTCCACTTTTTATTATGCGCAGTCTAGTGGATGTAAAATAATATCTCGTTATGGTTTCAATTGCATTTCCTTAATGCTTAATGATGTTGAACATCTAGTTGTGTGTTTATTGGCCATTTGTATATCTTCTTTGGAGAAATGTTTATTCAAATATTTTGTCCATCTTGAAATTGGGATGTTTGGTTTTTTATTGTTGAGTTATAAACTTTTTTTTGTTTTTGTTTGTTTAAGATTTTATTTATTTATTTGACAGATCACAAGTAGGCAGAGAGGCAGGCAGAAAGAGAGAGAGGGAAGCAGGCTCCCCACTGAGCAGAGAACCCAACGCAGGGCTTGATCCCAGGACCCCAAGATCACGACCTAAGCCAAAGGCAGAGGCTTTAACCCACTGAGCCACCCAGGTACCCCCGAGTTATAAACTTTTAAAAAATGTATTTTGGATTCTAGTCCCTTTTCAGATACATGGTTGGCAAAAATTTTCTCCCATTCTGTGGGTTGTCTTTTCGTGTTCCTGATGGTGGTGTTTGCAACAAAAAAAGTTTTTAATTTTGATGAAGGCAAATTTAGGTAGTTTTTGTTGTTGTTTGTGCTTTTGGTGTCATATCTAAGAAACTATTCCTTATTCAAGGTCATGAAGATTTACACCCAGGTATCCTCTAAGAGTTTGATGTTCTAGCTCTACCAAGTAGGCCTTTGATCTACGTGTAGTTATTTTTTGTCTATGGTGTGAGGGAGGGGCACAACGTCATTCTCTTGCATGTGGATATACAATTGTCTCCGCACCATTTACTGAAAAGACTATTCTTTCCTCATTAAATTGTTTTGACACCTCTGTCAAAAATCAACTGTTCAGGACCTCTTATTCTTATGGAGATCTCATACTATGTAATTAAATTTCATTTTCTCCTGTTAAAAAAACTTTTTTGATTGTTCACAAATGTAAGGTGTTATTTCCGGACTCACAATTTTATTCCACTGATTTATATGTTTATCTTTGTGCCAGTACCACAAAGTCCTGATTATTGTAGCTTTATAGTAGGTTTTGAAACCAGGAAGGGTGAGTCCTCCAACTTTGCTCTTTGTTTTTGAGATTGTTTAAGCTATACTGTATCTCTTGCATTTCCATATGTATTTTAAGATCTGCGTATCAGTTTCTTCAAAAATGTCATATGAGCTTTTGAGAGGTATTGGACTGAGATCAGTTTGGGAGTACTGTCATTTTAAAAACCTGTAAACATGGTTTTTTTCCATTTATTTAGGTCTTCTTTAATTTCTTTACATGATGTTGTATAGCTTTTGATGTACAAGTCTTGCATTTATTTTAATTTTATTCCTAAGTATTTTAATTTTTTGATGCTATTGTAAATGGAATTGTTTTCTTAATTTCATTTTTGGATTGTTCATTGCTAGTATATAGAAACAGAATTGATTTGTGTATGTTGATCTCGTATCCTGTAAGCCTGCTATACTCATTTATTAGCTTTAATTGTCTTTCGTGGGCTCCTTAGGACATTCTAGGTGTTAAGATTATGCCATCTACAAATACAGTTTTATGTCTTCTTTTCCAATCTGGTTGTCTTTTATTTCTTTTCCTTGTGTTAACTGCCCTAAGCAATGTTAAATAGAAGTAGCAAGACTGGACAACCTGGTCTTGTTTCTGATCTGAGGGGAAAATATCCAGCCTGGAAAATATCCAATATTCATTGAGTACACTGTTAGCTGTGGGTTTTTCATAGATACGCTTTATCAGGTCGAGGAAGTTCCTGCTCTTTTTAGGAGTCTTTTTATGTCTTCCCCAGCATCTACCTTCAGCCCCCTGCTGCGAAAGGAGAGGTCTCAGTGACTGGGGCAGATCCGCAGTACCCCAACCCCAGGAGGAAGCCGAAGGGCTGTTGCACAGAGTGAAGCAAGGGTATCTATTTCCTGCTCATTTTCTAACTGTCTCCAGCTTCTCACCAGGGTCTGCATGCACTGGTCTGACGTTAGTGTTTGAGGGCTTTCTTTCTGGGTTCTGCAGGGAATGGCAAAACCACGGTGTGTGGTTCTCCTCCAGTCAGGCCTGGGCGAGGGCAAAGGTCGGAGAAGAGGTCTTGAGAAAGAGAGCAGCTGCTGAGGTCCCAAGCGAGCCAGCCGGCCAAAGCCAGCTTGGGCCCGGGGTCAGTGTATTCTAAATGTGGACACAGTGGTTCCAGGAACAAGACCGGGAGAAACCCCAATCCCGGTTTCCCGTATTCCAGCCAATGCTAATAACAAACGCTGTGACCTAAATTACAAAGAACGTGAACAGGGATTGTAACGTTCAGGCGCACCTTTGCTCACGGCTTCGGTTAGATTTCCAAATCCCACGGAAAGATTTCACAAAACTGCCCATCTCTTTCATATCCCAGTGGTCAAAGCCCTTTCGCCATTAACGTCTCAAAGGAGGCTCTCTTGGGTCTCCTGATTTTCTACTCCTTGCTCTTCCTCGTACTGCATGTCAGCCCAGGGTTCAAAGGAGAACCACAGGATTGTAGAGACCCTTCCTCAACTCCGACCCTAACCCTAACTGTTTAACTAAATTTGTCTTCATCCCAAGCCTGACTGACCCTACCCTAGTCCTTCAACAGACCCAAGTCCTAACGCGGACCTGTAGAACATTCCTCCAGACGCAGGCCTCTTTCTGCAGCAGCTCCGACGATGACAGAGCTTTGTCCCTGTTTCCTTCCTACCCTTGCTAGCTTCATCCCCTGGATTTTGCACCACCAGCTACAGACACCCCCCAATCTGGAAGGTGCTACAGGACCTCTCCTTAGCTTCTACTCTGAGGCGCTGATTGAACTGATGGACCCAGAGATGAAGCTGCTTGTCTCGTGACTGTAAGGGTCGAGGCAGGTTGCTTGTACGGGTGCACGTTGTGCTGTGTTGGAGAAATGTTCCGGGGGAGGGTTCCCGAGCCACCTGAACCCCTACGGCAGTGGAGTCACTTTAGGTCAAAGCAAAGTGGCGCTTCTCAGCTCTACCTCACTGACTTGCCTACCCTAGTTCATCTTTGGGTTTGTTGCAAATGGCGACGGGTCATCATACTGTGTCAGGTAACGGTGCTCCCGGGGCCCACGGGTCATTATCTGCAGCCTTCCCTGCAGAAGGTGTTGTCTCTCCCCTGGGCTCCGGAGGGAGAGGGGCAGTGCTCTACCCCGGGACACCCGCGCTCACCTCTGCCGTCCTACTGACCTACCATTTTTCTCTCTTGACAAGTGGAGCACAGCTGCTTGTTTCTGACCAGCACGGGGCTTCTGTGGAGCCTCCTGGCCTGAGGGGAGAAAGAAACGGAGGAGGTGAGGATACGGTGCGGGTCCCTGGGGCAGCAAAGAAGGGGCAGGGCTGGACGCGTAGGAGCGGTACCAGTTGTGCCCTCCGTAAATCCCGGGGAGTCTCTGGTCTCAGCCCCATCACCGGTGGAGGCTGAGGCCAGGCTTGGCTGCAGCTGGGAGGGCCAGAGAGAGTTTGGGCAGGAGGGGGGTCCACAGACCGATCAGTAGCCTCAGGACCCCTTCGCACAGTGGCACGGGTGCCACTGACCCTTCGTCACTCACGCTGACATCGGAGCCGTGAGCGGTGTTCACTGGGAGTGGATAACATGGCGGGGAAGAGGGTCGCCGAGCAAACAGTGAGTACAAATTAAAGGCTCCTCCGGCCATCCGACTGTCTGTTGACCTCAGACTACCTGTGTGCACGCCTGTGGCCTGCCCCGGTCCTGCGGCCCCGGGCGGGGGTGGGGAACGGGAAGAGGAGGAACGCGGGTCTGCACCTCGGGGCGGCCTGGGGTGCGCTCCTAGGGCGACCTTCAGCCGACTGGGCTGCCGCTGGCTTCATCCTCTGAGACAGCCTTCGGGTGAGGCCCCATTCTCGAAGGCATGAGGACCAATAACTCGGGATGAAGTTGGATTCTTTGGACAAATGTTGAAAATACCTTTCATTTGTATAGGCCATTTAAAGAGAATCAACCGCGTGTTACAGTGTTGTGGGCTGGGATGTTGAAGTGTGAGTGTGAACAGCTCGGTCCTTCCACTCAACAACACATTTATTGTGAGGCCAGCCTGCGGAGGGGGCTGGGCTGGGGCCACAAAGATGAGTGAGACATTTTCTGGCCCTAAGGCAGGCCAGGGAGAAAGACAAAGTCATTCGTTTGCCCATTCACTCGGCGCCCGGGTCCCTGAAACACGGCAGACTGGGCTCCGGACCGCCCGCGGCTCACACCCACCGCCTGCGGACGAGGAAGCACAACGCTCTGGAAGGTGCCGTGACAGAACTATGGGGAGGCCACAGTGAACCTGGAAAAAGCCACAGGGTCACCTGGACGGGGTGGGGCGGGGCAGAGAGGGCAGGGTCTGCGCAGGGCTCCAGGAGCCGGTCATGCTCCGGCAGGTGTTGGGGCGAACAAGTTGGGGGGAGGGCATTCCGCCGCCCAGAAAGCCCTGCCACAGCGTGGAAGGATGGCCTAGAAGACCGGCTTCAGGTAACTGAGGCTAGCAGAGATGTGGGGAGTGGGCAGAGAGGCAGAGACTCCTGGGCTTCTGGAAGATTCCAGCCTCTGCCAGATCGTTCCTGATACCCGGGGTGGGGGGATCTCCCGGGGGGGGGGGCGGGTTGGCTCCTCCTTCCAACCCTCACCTCCGTGAGTTCTGACACCAAGACTCTGACCAAGGCGGGGTGGGCTAGATACCGCAGAAGCAGCCGTGAGACTTCTGGGCCTTCAGAAAAGAGAGAAGCGTCCCATGGGAGGGTCGGGAGAGGCTTCGAGAAGTGGCATTTACACGCAGTCTGGAAGGATGCAGAAGGCACAGACAGGTGCAGGCGGCAGTGGGGGCGTCCTGGGGCAGATCCGGTTCTGGCGGCGTCAGCTGCAGACGCTCCTGTGTCTTGTAGTAGATTCCTTCGCCCTTTCCGGGCTTCTGGTTTCTACACAAGAACAGGAGCTCACTGCGAATCCAGCAGCGGGTCTATCTGAGAGGCCTCCCGGGTGCATGGCAGCATCTGGCCAGGTTGATGATGGCTGCGGATGTGGCTCTCGAGCTGCGTGACCATGATGACCGCCATCCCGCGGGGCCTGAGCACAGACGTTTCATATGTCGTCCCAGCCAGCCTTGTCAACTCCTCGGTTACGACATGGCTTCACCGTTACTTTCTCAGTAAGTCTTTCTGCTCCGCACACCCCTAACTCGATTCGGGCACCTGCCGTTCTGATTCCAATCACAGACTTCGTCGCATTTTGTTGCATTTTGTCCTGTTGTTCTTTTTTTTTTTTTTTTTTTTTTAATGTGTTTTTTCCTCCACCAGCCTGAGAGTTCTTGAAAAGCAAAGACACATCTGGAACATCCTGGCATCCCTAGAGCCCATCAAGAATCTGGCGCACCGTAGCTCTTCAAATGGAGGGGGAGGGGCAGAGAGAGAGGGAGACGCAGACTCCCCGCTGAGCAGGGAGCCCACTGTGGGGGCTCAGTCCCAGGACCAGGGGATCATGACCTGAGCCAAAGGCAGACGCTTAACTGACTGTGAGCATTTTAAACTATTTCCCATGACACACACTTGTATGTGTGCAGGGAAGTCGGTGCAGATAATCCGGGAGGCCACGTTTCACACGCCTCCGCTTCCCCCAACCTCCCCCGACCCACTACCTTGCTTTCCTTCCTAGCCCTGGGACCAAAGGGCTTTTCCTTCTGCAGCCTTTGCTGCTCACTCTTGGTTTCCTCCAGGCGCCTTCAGCGGCAGCGGCAGGAACGGCAGGAGAAGCGGCTGCTAGTTCGGAGCCTGGGCCCCTGGTTGTGTCCTCTTGTAGACGCAGAGCCACCAAGAAAAGCACTTCTGAAATGCTAATGGGCTTCTCATTTTCCAAGCAGCTGTCCCCAGGATGGCAGATGGCAGTTGTGATGAGAAAGTGAGAGCGACCTTTTGTAGCCTGGCCAAGGTACCACGCACAGCTCAGCCGGGCCCCAGAAGCCCGAGTCTGCTACTCGCGTGTGGCGACTAGAAACGTCCTGATGTTTGCGGCTGATACTTGCTGAGGTTCCTAAGGTCGGCTCATGGCCCAAGTTCTTGGCCTTCTTGAATCTCTGATAAAGAATCAGAGAAACCTATTTCCCTCCTCTGCCTCCCTCCACCTCTGTCTCGCACACAGACCTCTCCACATAACCAAAACTGACAATGTGAAAGCACCAGATGGTGACTTTAACAATAGCCCCCATGGGCCCGCTCAGGAGCGCAGACAAATCTGCCTGCGTCCTCCCCGCCCCTCGACGCCTCTGTTCCCTTCCTCTCTTCCACTCCCGCCTTCCATGAGAGACACCCCGCGGGGCCCCTCTAGTTCAGTTCTTTCAATGAACACAACGAGGAAATTGTGACCCAGAGGGTTGAGAGATTTGGTCCAACCATACATGTATTTCGTTTCAGTGAGCCAGAAACTTCCTTGGTTAAAGGGCCAAAAGACGATTACCTTTTGTCAGGGAGAAAGTGGGTTCTTAGGGTCTGTATGGGGGCATACACCCCTTAGGGAAAAAAGTGATCAGAGAGCTATTTTCAATATTCAAAAAAAACCCTCTGATAATTACACATTTTCCTGCGGTCTGAAAATACCAGCCATCTCCATTAAAGAACAAAGTGAATACAGGTCTTTCAAATACTCATAGGTTGACTCAGAAACCTTTTAGACCCACACAAAGTATTATCAACAGCCATGCGCATACTGTCAGGACTCCTTACACAAACAAACAAAAAAAACAGCAAAAAAATAAAAAAAAAGCAGAAACTTAGAGAGACCCAGAGAGGTAGGCAGGGGCACAGAATGCAAAAAAGGAAACAGATCAGTGGTGGTAATTATTACCTCTCTTTTAAAATCCTATCTTTAGGGGGCCCGGGTGGCTCAGTCCATTAAGAGTCTGCCTTCAGCTCAGGTCATGATCCCAGGGTCCTGCGATGGAGCCCCAAGTCAGGCTCCCTGCTCAGTGGGGAAGCTGCTTCTCCCTCTCCCTCTGCCTGCTGCTCTGCCTATTGTGCTCTCTCTCTACCTCTCTGTCAAATATTAAAAAAATAATAATAAAATCTTATCTTTAATTACAGGTGTCTGGTCCACAGATACAAGAAAAGGCCTGAGTAGTACGCAGGGTAGTTTCTGTGGCAGTCACGGGCTCTCCAAAGCTCATTCAGGGAGACAGAAGTAAGAAAAGGAGTTCTAGGTGGTGAGAAAATTGGGAGTTGACGTCCTGTGCCTTTTCCCGGCCACGTCTCAGCCCTGCAGCGTCCGTGGTAGGCAACGCTCTTCGTCACAGGTCTCTGAAAGCGGCCCAAGGAAGGCTCCCCTCTGGACTCTGACTCATTGGGCTGGAACAACCAACCCGGATCAAAGTGAGGACGGAGGGAGCGGGGGCGGGAGCCGACTCTTGCACGGGGACCTGACCCTGCAAGTAGGCCCAGGGTCTCCAGGGCAGCCCCCGTGTGGGCCTCACCCTCCAAGCTGCCTGGCTGGGGAGCTCCGAGCAAGTCCTCTCTGGGCCTCCCTTCGGCCCTGCTGCCAGTGCCTGGGATTCCAGGGCGTCTGGAGGAGTCCACGCCTGCCCCGGGCAGTGAAAGTTGTGCCTGAGAGTTGCAGCTCCAGGGCCCTTGCCTAAATGGGGGAGGGTTGGGGTTCCATGTCTTTGGGTTCATTTTCCATTTTTCTTCTCTGTCAGCCCTGCCTTTCCTCTTCTGTTTCCTTTTTTGCATTCTGTGCCCCTGCCTACCTCTCTGGGTCTCTCTCAGCTTCTGCTTTTTTTTTTTTTTGCTGTTTGTCTTCCTCTCCCTGTCTTTCCGTCTCTGTGCCTCTCTGTCCATCAGTGAACATTGCCCCAGACACACAGACACCTGCCTCTGCCTCTGCCACAGGATGGCTCCTGGGCAGGGCAGGGGTGCCCCTTGGAATGTGAGTGTTCCAAGTTCTGCCCTCCGACCTGTGACTGGGACAGGGAAGGGGGCCAGGTGGCATGACCTTCGCACCAGTGCCCAGAGGCCGGGCTGTCTGGTGGCTGCCGCGCTGCCAGAGCCCTTTGGCAGGTCCCTGATTCGGAGGCTACAGGTAGAGCTGCAGCGTCCGGGGTCCACAGTGCTTTCCTCTCCCACTGGATACAGCACGGTTTCTTTCCAGAAAGGAGCCCCTGCCAGCCAAGCCCGTGTTTCACTCACAGGGTCCGAGGGGAGGCCTCTGTGGTCCCAGGCTGCTCTGTGCAACTCCGAACACGCAGACCTTGTCAGAATACTTGCGATCTTCCTTTAGGGGCCCCGGCGCTGGGAGGTCAAATTCTGCCTTCTGCACCGTTCCTTGCCCTTCCAGTCGGCAAGGGCCACTGTGTCCTCACACAGGCGCGGAGAGCGGTAGAGGGAGAGAGGCAGGTGGAGCGCCAGGCCCCGACAGGGGAGGACGAGGGCGAGGGGGTTCCCCGCTCTCCCACCCCTGCGGGAGTCCTGACCCCGGATCCCCAGCCGGTCTCAGGCCCCAGGGCGCAGGCTAGGGACGTTGCTGCTCTTGGCTGCTCTCTAGTGGTGACCCGTGAGCATCGCACCGTGAAATTCTAAGTTCTGCCAAAGCTGGTCCTCCCCCCTCCCTGGCCATTGTGCTTTCCCCTCTGGCCTCTTGCCCACTGGGTCGGGGGCGGGGGCGGGGGCGGGGGGGGGGTCTAGAGTCTTAATGCCTCGCTGCTGCGGCCTGATTCCTTGATGTTTTCAAGCCCTTCCTGCAAGCTCAGGTCGGTGTCTTGGCTCCCCTGGTGCTTACCCCCTCTGTGGAAACACCTGCCAGATGGAATGCCGAAGCCCATTCCTCTGGAACCCTTCCCCGCCGCTCTCTGCCCACCCGTCCTGCCCCGCCCACCCCCTCGCAGGGCGGCTGTGCACCTGTGCAGTCTGCGCACCCATTCATGGAGGTGACATCGGACTCACCCCTCTTCCTCTCTACGCTACCCACAGGCGGCCTCCCTAAGCAGGTGTCTACCCTGACAGGATGGCCGGCCGATGGTGGTTTGCAGAGCAGAGCTGTCCCCACGATGGGGCATCCCCACGATGGGGCGTCCCCACGATGGGCTCTGTGACAAGTGCTTAGGAACGCCGCCCTGTGTACTTCTCAGGTGAGGAACCCCTCATGCACCCAGGAGTTCCCTCCCTCGGTCTCCTTGCACTGCTGACTGCACCGGCACCTCTAAGATCGGGAACCCTCAGGGTGCTCCACTGCGAGGAGTGTCCCCCAGGAGCTAGTCACAGTTGATTTCGGAGAGGTGGAGGGGTAGCAGGACGACAGCAGGAAATTCCACAGGTGTGGGATCTTCTATGTGAGAGACATGAGCGATCCAGGGCCGTGAGGGGACAGGGTCAGAGGCTCCAGGAGCAAGGACCGGCTCCAGACACAGGCTGAACGGTGGTCCCTGAAGTCCTCTGGGCCTGTCTCTCAAACGGAAGGTGTGTGTGTGTGTGTTTACTTTTTGATGATTGTGACCTTTGTTCTTAAGGCCAGTGCCCTGGAGCTTGGGTGAGCCTACGATGCTTATTTATTTATTTATTTCAGCTGTCTATGGAAGAGTGATGATGTTCCAGGCCCAGGGCTCTGCTAAGGAGATAGGAAGCAGCTTTGTATGTACACTCAATGTCCTATTAGAACCACTGTGGGTGTCTTTTCAATGAAAAAGCAAAAATTGAGTACCTTAGATAAGACATCTGGAACTTGAAACAAAATAGGCAAATTCATATCCTTCTTGGATGAAATCAGAAAAGTGGCAGAGGCATGAGGATATCTGAAGTAATCAAAACAAAGCAAGTTAGAACCACAATCTCTGTTTTGAAGAGCCAAGCCCTTGGCTGGTTCAGAGACGTAGGGGTCAAAACAGACAACCCCAAGATGGACCACTCTGGCCTGCAGATTATTTTGAGCTGAAAACCACCAAGGCCCAAAAGACTTGGGAAGAAACGCTGATCTTCCCCTTAACTATCCAAAAGAGTTTAGATAGAGGACCTGTTCCTGGGAAGAGAGCTATCACCATAGATTATTTACTATTTACTACTAATTTACTATCACCTAGGTAAGGTAGCCTGGGAGGCATTTAGCAAAGTCTGTTGAAATTCATCTCTGGGTCCCTTTGTTTCTCGGTGGCCCAGCAAACATTCGTTTACCAAACATTTACTCTTTTCTTTCTTCCTGTGAGTTGTTTTCCTTCCCTTTGACTCCCCAACCCCTTCTCCTTACTTAGTTCAGAATGACATATATAGTCATTACGTATGACCATCTTTGGAATCTCACGTGGGTTCCTGTATGTACAAAATCAAATTTGATCTTCCCTTATTAATATGTCTCAGGTCGATGGGATTCTCAGACCAGCCAGAAGAACGTGAAGGGCAGAGGAAAGGTTCTCCTCGCCAACAGAGATAACCCACGGGACACCCAGGGAGTTGTTTCTCACCCCAGTCCTGAAGGGCACAGACCATCTGGCAGCTTCCAAAGGAAGGCTTTGCCCTCGTAAGTCACTCTAGCTTCTCTGTCTTTTTGTTTTGAAGTAACCAATGAAGTGTCGGAGACAGTGTACAAAGGCAGGAAAAAGTTGTTTGTAAGAGCAGATGTGTAATGGGTGAAATGCAACCAGATCTCCTTGGAAGAGCTGTGTGTGTAGAAGTTGTTCATATTTAATAAGCGCAGGGTTCTTCCATGCCTGGTCTGCTTTCTTGGAGTCTGTGTCCCTGGGCACTGCGTCTACTCATTTCTTCCCATGGAACAGATTCTTCTTCCAACCACTCTGGAACATTCTTTCTTTCTAGTCAGGGGTGGAGCAGTGACACTGCGGGGACCCAATCAGTTTTCCTCACAGGGTGTGACCTGCCTCGTGGCTGTTGTTTCATTTTATTACAATATCAGAGGCCAAGGCATGCAGGGGGCCTGTCGTCCTAAACTGCTTGTGTGTACGACACTGTGCATGCCCCCGGCATTCCAGAAATGGAAACTCGGCATGCCAGGAACACCTCTCTAACGAGAAAAGAGGTCGCTGTTCATTGTTCATTTATAACTCAGGCATGTGGAAGGAGTTTGGTATTCCCAAGGCATTCGCAGTTTCACTTCTGCTCACCATTTCCCGGGGCCCTGGTGGAGCAGGGGCGGAGGGTCTGACCCGGCCCCTTCACTGTCTTTGACCTGGAACAGCCTGCCTTGGACTGGACATCCAAATGCTGACCTAGGGAGACCAGAGGCCACTCTTGAGCTGCCTGAACACTCAGTGATCTCCGATCAACAGGGCCTCAGTGTGACCTGCGGGCTTCCGAGCCTGAGAATGAAGGTGGCTTTCGTGTGGCAAGACTGTCTTCTCCGAAGGAAGGAGGTCTGTGGAGGCCCCGGTGTCTGAGCCAGGCCTCAACTCCCCCAGCCGGTACGCGTGTTTCTGGGCTTCGTGGCTGGGGGGCTCTGAGTACATTTCACTGCAAGTGTCTTTCTCTTTTTCAGACTGTTCTGCGTTAGAACTGCTTGTCCGAAACTAGGAAATGCTAAAAGCACATTTATCACTATCTTACTGAGGCCTGAGGAAAAGGTTTTGCCAAAAACAAACAGCCTGGAACCCAGAGCTTTAACCAGATGAAGAGATTCTAATCTTTAAGAATTGCTGATACTTAAACAAACCATCCTGTCAAAGGACTTTGCACTCTGGTGTTGTCTCCCTGAAAGCTCCAGGCACCATCCCGGCATCCATCCGGCCAGTGTCTGTGAGGTAGACAAGTGTGTTTCTCTTTACATGGGCTGAGATCCCCGCCCAAGTTCTGTTCAGAAATGAGCAGAGCTTCACTGACCCTGAGGTAATTTCTCCTCAGGACCAGCTCAAGGTTAGCTGGCCAGAGGGAAAACTACCCCTTCCCTTCACACTGTCCACAGTCTGTCCCTTCTGATATTCCAGGACCTGGCTGTGTTCTGGCGCTGCCCCGCTGTGTTCTGGGCCTTCTTCAGGGCCCCGTCCTGTTCCCCCTCCCTGCGCCCGACCCCAAAACTGTACAATCTGGGAACAGGAGAGCCATGCCCGCTGGTGCTTTCCTCCTGGCTGCGGGGGCAGATCTGATGGGAATAGGGCTGAGCTGGGGTAGTGAGCTCCTGCCCGAGTCAGGCGGTGACCACCGGCCATTTCACATTAGCTGGAGCTCAGATTCGAAGTTAAGTAAAAGTAGCAGGAAAGAGCTGGAAGCACTTGAGAGGGCTCTGGAAATGCACACAGCTGGCTGGCTGCTTGCGGAGAACGTGGCTTTTAAAAGGAGCGGCCCATACACATCCATGCTGTCCCGAGGGGATGTGGGGAGAGTGTCCCTCCCGGGGACTGCTCACCTGTGGGCAGGAGGGCACGTGTCTCCCTAGGCCCTTCTGGTTTCTCCCATTTGCGCCCGCATTACCTCACCGTCCCCTTCCTTCCACTTCCCCTCCCCGGAGCAGCGTGTGCGACCACAGCCAGGGACGTGGAGAAGCGTGAGGAAGCCCGGGGACTGCTCGCGTCCGCGCTAAAACGCCGCGAACGCACCAGCACACGCGTTCCGAGGCCGAGAATCCCGTCGCCCAGCGGTGCGGAAGCGAAGGACCGGAGAGATGGGAGGCGCGGCCTCACAGGGACGCGGGCAGGCGCTCCTCTCTCGACGTGGGTGGTTAAAATGAGAGGCAAAGTAAGACGCGGACGACAGCAGAAGCGTGGACGCGCAGCATCCAGGGCGCGAGGTCCGCGCTGTGGAGCGCCGGCGGGAGGGGCAGGTTGTGCGGCCGGCGTCCCCTGCCAGGCCCATCCTGAGCGCCCGCGCTCGTCCGAGACACCCAGGCCACGTCTGGCTTCGGAACCCTCTCCTTGGGCTTCTCAGCGGCCCGGGCCTGCCCCTCTGATAACCGACCCCCGGGGGTCTTTCCTGCAACCTTTGCCCTCCGGGGCTGAGCGGTTACCTTTTGGGGAGGCTGAGCACTAGCGGCTTGTTCACGAGGCTGGCCTCACTCAGCCAAGGGATCTTGCCAAACTTGGGAACAGAAACCTGGAGAGAAATGGAGAGAGACCGATCGTTCTGCGGACCCGAGGGCCCCCGAGCCGTCACAGCCCGGGCCCGAGGACGCTCCCGCAGGCTCCCGGGCAGCCGGCGCGCTGCGGACCGCGGCTGCGGCCTGAGCCCTCGGGGCCCGTCGCGCATCCCCTCGGGCATCCCCGCGCGCGGCGGACGGACAGACGGAGCCCACGCGTGCCCTCGCGGACCAGGTCCGCTGACTCGGGGCGCGCCGCGTCTGGCGTCCCCGCGTCCGTCGCGTGGCGGCTTCATCCCTCCCGCCCGCTCGGGCCTCCCTGAAGTCGGCCGCCGGCCTCGGACTTCCCCGCCGCGGCTCCGCCGCCCCTTCCAGACAGCGGAGGGCGGAGAACCGCGCCCCGGAGCCCCGGGCGGTGCGCGTTCGTCTCCGGTACGGCCTTCCCGGCGGGGCCCTGCCCCTGCAGCCGCGCCGCGGGAGGGGTCCCCCCTGCGGCCGGTGCTCGGGCCGCGGAGTGTCGTCTCTTCCGGTCCCTGCGGAGTCGGAGCCCCCAGCGGCGTCTGCGGGCGCCCCCGGGGGATGCGCGCAGGCCGTTCGCGGACGCCGGGACGCCCCAGCTGAGCGCCTGACGGGTCGCGGGAGCGCGTAAGATCCGTCCCGGACAGCCCGGCCCCCGGCCCGAGTCACATCCCGCCCTCCCGTCGGGCGCGCGCTTTTCCCCCGGCTCTGAAGGGGCGTCCGCCCCGGGGCAGCCGCGAGGTCTCCGAGCCGCCGGGAGGGGGCAGCAGCGAGCTCGCCGCTCCGCCGGCCGCGCGGGGGCGCTCTCGCCGCGGAGGTGCTGGCGGACCCGGAAGTGCTCGGCCGCCGCCGCGACCCCGGCGCCCCGGTTGGGGAAGGAGGCGGCAACCGCCCTCCGCGAGCCGCGCCGCCCCCGGGGAGGTGCGGGCAGGTGGGTCCGGGGCGGGAGCCGGTGTTTCCGGGCCGCTCCGTCCTCCGCCGGCCCCCGCGGGCCCCAGGCCGGTGAGTGAGGGGCGGCGGCGGGCGGGGCAGGCTCGGGAGCGTGCGTGGGGCGCCCCGGGACCCCGGCCGGACCCCGCGGCGCGGCCTTGCGCTTTTCGGCTGCGCGGCCGGGGCGGCCGGGGCGGCGGCCGGGGGGCCCGGAGACTGGGGTCCGTGCTGCAGGGAGGGTCTCCCGGTGCAGCAACACCCGGCGCGGCCTCCGTGGAGACGTGGGGTCGGGCAGGAGGAGTCTCCCTCGCAGACGCGCTGGCCGACCTGGTGTTTCTGACCCCGCGGTGTTCACTGCGCAGGAGAGTCCTTTGCAGCAGAGAGTGACTCGGCAGGCGGGCGAGCCCGGTCCGTGGGTTGAGTCTGGTGTTTCCGAGGCCCTCGGCCAGTACACCGGAGCCCGGGCCTTTCTGTGTTGTGCGGTTTACTCTTGTCTTCAGGCTGCCGCCTTTCCTCGTTTTTAAATAGTCATCGACGCCTGTGAGATCGCAGTAAATAGAAGCTCCCGATCCTGTCCCTAGGAATTTGCATTACTTGCAGCTGAAGGACGCAGTGACAGCGAGGGTTCGGGGTGCTCTGAAGCCCACCGCAGGCCTCGGGGCTATGTGAACCCCGAGGTAACTGGTTTACAGGTCGACCTGCTGGGAAGCCGAGGCTTTGGGGTCAGACTTGGGTTTGAATTTGGCTCCGTTGTTCACCACTGTTGATTGGGTCTGAGGTTACCTGAGCAGTTTGAACCTCAGGTGTGTGCGTTTTTACTCAGAAGGAGGCATTTTGCTAATTACAGGGGAGCTAATGCTGACCTGAGAGGTGGGGATTGAGTGGAGGGAGCCCAGAAGGCGCTCGGTAAGTAAGAGCTAACAGACGGCTCTCGTGTACTTGGGGTTCTAACTTCGAGTCTCAGACGAAATGTCGATGTCCATAATTATGAAGTGGCCACCGCATGTGTTTTGCTCCAACTTTTAATGCACCGACGTGGTTTGATTTTAACTTTGTTCTTCCTTTGACTTTTCACAGCTTTCATAGGTTCACAGTCCTCCTTTTTCTAGGAACTTGGCTCAGAGAACAAGCTCATCTACTGTAGGCCTGGCCTGGGTTGCTGCCTTTGAAACTCGGAACGACATCAGCCACAGCACCGCATGGAATTTCCAGAAAGTTCTTATTTAGAAACATCATAGAGAACAAGAGCCACCTGGACTGGTGCGAGGGCGCTTGCACCGGCCTGCATCGGAGGGAGAGGATGACGTGTGCCCAGCCTGTAACGAACGCAAGGGAGGCCAAGTGGCAGAAGGTCCTGTATGAGCGCCAGCCCTTTCCTGATAACTACGTGGACCGGCGTTTCCTGGAGGAGCTCCGGAAGAACATCTACGCCCGGAAATACCAGTACTGGGCTGTGGTATTCGAGTCCAGCGTGGTGGTCCAGCAACTGTGTAGTGTCTGCGTTTTCGTCGTTATCTGGTGGTATTTGGATGAGGGTCTTCTGGCCCCCCAGTGGCTTTTTGGGACAGGGCTGGCTTCTTCACTGATTGGCTACGTTTTGTTTGATCTCATCGACGGAGGTGAAGGACGGAAGAAGAGCGGGAGGACACGGTGGGCTGACCTGAAGAGCGCCCTCGTTTTCATTACTTTCACATACGGTTTCTCGCCAGTGCTAAAGACCCTGACGGAGTCCATCAGCACTGACACCATCTATGCCATGTCAGTCTTCATGCTCTTAGGCCACCTCATTTTCTTCGACTATGGTGCCAATGCTGCCATCGTATCCAGCACCCTGTCCTTGAACATGGCCATCTTCGCTTCCGTCTGCCTCGCGTCACGCCTGCCCCGGTCCCTGCATGCCTTCATCATGGTGACGTTTGCCATCCAGATTTTTGCCCTGTGGCCCATGTTACAGAAGAAACTGAAGGCGTGTACTCCCCGCAGCTATGTGGGAGTGACGCTGCTTTTTGCGTTTTCAGCCTTGGGAGGCCTCCTGTCCATCAGTGCTGTGGGAGCCATCCTCTTCGCCCTTCTGCTGGTTTCCATCTCTTGTCTCTGCCCTTTGTACCTCATTCGCCTGCAGGTTTTCAAAGAAAACATTCATGGGCCTTGGGATGAGGCTGAAATCAAAGAAGACTTATCCCGGTTTCTCAGCTAAGTTAGAGACTCGCATTCTGTTAGGAAGGCAGGCTGCTAGACTGGCCTCCCACCTAGTGTAGGATTTGAAGGCAGAGTCCCATTGTGGATGCAACGTACCGATGCGGGTCGGGGAGCGGAGATCAAAAGAAGAACCTGTAACCAAAGGCGTGGGTGGTGAAGGTGCTTGTCCCTTCTGTTATTTTGTGGATGAAGAAGCTTCCTGGGGCCTTCTTGAATTCTTGCCTCTCACTCACTGTAACAAATGAAGTCATGTCGTTTCTATTTATTGAAAAAAAAAATAATACACCCATTAAGTTGTCTCACGATTTTTCTCTCAGCTGGAGGCTGACGGAAGGGGCGTGGAGAGTGAAGAGAAAACGAAAATAAGTGGGCTTATGTGTAAAGTCACTTCTACCTTTATTTGTGTAGAGCTTAAATGTGTGAATCCTGGATGCTGTGCTCTGTTATTGGCTAAGATTACAGAATTGTCACTTCACCCTGACTCCGGCTTCTCCTCAGCCCTCAGGGAGGCGTGGACCGGCTAACTGCAAGGGAGAGTGTGAGGTGTCACGTAATCATAATCACGTAATACATAATCAGATTGTGTCATGATACATAATCATAATGCCAGGCATTCAGAGAGGCTGACATAGTTGGGAACTCTTTCCTGGAGGAGGTGGCCTTTGAGCTTGGTCTCACTTGGAGGTGAGACTGGGATTGAGGTAAAAGGTGGTTTTCGGGCAAGGTGGCAAAGGCCTTTAGGAACCAGGTAAGTAATATGAACAAGAGAAGCCGGCACACATCGTGCGGCGAATGGCAGCTGAGCGTGGGACGGAGCGCGCCCTGGCCAGCGAGGGCAGCCACCCTCCAGCTGAGGGTTTCTGGCCAGAATGTAGGCCTGGCTGCAGATCCGTAGAATTCTGAGTAATCTCCGAAATGAAATCTCAGTAGCTTTAAATGGGATTTTTCTTGTGGAATCTGACTTGTAAATTCTGTCAAATTTAAATCCTGACAGAAACCACGCTCGGATGCAGCCTCTGGCCACTGTTGTGCTACATCTGTTCTTTGGGTCGCATGGGGCTTTAGAGTTATGGGGACTGGAGGAAAAGTTGGAACGGGAGGTTCGAGTGACAAGAATTTGGGGTTCATACTGCAGGTCATCGGGAGGAACCCAGCTTACGTAGGAGGGAGGAGATGATTAGATCATGGGTTAGTTCGCAACTGCTGTGTGTCTCGTTTTTCACCTGTAAAGTGGGAATGGAAGTATTACCTCTAGAACCGTGGTAATTGAGATCTAGGCAGAACGCTCCAGGAGCACTGACACTACATAGGGTCCCGTCACACCGCAGTCCCGTCACACCGCAGTCACGTCAGCGGTTCCTGTTACCAAGTTGACCTGTAGGAGGACTTGAAGAGGATAAAGTACAAAAAGCATGAGGCACCTCCCAGAGCAGCTGGTATCTCCTGAAGTCAGTCACTGGGGGCAGGTCCCTGAGCCATCTCACTAGAGATTAGCTTCAAGTCAGGAATTTCATCCAAGTCATCGTCTTCCGAAAGTTCTGCTTTCTTCTCTGAACATCGATTTCTCAGTCTTGTCTTCAGCAGGGTTGTGAACTAGTGTCTTCAGTTCTCTCACCTCACATCACTCTCTTTCCGATTTGAATTTGGACTGATGAGTATAGTATTTCATCAGGATGGGTCATTTTCCCTAAGGCACGTTAGAGTTTTTTCGCAGCCCCTTAAGACACTGGCTCATGGGGAGAGACGGGTCTTGGACAGTGATGAGCTCGGGGCATCCATCTACTGCCTGTGTTGGGTGTGGCCTTTTCATGCCTTGAGAGGGCCCAGAACTGGCTCCTAGTTACTGTGTGGCTCACATTAGGAATAGGGCAGGTGTTAATGGTTGACGGTAGTAAAGAATTGTATAAAATTGTGCTTTATTTCTTTATATCCTAGTACATTTGCCTTATTTGAATGCGTTTCTGATGATCAACTTCATGGAACTCACGTAGCAGCCACGTCCATGTTGATGAGCAGAAAGTTTTCCAAATTTGAACCAAAGTTTGATGAGTAGAAAGTTCTCCAAATTTGAACCATTTTCAAGAGTAGTTTCAGTGGGATGAATTAATGGGCCTGCGCTGTCATTTTCAGCTCTTCTCTGTCACGCTGTATATAGTATGTGGAGCCCCCCAAGGCCTGATACTGTTTCGTTTGGCGGTTCTGGTTCAGTGTGGAGGTGACAGGGGGATGGGGAGTTGAGGGTTGGTTGTGAGGGTGTAGGGTCGGACAGCCAACTCGGTCCAGGTAGAAATGTGGCGAGAAGGATATTCCCACAAGGGTGAACAAACAGCACGTTCAAAGTGTTCAGGGTCCTGATTTCATCCTGGCAGGGGACAGCAACACAGAATAGACGGGCCGTAGGGAGAGGGCTTGAGGTCTGAAAGTGCTGAGTACTTTGAATTAGCGTGTAGTCCATGCAAATTAAGGGTTTCTGGAAAGGGATATAAGATTCCTACCGAACACAGGTTTATGCATACATACATAAATAAAATTCTGGCCACAGTCTTGAGGCTGAACTACAAGGCTGAGCTTGGGGACCTCTGTGGCAGTGGTGCAGAGTCTGGATGAAGCGTGGTGACGATGGTGGGTGTGGACATGAGGGCCCTGATGCCAGAAATTCTTCGAGATCTTGGGAGACTCGTGTTGGGTAATGGAAGGGACTAGAGGAGGAGTGGGGCCTCTTGCTTAAGCAAATTTCTGTTTTATTCACTATTCCATGAAAAAGAAGTGAGGACAGATTTGGGGGTGATGAAGATAAAATAAGAATGGGACACATTAAGTTTGAGGTGCCTGAAATGGGACACTCAGGCTAAGGTGTTGCACATGTATCTGGAAGACATTGGCTCCACATTCTGGGCATATTCTAGAAGGGTATTGAGGTCTAAACAATCTAGTGCTTTTGTACTTGGAATTCTTTGTACAGAATTGGTTGCCCCATAACCAGGCTAGAGAGGAATTAGAGATGGGCCACAGAAGGAGAATTAAAAAATCAAAATGATAACCAACGGGAAAGAATGCCCTATGAAAACAGATTAGAGAATTGGACAGCACGGCCTGGAAGGAAGGCTCAACAGAGATACAGTCATCACCTCTAACACTGACAAGGGTCAAGGGGAATGTTGATTTGTTCACCGAATCATGAGCAGGAGAGGACACCCTTTGGAATTCGAGCAGGGGGAGTTTCAGACAAATGAAAGTATAATTTTGTGCACTTTCTGTGTGTAGCTCCAAGAAGTTCCCCAGACCAAGGACATAAATGGATTCCAAAATGATTTTGGGGAAAAAATACAAATAAGCCGTAAATATTTTATAAGAAAAGTAGTCCCAAGTAGTCCCCAAAGTAGTCAAGAAGTCCCAAGCCCACACGCGGTGCTCCCCGAGGGGTGATGAGGCTCACTTAGGCGCACCGCTTGGGGTTGCTGCTGGCACAGGGACACAGGCCTGGATGACGATGGGCATGACCTGGCGTGACAGTCATTGGGAAAGCTACTCATCACTAAAGCACAGTGATGCAGCCAGTCCCCTAAATTCAAGCTACTTTGGAAGAGTGCAAGCAGAACAGTAGTGACTTAGATTTTTGGAGGATATTATGGTGCGTGTGGGAAGGGAAAGGGGAAAGGAAAGGAGCAGGTATTGCAGTAGCCTTGGAGTTAAGATCCCAAACCCAATGCCTGCTTGCATGGGAAACTGTTAGCCCTCCCTTCTCTGCACCCCTTCTCCCAGCTCTGCTTCCTCTCAACCTTGTGGTCGATAGGTAAGGCTATATGGAGAGTGGTGCTGGCAAGTGAGAGCAGAGACGGGGGAGTTGAGGAGGTAGCTTAGCCTGTCCCTCTGAAACGGCACCACTGTGGCTGGGACAGAAGGGATCAGGGAGAGGCAGAGCTATAGGGCAGCGACGGTGCCTTGTTTTGAGGCCACGCTGTGGCGTACAGAGAGGACCGGCAGGTAGCTGGAAGGCTGCGGGGATCCGAGGAGAGCAGCACGTTGTTCTGTGCGGTGACCAACTTGGTGTCCGGGTCACGCCTCTGTGCCGTGGCAGGGCTGGAAACTTCTGAGGGAGCCTGTGGGCAGCTGGCTTCGACTGTGGATTTAAGAATCCATGCTGGGCGCTTTCAAGGAGGCATGGAGCCATTCTACATCTAAGCTAAAGGCTCAAGATCAAGGCAAAGAAGAGCCAGCAGAGGGCATCAGTCACACAATTTTACACTATTTCAAAGGCCCTGGCGGCGGGGAAATCGGAGTGGGACACAGTGCCATCCTGTGGAACTTACTGTTTCTCCTTTTTGTAATGAAATTTAAGTGTCTTGGAATTCTTGATGAATTGTGGTTTGAGAAATAACTGCGTCGTCTGAGGTCTCCCCAAAATCAGGAAGTAAATAGCATGCTGGGATTTGATAAATGACAACGGCTACACTTTCAAGCGCCCAGTGTGTATCAGGCACTGTGTTAGGCACTTGATATGCGTTATTTTATTTACTTTTCGTAACAGTCTTGTAAGACAGGTATTTTCATTTTACAGTTGAGGGGACTGAGACTTGCAGTGATCCAGGAACGTGCCCAAGGCTGTATTGCCCGTTTGGGCTGATACTTTGCTTTTCTGACAGCTGAATGGCATCCAGGGCCAAAGGCTGACTGGTAGGCAGTTGCTTTTAATCCTTTCTCCGATCCCTTATCCCCTTTCTCCCTTATTCCTACCCCCAACATTAGCAGAATATTTCTTATCCACCCGTGTTGATCGCTACTCACTTTCTGCCATTCACATTTTATGATGTTTGGCCTCAGGAATATATTCATTCAGCAGATACTCACTGGGCACTAACTCTGTGACAGAATACTGTTCTATGTGCTTGAGATCGATCTAGGAGCAAAGTGGAGCATCAGCGGTGTTAAACAAGGGGTCATGGTGGTCTCAGAAGTAACATTTGACCGAGGACTTGAAGATGAGTGGATCATTCAGATTCCCGGGGGCGAATATTCCAGGCAGAGGGAAGAGCTGCTGTACGCGTGCTGGCAGAAGACCCCAGGCTGCCTGCAAGTTGGGGGAAGAGCAGGGAGGGGCTGACGTGGGTGACCAAGGGGACACAAGATGCGGCCAAGGAGGTAATGTGGGGTTCTAGATCACATACGACACTGCGGGCTAGTGAAAGGACTCTGGCTTTTACTCGGAGGTGGGAGCCATTGGAGGGGCTTGGAGAAAAAGAGGGACATGATTTGACATACATTTTGGAAGGCACGTTCTCATTTTGCCGTGGGCAAGACCAGAGCAGAAAGCAGCGTTAGGAAGCACTTGGCGTCGCCCAGGCAGGGATGCTGGTGCTCAGAACAGTGCTAGCAGAAGTGGCGAAACGAGCCCCATTCTGATACCACCTGAAAGTTGAGTTAAGGGCTTTTTGACTTATTAGATGTGGGGTATGAAAACGAGAAGAAGCATAAAGGACTCTTAAGAGTTTTGGCCTGAGAAATTGAAAGAGAAAGATGTGATCAGTTGGGCTGGGAGCCAAGGCGACACGGGTGGAAACTTGGGGAAGAAAATCGGTTGGAGGCATGTAGGGTATGAACTGTAGATATGAGGGCTGAAATGTTGAGTAGAGAGTTCGACGAGTTTGGATTTTCGGCAGCGTATGGGGTGGAAATACACACTTGGGAACTGTTGGTCTATAAATGCTGGCAGACTGGATGGGGCACTAAGGAGGTTGACAGGAACGGAGAGGAGGCCCGACAACTCCGGATTAAAAGTTCAGAGAAGAACAAGCAAATCGATCTGGAAGTTGGAGTCCTGAAAACTGAGTACAGATGACTTGAGAGGAGATCAGCTGTGACCAGCCAGAAATCCGGGATGGGAGAGGTGACACCACACTTGTATGCTGAGGGCCGTGGGACAGTGGACAGCAGTCGTCGATGGAGGCCAGTGGGAAGACTCTTGGGCATGTAAGAGGAGGGGGGCCCAGTGCACGAGTGGAGGGCCTGGCTTCGGCCGGAGGACAGGGCCGTTACCTGTGGTAACTCGCACACGTGGAAGGTAGATACGTAGATGCACATGCCAGTGCGCGGGTAGGTTAAGTGGGTAGGTGAGGTGATGGGGATTCGGGGAAGTTCCTTTCTGATAGCTTCAGTTTTCCTGGGGAGCAGGAGGCAGAGAATCAGCTGAGTGATGAGACGGGTCGAGGTTCCGGGGGCCTGAGGCGCGAGAGGGCAGGAGATAGGGCCCTGGGGCAGTGAATGAACAGGCGATGGTTCGTGGAACTGCTGAGCAGAATTAAAGGCTCACTCGAACATGGTAGTCATGACTTGAAAGCAGAGCGTGTGTGTGTGTGTGTGTGTGCGCGCACGCGCGTGCGTTCCAGACCATGTACGCGTACACGGTTGCGAAGCGGAGGAGATGCAGAGTTGACTATCCTCAGGGTGGTGCGGAGGTACGGGAGACGAGTGTGTACGCGGGCATCATTGTCGGGACGGACCCCGGCATTTTAGGCGGGTTTGGAGTGAACCGTGACGGGCTGCAGGGCAGGGAGCCGACCGCGGGTGGGCGGTGCCCGCGGTTAGAGGAGTGGAAGGGGAGAGCAGCGGGCAGGGACAGGACTGTCACTTTGGAGTGAGTAGCTGAGGCACAGTGAGGCCAACAGCGGAGAAATGAAGTCCAAGAAAATAAGTGGGATGGGTGGGCTGGGGTGTTGGAAGGATAATTCATATCTTTGTGAAATCCCCAAGAACTAAGACAGGAATAGTCCTGGGCACAATGACAGGGAAGCAGGAGGTAAAATCATCAAGGAATGGGGGACCATGAACTAAGGATTGGTGGCTCGAAGGGACAGATAGGGACAGATGTGCTGTGGTCTGAGGCCATGAGGTCCAAAGCTAAGGGATTCAGGGCGGATGGAGGAAGAATGGTCTGAACGCAGAAGCAGCAGGGGAACGCCAGCCCCTCAGCGCACACTGCCCCCGGCTGACGCCTGCAGGGGCAGCAGAGCCCCGAGAGGGATTCGGGTTAGGGTTAGAGCGGAAATGTGAAGGTCAGACCGGACGGCAGGCGGAAGGTACTGGGGGGTTCTGGTGATCGTGGGACCGAGATTACAGAGGCCAGGGGGATGGGGGGCGGCGGGAGAGCAGCCCAGGATGGGCCCGTCCAGAGCCGCGGGGAGTGCGGAGCGAGCGCCGGCGTGCAGGGGCCTCGCAGCCTAGGGGAACTTGGAAGACGGACATAGGCTGGGGACAAGGGCTCATCACCAAGTCCCAGCGGGATGGAGGCCGCCGGCGGGGAGAGAATGCAAGTGTCGGTGGGCGGGGGACGTGCGGTCTGAGCGTGCAGGCTTTGTCCTCCCGAACGTGCTGCTGTTGCTTGCTAGTGGGTTTAATGTACTAATTCTATGGTACTAATCCTTGGAGTAATGCACTTTGTAGCAAGAGCCTTTCGGGGACAATGACACGAACTTCCTGAGAACTGCACCGTCTTCCATCGCTGGGGCCGTGCCACTTGTAGTCTTCTAGAAAGTTTGATTCTGGGTAAAGGGACCGAAGCTATGATGACAGCCAGAGTTTGGCCAAGGTCCTGTGGACAGTCGCTTCCGAGGAAGCGCTCTCCCCTGAGCAGGGGACGGCTCTGGACAGCTGGGGAGACCCGCTGGGGTGAGCGAGCTTAGACCACACTAATGCTCTGGGCTGCTTTCTTTATTCTTTCTCAGCTCACAGGTATGATGAGTGTGTGTCTGTTTTCTAGGGAAACAATAGCAACCACTAACCCAGCCCAAACAGCTCATTCTCTTCCCAGATGTGAGTTACTGTGAGTAACGGGGGATCCCTGAGATGAGGGGGTCAGGAAGCTTCTGCTTCCCAGCTGCCCAGCATTTGCTCAGCGCTGGGGGCCTGGCAACACTGGAGGGTTGGCACCGCCTCACACCCCTTGGGTAACGCAGGGGCCCGAGGGCCAGAGGAAGGGGCTTAGAAAGGCGAATGGCCTTTTCTGCCACCATCTGGCACCAATTGGCACCCGGGTGCAGACGACACTCTGGATCAGCTGGAGGTCTTGTGCCCCGCACAGGCTAGCCCTGCAGTGCCTTGACCATGTGCTGCTGGGACAATGGGACAGATTGATTCTGCCGATGCAGAGGTGGAGGGAAGCGGCGGTCCCCCCGGGCGCCGGTAAGAAGCTGGCTCTCGGCTGCCCCTGCTTTCCCAAGGCCGGCTGGCTCCCTGCTGCCCGCTCCGGGCCGGCCCTGTGGCCTTGTGCGGAGCCCAAGCAACACTTGGACGCTGCTCAGTGAGAACGCTGTGGGCCTCCCGCTCTTTTAAAATTGCAAAATAAACAGATGCTCAGGCCCTGGGCAGCTTTTGTGTGTGCAAGCTGCGTTTCTGTCTTAAAACAAAAACAAAAACAAAAACGAGAACGGCGACAGGCAGAAGGAGCTGTCTCCTTGGCTCCGACTTGCTCTCTGCCGCCTTCTGAGCTGCTCCCTCGGAGACGAGAAGTGGGAGCAAAAGCTCCAGCCCAGCAGAGCCGCGAACGCTGGGCTTTCCAGAGCGTGAGATGAAGCTTCAGAGACATACTTTGCCGGCAGCTGTTCTGAGAGCCAGAGCCCGCGTCCGCGTCGCCTCCCTTCCCGTCCTGAGACTCCTTCGGTCTCCCTGACACCCGGCGAGTCTGCCGAGGCTTGGTTTCCTCTGCCTGTCCGTGGCCCCCGTGCAGGAGGTCCGCTGAAGATGTGACCTGGGCCTGAAAATCAGGACCTGATAGAAAATACTGTGAGACTCGATTTGGGTAAAAGCCATACGGGAGTCACAGATGAGTGTCGGGGCGTCCCACAGCCTTCGGTCTGATCAGATTCAAGAGGAACAGAAGAAAACAAACAACGGCGTGTGTTGTGGTGGTGGAGGCGGCCGGGCCGTCCTGTCCACAGGGACACAGAGTAGTGCAGGGGCACAAGCTCCGTCTGATTTATGCAGACAGACTCTGTAGCGTTAGGAAGGGCTGCGGAAATTATTTTTCTTTTTCAGCAGTCTTCCTTTAGGCGAGGTTCGTGTTTTTGTTTTTGTTTTGTTTTTAAGATTCTGTTTATTTGTTAGAGGGAGGGAGAGAGCGCATGAGAGGGGAGAAGGTCAGAGGGAGCTGCAGACTCCTCTTGGAGCTGGGAGCCCGATGCGCAACTCGATCCTGTGACTCCACGATCATGACCGGACCCGAAGGCAGTGGCCTAACCAACTGAGCCACTCAGGTGCCCGCATTGACGGTTTTAAAAAAAACCCCAGAAGCGTCTGGGTGGCTCAGTCGTTAAGCATCTGCTGTCAGCTCAGGTCTGAGCCCTGCATCGGGCTCCCTGATCCGCAGGAAGCCTGCTTCTCCCTTTCCCAGTTGTCCTGCTTGTGTTCCCTCTCTCGCTGTGTCTCTGTCAAATAAATAAAATCTTAAAAAAAAGTCATACTTAATGCTGAGCTATGAAACAGATACTATAATAATTTTCAAACTCTGGGATCCAGAGGATCGAAGGGTGTCCTGCGCCAAGCCGACCGGACATGTCCGTGACAGTAAAGGAATCCTAGGCCGTTTGTGGCAATTCCTGTCCGCGTGGATGCGGTCCCTGTTTGTTTACCAGCAAAGATCCCTAGGGGAAGGGTTGGAAGTTTTCTCTACTTTTTCCTACCTTTAGTTCTCTTTTCTGCATCTCTTGCTTGCCCTGGATTTCTCCAGCTGGAGACTGGGGACGTGCCCTCGCTGCTTCGCGGGGCGGAGTGCTGCAGAGCGCCGTCTGATTCAGCCGCCTTCTGTTCGAGCCAAGGCAAAGTTCACGGACCACTCCAGCTTCAATTCCACGGTCTTTTCCTCAACCAGTACTTTGTGACTTAGAGTCTGGTATTAGGCTATTCCATTAGAAATAATACATCTGGTTTCTGATTGGCTGAAATGAGCTCTGTCGTTCCTTTCATTGGCAGAGGTCAGAATCACGGTGTTCCGGAAGGTCAGCGTGCGTTGGGTCAGGTGGATAATTTGGGTTCTAGAACTTAAGTGTTTTCTTCAGCACTGAACTCAGTAACGGTTCTCTCTGGGGAAAGGACTCAAATTTTCTCTCGTCACAGCACCGTGCAGTAATTGCATGCTGCTGTTCTGGAAGCTGCTTCTGCCCTGGTCCTTCTCTGGGTGCTCCCAGACCACATAATAGGACACGGTGCTTGGTGCACAGATAATGGGATGAGAAGATGTAAGAACCGGCATGTTTGCCGAAGGCGTGGTGGTTCCTCACGATGATCCGGTCTGCTCAGCTCTGAAGAATGGGGCTCTTGTCCGGCCTCGCTAATACTGAGGGCAGAGGTGGGGGCAGGGGAGTTGGGGGGGAGTCCCTTATGAAATACAGAAACACGCCGGATGGGAAATAAATATGAACCAACCACAGCATAGTTTAGTGATGCGCCGGCAGCTTCTCCCTCAGCCCAACTCATCCTTCCTTCCTTGCCTCCTCAGTGTGAGGAGGGGCCGGCGCTTTTGTGGAGCCGCGAAAGGTTGCTAGGAATCATTTCATTCCTGTGCGGTTGGGGCTTTCTTTTCTCATTGTTCATCAGGTCAGTTTAAGCTTTAAACATCTCAACTGTGTGACACTGTATGAAAATAAGGTCATGTTTAAGACAAAGTGGAAAAGAACCGAACACCTAGAAAAGGAGTTGGTGAAAACCTTCCAGTGGACAACTTTTGTCTGGGGAGGTGGAGTGAAGTGATCCGGGAACCTTGTCTCCGCTGGGACGGCGATGCCATCAGACGGGGACACGTCCTGTCAGAGCGGGAGGTGAGGGAAGCACGCGTACCTCATGCTGTGCCTTACGTTGCATCAGCCCAGCTGCCCCAGGAATACGTGAGCCTCAGGGGATCCCCTGCGCTGGTGCCTTTGGGTTTTCTTCGTGACCAGAGGTTCTCAGAGCCACTGGACCTGAGATACAAGTAAAAATGGATGTCGTGTGCCGTGCGAACATTTTAGCCAGAGAAGGAAACTGGCTCGGCATTTTGGAGTGCAGGAGGTTGTGTGTGAGTGAGAGGCCTCCATTTCTTCACGGGAGGGTCTGCCCACCTCTGCCGCTTTGCCTTTCTTCGTGAGGACTTGCCTCGGCCTAGAGAGGAGGCCCACGGCACCCTCATTCCGGACAATTTCTTTCTTTCCTCTTTTGTAGTTAGTTCTGTCTTCATATGGTAAAGCGAGCCATGCGGAGAAGGGAGCTCACCCGATACGAGATCATTTTAAATTGTACTTTAGGTCATGTAAACCTTTGAGAGAGAATTCTGAACTAAATCTCAAATCTTTTTTTTTAAATCTGAGATTGCAGATTTGGCAGATGTACTCCCTTAATAAGAAACATCTTATTTGGGTAAGTGTTTGGGTTTCTTTCACTGGTAGCTTAAAATTTCAGTATCAGAGTTACCATTTGAGGATTAAGGTATTAAAAAAAATTCTCTGTTCCTCCAGACTCTCACAGATTGCATTCTTCCAGCGACTTACTGGCATGTCGAGGAACCTTTCTTCTCAAGGTGGTAACATTTCCTTGCACTAGTATTCTGAGTGATGTATTTTCCCCTGAATTTGCTGAATAAGAATGTGTGAGGTTTATGTGTTTCAAACCTCCCATCCAAGTACTAACCAGGCCCGGCCCTGCATAGCTTCAGAGATCAGACGAGATCGGGCGTGTTCAGGGTGGTATGGCCGTAGACCTATAATATCTCCCATGATCATAACATAATTTATCTCTTATAAGGAGTGTTTAAAAAGTAATAGAAACAGGAATAAATGTTTTGGTGCAATAACAGTTATTAATGAGATCCTTGGGGGCTGGCTGAAATTACTTCGTCTTCTGTGTCTCTTCTCGATATCCAGAATTTTTGCTTCATCTTTTCTCACTTTTTAAAAAAATTCCAGTATAATTAGCATACAACATTAGTTTGAGATGTACAATATAGTGATTCAACGTTTTTATACCTTTTTTTTAAAGATTTTATTTATTTGACAGAGATCACAAGTAGAGTGACAGGCAGAGATATAAGGGGAAGCAGGCTGCCCACTGAGCAGAGAGCCCAACGTGGGGCTCGATCCCAGGACCCCAAAACCATGACCTGAGCCAAAGGCAGAGGCTTGACCCACTGAGCCACCCAGGTGCCCCTCAACCTTTCCATACCTTACTCAGCGCTTGTCACAACAAGCGCACTCCTTCGTCCCCATCACCTAGTTCACCCATCCCCACAGCCACCTCCCCTCTGGTGACCATCAGTTTGTTCTTTGTAGTTAACAGTTAGTTGCTCAGTTTGTCTTTTTTTTCTTTGTCCATTTGTTTTGTTTCTTAAATTCCACATGAGTGAAATCATATGGTATTTGTCTTTCTCTGATGTCTTTCACTTGGCATAACCCTCTAGATCCTTTTGTGTTGCTGCAAATGGCAAGATCTCATTCTTTTTTATGGCTGAGTAGTATTCCACTGTGTATAAATATATACACCAAATATATACATTGACAGACGATGTGGACATCATCTGTGCGACTTGCATCGCACCTATAATTTAGCTACTGTAAGTAACACTTCAGTAAACGTGGGGTTCATTTATCTTTTCAAATTAGTGTTTTTGTGTTCTTTGGGTAAATACCCAGTAGGGAATTAGTGAATCATACAGTAGTTCTGTCTTTAACTTTTTGGGGCTCCTCCATACTGTTTTCCATGGCGGCCACAGCAGCTTCTATTCTCACCTATAGTGCTAGAAGTTTCTTTTTTCTCCATGTCCTCACCAATACATGCTTCTGTCTTTCCATACTTTGATTGGGCAGACATTTCAGTTGAAGATAATTATCTTTCACCAAATATCATCTTAACTTACCTTTTTTCAAGTTAAGCTCTTTGTAAGATCAAATTACATATTTTTCCACTTACCTGGTTTTAGCTGAAAACTATTTTAATTTGGGTCTTCTTTAGAAAAAGAAACAGAACATATTTTGTTTTTATATAGAATAAACTTTGTTTTTATTATAGATATGGATCAAAAATAAAAGCTTTTATGTACATATGACATGTAGTGCAAACGAAAGGCTTTGAAATGCCACGGATAGACATGTTGTTGGAAACAAAAGGAGATGAGTCATGGGTGTTAGGATGGCCGTCCTGGAACTGCAGGAGGGGGTCGCCTAGTGAAAACAAAACAAAACAAAATAACAGAAAAACACAGATGCAGAGGAAGAAAACAATGTTTAAATTATAAGACAAATCCAAATAAAAGCATGCAAAATGATTCTATGAGGGTCAAATTCAAATTAGACGAAAACATGCAGACATGCAGGGGAGCCGGGAGAGCCGCATGGCAAAGCAGGCATTTCCCAGGACTCTTCCTGGCGACAGGCGTGCGCTCGGTGGGAGCCACGCGAGCCCGCTCCAGAACCTTGTTTTGTACCCTGGGATGATAAATCCACGCAACCACATTCAGGAGACTCGGAAACAGCACCAGAGCCCAATACCTTTATGACCCTGAGTATTTGTTTCGGAGCCCTGATTTTGTGACATTCGGTTCCTCCCACAGATTCCAGGCAAAGTTAAATCTCCAGAGGGAGAGGGAGTGGAAAGAGAAGTCACGACAGGTAAAAAACAATTTTCAAGATGAGGGGCATTAGAAGGTGTCAGGAGAGCCAGTGAGCAGTGTGATGCCGTGAACAGTCACGCAGAAAATGTCAGGAGTTGAGCTGGAGCAAAGGATTTGCCAAGAAACTGCCCCACAGGACCCTCGCGACTGGATAGCTGTCCCGGCCTGGGGAAGCCTGGGGGTCTGTCTCCGCCGCCTGCAACCGCAGCTCGGGCTTATTCGGAACAGGGTGCAGGGTGCGGGTGATCCGGTTTTCTGGATCTTTCTCCATCCCCCTCGCCCAGTTTGGGTCGTGTCGGGCGGTGTTTGTGCAATAAGGGACCAGAGCCGTGTTTCATTCCGACCTCGGCCTCTCCCGACGGTCGGCCGCTGGGGGAGTCAGTGCCGCGTTGCCGTGCCCGGCCGTGTAAGCGGGAAAGCGACAGGCCAGGTGACACTTTCCCACTGGCGTCCAGCAGACGTCTGGACTTTAATTTCCTCTTTCCTACCCCATCGGTAATGAACTCAAGGCTCCAGCGAGCCACGGAACGGGGGAGGTGAGCTTCGTACCCTGCTCCCCGGGGGCTGCGTTCTGGTCATTGATGCGGGTGTGCGACAGGCCAGCCTGCTCGCTCCCCTCTTGCTCTGGGAACCCCCGTGAGCGGAGCCAGGACGTCTGCCAAGACCAAAAAAACTTCTTTTTCATCCTCCCGAGACGTTACTGGAGCCGGACTGACGGGACTGTTTCTGAGCAGCGGTGAAAGCCTTCCGTCCCCGCAAGGCCGAGACCAGACCGGGTTCTCTCTGGTGCGGTTCCAGCCGGCTGGGCCGTGGAGGCCTCTCAGCCACTCAGTGATGAAGCACTGGTTTCTGGTGACCTTTCAGCTGCGGCGCGCTAGAGACCCAGGTAATGGGTATCCCTGGTGTGTTCGTGAAGAAAGTGTAATTAAATTCCCGTCAGGCTCAATGAGATTGATTACCTGCCCGGCAAGCAGACGCAATTCTTGAGCTCCGAAGGGGCTTTAGAACACTTTCATGCCCTCAGCAGGGGGGGGAGGTGAGCCATTAACCCGGGCGCGAGTCTGCAGGGCTGAGGAGACCGTCCGCTAGCAGAGGCCACAGCACTTTCCCGTCTGAGCTCGTTTGGGTGCGCTCGTCCAGAAACAGGATCAGAAGCTCTGGCTTGGAATCGGTTTCAGCTGACGGCTAGAATGCTTGCCGCAAACCTCGGAGGGCCACGGACTCCCCCAGGCGGCTCCTCTCTTTTCCTCGTCACTCTCCTGCACCAACTTTCCTCTCATGGCCAACAAAGCACTGTCAAGGAATCACCACGCAGTGGCTCAGAGTTAGCGCTAGCGTGGGTTTCGGGGGTTTGGGTTTTCACTGTTTCTTTTCCAGAACTTTCTGTATAACTTACACAATGCCGAAGTGCCTAAAGGCAAGTGCTGGAAACTGGGCTTTCCCCATGAAGAGCTATAAACGCACCTTCTCACGCTGTGGCTACCTCTAACTTGGAACACTGAGCTGAAATGCTGAGTAGGTTTTGCACATACATAAAATTTGCTAACAAATTTTAAAGTTCAGAATGCTACTGTTCACCACGCAAGCAAATTCGCCTAATCAGGATTCTGATTTCAGGTTATACCTTCTCAAATTTTCTGAAAAATAGCTTCAAAGAATCACTGGGCCAGAACAGGAAGGGAGGGAGTCAGGAGAGGCTGTATCTAGAACACGGGCATTGTTCACACACAGAAGACTCAATTTTCACTAGAATGATTAGTTACCCACACTCTCAGATCTACCTCAATGCTTCAGTCTGTTCTTATGGTGAAATTCCTCTAGCAGCGCCCCTGGGAAGGCTCTATGACAATCTCACAAAACATTCTCTGCTTGTTTGCTTTGCCCAGCATTTAGGGAACTCAGTATCTCAGATCAGCGGGTGAGCCTGAAGGCTTGGGAAAATGAGACAGAAACGGCCATAAGGATAGGCGTTCCTTTCTGGTTTTGTTTGGTAATCTCTAAATTTTAAATCAGTCTGGATCCATTCCTTTACAGGAATATAACGGGGTAACGTAATTAATTTAAAGGAGCTTTTCTTAGAGAGAGAGAGAGAGGAAAGGTTGTATGGAAAATGATGGGCATCCTCCACAAGGCTTGCGTATATTACGGCTAATCTAGGTCTTTCCAAGGCCTGTATTGCGCATGTCTGCAGTCTGCTTTCATGTCTCTCCTCGGTGCTCTCGCTCACGGGGTCTAGTACACCACTGGGACATGGAGGGGTCGTCCAGGAACATTGTCCCAAGTTGGGAGCGCTGGTTGCTCTTCCATTTGATTTTACCCCTGGCGTGGAGATCGTGACAGTCTGTACTGGACTAATCCTGCTCAAAGCCTTTTCTCTCTAACCTGACGCCACCGAAGCCGCGTTCCCTCACACTAGACCTGTGAGGTGCTTTATGAACAAAGTATGGTGGTCAGATAAATCTGCGAAACATGTAGACACCGACCCTTCCTTAGAGAGTCACGGTGCAGTGTGATACCAGAGTTTCTGTAAAGTATTCCAGGAAAGAGACGTTTAATTTTTAGTCATCATTTCCCAAGTGTATTTCATCAAGAAACCCTGGGTGTGCGTATGTGCAAAACCGACTGAAATCTTGTGGAATAAACTTGGGGAAACTCTGGATGAAGGCTGTCATTTTAGCAGCCATCTCTTGCGTGTAGTCTCGTTATTAGGTGGCCACGGTGGGAAAGAGCACCAGCAAAGGGTCTGCATCGTGGCAATGCCAGGTGTGTGCTGAAGTATGAAGTGGTCGGGTCTGAGAACCATCTGACCCAAACTCCAGATAGATTTCTCAATCTGAAATTTAAAGATTCCAGCAGAAAAAAACAAGAAACTTGACAACTGAGAAGATATTTATACTGATGCCAGAATTATTTTAAAAATACAAATGGTAATTTGCCACATAGTTACCAAATAAATAGTTTGCCAAATGTTGGTTTGGGTAATTTCCATTAGAAACCATTCTGGATGAGAATCATGCAGGAGAACTCCTACATATGCACGCACCCCCCCCAACACAACACAAGTGTACAGCAGGATTCTCCTCCTCTTTTGGTAAAAAGCTTCCTTTGGATGCATTAATGGCTTCAGTCATGGAAGATGTTGTGATATGAAGAAGAAATTACAACAGGAAAACAGGAGTTAATACAACAGCCTTTGCAATTCATCTCTTCCCAGTGAATGTATCCTGAACAGAGGCAAAGTAAACCAGCCTTCTCTTCCCATTCGCTTCTTGGCTCCTGCTTGTGGATGGACGGCTCAATCTGGGACTACGTACATTGGTAAGGGACCTGTCATCAAAACTCTGTAATAGTGTCTTTCTCTGTGTTCTGGAAACTGAGGACAAGGATGTGTATAGCTACTGTGTAGCACTCTACTCTTCCATTTTCTTACTATTGGGGAAACGAAAGGGGTAACTTCTCCCTTTGATGCCCAATGAGTGTATGAAGGCCAACAGTTGAGTCAAGAGCTCGACTGCTTTAAGAAATGCCTTCTGTGGACCTGACATGGGGGCAGAGTGTCCTTACTCCCTCTGCTTCCCAGGGTTTTTCATGAACACTTCCTCTTCGGTGGCAAAACAAGACGGGGCCTCTTGTCAGTTGTCACACTGTACCCTCCAACTGGCTAAGGCTTGTGCCCTTTTGAAACCTAGTCCAACACGGAGTTTGAATCAGAAATGAAATCTCTCCTCTCTCCTGTCTTTGATTTGTCCAATTTGTTCCCTTTAAAAATGTTATCCTCGGGCGCCTGGGTGGCTCAGTGGGTTAACGCCTCTGCCTTCGGCTCGGGTCGTGATTCCAGGGTCCTGGGATCGAGCCCCACATCAGGCTCTCTCCTCAGCAGGGAGCCTGTTTCTTCCTCTCTCTCTGCCTGTGATCTCTGTCGAATGAATAAATAAAATCTTAAAAAAAAAAAATCTTGTTCTCCCTCAAATTAATGACAGTAATGCCAAATGCTATTATTCCCCGTTTTGGTAATTCTGGGCCAATTTTATAAGAATTCAGAAGTCTCAGATCTTACTGATATGCGCAGGTATGACCCAAATATATTATACAAGAACGAAAAAGTGGGGGAGTCCTTCAAATGTTACCATTTATTTCAGGTTCAGAAATACAGCTTCACATTTTCACAATAGGTACATGTGACCTTCAAGAATGGTACAGGCTTAAGGAACTTTCTTCAAAAATTCCATTCACAGAGTCCATCCATATATCAGCATTAAGAAATCCTGAAAGTGCCAAGAAGACAGTGGAGAATATTCTGGCTCAAATTAATTAAAGAATCAACAGAGAAGGTAAGACTTTGCTTCTACACATGGCTTCTTCATAAAAAAGCAAAAGGGGAATTTGATTCAGAAAAGTGAGAAAAAAGAAACAACACGGAGGCTGTGCACGGGAAATTAAACACAAGTCACGGTGAAATTTCTAGTTGAGAGGAATCTTTTTTTTTTTTTTTAAATCAAACTGGCAGCAGACAGTCCAAGAGGTCAACAGAGTAAATTTTTTGTCATATTTTTTGAAAACATTACACAATGAGCAAAGTTTAAGGAATTCAGAGGGTAAAAAATTAAGAAGAAATGAATGCCTTGAGCTGAGCCATGTGTGAAACCCCAGACCAGAGAGGTGAGAAGTCTCACCGGTATACCAGTATGAACAGATCTTAAGACAAACAGGAGACTCTTCCTTGAGTTTCCTCTCTCGCTCTCACACATACACACATTCTTACACATAAAATACACAACTAGCAATGCATATGCTACACATGCTTCAAAATACTCTGAAGGTTTCACAATACAGAGCACCACATGATTTTAAGCATACCAACTGGATGGGAGGACTTAAGATTATCTAGGAGACACATCGAAACTTCTAAGAAAGAAGTGAGTGATCTAGTGAACTAATCACGTATTTTTCTACAGTTGTCTAGCATTCTTCATGTTAAACTCTGAGCTCACAGCTAGCAGTCCTCTTGGTGAAGCAGATATAAAACTCAACCTGAGTCTTACATCTTCTCTCCTTTGACTGGATTCCACAGTACAGAGACCTCCTATTTAGGTCGTATTCTCAATGTTAAGGACATAACTGTCAATTTCAAGTACTTATCTTGTTTGCCAAGTGAGAAATGTTTACCTGAAACGAGGGATGAATGACCTACCACTGAGGTATTAAGTAACAACTTCTCTGCATGTTTAGCAAATTTACTCAGAAGAGCCCACTCTTTTTATTACATTTCAGTATCCCTCCACTTTATATTTTGACATTTACTGTGGAGGAAAAAAATGACTGTGTAGACCAATTTAAGCTTTTTAAGATTCAGCTCAGCAGTCCGGGAATCATTTATAATTCCAATCAGAGTTCTTAGAAATGGGTTTCCTGATCTTCTGCTATGTTTGGCAAAGGACATTTCTCCTTAGATAAGCAGTGCTATGGACCTAGGTACAAATGTCTGTGGATGTTGTGGATGTTGTCATGGTAATTCTGGGCATTGTGCCTATCCTGGAAGAAATTTTGGAGACCTCACGTATGTTATCATGGTTCTATGAACCTCTGTTACGTATTATTGCAGACTCTCCAGAGTGAGCTCTTGAATTAACACAGTTTAAAAAATATATTCATACCCCCCCACACAAAGCACATGTATACATAAATATTTACACCCACACGTAGCATATATACACAATGCACGCACAATCACACATGCTTGTGGCATTTTAACAAGGGTTTTTAAACCTACCTATCCAAAGGGGCACCAAAAACACATGTACTTACAGAAATGCATTTCCCATGTATATACTGTATACACAGACACATGCGTTGCAAATATGTTTGTACACAGGAAATGTCAACATTTATCACATACTGGTATTAGGTCCCATTTCATATTTGAGAATTATGGCTACAGTCTATACTAAAAAATCATAAAATTAATCTATATGACTACATTTAAATTCTAAGTTTAGAAGGCTTACAGTTCTATCACAGGAACTGGTTTCATCATCGTGTTTTGGAACAGAACGAGTTTGTTGCTGAACAAGTAGGCAATTGGCTAATAAACAGGCCCTACTGCTTTTCTGTGTTACAAAAGTCAGCTAAAAGCAACATTCAGAAGAGTAATCTTGGTAGATGACTTCTGGAAATGCAATATATCTGCTCTAAATTGATACTATTTCAAGAATCTGTCCACAGTTGAGTAAACAGTTATTCCAATTAGTCAATAAGCATGCAAGTGACAAGAAGTGACATACCTATCAAACAGGATACACAGTGAATTTTTCCAAATCCTAAAGATACCGTATGTTTTATTTAGCTAAACATCTGTCGTGTAGACAGCATCAGAGTGGTCGGTTAGGAGGAAGCTACTCAAAAGATGAGAGTTGGTATGGGAAACTCTTAGCTCCTGAAGCTACATTCCCACCTTAGGGCCTGGCGTGAACAACGCACTTCGCACACATCTTAGAGCTTCTGACTTCGTTCACCTGGACATCTCCTTTTAGCAGGATGCAAACCCTTTGCGAAATGGTGTTAAAACTAATCCTAGTACTGCGGCAAACAAAGTATTCTCCAACATGCTTCTGGAATTCCAGGGGAGGCTGGGTTCTGTTAGACATAACTGAGAAGAGGTAAGAGAACAAAAATGTGCCTACAAACAGAGACAAGCGGGGCAGTGGAACTGCAGGCTTATAATCCAAGAGCAAAAGCCAGAGATGACAAATGCTATTGTTTACGACTACAGAAGATCAGTGGAAAGAAAGTTGGAAAAACATCTCCAATTTTCTTTGACATGGTTTGTGCTGATCTAAGAACACACCAGTGGTTATCCACAATATTTTCCTTTGACAGAAGGAAATTTTTGAAATACAGCAAAATGCAAAACCACGTTTAGCACAGAGCCAAACCCTGAAGTCTATAATCCTCTAGCTGCCTGTTTTAGAGAATTCAAAGGAAGAAGCAAAGGGATTCCGAAAGAGGGAGCTTTATGAAAAGATCTCGCAGGTCATCTTGTTTTACTGTGGACATTTACGTAACACGCTTCCGTTTCGCTGCAGCACCATTTTTAAAAACACATTACGTACTTAGCACATCTGTTCCATTCACAAAGAGTTAAGAATTTTTTCAAATGAGGGGGAGAAAAAAGATAAGAGAAGATTCAGGCTGGTGACTTGGGATGGTGGTCTTTACAGAATCACTTGTAAATTAAAAGTGGAAAAGTTCTTTTTGTAAACTCGTAGTCTCTGATGGCTGCCTATTACAAGTGGGGTAGCTGTAGCCCCTTAGAATAACTTCGAAACAATGCCATTCCGCTTGGCAAGTTCTCTTTTTAATAATGGCTGAAGGTTTTTCCTTCATGCTTTATGGGTATCTGCTTTGGGCATAAAGTACACAGGAAATTAAAGCTGAGTGAACATACAAATCACGTTTTCTGCTTTCAAAGGGAGACATTTCAGTTGGTGAAACCTGATTTACTTCTGTGGAATATGAAATAGTGTCCTGGGACGCCGCCGTTCAGTGAGGACTTGCTGTCTGCGAACAGTCAGCAGACAGCACTCCACTCGGCTTCTGGCTGTTTCCTACATGCTGATCACCTGGTCCCATGCTGATCACCTGGTCCTACTTCGTCTACAGCTCAGCCTCGGGACTGAACTATTAACCCCCAGGCTAACCCGATTTTGTAAATTTTTGCAGTGTTAGCATTTGTGAGGTTGCTTTAGATCTCAGCATCTTAGTTCCATCTTTTGAAATGACCTGTGCAGAGACTCTGAGGTACAGCTGTAGAGCGTGAGCTCCTGCACCGGAAGCACGGCATCCCTCACAAAACGATTTTTAGTTTCATTCCAGGGTCCCCTTTAAAAACGGCCATCCCAGAGCAAGGCTCAAGATGTATTAAGCAAGCCTAGAATGGATGGAAAGTTCGTTAAACCGGCTTTAAAGGTAGGATGAATTCTTACACGAGGGAATTACAAATAGCTGGGAAAGAGAAAAACTTGCTCCAGCCACATAAATAAGTCCACTACAGTTCGTGTCACAGTGGAGATAGCCACGTCTACATCTCCATCGGTGTGGGATGTTAAATATTTCCCATGTCAGCCTTCACCGTAACCTACGGGGAGGTGAATATATGTGTGAATAAAGAAATTAGGTATTTCCAGACACTTTAGAGATGTGACATTTTGCTTCTTCCTTGAACTCTGAACCTAACTAGCCAAATCTTCTGACCGACTACCAGAAAATTAAGCTTTGATTCGCTGTTGAATATGCTTCGAGCATGAAGCAAAACACATCAGGATGAGGAGAAGCTCTCTAGAGCAAGCAATGCGTTAACTTTTCCTCTGCAAACTACCTGTGCTTCTGGAAAAGTCTATTCTTAAGGAATCCTAATTTAAAAAAAAAATCACTTCCTAGCAGTCCTATGAAATAAAGAGAAAGGAAAGCGGATCTAAATAGGTCATTAGAGTAGGAGGGAACATTCATGATAGACAACATAATTTCTATCAGCCAAAACAGAATGTGGGAAAGTAAATACATGTATGGCTTAGGTCTAAGCCCACCGTCTCAAAGCTCTCAAGAATTACACTTAATGGGCTACCTGGTGGGTAACCTAGGAACTTGTCCAAAGCAAATTTCAAATATATGCCAGGGTAGGCAAACGGTCTTTCAAAATATAGGGCTGTTAGACAGACCTACCCTTGGTCAGTACAACATCTAAAGCCTCGAAGGGTCAGCAGTTTTCCAGAGTCAAACTCCGAAGGTCTGAGACACCGTGAGCGGCGACGAGGAGTGATGAATGCGTTAGTTAAACGGGCTACTTGCCTACTGATGTCCGCGCATGCGACTACTCATGATTTACTGATCAAGTGTGTTGCCTTCACATAATTCATTAGTAATTAATTGCCAGGCCAGACACTTCGTTTAGTCTAACAGGGAGGATTCTAGTGGACGGATTATAGTGGGACGAGTTGGTGATGGGGGTGGTCTCCGGCTAGAAAGAGAGAAAGAGAAAGGTAAAGAAACAAGTCGAATATCCAGCAGAAGGTCGCCCCAGAGACCCGGAGCGCCAGCACACACATGCCCATGCGGGGACAGGCCAGCAGCGGCGGTTGCCCTCGGCCCTGGTTCTGACACCGTCACCTGTCAGCTAGCATTTGGAGACAAAAATGAAGGATTTTGTCAAATGCAAATCTTTCTCAAAATAGAAGCTGCCCCTCCCAATACTAAAACAAACAAAAACCCCAAATCATTTGAAAGCCCATCTGAAGGTGGGCCCTGCCTTTCTCAGCCAACAGAGATGGGTACGGGGGAGCCGGGTCACGCGCCGGCCGCTCCAGGCACGTGCGAGGGATGGTAGGCCTCAGAGAATGATGCTCGTTGAGTTTTTAGTTCCCTTCATATAATATCCTTCCTCTTTTCTTCTTACTGTTACAGTGTTATCACTTCTCATTGCCTTCAGCAGTAGCTTCCTCCAGTGTGTTCTGTATTTTACTTCTAATTTGCAGGGCCCTGGAAGCCGGAGGATCCGGGTTTGGGAGTTCTCCGCGGGAAGGGAAACAAAGCCCCGGAGGAGTATTGCTTGCTTTCTGGTTGGTCACGTTTCCGAGAGCCGAGGGGGCCGAATCCACAAACTCTGGTGTGAACTAGACGTGACATCACCGACAATGCTCTTTTTGTCCTGAACCCCTCCGTTAACTTCCCAGTGTGTTAGGAACTTGTGTGTGTGTGTGTGTGTGTGTGTGGATCTGCTTTCATAGGTAGTTCCTTGGGGAGTAATTTTTATAACCAACCAAATTCAACAAGTTGTACAAATCATAACAACCTTCCTTTTTGAAAAAACTCTCCCAGTGACTGTCTCAGAACAATCCCTTTTGGAAGTACAATCATGTTGGGGAATTTTTTTCTGTACCGTAAACACTAACATGATTAAATCAAATGTCCCTTCTCAGGTATGGAGAAATGAAGATAGAAAAATTAAAGAAAACAATTACAAAATGTTAAAAAAAATCCCAACGCCACAAAAACTAGACAGTCAAGGAAAAATCAATGAGAAAGAGGTCTTGTTGATTAATGGTACAAGTATGGGCCACTTAGGTACAAACTCATAGATATTAGAGTTCCTTTTGGCCCCGCACCTGAAAGATATCCAAGAGGCTTTAGAGGAAAGGTTTCCTGGGGGTGGGGGTTAAATTCCAATTTAACCCCTTCTGCTACGCTCGGTACTAGATGGGCACTTTAAGAAAGTCTAAGTGACTTTAAGTGACTGACATACTTCAGCGGCAGAGTAACCAAACTAAGCTATCAATACCGGTCATTAAATTTGAAAAGACAAAGAAGTCCTCTTTTTGGAGCAAGTCTGCTGGCTGCTGTGACTACCTGAACTGTTTTGGCTGTTTCCTACCGGGAAGGATCCTCCCGAGTTCATTTTACTTGTGACCGTGCAGCAGCCCTGTCCTTCCGCTAGCTCCGGCTCATCTTCATTGAACGTGGCCACATTTATTTAGCTTATGTCCTGAGTCTTGCACCTGCATCATCTTCTCCTTTGCTGTGAAGTTTCTAGAAGCCGGAGGTCACGCCCACTGAACCTGTCTCCTACGTGCAGTCAGGTGCTCTGTGCTGTTTCGTTCATCCGTGAGAAGTGCTCTCCCTCCTTTAAGACTCACACTAGTGAAGTCTTCCCTTCCCTCATCTTGACGCGGCTGCTTCGGAAGCATCTCAGCATGTCTGTTACAGGCATCACGCTGAACCCTAGTTAGGGTTATAGGGTTATCTCCACTGATGAGGAATGGGCTGTGTCTTACTCATTGTCCTGTTCTTGCCGGGGGTGCTTATCGTTCGGCCACGGAACAACCGAACACGGACAACTGAATAAAGTTACTCCTAGAAGCAGAAGCAACTGCTAAGCGCTTGTGGCACTCACTGATCTTGACATTACGTTCTAACTATTACGACATCTTTAAAATATGCCCAGTTTCAGGTTAAAGTAACCCATACATGTACTCAGTCATTAAAAATCCTGAAAGATACCACCCCTTTTGGAAAAAATGAGCATCACTTCATTTTTAAGACAATAAAATGCTACTAGAAAGCACTTCAGGAAGAGCATTAAGTTGTTCGGTGTCATTTTCTTAACAAGCGGTGCTGTTTGCCAGCCTCGACACAAGGAGCACATTTAGTTTCCTGTTGGCGTTCATTTCATTGGTCTAGTTCCTGACCATTCGAAGAGTTTCCAAAGACATTCACATCATAAGACAGTTTGTTTTGGGCAAAGCAAAGTTATTTGTTTGGTACCAAATTTTCCTCAGTTGCTTCGTTTAGGGATGGGCTGCACGAAGGAACCCGTTCCGGTGAAACGGAGCGTCTCGCATCACTCAGTGTTTCCTGAAACCCAGTGTGGCGCGGGGCAGTGTGCGGGGCAGTGCGCAGCGACAGTGGCAGAGCCGCGTTTCTGCTTCCAAAGCGAAGGGGGAGCCGGTGCACGCGTCGCTGCAGGACGGGGCTCTCATCGTGTTCTGGATAATGACAATTTTTGCGAGAATCCAAAGCTCACCCGGGGTGGGTGGCGTTGAAGGCGAGAAATGGACTTTCCTGATAAGAGCGGGGAGCGCCTTACTTGCCTCCGTCTTTCAATTCTCTTCGAAGAACGGAAGAACTAAAATTTCATCTGTTCTAGAACGCTTTGGGTGAGCTGGTTCTGAGTATTCATGGTGTGAGGCCAATCTTAGGGGTTGAGAATATATATGTGTGTATATATATATAGAGAGAGAACACACAAGAGAATTCTGTAGGGCCAGTGGCTTGTGGGGTGCACCAGCCGGGCGGGAGGTGGTGGGAACGACCATCGCTCTAGTCCCTGGCTGCCAGGCAGCACGGCCCTGTTGAAAGGGCTTGCTTGCTCTTTCCGCCTCTCTCTGCCCTTATTCCTTGTCAGGGTGGGAGGCGGGACTTATGAGCCTGGTAAACGTGTGAGCCACACTGGGTCTGTGTAGCGCAGTCCGCAGTCTCCCTACTTTTCCCTGTTGACACCGAAATTTCCTGACTCCCGGTCCAGGACTCTTTCTGTTGGACAGTTACAGTAGCGTGCTCGAGGCAGCGGTTCTCACATTGGATTGTGCAACAGAATTCCCTGCCGGGCTTGTTAAAACTCAGATTGCCGGGCACCACACGGAGTTTCTAATAGGGTGAGACACTTCTAGCAAGTTCCCAGACACTGCTGATGCTGCGGGTCCTGGGACCAAGCTTTGAAAACCATTGTTCTAAGGCATAATAAGTGATTCTCATCTTGCTTTATTAGCAGCTCCATTCACTTGCCAGATACAGTACGAGCAGGAAGAGGAAGTACTGGAAAAAAAGTCTCAAGAAGAAGGAAGAAACGGTTGTAGAAGTACTTTGATACGTTTGGGAATTAGACTTAAGCATGAGTCAGATCAGTTTTAGGTTTATTTCGTAAAGACCAAGATACTGTAATATTCTTGTTAATCATCACCAGAAAAATAACTACTTGCTTAGGGAAGCTTGTACTTGCTTCTGAAAATGGCAGTTAAGTGTAGAAAGGAAGCATCTATACACACGATTCCAAATTCTCATCTCTGGAGACGGTATGACTGAAGTCCAATCTAATCAGCTAGGTAAACCCCTCCCTCCCACACCCACAAAAAAGAAAAGAAAATCCTCCAAAAAGATAGAATGATTCTAGAGGAATGATATCTGCCTACCAGGGTAGTTTTGCACAAAAAAGGATATTCAATAGGCTTCTCTTGAACTGCAAGTTCTACTTATTAAATATAATCCAGGCTTTAAAATACATCTGTCTCAAAAATTCAATTTATGCATAATTACATGTTGCATGTAATTACATGTAGGATGATGGGAGAGTCCTGCATGCCAGGTTTCTAGAGGCCACAAGGGTCTGATAGCAACTGGCCCAACTTGTTTATCTTATTGATGAAACCGGTAAAAATAAAATTTTTCTCTTAAAGAAGGGTTTTGTGTACCAAAGCACAGGAAGTAAGGTTACAGCTGGCGAATTTCTTAGAAAAACAGAAAATAGAACTAAAACAAAAACTGCTTCTGAGTTTTCTCAAATCACGCAGAGCATCTGCGCCGTGGGCTGTGCTGGTCTTGTTTTTAAAGCAGCCCCGGGCAAGAGGGTCGCCGGCGGCATTGCTGAGCTGGGCTGGGGGGCTGCCCAGCGTACGTCCCTCTCGGGAACTGGAATACCTTGTTTCTCCCCATCCTCTTGAATTACTAAGGCATGTAGGTGTAGTTTATCATCCGAGTGACATAAACTTCCTGTGAACCCAGATTATTCCTCCTCCTGCTTGTAACGTCATGGCACCTGCAGGGGGCACTGTGCCCCCCTCCCCCCACACCCCGCCCCTGGCTCGGTGTGCAAGAAGGCAGACGCCCAAGCACAGGTCAGGGGCACACCTCCGAGTGAAAGGGAAGGGCCGCTGACGGACACCGGGCCTGTCCGTCGCAGGTGCCCGCGCTGGCAGCCGTGCGGACCCAGCCTTCTGAACACAGTCGAGCTTGTGCCCAGCTGCTGCTTCTGAGCCTTTATTAACGAGACCGATTTTACTTATCTACAAGCTATGAGGCCAAGTTTTAAAAAACGCTACAGCGGTCAGGACATTGTCCACATGGAAGATAATAGTTCGTAATTTATTATTAAAACTACTATAGGCTGCCCTCCAGCATATTTTTGGCCTTTTCAGCTTTAGTAACAAAAGGAGCCAATACTGTCCAAGAACAGTTTACAGTAGATGCTGGAAAGAACACAGAACTTGGAGTCCTTTAAGTGACTCTCGTCCATTCTCTAGTACAATTCGTGCTGGCTCTAGATACTAGAGCCAGCGTTTCTTTCCCCTGTGAAAACGAACCCGTGATTTTATAACGTATGTCACCGGGAAAGTATGAACCAGTTGATAGACTCTGAAGTCAGAACAGAAGGGGAAAATGGTCCCCAACTGTTGTTCGCTGAAACAAACATCTAATATCCTGTACGAATTAGTCCCTGAGCGGAATGGTAACATAATCCCCCTCGCCACATTTTCTTTACGTAATCTTAAATACCGGACTTGGATTTCACCCCGAGGGATGGGACAGATGTGCCCATTTCTGTGGCTGCAGCTACAAGGCAGCCTGAAGGAGGGCTTGCCCACATTAACTCTGCTCAGTTGGTGATTTGTAAAAAAGAATTTTACAGTAGCATTCAGCCACGCAAGCTTCTCAGTAGACCAAAACGAGAAAGTGTCTGTGTTTAGATTGTTTCTCCAAATACACTAAATATTGGGCTAATTCCAAAATAAATTTTGATTAAGCACTGCACATCAACTCATTTTGTATTATTTCATTCCCTCAATAAGCCCTGTTCACGTGCTACGCACGGGATTAAGAGTCCGATGTACAGAGACCTGATCCCTGCCCAGGAGCTTCTACTGGCGATGGGGAAAGAGACCAGTAAACCGTGCCGACAGCGCGGAAGATGGTGTACGGGACGGTGTCTCAGCTTCGGGGGCCCCTGGAGTCTTAGCCTGGGTCGGGGGAAGGGTTAGGAGGACTTGGGAGGGTTACAAGGACTTCTAGAATATACGACAAGTTGAGGGGACTGGCAGTCCAGAAACGGGGACTAGTACGTGTGAAGGAGAGCAAGCTAGAGAAAGTCCTGTCCCTTTGAGAAACGAGCCTCGTCTGGTTCTGTATCGCACGTGTCACAGTGGTCTGTTTTGCTCTGAGTCCTGATGCATAACACGGGTAACTTACAGGCTTTGGAGTTAAGTTAAAATAGGATTCCTAAAAAGCACTGCTTTTGAGATTTTTAAAAAGGCTGTAGCCTCCGTACTACCGATCACCACCAACAGATGCGCGGGCTGAAGGGAAAGTCGGAAGGCCCGGCACAGCAGCAGAGGGTGAAGAGAAATACGAGGGGAGAAAACCGGAGAGCGAGAAAGGACGTGGCTTGCAAAGAGCTCTAGGTGCACGTGGCCCCTGAGTGACTTTGGCAGGGTCCCTTCCCGTGACCCCCCATTTCTCTCCCTTCCTCCCTCCCTGCTCTCTCTCCCTCTCTCTTTTGAGCACCCCCCAGAGAGATCTCCAAGAACTTACATGATGCAGAGACCTAGTCCCACTGGCGTTGCTGGGGCACAACTATTTCTAAGCCTCTTCGTCGTCTTCCGTCCTCCGCTGCCTGCCCCTCTCCTCATTCCCACCCCAGGCACCGGGGCAGGGGTTGGCCAGGGCCGCCATTTGGGGGAAGGAGGAGAGCTCGGGAAGGAGGTGCTAAGAGCCAGCGCCTGGGAGAGGCAAACGTCTCCTTCTGAGATGCACATTCTGTTGTCATCTCAAGTCCGCGAGAAGGAGAGAAGCAGCCAGGCTGGGGAGGAAGAAGGCAACACTTTGAATCTCTGTGGAGAACTGTCACATTCATTTCTGGCTTAGAAAGACAAAAGACTTTGTGCCCCCCTCTGTTAGAGAGCAGGGGCCTGGCAGGCAGGAGGATCCGGCCGGGGGCCTCCCCTCAGACAGGGCAAACAGGGAACTAGAAAAATTGATGGAGAAGTTCACTTTCTAAGTCCTTTTATTTTAGTGACAGCGACAGAGCACGAGGAATTTGAAGACTCAGAGAAGATTTATGTTGCACCGACGTTTCATATCACCTGACCGTGACACCTGGTCAGTTCAAAGGCCCATTTTTAAATGTCCCATGGGATACTTTTCTGGTCACTTCTGTCTGTCCAAGGGGCAGAAGTGGAGACAAAGAGCTAGCAGTTACTAATTACAACCCCAGGGATTAAAAAAGAAAAAATCCAGCAGGAGGAGCTCTAACCTGCCTTAGAGCTCAAATTTTTAAAATCACAACCGTTGAACTCAGAGGCAAACAGAGCAGTGGTTGTGCCTCGCAAGCGGCTGTGGCTGTGACCAAACACGTGACCGCGTCCCAGTAAAGGCTCCGCGCGCAGCCGGGGATGAGCTGCCGGGGCTGAAGGGCCAGCGAAGGGCCAGCATGTCCCCCTGCACGAGCCTCCTCGTCCTCACACAGCTAAGCTGGGACTGGCTCTGCGGTGCCTGCTAACACCAAAGAGGGAGCAAAAGGCCGATTTCTAGGCAAGTCTAGAAGTAAGTCTCTTCCTCTCAAAGGGTCCTACTGTTTCTACACTAGACTTCGACACTTGCTCAAACACTGCATTTAAAAATGGAATTTTTATCCGTGGTGGACGGCACTGCAAACGCTCCCCAGTGTTCCATCGCCCTCACTCGGTGGCTTGATGGGCTTCTAAAATGAGGGAAATGCTGCATTCGTAAAAATTGGTGCTAAAAGGGCAAGGAATCGTATGTCCCCTGGGCCATGTAAAGAGTCTGCAGAAGGAATTACAGCTTTCTAACACACACACGTGCACACACATACACACACACACCCCCAACTGGAGCACAAAGAATTCACTCAGGAACACTGAGAAGTAGATGAATCCAACAGTTATGGGATTTGGGGGGTGAGCCTTTCCATTCTGGACAGTGTTGTGGGAGTGGGCATATGAGATGGTCAGAATTACTTAACCTGAAGGAAACTTTCAACCAATCCCCTTTAATCTTTTGCCAATGAGAAGTCAAACTTTTTGTTTTACACCTTAATGGTATGCCCACATTTTAAATTTTTATACAAGCTTCTACAGAAACTTTAACTAGACCAATTCAGACCAAAAGTCACTAAATAAAGCTAGTCTAGACGGAAAAATCTATGAAAACCATATGTCTTTTAGGCATCTGTCTTACAAAAACTGCCATCATCCTGGAGAAATAGTTCACAAACTACGCTCTTAGGAAAACTGCTGTAATGACCACGGGGACTGTGCTTGAGAAGACAGCTTGCTTGGGGGAAGTCAAGCCAAAATGTTTACCAGTGAAAGGCTCACATTTCTACATACGTCTGTCCGTAAACATCATTGAAGGGACAAATTTATATTTGCATCACTTATATTTCCATGATCTTAGAAGGGATCAGAAAGGTTTGTTCCTCCACACGCCTACGGAATGCTAGACCAAGGGGTTTTAAAGCCCCCCTGTTCTCACTCACAGAAGACTGTTTTGGATAATGTTGTACGTGGATGAGGCCCAAGAAGCAGAACATTTTCTTCTGATTATTTCCCTGCTGGCCTGCCAGACACAGCAAGGAGCCCGGTGTCCGACACAAGTAACTATGGGAAGACCCCCCTGGATGACCGGACGGAGGGCCCCGCTGGGAGACAAGGGCAATCAGGACTAGGGTCGAAAACGAGTGCCAGGCGAATGCAGCAGAGACACGTTCTCAAACCTTGCTTTTCTGATTGAATCTTGCTCTCTGAACTGGAGACAGGGTCAGGGCTACCTTCATTATTCTGGCCACATATTTTTATATCCCAGAATGCACATTGAAGAAGTAGCATGAAATCCACAGGAAAAAGAATAGAAAAGCAAATGTTAATGATCAAAATCATAACATTTGCACTGAAAGCTGAGCAGCCTGTGGAGATTATGAGAGTATTTATAAGTCGCAAAGACTCGTTGTGACCCTCGAGGATATTTTCTTCTTGCTCAACAGGGAAGGGGGCTTTGGAAGACCATAACAAAGGCTGTTGGCACGAGTGCCCCGTTGTGTTATGCTGTCACCTCGAGAGCTGGGAATGCACAACAGAGGTCGAATGGCTACATCTGGGGAAGAGGTCCTGGGTGGGAGGGTCGAGCATAGTATAAAAGAAGGAAATCTGTACGACGTAGCCAGTCATACAGCAACGTTTTAAGCACAGGGAAAGACACTACTACAACACGTCCAGTCAAAGCTACTGTGCTTTAAAATGAGTTTTCAATATACTTATTTAATTTTCACGTCCTAAGATGGTAATGAGATAATTTAGTGTTTGAAATATTAAAGCAAATCAAGCCGTCACATCAGCATCCCTCATTACCGATTCCTAAACTGAACTATAGGGCATTTAAGTAACTCAGTCACAGTCCGCTGATGAGTCACGGGGCTTCTGTGGTCCATTAACTTCAGTCTTGCGTCTGCCAATACTACTATTGTCGAGCTGAACTGACAAGTTTGCTTTCTTTCAAATAATATGTGTTGCATGGATTTTATTTTGACTCTAGACCCAGATATGTGGAGGGAAATTACTGCAGTGGTTTCTCTAGTTAACACATTCACTAATGTTTCCTTAATTTTCCACCCCAAGAGGCAATAATTAAGGTAGATTTTGCCTCACATGAAGTTTTATTATTTTAGTTATTAAAATATTTTCCAACACTACGAAGAAGCAAAAAGAAATTCTAGTTGTTTTAAAAGTAAGTAGACATTTTCCTCAGGTTTTATAGCTTTTCCTCCCTGGATGGTGGTCGCAAGGTGGAGCCGGGTGTAGACTTTGTGGCAAAGTCCCTTGAGTGTGATACTGAGGGCAGAATTATTCGAGGGAAAAATTTCATTCACTCTTAAAACTGGCCTCAAGAAAAATCCTAATATAAACTTAAAAAAATCCACATGTACAGAATATATCACATATAAACATCAGCTTCACGGTGAAATCATTTCATTTTAGACTTTCTGAGCTGCAAAACACCTTTCTCATCTACCCTCCTAAGAGGTCTCATTCTGGGTCAATGTGATATAGATGGACCAAGATAAACGTAGATCCTGCTGCCTCGCAGAAATCAGAAACTAAAAACAGGTAATATGTACATGGTGGAGACAACTGGTGTATTTGATTGTAAAATAAAATCATTTCCCAGATCACTGGCAAAACCACCGAGGCCTTCTCATACCTCTCACTTCCTCTGGGTTCTTGAAACTGCCACAGAAGCCTGGGGTCTCCCGTGTGGCGCATCTAGTCTGTGCGTCTGTCTCTAGGCTCATGCGTCTCCCTCTCCACCAACTTCTCAGCCCTTCCACAAGGAAACCAGGCGTGGGATGGAGCTTGTGTCTAAATTTCATATTAACTTGCCCGTTTACTGGGTTTCAGTATTTACACGGCATCCTATTTTTCAGCTTTTAGGCTAATCCCAGTGGGGGAAATGTCAGCCGTGTGAAGATGTGGGACTCTCCTTGTGTCGGGGCGACCGAGGTCAAGAAGGCCCGGCCTTGCCACGGGCGGGGAGAGAAGGAGTTTTGCTATCTATCATTTTGATGGACCATTTTTTCCTGATCCTCGGAGGGAACGTGTTCTTTCTACAGTTCACGTGAGCTGATGAGTTCGGCTGGAACCCGGGAATGGACATGTCCTAGTGTGTATGGGAATCATTAAAAAAATAATCCCAGAAATTAGAGCACTTGCTATTTGTGGTTTTGCCTATCATGTGGCTCTGATGCCTGAAAAGCAGCCAAAAGGAAAGAATGGATGATGCCACGATGCGGCTTCCTGAGTACCTTGTGGTTTCAGACTTTGCCCCAGGTCGGAATTCTAGTTTTGAGCAGAGCTGCCAAGTGACCTAAACTCTCACCCAAATGCAGGTGATGTGGCGTCAGGACACCTGCGGATTCTCTCCAACCAGGGCCCTGCCAGCACCGAGGCCTCTTCCCCCGCACTTAAAAATACCGGCCAGACCAGAAGTGTGATACTCTTTTGGCAACAGCATTAAGTCAGCCACATGGACTTCATTTGGCAACTAAAGGGTGTGAATACGTGTTCAGGTTGCGAGGCTCCCCCGGACAATGGTTACAATATGTTGGCTCAAGCAAGCTAATGGATTTCAGTGTTGGGCATTTAAAAATTCTGTGTTCAAGCAGCAATCACGTTATGACGAGCTGCCAGCTCGACCCTGCTCTCCTTCCTCGTGCTGCTGGAGGGAAGCACGGAGGGCACGTTCTGAGTGAAAGATGCAGCATTTGCAATTTCATGTCTAATTTCCTGGCTGTTTATCTGCCGAAGCAACCCCAGGAAGCTCAATTTCGCTTCTAATCTTTCAGAGGAGCTGATAAGCGAGAGGGAAGGAAGCGCCCCAGCTCCTCCGAGCTACGGATCTCCGAAGTTGCTGGAAAACCTGCGGCACGAAACTCTCCGCCGGAGAAGCTTTCCCTGTAACACCCGCCTCCTCTCATGGCGAAGGAGACAAAGGGGCGGTGGCGAGAGAGGACTAGCTCGCCTGTGTCTGTCTGCTTACACTGGGCGGGCTTCCATTCTCTTAGCTTTTCCTTTCTTTTGGTGTCTTTTCCCTTTTGAGCTGACATCAACTCGTATATAGGAACATTCAGCAGATTCCAACTGGTGACAGTTTGCTGCTGCCTGGCCACAGGGAGAAGAATCTGTGTGTTTCTCACTGGTCAGTGGCTCTCGGGCCAGACTCCCACCTTGGCCGTCTTCCTGCATCAGTCGGGTGAGACCCGGGGCAGGGCTGGGTATCCTGAAGCTCAGAGAGCCTTTCCCTGCAATGGCTGAAGCTTTGCAGTTTAGAGCCCAGAGAGAACAGTGACAGAGCTATTTGCTCGCGTCTGTCACGGGACATGGAGGCAGTTGGATCTGGTTAACTCAGTGCCAGCCAGCCCTGGGCTAACAGAGGCGTGTTGTTCGGGTTCCTGGGGCCCCGCCGCCCGTCTGCAGCTCTGATGCTCGTACCCTGTCTCCTCTAGATCTTCCTTATGTTCCTTTCCCTTTGATCCTCCTTCGGCCTCGGATATTTGGAAAAGGAAGATAAGGGACACACTGAAAACAGAAAGACGATCTGAAGTCTGCCTTGACGCATGTGCAGAAGTGTGACCTCCCAAGTGTGACCTCCAGAACACTCGCAGTTCTGTCCCTGGGCCTCCCTGGAACAGACCGCCAGTCACTGTGAACTGCGGCAGGATGAAGATGTTTGTGTAAAGTAGACTCGAGTTCTCTAGACCCAAGGAGGAAACCACCAGACTAATTTTACCTTCACTTAAACCAGACTGAAACCAAGACTCAAGAATGAAAAACCTTGTCATTAACCATCCATTCACCTCAGTGAGATATTATGTTACAACCAGAATCATTGTGGAATTCGAATGATTTTGATGGGATATTTAACCAGGGGCTTAAATTAAATTGAATATTTTCTCTAGTGAACAGTCTATGGTCAAATTTCTGTTTTCATTAAATTATATGAAGCGTCATATTCTCAACTCATGTTGAACCTGCAACACATCACTAATTACATCTGGGATTTCAGTAACAAATGTTGTGACACAGCGGCCTCATGAAATGCCTAAAATGCTAAGAATCGGAACACCTCAAAGTTGTTTCCATTCTTGGCATTTAGACTTAAAAAAAAGAAAAAGAAAAAAAAAACTTTGCTTGACTTTTAAATCAGTTGCTAAAAATAAAAACTGTTTCCCTGAAAAATCAGAATACCTAATCACAAATTTGTTTTTTAAAGGGGAAGGACAGCAAGGAAAAAAAAAAAAAAACCTCATGGCCGAAATCAGAAGTCACAAGATGCATTCATCATGTGCCCAAATGACACTCAGTTGCTACAGGAAGTCACATGCTTAATGGGCTCTTGAGGGAGTAAGTCAGGACGTTTCCAGGACATGATTTCAGGAGAATCAGACACACAGGCTAGTCACAAAAGTCGCTTAGTTGTCCGTGTACCCTGAACCCATGACTTCAAGACTCAGCAGCTTCATGCTTCACGGCACCGACCCTTCATGTGAGGGACACAAAGACACACTTATAAGAATCGTGGGTTTGTCCTTACTCAAAATTTGGGGGACTGGCTGAAAAACAAAACAAAACAAGGAGACCTTATCCCTCAGTGAAAGGGATTCTGCGTTACTGTCAACTAGAGCAACATACAAAATATGACAGAGCACAGCAGTGTATCGGGGCAAACATCTCAAACAAGATCCCACTGTAAAGAGAACCAAATGGCTTTTACCTCCTTAAAGAGACCCCGAGTGCACCAGCCACCTTTCCCACAGAGGGATGTCTGAGCCTCTCGCCACGTCGGGTCCGCAGGAAACAGCTGGGAGCGCGGGGCTGCGAGGAGATTCCCCGGTGCCACGGCTCGTCGGGGGCAGTGTACGGCTGGGGCGGGCATCCGTGGGAACCTGTGAGAGTCTCCAGGACGCTCCGGGCTGCCTGAGCCGTGAGGGATGGAAGCTTCGCCACGGGGTCACCAGAGAGGCTTTCCGTGGAGCATTTCTTGGTTTCCATCTTGTGTTTCTGTCATGTGCATGGCTGGAGTAAAGGCCAAATCCCAGCCTGTGATTCAGTTTTGCCATTTTTAGAAGACACCGTCAGACTTGGTGACAAGGGTGGTTAAAAAAAGTGCTTCAGGTTTTCAGTATGTATTTTTTTTTACAGTAGAGGACTGAGTGATGAGGTAAATGAAGTCTGCGTTTCGTTGGATAGAGACCCTTCCACCCTTATCCCCTCCTGACTGTTGCAAAATAGCTTAGTCCAAGGAAAGGGGAGAAGACAAATGAGTCAAATAATGTCAGAATCGGCTGCTGCCAGGAAAAACACACGCTGATTCAGTTAATTTGTTCTGTTAATGTCAAAGGCTGTGATTCCCAATTAGCTAATTTTAAGAAGCTGTAACCGAAAATAGCTACATCAGCCCTAAAGTTAATATTTGATGAAGATTAGGATCTTCAAGTGAGACCGGGGCCCCCAGCGAGGTGGTGGTATCTGTTTAAGATCAGCTGGCCAGACGGGAACGCAGCCGGCGGGGGGCTTCACGCCGGCGGGGGGCTTCACGCCGGCCTTAGCCCTTCGGAGAAGCTGAGTGGGGCGAGAGGGGAGGGGGCGAGCCAAAGACTCTGGCAACAGAAAATGTTCCCCGAGCAGATTCGCGTACACTCCACGCGCTAACGACAGAAGCATTCCTATTGGGGAGACTCTTCGGGATAGAGATGCTCCCCAGCTCAGGTGGAACCAATTAGAGCAGGCATGTCGTGGTCAGCATTTCCAGCTCCCTCGCTGGAAGGCTCCATGTGCAGAAACCACCACGGCCTGAGCAGCTGAGAAAAGCTGGGCCAAAAGTGACTCCACCCGCCCCTCTCCTTCCTCTTCCTTTACATTGGAATGGAAAGATGTAATAATAAAATTACATTTTTTTAAAAAAACCCAGAATGCTCCTGGTTTCCGTCCAGTTGCAAGTGTTTTCATTGTATCTGAATAGGGTTAAAGGGAAGGTATACATGCTCCGAAATGTCAAAATCATCATTTGCTAATGAAGTCGCAAATTATCCGGAAGAAAATTATGTACAGGCACATGCCAAACAGCAGAATATTTTGCCTCTAAAAGTTCAGTTATTGCCTTTGTAATATTAAAGCCCAACAGGGAGTCAGCGGGACAGGGCTTGTTCTGTCCTGTCACCTTACGAGTTTCTGGTTTCAGATAAAAGAGGAGAAAGGGCCCTTAAGAAAGTAAAGACATGGGGGAAAAAAAAATCAAACTTCCTTCTCGGAAAGCTATGGGTTGTTTTCCTGGAGATGATGGATAATGGCATTTTGACTTTTTTTTTAGTTTTTAATAGAGAAAATGGAGGCAAATCACAGGGGGAAAAGAGAATATTTAAACAAACAGGACAAGGTGAAGTTTCAACAAGACCTTCCCTCCGTTTTTCTTTTTCCATCTTTGCTTCTCTTTTTCTTTCCTTCCTTCTCTTGCTTTTTCTTTTTTTTTTTTTTTCTTTCTTTCTTTTTTTTTTTTGAAATCTTAAACCCCATTTCTGGCTTGCATTTGGTAGGATTCCTGCTCTGGCTTTTATTAAAAACAGACTTTATGTGGTCAGAATTCTTCATCTAAAGCTAAACTTTAATAGGCATAAGGATCCTGACAGCGTCTCTCTCGGTCTCTCTCAGGTGACGCCCCCCAGCCCCCCAGAGGGGTTTCCCTCCCATCGCGCTGAACTGGCACTGAAACTTGAAGGCTCAGCACAAAAACCAACTTCCCTCTTGTACTCTGAAGTCTCATTTCTGTTTTACATTTGACACTCTTTGCAAGGCCACGGCAAGTTAGGTCTGGCTCCAAGTGGAGAATATTCTCGAAATTCTGAATCACGTAACCGGTGTCCAACACAGACGCCTTAAGCCTGGCGGTTGCGCTTCTCTAGGGTGAGCCCCCGGTTCCCGGGCTGCCCGCTCGCCTCCGAGCGTGAGCTCGGAAATACCAAGGGCGACTCCGTCCCGCTTACCCAACCAGCTTCGCATTCAGCGGTGGCTCCGGGGGTACAGACAAGCCAGCTTAACCCAAACCAAGAGGCGAAGCCGCCAAGCGAGCAAAGACATGCACGTCCATTCCCGGGAGCAGCACCCCAGGTTCCTCGGGTTCCTTCTCGTAGCGAAACAGACGGAGGAGCGGATCTCAAGGCTCCTGGGCGGGACCCCAGGCCGCCCACTCTCCTGCCCTCCCGCGTGGCCTCCAGACCCTCCTGGCACGACGGCAGGCCCGGTCCCAGCCAGCCCGAGGCTTCCCGAGGCGACAAGCTGATCGTGCGGCGCCGAGGCTCGACACCGACGTTTCTTTCTCTCGTGGAAGGGAAGCTCTCCGCAGCGTCGCGGCGCAGCGGTTCCCAAGCGGAAGGAGGTTGCTCAGCCCGCGCCCCCCGCCCCCGCACTGGCGACGTCGGGACACCGTCGGGCGTCCCGACTGGGGGTGTGACTGGCTCCGGCGGCCACAGGCCCCGGCTGCTAAGCGCACTACAGCGCGAGGCCGGCTCCCCACGACAGAGCTGGCGGAGGGCCAGGCTTAGGAGCCGGGGACTGCGGTCGGGGCACGTGGTCTGGGTGCGGGGGACTGAAGCCCACTCCACTAGGGTCCGGCTGGGCAGCCTCGGGCGAGCGGTCTGCACCTCTGGGCCTCCCCCGTCAAATGCACGATCCCCGTCCTTCCGGGTCGTGGCAGCAGGACGCGGCCGCGGCCGGACAGCACCCAGGCCGCCGCCTCGCGTGCCCCGAGGGCACCAGAGCAGCAGCCCTTGCTCTGACCGTCACCCCTAGACATCTAGGTCCGCTTCAGGTAATCTGCAAGCGGAACCTCACTTTCCAGGGACAAAAACTCCGAACTGAGAGCACAGACACCCGTCTGGTCAGGACCGAAGTGACGACAGCCCTAGCAGCCCCGGGGCCATGAGGCTGTCGGGCCCGGCCCCGGCGACGGGCCACCGTCCGGTCCCGTCCCAGGCGGGAGCCCCGCGCGCCGAGTCGGACGAGCCGGGCAAGGTCCGTCTGCGGCGAACCGGGCCTCCCGCTCCTCCTGCCCTGCTCGCCCTCCGCCGCCGCCCTGCGGGGCCCGTCTCAGACGCCCCTTCCCTGCGGCGCCCCGACAGCCCCGAGCGCAGGCCCCGGCGGCAGCGCGAGGGGACGCAGGGTCACGAGTGCGGGAGTCCCTCGTCCTCCGTGGTCCCAGCGCAGCGAGGTTTTCCTTCGTAAGCCCGATACTCGGATCGTCCGAGCGGGATTTTCTAAAAAACTTAAATTTCTGTACCAGCTAGTTTCCTTTCCTTTTAGAATTTCCGGTGCGGAGACAAAACCTCCTAAATCCGTCTATTCTCAAATCTCTACGCGCGCATCGTCCGTCCCGGACTGGGGACGTCGGAGGGCGCGGGCGGCTTCGGCCGCGGTCTGCGCCCTGGTCTGCGTCCCGCCCCGCTCCGCCCCGAGTCCGCTTCCGCTTCCGCTTCCGGCTCGCACGTGCCGGGCCACCTGGCGGCGGGCGTGGCGCCTGCGGTGCAGGGGCGCACGGCTGCCGTCCCCGCGGCGAGGCGGGGCTCTGGCCCCCGCGCAGGCGACACCTCAGCCCAGGCCTCCCACCACCCGCGGTGTGGCCTGCGCTGACCCGCCCCGGCTCCGCGGGGTCACGCGGGCGGCCGCGCAGACTCCGCACTCCCTGGCCCCGCTGACTTTGTGCCGGTTGACACAGGAGGGTCTGGACCACGTCCCGGTTTTTAATCGTGTCCCAGGCCCCGCGGTTTCCCACGACACGCGCCGCCCGGGCGACAACCGCACAGGCACGCGGTGGTGTCTCTGCGGGTTTCTTTCCCAGATAAGCTCCGTCTGTTTCGCTCGAGAGAGACCCCGAGAGACCCCACGCGGCGGCCGGCAGGACACTCACCTGGGGACGCTGGGCGGGGCCCTCGTGGGCCGGGAGGGCACCTGCGGGGGGGCGCCCCCGAACCAGTCGCCGCCGCCGCTGCCGGGGAAGGGGGGCAGCGGGCCGGGCCTGAAGGGCACCGGGGGCGCCCCCGAGTGGGGTCCGGGGGAGGGCACGGCGGGCGCGGGCCCCCGGCCGGATGCAGGCCGGGCGAGCGGAGCGCCGGGCGTCGGCCGCCTCTGGGTGGTGGGGCTCGGAGGGGGGGACCTGCGGACAGAGCAGGGCAGTGTCGGTCCAGCGCGTCCGCGGACGGATGTTGCCTGACTTCCGGGCTGCTCCGCACAAATCCTCCCTTTTGGGGGGCACTTGGGGTCCGTGTCAGGAACGTTGGAAAGTGTAAGGGGGGCCGTGCCTGACTGGGCTCCTCACCTCCAGGCGGGGGGTGTGAGCCCCAGCGTGGGTTAGAGATTACTGAAATGAATTTTTTTTCATTTAAACCTTTCAAAAAGGTATAGAGGGTAAATGGTGAGAAGGAAGTTCCCCTCCCCCGACGCTCCACGCTGTGGAGACAGCCAGTGGTGGTTTCGGGCGCGTCCCGCCCGCTGTGCTGTCTGCGCTATTCCCGCTGCAGAACACGCTCCACAGCATGTACTTTTATTTTGTGGGTGCCTCTTACAGTACAACGTTCTACGACTTCCTCTTTTAGAGCCTCCCATGAACTCGACCCTTCGTTTCAGTATAGAGCGGGCCTCGCCGTTCTGAGGCCCGCGTCAGGCCACGGGAAGGACGTGTGGGGCTCGTTTCCGAAGGGACCGCCGGACCTGCCCTTCCGCTCCCGGACGCAAACCCCTGTTCTCCTCTGCACTCCTCAGGCTCAGGGCGGCTTAGGGAAGCTCACTCAGCAAACGGTACTGGACGAGCCCGGCAGGCCTCGGGGGGCCGGGGCGTTTTCCTACCTGCGGGAGTGCTGTATCCAGGAGTCATCCACGGGGGGCGGCGCGGGGGTGAACGTGGTGGCCGTGTTGATGTCGCCGATGATCCCAAGGGCTTCCTTCAGCGCTTGGTACATGCGAAGCATCTCGTCCCGGCGCTGAGCCTGCTCCGCGGACTCCTCCATCAGCGTGTTCTGGTCCTCGGAGGAGTACAGCTGGGCCAGGAGCTCGGAGTTTATGAAATCTTTAACCTGCCGGGTCACCACAGAAAGTAAGAACGGGAACACGGGAGCGGTCGGATGGCATCAACCGGCTCGGGGCCTGCGGACCAGGTCCTCAGCGTCCCCTCGGGGAAAAGGTATGTGACACACAAGATGGACGCGGTGTCCACGTCTGTTTACACTTATCTTCTCACTTCCTCCCTCCCCGTCCTGGGCACCAGCGCAGGAGCGCTCTTGCCCTGCCTCATGGTCGTGGACGGAAAGAAACCTTGATTAGCTGGAAGAGGACTAAACCCTGCCGTCCCCAGCACAGGGCCTGCTGGCTCCGCCGGCATTTCCTCATTGCTGTCTGAGGCTGCTTGGCCCGGAGATGAGGGCAGGTACCTCCACATAAGCAGCACTATTTTCAGCAGAAAACAAGGATTTAAAGAAACCTAGGTAATAGCCAAGTTATCCAACCCTTGGTATTCCCAATTGTTTACCTCGCTTTTACCAAAATCACTGGAATACTATTAAGATCCTGGGTTTCAAGGTCAACTCAAAAGTGGAATGAGCACCCATAAGTGAATTTTATTAAATACAGAAACTTAGATAATCATGCAAGTTGATTTACAACACCGCCCCCAAAACAGGAGGGATATACTCTCAACTTTCTAGACATTTACAATGGAACTACTTAACAGTAATGAGGACTCACAGGAGTTTCCAAAGTTAACAGATACATGAAAACAGACGGAAGTAGGAACAAGGTGTAGGAGTCTTCGGGGAGGGGCGGTCTGTAGCAGGATGAGGAGGGAGAGGATTCACACACTGCACAGCACGGAGGGAGGAAGTCCCAGCCACTGTATCTCATCAAATCGAAGATACCAGGAATTTTAATCCGCACCATTTTATGAGCCACCAAACAAGAGAAAACAGCATGAATTAAACTGTGACAGAATGCCAAGATGCCATAGAGTGTGACAGGCATCTTCATGGCAGAACAAGTGAACGTGGGAATCAATGAAAGACGGTGTGTCCCACGCACATTCGCAAGTTATCGGACTGGATTCTCACCACGTCCGTATGCAATCTGTTACGATCCCGGTTTTACAGAGGAAGAAACTGAAGTTCAGACTGTTCAGTAACTTGCCCAAAGTCACATAGCATTAAGGTGAACCCCAAGTCTTTGGGCTCAAGGTCTAGTGCTCCTTCCATTACCTCCTTACCCGACTTTGAGCGCTCAGCAAAGACATGCTTGTGTCTGAGCATCATGACTGTGGAGTGGTATTCCAAGAATGCTGGTTAACTTAGCCTACAAAAATAAACCAACTTGGAATTTCAGTTTCTCTGTTAAATGAGACTCATACTTATCTAGAGCCACTGGCTCTTTTTAAGAAAGACCAAAGGCCAGCATATTTAATTGTCACAAATTCAGGCAGACAGCAGCACAGCTGTGAGAGGCTGGGTTGTAGTGAACTATGTAACCAAGAGATGACAAGACTCGAAAACACATAGCTTTATTATTTGTTAAAGGTATCCCACTAAGTGAATAATTCTACTGATCAGGAAATTCAGCTAAATCACAGCTTCACTGTGGTGTAATAAGTATTCTCTCCACATTGTGCAAACCAAGAGTGATTCAAATGTGGAAGTAATCTAGAAGACAAGACATATCTGGGCAATTGTCTAGTAGGGTAGAAGGTTTGTGTGTGATAGCTGCGGAAGGTAAGTTTGGCCAGGTAACTGAGGCCAGATGTGAAAGCCTCGAATGCCAAGGAAAACTGTTTGAACTTCAGCCACTTGGCAGTGGGAAGCCATGGACTTTTAAGGAAGTAAGTGAAACGATAAAAGAGAGTTTTAGGAAAAGTAATCTGTCTGTGATTGGAAAAGAATTTGCAGGGGTGGTAGCAGAGAGAAAGAAATCTGATGGAAGACCACTTGAGCTCATTTCTGAGTTGGTGGGGCCTTCATCTGGTGAGGCTGCAGCGGAACAGAGAAGAGGCACACAGACCAGTTACCCTGGAGAGGAAACCCAGGTGGGCGCCAGGTGAGGTTTTGATGTGAAAACCAGGTGAGGTTTTGATGTGAAAAGGCAGGAGCAAAAGGAACAAGGACACTTTAGGCCTGGAGGGCAGTGAGTCAGGGCCCAGAAAATCAAGTCGGGAAGGAAAGTCAAAGACAGTAAATTTGGCTTAAGGATTATTTCACCTCCCCCGCACTCCCCCCCCCCTTTTTTTTTTAGATTTAGTCACTTTTAAAACACACTTGCAGGTATCCAAGGAGTCAGGGACATTCGCGCAGATCCTCCACCGCTGGGCGTGTGCCTGCACGCAGATAGATGATGCAACGCGAAACTCCAAACCAGACAGTTTTCCTGGCACTGAACAGCAGTTGGGCTAAGCTAGCTTGAAGCTCTACATTGAGCTGGAGTATCACTTAGAATCTATTAAACACAATTTTAAAAGAAGGCCCTCCAAGAATAGATTTAAAGCAGATCTGAATGAAGAAGCGACTGTCAAACCAAGCACGAAATATAATCATAAAGGCTTGTTTCAGCATTCTGATTAAAGTTCTGCCTTGAATCAACTCTTGCACATCAGCCCACGACACACTAGAACTCGCCTACCATCCCGAAGATTTGGCAACGTTCTGACTTCATAGGAGGATCGCTACCAGCGCGGGGGAAAGCGGCAGGACGGCACAGTGGACAAGGGCGCTCGCTCTGCCATCAGACGGCTCTGCATCTGAGTCCAAGCGCCCGCACTTAACCGTTCTTGAGCGGGCAACCACCTCTTCCCGTCTCAGGCTCCTGATCTGTAAAATGGGACCAGCAGTAGCGGCTGTCTCCAGCCGCTGTGAGGATTGAGTGCTAGAATGATTATAAATTGCTTCACGCAAGGCCTAGCATCTCGTTAGCCCTCTGCAAGCCGAAGCTGTTCTTTCGAAAGCGCGGGGATGAAACTGGCCTGAGCTGCTTCGAGGGAGAAGAACAAATAGAAAGCCATCGCAGTTGTACAGGCGTCGGGAGAGCAGTTCAATACAGAGCGGGGGTTAATGTTTTATTCAGACTCTTCTCCTTCTCACCTCGCCTTGGGGGGGGGGGGGGGGGGGAGTCAGGGAGTTTCCAGGCACTTCAGGGACTTTCTGGTGCAAATACGTAAATCAAGGATCCTGCAAGACCAACAGTCGAGGCCTTGGAGGTGATGGCGTTTAGAATATACCTCACAGGACACGACATAAACGAATTATACTTGGATGCGAGACTTGAAATAATATTTATGCTTTTAATTATAACACCTTATAACCTACACATCTTGGTGTGGTTCACGAAAAACTTCTCATACATAGAACCTCATTCCAGCTCAGACTCTACAGGCTGGATAAACAGGCATGACCGCACCATGTCGTGCTGCTCAGTGTAGAGGAATGTGAGGTCATTAAAAGCGTTCCGCATGTTTTCCTCTCTTCCTTACTTTAACTCTTCTCTAGCAACCTGCAGTGCTTCTGGATCTGAAGCCTTCTTTGTCTTCATAATTAAGACCATTTTAAAGCCTTCACAAAGAGAAGGGACATTCCTCAAGTTTTCACACAATTCTGTTACTAAGGAGACCGATGCCTTAAAGTGGCTGTTTCTAGACTGGAGGGCAACACTGGGCTCGCTCGCACTCACATGAACACATGTGTACAAAAATGTGGCTGAGCAGTTTAAATTGGCCTCGTTTGGGAAAGGGGCTTGGTTAGAAGCTTGTGATTCTCTGAGATTCACAATTCTTTCATGTCTGCTCTTGCGTCCTGTCCACTTCTCAGGGACTTGTTTCTGCTATAGGACGGTGATGTTTCCCTTCTAGAAAAAGTGACGTCCTTTGCCTCACACACTTAATATCAAACCAGAGAAGTTAGACATCAAACAGCACCCACCATATGACTGCGGAGTTCAAGATCAGTCGGAGCTGACGCAAGCTGTGCTGCAAGAAACCAGAAGGGGTTCCCTTGCTGGGGACTGACGGGCGTGGGGAGGCCGAGGGGCGGGGAAGGGGGAGGGTGGCAGGCTTCTGGATCCTGGTCCCAATCTGTTTCTTGAGCAGATGCTGAATTCTTGACCCGAGGAAAGAAATCAGTGCTCTGGTATTTAAGCCACACTTTCCCCTCAAATAATGAACATTTGAAATAACCCTCGACTTCAAACACATAAAAGTTACAGTGAGTTTTGAAACTAGAGCACATGTTACTAATTTTCCAGCAGAGTACCACCGGCCAAGGAGAGTCAACGTGGAGCTCCGGGGGTCCAGGGGTGCAGGGGTCCGGGGGTGGAGGGGTCCAGCGGCAGGGCGCACTCCAAGTGTGAAATGCCTCCGGGCTTCATATCGGATTCTTAGAAATTTCATAAAAACTTTACGTTCTATTTTGTATTACCTGGACTTGTTTGAATTACTAGTTAAGATTTAAAACCTTGTTTCTCATATTCAAACAAACCCTAATTAAATCTTTGCCTAAATGAGCCTTCTGGGAAGACACACAGGCCCGTGCTCTGGGCAGAGCAGCCCCGAGTCTGAGGGGGCTGCGCTCACCCACCGTGCCCCATGCGCCACCTGACCCAGGATGACAAGATCTGGGTTTTCCTCTGGATTCTGCCAGCCCCGGCTGTGTGACGCCGGGCGAGTCACGTAACCTCTTGGAGCCTCCGTTCCTTCATTTAGAATCTGGGCGAAGGCATGCATGCCTCGGGGATGGCTGTCCAGGGCGAGCCACCATGGACCCCTGAGCCGCTGTGCCCTGCAGACGTGCACAGTAAAGCTGGGGTCCCTCTCCCGATCTGGCACAGAGAATCTTCTGGGGTGGGGGCAATGGGGGGGGGGCTGCAGACTGTGCTCACCCTGGGGGCGAGGCGGGTGTGAACGTGCAAGTCCTGGACAGAGCCCCGCCGCGTCAACGGCAGCACGCCCAAGGGACCGGCTGTCACAAACGTGCCGTCTCTGTGGCCACAAACGTGCCGTCCCTCTGTGCCGCTGCTACCCGCGAGCTTAAGCACTCCAGCAGCTGTGGCGCTTCGGCAGACAAAGGCTTACAGTATGTCTGAGTGAGGCATTTACTGCTGGCCTTAAACTTCTTAAATAATTCCATATGGAGGCCTGCGTGGCAGAAAGTTTCACGTAAACTTTCAAAGGAAACTACCCCCCAAATTCTGAACTTTACCAAAGTTGGCTGAAACAGACTCTTTTTCAGAAGGCAGGGGCAGCCAGGCCCATTTCCAAGAGGAAAGGCCCCGGGGCGGCCTTCCACGGTGACTTGTCCACCGACTGAGGACCGACGAGGACCCCGTGCCAGGCGCTCGGGGGTGCCGGACACCAGCGCCCGCCCAGAGCCGTCGCTGGAGCAGCAGGTTCCGGGCTGGGATTCCGAGCGAGGAGCCGCGCTTGTTCCATTCGTGACTCTGCGATGAATTCTCCACCTTGAAGATCTTAACATCAAACATGCCATCGACATGTTTGCAAGACACGGGGCTGGGGGTTCCCGCGCGGCGGGTCCTCGTGCTCCACGCGGCCCTCCTGGAGCAGACACGAGGGGCTCAGACGTTCTGTCCAATAAGGTGCCCTGAGCATGCGGCCTTTAGGGGAGCAGGTGGTACTTCTACGTGCATGTCATTGTCGCATCTTTACGTGTCCATGTCTCGTAAAAGAAAGCAGACAAAACGATACTCCATGGAACGTGGTCATCTGAGACATGTGGAAGTTTTTTCTGACAGATACAGAAAGTTCATTTCAAAACAACGATAACCATCACTTGGTGGGAAGCCAGCATTACGTGATGGCTCTGTTTTCCCCATTCCTATGAGTCCTGATGTCGAGGTCTTCTTTCTCATTCTTGTCGTGCCAAGGTCTCTCTCAAGACAGCCTGCAGAGCCCCACGGCCACGGAGAGTCCCCGGCGGTGGGGGCTCAGCCTCTCCCTTCAAGCCGACGCACACACTGGTGGGGGAGAGGCCCCTACCCCCAGATCTCTCTGGGTAGGTGTGTGTGCGGGTTTCTTGAGAAGGTGAAAGTATGATGGAGGGTCTTTTTTTCTTTTTCCTTTTAACTAATTAGTGTCAGGCGACTCCTCCCACGACAGACAGTAAGTGCTGGTTTGGGCTGATGATTTACTATGGTGCAGAGCAGCGCCGTGTTGAACGGGTGACCGCAATAACAACTGGCGATAAAACAGCGAGAAGAGGAATGATGCTTAATCAGGAAAATGTCTAAATAAGGAAGTGCCTGGATATACCACAGCAAAACAACCGGAACCCATTTAAGCAAAATTAGGAGGGTAATTTTAAAAATACACAGACTATTTGTTTAGTCCTCCGTATTTTTCAAAATGGCACAGAGCCACATTTATTCCGTGCTCTGACCATTCAGCGAGGCGGTGCAGTGTTCTGTTCTGATCATAAGAACATGACTGACTTCCACTCAGAGGGGCCAGATAATTTGTTTCAGGTCACACAGCAGGCCGTGGACTAAGCTGAAGAACAGAATTCGTGGTTTCCGAACTTCCAGTAGATTGCTTCCTTACTGCTGATACCTCAAAGCATCCCGACAACCTTGTTTGATTATGTAAAAACGTGCAATCCAGTGCAGGGATTACAAACCACGGGATTAAAATCCTTGCAGGATTAAAAACCACAGTGCTTAGAGCTTCAAGAACGGTTTTCTTCAAGGGTTTCTTCCTGGAAACCTTTCTTCAAGGAATGAACACCCCTTGAACCGCAAATACAATGTCAAGTTTGCAAACACAGTTTTGAAAGAAATCCTGAAATATGAGTAAAGGTTCTTTCCAGTTCGGAAATAAGCAGGCAGCCACATTGGTTTCTTACCCATATATTCTTCATAGAAATCCCGTATATACCACCTTCTGAAATAAATCCCTAAGTCAGGTACCTTTTCCATGATTCGTATTTTACTTATGGAGGAAACGGAGGCAAAGAAGTGAACAGGTTTGTCCTGAGGTCAACAGACTCTAGAGCAGAACCAGGCGAGAGCAGAGGTCTCTCCCGGATTCCGGCGTGTCCGGGACGTTTGTGCGCTCATCTGTGTGTGCTACAAGCAAGTGCTCATAATGTATCATTGACGTAAATAAAAAGGCGTCCCGAGACGACAGCTAGACCAAAAATGTTGCTGTCTCCTTTTCAGGAGTCAGAAGAGCCAGTTATACAACACCGCATTATGGCCTCTTATCTAAAAGTTTCTCAAATAACTTGATATTATTTGCACTTTAATACAGTAGCTGCCAAAAGACCCCAACCAGATCCTGTAACTTAAGAATCCTGCCCTGACTACTGTAAAGGAACCACGAGGACGGCGGGATTCCACATGCTCCCGATCCACTGAGGGCTCGTCTGAGGCCTGAAGATGTGCGGCATCACACCCCAACCGCAGACAAGAGGTGTGGTCTGACTCTGGATCCAAGGGGAGAGGGCGAAAAGCCGTTTCACAGGTTAAAATAGCATTCCATGGCTTTTAGAAGGTGAAAATAATCAAATCAACATATTTTCTATATGTTTGTGTGTAGAAAAGAATAAATATTTTTGGCTTTGAATCTCAAAGTCTAGGAGCCAGGCATCTGATTTTATTGCCGGCTTTGCAATGAACTCGCACCGTGACCACAGCTCAGCATTTCTACTCCACTTCCCTGGGAGCAAAGGTGACAGGGAACCCCACAGAGCAGACAGGCAACAGGGAACTCCACAGTTCTGTGCCTATAAGCCCCATGTTGGGTTTCCAAAATTTTCTTTCCCTGGTCAGTCACTGACCACTAGTAATAGAAAATGAGGAACCTGGGCCGCGGGTATTTCAGCCACCCAGACGATACCACAAAGAAACTGACGGGAATATGAGCACTTTCCGCACTGAGACGGGTCAGAGGTTCAAGTGAGACAGCGGATTGTCACTTACATTATTGATCATAAGGTGCATGATTGTTTTTGGAATTAGGTCTCGGATGCATTTGTTGATGATGGACATGTAGGAGTCCACGAGGTTGCGGATGGTCTCCACCTGTCTCTCCAACTGCGGGTCCATGGAGAAGTTCTCTGCTTGGCCGTTCTCATCACTTTCAGTCTAACGGAAAGGAAAGAACACACGGGTTATTTCACGTTCCTTCCGAAGAACAAAATACCGTATGTTACCAGGTGATCACCTCCTGATCACTCTACTTGGGAGTTCTATTACTAGATGGTGACCAACTTTATCTTTAACACACCCGGTAATTCTGAAAAGAGAGCAGAACCATGCAGTTACTCCTCCACGTTTAGAGACCCACACCCTAGGAAAAGCACCCCCTCTGCGTGAATGCTGAGGTGACCAGCCAGATAAACCGTGCCCCGAACAACCGACTTCTAGAGAACAATGGAATCCTCAGCCATTTGCGAATTGGCCAAAGAACTGAATCCAAGTGAGTGATGCAGATGCAAACCTCTGGGGGTCTACAGATTAGAAATGACCTCGGTGTTGTTCTGGAACCCCTAGGTCTGTTCAGGAATGGATCAGCATTTGGATGAGCCCAGGTTTTAAAACTAAATCTCCTAGGTCTGGCCTGGAGCCAAAATAAGAGATAAAGGGACTAATTCATCTCTCCATGCACTTGCTGGAATTTGCTCTGTAAATTCATGCTTCTGTCATCACTACTAAAGGCTGGCTCCATTGTGGGAAACTTACAATTTTAACTTCCAACTTGTTATTCTTTGAATAAAACAGAACACATCTATACACAAAGAATTTATTTGTGCAACATGAGAGAAGCATCTGTTTTCTATACTTTGGGACTTGAGTTAATTAATTTTGGCTTATCCACCAGAGGCTGGGCTGGAATGGCATCTTCGTCATTAAGGGCTGACCTATTGGCTTGGCATTGAAATCAATTTAGAACAAATGGTCTCCATTTCAAGTCAGGTTGAACCATCTAAGCCCCAGAACATGATACAAATATTGTTAGTGGTCTGGCTACTTTCTAACATTTGGAAAGATTTAATTACAAATGCAAAAAAAAAGGGGGGGATAATTTATTGCTTCCATTGTAGACATGAAGTACTTTTCCTTGGAAATGTACATACTTTGATCTGCCAGGTTTTCAATCATCCTATCAGTTTTAGGCAAAGCCCTGTGTTTAAACGGATCTATAAATGGCAAACTTTTCCTTTGAATCAATACGCATGTGTGAAAGGCATATTTGTAGGCCTCCAAAGTCAACGATAACAAGGAGAGAAATAGGTCCTAATCATTTATATAGGTTTCTCTTGCTCAGGAATATCCAATAATTTTTAAAAATATTAAAATAGGGGCGCCTGTCAGTCATTAAGCATCTGCCTTCGGCTCAGGTCACGATCCTGGGGTCCTGGAATCGAGTCCCACATCAGGCTTCTGCTTGGTAGGAACTGCTTCTCCCTCTCCCACACCTCTTGCTTGTGTTCCTGCTCTCATTGTCTCTTTCTCTGTCAAATAAATAAATAAGAGCTTTAAAGAATATGAAAATAATGTGCTCACTCTAAAACACAACACTCATTCCTCCAACCCTGAGAGTATGACCGCAGAATTCAGAGTGAGAGCTACAAGGCCATTACGGAGGCCTCTTACTGCTTCTCCCACAAGGTAGAGGGAGTTTCAAAAATGACAGTGGTTTGAAATGGTCTTTGGTCACTGAGAGAGAGGGAACTGAATCGAGTCTTCGATTCAGTTATTATTCATCGGTGATACACAAGCACAGTGCGATCTAGGACGAATGGGTAAAACGCCGAGGCCATAAAGCGGCAGGTAGAGAGAAGGTAAAGCCACAGCAGTGAAGAAACAATCATGTTTCCCAACTTTTCCCTGGGGTATAGGAACCACTGCAAATGTGCTCCACGCTGAGCCCACGTTGTAAGTCAGTGGTACCTGCAAAGTCATTTTAAGGATAATGTATTTGAAAGTGGAAACTTCAGGTTCAAATTCAGGCTCTGTTGTGTATTGGCTGGGTGGCCACGTTTCAGTCACTTGATGTAATTTAAACTCAGTTTCCCTATCTTTAAAATGGGGATACGCGTCCCTCATAAACTTGCAGACGCTAAAGGAGATAACACAGAGGAGATGACCTAGCCAGGGGCCTCGATAAATGTTAGCTGCTTTCCTTCCTTTCTGAACATTCATGGAGTAAGAGTTAGCTGTCACTCAACACACACTATGAAAATTTAAGATAAAAAATTTGAGCAGGAAACATTTTTAATTCAAGCAATATAAAAATGGCAAGGGTATTTTTTTTTTAAGATTTTATTTATTTATTTGACAGAGAGAAATCACAAGTAGATGGAGAGGCAGGCAGAGAGAGAGAGAGAGGGAAGCAGGCTCCCTGCCGAGCAGAGAGCCTGATGCAGGGCTCGATCCCAGGACCCTGAGATCATGACCTGAGCCGAAGGCAGCGGCTTAACCCACTGAGCCACCCAGGCGCCCCATGGCAAGGGTATTTTTTTAAAACACCTTCATGTTTTCTGCAAGCTAGTCCCCTTTGCCTGGACCCCCCTCCCCCCACCGTGAAGGTCTTTCATCTTTCAGAGCCTTGCTTCGTCATCGCCTCTGGACAAAGCTCCTGCTGGCCCCTAGACCCCTCACGCCTTCCTCTGCACGTCCTCTGTGTCTTTCATTCACGTCTATGATTTAATACCAGCCTCATTTTAAAGCTCTTCTCCTGTTAGATTCTGGGGTCTTGTTTATCTCTCCCTTCTCAGCACCCGGCACAGAGCTCCATGCACGGGAGAAGGAGTTAACAACCGCACAAGGGGTTTACCTAAATCCAGGAAGCGGCTCTGGTGCCTTCCAGGGGCTCCCAGTGTGCCTGACTACGTGCCAGAGACACTGGAGAGCAGAGAAACCCCAGGGTGATGAGTTCGGACCCATGACTACTTGATAACACTGAGAATGATACAGTGATTATGAAATTATGTATATAAATGAGAAGAGATGACTGATGGCTCTGGGAGGAAAACAGCTTTAATGCCAAGCGACACACACCTCTGCAATGGATAAAATACAATTCAGTTTGCCTCTCTGATCTGAAATACACTGAGGTTTTGCTAAGGTGTTTAACAGTCGGGAGGGATGACATTTCAGCATCAACATCCCACTGTCCCAGGAACACTGAGCACTTGCCGCGTTCTGGGTACTGTGCGAAGCACTTTGCTGGGAGAGTCCACACCACCATCTTGTTACTGGCCACCCGCCCTTGGAAGAGCACGCTGAGCCTCTGAGAGCTGAAATCGGTTCAGGGAGTATAAGAGGCATACGACTTTAACAAATTTCTTTTTCTTCCGTAAGTATAAAAAAATCAAGAAGTATTAGGAGACACTGAAACATCCATAATACGTCAAGTCAGTTTCATAGATAAAATAATAAATGTGAAAAGAGTTTCCAGGAAAGAGAGGTCATGGAAATATTGCTACTTGTTTAAAAAAAATGACTGAAACAGAAAAGCAGAGTAAATAGTATTTTTAAAAGAACCTCCAGAAATATAAAACACCAAGAAATTATATCATAGTCTGCATGTTTACACAGAAACACTGAATTTTCCCACTTCACACTACTTTTAGCATTTAGCCTTACTTTCCTTTCTGCCTATCAAAACACACAGAAGACGTTCACTTTCACTTTTTAAAACCAGATGCAAATAATAAGGAAAGTGTTGAGTGAATGGAGAACACTGAACCGATTCTCAACACATACACACGCACGCGCGTGCGCACCCCCCTCCCCCCACGAAGTATTCCAGAATAACTCATAAAACAACTCGAAGTTCTCTTTAGCTTTTGGAAATAATATGTGGTCACACGTAAACTTTAAATATTCAGACAATACCATGGACGGGACGGGGAGTCACAGAATTCAGAATGCAAGTTATGCAAGTTGAGTTTCTTCTCGGATTTTAGAAAGAAAGAAAGGAGCGCTGCCCTTTCTAATATATCTAAGATAAATGGGAGAAATGTGCAGAGATGGACTTTTTCTTTCAACTGAGTAATGTCAGAGAGCCAATGTTCCCTTTTCTCTGACCCAGCTGTAACCAAATTCTCTGTCGTGCTTGTCCCTGCGTGTGTACACTGTGTACGACTGTGTATTTCTCCTTTGTTTACATTACAGGCTGGCAGCGGGATCCTCTGCAGCCGAAGCACCCAAGTGACAGCTGTTTATCATTATCCTCATCAAGGGAATGTAAAATAAAAATAGTAATTTGTCTCTGATCTTTGAGGCAAAGAAGAACGGTCTGCAAACATTTAACCTTTTATGTGCAGGTTCATTGATGCTGTTTACAAAAGGGGAATAATATTGTGAAAACCAGCTTTCTTCTGAAAAATACAATGGACCGGCCTTCCTATTGCCAATTTTGTTCTAAACAGCTTTTGTGAGATCTAAAGCCACTTAAACAATGAAAAATAACAACTCAGCGCTGTAACTTGTTTATAAACAATATTGTCATTTTCCTTCTTGTGAAGCTATTTGCACGGTACTCAAAAAACAGTCTGTTTTACATTTTAATTTAAAAGCTTTCTCCTAGAGACGTAATACTTTGACAGGTGAGAGGACAAAAGAGTCGCAACGGAAATAATTCCCACCGTACCTTAGAGCAACTGTTACAAGAGAGGTGGGTTGGATGGGGGATGTCTATGCTTTGTGTGTTTTGTTTTCACCTCTTTTCTTTCCTTAAATTTCTTATTCAATTATGTCATAGGCTTCTTGGAGGATCACTGAAACCACCTCTATAAAGTTATTTTCTTAAGGTGACTGCAACTCTTTCAAAGTGGAATGACAGAAATGCAAAGTGTCCTGGCAAATACATGTGCATAAACTTCCTAATGAATGGGGGCGGGGGGGTTGCTGCGGCTCTTCTCACCAGTGGAGAGCATCGCACCATAACCTCCAGATCTACACAAGCTGTTTTTCCAGATAAGCAATGCTTGCCCCTTTCTAAGCATCTTCTTATTGTCATACAATTTCTTCCCCACCTTAAACAGTAGAAAAATATCACTTAACTTTTTCTTAGTGAAGTATCAGGTCATCATTACGAAAAATAGTGTCACCACGCTAACGCAGCTTTGCATTTTCCAGCCCCGTATTATGAAGAACGTCTCCCTGAAACCTTTCCCCACATATGTCTTCTAATTTGCGGAGGCAAGTTCGAGGCTAATTTGCAGAAGTCAGGCCACGAAACTTGTAAAAACCCAAAAAACCAAACTCAAAAGCTATGGAAAACACGTGCCCTAGAAAGCCTTTGAGAGGAGTCGAGACTGTAGTCTGCTGCCCTGTGACAGGAATGTCATTAATGATCTAAACAAAACTACCGGTTCGGTGTCTCAGCTGAGCCGAGAGGGGTAGGAAGGAAGTCGAAGGACAGGGCTCGCTGGTGAGCCTCCCCTCGGGCAGGGAGCGCGCAGGTGAGAAGGGTCCGCGGGTTCGAGGCCGAGCTCCAGCACCTGGGCTTCGAGGGCAGCCCCTGGGGACGGCCACACGAGAGACAGAGCTCACGGGCTGGGTGACATTTCAGACACTGGGTACGCGCTCACTCTTCTGTCCTTAGGACTAAAGTCTATGCCCGATGTGTAGCCTTGAACTTCAGAAATGTGGGGAGTCTCTGAAGACAAGGGCCCAGGCCATCTCCCGAGGGACTGGGTGTCTGTTTCGGACGGGACCTGAGAGACTGGGGCGCAGGCAGGGGAGCTGGATGGCACATGGGAGGGACGGCTCGGCTGCTTCGACGGAGCTCTGCCCGCACAGCTCCTGGTCTGGGCGGGCCCAGTCCCGTCCGCATCCCCGCGGACGCCAGCGACGGGAAGACGCCGGTGACTCTGTCTACGGATGTCTGCAGCTCGGAGGCGCGACTGCAGTCCAGTGCCGCACTGACCTCCACCGCCTCCAGTCTGCCAGGAGCATCCCGGGGACAGGACGAGACACTAAATCTCACCCGATCCTGGGAGCGGTGCTTCACGGGACAGAGCAGGCGGGACCGACTCGGCGCCTGTCATTGTCATCACTGCCCTTCCTAACCTGCTACTGTCTCTTCCTCCTCCCTACGCGCTTGCTCTCCTTCCAGCTCTACAAGGCATCGTGATAAACATGATAAAACTATGTGATTAATGTGAAATTAAACAGCCACTAAAAAACCCACATAGGATTGGAAAGATATGTACTTGACTAAAAACAACAAACCTATGTCAATGGGTGGCTCTTTTTTTTTTTTTTCAAACTCTCAGCCCAATAGCCGCTAACAGTCTCTTTCTGAGTGGGGCCAATGAGGGCCTACGGCTCTGATAAGCAATTTGAATGACGCCCCCGATGGATAAGGAGGATCTGGAGGGATACGGAGAAGGGTTTCCCTCCTATAACTGACAAGTCCTTGCATTTGCATTTAAGATGCCTTGAGGGGCGCCTGGGTGGCCCAGCGGGCCGCTGCCTTGGGCTCAGGTCATGATCTCGGGATCCTGGGATTGAGTCCGGCGTCGGGCTCTCTGCTCAGCGGGGAGCCTGCTTCCCTCTCTCTCTCTGCCTACTTGTGATCTCTGTCAAGTAAATAGATAAAATCTTAAAAAAAAAAAAAAAGAAAAAAAGATGCCTTGAAACAATAGCTTTTATCCGCAAATGCAGAGACAAATGTGGATATGAGGATTCTTAGAGAAGTCTGAGAACCTGCCCTGAGGTCCTCCCAGAAGGTATAATTCCTTTAAAAAAAGATTATTTATTTGAGAGAGAGACAGTGACAGAGATAATGAGAGAGAGCACGTGCGGGGAGGAGAGGGAGAAGCAGGGTCCCCGGAGCAGGAGCCTGACTCAGGGCTTGATCCCAGGACCCTGGGATCATGACCTGAGCCAAAGGCAGATGCTCAACTGACTGAGCCACCCAGGTGCCCCAAAGTCATAGTCATTCCGATCTAGTTTTTAATCTGTAATCTATCTAAAGTCCTATATTGCTTTGTATTAACAGGCAAGTTTATGAATATGAAATACTCATATACTTTAAACACATTATCGACTACTGCTATTTAAACAATCTTGAGAATTTTCTCTAAACTTGTGAATATTTAGTTTTGGAAAATTTTTATCTTTATATACTCAGTTTGCTTACCACAGCACAATAACCTTTTGCCTAAACAATAAATGATCTTAGCAGAACAGATTTAACAGTTTCTTTAAAAATAACCACTGGCCTCACCACCTTTTTTGGTTTCAGATACTATTAGTCATTTTGAAAGGGTCAAAACTATTTTTCAAGTATTGTCTTTTGGCAAAAATATGTTTAAAATTTAACTTTGTTAAAAAGAAAACCCTATTTCTAAGGAGAACTAGAATTAGAATCAACTGACACAAATTCCCTTTTTATTGGGGAAAAAAAAATCCACATTTCTTTGGCGTAGTAAAGCAGGAAACAGTATTTCCAAAGAAAAATTTCCAGAAAATAGGATCAAATACAATAAGGTAAACATAAAAACAATTTTTGATGGTTAATTTTGTGTGTCAACTTGAGTTGGTACCCAGATATGTGGTGCAAACCTTATTCTCAGTATTTCTGTAAGAGTATTTTTGAATGAGATTCATATTGAAACTGGTAGACTCTGAGTAAAGCAGATTGTTCTCCATAATGTAGGTGGGCCTTACGCAATCAGTTGAAGGATTGAATAGGACAAAAAGACTGGCCCTCTCCAGCAAAAGGGAATTCTCCTGCCTACTGCCTTCAGACTTCATCTGCAACATGGCTCTTTCTCGTTCTACAGAAGACTACTTTTGGGCTTGAACCTGAACAATGGCTCTCCTGGGACTACAGCCTGCCAACCCACCCTTCCCATTCTGGACTTGCCGGCCAGAATCACAAAAATTATGTGAGCCAATTCCATATAAAAAATCATTTATCGGACACCTGGGTTGCTCAGTTGGTTGGACGACTGCCTTCGGCTCAGGTCATGATCCTGGAGTCCCGGGATCGAGTCCCGCATCGGGTTCCCAGCTCCACGGGGAGTCTGCTTCTCTCTCTAACCTTCTCCTCATTCATGCTCTCTCTCACTGTCTCTCTCTCAAGTAAATAAATAAAATTTTTTTTTTTAAAAAGAATCATTTATCTATCTGTGGATCTATCTTGACACGCATGTATGCACACACACATATCCTGTTGATCTCTAACAATCAAGAGGATATTGATTGTTAGACTAACAATCAGTTCATATACCCTAACATAGTAACAGTCTCACTATAGATCACAAAACAGTATGTGATTCAACGTTATGTTGCTTAGTGGAGCTCCCACGCGCTTCAAGAGTTCAGAGAAGCGAGAATCAGGAAGGGCTGTGATGGGGAGTAACCCTGGTCCTGCTCTACTAGTTCACCTTTACTTCTCTAAAGAAGAGAGAGTGAGTCAAAAATCATCCATCTTTAGTCTTTCCAATCGAGCACAAGGTCTTGCTCTGCCTCCGTTGTGGGCAGACTAAAGATCGAGTTGGGGAGCCTCCCCGCCCCCGCCTCAGCCGTGTGGGCTGGAGCTGACAAGCTGCAGAGGTCAGGTGGGGCCACTCTCTCCGCCCACCCGGCCTAACCGATGGCAGAGATGGCGCGTCACTGCGCAAAGCCAATCAGGGCACGTTCGTCAGATCTCTTAACAAGGAGAAGCTTCCTTCCATCTAGGACGGACAGCTTTCTAAGAAGTCAGCCCGAAGGCAGGTGTGCCTCAGAGTGGAGAGGAGTCCAACCTGCTGCCAGTGGCGCCAGCAGAGAGGGCATAGTTGAGAGATGGCGACAGGCAGGTGTCTCCAGACATCATGCGAGGGTGTGCATCTGGCTGTGACAGCCGTGTCTCCGCTTGTGCAGTTACACCAGCCAGTAAGCTGCTTTCTGTTATTTTTTAGAAGTTGGGTTGGCTTGACGTGAAGTTCTCTTGCCCCTGTCTGGAAGAGCTGGGATGAATAAATCACTTACTCGGGATGTTCTCTCAACCTGAGGCTCTTCCTTCCAAGTCCACCTGCCCCCCCTCATGGTTTAGCAGTTCTGCGGTGTCTCTGAGGGGGGCCTCTGAAGTACAGCTCCGCTCCTCCAGCTCCTCCCGCTCCTCCAGCTCCTCCAGCTCCTCCCACTCCTCCAGCTCCTCCCGCTCCTCCAGCTCCTCCCGCTCCTCCAGCTCCTCCCGCTCCTCCCTGCATCTGGACATCTAGCCGAGCCCGCTCAGCCCCGTCCTGTATCTCAGGTGCACACACGTCCCTTCCCCAGCCCAACTGAAAGCTTCTTGAGGTACATAATCCTTCAGAGTACAGTGCAAATACGATACCCCTTGCTTTACATTCAAGAACGGCTTAGTAAATAAGAAAAGAATGCCACGGATTAAAAACACACGAGGGTCAAACTGTGCATAGAATCATGACTTGTTGCAGGAGTAGAGAAACAAAATGACCAAGCTTTTAAAGAAGTCATTAGGGGGCGCCTGGGTGGCTCAGTGGGTTGGGGCCTCTGCCTTCGGCTCGGGTCATGATCCCAGCATCCTGGGATCGAGCCCCGCATCGGGTTCTCTGCTCAGCAGGGAGCCTGCTTCCTCCTCTCTCTCTGCCTGCCTCTCTGCTTACTTGTGGTCTCTGTCTGTCAAGTAAATAAATAAAATCTTAAAAAAAAAAAAATAAAGAAGTCATTAGAGTCAAGGATTTCACATTTCTTCAGGCTCCCCTGACCACTGTCCTGGATAAAGTCGTCGTCTGGAGTCAACTGGAGAATTTCCCCAAAACCTCAAGACAACTGTCTCAGCCATCCCCACATGTGAATTAGTGCGTACCCCTCTGTCAGGCATTCCAGGGCCCAATGGCTTTACCAGATGATCCAGATAAAGAATCTATAAACTGTTCTAGAAAATTTAGATCCGTTTCTGTTAATAGGAGAGATTAAAGTAAAATCAGAACCAATCTGCCGAGTTGAGCTGTCATAAATCCCTTGTTCCCAGTCTTCAAAGAGAGAACATTTCTGGAGGTAACAATGTCCGGGCCACCAGACAGACAGCATGCATGGACGTGCCCCAGAACTGGAAAGGTACTTCCAAAGCTGCCCCAAATAGAACTTCCATCTCTGTAAATACTCATTCCCAATTAAGAGAGAAACTAAAATGTAGAGGGCTTTGTCACAAGGTAGGCAAATCTCCAGTGTGCAGAAAATAGAAATTCATGAAGATGATAAGAATACAATATACTGGAAATGCTAAAAATTCTGATATCGAAAAATCGATTGATTCCACAGAGATCTATATGCTGGAAGTAATAGCCATTTTGTCAGTAGTTTATTGTTTTGCTACTCCTCTCTATCCCTTTCCTGAAATTGCGTGTATTGCCTGAGTCACAATATGGCAGAAATAATGTACAGAAAACAAAAGTTTCTTTGCTTCACCTTGATTGGGACGTTTGCTTCAAGTTCTGCCTACTCCTCACAGAGCGGCAAAAACGAACAAAGGCAAGATCGCTTTAAAATCAGCAACTAAGGGAGGGCAGCATTTATAACAAAAAACAAAACTACTCTAAGGTAAACTGGATGGGGGCGATTATTAGGAGAAAGCGTGTAGTATTTTAAAATTTATATACAAGAGATTGCACTGAGGGCTGTGTTAATAAGATTGGTAAAGATGGCTTGAGGTATAAGAGAAAAAGTTGAGGTGGTTTCTTAAAACTTTCTTTCCCTAGACTGTTTTTAAAGTAGTTTAGGAGCAGAAATCAGACTATAACCACTAATAAACACTGATGAAATTACAATTTCAAATAATGCTTTTTATGACCAGAACAAGATGTTCCTTTATAGAATAACAAGGTAACTTTAGATTGGATATGTAAATATTGCTAAGAAAACACATTGCTGCTTGCATTCACCATTTCCCCCCAATTTCTTCTTTCCTAACTATGGCTTCAAAATTCTTAGAAATGTTATTATTAGTGAGTACTATAATATCCCCCCTGCCAATTGCTTATGTCTACTCAATTCATATAAATACTTTCAACTTAAAATAGGTATAATGATTTCTGAATTAAAGAGTAAAACCTCTTTGAAATGATCATCACCAAGTTTCATTCTACACTGGTGGCCAAAGGCACTGAAAAAGAAATGTGACAACATTATCCATCTAATTCAATACAATTTCTAGCAACATTCCACAGTCATTTATAAAATACCTGGGAATACACAAAAAATGGAAATGGCAAGATACCAATTTTTGGAGGGCTCAAGACTGAAATGCACATGGCTTAAGGAAGCATATTTTATGCAATACCAAGATGGTATGTGTGATTAAAATTTAAAAAGCATTAAAATAAATCAATGAAATAATTCTGGATGGCAATTCCTACCATTTCAACAGAACCCGTGTCTCACTTAACGATATCTTCCATACTCCTGTAAGTAACACACTCCACTAGGTCTGTAGGAGAACCCGCAAATCAAAGAAACTGTAAGGAAAATACTTGGACTAAACACACATTTCTAACATTCTTCAAATATAATTAAAAAAAAGTCTACCTGACTCTAGATTACCCCACGCTCCCAAACCACTCTGGTTTGAGCAGCGATTTAGAACAGTAACTAAGACTATGAACTACAGAATCAGATGAACTATATTCATGTCTTGTTTCTGTCACTAATTCGTTTTGTGACTCCAGTGAAATTAAAGCGAAGAAGTCCGCCAGCCTCCCTAGGCCTTAATCTCTGCGCTGTAAGAGGGAGCAAGGCTGACATCTGACACATGTTACAGGCGCGGCTGGTGTAGAGACGAAATACAGTGTCACTGACGAGACGCACAAGCACAGCGCCTGACAGAGCGAGAGCTGGACAGAAGTTAACTGTTTGTATTACTTGAGATAATTGATATAAATGACTTAAATGGGTTTGCAAAATTCATAAATATGAGCTTGGTTAAAAAATATTCAAAAGGTCCCCTGCAAAGCCTTTGAGACTGTTTTCTGCAACAGAGAAAGAAACGGGGCTACCATCTCACCAATCAATACTTGTGGGTTTATTGTGCTAAAGGCATCAGGCCCTTCACTGCCTGCCTGAGCACGAGAGGCACTGAGAGGCCCTTCCAGCTCTGACATACAATGACCAGAAGAAAAAGAAGTGCGTCCCAGCTTCATATAAGCCATGAGAGCCATTCAGAAATATGACCTAACTGGGGAGCACCCAGTTACTACAAGAACTCCAGCAAAATCTTCTGGGCATGCTGGGAAAAACTAGAGCTCCAAGGAGCAAGAGAGTGAGCTACAACTGGTGACTTTCTAAGAATCCTTCCAAAGACTGTGTGGTTCAATCATGGATCAAAAACACGGACACAGTCCCTTCCTTTAGCTCTAAAATCACCAGGCCGAGGAAGACAGGTGGAGCTGCCAGTCAAAAGAGAAAAACGCTAGCTTTATCTGGAATATTTCTAGGAAAAGACAAAAGAGTGCATGTTAAACGCATTCACATACAGTATCTCAGTTTGTCCTGTGACAGTCTTGGGGGACAGAAGCACATGGGGAACAAAGGGTGAGGCAGAGTGAGACCACTTGGTTCCAACCCTGGGAACTTGGGGGGCGTTCACTGATCTCTGATACTTCAGTTTTCTGTCCAACAGAGTAACAACGTTATATTTATATTATTTTTATTTTTATTATATAATTGCATTATATATGTTATATCTATTAACTTTTTATATATATTTATATAATAATTTAATAATTTAAATAATTAATATAAAATTTAATGATTTATATGTTATATAATATATATTATAATTATTACCTTTCAAGGGTTGTGCAGATTAAGTAAACAGCTGGTGTAGACGTTCAGAAGAGAGCCTGGCCCGTAATAAACACTCAGTAAATGTCAGCCATTCCCGTTTTTCCTCTTTAGGAGGAGGGAATGGAAGCTCACGGAGGGGAGGGGAAGGGCCTGAAAATCACTGAATCAGACCCTGACCAGCTTGCCTCGCGTACGTTTCCCGCTCTTAATACACCCTTCCCACTGCGTTCACTCACTCACCGCACCTCGGTAGAACTGGGTACTAAAAGTGAAATTAAATGGAAAGTGACAAGTTTTTAAAAATTAGACCTTTTTATTGCTCCTCGGACAGGTGATGCTCCAGAGTTCTAACATTCTGAAGAAATCAAATACAGCGTTGTCCAGTAGAAATAAAACGTAAGCCACATTCTGCAGTCATGCCAAATAAAGCCAGTGAAATGCACGTTAATGATGTTTCATTTAAGCAGACATATCCAAAATACTATCACTTAAAGAAATGCTACCATTCTGATGTGTTTATAGGCTGAGTTGTATCCATCCCAAATGTGCTGAAGTCCCAGCTCCTAGTACCTCAGAATGGGACTGTATGAGGACCTTTTAAGAGATAACTAAATTACAATGAGACCATTCAGGTCGGCTGTAAGCTGCTGTGACTGGTGTCCTCATAAGGAGAGGTTAGGACCCGAGCACACAGAGAGGGAAGGCCATGTGATGACATAAGAAGGAACACAGGAGAGAGGCCACAAACCCAGGAGAGAGGCCTCCCATGAAACCAACCCTGCTGACACTGATCTCAGGTTTCTGGTTTCTGGAATTGTGAGAAAATAAATTTCTGTGGTTTAGGCCACTTTGCAGGACCCTGTGTCATAGCAGCTCTAGCAAACAAATGCAACATGTAATTAATATAAAAATCATTAACGAGATAGTTGCATTCTTTTCTGTTTTCGTACCAAGTATCGGACTCCAGTGTGCATTTATGCTTACAGCATGTCTCAATTGGCACCAGCCACATTTCAAAGGCTCCGGAACAACACATAGCTAGTGGCTACTGCACTGGACTGTGTAAGTACAAATTAGGTCCATGGTATTATATCTTTCATATAAAGTGCTTTTTTAAGTTCTAAAAAACAACATGCTTTAAAAAAAAAAAAACTTTATTCTTAAGTGCCAGTTCCACTGCTAAAACAATACTGCTGATTCATTCTGATAAAAATGTTTATATTAGATTCATATTTTCAGGATGGCCACTTGATAAATCCTACATTTCCTAGTTAAGTGTTCAAAGTTTTATCTCCTTGGGTTATAGCATCAAGTGAGACTTCGAGAGAGCATAAAGTGATTTCATTAAGTTAACAGGTTGTATAGTTAATTTTAACTTTTATTGAGACACTGTCAGTAGGAGGATGAAGTTCCGTGAGTGTTTATGGCTTTAGGATGACAAGAAGAGAGAGCCATATGCTTGACAGGAATCCCCTCGAAATGACGAAGCTCTTAGTAGCACACTCAATCCTTCCTCTCCATGAATGATTTTTCTAACTTTTCCAGACCCTCAGCCGGGATCCAGTATTAGCCTAATGATCACTCTGGTGCGCATAAATACCTTCATCACAGACACAAGACTCTCTTTCCTCCCCACATCAGATAAATGTGCTAATAATCCATGTTTCATTGAAAAGTTGGTCAATGGGCTGAGGATGAATTTACGAATTAAACTGGTATCGGGGAAAGCCTGAGGGTTTTAAAAAACCTAGGACTGTGTAAGCACGTCTCAAAGCATATCCACTGAGGGCTGATGGTACCTGGAATAAAACCAAAGAGTTTTAAAGCCACAACTCATCACAGATCCTGTATCTTAAAGGATGAAGACAACTCACAACCAGTGTTGCTTATTTTTGCCCTTCCGGAGGCCCCACCTATAGGCTGCACAACTCCCATTACCCCTTAATCTGGGCGTATCTTTTGGTAAAAAACAGGTAAAACACAGGGAAGGCCTTACATACCTAAAGTATTACTGTTTCTCGACTTTTGGGGTTTAGGGATGTATCCCTGGGGATATGAAATTTTTTCAGAGCCAAGGTAAACATTTTGTGTTTTCACTTTACTATATATATATTTTTAAACCACAATAACTTGTACAATTAATTTTTTATCATTTCACACATTAATATTCCAGTTGGTATTTCTAAAAGATAAGGACTCCTTTTCAAAAACCATAACCATGATATCACTATCACACACAAAATATTTAACAAGAATCATTTAACATCAGTAACGACTTTTTAAGTCCTTTCATTCAGGAAAATTTAAATATATGTAAAAGTGCAGAGAGAGTAAAGAGAATAACAGAAATGAACCTCCAGGTGCTCAATGCTCAGCCTCAACAACTGGCCATGTGCTTATCCTTGTCCCATTCATGTTCCCCAACAACACTGAGGCAAACTCCAGCACCATGTGCTTTTACCTGTAAATATTTTAGTATGCATTCCTAAAAGAAAAGGAACCTTGAAAAACATAGCCACAATACTAGCACACCTAAAAATATTAATAATAATTTCTTAACATTACAAATATAGTTGACCCTTGAACAATACCGGTTTGAACCACATGGGTCCGTTTATGCACATTTTTTCCAATAAATACAGAGAAATCCTGTAAATGTATTTCCTCTTCTTTAAGGTTTCTGATAATTTTCTTTTCTCTAGCTTACTTTACTGAAAGAATAAAGTCTAGAACACATAGAACATACAAAGTGTATGCTAATAGTTTATATTACTGGTAAGGCTTCTGGCCAATAGGTTACTAATAGTTCAGTTTTGGGGGAGTCAAAAGTTATCCCGCACAGGGCATGGGGCTCCCCTGAGCCCCACATTGTTCAAGGGCCAACTGTATTCTGTGTTCACAGTACACTCCCCCAACTGTCTCTAAAAAATGTCTTTAAGGATACATGTTTGAATTGGAATCCAAATAAGTCCATGTGCTAGGATTGGCAGATACAGCTCTTAGGGTTATTTTAGTCTAAAGATTTCTCCTCCATCTCATTCTCTCTCTCTCTCTCCTTTTTCCCTGAAATCTGTTGTTGTGGTCATTTGTCCTGTAGATGGACAATGGAATGGTCCATTCCCCAGTTTGGATGTGCCAGATTTAACCCACCTGGATATCACTAATGGGCTCTTTTACCCCATATTCCTGATTATTTGGTACTTTAATCTCTAGGCTCAATTTTGACTTTGTAACTGACTCTTTTTGAGTTCGGTAGAGGCAACTACATCAAACTTGATATGCAGACTAGATATTAATATTGTAGAGTAGAGAGTAGAGCCCCTCACATATAGTGCAAACACCATGTCCTGCTGTCCTCTCTGTCTTTATGTTGGCCTAAACCAGCGTACCGAGGAACAGGGAATTACTACAATCAGTTCATGCTATGTATTAAACATAACATAGGGTGAGAAACGTACTTGGTGCCCTGGGAGGTGAGAGGGAGGAGCCCAACACAATCTGTACTCTTAAGAAGTTTACCATCTGGGGCGCCTGGGTGGCTCAGTGGGTTAAAGCCTTTGTCTTCCGCTCTGGTCATGATTCCCAGGGTCCTGGGATCGAGACCCACATCCGGCTCTCTGCTCTGCAGGGAGCCTGCTTCTCCACACCACCACCCCCCTCCACCCGCCTGCCTCTCTGCCTGCTTGTGATCTTTGTCTGTCAAATAAATAAAATCTTTAAAAAAAAAAAAAAAGAAGTTTACCATCTATCTGGGAGGAGCAGAGTGACAGGAAACGAGTCATAATCACAGCACATGGTAAGTCCTCTGTACTATGATAAAGCCTTTAAGTGTAATCAGCTTCCCAAGAGAAGAGTGACTTCTAGAGTTTTCAGAGCCACAGAGAGAGAGCAGGTGAGACCTGGCTTGATTGTACTGGGCCATGCAGACCTCAAGAAGGCGTGCAGGCAAGGGGAACAAAAGGAACCGAGGTGGAAGTTAGCTGGATACGTTGGGGGAAATATTGGGGAGGCCATGGTAACAAGCATTTTTTAAAGGACACAGTCCAGTGATGTTTCAGGAAGATAACTATGGCAGCTGTTTTCAGGCTAAGTTTATCTAAGACTAGAGACTAATTATTGTCTCGGGTAGGAATGGCGTGGTACTTGTCAGCATATCGGGGTCGCAGAATGTCTCTTATAGGGCAGGGAGGACACGTGTATAGATGAAGCTAAAAAAGGAGCCAGTCAACAAAAGGCCAAAGACACCAGAGAAGGCAGCTGTGTGCGTGAGATTTTAGAGGATATCAAAAACACAAGAGACTCCGTGTATTGGCAAAGGAGAAGTATTTAGAGAATTACCTTCTAGGCCACATCCCAGCTCTACGTAGCCAGTCACTATTTCTAGATCAAAACGTGCACATCACAACCTGGTGCTTTTGGCCATGCTGCCCCCTCGGATATGACCGCCCTTCTGCCTAAAATCTGACTGCTACAGTCCTTCCGTTATCCAAGGCCTGGCCCAGATGTCAGGCCCCTGTGGTACCCTCTTCCCTGGTGAAATCCATTAGAAGTGATCTCTCCTTCCCACATATTCAGAGCTTATTTAAATGTTTTTTTCTTCTTAAAAATCTACATTTACCCCCCCCCCCCTGAATTATTATTAATTGCTGCCTACGAGGCCTTTCCCGCTGTATTGGAACGTATTTCAGGAGCTCTCCCACAGTGTTTACTAAAGAAGGCGGATCGTTCCTCTGGTACAGTTAAGGGAAGGCTGAGAGGAACAGGGAAGAATGAAGACGAGGGTCCTGGCAGCTTCTTCTAGTCGGCCTCCATGCTCTCCAAGAGAAAGAGGTGACACGCTTGTCTGGAAGGAAATCGAGGGACTGACATGCAGGGCCACTGTATTTGGATCCGGTGACATGTTCGTCCACAAAGAGGTGAGTAGGAGGAAACCAAAATCCTTCTATGTGTTGGTATCAGAAACTTGCAAGGGGCAGATTTTTGTAGCAAATCTTCTTTTACTAGGAGTTCGCATTTGGAAGGACAGAGACAGCAGACAGCAGAAGCACCCGGTGGTGTGGACCTGTGCAGGGAGTGTCCCCGTCATCAGCAGGAAACACTCAGCAGGGGAGGCTGGGGGAGGGGCAGAACCGTGCGTCGGAGGCACTGAGATGATGCCCAGTGCCTCAGCCTCCGGCTGAGGGCATAGTCTAACACAACCTATGCGGCCAGGCTCTCGGTCGGGCTGCCAAGAAGAGCCTGGGATGATCTGGAAGGATGCAGATGCCTGGGCCCCACCCACAGAGAGGCTGTGATGTGAGTGATGTGGGCGGGGCATCTGTATTTTAAAAGTGTCCTGGGGTGAGCAGGAAGGAGACAGAGATTGGAAAGGGCAGAAGGGGCGAGGGGACTGAAGGTTCTCCTGAGGACAGGATACAGGATGAAGCCGAAATGCTATTTATGGTCTTAGGTCTGAAAATTCCCAGGAAACAGTAGGGTCTGACTTCACATAAAAGAAAGTATCTATGTTTAAGGATCCAAATGTGATCTCAGCTAGTTTCCACTGGACAGACGTCATTGCTCCCTAACGGACGGTCATATCTGGCACTGTGGTAGGCAGATGGTCGAACGGTAAAGGAAAAAAAAAGAAGAAGTTATTTCAAAAAGAAAGTTGCCTATCCCAGAACAGACCAGGAGGGTCTTTCTGGGACCCAATAGGACAGAGAAGGGACAGGCGCTGAGGACACAGGGTGCTCGGGAAATCTCATGCTGGCCAGGCCCAAGGTCAGCCATTTCCGCCGACTGCTAGAGACCTCCTGTGGGAGGTGGCCTTGAGGGGACTCTCTGACTCCAACCGTAAAAATCAGGCCTAGCCCTGGTTTTCTTAGTAGCCATTTATGGCTCTCATTCATAAATTTGGCTAAGAAGGTTTTTTGAATTCATTTACATTTCCTGCCAGCCCCTACCTTTTGGGACTAAGTTTATAACCTGTTATGTGAAGTAGATTTCCTTTCATTTTCCCTAAACTTACTTCACTCCGTCTTAAAGAGCGCACTCCTTGTCCTAAAGAGAAAAAGCAAAGATTAGAACATGAGGACAGATTGGCTGAAGCCAACAGGGCAGACAAAGAGCCAGGTGTCACAAGGAACCGCAGACCAACCTGAAATCCGTGTATAGTTTGAAAGACAAACAGGGCTGGAATGCAGGACCAACAGGGAGCCCAGAGTGCTACCCCACAATGGCCCCATTGTTCTCAGAACTGGTTAGAAACCTTCCAGGGGCTCTGCATCCTGTCTGGGGCGGCCCTGCTCAAATGCAAGGGAGAGGTGGAATGCTGAGCAGATATCAATGATACTGCTGAAATCACTGGAAGCCAAATTAAACAAATTGGGATTTTTCAGGTTGGAGAAAAGAAAGTTATTCTACACAAAAATACCTAGGCGATTACGTATAAAATAGGAAACAGTTGTTCTACACTCGAATTAAAACACAAAGAGAAGGAATCAAAAGGCATCAGATGGCGGTTCAGCTCTGCGGTAAATAAGGAGCTTCCTGGCGCTGGCAGGTAACGTACGTCGGAGAAAACTGGGCGTTTTTTAAATAAAAAGTTCTATTTCCAGAACGATTTGGGGCTCCTCTCGGCCTCGTACCTGCCTGGATGGATTTTAAAGGCGGCCCAGTGAGTTATTACTGGGAGGCAGAGTAGCCGAGGAGGAGGTCAGCGCCTTAGGAAACCCGAGTCCGGCTGACATATCCATATGGACTGTGGTTTGGGGCCATAAGCAAACAGCAGCTATTCCCCCCCCCCCGACTCATTTCAGCGGGCCGGGGAGCAGCCCAGGGTGTCTGGTGCATCCCCCTGCACCCGGGAGCAGCCCAGGGTGTCTGGTGCATCCCCCTGCACCCGGGAGCAGCCCAGGGTGTCTGGTGCATCCCCCTGCACCCGGGAGCAGCCAGGGGTGTCTGGTGCATCCCCCTGCACCCGGGAGCAGCCCAGGGTGTCTGGTGCATCCCCCTGCACCCGGGAGCAGCCCAGGGTGTCTGGTGCATCCCCCTGCACCCGGGAGCAGCCCAGGGTGTCTGGTGCATCCCCCTGCACCCGGGAGCAGCCCAGGGTGTCTGGTGCATCCCCCTGCACCCGGGAGCAGCCCAGGGTGTCTGGTGCATCCCCCTGCACCCGGGAGCAGCCCAGGGTGTCTGGTGCATCCCCCTGCACCCGGGAGCAGCCCAGGGTGTCTGGTGCATCCCCCTGCACCCGGGAGCAGCCCAGGGTGTCTGGTGCATCCCCCTGCACCCGGGAGCAGCCCAGGGTGTCTGGTGCATCCCCCTGCACCCGGGAGCAGCCCAGGGTGTCTGGTGCATCCCCCTGCACCGTCTCCGCAGAAGCGGATGAAAGGAAAGTTCTGTGTTTTAGGGGAAAATGGGGCAAAGGTCGTGTGTCCCGGAGCCCGGTCCGCGGCGCTGGCGGAGGGCAGGTGCCCCGTGAAAGCGCTCGGCACGACGCTCCGAAGCAGAAGCAAACACAGGAGCTCAAGGGAAAGAGCCGCAGGAATCGTCTAGAAGCATTTCCATGAACGACCCGACACGTCCTCCGGGCCTCGGCCGCCGCCCCCTGTGCCGCCGCGTCGGGGCCGCCGGCCGGGTCGCGGGGGGTGTGCCCGGGGCCGCGGGGGCGCACGCAGCGGGCAGCGCCTGCGGCGACCCCTCCCCCACCCCCACCCCCCCCCCCCCCCCCCATTCGGTCGACATGCGGCGAGTTTGCAAGTTCTGCTCGGGCGCGACGCCCCCGCCCCGATTACAGAAACGGCGCCCACAGGCCGCTCGGGGTGTGCGGGCGCGGGGCCAACGGGCGTGTCCCACAGCGCGGACCCCGAGGGCGGCGGACCGAGCGGGGATGGGGAGGGGGTGGAGGGACTCGCCGCAGGGCCGCGGCCGGAGAGCCCCGAGGAAGGCGGTGGGCCCGGGGCGGGCGGGGCGGCCGCGCTCACACGGGCCGGGCCGGCGGGTCCACGCGGCCTCCCCCGGGCTCGGCGCCCCCCCGCCCCCCGCCACGGGGCGCCCGCACCCCCTGCGCGCGCTGGATCAGGGACGCCCCGGTCCGAGTCACCGCCCGGCGACCTGGTGGCACGGGACGGAGCGGAAGGAGCCGGTGTCGGGGACACGCATCCCCCAGGGCTCGCGGCGCACCCCCGACCCGTCTGCGGCTTCGCCCGCCTCCTGGCCCGGCCCGCCCGGGGCAGCGGCAGAGTCAGCGGGACCTTCTGCCCACCTGTTTGTGTGTTTGCGTGTTTGTGCCTTCCTAAGCCGAAGGCCTTCCCAGTGACCCCCAGGTTTTAAGAACAGGGTCTGCAGCTCCCGGCCGGGACGCCAGGCTCCAGACCCAGAGAGTCCTTTGAAAAAGCCAGGCCGGCCGGACGGCCCGGGCTCCCCGCCAGCACTCGGTGGGGCTCCGCGGCTGCCCCCGTGGCTGTTTCTCCTTGTGGGGCGGGAGCGGCGCGGAGATCGGGCTCAAGTGAAAACACAGAAGGCTCTGGCCCGAGCCAGACGCGGGATAAACACGCCGTGGCCCCGACGGCTCGTCTCTTCAGGGCAGGCTAGGAACAGGGGATTTCCTAGTCCGCCCCACGCTAGACCAGAGCCCGCGCTGGCCTTTTCCCCGCTGGTCTCTAAGGCACCTTATTCTGGAATAATGTTTTCCTCTGCTTTAGTGGATTTTGAAAATCAGCATTAATCTTTCCAGTGGTGGTTTACACACACACACACACACACACACACACACACACACACACACATTCTTGCACAAGTTAGCAAGATTTAAAGCCTCTCATTTTTTATTCTTGAAACCCCGAAAGGGAAACTGTTCTTCGTGTGCCAAAGAATACAGCCATTCATTATTTTTCTTTCTTTCTCCCTGTATATCCTCCCAATAGGATTAAAAGCAGTCTGCAGAGTGGGGGACGGGGTTGGGGGAATGAGACAGCACGTTAACAGCCTCTGCTACACTCATTTCAACACGGTAGGGACCTCGTGCTTCAGACCCAAACTGTTTCCTTCCTTCTGAGCCTCGCACTTGGCCCTCTTCTTCTCAAACCATCCACTGCTGCCTCTGGCTAGGGGAGGCCTTTCTGACGATGACAGAGGATGGAGAGGCCCAGGAAAACGCTCATCACCCTGTCTTTGATTTTTTTTTTTAAACAATTTCATCTTGACATAGTTTCAGTTTTATAAAAAGTTTGCAAAATTCATACAAAGAATTCCTGTGCGCTCTTGACCCAGATTCCTCAACTGTTAACGTCTTCTAAAACCACACAATCATGGTCAGTCAGGAAATTTTGAAGACTCCTGGCCGGTTACTTTACAGTGTCTCTCAATTTGAGTTTATCTGACGTTTGCTAACTGAATTTAGGTTATGTACTTTTAAAAAGACTTCATCGATTTAGTTAGAGAGAAGCATGAGCAGGGGTTGGAGGGCGCGTGGGCCCTCCCAAGCAGACTCCATACTGAGATCAGAGCCCAAAATGGGGCTCAGTCTCATGACCTGAGATCATGACCTGAGCCGAAACCAAGAGCCGGACACTCAACCGACGCAGGCAACCCTGGGTTATGCATTTTTTTTTTTAAAGCCACATAAATGAGGTGTCTTCAGTGCATTATACCAAGACACGTAGGAGATCAGTCTGTCCCAGAGCTAGTGATGTTAACTTGATCACTTGGTTAAGATGGTGACCAGCAGGTTTCCCCACTGTAAAGTTTCTATTTCTTTTTCCTTTTGGGACTAAGAAGTATTTTTTGGATGCTCTTTTGAGGTTATGTAAATATGATGTTTCTCATCATACTTTCAGCTACTAATTTTAATATCCCTTAATGAGTCTTGAGAGAAACACTCACTCCTATGGTGTTCTGCAAAGGATGGTTTTCTCTCATCACTTGGACTTATACTGTAAGGAAGACCTCTCTCTTCTTCATTTACTTATTCAATTATTTATGGAATTATAGCTTCGTTATTCTATGGCTTATAATCCATTACTATCATAATTTTGTTGCTGAATTGGTCTCAGATTTAATCCCTGGGAGTCTCCCTCGAGTCCATCTCCCATATTCTTAAACATGTCCCCATCACTTTTTTGAGTACACTTTTTTGAGAAAGTAAACTTTCTAGAACCATAGGGTGTTCTGTACTCATTTTGTACTTTCTCCACTCCAGTCCTAATTTCTCCAAGGAGGCCTAGTTCCTTTAAACGGAACACAGCATATAATAACTGCATCTCTTCTTGTTAGTTTGAGTGAGTACATAACTCTCCTAGTGGTCAAAAGTCACCAGCATGTGCATAGGGAGAAACACAGGCTCTGAACTTCCATTGTTTTGGGGGTCAACTTTTTCACAATCATAAACGGCAAGATGTCTTTCTCAGTTCACCCTAGTTTGGAAACCCCTGGCAAATGACATGGAACTCACAAAAATGAACTCTCAAGATCAGTAAGATGTGAATTTTTTTGAAATCTGAAGTATCATGAAATTAAGATTTATACTAAAGAATATGCATTTCGCTATGGTCCTGTTCTTCACAGAGCTCCTGAAAACCTTCAGATTTTCTAAGTGATAAGAGTTAGACAAAAAAGTGTCTTTTGTTATGACAATAGCCCCTTCCAATCACACTTGAGTTTATATAATGGGGAGCCTTTGGAAAGCACCTAAGGATGGGGGCTGGTTGCCAGTGGAACCAACCACATGACTGAGGAGAGGGTTGGAACTTTCAGCCCCATCCTCTGGGGAAGAGAGAGGGGCTGGAGATGGAGTTCAGTTGCCAGTAGACAATGGGCGATGATTTAATCAATCATGTTTCTATAATGAAACCTCCATAAACACACAAGGGTAGAGTTCGGAGGACGTTCAGCTTGGTGAAGACAGGGGGGTACTGGGAAAGTTGTATACCCAGAGAGGGCACGGCAACCCTGTGCCCTTTCCCACATACCTTGCCCTATGCATGTCTTCCATCAGGCTGTTCCAGAGGTAAATCCTTTTATAGTAAACCAGGGGTCTAGAAAATAAACTGTTCTCTGAGTTATGTGAACCACTCTAGCAAATTACCAAACCAGAAGACGGGCTGTAGGGACTTCTGTCTGCCAGGCTGGTTGGAGGCATAGCTGACAGCCTGAACTTCTGACTGGCACCCACAGCTAGGTAGGGGAGAGGGGCACTCCTATAGAACGGAACCCCTTATCTGTGGGGTCTGACCATCTGCTGGTAAACAGTGTAGAACTGAGTTCAATGGTAGGACCGAGCTCGTGTCACAGTCTAGCTTAATGGGTGGAAAAGGCTCGCACCTCGTTTCAGATGCTCAGTGATGGAGTGGGGCAGTGAGACGAAAGGACATACGCAGAGGAGTGTGTTTTCTTCTTAGAGATATTTATGGATCTTTCATTACAAACTAAAAACCCACCCCAATTTGTGTTATGCTTAACACAGTGTAATTTAGACTAAAACAAGGGAAACTTTTGCCAAAATACTTTAACATTTTTTATCTGTTTTCTAAGTCACAAGTGAACAAAAGGTGATTAGAGCTTCTAAGTGGTAATACAATTAAATGCAAAATAAACTGTTAAGTTTTTGTGGGGAAATAAAACTGTCACATGGCTTTTAATTACTAGACATGCTTATTGTGGTTGTTTTCGTGTTGGGTTAGATTTACTTAAATGTTTATCCTTTTTTTTGTCCGTAATCCTCATGGATCATTTTCCTTCTTCCTAAAATTCCTCTTTAAGTAGTTCTTTCTGTGTGCATCCATTGGTGATAAATACTGTTTGGTTGTCTGAAATGTCTTTATTATGCCCTCACTATAAAATAATGCTTTAATTAAGTTATGCAGTTCTAGGTTAACAGCTCCTCTCTCTGTACTCTGGAAACTGGTCCATTTCTGGTTTCCATTGCTGCTCTTAAGAAGCCTTAATTCTTTTTTCTTGGAAGTTGATCTCTCTTTTTTCTCTGGATGCTTTTGAGATTGTCTGCTTGTCTTTGGTGTTTTGAAATTTCGTTACAATGTGTATCTGCATATTATCTGTGGTTTTCCTAGATCTTAGGATTCATGACTTACATCAATTTGGGGAATATTTTAGCCATCCTCTGAATCGCTTCTAGAATGATGATTAAACATAGGTTAGACTTCCTCATGCTCTCTTTCATGTCTCATACATTTCCTGTCTCTCTCTCTATGCTGCATTCTGGGCAACTGATACAGTTATGCAGTCAGTCCTTGTAGGAACTGGGGTGAACCAGCATCCAGGAACCAGCCGAGAGCATCTCTTCCCAGTTCTGCACTCACTGTCATCACACTGGTAGTTTAAAAGTGGCCGTGATAGGAGTAGGTGCAGCACGGAAGCTGGCAAACAGGACACGGACAGGGGCTCTCTTCTACTCCCCTGGAGAGATCGTTACTAAGTGTTTATCAGCATGCAATCAGTATATGACCCATTTCACTTAGTCTCTTCAGGTATTTAGTTTATGCATAAAGTTTTATTATTTTTTAAGATTTTATTTATTTATCTGACCGAGAGAGTGGGAGAGGGGGAAGCAGGCTTCCCAACTAACAGGGAGCCCGATGTGGGGCTCGATCCCGGGACCCTGAGATCCTGACCTGAGCAGAAGGCAGAGGCTTAGACTGAGCCATGCAGGTGCCCCTACTCATTTTCATTTCTAAAAGCTCTATTTGGTTCTTTAAAACATATGCATTGTGTTTTTAAAAAGCTGTTCCTTTCTCAAGTTTATGAGTTGCTCTTATTTCTTTAAGCATTTTAAACATAGTCCAGGGCACCTGGGTGGCTCAGTCGGTTAAGCGTCTGCCTCTGGCTCAGGTCATGGTCCCAGGGTCCTGGCATGGAGCCCCGCATCGTCTGCTTCTTCGTCTCCCACTACACTCCCCGCCCCCCCACTTGTGCTGTCATCCTCTCTCTCAGATAAATAAATGAAATCTTAAAAAAAATAAACATAGTCCAGATTCTTTTCTACTGTTAATCTCTTGACGCCCTCATGATGGTTTCTCTCTCTCTCTCTTTTATTTATTTATTTTTTGAGTACTTTTCAGTACTGGATTGTGGGGGCACCTGGGTGGCTCAGTGGTTTAAAACCTCTGCCTTCGGCTCAAGTCATGATCCTGGGATCCTGGGATAGAGCCCCGCATCGGGCTCTCTGCTCAGCGGGGAGCCTGCTTCCTCCTCTCTCTCTCTGCCTGCCTCTCTGCCTACTTGTGATCTGTCAAATAAATAAATAAAATCTTTAAAAAATAAAAATAAAAAATAAATATTGGATTGTGTATTTATGTCCAGCTGGTTTTTATTTCTATGAATCCTATTAGGTCTGATGTGGGGGTGTGTACCTTCAAAGAATATTTATGTCTCTACAGGCACCCAAAACTGCTTCCCACCTGGACCACTTTAACTTAACGTCCCAGTTTTCATTCTGCTCGACCATGTTAAGGGGTATAAACTTGAACCCCAAATCATACAGATTCTCTAACAATGGATTGATTCTCAAAGAAGACTTTTCTTTCCTTCTACCCAGAGCTTGGGCTGAGATAAATAGCTTTCTTTCATTACTGGCAGATAGATTCATCTCAAAGGTGTGTATCTTTGAGGGTCCTTCTTACTGGCAGAGGGTTTGGTTTCAATTTTCCAACATGTTCTGGCTGACACCTTTTCTCCTATCCCCCACATGACCATGGAAAACCAGAGCTCTTCAGTACAGTGATGGCAAATGCCCCATGGACAGCTGTGGCTTCACCATAGTCTTAACTCCCTACTCTCCTGTTTCCTCTCTATGGTGGCACCACAGTGTTTTCTGTATTTCTTACGAGCTTAAAATAATAAAGATTTGTGAACTCTGATCAGTGCCTAGTCTTTTCTTTTACTTCAGAATATTCTACAGCAAAATGTTTTATAAACCACAGACATGCACATACACATCAACACATGGTGTATAAGGACTGTGTACTGATACTGTTACTAGCTACCCAGAAGAGCTACCCATCCTTGCAAGGCATTTTGTAAACCATGAATAAGTGGAATAGAGGTTGATACTAAAAGCAAATTATACTCAAACCACCATTTTTTTTGGTGGTGGTGGGGATTTTACTTGGGTTCCAGGTACTTTAGATTTCTAGTTTCCTTTGATGCTAGGAACAATCCTGTGTACTATTCAGATGAATATATACTTGGTATAAAGGTAGAGGTATACAGTTTTCAAAATGTTTTACTCCCATAACTCCCTTGGAGCTTCTGACATAGACTTCTTTCCTTTTTCAGAAACTACCAGTCAAAAAGACTGAAATTCAGTGTTCAAAGACCTAAATTCAGTGTGATAAGTACAGATCAATCAGAAAAACTGGGGCATTTTCCCATCTCTATGGGGAAGAAAATCCTGTTGCAACAAAAGACACTGTGATTAGGTCAGGGAGCCACACAGAGATCTGTAGGTAAAACAGCGGCTCAATTTTAGTATAGTTTTAACTGCTTGTACATTTTTGAGGGTTCCCCCCTGAGGTAACCCTCAGAAGTGCCGCAGTGATTTAGGGAATCTTTAGTTCAAAGAAGGCCTACAACAGAGACACCTGGCGCAGTGGACTGGTGTTGTGAAGGCCTTGCTCATTCCCTGCCTTTCTATTTTCAATTAACATCAAGAAAAAAAAGTCAGTGGTTCACTCATTAAAATGATTTTTCCATCTTGAATACAATAACAATTCTAAGGCACAGTCTCCCTACCTTCACTGGCAAATCCTCACAAACCAATAAACCGGGCCTCCTCATGAATCCTTGCGCGCTCAGTGAGATTTGTAGTGACAGTTTTCGGTTCAAAAGTGCATTCTTGTTGTAACTGGACTACACGGGATCAGCCAGTGGAATGAGGTCCAGTAACACACACACAGCTGTACTCTGAGAAGTAATTTTAGACGTCAAGATAATGTATGTCGAAGCTGTGCGAGACCACAACCCACCAGAGGATCACGATGCCTTTTGGCAAATGCTGTTTATTGTGTTAGTCTCCGGCTGTACAAGGATCTGGAAAGCTGAAGGGTTGGAATTTGTCCCTTAAGCCGTTCATCCTCAGCTGCCAAGAGGTGGGCACATTCTGACCTCTGGAATTAAAGCGGGGCGGAGCTCCATACCCTATCCTACAAAGAATGTGGTCACCATAGCTCCAATAAAGACATCCTGTTTCGGCAACACAGTGTGAAGAAAACTTCACTACCGTGGAAGTGTTTAGATGTTTTCCCTTCGTTTTAGTTGGGTGGAAGTCCATTTTCTTTTAACCTATGTATAAACTAAATGTGTGTCTTGGTATTCGATTTTTCCCCTATAGCTCTAACTTAAAAACAGCTGAAGTTATTTCCTGAATACACATAAAAACTCCTGAGCTCAGACCTGACATATCAAGTTGCAGCCTGAAGAATTTTTTTTTGAGCCGATGGTTTATGCGGAAAACGCTGACAGATGTCCAACAGCCTCAGCAAAGCAATCTTTAAGGGAGTTCTGGGCAACGGCCCATGTGGCTGCTTTGAAAGTGCTAAATTCTTGTCGCTAAATAATTTAACTTAAAAAAAATCTTATGATTTATTATATTAAAATTTTAACAGATATTTGGAGAAAGCCATCAATTACTCTGTTGCTAAACTTTGGAACTGGCTGGTTCCTATTTTGCATTTTCTCTGGCACAAGAAATTCTCTATTTACCATTCTAAGGGCTCCGATAAAAGCCAGAGTTCTCGAATTATGACCTGTGGCATGTATTCTGCCAGAGAGAGCCCTGAAATTACGACCTTTCAAGCACAGAGAAAATTTTTTAAAGTGCTGCAGGAGGTCCCTGGAACCAAGAGAATCTAGATGATAAATATTTGCTACATTTGGGGCAGTGACTTTTCTTTGCTGGTCTACTGAAATAGGAGTCAGAGGACTCAAACTACAAACTGCATAGGTCTGATCAGAAACAACTGAATGTCTCGAAGTATCTAAGGGCTAAGGGGGTTCAGGGTTTCCCAGGAGGGTAATATTTTAAAGGCTATCAGTGGATGCAAATGAATTTCAGCCTTCAGAAAGAAGAAGGGAACAGTACCTTCATCTCTGGGAGACCTGGAATTTCAGACAGGCTCCATTTTGGATAATTCTGTTTAGCCGGCCTACATTTGCCGACATCGTTTCAGTTGGGAACGGAAGCACGACATTTCTTATCCTTGTACCTTGAACTGTTCAGCAGTGTTACGCTATGCTGTTCATGGCTGGCAAGTTCCATGCATAGGCAGATAGATGAGTTCCCCACTGATACAGAAAGATCCTAAGAATTGTGTCTTGTGTAAGAGAGCCAAATCCTTTTTACAAAGTCAGTCTGACAGCAGTAAGAACTGCAATTTGCTTCTTCCCTGTGGGTCTATCCAGCAGCCTCCTGTCTCTGACAGTCTAACAGATGATCTAGATACTTTACTGCACCGCTGTGCTCCTTGCAGGACTGTTTTTACATTATTTTTCTCCAAAGCTAAGCACGTCCTTTCTTCCTTTCTAGCAGCCCACGATGGTTAGCAATCTTCTGAAAGTGTGAGTGTCGCATGAATGACTAAGTGGCATGGAAAGTGTCGTTTTGCAAAGTAAAAAAGCCCAAAGATCTAGATTCACGAGCATATGAGCTCAATAGCCAGAGACCTAGTCCACCTACAAGAAACACACACGCACTAAAGAGATAAAATGGAAGGGTATGAAAGATGTGGCCACCTCACAATGTTATTACCAGAAAGCCCTAAAGAAGAATAGAAATGCCAAGTCAATGGCCACTAAACACAGAGAAGAAAGATGTTCTGTAACAGCTTTTATCTTCTTTGTTTGAAAAATTTGTAGATGAGTTGGAGTGGAAAATAGGAAAATTTCTGCCTGTTAGGTTTATCATTTGCATGATGTGAACAGACAGCAGGCCTTTCATCCCCCCGAAATCTACACCAACCTAGCACTTGGTCGGATCACGTACATGCATCACCCAATGTACATGTTTGCTGATTTAGCAGAATTTTTTTTCTGCCTCTCCTCCTCCCTCTTCCGGCCTCAAGACGAAGATCTAGTGCTTTTGTGTTTCCTCCTGCTGACGCCATGGTCATCCCCTCCACGCGTCACTGTATCATTGAAATGACTGAGCATAGCCACTTGATTCAGTATAATAAACCCTAAATGTGAAAAAACTCTTTGGCCAAAATGCCCATAGAACACTGAATTCTTCAGAAGTTTAGTGAACATTGTCTTCATGTATTCCATTCTAGTGAAAGACTCAGGAGATGAAGGCGAGGTTTTTTTTTTTTTAATCTCAATTTAGAAAATGGGTATTTGGTAATGTATTCCTATATCCATTTATATTACCTTCATGTGAAATTCAAAACAGAATATTTTATGATTTTTTTAATTAAAATGATCTAAAGTTAATGACAACTCGGTCCAAGGTTGTACCAGAACACAACCAGCAGACTAAGTAAAGAGGAGTCACTTATTCTCAGGCAAACTAGGAAGGGAAAATACGAAGTGTTGAGCTCTTATAAGCTCTCTCTGTGCCAGCAACAGATCGCACGTGAGCAGCGGCCATCACTTACTGAGAATTTCTAGTGCCAGGGACAGAACTCGGGGCTTACTGATTTGATTTTCTCTTTTAGTCATCACACTGACCCGTGAGGGGCGTGTGTTCGTTCTCCATGTGCATCTCGGGACACTGAGGCTAAAAGTGTTCAGTACTTTGTCCAGACGGTGCATGAGTCAGCATCCAAAACCACTGCACCCCCAGAAAACAGCCAGTCTCCTTGAAATGGCTAACTGGCCGGTCAAGTATCTGAGCGGGAAAGAGGTCTAGAGAAGCGCGAAAGAAGAAATGAGATGCCTCGGCAAGTCCGAGGGTCAGGACCCCGACTCTGGGAGTGGCGGTACTGGAAGGCTATCCAGAAAGGGTTCCATCTGCTGACACCAAACAGTAATATAAATTACATTATTCATTTACTAAAAATGCTACTGGGAACACTGGGCAGGGTTGGCTGGTCCCTCTCTAGAGTTTGACTTTACCATTTACCAGCTCTGAAATTGGGTAAGTTAGTTCCTCTCTCCAAGCCATGATCTCTCAGACCACAAAATGGAAACTCGAACTACAACCCATAAATATCTGTAGTGAGAGCTGAAGGACATTTAAAACACTAGCACAACATCTGGCACATACTGAGACAGTAAACAAATAATATTTCCCCCTTATCTTCTCTACCTAGATAAGTCTTACTGAAATTTTTGTAAGTGAAACAGATTATTACTCAATTTTTTTGTCCAGCTTTTCAAACTTTTGAGTTCCTTGATTCTGCTATTTTTCTGGTTTGCATTAAGGACTGTGAACAAAATATTCTATACAAGGATGCATGATAAGTTTTGGTAGAATATTGGAACAAATATGGGAATAGAAATCAGAAGATACGAACCTGAGTCCTGGCTCTACCAGGTATTCAGGCAATGATGCTTCCAGGGTAACTGATCAATACTCAGGCCGATTTCACTTCCTTTGTAAGTGATCTATCCTGGTTTCTTGAAAGACCTTGTTCTCCTCAGTGTCCCATGGTTTTACTAGGATGTACCTAGGTAAGTATTTATTTATTATTTAATCCTATTTGGGACTTGTTATGTTTCCTGAGTCTAAGAACTGGTGGACTTCAACAATTTCAGGAAATTCTCAGATTGCCCGTCTCCCCTCAGTGTGACCATAATCCTTGGTTCATGGCACACTTTCATCACTGGTCAATGGGCAGACCAATTTTATTTACTTATTTATTTCAATTAGTTATTGCAATAAACACCAGTGAAGTCATTACCAAAACTGAAAGCTGGGACTTTTTTGATAGGTCCCATGTGTATCTACTCATACAGTACCTTCCACCAACCAACTCGTCATAGCCCTGCCTTCGCCACCGGAGGTAACAGGAGTGGATGAAACAATCGTGAGAACAATCACCGTTACCTTACTTTCCTCCTGTTATTTTATTGCATCTACCTGTAGCTTCAAAAAGCTGTTCCTATCGGTTAGTTTTAATTTCATAAAATAATATACTGTAGACAACCTATTCCATTTATACTGCTAATTACTCATTTTCCATGGCACACGGAGCCCAGAAGCTCCGTCATCCATCCACACCCGCTCTCCCTCAGCCTCCCCTGCACGTCTTCACACAGACTGTTGTGGCCGGAGTCGTCCAGCATCAGGCACTTCAATACACTCTCATGTCCTGGAATTTCCACACACACAGCTCCCCTGTCTGGGATCCACTCCTCTTTCCCCAGCCTTCTCTCAGATTCTTACTGACAGCCTTCAAAATCCACCTCGGAAGTCACTTCCTCCCTAAAGCATTTTCTGATCCGCATTCCTGCTTGTCAGGAAAAATAACTAGGCAGCCCTCCTCTTCCCTTCGTCATGTACCCCTTACAGCAGTGATCACACCCGGTGAGCTAGATGATTCTCTCATCAGTCTCCCCTGCTGGCCTGGGAGCTCTCTGAGAAGAACAGCGCGCCGCGCGGTAAGCACGAGGGCCAGACACACGAAGGTGCCAACTAAATGTGGAATAATAAGTGAATTAGGTGGGCACAGCAATACTTAGAAGTTTGGTGCCTTTGACAAAGAAGACTTATTCTAATGATTCACAGGCTGTGTGTGGGCGCATGCGCGTGTGTGTGCGGGGGCGGGGGGCGGTTACATTACCTGCTCTTTAAAATTATGCACAATTTTCTGACTTCCCATCAATGAAGAAAACTGAGATAAATTTCCATTTGCTTTGCCCTATAGATTTTGAAATGCCTGACTTACTACCAGACCATCCCAAATGCCTTTGGAACCAAATTAACAGAGAAAAAAGCAGTTTAACTGAGAAAGCCTTTAACTCACAGTTGTCTGAGACGGTTTTGTCCACTCACATTATTTTCTCTAGCAAAATCAATTTCTCTTTCTGAAGGAAACTCAAATAAGCAAGACATAGTTGAGAAAATACTTTTTGAGAAACAAACATTTTTAAACGCAATGAAACTAAACCTCTGTGTTCAGATTTTTAAAGAATGCCACTCCAGCAAATATTCTAGGCACATCTGATTTGGACATGAGACACATTAGTCATCAATAGGCAATGGAATAAAAGCTTTCCAAGGATATCAAATGTGAAGTATTCTGAAGGCTTTTGGTATTTGTGTGTTACTGGAATATAATTAAAAGAATGCCAGCATCTTTGGAAAAACAATTTTGTGATATGTTTCCATGTGTCCTTTTGTAAGCTTACACATACATTTATACACACACACACACACACACACACACCATATGGGCAACGAAATTAGAATTCCACGGCTATTTTTCTCAAAATTTAAACCAACAGCCATTAATAGTTTGAAGTAATTCCTATTCTATTTCCAGTTTGAGCTGAGGCCGTCACAAAAACACTGTGAGAAAGGAAACAAACTACATAGATTCCATCTGGCAAATCAGGGGCCTGTAGATCTGACTGTGGTTCAGCCTCTGGCGCCATCAGTTGGGCTCCAAATCAAAAGCTGTGGAAGGAGGTAATTAGCAGGGACTCTAGACCACTCAGCTGGCAACAGCAGGCTTCTTATAGCCACTGGGAAAGTGGGTGGGAAGGGGTTCAGAAATATTCTCTAAAATAACATTGTTCCTTTTAGAATGGATGATTGCAATTATAGAGCTATTTTCATGGGGGAAACGTTGACCTTAACATTCACCTTGACACATTCGTTAAGGTGTTGGTATTTCATCGGAAAGTTCAACTCCTGGCAAGGACAATGGTTGCAGATTTTTATTCTAGAAGACGAGAATAGAGGACACGACTTTCTAACTAACCCACAAAGGTAAAAGTAGCATGGCCTGGACGCAGTGACCACCAGCGCTTCTTGTGGGAAAGGGTGGATTCCGCATCCCTTATTTCCAGCACAAATTAAAACAAGGAGAGGCATTTTGCCAAGGCAATGAAAATGTAATTATGTAAGTCACGTTCGGAGGAGAGTGTCCTCTGAATCTGGCCTGATCGGGCTGTTGATTTCTTAAACTTAAGTGTTAAATGGAAAGAAACTGGCTACGTTGAAGGCACTTGATCTGGCTACAGATATGATCATTTACAGAAGATGAGAAGACCGTGTTCCAAACTGACCAGCTGAAGGGAAGTTTATATTTTAAAAAAACAATCACTTGGTCAGTGACTCATGGGGAAGGAATTCTTCAGCTTTCTTCAGGGAAACCCCAGTAAATAACATGTATAATAAAATGGAGATGAGCTTGTCTGTTTTGCTGGGCCATTCAGTCCGCATAATAAGCCATTTGGCAAAAAAGGGAACATTCTGAACACGATTCTCTCTGGGAAACCCCCAAACAGCAAGAACTACTGTGGCTTCCTCACAGTTTTACAGAATATTTTGTATCTCAGACTTGCATGTGAAATAAAAACTTGGATGAAATGTGGAAAAAAATCTGCTGTTTGTTATAGAGTTGAGGATTTTTTCAGCCGGTTGCTTCCATGATTCACACTGTACTCCACTCTTCTGAAACTCAAAACCACATATCATAAAAGGCAACACTGGCTCGAGTTCATTCTTCCTGCTTTGTCCCGAGGAGAACCAACTGCTCTAAGTGTGCCCCACATGACACACAAGAGAAGTGAATGAAAAGTTCTCGGCCTGCATCGATTTACTGGAATATGGTGTAAATCATATACTTTAAAAGAGATCTGGAGTCTTTTTTTCTTTTCTAATTTGGGGTTTAACTGACATAATCTATAACAGTTTCAGTTCCTCTCATTTTAATTAGCAAAAGCTTTTGGAATTTTGTTGTTTTTGGTCTCTAAGAACATAGTGGAAAAAAAAAAGTTGAGCAAAATGAAATGTGCTTCGAAATGATTAAAGAAAGCCTTGTTTGCTGGGGATAGGAATGGTCAGGGTTCTCTATTCCCCAGCCCCCCGCCCAGAATGCTTTGTTCAAGCCACACGGTGCCTAATCAGCATGTCTTTAGATTATTTTATGTTAATTAAAATTATGGTTAGTTTTAGAGGTTAATGTATACATGTGCATGTGGCTTCAAAGGCTTTCCAAATTACTGGCTGAGCTCCCTTGCCTTGGGCAGGCCTGATCTGTGATAAAACTGACCACATTAAACCAAGTTTATTGCTATGGAGGTTTTTTTTTTTTTTTTTTAACTCAATGGAGAAAATATATTTTGCAGGTTTCTTAAGGAATTTCCCATTTTCAAACACACTCTCTGGATCCCCCAAAAAGGTAAGAAAAAAAGAAGAAGAAATGTGAACGGTAAGGAACAAAGGAAGAGGCTCAGATCCTAAATAAAACAGTTTTACAGATTACCGAGAGACGACAAGACCCAGAACATGACCGGCAGACCACGACTTCTCTATGCCTGCTTCTGCTGTTGTTGTGTTTTAAACTACAGAAATGGTCCACTGCACTGATTAAGTGGGAAAAGAAACCTACCAAAAAACCAAAACCCAAAACCTGACAAGTGGTTACAACAATTTATTCTCATCTGTCACTTTTGTCATACGGATGGTAATGCCCACTAGTGTTCAATGTCTGTCGTGACTGGGATGGGGAAATGTACATCCCAATGGTCAACATAAACCTTTATGGTCATAGCTGTGGAGCACCGGGAAGTGGGGCAGGAGACCAGTCTGGGGGACAGGGGCGCACAGAAGCTGGGGCCAGCAGTGGGGACAGAACAGTGATTCCCCTGGTGAAGGAGAAACCAACACCCATGATTTATAATGCAGGGGAATGTGTCAGCCTCCATGCTGATCACCTACTAAATTCCCAGAATGATCCTAACCCAAGAGACCGGGAAGGGACATGTTTTTCATTCACATCATCAGATGATGATCTATTCCTTAAAACTCTTCTTGGTTCAGGCCCTGGCCGCCATTTTCCCTAGACTCTGGGAGAAGCTCCTGACGGGTTTCCAGCCTCCCGTTAAATTCACTGTCACCTGCTGCTGGGCTGCGCAATCTAAGCCACCACTCTGATCTGTCCTAGCTGCCGCCTGCTCAGGTGTAAGTTCCACCAAGTCTGAGCTCAGCAAATCAGGTGTCACCCTCCCGCACCCATGCACCTGGGCCGCGGGCAGCCGGGCGCTCCTTGGGGGCTACTGAACCCTGAACATATCTATCACCACCTTCTGTTAGAAGCTTCTGGGAGACAGTGAGTTCTTCAAAAGCAGAAATCATGGATGACTTAGTAATTTTTGCGTTTTCGGCACCTAGCATGGGCCTAATAAAGGCTCGTTGAACCAAAGTGATGTGGGATGAGAGGAATACATGGCATCACGCTCCCGCAGGGGGGACGAGCAGGAATGACTGTGAAAGCAGGTTGGCTCGCGGTCTGCCTCGGACACTGGGAGGCTGGTCCAGGCAAGCAGAAGAACTCCCTAAAGCTGAACACCAAGTGTTTGTTGCTCGTTTGGGTGCTCTGAGCCCTGAGCACGGTCAAGCCACAGTATTCTGGTTGAGCAGATGGCCTGCCGAACCAGGTGATCGCTGGTTTCTGAGCAGATGACTAATGCAGAAAATAGGGCAAGGGCAAGAGGGGTCGACACGGATGACGTTTCTCAAGGCAATATGAGCCAATGGAAACGTTCTAGAAGCAGACTGGTGGAAAAACAGATGGAAACAGATAATACAGTTTGGGTCAGAGTTTTCAAAAATGGCATCTTCCCTCTGTCCTGATCGCCCAAGGGTAGCAAACGCAAATTTTCAATACCGTTATAAGTCAGGAAGAACATTTTGTTAAAAGTAGACTCTAAAATAGTCCCAAGGAATGAAACAGTTTCTTACACATTGAAAGGGAACAACTTAACATACCAAAATATTTCACAACCAGAGGTTACCCTCAACTCTCCTTTAAAAGCAATCAAATATTATTTTCTATTTAGAAAAACAAATGTCAGTGAACATCACTATGGTCAAACTTGGCAGGGCACAAAGTATGCAAATCACCAAAGAAGGAAAATGTGAAAATACCTTTTAACAAGTTCATATTATATAGCAGAAGAGTTCCAAAAAGCAATCAGATTTTTAAAAACCCTAAAACTATAAACCTGTACAACTAAATTGTCCACCATTTATACATCTTAGGTTCAGATCTACTTTCGCTCTGGATTTAAAACCAAAATGAAGCACTGGTTGTACACTTTTGGCTCGTCTGAAAAACGTTTTCAGAGCTTCTTAGCACAAAAGTACAAAGGGATATGGTAATGAGTTCCCTGAACAAACAAATATACAGAAAAAAGTGAGTTGGTTTAAGCGCTCGGGGCACACCCGGTGGCCTGGCGCTGCTTCATCCTGTGCCATGAAGAACCGTATTAGGGCCTCTCTAGCTCTTCCTTCCAGCCTGGGGACCGCCAGCAGTTGTTTTCAACGAGAGAAGAGAACGGTTCCCTACCAGCAAAATGATTTGCTATTGATCACAGTTGACAGGGACTTGAGGTGCGGTGGGGAGGAGCGTGGGGGGTGTGGGAGGTGGTAGTGGTAGGATTGGAAAGCTGAGGTTTTGATAAACCCAGACATGGGGCACGATTCTTAGCGTTACCTCAATCTTCCTCACAGGACAATCAAAAGTCACAGGTATAAACTCTCCCCCAATGGTAATGGAAGGGATATGTTAATAGTTTTTGTACCTTACTTTATGTCTAGTGTTAGTACCTGGAGTAGTAATTCTAAGACTTTGGAGGTTATCAAAATCACCCTTGGAGCTCACTTAAAATGAAGATTCCCAAGGAGACATCCTCAGATGTTTAAATTTACAAGACTTGGGAGTGGATGGGGAATCTGCATTTTTAAAAAGTAACCTGGGTAAAGCAGCTGGTACAGCCCCTCTGGAAACCAGTAAGGAGGTTCCTCAAAAAGTTGAAACTAGAGCTGCCCTACGACCCAGCAATCGCACTACTGGGTATTTACCCTAAAGATACAAATGTAATGATCCGAAGGGGCACGTGCACCCCAATGTTTATAGCAGCAATGTCCACAATAGCCTAACTATGGAAAGAACTTAGATGTCCATCAACAGATGAATGGAGAAAGAAGATGTGGTAGATATAAACAATGGAATACTACGCAGCCATCAAAAGAAATGAAATCAAGCCATTTGCAACGAGGTGGATGGAACTAGAGGGGATTATGCTGAGCAAAATAAGTCAATCAGAGAAAGACAATCATCATATGATCTCCCTGATATGAGGAAGTTGAGAGGCAGGACAGGGGGCTTGGGGGTAGGGAAGGAAAAAATGAAATAAGATGGGATCGGGAGGGAGACAAACCATAAGAGACTTTTAATCTCATAAAACAAACTGAGGCTTGCTGGAGTGGAGGGGGCTAGGGCGAGGGGGGTGGGGTTATGGACATTGGGGAGGGTATGTGCTATGGTGAGTGCTGTGAAGTATGTAAGCCTGACGATTCACTATTTGCCCTGGGGCAAATAATACATTATATGTTAATAAAAATAAGTAAAAAGCAGCCTGGGAATGTCTGACGCAGGTCAGAGGGCCCACACTGAGAAACCCTAAGCTAGAGACTCCTTCTTGTTCTTTTGCCTGTTCTGCAAGGGCGTGTCCCACTGAACACTGATACTACTAGATGGTGACAGGTATTGTTTAAAAAAGGGCGGGGATATTATTTGGAAAAATAAATTCAAGAACCGCAGTGTCAAATTCACATTCCCATTCCAGGGCTTTCAAATTAAAAAAAGGCTCACGTGCTGTGTCTCACCAGAAATGAGAGTGTACAATGTATTTCAAACATTTCTGATAATCAAATATTCTTATTTAAATAGGCTGAGCATACCTTGGAAATGCTTCCATATAGAACTTTTATGTAAGAATATCCAAAAGCAGAGAACTACTCAGGAGGGTAAGCCGCAGTACCTGACGGGAGCAGGGCACGGAAGAATGCTCTGGAGCCCAGATGCCGGGTGACAGACAGACCCGGAGGGGAAAGGCCAAACCGTAGCTCAGCAGCAGGTTGCTGAATTGATGCCTGTCAGAGGGTTAGCAGATAGTGAGGTCCTTGTAAACCACGAGCTTGGACAAGGACGGTATTTGCAGAGTGAGGATGATGCCGGAAATCGGAACAACTCTTGGGTCCAGAACCCTGGCGCTCTAACAAGGCGTAAGAGACCATGCGGGTGTAAAACCAACGGTACTGAAGCTAGCCAACACCTTTTCAGAACTGACCTTGCTCCTGGCACCATTCTACGGACATCACAAGGGTCGCTCGTTTGTGAGGTAGAGATGAACATCAAGGTCCATTTAACAAACTAAGAGGGAGACTCGGGGTAACTTGCACAAAGTCACCCCCCTACTTAGTGGCAGAGCTGGGATTTGAGCTCCAACTGGAGTTTTAAAACTCGGCACGTCTGTGTTCCTCTCGTCGGATGGGTCAGTGCGTTTGCAGTTTAAGGAAACTATCTGAGCAGAAGAGAGTTTTGCTTGCTTGTCATTTAAGGGAAGGCAAGTGATCAAAGAGGCTACGGGAAAACTGTGCTGCTCACAGCAGGTAAGGCTCATGTCGATGCGAACTGCTTGGGCTTTGAAGAAGATAATCGGGGTGGCATAAATAAAAAACTCTGTCTTCATTCCCTTCGATACCGATTCTACTTCGAGTCTATTTCAAGGAAGTAATAAAAAATATGTATGAAGAATTATGCACAAGGACGTTTACCCTAAATTTACACATAATTAAAAAATTAGTTGAAATGGAGTATATATTAGAAAGTTCACCAACTGTAGGTTCCGAGCTAGGTGTGAGTTAAATCCTGACTCCCTCCCTTATTGAGTATGTAACCTTTGGCTGGTTAGCTCCCTCTACCAAGCTGGGCATCCTTCATCTCTAGAATGGAGAAGATGATGTTAATCTTACAGCAGGGATTCTCAACTGTAGTACTCTGGACATTTAGACACTTGGTTCTGAGCCTTGCAGGATGGTTAGTAGCATCCCTGACCTCTAACCATCAGATGCCAGTAGCTCCCCTCAACCCAACTGTGACAGTCAAATGTCTACAGATAACTGCTAACTGTCCTCCGTTGTCTTATAGGATTGTTGTGAGGATTAAGTGAACTAATTTAAAGATACTTGGTGGTGAAGGGAAAAAGAGGAATCAGCAGTTTTTTGAATGGGGAAGCCAGTAAGAGCATATAAGTCTATGTATGCATGTCCTTATACATGGATGTATACTAAGGTGGCGGAGGTAAAGCTAGTAGAAGGAAACAGAATTAAAATCCAAGATAAAATCAAAACCATAATGAGATAGCACTTCAAACTTGTCAGAGTGTCTAGTATCAAAAAGACAAGAAATAACAAGTGTTGGTGAGGATGTGGAGAGAAGGGGGCCCTTGTGCACTGTCGGGGGGAAAGCAGTGTACGATGGTGCAGCTGCTGTGGGAAACAGTATGGAGGCTGATCAAAAAATGAAAAACAGAATTACCATAAAATTCAGTAATTCTACTTCTGGTTATTTATCTAAAGGAAATGAAACACTAATTCAAAAAGCTAATATAAGCATTATTTACAGCAGCTAATATACGGAAGCAATGTGAGTATCCCACAAGAGAGGAATGGATGGAGATGGACTCTTACTTGGCCATAAAGAGGAATGAAATCTTCCATTTGTGAGCATGGATGGACCTCGAGGGTCTTATGCCAAGGGAAATAAGTCACACAGAGAAAGACAAACACCGTACGATTTCATTACATGTGGACTCTGAGAAAACAAATGAACAAACAAAACAGAAAGACTCATAGATACGGAGAACAAGCTGGTGGTGGCCAGATCGGAGGAGAGATGGGGAAACGGGTAAAATAGGGGAAGAGGGTGAAGAGATACAAACTCCTAGTTATAAAATAAATAAGACACCAGGATGTGATTTACGGCACAGGCAACATAGTCAATAATATTGTAAGAGTTTTATATGGTGGCGCACGGTAGCTACACTTACTGCGGTGATCACTTCATAATGTATATAAAAGTGGAATCACTAGATTGTACACCTGAAACTAATACAGCGCTGCATGTCAATCATGCTGAAATTAAAAAAAAAAAAATCCAAGACCATCGAAATAACTGATTAAAGCAAAGTCCTAAAATATGCGAAAGAGATGCCCCCCTCAGAGAAGAGGACCATCCCTTGAACTGGGAACACAGAAACGAAAGGTAAGGAAATGAAACAATTCTGAGAGTTTTCCTTTTTATAATAATGTTATTATCCCTATTTTGAAAAAAAGATTAAGATACAAAGAGATCTTTTTCCCACGGTACAAAATAAGTTGACAGACCTGAGAGTGAAGCTCCATCAGCTTTAAGTTACATATATTGGGAAAAAAGCCCAGTCATCAGTTTTATTAGTATATGATTGTGCCTAGCCCTTAAGAATGAGGTGTGTAAGCCATCTGGCCGGGTAAACATTTCAGTGTCCGTTACAGTAATTTCAGATCTGATCATGGTGACCAGGTTAACGGCTGGAGGGCTGGTTTGGGGGACTATTTCTCCTACCTCATTGTCACTCCCCTTCCTTCCCCAAGTCTCACCACTCCCCAGTTTCCCTCCTGTGCACGGCCACCGACTTCTCCCACGTTCACAGTTTCTGACTTGTTTCTTCCATCGTTTATAAGCTTTCATTGCCTGGTTCCATAAATATTTACTCACTACCTGTGACGTCCCAGGTTCTAGGGATATGATAAGTTAACAAAACCACTGGGGATAGTACGGTTAAGTACAGTTAAGAAGACAGACGATAACCAAATAAGAAACAGCTAAATTAACCATATACAGTATTATACAAATTACCAATACACAAAATCCTGTCCTGTCACATCTGTGCCTAATGCTCCCTGGCTAGTATTAAAATTCAAACACTGCCTTCTCCCCATCGGGGAGGCCTTCTTATTTATTAGGCAGTTGTAATACAGCGTCTTTGTTAAAGATCTGTTCCAGGACCACAAGAACGATGCTGCTTTATATAATCCAAGCTGAAACTTAAGACAGCCACCCCTCCCTGGTGTGTACTCATATTCTATAAATCTATATAATACTATAAGTTACATACTTTCATCCTTTTATTGTTCATCATAATTATAACCCTCTCAGCTCCTCTAACCCTCTAAACGGGCCAAGCAAATGACACGGGTTGCTTTCTCTCTGGGTCTAGGTGTACTGGCCATCTTTAAAAAAAAACTGATTCAGAGACAATAAATTTCACATTTTGGTCAAGAGAGTGTCCTCTTCGACAACCGGTGAGTTGAATTGTTAGACCACATGAAACGGGCCAAATGATGATGTTTAGGTTGGATCATTAAAAAGGCTTTTCTGATAAAGGCTCAGATTTTCACTGTACCTAACTGAGTCTATTTTTATATCTTGTTATAATGCTTAAATATAGAAATATTTTAACTTTTCTGTTTTCATGGAATTCTAATTTTGAAATTGGCTCTTAATGGAAGCATGTAAAAGTTACCCAAATTTATAAAAATTGGGTTTTACTCATTTAATGAAAGACATATGTTCACAAAAAAGCGTTAGGAAAGGCAATTCTTTGTAATACCCACAATCCTCGACCCTGAACCTCCTGACCAAGTATGCAAGTCCAAGTAGGCAAATCTCTTTGGTTATTGTCAGACTTTCTTGGGCGAACCAGCACATCAAAGGACAGGGAGTATTTTTCAAATGAAGCAGATACTGGGGAGGCAGAGAGGAAGTGTGGACGGCACACGCTCACAGTCTGCAGTCCGAGCACATTCCAGGACTTCCACCAATCCTAAGGAAACTGGGCTCAGTTAATGAAGGTCAGAGGTGTAAATCTCCACAGGTTAGATTTTTAGTGTAGGGGAACTTTGCATGCTTCTTTCAAGCTACGTCAGGGTCTATCAACCTTGATACTATCGGCATGTTTGACTGGATAATTCTTTCTTCTGTTGGCTTCTACCCACTAGATGCCAGTAGTACCTCCCCAGTCTGACAATCAAAAATATTTCCAGATATTGCCAAATGTCCCCCAGGGAGCAAAATCATCCCTTGCTGAGAACCAATGAGTTAAGTGGAAATAAGACTTTTTCCTGGTTTCTTATGTGAGGGAATAATTGCAATGATAGAAAGATTTCAGCAGGTGAAGCCTTTTTTTTTTTTTAAGTTATATTTTTGCTCTTTACATCATATTCTTATTTTTTTTTTATTGTTGTTTTGCCTTATTCCTTGGTGTCACCAATTCTCTTCGAAGCCATGTGACAAAACAAAAAATTGCAGGACTAATGACCAATTACTAAAATGACTAAAATGAAAATGCCCCAATTAGAACTTTCTTCGCTTAAATTTGGTCAGAATAGCAATTTATGCTTCAAAATGTATGTTATAATTATGTAAAGTTGGTTTTTAATACCCCATTTTGTTATGCAATTAGATAGCCCTAAATAACATTAGTCTTTGAATTTAGGGCTGATTGAGTTAGTTGGTCTGCAAACAAATATATTTCCTAAAGCTTTATTTATGTACTATTCTGTTTTCTTCTTAGAATTTTGTATACTAGATTTTGCTTACCCCAATAATTAAGAGAAATCCATTCCTAACTTTGTACTAAAATAAAATACATCAGATTGGGACAAACAAAATAAAATGCTTTAGAAAGGAACAGAGTCATAAATTAAAATATGCTAGTCCCTCTTCGCAGTTTCTTAAAAAACAAACAAAAAAAGGAGTCCTAAATAAGTGACTTATTTTAGGCTTCACTCTGGAATACCAGTCTCTGGGCTCCATTCACTCAGACTAATTTTTAATGTACAAGCGTACGGCTTCTAAGTAACAATTGTCATTTGCCAACTGATCTCAGGCATACATTCAGATGGCCTTCTCGCTGCCTATGGAGTGCTCCATGCCCACTTGTCCAGCCTCCTTAAATGTTACTGTTCCTCCCCACCCCCAAACAACACACATTTTTTGGTATAGAGTTTCCTTACCTTATTGAATTTCTAAGTTTATGAAAATAATATAGGAGTACATTAACAAATCAGTTAGTACATGGGTGTCTAAAAAAGTTAGAAATACCCCTAGCTTTTCTTCAAACCCTTCTCCTACACCTTTCTCTCCGCTCATAGAAACACACGCAGAAACACGGGGATGTGCACACTCGAGAACGCACTTCCACGAATCTTCTTTCCATGTCTCCTTAGGTGGTTTCTCCTCTTCTACTGTGTTTCTAAAGGAGAGAGAATTCTGTCCTCAGCTCTCTTCTCTTTGGTTTCTATACTTTATCCCTAGCTGCAAAATTTTTAATATCTCACAATGTCCAATCTCTGCCTGAAGCCCTCTCCTCTCCACTCTGATTTGCACATTTAACTGTCTAGAAGGCATCTCTACTTGGATGCTGAGAGTCATTCAAATATCAGGTTTTCTTCCAAGGACTTGATAATATGGTACCTCCCTGCCCATTTGGGAGTTAGTGTGGCCACATAGTTCACTTTGGATAATAAAAAGGGTATGGAAATGACACATCACATTCAGACAGAAGCATTAATGGCCAGTCTGTGACTCTCCGCTCATTCTTTTCCTGTGCCGTGGGGATCAGCAATAATCTGATCAGTCTGAGTCTTGAGAATAACAAGAGGTAGAGACCCCAACAACTTGAGGTGGGCGTACAGCATGATCGAGAAATAAATGTCACAGGAGGAAGCCACAAGATTCAGAGAGCTGTTTATTGCAGGAGCTGAACTCAGCCTATCCTGACTCAACACTGATGTGTTTGACGCATCCCAAATTTAGCAGGGTCAAAACAATACGACCCATCCCATTTTTTCCTTTCCCCATACTACTCATCTTTCTAAATGGCACTAACAAGTACCTGCTTTCTAAGACTTAAAGATCTCATCCTCTCACTTTCCATGTCTAACCCATCAGTAAATCTTAAAAGATTGGCTTTACCACCAAAGTATATCCCAAATCCAACCACTTCTCAGTATCTCCACGGCTGTGACCCTAACCCAAGCCATCATCTCTCCTCAGAACTACCCCGGCAGGCTCTTGACCTTCCCTACAAATCCACTCCAGTGTGTTGTTTTTATTAGTGTCCATTCTTATTGGTTTATAAGAACTCTTTAAACTTTAGCAAATAAAGTATTAACTCTGCCTGTCCTAAATGTTGTAAATGTCATTTCAATTTTAGCTTTCCTTTTTTTACATAAACCTGGCTTGATCTTTCAAGTTACTGGTTTTAATAGTCACTAGCCTTAATCTGTTTAGTCTTTTTTTTTTTTTTAATTTATTGAGCAGAGAGAGACACAGTGAGAGAGGGAATACAAGCAGGGGGAGTGGGAGAGGGAGAAGCAGGCTTCCCACCAAGTAGGGAGCCCAAAGCAGGGCTTGATCCCAAGACCTTAGGATCATGACCTGAGCAGAAGTCAGACACTTAATGACTGGGCCACCCAGGCGCCCCAATCTGTTTAGTGCTTGCTCAAACAGGAGTGTCTGGTAGAGTACCTAGCCAACACACAGCTAATACTGTTTAATAGCCATCATGACTCTGAAACCAAAAGGAGGTTTTTGGGTTTTTTTCCCCTCCCGAAGAGGAGCATTTCTTAGTAGATACTGTAATTATGACCTCAAGACTTCAACTGTTATCCTGCTTTTTCAACGTTCAGATTATACATTTTGTTGCATACATGAATGAATTCAAGGCAAATGAATCAACTTTTGGATTTAAATTTTGCAGAATTCATTTGCTTCATATTATATGTTATCATCTTTAAACCTCAATTAGATTCTTAAAATAGAAGATACAGGGCCAGAAATTAAGTCATGAAATGGCTCCCTGAATAATCCTCAGATTAAAAATATATATATATTTTGTATATATTTATATATATTTTACATATATATTTATATACATACATAAATATGTGTGTGTGTGTGTGTGTATTTGTACATTTGCACAGCATCATCATAGTGGGCAATGGTGCTGACAGGTACAGATATGGAATTTAAGGAAGAAAGATTGGTCCAGGAATACGGGGAGACTGGGCACTATGGAATTTGAGCGAGTGAAACAAAGGCACTATTGAGAGCCCCAGGCAATGAGGGAATGTAGGCGTCAGTCTCATAACACGATCCTTCAACAATATGCAATTCAGTGGAAAAAAATAACATATTTGTACATCCACAGTAAAGGGAAATAAAGTAAAAAACCCCTACATATTCATTACAAATGGAATAATAGTAACAGGATTACACAATTATACCACATTTGTAGAGTCTTAGATCTTAATTTCCACTATTTATATTATTATCTTTAACTTTCTTATAAAGTTTAATCTATTTATGTTCTATATTTTTCCTTCTGAATATTATTTTTGGCATTTTATATTTCTTTCTTCTCACTATCTTCCACTTAAATATCTTTCTCTTTTTCATTAAGAAATTTTATTACTGAAATATAGTTGACATACAGTGTTACAACGAAGGTGTATTTAAAACCTGTTTTTGAAAACTGCACAAAAGACAGTTATCAAGGAATGTGAGAAAATGATACAGGAACAAAATTTAAAATTGCCCATACTATTAATATTTGGTGTGTATCTTTTCAGGATTTCTATGTGCAAATATATAAATATAGATATAATCCTGTATAAAACTTTTAAAGCAAAAATGGGATTATATTATCCATGACAGGTTTTTTCCCCCCCAGCTAATTTATCATGAAAATCCCATTGCAGTCAATATATACTTAACATGTTTTTTTAATTTGCTTCAAAGCATTTCATTGATGTACCTACCATACTCTATTAAACCAATTATCCATGATAGATATTGATGCTGCTTTTAAACACTGATAACTGTGAATAATGTTTTAAAGTCATTTTTGAACAAATACATTTGCACAATTATTGAATTATTCGATCAAAGTAGATGTTTAAGGGTAGAACTGCCTGGCCAATAGGTTGGCATATAACCAAAGCATTCGATACGTAACACCAACTGGCTGCCTTCCAGGGGGGCAGCACCTACACTGTGCAGCATCTTGTATACAAGGACAGCTGCCTCACGGCTATACATCATGACCATATTCTTTTCACACCTCTCCTACTTTGAAAGGTCAAAAACAATGCTGGCTATTCTAATTCACAATTCTTGTTTGCTCATGAAACTAGACTTTAGAGCAACCCTTTCCCCTACCCCCCGCCCCGTATGGTATTAAATGAATGTCTACAGATTTGGTCAGCTTTCTTTTTTTTCTAATAGGTTTTTGTTCTGTTTTAAACAAATTAAATAGAAACATTTCTATTTTGAGGATATTTAATCCCTTGAATGTCATACATGCTCCAATATTTTACTAATTTGTCATTTGCTTTTTAACTGTTTATTGTCTTCTGTATCATACAGAAGCTTTAAATTTGTATGTAACTTAAGCTCTCATATTTTTCTTTCATTATTTTCCAACTCATTAATCTTTATTAATTTTTCTTTAGTTTTTTTTTGGTTGTTGTTGCTCACTTTCCAACCTTTTAAATTTATTTACTTCCATTAAAAATGATTTTAAAATAATTAGTTTTTCTCTGTGTATAGCATTGGCTCTATCTTACAATGTTTCCTGCTTAGTGTTTTCTTTTTTTTTCTTTTAAAGATTTTATTTATTTTATTTGAGAGACAGAGAGAGAAAGAGATTGAGAGAAGGAGTGGGGGGAGGGCAAGAGGGAGAAGCAGATTCTCTACAGAGCAGGGAGCGCAATGGAGGGCCCCATTTAAGGACCCTCGGATCATGACCTGAGCTGAAGACAAACACTTAACTGACTGAGCCTCCCAGGCACCCCGTTCGGTATTTTCATTGTTATTATGGCCCAAATACTTTGTTAAGTATTGATTTCTATTTGGATCCATTTTGGAGTATATTTTCTTTTTCAGAATAGATCAGCTTTTATACTTAAAGTTTGCTGTGTATGTCTAGTTTTCTACAGCTTTTGTAGCTTATCAGATATCCAGTATTTATATATCTAAAAAACAAACACCCACAGATCTTTTGAATTGACCTTATTTTTTACAATAATCAAATGCTTTTTCATTTTAGTTTTTGTCCAGTTGATCTGCCAAAGGTAGGGAGAAAAATTTTAAACTCTTACAACTCTAATGATTCTGGTATTTCACTCTATAGTATGATAATCACATAAAGATAAATTAATAAAAAATTAATTTATACTTTTTGGTAAAAATGCTTCTGTAGGCTTTTAAATTTCAAACCCAAACTTATCACATTAGAATTTCTAAAATCATACTTGACCATAACATGTTTTCAAACGAGAGGTATAAAAATTTTCCTTTTGGGGCACCTGGGTGGCTCAATCGATTAAGCATCTGCCTTTGGCGCAGGTCATGATTGCGGGATCTTGGGATTGAGCCCCACATCAGGCTGGGCTGGGCTCTCTGCTCAGTGGGGAACCTGCTTTTCCCTCTCCCACTTCCAGGCTTGTGCTTGCTTTCTTTATATCAAATAAGTAAATAAGCAAAATCTTTAAAAAAATTTCCATCCAAACCAATTCCATTCAAAAATATCAGCATACAAAAAGATGTTTAAAATACTGTGAGAGAAACTATTGAGAAGGGCAGAGTTGGCAGAGTCAGAGGACCCAAAACTCACTTTGCTCCACAGATACAACTAGATACACTCACATCAGTGTAATTAAGCCGGAAAATGATCTGAAGACTGGCAGAATGCGCTCCACAACTAAAGGTAGAGAGGAAGCCACGTCAAAGATCATAGAAAGGGAGGAACGTAGTGGGGACACGTAGTAATTAAAGTGGCCAAAAGGAGCGAGACAGAGTTCTAAAAGAAGCAGGAGAAAGAAGGGACTCTCCATAAGGCCATCAGCAGACTTTTCAAAGTGCTGAAAGGAAAGATCTGCAGCCAAGAATACTCTGTCCAACAAATCTATTATTCAGAATAGAAGGAGAGAGAAAGAATTTCCAGACAAACAAGAGCTAAAGGAGCTCATGACCACTAAGCCAGCCCATAAGAACTGTTTGACGAGGACTCGGAGTGGAAAGGAAAGACCATAAGAATAAAAAAACGTCGGAAGCGGAAAAGCAGTGAAAATGAGCAGATCTGTAAGAATCAATCAAGGGACTCACAATAAAAGGATGTAAAGTATGACATCATGTACCAAAAATGTGGCAGGGAGAGGAGTAAAGAATAAGCTCAAACTTACGTGACCATCAACTTAGCAGAGGCTGCTATAGGCAGATGTTATCTACAAACCTATTGGTAACCACAACTCAAACCAGGAATAGATGTGCAAAAAAAAGAGAAAAAAGAATCCAAGTATAACTTTAAAGAAAGTAAGCAAACCGTGAAAGATAACAGGAAAGGATCAGACAACTAAAAAACGACCTCAAAACAAGTTACAAAATAGCAATAAATGCATAATTGCCAATAACTACTTAGAATTAACACACACACATATAAACACTCCAATGAAAACACGGGATGACAGGCTGGATTTAAAAAATAGATTTTTGGCGCCTCGGTGGCTCAGTGGGTTAAGCCGCTGCCTTTGGCTTGGATCATGATCCCGCGGTCCTGGGATCGAGTCCCACATCGGGCTCTCTACTCAGTGGGGGCCCTGCTTCCCTCTCTCTCTCTCTGCCTGCCTCTCTGTCTACTTGTGATCTCTGTCTGTCAAATAAACAAATAAAAATCTAAAAAAAAAATAGGTTTTTGCCTGCAAGAAACTCATTTAAGTCCTGAAGACACATGTAGACTCCAAGTGTGGGAATGGAGAAACACTTATCGTGCAAATGAATGTCAGAAGGAAACTGGGAGAGCAATGCTTCCATCAAACAAAACAGACTTCAAAACAAAGACTGTAACAAGAGGCAAGGACAGTATATAATAACAAAAGGGACAATCCAACAAGAAGTTATAACAACTCTAAATATTTATGCACCCAACATGGGAGTACCCAAATACATAAAAATACATAACAGGCATAAAGGTACTAACTCATAAGTGATACAATAACTGTAGGGGACTCTGACACCCCACTTATGTCATCCAAATAGAGTACCAACAAGGAAACAGTTTGTTTTTTTTTTTTAAATAAAGATTTTATTTATTTATTTGACAGAGATCACAAGTAGGCAGAGAGGCAGGCAGAGAGAGAGAGGAGGAAGCAGGTTCCCCACCGAGCAGAGAGCCTGATGCAGGGCTTGATCCCAGGACCCAGAGACCATGACCTGAGCCGAAAGCAGAGGCTTTAACCCACTGAGCCACCCAGGCATCCCAGAAACAGAGATTTGGAATGACACCCTAGATCAGATGGATTTAACAGATACATTCACAACATTCAATCCAAAAAGAGCAGAATACACAATCTTTTGAAGTCAACACAGAACTTCTCCAGAACAGATCACATATAAGGCTACCAAAAAAACAACAAATTCAAAAAGACTGAAGTAATACTATACATCTTTTCTGACCACAGGGCTATGAAACTAGAAATCAACCACAAAAAAAAGGTCTGGAGAAAGCACAAATAACGTGGAGGTTAAACATGCTACTAAATAATGAATGGGTCAACCAAGCAACCAAAGAAGAAATAGAAAATTACATGGAGGGCTGCCTGCCTCGCTCAGTCCACGGAGCATCTGACTTTGCACCTTAGAGTCGTAAGTTTGAGCCCAGGTTTGGTGTAGAGAGTACTTAAAAAGATTTTGTTTTTTAAATTACCTCAAGGAAAATGAAAATGAAAACACAATGGTACAAAATCTCTGGGATGCAGCAAAAACAGTTTTAAGAGGAAGCTGATAGCAATACAGGCTTACCTTAAAGCAGCAAGAAAAGTCTCACATACACTACCTAAACGTACACTTAAGGAGCTAGTAAAAGAACAAGCATAACCCCAAACCAGCAGAAGGAAGGAAATAATAAAGATTAGAGCAGAAATAAATGATATTGAAACTAAGAAAATGATAGAACAAACCAATGAAACCAGGAGCTGGTTCTTTGAAAAGATCAGTAAAATTGATAAACCTTGAGCCAGACTCATCAAAATAAGAGAGTTTCATTTCACAAAAGAAAGAGGGAACATAACCAAATACCACAGAAATACAAAGGATTGTAAGAGAGGATCACGAAAAATTGTATGCCAACAAATTGGTCAACCTAGAAGAAATGAATAAATTCCTAGAAACATATAAACTGTCAAAACTGAAGCAGGAAGAAACAGAAAATTTGAACAGACCAATTACCAACAATCAGTAAATAAAAAGCTGCCAATGAACAAAAATGCAGGACCAGAAAGTTTCACAGGTAAATTATGCCAAACATTTAAAGAAGAGTTAATACCTATTTCTTCTCAAACTTTTTCAAAAAATAGAAGAGGAAGGAAAACTTCCAAATTCACTTTATGAGGCCAGCATTACCCTGATACCAAAACCAGATAAACACACTACACTAAAAAGACAACTACAGGCCAACATCCCTGATGAATACAGACGAAAAAATCCTCAACAAAGTATTGGCAAACCGAATCCAACAATACAATTGTTGTATACAATCATTCACCAGGCTCAAGTGGGATTTATTCTTGGGATGCAAGGGTGGTTCAATATTTATAAATCAACCAATATATTACATCAATAAGAAAAGAGAAAATATGATCATTTCAATAGACACAGAAAAAGTATTTGACAAAGTATAACATCCATTCATGATAAAAACCCTCAACCAAGTAGGTTTAGAAGGAATATATCTCAACACAATAAAGGCCATATATGAAAAGCACACAGCTAACATCATACGTAATGAAGAAAAACAGAGTTTTTCCCCAAATGTCAGGAACAATACAAGAAAGTTCACTCTCACCAGTTTTACTCAACATAGTATTAGAACTCTTGGCCATAGCAATCAGACAACAAAAATTTAAAAACATCCAAATTGAAACTATGGAAAGAACCTAGATGTCCATCAACAGATGAATGGATAAAGAAGATGTGAAATATATATACAATGGAATACTACACAGACATCAAAAAAAAAGAAATCTTGCCATTTGCGAGGACGTGGATGGAACTAGAGGGTATTATGCTTAGCGAAATTAAGTCAATCGGAGAAAGACAATTATATGATCTCCCTAATATGAGGAATTGGAGAGGCAATATGGGGAGTTTGGAGGGTAGCAAAGGAATAATTGATACAAGATGGGATCGGGAGGGAGACAAATCTTAAGAGATTCTTAATCTCACAAAACAAACTAAGGGTTGCTGGGGGGAGGGGGGCGGGGAGAGGGTGGCTGGGTTATGGACACTGGGGAGGGTATGTGCTCTGGTGAGTGCTGTGAAGTGTGTAAGCCTGGAGATTCACAGACCTGTACCCCTGGGGCTAATAATCCATTATATGTTAATAAAAAATAAACAATTAAAAACAAACAAACAAACATCCAAATTGGTGGGGAAGAAATAAAACTTCCACTGTTTGCAGATGATATGATAGTATCGTAAGTATGAGAAAACCTTAGAGATTCTACCAAAAAACTACTAGAATGTATAAATGAATTCAGTATGGTTGCAGTATACAAAATCAACGTATAGATCTCTTTTCTATTTCTATACACTAATAGTGAAGTGGTGGAAGGGAAATTTTTAAAAAGCCCGTTTACAACTGCACCTAAAATAATAAAATACCTAGAAATATATTTCATCAAAAGGTGAAAGACCTATACTCTGAAAACTATAGACATTGATAAAAGAAATTGAAGATGACACAAAGTAATGGAAAGATAGTCCAGGCTCATTGCCTGGATGAACAAATACTGTTGAAATGTCTATACTGCCCAAAGCAATCTACACATTTAATGTAATCCCTATCAAAATAACTTTTTTTTTTTCACAGAACTAGACCAGACAATACTAAAATCTCTGTGGAACCACAAAAGACCTGCAATAGCCAAAGCAATCTGGAAAAAGAAATACAGAACCGGTATCGTAATTTCAGACTTCAAATTACATTGCAAAGCCACAGTAATCTAAACAGACACAAAAACAGACACATAGACCAACAGAGAAGAATGGAAAGCCTAGAAATAAACCCCCAATTATATGGTCCATTAATCTTCGATAAAGGAGGCAAGAATATGCAAGGGGCAAAAGAGAGTCTGTTCAACAAATGGTGTTGGGAAACCTGGACAGCTATAAGCAGAAGAATGAAACTGAACCACTTTCTTACACCACACACAAAATAAACTCAAAATGGATGAAAGACTTAAATGTGAGACCTGAAACCATGAAAGCCCTAGAAGAGAGGACAGGCACTAATTTTCTGGCATTGGTCATAGCAATATCTTCTAGATATGTTTCCTGAGGCAAGGGAAACAAAAGCAGAAATAAACTATTGGGACCACATCAAAATAAAAAGCTTCTGTGCATCAAAAGAAATGGCCAACAAAACCAAAGACAACCTACCAAATGGGAGAAGATAAGAAGATACCAAATGACATATCCAATAAAGGGTTAGTATTCAAATTAATAAAGAACTTATACAACCCAATACACATTTAAAAAAAAAAACAACAATGAACCAGTAAAATGTGCGTAGAACACACGAACAGACACATCTCCAAAGAAGACATCCAGATGGCCAAAAGACACATGAAAAGATGCTCAACACCATTCAATAACAGGGAAATGCAAATCAAAACCACAATGAGATACCACCTCACACCTGTCAGAATAGCTAAAATCAAAAATTCAAGAAACAAGTATTGAGGAGGAGGAGGAGGAGAAAAAGAAACCCTCATGCACAGTTGGTGGGAACACAAACTGGTGTAGCAACTGTGCAAGAGCGTATGAAGCTTCCTCAAAAAAATCGAAAATAGAATTACTCGACGATCCAGTAATCATGTTAGTGGGTATTTACTCAAAGAAATCAAAAACACTCATTTGAACGGATATATATGCACCCCTATGTTTATTGGAGAATGATTTACAATGGTGAAACTACGGAAGCAGCCCAGGTGTCCATCAACAGGTGAATGGATATACATGTGGTGTACATACAAGGGAATATTATTCAGTCATAAAAGAGAACAAAATCCTGCCGTTTGCAGCAACATGGATGGACTAGAGACTAAGTGAAATGAACCAGAGAGAGACAAATACCATTTGATTTCATTCACATGTGGAATTTAAGAAACAAAACAGCAAACAAAGGGGAAAAAAAGATATAGGCCGACAGGTGATGGGGATTAAGGAGCACCGTTGTCTGGATGGGCACCAGGTGATGTATGGGACTGTTGAACCACCATACTCAATCACTACATTGTACATGTGGAACTAATATACATTAACATGGTATTTTAACTACATTGGACATAAAATTTTAAAAAGAATACTCAGAATATGTCAAAAAAAGCTATGAAGACAAAATTATTCTCATCAACTAGAGCGAAGTCACTTATTTTGAAAACAATGGAGGAAATAAAATCTATACATAAGGCCCATATACCCTTCAGAAGGCCCCCTCCTACCACCCACTGTGAGCTCTCCCAGCAACAGATCAATTCTTATAGAGTCTGTCTGGCAAGATTAATAAATTTGGAAACCTAATATAGATCACAACTTACTTTCAAAGTCTTCTGCCTCCAATTGAACTGCCTTTTGCTCCAGCTGATTAAGATAAAAGTTCAGTGGGGGGTGGGGGAGGGAGTGTTCAAAAACTAAGCTTTAAGCAATGGTCTTTTAACATAGGTTTGCCAAAAAAGAAGCAAAGGCTTATTGGTGTTGCGAAGATTGAGACAGACCATTCATTTTTATATGCACATGGAACTAAAATAACACTTTGAGGCCAGTAAGTTTTCATCTTTTCTCTTCACTTTAATGAGAGTCTTATTGGGTTATGCATAAATTAAGCAAATCAGATGGGCTCAGCCTATATGTTATTCAAAGAAAATAGAAAACCCAGGTGGAGCTCATGATACCTAAAGTGCTTAGAATGTTCTTATTTGTACTTACACATATTTTAAATATTATAAAGGAAATATACATTATTGCACTGTATTGTCTGTTTCTTTATAGGTTTGGTGATGGGTTTTCAGGGTTATCTATAGTCTCTCAGCTTCAACCAAAGGCAAGAATTTAGGAGTTCAAGGCCTGGCGTAAGAGACAGGACAAATTATCATGCATTTAACATCTAAATTTTTCAGTATGATATATTTTTGGTGATATTTTGGTGATATCTTTGCAAATGACTTCTGGAATCCAGTGGATCCCCAAAATAAATACTCAAGGTAATAACTACTTTTCTCATTAATGGAGGCCAACCGTGTCCACTTGTCTTGTTGAATATGTTTGGAAATCACCAAAGTATTTTTTAAATCTAAAAACAAGTGTTTAAATCTGATTTTCCTTTCTTTTCATAAACAGCAAAGCCCTCCAATGTGTGTTCTATTGTTGCATTTAACTTAACCAGAATGTAACACTTAGTTTAAAAAAAAAACTGTTTTAGCATGTTTTGGTTCTATTTCTCCTTTTCAAATGTTCCTTCTCTCTAAACGAGGTGGTCAACTTAATACTTCTGCCAGAAAAAATTTGAGAATCCTATACTTTAAGAAGACTGAAGTAAAAAAGGAGTAGATCTCTCTTTCAAAAGATTCATAGAGATTAAGAGATTAAATATAGCTTTTCCCCATAACTTAAAATTTTTTTGAAGCATTCATTTCTGGATTCAGCAGGATTTCTCTCTCTCTCTCTCTCTTTTTAGTTTTCATTTATGTTTCTGTACCAACATCATTAAAAAACTTGAGAGCTTTTGTTATAGAATTTTATTCCTTACTATTTTAAGTATTTCTTTACCTGTAATTTGCCCTATCAAAGATTTTCAACAACCTGAAGTCTTTAATAAAGAAATAAAATTAAAAGTCTATTATATTCCTAGAAATGCCTACCAAGAGAGGGCATCAAATTAAATAAGGAAATTAAATGTCTTCTTTCTAGGACAAGAGACATGGAGATTACGTTTGACCTGAAGGCCTCAGTTCTGCAAATGACTTTTTTCTATTTGTGTACAACAAATTAAGAAAAAGAACAAAAACAACATCTCCCAACCCCATTACTGTACATATGTTTTCACATTCCCCAAAGTGACTCATGAAGTCCCAGACTCTGTCTCCCTCATGCAGACATGGACTTGGAATCCACAGTTCAGGGAAACCCCTCTGAGGAGGAGACAGACTCTACCCTAAGCAATTCAGAGTATCACTATGCCAACAGAAAAACATTTTCAAAAGGAAAAATAAGTAACGGGCCTGGAAGGATTTTTTTTTTTTCCAAGCAACTGTGATCTCTGCAGAAAAGGAAAATATGCTTTTTAAGGAAAAATAACAAAATACATACAATTGTTCAAAGAGGAATATGAACCTGGATGTATCACTCCCTCATAATATAAATCTAAAGGTGCATCTATCATGAAAGTTTGCTTCCTTGGAGTTTAGAGGATTAGATCCTAAACCCAAAGTATAACCTAATGGACAATGAAGCAGATCAGCTTAGTTGTTACTGAGAAAATGAACAGTAGCTTATTCCATACACTTCAGAATATACACCTACTTGTGTGTGTGTGTGTGTGTGTGTGTGTTTGCACATAATGTATGTGGGATGATGAATTCATTCACCCTGCTCTAAAGAAACATTAATTTAGCAGACTTCATTCTCATTAGAGTCTGGTTAATATCATAAATAATAAAATGCCATTCCCTAAGTAAACAATTAGCCATTGTGAGTCTAAAATGAGTCACCTTTTACAGCTGGCTCAAGCACAGGGCAGGCAACAAGTTAGGTATGTTGCCTTGGGGACAATTCAGAACAAGCATTCCAGAATCAGAGGGAAAAAAGAATCTCATTCTCTCCTTTTGAAGACTCCAGATCTATACTCTGGAGACAGCACAGCTTGTATTCCAATGTTTTCCATTTATACTGAAATTCTAAGCGCACGGAAAATAGCATGCAGATGGGCTGTTTGTGATTTCAGGAGGCTCTTTCGTGCCAGAGCGCATGGTCAGTATAATGATCGGATTTTAAAAGTATTAGCATTGCAGTTTTCCACCATTCATAACATAAACAATGAAAAATTAAGGCATAAGGGCAATAAATACCAGAACCTCCAAAGTAGCCACTCTTCTATTAAAAACCAAAACCCTCGGTGCCCAGGTCTTTAACACTCCTCAGCTGAGCCTCTGGCACCTGAGGACACCCCCTCAGAGTCTTCATGATGCAGATGGTGGCTCCAGGACCCTGAAGACCGCGGAAAGTCTTCTGCCACATCCTGGACGTACCCGTAGGAGCAGCAGCTTAGATGGCGGGGTTTCACTGCTATTGCACTATAATTATCTGAAAATTGGTAAACTCTATTAAAGCGAACATCGCCCAGAAGAACTTGACCAAGAAGACACAATAAATGGACAAGTCCTTTAGAGAAGTATTTTCTTTTGGGGCTTTTACAAAACCCTGTAAGGTATCAGCGAATCACTAGGAAAGAGGCAAATCATTAATGCTTTTCGAGTGGTCTAAGGGTTAGCACTCCCCCCAGAACGACAGCAGCTGGCTCCCGGATCATCAGTCAGCGCACGCATAATTAGCTCATGGTATTTAACAAACAAACGAGAGATGGAGCCCATGAAATTCTAGATAAGAGACTCGATAGAAACGACCAGATCAGACATATTTACTACCCAAGAACTGAAATACATCATAGGCTGTAAGAACCAAAATATGAGTTTTTATATTTCGTTCAAATGTTTTTTTTCTAACAATGGTAGTATTAGGGTAGACATAGTATCCTTCACTTTGCGTAAGAAAGCTCTAATTTCATAAGCTACCTGGCGTTTTTAAAACATGGAGAGAATTTACTGCCTCTTTTGTCACAAATGTCTATCTCGTACTTTTCTTGTAGTATTTTTAACTTTATTAAACATTATTACTTGGGTCACAAGCAGTTCTACCCAGACATAAATTCATAAAGGGACACATTTTCAATACCAACCACGACTTCAACATGTTCTATAACAGCACATTCCATCAGATTAAACTGCAAGATTTCCCACATTTGTTTTACATTCTATACGTATGGCTTATGAACAGCAATTTTGATGAATTCCAGCTGGCTTAAATATGCAGGCAGCCCCTTATAGAACAGATTCTTTTCAATTCCTATTGTATTCAATGAAGCCCATTTTAAGTGGGCCACCTGGTAGGATGAAACACTAATAGTTCTCCACAGAAAACAGGAAAAACAAATCACCCTGCTCAACTTAAGACCCTCTTGCCTAACTACAAGTGAGAAGTAGTTCCAATCTTCTGGGAGAACTGAATTTAAATGCAAACAAGCCAGCCACCGTACAAATGAGTACAATGCTCGTTTCTCTAACAGCAGTGACAGCATTAAGATAATTTTCACCATCGGTGAGTGTTGCTCGGTTTCACAAAGCCACCAGCACACTCGGGCCTTCTCCATGCCCCACACCCTCCTGCTTCCGTCCAGCTGGAACGCATCAGGGAGCAGAAGCCAAGTCAAATGAGGAACCCCCCCCCCCTCCATCCATTTTAAGGCCCCTTCAAAGCCCGAGCCCTGATCTAGTTCACTTGCACCAGCACAGCCAGCCGTCCTGCTATTTAAGACTTCAGCTTGGGGCTTTTATAACTGCACGTTAATGTGAGAGCTTTGATTTCTGGTCAAAAACTTCGCTGCCCTGAGTTCCATGAGATTGCTGCGCCCTTTCTGTGGGAGAGCCCTGATTATTCAATCTTCATAATCTTTGCTCTCGGTGTCGACCTCCTTCCTTATATCATCAACCTCTCTGAACCCCCCGACAGCCAGCCCTGAGGAACCTAACACTGCCCTTCCCAAAGGTCAAAACGGAGCAGCCCTTAGGGTAGTCCCGACGCGTACTTCCCCCGGAATGTGCAAGGCCTAGACCACCGGCGCGCGGCTACACACAACAGTCATTGCAACGTGCACAGCAACGCTCTTGCCAAGATACATGCGGCGGGGGAGTGGGAGCTGGAGAGCAGGAGAAGCCACAGAGGGACCAAGAACTTACTTTGTTGTTCCCCTGTGCACGCAGCCGCAAGGAAGGAAAAAGAAAAAGAAACACGTTAAACATACACTTAAAGATTCTAAGGTTTTTCACGCTAGAACAAAATCAAAACAAATACTTTATCCGCTGACATCCCGTACATGCATACAACACCCAGAGCCCGTGGGCAAATCAAAGAACCCACTTATATGAAATGAAATCATGTATTTATAACGGCCGAAAATCATGACCGAGATCTCCCCCGTTCTTTCTACCCGGAATCCTTGGAGGATGGGGACCGGGCCAAAAAGCCCTGCTCTGAGCGGGTAACGAGTGACCGTCAGCACGAAAGGCAAAATAGCCCGTGTGTCGGCTTGCCCGTCCCGACGGCCGTCCTCCGACAGCCAAGCGGTGGAAGATTTCGTCAGCCGGGCGTTTTTCAACAGACGCTGCGCCCCTGGTGTGCAAGAAGGTGGAAAAAGAAAGGGCCAGCGCGGGGGGAAAGGAGTGGGTGCTTCTGCGGAGACGCGGTAAGCGGGCCGAGTCACGAGCGCACCCGCGCGCGTCCTGGCTCGGGCGGGCCCGGGAGCCACAGCTGTAGACCGGGGACGAGGGAGCCACAGCTGTAGACCGGGGACGAGGCCACAGTAAACACCGGGCCGCGTTCAAGAAAATGGCTCTCGAAGGTCAGTCGCCGACACACGCAGTCATCTCTGCAAGAGACACTCGGGACGGAGACGCGGAGCGCGGCCCGCGACCCGCGACGGGCGAACGGCTCTGCGGTCCCCCGCAGCCACGGGGCGGCGACTCACGTCGCACGACTTAACTCCCGCATGGACGAAAAAATAAAGCGGTGATTCATTACTCCCAGGGCAGCCCGAGTCCTTGCGAGGTCAGATCCTGCGGGGACGACGGGATGGGATGCGGGCAGGGAACAGACCGCGCTCTTCCCCCGGGGCCTGGGGCGCAGGGGAAGGGCTGTCAGGGAAGCGTGTGCAGGTGTGCGGCGGGCGGAGCGCGGCGGGAGACGCGGCTGCGGCGCCCACGGCGGGCGTGCGGGGAGACGCGCCGCACAGCGACTTTCCGACGGGGCAAGGCGGCAACCACCGGGGAGGGGATTTTCTTAAAAACCGCGCCAAGGGGCGCCTGGGTGGCTCAGTGGGTTAGGCCGCTGCCTTCGGCTCAGGTCATGGTCCCGGGGTCCTGGGATCGAGACCCGCATCGGGCTCTCTGCTCAGCGGGGAGCCTGCTTCCCCCTCTCTCTCTGCCGGACTCTGCCTGCTTGTGACCTGCCAAATAAATAAAATCTTAAAAAAAAAAAAAACAAAAAACAAACCGCGCCAAGCGGTGACTCCGGGGAAACGACCCGTCCGAGGCCCGCCGCGGCCATCAGGGCCCGTAAGGACAGAACGCAAGTTTACGGACACTGAGGCGACAGCGGGGGCAGCTTCGTGGCGTGGGGCGTCGCCCTGGCGTCGCCGTTCCCATCCCCGGCCCTCGTGGGACACACGCACGGACACGAGGATGAATGAGGGGAGGAGGAAGCGTCTCTGGAAGGACACGCCAACCGTTCAGGGGGCGGGGGAGATGCCCGGAACTTCGTCAGGAGCAGAGCTCCGTCGGACCGTCAGAGAGTGACAGGACGCTGCTCTCCGGGGAGGGCGGCGCGGCGGCCAGTGCGCAGGCGCACGGGGGTCGCTGGGCCCCCCGCCGCGCAGCTTCCGCGAAGCTGCGGCAACGTTCGGGTGCAACCGCGTCCGTCTGCGTGGGCAATACGGGGTTGCCCTGCTCTGAGGCCCACGGTTCTGCGTGTGGGGACAACGATGACGTCACAGGGCAGGGGGCCTCGATCCTTAACTACGAGAAACCCCCACGTGGAGGGCGCGGCTGGCTTGGCCATTTCTGGTTTCCTCCGGTCATTCCCCGACGGTGTCCTGCGCCGGCGGCCGGGAGGTGGACCGCACTGAGCCACCGCTCCCTCCGACGGCGACGGACGGCTCACCGCGGCCAGCGCCTCGCCGGAAGGACGGCGACACTGCAGAGCCGGCCACGTGGCGGCCTGACGTGCGGACGCGCCGAGAGCGAGCGGCGGCCGGGCCAGTGCGGGCCTCGTCCGAGTCGGTGGAGGCGCTGAGTGAGTGCGCGTGCGTGAGCGCGGGTCCGGCGACGCGACACCTCAGCAGGCCGGGGGCGTCCCACAGCCGTCTTCTCGCCCGCGGACGATGCGCAGACCACCCCTCCCCTCCCCCCGCCAGTGATTATCCGCCACAGAGAAACATTCAGTTTTAGAGTCTTTCCACCAAGAATGTCTGAAGTCTCCAAAGCCGCCCTAGAGGCGTTCACCGGGCCTGGCAAAGCCTGGAATCCGGAGGTTCACGTCCTGCCGCCTTTTCTCCTCACTTCACTCGTGCCTGGGGGCGGAGGACCGTCCGGCTGCGGGAATCCCTCAGAAATCCTGACGTGCGCAATGTAACAAACAGGCAAGGCGGAATTTGCACCACATTTATTTCCGGGGCGCCGAGTACTCTGAAGGCTGCTTCTTTCAGGAAGCCCGTGGGCCAGCACCAGAGGGCAGGCTCGTGGGTCCTCACTCTCCCCGACAGACGGCCCCCTGGGCTCACTCCTGACGGACAAACCGACCAACGGAGCCTTCCAAGCCGGCCTGGCTCCAGGGCAGCCCAACCCCAAGACACCCCGTAGGCAATCCTGCCTCCTCGGCCAACACGTGAGGAAATTCTCCTTCACGTGCCCAAGTCCTGCTGGTACTTTGCAAAGAAAAATGAACCGCTACACTGGGAATTGGGGCTTCATGGACCATTAATAATTTTTCATCATAATAAAGGCTACGTGGCATTGAGCACATTCACCCACGGGCAGCAACAGTGCTCACTTAATCCTCTAAAGTCAGGCAGGGGAAGGTAGCATTATTCTGAGTTTAAGAAAAAGAATAAACAATTGAAGACCTAAGTAAGTTGCCTGAGCCACACGGCCAGTAAGTAGAGGCATCGGGATTCAAACGTGAGCAGGTCAGGCTTAAAGTCTGCCTCGTTTCTCTGCACACAAAATGTTCCAAAGAATTTGGAATTCTTTAGTGTTTATACACAATTTAAGTCATGCCGTTAGCTGACAAAACTGTGCCAGAAAAGTCCATCATTTTCTATGTCACATTCTTTAGATATCTAGTGAAATCTACATTTATGCATATTCACACCTACTGATGCATGTACACACATTTTTTTCCTGTAAATAATCTTTTAAAAGTTCTTTGATTGTAGCCTATGATACTGGCACACACATACTTTTTATCTCCATTAGTTAAAAAAAAACCCAAATACTATGAACTAATTCCATTAGGAACACCTTTACTTCAACATTTTGTAGCAATTCAATTATTTGACAATATAAAATTGTATAGTGGTTATAATTTTAATTTAATGGCCAAAGGAAAGAGTAGTTAAAGAACTAAAACTCTGCTAAATCCAAATTCAGATTTCAATACATTTTTAAAGTACTATGACTTCTCAGAAAGAGGACCTAACCACTCAAAAATCTAAATCCAAATTCAGATTTCAATACATTTTTAAAGTACTATGACTTCTCAGAAAGAGGACCTAACCACTCAACAGTGTCATAGTTGGAACCTAAATCCAGGACTCCTTATTTCCATTTTAGGGCCACACATCACACTGCTCTAATGTGAAGTCTACATTTTCCTTTGGATCCAAAAAGATTAAGGGACAAAAGGTAATTAGAAAGTCCATATAGAAATCAAGTTGGGCTGTTGCCTTTTATACAGATATCCACTGTTGTGCTTACCACGTTGTAATTATTTATTTGCAGCCCTCTCTTCCACTAGACTTGAAACTCTTATAAAGTAAGAAGTACATCTTTTTATATTAGAATTTCTCGAGTCTACAATAACAGTGATGGATGAAGGGAAGGAAGGGAGAGAAGAGAGTGGAAGATAAAGAAAGAAAAAAAAACCCGTGAACACTCCAAGAGAAACAACCCGAGGGACAGAAAACACCAGGTAGCAGAGCCAATACTGTGATGCAAGTGACACAGAAACATTCCATCTTGTGGACATGATAGGAAAAATATAAGGAAAAGCATGTCATAAAAAGTGGGCAATCTTAGTTGAAAAAAACGTTTATACAAAACCAAAATGGGGGTGATGGCTATTTATCAAAAGGAAGCCAAAATTACACAATTCTTAAAAATGATCTTTGTAGATGTTTCCCCAGTCAACATAGACGTGTTTTGTATAGAAAGCAGAACTTCTTGAGTCTAGACTTACGCCCATGAATGATAAATAAATGTTTCATTTTTAGAATAGTGATTGATTTGTTGTCAACTCAATGGTTTATTGATATAAAACCTAAATGACACACCAGAAGTCCTAAAAATTCACTTACAGAGAGACATCTGTTATTAGGTTAATCTGACTTTTTCATCAAATCCTTCTAAATTAGGAGTAACCATACCCCAAAGTATCCTTCCCCCCAAATCGAAGCATGCTCACAAAATGAATGTTGACACAAGCATTCTACTCAGATTGCTTTCAGCAGTTAGCTGCCATTTAAAGTCTGAAAGTCAAGCAATCGTTTAATGTAACCTCCAGAACTACATGGTGCATAAGAAATGCAAATATTGTTTATGATGAAAACTGAGAAAAGCAATGTTCATGGCCTACTGCCAAGTTTCATTTCCTGTCGTGTCTTTGGCATATAGTAAAAAACCCCTTTGTCTCAACCTTCCAAGCAACTGTACCAAAAGCATATTTATAAACAAGAATGATGTAGAAAGAATCAAATAGATTGTGTAGGACAACTCTAGATTCGCTGGAAATTGAGTATTCTGATAAAAAATAGCCAATATTCCATTGACCGCCTGCTGGCGTGCAGAGCTATGGACACAGGAAAATCCAGATTTATGAAACACCGTTCACCAGAGATAGGGAGGTGATTTTACTTTTCTGAGACAGTTTTCCTTCGGAGGAGATGCATTACCTAATTTCTTTCAATAGCAAACTTGTCTAGTGCGTTTGATAAAAGCACGACTGAAAAAAAAAAAACTTTCACAAACATTACTGTTGCATGGTAGGAAAACATACGCCCATACATAAACATTTTATACAACCAAACATTATTTAGAAATAGAAAATAGCATAAAGTATTTATGATCTCATTGGGCTACACTATAATATCCACACTGAGCTCTCACCTACTTGTTGAAGAAAGCAGTCCATGATGAGAATGGTAATTATCATCACCACCATAAATGGAGTGCTTACTTGTGCCCATCTGTTCCATGCTATCCCTGCATTTTCTCTTAATCCTGTCAACCAAGCTGTAGGAGACTCCTGAAATTTCCCTTTTAGAAATGGCAATTTTGAAACAAAAAGGCTAGAGGTCTCACAACTTACATGCGAACTTCTAGAATTTCAGTCTCAGTAGTTTGACCCTAAAACCTCTGCTTGAACACAGGAGTAGCTTCCTATAATACTCTGCCACATAATCTTTTAGAGAATGTCCATCTTATCATGTCGTTAACTGGCTCGAACCCCTCAAAGGGCTTCCCATCTCACTCAGAACTCCGATGCTCTCCATATCCTTCACGACCAATATAATCTGCCCTGACCCCCCTCGTGGAAACCACCAATTGCTTTGGTTCTCCTTCGTTGTCTTCCAGACTCACTGACTTTTTGTTGCTGTTCTGAGACACTGAGCTGGCCTTGCCCTTGCTAGTCCTTTCCACAAATAGTCTCCCCTTCATTTCATTCACTCCCTTCCCTCAGGCGCCTCCTCAAATGGCAGCTCTTCAAAGGGGCTTTCCCTCACCATCTTTACTTAAACAAAGCTTACCCGCCCCTCTCTATCTGTCCCTTTAGTTTTCTTTATTTTTTATAGACTGCATCACTCTCTCAAAATCACACTAATTACACAGTTACTCGTTCACTTGTTTAATGTCTGCTCCTTGGGGATGGGACCTTATTGTTTACCTCGGGAGCACCAGTGCTCTGATTGGTGCTTGGAAAAAAGCATTGGCTCAACAGGAAATGGGATTGAATGAATAAAAAATCAAGTATATGTATATTTTTAATATAGAATCTTAGTGAAACTAAACACAGTACCGTCAACGGAGAGGGAAGAGTAAGAGGAAATGATTAGAATTAATAACAAAAGTGTAAGTTGTCCTCCTAGTTTTTAAATGATTCCTCACATGCATTAGCTATGGAAGTAAATATGTACACAAATGACAGAATTTGGGCGATTGTGGAAATCATACAGATACGTCTGTGTTTGGATATCACTGGCAAAGGGTCTTGTTTCACCTCGTTTGGAGGGCACAGGGCATGTGTGTGTGTGTGTGGGGGGGGTCCGCTGTTTTAGGAACTGGCCAGGCAAGGGTAGGCAGGGATGGGGTTCAGAGGTCTACCTGTGAGCCATCAGAACAGCAACCGGGGAACATTTAGGCACAAATCCCCGATCATTTACGTCTGGAACTCTGTTAAATTCCAGTGCCCCCTCGGGACTGTGGTCAAGTCTAAAGTTCCTCCAGAGATGCCTTAATTGTACCTCTTACGCCCATATTTCAGACTTTTTCTGAGAAGACTCTTCCTATGGGGCCTAGAAATGATCTGACTTGGGCATGGCGGGTCCCAGAAAGCGATCTAGAGCCAAGTTAGCGGCACGAGGGTGGAGCTGGACCCATTCCCCAAGGCTCGGTCTCAGCACCTGCGCTCCGAGGAGACGCCTGGACACAACATCTTACGGGGAACAGGGAGGAAGCAGCGAGAGCCGCGCACCTGCACCGTCGTCTGACGCTGTGTGTGCCCACATGGGGGGGGGCATCTGAAATTTAAATCCAGACGTTTCCCAAAGAACACAAAGAGAAGTTCTGTTTATTAACTTGAATGAGGGAAGTGATTTCAAACACTTGAAGTGTGTTTATAAAGATAAGTAGGAATGGCAATATAATGTTTTTCTTCTTTCACACTCCAAATAACATTAACCAGAGTTTGAATGCAGATAGAATTTTGCATTCAGGTACTACAGACATAAGAAAAGGACGGAGATTTTTATAACAATAAGTGCATATTTAAGGATTTGAAATAGTGCTGGGACATGCTATACATACTATGACTAGATGAAGAATGTTCTTAATAGCTGAACACTAGGACAGGTGTGAAATACCACATAAAGGAAAATAAGATTTTAAGTTAAAACAAATCCTCTCTTGGTCTGAGATGACACATACTATGTTTTACGGCAGAGGAGGGCATTTTCTCTAACAAACAGACTGATAAATTTCCAGGAACTAATGGAGAGAAGAAATATAAGCAAAGTATTACTTAGAACGGCTCCAAACTAATTAAGTCAAAAGAGAACTAGCTTCTCCATTATCTGGTGTGTAGAATTACGTCTTAAGCATAGTTAATGATAGTAAAATACAAGATATAATGCAACTTACTAAAGATTTATCGGGATAAACCCCAGCTCTTAGGAGAGAAGCCTTCCAGCTGTCTACGTCTTCCTGTGAGTCACAGGCCAGCTCAAGGAAGCGATAGTCTTTGTATACATTCCTGGAATTAAAAAAAAAAAAATAAAATCATACTTTTAGTCTGAAACCAACTTCAAAATGATTTTATGTCATTGCAGACAATGATGAAACAAATGACAGTCCAAATGGATAATTCTCTGACAGTCACTGGAGGAAAACAGAAACAATCTACTGTATTTAAAATAATTAGCAAATTCTTATATTTATTATGTAATCTTTCTGAAACGTCACCTTACAGAATTCAGAACCACTTGCACTGCTAAGCCATGGGAAGGGAAGGAAACAGAAATGCTCTCAAGATGATACACTCGGTGCCAGGTCAGCAGAATCGATCGGCTGTTGCCTAGTAATCAATCAATTCTCGGAAATTATTTGCTAGGCCTACGTGGCTCATAAAACTTTAAAAGGTGTGGCAATAATCTTAACTAAAATACTATTCTAGATTCAAAACAGAAACACTCATTGATACCGTGAAAAGAAAACAAAAAAACCCCAAACATTAACCACTATTCAACAGAGTGAAATGCCTGTAAAGTGCATATTGACAACTGGGATAATGTTGTAATTTTATTTCTTTTCCTAACAGTAAAATAATACATGAGACATAATACATGTCCATTTAGAAAGATTTGGAAACTAGATAAAAGTATGGTGACAATCATCCATTTTTCACCGTTTACAGATAAACTTATTTTTTTATACTCTCATTCTATCAGTCTTTCACACAGTTGAGGTCTCCCAACCCCCTTCTCTCTCTCCAAATCTGACTCCTTTTTTACTTACCATTCTACTTTGATGTTTATAAAGATGGCATAAGTAAATGCTTGAAGTGTATTTATAAAGATAAGTAGGAATGGCAATATAATGTTTTTCTTCTTTCACACTCCAAATAACATTAACCAGAGTTTGGATGCAGATAGAATTTTGCATTCAGGTACTACAGACATAACAAAAGGACGGAGAGTGTTATGGTTCGTTTACTTATGCCATCTTTATAAACATCAAATTAGAATGGCATGATATTCATTAGTATAAACGTATGATAATTTCCTTAATCTCTTTCAATTGTTAGATAATTAGGTAATTTCCTTTTTTTTTATGATCAGAAATAATGCTTGAGTATTTTTATCCAAAAACTTTTCACACTTACTCCTCTTATTTTTGTAGGATAGATCCTTATAACTCTATAACTCTATAAACAGAGTTAGAGGATCAAACTTACAGTCATTTTTTAAGACACTGATATGCATTACCATTCCCCCCTCCAGAAGAGATAATCCAATTCAGATGGATACCAGCAGAATTCCAGAAATTAGTCTTTTTCTCTTCTTATTCTCTTCCAGGGTATTCTCATTCATGCCTAAGAGCCTTTGTGTACAACTAACCTCGGATGGCTCAGAGATGGGTATCTCTTGCCCCCAGTGCCCCAGATCCACAGTGTTTACTGACTTCTCTGCTTGACTGTCTCAGATGCACCCTGCCACGAACAAATGAACAACCTTCCCCTCTCATACCCTCTTTCATTTGCCCCCCTAAAAAGTACACCTCCTGATCACACTATCACCCGCCCTCAACGTCACTGCGGCCTCCCCACGGGGCTCCCGACATCACGGGGCTCCTTCCGATTTACTCTCCACACGGAATCCTCCGACCTCCTGAAATGGGAATCCGATGTTCTTACCCGTGGAGTCGAACACTCAATAGTCACCTGCTTTTAGGGAAAGACTACGCTGTCTATCGTGGCCTTTCAAACCCTGCACAGTCTGGCCCATAACTGTTACCCTCCTTTCCAGCTTCTTTCCACACTCTGCTCTGCCTTGTTTTGTTTTGTTCCAGCCATTCTGGCTTCCTTTTGCCTCCCCAAACGTGCCATGCCTCCTCCCAAGGTCTCTGAGTGTACCACTCTCTGCCTGTAGCTCTTTCCTTCTGCCCTCATTGCCCGACGAAGGCCTTCTCTTTCCTGAAATCCCAGGTCCTGTTTCTTTTCACCTGGCCGTCACAGCTCTTAATCACAGCTGTGAGTTCAGGATTATGTGTGGGTTTTCTTTTTTATTTCTTACTTATTTTTTCACTTGCTTATTTACTTAGATGCTGTCTATCTTCCTAACTGGCCCAAAAGCAACAACATTAGGACAGGGAATGTACCATTTTTATGCTTATCATTATATCCCCCAGGGGGTTCTGGGAAGACGATGACATAACCGTGCTCTGCTTCCCCTCCACTTCTAACTCAGGTCAAGCACATCTTCTTTTCTTGAGTGCAGTAGACTCTGGGACTGGTACTCCGGTACGGGGTGGCTAGATAGTTGTGGTACTTTCTTGCTCAGGGCTGAACAGAGCTTTGGGACCACAGCAGGAAAACTCGGAGGCAAGGACCAGCACGTACCATGCCTTGGGTTGGGCTGTCCCGCGTGGATCACAGGACTCCTGGGTGTCCCAGCCCTCTGGCCCTAAGGAGTGTGGGGGACTGAGTTTTTTTCTACCCTAATACAAAAGAAAGGTTCCCTCCCGGCGCCTCAATATGTAAACGGCCACTTGCCTACTTGGGGCCTGTACTGACTGGGAGGACCTGTGTCTTCCTGCCCTCACAGGACCAGTCCACTTAAAGTATCCAGTGGCTGGGGACGCCTGGGTGGCTCAGTGGGTTAAGCCGCTGCCTTCGGCTCAGGTCATGATCTCAGGGTCCTGGGATCGAGTCCCGCATCGGGCTCTCTGCTCAGCAGGGAGCCTGCTTCCCTCTCTCTCTCTGCCTGCCTCTCCATCTACTTGTGATTTCTCTCTGTCAAATGAATAAATAAAATCTTTTAAAAAAAAAAAAAGTATCCAGTGGCTGGACCTGTGTCACAACGAACAAAGCAAAACAAAAGGACACCTGATAAGGAGGTCTCACGGCCAGAGAAAGCGAGAATGAAGAGCGCAGTGAGAACAGCGTATCGGTGCAGAACCGCTGGGGAATGCAGAACAGGATTGGAAGGGTACAAGGAAAACCTCCTGAAACTAAACAAATACTATTTTTTAAGTCAAAATATTTAGTAGATAAGTTGAGGGAAAGGATGATGAACGTTGAGCCTAGAATTAACAGTTTCCAAGATCTTGCGGGAGAATTTTAAAAAATATAAAGATAGAGAAGACATGAAAGTGTGGCGGGAAGAACACCTAACCTGTAAATAGGAGGAGTGCCAGAAAAAGAAAGGGGAGGTGGGGGGAGAGAAATCATTATAAAATAGAAACTACTTTTTAAAAAAAAATCTTAACCTGATTTTTAAAAAAGATCTGAGTCTACGTAATTTAAGTACTATTTCATGTGTGCTTGATGAGAAAAGGTATCAAGCAGACATACATTTATACAATTCTTGAGCTCTGAAAAAAAATAAAACATTTAAAAGTCTTCTGTAAGGAGAGCGCAAGTTGCTTAGAAAAGAGAAAGAGGCAGACTGGCGCTGGTCCGACCAGGCAGAGGCACAAGGCGATGAAGAGGCATTCATGGTGTCCTAAGAGGACCGTAGAGGCCTATCCCCAGCTGGGACAGCCCCACACCCCGAACTGAGAGGTGCCTAAGCAGGCAGGAGAGGACAGCTGCACCAAACGGACGTGCAGAGCATGGTCAAGCTGAGGGAAGGTTAAGAGGGAAAAAGACGGAACTTGCAACATCCGCAGAGTTAATCAAAATAAATAACGATTGACCATCTAAGAATATGCAGTAGAAGGGTTACAGAAAGACCCCTACAGTAAAAGAGACACACTATTCAAATAGTCTAAAAGTTGGGGGACGGTAGGAGGACCTAACAGTGCTCCCCAGGTCTTCTCTGATGGGTGCCTGGGATTCCAGGGGTCTCGTTGTTAGGAGAAGTGGGTGTGAGGAGAAGCAGAAGAAAGGGTTTGGGGGAGAAATATTTGATAATTTGCCTCATGGAAGGATAGGGCTATGTACTGGTGATGAATGAAAATGTTAATGAAATTAAATGTATGATAGAACTCTCAAGCTAAAAACGAAGAAAAAGGAGAAAGTATCAGTCTTTTGATTGTTAAAAAAATAAGAAAAAAAGGAGGAACAAAATAAGAAATTTTTATAAGATGGCAGGAATACATTTATGTATATTAATTATGAAATTAACGACAGTGGACTGAATTCTCTCAGCTAGTTAATTTAGGTTTAAAAAAGTTACATATTTTTTGGAAAAATAAAGAACAGAAAAGAGAAATCAGACAAGCACAAAACAAAGAATATAAATTTAAGAATGGCAATATTAATAATAGACAAGATAGAATTTAAAAGTACAGAACAAGATAAACAGTTTAAGAGCCCTAAATAGAATAAAGAGAAATATTATACAATGGTATAAAGTATAATTGTGAAGATTGGAAAATACTCATAAAACTGTATCATATTAAATAGTAGGGAAGGAAAGAAAGCAAATGCTACTGCGAGAACTTGTTATAAGTATGTAACCAATTAAAATATAAATATAGAAAAAATTTAATATACACTTTTCAAATTGGACAAATACAGTGGACAAAAGTAAGCAAATAGAAGATAAAGATTTTTCATTATCCACAAAACATTTACAAAACTCAGTCTTACACTTGGACCTACACACATATACAATACCATATTTAAGAAACTTTAAAAAAGAGAGGTGCCTGGGTGGCTCAGTGGGTTAAGCTGCTGCCTTCAGCTCAGGTCATGGTCCGGGGATCCTGGGATCAAGCCCCATATTGGGCTCTCTGCTCAGCGGGGAGCCCCTTTCCTCTCTCTGCCTGCCTCTCTGCCTCCTTGTGATCTCTCTCTGTCAAATAAATAAAATCTTTAAAAAAAAAAAAAGAAACTTTAAAAAAGAGACTACATAGATCACATTCTTTGATCACAAATAAAAAAAAATTCTAAAAAGAAGAGACCCCAAAACCCCTTAAATATATACTTAGATGACCTTTATATTACAGAAAAAAAAAACAAAATAAAATTATAAATTGTTTAGAAAACAATAAAAATATAAACACATCATAGCCAACCAACGGAACACAGCAAATATTGTAGGAAAATTTATGATCTTAAATATGTTCATTATTTACAGAAAGGAGAAAAAAAGTCAATATTCATCTATAAGGATTATAAAACTGTGATAAAACGAAACAAGCCAAGAAGATGGAATTAACAGATTAAAACCAAAATTAATAAAATAGGAAATATAAAAATAACATAAAGATAATAAAGACATCCACAAATATTTTCCCCCTTAAGAATAGATAATGCTAATTAAGGGAGAAAACAAAAATATACAAGATCTCAAATGAGAACAGATGGAATACATAACCACAAATAGAGAGAAGATGGAAAAAAATTAAAATCAAGTATTATAGGCAATCCTATATGGCAAAACTAAGAACCTAGAGGAAACTAGTAATTCCCTAAAAAATGTAAATTACCAAAATTAGCTCAAAATCCAGTGGCTTTAACAAAACACTACATAGGCTATACTTCTAAAACTTAGATATGGGAAAATAGTCCATTCATATTAGGAGAAAGCCTATAAAATATATAGGATACATTTTTTAATTGAGAAAATTACAAAAATCTTATTGAATGGCATAAAACAAGATCTTCATAAATGGAAAGACATATCTGAGTGTGTTGTTTGATTACACTATATTCTTAGGTCTTACAAAGTGACCAGTGCTAGTTGGTATTCAATTAATATTTATTGAATAACAAACATCATCACACCCATAAAGATAGTGACTATCATCTTTAAAATACCTTTGCATATTTTATAATTTAAAAGTGATTTTCCATCAAAGCTTTAATATTTTTGTTAAAGAGGTAAGTATTTCAACATGTTTATAGAAGTGATATTCTTTGTTCTGATTTCATCATGATTAGAATGATTTCTCACTTTTTATTAATATTAATCTGACATAGCTTTGTCTCTTTTAATCTTTTACTTTTATCCATTTGTTTTACTTTTTAAAAAGATACACTGGTTGTAAATGCCAACAATATAGTTGGGTTTTCTTTTTCATCGCAATCTGAAAAGCACTGTCCATGACTAGGAAAGTCGGAATCCTGTTTATTCTTGCCGTAGCTATATGGCTTGGTTTTACATTTGTCATTTTGACATAAGCTTATTTTTTTATGCTCCTCTTTCCTCGCTTATGTTGACAAAAGTACTGTCTTTTTGACTTCTATATTTTTTAGTGGTTTTCGGTTCTACAGGTAAAAGATTATCTTCTTTTTAAAACGATTATCTTTAAGTTTTCTAAATCATCTCTGAATTCATTTTTATATATATGAAATTCAGAAATAAAACAGTAATTCCTGACTTCTTGAGGAATTTAAAAGGGTTTACTTTTTGTCACTTTATCTCACACATTTGCTAATCTATCAAGAAATATCTCAAATATTATTTCTGAATTATTGTTTTCACATCTCTTTAAGAGTTCACTTTTTTAGTTTAGTAAGCAATTTTGTTACATTTGTAAGCAATTATTTAAATGGAACTCTGTATGCTTAACTTGAATAAATATTTATCATTAGGCATCTTCTATCTGGACTTCCCCATCTGTAAATTCTTACTTGGACTCATTTTTTGAATTGGCTTCAAAGTAGAGTTGGCTATTTGGATTTCTGGTTGGCACAAGTATCCACATTTCTTGTGTTGATTCAGTGAGGAAGTATAGAAGTTTCTTCTTGTCTTCCTGTTTAGCTCCATTTTTCTTTTTTTTTTTTCTTGTTTCTTTTTCTTAAAGATTTATTTATTTGACACACAGAGAGAGATAGTGAGAGCATAAGCAGGGGGAGCAGCAGGCAGAGGGAGAGGGAGAAGCAGGCTCCCCGCTGAGCAAGGAGCCTGATGCGGGACTCGATCCCAGGACTCTGGGATCATGACCTGAGCTGGAAGCAGCCGCTTATCTGACTGAGCCACCCAGGTGCCCTGCTCCATTTTTCTTAATCAGGGAAAAGCATGCAATGGTCACGCATAAAATTTCAATCCAGTTCACTCCATGGCGTTTTGCAAACAGTTGATTAACATTGTTCCTTCCATCTCTGTTGTGTGTGATCTTTTGGATACAGCAAAGGACAGAGTAGGATAAAAGAAGCTTCTAATTTTTCACCATCTTAAAAGAGAAATCATTTCATTTCACCTTCATTAGCGACCTTGCGAAGTTGGTAGCAGAGATGTTTCATTGAGGAGACAGATTTTAGAGAGATCAAGTGACTCCCAACATGGCCCAGCAAGTGAACGGCGCAGGGTGGGTCTACCACAGTCCTTGGCCTATGGCCTCCGCAAAACCAGTATTTGTTGAGTGAGTGGAGCAAATGAATGAGGGAACAGATGAACGAACGAAAGAGCTATGGAATGAACTGGGACCGTGTTTATGTTTAAAACCAACATTTTCTATCTTTGAGAGAATCCTTAACATTCCACAGAAAATCTAAGATTAAAAAGTCTGAAGGGAAAAACCACAACAAGCAGAATAAGCACTTTTAATGAAAAGTGGGACATATTTAAAGGAAATATATTCTCCAAGTAGGAAAGTTTACTGTTGTCCAATTTGAAAGGCCGTGTCTTTGCTATAGAGCCGAAAGGGTAAGAGATGATCTTGATAGAAATCAAAATTTAACAGTTTTTAATGATCTAATTACCTCTACCATAGCTTTTAGCTACCATTTAAGTTTCCATCTGAGGCATTTCCAGTGCACAGTGTGAGTCCCATTAAGATGTAAAAGGTACGGGGAAGGCAGAGCTGGACAAAGGCCACGGCAGTTGCTGGCCAGCTGGAAAGCACGAAAAGTGGCGAGGGTGCAGACTTTCCACATTCTCCAAGCAGATCTGAAGAATTCAGCTTTGGCCCATTCTCACTGACCTTTCTCCAGAGTATTTTCTTTCAGGGTCTCTTCACATGGAAAAATCTTGATTTTTTTTTCCCCTCAAAGGAGAGCCAAATTCTTGAGAGGGAAAATAATTATCTGGTTGAAACATTAGAAGAGGGTCAAAGGCTTCTGGTGGCTTTGGCTGCTTCGTTTTTACCCATTTTCGAAGCCTCATCTTAGGCTGTGTCTAGACATCCAAGAAGAGTTGGATACAGGTCTAAAACACTGAACTGAGCTGATTTACTGGAAGTCTCATAAATTCTGCGGCTGTAGCTTCCAGGTTCTCACCACACGCTGTAGCTGTATAGATAACCCACAGCAATTTGTACTGACTGAAGTTTTTTGTTTAGTCTATTTCAACTGCAATCATGTAGATATGAGCTTCTGAATGATTTCACTATGAAATCAAGCTGAACCACGTGTTTTATAGTTTGAAAAATAAAAGTTACCTCCACATTAAAAATGAGCATGAGTAATTTTATCCCATAGGTAAAAGGGTTTTAAGTGCTACAGTGAAGAGAACATGACCACACGATGAGTCTGTGTTTTGACGAGATGTAGAACTTTCAGTCACGTGTCATAAGAATATCCTTAAGTATTAAAAATGTGAAGTCTAACTTGTTTACCTATGACATGTCTTTAAACATCTGGGTTCAGACACTATCTGTTCCTCAAGTCTTCTAAGTCTCCAAGCCAATTTTTTCAAATGTTTCTCGTATGAAGACGATTCTAGATAACATCCTTTAAATTTGTCTATGGATTTGCTCTATTTTAAAAGGATTTTCTGAAAGTGACACGCCAGCAACTGATCACCAATCCCCAGAGGCAAAATTAACTAGATGCAAGGAAGAAATGTGGTGGAATTTCTGCCTACTTTTCAGACTGTAAACTTTTACTACTGTAAGTAAGCACCAGCTAGGAGAATATAGTAAAGACCATGAAAAACACCTGTTGAAATCTAGAATATGCCACTTATTATCTTACAGGACATTTGGTAAGAAAACCTCTCTGAATTTCAGTTTACTCATCTATAAAATGGGGATAACACCAATATCTGTCTTAGGCTTATAATGATAATAAAATAAGGTCACATGTATGAATAGCTTGCTTAGAACAACGCCCAGCATCAGGTAAATATGCAGGTAAAATATACAAAATACAAAGTTACTATTATTCATTATTCTCACTGCCTTTAGGCCCTTTGGGCTTGATCTCCTATGAAACCAGATTTCTCCTGTACTATTTTAAAACAAAATAAAATTTATGTTTAGCATTACTACATTTCATCTAGTTAGTCTAGCCCATTTCCCAATTTGCTCAGATGCTCTGAATTCCAATTCTGGCAAATACTATATTCACAATACTTCCAGGTTTGCATTGTCTGTATTTTTTATAATGACATAATATTCCCATGTCATTACAAAGATATACTATAGAGCTAAACAGACTTCAAAAGTTCCCATGCCAGAGTTCCATCTTCTATTAACTGTGCCCACTGGGTATCAGCGTAAGACTTAAGACTTAATCACAAATCTATCATATATGTACTATCAAGTCATGCCCCTCTATTTTCCCTCATGTATATTCCAAAAGACTCTATTATGACCAAAGTATAGTATATCGACTCAATTCTACTAAAAACAAGTTTGGTTAAGCTGAACTTGTTTTTCAAGATTTGAAGCAAGTTCCTATTGACCACTGATTTCCTTTCTAAATGAATAAACATCAATTTTACAATTAATTATCAACTTATATAGCAGAGTATCGATGATAAACTGATCAATCAAATTTCCCGTTTGGTTATCCTCTCTGACAATCTGGAAAACAGCCTCCGGTGTGGGCCTCTCCGGATCCACCGATCCGACCATGTCTGCACACATCAGCACACTCCCAATGTCTTCACTTCCATGCAGACTCAGTTTGTGCTGCGACTACTACCTCGCAAACCTGCAAGTCCCTCTCCTTCCTCTCTGTTCACCATTTCACTTACATAATAAAACTCTGATGAATTACTTCCTTACTGAGGTCCACATCCGCGTTTCTAAATAATGCTAGAGAAAAAAATATACTGTTGTGCTTATTGCACTCCAAATTTATAACTACAAATACCAAATGGGCACCTAACTTCCCCAGGCATCCCTACTAGAATTCTGTAGTCATTCCCTGAAATCTGTAACATGCACTTGGCCACTAACACTCGGCTGATAATCTCACTTCATACTTCACAGGAAAAACACATACAACCAGATGAGAAGGATCTATCTTCTTTCTACCAAATACACCAGACTAACTGCATTTGCAACCATGGACTCTGCCTTCACCGTGTACAAGAACTCAGAAACTCAGACACTGAGTTTCCTCTCTTCTTTTTTTTTTTTAATTTTTTATTTTTTATAAACATATATTTTTATCCCCAGGGGTACAGGTCTGTGAATCACCAGGTTTACACACTTCACAGCACTCACCAAAGCACACACCCTCCCCAATGTCCATAACCCCACCCCCCTTCTCCCAACCCCCCTCCCCCCAGCAACCCTCAGTTTGTTTTGTGAGATTAAGAGTCACTTATGGTTTGTCTCCCTCCCAATCCCATCTTGTTTCATTGATTCTTCTCCTACCCACAAGTTTCCTCTCTTCTAATGTCTTCATGAACTTCTTACAATCATTCCCCCCTCTTTTTTAAAGAGTTTATTTTTATTTGTTTGACCAAGAGAGAGATCACAAGTAGGCAGAGAGGCAGGCAGAGAGAGGGGGGGAAGTAGGCTCCCCACCAAGCACAGAGCCCAACGCGGGGCTCGATCCCAGGACCCCGGGACAATGACTCGAGCTGAAGCAGAGACCCAACCCACTGAGCCACCCAGGCACCCCCGCCTTTTTTTTTTTACTTCAACAATTTCCTCCTTTCTACTATCAGATCATTCATATGGGATAGAAGCACATCTTAAAATCAACTGTCTTAAAACACACACACACACACACTTTCTTTTGATGTTTCCCATCCCCTAAGAACCACCCCATTTCTATTTGCTTCTATAGAAAACTCCTTATCTTGAACCATTTTCTCTATTCTCTCCTCTCCCATTCTTCCCTTTATTCACCACCACCACCCCCCCCTCCGTGAGATTAGTGATCCTGTCAGTCTGTAGACAGAGGTCTTATCAAGGTCATACAACCCATGTCTTTGCACAACAAATGTTCAATTCCTTATCTACACATTGCTTCGCTTCACTGCAGCATCTGACATCTTGACCCTTTCCTCTGTCTTCAATCATTTTCTTCTCAGGACTTCTGTGATACCACATTGTCTTCACGTCCACACCTCTACATCACTGACTACAACTTTTTAATCTCTTTTGATGTCTTCTCTCCCTTTGTTAGACCTTTAAACTCTGGAGTGTCCCAAGCTTCTTCCGTGGTCCACTTCCCTCTATCTGTGCTTTTGGCAAGGTGATCTTTCCAGCCTGGGAATCCTAAATACCATGTAAATGCAGATAACACCAGATGTTTACACTGAACTACAGACTCCTATATCCAGGCCACTATCTTATCTCATTTGGATGACATCTCCTTGGCACCTTTCTTGCTCCACTCTCCATAAAGAAAACACCATAACCACACATTACATCCTTACCCTGTTTAAAATCCTCTAGTAACTGCCAACTATAAGTAGGAAAAAATTCAAACTCCTTGCCATCACTGGCTTATCTTTCCAACCCTCAGTTTCCCTTGCTTATGCTTCTCCAACTGCAATATAAGTTCAATAATGGAACTTTAAGCGTTTATCAATGTATTTCTGGTATTTCCATCATCTAGTTGGTACTCAGTAACAATCATTGGCTGGGGTGCCTGGGTGGCTCAGTGGGTTAAAGCCTCTGCCTTTGGCTCAGGTCATGATCTCAGGGTCCTGAGATCGAGCCCCACAATGGGCTCTCTGCTTGGCGGGAAGCCTGCTTCCCCCTCTCTCTCTGCCCGCCTCTTTGCCTACTTGTGATCTCTGTCTGTCAAATAAATAAATAAATAAATACTAAAAAAAAATCGTTGGCTGACTACCTTTCAGCCTTTTCTCAGCATCCAAAATTCTTCAAAGACTAATGATAATGAACCAATGATACCAAGATGGTACATTGTCATAAATTAAGAATTAAACCAGTGAATTCAATAATATAAGTTTAATAAACCAGGACTATGAATTATTTTTACATCTTACAGCAAATATTCCTCATTTCATGTATTGAATATAAAAAGGCAATGCACTAAAACTAGAAATTATGATAAAAGTTGAACAGAAAGAATTATAAAACCACTGATAATAAAGTAAAACTTCCCCCCAAACTTATGTCAAATAGCAACTCAAAACTATAATTATACACTATTTACTAAATAGGTAAAATAACATTACACACCAGATTGAAACCCAGAACATGTAGCCAAAATTTTATTCAGAGGAAAAATCACAGTCATGTATGTCTTATTATTTAAAAAAAAAATAAGCAAAAAAAAAAAAAATCACCAGAAGTTGGAAAATTATAAAACAAATCAAAGCAGAATATAGGATATGATAAAAGTTAGTAAGTAATTATGGAAAATGGAACAAACATTGATAAATTTAAGAGTCCATTCTTTGATGAATCAAACAGTGAAACTGAGCTCTGGAGTATCTAGTAAATACAAGGTGAGAAAAATTATCAAAATCAGAGATGATACATATGATTCAAAAAGGAGAAGATTTAATTTTTAAGAAGATGCTTGGTAGACTTCTATGATAGTAAATTTATATGTATCAATGTTGGTTACAAGTTCTTAAAAAAAAAAAAAAAGAAAATCAGAATCATAAAATTTTGCCTGACCAATATTCACAGGATAAATTGGGGGAAAAAATTAAACCTCCTTTTAAAAAAAAATTATTTATTTGACAGAGACAGAGATCACAAGTAGGCAGAGAGAGAGGAGGAAGCAGGCCCCCTGCTGAGCGGAGAGTCCAATGCTGGGCTGGATCCCAGGACCCTAAGATCATGACCTGAGCCAAAGGCAGAGGCTTAACCCACTGAGCCACCCAGGCGCCCCTAAACCTTCTTTAAAATAGTTTTGCTCTCAGAGAGTTTTATAGGTCTTACTTTCCAAATTTTAAGAGGAAGATTCTAGGTTGGACATCTCTGAGATATTAAAAGGCTAGTACACATTGTAAATCTCTAAGCGGTGAAACTGCTATGCGTGACTCTCCAAACTTACTGACCCTAGAATCTTTTTTCTTTGAACTTATCACAGGGCCAGTATTTTAAAGACCAAACTTTGGGATAATGTTTCTACAAGCCAAACTCACTTAGGAGTACAAATATAAAACTTTAAAAAATATATTTGGAAATAAAATGTCATAAAATTTTTCAAAATCTGACCCCGAAGATCAAAACAATCTTGAAAAAGAAGAACAAAACTAGAGACATCATACTCCCTGATTCCAAACTACATCCAAGAGCTACAGTAAGTGGGGCTGCTGGGTGGCTCAGTTGTTAAGTGTCTGCCTTCAGCTCAGGTCATGATTGCAGGGTCCTGGGATCAAGCCCCGCATCAGACTCCCTGCTCAGTGGGAAGCCTGCTTCTCCCTCTCCCACTCCCCTTGCTTGTGTTCCCTCTCTCACTGTCTCTCTTCTCTGTCAAATAAATAAATAAAATCTTAAAAAAAAAAAAAGCTACAGTTGGGCATTGGCATAAAAACAAACAGAGATCAATGGAACAGAATACAGAGCCTAGGAATAAACACACACTTATATGGTCAGTAATTTAGGGCAAACGAACTATGAACACACAATGGAGGAAGGGAAAGGACAGTCTCTTCAAAAAATGGTGTTGGGGGCGCCTGGGTGGCTCAGTGGGTTGGGCCGCTGCCTTTGGCTCAGGTCATGATCTCAGGGTCCTGGGATCGAGTCCCGCATCCGGCTCTCTGCTCAGCGGGGGGCCTGCTTCCCTCTCTCTCTCTGCCTGCCTCTCTGTCTACTTGTGATCTCTCTCTGTCAAATGAATAAATAAAATCTTAAAAAAAAAAAGAAAAAAATGGAGTTGGTAAAACTGGACAGCTGCATGCAAAAGAATGAAACTGAACCATTATCTTATACTCTACACAAAAATTACTCAAAACGGATTAACACTTGAAGGTAAAACCTAAAACCCTAAGACTTCTGGAAGAAAACATGGACTATAGTCAGCTATTTGACACTATCTTTGGCAAGGATTTTTTGGATTTGACACCAAAAGCAAAGGTGGTAAAACTACATGAAGCTAAAAAGCTTTTGCACGGCAAAGGAAACCATCAACAAAATGAAAAAGCAACCTAATGAATGGGAGAAAATATTCATAAATCATGTATCTGGCATGGGGTTAATATCCAAAATATAAAAAGAACTCCTACGACTCAATGGAAACAAAACAAAACAAAACAAAACAAGAATCTGTTTTAAAAATGATCAGAAGAATAGAACTGGAAGAGATTATGCTGAGTGAAATAAGTCAAGCAGAGAGAGTCCATCATCATATGGTTTCACTTACTTGTGGAGCATAAGGAATAACACGGAGGACATTGGGAGATGGAGAGGAGAAGTGAATTGGGGGTAATCGGAGCAGGGGACAAACCATGAGACGCTGTGCACTCTGAGAGACAAACTGAGGGTTTGGGAGGGGAGGGTTTTGGGGGGTTGGGTGAGCCTGATGATGGGTATTAAGGAGGGCATGGATTACATGGAACACTGGATGTGGTGCATGAACAATGAATCCTAGAACACTGAAAAAATAAATATGTTTTAAAAAAAAATGGTGAGAAGATCTGAACAGACATTTCTTCAAAGATGACATCTAGATGGCTAACAGGTACATGAAAAAGTGTTCAATATCACTAATCATCAGGGAAATGCAAATCAAATTCACAAGGAGGTAACACCTCACACCTGTTAGAATGACTATCATCAAAAAGACAAGAAACAAGTGGTGGCAAGGATATGGAGAAGAGGGAACCAACCTCTGTTGCTGTATGTAATGTAAATGTTGAGTGTAAATTGTTGCAGTTACTACGGAAAACAATATGGAGGATTGCTCAAAAAATTAAAAATAGAACTATCATATGATCCAGGAACTTCACTTCTGGTATTTATCTAAAGAAAATGGAGAAACTAACTCAAAAAGATATATGCACCCCGTGTTCAATACAGCATTATTTATAAAAGCCAAGATATGGAAGCATATATGCCCCTGCACAGGGACTGGGGGAGGGGACAAAAGATACAAACTGATACTGGATTGCTTATTCGGGAGTTGCTAAGAAAGTAAATCTTAAAGGCTACAACACAAGACAAAAACACTTTGTCTCACAGATGTTACCTAGACGTGTGATCATTTTGTTACGATTTCAAATCATTGTGTTGTCTATTTGAAACGAATGTAATGCTATACATCAATTATACCTCAAAAGAACAAAAATCCAATCACGACAAGTAGGGTTTTTCTTAAAAGAGTTTTCTAGGGACGCCTGGGTGGCTCAGTCGTGAAGTGTCTGCCTTTGGCTCAGGTCATGATCCCAGGGTCCTGGGATCGAGCCTGGCGTCAGGCTCCCTGCTCCGTGGGAAAGCTGCTTCTCCCTCTCCCACTCCCCTTGCTTGTGTTCCCTCCCTCGCTCTGCTCTGTCAAATGAACCAATACAACCTTAAAAAAAAAAAAAAAGGTTTCCACCAGGACTACAAGGAATACTAAAAAGAGAACACTGGCATTCAGTACCACGTATAAGCCAATCACTCGCCGATCCGCAGGGTTTCCTTCTAGGCTATAATTGCATTCTGGATATTCCCATTTTCAAACCCAAGCTCATCAACAGTTCCTCGCTGCGTTAGGATAAAGACCAACCACCTTAACACGGCCTGCAGGGCTGTAAGTGACCTGGACCTCCACTGTTGCAGGCCACACTCCAGCTATCAGTTGCGTGAACACACGAAGCTTCTTCCTGCCTCAGGGTCTTGGTATATACACTGTTCACTCTGCCTGGAACATTCTTGCCTTCTCCCTTCACTCAGTCTATGTTTTTGGTCTTCTAGTGTTAGCATCACCCCTAAATTCCCCAAATGGTTAAGTCGCTCTCACATAAATTCTCACAGAATTTGTCATTAACAGTTGTAATTCATTCATCATTATTTGCTATGAGTCTCCTTGCTTGTACTGTAAATTCCGTGAGTAGAGAACATGCTTCTGCTCAGAGAACCCAAGTAGAGCACCCAGCACATGGGGTATACTCAGTAACTAACTGTGAATGCTTGACTGACTGCCTGAAGCAACCACCAGTGACTGAATAGCTCAGTGCTCTTCATTTCCCTAAAATACTTGTCTTTGTCTTTCAAGATCACCTCGAAGATCAATGGGACAATTTTACATTGGAGGCTGGCTGTTGTCTGTTGACTCAAGTGTTATGATTCATTGCCAAAGAACAAGTTTCTTTAGCCCGACTTGATTTAATATTGTCTTTTGATATTTCCTTTTCTTGACATAGTAAAGAGTTAGTTAATTAATTAAAATTTGGAATAATTCTTTTTATAGTTTTTAGGAAAAAATATTTTAAAACATAAAAGCATTGCAAAACACATTTACTGTAAGTGCATTTGCAGAATCAGCTGAATCACCACCAGCCCTGACTTTCTCTGGCTGCCAATGGCCTCGGCGCCAGGTCCATGTCAGTGTTCATCACAGTCATGAGGAGAGAGCTAAAAACACGAGTTTGGGTTATAATGGTGGGGGTCTTCCTTATGAGGAAAAAGATCATAAAGAAGGCAGATTATAATTTAAATGGTAGAAATTCTTACCATCTAGGACATTTACTATCTAAAGATTCTTCCTCACACCCAAATGCTAATTGTCATCTGACGTAATATAAATTAAGAAGATATTCTAAATAAAAATAGAAAAGTTTGGAGGGCCTTGTTAGTGGGAACTCGATCTCCTGGCTTCTTGTTGGGCTTTTGGCTCCCGGCCGCTTTTCTCCAGACTTCATTATTTCCTCCCCAAAAGAGGAGGAGGACTGACTGATTTGATTAGTGTGTTATAAAAGAGAAATTGAGCAAGCTTGCGCCCGCAGGACACATGCATTTCTCTCCCATTCCAAGCAGCTCTGGGGAGTGCTGCCTGGCGGCCGAGCCCTGCGGTGGCTCCGATGTGGTCACGGCCGCTGGGGACTGAACTAGTAGAAGACATCTGGCCACAGATCCACACCCATTTGTTCATGCCTTATCTGTTTGTTTCCTGTGTTTCTGAAAACAGCAACAACAACACACTTTAACTGGGGGGTGGGGGGGTACAATTTATTGGGACCCTTATAATTCCAACAGAGAGGGGTGGCTTTGAAGAAAGGGTACTGGGTCCGGCTTCAGATGGGCTGGACAGGAAGCGGCAGAAAGCCTCGTGAGTGAGAACGCCCGGTAGGCAGTGGGCGACGTGGGGCTGGTGTCTCGGGATAATAAATAATAACCATACCACATGTGGCTGGGAGGCTGGGTGCCATGTGAGTTTGTTTATTTTATTTTAATACAGCTCATTAGCTTCGTTAAGCATTCTCCCGTAGGAGACCAGCCGAACAGCCACAGGTCATGTGTCTACTTGGGCATAACCAAGAGCAGGCGGACGAGCCAATATGACAATATCATTAAAAAAAATACAAAACTGTTGCTGCAAAATCCAAGCTTCATTTAGCTCAGAGCGACGAAAGACTTTAGAAGGGAACAAAAGGCAACTGGTGAAGGAAGCCGAGAGAGAACCACAATGACTCTCAGTCTGTCTCACCGGGTCAGAAGAGGTTGTGGTAACGATCTGTTGGAGCTCAGCATTTCTAAACGCTGAGGAGTGGATGGAGAGTGGCTACGGGTCCCTCCAAGCCGTGCCTGATCACGTGCTAGGAAAACGTGCCGCCAGCCCACCCTCGTCTGGCCTCGCTCCCTTCCGGGTTTGTTGGATCACCTTCTATGGGACCTTTCATTTGAGTTAATGACTAGTAATTATTATTTTTTAAACTTGGCAAAAACTAGTTTTGAAAGCTTTAATGCATAAGATTTATGAGAAACTGTCCACCCAGGAGCAGTGACGTTTGATTCCAGAAGGCCTAGTGTTGATCCACAAGCCAAGAAAACAACTGGGAGATAACAGGAAGTTACTAATTCATGCTAGGCCCCTAACACCTACAGTTTGATGAGAATTCTTAGAGCCTGGGATTAGGGTGAGGATATTTATGTAAATTTATCAGTATTGAGATACTATTGTAGAGAAAAGGGTAGAGGACATTTTTAAAAGAATGAAAGGGGCTGGCATGGTTGGGGTATAAATGGTTGGACACCATGGCTCCCCACAAAATCAACCTTTCAAATTATTTTTTGAAGGATTACTTGTGGATATTACTATTATTTAAATCATGTCAACTTATATCAAAGGCAGTTCCTTGAACTCATTTTGGAAAGTTATGTCTGTACCTTTATCACGTGAAAACACAGGTTTTTCCAGCCTCTGTTGTGGGGCTACAAAAAGATGTCTTGGGCACAGTGGGAAGTTTGGGCCGTTTGTGAATAGGGCATCTGGGATGGGCTCTGACGCTCTGGCCCCACACAGGGGATCAGCACCATCTACATTCTGGCTCCATGGACCGTCCCGGGGCCCCTCAGTGAAAGCAGGACTGGGGTGAACAGTGTACAACAAAAATCACAGAGCAGTGCTTAAGGCCCCAAATCTGTCCACACGCATCCGTCTCCTAGCCGCGAGACGTCTGTAAAAATCTGGTCTGCAGGATGCTTGACGGTGGAGTGACTTGTCTGGGGAAGCCGTTTAGCTATATTCAGCATAAGAGACCTAACTGACTCTTGCAGAAATCGGATTGAGAAAAAAAAAAAAAATGAAGCGCTTCAAAGGCAACTGATGTCTCCTGTGAAAGTGTAACCTCTGAGCAGAAGGCAGTGGTGATGGCAGAAGCGAGGGTGATGGTCCCGGCTCCGTGGCCTGCCCTTCCACCTGTCAGGCCTTTCCATGCATGGTCCCCCCGCTCCCTTGCCTTCCTTACTGTCTGGCCAACGTCCACTTCTCCCTGCAGCCTGGACTCCTACATTCCCTCCTCCGAGTCCTCGCCCAGAAAGCGCTAAATGCCCAGGTCCTCCGCTCTTCTGGCTCCCATAATGCCCTGCTCACCCCCTCGGAGCTGAACTCCCACCGCCTTCCATCTGTGAAACCTATGACCGCAAGAGGTGGTGAGAATATAAACCACATCAGCGTAAATTTACATCAACTCGTGGGTGAAAGGTCCATCTTGGACTAGTAACAGCCGAAGAGATCTTGAAATACATCGTCAACCTCAAAGTTTCTGTTAAGGAAAACCGCCTTGCCAGGTTATCTCCATAAAAGATAACAAGATCGGATGAATTATGTATCTGGTTCCATCACATGGCATTCTGTATCATGGCGCTTGGGTGTTCATTAAGCGATTTATTTGTTTAATAAACATTTGTTGAGAAGCTACCTGCCAGGCATGGTGCTAGGCCCTGAGGGACACACAGTGATTGAGACAACCCTCCTGTTCTCGTGAAGCCCATACTCCGGTGCTTCGTACCGACGTCAGCTTGCCGACGGCGAGCTGAATGCTAAGACACCAACCACCAATCATTTATTCAGACTTCAGTGCCCAGGTGCTCAAGCAAATCCTAATATCCCAATCGCATTTCCCTCTCCCCCCGAAACAACAAGACAAAAAAACAGACATCTGTTTTGTTCTAGTCAGTTTCATCACTTTAACAGTCACTCAAAAGACTGAAAATAATTCATAACCCAGATAAAGGAAATCTTTACAGAGCTCCTCGTGGTTTTTAAAAAATTGCTGTTTAAAAATGTACAGCTACAAAGAGGGTTTTTGACCAGACAGCTGTTTCAAAGAACAATGATTTCATGTTTTAAGACTAACTTTAAAATTGAGATGTCTTTGCCTTCCAGGAAAACTCGGCAGCTGTGGGGATTACAGCACTTCTCTTTCTTTCACATTTCACTGGATTTAATTTTAAGGGGGGAAAAAGATATAAAAGAGAAAATTGCGTGCAACACACAACAAAACCTATTGCAAAACAAGCAGCTGCACATATTTTTAACTATAGGAAAAAGCAAAGGCAACCCCAAATCTCTCTTTGGCTGAGGAAGGAGACATCTTAGCTCTTTTTTAGTGAAATATACCTCTCTCCTCGCTAAACTTACAAAACACCCCCCCCCCACACACACACACCCAGCCCCATCTCAATAAAAGCAAGGTAGACTTGGTTTTCTACAGGAATAGAAGGCAGTAACCAAAGTGGCTTCAGGAAATACAAGAGAGAATCGGTCACAAACAGAGCGTGTAAGTAATTGCTGCCTCATACTCCTTAGTGGCCACGTCCTGACAACCACTGTGGGGCCCATCCAGGACAAGGGCAGCTGGAGGCAGCCTCCAGAGTAACTAGAAAAGAGGCAGATGAGGTTAAAAGGCCAGGGTGAACCTGGCAGGTCAAGCACTGTTGGGAGACAACATGAAGCCCTGTCCATTCCAGCCATTGCCAAGAAGGGAAAGAAACCGAGTGGAAACTGACAGTGTGGCAAACTTTCGGGTGATTCAAACAAACCCTTGATAATCAGGTCTCCCACAGTGGCCAGCAAGGATCGAAGGTGGCTGGGACCTGGGAAAGAAGGAGCTTCGGAGTAAACAGGCAGGCTGTGCCACGCTGGCGGAGATGTGGGGGCACAAAGACAGTTCTGACCCAAGCGGGGAGCTGGAGTCTGAGCCAGCCACATGAACGCTCAAGGTGTCTGGGCTGGAGCACTGTACTTTTCTTCTCTCTCCTTAGGAGGGACAGGGGTCAGTTTCCACTGGGGGATAGTTACCAGACGAGAAGAATGAACTGTATACATAAATGAGGAATCTGAGACTATGTCCAAGAAGAGTTACGCCCAGCACCCCAGTGGTCTAACAAAAGATGCTTCCCGATAAATTCGGCGTGACTTTAAAAAATTTAATTATTTTTATTAACATATAATAAAAATTATTATAATAATATATAATAAAATTATTATTTTATTTATTAACATATAATAAAAATTCACAGACCTGTACCCCCGGGGTACAGGTCTGTGAATCATCAGACTTACACAGCTCCCAGCACAGAGGGACATGTAAGATCCGGAGCAGATGAACAGTGACAGGTTACCCAGAATCTCCTTATCCCCTGTCAAAACTTTCACCCATCAATATTCCTGGCAGTTTCATTCTTTTGAGTCTTGAGAGCTTTAGGTTTCTAAAAGAATCTGCATGACGTGACAGAAAAAAGCACAGATTTTGGAATGAGAAATTTAAACTCTGGAACTCATTAATTATGTGTTAGTTTTATGACTTTCAGCCAAATAAAGTTCTCTGAGTCTCGATCTTCTTGGTGATAAATGAGGACAGTATTATCTAAAAGGTTTTTTCTTCAAACGTTTATTTACTTATTTATTAGAGATACAGACAGAGATGGAGACAGAGCTAACAGGAAAGAAGCAAAAGGAGAGAGACAAGCAGACCCCCACGGAGCGGGGAGCCCGATGTGGGGCTCGATCCCAGGACCCTGGGATCATAACCTGAGCCGAAGGCAGACACTTAACTGACTGAGCCACCCAGGCACTCTTCTAAGAAGGTTTTTAGGGACGTGATATATGCACAGTATTTAGCACAGTGCTGGGTAGGAATTACTATTAAAATGCAAATGTTCCTAGAGAAAGTTATTAGCTCACAAGGCAATTTTCTGACGACACAACTCACGGAGAAAGGAAGACTAAAGAAGGCGGCGAAAGAACGGAGGCGATGAGGATTCACCGCGGACAGACCCACCGCGGACAGACCCACCGCGGACCCGTCCTCTCAGCATACTGAGCCTCGGGAAGGCACTGGGTACACAGGCACGGAAGCGGGTATAACAGGTTTTCATCTTGCTAATCTATTTTAGATACGGTCTTGTCTAGAGGGTGCAACATGCCACTCCTGGGCCCCTTGCCAGTCCAGCATTAGATTATCTAAAATTTCAGAGCAAAGAAATGGGATGATCAAGAAGGACATCAGATTGCTCAAAGTATCACTGAGGAACAAACAAGCTAACATTTGAGAACAGACAGTAATGATGGAGTCGGGCCTGTAAACCGCTTGACTCCTAAGCGCAGAACCGAGACGAAGCCCGCTCATACACTTCTAAAACGAATACTAATTGCTTATGCTGAAGACAATAGCTATTTACCAAGGAATTAACAGAGATGAACAAATACGCACCAACACTTTGGGGTTCGAACTGCCTCGTGGGAGCACAGAGTGGACCCAGGGAACGAGTCACCTTCTCGCTCAGCATGTCGTAAGCACGCTTACTTAAATCGAGTTAAATGGGGACACTGGCCCACAGGTTACCTCATCTTTACTTGGGGGCACCATTTTCCTGGTGCCTCTCCTCTCGAGACTGCCATTGGGGTAGTGAATTTGCAGACCAGGGAGAAAAGAAACCCGACTTCCAGTGGATGGTTCATCTCGAACCCTGCCATTTTACCCTCTCTGTGAACATTTCCACAACCCCCCAGGCTCCTTTCTGTGTGTCTCACCTCAGCTTCTTTCAGTCCCATTGTGGTTCACTAGAAATACATTCCTCGCCACACTCCGGCCAGCTCCCTTCTAAAAATTTGGAAGAGTTCCTTGTTCCTTAGGTTCAAACCATTTCAGAGCAGCTTCAAAACATCCCATAATTTAATTCTGCTCAAACATTCTCTCTCTCCAGCACCACACACTGAGAAACGACTCAAGTTTTCATAACTTGCGCTTATCAATAATCTCTTTCCATAGAAACAAACCTGCTGCTCCCTGAACACAATTTTCCGTCTCTGGCTATGACTTCCCATTGCGGAATGCCACTGCCTTCTCTCTTTTCACTCCATTCACAACAATACTTCAGGGTAACACAATAGTTCTTGCATCAGACTACTCATCTCTCACTGTGTGTGTGTGTGTGTGTGTATATAAAACTTCGATACCGTTAATGTTCATAATGTTGAGTGTAGTGCCTCTCCTAAGCTTTCGTGACTGTTTTTCTTGTTCCTTCCTAATATTAACCTGGAGTCTCTTTTGGATGACTTTCTAAATGCTTAACACCGAAAATAATGTATGTAAAAATGAACTGTAATGTATAGCAGCCCCCACCCCTTATTCGCAGGGACTATGTTCCAAGACCCCCAAGGGATGCCTGAAACCACACACAGCACGGAATCCTAGATATAGGTCTGTGATACAGTTTGATAAATTAAGCACAGTCTGATACTAACAACAATAACGAATATTAAAATAGAACAATTTTAACAATATAGTACAACAGAAGTTATGTGAATGTAGTCAGTCTTTCTCTCTCTCTCTCTCTCTCAAAATACGGCACTATACTCACCCTTCTTGTGATGATGTGAGATGAGAAAATCCCTTCGTGATGAGTGAAGTGAGGTGAAAGACACGGGCACAGTGACCTAGCCTGAGGTTAGTATTAACCTAACGATACATCCCAAGGAGGATCATCTGTTTCCAGACCGCGGCTGGCCGGTTGGCTGTGGGTAACTGAAACCATGGATAAGGGGGTCTACTGTAGGAACTTGTATGTGATTATTCAGGACCATTTTTTATATCTTTCCAGAACAGGCAGTTACCATTAAGTAAATGTTGACTGAAGCTTAAGACTGGGGGGAAACTCCAGCAAGCGGCCAGCTCAAGGACATTCATAAGCAACAGCAACATTCACTTCCTCATTCATGCACTTTTTCACTCATTCCTGAATAACTACTATACCCCAAACACTGAACAACTGTGACTCAATTCTTGCTTTCACAGAATTTATATTGAAACAGGGAAGAGAGAAAACAAACAAAAACCAAACACATCAGGAAGTCGTAACGGTTATGAACAAAACAGAGCAGGAAAGGGTAGAGAATGACGTAAGTGCCTCGTTAGAACGGTCCGAAAACGAAGCGGCGACATCTGCAAAGAGACACGAAATGAAGACAGAGCAGGACTCCTAGACAGTTCTGGGGGAAGGACATTGCTGGCAAAGGAAAAGGCCCTCGGAGAGGAATAAGGTCAACATCTTCACGAATCAGCAAGGCCAGCATCGCTGCGGCAGGTGAACAAGTTCAGAGAACTTGTCGGAAACGAGTTCAGAGAAGGAGCTGGAAGCCAGATCATGGAGGGCCTCACTGGACACAATAGTAACTTTGGATTTTGTCCTGAGTGTGCTGGAAAGACACTGCAGTAGTTTAAGCAGAGGTGTGGAGCGGGATCTGATTTACTTCGGAAATAGCTCTCTGGTTGCTGTGCACAGAACAACCCGCCGGGGCACGGAGCGTGGCCACAGCAGGCAAGGGACGAAGGGAGACGCTGCCGCAGAAAAGTCCAGGCAAGAGATGAGCAGACTGGGAAGGTGGAGGCGGTGAGAAGAGGTCGAATTCTAAACATACGGCTCTCCTCCAAGGAAGAGCAGTCCGATTCTTCGGAGGAGCTGGAGACAGGAAGTGAGGGCAAGCAAGGAACCGAGAGCGACCCTGAAGTTTCTAGCGTGAGCAACTGGGAGGCGGGGGAGGGGAGGTCAGGAGTCACAGTTCTGGCCTGGGGTTGGTCGGCAGACTGGATACAAGCTGGAAGCCGGGCAGACGGCGGAGGGTTGGGTGTCAGCAGACAGACGGAGCAAGGAGACACTCGGGATCTTCACACGGTGACACTGGTGACCGAGGCGTTCTGGGTCCCATGGCGGCCCAGGCCCGGTCTGACAACAGCAGTGTCAGTGGACCAAGGTAATGAGTTTGTCAATGGTTTTGTGCTGGTTTGGGAATTATTCGAGTACACACACCCACACACTACACTGTGCATACGCGGAGATAGCAGAGACCCTGCACTGGGAAGTTATTTTATTAGTCTACTGGCCAGAGTTACTCAGCTGAATGTTTTAGAAGTGTGTGTATTTCAAATGAATGAGCTTTCAGTATAAACATCAGTGGAGTAAAAGGAATTCAAGAGGCTCCCAGTTTTTTTCCATCCAATATAAAATTATCGCTTCTCAAGCTTTCCCCTAAACTCACTGCACCCTTCAAAGGTAACGAAGCATCGGTCCTCCCCTGCACACATCATTCCTTTCCTACACCGAAGGAAGAAAAATGACGCACGGTCTGGCAGGATTAGGTTTATCAAACCAGATTGCTAGTGAAAATAAAGCAAATTTCAGCAACAAGAAAACCGGACGCCTCCCTGGGTTAAGCCTGGGGAGACGGATCTCACAGCCTAGAAGAAGTCGCAGTGGTAGCAGAAACTACCAGAGAAAGAACATCTTAACCTTCAAATTAGATCATTCGCTCCAGTCTGCTGGGTTCCCCTCCAGCCGGAACGCACCGCGTGTGGGGGTTACTATGGGAACCTGGCGAGCCGTAGAGACGATGGAGGCAGTGGTGCAACGTGACCGGGTTGTTTGGATACTTCGACAAGTCACATGCCGATACTCCCGGTTTTTGATGGAAGGCAGGACAAAGCACGGGTCTTTATGAGGAAAAGGATAATGAACTATTGCAACATGGCTTCTCTTCCATGGCGCATCACAGAACAAGGAGTGGATACCTCCCTGAAGGCAAGTGTATTCGTCATCTACTATAAAACAGTAAGGACAAGAAGCACCCATTCAAAATGGCTATAAATCATGAACTGTGATTAAAATTTGGGACATGGGGTGCCTGGGTGATTCAGTGGGATAAAGCCTCTGCCTTCGCTCAGGTCATGACCCCAGGGTCCTGGGATCGAGCCCCGCATTGGACTCTCTGCTCAGCGGGGAGCCTGCTTCCCCTTCTCTCTGCCTGCCTGTCTGCCTACTTGTGATCTCTGTCAAATAAATAAATAAAATATTTAAAAAAAAATTCAGGGCATACTGACTCTGGGCAAAGAAAAGAACCATGTATGCATCTAAGGAGAATAGACTGTAGAGGACTTTTTATGAGGGCTTTGCTATTTTAACTCTATTTTACTTTGGACAGATTAAAAAAAAAGTATAACTCTGGGTCCAATCTAGGATCCACCACAACAGTGCCCCACATGTGAGAGAGAATGCAAGAGACATAGCAACAAAGGCAAAGAGGTCTTCCCTGCAATCAGTCTCTGAGCTCAGGCTTCCCTTCAGGTATAGGCTTATTTTCATGCAGCCACAGTTTCATTTAAACTGCTGGAGAAGTGTCTGTACCACCTCTCGGGGGTAGTATCACCCATAATGACAGAACAACAGTGAGGCCTTTATTTTAATCGGATGGTCCCTCCTCATTCTAGTAGCTTAAAATTTCATGGGGGCAAAATCATAGTCGATCGACCTTCATGGCCTCAACACTTTAAAAACACCTCTCACTTTTTCAGGATGAAGTATCCTAATCCTTTTGCTACAATCATGCAAGGTAATGATCTTACGTCATCAATTTTAATCAATTTTAATTTTCACCTTCAGAATCTGCTCTGATTATATTATAGCTCTTTTTGCAATTGACTGAGGGGTGTTTAATGTGATGTCCTAGGTGGTAAAACACCACAATTTTGTATAAAAGCAGGATGTTTCTGTTCTTGATGTGTTCACTGGACCGCCTCAACCCACTGGGTAGCTGCTGTCAAGTGCTAGCCTACAGAGGCCTCTAGATCTTTCTCACTCACGGCACTTAACCGCATTCTCAGTCTTAAATAGAGTTTGGACTATTTTCCTCTAAATACATGACACCCCATGTCTTTCCACGTCGCAATCAGTTTGCCACTTTCCTGCTTCCTACTAAAAGCTCTGTGGAGTCTTCTAAAGATAGTCTTCGCCTGCTCAAAGGAGACAGACCTCCAAAGTTTGAGTTCTGAGTTTTTGCAATGTATTTCAGATTATTTACACAGATGTTAAGACTAGCTTGTGTGTTGAGAATTTAGGAAATCAGGATGCTGGGAAATCTCACTTATTATATTACACCATTGACAGAAATACCCATGTCTTCCTATTATACTGTGGAAGCCATGACTGCGGACTATGTCTCCTTCAGACCACAGCACATTAGGAATATTCGATAAAGTGCTGATAATCTGGGCTGAAGAAAGCGTCCTAGTCACATGAGACGACAACACAACAACAACAATATTACAACAATAACTCTCAATTCCATCATCTTCATTGTAAAACTCTGCCAGTGGATATTTGAAAATGAAATATGTAGGTATCCATTCATTATTCTTTACTGCTGTATGTTTAACCCCCCCAAAGAGCTGAGACAATAGTCAGGACATGCTTTCCTCTCAAAGAAACTATCTTTCCTCTCAAAGAAATTTCTCACACCGCTTATAATTTACATTAGTTTACATTAGTTTACCTAATATGAAGAAAAGAATCCTCATTTCTGACTCGGGAGATATGCTCGTCCTATGATTCATAAGAAGAATCCCAGAGACAAGCCGGAAGTACCAATGCTGAGGAGTCATAGCACATCTGAGACTGTTTATAAATAACACAAACTCTTACTCAAGGGCAGTTGGGGAACGGGCTGTTACACTAAGCGATTTAATTTGTATATAAATTAGAATGTGTGTGTGTCATATCTGTGTTTGCAAGAGTTTTAAAAATTACAACAGAATCTACATATTGTAAATCTTGCCAAACAAAATTTAAACTCTAATGCCTAAGAACACACTTTGGACTTCACCCTATTTGGGGAATAAGTTTCATGAGTAATCATAAAAAATCATAAAAAGTAATAAAAAAATCATTAAAAAGTGTAAAGAAATAGTTGTGCATAAAACAGGATTTATTTGGTTGAGCTGGAATGTACCACAGAGGTCACCCAAGCTAAATTTCGCCATCAGGACTCTACAAATTCTCCTCAGTGGGACTCTCCCCTATGATATCATCAGCAGGTAAAATTCATCCCTTTTTACCTGAATCATCTCTGTTCATTGTCAAGTATTTCAGTATAATTATTAATAGTGCCCCTTTTACTCTCAAAAATAAATGATAAATTATGATCGCCCTACCACTAAGTTGTTATCTAGCTTCTGCTCAAAGTGCTCTGGCGATGGGGGAGGCTTCGTAACTCACAAGGTACAAATTTTATTTTTAAAAAGGTACCATAAAAATATATATTAATATATTTAAACATTTTAAAAAATCATCTGATAATGAGATTATATCTTTTTTGAGTCACTTTTACTCATTATGAATTTGACCCTCTGTAAAGACACCAGAGAATGTGAATCCTTCAGTTCCATAAGACAACTTTCATGCCTTCCTTAAACATAAATAGTCAAATATAAAACTTCTTTAAGAAGTTCGCTGGGAAATAAAAATTATCATTTAATCATAGAGGATCTTAAGGAACTATGTTACAGGTGTTTTCCTGGGAGCCCGGGGCTCTAAAGGATTAACAGTAGCTGACAGTCTCCCTTCTCAGGTCTTTGCTTGAGGGCACGATCTGGATTTCCATGGGTTGGAAACCAGTATTTGCTTTCGTAATTTCACATCAGAGAAGTCACGTGGAAGAAAAAAAAAATAAACAAAAACTGCCCTGTAGAGAGAGGCAAAGGAACTCAGTGGGGTAGAGTGGTTTTACAAAGAACTAGAAAGTAGTTCTTTAAATAAAATAAAAGCTGGTCTTTTTTTTTTTTTTTTTTAATTTATTTGACAGAGTGAGAGATCACAAGTAGGCAGAGGCAGGCAGAGAGAAAGGGAAGCAGGCTCCCTGCTGAGCAGAGAGCCCAAGGTGGGGCTCGATCCCAGAACCCTGAGATCATGACCTGAGCGGAAGGCAAAGGCTCAACCCACTGAGCTACCCAGGCGCCCCCAATAATTGCTCTTTCTCAGACTTTCTCTTCCCCAGCAATCCGGGCCGAAGAAGAAGCCACACAAAAGGGCAGAGGTTCAGCACTAACAGTAAAGCTCAGATAGTCTCCAGGGAGCAGAAGACAATGTCTTAATTGGTTAAGAATGAATTAATTAGTTAAAATAAACAAATTCAATGGAAAAGAATTAATGATAAAATCTATTTTGGTGACAAATCACATTATATAGGGTCTGCCTATTCCAGTTCAAGGAAAATTCAAATGATGGTTTCTCTGATAATGTAGAGATGGAGTTCATTGCCATGTATGTGATCTAGCCAAGAACAAAACATCATTTTGTGTCTTATAGGAAAAGCCAAAGTCAGTATCTGGACCCTGGGCACTAATCTGAGATGTAAACAATGTATACTTTAAATGATTCTACCTGTCGAGCCCACATAGCTGTAACTAGCTGCCCTGCGGCTTCTAGCAACAGCTACACAAATGACAGGCCATGGTTGTCTAGGAATAATTACCCTCTGCTGGGAAGTGTGCTTGGCCAACCCAACCCGATATTTGCGATGGCCAACATCAGAGCGGCACTTGAGGTCAGAGAACTGCTTGTTACCGGTCGACAAGTATGTAAGTACCGAAACAGACAGAAGGAGCCGGAAGCTGGTGCAGCAGTCGGATGCTGTAGGACATCCAAGCCACGACGCACTAGTCTTCGTGAACAGGGTTTACGCCAGTTTGGGTGGTGCTGAACCCAGGAGGTGAGTCCCATGGGGTACAGGTTGTGTACTGGCTGCACAAGGCACTGAAAATTTTTTTTAAATTTGAAAAAATAAAATTCTTTACTGGAACAGTTTGACTGTTCTCTACTTTAAATTTCTGACTGTTTTGGTTCGAGATGAAGGATATTGACCAAATAACCCTTTCCATTTAGAACAACCCATCGAAGGCAGTTCAGTATTTTGGGTCTTTCATCGCTTCTCAAACCTATCACAGTAGAGGGGAAGGAGGAAGGTCCCCCCCCCCACCCAGCTATCAAAGGGAGGGTCTCTCATTGGAGATTGATATGCTGGATCCTCTCCCTTTTGTGGGCAACAGGGCGACTCTCTTGGGTCATATCTGCCTTTCTACACGTGCTCCTTGAAAATCAACACATTTCCGAAGATTTCATTTCCTTTTCGACTCTAAGCTATTCGGTGATTTCTCTTGCTGGCCTCCATCTTCATTAGCATCATCAATGATTCAAAAAAAAACCAAACTAACAAACAATACGGGATAAGGGGAATAAACAAAAGCTCCAGAAATTTCATAACTGTTTTGGATTTTCTTTTAGGTATAATTGGGAGGGGACCGAATGGCATGGCTTTGATCACTAAAATAAATCTGCCTTGGCCTGAGATGAGTCTGTCTTTCCAGATGTGTTCATTTTCACCTTCTACTTTGAGACAGTGTGGAGGACATGTAAGAATCTGATTTGGTAATTGGCAGATTCTTGGTTCTTCAAAACTAGGAGACACACCCAACAGACTTACTAATGCATAAATATCCCCATCATTCCATGAAAATAAACCTTAAATTGATGTCACGCCAATAGATCATTGTATCACGTATTGCCCAACTGCTGTAGTTCTCAGAGCATTGTCTGAGGACTCCCAGGATCCTCAAGGCCCTTTTAGGATGTTCTCAAAGTCAAAACTATTTTCATAATAATATTAACTTGAGGTGTTTTTTTTTTTCCACTTTCATTCTGTTATGAATCTACAGAGGAGCTTTCTAGAAGCTACATTACACGTAGCTATCATCACTTGGGCAGTTAGTGGAAAGTGAGCTTGCACAAGCTGATGTTTCCTAGAATTTTCAAAGCTGGTATGTGCATTTGCAAAGATTAGCTCATTTGTTCTAAGTACTTCCACTGCACTTCTAATGGTTATTTTCACTTACACCTGCTATAATCCCTGTGACCTCCTCATCTTCTAGTAAGTCACTATTTGGAAATCCTAAAGTTTACCTCTGCCCCTGTGGAGGCTAACAAATGTATAGGCATACATTTTTGTCTTGTTTTATAAGACCTCAATTTTAAAAAAAGGACCTTTCCTAAATTTAAAATTTCTATCTAAAATGCTATTTTAGAATTTAGTATTTTTTCCTGATATAAAAATATATTTATAATATAATTTTCTCATGTTTAAGGATGGCTCACTGGCTTTAAAAAAAAAAGAGATTTGAAGATTCAGTTTCTCAACGTTTATCTGCAACAGCTCCAACTAAAGATGCTAAAAAAGATGAAGACTGACATGTCACAAAGCACCCTGACTTCTGGAAGGAAAGAATCTAATGCAAAGACATAGGACAAAGCTATAAGTATGAACCAAAAACAGGATGAAAGCTTTCCCTTGGCTTTATATATGTTCATAATTTCCCTCCTTGTCCAATGTAACTGAGCACTTTCGAATAGCATTATAATGCCAGTTAAGTGACACCGTGATTTGAGACCAATCATTGAACACTTAAAGATAAAGGAATGTCACTAAATTTTAAAGATAAATATAATGCATCCTTTGAAAGTCAAATACTCGTTAGAGCTCTTCAAAGTAGACGTGAAAAAACCCTTGAGACATCTTTTTAAAAAATATTTTATCTATTCATTTGAGAGAGAGAGAGCATGAGCAGCAGGGGAGGCAGAGGGAGAGGGACAAGCAGACTCCCTGCTGAGCAGGGAGCCCGATGCGCAGGGACCCAGATGTGGGGCTCAATCCCAGGACCCTGAGATTGTGACCCAAGCCAAAGGCAGATGCTTAACCAACTAAGCCACGCAGGCATCCCCCAAACCCTCGAAACATCTTATGGGATAAGTCGCTGTTTTGGAATGGCTGGAGAAGTGTGTACTATAGCTGAGAGATGAATGAATAAAACTTTTTTACACTTGACATTAATGAATACCTTCCAGGAAAAAAGTCAGGAAAAACAAATTACTGTTATTTTCCAGTGATAGAGTAGCTTGTCTAATTAAAGATTTAGTTGCTAACATGAGGCCTGAGTTAAAAACCTCATCTGCAGAATTACATTTTGACCTTGACACAAATGGGACAAGTCTAAAGAATGACTATACTTTTTTATTAAATTTGTCCAGAATCGGTACTAATACTTAGAGACCATTTATATGAATGCTTACCAAAGCCCACAAATGTCACTAAAATAGTCAAAGCGGGCGATTTTTAAAAAATTTTTCACAGTTTATCTTTTTTTTTTTTTTTAAGATTTTATTAATTTATTTGACAGAGAGAAAGAAAGGGAGCACAAGCAGGAGGAGCCGCAGGCAGAGGCAGCGGGAGAAGCAGGCTCCCCTCTGAGCAGGGAGCCCGCAGTGGGACTCGACCCCAGCACTGGAGGATCATGACTGGAGCCAAAAGCAGACGCTTAACCAGCTGAGCCACCCAGGCGTCTGAATTTCGCAGGTGATCTCGCAACAGTGCGGTAACATTTGCACTGATGGTGCAGAAGCGAAGTCGGGGCCTTGGCATCAGGAGACAAGGTCATAAGCCTGTACTGACAGTCACTGTACTCTTAACCGCCATGCACACACGGTTTGGCAAAAAGTCACCTTCACTTAAGGATATCTTGATGAAGCAGTACAGCTAACAACGTCATTAAGCCTAGAGCCCGGGGGCACACATCTTGGTAATATTCTATGTCACAGAGTGGCAGGTACACATCAGCACTTCTGCTGCATTCTGAGTGCTTGTTTTGAGCAAAGGCACATTCCACTGTGAGCGCATGGACCAGCTTTTCACACAGGAGGCTGTTTACCCTCGAAAGGCGGACTGACAGCCAGTCTATGGTTATGCAAACCTGAGCTTCCCCGTAGACATTTTCTCAAAACTGGACAACACAAGCCTGCCTGTCTCTTAAAGGAAGACAACGGATGGTATCTATGGGCAATGATGAAATACGGACTTAGAATTTTGCAAACCTTGTATCTCCCACCATGGGCTTGAAATCTGCCCCCTTTCTGATGAGATTGGTGGTGATATTAAGAATGTGATTTTTTAAATACATTCATTTTTATAATGAAATGCACGCACCCTGGGCAGATCTATGTAAATCAGTGAACTGATATTTCCAAATGACACAGTATGATGCTACAAAATCACTCATAAGGTCCATTTAAGATGCACGAAAGATCAATGGATTAATGTAGCAGAATATGAAAAGTTCACTGATACGACTTCAGGTTCCAGATTGCAACTAACATTTTGGAAACTAGCACTTGTCGAGTTTTGGTGAGGTATCAAAGAAGAAAATCTATAATTATCTGAAAGGGCTATTAAAATACTTTTTCCTTCCCAAAAACATATCTGTGTGAGGCTAGGTTTTCTTTGTATACTTCAACTAAAACAACATATTGCAACAGATTAAAAGCAGAAGCAGATACGAGAATCCAGCTGTCTTCCATTAAACTACACATTAAAGAGTTTTGCAAAGTTGTAAAGAAAAAAAAGCCACTCTTCTCACTGATATTTTAAAATATACTTTCCTATAAAAACATACTATTTATGTTAGCATGAAATAGATTTACTACTATTATTTTAAGGGATTTAATAAATGAATATTTTTTAAATTTCTCACTTTAAATTTTGACCAATGGATATAATTGGCAGTATGCTAATAAATGTTTAACAACTAGCTATTGGGGGGGGGAGGCCATGGTTTGTAGAATTTGCCAATTTCCGTGGTATAAGTATCTCTCACTATGGCCCATTGTAAGCAAAAACGTGAAGCCAACTTGCTCACAAAATTTCTGATACAATCCACACAATCCAGACAAACAAAAGCTCTTTAAAGTCTTCAACAATTTTTAAGAGTAGAAAGGGGTCCTCAAACCCCCAAATTTGAGAGACATTAGTATAGATCTTATGCAGTCAGTTTATTTTAAAATGCATAGTATAAACATCAAAACATGGATATCTTAACCACCTTACTGTTCTGATAGAGTAATCCAAGCAGTAAGACTTTATCTACTTTCTGAGGCAAAATTGATCTATGATATTAAAACAAGTGCAGGCTAATATCTAGTAGATGACCCTCATGCTTTGGCCTGTAAAGGATCTCTAGGTATGGAGTGAGGTATGGATTCAGAAACACACTGACAGCAAAGGCAGAGATTGCGTTTGAACAAACTACACTTGGCAACTGCATTTTTTTAAAACTGTTCCTTTATATGAGCTGTATTTTCCCCAGTTTCTAAGAAATAAACATAGGCAGTTTCTAAATTAGAAAAAGAAGAAAAAAAAAAAAGGAAAAAAACTCGCTCCAGTTAGTCTCTGCAAATATTTTCTTTATGAAACCATGCATCTGCTCAGCGTTAACTGCTGCGTGTGACTAACATTTTTTACCAAAACTTGTGCTGTGTCAGTTCCCTTTATTAATGCTGCATGTGTTAATTAAAATTAATTACAGATGGCAGTAAAGTTTCCTTCTGAATGCAGCAGATAGAAGCAGAATTATATAATTTACAATGTATATACAAGGTAGATTATTAAAACCTTCATAATATTTCTCAGTAAGTATAGCCACTAAGGACATTCTTTAATGGGGAAGTGGGTTGCACAGCAAATCAACTGAGGAAAAATAAAAATGGCTCACACATGCGATGTTGGGTGCCCCAAAGATTCCTGATGTGTGAACTGATCATGTAAAAAGCCAGGCTTATAATTAATATTCTTGACTGCATGATTTGAGGGAATTCGGTATTCGGTGATCTTCATAAAGATTTACATATCTGTGTGTTACTTAGATTTAAAGACTTTTTCCTCACCAAACTCAGGAAGTCCTCAGCAAGGTGTTACAGACTTAGCAATAAATCAGGATAGTACACATCCCACTGGCGTTAATGGAAACACTGTGTCTACCAGAGAATGCCACAGATACACTGGTCAGTGTAACTGGTTTTAAACAGCAACAGATTTGAGTAGTAACCCTCTTAGGACTTTTTCCATTTATTCTCTTATTTCACGTAGGGTTTTTTTTGTTTGTTTTTGGGTTTTTTATTTGTGTGTTTGTTTGTTTGTTTTTGGCTAACATGAAGATTGTTATTACAATATTCTCTAAGTCATCTCCAAAAACCTGATTGCTCCAATAGTCAGTAAAATGTGCCCTTAATTTTCTTTATTTTTGTTCTTGGGAGGCCTCTAGGACTGCCAACTGAAATTTAGGTGTTTAGAAATTCCCTTCAGGCTAGACCCTGCTAGGGAAATTTTCACACCCAGGCTTAATTCATTTCTTAAGAGCTCTTCCCAGCAGGTTGCTGACTGAAATACCTGACCAGTCTCCCTGCTGGCTTGTGGGGGTGGGGGCGGGGGGCTGCACCATCACAAAATCACCACCGCTTTGAAGCCCTCGCACACAGCTCACTTTAATTTTATCCTTACCATAAATAACCAAAACATAAACCAATTCTTTAAAAGCCTGAGACAAGCCAGTCAGTATCTTGAATACAGTTTAGAATGACTAGTTTTCAAAAAGAAAAGCTAATTTTTAAACAATAACTAGTTGTAAGGTCCTATTTATAAACAAGCGCATGATTAAAAATATTGGATCATCTGTACTAATCTCTTCGAGACGACCTGCCAGACTTTGCCTTGCAACTTAACCACTACAGCGTCTCACTTAAAGCCTGCATGCACTGTAGAACAGAGCGTGCATTTTTCTGTAGCATATTTGCAACTAGTGATTTTTCCCTATTGCTAATGAACACAGCTGGGGCCCTTTTATGGTCCCCCCAACGGAGGCTGTTCCAAGCCGCTGTGTCTGTCTGCAGGGGTGGGGGGGAGGTATCGCCCCTCAGCAAATAGTCCTTCCAGGAAGTAGGTGGGGAGCGGGCGATGTATTTGTTCTGAAATCCTAGAAGAAAAGTAAACTCGCTGTGAAAGACAAAATTTCTTTTTGTTCTTGAACTTTACACAGCCGTATTGGGCTCATTCATCAAGACTGCCCTTGGACACAAACCTCCAGAACATGAATGCCTCCAGCACCGACCAAAATCCCTGCTGGCGCTACTTAGGGCTTAAAGTACAAGCCCACTTGAAATCCTTGGGAAGAAAGGAACTGAAGTGAAGTTGCTGATTCTATCCTATCAGTCCCTTTGTTTGAAACACTCAAAGGGAGCACGATGTCTAATTCCCCTAGAAAAGTAGACATGGATTACACACAGGTGTTTTAAGCATGAAGAATTTCTCCAAAGCCTTTTAGTGACATTTGAAAAAGCTAAAAAGCACCAACTTGCTATTCTTCTTCCTCAGAAAAGGCAGAAACAGTCATCCAAGTAGGGCATCACACTCCTATTTCAGAGTTTAATTTGAAAACCAATAAGAGAAGAATTTAAATTGATTGCTTCAAGCCACAGACATTTCATACCCAAGCAATTATGTTGGCTTTCATGAGAATTGATCTTAGCTGTGGAATCAATTGTCACAGACTTAGTTCACAAAAGTATTACCAAATCATATTTGGTTTTTGTCTCGGTGTAGCTGGTGAATCAAATCAAATGGGCAGACAATTTTAGCTCTCTAATCCATCTCTCCCCAGACGCTCCCTTCGAAAACATCTTCACCCCTCCTCTCTGGTGCACCTAGGGTTTCCTACAGATGCTATTTCACAACCAGACAGACACTCAACAAGGGGAAAGACAGAGCAGCGAAAGCTGGGAAACAATTGTAATACGCAGGACCAGAACCACATGACAACAAATAGCTTTGCAGTGAGAGACTGGAATGAAGGAAAAGAGCAGACAAACAAACAAACAAACAAAAAACCCGAAAAACAAAACAAAACAAAAACTGCTTGGGGCACCTGGGTGGCTCAGTAGGTTAAGCCTCTGCCTTTGGCTCAGGTCATGATCTCAGGGTCCTGGGATCGAGCCCCGCACGGGCTCTCTGCTCAGCAGGGAGCCTGCTTCCCCCCCCCCGTCTCTGCCTCTCTGCCTGCTTGTGATCTCTCTCTCTCTCTGTGTCAAATGAATGAATAAAATCTTTAAGAAGAAAAGAAAAGAAAAGAAAAGAAAAACAAAAACCCCACCAGATTTGCATTAACTTGCTAAAGATTGACTTGCTAAACATGTATCTGTAGCTCCTCAACAAGGAAAGCACAGAGTTTATCTTTTTAGATTTAGAGTGGGAAATAAACATTACTGTCAATATTATAAACTTTGCAACAGTAACTGCAAAAGTCCTCAAATCTCTGTCTGACCCACGTGAGCCCAATCGTTCCAGCAGGACCAAGAAGGACCAAAACCAACAGAAAATAAAATCCTGTCTTCTGGCTCTCGACCTCCCTTACTTTCAAAAGTTCTATATATAAACAGAAAACCTGAAATTTGTTAATATTTTGGTTGAGGTAACGAAGTGAAGATTTAGAAAGCTGAATGGAGATACCTACAAAACACTTTTCAATAATAAAGAACATGAGAACAGAGACAATTTACAGTAAAACATCTATTTTTTTTTCTCACAGGACAATGACATGGACTAAATTCAAACAAAACTTATTTATAAGTTTGTTTGTATAGTTTGTACAGAGCTGAAAATTCTCAGGTTCTTACTTTTTAAATGAAAGATTTCTTTTTGTGTTCATGTCCTCCAAGTGCCTTGATTTATATTTCCATTTTCGGCCCACCCAGATCTGAGGCCATAGGTTTCTAGAGCTTACCCACGGAATGCTTTTCATTGGCCATTGGTGTTATTTATATTCTCTGTATAAGAGGGAAGAAAAGTTTAAAATTCGCACATTTATTCACTCCCACATGCTAGTGAGCTCCCACAGTTACCAGGCGGCCCGTTCGACCCTGGGGATAAGGCAACGAACTCAACAAACACCACCTCTCCCTCACAGACAGTAATCCAGGGCGCCTGGGTGACTCAGTGGGTTAAGTCTCTGCCTTATGCCCGGGTCATGATCCCAGGGTCCTGGGATCGAGCCCTGCATCAGGCTCTCTGCTCAGCAGGGAACCTGCTTCCCTCTCTTTCTCTGCCTGCCTCTCTGCCCACTTGTGATCTCGCTCTCTCTGTCAAATAAATAAATAAAATCTTAAACAACAACAACAAAGAAGGAAGTAGTCCAGCAGTGGAGACAGATGTCGGTCACATGATTATATTTACATTAATTTGTCACTGTGTTAAAACTAGGAAGTAGTACAAAGTGTTAAAACGTTGACTTCACACATTCCATTACCTAAACCCATCACGTGTCCTCACAGCAAAACCATGGGCACTTGATGAATTCCAGTCACTTATGTGCTCCCCAAGACAATGTATCAGACTTTAGTTAGTCTCATATCTGGTGGCATTTCTCTGGTACTAAGAACAGAGGGTGGGGAAAACCCAACATTTATGTCGTACCTGAAGTCACAGAGAGCATACAAGAAACTGGATAAAATAGTGGAAAGTGACAAACTTTTTACTGTCAAATTGATTTTTTAAAAAAATCTACCAGGTACTTGTAGTTAGAGAGTGTTACAAAGACCCTTACATGCAAAGACGGCCTGTCCACACTCCATGGGGAAGTGGAGGGTAACACACATTTCATCACTCAGCTTGGATCGAAGCCTGGTTACTAATTAACTGAATCTTCATCTGACAAAAATTTTCTCGAATCAGAATTCAGAACAGAAACAATCCTCACTTAGTATTCTATGAGGCAAGAAGAAAGGTCTGAAACCTTCTTTTGACAGCTCTGGGGTAAAATGAAATAAAGCAGCTTCTCTAGGTATGTTTATGTAGCAAACACAAGCTTCATTGCCTTGTATGCCTTACACAACATCTCAGCTCTGATTACAAAACACTACATGTTTTTACTCTACCGAGTTTCCAATAAATATGAGCCTCTGCCATCCTATTTATGGAAGAATAACTGCTTCCCTTTTAATACAGATCTGACACCACACCACGCCCAAGTGAGACATGACCTTCTGCACATGGCATTGCACACCACCTTTTGCCCAGCATATTTGTTTAATTACGCACTTTTTCAAACAACTTAAACTCCACATGTGTCTTAATATAGAAACAAAGCCATAAAGGTATATAAATGGAAAACCTGACTCCAGTTCCTTTCCAGCTAACAAGTGGAAAACTATACCACTCAACAATGAGAATAAAGAGCCATTCTTCTCAGAGGGCCTAGAGTGCATGCACGAGCTACAGCGTGGCATTATTTGACATTTATTGAGTGTCAGCAATGTGCCGGGGCTAAGTGGAGTAGGGAGACGTCCTCCGGTCCCTTTCTGTAGGAGCAGGGGCAGGGGGAGGGGAAGAGGCGATCGAAGCACTTGGCAAGGTTGGTAACTGTGTCCTGAACTGAAGCCATAAAGCAGCATCGAGGGGAAAATGCCTTATTTCAAGAGAAAACAGAGCTAGACAACCCCAAGGGGCACTCAGAAAAATACCGCGTGGCTGCCCTTCAAGCCCTGGGCCAGACACAGATCCCTGCTGGTTCCCAGAACTGACATACCTTGGACCAAATGGGCCTTAGCGTGACCTTAAAAGTGAAGGCCTGCCTGGGGAGAGCAGAGACCAGCAGAGTGAAGCCGTGATCCAGACACGCTTCTACCAGAGAAAACATGGCATTCCTAACAAAGTCAAATGAAACAAAAACCTGGAGGAACAATCCAGTCGTAGTTCAGGTCCTGCCACGAAGAAGTTTAGGGATCTTTTTAATTTAGATTTTGAAACGGATTTGGTGATGCCATGAAGGTGAGAACGCAGTATCGCCACGCATCAGCCTGCCCAGGTGTCCAGGACATGCTCTTGGAAGGCCCCGGGGCAGAGCTGGGCAATGCACCCTCGTACCCACAGTTTTTGGAGGCTAAATCAGTTTAGGTGTGAAATTCTCGCTCCTCGAGCGCTGAAGTCACTGCCACTAGTAACAATTCCTTCCATTTATAAAAACCTTAGCCCTAAAACACTGTTTAGAATGGCTCAGGAATCTGGTCACCAGACTCATAAAGATCATATTAATTCACCAGGACACTGAAGGCTTTTTAAAGAAGGATGTTAAATGTATCAGTTCTCACACACCTGATGATTGGGGATTACAGGGTAACCCTTAAACTTTATAGTGGAAAGTTGAAATAGCAAAGGCATGAGCTCGTAGGACTAGTGCTGCAATGCCAGCGCCGATGCCTAGCGACGTCTGGGAAGAACCGCAGCAAGGGTCCTGCTCATTTCTATGTTGGGATTTGCAAGGAGACTGAAAGCTTTCCACGGAAAACTGGTAAGACCCAAGAACAAACTGAAATACCTCCCCGAGAAGTTAAAAATCTCTTCCTCGCTGCTCTTTGGGGAACAACGCCCAATCAAAACATTAAATGGAGTTCCTGTCCCCGAGTCAACATGAAAACTGTGTCATCAGAAAGAGCCCTGGGTCAGCGACATCTGGCCTGGGTTCCAGTTTTGTCTCTGCTTTTGTGACACAGGAACTGCATTTAGCTGTCAGAGGCGTCAACCCTTCAACCTGTGAGGTCAGGAGGACCAGACCAGATTATCTCTAAGGTCTCAAAGAACCCTAGAAAGCCATGACATTTTACAGTTACACTGGTGACAACCCCAGGGTTCACACAGGAACTCTTAGCCCCAACCCAATGCGTCTCCCATGGGTCTGGCTGAACGACTACATATTTTGATCTAAAACCCTACAGTGGAAAACAGGGCACACAAATCAAGGGACGTGTTTACAAACCCTCTTCTAAAACCTCTTCTACATCTCTTCTGAAATGGGTAAATTACTAACAGTAAAAGAAGAACTCTTATCTCAGAAGAAAGAGAAAACTAGGAACATAGGCTTAGAATCAACATAAGTGGCGAAAAGAATATCATTTAAGTATAGCTGATATAGAATTATGCTAAGCATATGGGCTTTTGAGGGAGGCAGGATTTTTCCTCTACACAGAATAAGAAAAGATATAAACTTGTAATGGTAGGTCCAGTTCAATAAACCCCAGGAAGAAAATAAAGTTTTCATTATTATTTCTTTTAACTAGGGCTCACTTGCCTTTGAAATTAGCTTCTTCTCACCCAGAACAGGCTGGCAACAGATCAAGCGACGTTTCCCACCCATTTGCTTTGACTTATACTATTTCCTCTTTGGGACATTCCTTTCAATCTCCCCTCCATCAATTCACAACAAGTGATTCCAACAGGAATCACTTTCCATGCTGCTAATATGACTGCTTGTGGGACGGAAGTACTAGAATGGAATACAGTCCCGTAGATCTGGTTAAATGTTACCTTACACACTAGAACCCACTTGTTTCATGTGTAATAGTCTCTCAAGTAGACGACCCTTTCTCCTTTTTTTAAAACCTCTTCATGGATTCCTAAACCTTCTGTCTTAAGATGAGTGGAAAATGAATCCTGTATGGCACTCACTGGTGATAACACGTGTCATGCAAAATAAATCCGCCTTGTATTTCCTTTGGAGTACCAACGCTGACGTGCATAGCCAATAATGCAGAATGACTAGTAAATACTTTGGAGTATATAACACAATAAATATTTTTTACTGAGAGAATAAACAGGAGAACAGGAAAATGACAGCTGTTTTTCTCTAATAGGTTCGTAAACCATTATGTTTGTTTTTTAAAAGATTTTATTATTTTTAAAGTAATCTCTACACCCAATATGGGGTTCAAACTCACAATCCTGCGACCAAGAGTCCCATGCTCTACTGACTGAGCCAGCCAGATGCCCCAAGCATTCATGTTTGTAAACACAGAGAACCCCCAGCTTATCCTTCCAGTACACTTTTTTTTTTATCATAATCTTCACTTCTGGAGGAAGTCAGGAAGATAGTTTTGTGTTTCAACAATGTAACGCTAATGAAAGGCCACATCATTTTAACTAAAAGGTCAGAATAAAAAATTTAAAAACTCTTTCTTACAATAAGTCTAGGAATACTGGAAAACATTATTTTAAATGCCTAACCTCTTTCTGAAATGCAACAGATCTTTAAGAGTAAACAAACAAAGAATGTTTGTTTTGACACTGGATGGTGTCAGTTTCAGTAACTAACTGCTTGGACTGTAGCAGCCCAAAAGAATAGGAAACAAGATCTTGGGATTTATGTGACAGTCAACTCTTCAATGGCCACATCCTCAGAAAAAGCATGGACTGAGAAAAAAAAAAATCTGTCCACTAGCAAAGAAAGAAAACAGGTAAGTTTGTCTTGTCCTGGTCACAGATGAGGAGGGTACCAGCAAACTGGAAGACAGCACCAAAGAAAGGACCCAAAATGAGGTACAAAGAGACATATATGTATAAGAGAGTTAAACACAGAAAAAACAGGATAAAGTGCTTGAATATGTGTCTAATAGGTACCCTAGGAAAAGCAAAAAAGAACAGAGAAGAAATTCAAAGAAATAATAATACACAGGTTTTCATACTTTATGAAAATTATATGTCCTCAAGTTTAGGAAACACAACGAATCCCAAGCAGGAGATATAAAGCAAAACACACATGAGCACATCATACTGAAACTTCAGTATATTAAAGGCAAAAGAGATACTGAAATCACCCAGTGAGAAAGTATAGATCAACTTGTAAAAAAAAAGCAACAATTAGAGGATTTCTTAAAAGCTGAAGCCAGAATACAGGAGAATAATGACTTCAAAGTTATGAGATAAAAGAACCATCCATGTAATAATTTGATATCCAGCTGAAGTATTATTCAAAAATGAGAGCAAAATAAAAACATTTTCAGGAAAACAAACACCAGACTGGGAGTTATAACCAAGTAGCGCCCCCAAGAGGATTTCTAAAAGGTGTACGTTAGTGTGGAGGAAACTGAACCAAAATCAAACAGAATGAACAAAGAAATGACAATCAGGCTCATCAATCTAAGCGAACATTGTCTCTGTGAGCCAATTTGAGAACGATGGTGAGAAGGTAAAATGGAACTCAAATACTGGTCACCACAGTATGGAAATCAGGAGAGTCAGGGAGTTAACGTGTTTCAAGGTCATTATGGGAAAAGAGGAGAGACACTAACTTCAAACTTTAAGTAAAAAATGAGTAGCTAAAAAGAATAAAAATGAGGTATATAACTTCTAAAAGAATAAAGTATATAACTACCAAAGTATGTAACAAGAAAAAAAATTAATTGGAATTTTTAAAAGTCCGGAAAGAAGTGGGGAGGGCAGAAAACAAGTATAGAAAAGGCAGGATAAAAGAAAGACTAAAACAGGTGTTCAAATAAACTCAATAAATCAGTTCTGAAGATATAAATGGACTAAACTCACTAGCTAAAAGAAAAAGGACTCACATGGGATTAAAAACAAATAAATCCAGATGCATGTGGTAGAAGAGAAACACTTAATAAAAATACAAAACGGTTGGGGGGGCACCTCAGTGGTTCAGCTGGTTGAGCACAGAACTCCTGGTTTTGGCTCAGGTTGTGATCTCGGGGTCGTAAAATCCAATCCCATGTCAGTCTCCACATTCAGCAGGGAGTTTGCTTAATATTCCCTCTCTCCCTCGGCACCTACCACCCATTCTCTCTCTCTCAAATAGTCTTTTTTTTTTTTTTAAATGGTTGATAGCAAAAAAGGTAAAAGAGCCAAGGGAATATTAACTAAAAGAAAGGTAGTATAGCCCTATTAAGGGCAGACAAAATAAGTTTTAAGGCAAAGAACACTTAGGAATAAAGAAGGTTGCCACAGAATTATAAATATATCTATCTCCAGGAAGATACAACAATTCTAAACTTGAAAAAAAATCTACTAACATAGATTGACCTCAAAATACATAAAGCAAATATCAATAATCAAGCTCAGAATCAAAAAGTGAGGTTTTTAATACCCCCTAATAAAGTGAGATTCTTTATGGCTTTTATCTTCCTGCCAAAACCCCTCTCTGGAACATAATCTAAAATGTACCATCTTTTTTATCTATTTTATTCACAAAAGTATTTTAAGTGCATAGACCCGTGCCTCGTACATATGGCTGCCTAATATAAACTCACTGTTCGAATTAATTAATATGAAAAAAGACAGTATTACAGAAACTGAGTAGTACATGGAATACGGACAATCCAATGGACTCTCAGGGAACCCCACTTCCAAGTCAACTCATTCTTCTCAAGCACACATGAATATTTATGAAAATTCACCTTGTCCAGACTGTGTTCTTTGACCACAATACAATTAAGTTAGGAATCATCAACAACAAACCAAGAAAAGTCTATGCACTAAAAAATGCAAAACATGCTTCTAAATGACTCACAGGAGAAATCATAATGAAGATCATAAAAACAGAAGATGAAGAAAACAGAACTTAATGATAAGAAATATTATATTTCAAGACTACCTAGAGGGAAATCTATAAATGTATATGTGTATATAAGAAAAAGAAAGGACAAAAACTGATGAGCTACACATCTAAATTAAGAAGTTAGGGGAAAAGACCAACAAAATACAAAAAAATACAAGGAAGAAAATATTGAAGAAAAGATCAGAGATTAGTGCAATAGAAAAAATATACACGAAAAAAGGATCAAAAACGTCCAAAGTCTGGCAAGAAAAATTAAGTTAAAAAAGATAGGGTTTAATATTAGAAATAAAAAGGAGTCAAATTTCAGATACAGCAGGAATTTGAAAAACAGGACATTGAGAAATACTTGATACAAATGTTCTTAAAAATGAATAGAGTGGACAATTTCCTAGAAAAATACAATTTACCCAAAATGACCCATGATAAAAATAGAAAACCTAAGAGACCTATAATTATTAGATACATTAAATCACTAGCTAAAAGTTTATTCCCAAAATTGCTCACTAGGGCCAGCTGGTTTTATGGGTGACTTCTACCAAATAATCAATTAACAGTTAATCCCTATCTTATACAAAGTATTCCAAAGAATAATAAGGACTTATTCCCACTTTAATTAAAAAGCTCAGAAATATATGAAAACCAGGCAGGGTCAGCATAAAAAAAAAAAAAAAAAAAAAAAAGCACTTATGGTCCAATCTCACTTATAACCACAGATGCAAAAGACTGAGGAAATTCTTAGTAAATGAGCCAGGAATGCATAATAAATAATACTGCATCATGACATAGTTTAATCCCAGGAGATCAGGATGGTTTAACATCTGAAGGTCTATTAATCTATTTCACTACATGAACCGATTAAAGAAGAAAATTATACAATTTCTGTAGGAACAGAAAAAGCTCTTGATAAAATTCAACACTCACTCATGGTTAAGAAAGAAACAGAAACCTTAGCAACAAGGAACACAAGGGGTCTTCTTTACCTAATACCGGTTACCTATCAGAAAGTACTTAATTATAAAATTATGAAATAATTCCCCTTAAAATCAAAAACAAAACAAGAATGCCCAATCATAGTCAACATTGTACTGGAGATCCTAACCAGTATGAAAATAATGGAAAATAATCCATATTTCCAAGGAAAGACAATGGCAAATAGGACTATAGATGGGACATCTTGTACTCACAAAGGTCTCTGCGAAGTGGCTGCAGAGTTCACTACCTTCCGAGAACTCTAGGTTTCCAGAATACCTACCTAGAACTTAGAGCTCCAGAGTTATCTAATTCTGGTGTCTTTGCTCTCTAAAACACCCACAGTTGTATTTCATCCAAAAAGATACTCTACCACTGTCTGAGTTTTTAAAATTTTGGACCAAGCTCTTTTATAACCTGAACTTTCCAGGTTGACCAAGAACTCAAATCAGCATCTTCTGCAGTATTCACACTTCCAGCTCTGCATCCAGGCAGAAAGGCCTAGCACATCTGTGAAGACTCCTTTGGGACCTCCCAATTACCCACTGCTTTGCGGAAAGTGTGCAAACAGTGCTTAGTCTGGCCCTACTACGAGGACACACCACTGCTCTCTCCAGGAAACCTTTCTACTCTTTATTGTCACAGTGTTTCTTTCATAAACTATATTCGAACAATACTAAGTCTTTAAAAACTCCCATCTCAGTGTTTGGTAGGGGAATTATATTTAATTTTCTTTCCCCTTGATTCTTTAAATGATTGGCTCTTGTGGTTTTTCTGAGTATTTCTGTATAATGAGTCACTCTGAGTAGCTGACTGGGAATGTAGGAAGAAAGCTTCTTTTGCTATTTTAATTTACTGTGTGATTGACCCTGGGCTGGTCATTGAACCTAATCAAGGAACTTCATTCATTTCTAAATAAAGACAAAAGGCCTGAAGAGATGGGTTAAAATTAGCCTCTGCCACCTAATGACTCAGTCTCTTAATCACTGACTCACAGAAATTAATTAGCTTCTTCCTAGAACATTTCCATTTGGAAAAGATCTTGTTATCCTCGCCTCGTGGTAACCCTCTGACGCGCGTCTCCATGCCATCCTGTCACCTCTCCATTGGTTTATGTACTTTCACCACTTGACTTCAGTAAGTAACCACGGCACGCCGGGACCGGCCCCAAATTGAGTTTGATGTTGTAGTGGAGGGGCAGGAAAACAAACACACACCAGCAACAAAACCAGGTAAGAAACACAAGTGGAAGGAAAAGTGGACTTAGACCCAGAGGTCCTGGCTCAGTTCAAAGCTTCCTGTGTCCTAACTCCAGGATCTGATCTTCCTGTTGGTTAACCTCTCTGAGCTACAGTTCTCATTTACAAAATGGTCACCAGGCTGCTCTATCTTTCGATCTCATGGGAAACCGATTAAAAAAATGAGCATAAAGCCTTGGAAAACTGTGAAGTACCCCATGTTTGTATTCACATTAAGTGAATAATTCTATTTGCCAATGCAAAAGTGTCATCCTAATATATATAAGAAGGTCTTGGGTCATATCCACCCATGCTGGACAGATACTATTAAAAATTATAGCAGTAATTTGTAAGTATGTACACAATAAATTCGGGACAAGGAAGACTTTAAAATAATAAAATGTACTTTAAGAATGAAAGCAGCATGATTTGGGCGCCTGCTGGAAGAACAGGGAATAGTTAATACTCGAAGATCCTTCTGAGTCTACGTTTTCATCTTCTGAAACCATAGCCTATGGGGAAAGCTAAACACACAAGCTAAATAAAAGGAAAACCATTGGGTTAACAAATTTCAAGGTGGGACCAAAGGAACTCTTGTAAGTATGATCTCTAGATCACACAGAAATTCAAGTGAAAAAGTATCTGAAGACAGAAGCTGGTTCCTTTTCTTACCTTTGTTCTGTATTAAAAAGTGCAAAGATGTGCTTGCTAGACATAAAGCTCTTTTCCACATCTCGAACTTTCAGGTTGTCCAAAGGGAGCATATACTTCTTTTCTTTTTCCTGTTGAGAGAGAAAGAGAGGGAGAGAAATTGGCTTTAATAAAAGATCTTGAGGCCTGCCAATGGCAACACATCACCTGAGTTGGCCAACATTAGATTACAATACTTTGATACCATCATGCACTCTTTTGATAACAGCTACCAAGGAGTACAAGCTATCTGAGAAAAGACACTCCGTGATTCTCAACACATGGGTCGGAAGGATGAGAGGAGGAAAAGTGTAGAGGAAGGAAGAAGGGCTCAGTGATAGAGAGAACACATGGTCCTCTCTCCTTTCTTCCTCATGTGGGTCCCCTTAGATGTTTTAAAATGTTAGCTTGATATTAAGAATTGAGCCATCTGTTAATATTTAACAAAAATGTTCTGGTCCTAATTCAATGAGAAACGCCAGATGGATTTCATTTCATAGTTTATTTGCAGCCTAAGCAGTTTTGATAGCCAGTGCTGGCAAGAGCCCGAAACACAGGACCCCGGTTTGAAACACCCCCTATAAACCAGGAGAAAGCACAGCAGAGTACTTCCTTCCTTTGGGTCTAGAATAAAATGTGGGCTCCATAGCTCAGGGGTTAGAGCACTGGTCTTATACAATAAAATGTGCGTCCAGAAGAAAGTGATTCCACTGTTGAGCTCTTTGAGGAAAAAAAAAAAATCCATGAGAAATAGACTGATATTAACTAGGATAAATTCTCTTCTAAAATTAATAATTCTTTAGAAAGAAATTGGAAATTGGGGAGGGGGGTCTGTGAATGGGACTAAACTGGTCTTAGTGCAACGTACCAGATGCCAAAGAATTCTTAGAAACATTGACTATTAGGGATTGGCTCAGGGACAATATTATCATACACATACCTGCCCAACAATTGTCTACTAGAGACAATCAGACACTCAGCTTAAGAAACTTAGTCAATATCTATTACCAGGAGCATTTTAGCACAGTCCCTGTTCAACAACACCCTATAATGGTCCCAGCCTGTGTCTCTAGTGCTGGTCCTGAGAAAAAGCAGGCCTAGACTCCAAGGAGGGAAGAACAGAGACTTAGTTAGCCATGACTTTTAATAAACTACTATTATGTATTTCCCATCAAAAAATGCATGCACTGTACAGACATGTTTGACATAAGCCTTTTTGTTTGGAGAGTGGAGTAGAACTCTTCGTGTGTGTGTGTGTGTGTGTGTGTGTGTGTACCCTAGCCAGCTTGTGGGGACCATAGAGAGTTACTGCGCAGAGAATCACTGGCTTTGCCACTTCTTAGTCTTAAATTAATTAGAGAGAAGTTGGGTAGAGCACAACAGAATAGGGAGGCAGAGAGAGGTAGAGAGCTAAATCAGTTGGAGGAAGTTGGTTGGAGAACAAAACGGGTTGCCTGGCAGACGATGTCATCAAAGAAGCTCAAAAAACATTAAAAAAAAAAAAAATGAAATGGGAGTGAGAGAAGCCTAAGAATAAGCATGAAAAAGCAAGGCACTGTAAGAAAGTTCCAGTATTTCTTGTGCAAAAATTAATAATATATTAGCAAACACACGGATATTCTAAATTAAAAAATGCATAATTTAAGTTAATGAAGTATCATAGTTGAGTCTAACTTGTTTGGAACACTTGTCAGACTATTTTAGGACAGAATTCGAAGAGGCAAGATCACAGATTGAATGAAAAGCTATCCAATACATAATCAAATGAAAATGCTTGAAACCCAGGGAACATTTTTTTTTATTGGATGTTTTTCAATGCCCTAAATTTCAGCAGCTGGATTTTTTTAATGCACCATCCTATTCAACCTTTTGAAATGATGGATTCGCCTTTTAATGGGAAATCTGTATTTCATTGTAAAGATGGAACACAATGTCCTTGGCATGTTTTCTATACAAGTGCGCTCCCTTTCAAACTGCGTTCTTTAGCATATAGTGAAGACCCCACTCCAGCGAGTTTATGTCAGACATTAAATGCTGGAGAAATACACACATATGTGGACAGGGGGAACATGAAAAATGTGGTTTCATTTCCAAAGTATTAAGTGTCATTTATCCAAGGTTTTTGAGGACAAATTGCTAAATCATTTCATAACCAAGAGTTTTAAGACTGAAAAAGGGAGAAGAAAAAGAAGATTCAGACTGACTTGTTTAATTAAAGTTGTAAGTCAAGTGGAGAATTAGAGCAATGAAGCAATCTATCATGGGTATTTCTAAAATTCTTGGTGCTTTGGGGAAAGAATGATGTTCTGTTAAAAGAACATCTTGAATCTGAAGTAGCTAAAATAAGCAAACGGAATAGAGGAGGAGAAAGGATAAACAATTCTAATTTCCAAAATACAGTGAATCTTAGCACCAGCTTAATTGAAACATTTGCTACATACTATTTGCTGGTTCTACTAAACTGGCCAATGATACCCTGTCCAATATGGTAACCACCAGCCACGGTCACTACTGGGCACCTGAAGTGTAGCCAGTTAAACTGGGATGTGCTCTACGTATTAAATACACACCAGATTTCAAAGACTTAGCGTGAGAAAAAGAATGTACATGATCTCATTGATATTTTTATACTGATTAAATGTAAAAATGATCGTATTTGGAACATATTAGGGCAAATAAAATATTATTAAATGCAATTTCATCTGTTTATTTTTAGCGTTTTGAATATGGCTGCCAGGCAATTTAAAATGACATTAAGCGGCTCACATTAATTTTCCATTGACAGAGCTGGGACACATAGCCTCTCTTCCAACCAATTTATTTATAACGTAGCTCTATGCCAGTGCAGGCCTTGAACTCATGGTCCCAAGATTTTAAAAAATCCCATGGTCTACTGACTGAGCCAGGCAGGTGCCTCTCCATCTATTTTTCCTCTTCTGACCTCTCTGTTTCTGCCATTAGGTGTATTTTGCGTCCTCCCAGTCAGCCAGTCTGAAACCCCACTATCCCTTCTAAGGTATTGTTTTCCTTCACCTCCATCATTTCTTCCATCAAGACTACGGGGCATTAGTCAGAGCTCCCGTTGTCCAACATTCCCACCACATTAGTCCAGGCCTCTGGCATCTCACGTAGCTACAAAGGGCCTCCTAGCTCATCTTTTTGCTTTCTAATTCCTTGACCATCACCAAGGAGGGGCAAATTTCTAAAACTACTCTGTCGAATCCATGACGGCCCTTCCAAATTTCCATAGCTCTCCCTTATTTCTGGAAGAAAATCCATGAAATTCCTTAATGTGACGTCAGTCACTTCCGTCCCATGAAACACCTACAAATTGGCCCAATTCTGGTTGGTCAGTATCTTTGCCTCTTTCATAAAAAGTCTCCATTTCAACCAAATGCAACTTTTCCCATCTTGAGATACCCTTTTGACTTCTCCCTACCACATCAGTTTATTATTTACAGTCAAGTTCAAGTTTTACCTTCTGTGCAAAAAGTGTTTCCAAGTTTATGAATCTATCCATGTCTTTGTCACCCCCTGTCTCTCTCTCTCCTTTCAATTCATATAATAGGTATTGTTCATTCGTTTTGAATGACATGTTCCATGATGCATCCTCACCTTATACAATGTGCATGTAGTGCACGACACTACACAATGCGCATGAAGGTTGTTCATTTGGAATTCAGAACGTTCAGTCGATTCTGTTGTTCAGGTAGGTTACATTTGCAAAGAAAACTAAAAAGTAGAAAATGCTTTTGTAGCATTTATAAATAAATAAGATATGATTTGATATTTTATTTTTTTAATTTAATTTAATTGTTTTTTCAGTGTTCCAAAATTCATTGTTTATGCACCACACCCAGGGCTCCACGAAAGATGTAGACATTTTGGAGGAAGCACTTGTAACATTTTAGAGGAAGGTTTTTTTTTTTTTTTCATAAAGATTCAGAAAGAAACTTCTGCATATTTTCAAAAGCTTTAGAAACTAATGTCACTAATTCAACATTTTTTTTTTCATTTTTAAACACGATACCTTTCCTCTCCTCAGTACAACACGGTTACTAGCACTTTCTGTAGGGAGGCGCGCAAGGGCTCTTTGTTCCAAGAGAAAAGGGACATGGGAGAGTTTGTATTCTTTCCTTCCAGGGACTTGACAAGTATTAGAAGAAAGAGGGGAAATAAGAGAGGCCCCCAAAGGATCCATTAAATGTGTGACTGGATGCCGTCTGAGGAAAGCACCTGAACTCTGAGTCGCAAAAGGCAGATGAATCAAGGTAGAGCGAGGTGGTAATTATATGCTACAGGACGTGTTCAGTGATCTTGTAAGCAAACAAAAGGATCAATGGACGACAGATGTGAGATCCACAAGTGACCAATGATGGTTTCTAGCTGGCAGGGCACCATCAGCAGAACTTGGTTGCAGGAAGGAGCTACAGTGGGTATGAAGAGAGGTTGCGTATGTGGACAGGAATAGCTCCTGCATATGCAAAGGATTGGAAAGTCTTTACATACCTGGTGATTTATATGTAGGGAGTTTCAAACTTGGGGAATGTTGGAGTGTCCTTGGTTTGGTGACTACCTTGAATCTGATTTGTATATACATTTTCTCACCAAAAAGGCAGCAAAATATTCAAGGTTGAAACAAGTTCTTCATTTCTATATATTATAATGCCTATCATAGTGTGGGTCATTGAAATTTATATACCATATTATAAATATTTGTTGAATTAATTTGAAAATGATAACCAAAGCCAAATATTGAGTAGGATATTTGACAGTCATATACCTTTGAGAATCAAATAAAAACTCTGTAAGAAAGAAAAAAAAAAAAAACCTCTAAAAGATGCTTAATGGTTTGGCACATATTTTGATCATGAAATCTTTACAATGTTTAGATTGACTGTCATGGATATTTCTCTCTGCTTCTGTTTCTATGGCTTCTTCTTGCTAGGAATGTCTTCTTCCCTCCAGGAAGGCACGTACTAATGGCCTTGACATTTAGGTCAAGTACCACCTACCCCATAAGGGGTTTTGATTGCAGCATGTCATATATGTGTTTTTATTTTTTTTTTAAGACTTTTATTTATTTATTTATTTTAGAGAGAGAGTGTCCTAGCAGGAGCCGCAGAGGGATAAGAAGAGAGAATCTGAAGCAGACTCTGCCCTGAGCAGGAAGCCCGACGCAGAGGCTCAATCCCACGACCATGGGACCACAGCCTGAGCTGACACCAAGATTTGGACGCTCAACTAACTGTACCACCTGGGCGCGCCATATAGATCTTTTTTATATGCTATTACATTTCCCATGGTCTTTGTCCTAGGCTATGTAGGGTGGCATTTCTTATTTATGCTCTGCTTGCCTCTTCAAATGAATTGGAAGCTCTTTGAGGGCAAGGTGTATGTTAGAACTCTTCTGTGTTCACATGTAACCAGTTCATGTACAGATGTATACGTCCAGAAACTGTTTAAGACACATTTGACTGTAAGTGATGCAGCAGAAATAAAATTCCAACAGAAATAAAATCCCAACATGATGAAATTTTACCACTATGTCATACTTACTCCATTTTACTACTGTGTCTACCTATCTCCTACCTATTTTCATAGATATAATGAGTATGTCTATACTATTATCCTAAAAATTAAACAGGAGTGATATAAAATCTTATTTTAACGACTGAAAGACTGATTCTGAATGAATTTACAGCTTTCTGGTAGTATCCTATTAGGTGGAATTTTACTAACTGAAACCATATACTTGATTTTATTAATACAAATCTCATGGCTTAAACACATGCCTGCACAGTAATATTTCAATATACCTCAAAGCAATACAAAAACCTAAATCAGGAAATACATTGTTCTGAAGAGGTAAGAATAGATGTAAATTTTAAAAACAAAACAGGAGAGCATAAGAAATTAGAAAGAATGAAGAAAAATATATGAAAAAGTCAGCAATGGCACCAAATATATTTTTGAAATACGTAACAATGGCACCAAATTTATTTCATAAGATTGTGATACTATTTCTCAGGCTAATAAATAATCAGAATAGAATGAGGTTTCATGACAGATTAACAGAATATTCCCTACTGCTGAGACTAGCTGAACTTTACTAGAGCAAAGACTCCCAGTTGTGATCACTCCCCTTCTCGTACCCACATAATGATACCCATGTTTATTCTCCATAACTACGTTTGTCATACTGTCTACTTCTAATTTGTTAAATGTCTCTTCTCCAATGGAGAAACTGACATATCCGTCCTCTCAGTGCCACACCACCCTGCTAGCAATGAACGGAACATTCCTATGACCCATGCAGACGGCAGTGTGTGCAAGCCACACGGACAGCACCATTGCACCAGCCAAAGGAGGACACAGACTGCGCCACCAAGAACCTGGTCTAAAAACAGGGCAGTCGCCCATAGATGAGTCCAAGTTGAAAATTAATCCCCCTCATCCAGGGACTGTAAATGTTTTTGCAGAACCCTGGAAACCTCATGAGATAACTTGGGATTCTTTTGTTATTATAATTTGCTTGTTACTCAAGAGATAATAATGCTGATCAATATTTTTCCTGAGAAAGTTTTCTTTTTTCCTTGACACACTGTGGCCAGAATGTTTGTGAACAGGGAAACTAGAGACATTACCCTGGGTTTTGGGGTAGGTACCTCGGCCAGGAAAAACGTGATGCTCCCATAAATTGATGCTAGCCTTCCATCCTTTGAGGAACCGACACAAGAGGTATGCCAGCACACATTTTCATCACGCTCCTCAACCCCCTCCATTCTTCAAAATGACCCTGTCCTGACATTCAGAGTAAATCCAAATTCCTCAACATACCCACTGTGCCAACCACAGGACTCTTACTTTCCAGGAAAGTCAACACATTTTTATTTTCCACACAGAACACACTTAACCGTATCTTCTTGTCTTTGTCTATACTATGTTTTCCCCACCAGAAATACCACTGCCTATTTGCTACTCTGCTTCTCTTCAACTCAGAGCTCCTGCAAATGAAGACTCCGTCCAGTTTAGACTTAATGCACATTTATTTTTCCTTAAAGTATCACAGGTCTCATTTTTCTGTCTTCTCTTCTGTCTCCATAACACTTGCAGACTTCTTATTTTTACATTGGAGGATGCTTTAAAAAAAATTCTGACACCGAAACTCATTACATTGGGAAGATTAAAAAGTGAGGCTCCCCTAATTGGGGCAGAAGCAGGGCGATGAGAAAACCTGCCCATAGACTCATCTTTTTGCTCAGATGTTGCCTCTAAGAAATGCAGCTGGAACACAGGCCTGGATTTCCAGATCCTTCTCTGGAGTCTGGTCCACCTGCCAGCCTCGTTCTCTGGTGCCCAGGCTCTGCCCTCCCCTGGCCTGCCAGGAACCTGATGGGCCTCACTCTCTAGGTCTCCTACACCGAGCAGCTCCATCCAGCTCCCTGCAATTTCTAACCAAGCGCACGGGTATCTCCCGATCCATGGATGGGATTCTGGTTCAAACCAGCCTTGTCACACCATCCCGCGTAGCTGGGCACTCTGATGCCACCTCTGCCATTTCCAGAATGTCTCTCACCCCAGTTCGATAGTTTGACAGAAATGCTATGCTCGGTTTACTCTCATCTTATCTCTAAGTGGCTGAGGATTTAACCAAAGTGTGTGTATGCTCTGCCTTTTCATCCACAAGGTATACTCCTAGGGAAAGAACAGATCTGCTGCTATTATTACTATTATTGTTGTTGTTAATCCTCCTATGTATCTTGCTCCTCTGCTACTATGTAACTATGTCCTGACTTCAGGATCAAGGCATAAACTCTTGGAGGGAAGCAACTGTTTCCTTCTTAGTTTTAGCTGCATAGTTGACACTCATCAAACACGTGTTGGATGAACATATGATCGAGTCCCCGCGTGGGCTGGCATAGTGCTTTGCTTAGATTAAGGACTCAGAGATGATGAGTGACTTAGAAAATAATCAAAATATCAAAGAAAAGAGAAAGGCCATAAAAATTTTGAGAATACCAGAATACTAGAGACACATGCTGTTGAAAACTAAAATCTGGTGTTTATTGCTATTAAGAAGTTATAACTATAGAGATGTACAAGGATGAAACTCGTAATACAAACTGTCCATCTTTTCATTTAAGCTTAATTCCTTGCTTTAATCAGAATTACATCTTGAGTAGTAAACAGCATCTGTGAGCCAGGAGGCTGCTAGTAAAAAGTACTTCTTTATATTTTTCATCTTGGGCACTGAAGAAACTGCCCATGTGTAGGCTTGCTGGGCTGTCATAGTAGGTCCAAGAGAACTCTGTGGCTTATATGCCATTGGCTTCCTGTCTGCTGCCTCTGCACACACTCAGATCCTTAAATGGAGCTACTGGCTGGCACATCCCCACTGGGTAAGGGGGAGACAGCAGTACTTGCCATTACCCAACTCGAGACCTTATTCTTTTCCTGGCTCCTTCCCTCTCGTCATAGTCCGGTTCAATTTCCACCTCCTCCAGGAAGCCTGCCTGGCCATTAAGAGCCCACTGGAGGGCTCCCTCCTCCACTCTCTTTGCATTCTTAGCCCATACCACTTCTTGTTTGTTGGCTTGGCGCTTAGTGTATATTGTATTTCCAGGTACCTCTAATAGCCTCAGAATAGAGGCTCTCCTCTCCTCCCAAAATAAGGACTTTGTAATTTTATATGAGAAAATTAAAGACTTTATTCTCAAATTTTTATATTTAATCTCTATATTAATTCTTACATTTAAAGAAATATTCATGAATATTTATACACACAAGATCGAAAATGTCCAAGACTGAAAATGAGAAGCATACTAAAGAATAAATTCAAAGGACTTTCGGCTAAGCATGACAGACTGACCACAACACTTCTCTCTCCCCCAAACCATTATGATGAGAGTAAAAGAACAAAAAGCTATTGACCCACAAGGGTAAAGAAAACGGGAGGGGAGGAAACAGTAGACAAGAAATTTCTGGAAAGCTTTGGGAAAGAGAAGGCAGAGGAGTATTCATTGACTTAGCACAGAAAGGAGTTATTCCCCCAAATTCCTACAGGGGGAGAGAATGGAGGAGAAGCCACCCCAGCGGGGCCCTGTCCTGTTCCTTGGAGGCACCTGAGACCCTATGTGAGGGGACAGTTGTGGGGCTGAGACAGCAAGATGGGATATACAGAAATACACAGAACTAATGACACGGGGTTAGCCCCTCAATACACAGCAGCACAATTCCTACCCCTAGAAGGAGAGAAGAGGGTTTCTCTAGAGAGAGAACTTCACTAGAGAAGTTTTTGGGACCAGAGATAGCAGGCAGGGTGAACAGCAAAAGTGGAATTAAAAACTTGAGAACTTAGTGAAAGTCTTCAGGTTGAAATGTCTCTCCTTCCCTTTCCCTGCTCTACCCCAGAGTACCAGCAGCCAGATGCGCTTCTCTGCCTCCAGCAAGCAGGACTGTCAGACTCTTCTCGGGGGAGGTAAGGAGTTTCGAGAAAATGCTCCATATTCTAACATTTCAATGAAAAGAGCCGCTTGCTATCTGATCACCTTATAGAGAGATCCTATATTCTGCAAGCCTCACCCATGCACAGAGTTTCCACAGAATCCGAGTAGATTAGACGCATCACAGCTATTAAGTGGACTCTGAGGATGGGCTGTCAACGCCTCTTCCAAACTCCTTGTAACGTCTGAGCTCAATTCAAAACTCCCCCTTCCCAACCTTGCTCTCGTGGCTGGGGCTCCAGATGACACGGAGTTCCAGCCGATCTGGTATATCCCTATCCATGCCGGGCTGGGACTCAGAAGGGAGTCACGCCGGGGAGTCACAGAGTACGTGGCACCTGCTTCACTGGCCCTCAGCATGGCAGAGGGGGGCTGGCTCTGCACCCCGAGGCTGTAATGGGGTGAGGGCTTCCCGACTATGGGGCGGGGGCAGCAGCTCCCTGGCAACCCCAGCTCCGAACTCCAGTTTGGAGAACCAGTCCGGGAAAGTCAGCCCGATTTTGCCCTCCCAACGGTTCTCTGAGCAACTTATCTCCCTTAATAAATATTTTTCTACTGAAAACAGCCGGATTAGATGCTGTGGTTGGACCGTTAAGAACTCTGAACATACGGTATCTGTACCTAGTCATTACAGACAATTGTGTTTTAGAAAAAAATGAATAGTCAGTAGAGCACAACAGCATTTCCCAACAATACATGATTTTTAAAAAATGAACTGATTATTAGCTTGTGTGTGTGTGTGAGAGAGAGGGGGAGGGAGCAGGAAGGAGATGGTTTATACAGCTATGAGTTTCCAGGGCTTTTCACTCAAAGAGTCTTTAGCCAGAAAAAAAGTTCTATACATGAGAAATGTTAAAAGGGTAGGTAAAAAGGGTAGAATTTGAGCAGCTCTGCAAGAAACAAAATAGGGCAACAGATGTGAATCAAACACGAAATTCCAGTGTCATACACGTTCTTAGACCATAATAAGTTACCTCTGTAAGAGCCGTGTACGTCGTGGGTTAAATTTTTTCTACTAGTAAAGCAAAGTACAGGGACTTAGTTTGTGTTTTATCCTTTTGCAGTTACTAGGAAGGAAAAAATTTACTCAGCACGGCAAAACATACTGTAAGCACTTTAAAATGAGCTTATTTCAAATTGCTTAGTGGTCTCATTTCTTCATTCCTCTCTGTTCCAAGGCAACACAACTTACATTTTTAAAAAGAGAACCTTTCAAGTTTGGAATAGTGACTGGTTTACTCAAAAAGGTATGTGATAGGATACAGATTTCTGGTAGTAATATCCCTCAACCCTGACTTCAGCTACACATTACATTACGAAGTAAATTTAAAAGGCTCCACAAACTCTGAAATTATGCTTACTTTGTAACAGCTTTCAAGAGCAGATTAATCATACAGAATTCTACATGGATAGCCCTTTGAGTATACTTGTGTTAAATAAAAAGCGTTATTTTGGCGAAGTATACCATTCATTCGTAAAAGCTCAACTCAATAAAAGTACCTTGTTTACAAATGCAGCATAATTTTTACCTCTCTGAGAAAATGGGGGTCAGGAAGGCATGTACAAATAAAATCCTCTGACAATTCCCAGAACTTAGTAGACGAATGGTTTAAATTTTACCCCCATCATTTGTCACCGAGCTACAAGTGAAAACCAAAGCTTAATTTCCCCCTCTCTCCCCTATCATTTCAACAAAGAAACACTCAAAAAGAGGAGGGACTGTGGAGAAAAGCAACAGGACTGAGCATTCAGCCCAATCCGTGAGCTTTTGCACAAGCCTTTGCATGGACTGGGAAGCTCCCCACCCCCACCACGGATAGGAACATCATTCCGCAGGGTTCTTGTTGGGACCAAACAGAGCATTTGCAAAGGAGAGCTGAGTCCCCTGCCCTTCGTAGCCCTTCTCCCTGCGTTCCAGGGAATGTGGATTCTCGACAGATCAGGGAAAAGGGGGCCCCTTCATGCACCTCTGCGTTGCCGCCCTGGACTTCAGATGACATTTGGCTGAATTGCTCCAAGCGCAGCTGGTGGTCTGCAGACCATTACTGGCTCACATACTTGTTCACACAAAACCAGGGTTTTGGATAAGGGGAAAGAACTGGAATAGCTCTTCTCCATCAGTCCCAATCCCGTGTGCTGCCTGCTCTCTGAGGAGAGCGTGAAAAAGAAGAACAGAACATGCGGAAGGAGAAAGGAGAAGGCAGAGGAAGACAGAAAGGATGAGCAAAGTGACTGATTTATAAGGGGGCGGACGCTACAGCCGCCCCAGCTAAAGTGCTCTCTGCTTTCACTGCCTGCTCAGTGGCCCTATGCCTGCCCCCTAGAGACAAAGGCCACCCGGAGAAACTCCCAGCAGAGGCATATGGTGAGGGGGAAGGACACCTACTTCGGGGCTTAAGACAGGGCCTCCCAGGTGAGCTCTGACCCCAGCGAGGTGAACCTAGTTGAGTTCCTTTATTTCTCTAAGCCTCGTCTCTGTATGAGGTGAAAATTCATGCCTCATGGGAGGTAGGTGGATTAAAAGAGATTATGTGCATAACATACCAAATGAGAGCAGGCTAGTCAGGGACTCTTGATACATGTTTTTTCACTTTTCCTCGGGGAAAACCTTTTTTCACCATCCACGTCTTACCCATAACCACAGTAAGGTGTTCTCTCTTCAACGTCGTGCTAACAGTCTGCTCTTACACTTGTGAACTACAGAACTGGGAGGGGAAAATCAGAAGTTAACGACCTGTGCACCAGATAAACACATACTAAACATGAACAATATCAGGCCAGGAGGGTGGCAAGCAATGAAACAATATAAACAACTTTCAACTGTGGTTTCCTATTCAAGAGAGACTTGTAAGAGTTCCAGAATCGTGGAACTGTGTCGATAGCCATGGAAAGAAAGAGGAGACGAGGCTGGCGGCTAAGAGGTGATATCAACTCCTGTCCTTCGTTCCCACAGTGGACTGCACAGACGACATCGAGAAAAGTCTTTGAGGGGAGATGCAAGTTTTCAGAGAAATATACAAATGAAAATTCCATAATGAAAGAATCGTCTACTTTTTGTTACAGATATGTTTTTACACTTTTAAAAAATAAGCAAGAGTTTCAAGACTGGCTAAAAAAACCTAAACGGCAGGGAAGGTTTGTTTTCTTCCTCCAGACCTCTCCCACCCGGGCAGTTTCGCTTTTCTGCTGGCTCCACACCAAGACGGCCTTGAGTTGGCGGCTCTTGCCGCTGCCTAGTTGCAAGTTTCTCCCTCCGCAGCATCCAAGGAAAGCTCCCATCTCACTCCATCGGTCTTGTGTTACCAACTGGATTTTAAAAGCCAAGAAGGGGGACTCTGTTTACCTCTTCGGATCCCTGATACTGGTGGGCACTTAATATACGACGGTTTAGGGCACCAAATTCACCTATGTTATGTTCATTCCGCTAGGCTTTGTTTCATGCAATATTACCTTTGTAATAAATTGTCAGCAAGGGAATCAACTGCTGTTAGTTATTCTCCTCAGATGCAAGAAAACTGGCATCTCCCCTCAAAATATACTTGCATTGAAATCAGCTCCTTCGACCCTTCTGCCGGAATTGACAGAGGCATCCTAGTGCTTGAGCAGATGGGGAGGGGTGAGATCCTTAGGATGTCCTTAAATCATCCAGTAGTTAGCGGTCTAGTCCAAGGCTGGACTTGAAAACTTTCACTGCTTCTCTGAGTCTTCAAGCTCTAAGTTTAGGATGGTGCTTCTCCAGATGTAGCTCCCTTATCCCCAGAGTTTCTGAGGTCTTGTGAGAATTCAAAAGAAATTTTGTGTTGGTACTTAATAAAATTAGTATAAGGGATTTTCTGAATTGACTAGGGAACCAATTTATAAGTAAGCACCGGCAGTCAATTTTAGTGCCCGTGTTTGTGTTTGCACTGAGCAGCAGTACTCTGTTCAGAGCGTACTGATAAAGAAAAGAGCAGAGACATCCATACATCAGTTACGGACTTTCCTCCAACGACATCACAGTGCCCGGGTGGGCAGAGATCTCATCCCAATAGGACGGCAGGACGGTGGTGAGGTCATACAGCACAGGTCAGCGCGGATGTGCCAATCTCAAAAGACCCTATGACTGGAAGCCAAACTATATTCCTACTGACTAGCTAATTACGTTTCCTAAAAGGACATCATCTCTCACATTAATGTTGCTTATCAGGGGAAGTTCCTTGGTAACACGAATTTGTTTGACATGATTTTTTTTTTTTTTATGTAGAATGACAAGTATGGCGTGCTAATGTCTTCGTAGATATGCTACATACATTTTCTGTTACATATTTAAATAATGTTATGAATTCAAACAGTCATGCGTATGCTCACAGCTGGCGAGGATCCTTTTCCTTTAAAAGCTGTTTGCATATTATCCAAGTTTGAAAAACACTGATTTAGGAAAAGTATATTTGGAGTTCTCTTGAAAGGGCTGACGTCGTCAACATAGGTACAAACAAATGACCTTGACTTACAAATGATTTGGAGCAGAGCTTAGAAATTGCTTCGATTTCTAATTGCCCTCAGCAAGACTAGGAGAAAAAATGCAGGTCTGGCCCTCAGAAGCCGGGAGGCCCAGCCACGGCTGGAGCATATGTTGAGGGTCCTTGTGGCGGGACGGTTTTCCTGCTCTGTGCTTCAGTTTCAACACATGTAAAGCAGGGATAAGAATAGCCAAACTCAATCCTTCAATTGAAAAATGAAAACAAATAAACTTAACTTTAGGGGAATAAAGAGGCAATAGATGCAAAAGCAGTTTCATCTTTTGAGAAAAAGAAGGTACTGTTTAAGGGAGGAACTCTTGAAAATATCCCAACAATGTGTGTCTAATTCATACTGACATGTATAATTGAACTTATGTTTAATTTTTGCTGCAAATTATCTGCTTCCTTTAAGAAGCGGGGGTGGTAAAATGCTGAGGTGTGTGGTTCAAAATAGAGCTGTGGAAGAGCTCGGGACACCCGGGATAGACACAATAAATTGAGACCCTTAACTAAAGCAGAATGAGTGAAACAAAGAGGGAGAGCCGCAGGGAAAGGCTGTGCCGACAGTAAGAAAAGACACCATGAAGTTGGTGGGAAAGCAAGACCTGCATTGTTTCTCCTAGTCTGGCTGAGGGCAATTGGAAATCGAAGCAAGGAAGTAAGGGTAAGAGAGATTTTCACACCCATTGCTCACTAAGGACACAGAAAGTACTTAATATAGACAGGGCCCAGTGAAGCCCTCAGTGGTTTTTCAGCTGGGACCCGGAGGGATTCAAATAAACTACAGACACGGAAAGACCGAGTTTCATCCCACTTCAGATGACGGAGTCCACACTCTCCTCTCGCCCCTCCCTTCTCCTCCTTTTCTTATATTCCTTAAGCTTCAAACCTTATAATTAAATCTAATCAATTCCTTTTTCATTATTTAGAATAATCACATTTCAGTATGAAAATCTTAATGGTTATTAAAATAGAACTAGAACGGTGAGGACCAAGCTAGCTTTCCAGGGGTGCCAGCCTCCCCCGCTCCCAACCTTGGTTCCTTGAGTATCACAGAAACGACGTAAAACATAGTACTTTGTAGGTTCCTCAGGGAGGCCTTGCTTGGTATCAGGAGTGATATGTATCATCTAGGAGCTCAGCTGGCCACCCTGGAGTGTGAATTAGGGAGGACCAGGAGCAGGAGCAGGAACCCAACAGGAGACTAAGGCAGCAGCGCAGGAAAGAGACAGTGGTCATTCCAATGAGGATGGGAGTTGAGGGGAGAAGTGACTAGGCTTGGGAACAGGTTCTGGAGGCGAGCAGTGGTTAGCAAACTACAGATCCAAAGGCTAACTCTGGCCTTAGCTTATGTTTGTATGGCCCCAATAGCTAAAATTAGTTTTTACTGGTTAAAATGGTGATGAGAAAAGAAAGAGAAGAGTAAACGAAACACATCATATATGGCCCCGGAGAGTCTCAACTATGCACTACCCGTCCCTTATAGAAAAAGTCTGACAACTCCTTGGAGCAGAGCCAGCAGATCCTGAAATCAGATCGGTTGGAGGGAGGGATGAGGGCAAGAGAAGAATGAAGGGAAGCACCGAGATTCTAGCTCAAGCGGCTAGGTGAGGGACATGCCCTGTCCCTGTCGGCCCGTCATACCCTCGTGGTACCTCCGCTTTTCCTCATTCACGTCCTTGTTGTTGTTGTTGTAATTCTTTTACTATCAGTTTACTGATATGTCTGTCTCCCTTCCTTGGCAGTGAATTCCTTCAGTAATTCTAATTTTTCTCGATATTTATGGCACCCAATTAGTACAAGTCACATGCCTCATAACTGTTGGATAATTGAACTGATGATACATCAAATTCATTTTCAGTGGCGGTGATAACATCAACTTCTTAATAAATACAGAATTATAATCACCTTTTTTGTGTGTGTAAGAATTTACAAACCATTTTTGCAACCCACCTGTTCCTCACTACAACCCGATATATTGATAGGATAGTGAACTTCAATTCTAACTACCCTTTACAAGAAATTGTATTTTATGTGGGTTTATTTATATGTAAAATTTTAGGAACTAAAAGTATTTTTTTAATGTGAATTGAAATCCATCCCTTTGAGGGAATGATTAGAAAAAGGACAGAATGGGGGCACCTCCGTGGCTCGGTTGGTTAAGTTCTAATTCTTGGTTTTGGCCTCCTGAGAGTCCAGAATTAGGCTCAGTACTCAGCGGGGAGTCTGCTTGAAGATGGTCTTCCTCTGTCCCAACCCCCAACTCACAAGGGTATGCGTGCTCTCTCTTGCAAATAAATAAATCCTTTTTTTTTTTTTTTTTTTTTTTAAAGAAAAAGGAGATAATGAAAAGACAAACTTGGCAGTGGAGCATTATGAGAAGTCAGAAAGAGAGAAAGAAATCTGGGTACTGCAACAACAACTGGGGCCGTTGAACTGGGTGTGAGGGGGCTGGCGAGGAACAAAAGGAATCAGAGGTGGGCTTTCACATTGTGAATTTAACCGTAGTGCCTGTTCCTAAGATAACAAAGACTATGGACATAAAGGTGGAGTTCTGTCTTGGAAAGTTGTATCTGAGATGCCAATGAGACATTTAGGTACGTATGTGTACAAGGCCATTGGATACCCAAGTTTACAGGTCAGAGTTGGAGATACAGTGGTGGTAGAGAAGCACAGCATGCCGATGGTATTCAAAGCCAAAAGACTAGGTGAGTCCAGCTACAGAGTAGGTGTGTAGATAGAGAAGAGGAGAAGCCTCAGGCCATTCCAACATGTAGAGGTAGAAGAAGAGAGAGAGAAAACCAATAAAGACTATGTTAGAAGAACTCTGAGGAGGAAAAAAAAACCAAACAGGAAAAAAAGGAAAAAGTGTGTCCTAAGATGGAGGGAGAGGTCAGATATATCTACTACTTCTAAGCAATACAGTATAATGCATCACATGTGTCCAGGCAGAGGAAACTGATTACCGCCATAAGCACTGTTTTGGAGGAGGCTGAGAACAGAGCCTGCCAGAAGTCGGTTAAAGAGACAATGAGGAAGTACTACAGACATGTCAAGGACACATATTCCCATGGCACATTTAACCTTCAAGATGTAATAAGAGAGAAACTGGACTGAGAAAGTAACATCCACTGAAAAGAACATTCAAACTTTGTTAAAACACACGGTTAGCGCTTGTATTTTCCCCACTTTCCAAACAGCACGTGTCCAATAGGACAGTGGGGGTGAAGTCGTTAAAGGGTCCTTTTGAAGGGTCCTTTCCTGGAGTCAGTACAGCAGAGGGGTCCCATGCAAGCAAGCAGTTTCCTGAAACAACACACCATGCGCTCCTGCTGTGGAGGGGAAGACAGGGCTATAATTCCTCTTTTTTAATGGAAGTACAGCTGACACACAATGTCACTTTAGCGTCAGGGGCACAACGTCGTGATTCGACCGCTTTATCTCATGCTGTGCTCACTGGAAGCATCGCTGCCATCTGTCACTACACAGCATTATTACCACACTAGTGATTCTTTTCTCTGTAATGGGGGCAGTAATGCAATAGATCTCCACAGGCATGTTATCACATGCACAGTTTTGTCTAACAAACAAAAAGTGTTTTTGTGTGTGGGGTGGTTGTATCCCATTCAAGAACTTTGTTCCCAGCAGAAAATCTGGCTCATTGTCACGTGGAGCAGAGCTCAGCAAACCCAATACTGAACAGAGAGCAGCCAAGAAACATCCCAACACAGCAGAGCCATCAGCAGGGCGACAGGTTAAGCAGGATCGCAGATCTGACTCGCCCAGTGAACGAATTAAAGAACAAAACAGAACTCTAATAGCACTGGAGAGGGACCTTTGAACAGGGCAAAGGCATGGAAAAGAATTCTCTGTGTAAGAGTAGGATGACTTAGCACAGACCAGTACAGGAAAAGGTACGTACATGGAATAATCAGCCAACTTGGACAATGAAAGAAGCACTCTCCTTCCTAGTTTCTTACACAAGAACTCAAACACACACGCTGGTGTGTGTGCATGCCATTACCCTCTACTGTAAGGTACATACATACCTGTGTCATAAAAAAGGATGTATTTCTTACTCTGTACCACGCACTCAATCATCCATCTCCCCTCATATTTCCATTAATCACTTGAGTTTTAAAATTTCAAAAGCTACAGCTAGAGTTAGAACTCATGGGGTAGGCCTAACCTCATTATGACTGTCAACATTTTCGTACATGGAGTCAACAAAAGAGTTAACAATCACACCTCACAGAAAACCTGCTCTAGGTGGACATAGTTCTAAGCGTGCTAGTCATTACAAATAAATGTTGATGCAGCAGGCGCGTGCACACGCGTGCGCACACGTTAGGTGTTTAATTGCCATTTGATTGTGAACTCTTCCTGATTTTGTCAGCGTCAATTGTTTTTGAATACGTATTTCAATTATTTTGTTCAAGTATCTTTCCTATAGATGGTATGTCACTGGTGAATAGGGGAGTATCTCTATTTCTAGAACTCTGAACGTGACAGGACTCAACAGCTGTTTGCCACATGAAGGAAAATTAAGCACAATAGTTATCTGACTGAATTTAGACTCTTTGTTAACCTTGGTGAGTTTGTATACTCAGAGACTTCCCAGTTGTAGGAGTCCCGTCTTTAGATCAGACAAGAAACATAATGAAAAACTAGTTCTTTGAGTACTTGATAGCAAAATCCTGGCTAAACAAGCTTTTTATGGATATTGCATATAGGTGAGAGATACTATTTGGAGATGGTCTATGTTTTAAAGGATTCTGAGGTCCAGTCTGAGTTGTGCAGAAAAACTGTGCTCTGTATCAGAAAACAGCAAAAGGAGAGATCTTTAGTGACAAATGTTGATGGAAAACATTTTGGAATTTATATTCATACAGCACACTCAGGTTGTGGGATTATACTCCAAATCAATCATTAAATGAAGCTAGAGTATTCACTAGAAAATACCTGGGAATAAACATAGCAGGAATGTGCAGTGCCTACATGAATAAATTTATAAAATTATGCTAAAGGACAAAGCTAAACTAAAATGAGAAACAGATCTTGAATAAGAATCCCACTATTTAAAATCATAAATCCTCCTAAAATTAAATAACTATAACATAATCTCAGAGAAATTTTTCAATGTAATTTTGGGAGAGTTAACTTGACAGAATGATTCTAAATTTCACTTAACAGAATAAACAGATGAGGGTAGCCAGGGAAATTCTAAAAAGAAAAAAAAGTATAGAAAGAGAGAAAGAAAGAGAGAGGGAGGGAGAAAAGAAAAGAAACAGCAACAGATGTAATCAGAAGGATTCAAAAATTTAAATTTAATGTAAAATCATGAAATGACAAACATCAGGAGCCTGTTGCAAAATTCCACTGAGAGATCAGCTAAACAGAAACAGCATAGCAAGGATGAAACAAAAAATGAGAATTTTGTTTGTGATAAAGGTAGCATTACAAATCAGACTTCTGAATGAATAATTTTATAAGAATTAGCTTTCATCCCTCCTTCCTCCCCCCCCACCCAAAACAAATTTTAGATGGGTCAAAAGTCAAAATCCCGAAGTACAATTTAGGTGATTTGGGTAATACTGGAGTTAAAAATAAACAAACAAGCAAACAAACAAACAACTTTTGATATTTGACACAAAAATTGAAGCTACAAAAGTCTCATGGATAGGAAATGCTTCATGATAAAATAATGGACAAAACTGAAAAACAGAAGGCAACGTGGAGAAAAACTGCTAGCAGCATATACAGCTAAAAGTTAGTAACCATAACCTCTAGAGAGCTTTTTAAAAATCCGCTTCAAAAACCAAATTGACACGAATAGAAAAAGTGGTGAAGAGCAGTTTTAGTAAAGACAACTGGGCAACAAAACATATGACACCAAACTTCCCTAATAATCAAAAGGTACACACATCAGAACTGCAGGAGTGTGACTATTTCATATCACACTGAAAATACCCCCTGTTGATCAGTTACGGAAACCTGGATATTTTCACACATCCTTGATTGGAATATTAATCAGCACGGTCTCAGAGGAAGGGGAATGTGAGAATATCACCATTTTAAATATATCCATCCTTTGACCAAGTAACTCCATTTTCCATTTTTATGAATATAGCCTTAAAAATTCCTTGCACCAGTGTACATATATAAAATGTGACTTTCCTCATTATTGTTGAAAAACTAATCTGTCCATCAGCTGGAGACCAGCTAAAAAATTATGGTAATATTAGTAATAGCTGATATTTATTTAGAATGCTTATTTTTCTAGGCATTTTATCATATATTTAGTCATTTAATTCTCCCAAGAACAAGTAGGCACTTCATTCATTACAGCTTAAAAATGAGTATATATGATAAATCCATACAAAAGAACACTATGTAACTATGAAATAAGGTGACATATCTGAGCTCAGTGGAAAGAGCATCAAGATGTTTCTTGACTGAAAGAATCAAGCTGTAGAATAGCAGGTACCATATAATTATATTATATTATATAAATTCATATATTTACATTCCAAAGAGAGATGTGTAAAGGAAGGGTTAATAATTTTCTTTTCTGAACAAAGAGACATTGGATTTCTTAAAAACTTACTATTCTTGAACTTTTTATATAAAAGATGTGCTGAAAATGAGGAAGTTAGACACCTCATAAGCATGGAGTCGTGTGTCGTCTGCCGCTCTGTGGCTTATTTCACTTCGCACAATACATTCACGTTCATCTGCGACATGGTAGACTGGATTTCCTTAATTTTTAAGGCTCAATAACAATCTATTTTCTCTTCTGTTTATGTGTTGGTGGATATTTAGGTTGTCTCCGCCTCTCAGCTATGGTGAACAGCGCCTCAATAAATACTGGGGTGCTGATAGGTCTTTGAGATCTTGACCTCAATTCTTTTGAATAACCACCCAGAAATGGGATTACTGAATCCACATATATAAGGTATGTAAAACAGACACAATTATGGAATTAGAGTAGAGCGATGGGTGCCAGAGGTTGGGCAGTGAAGGAGAGAGAAATTTCTAATCAACAGACAAAAAGTCAATTATGTAAGAATAATAAATTCTAGAGATCTGCTCTACCACAGAGCTACAGTACATAAACTATAGTTAACAAAAGTGTATTGTGTCCATGGAACTGTGTTAAAAGGGGATCTCTAACGGTAGGTGTTCTTACTGCGACAAAACCAAATTTTAAAAATGAAGTATTTCTTATTTTGAGAAATGTCAAGTTAATAAAGCTTTTCCTAAGTTCCATTTGATTCTCCTACACAAGTTCAAATACATCTCCCCTCTTCTTAAACCTATCTATTTGGGCCTAAAAATCAAATTCTTAGCCCTTCACTCTTATTACCTTTATTATCCCAAGGTTCCCTGAATGTGGGATAAAACAGTTCTCAGAATTGCCGGTCAACACGCTACCACTCGTTAATGCATTTTCATGTGGAAATACAGTAGTTTGGCCATGTGGGAGTAGCTGCTAATTAAAGAGCTCAGAGGAGAAGCTATCGAAACCCTCAAAGAAGTTCAGGGGCCCTTTTCATTCATATGTGCTGCCACTAGAAAAAAATAAAGACGAACTCAAGGTGATTAGAACGAAGTATGTGAAACCAAAGAAAACAGCAGAAGGTCATAGGAGGAGAACCCGAGGTCAGAGGGCAAGCGACCCGAGTTCTAGTCCTGGCCCTGCCACGGGCCAAGACTGTCGTTCTGGGCATGTTCCCTTTCCTCACGTAAGAAGCCAGAGGCAAGAGGAGATCACCGGCCTCTGAGGCTTTCCCCAGACGTGCCTCAGGGGCCGCCACGGAAGCTGGGGAGGCCCAAGGCCAGCGGCCAGATCCGGGGCTCCCACCCTGCCTTAATGACAACAACCCCATTTTTACTCATTTCATCTAATGGGATTTCATGGGAGATCCTGATTGAATGAAGAGTTATCATGCTTAAAAACAAAAAAGGAGAGAGACAAGTTTGGAAACCACAAACTGATGTCGGAGGTTCCTTAGAGCTTTAAGTTCTTGTTTTGAAATGAATCTAGGCTTCAGAATGTATGGGAGTGAAAATGGAGTTTGCCCCGAAGAGATTTCCAAGTCGCTGAAGATCAATCGCAAAAAGTCTCTGTTGCTAACATGTGGCAAGTTGGGTTTTTTGCTTCCCTCAGGTCAATTTACCATCTGCCTCATCTTCATCAAAACATTAATTTCAGCTTAACCCCCTTTCTTCCTCTCTGGTGGTAAAAGGACGTGGCTCACTTTGAAATAAAGCAAATAGAGTGAGGCTCTACTTTCCTACCCGGGTGTTTTCCATCTGATTATTACAGAACTCCAGAATACTAAAATGAATACAGTAATTCAGCTCTTTTCGGAGACTCAACGTCTACAAAACCATTCCGTGAAAATAAACTACAATTCATTAAACATACCGAGTATTTACCATCTAAAAGGGAGATTGTAAAGTAGATCTGGTGACAGAAATACGAAAGACTGCTCTCAAATCTACGATCTCAGGGAAGAGGGGCCATCAGGAGGATGTGTGTTCAAAGGAAAGAAGGGCCCCTCGTCAGTGGAGGGGACGTCTGGAAAAGTTTGAAGAGTCTTGAAGGTTGGGCAGGATTTTGATAGACCTGAGTATAAGGACAGGGCATCACTGGTGAAGAGAATGCTAAACTACGAGGTTTTAAAGAAGCCACTGAGAAATATTAAGCTGGTAGGAGAATGTAGTGCAAGTAGAAGAAGGCAGGACGACGAGCTGGGAAGGCAACTGGGATGCTGGGTGCGTCAGGGCTCAGAGAAAAAGGTGATGGACTAGGACGATGGCAGGAGAAATATCAAGGAAGTGACCGATGGACCGACACCTAGAGCAAACCTCCAAGAACATCGAGAATGGCCACAAGTACGGGGTAGAGCAGGCAGGAAACCATTACAAGAGTCAAGGTAGAAGACAAACGGTAGCTTGGACTAAGGTGGCTGGAGAGTAGAAGGTGAAGAACGCGCATATTTGAAGACTGTCTAGAAGCGACACCAGCAGGGACTCAGGGATGGGCGGGACCCAGAGATGATGTTCACCGAGGGAGGGAACAACAGATGGGGATGAGTCGTGGCATCAGAGAGGCTGTGGGTTCCATTTTGGATATTTGATGCTAAGGAGTCGGAAGCCTCCGAAAGGAGCTAGGGTCATGGGGAAAGAGTGCTCGCGATCTGACGTACGCTTTTCTCAGAGGAACGTGAGATTTCAGTGAGTGCAAAGAACTGTAAGGATTAACGGGTGAAAGTCATAGAATAAATGGGAATTTTTCATACAGTGGGGCCTACGGATGTGTCTAGAGAGGCACAGTTTAAATTAGTTAATTTAATGGGTGCCCGGGTGTCTCCGTTGGCTAAGCACCTGTCATTTGCTCAGGTCACGACTCCGGCATCTTGAGATCGAGTCCCAGATTGGGCTCCCTGCTCAGTGGGCAGTCTGCTTCTCTCTCTCCCTCTGCCTCTGCTCCTCCCCCACCCCAGCTTGTGCTCTCTCTCTCTCAAATAAATAAAATCTTTAAATAAACAAATAAATAGATAAGATAATGTGATTATACTCTGCTGATAGAAATAGAAATTGGTACTTCATATGAAAAAACAAGAAGAGGTCTTTTTCTAGATTTTGTTTGTTTACTAGTGTTTAATGAATGAGAGAGTTGTAACTCTTCTGAGCTCTCTGACGAGTGGAATTTTCCCTCCATCACATGTCTGAATGTTTAGAACTCCGTTAATGTTCTATTTAGTTCAAGTGGTTGTATGTTGGTTCTTTGGCGCCATTGTCAATAATAAAATTCAACAAAACAAAACCCTAAATATGGCTTTGTTTTTCTCTTTTTAAACATATCTGATTCTCAATCCAAACCAAGATCCAAGTTTTTCTTCTCATGTGGGAGACAAGTGTACGTGACCAACCACCATTAAAATTACTTGACTCACTAGACCTCACTGACCTTGTGCTAACCCATCTCTCTACTCAGCCTCCCGAATCCTGCCTTTCCCTATTGCCTCTCATTATCCTCCTGGATACAAACCTCTGCCCCTTCACCAAACGCCTGCCATATTCTAATTCCTTCCCAGGTGAGAAACTAGGGAACCTGTCTTTTGAACAAAGGTCCCAAGGGATTTGTGAGATGAGGTCAATTTGAGAAAATCTGGGCAGAGGCTCTTCAGGGACTACCGGAAGCTGCAGGAGAGAAGCAGGCTGGGCCATGTTCCTTCTGCCTGCTACACCCACAGCAGGTCTGAGCTTTACTCTTTTCATAGGAGGCTTCTATATGTTTTCATCTGAAGCAAACATCTTACTTCTCAAAACACTTGAAAATTGTGGTTTTGAAAATCTCTTAATTTCCTTATCCATTCCCATGTCAACAATGCCCTCATAACCGGTCTAGAATCCTTCAGCTACTTGATGATTAAGAATTGAGCATTACTGAAGGCCAAGTATGTCGTAAGGACTATATCATGTGTTAAGTGAATAGCACTGAATGAAATTCTCACCTCAGCTTACATTGTAGTAGTGAGTCTAAAAAACAAAATAAGTTGTGTTTAAGTCTATTTTTCTTCTAGAAGTTCCAAAGAAAATGGAGTTTGTTAAGTTAGTAGGAAATCATATATAGTATAATGGAACAACATGAATACGGGGCCAGACTACTTTTGACGTAGTCTCTACAGAGAGCATTTTCTAGGCAAAGTGAAGAGGTATACGAAATACAGGGAAGAGATTATGGGCCTTCAAATAATCTTCAAGTACAGTGAAACTGCCTTTCTGACCAACTGATAATCTCCCTAGCATGTACCTTGAGGGGAGGAAAAGAGGCAATACTTTGTGAGCCTAAGTCAATTTACTGTGCACTCTTCAGACTAAGTGAGTGAAATTTTCAGAGTCTTATAAAACAATGGCTGATATGGAGTAAAACAGAGCATGAACTGGAGAATAGGGAATTCCAGAGAGAGAGGGAGAGACAGAACACACAGTTTTCAATAGGAGGACAAAACACTTTTGAAAAGATGACCATTGAGTGAAGATCTAAATGAGGCAAGGAAAGACAGAAGGTGCGTATTTGGACGAAAAACATTTCCGGACACCAGAAATCACAGCAGGTGCAGAATTAACATTAGTAGAGTGAATGGTTGTAAAAGTGGGAACCATTTTACCACGATTGCTTTCTGATCTGGGAGCCAGCCCTTCTCTTCCTGTTATTATAGTAAATGCCACGGGCTTTAACTAGATTCACCACTTAAGACAACGGTACTCAAACCACCAAGAACACCTAGTACAGGTATGATCTAAGGTCCTCTCTAGAGATGAAGAAACTGAGGTAGAGGCTCATGGCTCGGCTCCTATCAGAGTGCTTACGACAAGTGGGCTAGAGCTAAAACCCAGGACTTCTGAAGGCCAGCCTTAAGTTCTTGCAGCTGAAAAGATCTTTAATATGTGAATCAGAAATCTCAACAGTGACCTTTTTTTCAAACGACTTTTTTCATATAAATGTTTTATTAGTGAATACACACTAATGTGGGCAAATATCCTTAACGATAAATACTGCTAGTGAGTTCCGTACTTCCACATGTCCCGACAAAGAGAAAAGGTGATGAAATAAAGGGAGAGAAAAGAAGTGGGAGGAGGAAGAAAAAAAAGAATGAAAAGTAACATAATGCCATTCAGTCACCTCTCACATAAAGGCAAATCTTTCTAACCCCACGTTCTTTCCAATACATTGCGTCAATACTTTCAATTTCTCACCAAAATTCTGAAATGGAACAATATACATATCCCCAAATTAAAATTTTTAATTTTCTTCTTCTCTACGGCACTATTTCATCAGCCAAAGCTTCCGTCATCGTTACCAATTAATGGGACCCCACCAGTGACACTGTGAGAGCTTCTGTTTACGGTGTTAACAGGATATCTCTCCAGGCCTCAGATCCAAGTTCCACCTGCTCATTCCATCGGGCCCACTCAGACACACTACTTTCCCTTCTCGTCCTATTTGGTAATGTGATCTCCACTTCCTCCACCATTCAATCTTCCCTGAGAAGCACTGCTGTTTCTGACATCTGTTCCCTTCCTATCCGTCCCTGTGAACTCGGAGATAAAGACAAAGTTTTCAAGAAATGTAAAGCTCACCTGTCAACGACTTCCCCTGCCACCTGTCACAGGCCTCCCTGCCTTTCCCATGTGCACCCTTAACTCGATACCAACTTTTCTTGTGGAGCTCTCTTTGCAGAGTTTGCCTCATTCTCCTGGTTTTCCCCCTATTAAATCTTTGTAAATTGTATTTATTCACAATATATCTGACATTCCCTGTGGTCCACACCTTGCATATGATTCTATGACATCATTTCTGCTGTATGAAAAGCCAGCCGGGTATTTTAAGAAACTTCTATCTAGTCCTAAAACTCAAGGGCCAAACTTTGGGGTTTAACCTATAATCTGGGTATTCGAAGAGTGACCACAGTTGCTACAGCTGCCAAGATGAGTACGGAAGCAAACGGTCCCTTCTCTTCAATGACCTCATCATATCTGTTCACGCCCTTAAGGCTGGGCTAGTGCAGTGAATTCTGGGTTTAGGGCACTCCTTAAAGACCACCTGTGCGACTCAGTTAGCCTGAGTAACAAATCAGTTACTTTAGGATCCTGGTCAGATAAGCCATGATCTACTTGCTCCATACATCTAATCTGTAATGTGGAAAAAGTTAACCTTAGTCTGAATTTCTAGAAAAAAAATTTCTGGCTCATATGCATTTTCTCAGCGTCTTTTACCTTGAGAGTAAAATGACGACACAGGGTCCTTCCGCAACATGCACCTTCTCCCCCTCCACCCTCAACCACTAGAGAAAAGTGACCAAAACAGAACTGTCTGAACTGCTTCCTCCTTGCAGGGAAAACGGGTCAAAACAACGGAGCTGGAGGTTAGCTTCCTTGACAGCAGGGCGGGCATGGGAGAGTGTGCTCTGTGATGAGCTTCTTCATACCTGCGCCTCCACCCCCATCTCCCCCTTCCTTCTCTTGGATTGAGGCCTTTGGGTTCTGACCGGGACGAGCCCCGCTGACCGGGACGAGCCCCGCTGACCGGGACGAGCACCAGTGTGAAAACTTCTCTACCCTCCTCCTTCCTCCACGGTTCTTGGGGTCCCTCACCCCCACCCCCCCACGTAGACACATGTAGTCATTCACGTCTGTTTACGCTCTCTCTTAATCCTAGAAAACAGTAGTCACTCTGCGCTCTGTTTGTATGGCTAGATTATCACTTATTTTTTTGCATTATGGTTTGTTGTCTGCAGTCTATCTTCCACATTAGAATTCTTCAAAGCTTTAATTTTTATACTTCCAGATATGGTACCTAGCACACTGTGCAAACTCAAAGGAAGTTTCTTGAATTAATTAATGTATCTTATTTAAATCAAAGCAATATATGCATGTGATAACAGTTCAAAGAGTTTTGAAGAGTGTGCGATGAGAAGTGTGTCTTGTGTCCCATCCCTCTCCACTCCAAAAAAAAACCCTTCTTTGAATTTCTGTGTAGATCTTTTGGTGCATAGCCCTACAGAATATGCTTGGAGTTTTACTTCTTGATTTAACCACTTGATTTAACCAAAATAGCTATCCACTCTCCTTATTTAAGGAGGCTTTAGCTCATTCCTAATTGCCCTTACAGTTTTCTTCCCAATGGCCGATGGCTGTACAAGTCCACAATTCCTGAAGTCCTTGGAACTACATATGTTTCAGAATTGATTTTTTCAGAATTTACAGAGGTAATATTGAATGTATATCATCGGCTGCAAAGCCCACATGAAATGTTTTCATAGTAAAATAGCTCAAAAGTCACATTAAGTGGGATATAGGAAGATTATAAATAACTTCATATTAGTGCAAATCAGGTTTTGCCAGCAAAAAAATTGCCACAATTTGCATTCTTTGGCTTGTTACAATGAATCCAGAAGTTACATCAATTGCTCAGCCCTTTTTACCCTCATTGAGATTAATGAATATTATAAAGTAACAAAACTCAGTTCTCTCACTTTTTAAATTTCTTCATGTGGGCGCCTGGGTGGCTCAGTGGGTTAAGCCTCTGCCTTTGGCTCAGGTCATGATCCCGGTGTCCTGGGATCGAGTCCTGCATGGGGCTCTCTGCTCAGCAGGGAGCCTGCTTCCTCCTCTTTCTCTGCCTGCCTCTCTGTCTACTTGTGATCTCTGTCTGTCAAATGAATAAATGAAATCTTAAAAAAAAATAATGACAAAAAAATCTATAAAGACGGGTAGTCTGTGTATTTTCCCAAATGCACTCACTGTGAACCACCCCCCACCCCTGCACCACCAACACCTCACACATTTCTTTAAAAAGATTTGGCTCTCTCCCTCGGAATATTTCTCAAGGAATACTCAACAATAAAATAAAATTTCGTTGATGGGCTATGAGGAAAAACAGCCATGGGGGAATGGAATACTGCCTGGCATACAGTATAGTCTAAAATAAGAGTTGAATTTTCAGAAACAAAATTAGTCAGGACACGGAAAAGACAGAATGAAAAAAAAACGAACAGGTGATGTGTAATAGGCCATGAGCAGAAGAAAATGAAGTGGGAAAGCGAAATTCAACCGAACAACTCATCTCTAACAGAAAGGAGGTCTCCGGCGTATTTAAAGCTTTGTCCTGCTGAAACAGCAATGGCTTCGACACCAAAGGAACCGCCTGGGTTCTCGAACATCTCGGAGAGTGAAGGACTGAGCCCCATTAGCCGGCAGGTCCGAACCACAGCAGGCACGTGTGTCGCACCCATCGCCCGGGCTGCCGGCCTCTGGAAGTGCCTTGAGTGCTGCTGCTCACGTAAGCGGGAGGAACAGCAGCCAGAGAAGATACAGTGGGAGCTCTCAAGCTCAGAGAGGAGTCTCTGGCTCTCCCTGTTTCCGTGGCGATTTATGAGGATGGGTGTAAGGATGCTGTCGGGACCGCTCTACGTATCACCTTGCGGGGAGGGCGCTTGTGCCCTCTCATCCTAACCAGAACACTTCTGCTTGGAAGGAGTCCATTTCCATTGGAACAAATAATCACAGATGTGTCACCTCAATTAATAAAGTGAGATTCTTGAGAATCTTGGAAATGAGCTGGTGGGGGAAAAATGATAAAGGATGGCTTTCCAATAGCCGAGTGACGCTTTAATGTCATCTTCAGAATCCACCGCTACCTAATTACATCCCTAATTATAGAGGGGAAGTGCTTAGATGGGAAGCCTGGATTATCCTGGACTTGAAATGTGAGCATAAACCACAGTGACAGACAAAGACTTCACCTCATCGGATTATATCTGAAGCTGAAAGTTTTTCCTTCTTAGTCTCTAAGTTTAAAGGTTAAAGTTACTCAGAGACACTCAAGGTCAAAGTAGAGACAAATGATTAATTCCTATCAATAAATGTTTCTTTCTTATAACTGGAACTTACCTCCTTGGGCAAATGTACATGCAAACACACACACGCACACACACATAATCTCAAGCATCAGTCACACAAATCAGTTACTGAACATGCTTCTTAAAAGTTCAAGTGACAATTATTACAAACTCAAATGAAGCTTAGATAAACGGCTTTGAGTTACCTCTAATTTAGAATAATTTCTATAGTGTGAAGACATAGTAAACATCTAATAGCTTTTGTTTTTAAATGAGTATTTTAAGATTTCTTTGAGGCAAAGTGAGAACGAGAGAGAGAGCCCAAGCAGGCAGAAGAGGAGGAACTGAGGGAGAGAGAGAAGCAGGCTCCCCGCTGAGCAGGGAGCCTGATGCGGGGCTCGATTCCTGCACCCTGGGATCATGACCTGAGCCGAAGGCATGTGCTTAACCCCCTGAGCCATCCAGGCGCCCCATTAAATGATTCTTTTTAAGTAGTTACAAGGTATGGAGGAAAAGACCCAGGCTCCAGAATAACCTTCTACCTGAAGGAGCAGATTAAATTAGCTTTACAGTAAAAACTCTGGTTAGACCAAACCACGACGACTGTTTTGTTTAATATATTGTTTTAAATTTTAAGAACTGACTTTGCAAAATAATTTCTAGAGGTATGTAATCGCTTTGATGCCAACCTGCTGTAACAATGAATTTTCAATTGTTCTGTAAAATTTGTTGAACTTCCCCAGAGTATCCAGAAATGCGCAGCTCACAGAATCCTTGCAAACCAAATACTCCTACGTAACCAGCACCAGCTAAGACACTACATTATCAGGAACCCCAAACGCCAGCCACCCTGTGCCCTCTTCTCACGATGCCTCTTAACTCACCAGGTCAAAGTGGTTTCTACAGGATGTCATTCCTGGAGCAGGTGCAAAGTGAAGCAAGACTGGCCAGACAGTTCTAGCTCTGCTGGCCTGAAGCGTAGCGAGTTCGTGTAAAGCAGCCTCCCTCTAAAAGTGGTCCCTGCCCGGCATGGATGACCACGGAGCTGCTGCCGCTCTCTGGTCCTTCAGGAGAAGCTGAAGTAGGTGAAGCGGACAGCAAGAGGGAAAAGAATCCTGGACTTGGGAAGCTGCAAAACCAGCCTCATGAGATTCACATCTTCTTCCTCCAGTTAACTGACCCGGGGCAACTCGGCTAATCTTTCATGGCCTTAGTTTCTCTTACTGATTAAAAAAAAAAAAAAAACATTTGACTGTATGGTCTCTAAGTTTTGTTCCAAGGCCAAAAGGTCACAATTTCGTATGGAAAGAGGCCTGGATGCACAGGTGAGGTATAAACACGTCAGAAGGTAAAGAAGTGAGATGCTCTCTCTCTGTCGGTATGGTCTGGTGAGGGAGCCGTCTACCATTCTGGAACCATGTGTTTTTGCTGGACAGGAATTATCTGATTATCCTGTCTTATGTATTTATGATGTCGGTGAATAATTCCTAAGACTGTAAGTTGAGTGTACAGATTTCGTTTCCTTTTTAGCCTCCCATGACAATAGAAAATAAAAGGTCTGGGCTCCCTCAGCCCGGCCTCTCCTGAGCCAGTCAGATGTGAATGAGCCCCGCATACCCATGGCACCGCAGACCCCTTCCTGGGGTCACCTGTGTAACGTAGACATAGGACGAATATACATGAGAAGATGAAATATGCATGAAACAGACCTGAACTGCTCCAAATGTGATGCCCATGGATGGGCAGACGGTTGCTGGGGTGGGCCTTGTTTAGAGACAGGGCGTAGGCCGACTGCTCTGCAAAGCTGCTTTATACCATGTGCAATATCTCTTCCGTGTCTGCACAACAGGAAAAGACACACACCAGCCTCTACTCAAGAGCATCAGAACCTCTGACACTTGGTTCCCATGAGTCACTGTCAGGGAGGAATCCGCAGCAGCAGGGACCAGCCTCAGTCTGCTGTCCGCTGAGATGCGACGGATCCGGGACCCCAGGAGCCTCCCAACGTCCAGCCAGAGTATGGAAGGTCCCGTGAAAACAAGAACAAGAAAGCTCCTAACTGACGTCCCTTCTGTCTGTTCTTCATTATGTTTCCAGTAGCCTCCCTGAGCCTTCCCGTCTCCGAGACATCAGGCTTTCTCCACGGGGCATGGGATTAAGCCAGGCAGCACCTCCGCTACAACTGTCTGCACGTCATGAAAACAAACCGAACCACCACGACAAGTCCACTCCTCGGCTTCACTGCAATGAATAAACAATATCAAAGATCGGAAACAGTTCGACAAGCGCTCCAACCTCCTCGCCTAGCCCAGGTACCGTCCTCAGACGGCAGACAGACTCGTAAGGCTGCAGATTCCATTTTCTCTTCAATTTCCACCTGTTCCTCATAAAGCCATTTCTTCACAGTTTTCTTCTGACCTTACTTCAGTATCTACAGCAGAACGGGACAGAAACTCAAATGTTAGTAATGAGTATACAACTTTGTAGGGGTAGCCTCCGTAGGTCTAGAGTTTTTCTTTTTTCCATTCAACTAACCCATCAATTTAAAAAACAATTAAAAACCTTTTTGTTTGTTTGTTTAAACTAGACATCATGTGACAAACTCAAGCAGCAGCTTTCTCCAGCCACATTCAGTCCACATGAGCTACTTAAGGATGTAATAAAATATAAAAAAGCATATTTCAGCGGCTTGCTATTTTGAAAAAGGAAAAAAAAAATCGCTTCAGACAGTAATCAATTGCATTGTGGTGGTGATTTCTGCAAAATACATTAAGCAGTTCGCGCCCGTGGCAATGGTCACTGCACATATTTTGGAATGTCTCCCAGGCTCTAAGACTTTTTCCAGACATCCAGGAGGAACTTTGGTATTCAGAGAGCCTGCACTGGGCCTTGGAAAAAAAAAAAAAAACAACTGTAGAAGGAAAACTTTTGAAGGTTCAGTTTCAGCTGGACTTCGTTTCTTAGACAGCCGAGCTGCCCAGGTTATGGAAAATACTAGTAATTATGGAGTAACGATAATCAGAGAAGTCCCCCCCTCCCGTCTCTTTTTGTCTGCAGCCTTAATTATTTCATCGAGGTTTGGATTAAGCAATAACGCAACTTTGCTTCCCAAGTGTCTTTGCGAGCAGGGTAGGGGCTATCCCACCCCAGATACCGAAATCACCAGAAGGCACTATGATAATATTTTCTAATTATTAGAAACAAACACTAAGATCTATGTCTGTTTACTGTTTACGCTACTGCCCTTTTGCTGGGAGAGCCATCTCAAATTTGCTCAGGAGTGTGCCTTCCGGGAGGAAATCACTGCATTTAACAAGTGTTCTTTGCCCATCTCTTTCCTTTGTCATGTTTAGATTTAAGCTCTTCCCTCAGGAGGGACTTTTCCTGTGGTTAGGAATGAAATCTGAGTGTAGACACTGACATAGTTTATATCTGAAAGGACATATTGATGTATGCTAGAGCCAATGTAAGAATTTTTCACAGACATATATTACCCTCTTTCTTCTCTGTCTCGAAGGCATAACTCTTTTTTTTTTTTGTGGGGGAGGGGGGCATTTTGTGCCTCCTATAAATTGAATTCATCTTACCAATGAAATAAGTAAATGAAAGAAAAAGTTTTCCTAGTCTTTTTGTTTCATGTTATAGCTTCCCTTTATAGTCTTCCTGATTTGCCCCAGATCCAAGTTTACAATTTTTGTGTTATTCTTACATTGGCTTAACATTCCCATTTTGCTGAAGTTCCAGCCCAGTTTTACTCTGTTCCCCAATCTGTACAGCTCCTGGAGTCAGAAGCAGGTGCTTCTTGGCCTCCGTTCTTTAATTCCGGTCCTTCCTGCAAGGGCTGAAAGTCAGTGGTCTTTTAGGGGAGGCAAATGTCATTTTCCTTATCTGACTGATTCTCACATCTGTTTCAGACCTAAAGAGGCAAAGAAAAGTATGCTTGCTCGCTCATGATTTTATACATACTGCAAGTTGTATTACATATATACGTAATGTAAAGTATTTCATGCCACTTACAAGATAAGTGGTTTGGGAAAGGCACTAATTTAGGAATCTGAAGCACTGCATTATGCTTCAAGCTTTGTCATTTATCAGCAGGGAGTGCCCCTCTCAGGAGATACAGCGTCTCATGCTGATCGTCTCTACTGATGGGGAGCTCATCACTTCCAGAGACAACCCACACGTTCAGACAGCTGCTGACATGTAGCCAAACATTCTTCATGGAGGGGTCACCTCTTTTGAGGAGGATGGTGAGGCAGAGCTGCACAGCATGACCCCTGACATTCAGATATTTGGAGATAGGGGTTCTCAAGAGTCTTTCCTGCTTGAACGCTCCCCCTGCCCCTCCCCGGCTGCCCTGCTCCTCCTCTCTATCAGCAGGGTGACCTTGAGAAAAATCACTGAATTTTCTTAAGTTTTAATTTTCTCATCTGCAAAATGGGGCTCATATCTGCCTTGCCCAACTTAGTTTTATTATAAGAGCCAGATGAGATAGTCTATGTCAAAGGACTTCTAAGTCTGTAAAGAGCTTGGAATGGCACGTGATTCACGACAAAAACTACAGAAGTATAAGCTACACTATTAATCTGATCATCACCATATAATTACCACGAAAACTGCAAAGCACGAGACAAGTAATCACTCACTTGTGCATTTTTGATAGTTGTATTATACCATCTCATGATTAGTGACATTTTTAAAAACTATAATTTTATAAATCTACTTATTCAAAACAGACGTCGATAATGCATTTTCCAGGTGATGAAAAAAGTGGCCTCTGAAATTGTAGGACGAAAAATACCACTAGGTTATAGGAGATGTTCATCGCCTGAGCTGACTCGACCTTTCTGGAGCTCCAGCCGTGGATGGGCACGGACCCAGGCAGGACCGCCGCAAATGTAGTAGGTCATCCTGGGGCTCTTGGAAGCGGTGTCAGAGTCCCCTCCTGCTTCAGTGCCAGCAGCAGCTCAGCCTGGCCTCTCTCAAGCTAGTCGGAGATGAGGGAGTCCAGAATATCCAAGAAAGTTCTTGAGATCCACTGTCTTGGCCTCTGGATGGACAGAAATGTCTGACCCACCAAAACCATGTGAAGCCCTAGGCAGAGTTGAAAAGTCATCAGTGGCCCTTGGGGCCTGTATTAGTTTTCTAGAGCTGCCCTAACAAAATAGCCCAGACTGGGTGGCTCCCACAACAGGAATGCCCTTTCTCATAGCTCTGGAGACCTGAAGTTCAAGGCGAGATGTCAGCAGCTTTGATTCTCCTGAGGCTCTCTCCCTGACTTGTGGATGGCTGCCTTTGCTCTGTGTCCTCACATGGTCTTTCCTCCATGTGTACCCCTAGTGTACCCCCTATATGTCCCAATCTCCTCTTCTTATACAGAGAGCACTTACAGTGGGTTCGGGTCTGCCCTCATGGCCCCGTTTTAAGTAAATCACCTCTTTAAAGGCCCTATATCAAAATAGAGTCACCTTTCGAGTTACTGAGGTTTAGAGATTCAACATATTGGTCAGGGAGGGAGGGACATGACTCATCTCATAACAGGGCCCTCTCTCGTGGTTACTCTCCCACCAGTTACTCCCTTTTCACCGGGGTCCATGTAGTACAACATATTTTCTTTTCCCCATGGATCCCTAGTGCACATTGCTCCTGATTACTTCTAGAGAAAGTTACTTATGCACAAATGTGCAAGTGCTTTGAAATCTATACTGTAATCTGAAAACGTTATATCATTTTGACTTCTCTGAGCCTAAGCTTGGCAGCGTCAAGGAATAGAGAGCCTACAGGACAGCATCTTATTCCTCGGACTAACAGAAGACCACAAACGTGGATAACTCAACTTTATCAGTCAGAATTCTCTAGAAAGACAAAACTCTGTGTGTGTGTGTGTGTGTGTGTGTGTGTGAGAGAGAGAGAGAGAGAGAGAGAGAGAATGACAAAACCCAAAATATAGAACAGGGTGAACAAGCTTGCTGTTCATTAATAAATCCTGAGATCTACCAGTCACCGTAGGGTAGTGAAGAAATAAGACTCAGCCCCTACCTGTAATACTCCATGAAAAAAAGAAATGTGGTGATGAGGACGAGGAGATGCCAGATTTGCTTAAGAATATCCTTGATAATACAGATGTAGTGAAAAGAAGGTCCATCTGTACCCCAGTGTTCATAGCAGCAATGGCCACAGTCACTAAACTGTGGAGAGAGCCAAGATGCCCCTCAGCAGACGAATGGATAAAGAGGATATGTATATATACATATACAGCAGAGTATTATGCCTCCATCAGAAAGGATGAACACCCAACTTTTGTATCAACATGGATGGGACTGGAGGAGATTATGCTGAGTGAAATAAGTCAAGCAGAGAGAGTCAATTATCATATGGTTTCACTTACTTGTGGAGCATAAAGAATAACACGGAGGACACTAGGAGAAGGAAAGGAAAAGTGAATTGGGGGAAACTGGAGGGGGAGATGAAGCCTGAGAGACTGTGGACGCTGAGGAACAAACTGAGGGTTTTGGAGGGGAGGAGAGTGGGAAGATGGGGGAGCCTGGTGGTGGGGATTAAGGAAGGCACGGATCGCATGGAGCACTGGGTGTGGTGCGTAAACAATGAATCTTGGAACATTGAAAAAATGAAATAAAAAAAATAAATAAATGAGCATTTTTCAAGGAATAACCTTGAAAAAATAAAAAATTATTAATTTTTAAAAATCACCTTTCTATATGTGCCTTTTTAATACTCTATGTGATAAAATGGAGCAGTACGCATAAAACACTTCTGCTATCCTGTAGATCAGTGATTGTTTCAAGGAAAAGCACTTGTGTGATGTTGGAGTTTTGCTGATGTTGTGGAACACCATTTTTACCTTAAAGAATCACTGACAGACAAACTACAGTAATTCAAATGTATCGTGTGCTACACAGTTCCATGAAACTGATTCAGTTGTATGACATTTCAAAGGAAACAAACAACAGTATTAGTTGCCAATCATAAAATTTGAGCTTTATGTGAAAATTAAAATTTTGCAACTTCCCAGCTTCCCGATACTTAAAGACTTACTTGATACAATCCATGGCAATACTAACCAATGTTGTATTATTTAATGAAACTGATAAACCATCAGAGTATCTACATATCATTCAAATACCAATATTTCCCAAATGGCTAGTACACAATATTCCAAAATCAGGCATGCATAAAAATCCATTCAAAGCACAAACAAGACAGAACAAGGATTTTAATGTCAGAGACTATGAGAAGCTAATTGATAGGATTCTGTATATGCACTATAAATTAAAGCTTGTTGATTTTTGGTGTAGTATTAAAGAATATCTACACACACACACACACACACACACACACACACACACATGAATATCTACACAATCATCCAAAAGGTTTATTAAAATACTCAATCCTTTAGCAAATACATTTCTGTTAGAGTCTGGATTTTCTTCAAATCCTTCAGCTAAACAAAACATCACAACAGACTGTAGAAGCAGATATGAGAATGTGTCTGGTTTTGATCAAGCCAAATTAAAGAGATTTGTAAAACTGCAAAACAATGTCATTCTTCTATTTTATTTGTTTGGGAAAATACAGTTACTTTTCACAAAAATTTGCTACTCAGGACAACATACAATAGGTTTGTTATTATTTTAAATAAACTGATGCATATATTTTTGTGTTCTCCATTTTAGTTTCTAGTATGTTCTATATCAGTAGATATAGGCTATAGCCCATATAAACAAAGGCTCTTTGTAAGTATTTAAAGAATACTTTCAGGGGCACCTGGATGGCTCAGTCAGTTAAGCGCCAGACTCTTGGTTTCCTGCGTGGGTCCTGATCTCGGGGTGTGGGATGAAGCCCCACACAGAGCTCCACCCCTGCACAGAGTCTGTTTGAGAGTCTCCTCCCTCTTTCCTCCCCCTGCTTGCACTGTCATGCACTCTCTCTTCAATAAATAAGTAAACCAATAAAATCTTAAAAAAAAAAATACTGTCAGAATTTAAAGGGATCCTGAGACCAAAAAAGTCTGAGAACTGGTACTTCACTCAAAGGAACTAGTCTGCATAAAAGGAAAGATCATGCAAGGGAAACAGAATGAGTTCCTGAAGTGAAAGTTGGCATAGGCTTTTCTGAAGAGTTGGCTGGACATGAGGGTAGGATTAACGAGGCAGATTATAAAAGAAGCTGCATGCCCTAATTAAAGTTTGAACTTTATGCTTTCTACAATGGCTGTCCAAACTTTCAGGACTATAACCCAGGGTCGGACATACATTTTACATAAAGCAATACCCAAACACATGCACGTTTATATAAATAAATACAACCAGAGCAGACTTTTACAAAACAATACCCTTACAAAATGTGATGAATTCTATTTTATTTCTTCTTAAACTCTTAAAAGTTCAATGCAAGTCACTAATTTGAACTCACTATTTATTAAGAGCTTGCAACCTATCATTTTTATAACACTGTTCTAGGTAATGGAGCATCAAGGGGCAACAGATGTTTCACCCAGGTAAGTGATACAATCACATTTGTGCTCTTAGAATCACAGAGTGGCGTGGAGACTGAGACATTCCGGAGACTGTTGTAATCATCCAGGAGAGTAACGGTAAGGATATGACCTAAGCCAGAGGATTGAGGGGAGGCACTATATTTGAGAGAAAAAAAGGACTATTTGGATTTGAAGACAAGATGATGTAGGGCTTATAGAAGACTTATCCATAAGACTCCAAGGAAGTCTGTAATTGGGACAGCTGTGCAGCTGCTGAGGCTCTTAACTAAGATATAACATGCAGGAGAGTGATAGGTTCTCAGGGCATAGAGGTGAGGCAGAAATAAATAGAGTTTTGGATGGGCTGGATTTCAAGTCATTCAAGTAGTTGCCCAAGATGGGAACAAAAATTTGATTCTATTGAAGTGGAAAGAATTCAAGTCTGAAAATAAAGAAATAATTGGTCATAGGTTTCCATACTGCCATTTCAAGAACACCGTGTAGTCCTCTCAGTCTAAGAACATACTGTCAGGTATGCTCATTTTGAGAACAAATAATACATTGTATCAATTTATACAAACTAGCTATGGTTCTAGAAGACATGGTATCCCTGAAAATAATAAAGCAAAACAAAAAGCATCAATTTTAAGTTTCAAAATAAACTCACAAAGGCCATTGTATGGTGCAGTTTCCTCAACATGGCTCCTTATATTAAAAAAAAAAAAAGAAAAGAAAGAAAAAGAAAAAGAAAAAAGAAAAAAGGCAGCACATATGGTCCACGTCAACATGTGTCATAGCGCCGGGAGAGGTTACAAACTGCTAAGAAAATATTTTTCATGACAATAAAACTTCAGTATGCGAGGATATAAATACTTTATGATCCAACTGTAAGAAAGTGCTACACTCATTTTTTATAAAGATCTGAGGAGAAAGGACACAAATGTCCATATCATACGAGTGGAGAAATGTTAAATGTATAAGCATTCAAAATTTAAGGCAAAAACCCCTGTTCAATTAGTTTCTTTTTAAAAGCCTCATGTCAAACTTATCTGTTATCACTAAATACGTGTTTAATGGCCACAAAACCCTTGACGCAGATATTTTGTTGAAAGATATCAAAGGTCTCTGTGAGCATTCAAATCGTGGCATAACATTTCATCCAGTTTAAAGTAATGGAAATCAAGAACCAAACTGGTTAAGCAGCCATGCAAATACCACACACTACATGAACAACCACGTTAGTAAACAAACTTAAAGCCTAATTTATCCACTGTAGCACCGTAGCTTTGCAACTGGGGAATTACACACATTTTACTCTGGTACCAAGCCCATAGAGATCACTACTATTTCATAAAATACTGGAACTAAACATTTTTCAACATGCACAGATTATTAAAAATAACCCACTGTTACACAAAAGCAAACTTTATGGACTATAGAGAAGAAATGCAGATAAATAATGTGATAAATTTGATTGGAAATAACAGGAGTCAATTTCACGAGGAAATCTGATTGTTTACCACCATAATCAAAAATCTTAAAAATAGATCCAGAGTGTTAAACACATGCAAAATGTCTAGGATCAGATCTCATGTAGACAGCTTGCTGCTGCTTCTAAAATCTTGTTCCCTAATAACCTGGTTGGGCAGCTCAGCGACCAAAAACCGCTCCGTGACCCGGACTTGTCAGCCCAATGTTTACGCTTCAGTTTCTCTGACCAAAAGAGCCTGAACACATCAATGAAATGCAACACTGAGCCTCGGCGGATGTAGCACTTGAGGACTTGCGAGCCATCTAAACACAGGTTCTGCAGGAAGTAGCCCGGGGCCTCACCCCTTGGGGAACACAAGGTACCTTAGTTACACAATAGCAGTGAGCAGATCAGAGCAGAGATTAAAGAGACCCATCAGCTCATTCTTTGTCCTGAACATAATATTTAATCATAGCCAAAGACGAAGAAGTTTAAATTACAAGTCTCACTTCCTGTTTCGTAATTTTTAATCATCAGTTCTCCCCAGTGGGGCTCGGATTATATGGTTATTGTCTCTACTCAGGTGTGTTCGGTTTTATGTGATGGATGATTTCTAGAAATAGGGGATGGGGTGGATCCATTCTTATATATAATATATTGTATATTATATTATATTGTATACTATATTGTATTAATACCCCCTTTGATGACAAATGTCATCTTTTTTTTAAAGATTTTATTTATTGATTTGACAGAGAGAGATCACAAGTAGGCAGAGAGGCAGGCAGAGAGAGAGAGAGGAGGAAGCAGGCTCCCCGCTGAGCAGAGAGCCCAATGCGGGGCTTAAACCCAGGACCCTGGGATCATGACCTGAGCCGAAGGCAGAGGCTTTAACCCACTGAGCCACCCAGGCGACCCAAATGTCATCATTTTAGATTAAAATCCTTTAATTTTAGATTTCTCTGACTTGCTATTGGTCAACCTTTTCTTGAATGGTAAAGGGAGACTACAGTTCCAACATTAGAATTCGCCACAAAATCAAACCAGTTAAAAGGATTATGTAGATTAGTCCTTCGTAAAATTAAAAAAAAATATATGGGGGCGCCTGGGTGGCTCAGTGGGTTAAGCCTCTGCCTTCGGCTCAGGTCATGATCCCAGGGTCCTGGGATCGAGCCCCGCATCAGGCTCTCTGCTCAGTGGGGAGCCTCCTTCCTCCTCTCTATCTGCCTGCCTCTCTGCCTACTTGTGATCTGTCAAATAAATAATAAAATCTTTAAAAAAAAATTATGACATTTATTTAAAAATCTCCTGTTCTTCTTCTTATAGCTGTGGTGTTATCATATGTATTTCTTATATGCATTTGACATTTTGAAGAATTTTGGGTCATCTCATTCAGCTTCCATGAAATATCTCAGTCACTGTGAAGTTTTATGATACAAAATTTTAAAACATGATCTATACTCTCAGGAACTCCACCATTTAGTAGAAGAAAGCACACACGCGCGCGCGCACACACACACACACACTAATTCTGAAATATGCCATCTAAAAGTAGATACACAGTTTAGAAACAGAACATGTGAAAGAGTGATTAACCAATTCTGTGAAAGACACAATCTAGCAAAACTCACACAAAAAGAAATAATCTGAATAGGCCCATTTCTGTTAAATCAATCAAGTCAATAATGAATAACCTTCCAAAAAAGTTAAAGCACTAGGTCTTAATGGTTTTATTGGTGAATCCCACCAAACAAGGAAGAAATGATACTAGTTCTGTATAATCTCTTATTGAAAATAAAGGCAGAGGGAACACTTCCTAACTCATTCTATCAGGATAGTATTACTCTAAAATAAAAACCAGATAAAGCCATTACAAGAAAGGAAAACAAAACATCAACATCGCTCATTAGCATAGATGCAAAAATCCTCAACAAAATATTAGCAACTCAAATCTGACAATGTATAAAAGAAATTATGCACCATGACCAAGTTGGATTTCTTCTAGGTAAGCAAGGTTGGTTCACTTCTCAAAAATCAATTAATGTGAGGGATGCCTCAGTGACTCAGTTAGTTAAGCATCTACCTTTGGCTCAGGTCATGATCCTGGAGTCCTGGGACTCCCTGCTCAATGGGGAGTCTGCTTCTCTCTTTCCCTCTGCCCCTCCCTGATGCTTGTGCTCTCTCTCTCTCCTTCTAACTTCCTCACCCTCTCTTAGATAAATAAAATCTTTCTTAAAAGATCAATTAACATGACCCCTCACATTAATAGGCTAAAGATCAATAATTTTAAAAATCCTATGATTACATAAATAAATGCAGAAAAAATGTTTGACAAAAATCCAACACCCATTAATGATTAAAAACTCTCAGTGAATGGGGCACCTGCCTGGCTCAGTGGGTTAAGCCTCTGCCTTCAGCTCAGGTCATGATCTCAGGTCCTGGAATCGAGCCCTGCATCGGCCTCTCTGCTCAGCGGGGAGCCTGCTTCCTCCTTTCTCTCTGCCTGCCTCTCTGACTACTTGTGATCTCTGTCAAATAAATGAATTAAAAAAAAAAAAAAAAAACCCTCTCAGTGAACTAGGAATAGAGTTCTTTTTTTTTTTTAAGATTTTATTTATTTATTTGACAGAGAGAGATGACAAGCAGGCAGAGAGGCAGGCAGAGAGAGAGGAGGAAGCAGGCTCCCTGCCGAGCAGAGAGCCCGACCCGGGGCTCGATCCCAGGACCCCGGGATCGTGACCAGAGCCGAAGACAGTGGCTTAACCCACTGAGCCACCCAGGCATCCCGAGGGGGAATTTCTTTAACTTAATAACATATAGCTACAAAAAACTAACAAAAAAACCTACAGTTAACATCATACTTAGTGAAGAAAAACTAGATGACCTCTCCTAAGATCAAGACCAGGAAAAATGTCCCCTCTTTTTGCTCCTGTTCAATATCATGCTAGAAGTCCTAAGTAATACAATAAGAGAAGAAAAGAAAGAAAAGATATACAGAACTTAGAAGAAGATATAAAATTGACTTTATCTTCAGATAACATGATTGTATAGGAAATGCCAAAGAACAGACCCCCAAAACTCCTGGAACTAATAAATTATTAGAACAAAGTTGCAAGACACTAGGTTAATACACAAAAGTCAATTGTGTTCTTATACACCAACAATGAATAACTGGAGTTTGAAATTAAAAATAAAAAACCATTTAGATTAACTCCAAAAAGAAAGAGAAACGTTAATGTATATATCTAAAAAATATGTCCAAGACCTATAGAAGGAAAACTATAAAACTGATAAAACAAATCAGAGAACATCTAAATAAATGGGAAGCTATTCCATGCTCACAGACAGAAAACTCAATATCGTTAAGATGTCCATTCTCAATTTGACTTATACATTCAGTGCAATCCCAATCAATATACCATCAGTGTATTTTGTGGACCCTGAAAAACCGATGTTAAAGTTTATATGGAAAAGCAAACAACCCAGAATAACCAACACAGTACTGAAGCAGAGCAAAGTCATAGGACTGACACAACTCAACTTCACGGCTTAAGATAAAGCTACTATAATCACAAATACTGTAGTATTTTGAAAGAATTGAAAAATGGAGCAGATGAAGAGTTAGAAAGCCCAGAATATAGTTAACTGATCTTTGATAAAGGAGCAAAGGCAAGAAAAATTGTTTCAACAAATGTGCTGAAATGACTGGACATGCACATCAAAAAAAAAATAACTGCATCAATACACTGATCTTGTGAATTTCACAAAAATTAAACTCAAAATGGGTCATAGATGTAAATGAAAGACACAAAACTGTGAAAGATTTGGAAAATAAGATGGAAAATGTAGTGACCTTGGGTCGAGCATGAGTTTTTAATTAAGTTAAAAACCTCTGCTGTGAGAAAGACACTGTTAAGAGAATGAAAGGATGAGGCACAGACTGGAATACAATATTTACAAAACACCAATCTGATAAAGGACTGATACCCAAAATATGCAAATAACTCTTAAAACATAACAATAAGAAAACAACCCGATTTAAAAACAGGTGAAAGACATGAGTAGACAACTCATGAAAGAAACACAGATCAGCCAGCAGATGCAAAGAGCTCTACATCATGTCATTAGAGAGCTGATGACTAAAATAACAATGAGATACCACTACACTATTCAAATAGCCCACATCCAAACCGAACCAAACCCAAAATTGACAATATCAAATAGCAGTAAGGATGTGGAGCAACAGGAACTCTCATGCATTGCTGGTGGAAATGCAAAATGGAAGTTACCTTGGTAATTTCTTTTTTTTTTTTTTAAGATTATTTATTTATTTATTTGAGAGATAGAGAGAGAGAGAGCACAAGAAGGGAGAAGAAGACTCCCCATGGAGCTGGGAACCCGATATGGGACTCGATCCTAGGACTCCAGGATCATGACCTGAGCCAAAGGCAGTCGCTTAACCAACTGAGCCACCCAGCCGCCCCAACCTTGGTAATTTCTTACAAAACTAAACATACTCTTACCACACAATCCAGCTATCATGCTTCTTTGTATTTACCCAAATGAGTTCAAAGCTTATGTTCACACAAAAACATGCATACCATGTTTATAGAAACTTTTTTTCATAATTGCCGAAATAGGAAACATCTGAGATATTCTCCTATGGATGAACTGGAAAACATAGTGTGGTGCATCCACATTGTAAAATGCTGTTCAATGATAAAAATAAACTGTTAATTAAGCCACAAAAAGATATGTGAAAATTTAAATGTATATTGTAAATTGAAAGAAGTCTGTCTGAAAGGGCTACATACTGTATGATTTCAAGTATATGACATTCTGAAAAGATAGAACTATAAAAACAGAAAAAAGATCAGTGTTGTCATGGGTTTAGAGGAAGGAGGTGGGGGGGGTGAACTGGGGAAGCACAAGAGATTTTTAGGGCAATAAAACCTTTGTATGATACTGTAATGGTGAAAACATACCACTACACATTTGTCAAAACCCACAGAATGGCACAACACCAAGAATAAACCATGATGTAAACTATGGGCTTTAGTTAATAAGAGTAGTTGCTAATAATATAGCTGATAATAATAATAAACCAATATTGGTTTATTGACTGTAACAAATAAATGTACCATGAGCAGGGAAAGTGGGTATATGGGAACTCTGTTCACTCTGCTCAACTTTTTCTAGAAGTCTCAAACTATTCTAAAAAGTCTATTACTTTTTTTAATGTAGATTCATGGTTCAGGAGTAGAATTTCTAGCAGAGTGTTTAACTCTTCAGGAAAGGGAGGAAAGAGCTCAGCAACACAAGGGCAGTAACAGAGGCCGCGAGCAGGATTTTGAAGGTTCAGTTGGAGTTCACCCTTCATTTAGTAAAGGACATTGAAGATCAAAAGTGTAAGAGACTGGACTCTCAATCTGAGTAAATATTTCTACATTTATAACAAATTAGAGAAAGAATTATACGGCAGAAGAGTTTTGGAGGCATCACGAAAAGCACAGTCACTAAGATTAGGGTCCCGTCTGGGCTAGTGGGAGGCAGCATGTTGAATCCGGCACCGGGCTACTGGGATTTGAAGTTCCTGCCAACATTTACTGGCTAAGTGATTTTAAGCAAGTTATTTAACCTCTTTAAGTCTCACTTTCCTCACCTATAGTGTAAAGATATGGAGTTTGTGCCTCAAAATGTAATCGTGAGTTAATTTACATAAAGTTCTTGGACCAGAGCGTGGTATCTGGTAAGTGCTATAAAGTGTGAGCTATTATCATTGTTATTATTATTAGGAATAGTTACTAACCATGACTAAACAATTCTTTTTACCTTTCTGAGCCTCAGTTTGGGTTATGTAACATGGAACGATAAACATCTAACTTGAGCTGGTGTAAGAATTGGTGGCAGTATAGAGTGACCCAAACAAAATCAAATCATCCAGTAGGATTAATAGCTGCTATTCTTAAAATTTTACTATAACAATGCATAATGGTGAGGTGAAAAGAATAGAAATCTAGAGACATTGGTCTTGCCCCTAGCTCTGCTACCTGAGATGCTGTTTTAGCTTTCCTGGTCCTGGTTTCCTCACCTGTGAGGTGGAGGCTAAGAGGGGCAATGTGATGGGTCTTTGAAGTGTATCAACACGTAAAACAAAGTAACAATATTTGGGGAAAAATAGATTTACCTTTTAGTCACATATTACACATATATCTTATACTACCTGAATAAAGCTCAAGATGATCTAAAGCAACAGTATTTTCCCAAACTGACAAATAAATGAACTGAGACACAAGGATTAAGAAACAGCAAAGATACAGATGTAGTGAAAAGAAGGGCCACATGCACCCCAATGTTCATAGCAGCAATGGCTGCAGTTGCCAAACTGTGGAAGGAGCCAAGATGCCCTTAAACAGATGAATGGATAAAGATGTGGCCCATATACACAATGGAGTATTATGCCTCCATCAGAAAGGATGAATACCCAACTTTTTTATCAACACGGATGGGACTGGAGGAGATATTGCTGCGTGAAATAAGTCAAGCAGAGAAAGTCAATTATCATATGGTTTCACTTACTTGTGGAGCATAAGGAATAACATGGAGGACATTAGGAGAAGGAAAGTAAAAGTGAACTGGGGGAAGTCGGAGGGGGAGACGAACCATGAGAGACTTTGGACTCTGGGAAACAAGCTGAGGGTTTGGGAGGGGAGAGGGATGGGGGGTTGGGTGGCCCTGGTGGTGCGTATTAAGGAGGGCACATACTGCATGGAGCACTGGGTGTGGTGCATAAACAATGAATCTTGGGACACTGCATCAAAAACTAATGATGTATTTTACGGTGACTAACATAACACAATAAAAAAAAAGAAATGAAAGAAATGAAGAGCAACAGAATATTCAAAAAATATAAAACAGTATAATCTGAGTTTTCTTCTGTAGAAAGAAGAGAAAATATAGAACATGAGAGAAAATGGTCTCCTGAATTTTCTGAAAGATGCAAAGCATCTTTGAGGGACAAGATGGAGGAGAACCTTAAAGTAAGAATGTGCCAAAAACTAAGTGACCCCACATGCATGCATCTTGAGTTATTAATATAGGGCCCCTTGCACACTCAGCCAAACAGTGTGGGATAAACCAAAAGAAGAATAAGGTCATTATCTGTTTGCAAGAAATCTGGTATCGCTGTGGAGGAATCAGATCTACACTCAGGACAAAAAGAAAAAGAAATCTTTTAATAGTAAAACACCATGCCTCAAAATGACAGCAGTTCCTATTGGGAAAGAAAAAGAGAAAGGGGTTCCCAGGGCAGTGTAGAAGATTTTCATTACAACTGTCATTATTATTTTTAAGGATCTGATGTAAATATGTCATAATGCTAAGATTTTGTTAAAACAGGTAATATTTCTATTCTCCATTCCTATGTATATATTAAAATATTTCATAGTAAAAACGGATTTAAAAAGAAGCAAAAAGAGAATCATGAATATCATATGACTGGTCCCAAGTGTAAGTGGTATTATTAGAAGTCACTAGGTGAGGGGTGAGGAAGGCAGGTGGGAGAGAATCCAGCAGGGTATAATGAGTAGGGATCTGATATAAAGAAAGGAAGAAGAAAAGAGGTGTTCAAACTTAAGACTGGAGCTTGGGAAAGATGGTGATATAAAATGGTTAGGTCCTCTGGGAAAATCTTCTGTCATCTCTAAGATGGGCAGGATATGAACAGAATACACCGTATGACTAAACAGCCTTAGAGAAGGCAACTTGGATAGTAAGGTTTTTGGAGCTTAGGGAAATTAACCCTGCAGAACTTGGGCTTACAACCCATGGTCCATGAACGGGCCTTCGGACTAGAGAACTTTGGGGAGTCATTTCGTGAATGTGCACAGTACTGTGGGAAAAGGTCAGTAACTCTTACAATGTTCTCACATGGGTTCAAGACCCCAGAAGTTGAAGACAGAGAACACTACAAGGCTGACAAAGGCCTTCCCAAAAACTTTTATCAACAAACTGATTCTGATTCCTTCAGATGGCTTGACCACCATTACAGGGCAAGAAATCCCTTGGAGGGGTAGGAAGTAGCAATATTTGCATCAAAAGACACAGATGCCTGGATCCGGGCTCTCTCAGAAATGACTAAAACTTTGCTCTAACCTCATATTACCTTCAGAAGAGAGGGAATTCGTCCTTCCATATTATTCCCCAGAAAAACAGAAGAGAGTACGCTCCATTTTATTCTGTGTTTGGTACTACCTCAAGGGGTTCAACAGAATAGAAGCCGTATTTCATCACTAGAGTTAAAAACAAAAACAACAACAAAAACCATACACACACACACACAAATGACACAAGGTCAACATCAGAGTCCACATTCCCAAACCCCTGTTCAGGTCATGTTGTCTTTCTGGTTTATATCTCCACATTTCTTGGAATTTGTAACCGACATTTAAATGAACTCTTATGCACTCTGCACTTTGAGGTAAATTTGGTTGTAAGCAAAAACAACTTCAGAAGTCTAAAATCCTTACTCTCTTTAGAACCCTGAGAACCCAAAAGATGTTCAGTCATCCCCCAAACTCTGGAATGTCTTCCCAGAAAGTGAGTTAAGATGACATTTCTGCTTATTCCTGTTTTTACTGTAATTACCAATGAACAACTTTTGATTTCCTTGCTTCTCACATTTTGCCCTTTTACCTTGCAAATGAGCTTCATTAAACAGCAGAGCTAATTACAAAATAATGTAAAATTCAACAAGTCTTCATAATAAGATCACTTGGAATTAAAGCACAATTTTTATTGAGGGTGGGCCAACTTCCTCAGACCCAAAAAAATAAATAAAAATAAAAATATGGCTTCCTGGGCACTTCTGCAAACTTATCACGATGGTGGAACTAATCTTAAATCCTCCGCATTATTTTATTTTCAGTTTCAAAATTAACTGAGTTAACTTGATTAAATTACTGAAGTCTTTTTTTTTTTTTTAATCTAGCTATGAAGCAGTGTTGAGATACATTTATAAGAGAACCTCACAAAATGGCTAAACAATTACAGTATTCTACAAGAATGATTCCTAAGTGCACAAACACATTAAAAATCCTCTGTTCAGGCCAGGTTGCTGTATTAATTCTGAATGCTGTATGACCTTGCTTCCCTTCGAGACCCTTTGGAATTTGGCTCTTATTTCAGCTTGTCCTTTGCCAAGCATATAGAATGAATTAGGTGAAGCTCTGTTACCATCGCTCTCCGCCCACACTGGTTTCCAGGGGAGAGCTGAATGCTTTAAGCCCAGTTTTAACTGAAATGTAAAAGTGGTGCCACTTTCAAAGCTGAGTTTCACTTCCCTCGTGCATCTGCTGGTCTTTTTCCCCTTCATTCCAAGTTTACTTTCCAGCGAGAGAGTAAAATTGGGACCAATGTAAACAGGAGACCTAAAATAAACAGTCTACGTGCGTATCTGTAGTCTTTTGATTTCAGGTAGTCACATAGCAAAGGGGCCTCCGGATCGCATCGGGAATGCAGATAAAGGACGCGTCCGAAGTTCCCTTCAGGATCATTTAGCCTTGGTTCCCAGCCCATCTGAGCCTCGTGGGGCCGAAAGCAAAACCCACAGATGAGCAAGGCCCAGAGAAGTGCTCCTCTGGACTGACGGAGGGCTCTTCAGCCTCCTCTTGTCCCCTCTTTTGTCACCACGACTTCTCTTCCAGATTCTTAGCACACTCTTGTGCTTCTGATCCCCAGCTTTTGGAGGAAAGCATCCAGTTAATTAATTACTATACGATGTAGACTAGGTAGCGGAAAGAACGTGAGTTTACAAGCAGACCAGCTGGGAGGTCACGTCTCAGCCCCACAATTCAGCCACAGAAAGGAGGGTCACAAACCTCTCCAAGACTTGTGTCTGTACTTGTGGAATGGAAAACACAGGAGAACGCACATACCAAGCTCCTGGCCCAGATTCAGTACTCAGTAAATTCTAGGATTCTTTCTCCTTCTTCCCTACGTCCTAACTTACACCTCCCAGAAGGGTTTGTCTTTTAAAGTGGACCATATGGAGAGAGCTAGGTTTAACTGGAAACAATGAATTATGAAAAGAGGGATTTTTAAGCCCTTAGCACCTAGCCTGGGGAGATGTCCTGGGGTACTGCCGTGTTCTCTGAACCCGCTGCTCAGTATGGTGTTGAGGGTAATGTTTAGAAGGGAGAATAAATATTTCCAAATTTCTCAACTTCTAAAGAAAATTAATTCTAAATTCCTATTTTTCACTGACCGGTTTCCACACTGCAGGAAAAACAAAAACAAAAACAAAAACAAGAAACCTGCTGCATCTCTATAATTGGGCTTTATGTGGTGGGTGAGTTTTAGAAAACCTTTGCAGGGGGCCTGCGTGGCTCAGTCTGTTCAGCGTTGGCTCAGGCCATGATCTCATGGGACCCGAGAGGAAGGAAGCCCAGCATCGGGCTCCGCGCTCAGCAGGGAGCCTGCTTGAAGAGTCTCACCCTCTGCCCCTCCCCCCAACTCATGCAGACCCACGCTCACTCTCCCCGGCTCAGAGACAGAGGGAGAGAGAAAAATAAGCAAAGAAAAGCTTTGCCATTTAAATTGTTATAAATATAATGATACTTGTCATATTGGTTTTGTGACTATTTTTCTCTATTTGTTTAATAAATCAGGTTGTCTGATGCTAACTTTGGACTACATATCTAAATTCCTTATTGGCGTGATTAGAATCATTTGGGTTCTTAGACATTTTCAATATCCTTTAGTGGGAAGACTGTGAAAGATTTCATATAGCTGCATGGTTTTACCCACTTCTCTCCATACATACTTTATATTAGAAGAAGGGACTCTTCGATCTGTTCTTTCTATCCATTTCTATATCCATATCAGATCGCAGCATCTCCCCGTATACCCTGCATTCTCTTTCGGTACTCTGCAGAAATTCTGGAAGCCAGCATGACATTTACCAAAAAGTATACTTTCCCTCTCACAGGACAGAACATTCTAGATAGAAATTTTATACACACCTGGATACGTATACAAATGCACACCAAAGAAATGAATGAATAACAGGAAATCCTTAACACAAACTAGAAAAATTTTGGGTTTAATGGTAGATTCCACTCCAAAGATATAATGAAGCCCCCGTCTACACCAGCAGGAACCCTCTGATGCCCTGAAGTGTTAATGCCCCTTCCAACCTAGAGAGTTTTAAGTCCTGAGAATGCCTCTGTATGATTGCTTGAACTACAGATTCTTTTTCCTGATCTTAAAAGTCATTTTTTAAAACTCCCTCTGAGCTACAGAATGATTCCGTGTAATTTTCGTTCATCTTTTTTTCTCATTAAGTGACCCTAGGCCCCTCGAGGCTGGGGTCTACGGCAAAATTACCTTCACATTCCCAACATTTGGCAGAGTGCCATCCAAGAGCTTTCTGTTCGCCAAGGCAACATGTCTGTCGTCTGGATTCAGTGAACAAAAGTGATAAGGCTGCTGGGCTCCCAGGTCTAACACCAGGGAATCAATACACAAATAGACATACAACTCTCTATGGGAGGAAATGCTGCAAGAATAAAGCCCCTACAGAGCATGAGAAGGTAATTTAGACTAGAAGGGAAGGCAGAGATGTCTCTGGTAAGGGTCATATTTATGTTGAATCTGAAGGCAAAGGGATGCAGGCCCGAGACTGGAAGGAGCACTTCTCTGGGACAGCACAGGGCAAAGGAACGGGGTGGTCAGAGCGGAGTCCTCAGGGTGGGGGGGCGGGAGGGGCAGAGGAGCAGGAAGGGGCCGGGTGTGGGGCCACATGTAAGATTTTACACTGTATCCTAAGTGCAACTGTGGCCACGGGAACGTTTTAAGTAAAAAAGTGACAAGATCTGATTAGTGCTTTTAAAAAGATTATTCTGGGAGTGGCCTGTGAAAAGGAGAGAAGGAGTGGAGGGACACTGTGGCCGCCACCGCGGCCTCTAGACGAGCTCGGACAGAGCGAGCGGCCGTGGGACTAAAGAGGCGGAATTGAGATCTATTCTGAGACAGAATTAGCAAGAACGGGCGGTGTTCTGGAAAGTGTGTAATGAAGGTCATCCTGGCTTTTTGGCTTCAATAAAAAGAGACAAGTGTGGTGTTTTCCAGGTGGGTGACAATGGCCTTCACCACGCGAAGTGAGCAGGACACAGCCCTAGCCCTATTGTAGGGAGAGAAAATAGGCTCACAGAGCGGAAGCAACTAATCTAGGCTCCAACTATTACTAACGGTGTAACTGGGTCAAAAGGCAGATTTTGCTGTTATGGTTGTGGTCCCATTATTTTAAGTACCAGTCTAGTAATTCCTACTGCATGGCTCTTATTTTCCAGCAAGAAAATGTTTGAATCTATTACCAAATAATTTTAAGCAAGTGATGAGTTTTGGCATTCTAGTAACTGAGGATTTTATCATCCACCAGAGCAAGCACACCCTTTACTTAAAAAGTCCATAATGTTTACTGTATCTGTGTTCTGAAATCCCAAATCGCTTATTTTCCTTAAAAGATCACACAGATAATTCCAGAGTTTTTAATCATGCTTAAGATATGAAAAAAAAATTTTTTTAAGAGAGTGAGAGAGAGAGAGAGGCAGGGAGGGGAGGTTGGGAGGGGGAGCTTGGGAAGAGGGAGAGGAAGAATCCTAAGCAGCCACCTCATCCCGCTCAGGCTCCATCTCACAACCCTGAAATCTTGACCTGAGCCGAAATCAAGAGTCGGACGCTTAACCTACTAAGCCACCCAGGTGCCCTAAGACATCAAAAGTTAATTTGGGTTGGTTTAACTGTGTTTTTTTTTTTTAAACTTTGGATAATATAGAGTATTTTCAACATCATGAAATTATATATTCATAATGTGGAATGTGGGTAAAACCAATACATTTAACTTTCCCAGAAATTATTTGCATTTGAAATTAGAACTGGCTATTGACATACAACTCTACGGGTATTACACGGAGAGGAGTAACAGTCAAGGGCATGGAGACAGCGCTATGCTATGCGTGTATATATGTTTACAAAACAAAGGAACGTCTCATCAGCTTTCCTTTTCTGGGTTCAGTGCTTCTCAATAATGCCCTGGCAGGACACAGGACAATGCTTTTGTCCACCCACTTCCTTTTGGTAAAGGAATTGAGAAAACAGACTAATTCCTTTTTCTTTTTATGGAAATTATGTCCAGTAATTATCAAAGGAAAATTAGGCTTCAAATTAAATAATTACGTGCACAAGTAGAAGGTTACAAGAAAATCAGTGCTTATCCTCAAAATGAGTACTGATACTGGCCTAACATTGAAGTTTTATGATAAAAATCTGCCACAACTAGAGCGGGAGCACGCAGATTTGGGGTCCTTAATCCTTCCTTAAGTGCGCCAAAAGACTGGATATTTTCAATTTCTCTACTTTTGTTTTCTCTTTCAGAATAAAAACAGAAACTCAGTCTTGAGACTTTGCCTAATGAGGCTCAGAATTCTAATCCCAAGGAAAGTCTCTGGGACAGCACAGGCAGACTAAGGGGGCAAGAGGTCTTTGTATGCAGGGCGCCTGGGGAACTCAGTCGGTTAAGCATCTGCCTTCAGCTCGGGTCACGATCCCAGAGTCCTGGGATGGAGCCCCACATCCGGCTCCCTGCTCAGCGGGGAGTCTACTTTTCCCTCTCCCTCTACCCCTCCCCCTGCTTGCGCACACTCTCTCTCAAATAAAAATCTGTTTTAAAAAAGAGCCCTTTGTATTCTCTACCTTAATGAGTACATTAAAATTTCATTTCATCTTTAAAAGGTTCATTAAAATCTCATTTCTTCTTCTTTTCAGTTTTTACACAGAGCTAGAGAAAAACAAGTCTTGGAGAAAAACTCCTTTACTGAAATGAGTTGGATTTACCGTTTGATTTGGTTAGCTTGTTTTCAAGAAAGTATTCTTTGACATTTAAACAAAAAGTGGGTCTTACTATTTCTTCTCTGGTACATTTAAAATAAATGCGGGGAAAAAAGAAAATAAATAATAAAATCCATATGACGGTTGTACGCCAACATGAAAGGTTCTAATTCCTCACCCCTGACCTCTCATTTCTCATATCCTGAAGATGCCAGGTCCAAATTAACGCCACACAGCCGAAGTCAGTATTACCATCTTGGAGTCTATGTTTTATCTAGTGAGCTAAAGCATCTTAGAAAAATTCTTTTTTCTCTCTTTAGCTCTTCTGGCTAGTCTTGGACCAAATAATATGAAAGAAAGAAAGAGAGAGAGAGAGAGAGAAAGGGCAGGCAGGCAGGCAGGCTCTCACACTTCTTTTCCCTCTTACCCAGACTTCCTGTCCCATCTAAACAGCGTCTTCCACATCAGACAATTTAATGTCGTCCATTTTGAATAGTAAAACTTTATGGTTCATGACCTCCCCAAACTCAAGAAAATGGACGTTCTTGCAAACCCTTCAACGTGACGCTCAACGGCAGTGTGCCATGCGGTGACAGCCATCAAGAAGGGCCCTCGGACAGATGGATTCATCAGCACTCGAGGAGTTAATTAAGAAACAAAGACCCCCCCCAAAACATACACGGTTATGTTCAATCCAGGCTTTGCCTAATTCGGTTTCACTCAGAGACCATTGCTTCTTTCAAATAACTCGCTTATTTTTGAGGGGGGGGGGGAACCCTCCTGTCTTCAGACAGGATACGGGGGAGGAGTTACGGGCTGATGTTTTACACATGCACATCTGGATACGGTCCAATTATTTCCCTTAAACATTCCCCCAGTTGTTTTCATTTTGCTCCATGCTTTGGCATTCATAAATTTGTGAGATTAATTGTGTGTCAGCGGTCTGCAGGCCTGGCGCTGGGCACCACTTTAGAGAAACACAGCACAGAACAAGTCTGTAGAGAAATACATTCACGTTTTTAAGAAGGAAAGCCTGGCCACATATTTCATTTCTGTTTAATATTGTGGCACTGACATTGTACATAAAGTAGTGTAGTCTTTCAGAGAACTGCCTTGCTAGAGCATATATATATATATATATATATATATATATATATATTCAACGGTTTTAAACATAAGAAAGAGCTCGTCAATAGTACAATGAAGAGTTCGTGTGGCTGGGCATTTGTTTCTTGTTTTCATCTGATCACTGTGAGAGGAGTGTTTCTTGTCCTGGAAAGTGCCTACAATTGAAATCACCTTTGCCAAAAGAAAAAATTTATCTCAGACATGGTGTAAAAATTTCTCGTTTTTTATTATTTATGTTTTGAGAGGTCTCACATGCTTTCCAAACTATGGTTATAAATTAAATGCTTATGTCCCCCCAAATTCACATATTAAAACCTAACCCCCCTGTGATAGTATTAAGAGGGGTGGGTCACTGGGAAGTGATTAGGTGATGAGGGGAAACCTTCCTGAATGGGACCAGTGTCCTTATAAAAGAGACCCCAGAGAGCCTCTTTGCCCATTCTGCCACGCAAGGATACAGAGAGCTGCTGAGGGTCTATGGACCAGGACACAGGCCATCACCAGACCCCGAGTCCGCTTTCCCCTCATCTTGGATTTCCAGCCTCCAGAGCCATGAGAAATACATTTCTGTTGTTGGTAAGACACCCAGTCTATGTTTTTCGTGACAGCTGGCCAAACACACTAAGACAACCACTATGTATGAAAAGTGACACTGGAACCCCTTTGCCTCACAACCTAGATTATAAGGCAAGGGAAGGAAAAGCCGTGTTCCTCGGAGCTTGGCACTGCGGCTGCACTAGGCAGGTGCCTGGTAAGCGCTGCTTAATAACAAAAGGACTATTTTTAAATATTGGTAACAAGACAACTTATTCTTGTTTGAAATCATCTTGCATTACAGAATTGAGGCGTAACACATCTGTGAGATGCTGTGGCTTTTTCACAAGAAAACACCACAAGCCTCAGGAAGGCAACTTTCCATGCATATCCATGACCGAGCAGGGTGCTCGGGGCCAAAGGTCTAGGATGGGCACTATCCTGACGGGATGGAGAGGAGCAGCTTCTCCTTTAACCCCACAAAAACGCACCATTGGAGAGGCAGGTAACACTCCTCCGGGTCATAACTAGGGCTAAAGCAAGTGGTGTGATATCCCTGAAGAAAAAGGAAGGGGGAAACCTTTCATGGTGCTTTTATCTTCGCATATGCTATATGATGGGAAATTCTACCTGAATCAAATTCTGATCTAGCAGTAAACTCCTAGTTATCAAAGCAACAAGATGTACCCTGACTACTGCATTGTATCTCCTTGCCCTTAGACTACTTATCAGCATCTTTTTAATGTGGACGACACTTGAACTTTGCTGGAAAAAAATCACACCCTCCCCTTTGGCCTTGATTTCTTCTGCGAAATGGGTAAATAAAATCAGCCCGTCTGCTTCACAAGGTGATGGAGAGGATCCAATGGATGAGATCAAGAAGGGCTGAGCCATCACTAAGCCGTGAAGCACACACAGATGTTGGATTCTCCAAAACCTTACCAACCATATTATATTCTACTCATGGGTCAACACTGGAAACCCAAAGAGCGTAACAGCTTATTCTTTCTATACATTAGGTCACTAGCTTAAGACTAACTGGAGTTAGTTCCCATAGACTAACTGGTAACATGGTGACACAAATGAGCAAACTTGTATGTTCATGCCAGAGCAACATGAGAGATGTCTGTTAACAGAAGGCCATGCTGCAAAAAAATAAATAAAAATTTAACAAAATTCTGGGACACTGAAAAGAAATAAAATAAAATAAAATAAAAATTTGTTTAAACTAAGAAGGCAATGCTGCTTTGAAAACAATGTGAATTTGACTCACAGACACGATTCGATATTGGTACAATGTTTACAGATGCAGTTATGTTTTCTCTAAGCAACCGGATTTTCTTTGCTCAGCTTCTATCCAACTAACTGTGGTGTTCAAGTTGTTTATTCAAATCCCTGCTACAGACACCATGGGCAAAAAGCTAATCTCTAAGAGCCGGTTTCCTTATACATAAAAAGATAATAGTACCTCCTGACGAGGTTATTGTGAAGATTAAGAGTTAAGGAATGAAGAAGTATTTTTCACATATGGGTCACCCTGTATTTCCTGGTTATATCTTAAGAATTGTTGGGTGTGTGGGGTGCCTGAGTGGCTCAGGTTAAAGATTAAAGCCTCTGCCTTCGGCTTAGGTCATGATCCCAAGGTCCTGGGATTGAGCCCTACATCAGGCTCTCTGCTCAGCAGGGAGCCTGCTTCCTCCTCTCTCTCTCTCTCTGCCTGCCTCTCTGCCTACTTTGATCTGTGCTGGTCAAATAAATAAATAAAATCTTTAAAAAAATAAAAAAGAATTGTTGGGTGTGGTGCATAAACAATGAATTTTGGAACACCGAAAAAAAATTAAATAAAAAAAAAAAAAGAACTGTTGAATTCATATTTCCAAAATTGTGCTGGGAAAGTAAGAATTAAATAAAGGCAATGATTAAGTACAGCATCATTAAAACATGTATGTATTTGTATATATTGCCTGTGCACATATTTTTCTTAGGAAGTTCATGTAAGTTCTACAGAAGCTGAAATAAACATAGAAAAAAACTTCTCCCTCCTCTTTGCAATCTTAAAATCTGAAGTTGTAATATTATTTTAATAGGATAATAGTTTCAAACAATGATGATGATAAACATAATTAATAATGATGATAAACATAATTAATACTTACACGATCCTTTATCTTTTCAAGGCTTGTTCATACCTATTATTTTATTTTTGTTTCCTGAACGACACTGTAAGAGGACTAACATCACCTTGAACTCTACATCTGATTAAAACCTACTGGGAGAAACAACTTGTCAAAACAGAGACTGAGCAGGGCTGGTCAGAAAAATCTGTGAGTCCACCACTTACCAAATTCTACCTCATCACACAGAAACCAGGGGTCACAAATGACAATCAGGTACCACTAGTAATAAATAAAAAGTTTGAATTCCAGTCCAGACAAGGGGATGGTTTCTAGAAGTACACAAGTAGAGACGACAGTCTGAAAGTATGCTCCACAAACCAACCATGCTGGCAATCAATCCTCAAGTTCAATTTCCTTCGTAGTACGTTCTGATAACTGCTGTTAACATCCTGAGTTTACGCTGAATTTTTATCCAGCAGCTTAAGGCACTTATATTTTAGGCTAGAACGAGAACACTATTTCTGCTCTGCTTTATAGACTGAGATATAAAGTGATAGAGCCCGGTGAGTGGGAAGAATAACTTTGATTCTGCTGATTCCATTCCTCTCCAGAAAAATCACTCTTCAAGCCACTGCAATCTTGCTGATGTCCTTGCCATCATATCAACAATGAAATCCTAAATATCACTGGTGATCAATTAATGATAAAACCCGGTGACCTATTCTTACGTCTCATTAAAATTACAGTGATTACCATAGCTAGGGGAATGCCGAGAATGTGCGTAGTTAAGAAGACCCAAGAAAGACATCTCTGTCTCTTTTAGTCTTACTGGTACCGAAACCATGTTATTGTCAGCATTTCTTCTGGGTTGGTTGTGAGAACTTAGGGACCAAAGTGTATGGGCCTCTATATACACAATAACATCATATCCCTTCTTCTTACTGTCTCAGGTCCCAATTTGACCCCTCACCTATACTTCTAAACCTCCACAAGAAAGGGAATGAAGTCTTTTATCCTAAATTTGTTTTTGAACATTATCACATATCTGACTAAATTTCAGAGTATAAGAAACTTTCAAAACCTGATTCTTATAAATATCCCATTCTTAGAATTATACCATTGTTCTTGCAAACTCAAACCCCATCATCCACACTTTTCAATTTCCCTCTCCCTTGGGTCCATTCGGCCACCTAGTCCCACCGAGTTTTCTTTCGTAGTTTTACCTTTATTCTTTGCTGTCCCTTCCTCATTCACAGACCTAGAGCAGGCTTTCAGTGTTCTAATTTTACTATACTTAATGTTACATCTATTTTTCTTCCCTCCAATCTGCTTGTTTTCTAATATATCAAAACAAGATAAATCTTGTTATTATTTTGAGTTGGTTACTTCCCAGACCAAAAATTTCAGGGGTACCTTGCTGAGAAGTGAATTAGAATAGCAGTCAAACCTTCCACAGTCTCCCCCAAACTACCATTTCAACTCTGTTTTAGTCCTATTTTGTGGCATAACAAATTTCCACCAAATGAAGCAGCTCAGAATAATATACATTTATTATCCGTAGTTTCTGTGGGTCGGGAATCTGTGATTGGCTTAGCCAGGTGACTCTGGCTCAGGGTCCCCCATGGGTTGCAATCTAGCTGCTGGATGGAGTTGTAGTCATCTGAAGGCTCAACCGGGGTCGGGGGGAGGGGATGGTGCCTGCTTCCAAATTCACCCAGATGGTGACTGACAGGTCTCATTTCCTTGCTGGCCATTGGCTGGAAACCTCAGTACCTTGCTGCACGGACCTTTCCCCAGGTTGCCGGTGTGTCCTTATGACATGGCAGCTGGTCTCTGCCACAATGAATGATCAAAGAAAGAAAGAGCTCGACACAGAAGCTGCAGTGTTTCATAATGTAATTGCCTCAGAAGTGGTAAACCATCATTTCTGCTGTAGCCTTCTGATTGCTGTGTTTGTTTCCTACTGCTGTATAACGAATTACCACAAACTTGATGGCTTAAAGCAACACCAATTTATTATCTTACTGTTCTAAAGAACAGAAGTCTGAAATGGGCCAGAAGTGCAGTATTCCTTCTGGAGGCACTAGGGGAGAATCCATTTCCTATTTTTCCAGATACTGGAGGCCAGCTACGCTCCTTGTCCTGTAGTCCCTTCCTCCATCTTCCTCCAAAGCCAGTAGGGTAGCGTCTTCTCTCGGCATTTGCTTCCATCCTTATATATCTTCTTCCTAATGCCAAGTCTACTAAGTCCCTCTTAAATTAAAGGGACAGTGATTACATTGGGCTCACCCAAATATTCCAAAATAATCTCCATCTATCTCAAAATCCCTAACTTGTTCACAAATCACATATCCAAAGTCCCTGCTGACATATAATCTAACATATTTCCAGGTTCTGGGGATTAAGACATGCACATCTTTGGGCAAAGGGGGTAGGGGTACTTATTAAATCTACCAAAGTCACACAAATCAACCCTGGTACAACGTCGGGGGAGGGATTATAAAAGGATGTGTAGGGATATCACTGGGGGCTGGCTGCCACAAAACCCACCTTCTACATTTTCCCAATCTTGAGCACACTTTGATCCTTTTAGCTGGACCTGTCCAATTTTCACTTACCATTAAAATACCTTATAATAAGAGGAAATATTGTAAAAGGTCAAATATAATCATAAAGAGTATACTAGTACTCACAGTAAATCTTCTTCGATGTTTGAAAATTTTATCTTTTCAATGTTTGGAAACTTTCACAATAAAATGGGAGAAGATTAAGCCTCAACTTCATGAACTATTTCTCACCATTCGTCCTCAGAGGACTCACTTCCTTCCAGTCTCTTATTCATACTTATTATGGACATTACTCATTTGGTTTCAAATAATATGATTTTTCTAATATCACTAAAATTAAATATGTGAATGGTTACTTCCATTTGATACTGGATCTTCAGGGAAGGACTACACCTTTAATCTCTACTCAATTTTTCCCATGGAAACACCTATAGGGGCACAACCTATAAGAATAAGTCATCATCAACAGGTTCGAGTCAGTAATATACAATTTCCCTCCTCATATCAGTTTACTCACAACCAGCTTTAAAAGTTAAAGACAAAAATCAAGGCACACACTCATGGGTAAGAGGATTGTTGTATATATATATATATATATATATATATATATATATATAACTGGTGTGTGTGTGTGTGTGTACATATATATATAGTCAATATATTACTATTTTTCCAAAAGTGGAAATACATTTGTGCTGATCCAGTCATGTTCTTTACTTCATTTCCCATGCAAAAAACGACAATAATTTGGAAGATGCCTGAGCAAAGATAGGAGTGAGTGTGTAGCAACAAAACAGAGAGATTGTTATTCTGAATGTAATTCCCCAGTTGTCTTATCAGAACACGGCATGCCTTAGTTAACTAAATTTACTCCATATGGAATATGAGAATTTTTAAAAACCAGTACCTTTTCTGACTTTTTGTGACACCTCATTCAGAACATGCTTGTTAATGTCCATAAGGAATGCTTTATTTTAAGTGCTTTTAATATTAGAAAATAAACCTGAAGCATAGCAATATCCTTCACCATTTATAAAAACACAAAACCATAAAAAATAATTTGTAGTCTGTGTGTCTTCCAAAGGACAGTCCACCCACCTTTCACCGTGAGACGTTGCTCTTACCAAACTTCAGCAGTCTTTCTCTGATAGAAGGTAAACTAACAAGTTACATTAAACAGTAAAAAAAGGAAATACTGAGCATGACACCAGCTCTAAGTATAACACTGAGGCATTTGTTCAAAAATGTCAGCCAAGGAAGATAAATTACCAAGGTGTAACTTGTCAGGCCTTTCTAAACCAAACAGTAAAAAATCAAGAGTTAGTGTCCAAGTCTTAGATGCTGCCAAGGAAAAAAGTGTTTTTGGTCTCAAATCTTCTCCATTCACTTATAGACACATTTATTTCAAAACAGGGCATATTCACTTGACAATGAACCCACAGTTAAGCAGGAAAGGTCTCAAAACCTTGTATTTAAAACTTAAACTTATGCTCCATTAATTTATATTTCCTTCCTCAGTTGATGGACTCAAGCCCAGGAAAAAAGAAAAAAAAAAAAACAAAACCCCTTCATTCTGTATTTAATCATCAGATTTATTTAAGGTTCAACTATAGTACTTAGAATATTAGAAATATTCTCCACTATTTGAAAGTATAATAGTCTCCCTTCATTTTCCATGGAGCATATGCTATAAAGAATTGCATCACTTTAAATATTTTTAGTCAGTAAAATCAACAGTTTTAGTTTTTCTCAGAACATAAGCTTATGGGCACCACTGATGCCTCATAGTGATTTCAAATTCAGCATTTAAGATGCTAATTTCTTCTTAGTATGTGGCCTCTAAGTACCCTTGCGCTAGCTTGGTCCTGGCCAGAAGATCTAGGAGGCTTAGTCCATAGATGTCTTCACTTAAGGATGAATACATTTTTGTATTCATCTTATGAAATTGGAAGCCTAGCAAAATTAATGTATATTAAATCTGTGATAGGCAAACATAAAGGCTACAACCATCTGAACTCTTAACCCTAAACTTTACTACATTTAAATACAAGTAAATCTAATCAAGTTTTATTCCTTTTTAATTTACCTTGAAATCATTCCTTGGTACAAGGCTTCTCCCTGGTTAACTTCAAGATTAAAAAGCTCTCTTTTGAGACCAAGTTGTCTATTTTCAATTGGATATCTCCGCCTGCATGGCTCACTTATTTGCGAATCTCGAAATATCCCAAACTGAAATAACTACCATCACCTGCACCTTCTCGTGGGTTCCCTGTTTGATTACTGATAGGTCATTCTGCCTATTTGCTTAAACAGAAACCTTGGAATCGTCTCCCTCTCTCTCAACTCCCCCCATCCAACTACTCAATCAAAAGTTTGTCAAGTCTATGACTTTACCAGCTCTTTTCCTGCACTTTCTGTCCACCTTCACCGCCAGTGTCTTAGCTCCGTCGTCCAGCATCCTTCACACACAAAACGTTCAGTTCTTCAATGTTCTCCCTGTCTCCAGCTTCTCCTCCTTCTGAGCCGCCCTCCACACCTCTACTTGCAGAAGCCAACCCCCGGCTATGCACCACGGACCCGAAGGACCGGGTTTTGGCTCTCCGGCAGGCCCCTACTCCACACCCTTTCATATTCCACACATGTTTCCCATCATTCTTCTCAAGGAACCTGTTTATTCCTTCAACAAATATTTACTCATTCACAAACAGCAAGCACCTCCTAGTTCACGAGGTGCCAGGTGCTGCTCTCGGGGCACACGTAAAGCTTCCCCAAATACCTCACTCTTCCGTGCTCCCACGCCTCTACACTTGTGATTTCTTGTGTTTGGAACACAAGTCCTCATCCCCTCTTCTTGGCCTCCCTCAACAATGGAATAAAAATCCAAGGACTGCTATTGACAGGTTTGGTTTGGTTCCGTGCTGGCACTGCCCAACTTATTCGTGTCTAGTATCTGGATGCAGCAGTTGGCACAACTAAGAGACTATACACTAAATACTAGTTAAGTCTTAACTACTGACACTAATATTAACAAACACCATTCAATATTGTCATCAGCCTATCTCTTCTGTCTAAGCTTGAATCAGCACATTTTCCAAAAAACGTCTGCATCCCCTTACTCAGCACCAAGGAGAAGCTGGTACTGAGGTCTTGCAGAGCAGGGTAGACGGTATATAGCTCTTATGCTTGATTATTTTATTTTATTTTTAAGATTTTATTTGTTTATTTGACAGATAGATCACAAGTAGGCAGAAAGGCAGGCAGAGAGAGAGGAGGAAGCAGGCTCCCCGCTGAGCAGAGAGCCCAATGCAAGGCTCTATCCCAGGACACTGGGATCATGATCTGAGCTGAAGGCAGAGGCTTTAACCCACTGAGCCACCCAGGCACCCCATGCTTGGAAGACATAATATCCACTGATCTATTTCCCTTTCTTCCGTGAAGTCATACCTCCCCAAGGGGTGAATTTTGACTCAGGTAGCCTCATTCCTATATTCTTCTCATCTACTCTTATCGTAAGACATTAAATTCTTTTTTTTAAAAAATGTAATAAATTATTCACTAATATGATCATAATGACAAAAAGAAATCATTCTGTTGCTTCTTTGTTCCCAGAAAATCAAAATAGCTAAAGATGAATGAGGAAGGCAATGCAGAGTAAGGCAGGGGCGAATGACCAGTATCACCAGTTAATTCACACCAGTTACAAACTCCCCTCTGCTTGAAAGTATGTGCTATTTCTCACAGCTTCCTCTGGACTCATTAGAGAAACTGGAGGAAAGTCCTTTGAAGCACAAAACTAATTTATTTCTTAGAAGTCCTGTGGAAAGGAGCCAGGACATAGAGACTGTGAATTCAGTAATGGGCAGAAGTGAAAACTCTGAGCCAATGGAGACTAATAGCACTATTCCCAACCATGTAGAAACGTCACCTTGGTTAGATTTTTTTTTCTTCTGATTTTCATTTAGCATAAATGAAGACAGAGCTGGCATGATCCCCAGTAACTCAGAAATTCAATTTTCCTTCTTTATGACTTGGTTACCAAGAGGTACAATGCATCAGCTCTCTTCAAACATGGACTCTAAAATTCACATTACGGTAGATAGCCAGACTAGAGGTCAGACATGAAGACCTCTGGCCCAAACATTCCCTGGCTCTTTGGGCCAGGAGAAAAAGGAAAAGGAAATAAAAACAACAAAGCAAAGCAAAACAAAACAAAACCCTACAATAAAACAAACAAAAAAACACTGCGGTATGCCATCCATAAATTCTAAGCAAATCACCCCAAAGTGACTGTCTTTTTTTTTTTTTTTTTAAGATTTTATTTATTTGACAGACAGAGATCACAAGTAGGCAGAGAGGCAGGCAGAGAGAGGAAGGAGGAAGCAGGCTCCCTGCCAAGCAGAGAGCCCGATGCGGGACTCGATCCCAGAACCCTGAGATCATGACCTGAGCTGAAGGCAGAGGCTCAACCCACTGAGCCACCCAGGCGCCCCCCAAAGTGACTGTCTTTAGAAAACAACTACTGCTGTACAATGACGACACCAACTAACACTCAAGTCCTTACCATATTCCAGGTTCTATGCTATGAGCTTCACATGCATGAATTCATTTAATCCTATTTTCATTCACATTTTAAAATGAAACTGAGGAGGAAGAGAGAGATTCGGGCCCCAGGCCGCAGTGCTAGTCAACTGCACTTTCCTGCCGCCCCATCCCAGTCCGTCGTGAGAAGCTTGAGTCCAACACACCTGTGCTCAAACAGCAGCTTTGCCATTTATTAGCTGCGAGACGTGGACCAAGGCACCCGACCTCCCAAGCCTGCTTCCTCATCTACCGAATGAGGATACTAATGGTACCCCTACTTGAAAAGGCTATTGTGAAAATTTTTAAAAAACAATGCATTTCTCATATACCTTGTGCTTAAAGTATATGAACAAAATCAAAAAATTCTAATTTCTCTTCATGCGATGTTCTTCTATTGTCTGATCTTTCCCCTTGGAAAACATTTACGTAAAAGCTAATTTGTTTTTACAGTGCCATAGACTTCTAGCTCCTTCCAGACCTGCTTCTTAAACATGCTTAGAAAAAAGGCAACTAAGTTTATAAACAGAGCTGCTAGGGAGTTTTCCTCACATACTACAAAACCAGACATTTTGTTATGAGTTTTGCTCAGTTCTTTGATGACGCTACTAAAACAGGAAGTCAAATTTCTTCACAAGAAGAAAAAGAAACAAGATAATGGGTATTTCATTTAAATATCACAACAAACCATTTCCCGGTTATAGAAACTGATGTTCATATCAAATAACTAGTCCAATATCACCCACTCAGAAAACGGAATGTGAGTCTACGTCCAGAGCTGCAAACACACTTTTTAGTAAGTCGGGTTTGCCTGTGAAGTTTTCTTTTAAGTCACCCAAGACCTTACTAAGGTTTCTTCCTATCCCCAAGTTCAAATTAACTATCTCCAAGTTAACTTCCAGTTCCTAAGACTCAAGCTAACCAGAACATTTTTACCAGGATAGTTTGAAAAGACAACTTGGTCAAGGCTCATGGGCCACTGGCCATTAGAGGTCACTTTTCGAGAGCTTAACAAGCCAAGAAGTTGGTGAACAGCTCAACCATTTGAAAACTAAGCGTCCTCAGGCAAAAAGTTGTTTTTCCTGAAATCTAAAGCCCAGAAGAGAGGATAAAAAGATTTTATGATTCTTTAGGATTTCATGAAAATAACACAGAAACTAGAAACTAGTTTTCTTCTACGAAGCAGCAGTCCCAGAAATGTAGCTCAGAGACCTGCACTTTGAGCAGCCCCAGAGCCCCAGTGACACAGAGGAAAGAATATTTGAACATGTTCAGTTCTGGGAGGGCCTAACCCCAGCCCACTCTGGTTGATGGAGAGCTGCAAGAGGCCTTTCTTCTTAAAAGTCTCTGGAGCAAAGGGAAATGCCGCTCGATATGGAATTTCGCCCCAGACAAAGTGCAGAAACAGGGAAGGAATTTGCTTTCTAACAGAGCCGGGCACGCCACAGGGAAACCTTGTCAGTTAGGTGAAATCTGAACCATGTGAACCACTATTTCAAAGAGAAAGCTAATGTATGTATCCAAATGCTACTACGATATTCATCTCCCCTGATTTTAATCAGTCACTAATAAACATTTGCATCACTACATCTCTGAAAACTCAAACACAAAGAACCATATTCATCCCTAAATATAACCAGGTTTCGTCTCTTGAAGTGAGGTGTAAAGCCCTTACTGGAGGATCCATCCGATCACGCTTATTGCAATTTGGCTTGTAGGACTCGATGACCTATAAACGATTGTAAAATGTCTAAGGGCTCAGCAGTGCAGGTCTCGACAAGCAACAAGACTGTGGGAGGGGCCTGTCTCATGGGGAGCCGGCCAGGGACACCTCGCAAACCTACTGCCCGCTTTAGCGATTCCTGTGCAGAGATCTGCTGTGCATTTAATACTTCCAGTGAGGCGGAGCGGGCTAGAACAGGAAGGGGATACTTTCAACCAAGCCACGTCTCTCAGGGAGCCCATATACTTCAATTGCTTTGTGGAGAGCTGCCAGGGCACTTGGTTGCCCATGGGCAATTCTAATCACTGCAGCACCCTGTGGTAATCCAGACGCACACTTGGAACGTTTCCAGAGAGCTGTTCTCAATCAGGCAACTGTCTTCGTAACGGAACAACTATATGCTCACTCCATCCTGCCACAGCCATTGAACCTTCTGTTAAAATTTGCAAGGTTCCCTCCGTCCTCTGGGTTAACACGTGCAGGGAGAAGTAATGGACCACAACGCAGAAATAGGTGGGCTTCCTCACGTCTCCACTGTAATGTAGCTAAGCTTTCAAGAAAAGGCTGACAAGATGACAATGAATAGTCAGAAAAGACATTCATTCATTCAACAAGTACTCACCCAGCACCCACTGCCAATGACTGTAAATTACAATAGGTAGTTAAACCATGAGGAATTTTTTCTTTATTTTGAAACAGAGCAATGTGCTAATGTTCAGGAAAACTACGTAACAAGTATAACTACTCCCGGAGATGGTATGTTCATGTTTTCCCTTTGTAGTCTTTTATCTGAAGAACCCAAGCCCTCAGAGCATCAGGAATTAATCTCCACTTTGCAGGAAATTGTACTTAAAAAAAAAAAAAATCTTACTGTGGTAATAGAAGTCATCAAGGCACAGTTTAAAAACCCAACAGTCTCTCCACTTCAACTTCTTGTGAGATATTTTGGAGACATGTGAACTACAGGACGTAGCTGGGTTCAAGTCTTTAGGACACTGATGTTGATAAATTCTTTGAAGGTAAACTCTATGCCTGTTTGTTTCACGTAAAACACGTGGATCTCAATTACGTTAAAGAATCATGAGGTTTACTTTGTTAGTGAGGAATGAGCATTTTCAGTTTAAAATTCTGCATGAAATTAATCCTCTGTCATTTCCACAGACCTGAAAATGAACTTTGAGATGACATAAATCTTGCTTGTTCCTTTTCAATCTCAAGCTCCCACTTCTAGCCACGTCAGGATTTTAGAGCACGGAGGCAGGGAAAATAGAAAGAAATTCAAATTGGTTCTACTTTCTAGCAGCTCTATTAAAACCGTATGATATTAAAATGACTGGCAAAAAAAAAAAAAAAAGATGTTGGGTTGGGAGAGGAACTGTAATTATCCATATTATTCATTGCATAAACATTTATTAAGCACATACTCTGTTCTAGGTACCTTGCTTGTGCTAGACACTTGAAATACAAAGGAGGATTAGAGCCCTCGAAGATGCTCGGTCTGATGGTGACCGGATTCCTGTTGCGAGAGATTACAGCATTGGCAGGACACATTCCTGGAATTCAAACAACTTGTGTCTACGTGTATCTGTAGGTTCTGTGTGTCAAGTAATCACTCTGCTGGCAGAGGTCTTCGCAACAGTCCACATAAATCTTAGGTCATGGCATGTTACAGATGACGCATATATCACGATTAAAAATACATATTCCTTGGAAAAGAAAAAGAACAATGACAAAATCATAAGAATGCGACAGGCAGGCGGCTAATGACCTTTTTACGTGAGGGCCTCCGTCAGGATCCCACTGATCAAGCATCACCTTCGGCTGCTGTGTTTCAGCATTTGTCTCGTTCAGCGCACATACATTGAGCGCTACTGGATGCACCGTTCTGGGTCCTGGGGATACGATGAGAAAGACCGATGCCCATCCTTACGGTGCTTGCCGTCTACAAGAGCCAGACACCCAAGCCGACAAACAACACAGCACGATCTCGCTGAGCAAGACAGAGGTGAGGCCAGGATGCCGTGTGGGAGCCCAGAGGAGAGACCCTCTGACGAGGCTGCCCGGGAGGAAACAAGAAACCCGTATTGAAGAAATCCCATTTTGCTTCACATTGCAAGCAACTCAGCACGGATAAAAGTTGGTGGCAGAAATGAGTCTTTTAATCAACGTGGAGGATTCAAAATTAGAGAAATAAACGTGACCTTCTGGCTTGGAGGAGCTTAAACATTTTAGTAGAGAGACGCTACAAAGACGCATAAAGCTCGTCTTAAAAACAGGGGTTTTAAGAGAAGAAGCTCTGAAGGTCCACACGCAGTATTCGCTGTAAGATGCTACCCTGGGCCGGCGCCGCGGCGGGGCGGCGAGCAGGACGCCTCGCAGGGAGGCCGCGGCTTCCACGCGGCGCAGGCACCGAGGGCTTCCTGTAGGAGCCGAGCAGGCGCCGAGGGCTTCCTGTAGGAGCCGAGCAGGCGCCGAGGGCTTCCTGTAGGAGGCCGAGGACGGCAGCTCGGCCGGCGCCGCGGGGTGGGCGGAGGCCAGGGACTCACGGCGGCGGCTGCCCCAGGGCCCTGCGACTCCAGGGCGCGAGCCTCTGACCGCGTCCCGTAACCGGGGAGCCGCGGAAGCTCGTGCGGTGCGGGAAAAGCCATGCATCTGTGGCGCACCCAACGCGCAGGAATATCTCTGTCCCCTAAACACACCGTCTCGTGGTGCTTCTCTGAGACGCGTCCCCGTCTCGGTGTGCGGGGCTCGGCTCGTTCACCGACTCTGCTTCCACGGAGACGCGGGCGCCGCGTCGGAACCGAGACCCGGAGCTCGTGCCCGTCGCCGGCACAGCCGGGTCGGGCCACGCGCCGCGCAGGGCCGGGGCCTCGGACCCGCGGGCGCCCCGAGCGGAAGCCCCGGACGCGGCCCGGCGGCGCCATAAGCTCGCCCTCGGCTCGCCCGTCCCCGAGGCCCCTCCGCCCGCCGCGGTGGCCGCGCCGCCCCCGGCCCAGGAGGGGCCGCGGCCGTGGTCGGAGCCGCCCTCGGCCCGCGGCGAGCGGGGACCCGGCCGCCCGCACGCGCTGGCTCCCCGGGGCGCTGGCGTCCGCGGCGCCGAGCTCGCTTCTCCCGGGACCAGGCGCGTCCCTCGGGTCGCGGCCATCTTCCGTGGGGCGCGAGCGTGAGCAGCACGGCGGCAGGGGCGGGCGTCCGCGCACACGAGGCCGTCGCGCCCCGCGCCTCGCGCCCCGGAGAAGCCGCGGCTCCCGCCACGTGGTCGGCCGCCGCCGGCCGGGCTCTCCGCGCGGGTGTGGGCCGGCTGCAGCCAACAGCGAGCGGCTTCCTCCGTCGGCGCCTCGTTCCCCGGCGACCCCGCGGAGACCCCGAGGAGACCGGCTGCCGCAGGCCCCGGAGGGCGGGCGCTTCGGCTCCTCCGGCCGCGACGCGCGCTGATCCCAACCCTTACCGCGGCCTGTGCCTTCGCCTGGTTTCCTGACACTCTGCAGAGTAGCTCCTAAAAATACAAAAGGATGCGCCTTCGCCCCCTGGCCCCTGCGTCATGACGACAAAGTAGAGAGCTGCTGCTCAGCTGCCGCTGACGGCGCTTGTTTCTTATTTGAAAAAACGGTTAATTCGATATAAAGTCTGAAGGACACCGGTTTGTGTGAAGGGGCAGAACCTCCTCTGCAAGTGCTTTTAGAAGGGCACATGCGGGGGCGCCTGGGTGGCTCAGTGGGTTGGGCCGCTGCCTTCGGCTCAGGTCATGATCCCAGGGTCCTGGGATCGAGCCCCGCATCGGGCTCTCTGCTCAGCAGGGAGCCTGCTTCCTCCTCTCTCTCTGCCTGCTTCTCTGCCTGCTTGTGATCTCTGTCAAATAAATAGATAAAATCTTAAAAAAAAGAAAAGAAAAGAAAAAATCCACACTTAAATAAATCTTTAAAAAAGAAAGAAAGAAAGAAAGGTACATGCGTGTCTATCAACAGAATATTTAAAAGACTGGGCAGGTAGCACACCGCCGTGGCTCAGTGGGTTAGGTCTCTGCCTTTAGCTTGGGTCATGATCCCAGGGTCCTGGGATCGAGCCCAGCATTGGGCTCTCTGCTCAGCGGGGAGCCTGCTTCCCCCTCTCTCTGTCTCTCTGTCTACTTGTGATCTCTGTCAAATAAATTAATTAATTAAAAAAAAAGATTGGACAGGTATTTATTCTTAAAACAGCCTCTGTATCCATTACGCAGGTCACCTCACTTGAAGCCCTAAAAACAATGAAAAGAGTAAAAAAACACTCTCATGTAATCATCTGAGAATAGTTTTAAAAAGATGGAAGTAAATTATTCTGAGAAATATGACTTTCTTTTCAGTTCTATAAAAATAATTGTCTAGTATTAAAAGGTAACATCTAATAATGGGCAACACATTGTCACATAGTTTAAAATTCAAAAAATATAAAAAGGTACTCAAGGAAAAAGTATCTTTCTCACCCCTGGCTGGAGTATTTTTAAAGCAGAAAAAATACATTAGAAATACATCTTTTTTTTTTTTTTTTTGGTCTGTTCTGCATGTGTATTTGTGTTTCTGAGTAATGGTCACCATGACAACATCTTACAATAAGCTACCTAACATTAATCAGATCAGAATTTATTGCCAAATGTTTGGAATTACAAATCATGAATTCTCTAAGCGAAATCTCAAGGCTGAAATCAAGCAACAACAGTTATGCCATTGTATTATACCAGGTCTAAAGTATGTTCTTTATATAAAACTCCACATAAATAATCAAAAGCAGAGATTAGGCAAGAAATTATGCCTTGTTTTTCAATGACAAGAACAGCATGCATTGCTATTTCCTACCATTATAAAAACATCTACTAACAGAAGTCCAGGCCCGTATGCACTGATTGAGAGAATTCTTTGAAGTACCTGCATAGGAAGAAATTTCACCAAAGGATGCAGAGAGATTGAACTAATTTTTCAAATCTTTTGCAAATATACTTTAACTAAAATATTGCCTTAGAGAATCACGCTTTTAGGAAATTAGAGAACCAGTCATCCAAGCAAAATGGGTAATCCCATTTCCATGAGAGAATCACTGAGAGAAGAGCCACGACCGATGGCGGTAGTGCCTCCGAGAGCTCAACAGCCCCCACTTCACAGAGAGTTTTCTGTTGCTCCGTCTACATCCCTGGTTGGAATTCACAAGTTCCAACTAAACTAATTCGTTAGTTTACTTTCCCGGGAAGACGAAGTATGGCTGAACATGCTTCTCCCACTGGAATCCAATTTAAAGACAGTTGATCTTAAGCTTCTTCCTCTGTCAAAACCCCACCTTCTCCCTGCCCCAATCCCCCTCTCCCTGCCCATCATACCGCCAGATTCCAACCCCAAATCATTTTAGTTGCTCATCTATGGTACCCTCCCTAAAATTTTCATCTCTTTCATAAAATCTGAACATTAAAATGGGATCTAGTGCCATTAAGTAGAACCAAGGCCAAGCAGAGGGGAACTGTTCTCTGTTGATGCGTGTGAGATCTCCCCTTACCCAATTCCAGCAACACTCTTAAGTTCACATCTCTATTATTTCCCTCTGATGTTGTGGTAAACTTTCTTTATTTTTTTTAAAGATTCTATTTATTTACTTGACAGACAGAGATCACGAGTAGGCAGAGAGGCAGGCAGAGAGAGAGAGATGAGGAAGCAGTCTCTCCGCTGAGCACAGAGCCCGATGTAGGGCTGGATCCCAGGACCCTAGGATCATGACCTGAGCTGAAGGCAGAGGCTTAACCCACTGAGCCACCCAGGCATCCCATTTTTTTTTTTTAAGTTGTTAATAAGAAAAAATATTCTTCATAAGAATCCTACAATACTGAAGTTACTTTGGGAAATGGGTCATGGTGACATTCGGGTCTTGGTTCTCTCAAGCCCTGCACCATTCATTGGTTCTTCCTGAACTTATTCTATATTTTATTCATTGTTTGAAGGCACAGCACATGCCACTTTGTATTTGGATCATTCAGGAGGTTAACATCACCACCTAATTCAGTGTCATCCAAAACTAATGAACTCATTCTGAAGTCTGTCATCAACACCACTGATGAAAAGAATAAATAATCCAGTCTCCAAACCAAAGTTAGTAAACTCATACTGTTTTAAACAGTGTTTATTTCAACCTATTAACAGATGAATTGCTTTGATTCTTAAAAGTAATTCACATTTCGGGGCACCTGGGTGGCTCAGTCGGTTAAACATCTGCCTTCAGCTCAGGTCATGATCCCAGGGTCCTGGGATCGAGTCCCATGTCAGGCTCCTTGCCTGCTTCTCCTTCTGCCTACTCTACCTACTCATGCTCTCTGTCAAATAAATAAACAAAATCTTTAAAAAAAAATTCACACTTCATAGCACATATGAAATCAATCGCTCTGTACTGTCCCTCAGCGAAAATGGACTATGCACAGGAGCCGATATTTTGTACGTATTTCACAGAGAAACTCATCAACAGGGAGAACCCACAGTGCCGAATTCCCGCGGCAGGTGACAGTGACGTCAGAAAGAGAGCCGGAAGTCTCCTGACAGTAGTCTGTGCTGTAGCACTCAGCTGATGAATACATCACCTCTTTCTTAAAACAGATTTCATGAGAATCACCATAAACCTGAATCTTGTTCCCTTTTGGAAGGTAAAGAAACGTGTTCATCCATAGTGGTCCATTTCTAAGGAGGATCGACTCATGAGAAAAGTCAGGTTAGGCCCGTGTGAGGCAGGTTCTACCCAACACGGCACTCTTGGGCAGAGTGGGAGAGGAACTAAAGGTTGGGCAGAAACACAGCGACAGAGTCATCTGATGATGGAAACTTATTTTCAAGTAAAAGCTCGTCTTCTGAAAAGATTACATTGAAAAAAGCAGAAAAAGGCAGAAAATAATAAATAATGTCAATAGATCTCAAACTGCAAGATAGTTTTCCAAAGGCAGTTGTCACCGTCTAAGTAACCTACGCCATCTGTCCCACTTATTTCTGTACCGTATTTGTGCGGCTGTGATCGTGCGCACAGAGCAGCGGGGACCACAGCCCCGATGTTTAGAGCTTTGGCGTGGACATAATGAAGAGAACCAACAGAATGAGGTCCCTGATTTCTATCAACACCAAGATTATTCATCCAAAGGATTATGATTTTAATACTTAAAGCAGTATCTAGTTTATCAATTCATGGTGCTTATAACTGAAACTCACATAATACAATGTTAGGACATCTTTTATTTAAATAGTATATTGGTAGGACATCTTTTATTTAACTTTAAAAAAATCGATATTTGTCTTTATTATATCTCAAAGCTATCATTTACATTTTATACTTTTTATTTATCTCTGAAAACAAACCTCACAGAATGTTAATATGTAATGTATACTTGGATTTTAAATTTGGACTTTAATATTTTGTCATTGATTTGCTTCTATTGACTGGGAATCTTTTTTTTTTTTAAGATTTTATTTATCTATTTGACAGAGAGATAGATCACAAGTAGGCAGAGTGGGAGGCAGAGGGAGAGGAGGAAGCAGGCTCCCCGCTGAGCAGGGAGCCTGATGTGGGGTTCAATCCTAGGACCCTGGGATCAGGACCTGAGCTGAAGGTAGATGCTGAACCTACTGAGCCACCCAGGTGCCCCACCTTTTTTTTTTTTTTTTTTTTTTTAAACCAAAAGTCCTCTGCCTTGTCATCATCCAATCCTACTGCATTTATCCAATCTTGTGTCTCTCCCTCCTCCACTAGTCAGCCTCTGTTCTGGACAGGATATCTTGCATATGTTCCAAGCCTACCTCTTCCACTGACTGTTTCTTTCCTGCACATTTCTGGTCTTCCCCGAAATAGGAATGTTCTCATTTTTCCATATGTTTCTCATAGCCTTTCCTTTTTCTTTTTCTTTCTTTTTTTTTTTTAAGACTTCATTTATTTGTCAGAAAGAGAGAGAGAGAGAGCACACAAGTAGGCAGAGAGGCAGGCAAGGGCTGAGAGAGAAGCAGGCTCCCTGCTGAGCAAAGAGCCCATATGGGACTTGATCCTAGGACCCTGGGATCATGACAGGAGCCGAAGGCAGAGGCTTTAACCCACTGAGCCACCCAGGTATCCCAGCCTGTCCATTTTCAAGATCTACCTTCTCCTCTAAGAAGCTTTCATTGGTTGGTCCCTGAAATCCCTCTCCATGTCTGTCACTGTATAACTCACATATTAAGCCAGTCCCTGGCACCAACCTCACCTCCTCCAATTCTTCCTCTCGCCCTGTTCCAGGGCCACTATCCTCCTGGCATTCTTTTGCCTCAGGGCCTTTGCCTATGCTGTCCCCTCCACCAGAAAAGGCTCTTCAGCCAGAAGGCTACATGTCACACCCCTTCCACCTGCAAATACTTTCTCAAACATCCTGTTTCCTAACCACCTTATTTAACATTGCAACTCCATTCCCAGATTCTCTACTCCCTTTTCTTGCTTTATTTTATTTTTCATTGCACTGGACTGTCACGAAGACAGGAATTTTTATCTGTTTTATTCATGGTTGTAACCCCAGTGCCTATAATAGTGTCTGGCAGAAATAAGTGTTTTAATATCTGCTGAATATATTCAGTGAATTTATTAAATGCTAATTACCTCCTAAGACCCTAAGCATAATAAGTTAAATTTATTGAATTTCATGGTCTACGTGCTTCGTAAGTATTTATTCCCTTGTTCAATCTTCCCAACACTGTGTGACAAAGGTTCTATTATCACTACATGTTTACAGATGGAAAAATGTATCACAGGGAGAGCAAGTAAATGAACCACAGTTAAGTGACCAGTGCTAAGCGGCAGCAACAACAGCACACTCTTCACTTCTCACATGTCTTTTAACTTCCCCCAAATGGCCTTATATTGGTTCTATCACCTCGAACTGTTGGTCGCTTACTGTAAAGAGTAAATTGATGTCTGTGTGGTATGTACCTCTTTCTAAAAAAGAACACGAGACACTTTGCTTTAGATATTATTTTCTTCTTACACAAAGGAGGAAGAGAAATGGGAGGGAAAGAAGAAAGCCGGACCGTCACAATTACCAAGAGACAACAGGGGAAAGAAATAGAGAACTCAGGGCTTGGCTCTAGTGTCGTCTAGAAGTTATTAGCTAAGAAAATAAGAAAAATATCCTGAATGAGCTGGAACATGAACATAAGTCTGTACCAAGTCTAGCTACTTAAAAAAAAAGACTTCAAAAATACAAATTGGAGGCCCCTGGAAGCCCTGGGTCTATGAGCCCCACAGAGCCTGGCCCATGGCAGGGGAAGCAGAAAACTTGGTTCAGAAATTCTAAGTAGAAGCAATAATAGCAATGAAGCCAACTAAGCGGACATCCAGATCATACCCTCTGGTGTGGTCATATCAGGCTTTTATAGCCAACAGCACTTCTAACTGGTTGGTGCCTCTACTGTACTTGTGAACTATTCTGAAATTCATCCCTGAAGCTAACACTTACAAAATGCTTAATAAATCCCAGGCTCCATGCGGAGAGCTTTCACAGATTAATTTATACAATCCTCATTAACTTCTCCAAAATCACAAGGGCGGGAAGTATGTTCCCAAGGGCACAAAGCGAAGTGGTCGAGCTGGACACACTGAAAGTCCAGCTGACCCCTGGTCTGTTACCGTTAGAAGGACCCGAGCTTCTATGTAAGTACAGGTTCCTCCAGATCGTTCTTCCTTCTCAACAACTGCTTTGGCCCTTTAAGTCATCCCAAACAAGCTCCTTGAAGGCTCAAATTCTGTGTTATTTATTTCTGTCTCTGGCACAGTGTCTGAGACATGGTAGGAGTCTGACAAATGTTTATGGAATGAATGAGTGTATGAGAGAACAAATGAATGGAGTGACTAGACGTTTATTTTTATACCTGATCTGAAAAATGGCACTTCCTAAGACAAAAGACCCCTTGGCTATGAATGTGGGCTTAGACAAATCATGTACGCGATCGAGAGGAGCCAGCTCCAAGTTTTCAGACGGGACGTTAAAACAGTAGAACAACAGCGACAGTCGAGCAGAACAACGTGCGAAATAAAAATAATTAAAATAAACCTTAACTAACTCCACCTCCCTTTTCCACCACAAAGTAGGGTTAAGCTGTGGGAGGAGACGTTTAATCCGCTCAAATATAGGGTGAACTTAATTTTATAATCTTCCTGATCTCACAGGCTTCTTCAAAGCCCAAGGCCTACTGTACTTAGAAACGCAGGCCTGCTACTCCTAAACATGGGCGTCCGTGATCTCCTTATGTTTATTAAAGGGAAATCACGGTCTGAATGATTATTCTTTATGTTTTAAATGTTAATGTTTTGTTATTCAGAGTCGATTTTACCTTAATCGGGTCTATTCTTCCTTAAATACAAACTTGGTAACATATTTAAATTGTGTAAGAGCCACTAAACAGAAAACTGAAAAAGAAACTTCCAGAATGTCTCTCTGAAAATAAAAAGTTTCGACTCTTCTCCCTCCGTCTATCCCACTCATATACTTTTTCATACAGTTTTAAAAACAGCTAACTTAAAACATTAGAGTAGAATTCTCCTTTCCCTAGAAGGAAGATCTAAAACCAACCCCCCAAAAGAGAGTTTTCCTGCTTCCTTCCCTTTTCTCACTCTGAAAATAATGTCTGCCCCTAAAGACTAGAATGGGATTCTCGTTTTAACTTCAAATGAAGCAAATATTATGGCTGTATTACTGCTCATGAACAGGAAGAAAATTACTCATCCATTCCACAGAGATATCTAAAACCAGAAGACTCAACACAGTTTCTCCCGTCTTAAAGGATCCAGTGTGATGGGATTAAATTTCACAAATTCCAAAATACATTTACGATATGGGATTTTAAAATTTAATCCCTTCGCCATTCACTTTAGTTTTGAACAGCTTGTTTATCTTCTTCCTGCTAAGCACAAAATGCAGCGCAGAAATGGAAACCAGATTTCTTTATGTAGTGGATTTCATGTGGTTTCCACATTTCTCCTGGCAGCAGTTTCCCAGCAGACATTCATCTAAAAAATTCCTCCTTGTGATTTTTAAGCAAGATGGCATCTGTAGCATTTTGTGGCGTATTCAAGCGCACTCTCAAATGCACTGCAAATGGTCATGTATTACAGCGTTCTAACTGCAGTTTGTATTTTAAATCTTTGTAAAGGTAAATAAAAATATCATGTACAGAAACTGGAAAGGAGATTTTTCGTGGTCTTGATTCTTCCTTAAGAAGGACTCCCCTTGGGGAGCCTGGGTGGCTCAGTGGGTTAAGCCTCGGCCTTTGGCTCAGGTCATGGTCTCAGGGTCCTGGGATCGAGCCCCGCATCGGGCTCTCTGCTCAGCAGGGAGCCTGCTTCCTCCTCTCTCTCTGCCTGCCTCTCTGCCTACTTGTGATCTCTGTCCATCAAATAAATAAATAAAATCTTTTTTTTTAAAAAAAAAAAAAAGAAGGACTCCCCTTTTTTTGAGTCTTCACATTCAGGATGATCTCAAATTGGTTCCAAGCACTTACTGGCCAGATGCCATGTGAGAAGCCCCCATGCAGCTGCCAGAAGCCACAGGCACAGACCCTGCCCTCAGGGAGCTTCTAATCCAGTACGAAAGGTGATGCATATCAGAGCAAGACAAACTTCTCAGATTCTGTGAGAAGAATCGGCAGAGCACAAACTGCAAATGGATGAATGAACGAAATGGACAATAAAGTCTATGCAGTTATTTGAAAGTATTAGGTATACAACATTCTCTGGAGCCATGAAAAAGCAGATTTAAAGTAAAACAGCATGATTGATCTAAAACTCTAATATTCTCTCTCCTCCCTTCCGAAGACATTGACTGTTTTGTTTTGTCTTGTTTTGCTTTGTCTCAAAAGTTGCTGGCTCATAAGAGAATTATTTTAAAAGCCACGAGGAAGGATAAAAGCAATGGAATGTAGTTTAGGAGCTACTTGTTTTTAAGTGATGCACACATCGGGTGAAATTCATCCATCTGAAAATTAAAGAGGAAAAAATAAAAAATCTTTTTAAATCATGGCGTATGTATTTTCACCGATTCCTCCATTCTAATCCCTCGTTCTGAAAAAAATAATAATAAAATAAAAAAAATAAAAACAGGAAGACTTTGGGACTGGAGACACTGATCCAGAGAGGGGCGGAGAGGGAAGGACAAGCAGAGAAGAGGAGAAGGAAAGAATAAGCCCGGAGGACGCGGGGAGCTGGAGAGGAGGGAGTTGGGGGAAGTCCGAGGGGGAGACGAACCATGAGAGACCGTGGAGTCTGAGAAACAAACTGAGGGTTTTGGAGGGGAGGAGATGGGGGGTTGGGGGAGCCTGGTGGTGGGTGTTATGGAGGGCCCGGATCGCACGGAGCACTGGGTGTGGTGCATAAACAATGAATTCTGGAACACTGAAAATAAATTTAAAAAAAATGAGCAATAAGCCCATTTTCTGAATGCCTTTCGGTCACTTGGTAGAGGTGTGTTGACACATACCAGATGGAGGGACATTAACACATGTCACTGCCTTTTGACACAACTAGTTGAGCTAATTCTCTGCTTTTCTTCTCTTCAAACATTCAGGGCCGCCAGCAAAGTCACCGAGGGTAGAAACTTTTCTGCCCCAAGGCACCGCCATGACGACTGTCCAAACTATTACCCTAGGAGTTACTGCAGAACGCTTTCGAAAGTATCCCAAATCATTTTATCTGTATCATTTAATTCAGGCGGTCTCCCAATGGCCTCCTCCCAACCACCTCTCGTTTGACAAATGAGAAAATAGGAGAATTGAAGTAGAACCAATCAGTTCTGGTGCTCCTTCTCGTACACCTCAGCTGCATCCAAGAATACAAAGGTTTAAGCATATTGTACACCTGAGACCAATATAGAACTGTATGTTAACTAACTGGAATTAAAACAGAACATTGTTTTTTAAAGTAGGCTCTAAGCTCAGCACGGAGCCCAACGTAGGGCTTGAACTCACAAACCTGACACCCATCCCTGAGCTGAGACCAAGAGTCAAACGCTCAACCGACGGAGCCACCCAGGCACCCCTAAAACAAGAACTTTTTAAAAAAATGTTTAACTTCAAAGATGTGGAATTTCTTCAAGAATGATGAAATTTTGAAATCAAATAGAATTAATTAAATCCATACAAACACTAAATCAAATCACCAAACATCTTCTGCCCCAGGCCCTGAGCGACTTGGTTTAGTGTTTTCACAGTGAATGCTAATTCAAAACGTCCACTTCATGGTCACAGTATACACTGGTAGTTGAAATGGCTTTCAGCATAGCCTTTCCAGTTTCCAACAGCACGCACATACACAAAAATTCACCGAAACTCCTCTTTATTGAATGTGAAGGAGATAGGTACCATGTACTGCGGAATGGTAGTTTTAAGCGGAGAATTTTATATACTCAGAAAATCCCGCATATACATAATACAGAGAGAAACACACTGAAAATGATCCAGGAGAGGAATGCGGCAAAAGTGAATCTTCCTCTAAATGACTCTGAATATGCAACACACGATCTAAACAAAATTAAATTAAACAATAATAAAGTTAGACTCGACATTAACAAATTGGATCCAACCTAACCAGTACTCACATTACTGCGTGACCAACACTGATTATTTTATGATCTGAATGCAAAGATGGAAATAAAATTAAGGTTGATTCGGAAAACAGGACAAAATTTAGTTGCAAATCACCTCCCACTAGCTTTCTTACACATTGTTAAAGATTTAAAAAAAGGGGGGGGGGTACTAAACTTTCCAAAAATTAACCAACTGAAATGTGGTACTGAAAATGTCGTGGTCTGGAATCATGAAAAAAGGGAAGGAAATCCACTATACTCAACCTGGCCTCACTACTGACAAAGGTGATTCTACAAAAGTCAAAAGGTTTCTCTTAGGCTACTTATTATAGTTCCTGTTTTCTCTGTTCAGAAAACAAAAAGAAGACCAAAACAAAACAAAACAAAACAAAAACAATTCTAAGTTCTTTTGGTTCTTTACTGAGCTTCTCAGTAATGTCGTTTCACCAGGCCCTGAAAACGCAAGTTGAATTCTAAGCACTGTTTCCAGGAGTTGATGCGCACCCAGGGCCGCCCTCAGATATTTCCAGGGGGGTCCAGATCACTCAAAGAAAAATCTATTTAGAATTCTACTGGTTCTCCAGCAAAACAAGCCAGAAAGCAATCATTATCCACTCTGGCCAATGAAATACAAGACCAGGCCTTTTCTTGAAAAAAAAACCAGGTGAAATGGAAAGAAAGTGAAATGTACCAGAAGAAAACTCTGTTACAAAAAAAGCAGAGGTTGGGGGTAAACTATTCCCTAACAAAAGCGAACCAACAGGACCCAAAGTGTGTGTGCAGTTTTTAAATGCAAGGAGCAGTAAGTCCCCTCTGAAGAAATCAGTCCCCTTCAGATGTTACATTTGAACACGTCTCCTTTCGAATTTACACCTGTTAACTTTCAATTGTTCCTGCAAAGCTCTGACAGGCACAATTTTTTAAAAAATGGGTTAAATGTGCACACATTTCACAAATAAAACTAATGCCTACCATTACAAAAAACATTGAACACACTCTGGCCTTAAAAAAAAAATAGGTTACTTTAAAAAGGGAAAGAATTTGATTTTGATGTTGCTAAATTCTCACATAAAGATCTGGTTTCGTTTAAAAAAAAAACACACACACATAATACACACATTTGTACCTAGCCATCCGCACACATTTATGCACACACGTGTGTGTTAATATATACATAAAAAACTATAATAAAAGTGGATAAACTCAAAAGAGAGTAAGCACATTGTGGGCTTTTCAAAAAGATTCTCTAAAACGTTATCTTAAGGAGCCAGCTCTACCACTGCAGTGTTTCCACAACAATCCTGCTGTCTTTCTTTCAGAATCAAGTATTTTCTTCTATTTTTACTCATTTTACACATACATGGTTTATTTACTGAGTGAGATTATAAACATCTTGAAGAAAATAACACACTTTGTTCCTGAACAAGCCCTGCTGTTACTTGGGCTTTGGAGTCATGGTACCCAAGAAACCAGCTGGGAAACCAGGGGCAGTCACTGAAGCAAGGTGGGGGTCCGGCTGGGCCCTCAGGGCAGCACCTAACGTGCACGAGGTGCAGGCCTGGGCCAGGCCCTGTTCCAAGCTTTCATCACACGCTGTTAGCCTTTTTCATTCTCAAAGAAAACCAATCTTAAAGATCTGGGAAGTGGAGCCCAGAACAGTTAAATAACCGCCAAGGTCACATAGCAGGTCGTGAGGCCAGGGTTCAAACACACACCGTCTAGCTCCAGAAGCCTCGCACCGGACTGCCTCCCCCACCCTCCCCTTCTTCATCTGTAGCCGAGGAGAAATCCTACCTTCGGGCTTGTGGGATAACATCCCATCACATGTGAACAAAACTAGCCCAGGGGCCTGACATAAAATAAGTGCTCAAAAAGAAAAGGATTAAGGACACAAAACAAACCTATAAATGGAAAACCGTACACTTTCCTTTCTCTATAGCTTTTGCACTATAGTCCTGAAGGTCAGTGAAGTTACCTGATCTGATTCTGTATGGTGAACTGAAGCCATTTGGGGTTGATTAATATGCAAATAATGTAACTGTTTATAAACATATACAGTTAATACTCACCAGCAACATGTAAATAACCTTTCAATACGAACTAATTGATTCACCAAGTGCTTTTCCTTTTTTTTTTTTTCCTGTACAAGTAACGCACATTGCCATGGTGGCATGAATAGAAGTATTTTGATATGGTGTCATATGTCCCCTGAAGAAATTCTCCAGAGTCTGAACAGAATTAAGAGACCAGTGATTACAATATACTCAACTAAACAGATGTATGTGGGATCAAACCCTTCTAGCAATTCATATAATTTTTATTTCCACTTTTGAATATACCAGAAGATTATAAATCCTAAAACAAAGATACTGTGCCATGTATGCCACAAGGACGTCTATCACCACTTACAGACTTGGAGCTTCTGAAACGACCCTACACAACTGTAGGTGCTCTGGGTAAGGCAGAAACTTCCCGTCACACACGGCCTGCCCTGAAGCCAATACGCTTCACTTGAGCCCCCAGTCACGGAAAGGTCACCTTCTATAGCCCTGGGGGGAAAACGTGCTTTCTGAGTCTTCATGGGATGCACACAGAGACTTTTTTCCTTTCTTTTTTGCTATCATGCATGCTCCTTTCTGAGTCATACTAAGGAAATAAAACATTGGTGATGCCAAAAGACATCAGGAGGCAATATTCTAAAATGGTCAGTGACCCAAGGACACCATATTGTTCTTGTCCAAGCGAGCCAGGGCTCATTTTAAAGTCTGATTGTAACGTGGAATTCAATGGGAGCTCAGAGCACATAGCATTCAGATGATGCTCGCCAGCTTTTGGGGGCGGAAGCAGGCAGCAGACTGCATTCCTAGTACGCTCTCACTTAAAGTCTGCCTGGAGAGGCCAGCACCAATTTTCCTACCCCTTTATCTTGCTTTTCCCTAAAGATTTCAAGACAGTGCTTGAAATTTTACTGGAGTCATAAATCATATATTTACCTTCATGCGACTGGTTTCCAAGAGAGCCAGAGTTTTTAAGGTTTGTCTGCCGGATGTATTATGTTACTGAAACGCAGAAATGGCTGCTGTGCACGACAGTGGTTCGTGAAACTCTGAGTCGTAACATTATCTTTCTCAATTGAGTTGAGGAAAGAATGTTCATAAAATATATACTGCTTTTGGTTAGGGGCTGATTTCTAAATAAACAGACTCAGCAATGGAAAGTCTACAGACTGGCAAAACAAAACGTGCATTAGTAAATGTACGTTTTAAAATCAACTCTCTCACAGTCTTCGCGTCTTATAAGCATTTCAAAGGCTGAAAACCCAATTGCAGTAAATTTATGATTTATAGCTGTTCTAATTCAACTTCTTTTTCAGTTGCTGAAGGAAAATCTGTGGATTCTTCTGGCCTATTTCTCCTCCATTTTATAGCCTCTGACGTGGCCTCTCTGCCTGAGAGGGAACCGCACTGCAGAGGTCCGAAGGCGGCCATCTGAAGTCAGGGAAGGGCAGGAAAGCGTTTGCTACAACAAATCTCCCAGTCCTTCTGGGCCCCCCAAAATAGGAAATGCTGGTGATTAGGGGATTACATTGCTTCCAATTAAAAAAAAAAAAAGTGCCAACCCGCACAACATGAAGCCGAACGAAGTGGGGGCATCTTTCCTAATTTGCAATGAACTGGGATCAACTAGATTTTTATCGCAAATACAAAGTGGGAATGAGAAAACAACAAGAAAGGAAATGCCACAACTTGGTTAGATCCTGCTTTTCACACCAGATTATGGGACCGGTAGCTACCAGGATGCTTCCAGAAGATTACAAGGCCAAAAATAACCAAGGAAATATGGTGGGCCCAAATGTTCACCTTTATTTCTAAATCAGTAGTGCAGGCTGACACACAACTGGAGGACACCTACATCCATGTTTCCCACTTGAGATTAAAAAATAAGGTAGTTTTAATTCTTGCATCATTGTCATGATAAAGGCTTGATCAGAAAGTGCATGCGTACTATGTAGCTTTTATCATTCTTTGACCAAATACTAAATGACCTGCCACAGGCCAATAAAGTGTACAGACAGCATCCCTGCCCTCAGGTAGCTTATATTCTATTTGGGGAAAAATCCACATACGTGCAACACTTGGTAACACTGCAGTAGAGAACTAAGAGGACAGCGGATAATTAGCGAATGAATAACAGAGAATAGAAGTGCTGTAAGAACCCTGTAGCGGAGAGGGTCTCTGTGAGAGGACAATATGCTTCAGGGTACAGGTGTCTGCGTTAGAACAAGCCTGAGTTCTGCCGCTTACTGTAATTCCACGAAGCAATATGCTTAACTACAAGCCTCAGTTTCACCAGCAGTAAAATGGGAATGATGATACCTGCCACATAAATCATACAAAACTCATACACTGTATGTGGAGAGATTTTGTACTCTGTAAAGAAGCTATAAATGGCCACTGAGAAGACGGTAAAAAGAATCACACAAAACTGTTACCACTGATCAGGGAGAGCAGAAAGGGTTAGGAGGTCGGCAGGGGAGAGGATCAACTTTTCTTTACACACTTTCTATTGTTTGGACTTTAACAACACCTATGCACCAATTTTGTGACGAAAAAATTAAAGCTGTATCCATATTACCTGTGACACCATATGTAGGTGTCATAAGATACTCTACTGTAAACACTAGTAGCCCTGTCCCTTCATGAGTACAAAGAAACAAGACATGGTCCCGGTTTCAGTTTGAGTATTTCTAAAGGTATAAAGATGTGCCAAGCTTGGGAATGGTAACCAACTGAAACAGTGTTTTCTTTCCATGACATTTCAAAATAGAGCAAATTTTATAGTCACCCCAAACTATCCACTGATTCAAACAATCACTTTGGTCAATATGTTTTGAAACAGCCAACTTATTTAAGCAAAAATCTTAAATAACATTAGTTCTCAAAGGCCAGTCTTTGTTGGCACATCACTGTGCTTTCTAGAGCCCATCACATGGCAGGTATTTAACGGATAACTTTGCAGACATAGAAAAGGTCCTCAGGCCATTTACAAATGAATACCGAGGACTTCCCACAGAGGCATGGAAGATTTTGTAGAGGGAATCTGATCACAGATTAAGCATTAACTCTTAACATTATAAATTCTTAACATTCTTAACATTAACAATTCTTAACATTTTAAGTAAGTGTGAGCCCTTTGAGGGCAGGAATCGTGTCTTCTCAATCTTCAGATGCCCAGTCCCTAGCATCGGGACCAGTATGTGAGGAGGCAATAATGAATATTTGTTGAACTATTCGAAGGAAAGATAACTCTAAAACATTTTAGTCAACTAGATGCCCAACGCGACGAGCACATACGCTAAGAACAAAACCTGTATAGTTGTACTCTGTAGAAAAGCAATTAAACTTCTTCAAAAACAGTAAAGATAATTATGAATTTGAGTTCCTTAGAGAAAACCTCATAAAAGTCCCTTTTTGAGGAAGGTTCGCTCCTACGTTTGAGAAACTACAGATGTGTGAGTAAGAAGAAATTGCGGAGCAGTTTGATGAGAACCACCTTCCACGTGCCTTATCCAAAATTACCAAGACACGTCCCATCCATCAATGGGAAGAGAAGAGGGCAGGGGAAAGGCTTTCACTATTTGTGGCCGAAACAAGCCCACACCTGGAATGCTGGATTCCTGGCTGACTACTGCCTCTCTCTCTCTCTCTCATGGCTCCTCTAGGATGATTTGTGAATAAACATATAGACACTGAGCAAGGACAGAGTTGGTATTCATGGGTAATAAGACTATTAGAGTGTGTGTAGTCACACTCGTCTATTCCAAGTATTATAGGAGCAGTAATAGGGCAGGGGGAGGCGAGAGAGAGCATACGGGGCTCGCTCAAGCACTGCGGGACAGGCCCTATGGACATAAGTATGGAAGTGGAAACACAGTGATAGGAAGAAACTCCTCTGATTTCCACTGATGCTTTAACCCCCCCCCCCATCAATGATGTACCCAGTGCTAATCTCTTTGTTCCACCCTGAATTACTGGATAATTCATTTTTATCTTACTTAATCTTCCTACCAAGGTGACCAGGACTTGTCACAACTTCGGATTCCATTAGTGGTATATGTTAATTCAAGAGAAGACATTTCATGGTACGTGAAGGCTTTAAGATGGCTCTCACTCGAAGCTTTTGGAAATATTCAACCCAATATATTTAAAAGAGGTAGATTTTTTCTGCTTCTAATAAGTATCGCATAAGGCCAGTAGAAATGAACCGCTTTAGCTGTAATTCTTTAAAGATTACTGAGTTTCATAGTTTGGCTACTCAAATGATATTTGGAAGCTACCTAGGAATTTTCTCACATTTTGATCTCTGGAAGGGCAATTCATCAAGCTCTTGTTTGAGGTAACTCGAACTTTAATCAGAATTCTGTGGAGGGGGGGGGGCAGTCGCAGGGCCATCTACCCAGAATCTTCAACAGCGTATATAATTGAAAACAGCAACAATGGGAGAAGTTGAGGAGATGCCAGTGGGCTGGTATGTTCTAACCTCTGGTCAAGCAGTACTTGGCAAATCTCAACAGATTTCGTTAACTCGAGATAAAAACTTAAGCAGTGGCATTCCATTAAAATAAAATGAAATCTTCACACAGAATCAAGAATTCCCAGTGAAGAAGAGTGCTGTACCTAAGAGCACAGATCGACCAGAGGCAATTTGTTAGAAGACTGAAGTCGGGATTTCGTAGTGCAAGAAACTAAAGAAACTTGAAAGTTTCTTTAGGTCAAGCCATACAGCACGGCACTCGGGGAGCCAGCCAGCATCGCTGAGGGAAACGAGGAAGGCCACATGTGGAACTAATTACTCATGTAGAGGCCATGACAAAGAACATTTCTCCAGACTTTTCATGGGGGCTTCACTTTCAGGAAGTTGCTATAATTACTGTTCAAGTCTAGAGCAGCCTGCAAGCCGCTGACAGATCCAACAGACGAGGAGGAGGAGGGAAAGAGACAGGAAAAAAAAAAAAAAAGAACTTATCTGCCCTTTTTGACGAGTGAAATACCAGAAAATAAAGTGCCACAGGAAAGCTCCAAAGAGTTGGCAAATGAGCCCTGACTTCCAGTGTTCAACTTTTTGTTTACTTTCTTTCTTTCTTTCTTTTTTTTAAATCTACCCTCTATCTTCAAATTACTTTTCTAGCCTGGACCAGACAGCAGATTTGTATTGTACTTCTACACTAACTCACTTTCAGTTGGCCACAGCAGAACTGTACATCTCGACTCTTTTCTTTCTTTTCTTTTCTTTCTTTCTTTTTTTTTTTTTTTACAGCTTTTCCATACTGAGGCCCACTTCCTGCCCAGTTGAGGAAAAAAATCTGGCCTGAAGATGAAATGACTGCTTAACATTACACTAAAACATCTGGTACCATTTTACGCACAGACCCATGTCTGAGAGCAGGCGATCCTAGCGGTCTCTCCAGCGGCACCGCGCATACCCAAACCTCCCCAGGGTGACATCATCCCATATATGGACTCTCCAGCCCAGCCCTCCCCCTTTTCCTGGTCCTAAATTCATTGCCAGTTCCCCAGTCTGCAGCAAATGTGCCACGTCAAGACTGGAAATCACAGCCCTTGAGTGTGTCTCAGTCAGTGCAGCAGAATTCTGGGGGGAGAGCCGAAAGCTACCCCCGGCGCAGGAAGGGAGGCTTTTCCCAAAGACCGGGAGAGGATTTTAAGTGCATAGATGGAAGCTTCGGGAGATCCTGCTCCGTCGCCCCAGTGTTCAGACTACCTGTTCAGGACAATGCCGTTGTACAGTAGTCTGCACATTGGTTAGACTGGGCAAGGGAGAGCAACGCTGCGGACGTCCGGGGACCAAAGTGGCTGTTTCCAAGGAGAAGACTTTTGTCTGCTTTTTCAAATCTCACGCCCAGTGTTTTTCTTCACAGGTTTTGCACACTAGGGACCCAGAAGCCCTCGGGGACACTGCTGAGAAAGGAGCGCTCGAAAGAAGAGCTGTGGGTAAGGCCTTCTTGAGCGCTCACCTGGTCTGTGCCCAGGAGAGCCGAGGTGGGGAGCCAAGGGCCTGCGAGGGAAACGAGGGAAACGGAGGGCTCCGTGCGGTGGGGGGCAGCGCGGCCGCCCTCGAGGGAGGAGCAGCCTGGGGTACAGAGCGATTTATTGTATGCTGTTTGATTTCTGAAGACTCCTACGTCAAGTATTTCCTTAAGGTCAAAGATTTTCCCACTTCCAACCGAAACATGAAAACACTCGAAACACTTCAGAGTAATTTAATGAGGCTGGTTTTTAATTGTTGAACTTAATAATCCAAGGGCCTAAAAACTTATCTGAGTAAGGGCTACAGTAGAAATTTTAACATCCCAGGATTGAATCCATTTTGCCTCCAAGTAAAGACTATCTGCTATTTGTAAAATGCTATCCGAACAGTGCTTTTTGGGAAAATTTACTTACATACTATAAATACCAGGAATAGTAGTATCTAACAATAAAAGTAGAGGCTGCCAAGGTTTTGCCCACCAGACGAGGCAGACGGGACTGACCCAGAAAGAGCGCCAACCCAGAACTCAGTGAGTCAGCAACTGATTAAGTCGGAGAACAGCAGACACCTCTGTCTACAGATACCCCACTACGTATCTCTGTGGTACAGTTTTATTTTTTTTTAATCTGAAAATGGTTGATAATTGCTGGTCAGCGGAGCCCTCATGCCGCTGCTATTTTACGATGCTGCTATTTCCACGAGCATTTAAAATGATAAGGCACTTTGTCTAGAAACCCGCTGATAAAAAAGGAATTTGTAAACAAAGGCACAGTTTTCTTTGGTCCGTTTCCAGCTGTCCTGGAGGTGAAGGGGGGTGGGGAGAAGGTGGGAGGGAGGAAATCCCTCAAGCTGAATGAAATCCCAATAGCGAGAAGAACAGAGAAAGTCTGGTTGCAACGTGATCCATCCTGCACTGTAAAGGTGGGCCTCCTAAAGAAAGTTCTGGAAGAATGTTACTGCCTCACCCCTAATTCCCTCAACCTCCATTTTATAGAACTATTTTATATAATGAAAACATCTGTTCTATAGGCTTTTACGAAAAAATGAAGAGCTCTCTTTTGTCCTCCTTTAAATTCCTTAAAATTACAGCAGTTCCTGAACAAATCCTTTTCTAAATGGTACATTTTGTAACAATCTAAAAATTGTAACAAGTTCTCTTTTGTGAAACATTTTATGACAAAAAAGTTTCCCCAAGTTATCTTTCGTGAAAACGATTTACTTTTTAAACTACCCTTTTGATCATCCCCAAACTGGTATAAAGAACATATAGGTTATCTCTTCTATTCATACTTTTTATTTGAAAAAAAGCAAGGATATCTATTTAGTCATCTTCTCCACTTCTCCACTTAAATGATATGATAAAGCCATCCTTTGTTTTTTCTGTTGTGACCTGGAAGCCTGCATATTAATTATTTTTAATAGAACAAGAGATATTTAAAATATCCATAGTTCCTCTTACACAAGGAAACTGAAAACAAACAAACAAACTATGAGGTAATTACAGAAGCTTATTTTCTCAAGAAATACATTTTTACTAGTTGATGCACTTACTAAAGAAGAAATGTAGCTATAAAAGACTTTGGCAATGTTTAAAGTTTTCCGAAAAATTTTTTTTAAACTATAAATGACAGAATTTCACAACTTGCTTTCCTTTCATGTATATTTAATTTAAATGTCTTTCTTTACATTAAATGGCCTTTCTGATTGTAAGAAACTATCACTGCTCACCCACCAATTCTCTCCCGCAGGACGAATTTTAGTCTGGAGATAGAGGGGACCCGATGGTGTCCTTGGCATAAGTACAGGAATGGGAACCTTAAGAATTGATTTGTAGAGGGTTAGCCTAGGGGTGCCTACAAGTGTTCGGTGGAGTCCCGACAAGCCATTTTGATGCAAACTTTTAAATAATGAAAAGAAATCCTACTTACTTTTAAATCGGATGGGCTAAATTCAGGCTCAAAAGTAAAAGCTCACTTTATAAAGCCCTGTGGACTGAAGGCAGGATAGGATGGCCATTCATACGCTGGGCTATACCCCAGCATGAATACACATGTATCGTAAAATAACCTGCTCTCTTTCCAGGGTAATGAGAGCAATGTTTAACTTTATTTTGATATTACTTTATAAGGAGATATACAAATATTTTAGAGGTCATGGGATCTATTCCAGAGGAAACTAACAACAGTGACATCTTCAACTCAAATTACCCTTGGATATGATCGTAAGTATTAAAATTAAATATTGTACATCGTCAGAAAGAGAACAATGCTTGCAGGGCCTGTCCAAATTGCATTTCATAGAAGCTCAGTAGTTATTTTTCATTTTAGTGCGTAGATGACTGGTGAAGTAGGCTAGGTACAAAGATAAAAGCAAAACTTTTTCTGGCATCCAAGAGAAAGGAAATTTAGGGCCTCAGCCTCAACACCATCAATTCTTAATTGGATGAGGATTGATATAAAACATTTTTCAAACCCCATTCCCTTTTTTAAGCCACAGATCTCAAAATCAAAGAAATCACATTGTTTACAGTGGGACAAAGTTTCACACTGATCACTTTCCTGCAGTTAGTCAATAGGTTAACGTCCTTCCGGCTTGGCATTTCTGTCTCTCGGCCCAGATAATGGTGTTTATGTTTTTAAAAGACCAAAATATACTGTCTCCCCCCACCTCTCGCCTTATAGACCACCCAAGCTTTTCACGCCGTGAGAAAAAGCTGAGGCGTAAAGCTTCTAATGAAAGAATTTTTCCTTTTTTTTTTTTTTTAAGGAAATAAGAGGAAAATACAACTTGAAAATGTGAAACAGTTCACTTCCCCACCAGCGTCCATCCTTACTAAAGAGAAGCCCAAACTTCCAATTACTCTGTAAGAGCTCTGCTCCCTAAAAACAATCCATTTTCCTCTTTTCTAAGGAGAGTATCTCAGCCATCACAATAATGTCCAAATAATAACTAAGGGGGCATCACTCAGAAACCCCAACTTAAAATAACCAGAGGGTCAGGCTCCAACCTGAAATGAGGAATCTTCAGGGAAGACAGAAAATTCCTTACTTGGTTTCTTCTATCTTTCTTCTATCTTTTCACCTTAGTGTGCTGTAAACTATGTAAAGTTTGGAAAGGTTTTGAAGGTCTCTTTTTAAAAGCTTTATCAGTTTTAATGAAGTAAATTAAGGAAAATAATTAAATCTTCATTTTGAATATCCTGACCTATCGTGACAGCCAGTTTCCTGAAGTTGTTTTGGTTTAATTTTGCTGTAAAGGATTTAGAAGATAATTCTTTCCTTGTATTTTTTCCTTAAGATAATAAATAAAAGACAAGAGAAAATAAGGTATAATAATCACATCAAAAATTACATGGTGTGATAACAGAAATAGCTCTTTTATATTTTAGCTAGTATTTTAAGTGATAATGAATTGATATTCACTCTAGTTGGGAGACGGAAAAAGAGTCTTGAATGTTTTTTTCAGCCTTCTGTCTTTTTAACAAGATTGAGGGCAGGTTCAACATAACTATGAAGTATGTATATTTCACAACTATAACTGTAGTTTAAAAAGCCATTAGAAAAAAATTTTCCAAAAGTTGTATGAATAGAGCAGTCATTTTTCAGCAAGATTTTCTTCTCCCTGAAAAAAGGCTATGGATTTTCAGGCTCAAATATTTTGGGGTCATCTTGATTTACTAGAACTGTTTCATATTAAAATATAGCATATAAACTCACAAATATTTCTTTCTATTTTCAGGTCGCATGCATCATTCCCTTAATTGAGCAGAGTTAACGGGATCAGATTATTTATGGGAGAGAGAGGGAAAGCTATACAGAATCCCAGTAATTTTTAATTTCCACCAATATACTCTTTGTAAGTGAATCACTCTAAATATCTTCTGTTACACTGTATGCAGTACCAATACCAAAATACTTTCGTAAGGTATTTGTTTTTGCATACTCTGACCTTGTAATTATCTAAATAGCAGCCAAGTTTACTGATGTTTTTGATTCTGTTAGGACAAAAAAAAAAAAAAAAAGAAAGTTCTCTACTCAGAATGATGACCAGAAACAGAATCAGACATTTATTTTCTTGAAATCAAATAAATGGAAAATTGCTCTTATCAGCTCTTTGTTGAAACTGTACCATATCTAATCAATGCATAAAAGTTCAGACGTGTAGAAAACTGCATTTTTTTCAGCCTTTCAAAACATTTTCCTCTCCATAAAGTGTGTTTGCTATTTTCTCAGAATTTTACAGTTAAAGGGAAATAACGACGCGTTTTCTTCAAAATTCTTTGGAAAAAGTCCCAAACTCCACACTCCTTGGACAATAAGGTTTTGTTTTATTTTTGAAGAAATCCCACTTACTGGAATTTTGACTATCTAAATGTTTTGTTTTTTAAAGGGCAAGGGAATTTATTAAATACCTCTATGAATGTGAATTGATCATTTATACTAAAATAGCCAGTAGGATTATCCTTGAGCCACCAGAATTACATTTTCTATCTGTGTTTTTAACACCAGTAACTCTTTCTTACATAAATTATAAGAAAATTTTCCAAGGGGTCTGGTTTTACTCTCTGGATATCAAATGAGGTTTCCTTTCCTATGTTTAAGAAACTATTCTGCAACTGTGTGGTACTACCAATGTCCAAAACACATTCTGAACAGCACTGTGGGAAACAACTTTTTAGTTTATACCCTTTTGATGCCTGGTATGGCGCTATAATTAATTAAGAAGAGGAGCGAGTAAGCTCACAACTGCTTCTTATTTTGGTTTTCACACCCATAACTAAAAACTTTGCATTAAAAAGAACGTGAGAAATTTAAATACGTTCTCGCTGTTTTATGACGTATTGGCAAAAATCCACCCCCTTGTAAAGCAAAGCATCTGATACCAAAGTTGGCTGGTTGAACTGCCAAAGACATTGGGCTCATTGATTATTTTGAAAATGGCTGCCGTTTCCATGTCAATGACAAGTTTCTTTTTCATGGGCAGGGCTATGGCACTTATCTACCACAAGAAACATGTATAAACACAGTCTTTATCTTTAACTTCAGTATTAAAATATGCAGTTTTTGTGAAGAGGAAAAACATCTGGTTCAATTACTCTGAACTCTGACTGCATGTGGGGCCAGTAATACTACTACGAATTGGATTTAAGAATAAACCTTGTGTTTAATCTTTTTTTTTTCTGTTTTCTTTTGTTTTTTTCCTTAAAATTTCAATGTGAGTTTTCAGTTACGACCATTCTCCATGTTAGCACATTTGGAACCGATGTAAAAGTGTACTTTCTGAATAAAGTCAAAAGTCTCACTTGTTTTAGTTCCATAATGTCGTAATGTTTAATTCTATTGTGTGTTTCTCTCCCTTTCCCCCTCACCCTCCCAAATCACCAAATCTGGAAAACAGACTGATTGTGTCTGCCCATGAGCAGAGGAAACCCGAAGGAGCCAAGGGCCTGGCTGGACGGAGTTGCCATGTGTCTGCCTGTCTACACTTGCTGTGCAGAACATGCGCTCACCTGTACAGCAGGCACAGACAGGCAGTCACACGGCAACCCAGCCTGAGTGACCAGCAGCCACTGAGCACGAGCAGCCCTCATGCCGCAGCATCCACACCAAGAGCTGTGGCCAGAGTGAGGGGTGTGGGGGCCTGGGGGTCGGATCTGTTGGATGAATACTTAATTCGTATGTACTATTTTATTACTATATTTTGACTCAAATATTGAAACCCACCAAAAGTAAAGTGAGTGGTGCCGATGAAATATAATAAAACCCATTTCTGAAAATGTTCTCTTTGCCTAAGTGTTGTCAGTAAATTACTACCCTTGACATTAATTGTACACAGCTTTGCAGCACCCTGTAAGCAATACAACAAAACAATATAACTTCAGTCCTACGCTTGACAGAGAAGAAATGATTCTAATAGTTCTACTGCAAAAACTAAGTTTGGTTTTCTAGCTCATGATTTTTTAAGAGAGAGGGAGACAAGAAAACAAGGCAAGAGATAATGTTCCAGGGGATCATGTGTTTTAATAAACTCTACCAGTTTGGGTCTGGGTAAAACATAGTGAAAAGAGGATTTTGAACACAATGTTCATATGTGTTAGAATAGTGGCTTCTCCTCTATTGATATACAGTAAATTGGAATTGAAGCTTCGATAGTCCCAAGTGTACACAAAGACTTACTGATACACAAAGACTTACTACTTTGTCACTGTTTAATTAAGAAGAGATGACACTACAGTTCTAAAGGTGAAATTACCAGGCCAATGCATTCACTTGGAATACATGCTCCCATTCCCTGTAAACCTTGAAACTCTTGAAATGTTTGGGGAATGTGATTATTTTCAAAAAGAGCAAGGAAAGCGGTCGATGGTAACGCAATGTGCACTTTACCATATCTCTTGAGGAAGTGTCAAAGCCTCAGTTTATACACTGTGAACGGGGGAGAAATTATCAGAGCTAGCTTGTGTATATGAACGCTTACACACTGATGGGTAAAAAAGGTGAGAGATCAAATTAGAAAACTGTCAACTTTGATTTGGTTCACTAAAATGTTTTAACTTCAGTATTTAAAATTAATTTCTTCTTCTTGAGATTATGGTTGAACCTTCAAAAACGTAGCACAAGACTACATTAAAATTTTCTGGTTTCTTCAAAACTTAATTAAATATTTCAAATATATAGTTTGGACTAAAAAAACCTATTTTTATTCAGATCATTTTTAAAATGAAAGGTTTAGTCTTAAGGCTAAAAATCCTACGAGGTTAAAGATTTCTAGGATTTGGGGCTATTTTACTAGACCTGACACTATAGTTTCTTAAAAAAAAAAAAAAAAAAGGAAAAAGATTGGGCACAACCGCGAAGTAAAAATATAATTAAGGCTAAATTCTTGCATTTAACGATCTGGCCTTAGGAAATCGGGCCTCTGCAAAAATATACTTCTGAAAAACACACTGAAGTTTCTTCCCTTAAATGAAAGTCCCATGACTGGCAAAGAGAGTACTAAACAATAGTTCAGAAAACATAAAATATAAACAGGAAGGTGATACAAAAATGTCTCCTGAAATATTTACATAGTACCGCCCAGTGTTAAATGTTTTCTATAACCCGCAGCAACTGTCAACAGAAGTCCACATCTGGATTGTTCTACTGGACCCTGCGAGGCAGACCCAGCCCAGTACCTGAGACCCTTCTGGGTGACATGATAGCAGGTCAGAATGTAAAGACTGTTCTACCCCAGCAGACTCCAAAGGGAAATCGAAGCCAGCAGAGTCACCCTTAAGAGAGCCACTCCACTTCAAATAGTGCTCCCGTAAAATGTGAGGTTAACATTTTAGTTTTACCTTTTTTACACTTCACTTTCAAAAAATGCCTGGAGGAATATTATACATATTTAAGTTCATTAAATGAAGCACATTTTAAAATTTTGCTCTTCTGGTAAAGAATAATATTGTTTTTCCAGAATAAACTTTTGAGTGGGACAAAAAAATACTTTTAGGGGAGTGGGTTTGAGCCTATTGAGTATTTTTCATAAATTTGAAATAGTTTTTGCCACTATGGATTGTTGCACATATTTGTCAAAGTTGTAAGTCTTTGGATAACACCAAAATGTGGAAATGTTTGTATGAAATAGTCCTACATTAAAAAGCGTAACATATCTTACGCATGTGAAAAAACACAACTACAGTCATGAAGAATTTTAAGTAACATAAACGTTTTCAAGTTCAATATTTATTGGGACTTCTTTGTTTGGCAAAAAAACATCTAAGTTTGGCTGACTAAAACGACTCACGGGGAGACTAAATAGTGTTCACAAGGTCAATGCTAAGCGCCTCATCACAGGGAACACAGGGACTGAGCAGGGAACAGGCAGACTCAGGAAAGTATAAGTGAAACTGGAAAGAGCTGACGATTTCTAGGACGTCTTGGTCCCACAGCTTTGGCCATTCAGGGGGATGGCTGCCATTTTGTTTTCTAGGACTTAAGTTAACATTTGTCATCTGTCACAGCTACCTAATAAAAACAGTACTACGTAAACATCCCTATAAGGGGATTATATAATCTCCTTATCGAGCTATCCAAATACTTCGACCCACAAAAATGAGGCCTGGAATGTCTTAAGAGTCCAAGGAATGTCCTTCTTTCAACGCAGACTTCGGATTTTCTTCAATAGTCTAAGGTTAGTACATTTTCATTGGGAGCATTTCTGTTACATTATGCTTCTTGCCTGTAGGTAAGTATTCCATAATGATTCTGATCTTCATGTTGATTTAAATAGAATAAATATTGGCTGTGTGCTACCATACAGCAATCCCCTTCAGTGATTTTTAACCATCATTCACACATTTCTCATTGATATTAAGAAAAATAAGGCTTTTTTTCTCCCTTTATCAGAATATCCTATTCTTCTAAAATTCATGTTTTATACATATTTTAAATAAAAGCCATCCTTTTATTCCAGATCTGATTTAAAGTATTAATGTAGAACTATATAAGCTCTAAGCCCTTTTTGAAATGATAGTTTCTGTTTTAATTCTATACCTGGCCCTTTTCTAAATCCTAAGAATTGTACAAAAGGTATTTAGAGTGTATTAAAATAACATTAGGAAATTTATTTTCTGCTTCAGTGATCTTCAGTACAAGAGGAAAAAAATGTAAAACCGTTAACCTTCAGTAACGAAAATTAAGAAAATTTTAAGACAATCTACCTCAAATTATAAGTCTACAATATAATGAAATAATTTGGCTTAGGTTCCGGAGGCAACAGGACATCAGGAAATATTAGGTTGCATCTATTTACTTGCTCAATCACATCTCCATTCAACCAATATTTATCCTGCAAATGCCATGTTCGATGGCGGTAGAACAACAAATACATCCATGGCTCCTGGTCTCAAGAGGCTTACGATGAAGCAGGAACACTCCGTCTCTACTTATTACATTGATGAGTTGTCAATTTTCACCACCTGAAATAACCTCTTAAATCCACCCACTTCTATTTCCCTCAACCCACCCAACCCAAGCTATTGTTATGTCTTCCACAGTCCATGGCCAGACCTTCCTACCCACTCCCCACCTCAATCCCTTCTTTACAAGGCAACCCAAAGGATCTGGGGAAAAAATTCAGATATTATGTGACTTTCCAGCTTAAAAACTTCCAAGGCGTCTCATCATTCCTAAGGTCAAAATCCTTGATCTTTAAGGAGCTTTTTTCTCTCTGTGCTCTCTTTGGCCTTCATTCAGTTTCTTCAACTCAACTCATTAGGCTCAGTCTTGCCTCAAGACATTAACATGAGCCTCTGACCACCCAACTCCAAGTCCCGCCCAGGCTGTGACCCGCGTCCCAGGTGCTCTGCAACTCAAACGCGTCCCTGGATTTATTCTCTTCAAAGCCTGGAATCTGCACCTGAGCGCTTTTCCTGCTTGTTTTGTCCCATTTCTTTATGCGTAAATATCCTTCATGAGGGCAGGTACCATGAGTTCCTTGCTAACTGCTTTATCCTTAGTGCCTAGGGGAGTGTCCGCTATGTGGTTGTTCAGAAAACGCTGTTGGGAAATGTCCGGTCAGTTAAGAGCACAGCAGCAGCGCTGAGCAGCGCCTGGATTCTTCTCTCGGAGCCCCAGTCTTCATCTCTAAAATGGGGAATGTCAATAAAACACTTCGCTCAGGGCCTGGGAAACTACAAGTACTAACAAATGTTCACTTTTATGATGACAATGATCATCACCAAGGTTACCGTCCGGACAGAAAGCTGGCCTTCAGGACGCGGGAAATTCTAGTGACGGCCACGGGGACGGTCGAACTAGGGAGCGCGAGGCTGGCCGGAGTCCGTCTGGTTTGGCTGAGCACTTTGGCCAGTTGGAGTGCGCAAAAGGGAGGCGGGAGCCAAGGTAGGGCTAGATGCTGAGAAGAGCTGAGTGGTGGGTAAACTGAGGGAGAAGAACCTCGAGTCTGGTGCCATCCAGATTAACAGCATTGAGGAAAGAAACAGGAGGGGAGAGAGAAAGAGAAGCTGACGTATTGTCTGTGGGCTGGGCCGGCGCCAGGCTAGAGCCGCTTCTGACTCACTCAACCGAGCGGGGTGTCCGTGGATAAAACCACTGTGTGGAGCGTATGGAATATTCTATTTGAGGTTGTTTGAATGGCTGTATTGCTTCCTCAAATCCTTAGTGAAGTACTAAAAAATATCCTTATGTTATTATTTTGATAGAAATCAAAGGATCTGTAAGATCATCCATCAAATGCAAGGGAACATATGCACAAGCTCGCGTGTCCAAACTGTCCTCGCCCCCATAAAGAGATCATCCTAGACTTGGGGCACACACACGGGCAGAATGAAACTAGGAAAAGGCCTATCAACCCCCTAGAAAAGAGCTCAGGGCCGCTTGTACAGGGAATTTCCAAGTCTCGGGTACTAAACTATGATCCAGAAGGTCAGCCACATTGGGGCAAACCCCGTGGGTGATTAGTTATAAACTGTCTAACCCTGTAAGAAGACAGTTTATTTCTTTTTGTGTTACAGAAAGTCCCAATCTTCAACATGATGGGAGAGGATAACATATAGATTAATTATGTCTCCTATAACCACTCTGTATTAAAAAGACTCTTTGAAGATAACATGCATGGAAAAAAACACTGCCGGAGACACAGGTGGAAACTTCTCTTTTAAACTCATTTATCAGTAACATTACAGGTAACATTATCGTCGTTTAGAGTAATGGTTCAAGAAATGCAGTGCACAGATGCTTAAAGGTTTACACATCTGTCTAAAATTCAAGGCTGGGCTAGATAGAGCTGTTCAGAATAGGGAGAAAGCAGGAAAAATGCTGGGGACTTAACACTACAGTCATGCCAACTCTAGCTTAAAATTATTACAGTGTTATCATGCTACTGCATGATATAAACATGATACAAATGATACAAAAATCACATTTTTGTATTATAGCCTCCAATTCTTGGCTGAGGTGGTAAGAGAACCCCAAGTAGAGGGGGAGGCAGCATGGCAAGTCTCACTGAAGGAATGGGATCTGAGTTCCCTCTTAAAGAGTCTGACCTTTACCATTCTCTGTTTAAAACAAAACAAAACAAAACAAGATCCACCCAGATACCGGATCTTTGATCTCACAACACGAAATGACAAAAAACTGGAAATTAGAAGACGTGTGAGTCAAAGAATGGCTTTTCAGTGGGAGGGCACAGTTGTTCCTTGCCGTGGCAACCATGAATATATAAATGTGACGCCTGAAAGTTTATAAGACCACTTATTTATATATGATTTCTTAGAGTCCTAGATTATCTCTTGGAGGGGATTTGGTCAGCCAAGGTCCCCATTCAACAAGTAAAAAGCAAAGAAGTGAGGCCCAGAGAAGACGGACTTGTTCCGACACTGGCATCTGTCATAGCAAATCCACGTCCCCCCGCCCCCAGAGCTCGCCATGCTCACCGTGCCACGCGTACGGTTTATAGGGTCTTTTGTTCAACTAATGTCATCCTGGAGAACAGTTCAAGCTATTGTTCTTCAATCTCGGATAGATTTCGGAAGTAATTTATATTTATTACTGACTTAATAAGTTACACGAAATCGTATCTATTCATATGATAGAACATGCTCTTTATCCAGTGGCCCGTTAATAGAATGAAACATACCAACCTAATTACGCAAGAAAGAAGGAAGATGGCAGAACACAGAAAAATGCAACAATCCTCTATGAAAATTCGCAGATAAATTTGTCACGGAACAAATGAATGAAAATACAACTAGCGTAATGATACTTACTGTGTCGCACTGGCTTGACGAAGATAAATTATCCCGGAACAGCATTTCCAGGGACGGTGATGCTGACGTGTGTATTAGACAGAGACCATGGGAACAAAGGACAAGCACTTAATTTAACTACAAATTGCCTCTGAACACTGAGTGAGAGTTGAGGCTTATTTTCACCAAGGAATAGTCTAAATTGGGGGGTTTTGAGGTTACCCACAGAAGCATGGTCCGGCCACATGTACTTGAACTATAGCAGTAAGACCTTTATGGAATCTCAGCAGCATTGAAAACATTGCTGCTAAAAGATGGGAGTCGAGGGTACAAATTCAACGGGCCAGAGCCTCATCACTACTTCCGAGCCCCACCTTCTAGGTCTCTTCCTGACCTCCCTTGCCCGTGTCCTCCCTCTGGCCTCTGCCCCCGGCCCACACTACTGTTGGTTGAACACGAGCAGAAAGCGAGGAACCGTCCTGTACCCTCCCTCCCGACTGGACGGCAAGCTCAAAGCTGGTCTGCCGTGGTGGCGAACTCTGGCGAGAGAAACAGAGCGGAGCAGAGGAGGACAGTGACGGTGCCAAGGAATGATGAGGTGGGAATGGATGCGGATGGCCCCAATGGAAAAGGGCTCTTCCCCAGCGACAAACAATTTGAAGCTAGGGGTCATTTGTGAGTCAGACATTAATATTTTGAGAACTTCCTCGCCCGTTTCTGGAGCACCATTCTAATGAGGAACAGCAGCTAACAGCTGCAGTGTGGCTGTATGAGGCCCATCAGTTTGCTACCTGCACTAAGAGCTCCTCGCAAGCCACCAGGATGAGCCACCACCTTCTCTCATCTGGACCACCGCTACGGCTCGTCCCCCTCTTCTACTCCTGCCACTCCGCTCCTTCCGCACACCCGTTCCTTCCCACACATCATGCCCAGCCCAGCAGCCAGAGTGATCTTTCTAAAACATAAATCCAGTCATGTCCCATCCTGTTGGAATAAGCCAATGATTTTCAGTCGTCCCTGAAATAAAATCCAAATGATTGGCTGGAGCCTGAGAAGTCCCCACCCGCTGGTACCTCTGATTTTATCTCCTACCTCTCTCCGCTATGCTCTCACATTTCAGCCGCAGGAGGCTTGCTGACTCTCGGCCTGGGTGGTGGTGGTGGTGGTGGTGGCGGAGGGGGTGGGGGCTGTTTATGCTATGGTTCTCTCTACCTGGAATGTTCTTCAACAAAATCTTCTACCCAGATCATCATTCCAGCCTCTGCTCTGATGTTTGTTACCCCAAACACCCAATCTAAAGATTCTTCCCCTATCACTTCATTTTTTTTTTTTTAAAGATTTTATTTATTTATTTATTTATTTGACAGAGATAGGCAGAGAAGCAGGCGGGGGTGGGGGTGGGAGGAGGAAGCAGGCTCCCCACTGAGCAGAGAGCCCCATGCAGGGCTCAATCCCAGGACCCTGAGATCATGACCTGAGCCAAAGGCAAAGGCTTTAACCCACTAAGTCACCCAGGGGCCCTGCACCCCCATCACTTTCTAGGTCACCACCCTATTTTATTTTTTTTTTAGAGCACTTAATATCTGATATTATCTTATTAGTCTCTTTGTTAGTTCCACAGAACAACAAATTTGTCATTTTTTTTCTTGAAATGGTCTAAACTAAGCAAACAACCCTCTCTTAAACTTATAAATCACGCTACTGTATTTCAGGGGTCATTCCTATAATAACCTGCCCATGCCCAAACACCCTCTACACATCTACGTCAATACAATGGTCTCCAGCACTCAGTTAATATTATAACCGCACACATTTATTTTCCATTTGTTATAATCAAGTGCTCATGAGGGCACTGTAGCCACCGAGATTTTGTAAAAAGTCATCCTGAGTTTACAGAGGACAGGAAGGGATAACCAGTGATCATAAGGTCACCAAGCTCTCAAGGCTCCTTCCTTCCCTATAGGGGGCATTGAGAGCCTTCTAGTGGCCCTCTTTCAGGGCCCACACAGCCCTACAAGAGAACCCCAAAGCCATATTCTAACAGTAGCAGCTAATCCTATTGTCTTCAGAGCCCCTGATACTAATATCCAGAAAAAGATAATGACGAAATGCCTGGAACTTGTCTTCAGTCCTCTGTGGGATGAGGCCAACTTCGACAACTCCGGCATCTCTGGGATTCTTCCCTCCACTTGTGATTGAAGACATAAGCTCTGGAGCCAGATGGCCTGAGTTTGAATTTCTGCTTTACTACCAACTAGCTAGGTGACCTTGGGAGGTTAGTTATCCTCACAAACACCAAGTAGTCTGCAATAAGGGAACCTTATTTTTTTGTTTGTTTAGTTTACTTCTCTGAAAAAATGGGGATCGTGATAGCATTTATCCTTAGGGTTCTAATGTGGATTGAGTTAATTAATTTATATAAAACACTAGCTATTATTACTATGAATCCTCAACAAAATCTTTTGCTTTCCGTAGAATAGCTGATAAAGGCCCCCAAACCAGTATGTATTTAAGTATACAGAAATGATCCTCGAAATCCTTGGAAACGACCTATATCTAAGAGAAGATCTCTTAAGGCAAATGAACACAGAAGAAGGAACTTATTTTCTCTCTAGGGAGGCATCTCAGAGCCCCTGAAGCTGTGGTGTTTAAACACTGGACCTTCCCACACAATGACAGGGATTTCGGAGCAGCCAGCACAGGAAAAGAAGCCATTGCTAATCCTCAGACCCTCACAACGACCAAGTCCATATTTGACGGAAGTCAGTGAAATACAGGACATAAACATTTTTCAAAAGCATTTGTATTGAAATCTTCTTTGGACATTTCTGTAAGATTTTATTTCTCTTACTGAAGAAAATGTGGTAGTCATCAACTGATCATCTAACACTCTGTTGTGCACCAACCACTTGGGAAACAGAAATACCTATAGAAGACATGAAACTGTAACTAGAACAACCGACAAAGGCAACTTGTAGTGTTTTCTAAGAAAATAGTCAAGCCAGGGTTGGAAGGATTTTTAACTCTGAAAATCATGCCCTTTAGAGCCAAATAAAACTGAGACAATCTCACCTGTAAATAGCTTTGAGATCATGAGGTATTCTTATCTGATGTTTGTATACCATGTTATAAGCACCAAAAACTACTCAGGTCAGACCAGAGGTATTAAAATTTCCAAAACACAGTTAATTTCATCCATGATTTCCCAAATTAAGCAGTATCATTTTATAGCACTCTAAGGGCTCCCAAAGATGGATTCAAATTTTTGTGCTTTTATACCTATCAGATTGAAATGAGTAGTAAGTCATAGCACCCAAATTATTAACATCTAACAGGAACCAGAACAGCAGAATTATCATAATTCTTGCTTTCACATAGCTGTCAAATTTTCAAAGAACACAACATTTGTATAAACTCACTTGAGGACTATATGATTTGGACATTTTCAAAAGTCTGCCATTTGAGACAGACATTACAGCAACAATCCCAAAATTCTTCATTAACTTTGCATCAGTGCTATTTTCATTCTTAAGATGCTCTCTATCCTTGGGTCTTTTCAACACATTATTTAATGAAGACTGCTTTCCCTCTCTTGGTATCTCGCCATTATTACAAAGACGGAAATTTCCAAAAACGAAGTCCTAACTCCATGTCTTCAGGTGAAGAAACATGTGACAATACAAAAGAAATTTAAAAAAAAATTGAGGGGGATGTTATAAAATTAAACATCTATGAGAAAAAAAAAATCCTTCTTCAAACAAACACCCCAAGCTAAGTCTTACTGAAAGAGAACCACTCATGTCTTGAAATTGTGTATCACAACAATATCAATTAATTTGAAATGAGAAGCACTTCAGTAAGAAGACCCTGCCATCCCCCGTGACTTACCTCGTCGTCTTTGTACCAGGACAAGCTCTCAGCAGTAAGGACGAACCAGTACCCCTTAGAGCCTCCCTTCATGATGCCGATGTTGCTGATGGTTAGCCAGCCCTTGCGAATCACCTGCGAGAGAGCACAGTTTGGCAGAGATGCTTAGTTTCCCGTGAGCCAATGGAGAGTGCAGGTCTTGCACCAAGTGAAATTAAAAACAAGGTATAAATCACAGTAAGGGATGATACTGTTTCCCCAAAGCCCAACTTCTATTAAAGCTACTCAAGATAATTTATCTTCCACCAGATCACCAGAGGGAAATCTGGACCCTTAAGTGGATGATGGAAGCAAGACAACTGAAATGGACAGGAATTAAACGAGGCCCCAGTAGGCTTGTGCTGAGGCTATATATGGCATTTTGCTGCTATAATTAAGACACATTTAGTTGATTGGATGAACAATAATAAACTCTCCATGCCCACTGCCTCTTCGGCTTCCTGTGCCCTGGTCCATTTGTTTGCCTTGTTTGCATCTTGTTATTATTTCCACAAGAGGCTGGCCGCCAAATGGTGAAAAGAAGAAACTCAAGTCAACCAATTAAGTTCCTTTTTTTTTTTTTTTTTTTTTTTTTTTTTTTTTTTAAAGATTTTATTTATTTATTTGACAGACAGAGATCACAAGTAGGCAGAGAGGCAGGCAGAGAGAGAGAGGAGGAAGCAGGCTCCCTGCTGAGCAGAGAGCCCGATGTGGGGCTCGATCCCAGGACTCTGGGATCATGACCTGAGCCGAAGGCAGAGGCTTCAACCCACTGAGCCACCCAGGCGCCCCAATTAAGTTCCTTTTTAACAGCTCACAGCCCTGAGTAAAACTGGATGAGGGCAAAAGCTGAAACAATGAGTGAAAAGTAAAATGTTTGGAGCTTCTTTATGGTCTAGATTTATCCGTCTACTTCTGGCTATTATTCATCGTGCTAACAGATATGCAGCATCTTCATGAAAATGTTTAAACTGCTTTTAAATGTTAAAACATTAATAACTCGGATTACAGCTTTGATAGAAATTATTTATCAATGGCATTTAAGTGAAAATCTATTTTTTTCTCCTAGTTGCAAAACTAAATTCGATTTTTCCACATGGCATAGTCTACCTTCTCCCCTACGCTAGATAATGTTTGTTGTCATAGCACCCAAATTGAAATACTCTTTAGAATTAGAGTATACTGTCCTATATACTAAAAATCATCCTGTGCCTAAAGTGCTCAATATCCTAGAGATCCTGAATTAAAAAAAAAAAAAAATTACTGGATGACTAATGCATGTCAGATTCTAAATAAAGAGGAAATACCCAAATAATTTGATTTTTATAAAATATTGATAGTAAGTTTCCCTGTTGAAGACGAAACGTCAATCCTAGGGAAAATTGTGAAATAAGCCAAAGTTGTCTTACTGATCTTCAAGACGCTCTTGAAGAGCCTAGAAGATACCTCAGAAATACCTCAGAAGAGCCTAGAAGATAAACAAACTACTACATCCCCAGGCCCTGCCACCCTGGACTCCCTGTTTCAACTTTTCCCAGGTGTCCACTCTCCTTTACAATGCTCCGTAACTTCTGTAGGCCTCCATGTAGAACCTCACTCTCTCCCTACGGCCGTTCTCGCAGTTGTTCAAATTACTCCGCCCTCTTCCTCTCTACTTCAGAAAGAAGGAAACCACACTTCTTGGCGTGTGGTTTCTATCAGCTATATTATCAGTGTGGTCTGTTCTAAAAATTCAGATTCTTGGACCATCATCCGTTCAAATGAATCAGAATATGTACATGTGAAACCCAGAAACCTATAAACAGCGTCCAAGGTGATCATCACCCACCCTGAAGTTTGATGGCCACTGCAGGCACACCTACAAGCACACCTGCAAGCAAAACTTCACTCTGCTAGAGCAAGTAACCTCCTCCGATTTCTAGTAAGAAGCAAGTGGAACGTTCATTTCACGCTAACACTGTTATCGACCCCATGAGCTTCTTATGGTCTAGAAAATGAAAGTATAGTTATTTTATCCTGTATCTTTGGAGACAAGGATGTCCCCCAGCTACTCCATAAATACAATGAGCAAGTCACCATCTAATTCTCTGGTAGAGCAGTCCGGTGCCAACAAGGAGAGCCATTAATGCAGTTCGATGAACATTTCTAAAGAACCTGTCATATGTCAAGATGAAAAAAGCACGATGATGCCATAATCCCTGACTACAGGAATCTTATATTTTTGTGAGGAAAACTGAAAAAATATAATTTCAATCTAACAGTGTAATAAGAAATGTATGTCAGGCAAGAAACACTTGACACAATTCAGGAAGTTGTCATAGGCTTTCTTTGAAGAGATGATAGCTCAGAAGAGCCTAGAAGATAAACAGAATTAGGTCAAGAAGTAGTTTGTTTAACTATTTGTTTAACTACATGAATAACAACAAACAAAATCAAAATATGAAAGACCCACTAAGCACAGAAAATGGGAGGTGGGAATGAAGAAGTTGAGGTTGGGGAGGCAGCTGGAGTAGAGTCAGAGTGGATCCGGGCTCATGAGACCCCAAATTTTAGTGACCTCACCCCTCCCAGTAGTACTAAAATAAATTTCAAGTACACATGTAATTTTATTTTTAAGTTATATACGATTATTGTGTTACTAAATTATGTACATCATATAGAAACATACAGAGAATTTCTGAAGTCTGCATGAGGATAAAATAAATTTTTATTTTGTGGGAAAAACACATTTTATGGCTTATATTTACATTTTACTATTGACTTCTCAGAGCAAGGGTGCTGGCATCAAGATGTATATTAAATATTAATAAATCTGACTTTTTATTTTCTAGATAAAAATACATATAAGAATGTTCTACTATGTCTCCCTTTATTTTAGTGGATTTTACACACTCTCTAAGGCTGAGAAACAAGACTATGCAAGCTACTGCAATAACCCAAATGAGAAATGAGGTGTGAACTAAAGCCATGATATAGTAAGGATGAAAATAAATACTTACTGGAGAAACACCTAGGAGATTAAATCGACAGAACTAATAACTGGATAAGAGAGAGATTACTAGAGGTAAAGACTCAAGAACTGCACTGGACAGGAGCCACAAGTCACACAGGGTCACTGTGCCCTACTGAGTAGTTTCAATTCAAATACTCAATGAGTTTAAGATGCCATCTGGATTTTGAAAGGTTAGTACCAAAAAAAAAAAAAAAAAAGCAAAATACTTCATTAAGTGTTTGCAGATTTATCATAGTAATATTATGTTGGATATATTGGGGTAAATTAAAATCAATTTTTAGTAATCGTTTCACTGTTCCATTTTTTTAATGTGGCTGTCAGAACATTTTAAATTAAGTATGTGGTTTACATTATATTTTTACTGAATATTGTGCTGTTCTAGAATGATTCTGAAACTCCTGGGGCTACCACCTCAGAAGGAATAGAAGAGAAGAAGAGAAGAACCAAGTCTTGGAAAGTTGGGGAGTCGATGATGAATTCAGCCAAAGCCATGTTGAATGTAAGGTACCCTTGGGAAATATACATAGAAGTGACCGACCTCTGAAGCAAAATGGCAATGTTAGGACTAGAGATGAAGACTTGTAAGTCACACGTGTGTGTGTGTGTGTGTGTGTGTGTGTGTGTGTTCAGTTAAAACTTTGAGTGAAATAGCAGTGGCTCACAGTGGAATCCAGGGAAATACAAACATTTAGAAGTGGTCAGAAAAGAGCATGAAAAGGAATGTCAGAGAAATTATAGCAATGAGGTCATGGAAGCCAAAGGCAAGGTGAATTTTAAGGACAGTGTGGTTGGGAGAGTCAAATTCAACACAGACAGGGACGTGGAAAGTGCAATGCAGCCATCGGAAGTTCTTCAGCTAGGCCAGCTGCGCTGTGATGATGGGAGAAGTCAGAGTTCATTGGGTTGAAAGGTGAAAGGGAAGTAAGAAATGGAGATGATGACTGAAAAGAGCTCTAACCATGGGAAGATGAAAGACAGATAAAATCAGAATAGACACAGGACCAAAGGAGGTGATGGTGTTGTTGAGGCTATTTTGTTGTTGTTTGAGGATTTTTTTTTTTTTTTTAGTATAGAAAAGAATTGAGCATTTGGGTTTTTTTTTTTTTTTTTAAGTATAGAAAAGAATTGAGCATTTGGGGTTTTTTTTGTTTTTGTTTTTTTTTTTTTTTTAGTATAGAAAAGAATTGAGCATACCTATTATTTGAGGAGACATAACAGTACAAAGTAAGAGCTTGGTGACAGAAGAAAAATGATAGGAGGATAAAGAAGATAGGAATGAAGGATAAAGAGTACAGAAAGGGACTATCCTTCAACTGAAATGGAGCAGCCTCATCCTGTGAAGCTGGGGAGGCTGGGAGAGGTATGGGCAGGTGCATGACCTTTGTGAGGAGAAGGGTAGAAAGTGTAGATAGGTTATATTTGACCTTTCCAGTTTACTTCATCAGAGCAGAGACTAAATGATCTGCAGGAGAGCAAGGGTGAGAAGTTGGAAAGAAGGCTTAATGAGAGCGCTGGGACCATCAGTCCTTGAAGGAGGGGTCACTGGGTGGCTCAGTCTGTTAAGGGTCTGACCTCTCCTCACACTCTCTCCATCTCTAAAATAAATAAACAATATCTTAAAAAAAAAAAAAAAGAAAAGAAAAGAGAGCTGGAACATAACAAGAATTAGTAAAAAATGATTGGGAAAACATAACACTATAGAACTCCTAGAAAATAATATAGGAGAAAAAATCTAGAAGACTTTGGGTGGAATGACACCTGTCTAGACACAGCACCGAAGACACAACTCATGCAAGAAGTTATTGATAAGCCAGAGCTCATTAAAGTTTAAAACCTCTGTTCTTCAAAAGACAGTATGAAGAGAATGAGATGACAAGCCACTGACTGGGCCAAAATATTTGTAAAAGACATGGATGATAAAGGACAGTTACCTAAAATATACAGAGTGCTCTTAAAACTTGGTAAGAAGAAAACACACAACCTCATTAAACAAATGGGCCAAAGACTTGAACAGAGGCCTCATGCAGATGGCAAATAAGCATATAAGATCTTCCAATCACACACCATCAGAGAAATGCAAATTTAAATGAGATACCATTACACACCTAATAAAATGCCCCAAATCCCGAAAACTGACAACACCAAATGCAGGCTTTGGAGCAAGAGGAATTCTGATACATTTGCTAGCGGGAATGCAAAATGGTACTGCCACTTTGGAAGACGGCTTGGCACACTCTTATGAAACTAGATATATTCTTACCATGTGATCCAGAAAGTGTTATCCTTGGTATTCACCCCAAGGAGTTAAAAACTGAGGGACAAACATGTATGTTTAAAACAGCTTTATTAATAATCGCCATAACTTGGAAGTAACGGAGATGTCCTCCAGTAGATGAGTAGATAAACACACCATGGTCATCTCGACGGTGAAGTGTTACTCAACAGTAAAAAGAAATGAGCTCCCAAGCCATGAAAAGACATAACGGAAACTCAGATGCATACTGCCAAGTAAAAGAATCCAATCTGAAAAGGCCATACAGTATAAGATTCCAACTAGAGGATTTTCTATTAAATTTCTATTTCTATTAAAAGAAAAAGTTAAACTGTGGAGACAAAAAAAAAAAAAAATCAGTGGCTGAAAAAAGTGAAGGTGGGGCTGGAGGAAGTGATAGAGGATTAGGGGTTTTAGGGCTAAAAATAATCTGCACGTTATGAAAAGGATGGATGTATGTCATTACACCTTTTTCCAAACCCACACAGTGTACAACTCTGAGAGTGAACCCAGAGGAAACTCTGTACTTTGGGTGATGATGCGTCACTGTACCTTCATCCTTGGGTAAAAAACAACAGCAACAAACAATTCTGATAAGTTATGTTGGTAATGGGGGAGGGTATGCATATGTGGGGCAGAGGGAAATCTCTCTACCTTGTTTCCATTTTGTTGTAAACTTAAAAGGGCTCTAAAAAAATTAATTCTTTCAAAAAATGATTTACCGCTGGGAATCAAGGCCATGGCTCGCAGGGACACGGCTGGCACAGCTGAATCGTTCTTGCCGGCAGTGCTCCACATACTTCGATGGAGAAAAAGAGAAGATAAATGGGAACTGATCCAGGGTTCTGAATTTCAAGGCCCAAGTAACCTAATGCACGGGTATAAAGATGCTGATGTTTTGGGGCAAGGGATTAATTCAGGAGATCGTGCACTCAATCTAGGCCAGGTAGAGAAATGAGACCAGGAGGGGTTTAATAGAAAGATAAAAAATGAAAAGCTGAAGAGATTGGAGATGCCCATGAGGTTAAAAAATAATGCAGAAAGCATGTGAGTGAAGACAAAAATGATGTTTTGGGGACTTAAGATGGTGTGAGGCAAGAAATACCCCATCCTGCCGGTACCATTGTATTAATCCCTCAAAGACGTGCCATTATGTCTAGAAGGGCTGAATGTTAGAGCTAGTAGATAGGCTATTTGGTAAACATGGATTAACCCAGTGGATATATTCAAATGGACTGTATGGAAATTGTAAGTTCCTAATAACAGCTAAAATGAAATATGCAAGGAATTGACAAAAAATAATTAGATAATTAGATACCACAGCCTATGAAGCTGCAGCCATTTGCACAGCAACAGGCTTCCTCATTTGGAGAAAAAAAAAAAAAGAAGAAAGTGACAGCTCGCAGGTTGTGAATGCACAAGGCCACAGCCCTTCATGGGCAGCCACAGAAGTGTGTTCATCACTGAACGCTGTCAGCAAGTTCAGTTGCTGTCATAAAATATTTAAGAAGCTCTGGGCTCCTCCCAGCCCTTTCTGGAGGGGAAAAAAATAAGGAAGCATATTTGCCACAAATGGGCTTTTTGTTTTCCCAATGACAATCAGTACAAAATAAGAATGAAGAAAAAGCAATTCCTGGTATACTTTTTCACAAAGAATTGAGGGAGAAGCAGAAATCATGAAATCAAGGTGAAACAGTGGAATAAGATAGGAAAAGGCAAGCATTCAGGAAACACGGTCAGAATACAAGAGGTAAGAATGCGGAGGGGAAGTTAAAAGAAAGAGACAAAGGAAAATAAGTGAGAAAAAGAAAACAAAGACTAACTGAAACAATAAAATTTGAAAAGAATGATGAGACAAATGAGATTGATTATAGGTTCTTTTCATAGAGAAAGATAGACTATAAAATGTCAATGTTTGCATTCAAATTTAAAATTACCAGTAACAAAACAAAACAAAAGCCGCCAACATTCAGTAGAATAAGCATTTACCGCCTCTTGGTGTTTGAACATCAAATTCTGTTTTGAGTGTCCCAGGAAACAAGAGCCAATGAGCTCCTAATTACAGGACAAGAAGGGACCTTCAGAGACGAAAGGGCATGTTCATATTTGTAAGGCTTGAGGCCAACCCGTTTAAAAAATTTAATGCCATAAAATATCACACAAGGTTTTTTGTTTTTTTTTTTTTGCCAGGCATAGAAACCCTGAAAGCAACTGTTAAGACCAGGAATGGGCAAAGTAGAACAGCCCAGTCCCCCTCTCTTAGTGGCAAGCCTTCCCTAGAGAGATTTTAGCCGGTTCCCTCCATGCTTCGAGAACCAGGGAAGGCAAAACCTGTATGTCAGGAATGAGTTCGGACCTCAACATCTGTCCGACACACCGGATGGTAAAATTAATACACAGACAAGGAACAAAATTGTGGGGAGAAAACAAAGTACATGTGGAAAAGTTCTAATGTGGCCAAGGCTTTGGGCCTTGAACTTTGTGAGCAGGGCGTTTTAACCTTGGCCTTGCTTACGGTAGACCATACACGTTCTTCTCAGCTCTGCAGCTGGTTTTTGACTGTTGCAGCCTAAGTGGAGGTTGTAAATCACAAACTGCTGGATATTTTGATCTTGGTAGATTATAAAAGCTTACACATAGGCTTTCTCCCGAGACGAGCAGCTGTTTCTATAATGGTAAGTGACATGTTCGTTCGCCACGGATAAACGCAGTAGAACCTCCCGGGCCCGCCAAGGGCACAGGCCAAGCCAACCACTCCGCTGCTTGCGAGAGACCTACCTTGGCGAGCACAGGCATCCTCGGAATACAGTCCTCTCCTGGAATTTGGGGGGCTGAGAGTTTTCCAAGAGCGCCTGAGGCAAGGACTCCCCCAGGGCGAGAAGAGTCTTTCCACCTATAGGTTTGGTAGGCCTCAGGCTGGAGAATGCGATCTGCTACTTTTAAACTAAGGCAGGTGAAGCCAGTACCTGTCACAGAGCCCTCGTGAGCTTCCAGCTTTAATTTATTAGGTCCAGGAGCAGGTGAGATGTAGGAAGGCTGACATGAGCTTCAAGCACGGTTCAAGAGGGAACCGTGGAGAACTGACCTTATTTACAGACTCAAGGGTCAGCCCCAGCCCAAGTCGTAACGCTGGCTCTGGATGAATTATACAGGCAAGAGGAAGCCTCCTGAGGAGGCTTAGGCTTTTAGATCAAGAAATGATGTCACAAGAGGCAGGAAGGGAACCAAAGGCAAAGGAAAAATTAGGAGGTTTTGAACATGCGCACAATGGAGGGAGGTAGCTCAAACAGGATCCCGTGACCAGGGCTGCCACCAATACAGTCCTAAACCTCGTAGAAGACAGCAACGTTTCAGCATTCTTCTCTCAGACCACACGTCTAGATGGCTTTCCCCCTCGGTGGATTAAGTGCACAGTCGCAAAAATAACTTCTTAGGGAGACAATCCCCCCAATAAATGTACAGTTCACAACTTAAAAAAAATGTTTGACAGCCTGGTAGGACTAAAACCAGGAAGGTTTCCTCTGTCCACCCCTCTCTCTCAGATAGCCCTAAAGGTCTGCTGTAGGCAATGGCCACACCTACAAAACAGTACGGTCCAGGCACAGAAACAGACACACAGAGAAGTGGAAGGGAAAAGAGAGCCCATGCCTTTATGGTCAATTAATCTATGACAAAGGAGGCAAGAATATACAATAGGGGGGAAAAAAAAAGGTCTCTTCGACAAATGGTGCTGGGAAAACAGGACAGCTACATGTAAAAGAATGAAACTGGACCACTTTCTTACACCACACACAAAAATGAACTCAAAATAGATTAAAGACCTAAATGTGGAACATGAAGCCACAAAAATCTCCAGAAGCAGCACAGATAGTTTCTCTGACATCAGCCATAACAACATTTTTCTAGATGTGTCTCCTAAGGCAAGGGAAACAAAAGCAAAAATAAGCTGTTGGGACTATGCCAAAATAAAGAGCTTCTGCACAACAAAGGAAATAATCAACAAAACAAAAAGACAACCCACTGCATGGGACAAGATATTCGCAAATGACAAATCTGATAAGCAGTTAGTATTCAAAATACATAAAGAATTTCTACAATTCAATACCCAAAAAACCACAAATAACCCAATTAAAATGGGCAGAAGACATGAAGAGACATTTCTCTAAAGAAGACATACAAATGGCCAACACACCCATGAAAAGATGCTCAACATCTCTCATCATCAGGGAAATGTAAATAAAAACCACAATGAAATGTCACCTCATACCTGTCAGAACGGCTAAAATAAAAAACTAGACGTTCCTGTCTTAATGAATTTGGTTGATTTGGAGATAGTGCTGAGATTCTCCTTCGTGCCCCATCTTTGCTTTATTTCCAAAGTAAGGAACACAGACTATTTCAGCTTCCGAAGCTCACAAAGAACAACCCATTTTTGTCGAGGCTGGCGCAGGCTGTCGCGGCTGGAGGAACCCCAAGCCCACTGGACAAAACCTTCTTTGCCTAAAGCTGAGAAAGGATGAGTTGGGGACAGAATTTAACCTGATGTTCCGTAAGTATCTTGATTTTTCAAACTTCTGCAGGGATATAATCTGTGGATTTGAACTTCTGACAACGTCATGGTGGGAGGGGGTTCATGTTTGCATTAAGGACATGTCTATTTTGTTGATATTTTATTACTGACTCTTAATATATTAGAATGTTTTATTGATGCTGTATGATCACTGCAGAATCTCCACAGACTGCGGGAACGATATGACCGGACATAATTTCAAACAGAAAACAAGATAAGGACTTAAGTACAGACTGGTTGAATTCTACTGAGGTACTGTTTGGATTATTTCAGAGCCTTCTCTCCATTGGAGGTGCGTGGGGGATGCCCACAGAGCCAGGGCAGCTTGGGAGGAGTGAGCTCTAGGAGGAGAAGCACTGGTAGACTGTCGATCTCTTTCCACAGAGGAGGCCAGCCAGGCTCCTGGAGAACCAGTGGCTAAACCATTACACCCAACAGAATAAAAAATGGCGGAAAGCTTAAAAGAATATAGCCAAGAGCGTGTGGGGGTGGAGTAGCTGTTGGGTTGTTCACTCACTCATTCCTCCCCCAGGAGGAGTAGAGTGACTTCTCAGATTGGAAATCTAGAAGTGTCATCAGGACCTTTCTCTCCTCCAGGCTCTCCCTTACTCATCTTGGGAGTGAGCCTGCCCACAGGGAACACGCGGCCTGAGAGAGGAAAGAAGGGGCTTATTATGCCTGTGGTTTCAAGGTTAATTCAGGAAACCTGCTCAAAGATCTTTCTCACCTAAGACACTTGATAAGTCAATCGACTATATTTACTGAATGTCTCTGATGGACCAGGCACTGTGCTAAGGACCCTGGCCCACCAGTCACAAATGAGGGCCACCCTGACTGGGCCAGATGTTTCTTACCATGGAGTGACATCACGTAAAAAAATAGATTTTCACATCCAGTCAACTAATCATGTGACTGGGATAAAGAAGCTGTGAACTATATCTAAGCTAACTAAAAGAACAAAATGAAGCCATAAAATTACCACATACTTTATGATAAATTTTACATATTCAAGACTTTACAGAACACCACTAGGAAGGAATCGGCTGAGTGACATTTGTGTGCTTTCATGTCCTTTCATGTTCACCTTTCTAGAAAATCAGAATGCAGAATCTCATAAGTATCCAAAATAGGCAAAGTTAAGAGTATAATTTGGGTCCATTTCTAGGAACTCCAGAATAATGGCAGTAGATAACATTTATTGAAGGCTACTCTAAACCAGGCATTGTGCTAAAAGTACTACAGCTATTTTTTTCTTTTAATCCACAGAGTAATCCTTTGACAGAAGTAGTATTTTCTTCATGTGACAGATGAGGAAACTGCAATCAGGCTCCTATTTCACCGCCAAGTACCTGCTTGTAGCCAACAGGCCTTCCTCACAGGACGAAGCATAAATAAAATTTATAAATAAGTAAAATGTATTTATCATGGCAGTTGGTCACTTTGCTTACCTTGACTCAGCCTCTTGTATCTGCATGAAAGAAAATCTGACCAGTGGTCTGATTTCAGAGCCCAGCCCTGAACCCACAACAGACGCAGGGATGTTGGCTGGGAGTATCGTTTCTAACAGAGAGTAACTGGAAACAGCCTGTTTGCCTAAACGGGAACTGGGTAATACAGTTTGTCTAAAGTCAGATAACCCACTGACATTAACCCAAACTGAGGAGGCAAAATGGGTGGAGGGAGACGGGAGATAGAGGTCGTGAGTCACGCAGTGAGATGTCACGAGCATAATGGGCACAGCGTCAGGAATGTGGTCAGTGATAAGACAACAACGTAACAGGGCAGGTGAGAGCTACACTGGCGATCATGGCATAAGGTATAAACTTGTCAAATCGCCTACGTTGTATACCTAAAACTAATGTAGCATTTTGTGCCAACTATACAAAAAAAAAAAAAAAAAAAAATAGGGTCAATGGCCAAGGTTCAGTCTGTATTTAGGCCAATATTTAGTCCATATTTAGGCTTCATTCTGTTCCGTGATTGCAGAATATACCCAATCCTTGCTAGTCATATTACAAAATAATACCAATAATTTCTTGTACTTACCCTAGGTGTTAATTAAAAACAGAAAAGATGATATTTGAAATTTTTCTCTCCTCTACTGTTTTAGAAATTTAATAAATTCTCAAGGTTTCTTATAGTTAAAAAAAAATGAGAGCAAAACACCTAATGCGTGACATGAGAAAATATTTTTGCCAAGGAGTGCTAATATTAGACGGGTCGCTAGAATTAGACTGTCTGGGATTGTCTCTTAGCCCAGCACCTGCTCGCCGGGGACAGAGCGTGAGTCCCTGCCTCAACTCCCTCACATGTAACGTGGGAGAGTAAGAATGGCTGTAACACAGTTTCTGTGAAGATTGTGAATTACTAAATATAAAGGACTTAGATCAGTGCCTATTAGTATTATTACGTAAGCACTATTTGTTATATTTGTTAATGTGAGGACAGAAAAAATACTAATATATACAGCAAATGTTTAACTATGATTGAAAATAAGTGGTGAGGGGCACCTCGGTGGCGCAGTGGGTTAAAGCCTCTGCCTTTGGCTCGGGTCATGATCTCAGGGTCCTGGGATCGAGCCCTGCATCAGGATCTGTATTCAGCGGGGAGGCTGTTTCCCCCTTTCTCTCTGCCTACCTCTCTGCCTACTTGCGATCTTTGTCTGTCAAATAAATAAATAAAATCTTAAAAAAAAAAAAAAGGAAGTGGTGAGATATAAAGTTATATTTATTTCCTCTAATCTTCCTGTATTTTCCTTTTGCTCCTATGATATTCATGCTATTAAAAATGCAAGGTGCCATATTATTGCTTGCTTAAAAGAGGCAATTTCTTGAGATTCCCGTAACTGGGTAATGAACGCAGCATGCTGGAGGACAGAGGAAGATTATTAACTACTCAGCAGGGAAATAACCCCGCAGCACAACATAAAAAGAAGTCATTCTGCATATTACATGGGAAATCACCATGATGAAAGAAGCCTGTCTATTTTAAATAAGGAACTGATTTGATGACTGAAAATATATTAATGGTATTCAATAAAACTGATCGAAAATAAGGAAATGATATTTAAGACCTGAGTCAAATCCCCTTTTTATTAGAAGATACAGCTGCCAAAAAGATAATGACTTTCTGGTTTCTCTATAAAATCTAACCTTTCCCTAGCAAAACTGACATGAGTTTGGATCATAACCACATAAAGAAAATTTTTTTTAAGTTGAACTCCAAGCTATTGTTTCACGAAATGACCTCACAAGGGTGACCTTGAGGATCCTCCTTCCCACTCTGTTTCTAGGTTCCCCAAACCTGCAAGGACTAGTTCTCGGTGCCTCCATCCTCTCCCATTCGTCCTGCCCCATAAAAGCAACTGAAACCTCTTTCCATTGAGACTGGCTTCCAGAACATTAGGCCGGGCTCACATAACGAGTGCATTTTTCATGCGTCTGTGGCTCAGCGGGCTGTTGTACTATCTTGATTTCCAGAATTACTCCTGAAGAATTTCTTCCCTTCTCATTGTATTCCTGAATTTGCTCAGCGGCCTGTTTATGCATAGTTTCTGCAACATGTACTACTATTTCTGAAGATTCACTAGGAGTCAGCTGTTCATTCTCAGAGTTTACTCACCCAAACCTCAGCGGGATCCAGGCCATTAACCATGATGAAAATCAGGGCTCTACTTTTTCCACTTTTTTCCTTTGTATCTTTTCCATGTGCAGAGCTTCCTTTGAAGTTAATAAGAGCCCTCCATGTGGAAAAGATTCCAAGTGATACAAAACAGAATGAGAACTAAGCTCGCCATCTATTTCTCACACTCAAGGACAAAAATACATACACACGAAGTCAAAGATACAGCGTAATTAGCAAGGTCTGAGAACAATGTGGGTATCTGACAAAATAATTCAGAGAGCTTCTTCAAGAGAGAAAAGAAAACACATTTATTAGAAAATTAATGAGTACTTTATATGTGTCAGGTAGCACAGTGAAAATACAAGGATAAGCCCACAAAATAAAAATAAAAAATAGGCTGGTTCCCCAAGCTTCAGCAGAATAGACCCGCAGCAAAGACTCACACAGGTAAATGTACCATTACAGCTGTGACTGGTGCCCCAAGGATCGGGTCCGTATATTAAGAGAGCTCAGACATGCACGGGGTATAAAAAGAGATGCACTTGAAGATGTTAACACTTGCCCTAAAATATGAAGAGTGTGGGGTGGGGGGGTGGGGGATCAGGTGGCCAGAGCACAGAAAGCCAGGGTAGGCCCCTGCAAAACAAGTCTGGAGAGGAGGCAAGCCATGCGTGGAGGAAAGCCAACGTGTCAAGTCTGAGAGGGGAGGATGAACCTCAAAGCAGACACGAGTGGCGAAGAGCAGGAGAAAACAGAGAATACAGAGTCTGCACAACCCAAGAGACATGAAGGTTTCAATAAGACAAATGGACTGAGAAGGTCAAATGCCACTGTGAGGGGAAGTGAGATTCAAAGTAAATATATATATATATATATATATATATATAGTCAAAAAAGACCCCTCCAAAATTGATTTGGGTAACGTGGAGTTTACTGAAGAGGTAATATTCAAAATATTTAACAACTAGTATGGCATCAGCCTGCCAATCCGAAAGGCATGGGGGTTCCAGGGCTAGAGCAGAGCCCTGGAGGCCCCCTTCTGCACGGGACCTTTGCCTTTTACTAAGGGGGAAGTTGGGGGGATTCTGAGAAAGGAGCTCCAGTGTCTCTGATAATAGGCAGGGTCTTGGCTGGGGAGGGTGCGGGGAGCAGCCAGTTAAATAACTGGTATAAAAGTGTTCACTACTGGACAACCAGTGCGGCTCGACCAGCACCCGCTGGCTGCAGAAACACACCAAGCACCATTTCTGTGGCTGGACAGAGAGGGGAAGTAGCCAGCCTGGAATGCGTGAGTGACTGACAGAGCAGACGGTCTCCCAGGCGACTCTGATTTCGTATGGATAAATCAATACCCTGACAATGTCTTCTAGATGCAGAAAACCATTCTTCCAAAATTAAAAAAAAAAAAAAAGAATTGGCCAATGGAGAAAACATATATCAAACAGATCTATTAAAAAGATCCTGGCGATTTTCTCACGAAGAGAAGCAACAAGATAAGTTGCTATTCAACCCGTCAGGCTAGAGAGTTTTGAGGAACAAAGTGCCTAACACACCGCCTAACACACAGCCACTCAAAAAGTGGTAGCTGTTATTATAGATTCTAATATGATTGTTAATCAGTCAAATATGCCAGAGAGTGACAAGTAGAAGTTTAAATACATATTACAGTTTCTGGGCAATAGAACACTCTATGAAACAGAAATCAATCTATGATACTATTTTAGTGACTAATAAAGACAGTCCCGAGAATCTCTTCCTTCTCCGGACATTTCTTTGGTTCCTTATCTGAACTTAGTACTTACACCATCTTGTTTTGAATTACTTGCAACTATGTCTGCTTTGCTTCCAGTTTCCCACTTAGACTACAGCTTGGTTGAAAGCTTGGGCTTTCCGAATTTGTGTAACAATTCTGGAATTTACTAGCTATATGGAACTTACTAGCTGTATGAACTTGGACAAGTTAGGCTAACTAATCCTCCTTTTTTTCTTCATCTGAAAATTGGAGCTAGTACTCCTAACTGAAATACATACCGTAAGTATTAAGTGAGAAGAATGTACATAAAGTACTCGGTAGAATGTTTGGGATCTGGTAAATGTTCAATAAGTAGTAGGAATTCTTGTAGAGTAGAGACACCAGGCTGATCCCTGGAATTCAGGAAACTTCTAGCAGAAGCTTCCACTTAAGTGTCACTCTCACCTTTTAGAAACTAAATTCCTGGAAGCTTCTGCCTAGTTGTCAATCATACCTTTTAGAAACTGCAGCTTAATCAGAAAGTGCCAAAAGGGCCCAACAGGTACCCCCACCTCATTATAATGTTAAAATATTCATCCCAAACCCTAAGAAAAGGACCCTGCTACCCCGCTGGGGAAGTCATGACTTTGGACATTATTCCCGCACAATCTCCTTGTTTGTACAATTAAACTCCACCTGGTATAGTCTGTGTCTACGGTTCACCAAGGAGCAGACCCACTCTGGTCGGCCCGGTAATGTAATGGGCTTCTTGCTCCTTTGCAATAATTATACTTTCCCTAGATCACGGGTTAGTCAATCAGTTATGGGCACAATGGCTCTAAACCAGGGGCAGTGCCATCACTAGGGGCTTTCTGTAAACACATGGCAGGCAACGTGTACAGTCTGGGAGACAGCTACTGAACAGAGGTCAGGAAAGATAAATCAAGAACTCTTCTCTCTCAAATGACAATAGCCACTGCTGAAGTCCAGATACAGCTCACAGTGGGCTGAGTAGCTCTAAATGCTAATCAAGTTTTAGTCATTTCATTTTTCTGGTGACATATTTAGGTAGGAAACTTGAGTAGTCTCTATCGACCAGGCTGAAATCATAAATGTGAGTAACAACTACACACTTAAGGTCCATTTTTCCCCTCTGGATGACAAAAAGAAACATTCAAAGTTAATGAGCAGCTTTACTATATTCTAGAGGTTCCCTCCTGAATGTCAAGCTCACAGTTTATAAGTCATTATTTTATAGGCAATTTACATACCTGGCCATTTACTTCTGGATTTCAAAATATGGAACTTCCCTTTCATTCAGTGGTTACCTTTTTTGGACAGCTATCGTGAGCAAGCTCTAAGTTGAGACACAGAGAATTTAGCAGAGCAAATGGCAAGTACGGTCTCTGATCTCAGAGCCAAAGGGCAAGTGAGGGAGAAGATTAAACAAGGAAATACACAGACACCGAGTGAGAAACGCACTCGTTCTTATGGGAACATAGAGGAGAGAGCTGAAAATAATGCTGAAGTCATAATTAAATGAAGACGGTTACTCCTGAGGGAGTGCTGTTTAAACTAAGGACAATGAGATGCTATTCAGGCAAAAAAGGGAAAAGACGTTCCAGGCACAGAAAAGAGCACATCAAAAGCCCCAGGTGGGAGAGGCTCTGAACCACGGAGGGCACCGACGGAAGGTCACTGTTGCTACAACACGGAGTTCAGAAGGGCTGGGGCAAGAGACAGAAGTAGAGAGCGCACCGGGAAATGGAGGCTGAAGTGTGGTCTTCGTCCTCAAGATAAAGAAGTACTTTTGAACGGTTGTGAGCAAGGGGGTGACGTGTTCAGACTTTCTGTTTGCACCAAAACAAAACATAAACCAAGCAGAACCACGTCAGTTTTACCTGTTTGTGATTTAAGCAAAAAGTTTTAGGCGAGTGTTCGATTCTGGTTAAAGTGTTTTAATTATTTGTGGATTTTAATTAACCCATATTCTTCCTGATCTCCTTAATTATGGCTAATTGAAAATTGGCTGAAACAAAGATACTCTGTGAGAGAACTTAATAAAATGAGGGACCTACCAGATGAGATCCTGATTTGTACGGAAAACCAAAGAACACATAAGTAACAGGCATCTTGATTTCTGATGGGAAATGGAGGGGCCCTGGTAAATATCACTCATCCAGAGCAGCTATTTTGCTTAATCCCATAAACTAGTTGCAGATGTTGGCTCAAACAGCTAGGCTTTGCATCTGTAATTTTTAAATTGTCTCATATTTCTAAACCTGACTCCGTATGCACCGGAAATCAGTGACATGAATTATGAACTTCAGGAAGAGGAGAAGCCCAAGAAATGCCAGAAGTGATAGGAGATAATATTCGGAGCAGCGGTCGAGCCGCGTGCACAGGGTAAGTGAAGGATGACACGGTTCCTTCCTCCAGGACGTGGATCCTGCAACCAGGCGTTTGAAAATGAAACCCTCCGACTGGATGTACCAAACAAGAGGAAGTCATTTATAGATATTTGAGTTCTCAGAAACAATTCTTCCTTTTGCTTTTCCCCTCCCCCTCTTCACAGCAGGTCAACAGGAAGACCAGACTTGCTGGAGAAGTTAAAGGTTTTTGGAGAGAAAAAAAACTGAGAACACAAATGCACGCTAAGACTTGCTTACCTTAATTAAGAAGATCATTTTTAGCAGACGGGGGCAGGAAACAATAAAGTGACTTAACCATTATGCTTACATTTTATTTATGTTAGTGCTTACTCAGAAAAGACAATTACAAAAAGCCAATAAGGACCTGAATTAAAATTTAGAAAAGGAATTAGAAGTGGTAGAACTCCATAGATAAAAAAAATTCGTGGGGCACCTGGGTGGCTCAGTCGTTAAGCATCTGCCTTCAGCTCGGGTCAGGATGTCAGGGTCCTGGGATTGAGCCCCGCATTGGGCTCCCTGTTCAGTGGGAAAGCTGCTTCTCCCTCTCCCACTCCCCCTGCTTGTGTTCCCTCTCTCACTGTGTCTCTCTCTGTCAAATAAATAAATGAAATCTTAAAAAAAAAAAAAGAATTCATGTTATGCTGCAAAAAATAATCAAAGGTGTTAGAAATAACTTAAACTATGACGATGACTGGGTTTCATATTCATGTTTATATTTCCCAAGCTCATTTTTATTTAAGCGCACATTTCCCAAGTCAGCTCCATTCAGGCAATATAAAAGGTACCACATCAAATAACCTACCCCCAGGAGCATCCATCGCCAACTAAGAGTGTAAATTACCTCACCAGAAATCAGGACAAAAACATCAGCCAATTATTTGGTGAGGCAAAAGCATAGTATGAAGCTTCAAGGAATTGAGGTTCAGTTACGAAACTAGGACACTCATTTTGTGGAGGGGGAACATCTATCCCGTAGAATTCAGCCTAGGTAGGGAATGGGTTGGTTGCTGAATGAAAAAACTTTCATAGTAACTTCAGGGATAAGACATTTTATTTCTTACTTTCACTAAAATTCTCTATGTCTACATTTTGTTTAAGAGATCACCTCTGAGGGGCGCCTGGGTGGCTCAGTCAGTTAGGCTCAGTCTGCCTTCGGCTAAGGTCATGATCCTAGGGTCCTGGGATCGAGTCCCACATCAGTCTCCCTGCTTGGTGGGGAGCCTGCCTTTCCCTCTCCCTCTGCCTCTCCCCCTGCTTGTGCTCACTCACGCTCGCTCTCATGCTCTCTCTCTGTCTCATCAAATAAATAAATAAAATCTTAAAAGGAAAAAAGAGAGAGACCACCTCTGAAAAGTCTTTTTTGCACTTACACAGTTAGGGAATATATACTGCTAGTCAAATAAACCATGCTGGTCTTTCCAGGATTTTTCAGATAAATCTGAGACCAGCATTAACTCTTAGGACTACTGCAATTACATCACAAGGGCAATAGAAAGTATTAGGAATTTCTATTAATTTTCTTAGGTGAGAAAATGGTGGTGTGGACATAAAGCAGAATCACCTTTTTCTTAAGAAATTCCGCTGAAGTGTTTAGAGATGAACTGTCACGATGCCTGCCACTTACTTTCAAATAGTAAACACACACACACACACACAGAAACACACACACACACACACTGATAGAGCCAAAATGACCAAACGTTAACGCAGCCAAATCTAGAGATAGTAAGTGCATATGGTCACTCATAGGACTATCTTTCCAGCTCCTCTGGATATTTAGCAATTTTCATAATATAATGTCATAGTAAAAACCCAGGCCCATCACTTGTAATAAAGTAACCTCGAGAAAGTCACTTCAAGACTGTGACTCCCCATTACTCATCTATCAAATGGGGACAGTGAAAACCAAACTTTCATAAAGCTCTTGAAAGTATTAAATGAGACAATCTATGCAGAAACCTTGGTTTTAATGCTTAGCCCCTCAAAGCACTCAATAAATGGTAAATGTTAGCATCATTAGAAGATAATGAACGAAAACGCTCCCTGTTCTTTAAATACATAAACAAAGTTATGATATGTTCATGTTCAGATCTGCTCTGGCCTTTCGCATAATGCGAACCACCCAGGTGAGACCAATGCGTACTATTAAACCTATGCCCACTGACTTCATGTACAAATGAAATTTCAGTATGAAGAAAAGCCACGATCCCATGCAAAACTACTCCAAAGGAAAAGTTAATGTGAGTCCACAGAAGCTATGAGAGACTTGCTCAATGAAATCTATGTCTGCAGAAATAAGATAAAGAGGAACTCCATGAAGGGATGAGGGACTTATGGCGAACAGAATTGTGAACTGACATGCAGAGCAGCAATCTGGGAAATCTGAGACTCTCAGATTAGAAGATACACACTTTTTTGAGGAAAATAAAAATAAAATTGTTCTCAAATGGAATTATCCCATTATAAAACAAAATTTTAAGAAATAATGATAAAATGTCCTGGCAATTTGCACTAACACTGGGATTAATGCTCTGACATTAAGATGCCTTGACAATGAGGCTCGAGATGAAGCAAGTGTGTAGTGATGCCTAGAAGAGAGCCCACAGGCTGACCTCCGGATCCTCCCCTACTCTCCGGACATGGTCAGCCTGGGCTGTCTTTTCTGTGAGTGTATCTCTCAGCCTTCTCTTGGGTGAAATATCTTAAGAACGTAAAGATGTCCCTGTCTTTTGAGGATCCTGGGCAAAGCATTCTGACTCAGGAAGAGTTCTGAAATGTTATGCACTGAGTATGGAAAGCCTTGTGCTTTAGGGACGGAAAGCACAGTTTGCCTTGGTCATGCTGACTTGGGGACGTACTTAGTTGTGTGGATTTGATTTCAGTATGGGAAGCAGTGGACGAAAATAATCAAAGACCTCTGTCGGAAATACACGCAAAAATTTCTCAGCTTCCTCTTCTGCCTTCACTGGAATAGTGAGGCAGTGATGTCCTTTCGAAACGACCTTCCGCGGTAGACCCTGGACTTCATCACTAACAAAAAATATCCCGCGACTCCTTTTTAGTCACTCAAGTTGTCTGATTTGTCCTTTGCTAATCTCTTAATTTGCTGAATTGAAGGAACAGGGGTTCTCTCGACATAGCAAATACAGAGCTTAGCCTCTCTACGCAGGCGTCTCGGCACGTAAACTGGCCGGTAGCTGAAAGCCCTTTCGCTTCTCTTGACAATCCCACTTGGTTACGACACTGAATTTCATCATCCCCTTAAGGCTCCCATGTAACTGCCACTCCCAGGTGGTCAGCAAACACCCCAGCCTCCTATATTGTCAAGCAGATTGAGATGATCAGGAATAAGACATGCAATATCCTGTACTCCTCGATGTCTGTGACATTTTTCTTTCAGTAGGAATTTCAATAGTATTATCTGTTCATTTATCTTTTCTCATTAACTTATAAATATATTCATTTATTTTTATAAAGAAAAACTTTATGTCATAGGCAAAATATACTAATCTTCAACTAAATAACAGGAAAATTAATTCAATGGCAAAAGAATTACCCCCTAATGACAACATAGGATTTATACTAGAAAAGCAAAGATGGTTAGTAAATCCATCAATATAACAACTTACATAATTTGTTCAATGTGTAAGAGCATAATCATCTCAATTAAATGCTCATTTCTGAGACAGAATGTCAGATACAGAGGAATAGACTAAATTATTTCTTTGTAACAATAAATGTATTTTAAACTAAAAGCCAAAACTAAATGGTAATAAAGTCATTCCCATTAAATAAAACATTCCCATTAATAAAATGTTCCCATTAAATAAAAACATTGCCATTACAAACAGGTAAGATAAAAATTATAATTAAATGAAAAACTATTAGCAAAACTGGTCAATTGCACTAATACAAAATAAGTGCTTAAAAATTAAAAGTTTTACATTGTAATAAGTAAAGTATATTTTAAAAACACCTCCTTCATAATTATAACATAAGGGTATTTCCAAGTTATTTTATATTTTAATAATGTAAATGTACTTATATTAAGAGAAAAATAGGAAACTATAATAAAAGAAGGAATCACCATATGATTGGATGGAATAAAAGAATATGAAAAAATATGATTTCTTCCCATATTAATTTATAGGCTTTACAAATATCAAAATTCAAATAGAATTGTAATTCTTAAGTGACAAGATTTTAATCTTCAACTGAAAGAATGAGTCATCTGCAAAAGCTAAGTACATTTTTGAAAAAGAGGAGTAATGAAAGGAAATGACCTAGCAGACATTAAAATGTATTAGACAGCTGCAATAATTTAAAAGTGGGTCACTGTACAAAAATCAACAAAGCTGGAACAGGATACAAAACCCAGATACAGATTCAAGGATAAGAGTTCCTCCATGACCTGGACCGAAGGCAGGATTCTGCCATTTATCCGCCGTATGACCTGGGTGGACTAGTCAACGTCTCTGATAAGCAAAACAAAACATAAATCCTGCAAAAACTGAAAAATGTGTCCAAATCAAAATAATAACTTTTTGTTTTACAATATACAATAAAGTATATAACAAGTGACAAACAAGCAGAAAATACCTGCACTGTATATAATACACAATATTCAGATGATTAAAAAAAATTCTAAAGCCAGTAAGAAAATAATGTAACAGTCCCTTCAAAATGGACAAAGAGACACCATCAGACATTTCATAGAAGAGATACAATTGTCTCTTAAATATTTCATTTACTTATTTTTTTAACGATTTAAAAAATATATTTATTTATCTATTTATCTATCTATTTATTAATTTGACAGAGCGAAAGAGAGTCCAAGCAGGGGGAGTGGCAGGCAGATGGAGAAGCAAGTTCCCCACTGACCAAGGAGCCTGTGGGGGGCCAATTTCAGGACCCTGGGATCATGACCTGAGCCAAAATCAGCTGCTTAACTGATGAGCTACCCAGGTGCCCAAGATTTGTTATTTTTAAGTAATGTCTACACCCAACATAGGGCTCAAACTCACAGTCCAAGATCAAGAATCACACGATCTCCTGAATGAGCCAGCTAGGCGCCCCACCCCGTTTCTTAAATATTTTAAAGTCTGTATAACTTGTAATAAGTGAAATGAAAACCAAAGCAATATATTATTGTTTTCAGCAAACTATCCAAAATTACATAAATTATAATTATCCAGTGTTGGAAATTCAGGTTCTCACATATATAGTTGTAGGGTCTATAAACTGGTTCAGCTATTTTAGGAAAAACTGCAATCCTCAGGGGGATTCTTGAACGGCAGCACACTACGCAATACCACGACATACCAGTAAAAGAAGTTAGTTGTCTTCTCTCTGTGTCTACATGGACGAACCTCTAAGATGTATCATTAAGTGGATAAAGTAATTTCAAATGTGTCTGCTAAGCATCTACTAGATAGAGGAGGTTCTAAGTGTTCCAGACCCATCAATGAACAAGAGAGACAAAAGTCCTTGCCTTTGTGGAGCTTGTTAGATAGTGTCACATATGTAAGATATTTGTGATCACTTTTTAAAAATCATCAACTGTGTGTGTGTGTGTGTGTGTGTGTGTGTGTGTTTATGTACGCACTGTACTCGAGTGATAAGAGAGGTTACATCTAAGAGGTTGAGTAGGTTGGGGTGAGAATCAAGGCTGTATCTAGTGGATCAGCATTACTTAATTTTTCCACAGTGAAAATATGCTCATATATTTCTTGTGTAACAAATGAAAATTATGGCTTCAAAACACTAAGGCTCCACTGAAACTTTGTGTTAAATTAGCTAGAGGGACCCCGGGTGGCTCAGTTGGTTAAGCATCCAATTCTTTTTTTTTTTTTTTTAAAGATTTTACTTATTTATTCGACAGAGAGAGATCACAAGTAGGCAGAGAGGCAGGCAGAGAGAGAGAGAGGAGGAAGCAGGCTCCCTGCTGAGCACAGAGCCCGATGCGGGGCTCAATCCCAGGACCCTGAGATCATGACCTGAGCTGAAGGCAGCGGCTTAACCCACTGAGCCACCCAGGCGCCCCAGCATCCAACTCTTGATCTCAGCTCAGGTCATGATCTTAGGGTCCCGAGATCAAGCCTCATGCTGGGCTCCACGCTCAGCACGGAGTCTGCTTGAGATTCTCTCTCTCTCTCTCCCTTTGCCCCTCCCCTGTGCATGCCATCAGTCTCAAATAAATAAATATATAGAAAGATAAATTAGCTATATACTGCACATAAGGGAAGTCTTGAACAACAATGGAAAAAAACAAACAAACACTTGAGGAGCAATTTTTCTGCCTTTTTAGAGTAATAGCTCTATCCTGTCAAACTGCTTAAGAAGCCCCAGTGCCAAGGGACCAGATGACGAGCTAAGTGGCGAGGAGTGGGAAGGGGGCAAGCGGACTGCCAGGAAGCTGCAGCAGGCGGGCGTGAGGCGTCAGGAGCATGGGTGCTCCCCAGGCCTGCAAGAGGGAGCCGGGAGGGAGGGAGTGTGGGAGAGCTGGGCGGCCGGTGTGGGGCTACCAGAGGCTGGTCTGAGGAAGAAAACCAGCAACTTCTGGGACCGGCTGAGGCAGCAACCTTTAGGACCCCTCTACACTCAGGTGCCTGTGTAGGAAAATAAAGTGGAAACTTCTCTGAGATGCGGAATGAAGAGTAAAGAAGTGGAAATGAAGACAGTGAGAACCACTCATTCAGAACCAAGGAAATGATACAATCCCAAGGCCCATAAACCTTGAAAAGAGTCATAAACAGGAAGACACTAAGATGTCATTTACCTGTTAATTGGGGAACATTCAGATCCAAAATTACAGAGGCCAATCAAGTAATAATGAGGGAAAATAAAATGTTTAAATGTTATAAAATTCCAGAGAGCCCAAATCAATCAGGCATTTAACTTACTAGGAAACAAACACATTGTGCTTTGTTTAAAAAAAAAAAAAAAGGAGGGAGGGTACAGAAAGACAGAGGACAAAAGAGACAGAGGGAGGGAACAAGGAGAAGCAGGGCGTGAGGGGAGCCGTGAGACAGCTGGTGAGAGGCAGGAGGAGGAGAAGCACTTCGTTTGCTCGGACGCCATTTCCCTGGAGAAACAAGACCAAGCGTCTTCCGTCCCAAGAAAAGGCCACAGCTGAAATGAGCGGCTACATTCTAGCCCTTAACGGCATTTTTCAGGGTGATTTTGAGTAGATAGGTTTTTCTCCTCACCGATTTTCAGCCTTAAGCCTTCAATTAAGATGTAACTTGGCTGTAAAAATATGGTAAGGACATCTGCACATTTTCTGGAAAAAATTATGAGGCATATATTAAATGCTATTCCAAATAAAAGTCTAGATTTTAAAAGACGCAGAAGAAATTAGTAGACCATGCACTTCACTAAGTGTGGCTTTCACAGATGCCATTCTCTATTTTATTAAAATAAAAATTTTTCTATTTTAAAAGCTATTGACTGGCCCCTCTGGACTTCCTTGAACTGAAGGAAAAGAGGAAACACATTCTAAAAGCTACTCCAGGTTTTCATTGTTACAAAGTAAATATGAATATTCCCCCCAAATATATACATTCAAACTGTAACCTCTGATGGGATGGCATTAGGAGGTGGGGCCTCGAGGAGTTAATTAGGGTTAGAAGAGGTCATGAGCGTAGGGCTCCCATGATGGTATTAATACCTTTATAAAAAGAGGGGGAGGGGGCACGAGGCTGGCTCAGTTGGTAGAGCACGCGACTCTTGATCTCAGGGCCACGAGTTCAAGCCCAATGTTAGTTAGGCATGGAGTCTACTTTAAAAAAAAAGGGGGGAGGGGGACAAATGGATAGATGGATGGATCCCTCTTCCTTTCTGTCCCAAAAAAGGGCATGTGAGAATATAACCAGGAAGAGGGCACTCACCAAGAACTCAATCACGTGGCACCTTGGCCTCAGAATTCTAGCCCCCAGAACTGTGACAAATAAACATTTGCTGTTTAAGTCACCCAGTCTGTGGTATTTTGTCACAGCAGCCCGAACTGACTGCCACAATCAGATTAATTTATACAGACCTAAAACTCACGCTATTCAGGATTGATCAGCTTTAGATTAAGAACAAATTTCAGGGGCGCCTGGGTGGCTCAGTGAGTTAAGCCTCTGCCTTCAGCTCGGGTCATGATCTCAGGGTCCTGAGATCGAGTCCCACATTGGGCTCTCTGTTCAGCGGGGAGCCTGCTTCTCCCTCTCTCTCTGCCTGCCTCTCTGCCTGCTTGTGATCTCTGTCTGTCAAATGAATAAACAAAATCTTAAAAAAAAAAAAAAAAAGAAAGAACAAATTTCAGGAACAAATAAAACCAAGAGTGAATGGACTTCAGTGATGCAACTTGCTTTAACTGAGACTGAGTGAGATTCTTCCCGCAGTTTCTGACCGGTTAGAAGCAGTGGATAAACCTCACAATGACACAAACAAGAGCGAGAATCAAATTGCTGCCCCTGAATCCTGATGCTCTCATTAGGAAACTGTTCAGACTGGACACAGTACTTGGCCTTTCCCTGACTCAGCTTCCTTATCTGTAAAATGGAGATTGAAACAAATAATACATCCTCTGTTAATATTTTTTTAAAAAGAAAAAATATATTAAAAGAATAAATAAAATGGAGATAATCAGAGCACCTACCTCACGGGATTGTTGGGACAAATAATGAGTTCATGGATGAGGTACCTAAAACCACACCTGAAACACTTTAACTAATCCATGTTAACTACCACGATTTCTACAGAACTGATCGGAGGGGACAGCCATTCATCCCTTCAGTTTTTTTAAAGTATTACAACTTTCCTACTTGATAGATTTTAAAAATGCAAATTCCCAAATCCTAAGATGTATGTATAGCTCCACACCATGTCTGTCTGTCTTTCTGTCTGTTGGTTTCCTCTCTGCCCTCCCCTTCCCCCGACTCCTGCTGTCTCTTGAGGGCTGGGGGGTAAGACTGGGGAGAAGATTAGCCAAGGCAGAACATGAAATGAGGAAAAAGGAGTTTGTGTATTATCACTTAAAAGTGTGCAAGGCTTCCTTTTCCCCCCTCATGATGAATTACTTGTATGCTACAAACTTCAGAGAAAAATAGATAAATTCTCAAGAAGCAATCCTAAAAAAAAGCCCAGTTAATCAAAATGATACTTTAATGGCACCATACAGAAGGATAGAATAGTGCTGCTTTATCTCAATAATACAAGGTTAGTATTTTCTCAAAACAGAATAATAAAGAAAATAGCTTTTAAAGCTCTAATGGTCCATTTTATAAATTCTTAGTTTAATAAACATTCAAGTGCATGAGCATCCTATATAGCTAAATCCCAGATAAAGTTTTATTACAATAAGACATTTAAAGAAAAGAAGAAGAAGAAAAGAAGAAAAAGAAAAGAAAATCTGCAAGTGGCCAAAGTACAGTGAGTTGAATACTGTCTCCCAAAATTTACATCCATCTGGAGCCTCTGAGTGTGACTTTCTTTAGAAATTGGGTTTTTGCAGATGTAACTAGATAAGATGAGGTCATACTAAATTAGATTGGGCTCCAGATTCAATGACTGGTGTCCCTAGAAGAAGAGGAGGGGACACAGCAACAGACACATATAGAGGGTCAGAAGCCATGAGAATATGGCAGCACAGAGTGGAGTCCTACTGTACAAGCCAAGAAGGGCCAGGAGCTGCCAGCAGCCAGGAAGAGCCAAGAAAGATTTTCTAGAACCTTCACAGGGCACATGACCCTAAAGACAATTTGATTTCAGACGGCAAGCCTTCTAGAACTGTGAGAGAATACATTACTCTTGTTTTCTGTCACTTCGTTTGTGGTACTTTGTTACAGCAGCCCTAGAAAACTAATACCCCAAAGAAATGGCGGCCTCAGAACTAGTGTATAAACTTAAAAATTTAAATATCAGACCAACTGGCAGCAAACAACACTTTGTTCTCCTGACAGGAAAGAAACACAGCTAGTAACAACAGATCTCATTTTACACATGCGATATGTGCTAAAACGCTTGTGATGTATGATTGTACTGGTATGACAAGTTATATTCTCACTGACCTGAATTGCACAATTTTAGAAATGTTTCCTAAAATTCAATCCATTACATCTAATAAAAATTATATTTACATTTCTTTGCTGATAAGGGGCCTCTATGTAATGTATAATAAATACAGAAAAGCATCATACATTCTTAAAGGTATATATTCTATCTTGCCACAAATCTTTGATAATTTTTAATTATTGAGTTATTTCTTCTAAATAAGCAACCACAAAGCACTAAAACAGCAGTATAACACCGAAAGAGTTTTCATTAAAACGGGCCACTTGAAGATCAATAGAGCAAGTATTCAATTCTTCCTGCAAATAATGTTTTCTAATGTATGTTCTGTTAAAAGAACTTGATAAAGAAGTGCCAACTTGTTCCAAAATTTATAATATCTAGCTTAAAATACATTAAACTATTAAAATATTGGGGTGGAGGGTACTTTTCTTCTTCTGTACTCAAAAAGCTGTCCTCAAAAACTAATCCACAAACCATTATGGAAATGCAGAATCTGCTGCTACTTTGTAGCAATCTTTCCTGCTTCCAAGGGAGCAGAAGGCTCAATTGGAAAATAAAAACAATCATTTTACCATCTTTCTTGAACACTAACAGAGGACACAACAACAATAATAACAAGCGCCTTAGATAGGGCTTACGACCAGCCAAGCCCTGCGATAGGTACCCAGCTTGTATTATCTCATTTAATCCTTACAAAAACTTCATGATCTGCTGCTGCCCCTCGGAACAATTTGTTACTTAAACTGTAACTCCTGGAGGATTTTACTAGTTGCCAAGCACATTTAGCCTTAAGAAATACATATACTGGCAACAGGTCTTTGGGGAGAAGGACGATGTACGACAGTGAAGCTGGAAGCGGCAAGTGGTGCTGCCAGTTTCTTGCAGCTGACTTGTTTGTGCCTAATTCTTTTCCCATCACCGGCTGGAAGTGGCAAGTGGTGCCTGAATAGGGACCAGACCAGATCTGATCAGAAATAAAACAGGAGAAGAAGCCCCAACGTGAGTTTTGCACAGCCGTGCCTTTTTCCTGCTGGTGAGTTGTGGGCCATTATCGCAGGTCATGGGTAATCTAGAGAGCACAAACGATTATCGCCCTTATGTTTGTTTATCGAGAAGGTTCCTGAAGGCGAGAGGAGCAAAAGTCAGCGAGGGCCAACTTAGGGAGCTTTTAAAGGTAATTAAAGAACATTGCTCCTGGTTCCGTATATTAGGGACTTTCGTATACTAAAGGAAAGCAAATTCCAGTTATTATATGGCCTACTTGGACCCTCATTCGCTCCGTTTTGGAGCCTTTGCAAACCCCTGATTTGGAGAGCGATAATGAATGTTCAGGAGAAACTAAAAAGAGGAACCTAAACATGCCATCCAGGAGGAGAAAGAAATTATTAAAGCCACCAGAAAGGAATAGAAAGGAATTATTTAGAAAGGAAATTATTAAAGCCACCAGAAAGGAATATACTCCTCCTCCAGTAACAGAACAAAAGGTGCCCATGGCACTGTCGCCATCGGCTCCGCCGTTCTATAAGAAGGCACCATTTAATGAAAAAGATGAAGAGTACAGGCTATCGGCTGTTCAGAAAGGCCTCCTTGAAGCACAGCGAGTGGGAGACCTAGATGCCTTGCATTTTAATTTCCCGGTTATTATTACAGAACATGTCGCTCCAGGACATGATCCTAACAACCCTAATGGTGTCTATGAGGCCAAGCATGAGCAATTTCCCTTCAAATTATTGAAGGAACTAAATCAGGCAGTACAAAACTGTGGAGCTAATTCTCCATTTACAACGGGAATCATTCAAGGCATCGCAGAAGGCAATCGGCTTATTCTGTCGGATTGGTCATTGCTAGCGAGAACAGTTCTATCTCCAAGTGAGTTCTTGGAATTCAAAACATGGTGGCAAGATCATACAGAAATAGCAGCTGCCCATAATAGAGCTCATAATATTCCTATTTCCATGGAACAGCTCATGAGTCTTGGACTGTGGGCCCAGGTACAAGACCAGGTATTAATGAATGATCAAGCTATTGAGCAGCTCCAGTGTTGCCGTTTGAGAGCATGGGAGAGAACAGAACCTCAGGGAGATAAGTGCTCTTCTTTTCAAAAAGTGGTACAGGATCCAAGAGAGCCCTATACTGATTTTATTGCAAGATTACAAGAGGCTGTCAGAAGACAGATAAATAATCTTGAGGCTGTGGATACCATTATGCAACTGTTGGCTTATGAGAATGCTAATTCTGATTGTAAGAAGTTGCTAGCACCCTTTAAAGGCCAGGGAACATTGACAGATTATATTAAGCTATGTCAAGGAGTAGGAACAGAGGCCTATAAAGCTGATTTGTTAGCTCAAGCGATGGCTGCTCTGACCACAGGAAAATTTAAAGGACAGTGTTTCAACTGTGGGCAAGCAGGGCACAAATATTAATCTTACTTTTGGATATCAAAATAGGCCAGTATGTATCAGCAATCATTCCAATTGCCTTGTCCCTGTTCGGGCGCCACTTGCCGCTTCCAGCCGGCACCGGGAGAAGAATTAGGCGCCGGGAGAAGAATTAGGCACAAACAAGTCAGCTGCAAGAAACGGGGAGCAGCAGTCCTTTTCGACTCTTGTCCCCTGCTCCCAGTTTCTTGCAGCTGACTTGTTTGTGCCTAACTCTCCCGACGCCGGCTGGAAGCGGCAATGATCCTATTTCATCACCTGATTTAGAAGCCTGAGGAACAGGACATTCAACGTTTGCTCCTGGCCACAGGGTGATTTCCGAGTTCCAGCTCTGAAGAACCATGACACTGTCCTACCTCTCCACTGAACAGCACCCACAGAAACGCTTCTGTTCTGTTCGCTCGCTTTGGAAAGACGGCGGGAGATGAGGGGAGAGCAAGTGAGAGGATGAGCCGGGAGCAGCTCGTTAGTCACTAATGGACCACAGGGTTTTAATAACTGGTTTCACCATGTTGCATCTCTTTAACAAGACAATACACCTAAGATCCTATTGTCCGAGCTAAATCGTGGTGCAGACAGAGCTCAACAAAGCATCTGCCGCCATCACCTCCACTGCACGTCCTCCAGGGTCACTCCCTCCTCTTCCGCCCGCAGCTCCGAAGGCTGTCCCAGGAGCCCCGCCCCGTCCCAGCCGTCCCACGGGGCTGAGGAGGCGGGCAGATGTCCTAACCAGCCGTCACTTAGCGGGGCAAACTCTGGCCTCTTCCAACTCTGCTCTCAAACCATGTCCTTGCAGAGGCTGGACAGCTATGGGGCTTGGTAGGCAAATTTCAGGATGCTGGATGTGCTGGCAGCTTTGGGGCGTCATACAGAGAAGAGACTGGCTTTCAAGAAAGCAGGGGAGGGACAAAACCCTGTTCTGGTAAGAAAGTTCTTTTCTGCTTCAGGAAGTTTGGGAACCCAGTTATCTGGAGGCCTATCCGTTTGGGAAAGCTCAATTTCTGACTCCAATTTAAAGTCAGCAGGAGAAGGCGCATTGGTGGGAAACAGACAGACACGAAGCCCAGGACTGGGAGGCAGCCCGAGACGCAGGCTCCTGCACCAACCTGCTCTGCTCCCGGTCTGAAGCAAGGTTCTTCCTCATCGTACATTTCGTCCTAAGTACTTCCTAACTGGATGCAGTCTGGGCCAATGAGCACGTCCGCGGTGTCTTCCCGCCCTAGATTCTTGTAGCTAAAGGAATGCATGATCAGCCGCGTAATCCCCCCGGCTTCCAAATATCGTAGATCTATCCTTAAATCCAGGGAATTTCATCCCTATTTCTCTTCAGCCACCCAGACCTTCTGAGGACAATGTTCTGCAAATATCTGTGGTTCTCATTTGTCATGCCCCTCCCCAGTTCTGTGCCTTCTTATTCTAATAACCTCTCTGACCTTCAGGTGGCATTGTCTCGCGCCCTTGAGACACAACATCGGGCTCACTGATGTCAGCCTCCAGCTCTACACATTCTCCCCTTCATCCTGGTGTGTTCAGTCCTCTCTTAGCTGAGGTTTCACTTTCTGTGGTCAGGGTTACCCGCTGTCAACTGCAGCCCGGGAGCAGATGATCCTTCTGACTTCTAAGCACAAGGTTGGCAGTAGCTCAACACCATAACACAGTGCCTGTGTTGCTGATCTCACTTCTTCTCATCGCATGGGCATTTGACCATCCCACCTCAGTATGAGGATGACTACAGTAGAAGAAGGTATTCTGAGAGACAGAGACCACATCCACACAACTTTTTTATAGTATATTGCTATAATATTCTAATTTATTATTAATTATTGTTGTTAATCTCTTGCTGTGCCTAATTTATAAACTAAACTTTATCACAGGTATGAATGGATAGGAAAAAAAGCATATCTGTAGGGTTTGGTACATTATGATTGTACTTAAAACCGTACAATGATACTCCATGGCCTTCTAGATCACAAAAAAAAAGAAAAGAAAAGAAAAGAAATTTAATGGAGCTCAGGTCCTAGTGAAGGAAGTTCAAAAAGATAATAGATAATGTCAAGACAGTAGGAAGGGAAGGTGATTTTACATCTGATGGCCAGGCCCAGTCTACTCCAGAAGTGACATTTCAGGGAGACCTGAAGGATTAGAAGGAGCTAGCCTTGGAAAAGATGGCAGACTTCAGTTTGCTTACTTACTATCATCCCCACCAGGCTGTGAGGTCCCCGAGGACAGGACCCATGATTTATTCATCATTCTGTACTAAACATCTACCATAGTTTTTCACACTCTTAGGTTTTGAATACATATTTGATGAGTGATGGGATGAATGAAGATTATGTTTAAGTTTTTGGGCAATGCAACTTTAAGCTAATTATATGCTTACATTGTTTTATACCAACGTTGACATCAATTTGTGGAACTTTCAAGCTGACAAATTTCTAGGCAGCCAGAAATGAATGGGATTGCCTTTAAGGAGTTTTCCTTTTCTGAATTCCTTCTAAAATATTTCAGAGTGGACTCTGTATAGCAGAATCTCTTACAACCAAGAGCCCTAAAGGAATATCGGAATGGATGAACCACCTGTAGGATGACACAGTATTTCTGCCCCACCAACCATAAAAGCCAGCATGAGTTGAAAGCCTGGGCTCTAAGGGTCCCTGACTGAGCTTCTTAATAGGCAAAGACTTTTTATACAAATTCAAATCAACCGCGGACATTCAGATTCATAAAGAAAATGGTTTCAAGTAATTATAGTTCATTTCTGCTAAGCAGCAAATAAATAAATCTCTAAAATACACTGTACTGCAAGTAATTACTGAATTTGATCCTGCAATATAAGATATTCTGGTTCCTAACCCCTTACTTGCAAAGTAAAGGGTTTTTGTTTTCAAACAGCCAGGGGCACTTGAGTGGCTCAGTCGGCCAACTCTTGATTTTGGCTCAGGTCCTGCTCTCAGGGTCGTGAGACTGAGCCTTGAGTCAGGCTCTGTGCTGGGTGTGGAGCCTGTTTCAGATTCTCTCTCTCCCTTTCCCTCTGCCCCTTCCCCTCTCTCTCTCCCTCTCTAAAAAATTTAAAACTAAATAAATAAAACAAATAAACAAAACAAAAATTTAGCGGCAAACTCTAACCTGACATGAAAATATCTCTCATTTCATCTTAGTATGACTGTTCATTTGTTTTCCTGCAGAAACATAATGTGTTTAATTAAAGGGTGCTGTGTCTCTGACCCCACAGGAATACTGGGTGATAAATGATATATGCAATGTACTTTTTTTCTAAAATCCAAAAAGTTCTGACATTAAAGGCACATCTTGCCCCAAAGGTTTTGGGTAGGGATCTGTATTCTATTATGAGACTCACCCAATTCTATTATCTTGAATTTTAAGACCTCCATAATGTATGGGCTTTGAAGTACTCAGTGAAAGTAAAGTCACAGAAACACAATTAATATTATTTCAGCATTTGGAAGAATATATAATTGAAAACTGTTCTGAATTTCCTTTCTATCTGATTTAAAATATGGATTTATGTTACTATACTATTGCTTTTCCGATAAGTATAAACTTCTGTGAGCTAAAGCTTCTGATCATGAGGAAAGTTTTATAGACAAATGCTTTATACATCAAGCCTTAATCTGGGCATTGCAGTCTTCAGAATAATTTGCCATAGCTCATTTCCCCAAATGTTTCATTGTTCTGATTTTGTAACTTTTGTAATTTTTTTGTATTTTATATTTCTTCTTCTGAAACTTCAAGAACAGCACCTACAAGGTAAATGCTTTTGCAAGTCACACACCCAGCACCCAGCTGCAAAACATCACTATGTAAATTACTTCTGATTCTCACAATCATCCTATGGATATATTTTCATTCTTCTCATCACACAACTGAGCAAACTCTGGTTCAGTTTGTCCCAGGCCCCGTGGCTACTAAGTGACAGAGCAGAATTTGGAATGTCTAGTTTCAAAGACTTTCTTCCAAAACATCATGAGGCAAATAATTGGTCGATACTCCACAATCTCATTCTTAACTTGAGCCCAATTGGAAGAAAGGGTTTAAGGCTGCTTCATCTGTGGTAAAAATGAGAGTGTAATGTTTTGGGGTATTGTTTTTGTTTGTTTTTTTAAATACCTATGCCAGGAATTTGACAGTATCTTTACACTTCCATAAAGTGAAGATAGAGTATCTGGTTTTAAAAGATTCAACTTTAAAGCCATGTACAATAGCAATGGATGTCATTTGGGTTTTGTTTTATTTTTTAAAAAAATACAAAAAATTGTAATTGAGTAGGCTTATCTACAAATACATCAAAATCAGATGTTTACTATTCACCCACCTTTTAGAGGCACCAACCACATTTATTGGAGATATTATCACACAAGTTATAGAGAAAGGCTTATTATGCCTTGTAACAACATAGCATAAAGGGACAGAGATGAAGATCATTAATGATTTTAATTATTTTAAGGCCCGTTAAAATTAGAGAAATATCAAAGCACCCACAGTGTTAAGGGTTTATTATTACAGCATTTTAGAGTTTACTAGTTCATACCTTTCAATCACAGCAAGTTATTAGCAGTGAAGGGATGAACCCTCTTAAGGGGATTTTTATTTCAATGATAACAGTGTTATGGACAAGACAACCTAAGTTTAAAAAAATTAGTAGCAAGCGCTAGTTGAGTTAATCAGTTAAAGACAAACTGTGCCCTTGGGAAGCTAAATGAAAAAGCAACAGTAAAGCTTACAGAACTTAGCTCGTACAATTTGCCTTGAAGGCGGAAGATTGGTTCCCTGAAATAGCAAAGAATTATATGCTTTAGTTCAGAAAAAAAGTTTTTAAAATAAAGTCTGTTATTACCTCTTCTCCTTTCAAAACAATGGAAAAACTTCTAGAGCAGAGGTTTCAATTTGTTCAATAATTGTACCTCTGAATTAAAAAAAAACTATAAAATCATCATTGTTTTGAGTTGAAAAGAAATAACAATGCAAATATTCATTATCACATAAAACATAAAAGAAACAGCAAACTGTCAGAGTTAATGCAATCTCTGCTGAGCGCTATTAGTCAGAGACAGCTGGTCAGCCCCAAACACAAAAACTTAAAAGATCAGATCTTCGTAGGAATTAACATCTTCATTAGCCAACAGGAATTTGGTGCGGCAGAGAGTAAATCCAACAACTGCCTTCTTTATGAGCTGTCCCTTCACTGTTACCAAGCTGTGCAAACGTGTGAACTAGTCAGCAGCGACAGAAGCTCATGCAACGACTCACCATGTTTTAACCTTGAACCAACTCACAGATTCCATGTTAAATCAAATTTAGGGGTAACATAAGCAAGCAAAGTAGGACACAAGGAGTCACTTTTGAAAAGCAGAGCAAATAGCAGAAAAGTTATTTAAAATAAACTGATAAAGTTAAATGCATAAAATAGCCACAAAAAAAATGCAATGCACTCCAAAAACCTTACAAGCAAAAACAAAACAAAATAAAAAGCTGCATTTTTGGCAAAATCTGCACATGATTAATTTGCATTAAAAAAATCAGTCAAGCAACTGAGCTCAAATTCTTTGGGCATGCATGCACTGATTATTTTAAAATGCCTACCTGATTTCCAATTGTGTTTTTCTTGTGAACCTGACTGCTCCTCTGCTGAGCACTGAGGAAAGGAAAGGAGACCAGCACTGAAGAAACTCATGAGACTTTTTTGGGAACAAGTAACACATATTAAACTATATATAGGCTTTCAAAATGCATCAAAACCTGAGACAGAGCAAACACCAAAAATCCAGGCCAGTTTAATTCTGGAAACAAAACCAGCTCAGGGGAATTAGTATGAACTACCCATCCCAAACCAAAACATGACATCACGGGGTACAAAACCATATTGCTACACTAATCACATGAGTCTGCACGTGTTTGTGATGTCCTAATAGAGATACAGAAGAGTTGCACTGAAAATAACAGTTAACACTTACTGAGTATATGCTTGAAGAGGTGTTTTAAAGGTACCAGCAATTTTGATTTAAATTTCTACTTTCACTCCATGAGATAGTTACTATTATTCTTCTCATTTTACAGGCAGATAGAATGAGTCACACAGAAGTAAGGTTGCTTTCCCAAAGTCACTCAGCTAATAAGTGGTGGTACCAAGCACTCTGATTCCAGATCCCAAATTCTTTGTGCTATTAACCAATCTCATTGCTTTGAATTCTACTCCATTCTGATGACTCCTAGAGTGATCTCCAGCTTGGACCTACTTCCCCACCCCCAGATTCAAATGTTTTGGCAACTCATCCTCTCCACTTGGATGTCTAATGGACATCTCAAACTTAAAATGCCAAAGCTGACCTTCTGATCTCCTCCCTAAAACCTGCTCCACCACAGTTGTCCCCTCCTTGATTAGGGGTCATTCCATATTTCCAAGCGCTTAAGTCAAAATCCTTGATCCCTCTCTCTCTCTCACATACTCTACAACCAATCATGAGTAAATGCTATTGACTTTACTTTTTAAGATGTATTTAAAATTTGGGGTGCCTGGGGGCTCAGTTAAGTGTCCAACTCTTGGTTTGGGCTCAGGTCATGATCTTGGGGTGGTGAGATTGAGCCCCACAGCAGGCTCCATGCTCAGCAGGGAATCTGATGGAGATTCTCTCTCTCTCTCTCAAACAAATAAATCTTTAAAATAAAATAAAATAAAATGTATTTAAAATTCAGCACCTTCGGGAGCCTGACTGGCTCAGTCAGTGGAGCATGCAACTCTTGATCTCGGGATTATAGTTTCAAGCTGCATGTTAGGTATAGAAGTTACTTAAAGATAAAACCTTTTTAAAAATACATTAATTTAATCAGATAAAATCCAACATCTTTTTACCACCCCCTATGGCTACCACATTGGCTCTTATTCATATTATTATCACTTACTCTGGACTCTGCTTCCACACTTGTCCCCCTAACATCAATTCTCAACACAGAGGCCAAAATGATCCTTTTATAAAGGGGATCCTTGCCATTCTGCTGCTCAAAACGCTCTGTACTACTATGCAATACCATTCTACTCAGCGTAGAAGTCCTTACAATGGTCCACAGGCCCTACTCAGCTGACCCCCAAACTCTGCCTCTTTGAATCATCTACTGTCCCCCACCTTGTTCATTGGAGAGGTCCAGCCACAATGACTCCTTTCTTTTTTTTCAAACCGACCAAGCATGATCCCACCTTAAAGCCTTTATGCTGCTACCTGTTCCCTCTGCCTAGAATACTTACCCCCAGACAACCGCATGGCTCTCAACATCACCTTCTTCAAGCCTTTGTTCAAATTTATCTTTTCAATGAGACCCACCATGATGAGCCTACTGAATGTTACACACCTCCCTCCTCCGGCACTCTTGTCCTCTTCATACTATTCTATTTTTCTCTGTGGCACTTTATATCTTCAAACCTACTATATAGTTTACTGATTTTGTGTATATCTATTTTCTCTCTTCTTCCATTAGAACATAAGCTCCTTGTGAGCAGTGGCTTTTGTCTGTTCCAGTGCCTAGGAACTACTCAGCCATAGTTGGCTTCAACAAGTACCTGTTGAATAGAAAGTCCAATGAGACTAATACATTCTAACACGAGCACAGAGGGAGTAAGAGCCAGATACAACCCCAACAATTGAACTTGGAGCTCAGATACCATGTGCTATGTTACTCTGTCTCTGAAAAGAACAAAGGCTCTCTTTCCATGAATCCATGAGTAAACACCTATTGATACAAGAAAATACAAGTCACTGTGGCGATTCTGAAAAGCCATACTGACCCCGCTCACTAGTTGTTTAATAGTTTATAGAAGCTGGTTTAGAAATTGACAAAAAAGTCTCAAATAGAGAAAACATAAAGTCATCAGTCAACCATTTAAAGTGATGGGATAGTGTGATTCAGTAGCACATCACAAATCACACATTTAGAACAGCTGTTCCAAATAACAATTTTTTGTAATCTACTGTGATGTATTTAAGGTACTTCTCTTCATTCAATCTCAGAAAGAAACACACACTACATTCAAATGAGGCTGGGGAAGGTATGAGTGGTAAAAGGACACACAGTATTTGATTAGTAAAGATTTTGGTATTTTGTTTTTGTTTTTCAATTTCAGGGTTTGAGCTTCTTCTTTCCTGTTTGTTATTTTTCTAGTTTTTAGCTGAATGCTTGCTTCCCTCATCACTATGATATTCATCTCTCTCCAACCATTCCTCTACATAAGCCAAATCTACATTATTCAGGTTTTTGTGGTGAGGCTGTAAATGAGATAATGTTTACAACAGGCTGTGCCCAGGGGTCTGATGCACCCACACTGCCCTCTGGCTGCCCACCAGGCCGTGAACCACGGAGTGTATCTAAAATATTTCTTCTCTGGGGCTTCAGATCTTAGCCATCATTTCTTTTTCCAGGCCATGTGGGTTTCCCCCTCCTCAGGGAAGAACTGAGACCAGAAACCATTGTACTGCAATCTTCCTTCATGGCTCCTTCATGGCTATGGTCATCCTTTCCAAGCACCATAACTGTTGTTCAGGGTTTTCTTAAGAGGAAATTTTTTGGTTTTGTTTTTTCATTTTTTTAAAAGATTTTTATTTATTTATTTGACAGAGAGAGATCACAAGTAGGCAGAGAAGCAGGCAGAGAGAGAGAGGAAGGGAAGCAGGCACCCTGCCGAGCAGAGAACCCGATGCAGGGCTCGATCCCAGGACCCTGGGATCATGACCTGAGCCGAAGGCAGCGGCTTTAACCCCCCCAAGGGGAAATGTTTTAAAATAAGGCACTTACTAGTAGTGATCATTTCAAACTATGCTAGACCCACAGGTGTTTAAAGCAGGCAAACTACTGGGGACCCTTGAATTATGTGTATATCCTCTTAAAATCACATAAGAGAAAAATAGCAGAACATAGAGCAAAAGACTGAGATTGCTGATGACTCCCTATACTACCTTAAGCAAAGAATATAGACCATAGAGACTTCAGTGCCTTATCTATAAAGTTTGAGTGTGTGTGTGTGTGTGTGTGTGTGTGCATGTGTCTGTGTGTAGACAGAGAGACAGAGACAAGGGGTGGGCAACTAGACTAGCTATTTCTTAGGTTCCTTTTAGATCCAAGATTCTTTAAGATGCAAAGTTATTCTCAGAAGCTTATGACCTACCCTATGTAGAGAGACTTTCCACTGACAGAATCTTTACCTACTAAATTATCATATTTAGGATTTACCATAGTCTAAGAATGTGCAGAAGGAAAAGAATTTATTTTATAATCCAATATCAAATATTAGTGTTAAACACTATTGGGCGCCTGGGTGGCACAGTCGGTTGAGTGTCCAACTCTTGGTTTTGGCTTAGGTTATGATCTCAGGGTTGTGAGAGCCCAGTGTTGGGCTCTGGACTCAGCACAGAGTTGGCTTCAGATTCTCTCTCTCCCTCACCCTCTCCCCTTCCACTCATGCACTCTCTCACAAATAAATAATAAATCTTTTTTTTAAAATGCAAATATTAAATTAACTTTACTTTTGACCAAAAGAATAATCTTTTCATAGCAACTGGCCCCATAAAGACAGGATACTTATTATTATTATTTTTTAAAGATTTTATTCGTTTATTTGACAGAGAGAGACACAGCAAGAGAGGGAACACAAGCAGGGGGAGTGGGAGAGGGAGAAGCAGACTTCCTGCCGAGCAAGGAGCCAAATGCATGACTCAATCCCAGGACCTGAGCCGAAGGCAGCCACCCAGTGACTGAGCCACCCAGGCGCGCAAGACAAGGATACTTATTAAAGATGTATTTAGGTACTTGAAGTTACTACATCAGAAACATAATAAAAAAATAAACTTCTAGTTAGAAAATATTCTTTATCAAAATTCTTCTATAGGCAATGATAATTAAACTAAAAATGTTTTAAAATATTCATTTAACAATGGGAGGACTTCTAGGAAGATAACAGAGTAGGAGAATCCTAAGCTTACTTGGTCCCATGAACATACCTAGATAATAGCCACATCAGTGCAAACAAAGCAGAAAATGAATAGACCTTCCACAGTTACTCAGAGAGATGAGGTCAGAGGAGCCAAGGCGGGAGGGAAGCAAACTCTTGGTGAGACCAAACACAAATGGAAGGGATATCACAAGCATGGAGGAAACCTCATACCAGGCACCCCAGGCACAGTGGACCTGCACTAGGAATACAAGTCCCCATAACATTTGGCTTTGAAAACCCATGGAGCTTAACTTTATGAGTTTTTTTTACAACCAGTGGGGCTTAACTCTGGTACTTTAAAAATTGGCAGGCTCAACTCTGGGAGATGTGGCGAGGGACAAGAAACTGGGTCTCTGCCATTAACAAGGCAGTAGAGCAAACAATCCCACCTAGATATAGCACAGAAGCAGCAGTTTGAAAAGCACATGGGATATATGAGAAGGAGATTTATTTACTAATTTCAGAACGCATGCTAGAGGGGAAAAGATCATTCAGAGAATTCTCCAAGAACAAAAGAGCTGGCAAGTGCCATTCCTCCCCATGTACCCACCCCTACTCCAAGCCTGGATAGCCAGATACCTGTGGGAAGCAGCTTCAATACCCTGTACCTATCTTGTTTACACTGTGTACCCCACCCCCACACTCTCCTGGAGATTCGCTCCACCCAACCTACCCCACTCTTCAGGGGTCCTGTCAAAAGGGCTCCTATTGTATCTCCCCCTGCAAGCAGCCCCAATAGGGACTGACAACACTCCAAAGTCACTTCTGCCCTGATGAGAGGGTGAAAACAACTACACACACCAATTCCACTGCATCCCCAGCAGCCAGGCCTTATAACTGGCAGTGTGGAGAGAGTGCCCTGCTGAACAGTGCATTTGCAGCCTCAGCAGACAGTATGGGGACAGGTATCTTGGTCTCACTGCCAGCCCCACCCACCAACAAACACCTCCTGGGAGGCAGCACAGGGAGAGAGCCCTGCAGTTTGGGGTCACTTTGTAGCCCTGACAAATAAGCTGAGGGCAGACCTCTAGTCTGACTGCCCCATTACCCTACAAGCCCACAGGGGCCCTGGCTGGCCCCTTAATAACACAGGGACTAAATCTTGCCCACAACAGGTCAAGTGAGCCATTGCAGCTGGCTGGACTAAAGGCAAAGAAGGCTTAGCCACAATAGTAGGGCACATGAAAACCACACATGAGATATCCCTGAAGTGCCTGGTTCTGGTGAGCAGAGGACCTTGTGCTACAAGGGCACCCCAGGACCTCTTTCTCATAAAAGCACTACTTTCAAGATCCAGGAGACATAACTGCTTTTTTTAATATATAGAAACAAACACAGAGAAAATGAGGAGACAGAGAAATATGTCACAAATTAAAGAACAGGACAAAACCACAGCAACAGAGTTAAATGAAACAAAGACAAGAATACGCCTGATTTAAAAAAAAAAAAAATCAAAGTAATGGTCATAAAGATACTTACTGGACTTGAGAAAAGAATGGGGGATCTCAGTGAGACCTTCAACAAAAAGATAGAAAATATAAAAAAGAACCAATCAGAGATGAAGAACTCAATAAATGAAATTAAAAATACACTAGAGGAATCAATAGTAAATTTGAGGAGACAGAAGAATGGATTAGCAAGCTGGAAGACAGAGGACTGGAAAGCAACCACACCGAACAGCAAGAAGAAAAAATTAATTTAAAAAAATGAGAATAGATTAAGGGAACTCAGCATCATCATCAAGCATAGTAACTTCTGCATTATAGCCATCCCAGAAGGAGAAGAAAAGGGGACAAAAAATTTATTTGAGGAATAATAGCTGAAAACTTCCCTAATCTGCGGAAGGAAACGGCTATCTGATTCCTGGAGGCACAGAGAACTCCCAACAAAATCAACCCAAGAAGGCCCATGCCAAGACACATAGTAATTAAAATGGCCAAAAGTAGTGATAAAGAGGGAAATTTAAAAGCAGTAAGAGAAAAGAAAACAGTTACATACAAGGGAAACCCCATAAATCTATGAACTGATTTATCAGCAGAAACTTTGCAGGCCCAAAGAAAGTGGCATGGTATATTCAAAGTGAAGAAAAGAAAAACCCTGCAATCAAACATTCTCTACTCAGCAAGGCTATCATTCAGGGCAGAAGAAGAGATAAAGAATTTCCCAGAAAACAAAAGTTAAAAGAGTTCATCACAACTAAACCAGCCTTACAAGAAACACTAAAGGGAATCCTTTCAATGGAAAGAAAAGAAATAAGAAAACTGTAAAAGGATAAAATTTCACAATTAAATATGAACATAATAAAAGTATTACATTAATCAGTTATAAAACCAGTATGGAGGTTAAAACACAAAGGCAATAAAATCAGTTAAATCTATAAAAATCAGTCAAGAGATTCACAAAATAAGAGGATGTAAAGTATGATATCATATACATGAAACATGGGAGGGGAAGAAAAATTTAAGGCTTTCAGAATGGGTTCAAACTTACGTGACCATCAACTTAATATAGGCTGCTATATCAAAAGATGTTATTTATAAGCCTAACCACAAATAGACCTGTAATAGATATGCAAAAAATAAGGAGGAAGCAATGCAAGCATATCAGTAAAGACAGACATAAAAGCATAAGGGAAGAGAGCAAGAGAAGGAACACAGGCAGAAATATAAAAACAACCATAAAACAAGTAACAAAATGGCAATAAGTGAATACCAATCAATAATTACATTGAATGTAAATGGACTAAATGCTCCAATCAAAAGACACTGGGTGACTGATGGATTTAAAAAAAAAAAAAAAGGCAAGAGCCATCTATGGGCTACCTACAAGAAATTAACTTCAGACCTATAGATACATGCAAATTGAAAGTGAAGGGATAAAAAAACATTTACCATACAAATGTAAGCAAAAAGAAGGCTAAGGTGGCAACAATATAGACTTTAAAAGAAAGACTGTAATAAGAGACAAAGAAGGACACTACATACTAATAAAAGCAATAATCCAACAAGAGGATATAACAGTGGTAAATATTTGTAGGCCTGATATAGGAACAACTAAATACATTAAGCAATAATTAACAGACATAAAGGAAGAAACTGACAGTAACACACAAAAAGTAATGAACTTTAATACCCCACTAACATCAATGGATAGATTTTCCATGGAGGCTAAATAACATGTTACTAAACCAAGAAATCAGAGAGGAAATAAAAAATACATGGAGAGAAATGAAAATGAAAACACAATGGTCCAAGATCTTTGGGACACACCATAAGCTGTTCAGAGAGGAATGATTACAGCAATACAGGCCTACTATAAGAAGCAAGAAAAATTTCAAATAAGCAACCTAACCTTATACTCATAGGAGCTAGAAAAAGGAAAAACAGAGCCCAGAGCCAGTAGAAGAAAGAAAATAATCAAAATTAGAGCAAAAACAAAAGAAATGTAGACCCCAAAAAAAGACAAAAAAAAATAATAATAAAAACAAAAAAAACCCCACCAATAAAACAGATTAATGAAACCAGAAGCTGGTTCTTGGAAAAAAAACCAACAAAATTCTTTATCTTTGGCCAGACTCATCAAGAAAAAGAGAGAGGGCTCAAATAAATGAAATCAGAAATGAAGGAGGAGAAATAACGCACACCACAGAAATAGCAAGGATTATAAGATAATATTATGAAAAATTATATGCCAACAAATAGGACAACCTACAAGAAATGGATAAATTCCTTGAAACATATAACCTTCCAAAATGGAATCAGGAAGAAACAAAATTAGAATGGACCCATTACCAGCAGTGAAACGGAATCAGATAAAAAAAAAAAAAAAAAATCTCCAACAAGCAACACCTATTCAAGCTGTCCAAGACCAACAGCTTCATAGGTGAATTCTGCCAAACATCTGAAATAGAGTTAATACCTATTTTTCTTAAAATACTCCAAATAATAGAAGAGGAAGGAAAGCATCCAAATTCATTCTGAGGCTAGCATTACCCTGATACTAAAACCAAATAAAGATACTACAAAAAAAGGAAAACTACAGGCCTATATCTCTGATGAACACAGATACAGAAATCCTCAACAAAACCTCAGTAAAACAAACCCAACAAAACATTAAAAGACCATTCACCATGATCAAGTGGAATTTATTCCAGGGATTCATGAGTAGTTTAATATTTGCACATCGGTCAACACGGTAAATCACATTGACAAGAGAAAAGAGACAACCATATAGTCACCTCATTAGATGCAGAAAAAGCATTTGACAAACCACAATACCCATTCATGATAAAAACTCGCAACACAGTAGGCTTAAAAGGAACAAACCCCAACACAATAAAGGTCTTATATGAAAAAAACATAGCTAACATAGTGGTGAAAAAACAAGAGCTTTTCCTCTAAGAACAGGAACAAAATCAAGACGTCCACTCTCAACACTTTTGTTCAGCATAGTATTGGAAGTTCTAGCCTCACCAAACAGACAAGAAAAGGCAGTAAAAGTAAATCTATAGAGAGATTGGTAAGGAAGAAGTAAAACTCACTATTTGCAGATGACATGATACTTCATATAGAAAACCTGAAATAATCCTCCAAAAAACTACTAGAATACATGAATTCAATAGTCTCAGGATACAAAAGTACTATGTGGAAATCTGTTGCATTTCTATATGCTAATAATGAAATAGCAAAAAGAGAAATTAAGAAAACAAGCCCATTTACAATTGCTCCAAAAAGAATAAAACACTGGGGCAACTGGGTGGCTCAGTCGGTTTAGCTTCTGACTCTTGATTTCAGCTCAGGTCATGATCTCAGGGTGGCATGGAGCCTGCCTAAGATTCTTTCTCTCCCTCTGCGCCTCCCCACCCTCAAAAAATAAAAAAAATGAAATGAAATACCTAAGAATAAACTTAACCAAGGTGGTGTTGATGCATTGGAAGAACCAATACTGTCAAAATGTCCATACCACCCAAAGCAATATACAGATTTCATTCAATCGCTATCAAAATACCAACAGCATTTTTCACAGAACTAGAACAAATGACACTAACATTTGTGTGAAATCACAAAGACCCCAAATAGCCAAAGCAATCTTCAGAAAGAAAAACAAAGCTGGAGACATCACAATCCTAGGTTTTAAGATATACTACAAAGCTATAGCAATCAAAACAGTATGGTACAGGCACAAAAACAGACACATACATCAATGGAACAGAAAAGAGAGTCCAGAAATAAACCCATGCTTTTATGGTCAATTAATCTATAACAAAGGAGGAAAGAACATACAATGGGAAAAAGATAGTCTCTTCAATAAATGGCATTGGGAAAACTGGAGGCTACATATAAAATAATGAAACTGTACCACTTTTTTACATCATAAACAAAAATAAACTCAAAATGGTTTAAAGACCTAAATGTGAGACCTGAAACCATAAAATTCCTATTTAAAAAATGCAGTAATTTCTTTGATATTTAATGTTAAAGTACTGGGACTATGCACAGCAAAGGCAACCATCAACAAAATGAAAAGAAAAACTGGTGAATGGGAGGAGATATTGTAAACGTTTATTCAATTAGGGGTACGTATGCAAAATATATAAAGAATTTATATAACTCAATACCCGAAAACCAAATAATCCAATTTAACAATGGACAGAAGTCCTGATTAGACATTTTTCCAAAGAAGACACCCAGATGGCCAACAGACACATGAAATGATGCTCAACATCACTAATCATCAGGTAAATGCAAATCAAAACCATAATGGGACATCACCTCACATCTCTCAGAATGGCTAAAATCAGAAACAGAAGAAATAACAAGTGCTGGCAAAGATGAAGAGAAAAGGGAAACCTCAGAACCATTGGTAGGAATGCAACCTGGTACAGCCACTGAGGAAAACAGTATGGAGGTTCCTCAAAAAATTTAGAATTACCATATGATCCGGTTATTCCACAATAGGGTATTTACCCAATAAAAATGAAAACACAATTTGCAAAGACATATGCACTTTTACGTTTATTTCAGCATTATCTAAAATAGCCAAGATATGCAAGCAACCCACCTGTCCACAGATAGATGAATATATAATAAAGATGTAATATACAATATGTGGATTATATTATATGATGTTATGTTATATTATATTATATATATTATTATAGTATAGTATTTTACATATATACATACTATGAGTTATTGCTCCACCATTAAAAAGAATGAAATTTTGCCATTTGCAATAACACGGACAGACCTAGAAAGTTATTACACTAACTGAAATAAGTCAGTCAGAGAAAGACAATACCATATGGTTTCACTCTTACATGGAATTTAAGAAACAAAACAAATGAACAAAGATAAAAGAGACAAACAATAAAAAACATTCTTAAATAAAGAGAACCAACTGCTGGTTGCCCGAGGGTAGGCTGGTGGGGGATGAGTGAAACAGATAAAGGGGTAAAGAGTACACATATTGTGATGAGCACTGAAAAATGTGTAGAATTGCAAATCATTATACTGTATACCTGAAACGAATAGAACGCTGTATGCTAACTATACCTGAATTTAAAAAAAATTAATTTAAAAATATAAATAAGTAAAAATTAAGATGCATTCACGGAAGCCATGTAAGGACTTGCAAGTTAATTTGAGCCTTTGGACATGTTCTTGGCAATAGGTATTTAGTTGGTTATATCTGCAATATTGAAAATATACCTATATATAATGCTTTAATTTGATATAAATCAAAAATTTTAGGGGACCAGTTATCTGCAAGGCACTCTGTAGAAGATATAAACACAAATAAGTGTAGTCCTTGTAATCAGAAGCCTCCGACTTACCTGATGAGGGTCGTGAAATACACAAAACACAAATAATACAGAACAATAAACTTCCTAAGAATAAATATGTGAAGATGTAACAGAAAGCTAAAAACTAAAGTGCTTCTGTTCCAAATGTAGGATATAATTACCTCATATCTTCTTATTTTGTGTGTGTGTTTGTTGTTAATTGTATAAATTCCTACTACATACAAGCCACTGGAAGCACTAACACACATAAAACCAAATTAGGTTTATTTAGTTTAATTTTCTGAGACCTAACGATTTAAAAAGTAGATAGCAAGAGGCTTAAATTTTTATAAAAAGAAGAACACAATGGAATTCATTCAAAGATAAAAACATATTATCTTTTAGCTCAAATTATTTTTTGCATACTCGTATATATCCTTATCCATGTGCACATATAATAAAAGATTCAAATAACAAAGGAGTGTGTCAAGGGGGTATGTGGCCATTTTTCCAAATAAGCCCTATGCATAGTAACTGGTCCAAATGTTCAGAGAAAAAAGATTATTTTGGTCTGATATGATCTAAGATTTTCACAGAAAACCTGAAAAGAGGTTAAACTTTAACAAAGGAAGACAAGCAACTGCATTCCAAGAGAATGGAGTAGTATTAGCAAATCCAGAAGGTAGAAAAATGAGGTATGTAGGGAAGTTGTGCAAAGTAAAACTATTATGACAAAATTATATACTCATAGACTCGGGTTTGTCAAATGACTTTAAAAGCCACCTAGTACAATCACTAATATATTGAAGCCAATTATGATGGATTTGGCCACTATATTAGAGGCAACAAAAAGTATTCAAAGTTTCTGAGCCAAAAAATGGCATGATCAAAGCAGTTTTTTAGTAAAATTACCTTCCTGGAATGGGTAGTATTGACTCTGAAGCAGGGAAGACAGGAAACAGTCAGCCTAGACCCCCTCCCTCTGACTGCAGAGTCTTGCCCAGTCTTCAAAGTCAATCGAGTCCCATTTCTGGATTATGCCTTCTTAGAAACCTCGAGTTATCTCTCTTTCCCATGAACTCCCAAAGCTCTTTGTCTGTGCCTGTATTATATAACCAGGACCTTGTCATAGGCTGATCTCTGACTCTGCCCCTGGATGGCTGATGGTGTGTTGCATTAATCTGGGTATCTTTAGTCTCTGACCCCTGGTATTATCTAGCACAGTGTGAATAAGGGTTTCTTAAAAAATATTTATGAGGGGCACCTGGGTGGCTCAGCGGGTTAAGGCCTCTGCCTTCAGCTCGGGTCATGATCTCAGGGTCCTGGGATCGAGCCCTGAATCGGGCTCTCTGCTCAGCAGATAGCCTGCTTCCCCCTCTCTCTCTGCCTGCCTCTCTGCCTACTTGTGATTTCTGTCTGTCAAATAAATAAATAATATATTTTAAAAAAATATTTATGAAATTATATTTTGATACCAAGGTTATTTTTAACTAGAATATTAATGCTTATCTGCAATAGGAAATTTAAGTAATTTGAAGAAGTCTGCAGTAGACAGGTGTGTCAGGAAGAGAATGGTCTATTGAGGGATCCAAAAGTGGTCAGTCTGGCTAGATGACAGGGCTGGGGTGGGACAGTCAGAAATAGCAACAACAGAATAGCTGAAAAGGTAGGCAGAAGATGGAGTCTACAGGACCTCGGGAACCATACTACCGGGTTTAGACTTCACTCTGAAAGTAATAGGGAACCCAGGACAGAATGAAAACGCACATGACAAGAGGCAGGGAGACTACGGTAGGGACCCAGGCAAGAAAAGACTAACTTTAGTAGCAGTGATGATGACAGGAAGAAACAGACAAGTTAAAACATAATTAGAATCAAATGGACTTGGTGAAGATGGAAGGAAGCAAAGATGAGGGCAGAAGGGAGAGAGAGTGATGCTTGGGTTTCTGGTTTGAGCAGCTGGGAGAGGGAACAATGGAGAGGAGTAAATTCTAAGATGACACGATGACTTTAATTTAGGAGTATTTGGTTACGGCTTCTGTATGGTATACGAGTAGAGGTGCCTAGTATGTGCTGGAATATGGTACACAGTCCGGGAAAGAGTTCTGAAATGGGAGTCTAGATGGAGAGTCATCAGGTAAAGGTGGTAACTGCAACCACTGTGACGGGAGGTCCTGGTCAGGGATAGTGCAGTAAGCGAGAAAAGAAGAGGATCTATGGGAGAATCATGATTAAAAAAAAAAAAAAAAAACAGTTGTTAAGTCACAGTCAGAGGATAAAGAGCTCCAAAATAACACTCAGAAGGTGCGGCTACACCAGAAAGAGGAGAACCAGGAGACAGTGGAGGGGTGCTGAAGCAAAGGAACAGATCGCAGCAAGAAATCGTTATGTTGTAAAATGAAGACTCAGAATTATCTGCTGGATTAACCGTTCCGTCTCATTAGAGTAGTGTGGAAGACACAAGACTGCAGGGGACCGGATGCCTGGGTGGCTCGGTCGGTTAAGCGACTGCCTTCGTTCAGGTCATGACCCCAGAGTCCTGGGATCGAGTCCCACATCGGGCGCCCTGCTCCACAGGAAGTCTGCTTCTTCTTCTGTCCCTCCTCCCACTCGTTCTCTCAATCTCTCAAATAATAAAATCTTTGAAAGGAAAAAGGCTGCAGTGGGATGAAAAGTGAAAGACAAATGAGAAAGAAAAAAGGGAAGTCGAAGGGGCTCAAGTGAACCAAGAAAATGGGAGTCCCTCAAAGACCCATATTCCATGGCAAATGTTTAGGTGTGCCTCTCCCTCCACCACTATGTTTGTTCGTAGAGGAGACACGGAATGAAATGAAACTTTAGTAGTGACCATAATAGAGAAAATAGTAGCAAAACAGCAACATACACACTAAGGCAGTATAAGGAAAAGGCCCATGCTTCCTACTTTGGTGACAGAACATTTAAAGAGTTGACTCCACATTCCTAAGCCTTGGAATTGGCTTAGCAGCACCTAACGAACTTATCTCCTTTTCCTCTCCTAGTAGCTACCACTGTAGGTCACCACCAAGCTGTCGGTGAAGTATGGGTCAGCACTGAAGGTCTCAGAGAAACCAGCTGGACTCACCATACTCTAGAACTATGCCATCCAGTACAGTTGCCGGTAGCCAGATGTGGCTATTTCAATCAAAATATTTAATTAATTAAAATTTAATTTAGCTCTCATTTCTTTTGTTGTACTAGCCACATTTAAGCTACCCAATAGGTGTGGGTCTCTAGAAGCTATTGTACTGGACTGCACAGATTACAAAATACTCCCATCCCTTCACAAAGTTCTACTGGGCAGCTGTGCTCTGGAGTTAAGAAGCTCCGTCGGAATGTTCTTTTATATTAACCCAAGAGGATTCTGAGCGCCCGCCGAGAGTCCCAAGAGTGAAGCTCACCATGGGCCAGCTTGGCTCCGTCCATTCAGACTGAAGCCAAAAGGGGAAGAAAACTACATGATGTCGATTCCCCCTGGATCTTTAGTGAAGTCACAGGCTAAATATTATGCAAGAAAACCCTCCAGAACTTGGGGGCCTATCAAAGAAGCATAACTCACCTCCTGAGATCCATTTTAAGGATGAAGATAATGTTCAATATAACAGATTTGAGAATGAAAGAGAAAAGTAGAAGTCTGCTTATTTTTAAAATGGCGCTTAAAACATTAGAATTCATAACTGAGGAGCCAGCGCAGTGAGGACCATGTTGCTTCCGAACATCCTACTCACCGGTACACCAGGGGTTGGAAAAACCATGCTAGGCAAAGGACTTGCATCAAGATCAGGACTGAAATACATTAATGTGGGTGATTTAGCTCGAGAAGGGCAGTTATATGATGGCTATGATGAAGAGTATGAATGCCCCATTTTAGATGAAGATAGAGTAGTTGATGAATTGGAAAGCCAAATGAGTGAAGGTGGAGTTATTGTTGATTACAATGGTTGTGATTTCTTCCCTGAACGCTGGTTTCATACAGTTTTTGTGCTGCAAGCAGATAACAGTGTATTGTACAAAAGACTTGAAACAAGGGGTTATAATGAAAAGAAACTAAAAGACAATATTCAGTGTGAAATTTTTCAAATTCTTTATGAAGAAGCATTAGCATCTTACAAGGAAGAAATAGTACATCAACTGCCCAGCAATAAACCAGAAGATCTAGAAGATAATATCAATCAGATATTGAAGTGGATTAAGCAGTGGATCAAGGATCATAGGTCCTGACTTACAAGACTGGCCACTTTACAACCACTCTTGTTATATCCCTGCCATAATGAATAAATTGTCCAATTATCAGTAAAACTTCTTTATTAAGATTGTGCTGCAGGACTAGTAGATGGATAATCTAAAGGTTTATGTTTGGGCTTTTTTCTTCCATGAAAAAGCAAAATATTCTCAAGTATAGTATATCTAATATCATTAAGGATTTAGAGTAAAAACTGTCATCTTAAATGCTTTACCTGCTAAAGAATAAATAAATCTGACCAAAGGGGTGGCTATCTTCTAAGCTGATTGCAAAAGAAAATGAAGATGATCCCTTAAAATAAAAATTAAGACTAAGGATTAAAAAAAAAGAAGAAAAGAATTCATAACTGATTGGAATAGATGATACTAATGATGCCCTATTGTTCAACCCTATATTTCTACCTGATAATAGTCCCAGTAAGCAACCAAGGATTTAGTTCCTGAATCTGCATATAAGTCAAAAGGATAATCTTGTTATAATACCTAAAATTTGATTCCACAAGAGAGAACATTCTCATATAAGAATAGGAACTAGTGGGCGCCTGGGTGGCTCAGTGGGTTAAGCCACTGCCTTCGGCTCAAGTCATGATCTCAGGGTCCTGGGATCGAGTGCCGCATCGGGCTCTCTGCTCAGCAGGGAGCTTGCTTCCTCCTCTCTCTCTCTCTCTGCCTGCCTCTCTGCCTACTTGTGATCTCTCTCTGTCAAATAAATAAATAAAATCTTTTAAAAAAAAAAAGAATAGGAACTAGAAACACTATTATAATAGAATATAATAGGAGGGGAGGGGGGAAAGGGTTGGTTAAGCCTGGTGGTGGGTATTAAGGAGGGCACGTATTGCACGGAGCACTGGGTGTGGTGCATAAACAATGAATCTTGGAACACTGAAAAAATTAAATACATAAAAAATTTAAAAATGAAAAATATACACACAATAAAAAATAATAGAATAGAATATGTATTGGGGGAAAAAAGAATGCAAAGGGAAAAACCAACGTTAGTCTAGAATTTGGTTCCAAGGTTCCCATATACCCCCTTTCATAAAACGGCAACAAAGACATTCCAGAGGATCAGGAAAGAGATACAATGAATATTAAAACCAATAGAATTTTCATGGTAGTCATATAACAAGAACTGAAATCTGCACACTGTATCATTTCAACAATGAGAAAACAGGTGTTGAGACCAACCCAGCAGATTGAAAAACGGACCTTGGTCTTCTGCTCATGGCTCAGAGATATTTCTCTAACGGTCTATATCTGGGGCCTATTTTTCTCTTAAACCACTGGACTACGTAAGCTGTAGACAGAAAGCAAATTGTGCCCATGGAACAAACAAAGAAGAACACAAGAATGTGAAAGTCACTTCTCAAGGCATTCAGCTAACTAGCCTGCCTCTCTATTCAAATCCGGCAGGATTACAGGGAAGAAGGGAAGTGAATAAAAGAATAATTGGGCTAGCTTTTGTTTTCTTGCATAACAAAAACCAGAATTGTGTAAAAAATATAGAATGTAGGGTTTTTTTAAACAGAGAAGAATGATAAATTAAAATCCTTAAGTCAGGAGGAAAGTTGGCATTTTCTTCTGAAATACTCAACTCTTAGATTCAGAAACTATATTATAGTTGAAAGATCAAGCTTTCAGAAATCAGGAAATTCCAAAGCAAGCCCACAGCAGTGCTTTCTTGGACACGCTACACGTGGTACATATTTTATGGTCCATGTTTAATGAATAGCTGGGAGATGAAAAAAAATTTCCACACATTCATCATGGTGCAATACGGTCTACAGAGGGAAGGGGACAAATTTGAGATGTCCTGAACCCTACTCTGAGAATTAATACTCTGTTAATCTAATTTTAGCAATTTGTTTTTTTTTTTTAAATTTTTAGAACAAAAGTCATCTGGTTTAAAAAAATAGATGTGTGTGTAAAATACTATGTCCATCACCATCCTATAAACATGAGAAGTGCCCCCCCCACTTTTGGCGACTCTCTAAAAATCTCGTGAAATAAATGCTTATTTTTCTCAACTCCAGACCTTAATTTTCTATCTTTGGAACTTTAAAATACTTACATAATTGTCTTCAAATATGGCTTGACTTTTCTTCTGTGATGGAAACAGCATTCCTGCCAACTTTAAAATTTATAGCTACAACCATATTTTTTTAATTTTAAAAGCACAAAAAAATACCACAACCCCTTAAGTGATTTTGAAATGAACATTTCTTCATATTCATAATTGTCCCATGTCACACTGAAATGCACTCCAACTCTGCATACAAAGGGAAAGAACATTCACCTCTGAGTCTCATTTAGAGACAATGTCAGCAACTAAAAGAATATTCCAGCGGCAATCATACTCCAGTCATCATAAATTTCATAACAAAGTAAAATGGTGCCTAGTAATCAAGTGTGTGTGTGTGTGTGTGTGTGTGTGTGTGTGTGTCGCTTTCTCACTTTTACGGTCTACACAACAGTTTGCAAAAACACTTTCCCATAACTTCATTAACGTGATCTTCCAACACTCCTGAAAGGTACACAAGACAGGGATCGTTTATCATTCCATTTGCTAGAGCAGTAAACTGAGATATAGAATGGCTAACTGAATTGCCAAACCCCAAAGCTCACCAGTGACAAACCATGGAAAAAATACCCAGACTGTTGACTCCCAGGCCAGTCCTTTAAAAGAAAGTCTGGATGTGCAGTTTAAAATCGATGAAAACTGTGCAAAGTTGCTAGGTTTCTAGAGCAGTTTGAACAATGCTTCCTTGTTCTCCCCCAACATAATAAAGGTTCGGAGTCTTATCTCACCGCTGGAAAAACAGGGCAGTCACCTGGATTATGGACAGACTGCATCAAAAAGCTGAGTTTCAAGTACTTATATTTGAAAATTATATGCCTCCGGAAACCTAGTTAATATAATACTGTAGTTGAACAGCTTCTGAGGTTAAAAAATATATATATTGAAACTCTGGACTACTTATCTTTAAACAAATTAAGTGTATGGGGCGCCTGGGCAGGGTAGCTGGTTGAACGTCCAACTCTTGGTCTTGGCTCAGGTCACGATCTCAGGGTCATGAGGCTGAGCCCCGCGTGAGGCCCCACGTTCAGCAGGGGGCCCTGCTTGAGATTCTCTCTCTCCCGCTCCCCCAGCCCTACCCACCCCTGCCCCCTGCACTTGAGCACACTCACGCACTCTCTCTTTAAAATAAATAAATGTTTATAAAAAATATAAGTAAGTAATCTGGGAAGGGGACGTTTCAAGAAGACCCCAGGGTGAAATTAAATTGCAGCACTGATTACAAAACCTGTTCAAAAACAAGCCTTTTCCAAACTCCTTAGGATTCTTCTCTGCTTCCTCCTTGAACCAGGTACCACAAAGGGGCAATGTTGCAACATCTTTTTCACTCCTAAGTTATGGTGCCAAGTTTACATCTACATCTGCTACATTTTTATAAGAACCTAACTGGCATTTGTAACCAATAAAAATCAACATTAAAGGCAGCATTCCTGTTATTTCAAATGATTCAAGGGTTTGTTGTTCTTTTAAATTCCTCAAAGAAGCAAGTGAAGTAAATGGAGAATGTGTCAGCTTAACTTTTTACATGTGTTTCTCTCTACTTTTCGATTATTAGGCAAGCTCCTAAAGACAAAAATATTTTTTCTTTTTCTTATATATTTTCCCCCATAGCAACTAGTGTAATGCTTGGCACCAGCACACAGAGTTCACTGATGGTGCTGGAAACTGGGCAGAAATTCTCAGGTCCCGACTTCCAAGCCTAGGGATAGAAAGGCATATCAGAGTCTAGGTTTCTTCCTACTGGTGATTTTGCAGAGGGAAATGAGCAGTGCAGATGGTGAGAGCCACAGGGGCTGAAAAAGAGAGGGGGGCAGGTCTATGTGAAATGCCCATGGAGGAAAGCCCTGTCTAGAAGTTGGAACGGGTGGTGTGGCTAAACGTGCAACTGACCAAAGGGACGTACTCATCACTGTGCTCTAACAACTTTACACATAGGTCAAAGACAGAAAATAGTTGAAAAAATCTAACTACCACACAATGGATGCAAAATATGTCTACACCCTTAGTTAAGGCATCCCGACAATAGCCACACTTAGAATGAGACAAGTTTCCATTGGATAATTGGGCCTTTGCTCCCTAACACATGCCTCGAAATCCCTCAGGCCACTGTGTATTCTCACTGACATGATCTACATATGTGTTGCTTCTAAGTCAGAGTATAATTAAATAAAATTGTTATACATTTTGTTGTTATATATATTTTTACTTGTCCTCTTCTTGAATATGCAGTTCAAGTAATGGTACTTGATCCTTTTAGTTTATATTTTTATAAAATAGACCATGCTTTATATACTTGAAGTTGGAACCATGTACGTGCCACAGATATATTCTAAAGTTATAATGAATACCCCTTAAAAGCAAACAAAAACTGGTCCCACTAAAGGGCAGGAAAAAAACGATGAAATCAGGGTCTTGAAAATGTCACATGCTGAATGACCAGCCCCGAATAACTAAGCATATCCATATGACATTATCTAGGAATATAGCAGTAGAATATTTAAATATAATAGAATACATGCATGATAGAACAGCAATATATAGACAAGATTATGTGAAGTATAAACACGCTGTAGAAAAGAGAATGTTCATCCAAAAAGATCCCATCTAAGTTTAGAAAGGATAGTTTAAAAAAAAAAATAGACCTCTATATTCTTATTTAGGGATGTTAAAATAGCTTGTATCCTGTGAATTGCATTTGTTGCTTCAAATTTCTGTGAGAAAGTGTTCCCAAACATATTTTAAATGTGCATCTGTTCCTGCTTATCTATGAGAGTTCAAGTACAAACTGCAGATCATCATCCAAAAGCAATGACTATCCAAGACCCATATGACTTCATATGCCGCACAATGAAAGAGCCAACTACTTTATCGAGAAAACACGGCCTCATGGCCATGAGGTTCAGACCTCCTACGTGGTCGACTCAGAGTTAATCCTGACACAGAATGTGCTCTCAAACGTAGTAGGATTGTAGCAGAAATTCACAATGTGCTTTCTAACCAAACCAGCAGGGGGAATGCTTGTGGCAATCAAGCGTTTCACGTACTTTGCAAAGCCAATGAAATCTTCGTGGTTGGTATTGATGTAGGAGACTTGGATGTCGATCAGTAGAAGAACCTGTAGGTCAAAGAGAAATACTTCAGTGAAAACCCCTCATAAACATTCTTGATACAAAAGTGAGTGATTGCCTGCAAATGACTTATCTTCATCTGATTTCCTAAAAAGATGCTTCAGTTAAAATGAAAAGCTGCATTAAATTTTTTCATTAGACTCTCGTAATTTTTACTCTAAGTACAGAAATTAAAAATCTACATCAGAAGCCAGAGTCCCACATGAAGACAACAGAATTAGAGTTTACAGGCATGTACGGTACGGTTTGCCTATTTCTAATTCTATTCTGATCTTCTAAAATGTAGGCATAATGTTTAAAAGGACATGTGTGTACCAGTGAGGGGCTGCTCCTGTAGACACTGTCTAATAGCCATGAAATAACAATATTATCTCTTGTTTTTCCTCTTCTTTTCTACCTCTTTAAGCTCCTTTTAGGCAAGCAGAAGAAACATCTCATCAACCAGCTCAAAAAGGCAATATTCAAATATATAGAAAAGTCCTTGAGATCACCAGGCTTCATTATCAAAGCAAAACTCCATTCAGGTCTCTGCTGAAGGATCACCTCCTCAGAGGGACCCTCCCTGCTCCTTCTGTCTAAACTAGCACTCTCTTCAGATCCCGTCACCCTGCCTTACTTTTCTTTGTAGCACTACCACACGTTGACACCTAAGTTTCTACATATTCCTTATACAGACCCCACCTGCCGCATCTGCTGATCAATCCCCAGAGCCTAGAACATCACGCACATTCAATCAAGCTGTCAAGGAATGAATTGAATGCATGTTCCAGTAAACATGAAACATGAAAATGTTTGAATCACAAGTCAGAGATTTGGAAAGTCCCTCTGGAGAAAATATTCTTCAATAGGAGCCAAGAGGGTTTAGAACCAGAGAGGATGCAGCAACCAACCAGAAAGCATAGGAGAGCTGTAGTCAAGAGATATCCCAAACTGAGTTCCCCTTCCTGTTTCCTTTTGTTCTCCCACTGTGTCCCCGGTTTTTCTAGAATGTTGAGACTTGTTAATAGGAAAAAATACTTAGGATTCCCTGCCCACAGGGGCACCTGAGAGGCTCAGTCGGTCAAGCAGCTGCCTTTGCCTCATGTCATGATCCTGGGGTCCTGGGATGGAGCTCTGTGTTGCCATGTGGGGCTCCCTGCTCAGCAGGAAGTCTGCTTCTCCCTCTCCCTCTGCCCCTCCCCAATCCCCACTCATGCTCACTCACTCTCTCTCTCAAATAAATCAATAAAATCTTAAAAAGAAGAATCCTTGCCCACAAAGTTCCAGAGCCCTGTACTTTGACTGTTGAACAAACATCTGAGAAACACAGCAGGCACAGTCACATGGCCTTCTTCACAGAAGATGATATTAGAGTGCATCAGTGCCCTCCTAATAACAGCTCATGGACAGGGGCGCAATAATGCTTCCCAGAGAGTATTTCCCCAGGAAAGCCTTCTCAGATCCTCAACCTGTACCCCCCAAACCAGACTGGATCAAGCTATTACTGCCCCGTAGACTATCGATCCTATTATATTTTATATGTACACCACACCTTACACTTTTTACTTACTGTATATACCACAAATGTAACTGATTATTTGTATATATTTTGTTTGATGTTTTGCTTCCCTACAAGAGTGCAAGGAGCTCCATGGAAGCAGGAATTACCTTGTCTTGTTCACCACTGTAGACCCGTAATCTAGCATGGGACACACAGCTGGTGCCCAGTAAGTATTTACAGCTCTGAATTTATAATTTCTACCACCCCTGAAGAAGACTTTGCTTTAAAAGGAGCAATTTATTACCGTATAATTAGTACCTGGCCACTTATTGTCTCTCACTACCCAGTGCTATGAGCTCGAAGGCTTTGCTTTCATGGCCAGTCTCAGGCGGTCATCTCTGAGTCCCAAGGGGACCTGCCAGAGAGAAGAAATGGATCTTCCCAAATCCATCCCCACTACCAATCACAAAGTCAAGGTATGGTCACTAATACCGTCCTTGCGTGAAAAGTTTCCTATCCTCAGATACAGTTTCATTTCTTCTCTTAATGAAGGAAGCTACAGAGTTAGGAGAAGTTGTTGTTATTAGATTATCGGTGGGGTTGCCTCCCTTCTCCCTACAATGAAGCCAGATTCTATTAACTGTCATACTCCCAAATCTGTTTGGCCAAGGGTTTATATCAATAAACCATAATGTTTAAGCACAGATAAATCGTCGCCACCACAAAGAGCCAAATATCTACATAACTCTCAACACTGCCTAAGGTTGTCATGAATATCTTGGCTGTTCATGCACATTAACTTGGACTGCAGTATAGGAAAAAAGTAGAAAAAAAAAAAAAAACTATGGCTGCTCTCATTCATATTCCTGGAAACTGGGAGTCTGTGTTCATCCTAGGAAAAGAGCCAGGTCGCATGTGGGGGATGAAAAGGAAAATAGTACATTTTTTCCCCACTTTTTCACTTTCTCAGAGTTTCTCACTGCCTTTTTAGCCACAGTTATTGAATACTGAGTTAAAGAAAAGCAAAGCTACCCCTGCTAGCAGAATCGCCACAAAGTCAGCTACCTTCACAGGCAGGGACACACACTAGAAGACGAGCAGGCACACGTAGATGTTTGAAAAAACTGTTTAAGAAAAAAATTCACAGATTTATGGTTTCCCCATATATATATACATATAAATTATTAATATATATAATATATATAAATTGTTAAGACTTTCACCCCATGCAAAGCCTCCAGAGCAGAGGCCGCTAATAGTGTTCTTAAAATTTTTTTAAAACTGAGAACTAACTACAAGAACACCTCAAAGCATTTCCGCTACAGAGGCTGGCGGAAATGGGTCACCCTCTGACCAGCTAGTCAGAAGCATCACATGACCCAAAGCAGCACAGAGTTCGGAACTCGTACGTGAGATCTATACACACGGACATATTCCCATTACTAAGAGCACGTATGGTCTTGCTACGCTGCACAGGTCCATATCACAGGGGTCAAGCACCAGCTTCTTCAAGTCCTTAACTGATTAACTGTCAGACCAGCCCATCAGAGATGGCCCCTTCGGAGACAGACACCTGCCCCATCCCTTATGGGCCACCTGGAGAGTGGATTCATCACTACCTCAGAGTTGCAGATGGAAGACAATTTCTCTTGAAATCAGAAAAGGCAATTCTTTCTCACAGACCCTATGTGTCACAGCTCTTCAGGAAAAACAACAAAAACCACTAAAATTAAATAAGAACTAAGAGCTGTATGTGGGTGACTTTACGTCATCGTCACAAAAGCTTCTGTGTTAACCGACATTATTTACTCCACGTTAAGTTGGGGAAACCGAAGCATGAGACGGCGAGTATCTTGTTATTACACAGAAAGTACCGAGGTGGCCTGCATTCGAGCCCGGGCAGGCTGCACCGGAAGCCCACAATCCCAACAACGACGCTGTCTGAGAGTATCATTTTAGGAAAACAAAAACTCTAAAACATGAAACATGAAGAGGTTAACAGCTGCTTATAATGAAGATAATAATTGTACTACGTTTTCTTCAATATTGTTTTTACATAGGATTCCTAAGAGTTAAGTAGGATATATTATCCCTTGAATTTTACAAAGATGCTAAATTAAAACAGTTATCTTATTGACTTTAAGTCAGGAGTATGGCTGATACTAGAACATAAGCTTCCTTGGTCCGACAGCAGCCACGATGTTAGATATGCGGGGGATCTCTGCGTGGCGGGATTTTATGTCTGGCCCTCAGCTTCATTTCATTGGCTCATGAGTTAATACTAGTTTGTTTATTTCCACTAAGTCACAATGCCTATTCTTTCCTCTTTTGGCTACTGTATCTATCCAAGGATGCAGAAGCTGGAAAACAAGTGAAAACTATAAATCATGGTTAACTTTCAAAGCACAATGGAAAAAGTAGCAGCAAGGAATCCCATAGTCAAGCAGAGAGCGAGCTGTAACTGAATCAATATCCCAACCTACTGGGCCTCCGTCCTTCTGTCTCTTCACTTTCCCCTGCCACCCCTCCCCGCCCACGAGCCCTCCGCACCCCTGCAGGCACCCTCTGAGGCAGGCTGGCTGCGTCTCTCTCCCTGCACTTGGTCTCGCTCTTCTATTTGGCCTTCCTCCTCTTTTCCCCGGCTATCCCTCTCCGCCTTTCCAACTCACCTAAGAAGCACAAAAATCTTGGGAGTTCTAACTTAGAGAGACTTCTGAGATCATACAAACCAACATCCCAATGTTGTACATGAGAAAACAACAGTCCTGAGGAGTGATTTTCATAGGAACATGCTGTTATTTTGTGGAGCACACATGGCCTGGGTCCAGTGTCCTCTCCGCACTGTCACAGCTGTGTCCTGGAATCCAAGAGCACTTGAAAAGCTCTGTGCTTCCCAATATAATGTTTTCTAAATAACCAAGAACAAAATCTACCTAAATTTAAGAAGCTTTTATTATTTTCACACAGTTCTTAGCTTTTCTTTTTTAATGTGTGATCTTCCAATAAAATAATCTTTTGAATTTACAGAGCTAAATAGGATGAGAAGGTAATTTTAAGGTCACGCCTTGCAAGCCATATGCTTTTACTAAACAGAAATGTTTAAAAGAGGTGTTCTTAAACATTTTGTTTTCCAATCGTAGGTTCCATGGATAAGCACCTCAGAAAAGAAGTCACAAACTCCAGACATTGTGCATCACATTTTTGGAATTTATGAATATCCCGATGCCCATCTGTGGGCACATGAAACGTTAAGAACCCCTGCTTCAAGAAAAAATGTGGGTGTGTCTGGGTTCTTGATTTTCAAAGTGGGGTGCGTACATGCTAGGGGTACACACGATGATCCACGGCGCACTGAGGGAAAAACAAATAACAGAACTCCTACTACTGCTTTCAAAATGCCACGCTTCTCAAGTTTTTACGCTTGTTTATATTTTTAACATACACAAGATGTTAGCATAGCAACACACGGATAAAATTCATAAATAAGTACAAATAAACATATGCGGTTGTGCTTCCAGTGCCTTTTTTCCATTCAGAGACAGGCCAACTGTTGGAGACCATCAGACAGTCCTGAAGAGAGACCTTCCACTCCCCACAAGGACCTTGCCCGCCCAGGAAACCTCCCCTCACCTGGTCCTTTGTCTTCCCTTCTCGTTCGCGAATGTGGTTGGCAACGATCCTTTCTGTTTCCTCACAGAGTCTGGGGAAGTTGGCCAGCTGTTAAGAGACACAGATCTGAGTGTTAATACTCAAAAAGTTATGCTTCAGAAAGAGAAGCAGAGATAAATTATTTTCTCTTACAGAAGGTACATACTGCAAATCTGGAAGCAAAAGTAAAATATCCTAAAGAAAAATGGCAGAGTGACAGGAGGGGTCCACAAACCGTAATCCACATAACTACATTATCTGATAGGAATAGGAATTACAACCAGTGGGGAGACGCCCTGAAAAACAACAACCCAGAAACCCCAATACCATCCACTTCTATGCTCTACAGAGTTGGCACTTGATAAAGTTCACAGATGAGGAAGATGGAAATGAGGATGAAAAGGAGAATAAGGGGCGCCCGGGGGGCTCAGCGGGTTGGGCCTCTGCCTTCAGCTCAGGTCATGATCTCAGGGTCCTGGGATCGAGCCCCGCATCGGGCTCTCTACTCGGCAGGGAGCCTGCTTCCCTCTCTCTCTGCCTGCCTCTCTGCCTACTTCTGATCTGTCTCTGTCAAAGGAATAAATAAAATAAAAAAAAAAAAAGAAAGAAAAGGAGAATATTCACTCACATTTGTGGAGCACTTACCATGTTCTAGGCTGTGCTAAACACCTCACGAATTCTCTCCTTCAAAATTCACAACAATCATAAAAGATCGATTCTATTATTAACCCCAGTTTACAAAGGAAAACAGTAAAGCCCAGAGAAGTTAAGTAACTTGCCCAAGAGTAAACAGCTCAGAATGGGTGGGTCCAGGATTCCAAGCAAGTCCTCAGACTCCAGAGCCCCTTGTCTGGCCCACCACTCTTGGAGAAGGATTCATTCCATGAACCACAGAGCTATTTTTTAAATTCTTTCCTAACAGATGTGTTTGTGTGTACATCATTCATCCCATCTAAATTGTGCAGGTGATTATCAAACATTTATTTTACGGTAGGGAATGAATTAGTGGCAGTTGTTTTCAATGTAAGGAAGAAGAATGGGATCCTGTGAGAATGCTTAAGGACGCCTGAGGAGAAGGACTCAGTCAGGTAAAGTGCAGGGAGAGCTGCGGGGAAAACGGAGCTCTCCGAGCAGGGGCCTGTGCGGACACTGTGGGACAGAGACCATGACTGGTGAACGAAATAAAGGAACAGCTCTCTGCTGGAGCAGAGAGCGAGGAAGATGATCCGACTGCGAAGCCAGAAAGATAAACGGGTCAGCTCGGGGGTCCTTGCAGACCTGCTATGCATTCTGGCTGCTGCAGCCGTGCAGACGGGAAATGCCGGCCCCTCGGTCCGGGACGGCAACAGCAGATGCAGAGAAGGGCACGAATTCACGACGCAGGAGCAGCGAAAGGTTAATTCCAATCCTTATTTAAAGTACTTGCCAAAAAATTTTTAAAAAGCACTTGCAAATTAATAAGAATAACATGAATATAAAAACAGGCAAAGAATAGGATTAATTAAAAAAGGAATTTAATGATCAGTAAGTATATGTGCTGCCGAAGCGAGCACTTAATGATCCGTAAGCAGAAGAAAAATATTAAACTGCACAAATGATCAAAGTGATGCAAAGAGAATAACTATTGTTGTCAAACCGCTGTGATTATTTTTATAATCCGTACTACAAATGAAGGTATACCAAAACTAGCACAGTTTAAACCTGCTGAAGAAGTGACAATTAGAATGATCTTTCTGGAAAGCAACTTGACAATATGTATCAAAAAGTCTCAAAGCCATCCGTTTATACGTCTTTTCAGCTGATTACTTCACATGATTCTGAGAGAAAATAATACGGACTTTCATCGCAGTATTCCTTGGAATAGCAGCGATAAGACAAACGAATGAACAAACTCTTCAAACCACTTGAGTCTCTAACTCTAATGACATTAAATAAGCTAAGGTAGACCCACTTATGGGATATAATTAGTCACTCCAAATAGTATTCAATACCTAATTTTTTTTATTCTATCCAATTCCTAAATATTATCTAATAACATGGTAAAGGTTTATAATATAATATGATATATATGATAAAATAATAAAATAATGTATATATTTATATTATATATGTATAACATAAATATAACTAATAATATAAAATAAAATAATATAATATAATATGAGACTAAGTGAACAAAATTAGGCTCCTAATTGTATAACGTGATTACACATGAACATACACACACCTACGCACAGTCACGGGCTATCATACAACTTGATATCCTTCAAGGATGTAGCCTAAAACCTAACAAATCTCAAAATTCTTGAGTAACGCTGTAGCAACCAATATTCTCCTAACTTTAAGCAATTAGAACCAGGTCTCCCTAAGCCTTGGCTGCTCCATGGTCAACCAAGGTCACTGATTGCACCAACTGTATACACACACAGAGTCTTAGCTAGACAACAAACCGTAAATCTTCATCGAACCATAGTAATCACAAATCACAAATGAATATTAAACCTCCTGAAGCTACTATCTACTGTCTGTACACAGAAAAAGAGGTATGTAAATGCTACGAAATATTAATAGGCATAACCTCTTTGACTGATGGGATTATGAATAAGTTGCATTTTTTTCTGTATACATCCCTATGTTCTCCAAATTTTTCTACGGTGACCCTGGAGTGCTTGTATAACATCATAATAAAAGCATAGAAACCTGATTGCCTTGGTTGTCTCAAAATCCCAGCCCAGTGTCTCTTCATGAGATCACCAAACCATCACCCTGTTACTGGGACCCCAAGCTGAGTCCCGAGGTGTACGCTCATTTGGAAGCTTATCTCATGAATGATTGCAGGACATAAATGGAGCTTCCACTTCCAAGTTTTGGAAGCATTCTCCAAGAAAAGTTCTACCACCCCGGAGCCCTTTTATATTTTGAGAATATTCTAAGTTCTTTTTTGTGGGGCCTGTAAAAAGCTGTAAGTATAGAAGAGAGAGCCAATCCACACCAGTCATTCTCCCTGACCCGTGCAAACCTGGGCGGTGTATCTGACCCTAACCTGGCCTAGGCCACCAGGGCCCCTGTTTCCCCTCTGCGCTCAAGGGCTCCTAAGCTAACAGCACCTCTTTGCTTTTTGACAACAGTCACACAAACAGAGAATCGCACGCCTGCAGAAAAACGGCTGCACAGTGACGGTGGTCTTCTGAGGAGAACAGGTGTGCCTTCTACAGCATTCAAATGCATGATAGCAGAAGGTTATTTTTAAAACACCAAAGAGTGGCACCACTAATTTTATTCACACAAAAAAGTATTGGGTAGTTGAAGGACCCCAGGTGGTAGGCCGCCATCATTAAGTCAGACAAAGGCCAAAATGGCAAGAATATCCCAAGAAGTTGAATCACCCCATCTACTGGCTGTGACAGGAAGTTCGATTGTGTGTGTGTGTGTGTTTCCTGACCTTTCCAAGCTTAGTACCCATGGGATTAATTTCACCAGGAGAAGAGCCCACCAGAGCCATAACTTTGTACCCAGAACTGAGACAACTGGAAAGTAAGTGAGTCTAACTTCTAAGTGGAACAAAAGGGAAAGAGAAGACACTGAGAGAACCCGCCTCATGGAGGCAAAGGAGAGAAATGTCGAAGGGACACTAGGCAGAGCAGGGCCGAGACACTGCTGAAGGCAGTACCGCAGTTGGTATGGCTTCTGTCTAGCTGGGTGATCTGGGAAGACTAGAAGCGTAAGAAACAAAATGTTGGCTTGAATTGCTGGTTCTCAAATGTAGCACTCCAGTCCCGATTCTTCTCACAACATATATAAGAAGGCAAATGTCCCTCTCACGTTCTGAGTGATCTCCGATCAGGCTTCCCAACACATCTCGTGAGTTCTTTCAGGGGAGCTCCCACTCAGTTTGTGTAACCCTTTTCTTTGTTTTAAAAAATACTTGACTCTGATTGCTCAGCTCAATTACTTGCCTCTCTTCATTGTTTCTTATTTAAGGCACAATTGGTTTCCTCAACCATTGTTAACCGTTATAATTTCCGATCTCATTTGCTCTGAATATCATATTGAGAGGCTGCAGTTCTAAGAATATATTACTTTGTCAAAATCATCAAAATTGTAATCATGTATGCCAAAATAATACTGATCTAGAAGACACCATCTTTAGACATTTATTCCCCTATTAACTATTTAAATATCCTAGAAATTGATTTGTACAGAATCAAGGAATTAAGATTTTGCTATTGGTTATACTCATTTTATATTCCTAAACTCATTTCATGACCGTCATTCATTTAACAAAGATTCATTGGGCAACTGCCATAAGCCAGCTTGATGCTCAGTTTTTGTCACACTACCTGATATTAAAAACCAGTCTTGTGGGACACCTGGGTGGTTCAGTCAGTTGAAGCAGCTGCCTTTGGTTCAGGTCATGATTCCAGGGTCCTGGGATCGAGCCCCGCATCAGGCTCTCTGCTCAGAGGGGAGCCTGCTTCCTCCTCTCTCTCTGCCTGCCTCTCTGCCTACTTGTGATCTCTGTGTGTCAAATAAATAAATAAAATTTAAAAAAAAGTCTTGAGTGGCAGATTGACTATACAGATAAACTGTCATACCAGAGAGAAATATTTTATAAAAATCAAGGGAAAACACACAAAAACAAATGGCTAAGCCTGCTCTGAAAAGGCCTCAGAAGATTCGATGCTGAAATCTCGACAGTGATGCTTCCAGACAGAGCTGGACATCGACCAAAGGACAAATTACTTCTAAACAGCATATTGTTAAAATTATACTGGCTACTCTTAAGTAATAAGGAATATGCAATGTAGAAAGAATGCGATACATATGACGTTAGGAAGAAAAACTTTAAATATACAATTCTGAGAGAAAAGTTTAATTATGGTCTGAGAGAAAGTAGTATCAAACGTTTTTTAATACCAAAATGTTTTAATAAAATCCAATACTTTAAGTGTTATTTAGGGTAGCATTTAATTATTTTGGTGGTACCTCAATATAAAAATTTACTTTTTAAGCAAGGAGCACATTTTTCCCTAAGGGGGAAAAAATAACACTTGAATAGCCTTTCCAGCCAATAAAACAAAAATTATACACTTATAAAAGTTACTAACGATTGATTAATCAGATCACGAGAGCCATGCTATTAGGTTTCTCTTGGGACAAACACAAGGTGAGGCAAGATTTCCACACCTTCAAGAGTAACGGGTTCACTGCCTCAAGCAAAGACTCAGATTATTAGGAACCAGCTGTCCATAGTTCCATATCAAACATAAATGGAGAAAAATCGACCAAAGACCAGAAAAAAAAAATTTTTATGCACATGACTTGGGTTGATTGGTTTGGCTAACCTAAAAGTATGGGCTCTGTTTTGATCCAAAAGCCATAAACTTTGCAATGTTGGCCACTCACTACAAACGGAGTAGCAATAATGATTTTACTGCTCATTAAAACATACAATAATTTTGTTCCATTTCTGTGAATTAAAACCTACCCACAAATCCTAGTAATCCTTTATTCATGTACAGCATGATGCTAGATTCATTCAGGTAATGAGAAAATACTTATTTATTATTATGAAATAATCACATTTATTATGAAAAAAAGTAAAAACACAAGATCCACATTTACAAAGGTGATCAAAGATGAGAAATAATTCTAGAATAAAGGTCAAGAAATAGAATAAAGAGGTAAATGGGAAAATTTTTTATCGAGAAAAACAGAAGACATACAGAGTATAATCCATGTGGTCCTAGGTGCCACACAGAAAAACGAAGTTGGGCGAGCAGATGGGGAGAGCTGCGCGCGTGCGTCTGAAAGGAGGCATGAGTAACTGTAGACAGAAAAGTCAGAGAAGGACTCGGATTCAGGAGCATTTGAGGAGGGACTTGAGAAGACGCAAAAGGGCGATCCACACAAATATCTCGAGGCAGGGCTTTTCCAACATTGACAATGAGAAGGACAAAGACCCTGCCATCTTCTCTCCTTGACCTGTTGAAGAAACAAGGAGACCAGTGTCGCTGGAATGGACCAAGGGGCAAGTGGGAGGAGCCTAGAGATGAGAAGGGATTAAGATCGTGTAGGACCTTGAAATCCGCGCTGAGGACTTTCGATTCACTTGATTAGTACGTGTACTCGGAACAAGATATTTACGCACTTAACAGGCCACACATTTCAGTATTTCTTCAAACAGCACTTTTTAATGAAAAATTCTCTTTGTATTTCTAACAGCCAACTAAGGCATCTTTTCTATTTCCTTGCAAAGCTTTTTAAATTTTTTTTCCTTTTTCTGAGCCGGGTTAAAAAAGAAATCAATTAATTGGTATGATGGCCATCCAAGAATGTGGTTTCTCAAGAGGCCAATAAATGGCACAGTTGCTAAACTGTGGTCAAAAAACAAGATGTTCCTCTCAGTGCTTCCTGAGAACCTCAGCACCCTGTGAGGGTGCCCTGGAGAGCTGGGGGCAAAGGAGAGCAGCTGACAGCCAATGCCCACCAGAACCAATGCCCACCAGAGCCAATGCCCACCAGAGCCAATGCCCACCAGAGCCAATGCCCACCAGAGCCAATGCTCACCAGAGCCAATGCCCACCAGAACCAATGCCCACCAGAACAATTCTGAAACTGACATGTCCCTGGAGGGATGCCAAACAGCTCATAAAGCTCTCATGTTCTTGTCTTGTCCTCCAGTGCCCCAGAGACAGCAAGGAGAAAATATCTGAGAAGACCGCATTCCCCCAAGTTAGAAGTCTAGCTTTGTGCTTTGTTACTTGAACAAATATAAATCCCATGTTTTTCACTAATGTTTGTTTATGTGGCTTAAGGGAAGAAAATTAATATTTTACACATAAGACATTCAACACTAAAAATATTATAAATGAAAATACTATCTTAAGAGTATACATGCATATAGATAGATAGATAGATAGATAGATAGACAGATTCTCAATACAGCTAGAGAAACTATGCCTTTCAGACTGCCTGGGGCAGTCTTACTTTCCTCCTCCACTCCAGTGAACATATTAATAGCTCCCCCTTTCAATCTCAAAAGAGTCGTGCATTGGATGATAAATTACATAATCACGTTATCTATGGCTCATGTGCAAAAAGAGTCAAATAATAAAGTCCTGGTACAATCAACTTTAATTAAGATTATTTTGCTTTGCAAGAGATTTTAATTAGACCAGTTTTAAACTAAAAGAACTTGGAGGTAAAGATAATAGGGCAAAAGTCAAGAAACATGAAAATGAAAAATAAGGAAAATTAAAGAAAAGAAAGGCTGCCCTAATTTTGTTATTTTAAAAGGACTGATCAAAATATTCTTTTAAAACCAAGTACAGATTTCTTCAGCATTAGGGTAACTTTAGGATATCTAAATTGTTAATAAGTATTTACAGAATGCGACTGCTATAGGGTTAGTCATTATGTTAGAAGCCAAGAATAAGAAGATAAAAGACACAGCTTTTTTTTTTTTAAAGGAACTTATAATCAACAAGAGGAGACATTCACCTAAACAAATAAATTACAAATAAACCACAATGTAGGGTCATAAATGCTGTGATAGAAGTAAACAGAGGGTGCCAACTAAAGCACTGAATGGGAGTAGGAGAGAGATCGGGAGAAGACTCGCAGAGACCCTGCAGGTAGATTTCTCAGGAAAATGATGACGATTGAGCTGGATCATAAAATAATGAGAGGGGATGGCAGGTGAAGACAAGAGGAAAAGGAGGCATTCGTGTGTGAGTGATAAAAACTTGAAAATCCCATGAGGATGGTGGAAGTCGCTCGGAACGGCTGAAGCAAGCATGAGCTGACGGCAGATGTCGGTCAAGAAGTCTACTCAGGGATCACATGTGAAACTAAGAGCAACTGTGAATGACCTGTACCTTACTCTCAAAATGCGAGGAGCCACTGCATAATTTTGAGGGAACAGGCGAAATACAAGTCTGCGTTTTAGCAGGGCCACTTTGACAGCAGTGGGGAGGGCGGATTTGATGGTGGCTCGCCTGGAGGTAGAAAAACTAGTGAGGAGGCCATCGGAGTAACCTAGTTGGTTTGTTTGTTTTTTAAAAAAAAAAAAAGCAACTGTCCAGGGCCGTCAGTTGGAAGAGAACAACAGCAGCAGAGCGGGGTGTGGACCATTTCTGTGAAGAGGCTTGAGCTGGAGCTGCGGGTTTGGGAATCAACAACATTTTAAGCGGTGGCGGAGCTATGGCGGACGTGATCCGGCCGGGAGAAAGGACAGTAAAAAGAGAAGAAAACCAGAAGAAAGCTCTGTGCGATTCTGGGGTTCAGAGGCAAGAAAGGTGGACAAACTCCTAAAGGAGACAGAGGAGGGATCGAGAAAGATCATGAGGAAGATGGAAGAGAAGCCACTTGAGGGGTGTCAGCTTCAGAAAGCAGCAGGGTGCCGCGTCGGGTCCGAGCGCGAGCTGCGCTGAGCCATCGGCTGTCCGGTCGACCACTACCACAACTGCTCAATAGAGTAGTGGCGTGGAAGCCACATTTCAGAAGAGTTACGGGTTCACTAGAGATAAGAAAATAAAGTCAGCATGTGGAAACAGCTTTTTCCCCAAGAAGGTTTCACATGAAGAAAAGGAGAAGAATAAGGCAGTAGATAGGTTTTGCTATTGTTGTTACTGCTTTTAAGTTAGTAGTTTGTTTTTTTAATGCGACAGAGAAAGTGATGATTTAAGAAAAAGAAGAATCCAAAGAATAAGCTCCTTAGGAGGGTGAGAGTACGGAGAGGGGCCCGGCCCAGACGGCGAAACTACCTCAACAGAGACGGGGAAGGAGGAGCAGGACTGGGAATACCAGAAAGTCTGGGGAATTAATGTTCCCATTTACGGCCGTTGTTTTCTCTGTGAAATCATTACTTAAAGTAAGAGTGACATTGGTCAGCAGAGCATGGTTACGGGAAGAGAGAACTGGAAGGGTAAGAGCTTGTGGCAGAGCATTCGCCCAAGGAAGAACGTCCCCTCACTTCGTCCTCCACAGCATGTGTCCCACCTCACGGGTAAAGGAGGAACTTTCCTCAACATGTCTGCCCTCTTGGGGAAGTCCTGTGAAAGAAACTTCTACTACTTCCTCCAGCTCACAGAAAAAAGGGGGGGGGCGGGGGGTAAGTCATGGTGCCTGGGAAGATGGTGAGAACCTGACACACGTCAGTCCTCAGCTCTCGCGCGGGCAGGGAGGGCGAACTGAGTCACTGCTCACATGTGGGTCTCCGACTCTCACCAGTTTACCTTTTACATTCCCGCAGATGCAGGGGGAGCCAGAATGCTCCAAACTCCTTAAGGGTGCACATCTGACTCTCTCCGCCACTGCAGGCTTTGAGGTTTGCTGTAGGAAGAGGAAGTAACAGGAGGCCCCCCCTTCAGCAGCAAGTGGCGGGCACATTTTCCCATCTAGATTTATCTGCAGCAAGGTGGGTACTAAGTTCTAGTCCTCCTCTAAGCTTTTCTCCCGATTTTCCAACTGACTAAAAACCTAAAGAAGTTAGGAGGGGTGGTCAGCATTCTGAAAACCTTAGATTTACAGTTTGAAATTTCTGAAGGATCTCCTGGTAGAACGTTTGTCAATGATGAAGGACCATAACGGTCATGGAAATAAAAAAAGAAAAAGAAAATTCATCCCACTAGTGTGGAATGAATAGAGAGACACCGGAGTCCAAGATCTCAAAGAACAACAGCTGTTGGATGCTGGGCGCAATCTCTACATGGATCCCTACTGAAATCATCCTCGCTGAAGGCGAACTTATCATGAAGAGGAAACATGTGAGCGAGGTTCTAAATATCCTGACAAAGACAAGGGAGTGACCAGGATGCTATGGTGACAGCGAGTCCAGGGGAGCAGCAGAGCTAGTACCATTAGGGCCTTTACTGACGAGTTTTACAGAACACTGCAGGCATCATGTTTGGAAGCCACAGAAGGAGGAGGCAGATGTCAAGCCTGATGCGGCCCTTCAGTTCTTCAGGTTTGAGCCAGTTAAGTACTGTTCAGTGAGGAGAGAGGCCAGGTAAGCAATAATCTCAGGAAGAAAGAGAGGTTTTATCTAAGACAAAATATACAGTGTTTTGAGAAGAAACTACCATTGATTCAGAAAGCATAATGGAAAGGGAGGTTCAAAGGATGGAGAACAAAAGAATAGAAGCCAAAAAGCGTCCAAGAACAAGCTGTCTCTTCCCGCGTCATCAGGACTGACTGTTGGTTTTCCTGCAAGTTGGATACAATGGGAAATGATAAAAAAAAAAAAAAAAAAAGATTCATACATACCATACACACTCTATATAACTTAAAACATAAATGTACACACATGTGCCAATCTTCTGATGTGAGGCCAAGGACTGTTCTCTGCACATGGGTCTGCTGATTGGAGTTATGCATCTTCTGTCTTACAGAAACCACATCCTTCATCTAGGATTTCCAGTTTGGCTTTCTTTACAGCGAGGGAGAACCTGAAGACACTTGGGAAGTAATCTGAATGCAGAGCCCGCCTAGATTTTTCTCACTCCCCCCACCTTCTTCCAGTGTTGTCCTGTCTACAAACAGCAAAGCTTTTACAGCTAACGTTTACCAAGTCTTTCCAAAGCTGTGTTTATGGAAACAAAACTCAAAGTCTTTTCTGTGTCTGATCAGTTCACTTACTCTTCATTTCAAGTACATGATTAAAAAAAGAAATACAACTGGCTCACCGGGCTTGAGGACACCACACAATGGGCCCTTGGGAGAAAGACAGCTTTCCCGGTGGGAACAGGAGCCTGGGGACAATCTCAAGGGAAGCTTTTGGCTGAAAACATCCAAGGGCTGAGGGTGATGATCACGTGGCCAGTGAGGAGAGCTTTAACTATCCAGGTGGCCAGAGTGACTGCACGTTGAGCCACAGGCAAGGACAAATACGACTGTGAAGATTATCAAGGGGCTCCGAGTTTTCAAGTGGAGAGCTGCTGTAAAGCCTGCGGTTTTTTCGTCTCCACGTGCATCCTCTTCCCTTTCCTCAGTCCCTTAACTCTTACAGCTTTTCTCATTTTGGAGGAAAGAAACTAGGACAGTAAGGAACAAGGTAGAAGAAGAAGAAGGGTCTAGAGAAAAAGTCTGAGGCTCCAGAGCCACTTCCGGGCTCTGAGCTATCCCCTGCTTCTCTCCTTGTCTTTCAGCACTGGCCTCCCGGGCTTTAGCCGGCCCGCCTCTCTCACTACTTCCACCTTCCTTCCTCTGAATTTTCTTGCCAGGTAACTGGAAACTAAATTCGTATTTATCTACATTATCTGTCTTTCTTCCTTCCCACTGGCTCTTCAGGGAGGTTACTTGTAGTAACCATACAGAAAGGGCAGGGTAACAAAGCCTACAAAACCAGAACAATCTCTACTTTCAAGAAATTAAGGACCAATGTTGTGGCCATGGGGCTAAGCCTGTCCTATCCTAAACATCATCACAGACTCCCTTCTTACGGTTTCTAACACAGGGTATCCCCTTTCATGCCCCACAGAATGGGTGGAATCCAGCACCATACCTGCGCGTTCCTCAGTGATGAGTCCCCCACGGAGGAAGTCTCTCCCCCACTACTCTAGGTCATAGATTCAACAAATATCACAAAGTAAAGCGTATCGGACACTACTAAAATGGCCATTTATAGACCAGTGAGCATTGCCTGAGCACTTGCTGTGGTTAGTCAGTGTGCTAAGTGTTCCATCATCTTGCTGCGTCCTCACGGAGGTAGAATTGTTATTATCATCTTCTTTTCACAAGGAAATTGACAAGACTAGAAGGGATAAAGTCTGATACTCAAGGTCACTCAGAAAGTAAGTAGCAGAACCAGGATTTGAATCTGGACTGGATTTGACTGGACCTCAGAGCCTGCAGTCTTTATTACCACATTACACTGCTGCTTCTCAAAATGTCCGCGTTCAAATGGAATTCGTTGGAAATTCAGAAGAATGTTTTTAAGATATACACAATATCAATGTTTCCCTCCCCCTGACGATTATCCCCATCCATACACCATAAGAAAAATTAGCTTAGGGCATTTACCTAATTGTTCTAATGTTTACCTGTTTAAGACAATAAGGAAAAAAATTAGCTGACCAAAATATACTCTTTCTGGTTTAAGCAACCCTATTTGGCACTGGGTGGCAAAAGACAACATCTCTGCCCATCTACCATGAAAGCAATCCCTACTCAATAGCTTTCCGCAATCCTTCCCCTTGGGCAAACATACTACCTTTTACAACAAATGAGGGGTCAGGGAAAGAGAGGCATGCAGCAGGGTAGGAAAGATGGGTAAACCAAAAAGTTAATTGTTGGAAAGTTAAATAACTCAAGCTTACTTTTTTGGTACACTTCTTGACGGTGTTGATTAATTCTTGTATGACCAGATCGACACTCTTCAAGGAAGGTCCTTTCAGTTTTACGATTTGCTTTTTGACTATTGCTTCAAATGCCATGTCTGGAGTAAACAACCCTGTCCTGAAATAGAAGAAAGAAAGCAGGACATTAGATTTTTTTAAATTAAGTAATATCCAATGCTTTTTTGAAAAGGGTTTTCATTGACATGCCACCTAAAGCAAGCATGTAATACCCAAGTTTAAAAGTTACACAGTGATTTATTCTACCAACAGTATCATTTGTTATTACGGAGGTACAAGTGACAATATTTCCCCTACTACTATTCCATAATAAATTTCATTCTCTAGATGATTAACATTACCTAAAAACAGTTCCCAAAAGCTTTTCAGGCCTGGAATAATATAACCTGTAACTAATGTTTAACTGTAATTCATCTCATCTCACTGTTTCCCAGCAGTAAAAGCAACGCCACGATAAAAATGATGTCCTATGGTTTCACTTATTTGTGGAGCATAACAAATAGCGTGGAGGACAAGGGGAGATGGAGAGGAGAAGGGAGTTGGGGGAAATTGGAAGGGGAGGTGAACCAGGAGAGACTATGGACTCTGAAAAACAATCTGAGGGTTTGAAGGGGCGGGGGGTGGGAGGTCGGGGAACCAGGTGGTGGGTATTATAGAGGGCACGGATTGCATGGAGCACTGGGTGTGGTGCAAAAATAATGAATACTGTTACACTGAAAAAAATAAAAATAAATAAATTTAAAAAAAAATGATGTCCTAAATTTCCATTTCTATATCTAAAGAATTCCAAAAGCTACCCCCTCTTGTCATTCACAGAGCAGAAAACAGTCCTCATTTTGTCAACACCGAAATAGTCGTGTTCCTGACTCCGCAATCTCTTCTTTCCAGGAGAGCTGTATTATAGTGAGCTCAGTGGCTCCCGGTCTGAGGTCCTGGGGCGCTAGAGGCAAAGGAAGACAGCGGAGTGGAACTAGCTTGGGACCCAGGATGCCTACATTGTGAGTTTACAAAAATAACGAATGATAACCAAAATAGGAAGTGTCATTTCACCTGGCTAGAATTAATTCAAACTGGTGCCATAACAATGCTTTCGTCATGCTGGGCAGGGGCTCAGGAAAGCAGGGGTGAGGGGGTGGTCAAAGAGAGAGAGAGAGAGAAAGATTTTTAAAAAGTGAAAAAGAAGAGATAAAAAGTGAAAAAATGACTACATCTAAATAAAAGGCCAGTGGAGAACAGCTACCGTCAGAGGGACCATGAACCCCGCGGACCCTCGTGCCCCGTAGGCCCCAGACCCTGGTGCCTGATCCTTCCCACCCGAGGCCCTTCTCCCTCCCTCTTCTCCTCCTCCTTTAACTTTGCTCCTTCACCGCTCAACTCTGCGGGGCCTCCTGTAGGAAATTTCTCTCATACTTCCCTTCCAGCAGCTTTATTCTAGTTCCTTCTCGTCATGTCCTTCGGCGGCAGCCTACACGCGCCCCTCTGTCTCACCGTAGTGATCGTACCGTATTAGAACACGCAGTCTCTCCACCTCGGACGCAGACCGGAATCCACACTGTTGGGGCTAACACGAGAAATCTCCCTGTCTGACCCTAACCTTCCTCTTCAGTCATTTGCCTCCTCTCTCTCAGGCACCCCATGTCTCCGCCAAACCCAACCACTGGCCCTTCCACAAACACACTCACACTAACGTTTTCTGTCTGCGCCTCTGTCCATGAGGTTCACTTCGCCCTCCCCACACTTTCAGCCCGTCCAAGTCCCACCTGTGCTTCAAAGCCCAGATCAAAAGCAGCCACTTCCTCCAGCTCGCCTTCTCCGGTCCCGCCACGGACAAGGTCTTCCTTCTCTGAACCCCAACATCCTATTTTGCATTGCGGTGGTCTGAGCATGCCCGTCCCATTACTACCCTGGTAGAAAGGTCGTTCCTGCACTTATCTTTGCTCGCCCCACAAGGACTGTCTTCCTCCCTTGCTCCCTCCTGGCACGAGGTGCCTCCAGAGCAAAGGATGAGTAGGTCCGCAGGGGACAAAGATGGCTTCTGTTACTCAAATACCTAACAATCAACCAGAAACAAAACGTTTCCTATTAAGTGTCTTTAAGAGCCTAAGCACTCACGCCATAAGTATGTCTTATTCTCAGGACACTGTGCCCTTCTTATCATCTTACAGGCAAATTAATTCCAGAATAATAAATAGCAACCCATCTCTTCTTGTGGTATGCATGTAAATCAGAAATCTTCAGAACGGAATTACTGAGCTTTTGCAATTACGTTCAGCAAAAATGTATCTGGTAAGTTTTAAAAGCCAAGTAAAAATACTGTATTTTACTTTTACAGTAAAGTAAGTCCATAAAAAATGCTTCCTGACCCAAAAAATGTGATTTGGTTTCACAGCACTCATCAGACGGACATGTTTGAATACCAGCCATGCCCAGCTCAAGAGCAAGACACCGTTTCTATACCGAATGTATCCGAGATTCGGGGGAGACAGAATAGAATAAATAGGGAAATTAGAAATCCTACTGACAGTCAGAAAAAGACTAGATTTGGTTACAGAAGGTTTTCTCCCCTTTACTTTGTGAATGTGTGTTGACCTATCCTATTTGCAACACGCAGAGCAGGCTGTGTGAATGTTAAGAGGAGAGAGATTTAAATGTCATAACTCCTTTCACGTGTACACTCAGCGTCAAACTTTGCCCTCTCAGGCTCTGCTCCCAAAACACTCTTGTCTTGACCTGTGGCAGAAGCCAAGGTACAGTGGCCAACAGACAGGGGACGCCTCCTCCAGGGAAGATCACCTATGAAGTAGGCAACCTAAGGTCAGTGCCTTAAATTCAGGACATTCAATACAAGCTCCATTAAATTCTGTTCCCGAACTCAAGAAATGTGTGTTTTAAGTTCATTTTTTTTCTTACCATAAGTGCTTTAAAGAAAGTAAATGAGCAGTGGGTGTTCTACACAATGAATCACAGAACGCTACATCAGAAACTCATGATGTACTGTATGGTGACTAACATAACATAGTGAAAAAAGAAAAAGTCAATCAGAATGCCCCCATTTGGGACGCCTGGGTGGCTCAGTTGGTTAAGCAGCTGCCTTCGGCTCAGGTCATGATCCCAGCGTCCTGGGATCGAGTCCCACATCGGGCTCCTTGCTTGGCAGGGAGCCTGCTTCTCCCTCTGCCTCTGCCTGCCTCTCTGTCTGCCTGTGCTTGCTCGCTCTCTCTCCATCACTGACAAATAAATAAATAAATAATCTTAAAAAAAAAAATTAAAAAAAAAGAATGCCCCCATTTTATACAAGGGAAAATTCACACAAATTTCCTCCCAAAGGACAAGCTCCCCTGGCAGCCTCACGTCCACTGCTCTCCTGTCCGGTGAAGTGCGTGACTCTGCGCTCCACGAGCCCCTCCTGCGCCTCCCCACCCACGGGCTTGGCTCACACTAATCCTTCCGCCTCAAGCCCTTTCTCTCATCCTCTCCCCTCAACAATTCCCAGCCTCTCGTGTCTCGCACACACGCACGCGCATGTAAACACACAGCACACCGTCGCCTGTTGAAATGGTTCTCGTTCTCTCTGCAGGCAAGGTTCAACTCAAAGGTCACCACCTGCATTCGTCTTTCCCAATCTTCCTCCCCAACTGCCGCCGAAATTTCTCTGCCATGTCTCTGGGTAAGGAAGGATTCCTCATGCGCAGGTCAGGCCTCCGTCCCTAAAACACAAGGCTCTGGAGAACAGGGTCCTGCTCACTGGCAAGTCCCTAACTGCACAGAGCAGTGCTCTGAGCGCAGGAAGTGTTTCTCCTTTTTTTAATTGAAAAGGTTTCTTTTGCGAGTATGACAATACAGGAAATTACCATTAAACTCAAGTGAGAGTCTCCTATTTCTTCTTCCCACCTCCATGCTCTACCCTGCTCTGATGATGAAAGGCTACTTCACCAGCCACTTATAAACATTAATTTTCTTGTAGTAGTCTGAACCAAGATAAGGAAAATGTGAATCACTTGCCTGATACCATGAATGTTTTTGATTGCGTAGCTTATTTCTCTTCGCAACTCCTTCTCATTGAACTCCATCTGCAGATACGAAACGAGCCACAGTCATGACACGTAATTCCTTTGAATAACAATATTGTTGAATATTAAAAAATGAGAAGAACTTGACTTCGTTATTAATAAATGGATACTCATGTCTTTCCTAACCTAAACCCAGATGGTCAAAACATCTGTTTATATAAAGTTCAAGGCAACACAGAACATTGGGGATTTCTGGGAGTTTTCGTGTAGTGGATTTTAACTCTATTACAGACAGGCGCGCTGTGCATAAAGGATGCCTTCTGGACATAAATCTGTCCATTCACTTGAAATACACAATTCTCCATTCTTCTGCTGCATGTAGTGAATGTATTCAGAGACAAATGCATAAATAAGAGTGTCGCCTGACATGCAACAGTGGTCCAGCTGTGCTCGGACTAACAATGGCTGTCTTTTCTCTCTGGCCACTTTAACCACCTGTATTCAAGGCCTCTCTACGAGAGGAAATTAATAATATTTTACCAATCCAACGCAGGATGGATGACTGCATAAAAACTTCCCAGAAGTTCTAGGTACTTTAAAGCTATTTGGAATTAGGATCAAAATGTCATGGAGCTTAGACCTAAAAAGGTATCAAGAGCCCAGCTGACTTCAGCCCCTGACTTCTGAGATCTGGCCCTCCAGTATCACTGTCTATGCACCTCCCCTCTCACACTTCATACTGTAGAACAATTAAGTGCTTTGGTTTCCTGCCCACACCCTGTGGGCCACAGCTCAGCTTTTACTGTTCCTCCTTCTTGATCTGGAACAAGCCCAGGCCCCAACACCCTCCCTCGAGCCCCTCCTGCTTGACTAGCTGCTCACCCTTCTAAACCCAGCTCAGAAGCCAGGCTCCCTCACGCACTCAGGCTGGGATTCGGGTCCGTAGGCTGTGTTTCCATAGCACCCTGTGCTGAAATTTATCACTTTACTTAGCACATTTTAATGAAACTATCTGTTTACCCATTCACCTCCCACACCGAGACATAAGCACCCTCCTCTGTATGTGAAGCAAGGAGCCGAGTCCCTAATACTCCTTGGCCACATAATCGGTAAGCCAACCTAAGCAGAGCCAAAGTAAAACTCTACACAAACTCAGCTTTTGCTCAGTTTCCCTCATCTAATAGCCAATAGCCACTAGCATTTGCTGCCGTACAAACCAAAGCCTTAGGAGTCATCTTGAATTTTCTTTCTTGTATCCCCCACATCAATCCAAGCCCTACTGACCCACAGACCCAACCACTGTCTCCATCTTCTCTTCTGGGGCATCTTTACTGTGAAGCTAAGTTCAGGGCTTCTCTCTTAACAGAAACACCTTCCAAGACCCTATGCCTAACTGTGTGTTTGTAATTTTGTATTCTTCTTCTTTAAGTCTGTCCCTCCCGACTGTATAAATTTTAGGGCCCATGGAAAGTGGGTTCACTCCTGCTCTGGCCCTATTGTTTAACTCACCTTGTGTCCCTGAATCAACTCTTGCCCCTCTAGGATCCAGTCTGCAGAGTGTTCTTTTAAAATCATCCACCAAATCAGGCCACAACTTTTCTTAAAACTCTCCTCTAACTTCTCATGAGTATATGTGAACACCTCAGCGAACCGGAAAGGCCCTGCATTAACTGGGCATCCCTGCTCTGAATGCACGGAGTACCCCTCTCCCCCTTCATCTGCTCTGCACCAGCCTCATCTGTTCTCTACCCACGGTACAGACGCTTGTGCAGGGCCTCACCCTCGGCTGCTTACCTTGAACGACCCTCTTCCCCAAGGTCCTCACCTCAACCTCTTCATGCGATTCTGGTCAAGCTTTCAATGTCCGCTACTCAGAGGGACCTTGTCTGAAACACTCTATCAAAAGGCTCACGGGGCGCCTGGGTGGCTCAGTGGGTTAAGCCTCTGCTTTCGGCTCAGGTCATGGTCTCAGGGTCCTGGGATCGAGTCCCACATCAGGCTCTCTGCTCAGCAGGGAGCCTGCTTCCCCTCCTCTCTTCCTGCTGCTCTGCCTACTTGTGATCTCTCTCTCTCTGTTAAATAAATAAATAAAATCTTTAAAAAAAAAAAAAAAGTGGCTCACTTGGGGCACCTGGGTGGCACAGACAGTTAAGCATCTGACCCTTGGTTTCAGTTCCAGTCATGATTTCAGGGTCCTGGGATTAAGCCCCTCATAGGACTCTGCACTTGGCAGGGAGCCTGCTTGAGATTCTCTCTCTCCCTCTTCCTCTGCCCCTCCCACTCCTGCTGTCTCTCTCTCTCTCTCTCTCTCTCTCTAACAAATAAACCTTAAAAAAAAAAATTAAAAAAAAAGAAGTGGTTCATGCAACCCCTCTGGCTAACATTATGTTACATAATGACATTTGGTATTTTCTTACTTTGTCTATTTGTAAAATTCTCTGCCTAACCCCACCAGACAGTGCCTGTCTTCATCAGTGGCACCTGGAAGTTTGGCACAGAACAGGTATTCAAGAAATATTTTCAAATTAATTAGACAACAAATAAACTTCATAGGAACTCAATTAGCATTTGGTGAAATAATTTGAAATGTTGTTAGACCCCATTAAATAAATAAAACCAGAACCATCAGAAAATACTTCTCTCCTAAATTTCATCACCTGCGCATGAAGATTTTTACTCAAAGACCTATCTGAGTCCTATATCACTCCCATGACGTTTCACGAACAGTTACAGAGACCAGGACATGGAAACGAAATGAAGTGAAAAGAGGGAAAAAATAACTTTTGGTACAAACCTTGACTATCTCAAAAGGAAAGCGTTCATGAAATATACGATTGATTTTAGCCCCTCCCGAGAGCTCCAGGGTATCTACTTGGTCCCCTGACCCTTCGATTCTCTTCTCGAAGTCCACAGCAAACTGCTGAACCATCCTGTAATTGTGAAAGAGAAGGGAGTTCAAGCTACAGTCATAAGGCTTTGTATCTCTCATTTTAATTTACTACGCGAGCCCTTAGAATCCTTTTCCGAGTGTTCTTAGTGGCACCTACTGGCAGGATGAACAGTGTGCACCATGCAGCACTCAAAAGTGTAATTATAGGACATACATGTTACTAAGATTTATTTTAGGCAGTTAATTAAAACACATATCATAAGAAGCTGTGTCATTTGGTGCATTCTGTCCATTTAGTTGAAACCATAAAGTGGTATTTTAAAATATTTCAATTAGGAATTAAAATTAAACAATGAAACTGGACAGAGAAGAGTCAAAACGCTCCTCGGTTCCTATGAGCTCACACACTCGCCTAGTGTGTCAACCCCTCCCTCCTGCTCTGCCTGCTTCCCCCGGCCCTGCCCCCAGCATCACAGACAAGCAAACTGGGGACCCCACCCCCCTCTCCAACTAGCTCTAGCCTTGTTTTCCAATGATTTCTCACAACTGGGTAATAAAACTCCTTAACCCATCACACAAGGTTCTCCGTGGTCTGGCCCTGGATGCTCCGTCTGTCACCCCTCACCCCCGTTCGCCCTCCCGGCCAGCCGGAAAGAAGCCATCCGCAGTCCCCTACGTGCACCACGCCTCTGTGCTTCTCCACGGTTTCTGCTCAGAACGCCATTCTTTCTGCGCCCTGCTTCCTTGCCTGGCTAACTCTTATCTGCACTCGAGACTCCTTTCAAGCATTACTCATTCCAGGAAGCTTTCCACGGTCCTGTCTGCCACCACCACTCAGAGCACCTGGTTCCTTCGGCGCATTTTCCTCAGTCCTCCAGCTTCCAGGCAGCGCAGCACTTGGCGGGGTCCACCACCCTCGTTCCCCGAAGGGCAGGCGCCACACACTTTATTTCCCTGCTGCCCCCACCCCCCGCCCCGGCCAATATAGGAGAGGTACTGAGTAATTTCAACGAAGGAATGAGTTACCTTAAGGTAGTTGGTAAAAACCAAAGAGATAAGTAACAGGGAGAAAAGAACAACCTACTTGCATGTTCGACTGCTAGATGTAGAAATTCTAATTTTGGCACGCTCATACTACTTTCAAATTTGAAAGTCAACAGAAAAAAATTCAAACCATCTAAGACTCGTATCTTTTATTCTCTTTCATCAAAATCGTGGATGAATTACAATGGCAAATCAGGCCAGAAAATCCAGAACACAATTTGATGTAGCTATGTTTATGCATACACCCATGTTCATCTAATTTTTAACCACCTGACAAGGTAACATACATGAGAAAGCACCGAAACACTGGAAAATTTCAGGAAATTTACCTCCAGCCTACACTCCAGTCCCCGGCCCCACTGAAACGAGCTGCGAACAATTTCATATTATTCTCTTGTCCTCCTCTTCCGCCTGCTACCCTCCCCCCATATGTTAGTTTCTCCTTTTCTCCTTTTCAGAGGAAAAGTATATTTTCCTCTGTGAACTCACAACCTTCCTCACCTGTAACTGCCTCCTCATCTGGCCTCCAACAACAGTTTACACTTCCCAGAAACATAGCATTTATCAGATTTTAACACAGTTAGTTGCTTATATATCTGTCTCCCTTGCTCTACTGTGGCCTCTTCTTGAGGGCAAAAGTCTTAGTCGTCGTTGAGTCGCCGGTAGATAGCACAGAGTCAGACACCAAGTCGAACACAAAGAGATGAGAGGCAAGAAGAGAGGCAGGCAGAAAGGAGGGAAGAAAAGAAAAAAGAAAGGGGCAGAGGGAGAAAGGAAGGAGCTGATCAGGCCCCCTGCTAGGGAAGATCCGGAAGTGGAAAATTCTGTAATTTGAATCCAATGGAGTCAGAGAGGCAAGCCTAGTATTTGTAAGGAGAGTGGTTTCAGTTGGATGTTACAATGATGACCGAGGACCTAAACAGAAATAGCTTTCTTTTCTCTGTAACTTGAAGAGTTTTTATAGGAACATAACCAAAGCCAAGAATAAAAAGGAAAAGATAAACTAGGAAAGAGTTGAATCCAAGAAAAAAACCCTTTTCTCTGTATGATTCTGTATTTTTAAGTGGGAAACATTAGATGTTACATTGAATTTTTACTTACATAATTTGAGCATTTAGAAATAGCTCCACAAAGAAAGGAATTTTGTCATATATTTTGAACACCAAATTAAGGGCATCTTGATTGCAAGGCTGTACAGGAGGAAAGGGACCGCAAGAGATGGGAAGCATCATCTCTGGAAATGGACTTAGGGCCTCCCAGAATATCAGCTGGGCAGAGGGTCTTCGGTTTGAGAGGGACGGCGGTAAGTTGCAGTACAGGGACAGGACAGATGGAGCTGGAAGGGGATGACATATGGAAGAGAGATAAAAGATAGAAGGAGCTGGCAATTCTCTACCAACTCTGCTGTCCTACCCAGGACCTCTCAGGGATACAGAGGAGTAAAAAGATACTTGGCAGTTCTCACATTAGTGTTTTTAAAGAGCTACATTAAAATCATTACCAAAAAGGGTAAACGATACTTAAATGTGGCTTTACTGTCCATACTTTAATTATTAAAGCCTTGGGTCTCATTCCGCTGAAAAATGTACACAGCTAAATCACATGAAATCATAGACGTAAGAAGGTAGTAAGTACGAATGACATCTGTCAAAACAGTTGTACAAGACAGACAACATGTTCGACAAGAGCATCATCTACTTCTAAAGATTAAGGGGAAACACCCTGCTGAGTTATCACTATGGGTTTGACTCATTTACGGAATCCAATGATACAAGCACAAGGAAACTGGGCATGGGGATGGACAGTTGGTTCAATCTGTGGTAACAGAGTAAGACTAACAATGATTCTTCAAGAACACAAAAGCTTTGGGGCTGCTATGTTACACACAAAGTCTTGTACACCTTACTTGCTTCTTCTATTAAACCTAGAAAACAGCACGACGAAGAGACGGAGGCCAAGCAAAGAGAAGAATTCGTTTCAGGCGTGGAGCAAGGGGAGGGCAAGAGGGACTCACTGCAGCAAAGCCTTGGTCTTCCTGGTGGGGTCTTCCGGCTTGAAGTTCTTGTAGGCTTCCACTTCATGCTCGATGGACAGCAGCTGTCCCTGCAGTTTGTTCCTGAAGTTTGGGAGGGTGTCCCGAATGTGGTTGGTAAGTTGCTAAATAAAACAAAACAGATTGTATAGCTATAACAGATTAAAGATCAACTCACGAAACAAAAATTGACCTTCCTTGTTTTCCTAATGTTTAAAATTTAGAAATCATGCACGTGTACACATTTGAGAATGACTATGTAGGTCAATCATGAGAAGGAACCCCGGCTCTCTCCTGGCCTTAGGGAGATGCTCCAAACTCTTCAAATGAGGCCCCTCACTTGGGCTACCCCTTCATGATGGGCTGGAAATACCCTGTCAAAATGCACTGACATTATCAGAGGCTGCCTAATAACAGTAGAGGAGGGACCAAGCTATCTGATTACCTAGACTGCAGAGGGAGCCTTGGGTTAGAATGTGGTTAGAAATGCAGAAGCTAGAGTTACAGGTGCTGCCGGAAGTTTCGGGACCCAAAACTAGTGGAACTTGTAGGTACGTGGCACCTGCTCATGTCCCCTCCATTCTGCAGCTCAGATGGGAGCTTCTACTTGCCCCGCCTCTCGGCCCCAGTCAGCGGTGGTGGCTTGAAAGCTCCCTGACCAGCGAAGGAAAGCTCGCTCTCTCGCTCACTCTGCTCTGGACATCTCTGCTTTACCATCCACTTGGCAATTCCCCTGAGATCGTCTGCTGGCACGTCAAGCTCAGCAGGATGAAAAATTCTCCAAGAGACAGTCTATGAGTACACGCTTAATTAAGAACAAAGGTGGATGTAAACCCAGATTGGCTCGCTCTCTGCCTTACGTTCTTTCTATCACAATGCAGTTAAACAAAAGTCTGAACTAAAAGAGAAAAAAAATGGGCGCTTGGGTGGCTCAGTGGGTTAAGCCTCTGCCTTCGGCTCAGGTCATGGTCTCAGGGTCCTGGGATCTAGCCCCACAGCGGGCTCTCTGCTCAGCGGGGAGCCTGCTTCCCCCCCTCTCTCTGCCTGCCTCTCTGCCTACTTGTGATTTCTCTCTCTGTGTGTCAAATAAGTAAAATCTTTTAAAAAGAGAGGGAGAGAAAGAAAGAAAGAATAAAAAAGATAATCTTCTTGAACTGGTTAAGGAGTAAACTTGAATCAAAAGAAGGAGAATGTAAACTTCACAGAAATACATGAAAAGGAATCATATGTTAAAAGGGGAATAAAAACCCAGACTGACTGCAGAAATCATTCTAAATCACTTTTGTGTTTACTGGAGGTTACCTGACTATATCTGTTCACTACAGTTATTTAAACGTAATAGTTCACAACCTTATTAGACCTTTGCCCACAGTTATGACTTATGTTACTTCCCAGCATGCTATGCTATGGCTCTGAAGCAGGAAACAAAAGCATGGGGAGGACGGCATTCCCAGCATCAACCTCACAAACCCCCAAGTTGAAGAGCAACAGTGACCATGAGAAACCAGCGGCTACCTGTCCGCCATGTGAGTGGTAAATGATAAAAACACATGGTTTCCACCTTTTCCTTCTCAGGTATCTCAACAGCAAAAGCAACACTGTGGGCCACTCTTGGCTTTCTGAAACAGTTCTTTCCTTGGCTTTTGTGACCCTAGTTCCTCTCATTTTTCTCCTAACCTTTCAGATAAACCTTGTAGATCTCCTTTGCTTGGCATCCCCCTCCACCAGACCTGTAAATAACGATATTCCCTGAAGCTGAGTCTTAACCTTCTTCTTTGTTCACTCTCTGTTCCTCCTAAAGTAACCTTATTCCACTCATGGCTTTAATAAATATTCAAGTGCCTGTGGCTACCAATGTGTTATCTACAGACGAGACTTATCTTTCCAGCAGGCACACATATTAGACCATGGACTTGACTCCTCTTAGATGTGCCAATGAAACCTCAGCCTCAGCAAGTCTGAAATCAAACACCTAATCTTGCTTTCGGGATTCTCCATCTCGGCGACTTCATAACAATACGGGAACTTGGAACGTATCCTTGACTTCACGTCTCCATCATCCACCAGAGTTAATCTACCACCAAGTTTTTGATTTTTCCTAAACATTTCTCAATTCTGGTTTTTTTCATCTTCACTGGCCCTAATCAAGACCAAGCTACCACCATTTCCTTTGACTCCTAATTTCTCAGGTCTAATCTTCTTATCTGGAACCACCATCATCATTTTTAATCCACAGCTATGATTGTGTAATTCCCCTACTCAGATGCCGTAAATGACTCACTCCCCACTACTCTTAGGATAAGAACAAAAATCTTTAACTTGCCTACAAATATTACAAGATCCAGCCTCTGCCTACTTCTCCAAATTCATCTCATATCCCACTCCCTCATTCACTGCCCTCCAGCCATCATGACTCAAAAATGTCATGTTCTATTCCAGTTTTCACGATAGAAACTGTCCCTCAGGGCCAGAGGTATCAGTGCACATTGAATCAACCATGAAAGTACCCTAGTTTCAAACTGTATGAGGTCCCTGAGCAATAAAAAAGAAACTGGGGCGCCTGGGTGGCTCAGTGGGTTAAGCCGCTGCCTTCGGCTCAGGTCATGATCTCAGGGTCCTGGGATCGAGTCCCACATCGGGCTCTCTGCTCAGCAGGGAGCCTGCTTCCTTCTCTCTCTCTCTGCCTGCCTCTCAGTGTACTTGTAATTTCTCTCTGTCAAATAAATAAATAAAATCTTGAAAAAAAAAAAAAAGAAACTGATTATCCAAGAAACGAGAGCTCTTCAGTACAAAGTCCATTCAGTTTTCAGTCAACCAGAATCTAGTCATTTCATAATTTAGGGGTCATTTCTATAACCAAATGGCCAGTCACATTCTTTCTACTTTTCTAGTATTCACAACCTAATTTATTTCCATCTCTGTCTTCCTAATCATCTTAGTGATTTTTCCCTAAGAATTTTTCAGTTTGTATTTTTCTTAGACCTATACAGGCATGAAAGCAGTAATCAACAAAACTACATATATTGGTAGAATATTACGGTCTTCGTGTGGCAAACCAGAGTTCCTTCTCTAAAATATATTCATGTTTGTGAAAGGACACAACCATAGCACCATGTCATGGCTTTTAAATACTCATCTACCCTTAATTAAAAAGAACGAACTTGGAGGGTGTGTGCACTGGTGAGTGCTGTGAAGTGTGTAAACCTGGTGATTCACAGACCTGTACCCCTGGGTCTAATAATACCTTATATGTTAATAAAAAATTATTTTAAAAATTAAATATAAAAATTATAAACAAATAAAGAAAGAAAAGAAAAGAACAAACTTTACATGAGTTTGCATTATGTCACTTAAAATAGAAGTATACCCCTGCTTTCTTATTTTCTAAAACTTCTTCCATTGCTCTGCCTAAAGGGTTCAGGTCCAATGTCACAAGTAGCCTGCCTCATTGTTAGTCTCTACTGATACCTTCTAGGAGCAAACAATCAGGACATTCAATACCGGTCTGATTGGTTGACTGTTAAAGTTTATAAATAAAAGTTAAAGCGTATCTTGTGATTCTATTTGTGAGAAAAGCTGTTCACCACATGAGTCAATACGATCACAACTCAGGGAGTGGCCCGACATACCCTGAGGATGATGCTTAACTTCCCTAGGAGATGGAAAATATGTAGCCAAGTAAGGGCACTGGGGTTTTATTCAAGAAGGGTGTAAGTGCACGGAATGTGAGAAGATGGAGGCCCAGGTCCATCCATGTGGGGAAAGGGGTCAGCCGGAAAAACTTAGATGAATGGAGACCAATGACTGCTTATAAGGCTTTGTTATTTTTAAAAATTTAAATGAAGGAACAAATTGATTCTAAACAAAACCATAAAGAAATTTTAAAAAGAAATCTAACCTAAACATTACAGATTGACATTTTCAAAACAGATCCCAAGAAATCAAACTTTCAGAGATTTACAACGATAATTTCTTTTTTTTTAAAGATTATTTATTTATTTATTTGAATGAGAGAGAGAGAGAGACAGCTAGAGACAGAACACAAGCAGGAGGAATAGGAGAGGGAGAAACAGGCTCCCCATTGAGCAGGGAGCCCAACTTGGGGCTCATTCCAGGACCTTGGGATCACAACCTGAGCCGAAGGCAGATGCTTAGCAACTGGGCCACCCAGTTGCCCCTAATTACTTTCTTTCTTTCTTTTTTCATGATTTTTAAAAAGATTTTATTTATTTATTTGACGGATGGAGAGAGATCACAAGTAGGCAGAGGCAGGCAGAGAGAGAGAGAGGGAGGCAGGCTCCTCCCTGAGCAGAGAGCCCAATGGGGGGTTCAATCCCAGGACCCTGGGATCATGACCTGAGCCGAAGGCAGAGGCTTTAACACACTGAGCCACCCAGGCGCCCCCAGGCACCCCTAATTTCTTAAGATGACTACATCTTGTGAGTAAAATGGCTGCTGATACATATACCCTTATTCACTGTTCTTAAAGAAGTGTATTTCTGCTCTGAGCAGTGTACTTTCAGTATCATTAAATAGATTCTGCTCACTGAGAATAGTAACAGTGTGCAACTAAGTACTCACATTCACTTTTTAATTCCTATCATTAAAGCAGAATGTCTTAATTTGGAAACAATAAATATTAAAATGAGACATATGAATTCCAACAGTCCCTTCCACATTTCGTAATTGTTCCTGTTGTTCGAGAAAACGTCTTTACCTGATTAAGGACCTTCTGCAGGTGTGGGGTCCCCATCCGATCAGCAATATGTCGGTAAGCCGGGTGCGAGAGAAAAAACTTCCTTTCGGCCAACATGGCAGCCTTAATGTCCTTTTTCCCATCTATATCCTTCTGGCTTCTGTTGACCACGCCCACATAACCTGAAACGGAGCACATACAATGTGGTTTGGGACACTTGTTCATTCTGGACAGATTTCAAGGCTCTCACCAGGCTGTGAAGAAAAGCAAACTTATCTGTAAGGGCTGAAGAACTGAACCCTTTACAAAACAGTGTGAGACGTCAGTATTTAACAAAGGCCAGCTGAGGTGAGGTGGCTAATGACACTTTAACAGTAACACATTAATGTCTCTTGACCTAAAAAGCTCTGTGCACTTTAATACAGTGTGTCCCTCTGCAGTATTGTTATATGGTGGGCAAGTGAGTAAGTCACGCTTGCAATAGCACAGGGTACATTCATGCAGTCAATGATGCGTATTTATACCCGCCTTCAAACTCCTTCCTTTTCCTGTTTTCTTATTCCTGTTATTTTAAGGAGGAGTTCTCCCTTTGGATCATTTTTAATATACCATTTGGGAACATTATGCCATTCCCGAAAAAGTGTAATTAATCATAAATACATTCCCCACAGCTGTGAAGGCATAAAACCCAGCTTCCCATCAGTTTCCCAATCGTTTCTCCGCCACGCCATCAAAGGAGTCCCGTACAGGATGTGATACGTTACCCCTGCGGAGAGGCAGCAGCTTATTCTCTAGAACGTCCCTGGCATCTGTTCCTTCATCCATAAGATCCAGTTTGGTGATGACGCCGATGGTTCGCAACCCTGCATGGAAAACAAACAGCATTACACAGCTTGTAGAAGACGAAGCAATTTTAGAGACATGCACGTCCCAATGCTAAACAGCAGGCACTCATATTTCTGCCATTGTTTTGTTCCGCTCTGTCTTACTTTGTTTTCAAGTCCACTGCTACCCCAGTCTGGGGGACTCTGACGGGTGAGAAGGAGAGTTGTAGCATCCATAAGGTGACTTTCACTTCCAGAGAGAAAATAACCAAGAGGTGTATCACCACCATAATTCTAAATACATGCCTTTATTTTGGTACCACGTGTTCATGGAAATTATATATGTCACATTTTCCTCCAAGGTACTGGACACAATGTGGGTGCTTTAATTTTTTTATGTATTACCTTATTGTAAATGAATAAACAAGCAAGACCAATGAAGAGAGTGTATCATAAACCAAAGCTTATTATTGATTCAGTTCTAAGCCCTTGACAAACAAATAAGAAGAAGAAACTTAGGCATATGATACTGTCATCCCCCAAAATAAAGTTTCAAGTTGCACAGCATTCTCTGTTCATTAGAAAAAGATAAATGACTTAATGGAACGAAGACCAAACGAAGAATCCTGGTGCTTGGATTCTAGTCTCGAGGCAAGTCACTTAACCCTCTTTCTCTGGGTCTCAGTATTCCTATCTGTAATATAAAGAGTTGGAGACCATAGTCACCAAGATACCTTTCAGTAATAAAACTATATAAAGGCTCAGACATTTTATGTAACATATCAGATACCTCACCTTTGTCCACTGTTTTCTGTATTAGATGAAATGAACAATATTTGCCTAGTGATTCATATTTTTAAGTGCATTTCTTTGGATATGATAAATTAAACACATACCTTTATCTTTTTACCTGAAACCACTCTAAAATGGCTAATATTTATTAGGCCAGTTATGGTTTTTGCATGCTTTATGTCTCTTAAATCATTTGCTCTTAAAAAGGACTCCAACTATTTTTTTTTAAGATGAGGAAACTGAGGCAGAAAGAGAGATTAAGTAGTTTTTCCAGGGTCATACAAGGGGTGGGTCTAGGCGTCCAGAGCCCATGCTTTTAATCAATATACTGCTTCTTGCAATACAAAGAATTTTAAAAATAAAAAAGGTTTAAATCAAGAAAGCCAAAGAAAATGGAGAATGGAAGAAAAACGCTGAGACTAAGCTCAGCGGGATCACTGCCAACTAAATTGATAGACTAAGGAGAGGAAAACTGCATTCAAAAAAGCCAACAGCCAAAGCCCAGAAGCGGGGTCATTTCCATCACAGCCTCTCGGAAAGGTTCAGGAACACCAATAGCTCTGACGATAATGGGCAGTAGTGGGGGCAGTTGAGGCTGACAACAAGATCGCTGGGTGAAAGCAGTGAGATTTCCATGGATAACATCGCTGGGAGCCGCCCCAGCTCCACCTAGCAGGAGAGCGCAGAGTCTATTCTCTGGAAACACAGAACTATGGAAAACTGCCCTCATGGGCACCTGGCCCAGTCAGAGGGCATCAGGTTTTAAAAGAGGGTGATTATGAAATCCCACATACTGAACAGCAAGACCTCTCTGCCCAGTCCAGTTTAAGAAAACGCTGGCTGGTAGAATTTAACCTCCCGAGCAGGAGATTGCAAAAATTCTGTCTGGGTTTATTAACCATTATTAGAGGAAAACACAGATATTAAAATTCAGAGGAACTCCAATTAAGACAGTCCAATAAATCATCCTACTGTGTAGCCTGTAACTCATTTAGTCAAGCACACCCACATAGAGTTTCCTGTTAGTATTTCACTTTTAAATATAAATCAGTAAGTATAGGTTTGCCAATTGTTATCATGCAAAATTATTATTATATTAATATAATATAAATATTATTGACTATATTCCCTATACGTGACTTATTTATTTTAGCATACTGAGATGTATATAATTGTAGAAGGACTATGTTGTATACCTGAAGCTAATACAATATTGTGTGTCAACTACACTTCAATAAAAAATAAAAATTTAAAAAATTATTTGAAATTTGAATGGATAGCCAAGGAGAGTCTCTGAGACAAAAACAAATAAATATTGTAAAACAGAACTGAAGAAACAAAGATAATACAAAACATAGAAGAAAACTTTATTATTTTTATTAATATCCTCAGAGAGAAACGAGAGGTCACTGCATCCATAGAACAAGAAAAGAATGTCATAAAAGGAAACATTCAAACAAAAGGAATTCTCACTAACAAAATACGAGAGTAGAAATTTTTTAGGGGCGCCTGGGTGGCTCAGTGGGTTAAGCCGCTGCCTTCAGCTCAGGTCATGATCTCAGAGTCCTGGGATCGAGTCCCGCATCGGGCTCTCTGCTCGGCAGGGAGCCTGCTTCCCTCTCTCTCTCTCTGCCTGCCTCTCCATCTACTTGTGATTTCTCTCTGTCAAATAAATAAATAAAATCTTTAAAAAAAAAAAAAAAAAAAAAAAAAAAGAAATTTTTTAAAAAATATTAGTAGAATGGTCAGGGTACAAAGTTAGAAACTCTTCTGCAAAACAAAAGAAATAGAAGTGGGGCGCCTGGGTGGCTCAGTGGGTTAAGCCGCTGCCTTCGGCTCAGGTCATGATCTCAGGGTCCTGGGATCGAGTCCCACACAGCGCTCTCTGCTCGGCGGGGAGCGTGCTTCCCTTCCTCTCTCTCTCTGCCTGCCTCTCTGTCTACTTGTGATCGCTCTCTGTCAAATAAATAAATAAATAAGTCTTTAAAAAAAAAAAAGATAAAAGAAATAGAAGTAAATAATAGAAAAGGAAAACTTGCTTAAATAAGCTAGACAAATAGGGGCACCTGGGTAGTTCATTTGGTTAAGCATCCAACTTTTGGTTTTGGCTCAGGTCATGACCTTGGAGTTGTGAGATCCAGCCCTGTGTTGGGCTCTGTACCCAGTGCAGAGTCTACTTGAGATTCTGTTTCTCCCTGTCCCTCTCCCCATCCCCTGCTTTCTATCTCACTCTCTCTTTCTCTCAAATAAATAAATCTTAAAAAAAAAAAAAAATAACTAGAGGGACTCCTGGGTGGCTCAGTGGGTTAAAGCCTCTGCCTTCAGCTCAGGTCATGGTCCCAGGGTCCTGGGATCAAGCCCCACATTGGGCTCTCTGCTTGGAAGGGAGCCTGCTTCCTCCTCTCTCTCTCTGCCTGCCTCTCTGCCTACTTGTAATCTCTATCTGTCAAATAAATAAATAAAATATTTAAAAAAAAACACTAGAAAAATGATTTAGAAGATACAATTTCTGAATAATTGGCATTCTATGAAAACAGAAAAGATGAAACAGAAATAGTTGGGGGGCATACTAGTAAAGAAAATATTCTATAAGTGAAAGATTATGTATTGAATAAACCCATCAAGTGTCCAACATAATATGAAGCAGACACACAATATGGCATAGCAGTATAAGATTTCAAAACACTGTGAACAAATCAAAAATCCTAATAAGCTCCCGAAGAAGTTAAGAAAAGAAAGTGACAAAAAAAGGTTTGGAAATCCTTCCTAGCAACAAACTGGAAACTAAAATTGAATAGATTGCTGTTTTCAAAATTCTGAGGGAAAACATTATTTCTAGCCTAGAATTCAAAACTATCGATAAATGTGTCAGTAGAAAATGATATTTTCAGACCTGCAAAATCTCAAAATATTCTACCTCCTTTTCTCTTTCTTTGGAAACTACTAACAGATGGGTTCCATCAAACAAGGAAAGCAAACTAACAAAGAAGTAAATAAGAGATACAGGAAGAAAAAGTTTAATATAACAAATAAAAGGGGGGGGTATTTCCAGGATGGTGTAGATCCCAGTACTAGGCCAGAAGAGTCAATATCTATTTGAATGAGAAGACACAGATTACTGAAGAGATGTATTTCCCCACTAAGAAAAAAAAAAAAAATGAAAGTGCTAGAATACCTAATGCCTAAGATTTTTTAAGGTATTAAGAGATTTCAACTCCTAGAGGAGAGGCTGGGAATGCACTGGTGATGGATATTTAGAAGATTATGCAAACAAACAAAAAGACAAGCTATCAACCTCAAAGACAGCAATATCATATAAGAAAGGAAATGTAATCAAAATTTACACAGGGCTCAGCTGCAAATGATATTTTCAGAATTATAATTATTTAAATATAATGTAATTATATTAGTAGAACACAGGAGGGTCCATGTATATATGTAAGGTTAGTATATGTGGTTATGGGAGAAAAAAGACAGCTAAATTCTTCTCTACAGTAGGAAGTCAAAAGTGAAAATCTAAAGATAAAAAATCAAGAAATAGTAGTATGAACAATTTACATAGAAATATGAAAGTAAACACCAAAAGAAAGCTGAAAGTGATAGCCTCTGGAAATTAGTAATCAAGAGTCAGGAGGAATGGGCAAGGGACAGACAGTTTTTGTTAAAAGCCTTTGGGACTGGGGCACCTGGGTGGCTCAGTGGGTTAAAGCCTCTGCCTTAGGTGTGGGTTACGATCTCAGGGTCCTGGGATCAAGCCCCGCATCAGGCTCTCTGCTCGGCAGGGAGCCTGCTTCCTCCTCTCTCTCTGCCTGCTTCTCTGCATACTTGTGATCTCTGTCTGTCAAATAAATAAATAAAATCTTATTAAAAAAAGAAAGAAAGAAAAAAAGAAAAGCCTTTGGGACTGATTTTTAAGCTGCATATGTTTATAATATTAATATAAATAAAAGTTAAATTTTAAAAGTATTTTCTTTACTACTTTATTTCTACAAAGGCAGAGAAATCTATGATTGATGGTATACCAGAAATAGCAAGGAAGATTATTTTCTTTTCATGTTAATTATACAAATAGGCAGCTTAAAATAATCAAAGAACTCCTGCTGGCATACTGGAGACCTACACTGACAAATCTCAAAAAGCCATTGCCTAAGCGATTCAAAGGAAACATGTTTTAAAAAGCACTTCACTAGTAACCTAGAGACTCAGATAAAGATAATAATAGAGACCATGTATTGAGTCCTGACTTGAAACAAGTACTGGGAATAGACTTGAAACAACTCCATGAAATGGGTACTGCTATTTTCTCAATAATGTGGATCAGGAAAATGAGATTTAGAGAGGAAAACATGCTTCCCTAAAAGCACAGCCTGTAGGGTGTGGAATCCAGGCAACCTAATTCCATTTTTAATCCCTATATTTTTCTGCCACCCAATCTCAGCTAGATTCTACAAGTGATGAGGTCTGTTATTTGGCAAGTCAGTTACATCATCCACATATAGAACCAAAAGATTAACTGGATGTCTCTTTTGAGTCCAGAATTCTGAAAAAGAAAACAACTTCCAGATCTAGAAGAGGTTATATACAATAATAAGAGTAATTTAATAAAATTCTTGTCCTCCAACTAAAAGGAAAATAAAAATAAAAATAAACCAAGAGCTAATAAATAATGTGTGATACTGTGTTTCAATTATGTTTCTTAGTAAAGAATGACCATAATGATGAGTGCTAATAAATCCCAACAATGTCCTTGAAAAGACATATAAGGCACGTCCAAACTGATTCTGACATAGCATAGAGACTAACAGCACTCACTCAAGGATCAGATTGCTTGGGTTCAAACCCATCAGTACCCCTTATTAGTTCCAAGACATTAGTTTCCTCATCAGGTGATGACAGGGTGGCGCAGTTGGTTAAGCCTCTGCCATTGGCTCAGGTCATGATCCCAGGTCCTGGGATGGAGACACACATTGGGCTTCTTGCTCAGCAGGGAACCTACTTCTCCCTCTGCCTGTCATTCCCAGTGCTTGTGCCTTTTTTCTCTCTCTCTCTGACAACTAAATAAATAAAATCTTTAATTTTCTCATCAGGTGTAACCACATCAATAGGGTAATCGTCGTCACAGTTTATATTTGATGTCTGAGATAATTATTAACTGCATCCTCTTTAACTCTCGAAAGACTTCCTACAGAAGAATAAGTTATATGTTCACTTTAATTCATCGATACAATGAGAAAATAATAAACCTGTGTTTTAAAATTAAGTAACAGAACTTCCACTTTCTGGTGTAACATATAATAAGAGTTGAAGTTGCCCATGTCTTAACAAGCGGACAACTGAAAGAATCAACAATCCTTCTTAGATTCTTCAAAGAAGTATGGTTACAGGACAAACCACTGCTCCCCAAATTTGGATAGGCAGATAGGTAAATTCAGGGAATCACAATTTATGGAAGCCGAAACACACAAGCAAGAATTCCTATGGGAACCAGTGCCTGAGCAGGAAAATCTAAACTGTAACTGATGAATTTCTAGAAACTCAGTAAATTAAAAAGTCTAGGAGGTCCAAGTCATAGGGAGCATCCATTTTCTTATGGGTTTGGTCTCCAGGAGCTCACCCAGGTTCTCACAGTGAATATCTGAGAAAAAAATCCCTTTGTGCCTCAGACAGGGTAGAAAACAAACAACCTGATTTAAAAACGGGTAAAACATCTGAGCAGGCACCTCGCTAAAAAAGATGTACAGATGGTTAAGTATGTATATGAAAAGGTGTTCCAGGGGGGCCTGGGTGGCTCAGTGGGTTAAAGCCTTTGCCTTTGGCTCAAGTCATGATCCCAGGGTTCTGGGATCAAGCCCCGCAATGGGCTCTCTGCTCAGCAGGGAGCCTGCTCCCTCACCCCGCCTGCCTCTCTGCCTACTTGTGATCTCAGTCTGTCAAATAAATAAATAAAATCTTAAAGAAAAAAAAAAAAAGAAAGAAGAGGTGTTCCACATTATTGTTCAATAGGGAACTGCAAATTAAAATAATGGTGAGATATCACTGAAATATCACCTATTAAAATTGCCAAAGTCCAAAACTGACAACATCAAAGGCAGCAAGGTTATGGAGTACCAAGAAGACCCATTCATTGTTACTGAGAATGCAAGACAGTACAGACGTTTTGGAAAACAGTGTCTTATAAAATTAAATATACTCTTACCACGTGATACAGTTAATTGTACTCTTTGGTACTTACTCAAAGGAATTGAAAACATATCCACACAAAAATTTGCACACAGATGTTTACAGCAGATTTACTTATAACTGGGAAGCAACCAAGATGTCCTTCTTTACATAAACAGATAAATACAACTGGAGCACAACCGGACAATGGAACATTATTCAGTGCTGAAAAGAAACGAGCTATCAAGCCATAAAAAGACAGGGAGGAACTTTAAATTCATATTGCTAAGTGAAAGAGGTCAATCTGAAAAAGCTACAAAGTTTATTCTAGAAAAGGCAAAACACAAAACACAAAAAAATGGAGACAGTAAAAAGCTTAGTGGTTGCAGGGGTGAGGGGAGGCAAGGATAAAAAGATGGAGCACAGGGGCGCCCGGGTGGCTCAGTGGGTTAAAGCCTCTGCCTTCGGCTCAGGTCATGATCCCAGCGTCCTGGGATCGAGCCCCACATCGGGCTCTCTGCTCAGCAGGGAGCCTGCTTCCCCCTCTCTCTCTGCCTGCCTCTCTGCCTACTTGTGATCTCCGCCTGTCAAATGAATAAATAAAATCTTTAAAAAGGGGGGGGGACTCATTCTTCCTTTTTTTCATCATTTTATTTTCATCATGACAAGCATGCTCTTTAATACCCATACCCTATTTCACTCATCCCTCCACCGACTTTCCCTCTGGAAACCATCAGCTTGTTTTCTATAGATAAGAGTCTGGTTCTTGGTTTCTCTCTCTTTTTCCTTTGCTCCTTTGTTTTGTTCCTTATTCCACATATGAGTGTGATTGTATGGCATTTGTGTTTCCCTGCCTGACTTGATCACTCAGCATTATACTCTACCTCTATCCATGTTATTACAAGTGTCAAGATTGCATTCCTTTTTATAACTGGTTAATACCCCATTGTATATACACCACATCTTCTTTATCCATTCATCTATCAGTGGACACTTGGGTTGCTTCCATAGTTTAGCTGTTGGAAATAACTTCACAAATCATGTATCCCTTTAAAGTAATGTTTTCATCTTTGGGGAGGATAAGTACTGAGTAGTGAAATTACTATATCTTGGTGTGGTTCTATTTTAATTTTTTGAGGAAAATTTATGCTATTTTTCACAATGGCTGCACCAGTTTGTATTCCCAAAAACAGTGCACAAGAGTTCCTTTTCTCCATATCCTCACTGACACTTGTTTCTTCTTTGTGATTTTAGCCATTCTGACAGGTGCGAGGTGATAACTCATTGTAATTTTCATTTCCCTGATGATGAATGATGTTGAATATCTTTTCCTGTGTCTGTTGGCCATTTGTATATCTTCTTTGGAGAACTGTCTGTTCATGTCTTTTGTCCATTTTTTAATTGGATTATTTGTTTTCTGGGTATTGAGTTGTATCAGTTCTTTATATATTTTGGATACTAACCCTTTATCAGATATGTCATTTGCAAATATCCTCTCCCATTCACTAGCCTTATTTTTAGTTTTGTTGATTATCTCCTTTGTTGTGCAGAAATTTTACTTTGTTACAGTACTAAGAGTTTATTTTTGTATTTCTACCCCTTGCCTCAGGAGACATATCAAAAATTTGACTCTGACAGTCAATGTCAGAGAGATCACTGCCTGTGCTCCCTTCAAGGATTTTTACCGTTTCAAGTCTTTAAACCTTTTGGAATTTATTTTCGTGTATGGTGAAAGAAAATGGTCCAGCTTCATTCTTTTGCATGTGGCTGTCCTAACACCATCTGTTGAAGAAACTGTCTTTTTCTGATTGTATATTCATTTCTCCTTTATCAAAGATTAACTGACCATAAAATTGTAGATTTGTTTCTGAGTTTTCTGTTCTACCACATTAATCTATGTGTCTGCTTTTATGCCAGTACCATACTCTTTTAATTACTCTTTGTACTATAACTTGAAATCTGGAATTGTGGTCCCTCCAATTTTGTTTTTCTTTTTCAAGATTGCTTTGGCTATTCTTTTGTGATTCTATATAAATTTTAGGATTGTTAGTTCTAGTTCTATGAAAAAAATGCTTTTATTTTGATAAGGATTTGAATTAAATCTGTAGATTGCTCTGGGTAGTATGAACATTTTAACAATATTTGTTCTTCTAAACCATTAGCACAGAATGTTTATTTCCTTGCTTCATCTTAAATTTCTTTCAGCAGTGTACAGGTGTCAGAGTACAGGTCCTTCAGAATACATGTCCTTTACCTCGCTGGTTAAGTTTATTCCTAAATATTTTATTGTTTCTGGTGCAACTGTGAATGGGATTGTTTTCTTAATTTCACTTTCTGCTGCTTCACTTAGTGTATAGGGATGCAATAGATTATGGTACATTGATCTCATACCCTGCAACTTTACTGAATTCATGCATCAGTTCTAGTTTTTGTTTGTTTGTTTGTTTTTTTGTTTTTGCGGAGTCTTTAGTATCATGTAATCTGTAAAATGACAGTTTTGCTTCTTCCTTACTAATGCAGGTGCCTTTTATTTCTTTATATTGTCTGGTTGCTGTTGAGGACTTCCAGTACCATGCTGAATGAGAGTGGACATCCTTGCCTTGTTCCTGACCTTAGGGGAAAAGCTCTGCTTTTCACCACTGAGTATAATATTAACTGTGCATTTTTTTTTCCAGTTTTTAATTAAGGTTTATTTTTTTTTATAAACATATATTTTTATCCCCAGGGGTACAGGTCTGTGAATCACCAGGTTTACACACTTCACAGCACTCACCAAAGCACATACCCTCCCCAATGTCCATAATCCCACCCCCTTCTCCCAAACCCCCTCCCCCCGGCAACCCTCAGTTTGTTTTGTGAGATTAAGAGTCACTTATGGTTTGTCTCCCTCCCAATCCCATCTTGTTTCATTTATTCTTCTTCTACCCACTTAAGCCTCCATGTTGCATCACCACTTCCTCATATCAGGGAGATCATATGATAGTTGTCTTTCTCTGCTTGACTTATTTCGCTAAGCATGATACGCTCTAGTTCCATCTATGTTGTTGCAAATGGCAAGATTTCATTTCTTTTGATGGCTGCATAGTATTCCATTGTGTATATATACCACATCTTCTTGAACTGTGCATTTTTCATATAAGGGCTTTATTGTGTTGAGGTATGTTCCCTCTAGACTCTACTTTACAGAGGGTTTTTATCTTGAATGGATGTTATATTTTGTCAAATGCTGAAATAGTCATATGGTTTTTATCTTTTCTCTTCTTGAAGTGACATGTCACATTGTTTTATAAATATTGAGCCTCCTTTGCATTCTGCAGTAAATCCCACTTGATTGTGATATATGATTTTTTAAATATATTTTTGGATTTGGTTTGCTAATATTGCGTTAAAGATATGTGCATCTAATTCCATGAGAGATATCGGTCTATAGGTCTCTTTTTTTGTTGTGTCTTTATCTGGTTTTGGTATCAGGGTGATACTGGCCTCATAGAATTTGTAATTTTTTTTGGCAGCAGATTTTTTCCCTTTCAGCACTCTGAATATATTATGTCATTCCTTTCCGGTCTGTAAAGTTTCTGTTGAAAAATCCACTGATGGCCTTATGGAGGTTCCCATTGTATGTAACTGTCTTTTCCTGCTGTTATCAAAATTTGTTCTTTATTGCTACTTTTTTCCATTTTCACAACTACGTGTCTCTTTGTGGACCTCCTTGGGTTGAATTTTTGGGAGGATCTCTGTGCCTCCCATATCTGGATATCTGCTTCCTTCCCCAGATTAGGGATATATTCAGCTATTGTTTCTTCAAATAAATTTTCTGCCCCCTTTTCTCTCTCTTCTTCTAAGATCTTTATATGCAAATGTTATTATGCTTGACGAAGTCACTGAGTTCCGTAAGACTATTCTCAATTTGCATGATTTTCTTTCCTCTCCTTTGCTCAACTTGATTACTCCCCATTACCTGTCTTCCAGGTCATTAATTAATTTTTCTGCTTCACCTAGCCTATTTATTCCATCAAGTATATTTTTTAATTTCGTTTATTATGTTCCAGATCTCTGGTTGGTTCTTTTTTTTATCTGTGTGTTAAGGATCTCACTGATGTCTCCACTCTTTTCTCAAGTCCAATGACTATCTTCTATGACCATTACTTTAAATTCTCTATCAGGCATATTGCTTTTATCTGTTTCTCTTTGGTCTCTTGCTGTAGTTTGGTCCTGTTCTTTCATTTGGGAGACATTTCTCAGTCTTCTCATTTTGTCTGACTTCCTGTGTCTTGTTTTGTCTGTTGGGAAGGTCAGCTACTTCTCTTGCTCTTGAGGATAGCAATTTATGAAGAGGTCCTCAAGTGCTCTGCAGTGTAGTGTCCCCTATTCACTAGGGCACTTCAGGGACTGTCTCCTCTGAGTGTGAGTGTTAAGTGTGCTCTGCTGGCGAGTCTTGGCCTTGTTCTCGCAGCCCAGTTTTCTGCAGAGGCTCTCTGTGCTTATTGTGGGCAGTGTTTGGTCCCTAGCAGGGGTAGGGCATGTTTTAACAAGATGTGCAGAGTTCTCTCTGCTAAACAAGACCTTCTTCAGCTGCCAGAACTGAGGTCCCACAAAACACACAGGTAGGGGGATAGCGTTTGCAGGATTTGCACTGATTTTCCAAGGGAGGGGACCTGCAGTGCTGGGACTAAGGCCAGCATGACTGGAAAGGGAAGATCCACTGAAACACAGTGGGACAGGGCTTGGTGCAAGCAAGTTAGATAAGGAGTGTTGAGGTTGTGCTGGTTCCCACAGGTGGCTCATTTTTGTTTTTTTTTAATGCTGGTGGGTACGGAAGGGAAATGGCACCTGCCAACCCCTTTGTTCTTGGAGGGGCCTCCCCATGATCCCTGTCTCTCTGAGCCATGCTCTTAAAGGAAAAAAATAAGTCTCCTCACCATCTGCCCCTGTTTTTCAAATTGCTGGTTCCACAGTATATCTGCATAGACTGTTTGCCATGCTGTGTCTTTAAGGGTGAGCACTCTCCTTCCTAATGCCCTCTAGGCTCTCCCAGAGCTCAGCCTGCCAATTTTTAAATTCCAGGATTTACGTCTTGCTGGTTGTAAGAACTCATGACATCTGGCCCCTCTCTTTTCGAAGGCAAATATTATGGGATTCATCCTCCCCATTTGTGGGCTCCCCAGCATAAAAGTCTGTTTGCTGCTTTTTTCCCTGCCACCAGCTCCCTCCCTACTGTGGATGGACATGGTCTGCTTTTTTCCCAGACCATGTCATCACCCTTCCTACTTTCTTTGGAGTGGCCTCTTTAGCTTTAGTTGTGAAGTTTGTTCTGCCAGTGCTCAGGTTGTTTTCTGGGTTATTTAGGCTGATGTCAGTGTTATCCAGTTATATCCATGGGACGAGATGAGCTTAAGCTCCTCTTACTCCACCATGTTCCCAGCAGATAACTCCTACCCATCCTTCAAAATATCTTACAGACCTGTCCTGCAAGACCTTAATCAGGATCCCACATGCAAAAGTTTGGAACCATTTCTCTGTGCCTTCAGGCTCTCCACATACACTAAAATCATAATTCTCATATGAAACTAGGGATCTGATTATTTGTCTGTATCACTCACTAGATCATGATCTCTTCTAGAATAAAGACTACTCTACATACTCCAAGCAATTCATAGAAGTGCCAGAGTGAGCAATCAATGAATGTTTATTTATTAAAGGAATAAATGAGAGCAAAAATAAGCATATTAATTTCCTTAGCTTCCGAAAAGAATTGAAATACAAATTTCAAAAAAGAAATATACCATTCTATCAAATTACCTAGGTTTGTTGTCAATGCAATGATTTCCCTATAAGAGCACTGCCATTTCTTTCACTTATATATGCAACTAAATTTGAGTAGTGTATTGTTTCATCTAATTAAGAAATGGGGAAAAAACCAAGCCAAGAACCACCTTAGCAGTTGCCAGAAAAGTAATCTGGAACATAGTGTACACTAAAACAATAGCAATGAAAAACAAAATCAATGAAGAGCTTAGTATAAACGTGTATACTGCATAATTAAAAACAGACTTAGGAAACCAGATGTACTTCAGTTAATGTATTTTTGTTGTTTGGGGTTTTGGTGGGATTTGGGGGAGTTTGAAGTAAATGTTGTTTCTATTTGGCAAGGATTACGGAATATGTTATTTCTGAAAGCCATCAGTGATGAACAAGAATAGTTTCATCTTTTTTTCCTCTAAGTTTCCATTAACATTATTTTATTGTTACTTCCAACAATTCTAAATAACCCAGTTTTCATTTTCAAAGCCATCAGGTAAAATTATTGCATACAATACTGGAAAAAATTACTGTTTTTAAAAAATTACAAAAATTACTGTTGCTGTAACAGCAGAGACTCAATGTTGTCTACCAATATATCCCCAGAATCTAGCAAAGTACTTGAAAGATTTAATATTTGTGGAGGGAAGGGAAAGGAAAAAAAGAGGGTGAAGATAGGAAAAAAATAAGGGAGGAAAAGGAGAATTACTCCAAACATAAGAAAATTTAGGTACAGAGTGGTTCCTTCACTAAGATTTTGTATTGCAAAATGGACAAAGGTATGAAGAAACAAAAGAAAAATAATCCATATATATTTAAGTCTCTCTACTATTTGTCTACTTAAATCCATTTCCTTCTTCTTCCTTGGCACATAGTTTGACTATATTTCTAAATATCCGTTAAAATTGAGTTACAATCCTCCTATAATTTGCCTGTGACTGAGTTCCAGATAGTGGACATGTGAGCAGAAATGGTATTTGCCACTCCCAGGCTTAGTCTATGTAATTTCTAACATATGCATCTGCCTGCTATATCACCTTCCACTTGATAGATCTAACCATAATAAGTTCCTAAATCCCTAAGGATAACAAATACAAGTATCTGCGTAGCTGAATGATGTCATAGACAGGAAGCATCACACTACTCTGAGAAATCACACAGGATGGACCTTTCTACTGTTTGCACCATTGCATATATCACCGTACTTGTTTCTGTATATTAGTAAAAACAGTGGTACTTTGAAGACGAGAGCTGCAGTAATGAAAACCTGGCTTACCAAGGAGGGAAACATATGTAGCAAGTTCAAAAGATCAAGATTCATATCATACAAGAGATATATATTTTGTAAGCCTGCTTCCTGTGATGACTTGTAAGGCAGACTAAGTGCCTACTGAAAGGAAAAGCTATTGGAAAGAGTCAGGGTGTTAATTCATCTTGATTGCACCTGGCTGTTTAAAGTTGGGTATTTAAGAGATGAGTTGACACACGAAATTTATCATTTTACAAGCAGAAATGCAAGGATTAGAGAGAAGGTAGGGATTTGGGTCTTTCAATGTTTGAAAAAGTCAACTACTCTTGTAACTCGAACAATTGAATAGACTGACAAAGCTCTAAGAATAAAAAAGATACATTAATTACTTTCAGTTAAGCTAAGGAACTCATTAATTTCTGTTTCAGACAGGAAACAACAGGTTGCACAGGACTGTGATATTTGAGAAGAGAAACAAACATATAAGCTCTACAATTAACCAATTTCTGACTGGAAAAAATTACTAGACTCTAGTGCAAGAAGGAAAACTCCAAAGAGATCCCAGCCATCAGGCATACTTGAGAAGACACAGATTGGATTTCAAGGGGGCCAAGACAGCTGTAAAATACAGGGTAGTGTACCAGATAAAAGGGAGCTATGAATAGAAAGAGCTCTAGAAATGTGTTTACAGGTCCCTTCGAGTCTTTGAATGCACACATGCATAATGTAAGATTCCATGTAGTTGAGAAGAAAACAACTTTCACAGAGCTCTAACCCAAACAATTCCAAGAACTTACACAGGGCTGAGAATCATTTACATTCCCACCAGCTAGAGACCTGTTGAATTCAAGGCACCAAAAGGGTCAAACTTCAGTACAGGTTACTTCAGACCAACTTTTTAAAAAAACTAAAAATGAGCTTCAAAACATCAAACTGATCTACAAATAATCTAACTATCCACTAAAATAAAGTCCAACACATTTTACAAAATACTGTAAAACTCAGGACTCTACAAAGTAAAACTCAAAATATCCAGTATTCAAACAAAAATCACTAGATACACAATGAAGAAGGACTATGTGACCACAATCAGGACAGAGGAAAATCAGTCATTAGCATCTCACTCAGAAACAGTGGAATTCACAGGTTAGGCTAAAATAGCTCTTATAAGAATGTAAAAAATGCACAAGGATGTAAAATAAAATGTGAAGATAATGAGTAAATAAAAAGAATATGTGAAGATGTCTATAAAACTTCTATAGAACAAGCCATTCAACAACAACGTAGAATATACATCCTTTCCAAATGTACATAGGTCATTAATCAAAATGGACCATACGTGCTTATAAATAAGCAAATATCTATGAATTTAAAAGGAATAAAAATCATATCAGAAAGTTATTTGGAAAATGTCAAAATTTATTTAATTAAAATTAATTGGGAATTAAACAGCATATTTCTAAATACTATCAGTCAAAAATGAAGTCACGAAGAAATTTAAACATATTTTAAACCGGATGAAATAAAAGCACAGCATATTAAAATTTGTAGTACATAACTAATTAAATACTTAGAGGGGAAACTTATAACTTTTAAATATTACTATTATCAAATAAAAATGGTTTAAAACCAATGATCTTGAGCTTCAACCTTAAGAAGATAGAAAGAGAATAGCATCCAAACTAAGCAGAAATAAAGAAATTATAAAAAGTGGAAATAGATTCTGTGTCTCTTTGGTTAGGTTTATTCCTAGGTATCTTATGGTTTTGGATGCAATTGTAAATGGGATTGACTCCTTAATATCTCTTTCTTCTGTCTTGCTGTTGGTGTAGAGAAATGCAACTGATTTCTGTGCATTGATTTTATATCCTGACACTTTACTGAATTCCTGTATAAGTTCTAGTAGTTTTGGAGTGGAGTCTTTTGGGTTTTCCACATATAGTATCAAATCATCTGCGAAGAGTGATAATTTGACTTCTTCTTTGCCGATTTGGATGCCTTTAATTTCCTTTTGTTGTCTGATTGCTGAGGCTAGGACCTCTAGTACGATGTTGAATAGCAGTGGTGATAATGGACATCCCTGCCGTGTTCCTGACCTTAGCGGAAAAGCTTTCAGTTTTTCTCCATTGAGAATGATATTTGCGGTGGGTTTTTCATAGATGGCTTTGATGATATTGAGGTATGTGCCCTCTATCCCTACACTTTGAAGAGTTTTGATCAGGAAGGGATGTTGTACTTTGTCAAATGCTTTTTCAGCATCTATTGAGAGTATCATATGGTTCTTGTTCTTTCTTTTATTGATGTGTTGTATCACATTGACTGATTTGTGGATGTTGAACCAACCTTGCAGCCCTGGAATAAATCCCACTTGGTCGTGGTGAATAATCTTTTTAATGTACTGTTGAATCCTATTGGCTAGTATTTTGTTGAGTATTTTCGCATCTGTGTTCATCAAGGATATTGGTCTATAGCTCTCTTTTTTGGTGGGATCCTTGTCTGGTTTTGGGATCAAGGTGATGCTGGCCTCATAAAATGAGTTTGGAAGTTTTCCTTCCATTTCTATTTTTTGGAACAGTTTCAGGAGAATAGGAATTAGTTCTTCTTTAAATGTTTGGTAGAATTCCCCCGGGAAGCCGTCTGGCCCTGGGCTTTTGTTTGTTTGGAGATTTTTAATGACTGTTTCAATCTCCTTACTGGTTATGGGTCTGTTCAGGCTTTCTATTTCTTCCTGGTTCAGTTGTGGTAGTTTATATGTTTCTAGGAATGCATCCATTTCTTCCAGATTGTCAAATTTATTGGCGTAGAGTTGCTCATAGTATGTTCTTATAATAGTTTGTATTTCTTTGGTGTTAGTTGTGATCTCTCCTCTTTCATTCATGCACAGAATCTATACTCAGAAAACTATAAATTACTCATGAAAGAAATTGAGGAAGACACAAAGAAATGGAAAAATGTTCCATGCTCCTGGATTGGAAGAATAAATATTGTGAAAATGTCTATGCTACCTAAAGCAATCTACACATTTAATGCAATTCCTATCAAAGTACCATCCATCTTTTTCAAAGAAATGGAACAAATAATGCTAAAATTTATATGGAACCAGAAAAGACCTCGAATAGCCAAAGGGATATTGAAAAAGAAAGCCAACGTTGGTGGCATCACAATTCCGGACTTCAAGCTCTATTACAAAGCTGTCATCATCAAGACAGCATGGTACTGGCACAAAAACAGACACATAGATCAATGGAACAGAATAGAGAGCCCAGAAATAGACCCTCAAATCTATGGTCAACTAATCTTCGACAAAGCAGGAAAGAATGTCCAATGGAAAAAAGACAGCCTTTTCAATAAATGGTGCTGGGAAAATTGGACAGCCACATGCAGAAAAATGAAATTGGACCATTTCCTTACACCACACACTAAAATAGACTCAAAATGGATGAAGGACCTCAATGTACGAAAGGAATCCATCAAAATCCTTGAGGAGAACACGGGCAGCAACCTCTTCGACCTCTGCCGCAGCAACATCTTCCTAGGAACAACGCAAAAGGCAAGGGAAGCAAGGGAAAAAATGAACTACTTGGATTTCATCAAGATCAAAAGCTTTTGCACAGCAAAGGAAACAGTTAACAAAATCAAAAGACAACTGACAGAATGGGAGAAGATATTTGCAAACGACATATCAGATAAAGGACTAGTGTCCAGAATCTATAAAGAACTTAGCAAACTCAACACCCAAAGAACAAATAATCCAATCAAGAAATGGGCAGAGGACATGAACAGACATTTCTGCAAAGAAGACATCCAGATGGCGAACAGACACATGAAAAAGTGCTCCATATCACTCGGCATCAGGGAAATACAAATCAAAACCACAATGCGATATCACCTCACACCAGTCAGAATGGCTAAAATCAACAAGTCAGGAAATGACAGATGCTGGCGAGGATGCGGAGAAAGGGGAACCCTCCTACACTGTTGGTGGGAATGCAAGCTGGTGCAGCCACTCTGGAAAACAGCATGGAGGTTCCTCAAAATGTTGAAAATAGAACTGCCCTATGACCCAGCAATTGCAATATTGGGTATTTACCCTAAAGATACAAATGTAGTGATCCAAAGGGGCACATGCACCCGAATGTTTATAGCAGCAATGTCCACAATAGATAAACTATGGAAAGAACCTAGATGTCCATCAACAGATGAATGGATCAAGAAGATGTGGTATATATACACAATGGAAAACTATGCAGCCATCAAAAGAAATGAAATCTTGCCATTTGCAACAACATGGATGGAACTAGAGCGTATCATGCTTAGCGAAATAAGTCAAGCAGAGAAAGACAACTATCATATGATCTCCCTGATATGAGGAAGTGGTGATGCAACATGGAGGCTTAAGTGGGTAGAAGAAGAATAAATGAAACAAGATGGGATTGGGAGGGAGACAAACCATAAGTGACTCTTAATCTCACAAAACAAACTGAGGGTTGCCGGGGGGGAGGGGGTTTGGGAGAAGGGGGTGGGATTATGGACATTGGGGAGGGTATGTGATTTGGTGAGTGCTGTGAAGTGTGTAAACCTGGTGATTCACAGACCTGTACCCCTGGGGATAAAAATATATGTTTATAAAAAATAAAAAAATTAAAAAAAAAAGTGGAAATAGATGAAATAGAATACAAGCAATAAATATAATCAATTAAACTAAATAGTGATTATTTGAAAAGGTCAATAAAATTGTCTACTCTTGCTCTTTGACTAAATGTTCTACTTGAGGCCCTAGACAGTGAAAGAATAAAACTGTTTACTCACAGACAGCAAGATTGTATACATAGAATATTTTTAAAAATCAAAAAAAGTCTATCAGAAGTAGTAAGGGGACTAACTGAGATCACAGATAAAAGGTCAAAATAGGGGGCACCTGGGTGGCAGTGGGTTAAAGCCTCTGCCTTCGGCTCAGGTCATGATCTCAGGGTCCTGGGATCAAGCCCCGCATCGGGCTCTCTGCTCAGTGGGGAGCCTGCTTCCTCCTCTCTCTCTGCCTGCCTCTCCATCTACTTGTGATTTCTCTCTGTCAAATAAATAAATAAAATCTTTTTAAAAAATGTCAAAATACAAAAATAAATTGTACAATCTATGTATTGGCAATAAAAATTGGCAAATATTTAGTTAAATACTATTTAATGTTTTTTGTAAAGGGAGGGAGAGAGAAAAAGAGAGGAATGAGGTAAAGGTTAGAGGGAGTGGGAGAAAGAGAATCATAAGCCGGCTCCATGCCCAATGCAAAGCCTGATGCAGGGCTCAATCTCACTACCCTGAGATCATGACCTGAGCCAAAAATGAGAGACAGCTACAATTAACCAAATGAACCATCCACATGCCCCAATATTATTTAATATTTTAATAGTATCCAAAAACATAAAATACAGAAGGATAAATTTCATAAAATATATGCAAAGATATGTATGCTGAAAGCTATGATATATTACAAGTGACCTAAACAAATTTTTTTAAATGCCCTATCATTACTGAGGCAGTCAATACCACTGACTGTTAAGTCAATTCTCTCCAAATTGATCTATAGCAGCACTGCTCAATAAAACTACCTGCCATAATGGAAAAGTTCTTTATGTAGGTTTTCCAATACAGAAGCCATTAATCACATGAGGTGATTTAGCACTGGAAATGAGGTGTGACTGAGAAATTGTTATTTTATTTTGTTTTAGTTAATTTTAACTTTAATTTGAATAGGCACATGTTGCTAATGGTTAGCATATTAAACAGCACAAGCTACACATTTAATTAATACCAAACAAAATCCCAGTAAGCTTTTTTGTAGAAACTGACAGGCTGGTTAAGAAATTCAAATGAAAAGACAAAGTACCTATTATAACAAAAGCAATGATGAAAAAAATTACACTATCTGATTTCCAGGTTTCCTATGAAGCTACACAAATTCAGATAGTGTAGTATTGGCACAGGAAGAGACATACAGGCAAATGAACAGAAAAGAGTCCAGAATTCAAGATTATACACACACACGCGCGCGCGCACACACACACACACACACACACGATGCAATTGGTTTTGGACAAAGCTGCCAGTTCAATGGAGAAAGTATAGCCTGTTCAAAATAAATGGCACAGAAACTATACTAAATCCACATGGAAAATAATGAACTCTCACCTCCCTCAAATCACACCAACTACAAGAAAAGGATTATACACCTAAATTTTTTTTCAGTCCTAAATTTAAAGCTAAAACTACAACTCTTCTAGAAGAAAACATAAAGCAAAAATCTTTGCAAACTTGGGTAAGGCAAAGATTTCTAAGAAAGGATTAAAAATGATTAAAGGGGAGGCGTTAAGATAGCAGAGGATTAGGGGGACCCTAAGATTGTCTCCTCCCTTGAATACAGCTAAGTAGTTATCAAATCATTCTGAACACCCAAGAAATCAATTGGAGGTTTGAGAGAACAAAAGCTACAAGCCTACAGGTAAAAAGCTGACCACATTTTGGAAGGCAAGAGGTGTAGAGACTTGAATTCAGGGAGATATTGCTGTGGATATGGCCTTGGAGATAAAGCCAGACTGTGGACGCTATGGCAAAATATTATAAGCATCAGAGCACAAAATCAGAACTTGAAGAATTCTGTTACAGTGAGGGACATTCCTGGCTTAAAGGTGCTCAGGTGGCAAAGCAGGGTAGAATCCCAGGTGTGACATCATGGTCTGAGCATCCCCAGGGTCAGCAGAAGAATGGGCAGCACCTAAGTGCTGCACTGTTCCCCAAACCAGCTGAGAACAGGGAGTGCATTACTGGCTTTCTGCTCCATATTGCCATAAACTGCAACCGCTGCAAGTTCCTGTGACTACATTCCTGGGACCGGCCCGCAAAAGGCAGAAGCGCGGGGCGACTTTCCCAGGGAGAAATAGCGCAGGTTCATGACACAGGAGTCCCTAAAATTTGTAGTTTTGAAACTCAGTCACGCACCTGACATTAAAAAACAAAAACCACTCAGACACAGGCAAGATGAACACAGAATTCTGACAGAAACTGGGGCGGCAAGAGCAACAGCTGCTCATCTGTAGGGATCACTTAAGAGCGGGGGGTGTGGATCTTCAGCTCTGGGGCTGGTGAGCTAGAGGCCGTCACATCCATGCCACCCATCAATGCAGAAAAGCATTCAGGGAGCAAACAGGTGCCACTTAAACCTCTGCCTCCCTGTATTCTGGAGGTACATTTCCATTAGGGCAAGGCCACCTGAGAATTAGTGCGACAGGCCCCTCCCCCAGAAGACCACTACAAACAACTAGCTCATACAAAGTTTACTGATCATAGAGGGCTGCAAAGCTTCAGCTCTAAAGAAAGTAGTGTCTAGCATCCTTTGTACTTTTAGTCTTGGTTTTTCATTATTGTTTTTTCAGTTATTTTCTTGTTTTCAATCATTTATTAATTTATTTAAATATATGTCTCTGTGTATGTGTGTATACATATGTATATGTATGTGTGTGTGTGTATATATATATATATATATAATTTTTTGTTGTTGTTTCTTTTACTTTTGTTGTATTTTTTTGTTTGTTTCTTATTTGAGGATCTAAATTCTTTAAACAAACAGGCCAAACACACCCAGGATCTAGTTTCTTTGGTTTCTTGTTGTTGTTGTTGTTTCATTTGTTTGTTTGTTAGTTTCCTTTCTTCTTTTCTTTTCTGGACAAAATGACAAGATGGAGAAATTCACCACAAAAGAAAGAACAAGAGGAAGTACTCACAACCAGGGATTTAATCAATACAAATATAAGATGTCTAAACTAGAATTTAAAACAATTATAAGGATATAGCTGGCCTTGAAAAAAGTATAGTAGACACTAGAGAATCCCTTACTGTAGAGATAAAAGAACTAAAATCTAGACAGGACAAAATCAATAATGTTATCACCAAGATTCAATTCCAAGTGGGGGCCATAAAAACAAGGATGGAAAAAGTAAAGGAGTGAATCAGTGAAATAGACTATAAAATTATGGAAAATAATGAAGTGGAAAAGAAGAGAGAAAGAAAGGTAATGGACCATGAAGATAGACTTAGGGAACTCAGGAACTTATTAAAATGTAATAATATTCCTATCATAGGAGTCCCAGAAGATGAATAGAGAGAAGGGGCAGAAGTTTCATTTTAAAAAATTATAGCTGAAAACTTCCCTAATCTGGAGGACACATATGTTAAAATCTGAGAAATAAGAGAACACCCATTAAATTCAACAAAAAACATTTGTTGCCAAGGCATATCATAGTCAAATTCACAAAATACACATACAAGGAAAGAATCCTGAAAGCAACAAGGGAAAAAAAGTCCTTAACCTACAAGGGAAGACAGATTAGGTTCATAGGTGATCTGTCCACCAAAACCTGGTAGGCCAGAAAGGAGTGAGAGAAGAACCACATGGTCCTCTCAATTGATGCAGAAAAAGCATTTGACAAAATCAAGCATCCATTCCTGATTAAAACGCTTCAAAGTATAGGGATAGAGGGAACATTCCTGAACCTCATCAAATCTATCTATGAAAGACCCACAGCAAATATAATCCTCAATGGGAAAAAGCTTGCAGCCTTCCCGTTGAGGTCAGGAACAAGACAAGGATGCCCATTTTCACCACTCTTGTTCAACATAGTATTAGAAGTCCTAGCAACATCAATCAGACAACAAAGAGAAATAAAAGGTATCCAAATTGGCAATGAAGAAGTCAAACTCTCTCTCTTCGCAGATGACATGATTCTTTATATGGAAAACCCAAAAGACTCCACTCTCAAACTACTAGAACTCATACAGCAATTCAGCAATGTGGCAGGATACAAAGTCAATGTGCAGAAATCAGTGGCTTTCTTATATACTAACAATGAAAATACAGAAAGGGAAATTAGAGAATCGATTCCATTTACTATAGCACCAAGAACCATAAGATACCTGGGAATAAACCTAACCAAAGAGGTAAAGGATCTGTATTTGAGGAACTACAGAACACTCATGAAAGAAATTGAAGAAGACACAAAAAGATGGAAGACCATTCCATGCTCTTGGATCGGAAGAATAAACATTGTTAAAATGTCTATACTGCCTAGAGCAATCTATACTTTTAATGCCATTCCGATCAAAATTCCACCGGTATTCTTCAAAGAGCTGGAGCAAATAATCCTAAAATTTGTATGGAATCAGAAGAGACCCCGAATCGCTAAGGAAATGTTGAAAAACAAAAATACAGCTGGGGGCATCACGTTACCTGATTTCAAGCTTTATTACCAAGCTGTGATCACCAAGACAGCATGGTACTGGCATAAAAACAGACACATAGACCAGTGGAACAGAGTAGAGAGCCCAGATATGAACCCTCAACTCTATGGTCAAATAATCTTCGACAAAACAGGAAAAAATATACAGTGGAAAAAAGACATGTCTTCAATAAATTATGCTGGGAAAACTGGACAGCTATATGTAGAAGAATGAAACTCAACCATTCTCTTACACCACACACAAAGATAAATTCAAAATGGATAAAAGACCTCAACGTGAGACAGGAATCCATCAGAATCCTAGAGGAGAACATAGGCAGTAATCTCTTCTATATCAGCCACAGCAACTTCTTTCAAGCTATGCCTCCATAGGCAAAGGAAACAAAAGCGATAATAAACTTTTGGGACTTCATCAAAATCAAAGCTTCTGCACAGCAAAAGGAACAGTCAAAAAAACAAAGAGGCAACCCACGGAATGGGAGAAGATATTTGCAAATGACAGTACAGACAAAAAGTTGATATCCAGGATCTACAAAAGGTTGATATCCAGGATCTACAATGAACTCCTCAAACTCAACACACACGAAACAGGCAAACATATCAAAAAATGGGAAGAAGATATGAACTGACACTTCTCCAATCAAGACATATAAATGGCTATCAGACACATGAAAAAATGTTCATCATCATTAGCCCTCAGGGAGATTCAAATTAAAACCACATTGAGATATCACCTTACACCAGTTAGAATGGCCAAAATTAACAAAACAGGAAACAACATGTGTTGGAGAGGATGTGGAGAAAGGGGAACCCTCTTACACTGTTGGTGGGAATGCAAGTTGGTGCAGCCTCTTTGGAGAACAGTGTGGAGATTCCTCAAGGAAATATTCAACATACTGAATGGGAAAAACATGCAGCCAAGAATTTCTTATCCAGCAAGGCTGTTGTTCAGAATAGGAGAGATAAAGAGCTTCCCAGCAAAACAAAAACTAAAGGAGTTCCTGACAACTAAACCAGCCCTGTGGGAAATTTTAAGGGGGACTCCTTGAGTGGATTAAAAAACAAAAAACAGGGGCGCCTGGGTGGCTCAGTGGGTTAAAGCCTCTGTCTTCAGCTCAGGTCATGATCTCAGGGTCCTGGGATCTAGACCCGCATTGGGCTCTCTGCTCAGCAAGGAGCCTGCTTCCTCCTCTCTCTCTGCCTGCCTCTCTGCCTACCTGTGATCTCTGTCTAATAAATAAATAAAATCTTAAAAAAAAAAGAAGCAACAAAGACTAGAAAGGACCAGAGAAAATACCAGAAACACCAACTCTACAGTTAACACAAGGGCACTAAATTCCTATCTTTCAGTAAGCACTTTGAATGTAAATGGGTAGTGCACCAGTCAAAAGACCAAGGGTTCAGAATGGATTAAAAAATAAGATCCATGTATATGCTGCCTACAAGGGACTCATTTTAGACTCAAAGACACCTGCAGATTGAAGGTGAGGGGTTGGAGAACCATCTATCATGGTAATGGACATCAAAAAAAAGCTGGAGTAATTATACTTATATCAAACACACTAGGTTTTAAACCAGACTGTAACAAGAGATGAGGAAGGGCATTATATCACAATTAAGGGGTCTATCCATCAAGAAGATCTAACAAGGGGTGCCTGGGTGGCTCAGTTGTTTAAGTGTCTGCCTTCAGCTCAGGTCACAATCCCAGGGTCCTATGATCGAGCCCCATGTCAGGCTCCCTGCGTGGTGAAGAGCCCACTTCTCCCTCTCCCTCTGCCTGCTGCTTCCCCTCTACTCTTGGCTGTGCTCTCTTTCTATCTCTCTTTCTGTGTCAAATAAATAAAATCTTGAAGAAGAAGAGGAAAAAGATCTAACAATTGTAAATATTTATGCCACCAACTTGCGAGCAGCCAATTACATAAATCAACCAATAACAATTTTAAAGGAAACCATTGATAATAATAATTAATTAATACCCCACTTATACTAATGGACAATTATATAAGCAAAAGACTAACAAGGAAAGAGTGGCTTTGAATGATACACTAGATCAAATGGACTTAACAGATACATTTGAACATTTCATCCTAAAGCAGCACAAAACACATTCTTTTCGAGTGCGCATGGAATGTTCTCCAGAACAGACCACATACTGGATCACAAATCAACCCTCAATAAGTACAAAAAGACTGAGGTCATACCATGCATATATTCAGACCAAACGCTAAGAAACTTGAAGTCAACTGAAAGAAAAATTTGGAAAGAACACAAATACATGGAAATTAAAGAATATTCCATTAAAGAATGAATACATTAAACAGGAAATTAAAGAAGAAATAAGAAAATACATGGAACCAAATGAAAGTGAAAACACAACAGTCTAGGGGCACCTGGGTGGTTCATTCTCTTGAGCACCTGACACTTGGTTTCAGCTCAAGTCATGATCTCGGGGTCTCGGGATTGAGACTCACATCAGGGTCTGTGCTCAGACCCTGTGTCAGAAAGTCTGTCTGAGATTCTCTCCTCTCCCTCCACCCCTCCCCCAACTCACATGCTCTCACACTCTCTCTTTCTCTCTAATAAATAAATGAATCTTTAAAAAGAGACAAAAACCCAAAAAAGCACAACAGTCCAAAAGCTTTGGGAAACAGCAAAGCCAGTCCTAAGAGGGATGCATATTGCAATACATGCCTTCCTCAAGAAGCAAAAAAAAATCTCAAATACACAACCTAACTTTACATCCTAAAGGAACCGAAAAAAGAAGAGAAAATGTGGCCTAAAAACAGCAGAAGGGAAATCATTAAGATTAGAGCAGAAATAAATGACAGAGGGGAAAAAATAGATCAACAAAAGTAGGAGCTAGTTTTTTGGAAGAATTGGCAAAATTGATAAGCCCCTAGACAGACCTAGGATAAGGAAAAGAGAAAGGATCCAAACAGGTAAAATCACAAATGAAAGAGGAGAGAACAATCAACACCACAGAAATACAAACAATTATAAAACAATACCATGAAAAATTAAATACCAACAAACTGGGCAACATGGAAAAAATGGACAAATTCCTAGAAAACTACAAACTATCACAACTGAAACAGAAAATTGTAACAGATCCATAACTAGCAAAGAAATTGAATCAATAATCAAAAATCTCCCAGTAAATAAAAGTCCAGGGCTGGATAGCATCCTAGGGGAATTCTACCAGACATTTTTTTTAAGATTATTCATTTATTTAATTGACAGAGAGATCACAAGTAGGCAGAGAGGCAGGCAGAGAGAGAGGAGGAAGCAGGCTCCCCACAAGCAGAGAGACCAATGCGGGGCTCGATCCCAGGACCCTGAGATCATGACCTGAGCTGAAGGCAGAGGCTTTAATCCACTGAGCCACCCAGGAGCGCCCCTCTACCAGACATTTAAAGAAGAGTTAATACCTACTCTCCCCAAACTGTTCCAAAAAAATATTAATGGGAGGAAAACTTCCAAACTCACTCTACAAAGCCAACATTACCTTGATTCCAAAACTAGACAAAACTCACTAAAAAGGAGAATCACAGGCCAATACCCCTGATGAACATGGATACAAAATATCTTAGTAAAATACTAGTTAATCAAATTCAACAGTAAATTAAAAGAATTATTCACCACAATCAAGCAGGATTTACTCCTGGGCTGCAGGGGTGGTTCAACATTCATAAATCAATCAACATGATACATTAAAAAGAGAAAGGGTAAGAACCATGTGATACCATCAATAGATGCCAAAAAAAAAGCAGGTGATAAAATATAGCAAGCTTTCTTGGTAAAAGCCCTTAACAAAGTAGGGAGAGATGGAACATACCACATTGTAAAGGCTATATATGAAAGACCCACAGCGAAGGCAAGCTGGTGCAGCTACTCTGGAAAACGTATGGAGGTACCTCAAAAAGTTCAAATAGACCTACGCTATGACCCAGCAATTGCACTACTGGGTATTTACCCTAAAGACACAAATGTAGTGATCCGAAGGGGCCCCTGCACCCCAATGTTTATAATGGCAATGTCCACAATAGCCAAACTGTGGAAAGAACCTAGATGTCCACAACAGATGAATGGATAAAGAAGATGTGGTATATACAAACAATGGAATATTATGCAGCCATCAAAAAAGCCTGGAATCTTGCCATTTGCAATGACTTGGATGGAACTAGGTATTATGCTAAGAGAAATAAGTCAATGAGAGAAAGACAATTATCATATGATCTCACTGATATGAGGAATTTGAGAATTTGAGAAACAAGACAGAGGGTCATAGGGGAAGGGAGGGAAAAATGAAACAAAACAAAACCAGACAGGAAGACAAATCCTAAGAGACTCTTAATCTCAGGAAACAAACTGAGCGTTTCTGAAGGGAGGGGGTGAGAGGGAATGGGGTGTCTGGGTGATGGACACTGGGGAGGGCATGTACTATGGTGAGTGCTGTGAATTGTGTAAAACTGATAAATCACAGACCTGTACCCTTGAAACAAATAATATATTTTATGTTATTTTTTTAAAAAGAAAAGAAAAGAAAAAGAAAGAAAGAAAGACCCACAGCTCTACCATTCTCTATGGGGAAAAACTGAGAGCATTTCTCCTCAGCCAGCCACAAGACAAGGATGTCTACTCTCACCATTATTATTTAACATAGTCCTGGAAGTCTTAGCCTCAGTAATCAAAGAATAAAAAGAAAAGAAAAGGCATCCAAATCGGCAAGGAAAAAAATTAAACTTCCATTATCTGCAGATGACATGGTGCTCCTTGTAAAAAACTGAAAAGACTCCACCAAAATATTGCTAGAACTCATACATGAATTCAGCAAAGTTGCATGATACAAAATCAATGTGCAGAAATCTGTTGGATTTCTACACACCAAAAATAAAGCACAAGAAAAAGAAATCTTTGCAATGGCACCAAAAACAATAAGATACCCAGGAATAAAGCTAATTAAAGAGGTATAAGATATGTACTCCAAAAACTATAGAAAACTTAGGAAAGAAATTGAAGAGGACACAAAGAAATGGAAAAACATTCCATATTCATGGACTGATAGAACAAAGATTGTTAAAATGTCTATACTACCCAAAGCAATCTACACATTTAATGCAATCCCTATCAAAACACTACCAGCATTTTCACAGAGCTAGAGCAATCAACCCTAAAATGTGCATGAAACCTCAAAAGATCCAGAATAGACAAAGCAATCCTGAAAATGGAAAACAAAACTGGATGTGTCATAAATCCAGACTTCAAGCTATACTACAAAGCTGTAAGCATCTAAAACAGTGTGGTACTGGCACAAAACACACATAGATCAATGAAGCAGAACAGAGAACCCAGAAATAGACTCATAGCTATATGGTCAACTAGTCTTCAATGAAGCAGGAAAGAATATCCAATGGAAAAATGTCTCTTCAACAAATGGTGTTGGGGAAACTGGTCAGTAACATGGAAAAGAATGAAACAGGACAACTTTCTCACACCATACACAATAATAAACTCAAAATGGATGAAAGACCTAAATGTGAGACAGGAAACCATCAGAATCCTAGAGGAGCACAAAAGCAAAAACCTCTCTGACCTCGGCCATAGGAACTTCTTATTAGACAAATCACTGGGGGCAAGGGAAACAAAAGCAAAAATGAACTATTGGGACCCCATCAAGATAAAAAAAACCTTCTCCACAGTGAAGGAAACAATCAACAAAACTAAAAGAAAAATGTCCATCAGCTGGTGAATGGATAAAGAAGATGTGAGATACACACACACACACACACACACACACACACCTATATAGATATATTACATATATCTATATACAATGAAAAAGGTATAGATAATGGAATATCACTCAGCCATCAAAAAGAATGAAATATTGCCATTTGCAACATGGATGGAACTAGAGCATTATGCTAAGTGAAATAAGTCAGTCAGAGAAAAAAAACCATAGGATCACATGTATGTAAAACTTAAGAGAGAAAACAGATGAACATATGGGAAGGAGGGGAAGAAAGAAAAGGAGAGGGGAAACAAAGCATAAGAGACTCTTAACAATAGAGATTAAACTGGGGGTTGATGGTGGGAAGGGGTTGGGGATGGACTAGATCACTGACAGATACTAAGGAGCACACATTGTGATAAACACTGGGTAATGAATCACTGAATTCTACTCCAAAAACCAATATTACACTGCGTATTAACTAATAAAATTTAAACTAATTAATTAATTAGGCTTTTAAAATGTGGAGGGTATTTTAAAAATTCATAAATTGTACATCATCAATTCAAAACTTGTTCTTTGAACAAATGAAAATAAGAAAGCTTTAAGAAAAAAATGAATACATCATCTTTGATGATATGGTAAAGTAACACTTTAAAAGTAAGGTATAGGGGCGCCTGGGTGGCTCAGTGGGTTAAATCCTCTGCCTTCGGCTCAGGTCGTGATCTCAGGGTCCTGGGATCGAGTCCCGCATCGGGCTCTCTGCTCAGCAGGGAGCCTGCTTCCTCCTCTCTCTCTCTCTGCCTGCCTCTCTGCCTACTTGTGATGATCTCTCTCTTTAAAAAAAAAAAAAAAAAGTAAGGTATAAATGGAGAGAAAATATTTACATTATATGGCAAAATATCTATGTCAATATATATATTTTTAAAACATCATGGGGCACCTGGGTGGCTCAGTCAGTTAAGCATCTACCTTCAGCTCAGGTCATGATCCCAGGGTCCTGGGATCAAGTCCCCCATCTGGCTCCCTGCTCAGTGGGGAGCCTGCTTCCCCCTCTCCCTCTGCCAACCACTCCTCCTACTTGTGCTCTCTATCTCTCTGTCAAATAAATAAATGAAATATTTAAAAAATTAAAAATAAAAAAATAAAACCTCATAACTTAATACTAAGAAGACAGCGCATTTAAAAATAGGCAAAGGATCTGAACGACACGTCACACAAAAAAACTTATGAATGGCCTCCAAGGACATGAAAGATGCTCGGCATCATGAGTCATCAGAGAAATGCAAATCAGTAGCATGACACAGACATTACAGTGATTACTATTAAAATAAAACTAAAAATACCAAGCACTGGTGCGTATGAAGAACAAATGAAATATTCATCTATTGCTGCTAGGAATAAGTCGGACATTATTTTGGAGAAGAGCCTAGGGATTTCTTAAAAATATTAAACATACACTTACCCAGCAGTTCCATCCTTGGGTATTTTCCCAAGTGAAATGAAAACATAAGACATAGAAAACGTGCATAGAAATGTTTATGGGAGGGAGGCCTGGGTGGCTCAGTCGGTTATGCACCCAAGTCTTGATTTCAGCTCAGGTCATGACCTCAGGGTTGCAACATGGAGCCCCATGTTCAGCTCTGGTCTAGGCGTAGAGCTTGCTTAAGATTCCCAGAGAGGGAATCCTGCCCCTACCCTCTCTCTGTATATATGTATGTAAATATTTATGGCAGCTTTATTTGTAATCATCTATTAGAAAAAACCTAAAATTCCATCAACAGGTGAATGTATCAACTCAATGATTATTTCCACAGTGACATTTCAGTGTGAAATAATCATTCGCCAATTTAGAAGAATGAACTATTGAAACATGCAGCCGCATGGATGGATCTCAAGAAATATGCTGAGCAAAAGAAGCCAGACATCAAGAGTACTTTCAGGGTGCCTGGGTGGCTCAGTGGGTTGAAGCCTCTGCCTTTGGCTCAGGTCATGAATGAACCCAGGGTCCTGGGATCGAGCCCCGCATCAGGCTCTCTGCTCAGCAGGGAGCCCGCTTCCCTCTCTCTCTGCCTGCCTCTCTGCCTACTTGTGATCTCTGTCAAATAAATAAAATCTTTTTTTTTTTAAAGAGTACTATCTATATGATTCCATTTCTATATGAAGCTCTAGAAAAGACAAGTGTAATTTATTGGGACAAGAAGCAGATCAGCAGTTTCCTGAAGCAAGGAGGGAGGGACCAGGGTGAGACACTGAAGAGAAACACAAGAAAACATTTATGGATGATGGGAATGTTCTTTATCTTGGTTGCGATGGTAGTTGCATGAGTGCTTTTGTCAAAACTTACCAAATTTTACACTTAGAATGCATACCTCCCTACCCAAATCTACAGTCCCAGGTATCCCCAAGGTAAGCCCAGTAAGCTGAAAAAGAAAGAAGGAGGTTGAGGGAAAGGTACTGATGACAAGGAAACAAAAACAGAATAGATTTAAGACCTACGTCTATGGAAAAGTACTGCACGTACAATTGTTTGTACATGGAGTTAATTAGAAGCAGATAGTTAAGCTTACGGAGTTTTGTAAGAAATCGTAGTCCCAAAGAAGCAAAAAGCTTGGCCTAAAAAGCCTTGGACCATATGAATCTTTAGGCAACCTTTATGGCCCCAAGTTCTCACAAGCAGACAGCAGGAGTGAAAGCTACGCATCTCCCCAGCAGGTCAAAGTCCCTCATTTCCACTTCAGATCTGTCAGATTTGTCACCGAGGATAACGGACAAGGAACAAACTCCCAGAAGCAGTCCTGAGAGAACAATGGACAATGGACGAGGACATTCCTCCAAGAAAGCACACTTGGATTTAGTCAAGAAACTTCTTTCACCGCCAGGATAGGACCTGGAGGTCTTCACAGTGGCCACCCAGTAGGACTCCATCCCTGCCGTGAATCCGGGAGTGTCACTCGCTTCCCACTTGCGGCGCTCTCCTACTGCAGACAATAACTGATGGCGCTCCACACACGGCCCTCGGCAACCTATCTGGCACCCTGAACAGATAACTCCACCGCTGACTGCTGACCTCAGAATGTTCTGGCCCAGAACACCATCCAGGGACTCTGTTGGCAATAGCCTGGCCTCTCTTTTAACTGAAATCCTAGCTGATTAACTTGGGACTCGTAGAAAACACCAGATGGCTCTTTTTCAATGTCACCCTTCACTCTCAAACCAAATTCAAGCTCCTCTGGTGAGCTAGTCTCTTCTGAATAAGAATTTCTCCTACAGCGGAAGTCTCCATTAAGTCCTTCAGCTCTGCTGGGACCTACTAAATAGAGAACATGATTTGCCTTACATAGATAGCTACAGGCACCATACCAGAAACTGTGGTTTACACACACACACACACACACACACACACACACAATTACATAGGTAATAAAACTGCCTTTTTGAAAGGCTGGCTCTGGCTTTTTGCATCATAATGGATTATGAAGAAAACAACCCACGCTGACAATGCTAGGAAAGGGCAGGCAGAAGGAGGTGGAAAGCGAGGGTTAACATTGCTGAGTGAGACTTAAATTTATCACCTATACGTTTCCTGAAAATACCACAACTATCTACTGGTTTCTTTAAGGTCTTTTATAACAGAAATTCCCGCAGGAAAAATGCAAGTCTGGAACTGGACAGCCACAAACCCACTTTTTAACCAATGAAACAAATTAATCTTATGTAACACTTTTACAGACCTTATTATGCGACAGGTATGTTTCTAAGTACTTCACAGACATTTACTCACTCAAATTCATAATAATCTAATAAGGAAGGTGTTGTTATTATTATACCCAATTCACAGATGAGGGAACTTAGACACAGCTAGATTAAGAAATTTGCCTAAGATCCCACAGCATGTAAACTGTGGAGCCAGGATTCAAACCCAGGCTGCTTGGCTCCAGAGTTTCTGCTATTATCCATTGGGCTGTACTACTTAAAATGCAATTTTTGTAAGTTTTATGCTTTTATTAATGTAATTTCTTCTTAAGGCAAAGTTTCTTAAGATGATTTCCTTCATCTCAGAAGAACAGCTCGCACCTGCTTTCCATCAGGCCCACTTCTTCCTCTCGCTGCCTTCCGGCCAGTCCTCTCTACGGTGCCGTCTGGAACCATCTTTATAGACTTCAGATTACTCCAGCACACTCAACGCTCTGGTCTAAACCATCGCTCTCATGTCCGCACTTTCATTTCAACCCAGATCTCTCCTTCATGCCTCTCAGCTGGAGCCTGCAAACTGCATATGGCCCCAGGCTCCCCTGAGCCCAGGGCTGAAGGAAGACAGAATGATCGTCCTCCTCAGGCTGCTCCAAACCAAAGTCTTCTACCTTTGCATAAAAAGCATTGCTCTGGGGACGCCTGGGTGGCTCAGTTGGTTAAGCAGCTGCCTTCAGCCCAGGTCATGATCCCAGCATCCTGGGATCGAGTCCCACATCGGGCTCCTTGCTCGGCAGGGAGCCTGCTTCTCCCTCTGCCTCTGTCTGCCTCTTTGTCTGCCTGTGCTCACTCTTGCTCCTCCCTCTCTGACAAATAAATAAATAAAATCTTAAAAAAAAAAAAAAGAAAAGCATTGCTCTGGAGCCTTATATCGCCCAGTGAGAGCATCCTCCATTCTTCCTTGTTGTCATCTCCCACCCGTCTTACACACACACACACACACACACACACTTTATTGAAGGGCCTAGAATTGTACTTCTTATTTCCACCATTATCTGCGCAGCATCCGTGTTTGTGGGGATGATGCCAGCAGTTCTCTTTATGTATTGAGTCTCTTGACCTCCTCCATTCAAAGACTGTCACCTGCACGCCATTTTAGCAATTTCCTTCTGTGACCACATCCTGGACATTTATAACCTGGACTTGGTCCAGCTGTAAATCATAAGCTCCAATACTCTTCAACCACAAACGCCTGTTCCTCCAATCCCTCCATTCGGCTACTCCAAGCTCACCCATCCCTGAACTATCCATTTCCCCCCAATTTACAGGTCTTTTTTTTTTTTTTGGCTTCGTTTCTTCCCTTCTGGGGAGGATCCATCTCCCCAATTATTATTTTTCCAATAACCTCAAAATTCTTTTGCCCATTGTCTTCCATTCAACCAACCCTGCAAAATTCTAACCCAAAAGCAATCACAGCTTTTGCCTCCTTAACCCCCTACCTGCCACGTGTTCCCGGGAATCACACGCGCCTGAAGCTTGCTGCCAATGGGCTCATCTCAGCGGCGCTCTTCCGAGTTGCCTCACTTTCTCCTTTTCCCTTTGTCCACAGAAGCTTTTCAAAACACTCTCCCCTCAGAATCTTACCCAGCCCTCTTCTCTCCTATACGCCACCTCACTCTCCGTTCTTTCTCAGCCACTAGTCTTGCTCCTACTTGAAGAGAAAATCTGTGTTAACTGTCAATAAATGCACCAAATGCCTTTCCAGATATGGATGAATTAACCTCTACCCGCCTGTACCTTATTACTTCACTCTTCCCTCTGTGGGAGAAAAATTCTACTCAACGATCATAGCGAGAATTCAAGAAAGAAAGAAGAGAAAGAAGGAAAACAAGGAAGGAGAGAGAGGATGGGAGGTAGCCTGGAGACAGACAGGAAGGGGAAGGGAGTGCGCAGAGGGGAGGGGGGAGAGTGGGGAAAAGAGGAGGGGGTTCCTGAAAAGCAGGGAAAGTGAAGATCTTATAAAAATTCAGACGAGTTTCATTTTGATTTAAGATCATATTTGATTATACTGCCCACGAAATACTGTATGGATCTGGTTTGAATAGACATTCTGAGAATGGCTCATAGAATATGTTCTTACAGCAACTGTGTGAAAAGGCTGCTACGCAAATCGGAATGTGAGATACTCTCGACCGTCCCAGAATTCAGGATGAAGATTTAACTGCATAGTTAATGATTTATTGTGTTCGAAATGTCTTTGGATTTTGAAGCAAGGAAGACATGAGAATACAACTGTTCTATAATACTAAAGTCACTTTAATCGAACACTTCCCACCTTGACTAGCAATGCAACACTTAACCATATATTAATATGAAGAGAATTCTGGAGAAAATAAAAATTCATATCACCAAATTGCAACTATAATTAAGGGAAAATATGTTTTATTGCTTTTTTCTTTTTTTATTGAAGTATAACATACAGTGTTATATTAGTTTCACATGTACAGTATAATAGCCAACAACTCTATATATTACTTAATGTCCACCACAGTAAATGTAGCCACAACCTGTCACCAGACATCATTACCGTCTTATTGACTGTATTTCCTATGCTCAACTGTGACCTATTTATGTTATAACTGAAAGGTTGTTTCAGAAATCCCCCTTATTTCACACACACACACACACACACACACACACACACACACCCCTACCTCCCCTCTGGTAACGATCAGTTTGCTTTCTGTATTAAAGAGTCTGTTTTATTGTCCCTTTTTCCTTTGTTCATTTTGTTTTGATTCTTAAATTCCGCACGTGAGTGAAATCACATATTCGTCCGAGTTATTATTCCAGTCAGCATGATGCGCTCTAGATCCTCCCATGTTGCAAGTGGCGAGACGTCATTCTTTTTTATGACCAAGTAGATTCCATTGTCAACAGACCACTTCTTCCTTATCCATTGACAGACACCTGAGTTGCTTTCATATCTTGGCTAATGTAAATGATGCTGCAATAAACATGAATGTGCATCTATTGCTTCAAAAAAGTGATTTTTGTCTTCTTTGGGTAAGTACTCAGTTATGGAATTACTGGACCATATGGTTATTCTATCTTTAATTTTTTGAGGAACCTGCATAACATTTTTCACAGTGGTTGCACCAAGATTGCTTTGGATATTTGGGGTCTTTTGTGATTTCTCTCTTTTTAAAAACATTTTATTTATTTGAGAATGAGGTGGGGGGGACAAATATGGGGTGGAGAGGAGCAGAGGGAGAGGAAGAAGCAGACTTCCTACTGAGTGGGGAGCCTAACATGAGGCTCAGTCCCAGGACCCTGAGATCACGACCTGAGCCAAAGGCACCCACTGAACCAACTGAATCCCCCAGGCACCCAGGAGTCTTTTGTGATTCCATACAAGGGTTAGTAATATTTGCTTTAGTCCTATGGAAACTGCTGTTGGCATTTTGACAGGGATTTCATGAAATCTGGAGGTTGCTTTGGGTAGTACGGACATTTTAACAATATTGGTTCTTCCGATCCATGCTCATGGAATATCTTTTTATTTGTGTCATCTTTAATGTCTTTCACCAATGTTTTATGGCTAGCCCGGTACATGTCTTCCTCCTTCTTGGTTAAGTTTATTCCTAAGTATTTTATTCTTTTGGGTGAAATTCTAAGTGGGACTGTTTTCTTAATTTCTGTTTCTAGATTTCTGCATGTTAAGTTTGTATCTGAATTCATCTATCAGTTCTAGTATTCTTTTGGTGGATTCTTTAGGGTTTTCTATATACAGTATCATATCATCTGTGAATAGTAACAGTTTTACTTCTTCCTTACCAATCTGGATGCCTTTTATTTCTTTTTTATCATCGGAATGCTGTGGCCAGAACGCCTAGGACCACGGTGAATAAAAGTGGTGAGAGTGGACATCCTTGTCCTGCTCCTCCTAATCTTAGAGAAAAAGTTCTTTTTTATTGTTGTTGTTGTTGTTGTTGTTTCCACCACTGACTATGATGTTTGCTGTGTGTTCTTCATAAATGGCCTTTATCTTGTGTAGATATGTTCCATCTAGACCTACTTTGTTGAGAGTTCTCAACAAGAGAGAATGTTACACTTCCTCAAATGTTTTTTCCTGTATCTAGTGAGTGATCATATGGTTTTTATCCTTTCTCTTGTTAATACACTACATCACATTGATTGATTTGAGAATATCGAATCACCCTTATGTCCCTGGGATAAATCCCTCTTGATCATGGTGAATGACTTTTTTAATGCACTGTTGAATTTGGTTTGCTAATCTTTTGTTGAGGATTTTCGCATCTATGATCATCAGAGATACTGGCCTGTAGTTTTCTTTTTTTGTAGTATCTTATCTGGTTTGTATCAAGGTAATGCTGGCTTTCACCTGGAAACTTTCCTTCCTTTTCTATTTTTTGGAGTACTTTAAGAAGATAGATATTAACTCTACTTAAAAAGTTTGGTAGAATTAACCTGCAAAGTCATCTGATCTTGGACTTTTGTTTGGAATTTCTGGATTACTGATTTAACTTCCTCACTAGAAATGGATTTCTTCCAATTCTCTATTTCCTCCTGATTCACTTTTGGAAGGTTATATGTTTCTAGGAATTTCTCCTTTTCTTGTAGGTTGTCCAGTTTGTTGGCATACAATATTTCATAATATTCTCTTGTAATCCTTTATATTTCCGTGGTTGGGTTGTTATTTCTCCTCCTTCATTTCTAAGTTTTTTTATTTGAGATGTCTCTCTTCTTTTTCTTGAGGAGTCTGGCTAAAGATTTACCAATTTTGTTGATCTTTTCCAAGAACCAGCTCCTGGTTTCCTTGATCTTTTCTATGCTTTTCTATTCTCTACTTCCTTTATCTCTGCTCTAATATTTATATTTCATTACTTTTACTGGCTTTGAGCTTTGGTTGTTCTTCTTTTCCTAGCTCCTATAGGTATAAGACTAGGTTGTTTTATTGCCTTCTTATATACTTTTTAGTCATTCTCATAAACAGTTTTTCTCCACATTAAAATTTCTACATTCAAACTCCACAAAGAGCAACTCTGGGGAATTTTAGACTTGTTCAAGCAATGTCTTTATAGTGACCCCCAGTGGCAAAAGGAATGAACGTGTCAGTTTAGGAATCCACACCTCCATGGTTTTTCACACTGATAAAATCTTGATGACAATAATAAGTTCCGTTTTAACAGCATGTTTACTTTTGCCAAAATACCTTAAATTTTCCTCTTTTATTTCTATTTTTTTTAATTCAAGTGTTGCATAAACATATGCATATTCAAGTTCTATTCTATTCTATTCTTTTTGATCTTTTAAAAAACATTTTATTTATTTGACTTTTATAATACATTCAAATATTTTTCAGAAGATTTTATTTATTTATTTGACAGAGATCACAGGTAGGCAGAGAGGCAGGCAGAGAGAGGGGGAGCAGGCCCCACGCTGAGCAGAGAGCCCTATGCAGAGCTTGATCCCAGGGACCCTGGGATCATGACCGGAGCCGAAGGCAGAAGCTTTAACCCACTGAGCCACCCAGGCGCCCCACTCAAATATTTTTGTTAAGAATTTCGAGGTAAAATGAGAATCCAGTTGGGAGAAAAGCATACCTGCAAAGACAGACACACTGCCTGAAAATGGGTTTTTCTCCTTGAATTGCTCTTATATTTGCAGTTTATAAATATAGTCAGAGTATTCTGAATGCTGATTTAATGCCTGGATGCTTGAAGCTTCTATCCAACTTAACAGCACCTCTAGCACCTTCATGACTAGACAGAAAGGTCGATGTCTGCCAAGTGTTGAACAAGTCAGTAAGTATCAGCTTATATCGCCCACGGACTTTAACTTTTTCCAGGCTGAGGAGGGAGACTCCCCGAAATGCAAAAGCTTGAAGAGGTGGGTTGAACCCACCTCCATAAAACAAACAATGCCGTCTGCCTCCAGCTTCGTGGTAAACTCTGACCCAATTCACAAATTTTATCTCAAGAGAACATGGTACTCTCTTCCCAACCAGGGGTCTCACAGTCCTCGTGGAGTGTTTTTATACTCTAAGAAGACCTCTGGTCATGCTAGATTTAGAAATGAAATTCATTTGCCGTGAAATAAATCCCCATGAAGGGAATTTCCAGACACATTTGCCTCCCTTAGTGAGGCCTTTGAACAACCCTCCACTGTAGAGGACAAACTTGATGGGTAAAGCTAAAATACTGCTGTGCCCGGAAAATAAAAGGCACAATGAGAGTCTTCATGGATAATGAACTATGCTCAAGTAGTAAGTCAATACCACTTCTGGGCTGGACTCCTCTGCTCTCTATACAGAACATGTGAGTGTCTCATTATGATGAGCTGCTCAGCTAGGGTAGAGCAGTGTCTACAGAACAAGCAGATGCTGAAAGCAGTGTAAACATGCTGTCTTTATTACATGACCACAGCAGCTTATCAGGATAGATGGGTATTGCACTATCATAAATAAACTCCCACATGAAAAAAGCTGTCTCCCAACCAATCAGTCTAAGCAACGAACCTCATCTGCATATCCCTGCCTTCCCTACTGCTGAGATAGAAAACAATCTAATTCTCTTCTGTCTATGGCAAGGACTACCCTACATATGTCCACACCCTGAAAAAAATCAAGGGTTTTTCTCTCATCTATCTCCCCTTTTTCCTGTTTCTCCTACATTTATCTCATCTCGGTCCTCCTTTACCAATTTTATCTCTCTTCTGGATCATTCTCATCAACACACAAACATGCTGTTAATATCTCCCATCTTTCAAAACCATTCTCTTGAACTTACACTAGTATCCTACTTTTCTGCTTGCTCCGCAGTGAAACTTGAAAGAGCTGTCTATACTCCCTCTACTTCCTCACATCCAAGTCCCATTTGAACCTTCTTTAAGGAGACTACCCTACCAAGCCCTTGTTATCAAAGTCACCGATGACTTTCATGTGGCAAATCCAATGGTCAGTTCTCTACCTTCATCTCAATTACATGAAAACATAAAAGTCTGGTTTAGATACAAAGACTGGAGGTAATGATGAACTAGACCCAGTTCGAGGCTGCTTTCCTTCAGTTTACTACTGAATGTTCCAGCAAGCAGTGGAAAGGATTTGGGGCCAAGAATGTAAGTGACTGAATGGACGCAGCTTTCCAGCACCTCCCTGGTTCCTCAGAGAAGCCACTGGAAGTTTGAAGTTGAATACAGCCTGTGAGGACTGGGTAAATGGCCAAGCCGGATACACAAATATGGGTGCCCGGCCTTCTATGCCATTACAGTGTAAGGGGAATCTTACTGCGCCATAGTTACCACGGCCTGTGTTCCATTTCGCACTGTGTGACTGGGCTTCCTCACAGTAGGCTCAGCTTCGACCTATCAAATCAGCCTCCTTGATTTCTCAGTAGCACTTAGCACAGCCAATCACAATGTCTTTCTTGCAACCCTTCTTTTCCCATGGCTTCTGGAATACCAGGCTCACTTGGTTCTCTATCACTTCCCAGTGGCATCTGCTTTTTCTCCTCCCCTCCACCTACGAGCCCTGGAGAGCCCCAAGGCTACTCCCACCGCCCCTTTTATTTTTACCTGCATTCATCTCCTCCATTATCTTATCTTATCTGGTCTCAAGGAATTACTATCTGAATTAGTTCCCTATGGCTGTTCTAACAAATTGCCACAAACTAGTGGCTTAAAACAATAGGAATTTATTTTCTCATCATTCTGGAGTCCAGAAGTCTGAAATTAGAGTGTTAGCAGTCCCACAGTCACTCCCATAAACGGCTCTAGAGGAGGATACTTCCTTACCTCTTCCAACTTCTGGTGATGGCTGGAATTTCTTGGCTGTGATAACATAGTTCCAGTCTCTGCCTCCATCTGCAGATGGCCTTCCCGGTGAGTCTCTCCCAAATCTCCTTCTCTTTTCACTTATAAAGACACTAATGCCTAGATTAAGGTCCCACCCACAATCTAGGATGATCTCATCCCAAGAGTCTTAACTTAATTACATCTGCCAAGACCCTTTTTCCAAAGAAGGACACAGTCACCGTCCAGGAGGTTGGGCCCTAGACCTATCTTTGGGGGCTATATTTCAACTCACCACAACACCTCTAGGCTGATGTTTACCAGATTCATAACTCTAGCAGGAAACTCCTTTGAATTCTAGTCTCTAACGTCACCACTTACCTGTCTAACAAACATTTTACATGTTCATAATAGAACTCTTAATTTCCCCAATTTCTTAACATTCCCAATCTTAATAAATGGCATCATCATTTAGCCTGTTCCTTTGATTACACACTTTGAAGTGATCCTTGACTTTTTTTTTATTCACAGCAAAACATCAGCACATGGCCGGCTCTACATTCAGAATATCTCCTGACTCGGGCAGCTTCTCCCTGCTCTACCACTACTTTCCTATTCCAAGCCACATCGTCTAGCTCCCCACACGACCTCTTTGTAGGAATAATCTAACTGATCTCTTTGTTTCTATTCAAGTCCTTCTTTTAGTCATTCCTTCTCACAGTAGCAAGACTGAAGTCAAATCTTGTCCCTCCAAACTCAAAACCATCGCAGAAAAAACACATGACCTGGGCCCTGCCTACCTCTCCGAATGGAGAACCTGCTCCCCTCTTCTGAGTCCCTCCTCAGCGGCCTCCTTGCGCTCCTGACCAAGCTAACCCGGCTCCACCCCAGCCTTCCCGCTCGCTCTTTTCTTGGCCTGGAACGTTCCCCTTCCAGATACTCACAGGGCTTATTCACCGAGCAATTCTGTGCTCCAGTGCTGCTTCCATTGTCTACAACAGCATTCCTAATCACTCTTTCTTCCCTCATTCTGTTTTCGTTTTCTTCATAGTATTTATCACTGCCTGGTATTATATCAGCCTGATACTAAAATAATTGTTTATCTGTCATCTGTTTCTTCTGTCGACATGGACACCCCATAAGGCTAGAACTTTTGTTTTGCTCACCAATTTATTCTGGATGCTTAGGATGGTGCCTGGCATATAGTGGTTGCTCATTAACCATGTGTTGAATAAATGAACAAACAACTAAAATGATCCCTTAAAATTAAATGTAGCCATATTAAAAACTAATAGGAAAAGTGGAAATCACATTAAACCAGTTGAAGATAATGCTTACCAAGTGCTTTTGGGAAACAATGAAGAAACATTCACATAAGAATGTAAACATGATACGAGGAAGTGGTGATGCAACATGGGGGCTTAATTGGGTAGGAGAAGAATCAATGAAACAAGATGGGATTGGGAGGGAGACAAACCATAAGTGACTCTTGGAGGGGGGTTGGGAGAAGGGGGATGGGGTTATGGACATTGGGGAGGGTGTGTGCTTTGGTGAGTGCTGTGAAGTGTGTAGACCTGGCGATTCGCAGACCTGTACCCCTGGGGATAAAAATATATGTTTATAAAATTAAAAAATTAAAATTAAAAAAAAAAAAAGAATGTAAACATGAACTCTTCTAATTCTTTCTCCAGCATTTGTAACATTTGCTCTAGAAGTTCAGTGTTTAAGTTTGCCAAAGGGTCTGTTTCTTACACATGTTGATGCAGAGATATTCCAATAAATCTCTGTCTTACAAAAGAAGAACTATAAGGCAAAAACCTAATTCAACATAACTTAACAATCACTGTGTTTAGTACCATAAAATTCATTACACAGGTTTCACTTCAGTTTTATAAAATTCCGACATGTGTTCATCATCATCCATGACTAAAGTGTTTATAACACAGTTGGTGTGAGAAAGATGATACAATGGCAAACCAGACCTGTTGGTATCAGAGATGTATGGGCTTGTATCATGCTTCTGCTGCTTAACAAGCTGCTGTTTGACTATGAGCAAGTTCTCTAGGCTCAGTTCCTCCTATATGAAACTGAGCAATGCCCCTATTTGTGGTTATAATATATGATACAGTGTTATTGCACAACTCATTGCACTTGAACTGATATACGCTATGAGCCAAATCACATCCCCTAAAATATGAAAATGCTCGTTTCATGAACCAGATCTTCAAGAATACCTTTCTGGAGAGTTCAGTGACCTCACACGTAAGAAAAGATGCCAGGTAAATGAATAGCTTATTTTTTTTTAAGTGGAGAAGAATCACAGAAATTACCAGAAAGATATACTGAGCATCTATCTAGTTTATAGTTTCCTACTAGGTGGTTTAGCATGTAGAATTGACACTACTGACCATGAGTACTTTGTCTAGTTCAAAAGATGAATGACAAATGTTTGTTGAACAAGAAATTAATAAGCCAATCAACAAAGGCAGTGATTGAATTCTTAACGTATCTGAATAGAGTTCTTAAAACCTAGGGGAAGTGATCCTTAGAGAAATCAATGTAGTCTCCATGGTAAGACTGTGCTGAGAATCCCAGTCTGCCCTCATATGCTAAATCTATGAGTGTGGGAAGGCACAATGCCTTCCACCCATCAAGTCAAAGTGAAGACAGCCCTCTTTGCAGCCTCGACCTGATCCAGGTAAAATCTTCTTTCACATACAGTTAATCTAACAATTCTCAAGTGAGTCTGAAATTATTTTTATTTTGATGGTATATTATCAAATATTTAAAATAATTCTAATATAGTTCTAAGTGTTATCAAGCTTCATTAATTCATACTATAGTAGTAGCAGTTTGGATTACAGAATGCCAATGATTTACTGGTTTTTTATCCCTATAAATTATGTACAATTCAGTAAAAAATTAGTGTCCTTTAACTCTTTTCAAGAGGAAAATAACTGCTAGCATTTGGTTAGCCATTTAGGGTTCTCTTTAAAGATAAATTTATTTTATTTAATTATTATAGTAACCTTTTGAGGTAAGGTTTATTATAACCTCATTTCATTTTCTAGATAAAGTAATAGGTTTTAAAGAAGTTAAATAACCTACCCAAGGATACATAACTGGGAAGTGACAGATCTGCTGCCAAACCCTGTGTTCTTTCGCGTACAACATTGAAGAAAGCAATTAATTGAGATGTGGTTTGATAAAGTAGAAAGAAGTAGATGAAGAGGGAGGGCCTATCACAAAGGCACTGTGTGGCAGCACCCATGTTATTCAACAGTGTAAATCACCGACATCTAAATAAACATTCTCACCCCGTAACTAGGACCGCTCAACAAACACGCCTCATAATATTCTGGTGAAACCAAAACCAAAGTATGTAAGAAAACTTCAAAATCTTAAGACCATTATATAGAGAAAAATATATCTGAACCATTATATAATTCTAATGACTAGGAATTTGACCTCTTAGAGAGTATAGGCATTCCCCTGGAAGTTTTACTAAAAATCCTCATTTAGTCAGTATAAATATTTTTCACAAATGTTACAAAAAAGATAAGCTTGAGCTGTCTCTAGTTATGAATATGTAACATTCTACATATACTGAGAGAATAATTCACCATTAAATTTGTTTTAATACAAGACATATATAAATATATCTCAGCATTATAGTAATGTTCATTTTATAAAAGCTTTTGTTTTGAGTATCATTATGCAAACATAAACTTCCCACGTATATATTCAAGTATAACCTGCCCAGTCTGTCAAAGAGGCTTAATTTCATACAAAACCAAGACTGTCTAAAATAGACCACCTCTCAGAAAACTATACAATTATGTATCTTGGTGGATAAGATTATATTTCAGATACCTTGAATAAAGAATGGCCTTCTATTATCTAAATAGGTCATCTCCATCAGCTAAGGGCAAAATTTCAGGAAAGATGAACATGTAGTCATGAGAAGAGGCCACCTGCATAGCCAGTGAAATCAGTCCTCAAGACCAACAGGTAACAGATGTCACAACCAGACTGCTCTCAGCATCCCAATTCAATTGTCTTTTATTTGGAAATTCCCCATTATTAAAGTTACATAAGATCAGAATGAGGAATAATGGAATGGAATAAGAATCTCTGAGAAAGGTATTCCTCCATAAAATCAATAAGAACACTGGCAAAAATGGTAAAAGTCAACTTTTTTAGAACTCTCCAAATAAACCAGAGTCCTGAAACAAAAGGAGAAGCATTTATTCAACAAAAATGGCTGAATCTCAGTAAGAACAGTGAAATTTGTGGTATTTGAACTTTTCCAATGCCCAGTTCCATCTCCATAGCACTAGAATAGTCTTGAAAATGAAAATCCCCAAAATCATAGTGAAAGCTAACAGCCAACAGCCACCAGAGGGGACAAAATACAGTTGGAATACACCAAAAATACCATTTTCTGAGAACTGTAATTATTTAATATCTCTAGCGGTTCTCTAAAAATACCTATTCATAGAGCTTTTCTTTATTTAATCTGACTCAGGGTATACTCAGCACAAACAGCCTCTTCTCCAGACTGCACGGCAAAAATGATCTGTGGCAATCACTTAACATCACAGCTACTTCGAGCAGCAATAAGAGTTGGGGCAGAAAAAGCTGACCAAAAAGCTTAAAAGGAAAAGCTGGGGAATGAGATGGCCATGAAGATCTTTGAGATATGTATATACGTACACTTTAAAATCTAAAAGTCCACATGCATGTGTGAGGCTGTGCACATTCTCAGGAAAGATCTGAGAAGGCCCCAAACTCTCACCTCTGGCTAACCTTAAGGCTCTACACAAATGGGCAGTGAAAGCTAAGGCAAAATTGTAAACGGCCTGCCTGATTACTGAAAGCATATTCCACAATGGACACCACACCCTCACCAAATGCTGGAAGACTTATTGCCTGGTACAGTTAAGAAAACCTCTGTCCAATTATTAACTGACCAGTAAGAAAATTGAGCAAAGTCTCTAAGGACCACACATAACAAAGAATACAGACTTTACAGATTTAGATCAGGAAAATTACTAAGCAAACAAATACCAAGAGCAACAACAACAAATACCAATAAAAACAAACACTGGAGCAAGGAGAGGAATCTGATTCTGAGTGTTGCCACATTATATTACTTAAAATGTTGCATTTTCCATGAGAAAATTACAAGATATGCAACGAAAGTGTGGCCAATACAGAGAAAAGTAAGCATTCAATAGATACCACCTCTGAAGACGCCCACATTGAACACTGGACTTAGTAGTGTAAGTCCTTAAAGTCCTTGGACTTTAAATGAGCTATTTCAAATGAGTTCAAAGAACTAAAAAAGCCATATATACATAGCTTTTAAAAGTACAAGAATGATGTTACATTAAATATAAAATATCAATAAAGAGACAGAGCTAATTTTTAAAAGAACCAAGTAGAAATTCTAGAGGTGGAAATTAAAATAGTAAAAATTAAAAATTCCCTAGACATAATCAACAGAAGACTGAGGAGGCAGAAGAATCAGCAAGCTTGGAGACAGGTCAATTAGATTGTTCTTCATACCTGACAAACTGAAAAGAAAAAGGAAAAAGCCATAAAGCAGATAAATGAACACAGCCTCAGAGACCTCTGAGACACATAAAGCATACTCACATATACTTCATAGGAGCCTCAGACAGGAGAGGGGAAGAAAAAATAGTTAAAGAAATAATGGCTGGGGGAGAAGTTAAGATGGTAGGGTAGTAGAGTGACCCTGAGCTTGCTTCATCCTTCGAACACAGCTAGATCAACACAAAATCATTTTGAAAAAATAAATAAATAAATAAGATTTTATTTACTTATTTGAGAGAGAGTGAGAGAGCACAATCAGGGGGAGCAGCAGAGGGAAAGGGATAAGCAGGCTCCCCACTGAGCAAGAAGCCCATGGCAGGACCCAATCCCAGGACCCTGGGATCACGACCTGAGCCAAAGGCAGATGCTTAACCCACTGAGCCACCCAGGCACCCCAACGACATGTCATTTTGAACTGCTCAGAAATCAATCTGACAATTAAGAAAACAATCTCTATATAACTGGAGGGAGAGAACATGGCAGATGAGCAGTTCAGAGATGAGAAAAGCCAAGGTGCCAGAAATGGGAGGGTACAGAGAAGTAAGGGAGTAAGAGCGAGAGAGAAAGTAGTGTGTAGGATTCACACATGATGCCCCAGTGTGGGGATCCTCTGGGACTCACTGGGAGAGAATACTCCCCTTCCTGGAGTAAATTTGGAAGAAGGGATTTTGCCTCTCCAAGGACAAAAGACCCACTAGGCACCATTGAGTGGCCATTCAACAGCAGGGGCCCGAGGTGCAGATAACCTGGTCGCAGCATTTCACTGCTATCCTATGACCCAGCAATCGCACTACCGGGTATTTACCCTAAAGATACACATGTAGTGATCCTAAAGGGCACACGTACCCCAGTGTTTATAGCACCAGTGTTCACAATAGACAAACTATGGAAAGACCCTAGATGTCCATCAATAGATGAATGGTGTTAACATATATGTGATAGAATATTACGCAGTCATCAAAAAAAACCTGAAATCTTGCCATTTGCAATGACATAGATGAAGTTAAAGGGTATTATGCTAAGAGGAAATAAGTCAATAAGAGAAAGACAATTATCATATGATCTCACTGATATGAGGAATTAGAGAAGCAAGACAGAGGATCATAGGGGAAGACATGGTAAAATGAAACAAGATGAAACCAGACAGGGAAACAAACCATAAGAGACTCTGAATCTCAGGAAACAAACTGAGGGTTTCTGGAGGGGAAAGGAGTGAAGGGATGAGGTGGCTGGGTGATGGACAGTGGGGAGGGTATATGCTATAGTAAGTGCTGTGAATTGTGTAAGACTAATGAATCACAGGCCTGTACTGCTGAAACAAATAATACATTATATGTTAATTAAAAATTTTTTTAAAATAGCAAAAAAAAAAAATCTAACATTTATAAATATTTATGCCCCCAACTTGGGAGCAGCCAAATATATAAATCAATTAATAACAAACTGAAAGAAACTCATTCATAATAATATAATAACAATAGGGGACTTTAACACCCTACTCACAGCAACAGACATATTATCTAAGAAGATCAACAAGGAGACAATGGTTTTGAATGACACCCTGGACCCGATGGATTTAACAGATATATTCAGAACATTTTATCCTAAAGCAGCAAGATAAACATTCTTTTTCAAGTGCACATGGAACATTCTCCAGAACAGAACACATACTGGGGGTCACAAATCAACCCTCAGTAAGTACAAAAAGACTGAGATCATACCATGCATATTTTCAGACCACAAGACTATGAAACTTTAAGTCAATCAAAAGAAATATTTGGAAAGAACAAAGACATGGAAGTAAAGAGCATCCCACCCAAGAATGAATGGGTTAACCAGGAAGTTAAAGAAGAAGTAAGAAAATACATGGAACCAAATGAAATTGAAAATACAACAATCTAGGGGCACCTGGGTGGCTCAGTCTCTTGAGACTCTAATGCTTGGTTTCGGCACAGGTCATGATCTCAGGGTCTTGGGACTGAGACTCATGTCAGGGTCTGTGCTCAGAAGGAAGTCTGTCTGAGATTCTCTCCTTCTCCCTCCACCCCTCCCCCAACTCATGCATTCCCGCACTCCCTCTCTCTCTATAATAAATAAATTAATCTTTAAAAAGAGACAAAAACCCAAAAAGCACAACAGTCCAAAACCTTTGGGAAACAGCAAAGACAGTCCTAAGAGGGATGTATATTGCACACAGGCCTTCCTCAAGAAACAAGAAAAGTCTCAAATACACAACATAACTTTACATCCTAAAGGAGCCAAAAAAAGGAAGAGCAAATATGGCCTAAAAACAGCAGAAGGGAAATCATTAAGATTAGAGCAGAAATAAATGATATAGAAGTTTAAAAAAAACCAGAACAACAAAAGTAGGAGTTAGCTTTTTGAAAGAATTGACAAAATTGATAAACCCCTAGACAGACCTATCATAAAGAGAAAGGATCCAAACAGGTAAAATCACAAATGAAAGAGGAGAGAACAATCAACACCACAGAAATACAAACAATTATAAAACAATATATGCCAACAAACTGGCAACATGGAAAAAATGGACATATTCCTAGAAAACTACAAACTATCAAAACTGAAGCAAGAAGAAAAAGAAAATTATAACAGATCCATAACCAGCAAAGAAATTGAATCAATAATCAAAAATCTCCCAATAAACACAAGTTCAGGGCTGGAGGGCCTCCCAGGGGCATTCCACCAGAAATTTAAAGAAGAGCTAATACCTATTCTCCTCAAACTGTTCCAAAAAATAGTAATGGAAGGAAAACTTCCAAAGTCATTCCACGAAGCCAGCATTACCTTGATTCCAAAACCAGACAATAACTCCACTAAAAAAGGAAAATCACAGGCCAATATCCGTGATGAACATGGATGCAAAATTTCTTAGTAAAATACTAGTTAATCAAATTCAACAGTAAATTAAAAGAATTATTCACCACAATCAAGCAGGATTTATTCCTGGGCTGCAGGGGTGGTTCAACATTCATAAATCAACCAATGTGATACACCATATTAATAAGAGAAAGGGTAAGAACCATGTGATACCATCAATAGATGCCCAAAAAAAGCAGGTGATAAAACACAGCAAGCTTTCTTGGTAAAAACCCTTAACAAAGTAGGGAGCGATGGAACATTGCCAAGCCTATATATGAAAGACCCACAGCTACTACCATTCTCTGTGGGGAAAAACTAAGAGCCTTTCTCCTGCAGCCAGCAACAAGACAAGGATGTCTACTCTCACCATTATTATTTAACATAGTCCTGGAAGTCTTAGCCTCAATAATCAAAGAATAAAAAGAAAAGAAAAGGCATCCAAATCGGCAAGGAAAAGTTAAACTTTCACTATTTGCAGATAGCATGGTACTCCTTGTAGAAAACCCAAAGACTTCACCAAAATATTGCTAGAACGCATACATGAATTCAAGAGAGTTGCATGATATAAAATCAACATGCAGAAATCTGTTGGATTTCTATACACCAATAATAAAGCAACAGAAAAAGAAATCAAGGAAATAATCCCATTTGCAACAGTACCAAAAAAAAGTAAGATATCTAAAATAAACCTAACTAAAGGGGTAAAAGATATGTATCCAAAAACTGCAGAAATTGAAGGGGACACAAAAAAATGGAAAAATATACCATGTTCATGGATTGGAAGAACAAACACTGTTAAATGTCTATACTACCCAAAGCAATCTACACATTTAATGCAATCCCTATCAAAACATCACCAGCATTTTCACAGACCTAGAATTTGTATGGAACCTCAAAAGACCAGGAATAGCCAAAATATTTCTGAAAAAGAAAAACAAACCAGAGGTGTCATGATTCCAGATTTCAAGCTATACTACAAAGCTATAGGCATCAAGACAGTGTGGTACTGGCACAAAAACACACAATGGAGTAGAACAGAGAACCCAGAAATGGACTCACAACTCTAGAGTTAACTAATCTTCAACAAAGAAGGAATGAATATTCCAATGAAAAAAGACAGTCTCTTCAACAAATGGTGTTGGTAAAATTCAACGGCAACATGCAGAAGAATGAAACTGGACCACGTTCTCACACCATACACAAAAATAAATTCGACATGAATGAAAGACCTATATGTAAGATAGGAAACCATCAAAATCCTAGAGGAAAAAACAGATATCAATCTCTTTGACCTCACCTGCAGCAACTTCTTACTAGACACATCTCCAGAGGCAAGGATAACAAAAGCAAAAGTGAACTATTGGAACCCCATCAAGATAAAAATCTTCTGTACCAAGAAGGAGACAAAACTGAAAAGGTAAGTGACAGAATCGTAGACGATGCTTGCAAATGATATATCGGACAGAGGACTAATATCCAGACCCTACAAAGAACTCGTCAAAATCAACACCCAAAAAATAGATAATCCAGTTAAAATATTAATTTAAAAGTTAAAATAAAAAATCAGGAAGACATAAGCAGACATTTCTCCAAAGAAGACATACAAACAGACACATGAAAAAGTGCTCAACATCACTATCATCAGGAAAATACAAATCAAAACCTCAATTGGATATCATCTTAGACCTCTCAGAATGGCTAAAATTAACAACTTGGGAAACAACAGATGTTGGTGAGAATGTGAAGAAAGGGGAACACTTTTGCACTGTTGGTAGAAATGTAAACTGGTGCAGCCACTCTGTAAAACAGTTTGGAGCTTCCTTAAAGGGTTAAAAATAGAGCTACCCTATGACCCAGCAATTGGTATTTACCAAAGGATTCAAAATTGACCCAAAGGATATAAGAATTTGAAGGGGCACTTGCACCCCAATGTTTATAGGAGCAATATCCGCATTAGTGAAAATATGGAAAGAGCCCAAAAGTCCATCAACTGGTGAACGGATAAAGATGTGGTATATTTCTATAATGGCATATTACTCAGCCATCAAAAAGAATGAAATCTTACCATTTGCAACAATGTGGATGAAACTAGAGTGTATTACGATCAGTGAAATAAGTCAATCAGAGAAAGACATATCAAATGATTTCACTCACATGGAATTTAAGAAACAAAACAGGTAAACATAGGAGAAGAGAAGGAAAAATAAAATTAAATTAAATTTAAAACAGAGAGAGAGGCAAACCATAAGAGACTCTTAACTATAGAGAGCAAACTGAGGGTTGCCAGAGGGGAAAAGAGTGGGGCAGCGGGAATGTGCTAAATGGGTGGCAGGCATTAAAGAGGGCGCTTGGGATGAGCGCTGAGCACTGGGGGTTATATTTAAGTGATGAATCACTAGATTTTACTCCTGAAACCAATACTATGCTGTATGTTAACTAACTTGAATTCAAATTAAATTTAAGTTAACAAATTAACTTGAATTTAAATTAAATTTAAGTTAGAAAAAAAGAAAAAAAATCACTGAAAAAGTCCCAAATTTGATGAAAAACATTAATTTACACTCCCCCAAACCCTAAAACTCCAAAAAGGATAAAATCAAGGACAAGCACACCTACACATATCATAATCAAACTCTCAAAGATTATGAGAAAATTTTGAAAGCAGCAAGAAAAAACAATCCATCATGTTCAAGATGGTCCTCAATGAGATTAACAGCTGATTTCCCATTAAAAAAGCCAAAGAGGTCAGAAAGTAATGAGATGACATACCTGAAAAGTGGTAGGGGGAAAAAAGACTATCAACTAAGAATTTTCCTTCTAAAATTAAGGAGAAAGTAAGAAATACCCAGATAAAAACTGAGAGTCCCATACTATCAGGCCTGCCTTACAAGAAATACTAACTGGAGTCCTTTGGGCTAAAAAGAAAGGGCACTAGAAAGTACCTCAAATCCACACATATAAAGAACACTGGTAAAGGTAGCTACATAGGTAAATATTAAAGAAAACACAAATGTATTATTATTGATTTGTTACTCTTTTTTCTCCTCTCTGATTTAAAAGACAAGTGAATAAAGAAATAATTATATGTCTGTGTTGATAGGCATGAATATATAAAGATGTAATTTGTATTAATGATAATAGCACAAAGGAAGGGGAAGAAATGGAGCTACACAGCAGGAAAATTCTGTACACTGTTGAAATTAAGTTGTACTGATCTGAACTATATTGTTATAAATTAAGATGTTAATTTTAATTCCATGGCAACCGTCAGAAAATAACTTTAAAAAAACATTAAAATAAATGACAAAGGAATTAAAATGGTACAAAAGAAAATGCATTTTTAACCAAAAAATTATTTCTCTACCACCTAATAGAGAAATACACAAACAAAAGACATAACACATACAGAATACAAAGAGCAAATGAGATATAAACTCTGCCTTACCAGTGATCACATTACATGTAAATGGATTTAACACTCTGGTCAAAAGGCAAATATTAGAGAATGTGTTTTTAAAAATGATCCAATTATATGTTATCTATAAGCGACATATTTTATATTTAAAGACACAAATAGTTTGGAGGTAAACAATGGAAAAAGATATACCTGGAAAACAGTAACGAAAAGAGAGTTGGAATAGCTATACTAATATCAAACAAAACAGGGTTTTGATACAAAAATTGTTACTAGATGCAAAAAAAAATTTTATAATGATCAATGCCTGATCCACCAAGAAGACAGAACAAGTACAAATTCACCTAACAAAAGAGTCCCAAAATACATAAATCAAAAACTGCCAATTGAAGGGAGAAACAGACAATTCATCAATACCAGTGGTAGACTGAATATGTCAGTTTCTTTTTTTTTTTTAAGATTTTATTTATTAATTTGACAGAGAGAAATCACAGGTAGGCAGAGAGGCAGGCAGAGAGATTGAGATAGAGAAGCAGGCTCCCTGCTGAGCAGAGAGCCTGATGCGGGACTCGATCCCAGGACCCTGATATCATGACCTGAGCCGAAGGCAGCAGCTGATATCATGACCTGATATCATGACCCTGATATCATGACGTGAGCCACCCAGGCGCCCGAATATGTCAGTTTCAATAATAAACAACCAGACAGAAGAAAAGAAACAACATTTGAATAACACTATAAACCAAACAGACCTAACAGATATCTATAGAACACTACACTACACCCAGCAACAGCAGAATGTGCATTCTCCTCAAATGCACATGGAACATTCTCCAGACAGGCCACGTTTTAAGCCAAAAAATAAGTTTTAATAAACTTTAAAGGACCGAAATGTTACAAAGTATGTTCTCCAATCAAAATTAAGTGAAATCAGAAATTACTAACAGAAGAAATTTGGGGATTTCACTAATATGTGGAAATTTAGCAGCACACATCAAAATAACCAAAGTTGATGTCAGTGCTTTTTTTACCAAAGCTGTAATTTTAAGGAAAACCAGACTTCTGAAACAGATATTTAAAATATACTCACGGAATGACTAGAAGGACACAGAAAGTAAATGAAAGTCTCTGTCAATCCCAATAGAACAAATTCCTAAACACCAGATTCTAAGGCCTTTCCAGCTTCTTCCTTTCTCCATTTTAATTCTTTTACAACTACTGAAAACACACAGCATGAACTCTATTGGTTGGGAAAGAAGTCACCCTCTTGGTGCTTCAGTGACGTACAGGACCAGCCAAAGCCAGGATAGCAACACACCAAAGTGGGTCCTGTAAGACCCGAGCACCAGGCAAACCCTTTGGATAGTTTTCAGGGCTCTCATGTGGAAGAGTGTTTTGGAGTTTTGGAATTTAAACTGGGATATGAAAACAGATTACAAGCCTTGAGGTTAGCATGGAACTTTTATTAATGAACCCAAAACCATACTTTTAAGAGTGTTCAGGCAATGAATTAATTGTCCACCTTAGCAATCACCATAAAGTAAATAGCACACAGTGGCACTGAACGTTTTCTCTTTTCTGCAAAATTACCTGCAAAATTATCTGTCAATTATCTGCAAAACTTAAAAAAATCTGTCCTCAGAATGATCATATATAGGATAATAAAAACTGGAGTAACAAAGGCCTTCTTTGACTAAGCAGGAGTCCTATGGATCCATGAGAAAGGAGGTTCACTTTGGGGTAAGTTCATGAACATTCAGGTGGCAACTTCTCAAAAGCATCTAATAACAATAGGCTTATAAAATAAGCCAGGTCTACATTAGGAAAAACATTCAAATTTCACCTTTTGGATACAGATTTGTAGCATATTATTACAAATCCATGACTGAAACTTAATGCTGTATTTTACTTATGCTGTAACAACACACTGTAAATACCGTCAGTGAGATTCCCGATACACTGACAATTCCCTCCACCAACAGTAACTATTCCCACCTAATGATATGCCGTCACAGGAGAGTTATTGTTTTGGTTTAAAAATGAATCTACTACAAGGAGCCGAGGAATGAGACACAGCCCCGCCGTTACCGATGCCCTCTAGAACTCTTTATCTCGGGAAACAAACTGAGGCTTGCTGGAGGGGAGGGTAGGCAGGGAGAGGGTGGCTGGGTGATGGACACTGGGGAGGGCACGTGCTGTGGTGAGTGTTGTGAAGTGTGTAAGCCCGATGATTCACAGACCCGTCTCCCTGGGGCTAATAATACACTATATGTTAATAAAAACAAACAAAAAAACAAGTAGGGTATGAGCATCCCAAGCAGAAGGAACAGCAAATGCAGAAGCTATGAGGGAGGAAAGAGTCTGCTGTTTTTGGAGGAACAGCTAGGAGGCTGGGATGGCTAAATTAGTAAGATGCTCTCAGTTATGAAGCCCGAGCCCTAACTGAACCACCCAGGCACCCCACTTTACCTTTTCTCCTAAGGTGTTTAGCCTGAGCTCTTAACCCATCCAATTTCAACAGATCTTCCCATCAATCAATTTCAACAATCAACAGTTAAAAAACCCACTCTGGGGGAGTCTGGGTGGCTCAGGTCAGGACCTTCTGCTCAGGTCAGGATCCCGGAGCCCCAGGATCAAGCTCCCTGGGCTCCCTGCTCAGCAGGGAGTCAGCTTCTCCCTCTCCCTTTGCCCCTGTTCCTTCTCTCTTTCGCTCTCTCTCCCTCACTCTTTCTCAAATAAAATCTTTAAAAAAATTTTTTTAATTCCTCTAAACAACAGTAGTCAAATATAACATGGATATGTTAAATCAAACTCAAGAATGAACTAGAGATATTTTATAGGCTATATTAATTAGTCAATTTTCTTTTAATTTATATTTCTTATAAAACTCAGAATTCAGTGGCTCCTGGGTGGCTCAGTGGGTTGGGCCTCTACCTTCAACTTGGGTCATGATCCCAGGGTCCTGGGTTCGAGGCCCATGTCAGGCTCCTTGCTCAGTGGGGAGTCTGCCTCTCCCTCTGTCTGTTGCTCCCCCTGCTTGTGCTCGCTTTCTTTCTCTCTCTCTCTCTCTGTCTCTCTCTCTGACAAATAAACAAACTCTAAAATTTAAAAAAAAAAAAAAAAAGGTTCTCCATTGGCTATTCTTCCACTATTGTTGAAGATGTGAGGATGTAAGGCCAAGACAGCTGCAATCATCTTGTCACCTGTGAGGAGCATCTGAGAACCAACTCCAAGGAGACCGAACAGAAGACTGACAAAACTAGGGGCGCCTGGGTGGCTCAGTGGGTTAATGACTCTGCCTTCGGCTCGGGCCATGATCCCGGGGTCCTGGGATCAAGCCCCATGTCGGGCTCTCTGCTCAGTGGGGGGCCTGCTTCCCTTCCTCTCTATATGCCTGCCTCTCTGCCTGCTTGCGATCTCTGTCAAATAAATAAATAAAATCTTTAAAAAAAAAAAAAAGAAGAAGAAGAAGACTGACAAAACTAGAATCAGAGGCTGAGGGAGAGCATCTGTTCTCCTCCAAGAAGCTTCATCTGGACTAAATGTGGACTTCTCAGGAACATGATTGTGCTGTACTTGCTGGGATCCACTGGTAGAAGGGCTATCTGTGTTCCCATCACATACCCATGGTTTTGTCTCCTGTGGGACAAGAAGGCTGCAGAGGCAGGGCCATTTCAGCATCATTTTTATAGCCCCAACCCTGAATCTGGCTCTTTCAACCCACTGATACTGGAGAGAGAACCCTGGGGAGGGCCCCCATCTAGCCATCTGTAACTTCCACCTGCTTCATTTCAAGCACCAATGTCTGTGATATTAGAGGAGGCCAAAAAGAAGAAAAACTCTGGAAAGGTTTAAGAACTAAAGGCACCAAGGCCAGGGTGTAAGAGGATGTTGAAAAGTAGAAGAACTGGCTGAAAATATGTATGTGATGTTGATAGACCTCCAGACCCTTTTTCTCATCTTGCATAACCACAGAGTTACTCCTCCTTGACCTCAGCAGAATATTGAAGATTTACATTCAGAAGATGAGGGACTCTTTTAAGTGACTCTGGACTCAAGAAGACCTTCAGGAATGCCATTATGGAAGTAGAGGGATTAATCAAAAGTCAACATGCTGAACAGTGAGAACCACCCCACACCCCACCCCCCGCCAACTCAATTCTTCCTCTTGACTCTGAGACCACTGGACATCAGGTTATACCAGACCAGCGCAAGCGGAAATACTCATAGCATCTAATAGTAGCTGAGGAAATCTCCTAACAAAATGGCTAGCCCCATCACCCTATGAGAAAGCCCATTAGTCAATGAATCCCATTCATACACATATAGAATTTCCATCAGCTTGTTAGGTCTCTACTCATATATGAATGAGCAGCAAAAGATCACCAATCTTGAACAAAAGGTCTCTGACTTCAAAGACGATGACCAAGAAAAACCACCAGAAAAAAATGGACTCAGAGACATGGTAGATTACAAAAGGAAAGCCTCCAAAGATGTCTCATTAAAATCTTTAGAGAGGATACACTACTTATAAAACCAAGAGCACGATGCTATTTTAGAAAATAAAAATATTCATGTTAAAAAACGTAATAAATAGATAAAAACAACACTCACAAAGGGAGAAAATGCTGCTAAAACTTTAAAAATGGTATCAGAAATGAAAAATTAATCAGAAGAGCTGAAGATAAAGTTGAGAAAATTTTGCAAAAAGTAGTACATAAACAGAAAGAAACACAATAAAAAAGGATTTTTTTTTTGAAAGAGGGTTAATCCAGAAGTTCTAACATGCTAATAAGGATTCCAGATAAAGGCAATGGAGAAAATAGGGGCAATTAATTATTGAAAAGAAATTCCTAGCATTGGAGAACCTGCCTCTCCATTTTGAGCAGACTCATCACTGAGTGCCCTTCCATAATTACTTTAAACACACACACACAAAACCCCATTTTGGGGTCTCTGAAGATAAACTTGTATTACTCAGTTGTAGAGAGAAAAACATCAAAACATCAGCAGAAATAAGGTACTCTTCTGGATTCCAAAATGCTAATAACATAAAATCCCTGCTTTTAGAGTATATGCTTATGTCAAATAATTATAACTGATTAATATTTTACATGTATTAAAATGTTTTATTTTTAATTCCTATTTTTTAATTTATTTATTTAAATTCAATTAGCCAACACATAGAACATCATTAGTTTCACAATTAGAGCTCAGTAATTCATTAGTTGCGTGTAACACCCAGTGCTCATCACATCACGTGATCTGGTTAATGTCCATCACCGAGTTACCCCATCCTCCTATATCCCTCCCCTCCAGCAACCCGCAGTTTGTTTCCTATAATTAAGAGTCTTCTTATGGTTCGTCTCCCTCTCTGATTTCTTCCCATTCTGTTTCTCCCTCCTTCCCCTGTGATCTACTGCACTATTTCTTATATTCCACATATGAGTGAAACCATATGATAACTGTCTTTCTCTGATTGACTTATTTCACTCAGCATAATCTCCTCCAGTTCCAACCGCGTCGATATAAATGGTAAGATTTCATCCTTTCCGATGGCTGAGTAATATTCTATATATCTATCTATCTATCTATCTCACATGCATTCTCATTCTTTATCCATTTGTCTGTCGATGGACATCGAGGCTCATCCCATAGTTTGGCTATTGTGGACACTGCTGCTATAAACATTCGGGAGCATGTGCCCCTTCGGAGCACTACATCTGTATCTTTGAGGTAAATACCCAGTAGTGCAATTGCCGGGTTGTAGGGTAGCTCTAGTTTTAGCTTCTTGAGGAACCTCCATACTGTTTTCCAGAGTGGTTATATCAGCTTACATCAATGTAATCCCTGTCAAAATACAATTGACATTTTTCACAGAGCTAGAACAAATAATCCCCAAATTTGTATGGACCCAGAAAAGACCCTAAATACCCAGAAGAATGTTAAAAAGGGAAACCAAAGGTGGAGGCATCACAATTCCAGACTTCAAGCTCTATTACAGAGCTGGAATCATCAAGACAGTATGGTACTGGCACAAAAACAGACACATAGATCCATGGAACAGAATAGAGAGCCCAGAAATGGGCCCTCAACTCTATGGTCAACTCATCTTTGACAAAGCAGGAAAGAATGTCCAATGGAAAAAAGACAGTTTCTTCAACAAACGGCGCTGGGAAAACTGGATAGCCACATGCAGAAGACAGAAACTGAACCACGTCTTTACACCACACACAAAAATAGACTCAAAGTGGAAGAAGGACCTCAATGTGCGACAGTGTTTCCTATTTTAAAGAAGCAAAACATACATGAAACACAAGGAGTTTTCAGTGTGAGTATATTTGGGTAAGTCTTTTAATAACTAAAGGGGACTGTTTGAATTTTGTACCAGAAGTTTATTTTATTGACTTTTTAAGATAAGTAGTTCATGAGGCTTAGAAATATCTGTTTTCTTAGATCTCACTTAATCTTACATTTATTTATATAGGTTCAGACTATATTCTCCAGTTACTTTTCTTTCAGCATCTTAAAAAAAACTAACAATGTAAATAATGGCTAATTAAATTAACAATGAAATTAAGTAATGAGAACTTGTATTACCTTGAAATATACCCAAACCCTTGACATTTTAAACTAATTCTCTTTCATCTCAAAGACCACACACTCACCTTGAGGATCGACTTCTTTAGCTAACTTCAGTGCATCTGAGTTTGCAAGATCGGTGTTGGCCGGGGTAACAGCCAAAATCAGACAGTTCTCCCTTGTAATGAACTGCATAATCATTTCTCTGATCTGATACTCTATATCTGGTGGCTGATCTCCCACGGGCACTTTAGTAATTCCAGGTAGGTCGATAAGCGTGAGATTTAACACTGTGTGGAAAAAAAGAGTCTTACATATACCCTCACTGCTAAAAAATAACTATGCAAAATCATCTATATCTTTAGTGGGAAGAAAACAAGCTTAGCTTCACATATTGCATTATTGACCTAACTCCAACTGTGTGTTGAGTAAAAAGCATAGACTACAAAATGGCCTTGTTAGTTTTCTCTATTTTTATGATATGATTGTGCTATACCAAATGATCGTTTTAGCCCAATTTTGCAAGCTACTGATTTGTACAGCTAAGAGAGAGCGGTCGTATCTGTAACTGGTGTGTTATAATTCAAAACCGAACAAGAAATCCATATGCTGCCTGCTGGTCTTGTACGTTGCCCTCAGTGGTATAGAATTCTTAAGGGCAAGATTTGTCCTTCACTTCAAAAGCATCATATGCTCTCTGGAGGGGGGTCAGACACTTAGCCTATTGGAAAGCTGTGGGCTGTGAGGTTCCCATGTAGGCTCTGCAGCCAGACTCATGGTGCACCACCAGGAGAGCAGGAAACTACCCCTGCATTGGGGACTCCAGCCGCGACCTGGCTATCATTCAGCTGGCACCAAAGCCTCTTGGAATGTCATAATTGAGCTTATGTCATTCGTGCTCCATTTTCAAAGCAACAGAGCTGAGTAGAAGATGAGAGATTAAAATCTGTCCCACTAAAAATTTAGTCAGGAGAGGCTATTCCATATCACATCCCATAAATTGGTTATCTAATTTGTACGTTTATGCTAATAGTCTGGGGAAAAAAAATCATCACTGATTCCTCAGGAGGAGAATAAGCAGAAATATATGGGGCAATGAAAAAATCCAATAGGAGAAGACTCAGCCACAGAACCATGTGCCTCTAAGATTCTTGCTAAGACTGAAGATTTAAAAGATGGAATTTTTCGTGCATATCTCTTTGACATTCTAAAAGTTTAAAATAAACATAAAGAAACATTTTTAAGTGATGTATTGAATTCTGACCTTTTAAAAAGTCATGTCCTCCTGCTTCCCCATAAATCTGTGAACTTTCTGGACCAGTCCATTTATTGTAGTACCCAAACACAATCCTAGAAACCCAGTACTTTCTGAGAGAAAAATCATCTTCTACACAAATAAAGAATTTCAAGTAACGTAGAAATTTTTGAAGACAAAAAATGTGGAATCCTGTTATTTTACTCACCATGTGGAGAATAGACTCGTAAATTAATGGGTATGGGGGAAATGCCTTTATTCATTCCAGTCACTCGGTCTGTTTCTGCTTCAATCTCATGACGAACTTCATCAAAATCTGTAAATTTTTTTCCTTTGCAATGTAGAAATTCAGCATATTCTACAAAAGACAAATTAACACAATTTACAATCCATGCACTCTTGCAACAATTATAAGGAAACAACATTTCTTTACCAACAAGTCAAAGTATCCCATTTTGTCTCCTCAGCCATTAAAATGAGAGAATATAGCAGTTACTAAGAAACACAGCAAATCCTTTAGAAATATTAAACACAGTACAAATGCTAAATTTACTAATTTTCAGATGAGCAATTAAATACTAAAAGCAGTCTTTAAATCATCCTGTCTGTTAAATAATTTAAGGAGAATTTTGGCCTTCCAAATGATAAAGCAAACAGCATCAGATTGTTAAAGAAATTAAGTCTGAAGTACATACAACGTCTGTCTAATCCTATTAGCATGCCCTTTCTCAATATCACCACTTTATTAAGAGGAAATTCTAAGTTATATAAACGTAGCTTCAGAAGGCAAGACAATTCAGAAACAAAATGTAGTTAATTCTTTAAAAAGAAATAATATCTTCGCTTTAAAATATACTATTCAAGATACCACATCAACTTGTATCATTAAAAAGATAATTTCCCAAGCAAAAAGAATTTTAGATCAAAGAAAATACCTATTTCCAATCTGAAAAAAAAAAATCAGTGTCTGCGGAAGTAGGAAAAACTATATATATTAACAGAAAATTAGATTAAATTTCAATAACATCTTACTCACTGTTGTACTATCGATTTCTAGTCCTGCCTTCAGAAGTATCAAGTATATCACACAACCCAAAAAGTAAACTGATACTTTAAAAAAATAGACTTAAAAAAATTATAATCTTAATAAGAGAATAAATCTTAAGAAATATTTTCGTTTATCTAATAACTAGCTGAAGAACTGCCACACCGAACTGAGACTAAGGCTAAGCGTCTGGAGCCCCGATGTCAGCAGGGACAGTTCCTGGCAGTCTTTTCACCATCTCCACCATCAACATTTAACCTTCAGCCCCTGTGGTAAAGCCAACAGGGAGACAAACTCTAAGATGTCTTCAAGCATTTTAGCAGCAGTTAACACAGGCAGCATGAAATGGTGCTGGTCTGTATTTAAAGAAGGAAAAGACAGAGATGGGAAAGATGGCTTCAAGCTGCAGTGCCTAAAAAAGAAAACGAGGTTTGAACTGGGTCCTCAAGAGTGGGGAGGGTTTCGGGGTGCAGAGAAAGCAAGGTCTTTCAGGGAATCCAAGAATTTTAACAGCCTTACACACCCTGGGCCGGCTACCATCCAGCCCCTGTACAGAAATATCCACTGATGGAAAACTGAGGCTTTGGAGTCCGGGAATAAAACTCTTATTGGGGGGGGGGGATAATTTTTTTTTTCTTTTTGGAGCCCATATAGGGCTTGAACTCACGACCCTGAGATGGAGACTTGAGCTGAGATCAAGAGCCCGACGCATAACCAACTGAATCATCCAGGCACCCCAGAAAATATTTAACAAAGTCTGAAATCTGCTTTCTGATCCTATTTCCTCAGTCCAATTTGGTCCCCTGGAGCTACTCAGGCAAGGTCTTCCTCCCTGTAGAAAGGCCGGGCTGAATCTACGGCCTGGCACCAGGAGCCCATCTTCCTCCCGGGCTTCTCTCGCCAGCTTCCCATGCTTGTCCCATCCGTTGCTCAGGCCTCCTCGCGGCCAAGGTCATAGCTTCTGAAGTGGACCAACCAGTTTATGCTTTAATTTCCCAAAGAACTGCAATGACCTAACGTTTCAGCTGTTAGAATGACAGAGGCTTTTCTTCACTTCAGTCTTTCCTATCAATGTAGATAGACATGAATAGTTTCGTTCTTAGTTTTTTCATACAAAATGCGTCCCTCTCTGAAAAAGGGCAAGCTGAGGCCCCCACAGTCCGTTCCTCAGTAGTGACGGTATACACAGTGGCGCTTCAGCAGGCTTCAGAATTCTGGCCGAAGGGACGACTGCATCTTCCGGCATGTTCCTTCCCATGTTCACACTCACAGGTGCTGTTTGTATTGGCATCTAAATTCCCAGAAGATACAGCCTTGATTTTATTTACCTAACCCAGGGGATTGGCCAATATCATGGAAATAAAGAGTTTAAGGATAAGCAGGAGATAAAACAATAAGAAAAATAAGGACGAGCAAAGGCTGTCAGATCCCAGAAAACAAAAATTAACACGTAAAAAGGAGTCATAAATAATTTATAAGAAACGGAACTGTACTTTTTCAGTTCAATATATTTTTTGGAAAAGGCATACTTGAGGACTTACAGCTATCATAAATATTACTTTTATAAAAGCAAGAAGGTTCTGGATCAGAGACTATATTTTCAATTATGCTGCCAATCAATAATTCAAGTAACACAACTGTCGATTTCTCTCTTCACCACTAGATGGCGCCTACTTGCTTTCTCTGTAGGAAAGCAATGCCCTTCCAGAATGCTGCAAAATCAATGCAATTTTCAAATTAGATTCAAATTCATGCTTGGTCTCCTAAAAATGCTTTTATTTTGAAATTGAGAAATTAGAATTGTGCAGGGCCATCTCAAGCCTCTGCATCTTTTTAAGGATAGGATCCCGCAGAGAGATTTAAAGATGCTGGTATTCATTTATTTATCCAACTAATATTTTCGAGCTCATACTATTCACCACACACTATTTTAGAAATTGCAGAGAAGAGGGACACCCGGATGGCTCAGTCAGTTAAGCGTCTGCCTTCAGCCCAGGTCATGATCCCGGGGTCCGGAGATGGAGCCCCACAGTGAGCTTCTTGCTCAGCCCGGGAGCCTGCTTCTCCCTCCGCCTGCTGTGCTCTCTCATCTCTCTGACAAATAAAATCTGAAAGGAAGGAAGGAAGGAAGGAAGGGGGGAGGAAGGAAGAAATTGCAGAGGAGAAAAAACAAGTCTAACCTGGTGAAGCTTAAATTCAAATGAAATGAAAGAGTGTGCCAGACGAGAGATGCTCTGGAGACAACGGAATGGTGGGGGGGACATTAAATGCTAGGGCAGGAGGACTGGTGTGTTACATGTTTTGATTGAGGAAAGCTGCTCTGATATGACAAAGTGACATCTGAGCACCAGCGGAAGGGAGGAAGGGAGGAAGCAATGCTTCATATAGGAGTGTCCCAGCAGAGTCCCTGAACCGGAAGCATAGGGGAAGGACAGCAAGGCCGACAGGCCTGAATGACAGAGTATATCGGCGGAGGGGCGGGTGATGAGGTCAGAGCTGTGGTGCAGACCTGGACTGTGACCAGCCCGTGGGACTTTAATTTTTACTCTGAACAAATGGTGGACAACTGGAAAGGCTCGGGGTAGAGCAGGGACGTGATGCAACCCAGGCTTTGAAGAAATTACTGTGGCTGCTGTGCTGAGAACAGACACCGAGAGTAAGACAGGGAGCTGGCTCCTGAGAGTGGAGGTGAGAGGTGATGGGGCTTGGACCAGGGCAGCAGCAGTGGGAGTGGTGAGAAGTGGCTCAATTCTCATGTGTTTTGAAGGAAAAACCAATAGGACTTGCTGATGATCGAAGGTGGGGTACTGGAGAAAGACAGGAGAGTCAAAAAACAACTTCCTGGAGTTTGACCTCAGCCATGGGGAGAATTTTGAAATAGGGAAGACTGAAAGGAAGAGGTTGGGGAGATGCGGGGGGGGGGGGGTTGGGAATCCGGAGTCTGGCTGCAGACCTAGGACGCCTGTACTGCCCGGGGGGGGTTGGGAATCCGGAGTCTGGCTGCAGACCTAGGACGCCTGTACTGCCCGGGGGGGGGGGGTGGGGAATCTGGAGTCTGGCTGCAGACCTAGGACGCCTGTACTGCCCAGGGGGGGGGTTGGGAATCCGGAGTCTGGCTGCAGACCTAGGACGCCTGTACTGCCCAGGGGGGGGGTTGGGAATCCGGAGTCTGGCTGCAGACCTAGGACGCCTGTACTGCCCAGGGGCGGTTGGGAATCCGGAGTCTGGCTGCAAACCTAGGACGCCTGTACTGCCCGGGGAGGGTTGGGAATCTGGAGTCTGGCTGCAGACCTAGGACACCTGTACTGCCCAGGGGGGGTTGGGAATCTGGAGTCTGGCTGCAGACCTAGGACGCCTGTACTGCCCAGGGGCGGTTGGAAATCTGGAGTCTGGCTGCAGACCTAGGACGCCTGTACTGCCCGGGGGGGGGGGGGGGGGGGGGGAGGGGGTTGGAATCTGGAGTCTGGCTGCAGACCTAGGACGCCTGTACTGCCCAGTGGGGGTTGGGAATCTGGAGTCTGGCTGCAGACCTAGGACGCCTGTACTGCCCAGGGGGGGGGGTTGGGAATCCGGAGTCTGGCTGCAGACCTAGGATGCCTGTACTGCCCAGGGGCGGTTGGGAATCTGGAGTCTGGCTGCAGACCTAGGACGCCTGTACTGCCCGGGGAGGGTTGGGAATCTGGAGTCTGGCTGCAGACCTAGGACGCCTGTACTGCCCGGGGGGGGGGTTGGGAATCTGGAGTCTGGCTGCAGACCTAGGACGCCTGTACTGCCCAGGGGGGGTTGGGAATCTGGAGTCTGGCTGCAGATCTAGGACGCCTTTACTGCCCAGGGGCGGTTGGAAATCTGGAGTCTGGCTGCAGACCTAGGACGCCTGTACTGCCCGGGGGGGGGGAGGGGGGGGGAGGGGGTTGGGAATCTGGAGTCTGGCTGCAGACCTAGGACGCCTGTACTGCCCACTCCACGCGTACTGCCAAGTGGAGAAGCAGACCTGCTGCTAAGGGTTGAGGATTCCACAGCTCTAAGAGATACCTCACACTCAGTCATCTGTTAAGTGTTGATTTACTCTGAAATTCTTCCACAAGAGGGCAGTCAAGCGCTTGAGGAAAATGGCAGCTTTTTCTAATTAGCACAAAAATGCCTTTGGGACTAGATACATTAGCCTTTCATCCAGGGAGAAGTCCAGACTAGAAATATATATTTGAATAGATTAAAGTCAGGCAAGGGGATGAGATCACTTAGTGAGAGAGTTAGTCGGGGAAGAGCACTGGGCCCTGGGTGTTCTGGGGTTTAGGGTCAGGAGAGAGTGAGAAGGAGTGGTCCGCGGGATGGGGAAACCCAGGAAGAGGTGACCCAAAGCCAAGTAGAAAGGGCTTTTCGTGAAGGTAAGAGACTTCCACTCCATCCAGTGCTGCCAACATGTTAAGGCAGATGAGAAGTAAGAATTAATCATAGAGCTGGGCGATCTGAGAGTCCTTCAGGAGGTGACAAGAGCTGCTACAGGGGAGTGAGGAGGTCTGATTGGAACAGATTAGGAAAGAAGGCGAGAAGAGAAGTGGAGACTGATTGAGGACAATTGTTTAAAGTTTTGCGGTAAAAGAGAGGAAAGCCGTGAGAGGGCAGCTGGGGAGCTGGGGAGGGGTGAGGTCGGGGAGGGCTCCCTGAAGATGGGCAAACGGACAGCATGGTCCCGGCCGATGGCATTAATCCAGTATGAAGGGAAAGGTGACAATGCAGAACTGAAAAGAAAACAAGTGGTGAGAGATCGTAAGGTCAAGGGGACAAGACGCAGGAGAAAGGAGCATCCCAGCTCCTCTGTAAGAAGAGAAAGGAAATAGAACACTGGGAATTGACAAGACAAATCGGCAGCTCTGGCAGTGGAGGGAGCACGCGGAATTCGCCAGCCGAGAGCAGGAGTTTATGGTATTCGTCTGAAGCCATTTTATGCCTCTAAAAAACATTTCTGCATATATTCTCACTAGTTAAACCCTACAAATATTATTTCTACAACCAGATACATCACACACACACATACACACACACTAAGTGACCTAGGAGTAACCATAGGAGGAATGCCAACTAGGTCTAATCTGTGTCCAGCATTCGGAAGAACCAATGGGACAGAAACCACAAAATCCTTTCTTTATGGTCCCAAAGAGCCTCTTAGAAAGCAACTCAGGCTACAGGACGGAATTCAGGCAACACGTGCTCTGACTTGTCGGAAGGCAGTGACCTATTCGTAACCCGTCCACTACCCAGCTCTGCAGACTCACAGCTCTAGGTCCCCTTATCTCTGACAGTGCAGTGATATTGGTCGGACCACACATTCTACTTGCTCATTAGAAACACAAGTCATAATTTGTAGCTACAGGGCTCTACTGCCAATAAGGTGCCCGCTCCCCCCACCATGGACTACAGACGGGAGGACAGCAGAGTGATACGCATATTTCTGAACAACTGAGCACAGGTGCTATTGAGGAAAATCATCAATCAGCTTCTACCATCACACAATCCTAAATAAATCTTTATCAGCAATGCAGAACTTCAAAGATACAGCTTTACTTCTCTGCTGTCCAAAAATACAATTACGAAGGGAAAATCTTGAAAAGGATTACCACAAGAGTAACGGGTCACTTAACTGTCCTCATCCCTGAAAGTGTTCATGTGAGTCTGGGGATGAAGGAAATACTAAAACCTAAAGTGAAATCTACAGGACGGGGTGTACAAGCTGACCAGTAGCTACATTTTTAAAGAGATAGTAAGCGTGTGTCTTCTGCTGCTTTTACACTACAGTGAACTAAAATGTCTGAAGGTCTAACAATCTCATCTTATGGCTGAGGTATGTTCTTTTTCATAGAAAGGTAGCATTTCCAGTGGCACATCTTCCTTTGGCATGTTCTCAGTGTTCCTTTCATTCTAAATGCTTGGTAGCTGGGGCTGTGAAATGGTCTCTCCCTCAAACAATTCCAGAACTGAGTCTTAGTGACTCCCAGTTTTAAAAATCATCCCTGTTTCCCCAGTGTTAAAAACAGCTTAGGTTTGAAGCAAAAGTTACGACACATTTTTATATCAAACAGTAATTGGGGAGGAGAGAAGGGTATTAAAAAATCAAAGCTATCACTCTTCTTTATTTTTATTTCCCTGTAAAACATTTTAGCACTGTCATCTCTAATGGTCATGGAAAACAAATTATGCTAGGTTAAACAACTGGCAAGTTGTTTGGGGGAAGGATAGGATGGTTTATGCCTGGGCAGCATTCCAATCATCTGTGAAAAGCACAGCATGACCATAAGAATTTAAATATTTCCAATATGCCCCTTCCATGTGGAAAAACATGAATGTGTTTCAATTAATCGAGCTTAAGTAATTATGGAACATATGCACATAATCTCTTGTCAATCTTTATTCTAAGAACTGGGGTCCTCAATACTTTAGTTGGGGTCGTATTTCTGAAGTGTTTTAATAGCAATGTTCTGTGAGAGCAGGGCTCCAACAAAAATAGAGTACGTGGGTCGCATATAGGAGGTAGCTTTCAACGTTACTAGCTAAATTCACTCACTGTAAAGTGTCTGTGTCTGACTATATTTAAAAACACACTTCTTCAAGGAAAGAGGCTACATTTTACTCATCTGTGTTTCCCCAATGCCTATCATATTTAGAGTAAAGAACATCTGTGGATTTCTTCCTTCTCTAAAGCAGGCCACTTTGCATACCATGGATCAATGTCAGTTAAAAAAAAAAAAAAAATGTTTCCCTCCAGCCTTCAGGTCATCCCAAATTGAAAGCAAGGTTCTAGAACTGTGGCTGAATAAGCAACAGGGTGAATCAGATGTGAATGTTAGAGATCCAGGTTTGAAGTATAACTCAACTATGTCCCTAAGGTAAACATGAGAAGTCAAGCAACCGGGGGGCGTTGGGGTGGAGATAAGGAAATCTTAAAAAGCTAACAACCTGAGAGGGTCCAGTGGAGGGTGAAATGTCAAAGTCTCAGCACAAGGGTCAAGAACAGTGGGGGCAGGATGGGAATAAAGAGGGCCAAACAGACAAAAGCAGACCAAATGTGGGTGCCAAGCGAGTATCAGAGACCAGATACAAAACACTAGCATTTAGGATCAGGGTTCTGGTACTCCAGAGGCAGAGGAGGAGATCAAGACAGAACTCCAGACCCAAGTGAGCCAGAGGATAATCAGGCAGAAGACCAAGATGCTAACTCGATCACTGAACAGAAGATAGAGACTTTTTCACTGGATACAAAGCCAAAGCCACTTCTGTAGACCTCAGGGTGAAGAGAGAGGTCTATCAGTGCTCCCTTGATATTTACAGCTCAACAAGGTCCTTTACAGTCTTCATGCCTAAGAGCTGGGTGGTTCTAAAGCCTGGGCTGGGGCTGACCCTGCATGTGAGGGTTAAGTGGCCCCAGTCACTGAAGGAGTGCTGGCACACGAACCCAAGGCCAACAAGTGACAGAAATCCCTCCGGCAATAAGTACCGTATGAATGTCCCACCACAAGTATCCAAAAAAATCAGAATCAGCAGCTATCATACCTAAATAGCTCGATTTACTCCCATACTTTTTCAAAGGATCTCAAAGAGTATAAAAAAAATCAACTCTATTTCATCCTCTTGGTTTCCATATAAAACACAATCAAGAGATAAACTATATTTCAAACACAGAAACCGAACAAGAAGCACATCAAACACTTGGCCAAAACATTACAAAACGAGTAAGCGTTCTAAGTCTCAGCAGCTCTGACGAGACTTTCCTCCTCCACCTCAGAACGACCTCTTCTATGACGCGCATTACTCGGCTTTCCCGACCGCCCTCTTTCCCCGCTGGCTGCTCCTTCTCCATGCTCTTTGCTCACTGTTTCTCCCCTTCCTCTCCTGCGCTTCCAAACATGGAATACTGCTAGACTTCCAGAAGGAAATCTGTCCATCTCTATCCTCTCCCTAGTTGATCTCATCTACCTAATGGCTTTAAAATTCATATATATATATATATATATATATATAATATATATATATATATATATATATACACACACATATATATTCAAATTCATCTCAAGCACTCATTTCTCCCCTGAACTTGACAACTTGACTTCTCTGTATCCAACTCTAATGCTTACTTGGCACTTCCACTTGGATGTCTAATAGATATCTCAAAATTAGCATGTCCAAACCCAACTGTAATCCCCACTTAGTTCCCCTCCCCTCCTCCCCGCTGGCTCCTCCTCCAGGCCTTCTACGTCTCAGTTACTGAACTACCATTACCCCAGGTGCTCAAATCCGAAACCGAACTATTTTTGCATCCCTCTTTTCCTTGGCTCTCTCCCAAACATCTTCTCGCTGCCCCCTCTGTGGCCGTCCTCCCACGAAACTGGCACCACCGTAAAAACATCTGAACGGGTCCTCCTGATAGCACTCTTGCTCCCATTAACCCATTCTCCACCAAGCAGTTAGAGAGATCGGTCTAAAATCCTACGTCAGACCATGTCTCTGCCTTTTGAAAACCCTCTGCTAGTTTCCTAGTGTGGTCAGAAATATGCCAATTCCTCACCCAGGTGTTCCAAGTCCTAGCCCGTCTGACCTCTGTCGACCTCTATTATCTGACACTGTCCCCACCTGCCACATCCAAATTTGCTTTCGCTGCAACAGCCTCCCTTCTGTTCAAGTTCACCCAATCCATTCCCCCATCAGGGCCTCCCTACAAACCGCTCCTCTTCTGGAATATACTCTCCCCAGACCTCTACATGTGGGGGGTCCTCCCTGTCATTAACTGCTCATCCAAAATACCACCTCTTTCGAGAGGCTTCCTTGACCAGGCAAGGAAAGTAGCAGCTTGATCACACTCTATCATGTCACCCAATTTCTTTTCATTAGAGTACATAATCATGATCTAAAGTTCTCCTTGTTTGTTTTTTATTGTCTCTCTTCATCCACAGGAACGTAAGTTCCTGAAAACAGGAACATTAGCTGCTAAACTCCCAAGTGCCCAAATACAGTGAGCTGCATCTACTAGGCAGTCAACACAGATTTGTTGAATTAAGGAACAAATAAAATGAATGAGTAAATAAATGGATCAACATACAAACACTGGAGGACACGAGGTTTGTGGATGTGGAAAAGGAAAATGATCCTAAATAAGGCTTTTGACATACAGAGTTTGACATATTTGAAATGTACAGTTAGAGTGTCCAGAAGTCAGCGGATATGGGTCTGGAGTTTTAGCCCAGGAGCTATAAAGGTGAGAGTCACAGGTACATAAGTTGTTCACGCAAGGGATTGTTGAATATCAAATGACATGGAAATAATCCTTGGGTAGGTTCAAACTTTAAAAGCCAGGGAGAAGATAATTTGTCTGTAAAAGAGGCAGAAAGAGTGGCCAGAGAGATAGCAGAAAAGTCTGAAGTACTTGGCATTATGGAAGCCAAAAGAATAAAGCACGCATCAAGAAAGAGGAGTGCAATGGATAATGTTAAAAGCTGTTAAAGGGCAAGGGAAATACGAAGAGATGGTTATAGGAATTGGGCATGTGTTATGTAGTTTCCCGCACCCTTAAACAATGTTCTGTGAGTAACTTAAATGTGTATTACTTCAATGATTTTTGCTATAGATTACTTTGCTTAGTTAAAAATTATTTTCATTTTTTATTTTATTAAGTCTGTTACTCTAATTCCAGTATAGCTGACATCCGGTGTTACATTAGTTTCAATATACTGCTTTAGCCTTTTTACACTTTTCTCTCTGTGTCCTTTCGCTTGCAGTCAAGTTTATAATTGTCACTTCTTACTGTTAGCAATGTCTCTGTTTTTAAGAACATTCCCATTCTAACTTGCAGATTTATGTTTTACTCTAGAATGAAAAGTCCAGTAACCTAGTGTATATGGTCTGAGTCTAAAGAAATGAAAAAGTCCTGGGCACCTGGGGGTTTCGGTCGGTCAGGTGTCCGCCTTCAGCTCGGGTCATGACCCCGGGATCCTGAGACTGAGTCCCGTGTTGGACTCCCTGCTCAGTGGGGAGTCTGCTTCTCCCTCTGCCATTTCCCATGCTCATGCTCACTTTCTCTCTCTCTCTTCCTCTCTCTCAAACTCACAAAAAAAAAAAAAAATCTTTAGGGGGGGAAAAAAAAGAAACAAACAAAAAAGTCCAGAGTAAGTCCACAACCATACAATGCCTGAGCTTTAAATCATAGACTTTGTAATATTAAGTTTGACTACCCAAGGCTTTTTTTTGTCTCCTCCCAATAATCAGCAAAGTTTAGAAACTGGAAATATAAAAAAGAGGTTTTCAGGTAAGCACATTATTACAATAATATTTACGAGTAATTGAATAGGGTCACGTGGGTGGCTCAGTCAGTTTGGCAGCGACTCTTTGTTTTGGCTCAAGTCATGATTTCAGGTCCTGGGATCAGGCCCCTTGTTGCGCTCTGTGCTCAGCAAGAGTCTGCCTGAGGAACCCTCTCCTTCTGCCCGCCTCACTCACCCTCACTCACTCTCTCTCTAAAATAAATGAAATAAATCTTTTTAACAAAGGAATAATTGAATATAAAAATTCAGAAACAGCAAATGATGCAATATCATTCTTTGCTTTAATAACACAAAAAATAAGGTAATCTGCCAAGTAAAAATTTGTAGGGTAATTAAAAGTGAAATGACTAGACTTTGTCATGAAAATTCAAGTAATCAAATTTCAATAGGAAAAATACAATACAAATTCTAATGCACAAAATGAAAATATTTTCACCTAAAATCTTACACACAAAGAATAAAGTTTATAAATGAGATTTAGTAGCAATTATCAGAATTACAAGTATATAAATATGTAACTAAAAAAATATTCTCAAAGAAAATGTCTGAGCTATAATATGCATTGCTAGCTACATTATAATATCTTAACTGCTTGATCAAAAACCTTTTCCATGAGGATGCACTTCTATGCACAAGTTGTAAGCATGCCATCTAAATATTTTATAAGATCTTGGTGCATTAGATAAGCTCCTCAAATGTCTTCATGGCCAGTTCTTGAAGGTCATGAAGCTCAACTAGAAACAGAACCAACTTAATTTTTGCCTATGGTAAAATTGAATATTCAATTAATCCAATACCACTTGTTAAAAATACTACTCTTTCCACCTAATTGCTTTTGCACCTTTAAGAAAAATGAGCTGTGTATTTACCTGTAGGTCCTTTTTGAACGTTACTCTGTTCTACCAGCGTATTTGTCTGTCTTTATGCCAATGTCACACTATCTTGATTATCGCAGTTTTATAATCACTATTAAAAACAGGTTGTATTCATTCTCTAACTTTGTTACTAAGTTTTAAAGTCGTTTTGGCTACTCTGAGTCCTTTGCATTTGCTGTGAATTTTAGAACTACCTTGTCAATTTCTACAAAACAATATAATATTTGAATCTCCACAAATAGCAGTCTCCACAATATTACTCAGAAAAGGTTTCCTCCTCCACCCCACGTCTGTACGTACACACACAACATGTTTAGCTAAAAGCATAAGAATTTTCCATGGATGTCTGCTCTGCTAAATGCATTAGACTTTAACAAAACTACAGATTCTTATAACAGGGAGGTACATCTCCTCTAAACTCTATCTCATGAAAGCGATCAGTTCAATGTTGTTGGGGGTCATACAAAAATATCTATCACCTATGGCCCAAGCACTATCTAACTAGTCAGTATGGTATAGTTGCTAATGAGAAGACATATTTTTACAACAAAAGTCTGAACAAATAAAAATAAATACTGTATCTCGAATACAATGAAAACTCCCAGACATGATCTGAAAATACTTCATTTTCTTGTGCTTAGCTTTACTTCACTTTGCAGATGATGTTCTATTTACAAATAAAGGTTTGTGACAAAACCTCTAACAAACCTGGTCATTGGCACCATTTTTCCAACAGCATTTTCTCACTTTGTGTCTTCGTGTCATATTTTGGTAATTCTCACAACAGCTCAAACTTTTTCTTTACTGTTATATTTGTTATGATGATCTGTGATCAATGATCTTTCATGTTACTACTCTAATTGTTTTGGCATGCCATGAACCACAGACATAAAAGACAGCCAACTTCATCAGTAAACATTGTATGTTCTGACTGCTCAACCTATTGGCCAATCCCCCTGTGTCCTTCCCTCTCTGTGGGCCTCCCTATTCCCTGAGACACAACAATGTTGAGATCAGGCCAATTAATTACCCTCCAATGGCCTCAATAAGTGTTCAAGTAAGATTCACATGTCTCACACTTTAAATCAAAAGCTAGAAATAATTAAACTCAGTGAGGAAGGCATGCCGAAAGCTGAGACAGACTGAAAGCTGAGATAGGCCAAAAGCTAGGTCTCTTGCTCCAGACAGCCAAGTTGTGAATGCAAAGGAGAAGCTCTTGAAGTAAATTAAAAGTGCTACTCCAGTAAATGCATGAATGGTAAGAAAGCAAAATGGTGTCGTTGCTGATATGAAGAAACTTGTCATGGTCTGGATAGAAGATCGAACTAGGCCTATCATTCCCTTAAGCCAAAGCCCAATCCAGAGTAAGGCCCTAACTCTCCTCAGTCCTGTGGAGGCTCAGAGAGGTGAAGAAGCTGCACAAGCAAAGTCTGAAGCCAGCAGAGGTTGGTTCTTGAGAAATGAGGAAAGAAGTCTTCTCCATAACATGCACATACAAAGTAAAGCAGCCAGTGCTGATGGAGAAGCTGCAGCAAATCATCCAGAAGATCGAGCTAAGATAATAGTGAAGGTGGCTTCTTTAAACAACAAATTTTCAGTGTCCACGAAGCAGTCTACTATTGGAGGATGATGCCATGTAAGACTTTCATAGCTGAAGGTAAGTCAGTCTCTGACTACAAAGCACCAAAGGACATGCTGAGGGCTAATACAGCTGCGAGACTTTAAGTTGAAGACAACGCTCATTTACCATCCTGAAAACCCTAGAGCCCTCAACAAATATGCTAAATCTACTCTCCCTGTGCCCTAGAAATGGAACTTCAAAGCCTACAGAACAGTACATCATCTGCTTACAACATGGTTTACTGAGTATTTTCAGCCCACTGCTGAGACCTACTGCTCAGAAGAAAATATTCCTTTCAAAACATTACTGCTCCAAGATCTCTGATGGAGCTAGAGAGATTCAAGCTGCTTCCACGACTGCTAAAATCCATGCTGCAGTCCATGGGTCAGGAGTCATTTTGACTTTCAAGTCAAAATTTAAGAAATATGTTTTGTGAGGCTAAAGCTGTCACAGATAGTGATTCCTCTGATGGACCTGGGCACAGTACATTGAAAACCTTCTGGGAGGTATTCACCACTCTAGATGACATTGAGAACGTTGGTGATTCATGGGAGAAAAACAAAACATCATGATTAACAGGAGTTTGGAAGTTGATTCCAACCCTCACGGATGACTGACAGGTTCAAGACCTCAGTGGCAGAAGTAACTGCAGATGGGAAAGAAAGAGAAGAGAACTACAATGAGAAGTGGGGTTTGAAGACGGAACTGAATTGCTGCAATCTTATGACGAAACTTTAATGGACAGGGAGTTGCTTCTTAGGCATAAGCCCAGAAAGTGGTTTCTTCACTCCTAGTGAAGAGGCCATGAAAATTGTTGAAATGAAAACAAAGGACATAGAATACTACATAAACTGCTGGTAAAGCCACAGCAGGGTTTGAGAGAATTGACTACTGTGGGTAAAATGCTACAGAGAGATTTCTCCGGAAAGGAAGAGTCAGTCAATGGTGGCAAACTTCACTGTTGTGTTATTTTAGGAAACTGCCACATCCACCTCAACCTTCAGCAATCACCACCCCGACCAGTCAGCAGCCATCAACATGGAGGCCAGACCCTCCACCAGCAAAATGATTACAGCTTGCTGCAAACTCAGATGATGGGTAGCATTTTTAGCAATAAAATATTTTAAAATTACGGTGTGTACACTGGTTTTTTTAGACATAATGCTACTGCACACATAATAGACTATATAGTGTAAACGTAACTTTTATATTCACTGGGAAACCAAAAAATTTATTTGACTCACTTTATTGTGATATCTACTTTATTGCAGTGCTCTGGAACTAAACCCTGCAGTATCTCTAAGGTATGATATATTCACAATGAATGGCATAAAACTAAAATGAAAAGTAATTTCTTCTGACAAGATGCCTCTCTCTACGTGATGAGACGAGCACTGGGTGTTATACACAACTGATGAATTGTTGAACACGGCATCTGAAACTAATGATATACTATGTGTTGCTTAACTGAATTTAAAAAAAATAAGTAAAATGAAAAAAATAATGCTCTTTCCTAGAGTTAAAAAAATGCCTTTCTTTCATAAATTACAAAAATTATTCTATGACTCAGACAATAGTTAATTCAACCAATACTTGAAAACTAAAAAGAAAAAGAAAAACTAAGTAGTCCCTATGCAGAAAACTCAATAGACCAGGTTGATTAGTGCACTAATTATCTAAATGAAGATAAGTAAATTTAAAATATTTTAAGATCTTCCTTAAGTGGTTTTTGTTTTAATGCTAAGGGATTTTATAAGTAACATCCAACATTTAGTACATCCAATGCATTATGAGGTCAGCTTAAATGATGCTAACAGATATATACCTATATAGAAAAAACAAAATAAAGTTTTGATCTGAAACTCAGTACTATGGTTTTTCCAACTTAGATTGCATGTAAATTAATACTAAGCTACAACAGTCACCAATTATTTCAATAGGAACTTAAGTAATAGAAAGCTATCTCACAAGGACACTCAACTCCTCTATTTTTTTTTTTAAAGATTTTATTTATTGGGCGCCTGGGTGGCTCAGTGGGTTAAGCCACTGCCTTCGGCTCAGGTCATGATCTCAGGGTCCTGGGATCGAGTCCCGCATCGGGCTCTCTGCTCAGCAGGGAGCCTGCTTCCCTCTCTCTCTCTGCCTGCCTTTCTGCCTACCTTGTGTTCTCTCTCTGTCTAATAAATAAATAAAATCTTAAAAAAAAAATAAAAAAATCTTTAAAAGATTTTATTTATTTATTTATTTGAGAAAGATAGTGTACAAGCAGGGAGAGGGGCAGAGGGAGAAGGAGAGAAAGAATCCCAAGCCAACCACACAGAGTGTTACCTATTGTGGGGCTTGGTTCCCCAACCCTGAGATCATGATCCAAGCCAAAAATCAAGAACTGGACACCCAACCAACTGAGCCACCCAGGTGCCCCATGTTTTGTTTCTCAGGATTTTTTTTTTTAAGATTTTGTTCACTTACCTCCTTTATTTTTTTTTAAGATTTTATTTATTTATTTGACAGACAGAGATCACAAGAGACAGGCAGAGAGAGAGGAGGAAGCAGGCTCCCCATGAAGTAGGGAGCCTGATGTGGGACTCGATTTCAGGACCCTGGGATCATTACCTGAGCCAAAGGCAGAGGCTTTAACCCACTGAGCCACCCAGGTACCTCATCACTCACTTCCTTTAAAAACAAGCTCAAGGGTGCCTGGGTGGCTCAGTTGGTTAAGCGTCTTACTCTTGGTTTCAGCTCAGGTTATGATCTCAGGGTCGTGAGATCCAGCCCCACATCAGGCCCCAGGCTGAGTGGGGAGCCTCTTGGTTTTCTCTTCCTCTCCCTCTCCTCTTGCTCTCTCTCTCTGATTAAATATTTTTTAAAAAATAAAAAATAAAATGAGCTCAAACATGGGGATAATCAATAACTTCTACAAAACAAATAAAATTAAATGAGTTGAAAAATAACAAGCAGTAAAAAATATATGAGAAAAAAATTACCTGGCTTGGAAAACAAACACACTCATTTTAGAGGGTGTTGAAATATGATTATAGTTCATGGATTACAATGAATAATGCAAACTTAGTAACAATGTATTAACTATTTGACCATCCAGATGTGTCATCATACTAAAAACCAATTTGAAAATATGCTCTATTATTTGATAAGCCCTCTTAGTAATTTCATTATGTTAGAAGAGCCCATCCAAAACAGCTGCATCGTGGGGCATGTGGGGGGCTCAGTCACTTAAGCATTTGCCTTCAGCTCAAGTCATGATCCCAGGGTCCTGGGATCGAGCCCTGCATCAGGCTTCCTGCTCAGTGGGGAGCCTGCTTCTTCCTCTCCCACGTTTCCTGAATGTGCTCTCTCTGTGTCAAATAAATAAAATCTTAAAAAAAAAAAAAAAAAACCAGGGGCACCTGGGTGGCTCAGTGGGTTAAGCCTCTGCCTTTGGCTCAAGTCATGATCTCAGGGTCCTGGGATGGAGCCCAGCATCGGGCTCTCTGCTCAGCGGGGAGCCTGATTCCTTCTTTTGATTACTTCTTTCTTTCTGCCTACTTGTGACCATCTCTCTCCATCAAATAAATAAATAAAATCTAAAAAAAAAAAAACACAAAAAACAAATAGCTACATCCTCTTTAGACCAAGAAATCTACAAGTAGATCATCCCCTAAAGTAAAGTCGGTTTCCCCTTGTTAATATTCTCACAGAGTTATCTATGCCTGTACAGTATTCTGTAGTAAAGAACATGACTGATTTTAAGACTTTGGAGTCAGACCTATGTTTGAAGGTTCTGCCATTTCTTCATCACGTGACGTGGAAAGTCTTTTAACTTGCCTATACTTCAGTTCCCACCTCTATACATGGAGTCTCTTTCACAGGTTACTGTGAGGAAAAGAACATGGCCGATTCCGCTTCTTTCACTAGAGTTCTCCCAGTGGCTGGTTATATGAGCTCAACAGATTTTTTTTAAAGGTTTTATTTATATATTTCAGAGAGAGAGCACAAGCAGGGGGAGGAGCAGAGGGAGAGGGAGAAGCTGACTCCCTGCTAAGCAAGGAGCCCAACATGGGACCATGAGATTAGGACGTGAGCCGAAGGCAGACAGACGCCTCACCAACTCAGCCACCCAGGTGTCCCAGCTCAAAAAGCTTATATTACATCAAAGAATAAATGAACTAAAGGATTTAACACATAGTAAGCCCTTTTAAAAATATTCAAAGAAATTTTAAATAAATATGTAACAGCTAACCTAGATAGCAGAGGTCTTAGTTTCAGTGAGATTAAATAAATTCCCTAAGGTCACACAGGTAGGGGGTGGCAGTCCAGGATTTAAATGCAGACATTCAGACATCCTATACCAATTACAAGTGCTACCCTCTCTACCATGGTTCATATTTCTGGGGACCCTGGAACCTATTCCCTATAAAAATGTACAAATTTACATATACACACAGATTTTGGTATAATTATAGGGTGTTCACAGATACCTCAACCCTCTTCCTCACAGACTTACTTAAATTACCTTAATACTGGCTCCTGCAAACAAAAAATGGTTTGTATCATTATCATGATTATAATCTGTGCCTATCAAAATATTACCTAGCAAGTTCCTACTTAAATATCATTTCTACTAAAAACTTTCTTTGATTACTTCATGGACTGTGAGAAATGCTTTGCTCCTCTGAATTTTTTAGGGCTCTGTGAATGTACTACTCATGTGATTTTACAGGCAGAAAGAACCTTAGATTTTCCATGCAACGTAACATGTTTAATGACATTCACATAACATGTATTACATAGTATGGTCGCTTTATATATATCTTATCTCCAAAGCAATAAAGAAAGTACCCAGAGAGTAGGGACTACACCTGCTATAGCTTCAATGTGACATTCCCTAAGGATACAGGAATGATTTTTTTTTTTTAAATTAGTGAAAGAATGGCTAATTCTGAGTTAAAACTGAGCTACTATTCCCTATTTTTCAAAGACTCATGAGGCCCTGAAAGTCTCTTTGAGCATTTTAGAATTTCCAGTATCTTTTCCTCATTCAGTATTAATCAGCACTGTGGAGCAAAATCTTTTCCTGCACAATCTCTGTAGGATCTTTTTACGAGCCATCTCCTCCCACTCTGGTCTAATCGGTTATTGAGAGTAGCTCTGGATAAGAATCTTGAGAGTATGTTATTGTTCCCTGGACTTCATTTTAGCAAGAAGCTTAATACCACAAAAATATTATATTTTCAGTCTCCCAAAACCTAGTCTAGCTTTTGTGATAAAATTTTCTATTTCCTTTTGAACAGCTTTCAACTACACATTGTGCTTCTTAGGTTACAAAATTGTGACTGTCTTCCATTATGCAATATAATATTTCCTTGCAAATGAGAGTTGAGTTTTCTGGACAGACAAAAATTTATCACTTATTAAGAAACTATAGGGGCACCTGGGTGGCTCAGTGGGCTAAGCCTCTGCCTTCAGCTCAGGTCATGATCCCAGGGTACTAGGATCAAGCCCCACATCGGGCTCTCTGCTCCGTGGGGAGCCTGCTTCCCCTCTCTCTCTCTCTACCTGCCTCTCTACCTGCTTGTGATCTCTGTCTGTCAAATAAAAAAATAAAGTCTTAAAAAGAAAGAAAGAAAGAAAGAAACTATAGGGGACATGAAGTGTTAAGCCAGCATTCATAATCTTGAAGAACTTACCCAAACTAGAAAAAGAAGACAAAGTTGTGAAAATTAAGCAAAAGATTTAATAAGATTTCAAGATAGAAAATACTGTCATAGGTAATTGACGAATAAATGGAGTACCTTGCCCTCTGAGGCTTTAGCAAAGGGAAGAGTCTTTAGGCTGGAGTGGTCTGCAAAGGATTTCTGGAAAGAGCTGAGTCTGAGTAGATTTAGGGGGATAGACAGAACTGGGCAAATACCAAGAAGAGAAAAGAGAACATTAAAAATTTTCTATAAACAGGGGCACCCGGGTGACTCAGTCAGTTAAGCATCTTCCTTCAGCTCAGAACATGATCTCAGGGTCCTGGGATGGAGCCCCGTATCAGGCTCCCTGCCCAGTGGGGCATCTGCTTCTCCCTTTCTCTTTGTCCCTCCTCACCACTTGTGCTTTCTCCCTCTCTCTCTCTCTTTCTTTCTCTCTCTCTCTCTCAAATAAATAAAATCATTTTTTTAAAATGGTAACAGAAGTACCAAAGTGGAAAGCCAAATGAGAATTGGGAGCAAACCAGCTGGGCAAATAATAACAAAACATCCAATTAAAAAATATCTATGGAATGAACGTAAACTAAAGCACTTACAGAGAAGAACAAGAGACAGAATGCACCTCTCTTTCTGGATAAATATTAAATGAGATGTTGTACATAGAGCATTTGCACAGTGTCCATCCCACACTAGGCATATAGAGAATGTAAACCATCAGGAGGGAGGATGGCAGCAGAGTAGGAGAACCTTAGGCTCGCCTTGTTCCATGAACACAACTAGATAACTATCAAATCATCCTAAATACCCCAGAAATCAATCTGAAGACTGGCAGAATAACTCTATAACTAAAGGTGTAAAGCAGAGGCCACACTCAAGAAGGTAGCAAATGTGGAAACCCAGTGTGGGAGAGAACTGGACTGTGGCTGGGACTGTGAGAAGGGAGCTACCGTCACAGAGAAGGGCAAGAAACAGAATGTAAATGGGCACAGAGGCGAGGGGAGGGGGAAAACAAATCCTCATAGCAATTGGCTTGGAAAGCAAGAGGACCTGAATTTCGTGAGTTCTTGCAACCAGTGGGGCTTAAAGCCTAGAGTTTTAAAGGTCAGCACGCTTGGCTCTGGGAGAGCTCGGAGGACATTGGGGCCGCTCTTGGGGAAAAGGCAGGGCAAACAGCCCAGGGACATACAAGTGTGGAAACAGTGATCTGAAGAGCACCTGAGCACACAGTGGGGAGGTCATCTACTCTTCTCAGAGCATGTCCCAGAGAGGCGGCGTTCACAGAGAGGCTCCTCTGGGAGCAGAGGGCATACAGCACACTTTGGAGACACTCACCAGGTCTGGGGAACAGGGAACACTATACTGCAGGGCACTACAGGACTGCTCAAGAACAAGAGACAGAGCGGACTTTCCCAACACAGAGCCTTAGATAAAATGAGAAGACCAAAGAATTTGTTCCAAACGAAAGAACAGGACAAGGTCACAGCTGGACATCTAAGCAAAACAGATACAAGTAACATGCCTGATGGAGAATTTAAAGCAATTATTATAGGGATACTCCCTGGACTCAAGTAAAGAATGGAGGACGTCAGTGAGACTATTAACACAGAGATAAGGAATAACATAGCAGAGATAAAGGACTCAAAAAATGAAATGAGAAACACACTTAATTATTGAAAGAAAAGCAGACTAGAAGAAGCAGAGGAATGCATTAATGACCTAGAAGCCAGAGTAATGGAAAGTAATCGAGCTGAACAAAAGAGTGAAAAAGAATAGACTTAGGGAACTCAGTGACTTCATCAAATATAAAAACTTTCATATTATAGGAGTCCCAGAAGAAGAAAAGATAGATAAGAAAGCAGAAAATTTATTTGAAGAAATAATAGGTGAAAACTTCCATAATCTAGGGAAAGAAATAGATACAGGAATCACAAAGAACCCCAAACAAAACAGATCCACACCAGGACATATTGTAATTAAAAAGCAAAATATAGGGGCGCCTGGGTGGCTCAGTGGGTTAAGCTGCTGCCTTCGCCTCAGGTCATGATCTCAGGGTCCTGGGATCGAGTCCCACATCGGGCTCTCTGCTCGGCAGGGAGCCTGCTTCTCTCTCTCTCTCTCTCTCTACCTGCCTCTCCATCTACTTGTGATTTCTCTCTGTCAAATAAATAAATAAAATCTTTAAAAAAAAAAAAAAGCAAAATATAATGATGTTACATATATTAAGAGCAGCAAGAAAAACAAAGACAGTTACATACAAAGGAAACCCCATAATACTATCAAGAAGGTTTTTCAGCAGAAACTTCCCAAGCCAGAAGGGAGAGGAATGATATATTCAAAGTGCTGAATGGGCAAAACCTGCACCCAAAAATGCTCTATCCAGCAAGGCGATCATTCAGAATAGGAGAGACAAACAAAAACTAAATGAGTTCAAGACCACTAAACCAGCCCTGCAAAAAATATTAAAAGGGACTCTTGAGTGGAAAGGGAAGACCAGAAATGACAGTATGAAGGTAAGAAATACAAAAGCAGTAAAAATAAATATTCTGTAAAAAATCAGCAAAGGAAATCACAAAATAAAAGGATGTAAAGTATGACACCATATACTTAAAATGTGGGGAAGAGAGGAGAAAAGAATGGATTCAAACTTAAATGAGCATCAACTTAACATAGACTGTTATATACAGAAAAGGTTACATACAAACCTACCATAAATCAAACTCCACTAATAAGTATGCAAAGAATAAAAGACAAAGATATCCAAATATATCACTAAAGAAAACCAGCAAACCATGAAAGAAAGACAAGAAAGTATCAGAGGAAATCTTCAAAAACAACCACAAAACAAGTAATACAACAGCAACAAATATATATATATATATCAATAATTACTTTGAATGTAAATGGGCTAACCACTCCCATCAAAAGACAGACTGACAGAATGGATAAACAAGACTTATCTGCCAGGCACCCCAGGATGGAGCTATTTTGAATGGGCTCTTCTAACATAATGAAATTACTAAGAGGGCTTATCAAATAATAGAGCATATTTTCAAATCAGTTTTCAGTATGATGATGCATCTGGATGGTCAAATAGTTAATACACTGTTACCGAGATTTCAGTTTACCAATCCATCCCCCTATGCATTTCCCCACTCCATATTCTTTTCCTCATCCCCCTTCCATGAAAAATAGCCATTATCCTTCATTTTGTTTTTAGGTTTTTCCTTTGCTGTATTGATTTATTTCATAGGCATGCACCTCTAAACATGGTGTAGTTTTGCTCGTTTCTGAGCTTTATAAAAATGAAGTCTCTTCCCTCGGACTTGCTTATTCATTCAATTCTGCACTTATAAGACTCATTCCTGCTAATGCACCAGAGGCTCAATGCACAAGTTATACTTCCACATAACATTTCATCATGAGAATTAATTAGAAAACATAATTTTAGAAATACGTAATTTACAATATTAACAGGTACTATGATACCTAGAAATAAACCTAACAAAAAATATGTCAGGTAGGTATATCTACCTGATTTTACTTTCTAAAAATTTCTTGCCTCCCCTCAAATCCCAACGACCAATGCCAAGTAAGGGAAGCCCTCATCACCTCTCGCCTGGGCAGCTTACTCCACAGCTGTGCCCTGAGTCTTGCTCCATTCAGTCCACTTTCCCCATCATCCTCACAGCAATCCACCCGACATGTAAAGCTGACTATACCATCCCCTTGCTCCAATACCTTTCAAAGTTCTCTTTTGTCCACAACCTCCTCATGTAGGCCACCCCCAACTCTCACTCAAGAATCACTGGACTCTCCAGCAACTTCAGTGTACTTCTCATCTCTAAGCTTTTATTCCAATTCACTTCCCACCCCTTTCCTTTGTTCTTCCAAACACACAGACACTTCCACACACACTTACATGCATGCCTGCACAAAATACGTCCACATACACATCCTTTCACCCAGCTAGCTTCTATTCATTCAGATTCAGCTTAAGCATCTCCTCAACAAAAGGTTTTCGATTGATGCTACCCATGGCCCTCACCTCAGGTATGTCTCCTCTAAAATCTCCCATTAGACACAGCTATGATTATTGCTGTGACTGTGGTTATGATCACAGCTTTCTCACTTTATTGGCCACATTTACTGTTTAAGTGTCTGACTCCCTTTCTGGTCTTTGGGTTCCTAAAGGTCCAAGGCTATCTCATCTTCATCTCTGCTTCCTCTGTATCTGCCACATCGACTGAAATAAAAAATGCATTGAGTATATACTGAAAATCCTAGTTCTTTCATAACTGTTCTCTGTAAAAATTGTTCTCTGTGAAAGTTAGGATCTTATTTTAGAACACTGTCTTCTTTTTGAAATGATCAGATGCACCATGTTTTATAAATGAATATTGGCCAACTTTTCTGGAGTCCTACTGTACATAGCTTCCGTGCCTTTAAGCAGTTCATTACCAAATGCACTCATGCAAATAATACATTTATGGTAACTTCTCCCTGGCTAAGAGATAACACTTACGCAGCAAATCACCTATCCAAAAGAGTGTAAAAACCTAGAGTCTATCCAACTAGAAGGACAAAGTTGGAGGTTGTTATTACATAGTAGTATTACCCATATATGTACTTCAAATTGTTATTTTAACACACTGAGCCACATGTCTAAAAAAGATAATATCAATTTAAGCTGTTCTAACAGCTTGTGTCAAACTGTGGTGACATTTTATTAGTAAGCTAAATATCCCTAATTAAAACCAAACTGCTTAGCACCAAATTACTATAATTCATTAATTCTCTGCTGAGAACATATTTTTAGCTATCTCAAAAAAATTGCGTAACAAAGTGTTGCCCCAATTTCCTCAATTGTAGTCGTGTTACTTGAAATGCCACAATATGAGAATATGTTCTCATTAAAGTCATCCTTCTTCCAGTGATTTTCTACTAGGGTGGTTTAGAATTTTCTGGACTCATTACCAAGGACTAAAGCTCCCCTTGTAGAAATGAGCGAGCACTATAATTGAAATAGAAGGTGATCAGATATAAAATGTCACTGCCCCCAGAGGGAACTGAATTTCAACAGTGAGAATACTAAGCAGCAAAGTGATTTAAGAACATTAAGACTGACAGTCACTCTGCTATCTTAAGAAGATTTCAAGGAATAATACGAGGCACCCAGAAACCAAAGAAGGTTATGAAATGTATGAGGAGCAACAAGGTCCTTTGCTACTTTTCAAAAGGTCCCAGATCCTGTTCTGACAAGTACTGCTTTCCCCCATGATTTAGGCAAAATAAAATGGTAAGCTTACTACCCAGAGGAGGAACTACACAAGCTGGGGGAAAAAATCATAACACAAAATTCTCAACAGGCTGAAGTCATCAGTGAAACTTAACAAAAGAAATATATTATCATAATAAATATGTCCTGCCCCTAAATCAGTACATAAGTAGAGAATCCAGGCATTTACAAAAAAGAATTGGCAATTAGGGTGGACGGCAAGTTCAATATAAACCAAGAATAAAATATCCTTACCAGAAACTAGTGTGACCTAAGACTACATTAAATGCAATTTAGTGTCCAGAACACAAGGGACAGATGTCCCTCCGAATAATGTGCTGTGTAGACCACACAGGTATCCCTTGCAGTTTTGGAAACCACGCTTCAATGAGTTTACTGGAAAACTGGAATATATGAAAAAGGATAAATAACCACAAGAGGGAAGAAACTCAACCCCACATCCAAGACTCCCCTAAAGAAAATTAAATCCTTAATAAGGATTCAATGTTTTTTATTCTGAACACATTTCTTTCAGAGCTGAGCCTTCTGGACATCATTCCTGGCTATTAGCATTCCTCTGGTTAAAAAGTGTTTAAATGAGCTAAGGAAAACTGAAAATGTAGCAAGGTACTGTAAATAAAAAGAGAGTTGAGCATAGGGTACAATGAATGCTTCCCCAAGTTATCATCTATTTAAAGCCCAGATAAATGGCTTCACTGAAAGTGTAAGAAGATTTTCCTAAACTTCTATAACCATAAATAATTATCATAATTGAAGGTGTGAAAATGGCACATAAATATAAAGAGAAAAATAACAGCCAAGTTTGTGATCTGTAGATAATAGCAAATATTACATTCAACTATGAGATAACATTCGAAAGAAATACATCTTCCAGAACTAGATATGAGTGTGAGAGCATAAATATGTTATTCCTCTAGATAACTGCATCTAATACAAACTAAGTAAGCAGACTCTCTCTTATCTGGCGATTTTTATTTATAGTTAAAATTTGAATGTTTTAAAGTTTTGAAGTCCTTCTCTTCAAAAAAAAAGGACTACCCTTTTTTAAGATTGTATTTATTTATTTGACAGAGAGAGCGAGCGAGAGAGAAAGCAGGCAGGGGGAGCAGCAGAGGAGGAGGGAGAAGCAGACTTCCTGCTGAGCCGGTAGCCAGACACAGGCTCCATCCCAGGACCCTGGGATCATGACCTGAGCTGGAAGCAAATGCTGAACCAACTGAGCCACCCAGGCGCCCCCAAAAAAGGACTATTATTAAATGCCTGAATCAACAGTCATTTCTTACCAAAAGCCATGATATAATAACTACATCTATGAACAAAGTGAATAAAACAAATCAAAAGAATGTTTTATTGACTATGTTGACTATAAAATCAGTGCTATTAATGGTGATAAATACAAACTATAGCTCCCTACGAGAAAAGAATCATCATTTTAAAATGTAGATGTATTACTATTACAGTTGTAGAAATTCCTTTGCCTTCTATGGCAGCAGAAAATAAACAACCAAATAATTATTTTGATAACTCACGTTGTAAAATAACTCTCCTCAAAACAGCCAATAAATTTACTGGTCTATCCATTGAACTTGCCTGTACTAAATTTCATGTTATTAAGTTTTTACAGAATACCCACTTGTAATGTATTTTCACCCACTAACGTTTATACTGGGTAGGATCTCACAGGATCTCAAATTCAATGGAGACGGAGAAGGACCCATTAATCTATCCAAGGAGCAGTCATACAATTGTCTACCATTTTGCAGTGTGGAGGCCGAGAAAATTAAGGCCATCCCACCTCAAGTTTAGCTGATGTGGGAAACAGAGGCAGAAGAAAATCATCACCTACTGACAAGCCCTTGAAATAGACAGAGTGGCTCTCCCCTGGGGACTTAACTGCCCTCACCTTGAGGTTTTGCTAAGGACAATCCTAGCCTGACTGACCCCCTACCCCGACAGGTCCGACCAGAATCCTGTAAGTCTACTTTAACAATTCCTTTAGGAAACTTTATCTCTAAACCTCCAAGATAGTGTCGAGAATCATTCCCAAGTATATGGCCCACTGATATACATCTAAAGGGTCTCACGAGAAGATTTTTATTATTGGTAATAAATAACCTCTCTCCCAACAATAGCTAGCCCCTCAAGGTCCTGTAGACCTCGCTTCCGAAAGTCCTTAGAGACTTACACCATCCCTTTGTCCTCACCGACCGCCGAGCCCACCCCGACTCTGCCTTTAAAAACTCTGACTGTAATCTGGTTCGGGGTCCAAGTCCCTACTCCGCTGTGTCGGGTATACTTGGGCCCATGCTTAAGCTTGTCAAATAAACCCTCATGTGATTGCATCGGTGCTTGGCTCCTTGGAGGTCTCTCAGAGGTGAAAACTCGTGCATAACAGCAGGAGTCACACTTAGGTGCTCGGCTCTCACTGTAATGGCCTCTGCCTTCAAGAAGCTTATGGATTGGGGCGCCTGGGTGGCTCAGTGGGTTAAGCCGCTGCCTTCGGCTCAGGTCATGATCTCGGGGTCCTGGGATCGAGTCCCACCTCGGGCTCTCTGCTCAGCAGGGAGCCTGCTTCCCTCTCTCTCTCTCTGCCTACCTCTCCATCTACTTGTGATTTCTCTCTGTCAAATAAATAAATAAAATCTTTAAAAAAAAAAAAAAAAAAAGAAGCTTATGGATTAACTGGGTGATGGACATTAAGGAAGTCGTGATATAATGAGCCATGCGTATTACAAAGACTGATGAGTCACTGACCTCTACCTCTGAAATCAATGTTATATGTTAATTAATTAAACTTAAAAAAAAATACATAAGTAAGTAAATAAATACAAAGTAGCTAGTACTGATTGCTAGATAAGACAATCAGATAACCACCAAGTTACAGAACAAAGTTATGGGTGTTATTAGAGAAGTCGATGCAAAGTGCTATGGAACATAAGGAAAAGCACAATGAAGGGAAGGAGGATGTTGGACAAGGCTTGGAGAAGACGTGGCACCTGCCTGAAACCTTTTTCACAAGACAACAGAAGTGCATCAGGAAGAGAGAATGACTGAAGGAATTCCAGATGGAATGAAGAGCCTAGAAATGCCAGGATCACTGCTGCCGAGATAGAGGGTGGCGTGAACACCACACACCAAAAAAAATGAGACTGGACAGATGAAACCAAACTTTCAAGGATTTGGGGAAAAAGAATAATATTCAAGAACCTAAGCAATCTTAAATCCTAAATTATATTTCTATTTTAGGTAAAACAGCTGCCCACTGCCTTGTCAACACCTTTTCACTTGAGCCTGCATTACAGTGAGAGCTCTCGATAGGATTCCTAGAAGGTTTTCCTAACACGTTGTATTTCCCTGCTCAGAAATCTATGATGGCACCCTGTCTCTCCCCACAGAATTCCAAACTCCTCTGCCAAGTGTTCTAAGTTCTCTCTAAGGTACCAACCAAACCAGTCCCATCACCAAAGTGGAAAAGAGGTCTTCTCACTGGGTCCTGCATATCCCACTCTCAAGACCTAACTTCAAATCTGACTCTCCACCTCAATCATCACCCAGTTTGCCCTCTGAGCTTCTCAAGCTCACATCACTCCGGGGCTGCCACTACAGCTTCTCCAACTACTCAAACCGACATCAATCTCTCCTTTTCTTGAGCTCTTTCTGCACTCAAAGTCACAAGGGCACAGCTTCTCACTAAATCGTCAATTCTGTCCTGTGCCTCCACAGGACAGGAGCTGTGGCTTTTACTTCAACCAGATGCCCATCAAGCCTTGCAAGTGCTGCACAAACTGAACAAGACGTAGGTGGTAAGGAATCAAATCAGCAAATAATTTTAGCTGGCATGGGGCACAGAGAACACAGTTTTTAATTTTTTTAAAAGCATGAAAATCTTGGGGCACCTGGGTGGTTCAATTGGCTAAGTGTTTGTTGATTTCAGCTTGGGTCATGATCTCAGGGTAGGATCAAGCCCCACAACCATGGAGCTTGTTTAAGATTCTCTTTCTCCCTCTGCCCCTCCCCCTCTTCTAAAACATATTAAAATAAAATAAAATAAAATGCATGAAACTCTTGATTCTTATATACTAAATTTTAGAGCATATCACATTTTTCACTGTTAATAACATCATCTTTCTAGCTAAACATCACCATCAGTATCACCCAAGCCATTCCTATATGGTACACCATCAAAAGAGAGACCTTTCTGAGTAAAGAATGCACAATCCAGTAATGAAAGAATAAAAGATGACTTTGGGAAACTACTACCTAGTGAGTCACTGTGTCAGCTTATAGTACTATGTTTAGGATACCATATATATGTCAAAGAAGAGAAAAACCAAATATGCTATATACTGGCCAAGGCCATACAATAAATCAGCAATACCATTTACTTACACTGAGTTTTGCTGCCTGTGCACAAAAACTGCCTCTTCAGAAATACGATTATTCAGAAATCTATTTCTTCACAAATAAATTAAAACCTTAGAGCATGAGAATGCTTTTGCCAAACATAAGCACACTAGAGGGAAGGAAAATCCATGTAGATGACAAATTAGGATTTTATAATGCAAAGCACTGCATGTAAAATATTTCAACATCTGGTTTCTATTTTAATACTTTGCCATTTGTAGGCACCAAGTCCTACATTTATCAAAAAGGTCGAGATATGAGATCCACAGTAGTTCCCTGCCTTGAGATCAAAATGTGAGTTTTATGAAAGTTACCATCCTGTTTTAAGTGGTACAGGAGGGAATATCAGTCACCAGGATCATTACAACTGATAAAGAAACCACCAAGTCTCATTATCTGAACTAAGGACTCAGCAAATATGAAGTTAGTAGAGTTTACAATGCCTTAAAGAGAATTTAATTCTAGGTGAATGTGTATGTGATTAACACACTGAGTTTATTATCTAACATTCCTATCTATTTGGGAAACGGAGAGCACAAAATTAAAGCATGAGCAGGATGGCACGGCACATCTTCATTCCCCCACCACCCCACCACTTCATTCCACCACCACCAAATATGAAGCAGTTCCTGCATTTAACTAAGTCCCAACTTCAGCACAATTAGGTAGATGGACAAATGGTATTTTTAACAGCTTTACTGAGGTGTAATTAACACACAATTGTATACTCAGGGTTTTCCAATGAAAAAGAATGAGTAGGGAGGGTGAGTGGGTGGATGGACGGATGGATGGATAGACACAGAGATAAAGAGATATTTATGTGTATATACATGTATACAGAGATTTATTATAACGGATTGTTTCACATGATTATGGAGGCTAAGAAGTCCCTCAATCTGCCATCTACAATCTGGGACTCAGGAAAACCAGTAATGTAATTCCATTTAAGCCTGAAAAACCATGGCGGGGAGGGTAGCATGTAACTGATAGTGTAAGACGCCATCTGAATCCAAAGGCTTGATAACCAGAAGCACCAATATCCAAGGGCAAAAGATGGATGTTTCAGCTGAACCAGAGAAGGCAAATCCACCTTTCTCTGCCATTCATTCATTCATTCAAATTCAGGCCTTCAGGGCACTTGGGTGGCTCAGTCGTTAAGCATCTGCCTTCAGCTCAGGTCATGATCCTGGGGTCCTAGGATCGAGTCCCACATTGGGCTTGCTGCTCAGTGAGAAGCCTGCTTCTCTCTCTCTCTCTGACTCCCACTCATGCTTGCTCTCTCTAGTGTTCTGTCTCTCAAATAAATATATAAAATCTAAACAAAAAAAAAAAAAAATTCAGGCCTTCAAGAGCTTGGATGATGCCCGCAAGCACTTGTGAGGGTGATTCTCTTTCTCCGTCTATCAATTCAAATGCCGGTCCCTTCTGAAGTCACTCTCACAGACGCACCTTAAAATGATGTTCTGCCTGTTCTCTGGGCATTCCTTAGCACATAAAATTGACTATCACAACAAGAAAACACACATACTTACAACATCGTGCGATGTTCTGACACTGGCATACCCTGGGAACCCATCACTGTGATCAAGAGCACACCCGTCACTACCGAGAAGTCTCCGCATGTCACTATGGAATCCTTCCCTCCTGCCACTCTCCGCCCTACCCCCAAAACACTGATGTACTTTCGGCCACTACAGATTAGTTTCCGTTTTCTAGAAATTTAAATGAATTTGACACGCGCTCCTTTTGTCTGGCTTTCTTCACTCTGCATAATTCTTCTGAAGTTCATCCATGTTATTCGTGCCTTTTATAACTATTCTGTATTCCATTTGCATGAAGGTTCCACGATGTTTTTATCCATTCTGCCCACTGATGACCACATGTGCTGTTTCCAGTTTTTGATTATTTGTGCACACCTCTCTGAGAAGACAAATGCACCAAATTCTCTTGGGTGAATCCCTGAGAGTAGATTGGCTAGTTACATGATAGGTGTATGTTCCATTTTTTTTTTTTTTTAAAGATTTTATTTATTTATTTATTTGAGAGAGAGACGGTGAGAGAGAGCATGAGCGAGGAGAAGGTCAGAGAGAGAAGCAGACTCCCCGTGGAGCTGGGAGCCCGATGCGGGACTCGATCCCGGGACTCCGGGATCATGATCTGAGCCGAAGGCAGTTGTCCAACCAACTGAGCCACTCAGGCGTCCCTTAAGAAAGTTCCAAAAGTGGTGTGCCACTTTACATTAGACGTCAGCAGTGTATGAGCGTTCTAGTTCCTCTACGTCCTAGTCAACACTCTGTACAGACAATCTTTCTGATTTTAGGCGTTCTAATAGGTATATTATCTTGTTACGGTTTTAATTTGCACTCCTCTACTGACAAATGATGTTGAACTTATTTTCATGTACTTAATTGTCACCCCTCCTTATTCCTGCACTGGCAGTCCCACTCTCCCTTTCCCACCTTTAGCAAACTATTGATCTTTGTCCCTGGATGGAGAGCCCATATCGAACATTTCTATTCACACATCCACCCAGGGAAAACTTAACATGAGCTAACATGCTTCCATTACTGGTACAATTAGCAATATTTTGCTGAAAATATTTAATATATATTCATTTAAATAAAAAGTTAAAATATAAATTAATATATTCTATAATTTCTCATATTAATAACACTGTATGAATGGTATGACTATTTATTTCATAAAATCAGTAAATTCTTGAAGTTTCCCTACAATTAAAAAAAAAAACAACACGATTTGGTTTTTATAAACTCTTCCCTTATGAAAAATATCACAACAGATAAGAATACTCTCTTTAATATAAAAATAGAAAAGTCCGAGGTAGCTCTATTTTCAGCTCCTAACCAATATATCTAAACAAATTACATAACTGAGGAAGTCACATAAGACTGCATTTTTTGCAGACCTCTTAAATGCGTGAATACTAGGAAGTAGAATCGTTTTCATAATTAGTTGTAGTTTACAAATCTTGACCTTAGTGCTTCCTCTATCTGGATTCTGTTTTAACCACACGAGTCACTTAGCATTTTGGTTAGATTATCATTTAGGAATTCAGCTCCATCAGGAAACTCATCTGTTGGAGGAAGTATGTTAACAGGGGTTCCAGCAGAACCAGCGAGAAGTAGTAGCTGTTTCCCTTGGCAGCACTTCTTTCAATTACCCATGTTATCAGTGAAGAGCTGCTTTCCTTTTTCCAAAAGTGATAAGATCAGTGAGAAGCTCATTCAGATGTGAGCCTATATATTCTCAACCTGGCATTAGTCATTTGGCAGTCCGTTACATTCCCTTCCGTGCCCAAACACCAGAACCCGAAAAAATAAAAAGACTGTCTGACTTAGGCACTAGAGTTAAGAAATACCATGGTTCTTAACCCAGCTCATTCTTAGAACATATCAGTATTAACTTCTCCTACTTTCCTTATCCATTATAAATTAGTACCTTCATTAAAAATTTAGTGAGGTTGCTTAAATTGTCAGATCTTCAGCAACTTACCAATAAAAACTTGCTTGTATAATGCATTAACACTTTTCAAAGTGTTTTCAAGGACATTATTTTGTTTCTCTAAAATGTTGTATTTGTTTCATCAGCTGTCAACAGATTGAAATGCTGTCTGTTCACTACAAATAGAGTGTTTAAAAGGTTAGTAATAATTTATGAAGAACTCTGAACTTACTGGAGATGGAATTACATTAAGGTGCTAACTCTAGGTAGAAGCAGAGCCATAGCCACCTAGGTGGTATGATTTTAAGAGCTTGGAAAAAGACTCTTCAGATTAAAAATAAACAAATAAAAACCATCCCCTTCCAAAAGAAAACCCCACTAATAGAGATTAATTTTTGTAAGTAAGGCTTCTCATTTTTTTTGTTAAAGTTTAAAGGCCTTTGGGATATTAACACTTCAAATTGTATCAGTTACTTGTATGAGAGTATAAATGAACTTATTAGATGCTCTTGGAAAGGCTCTCCAGGTATTCAGAATACATGAAAACTCAGGAGCCTGGGAGAGATGAGATAGTGTATAGAGTAAAAATGAATATAGATATGGTAGGTTGGGGCCAAAGGAAACAAATTTAATTTACTTAACTACTTCATATCTTTAAAAAGCCCTAAAAATTCTGCACAGATACCTAAGGAAACTTATTATTATTAATATACTTGAAATTATTATCAATAATCATTTGAAAGTAAAGTCAAAAGTGTTCATTATTTACTGTGAAATACTGATTTTTCTCAGCCTATTATGAAATTAAAAACATTCACATATGAGTAATGCTTCTGAAAAATATCTAAGCCCAATCAAATTAGAAGTCTTGATGGATAATACACATCCTTTTCCCTAACATCCATACACACAAAACCTACTAGAAAAAATTAACCTAAGGACAGTATAGTGGACACACACACACACACTCACCCTTTAGATTAAAAATCTAATGAAGCTCATGATAAAGCTAGAGGCATAACGAGAAGAAATGAAGCCTCAGGCCAAATGCAGCCACCTGATCAACAGGAACCACAAACCCCACCGGGTCTACCTCCATGCTGCCATCAGAGTAACAGCTGCACCCTACTCCTCTGTCTCACTTCTGACAAATGTCATTGCATGGTGATCCCACCACTGCCACCAACTGAAATGGAAATGGAAATGGATACTTCATAGTACTGAACATATTCACACACACACTTACCACAACTTCACAAATACCTTACTGCCTACCCAAAAGCAAGTCAGCAGGGAAAGGATGTTTATCAATCATCATTAGCTAGGCACAGCTCCACTAGTCTCCCTCGATTCCATGGAAATATACAGGTATCAACAGCCTACACAAGACGGCTCTCATGAAGTCTAAATGGCTATCCATTGGCTTCTTTGGTCACCCAATAACCCCTTCGTTGGTTATTTACTTAGAGACATTTAGTTAGGGTCATTTAATTTTAACTTAAAATTAAAGATCTGAATCCACACTTCTGTAATGTGTTTACACCTTTAAATAACTATCTTTGTGAGGTTCTCAGACTTGGCATCATCAAACATATAACTTCCACCAGTTAGAATAACTGAAGCCAAGCCACCTATTTTAGCTACATGAATAATTCTCACAACGAGAAGATGGCCTCATGAATTTCACTTCCTTATTATCCCTGATATTATTCCTTCTAAGACCAACATTGAGATTTTCTTTTGCAACAGCCAGGAATTGATGAAGTAAGCAAAAGCAAGCACCAATACACAGTCCCGACAAAATTCTTTCTAAGACTCTTCTTAAGAAGAGGCCATATTGATGGTGACCACTAATATGGTGACACTGTCATATCATTGTCATATCAGGTTGAGCTCTAAATGTGACAACTTCAAACCCAAGTCCCATCAACTTGTTTGCAGCCAGGTAGCTTCCCTCCGTTATGTAAAAATATCTGAATTTCACACCCCTGTAGTAGCTAGGAGGCACCATCAAGATTTTAGCAAATCTGGTGGTTTTAACTTGAAAAAAAAAATTCCTTACTCATCTGGTATTCTGTATTTTTTTGGTAGCTCCTTTAAGTGGAAGACATATTACACAAAGGAGAGAGATGTGAAAGAAACTCTTTTTCTGGGTAAGGTAAACTCTTTTTCTGGGAGGTATAATTGTAAGGTTTTTTTCATCCCCTCAAAGACATAAACCAATGACCAAAACCCGGGAAATGTTTTCATAAGCAGTGAAAACCAATGTGATTCTAATGTTGATCATTAACAATCGGAGTAAAAGGTTAACTGAGTCTTACCTCCACTCCCAGCCATAATAAAGTATCAGGAATCAGATTTACCTTCCCACCTTAAAAAATTAGAAAATAGGACCCAATACACAAAAGAAGAGTGTTCTTACATTGAACAACAGGCAGTGCAAGATAGTTAGAGAAGATGTCAAAGCTGCAGCCCAGGAAGGCAGAATCCATACAAACCTCTACAACTTCACTAAGATGAAGGGACAGAATGCAGAGTTCCAGGAAGCCAAGGCAGGTAGAATTTAGTGTAGCAATATTCTTCAAGTATTGAAGAAAAGGGAATTGCACAGAGATTAATGCATGGAAGGACACTGCCGAGGCTGGAGAAAGCACCACCAGAAAGGAGAGGAGGAACAATGTCAACTCACAACAGGCTTGGAATAGTTGGTGGTCCAAGAATCCAGAATGGAAATACTTACTAATACCTGAGACTTCAAGTAGAGTCACTAAAGAAATCAAATGTGCCTTTGACCAAAGGCTGCTCTCGAGCCATCGCAATAAATTTTGAAAGCAAGCCTCAAAGAGATCAAACTGACATCTATTAATTTATCGCAGATCAGGACAAAGCCCAAGATTATTAAAACAAAATCCAGCACAACATAAAATTCACAATGGCCAGTATTCAGTTACGGTAGGAGCCATAATAGAATAAAAATCATTCAGCAAGAACAGACACAAAAACTACAAAGAGGATGGAATTAGCAGACAAGAATTTTTTTTAACACACGGAAAATTTTATAGCTATATGTTTATATTAAATTAATGTAACAGGGGCAGCTGGGGGGCTCAGTCAGTTCAGTGTCTGCCTTCAGCTCAGGTCACGATCCCAGGGTCCTAGGATCGAGCCCCGCATTGGACTCCCTGCCCCGGAAGGAGTCTGCTTTCTCCCTCTCTCTCTGCTACTCCCCCTGCTTGTGCTCACTCACTCGCTCTCTCGATCTCTCACTCTGTCAAATAAATAAATAAAATCTTAAAAATAAATGAAAATAATATGTCAGGACTTTATGAAAGTATAATCATTTAGTGATCACTTTGATGCATTTTATTTTTTTATTCTTCTTTTAAATTGAAGTATAGGGGACACACAATGTTACTCTTCCCCTGCAGAGTATCCTCCAGGACCAACCTCTGAACATCCACCTTCATTATTCTCATTCATTTGGCGGTTCAAGTATGTATACTTCCCTCAGTGTGATAATCCGTTCAAATGACTCCCATAGTTTTACTCTCTGCCGTTATACTATCCAGGAATTATTTCTGGCTGGACGTGGATATTCTCAGCTATTGGACATTCAGCATCACCTGTTTAATGCAGGGACTGTGTCTCGTATATATATCTTTGTATACCTTTCAGTAACCTTCTCATATCAGAAGGAGGGGGCTCAGTAAGCTGTTGAATAAGTGTTATTTACATATGTACTTTTCTGAATACCCAACTTTAACAATCTCAATAGCATAGATACAAAATAATTAAAAGATTTACTTAAAAGGCCAACCATACTTTCTTTTTAAAAAGATTTTATTCATTTATTTGACCGAGAGAGAAAGAGCACAAGCAGGAGGGGTGGGAGAGGGAGAGGGAGAAGCAGGCTCCCTGCTGAGCAGGGAGCCCAACATGGGGGCTCCGTACCAGAACCCTAAAGTCATGACCTGAGCCAAAGGCAGACACTCAACCAACTGAGCCATCGAGGCGCTCCAAGCCTAGTAATATTTTAGATAATAAACAAGTCAGGCAACATCTCAAGATCACACCAACCTTGCAAATCAAAACAGACCTGCTTTATATTTAAGTATGTTGATGTTTATTCTGAACCCTGCACTTATACTCAGTCAAGGAAAAGCCTGCATGAGACTAATACGAACACTGGCAGACATGTACACAGAAAATTAGAAAAATGAAATATTAAGACAGTGATGGAGAGTCAGATATATCATGCACATTTCAAGAAAAAGGGTTCTGATGAGGAGTGAGACGAACAAGAGTAAATGCATATTCAGAATGGAAATCACGGTTGACATGCCTTAGGTTCGAGACCCTCCGCAGGATAGAGACTCAACTTGCTTTTGACATGCCTTACAGAGGTATGTGCTGCTAAGCCCTAATACTTACAAAGTATTGCATGATCCCAAATTCCTATATAATGGAACTCTAAAAACTGAAGTCCAGCGAGAGAGGCAATTCCATCCACATAGCTTCTGTCACGTATGTAGAGGTTAAAAAAAAAAAAAGAGGTCTCTTTAAATATTAGCCAAAGCAATAGTAATAACACGAAGACAGGTGAAGGAACACGGTATACAGGACACATACTGGCAACTTCTCTGTTGTGTGGTACCCTTGTGGGCATTTAACATCTACTTAATGAAGAGATGAGTGAATGCAAAAGCATGAAGATAAAAATTTACCAAACAAATACACTTTGGGAAAATAATGAGAAGAAATTCCATCAGGTTTGGAGGATATTATTTCGTATCAAACTAACACAATCACTTTAAAAGTACTTAATGTGAATTTAGCTCACTTGGCCAAATAAACACATTCAGTTACTACAAAACTATCTTGTAGCTCAGCGATGGTCTACTCTATGCTGTTCAGACAACAGAACAACCAATTTCTTAAGTCTGTAGGCCGTATGATTCCACAGATGCTATGATGCACCCTGGCCCCTGGCCAAGTGACCGCGGACAGGAATGTGTCACGGGCAGGAGGATGCAGGTTGTGGCCCTGCGGAAGATTAGGCATGACCCACAGAGGAGGTGAAGGCAAAGAAAATGATTTCCGGACGACGACAACTCATCCAACAAATGCAAATACAGGGACATCCGTGATCTACAATTTCTATTGTTAGAAGCCCAAGTAGAAACAATGAGAGTAGGAAGGAGGAGGTAAGTAATAATTACTATTAGTCATAGGCATGATGTAACATAAGTCTATTCATTTTTATACAATAAAAATCACACCTCCCCCTCTCAGATTTAAACAGATATTAACAACTATACAGGGTATCTTTTCATCTTCTTCAAAATCAATTATTCCCAGACAATCCAATTTTAAAACTGGGAGAACAAGGCTTAGAGAAGGAAAGAGAAGTCCCAAGAGGAAGAAATTTGTTATCACCCTTCCATTTGGTCTCTTTAAGCTGACATAATTCTGGAAGACATTAGATGCAGCAAAAGGTCAGATAACTATAATTTTTGGCTTAGAAACTTGAGGCCGATAAAAGCCTCAATGCTTTCTTTTAAAATAGAATAGATGGGGCGCCTGGGTGTCTCAGTCAGTTAAGTGTCCGACTCTTGATCTCAGTTCAGATCTTGATCTCAGGGTTGTGAACTCAAGTCCCACTTCGGGCTCCACACTGGGCATGGAGCCTATTTATAATTAATCAATTGATTAAAATAAAATAGAGACAAGCAGACCTTAAAAACAACAAATTATTGCCAACTCAATAGTCACCTTAACCCCACAAACTGGGCTAGAATTCTACTGAAATACAGGTTTCTTCATTTCTTTTCAAGAGAAACGCAATACCTTTAATTTAATCATTTCCTTCCTAAATGGAAATAAACATGGCATTAAAGGGCAGCCACCTGCCTGTGAAGAAATAAAATTTAAGTCAGGTTTGCTTAGAATAGTTCTTTGACTTTTCTCAAAATTTTGAGAGTTGAGCAAAAATTGCTGTGGACTTTGTAAATGGCAGATATATAACTGAGAACTAGAAATTCTAAGTCTATTAATCAATGGGTAGCTTCTATTTAAGCTAAGAAAAAAGGACAACAAAAGAAAAATTGGTAAAAATAACAGTTTTAGAGTATTGTCAGCAAAAAGAAGTTGGGGGGTGGGGAGAAAAGTGAATATAATCAGTAATTGAATGTAGGATCCTGATAGCCAAGCATAAAATGAAGACAAGTTAAATTTCTTGAGTTATACAATAACCTGAAACATGCAACCAACCAGATTTAAAGTAGGTCTGGATGAAAGTGCACAAACTACATTTTTTCCCTCAAAAATAAGGCTTATAAGAATCTTGAAAGCCATTTGACCTATCCATGAAATAGATTATAAAAGTGGGAACATTTGGACAAAGTATTACCTTAATACATATATACAGTCTCAACATCTCTATCCATTTAACAAGAATATTATTCTATCTAGGACCTTTGGGAGTTCCTTTATTTATTACATTTTGTCCCATACTCATGGAATAATGACCCGAAGCATCCCCCAGGAAAAACCATCCCTTTAATCCCTTCTATGCTAGTGATCCTCAAACTTCTTAGAAAACCCAATATCCCCATTGCCCAAAACCCCAGCAAACAGATCCCAATGTATTATTGATAGTTATACTGCCCAGAATTAAATCTGTGCTTGATAACCATGTGACATCCCAAGGTATCAGTGAGACTTCCTGGGCTTACCAGAAATCAAGGAAGACCCTTTTTTTTTTTTTTGACTTTTATCTTTTTTTCTTTTTTTTTTTTCCATTTATTTATTTTCAGCATAACAGTATCATTATTTTTTCACCACACCCAGTGCTCCATGCAATCCGTGCCCTCTATAATACCCACCAACCTAGTACCCCGACCTCCCACACACCCGCCAATTCAAACCCCTCAGATTGTTTTTCAGAGTCCATAGTCTCTCATGATTCACTTCCCCTTCCAATTTCCCCCAACTCCCTTCTCTCTAACTCCCCTTGTCCTCCATGCTATTTGTTATGCTCCACAAATAAGTGAAACCATATGATAATTGACTCTCTCTGCTTGACTTATTTCACTCAGCATAATCTCTTCCAGCCCCGTCCATGTTGCTACAAAAGTTGGGTATTCATCCTTTCTGATGGAGGTGTAATACTCCATAGTGTATATGGACCACATCTTCCTTATCCATTCGTCTGTTGAAGGGCATCTTGGTTCTTTCCACAGTTTGGCGAATTGATTCCATTTACTATAGCATCAAGAACCATAAGATACCTGGGAATAAACCTAACCAAAGAGGTAAAGGATCTATACTCAAGGAACTACAGAACACTCATGAAAGAAATTGAAGAAGACACAAAAAGATGGAAGACCATTCCATGCTTTTAGATCGGGAGAATAAACATTGTTAAAATGTCTATACTGCCTAGAGCAATCTATACTTGTAATGCTATTCCGATCAAAATTCCACAGGTATTCATCAAAGAACTGGAGCAAATAATCCTAAAATTTGTATGGAATCAGAAGAGACCCCGAATCACTAAGGAAATGTTGAAAAACAAAAATAAAGCACGTTACCTGATTTCAAGCTTTACTACAAAGCTGTGATCACCAAGGCAGCATGGAAGACCCCATTTTTAATGGATGAGTGGATACGCACTTACTGTTAAAGAGATTTCACTTGGGGGATGCCTGGGTGGCTCAGTCAGTTAAGCAGCTGCCTTCGGCTCAGGTCATGATCCCAGCATTCTGGGATCGAATCCACATCGGGCTCCTTGCTCGGCAGGGAGCCTGCTTCTCCCTCTGCCTCTGCCTGCCTCTCTGTCTGCCTGTGCTCGCTCGCTCTCGCGCTTTCTCTCTCTCTCTCTGACAAATAAATAAATAAAATCTCCCCCCCCCCCAAAAAAAAGAGAGAGAGAGAGAGAGAGAGATTTCACTTGGATTTTTTTTTTTCTCTGTATATTTACACCTGGAAGGTAGGTTAGTCATGTAACAACAAAATCAGACGTTATTAGAATCTCAATCTCTGACAGTCTACAAAAATCTTCAGATACACATATATCACGTCACTACATCATACACCTTAAGCTTACACAGTGTTATATGTCAATTACATCAAGATAAAGCTGGAAAGAAAATATCTTCGCGCTCTTCAAATACCGCAGCCAGATGTGCTGGTGTCTGAGCTAGATGTCTGCCCGCAGGAGAACACAGTTCCGAACGCAGAGAGTGCCTAGACCTGCCTAAAGACCCCATAACCAAACATTTAGACAATTTTTAAAAGAGTAATAGGTAATAATCTCAAAAAAGGAGCCATTAAAAGGAAGAAGGAAAGCTATCTAGAAAAAGAAAACAACAAGAAAAGAATTAGATGAAACTGCTATGAACGTTTCCCAAAGTTTTCTCAAAGAACAGCAGCTATCTCCCAGGGCTTTCGCCCCAGACCTACTGAATCAGAACTCTTCAGGGTAACACTCAGAGATCCTCAGGAATCTTATGAAGATTAAGCTTAAAGAAGAGCTATACTCAAGGGACTTTAAACATGAATCTGCACTTTATATGGTAACCCGCACTGTGGAAGGAAAGCAGTAGGAAAGCAGCACTGAAGCAGAACAAGATCAAAGCTGTGGTCAAGAAAGAATGTTTTCAGAATTACATTTGTTTTCACATGAGGTTAACTTGTTACAATGAAAAGAAAATAAACATTTAATCCTCTGCAAAAACAGACTATCTTATTCTAAAATATCAGTTTTAATTAAATTCAGAGATTTAAATACAAAACAAATAAGACGTGTCCGTTTTAAAATATCTTCAATGTTGTTATTCAAGAAATACTTGAATGTTTCCACTAAGTATGCATCAATATAGTTTATGAAACTAGAAAATAAGTCCTGGTCTTTGTACATACTTCAGGATTTCAAATCTAGGTAACCTGCACATTTCTTTAAAATAGCTCACCTGTGAGAAGGTGACATTTCTCTCTAGAATTAACTATGCCCTGACTCTGGTGGGAAGAAGCAGTCTCCTCAAAAACACTCTGGCTCGGCCCCACCTGGACTCACGATCCTCTCACAGCTGCCCCGAAGAGACCCCAGCATGCAGCCCCTCACTTAGAACATGCTCATCTGTCGCCTTCCCAAGTCGTCCTGCTGCCTCTCAGACCTGCCACCTGGACTCTGTCCCCACCTCACCCTGTAGATTCTCTGGTGCCTCCGAAACAGGTGTTCTGACTTCTGTTATTCTGTTACTGAACATCTTTGTTCAAATGGTCACTTAACACAACTCAAGCACCCCAAACACTGAATAGTAATAATTTTCTAATAAACTACATCTTATGCAATTTTTGAAATATGGACATGTTACACTGTGCAGTAAGTGTAACACAAAGGCGGTAAATCAAATTTTGATGAAGTAATAATATATTTGACATGCATGTAAGGAGGAAATGCCAAGGAAATCTTTCACAAAAGAAAGACTACTTCTGTAATGTGAACAATTAACTTTAATTTATCCATTCTGAAAGCTCTAATTTGTAATATCTTTCTTTCTTACACAAATGACATTGAAATAAAAGAGCATGAGGCAATATAATAGTGTTTAGAGAAGTATTTTAACATAGAGAAGTTCTCTAGGAGACAAAACCATTTATCCTGAACCATGACCTACAGGCTTTACTGTCATAAGTTCTTAACAGTAACTTTTAATGCAAGGAGTGACAGATTCAATCCTTCAGGTGGTATTTCAAACTCCAAATAGATCGTTTCTTGAAGTAGTGACACTTTCAACATACTCAGTAGTTCAGCAAAAATATTATACCCAGACCCATTTGCTTTCTCAGTTTGCGATGTCACTGAACCAGTAACGGTGAGACTAGGTATTGAGGAGAAGCAAACCAGCGGTGTGCTGGCAAATGTTTCACAAAAGTCCTGGTTTGCAGCATGTGCCTATTTCCACACCGTAAATATTCCCACCGTGACCAATTTCAGGCAACCACCATGAGGTCAGGGAATACAGAGATGAGAAGAGGGTTGCATTACTGGGTCTCAGAAGCCGGTACAAGCCAGTTACAACATGGCCCTGGATGCCCAAAGGCGGTGAACTGTTCCTTGTTTTACCAAGACTCTCTATCGACTCCCTCGCTCTTGACACCATAGTCTGTACCCAACATCTCATCGGGGCTTTGTCCAGCTCTTGTCCTTTCAAGCAAAACCTTCAGAAATCCCTGTCTCTAAATCCAAATTACCATGATCTTTAATGAAAACTTTTACGTTTATTAATAAAATCACAGAGATGCTGATTTTTCTCACCCTCCCCACAACACTGTGTGATGTTTATGGAATGCTCTCTTGTACTAAGTCCTAAATTTCCTAAAACAAATTATACAGAGGGGTGCCTGGGTGGCTCAGTGGGTTAAGCCTCTGCCTTCAGCTCAGAGCCCCGCATAGGGCTCTCTGCTCAAACAGGGAGCCTGCTTCCTCCTCTCTCTCTCTCTGCCTGCCTCTCTGCCTACTTGTGTTCTCTGTCAAATAAATAAATAAAAAATCTATAAAAAAAAAACAAACAAACCAACAAATTATACAGAATAAGACTTAGGGTCTATAATTAATTTCTTGGCTTCACTTAGTAACTAATACAGCAGCAGATGGAGACAAGCAGTTAAATATTAGTAAACGAGCGTGATGCTGCAAAGTAAATGAGAATTATGAATTAGCCAAATCATTTCTGTATTTACTATTCACATACTGATGCTCCCTTACATAAACAATAACCTAGTGAGAACAGAAAGTATGTCCTGCAAATATAAAGCAGTTCAAGGGGCACCCAGCGAGCTCAGCTGGTAGAGCCTAGGACTCTTGATTTCATGGTTGTGAGTTCGAGCCCCATGTTGGGTGTACAGTTTGTTTAATTAAAAAATATATTTTTAAAATAATAAAAAAAATAAAGCAAGAAGTTAGAGCTTCCTATTTTTAAGACCCAACATAATCAGTGTCAGAAAGTTACTAGTAACAACCCCTACTCCGACCAACAGTGTGGCCTCTGACACATTGCTTACCCTTGCTGGGGCTCTGTTTCTGAAATGGGAATTGAAACATCTATCTCAGAAGGTTCCTGCCTAGTGCTGATACATACCTGATGCTCAAAAATAGGGCAACTACTCAGTACTGTGGTTTTCTAAATAGTAGCTGTCCTGGGGCTTAGCAATACTTTCATGAGAGTTTCTTAGAATTGTAACAGGAAAATCTTTGTATTAGAATGGTAAGTATTGGGGCATCTGGGTGGCTCAGTCGGTTAAGCGTCCAACTCTTGATTTCGGCCCAGGTCATGATCTCAAGACTGTGAGGTCAATCCCTGTGTCGGGCTCCACACTGGGTGTGGAGCCTGCTTAAGACTCTCTCTCTCTCTCTTTCCCTCTGTCCCTCCCTCTCCCCACCTTTCACCCCTCACGCCCATGCTCCCTCCCTCACTCTCTCTCAAAACAAAACAAAGAATAGGAAGTATCCACATGGTTTTGAATATTCCCTAAATGCTCTGACGTGCCATGCCTCTGGGCCCATAGCAACCACAGCCTCCAGTGTACCTCTTCCAGGCTCTTACTGCCCACAGCTGCTGTCTCTGAACCCCTAACCCTTTCTCTCTAACACATAGCCCTTTGTAAAAATCCAGGATGGCAGCCCTCCTTAATTGGAAACAGAAACTAAAATGCATCACTGGGTTTTTAAGAATTTCAAAAGCTAGTAGAAGAAAGTGAAAAGAGACAGAGAGCGACTCAACTGATTTTATGCCGACCAGGAGCGATCTCATTCAATAACGTGACAGTGATGTACATATGAAGAATGTAACGTAACATTCGATATACATGTATCTATATGACCTAGATAAATCAGTGGAATTACTTTAAGAGTACAGTAAAAGAGTAAGTTCCTAAAATCAAGTATATCTTAGGAATGCAAGGATGCTTAAATGAGAAATCTATAAATGTAAAGGTGATCCTATCAAAAAGTTTTTAAATGATCATTTCAATAAATGTCAAAATGCCACTCATTAAAATTATATATTTATTTATTAGGGTTTTTAAAAATATTTTGTTATTTATTTGAGGGAGACAGAGATAGCAAGAGAGAACATGAGCAGGAAGGAGGGGAGAAGCAAACCCACTGCTGAGCAGGGGGTCCAACACCGAGCTCAATCCCAGGCCCCTCGGATCATGACCTGAGCTGAAAGCAAACACTTAACCAACTTAGCCAACCAGGCACCCCTCTACTTGTTAGATTTTAATTTTTTTATTTTAATTTTTTAAAGATTATTTTAATTTTTTTTATTTTAATTTTTAAGACTATTTTATTTTATTTATTTGACAGAAAGAAAGAGTAAGGGGAGCAGAAGAGGGAAAAGCAGGCTCCCCACTGAGCAGGGAGTCCAACTCGGAATTCGATCCCAGGACCCTGGGATCATGACTGAGCCGAAGGCAGGTGCTTAACTGACTGAGCCACCCGGGTGCCCTGTTTTAAAATATTTTTAAAATTAGGAATATTTTAAAGTTAGGAATAAAATAGTTCTTTACCAGGAAAAACAAATAGTAAATAATGTATGCATCATTTAACACAGGAGGCATTTTTACCAGAACGAGTTTCAAAAACACGATTCTGGAAGTCTTATACTGACCAGTGTAAGAAGACATGAAAGAGGAATGACTGACACACAAATGGAAATTAGAAGATAAATGATCATTATTAGCAACTATCTTGTCTCCTTCCTGGAGAAAATAAAGTCATCAAGTGAGGAATCCCACGACCCTCTCCCACTAAAAGCGCAGACTTACATTTTCCTCTTTCCACGTGGTTTCAAGAGAAAAGGGATCCCTGAATCCTCCTCCTGAGTAGCGGCATTATCTGGACCCACTATCCAATCCCTGAACACACTACTGTTTCCTTCTCTCGCATGCAGTGGCACCTGCTTTAAGGACCTTCATCCTACTACCATCCTCTGTTTCAAGGTTCCTGGCTCACAAGACCGACCCGAGCAACCGTTTGAGCAACACCGTCTCCTTTACCTCGTCTTGTCCTGTCCCGCCTCTCTCCACTCCGGCCCTACTGGCAACCTTGTTAAACTTCAAACGCACAAGTAGCTCCCGTCCTAGAATCTTTGAACTTCCCTCTGCCTACACAAATAACAGCATGGATCAATTGTTGTCTTCATCATCTAACATTCTGTGGTTTGGGGGGGATTTATCTTGGTTTTTTGGTGGTTGTTGGTTTCTCCCCAACTAGAATGTAAGCTCCATGTTGCCGTGTTTATTTGCCTGATACACAGCAATCAACCCAACATGCACTGGAGGGATGAATGAATCTATCAAGAGAAAGTCGTTATTTATGAAACTGATCCCAACTGGGATCCAAAACACGAGCAAATTACATGAGCAGTGACATACACCCCAGCTTACTTCATTCAGTCATTTGTTGACCCTCCATTAACCCAAGTCTATAGTCACACATGGGATTGCTCTATGAATAGTTCACTTAGAGTGGGGAAAAAAAAAATAAGCATAGTTCTCACCTCCATCAGCTAGGGTGCTGCAATATAAAAACTCCTTTTTGGGGTTCCTGATTATGAAAGCAGTAAGTTTTCCCTGAGGGAAGAATTTCTAGTCTACTTTGCATGAAAAGAGAGGTGGTACGTGACATATGATTTTCACTAATGAAAAAAGTAGTCAGGGGCTTAGAAGTAACAAGACCGGGAGAGGAAAAGGAGGAGGAGGGCAGCCAGGCTGAAGTCCTGCAGAACAGCAGGGGTCAGCTGGGCGGAAGACAGCTTGTAGCCAGAGTCTGGAACGACCCTGGGAGGGCCCACCTCCTCTGGATAAACCCCAGAGAGACAGAAGCTCCAAGGAACAACTGGAAGACTTGGCACCAAATGAGCCTGGGGAGGGACCACAGCGCCCCACCCACCTGAGCCAGGTGCAGAGGCACCTGGCCTTGCGTAGCTCAGAAGGAAGTCTGTCCCCACCCTATTCTATTCCCTTCCCCCTCACTCGCTAGGGCTGTGGCTTCTGACTTCTAGAAGACTTAGGGCTGCTCTGTGTTTCTTGTCTGCTCACCTTTGGCTGATGCCCAGAGTACCTGGGCACTTGCTGCCTGATGCCTACCCCTGCCCGTCACTCCCCCATTTACCCAGAGGGAGGTGGGATGTGAGAGAGTTTGCACTGGCTAGTCCAGTAAGGGGGGGCAAAGGTTTATCCTTCACAATTCTACTCTCCAGACCCTTCTCCTGGACACAAGAAACCCACAGGGCAGGACCCTAAGATCTGGAGAAAGAGGGAACTGAGAACCTGTAGGTGCCCTTAGATCCTTCTCCACCCCCTCCCCTATGCGGGATTTCAAGTTATCACCCCTCTCTGGCTTCTACCAGGGCCCAAGACTCAAGCATCCTTCTCCTCAAACTCAACATTTTGGAAATCCTCCCCTATCACCCCTGCTCCCCAACCTGGGTGCCTGGAAAATGGACTAGCAGAGGCTTCTTTGTTGTGTTTTGTTTGTGCTTTGATGCCAGCAATGTGCCTAGTATACATCCTGGCAGGGAGAAGGGGGTGGATGGTGGGGAAGCCAGGTTCTCCTTGTCCTCCAGCTTCTCTGCCCCCTTCCCCTCTTCCCTGACTCCAGGCCTGAACCAGTCCTGTGCCATAATAAATAAATCTTTGTAGGGGTGCCTGGGTGGCTCAGTGGGTCAAAGCCTCTGCCTTCGCTCAGGTCATGATCCCAGGGTCCTGGGATCGAGCCCCACATCGGACTCTCTGCTCATCAGGGAGCCTGCTTCCTCCTCCTCTGCTTGCCTCTCAGCCTACTTGTGATCTGTCAAATAAATAAATAAAATATTTAAAAAAATCTTTGTAAAAAAAAATATAGATTTTACAACCATAAAGGGTAAAATTTCAATACATCAAAACTTTTATAGAGAAAATAAATCATAGGATGTTTGTCCAATTCTTTAGATACAATTTAATTTCTTCCAACAATGTTTCGTAGTTTTAAGAGTACAAGTTTCCCACTTCTTTTTGTTAAATTTAGTCCTAAGTAGTATGTTATTTTTGAATAAAAATGAAATGTAAAGGTAAATGAAATTACATTTATATTTCATGCTATGTAAATGAAATTAGTTTCTTAATTTCATTTTTTGATTGTTAATAGCAAGTTTACAGATATACAATGGATTTCTGTAGTTTGATCTTGTATCCTGCAACCTTGCTGAACTCATTTATTAGTTGTAACAGTTTTTTGGTGGATTCCTTGGGAATTTCTATGTACTTTATCATATCATCTGCAAACAGAGATTATTTTACCCTTTCCTTTCTGATATGGATGCCTTTTATTTCTTTCCCTTGCCCAGCTCCCTGACCTAGAACCTCCAGCACAATAGTGGACTAAAGAGGCAAAAGTATACATCTTTGTCTTGTTCCTGATCTTAAAAGGAAAGTATGCAGTCTTTCACCATTAAGCACAATGTTAGCTGTGGGTTTTAGTCTGTGACCTTTATCAGGTTAAGGAAGTTCCTTCCATTCCTATTTTGTTGAGTGTTTTTGTAATAATGGAATGTTGTCCGGGTGGTTCGGATGGTTAAGCCTTTGCCTTCAGCTCAGGTCAGGATCCACTCCTGGTCCTAGGATGGAGCCCCACATCAGGCTCCCAGCTCAGCAGGGAATCTGCTTCTCCCTCTCCCTCTGCCTCTCCCCCTGCTTATGTGTGCTCTCGCTCTTGCTCTCTCTTTCAACTAAATAAATAAATCTTTTTAAAAATGATGGAATGTAGTATTTTTTTCAGATGCTTTTTCTGAGTCTGTTGAGATGATCCTGTGATTTCTTGTTTTTAATTATACTGATACAACACATTACATTAATTCATTTTTAGGTGTTAAACCAACCTTGCATTGCTGGGATAAAATAATCTGATTCTAAGATTCATATAGAATTTCAAGAAACTCAGAATAGCCAAGTAATCTTGAAAAATACAAAACAGGACTCTCACTTCCCAATTTCAAAACTTGGAGAAAGTAAAAATAAATACATATATTTATGGCGAACTGATTTTCAACAATTGTCCCAAAAACATATAAATGATGCTGGAACAAACTGGATATTCACATGCAAAAAATGAAGTTGGACCCTTTCCTCACACCATATAGGAAAATTAACTCAAAATGGACCAAAGACCGAAATATAAGAGCAAAATTATAAAATACTTAGAAGAAAACAAAGGGGTAAAATTTCATGACTTTGGTTTTTGCAATTTATGAGGTGTGGTTTTACAAATGCTCTCAAAGAAATTGATAAGAAAAATAGTAAAATCCACAAAAAGAAATAGGGAAAGATAAAAATAGCCAATTCATAAAAAACACTATAAACACCCAAAAAAGCACACAAAAAATAGGACATCACCAAATGCTAAGAAATAAGAATGAAAACAGAGCTCATTTGCCGACCAGCTCATCACGGTGTTGAGGACGGTGCAAGCACAGCACCTGAGACGCAGACGCAGGTACGCATACACTGTGTGCGCACAGCAGCGTTAGCTGCATGTTGAATCGATACTTAAATAAATTCCCAAACACACACACCCATGCCTGAAGGAAGTAAACCAGAGGGTAGTAGTAGCCAAACTGTACTGTAAAATTACATAGATGGATTATAATGAGAAAAATAGCATAAAAAAGTAGGTTTTTAAAAATCTATATGCAAATAAGATTTTCCCTTTACTGTAACTGAAGGAATTAAAAGAACAATGAGGAAGAGAGCATTTGGAGAGAAAGACAGGCTGCCACCCAGAGCAGAGGGATCACAGAAAAGTTTCTGTTGCTACAACCCAGCACCCAGCAGTGGAGGCAACAGGTACCACAGGAATGTGCATTAGTTGTGTGGAAACATCCTTATATATTACCTGCTTTGGAAGTAACAAGCTGCAGCACCAGAGGCCGTCTGGTTACGATGCCCGACCCTCGAGGGAGAAAGTCCCTAAAAAAAAAAAAGAAAGAAAGACTAGATTAAGACATTTTATATAATTCTGATTACGTACAAATCTGTAAGTTAAGTCCCACTGTAATTCTCTTAACTCCCAACCTTTGAGTGTATTATATGTCTGAAGAATGTTAGACCCATATTCTAAAAGAAGCATCTGCAAAGTAAAAAAGGGAGGTTAGGGGAAGGCCTTATATTGAATATTAATCCATATGTATTATCACAATGACCTCTCTAGAATATGTCACTCATTCATTTAGCTGAAATTAATGAAAGTTTGTATTAAATTACTTTGTATTTTCACTTTATCTTTACTTTCAGAGAATCAACATTTATAAAAAAAATGTGATACAGAAATTAATCCTTACATTCTTTTTATAATTAAAAAATTCAGTTCTCTATCCAGCTTCAAGGTCAACATGGACCATTACTATAGGTATTAAAGGCATATAGATTGTGCCTTCTAAATATCCTAAAATTTTTTTCCAATAAAAAGTGACAATAAAATATAGGATAAGTAGAGATAAATATCATATATGTAGAAATTAACAGCAGAGAAAACACTGAAGTTTGATTTTTGTGTGTTCTCATTCCTGATAAGTGGGAGTTTATTTAAAAGGGGTGTTTTTTTGTCCTTTCTGCCGGTGGACACTGCCAAGTAAGCATCGGTAAAGTCTCCCCTCCACCGCCATCATGTCCAAGTCAGAGTCTCCCAAAGAGCCTGAACAGCGGCGGAAACTCTTCATCAGGTGTCTGAGCTATCAAACAACCGAAGAGAGTCTGAGGAGCCATTCTGAGCACTGGGGAACACTTACGGACTGGGTGGCTATGAGAAAATCAAACACCAAGTGCTCCAGAGGCTCTGCGCTTGTGACATATGTCCCCATGGAGGAGGTGGAGGGAGCCATGAATGCGAGGCCACACAAGGTAGATGGAAGAGTTGTGGAAGCAAAGAAGGCTGTGTCAAGAGAAGATTCTCAAAGACCTGGTGCCCACTTAACTGTGAGAAAGATTTTTGTTCGTGGCATTAAAGAAGTCACTGACGAACATCATCTAAGAGATTATTTCGAATAGTGTGGGAACATCAAAGTGACTGAGATCATGACTGACAGAGTCCGTGGCAAAAAGAGGGGTTTTGCTTTTGTAACATTGGATGACCATGACTCTGTCGACAAGACTGTCATTCAAAAATCCCATCCTGTGACTGGCCATGGCTGTGAAGTAAGGAAAGCGCTCTCTAAGCAAGAGATGGCTACTGCTTCATCCAGCCAAAGAGGTCGAAGTGGTTCTGGAAGCTTTGGTGGGGTTGGTGGAGGTAGTTTAGGTGGGAATGACAACTTTGATTGTGAAGGAAACTTCAGTGGTTGAGGGGGCTTTGGTGGCAGTCGAGGTGATGGTGGATATGGTGACAGTGGGGACAGCTAGAACGGATTTGGTAATGATGGAAGCGACTTTGGAAGTGGCAGAAGTTATAATGATTCTGGCGATTACAACCATCAATCCTCAGATTCTGGACCCATAAAAGGAGGCAATCTTGGAGGCGGAAGCTCTGGCCCTTATGGTGGTGGAGGCCGATACTTCGCCAAACCACGAAACCAAGGTGGCTACGGTGGTTCCAGCCACAGCAGGCGCTACGGCAGAGGCATAAGGTTTTAATTACCGCCAGGAACAAAGCTTAGCAGGAGAGGAGAGCCAGAGAAGTGACAGGGAAGCTACAGGTTACAACAGATTTGTGAACTCAGCCAAGCACAGTGGTGGCAGGGCCTCGCTGCTACAAAGAAGACATGCTTTACACAATACTCATGTGCATGGGCAAAAAAAAACCCAAGGACTATATTTGTGACTAATTGTGTAACAGGTCATTTTAGTTTCTGTTCTGTGGAAAGTGTAAAGCATTCCAACAAAGGGTTTTAATGCAGATGTGTTTTGTTTTGGGTCTTTTTCGCACCCATGCTGTCGATTGCTAAATGTAATAGTCTGATCATGATGCGGAATAAATGTGTGTTTTTTTAAATGTGCTGCGTAAAGTTAGTCTACTCTGAAGCCACCTTGGTATAATACCCCAACAGTGTGAAGTTAGAATTACTTCAGGGTGATGCCAGGTTCCATTTGAAATTTATTTGCAACCTCCTTGGGCACAGAAGCCATTGCCTCCACAAACCTTGGTATAGTTGAACTGACAGTTAATGTGTTGTGACCTGGAGTTCACCATTAAAAGGTCACCCAAGCAAAGTCCAGGAGTTTATTTGGTTATTAATAAGATTGTTGGCACATTCTATGCAATATACCTAAATTGAATTATGGTATCAGATAAAGTTATAGTAGGATTAAAGTTTGTGTGTCATCCATTATCATGTGTAATCATTAAATGATTTAATATTCTCTTAAAAAAATAAAAGGGGAGCTTTTAAACAAATTGAGATTATATTTTATTTTTATTTTATTTTATTTATTTATTTGACAGACAGAAATCACAAGTAGGCAGAGAGACAGGCAGAGAGGGGGGGGGGAAGCAGGTTCCCCGCTGAGCAGAGAGCCCAATGCAGAGCTCGATCCCAGGACTCTAGCATCATGACCTGAGCCGAAGGCAGAGGCTTTAACCCACTGAGCCACCCGGGCACAGCAAGATTGTGTTTTAAATGCATGTTAATATACACTAGACCAGCTAAGAAAGTATTTTATAATTAACTCTTCAATGCCACATAAATCATACTGATTGTGCAATGTCAAATTCATTAACAAACCTATAACACAGCTTTTAAATCCATTTAGAATGCCTTACAAATTTGGATGATTCAGCATTTTAAAAATTACAAATAAATTTGACTCAATGTCAGTGTTTCTCAAAAATGGTTCCAGGACCACCAGAAAGTGTTATAACCACAGACGTCCAGGATTCGTCCTAACCCTACAGATTCAGAACGCCCAGGGGGAGGTGTGCAGCATCCCTCCTCTGAACAAGTCCAGGGCTTCTGACGCTCACCGTGGACTGAGAGCCACTGACCTCACATCGGGGTACGTCACTCAACACTTCAGTAGGTGATAATGGCATGGGTCATACTATGAGTTCTGTGGAAAATCTGGTAGACGGAGCTTCAACACAATGGATTTCGATGAAAACAGCTTATACAAACAGTAAAGTCCAGTGAGGATGCCACAGAACCCAAGCCTTTAGCCCTACTGGTCCTGTAGATTAGAGTTGCAGAGATGAAATTAAACAGAATTTCCCCTACTACAAACAATTTATTTTGCAAGTGCTAGTGTAAATTCTAACAGAGGAAATAACACTGAACAGCCTCTTAACTAAATTAAAGCATTACTCCTTGATTCCAAGGGCTGAGTTTCAGTTGGAATGTCACTATGCAAGTAAAATAAATATAGAGAAATTATGGACTTGCATTGCTCCCCAAAAATGCCATCTGAAGTAACGTTATTTACTCACCAAAGAAATTCACTGAGAAATTAAGAATGTTAGGGAGATGCTGTGGGCATCACCCGCACTCATCAGACACTGGAAGTTTGAAATCTAGTAGGAAGATGAAGACATGCACATCGAAGACCATTAAAGGAGGGGACAGATATACTATATTGGAGTTCAGAAAACAGACACATAACTCTCCTCTGAAAACATCTAAATACATATAATTCAATATTCTTAATATTCTCCGGGAACTATATTAGAGTATGTGCTAGTGTTAATGGTTTCAATAATGACTTAAATCTTAGAACAAGGAGAGCATCTACTCTATGTCTAAAACCAAAAAGAAGTCAACTTGAGAATCCATACGGATAAAGGGAAAACAAAACCAAACTCCACAGCAAACTGGGAGGGAATCTGTTGGAGCGATGAGAACTCTGAATGAGATTTGAGGATGTACAGATAGATGCCAAAGAGAAATATTCGCATTTCAAATGCCTGAATAATGCCATTTAATGAAATCGATAAAATACTTTCTTAAAAAATTTTTTTAAAAGGTAAAGAAGGGGGAAAGGAAGAAGAAAGAAGGAAAATTCGCTCCTTGATACCTTCATGCTGGGGTCTGTTTCAACTCGTGTTTTTTTACTATGTATTTATAACGTAGATTTCATAACCATCCCTTTGAACATTATTAAAGCAAAACATAATGTATCAAACATTTTAAATAACAAATAATTATCATGCGTTCGGCTGAAAAGTAAGCCCAAAGATCTCTCTAACCTCTTTCTCTACTTTTTTATGAAGCAAACACCTTTGCATTGAAAGTAATAAATGGACTCAGGTACCCAACCCCCTTCTTACTAACTCGCCCTTCCTGGCCCCCTTTGCGGCTCTCGCCAGTCCTACTTCCAACACACGTATTCTCACCAGAAGTCGAAAGATTTGGTAACCAAATCCTGCTGTTTGGAAATCTCTCCTGACTTCATAGGAGTACCTATGCGCAACAAAGCACTAGAGAGAAGTTTCTCTCTTCTGAAGAGTCAGTGACTAATCTGGCATCGTGAAGACTCAAGTCATTCTGATGGTCCAGCAGCATGAAAACCTTATGCCCATGTGCCCGGCACACTGCTGCTGTGCAAGCTAAGGGGTGAGCCCTCAGATGAAACCCAGAGAGCTTTGCTTCGAGACTCAGCCCCACCACTGAATGGAAAAAATTCTCTCTAAATCTTGGTTTCTTTTACTACTAAACTGAGACAACCTAGGGTGCCTGGGTGGCTCAGTGGGTTAAAGCCTCTGCCTTCAGCTCAGGTCATGATCTCAGGATCCTGAGATCGAGCCCCACGTTGGGCTCTCTGCTCAGCGGGGAGTCTGCTTCCTCCTCTCTCTCTGCCTGCCTCTCTGCCTACTTGTGATCTCTGTCTGTCAAATAAATAAATAAAATCTTTAATAAATAAATAAATAAACTGAGACAACCTTATGGATCAAATGAAATGCAATATATGGCAACTTTTTAAAAACCCAATCACCAATGAAAAAAAGTAGTACTATTACTATTGCTATAACATAGCCACAGCACGTTTTCTGTAATACTGCAGTATTCTCTCATTAAAAAAAAAAAAAAAAATGAAAATAAAAAGCCTCTATGCACAATATTTTAACATTCATGAATGGAATTTTTTTTTAAAGATTTTATTTATTCAGCAGAGAGAGACACAGCAAGAGAGGGAACACAAGCAGGGGGAGTGGGAGAGGGAGAAGCAGGTTTCCTGTAGAGCAGGGAGATGATACAGGGCTCGATCCCAAGACCCTGGGTTCTTGACCCAAGCCAAAGGCAGATGCTTACCAACTGAGCCACCCAGGTGTCCCTTGTGAATGGAATTTAAAAATGAGGAGCCATAGACCCCACCTGAACCCCTTTGTGTTGACCAGCCACAGAGATTTGGAAAGCTCAGTTCCTTATCTGTGCCTCCAACAGGGAGCCAAGGCCCTGATACAAATAAGCATGAATAATTCATTAGCCATTATACACAACCATCCATTTGAATTTTATTCTTTTCTATGCAATAGGTGGTTGGTTCTCCCATAGGTACACCTTATGGGAAAATCCTTTGCTAAATTAATGCAGAAAAAGATGACTGTGCCTTTAGTATTACTGTGGATACACATTTCTGTTTATGGTCATGTATATAAAAATACAAAATCTGCATACCATTTTTCTCCTTTTTTTCTCATTTGCATGAAACTTCAAGGTAAAAAACAAGAAAAGTGATCTGAAGACTCAGCATCATCTAATTAACTCCGTTCTATTGCCTGAGTGTCTTGTTTATGTGTTTATAGTTGGACTGTACAGACTGTAAAGCCGGACGAGTACTTCCCACTCAATGCCACAGAGCAGCGACAACTCCAGTGTTTTTCTTCCCTCTGGACCCACCTCAATAAAACATTAATCTGAACAGTCTTAACAGCTGGTCTTCAGGCAATAAGTCAATGCTCTTTCATGGTTTTCCAACTCCCGCACAGAAAGTAGAGACAATTCCCACACTATGGTATAAGAACCATCTTGATAACACTTCTTACTGGCTCTTCTAGAAACTGTGCTAACAAGAAATATTATTATTGGTCCACTAGGAAATAACTGACCTTTGGAAACCTTAAAAAAAAAAAAAAGGAACACATATTTCCTACATCAACCAAGTTAAAAGAAATGTTTCCCTTAGCAAAACAAAGTAAGTACAGATATGTTTTTTCTTTAAGACAGATGCAGATGATCATTAACCAGATGATCTGTTCAGTAAACAAATGTTTAACATCTGCCCTTGACCAAAGACAAGAGGCATAACTTACACTCTCCAAGAAGTTAATTGAGATAAATGATTCATTCGAAGATAAGCTCAGTTTTAGAAGAGAATGGCCTGCAAACGACAAGCGTGACTGTCATATGGTTAAGCTCCACACAAGGTGAAACACTGATGTAGATCAGACCTATTCTGCTTGGGGAAACAGCCAGAAACTATTTCAGAGAGACAAAGAGGTGGAAGGCCTCCAGAAGGGATCAGGGTGTACAAAGACCTGGAAGACCAAAGTAACACAGAATACGGACGCGCTGTAAATATTAAAGAAAGGTCAGAATGGGGTGGAAACGAGTCTGAAGAAAAAGGCAGGACCGACCTCAGAGGCCCTCACTTGTATTTTTTTTTTTCTTCCTATAAGAATAGAGAGGCACCAAAGAGTTTTAAGTGATCTGATTTGCATTTCAGAAAAATCACCAGGAGACTGTATAAGTAACATTGAAAAAAAGAAAAAGACAGGGAGACTAGACACTGGCCAGTCTGGGTCATTGAAGAAGAAGATGATAAAGGTTAAGTTCAGAAGAGTAAAGGCAGAGATGGAGAGAAGATATCAGAGAGTGGACAACTGACGGGACAAAATTATCATTCTGACGTGGCATGGAGTGATATGGAGGAGTCAGGGTAAACCTCGTAGCTCTGCATGGGTCAGCTGGTTGAACAGTGGTACCATCAACCAGACGAGGCAATGCAGGAAGACCCCGTTACAGCGGCTGTTCACGCAGTGTTTGTCGTGTGCAGGCACCACTCTCATTTGATTCTCGGGGAGGTGCTGCTGTTATGCTCACTTCATGGAGGAGGAAGCTGAGACAGAGAAAGTTCACATAATTTTCTCAGAGTCACAAAGCTACTGACAGATCTAGGACTGATACCCAGGGAGCCTAAATCTAGTTTCTGTGCCAGTGTGACCATCAGACTATGCTACAGTGTAAAGGAAATGGGGAAGAAGGTAAGGGAACAAACTGGATATACTGAAAGCTACCTGGAGAACATCCGACCTGGAGACAAGTGTACAGCTAGATGAGCAAGTGGAACTCAAAGTAGATCTCCTGTCTGGGGATAAACATCTGACAGACATTCATGGACCGGGTAGCTAAATCCAAAAGAACAGACAAGGAGGAATGGAGTGGAGAAGAGCGATAAATAAAAACTCCAGAAAATGCCAATATTTAATGGATACTGAAAGAAACAGAACTAACTGAAAGGCTGAGAAGTCCCCAAAGAAGTAAGCCAAACATTATAAGTCGCAGGTATTCCCAAAGTCACACTAGTTTCTTAGTCATCTCCACCTAAAAGTCTCTTACTGAAACTCTACAGTTGAACTCATTATCATCCACCCACATTTTCCCTCTTCGTTCCCAGTCATTCCCTCTTCATTCCCTCTTCATTCCCCCATCATCAGCACCCACACGTATCAGCCAAGCCAAGTACATGGGAATCATCCCTTCTCCATCTTCCTCTGTCTTCATTCTCACAACTGGTCACCAAGTGCTGCTGATTCCACCCTCTTAGTATCTCTTAAATCCAAAAAGTTCTCCTCTATTTCAATCACCACTGCAGGTACCACCAACACTCATATAGACCGCTATAATAATGTCCCAATTAATTTCCCTGGATCGAAATTGAGCATACTTTAATCAGACCTCAACAATGATGTAAGTCCCATCACATCACTTCCAGACACTAAATCATTTCCAGACTCTAAACCATTCAATGACTTTAGCACATCTTTAGCATGAAATCCAAACAATAAACAAAGCAGATAAAAAGTCCTGTCCTCTGTGGAAGGTTCTGCATGCACGTGCACTCTTAGGCTCAATGTCTTGGCACATTCGACGTTGCCCTCTTGAGATGCCCTCCCCCCCACTTCTTCCTCTAGCCAACTTCTACTTGATCTTCAACACTCACCTCTACATCATCTTCTCTGAGAAGCCCTCCTTGAAATCCCCCATGCATGCCCCTATCTAAGCTCTCAACATACACGTGTTACCCTGGTCTAATTACATGTCGGCTCCCTCAGCCCTGTGTTCCTCCTAGTGCCTTCTTTAGTGCCCAAGTATTAATATTTTTAATACTTTCTACCTACGCTGTCACTCCCCAACTGGAAGATAGCTAAGTGGGATTTTATATGTACTGAAAAAACAGCTAAGATGACTTTCAATTTACCAATAATTTGTTGAGGTCACTTAAGTTTACATTTTATTATGAATGTTTAAGATCCAACTGTATATACCAAAGTAAAAAAATACAAAATATCAGGTCAGCCAATATTATGGACTATCTAAAGACACAGAATAGAATTTGAAGGAAACTATTTTTTCAAAACTCCTAGAGCCAAAATATTTTTAAAATTATTTCTTAAAAATGAAAGTCCCCTTCTAGAAAATTATCTTCGAAGTATAACTTTATTTGCTCCAAAATAATCCTTGTAGGATTACTATTTCATAGTCCTTTAAAATGATAACCCAACTAAAGAGAGAGAGATAAAGAAGGAAAGATGCGACAGAGAAAGAGAGAAACAGAAACAGACAGATCCTTGCCAAATACGACCCACCTCCTGCCCCAAGAAGCACTGAGGTCATATACTCCACATTCTAGACACAATGGTGCTGTGAAAATGGCTTTGTGCTTCCATGCCTAATCCCGGAGCCTTGCCAACAATTACAATGCCACTTCAACTGTTGAAAGAAATAATTATGCCAAAAGCCACAGATTTAATTGGAAATTTTCCAAAGAAGTTTCCTTTTATTCCCTAAATTCTTGGCACAGTAAGAACATAGGCATTTACAGATTTGTAAAAGATCACATATTTCTGCTATCAGTTACTCTGTAATTTGAGGTATACAATAAATACCACCATCATTTTGTTTGAAAATCATAGTTTTGAATCCATTTGCAGGAAACACAATGTTTTTATTTTTTTACTAACATCTAAGAAATTTCCAGTCAAATTAACCTTTCATTCCCAAAGCTCAAAATTTCTAAGGAAAATGTTTTCATTAAATCTAACCAATCAATAAATAAGAGTTTCTCCACAACATTCAAAATGCAAAATTTCTGAGTCCAGATCTGTAAACTGAATGAAGAAGCCAGCTCTAGTTTGCAAATACAATGTGCTCTCCCCACCAGGAAACCCACAAGAACCTAATGCCTTCATATTTAAGCCATTTTATTTGTTTATTCAGAAAGCCAATTTGTTCAAAAGTTTAAAGCACCAGGTTAATGAGTCCCAACATAAAGAAAAGGTATATAGCTCTTGCTGTATTCCGAAGCACAGGCTGTGCCTTGCCCTGGGTCTCTGCCCCACCAATGGATGATAAAAGGGACAACTAAAGAGACTGTGAGTTGCCTGAATATCCATTTCCCCCTATTTCTTATTAACAGAGTCCCAGTTCTGTTGAAGAAAGGCATTGGGCCCAATTTTAATAGTAAATAAACAGACAAACAAATCTATATTTATTTGGATAAATAACTTTAATGGGCCCATTGCCTTTCTCAATCGCTATTGAGAAAGGCAATGGGCCCAATTTTAATAGGTAAATAAACAGACAAATAAATTAATATTTTCTAGCCTCGTTTGCAAATGGGGTATCCACATAACTAAGTTTTAGTCAGTAAAATGTAATTAAAGCTTAAAGCTTTAGTCAGTAAAATGTAATTAAAGTCCCAAGTTAAGTAGCATCAACTTTAAGGGGTGCCCAGGTCACTCAGTCAGTTAAGTGTCTGACTCTCAGCTTCGGCTCAAGCCATGATTCATTCCATGGGCTGTGGGATGGGGCCCCGCATCTGGCTCCACACTCGGTGGGGAGTCTGCCTGGAGATTCTCTCCCTCTGCCCCTCCCCCACTGATGCGCACTCCCTCACTCTATCTCTCTAAAATAAATAGATCTTTAACAAAAAAGAAAGAGTTCCTTTAAAAAGGTCTGACTTAGCTGATATATACCTTTTGCCCTTCCCTCTTCTTTTTTCTCCCGGTCAGTTATACATGAGAGGAGAGCTACAGAACCCATCTTAAGCCACAAGGCACACTAGAAGATAAAAGCTACAGACTAAACATAGCAGAGAAGAAAAAAAACAGTCTAGCATAGTGGTGACATTATGATACCCATTACTATACCCGTACCTTATTATACCCATCCTGGTATGCGACACCCAAGAAAAAGAGAGAGCACACACACACTATATTTTAGAACAGTGTTTCTCAACCTCTTTTTTTTTTATTGCCTCCCCAAGGGCCTTGTTATCCATTTTTCTCCGTTAAATGTAATACCACAGATACACTGTGTACACATCCATGCTTTATACATGAGAAGAATAAGCTTACTTTGTTCCCCAAGAAGTAATTTTTGCCCCCTTGGGAGCAATCTCACTCCCACTGAGAATATGTGCTACGGATCAAAGAAGAAGAAGAGAAGCTGGACACCAAACCTCCCTCCTGTCAGCTGTTCTTGCCTACAGGGTTTCTAGACAGCTTCTAGGTCAGACAGCTTTTGCCTCAAACCCTTACACATTCCTTCTGAATCCTAGAAGCATGAGGTTGGACCTTTTGGAAGCTTCATCTGGCCTAGTTATGAGGAGGGCTTGAGGCCTAGTACCAACAAGGCTGAAAGGCCTCCTGTGCTCCTTCTCCGTGGAGCCCACACATCAATCTCAGACCTTCGTACCTGAACACTGCGATGAGCAGGAAAGGCCCAGGCGTGGAAGACCACAGTCCGTGAAAAGAAACTAGACAGAAACAAGAGAACACTTCTCCAATGACAAGGGTCAGGGCTGATGAAGGCGGCAGTTCAACTGTCCCCTGAAGACCTGGCTTGGAGAAATATGACCCAATCACTGTCCCTGGTCCTGTTTATTGACAGTTCTTACAGGGGGCTAGAAGGAAAGAGTGTGGATAAGAGTAGAAGTAAGCTTCCACAGTCAGTATTATGCCCACCTATTTCCACTTTTCCTAAGATGTTGGAAGAAAAAATAGGTATTTAATTAGAAACCTAAAAAGTATAGGTCAGTTTCTCCACTAAACAGAACGGAGAGCCATAGCCACACAGTTTATCTAAAAAGAATGGGAATCTGATTTTCTAATTGTCAAAGAGGGATTTAAGTGGATCCTTGGAGCTAACTCCTCCCTAATTCTCTAGAAGCCTCATCCATTATCCTTCAGGCAAACCTTTTACTCCCAGAACATCCGGTCCCAAAGTCACTTCACACTAATTTCATGCCTCCGTGTTGAGTATTCTACCATGGAAGCCCCTCGCCAAGGCATCACCTTTCTTTACCGATTTCATTTTAAAGACAGAATGTTGGCACAGTCTCCTATAGAATGCATTTCTTGAAATGCCAGTACATTTAAACGTTTTTCCTCTTTATTCCAAGGTACTGTGAACCTCAGTCACGTCTCCTCCCCTAGACAAGTTCACTTAGGACAGGGACCTCATTTCTAAAAGGCCAGTATTTGGCACAGCACCTGGCACAAAGAAGGTACTCAGCAGGGACTTGGTGAGCAAATAAAGTTAGCAGTATAGGAATTAAAACTGTGAATTTACTGGAAATACAAATTTTAAGGGTTAATTAGAAAATAAATATGCAGGGGCACCTGGGTGGCTCAGTGGGGTAAGCCGCTGCCTTCAGCTCAGGTCATGATCTCAGAGTCCTGGGATCGAGTCCCACGTCGGGCTCTCTGCTTAGTGGGGAGCCTGCTTCCTCCTCTCTCTCTCTCTCTGCCTGCCTCTCTGCCTACTTGTGATCTCTCTGTCAAATAAATAAATAAAATCTTAAAAAAAAAAAAGAAAAGAAAAGAAATATGCAAATGCTCATAATTAAAGATGTAGGTATAATGTATGTGGTCTATTATTTTCTTATCTGAAAATGTTTATTTGTTGTTGTTGTTGTTGTTTGTTTAATTTTTTTTTTTCTGTGACCCTGTACCATTGACTGGAAATTTTAAAGAGCAAGAGAAAAAGGAAGAAAGAAAAGTACTCAATACCTAATAGATGATAAATAGGTATATAGATATATCAATATATTATATATATTTTTAACACATACATTATAAACACCTAGATATTTCTTATCTTAAAAGTTACTCTTGACTCTACATTCCCAGTGAAAGTTTAGGAAAAACACATTTATTAGCTCCAACTCCTAAAATGTATTAAAAATAGCCAGTGGGGGGCGCCTAGGTGGCTTAGTGGGTTAAATAAAGCCTCTGCCTTCAGCTCAGGTCATAATTCCAGGGTCCTGGGATCGAGCCCCACATCGGGCTCTCTGCTCAGCGGGGAACCTGCTTCCTCCTCTCTCTCTGCCTGCCTCTCTGCCTACTTGTGATCTCTGTCTGTCAAATAAACAAAATCTTTAAAAAAAAAAAAATAGCCAGTGGGAACACCTAACATAGTTCAAAAACTTTTGGTTATTACTTAACAGATTCAGCTGACCAAAGAAGGCATACTAATGAGTAAACGTAAGAATTACTTTCTCTACCCATACCTCTCTGAGTACAGCAATTAGACTATGTTATCCAGTTGTATATGTCGAGTAATACATAAATTATACGTCCACCAACATCAGTAAACTTAGTGTGACTAAGGTTACAATTTTATTTCTAGTCCAGACTGTCTGTTGTGCTACAATGACTGGTGGCTCCCTTCTTCATTTAGAGTAGATAGCATCTCAAAGCACACCTGCCTCAGCAGCAATGTTTGCTCTTTTATCCTGAGACCTAATAACATGTTTTATAAACAAGCACAGAAGCTTTTGAAAATTTAAGAATTCCAAAGAAGGAAAGACCATTAGTTTGAAAATAAAACAATCAAGACCAGGGGAGGGGGGAGTGCAGTGCTTGGGTGGCTCAGTCAGTTAAGTGGCCAACTCTTGATTTCAGCTCAGGTCATGATCTCAGGGTCTTAAGACTGAGTCCCAAGTTGAGCCCCACCTCAAGGCCCACAGCTGGCTCTGTGCTCAGTGTCTAGTCTGCTTGAGATTCTCTTTCTCCCTCTCTCTCTACCCCTCCCCCAACTCATGTGCACACACGCATGCACTCTCTCTCTCTCTCTCCGTCTCAAATAAATAAATAAGTAAAAATCAAGAGTAGCAGGAACTACTAATAAATCATGGCTATGAGAGTTTAAGACAATATTTAACATGGGAAACAGAACACAGATATATTAATAGAGTAACTATTCAAACCTGAATTTTTTCATCTTTACTAGAATTTTATTAAATAAGTATATAATATCAATAGCTGGGAAGTGCTTTTAAAAACTTCTTTTTCAGTTATCATGGTGGTTAAGAGCACAAATTCTTGCACTGAAATGCCTAGGTTTGAATTCAGGATCTACTACTTTTTGGCTCAGTTACCCACCCCACGTTGGGGGTGGAATAATAGGAATAATACAATCCTTTATCTTCAGGTGGCATTGAGATGTGCAACTCCAATGATCTTCAAGTTTGATGAAAGCAAAATGATATCTGAAACTTGGGGCGCCTGGGTGGCTCAGTTGGTCTAGTGTCTGCCTTTGGCTCAGGTCATGACCCAGGGTCTGGGATCAAGTCCCGCGTCAGTCTTCCTCCTCACCGGGGAGTCTCCTTCTTCTCTGCTTCTCACGTGTGCTCTCACTCTCTCTCAAATAAATATATAAATCTTTAAAAAACATATTTGCCTGAAACTTAAACTGTGTAATGGAATTTGAAGTAGCATATGGAATCAAACATACTATTTCTGTAGCAAAACAAATGAATATTTACAGTAATCGAGATAAAAAAAATACTATGAATAGCCTCACATCATTCAGGTCAAGTTTGACAGTAAATGAGTTTGGGTCAATATAAATTTTTGCAAAATGAGTTACAAAAATAATTTATTTTATTTTATTTATTTGACAGACAGATCACAAGTAGGAAGAGGCAGGCAGAGAGAGAGGGGGAAGCAGTCTCCCTGCTGAACAGAGAGCCTGATGTGGGGCTCGATCCCAGGACCCCGAGATCATGACCTGAGCTGAAGGCAGAGGCTTAACCCACTAAGCCACCCAGGTACCCCACAAAAATAATATTTAATTTTCAGATCATTTTGCATTCTGAAATTGTAGAATTCTGAAATTCAGATCATTTTGCATTCTGAAGCTGAAGAACATATTTAGCACAGAGTTACTGGTCAAAAATTTTAGCTGCCATCATCATCATCACCAGCATCATCACCATTACCACAATTTTTAGAGGAAATAGTCGTAAGTTATCCTGAAATTTGTTGATAATTAATTACACAAATTTGTTCCAGAATGCAATATATCTCCATAGCAATAAGTAGTGATTACCTTTTGCTAGCCATAAGCATGCAACTTTAGGGTAAGCTAGATCTAGTTTTTCATACTGTACCTCAAGTTTCGAGTGATGTGAAAAGGAAAATGTATCAAAATAAACACCTATAATTTTAACCTTTTCATCTGCTTCCTAGAAAGTCATCAACTACCGAAAGGCTTCATTCTCTAAGAGCTCTCAGTATTGTTCTATTGACTTCCCTGAGAAAGGTTAATACAAAACATGGAATGAAAGCTTAAACTAACAAAAGAATCAACACACATTCCAACCACAGTGTGCTCAATTCAAACACAGAATGAAATGAACCCCCTGGCATCTAGAATATTCCACAAGCGTGTGGCAAGTGTTATTTCTAGCCACTTAAAAGCACCAGTGAAAAGAGCTCAAATGCTTAGAAAAGAAAAGACCTCCACTCCCATGAGGAGAGGCATTTATTAGCACTTAACAGCCTTCTTTCATTGCCTTTCCACTGACGCATCTCTAATTGTTCCAATTATAATTTCAAGTAAAAAAGCCAATAATGCTAACGCCTATAGTTCAGTGTATGCATTGTGAAAAGAGGTCTTTAACAGCACAAATCAGATATAAAAGTATATGACAACGTGGGATCTGGGCAGGCAGTACTACAGTAAAGAGAAAGGAGATGGTACAGAATGAGCACTGGTCAAGATACCAACTTAGGTTCTAGCTGTGATCTCAACAGGCCATTAATTCTACAAGAGACTCAGTTTCTACATCATTAAAATTTGAGAACCAAACTAATGTCTTCCAATGCCTCTGCCACTTCCAGATATCTATTAATCTCTGAATACTTGAAGTAAATCAAGATACAGAGAATCTAATCCCTCTACTGGCATTCTAAGCAATCTAAGGCTTAGTGTTTTCACTTTCATAACTGGGAATGTTAGTATCCAGTTTCAGTCCAATGAGTGCTAGGACTATGTCTTATATAGTCCCCACTACCATGCATGGTATATAGCAGGTATTCAAAAATATCAGAGAGAATAAGAAAAACAGAGACAGACAGTAAAGCAAGAAGGCATGAAGGCATAAGGCCAGGAAGGCAGGATGAAACTGGGTTAATGATTTAATATGGCTAGAGCACGGCATGTAAGAGGACAATGATAAAAGACAGCTTGGACATGGGTTGCTTACTTCTAACAAAGATCGTTATGAGGGGGAATGTGGGTGGCACAGTCATTTAAAAAGTACAACTCCTGGTTTCGGCTCAGGTTGTGATCTCAGGGTGGTGAGATCAAGCCCTGTATCAGGCTCTGTGCTCAGCATGGAGTCTGCTTAAGACTCTCTCTCCCTCTCCCTTTAACTCTCCCCTCACCAATCTAAAATTCTTTTTTAAAAATGAAAATACTAAGATTTGGGAGTGAAAGAATTAAAGACAGAAATCTCTTGATTCACTGGATGATAAGCAACATTTCTAACGTGAGTTCTAACATTAACATACAACATTAACAAAAGAGAAGCACTTTAAACTCATTATGTATTTATAAGAATAAATCTCTATTACCTTTGCTAATCTGAACAATCATGAATATTGTAAACATTCACTAATAGTCATATGTCAGGATTCAAAAGTAGAGTGAAATTTCATTTGTCATTGTCCACAGTTTATATTTTCCATGAAGTTAACACACAAGGTTTATATCTTACCTCCTGAGCCAACGAAATCGAAGATACAACAGACCAGTATTTTTTAAACTATGGAATATGACCAACAAGTAATCATGAAATCAGTTTGTAGGTCATGACTAACATAGTTTTTATAATGGAAAGGAATAGAATTCAATAGAAAATATGAGCATATTGGGGTGCCTGGGTGGCTCAATTAAGCATCTGCCTTCAGCTCAGGTCATGATCCCAGAGTCCTGGGATCCAGCCCCACACCAGGCTCCCTGCTGAGCAGGGAGCCTGCTTCTCCCTCTCCACCTATTTGTGCTCTATCTCTTTGTGCCCATTAAATAAGATCTTTTAAAAAGTACATTTCAAATTGAAAATTTATATTAAAGAAAGAAAATATGAGCATATCACATACAGAAATGTGAAATATTTCATAAAACTTCTGTTTCAGTTTCATAAATGTGCAGCGGGTCACAATGTAAATTGTCTCTCTTACAATGAGATTAGTTAATGTTTGAAAAACACTAGAGGAGTCTTTTCTAGTCCACGTTAAGACTGTGTTTGTTTGTGGTATTTTAGATATATTCCAATTCTACATTTCAACATGAAAAAAACTGTTGTCTATAAGCAGAGAATTTTAGAGTTTTAAAGAGTTTTATCAAGGCTTGAAAATCCTAGATTACTGTATTTTGAGTCCTATTGGGGTTGCGGTTTTTTAAATAGTGGATTAGTGTAAGCCTCAATGAGAAAATGAGATTTGAGCAATGACTTAGAGGGCTGAGTGAATTAGCGATCCTGGAAGATATGTGCTTGGCATGCTAGAAAGAAGTGAACAAAGGGAAGAAATCAAAGATTAGGTCAGAGGGAGAATAAGGGGTCATTGTAAGGACTCAGGCTTTTTTCTATGTGAAATGGTGAGCTACTGCTCTGACTTACATTCAGAAGGAAACAGACTTCATGATAATAAAGGCCATACATGTCAAAACTATACCTAATATCATACTCAACAGTAAAAAGCTAAAAGCTTTTCCTCTACCATCCGGAGTGAGAAAAGAATCCCTACCCACTCCACTTCTCTTCACCACAGTATTGGAAGGCCTAGCCACAATGATGAGGTAAGAAAAAGGTAAAAAGACATTCAAATTAGAAAGGAAAACATAAAACTATGACTATTAGCAAGTTACATGATTCCATTTATAGAAAACCCTAAAGATTCCACCAAAGAACTTTCAGATCTAACAAGTTAATTTGGTAAAATTGCAGGATACAAAATTAATATACAAAAATCTACTGTGTTTCTATACACTAATAACAAAACATCACAGAGAAACCAATAAATCCCATTTACAATTGCATCAAAAAGCATAAAATACCCAGGAGTATATTTAGGATATAAAAAAAAACTATAAACGGGGGCACCTGGGGTTAAGCCTCTGCCTTCGGCTCAGGTCATGATTTCAGGGTCCTGGGATCGAGCCCCACATCGGGCTCTCTGCTCAGCGGGGAGCCTGCTTCCCCTCATCTTTCTGCCTGCTTCTCTGTCTACTTGTGATCTCTGTCTGTCAAATAAATAAACAAAATCTTAAAAAAAAAAAAAACCTGTAAACTAAAAACTATGAGACATTAATGAAAGAAATTGAAGAAGACACAAATAAATGAAAAGGTATTATGTGCTCATGGATTAGAAGAATAAACACTGTTAAAATGTCCATATTTGGTACTTGGGTGGCTCAGTTGTTAGGCATCTGCCTTCGGCTTGTGTCATGATCCCAGGGTCCTAGGATCAAGCCCCACATCAGGTTCCCTACTCAGCGGGAAGCCTGCTTCTCCCTCTCCCATTCCCCTTGCTTGTGTTCCCTTGCTCACTGTCTCTCTCTCTCTCTCTGTGACAAATAAATAAGTAAAATCTCCAAAAAATTATTTAAATAAATAAGTAATAAAATGTCCATATTACCCAAAGCAACTACAGAGTCAACACAATCCCTATCGAAATTCCAATGGCATTTTTCACAGAACTAGAAAAAGTTATTCTAAAATTTGTATGGAATCACAAAAAGACCCTGAAGAGCCAAAGCAACCTTGAGAAAAAACAAAGAAGGAGGTATCACAATCCCAGATCTCAAACTATCTACAAAACTGTAGTAATCAAAACAGTATGGTATCAGCATAAAAACAGACACCAATATCAACAGAGATAAATAAGCCTGCACATATATGGTCAATTAATTTATAAACAGGAGACAAGAATATGCAATGCAGAAAGGACGGTCTCTTCAATAAATGGTATTGGGAAAACTGGACAGCTACCTGCAAAAGAATGAAACTGGACCACTCTTACATCATATGCAAAAATTTAACGCAAAACAGGGGCGCCTGGGTGGCTCAGTGGGTTAAAGCCTCTGCCTTCAGTTCAGGTCATGATCCCAGTGTCCTGGGATGGAGCCCCGCGTCAGGCTCTGCTCAGCGGGGAGCCTGCTTCCTCCTCTCTATTTGCCTGCTTCTCTGCCAACTTGTGATCTCTGTCTGTCAAATAAATTAAATTTAAAAAAAAAAAATTTTAACGCAAAACAGATTAAACACTTGAATGCAAGACCTGAAACCATAAAACTCCTAGAAGGAAACCTAGAAAGTACGCTCCTTAACAATGGACTTGGCAATGTTTCCCTTGTACCGACTCTAAAGGAAAGAGCAGTGAAAGCAAAAATAAACAAATGGGACTCCATTGAACTAACACCACCAACAAAGTGAAAAGGCAACTTATTGAATGGAAGAACATATCTGCAAATCATGCATCCAAGAAGGCATTTTTTATATATATATATATAATATATTATATACTAATATATTATATATTTAATATATTTAATTATTTATTTAATATATTATATATTAATATATTATTTAAATATGATATAAATATAAATTTATATGTAAATATATAAATATATAAAGAATTCATGCACCTCAGTAATTAAAAAACCTGACTTTAAAAATGGGCAAAGGGGGGTGCCTGAGTGGTTCAGTGGGTTGGGCCTCTGCCTTCGGCTCGGGTCATGGTCTCAGGGTCCTGGGATTAAGTCCCACATCGGGCTCCCTGCTCAGAGGGGAGCCTGCTTCCTACCCCATCTCTGCCTACTTGTGATCCCTCTCTCTGTCAAATAAGTAAATAAAATCTTTAAAATAAATAAATATAAATAAAGATGGGCAAAGGATCTCAAAAGACACGTTTCCAAAAAGACATCCAGATGGACAATAGACTCATGAAAAGAGGCTCAACATCACTATTCATCAGGGAAATGCAAATCAAAACCACAATGAAATAACACCTTGTAGCTGTCAGAATGGCAATTATCAAGAAGACAATAACAAGTGTTAGCAATGATATAGAGAAAAGGGAATACCTGTGCCCTGTTGGTGGGAATGTAAATTGGTGCAGTAACATAGAAAACAGTATGGAGGTTCGTCAAGAAATTGAAAGTGGAACTACCATATGATCCCCAATTCCACTTGGGGGTATTTACCCAAAGAAAATAAAAACACTAATTAGAAAAGATTATGCACCCCTATGATCACTGCAGTATTATTAACACGGAAACGACCGAGGTATCCACAGATGGATGAATGGATAAAAGCATGTGTGTGTTTATGATAAAACAGTATTCCGCTATAAAAAAGAATGAGTCTTGCCATTTGCAAAAACATGTATGGACCTTGAGATTATTATGCTAAGTGAGTAAGTCAGACAGAGAAAAACAAATACCATATGATTTTGCTTACACTGTACGTGTAATCTAAAAAAACAAAATAAACAAAACCAAACCCAGATTTCACGGATGTGTAGAGAACAGATTAGTGGTTGCCGAAGGGGAGAGGCGTAAGGAAGTTAAAATGAGTGAAGGGGATCAAGGATTACAAACTTCTACTTATAAAATAAACAAGTCATAGAGATATAATAATATTCAGCATGGGGAATATAGTCAATAATACTGTATTATCTTTGATGACGAATGATAACTAGACTTAGTAAGACAACCATTTTTCAATGTACATATACAAAGGTTAAGTTACTACGTTGTATACTTGAAACCTAATATAATATTGTATGTCAATTATACTTCAATAAAAAATGAATAAAAATAAAAGGATCATTATAGCTATCAAAAATAAACTGTAGGAGTCAGAGACAGAAAGAGTGAAAACAGGTGCACCTGGGTGGCTCAGTCAGCTAAGCATTCGACTCCTGGTCATGATCGGGGACTCCTGAGATCAAATCCCTCATTAGGGAGTTGAGGGAAATTGGAAGGGAGGGGAGGTGAACCATGAGAGACTATGGCCTCTGAAAAACAATCTGAGGGGTTTGAAGGGGTAGGGAGGTGGGAAGTTGGGGGAACCAGGTGGTAGGTATTAGAGAGGGCACGGATTGCATGGAGCACTGGGTGTGGTGCAAAAACAATGATACTGTTATGCTGAAAATAAATAAAAAATTTTAAAAAAAAGAATTTTAAAAAAAAATCCCCTCATCGTGCTCCACACTCAGCATAGAATATGCTTGAGAGATTCTCTCCCTCTCCCTCCCCCGTGCCCCTCACCCAACTCATACCCTCTCTCTCTAAAATAAATAAAATCTTAAAAAAAAAAAAGAGGCAGGGAAAACAGGAGATATTAGACTAATAGAAACAAAACATCACGGAGACCTGGACCAGCATCATAGTGATGGAAGTGGTGAAAGTAGGTCAGTTTGGGAGCATATTTAAAAGTAGGGCCCGCCTGGAATTACTTCCGCCTTGCAACATAAATTTGTAGGACATTTTTTCGTGTGTGTCCAGAAAGACTTCGGTTCAAATTCTAGCTCTATCGCTCACTGAATATATGCCTTGGTTATTATATTTTATCTCTCTAAATCTCAGAGTCCAGGTCTATAAATAAAAATGACATGATATACTCTAAAGGGTCATTGAAAAGAGTAAATAACATAGAGAGAGCACATAGCAGGACTTCAATAAATGTGAGTTTGTTTTCTTGCTATAATTATAATTATTTTGTTAGAAACATATTTTGTTAGAGACATCCAGAAGGCCCAGAGAGCCACATCTGCTAAACACTTCCTGGAAGTTAAGAATTTTTGGTGAAAATGACTTCAATTCCAAAATAAATTGGGTGCCTACAAAATATAAAAGATTTATACATTCTTATAAAAAAAATGAAGATTCAGAATGATGCCAGACCCTTCACATTAGAGGATATCAGCAATGAGATTCTGTGCAGAAGTTTCTTGACAATCCGGTTCCCCATTTCGTAACTGTGGAATGCTGGGACATGGAGAACAGCTCTCCGGGGCAAGAGAGGCTGTTGGTCTTTGAAATGAAAAAAAAAAAAAAAAAAAAAAAAAAAATTTTTACTTAAAAAGAAAGTGCCCTAAAGAAGGAATTAAAAGTGGTTTTGTGTTTTGTTTTTTTTTTTAACAGAGGACAACTGAACTACAGCTAAAAAGCTTTAGCAACGTTTGATGAGCTACTTCATTCATCTTTTCAGCAAATCTTTGAAAGCTGTGTTGTAGGGATTTTGAAAATATAGAACAATCTAGAACATTCCTTTCCCTCATTTCACAGTCTAGCACATCTATCCCTCATTCAACCATCACATGCTGAAAGCAAACTCTACCTACAAATTGAGGAGGTGGGTCATCTCCTAAATTTAAAAACTCTCTACTTCCAAAACCCCCCATTATATTTTTAGTCTTGAGACTCATGGATTCCAACTGCATAATTTACTTGTACTCATGCTGATTTTCCTGTCTGTGCAGCCTCTTCACTCTCAATAAAATTAATTTTGTGTATCACAAGTTAAAATCAACTCAAAATACCTCCCTCACTTACTAAGAACCTGTTTCCTAATAACCACTTCATTACATTTTACTAAAGTCCTCCTTCCTATTCGAGGTCCTCTCCTAAATCCAGCTCACAGTACGCAAATATTAAATGGCTATTCTCATCCCTATCACACACACCAAGAAATAAAAAATAAATCCTCAGCTCCATCAAAACAGGTCTCCCCAGGGACCCTGCCTCCATGGATACCACACTCCTCTGTTCAGTGCTACGGTGGCTCTCCCAACCTCAAATACTTCTGTCTCTTTAATAGGAGTCATTTCATTCGACTCTCACAACCAGTCTGTGATTTAAGCAAGGCCAGCATTATCTCTATATTGCAAATTAGGAAGCCAAGAATTATTTTTAGACTCCCTCCTCTCTGCTTATTCAAAAAGGAAAAGTGATATTCGACATGAATTCTGAGTGATGAATAAGCATTTTGCAGGTGGTTAGATGAGGACGAGGACATTTCAAGATGGGCACATAAAGGCCAGGGAGGCGTGAAAGGGAAGCACATATACGTGTACGCACACATTCGTGTATGCACACACATTCATGCACACACATTCATGCACACATTCGTGTATGCACACAAGCTATGAACTGGTCCCCTACATTCGATTTCAAGGAACGTCACATCTCTTTGTTTCTCAAATTCAAACCAGTTCGGACCTCAAGGCCAAGATTCATTCATGTCAGTAAGAGATCTAATATCAGACATGTTTAAGGGCTCTTCGTTCACTCCTTGATTTGTATGAGACCCCAAAGGTGATGCAACGAAAAAAATGGTAGTCAAGTGCTTTTGCCAGTGGCCCATGGTGACCCCTACAGGAGATGCTCATTGTCTAAACCCCTGTGGCCCTGCTGACTTAGCATCCAGTGCTTACCGTCCACGCCACCCTCCCCAGCCTCTGTACCAGGTTAGCCACGGGGACCTTCCCGGTGTTTGTCAAGGTCATCTCAGTGTTCAGTCTTCCCTAGGACCCACATAACCACATCCACTTCAGAGCCCCCCAGGCATGGCTTCAACTAGAGGATGAGCTTCGACTACCCATGAAAATGCTCTATCTCTGATTTCCACCCCTTGGAAATCTCTTTTTCTCCAGAAGAAATCCCTGTCTTCTAAAGACAACCCGCAATTCTTTCAATAATTTTAGAGTTTAGTTGTTCTCTCAAAGACGTTAGAAATAGGATGGTCCTAAAAGCTTCTACCATGAAGTCTAAGAAAGTGTTTACCTTCCCTAGGAATAAGGAGGATTCCAGCTTTAGGAATGGAGTAGAGAGTTTCCCATTCCCAAGAACAGAATAAATACTTCCTTTAATGATGCAGAACAAACAATAGTGTTGTATTTTCCTATCTTGCTACAGTAAATCCTTGATAAGTTGCCCTGTTATATATCTAACCAATTGTAAGTCTCTTTTTCTCCAGTTAGATCAGAGGCACCCAGTATAGTTGCCACAGTAGGCACTCATATGTTTTGCATATACTGCAGCTGATTATTATAGAAGCCCATATTTTTGACAGATCACAAACCAAACTGTCCTTTAAAGTACAGCTAGGTGCCACAGATACAGCAAAGCTTATAGAACAGATAGAAGGATCACCTTTTTGGCGGAGCATGAAAAGGCATCCCATCACCTCTAACTAAAAATCAAGACTATGCTGGGGCGCCTGGGTGGCTTCGTTGGTTCAGTTTCCGACTTCCGCTCAGGTCATGGTCTCGGGGTCCTGGTACTGAGCCCCCCATGCGGCTCCACACTCAGTAGACAATTCGCTTGACTCTCTCACTCTCCCTCTGCCTTCCCCCCACCCCAGCTCGTGCTCGTTCTTTCTCTCAAATAAATAAATAAAATCTTAAGAAAAAGAAAACTAAGTCTGTCTCTGACGGATTCTAAACTTGGTCAGTAAAATATTTTCCACCAAGCACCAATCTGTCACAGTAAAAGCACAATAAACACATGTACTCCAGTCTAGAAGAGAATGAATTCTAGCTCTGAGATTATTTTTCCCATAGTAGAATACTTAAAGCATACAGAACACTTAACACCATTTAAAACAAAAGTAGAAACTTAAAATCTTTTAAGGTCTATGTAGAATTTCCAGCTATTACCTCTTTTTTACTTGATACTTAAATTCCCTTTTCTTTTTCTTTTTTTTTAAAGATTTTATTTATTTATTTGACAGAGACAATGAGAGAGGGAACACAAGCAGGGGGAGTGGGAAGGGGAGAACAGGCTTCCCGGTGAGTAGGGCTACATCCCAGGACCCTGGGATCATGACCTGAGCCGAAGGCAGATGCTTAACGACTGAGCCACCCAGGAGCCCCTAAATTCCCTTTTCTAACAGTAAGTTACAGGTCTACAAGTTAAATTCTCAAGTTCCAAGCTGAATTAAAATTTCCAACCAAAATGTCTTCTTCAATCAATTCCCACATCCACAATGTGCTGCAATGAAAAGATAAGGAATTACAGGAAAAGAGTTTGGTCCTGACACTAGCTCTAGGGCCTTAAACAAGTTACTGAACCCCTCTCACCTCTTCTTTTGTTTGTAAAATAGTGGTAGTATGCTGGCCTTCCCCCAGCATAGTTGTGTCATAGTTTATTAAATAAGACCATGCTTGGGAAAGCTCTCTACAAATTGTAGTATTAAAAAAGTGGGGGGGCACCAGAGGGTGCTCAGTGGGTTGGGCATCTGCCTTCTGCTCAGGTCATGATCTCAGGGTCCTGGGATCGAGCCCCACATCGGGCTCTCTGCTCAGTGGGGAGCCTGCTTCCCCCACTCTATGGCTGCCTCTCTGCCTACTTGTGATCTCTCTCTGTCTGTGTCAAATAATTAAATAAAATCTTTAAAAAAAAAAACAAAACAGAACAAAAAGCAAGGTGGCATTATAGTCAGCAACCATCTGGGAGCATAAAGTTAACAAAAAGAAGTTACCACCAGAAAAATAATATTCAGAAAAACAGCACCAAATACAAAGGAAAAATAAACAAGAAAGTGATTTTTAAGTTTTATGTATTTGCTACTCTCCATTCTGTGACATCAAACTATATACATAAGACATTTCTGAAAAATTAGCCACACTATACATGTTGTTTGCCTCAGTGAGAACTTCTCTTTACAGTATTACTCGAATTTCACCCCAGTTCAACCCTTTAAAAAGGTCTTCTTAACATAACTGTTGTAGAAAATTTTCACTCAGAACACACACAAAAAAAGAATACACGTAGTTTTTCACCAGTAAGAGTATTCTTTTTTTTATTTTTTTTTATTTTTTTTTAAGATTTTATTTATTTATTTGAGAGAGAGACAGTGAGAGAGAGCATGAGCAAGGAGAAGGTCAGAGGGAGAAGCAGACTCCCCGTGGAGCTGGGAGCCCGATGCGGGACTCGATCCCGGGACTCGATCCCCGGACTCCGGGATCATGACCTGAGCCGAAGGCAGTCGTCCAACCAACTGAGCCACCCAGGCGTCCCAGTAAGAGTATTCTTATATGCCCAGTCCCTGACAGACACATGACAACCTGTCACTGAACCAACCACTGATAAAAATAATAAGAGATTTTAAGGCTTTGATCAATTTTTTAAAAACAGTTTCTCTTTTTTAACAAAGATTATCACTCCTGAACACACTTCTACAGAGTCAACAACATTCCAGGTCATTACTTTGATTTTAAGCCATTGTCCCGATTTCAGACTCTTGCCTCTAAAAGACAAAAACATTTCTCACATCAGGAATTTTGGATCTTAGAAGGTTTCAAGGTTTGTCCTTCCTGAATGTCAACAGGCCTACCACAATTCAATAAGGAGCATTTTTACTTTCAATTTACCATAGTCTGATTTTGCTTCCTGGCAATTCTGAAAGGATAATTAAAATACTTGTATCTTTTAAGTAGCAGAAGAAATATATTGGACCTTTCATATTTGATTTTTAGGAATTTTTATTCTAGATTACAATTTCAATTAAAGATATTAAATGGAAAGAATACCATGTCTCAGAATTTAAAAAAAGATGAATATTTGCTACTCCAAAGCTGATAAAAATTAATGTATTCTCCAAGGTCAGAGGACAGTCTGGAATAGGGTTGCTTTAATCTTTAAAAAACCCTGTCTATTTATTAACCTTTTCATGATCCCACAAGGCAAGAAAGACTTAAAATGTTTTTAAATGTGCTATGGAAATACAAACTTGAACTGACAGCATGAAGCTTCCTTGACATTCCCTTCTTCAAGCACCAGGTTTTCTGTCCCGTCCAACGTCACAGCTCCATCTCTCAGCAATTTCTGTAAGAACCATTAACTCTGGGGCATCCTCCAAACAAATAATAACAGAGTGAGAGACCCCTTGGGAAAGGCCCCAGCTAAACACTTTAATTTCCAAAATTTTATTATAATGGGAAACTTTATTATAAAATATAGTTAATATTTTCTTGTTGGCATTCTTAACATACAGTATACCAAGTATTTAAACATCTCTCAAAAAAGTCTTCATTTAAAACATCAATTATTGTATTGGGCTAAAATGTAGTGATGCCCATAGTGGATATTAAAGAGGCCTGAGAACCCTGCACAAATTGTGAGCTCTTTTTTATGACTATCATCATGTCCTTGGAGATATTTTACAATGTACCTGTCTTCCCCTTTGCTCCCAGAACACTGGGAGCCACTTTCTCCATGCCGCCAGTGAGAATGCTCTAACCATGCCTTCCCGTCTAGTTCCTTCTTCGTAGTGGCATCAAGGTCAGAGAACCCCATGTAGAAGAGCTGCCTGGAAGCAGGGGTGCACTGAGTCCCACCTGGGGCTCCACACTCAGTTGGCAATCTGCTGGTCTCTCTCACTCTCCCTCTGCCCTCCCCCCACCCCAGCTCCTGCTCTCTCTTTCTCTCAAATAAATAAAATCTTAAGAAAAAAAAAAAAATCAGCATTGTTCACCTAAGTAACCAGCCAGCATTGTTCACCTAAGCAACCCACAGGGGCTCTGTTATGTTACCTGGCTACTCACAGCCTACTTAATTCACCTCTCGTCTCCCAGAGCTGTCTTTTTTTTTTTTTTTTTTTTTTTTTTTTTTTTTTTTTTAGTGCTACACAGAAAATGAAGGATGGATAGCACTTTCTACAACATAATACACCATGTTGCTAAATTATCAAAATTACAAAATTGAGGACAAAAGTATTTTTGCATTTCTGCATTCTGGCCAGATGAGACTACAATAATGCCGTCTCTTATACATAATGAAGTCTATACATCTCAAAGAGGTGACAATGTACATGTCCTGTGGACTTCAGCTCTCTTGACTGGAAAGAAGCCAATTGCAAGGGCTCTTAGTACCCTCCTGTTAGACGTGAAGAAAAAGAAAGGAGTTAAGGGACTCGTGCTGCCACGGAAGTTCACTAGTGACAGAATTGAGGCTATGGCTTCATATTCTGATATCTCATCCCGAGCTTTTTCTAAAGAACTCCCTCCCAAAGAAGTTAGTTGCCTTATACATCAAATTCTCTCTCCAGGAATCCCTACCATTTTTGAAATTTATGTCACTAACACATTAAGAGGAACAGATCAAGAAATTTTATTCTCTACTTTTTACAGAGGTTCATCAGTTTACATTGGGAAAAAAATATTTGTTGAGATCACAGGTTAAGCAAGAGTGAGGAAGGAAGTTGGGGTGAGAGGGAAAACCGAAAGGCTCAGATCTTATCCTTTTGAGGGTGAAATAGAAACAAGTGAAGACTTAGAAACAGGATAACACTACAAAGGCACAGAGACAGAGTTAAGGCCCCATTTAGAATAGCCTGCATGCTAGCAGATAACACGGAACATCACTCCGACATATTTGAAAGGAAGACCTTGGTCCAGTCACACATTTGAGCTGAGAACCCCCTTCCTTCCCTCCTGCTCGGAGACCTTCTTGCAACCAGACTCTCTCCTACATTTGCAACCTCCCCTCTTAAGTGGTTCCTAGAGAGTGTTCCAGCTCTCCATCCATGGGGGGAAGAAACAAGCGAGCACAGGACCACCACCCTTTCCGCCATCATCATTTCACTCATCCCCCCCACTCACTGTCACCCCTCACTGCTCCCTCTGTAGCCACGTTTCCTAAAAGGGGATTCTAAAATCACGCCTCCTTAACTTCGAGCACACGCCTGCGCCGCTGAAATTTGGGCCAATCTCCTATTTCACCCTTGAAGCTGCCCTCACCAACAACCTTATTTCTAAAAGCAATGGCGCTCCCGGAAGTTATCTTCCCTTGTTCTTTCAGCAAACTTGATATTGCTGACCTCTCTTTCTCTCTCCTCTCCTCGCCTCCTGCTTTCTCAGCCAACCTCCTTCCCGCCGCCCCTCCCACTCTTCCCCCCTCTCCCCCTTTCTGTGTCTTCCAGTGGCCACTCCTTGGATTTTTATCAGCCGTCTTCTCATTCTGCGTGTTTCATCAACTCCCTGCTAATAGTTGCCACTCATGAACCAACAGTCCTAATCTCTCTTCTGAGCTCCAAACTTCTCCTTGTTATATCAATATATCACAAGAACTCCAAACTCATCCTGTCCCAAATGGAACACACTGCTTTCCCAGTCTCTTCCTCCTTGATTTTGGTTGTTTCTTTGTTTTTTCTTATAACAGTGCATGGCACCACCAACCAAGCAAAAATCTGGAAGTTCTTGATTTTCTCCCCACCCCTTACTGTCTTCACTCAAGCCCTTGTAAAGTCTGTGTTGCTGATCCTCCCCCACTTGGCAACCTCTTCTTTTGCTGTAGGCTGATCTCTGCAGCACCCTGGAGATTCCATCTTCTTGCTTACAACCTTGCCTTTGCACAGTCTCCTCTACCTGGAGTCCCCTCCCCACTGGCCCCCAGTCGAGACTGGGGGACTAGTCGAGACTCAGCTCAGCGATCAGCCCCTCCAAGATGTCTGTTACTCTGCCGAGGCTGGCCTGTGATATCCCTACTCTGAATCCCATATTATTTGTAGAAACCTGTATCATAGAGCCAACTACGTTATGTTCATCTATTTTCCATCTTACCGACCGTACTGGAACAAGTATGGAACCCTGTCATCCTCATGTATCCAAATTTCAGTATCATTCCTGGTCCATTATATGCCCTCAAATAATGTTTTACAAATGAATAAAAAAAAATCAACCCACTGTCCACATTTCTGTGCTCCCTGGTCATTTGTTACCAAGTTCAAAATCCTACCCATTCTCAATTGCCCCATTCAAATATCATTTCACGTTCGAAACAGTCCTGATTCCCACCCCATTCTCTTATTTCTCACTTCTGTTATGGTGATTAACTGCAAAGCAAAGTAGACAAAGAAATCTGGGCACTTAGTCTTCTATTATGCTACTGTTGCATTATAGGAGGCTTCAAGCAAAAGGTAATTTAATTCATCTTTTAGTTGTCGCAAAACGAGTGCTTTCCTTCCTTAGGGATCTTTAGAGGAAAGCACATTCACATCTGAAAGAAACCAAAAGCAGCACACTCGCAAAAACCTCCCCTGCAATACAACTCAGCAGCATCCCACAATCGAGCTTTCAAAAGGAGGCACAGAGCCTGTGTGTGGTGCTGCTTACGAGCCATCACATGGCAGCAGCGGGGACAACACACCAGCCCCGAGCCTGAGACAAAGAGCAGAGATGAAGCCAGCTCTGTTCCTGCTGACGCCACGGAGGCCACTGCTCTCTCGGCGGGGCTGACAACAAACAGGCCTAGGCCGGCTGCAGCCCAGCCAGGCCGGGGAGCGGAGAAGCAAGAAGCTCCCAGAGCCCAGCATCCCCACGCTGGAGGGCACTGCTGCCCTGCTTCGCTTGAGCTCCGGAGACACCTCAGCATCCCTGTCTCCTAAAAAGTGAACAGCAGAACCTCCTTTTGTTTTTCTTTTTCTTTTTTTTTAAAGATTTTATTTATTTATTTATTTATTTGACAGACAGAGATCACAAGCAGGCAGAGAGACAGGCAGAGAGAGAGGGGGAAGCAGGCTCGATCCCAGGACACTGAGGCCATGACCCAAGCTGAAGGCGGAGGCTTAACCCACTGAGCCACCAAGGCACCCCCAGAACCTCCTTTTCAATTAACAAGATTAAAATGAAATTGCAATTGGAAATAACATGACAGCCCCTCTCTTATCCAGGGAGGATACATTCCAAGATCTCAGGGAAGGCCTGAAGCCACGGAGAGTACGGAACCCTACATACACTGTGCGTCCTCCACATACATACCTATGATAAAGTTGAATTTATAAATCAGGTACAATAAGAGATTAACAACAATAAATAATAAAATAGAATACTTATAAAAAAAAGTTGTGTGAATGTGTTCTTGGTGTTCTTTTCTTTAAGATTTTACTTATTTATTTGACACAGAGAGATCACAAGCAGGCAGAGAGGCAGGCAGAGAGAGGGGGAAGCAGGCTCCCGGCTAAGCAGAGAGCCTGATGCGGGCTCAAACCCAGGACCCTGAGACCATAATCTGAGCTGAAGGCTGATCTTGGTGTTCTACAATCACCCTTCTTCCTGGGATCTGAGATGATGAAATGCCCCCATGATGAGATGAAGAATGAGAAGGGTATAGGCGCTGTGACATGGCATGAGGCTACTACTGACCTTCTGATGATCTGTCAGAGGAGGATCATCTGCTTCCAGACCACGGCTGACCATGGATAACTGAAACCGCAGAAGCAGAACTAGGGAGGAGGGCTACTGTATGAACATCCAAACAGGGGGACCTATCATACAACGGAATATACTAGAAACCACTAAGAATGGTGTAACAGAATAATTAATATGAAAAAATCACTCTGTACTATTAAGTGAAAAATCAAATCAGCAAACCTAAATGTATAATATATAGAATACATGAACGTATATGTGTGTATATATATACATTTTCAAATCACATAACATAAAAGTATAATATAACATAAGATAAATCTATACCTAAATATTAAAAGTAGTTAACTTCTAGGTAACTAGATTATGGGTAGTTTTTATCTCCTTATTATTTTATTTGTGTTTTCTAAATATACTTCAATGAACATGTATTTCTTTAATAAAGCAAAACAGGTTTCTAAAAAATGAAATCCTCTTTTTTTTAATTTTTTTTTAAATCCTCTCTTAATTAAATTTTAGAAACCTCTAAACCTTCATAAGTATATTCTGTTTTTTTTATTTATATCCTAAAGACTTAAAATAAGTTTGTTTTTTAATCTCAGTCTTACTAGGTCTTAGAGGTAATGGAACTAGATTTATAGGATCACTAAATCCACAAAATGACATGGTATGTTCTATACAAAGCTTGCATGTGAAACATGATTCAAAATGAAAGCAATAATAAGAAATGTCCTAGTTTTAGGGCGCCTGAGTGGCTCAGTGGGTTAAGCCGCTGCCTTCGGCTCATGATCTCGGGGTCCTGGGATCGAGTCCCGCATCGGGCTCTCTGCTCAGCAGGGAGCCTGCTTCCTCCTCTCTCTCTCTCTGCCTGCCTCTCTGCCTACTTGTGATCTCTCTCTGTCAAAGAAATAAATAAAATCTTAAAAAAAAAAAAAAAAGAAATGTCCTAGTTTTAAATAATATCTTATTCAGTGGGCACCTGGGTGGCTCAGTTGAAGTGACTGCCTTCAGCTCAGGTCATGATCCTGGAGTCCTGGGTTCGAGTCCCATGTTGGGCTCCCTGCTCGGCAGGGAGTCTGCTTCTCCCTCTGATCCTCCCTCTTCTCATGCTCTTTCTCTCTCTCATTCTATCTCTCTCTCTCTCTCTCAAACAAAATCTTAAAAATAATAATATCTTATTCAGAAAAAAGGATGTGGGGAGCTTGGAGGGCTCAATGGGTTAAGCCTCTTTCCTCAGCTCAGGTCATGATCCCAGGGTCCGTGGATCGAGCCCCACATCGGGCTCTCTGCTCAGCAGGGAGCCTGCTTCCCCCTCTCTCTCTGCCTGCCTCTCTGCCTACTTGTGATCTCTGTCAAATAAATAAATAAAATCTTTAAAAAAAAAAAAGGAAAAGAAAAAAGGTTCCGACAAAGTCAGAAAATCAAAGTTAAATTCTACCACTGGCCAGTTAGAACAAAGATCATATTTTTATTATGTTAATCTACAAACTATAGAAAATGCCAGATTGTTCGCAGTAAAGGAAGTTCCTGTCAGATGTTAGATTCTATCTTCACATTAATGAATGAGATGATTTGAAAAGATTCATTTTTTTATTCATTTAGCAGATATTTATTAAGCAAGCATTCACTATGAAATAGCATGTGCTAATTTAGGTTTTCAACCAAAGAACAAATTATCCACATCATGTCCCTTATTCTGTATCAAAAGCTTGACAAAAGATAGACATGATTATTCACTACTGTCAAATCTCTGACATCAGTTCTACTCATTCTCTTTTAAAAATTTTTTAATAAATAATAAATAATAATAAAGGGCCACCCTTAACATCTGTGGAGTAGGATAATAGCTTAAGTTGGTGAAGAAAATAAAAAAGTCTTCAAATAAAGGATTGGGGGAGGTGAAGTTCATATTAATTAGAGAAAGGAACACAGTATGCAATTTAAATTAGACATTTGGAAGGGGCAAAACAAACCCTATTTCATGAAATTCTTCTTTGTTTTTTATCTATTGTTCTTTTTTAATGTACACACTTGACAAAATAGAAAAAGATGGCGACTTTACATCCACTGTCAAAGTCTGGAGGGTTTTGTTTGTATGTTGCTTTTTAACTGACTTATGAAATTCGGCTGTCTGGGAGCCACTGGTTCCAAGAGCATTTTAGCCACCCATTTTGGCTGATCTATAATCTGGAACCCTGCCCCTAACACAATGTCACGCATGTAGAAAATGCTCAAAAATTATTTGCTGATGAAGAAATGTAGCCCTGTTTCATAAAGAAGATGTGGCTTGGGGATCACTTGAAGATGGTGCAAAAAAAGTAAGATTTGAAGAAGGTTTAAAAATGAATCCAAACATAAAGCTATTTTTATATATATATATAAATATATAATATATAATATGTAGTTATATAATAATACATTATTATATTATACTATATATATATATATATGTATATTAAAAACCCTAAGGTATAAGTAAAGGAGGCTGGTCCTAGAGAGCGAGATTTCCCAACGCCACATACTAGTTTGTAATTCATTAACACTAGCTAAAATCTTAACACTGGGTAGGATATATTTGGATGAGTATCTACTCTTCTTTGAAAATGCAAATAATTTGGAGAAGATTAAAGAATGCAACCATCTGACATGACTGTTGTACCAGAAAAATTACAGGAATTTTGTCATAGTGCTTATTAAATATATAAAATATAATCATATACTTAAGGTTATGAGATATCTTTATGATAACTTAAAACTCACTTTATGTACCCACATATAAATAATACACTGGCTTACATTTCAGATTATATTAGATTGAATCTCCAAAAACCTTGGATTTTTTAATCAAAATTGGTCAAATATTAAACAACTAAAAATAATTTGGGGGTATATGCCACTGTAGTGATGAATACATGTTACTATATATTGTCAAAACCTATAAAACTTTACAGCACAAAGAGTGAAGCTGAAGGCATGCATTTTTTTTATCATTAAAGACCCCAGAATGGAATGCAGAATGTGATAAAACACTCTAACTGTATTACAAATGCATGAAACAACCTCACTGAAAGGTGTAGAGGGGTAAGTGCTGACCTAAGTGAGTGGAAATGAGTGAAATCTGCAAGAGTAAAGGCAAAAATGAATCTCGTATAATAAGCCAGTATTCTCGCTGATAAAGCTGGATTCTGACCTGCCCCAGGGATACAAGTTAACAGTCCTGTTACTGCTATCCGTGTGAACTGGAATGAACAATGAAGTAAATAAATAGATGGCCAGAGCCAAGTTTCTTACTGTTGGAATGAGAAAACACAAACCAGCAAGAGAGCAGGCTAGAATTACCCATGTGGCAACCTGTTAGAGTTGGCGATATCAATATGAACTCATTTAATTTAACATAAATGCAGATGGTCATGTAAGAAATATTTATAAATATGTGTCTATACACAGGTTATATATACACAGACATACACACACATATAATCTCCCTGATCTGTCCGTTGAGAGGGCCTCGGAGCAACTATGTACCAGCAGCAATGAGCGCAGCGTAGCATCTTGGTTGCTAATACCATTCTCCATAAAAGGAACCAGAGCTCCTTGGAGAAATAGCTGATTCTGGAACAAGGGCAGGAAATAGAAAAGATGAACCTGGAGCATCTTACAGTGATAGAAAGCAGAGAAGTGCTCAAAACACACACGTGCACACACGCCAGTGATGGAAGTTCGTCAAAGGGATGCAGGAGGTGACTGAAAGAGCTCCTGAGGGAACAGTTTGAGCAACGAAATGAATGGATTATAATCCAAAGTATAAAATAAATAACCATGAGTCCATTTTGGTATAAATAAATGACTAAATAAATAAATAAATAAATGGAGAGGAAACAAAGCTGCCACGCAGAAGAAGTCCAAGTAATTTACACGAACAATCCACCTTCAGGAAGAGAACGCCCACTCCTTCGGTATAGTGACCTCCTCCCACCGAATCTAGTAGGGACAGGAAGAGACCCAGCAAGCATTACCTCAGTCAGATGCTACTGGTCAACACCCGTAGTAACAAGTCATGCTGGGTACCTCGGCGGTTCAGTCAGTTAAGTGTGACTCTTGACTTCACTCTGGTCAAGATCTCAGAGTCATGAGATCAAACCCCACATAGGGCCCTGCACTCCCTGGGGACTCTGCTTGAGATTCTCTCCCTCTCTCTTTGCTCCTTCCCCCTGTGCATGTGAGCACATGTATGCTCTTGTCTTCTCTCTCCTAAATAAATAAATAAATCTTTAAACAAAATAGTAATAAATCATGCCAATATTACATCTCTTTGATATGATGTAATGAAAAGGGCAATTTCCCTCTGTCATCTTTCACCCAAAAACATATAACCCCATGATAAAAACATCAGACAAATTCTGATTGAGAGACATTCCACCGAATACCTGATTGGTACTCAATACTATTGATATCATCAAAAATAAGAGAAGTCTGGTAAGCTGTCATAGTTAGGAAGCCCTAAACAGACTTGGTCACCAAGTACAGTAAGCTATCTTGGACAGACTCCTGGAACAGAAAAAGGCCAGGAGGTAAAAACCAAGAAAATATTAATAAAATATAGACTTTAATAAAAAAAATACATCCATATTGGTTTGATAATTGTAACGAATGTACCGTACTCACGTAAGATTTTTAACAGTGACAGAAAGTGGGTGTGGGGTATATGGGAGCCCTCTGTACTCTGTCATTTTTCTGTAAGTCTAAAACTCTTCTAAAATTAAAAGATATTTAAAATTAATTTGGGAGGAGCTGAGATATCTACTGCATATGACAATTATCCAATTTATACCTCCAGCCCCATTCCTAATACTATATATTGGCATCAACCACCTCCAGCTTTCTAAATGGGAAACTCAGATCTGATGTTTTGTCATTACAGTCCCTTCACTTTGATACTTTTTCGCTCTTGCATAGATTGTGGCCATCCCAGCAATTTGGTTGCAAAACCATATAAAGTCAACTACATAGAAAGATTTTCAGAAACTCATGTATTTTTAAGAACCAGATTTTTCAACAACCATGTAGAATGACTTTTAGAAACTATGTCTTGTCTATTGTTATTTTACCTTCAGTTCAGAATGCATCGCTGCTTACGTATTGCTTCTGTGATTAGTGGCTTATGATCAAGACCAAAAAGATGTCCTCCTAGATAGATTTATACACACCCTTCCCCTCCAAACACACACAGACAGAATTGGGAGTTATTACTATTCTAGTGTGAATTAAGGTCACTCTATAAATCTCAAATTTATTTTGCAGAAGCAGTGTCAAAAAAAAAGTGCCAACTTAATTTCTTTCCCCATTGGAAGTTGCTTATAAGTTAATTCAACTGACATTGAAAACTTCATATGAATTCTTTTCAATTCAGAGAGTCAAGGAGTAGCTGGTACCATTATTCTAACTTTGAATATGTTATGTTAAATGCATATTTTAAAGCCAGTTTTACTACAGGAAAGTCACCAAGTCAATTTTAAATAAATTTGATTATGTTTTATCTCTAGGAAAGCATCTGTTAGTTTTCTAGGAAAATGAATCAACTAGTCATTTTTTTCTACTTGGCCAGAATTGCTACTTCTATATAAATTCATGAAATAAGTACTTCCATGCAAGGCTGAAGATAGCTTTAAAAAGCCAAATCTTAAAATAAAACTGGAAAACAGATTCACTATGAACATTATTTTTAGCATCCCTCTTACAGTACAATATCAATCTAAGCTTTAAACATGGCCTTACAAAAGGGGTTGCTGCCAGGCTCTATTCTTCTCTTTTAACGTGAGCTATAAAGAATTTGAACATAAAATGTAAATGAGAATGCACGGCCAAATAGATAGATCATTTTAAGGTGCTACATATCATATCAGCTTTGGAAGAGAGGTTTGATAAGGGGTCCCCAGGCATTTTTAAGGTGCTCTTAATGTTCAACTACCCCTTTCTTCCTCTGGTCCCTTAACTGATAGATCCCCACACCAAGAACAGACATCTGCAGAACTGTGTCCATGACCATCATTTGATTCATCGATCTTACTACAAATAATTAGGGATGATTTGTAGACTCAAGGCTGGTAACCCCACCAATTTTTTCTAATACCCTCATTCTCAGCATTCGGTATCACTAAAAATCTATAAATTGTGACAAGTGAATCCTAATCAGAGGAACACAAAATGAGGCTTAAACTCAGATCAGGATGGCCTACTCCACATCCAGACATCCACACCTGCACAGTGGCCACACCAAACACAGTAAATAGTAACACTAAAAACAAAGACACTCAAACCCAAATGTTTTACCTCCTACATCTGTCCCTGGCGTTATTCAGTCAGTCTCTGCAGTGCATTTCCAGTAAAGAGTAGTTTTAAGAGGCTTTTCATCTTCCCTAATCAGAGACCATATCCTCTACTACCTTCTGGAAGGAGCTTCAATTTTAACAAGCAAACCAGAGTCCATTCTCTTGTGTTTAATTTGTTTATATTGGTTTATTTGCCCTAAACTTTTCACAAATCTCAGATAATTCCCAGTTTTAGCCTTCCTAACACTTTCATAACTAAACTTTCACAGGAATTCTTTTCCTGTCACATCCAGGGAGTAGCTAGTTCCTCTGTTCTAACTTTGAACTATGAATATTAGATGAATATTTTAAAGCCAATTGTACTATTTGGGAAAGTCACCAACCCCACTTTAAATAAATGTTACTCTTGTATTTTTCCTTAGAGACATATTCCTTCCTTAATAGTTTGTATATTTCCTGTGACCTTTGTGCTCACAGGACTGTCTATATCGCTGGCTTTGTTAGATAAAATACCTTGCCTGTAAGCTTTCTCTACCGTTTAGACTCTTCATAAGTAAATCATCAGAATTACATTTTTTTTATTATCAGCCACCTTCATAGGTCACAGTTCCTTTAAAATATCTACTTTTTCTCTGAACTTCTTAAAATCTACTTTTTCTTCCGAGAGGGAGCTCAGGTGAGGGGTGGGGCAGGGCTGAGGAAGAGGGAGAAAGAGAAATTAAGCAGGCTACATGCTCAGTGGGGGGCTCCATTTTAGGACCCTGAGTTTGTGACCTGAGTGGAAATCAAGGGTTGGACACCTAACTGAGTCACCCAAGCACCCCAAAATCTACTTTTTAAAAATGATATGCAGTACCACCTTGCCTTGACATTATAAATTCTAATAAGGTCAACTTTCCCAGGATTCCTTTTAAGGCCATGGCAACAATATATTATTTGTTAGTCATTGAAAGACACAGAATTATAATTCTCTCTACTGGCTTCGTCCACCTTCAAAGAGATGACACTGTTGGCAAGATAAAAGGAGAATGCATCAGATGTTCTGGCTTAATGATAACTCATATGTGTATAGCACTATTTTCAAAATATTTTCACATGCATTATCACACATTTAATTCTCACAATAAACTTAGAAGTTTGGAAAAGCAGATGTTATTGCCTGAAAGCTAAAAACAGTTAAAATTATTTACTTAAGGCTACAAGGCCAAGCAAATGGAAATTGATACCTATTGAGTGGTTTGTTCCATTATAATGCCTTCCTCTTCTTTTAGCAGAATCAGACTTGTAGTCAACAATAAGATACTAGAAGTTCCCCATGCCTATTAGTTCTTGCATCTATGCTAGTATTATAATCTATATTAAGAATTTTTAGTTGTGATTGGGAGGAGTCAAGATGGCGGAGAAGTAGCAAGCTGAGACTGCTTCAGCTAGCCGGAGATCAGCTAGATAGCTTATCTAAAGATTGCAAACACCTGAAAACCCATCGGCAGATCGAAGAGAAGAAGAACAGCAATTCTGGAAACAGAAAAACAACCACTTTCTGAAAGGTAGGACCGGCAGAGAAGTGAATCCAAAGCGACGGGAAGATAGACCCCGGGGGGAGGGGCCGGCTCCCGGCAAGCGGCAGAGCAACCGCGCACAAAATCAGGACTTTTAAAAGTCTGTTCCGCTGAGGGACATCGCTCCAGAGGCTAAACCGGGGCGAAGCCCACGCGGGGTCAGCGTGGCCTCAGGTCCCGCAGGGTCACAGAAGGATCGGGGGTGTCTGAGTGTCGCAGAGCTTGCGGGTATAGGAACGGGAAAGCCGGCTACAGAGACAGAGCCGACAGTAAGCTCGCAGCTCCGTGTTACCTTGAACCGGTCGCAGGCTCGGTGAGCTCGGAGCGCGGCCGGAGGTCAGGCAGACGGGAGTAACTGGGCGCTGTTCTCTGAGGGCGCACTGAGGAGTGGGGCCCTGGGCTCTCGGCTCCTCCGGGCCGGAGACCAGGAGGCCGCCATTTGTATTCCCGTCCTCTGGAACTCTACGGAAAGCGCTCAGGGAACAAAAGCTCCTGAAAGCAAACCCGAGCGGATTACTCACCCCGGCCCCGGGTAAGGGCGGTGTAATTCCGCCTGGGGCAAAGACACTTGAGAATCACTACAACAGGCCCCTCCCCCAGAAGATCAACAAGAAATCCAGCCGAGACCAAGTTCACCTACCAAGGAGTGCGGTTTCAATACCAAGGAGAGCAGCAGAATTCCAGAGGAGGAGAAAGCCAAGCACGGAACTCATGGCTTTTTTCCTGTGATTTTTTTTAGTCTTGCAGTTAATTTAATTTTTTCTTTTTCATTTTTTTTTTTTCTCGCCTTCGGGTAAAATTTTTTTTTAACTGTTACCTTTTTCTTTTTTAACGATTTTTTACTAGTTTATCTAATATATATATATATATTTTTTACATTTTTCTTAGGTGTTTTCTTTTTTAAAAAAATTCTTTTCTTTTCTTTTCTTTTTTCTTTTTCTTTTCTTTTTGTTTTTTTTTTTTCTTTCTTCCTTTTTGAACCTCTTTTATCCCCTTTCTCCCCACTCACGATTTTGGATCTCTTCTAATTTGGTTAAAGCATATTTTCCTGGGGTTGTTGCCACCCTTTTAGTATTTTACTTGCCCCTTCATTTACTCTTATCTGGACAAAATGACAAGACGTAAAAATTCAACACAAAAAAAAGAACAAGAGGCAGTACCGAAGGCTAGGGACCTAATCAATACAGACATCGGTAATATGTCAGATCTAGAGTTCAGAATGACAATTCTCAAGGTTCTAGCCGGGCTCGAAAAAGGCATGGAAGATATTAGAGAAACCCTCTCGAGAGATATAAAAGCCCTTTCTGGAGAAATAAAAGAACTAAAATCTAACCAAGGTGAAATCAAAAAAGCTATTAATGAGGTGCAATCAAAAATGGAGGCTCTAACTGCTAGGATAAATGAGGCAGAAGAAAGAATTAGTGATATAGAAGACCAAATGACAGAGAATAAAGAAGCTGAGCAAAAGAGGGACAAACAGCTACTGGACCACGAGGGGAGAATTCGAGAGATAAGTGACACCATAAGACGAAACAACATTAGAATAATTGGGATTCCAGAAGAAGAAGAAAGTGAGAGGGGAGCAGAAGGTATACTGGAGAGAATTATTGGGGAGAATTTCCCCAATATGGCAAAGGGAACGAGCATCAAAATTCAGGAGGTTCAGAGAATGCCCCTCAAAATCAATAAGAATAGGCCCACACCCCGTCACCTAATAGTAAAATTTACAAGTCTCAATGACAAAGAGAAAATCCTGAAAGCAGCCCGGGAAAAGAAGTCTGTAACATACAATGGTAAAAATATTAGATTGGCAGCTGACTTATCCACAGAGACCTGGCAGGCCAGAAAGAGCTGGCATGATATTTTCAGAGCACTAAACGAGAAAAACATGCAGCCAAGAATACTATATCCAGCTAGGCTATCATTGAAAATAGAAGGAGAGATTAAAAGCTTCCAGGACAAACAACAACTGAAAGAATTTGCAAATACCAAACCAGCTCTACAGGAAATATTGAAAGGGGTCCTCTAAGCAAAGAGAGAGCCTACAAGTGGTAGATCAGAAAGGAACAGAGACCATATACAGTAACAGTCACCTTACAGGCAATACAATGGCACTAAATTCATATCTCTCAATAGTTACCCTGAATGTGAATGGGCTAAATGCCCCTGTCAAAAGACACAGGGTATCAGAATGGATAAAAAAACAAAACCCATCTATATGTTGCCTCCAAGAAACACATTTTAAGCCCGAAGACACCTCCAGATTTAAAGTGAGGGGGTGGAAAAAAAGAATTTACCATGCTAATGGACATCAGAAGAAAGCAGGAGTGGCAATCCTTATATCAGATCAATTAGATTTTAAGCCAAAGACTATAATAAGAGATGAGGAAGGACACTATATCATACTCAAAGGGTCTGTCCAACAAGAAGATTTAACAATTTTAAATATCTATGCCCCCAATGTGGGAGCAGCCAACTATATAAACCAATTAATAACAAAATCAAAGAAACACACCAACAATAATACAATGATAGTAGGGGACTTTAACACTCCCCTCACTGAAATGGACAGGTCATCCAAGCAAAAGATCAGCAAGGATATAAAGGCCTTAAATGACACACTGGACCAGATGGACATCACAAATATATTCAGAATATTTCATCCCAAAGCAACAGAATACACATTCTTCTCTAGTGCACATGGAACATTCTCCAGAATAGATCACATCCTCGGTCCTAAATCAGGACTCAACCGGTATCAAAAGATTGGGATCATTCCCTGCATATTTTCAGACCACAATGCTCTAAAGCTAGAACTCAACCACAAAAGGAAGTTTGGAAAGAACCCAAATACATGGAGACTAAACAGTATCCTTCTAAAGAATGAATGGGTCAACCGGGAAATTAAAGAAGAATTGAAAAAAATCATGGAAACAAATGATAATGAAAACACAACGGTTCAAAATCTGTGGGACACAACAAAGGCAGTCCTGAGAGGAAAATATATAGCAGTACAAGCCTTTCTCAAGAAACAAGAAAGGTCTCAGGTACACAACCTAACCCTACACCTAAAGGAGCTGGAGAAAGAACAAGAAAGAAACCCTAAGCCCAGCAGGAGAAGAGAAATCATAAAGATCAGAGCAGAAATCAATGAAATAGAAGCCAAAAAAACAATAGAACAAATCAACGAAACTAGGAGCTGGTTCTTTGAAAGAATTAATAAAATTGATAAACCCCTGGCCCGACTTATCAAAAAGAAAAGAGAAAGGACCCAAATAAATAAAATCATGAATGAAAGAGGAGAGATCACAACTAACACCAAAGAAATACAAACTATTATAAGAACATACTATGAGCAACTCTACGGCAATAAATTTGACAATCTGGAAGAAATGGATGCATTCCTAGAAACATATAAACTACCACAACTGAACCAGGAAGAAATAGAAAGCCTGAACAGACCCATAACCAGTAAGGAGATTGAAACAGTCATTAAAAATCTCCAAACAAACAAAAGCCCAGGGCCAGACGGCTTCCCGGGGGAATTCTACCAAAACATTTAAAGAAGAACTAATTCCTATTCTCCTGAAACTGTTCCAAAAAATAGAAATGGAAGGAAAACTTCCAAACTCATTTTATGAAGCCAGCATCACCTTGATCCCAAAACCAGACAAGGATCCCACCAAAAAAGAGAGCTATAGACCAATATCCTTGATGAACACAGATGCGAAAATACTCAACAAAATACTAGCCAATAGGATTCAACAGTACATTAAAAAGATTATTCACCACGACCAAGTGGGATTTATTCCAGGGCTGCAAGGTTGGTTCAACATCCGCAAATCAGTCAATGTGATACAACACATCAATAAAAGAAAGAACAAGAACCATATGATACTCTCAATAGATGCTGAAAAAGCATTTGACAAAGTACAACATCCCTTCCTGATCAAAACTCTTCAAAGTGTAGGGATAGAGGGCACATACCTCAATATCATCAAAGCCATCTATGAAAAACCCACCGCAAATATCATTCTCAATGGAGAAAAAACTGAAAGCTTTTCCGCTAAGGTCAGGAACACGGCAGGGATGTCCATTATCACCACTGCTATTCAACATCGTACTAGAGGTCCTAGCCTCAGCAATCAGACAACAAAAGGAAATTAAAGGCATCCAAATCGGCAAAGAAGAAGTCAAATTATCACTCTTCGCAGATGATATGATACTATATGTGGAAAACCCAAAAGACTCCACTCCAAAACTGCTAGAACTTATACAGGAATTCAGTAAAGTGTCAGGATATAAAATCAATGCACAGAAATCAGTTGCATTTCTCTACACCAACAGCAAGACAGAAGAAAGAGATATTAAGGAGTCAATCCCATTTACAATTGCATCCAAAACCATAAGATACCTAGGAATAAACCTAACCAAAGAGACACAGAATCTATACTCAGAAAACTATAAAGTACTCATGAAAGAAATTGAGGAAGACACAAAGAAATGGAAAAATGTTCCATGCTCCTGGATTGGAAGAATAAATATTGTGAAAATGTCTATGCTACCTAAAGCAATCTACACATTTAATGCAATTCCTATCAAAGTACCATCCATCTTTTTCAAAGAAATGGAACAAATAATTCTAAAATTTATATGGAACCAGAAAAGACCTCGAATAGCCAAAGGGATATTGAAAAAGAAAGCCAACGTTGGTGGCATCACAATTCCGGACTTCAAGCTCTATTACAAAGCTGTCATCATCAAGACAGCATGGTACTGGCACAAAAAACAGACACATAGATCAATGGAACAGAATAGAGAGCCCAGAAATAGACCCTCAACTCTATGGTCAACTAATCTTCGACAAAGCAGGAAAGAATGTCCAATGGAAAAAAAGACAGCCTTTTTAATAAATGGTGCTGGGAAAATTGGACAGCCACATGCAGAAAAATGAAATTGGACCATTTCCTTACACCACACACGAAAATAGACTCAAAATGGATGAAGGACCTCAATGTACGAAAGGAATCCATCAAAATCCTTGAGGAGAACACGGGCAGCAACCTCTTCGACCTCTGCCGCAGCAACATCTTCCTAGGAACAACGCAAAAGGCAAGGGAAGCAAGGGAAAAAATGAACTACTGGGATTTCATCAAGATCAAAAGCTTTTGCACAGCAAAGGAAACAGTTAACAAAATCAAAAGACAACTGACAGAATGGGAGAAGATATTTGCAAACGACATATCAGATAAAGGACTAGTGTCCAGAATCTATAAAGAACTTAGCAAACTCAACACCCAAAGAACAAATAATCCAATCAAGAAATGGGCAGAAGACATGAACAGACATTTCTGCAAAGAAGACATCCAGATGGCGAACAGACACATGAAAAAGTGCTCCATAGCACTCGGCATCAGGGAAATACAAATCAAAACCACAATGAGATATCACCTCACACCAGTCAGAATGGCTAAAATCAACAAGTCAGGAAATGACAGATGCTGGCGAGGATGCGGAGAAAGGGGAACCCTCCTACACTGTTGGTGGGAATGCAAGCTGGTGCAGCCACTCTGGAAAACAGCATGGAGGTTCCTCAAAATGTTGAAAATAGAACTGCCCTATGACCCAGCAATTGCACTATTGGGTATTTACCCTAAAGATACAAATGTAGTGATCCAAAGGGACACATGCACCCGAATGTTTATAGCAGCAATGTCCACAATAGCCAAACTATGGAAAGAACCTAGATGTCCATCAACAGATGAATGGATCAAGAAGATGTGGTATATATACACAATGGAATACTATGCAGCCATCAAAAGAAATGAAATCTTGCCATTTGCAACAACGTGGATGGAACTAGAGCGTATCATGCTTAGCGAAATAAGTCAAGCAGAGAAAGACAACTATCATATGATCTCCCTGATATGAGGAAGTGGTGATGCAACATGGAGGCTTAAGTGGGTAGAAGAAGAATAAATAAAACAAGATGGGATTGGGAGGGAGACAAACCATAAGTGACTCTTAATCTCACAAAACAAACTGAGGGTTGCCGGGGGGAGGGGGTTTGGGAGAAGGGGGTGGGATTATGGACATTGGGGAGGGTATGTGATTTGGTGAGTGCTGTGAAGTGTGTAAACCTGGTGATTCACAGACCTGTACCCCTGGGGATAAAAATATATGTTTATAAAAAAATAAAAAAATAAAAGCTGAAAAAAAAAAAAAAAAAAGAATTTTTAGTTGTTTCTTTCTTTTTTTTTTTTTTTTAAGATTTCTTAACCAATCTCTCCACCCAATGTGGGGTTCAAACTCACAACCCTGAGATCAGGAGTCACATGTTCTACAGTGAGCCAGCCACGTGCCCCAGAACTCTTAATTGTTTTGAATAGCTACAGTTTGCTCTCTGGGAAAGTGATATTTCCCATCCACTCAGAAAAATGAACCTCATATGATCTTGGTTTTATTACCAGCTCTACTATCTTTTCACTGTATAAGCCTGGGAATTGGCTTCAAAACTTCATTGCAAATATTACTAATTTTGCACATTTCACAAGCAAATGTCTTTCCTAATCATTAAGAAAAACAAAACTCCCTCCACATTCTTAACATATAATGATAATAACCAGCTGATTTCTAACATGGGTAATATAATAAGAAAAAAAAAAAAAGAAATACTAAGGGGAAAAAAAGAAAAAGAAAGTAGAAAATAACCAAGAATTTCTTGTTCACATGGGTATTAAAATATAAGACGCATCACAGAAAGCATAATAGACTCACAGCCCTTTTTAAAATTAATCAGATTGTAAGGATTGGTTTATATATATTCTAAAGGTTCCATTTGTTTCAGTTGGGAAAAAAAGACAATGGGAAAAAACTACATTAGCAGGACACTCCTTAAAATAACTTAATAATTTAGTAATAATATATTAACAGCGAGTGAAATAAATAACTCTTTTGAAATATTGACAAGATATATACACATTTATACATACATAGTTTGCATAAATGTGTTTATAAATTATCAAAGAAATGTTAGAAGTAGAAATTTGTGAAAGAATCACCTATTTAGGGACACCTGGGTGGCTCAGTGGGTTGAAGCCTCTGCCTTCGGCTCAGGTCATGGTCTCAGAGTCCTGGGATAGAGCCCTCAATAGGGCTCTCTGCTCAGCAGGAAGGCTGCTTCCCCCCTCTCTCTCTCTGCCTGCCTCTCTGCCTACTAATCATCTCTATCAAATAAATAAATAAAATATTTTTTTAAAAAAAGAATCACCTATTTAACCAAGTAAATAAAGCACAACAAAAATAAATACAAGATTAACCTTTTTTATGGATCCTACAGTTCACTGGGAAAAGATCCATAAAGGATAGAATGATTGGTACAGCACAGGGACAATAGCTGATGGTGTTGTAAGAGCATCTTGTGGTGGCGGATGGTAGCTGATGAGGAGAACAAAGGCAAAATAAATGTAAATAAAACTAAATTTCTTTATAACTTGCAGCCATTGACAAGTACTTGAGACCCTCTTAGTGACATTCCTCAAGGAACTCACAATTGCTTTAAAGTTAATGTTTTGCTAGAGGCAAAAAGCAACCTTAGCATGACGAGGTTGGTCCCTCCGGGGTTCTGTAAGTCTTCTTTAACAGACGAAAACCCTTTTGAAAACTTCTTTTATCTCCCCCCGCTCCCAATTTAAAGGTACACAGTCAATCACTCCTCACAATCCCAGGGCAGCTCTTTCTGCTCATGGGTCCTATTCCATACTTTAACCAAAAGAAAAAAGAAAAAGAAAAAAAGAAATCTTTTTTTACCCAGAAAACAGCTCTAGAATTCTTTTTGGAATGCCACCTCCCAGCCCACATCACATCAACAGCTACACTTGTGGGGAGCATAGCATAACATAGAGATTGCTGAATCACTGTGTTTTATTAACTAAATCTAATGTAACATTGTATGTCAACTATACTGAAAAAAGAAGAGGAAAAATGGAACGATTTTGCTACTCTGATAGACCCTGGCAATGATAAAGGTAAACCAAAGAACTTACTTTAAGAAAATGACTAAGAGGGGCACCTGGGTGGCTTAGTCCTTGGGCCTCTGCCTTTGGCTCAGGTCATGATGCCAGGGTCTCTCTGCTTTTCCCTCTCCCACAACCCCCTGCTTATGTTCCTGCTCTTGCTTTCTCTCTCTCTCTCTCTCTCTCTGTCAAAAAAATGAATAAAATCTTTATAAAAATTAAAAATAAATAAAGACTAAGAATTGGCTTTAGAGTTAATACAACTGTGAAAACTATAGACAACCTTTTAAATACTAGATGTAAACAAAATTTTAAAAGATTATGTTCCATAAACATATAAACGTATACTTTATGTAAGATTTTATTTATTTATTTGACAGAGAGGGGAAGGGAGAAGCAGACTCCCTGCTGAGCCAGGAGCCTGATGCAGGACCCAATCCCAGGTTTTTTGTTTTGTTTGTTTGTTTTTAAGATTTTATTTATTTATTCGGAATGTGTACTTTGTATAAACAGAGAAGAGACACTCCGTATTTAGAAGTAATGGTCACTAGTTCAGGGATATAATAGTCTTTAGGTTCTGATTCCAGTGTGACCTTGGGCAAGAGAACTTTCACCCAAATAACCTTATTTTTTAAATGAGGGTATAGGATTGGATAACTTCTAAAGTCCTAATACCTCTAGAATCTTGTGATTCTAGGAATAACAGTGTAAGGCCACCAGCCTGAATGTAATCAATTTTAGACTTCCAGTAGGAAATAGGAAGTTTCTTTTCCACACCCCAGAGGTAATTGGCTTTTCTCTCACAGCAACAGCATCTCCAGTAATTCAACTGCTTGATAAATTTACTTTCTCCTCCTTTTCATGATAATGTGTTATTATCCAATCATAACACATTTCAATATAATTCTATTATAACCAATGGGAAATAACTTTCTCGTAAGAAGATGTGAAATGCGTCTTTCAAACATTAAGCCAGCAAAGATCAGTGTGTGTCAACTTGCAAAAACAATTCAGCTTCAAGAGAGCTGTGTGAGCCTGAAGAAATGCTAACCCGGCAGTCATTAGCCAAATGGCTTGTAAATGAAATTGCTACACACATGTTCATTGCTAATGATTTCTTAACTTAATCTTCAGAGTGTAAAACTAAAACTTTTATGTCTGCCCTTTCTTATTTCAAATTCAAGCCACAGCCAGAACACAATAACCTTTGATTCTAACTCTTCTGTGAAGGACTCCCATATCATTCCAAAATTCCTAAAAGCACAATGTAAATAACAAAGCAAAGGTAATTTTCCATGTAACAAGTTACTGACCAATGGGATTCTTTAAAGAAGAGGGAGGCAGGCAGAAGAGGGGAGGAGACAAAAGAAAGTATCACTGAAATTCATTTTAGCCACAGTAACACAACTCCCCCCAGTTGTTTCTTATACAAGCATACCCCCCTTTTAATGCTTTGTTGCATTTTTTTTTAACAAATCGAAGGTTTGTAGCAACGCTGTGTCAAGGAAGTCTATCAGAGCCAATTTTCAAACAGCATTTGTTTATTTCGTGTCTCTATGTCACAGTTCACTAATTCTTAAAATATTCCGAACTTTTCCATTGTTATTATATTTGTTACAGTGATCTGTGACCAGTGATCTTTGATGTCACTATTGGAATTGTTTTGGAGCACTAAGAACTGCACCCGTGTAAGAAGACAATAAACTTAATCCACAAATGTCCCATGCCTCCTGACCGCTCCATTCACTGACGAAGCTTCCCTGCCATTCTCCCTCGCCTCTGGCCTCCCTAATCCCTAAGACAAAACAATGCTGAAATTAGGCCAACTAATAACCCAACAACGGTCCCTCAGTGTTCAAGTCAAAGAAAGAGCTGCACATTGTTCAGTTTAAAGCAAAAGCTAGAAATGATTAAACTCGGTGAGGAAGGCATGCAGAGAGCTGAGACAGGCCAAGAGCTGAGATAGGCCGAGAGCTAGGTCCCTTGCTCCAGGCAGCCAAGTTGTGAATGCAGAAATTTAAAGTGCATATATAAGTACAACGTGAAACAGCTTGGGCTGCCCGGGTAGCTCAGTTGTTTAAGTGGCCAGCTCTTGGTTTCAGCTCTGGTCATGAACTCAAGGTCTTGGGAACCAGCCCCAAGGTGGGCTCCACGCTCAGCTGGGAGCCTGCTTGTCTGCTCTCCCTCTGCCCCCTCCTCACAGTGCACGCATATCCACACGGGCTCTCCCTCTCTTCCTAAAATAAATAAATCCTTTTAAAAAAAGAAAAGAAGATAAAACAGCTTTATTGCTGATAAGAATAAAACTTTAGTGGTCTGGATAGAAGACCAAACCAGCCCTTTCTCTTAAGAGAATGAATTAGGGGACACCCGGGTGGTTCAGTCCGTTAAGCATCTGCCTTCAGCTCAGGTCATGATCCCAGAGTCCCGGGACTGAGTTCCACGTCAAGATCCTTGCTCAGCATGGAGCCTGCTTCTCCCTCTGCCTGCTCTGCCTGTAGCTCTCGGTGCTTCTGCTCTCAATCTGACAAATAAATAAATATAATCTTAAAAAGAGAGAAAGAGAATGAATTAGACCAAAGCCTAATCCAAGAGCAAGGCCCTAACTCTCTTCAATTCTGTGAAGACTCAGGGAAGTGTGTCAGGTGCTCAAGACAAATCTGAAGCCCGCAGAGATGGGCCGGCGAGGCAGAAGGAAGAGGAGCCGACCCCTAACATACAGATGCAAGGACAAGCAGCCCGTGCGGACGGAGAAGCGACAGCAAATCATCCGGAAGATGGAGCTAAGATAATTAATGCAGGTGGTTATGAGGGAGCAGAAGCGTAGCTGAAGACAAAGCATAAACTGACCCCTGCAACCTCCCACCAGCCCCCCTTCTCCTGGGTGGGACATGCACGGTATTCTTCTAGAAAGCTCCCTACTGTCTTAAAGTTAATGCTTTACTAGAGGGAAAAACCACCTTAACTTGACTATGGCCAAGGCAGGCCTCCAGAATCTTGTAGGGTCTTCTTTAGCATATGGAAGTTCTTTTGAAAACCTCCCTTTTTCCTTACCTGCCCCAGCTCCACAGTGTATGATCAATTGCCCCTGACAACCCCAGTGCAGCTCTTTCTGCCCACAGGTCCTCCCTGTGCTTTAATAAACCCACTTTTTTTGCACAAAGACATGTCAAGAATTCTTTCTTGGCCTTCGGCTCTGGACCTCCACCCCACCACACCTCACCTCTATTCCAAAACTACATCATTTACACTAATCAACAGATTTTCAGTGTAGATGAAACAGTCTTCTTCGGGAATATGCCATCTAGGGCTTTCATAATTAGAGAAGTCATTATCCGGCTTCAACGCTTCAAAGGACACACTGACTCTCTCATTAGCGGCTAATACAGCTGGTGACTTTAAGTCGAAGCCAGTGCTCGCTCACCATTCCGAAAATCCTAGGGCACTTAAGAATTAAGCTTAGGGGCACCTGGGTGGCTCAGTGGGTTAAGCCTCTGCCTTCGGCTCAGGTCATCATCTCGGGGTTCTGGGATCGAGCCCCACATCAGGCTCTCTGCTCAGCAGGGAGCCTGCTTCCTCTTCTCTCTCTGCCTGCCTTTCTACCTACTTGTGATCTCTGTCAAATAAACTAAAAAAAAAAAAAAGAATAAAACTTAATCTACTCTCCCTGTGCTCTAGAAAATGGAACCACAAAGTCTATAGAACAGTACATCATCTGTTTACAACAAGGTTTACTGAATATTCTAAGCCCTGTTGAGACCTATTTTAAACCCAGTTGAGACCTACTGCTCAGAAGAATGTTCCTTTATTCCTAATGTTCCTTTCAGAATATTACTGCTCATTGACAGTATAGCTGATCACTCAAGAGCTCCAATGGAGACGTAAGACGTGATTCATGCATCCACTCTGCAGGCCATAAATCAAGTCGTCATTTTTAGCTTTCAAGTCTTCTTATTTAAGAAATACATTTCATACAGTTAGAGCTGCCATAGATAATGATTTCTGTGATGGATCTGGGCAGAGTCAATTGAAAACTTCTCGGAAAAGATTCGTCATTCAAGATGCCATTAAGAACAACTATGATTCATAGGAAAGGTCAAAATCCCAAGATGAATATGAGTTTGGAAGAAATCGATTCCAACCCTCATGGATGACTTTGAGAGATTCAAGACTCCAGAGGCGGAAGGAACTGTAGACATGGTAGACGTAGCAAGAGAACTAGAATGACAAGTGGAGCCTGAAGATGGGACCAAATTGTTGGAATCTCTTGATAAAACTTGAACGGATGGTGAGTTGTTTCCTAGAGATGAGCCCAGAACGTGGTTTCTTGAGACAGAATCTGCTCCTGGTGAAGATGCCGTGAAGACCGCTGCCATGACCACAAGGGATTTAAAACCTACACGTCATTGCCAACGCAGTGGCAGGATGAGAGTGCACTGATTCCAATTACGAAAGAAGTTCTGCTGTCGCACAATGGTACAGAACAGCAACACATGCTTCAAACTGTCATGAAATTAAGACTCAACTCATACAGGAAATCTCGCTGTTGTCTTATTTTTAAAAACTGCCACAGCCTCCCCAGCCTTCAGCAACCACCACCCTGACTGAGTCAGCTGCCGTCGACGTCAAGGCCAGACCCTCTCTCCGCAAAAACAAAACTTGCTGAAGGCTCAGGTGAGAGTTAGCATTTTTCAGCAATAAAATATTTTTAATTGAGGCATATGCAATTTTTAGGCATAAGGCTACTTCACAGTTAATAGATTACCGTGGAAGGTAAACATAACTTTTATACATACCAGAAAACCAAAAACTTCATTTGACTCGTGTTATTGTGATATTCACTTTGTTGAACTGCTCTGGACTAGAAACGGCAGTAACTCCGAGGTATGTCTGATCTGCTTTGCCCCCAGGCTTTCTATCTCTAAAACGGTTTCAAATGCCTCACTATGCTGAACTTCCGTTATGATCCCCTCTAGTCTATACACATTAAATTCATAAACACTAAAGTCCCGTGTAACTTGGTACTCATTTCTTTTTCTTTTAAAGATTCTATTTTTATGTAGTCTCCACACCCAATGTGGGGCTCAAACTCACAACTCTGAGATTAAATCACACATTCTACCCACTGAGCCAGCCAGTTGCCCCATACCCACTTCATTACTATCCAGGGGGCTCTACAGACTAATCAATTAGACTACAAGTAAGAGACTTTACCATTTCTATAGGGAAAGCAGCTTAACTACTTGACACATTTCCTAAACAAGAGATTATAATCTCACAAAGTTGCTATATATTAACAAGAACCAATATTTCAGTTCATATCTCACAAAGGAAGCATCACATTCATTTACTGCCATAAAATACAATAAGTTAAACAGCTATTTAGTAGTTTTTTAGTTCATTATATTCCTGAAGTCATTTGATTTAATCAAAACTCCCAGAATTCCGGTTAAGACCCGTCCAGCCCCTGGAAGAGTCCCACTACTGTCAATAAGGTTTTGCCCTCTTGATGCTCTTGGGAACCCCGCAGCCATCATGTCAACAAGTTCAAGCAGCCCGCTGAAGAGTAAGAAACCGCAAGAGAATAACAGCAGTGTCCCAGTCACCAGCCAGCCAGCCTCAACTGACCCAGCAGCTGTCCCTATGAGTGAGTCCCAGCAAAAATCAGCTGAGCCCTGCTGAGCAAAGCCCGAACCGCTGATTCCACAAGATCATGAGCTGCATAAATGGCTGCTACCCTAAGCCACTAAGTTCTGATGTGATTTGTTGCAGCGCAAAGTCTAACTGATAGAAAACTCAAAGCCTTGTAGGGAAGCCAGAGTTGTATACAAGAGAACACAGAACAGCACGAGGGCGGCAATCTGGCCCCGAGGGTAAGAGTCACGGGATGATTTGGAGGAGCCGGTGATTGCCGGGCTGGGTGCGTGTGGAGGATTACAAGACACTGTTAGGAAAAGAATCACAGAGAAGATGATGCATACTATTTTCCTTCATTCTGAGGAAAAGAACCACTTCAGGAGCTGACAGACTTACCCAACCTCTGCTTCCTCCATTGTTAATACAAATCCCCAGAGGGAACACCAGAACCAAATCACCATCTGTGGGCTACTGTTTCACTGGGAAACCACAGACTAGTCTTCCAACCAAAAAGTCTCTCTCTCAGACCCCAAGGAGTTTCACTAAGACTGAAATCAGCTTCTTCTCTGAGAAAACACCAAACGGTGGATGAAGGGCTAGGGGACCCTGGAATGCAAGGCCACAGATCTGGCATCTGGGGCCAGAGTTGCAGCTATGGTAGGGCGGGGTGGAGGCCACAGAGCTTGAAGAGCTCAGGGAGGCAAGGGTGAAGACAAGGAGTGGATCCCTGTCACCACACTGGGCCCCCTGGTTAAGGACACAAAGATCAAGTCCCTGGAGGGGATCTATACCTTCTCCCTGCCCATCAGAGAATCTGAAATCACGGACTCTTTCCTGGGCGCATCCCTCAAGGATGAGGTTTTGAAGATCAGGCCTGCACAAAAGCAGACCGTGCTGCCCAGCGGACCAGGTTCAAGACGTTTTTGCCATAGGGATTACAGTGGACATGTCGGGCTGGGTGTTAAGTGCTCCAAGGTGGTAACCACTACCACCCATGGGGCCACCATCCTGGCTGAGCTTTCCATGTGGCAAGCCTACCAGGGGAACAAGATCAGCCCACCCAATGCTGTCCCAGGCAAGGTGACCGGCTGCTATGGGCTCTGCTGCGCTCCCAGGGGGCCTCACTGCGCTCCCAGAGGTATGGTCTCAGCCCGTGTGCCCAAGAAGCTCCTGATGATGGCCGGTGCTGACAACTGCTACACTTCAGCCAGGGGCGGCACTGCCACATGGGGCAACTTTGCCACGGCTATCTTCAACGCCATTTCCAAGACCTACAGCCGTGTCACCCCTGACCTCTGGAAAGAGACCATGTTCACCAAGTCTCCCTATCAGGGATTCACCGACCATCTTGTAAAGACCCACACCAGGCTGCTGCTGTGGCCACCACATACAAGAAAAATAAAGTGAACTAAAGCTTGTTTAAGGACACCTGGGTAGCTCAGTTGGTTGAGCATCTGCCTTCAACTCAGGTCATGATCCCAGTGTCTCGTGATCAAGTCCTGCCTCAGGCTCCTTGCTCAGCGGGGAGCCTGCTTCTCCCTCTGCCCACTGCGCAGCTCTCACACTCTCTCTCTTTCCCTCGCTGGCAAATAAACAAATAAAATCTTCAAAAAAAAAAGACTGAAGTCAGGCAAGACCTTGAAGATGCAGCCAAGTTGAACATCTGTTTAACTCAGCTACGTTCAGTTCCCTGTGATCTCCCAGAAGTCAGGCTGAGAAAATGACAATGCACTGTCACTGCAGGTGGCAGGACAAGCACTTGGAGCAGACAGATACATTGGCACATCGAGAGAGCGAATCCTTATCTAGAAAGAGGCTCCAAAACGCAAGACTGGAATGTCCTGAGCTTCTGAAAACAATTCAAATGCCCAACAATAAGACGGCATTTAAATACATGTTAGTGTAACTGTAATGAAGAATATAAGGAAGCTACTAAAAATATCCTTTCCAAGAGCTTTCAATGACTTGGGAAATTCTCATAAAATCAGATACAAAAATTGTGTATATACAATGATCCCTATTATGTAAAAAAATAAATCATAGGGAGAAAAAAAAGTAAGTTTGCCTAAATGTCTATAGTAACCGTGGGTACCAGGATCATGGGTGAATGTTTTCTTTCTTACATATTTCCACATTTTTGAAACTAAAATATAAACTCATATGCTTCAAAAATTGAATCATATAATTCAAAATTAAAAGTCTATATAACAACTGGCCTATATTCTTCAAAAAATATGAATGTCATGAAAGAAAAGGAAAGGCTAGGAAACTGGGTTTTTTTAATTTTTTTTAAGTTTTATTTAAGTAATCTCTACACCCTACAAGGGGCTCAAATTCATGACCCCAAGGATCAAGAGTTGCACATTCCTCTGACTGAGCCAGCCAGGCGCCGCTAGGAAATTATTTTAGATTAAAGTAAACTAGAAACCTAGCTCTATGGTACCATTTGTCCCCTGCCTGAAGTCTCCTATTACCTCATCTGAAATTTCTCAGTCCTATAAATTTGCCCAAGTGTATAACCATCAAGTGCACCTCTTGGGCCCTCCACCTAGTTCTACATGAAAACATAAAACTGGACAGGAGAATTTTCATATTAAATAGCATTGTCCATACATTGTTCAGGTCCTCAAATTTTAAGATCCTAAAAGAAACGGCTATATCTTAAGTATATTCTACATTACACTTGATGTATATTTAATATTATGATCACAAAATTAAAGAAGTTTACATCTTGGAAAACCCACATCATCAAGAATTAATTCCATCTTACATATGAATAATAGTTGGTGGTATAAGTGATAGGACAGTAAACAAATGTTTTATAAGGAACTGACTGAAAAATGAAATAAATTAGTATATCATGAATGTAACTATATTATTACACAATTACTAAGAAAAGTCAAAGGACAGCATTACAAATGTTCTTAATAAAATAATTTCAATAAATATTATTGTACTTTGAGATTTGGGCAGGTTCCAACAAAATTAATGTCACTCGCAACCAAAAAAAATACTTCCCAATAAATTATCCACAAAATAATTCAAGATACCTAGTTAAATTTAGCAGAGAAAAAAAATGACATTTTTTTTTTTTACTTTACTATATATTCTGCCTATGTATTTTGAATGGAACATATAGTTGATAATTCATTTTTGAAATTTTTGGTAATCCTTTTCTTACAATACAAGTGCCATGTGCTCATTTGGATAAAAATTTTAAAATATAAATAAATTTTAAAAATCAATTCCAATTCCATCAACCAACAATGTCTTAATATTTTTTAATCTTAGACCTTTCCAGACATTTTTACCCACATAATTTTCATAACAACACTCTCTATGTCACACTCTACATAGTTTGAGAACTTCTTTGTCCACTTAACAGTATAGTATTATTCTTTAGTAACAAATATTACCTCTTTCACCATCAGATTTATAGATTTCATATTAGTCTATATCAAGATATACCAAATGTGGGAGTGCCTGGGTGGCTCAGTAGTTAAGCGTCTGCCTTCAGCTTAGGTCATGATCCCAGAGTCCTGGGATCGAGTCCCAAATCGGGCTCCCTGCTCACCGGGAAGCCTGCTTCTCCCTCTCCCACTCCCCCTGCCTGGGTTCCCTCTCTCGCTGTGTCTTTCTTTGTCAAATAAATAAATAAAATATTAGGAAAAAAAAGATATACCAAATGTTTGACATTTAGTTTGTTTCCATTTTCTTCTAACATATACAAATTTATAAACCACTACCAATATCGTTAATTATTTTCATGGACAAGCTCTTTTTTTCCCCCTGTTTTATTTAAGTCGTCTCTACACCCGACATGGGGCTGGAACTCACAACTCCAAGATCAAGACAACAAACAAAGGCAGTCAGGTGCCCCTTGTGGACAAGCTTTCTTAAAGGAAGAAAGGGCTCTCACAGTCACAGAGCGGCCCCCAGCAGAAGCTTCGGGACGAGACAGGAAGGCGTCCCCTCCTGGTCACTGAATGAGTACCTTCAACCGACGACACTCCACGTGTCAGGCCACAAACACTACGGACTGATTCTTCAGGATAAAAATTACAGCATATGGCATGGCAAACCATTTTTTCTCCTGGTTTGTGATTTTTGTAAATAGGAAATCTTTTAAAAGTATAAGATTAACTCACTATATAACTGCTATTGAATAAATTGTGCTTATAGAGAAAAATATTGTCTCATTCAAGACACGTGGTTACTATACATTAGGCATATACATATACAGTAAATGTCAACATTCTTGAATGGAGGCAAATTTTATGTCCTTAATTAATTCATTTTATATATGAATAAAAATCATGAATGCATAACTTGCTCAATGGAACAGACCACAGAAAATTCTCCCGAGGATTCAAAACAAAAAACCAAAAACTAAAACACAAAGTATACTACCTAACCAAAGAATATATAGAGATCTAGGATCACAGAATGTTAAATCTTAAAGGGGCACCTGAGTGGCTCAGTTGGTTAAGCGTCTGAATCTTTCTCTCAGCTCAGGTCAGGACCTCAGCGTTGCGAGATGAGCCCGGGATCAGGGCCTCCGCACCCAGCCTGGAGCCTGCTGAACATCTCCTCTCCCTCCTCCCACTGTCTCTACTCCTCCCTTTCTGCTAAGGCACGCTCACACGCTCTCTCTCTCCCAAATAAATAGGGACTTAAAGATTATCTGACCCCCCCATCCCAAAATAAGGAAAATAAACATTAAAAAATCTGTTGGCTAGAGTCATGGTTAGTTAATTTATCCAACAAATATTTATTAAGAAATTTACTAGGTGCCAGGTCCCATCCGAGCAGATACAAGGTTTAGCAGGACAGATACTATCCCCCAACCGCATGGCGCACACAGGCACCGTGCGTCATGACAGGCAGTTAGTCTCCTGCCGAACTTTACCGCCAGATCCTCTGATTCTTATTCCCATGCAGTTCCCCTTTCGTTCATTTGTCCCAGTATTCAGCACCTACTATGTGCCGGGCTGTTGTGAGTTCTGGGAGCAGTGAACATGGCGAAGTCCTTATCCTCACACAGCTACATTCTAATGAGGTACAGAGACAGACACATAAAATAAGATTACGGTAAGTGCTCTGAGAATATTTAATGATGAGCTAAAAACAGAGGGTCCAGGGAGTAGGGGATACACCTTTAGCAAAGGCAATCAGAGAGGTCCCCTCTAATACCAGACATGAAAGATAGTAGTTACATTAATAGCAATTAAGTCTACAAATCTTCCTCCTCATTTATCAATAAGATTTTCACCAGACGGCCTCAGAAGTCAGGGCATTTAACAGTAAGGCCTGTTCATTTCAAATGTTTCATTTTATCATAGTTTACTCTGTCTTTCTGTCTTTGGGCTACACCAGTTGTTCTGACAGTATGCACCATGGAAAGGGAGATTCACGTCATAGAATATTCAGGAATATGCTCTTTAACCTTTACAGACTCTAATTTATTGTTTACTCAACCAATGTTGCTTATGCTCCATTTGCTCTACCTAATGCTCTCTATGGCAAAAAAAAAAATAATAATAATAATCTCAGTTAAATGCACTAACATAATTATCAGTGGGAAAAGTTTTAATTGCAAAAGATAGCCAAGTTCTAAAGAGAAGACATATGGGATTTAAACTATAAATACACATAGATACCTGAATTATTCCAGCTGGCACATCAGACCATGTAATTAATGATTACTAGATGTTCTTCTGCAGACTTAGATAATAAAAACAAAAAAAATCTATTTTAAATATCTACATGGAGACCTAAATGGAACATACATGGTCTATATCTGAAAACTGTTTCTTTCATTTAATCAGCTGAATTCTAAATTTAAGATTATTTTCTAGCATTGGGGAAGGTATGTAATATGGGGAGTGCTGTGAAATGTGTAAGCCTGACAATTCACAGGCCTATCACCCTGGGGCAAATAATACATTATATGTTAATAAAAATAATTAATTTTAAAAAAAGATTATTTTCTAGCAATCACAGGGAATAACAAAGAGCATTTGTAGTTCGACTCAACAATTGCTGCATATTTACCCCAAAGATACAAATGTAATGATCTGAAGGGGCATCTGCACCCTAATGTTTATAGTAGCAATGTCCACAATAGCCCAACTATGGAAAAAGCCCAGATGTCTATTGACAGATGAACGGATAAAGAAGATGTAGTATATATCTACAATGGAATACTATGCAGCCATCAAAAACGAAATCTTGCCATTTGCAACAATGTGGATGGAACTAGAGGGTATTATGCTGAGTGAAATAAGTCAGTCAGAGAAAGACAATTATCATATGATCTCGTTCATGTGTGGAATTTAAGAAACAAAACAGAGGATCATAGGGGAAGAGAGAAAAAATAAAGCAAGATGAAACCAGAGAGAGAGACAAACCACAAGAGACTCTTGATCATACGAAACAAACAGGTTGCTGGAGGGGAGGGAGATGGAGGGACGGGGTAACTGGATGATGGACACTAAGGAGGGCAGGTGATGAGCACTGGGTATTATATGAGACTGATGAACCACACACCTGTACCTCTGAAACCAATAATACATTTTATGTTAGTTAATTTAATTTAAATTCTTTAAATGTTTAAAACATAATAATGATAAAAAGAGCACTCGTAGTAGATGCTGCAACTGGCTAGCTCAACTTCTGCTCTGGGTCTCTATTTGTCTTCCTACACTGCAGAGGATAGAATGCTATAAAACAAACCAACAAAAAAACTTCATTTCCCAGACTCCCTTAGTACCTAGCATTCTCCACGCATTTTAGTTTTCACCATTAGAAGCAGTACTCGAGGGGTTGCTGTGCTGGTGTATGTCTAGCAGGCAACAGAAAGCTTTGAAGCTAACAGTGCTGACAACAGTCTGGTCATGAATCACAGCTAAGACAGGATATTCGAGAACACAAGAGTTGCTTCAAGACTCCTGGAAGTGGCTTAAGTGGTGAAAGCAGCAGTGGACATACAGATTTCCTGAGACTCCAGCTTCCTAAATGTAACCACACTAGCAGCTCCCTTGACGGTCAGTTCTGCAGTGTCATTCTGGAGCCATTCCTTGAGCGTCAGCCCGGAGTCTAACGCCCCAGCCCTTCCAACAGTTAGCAAGCACCTAACTCACCTAACTCCTCATGTTAAACCTCTTTTCTCTTTTTTTATTTCTTTTTTTTTTTTTTTTTTTTGCTTAAATAGCAAGAGAGATACCCATCATCTATAACCACACCCTTGAGTGATACAGTAGTAAGATAATTACATGGAAACATGAACTGTCTGAACACTTTCATGTTTTCAAATATTCAAAGTAATCTCACATGGTCTGAACTCCCAGCAGATAGCACTGACTAAATAATATAATTCTTCATTTTTTCGGAGCAGTGACAAAGAGAAGCCTGGATTTAAAAAACACAGCTACTTTGGGACACCTGGATGAATCAGTCCATTGAGCAACCAACCCTTGCTTTCTGCTCAGGTGATGATCTCAGGGTTATGAGATCGAGCCCTATGTCGGGCTCTGAGTTCAATGGAGAGTCGGCTTGGGATTGTCTCTCTACCTCTGCCCCTCCTGCTGCTTGGGCATACATTTGCTCTCACTCTCTAAAATAAATAGACCTCTAAAAATAAATTAATTAAATAAATAAAACACACAGCTACTCAACATATTAAGTCATTTTTCATTTGAACTCATTGAGTCAATATTTCAAAACTTTACCAAACAAAAAAAATTCTCTTTCCAACCCTTGCTTCTTTGAACAACGAAACCAGTACCTTTCCTATATGTTAGCGATTGAGTATGGATGGAATGATACATATGGTACAACTAACAGATAAGCAAAAGTACATTTGTTTTGATTTAGGGGCAATATATTGAATTATGAAAATGTCATAGATAAAATTAAATGCATTATCATAAAATCCATTAACTTTCTTATAAAACTATACACACGATAATAGAAAACATAGGGGAGGCTCCATGTTAAAGTTTTAGGAAATTTCTATAAAGACTGGAATAGTATAATAATTTCCCAGAGTTACAGAGCATCCAATCAGATAGATAATTTCCTCAGCATATTTATTTTTCACATATTTATGGTTTTTCCATCAAAAAAAAGAAAAATTGAACTTCAAAGCCAGAAGTCTATTCATTGAGGTAGACAGAATCTACTGGATAAAAGGTCCCAACAGTACCCAAGTACCTCTAGGACTCAAAAGAACATTCCTATTTCCTAAAGGTACTAATGACATACTTTTCATGAAAAAATACGATGTAAAAGAAATGAAGTCATGACCATCTGACTTTACCCTGGATGATGAATAGCATGACCTGGGTTCCCACCTATGCAGAAAAATAGTGTCATAAATTGAGGCTTACTTTTATCGCTGTCACTTTATACAATCTCTTCTCCAGTTCATGGGAAAAACAGAAGTGGTTCAGCAAATCCTCCTACCAGGAGCATGGCTACTATAGGAAAGAAGTCAGCAAGCCTTTTTCATAAACAAATTCCCACTGTCCTGGCAATTTACAGATTCAAGTTTTTCCCAACTTCCAAAAAAAAAAAAAAAGAATAAATTAAAGGAATTTAAGAATAATGTTTCCTGATTATTCAGTTTGTGAAAAAGATACAACAGAATAGAAAACAAGGTCTCTATCCCCAAGGAAGCATGAGATTTTTTTCAATCTATGTTAAAAAAAAAAAAATCATTAAGGTCTCAGGAAACTGTTAGTGATCCTTACTTACTTGGGGGAGTTTTTGGACCTCTTTTCTTTAGTACCTGCTCCTTCATTCTTCTCAATAATTCCACATGGCATGAGGAAAATTTCATTTTTTTTAAGATTGCATTTATTTATTTGAGAGAGAGAGAGCACAAGCCTGAGCAGGAGAGGGGGATGGGCAGAGAAGAGGGAGAAGCAGCCTCCCCACTTGAGCAGGGAGCCCAACGCGATGCCAACGCCGGGTGATGGCGCAGGGAGGCTCCATCCCAGGACCCTGAGATCCTGACCTGAGCCCAAGTCCGAGGCCTACCCAACTGAGCCCGCCAGGCACCCCGGAAATGTTACTGTATTTTAAATTCTCTTGGAACCCCATTAGTCAGCTAAAGATGGCATGATGTGTCACAATCACTGTCCCCAGTGCTATGGAAAAGCCAAATGAGTAAACGAGTGAATGAAACAATACAGCTTAGCACGCGCAGAGCCTCACTAAGGAACATCGACTCACGCCCGTTCGTGATCAGACACCCCGCCTAAAATTAACCATGAATTGAACCTCGCAGATATGAATGAGGCAATTCACTTCTTGTGAACTTGAATTCTTCAGTGTAGTAGCTAAAGGTCAAGAAATTGGGTTAATGAGAACATGCCACTGGGGAGGCAACGGAGCGAGGGGAGTGGAGAAAATCAAAGGCAGAGACTATTCTCCGTTGCAAGTGGGAAAGTCATGGAATAATGTCTTTGGGCAATAGAACCCTGTTGGTGATTGGTTTTTTTTTTAAGGAACTTGATTGTTTAGCTTATGGATTACTGTGTTCTTGAGGGCTTCTTTTTGTTTTTAGTATCATCTCTTAACTATTTCACTGGTGATTCACCTCTACAGAGAATGTAAATAGAAGGGAGACTGACGCGAATGAAATTCAAGGTAGTCCTTGAGCGTGTATCTCACTACAAGTCAGCAAGTTCAGGAAAAAAGATTTATTGTAAAGAAAAGACTAAGATGAGGGAATGAGGCTAAGTTCAATTTATAACAAGCAGATTTACAAAGCACTTGAACAAACGGTTAATTATAATTCCTTGCTTTATAATTTTTTAAAAATTATTTTAAAAATAACTATGTTTAATAGAACCCAAATATTCTTGGGTTCAAAATAATGCTGAAGCTTACCAAAATGTGTTCTACACATGGTTTCACACGTAGGGTGCCTGGGTGGCTCAGTGGGTTAAAACCTCTCCCTTTAGCTCAGGTCATGATCCCAGGGTCCTGGGATTGAGCCCCACATCGGGCTCTCTGCTCAGCGGGGAGCCTGCTTGCTCCTCTCTCTCTGCCTCGCTCTCTGCCTGCCTCTCTGCCTGCTTGTGTTCTCTGTCTGTCAAATAAATAAATAAAATCTTAAAAAAAAAAAAAAAAACCTAAAGCTGGGGAAACTGGGTGGCTCAGTGAGTTAAGTGTCCAACTTGATCTCAGCTCAGGTGTTAATCTCAAGATCATGAGTCCAAGCCCACTTTAAAAAAAAAAAAAAAAAACATCTAAAGAAAACTTCCTTGTATTATGGGAGATGATTGGGTTGAATGGCTAAAATTATAGTTGTTTTCATTTATTTCCATGGTTCCAGGGCCTATGCAGAAGTGAAACAAAGTTCTATGATTTAGGTTTTCAATATTGACTTTTTCTGGGGTGCGTAGGTGGTTCAGTTGGTTGAGAAACTGACTTTGGCTCAGGTCATGATCCTGGAGTCCTGGGATCGAGTCCCACATCGGGCTCCCTGCTCGACAGGAAGTCTGCTTCTCCCACTGACCTCTCTCCTCTCATGCTCTCTCTCTCTCTCTCAAATAAATAAATAAAATCTTTTTTTAAAAAATTGACTTTTTCTGATTCCATACTAGAGACTCCTCTTTGTATCATTAAAATCTATAAATGGAAAAAAAATAATGTGGGTCCCCAGATGGAAAATAAAATCTTATTTTGCATAACCACAAAATAGAAAGCAAGTGTTACACATGTTCAGATTCCTAATAGGCCAGAATTAGGTGGATATTTCAGTAACTCAGCTAATAACAACATCAACAACATTAACTTTCCAAATGAAGTCCTTGAAAAGATGAAAGGAAGTATTGCCCCAAACAGCAAAATACTTCAGTATAAAGCCACAAGTATTCCTATTTGGAATTACCTCCACAAAATCAGAGTAATACTCCTTATCCAGAAACATGGTACTTCAGTAACAACTGTGACACAAAGAAAGGTTTTGTATTTTGGAATTTGGGGGGGGGGGGTTGTTTGTTTTTTTGTTTGTTTTTTGTCTCTCTCTAGATTATAGTCAACAAATGCCATTTATTCAACAAAGATTGATGTGCAAGATGTTGGCTATGACAGTTTCAAAGATGATCTTGCTCCCAAGGAGCTTAAGCCTGGGAGGGAAAAAAAAGCACAAAAGGGAAAAGCCACAAAGCCACACGGTTTGCATACAAACCCAAGAAAGGGGGAGAAGAGGCTAAATTAATCACAAGAGAAAAAGAGAAAAATGGGATATGGCTGGGGTTCTCAAGGAGGACTTCACACAAGGTAGCTCTTGAACACCCAAAAAGGCAGAAATGGTATGCCAGATTTGGATAAGGACTGAGAGGAAGTAAAAGGAAGGAAGGAAGGACAGAAGGATAAGACAGGGCAAACTGTCCCTTTTTTTCTTTTCTTTTCTTTTTTTGGGAAAATTTCGAGCTTACCTGAAAGGAGAGAGAGGTGTAATAACTATCCCACTACAACAGTTATCAACCCAGGGGCAATCTCTCTCCTCACCCACTCCACGCCCCACTCTCCTACCAGATTCTTTTGAAGCCAATCCCAGATGGCACACTATTTTTGTCAGTAAAGACTTAAGTATCTTCTTTTGAAGGTAAGGGCTCTTCTTTTAGACTTACAGTGATAAGTCTCAGGATACACATTGTCCTAAGTGCTTTAAGACAGCAACTCATTTTATCCTCAGAAAAACCCTAGAACTAGAAGGTAGTTCTATTATTCTTATCATTTCACAGATGAGGAAACTTAAGACCAGAAGGTTAAGTAACTTGCCGAAAATTGACTAGCTAGAAGTAAGTGGCAAAACAAGATTTGAATGCAGGTGTTCAGGCCCAGCTCAATGGTCCACTAGACTACATTATACTGCCAATAAATATCTAGTTTACTCCTTCAGAGTGCAAAGAGAACTCACTTCAGTGTCATTTTTCCATCCTATGTTTCAACTTGTCTTCAAAAAGACACACTGCTGGTCCTTCAACCACAAAGGAAAGGTACAATTGCACACATTCCAATGGAAGAACATTGGCTTTTTCAGTAGCCTTCATACATTCAATTCAGACGAAATAATCATGAACTCTAGAAGGTGCTGAGTAAGTACAAGTACTCTGGGCTCACAAATCACACATGTGCATTTGACAAGTAATGAACTATTCGAATGTCATATTTTGATGATAAAAACAGAGGCCTCACATTATTTTCAAAAATCCAATTTCAAGGCACCTGGCTGGCTTGGTCAGAAGAGCATGCAACTTTTGATTTCAGAGTTGTGAGGTTGAGCCCCACAGTGGGTGCAGAGATTACCTAAGTAAATAAACTAAAAAAAAAAAAAAAAAAACTCTCTGATTTCATCAACTAGATACTGCCTACGTTCTGACTGCAGCATCTAAACATAAGAACTATCATAGATACCACTGAAACACTGAATTATTTTGACCTGCGCAAAACCATAATAATTTAATTTTAAGTAATCTTTAATTAGGAAAACTACTTGTTTCCCCAAATAATTCAAATAATTCAGAAATTAACCAAATTAACTTAATCACTAAAATATGCTTATGTGTGTATCTATAGATATCTATATGTGAGATTTAAACATATTAATGGCATCCAATTTTAATATCTGAAAACCTAGATATCTGAAAAATACTCATGTTCGTATATGTGCTTATGGATTTGACATCCAACTTTAAAATAGAGGAAAAATTACCATCTCTGATTAGGAATTGAAAAAGCTGACTTTAGGGGCACCTGCGTGACTCAGTCAGTTAAGTGTCTGCCTTCAACTCAAGTCATGATCCCTGAGTCCTGGGGTTGAGCCACACTGACGATGGTGTAGGGCTCCCTCTCTCTCTTAATAAAATCTTTAGGGATGCCTGGGTGGCTCAGTGGGTTAAAGCCTCTGCCTTTGGCTCAGGTCACGATCCCAGGGTCCTGGAATTGAGCCCCGAAGGTCATGATCCCAGGGTCCCGGGATTGAGCCCCACATCAGGTTCTCTGCTCAACAGGGAGCCTGCTTCCCCCTCTCTCTGCCTGCCTCTCTGCCTACTTGTGATCTCTGTCAAATAAACAAATAAAAAACTTTTAAAAAAGTAAATTAAATTAAATTAAATCTAAAAAAGAAAAAAAACTGAATTTACATTACAGTAAGTTTTCAAATGAGTTCCAGGAAAAGAATTATCTACCATTTACTAAATAATGTAGTTCAATAGATACTTTACCTGTGGCAAGAGGCCTTCTCATATTCCTACCCTACAGCCAAGTTACACTCAGAAGGAAAATAGAAACGTTCTTACTTTTTAAAATACTCATGGTAATAACGTCACATAATGAGAGACTCCGCATAAATGTGTCTCTGGTTTTGATTAGGAAGTAAAGGAAATAGCTCCTAAGAAAAGCTTTGATAATACCATTAAAAATGCTTATTTTATCGACATTGAAGGAAAAGATAAAAGAACATCATTTACTTACTTTCTGGAGAAAGGAAAAGAAAAAAGCGTATACCTTTTCACATATTTTAAGCCTCACAGTTAAGAATATCAGGCATTTTCACAGCTTCTAGAGTATAACAGCTGTTCTTTAGAACAAAGGGGTACTGAATACTTCCTTAAGAGATATGCTTCTCACCCCCAAAAGCCACCTGTCCTTTGAGACAAATTCCTCCCAATTTAAGTAATTTATCTTGTCAGCTGAAATGCCAACTCCTAACTAGGGAGGAGAGACACAGGACTGTTGTCATCTCCCAGTCTGTGCCTCTTCGCCCTGAACAGTCCTGTTCCTCTATGTCCTGCTTTTTCTTTCCTTTGGTTCAAAACCCTACCATGTGATTTCCTTATTCGTTATGTCCATTGTTTATCAAACTCCCCAGTTAGAATATGAGCTCCTGGAGGACAAGAATCTTTGATTTACGGGCTTTGTTCTCTAGCTCTTACAATAGTGCCTGACATATAGTAGGTGTTCAGTAAATATCTATTGAATTTGGGGTTTTAAATAATCCTTTAAATATTAGTAGTGCTGCAGAGCAAACAATGAAGATGGAGCACCTACCACAAGCCAGACACCATCCTGTGCCCTTTACATGAATTTAAAAAAAAATCACAACAGCCCTGAAAAATAAACAGTATTTTGCAGATGAGAAATGTGTCACTTACAGAGATTAGGTAACTTCACAGCCAGGGAATCTTATTCCAGATTTCTTCATCTTAAGGTATAATTTGACTTGACTTTTTAAAGGACTGACACCATTAGATCTCCAAATATTCAAAGCTATCCAATAACTACAATTATAAAATGTGAGTTAATGTGATCAAGTGTCCTCACAAATTACGTCAAACACAAAACTCAGGCCCGAAGAGTAATTATGGAATGATTTTGCTCCCCCTTGCTATGATTGTACCATCCCTTGATCTAAATAATGGCAAAAGGACAATAATTTCCATAATATTTTATAATTCATAATATGCTTTTATAAATATTATCAAATTTGACATAAACTATAAAAAAATCTATAATCTTGTTCTTCAACTGATTCTGAAGACAGAAAAAAACATCTTGTTCAAATCAGAACTGAGACACAGATATTTAGAAAAAAACCTTCTAGGGCGCTTGGGTGGCTCAGTGGGTTAAAGCCTCTGGCTCAGGTCATGGTCTCAGGCTCCTGGGATCAGGCCCCACATCGGGCTCTCTGATCAGTGGGGACCCTGCTTCCCCTTCTCTCTCTGCCTGCCTCTCTGCCTACTTGTGATCTCTGTCAAAATAAATAAATAAAATTTTAAAAAAAGAAAAGAAAAGAAAAAGACCTCCTGAATGGCAATTTCTATAATTTCCAGAGCAGATAATAGCTTTCCAGATTTTTCTCTTCCCTATCAAAAGGGACTAAGAGAGGGGCACCTGGATGGCTCAGTTGGTTAAGCAACTGCCTTCGCCTCGGGTCATGATCCCGGAGTCCCAAGATCGAGTCCCACGTCAGGTCCCTGCTTGTGGGGGAAGTCAGGCTTCTTCTCTGACTCTCCTCCCTCTCATCCTCTTTCTCGCTCATTCTCTTTCTCTCAAATGGATAAATTAAATCTTTTTTAAAAGGGTGGGGCTGGCTAGGAGAAAAGCCATGTGCTCTATAAACTCAGAGCACAAATGGGCCTGGCAAGGATGCCAAAACTGGAAAAAGCTGTCCTCTTAGTCCCCAGTCCTCTTGACTTCACTTTTCCTAGGAAATGTCAATGGAAAATAAACAGAAACAATCTCCATCTAGGAATCATTCATTTGTAAAGTATTTTGACAATATATAAGACCCACTATTCACTGAGTGGTTACTCCCTACTCAGCACTATGGGAGATCCAGTTAAATATAAGACATAGTTCCTATGCTTAAAAACTGGTTGGAGGGGCGCTTGGGTGGCTCAGTGGGTTAAGCCTTCGCCTTCCGTTCAGGTCATGATCCCAGGGTTCTGGGATGAAGCCCCATATTGGGCTCTCTGCTCAGCGGGGAGCCTGCTTCCTCCTCTCTCTCTCTCTGCCTGCCTCCCTGCCTACTTGTGATCTCTGTCTGTCAAATAAATAAATAAAATCTTTAAAAAAAAATAACTGGTTGGAAAAGCCAGATACAAAGATGTAAAGATAAACAATAGAAAAATGAATTGCAAAAACAAAAACCTCTAGAAACTGGAAGACAGCAAAGAAGCTTGATGGTCTCAGGAAATACCTGGTTGTCTTTCTCTGTCAAGTAAATAAATAAAATCTTTAAAGAGAGAGAGAGAAAGAGAGAGACAGAGAAGGGCACCTGTGTGACTCAGTTGTTAAGCACCTGCCTTTGGCTCAGGTCATGATCCCAGTGTCCTGGGATCGAGGGCCCACATCAGGCTCCCCAGTCAGCAGGAAGCCTGCTCTCCCTCTCCCACTCTCGCTGTCTCTTTCTGTCAAATAAATAATTAAAATCTTTTAAAAAGAGAGAGAGAGAGAGAAAAGAAAAGAAATGCATGGCATTTGGTAATTCCTTGCAAAGTCTGGATAATTAATATGACTTGAAAGTTCATTTCAGATTCAACTTGCTGTTACAAAGCAGTGCACTCTTAAAATCCTGTTAAAATTATACTTATTCTTGGGGTGCCTGGGTGGCCTAGTCAGTTGATTTTGACTCAGATTATCACATCGAGTCCTATGGCCTCCCCCACTCAGTAGGGAGTCTGCTTGAGATTCTCTCTCTCCCTCTAAAATAAATAAGTAAATCTTAAAAAATCTATACTGTATACTTATTCTTTAAGACCTAACCCAAAAGTGACAATCTTTGTCATTTTCTCTGCCATTCCTTTAATGCCCTCAGGTTTTGTCATCTCTCAAATTTCTACACACCCTTTATTAGGGAATTACACTTTAAATATTCTCTTTGGCAGGTAAAAACAATCTTCAAAAGAGCAACCAAATGTCTAAACAAAAAAGGAAATTAGGATATATTAATTACACAAGTCACTGATACAGTAAGAGCAGTGGGTATCAAGGGTTACTTAGAAATCCATGGGGGTGTTTCACAGTGACTGCGGAACCAGAAATGTTACACACCCTGAATTTGTGGAAGAGTCTTGTACATCAAACAACTAGCCTACACCCTGCATGACTCTTCTGCTACACATTCATGTAGGTGAAATCATCTGAGCTGGAGCCTAATTCTGTTTCATATATTAACAAGGATTTGGGCAATACATTGAGTTTTCAGGGAATGAAACAACCACGGGAATTAAGAGAAGACTGTACTTTGTTTTGCTTGGAACTTTATGAAGAGTTATTCAGCGTTTTGGAAAACCAGGTCCCTGACGACACAGCATCCAGCTGTTCTTGCAGCTGTAGACACCGACACGGCCTGGAGCACATAGTGGTTCCGCACCATGTCATTCCATCGCTCAACAACGTAGACTGGTTCCTTCCTGATCTCCTTCCACCCCAAGTAGCCCTCTCTGCCCCATCACTTCTGACATCACTCCTGACAATGACCAATCCAAACCTTTTTACTTTTAGTGTTTGAGGTCATTTACGATCTTCCCTCTTTAGTGCATACTTGACAGCGTGACTAAGCTATTCCCTGTAAATGCCAGACTTGTTCATGTTTTCAAGTGTTTATTCATGCCATTCCTCCTCCAGATAACACCTTCCACCTTTCTCTGTCTTCCTAAATACCACCACGCTCCAGGGCTCACCAAAGGGACCCTTCTTTGATAAACTCTGCCTAGATATTATCTTTCAGTATGAATTGTCCATTACAAGACAGGCTGTTTTGCTACCTGATTGTATTCAATTTAGCATTTCATTTTACAGCCTTATGCTGTTTTCTCATTGTTTCATGTTTTATCTTTCCCCAAGAGAATATAATTTTGAGTTCAGGAACTTTTCTGTACCTCTTTTTGATAGATAATCTATTTTGCAAAGTGATAAGAGATGAACTTTCCCTTTTTTTCTCAGGGTATTGGGGTAAACCTTCTGCAGAACACTGAACAATGCATAAGAGACTTTAAAGTCTTACAGGTCCTGTATGAGTAAAAGATGCCCTGACCATCAGCTGGTTCACAATGAAAAAATAAACACATCAGTTTTCATCTGGCCCCACCTAAAATTTGTCTTCTTAATGACGATATAGTGAGAATTCACAGAAATTACATGTGTTACCAATTTCACTTTATATCACTTGTAAGGAATACAAGGGCAATTTATGTCAAACAGTTACCATTTCTTAATATTTTCACAATAATGGAAAACATAATAGTAAGACACTAGTATTTAAATCAGGTCCTGAGACAAGCCAACTGAACCCTGATTGCAAGGCTTGGTCTTCAATGGGCGTTTATATCCTGCTAGGCACTATGTCAGCACTTCCAGTAGCTTCCACCAATGGTGCCTAATTATTGCTTTACAACCCAAATTACTAGTGAAGAAAACTGAATGTGAGATATGAGCTACTATAGTTAAATTATAGAAAACATCAGAACCTCCAATATTTAAGACTTAATTTCAGGGGTGCCTGGGTGGGTCATTCAGTTAAGCATCTGACTCTTGATTTCAACTCAGGTCATGATCTCAGGGTCGTGAGATCAAGCCCCAATGCTGAACTCCATGCTGGGTGTGGACTCTGTTTAAGATTCTCTCTCTCCCTCTCCCTATGCTCCTCCCCTCCTCCGCCCTCCCACCCCCACCCCTGCCAACCCCAAGCACACAGTCTCTCTCCCTTAAAAAAAAAAAAAATTAACTTAAGTCCATTTAAAAGTTATCCATCCCCACCTTTAATTAGTGGAAGGTTTAAAGTAAACTGAAAGTAACTGGCAATACATTCATTTCTGTCTTGAGGTATTAGGAAATCTTTATTGCCTATGAGCATTAGTTTAATTTTTGAACAATAAAATAAGGCTGAGCAATAAAATATTTTAGTGGTAATAACCTAGCATCATACCTCACTGAAAACTCATGATTATCCGTCATGATATGAATCCATATACAATTAAGTAAATGGAAAAAGAAAAATGAATAGCCAGAAATTTTGAGGTCAAAAGCTTAAGTTTTTATATGGATATGGATACAGGAAAAACATGACTAGGAAAAACTAGAGAAGGGGAAAGCTAGAGTAAACCAGCACAACTGAACAGTAAACGACAAACGGCAGCTATACTATGTGCCTCCCTCAGGAGGAAATGCCTCTGAAGAGACAAACGAGCAAGGATGAAAATTGCACACAAGAGATCTCAGGAAACTCGAACTCTGCTAAGATCCTATGTGGCCAACCCCTGAGCAAGCAGATGACAGTGCCTCGGGCACGGGGAGGGCAGCACCAAGGGGGAGAGCAAAGGAAATAAGGCCTTATTATGTGCCTCTCAATTCAGAGAGGAAAGTAATAGTTTGTGCCCAAAAGCATTCACATAGTAGTTTTCTGCAGAGACCAAACATAGGACTCTCAGATACACAGCCTTGAGAAAAAGCCATGTGCAACAATTAGCCATGCACTGTAATTTCAGGAATGGTAGAAAGAACCAAGAAGCTTCTTCTCTTCCTTCTCACATCACGAATGTTCTATCGGAGAAAGAGAGAAAATAAAAGACTGAGATTTTCAATATAAAGCAGCTACTCCTTGCTTAAGAAAGCAACCCAGAGTTGCCAAGAAAGCACAGACTTAGAAGACCGCGAATTCTCCTTTCTTTCTGCCTGAAAAACTGTCTAAGTTGTGACATCACTAACTCAATTATGCATGTCTGTGGAGATGCCATTAAATAGGTCGATCTGAGCATTTCAAAGAGATGTGGCGTGAAGCTATTTCTTGCTCAAAAATTTCCACTCATTCACACAACGCACAAATTGCAATGTCAAGGTTGAAAACAGGAAAAAATCACTTGGCTTAACACCAAGTACTTCAGGGCGTTGCAGTTTCTGGCCCTGGCCTGCAGAGACCACAGAGAAGACGGATGCCTGGAATGCCACGAGCTGTGCACCGGACGCTACTCAACACCTTCACTAGGGAGGGTAAGTCCTGGGGCACAAACCAAACAATTACAAAACTGGTTAGTTCTAAGAGATCCTGTCTGTTAGGAAATAACACTACTATCGCTTAAGCAAGAAGCACCTTCTTTTTTTTTTTTTTTTAAGATTTATTTATTTGACAGAAATCACAAGTACACAGAGAGGCAGGCAGAGAGAGAGAGAAAGGGAAGCAGGCTCCCCTCTGAGCAGAGAGCCCGACGCGGGACTCAATCCTAGGACCCCGAGATCATGACCCAAGCCGAAGGCAGAGGCCCAAACCACTGAGCCACCCAGGCGCCCCAAGAAGCACCTTCTTAAGAAATGCTTCACTACAGACATTCTTGATAGCAAGAGGATGATATTGGGTGGAAAAACACAGATGTCAACCAATGCACTGAAGATCTGATTCATGAGTTGAACCCAATGTGGACAAGTTTTAGGAATAATTAACCAAGTCATTTCATTTACATCTTATAACTTATGTATGCACATGAGTGACATATGGTAAAAATCTATTTCTAAAGTCTGAGAGCTTTTCCAATAAGTACAAAATAAAAATTCTAAGTGATCAAGCATTGCGTTTAATGGACAGTGGTTTTCTTTTCGTTAGCCATATATAAAATAATGGTGCATCTTAAAATTAAGATATCTTTGATGGATAAAATATGGTAGGCTATGGTAAATACAGAGATATAAATACGTACTTATGATATATGACCCCTGAGGTAAACTCCACAAACACCAAATACTAGAATGATAGAGATTCCCTTTCACACTCAACATGTAAACTACGGGTCTGTTAATAATTTTTAAAGTAGATTATGAACATGAAATATACGCTATTCCAAGAAGAGGTTAGTTTCAAATAAAAGTAAGAGTCAATCTTAATCTCACAAAACAAACTGAGGGTTGCTGGGGGGAGGGGGTGTGGGAGAGGGGGGTGGGTTATGGACACTGGGGAGGGCATGTGCTATGGTGAGTGCTGTGAAGTGTGTAAAGCTGGCGATTCACAGACCTGTACCCCTGGGGATGAAAATACATTATATGTTTATAAAAAATAAAATTTAAAAAAAAAAACTAGGAGTCAAAGGAAATGCAGAAAAATTTATGTGACAACACCATAAATATATGAAAAATACTTTGGTTGCAGCTAACCTTAGTTCAGGATTAACATCTGAAAGGAAAACCAAACGCCCTGCATCTGCCTCCCTGTGACACATTTCTTGGGTACCTATTAGCAAAAGAATCATGGACTGGAAGGACCCCGATGTTACCTATCAGAGCCTAGGACAGATGTGACTTCTGTGTTCCAAACATTTTAGGTTCAGAGCATGAAGAGCCACATTAAAATACAGGTTTTCTAGTGAAATAAAGTAATCATAATAAGGACAGGGAAAGGCATATTCAACCACTTAAGCAGTAACCATTTCCACAAGACTAGACAGAATTATACCACTTTTCTAAAGCCATCACCTCTCGCATAGATTATGAGTTTGTTTCAAATCTGTTCCAGGCCTGATCTTCGGCCCACTTATCCTTTGGGAAGGCCCACACTTGAAGGTCTGACTCCTAGCCTGGCCCCAACCATTCCAGGGTCTTATCCACATGCTGTGTCAAGTCCGGCTGACTTCAGAGGCTGCGCTCCATGTGTGGTTACACACATGGCTGAAAAGTTTACAAATGCTGGGCCTTTATTAGAAACCTACATGCACCTAAGCTTTTTTTTTTTTTTAAGACCTTAGAAAGGCTTCAGCGGGGAAGAAATGTGGAAACTGCAACTTACCAAGCAATTCCTCTGAAAACCTGTGTGAGATCTTTGAAAGGATAATTATTCCTACCTTGGAATCCACCTTAGCTAGCTAGTACAACCCTCTGTATACAGCAGACACTCAGTAAAGTTCTAAGAAATTGAATTAAAATGGGAGGAACATGAAGAACAAAAAGCATTCTAGATAGAAGAAGCAAGATGAGTACAGACACCAGGGAGAGCAGGCACAGATGTTCCAGAAAAAGTAGTATGGTGTGTGAGTGGGAGGAGGAGACTATGCTGAAAAGTTGTGGGGGGCCAGATCACAGAAAGCTTTCACTGTCATGCCAAAAAGTTAGGAGTTTATTATGTAGGAAAAGGGAGTGACAGTGATTAGGGTTGTGCAAGAGCACTGAAGATGCTTTAGAAGGGGGCTGGCCAGAAGCACTATTAAATAAGCTGTTGTGACAGAGAAGAAGGGTGTACGTCCCGAACTAGGGAAACAGCATCGGAAATGGAGAAGCGCCATCAGAGAGCTAAGGCGTCGCTCAAGCAGAACCCACAAAAGTTAGTGGATATGGGGAGAGCAGACTTGAAGAAAATATGAAAGTTTCAAGGTTTATTAAATCTGACAACAGTAAAGTCTATCAACACACAAAGGAAATGAGTGATCCGGGAAGATATGAATCTGTTAGCACAAGTATGAGCATTTAAGCTGAAAGAAATCTCAGCCTGCATCTGAAAATATAAGAATGGGATCCAGACTCAAAAACCAAAGTCACAGCTGCCCAGCTCAACCCTGATAATGGGTGAGATCATAGAGGAAAGAAGCTACTATTGGTAGTTATAAAATATGAGAAATTCTTTATGTTCTGCCCTAGAGAAAACTATATGAATGTGAATGTTTCTTCTTCCTGATAACAAAACTGTCTGACTGATAGTTCTCTTTTCCCCCGACCACCAGAGTGCTTATATGTGTTCAATTCTACAATTATGCTAATCTTTGTATCTGGAAATTTTCTCTTCTCCATTTCTTGGTCTTACCTTAGTTACTTGTTTTACTTGGCCCTGCCTCTTCACTTCTATTTTACTTTATTGCTTTATTTTATATGCCCAATACCTCCATAAGTATTTCTTGCAAAAAACAAAACAAGTAAATGAATGAATGAATATGGTTTGTAGGAAGCCACCTCAAATCCTCTGTGGAAAAAACAGGATTTAAAATGTAAATTTAATTTAAACTTAATTTAAAACTTAAATCAAAAAACAGTTTTATTTGCAGGGATGATAGCTAACTTCTTATGAATTACAGAAATGTTTCTCTCCGATTAAGAAAACCTGCAAGATATTAAATGTCTGTGTTTTAAAAGACAAATTAAAGTATAATTAATTTCATTATAAAACAATTTAGGCACACAAAAGATTCTTGCTCTGAAATAAAACTTCTAACAACAGAATAAAAAATTTTTCCTCAAGCAAAAATTAGAAACTTTTGTCAAGGGGCGTCTGGATGGCTCAGTCGGTTAAGCGTCTGACTCTTAATTTCAGCACAGGTCATGATCTTAGGGTAAGGAGACTGAGTCTTATGTGGGTTTTATACTCAGCATAGAGTCTGCTAAAGATTCTTTCTCTCCCTCTCCCCCTTCTCCACCCCCTGCTCATGCATGTGCTCTAAATGAATAAATAAATTAAATATTTTTTGAAAAACTTTCAGCAAGCAAAATCTAACAAAGCATCTCTAATATAATAATGCAAAGCATTAAGAAAACACTGTTAGCTAATGTTCAATTTATATGCTGTGTGTTTTTTTTTTTTTTTTTTTTTTAGAAAGAGGCAGGGAGGTGGGGGGTAGTGGGTTAGATAAGGAGAGAGAAAATCTTAAGCAGTCTTCACTCCCAGCTCAGAGCCCAATGCGGGGCTCAATCTCATGACCTGGGATCGTGACCTGAGCAAAAATCCAGAGTTGGACACAACTGACTGCACACACCCCTATATACCATTTTTTAAAGAAAGAAGCTACTGAAAAAAACAAGTCACACAAGGACAATTCAACAGTCAATGTTGTACCCCGCTCCAAAGAGAGGTGTTTGCTGTGTGTGTGTGTGTGTGTGTGTGTGTGTGTGTGTGTAAAATTTAGATATATAATTTAGATATATTATATACATAAGTTATATAAAATATATATATACACACAGTATCTAAATTATAAACTCTTTGTGCTTGTCTTGGTTCTACCTAATAGAAAAGGCTCCTTTCTAAGCTCAGAGACCTCCACTTAATACACTATGATTCCACAAGTCCTGTACATTCTATAGACCACTGATAGTTTGTCCTCCATTCTGGAAAGCCTTAGTGTAAGCTCTGTTATCTCCTTTTAACCACAAGACCAGTTACCAGGCTCTTGTCCTCTTCACTCGCACAGCTCCTTAATGTTCAGGTAGTCGAACACCTTCGTGGAAAATACGCAGGGTAGATCTGAATTTTACATACTTCCCTTCTGCACCAAATGTATCACTACATTCACCCTCCCACCAGTCTAAACCAAGAAGTATATACGAGTCATTCTGGAGAAATACTACCTTTTAGAAAAACAACCTTCAGTTATAGTCTTCACAATTTGTCCTAAGTGTTGTGCCAAAAAATGCAGCATTTTAAACAGAGCAGGTGTCTTTGCAATCCTTGCAGTGGAGATGATCACTTAGGCATGTTTTGCCACTATTTTTTAAAGTATCATTTACTGAGGAGTCGATGCACTAGACATTTAAAAACCTCTGTTTAGACTTTGTAAAAGGAATTGAGATAATGTATATTAGTTCTGTTCTGCAGACAAGGAAACAAAGACAGAAAGCCATGTAAGTACAAAGGCCCTTGGCTTTTTGTGCTTACAACACTGTGTCTCTGGATAATTCTTCTGTGTTCAAAAAGCTCACCGGTTCAACAGGGTTCTGGGCATCCCCAGTTTTTCAAGATATATTCAGTGAACACCTTCTACCCATGGGCTTAGTGAAGGCTTCTAAGAAAGAGGTGATAGCTGTGTCTTGAAAGGTAAGTAGACTCAAGCAGAAAGTTAGTCATTAATAGAGAGCTGAATATCAAGTGTATGGATCTGAGTATGTTGGAGCCTATAAGACATCAGGATGGTTGGATATGAGAGTCTGAAGCTCACACAGAGTTTAAAATATATTAATGAGTAGTTGTCAGTATTTCATTGACATTTAAAACTTTATGATTATATAGCAAAAACTACAAAACATCATTGAAAGAAGTTAAAGAGGACCTAAATAGACGGAAAGGCATCCTCTACTCATGAAATGCTGGAGAAATGTCTATTCAGATCCTTTGCTCATTTTTAAATTGGGAAATTTGTGTTTTTATTGTTGAGTTATAAGAGTTCTTTATATATTCTGGACACTATTCCTTTATTAGATACATGCTTTGCAAATGCTTTCTCCCATTCTCTGGATCATCTTTTCATGTTCTTACCAGTGTCCTTTGAAGCACAAAAGTTTTCAATTTTAATGAATCCCAATTTATCTAATTTTCTTTTTGTTGTTTGTACTTTTGGTATCATAGCTAAGAAACCACTGTTAAATTTAAAGTCACCAAGATTTACACTGTGTTTTCTTCTTAGTTATTCCATTTAGGTCTTTGATCCATTTTGAGTTAGTTGTGTATAAGGTTTGAGGTAGGGGTCCAAATTCTTTTTCATGTGGATATCCTATTGTCTTAGTACCACTCACTGAAAGGTCATTCTTTCCCCCATTGAATTGTTTTGGCACTCTTGTCAAAAATCAGTTGACCATCGGAGTGCCTGGGTGGTTCATTCGGTTAAGTGTCCAACTCTTGATTTTTGGCTCAAGGCATGATCTCAGTGTCTTGAGATTGAGCCCTGCATCAGATTCTGTGCGGTCATGGAACCTCTTGCTCTCTCTCTCTGCCCTTTCCCCTCCCTCCACCCCTGGCTCACATGTACACTCTCTCTCTTAAAAAGCAAAAACAAAAACAAGAACCTGACCATAAATGTAATAGTTTTTTTTATTTTGCTTTGTTTGGGGGGGGGGGGGAACAGAGGGAAGTAAAGTCACAAGGTAAAAACCTGTAAAGTCATTTTTTATCCTTCTCTTCCCTTACCTAATCCATCAGCAAGTCATGATGATTCTACCTCCAAAATTCATGTAGAATCTACCCTTCTCTCCATTTCCACTGCCACCTCCTAATCAAAGCTATCATCATCACCCACCTAGGCAACTGCAAAAGCTTACTAACCCATCTGTCTGATATTAATTTGCCTGCCTTCAGACCATTCAGCTATCCTCACAGCATCTACCAATAATGGGAATAAAATGTGAGCCACATAAATCACTCTGAATTTTCTAGTAGCAACATTATTTAAAAAAAAAAAAAACAAACAAAGAAACAAGTAAATTTAACAGTCCATTTTAATTTAGTCCAGTCTCTCCAAAATATAATTATTTCTATATATAATCAATATAAAAAATTAATGAGACAATTATATTCTTTTGTTCATACCAAGGCTTTGAAATTTGGTGTGTATTTTATATTTATACCACATCTCTACTCAGAAGCTTAATTTTCATCAGAAAGACCTGATCTATATTTAATGTTATAAACGTATAGTTGAAAAAGTATCAACATACTTAAAAGTTTTCCAATAACTGAATCAATTCTGCTTTTAAATTCAGGTTAAAAATTACATAAAGTTGAAAATTCAGTTTCTCAGGAGTGTTAGCCACTTAGGGGTGTGACTATAATTTTTTTTAATATTTTATTTATTATTTATTTGTCAGAGAGAGAAAGAATGAGCAGGGGCAGCAGCAGACAGAGGAAGAAGCAGGCTCCCCACTGAGCAAGGAGCCCAATGCAGGACTCAATCCCAGGACCCCAAGATCAGGACCCAAGCCCAAGGCAGGCACTTAACTAACAGCTACCCAGGTGTCCCTGGGACTACAATCTTAAACAGCACTTACCTAGAGTAATCTTGTTTAGATATAAATCAGATTATGTCACTGTCCTGATAAAAATCCTTCCTTCAGTTGCTTACCATTGTACTCCAGGCAAAATGTAAACTATTTTTTTACACCAACAAAGTATACCTAAACTCTCTTCTGCTACTTTTCCTTCCCATACTTCCCCCTAGCCCAACTTACCTTAAATTCTTTCAACACCAAGAGCTCTTTGACACCGTAGAGACTTAACACATACTGTTCCTTCCATATGGAATGCTTTTTTGTAGCTCTTCCATACCTGATTCCTTTTCCTTCAGCTGAATTATCACCTGATCAGACAGTATTCCTTGATCAACCTATAAATAATGTCCCTCTCTGTCATGCTCTAGGACTGTGTCATGATCATTTCTGTCATGGGATCCATACTGAGTTATAATTATACACTTTTGATTTGCTTGTCATTGATTTTTCACTATATCACACCTTCTTCCATGACAGGGGTGTATGTTCACTTATTAATGCCTTTCTGCTACCTAAGACAGTGCCTGGCACACAGAGATTTTAATAAGCAACATCACATGCTCCAGATAATCAGTATGAGAGGCTGAAACATCTCTATTGTATTTGTTGGCTCATTCACTCAATATTTATTCAGAAGTTACTATGTGCCAAATGTGAACCAGGCTCTGCCCTCAAGAAGTTCATAATTTAATGATAGAAGTAGGTAAAATAAGTCAATACAATGTAGTAAGTATAACATTAGAAAACTACTCACAGTTATGATGCCTAGAAGAGGGACAAGTAATGGGAAAGACGAGAAAGTAGAAGGTAGCTGAGGTATCCAAGAGAAGAAGAGGGAGGAAACTTGAGTTGCAGAAATGAGGAGCTGGCCTGGTGAAGGAGCGCGTGGTTCCTTATAAAGGGACTCATGTGAAATAGGCAAAGAAAAGTGAAACAGCAGGTGAATGTGCGCAGGGCATGAAAGGCAGCTGCATCCAAGCATAACAGCTAACCTGGAGAGGCGGGGTCGTGCAGGACCTTTAATGTCATGCCAAGAAGCTTGGATTTTATGCTGTCGGCATTAGGAGCTGAATAGTTTTCACCAAGATAGTGACATCATTTTATTTTAATTCCATATCTAATCATGCTATGGCTGTGTGGAAGCTAGGTTGGAGGGTTACAGATGGTGAAAGCATGAAGTCCATTGCTATGGTCCAGAAGATGAACGATGCCAACTTGAACTCAGTGGTTGTAGGAATTAAGCATAGGTGATCAATTTTAGAAATACTTAGTAAAATAAGCTCTTTAAGAATCATCAGTGACCTTGGCAAGGGCAGTTTCAGTGTCCTGATGGGAATGGAAGACACATTTCATTCCTTATCCACAGCTGCAGAAATCGCAGGAATTGTGGAAGTCGTAATTACGAGCTCCCAAATCTGGTTACTTATTAGGAGCACCAGGAGAACTTCTGAAAAATACAGATTATGCTGGGTTAACTCCACACCCACTGAATCAGTCACCATGAGTCAGGCCCAGGAACATTTATTTTGACAAGTCCCCTTTATTAAATCTTACACAAAAATCCATATATTTGCCTTGGGAGATGCTGGGATGAACCAGTCTCTCAAGTATATTTAAACCTTGTAATTCAAATCTATTTGACTCCCAGGTTCAGACACCAAGAGTTCAGAAAGTAAAGGTTGTAAAGACCAGGAAGGAGCTAAGCCAACAGCAGAAGAGGGCAGAGGTTAAATGGGAGAACCCTAAATAGATTTACAGCATTAAGAAAATAGCTAGAGAAGTACAGATGAGAGACGGGATAACTAAAAAACTAAGGCACCTGGGCTAAGAACATTAGTATATCAAGCTAAGAGCATCAGTTCATCAAACACAGTGAATTCTATCTCATAAGTATAGAATATAAATCTCTAGAGATGCCTGGCTGGCTCGGTCGGTAGAGCGTGCAACTCTTAATCGTGGGGTTGTGAGTTTAAGCCCCACATTGGATGTCGAGATTACTTAAAAATAAAGTCTTAAATACACACATCTTACTAAAAGCTGTGATCTTTGACTCCCAGTCCTAACCCATCTGAAGTCGGGTCAACAATTTAATTAGTGAAAACTCAATAAAAATTAAGTACCTAAAACTAAACTGTACAAGATGCTGTGGGGAATACCAATAAGGAGTTTGCGGTCTGCCTCGGGGACCAAAACCCTATGTAAATCAGTCAGAAACCTCGAAGTGCCAAACAACATGGAACCTACCCTAAAGTCATCAAGAGGTCAGAGAAGGCTGCAATCTGGCCTCTGACCTCTGCCTCTGGCCCTGTCTCAACTGATCAAATTCTTCCTCTCCAATGCTCATTTCAAATCCTAGCTCTTTCATGAAATCTTTCCTGGACTGTCCAAAGAGATGTGACATTTTCTTTTAAAGATCTAGAACACTCTGTAACTCTAAAGGCCCCCAAATTCTGTCTGAACTTCCGTTCCCAGTAACAAACACAGAACTGTTGCCACATGATAGACGCTGTCGTATTTTCCCTGTATTAACTAATATAATCCCCACAGCTACTCTATGAGATAGGTTCTACTATGACCTCACTGTACCGATGAGGCAGCCTAGGCACCAAGAGGGTCAGTGATTTCTGATGGTAAGAGAAGTGTGTAAGCGGGAAGGCTGGGATGTGAATGCAGGCGGCTCGGCCCCAGAGACAGCATGTTCCTGAGCTCAACACTTCACGGGTTCTGGAGCGCACTCTACATGAGTCTACACTAGAGCCTGTTGAGCACGAATACTTCTTAACCGCCTTTTCATCCCGAAGAAAGCAAACACCTGTCGACGGCCGGAATTCCTTTCGGTCACAAAAGATCGTGCTCTGCCCAGCCATGCTCGTTCCTGTGTAATCAGAAATGACCACTTTATAACAGAAAAGACGAGAAAAGTGAGAAGAAAACACATTGCAGAAGAGTGGAAAACGAAAGCTACATAGGTAAGATATTTTGAAAATCACATAGAGACCTGAGAAGCCGGGTGGTAACTGCACGTTCCTGGGGACAGTGACCTGAAAGCTGCGGGTTGGAAAATTCATCTGAGAGCCGCAATATTAGCATGGAATGGATGAGTGAGAAACGGAGGAAATGGGGAGCACAATGCTGTCAGAGTTCTCCAGATGCAGTGGAGGACCTGGACTAGAATGTTCTGAATAAGGAAATTCCAATCTGTATTAGATTTAGGAAGAGGATTTTAGAAATGAAAAAGAAGACTAAATGAGATTTTTTCGGTGAGTTTTTAGGCTAGTACACCACTGGAAAAAAGGTGGATTGTTAAAGCAGATTTTAAAATCAAGCTGTTATTCCATTTTTTTAAAGATGTTATTTATTTATTTGATACAGAGAGAGAGCACAAGCAGGGGGAACAGCAGGCAGAGAGAGAAAAAGGCTCCCCATCGATCAAAGAACCCAATGTGGTGCTGGTTCCCAGGACCCTGGGATCATGACTTGAGCCGAAGGCAGATGCTCAATGGACTGAGCCACCCAGGTGCCTCCAAGCTGTTTTTCACCTTTTTTTCCCCCAAAGAATACAATTTATCACTATACAATTTTATTCAGAGCTGCTTCATGGAACTAGACATTCTGTGAGGGATTCCAGTTTTTTAACATCCACAACTATTTTCTGAAGGCCTGGAAAGGCTGGACCCAGGGAGGTCTTAACCCGTTTATATGTCTGACACTTTTTATCTACTTAGAAATAGTCTATAGAAAACACACTTTTTTTTTTTTTAAGCCAGTTTGCTCTCTGACACCCAGCAATCCAAATCATAGACTTTAAGTTATAAAGAAACTTCAAAGGCCTTTTGCTCAATCTGCCTCCCATCTACACCTTGCCGAGGAACCAGTCAAGTCTTTCATCCCTGGCCTCTACCCTTCTGGTGATGGAAAACTTGCTGCTTCACAGGAAACTCATTCCATTTCTTAACTCTTCTGTTGAGCACTCTCCCTTACATTAAGCTTAAACCTGTCTGCCTGTAACTGTCACCCACTTGTCCTGTGTCTTCCAGGGACATTCAGTTGATCTAATCCCTCTCCAATTAACAGCTCCTCAAATATTTGGAGACAACATCATGACACCATCAACTACTTTCTAACAAATGCATCACATAAGAATCATTAGCCTGGGGACGCCAGGGTGGCTCAGTCGGTTCAGTGTCTGCCTTTGGCTCAGGTCATGATGGAGTCCTGCACTGGGTTCCCTGCTTGGTGGGGTGTCTGCTTTTCCCTCTGCCTGCTGTTCCCCCTGCTTGTGCTCTCTCACTCACTCACTTGCTCTCTCTCTGATAAATAAATGAATAAATTTTTTAAAAAATTGTTATCTTGATTATCCTCATAATAATAGCACAGTGCATATCAAGACTTGTATCCTACTGGGTCACCAAGTTCTCTGAAGGAGCTGTTCAATACAAAGAGCCTCACAGAGTTTCTGGCATATAGTAAACTCTCCAAATATGACCGTAAATGACTCAGTGAATGAGTAAATCCATCCGCAAATAGAATTTTCAAGCATATTCTTTCTAGACTGTTTTATCATCTACCAACAACCAAACAAGTTTATTAAATTCTCTCTTCCGCAAAAATCAAATAAACGTCATATGAAGAAAATATTAACCCAGAAATAATCTGGCAGGTATTCAGGTAAATGGAACATCTTAACAAGTAAAAACCATGATGGGGAAGACAATTTTTATCATATATCCTTTTGAAAGGTCTAAGTTTTTAACATATGTACCTATTCTTTTTTTTTTTCGATTAGAACATAGTTAATTTAGCAAAATAAAAATAATAAAATTATCTCCATTTTAGGTCGCCTATTGGAATACTATGGTATAGTGGGAATTGTGCCTTCTGTAAAAAAAGATCTGTCCTACCACCCAAGTATAGAATCATCAAATAAATGAGTAGAAATAACATCAGATTTAATCTAGTGCAGAGGCATTCAACAACTTTGAGAACAACTGTAGTAAGAAATAAATTTCATATTGCAGCATGATATACACATGCAAGTATATAACTAACACAAAAGTTTCCCAATTATGTATAGTATTTACCATTACTACTCGGGATATACTCTGATATCTTTTAAAAGCTGTCACAACCCATTAAACTGATATCATGTCCTGCTAATAAGTCATACCCACGGTTTGAAAAACACAGACCTAGTCCAACACCCATTTATTGAAGAAGAAGGTACAATTCAGCTTGGATAAGTGCTGTGCCCGGAATCGCACTGCTCATTCATACAGTGTTAAATGAAAATGAGAGATGAAATGTAGCTCCTGACTTCATGGAAACTGCAAAGAGTTGGGCAGACAGACAAGGCAACCAACTATGCAGTAAGATCCTTGTTTAGGAAGGTTATGAACAAGGACCTGGGGAGGGGCCTCTAAATCAGACAGGAAAAGCTGAGGAAGACCAGCAAGGTGATGGTTATACTGGGCTAACCCCAGCTCTCAGTGCTTTCCCCCACGGTGCCTCAGCTTACCTAAGGCAATCCTTTAAGAAACATCCATCTCAAACTCAATAACTCACGAATACTTCTAATTCCCTCAGCAGTTAAGATTTCCTCTGTTTTTCTTCTTGTCTCCCTACAATATAGCAGACCCTCACACCCAAACTAAGCAAGACTTCCTCTTTCCCACTCCCGCCCTTGTTCTTGAAGCGAAGAGACTCATAACCCTTCTACCATTTCCCTTCACCAACAACTTCGGGGGAAAAATCCCTGAGGAAACTATAATATTCATCATAGATCAATGAAATGAAGTATCCCCCCCCATAGTTTCAGATGTTTTTTGTTAGGACTAAGTAAAGAGATCTTGTAAAGTTTCTTAAATTGAATTGAGTATTCAGAAAACTTTCAGTCTAGATAAAAGACTTAGACTAGTAGCCATTAAATGGGTTCTAGCACCAATTCCGGTGTGAGGAGGGGCGGTTCCCAAACCAACAAACCAACAAGCAATGCTCTGGACACTAGCTAGGTGTCATACAATTCAATCAATTCTGATGCCATACCCAGAGGTAGTATCAGATTCCAAAGGTTGAGGGCTCAGTGCCACAAGGTTGTACCCCAACACCTCAAATGCCAATCTGAATCTCCTTGGGCTCAATTCATTTGCTAGAGTGGCCCATAGGACTTAGAGAAACATTTAACTTACTAAATTACCAGTGTATCATAAAAAGATATAACTCATGAATAACCAGATGGAAGATATGCATAGAGCAAGGTATGGGGAAAGGGCGAGTGCTTCCATGCCCTCTCCAGGTGATACAGACTCCCTAAATGTTCAGGAGCTCTCCGGACCCAGTCCTTTGGGGTTTTATGGAGGCTTCATTGCATAGCCATGACTAATTAAATCATTGGCTATTGGCAACTGATGCAACCTCAACCCTGTCTCTTCTCCCAGGAAACTGGGGGAGAGGGCTAAAAATTCCAACCCTCTAATCACGGGGTTAGCTCCACGGACAAGCCGCCCCCATCCTTAGGTGGTTTCCAAGTCACCTCATTAACATAACAAAAAGACACCTTTCTTATTCTCAACACAGGAAATTCCAAGGGTTTTGCAAGCTGTAAGACAGGAACCATGGATGAAGGCCAAAAAATTTGAGAAGTATATTTTGGTCATATGAAATAAAATCTTAAAAAAGGATGGAGGCGCCTGGGTTGCTCAGTTGGTTGAGCATCTGACTCTTGATTTTGGCTCAGGTCACGATCTCAGGGTTCTGAGATGGATGAAACCCCACACTGGGCTCCACACTCAGCACAAAGTCTGCTTGTCCCTCTCCCTCTGCTCCTTCCTCATCCCCGCCCCCACTCAAATAAATAAATAAATAAAAATCTTAAAATTAAAAAAAGAAACATATTTTGGTCATATGAATGATCAAATAGATATTTTTCTTATAAATCATATTATCACTGCCATCATTCACTGAAGGCATATTATGGGTTGTACACTATACATTATCAGACTTAGAACTCACATGCACATAAAAAAATCAAGTCAGTATTTCCTATGCCTATACTGCAGATGAGGAAATTAAATCCCAGGGAGGTTCAGGGCCTTGCCGAGGAACACGCTACTAACAAAAGTCAGAGGTGGGACTGAAACCTTCAGTGATCAAAGCCTACACTCTATTACCAGGATATGATGAGTCCTTTCAAATATTGGCTTTTTGAGATTGAAGAAAAGAAATACCATAAATAAGATTAGTCACCCATCAAATTACTAATTAAATGGATTTGTCTTTTCAATTCCAAGCCACCGAAACAAGACAATGAGGTCCTACCCACTTCTAATAGGTATGTATGTGTTACTCTTGGGTATATCATGACCTTGAAGCAGTGGGAAATGAAAGTGAGACACTGTCACGAAAGAGCGCTGAGGCACCCAGTTTAAATTCTAGAAATAGAGGACTTTCAGCAGGAATGTCAGAGAAAAACAAGATCTAAATCTGTCCTGTATCATTCATATAATCCATGGATTAAATACATACTCCTTTTCCTCAACAACTATCTTGCCTTTCTAATCAATTAACATTAAGGATATAACACAATATTAAAGCTGATTGAAATTAATTATTAAAATAATTCCTATGATATCGATGGGCCTCACTCTAAGAATACAAACAAAAAAGTAAAATATGAAGCAGGCAAAACTGAAGGGTGAGGATTTGCTACCCAACACTTTTATTTTACCAAAAAGTTCACCATTTCTTTTTTTTTTAAGATTTTATTTATTTATTTGACAGACAGAGATCACAAGTAGGCAGAGAGGCAGGCAGAGAGAGAGAGGGGGAAGCAGGCTCCCCGCTGAGCAGAGAGTCCAATGCGGGACTCGATTCCAGGACCCTGAGATCACGACCTGAGCCGAAGGCAGAGGCTTTAACTCACTTAGCCACCCAGGTGCCCCAAGTTCACCACTTCTTAAAATAGCAAACTTTCCAGATTTATATTATTTACTTATCCTCAACTTTTCAGAAGCTTTCCTTGGTTTAAACAAGGTCTATCAGTGACCATCCCGGGCACAACTTTCTAGATACACCCACCTGGTGGGAAAAAATTAATCATGGGTGAAAACATCCACTATTTCATTTAGTCTCTCCCTGGGTCTGTTTCCTGAAAGTCACAAATACAGTAACGCATACTGTCTCGGCCAAATTACCTGCTCTAAGCCTAACCCTGACAAAAATCCTCCTCCCTGTTTCCTTCCTCTATTGTATCCGGGGCGGGGGGGGGGGGGCAGGAGCACGCAACATCACTGCTGGTCCGCTATCGGGTCAAGTAATGGAGGGAAAATCGCGGCGTAAAGACTGGTCCAGTGGAAAGTAATGGAAAGAGGAGGGGCAGCGTGAGGATTAGAGGGAGGCACTGAAACAGTAAGAGGAGGAAAAGAAGATGATGACCTGAACGGGGCTCCCAGCTCTGAACGCCAAGGTCCAAACTCAGCTCTGATTCTGTTTTCGGCCTTGGGCAAATCTTTTGGTTTCTCTGTATCCTAATGTAGCTCCAGGAAGTCAGCAAAGAAATGAAGACCGAAGAAAGCTTCTCACAGAACCTAGTGAAATGCCTGTCCTTGCTACCGATAAAAAGCGAAGCTGAGCTACCTCTGACAAAACAGAAACAAAAGCACCAACGTGGTATTAATAAACCCTCTAATTTGTCAGAATAGTGTTTACCTCAAGAAATGCAAATGAGCAAATGAGCGCCAACCGCCTTCCTTTGCCTCCCCCACTTCTGAACAGTCTCGACAGATTCCACTCTCAGGTTTGCCTTCAGAACATTTTCCCAGACATTTTGTCTTCAATTGATTTCACCACTTTAACTCACTGCCTTACTCTTTAAAAAACAAAAACAAACAAACTAACAAACAAAAACCCTCCTGTCCCTTTGGCCTTACCCCCCTGGGGGTCCTTACAGAGACACTGGCCCAACCCGTCCACTCGTGCTTCGCCCTCACTGCACCCAGTCATCTACTTAATCTCTCCGAACTCTTCTCCCTCCTACTCCCGCCTCGGGCCGTCTCCAGTGCACAGTGTCTCCCTGTGATAAGGCAACAGTCTAAACTCACTGCTGTGCTGTGCAGTCAGACCCCGAGACACGGGTAACCAGCTCCCCACTTCGACACCGATACTTTAGGACCTGCAGCCTTGAGTTGAAATGACACCGGGAACTCCCATATTGTCTACTTTCCTCCTTTATCCCAATTCAATTTCAGAATTGTGGATTTTCAAGGGTTGTTTTCTTTTTTTGTAAAAATTAATTGATACAGTATAAATTATTTTGTCCCAGTTTGCGTTATACCCAACTGCATTTATTTTACAAAATGACTTGAAGGTTGAGATCTCATACCTTACGTTGTCAGTTCTTTTTATACATACCGCAGTTTCTGGGCATTCACACTTCCTGCTGTGGCCTCACCCAGTGTAGTCAGGGCTCCAGAAACACATGTTCATTGACTTGACTTGCTCCTATTTCTCAAGAGTACCAACAGGAGTCCTATCCAAGGCTAAATCTCAGCTTGGCCACCTACTAGCCATGTGACAGTCCACAAATGACTCGTCTCTAGCCCTGAGTTTCTTCGCCTATCAACATGGGGATGTGAAAACGGACCAAGTAAAGAAAGCATGGAAAGTATACTAACGGTGTCGTTGCTAGTAGCTCAGGAAGGCTAAACAGACACAGGCCTCCTTCTTGCTTCCACTTTATAAAAATGTGTTCAGTATTATATAATCCACCAGGATTTTTAAGTGAATGCTAAGGGGCACCTGGATGGCTCAGTGTTAAGCACCCCACTTTTGATTTCAGCTCAGGTCACACATTCAAGGTAGTGGTATTCTTTCTCTCCATTTGCCCCCCCCACCACCAAAATGTCTTTAATTAATTAATTAATCAATTAACACTGAAAGTCTGAGAAATTACAAAGCAGACTTAGAGCCAGACAAAACTTTGGTCATACAGAAAGATTGGATTATTCTATATAGTACATTAGTTCAGGGCTCTCTTGACTTGGTTCTGGTGAGAGAGAAAAAAAAATCATTTATTTCTTTCAGCTGCTTGTAGTATCCTCAATATCAAATAAATTATAGTAATAAAAAAATAATTCCATTAGCCCTAACAAAAGGTACTACTACCTAAGACAAACACCTAATATAATAAATGTATGTTCCACTGGTAGATAACCCAATAGCCTAAACGCTAGCATAATAGCATAGCTAACTATTAAGTTTCCATTCCTCGAAAGTTCTGGACGACTGCCTATCCAAATTCAATCTTAAAGAAGTTAATTGACTTCATTTTTTGATATCTGTCAATCAAAAGTAAATTTCACAACAGAGATATCCTATCCAGTCCAATTTACCTAGTTATATTGCTTCTCAGATACTATTAATAAAAAAGAATTAAGTTGACTTTGGCACTTAAAACCTACCAACTATAAATCTGTGATAACATTAAGTATATTATGTATGTTAATTCAGCAAAAATGTCTTTGTAATTTCAGGTTTTAGCAATTCATTGTTGGATGAAGAAAGTTCATGTGTCTGATTTTTTATTTAAAGAGACTCTTGGGAGGAGCATCTGGTTGGCTCAGTGGGTTGGACCTCTGCCTTCTGCTGGGGTCATGATCTCAGGGTCCTGAAAGAGAGTCCCGTGGCGGACTCTCTGCTCACCGGGGAGCCTGCTTCCCCCTCTGTCTCTGCCTGCTGCTCTGCCTGCTTGTGATCTCTCTCTCTCTGTGAAATAAATAAAACCTTTAAAAATAATAATAAAATTTAAAGATTTTTTTTAAAATGGACTCTGGGGAACCATGAGCGCAATTTTCAAAAATTATCACACCTTATTTGTTAGCACTCATTTACCTAATAACTTTAACACCTAGAACCCATTTGTTGAAAAATATTCACTAATTCAGATGCTTTGATATTTAAAAAAATACTTTCCCTCAATACGATCCTATTTCTGAATTAAGAAGTCTTACTAATATGAATGCTTCTGTGCCTAATCTCATTTGCAATAGAGAACTCTTCCCTCCTCAATTTTTAACTACTTTCCTGAAATCAGTCAAAGAACTTAAGAATAGTGTCTATTGGGGCACCTGAGTGGCTCAGTGGGTTAAAGCTTCTGCCTTCAGCTCAGGTCATGATCCCAGGGTCCTGGGATTGAGCCCTGAATCAGGCTCTCTGCTCGGTGGGGAGCCTGCTTCCTTTCCTCTTTCTGTTTGCTCTCTGCCTACTTGTGATCTCTGTCTGTCAAATAAATAAATAAAATCTTAAAAAAAAAAAAAGAAAAAGAAATGTGCTCCCTCAACATAGTCACTTTAAAAAGAGTCTTTTTTTAATCATTAATCACAAAACCTATGCTACTTGTACAAAAATCAAGTCTATTTAACATTCAGACTAGAATAAAATGATGTGGAATTTCTCTGCCTATATAATTAGCATTGAAGAACTAATTTTTTTTAAGATTTTATTTATTTATTTGACAGGCAGAGATCACAAGTAGGCAGAGAGTCAGGCAGAGAGAGAGGAGGAAGCAGGCTCCCCGGTGAACAGAGAGCCCGATGTGGGGCTCCATCCCATGACCATGGGATCATGACCTGAGCAGAAGGCAGAGGCTTAACCCAATGAGACACCCAGGTGCCCCGAAGAACTAATTTTTTTAATTTAATTTTTTTTCAGTGTTCCAAAATTCATTGTTTATGCACCATATCCAGTGCTCCATGCAATACGTGCCCTCCATAATATCCACCACCAGGCTCACCCAACCTACCCCCAACCCGCCGCCAAAACCCTGTTTGTTTCTCAGAATCCACAGTCTCTCATGTTTCGTCTCTCCCTCTGATTTCCCCCAACTCCCTTCTCCTTTCCATCTCCTAATGTCCTCCGTGTTATTCCTTACATTCCAGAAGTAAGTGAAACCATATGATGATTGACTCTCTCTGCTTTACTTATTTCACTCAGTATAATCTCCAGTCCCGTCCATGTTGATACAAAAGTAGGGTATTCATCCTTTCTGATGGAGGCATAATACTCCATTGTATATATGGACCACATCTTCCTTATCCATTCATCCATTGAAGGGCATCTTGGTTCTTTCCACAGTTTGGCGACTGTGGTCAGTGCTGCGATGAACATTGGGGTACAGATGGCCCTTCTTTTCCCTACATCTGTATCTTTGGGGTAAATATCCAGTAGTGCAATTGCAGGATCATAGGGTAGCTCTATTTTTAATTTCTTAAGGAATCGCCACAGTGTTTTCCAAAGTGCTACACCAATCTGCATTCCCACAAATAGTGTAAGAGGAAAACTAATGTTTTTAACAAGTATATCATCATAAAACATTTACACATTAGCAACTAGTACAGTTTTCATTTAATACCTCCATAAGCAAGTTATATGTGCTCTAAACACATACTTAAATAAACAACCCAATTACATGCTACAGCTCCCTTCAAGAATGTCTAATATGGTAAAGAAGAGTACTTATCCTTTAACTAATATTGCTTCTGCCCAGGAGGTTGCCTCAAATCTTCTGTGAAATGAGGCAAGGTAGACATAAATAAATATGAATAAGAGTATTAATGTGGCAGCTTCTTGTTCACTGAGGTGGTGATTGATCAAACAAAGAAGCTAAAAGTATTTATCAGAGGTTCGGTAAATCTAAGTATGGCGGGAACAACATGGTACAAGTGTTTTAGGGTACAGGTATGGAACCTAGACACCCCATGCTTGGATCTATCCTAGTTCTAGTGGTCTTATCTCAAATTAGATCAGCCATGAGCAAGTTACTCAAACTCTCTAAATCTCGAATTTCTTCTTCCATAAAATGAAACTCATAAGAGTACCTTCCTTTGTGAGGCTTTAAGAGTATTAAATGAGGTTACCCACTTATAACCTCTTAGCATAGCAAGCTCTCAATAAATGTTAACCACTATCATCATCATCTCACTGCACTGTTAAAAAAAACTTGGATATGAAAGTAGGTGAGTAAATTCAGTTCTTCCACACACAAACCAGACAAATGGGCAGAACCCCAGTCCAGATGATGAACCCCTCTATTCACACCATGGGTTTCAGCTTCTACTCATTCAACCTTACGCTGCCTCTCACTGCCAGTCTATACCTCATCTGAACAACCAAAAGAACAATCTGGTTCCTCATACTATATTACATTAATATGTAAATTCATCACTTCAGAAAGAAAATCACAAACAAGCAGTTCATTCATGACTCATTTTATCTAGAACAATCTCAAACTTGTCACCCCAAAATTGGATTTTACAGCTACAGTTAAATGAAGTAAACACATTCACAACCATTCATTCAGTGGTATCAGGAAAAAAAAATCAATATAAACTATCTGAGAAAAGAAAATAGCCTATTAAATATGGATTGTTAAATATTGAGGAAAATGCATCATTATTTTGAAGAGAACAAGCTTAAATGAGAGCAAACACAAGCAACGACCCCTTGTTTTATGACTACATTCAGTAACTGCACAGACGCCAGAGTCTTAAAATGAAAACACAGCTCCATGTAAAAGAAGAAAGTTTCATCCTTAAAGGAAAGGGCCTTATCTTTACTATAAAATTTCTGGATAACAAAAAGATAAAAGGTTACAGTGGAATAGGAGTAGTTTTTTTTCTGCCTAGGACCAATCTCCTTTCAAAATTGAGAACTCCTTTTTCCCTAAGGTTGGTTTATAATTAGAAATTAGATTCCTCAATAATTCAATGACTGAAACCTTTATTAAAGTCAAATGACCTTTTTAATTAATTTTTTTCAAATATATAAGCTCTGCTAGGCAAGTGTCGTGTCTACAGATAATAAAGCCTTTACATATTTATTAAATGAGAATTTCCCTCTATGTTCATCCTTTGATTTGATATTTTAACACTAATTAATTATTGGTAAAACCTTTTAATAAAGTATAACAAAGTATTAATGTGTTTTGCTAAATGCTCTGATTTGTATAATGCTTATAATATCTGTATTTTTCATTTTATCATGAAAAATATTTCAGCCAAAATAATTTACTCTTCTATTCTCTTTTTTTGAAATTGTCATTTTAAAAGACTATAGCTAGTGAGGGGAAATGTATGCAATTTTATTATAGTACTAAGAAGTGTGTCAGGACAGAATTAAGATACATGCCTAAAACTGACATTAGGTTCAAAAGCTCTTGACACAAACAATGCATTTATAATACAGGCCCACCCAAGTAAATATATTAAGGATGCATAAAAATATGGTAATCGCATTTGAATTACTCACTATTTTAATCTTTAAGTATTTGTTTTAAAAACAGCAAGTAGTTAAATGACGATTAAGGTACCATGCTAAATGTCCTGGAGTTTGAAAATTCAAAAATCCATTGTCCTCGAACCTCACTTTCCCTATGGAGGCCACTTTAAACTTAGTGAATGTCATTGCCAATAAATCCAAAAACAATAAACCCCTAAGTATCTGACTGCCCTGGGTCTATGTTTGACATCCCACTCACCCATCACTCCACCATCAGTCTAAGATGACGTATGCAAAATGCTTTACCCTCACTTTTCTCATCACTCAAATGGTAAAACCAAAGTGAAGTGATTAAGACACTTAGGCAGAGACTGCAGCCAATGGTCCGCAATTTTACTTTTTTATTAGGATTCGAAGCTTCGTAGCTCCTACAGGGGGAAGGAAGAGCGCCGCGGGCCGACAGGGCACCCGCGGAGGGGAACAGGCGCTTCGCAGACCCTGGGCGACGCGGGGTCCGGAATCCCGCACGCCACCGAGCACAGACGGACAGACAGAAAAAGGGACAGGCACGTTCTGGACGTCAACGCACTTCAGCAGCCCGGAAGCCGCGTGCGGCCCGCCGTGCCGTCCCCGCTCGGGCCGCGGTCGCGCTGCTGCCGGCCCCCGGCTGGCCGCGGGAGGCACAGCGGCCCGGAGCGCTCCCCGGGCCCTTCTGGGCTAGTGTCTGCCTCCCGGGCGAGGCCGTTAAGGTGACTCAGTCCCTCGCGAAGCGCCCGCGGGAGCGATGCTGACTCCCGCCTCGGAAATCAATCCTCTCGCTTTCTGGGTCGAGGGCGGCGCCGGAATCCGGGCTCAGCGCCGGGTCTCGAAGACCCGCCGGACCGAGCCGCGCGCCGGGACCACAGCGCGGGGGGAGGGGCGCGGGGAGCGCGCGGGGGGACGCGGGTCGCTCCGAGGCGGGCGGGGATGACACGGCATCCGGGCGGCGCGAGGGCGCGCTCGCCCGCTCGGTCCGCGGCCAGAAGCGCGGGAGGGAGTAGGTGCGGCCGCGGACGCCGCCGCTGTCCGCGACGCTCGGGGAGAACGCGGGGCGGCGCGGCCCGGGAAGCTCCGCACGACAAACGGCTCCTTTCTCCGCGCACCGCGCCTCCCCGGCCGGGGGCAGGCACCGCGGTCTGCACAGCGGCCAGCGCAGCGGGGCCGACAGCCGCGGCGGCGAGGGCAGCAGCTCCCCGGGGACGGGGGCGAGCCCCAGAGGCTGGCGGAGAGCCGCGGGGAGGCGGACGGGAAAGGAGGGGTGCGGCGCCGGGAGAGCGGGCGAGACGGGGACCGGGGCGCCCCCGGGCGCGCGACGCATCCCGGCTGCCCGAGGCGGGCGCGCCGGGCGGGGGGAGCGGCTAGCGCGCGGACCCCTCCCCCGGCTCCCCGGCCGGAGGACGCGGAGGAAATGGCTTTGTATCGCAGGATGAAAGACAGACAGCGGGGCCGGCCGCCGCGGGGGGGCGGAGGATGCCCGCAGCCGGGACGACCCCGCCCGCCCCACGGACGCCGCCGCTCGGCCCTCGTTCCGCCCGCGCCGCGGCTCGGCGCTCGGGCTCCCGCCGCCCCGGCGCGCTCCGGCGGCCCCGAGCGGGGTCGCCGGCCGCGCCCCGCGCCCCGCGCCCCGCGCCCCGCGCCCCGCGCCCCGCGCCCCGCGCCCCGCGCGCTCACCTGCCCACGAAGTTCTCGAGCACCGAGCTCTTGCCCGCGCTCTGGCCGCCCACCACGGCGATCTGCGGCAGCTCCAGCAGGCAGCTCTGCCCCAGCGCCGAGAAGGCGTCCTGCAGCCGGTTCACCAGCGGGATCAGCTCCTCCATCTCCCGGTTCCCCATCCTGCCAGCGCCGCCGGCCGCACGCCGGCTCCCGCTCTCCTCTGCGACCTGGCGGGGGAGCTGGGGCCGCGCCGCGCGAGCCGCCCCTGCCGCGCCGGGTGCCGCCAGCGGGTTCCAGCGCCGACGTCGGACCCCGCCGCGCGCCCGCCGCTCGGCTCTGACAGCTCACGGCCCGCAGCGCGCCTGCGCGGGCGGGAGGGGCGTGGCCTGGCGGCTCGGCCGCCCCATCCGCGCCCCGCCCGGCGGCGATTCGGCGGGAGGCTTCGGGCCGGACCCTGCGGCCGCGCGCTCACGCACTGCCTCCCAGCTGCGGCCAGATGCACGACCTGCGTCTCTGGACCCCGAGCTCGGAGGCGCGGGTACCGCCCTCGGTCGGGGGATCGGCACCGGCTACGAAGCCCTGCGGATAACCGCTCAGCCCTGTCAGCGGCGGTAGCCCCAGCACCGCTGTCGCCGCCAGAGTCACTTCCCAAGAGCAAGTCCCGTGCGCGCACGCCCCACTTCAGAGCCCCGCTCCCCTCAGAGCGGCGGCCTTCAGCGCGGGAGCCCTCGCCTCCGACGTCCACTTCGGGACCTCAGCGGTCGGACCCCGCCGGATCGCTCGACCTCAGCGACCCCACCTCCCAGCCCGACCTAGCGGAAACGTCAGCCCGTCGTGCCGCCGCCGCGCTCCCTCTCTGCGGCCCCCCGCGACTCCTCCGGCCTCTGTCCCGCCCGTCCGCCCCGGAGGCTACCGGAGAGCGAGCGCTCTGCACGCGTTCGGCCCAACCGAGCGCACGGACACGTGCCTGCGCCGCCGACGGAGACACAAAGACGAGCGGCTGTGCGCGCTCGGCCTCCTCAGACTCCTCAGAGGGCTCCTCTTCGCGAGTAAACACACGTGCTCTCCGGGACCGAACTCAGGGCCTTTTCCTGTCTCGCACCTCAGACTCCAGCTGAGCATTCTGCCTTGGCTTTCATTCCGCGTACTGTCCGGCGGCCGCAGGAATCGGAACGCGGGCCCACCTCCCTCCCTTTTACCACAGACTGAAGTCCCGCTGGTCCTGGACCTCACTACCCGAATGTCCCACAAGGACCTCCGACGTGACTGACTCAAAACTGAACTCATCTCTTCTAATCTCAGCACTTAATGCTATAAAGTTCCCTTTAGCCCTAAAAAGACTTGTGTAAAAAAAAATGCCCTAATGACCAAAACACTAAGAAGAACCTAAATGTCCATCAAAAGGTGAACGAATGAGCAAGTAGGACCTGGGCATACTTCCAAGCAACAAAAAGGAGTGAGCGTCTGATAGAGCAATAACGTCGTTTCAGCTTCAGATAATTATGTTGAATGAAAGACCCCAAAGAAGACATATTGTATGCTTCCATGTATACGAAGCTGCGCAATAGGCAAAATTATCTATGTTGATAGAAATCAGACCACTGGTTGCCTTTGAGGTGTAGGGATTGACTGCGAGAGGCACCAGAGATCTTTGCAAAGTGAGGGAAATGTTCTTGATTTGGATATGAGTAGACATTGGTGGACTCATTGGACTAAACATTTAAGATCTCTGCATTTCACTGTAAATTGTATCTCAGCTTTTTTAAAAAGAGAAAGACAAAGCTGACTGCATCACCTCCTCCCCTGAAGAGCATCCCTCATAGGCTATCTGCCCACCATGCCTTCTCCAGGAATCCCCCCTCCATCCACCACATGGTTGTAGCCCGAGTAGTCATGAAGATAGAAGGGCATGAAGAGCAACTAACTGTGTCCTCCGGGTGCTTCCTATCTCAGCAAGAGGCCTGCCCAGTCCCAACCCAGACTCTGGACATCATGCTACTCCTTTGCACTCTCTCTCAACCTCATATCAAGTGGGATCCCAAATTATGCCCATTCTACCTCCCTAGAGCCCACCTCATCCCCTTCATCTTTGCTACCGGCGCCTCATTTATAACTATCATTTGTCAACTATCTCCTTATGTATTTCCTATATATATGTGTGTCCTGAATAGATTGTCATTACTGCATTTGGCACATTGCATTGAATCTCTGATTTACATGTCTCTTTCTTCCACTAATGTGATAGGTAGAATAATGGCCCCCTACCAAGGATGTCCACGTTTAAATATCCAGAAACTGTGAATATGTTACCCTGTCATGGCAAATGGAACTTTGCAGATGTGATTAAACTAAGGACCTTGTGATGGGGAGAATATGCTGGACTATCCCGATGGGCCCAGACTAATCACATGGATCCTGAAGAAGAGAGAGCCTTACCCGGCTGTTTCAGAGGGAGATGTGACTATGGAAGAATGGTCACAGAGACACAACTTTGCTGCCTTTAAGATGGAGGGGGGCGGGGCAAAGCCAGGAGATGTTGACCACCTCTAGAAGCTAGAAAAGTCAGGGAAACAGATTCTCCCTAGAGCCTCTAAAAGGAACACAGCTCTGTTGACACCTTGATTTTAGCTCAGTGAGATCTGTGTCAAACTTCTAACCTACAGAGCTGTAAGATAATAAATTTGTGTTGTTTTAAACCACTAAGTTCGTGCTAATCCATTACAACAGCCACAGAAAGCCAGTACAACTAATGATACGTTCCTTGAGGGCAAGATCCATCTTTCTGATTCTCAGTGCCTAGCACCTAAGAACACCATAGTCAACAGGGGATAGACAGAAACAGATTATCACAGCACAAGGTAGCACATGTTCCGTTCCAACTGTGATATGGACTGACCTGTGTCTCCTCAAAATTCATATGCTGAAGTCCTCCGTGTGGCTGTATTTAGAGTAAGGTTAAATGAGGTCATAAGGCTGGAGCACTGATCTAGCAGGACTAAGGTCCTTACAAAGCTTGCTCTATCTCTGCCATGCAGGGACACAGTGAGAAGCAGGCCATCTGCGAACCAGGAACAGAGTCCTTACCGGCAACCAAATCAGTCAGCACCTTAATGTCAGGCTTCCCAGCCTCCCAAATTCTGAGGAAATAAGCTTCTGTTGTTTAAGCCACCCTGTCTACATGTCATTACGGCACTCTGAGCAGACTCAGACATCACATTCGTTTAAAGGGAAAAGGGGAAACAAGATGGGAATCAGGGAGCTACAATACCGTCGGGGGAGGCCTTGAGGAGATGTCCAGCACTCTGCTCTGTGCTGTGAGGAACACAAAAAACTCAGAAGCCCTTGCCCTGAGTATCTCGCATTCTAATGTAAAAGACAATGTTACCATGCATTAAACAGAGAATGTGTAATCATTACAGAAATTTGCATTTCATGTGCACTGAAGCCAAGCATGTCATCTCTACTCTCTAGAACTTCCTTCAGATCAGTCCTGCCCACCCACTTCAAGAAACCAACCTGAACTACTTTCGTTCATTGGTTTCCCTCTTTACTTCCCATTTCCAGAGTCAGTTCTGCAATAACACGGAAACAGGCAAAATTTAATACTCACACTCAACATGCTTTTTGCATAAATTAATCTAAATAAAACAAATAGCCAAGAAAAGGAAAACTCCGAGGGTAAAATCTTAGGGGTAATTTTTGACACAAAGACAACCTACACCTTTGAGGGTGTGTGTGAAGCAGCAAAGGGGAGCCCGGTCAGCCGCCCCCGCTTCCTGACTGCATCATGAGATCACCTCAGCCCTGCTCCAGCACCAAGTGATGAATACAAACTCCTGCTCTCTATCACATTTGTTTCCTCACCTCGAGGGAGAAGATTCCTAAAGGTTAACAGCCATTTTCGGGTGTGGCTCTCTACCTAAGAAGTTAACATTTTATGAACACATCTGAACTGTTATTGAAATGAGTATTTTCCTTCAGGCTCATTTTGAGAAGCAACAAGCCTATTGCAGTAATGCTGCATTTCATACAGTATCATGGAACACCTCCTTTGAAATTAATAAGCCTTATCGAAAAACTCAGTTTTTCACAGTCTCACATCATTTCAGATGAACGGAATGTTATCTATGCAGATAACATTCTGCCACATTCATAGGACTTAGGACCAAATAACTTTTGGTTAATTCTAAGAATTAAATATATATGTTTAAATAGCCATATCTTAAATAGACATATATTTTTAAAATATGCTACAGGCTGGAAGCAAACTCCAAGGAGTTAGAAAAGTCTTGAGGAGGGAAAACATCTCTGGAAAAATATTTCACCTCTCGAAAAAGAGCACACACTTGAATATATGATTTAGGAATTCACGGTTTAAAAAAAAAAAAAGTCACATTTCTACAGACCTACATCTCATATATCTCCCACAGTGCCTAGCTCAGTAATCAATAAATATTTATGAAGCATCGGAACCCAAACTTTAAGCATTTGTCATGTCAATCTTTGTGAGTGCTTCTGGGTAAATTATAGTATTATTCTGTGTACAATTTAGGATCTACTCAAGTTCTACAGTTCTTTCTCCAAAGGTTATTACTTGGACGGATTTTAGATCTTACCACCCATCAGTTTATCTGCAGGCATCTTTTGAGTTTCTGTGAAAGCCAATGAACGTCCAGTATAGACACACAGACTTCCAATATCATACCCATGCTCGTTGGCACTTACGTCTCTCAGGGCTTCTCTCCTTCAGCCAAGAGCAGGGGTCAGAAAGCAAAGACTCCTTGGGTGCCTGGGTGCCTCAGTTGGCTAAGTGTCTGCCTTTGGCTCCAGGTCATGATCCCAGAGTCCCTGGATCAAGTTCTGCATTGGGCTCCCAGCTATGCAGGGAGAAGCGGACTCCCTCTGACTTTCTCCCCTCTCATTCTCTCTCTCTCAAATAAATAAGTAAAATATTTAAAAAGAAGAAGAAGAAGAAGGAGAAGGAGAAGGAGGAGAAGAAGGAGAAGAAGAAGAAAAGAAAGAAAGAAAGAAAGAAAGAAAGAAAGAAAGAAAGAAAGAAAGAAAGAAAGAAAGAAAAAAGAAAGAAAGAAAGAAAAGAAAAACTCCCAATTTTATTGCTCATATTTTTCCTTACCTGTCATCAGGGAGCAAAATAACTCTGGAAGAACCACTCGGGTGTCCTACCCTTACCACTTCTGTCAGTCTGAGGTCTGACAGATGGAATCTCACCAGTAGTCCCACGGAAGCATGGCTGTACTGACACACCTACAGGGCGGATAGTACTGATCGGTAAGCTTAAGGTATTAAAACAGAAGGGATTGGAAGCACTCTCTACAGCACTCAAGTCTGATTTACTAGCTAGTGTGTGCCTCCTTCTATCAAGCAGGTATAGTTGGGTTCTGCTGTAAGCAAAAACCACACGTACCAAAGTCGAACAGAAGTCACAGAGGACTCCTTTTAAAAGGAGGGCGCCCCAGTGCTTTTTAATTCTCCCTGGTTAAATTATGACTCTTATACAGATAGAGATAAACAGGCATAATCATATATTAATTGCTTATTATATATAAAATTATATCCTCATTAATGATATAATAACATTTTTTGTATATAGGCAAGCTATAATGGCCATTTAAAATATGCTTATGGGGCGCCTGGGTGGCTCAGTGGGTTAATCCGCTGCCTTCAGCTCAGGTCATGATCTCAGGGTCCTGGGATCGAGTCCCACATCGGGCTCTCTGCTCAGCGGGGGGCCTGCTTCCCTTCCTCTCTCTGTGATCTCTTCCCTTCCTCTCTCCTACTGTGATCTCTCTCTGTCAAATTAATAAATAAAATCTTAAAAAAATAAAAAAATAAAAAAATAAAAAAAAAATAAAATATGCTTATGAAGATTTTTCACTGACACAGAGCAATGCTATGAATAAAATATTAAATGAAAAATGCAGGATATAAAATTTTTTATGTAGTATTATCGTACCTACATGATGGACTGTCTAGGAGAAAAAACTAAAAAGAAAAGTACCCCAAAATTTAATGTTAGCTTCATGAGAAAGTATGGAAAATTTTTATTGTCCTCTTCCATTTTTTTCTCAAATTTTCTACAATTCATATGTATTACTCTTACAATTTAAAACTGAATAAAAATGCCATTTGACTGAACCATAAAATTGGTTTACATAGCCACCAGCTTGTCAACAACGAAAGTGTTGTGTACTATACTGTGAAAATAACATGGCAGGGCGCCTGGGTGGCTCAGTGGGTTAAGTCTCTGCCTTCGGCTCAGGTCATGATCTCAGGGTCCTGGGATCGAGTCAAGAGCCTGTTTCCTCCTCTCTCTCTCTCTCTCTGCCTGCCTCTCTGCCTACTTGTGATCTCTGTCTGTCAAATAAATAAATAAAATCTTTAAAAAAAAAAAGAAAAAAAAGAAAGAAAATAACATGGCAAATAGAAGGGGGAGAGTCCACGAGTTCCTTGACCCCCAAACCTTTGCCATCCACTGGCAGCTAATAACTGGCGAGTGATCACTAAGACTTTAAACATTTCTTTCTGACTCAGACAGCAGAAATGTTACAAGCCCAGGCCCCTACGGTCATTGGGATTATCATCAGTCAAGTACACCAATCTGTGGACTAACCAAAACTACAGCAAAGTAGGTACGGAGCTGCATTTCGTTTGCTTAAAGCAATGCCATAATCTCTGGCATCAATAAGCCAGACGTAAAAGATTGCATCCTGTATGAACACGTTTCTACGACACTCTAGAGAAAGCAGAACTAATCTGTGATGACAGAAAGCAGTGTGGGGGTGAGGGTGGGGACAGGGCATTCACAGCAATGGGGCATGTGGAGTCCCCATCTTTGACTCTGCTGGGATTGTATCGTTGTGCATGTTTGCCAAAACTCACTGAACTGTAAATGTGAAGTGGTGCATTTTGTTTTATGTCAATTATACTGCAATAAAAATAATCTATGATGTTTATGACACACACCTGTATGACATGGGACGGTAACACAGAGTGTGATAGGCTCGGTCTGGGGATATCCTTTGTAAGGGACAGCCATAATCATGTTGTGTTTTAAGACGACAAAAATATACAAACTCTCCAAGAAGCTTGCGATGATGACTCCAAAATTCTGCCAATAGAGACTTACTCTGTTGGGATCCCTGAGTTTTATACTAAAAGGAAAACATCACTTAGAGAAGGGAAAGAAACACTTTATCATTAAAAACTATCTCTTATGGGGCACCTGGGTGGCTCAGTAGGTTGGCCTCTGCCTTCAGCATCTGCTTTCAGCTGGTCTCAGGGTCCTGAATCAAGGCCCATGTCAAGCCCCATGTCATGTCCGGCTCCCAGCTCAGTGGGGAGCCTGCTTCTTCCTCTCCTCCCCACTCCTGCTCTCTGTCACTATTTCTGCCTTTCTCTCTCTCTCTCAAATAAATAAATGAAATCTTAAAAAAAAAAAAAAAAAAGCCAACTATCTCTTAGAGAAGATTATATTCCAGCAATGTCAGCTCAGGAAGGGGGTCTGGGACAAGAGTGGAAAGAGTCCCCTAATCACTCCAGAGAGAGTGTGTCCTAGGACAAATTTCCCCATTTCACGTGGTCTCCTCTCTTTCATTTTACAGGAGAAGCATAAACCTTGGAGAAGTTCATCCCCTGTGCATACCTGTGAGGCCCAGTTGAACTCCAGTTCCCTCCCCCGTGGAGGTGATGAACATGAACAACAATGAACAACACTGACAGCTTTTAACTAAATTTTTTAACCATATATATATATATTTTAAGATTTTATTTATTTGACAGACAGAGATCACAAGGAGGCAGAGAAACAGGCAGAGAGGGAGAAGCAGGCTCCCCCCCAGCAGAGAGCCCAATGCGGGGCTCGATCCCAGGACTCTGAGATCATGACCTGAGCCGAAGGCAGAGGCCCAATCCACTGAGCCACCCAGGCGCCCCTCATTGACAGCTTTTGATACTGCTTTACACCCACAGAGCATTTTCATGTCACAGCTTCCTTTAAAATAGCAGCTAACAAAAAGCAATAGAATTCCCCTTTCACAATTAAGAACTGCGACAAATCCAAGAGGTTAGGTGACTCGACCAGTGTCACATGGGCAAAACTACTAGAGATGCTCCCTGATCCGCTTCAGTGTGCCATACTTGGATTATCCCCATAAGATAACCTGAAACCTTGTGATACCTAGTACCTACATTGGCCAAACCTAGAAGGAGACTGAAAAATATACAGTAAATTACTTTCTTTTATCTTTACGTAAATCATTTCAGTTGTCGTGACCTAGAGTCAGCAGCTTGGGGTTCAAGTTCCTACTGGCTGTGTGATTCACTTTCCTAGCCCTTAATTTCATCTGTAAAATGGGACTATTAATGTCTATTCTTCCTAATTCATAGAACTATTATGAAATCAAATAAATAATTAACATTAAAATATTCTATAAACTGCAGGGCAACAAATGACTATTAAATATTTATTTATAATTATCCAAATCTACCCAGGAATTATAAATATATTTTATTAATTACCAAAGGGTTTTCTTGATTAACTATAATTTTTATATGATTTATGTGATAAATATTTGGAAAAATACCTTCAAGTATCCTACTATTCATGTATCTCATCAATTTTAGGATTCCTTCATCTGGCAAATTAGAATTGGGGAAGAGTTCACTCTTAGGCAGAACCCAAAAATAACCAGACAGAAAGTGTAGTTGAAAGTAACAGTTCACTAGGAATCAAGCATGACAAAGTCATAGAAAGCAAGATATGTTTTTCACAAATAAGCACAAGCAAGAACATCCAGAAAGCAATGAATAAAGAGGAGGCCAAAATGGGTTGAGATTAATTTCGATGGAGAAATTATAATCAAGCTTAATTTCTTTACAACTTGTGTTTTCTCTGTGTGCAGTTTGAAAAGAATTTAGAATAGAATCAAGGTAGCCGATGACACAAGTATCGTTTCCAGATTCTCCAAGAAAAGGACGCAAAGGCGGGCAAGGGTCTCCAAGAATTCCCACTCCCTGCAGGGTCCTCTTCGGACTTTCCTCAGTGACTGTCCCAGCAGAACTCTCAACTCGTACCCTGCTCCCCCACCCCTGGCCAGCATCCTCATTTGCCTTGAAAACTATCTGTCGATCAAAGAGTGAGTCCTTTATCAAGACCACCAAAAAGCCACTCATTGTGAAAAGTTGGTACCCCGGGTCTCATAGACGAAAGGTCAAAACCAAGACCCTGGACTCCACCCCCATGTCCCTATTCCATCCACCTGCCGCCCTGTTTGATGAAATGGCTTCCTGCTTCCCTTGAAGACATGACCTTCCAAATCTCCTTTTAGAGTAGCCTGAGGAAGTTATTTTCCTTCTGTTTTTTCTTCCAACCCCACATAAATTATTTTAGGAGTGTAAATGCTGACAGATATGTGCTGAGAGAATAGAAAGAGGAAATTCACAGAAAAGGTAACAGGCAGGTTCAACCCCAACTCCTTTTCATGCAATTTATTTATTTTTTTTATTGGCGAAAACTGCCCAGCTCCTTATTGCTGAAGAACTATGTTCTTTTTTTTTTTTAAGGTTCTATCCATTTATTTGACAGAGATCACAAGTAGGCAGAGAGGCAGACAGAGAGAGAGAACCGATGTGGGGCTCGATCCCAGGGCCCTGAGATCATGAGCCAAGCTGAAGGCAGAGGCTTAACCCACTGAGCCACCCAGGTGCCCCGTGAAGAACTATGTTCTGAAAAATAAAAATTCCGCTGCAAAGACAGAGCTGTAAGTCCAGTGCATAATGCCTCTGAATCCATTAGGGCACGCTCTACTTATATCCTGCTGCAGAACAGGACTTTCTCTCTCTCTCTTTCTCTCTCTCTCTCACACACACACACACACACACACTCACACACACGGAGAGTCCCCTTAGGCCACTGACATTTGCATACAACAGCTCTACCAAGAAAACAATTTCATTTTCTATGAATGAGTGTGTGCGTTTTGGATGAGCCATTTATCATCTATCCTAATAAAAATTCGTTTTCTTTTTTTCTTCCCTTTTCTTTTAAAAGCCATTTTCAGCAGTGGCTGTTTCGAGAACGGCCGGGTTGAAACATTGGCGCTGCCTGCTCCTCCTCTTAACACAAATCCCTCACGATCCGAAGGGACTAGACACCGCAGCAAGGCAGAAGTTTCCCGTTGCCGGGTTGAGATGGACTCTTCGGAATTTCCCTGTCCTCTCCAGAGGTCTCGATCCAAACAGAATGAGAAAACCGAGAGAAGGATCTGTGAGGGCGATCAGTTGGCGGTGACTGCCAGGTCTGGCTGATCTTGCGTTGGCTGAGGGCTCCGTGGTTATCTGCTTCTCCTCTCTGTTCCCGGAGCTAGATCCACGTTAGACAGACGAGAACTAAGACACACGAACTGATGCACTCAGAGCCCCAGTTTGTGGGAAAGGAAGTAGGAGGCAGGCTGGGGAACGAACCGTCCGACACCTTGTTAATAATGCGGACCTTACCTCTGGGGCCTTCACAATGTCCATAGGCTGCACGTCTCTTCTCTCTCCATCCCTTCGCTCCTGCCGCCCCTCCCCTGTGCCCTCTGCACCCCATGGTCTGTTATCGATAAATCCTCTTGTATCCTCACCCCGTCTCCAGGGTTACTGAGCAGAAACTCGTTCCCCCTTGAGCAGCCTGTTTCTACCGAAGTAGTTAGTTACACATGACAGCTGTCATCTCTCACATGCCTCCAGAGTCCTAGGACTAAAAGTGGGATAGCTTTACTCAGTGCTCCTCGTTGCTGCTTCTAAGCCATTCCCTCTCCAGAATTTTCCAGCTTTGAATCTATGTCATTATCTCTTGTCGCCCCTGCTTCCCTTGGTTGTCAACATCTGCCAACCTCTTGTTCATTCTCCTCGGGTTCCAACGATTTGAGTTTGTGACTCACTCCAACAGTATATGCTCTTCCTAATTCTTAGGGATTTCGATTCCATGTCAGTGATGCCTTCAACACTGTCCTCTTTGCTCTTCTGCCCTCTCCCCTACTGTGGTTTTTGTCTTCCATCTTATCTTAGCCTATCTTCCGGGGTCAATCCCCAGCCAGTGTGTCAGTACCACAGTCTACAACCACCCATAATCTCAAAGTCACACCTCCCCCGCTCAGAGCTCCATCCACTCTATTTCAAGATCACTCTTTACAGTGCCCACCTGCAATAATCCGTCAGCTCCACTAGGACCTACGATCAATTAACTCTACCATCTGCTTACTGCTTCTCCCCCTTCATGTCCTCACCTCCCTCCTCTTGCTTGAGTAGAGCCTCCACTTTCTGGTTCTCTCTCAATTTATCATACTCAGCAAAACCCAGCCTTGGGAAAACCCAGCTCTCCCACTCCGCACCTGCACCCAAGAAGCTGAACATAGCTAGGAAGAAAAGAAACCCTATGATGTTGACAGGAACCATCTTAATCATCCTGAACCTCAGATAGACCTGACAGACCTCAGATCGCTTTTCCATAGTCCATTCACTTTTGAGTTTTCCTAGATGCAACTTCATACTTTCTCTTCTCTACTCAAATCTCCATGTCTCTTCCCTCAGCCTCACTCCCAAATGGTGAATTGCATCCCGCTTCACTAAGAAAGTAGAAACAAGCAGAAAAGAAATTCCACAGGTCCCATCATGTCAAATACCAATCTACCAGCTTCTACATCATATTCTCTGCCTTCCCCACTGTTTCCATAGATGGACCGTCCAAACTTCTAAGACAGGATCTCCACATATGCAGTGGATTCCTTTCTCTTCTTTATTTGATCATAGCAATCCTGTCTTCTTAACTGCACCATTACCTCTCCCTCTGCTGGACCGTCCCATCAACATAGAAACATGCCATCTTCCATCTATAGCACTGAATCTATTATTTTGTTTTCTACCTGCCTCGGTTAGTGGGAAATCCATACTCCCAGCTGCTCAAGCCAAAAAACATGGTCATTCTTGACTTCCTTTTTCCACACCATACATTCAGTCCATCAAGAAATCCTACTGGCTCTAGCTGTCTTCAAAAGATATCTAGAATCTGACCGCTTTTGACCACCTCTGTCATTAAACTATGGTCTAAGCCACCACTGCCTAGGCCCTACATTATTACAAGGGTTTCCTGTCCAGCCTCGCTACTTCCACCCTGACCCTCCTACTAACTATTCCCAGTACAGAAGCCAAAGTAATCCTTTTAAACCTAAGTCCCACCATGTCACCCCTGTACTCAAAAAACTCTCCACTGGTTTCCAGTCTTCCTCAGACTGAAAGACTTAGAAGGCCCTTCCTTACTGGTCTTCCCCTCCACCTCCCCAGCCTGCTTTTACTCTGCTTTTCTCTCCAGTTCTCCCTGGCAGACTTCTTTTGTTGTGTCTTGAAAATGATCAACACATTCCTTTATGGGCGGTTATTCACTGGCTCTTCCCTCTGCTTGAAACACTTGTCCTTCAGCTGGTCACGAGGCTCATCCTCTCGCCTTCTTTACAAGTCTGTGCTCAACTGCTACTCTCTCCGAAACTCTTTACCTGACCATTCCACCTGAAACTGCACCCCCTCGGGGCACTGGGGGTCTCAGTCAGTACAGCGTGTGACTCGCGATCACCGGGTCATGAGTTTAAGCCCCATGTTGGGGATAGAGCTTTCTGGAAAACAAAATTGCACTCCCTCACACACAATTTCTATTCTCCTCCCCTCTTTTATTTTTCTCCATAGTATTTATCATCTTCTAATATCCTATATAATTAAATCTTCATTTGCAATTTGTTGCACTCACACACACATGCCTGAAAGTGAGCTCAGTGAAGAAAAGGATTTGTCTGTTTTGTTCATAGCTATAAGCCTGGTGCTTAGTAGAGTACATGGTGCGTAGTACATGCTTAAATATTTGTTGAATGAATGATTTTAACAACATAACTACGTACTCTATATGATTGTGTCCCTATCCATGTGTGCGAGTCTAGTAGGACTATAAGCTTCTTGAGGTCAGTATCATGCCATCTAGTTTCCTGATTTCCCTGCACAGCACAAATCATGGCTTCCACCAGATGGCTTTCCACATTAAATCCCTATTCAACTGAACTGCACTCTAAATATTATCCAGATCAGCCAAGTCCTTCCCGAATTCCTGACTTTGGGAATCTGAGAGAAATAATAAAATGACTGTTGTTATTTTAAGCTACAAAGTTTCTGAGTCCTTCTACACAGCAAAATCCTATTAGGACACTTATAAAGCATTGTTTTGGGGAAGATATAAATAATTTCCACCTTATTAAGTTAGCTGTCTCATGCTTAGTTTTCTCCCTATCTAGTAATTTAGTTATCAATAAAAATGACTTAGCCCACTGACATATTTATTGGTTAAGTAAATTACTTATGTAAAAAAATAATAGATCACAAAATGCAAAATAGCTCACGGTAAAAAAAATTTTTTTGATTTGTATAGTACAGAAAAGTAAACAAGTTAATGGGGTAGTCTTCCTCCATTCAATCAGTCTAATAGAATCTCTACCCACTTAAACGTGCAACTTTTAAAGTCACCCAAGAATTTGTCTCCATTCTAGCCAACCGCAAAGGGAAAAGAACATACAGGAGCATACGTGGGAGGTTCTCATGGACCAGTTGTAGAAATGATACATCACTTCCACAAATATTCCACTGGTAGAACTCAACTCACAGTTACATCCAACTGCAAGGAACCCTGGGAAATGTAATCTAGCTAAGTGCCAGGAAGTAGAGTTGCCAGATTTTGGGGGGGGGGGGGGAGCAAAAACAAAAACAAAAAAAGACTACTCTATATTTGTCTCCAATCCTACCAGGAATAAGAAGAGAACATTTCTGTTGAGCAGATAATATCCAAATAAGAGGAATGAGAACTCATTATATGTTCTTAATATACGTCCTAGTCCTATGATGGCATCTATCTCAGAATACTCAAGACCAGTTTCCAACAACTCAAAACCAGTGTGACTGCAAGACTGCAACTGAGGATCTTAGTAATTCATCCATCTAAAGCAGATTCATCCAAGGACTAGCTACTGATCTAATTTATTTCTCTGTCAAAATGACCTTAAATGTTGCTAACAGGAGATAGAAGACAACAGACTTCAGCAACTTTCTCATGACCTTCCACCCAAAGACCATCAACTCTCCTTAGCTGTCTTTTCCCCTTACCAAAACAATAATTTGACATACCTTTACCCCCAGGAAAAACAATTATCCTGACACTCTTTATCCAGGCAGGCATTGCTTATCTGCAAGGGGCCTCCAGCTAGGACCCTACTCACTAGGTAATTCAGGGAATGCTGAGTATGGTTTGACAGAATGAAAACAATATCATTATTCTCAAGAGTGGGATGGAATTTTTTTTAATAGATTCAGTCTCAGCTCTCAATTAAAAAAATTATAGATTTTTTCCAATATTGGGAGGCATTTAGAGATGGGAAGTTGGGATTTAGTAGTAAGAAAAAAAAATTACCAGGAAGAAAAACCTAAGCAGAGACTGGTCATAAATATGACCCCAACACCCAACTCAATACCAGATCAGCTGAGGATGCTGGTGCTGTATTATTTAGTTTATCTCTTCTAAACTTAAGAATTCTAGAGAGCTAACCTACTTATCAAAAAAGGTAGCGCAGAATATGGTTTCTATTTTCATATCATTTTCCACATTTCTCTGTTTTAATGTAGATCTATTTTTGCAGCTAACAACCCTAACTGTGATATGAGACTATTCTGGGGACACTCAGTCTTCTCTTTCTCTAATTGGAGACACATTACCCTGTCCATTTGCCTCAAGAAGTTGGCACAAAAGGGGCCATTAATGGCTTAATGAAGGAGAAATCCAGTCCAAACCAGGTATATCGAAATGGATAGCTTACATGGGAAGAGCCTAACAACATTGTCACAATGAGTTCACTTGTGGGTTTCTTCTTGGAGTTTCCCAAGAGCCCTGCCAACACTGCTAGGAGCTCATCAGCATTCTCCACAGTGGAACAGTGGGAAATTAAGCACAGAAGGATGTCTTAGATAGTATTCCAGTGAGAAGTCTTGTCAAAGGTCAGAGGTCACACAGTAATAAAGGCAGTATTGAAACTCCCAAGTTCGGGCTACCCATTTTAAGAGATGTTCAAGCCCATTAAGTGCGAGATTTGTTTTTTGTCTCATTTGTTTGTTTTTCTAGGACAGAATTTGTTTTTTAGGACAAATTTTAAAATAAAACTTCTGAGCAAAAAAAAAAATTAAGTCTCTATTAGTAGTATAATTTTAATAAATATTGCTCTTGAAAAAGTCCTTCATCTATTTTCATATCTTACACCATTGCCCAAGAGTACTTCCTAGGTTCTATCTGCAAATCATAGCCTATTCCGCATGACACAAAGAGAGTTAAACAAATCTACATGTGAGAATTTGCCATCTAAATCATACCACAGATCTACTCAAGGGCAGAAAAGTCTAGATTTAGAATATTCCCATTGAGTTAAAATTCAACAGGGAACAAAAAGATGCCCAGCCTCCTTTGTTCCAGGGAAATGCAAATCAGAGCTACAATGACATAACACTGCACACAAACGAGGATAGCTAACATTTTTTTTTCTTTAAGATTTTATTTATTTGGCAGACAGAGATCACAAGCAGGCAGAGAGGCAGGCAGAGAGAGGAGGAAGCAGGTTCCCGGCTGAGAAGAGAGCCCGACTGGGGCTCGATCCCAGGACCCTGAGATCATGACCTGAGCTGAAGGCAGAGGCTTAACCCAGTGAGCCACCCAGGTGCCCCGAGCTAATATTTTTTTAATGAGAAATAAGTGTTGGCCAAGATGTAGAGAAACTGGAACCTTCATACATCTGCTGATAGGAATATAAAATTGTGCTGTTGCCGTAGAAAACAGTCTGGTGGTTCCTCAATGAGTTAAACATAGAATTAGCATTTCACCCAGCAAGCAATCCCATTTAGTAAACACCTCCTCCCAAAACTGAAAATAGGTATTCCAAAAAACCTGGCATGCAATTTCACGGCATTATTTTTCACAACAGCCACAAGGTGGACACAACCCAAAGTTCCATTACCTGAACAGATAAACAAAATGTGAGATACACATATCCTAGGGTACTATTCAGCCATAAAAAGGAATGAAGTACTGAAATGTGCCATCGCATGGCTGAGCCTAGAAACATTGTGCTAAGTGAACATAGCTAGACATAGACGGCCACATAGTGTATGATTGCATTTACATGAAATATGCAGAATAGAGAAATCCACAGAGACAAAACCCAGGTTGGCAGTTACCAGGAACTGAGCAGAGGGAGGAAATGGGAAATGGTATGGGGTGTCCCTCTGGGATGATGAATCATCTTGGAACTAGAGAGAAGTGATGGTTACCCAACACTGGGAATGTATTAAAATACCACTGAATTATATATAGTTATATATAATATATATATGGTTAATTCTATATTATATGAATTTTACTTTGATTAAAAAAATGTGGGGGGACGCCTGGGTGGCTCAGTTGGTTAAGCAGCTGCCTTCGGCTCAGGTCATGGTCCCAGCGTCCTGGGATCGAGTCCCACATTGGGCTCCTTGCTCAGCGGGGAGCCTGCTTCTCCCTCTGCCTCTGCCTGCCATTCTGTCTGCCTGTGCTCGCTCTCTCCCCCTCTCTCTCTCTGATAAATAAATAAAATATTTTTTTTTTAAATGTGGGAAAAAATCCAATAGGGAGGGTGTACCTCGTTGTAGAAACACCCCGTCATCTACAGCCCTTGACCTGGGCTGGGCACTCTGCATAGGTCGATGTGTGACACAGGTGTTCTATGGTCATGGGAAGCCTGACTTCAACTTTGTGCACTCCCAGCCCTTCACTCCAGAGAACAGGGCTGAAACAAGCCTTCTCTGTGACCCTCGGGCATCAGAGCAGGTGATGTTCTCTTCTGCAGGAAGCTGACAACAGATGCGAGCTGTGCTTTTTATCCGCAACCTTCAGCCTGTTTCAAGAGCTCCTACCAGTTCAAGCCTGTTCTCAGAGCCCAAAAAACCCAGCATTGTTCCAGGGCTCTCTTCTCTGAGCCACCCCCCAACAGGTTTCAGCATCCGAAGCCGTGTTTCCGAACAGTTCCACACCTGTATCCTTTCCACTGATATTTGCCCAAAGAAATTTGGATGATGTCATCTTAACATGCCTTTTTATTGTCACACTCCGAGTCCTTGACTATTAACATCTATTCAACAGTACTTGAATGCTAAACACTGTTTTTTAAACTTTGCAATAACCTGACAACTATTTGGGGAGATTATCACCACCCTTACTCATTGCTTTCACTGAGCCCCAGAAGCAAAGAATCAGAGAAACATGTCTGGCGTGTCATAGGCTCCTTAATAAATGAACCTTCCGGAGAGCAGTCATCTTCTGTCTGGGAACGTCTAAGACGGCAGACTATGCAGACACTAATCTTATGCAAATCACTTATGAAAAGCATATGTTAAACTCATTCACTGGGACTCGTTTTTTGCATGCACTGGTATTTCCGACACCCTCAGAATTCTCAGAGACCACCATGCGAGGGGGGCAATGTTATCACAGGTATTCTCTTGTCTCACTTAATGCAGTAGCAGAAGTATCATATGCTGTTTTACGGATTCATTTAACAAACATTTGCCAAGGACCTTCAGAGTACCATGCCCTGCATTAGAGATAAAAAGAAGAAACAAAGATACCAGATCAAAGAACTCAAATAGTTCAACTTCTCTTTGAAAAGGTCTATTCCTAGACCTGGAAGAAAAGACGAAAAAACCTCTACAAGTCAGTAGGCTGGTACCTCAAGACTCAGTTTCCAACTCAGACTCCTTCCTTCCAAACACCTTTTCTGATCGTCTCTGTCCAACTCCAATCATCCCTGAGGTATTGCCTCATTTGCGTCTGTGACAGCATTACCTTGTGATGGAGAAGGAGAAGGAGAAATGAGAATGAGGTTGGGCATTTACTCCTCTAGCTACCTTCCCGTTGGTAAATTTTAATTCCACTGTGATCCTTAAATAATCCAACAGCTCCTCTCGGAGGACTTCCACATACATCTACTCTCTCCTGCCCCCTGCTGCTTCAGCCCCGTAATAGGCCCCGGGGCTGGCTTTCCGAGGGTGGGGGGGGTCTGCACCACCTGCTGTTGTTTCCCTGATCCCACCCACACCTTCGTGAACAGTCTGTCCATTAAACGCCCTTCACTTGCCCAGTGTGGATGTGCTACCTGCCCTGGTAAGGTCCTGAGTCCTGTATATGGGTCCTATTCACACCTTCTAACTCTTGCTCAGTCCTTTGGAGTCTCAGTCAACACTCGCTCATTGCGTGACCAGACTGGAGGAAAGAGCATTGTCACATCACACTGGGCAGCCTCTGCCTGTTACACTTGAGGACCTTCCAGGAAGGCAAATGCCTCCAGGTCAAGCCTGCTCGCTCTGCTGGTGCGATCTGGGCACCACGGTCCGTACCTGCAGACAGCGGTCGCTTGCCCTCGGTGAACAAGTCAGACCCGGCTGCCGGGACTCCAGTGGAGGCAAGACAATGACTCATCAGAGAAGCTGCACTCACTTGACCCCCCGTGACTCAGACACACACTGTTGTCGACAGGGCCCTGAGCTGAATCAAAGCGGAATCAACCCAGTGCTCTGTCTCAGCCGGATTCCTGGCAATCAACGAGTTAAAAGGCACTCAAATACTAGTCTCTTTGGTCCTATCCTCCGATATTCTGTCCTCCAGTCCTCCAGTGTCCCTCTGTCATCTCACCTCTTTTCACCTCACCCACAAAAGTAAAAAAAAAACCATATTGCTGAAAATGAAGCAGATAGAGGCGCACAAGGGCTGCACTTCTGAGATAAGAAGTCCACGGCCACCAGCCAACACGGCACTTCGCTTTAATCGTTTTGTGCCGCCTGGTGTCTTTGACTCCAAAGCCTCATTTGTCCTGTCTTCCCATTCTGGCTTTAGCAAAGAACTCAATTTGAGAGGCAAGTACCCTCAGCTGACTGGCTTCTATTTAAGACTCTTCCCCAGTTTCTCTTAGTTGAGATTCCTCCAGATTTTGTAAGTTTAAGTAAGAGCTGTACCATTGACCTGGCCTTGCAAAAGCCGTGATGGATTCGCTGGATGTCAACTGGAGCAACAGCGTGTTTGGTGGAGGGGCACGAGTGATTACTGGGTGTCAAGCACCGTGCCAAGGCCTTTGCTTTGGTTACCTCATTCAGTTGTCTCGGTAATCATCTGAGATTGTGTGTGTGTGTGTGTGTGTGTGTGTGTACATGGGTGCGTGTTTTACAAGTGAAGACAGGCTCTCCCACTAAGTGACTTAGCAAAGGTCACACAGTTGCTGGTGAAAAAGGAAGTTCAGCCGACCTCTGCCTGTTCCCCAGTCCACACTCTCAACCACGTTCCTGCTTCTGTGTAAAGTTAATCACGTAGTTTTCAAAATTCTTCACCTCCAGATCAAAACTCTCAAGAGAAAGCAATTACATTTAGCACTCGTTTACTGAGAACCTACTCTGCACCAGCCACTTCACAAAGTACCAGGGCACAAAGGTGGAAAACACAGTCTCTGCTTTTCAAGAGCTCACAATCTAATTAGAGGAACTTCTGAGTTTCTTTTAAGGTTCTTGATCTCCCTTTGGAGAGATCAAGAGTAGTATTATATGAGAGTGAATTTTTGCTTTTGTTTATGGCAATCTCATAGCCAAGGGATTTCTGCTTCTTACTCAACAACTGCAACCATGAGACCAGGATAGGTGATAACCTGTGTGTATATTTATCCAAAGAAGAGAGAAATGAAGGAAAGAGAGGAGGAGGAGGAACGAAAGGAGAAAGAGGAGAAAGAGAGGGAACAGAAGAGGAAGGAGGGAAGGGACAGAGGAAGGAAAAAGAGAAAGAAGAGGAGGAGGAAGGAACGAAGGAGAAAAGAATCAGTACATTGGCCTGACTAATGCCTGAGGGAACCAAGGGACAAATGTTTGGAATAGGAGCTGTCTCCAGAATCCACGGCATAAGATGCAAGGCAATACAAGTTCACATACATTGCAAGATCATTCAATAAGCATTTCTTGGGGCACCTGGGTGGCTCAGGCCTTAAGCATCTACCTTCAGCTCAGGCCATGATCACAGGGTCCTGGGATCAAGTCCCGCATCAGGCTCCCTGCTGGGTGGAAAGTCTGCTTCTCTATCTCCCACTCTTCCTGCTTGTGTTCCCTCTCTCACTGTGTCTCTTAGACAAAAAAATAAATAAAATCTTAAAAAAAAAAAAAAAAAGCATTTCTTGAACACTTATGATACGCTGTGAGTAGTGTCCGATGCTGGTAATACAGTCACATAAGACCCTCCCATGGTGTAGTGGGCAGAAACAGCAAATCAGACATACAGCCCATGGGACACCTGTGTGGTTCAGTCAGTTAACCCTCTGACTCTTGATTGCGTCTCAGGTCTCCACCTTAGGGTTATGAGTTCAAGCCCCACATTAGCTCCATGCTGGGCAAGGACCCAACTTAAAAAAAATAATAATAATAATAACAATAATTACAGCCCATGGAAGAAAAGCCATAGTTCTAGCTATCAGAATATCCCATGTGAAAACAGGAGAGAAGAATCTAATAAATAAGAGGGGAGCAAAGAAAAAGACATAACAGGAAGAAAGTGATGCTTGAGCTAAGACCTGGGGTGAAGCAGGAGTTGGCACAGAAGGGAAGGGCAGGTTTGGAAGAGAATTCAGGAAAAGAGGTCAGTTATACCAAGAAAGGCAAGCGGTATAAGAGCCTCAGGACTTTGGGTAGAATCCACTGACATGTGTCTGAAGTTCACATCATTAAAGTCATCCCAGCACTTAATTTTTTAAATTTAGTATTTTAAAAAGGTAACACAGTCATGGTTCAAAATTAAAACAATATAAAGTGGTACCTATTAAAAAATCTTGTTCCCATTCCTATGTCTATCCTTCCCAGTTCTCATGTTCCCATCTCCCTCCCTTAGGTGCCTACATATCTTCCTTGACTTTTAATGGGGTCACATCCCAACCAACCCATGGTATACCAAAAACACTGTCAGCTGAAAATGCATTTATTACACCTAAACTACTGAACATAACTACTGAACATTACAGCTTAGCTTAGCCTACCTAAATGTCCTGAGAACACTTATATTAGCCTACAGTTGGACAAAATCATCTACCACAAAGCCTTTTATAATAAAGTGTTGAATATCTCATGTAACTTATTGAAAACTGTAATGAACATGAAAAACAAAATGGTTGGATGGGTATAGAAAAGCTGTAAGTGTATTGGTTGTTTACCCCTGTGATTGCGTGCCTGATTGGGAGCAGTGGCTCACAACTTAAAATTCAAAAATATGCAAAGTATGTAGTCAAAATTCAAAGTATAGTTACTACTGATTGCATAAAGTCAAAAATTCCTAAGTCAAACCATCATAAATCAGGGGCTGTCTGTACTCATATAGTCTGTTGTATATCATTCCACTGCTTCTTTAGGAAATACAAGGCAATACAACTGAACATATACAAACAAATAAAGACTATCTAAAGATGAAGCAATTTTTACTAAAGCACTGTATTACTTAGGAAAGGTAAAATATTATACATTTTAACAATGGAAGGGATGATTTTCTTGGGTTATTCTTATTAGCTTTCATGGATGGAGTGAATGGTATGTAATGCCTCCTACATACCATTACATCTAATGGTCACCACAGTTTCATTTATAGATGAAGAGAAGTGAGATTCGGAAAGTTCAAATAACTTGTCAAGTTCAGATTGCCAGTGAGTGGCAGAACTAAGATGCCCCCTCCTCCAGCATAAAAAATTGGCCCTACCACTCATCTCATTAATTGAGATAGAAACCCGAGTCTCCCTCGCTGCTCATATCTAGTCAATCACCAAGTCTTATTGGTGGGAACCCCTCATTATCTTTCAAATCCACCCCTGCCTCTCCATTGACACCACCAGTTCCCTTATGACCCTCATCATCTCTTACCAGTCAATGACACTGGCTTTCTAACTGACCTTTTACTCTCCGGGCTGATGTCCCCTCTAATCTATCCTCCATTTCACTGCTCAAGCAATCTTTCTAAAACACAAAAGTGTGCTAAAAGTTGCTGAAAGTATGAAGCCTAACTCCTGTCCAGCCCCCTTCTCCTAACAGTCCCCCCACATACCTTGGATACATAAAAACCAAACTACTCCAAGTTCTAGAACTTTTCAGCTCTCTCTGGCTCTGGATCTTTGCCCAGCTGAGTCCTCTGCCCAGAACACTCACCTCTTTCTTGGAAAACTCCACATCTTTTAGCTAATGTGATATCTTTTCTGGAAGACTTTCTTGCCTTACCCAAGCAGACCTGGACATTTTTCTCCTGAATTCTCAATGTTTTTTGTTCATGCCTACACAGAAGCAGTCACTTCATGGTAATGAATGGTTTATGTTTGGTTTTCTACATTAATCTTCACATTCTTTAAAGTAAGAACTGCTTACCTTCTAAATTGAGATCCACAGTGCCTACTATAATGTTTATTTTTTTCAGAGGTTTTATTTATTTATTTGACAATGAGAGAGAGAGAGATCACAAGTAGGCAGAGAGGCAGGCAGGGCGGGGGGAAGGGGGAGGCAGACTCCCTGCTGAGCAGAGAGCCCGATGTGGGGCTCGATCCTGGGACCCTGGGATCATGGCCTGAGCCGAAGGCAGAGGCTTTAACCCACTGAGCCACCCAGGCGCCCCTATATTGCTTATTATATGATAAGACTTCAATATGTATTTTTGAGTTTATTGTATGAATGATTCCAAACCTCAAGATCTTTTCTTTCTTTTCTTTTTTTTTAAGATTTTATTTATTTATTTGACAGAGAGAGACACAGTGAGAGAGGGAACACAAGTAGAGGGAGTGGGAGAGGGAGACGCAGGCTTCCTGAGGAGCAGGGACCCCAAAGCAGGGCTCAATCCCAGGACCCTGGGATCATGACCTGAGCCAAAGAGAGATGCTTAACAACTGAGCCACCCAGGTTCCCCCCAAGCTTTTTTCACTCTTTATTCCAGACTGTCTCCCCGTGTAGCCCATCACTACCACAGGGAACTACTTGAACCACACAAGCACAATGCACTCAGCAGAGGGCAGCAGAGGGAGTGAAAGAGTGGGAAACCCTGAGTTATCATGAGGGCACAGTGGGTCTTCAGGAGGAGGAGAATCTAGTGACCCTGAAACAAGGGAAACAAGATGAGAAAGGGTAAATTTTACACACTTTCTAATCTTGCCTTTGGCAGTTCCAGACTCAGGAAGACACATCTGAAATTCAAGCTTAATAAACTTGAATACTAATCATGAGTTGACTAGTCTTATGCCACTGTATGCAGTTTTAAAAGGAACTAAACATTAAGGGCCCCGAATTCTAGAAACGACTGGCACTAGAAGTTTTTATTATATAGGGAGAAATTCCTCTATTCTAAACTTAGTTTCCAAACATAGGTAAAATTTCAAATTTTAGGTGAATGTAAGAATCACTTAGACAGTTTTTTTTTAAAGTAATTTTCAGGTCCCCATCATGGAGTTGCTGATTCTGTGGGGCCCAGAAATTTCCTTCTCTAACAAGCAACCCAAATGATGATGACGTAGGTAATACTTGCAGTAGTCTCCAAACCTTTTTATTTTGTGCCCCACGCATTTAATTTTTTTGTAAAGATTTTATTCATTTGAGAGAGAGAAAGTGTGCACGTGAGCAGGGGAAGGGCAGAGGGAGAGAGAACTGCAAGCACCGGCCACGTCGAGCCAGTGTGGGGCTCGATCTCACAACCCTGAGATGATGACCTGAGCCAAAGCCGAGAGCTGGATGCTTAACTGAATGCACCACCTAGGCACCCTGCACTTAATTTTTTTATTTATAAATTACATCATGTACTTCTGTACTTATGTATAAAATGTCCTCAAAAAATAAATGTTAAAAAGATGAAAATATATCTAACTAGAATTTCTAATATTGTCTTTTCACACATCAATGAGTCATCTGTGCATCCTTACTATGGAGTAGTATCAATGACATCAGTATCTTTTTTTTTAAGATTTTATTTATTTATTTGATAGAGAGAGCACAATGAGAGAGGGAACACAAGTAGGGGAAGTGGGAGAGGGAGAATCAGGCTTCCCGTCAGAAAGGGAGCCCGACATGGGCCTTGGGCCCAGCACCCTGGGCTCATGACCTGAGCCCAAGGCAGACGCTTAATGACTGAGCCACCCTGGTGCTCTGGGCATCTTTTCTAATTGTCTTGAGGGCCTCATTTGGAAAGATACCCAACTACACAAATAGAAGAAACCTCTATGAAGGTTCCTTCTGTGTAACAGGCCTGTGCTGGACCACTTCCTCCATATTATCTCTAATCCTCCCCCAAAACCCTGTAAGGTTCATGCATTATTCATGTCAATTATAGATGAGATTGACATTCCAAGAGAGTCATGTAACTTTCCTAATACACCATAGATAATAAATGATGAAAAAGAAATATGAGTCCAAGTCATATTTTTCACTATACATATCAGTTAAGTACGTAATTGGCTGCAAGTAACAGGAATTCAATTACAGTGATTTAATGAAACAGTGGTCTGTTTTTTCCTGCAACAAAAAGTCCCCACGTATGCAATCAGAGCTGGTAAAGAGGATCTAGGATGAGGCCAGAGGTATGTGTTCCTTCTCTTTTTCTGTCCCACTAGCTTTAGCAAATGGTTTTGTTTGTTTGTTTCCACAAAATAGCTATCCAACCTCCAGACAGAAAATAAAAATTGGAGAGAGGACAAAAGGCAAAATGTAAAAGCTGGAAAGACACATACCAGATGACTCAGCTTGAACAAGCTTTCCCAGAAGCCCCACTTGGTCATTTGCTTCCACATCTCACTGGCCAGATCTGTGTCACAGGGCCACCCTTGTGCAAGTTGCAAGCTGAGTATTTTAAGCAGAACATAACTGGGACAAAGTTGGATTTGTCTTCGTTAAGAAAGAGAGGATGGATTTGGGGGAGGAAGCCAGGAACATCTGCCACATTGCTTCTTTTGCCTTAACCCCACAACTACCACACCGTTACAGGTGCTGCATAAAATAACATGGTCTTAGCATCCCAGGGAGAGAATATTTTGAAGTTGTAGAGTCCATGTCAATATCCAATGCAATAATCCAGTCAGTGTTGAATACCTCATATAACTTATTGAATACCATAAGTTATTATTCAGAACTGCTCAAATTTCTAGAGAGGAAAACTCATGACTTTACTTTGTAATCTATTCTAATCAAGGAAGTTTAAATTGTTGGAACTTCTAGTCATAATCATGATGTATCCCATTTATATTTTTACATCAGCTCTTTAGGACGAGGGGCTTGGTCGCCTCTGTACCCTCTATAGCTGATTACCCTAAAAAGGTGAGTCAAGAAAGAATTTGAGGAATAAATTGAGAAATCTCTTCTTCATATTGAAATTAGTGATCCTCCTAGGCATTTAAAAAAACAAACAAGCAAACGAAATACTTTTCATCACGGGCCCATCATATTCGACTACACTGTCATGTTCAGTTAATAAGTGGTGTGAAGAGTGAAATATTAGGGTCATGTCCCAGGAGAGGGTCAGGATGGCTGAGAAGCCCTGCAGAGCTCTGGAAACAAGCACTGATGCAGGAGGAGGTGAGTGTGCTTCAGGGAACAGCTTGTGATCTTGATTCGCACGCTGAGAAGAAATGAGACTGCTGCAGGGCGGTCCCCACTGCAAGATTCACCACCTCCCCCTATCCTCTGCTAGGCTGGGGTTCCATCACCGCTTTCGGTAAATTTTTGCTGCCACAATGACCAGGGGATCAAAGAAGATGAGGTCTGTGGGAGTGTGAGTAAGTGTGTGGGCATGTGTGTGTGTGTGTGTTTCTGTCTCCAAGGCAATACTTTCTCTCCTCCAGGGCAACCTCTCAACCTGGACCACGATCACTGCATATGTTGGTGTGTCCACAGACACAAGTAGTCTCTCCTCCAAGGTGAAATATTTAGAGGGAAACAAAGTAAGTGAAGGTGGAAGTTCCCAAGTTTCAAGAAAGCAGGACACAGGGCTGACCGGAAGGATGTGCTGTCGGGCAGAACAAGAGTGGGTCTTGTGATGACTTCACTTCCCCAAGCGCATGTTTCTTCACCAGTAAGGCGGGCACAGCAGGCTGGTTCTGAACATTAAATGAGATACAGCCCACCAACTACTTACCCCTGCGCCTGGTATCTAATGTGTCTGGTGAGTAGCAGGAATCACTGTCACCATCCCCCGACAGGACCCCTTGGGTTGACACCGGTTCTACTCCTTCCCCAGGCTCTTTCTCTCAGTCTGACCTTCAAGGTCATACCTGCTTCTCGCTCTTCCGCTGCACACCCCAGACCCGTGCTTCACTGGCTCAGTATTCCTAGGCTTTTGAAAAAGGAAGGTCTTTTTTTTTCTTTTTCTTTCTTTTCTTTTTTTTTTCTTTTTTTTGACTGGGACCCTTCTCTGCACACACTTGGCTCCTACACTTGCAAGGATCCTCACTCACTGTTTTTCCCTGATTCTGGATGAACCCAATCTCCAAGGTGGTTCTCTTTTTGTTTCCTTTGTTTTTCTCTTAACTTTCTCAAATAGTGAAAATAAGGATCCAAATCCTTCTTGATAAAATGGATCTTTTAAGAAGCTTTTTATAGGGGTGCCTGGGTGGCTCAATCAATTAAGTGTCTGCCTTCAGCTCAGGTCATGATCCCAGAGTCCTAGGATGGAGCGGGGGAGCCTACTTCTCCCTCTGCCTGCCACTCCCCCTGCTTGTGCTCTCTCTCTCTGTCAAATAATAAATTAAAAAGTAAAAAAATAAAACCTTTTCTAGCACGTTACTATTTACTAAACCTTTACACCTAATAAATCTCATTTTATCTTTACAACAGCACTGCAATGGACTATTATCCCTATTTTAAAGATGAAGAAACAGATTCGGAGAGCAGATAAAACTTGTTCAAGGACCCAGAGGCAGTCAGGATGGGCGTGAGATTGAAACTCTGATGCCCTAAGACTCATGTTTGCTTTCTGTACCACCTTGACTCCATTTTTGGGCCACGATGGGTGGGGTAACCCAGGAACAAGGTACATTACCAAAATCTCCAATCTTCCTATAAACAGGTGTGCTACGGCTTATAAAGTCTGCTCCCCATCTCCTCACTGTCTCTAACAACACGAGCTAGACATGTTAGTACAGGCTGGTGGCACTGTAAAAGTCTAGATTCTGTTTCCCACTATGATTGCAAGAATTACTCCGCCCAGGGGCGCCTGGGTGGCTCAGTGGGTTAAGCCGCTGCCTTCGGCTCAGGTCATGATCTCAGGGTCCTGGGATCGAGTCCCGCATCGGGCTCTCTGCTCAGCAGGGAGCCTGCTTCCTTCTCTCTCTCTCTGCCTGCCTCTCAGTGTACTTGTAATTTCTCTCTGTCAAATAAATAAATAAAATCTTAAAAAAAAAAAAAAAAAAGAATTACTCCGCCCACAACCTAAGCCATCACAGAGCATAAAATAGGTATCGCATATCTAGAATGTATTCAGCCATACACAGAGAACTCGGATCTACGCCAACAGCTCCCCAAAGCTTCTGATCCAGACAGGGACTGAGACTAAGAACCCAGAACAAAATATAATTAATTGTTAAATAGGACAGTAGAGGTTGTAAGAGCTGTAACTCGAAGAAGTGATGGATTTATGAAGTCTGAAAAAATAAGGGACGGATTTATGGAGCCGAAGCTTCAGCCAAAATTAGAGGTTGCATCGTGGAAGAAATGAGAACTGTGAGGCCAGTAGTAGATAACTCAGTATTTAGTGTGGCAGCCACTGAGAAACATAATCTCTCACAATATCTTTCAACAACAACCCCGGAAGGCAGATACTTTTATCCTTACTTTATCAGTAAACAAACCGAGAGTCAGAGAAGTTAAGTGATTGCCCAAAGTCTCAAAGCTTTTAAGTGATGGATCCAGGACTGAAAATGAGGTTTATCTAATATTGAAGTTAGTGCTTTCTCTTCTACTTATCCTGTTTACTACTGACCGGCAAATCCAAGAGCTAAAAGCAAAGTTATTGGCTCATAAGGAGGTCCTGTTGACAGAAAGGGCCATAGTGAAGAGCATCAGAACTAGAATCAGCACAGCAAATTTTACTTAAACTTCAGTTTCTGACGTGTCCGGCAAATGCCTCCATCTTTTCCAGGTTCCACATCTGAGGGAAATGGAGAAAATGCTAGCATCTATCTCCAATAACTACTCTAAGTCTGAAATGAATAAGCATGTGGATATGACTTACACATATTAAACACCCACTTTCTAGGGTGAACTTTAATAAGCAATTAAAATGCAAATGAAAGCACTTACATCATACTTCATTTATCCCTGGGTTTACCTGAACTAATTTCCTAACACTGTAGCATCTCCAAGTCTTGCAGGGTGTTGGGGGAGGATTAGAAAGGGCAGAGAACCTTCCAGCACTCCTAAAACTATCAGAGGTCTGTAAGCCTTCAGGGCTGTCAGCCTCTCTCCAAAGCTGACCCACTCAGGCCACAGTGTTACCTCTCGGTGTTCTCTCCTCAGACCTGGGGACGGAGGAGTGAGACCTCCCCAAACAGAAAGCCAAAGTCCGCCTCTGTAAGGGCACCAAGCTGGGCACAGAGCATATGCTCCATAAGAACCCTTAAACCCAGCTGGATGCCCAAGGGCCCTAAATACCAACCTGTAGGCTGAACTGCGCTGAATGGGGATGTCCCCATGCTTGAAGGACGTAGACACGCACGGGCGGGACAAGGGCAGAAATTCCTATGCTGGCCCTTCCTCTTCGCTCCACAGCCCACTGGGCTGCACACACCCTCCCAGGAGGAGAGTTCTCAGGCCTCATGGTAACGGCAGAGCGCACCAGGGGCCTCGTATCATCTCACCACGGGGTCAGCAGCGGCTGGTTCAGCGGGAGGCATCTTAGGAAGAAATGTGTCCTCCTATGAGATTCATGGCTTTCTTGCTAACAGGTGACATTTACAGTCCAAGACTAACACCATTAGAATTTTGGCTTTTGATTCCAGGGAACAAAAGAATGATTACCTTCTATTTGTGCAATTATAGTCAATGCCCTACCCGCCCCCCCAACAGTTCAAAGTATTTAGTAGTTAGTCTTTCATGAAGTCTTAAAAATTTAGAAATACTGTTACAGAGTGGGGGAAAGGAGTTTCAAGAGACCTAGAGGTCAGGGCTCCTGGGTGGTTAATCATGTGCCTTTGGCTCAGGTCATGATGTCAGGGTCCTGGGATTGAGCCCCACGTCCAGGTCCCTGCTCAGTGGGGAGCCAGCTTTTCCCTCTCTCTGCTCTCCCCCTGCTCATGCTCTCTCTCTCAAATAAATAAATAGAATCTTAAAAGGAAAAAAAGAGACCTCGAGGTCTTCTGGAGCCAGCAGGGCAGACACTGAATCACTGATGCGAGTGTGACCTCACTGGTGTGCGGGGACTGCAGAGGCCCACGACCCGCCTGCTGTGGTTGTTGGGGAAGAGACAAGGAAGGGACACTCTCTCTTGAGCCAACCACGGATGCATCCACTTATTTAGCCAATCACTAAGCAATTGTCAAGGAACTTTTGTGCGTCAGGTACTGCACTAAGCACTTGGAGGAGAAGGGAATTTTAAGGAAAAATAACTTTAAAAGATGGGATTATTGCTTTAAAAGGAACAGGAAATCAGGATGGAAAATGTGGCTAATAGGAAAAGAGGTCAGTCAGGGCCTAAACAGTGGTCCTGTAACAGGGCAGTTGAAAAGTTCTCGTAAGCTCCCTGGCACAGTAAAGTTGCGTGACTTGACAAAGCTTATGCATATCACTGAAGTCAGAGACTGGCCTGAAGCCCAGCCCTGAGTGCCTTTCAGACAACTCCATGAGCCCAGCACAGAGAAAACGTAGACACCATATTTCAGGCTTTGGAAGGAAACAGACTTAGACTGAAACCCTGGGTTTACCTTTGATTAGCTTAGAATTAAAGCTTTCTGAACCAACATTTTCTCATGTGGAAAAATTGAGGTTAAAAAAAAAACAAACCTCACTGAAAAAGGGGGTTATTAGGATTAAATGACATGCTGTGATTTCCATTTCCAACATGATGGAGTAATGGGGATCAGCTTCTCCGTCCCACTTGAAACAACTGAACTATAAGACAAAATACATGAAACCATAATTTTCATGACACAGGACATCAGGCAATAAAAAGACAATGAACCCCTGAGAGATGGGAAACAAACCAGGTGGCCTGTGATCGAGCCGCTTTACTATCTTGAGAGAGTTTCTGGGCCATGAACCCGACAGGTAGCCTGGTAGACTCTGTGGGGTTAAAGATAGCGCAGAGGAGAATACAGACAGATCAAGTGACTAGAGTTTGTGGGGCAGGGCGTCCCCTCAAGTATTCAGGAGAGGACTATAAAGATTAAGAAAATAATCTCGAGAGCTCACACAGGATAAGGAATAGATAATTTATCTAAGCTGAAAGCAGTCATCCTTGGGACATTAGGTAGACCACTCAGGAGGATTTTGCCTCAATGGTGCGGCACAAAATCAACCTTACACTAAAGACTCCCCTGTGTTTCTAACTAACAAAGCTCCGAAGCAAGACTCAGAAGGATCCCACTGTTTGCAAGTAACTTCGTTATGTCCTGGAATAAAGCTCACGAATATTTATAGGTATACAAATGTACCCAGCACCCTTACATTTTAAATTTACAATATGCAGCACCAATCAAATATTAAGAAGCAGGCAAAGAAGCAGGAAAAAAACAACCCACAACAAGGGGGAAAAATCAATCAAAACCAACTACAAAAAAAGGCAGAGGGTACAATTAATAGACAGGATGTTAAAGTCATGATGACTGTGGTTCACACATTAAGAAGCTAGAGTGAGATTATGTATTTGAGATTTAGATGATATTACAAGACCCAAAACCAACTCCTAGAAATGAAAACTAAAACTCCTGAGATGAGGCACACCTCACTGGCTCACTCAGTAGAGCAGGTGACTCTTGGTCTCAGGATCATGGGTTCAAGCCCCACGTGGGACAAAGAGCTTACTTTAAGAAATTAATTAGTTAAAAATAAATTAATACAGTAAATCAATAAAACTCCTGAGATGAAAAATACAGCAGATGGAATTAATGTCAGATTAAACATTAAAGAAAAAACACCGTAAATTTGAAGATATGAGAAAAGAAATTCTCAAAAAATAAAACAGAGGAAAAGAAGATGAGAAAAAAATGAGTAAAGCATCAGTGAATTGTGGAACAATCTCAAGAATTCCGAATTATATTATCACTGGGGTCACAGAAGCAGAGGACAACAATTCCTTGAAAGACAGAAACTACCAAAGTTCACTCCGGAGGAAAATTTACATCTTCTAGAGAAATGAAATCAGTGGTTATAAAACCATAAAACAGGGGGCGCCTGTGTGGTTCAGTAGGTTAAGCATCTGCCTTCAACTTGGGTCCTGATCTCGGGCGACCTGGGATGGAGCCCCACACAGGCTCCCTGCTCAGTCGAGACTGTTTCTCCCTCTCCCTCTGCTTCCTTCTCCCGCCTCTTCATTCTCATGTTCTGTCTCTCTCAAATATAGAAATAAAAATCTTAGATAGATAGAGATAGATGTATACATGTATAGATACAGATACATCTAGATACATATAGATATAGATACATCTATATCTATCTATCTATTTAAGATTTTTATTTCTATCTCTATCTATCTAGATAGATATAAATATAGATATATGTATACATAGATACGTGTATCTGTATCTAATTATCTGTCTATCTATCTATATATAACACAGAGGAAGGGTTGGGTGATGCAGTTGGTTAAATGTTAGACTCTTGGTTTCAGCTCAAATCATGATCAAGATCATGACATCGAGCTCCCCAGTGTGCTCTGAGCTCAGCGGGGAGTCTGCATCTCTCTCTCTCTTTCTCTTTCTCCCCTTCTCCTTCCGCCCCTCCCCCCATGCTTTCTCTCTAATATAAATAAATAAATCTTTTTTTTTAAAGATTTTATTTATTTATTTGACAGACAGAGATCACAAGTAGGCAGAGACGCAGGCAGGGTGGGGGGAGGCAGGCTCCCCACTGAGCAGAGAGCCCGATGCGGGGCTCGATTCCAGGACCTTGGGATCATGACCTAAGCCAAAGGCAGAGGCTTTAACCCACTGAGCCACCCAGGCGCCTCTAAATAAATAAATCTTAAAAACAAAACAAAACAAAAAAAAAACACTCTCAGGTTCCCTGAGAGAAGCCTGCTTCTCCCTCTCCCACTCTCCATGCTTATGTTCCCTCTCTCGCTGTCTCTTTGTCAAATAAATAAATAAAATCTTAAAAAAAAGAAAGAAAGAAAGAAAACTGTAACACAGAGGAAACTCTCGAGACTCAGAACTCACCAGTGAGTTGTACCAAAGATTTAAGGAAGGAATATTTCCAATCTGTACAAATGCTTCCAGAAAATTGAAGGGGCAAGAATATTCCCAACTCATTCTATAAAGCAAGCATTACACTGATACCAAAACTAGCAAAGACATTTCAGGAAAGAACATTACTGATTCAGGTTCCTCACAAACATCAATGCAAAAAATTCTTTTTTTTTTTTAAATATTTTGTTTATTTATTTGAGAGAGTGAGAGAGAGAAAGAGAGAGCACAGAGGGAGAGGGAGAAGCAGATACCCTGCTGAACAGAGAGCTGGACAGCAGATGCAGGGCTGGATCCCAGGACCTGGAGATCATGACTTGAGCTAAAGTTAGACACTTAACTGACTGAGCCACCCAGGTGCCCCATCAATGCAAAAATTCTTAAGAAAATTTTGGCAAATGTAATAAAAAAAATTTTTAAGTTTTTCCCCAGAAATGCATGTTTGACTTTTAAAAATCAACTAATGTACTCACTATGTTAATAGAACAAGAAAAAGGAAAAATCTCAATAAATACAGAAGACATATTTGACAAAATATTTCTAAATATATATCTCAGTAAACTTGGACTAGAAGGCAAATTCTTCAGCCTGATAAAGAAATGACTATGAAAAATCTTCAGCTAACATTAATAATGGTGAAAGACTGAAGCCTTCCCCTACACAGGAACAGGGATGTGTGCCCTCACCATCTCTGATGAACATTGTACTAAAGATTCTAGCCAGTTTAAGAAGGCAAGAAAATCACATGAAAGGTATAAGCTTGAAAAGGAAAAGTAAAACTCTTAATTCACAGGTGACATGATTGCTTATGAAGAAAATCCTGTGGAAGCTGGGGGAAAAAAAATGCTCCTGGAATAAATGAGCAGACTCTTAGTGTAGAAGATGAATGCACAAAAATCAATGTATGTCCCTATGCTAGCAAGAATCAAAAATTCAAATTTTGAAATGCTATTTACAATAGCATTAAAAATATGAAGCACTTAGAAATAAATCTGACAAAAGATGCATTATACTTGTATATTAAAAATTAGTAAAGATCGGGGCATCTGGGTGGTTCAGTCGTCAAGCGTCTGCCTTTGGCTCAGGTCATGATCGGGGGGTCCTGGGATCGAGCCCCACATCGGGCTCCCCACTCAGCGGGAAGCCTTCTTCTCCCTCTCCCACTCCCCCTGCTTGTATTCCTTCTCTCGCTGTCAAATAAATAAAATTCTTTTAAAAATTACTAAAGATCAATGAGAGAATTAAAGAATACCTAAACAAATGAAAAGATATACTGTGTTCATGGATCACAATGTTTGGGGCTCCTGGGTGCCTCAGTTGATCAAGCATCCAACACTTGGCTTCAGTTCAGGTCATGATCTCAGGGTTGTAAGGTTAAGCCCCACACTGGGCTCCCCACTCATCGGAGAGTCTGCTTGGATTCTTTCCGCCTCTCCCTCTGTCCCTCCCCCTACTCATGCTTGCTCTCTCTCTCTGTCTCTCTCTGTCTCTAATAAATTTTTTTAAAAGAAGGTCCAATATTTTAATTATGTAAATTCTCCTCAAATTAATCTATAGATTCAATGCAATACCAATCAAAATTCCAACAGACCTTTGTGTGTGTAAATATTGACAATCTGATCTTTTAAAATTCATACGGAAGCAAAAGACCTAGAAGAAGGAAAAAGGAAAAACAACGTTGGAGGACTTAACACTACTTGAATTCAAGATTTACTGCAAAGCTAGAATCATTTAGACTGAGTGGTATTGGCATAAAGATAGACAAGGAGATTGATGGAACAGAATAAAGTCGAAGGCATTTGCTTAACCGGCAGAGCCACCCAGGTGCTCCGTACAACCATAAACTAACAGGGTCTTAACTCCTGGCCAGGGGAGCTCTTTCCTCACAAAGCACAGGGACAATTTTTGAAAGCTAAACTGCTTAGTTATCTTCGCGTTTTCCCAAAGCTAGCAGCTGGCAGCAATGCCCTCAGAAAGCCCAGCAAAGCGAGAAAGGCCTGGCTGGCTTCACTCCTCTCTCCCCTCACCTCCCGGAGCCATCATCTTTGGCAAACTAACACAATTTAATGGCTTATCAAAAATGCAAGTTTTCTGACTTCTGTACCCCCACTGCCCCAGTACAGTATTTGGCACGTGGCCGGTGCTTGAGAAATCCCGAAAGAAGGAAGAAATGAACAAAGGTAGTGAAGTTTCCACCCTCGCTCCTGTCTGTCGTCTGCCGCTCCCAGCTAGGGCAGGTCCTAGGAGACTCTCAGTGCAGAGGAGACTACGGAGCCCAGGTACGAGTGAGACAGGCTAGCGGACTCCGCTTTGCCGTGAGAAGAGAATAGAATGCCAGCGAGGGCGAAGCTGGTGCTCCCAGAATGGGAGAGAGGCGGGCTTCCTCCCCGTTTCTACACAGGGTCCAGGAAGGTTCTGGGGCAAAGAAGGGGATGCATTTATTTCCGTTGTGACATCTTGACCGCTTTGCGGCTTTCGGAGTGCAGAGAGACAAACAGTGCTCTCAGGGACAGAAGAGGAACAGCAGTGCAGGCAGCCCTCCACGGACAAGCCTGGGGGAGACCTGAGCTGAAGGCTGAGAAGCATCACTCAAAACCAAGACTGATAGGTGTGGGACGGGAGGAGGGAATGCGAGTGGGAGCACGAGGTTTAGGAAATCTGAAGGATCCACGGTTAATGTGGTCCCATTCGTACCTGGGGACTGGTGGGAAGGAGGAAATTTGGGATATGTCCATTGGGAAAAGAGCTCATCATGACAAGCTGGCCGAACCAATGATCTGCAAGCAATGTTATCTTGTGATCCTGGCACCCCACTAGCTTTAGATGCTGGCTTTTCAGAGCGTCGCCTTCACTACTCATCACTTCCAGTTATGCTGAAAGTGAGATTATCTACGTGTTCTTAGCACGTTCATAAAAGGCTTGCCTTTAAAATGCCTCTAAAGAGGCCAGAGGGTTCTGTAGGCACAGTCAAATCAGTTCATTTCAGTGATCTGAATGGGGTCTTCAGGCAAATCCCAACTTTAATTATGAAGCAAGAAGAGCCTTGACATGGTTCCTCAATGTCTTAGCTCTGACTGGGCTGAGCTCTGCTCTGACTTGTACGGTACCCAGAGCCCTCGCAGCTCTGTGCCTTCTTATCACCTGAGACTTTTACACCGGTGCCTTTCCACAACTGCTTCACCTCTTAGGCACGCACTCTGCTCAAGCACCACAACCATTCTCAGTTCCTCAATCATGATTTGCTAGCAGAACAGAAATTACATTTTAAGATGTCATGTTGCTAGGGTTCCAAACCCTTGTGCTCAAAGAGAAATGATGGATATGGAATGAGATGGCAGAAAGAACTCGATTGGGAGCCTGGAGTTACAGATTCTAGCCCTGGCTCTGCCCTTTTTTATGAGTGAACGCCGTGGAATCAGTCTAATTAACTTGTAGCTCACTGGTCAGCCTCCCTTATCATGACTGTGCTTTGCCAAGGGAGGCAGAATTGGAAAGGAATATTATTAACCTTGGGTCGAGGATAAGACCTAGATCTTCCATGTGATACCCAGAAGATGGGTTGAGTGGCCAAGCCCATTCCAAGAGCTCTTTTTTAATTTTTTTTTATTATTTTTTTAAAGATTTTATTTGTTTATTTGACAGAGAGAGATCACAAGTAGGCAGAGAAGCAGGCAGAGAGAGAGAGGGAAGCAGGCTCCCTGCTGAGCAGAGAGTCTGATGCAGGCTCGATCCCAGGACTCTGGGATCATGACCTGAGCCGAAGGCAGCGGCTTAACCCACTGAGCCACCCAGGCGCCCCCCCCCTTTTTTTTAAAGATTTTATTTATTTGTCAGAGAGAGAGAGGGAAGCAGCAGGCAGAGGGAGGAGCAGGATCCCAGCTGATCAGGGACCCCAATGCAGGACTCCATCCCAGGACCCTGCGATCATGACCCGAGCTAAAGGCAGACACTTTACCGACTGAGCCACCCAGGTGCCTCTCCAAGAGCTCTCTGTAGGAAATTTTTGTTATCCAGTTTCCAAATGGCCTAGGGCTCATCCATTCTCTCAGCAGAGAAGTATAGCTGAGGCGGCCATAAGAAAAACAGCCCTCATAAGGAGAGCACTTGGTAAGCAAACATTCAGTTGGTGCCACTCCTGAAACTGAACTTGAAAACCCGTACTTGCTGGCTTCTGTGAACTAATAGCATTCAGTGAGAGGTCAACCTTGGTTTTCTGCAGGACATATTAGCGTAAGTGCCTTAAAATTAGTAAGTTAAGGGGTGCCTGGGTGGCTCAGTGGGTTAAAGCCTTTGCCTTCGGCTCAGGTCATGATCCCAGGGTCCTGGGATTGAGCCCCACATCAGGCTCTCTGCTCCGCGGGGAGCCTGCTTCCTCCTCTCTCTCTGCCTGCCTCTCTGCCTACTTCTGAACTCTGTCTGCCAAATAAATAAATAAAATCTTAAAAAAAATTAGTAAGTTAATATAACCCATATAACCCTAACCCTAACTCCATGAAAAGCACCCATCACATACTAATAAGGCTATCATTTCCTTTTTCATCATCATATATAAGGTTTGTGAGAACAGAGATTTAATCTTACCATTATTCACTGCACTATTTCCAGTGCAATAGAACAGTGCCTCGTTCCTGGCACGGAATGTTTATCCATAAATGTTTCTCAAATAAAGGAATCATTTAATGCGATACTTGTGAACTGAATCTGTATGCAATGCTTTGGAGAATCACCAAATGTATGTAACCTGCCTTGATCAGAATAATGGTAGCTTCATTTTGCCTAACAACTTCCTGTGACTACCTTCACGGTTCCATACTCATTCCTTCGGGTGGTCTCCTAGCAACCTCAGGAGACTGGTAGAGACCTCAGCTTTATTTTAAAGAAGAAAGCTGGAAGTTGTTATTTCGGAGTTGTGGACTAAATCCTACCCAGTGCTAGGGCACAAGATGGTATTTGCCAGACTCCACCAGCAGGTCAACAAGCCCCATCGACCATCTTTGCAGCTTGCCCCCACCCACCATTAGAAGAGAGAGAATAGTTTTTATGAATAGGCTGCCCAGATAAGTATATCACTATAATACTGTTTTTATGATTTTATTAAAGGAACTACCTGGTTTCGATACTCTCGGTTGACAGATACCTAAATAGAAAGCATCTAATAAACTCAAACCTCAACTCCACAAAATAATGCAAATCAATCCAATTTCCTTGAGAAAAGACTTTTTTAAAATTTAATTTTATTTAAATTCAATGAATTAACATATAGCGTATTATTAATTTCAGAGGTAGAGTTCAGTGCCTCATCAGTTGCCTAGAACACCCAGTGCGCATCACATAAAGGGCCTCCTTCATGCCCAACACCCAGTTACCCCGCCCCTCACCCACCCACCCCCAGCAATCCTCAGGTTTTTTCCTATAGTTAAGGGTATCTTATGGTTTGTCTCCCTCTCTGATTTCATCTTTTTTTTTTTTTTAAGATTTTTATTTATTTATTTGACAGAGAGAAATCACAAGTAGATGGAGAGGCAGGCAGAGAGAGAGAGAGAGGGAAGCAGGCTCTCCACTGAGCAGAGAGCCCGATGCGGGACTCGATCCCAGGACTCCGAGATCATGACCCGAGCCGAAGGCAGTGGCTGAACCCACTGAGCCACCCAGGCGCCCTCTGATTTCATCTTATTTTTCCCTCTACTCCCCTATGATCCTCGGTTTTGTTTCTTAAATTCCACAGGAGTGAAATCATGCAATTGGCTTTCTCTGACTTATTTTGCTTTCCATCCACACCACTGCAAATGGTAATATTTGTTCTTTTTTGATGGCTGAGTAATACTGCATTGTTTATATACCATTCCTTTATCCACTCATCTGTCGATGGACATCTCAGCTCTTTCCATAGTTTGGCTATTGTGGACGTTGCTGCCATAAACTTTGGGGTGCAGGTGTCCCTTCAGATCACTACGTTTGTATCTTTGGGGTAAATACCCATTAGTGCAATTGCTGGGTCAAAGGGTGATGCTATTTTTAACTTGAGAAAAGATTTTTTTAAAACAATATACTTCAGAGATTTCCAGTGGGATAAGAAACTCACACTGCCTCTTTCTTAGTCCTAGAAGATAATGCCCTTCTGCCCTAAGGCCTGATTATTATCAGAATTGGTTCAGAGTTTTTAAAAATGCAGATTCTAGGGCTCTACCCCTGACCACTCCATCACCCTGCAGACACACCCAAGATTCTGATATAGCACGTCTGGGATATGGTTTCGAATCTGCCTATGGGAAATGGAACTCAGGTGGTTTTGTTGAGCAACCAAATTGCAGAACCACCTTACACACTGTACTGCTATGTGCGAGTCTCCCAAAACTACTGACTGACTACAAAATCAGGGGCTCCTTTCCCCTTATTCTAAAGGAAAGGACTATGTCTCTTAACCTGCCCATCCTGGTGCAAATACGGGGGCTACAAACTCACGTGCCTGCAGGCATGTGACATAATTGCATGGAAGCAGCAAGGGAGCAGTGGGGACTGTGGCAAGCATGACTGAATTAAAACACAGATACTTGGGACGCCTGGGTGGCTTAGTTGGTTAAGCAGCTGCCTTTGGCTCAGGTCAGGTTCCCAGCATCCTGGGATGAAGTCCCACATCGGGCTCCTTGCTCGAGGCAGGGAGCCTGCTTCTCCCTCTGCCTCTGCCTGCCACTCTGTCTGCCTGTGCTCACTCGCTCTCCCTCTCTCTCTCTGATAAATAAATAAAATCTTTAAAAAACAAAAACAAAAACACAGGTACTTACCAGTTCTAACCAAGTGTGAACATAAGTCCAGCATTGCCAGAGCTTCCAAGTTTTCAAAAGCAGCCACAAACCCAGATTTTATTAAAAAAAAAAAAAAAATGTCCTATGAAGACTGAAGACCTCTGCAGGTAGCATGTGGCCCAGAGACCATACAATTTCAGGCTCTGTGCAACAACACAGACAAAACCCTTTTAGGCAGTGTATTCACTTCCTGAGGCTGCTGAAATAAACTGTCACAAATCAGGAGGCTTAAAACAACATAAATTTACTCTCCCACCATCATGGAGGTCAGAAACCCTCAGCCAAGGGGTTGTCACGATGGTTCCTTCTGGCTCTGAGGGAGACTCATTCCAAGCCTCTTTCCTTGCTTCTGGTGGCTGTTAGCTATTTCTCAGTTAGTGGATGTCTCTCTTCCATCTGCTTCTGTGTTCAGTGGTCTTTTCCCCTGTGTCTCTCACCTGTCTCTGTCTTCTCTTTTATTCTAAGATCTCGTCTTTGGATTTTAAATCCAGGATGATTTCCTTTCAAGATCCTTAATTACACTTGCAAAGACCCTTTTTCCAAATGGAAGTCCCATTTACAGGATCCAGGGGTTAAGATTTGGACATTACTATTTTGAGGCCACTAGTCAAACCACTACAGGTGGGTTGGCATTTTTAAAAATCCAAATCCGGGCGCCTGGGTGGCTCAGTGGGTTAAGCCGCTGCCTTCGGCTCAGGTCGTGATCTCAGGGTCCTGGGATCGAGTCCCGCATCGGGCTCTCTGCTCAGCAGGGAGCCTGCTTCCTCCTCTCTCTCTGCCTGCCTCTCTGCCTGCTTGTGATCTCTGTCTGTCAAATAAATAAATAAATAAATCTTAAAAAAAAAAATTTAAAAATCCAAATCCATTATTTCAAAGTATATATTTTCCCAACCTTTCCACACATCTACTATTGTACTACTATGATAGAAAGGACTTATATTCTGCAGGAAAACCTGCAAGCTCAGGTATGTTTTTATTTCTCATATACTTCCTAGATTTATGTTCCTTTACATTCTTTTACCATCAAACCCATTGCTCTGTTTCCACCACTGCTTCTCGAGGCAAAAGGGGCGCTGATTCCGCAGTGCTCCACCACGGCAGATCTCCTTGCCTGGAGAGCATCCTCTCTCCATGTTTGGGAAGGCAGAAAGGGTGACAGTGGAAGAGCAGAGTGGATAAGGTGTTGAGTGAAGAGAGAGAAAAACAGGCAAAGTAGGAGCCTGGGCCCAGGTGTGAGAAGAAAAAAGCAGGAAATGCGATTGACCTGAAACAGCTCCTTGAAGGAGTTCAGTTTTCCCACGGGGCCTTTTGCAGGCGCCACAAACTCCAGTGTGATCTCTAGTGCCATCTCCTGGGAAGCATGGGAACCAGCTCGACCGGAGCTGGGAAAACAAAACACCGGGTCTCACCTTCAGTCTAAGTATAAGAGGGGCGTTTTTGATGAAGTCTCAAAAGTTTATTTTCGCTTTTGTTTCCTTTGCTTTTGGAGACATATCTTGAAAGAAGTTGCTGTGGCTGATATCGAAGAGATTACTGCCTATGTTCTCCTCTAGGATTCTGATGGATTCCTGTCTCACGTGGAGGTCTTTTATCCATTTCGAGTTTATCTTTGTGTACGGTGTGAGAGAATGGTCGAGTTTCATTCTTCTACAAATAGCTGCGGAGTTTTCCCAGCACCATTTATTGAAGAGACTGTCTTTTTTCCACTATATATGTTTTCCTGCTTTGTCGAAGATTATTTGCCCATAGAGTTGAGGGTCCATATCTGGGCTCTCTACTCTGTTCCACTGGTCTATGTGTCTGTTTTTATGCCAGTACCATGCTGTCTTGGTGATCACAGCTTTGTAGTAAAGCTTGAAATCAGGTAACGTGATGCCCCCAGTTTTATTTTTGTTTTTTAACATTTCCTTAGCGATTCGGGGTCTCTTCTGGTTCCATACAAATTTTTGGATTATTTGCTCCAGCTCTTTAAAGAATACCGGTGGAATTTTGATCGGAATGGCATTAAAAGTATAGATTGCTCTAGGCAGTATAGACATTTTAACAATGTTTATTCTTCCGATCCAAGAGCATGGAATGGTCTTCCATCTTTTTGTGTCTTCTTCAATTTCTTTCATGAGTGTTCTGTAGTTCCTCAAATACAGATCCTTTACCTCTTTGTTAGCCATCAGGGAGATTCAAATTAAAACCACATTGAGATACCACCTTACACCAGTTAGAATGGCCAAAATTAACAAGACAGGAAACAACATGTGTTGGAGGGGATGTGGAGAAAGGGAAACCCTCTTCCACTGTTGGTGGGAATGCAAGTTGGTGCAGCCACTTTGGAGAACAGTGTGGAGATTCCTCAAGAAATTAAAAATAGAACTTCCCTATGACCCTGTCATTGCACTACTGGGTATTTACCCCAAAGATACAGATGTAGTGAAAAGAGGGGCCATCTGTACCCCCAATGTTTAGAGCAGCAAACTGTGGAAAGAACCAAGATGCCCTTCAATGGAGGAATGGATAAGGAAGATGTGGCCCATATACACTATGGAGTGTTGTGCCTCCATCAGAAAGGATGAATACCCAACTTTTGTAGCAACATGGACGGGACTGGAAGAGATTATGCTGAGTGAAATCAGTCAAGCAGAGAGAGTCAATTATCATATGGTTTCACTTATTTGTGGAGCGTAACAAATAGCATGGAGGACATGGGGAGATGGAGAGGAGAAGGGAGTTGGGGGAAATTGGAAGGGGAGGTGAACCATGAGAGACTATGGACTCTGAAAAACAATCTGAGGGGTTTGAATTGGCGGGTGGGTGGGAGGTTGGGGTACCAGGTGGTGGGTATTATAGAGGGCACGGATTGCATGGAGCACTGGGTGTGGTGAAAAAATAATGAATACTGTTGTGCCGAAAATAAATAAAAAATAAATTAAAAAAAAAAAGAGGGGCGTTTTTATGGAGACCAGACCCTTACCTGTCTAACAAGGATCTAAGACTCTCAGCAAACACCTCTTCTGTGCATTCCTCACACTTTTTGCACATATGGTTCCAGAACTCAACCATGTGTTGCAACTTACCTCCCAAGCTACTCAGGAAGCTCTATAACATCAGGAGCTGCATCTCTTCCCTTTCTATCCTCAGTACAAGCATGGAGTCTGGCACAGAACAGCATCTCCAAGAATAAACAAATAAATAAAAGCCTATTGAATATAAGGAAAACTCAACTTAAGAATTCTACTCCTTGGGGCACCTGGGTGGCTCAATGGGTTAAAGCCTCTGCCTTCAGCTCATGATTCCAGGGTCCTGGGATCGAACCCCACATCAGGTTCTCTGCTCAGCAGGGAGGCTGCTTCCCCCACTCTCTCTGCCTGCTTCTCTGCCTACCGGTGATCCCTGTCAAATAAATAAAATCTTAAAAAAAAAAAATTCTACTACTTGGGGTTCCTGGGTGCCTTGGTCCATTAAGCATCTGAGTTTGGCTCAGGTCATGATCCCGGGGTCATGAGCTCAAACCCCATGTCCAGCTCCTAGCTCAGTGGGGAGCCTCCTTGTCCCTCTCTCTTTGCCCCTCCCCACCCGCTCTGGTGCTCTGTCTCTCTCTCAAATAAAATCTTTTTTTAAAAAATTCTACTTATCATCAACCAATACTGGACAAATTTGTAGAAACCGAATGGAAGACAAACCACAAGAGAAAAACTGGATTACCTATGGTTTAATAAAGTCTTTGGGCTTTCTTTAGCCCTCAGGAAGTACGCTCAGGGCCCAGTCACAGTGGAGAGTGGGCTGTTGTGCTCCATGGACAGAATTACCCTGTGCAGCAAGCTGATCTTGCCCCACCCTCAACCACTCAAAGGACAAAGGTGAGGTGTGCACAGGTGCATACATGTATGAAATAATATAAAATACCATTTGGTTTCTTTCTTTTTTTAAGATTTTTTATATATTTAAGAGAGCAAGAGAGCACAAAGAGGGGGAGCAGGAGAGGGAGGGGAAAAGCAGGCTCCCTGCTGAGCAAGGAGCCTAATATGGGGCCCGATCCTAGGACCCTGGGATCATGACTTGACCCAAAGGCAGAGACTCAACTGAGTAGCCACCAGTTGGTTTTGAACCCCAGTTCCTGACACAGGGCTCCAGAAAGTCCTATCATTTCCTGGGTGACAGAAGCATCTTTTGTTCTAACGAGGTGATTCTTGGTAGGTTCTTGGATGGGAACTGGTCCCCAGAAAGATGAAGCTGTGGTTCAAGAGGAAGCTTGGAATTTTCAGCTCCCTTCTCATTCTCTGGGGAAGAGAGAGGGGCCGGAAATTGAGTTAACACTCAGTCATACCTACATGATGAAGCCTCCATAAAAACCGCAAGAGTACAGGTTCCGAGACCCTCCGGGTGGGTGACACGTGGAGGCGCAAGGAAGGTGGCGTGCCCGGAGGGGGGCTCCACACCCCCCCCCAGACACCGTGCCTTGTGCATCTCTTCCGTCTGCTTGTGCCTGAATTGTATCCTTTTATAATAAACTGGCGACCTAAGTTAACAGTGGCCCTCAGTTCTGTGAGCCGCTTTTGCTGATTATTGAACCGGAGAAGGGGCCATGGGAACCCATGACTCACGGCTCGTTGCTGAGAAGCACAAGCGACCACCCAGACTCCCGATTCTGAGACACATCTGAAGCCGGGCAGGGAGTCTCTGGGTCTGCACTAACCTCAGGCAGATGTGTCCAATTTGAACTGAACTGTAGGACACCTTGCTGGTGGTGATGAGCTGGAGCATTGCTTGGTATGGAGGAAAAAACCTTCCACAGCCAGCGTTAAGAGTGCTGTCTGAGGAAAGGCAAACAGTGTGTTTTTTCTAGACAAAGTGGGAGAACATATTCCATCAAGTGAATGTTGCTGCTCGTGTCTCAGAGCTAAGCCAGCGATGGGAGTAGCATAGCGGAATCACATAGCCGCTCACGTCACCTTTACCTCAGTCGTCCTCAACTTTGGCTGCCCGTGATCACCTAGAAAGCTTCTGATAGTCTGATGTGTAGGCTGTTTCCCAGACCAAGTAAACCAAGAATCTCTACAGGTGGTACCCAAACCTCAGTATTTTTTTTGGTATCCCAGGTAGCACACTGTTGGTGAGAATGTAAAATGGTACAACCACTGAGGAAAACAGTATGGCAGTTCCTCAAAAAATTAAAAATAGAGCTACCTTATGATCTAGCAATTCCACTTCTGGGTATTTATCAGAAGAAAATTAAAATACTAGCTCAAAAAGATATGTGTCCCCCCATGTTTATCACATCATTATTTATAATATCCAAGATATGAAAACAACCTAAGTGTCTATCATTGAATGGATAAAGAAGACGAGGTAACATATAGACAATGGAATATTATTCTGCCATAAAGAATGAAACCTTGCCATTTGAGACAACATGGAGGACTCTGAGGCCATTATGCTAAGTAAAATAAGTCAAAGAAAGACAATTATCATACTCTCTTACTCACATGTGGAATCTTATAAAACAACAAAGACCCTAAAACCAAGCTTACAGACTGAGGGTTGCTGGGGGAGGGGGTGCAATGAGTGATGGGGGTCAAAAGGACAAAATTCCAGTTATAAAATCAGTCAAGGGAATATAATGTACAACATGGTGACTATAGTTAATAATACTATATTGCATATTTGAAAGTTACTAAGAGTAGATCTTAAAAGCTCTTATCATATACAAAACATTCCCCAGGTATATTAGTTTTCTATTACTGCTATGATTTACCATGGACTTAGAGGCTTAAAACAAAACGCATTTATTATCTTTTATGTCTACAGTGCCGAAGACCCAAAGAGGTCTCACTGGACTAAAATCAAGATGTTGGCAGATCTGCATTCCTTACTGGAGGCTCTGGGGGAGAATCAGTTCTCTCACCTTTTCCAAGGTTCTAGACGCCGAGGAGCTCTTTAAATCTTCAAACCAGCAACCATCAGTGGAATCTTTCTCATACTGGATCATTCTGACATTGACTTTTCTGCACCCCACCCCCGCCAATTTCAAGACCCTTGTCGTTGTGTTGGGCTCACCCAGATAATCAAGAATAATCTCCTATCTTAAAGTCAGCTGATTCCCAATATCAAATCCATCAGCTACATGAATCCCCTTTGCCATGTAATGTAACATATTCATGGGTTACCAAGATTAGGACATGTCAGACACATTTGGCAACCATGATTACCGTATCAGATGACTCTAATGTGAAGCTGAGAACTACTGGTTTACCCACAGGAGGGACTGAAGAAGCGGCTCAGTTAGCAAGCTGAGCCGTGATGGAAGACTGGAGGCACACACGGAGAAACTGGAGTGCTGGGAGGCGTGAGAGAGGGGCAACAGATTGTTACAGAACTTGTCTCGCACGAGGAGGAGGAGGTTGTCATGAGATTTATTATTGCTCAACCTCTGAGAGTCCTGGAAAGTTAAACTGTATACTCCCCCAAGGACGGTGGGACCCTCTCCACACACGAGTAGCCATTGCAGAAAATGTAGGTCATTTCGCAAAATGGGCCTTTCGCAGACTTTCGGGACCAGCAGCTAACAGCTTGCTCCTTGTTTTTGGCTCACTCAGAGCCTGGATGTGTGCCGGATTCTCAAGTCTCTGGAGCTTTCCCAGGATGGTGGATGATGCAAACTCCTGCCCACAGGTTAGTTATGACTTGAAGATTTTTTTTTTAAGATTTCGTTTATTTCTCAGCGCACACAAGCAGGGGGAGCTGCAGGCAGAGGGAGAAGAAGGCTCCCCACTGAGCAAAGGAGCCCGATGTGGGACTCGATTCCAAGATGCTGGGATCGTGAGCTGAGCAGAGGGCAGACACTTAACTGACGGAGCCACCCAGGCATCCCTTGAAGATACTTTCTGACTGGCCAATATTTTAATAGCCACACACGGAAACATTCAGGATTTCTGGCTTTTCTTCAAAGACCTAGCTTTGCTGGGACAACGTTCTGTCAAACGTTCCCGTTTGAGGGAAGCCTTATTTTCTGGTCTGCCGCAGCCTTCACCCTAGCCTTTCTGTTTTATGCCTGCTCACTTCACAGTTATGTGACTTGCCTAGTCTGGAAGGTATGCGAGTTCACAGGCTTCCCCCTCCTTCAGAATTCCTGTGCCTAAAGTTGGGCTAAATTCTCATAAAGACCCATTTGCATGTCATCAGTACAAAAGTGAAGAGATGCGAGATGTTAACTAGACTTATTGTGATCATTTCGCAATATGTACAAATAACAATCATGCTGTACTCCTGAAACTAATGTTTTATGTCAATTATATCGCAAAAAAAAAGAAATAAAAAGAAAATGGAAACTCATCACCACCCCCCTAAAAGAGGGAGTAGTTTTCCACTGGGAAAGATGGGACACAACCAAGGGCACTTGCCTGTACACAGAAAACCCTTTCCTCACAACTCGGAGCACACCAAGGGGAGTAAAGACCAGTATGAGTAAACCGCCTGAGACACCCTGTGTTCCAGGGAGCAAAGTGGCCTCCATTGGTAAAAATCTCTTCGAAGGAAATAAAGCTGAAAGCTGCCGAACTATAATTTCTGTCCACTGGTCTTCCTTCAGCCTTTGGAGGTACACAAAATCAATTTCGCTCTTCTTTCGTACCCACGGACTTCCAAAATTTTGAAGACAACTGTCATTACCCCTGCCGGCCTCTTCCCACTTCCGAAGGCTCCTTTCCAACAAGCCTGCCTAATTCCCTGGGCAGCTCTTCTTCTTTTTTTTTAAAGATTTTATTTATTTATTTGACAGAGAGAAATCACAAGTACACTGAGAGGCAGGCAGAGAGAGAGAGGAGGAAGCAGGCTCCCTGCTGAGCAGAGAGCCCGATGCGGGACTCGATCCCAGGACCCTGAGATCATGACCCGAGCCAAAGGCAGCGGCTTAACCCACTGAGCCACCCAGGTGCCCCCTGGGCAGCTCTTCTTAGATAGTTGAGACCTCATCTTCATTCTGGTAAATCTCTAGCTTGGCTGTGCCACCCAAATGTGCTATCCCAAAGCCAGCAACCTGAGACAGTGAGAGGACAGAAGGGCAGTCAGAGTAAACCCTCGGACTCAGACCCGGGTCCTCTATCACCTGTCCTAACACTGCATGAGCTTACAGGTTAGAAGACAATGGGAAGATTCCCAAACTGAGGCCCTTTGAGGTACAGGGACAGGACAAGACACAGCCTTCCCTTTACATGGCTCCAGGGAAAGGTCCTCCCTTTAAGGAACACCAAGTCTCTGTAATGGGTAAAATCCAAACACCCTACTCTGTCCTCACATCCTTTCTCCTCAATGGCCTGACAAGATTTTGTGAGGATGACAAACTACCTTTGAAATATGCTTCACCTCAAGAAGTTAGAGTCCATTTGAAAGGGCCTGTAAAGGAAGCTGGGATGCTGTATGGTGATAATGCTTACTCTCCACGGCACTGCTCATTAAGTCAGCTTTGGCATAATTAGGAGAGATGAAATTCCAGCCAATCTCTGAGCTGCTGCTTTTACAGTTTCAATAAATAGGTAGATAGGACCGATGCTGCTGGCTCAAAGGAGATTTGAGGTTAGATGTAGTTTTGGCTTAACATTCCTTTATTTCATTAAATGATATAGTGTACGTGAATTAAAGTTACCGGAACATGTTCATTTTTATTACTAATCCGTGTTTTCTGGCCACTCTTAACCATCCATCACAGTCTTTGCGCTGGGTCCCACACATCAGTCAATGGAGAGTAGACCAACTCTGGAGAATTCAGTCAGCTGTCTCTGACATGCAATTATGGGGCCACTTAAATCCATCCCTTCCACTGAGAACAGAACAAAAACCTTAGGCTACAAGGTTTGGGTAGCTGAGAAAAGTTGTTAGAGTGGGTTAGCATGTTCTTACAACTTGGAATCGTGTCCACAGCAGTTCCATCTGGAGGAAGACAGAGTGGATTAGATGTTTTCTCAAATCTGTCTCACATCTACGGAAATCCTACTCTTTTTATAGTCTTTTGGCATAGAAAGCTATGTTATCTCACTTGAGATCATTCCTACAGAACCAATAGGAAGATAAAGCAAAAGCAAACCAGCAATCAAATGTGATCGTCTTCCATCCTAAGGAGCTCGGTGTATAGTCATTAAGGCATCAGCATCTGTTGGGAGCTCCAGCAGGGAATCCTACGCAGGGACACAGGAGAAGCAGCAGAGGGAATCAACCCAAGTGGTACTAAAGAGGACAGGATGGGAAGGACATTTTTTATTTCCCCAGATCTTCAGGCAACCTCACTAAGGTGGAGGTATGAAACCAAGAAAAACACAAGGCTTAAAAAATACTATGCGTTATAATTCTTCAATCTCTGGAAGGCTAGGAGCCCAAGGTCAGTGTGGCAGGAAGCAGAGCAGACTTCCCGGCCCAGCAGTCACACAATCTTCACGGTCTTGAGCATATCTGACAGTACATACGTGTCATCCCAGCCCCTCCCAGGCTTCCTCAGGGTCTGCTCCAAGGCCTGGGCCATTTCCAAGACCTCTGGCATGGCAAGTTTCTGCTCCGGGTGCAGCTGGCAGAACAGGATCTCATTTACTTCACCCTCAATTCGCCGCACATACAGGAGAGGGAAGACCGCTTTGAGACCGGTCAGAACTGAGTCCTTCAGCCCCAAGTCCCGGCACACAAGGTTGAGGATAAAGACACCTACAGGGCAGGAAGGAAAGAGTCATGTCTGGCAGATCGGGGACACGTTGGAGACAAGGTTCAGCTCTGAGAACAGACCGATTCCTGCTGGTGGCCTAAGAAAACACAGCTGCAGTGAGTCTGCAGAGAGCACAGTGCGTATGAAGGTAGGAATATGTGAACTGTGAGAAAACGTCCAGCTAATTTCTTGCTCTTCTGTGCTGGTAACAAATTACTTTGCCATTCTCCTTGCCTCAGTTTCCCAAAGAAATGCTTTGAGAAAGAAGTAATTAACACTCCAAGAAAAAAATGTACCAACTCCACAGGGGTGTCACACTCTTGACATACACACTTTGGGGTATTTAGCAGCCAGGAAGAGGGCCAATGTTACCCTGACCTCTAACAATGAAGGTTCCCAAAATCTATGTTCGCCCAAGTACCTGACACCAAGCCAAAACATCTGGGAGGCTGTCAACGTGAGGTCTAAGAGCTCTAGCTTCCAAGAGAAGCTGGCGCCACAGCTTGCTAGCTTGTTTGGCTAAGTTTCCTTACTTCAGTTTCCTTATTTGAAAAGGGGCTGCTTTGACGACAGAACAGCACAATGTCTAGGCCAGCCCCATGGAAAGAAATCAGATGGCAGCTGGCATGACCACGCGGGGGGAGATATGAATTGCTGCACACGGTAAAACTGTCTGGCAACATCTAGGAAACCCCAGCTTACAAGGAAACTCTGATCCAGCAATTACAACCTCACCTACATGCCTGACAGACCTGCAAATGCATTTCACCAAAAGGCACCTACTGGAGTGTTGATGTCAATACTGCTTATAAAAGCCTCAAGCAGGAAATAATCCAATAGCACAGCAGACTGGAGAAACCAATGCAGTACAGACACACAATGACACTACACAACAATAAAAATAACAATGTAAACACAACACTATGGATAAAGAAAGAGAAAAACACAAAAGGAATATATTCTGTAAGATTCCATTTACACAAAGAACAAAAATGGGCAAAACTAAGCAGTACCGACTGAAGTTAGGATGGGGTTCCCCTGGAGAGGAGGAGTTATAGGAGGAGGTGAGGGGTGGACCCTCTGGTGGGCTGCAAGTGTTCTGTGTTTTCAGAGTACACGGATGTGTTCACTTCGGGGAAATTCATCGAGCTACACACTTATGCACACTTTTCATTAAAAAGAAAACAATTTTTAAAGGCTCCATCCCACCTCCCACCGCAACCTTTTGTACTTCCTACCTTCAGGAGTCAAGATGCTTTTGACCTTTTGCAGGAAAGGCTGGTCCACAAAAGCTGGTGGTGGGCAACTCATTCCCAGTGTTGGGTCCTTGCTGTCGACATCAAACATGACGACATTGTAGTGGGGCCGAGCTGGGAAAAGAGAAGCAATCAAGTCTTTGTCTAACACCATATACGTTCCTACACCACACGTGCCCTGTGACCTGTGGTGGCCACAGGCGGCTACATCAGAAGGATGACACGGCGCCATGGCTTGTCTGTAAGGACACTGAGTGACTGTCCAGGGGAGTCACTGTCACTCAGCATTCTGCTGTGAGCTCCCCACATGACAGCCAGGGCTTTGACCTGATCTTTTCCTCCACATTTAAAAAGCACCTTCCAGAGATGCCTCGGTGGCTCAGTGGGTTAGGCCTCTGTCTTCAGCTCAGGTCGTGATCTCAGGGTCCTGGGATTGATCCCCGAACTGGGTTTAGGGATCTCTGCTCGGTGGAAAGCCTGCTTCCCCCCTCTCTCTGCCTGCCTCTCTGCCAACCTGTGATCTGTCAAATAAATAAACAAAATCTTTAAAAAATAAAAAAAATAAAAGCCCCTCCCATAAGCACACATATTCATCGGGTCCACACTAGCACCACTGCTACTTGGTTAAGAGTCTATCTGTACCAGTGATTTTCAATCCCAGCAGAACCTTAGGGTCACCTCAGAGTATCTGAAATACTTGGGAGAATCTGGGCTCCATTTCTGACCACCCGAGTCAAAAACCCTGGTGTGGGAAGGAACAGGTAGGTGGAGAGACAGGAAGCCTCAAGTATTTTTCTTTAACTCCCAGGTAATTCAAAATATAGGCACAGTTAAGAACTATTGATTTACACAAAGCAGCTGCCTAAGCCTTTAAGGACTGACCTAGCAAGTGGTTGCAGGGGAAAATGTTATCAAATTAAAGTTAGTGTATTTTTTCTAGTACTTGAATAACTACGGGCTCAAGAAAAAAGATCTAGCTACCTGGGTGAGAAAGAACGGGTGATGCGGGAGATGCTTCCCTTGCTCTAACGGAAACCGTTTTTACAGGGGTAACCTGCAATGCTACTGACTTGCAGCGAACTTTGAGACCACGAAAACGGTTATTCAATAATTAATAAATATTGACTTAGGACTACTGCATGCCCATTACCGGGCATGGCACAGATCTCGTTTTGGTTTCTTAGAGAGCAGCAAAGTCCAAGGACAACCACTGCTCACATCTGTAGCACTGAGCCCTCTAACAACCTGGAAGGTGCTTGTTAGAGACGATTGCCGGGCTCTTCAGAACTGACTGACAGGCAGTAATGATGGCAACACATCACAGACTGAGCGTCTGCCATGAGCTTTGAGCAGTGTCAAAGATTTCCCACGTACTAGCTACGTTGGGCCCAAGTCCCCACATGGGCCCCAGCCTCAGAGAGGTAACTTGTAAAGCTCTAATAGACTTAGACACACTTCATAGAAAGTTCAGCTTGCAATTAAAATTCCTGCACCAAAATACTCACCCCAGGCACCCTGCTCTACCACACCCTAACTGGGAGATGCTCTGATCCAGTGAGAACCAGAGGGTGAGGTATGGAACAGACAGACCAGGAAGGGTGTGTGGCTCAAGCTCCCAGGTTCACTTAAGACAGAACCGACCTGGCTGACTTCTCCCTGAGGGACCCATGCTCCGGAGAGCCTACATAGAACGTGGCAAAAGGAGCACAGGAGCTATTGCAGAACATTAATATGCCTTTGTCCTAAGTCTGAGATAGGAAACATTAGAGCAAAATGGAGCCTTAACTCCAGCACAGCAGGGCCGCCACCACCCCACTGAGCAGCCTCTGCTTCAGCGTTTCTCAACCTCAGCACCACTGACACTGGGAACAGGTAATTCTCTGTCAAGGGTGGCTGTCCCGTGCACGGCAGGATGTTAAGCAGGATCTCTGGTCTCTACTCACTTGCTGCCGGAAGCGCCCTCACCCTGTGCTTACGAGGGCCAACGACACGTCTGTACACACAGCCCGGCGCCTCCAGGGGTACAAGCACTGATCTACATGAACGCTGGCTGGCTCTCTCTCTGCTTCACCCCCAGCTGAAAGACTGAATAAACAACCCCCCACACACACCCCAACTTTTCTTCCCCTTTTCCTCACCCAGCTACACACCTTAGGGGTTCCTTGGGAGATTGAGGAAGTGGCAAGGACACAGAGTCAGAAGAGAACCGGGAGAAAAACCCACTGATCCGTTAGCACCCCAAGGGCCGAGATGGTCGATTTTCCTTGTTGCTGTATCCCGACCGCCCAGCTCAGTGCCGAGGACGTGGCCGGCACTCCAGACTTACTGAACCAGTACATCACCAATGAATGAACAGATCAACGGGCGAAAGACTGGGACAACGTTAATTGTCATAGATGAAGCCTAGAGGCCCGTGCAGGTCTGCTGACTTTGAGGACTCTTCTCCCAACACCCTTCCAAATTCTCCGAAAGCTGTAGTACCTTCTCTTCCCGCCAGGCTGGTAATGTAGTCCAGGCCGTCTGCAATATGGACCTTCATCCGATCGCTCTGGGAGAAGCCAAACCACTGGGTGGCCACTTCCAACATGCAGGGGTCGATCTCCACAGCATCAATACAGGACTTCGGGAAATGATCGTGGACAAACAGAGGGAGGCTGCCCCCACCCAGGCCTACTACCAACAACGCCAGTGGGGTCTCTGCAATAAAGGAATAAAGAATCATTTGACAATCTGCCCACTGAAAGCTTTGTACTAGCCTTGGGGAGGGCTAAGGAGGGAGCTGGATTATTTGCTCTGCCCAGGGGATACAAGATTTAGGGGCCCAGCCTCTCTGTCTCATCCCAGAAATTTAGGGGCCAATCTGACATCTGAAAACTCAACCCTGGCCTCACAATCCTTTCTCTACTACATCCAGAAGCTGAACCAGTGTGTTATTATTACAGAGCCTTAAAGATCCCAAAGCTCTCAGCTGATATCATACCAAGAATCCCCACCATAAGCATGATCAGACTTCCCCTAGGAACTGGCAGGAACTATGGCCAACATCTCGCTCTCAAGGCAGTGTAGATGCAATGCCCTCTGCCCAGCTTTCAACTCAAAGGCCACAGTTGCCCTCTCAGACACATCAGCCAAGTCATTCCACCCAAGTTCCAGAAATCATGGGAAAACAAAGGCCCAAATCCTAGTCCTAAGTACAGAGAAACCTCAGCAACCATAGGCAGACAGAAGAAGACAAGAAACAAAAGTCACCAGAAGGAGACATTAAATTAGGATTGGTATCCGAGGATTAAACCTAAGAACTGAGCCTCTAGGGACATACAGCAACACCAAGATAAGCCAAGATCACAGGGTGTTTCATAAGACATCCTCAGGCCTTTAGATGAACAGTTAAAAGCCTAGACAGAAAAATGAACATTTTTGCTACTGTGGTCAGATCCAAATTAATTAATTATTAGTAATAAGCCTATGATTATTCTACCAATAATAATAGATTTCTTAATGTAAGTAGAAATTCGAGAAAGAATTGCATCTGGTGCTCAAATAATGCAGGACTGAAAGCCAGAAATTCTTCCCAAGTGCACAGGAATTTCTGGAGTCATGATTTTTAAATGTTCCATCTGGTTACACGGGTAGACATAGGCAAACACTCAATAAACTGAACAGCTTAAAATCTGTGTACTTTCTGTAGCTCACTGCATACACTTTATCAACATTATATTAATTGTCAATATTATTGATAATTACATTATCAATATTAATAATTATACTATTTATATTAACATGTTAACAGTAATATATTGATTTTATTATTAACATACAAAGTATTATTTGTTTCAAGGGTGTAGGTCTGTGAATCATCAGTCTTAATTCAGAGCACTGACCATAGCACATATCCTCCCCAACATCCATCACCCAGTCACCCTCCCCCCCACTTTAATATTTTAAATAAATGAATTTTTAAAAAAAGTTAGACACCCACACATGCAGTCATTTTGCGATTACAATCGGAGTCTGAGGGAAGAGCTACTGGCCATTTATTAACTTAGAAGAACACTGGGAAGGAGAAAACTACGGATCTATGTGGATTTGTTGGTCTGTCAACGCTGTGCTCCCACAAGACAGCTGTAATCGTCCACACCCCCGCCTGTGGAGGGCACCGGAGTCCCCCTCACCTAGGAGCAGCTCCGGGTTTCTGAGCAGGGCAAGGCCAGCAATCATTGCTTTGTGGTGCTCACAGCACAGGTAAGTCTTGTCAACGGGCCGCCCTGGGGCTGCAGGCAGGTCCTCTGGAGTGTCATCAGCCCGCGGCTTCTTCCTGTCCTTCTTCCGTTTCTTCTGGGCTAAATGAGAAACAGAGATGACGAGGTCCTATGCTGAGCACGCTAGTCCAGGGAAGGCAAGCCGTACCAGCAGCACTGTGCTGCAGCGAGGCCGACCCGACTCAAGAACCCACGCCCCCGGAGCCTACTTTAAGGAAATGGAAAGGATCCTAGAGGACATGGCCTAGATCTACACTGTCCAATACCATAGCCACTAGCCACCTGTGGCCACTGAACATAATTTACAATTTGAAAACGTTAACGTTTCAGCGCCTTCCTTGCAGCAGCCACATTCCATGTGCTCAGGAGGCCAATGGTTACCGTATTGGGCGACTAAGCAGACATTAAACATTCCCTCCAATGCAGAGAGTTCTACTAAACAGCACCAGACTAGGTGACCTGTGAGGTACCCGCCAACTCCAAAGCCCTTCTGAAACCTATCGCAGAGGCCGGCAGTATGGAGGAGGTGGGGGGTCACCTGCACCTGAACTTTTCCGGCTCACCTCACAGAAGTTTACTGAATTAATATAATACAGACGCATATGGAGCCCCGTACAAAACAGATGGCCTCCAAACTGAAGGCATTAAAGTGATAACCACATCTGTGTGGTAAAGCACCACCCCAGCCCCTTATCATCTGAGACCCGGACTTCGCTCAAGAACATTCTATTTACTGCCGTTTACAGCAGAGCCCAGATGGTAACAGGAAAACTCACAGAGCTGTGTCCCTCTGATCACAGGTACCCAGGTCGGTCTGACCACCCTGAACGGAAAGTCCAGGCCATGTCCACTTGGGTTCCACCAGTGTGCGGATGACACCTCACCTCTGTGAGACACATCCTTCAGCAACCTGGCTTCAGACTGCACCACATTCCTGTTGCTGAGAAAGATGAGCCGCCGGAAGTAGTGCTTGTCATCCCCCTGCACATCCTCGACCACGTAGCTGCCACTCAAGGGACTGCAGCCTTGGTGCTGAATGGTCCGGACCCCGATGTCCCCACCCACAGACAGAAAGGGCACCTGAAGATATAACAGAGATGTGGTCAAATACCAGCTCAATTAAGAAACATGAGAAATGATCATCTTTTCTCTTTGTTTGTGTATGAGGAATCCCCATACCAAGGTTCAGGACACCAAGAACTTCCAAGATTTGCCATTCTAATAAGAAACTTTCCTGAGGGGCGCCTGGGTGGCTCAGTGGGTTAAGCCTCTGCCTTCAGCTCAGGTCACGATCCCGGAGTCCTGGGATCGAGCCCCACATCGGGTTCTCTGCTCAGTGGGGAGCCTGCTTCCTCCTCCTCTCTCTCTCTCTCTCTCTGCCTGCCTCCTCTCCGCCTACTTGTGATCTCTATCAAATAAATAAATAAAATCTTAAAAAAAAACTAAGTAAGCTGCATTTAAAAAAAAAGAAAAAAGAAAGGAACTTTCCTGGGGCCTTTCAAGAGATCACAAAAGGTTTAATTCACTCTTTGGAAACCCCTAAACCCTCATTAAAATGCAAGGTTTCTCCCTCAGAAAAGCATGAGTTTCTCCTTAGGAATGTTCAAAGGACTTTCCATAAAACCTAGAGGGAACCTTCCGCAGGGAACTATAACTATGAGAGAAGGAAATCTGAGAACAAATCCAGAGAGAGACCAAGCATTCTAAGTTTGGCGAACTCTCTCCCTGCAATTATTCTCATCTTTTCCCTCATTTTTCTTTTCTTTTTTTTTTTTAAGATTTTATTTATTTATTTGACAGAGATCACAAGTAGGCAGAGAGGCAGACAGGGGGGGGGGGGGAAGCAGGCCCCCTGCTGAGCAGAGAGCCCAATGCGGGGCTCGATCCCAGGACTCCGGGATCATGACCTGAGCCGAAGGCAGAGGCTTTAACCCACTGAGCCACCCAGGCACCCCTTTCCCCATTTTTCTTAACAAGAGAAAAATTTAGGAGAAAAATACATTTTCCCTCTAGACTTTTCCATTTCCCTTCTCAATCTTTACTTCCATTTCTTTTAAAGACCTCCAAGAGTATTAATAATCACCAGGGACCCCTGGCTTTGCAGAGACACCGGCACTCCCCACAAGATCTCCATCTCTTTGAGGGACACCAACCCCAATCAAACACACATTCATCTGCAAACACAAGACAGTGTAGTGGGCAGAACCACAGGCTAGAACTAGGGAGTCTAGGTTTATCTTTCCACATCTGCTACCACAGCAACATGCCCCTAAGGAACTTGGCTTTCCTACCTGCCATGGCTAAAGCACCTGTAAGGTACTCAGCTATCAATGACCCTGTCCGAGCAGGATGGGGTAAGACAGACAATATCAGCAAAAACCCTGTTTCCTTCCCAGGAAAATGCCAGGCCAGCAATGCTAATATCCTGAAAACTAATCTGAGCTGTTTTGCCTCTTTTTCACTCTACACTCAAGATAATGATAGTTCCAAGAAGCAAAAGACACAAAAGGGGGTAAGGAGAAACAGAGTCTGAACAACCCACAGTATAAAGAGCTAGAGCCTGGAAGGTGGAGAGCATTTCGTTTCTGTGTGGAGTCGCAGAGGCCCCACATAGCAACCCTTCTCCCTCCTCTCACTGCCTGGAGTCAAGAGAACTGAAGTACTGCCCACTTATTTCTGAGCTGTTGACATGCCCACCAGGAATATGCCAGGGGCACGGACCCTCGTCCTAGCTCCTTCCGAGTCACCCTATGCCTATGTGGCTGCTAATATGACTTCTCTAGAGATCCGTGAAAGCTGCTGCCAGAGCTCTATTACCTGCTGCTGGGCGGGCATCCCAGCAGGAGCCAACTCCATGACTCTGGCTGACAGCTCGGCCTGGATGCTGTCCATGCCTTCGTACCGCTGGCCCCGGTGGAGGGCCACTGTGATCAGCCTCCTGAAGCCTGCACTGGCCGCCAGCTGCTTCCGACCCTCTTCCATGCCAAAGAGCCACTCGGTCTCGCGACCCTGGGGGACTGGAAAGAGCACTTGGTGACACAGAGTCCAGGGAAGAGTGTTCAAGACCCAACCAATATAACCTACATGGCACAGAGTCAGCCCCAGTGAAGTCCTAGCATCCCTTCCAACTATGACCCACTGAGGGCTGTCAATTCCCTAGTGCACAATGCCCAGAGCAAAGCAGCCATCAGACACATGGTAGGACCCACGTGACCATGTGAGGGAGAGAGGAGGGTACCTAGTCCAAGAAAAATAACAATAATACTAACACTTATTACACGCTAAGCATTATTCCAAGAAGTGTACAAACAGAAACTAATTGAATCTTCACAACAGGCTAAGATACAGGTGGTATTATTATTCCCATTTCATAAATGAGGACATTGAGACACAGAAGTAGAATTATTTGCCCAAATTCACACAATTCATAAATGGGGAAGCTGGGGTTCAAACCCAGGCAGTCAAGCCCCAGACCCCATGCTTGTGTCCACTACACTCTTTGTTCCCATAGGTGGACAGGCAGGATTATGGAATACTTGGGAAAATAGCTGACTTGTCAGCAAATTACCAGGGTGATAATTTCAACAACTTGCCTTTGTCTAGAATTTCCTACTTTTGAAAGCACTTCGTCATCCTATTTCTTTTCACCATTACGGAGGTAAATCTGGTATTATTTACACCCTTCACTAATACCACTTCTGTTTTCCAAGCACTTACCATGTGCGAGCACCACTCGAAGAGATTTTACACCTCTCACACCTACACGACAGTTAACAACCTCACTTTATAGATGAGGAAACTCAGGCACAGAAAGAAAGGGAATGTCCAGGGTCACACCACCAGGAAGGGACTGAGCTAGAACTGGAACCCAACAGTGGTTTGTTTAGCTACTACTCTGTACTATCTCCGAGTTTGGCAGAGAAGTACAGCAGTTCTCCCCAAGTCATGCAGCTCACAGGCTACGGAGCTGACTCTGCTGCTTCCAGGACTCTGTGGTACAAAGTAACTCGCTACACTGTGAGGCTTACCTAAATTTATCCCAGTTGCCTCTCCCTCTCCTCCCTACCAAACCCTTTCTCACACTCTACCAAGCCTTTGCAATGGAAGGTGTGAAGAAATAAGCCTCAAATCTTAAGCAGGTAGCTGGACAGCTGCTACTCCCCCTCCCTCATGCCTGGGAGAGTCTAACTTCTTGAAGTGCCACCCCCTGCAAGATAAACCAGCCACGGCGTACCCATCCACCAAAGCCCCAGCCCCTGTAAGCCAGCCCCTCCAGGGAAGAGAGGGAGCAATCCCAACTCACTGATGAAAATGGCAAAATGATTGTCCCGCGATGGTTTCACAGTGGGGTTGTCCACCACGTGGAGGGTGTAGCGTGGCTCCCCCGTGTCCCCATCGCACAAGTCCAGAGATACATTCCCCAGCCCGGCCTTGCGGTACAGCTGGCTGCACAGCCAGGCATACTGCTGCCGCTCACGCACCGCCTCAGCCAGCCGCTCGGCACTCTCCAGCCGCACAGGCTTGCCCTGCTCCTGAGCACACAGCTCAAAGATCTGAAGGGCAGAGCCAGGGACTGGCCTGAACTTGGTCATGATGAAGGCAAAGACAGGTAGAGAGAACCGAGGCTCTGCATCCAGTACCCGGTCCTGGCTGCTGGACACCTGGTGTACCCTCACCATCCACCCCTCCCGAGAGAAGTGACCCACTGCTTTCTTCAGGATGTGAGCCTGAGCCAGGGAGATGCAGAGGTAGCGACCGCCCACCTGCAGGACACGGCCAACCTCAGCCAGCATCCTGTCCACTTGGTGCAGGGTCTTCTCCTCCTCGTCTGTCAGGACAGCGTCCAGGGTGCCCTTGTCCAACACCACCTGGAACGAAGCATCAGGAAACTCCATCTGTGTCATGTCCATCTTCAAGAAGCTCATCTGGGGCCGTCGGCTGGCATTGCGTTCCTTCATTTGCTTGATGACCACCTCACTGATGTCAATGTTCACTATATCCAAATAGCCCACATCATACAGCTGCTCACTTAGCTCCGAGTTCCCGCACCCAATCACCAGCACCTGAGGGGAAAAACCAACAAGATGAAGGTGGTCAAGGCAGAGGAATGACATGCAGATACGTTCAGGAATCAGATCTCCCCGTGGCTGGTAAGTTTCCAGGGGTGCACATGCTACTGTTAGGAGACAGCACCATTTCCCAGGCGATTCCAGGTTCCATCTTAGGGAAACTCATCGGTGGAAACCACATTCAGCCACACGAAGGAGGGTATGGGAAAATGGGCTTTCTACACAAACAAGCTAATCCTGGTTGTCCGCCCTGAAGCAACCATCAGTTACTCAAGAAGTGATAGGAAGGCACAGAATCCAAACACGGACAGGTCACACCTCTTCTTTGGCTATTCAAACCCAGTTGTGGAAGAACCATATTCAATCACTCATGCCTTCGGGTCCACCTCACGGTATTCTTTACTCCTTCGGTTTAAGGTGGCTCCAGCCCCAGCTCGGAGGCCAAGGCCGGACTTGAAATCACAACCCAGAGACCAAGACCTGAGCTGAACTCAAGAATCCAGCACCGAGTCCACGGAGCCACCCACGGGCCTGTATTCCGCTATGTCCCAAAGCCAAACCTGAAACACAAGCTGCTGCCCGCTCTCTGCGCAGCAGTCGTGCACCCAGCCCTCCAAATGCGGCCCCAGGGTCCCCTCCCTGGAAAAGCCTGGTGGGAAGAGCCCAAGTCTTGCCCTGATGGGGCTGAGTCTCAGCTCCCACGGGAGCGCTCCCTGCACACGACCTGCGGCGAGACACCGGCGCTCGGGGCCGCCGCTGCCCCGACAGCCCGTGCAGGAGCCCCGCGGAGTCGTGACGAGATCCCAGCCGCGGGAGGAGCGCACGCGGCACCCGCACAGCCCCGCACTCCGCACGCGCCCCACCAGTCACCTTCCCGCCCTTCTTTCGCTGCCACCCCCCCCCACCCAGCACACCTCGTCGACCCCGAGCCCCCGGCGCTCAGCTTGGCCCCGGGCACCCCGGGACGTGCCTTCCGGCTCCAGGTCGCCGGCGCAGCGCAGGCCGGAAGCGCCGCACCGGCCACAGCCCCCGCCGGCGGACTCGGCGTCAGGAAAGCCACGGCGACCGCCGGCTCCACACCGGTGCGCCGTGACGGAAACGGCCCCGGGAGGCGACAGCCAGGGTCACTACTGCGGTCCCTCTTCCCGGGCGATGACTAAGTCAGGGAGGGGCTGGGGCAGCAGGTCGCCCCCCACCCCGAAGCCTTGCACAGGACGTTTCAGAGCTGCCTCTGAGCCGCGGGACGCGCCGAGTCCGGAGACGCGGGCCCAGGCGGCCGCCGTGAACCGCGGCCCGTCGCCTCCCGCCACCGGCTGCGGGACGGAGCTCGGCGCCCACGCTCCGAGCGCACGCCGGGCGCGCGGCCGCGCTCACCTTCTCCCGGGGCTTCATGTACTTGTGCAGCACCCCGCACAGCTCCAGGTAGCTTCCGTACCACTCGAAAGCCCGCTTCCCCCGCTGCTGGAAGAACTTCTCCCAGTACTCCGCGGAGCCGAACTCCCGGGAGCTCTTGGGTAGGAGGTTCATGCTGTCACCGTCCGCGCCGCGTCTCCGCCACGCTCCGGCTCGCCCGCTGAGGGACCATGGGCTGCGCCTGCACACGCGCCCGCGCCGCCGCCCGGCGTCGGAATTCGGCCCGCACGGGCTGAGCCGCCGCTCGACCCCAGAGGGGTGACGCGGACACGCAGGCCCCACGCGCGGGACACGGAACCCGAACCACGGTCACCCGCGCTCCCGGCTCCCGGCTCCCAGCACCAGCCCCAGCCCCACGTGCCGAGCCCCTCACACTCGCTCACCGCGGGCCTTCAGAACCCGCAATCATATCCGGGTGCCAGGCGTCGCGATTGGCCGGCCGCCCGACGCTCCCAGCGTCTCATTGGCCAGTCTTTCGCTTCTGGCGCCTCATTGGCCGACACACGCTCGCCACCTACCGCGCCGGCTCCGAGCGTGGATACGCGCGCGGCAGCAGGGGGCGGGGCCACGGGCCCGAGTCCGGGCGGAAGACACCCCGCGGCCGCGTCGGCGGGATTGCGTCCGAGCGCCGCGAGAGGGCAGCCTTCCCGGCTCTGAGCGTCTCCTCCGCCGAGGACCCCGCCCGGGCTTCCCGCCAGCGGTGCTCGCGCTCTGTCCCGGGGCCTCCTGGCCGCTTCCATCGCGAAGGGCGGCGCGCGGGCCGCGGAGGCCGCGGGCAGGAGGCGGCCCCCAGAGCAGAAAAGCCAGCGGACGGACGTGCGGCCAGGGCTGAGGAGAGCCCGTGCTTAGCAGAAGAGCCGTCCTGGCCGCGTTACCTTCGGCCTCGCCCCCGCCGTCGCTTAGTGTCGCCCCTCGACGTGCGTGGTGGATGTTTATTCTGGAGAAAGCCGGCCCTGAGCGTGCTCGTCCTGCTCTAGAATGCGGGATCCCGCCGTTAGTGTGCTGACGGGAACGCTCAGCAGAGGAACAGCAGCTGCGAATTCCGAGGGGCCTCCTCGGCCGCCGCTCCCCCGCAGCGCTGCACGCACGTGCCAGACTCTTCGGACACTCGGCCTCCTCAGGCTGTCCTGCGGCTGGCACCGCGCAGCGGCCGCTCCCGCGCACCTGACTTGTGAGGTGAACGGTCGCTGCTTCCGGTGCTCGTCTTCCCCTCCCGCGCTGACGCCGCTCCCGGCCCGGCCCGCGTGCCCACGGGCGCCTCGCGGGCTCTTCGGGGCGCTCGGCGGCTGAGGGACGCGCAGACCCCGCCGGACACCCGTGCGGGAATGAGCGTCTCTGGTCCCGGCTGCTCGGACCTCGGCAGCGGAGGGAGCCCAGAGGGCTCATCCTCGACGGGGACGCGCACTCGGCTTTCGGGGAGCAGGTCTCACTCAGACGTGCGTCTGCAGGGCCTGGAAGACTTTCTCTTTCTTGAGGGCGTATGTGTTTGAGAGCGAGACCGCGGCTGGGGAGAGACGCAGCGGAGGGAGAAAGAATCTGAAACCCACTCGGACCCTGAACGTGCGATCACGGTCCCATGTGGGGGGCAGGATCCCACCCGCAGATCCAGAGTCGGATGCTGAAGCCGCTGAGCCCCCCCGGGCGCCCCTCCCCTGGAACCTAGTCCAGCGGGTCGCCGAGCCCCACCGCCAGAGTTTCTGAAGGATCGGGTCTCTACTGCGGTCTAAGGATGTGCGTGTCTAGCAACCTTCTGCGTGATGCCTGGGCTGGGCCCAGGACCCCACGTGGAGAACTGCTCTTCCAAAATACAAGGGAAAAGTCACAAAGAATTTAGTTCCCCCTGCACAACTTTAAGAGGTCTGTACACGTGACATCGAAGAAGCTCTACTTTCCTCTCCCACCTGCTGAGCTCCTGTTGTGTCCTTTCTGGGAAGGAACTGGAGGAGCCTCTGAGGTGGCTTCTGCTACGTCATCATGTAGAGTTCCTCATGAGTGAGACATGGGTCCTTCCAGAGAATGCTGATGGAGAGCTGAGGACACTCTTTGCTCCAAGTGCTCCACAACACCAAGGTTAAAACATTTAAACGACCAACACAAAAACGCAGCCTCTGCCCTCTCCGCTGAGGATTTACTCAAGTCCTCAAACATGTAAATGGCCCAAGATGAACCCATCTTTGTGATAAAGCTAAGGGTACAGCGGTAAGCAAGGCAGTCCCGTGGAAGACACCCATCCAACAATCACAAAAACAATCTGTATGAGGTTGTGGCAAAGGATGTGAAGGAGAAGTGTAAGGTTCTGTAAGGGCGGCATACCTCCCAGACCTCGTCTGCTCTGGAGGTGTCCAGAGAAGGCTTTCCTGAGGAGGGACAGGAAGTGTCTATAATCTGTCTGTTTTGGTAAATGCCACACACCTGAACTTGTCCTAGTAGTAACAGCATGACCTACGTAAGAACCAAGAACTCCACCCTCTGAAGCTGTCTTCAGGACCCATTGGCGCCTGCTTTTCCCTCTGTCCCTATGGTCCTTTCTGTTAATGGCTGGTATTGGGAAGACCGTAAGAAGTGATTTCTGCCATACCAGGCACCGGCCCCTTATTTAACACCCTCAAACATGCAGTTATAATTTGCACTATGTTTCTGACTAAGAGAATGTGTAACTTACCCATTGTCGCCTGTGTCTGCTCCCTTCTTAGAGCCCAAGGAAGCAGTAACAACCATAGAAGTTTAAGCCAAAGTTGCTGCAGGTTTCCTAAAATGTGTGGCTCACTGATGCAGAAATACTTTACATATGCGTTAGATGCTGGCTTTTGAAATACATTTGAAACGTAGTGCTCTCGGGGTTTGACTGCCAAACATAATTAAGCAGTATCATTCGTATCGTTAGCTTCTGCTAATTCGATGTTAAATGGTGTGTGTTAGGATCTTCAGAGTGGGCACTGGTGTGCTTTATAATACAAAGTGAGTGTAAATATGAGCATTCGATGTCTTGGGTTTTTTCCCTAAAAATATAAATCCAGACCTCTAAATCTATAATTTGCAATTACTCTCCTTACTTAATTTAAACATGAGGTTTTGGGGCGCCTGGGTGGCTCAGCTGGTTAAGCGACTGCCTTCAGCTCAGGTCATGATCCTGGAGTCCTGGGATCCAGTCTCACATCGGGCTTCCTGCTCAGCGGGAAGTCTGCTTCTCCCACTGACCTCTGTCCTCTCACGCTCTCTCTCTTTCATTGTCTCTCTCTACCTCTCAAATAAATAAATAAATAAATTTTAAAAACACAAACATGTGGTTTTAGCAACAATCATCAATGATTGATTGATGCTGAAATAATTGCAAAATGGGGCATAGATAATGAAAGCATTTCTTGAATGTGGGCAACAGAGGATAGGATAGAGCTTGTGACGAGCAGAGTAACATTACCCCATGGACGTGTATGTGCTAATTCCCACAACCTGAGAATAAATTAGGCTACGTGGAAAGGGAAATTAAGTTTGCTCAGCGACTGACATTAAAATAGGGAGACTAGTCTGGATGATGCAGGCAGGCCCAATGTAATCACAAGAGTCCTTAAAAGCAGAAGAGGGAGAACCAGAGAGGTGGTAGCAGGAGAAGGCTCAGGGCAGCATCGCTGCCTTTGAAGATGGTGGAGGGGGCTGGGAGCCAAGGAGAGGGCCTTCCAGCCTATGACAGCAGGAAGGCCAAAGAAAGGTGTTCTCCCTTTGGGCCTCCAGAAGGAACTCAGCCCTGTAGACACCTTGATTTTAGTCCAATAAGACTCCATCAGGCTTCTGACCTCCAGACCTGGAAGACAATTAAGTTCCTAAGGTTCTGGGAACTCACGACAGTAGCAGGAGGCTTCCCCAGAGGGCAACCAGGAGAGAGATGTGTGGCTGGGCGGGAGGCTACACTGGGAAGAAGGCTGCCGATGATAAAAAAACTGGCAATTGGGGTGAACAGCACCTCAGTTCAGAGAAGTCTCCCATTGTGAGCATTTGGATGAAAGCTGCCGGGCCTTAAGAAGCCAATGAACGAGCAATGAGGGTCAGGGCAGCTAGAAAGGATTCATGAGAGATGTTTTCAGGAAGAGCAGAAGCGTCGGCTCTCGGAGCCTACGTAGGGAATAAAGGATCCGAGGACTCAGAATGGCAGTCAAATTGCAAAGGAATCCAAAGGAACAGGGCAGGGGATAGGTGGTCGCTTGTAGAACTGCTGCTTGAGAGGAATTTAGAGACCACGATGCTAGCCACGACTGGCTACAAGCCAGTCTCCCCGCCCTGCAGGCCTGTCCCAGGGCTCATACCCTTCTCACATTCTGTCAGTGGCGTCCAAGTGGACTTCGTGGGCCAGGCCATGAAAACACTTCATGCGTAGGGTGTGAAAGTGTTCAAAAGGAATCTCTCCTTGGTGTCCAGGGAGTGGCTCAGGCAGTGCTGGAAATAATTTCTGCCGGGAAGTCTTTGCAAATGACTTTGTTTTCCACATTGAGAAGTTAAGAAATGGATGGTCTCCCGTGTCTTAGAAGAATGAAAGGCAGGCGTGACATTCTGGGATAATGCACCATTTTATTAGCTGGCATCGGCACTCTCTCAAAGCTGTACTGACCTGAGAAATAATGCTCTGGCTGACCCTGGATTCCTAAGATGGGGTAATCATAACAGTATTGTTTAGTTTGCGTGGCACTTGCGCTTTCACAGGAATGTCCTTATATTTCCATTCCCAGCCTTGCAGGATGGACACACACAGGGATATACACACGTCACTGAGGCGAAACCATGTTGATTAAAAATTTACAGGCACCTGGGTGGCTGGGGGGGTTAAGCATCTGCCTTCCGCTCAGGTCATGCTCTCAGGGTCCGGGGATGGAACCCCGCATCGGACTCTCTGCCAAGTCGAGAGACTGCCTACCCCTCTCTCTCTGCCTACTTGTGATCTAGCTCTCTCTGTCAAATAAGTAAATAAATAAAATCTTTAAAAAAAAATTTATGAAGTGGGGCGCCTGGGTGGCTCAGTGGGTTAAAGCCTCTGCCTTTAGCTCAGGTCATGATCCAGGGTCCTGGGATCCAGCCCCGAATCGGGCTCTCTGCTCAGCAGGGAGCCTGCTTCCCCCTCTCTCCCTACCTGCCTCTCTGCCTACTTGTGATCTCTGTCTCTCAAATAAATAAATAAAATCTCAGAAAAAAAAAAAAAAAGAATTTACAAAGTTACGTATGATGGAGGGAATTGAGCCAGCCTGCCTCTGGGTGTTACGTTTGATTCCCAGGATTCTCTTTGTTCAATAGTTTCTTGTGTCCGTGTGGTCATCTGTAGGTGCACCGGTTTCCTGATAATGAGTGGACTGCATATCCACCTTTATGGGGGAAAGCAAAGGGCCCGGCACAGCGGGCAAGTTGTTTGCCTTTGGGGCCAGTGGACAATAACATTTTGAAAACTAGAAAAGGCGAGAGAATGGGGCCAAGGGTGAGGGCCTGTGCCTGGTGTGTCAGACCCCCACTGAGGAGGCTCCCGAGGCCTCTTTTTGCTTCTCCTCTTTGTTTTTTGCAGCCTGGTATCGGGAGAGAGTACACCGTCACAATGTTTTCTTCCTGATTCTATTCTAAACTTCACTTCCTTTGCAGAAAAAGTAAAAACAGACCTTGGAAACCAAGCTGTTGTTTTCTAAATTCTAGCACGCGTCCCATCTACCATGAGCATCTCAAGTATCCTATTTTTATTGGATAGTCTCTGTCCTCCACCCATAACAAAGTATTTTTCTACCACCAAAGAGAAGGACTTTAAAATAGCACTTAATGGGGGCACCTCGTGGCTCAGTGGAGTAAGCCTCTGCCTTTGGCTCAGGTCATGATCCCGGGGTCCTTGTATTGAGGCCTGCATCGGGCTCTCTGCTGAGCAGGGAGGCTGCTTCCTCCTCTCTCTCTGCTTGCCTCTCTGCCTACTTGTGATCTCTGCCTGTCAAATAAATAAATAAAATCTTAAAAGAAAAAAGATTTCATTATGATGTAACTGATAAAGAAATTTGATTATTTCTTTTACACATAACAATCTAAGATAATAACAAAAATAGTGATTTGTAACATTATACCAGGACATATTGGAATTTTGAGAATTTTACATAGATTTCTAGATTTATAATATACATTTATAGAAATACATCATTTCGGGGGGTCGCCTGAGTGTCTCAATCAGTTAAACATCTGCCTTCCACTCAGATCATGATCTCAGTGTTTTGGGATCCAGTCCCCACTGAGACTGCACTGGGTTCCCTGCTCATCGGGGAGTCTGGGTCTCCCTCTCCCTAGGCCTGTCTCCACCCGCTTGCATACTCTCTCTGTCTCTCTGAAATAAATAAACAAAATCTTAAAAAAAAAAAAAAAAAAAAGGAAGGGGCACCTGGGTGGCTCAGTGGGTTAAAGCCTCTGCCTTCAGCTCAGGTCATGATCTCAGGGTCCTGGGATCGAGTCCCGCACTGGGCTCTCTGCTCAGCAGGGAGCCTGCTCCCCAGTCCCTCTCTGTCTGCCTCTCTGCCTACTTGTGATCTCTGTCTGTCAAATAAATAAATAAAATATTTTTTTTAAAAGGAAGTACATCATTAAGACTTAGCATCACTTTTTTTTTTCAATTACCATCATTTTTTGTTTAACAATGTTTCCCATGTAATTTGATATATCAAATAACCCTAATTAGTGTAAGACCTCCCTTTCTGTAAGGAGAGGGAACAAATCTTTCCAGAAGTTCCAGGAACTCTGAAAATTCTTATTTATTTTAGGTCAAAAAGACTTTATTTAGAATTTGATTTGGGGAAGTCTGCTAAAAATGGAAAGATTTTGGGATACTTGATCAAACAGGATTATAGATGACTATGAAAGAGTTTTTAATTATCTAGTTGATCAACTGACAAGAAAAGATTGTGAAGGCAAATGCAGAGTCACATGGTTGTAAGTGAAACTTAATATCCTAAAGACTCAGTGTATTTGGGTAGTCAAACCTGATGCAGGCAAAACATAGAATCTTTGTTTTATGGGTAGATTACCTACAGGTAAATAAACATTTTCATTATTTTCAATTTCTCATTTAGAGCAGACAAATATTGTAAGGGCCTGTTTAGCCAGAGCGGCCCCACCTCGGTTGAACAGCCATTTTGTTGTTTATGCAGTAAAACTTAAACTGACCTGCTCCCCCCCCCCCCCCCCCGCCCCCGCCGGGTAACTTAACTTAAAAGCAAGTCTGGGAAACCAGTCTCAGGTAGAGGTAACAGCCTGAATGCAGGGATGGGGGGTCAGATCAGGTGGAGACATCCAATCAGTGGAGTATGCATATTGTCTCGCTGGCTACCAAGGAGTGTGGGCTCCACCTTTTGGGCACATTTTGGGCGCCAGTTCTGCCCAAGGTGATAGGCTAGTTCAAATGTCTACTATGGGGTGAATTGTAGTTCAATTGGCCACCCGTGTGTGACCTAGCATGACTGTGCAGCTTTCTATGTGTGTTGCAATCTCACTGGCCTCCTGTGTGTGGCCAGGCTCAACCACAGGACCGACATACCCAGTATGCTATCAGGAACTGAACCCAGAGACACAGAGTCCACACCCCTTATTGGAAATCCCCCGAAACAACACATAAATACCATGCTGTAACCAGATTGGGGGTCCAAGTCCCTGTTCCGCTGTGCCAGGTATACTTGGACCCAAGTTCGAGCTTGCTGGAAAAACCCTTGCGTGATTGCATCGGTGTTGGCTCCTTGGTGGTCTCTCGGACATGAAACTTGGGCACAATATAATTCAAGAATACTTGTCCTTTTAACAGAAAGAAAACCAAATTTTAATTATGTACCAGTGGACTTCCAGGATTAAAACTCCCTCCTCAGCTTCAATAAATCCATTACAGTCTTTGCTGGACTATTTTTAAATTTCCTTCTCAATACTTCTTTAACTTACACTTTTGGGGAATTACGGTATGAGGTTCATTGGTCTCTCGATTCATCCTGACACTGCTCTGTTGGCCTGAGAATAAAAGAACAGGCAGGGGCAAAAGGATGCTCACAATATTGTTGAAGAAGGTTGCTCTAAGTCGGGTAGGCAGAATAAAGATTGGAAAAATGGGCACCTTCTGAATGGATGGCAAAGCTCTAGCTATCTGGGAAGGCATCAGCAGCATTCCCAGCCTTGCAAGAAGTGAAAGAAGCTGTTTTATTTTTTTTTTCCAAGATTTTATTTATTTTTATTTTTTTAAGATTTTATTTATTTATTTGAGGGAGAATGAGTGAGAGAGAGCATGAGAGAGGAGAAGGTCAGAGGGAGAAGCAGACACCCCAAGGAGCTGGGAGCCCAATGCGGGACTCGATCCTGAAGTCCGGGATCATGACCTGAGCCAAAGGCAGTTGCTCAACCAACTGAGCCACCCAGGCGCCCCCAAGATTTTATTTATATATTTGACAGACAGAGATCACAAGTAGGCAGAGAGGCAGGCAGAGAGAGAGAGAGAGAAGGAAGCAGGCTCCTCGCGGAGCAGAGAGCCCAATGTTGGCCTTGGTCCAGGACCCCAAGACCATGACCTGAGCTGAAGGCAGAGGCTTAACCCACTGAGCCATCCAGGCACCCGAAAGAAGCTGTTTTAAATGAAGATTGTAGCTTGGCAGGACTGGACTAAGTTACTTACTACTAAGTTACTTACTCAGATGACCAAGTCTTTTACTAAAGACTGTTTTATTTGCTTGCTGTAAAGATCCTTTAAAACTGTTTTTGAAGTCACTTTAATCTTTTCAAGCTTCTGCATATCAATAGGAGAATGTATTCCATTGTCTCCAAGAGCTCTGAAATGCTCTTTTTAAAGGATGCCCCTTCAAGTGGACTCAGCTAAGTTAAAGCTTTCTCAGCATGGCCTTTACCTCCAAGCGTGTGAATAAGTTGGCAGAGGTCAGAAAAACCAGGTTTGTAAGTTTGAGCGATCACGTTACGTTCTTTAGCAATGCCTAAATGGTCTTCACGAGCCTCAGGAAATTCCTTCTTAATAGTTTGCAATTCAGCCCGAGTGCAAGGGCTACAATAAACAGAGGGAGCTTTTAGACCTTCTTCATTAGCTTTTACCTTACAGGTAGGTGCTTGATGCCTGGGGATTTGGGGGAACCTTAGGGTTATTATTATAGTTTGAAAGTTCAACTAAGCTGGGGTCAAGAGGTGGGAAGCAGGGAGAAGAGGGTGGAGGAAGAGTAGGGACCGTGGTGACAAGGGTCAGTGCGGCAGCTCAGGAAAGCTTTCTACTTTGGAAAGTCTCTGAAAAAGGTCAGAACTGGCTTTAGAGAGCCTGCCCATGTGAGTTCTCTCCTTGGCGTGTTACAGACCATGCACCAGGTGAGCTGTGCACAAAGCAACTTCATTTGCAGCAAATGAAGAGATGACAGAGAGTGGCTTCCAAAGCACTGACTCCCCCAGTGGGGGTGGACAGGTTCCTTTTACTTAGGCTTAGGCTGAATATTCAGGTAGGGAAGCTTTGTCACTGGATGGAGAGGAGGGCATGAGGTCCCACATGTGCCCTAAGGAACAGGCCTATACACACATTGTATGTTATGTGGATGAGGCTTGTGCTCGTCTCTGGGCTGTGATTTTAGTATTGTAATGAGGACAAGGTCATTGTCGGTCATTCATGCAAACATTCATACAGACCTCAGTGGACCAAGTTGCAAGGGATTGGGCTGAGATCTTTGTTTCATCCAACGAAGACTACCACGTGGCCCCTTATGTAAAGCCCCCACGTTTAGGTGTTAGAATCAGTTGACATATAAGGGACACCATTTACCTTTCTCAGCAGCAAACAAGGGTCATGGGGTCTCTTGCTGGAGATACCCCAGCCATCCTGGCCAGTGAAGCTGTGGCAAGGCAGAGCAGATTGCCTTCAGGGGGAATATAAGCGTGTGTGTAGCTTGGGGCTTGGCAGTGGGCAGCTGCCTTGTCACCCCATGGCCCTGTCCTGAGACCAAGCCTCTTGGGATGTGAGCCTGATCCAGGTCCCTGACCGTCTGGAACCAACAGGCACTGCCCACGTGCAGTCCACATCCTGAAAACAAGACACGGGCTGCCAGGGCCATCCAGAAATATGGAGCCCAGTCTGCTCCCCAAAACACTCCAGCCTCAAGGGTGGCTAACGGCCCTCCCAGAATAACTCACTGAGCTTCCAGCTTCAACTGGAGCTTCTGGGAGGTCTGATGCTAGAGAACACAGTGACCCAATCAGGTAGCCAGTCCAAACGGGGGATGCAAGTCGACAGTCAAGGCCGGAGCATCAGAGAGTGTTTTGGGACTGTCTCTTTCCATCATGAGGCCATTCAGGGTCCTCTCGGAAGCCCATGAGTCAAGATATCCTCTGGCAGCCCAAGGCTGGCTGCAAAGAGCACACCGCTCATACACAAGGCCTGGCAGTAAGGTGAGTGAGACACCTGAAACCAGGTGGTGTGGGGAGAGGCGGGCTCCCAGAGCAGGCTACGAAGAACCTGGCACCAGCCTCATTACAAGTCCTGACCTCCACAGAAGCCCGTAGACACCGCGGAGCCTGCATTGCTGGAGAAGCCCAGGGCCCTATCAGGCAAGCAGTCCAAGGGGAGACTGACTGTCGCCAGTTCAAACCTGTGGCCTCCAAAGATTTTACCAGTGTGGCTTCCCTCCAGCCTGAGGCCATTCAGGAGGTGAGGGTCCTGTCAGAACTACAGGGGCCTGCAGCGCCCCCTGCAAGCCGAGGCTGGCTGAGGGGTGTGCCATGCACCCAGGGAGGCCCCCAGCTCTGGTGAGTCAGGGGCATGGAAGGAGGCAGCCGCGCAGAGGCTGGCTCACAGGAGCAGGCTATGGGGGGTCCCAGGCCTCCGCCGCGTTGCAGGCTCTCTCTTCCCATCATCCTGAAGGGGGAACGTCAAGGCTGCATGTCTCCTCCGGCCAGGCTGGTCAGCCGAGGCCCTGCAGGCCTGGGGCGCCCCTGCGCTGAGCTTCGTGGGCAAAGCGATCCTTGCTCCAGAAGTTGTTCTGGGGCGGCAGCTGGAAACTCTCCAACAAGAGACCCCGGGACCCTTGTTCGCTGCTGAGAAAGGTAAAGGAAAATGGTGTCGCTTGTATGTCAAATGGTTTTAACATGTGAACTCGGGGCCATTACATAAGGGGCTCCATGCTGGTCTTCATTAGAGGAAACAGTGAACCTTGAACTGTGCCAAGCTTCAAATGTCCCAAGGGACTCAGCCCAAACACTTGCAATTTTGCGCAGTAAGGTCTTTGCCTAGTGACAGCCTGAGGAACCAATTATACTCGGCCAAGGACTGTTTTCTGCTGCCAACACCCACCAAAATTCTTTGCAAAAAGCACATTCATTTTGTTTGGCTTTAAAAGCCCTTGACTTTAATTCCCTAGGAGAGGCTACAGTTTATGTGGCTGTCCAGATCTGTTCTCTCAGAATTGCAATTCTGAGCCCCCAAATAAATGCTTTTTTTTTTTTTTTAAGATTTTATTTATTTATTTGACACAGAGAGAGATCACAATTAGGCAGAGAGACAGACAGAGAGAGAGATGAGGAGAAGCAGGCTCCCTGCCGAGCAGAGAGCCCAATGCGGGACTCGATCCCAGGCCCCTGGGATCATGACCTGAGCCAAAGGCAGAGGCCCAACCCACTGAGCCACCCAGGCGCCCCTAAATGCTTTTGTTTTACTCTAGCTCTGCCTCTTTCTCGGTGGACATTTCTCATGGAAGCAGAAGTGGGATCCAAACTACACATAGCTTCAAGTTTGGTGCAGCTGCCGGATTCATGCCTGGTTCCTGCCTGAGTGCTTTGTGCCGCTGCCCTTCCCCATGGCTCCCGGTTCCTGTGGAGGTCCTGTAGGCTCTGAACCTTCCTCCTTGATTGCGATTCTAGCCTTTCCCTGTGTGTCTTTTACTGCCAGCTTTAGGTGAGGAGTAACACTTCTCTGTCGGGTTTCTGTTCCATACAGTTCCTCATGGGGAGGAACATATCCCTGTCCAGACCCTAACCTGTAGGGCTTCTCACAGGAGACGGACACTGTTCTGACTCTCCAGTCTCCAGTTTCTACAGGGGATCAACACTGTCAGGTCTGGAGTTATCCAGTGAGGATGCTCTGGAACTTTCAATGTCAAATATTGCTACCTAAAGGGCAGCTCCCATCTGGGACTCTGGGTGGGTTTTACAGGTCAGTATTATGGCTCTTCTTCTGGAAAGCTTTGGTCACCATGGATGTATATTACTAAGAGTGATTTAAAATTGCAATGACCACTTTGGGGATCCTTTGAAATTCTAAAAGTTATTTATTTACCTGCATAATAAGAAAAGCTGAACAGGGAGCTGATGTGAAGTCATCCACAGGGAAGCTGATGTGGGGCTCAATCCCAGCACCCTTGGATCATGACTTGAGCCAAAGGCAGACGATTAACTGACTAAGCCAACCTGGCATCCCACCTAATAATATATTTCTATAAGTATATATTATAAGTGATCTAGGAATTTATGTAAAAAATTCCTAAAATTCTGATATGTGCTGGTATAATGTTATGTCAATTTTCATTATTATCTTAGAATGTTATGTCACAGAAATAACCAAATTTCTTCATCAAGTACATCATAATGAATTCTCATGAGATCTCTAACCATTGCTATTTTAAGTCTTTTATAGGTAGCTATTACTCTAAATACTTCATCTTCAAAGTGATTCATGAGAAAGACTTAGATAAATATGCTTAAACACAGATTTTATTAAATTTACGATCATAACATTAAACTTAGTTATGAATGCATAACTCAAAATTTCTAAAACACTAATGGAAAAATAATTGCTTTGTTTTCTTCTCTAGACTGAGGGGACCCCTATTCTCTCCTCCATTAAGTTACCTATAACCTACATCAATTTGGTAAAGTGTTTCTTTACAACACAGTTTGAAACACTTATCTTTTTCTCCCTGACTGATTCCTCCAGAATTCTGAAACTCTTATTAAGTGTTCTTATTTTTCATAACAATGTATGTATTTGCATAAGTCCAATATGTATCTGTTGGATGCCCAATACCCCCAATCCCTGCTTCTTTGATCCACAGTTGATCAAAGGAGAAATATTCCGACATTATGAAGGCTTTTACTGCTTCTAATTGCTTCTACTCAAAATAACCATACTTTAGTGGAGCAGTCTTTCCATTTTTCCATAGTGTACCTCCAGGAGAGAAAGACCTTAAACCACACCTTATAACCTGGGGACTTCACCTACTGGAAAAGGGATCTTCAGGAAGAATATCTCCAACACTATTGGAAAGCCCCTCCCCCATCAAGCTGTTAACCAATCCTTGTGCTACCAACCTCCAAGGAATAGCCCATGGGATTCATACATCCCATCAATAGAAGCACCAGGCCTGACTGCCCCTGCCCAACAACAACTGACCTGAAAGTAGGTTTCTGGAATTGAAGCAGACAACAGATGGAGGAGACAATGTTCCCAAGATGACTGGACCAGGTCCATAGAACCCTTCTCTTGCTGCTGCTGCTTACCTTGCTATTGTTGTTGTTTTTCCTCTTTCTTTGGTAGAGATGACACTCTTATCTGCACTTCTCAGTAGATTACAAAGGGAGACCTCTATGTTAGATACCCGTCACCAGAAACTCCAACTTATTCTGGTATTGGAAACCCTTTTGTCTTCCCTGTAACAAATTTCTCTCTAAACTCCAGGATCTCTGCTGATTAGCCCCACAGCTTGCCTGTGGGCTTGTTAGGACCAGCTGATCCCAGAGCTTGTTTCAACCTTTCGCAGATAGCCATACAGGCTCCAGCACACAGTGTGTGAAAAGAGTTGTCAGCAATGACTCCTATTTTGTACTTTGGACTCCATCTTGTTAAAAATATGGAATGGTGGGTGCCTGGGTGGCTCAGTGGGTTAAAGCCTCTGCCTTTGGCTCAGGTCATGATCCCAGGGTCCTGGGATCGAGCCCCACACTGGGTTCTCTGCTCAGCAGGGACCCCCCCCCCCTCTCTCTCTGCCTGCCTCTCTGTCTACTTGTGATCTCTTTCTGTCAAATAAATAAATAAAATCTTTAAAAAATATATATTGAATGGTATTGACCTTGCTGAATAACAACAACAACAAAAAGTTATTTGTTGAAAAAGGACTTTCTGAGGACTATACAAGCTATGCTTTTCCTAGTAGTGAATGAAATGTCCTTGCTCAACCAATGAACTATAACAGAGAAATGCACCCTCTAATCTTTTTTTTCCAATCTCAATTCTTGATAAACTGATTTAAGTTTTCTTTTTATTCCTTATATCAGCTCTGTTGCACTGATAAATTTCTTAAGCCCCTTAGATACCTAATTCAACATTCTTTTTTTTTTTTTAAAGATTTTATTTTATTTATCAGAGAGAGAGAGGGGGGAGAGCGCAAGCACAGGCAGACAGAGTGGCAGGCAGAGGCAGAGGGAGAAGCAGGCTCCCCGCCGAGCAAGGAGCCCGATGTGGGACTCGATCCCAGGACGCCGGGATCATGACCTGAGCTGAAGGCAGCTGCTTAACCAACTGAGCCACCCAGGCGTCCCCCTAATTCAACATTCTTAACAATTTACTCATTATGTAGATTAATATGCATGAGATCGATGAGGCTTTAGAACATTATTTTTGTTAATTGCTCTTATGCTCCTCGCCTTGGTCAGATGGGTCCATTTAATAGGTTGGTGCTTTTGGAATCCACAACCTCTAAAACCACCAGGATTATGACCTCTCAACAGGTTGATTCATCTGAACCCCCAGATGGCTTAATAAGGCTGCAGGTGAGAAAACTGCTGAAGAACCGTTTTCCGACTGCTGCCTTGTTGCCTAAATGTGGCCTCACCCTTGCGACGGTGACACCTTGAAATAACTATCAGAGACTTCAAATACCCTCTGACATGGGTCATGACCTTCTGGGTCTGGTCCAGCTCAGTGACGTGGGCCTGAGCAAATCTAGTTGGTCAGCAATGCCCTCAGAGCAAGGACTTGATCAGAAGGAGAAATGTGAAAGGTGAAGTGAAATGGAGCCTCAGTGTCAAGGGGTTTTAAAATGGAAATGGGAGGCCATTAAAGAAATGGGCCTTCTACACATCTTCATGGAACAAAACCATAAATCTTGAACTGGGCCAGACGGCAAATATTCCAAGGACTCAGGCCCAACACCTGCAGTTCGCTGCTACTAAGAGCTGCTGCTTAGTGACGGCCTTAGCAACCAATTATTGGGCCAAGATTAGTTTTCTGCTGCCAGCATTAATCAGAATTCTGGTAAACAACACATATAAAGCATTCCCTTTGTCTTAAAAAACCCTAATGTTCATTCCCTGGTGGAGAAACAATTTGGGTGGCTACCGTAATTTGTGTTCCTTGAATTACACTCCAGAACGCCCCCCCCCCAAATAAATGTAGTTTGTTTTATTTTAGCTCTGCCTCTTTTCTTGGCCTACACTCGAAGGCAGGGACTTGAGCAGACAGTAAGGCTACGTGCAGCCTGGCTTTCACCCATCTCACTGGCTGCCTCAGAGTGACTTCGGGAATGGGTTCCCTCCATGCTTGAGCCTCTGTAGGTGGTGCTGAGGGGCCTTAGCTCCACAGATCTGGAGGGCCGGAGCTGGCCACGGCTTGCGACAAGAACGTAAGTGTGCACACGCTTGGTGGAACAGTTTGGGGCCGCCACACATCTGGAAGAGGGCGAGGGTGTGGAGAGGTCAGGTCATAGGAGCAAGCTCTTGGGGGACAAGGCCTATGCCTACTAGCAAGCAGCAAGGTACACACATGTGCATGTTCCCCTTGAAGGCTGGGCTGGAGGATATGTTCCTGCTAGCCAGTTGGCTGGCTGGTGGATTCTGCAGTAAGAGACTTGGGAGTCCTGGCAAGGGGAGATGCCTAGGACTCCATCAAGTGGTGGAATCCAAGTGGTGACTGACTGTGGCCAATTTGTAGGTGCTGCGCAAAGAGTGACTTTTAGTGGGAGTGGGGTCCCTCCACCCTGAAGGGGCCTGACTGCCCATGACTTGCTGAAGCAATGTTTACTATGCCTGCAGTGTGGTAGTTCAGGATTGCCAGAGATCTGGCACAGAGCAAGGGTCTGTGAGGTTTGGCATGGGAGCAAGCTTTGGTGGACAAGACCTACATCTCATCACAAACTATGTACATGTGGCTATTTCCAGACACAGAAAACTGGAGGATACTAGACTGTTTTACTGGCGGTGGGGCAGGAGCAAGCTGAAGTTTTCAATGAAAAACCCCTTGGGACCTCCAGAGTACTGTAGACATGCAAGGTCTGATAAAGTATAGGCCAAATGGGGATTGAGTGTTGCCAATTGGAAGCACCGCCTCAGGGCGATTTTCAGAGAGGATGTGGGCTCACTCCACTCTCAAGGCTTGCTGGTGGTCAAAGGTTGTTTCTTGTTATTTCATTTTTTAAGGCAGTCTTCCTAATGGGTATTAGGTAACATGTCTCACTGTGGTTTTAAGTTGCATTTCTTTAGTGATCAGGGATGAATGGACATCTTGGTCATATGCTTCTTGGCCATTTGAGTACCTTCGTAGGAGAAATGTCTATCCCAGTCCTTTTCCCATGTTTACTTGGGTTTTTATGGTTGTTGTTAAGCCATAGTTCTTTACACATTCTGGATATTATCCCCCACCAATTACCAGACACATAATTGCCAAAACTGTGTCCCATCTCCCCGGTGGTCTTTTTACACTGTTTAGTATTTCTTTGATGTACCAACATTTGAATAAATCCCATTTGTGTATATTTGCTTATGTTGCTATGCTTTTGGTGCCATATCCAAGAAGTCATTGCCAAATCCCATGTAATGAAGTCTTTCCCCATGTTGTCTTCTAGTTTGATAATTTCAGATCTTACACTTAAGTCTTTAATGCATTTAGAGTTAACTTTTTAAATGTGAAGATAAGGGTCCAAACTCACTCTTTTGCATGTAGACATCTATTTTTCCTAGCACTGCGGAGTTTGGCATTTTTGAGGTTGAGGGAGCAAGTCATTGTGTCTGTGATTTGGCAAATGGGGTGAGCAGTGGAAGGGGAGATCAGAGATGCAGGCAGGGCCTGGATCATAAAAGATCTTGGTAGTACATGCAAAGAATATTAGTTTCATTCTCAGTGCTTTGGGAAGCCACTGGAGAGTGAAAAAAACAGATTTACACTTTGAAATGATCACTGATTTCCTCAAAGAGTCAAACACAACATTATCATATGACTTAGCAATTCCACTAAGAATGCTAGGTAACTGCAATTGCACATTCATACAAAAACTTGTGCACATGATTGTTAGAGCAAACCTATTGTAGCCAAATAGGTCAACAACCCAAATGCACATGGTTTGATGAATAGATACACCACACATTGTTTATCCATTCAATGAAATATTTATTATCAGCCAAGAAGTGGAAAGAGCTACTGTTACACATTCCAACATGGATGAACTTTGGAAACACTCTGTTAATTGAAGGAAGCCAGCCACAAGAGACCACATACTATATAATCACTTTTTCATGAAATCTCCTGAATAGGAAAATCTATGGAGTCAGAAAGTAGATTAGTGGTAGAGAGAGGGTACAGGGAGGGGAAAATATAACTAAATGCTAATAGGTAGGGGATTTCTTTTTGGGGTGATGAAGAAGTTCTGGAATGAGGTGGTGGTGATGGTTACACAGCACTGGAAATGTACTAGAAACCACTGAACTGCAGATTTCTAATGGTGAATTTTGTTTTGTGAAGTATAGCTCAAGGAAGAAGTGCTGTTATATAAATACTTGAAAATCCACTGTAGCTGCTAAGTAGTACATGGATTGTGTTGGGCAGAGACAGTGGAGGCCATTGACCAAATTCACACACAGAGAAACCTTTAGATATTTGACATCTCACGTTCTTAGCTCTATGCTGTATGGTTTGCCACAATGAAAGGGGCTTACATTTAGCCATTCGGATGCCCTTTCCTGCCATCTAGCTCCAGAAATACTCAGGCAATGTTTTCTGGGGCCAGTTCTCTGTTGAGTCTTCAAACACTAGAGTTGCTGTTTGGATGCTCATGCCCCATTTTTGAGGAAAACTCATTCCTTCTGTATCAGAACAATCAGCATAAAGATCTACTATTGAAAGAGGAGATGGATTAAGGGTCCTGAAGAGTTCTGGCTCCAGAATTGGAGATTCTTCTTAGGAGAAAACCTATCTTGCACTCTCAGGGCATGAGAAGTATTTTAGTTTTGCAGAAGGATCACATACGGCTTCTTTGCTAGACTTCCGGGAATTTTGTGCTCCTGGTTTCTTTCAAGGATCTCAACCTGAAGGTTAAAAAAAGGCTACCTTGGGTCGAGCACTTAAGGATTTCTGTTCATTAGTGCTATTTTATTTTATTTTTTCTTAAGATTTTATTTATCTATTTGACAGACAGAGATCACAAGTAGGCAGAGAGGCAAGCAGAGAGAGAGGAGGAAGCAGCCTCCCTGCTCAGCAGAGAGCCCGATGCAGGCCTCAATACAAGGACCCCGGGATCATGACCTGAGCCAAAGGCAGAGGCTTACTCCACTGAGCCACGAGGTGCCCCCATTAAGTGCTATTTTAAAGTCCTTCTCTTTGGTGGTAGAAAAATACTTTGTTATGGGTGGAGGACAGAGACTATCCAATAAAAATAGGATACTTGAGATGCTCATGGTAGATGGGACGCGTGCTAGAATTTAGAAAACAACAGCTTGGTTTCCAAGGTCTGTTTTTACTTTTTCTGCAAAGGAAGTGAAGTTTAGAATAGAATCAGGAAGAAAACATTGTGACGGTGTACTCTCTCCCGATACCAGGCTGCAAAAAACAAAGAGGAGAAGCAAAAAGAGGCCTCGGGAGCCTCCTCAGTGGGGGTCTGACACACCAGGCACAGGCCCTCACCCTTGGCCCCATTCTCTCGCCTTTTCTAGTTTTCAAAATGTTATTGTCCACTGGCCCCAAAGGCAAACAACTTGCCCGCTGTGCCGGGCCCTTTGCTTTCCCCCATAAAGGTGGATATGCAGTCCACTCATTATCAGGAAACCGGTGCACCTACAGATGACCACACGGACACAAGAAACTATTGAACAAAGAGAATCCTGGGAATCAAACGTAACACCCAGAGGCAGGCTGGCTCAATTCCCTCCATCATACGTAACTTTGTAAATTCTTTTTTTTTTTTTTTTCTGAGATTTTATTTATTTATTTGAGAGACAGAGATCACAAGTAGGCAGAGAGGCAGGTAGGGAGAGAGGGGGGGGGAGCAGGCTCCCTGCTGAGCAGAGAGCCCGATTCGGGGCTGGATCCCAGGACCCTGGATCATGACCTGAGCTAAAGGCAGAGGCTTTAACCCACTGAGCCACCCAGGCGCCCCACTTCATAAATTTTTTTTTTTTAAGATTTTATTTATTTACTTATTTGACAGAGAGAGCTAGATCACAAGTAGGCAGAGAGAGAGGGGTAGGCAGTCTCTCGACTTGGCAGAGAGTCCGATGCGGGGTTCCATCCCCGGACCCTGAGAGCATGACCTGAGCGGAAGGCAGATGCTTAACCCCCCCAGCCACCCAGGTGCCTGTAAATTTTTAATCAACATGGTTTCGCCTCAGTGACGTGTGTATATCCCTGTGTGTGTCCATCCTGCAAGGCTGGGAATGGAAATATAAGGACATTCCTGTGAAAGCGCAAGTGCCACGCAAACTAAACAATACTGTTATGATTACCCCATCTTAGGAATCCAGGGTCAGCCAGAGCATTATTTCTCAGGTCAGTACAGCTTTGAGAGAGTGCCGATGCCAGCTAATAAAATGGTGCATTATCCCAGAATGTCACGCCTGCCTTTCATTCTTCTAAGACACGGGAGACCATCCATTTCTTAACTTCTCAATGTGGAAAACAAAGTCATTTGCAAAGACTTCCCGGCAGAAATTATTTCCAGCACTGCCTGAGCCACTCCCTGGACACCAAGGAGAGATTCCTTTTGAACACTTTCACACCCTACGCATGAAGTGTTTTCATGGCCTGGCCCACGAAGTCCACTTGGACGCCACTGACAGAATGTGAGAAGGGTATGAGCCCTGGGACAGGCCTGCAGGGCGGGGAGACTGGCTTGTAGCCAGTCGTGGCTAGCATCGTGGTCTCTAAATTCCTCTCAAGCAGCAGTTCTACAAGCGACCACCTATCCCCTGCCCTGTTCCTTTGGATTCCTTTGCAATTTGACTGCCATTCTGAGTCCTCGGATCCTTTATTCCCTACGTAGGCTCCGAGAGCCGACGCTTCTGCTCTTCCTGAAAACATCTCTCATGAATCCTTTCTAGCTGCCCTGACCCTCATTGCTCGTTCATTGGCTTCTTAAGGCCCGGCAGCTTTCATCCAAATGCTCACAATGGGAGACTTCTCTGAACTGAGGTGCTGTTCACCCCAATTGCCAGTTTTATCATCGGCAGCCTTCTTCCCAGTGTAGCCTCCCGCCCAGCCACACATCTCTCTCCTGGTTGCCCTCTGGGGAAGCCTCCTGCTACTGTCGTGAGTTCCCAGAACCTTAGGAACTTAATTGTCTTCCAGGTCTGGAGGTCAGAAGCCTGATGGAGTCTTATTGGACTAAAATCAAGGTGTCTACAGGGCTGAGTTCCTTCTGGAGGCCCAAAGGGAGAACACCTTTCTTTGGCCTTCCTGCTGTCATAGGCTGGAAGGCCCTCTCCTTGGCTCCCAGCCCCCTCCACCATCTTCAAAGGCAGCGATGCTGCCCTGAGCCTTCTCCTGCTACCACCTCTCTGGTTCTCCCTCTTCTGCTTTTAAGGACTCTTGTGATTACATTGGGCCTGCCTGCATCATCCAGACTAGTCTCCCTATTTTAATGTCAGTCGCTGAGCAAACTTAATTTCCCTTTCCACGTAGCCTAATTTATTCTCAGGTTGTGGGAATTAGCACATACACGTCCATGGGGTAATGTTACTCTGCTCGTCACAAGCTCTATCCTATCCTCTGTTGCCCACATTCAAGAAATGCTTTCATTATCTATGCCCCATTTTGCAATTATTTCAGCATCAATCAATCATTGATGATTGTTGCTAAAACCACATGTTTGTGTTTTTAAAATTTATTTATTTATTTATTTGAGAGGTAGAGAGAGACAATGAAAGAGAGAGAGCGTGAGAGGACAGAGGTCAGTGGGAGAAGCAGACTTCCCGCTGAGCAGGAAGCCCGATGTGAGACTGGATCCCAGGACTCCAGGATCATGACCTGAGCTGAAGGCAGTCGCTTAACCAGCTGAGCCACCCAGGCGCCCCAAAACCTCATGTTTAAATTAAGTAAGGAGAGTAATTGCAAATTATAGATTTAGAGGTCTGGATTTATATTTTTAGGGAAAAAACCCAAGACATCGAATGCTCATATTTACACTCACTTTGTATTATAAAGCACACCAGTGCCCACTCTGAAGATCCTAACACACACCATTTAACATCGAATTAGCAGAAGCTAACGATACGAATGATACTGCTTAATTATGTTTGGCAGTCAAACCCCGAGAGCACTACGTTTCAAATGTATTTCAAAAGCCAGCATCTAACGCATATGTAAAGTATTTCTGCATCAGTGAGCCACACATTTTAGGAAACCTGCAGCAACTTTGGCTTAAACTTCTATGGTTGTTACTGCTTCCTTGGGCTCTAAGAAGGGAGCAGACACAGGCGACAATGGGTAAGTTACACATTCTCTTAGTCAGAAACATAGTGCAAATTATAACTGCATGTTTGAGGGTGTTAAATAAGGGGCCGGTGCCTGGTATGGCAGAAATCACTTCTTACGGTCTTCCCAATACCAGCCATTAACAGAAAGGACCATAGGGACAGAGGGAAAAAGCAGGCGCCAATGGGTCCTGAAGACAGCTTCAGAGGGTGGAGTTCTTGGTTCTTACGTAGGTCATGCTGTTACTACTAGGACAAGTTCAGGTGTGTGGCATTTACCAAAACAGACAGATTATAGACACTTCCTGTCCCTCCTCAGGAAAGCCTTCTCTGGACACCTCCAGAGCAGACGAGGTCTGGGAGGTATGCCGCCCTTACAGAACCTTACACTTCTCCTTCACATCCTTTGCCACAACCTCATACAGATTGTTTTTGTGATTGTTGGATGGGTGTCTTCCACGGGACTGCCTTGCTTACCGCTGTACCCCCTTAGCTTTATCACAAAGATGGGTTCATCTTGGGCCATTTACATGTTTGAGGACTTGAGTAAATCCTCAGCGGAGAGGGCAGAGGCTGCGTTTTTGTGTTGGTCGTTTAAATGTTTTAACCTTGGTGTTGTGGAGCACTTGGAGCAAAGAGTGTCCTCAGCTCTCCATCAGCATTCTCTGGAAGGACCCATGTCTCACTCATGAGGAACTCTACATGATGACGTAGCAGAAGCCACCTCAGAGGCTCCTCCAGTTCCTTCCCAGAAAGGACACAACAGGAGCTCAGCAGGTGGGAGAGGAAAGTAGAGCTTCTTCGATGTCACGTGTACAGACCTCTTAAAGTTGTGCAGGGGGAACTAAATTCTTTGTGACTTTTCCCTTGTATTTTGGAAGAGCAGTTCTCCACGTGGGGTCCTGGGCCCAGCCCAGGCATCACGCAGAAGGTTGCTAGACACGCACATCCTTAGACCGCAGTAGAGACCCGATCCTTCAGAAACTCTGGCGGTGGGGCTCGGCGACCCGCTGGACTAGGTTCCAGGGGAGGGGCGCCCGGGGGGCTCAGCGGCTTCAGCATCCGACTCTGGATCTGCGGGTGGGATCCTGCCCCCCACATGGGACCGTGATCGCACGTTCAGGGTCCGAGTGGGTTTCAGATTCTTTCTCCCTCCGCTGCGTCTCTCCCCAGCCGCGGTCTCGCTCTCAAACACATACGCCCTCAAGAAAGAGAAAGTCTTCCAGGCCCTGCAGACGCACGTCTGAGTGAGACCTGCTCCCCGAAAGCCGAGTGCGCGTCCCCGTCGAGGATGAGCCCTCTGGGCTCCCTCCGCTGCCGAGGTCCGAGCAGCCGGGACCAGAGACGCTCATTCCCGCACGGGTGTCCGGCGGGGTCTGCGCGTCCCTCAGCCGCCGAGCGCCCCGAAGAGCCCGCGAGGCGCCCGTGGGCACGCGGGCCGGGCCGGGAGCGGCGTCAGCGCGGGAGGGGAAGACGAGCACCGGAAGCAGCGACCGTTCACCTCACAAGTCAGGTGCGCGGGAGCGGCCGCTGCGCGGTGCCAGCCGCAGGACAGCCTGAGGAGGCCGAGTGTCCGAAGAGTCTGGCACGTGCGTGCAGCGCTGCGGGGGAGCGGCGGCCGAGGAGGCCCCTCGGAATTCGCAGCTGCTGTTCCTCTGCTGAGCGTTCCCGTCAGCACACTAACGGCGGGATCCCGCATTCTAGAGCAGGACGAGCACGCTCAGGGCCGGCTTTCTCCAGAATAAACATCCACCACGCACGTCGAGGGGCGACACTAAGCGACGGCGGGGGCGAGGCCGAAGGTAACGCGGCCAGGACGGCTCTTCTGCTAAGCACGGGCTCTCCTCAGCCCTGGCCGCACGTCCGTCCGCTGGCTTTTCTGCTCTGGGGCCGCCTCCTGCCCGCGGCCTCCGCGGCCCGCGCGCCGCCCTTCGCGATGGAAGCGGCCAGGAGGCCCGCTGGGACAGAGCGCGAGCACCGCTGGCGGGAAGCCCGGGCGGGGTCCTCGGCGGAGGAGACGCTCAGAGCCGGGAAGGCTGCCCTCTCGCGGCGCTCGGACGCAATCCCGCCGACGCGGCCGCGGGGTGTCTTCCGCCCGGACTCGGGCCCGTGGCCCCGCCCCCTGCTGCCGCGCGCGTATCCACGCTCGGAGCCGGCGCGGTAGGTGGCGAGCGTGTGTCGGCCAATGAGGCGCCAGAAGCGAAAGACTGGCCAATGAGACGCTGGGAGCGTCGGGCGGCCGGCCAATCGCGACGCCTGGCACCCGGATATGATTGCGGGTTCTGAAGGCCCGCGGTGAGCGAGTGTGAGGGGCTCGGCACGTGGGGCTGGGGCTGGTGCTGGGAGCCGGGAGCCGGGAGCGCGGGTGACCGTGGTTCGGGTTCCGTGTCCCGCGCGTGGGGCCTGCGTGTCCGCGTCACCCCTCTGGGGTCGAGCGGCGGCTCAGCCCGTGCGGGCCGAATTCCGACGCCGGGCGGCGGCGCGCGGGCGCGTGTGCAGGCGCAGCCCATGGTCCCTCAGCGGGCGAGCCGGAGCGTGGCGGAGACGCGGCGCGGACGGTGACAGCATGAACCTCCTACCCAAGAGCTCCCGGGAGTTCGGCTCCGCGGAGTACTGGGAGAAGTTCTTCCAGCAGCGGGGGAAGCGGGCTTTCGAGTGGTACGGAAGCTACCTGGAGCTGTGCGGGGTGCTGCACAAGTACATGAAGCCCCGGGAGAAGGTGAGCGCGGCCGCGCGCCCGGCGTGCGCTCGGAGCGTGGGCGCCGAGCTCCGTCCCGCAGCCGGTGGCGGGAGGCGACGGGCCGCGGTTCACGGCGGCCGCCTGGGCCCGCGTCTCCGGACTCGGCGCGTCCCGCGGCTCAGAGGCAGCTCTGAAACGTCCTGTGCAAGGCTTCGGGGTGGGGGGCGACCTGCTGCCCCAGCCCCTCCCTGACTTAGTCATCGCCCGGGAAGAGGGACCGCAGTAGTGACCCTGGCTGTCGCCTCCCGGGGCCGTTTCCGTCACGGCGCACCGGTGTGGAGCCGGCGGTCGCCGTGGCTTTCCTGACGCCGAGTCCGCCGGCGGGGGCTGTGGCCGGTGCGGCGCTTCCGGCCTGCGCTGCGCCGGCGACCTGGAGCCGGAAGGCACGTCCCGGGGTGCCCGGGGCCAAGCTGAGCGCCGGGGGCTCGGGGTCGACGAGGTGTGCTGGGTGGGGGGGGGGTGGCAGCGAAAGAAGGGCGGGAAGGTGACTGGTGGGGCGCGTGCGGAGTGCGGGGCTGTGCGGGTGCCGCGTGCGCTCCTCCCGCGGCTGGGATCTCGTCACGACTCCGCGGGGCTCCTGCACGGGCTGTCGGGGCAGCGGCGGCCCCGAGCGCCGGTGTCTCGCCGCAGGTCGTGTGCAGGGAGCGCTCCCGTGGGAGCTGAGACTCAGCCCCATCAGGGCAAGACTTGGGCTCTTCCCACCAGGCTTTTCCAGGGAGGGGACCCTGGGGCCGCATTTGGAGGGCTGGGTGCACGACTGCTGCGCAGAGAGCGGGCAGCAGCTTGTGTTTCAGGTTTGGCTTTGGGACATAGCGGAATACAGGCCCGTGGGTGGCTCAGTCCATTGCTCAGTGTAATCAGTTCAGGAATCAATGTACAGAGGAAAAGATGAACATTTGGTTACTATGTATCAGACGGCAAGCAGTGGGGCCTTCATTGGATTTCTCCCCTTGGGTTAGCGCTTGTGACTTCCTCCTCCTCCAGGGCCTGTGTGTCCCAGGGTCATATCCTGGCTGCACCTCCTATGTCTGGGCCTCATCATTAACCCTCAGATCCTTAGTTTTTCATCTGCCCAACATGGTATTGTAAGGTTGTTATAAGAGTTAAATAATTACAGGGACGTTTAGCTGGCTTATTTGGTTAAGCATCTGCCTTAGGCTCAGGTATGATCGCAGGGTCATTGGATCAAGTTCTGTATCCGGCTCCTTGCTTAGCAGGGAACCGGCTTCTCCCTCTGCCTGCAGCTCACGGTACTTGTGTGCACGCTCGCTCTTTCTCTCTGTGTGCACGCTCGCTCTTTCTCTCTGACAAATACGCAAAATCTTAAAGATAATAAATAAATAACTAGAAGTCCTAGTATAGTAATTGGCATGGAGGAGGTAATTAGTGACTTAAATCCTTCTCTGAAAGAGTTTATGAATAAACTTTTCCTGTTAGTGACCTTCTATTTCTCAATGTCAAGGCGGCAGGACTCCTCAGTTCAGTTTTCCCAGGGCTTTGGGTGTATTTTTGCCATTTTCCTTGTAAAAAAAATTTTTTTTTTATTTGAGTGAACGAGTAAGGAAAGAAAGAGAAGAAAGGAGCGGGGCGGGGGGTGGGTAGATGGGGAAGCGGACTCCCAAGGATCAGGGAGACCAATATAGGACTCCATCCCAGGACCTTAGGATCATGACTTGAGCCAAAGGCCAATGCTTAACCTACTGAGCCACCCAGGCGCCCCCACTTTTCCTTTTCTTATCTTTGGTCTCCTGCGGTATGTGTTAAATGTTTTTTTTTTTTTTTTTAAAGATTTTATTTATTTATTTGACAGAGAGAAATCACAAGTAGATGGAGAGGCAGGCAGAGAGAGAGAGAGGGAAGCAGGCTCCCTGCTGAGCAGAGAGCCCGATGCGGGACTCGATCCCAGGACCCTGAGATCATGACCTGAGCCGAAGGCAGCGGCTTAACCCACTGAGCCACCCAGGCGCCCCTGTGTTAAATGTTTAACAACTGTGTTTTCAGGGGGTTAAAAAAACATCCCTGATGTGTACTTTTTGCCAATTTCTGTGTCATAAAAATGGCCACCAAGGGCAGATTTCAGAGAACCAACTTGTCAACCAAGTCACAAAATTGTGTATATTCAGCAGTTGGGTTCTTGAGTGGGGTCGGCCTCGCTGCAGCACAGTGCTGCTGGTACGGCTTGCTTTCCCTGGACTAGCGTGCTCAGCATAGGACCTCGTCATCTCTGTTTCTCATTTAGCCCAGAAGAAACGGAAGAAGGACAGGAAGAAGCCGCGGGCTGATGACACTCCAGAGGACCTGCCTGCAGCCCCAGGGCGGCCCGTTGACAAGACTTACCTGTGCTGTGAGCACCACAAAGCAATGATTGCTGGCCTTGCCCTGCTCAGAAACCCGGAGCTGCTCCTAGGTGAGGGGGACTCCGGTGCCCTCCACAGGCGGGGGTGTGGACGATTACAGCTGTCTTGTGGGAGCACAGCGTTGACAGACCAACAAATCCACATAGATCCGTAGTTTTCTCCTTCCCAGTGTTCTTCTAAGTTAATAAATGGCCAGTAGCTCTTCCCTTAGACTCCGATTGTAATCGCTAAATGACTGCATGTGTGGGTGTCTAACTTTTTTCTTTTTTACTCATTTAAAATATTGAAGTATAAAAGGTATTCAGTGAGACATAAAGTACACAGATTTTAAGCTGTTCAATTTATTGAGTGTTTGCTTGTGTCTACCCATGTAACCAGATGGAACATTTAAAAATCATGACTCCAGAAATTCCTGTGCACTTGGGAAGAATTTCTGGCTTTCAGTACTGCATTATTTGAGCACCAGATGCAATTCGAATTTCTACTTAAATTAAAAAAAAAATCTATGTTATCGGTAGAACAGTCATAACTTTATTACTAATAATAGGTGTGGATCTGAACACAGTAGCAAAAATGTTCACTTTTCTATCTATGAAGTGTATCTAAGTCTATCAGAGCTTCACAGGTTACCTCTCTGAGGCTGGGGCCAGTGTGGGGACTCAGGCCCAACGTAGCTAGTACGTGGGAAATCTTTGACACTGCTCAAGGCTCATGGCAGGCGCTCAGTCTGTGATGTGTTGCCATCATTACTGCCTGTCAGTCAGTTCTGAAGAGCCCGGCAATCGTCTCTAACAAGCACCTTCCAGGTTGTTAGAGGGCTCAGTGCTACAGATGTGAGCAGTGGTTGTCCTTGGACTTTGCTGCTCTCTAAGAAACCAAAACGAGATCTGTGCCATGCCTGGTAATGGGCATGCAGTAGTCCTAAGTCAGTATTTATTAATTATTGAATAACCATTATCGTGGTCTCAAAGTTCACTGCAAGTCAATAGCATTGCAGGTTACCCCTGTAAAAACTGTTTCCGTTAGAGCAAGGGGCACATCTGACGCATCATCTGTTCTTTCTCACCCAGTTAAGAAGATATTTTTTCTTGAGCCAGTGGTCTGCACAAAAGATTCACTATAGCCGTGATTCAGTTTTGAAAAGGACAGACAACTTTATTGTTTATTACAGGAATAGAAGTGTAATCTGCACATAGATGAAAATAGTAGTAGACAGTAAATGAGAATATGGCTCTAGGCGTCAAATCAGGTATTTACAACATCTAACCTGATCAGCTGGGGAAGCCCCGTGGTAAACAGCCAGGTGGGAGTCCTGACTGAGAGGCTTGGGGGGGAGCGTCCTCCCCTCAGGTGAGACTTGTACCTGACCATCCCCATAACGGCCACATTTATAGGCATATGACAGGGTTTGAAGTTAAACTTTTGTTCACCTACATGCAGTTTGGCACCAGCTACATTTCCGTGTTATCATGATCCTATATTTTCAAGGAGCCTGGCCCGTGTGTGTCTGCCTCCTCTCCCTGATTCCATTCCTGGGGACCAGCCCAGCCTGGAGCAGGAGCGGATGTGAGACAAGATTTGTAGCTCTAGGCGTCAAGAACAGAAGGGCCAGTTCTGACCCAGAGGCCAGGTATTACATTTTAAACAATTAGATTCCCAAGGTTATTCACACAGCACTGGTCTCACAAACAACATTCCTTAGTCTGCCTGTGTACGTGCAGGTCCAGGTGGTCGGTATGGGAGACAAATCATAAAAATATTTTTCTATACAGAATAGTCAGCTATTGTTCAAGTACTAGAAAAGATACACTAACTTTAATTTGAGAATATTTTCTCCTACAGCCATTTGCTGGGTCAGCCCTTAAAGGCTTAGGCAGTTCCTTGCCTACATCAGTAGTTCTTATATTTAGAATTACCCGGGAGTTTAAGAAAAAAATACCCGAGGCTTCCTATCTCCCCTCCCACCTGTTCCTTCCTACACCAGGGTTTTTGACCCTGAAATACTGAAGTATTTCAAACATTCCGAGGTGACCCTAGTGTTCTGCTAGGACTGAAAATTACTGGTTTGGATGCTAGCAATGTAGTAGCAATGATGCTAGTGTGGAGCCCATGAATATGTGTGCTTATGGAAGGTGCTTTTAAATGTGGAGGAAAAGATCAGGTCAGACCCTGGCTGTCATGTGGGGTGCTCACAGCAGAACCCTGAGTGACAGTAGCTCCCCTGGACAGTGACGTCTGTGCCCTTACAGACAAGCCACGACCTCTGTGTCATCCTGACATAGCCCCCTGCGGCCACCACGGGTCACAGGACACGTATGGTGCAGGAACATAGATGGTGTTAGACAAAGACTTGATTGCTTCTCTTTCCCAGCTCGGCCACTACAATGTCGTCATGTTTGATGTCGACAGCAAGGACCCAACACTGGGAATGAGTTGCCCACCACCAGCTTTTGTGGACCAGCCTTTCCTGCAAAAGGTCAAAAGCATCTTGACTCCTGAAGGTAGGAAGTACAAAAGGTTGCGGCGGGAGGTGGGATGGAGCCTTTAAAAATTGTTTTCTTTTTAACGAAAAGTGTGCATAAGTGTGTAGCTCGATGAATTTCCCCGAAGTGAACACATTCGTGTACTCTGAAAACACAGAACACTTGCAGCCCACCAGAGGGTCCACCCCTCACCTCCTCCTATAACTCCTCCTCTCCAGGGGAACCCCATCCTAACTTCAGTCGGTACTGCTTAGTTTTGCCCATTTTTGTTCTTTGTGTAAATGGAATCTTACAGAATATATTCCTTTTGTGTTTTTCTCTTTCATTAACATGATCTTTGTTTCATCCATAGTGTGTACATTGTTCCTTTATACTGTGGTTTAGTATGCACTGTGTGACTATACCGTATTCATTTCCCCATTCTGTTGTTGGTATTTGGATTGTTTCCTATTTGGACTTTTATACGTAGTCCCTGCCCTGGTGATAAAGTCCAGACTCCTCCATCTCTGCCCCCAAAAGGAACCTGTGCATTTGTAAAGATCGGTGCTTGCCATAAGCATGAGACGTGCCTCCCAGCCACCAAGAGCCTGCACCAGTGACCTGGTGTCACCAGACACTGGCCTTGATACAGGTCCCTTCTCCTCTAACTTCCTCAGGTGGCCCAGGTACAGTCTGCTTCCAGGTAGCCTGCACCTGGGGCCCTTCAGGCCTGGGGAGTTCTGGTTGGTCCCAGTGTACCTGCTAAGCCTCCAGTCCTATGGAGCCCACCAGCCCCTAGCAAACCTCTTTCAGGGTGCTACTTTCTTTGGACAGCAGTCAGTCCCCTTTCAGACCGGCTGCCAGCGGGCGTGAGCTTACCAGTAACGAGGGCTCCAGTATGTCTTGTTGAGCACCACCCCAGGTGGCCACCTGACAGTCCAGACACCCTCCAGCTTTCCCTTCAGGGCGACGGTGCGTGCCGGACTAGCTTGCACGTGGGATTTATACACATGCCTTGTAGCTGAGACAGCCCATTCTCTGGCTACTTTTCCAGACACTTGCCCTCCTCCCGGCTCTGACTGCCCTGACTTGGGCAGCTTGTACATGCGCACTGCGGCCCCTCCAGGCTTGTGGAGCTCCTGCCTATGCCGTTACATGCTGATCCTTGTGGACAAAGGGATCCCAGCCCCAAAAGGCCTTCTGAGGCAGCAGCTGGAAACTGAAGGCACCCAGTCCAATTTGGGACTGGCTGCCTGATAGGGTTGCTGGCTTTTCCACCACTAAGCAGTGCCAGGGGCATCTTACTGCTTGGTGGGGCCTGGGGTTCAGGCTCTAGCCCCAGCCTAGCGGGCAGGCCATTTTCTCCAACTCTGCCTTCTAGGGAACTATGAGCATGAGGTTAGAATGAGGCAGATGCAGGGATCCCAGATAGCCCCCTTTTCTGGGCCAAGCCTGTCCTGTCATTTTGCTCCTCTCAGCTGCCACCTCCTATGCCTGGGCAGTGGGCAGCCAGTTAGCAAGCCTTGGTCTTCAGGGAACAGCCCAGGCCCCTAAAGTTCTGGATGATCTCTGGCAATTCAATGGACTCAGGGTGTGAAGAGTTTATACCCTGAAAAATATTTCTGAGGCTCCTTTTGATACTGGGAACTTTCAGTCCCCGTTTGGACCAACTGCTTGTGTCCTGGGCTCCTCCAACAGTCAGGCTTTCATGTGTCTCTGTTGGAGGCTGTCCTCATACAGTGACTTACTCATTTCTGCCCTTGCAAGACAGTCCAGAGTTTTCTAGCTCTGCTTCATTGGGACCTTTCATATTTTTGAATGCTTGTGCTTGGAATTAGGCAGAGTTTCGCACATCTGAAAGCAGGCACTTTCCCTGTGCGGGGTGCTTGCCGAGGGCCCAGTATGCACTTTGTCATCCCAGGGGCTGCAGCTGTAACTTTATGGGACTGTGGGCATCTTAGTGAAGAACCACGTGCTCAGACTCCAAGGTGGTAGGATCTCACACCCCAGAAACCATTAGGAGGTATGAGCCAAGCTCAGCCACAACATAGCCTCTTGCATGGAGGAAGCCCAGCCCCACCAAATCCTTCCAAGGGGGTAGCTGCAAAGGGACAACAGTTCCCATTTTGACGGGCTGCCCTACTGGGATCCCAGGTTTCTCCAGTGATCAGGGCTCCCAGGTATCTTTTATTGGAGGATATCCTGGCCAGACTGCTTGGATGCTCTCTGGCAGGCCAGTTGAATAACCTTTGGGTCTTCCTTCAGGGGGTATTCCCTATTGGGCTTGTAGGGCTTTCTGTTGGGCATAAACCCTATCCCCTAAGAGTTCGCTCCTGTGCTCTGGTGTCTCCCGACCCCTGTCCCATACTAGATCCTGGCTTCCCTGAACAGCACGCATATGCCAGATGCACACATTCAGCAGACTTTGGACAGCAGGGCCCTAGAGTCACAGGGACTAGGACTGGACCCAGCGAGTGGCGTAATAGCCTCCAGGAAGGACTGAGTCTACCCCCAGTAATGACACCGAGGCAGCAGATTGCTGACCATCCCCATTCGCACTTGCTACTTGATCAGGCTCTGGTTCTTTAGCAAGCGGGACTCACCGGCGTCTCTACGGGAGGGTCACCTGCCAGACGCTCAGCCCGCGCTGATGGAAGGAATGCGGTATGCTCCAGCTCTGTCTTCAGGGAGAGTGCGTGTATTTGTATAGCCTAAGACTTAAAATTAAGCCCATTCCTTGTTCTTCACACGTCTGCACTTGTGTCGGCCTCTTGACCTTGCTACATTGCGGGTACCTGGCAACCCTGAACTCCTTGGCACGTGCATACACAGTATACTCCCCCAGAGCAGGCTGTGGGTAGCCCACCCTGACCTGGGAAACTGCCCTCCCCCAACCACCTGCATGCCTCCAGCTGGAGGGATCCCACCCCCAGAAATCATTCTGAGGCAGCTGCAAATTGGCAACAGTCAGTCCCCACTTAGACTTCCATCTTGATCCCATCCTGGGCTGCTTTTGCAACCAGAGCTTCCAGGTGTCTTTTATTGGAGGCTATGTGAGCCAGCTGTCTGTTCCGCCCTGGCACGGGAGTCCAGTATCTTGCTCTGTCTTCATGAGGAACAGGAGTGTTTGTGTAGGCTAAGGCTCCCAGTTATGCCCACACCTTGTTCAACAAGAGCTTGATCCTGTGATCTTGCCCTTCCAGACCCTTACCCTGCTCAAGATCTCTGCAACCCTTGAATGCACTGTGCCTGTATGTGCAGTACATACCTCTCAACCAGCCTTGGACAACTAGTACTCTGCACACTGGGGAAGCTAGGCCCAAGCCCAAACCAACTGCGTAGCTACCCAAATAAAGAGAGCCTGCCTCCTGAGAAAAAGGACTCTGAAGTAGCAGCTGCAAATAGGCAACATTTAGTCCTCATTTGACTTGCTGCCTGCTCTGGGCTGGGCTTCTCTAGCCGTTGTCAGGGCTTCCAGGTGTCTCTTCCTTTTTTTTTTTTTTTTTTTTTTAAAGATCTTATTTATTTATTTGATAGATCACAACTAGACAGAGAGGAGGAAGAGAGAGAGAGGAGGAAGCAGGCTCCCCGCTGAGCAGAGAGCCCGATGCGGGGCTCGATCTCAGGACCGTGGAATCATGACCTGAGCCGAAGGCAGAGGCTTTAACCCACTGAGCCCCCCAGGCGCCCCCCAGGTGTCTCTTCTTAATGGCCCCACCCTAGCAAGTCAGTGAATGACCTTGAGCTCTAACAGTGGAAATTCCTCACTGAGTAGGGCTTGTCATTAGGCATAAGCTTTGATCTTCAAGACCTTGCTCTAAGCATAACCAGACGTGCCCCCTGGGTTTCTTATTGGAGGATTTACCAGACAACAGCCCAGCCCGGTCTGACAAGGCAGTCTAATATACTCTCATTCTGCTTACGGGGGGATGTGGGCACCTGCGGAATACGAACAGGAAGGGCTAGCTACGAGCCTAGGCCTGTACCCCAAGAGTCTTCCTGTGGGCCAGCCTCTCCAGGTCTGTGCCCAGTGACTGCTTCAGAGTGATTTTAGGGGGCTGGGCTCCCCCACCCTGAGTCTGGTTCACAGAAGTAGGCTCTTGGGGATACAATGTCATCTGCCTCATTCCAAGACCTAACTTACACAAATGTCCATATTCCACAAAAAGGCAGAACTAGAGGAGTCTTGATGGTGTTGCCAGATCAAGGCTGGAGAGAGAGCCAGGATACCCCAATAAGAGACAACTTGGGGGGGGGCACCTGGGTGGCTCAGTGGATTGAGCCGCTGCCTTCGGCTCAGGTCATGATCTCAGTGTCCTGGGATCGAGCCCCGCATCGGGCTCTGCTCAGCCGGGGAGCCTGCTTCCCCCTCTGTCTCTGCCTGCCTCTCTGCCTACTTGTGATTTCTCTCTGTCAAATAAAATAAATAAAATCTTTTAAAAAAAAAGAGAGACAACTTGGGAGACTTGAATCGTGGAGAAGCCTGGGACTCCACCAAGCAACCAGTCCAAATGGGGACTTACTGTCAACTTTACAGCTGCCACCTCATAAAGATTTTGAGGCTGTGGCCTTCATCCACCTTGGAGCTTCTGAGGTGTTTTCCATCCAGTCTGAGCTCCAGAGTCCTGAAAACAAACACCTGCTGACAGAGTGAGGCTGTGCACGCACAGGTGGCATAGGTCGGGGAGCTGGGGACCTGGACCAGGACAATGTCAGGCAAGGCTGGCTCACAGAGGGGCTATTACAGGTACCTGGAGTCGGGGAGCTGGGGACCATTGAGGACCTATGGATAGAATTCAGAGGATGTGTGCACTTGGATGGGAAAAAGATCACATCTTTAATTTCACTAACTTCGAACCGAAATTTAGCATTTCCTTCAACTATAAATGGAGACCAATCTCCACAAGATAACCATCAGTAGTAGTAGCTGTACCTGTGATTTTTTTTTTTTAAGATTTTATTTTATTTTATCTGACAGACAGAGATCACAAGTAGGCAGAGAGGAAGGCAGAGAGAGAGGAGGAAGCAGGCTCCCAGCCAAGCAGAGAGACGGATGCAGGGCTCCATCCCAGGACTCGATCTCAGGACTCAGTTATCGAGACCGGAGGCGAAGGCAGAGGCTTTAACCCACTGAGCTGCCCAGGCGCCCCTGGACCTGTGATTTTATTACCAACTGGAATCACTAAGATTTTTGTATCACATTATAATAATGTTTTAAAATATTGTTTTTGCGCCTTATTAATTCAAAATCATGGTAGATGTTGGGTCTGGCACTAGATTTTGTTGTGTAATGAATTAATAAAGCATATACCTTAGTGTATCAGAAATCTTTAAAAATATTTTATAACAGGGGCGCCTGGGTGGCTCAGTGGGTTAAGCCGCTGCCTTTGGCTCAGGTCGTGATCTCAGAGTCCTGGGATCGAGTCCCGCATGGGGCTCTCTGCTCGGCGGGGAGCCTGCTTCCTCCTCTCTCTCTCTCTGCCTGCCTCTCTGCCTACTTGTGATCTCTCTGTCAAATAAATAAATAAAATCTTTAAAAAAATATATTTTATAACATTATAAATTGCCTTCCTTTGTAATTCTATATATTTTATTTTGATGCATTTCGAAATGTTATTCTAATAAGAGGACAGTCCCTAGACTTCACCAGATTGGCAAAAGTTCTACACAATGCCTGTCACTTAACAGGAGTGTTCTAAATGTCTCTTCATAGTCCTGACAATTTTCCTATACTTTTGGTACTGTCTTGAGTCTATAATTATGTAAAGAATGAACTGGAAAGTCTGGCTACATCCTTAGGGGAAACCTGACTATATTCTTTAAAAAAAAAACAACTTATTATAAAATGATTTATTATTTCCCTTTAACTTTTCATTCTCTGAAGAAAGTTTGAAATATATCTCTTGAAGGTATTTTGACATCATTCCATTCCTTCTAAATACCTGCTCCTGTATACTTGTGACCATAGCATGTAAAGCAGGGAACGATGATTTGTAATGTCACTTTAACTCAGTGATGTGTGACTGTGATTCTAAGACCCAGCTTTTCACGGATCACGCCTTCAGCTTTGAAATGAGTTTGAGCCGTGATGCAGAATCTTCTTCGCTTTAAAAATGAAAAACAAAAATATTTTTGCAACTCTAATAAGGGGAAAGAGGAATGATGAATGTGTATATATCATACATATAAAAGTTTAGATGCAGCATATGTACATATACAAATATAGAATATAAGTAGATTCTTCTTATGTTCCCACTAAATCTGTGCTATATGGCGGGAGGGGAGCTGGTTCGAGCATCTGAATAAATGTGCCGTCAGTAAGAAGAAACCAGGATCCTCCTCCGCTTGCTCACCCTTGCTCAGCACCTGTGAAGAGTAGTGAGTTCTGACTACTGAGGTGTATCTGAAAGGACCTAAGAAACTCTTCCTTTTAGAAAACCCTCTATGTTCTTGCATAGTCACTGGCAAATGAGCTAATCTTTTTACAGTACTTTTTTTTTTTTTTTTTAGGATTTTATTGATTTGACAGAGACGCAGTGAGAGAGGGAACACAAACAGAGGGGTAGGAGAGGGAGAAGCAGGCTTCCCGCTGAACAGGGAGCCAGGTGAGGGGCTTGATCCCAGGACCCTGCAGTTATGACCTGAGTTGAAGGCAGATGCTTAACGACTGAGCCACCCAGGCGCCCCTCTTTACAGTACTTTTAAGAGTGATTTAGATATAGTTGCACTTTCAAGTATGATGGAGTAAATTGAGGCAGACCATTGTTCCCTCTAAAAATGAAAAAACCAAATAAACAGCAGAAACATCTCTATAAATCAATCAGAGAACTGTGTAAGCAAAGCAGTAAGACTGGAAGGGCCAAGATTTTAGAGAAAGGACTGCAAAAAAGTGAGCTGACCTCTTCCAGCTGTTCTTTCCCCGAAGGTGTGTATGGATCCTGGGTGAGAGGAAAGATACTGAACATCTGGGCTTTGCCTAGGCTAAGGACCATTGTTGGGGAACAACACAAGCAAACCAGTTATGCTCTGGGGTCTCACAGGACTGGAAAGACAAAACTGTAGTCTTAGCCAGGATCTCAGCAATAAGGGAATAGTGGGGACTTGGGAGACTCAGATAGTTTTCTTCTCAAAATTTTGCTGAATTCCAAAACTATTTTGGGGTAGGAGGCTGAGATGATAAAATCACTGTTTTTCAGAGGCTTTTTTTTATTTAGCATACTTTATTAGCAGAGATAAGAGTGAATTGTTTTTGGAGAAGGATGATATCACATAAGTACATTCAGTATTTCTTACACTTAATAATTGATACTTAATTTTTAATACACAATTATACTCAATAATCAATATTGAATATTTGAAACTATTAGGTATACCAAGAGTTAGGAGCTTTATGACTAAAAACCGAGAAAAAATACAATAGAAGCCATCCCATAGGTAATCCTGGATTACCTAATCCTAATCCAGGATTAGATAAGCAGACAAGGACTCTGAATAAAATGTTCAAAAAAATAGAGGAAACATGGATAATTTGACAAGAGAATTGGAATCTATTTTAAATTGGAAATTCTGGAACCAAAAATACAGTAACTTCAAGTTCAAAGTGGTCTGGGGGGAATCAGGAAGCAAATGGGGAAGTGTGTCTGTGCACACGATCGCTGACATTGACTCAGCCATGCCACAGTTGCATCTCTGGAGCATGTGGTCAGTGCCAGAATCCTGAGATCCAGTACAGACTCAAAGGATGTGTGTGCACATTTTAAAAAAGCAAACTTTTATAATGTTTCATACGTTTGTCTTCAAGAGTATACTCTTGGGATGCCTGGCTGGCTCAGCTGGAAGAGTGTGTGACTCTCAGGGTCATAAGTTCGAGCCCCATGTTGGGTGTAGAGATTGCTTAAATAAAACTTAAAAAAAAAAAAAAAAAGAGTATACTTTTAAGTACTGTGTTGCAGTAAACAGGCTCTAGAACATACAGATGAGTTCTTTTTTTTTGAGAATAATTTCTCAGGAATTCTCCAAAATAATTCTAAGCACAGGTGTGTTTTTAAGTTTACTATTTAGAAAATGATTGGAAAACTTGTTATTGCTCTTTCTATAAAGGATGGGAGAGGGTGATTCTGCGATTACCAGAGAGTTTTCTTAAAATCATTCCATGCAGATGGTTATCATTGAGTTTGATGCCAGACAGATATCCTATAGTTAGTTTCATATGCCATGTTTCAGACCTGGGCCTGCTTAATACTAAAGTAGATCTTCTAAGCTGATAAAGATGATTTCAGAGTCACAGAAAATATGCTGTGAATATTTCTGGTTAATTTTATTTTCCTTTTAAAACAGGTAGAGTTCGATGCTTAATAAATTCAAAACAACAACATAACCAGGGCCAGAAGGAAAACTCATTTATTATTAATGTTAAAAATAGACATGCAGAGTGCCTGGGTGGCTCAGTAGGTTAAATGGCTGCCTTCAGATCAGGTCATGATCCCAGGGCCCTGGGACTGAGTCCTGCATTGGGCTTCCTGCTCAGCGGAGAGCCTGCTTCTCCCTCTCCCTCTGCCTGGTGCTCTGCCTACTTGTGCTCTCTCTCTGTCAAATAAATAAATAAAATCTTTTTAAAAAAAAAATAGACATGCATTCTACCACAACATAGGGAAAAATCTGATATGACATGGCAAGCCATGGATGATTCAGAGTTGTTTGCTGGTAACACTTGTTTAAATTACTTTGCTTGTTTACACTTTGTAAGTAAAGGTACAAAGATAAAGTGCCTCTAAGAAATGCATTAGGAAATTCAAATGCAACTTCAGATACACTGGTGAGCTGAAATGACTGCGGAATCCCAAAATAAAATTTATTTAAATATTTAAGGGCAGTGATATTGACTGAGGTTTAAAGTAATCAAGCTGCCTCTGTTTCTTTTTGTTTCTTCATTTTATTTTTTTAAGTCACAAATTTCCACTGCTCATATTCTTTTTTCCCCTCCTGTTATCTTGAAATACCAGGTGAAAATCAATGCCAATAGGCCAAACTCTTGCGAGTCAATCTACAATAATAGGGAAACAGTTCAGAGAAAAGCAAATCTATAAAAATGGAAAATGTCTTTATTGTTTATAAGGTGACCAAAAGATTGTATAAATATTATTTCATGAGGAGTTTATGATATTCTTAGAAGACCTCAAGGAAGCAGAGATTATTCCTCCTCTTTTGCTGCCTGGGAAATGAAACCAGTTTTGAAAGTAAGTGACTTGAAGGTCATTAGGCAAGCAGAGTGCTTCCAGGATTCCCATGCTCTGGGAAGGCTAAAACATTTTCTTTTATTGTCACTTCCCTTATTTTCTTTCTTTTGTCTTCTCTGCTCATTCAAAAGCAAGCTTTAAAAAGCACAGTCAGTCCAGTCAATAAATTTATTGTGTGCTTGCCCTGTGCAAGGTACAGTGGAGAATTAAAAGGAATCTAAGGGACGCCTGGGTGAGACTCAGTGGGTTAAAGCCTCTGCCTTCGGCTCAAATAAATAAATAAAATCTTAAAAAAAAAAAAAAAAAAGGGAATCTAAGACCACGTCCTTGATTTAAAGGAGCAGTTAAAATCACGATTCTAGCCTGGATCTTCTCAGCTGGTATCCAATCTTTTGTTCACTATGTTGCCAAGTTCCAAACCTTCTCCATTTTCTTTACACTGCCAACTCCAGCATTGCTTCCTTGACCCTTCATATAAGACCTTGCTTGAGTTTTACTGACCATTTTGAGGTTATCTTGTGAATTTCCCTTAACTTCTCTCTTTTCCTTTTCGAAATCAGTCTACAGCTTTATTGTTAGTCACTTCCTTTCCTCTGGCCTCCAAGAAAGGATTATGTCTCTGTCGTGCCCCAAGCTCACCTCTGGTGCTCTTCCGACCCTGGTCCTTAGACCTCTGCAGGGACATCACCCATCCGTGTTTCCTTTTTGATTTGCATTTTAATCTCACGCTCATCCTGGCTCCTCACTCCTCATTCCTAAATTTGGTTATTTCTGATTGTACCTTGATCTTACTGCTGCTTGAACTGCAACTTCATGTGTCATTTCCCTTTACCATTGAATTTCTTTTCTTTTTTTTTTTTTTTTTTTTTTGAAAGATGTCATTTATTTATTTAACAGACAGAGATCACAAGTAGAGAGAGAGGCCGGCAGAGAGGGAGTGGGGAAGCAGGCTCCCTGCCGAGCAGAGGGCCCGATGTGGGACTCAATCCCAGAACTCTGGGATCATGACCTGAGCCAAAGGCAGAGGCCCAACCCACTGAGCCACCCAGGCGCCCCTACCATTAAATTTCTTGAAAGTGGAATCTATAATCTGCAATTCCACTAAAACATAACTCTTACAATATGGATTCCACATCCATAATGTTACTAAAATACTTCTTGAAGATCAATAATGGTCTATGAGTCAACAAATTTAATGGCTTTTTCTAGCCTTCATTCCCACCTTCCTCCACCCCCACCAATTTCTCTGAAGCTTTTTAAAAATAATTTTAACAGGCTTTTTAAAAGTTTATATTTTCTTTTAGTAATCTCTGTACTCAGTATGGGGCTCAAATTCACAACCCCAAGATCAAGAGTCGTATGCTTTTCTGACAGAGCCAGCCAAGCACCCCTGAAGTTTTTGATGTTAATAACCATTCCTCTTTGTTTTACACTGCCCTATCTTCATTGTTATGTCTACTGCTCTGACCACTTTTTTAAAAAATTTATTTTATTAAGTAAACCCTACCCCCAATGTGGGGCTTGAACTCATGACCTCAGGATCAAGAATCGCATGCTCTACTGACTGAGGCAGCCAGGTACCCCACTCTGACCACTTCTTATTGGCCGCTGTCCTTATCCTCTAATCCCCTCGCTCTCCTAAGTGCCCTTTTCCTTGCATTGGTGCTTCCTCAGATTCTTCGTAGAGATGATAGTTGAAGCTGAGGATTCCCGTGCTCTGTGAATGCTAAAATACTCTCTCCAAAGAAAAGTGTGTATAAACACAAGGGCAGACTTGACCACCTTGCTTCTCTTTTTGCATGGGGCTCACTTGGTTGACGAGAGTGGAAAGAGAAATGGGTCTGAGCTGTCTTGGCAATGGCAGCATTCCTCTATCTATGACCATCGTGTGAGACAGCCCCTCCTCTACAACTGTGGCTCTTGCCTTGTTCTGTTGACTTTTCCCTTGCCTCTTCATACCTAGAAATGGTAATGGCGGCTTCTCTTCCTGACGTATATCGGCATCTCTGCTTGATTGCCCTTGTGGTTTTAATTTATTGTTAAACTCTAATAAAGTAAATCATGATTGATACTAATAGATCACCTTAGGCAAATCTGTCTGCTAAAGTATGGGTGTGTATGTGTATACACACCCATACACGCTCCATTGTTCATTTGAATCTGTAACTTCACTCAAGTTTTTTAAAAGATTTTAAGTAATCTCTGCACCCAACATGGGGCTTAAACTCAACCCCGATATCAAGATTCACAAGTTCTACCAACTGAGCCAACCAGGAGCCCCTATAATATACTCAGTTTTTAATAGTTGCTTAGTCTTGTGTTTCTATGTAAGTTTGTAAGGTCTTGGAACAGCTAACACTGTTCACCATCTTTATATCCCAGACTTTTACAGAATGCCTGTCACTTATCTGATGGGTGAATTTATCTTCCTTGATACAGCACCCAAGACTAATATTACCATCTTGAGCAAGAAATTAAATTTGTAGTTGACCATCAACAGACGAAAGCCTCCTAAATCAGATAAGATTATCACAAGACATTAGACCTGACAGATTTCATCTATAGAATGCTTTAAGAATCAACTCCCTAGGGACACCTGGGTGGCTCAGTTGGTTAAGCAGCTGCCTTCGGCTCAGGTCATGATCCCAGCATCCTGGGATGGAGTCCCACATCGGGCTCCTTGCTCCGCAGGGAGCCTGCTTCTCCCTCTGACTCTGCCTTCCAGTGTCTGCCTGTGCTCACTCTCGCTCGCTCTCTCTGACAAATAAATAAATAAAATCTTAAAAAGAATCAACTCCCTAATTTCTATTATAAGGGCAAAATCATGCAGCCCATTTTGATAAAATATTGATCTCACCTTAAACATATAGCACTAGTGTGCCCAGCTTCACAATTCTCTTGCCTTCCATAAGTTACACAGTTCATCTCAAGATCAAAAGATCTTGTCTTTTTTAAAAAAAATATTTTATTTATTTATTTGACAGAGAGAGAGATCACAAGTAGGCAGAGAGGCAGGCAGAGAGAGGGGAGGAAGCAGGCTCTCTGCTGAGCAGAGAGCCCGATGCAGAGCTCGATCCCAGGACTCTGAGATCATGACCTGAGCCGAAGGCAGAGGCTTAACCCACTGAGCCACCCAGGCGCCCCGATCTTGTCTTTTTTAAATTCTTGCTATACTTGGGAATAAAAAGAAACTGACAATTGTGAACAATTAAAACAGTGCAATTCATAATAAGGACACTCGGGGTGCTCCAACCAACAGATTCATTTTCAGATAAAAGGTCTTGGCCCGGTTTCAAAGATTAGTGAGTAAATGTATAATGATACATTTGAGTCAAAATAAAAGTTATATCTGTGTCTTTTTTTTTTTTTTAAAGATTTTATTTATTTATTTGACAGAGATCACAAGTAGGCAGAGAGGCAGGCAGAGAGAGAGGGGGAAGCAGGCTCCCTGCTGAGCAAAGAGCCCGACGTGGGGCTCGATCCCAGAACCCTGGGATCATGACCTGAGCTGAAGGCAGAGGCTTTAACCCACTGAGCCACCCAGGTGCCCCTATATCTGCCTTTTTAAATGATCCTTACCACTTTAGCCAATTTCTTAAATTAACCAGTCAACAACTAGTCCAAATTTCAATGAGAAAGAAAATCTGTAGTTTTTGTTTTGTTTTGTTAAGGTTTTATTTATTTGTTTATTTGATAGAGACACACACACACACACACAGTGAGAGAGGGAACACAAGCAGGGAGAGTGGGAGAGGGAGAAGCCAACTTCCCACTGAGCAGGGAGCCCAATACAGGGCTCGATCCCAGGACCCTAAAATCATGACCCGAGCTGAAGGCAGTAATGACTGAGCCACCCAAAATATTCTCATGGTAAAAAATACCACACAATTAGGAAAGGTTTCCTTTCTGTATTAGTCTGCTGGGGTTTTTATAACAAAATACCATAGACCAGATGGCTTAAACAACAGAAATTTTCTCACAGTTGTAGGGGCTAGCAGTCCAAGATGAAGGTGGCATCAGGATTGGTTTCTGGTGAAACCTTTCTTCCTAGCTTGTGGAAGGCCACTTTCTCAAGGTGTCCTCACATGGCATCATCTCTGTGCCCACACATACGGACACCAGCCCTATCAGATTAGGGCCTCACTCTTATGACCAGCCACATTTAAGCTTCATTACCTAAAGGCCCGGTTTCTACATACAGTCACTTTATGAATTAGGGCTTCAACATATGGATTAGGAGGGGGTGGGGAGGACACAGTTCAGTTCAAAACATCTTCTCTATTAGATTCCCAGCCCTTGTGTGTTTTTGTTTGTTTGTGATGCCCACATGGAAGCGGAGTCTCCATGTTGTTCTGCACCTGCTTTTCTCACCTTACAGTAACATATAGATATTCCAAGTCAATACACGTAGATCTACTTCATTTTAATGGCTGTATACTGTTCAACAGAATGGATATACCAAACATTTCCTTCTGTGGGACAGTTAAGTTTCTTTTCGTGGTTTTTTTTTTTTTTTTCCAGTCTTGTTCCAAAAATCCTTTAAAGAATATTCTTAGAAAATGCCTTCATACAATTTGTGTAAGTTTATATATGGGATAAGTTTTAGAAGTGGAATTGTTAGGTCAAAAGGAACTTTGTGTACATTTTTGACATGTATTGTCACCCTGAACTTCAAAAAATTGTACCAATTTATACTTCCACCAACAGTGTTTTTAAGAAAGCTCCTTCTTCCCACCTCGTTAGCCTCTTACCCCGTAATACCACAGGTGCATACCTTCAACACCATATTGTCAAACTATTTAATCTCTGCCACTGAGCTAACACAAGGATCAACATTTCAAATTAGACTCACAACTCGGAAATCACAGATCTTACCTAATTTCAAGCTTCACTAATTTCCAAGGCACCAGTAACCAAGAGGCACAGACAAAATAGGATGAGATCCAGGACTCTTGGTGCTGTTCCTTGGGTCCTTTCTTCCTGCTTTGGATGCACCTCTGCCCAAAATAACGGAGGTGGTTTCTGAGTAAGGTATGCAGTCACCTCACTTACAGGAGGAACCAACTCAGTTATGAAACACAGCTCCATTACATGCTAAGTTCTGCAACTTACGTGATATTTTCCAGTCATGCACCTCAGATCCACAGATTCCTGCTGTGTTTACCATAAACAGTCCAGCCCAAGGCTGTCCTGCTAAAAGAACTCTATAGATACAAACTCTCCTACTGGGAGATACTAGTTTGTTTACCAGGAAGTCTGTTATTACCATATTCTAAGAATCCTGTGCTTGCTTGCTTTCCTAGGAAGCATTCCTCCATAATGGGAGGGAAGAGATTGCAGAGCTGCTGCTTATTAACTCTTTCCTTCCCAGTCACTGATAGATGAAAAATGGTATTTGACTGATGTTGACAGTTGTTAACATGCTTGTAATTGATTTGCATTTTTTTCCTGCCGTGTGGGAACAGAGACGATAGCAGCAAAATACTGAAATCTGAAAAGTAGGTGAATCAGTGACAATTACCTTAGCAGACTTGATACAGGAACCCTAAACTGGCCATGAAGCAACGCGATTTACACGCTAAACCCTGTTCAAGGCTCAGGAATTGGAAGGGCTAGGTAGCTCTGAGCCTGATGTGAGCTAAAAACAGAAGGAATGATAGAAAAGTTGTTCAAGAATCAAATCCTCAGAATCCCTTCTCCAATCCAGTAGAAGCCTAGAGATTTAGTATTAGGGTAAAACAAAAGATCTCTGGCTCAGAGGACACCAGGCCCAGTTAAGGCGGAAGGTCTCATGTTGAAAGAGAAATGATAAGAAAATTCCGAGGACCAACATGTGAGTAATTGAAACTCAAGGAAGAGAAAATAGGGTATAAAAACAAATACTTCAGGCTGGTGAGACTGGAACCCTATATCCCGTGCTGTTTATATGCTTTCACTTACTGATATATCTGATTCATAGTAACTGTAAAATGACATTTTTCTGAGCTTTCAGATATGTTGGGGATAGTCAAAGGGACTTTGTTTGGGTGACTGAGGGGTGGGGCTAGTGTTACCCCTCCCCTAAGCAATCATACCAAAATGGTTGGCAGAACTGAAGAATTACAAGTTAAAACAAAACCAAGAAGGGACACCTGGGTGGTTCCGGCTGTTAAGTGTGGGGCTCTTGAAATTTGCTTGGGTCTTGATCTCTGAGGCCTGAGATTGAGCCCTGCCTCGCTCATCGGTTGAGATTCACTCCCTCTCCCTCTGGCTCTACCCCCATTCCGGGGACTCACTCTCAAATGCTCCATATACTTATAAATATGTGTATGTTATATATATAACATAGAAATATATATGTAAAATAAAATTTTTTTAAAAAAGGAATTATTCGTAGAAGCTATGAAATGAGGTGCCCCTACAACTGAAAATCATGTCAAATTGTGGTTTAAGAAGGGCTAATTCTGTAACTGCCTCAGGCTCGAATTGGTAAGGCACCAAAGCAGGGAAGCACTTCATAACAAGCAGAGTTACAGATACAAAATAAATTGTGGAAGAAAAAAATAACTTTGGCGGCCTCAGGAGTCTGGAGTAGTCTCACCGTCATGCCTCGGCAGGAAACAAACTTTAAGGAGCTTCCCTTCTAGGTCCAAGTCAGCCTGGGTCTGAGGACCGTCCTCACAGATAGCGGAGTCTAACACCAGGCTTTCAGGAGCTTCAGTTGGAGAACCCAGGGTTCAGGTTTCTCAGCTTCGCCGGCCAGCTGGGTGAGAATCTCAAAGTAGTGCCTGGGCATCGTCATTTTTAAAGCTTTACAGGTGATTTCAACTTTAGGTAACTGTGTTGAGAGTCATTGTCCTCGCAAGGCCTCTTTTAACTAGTTACAATGTTTTGACTTAAAAATACACCATCAGCAGGGACCTACTGGTATTGAGGAAGATGCGTAGTCCAGACGACAAAGGGGAGAAATGAGTAAACAGTGCGGCTGCGGTGTGTGTGGGAGGCATGGACAAGTGGAACACGAGAAAGGAAAACCGATCTGGCGTGCTTCTGGATTGCCGCGCCCAGACGTCGCTGTCCTGGCCCGGGCGCTGGGCGGTGAAGGAGCGCCGGAGCGGCCACACAGGGTGACTTCCCAGCGGAGACCTGAAGGCTAGGGTGTCCGGACCTAGTGACCTAGTTATTTCCGGTTCAAGTAAGGATGCAGGGGGAAGAACACCGAGTCCTCGTCCCAAGTCTGTCCCAAGCAGCTGTGCAACCTCGCGCCCGTCTCCCTCCGGAGCAGGCGTTCCGAGCGCCCGGAGTGAGGAGTCGGGGTTAGCGGGGTTGGCACCCCCAGTCTCCCTGCTGGTCCGGCTGCACCGGTAAACCAGGGTCACACGTCGCCCGAAAAGGCCCCAGCCGACTGAAGCGGTGCTGCAGCTGCGAGCCACCCTCCTGGTGTCCCACTCCGCCTCTTCAGCCCCGGGGCACCGGCTGCGCACCAGGCCCCGAGCTCCGGCTCCTCCCCCGAGCTCCGGCTCCTCCCCCGAGCTCCGGCTCCTCCCCCGAGCTCCGGCTCCTCCCCCGAGCTCCGGCTCCTCCCCCGAGCTCCGGCTCCTCCCCCGGGCGCCCGCACGCGCCGCTCGCTCGACTCCCTCGACCATCTCCGCGGCCTGGGCCCGCCCCCTCCGCCTGGCGCCGGCCGCGGAGCGCCGATCGGCTCGATGAGCGGGGGCGCTGCTGCGGCGGAGCGGCCGACGCGGGTCCGCGCCCACTGTCTCCCCCTCCCCGCTTTCTCCCTGCGCCTCCCGCTCCGCCCCCCGCCCTGCCCGCGCTGCCCGCCCCGGAGAGCGGCCCGGAGCGCCCCGGGAGACTCAGGTACCGGCGCCGGCCGTGCGGACGGGAGGGGCTGCTGTGAGGAGGAAACGGAGACGACGCCCCGGGTCCGCCGCCTCCCAACGTCCGCCCGGAGCTGCGGGACCGGCCCGGGGCTCGGGGGGGCGGGGCGGGGCGGGGAGCGACCCCCGGCTGGGGAAAGGCCGGATTCGGGCCGGGAGCCGTGGGGGGCCACCAGGACTGGGTGTCCGGAGGGGGCGGCTGAGGGCAAGGAGAGGCGATTGAGGGGTGCTCGGGGCAGAGGGAAGGGAGCAGTGGAGGGCGCGGGGCGGGCTGCAGGCGACTGGGAGGCGGCCTGGATGGGGCGTGGGCCCTGGGGCGGACGGACCGGAGTTAGGAGGATGCGGGGGACGTGGCCTGCTGCGACCGACGCGGGCGGGGCGGGCACCGAGCTCCGTGCTGGAGGCGATGGGTTCGTCTCTCGGTCGAGTCTCGGCCGAAGGAGCGCCAGCCCCGCTGCGCGACGGCGACCCGAGGTGAGGGGTCCTTGCAGGTGGACAGTTTTTGTGCACCGCCTCTCCAGGCCGTGTCCGTGCAAGTCACGTATTTCCGTGGACGCGCACCAGCCGGACGTGCTGGACAGGGAAGAGGAGTCGGGAGCGGGAAGACGGAAAGCTCTGCCCAGATTCGAGCTTTTTGTGAAGCGAAATATTTGGGGGGTTTAGTTTTCTCTGTAAAGCAAAAAGGAAGCCAACATTATTAAACAGTAGGCTAAAGTGTGTTACATGTAAGCACTTAGCGGACTTCCTGGCTCTTCAGAAGATACACACGAAACTGTAAACGTATGATGATGACATAAGCAGCATATGGTGATGTGACGTTTTTTAAATGAATTCTATATATTGCCGTTCGACACTCTGCTGAAATACATCATGAACGCTCTCTTATCTGTATACGTACCCACACCCAAATCCCCGAATTCAGGTGTATTTTTTGCAGGAGAAATTTTAGGTAGAACTATATGCCTCAGTTCTGAGCATTCTTTATTTTTTTCTAGTTGTTTGGCACAAATCATCAGTTTCCCTGTGGTTCATCGAGCATAGTTAATCTTGCTTGATACCTTGCTGATGTCTTTTCTGTTTGTCAGACACTGGTTTCTTGCCTTCATGAGGCTGATCCTGGAATACAGGACCTGATGATGGGGTTTGCTCATCATTAAACTTGTAGCTTTACTGTGTATTTCGTAAAGCTATGAGTCTGCCTGGTTTTTGCCATAGGATATTAAAGCAACCCCTTTGTTGGGTTTAAAATATAAATAGTAACATGTGGGTATAATTAAAAGAAAAGCCCAGATTTTTCATTTGCTTCCTTTGTCATCTGTTTTTTTTTTTCCTGCGTGCTATAACATTTTTGCATGAATGAATTATTCTTAAATCAAAGTATGAGGAATAAAATGGGCCAGATTTACATGACAAATATTGTGTAAAGAACTCTAGAGTTGCTACTTACGTAGCAAGAATTCGGTTTTTGTTACAAATGGCTAAGTCTCTGTTTTGGAAGCATTTCTTGTCAGGGAAAACTGTCAATTTATTTTGATAGGCCAACTTAAAATACTCTTTTTATTCAGTTTATGAAACTGGACTCTGGGCTTGTATATAATATTCGCCAGCAAACTGTTGCCTAATTATACTTAAAGATCTTAGAGTTGTTTCTTCTTGGGAAAAAGGGAAGAGGGCTGCTGGGTTGTTACAGCAACGTGGTCTTTCTAAAACAGAACAGGTTCTGTTAATAAATGTTAAAATTGATCATGCATAGCCATTGATTAATTTGATCCCATGTTTCTGCTATTTTAATCAGTAGAGTGACTATTCGTTACTTTTCATTATGAGTCCTTAGTTCTTAGTTTCTTAGTGCCTACTTTGAAGGAGTGTCCTTCAGAAAATACATGTAAATCACTGAGCACAGTGTCTGCCACATACTAAAAGATACAGTACCTTAGCTAGTCTCATTTTTCATCTATCTTCTAATCCAAGATACTGAAAACTCAAATTTGCATGTCAGCTTTTTCTCAAAATTTAGTAAACTGCATACTCAAACATTTTCCTGGAAAATCACAATGCGTATTAACATGTAAAAAGCTGTGAGACTTTCTCTAGCAATAAAATAAAAACAAAACCAAGAAACCTGGCTCTGTTGAACCCACTACTTACTAAACTTAATCCCTTTTCTTGGAGCCTAGTGCTGTGCTTTAAAATATGATGTTATAACTTACAGAATGTTTTTGCATGTATTACCTGATTTGACCATCCCAACACCATGCAGAAGCCTAGAAATCACTATTTTACAGATGAAGAAACTGGATTATTTAATCAGCTAACTGAAAATGTGAAAACTGGGAGTGTTCTGCTGTCTTCTAATTCCAGGTTAAAATCTTAAAGCATTTAATGTCTCATTTTCTCCTAATTTACTCCTCTCCTAACCAATCTGCTCTTGAATTTTATAAAAACCTGCACTAATTTTCCCCACATGTTCTCTTTAAGAAGTTACATCCACTTCCTCATAGTTAGATCTATTTTTTATGTATTGGAGCCTTGCGTGGAGGACAGGATCACCTGGAATGAACCAAATGGAAAGGCCGTAAAGTCCAAGAAACGAAGGAGGCTCTTTTGTGCAAGGCCTTGAACATTAGTGAAGTGATTTAGCTTCTACCCCAAAGTCTCAGTCAGATGAAATTTATTTTCTTTTCAAGGTGGTGAATACTTTTTCTGTTGGGAAACAGAAGAGTGCTTCTTGAGTAAAAAGTATGCCTCCCAAGTTCAAGCGCCACCTAAATGATGATGATGTCACTGGTTCTGTGAAAAGCGAAAGGGTGAGTTTAGAATCTTAATTTTTCAAACAGATTCAAAATACATTTTCATTCCTTTTGTAAATAATTTGTTTTAGAAAAATCTAAATATTCTAATTCTGTTTCTTCTTCATAGTAAATATTTTAAAGCGTGTGTTACTTAGATTGGTGACTCGGTTGAATTCTACTCCATTATTGATAAAACTGTACTCACAGCTTCTTTCTAGTCTTTCAAAGTGAATTTTATACAAATACACAGCATCTTATTCTGGAACCAAATATGATTGGAATTCAGAGTTTTTCAGATTTTTAAAGGTAGTTAAGTGCATATTATATAACAGCCTTTTTGGCCTTTGGAGCGGCACCTCCAAGTATATTAATATTTCTCAGAGAAATGTCTGATTACTGGGGACGTGGGTGGCCAAGTTGGTTTTAACTTGTCTGACTCTTCATTTCAGCTGAGGTCATGATCTCAGGGTTGTGAGATAGAGCCCTAAGTTGGGCTCAGCTGCTGGGCATGGAGCCTGCTTAAGATTGTTTCCTTCTCCCTCGTTAAAATAAAAATGAGAAAAGACGTGTCTGGTTACTCTAAGTATATAAGTAAGCATATAAATAAGTTAGCTAACATCAGTTCAGGTCAGGTTTTCCTCCAAATAAGTTTTGGAAGAAACTTACAAAACCTCTTGGTTTTCAGAACTTTCAGATTTTTGGAACTACAGATAAAGAATATTAGTTCTATAATTGTCTCAGAGTCCAGAGTAGTTTTTATATAACACTCAATTTCTATTCAATTTCTATTTTATTCCAGAACAATCTTTTTTTTTTTTTTCTTAAGATTTTATTTATTTATTTTAGAGAAAGAGAGCATGCAGGCGGGGAGAGAGGCAGAGGGAGAAGCAGGCTGACACCAGGTGGAGAGCCCATTGTGGGCTCAGTCCCAGGACCCTGGGATCACAACCTGTGCCAAAGGCTGACACTTAACCAGACGGAGCCACCCTCATGGCCCTATCCCAGAACATTCTATGCAGATATGTGTAAATCTAGAAGTTATGCAGAATTTTGGAAGACAACATTTGATAGCAATGTTGTAGATAGATTACTTTTAGAATAAGTCCTCAGATATTTATTGAGGAAAGGAATTAGTGTTTTTCTTTTTTATTTAGCAACCTGAAGCCCTCACTCACTTCCTGTCTCATTACTACTCCTTCATTTATTGATGCATTAATTGACCGCCTCTATTGTGCTAAAATTTGGAGGGCACAGTCTCTGCCCACATAGAGTTTATAGTCTGCTTAATTTCATTTTACGCTTTCCTTTTTTGTACAATTCTGAACCTCACTCACTTTTTCCAACACTTACGATTTAAAAGTATCTTTTAGTACAATACGGGAAACATTTGTCTTTTCCTTATTCTAACTCTCTCTAGTTTGTTTTTTACTTGAAGGGGGTAGAATCCACCAATAGACAATAGACTATTTGCTAGGAAGCTTTTTAAAATAAGCTTTATGTATATACTTAAAATTATAATCAAATCTTTAAAAAATAGCAGTGTTATGAATTTTTACATACCAATTTTTGCATGAACGTTTTCTTTTTTTTTTTTTTTTTTAATTTATTTGACAGATCACGAGTGGGCAGAGAGGCAGGCAGAGACAGAGGGGGAAGCAGGCTCCCCGCTGAGCAGAGAGCCCTATGCAGGGCTCAATCCCAGAACCCTGGGATCACGACCTGAGCCGAAGGCAGAGGCCCTAACCCACTGAGCCACCCAGGCGCCCTGAACGTTTTCATTTCTTGTGTGAATACCTAGGACTGGAATTGCTGGCTTAGTTATTATGTCTAACCTTTAGGAGAATTGCCAAATTGTTTTCCAAAGTGGTTGCACAATTTTTGCATTGCAGTCAGCAGTGTATGCGGATTCCACTTTCTCCCCACTTCTCCTACCAGCCAGTTTCTCCTCATCACTCATTTCTCCTCATCGGTTTGATTGTTTAGTGCTTTTGTCCTAAAATTCATCTTTGTATTAATATTGCTAACCCTAACATTCTTTTGCTGATTTTTTTTCACCTCTTTTTTTCATCCTTTATTTGACATTCATTTTAGGTGATTTTTTTTTTTTGTAAACATATTGGCTGAAATTTTTGGACTCTAATCATGTAGTTTTTACTTCTAATAGGAGTGTTCAAACATTGATGTTTGTTATGATAACTAATATACTTGGGATTTTTCTGCCTTAGCCAGTCCCTCTGCTGGCCGTGAATGCCCTTCCCCCTCATCTTTGGTTGGCCCTTTGCTATCGTTTGGATTGCAGCTTGAATTTCACGTCTTCAGAGTGATTTTCCATGAAAACCTAATCTCGTTTAGTCACCCTGTCACTTCCTATCCTGTCACTGTTTCAGTTCTTGGTGTAGCATTTGTCACCATCAGATTTTTTTCTATAAGAGTTCAGACGTTACCTATCTTGTTCAAAGCTGGTCTTTGCCTAGAACAGTGCGTAGCACATAGAAAGTGTGCAAACATGTTTATTAAATGAATATTAATACATTCTGTTTTCATTTCCTCACTTTCTGTGATATGTTATATATTATACATAGATACAGTTCATTATATTTCATATGTTTTCCCTCCTTTCCCTGACTACTTTGGCAGATTGTTTTTTCTCATCTCCCCAGCCCCAGTATCACTAGTTAAAAAATGTCCTTCCTTTCTCCTTCTCTCTTTTTTATTGTTAACTTCATATTTCATGTTTCGGTCATGTTTCGGGGCGTCTGGGTGACTCAGTCATTAAGTGTCTGCCTTCGGCTCAAGTCAGATCCCAGGGTTCTGGATCGAGCAGCACACTGGGCTCCCTGCTCAGCTCTGCCCCTTACCCCACTCACGAATGTGCTCTCTCTAGCTTGCTCTCTGTTTCTCTCAAATAAATAAATAAAAATCTTAAAAACAAAACAAAATAGTTATGTTTAAAGCTGTGTTCTCTCTCAACATACCAAAAACAATGCCCCCTCCATTATTTTACTTTCTCATTCTAGCCAGCTTCCCGCCTCCCCTACTCCTGTCCCAGTGAGGCGTGCCTCTCACTTTTACTCCTGCACTTCACCCTTCCACTCCCAGTTCTCGGTTTTATTATAACAATTTTGGGCCCTTTTAAAGTTTTTCCTTATACTTTTTCAGTAGCTGTAAGATACAGTGCACAGTCATATTATCATTTATTCAGATTTGACCATACATTTTATTAGATCATCAGTTGTATCAATCTCTGTCTTAGAATGTTTTTTCTGATATAATTGGGTTTTTTGGCTGGTGAAATTCCTTGAGTAATTTTCTCAGGAAAGGCACATTTGGTGTGTTTGTTTCCTATTGATGTTGTAACAAATTACCACAAACTCAAAACAACATAGATTTACCATCTTGTAGTTCTGGTGACCAGAAGTCCGAAGTGGGTCTTCCTGGGCTAAAACCCAGGCTCTGGCAGGATGTGTTTCTTCTGGAGGCTCTAGGAGAGAATTCCTTGCCTTTCCCAGGTTCTAGAAGCCATCCCGGGTATTTGGCCCATGCTCCTTATACTGTCTTTAAACTCAGCAGTATAAGATCTTCCAAGTCCTCCCCTCCCCCCTGCTCTTTCTCTCCCTGTCTTCTCTCTCTGTCCTTTTTCTCTCTCTCTCGGGCACTTCTGCCTTCCTCTTTTAAGAACTCTTGTGATTGTGTTGGGTCCACATGAATAATCCCTATTGATCTTCCCATCTCAAGATTTTTAACTTAATCACATCTGTGGAGTCCCTTTTAGCACGCAAGGAAACAGTTTTACAGGTTTCAAGGATTAGGATGGGGATATCTTGGGGAGTTATTATTCTACCTACAAGTTATATACTGTCTAAATTCTTATATTCTGAAAAGGTCTGGTTGTTGCGAGAGGGTGTGATCATCTTCATCTTGAGGAAAATAGTTCCATCTTACAAAAGAAAGGTATGAAGTTGTTGTTTGGCAGGTCTGATATGTCTGGAGGGTTATTTGTGAGCTGTGAAGGTAGTAGAGGGACTGTGCCAGCCATCAAACCCTTGTCTCCCGGTTCTGAACCTGTCTTCTGTACTCCTCTCTGATGCTGGAATTGGCTTTGCAACTACATTTCTCCTCTGCCCTCTGGCTCCCTGTTAGGTTCTGCCTGTGGAGAGACTGGAAAGCAAGAGAGAGGAGAACAAGGAACTTAACCTCTTCCTGCTCGCCGCCAGTTCCTTATTCCCACCCTGGCTCCAGCGACCTTTCTGCCTTGTAGTCCATCATAGGATCTCGCTATTAGAAGCATTTTTGTTGGAGGGTTGGCTTATTTGGTTCTGTCTTTTAGCTTTCAGTAAAGCACAGGTAAATCACTCTTGCCTCTGACTGGAACCTTGGAGTTAAGAAATTTCACTAGGGGTGCCTGGGTGGCTTAGTGGTTTGGGCTGCTGCCTTCGGCTCGGGTCATGATCTCAGGGTCCTGGGATCAAGCCCCGCATCGGGCTCTCTGCTCCGTAGGAAACCTGCTTCCCTCTCTCTCTCTCTCTCTGCCTGCCTCTCTGCCTACTTGTGATCTCTGTCCATCAAATAAATAAATAAAATCTTTAAGGGGCGCCTGGGTGGCTCAGTGGGTTGGGCCGCTGCCTTCGGCTCAGGTCATGATCTCAGGGTCCTGGGATCGAGTCCCACGTCGGGCTCTCTGCTCAGCGGGGAGCCTGCTTCCTTCTCTCTCTCTCTCCCTGCATCTCTGCCTACTTGTGATCTCTGTCTGTCAAATAAATAAATAAAATCTTTAAAAAAAAAATAAAAAAAAAAGAAATTTCACTAGGATAGAACTCCTTTCATTACTCCTCCCTGACAGTTTGCAAGCCTTCTGAATCCGAAAACTCAAGTCTTTTTCTTTTTCTTTTCTTTTCTTTTCTTTTTTTTTTGACAGAGAAATCTTCTGGAAGATGATTCGGATGAAGAAGAAGACTTTTTTCTGTAAGTTTTTTTGTTTGTTTAACAGCTTTATTGGGGTATAACTAACATCTGCTAAAATGCATAAAGAGTATATCAGTTTTGATACATGTACTGTACACCTGTAAAATCATCACCAAAATCAAGTAATAAACATAACCATCACCTCAGAAGTTTCCTTATACCACTTGGGAATCTGTCACTCCCCTAATCTTAAGGCACCCACTGATCTGCTTCCTTCCTAGCACTATAGTTTATATTTTCTAGAATTTGTAAAATCAATGTTATCATGCAGTAGGCCTTTATTTTTTTGGTACTGGCTTCATTCACTTCCGTAATTATTTTGAGATTCATCCATGCTGTCACACGTACCAGTGGTTCCTTTTTATTTCTGAGATGTATTCCCTTATATGAATGTACTACAGCTCATTCATCCATTCACTTATCCATAGACGTTTGGAGCGTTTATAGTTCTTGCTATCATGAGTAAAGCTACTATAAACAACTACATACAAGTTTTGTGTCAACTTAAGCTTTCATTTCTCTTGGGAAAATACTTAGGAGTTAGTTGAATGGCTAGCGTATTTTTATGGCTGGCTATTTTCCAAAGTGGTGTACCATTTTATATTCCCACCAGCATTGTACAAGAGTTGTAGTTGCTCTAAATCCTCATTAATAGTATATGTGGTCAGTGTTTTAATTTTAGCCATTCTTACAGGTATGTAGCGGTATCTTACTATAGTTTTAATTTGGATTTCCCTAATGACAAATCATGTTGGACATCTTTTTTTGTGTGTATTTTGTGTGTATTTATTTTGTTGTTTGAATCTTCTTTGATAAAGTACATGTTAAAATCTTTTGCCCAATTCTAAATGTGTCTTCTTATTCAGTTGTTTATGTATTTAAGATGAGGCTTTTTGTCAGATACGTTTCACAGATATGTACTTTCAGTCTGTAGCTTAATCTTTTCCTCTTCATAGCAGTATCTTTTGAAGATCAAACTGTTGACTTTGAGGAAATCCATTTATTACATTTTTTTCTTGTTTTTACTTATTTCAAAATATGTGTAAAACCCAAGTTCAATAAGATCCTTTCCTATATTTTTTTCTAGGAGTTTTATAGTTTTGGCTTTTACATTTAGGTCTATAATCTATTTGAAGTAAATTTTTATATATGGTTGAGGTAACGGTGAAGAGTGAATTTTTTTTTTCTTTCTGGCATTTGGCTATCCACTTGTTCCCCCACCACCTGAGGAAAAGATTATCCTTTTCCCGTTGAATTGCCGTGATACTATGTCAGTTAATGATGTGATCATTTCTTCACAGTTACGATTAGAAAGGGCTGTGTCCGTACAGACCTAGATTTTGTATTTGCAGAGTCAGGAAGGCGGGATATTGTTGTGGGGAGTATTCTCTGGAGATTGATGTAGAGTGTGCCTTAGGAGAAACATTTGCCTCTCTCTTTGTTAAAATGTTGCAGAATTTTTGCAGAGGCTCCCCCCTCCCCAAATAAAAACATTTTATAAAAAGTCATTGACAGCTGTGGAGCAGTGAGCAAAAGGAGCCTGCAGGACAGGAAGCAGATCCATGAACAGGAAATCGTATCGCTTTGACAAGGTCAGAGGAAGTGGGAAGATAATTTCCTACATGTGACAAGATTTCCAAAGAGTCACAAACCTAATTGCACGGTGCCAGTTATGGTGAAAAGCCTTAGAACTAGAGCAATAGCTGCCTGTCAGAATGGAACTTAGGGTCGAACAGAAGGGCAGAAGGTTAAATAATTGATTCCCTCCTTGGAAGCTGGATACCCTTGTGAGAAACACTCAGTCTTCAGGCCGGCAGCGGACTGCTGAAAGTCCACTCCCGAATAACGTGCATCTTTCAGGGGGCCTGACAGCCGGTGGGCACACTTGCTCAGAATGTAGCTTCCATACCCTGTGCTGCTGTGTGGGTGTTGAAAGGAAGACGAAACAAATACGTTTTTTTAAAAATTAATCAACACCCAAGTTTATAGCAGCATTATTCACGATAGTCAAAAGATGGAACCTAACTGTCCATCAGCAGGTGATGGATAGACAGAGGGTGTATCGCCGCAGTAGACTACGACTTGGCCTTTATTACTCGGTCTCAGGAAGGAAATTCTCACACATGTTACAACATGGATGAACCTCAAAGACGTTATGCTGAGTGGAAGAAGCTGGTCATGAAAGGATAAATTTTTACATGATTCCACTCACGTGAAATATGTAGAGGAGATGCATTTACGGAGACACAGAGGTAGAGTGGAGGTTGCGGGGCTAGGACGAGGAGGAATGGGGAGTTAGTGTTTAATTGATACAGATACTTTTTTTTTCTTTTCTAATTTTTTTTTTTTAAAGTAAGCGCTGCACCCACCATGGGGCTCAAATTCACACCCTGAGAGCAGGAGTGACATGCTCTACCAGCTGAGCCAGGCACCAGATCTACTTCTTAAGATTTTTGTGGTTTATACCTTATTCTCTATCTCATAGAAATAATAATTACTTAAAACATCCAAGTCTTATTTCCAGAATATTAAAATGGTTGAAATGATACAACACTTGACTAAGAACTGATTTGAGAAATGTTGGTATTTTCGTAGACTCTTGGATTTTCCTTTAGCTTTGTTGATAAATTTAAAATGAGGGATGAGAAGAAAAATACTAGTGTTTTGAATGGATTTCTCTTTATATCTGTTCCTGATAATCAGCATTTTATGATAACCTAATTTGAAGGTGAATTTACTTTTAGTGTTCTATAATTGACCATAAAGTTATTCATAGTCACTGGCACTGGAGCTGTTAGGATGTTTCAGAGGTTAGTGATTAGAACAACCCATGTATAAACAAAAGTTATATAAACCCTATTTTCTCTGAAAATTTTAACATTCAGAAGAATTAGATTAGTTGTTGCCAGTACCAAATACCAGTAAAGTACAGATGTGATTAAATATCATTCAGTTGCAGCAATACCAGTAAGATGTGGTTTCTTATCATAAATGACTGATCCATGTTTAGAGTTGAGCTTGATTTTGTGTGTGTATGTGTGTGTGTGTGTGTTTTCTCTATATATATTTTTTAATGCTCTCATTTTAAATATGTACTTGGTATTTTGTTTTCAGAAGGGGACCATCTGGACCAAGATTTGGACCTAGAAATGATAAAATTAAGCAGTAAGTTTCTGAGATACTCATTGGCTTAAGTGATTATCCTATTTCTGTGTGGACCGAAGGTTGGCAGTCTACAGCCTGTGAGCCAAACCTGGTTGCTGCCTATTTTTGTGAATAACGTTTTATTGGAACACAGCCATGCCTGTTTGTTTGAAAGCAAACTATAGTGGCAGATTTGAGTACTTGTGACAGAGACCTTCCGGCCCACAAAATCTGAATATCTGTTATCTATCTGGCCCTTTACAGAAAAGATTTGCTGAGCCCTAAGATAGACTAACTATAACTACTGGATTGTAAAAACCCAATAATTCTTTTTATTTTTGCAAAATTACCTCTGAATAATGGCTAATGAAATCCAATTCCTGTGTTGGTTTTCCTAACTCGATTATTTTCTGTCAGATCCATTTATTTAGCATAATCTCAATGTCCTTTTTGGTTTTAAATCTATTGCTTGATTCCCGTTTTCAAAATTAATAGAAGTAGTGTAATAGATTTAGTTTTTCAAAGCACAATATTTTTTATATTCCTTCAGAATTTTTTCATATCTGCTTCTTATCCTAATTCCAATGTTGATCTAAGATTTATAGATAGCTAAGTAGTTTTCAGTGTAAAGTTTTTTCTGTGTATGTTGGTGGTGGTAGGTTGGTGGGTAATACTATCGTAAATGTACCTGATGTTAGAGGGAACAGTGAAATAGCCCTGGAAACTGACTGAGTTTTGAGGACTAGTCACGGACAATAAACTAAATGGCCTGGATTTGGATCCGAGGAGGGATAGTCCCTGCTGTCGTTCAGGATACGGCTGGCACCCAGTGGTAAGGGTGCTGTAACAGGGAATCAAGCTATTGGTCAGATACTCAGGCTTTAGTCAGGTAGCTGTTGGTGTGGGGAAAAAAAAGTCCACACTTGATCTAATCCTAGCTAATGGATTCTGTAATACAGAACCAAGGTTCCAGAAAACTGATTTGACTGCTAGACAGGATATTTTCATTTTCTTTTGCTATGTAACAGATTGCCCTGAACTTAGCAGCCTAAAACAGCACACATTATCATCTCACATTTTCCATGGGTCTAGGAGTTCAGTCACTGCTTAGGTGGGCCCTCTGCACGGGGTCTCACAAGCCAGAAATCAAGGTGTTGCTAGGGCTGGGATCTCCCTCAAAGCTCCTGACCAAGTTCAGGTAGTTGTTGCCAGAATTACTCTTCTTGCAGAAGTAGAACTCGTGGTACTTGCTTCTTCAAGGCCAGCAGAAGAAAGTCCCAGCTGCTCCAAGGCTCTGATCTGGCCAGTAAAGATACAATGAGCTACTTACATTCAGGCAGTTCATTATGTATGTAGAGTAACCAGACTCTCTGGGGTCTTGTCCTACACACCAAAAATGATCACTCCAAAACAAAAAGGGCTGCACGGCTGTGATGGGAGTTGTAGGATGCCCTGTGACAAAGGAGCCAGTTTGGCCCTGTAGCTCCGTGCTTTGTGGTCCACACATAGGGCCTGCGGAAGAAGCTTCCGTACATCATCAGAACCTGGGAGGTGGTAAGAAATTGTCTTGTGACAGTTTTCTAGGGAAATGAGTGGGAGATGGCCTAATAGGCCATTCATCTTGTGTTCTGAGAGGATTGTGAAGCTTTCAGGGCCATGGGGATGCCATGGCAGAAGCTGTTCTCTGCACTGAGGCGGAGTGACTTCCGTACCCACCCACGTAGTTCATGTACCTAAACTGCCCGGCGAAGAGGATTCCACTGATGACACACTTGGTTTTTGTCCTGTCAGTGTCCTTCGTTCCTGTCTGATATCCTCCTGCAGAGTGAGCCTAGGACCTAGTGTGGCTTATTGAGTCTTTTGAAAATGGTTTTCCAGATGAACCCAAACCACTCCTGGGCATCGAAACAAAGTGTGTTAGCACGTGCCGAGCAAATACACCCATGAGTGTTTATGTACAAACTAAGGAGCACAATATCTTTGGTGATCACAAAATTTTAGAACAGTAGGGATTATTGAGTAAGTATAACGGTTTTCACTCTAGAGCCAAAGGTTTGCCAGACTGAGAAGGTGATCAGTCTCCAGAACATACGTATTCAGCCTCGTGGGCCCAAACTCATGAATGCGGATTTCATCAGGGCATGACTCAGTGTGTGCGCCCTAAATGGCCTAAGATGGCCGAGCACAGCCTGCCACACAGCTTGCCCCTGGACGAATACTTGGTATTAGTTGAGTAACCAAAATTGTTAGCACCGGTGAGTTTCTTAAATTGCGCTGTCACTACTTAGTTTGTGACATTTAATACAGGGTATGTCCTGCTGCGGGGTCAGCAACATTGTGGCTTTATTTGAGCCTGATTGGCATGTTGACACCAGATTCCCACAAAAGTACTCAACATCACTTTTTATGGAAGAATTTTTGGTGAAGGATTTAAAATATTCACATGCCTATATAAAATGTAAGATTCTCTTTGGAACGTTTTCTTTGCTTTTCAGTTAAATTATAGCTTTATAAATGCACTTCTAGTGAATTATAGGCATCCTCTGTTGGGGTAGGGAATTTCCAAACTATAGTTTTGGTCCAGTCAGTTTAACTTTATAAAAAAGGTCCCCAAGGAACATTCCATGATGCAACAGAAATACATATATATAGTTGCAAAAATACCACATAACTTTAAAACCTTCTTTAGTCAACAATACCTTAAAAAGCCACAAGATGGGGGTGTTAACTATGAAAATAAGTTGTTTTTTCTTTAGAGTATTTTTTGCAGAGCATAATTTTTCCTTTCCTGATAGAAGATCACTGACATTAAGCACATTGCTAAGTGTTAGGTGTTGGTGCTAAGTGTTTAAAAAACATTGTTAAATCTAATTCTCACAAGTTAGAGATGATCATTTTCATCGAAAGGTGAGAAAGTATGACTCAAGGAGGCTTGCCATGGACACTACTACCCCATGCAGTTTCCTTGTTGATAATTGGAATAGAGGCATTTCAGGAATGCAGGTGCTATCAGGCCCTAAGGATGATTTAAATCAACATGGGAGTATCTTTTCCTTTCTGTGTATCTTTATCTTTTCCTGGTTATGTTCTCTCTTGTGCCCTTCTACCATGTGACTCTCCTTTAACCGGAAATGATATAATTCTCTACACCCTCCTTTACAGACTTGTTTTTCCTTTGAGTTCTTAATTGTCTGTTCTAGTTTATAGCATCATCTCCTGACACTCAGTTGCTCAAATTACAAATCTCTCTACCCTTTTCCTGCTTCTACCCTTTTCCTGCTTTTACCCTTTCTTGCCCCAACTTCTTCACTAGTGTCCAGTTCATCACCTGGCCCCTAAAATATCTCCTCCTCTTATATATGATCCCTTAGCCCAGAACTTCTCCACTGTCCGCCTCCTGTGTTACTCTGCCCAGTTCACACTTACCCCTTAAAACTCCTTGCCAGGACCTTGCTGCCATCTCTGTCTAGTCCAGGCTGCACAGCTGATGCTACAGTTTCCTTCCATTACGCACTGCGAGGCGGTAGAATCACGGATCCTGGTTTTCCCCGGGAGACTCTAATCTTCCCGAAGATCGGACTTAAACCCTTCACATTGGAGTCCTCAATAAATAGTATAATAATAACTCCTTAGTAAATTTTTTTTTAAAGATTTTATTTATTTATTTGACAGAGGTCACAAGTAGGCAGAGAGGCAGGCAGAGAGAGAGGGGGAAGCAGGCTCCCCGCCGAGCAGAGAGCCCGATGCGGGACTCGATCCCAGGACCCTGAGATCATGACCTGAGCCGAAGGCAGAGGCTTAACCCACTGAGCCACCCAGGTGCCCCAGTAAATGTTTTTTTGAATGAATGAATGCCTATTTCTACCAGGCATATTTCACATGACCTAGGAAATAAAAGGATGAGTGGGACAGTCTCTGCTTTTAAGGCATTTAAAGTGTAATAAAGATAAGATCAGCATAAAATACAAGTGGAGATCAGTATTGTAACTGCTATGAAAATGTGTAATATCATGGGATATGTGTTACCATTTGTTTTTAAAGAATTATTCTTTATATTAAAATAAGTAGATAATTTTTTATAGAAGTTACATTCTGGGCATGAGAACATCTTGAAATACAGAAACACAATTATGAGATTTCCCATTCAATATAGGTTTTACAATAGAGGGCTTAAGAGTGTTATACCAGCAGACAGTAATATGTGAAAGAGAAAGTAGCAATTTGTTAGTTAATCCTTAGCAGAAAAAATAAAATGTTGATTTCTCTTAGTGAGAGATTTATTACATGCGTGCCATGTTGTTGAGGTAATACCCTTAGGTTTCTGATAATCTAGTAAAAATTAATCTGGAATTCTATGGGTTCTCTCCCAGTTAATCTGCCCTTATCCATGAGGTCTTTTGCTTATGGGGATTCTAGGACCATAGTTACTTCTTCAGTTATTTTTGTTTTTGTTTTAAAATGTATAGGGCATCAGTATCCAAATAGCCATGATCTGATCACGTGGAGGGGTGTGGTCTGTGTTGCCCACACCCACCCCGGTACTGCCTTAACTGTAGGCTCTTGTCATCTCTTGTAAATGACAAAAAGTAACCACCTTGGGAATTCCATAGATGTATCTCTGTTACAGTTCTCAGAGTTCAGTGGAGGCCTCTACGTTCCCTGCCTTTTATCTTCTCAAGTAACTGGGTATGCTTTGCAGGACTTACACCCAAATTGCTGGCTTATTCAACAAATGTCTATCAAACAGGTGCTCTGCCCCAGGCACTGTTGCTGATTTGGGGGCTGTGAAAGTGAACATAGTGGGCAAGGCTTTGAGTGTTCATCAAGCTTAGCTTCTGGTGGGGGAAAGGCAAGAAACAGGTACGTACTCTCACTTAGTGTTAGATGCATTCATTAGAGAAGTGGGACAGAGAGACAGGCTGTCACAGCTCTCAAGGTTCATTCAATGCACTCACTCCACTTTTGAACGTAAGTTCCATGAGAGCTGGGATTGTCTGCTTTGTTCATTCCTGCCGTAAAACAACACATAGTGGGCTCTCGTTGTTACTGAACACATGAATTGCTTAAGTGTTTGTGCCGTTATTCTTACATAGGATGAACATCTTTAGCTCTTTGTTTAGGTGATTAGAAATTGCAACAAGCCATCTTAGGGATTTAGAGGCTTTTTCAGATCTTTTTGGGCAGAAAAGAGAGTTCTGCGTGTTGTAGCTTGGTTGTACTTCAGTCCTATGTCCTTCTGTAGATCTATGTGGGAAACACAATTCTGGGGAGCTGTGATGAGCCCTGAAGTCCATGTTGGATAATCAGAGGGTTCACATAGTACTTTTCACTTAAGAAGGGGCTGTCATCAAACATAGTCACTGCTACTTGAATCTGCCACTGCTCTGGACCCGCCTGTGTCTAAACGGATCTTCATTTTGATTTTAAAGCAAACTTTGAAGATACACGTCTCCAAAGGGAAGAGGAAAAACTCATAAAATTATGCATCCATACCTCACCCCTGACTCACTGGGGAATAGAGGGCAGAGACCAGGTGTATATTGTGAAGTTTTATCTAAAACGTGTAGGTGGTAATTGATGCAATTCTCTTTCCCCAATTAGAAACAATTGCATATCCTTATATATGTGTGTGTTTATGTAAAGTATATTTTATATAGTTGCTAGCCTGCAATCCAGTACATTTTAAATATTATTTGAGTAGTAAGAACCATGAGTTCACTTTATTTCTCCTTTTAAATATTTCACTGGCATGGCCATTTTATGAGGTAATTTAAAATAATTTTTGTCTAAGAGAACAGAGGAAAACTAAATAGTAAATTATTAAACATTTCCGTGTTTGTGTACTCAAGGTAAGTCCTGAGCGAAAGAAGGCAGCTCAGAACCAATTAGATGAATGAATGAATGAAGATTAAGTCTTTAGTAAACCGTCCGAAATTCGGTTAGAACAGGTCCTCATCACCTAACATAAAGGAGGAAATTATATTTTCTTTTTGAAAAAGAGCAAAAAATGTTTCCTCTCTCCTCCCTCTTGGGTGCTTCAGAACCTTCCCGGCTGTGCCCGTCTTAAACCTGTTTAAGAGAAAACTGATGAGCAGAGAAGAGTTAATACCTGGACCCTCAGCGTACGTTTCCAGCCTGGAAAGTGAGGACTGTCATAAGCTAATCGCACACCAGGGCAAACCCTTTGTTAGCCTTAGTGTGTAAACTGCAGCAGAAGTAGTTTATTGCTGCATCTGTGGGACGGCTCGGTAGCCTGAGGAAAAGAAGATGAAAGTCATTACTTAGAGTTAAGCTATTTGACTAAGATCTGCAGTAACTGAACACTGGGAATTTGTAGGGACAGGACTAACCTATCTTCAAGTTAAATATGACTTTCACTTATGGTATCTTTAATTTCTTGAGTACTCAAGGCCACAAATGGAAGGGCCGTGCTACCCAGCCTTCACTTAAACATTTTACAGTTGAGTGTTTTTCTGAAAACTTGCTATTTTCTACCATGGAATTTTTCTGATGAACATTTCAAAAATTATAAAATGCTCAAAAGACAAAATAATTTTTAAATCTTTCTTTTAAACTAGTGTTCAGAATCAGGTGGATGAAGTTATTGATGTCATGCAAGAAAATATTACAAAGGTAATTGAAAGAGGGGAGAGACTAGATGAACTACAGGACAAATCAGGTACAGATACTTCATATATTTCTTGATATTATTAATCTGTGTTGTGATAGTTTATTTCTCCTTCCATTTCTCTAGCCAGAGTTTAGGAATCGTGCTTTAGGAAAATGATACTTGGTTCTTAAGTTTGTGATTTTAGTATTTTAACTTTAGCTCCCTTTACTTGAATCACCTTATTGCATTAATTGTTGGGTTGAGAATGGAAAATTTTAAAATTTATTGTTGAACAGTTAGAGTAGAAATTTTTTTTTTTGCCTTATGTTCATGAGCACTGTATTTCTTATGATCTCAAGAAGGAAAAGTCTGATCACTTCTTCTCAACACTTTTGTCAGACTTAATCTGATATTTTTATCTTGGGCTTTTGCTGATGACTTAGTAACATTTCTTTACTGACAAATGTTAGTCTCCGTACTTTTAACGTTACTGGCACATGTTTGCTTCTCAAATATTGTTTCAGTGATGAAGGACTAAATACCTCACTCCTCCTTGAAAGGCTTACCGAACCACAAAACTTATTTAACCACTTTTAAAATTCATTGTTTTACTTCAGGCTGTTTCACAGTTTATTTATCCTGTTAAATTGTCCTGGTAAATGGGTTGTTCAGATCTTTTTCGCTATGAGACAGGTTTGTAGTGGGCATGCTTGCACATGTCTCCTTGTATGCGTGTATGAAAGTTTTCTCTAGGGTATGTAACTAGTAATACATGGCTGTTTGTTTATTTATTTTTAAAGATTTTATTTGTTTATTTATTTGTCAGAGAGAGCGAGCGAGCTAGCGTACAAGCAGGCAGAGAGGCAGGCAGAGAGAAGCAGGCTCCCCACCAAGCAAGGAGTCCGATGCGGTACTCATCCCAGGACCCTGGGATCATGACCTGAGCCGAAGGCAGCGGCTTAACCCACTGAGCCACCCAGGCTCCCCTAAATTGCTGTTTAGTAGGGGACAGATATTTTCAGCCTCACTAGATACTGTCAGATTATTCGAAGTCCTCAGATCTCTGCCGGCTTTTATCCTTACTTGCTGTATGTGAGCGTTTCTACTGTTCCACATCCTCAATACAACTGATACTGTCCCAGCAAAAATAAATAAATTTCATTATTTTACTTCAAAATCAGTCACTTTTTATATCTTCTAAGAATCTGACCTTTTCTACATGCCAATTTTTTTCATAGGTGTGTCGAGTATTTTCTTACCAGAATTCAAAAGTTTATGTGAAAGCATGGAGACCCTGGGAAAAATAACCTACAGTCATTTTTTGCCTCCATGCCCCACGCCCCAGTACAGATGCCAGAGTCTGTGGGTGGAGGAAAGGGAGGATGTTGTTTTCATGCTTAGAAGGGACTACATTTGCAGGAGTAGAAATTAATATTTTCTTGTCTTTGTGTGACTAGATAAACGAATCCTGTTATGTCGTTTAATCCTTCTCTCCATCCTCTATGTGATATAGAAAGCTTATCGGATAACGCAACTGCGTTTAGCAACAGATCCAAACAACTTCGAAGGCAAATGTGGTGGCGTGGATGCAAAGTAAGTCAGAACACTGGGTAAGTTGCCCAGCGTCTCAGGGGCTCTTCAAAGGCCAGAGGGCCTCTGGATCTGAAGCTCTGTGAGGACGGGGACTACCATTGCCTTGTTTATAATAGCTGCCGAACTTGGGGCATGCTGGGACTCAGCAAATATTTGTTGAATTAATAGTTTTGGGCACACGAATAACTAAAAGAATCAAGCAGTCCCACCTTTTTAAATAATTTAGCTACTTATACTCTTACTACTTTGTAAGAAATACAAATTTTTCATGTTATTATTAGTACCTTTTTGGAGCAACTTAAAGTGTTACAGAGATATTAAAAAGATGTAATGGAAGCTAGAGAAAAATAGTTTTCTGTTGGAAGGGAAAAAAATAAAACCAGTTTATATGTCAGAATCCATTATGACAAATGAAGCTTTAAGAAAGTTTCACTGTCCTTTATTATTCCGGAGAAATAAGAGAAATGTTTAACTAGGAAATACATGAGAATCAATATATACATTAATACATTTTTGCAAAAACATTTTATAGAAATGAATTTGCCTCTTAAATACGTCTAAGCATTAAACAGCAAATGTTTTGTCTATGGCCATACCACCCTGAACGCGTCTGATCTCGTCTGATCTCGGAAGCTAAGCAGGGTTGGGCCTGGTTAGTACTTGGATGGGAAACAGCAAATGTCTTAAGATTTTTATTGTGAATTTTGTGTCACGTGAGCAATTTTTTTTCCTCCCAATTTTTGAGTTTGTTGAAAACCTTAGACATAAACTCATTGTTTTTAATCTCTCATTTTCAAGCTTAGTGATAACTTTATAAACTTGATATTGCCTTATGCTAAGGATTTCTTCCGAGAATTTCCTTGGATTTACTTGTTTTTGTTGACCTGTTGAATCAGCTTCCTTTCAGAAGTAGAACAGAGGAAAGAATCCGGTTTCCTTGTTCCCCTTGTAGGAATTTTAATTTTGGCTTAAATTTTTATTCTTTAAAAAATAAATTTCCCCTAAGTTTTCCATTTTTATAGATGTTCTGTACTCTGTAGTCTGATTTAGAAGACCAAAGGGTCCAAGCCTCTCACTTCCTTTCCCCGTACACACATGTGACCCATTCATGTAGTCACAAAAAGATGACCATAATGTGCATTTTGCCTCGCTTTTCTTAGCCATATCTAAATCAGAGGAACAGTATGCTTTTTTTTTAAACTGTGTTTTTAAGGAGAAAAATTGAATTATATTTTTAAATTACATTTGAATTATATTTCTGAATAGTCCTTATATCACTGCCGTTTTCTGGATTGACTTAGAGGAGTTAGGAGAGGATAAGGACCGGGATATAAGGACAGAAATCAGGTCAGAGGCTGCCAATGGCTAAGAGTAGGGAGGTGGATACTGACTAGAACAGGTCATGAGGGAACTTTTTGGGAGTGATGGAAATGCCTTATGTTTGACTAATGGTGGTGTTTGAGGTCTATACATTTGTCAAAACCCACCAAAGTGAACTTTAAAAGCGTGGATTTTACTCTAGATAAGGTATATTTCAATAAACCTGACTTTTAAAGTAAGTGAACAAAATTATCCAATAGGTGAGGTGGGAGAATTTCAACATTGTTTTGTTATCATAATTAATAATTTTAATAGGCACCTGGTGTCCAAATTGCAAAGCTTCCATGTGTTCTCTCTTAGGCACTTTGTTCTTGTCATAAATGTGATGCCACTAAAATGTTACCAGTAGCTCTAGTTTAGAAGCATTAAAGCTGCTCCTAGTTGCTGTTTCTGATGCTCATGTGTTTATAGTAGTGGGTATCTTTTTTTTAATTAATGAACTGTCTTTAATCAATTGTGAAATGTTTGATAAAATCAGACTTGCATTTGAATTCATCAGGAAAACCAAACCAATTTATAGTTTATGCATTTTAGGATTAAATGAGGAATGTAACAATTTTACAGAGAGCTGTGAGCTGAAAATATTAAGCAGCTAAGTACTATCTTAAGGTTTCTCCTCTCAACTGTGAAACTGGCCAAGAGTGCTCTTAGGCAAGTTATTTATTAAATCAGGTTATTAAATGAGGATTATATCCTCAAAATGGAGACAAAAATGCCAAGAAAGAGAGTAAGGGGCACAAAAACTAATAGAATTCTCATATACTTTGAGACGAAGTGCTATTTAAAATGTCGCCTTATGTGGAGAGAATGAGTTACATTAGATGCCTGTGTTACTCCTCGTATCCTGACACTTGTGAACAGAATTGCTAAAATTTCATACTTTTCTTGGCCTCATATTAGAAATAACCATGAGAAATCATAGACAGTGTTCAAGCCAATGAAAGCTTTGATTCTTACTGTTTACTGTGCAGTACAGCCTTGAATATAAAATCCAGGCAAAAACTCCTGAATCTGGGAACTCTGATTATTTATAAAAAGATGCAAATAAGTCAGCCAGTTCACATGAGAAGAAATTGGACAAGCTTTCAGGGGATAAGCCTATTCATTGATGAGTTAGTATAATAAAGAACAAATATTTTTGACTTTATTAACAAGTCAAACATTAATACCTATCTTAATTTCTTTTTGTGTCTTGTAGATAAAAGCCATCATGGCTTTGGTTGCTGTTATCCTTTTGCTAGTGATTATCAGTAAGTATTTACTATATTAGTAATTGGGGGCAGTATCATTTGTTTTAGAGTTCATTCTAATTTCTCTTATTTTCAGTTGACCTAGTTTGATTATGTCAGGACTGAGTAAAGACTTTTGACCCAGATCAGGACCTCTTAACCTACTAGGGTCTGTGGATCTCTGAAAATGTCCTTAAATTGTATGAAAAATTGTACTGTGAATATGGATATGCACATTTTTATGGAGAGAGTCTGTGTCTTTTACCGGATTCTCAGAGAATTTTGCCTACTCCCCTAGCACACACACCCACAAATACAGGGCTGAGCTCTTTGTTCTAGGCCAAAGGTGGCAACTGTTACATCCATCTTCTATTAACTTAAGGTATGGAAGTTTTTAATTTCATAATACTGTGTTTGGAGGACAAGTCCAAATAGAGTTTTTCTATATGAGGGTTTTTTGTTGTGTTGTTTTGGTTTGGTTTTAGATTTGAATTGATTTCAGTCATTAAAACTTGACTCTTGTCTTCTCTTTTTCCCCCATAATATTATTAAAGTTAGATCATTTTTATTACCTCCTTTTGCCTCTTCACCTGTGCTTATAGGGATTTTATAAAGATTAATATAAAGTGTCTCAAAATAACCATTTGAAAAACTCCATGTTGATACTTCTTTCTTTTTTAAAGATTTTATTTATTTGACAGAGAGAGCACAAGCAGGGGAAGCAGGAGAGGGAGAAGCAGGCTTCCTGCTGAGCAGGAAACCCAGTGTGGGGCTCCATCCCAGACTTCTGGGATCATGACCTGAGCCGAAGGCAGACACTTAACCGACTGAGCCTGAGACTCCTTTTAAACAGGAAGAGTTTGTTCGTGGATACTGTGTTTGTGGCTTCACCTAAAACACTGATGTGTAAGTCAGAAATCAGTCCTGGAGGTCCTTCCCCGATTGTTGACAGCTGTGTTCAGAGCAGTGAAAAACCAGCCTCCTGCAGTGTATGTTCCCAGCTGATGTCTAAGCAGGCCGTGCTCTGCCTTTCTGTTTTGGCTCTCATAAACATGTCTTTCTAAGTCTATTTAGTGCCCCATTTCTCACATTTTTGTGCATTTTATTGTATGAGTTCTCTGTTGAAAGTGGTCCCCAAGCTCGTGTTAAAGTGATGGCTAGCATTGCTAAGCTCAAGGCAGCAGCAATGGGCCTTCCAGAAAACACCCGTGTTCGATAAGCTTCATTTGGGCACAAGTTATAGTGCTGTTGGCCAGAAGTTCAATGTTCATGAATCAACATATATAAAGGTTATCTTTGAACAGAAACACAAGGTTATATATGGACTTGGTTGACAAAAATGTAACCAGAGGCTTGCAGGAATTTAACCCTGTATTTTCTGTAGGAACGGGGTTTATTATTCACTAATTGAGTATTTGTGGTGACTTTATAACTACTATACATACCTAGAATCAACCATATATTTATGATAGATAATTTGGAAAATGTGGAATAAAGCATAAAGAAAAATAAAATTCAGCTGTAATTCTACCATACAGAGATAGCCACTGTTAATATAAGTATCATGTATACATCAAGTTTTTTCCTATTAAGATATTCAGCATGTTTTTCAAAAACTAATATACTTTAATATTATTTAATAACCTGTGAAAATGTGTTTAAAATCTTTAACATTTTAAAAATATTGTAGCAACTGTATGCTATGGTAATACCATAATCTGTTTGATCAAAATGCCAATTTAGTGGCCCCTGGCTGGCTCAGCTGTAGAGCATGTGATTCTTGGTCTTGGGGCTGCAACCCATGTTGGGTGTGGAAATCATTTAAAATCTTTAAAGATAGGGATGCCTGGGTGGCTCAGTGGGTTAAGCCGCTGCCTTCGGCTCAGGTCATGATCTCAGGGTCCTGGGATCGAGTCCCACATCGGGCTCTCTGCTCAGCAGGGAGCCTGCTTCCCTCTCTCTCTCTGCCTGCCAACTAAATAAATAAAATCTTTAAAAAAAAAAAATCTTTAAAGAAAAAAATGCTAATGTTAGACATTTAGTTTGTTTTATGATCTTTTTGCTTTTCATTCCCATTTGTCATCTTTCATCTCAGATAAAAGCTCCTTCCTGCGGCTCCTGGGTGGCTCAGTCAGTTAAGTGTCTGACTCCTGATTTCAGCTCAGGTCATGATCTCAGTTGTGAGATGGAGCCTTGCAGTGGGCTCCGAGCTCAGTGCTCAGCAGGGGGTCTGCTTGAGATTCTCCCTCTTCCCCTTCCTGCCTGCCTGCCCCATGTACACACATTCTCTCTCTCTCAAACGAATAAATAAAAAGCTCCTTCCTCATTACCTATTTCCAAAAGTAGACTGCTACATTTAGGAAGACTGTTTTTAACGTACCATCTGAATCTGATTTTGATGTGTTCCTTTTTCACTTTTTTCTCTTGCAGTTCTTACAGTCTTGAAATACCGTGCTTGATTTGGTGACAAAGATCTTCATTACACAAAATCTGGGACAATAATAAAAGATTGCTGCATAATTTAAATGAAACTTATGTATATAACTTTCAAAACTTCTTTTTCAAGAAACTAAGAGGCAAGTATCACTTCAAATTGGAGCATTGAGAATGTCCAGTTTTCTTCTTCCCTGCGAGCAAAATGTGTTTTTAAAAATTATGTTTAAGGCAGAGATAACCAGCCTCTCTTTTGCCATATTCCAAGGATCTAATTTGAAACTAGATACTTGCCAGTTCATTATTTGTACATGGAATTAAACAGTGATCATAATATTTCATACTGTTACTATAAGGACTTGCATTATTGCATTGACATGGGGTCAGACTGGGAGTCCAGAAGCCTATGTAGAGTACTAAAACATGCATAGCCATTCCATCAATATTTGCAAGATTCTTCTCACATTACGATTGCTTTGCAAGCAATTTCCACATGTTTATGGGTGTAACAAAAGCTAAATGTAAATGTTGCTGCCTTCAGCTATAACTAAAACATTCCAGTAAACCTATTTTTGACTGTAAAAGGGAATGTGTAGTAATTTTTTGGCATATGGATTATGGAAATGGAAAACTTAAATACAAAAAGCGTAGTATGGCACCATAAAACTGGAGATAAAATTATTGGAGAACATCATTGGAGTGTTTGAAAGTGAACAGCATGGTCCGGTCTGTTTCCAGTTAGCCTCCAATAAGGAGGAACCACACCTAATGTGAGTAAATGAAATCCACAGGTAACTTATTCTCTAATCTTATTTTGATAGCTTCCCTCTTTAACTTCAACTAGTCCCTCTGCCAGAAGTGCTCAAAGTAGCAAAATCATCTGCTTAGAATTTGTTACTTTTGCATTTCCTAATCATCCCCCAAGAGATGCATGTTGTATAGTCAGATGTCAAATTAGCCAATAGTGATGCGTCTAGAAAGTCAGGAGGTAATCATCATCAGTAACCAAATAGCTAGAGTCACCATTAATTTAAATTTGTTTTTACAGCAATAAAATGTAATGTTAACGTTAAAATGTGCCAACCTCCTTGTGTTGTTTAAACAAGTCAAAGTGAAAAGACATAGTCCTCAAATGTGTTCGAGGAGGAGGCTTTATAATAAAATTGGAGGTCCTGCAGGAACTTTTGCACATAGATATGGTGACTATATATGCGTATGTAACTAAATTTGAAATGCGGTTAATAGAAGACACAGTATTGAAATGGGAAAGACAAATGATCCTGTATAGGTTTATTTCTTTGGTCATTTTAATTCAGAATGTATGAAACATAGAATCTGTTTTTGTTTTTTTAAAAATTCTACAGGAATTTTTAAGTACTAAGTACTACAGGAATTTTTTTTTTCCATGCTTGCCACTTTTATTCAAAATTGTACTGGAGTTTTTAGCCAAAAGAATTAAGCAAGAGACAGAAATAAAAGCTATCCATAATGGAAAATAAATAACAAGCAAAGAATGTAGAAAACCTTAAAGAGTCCACAAATAAGTGCTATAGCTATGAAGAGTCCAGCAAATTTGTGTGCTAGAAGGTCAATTTTTAAGTACTAAGAGGCAAAAATGTTCTGTTTAAATGGAAAGAAATATGAAGGGAAAAAGCACATCAGTAGCTACTCAAGACATCTACAGGTTACGCTAAGTTTGATAGTCTGATACACTTTGAAGAAGATAAATGTTTTACATCCCAGGGGGTGTGGTCACTGGTCTCTCTACTCTTCATAAATATCAATGTAAATAACGAAAGAAATATTAAATCCTTTGACTAAATAGGATGCCCAGGAAAATGAGCATTTTTAGAATCTTAGTACCTAATACAGTTCAGGAATGGAAATATTTTAACGGGATGGACAGAATCAGTCCTAACCTATGTATGTATATCTTTTATTCGGGATTGGCACTAGACTTATCAGTGGCTAATTTTCCATTAGTTAGGGGAGAAATCTGGTTTTTCCATGATAGCAGTGAAGAAGATTATTTCTCAAAAAGAATCCATGTTTCCAATGTTTCTTTTAATAAAGTATTAAAATTATTTGTTTTAACCATAAAAAATTACAATACCATATATATGTTATTTTCCTTGTATTTAAATATGTGACTGCCAGAAATACTGGTGGCAAGCATGTCACTCTGTGTTCTAGTGGTGGCTTGGTACACAGTTTACCCTTTTGTGTTTCTTGGTCTTCACGAGCCCTGACATTCTTAAAACGGATGGCATGCTTATGACTTTACCATGGTAATCTTAGAGACACGAGCTTCTTACAATCAAAAAATGTTCAAATTGATGTCAGGCCTACCTACCTTCCTTCCCTTAATCATTCTTTTTCTCATTCAGCTCAGATCATCCTGCACTTGAAAAATGAAGTTTTACCACTATCAAAACTATCATTATTTAACAGCAACGAAGATCAACAGAAAAATTCAAGTAGCTTTGTAAATACTAGTTGGTATCCAGTGAAAGCAGGTCACTATTTTTATAATGCTTGAAACATACCCTTATGATTTGTGTTTAATTACTGAAGCCTATGCCCTGTAGTAGTTTCATGATTATAAAACTGACTGACTGACTCCTTCTGACTAGAACCCAGTGTCACTAGTGGTCTTTTGGCTTCTCCATCCTGATAAAGCTCACTGAAAATTGCACTCCGGTTTTATGAACTTGGGGGTTTCTTGATTCAAAGAAAGCTCAGTATTGAAAATGGAACATCTAAAATGGAGGAGGACTAATTAGTTCACAGCAGAGAGAGAAATACACGGGTTAATGCCCTGCAGATCACTTACCATCCGAGCGCTCCGCGTTAGAAGAGAACGTCCGGCACTTCTACAGCAAAATTAGACGTCGCTCCATTCTGTGTAGCAAGAATAAAAAGAAATTGAAATCTCCCATGGTCAATCCAGTCTTCAACATGCTTGCTGCCCTGTGTGCTCTGTCGCCCACACCTACTCCTGTCTACACCTGTGTGTCTGTACACGGACGAGAACACATGCAAGATACTGTGTGTTCATGCTAGGGGGAAGGGATGCTGCTACGGAAGGTCCTTAATTGTAGCGAGTCTTACCAAGTCCAGGATAGCTAACTGTTCTGTTTCATGAGTCTGACCTTGTGTTTTCACAATGGGAATGTGACTGAAGTCAATTTTATCTTTCCGAGTGTGGAGTAAGGGCATGCATCAGTCCGAAGGCATTTCTACATTTGTTTGAGAATGCGTGGTAGTGCTTACATGTGTGCAGGAAATTTTCACAGAGCATTGTAAAGGTGCTGAGTCCAAAGGAGCCGAGAGTTGCCCTTCTCAGTCCACCCCCTGCTCTGTCCATGATGTAGACAAACAGAACCATGGGTCAGAAGGACGTGGGACTCGGGCTGTCTTTGTAAGTTTGATTTGGTCTTACTCTTTTTCTGAAAATCAAGTAGAAATAAGGGAAGGGGACACAAACTTTTAATCTGGCTCCTGTTTTATAAAACTGCTTGGGCAGCACAGGGTTGGGGGGGCACGTGGGGGTGGAAAAACTGCTTGGAACAGGTCAGTAGGAATTGAAAGGAAAGCATGACTAACCTAGTTAGAGTGGGTAAGTGTAAGCTTGTGAAGGCACAGATGATACCATATTTGTGTGTCTCCACAGCACCCAGCATAATGCTGTGGACCCGGTACTTTCTAGATAAGTACCTAGGAAACCACAAAGACACCAGTGTGCTAGTATGTGAGAGTCCGCTTCCAAGTCCTGCCTGCAGAGGTAAGCACATGATAGTGGCCTTTGGACTTTGCCAGGTGATAGTAGGGCTCTTTAACAATAAGTGGGTATAGAGAAATCCTGATTTTATAGTATTCCATCAGGTTCTTTTCATTTGAGGAAGTCTCAATGATTTGATTTCAAGGCTAAAAAGCACATTGCATATTTCAGAGATTTTAGTAAAATGTTAAAAAAGTATAAGAAAATTCAACCACTTGTTTTTTATGCTTTGGGTATATGTTTTTTGAAATTCCATGCTCTTCTATTTAATCTTTTGAAAAGTGCCTTTGCTGTTATAAGATGTATGGTGGAGATGAGCAAATGCGATGGTCCTGTGCCCTGGTCTCCAGCTTCTCCACTCTTCATAACCACCCCTACCAGTGTTGCAAAGTTTAGAACCTTGTGTTCGTGTCAGCTATGTGTCTGTAGCCCCTCCATACTAAACAGTAAAATAAACTTTCATAGAAAACAAAATTAAGCACTTTGGCTTATTCAATATGTTACTTGTTGTCTTACCTTCAAAGCGTAGCTCACAACTTCTGGCTGATTGCGCTGATTTAACCCATCCCAGCTTTCCAACAGAGTACATGGCGGGGGGAAGAAGAGAGATAAAATACTGTCACCAAAAACCATGACCATTGCACAGCCTTTTGATGGAATCAAGGTGGAATTTCCCTGTAAAATCATTGAGTCTCAACTGTGGAAAAACTGGTGGGATACTATGGCTTTCCCTCAGTCATGTCTGCCTGAAGAGAGGAAGGAAGACACATTCTCTTAGATGTCCCAGTGAGAAAATCTGGTGGAGCCCTTGGCTGCTGGGCGCTGCCCTTGGAGACACCCAGAGTGATGGTCATGGCATCAACCTCCCTCCACCTACCTACACACTAAATTTAATCTTAATACCCCATGAAGGTATGGCCAGGAGAGGATATTGGGGATAGACTGTGCCCTGAGATGTAGAGTCTCCACAAGTCAAGTGCTGTAGCTAGGAATGGACATGGGAAGCACCATGGCAACTGCGTTCTGAAAACAACAGTGTTGAATATAATCCAGTCATTTGGTGCTTGAGAGAACCAGTGAGGATGGTCCCTGAGTCCCCCAGAGTCGCACTTGGTGAATGCCTACTCAACACTAGGAACTACTGTCTGGCGTGTGAGCATCAATCTGCTTTTCGGCTGCAGGCATAGGAAGGGTTCTAACTAGTCCCCACTGAGCAGGGCCAAGGGCCGAGTACTTACTCTACATCTTGAGTAATGACACCCTCTCCTCCGAGGAATCTTCTAGGATGACACAAGTGGGGCCTGTGTACCAAGGGAAAGAGACTGCCCTCCTGGATCATCCCCAGCGGCATGCAATTACACTGTTTCTTCCTTCCTGATAACTCAACCAGCTCTTCTCCCCACTCAGACCTCAGCTTCCACATCATCTCTGCAATGGTCTTCGGAAGACATTGTCTATCTCTGCTGTTTCAGGTTCTTTCTCACCCATTCCCTTAAACAGGTCAGCTGAGCCTTTGCTCATACGCTGCATCAAACTTACTCTTGTCAGAGTGGCCATGACCTCTGCATTGTGAGATCCAGGAGTCCACTCTCAGCCCTCCTCGTCCCACCACAGCAACCTTTGATGTGATTAATGGTGCTCTTCTCCTAATACAGCTTCCTGGGCTCCATGTCTTCCTGCTTCCCTTGTTGCTCTTCTTCTCCCCAAGTCTTAACCATGCACTATTCCAGGAGGCCGCTCTGGGTCCACTCTCCACACGCACCGCACTCCCTGGAAACCTTACCTCATCTTAGACTTCAAAATGGCATTTATGTGCTGACACCCCAAACGTATGTCTCCCATTTGACTTCTGAATTTAGACTTCTCTAATACTCTATTTGACATCTTTTTTTTTTTTTTTAAAGATTTTATTTGACAGAGACAGCAAGAGAGCACAACCAGAGACAGCAAAAGAGAGCATAAGAGGGAGCAGCAGAGGGAGAGGGAGAGGGAGAAGAAGGGTCTCAACTGAACAGGAAGCCCAATGCGGGGCTCGATCTGACACAGGACAGCCCAGCACAACCGGGACTCAAAAGATCCCAAAGACAGCTTGGGATCACCACAACTGAGCGGGAAGCCCAGATGGGCTCGACAACCTTGGGATCACCACCTGAGCGGAAGACAGATGCTTAACAACTGAACCACTGAGGCACCCCTCTATTTGACATCTTCATGATTACTCATTTCAGATTTAACAAGTCCAAATCAAAATTCCAGTCTGCTCCCCCAGACCCACCCACAAGCATTCATTCCTTCCCATCTTAGTTGATGACAACTGAACCCTTCCACTTGCCTATGCCAAAAACCATAGAGTCACTTGGACTCCATTTCTCTCACAACCCACATCGAATTAGTCAGGAAATCCTTCTGGGTCTACCTTCAAACTCAGCAGGGAGTCTGCTTGGGATTCTCTTTCCCTCCGGCCCTCCTGCTCATTTGCTCTCCGTAAAATAAATATAAATAAATCTTAAAAAGTATATTTATATATAGCAAGACTGGCCAGTTCTCATGCGTCTGCTGTGACCACCTGGTCCTTAGCTTAAAGCCTCTCTCATACCGCCACTGCTTTGCAACTGGTTTCCACGCTCCATTGCCCCTCCCCATAGCTTGTTCTCAACAGAATGTGGACAGGATTCTTTCAAAGTGTCATCAGACCATGTCTTTGCTCAAAACTCTCCAATGACTTTCCATCTCCTTCAGAATAAAAGCCAAAATCCTTTTGGGGGCCTACAAGTTCTCTCACAATTTATCCCAAGTTCCTTTCTGAGCTCTTCGTCTGTCCCCTTATTCCCTTTGCTGCAGCCTCACCAGACTCCACCATTCCTTAAACACACCAAGCATGGTCCTGCCGCAGGGTCTTGTGCCTGCCATGTCCCTGCCTGAATTGTACCCCCTCAGACAGCTGCGTGGCTGATTCCCAGGTTCCAAGTCCTTGCTCGCTCCAACATCTCAGTGAAGTCTCCTTGAGTCACCATCCAATCCCCCTCTGTTCCTCCGGAACAATTAACCCTTCTAACACTCCATAGTTTATGGTCTTCCTCAATCTTTCCAAACATAAGCTTCGTGAGGAGAGACGTTTTGGTCTCGGCTGTTCTCCAGTTGATCCCACACGACTCACTAGGACAGCACGCATCACACGGAGTGTTCACATAGTTGTTGAATAGATGAGTCGATAACCCCGGAGAAGCAGAAAAAGACCATGATTTTGGAAACGGTGTACTACAGGAAGTAAGTGAACATGTAGAGTAATGCAGCACCCATGAGAAGATGGAAGATAGGACCTCCGTGTAATTCAGGAAGTGAAAAGAGGGGACGGGGGAGAGGAAGGAACAATTAGAGGAGTTGTAAAGAGATCAGCCCGAACGGGAGTACATTACCAGAAGTAAGAGTTGCCAAGAAACAACTGGCAACTCAGACACTAAGTGCTTTACTGAAGCAGTAAGTAGAATTAATGGAAGAAAAGCAGAGAGATGGGGGAGAGACTCAAGAAGTCAGCACAAACTGAAATGACGTTCCTCGACCACATCGAAGGTTTGTAACCACCTTCCCATCTTATTCTTCTGTCAGTGTTTGTGTATGTTTTTGGTTTTGTACTATACAAATATTATTCTTGGGGTTCATTTTGGCTGGGTTTTTTTTTCCTTGTCTTTTACTTTTGTCAGTCTTTTTGTTTGTTCGTTTTTGTCTATGTACCTTATAAATCTTACTTTTGTGGCTCATCTGGCTACGTTTTCTCTTTTTTTTCTTTTTCTCTTTTATTTCTTTTTGGTGGTGACTTATGATTGCTCTGAAACTTTTCAGGGTGCACCTTGCCTGGATCATGGTTGATACATTCAGCTACACAGCCCCTCAACCACCTCTCACCAAAATGACTAGGAGGTGGAACACCCAACAGAGGAAAAATTCAGAGACTGTGCCCTCTGCCACAGAACTATTGGGTATGGACATAAAGAGTATGTTGGGAAGGGAATTCAAGGTAACAATTATCCAGGCAATGGTTAGGTTGGAGAAGACCATTAGTGGCACCATAGAAACTCTAAGGGCAGAGGTGAGGGCTGATCTGGCAGAAGTTAAAAATGCTATTAATGAGATCCAATCTATTCTAAATACTCTAACAGCTAGGGTAACCAAGGCAGAAGATTGAATTAGTGATCTAGAAGACAAACGGATAGAAAAGAAGGATCAAGAGGAGGCCTGGAACAAACAGCTTAGAAGCTATGAAAACAGAATTAGGGAAGTAACTGACACCATGAAACATTCCAATGTCAGATTTATGGAGATCCCTGAGGGGGTGGAGAAAGAAGATTAGAAGAGATAGTTGAACAAATTCTGGATGAATACTTCCCCAATATGGGGACTGGAACAAGTGTTCATGTCCTAGAGGCAAAAAGGACACCCCCAAGATCAATGAATCTAGAAAGACCTCCAGGCACTTAATTGTGAAAGTCATGAATCATAATTTTAGACAAAAGGTCTTAAGGGCAGCTAGGGGGAAGAGATTCCTTACATACAGAGGGAGGGTCATCAAAATAATGTCATACCTGTCCACAGAAATCTGGAAACCCTGAAAGGGCTGGCAAAACATATTCAGGGCACTAAATGAGAAGAACATGCAGCCAAGAATACTTTATCCAGCATGGATGACATTCAGAATGGATAGAAAGATAAAGAGCTTCCAAGACCGGCAAGGTTTAAATGGGTATGTAACCACCAAGCCAGCACTACAAGAAATATTAAAGGGGCAGGGGGGAGGTTCTATAAAAGAAGAAAGAACCCAAGAGTGACATAGAACAGAAATTTACAGGGGCACCTGGGTGGTTCATTGGGTTAAGCCTCTGCCTTCAGCTCAGGTCATGGTCTCAGGGTCCTGGGATCAAGCCCTGCATTGAGCGCTCTGTTCAGTGGGGAGCCTGCTTCCTCCCCCCTTTCTCTCTCTCTCTCTGCCTGCCTCTCTGCCTACTTGTGATCTCTGTCAAATAAATAAATGAAATCTTTAAAACAAAACAAAATAAAACAAAACCTCCCAAAAAACAAGAGCCCTGGACTTGTTGGATTCCCTGGGGAATTCTACCAAACATTCAAAGAAGAAATAATAACTATTCTCCTGAAGCTGTTTCAAAAAATAGAAACAGAAGGAAAACTTCCAGACTCTTTACAAAGCTAGCACTACCCTGATCCCCAAACCCGGCAAAGACCCCATCAAAAAGGAGAATTTCAGACCAATATCCCTGATGAATATGGATGCCAAGATCCTAGTTAATAGGATCCAACAGTACATTAAAAAGATTATCCACCATGACCAGGTGGGAATTATCCCTGGGATGTAGTGGTGGGTCAACATTTGCAAATCAATCAATGTGATAAAACAAATCATCAGGAGAGAAGAACCACATGGTCCATTCAATTGATTCAGAAAAATCATCTGACAAGATATAGGATCCATTCCTTGTTAAAATGATTCAAAGTATAGGTTAGAGGGAACATGCCTCAACTTCATAAAATCTATCTATGAAAAACCCACAGTGAATATCATCCTCAGTGGGGAAAACCTGACAGCCTTCCCTATGAGATCAGGCATGCGACAAGGATGCCCACTCTCACCACTCTTGTTCAACGTAGTACTAGAAGTCAGAAGTCAAACTCTCTTTCTTTGCAGATGACATGATACTTTATATGGAAAACCCAAAAGACTCCACCCCCAAACTACTAGAACTCATACAGCAATTCAGTAATGTGGCAGGATACAAAATCAATGCACAGAAATCAGTTGATTTCTTATACATTAACAATGAAAATAAATGAGAGAATCGATTCCATTTACTATAGTGCCAAGAACCATAAGATACCTGTGAATAAATGTAACCAAAGAGATAAAGGGTCTGTACTTGAGGAACTACAGAATACTCATGAAAGAAATTGAAGAAGGCACAAAAAGATGGAAGATCATTCCATGTTCATGGATCAGAAGAATAAACATTGTTAAAATGTCTATACTTCCTAGAGCAATCTATACTTTCAGTGCCATTCCAATCAAAATTCCACCGGCATTTTTCGAAGAGCTGGAACAAACAATCCTAAAATTTGTATGGAACCAGAAGAGACCCCGAATTGCTAAGGGAATGCTGAAAACAAAACAAAACAAAACAAAACAAAGCAGGGGGCATTACATTGCCTGATTTCAAGCTTTACTACGAAGCTGTGATCACCAAGACAGCATGGTACTGCCATAAAAACAAACAGACCAGTGGAACAGAGTAGAGAGCCCACATATGGACCCTCAACTCTATGGTCAAATAATCTTCGATAAAGCAGAAAAAAATATGCAATGGAAAAAAGTCTCTTCAAATGGTGCTGGGGAAAATGGACAGCTATGTGTAGAAGAATGAAACTTGACCGTTTTATTCATCATACACAAAAATAAACTCGAAATGGATAAAAGACCTCAACATGAGGCAGGAATCTATCAAAATCCTGGAGGAGAACACAGGCACTAAGCTCTTTGACATCAGCCACAGCAACTACTTTCAAGATAGGTCTCCGAAGGCAAGAAAACAAAAGCAAAAGTGAACTTTTGGGACTTCATCAAGATCAAAAGCTTCTGCACAACAAGGAAAAGAGTTAACAAAACAAAGAGGCAACCCACAGAATGGGCAAAGTCATTTGCAAATGACAATACAGACAAAGGGCTGATATCCAAGATCTATAAAGAACTCCTCAAACTCAACACACACAGAACAGATAATCACATCAGAAAAAAGGGCAGAAGACATGAACAGACACTTCTCCAAAGAAGACTACAAATGGCTAACAGACACATGAAAAAATGTTCATCATTAGTCATCAGAGAGATTCAAATCAAAAACCACGTTGAGATACCATCTTGCACCAGTTCAAATGGCCAAAATTAACAGGACAGGAAACAACAAGTGTTGGAGAGGATGTGAAGAAAGGGGAACCCTCTTCCACTGTTGGTGGGAATGCATGTTGGTGCAGCCACTTTGGGAAACAGTGTGGAGATTCCTTAAGAAATTAAAAATAGAGCTTCCCTATGACCCTGCAATTGCACTACTGGGTATTTACCCCAAAGATACAGATGTAGTGAAAAGAAAGGCCATCCGTACCCCAATGTTCCTAGCAGCAATGGCCACAGTCACAAAACTGTGGCAAGAACTAAGATGCCCTTCAACAGATGAATGGATAAAGAAGATATGGCATATATATACAATGGAATATTATGCCTCCACCAGAAGGAGTAATATCCAACTTTTGTATCAACATGGATGAGACTAGAGGAAATATGCTGAGTGAAATAAGTCAAGCAGAGAGAGTCAATTATCATATGGTTTCACTTACTTGTGGAGCATAAGGAATAACGCGGAGGACATTGGGAGATGGAGAGAAGGGAATTGGGGAAAATTGGAGGGGGAGACAAACCATGAGAAACTGAGGACTCTGAGAAACGAACTGAAGGATTTGGAGGGGAGAGGGTGGGGGTTGGTGAGCCTGGTAGTGGGTATTAAGGAGGACATGGATTGGATTGAGCACTGGGTGTAGTGCATAAACAATTCTGGAATAATGAAAAGAAAATAAAATTTTTTAAAAAAAGAGAATTTAATACCTAGAAAGTTATCACTGATGCATGAAAACCACACACACACACACACACACACACACACACTTAAAAACACGAGGCCCCAGAAAATATAACATCCTTGTCTTTTTTGAAAAATCATTACTGGAAAACTTACAAGGAGGAAGAGCAACACAGCAGAGGAGTAGGAGACCTAAATTTCACTGGGACCCAGGAATTCAGATAGATAGTTAATCAAACTATTCTGAACACCTAAACTCGACAGGAGATTGAGGGAAAGAACAGCAGCAGTTCTAGGAATAGACAAACAACTACTTTCTCGAAGGTAGGATGTGCAGAGAAGTGAATCTGAGGTGATAATGGGAAGAGAGACCATGAGGGGAGGGACCAGCTCCCAGCAAGTGTTAGAGCAGCTGAGGATCAAATTGGAACTTGTAGAAGTCTGCTTCACTGAGGGACATTGCTTAGTGGGGCTTAGTGGGGGTGGAGCCCTCGTGGGAACAGTGTGGTCTCAGGACCCTCAGGGTCACCGGAAGACCCGGCATGTCTGAGTGTGGCAGAGCTCCCAGGTATCAGAGCAGGGAGGCCAGCTGCAGAGATGGAGCTGAGGAGAGGGCTCTTGACTCAGGGTTGCTATAAACCATGATCCAAGGCACAGTCAGGCCACAACTCTTTGAGCAGGGACCTCACAACTGGTAGCTCCTCCTTCCTCCTCCCAGAGGAGTGGCACAGGAGTAAGCTGCAGGAATCTGCTGAGTTTGGAGACTCCAGAAAGGGCCATGCGCCACAGATAGAAATGCTTGGTCACAGGCAGGGGGAGCTCATAGTGGGGCCAAAGACCAGGGAGAGGAGAGGGATTGAAGGCTTTTCTCCGAGGTCGCACTGAGGAGTGGGGCCCTGAGCTCTTGGCTCCTCCAATCAGAGATTGGGCACCTGCCATCTTCATTCCTGTCCTCCAAAGCAGTACGGAAAGTGCTCAGGGAACAAAAGCTTGGAGTGCGAACCAAGCAGATCACTTAGCCTGGCCCCTAGCAAGGGTGGTGCAATTCTGGCTTGGGCAAAGACATTTGAGAATCAGGGCAACAAGCTCCTCCTGCAGAAGATCAGTAAGAACATCCAGCCAAGACCAAGTACACCCATCAAGGAGAACTGCAAAACACCAGAGCTAGAGGAATGGAACACATAGAATTCATGGCTTTTCCCCCTATGATTCTTTAGTCTTTCAAAACTAGATTTTACAAATTCTATTTTTTTCTTATTCTGTTTTAAAAAAAATTTTCCTCCTTATTGAAAACTTAACTATTTTATCAATACACTTTAAAAATTTTTTTTCAATTCTCATTGTTATAGTCAGAATCTAACTCTTAATTGTATTTCACCTTATTTTCTGTATACATACAAGTTTTTCTTCCTTTAAAATTTTGGGATACAGTTTCTTCTAACAGATCAAAATATACCCTAAATTTAGCATACAGCTTTGTTCTAGTCTCCAGCCTGATCACATTCTCTCCCCACCCCTTTTCTCAACCAATTTATCTTATCAATTCCTTTTTTAGATTCTTTAGTTTTCATATTTACAATCATATTCCATCTCTTCATCATCTTTACCCTTATTTTTGTATATATAGGTTTTTCTTCCTTTAAAATTTGGGGAGGCAGTTTCTTGTAACAGACCAAAATACAGCCAAAATCAAGGGTGTGGCTCTTAATATAAATATAAATATATTTTTTTCTTTCTCCTTTCTTCTCCCCCTGGTTTCAGGTCTCTTCTGATTTGGCTAATGTATAGTTTCCTGGGGTCATTCCCTCCCTTTTTATTTTGTTCTTTCATTCACCTATTCTTATCTGGATAAAATGACAAGGTGGAAAAACTCACCTCAAAAAAAAAAAAAAAAAAAAAACAAGAGGCAGTGCCAACTTCTGGGGACCTAATCAATATGGGCATTAGTAAGATTTCAGAATCAGAGTTCAGAATGACAATTATCAAGATGCCACCGGGGCTTGAAAAAAAGCATAGAAGATACTGGAGAATCCCCTTCTGGAGAAATAAAAGAATTAAAATCTAACTACATTGAAATAAAAAAAGCTATTAATGAGGTGCAATAAAAAATGGAGGCTCTTACCTCTAGGATAAATGAAGCAGAAGAGAGAATTAGTGATATAGAAGATCAAATGATGGAGAATAAAGAAGCTGAGAAAAAGAGAGATAAAGAACTACTGGATTACAAGGGGAGAATCCAAGAGACAAATACCATAAGGTGAAACAATATTAGAATAACTGGGATCCCAGAAGAGAGAGGGGGGCAGAAGGTATATTGGAGCAAATTATAGGTGAAAATTTCCCTAACTTGGGGAAGGGAAAAAGCATCAAAATTCAGGAGGCACAGAGAACTCCCCCTCAAAAATAAAAATAAATCAACACCCCATCATCTAATAGTAAACTTAGAAGTCTCAGTGACAAAGAAAATCCTGAAAGCAGCCTGGGACAAGAGGTCTGTAACATATAACAGTAGAATATTAGATTGGCAGCAGACCTATCCACAGAGACCATCTGGGCAGGCCAAAGAGGACCAGAATGATATATTCAGAGCACTAAATGAGAAAAATATGCAGCCAAGAATACTATATCCAGCTAGGCGGTCATTGAAAATAGAAGGAAAGATAAAAAGCTTCCAGGACAAACAAAAGTAAATGATTTTGCAAACACCAAACCAGCCCTACAGGAAATATTGAAAGGGGTCCTCTAAGCAAAGAGAGAGCCTTAAAGTAACAGACCAGAAAGGAACAGACAATATACAGTAACAGTCACCTTATAGACAATACAATGGCACTAAATTCATATCTTTCAATAGTTACCCTGAATGTAAATGGGCTAAATACCCCACTCAAAAGACACAGAGTATCAGAATGGATTAAAAAAAAAACAAGACCCATCAATATGCTGTCTGCAAGAAACTCATTTTAGACACCTCCAGATTTGATGTGAGGGGTTGGAAAACAATTTACCATGCTAATGGACATCAAAAGAAAGCTGGGATGGCAATCCTTATATTGGATAAATTAGATTTTAAGCCTGACTATAGTAAGAAATGAGGAAGGACATTTTATCATACTTAAAGGGTCTAACAAGAAGATCTAACAATTTTAAATATCGATGCCCTTAACATGGGATCAGCCAATTATATAAGCCAACTAATAACAAAATCAAAGACACATTGACAATAATACAAGAGTAGTAGTGGACTTAAACACCCCCCTCACTGAAATGGACAGATCATCTAAGCAAAGATCAACAAGGAAATAAAGGCTTTAAATGACACACTGGACCAAATGGACCTCACAGATCTATTCAGAACATTCCATCCCAAAGCAACAGAATACACATTCTTCTCTAGAGCACATAGAACATTCTCCAGAATAGATCACATCTTGGGTCACAAATCAGATCTCAACCAGTACCAAAAGATTGGGATCATTCCCTGTATATTTTCAGACCACAGGACTTTGAAAGTAGAACTCAACCACAAGAGGAAAGTTGGAAAGAACTCAGATACATGGAGGCTAAAGAACATCTTAAACGGGTCAACCAGGAATTTGAAGAATTAGAAAAATTCATGGAACAAATGAAAATGAGAACACAACTGTTCAAAATCTTTGGGATACACCAAAGCTGGTCCTGAGAGAAAAGGATATAGCAATATAAGTCTTTCTCAAGAAACAAGAACGGTCTCAAGTACACAACCTAATCCTACACCTAAAGGAGCTGGAGAAATAAAGAAAACCTAAACCCACCAGGAGATGAGAAATAAAGATCAGAGCAGAAATCAATGAAATAAAAACCAAAAGAACAGAAGAACAGTTCAACAAAACTAGGAGCTGGTTCTTTGAAAGAATTAACAAGATTGATAAACATCTGGCTAGGGGGTTATCAAAAAGAAAAGATAAAGGACCCAAATGAACAAAATTGTGAATGAAAGAGGAGAGATCACAACCCATACCCAAGAAATACAAACAATTATAAGAACATTATTATGAGCAACAATACACCAACAAATTTGACAATTTGGAAGAAATGGATGCATTCCTAGAGATGCATAAACTGCCAAAACTGAACCAGGAAGAAATAGAAAACCTGAACAGAACAGACCCATAACCAGTAAGGAGATTGAAGCAGTAATTAAAATCTCCCAACAAACAAGAGCCCAGGGCCAGATGGTTTCCCAGGAGAATTCTACCAAACATTTAAAGAAGAATTAAAACATACTCTCCTGAAACTGTTCCAAAGAAATAGAGATGGAAGGAAAACTTCCACACTCATTCTATGAGGCCAGCATCACCTTGATCCCAAAACCAGACAAAGTCCACATCAAAAGGAGGATTACTGACCAATATCCCTGATAAACATGGATGCAAATATTCTCACCAAAATACTAGCCGATAGGATCCAACAGTCTATTAAAAGGATTATTCACCACGACCAAGTGGGATTTATTCCTGGGCTACAAAGTTGGTTCAACATCCACAAAATCAATGGGATTACAATACATTAATAAAAGAACAAGAACCAAAGGATACTCTCAATAGATGCTGAAAAAGCATTTGACAAGGTACAGCATCCTTTCTTGATCAAAACTCTTCACAGTGTAGGGATAGAGGGTACATACCTCAATAGCATAAAAGCCATCTATGAAAAACCCACAGTGAATATCATTCTCAATGGGGAAAAACTGAGAGCTTTTCCCTTAAGGTTAGGAACATGGCAGGGATGTCCACCATCACCACTACTATTCAACATAGTACTAGAAGTCCTAGCTTCAGCAATCAGACAACAAAAAGAAATAAAAGGCATCTGAATCAGCAAAGAAGAAGTCAAACACTCACTCTTTGCAGATGATATGATACTTTATGTGGAAAACCCAAAAGACTCCACTCCAAAACTGCTAGAACTCATATAGGAATTCAGTAAAGTGTCAGGATATAAAAATCAATGCACCAAAATCAGTTGCATTTCTATACACCAATAACAAGACAGAAGAGAAATTAAGGAGTTTATCCCTCTTACAATTGCATCCAAAACCACAGGATACCTAGGAATAAATGTTACCAAAGAGGCAAAGGATCTGTACTCAGAAAGCTATAAAGTACTCATGAAAGAAACTGAGGAAGACACAAAGAAATGGAAAAATGTTCCATGCTCATGGATTGGAAGAACAAATATTGTGAAAATGTCTATGCTACCTAGAGCAATCTACACATTTAATGCAATCCTTATCAAAACACCTTCAACTTTTTTCAAATAAATAGAACAAATAATCCTAAAATTTATATGGAACCAGAAAAGACCCCAGATAGCCAGAGGAATGTTGAAAAAGAAAACAAAAGTTGGTGGCATCACAATTCCAGACTTCAAGTTCTATTACAAAGCTGTCATCATTAAGACAGTATGGTACTGGCACAAAAACAGACACATAGATCAACGGAACAGAATAGGGAGCCCAAAAATGGACCCTCAACTCTATGGTCAACTAATCTTCAACAAAGCAGGAAAGAATATCCTTTGGAAACAAGACAAATAGTGTTGGGATAACTGGACAGCCACATAACCAACGAAACAGTTCCATTTCCTTACACCACACACAAAAATGGACTCCAAAAGTATGAAAGAACTCAATGTGAAACAGGAATCCATCAAAATCCTTGAGAACATAGGCAGCAACATCTTTGACCTCAGCCACAGCAACTTTTTAAATTTATTTATTTATTTGAGAGAGAGAAAGAGAAAAAAAGAGCACAAGAGGGGAGAAGGTCAGAGGGAGAAGCAGACTCCCTGTGGAGCTGGGAGCCCAATGTAGGACTCCATCCTTGGAGTCCTGGATCATGACCTGAGCCAAAGGCAGTGTCTTAACCAACTGAGCGATCCAGGTGCCCCGTAGCAAATTCTTCCTAGAAACATGGCCAAAGGCAAGGGAAGCAAGGGCAAAAATGAACTATCAGGACTTCATCAAGATTAAAAGCTTTTGTACAGCAAAGGAAACAGTCAACAAAACCTAAAGACTACTGACAAAATGGGAAAAGATATTTGCAAATGACTTATCAGATAAAGGACTAGTATCCAAAATCTATAGAGAACTTATCAAACTCAACACCCAAAGAACAAAAAATCCAATCAAGGGCAGAAGACACAAGCAGACATTTCTGCAAAGAAGACATCCAAATGGCCAAAAGACACATGAAAAAGTGCTCAACATCTCTCTGCATCAGGGAAATACAAATCAAAACCACAATGAGATACCACCTCACGCCAGTCAGAATGGCTAAAATTAACCAGTCAGGAAACAACAGGTGTTGGTGAGGATGCGGAGAAAAGAGAACCCTCCTACACTGTTGGTGGGAACGCAAGTTGGTACAGTCACTCTGGAAAACAATATGGAGGTTCCTCAAAAAGTTGAAAATAGAGCTACCCTGCTACCCAGCAATCGCACTACTGGGTACTCTTTATAGCAGCAATGTCCACAATAGCCAAATGATGCAAGAGCCCAGTTGTCCATCAACAGATGAATGGACAGAATACTATGCAGCCATCAAAAACCCCTGAAATCTTGTCATTTGCAACGACATCGTTGGAGCTAGAGGGTATTATGCTAAGCGAAATAAGTCAATCAGAGAAAGATAATTATCATATGATCTCTCTGATATGAGGAATTTGAGAGGCAGGGCAGGGGTCCAAGTGCGGGGGAAGGGAGGGAAAAATGAAACAAGATGGGACCGGGCAAGAAGACAAATCACAGGAGACTCTTAATGTCAGGAAACAAATGGAAGGTTTCTGGGCAGTGGGGGTGGGAGGGTTGGGGTGGCTGGGTGATGGGCATTGGGGACTGTATGTGCTATGGTGAGTGCTGTGGATTATGTAAGACTGATGAATCCCAGACCCATACCCCTGAAGCAAATAATACATTAAATGTTAATTTAAAAAAAAAAAAAAAAACAACAACCCTGCATGGTGAAGATAGCTAAGACAAATCAAAGTCGAGAGTTTAAAAAAAAAAAAAAAATCCGATCGTTTCACTCTTCTACTTAAAACCCTTTGATGGACTCTCCATGTCCTCACAGTCACAACTAGATCTCTTACTTGGTCCCGTCAGTTGCTGCCAGGAGGGCATAGGAAGCAGAGGGCCAGGAAGTCCAGTGATACAGCCTGTAACAGTCACCATGTGGACGCAGGGTGGGAAGTGCCTCTGATGCCCGATGCCACTCCTTGGCTCCTGTGAATGTTGGCTGCTAAGGGCTCATAGTTTCCCCCTTCTCTGAAGGGCTGCCTTCAGCAGGGGGGTGGGGTAGGGGGGGGGAACCTTCCTGGAGGTTGGATTCCACCCCTAAGGGTATCATAGAGCCAACAACTGACTGATATGGGGGTTCAAAAGGCTGATCCCAGCATGTCAAGGTGGAACAATCCCGTATGGTAACACGTTTCAGAGGCCACACACATCCACCCTTAGACAGTGAAGACCAGACTTTCCTGAGACCACATAGTTGCTTGGCCAACTCTCCCTTCCTTACCCTGTATCCCTTATCTCCTCGGAGGCTCCCTCCTGGAAGGCACTCCCTCAACAAAACAAGTGGACCCAAATCCATGGGTCTAGCTGTCTCCACGCAACCCAACGGTCGGCGCTAGGAGCGCTCCTAGAAAACAGATCCTAAGGAGAGGATTCTGGAATCAGATCACCATGGATAGGAGGGCAACACAGATCCACGCAGGAGGTTCCGATGTTGACCGTCCCCAGCACGTGGCAGCAGGTGCAATCGTTAGAGTTCGCCGTTCATCAGGTGGGAGGGAGACACGGGAACGGGAACTGTTTGAGGGCAACAGGGGAGAGAAATTATGAGGATTTGGGAATGGGAAGCCTACAGCGGAACAACATCCACAGCTCTGAAAAAGGAAAGGACAGGTGCAGGGCAACCACGCCTGAATTTAAAGCAAAATGTGAGAATTGGGGGAGGTCTCCTGGTATGTAAGGAGATGCTTGCTTCCTGAGGCTAGGCGGCAGAAAGACCTGAAGACCAGGCCCAGGACGTACCCAAAAGAGGGACAGCTTTTCGCAGAAGGATGAAGTAGCTGAAGCAAGTCTCCTACTCCCAGTCAGGGGCCTGGTAGGGGAGGATTCAGACGTAGAGATTTGGGATGGGCACAGGCGTAGATGCCCCTGAGAATCTGGAGTCCTCAGATGCCCCAGAACTTTCTGGGTCTGCTGAAGTAAGTAGCCAGATTACCTGCGGTGAAAGATAAAGTTCCCTTTTCCCCTTTGCTCCTCTTGGCTTAAGAGTTTCACAGCAGCCTCAAATGAGGCAAGTGCCTTCTAAGACAATGCTGGCCCCTCCCGAGATCTGCCTCCACCTCCCTGACCGGCCAATCAAAGCTCAGAGGGAGAGCTCCTGGCAGGTGAGGCGAGACAGAGCGGACATGGAAATCCCAAGTGAAACCCATCACGACCTGCCACACCTCCAGCTACAACACCTTGCACTGGGTGTTCTCCTTTATCAATAAGTCTCTAAAACACCTGCTAAGTTGATTTTTTCCACCTCCTCCATCAAGAGATGGGCAACAGGTGATCAATATCTCCTTGCAAAGAAGCACCCAAGGCCCAGATTATTGAACGTCACTGTCCAGATTCTTTCCCCATGAGCGGAGCTGGTTAGGGGACTTCCAGAACCTGATACAAAATGAAAATGTGGGGCAACTTGTTCAAGATCAGGGAGAAAGTGACATTAAAATATTGATATGGGGCACCTGGGTGGCTCAGTGGGTCAAGTGTCTGCCTTCGGCTCAGGTATGATCCCAGGGTCCTGAGATCGAGCCCCACATCGGGCTCCCTGCTCAGCGGGGACCCTGCTTCTCCCCCTGCCTGTGCCATCTGACAAATAAAGTCTGGTCACCTGTTACATCATGGCCATCAACAGGAAACATTATGTCACATGAAATGAGCCAGGCCCAGCAGCATAGCTATGGTGGGATTCTGCTTTTCTGAAGTACCTAGAGGAGTCCCATTTACGGAGGCAGGAGGCGGAACGGGGGTTGCCAGGGACTGGGAGGAGGAGAGGAGGGGAGTGCTGTTCAATGGGCAGAGCCTGCCAGTTTTGCAGGACAAAAGACTTAGTGATGGCCGCATAGTGATGGCTGTGAAAACTTAATGCCACTGAACATACTCTTAAAGATGGTTGACAGTAAATTTTACGTTATCTGTATTTTATCACAATTAATAATATGTTTTAAAAGCATAGTATGGGTCATTGTGCTAGGTAAAGAAAAATTCAGATTTCCAATCTTTAGAATAAATCTTACCTTTCCTCATATTCTGCAGTGCCAGTTTTAAATGCAAATTATAAGAGTTTGATCCTGTGGGTGGAATCGCCAACACTGCACAATTTGTCTTTTGTAACTCATAGATGTGTGTTTCATTCTTATCAGAGCAACGAAAATGCACAAAACCTTTCATTTCAGTTCTTGACACGTGCACATCCTACCAACACCGCCTGCCTGCTGATGAACAAGACCGACTGCACGGAAAAGGAACTGTGAGTTTTGCCCTAACTTCCCATCCCTTCTAGATCATCATTTCCAGCACAAGGGTTTGGCTCATACAGAGAAATACAAGGAGAGGAGGATGGGCTCTGCTTTCAAGCTGGTTCTTGTTTCTTTGGATGCGATTACCTTCTTCCTATGTTGGAAGCAAGGTCTGGTCAGTGACCTGTTGGGGCCTCCCACCCATGCATCGAGTGGGCCCAGGATACATGGGAGTTCGGGGAAACTCAACGCAGGTGCAAGCTAAGTGTGTCACGGACGCCGGGGGCAATCATGGATACGGTCTGCAGCTGTGCGGCGAGGCACGCGGGGAAGAGCCTGCTCGTGATCCCACCGGACTTCACTCACAAAACTCACAAAACACAAAACACAGGTTCAAAGATAATTCTTCAGGATTTCGAGAGAGAGGGCACCACGTGTGACTGCACACGTCACAGGCTCATGCAGCGGTCCCTGCTCACCAGCCTCTCTCTCCTGGAGCATTTAACTTAAAAGATGGGGGGGGGGGGTTAAGACGGAGGGGGTGAGTGGATGATCTCCTAGAGCCGAGCTGCTCTACTTCTGCTAATACCGGTACCATTGTTACTTTTTTTTTTTTTTTATTTAAATTCTAGCTAGTTGACGTACAGTTCAATATTGGTTTCGGGAGTAGAGGTCAGTTCATCATTTACATCTGACCCGAGGTGCTCGTCCTAACAAGTGCCACCTTGCTACCCACCCCGCATCTAGCCCATCCCCCACCCACGTCCCTCCATCAGCCCTAAGTTTGTTCTCTAAGTTCTCTAAGTCTCTCATGATTGGTTTCCTTCTCTTTTTACTTCCCCACCTCCCGTATGTTCATCCATTTTGCTTCTTAAATTCCACATGTGAGTAAAGTCATACAGTATGCCTTTTGTGGATTGACTTCTTTGGCTTATCATGATGTTTTAGCTCCAACCACATCGTGCAAATGGAAGACTCCATTCTTACGGATGGCTGAGCAGAGTTCTACTTACATAAACCACATCCTCTTGATCCTGTCCTCAGTCGGCGGACGTCTGGGCTCTCTCAGCAGTTTGGCTCTAGTCGATATTGCTGCCGCCGTGTAGTCTGGTGTTGTTTTAATGCCTGTGCCCTATTACTGACTTCAGTCTCTGCTCATTCACATCCTTTTAAAAATCCTTTCACATTCTTTTTAAAAACAAACAAACAAACAAACAAAAACCCTCTTTAAAAGACCTCCCTCTGGCCCGTGAATGTCTTGCTGCGGACAGTTTCTCATTTCTCAACCTTCTGTTTCGCTAAGTGGGTTCACAGTCTCTGATTGGACTCAAGTCCATATCCCAGCCCAAACCTAAGAGCAAGTGTGTCACATTTGTTGCATTGATGAATGATCTTATTTAATTCCCGTGTAAATGAATTAAGCCTTAGAGATCACTGTAACAAGAAAACCACTATTTTGATGAAAAACCCATCACATCCTTAGCCTCCCGCGGCCAGCTCCCCTCTCCAGCTACTGCCTTCCTGCCCCCAGGCTCCGACCCAGCGCCGGCGCCTTCCGCCCATTCCCAAGCCCGGAGAGCATAGCCTGTGCTCTGCCTTCACCATCTCCTCTCTCTCTTCCTCCCTCCCTCTCCCTACTCCCCCCTCACCCCCCCACCCCCCGCCGGCTGTTGTCGTTGGAGCCACCATCATTGTGAATCAGTGTCGTCTAGAAGCAGGACCGGGCACAGCCCGGCGCTTTACGGGCGTCATCCTGACACCAGTGATGTTGTCCCACTCTATTGTTGAGGCTATCAGTTACACAAATAAGCTCACCTTATCTCGACTTCCATTAGAAGATGAATCTTCAGTGGTTTATCATACGCTGTTCAAATAAACCAGGGACGCCAGCCTGACTCAGTCGGTTAAGCCTCTGACTCTCGATCTCAGCTCAGGTCTTGATCTCAGGGTTGTGGATTTAAGCCCCGTGTTTCTCCCCGCGCTGGGCGTGGAGGAGACTTTAAGTAAATGGGGGCACCTGGGTGGCTCCGTCGTTAAGCACCTGCCTTCTGCCTTCTGCTCAGGTCATGATCCCAGGGACCTAGGATCGAGCCCCACATCGGACTCTCTGCTCAGCCCGAAGCCTGCTTTCCCTCTCCCACTCCCCCTGCTTGTGTCCCCATCTCCCTGTCTCTGTCAAATAAATAAAATCTTTAAACAATAATAAATAAATAAAAATAGAAATAAGTAAACCAGGACCTCACAAGTGGGAGCGATTTGGGACCCAATCCTCCTCCCAGACGTCAATATCTGAACACATTTTCGATTTGTTACAGGTTGGGGCGCTGTAATAGGTTTCCTGTTGGGAAAGGTCAGGGATGCTGCCAGGTGTTGCAAAATACACAAAACATCCCCACTTCAAAGAATTACCAGCATCAAAATGTCGAGAGTGCTGAGGCTGATGAGCCCTGAGATAAGTTAATCTTTCATATGGTTTGGAAACCATGCACCATTAAGATAAACTTAGGTTACCGCTGACTCTTTTATATCAAATTATTCAATTTTTAAAAACTCATTCATTTCCACACCTTGCTGTAATACCAGAAGTGGTTTTTTCTTTCTTTCTTTCTTTTTGTTAAGATTATTTATTTATTTGACAGACACAGCAAGAGAGGGAACACAAGCAGGGGGAGTGGGAGAGGGAGAAGCAGGCTCCCCGCTGAGCAGGGAGCCCAATGTGGGGCTGGATCCCAGAACCCTGGGATCATGACCTGAGCTGAAGGCAGATGCTTAATGACTGAGCCACCCAGGCACCCCACCAGAACAGTTTCAAAGCATTTTTAAAATGAGTTAAAGTATTTTTTATTTCCATAAAGTGAAGAGCAAATTTTACATCTTTTAGCATCATATGGAATACAATTTTCTGAACAAGTAAATGTTACTAGCTCTGCAGACAATGGTTTCTTTTTTTTTTTTTTAAGTTTCTTCTTTTTTTTTTTTTTTTTTTTTTGTTAAAGATTTTTATTTATTTATTTGACAGAGACACAGGGAGAGAGAGACCACAAGCAGGGGAAGTGGGAGATGGAGAAGCAGGCTTCCCACTGAGCAGGGAGCCCAATGTGGGGGCTCTATCCCAGGACCCCAGGATTATGACCTGAGCCAAAGGCAGATGATTAACGATTAAGCCACCCAGGTGCCCCAAGTTTCTTCTTTTTTTAAATTAACCTCTATCCAACCTGGGGCTTAAACTCATGACCCTGAGATCAAGAGTCACATGCTCTTCTGCCTGAGCCAGCCCAGTGCCCCAAACAATGGTTTCTTTTATAAGAAAACTGGAGAACTCTCAGAGTTTTGCAACTTTTTCCCTTTAGCTGCCAATCTTGCTGGCAAGCACTAAACAGAGCCTGTTTACTATCCATTTAAGAAAAACTTCTTTCTCATCCAAACTTTTCTCAGTTGAGAGGCTCTTGCTGCGTTGTAACGGCGGATTTGAAAGAAAAGTTTTTAAACGTTCTATTTCAAGCCAGTGTCAGCGGATGACAGCGGACAAGCCCACCATTCTCTCCATTTTCTTTTATTTTTGGTGTTTAACTTCTTATTCTTCTATCTAATTTATTCAGTGGAACATTTTTCTTATTCTGTATCTTACATAGGGTCAGTTTTTCCTGGCTTTCCTAAAAAGCTTGTGTTTTTCCCCAAAGTTTATATTATCCTGCTTTCCCAAAAAGCTTACGTGGTCTTCTACAACGTGTCTCCGTACACCCAGCCTAAGTCCCAGGTGTTGATGGCTTTCATGCTTGAACTTTCTCCAGGTCTCCGGGCAGCTCCGGGTTTAGCCAAGTTGGCTTTCTGTGTGTTCTATGTGCCAAAATGGTCGGGAGAAGTACGAGCGCCAGCCACAAAATCAGGCTTTTCGAACCTCAGCATTTCTTTGTAACATCCATATTGCTTTTATTTAACAACTCCTCCTCACCCTTCACCCTGACTTCCAAACTAATTCAGCCTTCAAGACAGGGTTCCTCCTAGTGCCACAAAGTCTTGTTTATCCTAAAAACTTGGCCATCGGGTTTTAAATTCTGAACAGTATGCCCTACTTAAGGGGGAAGGTGAGGGGGAGAGAAAATCGCTTTCCCAGAAGTTCACAGCTGAAATATTTACCAATCTTCTTTTACAACTTGGAATGATTTCTCCCTTCCTTATTTTATTACGAGGAAGACTGGCTGCCGGCCGTTGTTGCCTGATGACTTCCAAAGGCCGCCCGCTGCTGTCTTCATCCACAGGTTGTCTCGCTGAAGGCTCCCGTCCTCCACCTCGTGCCCATCTGCCACCTGTGTCCATTCACCAGCGGTTCATGTCATTTCTGAGAGGGCCTCATGATCAGATCCTTGCACTGTGTTAACTGGAAAGTACCAGTCCGTTCTAAAGAGACTGTGACTTCCCTCTTGGCCTTCTGCTTGCGACCGGAGTTGATATTCCCAAGGAAACATCGGACCCTTGTATTCGGCGGTGGCCCTCCAATTGTAAACTTGCTTCAGATGTGACTAAAATCATCCGGATGATTTCAGAACAAAAAGAATAAATACGAACATAATTTTCCCACTTTCCCCAGAACTATTTGGCTAAATAATGAATAAATATTTGGAGTAAGACTGGAAATCTATCCGCCAAGGAATGCGTTAGGCCCTTTTCCTTCATGAAACTCAAGCGTTAAATACCAGCATTTATCTGTTGTTTCTCCCATCCTCCCAGAAAGATTTTTTAAAGCTTCTCCCATGTAGAGTTTGGGCATCAAACGCCTAATCAGAGCTTCTGTCGCTCCTAATTCCACCTAAATACACTCTTCATTGAATCATCTTGCCACTAATTCCAAATCTATAATAGAAGACCCTTTGGGGGGTTCCATCCTGACATTCCTGAGGCCAGCTCCCTTCTGAAGACTTTTCCGAAATGAAGATATGAGAACAGAGAACCCTAAAGAACTTACTGCTATGTAATAGTCTCTTTTCTACCAAGAAAAAGCCACTAAGGAGCCACATTTTTAGCCTCAACTGACGGAGCCACCCAGGAGCCCCCGAAAGGGACTGATTCCTGGATTGTTTCTCACTTTGGGGGTTTCTGGACCACTTGGGTAATATCACGGCAACCCTCTAATCTGTAAGGTTGCAAGACGGTTTCAGTTTCCCAGGAGACTTCTCGGGAGACAGACTGAAGCTTCCTTTCCATTTCCGGGCGTTGGTGAATGTTTCGGGTCTTTCCTGCTCATCATTCTTTTGCTCTTAGAGGATACATTTCTGTTGTTTCAGCCACCCAGTGGGTGGCACTTGGTTACACCGGCCCTAGTACACTAATGCATGACTCTTCATCCGAAATCTAAAACAAGCGCAGCACCTGCCAACTGACAAAAGGATAAACATACTATGGCACAGTCATACTATAGAATACACACAGTTATCGAAAGGAATGGACCTTTCCTTTTGGATGAACCATCCTTTTGGATGATCTCAAAAACATTCATGCTAATTGATAGAAGCCAGAAACAAAAGACTGCATATTTTCACTTATAGGACATTCTAGAAAAGGCAAAACTATAGAGACAGAACCAAATCAGTGGTTGCCAAGTGAGGAGGGAAGAGATTAACCACAAAGGCATAAGAGAACTTTTTGAAGCAAAGGAAATATTCTGTATTTTGATTAAACTGGTGAATATGTAACTGTATCACACATAAAAAAAAGGTGAATTTAACCATATGTAAATTATACTTCAACAAACCTGATCTTTACAAATTATATTGTAAAGCATGCAAAGCTAAAAACCAAAATATTGTAGATTCTCGTTACCTAAATATGATCACTATGAATATTTGGCCATATTTATACCTAGCATTTATATATAAAACATATGTACAAACTTGGGGTCATATTGTATATGCAGTTTTATAATTTACTCATTTTATTTAATAGACTATTGTAAATATCAGTATTCTTCTGAAACTTTATTTCTTATTCTATCCCATGATTTTTTTCACCCAACCCCCCTATTGTTGAAAAGTAAAGGTTCCCCTCAGTGTCTTGCCATAATAAATAATGCTTCAATGTCTTTAATGCTTAGTTGTTACCCACATTTATAAAAATGGAATAATGATTTTTAAACAATGATAAAAATGTCATATGATACATTAATAAAAAATTACTTGTTCAAAAGCAAGCCACTGAAAATATATCCCCATTATTATGTGGTTTGGAGCTCTCCTCTTCATGACATATACTTCCCTGTAGTAGAATTCAGAGGCCGAGTAGTTCAGTGGAAGCAACATGAGTGTTACTAGAAGCGGCTGATGGAGTTTTGCGCCCCAGCTCTGCCCCGTGTGACTGAGTCACCAGGGTGCGCATTAGTTCCTCATCTGCGAACAGGAGGTGGAAATAAACCTGCGTGGCCCCTGCTGGCTGGCTAATCGGACTCCCACCCCAAATGCGTGGCTGTTGCTCACGTCCCCAGTAGAGGCTGCGAAGGCTACAGAATTGCTCTCTCCTCTTTTCGAAGGTCGGATGGCCGCGGGACACAGTTCTGTCTGATGAAAGCTCTGTTGGGAAAGCTCTTACCTTTCTCATAATGCAAAGATGTCCCTGGCGACTGCTCCTTCCCTTCCTCCTTATTCGAGCCTGGAACACGGGTGTGATGACTAGAGCGGCTGTCCTGCAACCTCGAGTGACTTTGAGAGGTCACAGGTGAAGTGGAAGGTTAAAGGAGCCTGGATTCTTGGTGATCCTGGGAGCCGCCGCAGCAGCTCCAGAAGGCCACCTGCCCACCTCTCCTCAAATGAGAAAAATAACCTCCATCTATTGAAGCTGCTTTCCTGCCTCCGGCAGATGAAAGCATTCCTGACTCATAGTCCAGCTGTCGTGAGGGCAACCGAGCATATATGGGACTGTGTTTTGGAAAATGGGAACCAACATAAACATTTCAGGTGATATTTGCTGGTCAGCTAAAGACAAAATTAATAACACGTGGTCTTTCTACTTGCGATCTTTCTCCTCTCTCTCTCCAAGCTTCTCAGTCATCAAGACTTCATATGACAGTTCCTATACTCTTTCCACATTTTTCTAATTGCTTACTACTGATCGTCTTCAAAAATTTGTATGATCGAACCAGAATATTCTGCACATGGTAATTTTCTGGAAAAGAAATACAAACCGGTTGCTTTATTCAGTGAGACGAACGTTGTCATCAGTACCCCTTCTGTGTCATCAAAAGTGAGACGAAGAGCTCCACTGTGAGAAGCAAAGGGAGAGCTGCCAGCACGGTCTGAGTCCCAGTCGTTAGAAGGCAGGTGCCCCCAGGGGCTTCCAAGAGCATCATTTGCTGAGCTGGGAAGTCTCCTTCAGTTCACGAGATGACACGGGCTGGAAGCAGGAGCTGAGGATCACGTGAGGCTGCAGAGCCCCACATTCATCATAATTCGTGACGGAGTGCATGAAGGGAAGGGAAAAGATGAAGACTTTGAGCAAGTCCGGAGCCACGGAGGCTCTGGTTCCTGACTTTTCGACCGGGGAGCTAGCGCTCCCTCCCCAGAGTGGGGGCATTTCCCAGGGGCTCGTTAAGCCGAAGCTTGGCTTCCATCCCAGCAAAGGCACCGACTTCTGCACTCCAGAGGTCAGGGGTGCAGAACCCCTTTATTTAAACCACCCTCACTGGGTGATAGTGGACAAAGCCTTCCTTTTCTCATCTGTAAAACATCCTGGTAATAACCGTGCCGACTTTAAAAGTGTGCTACGGAAGATGAGTAATAGGACCCTGGGAAAGTGCCCAGCGTGGCCGCTGGCACACGCACATGCTTCACGTCTGCACCTACGACTGTGACTACTTACGGGTCTGTTCTGTTGGCTCCTTCCCTTTAGCGTAGAAACACGTTAAGTTTTTCCATCTTAAAAAAGGGAATAGACTTTAGATACCACCTTTTGTTTATTTTGCTCCTTCTTTTTCTTTTTTCCCTCCTCTGTTCTATCCCCCACTGTGCCCTTAGCTGCACACACACAAGCCGGGTCAAGGCCTACGGAGTCAGCACCTGAGCACGGCCGTGGGTGACCTTGACCGGTCGGCGGAGGTGTGGGCGCAGGACCCACTTCTCCGCTCGCTCATGTTCCTGTCCGCAAGAGGCCTGGCCCCTCCCCAGGGAGGCCTCTCCACGGGGCAGCTCACGACGCGACTCCCCCCAAGTGAGAGACGCCCGGAGGGAGAGAAGCCGAGAAGGCCACGCGGCACGCCGCAGCCTTCTGTGACCTCATCTCAGACCTCACGCGTCATCCCTCCCGCCGGCGCTGCGGGTCACACAGACCAGCTCGGGCACAGCGCGGGAAGAGACAGAAGCTGGGAGGCAGGATCTTTAACAGCTTTTTATTTTTAAGATTTTATTTATTTACTTGAAAGAGAGAAACACTGTGAGAGAGAAGGCGCAGGAGCAGAGGGAAGGGCAGAGAGAGAAGCAGGCTCCCTGCCGAGCCGCGATCCCGACACCCGACACCCGGGACCCCTCGGTCATCATCCCTGCCCGAAGGCAGACGCTGCACCGACGGAGCCCCCCGGGCGCCCCTGCGCGGCCACCTGCGAGGCCGGACCACCGCACCAGCTCCCCGGGCGACTGTGCCTGCTGGGAGCAAGGTGGGGGGCGGTGGGAGGAGCAGTGGGGCAGCCACAGGTCGGAGCAGGAGGACGAAAAGAACCAGCTGAGATGAAGGAGCGATCAGAGGGGCACGGAGACCCTGCCTGTCAATGTCGTTGCAAAAAAGTGAAGCGAGAGTCCAGGAAGAGTAGAGAATCAACACAAAACACTGCAATGATATAAACTGTTTAAAAAAAAAAAGAGGGAGTTGGGCCTGGGTGGCTCAGTCAGTTCAGCATCTGCCTTGGGCTCAGGTCATGATCTCAGGGTCTTGGGATCGAGCCCCACATCAGGCTCCCTGCCTGCTTCTCCCTCTCCCTCTGCCCGCCGCTCCCCTGCTCATGCTCTCTCTCTCTCTCTCTCAAATAAATAAATAAATAAAACGATTTAGAAAAAGGCAGTAGGGCAGTCACATTTAACTTGGGCTGCACTGGGTTCTTGGTTTTTATTTATTTGTTTCTGTTTGGGGGGACTTATCTTCTTATTCAGTCTTGCTGGTCCCTGAGGTAGATGGTTCTGACTTTCCCAACCTCAGGCTGGCTAGATTTTGTGGAGAAGCTGCTTGGGAGACTGAGAGTCTCTCAGGGGGTCGCTGAACTCTGTGCACAGAGACTCTTCCCAGCGCACCATGTCCAGCCGGATGCTCGGGGCCACTGACATAAGGCCATCCCCCGGTTTTCCATAGTCCATGCCTTCCTGCCTTTACAAAGGCAAAAAGCCACACAGAAGATAGTTTCGGGAACATTTAATTATATTTTTAAAGATTTTATTTTAATGAAAAAACTGGGGCATGGCTCATGACCCACGGCGGTTTCTAGGTCTCACCCTCTCTCGGCTAAGATACACAGACCCCTAAGAGAGCGGAAATAGGAGGGATACGCATGAGATACAACTGGAAGAAGCTGAGTAAAACTGTAAGGCGAGTTACTTAATAATCACTCAAAACAAGTTCAGGCTGACGACGAATCTTCCAGTCTTAGACCAAACACAACAAAATGGGAATATTTTAACGACCTTTCATCGTTCTCTTCGGAAAACACTCTGCCTTTCTGCGACTTCTTCACTGACACCATTCGGACAGTAAAGTCCGTGCTGAGTATCCAGCAGGAGACGTCATTATGAGCTTAACAGGAGGGCTCAGTGTTCCCCGGCCTGGTGCCCTCTCCACGGGGTGCGGGATGCTGGGCGGGGGGTACAGCACGGAAAGCTCGGTAAGCGCTTCACTTCCTCCTTCGTAAAATGGGGTTACCCATCCCGATCTCTGAGGATGGTCACAAGTTTCCAAATCAAAATGAGTTGTTAAATGTAAAAACATGTTTAGGTAGGAGGGACTATCCAAAGACACGGAGCAACATTTCATCTGATTGGAAACTTCTTCAAAAAACCAAGAGTATTCGATAGTCTGTTTTCACACAACAAGCTCAGCAAACAATGACTCTGGTTTAGGCAAATTTTTCCAATGCGTGGCTCTTGTGGCAGGAGCCTCTCTGAGACCCTCATGCCCCTACACTGCACACCAACCCTTTATTTAGCCAGCAGCAGATCCGAGTAGCTTTGACTTCACATCAAAGATCACAAGTGGGTCGTGCTCCTTTGGTAATTATAAACTTTCAGCTTCTGAGAAGCTGTTATAAACATCAAAACATTTCACAGGGTCCCGTGTGAATGGCTGCTGGATGTGTGCTATGTACTGATGGACAAAATAACCATGGAAGGGGCGCCTGGGTGGCTCAGTCGTCAAGCCTCTGCCTTCAGCTCAGGTCATGATTCCCAGGGTCCTGGGATCCAGCCCTGCCTTGGTCCCTGTGCTCAGGGGAAGTCTGCTTCTGTCTGCTCCACTGCCTCTCCCCTGCCCATTCTCTCGCTCAAATGAATAAATAGAATCTTTTAAAAAAATTAGAAAGAAATGTTTCTCTTCTTTGATGTAAGCCATGAGAAGCATTGTCCCATAGAAAAATGTAAATAGCACAGAGGGTCCTCCCCAAAAAACCATGAACTTCCATTTTGCCTGTGCTGTTCCTGCATGGCTACGATGCCTATGATTTTTTTTTTTTTTTTACTTCTGTGCGGATAAGAAGGGAAGCCCAAGTCGTCCAGAAGTTGTCTCCATCTTCCCCTTAGGCCTCTGCTCCCCTATAACCTTTACTAACAATCTTCAAAATATCTTCTCATGCCTAGCCCCGTGCCAGGCACGCAGAACGCCCTCATGTACTTGTTCAGCGAATGTCCCACAACTGTTCCCACCACGGTAAGAAACACTGCCTGAACACGGTGAGGAAGAGATCATCTGGGGGCTCCGAGCTCGAACTTCTCGCTCTTTCCTGCCAGCCCACACCGTCTAAGGGAATCTGGGCCCAGTTGGTTCTCTGGTCTAAACAGTGCCTTCGCCGCACCACCAACGCCCACCCCACCCCAGACACGGGACTGAATGGACTGTGCTTGAGTTTCTATCCCAAGAAGAGAACTCCGGTTGGCTCCTGACGGCGTGGTCGGCTTGAAGGGAGCTCTGCCGCCGGCCGTCTCCCGAGAATGTGATCTAGAAAAGAGAGTCTGGAAGCAGAGCCAACGGGCGGTCACGCTGCGGGGGAGGGTAGGTGTGGGCTGGGGCACGTAAGGGGCCAGATGAAAGCTGAAGTGCGCGGGAAGACACTGGTGAAGTGGAGAAGGGAGTGACACATCAAGAAGGACATTTACGGGGGGCGGGGGGGGGCACTGCGCAGCTTCTAGAGGCAGGGAGCGCCGCGGCCGCGGTCATCTTTTACAAGGCCTGCCCCAGTGTCAGTTTAGGGGACTACCTACCATAACCAGCGTCCTGCTCCTCAACCCCCATCATTTTTTTAAAGACTTTTTTTTAGGATTGATTTATTTGAGAGAGAGAACATGCACATGAGACCGAGGAGGTGGAGGGAGAGAATCCCAAGCAGACCCCTGCTGAGCACGGGGCACGAGGGGCTCCATCCCATGACCCTGAGACCATGACCTGAGCCGAAATCAGGAGTCAGGTGCTTGACTGACTGAGCCACCCAGCTGCCCTCTTAAGATCCTAATTTTAGGGGTGCCTTGGTGGCTCAGTGGGTTAAACCTCTGCCTTTGGCTCAGGTCGTGATCTCAGGGTCCTGGGATCGAGCCCCGCATCGGGCTCTCTGCTCAGCAGGGAGCCTGCTTCCCCCTCTCTCTCTCTCTGCCTGCCTCTCTGCCTACTGTGATCTCTGTCTGTCAAATAAGTAAAGAAAATCTTAAAAAAAAAATCCTATTTTTAAGTAGTGTCTACACCCAGCGTGGGCTCGAACCTACAAGCCCAGGATCAAGAGTTTCATGCTCGCGGACTGAGCCAGCCCCCCGGACCCTTTCTCCTCCTTCAGGAACCATGAAAGAGAATCTGTACCTTGAGAGTTAAGGAGGATTTCTTTGCTCAACCTAAGGAGGATCCGCGCCAGCAGGACTCATACCAGCCGCTGGGTGAGTCTCGGATCCCTGCAGGGTTAGTCAGGGACTCTCCAGTAATACCCTCTTTATGCTAGTCGGCTCTGGTCCCAACCAGGGGAGGACACATAAACCCACCGGACATCCCCACATACACTGGGACTGATGTAACCTTCAAGCTGCTTGTCAATAGGTCGTGTAGAAGAGAAACATCAGAGGAGCCTTGTGGAGCTCATTCTGGGGTCTTTCCTGCAACGGCCATAAGTCTAGACACGGGACGAAATGGGGAGGCAGAGAACATTCCGGTCCTGGCCCGTGAACCAGCCACGTGACCTTGCACAAGTCAACGAATCACTCTGACCCACGGTCTCTCTGTTTGTAAAGCACGGATCCCCCGTCTTTGTTCAGCTCACGTCGGGGTTATCTCGAGAGGGTTAAATGAGCTGAGGTTTATGAAAGTGCCCCGGGAGCTCTTCGGCTCGGAATCAGAAAGAAGGTGTGTCAGCTCTAGGCCAGTTTCCAGGCTGTGTCTGCTCTTATTATAGTAACTAAGGTTGTTCCTGACAGGGGTATGAGACGCCATAAGGTAAATCCATTAGGGAGGAGTTAAAAAAAGCAAAAAAATGACTGACTTATGGCACTTGTCCAAGTGAAAATTCTAGGAGGGCAAATAATGATGGAAAACAAACTTTTCCCTGTTTTTTTTTTTTTTTAAGTAGGCTGTATGCCCAGCGTGGAGCCCAACATAGGGCTTGAACTCATGACCCTGAGATCAAGACCTGAGCTGAGATCAAGAGTCAGATGCTTAACCCAGCCATAGTCCCACACATCCCACTTGCTTTTTAATTTCAGGAAAAAATTATGAATCAGGAAAACAGCTCGAAAAGACATTTCCAAATTAATAATTAAATATCTGGTCCTTAGGGAGGGATTTTTATGTGAACTTGAAAGAAAAATGAGAAAAAGCGTGATTTGTTCAGGTCCCAAAGTGGATCATTATTTTTTTTTTAAATACCAGCACAAGCAGCATCACTGTGTGGGGGCAAGTTCAGGAGGTCAGGCTAGCAGAGCACCTAGAAATAACAGCAAATCCCAGATTCTCAAAAACTCTTGAAAGATAATTCATTTTGATCATTTTAAGAATAAACTAAATATGGATTACATCAATTTAAAGATGGGTAACAATTTTGTAAAGTCAGGCATACAAGGCTACAGTGTCCCAGCCCCTGACAGGTGACCAATCACTGTCCCCCAACCCCAGCTCTTCCAGCAGGACCCAGGACGGCCCCTGCTCCCCACCGTGAGGCAGCCCTGCTGCTCCTTCCAGATGGGGCTCTTCTTTGGTGTTTTGAATGAATCTCATTTTTTCTCTCTGTGTTTCCCTTTATTTTATTGATTTATTGGAGGCATTGTCACTCTTATTCAGGTTTTAGAGAGCTAATACCCATCTTTTCGCGGTAAGAGACCTGAGATTGCCAAGAGCCTTCAGACATGGAGCTCCTCCAAGTGCGGGATCTGTGCCTCCCTTTATCTCTCCGCACCTCCTACCCCACACCACGCTCACGAATACCCTGTGGAAATCCCGCCTGCCAACAACTGGCAGAAAATCAGCCCAGCACGCCGCATCCTGAGGCCCTGCGATGTCCATGGGACTAGCGGTAGAATCTGTGGGGCAAACGTTGCCCACAATATCCTTGTGAGGATTTAAGTGTGGTTGGACTTGAACCGGATGCTGGCATGATGTTTGCCGCTCTCAGGACAACTCGCGGCGGGCTGTCACGACATCCGTTCCGCCCCTAAACACCTCCCTCTCGGGGTACAACATGCTTCTGGGCGACACGAGTCCTGCCCTTGCAAGTCTGTCTCCTGACAGGAAGAAGATAGCCCGGTGCCCAGGCCCTGGACCACCCCGGGGGCCGGCGCGGGATGAAGAGCTGGTGCAGGGCTCCCTGGCGTAAGAGCCTCCATCCCCTTCCCCTCTGCTCCGGGTTGGGGGCGACAAAGGAAGGAGGCGTGGTTAGTCTGATCCATCCCTGGTCACTGCACGCAGCCTGACACCAGACCTCACGGCAGGCCCGGGGATAGCCGTCATCAACACGTCATCTCATTAGGTCCCATTACAAATGACATCTCCCCCTGAAGCCTTTCCTGTTCCCGAGGAAATCTCCCTCCCCGGGGCTTCTCCAGCACTGAGGTTCCCGGAAGAGGCTTACCTGTAGCCACAGCTTGACAGCTCCTTCAGGATGCGGAATCACGAATCCTCTGGATGACGGCCAGCAGGACACGGAGGAGAGGGGCCGCTCGGGCTGCTTTTCTCCACCGCCCCCTCCCTGGTCCTCGTCTCCATGCGCTTCAGTTACCATTTCAGTTCACCAGGTCTTGCCGGAAGCCTCCCGAACTGTAATGAAAGAAAGGCATACAGGCGGCCATCCCAGAGGCTCTGTGTGTGCATTTGGGGGAGGGGAGCGTGCCCCCAGCAGAATTCCCTCTCCAGCCGGGAGAGCCCCGCCCCCACCCAAGACACAGAGGGAGGTCCCCAGAGCGTCCTGAGCAGCCTCCAGACGTGCCATTGCCTTGGTTTTCCCTCCTCAGGGCCCGTTTCCTTTCTCTTTCTGCTTCAATTACGGGTCTACCCGTGCATCTCCTGAAAATGGGAGCGCTTGCACCTGCCAGTCACTGGGGACAAAATGAACCGTGACAACAGCCCTGCCTTCACGGGGTTACATTTTCCCATGGAGAACTGCAGGCGAAGGCTGTAGCCAGCCGGCTTACACCCAACACTGAGCCAACAGAAACACAACCTTGAACGGACGGGAATCACTGATGCTTATTTCTGCTGCTCCCTAGTGGCCCCTGCTGCCTCCATCCTGCGCAGGAGGCCCCTGCGGCACCTTCCAGGCCAGGTGCAGCAACAGGCACAACTGCCCTGGACTGACACCCCCCGGGAGCGTCTTCTTGGCTCCCAACAGCTTCTGAGCTGGAGACTCCCTGGCCCCCGGCTCCAGAAAGGAGATGGCCGTGGAACACAGTCTAACAGCGAATCTGCAGTGGACAGTGTTTCCTCAGAGGGAAATGGGGCTCCCCGTCCAGGCAAATTCCAGAAGGTGGAGACCCCTGGGTAGCAGGGGCGCCGGCCCAGAGGGGTGGTGACCGGCAGGAGGCTGGAGAGTGGGAGGAAGCACACGGGTCCCTACTGCTGCTCGGGCTGGGAGTCTGCTGTGCCCTCCCCAGCCCTCTGCCGAGGAGAGTAATTCTGTGCGAGGAAAGGCGGCAGATCCGTAACATCGGCTGTAAGAAGCAAAGGGTGTGCATGAGCCTCCCTCCCTGCAGGCCTTCAGTTAACGGGAACGTAGGAAGCGAGCTCATCTCCCAGAGTGTCCGCTCCTGGACGAGGTGACTGGAGTCCTTCATGTATTCTGGGCAACTCCTGGGCCCTTGGGGGGACTCGGCTTGAGCGAGAAGGTGGGAACCTCAGCATCAGAAGACTCGGTTTTCTTTCTGGCTCTGACACTCGTTGGCTGTGTGACCCCGGGCACGTCCTCTCCTTCTCTGGGCCTACAAGTGTCCTTGTGGCTCTAGTCCCTCGAAGGCTTTGCGAGGGGGATGGGGAGGCGGGCAGCAGGCGGAGCTCAAGCCGTGGTGATGGGGGTCAGCGAAGGAAGGAAGGCGGAGTGTGGGAGCTCGTCAGTCCTCACCCCGCCAGGGTGAGCATTTGCGGAGAACCATGAAGAACGTCGAGAGTGACTGGTGGGTAGCGCTCGCCCCGCAGGCAAGACCTGGGTTGGACCAAGTGAAAACGCCTTCACTCCCCACTGGCACCCATGGGAGCCGGAGGGGGGGGGGCATCCGACAGTGACTGCCACAGAGGGCCTGCAGCTCAGGGGAGACAGAGGCACAGAGAGGGACGGAGCGTGGGCCAGGAAGGCCCAGCACAGCCTCGTGGGGACTGAGCTGATTTACGGACCGGGAGCCCCTGGTTGTCCCAGGCGGCACTGGGCCCCGGAAAGGAACCCAGTCCAAGGGAAGTGAGAACACCGGACCCAAGCCCTAGATTCTTCCTTGACGAGCGGGGTGATTCTGAGCAAACTGAGGGCAGGAAAGTCACTCCCCTTTCTCTTTATCCGGAACTCCTTTCGCGGCACAGCAATCTCACTTAGTCCTCTTAACAGAAGGCAAACGTTCCTGAGGGTGAAGCCAAACGGGTTTGAGCCAGTTCTTGCCGCCTAGAAGACATTTCACACAATCATCTCGGTAATGTTTGTCACCGGATTCAGGAGCTGAGAACAGGACCCCTCGGTCAGCAGTAAACGGCCACTTGGAAATGTCTCAAGGTCAAGTCTACCTTTAGAACCAAGGAAGAATAGAACCTTTAGCGCAAAAGCCCGTTTCCCCAAACACAAGGTGAGTCCCCTGGGGCACATCGGAAATATTTACTTCACAGATATGGAGGATGTTTTCGGTATCAGACAACATAAATTGCTCAAACGCAAACAGTATTCTAAAAATTACTGGCGAGGCTGCTACACACATTCTGATTTGCACAGACCTCCTCTTGGCATATTTGGGAGTTGTTCTTTTTCTTAATTTATTATTTGTTTATTTGTTTCCTCTTCAGGTTTATTCATGTAAAGAAGAGATTGTTAAACGAGGCTCCAGAAAGCCTGGGAATTTGGATATGAAAAAAAAAAAATTGCGTCTTTATTTTCAGCACCTTCTAACTAAATTTTAGGTTTAACATTTCATTCTGTTACGAAAATAGCCATAAACCCCAAGCTGTATTAGCAGGATCTGTGACTTTGTTGCTACCCATAGAAATCACAGACATTTTATGTTACATTTGCTTGATGCAGATAAATAGCATTTACGCTCACACTTACAAATTAGGCATCCATCCCCATTTTTAAAGTAGCTAAAGATCTTGTTTCTAAAATGTTAATAAAGGTGGGGTGCCTGGCTGGCTCACTGGTAGAGCAAGAGACTCTGGGTCTCCGGGTCATGAGTTCAAGCCCCATGTTGGGTGTGGAGCTTAATTTAATAAATTAGTTGATTTAAAGTATTAATGAGGAAGGACATACATAGTTCAAAATCTAAAAATATTTTGTTAATAGTATTTCATTATCACATGCTTCCTTTGCAGTCATATATATTTTCTATATTTGAAAACATATTCCTGAGAAGCGTCCTACAGATTTCATCCATGATGATGAAGGCCCTTTTGCACACACGCACACACACACACTCACACACACATTCACACACCTGGTAAGACTAGCCGAGAGGCTGTCACTGACAAGGGTGCCTGGGTTGCGGGGACTGGCATTAGTAAGTCCTCCCAAATACACACCCACGCTTGTTTCAGAGCTGGCGGCAAGGGGAGAATTCTGCTTCCAGCTGGTTCTACAGGTCATGGCTCCTGAAGGCTGATGGCATGCGGCCCCTGTGTTCTGGCTGACCGTTACTTGTCACTGCCACAGGGACAGAGGGACTGTGTCTTGGGAATGTCTGCACCCTCGGTTTCTAAAGCAGCCCGTGATGCGGAAGCAGGTCTCAGTGAGGTTTGCACAGTAAATGGAAATGAATCCTTGGTGGGGCAGACACGCGCGTGGTCATGTTCGGTGAAGTGGACCCTGCGTGAACGTGTGTGCCCCAAAATAGGGTGGGGGTACAGGGACGATCGTAAGGGTATGGGTGCAGAGAGGGAGACGTTTTTTAAAAGAAATTCAAAACAGATTTCTGGAATGTCCTATTCTAAGATGTTTCCTGGCTCTGAGCAAACAATCCCCTGTGCACGGCCCCACCCTGCCTCACGTGGCCTCCCCCGGCTCCCCCCGCGCAGGGCTGGCTCTGCAGTATATAGAGAGCGCCGTGCAGCCTCTGTGCGTGACCCCGCAGGGCCACCCACCCAGGCGCCGGGCAGGGCCAGAGAGCTTTCCCGGGGAAGCCTTGCCCAGCGCCCGCCCCGACGGCATCTGTGCAAGTCACCGCCACCACAAGCATCACTGCCACTGCAGGTGCACCATGGCCACCGTCCAGCTGCTCCTTCTGGCCTGCCTCATGTGGGCTTTCGAGGCCAGGACGGCCCAGCTGCGGAAGGCTGATGACAGCAGTGGCCGCTGCCAGTACACCTTCAGCGTGGCCAGCCCCACCGAGCCCAGCTGCCCCGAGCAGGGCCAGGCGGCGTCCGCCATCCGGGACCTGCAGAGAGACAGCAGCACCCAGCGGGCCGACCTGGAGGCCACCAAAGCCCGCCTCAGCTCCCTGGAGGGCCTCCTCCGCCGACTGACCGAGGGCCAGGCGGCCGGGTCCTCAGACGGCCAGGAGGGGCTGCAGGGGGAGCTGGATGCCCTGAGAAGGGACAGAGAACAGCTGGAAACCCAAGCCAGGGAGCTGGAGGTGGCCTATGGCAACCTCCTCCGCGACAAGGCAGTTCTGGAGGAAGAGAAGAGGCAGCTGGGGCAGGAGAACGACGATCTGGCCCGGAGACTAGAAAGCAGCAGCCAGGAGGTGGCCCGGCTGAGAAGGGGCCAATGTCCCCAGGCCCACAACTCCTCTCAGGACGCGCCACCAGGCTCCGGGGAGGAAGGTAAGAAAGAGGAGGGGCAAAGGGGCCCCCGAGTCCAGAAGGTACCTTGGTTCATGGTGTCCTGTTACAGGTGGCCCAGACGGGCCTTTCCCGCTGCCTCCGCTGTCCCCGAGACGGCACGTCTGGCACGCGGTGGACAAATGAGAGCGGCAGAGCGATCACACGTATCACTAGTTGTCTGGCTCCCGGGCGGTCCGTTGGGTCAGAGGTTCCAAGTTCTCGTGCCTCCCGGCATGGCTCTCCCAATCTTAGCAAAGCGACAAAAAGAAGGACCAGGTGAGACGTGTGCGTGTATAGCACTGGTAGAAAATTGCCAGCTATTGTCCTTAGAAAACCCTTTTCTGAATCTTCCTTTGGAGACTGTGATTCCTACGTTTTGTCATTAAAATGACCTCTGTGAGATGACCGCAGGTGAATGAAATCATGGTAGACCGTAGGGGGTTTGCTTTTGTTTTGTTTCTTCCTTTAATGTCCTGTCTTGGCAAAATAAAGAGATGGCAACCCTTTGTCGGGTTCCTCGGTTCGTGGTTTGGGGAGTTTTCCAACTCTTTGCCCAGTCCCAGAACCTCTGCTTTCAAGGCCCCGGGCCGCTCCTTGAGGTGGCTCCTTCTCACTGGGACACTCTTCTGCTCGTCCTGGTCCGTGCTGGAAGGTGAGTCCGTGGGTGTGCACTGCGACAGGTGGCACCCTCTCCCCATTATTCGAGAGGATGGTATTTGTGTCACTTTTTGTGAAATTCTGCCCCCAAATACTCCGTTTCATAATTAGTTTTCCGATCAGAAAGAAACAAGTGAGCAAAGCCAATGGTGAGGGAGGTAGTCCAGACGCTCCAGAGACGTCAACATCAAGAAAGAGGAGGGGGTGTGGTTCGTTCCAGAGTCTAGGTGCTTAGGAGATGCGATGGCCAAATCCAGCGCGTGGCCTTGGAAGGGGTCCTACATCTGGGTGAGAAAAGCCACAGCGACAGGTTTGGAATCACCGAGGAGGGAATGTAGACTATCAGGTCCTGTCGTGGGCTAACACTCAGTTTCTTGGGTGCGAGGTGGTATCGTGGCTGTGAAGCGTATCCTTCTAAGGAGACACATACTCATGCTAGGGGTGAGGAGTCAGAATGCTGCAGTTTACTTTCTGATGGTTCAGTGAAAACTGCAAATGTATCAAGAGTGACAGAAACAAAGGAAAAACAAATGTGACCAGATAGTAACAATTGGTGACTTTCAGTGAGCTGCACAGGGTGAGGGGCTTTTATTGTACGATTCTTTCAGCTTTTCAAATAGTTCGGAGATCTTCAAAATACAACAACTATTTTTTTTGAAAGGGCTTTCTAGGGGCATCTGGGTGACTCTAACCGTTAAGCATCGGCTCTTGACCTCAGCTCAGGTCTTGATCTCAGGGTCGTGAGTTCAAGTCCCACCTTGGTCTCTGTGCTGCGTAATTAAAAAAAAAAAAAATGACTTCCTATCTGAGAGGCAAAGTCTGCATGTAAATGAGACTGAAAAACCCAGAAGTCGATGCTCAGGTATGACCCTGGGCAAGTCACTTAACCTCTGCCCCTTAGTTTCTTATCTGTTACGTGGTAATGAAAATTCCTCCTGTGAATGATTCCTGTGCTGTTCAAATGAAATAACTCCCAGGTGTAAAGGATTTTTTAAAAATCCTGTATTTCTAGGGGCGCCTGGGTGGCTCAGTGGGTTAAAGCCTCTCCCTTTGATGAGGGAGCAGGAGGCTGGCTGAGGACAAAGCAAAGCTGGCGCCTTGCACCCCCCCCTCCATCCGCTCCCCTCCATATGTGTAGCATTCCTCAGGCACCCCTGACTGCCATAAAATGATAAATAGTTAACTTGCTGAGATCACAATCCTGCCAGACAGGAGTCTCCCTTGGTTTGCAAATGTCCTTGAGATTTACAACAAAGAAGTTACCTTATCAATAGCCCAATTTCCAAAGACACAGAACTCAGTTCCTCAAGCCTAATGTCACCCTCCCCTCCATAAAAAAACCGAAGGAGGTGGAAGTAGAAGGAAAAGTAAATAAAGTTAAATTTCTTCTAAACCTAAATCTCATTAACAAGGTTGCTTGATAGCAGGGATGTAACATTCCACCAGACTTCCAATTCTCTTTACTTGATAGCAACTAAGCCTTCAATATCCTGATAGTATTCTTTGCCCCAATAGCCCTTCTGGACACCCCTTTGTCCTCACCTACCCAACTCCTGTGTATATAACCAGCCACTCCTCACAACCCGGGGCAGCAGCTCTTCCTGCCCACGGGTCCTGTCCCCGTGCTTTATTAAACCACCATTTTGCACCAAAGATGTCTTAAGAATTCTTTCTTTAATCGTCAGCTCCGAACCTCACCCCACCAAACCTGACTTAGGTTCTGGGACTTCATCACCTTCAGCTCAGGTCATGATCTCAGGGTCCTGGGATCGAGCCCCGCATCGGGCTCCCTGCCCAGCGGGAGCCTGCTTCCTCCTCTCTCTCTGCCTGCCTCTCTGCCCACTTGTGATCTCTGTCTGTCAAATAAATAAATCTTTTTTAAAAAATCCTGTATTTCTATAGTTGGAAGAGACTCAATTCTAAATTTTACAACAAAGAAAAATAAGGTGTGAAGACCCCGGGCCCCGGGGGGCACAGTGATTAGTAGTGGCAGGAAGACTTGTGTACCTGAGTCTTCGAGCACTGATAAAAGAATCAGTATTCATAGAAACATGATGAATCATTACTTATTTCCGACTGTCAAGTGATGGAGTCACATAATCAACAAAAATCTGTGTGTGTGCGCGCGTGTGCGTGTGTATAAACAGAGGCAACTTTTTTTTTTTTATTGTTTTGTCATTTAACAAGACTTGGGGAATGTATTAGCTGTGCTCTCTAATTCCACATTTCTTTTTCTTCTTTCCAGCTGCTCTACTTTTGAAATGGGGACAACAGCCCATTAGAGTGAACTCCAAACTTGGAAGGTCTTTTTTGCAATGAGGTTTTTAAAATTTTTTATTTTTTTTCCCCATGAGCAGGAGATTACATTAGCACAAGAATGTAGAGCTGCAAAAGGAGCCCACAAAACGTCTGAGCCCCTGGCTCGTTTTGTGCAGATACGGAAACTGAGGCCCAGAGCTGGTCCGTGGCCACCTAGTCAGCAAGAACTGAATTCTAATTCAATCCCTCCCACCTGAGGTCCAGTGGCCCTTCAGGACCTTGAAGTGACCTCTAGTTTACAGAACCTAAAGATGAAAGACAGGAAGTTTCCATTTATTTCCAATATTATTATTTAAATTTAAACTTAAATTTAAATTAAGTTTCCAGAATTATTATTAAAAAAAAGAAAAGATTTTATTTTAAGTAATCTCTACACCCAGCATGGGGCCTGAACTCACAGCCCGAGGTCTTCATACACTCCACCCCCTGAGCCAGCTGGGCACCCCAGGAAGGTTACATTTAAATATCGGGAAAGAAACGTTTGGAACAAAAGATAGGCTTCAAGGTCCTAGATCTGCAGGTAAAGGGCTTTCTGGGCAGCGGGAATTTAAGTGTGGGTATGCTTTCTGCAGGGGCAGCGAGAGCTGATGTGGGGGGAAGCCGGGGGGAGGGCTCAGCGAGGCCGCGTGAGCCCGGACGAGGGAGACCACAGAAGGTGGATTTTTCTCACTCGGCTGTCACTGAAACTGTCACCACTACGGTCTTTATGGTGTAATCATTACCTAGAAAAAGGTCGCCCTAGAATCACAGAACTCTCTTGTTCAGTGTGCGTGGTGTGCATGTGTGTGTGTGTACATGTGAGAGAATGGAGATCATATATATATAATTTTGTAGTAATCGTTTTGTAGCAAAATGTCTGGAAACCTGTTAAGCCCAGAGCAGAAACACAGAGATTACCAGATGACATATCAGAGCCGGTTATTAGTGTCACAAGAGAAGCCTCCTTTTCCCTTCGTCTGACCTCTGCTTCCGATCGGTCCTCCCAGAGGACAGCCTGGGATGGGGGCTCGTGTGCAGTGGTTTGTATGGGCCACGATCCCAGGGAGCAGAGGCCGGGACAGGGGAGAGTGAGTCAGGGAAGGAAGCGGAGCCCGTAAGCAGTGGGGGGCATTCTCCAGGGGAGCCGCACAGTGGCTGGTGGGGCTGTGTAGAAGGCAGCAGAGCAAGAGAGCTTTCCCTCGTGCGTCGGACACTCTGCTGTCCAAGGATCATCGCGCCAGAGGGGGCATGGGCCCCAGGCTGGCTCTCGCAGAGGCTCAGGGAACCCGGGGCAGGGCGGCTGATTCGGGGTCCTGGGGGGGACATGGGCACAAGGCAGGCGGCCGCAGCAGTGAGTGGGAAAGGGAGGGCGGGTGTGAAGGAAGCGCCCCAGAGCTGTTCCGAGCTCAGGATGATAATCCCTCGTGGGGGTTACTGCGCAGATGACAAGTACCAGGGAGAAGCATCCCAACCGCAGGCTGCAGAGCGGTCGGAGCTTCGAAGGCCTCTTGTGCTCGAGCTGTGCCGCTGTTGAAAAATGCCCTTTAATGACTAGACTTCAGCACACACTGATCCGAGAGCAGGACCGTAGGAGCAGCACCGGGGACGTGAGTCCGGCAGCGCCCTGTGGCTTTCCTGGGTGGCTTCTAGGTCACGCCCGCTAGAACGCGGCTGCCAAGTAGAGGTCAGGGACATTGGGCAGCGCATGCAGGAAATTTCCAAAATTCTGCAAGAGACATGAGCTTTTCAACCACAGAAGGACTGAATTTTAACAGAAACAAATAAAAGCTCTAAAAATTTTTGGCTGTGGGATACAATACTGTCCTCAGTATTAGGTGATTTTCATAACCTCTTTTTGTTTCCTCCCCACATTTGGAGTGAAATCAGAGTGATGTTTAAGCATTCCAGAGGAATGTTTGACACATTTTTACTGAGAACCTTTCATTCAGTTTGACCTGCGGATACCGAGGTCAAGGTTGCGTAACTTGGCCGAAGTCACATACCGGGTGCGTGGTTGTGCTCAAGCTGTGCCTCGCACCGGGTGCGAGGCGGGTCCGAACGAGGAAGCTCTGACCTGGCCCAGGCCAGGCTCGTTGGCGCAGCTGCTTGCCAGCCTCGGGGCTGCGCGTCCCCTCCCACGGGCTTCTGTCTCCGGCCTGGCAGCCCTACCTGGGAGCTGACCATTGCCGGTGCTCCTGCCGGACACAGCCAAGAAGCCGCCGGTGGACTTGTCATCGGCCCGCGCCCTCGGCCGGCTGAGCAAGGGCCGCACAGTCTTCCAGAAGCCTCTCCCTGCCGTTCTGTTTCGCTGTGGTTCTCGCTTACTCCCAAGCAAGCACATGAGGGGTTCCAGCAACCGTGAAGAAAGGCGCAGGGGTGAGGCAGAGAGGGAGAGGCCAGGAGAAGGAGGGAAAAGGGGCTCCCCTGTGCAGAGCGGGCGAGAGCACCAGGAGAGGAGCCCCCCGGGGCCACCGCGGCTGCCCTTCCTCCCACAACGTCCCTCCGGCGCCCTCTGCCGAGAAAGCGCGACACCGTCCCCACTTACTCACTCTGCAGAGAGCGCACCAGTGGGCAGAGCGGCCGGGAGAGGAGAAGCCGATGCCCGGAGCAGGGAGCCGGTGTGGGGACTCCAGCCTGGGACCCTGGGATCATGACCTGAGCTGAAGGCAGCGGCTTCACCGACCGAGCCGCCCAGGCGCCCGTTGTCCCCACTGTAAAGGAGACATCCTTGCTTTTCAGAACGCATCTAGGGAAGGCTGCGTGTGGCACAAGGGGCAATTAATTTTTACGACAAACTTCCCCCGACGAAGTTCCCACCTGCCATGACCTCGGCAGACCTGGGCTCAAGTCCTTAGTCCTGCCACTAACCAGCGGTGTGACCTTCGGCAAGTTACTTGACTTCTCAGAGCCTGTTTTCTCTTCTCCAAAATGAAGGTACGATGGTCCACGTCAGGACTGTTACGTGGAATAGAGGTAATGAGCGCAGGACCCGGCTCCTGGGAGGCGCTTAATAACTAATAATTAAATTAGTTCCAAGCTGCAGTCCTAAAGTTTTTTCCTATTTCTTTAGAAGCTGTGAAGGTATCAGAGCGCAGACATAATTCCTACGAAACTGCCCCGCCGTGTGGAGAGAGCTCAAAGCACCTGCTAGTGGTCTCTTCTCACAAAGGATCTGTTTTCAGGATTTCAGTATCTTCAGGGAAGTCACCCCGGAAAATGCCTTTTTGCATTCGTTTTCCCCACTTTCTTTATCTCCTCTCTGATTAAAGTGGGCACTTTTCTTTGTTTTCTTCTTACTGATTCACAGGTGTGTACCCTTCAGTGTGTGTCTGTTTCCCAGTAAGTCACTAAGCTCCACAATCACGCTGGCCACATTCTTGGAGCGCAGTAAGTGCGTCAGGTGTGCAGAGAAGGAGCTGGCGCTGGGGGTGGGGGGGGTGTATGGCAACTGTGGGTCCCGGAGCTGAAGGGCAGGGAACTGGGGAGCAGCAAGAGAACCTTCTAGAGGTTTATAGAAATGCCACCGCAGTATTTCTCACCTCACTCTGCCTAACGCTAGCTCCAGTATTCGGAGCATGCACTGAAATGGTTAAAGCAGTTAGAATTATTCCAAAGAACAGTCCGTGATGGTCTGAGGAGGTTGCCCAGGAAGAGAGAGAGCCCACCTCAGGGAGTTTGCTCAACACCTGCTTTTGAGAAACTGCCCAGCCGGGCCTTGCGGCCCATCAGCCTCTGCTCGTGCGGAGCAGGGTCAAGGCTCTGTCGTTATGTTTTAGACCTAAGAGGAGGTGAGGAGACGGGAGAGGCAGACGGAGAGGGTGAAGCCTGTGCTCCAGGAAGCAGGGACGGTGACAGAGGGCTCTGCTCGCCCCGGTAGAGGAAGGGGGTCGCTCACTTACCTTTTGGCTCCTCGGCCCAGGGGGAGGAGGGTGGTGGCTGGAGATTGACGGAAAGTCCACCTGACCTCGTGAATCGGCCTCTGCCTTGGGTACCCTCTTAGGTCAAGGCCATCTTCAGAGCGAAGAGCCCAGGGCTTTTCTTACCTCCACAGACCTTCAGGCAGATGAAAAGAGGAGTCAGGCAGCCAAATTAATCTCCTCGGACCCTCCAGGAGCCACTTGTATTGTCCGAGGGGTTCTTATTCCCAAAGTAGTCTGGAACGAACCCACGTTACTTCTCAGCGAGAGGGCTTGGCCAGACCACGGGCCAGCTGTCATCGCTCCCCGTGTACCTCCACACCTAGACCTCGTTGCACTGGCAGGTGTTCCAGAGGGGCTGGCTATTTAGACGGGCGGACAGCTCCCCAAGACTGGGGAGACTGAAGGCCCTGGACTCATTCCTGATGGTCCCTGGACTTTGGGTGCACATCTAGAACGCCCTCAGTTGGCTACACGTTTTGGCTTAAGGGTCTTAACGGCTCCTGCAGCCCCTCGGGACTGAGGGACTTCCCAGGGCGGGAGGACACACCCCCCGCAGGGCCGTTCCTCCCAGGGAGGCCAGTTCAGGTCTGCAGAGCGTGGCAGAGGCAGCCCCATGCAGGCCTCAGAGCCTCAGCCCGTTAGGAAACCATCTCTGCCTCCCTCTAGTTCTGAGCGCTGAAGCTAACTCCCAGCAACTATAAGAGGCACCTGAGTCCGGACACGTGAAAATCTGAAAAAAAAAACCGAGTGGCTTAAAATTGATGACACATGTGTAGCCAGAAGGGCTAAGTGTTTCATTATCAGCTTCCGTGCCTGCCAGGTTGCATTTGACAACGCTTTACACGCTCAGCTGACGCACTCTGTCAGATCCCCTTCTGAGACCAGTTGTGGACAGGGCAGAGTGCGTGGGATTCCTCCCGGAATCCGCGGGGCGGGGGGGCCAGTTGAGGGAAGGGGTGGGGAGGACACTGGTCAGACACGGAGTTACCACACTATGTCACACTTAGCTACTTCGGTTTAGGATTAGGGTCAGACAAGAGTCCTTGCACGCGAGGGAAAAGCAGGAGTCAGGAGCAACAGCTTAGCTGTTTTAAAATGCAGCTTTATCGTTCGGGTACAGCCCGGGAGCTGACTGCTCCTGGAAGTTCGCGGTCTCCACATTCCATTTAGTAATGTAAATGTAAAGCCGGGTCTGTCTCCTCGCAGGAGCATGTGCATCATGATGGGAGAAGAACCTTTTGTCATGCAGGGGACTGTTAATTGTTGCATTTCAGGCATCCCCGGAAGATGCTGAGGACCTTCTCAACACCCTCGAATCACACTTCACCTGCTCATAAGTTGGGGAATTATTTTGTGTACAAGCTTACTTTATTTATTTTAAATACCCTATTCTGAGCAAGGCATATCGCGATGCTATCTATTGTTTGGGAGCTTCTTGTTATAGGAATTTTTCAAACATTCGTAAAAGTGGAGAGAAACAAGAAGCCCGTGTACCTGTCACCCCGCTCCAACAGCTGCCCACGGAATCCCACCCTGTTTTATCTCCACCCTCAACACTACAGATTCCTTATCTTTTTAAAAACCTTTTTTTTTTTTAAAGATTTTTATTTATTTATTTGACAGAGAGAGATCACAATTAGGCAGAGAGGCAGGCAGAGAGAGAGAGAGAGAGAGAGAGGGAAGCAGGCTCCCCGCCGAGCAGAGAGCCCGACGCGGGACTCGATCCCAGGACCCTGAGATCATGACCTGAGCCGAAGGCAGCGGCTCAACCCACTGAGCCACCCAGGCGCCCTTAAAAACCTTTTTTAAAGTTTTGTTTGTGTAAGTAATCTCTACACCCAACATGGGTCTCGAACTCACAACTCCAAGATCAAGAGTCACATGCTCTTCTGACAGAACCATCCAGACACCCCTACATATTTATTGTCTTAAATCCCCAACACTGTCATGTCTGTGGGAGCCTATTTAAATACCATCCTCAGTGTAGTCATTGGGCCCTTTTCGTCATACTATAAATTTGTCTCTTTCTTTTAATACAGTTCCTAAATGGAATGTGGAGACCGCGAACTTCCAGGAGCTGAAGTCAGAGTTAACTGAGGTTCCTGCTTCCCGAATCCTGAAGGAGAGTCCATCTGGCCATCCTGAGAGTGAAGAGGAAGACCCTGGTATGAAGTTAAATGTCTTCCCTTTTGTCCACACACGGTCTTTATCTGGGCCTGTTCTGTGTTCAGAGCTGGTCAGTCCACTTTGCGGGGAGGGCGACCATCAGCTCTGGCAGTGAGGCAGGAAAGTGGGAGAGGAAGAGCCCCTCTCTGCTCCCTTCCCAGAGAAGCCCCGCAGGAAGTCAGCCTTTCCTAGCAAAGCCCTAGATCTCACTCGCTGCCCCCCACGGGGATGGTGGGCTCAGCTGGGCTGCGCTGGGGGAAGAGGAGAGAGAGGGGACTCTCACCCCCGTGATTGCCACCTAGAAGTCCATCGCATTGTCCAGCAGGTCCTTCAGATCTTTCTTTTTCTTCAGGCCCGATGACCCCATGTGCCCTCTCAGCACACAGTTAGCAGATACTCAGCAGAAGTGTCTTTTCTGAACGGTGGGTACTGAGAAGTACAGCTGCCCCTCTCCAAAGTGCTCCCTGAAAGCCGGGCTTAAGGCAGGCTCTTCCAGAAGCTGTGACTACCCGTGTTTCTGGAAATTACTTCCAGCACAGGAGCTTGCATGGCGATGGGGACGTTTTAAAGTTTTCCAAATACGGTTCTCTGAGACCCGAGCAGCAAAGACTTCCCACCCTTTACACGGAGAGTGAAAAAAGCACAGATAGCCGCTTGTCTGTTTCAGCCAAGTCTACATTTTTAACCATCTATTCATCACATTTTAAAACGTATGTTCGGGTTTTATTGTATTAAAATGACCCCTATACTATGTGGTCCATCAGTTCAGGTTTGAAGAACTTTGTTTTACAGAGGTTTTTTTTTTTTTTCTTTTCTTTTCTTTCTTTCTTTTGTTTGTTGGTTTGAGAGAGCATGAGAGGGGAGAAGGTCAGAGAGAGAAACAGGGACTTCTTCCTGTTGAGCAGGGAGCCTGATGTGGGACTCAATCCTGGGACTCCAGGATCATAACCTGAGCCAAAAGTAGTCACTTAACCAACTGAGCCACATAGGCACCTGGTTTTACAGAGTTTATTATAATGACTTGATTTTTGTTTCATTTTTATTAATTTTTTTAAGATCTTATTTATTTATTTATTTATTTGAGAGAGAGAGCGAGAGAGCGAGTGCACACAAATAGGGGGAAAGGGGCAGAGGGAGAGGGAGAAGCAGACTCCCTGCTGAGCAAGGAGACCAGCACGTGGCTGGGGCTGGATCCCAGAACCATGAGATCAAGATCTGAGCTGAAGGCAGCTGCCCAACTGACTGAGTCACCCAGGTGCCCTTGTTTCTTTCTTTTTTCTTTCTTTTTTTTTTTTTTTTTTTTGAGATTTATTTACTGGGACGCCTGGGTCCCAGTAAATAAATGGGTGGCTCAGTGGGTTGGGCGGCTGCCTTTGGCTTGGGTAGTGATCCCAGGGTCCTGGGATCCAGTCCCGCATCGGGCTCCTTGCTCCGCGGGGAGCCTGCTTCTCCCTCTGCCTCTGCCTGCCTGTGCTGGTGCGCTCTCTCTCCCTCTCTCTAACAAATAAATAAATAAAATCTTTTTAAAAAAGATTTATTTACTTATTTATTTGACAGACAGAGATCACAAGCAGGCAGAGAGGCAGACAGAGAGGGTGGAGGGGAAGCAGGCTCCCCGCAGAGCAGAGAGCCCGATGTGGGGCTCGATCCCAGGACCCTGGGATCACGACCTGCACCTAAGGCAGAGGCTTTAACCCACTGAGCCACCCAGGGCCTCCCCCCATTTCATTTTTAAAAAATGAATTTGATCAGACATGAAAGTAAAGAGTAGTATAACAGACCCCGTCAGTGTCTGCCCGGCGTCAGTCAAATAGGCTGCTCCCTGCAGCCTTCCTCTTTACAACAGATACCGGGTGACAAGTGTCACTAATACTTTCCAGGCCATTTACTCTCTACGAGGTACCTAACATGTGTGATCACATTGAACACCTACAACATCCCTACTACCCGAAACTGTCCCTTTGTACCCACGACCACGCCAGGGTCGAGGGGCTGAGGGACCCGAACGGCACGGTGCCGGGGAAGGGCAGAGCCTGACCTTGACCCCGGCGCCCCATCTCCTGGGCTGTGGCTCGGGCGGGCTCGGGCGCGCGGCCGCGGGGCGCACGGACGGTGGCAGAGCGGCCCGGGTCATGCGTGTGTCGCGCCCCGGGTCATGCGTGTGTCGCGCCCCGGGTCATGCGTGTGTCGCGCCCCGGGTCATGCGTGTGTCGCGCCCCGGGTCATGCGTGTGTCGCGCCCCGGGTCATGCGTGTGTCGCGCCCCGGGTCATGCGTGTGTCGCGCCCTGGGTCATGCGTGTGTCGCGCCCCGCAGGCTGCGGAGAGCTGGTCTGGGTGGGCGAGCCGCTCACCCTGCGCAGAGCCGAGACGGCCGCGGGCAAGTACGGCGTGTGGATGCGAGACCCGAAGCCCCGGCCCCCGCACACGGCGGAGACCACGTGGCGAGTGGACACGGTGGGCGCCGACGTGCGGCAGGTGCTCGAGTACGCCCGCGCCGCGCAGTTCCTGCAGGGCCGCCCCTCCCGGGTGCACGTGCTGCCGCGGCCGCTGGAGAGCACCGGCGCCGTGGTCTACGCGGGCAGCCTCTACTTCCAGGCCGCGGGGTCGGCCACGCTGGTGCGCTACGACCTGGCCTCCGGGACGGTGCGGGCCGAGAGGGAGCTGCCAGGCGCCGGCTTCCGCGGGCAGTTCCCGTACTCGTGGGGCGGCTACTCGGACATCGACCTGGCGGTGGACGAGACGGGGCTGTGGGCCATCTACAGCACGCGCGCGGCCCGGGGCGCCATCGTCCTGTCGCGGCTGAGCCCCGACAGCCTGGCCCCGCGGCGCACGTGGCAGACCAACATCCGCAAGCGCGCGGTGGCCAACGCCTTCCTGGTGTGCGGCCGCCTCTACACGGTCAGCAGCTACGCGTCGCCCGACGCCGCCGTCAACTTCGCCTACGACCCGGCCACGGGGCGCACCAAGGCGCTGCGCGTGCCGCTGCGGGTCCGCCACGGCTACAGCTGCGCGCTGGACTACAACCCGCGCGAGCGGCGCCTCTTCGGCTGGGACAACTTCCACATGGTCGCCTACGACGTCCGCCTCGCGCGGGGCTGAGTGCGCGGCGGCCCGGCCCGGCCCGGCCCTCGGGGCGCGATCTGCGGCCGCCCCGGGCCGACCCGGGGGCTCCGGGGGCCGGGGCGGGGGGAGGGCTCGCGCCGGACCGCCCGCCTGGCCCGCCCGCCTGGCCCCGGGTCGTCCCGGCCGCCCGCTGGTTCCCGCCGCCGCAGCGGGGTCAGACCAGCGGCTCTTGTGGCCGCGCGCGGGGGTGGGGTGGGGTCGGGGGCTTCGCGCGGCGTCGCTGCGGCGCCCCATAACCTTGGCCCCGCGAAATAAAGCGATCTCACAGCCTGTCCTGACCTCCGCCTGCTTTGCTTAGGAGAGCCCGGATTCCGGCACCTGATAATCCCTCGGGGTGCGAGCTGAGCCAGCAGGACACCAGCAGTGTGTGTGTGTGTGTGTGTGTGTGTGTGTGTGTGTTAGACTGAGAGGTGGCTTTGCCGTGTGGCCCCGGACGACACCAGGCAACCATGGAACCCGCCCCTCCGCCCCATCGCCTGGGCTCCAGGTCCCTCCCAAGCCATCTTCTCTTTCCCCAGCAGCCTGGGCTCTGTGTCGGCTCTTACTGGCCGGGGCATGGGCATCCGTTCCCTAAACTACAACCCAGGTGAGCAGATGCGCCCCCCCCATTGGCTTTTAAGTAACTGAACTTATTGTGACCTTGATGTCCCCTTGCCCTGAGTAGGACAACACTTCATCTGGCCAGTTCAGCTTGGCCACTGTCACGTTAATGTGCTTTCAGTCAGTTCAGTTCATTCCTCGTCCCCGAGCTCCTCCAGGTGGTCTCCGTGCTCCAGAGAGGCCAGGGAGAGGCATCCAGGCCAATTCTTGTCCCGCCGGGTCTCAGTCACTGTGCAGCCTCCAGTACTGGCCGCTGACACGCTCGTCTCCACATGTGACGGCCACGTGACGGCCATGTCCCGAGGCCAGCTCCGGCAGGCTGCTGCTTTGTCCCAGCCTGTTCTGTGTCCCTTCAGGAGGTTATTTGCACCAGAGGAAACTCGGGGTGCTCAGGCACTCTCCCCTAGATTGGTTTCGGGCCCCTTCTGCCCCTCTGCTGGCACACGGGCCACTTCCCTTAGAACTTTGCCACCTACCCAGGTTTAACCTGGAAGCTTCTGCCTTCTCATGCCCCAAACCGTCTGCTTTGACAAGAACTCTCCAGAACCTATGCTCTCTTTTTCTCTCTTTCCCTGGCCTCCCCCAGACATTATACAACTGCAGGGATGCCACAGTCGGGCCCTTCTCCTGTTATCTTCTCAAATCTTGGTCTTGGGACCAGGCCTCACTTGGCCTTTTGATTTCCAAGAGAACCAGCACTTTAACGTCAAAACCTTGACTTTAAAGACAAGTGTCTCTACCGCGAGTCCTAAAGCGTGTGCTTCGGAAAGCAAAACGCAGAACGGAACATTTCCTACCCCCTCGAGAGTCAGTCCTTGTAGGGGCTACGGGCACTAAGCGTGAGCAGGAAGGTGAGTCTCTCCACGGGCGTGTTCGTCTGCTCGGGTCACCATGACAAAGGCCATGGAAGCGGTGGCTGAGACCATGGAAGTCTATTCTCTCATCGTTCTGGAGGCTGAGATGGAGGTGTCACCAGCGGTGTGTCTTCTGAGGCCTCCCGTCTTGGCTTGTAGATGGTTGCCTTCTCCCTGACTCTCCACAGGGCCCTCCTTCTGCGTGCATCTGTGCCCTACTTTCCTCTTTTTTAAGAACAGCAGTCAGATCGGATTAGGGCCCACCCCAGTGACCCAATTTTACTGCAATTACCTCTTTAAAGCTCCTTTCTCAAAATACAGTCACCTTCTGAGGTACTAGGGGTTAAAACTTTGACACACGAACCCAGGGGTGACACACCATTCAGTCCGTACCAACTGGATGTCACCACTGCACCCCACTGATACCAGACTCTTAAAGACTAGAACCCCACAAGTAGGAACTCATGAGCTCATTCACCGCCGTGAGCGCCTGTCGCCGCGGGTGTCTGAAGGACTCGTGCGAGACGGTGAGAGCTTCGGGTGAGAAGCCCATCCCCTCTCATGCTGGTGAGGCCAGGCTCACACACACCAGCCCACGGCTCCTTTTCTTTCCCTCTGTCAGCTCCCGCCTCTGGCTTTGGGGCGGAAGAAGAGTTTGAACGAAGGATGGAGGAAGGGAATTGTTCTGGACGTGGCGTCCAAGAAATTCGACGGGCCTGCATCGCTGAGCGCTCCTCCCGCGTTCCCGAGCTCCCCCCTCCAGCCCGAGCTGCTCGGGGTCCTCCAGAGAAACAGAACCCGCGGGAGATGCGGATGTAGATATGAAACGAGATTTAGTGGGAAGAACTGATTCACGCCAACTGTAGAAGCTGAGAAGACCCAGGGTCTGCCTTCTGGAAGCTGGAGGCCCAGTAGCCTGGTGGTGTGATTCAGTCCGAGTCCGAGGGCTTGAGAACCGGGGAAGCCGAGGGCATGAACCCCAGGGACGACAGGGGTCCCCGCTCAAGCAGGCAAGCAGCAGGCACGGGGGTGGATTCCTCCTTCCCCCGGCTTTTTGCTCTACTCAGGCCCTACGGGGACTGAATGATGCCCCCCACGCTGGGCGGGCGTCTGCTCTGCTCTACTGAATCCTCAGGTTCAAAGGCTCATCTCAGTTGGGGACACCGTCACCCCTTGCATGCGAACAACGCTGCATCTGGGCACCCCTGGGGCCAGTCAATTTGACACACAAAACTCACAGTCCTACCGCCTAAGCCGCTCCAGACTGACGTGCTTCCGGGCTCTGCGGTCGCCTCGGCCCCGGCCCGTTCCTCAGTCTCACCTGGCACCGTGGCTCTGAGCGCCGCGGCTGTGCCCAGGACCCCGCTTACACCTCCAGCACACACCTTACTCCTAAGCCCCAGGATCGTTTCTTTATCTGCAAGCTGGGCCTCTCCAGTGAAGTGTCCTGTAGGCCGGGGCACCTGGCTGACTCTGCTGGGGGAGCAGCTCTCGATCCCACGAGTTTGGGCTCCCTGTTGGGTATAGCGATTACTTAAAAATAAAATCTTAAGAAGATGTCTATGAGGCATATCCACTCGGCAAACTAGGATCTCTGCGTTTCCCCACCTCACCCCCATCTTACGTGCAGAATCCGCTCTTCTCGGAGCTGCTAGAAACTCCATTCCTCCTGCTGCTCAGGCCCGAGCTCTTTTTTTTTTTTTTTTTTTTTTGAGTTTATTGGTTTAATTTTCTCTTTTTAAGATTTTTATTTATTTGAGAGAGAGAGCACAAGCTGGGAGAAAGGCAGAGAGGGAAGCAGGCACCTTGTGGAGCAGAGAGCCCGATGCAGGGCTGGAGCCCAGGACCCTGGGATCATGACCTGAGCCGAAGGCAGAGGCTCAACCCCCTGAGCCGCTACCCCGTCCCCCCTCCCCCATGCCCCGGGGCCACAGCTCTTGACGTCATCCTCTACTTGCTGCGGTCAAACCCACATCCGAGACATCAGAAATCCTCCTCGGGTCCATCTTCAGGCACATCCGTGCAGAACCTGAGCACATCTGTCACCACATCTGTCACCGCGGCTCCCGCTCAGATTCCTGTCATCCTCCTCCCGGATGGACACAGCCTTCTTGCCCTGGACGGGCTTGACCCCTTCACAGCCAGGGCGGCCGCTCTGGAAAGCCCCCACGGCCCGAGTCCTCCACAGTCCCCGAGACCCTCCCCCAACCCCTCTGTCCTGTGCCTGCTTTGCTCGGCTCCAGCTGCCGGCCCGCCCGCCTCCTGTGCGAGCTCTGGGCACTCTGGTCTCGGGCCCTTCGTGCCGGCTCTTCCCCTCGGCCCAGCGGCCACACGCCTACATCACCCAACTAACTGTCCCCTTCCTCAGGAGGCCGACCGGACCAGCCCGTTTAAAGTGCAGCTGCCCGGCCGTTTCGTCGGCCACTTCCACCCCTCCTGACCCCGTCTGATTATTTCAAAACTTCATTTCCAGTGCATTTATCATCTCCTGACATACGATATAATCCATTGATTTTAAATTGTCTATACCTTCCGCCGCACGTCCCTCTCTGGAATGTTTGGAAGGTCATCAAGAAGACAGGACTCCCGGCTGATGTGTGAGCCGGACGCTGGTGACTGGAGAGCCTCGCGCCGCCCGCACCCCCGGCCTTGGATGCCCCCAGAGAGCGAGACAGTCCTGTGCTGGTAAGATCACCTGCACCAGGACGCCTGGGGGCTCCTTGGATTCAGCGTATGCCTTTGGCTCCAGTTAGGATCCCAGGGTCCTGGGATCCAGCCCCACATGGGGCTCCCTGCTCAGCGGGGGTCTGCTTCTCTCTCTCTGCCTCTCTGTCTCTGACAAATAAATAAATACAATATTAAGAAGAAGAAGAGAAGACCAGCATTTATGTGACATTAACTTTTAAGATGTAGAGGGCGGGCGTGGGGTTGTCCTCGTCCAAGACAAGGCTTGCGGCAGTGCCCTTGCGTATTAACGCTGCAGCGGCGGTTTCCTCCTTCAGCCTCTCCCTGCCTTCCGAGTGCGGGGTCAGGGTCAGGTCACACCCGGGGAGCGCGGGGTCAGGGTCAGGTCACACCCGGGGAGCTCCCCAGGGGCTTACGAGCCAACATGCGGCGAGCCAGCCCGGAGACACAGGACATGGGCCCTGGAAATGAGGCATCTGTGTGTGGGGGGCGGGGGGATCCTCAGGCTGCCAGCGGCCTCTGTGAGGGGCGGGGGCTGCGGGGCCTCGTTTGTCACATGCTTGTGGACGGCCACGTGAGTACGGGGATGCCCCCCAAACACTAGCTGCTGTAAGGGGTTTATCTGAGAAAGCCGGCATCGCTCACTGCGGCAACGCAGAGGACCAGACAGGTGGCTCAGGGGGGCTGGATGGCGAAGAAGGCCTGCGAAGGGCTGAGCTGGAGGCAGCCGGCAGAGCCCAGGTCAGAGGAGAGCATGGGAGTGTCCCCCGCCCTACTGGCTTGGGGGCTGGCAGACCCCATGGGAGAGCAGGGGAATAAGCAAGAAGCCTTAGCAGATGGCGCCGCAAAGCTAAGACCCGAGCCCTTGTGACAAAGCCTGGTTTGGGAACGGAGAGGTAAAATCTCTGGGTAAGTGATGGGAATGAAGGCGGTGGAGGGGTGGCCGCCCCGGGTGGCTCCGTGGGTTAAGCCTCTGCCTTCAATTCAGGTCATGAGCAGGGAGCCTGCTTCCCCCTCTCTCTCTGCCTGCCTCTCTGCCTACTTGTGATCTCTCTGTCAAATAAATGAATAAAATCTTTAAATTAAAAAAAAAAAAAAAAAAGACGGTGGAGTGGTGATTGAGGAGGAACAAACAAAATGCTCCAGGCTGTCTGTCCCCTAAAACAAAGGAGAACTTTAAACAGCCATTCCCCCAAAGCTCCTAGGAAAAAGCTGGCATTTTTTCTCTGGCCCTTGAGGTTGTAAATCTTGTCCTGCTTTGAAATGCACCCCCCACCCCAGGAAATAACCAAAACATGGCCCAGAGACTGGAAGGGGAAAAAGGAGGGAGTAGAAGCTTTATAGAACCCCGACTCCCTTGCCCCAAGTCTAACCCGCAAGCTCCATTGGTCGCAAGTGTCAGTGAAGAGCCCTGTGAAGGGTACCTGGCTCTTGGTTGGAGTTTTGGAACAAAAGCTGAAGGGATACAGAAAGTTCCAGAAGGTTTGTGAAAAGGGAATTTTGAGAAACAAATTTTATGTGTCGTCAAGCTAAGACTGGAATGGATTTATGTATTTTTTAAAGAGTTTTAATATCCAACAAACACTGGTGAAAAAAATTGAATTTGTTTTTCTATTAATGGGAAAACGTTTTCTCAGATAATTACTTTTTTGGAAAAAGAAATTGTAAGCAAAGGTTTTTCTTTACCTTTAATGTCATCTGCCTAGAAAAGAGAGAGCCTGTCTTCATCAGGTCTTTGATTCTTAAGAAACGGAGTCTTATCACAGAGGCTACGTTGGTTTTTTTTACAACTATGTAAATTTTGCATACATAAAATTTCATGGGAAACACTGTCAAGTAACAAGTGATGCTAAACTCTCTTTGGGCTGTGTTAGTATGAAATTTCAAACATCTGATACATACTGGTGTCATGATAATAACATTTTAAAATGTACGTCACAGAAATGACCAAATTTCCCTGTCGACTACATGATACTGGACTTTCATCAGATTTTTAACTAACATGGCCATTTTTTTTTAAAGGTTTTATTTATTTATTTGAGAGAGAGAGAAAGAGAGAGAGCACTTGAGGAGGGGGAGGGTCAGAGGGAGAAGCAGCCTCCCGAGCAGGGAGCCCGATGCAGGACTCGAGCTCAGGACTCCGGGATCATGACCTGGGCTGAAGTCGCCCAACCAACTGAGCCACCCAGGCGCCCTATCATGGCCATTTTGAAAGTCTTTTATCATTTCCAGACTGTTACTATTTTATTCTGATACTCTGGTTGCTGCCGATGGCAGGGCAGGGGGCGAATATCCCTGTTAAAGTCCTTCATCCTCAAGGAAATTCAATAAAAAGTACTTTGAGGGTTTCTGATAACTAAGATCAACTTGCCTCATGTGGGAGGGAGAAGACAAGCCTTCCACGGGCTCCCCCAGGCCACCTGCACAGCCTGCGACGGTGGCCCTTGTCCTTCCCCGCAAGCCAAGCAGGCCCACGGCACTGACAATACGACGCTGACCTGTGCAGATTGGCCTCTGCTGGGGACCCCTGCCAGGGGAGGGGCAGCGAAGCCACAGAAAATTCAAGGTCCAGGCACCGCCGAAAGGTTTCAGGAATCGTCCTGTCCGATAAGACTCAGGGTTGTCCCACAAGCCGTGATCCATGAGGTACGAGCTTATCCGATCGCCAAGAAGGAGAAAGAGGTGCCCATCTTTGTAGGGATTTGGGGGTCTGGAGGACTTTTATTCCCCATCTGGCACAGAGCCTCTGACCCTTATGCTGCCTGGTAAAGAAAGGGCACCTATAGGCTGGGGGTCAGACAACAAGCTGCCTTTGAGAAAGCCGAACTCCGTGTGAAGCAGATCAAAGCTGTGGCCATCTCCCCAGCAGGGCTGCCCCAGGGTCGTGTGTGACCGGGACTCCAGAAGGTATGGGCTGGGTGCTGTGGCAGAAAAAATACACAAGGAGAGAGCACCCCTGGGATACGGGTCTCAGCTCTGAAAGGGGACCGAAGCCCAATATACCCGAGCAGAGCCCCCACTGCTGGCAGGTGCACACGCTCCTCCAGGTACAGCCTCCCACACGGCAGCCATCGGGCCAGCGATCACTCATGAGCCCTGACCACTGACCCATTGCACTGGCGACCCCGACAGTGGGAAGCCAAGAGATAGATGACCATGGATAAGCCTATATGGGGTCAGGATATGTGGCAAGACATCTGGGGGCGTCTGCAAGAGCTTGAGGCAGACCTCCCTGTTTTCCACGTCCCAACTCACGAGGGGCTGACACGCCCCCCGCCCCCGCCCAAGCAGCTCGCAAGCTGGGGACCCAGCCTGGGAAGAGCCCTAACTACTGAGTCTTCGGTAGACACAGCGGGTTGGGCACACAGAAAGAGTGGCCACCGCGATGTCCAAGGAAGACGGCAGATTGACATGAATGCTGGATTGTTCCTTGAGTACAGAGACGTAGTTAATGTAGGAAAAGCATGACCGTGTGTTCCCAGCGACACCCAAGGTAACCACCAAGAGAGTCTGAGACCATCCACCAGAGTTCCGGGCCCATGAGGGACTGGCAAATTGGTCCTGTTGGCCCCTCCTTCCAAGCGAGGGCTTTACATATGCCTGGGTTTGTGGACCCTGCGTGTGGCCTAACACCACCTCGCCCCTGTCCTCACACAAACCAAGCTGCCAGCAAGAGGGGGAGACACACAACCACACATAGACACCCTCCTCACCGAGACAGCCTCTGGAGACCACATTTCAAAATCACGACATTGAGCAGAGGTTCTGTCTCCGCTGTAACCCGCAAGCCGCAGGGTGGGCGGAAAGAAAACATGACTATTAAAGGAGCAGATCAAGTTACTAACAATGGTGGGGCGGGCTGAAGCTCTGGCCCAGTCTTGCATACGCTTGAATGATCGACCACGGGGCCTGTGCCCAGATGCCAGCCCGGGGACCCCCGTGGAGGCACCCAAGGCTTTAACGGTATGGAAGTCATGGGAAACGGCCAGCACCCCACCCCCGACTCTCAACCGGTGTGAATGCCCCTGAGGACACCAAGCCCATCTCATCCCACAGGGATGGCGGACTTACTTGGCCCTTCGGGGTGACAGGGAAGTACTCCATCTCCACAGCAGGCAAGACCTGCTGAAATGCACCCTTGAGAGCGCCTGGATGGCTCAGTCGACTCAGCATCTGCCTTCGGCTCAGGTCGTGATCCTGGAGTCCTGGGATCGAGCTCTGCGCTGGGGGGTGGCGGTCCCTGCTCAGCGGGGAGTCTGCTTCTCTCTCTACCACTCCCCCTGCTCCTGTTCTTTCTCAAATAAATAAATAACATCTTTAAGAAAAAGAAAAAAAAATAAGTTCAGCCAGCAAGTCTTAAAGACTAGCAGACAAAGCCTGTCTTTTCTGAACACTGAAACGCTGAAGTCATCTCAGGGTTATTCGGATAGAACACGGTGTTCATACCCGAGGAGTCTGCTAACGGGTCGTCTTTACTCAATCACGTGACACAAAGGGACACCCTGATTGATCCGACCTCCAGCTTAGGGGACTTGATAAACCAGTAGTTCAGATCAGAGGCTGTCGTAGAAAAATGAGTCACTGCTTTCAGGCATCACCGCCTGAATCAGTGACTTCTCTTGCGTGCTCCCGTGACGTGTGCCTCCGGTACCCCAGCCAGCCCGCACAGGGGCCACCCCGGAGACGGCCCCTGAAGACCCTGCTGACCACCCAGGACCCGTCTGGGAAGAGGGAGTGGCTCACTAGACTGCAAGGGCGGCCACGGTCATCACTGGGGAGGCCTGGGGAAGCTCCTCCCCAGGAGGGGATCGCGGGTTGCCCCGGAGCTGGACCTGGTGCAGAGGCCCCTCACCTCCCTTCCTTGTGCTGGGAATGTGGCTCGTGCTGGCCTCTCCTCCTCCCCGGGGCAGCTCCGAGGGCTCAGCCTGGACGCGGTGAGGAGGTATTGAAGACACCTGCAGGACAGACACACCTGAGCCCCGTGAAGGCCTCTCTATAAACGTTCGAGACGTGGCCAGTAATGCAAGGGTCCTGTCATCCTGCTGCCACCCAAGACAAGCCTGTGTGGTAGCACCCTGTGCTTGTGAAGTCCGCCACCTACCATGCTGGGGGGCCCGGTCCTCCCCTTCTCCGCCCCCCACCCCTACACCACCTCCTGCACGCCGGGGCTGGCTTCAGATTTCACCTGGGAAGCTCCCTAGGTGATTTCAAACCAAAAACACCTTCCATGGAGTCAGGAATTGGGGTCAGGAACTGACGGTTTTGTTCAGTGATAAGTCCCTAGAGCAGTGCTTGGCTCACATAGTAGCCAATATTTTTTATTTTTTATTATTCTTTTTAGTCCATTTGTTTCCTAGCAATTTAATTTTAAAAAAATATTTTATTTATTTGTCAGAGAGAGAGAGAGAACGCACAAGCAGGGGGAGCAGCAGGCAGAGGGAGAAGCAGGCTCCCTGCTGAGCAGCGAGCCCCGTGTGGGCCTCGATCCCAGGACGCTGGGATCTTGACCTGAGCTGAATGCAGATGCTTAACTGACTGAGCCACCCGGGTGCCCCTTTTAATTCATATTTTTTTTTAAAACAAATACGTGAACTGAAAAAAACATCCTGGAACTTGTTCAGAAATAACTGGAGGGGCGCCTGATTGGCTCAGTCGGTGGAACACGCAACTCTTCCATGTTCCATGAACTCTTGTGGGTTCAAGCCCCATATTTGGGGGGGGGGGGTGTAGAGATTACTTAAAAGTAAAACCTTAAAAAAACAAAAGAACTGGAAATAAAATACCACAATGGTTAGTCTTTCTTACTTTTGCCCTCCTGGATTCTATTCTTAACTGGCCGTTTGACCTTTGCCAAACCACTTGACCTCTCTGTTCCAGCACGGTCTCGTAGAACTTTCTGCAACGTTAGTCGTGTTCTAGATCTGCAGCATCCAGTATGGTGGCCACTAGTCTCATAAAGCTCCCGAGTAGTGGAAATGTGGCTAGCACAACTGAGGAACTGAGTTTTATTTAATTTTAATGAATTTAAATTTAAGTAGCCACACGTGGCTACTGGCTATCCTACTGGACAGTGCAGGTTTGTTTCGTCTTCTGACGGAGGAGGTCGGGACTAATGGGAGCACCCAGCTGGCGAGGACAGGCGCTCCACGCACGCTCCCCCCGACCCCTGCCCCGTGCTGCTGCAAGGAAGCGCACCTGATCAAAGGTTGGGTGGGGGGACCAGAGTACATTTTTAAGGACAGGCTTGGAGAGAGGACACCCACAGGGACCCTACGAAGTAGATGAAATAAAAGCACCTCAGGAGATGCCCAGGTGGCTCAGCCGGTTGGGCGTCTGCCTTTGGCTCGGGTCATGATCCCAGGGTCCTGCAAGGTAAGTCCTGCGTCGGGCTCCGTGCTCAGCGCGGAGCCTGCTTCTCCCTCTGCCTGCTGCTCCCCTGCTTGTGCTCCCTCGCTCTCTGAATATCAGGATAGTTTTCATATGTGGATTTAAATTTTTTAAATGCTATTTTTAAAGATTTTATTTGACAGAGATAGAGAGTGCAAGTGGGGGGAGCAGGAGAAGCAGGCTCCCTGCTGAGCAGAGACCCCGATGTGGGGCTCGGTCCCAGGACTCTGAGATCATGAGCTGAGAGGAATGATCACATTTTTTATGTTTTCAAGCTGCTCCAACGAGCCTCAGAATCCTTAGAAGTACTTTGGGGGCTGGGGGTAGGTGCAGAGTCTCGACCTTGGATCTGAACAAGACTTCTCTCCCACTCTGCACATGGCTTCTTTTCAGCTTGGGTTTCTTCTGCTACAGCGTTTGAAATGCACTTAAATCTCCTAGAAGCACAGCTTGAAAGTACTGTCCTTAAATGTGCACGACCATTAGCCCGGCACCAGCAGACACAACACAGCTCAGTTAAACGAGTGCATAGGCCACAAGACTGTAATGTGCCCGGCTGAGCTTTGAAAACCCAAATCTCTCCTAGTTCTCCGGAGCGCAGTTCTTTAAAGTCACAGATTCCTGGACTTCTCACCAACCTGATTTAATAAACACTGAAGTCTCGCCTTTTTTTTTTTTTTTTAATTCAAATACAATTGACGACTCTCCATAGAACAAGGCAAATGAAAGCTCAAATGTGAATGTAAATCATTGACTTGGCTTGAAAAACCGAAGATAGCCCTAGTGCATTCGTGAGGATAAACACCACTCAGCCGTGAGGAAAGGAAGAACAAAGATGTTCTAAGACAAGACCCGCTTCAAAGACACCCCCAACCTCCTGGCGGGCTCTCACAGCCGGCTCAGACTCTGCAGTCTTCAGCGGGGGAAGGAGGCGGCGCGGGGGGTTCTGAAGGGCCAGCCACGCCAGCAGGGCCTTGCTCCGAGTCCAGAGTGGGGGGCATCTCCCCGGCTTCATCACTTTTCTTGGTAGATATCTCTTCTCTGGGAGGAAAGGCAGAGTGAATTTTTTTTTTTTTTAAATATACAGGATTCTGAGGGGGCGGGGGAGAACAGAACAAAGGAAACCCCCAGACCCCAGGGAGAACCAGTCATCACGCTGATGGACATCCTTCCTGACTCCTCTACCCAGGCCTACAGAGCTCTCAGCCAGCAGAAGGGAGAGGGACTCTGGCCAGGCTTCAGTCACCACTCAGCTCTTCTCAGGGCCCAGCTGTCCCCTCCACTGGCCCCGTGGGTCCAGCCCTACCAGCCTGTGCCCTGTCATGTCAGCTGAGCACAGGCTCGCTCTCTCTCGCTCTCATTTCAGCTAGTCTCTGGCTAGTTCAGCCTTTCTAAAAAAAATTTTTTAATTAACTTCTTTATGGGTTGGAGGGGCAGAGGGCAAGGAGAGGGAGAACCCCAAGCGGACTCCCCACTGCGCACAGAGCCCCACAGGGGGCTTGATCTCATGACCCGGAGATCATGACCCAAGCTGAAACCAAGAGTTAACTGGTCGCTCACCTGACTGAGCCACCCAGGCAGCCCTGCCCAGTTCAGCCTTAAGTCCACTCTGTCCCTCTTTTCTGCCTAACTTCCGCCCTGGGATCCCCCAAACCTGCAGGCTAGCCTTTCTCTGGGTTCTACCAGCGTGTTCCCATCCTGCGCAGGGCTGGGCGGACCCCATCTTCAGGAGGGGAGGACTAGCCTGTCAAGGGCTTGAGGAGTCAGGCACCTGGAGCTAGAAACGTCTACCCGTAGGCTCGCAGCCACACCTCACGACGAGTTCTCAGCCAAGGCGGCGGAGCTAGGGGGGGACTTAGCCCAGTCACGGGGCTAGTACAAGGCAGACCCAGACTCCGGCCTCCGATCTCCACAAGCGCACTGCCGTACCCGCCAGTCAGAGCTGTCCCCTGACTTTGCTGAAGGGACAGGAGGTGACGGAGAAAGGGTTAAGGGAGGCCTCAGAGTTCTGGACGTTCTTCCTTCTTCAGCAAACACTGGAGCAGAGGGACCACAGCCTCCCGGGGACAAGGCCCCCGCCCACGAGGTCAACCCGGGGGTCACACTTGCCGTGTGCCCCTGTCAGTGCAGCTTTGCAACATCCCACATCTATGATAAGCCACTGTACCTAAGGTTTTGGTTTGGTTTTGTTTTAATCAGTTCGCCAAGGTCATACATCCCTCCCCCTCAAACTCTAAGGTCAAGAAGCATTGTAATACTGGATGGAGGTCCATATTTCAAGTCAATTTTTATTTTTTGGACAACTAAGTATCAGTTTTAATAAAACCATTGTTCCTACATTCATACGGCACCTGACAAAACTCGAACGACAAGCGTTAGCTCGGCCAGTTTTCCTGGTTAATGCACACTTGGCGTTATTAGGAGTTCAAGCCAGGTTTCTTGGCAGACGTTTCTAGGCTGTTGGTCTCTTTTGGGGGTTCCATTCATGGAGACTAGAGAAGGTAACTCGCAAACGCACTTAACCAACACAAGAAATCGCAGCATGGTTGCCTTTGCTGCAGGTGAGCGAGGAAGCCCCTCCCCCTCCCTCCAGCTTGTAGCGCCCATCCCCCCACGGGGAAGCCTCCGACAGGCCGGAACCCCAGACAAGCAGCAAAGGAGCTGCGGCGAGCCGCACAGCTGTGTCAGTAAGGCTGGTTTTCAGCCCTACTAAATCCTAATCTTTCTTTCTTCACCTTTAAATAGCAGAGGTCTTGGGCACGCGACTAGATCTGAGGACCTGGGACCAGAGAGAGGACAGGACACTCCACACCGGCCATCATGGGCTCGTCAAGAGTCAGCAAATCACAATACATGGTGCCCAGTGAGATCCGAATTTCGGGCAAACACCGGAGTTTTTACTCTGAGCAGATCACGGAGACTGCACGGACATCCTTAAGCCAAAACCCTTTGTGCGCTTGATTTAAAATCCAAATCGCACCAAGCCCACCGTCCGGGGAGGGTGCAGCGGGGTGAGGGTCCGATGCGGCCCGTGCGGGGCGCCAGGCCGCGGGGCAGGAGAGGGCAGGGCTGCCTGCCGGGAGCTCCCGGACGCTGGGAACCGGGCTGTGCCCAGGCTCGGCCAAGTCCTGCTTTCCATCCCGGGGGCGCATCGCCCCTTGCGCCCAGAGCCCACGCGACCCCCCCCCCCAACGAAGAGCCCCGGATCTGAAGCCCATCCCCGCCCCGCTTTCCCTGCCTGCTGAAAGGCCACAGAAGTCGGCTTCGACATGGGGGACGAGGCAGTTTCTCGCCCAAAACATCCGCCCTGAAGCGACAGGTGCACAGGCTTGCGCGCAGCGCACCAGGTGTGCGGCGCTTTGCGGCGGCGGGTGGGGTCCGCCCCCTCCCCTCGCCCCTGCGCCCCTGCGCCCCGGACAGCGCTCACCTACCCCGTGGCCATGGTGACTCTGCGCCTGGTCACCTCGGAGGCCAGGTCTCCGTAGGGCAGGTTGTTGGCGTGGACTGTGAGGCTCTTCTGGGCCATGGCCTTGCACTCCGAGGGCTCAAGGGCTCCGGGCCGTCGGCACCTCGGAATCTAGAACACAAGCGCCAGTGTCGGCCTTCAGGCCAGACGTGGGTCCCGCCCAGCTCGTCGCTGCTGGAGCCTCAGTGGGGCCTCCGTACAGCCCAGCCACCCCGTGCCCCCGGCCCCGCCGGTCCCCAGGCAGATACTTCTTCAAAATCGAGGTCAGTAAGATGATCCCCAAGGTAGAAGTTGGGGAAATGGAGGCCCAGAGAGGCCACGGCCTTCTCCCCAGGTCGCACGGCTGGGCCCTCCCCCACTGCTCCCGCGCGACACGTGCTTCTCCCAGGGAGCCCTCCCCTCCCGGGCTGCTTGGCATCACCGACACCTGCCGCTTTCTTCCCGGAGCGCTTACCTTCTTACCTGCTCCTTAGAACAAGAAACTATATGCTGGCTAATTGAACATAATAATAAAAATAAATAATTAAAAAAAAAAAAAAAAGCAGAGGAAAGGGCCATGGGCCAACCTGGGGCTGACAGAGGAGCACGTGGCAGAGACACGGGGGACACGACGCTGACACGGAAGGTCACAGCAGCCACCCACTTAGTGCTGGCTACCTGGGATGTCCTCTAACCTTTTCTTCGGAGACCCAGTCACTGTGCGCACGAGGCTCTGGGCCCCCCGCGGAATGAACGGGGAGACTGAGCTGGGGAGGAAGGAGGCAGCTTCCCCGGGACTCAGCTGGAATCTGAAGCTGGGCCTGCCTGGCTGCAGAGACTCCACCGAGGAGCCCAGCGACCCTGGATTTCTGCCCCCACGGATGAGCCCTCTCCAAGGAAAAGGAAGGAGTCTCCATTCCGGGACCCCTGGCACACTCTCGAGGTGACCCTGTGGCATGACCGGGGAGGGCCTGACCTCCCCAGTCTGTTCTTCTGGCAGGAAAACTTTGTTCTCAGGAGGTCACCCAACTGCTGTACCTTTCAACCCCCGCTCAGCTCAGTCTGGGACCCGTTGCACTCTTCAGCTCATGGTCTCGGGGAGCAGTGCCCCCGTTACAGACTCTGGACCCACATGTCAGCGACAGCACCTCCGCGGGGAAGGAAAAGACCAGAATGTCACCACCATTAGCTCTCACTTCTTCTGTCTTTTATCCCCATGGAGTCAGGCTTTCTCGGAACTGGCGTTAATGGGATTGATTTGCCCCGGGGAGGTAGCAGCTGACACAAATTTTTCCCTGCAAATGTGACCTTGATGAGGAATCCCCACAGATGTTGCAGGGAGAAGACGGCACCGCCCTTGCTCCCACTTTCCTGATGAGGCGGCAGGTGCCTTGGCTTTGGAACAGAAGAGACTGATGGCAAGGCAAGGCTCTCACTTTTGCACTGAGTGATCCCCGGTAAGTGAGTTAGCCTCTATGAGCCTCGGTTTTCTTACCTGTAAAAGGGGAGTAACTACTAGGGCAGTAGTGACGGGTGAGAAAATACTTACGAAAGTCCTTCATTTTGACCTTCCTCCCTGCCCCCATGTTAAAGTGTTTAAGTATCTGCCCCAGGACGTATGTAAATGTGTAAATATATGTAGCCCCAGGATGACTATGAAGCTATGCGTGTACATAGATTGCTCTGCACGTAATAGCCAGGAATGTAAGCCTCTTCCTCACAAACGTACTTTTTGGCAGCAGAAGGTCCATTTTCCTTTCTCTCCCATCCCAGGGCCTGGCGGAGCGTGGAGATCCTAGTGGGAGCCCAACAACCACAGCATTGTGTTCCCATCTGTTGGCTTCGGCCCTATGATTACCCAAGTCTCTAAACTCTGGAGGGTTTTCCAAAATGTAAACACACATCTGTATGGTGTTTGAATAATGTCGGAAGCAACTATTGCACATCAACTCCAGAAGGGACACAGTGACGGTACTGACTTCTTACAATGGTCTGTTTTGTGTTTGTTTGCTGCTGTTGAGACACAGCGGCTTGGGGAACAACATTTCAGCTTTAGATAGGAACGCGGGGACAGTCTGATGTGGTGCAGATACGTCTTGAACGATTCAGCACACCGCAAACCCGCCTGCCTCCCACACCACGGATCCTTCATGATGGGCCAGACGCCTCGAAGACACCTTTCTCGGAATCGTGACACCCAAACCCAAAGTTTCCAGTCTGGATGGGCAAGCAGCAGCCTGGCAGGAAAAGGGGGTCTTTCTTCACACCGACCGCAGTATGGACCCCAGCGGAAGGCTGCGGCTGCTTGCAGAGCTGGGATTCAGAACGTTGGCTGCCTGGAGTCGAAGTGTGTAAGCTTAACAACCAAGCTGGTCCACCCACAAAACAAATGAGTGGGTAAGATACAGTGAGAGCCTGTGTTCTCTAGAAACAACACGTACACAGCTACCACATGATTGTTCATTCGAAATAGGGGCAACCTTCCGCCGGGCTCTCTTGGTGATGTGCGTGGCACACACAGGGGGCTGATCTCACTGACGGGATCTGCTGTGCGGGTCCGTGTGGCAGACAAGGGACGGGGATCCTCTCGGAAGAACAGGAAGGGGGACCGGGCTGAGCCTCACAGGAGGAGGTGACCCGGAGAGTCTAGAGACGCCATTCCTTGGCCATCCCTGCGACAACAGAAGCATGGGGCTCCAGCCCGCTTTGCGACCGTGACTCAGCCGTGATCGCCGGGAACCTCACAAACCCGGGGTGTGATGTCCGCAGGTTGTAGGATGAGCAGCACTGACCAGCGCGACACCTGAGTCCCCTGCCGGCAGCTCAGCTCCCTGGGCCGCTGCTGGGTCGTCCTGCTTGCCTGGCCGAGTGCCGGCCCGAGGCCCACTCGCCTCCCGCAGCTGTGTGTGCCCGAGAGAAACACAGCCTGGTGACCAGTCCCGCTTCACAGCCGGGACCGCAGACTTCAGGTGGGAGCTCATCCAGGCCACGAAAGCTCTCAGCTCAAACCTCAGACGCTTCTTCCCGGTCCTCGGGCCGCGTAGAAAACTGCCGCCGTGGTGAGAGTCTGCGAAGGGCGCTGCCCACGGTCCTCGCCTCCTCTCCGGCGCCTGCAGGCGAGCCCTTGACCCACTGAACACTTTTTCCAAAGCTGCCCTCGCACTCGGGCGCCAAACGCCATCCTCTGTTACCCCCCCCCCCGCCCCCAAGGCCTTTGCTTAGCAGCCCCCCCCCCCTCCCCCGCCACGAACATCCGCTTTCCTTCCCTCTCCGCCGGCTCTTTCCCAGCAGTGCACAGACACGGTCTTTCCTCCCGTCTTCAAACCCCCTCTTGCACCCACTGTTGCCCACCACACAACAGATGAGCAAAAATCTCTTGGAAAAGACTTGCCTGAGTCTTCTCTCTCCGTTCCTCCCTTCACGCTCCCTCAGCCCTGTGCCCGTGGCTCTGGAAACCATGGATCCCTCTGCCCTGGAGACATCGTTTTCCTCGACTTTCTCCAAGCTCACTGGTCACTCCCTCAGTTCCTTTTGCCTCTTCCTCGATTCTTAACACTAGAGCATCCGGGCTCAGGCTTTGAATCTCTTCTGTTCTCCACACCCGTCTCCCTGTCCATCTCGTTTAGTTGCATCGTTGAAATAACCGTCCATAGGACGATGGCACCCATCTGCCTCCAGCCCGGATCTGTCCCCTGGACTCCAGATGAACGCACCAGCTGCCTACGTGGCATCTCCATTTAGCTAATAACCACGTACACGTGACATGTCCAAGACTGAGCGCTACTCGACTCCTTCACATGTGTCCCACCAGCTGTCTTCCCCGTTTCTTTTAGGGGCAGCCCCTTCCTTTCGGCTGTTTGAGTCTCAAACCTAGAAGTCATCTTTGCCTGCTGATGGTTCTGGGAACCCAGGGGAAAGGGAAGGCCCACATTAAATAAAGTAGAAATTCTGGAACAAATGGAAGAAGGGAGCGGAAGGATCAGAGACGTGGGCACTGCAGACTGGATGTACTGGATAAGGGCAGAAAACTCAGCCCTTGGGTACACTCTGTGGGTCACCTTGGAGGACACTTGTTTCACCAAAGGGACAAAGTAAGCACTGCACGGAAGTGTTGCGGCATCACTGGGACGCTCAGGGGCGGCCATCCTGTCCTCTGGAGGCCGGGGCTGACGGCGGGAGATGCGGTTATTGGAACTGGCCTCACAGGGCAGCGAGCAAAGTGGCTAATGAAACAAGAGGTCAGCTAGTCGTGTGCCACAATCCCAAACTGGTAGAAAAAATTACCATAATGAGCGGCAAAATTGGAGCGGCGGCTGGCTGGTTTGATCCCCGCAGAACTGCAGAGGCGGTTACTAGAGCACAGCGTTCCCAGGAAAGCTGGGCAGACCACAAATATCGCTCGGTTTCTCCAAGCAAACCAGTGTGGACGCTTCTACGAGCGGCGATCAGTGGCCGCCATGTCCACGCGAAGTCATTGTCTCTTTGCTCAGTTTCCGGACCTGGAATACTGCCAACTGGAAGAAGTCATCGTGAGGAGAGGCCGTAAAACCGCGGTGATGACTGCCAGGAGGGACCCAGGGCCACTTGCTCAGTCAAGTGGCCCAACGCTGGGGAGTCCTGCTTTGACGAACTTGACACAGGATTCAGCCTGCTGATTCCTGCTGCTGGGCCGGAGGTGTCAGCACGGTCGCTGTGTTAGAGCTGGGGGGACGGAGAGGCCACAGGGTCCGTCCGCGGCTTGAGTGTGGGACCGGGGCGGACGCCCTGCCAGGCTGGCGGGACTCTAGCCCGGGGCCGGGGTACACACGGTCGGGGTGGGAAAGGCTGAACCCCCTCCTCGGGGCCATCACAGTCAGTACCTCGTGGGGAGGCGGCAACAGCCCTGTCGGATGCTCTCCTTAGAAGCCGGAAGGGCTGGGGGTGGTGGTTCCTCGAACCTCCCCTTTCCAGGCGCCCCTCCGGCCTCTGCAGAAGCCACACCGAAGACCACAGCGGACATTCCAGGATGGCAGCGCCGTCGTGTTGGTCCCAGCGGGTGGGGTGGACCGACCCCACCGTGGCAGCCGTCGGGGGCACAGCGGTCCCGGGTCCGCTACCAAGGATGGTCCCGCCTCTGGTTGCGCTCTTCGCGGCGCCTGGTGACTGGCCTCCTGGATCCCAGCCTGGCCCGGCCCAGCCCCCGACGGCGCGCCCGCTGGGAGCAGCTTCTGGAGCAGGTGCGGCCTCCCAGCCCCGGGATCAGCTCCAGCCAGGGGGGCTCCCGGTTCCAGGGGTGCCGGCGGACGAAGGGGCCGCTTGCCGGGTCCCGAGCTCCGGGAGCAGAACCACGGCCAATGCCGTCGGCGGCAGAGCCCCTGACCTTGGCAGTGGAAGCATGCACACGGCCGAGCTGCCTGTCTCAGCGGCTCTGGGCCCCTCGGGGTGCTGAGTTTTCGCAGCCCCGCAGCGCCCCAGCGGGAGACCCGGGCCGCACCCCAATGTGCTCACGTGGACCTGAGGGGCCAGCGGGCGGCTGGGGCCCACGGCGGCCGCGCACAGCACAACAGCGCCTGTCCCCAGGCTCGTCCCCGGGGCAGCTGGGGGAGGACAGTTCTGTCTGGTTCTGTCGTCCGGCCGCGGTGGGAGAGCAGCTGCCAGGCAGCTGGGGTGGCACCGCACAATGGTGATGACCGGAAACGGTCCCAGCAGGTGCTTTCGGGCATCTGGTCCCTTACTGCATGGGGGTTGGGGACATGCGGCCCCAGGAGAGACTGGACACCACGGGGGGTTCGGCTGGCTGGTCGGAGCTCGGAAACAGGACTACAAACGCTACATGCCATCTGGAGATGCACAGTGACCGTGTAGCAGGAAGTTCCTAGACCCCTGAGGGTCCTGGCCTCCTGTCATTCCCGACCTCCTGTCACCTCCGCCTGCGTGCGGACTTGGGGACTGGCTCCTGAGAAAGAGCACACGGCAGCCGCGCCGGGCTGTCACTTCCAGGACGATGGGATGGAAGACTGTGGTTTCTGTCTGGGGGCTTCCTGCTGGCCTGATTCCTTTGAAGGCAGCGGCCGTAATGGGGAGGCCCAGTGACGAGGGGACGGAGGCCTACCAACAACCAAGAGTGGCCTCGGGAGGGGATGGACTCCCCACGAGCCCTAAAATGAGGCTGCAGCCTGTCGAGAGCTGCGCAACCCCGGGACAGACCTCGAGCCTCAAGCACCTTGCGGGCCTGCACCTGTATCCTGATCCACAGAAGCGAAGTCGGTGTTTGTCATCGGAGCTGCTGAGCTCTGGGTGACAGCACGGGTGACAGCATGGGCGGACCCTGACCTTTTGGAAACCAAGGGCAGACTTGGAGATTCTGGGTTTCTCATCCCTGCAACTCTGGGCCTGTGGGTTTAGAAATTCTTGGTCTGAGGAGGGGAATACACCCCCCATGACAGAAGAACAAACCTTTTAAACTTTTATTTCTTTATTTTTCTTTTTAAGATTCTACTAATTTAGAGAGAGGGAAGGGGTCGGAGGGGAGGCAGCAGGAGAGGAAAGAGAGTCTCAAGCCCGCGTCACACGGAGCGCGGAGCCCGAGGCAGGGCTCGATCCCGCGACCCTGAGACCGTGGCCTGAGCAGAAATCGAGAGTCAGAGGCTTAACCCGACGGAGCCCCAGGAAATACAAGTTGTGTGGCTTCGAGTTACTCTGGGGTCCCCGGGCCGGGAGCAGGAAGTTCCCGTCCGGCGGGTCACTTGTCCCTCGTCGCGAAGCCGGGACCGCGGAGGCACGTGTCGTCTCGGGGCGGCCCCGGGGGCGCGGACAGAGCCGTCGGCGACGGGGACCAGAGTGTCACCGGGGACCGGCCGCGGCGTCTCGGGTCGCGCCCTCACCTGGTCCGCGAAGAACCCGAGACCGAGCGGACCCCTCGGGGCGCGGCCTCCAGCCTCCGGCTCCGTCCCCGGCCCGCCGCCGCCGCCGAGGCCGCCCCCCCCCACCGAGGCCGCCCGCCCCCCCCCAGCCGGGGCGACCCTCACGGGACGCGGGGGTCGAAGCCCGCGGGTCGCGGGTCGCGGACGGTCCCGTCTCCGCAGCGTCGGTCGCGGCAGCGGCCCCGGTGGCCCCTCCGGCCGCGTCTCGTCTCGGCGGCCCCGGGCCTCGGGCGTCCCCCGCGCCGGTTCCCGCGGCCCCGAAGCGCGGCGGCGGCCGGACGAGCGACCCCCGTCGGGCCGCGGGGTGACCCCGGCCCGGGCGACAACCGCGGGGCCGAGCGCCGTGAGCCGCGGCGTCGGGTCGGGCCGGGGCAGGCGCGTCCGAGCGGGGGAGGCCGGGGTCGCCGCGCTCCGTCGGGCCGGGAACCGCCTGCGGGGTCGGGGCTCCGCGCGACACGAGCCGGGGGCGGTCGCGTCTCCCCGCGCGGCTTCCGGCCCTGCGGACCCGGCCTCGCCCCGCGTCTCCGGAGCCACTTGGCGCCGGGGGGGCTCCGCTCGCCGCGCCCCGACCAGCCCCAGGTCCGGCGGGGAGGTCCGCTTCCCCCGCGTCCGGGCGGCCGAGCCCCGACCCGCGGCCCCTCCTGGCTCCTCCGCGCGTCCCTGAGCCGGTTTCGTGCGCCCCGTGGTGGTTCTTTGTGAAGATTTCACGATCCGAGCGAGGCGAGCCCCGAGGGCAGCGCCGGAGGCAGAGACCCCGCCCCCAGCAGGAGCCTGACGCGGGGCTCGACCCCAGGACCCCAGGACCGTGACCTGAGACACTTGGTTCCCCCTACTTCGTTCCTGGGCCATCGGCTCAGACTCACCGGCCAAGCCTCCGTGTCAGGACGGCACCCAAGGGTGCGGAGCGCGGCCCGGCACGGAGCGGGGGCCGCCCCGTCGGACCCCAGAGCCGCCAGCGAAGGAGCCGCGCCCGCCCGCCCGCCCCACTGTCCGGCCCTGATTAAACGCGCAGTTTCTGGGATGGGGGAGTCGTGCTTTTCTGGGGCCTGACAGGGGTGGCGCCGGCCCCTGGCCGCTGCTGCTCCGGGGCTTCTGGAACGCGAGGCACCAAGGACCGCGCCGTGGCTGAGAGGGGACCCGCCTCACCTGCGGCCGGATGACATCCCCCAGTGCCTTTGGGACAAAGCTTAAAATTCAAGTACCTGGAACCAGGCCCCGATTCTGGGCTGCCGGGGGAGGAAAGAAGGGATGAAGCAGCGATGTTCACGACGGACTCCATTTCCCTGTGGGGCTTTAAGCTGGGAATAAAGTCTGGTAACTTAGCCATTTAAGAGGAAACTCTGTAGGGGCGCCTGGGTGGCTCAGTGGGTTAAGCCTCATGATCTCAGCCGGAAGCCTGCTGCCCCCTGCCTCTCTGCCTACTTGTGATCTCTCCCTGTGTCAAATTTTTAAAATCTTAAAAAAAAAAAAAAAAAAAAAAAAAAAAAAAGGAAAATCTGGAACATCCTTTTCTGTCTCAGACTACAGAAATCCAATACCCAACCCCCCAGCCCACCGCGGCTGTAGGGAGCACTGGCAACCTCTGCGGGAGCACCCTTTACTCTGGGTGTCCTACTCTTTCCAGCTTCCTGTACCGACAGTCTGACAGCAGCTCTTCCTCCGCACTGGTTAATTTATGTTCATTCTTACATTTTGTAGGAACCACTGAATCCCTTAGCCAAACAAATATTAAAAACTGCCTCGGTAACCATGTGTGTACCTCCAGCTCGAAAACCACAGCCCTAAGTCAGCACTGCGGGTACCTCCTGCACAGAACGGTGTGAACTCACTGACATGGGACCCTGCCTCTTGGCAAATCTAAACCCGGAGGCCAGAACCCATCTGCCCTCCTTTTTGCTCCTCTGCATTGTCCCTGGACCTGAGACTTACTCATCTGGAAGCACAGGCCTGCTGAAGGACACATCCCTGCTCTAATTCCCCCACTGAACACTAATGCATCTGGGGGCTCCCTTTTCATTTCAGATGAGGGAACTGTTGATTTTTTTTTTCCTCCCCCTCAGAAACTGAGAAGACCAAAGTCTACGAACAATCCTATTTCTTAGCAGGTGTGTCAAGAAATGGTGACAAACAAGGCCAGGTAAGTAGCGCCTAAACGCCTTTAGAAGATCTTAATTGTATTTAGAAACATCAGCAATGTAGACAGATGGAGGGGGAAGGGGAAAGCCTCCACTAGGAGATGGCTCAAGGCATCCAGAAAATAGGTCATTAGTGATGGAGGTGTGACCAACCTCAGGCCACAGCCTGTGTCTCTGCTTCCTCCACCAGACCATGCTGAGGTAAGAAACCGACTTCTGTATCCCTGGCGACTGATACATAATTGATGCTCAACCCCTCGCCTAATGTTACCCGAGTCTCATCTCTTGCTTAAAACTCTCCAGTTCTGGGGGCGTCTGGGTGGCTCAGTGGGTTAAGCCACTGCCTTCGGCTCAGGTCATGATCTCAGGGTCCTGGGATTGAGTCCCGCATCGGGCTCTCTGCTTCCCTCTCTCTCTGCCTGCCTCTCCATCTACTTGTGATTTCTCTCTGTCAAATAAATACATAAAATCTTAAAAAAAAAAAAAAACTCTCCAGTTCTGAAAAAAATTTCTCCTCCTATGGTATCTTATTCCTCCGTTGAAGGAAATGTTTTTATTTTTTTCCTTTTTTATTATTTTTATTTTTTAATCCTTTGTTTCCAAATTTATTTTTTTTTATTAACATATAATGTATTACTAGCCCCAGGGGTAGAGGTCTATCGCCAGGTTTACGCACTTCATAGCACTCACCATAGCATATACCCTCCTCAACATCCATACCCTCTCCCCTCAACCCTGTTTTACGAGATTAAGAGTCTCTTAGGGTTTTTCTCCCTCCCGATCCCATCTTTTTAAATTTATTCCTTCCCTACCCCCCCACCCCGTCCTGCCTCTCAACTTCCTATCAGAGAGATATGATAATTGTCTTCCTCTGATAGACTTATTTCGCTAAGCATGATACGCTCTAGTTCCATCCATGTCGTCGCAAATGGCAAGATTTCATTTCTTTTGATGGCTGCATAGTATTCCATTGTGTATATAGACCACATCTTCTTTATTCATTCATCCGTTGATGGACATCTAGGTTCTTTCCATAGTTTGGCTATTGTGGACATTGCTGCTATAAACAGGGTGCACGTGCTCCTTTGATCATTATAATGGTTTGTTATCTTTAGGGTAAATACCCAGTAGTGCGATTGCTGGGTCACAGAGTAGCTCTATTTTCAACTTTTTGAGGAACCTCCATGCTATTTTTCAGAGCGGCTGCACCAGCTTGCATTCCCACCCACAGTGGAGGAGGGTTCCCCTTTCTCTGCATCGTCAACACCTGTCGTTTCCTGACTTAATTTTAGCCATTCTGACTGGTGTGAGGTGGTATCTCGTGGTTTTGATGTGTATTTGCCTGATGCCGAGTGATGTGGAGCACTTTTTCATGTGTCTGTTGGCCATCTGGATGTCTCCTTTGCAGAAATGTCTGTTCATGTCCTCTTCTTGTGTTTTTAAAAGTAATTCTTACATTGGAATCTGGAGTACGTTAGCGAGTCTTAAGCAAACTTTAACCACTTGCTAGATTTTCATACTGATTGATGCCCACTGCTAGTAGGCTATTAGGTCTGTTTTCAATTTCTACCGATTTCACTCTAAAAAATTCTTGTCAAATTAGGTGTGGGGAAAACTGGAAAACTGAGGGAGAGTATCTGTAAAAATTCAAAGGAATTCTGTATTTACCCTACATAAAAGACTCTAGCAGGCATCTAGGAAATGGCAACAGGCTTCATCAAGAGTGGATGGAAAAATCAGTACACACCTAAAATCAAGGAATTAAGGCATTCATAATTTTTGGTTTCCCAGTCCAGAAAGATCTGAAGGCTTCTTTTATTTTTTAAGATATTTCTACACCGAGTATGGCGCTTGAACTCTCAGCTCTGAGATCAAGAGTCACATGCTCTACCGACTGAGTCAGCCAGGCGCCCCAGAGCTGAGGGCTTTTGCTCAAGAATCCAAGAGACACCAGATCACAGAAGCTTCATTTCTGTGGGAGGCTGAACATGACCTGCTAATCCACCCCATCGTACCCCAAAAAAGGCTGAAAATCGATAGCACTCTTGGCCTGAAATATATTACCACTGTCTCTGGATTATTTCAGGAAAACCACAGAGAGCCCCTACTTGAGTGCCAACAGCAGGCTCAACCCTACACCTGAGGGTATGAATGAAGACCGGCGCAGGGAAGGAGGAAGAGGGCCGAGCAGATGACTCCCTTCAGCAGTGTGCAAGGCCAAGGCCAGTCCGACGTTAGGATCCCACTGTCCAGGTCTAGCTCATTTCACACACAGATATCTTACGGCTGATATTTCCTAATCACCTAAAACACAAATTACGATGTTTCCCACACATGTCAGCTGTGGCTAACTACAGATTACGGGTGGAAAATGACCAGAAAGGGCATGTGGAAATACTGAACGTGCCAAGGTAGGAGACCCACCGGGCACCACAGGCAGGTGCCCTGGACGCAGCTGAGACCTAACGGGCCTTTCAGGTGTTTCTACGAGAGCATGTTCTGGTTCTATCTTCTGCATCTTGCCTCCACCCGAGAGTATGTTTACACTCTGTGATTTGCATTGTGGAAATAAGCACATTAAATGCCTTTTCAAATTACGCTCATTCCCTAGGCCGCTTCCCCCAATTATTCTTCCATCATTAAGCACAATTTATTAACAGCTGAGGACAAAAACACCCTCTTCCCACTTCCCAGAATGGTTCAAGGGCAGAGAAAACATTCAAAGGGTTAGTGGACTAAAGCCGCCGCCGCCATCTAACCACCACCACCTTCTGGGTTATCGAGCTGCATGCCAGAAAGGCCAGAGGTAAGAATTGCAGGACCAAGCTGTGGAGAAGCATTGACATAAATACCTCACTTTCACTGGATACTTTTTTTTAAGGGGGCAGTGGTGGGAAACCCCCGTATGATCCTACCTAGCAAAGGGCCTGAGGTGTTCATGGTTTCGAGTAACCACCACCCACTGCACACACACACGTGGCTGCTTGCTAGCGCGGAATGCACACTACACAGTTGGTTGCTCTGAAGACCTAACACCTAGGAGGACTGAACTGAAGGGTCAGAACACGAAAGAGAGAAGCAACTGAAGTGACTCCGTGAGAAGCAAGTGCGTGAAGCGGTGACTACTGGCCCTTTCGGTACAGGTCCAGGACCCTGGCCTTAGCCACACCAGCAATGGAGAGCCCACTGTGAGAAAACCCTTCAAACTGAAAAGTTTGGGGCCATCTAGGTAGGGCCTGACAGAACTTGAGTTCTCTAAATGTTTACGAATCCCAGCATCCAGGAGTCAAGAAGGTACACAGGTCACCAGTGACCGGATTACTAGTTTTCCTAAAGCTGGGTCTGGAGGCCACGTGTTCCGGATATGGGATTTTAGGCAGTTAAAATCCCTTAGCACTTCACTTTACAAGATGAGTAAAGCAAAACCCTTGCAGCCTGCTTACGTGGGCGACAGTGACTATGAACGGGCAGGGGAGATAAGAGAAATACCAACGTAAGTACTGAAATCTATTCTGGGCCCTTCAATTTCTGCCTTAAGAATGGGGAAACTACGTTCTACTTACAGCACTTCGCATCATCCAGAAAGACTTCTCTCCTCCGCCTCGACAGATCTGTTCTCAAAAGGAGTATGGCAACCCTGAGAACAGAGGCCCTATTATCCCCCATGACAACCTTTATTTTGCCTGAATAAACTTTACAGTTCTGAAAAGTTGGAATCAAGTCTTTAGATGATTATCTTCTCTTAGAGCATAATGCACTCTTGATCCCAGTTTTTCGTTCAGGACAGACTTTCTTGTTCCAGATTTTAGGAATGGATTAGAAGTTCCAAGAGTCATTATTTAGAGAATACTTTATTAGTTTCTGTAATCAAACCCATGTAGATAAGACCTTACATATTTAATACAGTGCGTTACCCCTGTACAAATGGAAAAAATTATGTTTAACATTTCTAGACCAATATGGCTGTTAATTTCTGTACAACGCCAACCCAACACGGCACAACTGGGATACTTTGTCCAAAGTTGACAGCACAGCTCAAGTTTCCAAAAATTCAAATTATTTATATATATATATATATATGTATGTATATATATATATTTTTATTTATTTATTTATATAAAAAGACCAATAGCAGTATGTTATGCATCAATAGCAGCAACAGCTTTTCCAGGTTCTGCAGTCATCTGAACAAAATTAGAGAGACATCCAGCACACTCCATTAATAAAAAAGAAAAAAAAAAGGTAAAAAAACAAAACCCCAGAAAACAGCTAAGTTCTGTTACTGTTGTGGTACCTGGCACCATTTTTTTAATTAGCTTCTCAATCATCATCTGGAAAGAAAACATTCTAGAATAACATCATTAAAAACAGCTCTGATAAAGCACGGTCACTATTACGTATCATAAAGCAGGTACAAGGTATTTTACATTCACAGAGGTATGATACAGTACTGTCCTACATCTATAATACTAGAAGATACAATTAAAAAGGCATTATTTGAGACTTGATTCTACTTTCCCAGCAGAGGGCCCAAAGGATGGTAGGACACAGCTCTGGTGAAGAAATGACCTTCTTCGACAGGATTTCCTTCCATGAAGGGCACAGTTCTAGGTATTCACTGCTCTTGATGAACATCAGTTAAAAACCGTTAAAAACAAATGAACAAACAAAACCCCACTGGATTCATATGAAGATGGCCGAGCAGAGGCAAGCCAGACTCAAACTAGTATTTTACCCAATCTGTCACGTGCGAAGACATGACAATTCCATGGAAGAAGGAGACGCCAAGCAGCACGTCTAAGCTCTGGGCCGCAACCGAAACACAGCACCATTCCCGACGGAAGCAGCAGCCGAAGCCTGCCCGCCTGGACACGTCCAAGGGTGTGGACAGCACATTCCATCACCTGCTCACTCGTCCAGGAGGAAGGGGAGATCAGGGACTGTATTTTGATTGTGTTCAACTCAATCACAATGTTACAAAAATAGCAAGCTGCCGTAATACAAAATAAGGCTCCTCTATCCAGCACCAGTTATCTTCGGTTCCCGACCACCAAGCCCACAAATGCTACCATCACATCCAAAGCACGTTAAGGGAGCAAAGACACCACCCGGTGCATTAGCTGAGTTCCCTTCGTTCGGGCCTGGCTAGTCCTCTGCGGGGTTGTGTTCCTCCTACTTCTGGTGTTTCATCTAACCGTGAGGATTTCAGTTCTAAAGGATATGCCTTCCAGGAAAGTGCGCACGAACCTGCTGTACGGATTCTGACCGGAGAAGCACGGCCGTCGGCACGGTGCGCACTCACAGCAGGTGCACGCGAGCAAAGCCTCATTTCCCTGCGCGGCGGCTGTGTCAGTGTCAGTGTCAACTGCTCCCATGTCCCCCGAGCACCTCCCAGCTCTGGACAGGATAACGGCACAGGCCATTTTACCCCTCTGGCCGCTGGCATTATCCGACTTCGTTCTCCCTCGGTCCCCTTGCCCTCCCCCAACCCCTGCAATAAACCACAGCCTTTAAGATTTTGTTTCTTCCGTTTTGATCGCCTGAGGTTTGATTGGTCCAGTTCTAACAGGTTTGGTGGCTATGGTGGGTGCGGGGGGCGGCTTTTCTTCTACTTTTTCCTGACAGACACCAGGAGGGTCGGCCAGTGTTTCAGGAGGTTTACTGGAGTCACTGTCCACTTTCGGGGCTTTGCCTCCTATCTGCTTGCTCTGCTGTTGTTCAGAGAAGAACCGCTGCGTGGACTGAAGAACCTCTGCTCTCTGCTTTGCCTTAAAAAATGAGAAAGAGCGACTGAGAACGCCGCAGCATGAGCGGAGCCTGTCCGTCCATCTCCGCTCACTCTTGACCGACCACAGACCCGATCTCCCCATGTCTGGCCCAAACCAGAAGTACCTCAATGATCTTTCAGCTCTTAAAGGACAGATTTCTTCCTATCTTGGCAAATATTCCATGTGGTTTTTTTTTTTTTTTTTTAAACATTTGAAAACAGAACCACCTCCCACCACATTTTCCAAGTTTGCCCTCTTATAAAATAACAAGTCAGAAATTGCTGTTGGTCTGTAACTTTTCTGGAACAAAACTTATTGATATCAAATTCTATTTAGGGAGGCTGCTCACAAATTTGAAGACAGATATATGTAACACGTAAAACTTCTAGTTATCAATATGTGGTCTATAATAAAACGAAAAGGAAGCACTTATATTGTGGCATTACCAACACCTACGACCAAATGTCTTGTGGCTGAGTCCTCTTCCCACAGCTCTCTTCTGCAGGGGAAGAGCATCAGAAATTAGTAACTACGACTTCACTTGAGCACTAAGTTCTGATAGCTCCTACCACATTCTGAGCTGGTAAAATAATTTCCTACTTTTACTGACTATGTGCCCCCAAAGAACATACTTACGTCATCTGTAAATTATACCACTGTAACGTACACAATTAAAACTTAAGTTTCGGTACTGAAGGAGCCCTTCATGTTCTACAGGAAACCTATACTATATAAAGATCTAAAGCAATTTCAAGAAAGTTTTACCCTCCCCGACCCCATTGTAAGCTCTAATGTCATTTCCAGCACAGGAAGGTATGAAAATCAAGTTCCAAGGAGACAGAACAAGAGGAAACCTTGGCCCAATAGTTTCCAAAGATGCCTACACATTTTTTAACAGAGGGAAATCCTAGGCCCACAGCCTTAATAAAAGTAGATCACATTTAACAAGAGTTTCACTGCAGAGTAGTCTTTAAATTTGATTACTCAGGATGAGAAATAAGGGATATCAATGTGGAAAGAAACCAGCGAGTCAACCGAATTTTCTAAAAGGATGAGCATAAACATGTTTCTGATTCAGAGTAAAGCATCACTATGGGCACTGCCCTGTTTGAAGGCAGCAAGCTTTGTCTGTTCTAGTCTGACCCGATATATGGATGTGTACGCACGTATATATAGTGACAAAACAGGCCAAATTACTAAGACCTCTGAAGTCAAGTCCAAGTAAATACAGAGCTATGGACCCCGCTGGCTGCACGGGCAGACGGTAAGGGTTATGCTATGAAAACTGTCCCCACACAGACTCGTCAAGGCACCCTTCTGCATCAGCAAACCTCACATTTATCAGTGCCTTTTATTATGAAGGATCCCAAAGTGCTTTTTTCCGTTCTTCATCTACGACTGCACAATCTGTTGTGGAATACAGCCAACTCAGGTGGCAGGCAAAAAAAAAAAAAAAAAAAGGTATGGAAACAGTTTGAGAGGAAAACTGTACTTGCGTGACTCATGAAGGAAGAAAAATCAAGATAGGTATAATCTCTTAACCACTCCGAATTTTCACGTAAACGTGATTCATATCTTATGTCGGGGGGGGGGGTGGGGGGGGGCGCGGAGGGATAATAAAGAAAACAAAGGAAAAAAACCAAAGAAAACGGGAAGTCTGTAATAATCCACATTATTTTCTTGTTCTTCCAAAAATATAGCAGCTAAACTCAGATCTCCCTCGAATATTCATTTTATAAGCAATCCATTTTGCCAGAGTTTAAAATGTTAACTTGTTTGCTAACTACAGTTGCAAAAAAAAAAAAAAAAAGATAAAAAATAAATTAAAAAAAGGGGAATAGGAGAAAAAAAAAGGAATAAATAAAAGTAGTTAGCTTAGTTAAATTAGCTGAGACAATGAATGCCTGGGTTTGTGGTTATGGGTCCAGAGGCATCTTAAGACATGGTTCAGAGACAGATGCTTGCTCTGTTGGCTGTTAACACTGTACTAACCTTCATGTCTTGTTCAGCCTTCAACGCAGCCTGGGCCTGATTACCTCTGACTCCAGATAGTGATCCACAAGGACCCCTGGCTACATGTGGCAAACGAGCATGGCTCATGAGGCCTGTGGTCAGCGGAGGAGGCATCTGACTGGCCAGTGCCATTGGTGGCCTCTGAACAGGCGCTGGGAAGGTGTTAGTATGTGGGGCTCTTACCAATGGAGGGACCAGGTTAGGCTGAGAGAGAATCTGAGTGAAAAAAACAAAACATACAACATTGAACTGTTAAAAAAAAATTTTGCCACCCAGACCAGGTTGGCTTATCTCAGAGTAAATCTGTGCCCATTCTGCCAAGTGAAAGGAAGTATGTAGGCATTTGTGCCATTCTACTATAGGGACCAAGAACAAACAGGCCATGCTTGGAGACTCTAACAGAAAAATTAGCAAAGCACGCTATGGCACTGTAGTTGGTTCCTGCATTTCAGCTACAAATTCTGAAGGGGGATGGAAAAGCTATTAAACAGGGTAATCTTTTTAAAAAGATGTAATTGCAGAAAAGGCACACACTTATACCAAACATAATCTGAAGATAAATCAAAGTAACACCAATTCAACACGTAAGTGTCTTCTCAGGAATCGACACTCATTTTCAGAGTTATGATAAATTTTAGTCGTTCCATTCGTTCAGCGAAGGGAAGAGAAGCCAATGTCTTTACACATATATTAGAACATCCTTTAGAAACTTTAACTCAACTACACACAGTTCTCTTAAAAAACAAAACAAAACAAAACAAAAACCCAACGACGACGACGACGACCACGTAACAAAAACTTTAAACCTAGAAAACTTTTAAGCACTGGGACCCTTCTCTGAAAGTCCACTTCTTCAAAAAAGATAAAAGAAACAGGACTGAAACAACCAGAGCTGTGTGGGGAATCTTTCGGCTACTCCTGTCTGCTTTAGCACTATACAGCTACTACCTGCAGCTCACGAAAAACTGCGGAGAATATCTACGAAGGTCATAAATGTACTGTTAAATAAGAAACTGTTTCTCATTAAAGACTATGTTTCTAAACTACTTATAATATGGCAAGATTATGAAATCAGATACTTAGCCAGATTAGCAATCATTTCCAAGTACATAATACTCATTTCTCACTCGTATCTGCCCACCTGGGGTGCAAACTGTGTAGGAAATGGTTGTGTCATTCTCACAGTGGCAGGGGCTGACGGGAACTGCTTCTGATAGACAATGCTGTTCATTTTGCTGGACTGGCTGTTCGGACTTGTGGAAGTAGCCCTTGGGAGAAAGCCGTCACGGGTCAGTACAGTAGTGCCAAATAAATGATATGCTGTTAGATCTTTAGAGACACTGCTCTTGGCAGACGCTTCATTTGTGGTAGCGGAGGAAAATCTACCAATCTACCGAACATTACGGTAGCAGAGAGACACTGGAGGGGCAGAGGTGAGAAAGAACTCTAGCTAGATTTGCCCTGTATTTAAAAAAAATTTTCTTAAAAATATAGTATAACATATACATTCTTAATTTAATAGCTTAACATTTCAGATAACACTATCAGAATGTCTTGTGCTTACCACAGGCCTGGTGACATAGTAAGAATCTAACAAACAAATTGTGTTTACTTATTTGGAAATTCAAATGCCCATTTTACCGGAAGGGACTAGATGTTGGTGTGGTGCTTCTACCGCTGATTGGAGGTGTGCCTGGCTTTATGTCAATGCCACTTCCAAAGGCTTTCAGTTCCATTTCAGACATCTGAGGAAAAAACAAAGAGAAGACTTAGCGCTTCTGGACCTCCATAAGCTAAAGAGGTAAAGAATCTTAGTACAAAAATCCTATAATTAAGTTTTAAATAAATTATCAAGGCCAAATTTATGGCCTTGATTTAATTTAAATAATAATTTAAATAATGATTTAAGTAAATTATCAAGGCCAAATTTGTGGGTAAAAAGTCTTAAAAGACTGTGTAAACCCAATTCATCCATAAAATTTGTGAATTCTTTGTTACTAAGTAAGAAACAGAGGAAGTCAAACACATCACAAGTAGATTTAAAAAGTTTTTTTAAAAAAAGGTACACTGGGGCTTGGGGCACCTGGCTGGCTCAGAGGGTGGAGCGTGTAACTCTTGATCTCGGGCTTGTGAGTTCAAGCCCCACACTGAGTGTGGAGATTACTTTAAAAATAAAAATTTTTTTTGAAAAGAGCACATCAGAGTGTGAGATCTCCTAGAGAGGTAAATACTTATGCATTTTATTTTTACAGATAGAAGAGGTATACATCTAAACACACAGCCCCAAATTCTCAAAGAACTGCAAATCCCTCTTTCACTCACTTTTCCTGTGGTGGCGATCATGCTGTGCTGTGTTCCAGCTGGGATCAATCCTCTGAAAGGCTGGCTTACTTGGGCCGGACGACTCAGGCTCTGGGCCTGGGCTTGTGGGGTGGTGTGCTGTAATGGGGGCTGAAGAGTCTGAGGCAGAGCGATTAAAGGCTGCCCTGTAGATCCAAAATTAGGTAATGAAAGCTGGGATGCTGGTAAAGGTACTGTAACCTAGAAAATAAGCAAAAAGAAACTGTGGCCATTTACTTGTCTCTGTCATCTGTACAGCCCTGTAACTCTCTAGACAACTCTAAAAACCTTAAAAGTAATAGTTGAAACAGAATACTTCAATCTATTAATATATTTCACATATTGTCTTTTGCTTAGCCGTTACCTCCATTCTTTTATTAAGGATGTAACAACAGACGACTAGCAGTGCAGACGCTAGCCAAACCACTACAAAGATGTCTGAATGAATCCACGGGATAGGTCTAATAAACACATAATACAATGAAGTCGTGGCATACAATTTAAGAAAGTAGTGTTGCTTCACTCTCCCAAACAGACATCTTTACTGTTTTCAGGTCTGACTAAAATAAGCTCTGACCAGAAGAAAAGTAACCTTTCAGTTTTCGTATAAGCAGTATCTAATTTGAATGTCAAGGTAACAGATACATTTATGAAGTTTCACCCCTAAAATAGCCACCAGAATACAGAAATGACTAACTGTTTGTCTCTCTCCTTCAGTCCTCCATGAACTCGTGAAGAGCAGATGCAGGACACTGTTGGCAGTTTGTGCACGTCTGTCATGTACACCCGGTCACAGGCTCCCACACTGTTCTAAGTACTGGACTGAGCAGCGCGACGGTCCGCAGAGGCCCCTCCCTCTCTAGCACAGATGCGTAAGCATACACGGGTACGCGCTTACATGGAACTGTATATCCCCGACAATGGTTTTCCAACTTTTATATGCATGGAATCCTTTGTTGAAATAAATGATTACATGGAAACCAATTTAAAATACAGCGCGAAAAAGCAGAAGTGACTGAAGTGGGGCTGAGGAGAGAGGTGCTGTGGGACTAAGCACGGTCCACCACCAGTGGACTCCACAGGATTCCTAGGACACCACAGAGAAAAGTCTGAAAACCACTGAGCCATCTCCCCATCTTGGTTCTATTAAAACTGCCAAGCAAAAACAAATGCAATAAAAGTAATAATAATAATAATAATAATAATGAAGAAAATTGAGGAAATTTACCATGCCATAGTTTACCTGCTGGAGAGCACTTGGTGACTGGGCAGTGTTATAAAAATTTGTCTGACCAGGCTGTTGTACTTGTCCAGAATAAAGATTTGAAGCCTGGGTAAGATTTGCTCTAGCCTAGAAAAAATTGTGTAAGAAAACAGCAGTAAGAATGAAATACTTCCAATTCAGACATCAAGGATGTACAATCTCTAAGAATTTTAGTATTAGGTAAAAGGACCTTTGGTTTTTCATGTCTTTTAACACTTTTTCTTTAAAAAGTGCACGATTCTAGCCCCCTGTGCTCCCGTCTTACCTGGAGAAGATGCGTATCAATTAGCTGGGAACCTCCTAGTCCCGATGCCTGGCCCAGCTGATGTTCATACAATATAGGAATAGGCTGCGTATTCGAAGTTTGTTGAAAGGCAAGACCTGATTGTGCCTTTGCAAGTTCCTGGTGTTGGACAGCTGGAAAGTTGTGGATGGCAGTACCGGAAAGAACCACAGACGGCTGGGACAGACTGCTCTGCATGAAGGCCGGCTGAGATCTACACAGGTATTAACAAGAAAAGACTTGTATTAGTAGTCAATTCTATTTAGGCATCTGGAAATCCTGGGAATGAGTATCCCAAATGACCAAGCGCTCTAACAAGCACAATTTAGACTGTGTCTAAAGTACGTGTTTCATGATTTAGAGCCCCATACACAACAAAGTTCTAGAGAGAGGCTTGCTCTTCCTGAGTAACTAACAAGAGTTTCTCCTCTTGAACAACGAGAATGATTCTCTTTTCATGTCTTCACTAGCAGGCTCAGAACCAGATCTGCCTTTCTCTTTGGTATCAACATTTTATTCAAATTTATAGCACTAATAGCTGATTTTTCTTATTTGTATTTCATTATTCTATTTACATGTGTGTCAATGTGTGTATTAAAAAGAAGATCTTGAGAGAGCGAGCGAGCTCGAGTGAGTGGGAGAGGGGTCAAGGGAGAGAGGAACAGTCTCAAGCAGACTTTGCTGGGTGCGGAGTCTAACATGGGGCTCGAGCTACAACCCTGAGGTCATGACCTGAGTGGAAAACAAGGATCAGACTCAACCAACTGAGCCACCAGAGGCCCATATACTGCTTGTGGGAAATCTCAAGGCCTCTACAGAATGAAGCATAGTCGTCCAACATCAGGATTACCCACAAAGTTTCTGTTTGTTTTTAGTGAGGTATAATGGAAATGTAATGGATTAATTTCAGGTTTACAACATTATTCAGTATTTGTATGTATTATGAAATGATCACCACAGTAAGTCTAGTTAACCTCTGCCACCATACATATTCACAACAATACTTTTTTCTTGTGATGAGAACTTTTCTCAAGATCTACTTTCTTAGCGAATTTCTTTCTTTAAAGAGAGAGAGAATCCCAAGGGGGATCCAAGGCAAGGCTTGATCTCACAACCCTGAGATCATGACCAGAGCTGAGATCAAGAGTCGGATGCTTTAACTGAGCCCCCAGGTGCCCCTCAGCAACTTTCAAATATGCAACACCGTGTTACAGTCGCAGGGTACAAACTGCTAGCTACAAAAAAAGTCATGGGAATGTAACATACAGCATGGTGACTACAGTTTATAAGACTGTGGCACATTTGAATGGTTTTTAAAAAAACTACAACGCTGGAATCTGATTTCAGACTACCCTCTTACCTCTGGAATGGGGGCCTTCAAGCTATACTTTTACAAATGCTAAGATACGGAGTAACTGTATCAAGGCACTGGATTCAAGACTGTATTATCAAGAAGTAGTATCATTATGTTTTGTTAAAACTGACATTTGTGGCAGAAACAAAGGCCATTTAGCAGAACTGCTAGCCTCAGGTCATGGGCAGTCTCTCTGCTTACGTGTCACATGTAAATCGGGAAAATGAAAGCATACGCTTATAAACCACGCCATCCTGGGGTGCTTGAGTGGCGCAGCTGATTAAATGTCCAACTCTGGGATTCAGCTCAGGTTGTGATCTCGGGGTTCCACAACAGAGCCCCACATCAGGCTCTGTACTCAGTGTGAAGTCTGCTTAAGACTCTTTCTCCTCCCCCCTCCCGCCGTGGGCTCTCTAAAATAATCTTAAAAAAAAAAAAAAAAAGACAAACCCCCCAAACTACTGTCTCGGCAGACGTTGATTCAGGGATCCGGTGTTAGTAAGCACTCTCCTGACGAGGCTGACAGCAAGAACAGCAGAAAGACACGGCAGGGACACAAACAATCGCTTTCCAAGGTTAAACCTGGGCCTTCCAATACACTTGTCATTACTCACAATCACACATACAGCTGACGTTATTTTTCTATGGAACAGGTCTGCTCTTCAGAAATAGATCTTCCAAGGCAATCGTTAAAAGGGGACTAGAGATGCAAAACGTCAGTGCACTGCTACTCCATCTCCCCCGGCGATGCAAGACACTAATTCATCACTGAGCTTTTTTTTCTGCACAGCTGGAAAGTAGCCCCAAACTTTCCAGCCATGCTGCAAGTAGCTAATACCAACTAAAAGGAGATTTCCTTAATCACAAAGCTAACTTACAGTGAATCGTTCAAAAAAACAGTTGCTTCTCTACTTGTCATCACTATCCTCACTGCCTCTGTTCCCTGCCCGGGGCCCTCCACCGCGCCTCCTGCCCCCCTGCGGTTCTCTGCCAAGCCCCACGCAGGCTCCAGGGCAGGCGCGGACGCACAGCTGCTCTGGAAGGGGGCAGGCAGCCTTCCAGGACCCTCAGCAGCTATTTCCTCTGATTCCTAATTGTTCTGGGATTGTTGTTATCCTCGTGTTCAAGCATATCTGAGATCTTACTTTGTTCAAAAAAGTCTTGACGGAAATTACCGAAAGCTAGGTTTTAAGACCTAAAATCCACAGGCTTCATCATTTCGAGGACTTCGGTGAGATTCTGGGGGAGAGGAGGAGCAGCGGGAGTGAGAGCGGGCTCAGCAGTCACGAAGCACGCACCTGTACGGCTGAAGCGAGGACGTGAACAACTCCTGAGCCTGGGACACAGCAGGGCCGGCTCCCAAGTTCAGCGGGGCCTGATGCTGTCCCTGCAGCGGCGCGTAAATGGGGATCGGGATCTGCTGAACCGAAGTTGGCTGCGATGCAACAAAACCACATGAGCACCCTCTACACAAATCACAGTATTTGGGAAAATAAAAATTTGAGATACGAAAAGAACAGAAAACATCTATCAGCTCCCTTTTAAAACAAAACCAATGTAAGCATCTAAATTTTCCTTTCAATACATTATTCTAGACTGTTAGCCACTAAGTTCTGGCAAATTTGGGAAAGTATGAAAATTTTGCTAATACATACCAAGGTAACCACAGACTGTCCCATGTTCAACAGAACATTTCAACTTAAAGAGCCTTTCAGATACGTATTATACCATTAGCATGCCAAGAAACAAACACGTGATCAAAGTCTGAGCTATTTACCTGAGAGAGACCTGGCTGGAAGCCTTGCTGCTGAGCCAAGGATGGCGGCGCCAATCGTGCGTGCTGGGTATTGAATAAATGACTCGTGTCCATGTAGAAAGCAGGGATTTGAGCTATACAGACCATCAGGAAAAACAAGCAGTTTTAGGTGTCTAAGCTTCAGAATTTTCCAAAAAGTCACTAACATCCAAGTTTTGTAGCAGATTTTAAATTAAGTGAGACCACTGAAAACTAACACAGCCAAGGAAAACTAGAAAAATGAAAACACCAAAAACTTCCAGCAGATAGGTATATGCAAATTAAAACAATAAAACTCTAATACAACAGGGGTTTGAACTGTGTATTTTTTTTCATATAATTCAGTGAAGTACTGTAATCATATTTTCTCCTTATGATTTTCTTAGCAACATTTTCTTTTCTCTAGCTTACTTAACTGTAAGAGTGCAGGGTACAATACATGCCAATATACAAAGTATGTGTTGCTGAACTCTTTATGCTACCAGTAAGGCTTCTGGTCAAAGGTAGGATACTTGTAATCAAATCTGGGGGAGTGAAAAGCTGTATGTGGATTTCTGACTATGTAGGGCATTGACACCCCTAATCCTTGCATTGCACAAGGGTCCACTATACTTTGAGGGTTTAAAAAAACACCCTCATACACTTCCAATGGGTATTAACTAGTGAAATCGGACATGATCTACTCAAAGTGAAAATGAACCCACTGGTTATCAGCAAATCTATTCTAATTCTGTATCAACCTACTAGAATTTAACAAAATATTTCAAAGGAACTGGAATTTAATAACTGAAAGAATCTGGTTTAGATGCTTGACAGATTTCTATGTATTATATAAACTATTTTGATCTGCTCTTTTTATGTATGTTTTGGAGAACTTCCCATACTGGTTTTTAATTTGTCACCATTATAAACAATACTGCAGTGAATGAACACACTCATACTTATGTCTCTGATGAACACTAAGTTTATCTATATGGTAAGATTCCCATGAAAGTTGTTACTACGGTTCAGTATATACATATAAAATATTCTCGTACTTTTCTAAAAGAATATGTCAATTTGTATACTCATCAGCCATGCACTTTAAGAAACTATTAATAATACCTGTGACCCTCATAAAACTGGGTATTATCAATCTTTCTAATATTTCCCATACAGAAAGGCAAGAAATAGCCTCACTGTTTATTTTGAATTTAAATCAGTAGTGAGTTTGAATATTTTTCAAATATTTATTTACTATTTAACTAAGATTAATGTTGTGGTATTTACTAGGGTAAGTTGCCCCAGTACCCCAACACAAAATTTTTTCTTTGCTAATCTTAGGCTTATTCTTCCCTATCAATTTTATTATTGATTTGTCAAGTTTCAGGTAATAAAGTTTTGTGACTCAACTGGAATAACATGAAATGTTTAAGTTATTTTGCAAATTACTAGACACTAATTTGTCTTATATGTAATATACATGTAAGAAACAACTGCCAAGAGCCCCCTGGAACACTTATCAGAGAGAGAACATTAAATTCTATGATGAAACAAATCTGCAAAGCAGATAAAAATTATTTAAACTTGAGAGAAAAATGTGAGCATGTAAAAAATTCTTAATTTTTATGAATTCCTTAAACCCAATCCTAAAAATCTTACCTGCCGCAGACTGAGACACATAGACCTGCGGGCTCTGTTGTTGCTGGGCAATAAGGGAAGGCATACAGCTTAACTGTGAAAAATGACTTGCAGAAGGCAGGCTGCTTGTCTGTAACTGCTGGGGTTTCACTTTACAAATATTAGGAGGATCTGATGTGGTTGTAGATTTTGTACTCAAAGAAGAGGTAGTATATGTACCAGCTCCTATATGTGGAAGGGAAAAAGGTAGCATATTTTAAAGAGCCACTGTTGTTCACTATAAAAACAACTCAAGCACCAGCTAGACACTGGAAAATTCACGTTTACGCCCTGCAGATACTTACCATGCACTTAAGTAGCGATCATCAAATGTAAACAAGACTATGAAATCTGGAGAAATACGGTACAGTAAAAAAATGCAAAGAGAAGGAAATTAAAAGATAAAACTCACAAAATAAGGTGGCCAAGAGCCTATAGGGTTGTCAGTGTAGCCTCCAGCTAATGGTTCTTTAATCATCCCAAAGGAAAGGATGGTCAAGAGTTTCACTCACGAATGGCTAGCACAGATGTAGTAACACGGAAGGACAAAATGCTGCACCTTAGGAATAATCAAGAATGTAGGGGTGCCTATCTGGCTCAGTTGGAACAGCACCAATTCTTGATCTCAGGGTCACAAGTTCGAGCCCCACATTAGGTGTAGAGATTGAGAAATAAAATAAACTGAAAGTATAAATGCTCTGGAGAGATCACAACTGCTCCTAAAAAGTCATGTAAACAAAAGGTCAGACTTCTTTTCTTCTTTCCAGCAAGATACCTTAAGAGCTTCATTCAGTTATGAATGAATACTTAAACATCTTCTAAAGTCAGGCATAGATGGAACGGCACGGAAGAACAAAGTGCTGCACCTTCATACTCATCAAGGTAAAACTGGCCTTTAGAGATCATAATTGCTCCACAGCCATACGAACTTACGGTTATACTTAGTCCTCACTCTCCCTGTACATATACCAGCAAAAAACAGGTATATAATAATACCTTAAAAAGAAAATAAACTATTAATAAATAAGTCGAATTATAAAACATAAGATCCTGAAGGGTCAGATAGTTCTGCTGATCAGTGGGTGATGAGGATAAGATCATCATCATTTTTCCGGACTTCCAATGATGTCTGATCTAGGAGAGGACCAGGATCAAGGCACCTGTGTTCTTCCACTTGAGTCCTACTAGTAGGATGACTGGCAAGAAATATAAAAATTTATCCTAACTGATGAGAGTGTGGGGGAACCACACCTGGAAAAAAGTATACTTGACCTTGAACAACACAGGTTCATTAAGCTGTGTGTGGGTCCACTTACACACAAACATTTTTTCAATTAAATACAGTACAGTACTATAAATGTACCTTCTCTTATGATTTTAGTTAACATTCTTTCTCTTACTGAAAGAATACATCATATAATACATGTAACATATAAAAAATACGTGTTAATCAGCTATTGATGTTATTAGTAAGGCTTCTGGTCAAGAGTAGGCTCTTAGTAGTTAATTTAGGGGAAGTGATAGGTTTCTGACTGCACGTGTTGGTCGCCAAGTGTCAGTGCCCCTAACCTCTGCGTTGTTTAAGGGTCAACTGTGACCAGAAAGGAATCCTGCCAGTCCCTTTATTTCCTAATCTCTCCACTACACTATATTCCTGATTGCTTTATAGCTCCAACCCCTACCCACCCAAATGACCGGGGTCCCAGCCAGCACAATGAAGATGTCTTACAAATGGACGGTAGGGGATGCACGCTCCTGGATTTGAATTTGTTTGTCTTAATACATACTTCTGATTTCACATAACATCAAAATAACCATAGTACATCCCAAAGGCCAATTCTTTTGACACAGAATGCCAGAACAGTGAAAAACAGCAGTGCAATCACTAAATGAGAACCAGTCAAAGAAAGTAAATTCTGTGCTAGATGTATCTTATATCTTTTGGAAAGCAGCTTCTGATGAAACAAGATGGGATCGGTAGGGAGACAAACCATAAGAGACTCTTAATCCCACAAAACAAACTGAGGGTTGCTGGGGGGAGGGGGGTACAGAGAGAAGAGTGGGGTTATGGACATTGGGGAGGGTATGTGCTATGGTGAGTGCTGTGAAGTGTGTAAACCTGACGATTCACAGACCTGTACCCCTGGGGCTAATAATACATTATATGTTAATTAAAAAAAAAAAATGAAGGTAGCTTCTGCTGCTTTGTAAACATTAGGTAATACTGGGAAAGAATTTCTACAAAGAAATTCGTTTTTGACAGAAGCAACATGGTTATACATATGGTCAAAGGGTGTACTTTCCTAGAGTCAAGCATTTTAGAAATTATTCAAGAACTATGAAGCCCCCAAAAGAAATATAGTTTAATGAAAGGATAATGTGCTAGTGAGAAATTTAAGTAAGAGGCGCACGGAGTCTCTTCCTCTCGGGGCTCAGACCTAGTTTGAGGCGACGTGGCTAAACGCACCAAGAAGGTCAGAATCGTGGGCAAATACGGGACCCGTTATGGTGCCTCCCTCAGGAAGATGGTGAAGAAGACTGAGATAAGCCAGCACGTGTACACTTGCTCCTTCTGTGGCAAAACCAAGATGAAAAGACGAGCTGTGGGGATCTGGCATTGCGGCTCCTGCATGAAAACCATCGCTGGTGGCACCTGGACCTACAACACCACTTCTGCTATCACAGTAAAGTCTGCCATCAGAAGACTGAAGGAGTTGAAAGACCAGTAGAAGCGCCGCCGTTTGAAACATTGCTAGCCTATAATAAATGGGTTAATTTATGTAAAAAAAAAAAAAATTTAAGTAAGATAAGCACTAACTTGGGGCACTGACGGACTCTCCTTAAAAACAAACAAAACACCCTTCTCCCTGGCCAAAGAATGCAGTATGTATCACCTATTCAAATAACAAACTGGAAATTCTCTACCCCTAACTCTTCACCAAAAGATGTATGTCATTTCAACAGATTTAGGTCAACAGCTCCTTCAAATTAAATACAGATGATAAAAATTTACAACCTGCATGATTTTGTATTATTTCTGAGTTGGACTAACTAGCTACATAAGTTAAAAAATAAAAATCAAAAGATGAATTTTATAGAAAAATTTAGAGGAACAAGATAAACATCTTTTCACCAATTACTTAAAATACCTATAATGGGCAGGGGACGAGACACAAAGGGCATGGGGCCAGGCAGAAGGTCCAGAAAGCAAAGTGTTCTAGCAAGTCATCAATAACTCTTTGCTGAGCTAACTGAAACCGGAAGAGGGCTAAGGTGGGGTTGTAGGGGCAAGAAGAGTTTACTAGATAGCTGACAATCAGATCCTGTGCAGTAAACAGGGGGGTAGTAAACAGGAAAAAATTATAAGACATTTAAAGGAAAGGTACGAACACCTTCTACCTGACAGTGATGTTGTGGGAGTGACGGAAGCGACAGGGATCTGAGGCACGGACGCGCTGGAGAACGAGCTGTAATTAGCAGCGCTTGGTCCACCGGCGCTGCTGCTGACTCCACTGGCGATTGGAGGTGCTGTGGAAGTTACTGGAGAGCCCTTCTCCCTCACATTTGGAGAATTCTCCCATGCCTTGCGTGCAGACTCCATCTACAATAGAATGCACATTTTTTTTTAAAGCAAAAAACAAACAAAAAACCCACGATGCTAACACAGAATATACATATATACTCATACATACGTGTGTATATTTTTAAATTCCAAGTATAACCTTCCAAAAAATGGCAAAAATAAAAGATCAAGACCTAAGGCTTTCAAACCTTTCACTTGTCCCTTTATCTTTGTTCTCTTCCGCTAACTGGGAGGCAGTGGGCTGTAATTATGTCTTTAAGGAGAGCTTGTTGACAGCTCTGGCAAAGAAGTCAGCAAAACAGAGAAAGTCACAGCTCCTGTTGCACGAAAATATGAGTCCCCAGAGCACTGGGGCATAACGATGGAAATGCCACACCCTGTAGGACTACCTAAGGCTCTGCCTCCGGTCGGAAAGGCGCTGAAGGCCCTCCGTGAATTCCCATTCCTTCGATCCTTTCTCTGTAAGGCTGCAACTGTCAATGGCAGAGGACAGGTACCTTTTGTTTAGCTGTTTTATGTTCAGTGTTGTAAAAGGCAAAGTAACTAACCAGACAGGTTTTAAGGTTTGGATGCAGTAAAAGTATTCCTTGTTTTACACCCAGATCTCATCAAGCATGTCAGACTGCAACTGTGCACTACAGATTTTAGCTTTTTCTTAAAATGTGGACAGACTGGGGTGCCTGGGTAGCTCAGTCGGTTAAGCATCCAGCTCTAGGTTTTAGCTCAAGTCATGATCTCAGGATTGTGGGGCTGAACTCCAAGTTGGGCTCTGTGTTGGAAATTCTCCCTCTCCCTCTGCTTCTCACCCTGCTTGCCTGGCTCAGCTGTTAAGCATCTGCCTTCAGCTCAGGTCGTGATCCCGGGGTCCCCGGACTGAACCCCGCCTTGGGCTCCCTGCTCAGCAGGAAGCCAGCGTCTCCCTCTCCCACTCCCCCTGCTTGTGTTCCCTTTCTCGCTGTGTCTTTGTCAAATAAATAAATAAAATCTTTAAGGAAAAAAAATGTAGAAGCATATCTTATTTTAATCTATCTAGACCAGTGTTATTCAACAGACATATAAATGCAAATCATGTATAATTTTTCTAATAGCTGCATTCAAAAAAATAAAGAGGTAATACTAATTTTGGTAACACATTTTATTCAACCCATGAATCTACAATTAAAACCTAAATCAACACAAAAATTGACATTTTAACTTCTAAATATTAACATTTCAGACCCAGTGTCTATTTTATTTTACACTTACAGCATATACTACAACTTGGATTAGCCACATTAAAGTGTTTATTAATGACATGTGGCTAGTGGATCCTAAGCTGGAGGGCACACATGTAGGTCCTCCAATAGGAGGGAAATTGAAACACAGATTGTGAAGTTTTTACTACTAGCCAAAATACTGGGCTGTGGAAAAAACAAACAAACCACAAGGTAATCTATAAAATTCAGCTACCGAAAAATCAAGTAACAGTTATTAATGCCGTATTTAGGAAGCTGTTGTTGTTCCTTGAAGTACCAACTTTAAAATTTTTAACCTTATTAAATTTTAATTGTAAGAATGAGTAATTGTTACATATCTTCACTGCTTTCTTGTTAAAATACATGTTACATATAATTCAAGTTTTCCTCAGATGACTAATATCATCACTATAATACCAAAACATGGGACACTTTTAGGTTTTTGTGAGTCTTCTCACAATCACCTTGCTAGTTTCAAATGTGTTTTATTTTAAAACAAGTCTTGGTAAGTTAAAAAAAAAAAATCAACAAATTTAAAAAATTTAGGCTAAAGTTAGACAAAATGCAATCTGTACTGAGATTTAATGGTTTAGAGCAGTTCTATAGAGCACACATTGCCTTTTATACTAGTTTTGTCATGCTGGGAATGCATAAATTGCAGCTAATCAAACCTGTATAATATACAGGCCACACACGTATGGCTTCATTTCATTTCTTCAGCAACAAGAAAATTTAGATTCTATTTTTAGAAATTCAAGAAAACAAGTACATTTATTTAATTATATTAGTTTTCCCCTTGACAAATATACTGTCAGTAAAATCCATATAATAAAACTTTTCTATACTTTATATATTATCCAAATAGAGAGATGTCAGAAGAAGTAAAGAAACCAGAGAAAGTTTTAAGCAATGAAATCTGATTTAAATTCACTTTAACTCTAAATGCGTATTTCTTCTTAAAAACATTAAGTGAAAGGCAAGGCCGAATGGGTTCTCTGAAGAATTAACATCTGGTCTAAAGAAGAGTTCATGATCTTGTATTTGCTCATGTGAAACTGGACCAGCCTTGACTGGCATGTGGTGAAAACCACACGGAAGACACGGCAGGAAACAGACTGAAATACGCATTGCAGCGGGAAAAGCATAAAGGCTAAGCAGGAACCAGCAGTGAAGAGTCCGACTGGACAAGGATGGGGGCTGACACAAAGCAGAAGTGGTTGTCTCATAAAATTTCCTCTCGAACTTCTAGAAATGAACACTGGCCAACACGTTTCCCCCTCTTGTCAAGGTCATCAGTGATTCACTGTCAACCACTGCACCAGCATTAGGAAATCCTGCTACAGGCGTTAAATACTTGCCCGATTATAAAACTGAACAAACACCACCAACGGGATAAATGGATGCACATTAAAGCATCTTCATTTGAATTTCATGTCCCTTTTTTAACCACTGACTGATCCTGGAGGTGAACAACTGATTTAAAATTCTCTTAAGGAACTGTAAAGAAGCATTAGTAACATAGCTCAGTATTATAAACACAACAGGAGATAAAAAATAAGCCTGCATTGCTTGATATAAAAAAACCTGTTGTCTATAATCTCTTTTGCCCTCTTATTCAAAAAGTATCCAACAAAAATCAAATCAAATCAATTTGTATTAATTACCTCTTCGTAAAATATTCTAATTATTACAATGCATTCATTCAATTCACCGAGTTTATAGGGACAGGAAATGAGCAGTCTTACCATTATGGGAACTTAGGATAAATACCAACAACAAACATGCAACACAACAAGCCAGCTGGTTTTATACACAACTAATATATCCAAAAATGAAGGTCTCTAAGAGGAAGTCAGTACAAACACAGAATATAAAAAGGCTTTCCTGTATTTTTAAGACAAAATTCACAGGCATAATAGGCCTTCCTTTAAAGTGGTATTAGAAGTTAGTAAAATTTTAAGGTATGATTTGACATAACTCTATTTCCTCAGCTTAGTATTGTTGCTCACCACAAAAATACCAAGAGTATTTCTAACTTATGTCCCCTAGCATGCATCATCAAGGACCTTTAGGAGAAGGATGTTGTACATACCTTGAAGGTGAGGCTGAAAGTAGTGGGAGGAGCTGAGGTTAGGCCGGTGCTCTGCTGTATAGTCTCCCTCTTAGGGAGGGGGAGGGTGCTGGGCAAGGGCACCTGTAAAGGTAGGCAACACATATATATCATAATCTAACTAGGTCTGCTACAAAAGCCCCATTACAGATACTGCTAAAGTCCTCCTCTAAGGGTATTTATTTTTCATGAGCCAAAAGGAATATCTGATTAGAGGTACACTGTGTCTGCATCAATTGATAATTCTCAACATCTTAGAGAAATACTATCTGCTTTTTTATGCATGTAATTACAGAAAAAGAACCTGTCCCAAATACTAGGTATATACTTGAAAGCAGTGCCTCAAGTATTTTAAGTAATTTTAATGTGTACAACAGTGACCTGGCATGTTATTAAAGTGCAGATTCTGGCCAGTCGGTCTGGGGTTAAGGCCTGCAATTGTGCACTTCAAATGCAGTGATGCTCTGGTCAGTGGCCAAACATACGTAGCAAAGCTCTAAGGGATCCACAGATTCCTTCAGAAGCATTTAACATGATACTGTAATTATTCAGAAATTAACCTCGTTCCTGCAATACAGTCTACATTCTTATAACTATAATCAAGAACAAAATTAAAATCAGGAGCAAAGTACAGAATATATCACCACAGTGCTTGTTACACTAAGCAAAACACTTTCACTATAGTTATAACATGATTATGGCAAATATTTTTAGAAACATTAAGATATTAGAAACAGTAACCAAATCTCTTTTTTCCTTTAAGTCTCTGGATCTTGAAATTTTATTATGTACTACTGTATGACTGATTTTAATGGTTCACTTAGTTATTCAGATAAAGTGACTGAGATGCTCGGAGGTTTTAAGATAATCACGTTGTGGTACTATGGAGTATCTAACAGAGACTGATAATACTATGGGCTATTGGATGGAGATTACTTTAAATACAAATCTTTAAAATAGCTGTGCTAGGAATAATCAAAAACACCTTCATTTAGATCTTTACGACACTTAAGTATTCAAAATGATTGTGTATAGGTAACACTAAGCAATAAACAACCAGCTAATCCTTAAAAAATACTTTAAGTTTTGATAAGGGGAGTAATAAGTCTTTATTAAGAACGATTTTTTCAAAAGACAAAAGTTCTGTGCATAAAAGGAACCCTTCCTTAACCACACTGAGGAGTGAGAAAGGAACATTTCAAAAGGTCCTAAAATTTTCCCATGCAGAACATTTGTTTTTAACAACTACATTAATCAAATTCAGAATCCCCACCGCACTCGGCAGAAATTCGCAGCACTGTGACATCACTGCAGACTGAAGACCATCTGTAATGCTCCCTGACCCAAGGTGGATGTTCCTGTTTTCAAACGTACACTGGATACATAATTAAAAATAAAATGTAGACTATTTGCTTAGACACAAGACTGGGTCTCTCCCCTTCAGTGGTCCTGCATGCACAAGTCTCACTACATTTTAATTAGATCACACAGAAACACTCAAATGGATATTTCCAATGACAATGAAGGGTTCTGAGAATAATCTTTCTTTGCTTACTTGTATTTCATAAATCACATTTTTAGAGGGTGATTTGGCAGAAAGCATCATATGCTCTATATTTTCTAAATGAGAAAATGCACAATTTAAGTAAAATTAAACTCCGAGATATTACTGATTCAGTATTTAATAAGCAACATAGTGCCACTGACTCCCTATTAACTGACAGGGAGTCTTTTTGTCCTTCCCAAATTTCCCATTACTTTTTTACCCCTTAAAAAAAAAAATTAACATGTTATGTATTATTTGTTTCAGAGGTACAGGTCTGTGATTCATTGATCTTACACAGTTCACAGCGCTCACCACAGCACATACCCTCCCTACTTACAGGAAGTTAAATAAATTTAAGACTTCCCCCAAAAGTGTTGGTGGGAAAGGGTCTGGCATGACAAGTAAAGCTTCGCTACATCTGTGAGCTGGACAGATTATATGAATCGGCTCCTACAAAGCTCTCCTGCCATGAAAAAAAAAAATGTGTGACACAGCTGCTTTTTTCCTCAGTCCTCACATCCTACAGCCCGACTAAAGTTGGATTAAATGATTCCTAAATTACCTCACCTCTCTACAATTCTATACTTGATGCTAGAAAGAAGAACAGACAGCATAGGAAAAACACTGTAAGGCATAAGATTTTTATTCTCAAAATGACAGTTAAAGCCCTTTGTGAGAAACCTTTAAATATATCCATGAAGGAGATTTTTGAAAAGAATGAGCCTTTGCTCATTACAGAGAGCTTTATATAAAAGAGAGAGCAGCTGACCAAATTTCTACCACACCTGCCTTCCAAACCAAGGGCCTTCCATACATGTACCTGCTAAAATGCTCCTCTACACAGAGGGTAGCGAACGTGTCTGGATTTTCAACTTTTTGCCAGTCAATGATCTAGGCAAAGGGATGGACTGTACTGCCTTAACATAACCCTGAATTGTAACCCAGCTGTTCTGGAGAACTACTGCCAAAAATTTTGCATGGCTTACTACCGCTTTTTAACACAGCATTTAAGAGTTTCTGAAGCTACATACACATTATAGTTCAGACTTCACAACAGGATTGTTGCTAAGGTACAGCAAAAAAAAAAAAAAAAAAAAAAAAAAGTTTTTTTTTTTTTTTTTAGGTCAAAAAGAAACCCCTGAATTCTTGGCAACATCCTGATCGCTTTCTGTATTGAGAGAGCTTTCACTGCACTGTGAGAAGGTTTCATCTAAAAACAAAATTATCAACAAAATACATTACTGAACTTGCAGAATGTGGATGGAAAGAACAAAAATTCTTACCAAAACCAGGTTAACAGGATTAGTACTTATGAAACTGAGCCGAAGTTTTGACTATTTTGCTAATTATTAGTACTCCAAAATGCAAGTTCACTATAGCCCTTTCCCAGAGAATTAAATACTGGTCACACACGATGTATTAGATAGTAAGAGCCAGGGTCCTAACCACACTTTTCACATGTGAGGCTGATTACTTACATTATTAACCAAAGTATCCTCCATCTTTGCATTATTAGTAGCCACAGTGTTGGGCAGAGAAGAAGAAGGTGTAGTATAGTCTGTTACAGACTCCTGTGGAGTAGCAATAGAAAAAAATACGTTGTAAACTAAATGAATGACTCACTTTCTAATGGCAGCCTAACAGTTGTAAAGTTGGTCTGGAGCAAAGCAGGAGAGCAGAGCAGATCTTAAGACTCAACTCACTCAAATCTTAAAAGACCAATACTGTGACGAAAGAAACGTGGACTCATCATGGAAGTGGTGACCTTTCAGCTGCCGGGTCCTGTACATTTTTTTTTTAATGCATTGCTGTATTGTATGTCCACTATACTTGAATTAAAATTTTTTTTTTTTAATTTAAATACAGGGACTCCTGGGTGGCTCAGTGGATTAAAGCCTCTGCCTTCAGCTAGGGTCCTGGGACTGAGCCCCACATTGGGCTCTCTGCTCAGCCTGAAGCCTGCTTCCCCCCACCTCTGCCTGCCTCTCTGCCTACTTGTGATCTCTGTCAAATAAATAAATAAAATCTTTAAGATATATAGATATATACACATTGCACTGTACTAGAAGGCTGCCAAAAGTACCAACTATTTAATTCAATGGGTTACTAAAAGAACTCTGTGTGGTTCTCGTAATTTATAACTTACTTTCAACTACTGATTTTTTATTCTCTTCAAAATACAACACAGATAAATGAATGTCAGCCTTTTTAGGATAAATTTATCATCATGAATCTCTTCTTTAAATATGGTAGAGGTGGATTGCAAGAGTTTTTTATTTACATGTATTGTTTATATAGCAATTAAAAGTGAAAAGTAGTCAAATAACATTAAAGTTCCCACTTACCTTTCTTTTCAATATGTACCAGAGTGAACATAAAATGGCAGATATAAATTTTGCTATTCCAACAGATGTTAGTCCACATAAGTCACTCAGAGTATCTTTTGCATCTTGCCTTAATGATTATTTTTAAAGATACACACTTTTCATTCAATGTGGTCCCTAAATTCAAGTCAGTTATTTCCTCTGGTGCTCAACCAACGAAACAATGATCTATTCCAACCCTGGAAGAAAACTGCCTATACTGCAGTTACTGAAAATTTACTGACTTAGTTCCTGACTTGAAAATCTCACTAGTGGACAAGCTAAGACACCACAGTATCTCCATTAACAAAATAAAAATCTAAACAATCTTTCCAAAGCCTGTAAACCCAAGAAAAATCATTTTAATCCTATGTACATATTTTTCACTTCAAACTGGAAGAGTATAGATTTTCACAGGCGCCTGGGTGGCTCAGGGGGTTAAGCCCCAGCCTTAAGCTCAGTTGTGATCTCAGGGTCCTATGATCAAGGTTGCATCGGGCTCTCTGTTCAGCGGGGAGCCTCCTCCCCCACCCCCACTTGTGATCTCTCTGTCAAATAAATAAATAAATAAATAAATAAATAATCTTTAAAAAAAAAAAAAAAAGGTATGGATTTTCACCTACCTAAAGAAATATTTAAGAAATTTCTTTAGACCACAAATGCATACAATGAAGTAAAACATTCTCTGCAAAATCATCACCCAGACAGTTTACAGAATTCTATGCCTCAAGCCAAAATAAAAGAAAAAGGAGAACAGAAAGAATGAGTGCTGTTCCTACTTCCCCCCTCACTGTTAACATGGTTTGCACCACCCGAACCTGTGGCCACCGCGGGCCGCCTACCTTCACATCAGCGCCGTACTCTGTGGACGACACTGAGATCATCGCTCCTATTTCAGTCGACATTTCCGCAACTGCTTTGCTTTCCTTTGTTGTTACCGGGTCTGTGCTTCTTACCGCAGCGGGGCTTGGTTTCTCTTGTCCTTCTGGCTCCGCCTGTTGGGCATCTTTTACTTTTCTATTTTTTAATGAACGTTCTTTTCCAATAGGACCTGGTTTATGTTCTTTATTTTCTACCGGACTCAAATCTGGAAGCTAAAAATTCAATGGTTATGACAAATGTATTATGATCACAGACATTCACTGAAAACTAAATTCAATTTCAAAACCATCACTAGTTGTCCCACTGAAGTGTTAGTGGCTTTCATACAGTTCTACCTGGATGGAGTATGAATTATCATCTACCTTCTGGGCTTTGATGGGGCCCGCCCGTGGCTGTTTCTGCCGCTGTTCTTTAGGTTCTGGTATCTTGTCAGTAGTTTTTTCAGAGAGTACAGGCACAATTTCATTTTCATTCCCATTCGAAGCTGGAGCACCAAACTGAATTGTGTCAATTCCAATTTCAACTCCACTTTCTTGACCATTTTTTGTTCCCTAGAAAGAGAGTATTTTAAAACTTGCTTATCTAAGCAAACAGAATTCAAATATGACTGGGGCGCCTGGGTGGCTCAGTGGATTGGGCCGCTGCCTTCGGCTCAGGTCATGATCTCAGTGTCCTGGGATCGAGCCCCGCATCGGGCTCTTTGCTCAGCGGGAGCCTGCTTCTCTCTCTCTCTCTGCCTGACTCTCCGCCTACTTGTGATTTCTCTCTCTGTCAAATAAATAAATAAAATCTTTAAAAAAAAAAAAAAAAAAAAAGAATTCAAATATGACTGAATGATGTAGTAGCCCGTATTTCAATAGTACAATGGAAGAATCTATGTATTAATGGACACTGATCATGTTTTGAGAAACTTTCCTTTAGCCACTACTGATCTGTATCAAAAAAGGAGTAAAATGAAAACTAGGAGAACATTTAAGTTTTGACTTATTTATTTTAAAGATTTATTTATTTGAGAGACACACACAGACCACACGTGCATGAAAACAGGAGTCGGGGAAGCAGCCGAGGGAGAGGGAGGAGGACAGCAGCAGACTCTAAACTGAGCAGGGAGCCCAGTGACACCAGGACCCAGACAGACACCATGACCTGAGTCAAAATCAAGAGTCAGACGCTCAACTGACTGAGAGCCACCAAGGCCCCCAAGACTTAAATTTCTGAAGTCCTGGCTTAATGCGTCAGGAGTTTCACTGTGAGCAGATCACAGCCTCAAGCTATTTGCTCCTTGAACACGAAAGTAAAAGCAACAAACAGACAAAGACAGCACCAGCAACAAATCAACAGATGAATGAATGAGGGAGAGAAGATAGCAACACCAGTGTCACCTACTTTTTAAAAAATTTTTTAGAAAAAAAGAGAAAAAAAAAGTAAAAAAAAAAAAAACCACCAAAAATAAACCAAAAAATTTTTTAGAATTTTTAAAAAAGATTTTATTTATTTATTGACACAAGGAGGCAGAGAGGCAGCAGAGAGCCCAATGATGATGCGGGCTCCATCCCAAGACCCTGAGATCATGACCTGGGGCAAAGACAGAGGCTTAACCCATTAAGCCACCCAGGTGCTCCCAGTGTCACCTACTTTTAAAAAAGTATACATGGAAATAAAATGAAAACAATGTCCATCAAAATAATCTGTGATTGGTAATGAAGTGCACACACCTTAAGAATCCAATTAAACTGTTAATTTATGTGGCATCTTCTTTGTGCTAGGCACTGATCCAGATAGACTCTAAGAATCTAACTTGCAGAAGTTGCAATAAAGTGAATGGAGAAAATGAACAAGTAGAAAATCAGATGAGGGATATGCAAAAATCAAAGTATGGTTCAGTCACTTGAGATTGACAGAAAAAAGTCCCAAAGAGACCACACTGATGCTCAATCCACAAGACAAAATCAGCAGCAAGTGATTCCAGCAGAGCAAACACCTCGTGTAGAGGTTAAGAATTAAAAAAAAAAAAAAGAAAAGAAAAAGTTTAGTGAGACTGGAACATGGCAGGTATTAAAAGCAGTAGTAGAAAATGAACAAGCAGAAAGCTAGAAAATACAATTTTGTAAGCCAGAGGTGTTTGTAACAATTACTTAATATTTTCAGAAATAAACAGACAAAAGTTGGGACAAAGTTTAACTTCAGGCTTTGGTCTCATAATCGTATCATTGCTTTGTATTAGTTTCAGCATCCCTGAACTCACCGCATCAATTACTGTGTAAGGTTACTATTAAATTTATTAGTGTAACAATGTCCACATTATGGAGAGGCCGTGGCATTCAGACTTATTTTTAGTATCTGAACATTCTCTTTCAAATACAGGCTAACATTACTTATGTAACTTAGAATAAAAATCTCTATTTGCTTTAGTCAATGCTGAAATTCTGTAGTTAGTTCAGTATAAATGTACAGTTAGTATCAGAAAAGTCAAACAGTAATCACTGAAACCCACTGCGTAGAGAAACAAGAAGTTACAAATAGTTCAAAGAAATTAAAAAATAGATGGACAATTAATAGAACCGGTAGAGTATGTTAGTTTTAGGAAAAATACCATATCCCTTGAAACAAAAAAAGTGCACAAAATACACATAACACAAGGAAGGGTAATAGAGCTCAGATTATGTATTATCAATCTTTGTGAGACTATCCCGTGTATCTAACACGCACTGCCCTGAACCAAATAGTCACTAAGGAACGCATTTCACCAGAGCAACTTAAGTCCCACCAAGGAATTCTCTCCGTTCTCTGAAATGAATTAAAACTGAAACGTGACTTTGCTAGCTCTGAAGCTCACCATGAGGCAATATTCCAAAATCATGAGCAATGAATGTCCACCAAAAACCATCACATTTTACCCAGAAAACATAAAGAACATAGAGGATGAAGAAAATGTGTGTGAGAAAGACGAGATCCCACCAAAGGAATTTCCTCCTCCAACCGGCTGAAGGCAGATGTGGGCGTTCTGTCAGTGCTGCACACCTACAGGAGAACCTTCACAACAGAAATCTGGCAGCTAAGAGTGCTGAGAAATCATTATTCCTATACTAAATGTCAATTTAAAAACTGGGACTAGACATTTTAATAAATTCATTAAATCCAGTGCACCCATCCAAAACAAAGAAGCTTTCCACTTCGTCCTTCACTATTAGCATGACATAGCTATGTAAGAAATGCTACAGTTAATCCTAGTGTCCATACCAACCAGCAGAAGAAAAATGATTAAACGGAGGATCCTACACACCGAATGCAGTGATTCCGTATTTTACTTGAGTTCCCTGTAGAACTTTTAAAACAGCTGCTGAGGTCTTCTCCACACCTAAGTCAAAAAGCTGAAGTGGGGCAGGGGCAGCAGGAAGACTTCTTTAATGACGTCTTTAAATTTTTAAAAAATTCTGTACTTTTTACCTATTGTCACATGTCTCTGTTCCTCCTTCACAGCCAAACTACTTTCTCTAAGTTCTCTATATGCAGCTTTCCTCCCACTTTCTCTTAAATTCACTCTAACCAGGCTTTTGTGCCTACTGCCCCATTGACACCAGGGACCACATTATCCGGTCCAATTCTCAGGCCTAACTTACCTGACCACCCAGCAGAATCTGACACACTTAAATTATCCCTCCTTTCAACTCACCTTTCATTGAGATTTGAAAACCCTTTTCCAAGCCCCACATTGCCAAATGGGAAAGGCTTAGGACTTAGCCTCGGATTCTCTTCTCTTTTCTAACCACTCTTCCTTGGTGGTCTCATTCAACTCACTCATTTTAAGCACCATCTAATCAATAGCTGTGAAATTCATGTCTCCAAACTAGATTATCTCCTATGAACTACAGACTCTTCCATCTAACAACCTACCCAGCAGCTCCACTTAGATTTGTAACAAACACTCTAAACCTAACAACACACACACCCCTTATATTTTCCAAACTCCCTTCTACTTTCCCTCATTACAGATCCGTTATTACAGCTTCCAATCACGATTGATGGCAACTCTATTCTTCTTGCTCCTCAAGTCAAAAACTGGGGAGATAAATTGTGTTCTTTTTCACATTCTATGTTTATTTTTTTTTTTTAAGATTTTATTTATTGGACAGAGATCACAAATAGGCAGAGAGGCAGGCCGAAAGAGAGAGGGGGAAGCAGGCTCCCTGCTGAGCAGAGAGCCCGATGTGGGGCTCGATCCCAGGACCCCAGGATCATGACCTGAGCTGAAGGCAGCGGCTTTAACCCACTGAGCCACCCAGGCGCCCCACACATACTATGTTTAATCACTCAGTATTTGTCAGCTCTACCTTCAAGTCTCCTTATCACCTTTAATGCCATCTCCCTGGTCTAAGTTACCATCATTTGATTATTATGACACCATCCTACCTTCTACTCTTTGCCATCTATGGACTAGTCTTAACTCAGAATAAATCATCTGAGAAAAAGTCAGGTCCTGCTCTTCTTGTGCTCAACACTATCTACTGTGTTCCTACATCTCCCCAAGGCCCAGTGCGGTCTACGCTCCGTCATCCCTCCGGCTTCATCTGTTCTCTTTCCACCCCCCAACTTCACTACAGCCATACGAACCCCCTGATCTTCCCCGAACGCACCAGCCATGCCTCTCTCTTGGGGCTTCTGTATTTGTTAGTCTCTGAACCAAGAATTCACTTTTCCTAAGAAATTTCAGTAGCATGTTCTCTTATCAAACGTCACCTAAGGGGCACATCTTGGCCAACCTATTTTAAATTGTCTCCGGATCCCTTGAGAAACTTCTTAGGTACCTTCCCTACTTTGCTTTCCTCCTCAGCACTGACCCATTTAACAATAGATGGTATTTATTAGGGGCTCACCCCTCCCGCCCCATCTACAACGGAAGCCCCGACTGCAGAGCTTTTTGTCCATTTTTATCACACTTTCTCCCTGTTTTGTAAGCCCATGCGTTAGAAAACTGCCTGGTATATCACATGTGCTCAAAAATTTTTGTTCAATGAGTAAGTGAAAAACTGCTAACTTACCAACACTGCACATTTGAGAAATTACGTTGAACTTCCTGTACACTCTGCTTCTAAGTAATTATACTGCCTAATTATTCAGGCTAAAAACATGGTAGAAAAGTCAAAAAAGTAGTAACTACACTTACATTCTCTGTATCACAAGCATTTTTTTTTCACAAGCACTTTTATTGAGACTTGAATTAAAAAAATGTTAACCTTATTATGTCTAGAGGTGAAAAGCAGCCTCTAAAGGTAGAGCTCCAGCAGCAATAATATCACTTAGGAACTTGTTAGAAATGTACTCAGGCCTCAGTCAGACCTAATGAGACAGAAGCGCCGGGCAGGGTCTCAGCAATCTACTCTAACAAGCTGCCCAAGGTGACTGTGATGTACACTCAAGTGTGAGAAACTACGGAAGGAAACTGCTACGCTAACACTGCCAAGGCCATTGTGAAGTGCACTCCTACCTCTGACGGGGCAGCTGATCCAAACGACGTTAGGGGCTTATTCCACGCGCTCACTGACGGTGGCTGTGGTGGACTAATGGGACCCACTGGAAAGAAGAAATCATGGGAAACGCAACCATTAGAATTTAGAGGCTAATAATCCCTAATGTACTTTACCTTTTCCTTTAATGGCAGCTGGACAACAACAAAAAAAGATTTTCACAATACACTTAAGAGATAAATATAAGCTCCCCCAGCAAACAGTGTATGTTTTTAATCAACGCAAAATTGTGCCCATAAAATATGCCATTAAAAGTATACGACATCTGTTCTAGAAACAAAGGTTTTAAGTAAAGAAGAAAAAAATTACTATTACCACTTCTTCCTTAAAAAAGGAAGTGGCTAGGAAAAAAACATACTGAGTACACAAATAAAACTGGAAACAAACCCCAACATTCTCATGCCATACCCCAGCCTTCCCTTCTCTGGTGAACTCACGTTTCTTGGAGATGTCGTTCAGCACAGCCGGTGGGGCCACCTTGTTATCCCACAATTCAGCTGTCAGTGTGCCATGTGACTGCGAGGTCTGGATGGACTTTCCTGTGGCTACATAATCCGTGCCGTTGGGCGTCTGAGCTGAGGGTAGTCTAATCGAAGGTGGTGGCTGTTTTGAAGACTGGGTTGTAGTCTGTAGTGGGCTCTGGACTGGCTTATGAGTCTGTCCCTGAGTCTGGGCTGGTGCACCGGGGGCCGGGGCAGGGACTGGGACCAGGGCTGGGGCTGAAGCTGGGGCAGCGACTAGGGCAGGGGCTGGGGCTGGGGTCGGGGTTGCAACAGGGGCTGGGGCGGCTGGCGCGGGGGCTCCTGGGGCTGAGGCGGCGGGGGCAGGAGCTGAAGCGGATGCTGGAGCTAGGGCTGACGCAAGGATGGGGACAGAGGCTGACGCGAGGATGGGGACAGAGGCTGGGGACGAAGCTGAGGTAAGGACGGGGCTTGGGGCTGGAGCTGAAGAAGAGACTGTGGCTGCAGCGGAGGTGGAGGGCGGAAGCGGGGTTGAGGCCGAGGTCGGGAGAGGAGCTGACGCCGAGGTGAGGACTGGGGCCGCGGCCGGGGCCAGGGCCGAGGCCGAGGCCAGGGCCGGGGCTGAGGCTGAGGCTGGAGCCGGGGCCGGGGCCTGCTGAGTTCCCGTAGCCTGCTTTTTGGCAAACCGTGGAGGAAGCTTCGAAGTCTGACTTCTTCCTTTCTCATTTGCATTCTTTTTGTTCCAGACCTTAAAAAATTGGTAGGAACCATTTTTGTCAATAATGTAACCGAAAGAACAGTTCATGAAGACTGTCGCTGACAAGATCTATTAGTTTAGCTCCTTTACTTTTCAAAATAGGCACTCAACAGAGCAAAAACGTCAAGGCTGCTAAGGAGACTTTAAATTGTGAAAACAAAGATGCTACGGGGAGAAAAAGACTAATATGTACTATACATTCTTCATAAATGGCTCCACAATCTCTCTTCCATAATTCTAAAATTTAAATACTGGAAGGAATTTCTCAATGAATTCATTTGGCAGCAAAATCTGACCCAATCTGACAAAAAGCTACTTACCGACTTCACTCATGTTTACCACAGAAACATTCATCTGTGGGTGTTGCTGGGGTGTTATGCTATACAGGATTTATGCACTATTTTTACCTTCTAAAACAAATGAATAAACAAATGAATCAATGAATGCTAAAAATATCTAGTCCTAGGGTCTATATTTGATTGAGCTTAGAAGTATCACTCATATAAGATTTTTACAGTGTTTCTTTGTTTTTTAGGCTTTTCATCCTTTAGAGCTTGTTATCACTATTACCTATGTATTTTACTTATTTTTATCCTGTGTCGGCATTTAGCAAAATGGGTGTTAGCGTTGATTTAAATGGAGTAACTAATATTGATTCATTCTGTGTGTTTAAATGAACTAATTTAGATTATAATCAAAATCTTTGTAGGTAAAGAATCTGCAATTTATTAGATCATGGCAGTTGTGCTCATTAGATTTCCAAGATAACTTAAAATTAACTAACTCTGATAAGATGACCAGAACTGAAAAATGAATTCCTGAATTAAAGTGATGATGTGAGCTATAGTGACTATATTCTATTTAAAATTTACCTCAATTCTGGGTAAAAAGCGTACCAAAGTTGTGAAAATAAAGTCATTCTGAACACTTGAATAAATGTAACCTTGACATTATAGATGGAGAGAGACCGTAACTACTTGTTACTATATTCTGGGCAACCATGTAAATAACTAGTAACAAACTAAAACACTAAACCTGTATGATTTGTTCTTCCTTCTTTCGACGTTCTTCATCCTGCAAACGTTTTTGTTGTTTTTTGGAAACCACCTCAGTAAAACCGTCATCATTCAAATTTGACTGGGGGTCTTCAACTACTGTTACTTCAGGATGGTCATCGATTATAACAACACCTACGGGTATAGGAAAAGATTTAAAATGCTATGTATTTTTTCAATTGAAAAGATAAATAGAAATGTTTAGTTCAGTAGCAATTAAAAACAGAAAAAAAGACAAGACAAAAATCTAGTTCTTATAATTCACATTATAACCCAATTCACATAGCACACAATGGCCATTTACTAGTAAGATTTGAAAAGAATACACAGATATAGAAAAAGAGGCCCATAAACAAGCTTTAAAAAAGTTTTCTGACTTTCTGAAGTGCTTCGAATGGTATGTACCTTTCTTTCCTTCAGTAATACAGCAGTAAGGTCTTTTCTAAGTCGGTATCAAAAAACAAAACAAACACCACTTAGTATCATCCATCCTCTCTCAGTGGAATTGCTTAACCCCTGCTTTTCCAGCATCAGATCTGTAGTGTGCTATAAACATCTACACAGCACTTTACTTCATTCGCATCTACCATTCTAAGAGGTGGGTATTACTACTGTTTCACTTTTTTAAGGATGATATAAACTCTGGGAAGCCGATACACTAAAGGTGAGCTGGTGAATAACCAAGCTGGTCTTATGACTCTAAATAACTACTCTATGTAGACCACTTGTTTACAGTATATAGTTGTTAAAAATAAATGAAATATATGTGAAAGTTCTACATGAACATAACATGGCACAGATATACAAATGTCATAATAATCTAGCAGATGAGTAACTGAAGACATATCTTCAACTCACTGTCCAACTAACAATTATTCAGCCGATCTTCTTAAAATCATACAACCCAGGGACGCCTGGGTGGCTCAAGTGGGTTAAAGCCTCTGCCTTCACCTCGGGTCATGATCCCAGGATCCTGGGATCGAGCCCCGCATCAGGCTCTCTGCTCAGTGGGGAGCCTGCTTCCTCCTCCTCTCTCTCTCTGTCTCTCTGCCTACTTGTGATCTCTGTCAAATAAATAAATAAAAATCTTAAAAGAAAAAAATCATACAACCCAGTGAGTATAAGAAATCTAGATCCCTTAAATTTAGTATTTAAAAGCAAAACTATAATAGTCCAGGCAAGGAAACTTGTGGGTGTAAGTATGATGTTTCCAAAATATATATAAGAAAAAGGTAAGGCAATTCAGATAAATTATTTCAATTTTGCAAATACTATACATCTTAACTGGGGAACATACAATAAAATTAGTTACTTGCCTGGGAATGGTACATACACATACAACTTAGGATGGTGATAACTTGTGAGGGATGGCCAAAGAGTATTATTACAGAGTAGTTCATAGGGAATCAACCTGAAAACAATTCTCTTTGAATAGCTAAAAATGTGCATTTATGCAAACAATGATGGGAAAACAAATAAAAAATATTAAAACTGGCTTCCATTCCTTTGGGAAAAAAAAAAAAGACATTTGTTTATGAGAGAGAGAGAGAGAGAGAGAAAGGGTGCACACGGCACGTGCAGACAGAGAGGGAGACAGACAAACAAGCAGATGTTGTGCTCAGTGCGGAGCTCCAGGAGGCCCAATTTCAGGACCCTGAGATCATGACCGGAGCCAAAATCAAGAGTTCATGCTCAACGGACTGAGCCACCCAGGCACCACTGGTTTCACTCTTTAAAAACCTGTTACTGTTATTTTGTGTTTTTTAAAAAAATACTTACTGATCTCTATACCCAATGTGGAGCGCAAACTGAAAACCCCAAGATCAAGGGTGGTACAAGCCAACAACTGAACCATGGCAGGCAACCATGTTACTGCTTTTCTAACAAAAGTCACATTGGTTCTGATTTATCTAAGATACTTCTACATATGTCTTAAAGAGCAGTGCTCATTTTAGAGAAAGGTCGAATGTTTATTTCAATGGACGCCGTGCACTCCATTACTTCACAGGGGCAAAGAAACTGCTTGATATTTCTAAGTTCATGACAGTCTTCCACTCTGACTAAAAGGTGTGTATGTAAAAAAGCTTTTCTTCACAGCCATGCCATCACCCATTTTTCAATTTTCTTGCCAAAGAGCTTCTTTAGAATGTGTTGAAGTTAGTTTACCCAACTACATGTAACATTTACAGAAATCTGAAGGATATTTTCTGTTTGTTTTCAACACCCTGCTCTTGCCTGATGCTTTAGAACACTGTGGTCTAAAGAATGACTTAACGAGTTATTAGGAGAACCTAAACATGAGTAACTCTTAATATGTTTTAAAAATGTATAGTTTAGCTTCCACTGTCAACACAGAATTGTAATGTAGGTCTTACCTTTTTATGTCTTAATCCACTAATATAATACTTTGGCAATTTTCTACCCCAAAATTCTTTGGAAGAAGGAAAACTGGTCAAGTTATTTGGGAAGACAGTGTTTTGAGGACTTCTGTAATCTTCATTTGCCATTTTAGAAATGTGGAGTTTAAACTCTCCTTTCTCTATGGACCACCATAAATAAGGCTGGCATCCAAGCTTCCCATGGGTCTACTCTGTTCTCTGAATCAGGACTCTCCAATGTCAGCTCTGCCAGCACTGTGGTGCCCGCCCAGTGCACTCTCGGGTGCTCAGCGGCGTCCCTGACCTACCCCCACTGCTGGGTCAGCAGCCCCCAGCCCCACAGCTGGGACAATCAGAACTCCAAAGCTCCAGAGATGCCAAATGGCCCCTGGGGTACAAAAGCTCTCCTGCTGAGAACCACTGCTCTGCATAATTGAATTGAAAATTCTGAAATGGGGCAATTAAGCTAAGTTTCTTTCTTTCCCGTATGAATCCCAAAATGGTATTCTAGAACAATAGTTCTCAAACATTTGTGTGCATCGGAATTACTGGACGACTTCATTAAAACACAGACTGCTCCAAAGGTTTCTGATTCAGTAGGTCTGAGGTAGGGGCCAAGATTCTGAATTTCTTACAAATTTCTAGGTGATATTGATAGTCTGGGGACCACACGTTGAGAACGACTGGCCTAGAAATAATACTGCCAAGATCCTGAGCCCAAATCAAATTTTGTAGATTTAAATAACCATTAACTAGATGAAAACTCTCATCTTTATTTTTAATACTGGAATAGTAGTACCTAACCTAACTTTCCCATTAACACTTTTGTCTGGTCTTAGTGCATCTCAATTTTACACAGTATTTCCAGCTTAAGTCTATCTGAATGAATGGCAAACAGTGCATTTTTACATGTTTAAGTGCCTTCTCATAGATACTCCTTGTTAACTTCTACAACAAATGTTTTCTTGTTGCTTGTGTTAATCCTTTGCATTTCATATCCTGTTACTTTATGGCTACTGAAAGTACTTAACCAGACCAATGCTGCCTCCCATTCTAGTATGCTCTAGTACCTTATCTGAGATAGCAATTTTATCAAGGGCCTAAGTCAGTGAGGTTGACATTTCTTTCACGTAAGATAAAGCACATGCACAGATAGACTTAAGCATCCTCTTTAGTCGTCTATGTTTTCCTACACCTGGTTAATTTTCTCCTTTTTTATGAAGAAGAGTGAAACCCTGTAGATTATCTTTTTTTTTTTTTTAAGATTTTATTTATTTATTTGACAGAGAGAGATCACAAGTAGGCAGAGAGGCAGACAGAGAGAGAGGAGGAAGCAGGCTCCCCTCTGAGCAGAGAGCCCGATGCGGAACTCAATCCCAGGACCCTGAGATCACGACCTGAGCCTGAGCCGAAGGCAGTGGCTTAACCCACTGAGCCACCCAGGCGCCCCCCTGTAGATTATCTTTAATGAGAACTTTATCAAGCATTCAAGGCGGGGCTAAAAACTGGTGTCATTTTAGTTCACCATATCAGTTAGTGATTTCATAATCAGCCTCTATCTTGGCCTTGAAGGTCCAATTCTTTCTCTAATGACTTTATTATAGTATCAACTCAAATACAACAGATAATATATACATAACATAAGACATACTTGCGTAATTGTTGAGATCAAACTGTGACAGCGCATCTACTTTTTCTTTGGGTTTTTTAGGGCCTGATTTGGGGTCTTCTCTTTTTTTCCCTGTGGAATCTTTGGCGTTCTTTTGTCCTGTACCATTAGGTGTTCCTTCCTGATGGTGTGCAGAGCTGCCATTGACGGGATCGACAACAGCTGTGCCTGCAGACTGGTCATCAAATGGCCTGCAAAACAATAATCTGAGTTACTACTACCTCCGCACAACCGAACAGAAGAAAAATGATCACTGGCAGTTTCTAGAGATTAACCTAAGAAGAAACAGCAGTACGCTAGAGCATTCTTAAATCTAAAACCAATAAGCTTTAGGGACTTTTGTAGAGTAAAACTTCACTAAAACTGAGCTTCCCAATAAGAGGTAGATTTTCTTTCCAGAATTAAATTCCAGAATTCCAACTGTGTCCAACTTGTGCTTATCACAGAATAAATAAGCTAATCAACATGGCTTATTAGCAGAAAATTCCTGTGATCCAAGCTAATCCAAAGTATTTGTTACTGAATCTTTTCCACACAGGGCAGCATATGAACAAATTTAAAAAGTGTTCTTTTTGCACTACATGGTTTTTTTTTTTTTAAAGTTCAATCAGATACATAAACGTTAAGCATACAAAACAAATTTTTTTTTGAAGATTTTATTTATTTGACAGAGAGAGAGAGAGGGATCACAAGGAGGCAGAGAGGCAGGCAGAGAGAGAGGGAGAAGCAGGCTCCCTGCGGAGCAGAGCGCCTGACGTGGGGCTAGATTGCAAGACCCTGAGATCATGACCTAAGCTGAAGGCAGAGGCTTAACCCACTGAGCCTCCCAGGTGCCCCCCCCAAAAAACACTTTAAATATGGAAATAATTCACTTCACAAACCCATAGTTTTTATTTCCTATCAAATTTTATTCTTGCATTTTATTAAATTTATGAAATTATATCATGGAAAATGTGTTTACAAATTCATTTTCATCTTAGCCAATAGCATCACTTGAGATAAAAGCTTAATTAAGTGCTTAACATAAGGCATGAACTCAAACATTTAAAGAATAAAATAATTTCTTCTAAATGGGACTCTTTCAAAAGATTTCAAAAGATTAATTACAATCAATAATTTGTATTTCTGCAGATTCAAAGTTATTACCTACATGACACAAAGTCTTGCTAAGTTGAGATCTACATTACATAAAAATCAGATCAAGATTTCCTTTGGGGAGGGGGGGGAAAGACTTCCTTTGAGTGTTACTACTCAAAACTCTAATATAGTCAATAACTACATTGTAACTACATATGCTATCCTAATTCTTTTGGCCTTTCAAAGAAAGGTTCTGGGGCGCCTGGGTGGCTCAGTGGGTTAAGCCTCTGCCTTCAGCTCAGGTCCTGGAACTGAACCTTGTGTTGGGCTCTCTGCTCGGCATGGAGCCTGCTTCCCCCCCTCTCTCTGCCTGCCTCTCTGCCTACTTGTGATCTCTCTGTCAAATAAATAAATAAAATCTTTAAAAAAAAATAATAAAGAGAGGTTCAAATTCTGTGTTAAGAAGGCACTCAGGAGGGACACCTGAGTGGCTCAGTCGATGAAGTGTCAAGTGCCTTCGGCTCAGGTCATGATCCAGGGTACTCCGGATCAAACCGCACATAGGGCCCCCTTGCTCAGTGGGGGGCCTGCTTCTCCCTCTGCCTGTGCTCTCTCTCTGACAAATAAATAAGTAAAATCTTTTAAAAAGGAAAAAAAAAAGGTACTCAGGAAACACAACTAGTCGCATTATTTCTCTAAACTTTTTCTAAGTTATCAGAAAGCAAAAATATTTTCGTTGATGGGTACAGTGACCTGAAATGCTAAGTATACTGCAACTAACCAATGGAGATTAATACATTACCTGAATAAATTATCAGCTCAGGCTGCAAACCTGGGAATTTGATCAAAACCCAGGGAATACCGTAGTAATAGCGGTTTACTATATACCACTTTAAGTTATGTAGTTCACAAACATCGTTATCTTTAATCTTCACTAGTTTTTAGAAATGCGATTAATTTCTCCCCATTTTACTAGTGAGGAACCAGAGTTTATACAGGCAGTAAGTTATCAGAACTTACATTAATAACTAGCCAATATATGAATGAAAGAATGAATGAACAGTAACTAGACACGCTGCTACTGTAATTTTTCCCAATATTAAAGAAATTAATAGTTTACCATAAGCGACATTTTAATATTTAAAAAAACAGACTAAGCTTTAGCACAGTTTCAGAAAATTGTTTAAAAATAAATCCAACAGTGGGGTGGGGGGCGCCTGGGTGGCTCAGTGGGTTAAAGCCTCTGCCTTCGGCTCAGGTCATGATCCCAGGGTGCTGGGATCAAGCCCCACATTGGGCTCTCTGCTCAGCAGGGAGCCTGCTTCCTCCTCTCTCTCTTTCTCTTTCTCTCTGCCTACTTGTGATCTCTGTCAAATAAATAAAATCTTAAAAAAAATAAATCCAACGGTATTTATGTTACTCGTGGCCTTGGTGGCAGTTCTGGGCCTCTATCCAGCTGGATCATTTACTCTATCTCCAACTCAAGAGGAAGATATAATTTATTCTTAGGTTCCATATTCATTTCTAGCAACCAGTACAGAGTGACAAAGCACATGGTTAAAACGTACTCATTTAAGTCCCAGAAGACAGTTACGAGCCCCAGAGTTTTGTAAAGAGAAACTGAAAAAGGAGGGTTGCCCATTATTAGTAAGATGACTTACCAAAAAAAAAAAAAAAAAAAAAAAAAAAGAAAAATCTTACCAAAAGGAAGACACTGTACAGGTCCCTCCCTAGATGTATACATTCTCCCAAAGCTACAAATTCTTAAGATGACTCTTCTGGAAAAGGTAACTTAGAAGGCAAAGACTCCTGAAACCCATTAACCTCTCTCACTCAAGCACCATTACTTTGAGAACAGACAAGAAGTTTAGGGGAGTCCAATGTCTGGGGTCCTCCACACAGACTGGCTTCTTTGCCAGTTTAGCTTTCAGGTACCAATGCAATTAACAGCGAAAACAAAGTACTCACCCTCGCTTCCCACTTTTTGATGGTGGACCACTTCTCCGTTCATTTCTAGGACCTGAGAAATTCCTTCCGGATTTGGGTGGACCACTGTTGCCACGCCGATTCTGGCGATCTACACCAGGCCTCTGGCTAGAAAAACTTCTCTTCGCTATTTCCCTTTTTGGAGGTAAAACATTCTCTCCGGCCTTTGTAACTGCTTGTGCATTCAAATCCGCATTTTTTTTCTCATCTCTCTCACGCCTCTCATTGAAATCACTGCTTTCAGAAGCTGTTTCCCATTCTTCATTTGCCTGATCTGAAGAGTTCTGGTTAGACAAGTCTGGTGTCTTGTTCCCAGAAACATCCCCAGCAGGGTTAACTGGTTCTTGAACCACATTATTAACGGTGCTACTCGTGGGCACTGCTACCTCGTTGGTTTTGGAAGCAGCCTCTCTCTCTCTCAGACGTCTAAATCGAGGTGGCTTATCCTGCCTCGGAGGTCGGGTAGGACGCTGTCGTCGGGGTCTTTCTCTAGCTGGGTCAAATTTTCGTTCAAATTTTGGAGGCCGTTTATCTGCTGGTATAGGAATAAACTGCTCATGTCTTCTTGGTGGCTCTCCGTCATCTGGTTTAGGAGCTTCTGTCTGCCTTGGGTTCCACTGATTGTCCCTGTAAGCGGGTCTCCGTAAGGTGGAAGGGCGAGCCGGTCGGCCTCCAGGATCCCTTCCACCGCGTCTGAACGTCCCCCCTCTGCCTCGCCGTGTGGGCTCTCCTTTGGGAAGGAAGCCTGGTTTAGATTTATCATCATCCCTCACGTAAGGCTTTTCTAGAGGTCTGTTATCTACTCGGATGTGATTTTCAGGCTTGAAAGAAGACTGAGGCTTTATAGGCTTTTTGTTTTCAGACCGCTCCTCTCTTTTGGGAAGTTTACCTTTGCTTAAACTATCCTTATCGCTCGCACTTTCATGAATCTCACTGTCTGTGTCAGTCTCAGAACCCCGCTGTCGTCGTCTTTTAGGAACAACTTCAAAATCAGAGCTCTCACTTCGTGTTTCACTTTCTTCTCTCTGTCGAAGAGGTCCTGAGGGCACATGCTCTGGCCGTGGCTTACTGTCTCTATACTGAGGATAATCTCGAGCGTGCCCTCTCCCACCCCGGCCACGCCCTCCGTAGGAACCTCTATAGCTTCGGCCTCTGGAATAGTATTCACCCCGGCCTCGACCTCTGTATCCTTGATCTGGAAACCAATCTCTATCTCTAGCTTCTTTCCAATAGGTCCGAGGGGGTAAAGTGGATTCTTTTTTAACTGCAGGTCTGGAATCCGGTCGGGGCCGCTCTAAAACAAGGTCTTTGCTACCAAGTTTCTCAGGCTGTTTTTCTTCTTTGACTGCTGGTGCGGGGACAGTTGGCTGGTTCACAGTTTTAGCCACAGGCTCTACCTCAACACTACTTACAGGTTCCGAGGGCTTCTCGGCATCTTGGGGTGGCTTTTGAACCACAGCTGAAGCTTCTGCTGAAGGTAATTTCTCCAGTTCTGGTTGAGGTGGTGGTGGAACCGACTGTGGCTGGGCTGGTGCTGCAGGCGGTGGCACTGGAGGAAGAGGATCTTTCTTTTCAGTCTTTTCAGGTTTCACAACTTTCTCGGTGACCTTTTCTCCCTTTTCCCCTTCCTTCTCCTTCCGCTGCTCTCGCTCCTCTTTCATATCCCTAAGGATGGGTTTTTTAATGGGACCCGATCTTCTCACAGGCCTATCGTTACCTTCTTCTCTTCTGTTGGAGCTTGGCCTTGGGCCCCAACGAGTTTCGGACTTAGATTTATATAGTTTTTCAGGTTTTGGTCCCTCTGAAGATCGTATAAAGCCATCCTTCTTTGGTTTTTCCTCTGTCCTTTCTGCTGGTTCCTTTGAATCAAGGCATCTGCTGGTTACTTTAGGAATGCTTGCAGATGGGTCATTTCTTTGCTCCTCTGATTTTGAGGTATGGTTAGATCCATGGGAAACACTTCTTTTCCGGGCAGGCAGGCTTTCTCCAGCCGAAATTCGCTCTTCTTGAGGAGTGCCTATAGTTTTTTGATCAGGTATATCAAAACAAGCAGACTGAGTGTTTGTGTCGGTATGACGAGGTCTAACGTCTTCCACAGATCTGCTTAAGAACTTTTGTGCTTCTGTCTCACTGGATTCTCTGACAAAGTCTGCTTTTGGATGAACCTCTAATTGACTATGTTCTACAGGATAAGCAGCAGTAACCTGTTCCTGATCCCGTGGGGCTTCAGACCTAAAAAAAATGAGAATTCAGAAGCATAACTACCAAGACAAGCCCCTTCTCACAAGTATACAGCAAAATAATCCCTCTAATTACAAACCACAGATGTCTAATCATAAAAACAATTTTAAAAGGACCCTAATCTTTATGCCTCCTTAAAAAGTTTAGTGCAGCATTATTTGCAATGGCTAAGAGGTAGGAACAGCCCTCAGTGTCCACTGACAGATGAATGGAGTAAGAGAATGTGGTATGTACATATAATACAGTGTCCTTTAGACACTAAGAAGAAAATACTGTTGTATGCTACCAGATGGATGAGAACATTATGCTAAGAGAAACGAGTAAGCACAGGACAACACTGTAGGATTCCACTTATATGAGGTATATAACGTAATCAAACTCATCCAAGCATAAAGTGGAATGCTGATTGCCAGGGACTCGGAGGAACAAGGAAATTATCGGCTACTTAGTGGATATAAAGTTTCAGTCTTTCAAGATGAAAAAGTTCTAGAAATGTATTGTAAAAGCACCATGCTTATAGTTAACAATACTGTACTGAACACTCAAAATTTCATTGACGGTAGCTGCCACATTATATTGTTTCCCTACAATCACAAATGAACTTCATTCCTTAAGGAAAAAAAGCATGGAAGTTAGGCCATGCTGATGTGAATTTTTAATCCATCAAGACTAGTAATTCCCTTCTATAATCAAAGAATACACTAGAATAGATCTTTCTTCCCCAAAGAATCAGCATTACAAAATAGAGTCGATAAAAGGGAAGAAGTTCTAAGTTTATGGTTATAAGTTACTACAGATCACCAATTATCTGCTTCAAGTTATCTCTGTCAATTAGTATTTGTCTTTATCTTGGCATTAGAAGACTTCCATGAGGTACTGATAATCAAATGTCTACCATTTTTCATTAGTGGAAAACTGTATCAACACTTTAAGCTAGACTACATGTCAAATAGTAGAAACTTGCCAATTTTACATACAACAGGAATTTCAGTATTTAATTCAAGTGTACAGAACTAGGTGACAAAATGCTCTGATGCAGAAATGACGGAAAAAGCAAGCATGTCCAAAAATGAAATGACATAAACTAAAAGGGAGGTAATCAGATTTGTCACTCAGTCCTAAATCAAAATGATCTTCAGGGACACTACAGTTTTCATTTTACCACAATATTCAATTTGTATTAATAATTTTTATAATTACCTTGCATCCTCAGGTTCTTCTGTTGCCTTGGGAGTAGTGGCCTGCGGAGGCTCGGTATGAGGATAGGGATCCGACCCCCACATAACACGAGGTTCAGACAGGGAGACTGCGTGATCTCTTGCAGATCGTGCTATGTGCTCAAATGACTCCGAACTGTTAGCTGATCCTTCCATCTGTTCTCTTCTCATTAATGGCTTAGGAGGAATCATTCCTTTAAAAAAGTCGGAAAAAGTTGGGAAAAACAATCATTATACCCATACTACATAGTATATATTACTATACACATTATAGTACACAATAATATACTATATATACTATTACATATAGTATATACCAATATATTCTTACTATAAATACTAATTTAGAATTCTATATTGGAATTCTATACTTGAGCTAAAGAAATCCTTTCTGTCAAGTGAGGAACTCAAGAAACGATCAATGAAAATTATTCAAGTTTTTCTGTGAATGAAATTTTTACTGTTGCTATTAAACAGATTTAAGAGGGGGCACCTGGGTGGCTCAATCAGTTAGGGCTTTTGACTTTGGATCTCTGGTCATGATCCCAGATCAAGCCTTACATCAAGCTTCCTGCTCAGCAGGGAGCCTGCTTCTCTCCCTCTTCCCCCCCCCCCCCAAATAAATAGAATCTTAAAAAAAGGTTTAAGAACTGAGGAAACAAACAAAGCAAACCTTAACAGCAGCCTATTTTTAAAGGAAAAAATATATATATATAATGCCTATCAAATAACATGTATGATACCTCTGTGCATGTTAATAAAAACATAGTGATGATTATACCAGTAGTGACAGATTTCCAGAGAAAATATTTCTTACAGATAATTCCATGTAGTTTAGTTTAATTAGTTGATCAATGCTATTTATTCTGCCTCTTAAATTTGAAAATTGCAGTAGAAATTTTTGAAATTAAGACATGATTTTTTTTTTCAAAGATTTTATTTATTTGACAGAGATCACAAGCAGACAGAGAGGCAAGCAGAGAGGGGCAGGGGGAAGCAGGCTCCCCGCTGGGCAGGGAGCCCAATGCGGGGCTCGATCCCAAGACCCTGAGATCATGACCTGAGCTAAAGGCAGACACTTAACACACTGAGCCACCCAGGCATCCCAAGACATGGTTCTTGATCATATCTTAACACCCCCCAAATTTTCCTCTACAGCATTCTGCTCATGAATTCTCTGGATTCATCCTGACAGATTCCATGCAACACTACTGATCCACTTGCTTTCAGCTTCCCATGGGAAAACTCAAGTATTTGGCAGACAAAACTGAAAAGCTGGAATACAGAATACAGGGACAAAATTTAAATGTTTTAACACTTAAAAGAGTGAAAACAATTTAGCAAATGACAGAAAATATTTTCAGACTAAAAAAAATTTTAAATATTTACAAAACAGAAAAGAACTAGTGTTTTGGTATTATCACATATATGATACAGTGTCTGGCACTTAACTACTCTGTGCTGAAAGTTACAGACTTTTTGATTAAAAATCTAGGCACCCTCGGAGCGCCTGGGTGGCTCAGCCAATTAAGTGTCTGACCCTTGATTTCAGCTCAGATCATGATTTCAGGATCTTGAGACTGAGCCCTGTATTAGGCCCCCTGCTCAGTGATAAGTCTGCTTCAGAGTCTCTCTGTCTTACCCTCTGTCCCTCCCCTAGCCTTTGTGTGCATTCTTGCTCTCAAAAAAGATAAATCTTTTAAATTAAAAAAAAAAAATCTAGGCAACCTGGGGTGCCTGGGTACATGTCTGACACTTGCTCTTGGCTCGGGTCGTGATCCTTCATGGTTGGGAGACTGAGCCCATGTCAGGCTCCGTCCTCATTGGGAAATCTGCTTCAGATGCTCTCTCCCTCTGCTTCTGCCTCTGCCCTTCCCACTCATGTGTGCTCACTCACTCTCTAAAATAAAATCTTTAAAAATAAAAAATCGGGCGCCTGGGTGGCTGGCTCAGTGGGTTAAAGCCTCTCCCTTCGGCTCAGGTCATGATCCCAGGGTCCTGGGATTGAGCCCCGCATCAGGCTCTCTGCTCAGCGGGGAGCCTGCTTCCTCCTCTCTCTCTCTGCCTGCCTTTCTGCCCAGTTGTGTTCTCTATCTATCAAATAAATAAACAAAATCTTAAAAGAAAAAAAAAAGAAAAAAATCTAGGGGCACCTGGGTGGCTCAGTCTGTTAAGCATCCAACTTCAGCTCAGGTCATGATCTTGGGGACGTAGGACGGAGCCCTGAGTTGGGCTCCCTGCTGGGCAGGAGTCTGCTTGTCTTTCTCCCTCTACTCCTGCTCCCCACTTGTGCACATGCACTCTCTCTCAAATAAATAAATAAAATCTTAAAAAATACATCTAAGCACCCTACTTTAAGTTCTTCCTAGATCAGAGGAGGAACGGCAGGATGACGACCCACGGGGCCGCCAGTGAGCCACACATCGACTTCCACTCACCGGGATGAATGGGCGGGATGTCCATGGCCGGTCTACCGGATATCATCCGAGGATCCATGTACGACTGCATCATGAGCCACCTGGGATCAAAACCCATAGAGGCCAGATGCTGAGGGTGAGGCTGCATGGGCTGGTAGAGAGGTCTGTGTGGCGGCGGAGGGACGGCGCCGCTGGACGGCTGGGAAGGCACGGGCTGCGGGAGCACACCCTGCTGCTGCTGCTGCCACTGCTGCTGCTTCATCTGCTCCTGAGAAGGCAGGATCCCACATCTTGAGACTGTAGCTCCACGGGATAAATCAACGGAATCAACCGTACCAGAAAGTAACAGGGAAAAGAACTCCACAGACAGTTTACAGCGAGAGATGGTAAGTCGAAAGAACACAAGATCGGGCATGACATTTTGGCCTTACGGACTGAATCACGCATTAATTATACTAGAGAATATTCCCCAGAAAGGAGGATGGTGTTTATAAATGAGGCAGAGGAGAGAATACTGACACAGAAGTTTATGGTGAAATCCACTATCAACAACCTTCTATTAAAAAGGTAAAGAATTTTATGGAAAATTTTTGTGCTTTGTGTATTTTACGTTTCGTGTCAAACTACTTCTCAGACTACTGAGTAACCTTTTCAATCACACATACGTGATAAAATGTTTTACTGTTACCTGCTGCCGCTGAAATCGAGGTGGTAAAGACTTCTGAAACTGTTTAAAATAACCAGATAACACAGCAGGTCGAGGCTGAGAGCCCGATTCTGGCTCTGTTTCATGTGCCACTTGTGTGGTCTCTTTTTCACCGCGACTGCTATCTTGTCGAGTGAAAACTGCATCATCCTCTGTCCAAAAAAAGGGTGAAAAATAACGATATTCACCTATGACACTTACCAAATACAAGATGTGTGCACTGGCATAAAATTATTAGAGATTTTTAAAAAGGTTCATGAGGAAGAAAGCATCCTTAACGGCCAAAAAAAACTGTTCTGTACTCTAATACTGGTAGCAATCAATGAGGTTAACAATGAAGTAACAAAACCTTAGATTTCCTCAAAGCCAGGTTCTTTAGAGATCACAGGTCCAAGTTACACCAAAAATTTGTATTTGATAATTTGTGATAGTAAAAAACATCAAATACTACCTATTTCCCATTGTTTCCATAGCTATTAATCCTGTCAGTATTTACCTGCGGTTCACGAGGACTTATGTGAAAACACTTATGGCCTAAATATAAAATGTAACACAACAGTTTGCTTTTTGAAGAAGAGATGATTATCTATAAAGAAACTAATGAATCGAAGTCTGACAATAGTGATCATGGCTATCTTCAAACAAATAAATTATCATTCTATGTAAAGAGTATCAAGAATGATACCAAAAAGAACCATATACATATTTATTTACTAACTAAATAACAATTTCTCATCCTAAAAAAAAGATATCCATTCTAGACAATGTCATTTGTCACAATTACAAAGCAAGCTTGTTATAAATCCTCTTCTCAGAAAACTAGGGATGAATTTTTTAATGAAGTTTATTGTGCCAATGTAAAAACCATGCTCTCAAGAATCACAAACCATATTTTCTTACTGGCATTACATTCAATATTAAGAATGTTGTAAAAAGAAAAATAAAGTATTAGAAAGAAAAGAGAGCCAGTAGGTCCAACACTTAAAAATCAAAAGTGCACATCATGCTGATGAACCCAGCAGAAGTTAAACTGCCATAAAAAATAGAGATGTGAATGAAAATAAAAGCACCATGAAATAATGATTAAAAAGAAAAGCATAAATAAATGGTGTAGACAGTCTCGTCTGACAGTTAAATTAATCACTGTATCACTGACAGAACAAGGACTAAAATGTGAATTTCCTTATTTTGAATCTATAGTCCTTTCTCATCATCTGTTAATGAGATTCCCTAAGGCTGACAGTAATCATCAATATTAAGCTAAGCCAATGGCTTTTGCTTCTTTTTAAAAGATAGTATTTATTTATTTGAGAGAGACAGACAGACAGACAGACAGACATAGCAAGAGAGAGAATACAAGCAGGGGGAGTGGGAGGGAGAGAAGCAGGTTTCCCAGTGGGCAGGAGGCCCAATGCGGGGCTCAATCCCAAGGACCCTGGGATCATGACCTGAGCCGAAGGCAGATGCTTAACAACTGAGCTACCCTGTGGTTTTCACTCATAATGTGCCCGTGGTTTTCACTTCTATGGTGAGAAATTTTACTTTGTTAGTATTATGAGCAACCTGTGCTTGTGATACATAACAAAAGCCCATTATCAATATCAAATTATTTCTACATACATTAATACAAAAATTTATTAAATCTGACAGGGGCCTGCCTTATCTCATTAAAAAAAGTTAAGGGGTGCCTGGGTGGCTCAGTGGGTTAAAGCCTCTGCCTTCAGCTCAGGTCATGATCCCAGGGTCCTGGGATAAAACCCCACCATCCGGCTCTCTGCTCAGCGGGGAGCCTGCTTCCCCCACTCTCTCTGCCTGCCTCTCTGCTTACTTGTGATCTCTGTCAAATAAATAAGTTAAAAAAAAAAAGTTAAGGTAACATACTCAACTTTTTTTTTTTTTTAACAAAGAGCCAAGTCTGATGACTCTAAGTAAAAAATTAAAGGAAAATTGTGAGTAACTTTGTAATATAATTTCAAGCAGCATGATCTTGTAGAAAGACTGTAAGTTTTGAGATTAAAAAAAAAGTTTTCATTATTTCTGTAACAGGAAACAGACTGAAACAGAACTACCTTTTTTCTTTTTTTTTCTGAAGATTTTATTTATTTATTTGACAGAGAGAGAGAGAGAGAACACAAGCGAATGGAATGGCAGAGGTAAGACAAACAGGCTCCCCTCTGAGCACCTGATGCAGGGCTCAATCTCAGGACCCTGGGCAGACACTTAACCAACTGAGCTAGCCAGGCACCCCAAAATAGGACTACTTCTATTTTAACAATAAACTGCTCATTAAGAATGAAATTTACTGGGACACCTGGGTGGCTCAGAGGGTTAAACCTCTGCCTTCGGCTCAGGTCATGATCTCAGTGTCCTGGGATCCAGCCCCCGCATCGGGCTCTCTGCTCAGCAGGGAGCCTGCTTCCTTGTTCTCTCTGCCAACCTCTCTGCCTACTTGTGATAAACTATGGTTAATGCCAGTCAATTAGAGCTCTTAGCACAGTATGAGCTACGTACCTCCCACCTCACATTTTTTGTAAAGATTTATGATAGAGAGTGTGCACACACACACACACAACTGGGAGGAGGGGCAGGGGGAGAGAATCCTCAAACAGATTCCCGCTGAGCACAGAGCCACAAGATCATGACCTGAGCTAAAACCAAGTGTCGGATGCCTAACCAACTGAGCCACCCAGGCACACTCCCCTTACATTTAAACCCACACTGGAGCAAGTGGAAGAAATAATTCACAAACTTGGAGATAGGATAATGGAAATTATGTTTGAGGAACAGAGCAAAAAAATAAACAGAGCTTAAGATACCTATAGGACAAGATCAAGAGACCAAACATACACACGGAGAAGGAGTCCAGAAGCAAGAGAAAGACAAAGGGGCAAAGAGACTATTTGAAGAAATTATGGCCAGAAATATCTCAAATTTGATGAAAGCATGAATATATTTCTAAGAAGCTCTACAAATTCTCAGAGTCCCAAACTGAGACACCTTATAATGAAACTTTAAAAAGCCGAAGAGTGAATCCTGAAAGCAGCAGGACAGCACTAAAGGAGAAGTCGCATACACGGCATTCTCAATAAAACTATTTGATTTCTCATCAGAAACACTGGAGGCTGGAAGGCATCTCAAAGTATTAAAAGCAAAACAAACAAAACAAAACCGAAAAACTATCAACCAAGAATACTATATGTGGCAAAACTGTTCTCCAAAAATGAAGGAGAAATTGAAATACTCCCAGATGAAAGCTATGAAAGAGTTCATTATCACTAGACCTGCCATCCAACAAATGCTCAAGAGTCCTGCAGAGTACAATGAAAAGGAAAGCACACAGTAAACTAAAACTGCATGACAAAGAAACAATACAGGCAAATACATGGGCAATTATAAAAGGCAGTAGTAGCAGGTAACTCTATGTCCACGTGATTTATGAAATGAGTTATTTCTTTAAATAAGCCAATTATTAATCTAAAAGATAGTAACATTACATTTTGGTTTGTACTCCATATTGTTTTCCACATGATTTAAGCAACTAATGCATTTAAAATTAATTAGTAGTTTGTTTCTGGGGATACGAAGTTAAAGATGTAAATCTCTGATAGCAACAACCAAAGGGAATACAAATGTAACTGTTAAAGGAAAAGGAATGAATTTTTTTTTTTAGAAATTTTATTTATTTATTTGACAGAGATAACAAGTAGGCAGAGAGGCAGGCAGAGAGAGAGAAGGAAGCAGGCTCCCGGCCAAGCAGAGAATCAGATGCGGGGCTCCATCCCAGCACTCTGGGATCATGACCTGAGTTGAAGGCAGAGGCTTCAACCCACTGAACCACCCAGGCACCCCAGGAATTTTTGTGTATTATTAGTTAAACTGGTATAAATTTAGTGTTTTAACTTTTGCATGTTTATGTAATCCCCATGGTCAAAACAAAGAGGATAGTTACAGAATATAAGCAAAAAGAAATGAGAAAGGAATTTAAAAATGTTTCAATACAAAAAAAATCACCTAAACACAAAAGACAGTAATCCAGGAAACAAGGGGCAAAAATGGACATAAGGCATATAAAACCCAAATACCAAAACATGAGAAATAAGTCCCTTCTAATCAATTACTTACTTAAAATGGACTGAACTGAACACATGATCCAACTACAGGTTATCTCTAAGAAACTCAGTTAAGATCCAGAGACACAAACAGATTGAAAATGAAAAGATGAACACAGATATTCCATAGCAAGAGGAACCAAGAGAGCAAGGTGGCTATGCTAAATACCAGACAAGCCTGGCTCTGAATTCAAAGTTTTACAAGAGACAAAGGACATGTACTACTAATAAAAGGTTCAGTGCAGCAGCATATAACCATTATAAATATTTTTACATATTTAATATGTTTAATAACAGACCATCAGAATGTATGAAAGCAAAATACCGACAGCACTGAAGGGACAGACTACTGTACATTTACAGTTGGACACTTCAACACCTTCCTCTCAATAATGGATGGAACAACCAGACAGAAGGTCAGTGAGGAAACAAAGGACTGAATACAATAAGCCAACCAGATCTAACAGACTTACAGGACACGCCATCGAACAACAGACATCACGTTCTTCACACATGCACACAGGACATTTTCCAAAACGGACTGTGCATTAGGCCACAATATCAACAGTCAATAGATTTAAAATGATAAATCTCATATAAAGCATTTTCTGCTTATATGAGACATTAACAAAAGTTAATTATCAAAAAAGAGAAGTGAAACAGAAAAACGCACAAGTCCATGGACATTAAACAACACTCTTTTAAACAACTAAGGGATCAAAGAATAAATGACAAGCGAAATTAGAAAATACTTGAGATGGATAAAAACAAAAACACAGCATACCAGAATTTATAGGATGCAGCAAAAGTGGTGCAAAGGGGGCAAATTTACAGCTATAAATGCTTACATTAAAAAATAAAGATCTCCAATTCAAAACCTAGTGTTACAATGTAAGGGAAAAGAATAACAAAGTAAACCCAAGACTACCAGAAGAAAGACAATAAAGATCAACACAGAGATCCACAACAGAGAGAATAGGAAAATAGAAAAATATTAATGCAGCTACAAGTGGATTCTTTGAAAAGATCAATTGACAGACCTTTAACCAGGCAGGTCAACGAAGAAAAAAAGAGAGAAGACTCAAACTACTACAATCAGAAATAGAAATTGGGGCATTACTACCAATTCTACAGAAATAAAAAGGATTATGAGAGTGTTATGGATAAGTATATACCAACAAATAGAATAAGCAAGGTGAAATGAACAAATTCCTACAACACTAACTTTGTAGTTAAGTTTTTAAATCCAGGTGTGTGTGTCTTCCAGCTTTGTTACTTTATTTCAAGACAGTTTTAGCTATTCTGGGTCCCCTGAGATTTAGAGTTTTCTACATGTAAGACTGTATTATCTGCTCACATTACCTGCATCTCTAATATACTAATAACGACTGATCGGAAAAGGAAATTACAAAAACAATTCCATCTATAATAGCATCAAAAAGAATAAAATAAATCCTTTAGAATTTTTTTTAGGTTTTTATTTAAGTAATCTCTACACCCAATGTGTGGCTTGAACTCATGACCCCGAAATCAAGAGCTACACACTCTCCCGACTAAACCAGCAAGGTACCCATAAAATGCTTAAGAATTAACCAATGAGGTGAAAGCCTTGTACAATGAAAACTACAAAATACTGCTGGAAGAAATTAAGACATAAATGAATGGAAGCACATCCCAATGCTCACAGACTGCAAGACTTTACTGTGAACATTATCAACGCTACCAAAAGCAACCTAGAGTTATGCAATTCCCGTGAAAATCTCAACGGTGTTCTTTACAAAAACAAACACCCATACATCATGAAAAACTTAACAAAGATTGAGGACTCACATATCTAGATTTAAAAGCATACAACAGGGTTGCCTGGGTGGCTCAGTGGGTTAAGCCTCGGGTCATGATCTCAGTGTCCTGGGATTGAGCCCCACATCAGGCTTTCTGCTCTGCCTGCCTCTCTGCCTGCTTGTGATCTCTCTCTCTCCCTCTCTCTGTGTCAAATAAATAAATAAATAAGAATCTTTAGAAAATAAAAGCATGCAACAAAGCTGCAGTAATAAAAACAGTAAGACATTAACATAAAGCCAGACAGATAGGGCAATGGAATAGAATCAAGATCCCAAAATAAACCATCACATACACAGTCGAATGATTTTAGAAGAGGCTGCTGAGACCATTCAAAGGGGGAAAGAACAGTCTTTCCAACAACAGTACTGGGAAAACTGAATATTCACACACAGAAGAACGAAGCTCAATTCCTACCCAACCACAATGTACAAAACTTACCACACAACAGGTCAAAAATGTAAATGTAAAACATGAAAGTATAAAACTCTTAGAAGAAAACAGAACAAAAGCTTCATGACATCAGATTTGGCCATGACTTCGTGGACTTGACACCAAAGGCAAAAGAAAAAAATAGATGGGTTTCATGTACATTTTAAAGTTCTGTACATGAACAGAATATCAAGTGAAAAGGCAACCTATCTAAACTCCTAAAATGCAGCAACAATCTGATTAAAAACGGAAAAGGACTTGGACATTTCTGTAAAGATACACAAATGGCCAACAAACAAATGAAAAGATAATACTCAGCATCACTAATCACTGGCCAAGAGCACATCAAAACTACAGTGAGATACCACCTCACACTTACTAGGAAGCCTACTATCAAAACCCCACCCCCCAGAAAGTAACAGATGTTAGTAAGGATGTGGAGAAATTAGAACCCTTGTGCACTGCTGGTGGTAATGTAAAATGGTACAGCTGCTGTGAAAAACAGTATGGTGGTTCCTCAAACAAAAACAGAACTACCGTAAGATCCAACAACTCCATTTCTGAGTATGTAATCAAAAAAAATGAAAGCAGGGTCTCAACAAGGTCTCTGTACACCCACATTCACAGCAGCATTATTCAAAATGGGTAAAATATGGAATCAATCCAAGTGCCCATGAACAGATAAACAGGTAAGCAAAATGTGGTTTTATATACAGATTATTAGCCTTAAAAAGAAAATTCTGAAATATGCCATTACATGGATGAACCTTGTAAGACATTGTACTAAATGAGATAAGCCATTCACCAAAAGACCAATTCTGTATGAGGCACTTTTGAAAACAGTCAAAATCAGAGACAGAAATTAGAACAGGGGAGAAGAGGGAAGTATTGTTTAACAGGTACAGTTTCAGTCTCACAGGATGGAATGAGTTCTGGAGACGGACAGTGGTGATGATGGAACATCATCATCAATGTATTTAATACCATTAAACTGTACACCTAAAAATGGTTAAAATTCTAAATTTTGTTAGATATATCTCACCATAATAAAAAAATAGGGGAAAAGAGCATATTAAAGTCTCCAATAAAATTCAGCTTCTATTAAAAAAAAAAAAAAACTCAGGGCGCCTGGGTGGCTCAGTGGGTTAAAGCCTCTGCCCTTGGCTCAGGTCATGATCCCAGGGTCCTGGGATCGAGCCCCGCATCGGGCTCTCTGCTCAGCGGGGAGCCTGCTTCCTTCCCTCTCTCTGCCTGCCTCTCTGCCTACATGTGATCTGCCAAATAAATAAATAAAGTCTTTAAAAAAAAAAACAAAAACCCTCAATTGGGATGCCTGGGTGGCTCAGCTGGTTAAGCATCTGACTGCTGAGTTTGGCTCAGGTCACAATGTCAAGATCCTGGGAGCCAGCCCCACACTGGCCTCCATACTCTGTGGGGAGTCTGCTTGACATTTACTCTCGCCCTGCCCTCCCCCTGCTCACACACATGTGCACCTACATGCTCTTTCTGTAAATAAGTTGATAAAATCAATCTTGAAAACAAAAGAAACCTCGTTTTCATGTGGATGACATGCATACATCAAACACACGTGGACACCCACACCAGCCGCACTATGAAGCCTCCTACATAAGAACAAGACTCTCATACCTTTACTACAGTTGGTCTCACTTTCTGGTTTTTCTACCACAGGTTCTAAAGTAGGTTCTTTGTGTTCAGTTTTTTCCTCCACTTTTTCCCTTTCTTTCTTCTCCAACTCACATTCCTTTTCCTGTTCTTTGATCTTCTGCAGTTCTTTTTCCTTTTCCTGCTGTCTTTCTAGTTCTTTCTCTTTTTCTTGCTTTCTTTCTTTTTCCAGCTCTCTCTGCTTCTCCTGCTCTCTCTCCAGTTCTCTCTCCTTCTCCTGCTGCCTCTCCCTCTCTCTCTCCCTCTCCTTCTCTCGCTCGCGCTCTTGTTCCCTCTCGAGTTCTTTCTCTCGCTCCCGCTCTTTGTCCCGCTCCCTGTCTCTCATCTCCTCTGGAGGCGGCTGCTTGTCCACTATGCCGAGCTTCTCATCCAGTCGTTTCAGCTTCTCCGCACACGCCGCCTTCCTTTGCTCTTCCATTCTTCGCTCTTCCTCTTCACGCCGTTTCCGAGCGCGCTCCACGGCCGCAGAAAGTTCTGACTGCTGTCTTCGTCTTTGCTTCCAAATTTCATCTTCATCTGGCACTTGCTGCTTGGCAGGGAAAGGGCCTGGTCTTCCAGGCACTGCCTGTCGGTCTGGAGGAGGATGCTGCAACATTACAATAAATGATAAGGTGAATATGACAGATCTAGTTCCAAATAACAATGGGTATCACAGACATGAAGAGGGAAGGAAAAACTCGACAAAATGTCATGACTATTTCTGATAAAGCATACATATGAAAATACAAACAAGTAGTAACATGGGGAAAATATTTAGATAATTCTCCAAACTAAGACCAGAACAATTAATCTAGGCCACATACCTATTTATTGTGGCAGACATTACTGTGCAAAGAATTTGTTGAATAAAATAAGAAGCTGTCACAACATGATTTCAAAATCTAAATTTAGACACGAAGGAATTTAGAATGTGAGTGCTCGTAACTCAGCGATGGAACCCCTAGAGAGAAAGTCCATGAAGATGCAGAACAGTGTCATGTGAGCCCTGAGAAGACAAAAGGTGCAGTTACAGGGAAAAACAGCCAGCCAGAGATGCTAAGTGAAGACGAAGACACGACTACTGCCGACACTTCACAGAAGAAGAAATCCCTGGAAATCAGCCTGTACAGACAGTTCTTGATCTCTGAATTGAAAGCTGCAGAAATGCACACCCAGAACCCACAGTGGAACGTAGGCATCACCTGAAAGACTTCGAACTGGTACGTTCTAGAACAATGACAACCACTGCCAGTAACTATGGGAAAATTAGCAGGATAAGAGCACCTGAAGCGCTGGAATGTTAAAATAAAAATAAAATAAATAAAATAAAAAGTACTCATTTTTATTAGCTTGTAGGGTAAAGAAATCTGGAAAGCCACATAACCAGTCAGAATCCTTACAACGGAGAAAACGGGATGATGAAAACACTGGACTAAATATAAAATATATAGATATATATGATCTAGACTCTCTATTTTACTATTACTCTATTTTATGGTCTGGACCTATCTGGCAGAAATCCAAGTAAAGATGCTTAGTTGATCACTAAATATGTAACTCTTGAAGTTAGGGTAGAACTTTAAGGGCTACAGATAAGTTCCACAAGCACATATATAAGATCTTCCAGGGAAAGAGTCAGAAAAAGGAATAAGAACACAGCCCTTAACCCTCCAACACCGAGGGCACGTGGGTGGCTTATTAAGTTAAGTGTCAGACTCTTGATTTCGGCTCAGGTCATGATCTCAGAGCGTGGGATCAAGTCCTGTGCCGGGCTCCACATTCAGTGGGGAGTCTGCTTGGGATTCTCTCATTCCCTCTCTCTCTGCTCCTCCCGCTTCCTGTTGTGTATGTGTGTGTGCACTTCCCCCCTTCAATAAAGGCACAAAAGAAAATACAAACCAAAGAAAGAGAACACAATAGTGTGATGTCTTAAACGTAAAAAAAATAGTCTTTTAAGAAGGACGGAAAGATTAGCTATGTCAGCCGCTACTGAAACTAAGTAAAACGGAGACAAGAGAACTGAACTGGGCAAGATGGAAACCATTACTGACTTTCATAGTAATAGTTTCAAAGGTATAGAGGTGATGAAAAAGTGTAACTGGAAAGGGTTAGATGAGAGAGAAAGTGAGCACAGTAAGCGTAAATAGCTCACTAAAACTATTTCGCCACCAAGGAGAACAGAGAAATAGGGTGGAAACTATAGTAGTAAGGAGGGTAGTAAGGGTTAAGGAAGGTGTGAATTTTCTTAAAGTTTCTTAAGATGGGAGGTGATATTACCGGTGAGCGAAAGAGATGGAAGCAAGGGGCAGTAGAAGGGCTGGTCTTAGCAGCAAGGCCAGGAAGAAGTCAGAATGGGAAGGGCACTGAAATGGGAAAAACAGTTGCTTCTCATCTTCTTAGTGAAATCAGGAGGAAGCATATCGGCTGAGAATAAAGAGGAGCAGAAAAAGAGGAAGAAACGCAAAGAACAAGGTAATATCCATAATTGTTTCAGAAAGTTATTAAATAAGAAACATACAGAAATCTTTCCATTAAAACAAAGTCAAAATACATAAAAAATACATACACCACAAATAATACATAGAGACTGCAAAGAAGCATTTAAGGTTTACCTGCTGTGCAAGCAATTTTGGAGGTGGGGGCAGGTGTGAAGATGGTCCACGTTCCTGTTATAAAGATAAGGACTATTACAAAATAACCAGATAAAAGATATCTAACTAGAAATATTTCTGAACGTACTTAAGTACGCCTTTAGTTTTGAAATTTTATTTATGTAAGCCCTATTCTTTCTCTGAATTTTTTCCTAATGGCAAACTAAATGCAGAAACTTACCTAAAGAAATGAAACACCTAGAACATATTGAGAATCAAATACAATACATACTCACTTGCTACAGTTACAACCCTATTCACTTGCTAATATATACCTCAATGTCACACACACAAATCAAGACACCAAGATATGGCATATGATATTCCTCTATTCTCTTCTAAGAAAGGAATTATCACTCCCCATGTTAAGCCAGTAAATTAAAGTCACATGAAACATGAATTTTATTATTAAAAAAAAACTTGAAAAATTCTTTTTCAGAGTTCACAAATTCTCCAATGACTAACCAATGCCTTAAGGACAAGATTCAAACTTCCCTGAAGAGCACACATTGAACAACTGGTTGTCACGTAGCTCTTTTAACTCCTTTCCTGTATCAAACTACTTGAGATTTACAGAATGTGCCATGCTTTCTCATGCTTCTCTACTCTGAACATGTTACCACTGCTTAAAATTTCTCTCTTCCCTTTGTTTCCTGGTTAATTCCCACTTCAAGTACCGAGTCTTTGGCAAAACCTTTTCCAGAGAATGCGCTAAGAACCCACTACGTGCGCTCTGCCACACCAGCTGTCACACTGTCTTGCAAATGATACCTGATGTCTTTTCATTTTACAGAGACTGCTAGCTACCTACCTTATCTCCTTGAAGGGAAAGTTTCTCATCTGTTCTGAATGAATTCAACAACTACATGCTGAGGGCACTAGGTGTGGAGTGGGTTCTCTGGACGACAGCCCTTTTTAATTCCCAGCTTGCAATGCAGTTTCTTGGAAGTAGGATCAAGTGTATCTGTTTACCTACATTACCTCCTTTCTTTAACAATGTTCTTCAAAATGACTCACACTTAAGAGATTTCTCTACTCCTTACATGTGATTTTCCTACTCAGCATACTATTTCACATATGAATACTGACTAGAATTTACAGAATACTCAATCAACCATAAAGCACTTAGCAATGTTTGGAAAAACAGTTTATAAAAACTTAGTAAGTGTCAGACTCTTGTCAGACTTTAATAGGACCACACTATTACAAGACAGAAAAAAAGTGAAATTTTAGTTTCTATTTAATAATTTTAGCTACTATATTGACAGTTCCTGTAAATATGCAATAAAATTGTGGCTTACATCTTCAACTACTCAAGACAAAAGATAATTTCCTTCCTAACTCTTCTTTCAACTTTATGATGAATTCAATGAAAGTTCAGGTAGTGAATATGATCTCCTTAAGTCCAACAAACCTGGTTAAACGGAGGTCCCTTCCCATAGGGACCTTTTGACAGCGATGGTTGGGCAGGTATCTGAGAAGAGGACTGAGCGTTGCGAGCTTCATCTGCTTCTTTTCGGTTTTCAGTGTTTTCAGAAGCTTTTGAACCTTGATCCTCACTAAGGAATCAAAATCCAGGTGAAGTAAGAAAGGAGACAGACTACACCATAAGTAAAAGTGTTTTGTCTATATAAGATTATTTGTATATGGGTTGGGGGGGGGGAGTATATCAAGGAATGAGATGGTCTTGTGACCTAGTAGTGTATTCATTCATTCATTCATTCTATGCCATATATCCATATGGAATTGGGTTTAGCCAAGTTATCATCACAAGGTCTGAAGTACAGTAGCATAATTGTCAAATACGGACACTCACACTTGACATACAACTTCACAAAGGACTACAGCCCCACCATTTTGTATCACTCCAACCCCAAAAGTCTCATCTAAATGCAACCAAGTAATACTATAATTAATACCTGTGTTCTAATTTATCCTGACTTAATGAAAAGACAGAAGTCAAACTACAGTATTTTTTTTTAATCACAAGTGCAAGGCAGTTCATAACTGATCTCGAAACAGCAGTATACTACAATCCCATGGCTAAAAACTACCAACTCTACCAAATTGTCTAGCGACTAATAGCGTGTGCATGCAAGCACCTTATATTTTAACAGCCCAATTTTTATGGTATATAACTCATGTATTTCTGATTCTGATGCTCCTATATTGGAGAAGAGATGTGAAGCTCCCATTCTTCAAACTTTAATGCTGCTTGCTGAAGTGTAAAAACTCAAAGACTTGAGGCAGTTCCAGTAACTCAAGTGATTTTTCTCTAGTTTTGTAAATATGAAGCAAGTAACAAGTTTGAAATAGTCCCTGATGTGGTCTTCCAAGAAATCACCATTTAGATGGTTAGGATCTAAACATCTTTTTAAACATATGTATTTTCTTTAGAAGCATAAAATTTTAGTTCCTTGATTAGCTGTACTTTTAAAATTTGGCTCAATAGTCACCTTCCCAACTCAGTAAGTTCTTGGAGTAAAATACAGAAATTCTATAAAAAGAGAACAAAGGACTATTGATGAAGCCTCTGCACAGATGGATAATGTTATACGAATGAATTCATAGTATCACTCGTGGAAGGTATCCAACAGCTTACCTGCTGCTTTCCTTAGGACTACTACTTCCTTGCTCATCATCATCACTGAAATTCAGCTGTTCTGTATAATCAACTTCCATCTGAGCACCTATTAAATTAAGGAAAATTCAGACTGACTGTTTAAAAACATCTAAGAACTAAAAGTAATTAATTTTGCCTCTTACCTGCCCAACCTTCATCAGCTTCGGCATCTAGGTTATCAAATTTATCAAGCTCCTTCAGTTCTGATGCACTAAGGATGGAGGGGCGTTCAGGCTCAGAGGCCCATGAAGGCGGTGGACCCCTTCCTCGAAGGCCTCTAATGAACAGAGGTTATGAGGGGAAAAGATACAAAGTTTTAATGATTATAAATTACATAAATATCAAAAGACTAAAATTTAATTCATTTCAATTCAACATTAGTATTGTCTAATATACTATCGTCTTAATATACAAAATATTTTGTACCTGACATGTGTTATGAAGAAATTCTGTTAATACATAAATTCAGGACAATATATATAATTCTGTTACAAGTATTTAATATCAGAAAATGGGTTTTTTTAATTGCCAAAAATTTAAGATAAAACAAATATGTTAAAGAATTATATGGCTAAGCCTAATACTAATATCAAAATAAAGAATGTTAAGAAAAGTCATTGAGGAGAATGCTCAAGTCTCACATTATGCAAAAAAAGGAAAGAAAGAAAGAAAAAAGAAAATGGGAAGTCATTTAACCCATGGAATTAGAAGAACAGATAAAAAACTATCACGTCTTACCAGGGACATGATTTTCAGTTTTCAGAATCTTATGTCAATTTAAAGGGTTTGTTTTTTTTTTTAAAGATTTTATTTATTTATTTAAGAGAGACAGAGATCACAAGGAGCAGAGAGGCAGAGAGAAGCAGGCTCCCTCCTGAGCAGAAAGCCCGATTTGGGGCTTGATCCCAGGATCCTAGGATCATGGTAGGATCATGACCTGAGCCAAAGGCAGATGCTTAATGGACTGAGCCACCCAAGTACCCCCAATTTAAAGTTTTAGAAGAATAAAGTACTGTTGTGTCTTATAGAAGTCAATTATCTGGGGCACCTGGGCGGCTCAGTGGGTGAAGCCTCTGCCTTCAGCTCAGGTCATGTTCTCAGGGTCCTAGGATCGAGCCCCACACGGGGCTCTCTGCTCAGCAGGAAGCCTGCTCCCCCACCCCCTGCCTGCCTCTCTACCTACTTGTGATCTCTCTCTATCAAATAAATAAATAAAAATCTTTAAAAAAAAAAAAGTCAATTATTTGTTCCTGGCAACTCTATTCTGAGGTCAAAATAATGAATCAATCACCATAATTCATTCAACCTCCAGGAAATCTTTATTTTTTCCTTCCAACCTCCTCCAGAAAATCTTAATGAGCACATATGTGCCTTTGTGCTTTGGCAACTTTTATTATTTAATAGCCTTACTTGTTTGTTTCAGATAAAGAAGGTGGAAACCTCATGGGACCATGAAGAGGAGGATACGCCATCCTCGGATACTGCTGAAACATCTGAATGAAGAAAACAAAATTGGAAAAATTTGTAACCAAGTTATATATGTAAAAAAAGGGTTACCCTAACTAAATCTGAGATTATAATTTACAGAAAGTAAGATTCTAATAAACCATCCTATGAATAATTAGCTCTATCAACTGATATATATCATCATTTACTCACAGTAACAAGCTATCTGTCAAGAAACTGCATCTAGCAAGACTTTACAAATAGAGGTAATAACTAGGACACATCCTAGGAAGAACTTCTGCCATCCCATTACCAAAATAACATAAACAATTACGTACCAACACGAAAAACCTAAAAAGACAACATGCACGCACCCCAGAGAACTGCAAAGCCTTAAGTTTAAAGACTTGAAAGAAAATAATGTGACACTTCATCATAATGTAGATTAACTGAAGACGGATTTATTGGTAAAGAGAAATTCAGTTTAGATAAAAGTATGGTCCATAACCCAAGGGAGTGAGGAAGACGGTGTGTACCGGAGAGTTCCCATGGGTGGGAAACAGGTGGATCCCGATTCAGGTTAGTATACAGATCATAATCCTCAACTGCTCTCTATGCTAACCTGGATTCAAGAAACTAAGTTTAGAAGTTTAAAGCTAGATTATAAAGACAAAAACACCAAGAGAAGGGAACAGATGTCAAAAGACATGCTTGTAACTATCTGCTTATAACCAAGTCAAAATACAAAAAGAAGAAAGCAAAGAAGGAAAGAGGGAGAAAAAAGGAAGGAGAGAGGGTGGGGAGGAAGGAGAGGGAGGCAGGCAAGAAGAGAAAAGAAGGAAGACTGTACTACCTTGAATACTAATTTATATCCTGAAACAGATCAGCTTTTCTTAAATAAAAAACAGTAACAACAACAAAATCCTGTTAGGTAAAGAAATTACTCTGTACTTGAAGAAAGGTTATCATTCCATCTAAAGAGGCGATTTCTAACTAGGGTTAGAGCAAACTTAATGAAGTTAAGCAGCAGCTGAAGCTCAAATGGAGAAGTTTTTGGTCTGGTGAATACTAAGAATTTCTGGTTACATCGCTGTGTACTGAAAGTCAGCAAACACACAGCTGGAGGCAAATGTTCACAGGTAAAGTTTCATTAGATCCCTCAGGCAGAGAGATTAATTTCACGTACTAAATGCTTAAAATTTAGGAATTTGCCACAAAAAAACTGTAGAAACTATCTTTAAATTCTCAATATATAGTGATGGTTTTAAGAACACTTTTGTTTTTGTTAGTTAGCGGAATACCTTATTCAAATAGAATGACTGCCCCACCGGGAGAAGAGCCCACCTGATCTCCGCGATCAAAACTTTCCCGTCTACATCCCGCCCCAAGCCTAAACTTCAGGGCTCTGCGGAAGAACGATTTGAAACTATTTCCCGTCTACATCCCGCCCCAAGCCTAAACTTCAGGGCTCTGCGGAAGAACAATTTGGAACTATTAGGCAACAGTAGGTGTAAATAATTTTTCAAGACCAGGTCAGCATATAAGACTAATTTTTATCATACTCCTAAAATTAAAAAAATTATTTTTTAATTATTTATTTCCCTCCTCTACCCTAGAATAATTAAATACTACAAAGAAATAGAAAATGTGAAAAAAATATGGGTATTTAGAGCCTGAATACTTAGGAATTAAATCATAATAAAAATAAATATAAGAACCAGACCTTTGACTCTTCTTGAGATGAAGGGTCCCCTAAAAAATGTTAGTTTATTTACTTGGGCACATGTAATTTACCGTATCGTTTCACAGGAGGCACCACATCTACCCATTAGTTTACAGAAATATATGGGTCACAAGTATATATTAAATAAAACGACAAACACAGATTCAGCAAAACCCAGACTATGAGAAACTCCACAGGTTAACAAATAAATTCTAACAAGCTCAAAAAAGGGGGGGAGGGGGAGTGGTATGGAGGAAAGGAGTTACCAAAGATAACAGGTGTCCTAAGAAAAGTATCAACTCAAAGAATAGATGTTATTTGGATCCTAATCATGAGATAATCAGACAAATCTGAATACTGACTTGGTATTTTTTTAAAACTCTTTAGGGGCACCTGGGTGGCACAGTCAGTTGGGTGTCCAACTCTTGGTTTCACCTCAGGTGGTGACCTCAGGGCTGTGAGACTGAGCCCGTGTCAGGCTCTGCACGCAGGGTGAAGTCTGCTTAAGACTCTCCCTCCCCCCACTCTACCCCACCCATAAGTAATAAACAAATCTTTAAAAAATTTTTAAAAATAAAAGAACAAAAACTATCCTTTTAGGTATAACGCCATGGTGGATTCTTCTCCTAGTCTTCATGTTTTAAAATACAACCTAAAATACATATGGATGAAATCATGTATCTAGGATGTTGCTAGTAAATGGAGGTGGTGGGAAATAGCTCAACCAAGACTGACCCCAAGTTGTTAACTACTGAAGATGGATGGTAGATATGGAAGAAGGGGGAAGTTCACTGTACTATTATTTCTGTTTTTTAATATGTTCAAAGTATTCCATAATGAGAAGTGAAAAAGAACGTAAAGGTATGTTTACCAACGAAAACTTTAGAACTAAAGCACATACTAACCTTTTTTGTGCCATGAACCACTCTTTAGCAGTCTGTTTTAAAATTCATAATTTAAAATACAGAGTACTACAAAAGAAAAACACTTACGCTAAAATTTTGTTAACACAGTATTTTTAAAAAAAAATTGTGATATGGTAATATATGTGCTTTTTCGTTAAATAAAGAGTGGGGCTACCCATGGGTCTAATAACTACTTTGAAGTATCACTAAATGTATTTTGCCACACCCACCATTTTGACAGGAAATGGATATATATGATCCCTATTAATGATAAAAACCAGGGTACTCCTGATACTTCTGTGATTTATTTCCTGCATCCATAATCGAGAGAAATGGTTATTTTTAGTTAGATGTTAATGCAAATAAAGACCTGAACTTTCCCCCATTGTAATTCTCTCCTTGGAACCCAGAGCAAAAACCTATTTAACAACTCACTCCTTTAACAATACTTACATAAGGAGGCATCATGGCTCTGTACTGGGAAGCAAGAGCAGGCTGCTGTCCGTTCAGTTTGGCCTGTGGAGGACCACAAGCTATCCTCTTTTCCACCACTTTGAGAATATCATTCTGTTCTGATGTTCCAGCTGTGCTTTCATCCTGGGCAGAGAGCTTTTCATCTTGGTCAGATGTCAAAGGTGAGCCAGCAGACTTACCACCATCTCTCCAACAAGCAACATCTGGTATGGAGAAAGGTAAGAAATTCAATTAAAACAAAGAAAGAGCACCACAGAATTCAGTACTGAAATTTAAAAGGGGGCAGGGGCATAAGAAAAAAGCTAAAAATGGAACACGGTGAAATAAAACAAGGCATATTTCAAAATTCAAGAGAGTAACAACACAGTGAAGAGGCAGTGAAAATCTAATCTAGGCCCTACTCCTTTCAAAGTGTTAGGTAATCAAGAACAGTGGCTTCCAAAGCAGAGCAGACGGACCAAGAGGGTCCCACCAAAAGTAAATACTGTGGTTGGGGAAGAAATTATTAGAACTTCTCTACCGAGCTTTACCAATATTTGGTATAGAGATTAAAGTCACTATTCTACCTGAGGTGTCCTGAGGGAAGAGGGATAGTAGTCCTGTGGTGGTGACAATGATGCCCTCATCTGTTTTCAGGCTACTATGGCTAGTTACCTGTGCCCCAAGGGGGCAAATTTAGTGACTATATTATCTGGTAAAACTATACTCAGTGAAACAGGTAAATGATTTTACAAGGCATCTCTTCAGCAGGCAGCCTCTAAGATGATCCAAAAGGGGTTTCCAGCTCCTGGTCTTCACACCCCGCACCAGGACTGGTTTGTGTTACCTAAAGAATATAGCAGCAGTGATCACATGCCTCTTACAGGGTTAAGTTATAAAGGACTGGGCTTCCATCCTGAGTCTCTCTTTATCTGGGGAAGCAACACTGCGGGCAGCCCACACACAGAAGAGCTGCGGTGAGTAAACCTGCAACAGCAACCCCGACAAATCAGCATCAGATGACACACTGCAAGGCTGTTGAGAGAGCTCCCGAGCCACAACTCCAGGAAGCAGCTCCCAGATTCCTGACCCTCGCACACTGTGTGAAATCATTAAGTCAGTTCAGCTACCAAATTTGTTAGGCAGTAACCGATAACTGGTGAAAACCAACTGACCAAGAAAACAGTAGAGGGATGCCTGGCTGGCTCAGTGGGTACACAGCAAGGAACTCCTGATCACAGGGTTTTAAGTTCAGGGCCCATGTTGGGTGTAGAAATTACTTAAAATTAAAATAAATAAATATGTAAATGAATGAAAAGAAAATAGTGCTGACAATCTATTTCTAATATAAATACAACAACTGCATAACAATAAAAACTAAAAATAAGAAAAGATGATTTACCCAGATCAGATAAGAAATGAGCCATAAAAAGTATGAAATGTATTAGGTTATCAGAAATATGCATTTGTGGGGTGCCTGGGTGGCTCAGTGGGTTAACTCTCTGTGTTCGGCTCAGGTCACGATCTCAGGGTTCTGGGATCGAACCCCACATCTGGCTCTCTGCTGAGCAGGGACCCTGCTTCCCTCTGTCTGCCTACTTGTGATCTCTCTCTCGTTCAAATGAACAAATAAAATCTTAAAAAAATTAAAAAAAAAAAATACAGATTTGTAACCATCACTGAAAAGAGAAATCTCCCATGTATACAGGATCCTGAGATATTTTCATATCGAAAAGGAAACTAATATAATTAATAAATAAGACATTTAATCTCAAGGATTTTATATTTCTATTTTTAGTTTTATGTCCATAATACAAGTATTCCTCATTATCCAAATTTATTTGGGTCTCTGTTGTGAGTTCAGAAAGCACAAGATGGCTGAATGTTAACAGAGAAGCAAATAAGTGGATACAATTTACAAATAAATATTTGCATATTACAGAGATTGGTTCAAAATTTTAGTACTATAGAAATGACCAGTATTAATGTGCAAAGAACTCACCCAGGCATCTTGTTAAAATGCAAATTTCTAATTCAGTGGGTTGGGTGTGAGGATCAAGATGTATATTTCCCATATGTTCTTAAGTTACACCAATGCTGTGTATGTGAAAACCACAGTGGAATGACAGTAGCCTCTCTTTCTTTTCAAACTAGGTATATCATGCATATAATATTGGGCAGGTTATATTACAAAATACAATAAAAACAGAATCTCATTCACTATTTTTATGAAACAGAAAGTATTCTTACTTGGTGGGCGTAAACTGGGTCCAGGTCCGTAATTGTCATCGCTTGTTTCTTTTTCTTTTTTTTCCTGATCCCCAGCTGCCTGCAGGCTGGGAAATTCTTGCTGAAAATGACTATTCACCTGCATTCCTACAGATTTTGTTAAAACATTAAATGTAACTTTTATGCTGAAGATAATGAAAAAACCCTCCCAGGATAGAGGTGTCTGCGTTTCTCCAATATATTATTTCACTTTTTATATAATTATATATATACACACACACACACACACACACACACACACACACACACATGTATATATATAATTATTCCACTGTTTATATCCATAAAACTTTAAAATATATTTAGAATTAAAATCCCTTGGGAAGTTAATGAACAGCCATGAGGAGATAAGAATCAAAGAAAGGAATCTGCCAGACACTGTTCAGGACTCATTAAGGAAAATGAGAATTTCACTCCTGTGAAATTTTATTACGACTCTGCATTTTCAGAAAGTCAAATTCCTTTGCTAATAACTCTAAGAATCAAATATTAGTACTGAAAAAACATAGGAATCAACTCTGCAAGTACCACAACGAAGCTAAAACACCTTCACTAAATTTATGACTGAACACTGGTTGCACATCACTAGTCACCCATTCACCCACCTACCTCTTTGCCTATTTATTTATATACTTTCATAAATTAAAAGATCTGATTTTATTAACTTGAGGGTGCAGACAGGACCTAGATTTTCAATACAATGTTTTATAGATTTTTCCTGTCTTGCAAGTGGGAAACTTAAATTTTGCTGGGGAGTCGTCATTCCTTGAGGGAGTAGGACTACAGCTACCGTGCCTTACGGCTACTGTCTAGCTCTTCTCTACCATGGAAATCCTGAGTAGCACGTATCTGAAATAGAAGAGGTTAGGGAGCACAGATGATGATAAATATGGTTTCTAGCAATTTACACAATGTCTGGGTACTTTTATGCCCCAAAGAATAGAAGATACAAAGTTTTTTCTGGTCATGTAGGATGAAGATAAAAACAATGTGGGACAGAAGGTATCATAAAACTCCTTTTTAAATCCCTATCATTGGCTCATACATGGGTCTTGGCACTGAAACTTAACTACCCCAAGAGTTCAAAGAAAAACCCTTTTTTTAGGACCTGAGTGTATCCTTGACAATGTTCTCTGTCCTTGTCAAATGCACTCCTTATCTCCTGCACGGCTGTTCAGTAACTATCACACCTAGTCGTTTCCCCAGCTAACGTCCACTTACCATCTCCTTGCCCACCTTGCTTGTTACTGGCCCAAGATTTGGGAGCAGGTGCAACTTCTGGGGGAGCTGCAACCCCAGGTTTTGGTTGTGCTGGTGGAACTTCTGGTGCTCTTGAAAAAAAATATGAACCCATTATTTCAGATATTGTATGTTCAAATAAAATAATAAATATTGTAGTTAAGGTAAATTTGTGAATAGACCGTTTTGGCTACGCATTTACTCATAGCTGCATCTCCCACAAATGCTTTTCCTCTGCAACACTCCTTTAAATAAAGAGTAGCTATTTTCATCCCCCTTCATTTCTTCCTTTTATTTTTATTTTTTTTCATTTCTTCCTTTTAATAACCCCAGGAGAAGACAGCTTTATTTGTCATTTTGTAAAGAAAGAAAAAAAGAAACACTCATTACTGAGTATAATCACTAAAATCTATTTTATAGAGTAAGCATTTATATATAATTAGAAATAACATTATAGGCATACATACTGTCTGGACCGGTGGATTGGCCAGGGCTAAGGCTAAGCAAATTCTCCACCTGGCAGTGAACAGGTTCACCACTGTACTTACTACTGTTATTCAAAGTGGTAACAGCAATTTGCCCAATACATCCCTGTGAGTAAAAGGGGTTTTTTTGCAGGGGGAGGGGAGTGGAGAGACAGAGAGAATCTTTAGCAGGCTCCATGGCTAGAGCCCGATCACAGAACCCGATGCAGGGCTCGATCTCACAACCCTGAGGTCATGAGTTGAGCTGAAATCAAGAGTTGGACACTTGAATAACTAAGCCACTCAGGTGCCCGAGTAAAAAGGCTTTTAAAAGAATCTCCAGTTTTATTCAATCTTTGTATTGAGTTAAGGCTTGAAAATGAAAAAAGATAGTAAGTAGTTAAGAGACTTAAGAGAGGCAAAGTATTTCTGGTACACTCAGACCTGTAACTGGCTCACTGCTACAAAATAATTCTACAACAACTAAGAAACAGAGAAAAATGTCTTCGACAAGTTTTATTCAAATGAAGTCAAATTTACTATATAAAGCTCCCCAAATAGGAGTACAGAAATCAGGTAACAGATAGAGGCAAAAAGCATCAAGTACCCAATCACTTGTATTGTTTCTAAATTACCACTGCTTCAGTTGGTCATCCAATAAACTAAGAGCTTTGCAAAATCCCTGAAATACAGAATGCTAAATATATGCTGAATGACTAAGAGGGACCTTATTAATTCTCTCGCGGCCTGCTTGCTAACTCTTTACTCATTTAAATAGAATTAACCTGAGTACTTGCAATGTGCATCAGGTATAGTTTCAGTGAACCAGCAGACAAATTCTTAGCATCATGGAAATTATTTAGTAGAATCAACCCTTAACTACATTAGAAAGTGAATGCCTCATACGGTAGGGGTTCCAGGGAGCCTGGCACAGTCCGTTAGAAGAGCTGTGATTAGCAATTCCATTATCTGTTCTACCATGACACATGGAAATACTGCCACTAAATCTACTCACACACACACACAATTCATCAAAGGTGACTACGTAAACGACTTCACATGGCCTGAGATAGCTAACATACATAGTTCAACATCTAACACACAGAACAAATGCAAACCGAAGTTCCCTACAGGGGTGGCCTGGCTGGCTCGCTCACTGGAACGTGCAACTCTTGATCTCGGGGTTGTGGGTTTGAGCTCCACATCAGGTGTGGAGATTACTTAAAAATCAAATCTTAAAAAATAAAATTTCCTACAAAGAAACAGTTTCATTTTTTAGTGGACTTTGACTCACTTTTCCTCTTCATGCTGCTCTTGTTTGGATGCCCATCCTGTGCCATCTTTAGGTACAATGTTCACATTAGGGTCATTGCCTTTGTTTTCCGCTTTGAGACTTGGGAGGTTAGCAGGTGGAGGCATACGCCGTGAAATGCCAACTTTTCCAAGACTCTGTAATCCATGTCGAGCTGCAACTAAAGATCAATAACATCAACTTTCTTAGAACATCTATTTTATTGCTGAATTTATTCTTAAGACAATACAGAAAGACAACAGGAGTTAATGGAATCTGGAACTATTAGTTCCTTTTATCTTAAAATAAGAACTTTAAAACTAAGTCAACACAACTGCAACATTAATCCAATGCAGAAATCATATTAAACTATCAAGCTACTGAAAAAACGATTTAAACATTCTAACAATCCTATATACTATGAATAGGAAAACACAGGCAATAAGTGGTTTTGTAATCTTTTCAAAGAATCTGTTTTGAACTCAAAATTTAGTTTATTAGTATATTAGAGAATAAATATCCTAACTCCTAAATCTTTATTAGAGAATAAATATCCTAACTCTACATTCTGAACACTGCTAATATAACATACTTGGTCCAGGGTTCACCTTTCACTATAAATACTGGGCTCAAGGTATCAAAAACCAAAACATCCCAGGACTCCCCCTCTTCTAACTAGAAGTGGTGGTAAATACCCATTACTGTATATTCCTACGCCTCCCAATCTCATTGACCAAGTCTCCCATTCAGAGCAACACAGTTCTACTGACTTTCTGCTGACAACAAATGGGAAAAAAACATATTTTAAAACATAAATTTGCAGGGCCCCTGGGTGGCTCAGTCAGTTAAGCATATGCCCTTGGCTCAGGTTAGGATCCCGGAGTCCCCAGATGGAGCCCCTCGTCAGGCTCTGTGCTCAGAAGGGAGCTTGCTTCTCCCTCTCCTCTGCCCCTCCCCACTCATGCTCCTGGGCTAGCCCGCTCTCTCTCACATAAAATCTTTAAAAAAGGAATAATAAATTTTCTACTGTAAGATATTTAATTCATCCCCTGAAAGATGAGTACATACCTAAAAAGCCCAAAGTACAAAGGGGTGCATAAACATGGGTTCATCCTAGCTTCTAACAGCAATAGCTCCAGAGTACCAACCACACAAACAAAACAAAACGAAGAAAATCATACAAATATATGCCACTTGACTTTACTCACCTGTTGTTTTCTGAGTTTCTAAAGATTTACCCTTGTAAGTATTAAATAAACTGAGTGTTGCATACTTTTTCCCATCCTTTGCTTTTGTGCTCTGGCCTGACTTCTCCGACATTTCGGTGGAAACTCATCGAGTCCAAAACCTCCTGCCACACCCCTTCAAACCTTTAAGACATACATAAGAAAGAAAAATGAGGAAAATTTCAGCTTACTTTGAGAAACTTTCAGTTTCTTAAAAAAGCCTGGGTGGCTCAGTTGGTTAAGTGTCTGCCTTTGGCTTAGGTCCTGACTGGGACTGAGCTCCACGTCAGGCTCCCTCCCTGCTCAGCAGGGAGTCTGCTTCCCTACCCCTGCGTGCATCCGCGCTCTCGCTCTCTCAAATCAATACATTCTTAAAACAAACAAACAAACAAACAAAACTCAGTAAATTCAAATGTCCCCCAAATTTCTGAAAACAAAACAAAACAGAACAAAACACTGAGGAATGAAATTCATCTTCAGTAACTGGCGTCGATAAAATGTCGTACCTGTTTAATACTGTCAAATTCCAAGAACACACAACAAAATCAAACTAAACTGCCCTGCATTCAGTAAACACATTAGTCATTTACGGTTTGTAACTGCTTAACTGTATCATAGAGAATTAAGAAGTTTAATCCAGAGGCACCTGGCTGGGACAGTTGGTAAAGCATGCTACTAGTTGGTAAAGCATGCTACTCTCGATCTGCTCAAAACTGTGTTAAAGCCCCACACTGCCTGTGGAGCCTACTTAAAAAAAAGAATTTTAACCCATACTGAAATGAACAGATCAAATACAGTACATCTATGGAGACTGTCTATTTAACAAATATTATTTAATTTAATAGGCTTGAGGTGACAGACATAAATCAATATCTGCATATGGAATGCAAACATGATAGAAGAATTAACATCATTCCTGTGTTCAGGCAGTATGTATCTAACAGATCTGTAGTAATTTAACAATTTAGAATAAAAAGAAACATTCTATTTTCTCTGCGTTCTGCAAAGAGTAAAACACTTCCTCATAAACCAAAGGTACCTAAAAACAATATTCTATTTCATGGCTATGGATTAGGTGTTCAAGAAATAGTATCAACTTATCAAAACAATTCTCTGTGTATATGGTAAGTTCTTTTAAGAAAATAGTATTTTAAAAAATATTCATTTACAAAGAGAATTTCATCGTTGGAGGGAAAAATACACAAATTAGCTCTCATACTATTTCCCTTACCTTTTTTTTTTTAAGATTTTATTCATTTATTTGACAGAGATCACAAGTAGGCAGAGAGGCAGGCAGAGAGAGAGGAGGAAGCAGGCTCCCTGCTGAGCAGAGAGGCCGATGCGGGGCTCGATTCCAGGACCCTGGGATCATGACCTGAGCCGAAGGCAAGAGGCTTTAACCCACTGAGCCACCCAGGTGCCCCTATTTCCCTTACATTTAATGAAGTATACACACATCAACCTTTTAGTTTTTTATATTTTTTGTTTTATTTATTTTTGAGTGGTTAGGGTAGAAGTAGGGCAGAAGATGGCCAATTCTACCCCCCACCCCAAAAAACAAACAAACAACAACAACAACAAAAAAAAAAAAACCCACCCCACATGAATAGCTAAAGCATTAAGAACTGAAGCACAGGAGTTAAAGACAGGAAAGAACAGACAGATTTATCATGCAGAAATTATTTGAAGTCAAGGAATGGCTATGTAGACTCCACCATCAGAAAAAAGTCATTTTATCTACCATTTTACACGTTAAACTGCAGAATCAGCATTACAATAGAGGTGGGATTTCATACACAGGTCAACTGCCACACTACATGTATAGTTCCATAAAATTTATCAAGATTTTTCACATTATCTCATTTCAGTATACATTTACAATAAATAACCTTTGAGATAAACTGTGAAAAGGACTCAGCTGCAACCAAAAGAACTTCATAATAAATAAACAGCTCACTATCTACTACCGTACACAGAAGAACGTATGTATACAATTAATTATATCCAAAGGATGCCAATGATGATGATAGTATGAAGAAAGCTGTACTCCCAGAATCTAGCCCACTGACATTATTTTCACGGAAAACCAGTAGAAATGGTTTATTTACACATTCATTTACATTCATTTACAATGACAAAAAAGAGCATCGCATATATACTAGGTGACAAAATTGAGATTCAAGGAGCTCTCTCTTCAGTTATTAAAAGTAACTGATACATCAAGAAAAAGTCAATTGTTCTTTCACCCTCATCTGATGGCAATTTAGCACCTCAATCCTCTTTTAACATCACAACTATCCATGCAACACTCTCTTAGTGGAGACCCTCACACCCTTACACCATAGAGAGAGCAACATTGTAAGAAACTCCTGAAACCTAGGGGCAAACCTACAAGCCCACCTGCACCTACATCCATTTTTCTCAACAGTTTCCCTTCGGTAGCTGTTGTTACAGTGCTTCTCAATCATCATCTACAAACTCCTAGAAAAGCAAATTCTCAGGCCCCACCCCAGACCTACTGAATCAAACTCTGAGCAGGGGCCCAGCAAGTCCCCAGGTGATGCTGAGACATACAGAACTTAAGGACCCACTGATTTTTGAGAAGGAGATACAGTCTGAGCAACGCCTTAATCGTTGCCGCACACTGAAATCACCCAGGATTCAAAACATACCAGTATCTGAAGTTCTGGGCTGGAGCCTGTGGATCAATGCTTATTCTGAAAAAAATCCTCTGGGGATTCTATGGGAGCAGTCCTCAAAATGACAGCAGTGAAGCGGATGGCTCTATCCTCCCATTCCACTGAAGGCCCATCCTGCCTCCCGAGCTTCCTTTCTCACTCTCAACTCTTCTCTGCAGGGATCTCTTCATGCCTAAAGGTGGCTTTACCAACCAATGGACCATTCCAAATTGGTACATCCAGCCCAAAACTTTGTAGTCCTGAAGAATATATCCCCCGGTCTATTTACGTTTCTTCTTTGTTTTGCACAGTTTCAACTCTACCTAGAACAAAGGAGTCTATTTCATACTAAGGGTTTTCAGAAATAAGCCTACAAAATACCTGCACAGCATGAAAAGAAAACGGCAGTTTAAAAACTGTCAACAGAGGGATGCCTGAGTGGCTCAGTTGGTTAAGCGACTGCCTTCAGTCAGGGTCATGATCCCAGAGTCCTGGGATCGAGTCCCACATCAGGTTCCCAGTTCCACGGACAGTCTGCTTCTCCTTCTGACCTCCCCTCTCATGCTCTCTCTCTCTGTCTCTCCCTCAAATAAATAAAATAAAATACAATTTAAAAAACTGTCAACAGAGAAAGTTATCTTAACATTTCGCAAAATGTGAATATATAAGAACTCAACAAATTGAAGAAAAAGAACCTGAAGCAATAAAATTAATGCTATAAACAGACAATTCATTAGAGAAATAGTACCAATTAGCAAAATGTATTAAATATGCTTAGTTTCTTTTTTTCCCCTAAAGATTTATTTAAGAAAGAGAGAGAGAGAGCAAGAAAGCACACACAAAGAAGAGAGAGAAGTGGACTCCCCACTGAACAGGGAGCCAGATCCTGGGCTCCATCCCAGGACCCTGGGATCATGACCTGAGCTGAAGGCAGAGGCTTCGTGACCTGAGCCACCCAGGTGCCCCATATGTTCAGTTTCATAAGCAAACAAAATTAAAATTACAAGATAGGTTAGCTTGTTCATATGCTTACACAAGGAAAACAATGTAACATTCCACCATTTAACCACAGAGTGACAGAATATCTAATTCAATTCTAGCCATCACAAAACATTAAAAGCTTAGAATTATAGGGGTGCCTGGGTGGCTCAGTGGGTTGGGCTTCTGCCTTTGGCTCAAGTCATGACCTCAGGGTCCTGGGATAGAGCCCTGTAATGGGATCTCTGCTCAGCGGGGAGCCTACTTCCCCCTCTGTCTCTGCCTGCCTCTCTGCCTACTTATGATCTCTCTCTCTGTCAAATAAATAAAATCTTCAAAAAAAAAAAAAAAAGCTTAGAATTATAAAATAGAACTTTAATACACAAACCTAATTTTTCTACTAAAAAGAAAACCAGAAATAGAGTTTCCTATAAATTATAAGGAATTCCCAAATATAAAAAAAGAACAAGCAACTGACCCTCAAAGCCACAAAATACACTCTATATAAGGTCAAAATAAGTTTCTGCAAATACATTATAAAATTCATGTTTGAGTACTTCTTTTTAAGGTTAAACATTCTGTGAAAAGTTTCTCTTCCCACTATAAAAACTACTGTCTAAAATATGCCTTTCACAGGGCCTCTGGCTGGCTCAGTTGGTAGAGCATGTGACTCTTGATCTTGGGGTCATGAGTTTGAGCCCCACACTGGGTGTAGAGATTAAAAACAAATAAAATATGCCCGTCAGTACATACTCTTCTCAAATGAGGTAAACAATGCTGTATACACCGGATAGTGAGAAAGAAGGACAAAGAATCAATTTGTCAGGCTCCTAGAATAGAGAGTAAATTTATGCTCTCAGGGAAACCCTGGGTGGCTCAGTCATTAAGTGTCATGAACCCAGGGTCCTGTGATAGAGTCTTACATCAGGCTCCTGCATCATGGGAAACCTGCTTCTCCCTCTCCCACTCCCCCTGCTTATGTTCCCTCTCTCACTTTGTCTGTCAAACAAATTAAATAAAATCTTTTTAAAAATTTATGCATATGCTTAAAAAAAAAAAAAAGATTTTATTTATTTGACAGAGAGAAATCACAAGTAGGCAGAGAGGCAGGCAGGGGTTGGTGGTGCAGGGAAGCAGGCTCTCTACCAAGCAGAGCCCGATGTGGGGCTCAATCCCAGGCCCCTGGGATCATGGCCTGAGCTGAAGGCAGAGGCTTTAACCCACTGAGCCACCCAGGGGCCCCTCAATTTTGTATTAAAAAGGAGCACATGGGGTGGGAGGTCGGGGTACCAGGTGGTAGGTATTAGAGAGCACACGGATTGCATGGAGCACGGGTGTGGTGAAAAAATAATGAATACTGTTATGCTGAAAATAAATTAATTAATTTTTTAAAAAGGAGCACAGCAAAATGTAAGAACCTAAATTATAACACTTCTAGAGAAAACAAAGGAGAAAATCTTTGCAACCTTGAGTTGAATAAAAAATTCTTTGACAGCACACTAGAATGTGCTCTCAGGGGTCTTTCTAATGCGCGACTCAAGGGAAACAGGACTATTTCCATAGAGAATGAATGAAACTAAACAGGACAATACAAGAAAGTAAGTGTAATTATTTTCGATTATTTGAGGACTAAAGGTCTCTCTGAGAGAAAGGCTTCGGATTTGGATCTAATGGGGAAGAAGTCAGCTTCAAGGCTGAAGGAAAAGCAAATGCAAAGGCCCTAAGGTCCTGACACGCTTCTCGTGTTCAAAAACATAAAAGCTGGTCAAGTCAGAGTTAGTAAGAAAGAGAGAGTTGAAAGGGAAAGTAAAGACTGGATGACGGGCCTATCAGAATTTTAAATTTTACCTTTAAGCAATGCGATTCAGAGCATTTGTTGTGAACAGAGATGTGACTTTGGCTTTTTTTTTTTTTTTTAAGATTTTTATTTATTTATCTGACAGATCCCAAGTAGGCAGAGAGGCAGGCAGAGAGAGAGGAAGGGAAGCAGGCTCCCCAGCAGAGAGCCCGATGCAGGGCTGGATCCCAGGACCCTGGGATCATGACCTGAGCCGAAGGCAGAGGCCTTAACCCACTGAGCCACCCAGGTGCCCCTGACTTTGGTTTTTTAAAAAACAACCTGGCTACAATGTAGAGAATGGATTGTAGGGGGCCAAAGGTGCAATGTGGAAACATCACAGACGGACGCCTGGGTGGCTCAGTCATCAAGTGTCTGCCTTTGGCTCAGGTCATGATCTCAGGGTCCTGGGATCGAGTCCCACATCTGGCTCCACGTGAAGCCTGCTTCTCCTACTTCCCCTGCTTGTGTTCTCTCTGTCAAATAAATAAATAAAATCTTTAAAAAAAAAAAAAAGCATCATAGATGACAAAGCCTAGGCACAAGATGATGTAGCTGTGGCTGAAAAATGGAGACTAGGTAGAGGCTGCCAGGAAAGAGGAAAGTAAGGACAATTTTGGTCTTGAGCTTAAAGTGGGGAAGACCAGATTTAGGAAAGATGGGGGAGAAGGGGAGGCAAGAGTTCTGTCTCAGACATGTTTAGTTTGAGATCCTTATAAAAACAAGCAGGGGCACCTGGGTGGCTCAGTGGGTTAAGCCTCTGCCTTTGGCTCAGGTCATCATCTCAGGGTCCTGGGATCAAGTCCTGTATCAGGCTCTCTGCTCAGCAGGGAGCCTGCTCCACCCCCCCTCTGCCAGCCTCTCTAACTACTTGTGATCTCTCTCTGTCAAATAAATTAAAAAAACAAACAACAACAAAAACACCCAAGCAGAGATTTGTACAAAAAGATGCTTAAAACAAAGTTAAAAAGTACACAGGATTTTTAAACAAATAATATATGTTAAGTATTAAAAAATACAATATACATGCCAAGTATGAAAGTCTACAAAACCAGATCACAAATTATCACAGCAGTAGCTATACTCCTGATTATAAGGAACTCTGACCTTCTTTGTTATACATACTGCAATGTCTAAATATAAACAGTAAATGCACTGTTTTGTAACAGAAAATAAGAAAAAATTGCAAATGTTTTTAAGAGTAATGACTTGAAATGAAAAAACAATTAGTTTCAAGACCAGAAGATTAAAAAAATGCATATGATTAAGTAAAAAGAATTTAAAAATCTACCCTCAGTGGCCTAACACATATATCTAAAATATGCAAGAATAGTAACAAAGACTATAGGTAAACAAAAAGTTGATGAGTGTGGGTTCATCTGACTTATCTGCCCTATATGCAACAAATAAAAATGGGAGAAAGTAACAAAAACATGCACATAACTACTGTGTGTTAAGTGACTATGCACCGAGTGTAACACAACTGACATTAATGCTCCTTACACCATCGAGGTACTTACAAATAAGCAAACAACTCCTCCTTTTGAAAACTGGCGTAAGATCCTAACTAGCATCCATAAGATTCCAAGGGATAACGTACCTTGTATGCGTTTGCCCTTGGATACTAAAACCTTAAATGATGAAACCAGTATCCTCATAAAGCCTGCTGGAGGATTTAGTAAATTCTCTGAAATATGACTTCACAAAGCGATCCTCTACAGGTTACACAGAAACAAGTCTGAAACTGCCTCCTTCCTGCTACAGTGACAAATGCTCACTCAACAAGATACAACAGATGTACTGAGAACTAATAAACTGCCAAACCCTGTCTCAGACGTTACGCTGCATCATGGAAAGACAGACGGAGACGCTGCCTTCATGGAAGTTCTAACTGTAAGTAAATAAAAATAAAAGAATAAAAAATTCGACTGAATAAAGAGATAACAAAGAGGGGAAAGAGACTGGACACAGCGGTAAAGGTCAGGAAGATTTCTCTGAAAAGAGGACATTACGGAAGAAAACTCAACCAGTGGTTCTCAACACAGGCAGTAGACTTATCCTGGTTCTTAAAAATACTACAGCCCTGGGGGGGGGGGCGCCTGGGTGGCTCAGTGGGTTAAAGCCTCTGCCTTGGCTCAGGTCATGATCTCAGGGTTACCTGGGATCAAGCCCCGCATCGGGCTCTCTGCTCAGCGGGGAGCCTGCTTCCTCCTCCCTCCCTCTCTCTCTTTGCCTACTTGCGACCTGTCAAATAATAAATAAAAATCTTAAAAAAATATATTACAGGGGCGCCTGGGTGGCTCAGTGGGTTAAAGCCTCTGCTTTCGGCTCAGGTCATGATCCCAGGGTTACCTGGGATCAAGCCCCACATCGGGCTCTCTGCTCAGCGGGGAGCCTGCTTCCATTTCTCTCTCTGCCTGCCTCTCTGCCTACTTGTGATCTCTGTCAAATAAATAAATAAAATATTAAATATATATATATATATTACAGCCCTGGGGCTGCTGCGGGGCTCAGTTGCTAAGCGTCTGCCTTGGCTCTGGTCATGATCTCAGAGTCCTGGGATGGAGCCCCACATCAGGCTCCCTGCTCAGCGGGAAGCCTGCTTCACCTTCTCTAACTCCCCCTGCTTGTGTTCCTTCTCTTGCTGTCTCTCTCTGTGAAACAAATAAAATCTTAAAAAAAAAAAAAATACTATAGTTGCTGTGCCAGACCAATTAAATCAGAATTTCTCAGACTGTGTTTGGTGAAAGTATTCTCTGAAAAGCTCCTCAGGAATCCTTAAGTACAGGTACACCTCATTTTATTGTGCTTTGCAGATATGGTGTTTTTTTTTTTACAAATGGAAGGTTGGGGTAACCCTGCATCAAATGAGCAGGAGTCAGCACTATTTTTCCCACACCACTTACTTCATGTCTGTATCACATTTTGGTTAACTCTCATATTTTGCACTTTTTCATTATCATTGTATTTGTTATGGTGATCTGTGTATCAGTGATCTCTGATGTTACCTTTGTCTTTGTTTGGGGGCCCCACAAACTAAGACAGTGAACTTAACTGATCAGTGTGGCTGTGTTCTGACTGCCCATAACCAGCTATTCCCCAAAACACAACGATACTGGAATCAGGCCAATTACGAACCCTACAATGGTCAGTAAGTATTCAAGTGAAAGGAAAATTCTCTTATCTCTAGATCAGAATCTAGAAATGACAAAGTTCAGTAAAAAAGGGATGGGCCAAAAGCTAGGCCCCTTGCACCAAAGTTAACCAAGTTGTTAATTCAAAAGAAAAGTTCCTTAAGAAAATTAAAAGTGCTACTCCCTGAACACAGGAATGAAAGTGAAACACCTTCACCACCAGTACGGAGCCAGTTTGAGAGATCTGCATCAGAGAGAAGATCAAAAAGCCACATTGCCTTAGGCCAATATCCCATCCTGAGTGAGGCCCCTTATTCTCTTCAATTCTGTGAAGGCTGAGAGGTGAGGATACGAAAGAAAAATCTGAAACTGGCAGAGGTTGGTTAATGAGGCTATGGCAGAGGTTGGTTAATGAGGCTAAAGAGAAGTTGGTAGCTTAACCAACTTAGGCTCAGTTGGTTAAGCTACTGCCTAAAGGTCATCATGATCCCGGGGTACTGGGATCAAATCCCACATCGGGCTCTCCCTGCTCTGTGGGGAGCCTGCTTCTTCCTCTCCTTCTGCCTGCTATTCCCCATCTTGTGTTCTCTCTCTCTGTGTCAAATAAATAATAAATAAAATCTAAAAAAAGAGAGAGAGAGAGAAGCCAACTTTATAACACGCAAGTGCAAGCTGAAGCAAGTGCTGAAGCAGAAGCTGGGACAATTCTGAAGGAGGCTGTGCTAACAGACTTCCATGTCAACCTAGGGCTTTCCGGGCTAGGAAGAAGTCAGTGACTGGTTTCAGGACTCCCAGGACAGACTGACTCATTTCTTAGGGGCTGATGCAGCTGATAACTTTACATGAAAACCAAAGCTCGCATACCGTAAAAACCCTGAGGCCCTTAAGCCTTGTGCTAAATCTATTCCGACGGTTTCCAGACAGGGCAACAAAGAATGGATGTCAACACATCTGTTTACATGACGGATTCCTGAATTTTTTTTCTTTAAAGATTTTTAAGTAATCTCTACACTCATTGTGGGGCTCGAACCCATAACCCCAAGACCAGGAGTCACATGCTTCACCACTCCACCAATTGAGCCAGCCAGGTGCCCTGCTTACTTAGTATTTTCAGTCCACTGTTGAGACCAACTGCTCAGGAAAAGACTCCTTTCAAAACATCACTGCTCCAAGAGCTTTGATGGAGCAGCACAAGATGCTGTTTCCACCCCTGCTGGCCCAACATGCACTCTGCAGCCCATGGATCAAGGAGGCCTTGACCTGTCAAGTCTCCTTTATTTCTTAAGGCTACAACAGCTGTAGATTCCTCTCACGGATCTAGGCAAAGCAAACTGAAAACCTTCTGGAAAGTATTCAGTACTCTAGACACCAGCAAGACCATCAGAGCCTCATGGGAAGAGGTGGAAACAGCAAGACCTCAGCGGAGGAAGTAACTGCAGATAGGGTGGAAGCAGCAAGAGCATGAGCAGGAGACGTCATGAACGAGCAGATCTTTGTGGACGAGCAAAGAAAGCATCTTCTTGCGAAGGAACCTACTCCTGGTGAAAACACTGACGACTGTGGAAAGGGCCACAAAGGATCTGGAATACTGCACAGCTGATCAGGCAGCGGCAGGGTTTGAGAAGACTGACTCAAGTTGTAAAAAAGTTCTCCGAAAGGCAAAATCCTATCAAACAATGTCACAATCTACAAGGAAATTGTTCATGATAGAAGAGCCACTTGATGGAGCACATTTCACTGCTGTCTTCTTTGAAGAAACTGCAACAGCCACCCTAACCTTCAGCAACCACCATCCTGCTCAGTCAGTAGCTGTCAACATTGAGGCAAAAATCTTCCACTGCACAAAGATGACAACTCTGAAAGCTAAGAAGATGGTTAGCAGTTTTTGGTAATAAAGTAAATTTTAATGAAGACAAACACATTGTAGGGGCGCCTGGGTGCTCATTCGTTGAGCATCCGACTCTTAGTTTCAGCTCAGGTCATGATCTCAGGGTCCTGGGATCAAGCCCCATGTTGGGCTCTGTCCTCACATGGAATCTGCCTGAGATTCTCTCTCCCCCTCCACTTCTGCCCCTCTTTCTAGATATATATAAAATAATTAAATCTTTAATTACACACACACACACACACACACACACAGTGTTTTTAAAAAACAATGCTGGGCACCTGGGTGGGTCAAAATTGGTTAAGCGACTGCCTTTGGCTCAGGTCATGACCCCGGAGTCCTGGGATCAAGTCCCACATCCAGCTGCGGGTGCTACAGGGAGTCTGCTTCTCCCTCTGACCTTCTCTCTTTCTCTCAAATAAATAAATAAAATCTTTAAAAACAACAACATGCTATTGCACAACTAATACACTACAATACAGCAGAAACATTAATTTTCCTATGCACTGGGAAATCAAGCAAATTCCATTTGATTTCCTTTATTGAAATATTTGCTTTATTGAGCCCTCCATATCCCCAAGGTATGCAACTAGAGCCACAGCTGAGAACCACTGGGGGAAGGGGGGAACCCAATTCTGATCTGGGATAAAAGTGTTCAGGTGTAAAGGTCATGGGCAGGAAGGCAAGTGAGAGTAGGCAAAAGTCTAGTAGGTTAGGCTAAGGAGTACTGCCCAGTTAATTCTAAATACCATGACGAGCCAATGAAGAAAATTAATTAAAAAAATAAAACCTCAGTTGTTGAATAAAGGTATGCTGCATTCTGCAGATCCATATCTTAAGTGACAAAATAGTGTAATTTACTAATAGTAAATTACTATTAGTGAGAAAATACTGTAATTTACTAAGTAGTAATTTAAAAATCTTTGAAACAATAAGCTCAACAGGGGCATTTCTTTTCAACTTGTCAGATTCTGATTTCAAAAAATGTACTGGCACAATCACAGAAGAACAAAGGAACTCTATCCTCTACCTGTATCATTTTTAATTTTAAAAAGCTTTTTTGGGATGCATGGATGGCTCAGTCAGTTAAGTGTCTGGCTTCAGCTCAGGTTATGATCCCAGGGTCCAGGGATCGAGCCTCACGGGCTACCTGCTGCTCCCCCCTGCTTGTACACTCTTTTCCATCAAATAAATAAAATCTTTATTAAAAAAAAAAAAAAAAAAAAAAGGCTGGGGCACCTGGGTGGCTCAGTTGGTCAAGCATCTATCTTTGGTTCAGATTATGGATCAAGTCCCATGCTGGGCTCCCTAAGAGGGAGCCTGCTTCTCCCTCTGCCTGCAGCTCTGCCTGCTTGTGCGTGCGCGCGCGCGCTCTCTCTCTGTCAAATAAATAAATAAATAAAATCTTAAGGGGAAAAAAAAAGCTTTTTGTTATTTGCATGCTATTAAGAATTTTTTTTTTACATTATTGTCTTGCTTACTATGTACCTAAAATTCTGAATCATTAAGGTCTAAGGGTCAGTCTACAAAAAGAGCCTAGTCAATAATAAATATACCCCCTTTAAGGGAAGAGAGAGTAATCATACTTCTAAATCCAAGGTTCCGTGACTCTGAACAATGACAGAAAGAAACTGTATTTTTCGCTGAATATACCAAAACATGAGCATCTACATTTTCCAGATCTGAACAATGACTATATATTACTTTGTAGCGGGGGGGGGGGGGGGGGGGCAAAAAAGTGTGAGGATGAAAGAAGAAATCAGGAAGGAAAAAAGCCAGCATTTTAAAAACAATTTCAAAAGGTCTAAGGGAAATATCAACCTTTCAAAATGAAAGGATGACACTCAACAGTGGTTATAAAAGGATGGTTTTCTTGACGGACACCTCTCACAGGTTAAAAATTTTTAAAAAATCTGTATAAAGGGTTTCCACATCAAGACAAGATTAGCAATGATCTCTAAAATTCTTTCAGTCTCAAAAGTTGTAAGATTCTATTGTTACTCACCATTACAAAAGTTATTTAAAAGTATTCAATACTAAAAACATTATTTTTAGTGATTTTAAAATTTAGCATTTGGGGGGAAAAAAAAACACTTTCACAAATTGCCAACCTGCCCAGTTCAATTAAATGACAATTATCCTCCTGGCCACCATGGGCTTCTAAGTATCCAAGCCCTGTTTACCTTTCTTTCCTCACTAACCTTACGGTGAGAGTTTAGTTCTTCTGGAAAATGAAATACAACGTCCCACTGATTTAAATAGTAAACATTAAAAAGAACCTGCAACCATTTCCAGATGAGATACTACATGCACTCAAGAAATGTTCTACTGAATAAAGAACCTCTAGTAAGTAATAATGAACAGTCAAGTATCAATACGAATATAAAAGGCAAACGGATCCTGTGTAAACCATCTTCTCTGGTTTCTGTGACCCTCTAACAGCTCCTTCTTTTCCCTATCCCTCCACATAAATAAATGTTCACGTGCTTTTGCCGTCTCTCTTTACCAGCTCCTTCTATGTACTTTCTCCCTTTCTCCCTTGGCCATCTCATCTCATTTACTGCTACAGTAAGGGTAGTTCCCAAAACTTTCCTTCAAACTACAGTCTTCAGACATACATTTTTAATTGTCTACAGAACAAAATGTCTCCACTTAAATTTCTGGACAGAATTACAAAGTCAAAATGTCTGATTCCCCTATTCATTCATATAAATGTTTATCCTGCACCTACTGTATTATCAGGCACTACTAAGAACAAATGAAAAAAGACATGCTGTCCTCATCAACGGATTGGAGAGAATAACAGGAAGTTACTATGAAAGTGTGCAAAGGCTGGGAAAGGGTCACAAAGAACTGGGAGGAAAGACAGACAAGTGGGCGAACGAGGCACTGCCGATCAGTGCTGAAGCCCCAGCAGAAGCCAGACTCCCAAGGCTGTCCAATCTGAAGGCTATCATTCATGTCCAGGAGCACATCTGGGAATGGGGAGCGATGCGAAGTGCACAGCAGCCAAAATAATAAGGAATTCGAGTTGTGCCACACATGTGTAAAGAAACTCAAGGCGGAAAATGCTGCCAGGAAAATAGTTCGAGTAACATTTCATGGAAGTCTAATCCAGAGAGTAAAGCAGAAGGTAGAAGAGAGTAAGAGACAACAAAAGGAACTGGCAATTTTAATATGACTGTATAAAAGCTCTACCAATAGTCATTACTAAATGCTTACTGAGTCAAGCGTACTACGATTGCTTTGTTCATTTAATAAAAACAAAAGGAGGGGCACCAAGGTGGCTCAGTCGGTTAAGTGTCTGTCTTAGGCTCAGGTCATGATCTCAGAGTCCTGGAACTGAGCCCCACATTGCATCGGGATACCTGCTCAGCAGGGAGTCTGCTTCTCTCTCTCCTCCCCACTCATGCTGTCACTATCTGTCTCTCTCCCTGCCTGTGCACTCTCTCTCTCTCGTTCTTAAGTATCTTTCTTTAAAAACTGACAAAATGTACTAAGTGAGAAAACTAGACGCACAGGAGCTTGTGATCTGAATTTAAGGTTTCAAGTGGGGGTGCCTGGGTGGCTCAGTTGGTTGAGTGTCTGCCTTCGGCTCAGGTCATGATCCCAGGGGCCTAGGATCGAGTCCCACTTCAGACTCCCTGCTCAGCAAGGAGCCTGCTTTTCCCTCTCCCTCTGCCCGCCGCTCTGCCTACTTGCACCTGCACTCTCTCTCTGATAAATAAATAATTAAAATCTTTTAAAAAGAAAAAAAAAAAGGTCGGTGACGACAGGGGTTTAGAACAGCAGGCATTAAAAGATGAGCACATACTGTACATGTGACTAGTGTGCATATGTACACATACCCAGAGTGATAAATATGGTAAACTACTTATAATCAGGGAATAGGGATGAAGGAATACAGGAGTTTTTCATAGTATTTTTAAAATTTTTCTGTGAGATTAAGATTATTCCATAGAGGGTGCCTGGGTGGCTCAGTTGGTTAAGCCACTGCCTTCAGCTCAGGTCATGATCCCAGAGTCCCAGGATCAAGTCAGGCTCCCAGAGCTAGGGGAAGTCTGCTTCTCCCTCTGACCTTCTGCCCTCTCACTCTCTCTCTCTCAAACGGATAACTAAAATCTTTAAAAAGATTATTCCAGGGGCGCCTGGGTGGCTCAGTGGGTTAAGCCGCTGCCTTCGGCTCAGGTCATGATCTCAGGGTCCTGGGATCGAGTCCCGCATCGGGCTCTCTGCTCAGCAGGGAGCCTGCTTCCCTCTCTGCCTGCCTCTCCGACTACTTGTGATTTCTGTCAAATAAATAAATAAAATCTTTAACAAAAAAAAAAAAAGATTATTCCAAAAGAAAAAGTTTAAAATGGGCACCTAGTTGGCACATGCGACTCTTGGTCTTGAGGTCATGAGTTTGGGCCCTGCACTGGGCGTGGAGCCTACTTAAAATAAAAATTAAAAACAAACAAAAAAAAAACTCACCTGCTTTCCCAAACACGTTCTTCTCCCCAACTTCACCATAACCACTTTCCCTGACGCCTAGATTTATTTTCGTTTTAATTTTATTTAAGTAATCTTTACATCCAATGTAGGGCTCACATTCATGACCCAAGATCAAGAGTTGCATTCTCTTCTGACTGAGCCAGCCGGCACCCCTCCCTGACTCTAGATTTTTTTTTTTTAAATTTTTATTTATTTGTCAGAGAGAGAGAGGGAGAGCAAGCGAGCACAGGCAGACAGAATGGCAGGCAGAGGCAGAGGGAGAAGCAGGCTCCCTGCCGAGCAGGAGCCCAATGTGGGACTCGATCCCAGGATGCTGGGACCATGACCTGAGCTAAAGGCAGCTGCTTAACCAACTGAGCTACCCAGGCGTCCCCTGACTCTAGATTTAAAACCTTGAACGATCTTCCATGTTTGTCTCCCACTTCTAACATAAAGAGGGATGTAAGCTCTATATGATCTAATGTAGTAATGTCTCTTGAAAGCATTTTTTTTAAAAAATCTCAACTCTACAGATATATAAATAACAGGTTGGGAACAAGAGCTCAAAGCACAAGTCACCAAAATTTACCAATGAAGAAACAACTCTAGACAAGTAAAAATAACGTGCCCCAAACTCATACAGCTATGAAGAGACAGAGCCCAGATTAAACCCAGAGTTGACGGCAAAGCCAGTGCCCAGATAACCTCGCCATATGAAAACTGGAATTTAATTTTCATTATAAAAGAGATAAACATCAAATATTTAAAATGTAGTAATAGGGGTGCCTGGGTGGCTCAGTGGGTTAGGCCTCTGCCTTCAAATGGGGTAATGATCTCAGGGTCCTGGGATCAAGCCCTGCATCAGGCTCTCTGCTCAGCAGGGAGCCTGCTTTCTCTCTCTCTCTGTCAAATAAATAAGTAATCTTTAAAAAATTTTTAAAAATAAAATGTAATAATAACATGTCACTTTAGGCTAAGAAATTCTGAGAGTCAAATTTTTATTTTCAAAACTTATTGTATTATAATACAGAATAAAATATGAAGAATCAAAATTATAGTAACAAAATACAGTAAAAATGTATTATATATGTTGTAGAAATACAAAAACATAAAAAATCTAAGACTCGACACACCAAAGACTACTAAAAAAGTGGGGGAGGGGGCTATATACAGAATTGTTTCCCCTCTCAAAATTCGTGTGTTGAAGTCCTAACTCCCAACAGGCCAGATGGTATTTGGAGATAGGCCCTTTGGGAGATAATTAGGTTTAGCTGAGATAATGAGAGTGGGGCCTCATAATGGGATTAGTGCTCTTCTAAGAGGAGACACCACAGCTCCCTCGCTCTCCCAACCACCTGAAGACACAGTGTTCTTCAAAAAGCAGCCCTGTGAAAGCCAGGAAGACCTCCCCAAAACCTGATTATGTGGGCACCCTGATCTTGGTTTTCCAGCCTCCAGAGCCGTGATAAATTCCTGTTAAGCTACCTAGTCTGTGGTATTTTGTTTTTTAAGATTTTATTGATTTGAGAGAGAGAGAAAACAAACCAGAGGGAGAGGCAGAGGGAGAAGCAGGACCTGAGCCCCATGACGTCAGAAGGCAGGTGCTCAACCAACTGAGCCACCCAGGTGCCCCTATGGTATTTTCTCATGGCAGCTGGAGTTTACAAAGACCGCAGAGACTGATGTATTAACCTCAGAAAACATTTAGTCTATCAAACTTTAAACTAAATTTTCCATTTAAAATGAAAAGGTCTTGCTTTGGTTAAGAGACTGGACTGGTCAACTTCTAAGTTCATTTCAATCTCCAATTGTTATCATCACTTGGTAATTCTAAAGTCAGAGCAACATCAAATATTTTAAAGATCACATTTGCTGCTATAATAGAAAAGCTAAGAATACCACCATATGTTGAGTGCCTCTACTACAAATAGCACTACAGCAAAAGCATTAAAAAATTGTCATTTTTAAAAACAAAGTGTAATATAAATAAATCTGTTGGAATTCTAATCAGAATGGTAGAAGGGCTCAGGCTGTTCTTAGAAACTGAAACATCTGAATCAAGTTTCTGGGGCAGAATGCCTTAACAATCATAAAAGATATGTACTTATCAAAACCTCTGTACCATAAATTACTGTTCTAGCAAAGTAACAAATCTGTGTGTCTGCCATTTACTAAATGAGGTGACTGCAACATTACTCTTTCTGACAACTGACAGTATCTTTAAGCTTCTCATATCACACCATTACTTGAAACGGATTTGGTTTAAATCCCAGCTCTGACATTTTGTAGCTAGGTGTTTTTATAGCATAATTGTGGCATACGCATATTATGACATAACCATTTCCCTAGTCATTAAATATCATTCTCAATTTATATTTTCTCATCTGTGGGCTGTATCTTCTAGTCTATTATGAGGTTTAACTAACAAAGTATGTATAAAACTCTTAAAAAATAGTGTCTGGCACTTAAAAGCTTAACAAATGGTAATAAAGTTTTCAAAATTTAAACATTACAAATAAAAACCAAAGCATAAAAGTTTCTTCCTTAACTCCTTTTTGCAAGGCAGGTATTTTGGATGTTACAGGAGGAAAACAGAAGTATTCTCTTTCAAGATCCTCAACTGACATCATGAACTATACTAAACCTTTCATATAACGAACCCGCTGCCTTTAAGGGATGGATTTTCAAGTTTAAATTTTTAAGTGTACAGAACTGTTAGCATCTCCCTCTGCAAATACTGGCTCTGTTCCTCTATCATTAAAATGTCTGTTTTGAGGGGCGCCTGGGTGGCTCAGTGGGTTAAAGCCTCTGCCTTCGGCTCAGGTCATGATCCTAGGGTCCTGGGATCGAGTCTCACATCGGGCTTTCTGCTTGGTGGAGAACCTGCTTTCCTCCCCCCTCCCCTCTCTCTGCCTGCCTCTTTGCCTACTTGTGATCTCTGTCTATCAAATAAATAAATAAAATCTTTTTTTAAAAAAGTCTATTTTGAGACATGTAAGCTACCCATCCCTCTTTTTGCTACTTTCTACTTTCATTCTCTCCATGTTCCCAGGCTGTCATAAAAAACACTATAATAAAGCAATATTTATTATGTTATTACTTTAAGTAATCTCTATATCCAACATGTCCAACTCACAACTCCAAGATCAAAAGCTGCGTGCTTTTCCCACTGAGCCAGCCAGGCACCCTATTCCTGACTTTTTAATCCTAACTCAATAGTTCTTTCTTCAGCAGGAGAGTACTTTTTCTGCCTCCAAAATGTGATGTATCTCATCTTTCTACATTCTGTATCCTAATTTTGATGTGAGTTACCTGAATCTACACATACTAAAACTCACAGAATTGTACATGGAAAGTCACACTTTTTATCTAAATTTCAAAAACATACAGAAATATAACCAAACTCTACTTTTGTCAAAGCCTCCTTCAATAACACCTTTTTCCTGCCCCCCCCTTTTTAAAAGATTTTATCTATTTATTTGACACAAAGAGAGAGAATCACAAGTAGGCATTGAGAGGGGGAAGCAGGTTCTCCACGGAGCACAGAGCCCGATGCGGGACTCAATCCCAGGACCCTGAGATCACGAACTGAGCTGAAGGCAGAAGCTCAACCCACTGAGCCACCCAGACACCCACCTTTTTCCTGCTTTTAAGATAAAATTTCTCTGTGTGCCTGGGTGGCTCAGTCATTAAGTGTCTGCCTTCAGCTCAGGTCCTGATCCTGGGGTCCTGGGATCGAGCCCCTCATTAGGACCCCTGGCTCAGCAAGAGACCTGCTTCTCCCTTTCCCACTACCCCAGCTTGTGTTTCCTCTCTCGATGTCTCTCTCTCTGTGTCAAATAAAATAAAATCTTAAAAAAAAAGCAAAACATAAAATTTCTCTATCTGTTGTATTTTCCTGACCTTCAGATGTTAATTCTATACCTCTTAACGTTGTGCTTCTTTAGTTAAGATCTATATATGGTCTGTTTCCTAGTTACCATAAATACTGAATAAGCTACCATGTTCATCTTTAAAATACACTGGCTAGGGATGCTTAGGGGGCGCAGCTGGTTGCAGCTCAGGTCATAATCTCGTCATGGCAGGGCGGCTGAGATGGAGCCCTCTGTTGGGGCTGTGGCCCTCAGCCCAGAGTCTACCTGAGATTCTCTCTCATTCTGCCCCTTCTGCTCGTGCATACACGCTTGCTTGCTCTCTCTGAAATAAATGAATCTTTTAAAAAAATTCATTGGATCAAGTCAAAGCGCACCTGCCCAACTACTTAACCCATTTAGTAAAATGTACTAAGTTTTTAGTTAGTTCCTTGGTGACCATTTCTCCAGTCTCCCCATGTTTTCGGTTTTGTTCTTAATGTATCTCCGCAGTCTTTCGCAGCAGCCATTAACCTCCACAGGGCCTTGTGCAGATACAGAAACATACCCTTCTGGGAGGACACAAGTAAGCCACTGTGTGAGGCACTGGTGCACTGGGAAAGGAAGGCACGAATCCCCCGGGAGGCCTAGCCAGAGCACAGGACTCTCTGCAAGCAGAGCTCAGAGTAGGCTTCGGTCCTCGCTGCCAACGTCAGCGGCACGCAGGTGTGCAGGACACAAACTGCACAAGCACACCCAGCAGTCCTACGCTTCCAGGTTATTCATCAGTAAAGGGGAAGGGTGATCAAGTATTAACTTCTCCAGCCGCCCATTCTCCAACCACAAACGGATCCATCTCTTACCTTATAAACTCAAGATTTATTTGTAGGGGATCTTCCAACTCCAGAGAGAACCACCCCCCTTACCTTTAACTTTCTACTTTTCATAGTTCTCTTTTCTGTTTTAAATATGGTCACGGCTCATGTAACATTAAAGAATGTAAAATGCAAAACATACATGCAAACACATCTTTGCAAGAATCCTCTGAGACAGGGGAAATGCGTATTTTCCCTATTTCACACATGAATAAACAGGTTTCCCCGGCTATCAGAAAGCCAAGAGTTCCTCTGAAACCTTTTGTAAGCTGAAATGGATACAGCAAAGAAACAACTGGCATTAATTTATATGGAAAACTCTTTGTGCTACTCCCGAAACCAAGAAATAACCTCTCTTAGGCTTTTTTGACACCTTACATCTCACTAACAAACTCACATAACGTATCAGGAGTTACAAACTAGATGCTTACAAACTAGATGCTGAGTAAGGGGAAACAGCCTGGTAGCACCACTCTCGCTGCTCACGGGGCGCCCTGCCTCTACAGTGGCTGCTATTTTTGCTTTTGCCCTTTTCCGGAAAAACAAAAATCTTCTTCAGAACTTTCAATTAGCAAAAGCAGGTAATAATGTTGCCTTTCATAAAAGCAAAGTGGAGTAGTGTGAACCTTCAAAAAGCAGGGAATAAATACCTGTATCTGAAATTTGAAGAAGCCATGTCACTTGACCCCGAAGTTAACAGCAGGCACAAAGGACAAAACAAAAAAGGTCTAAACCTAGGTTTTTACACTCATAGTCCAAAGCTCATATTAAGTATTCAAGTCCCCTAAAAATCAAGAAGTCTTAGTACTCCTCCCTGCCTAACCTTCCTCCCTCATTACTTGACCTAAATTCTTTTAGTGTCACCAAGAATCTCTCAGCCAAATCCAAAGGATACTTCTCTTAGATCCTTCCGACCTCTGCTACATTTGGCTGTAGTAATCCTATTTTTTAGTTTATTCTCTTCCATCCTGATTTCTGTAATGATTTCCTTCTTCACTTATTCATTGTTGCTCTCCTTCTCTTGCCACTGATTGTCTTAGACAGCCTGCTACATCTCTGTCTAAACAAGCACCTTCACTTTGCAGTTCATCATGGAAATGGCTGCCCTGAGTATGTAGTTAAGGCTTTAATTTACAGCTCATCTCCCGCAATGCTGCCACTGCCTGTGATGAGTCCATTTCACTCCAGCCTTTCATCACTTCTGGTCTTCATCAATTCCAAACGTTGCCTGATCTTATCCAGTAATCATTTCTTATAGCATTTATGTCCTAAAGCATGAAATACAAAAGACTACTGATGATATATTAGATGATTTTAAGTGGTCCACAGAAGCATATTTAAAATCATGTTTATTTTGAGGGGCGCCTGGGTGGCTCAGTGGGTTAAGCCGCTGCCTTCGGCTCTCATCATGATCTCAGGGTCCTGGGATTGAGCCCCGAATCAGGCTCTCTGCTCAGCGGGGAGCCTGCTTCCCACCACCCCCCGCCCCATCTCTCTGCCTACTTGTGATTTCTGTCAAATAAATATTCAAAAATATAAATAAATAAATAGTCACGACTCATCTGAAGTTTGGGCAATACTGGCCACTGGGAAGTCCATGCAGGGTGGAACTTAAGCACTACAGATAAGCTCTGAGTCAATGATTCGAATCCTATTTACTAGCTCAGTAAGTCTAGAAGAATTACTTAAACCTCTTTAACTCCCAGTTTTCTAGTTGTATAACAGGGATAAAATAACCTACCACCTAGGCATATTATATAGATTGAAAAAGATAATCCACAAAATTATCTTAGCTCAGTGCCTGGCATGGAAAGTGCTCAACAAATATTAATAATTGCAATTTTCTTTTTAATAATTGCAATTATCCATGTTCTCTCTTGGCCATCATGCCTTCACTTGAAATCTACTAGACAAGTGACCTATACCAAAGACAATTTTCATATATGGATTTTCTGCCCCAAACTTTTATGTCTTTATTTGTATCTTCTGGTATAAATCCAAAGATCACGTGATAGCCTTTTACCATTAACCTTTAAAACTGTGAGCATCTTAGCAGTGAGAACCACAAGCCACATTCCTTTGATTCACTAGGCCTTACAAAATTAAAAGAAGCCTTAATGTTTTTTTAAAAGAATCTAAAAATTAGAAAGGAAAATCTGCTGCAAATAAAACATATGTTTATGTGCAGAGTACATAAACAAAGTGTCTGCAAGCCCTTGATACTATTCTAATAGGATATGACAAGGTAATCTTTTGCTCTTTTTTTTTTTAAAGATTTTATTTTTATTTATTTGACAGACAGAGATCACAAGCAGGCAGAGAGAGAGAGAGAGAGGAGGAAGCAGGCTCCCTGCTGAGCAGACAGCCCGATATGGGGCTTGATCCCAGGACGCTGGGATCATGACCTGAGCCAAAGGCAGAGGCTTTAACCCTCTGAGCCAGCCAGGCGCCCCTTCTTTTGCTCTTCTAAGGTATCTGTCAGTTGAATCTTAGTCGTGGGTCAATTCTTCTGTTTCCCACTCTCACACATTCAGTAATAAAACCTAGGTATATGCTAACCACTCATTGTATCTGGTAATGTGGACATGGTAACAATTCAGTAAAGGAAAACAGACTAATACTGGAACACAGGTAAAAAGAAAGTGTTTTTTTATATTATACATGCTCCACAAATGCTGACTATATACCCCTCCTTTAATGCAGAGCACCTAGCAGCACCACACTGGGGTGAGAACATTACATCACATTAACAGTGATAACTTAATTGCTACCTTGTTTTCAGACTGTCAGTAAATGCTAACCATATAAAAGTTTTTGTCTGCCAACTAGACCACTGCTGAAATTCACTAATAGCCCTTGCTTCATCTCATTTGCCAGCAAACATGCACATACACAGGCCCTAAAACCTGACTGGCATTCTGTTAATCTACAGCAAAATAACTACAAATGTAACTGGCAAAAAGATCAGTTTGTATTTAGCCTTTCCGGGGATGGGGGAAAATATACAACAGAATATATACTGAAGTTACCCTCTGTAGAAAATTCCTTTACCCACAAAGATGTCCTGACTGATGCATCAAAGGCTTTATTATTGAGAAATCTAAAATGTTATGACTCAGAAAACCAACATTAATTCTCAAGCTTCTAAGCAACAGTTAACAGTTAACACTGACTAAGATAAGCTATCACCATGTTACCTTTTGGTAAATTGACAAATCTCACTTTACTGAAAGGGTATTAGTCATACATAACTCAGTGAGACACAACTCTTGGATCTCCTTCACTGTAAGAGTAGGGTTCTATACCAATCTGTGTGACATTTTATCAATAATCAATCCTTGTCTTACACAAATATGGCATAAACAGCACCTGAAGCAAGTTACTCAACTGGTGTACAAATTGAAGCAGTATCTGAATGGATGGCAAGAGGGAAGGGAAAATAATATAATCTTCAAAGACATTTTACCAACAAGGGTGATGGGGTGGCATAAGGGTAGTGGGGAGACAGGCTGGAATGAGTCAGACTTTTGTATTTTCAGATGTGCTCAACATACTGAACCCAGGGTTACTGACTGTAGAGCATGAAGAAATCTCCAAGAAACAAAATCTAGCGTGTAAGTGTTTTAAAAAAAGAAAAGAAAAGAAGGAAAGAAAAACTAATTCCCAAAGAATATACGTACTCCATTCTAAGAATATACAACTTACTGCTCAGAGAGTACTTTCTTCTACCAATATTCTGCCAATTCACTATTACTATGTACTAAGCACAGTAATAAGCCCTTTACACACTTTATCTTTATTAATACTACAGCAAACCTTGGAGGGAAGTACTATTATTATCATCACCTCCATTTTACAAATGAGGAAATATTTTATCTATAACAGAGGCCAGATCTCAAAATTTACAAATTGTATGCCCTACTATAAAGAGTTTTAACCACCTGGCCTTTAAATAGAAAAAGGTAGGAAAACTAGCTTCTATCCTATCCCCAAAGTAGTTATAACTGTTTTCTTCATCTTGCAACACTTTCACCATTGTATGCAACAATGTTTCTATACTGAAATCAAACGAAAGAAAAAGCTAGGTTAACAATGCTGCATCTTTAGTTACTACAGTTCCTACAATCATAAGGAACAGGAAGGCAGTTTGCAGGCCCAGAGCACCCTTTGGATTTAGACAGCCCGGACTTGAATCTCTACAGCACCACCAATAACTCTTGAGTGACCTTGGTCAAATTAATATCGCAGATTTCATTTCCTCATCTGTAACATGGGAGGATGATAGCAGCAGCCCAAGAAAAGATCATATATGTTACAGGACTTATTACTATGCTCAGTACACAGTAAAACGTCAAGTAATGGTGGAGGGAAAACAGCCACATACATAAGCTCACCAAACCAAATATAAAAGTAAAAACAAAAAGCCTAGACTACCTCAAGTCCATTACAGATAAAAAGAAAATTAAGATTTCACTACATGCGAAAGATAAAATCCACATTCAACCTATTCCTAATTATTTTAGGGGATCGGTGCATCCGAGGCGGGCCAGGGGCGACGCTGCGGTACGTCTGTGACACACACCTAAAAATGGCTCCAGTCGGAGCAGCATCTTAATCACCAACAGAGGAAGTTCCATGTACTTTAAACCAACGCGGAGTCCGAGCCGGTGGGCGCTGGAGTATCAGCCCGCCGCTCTAAGCGCAGGCACTTCATCACGAATCGTGATTCTCCCGGGGCGCTCCCCAGGAAGACCTTACAGCCCCGCCGCCCACCGCACCATCAGTTCCAAGCACCCCAGCCGGGCAGGAGTCCGCCAGCCCGGGCTGGAGCTCGGCCCATGCAGAGATCCGGGTAGCTCTCAGAAGCCAGCAAACAGCAGGCATGCTGGAAACCTCAAAAAAATCTCAAACCGAGTCAAAGCAAATATGCATCCCTTTCAAGGAACCAGGCGCACTACCCTCGGGCAAAAGGACCAGGTATCAGGGCCCCATCGGCTCCCCCTGCCCTTTTCTTCAAGTCCCCACGGGGGCCTTCGCCCTAACCCCCGTCATCCTAACGCGGCCTCCGAGAGACGGGGCTGCAGATCGGCATCCCCTGCGCAGGTCAGGGGACGGCGAGGCCTAGGGTCCGAAGGAACGACCGAGCCCTGCTCTGGAGTTGGGCAGCACGTCCCCGGCGGAAGCAGGGCTGGCCCCGATGCCCCGCGGCCGCGAGCAGCCGGGTCTTTAACCACCCCCGCGTGTCTCGCGCCCCGGCGCCCCGCGAAGCCCGCCCCGCCCGCGCGCGGAGCAGCAGGCGCCGAGGCCGCCACGAGCCCCGGGGCCGCCGGGGAGCACCCCACACGCGCGCCCGCCCGCGGCCGACGGGACTCCCTTCCGCCGCCGCACGCGCACCCCCCCGCGCAGGCCCGCGCCGCGGCCGGGCGGAGCGACCCCGGCGGAGCGACCCCGGCGGGTACGGGGCTCCGCTGCAGACCGCATGGGGCGGGTCCGACTCCCGGTTCCCGCGCCGCGACCCGGAGGCCGAGACCTCCCGCGACCGACGACCCCGGGGGGCACGGCCGGACCCACGGCCGCCTCCCAGCGGCCTCCCAGCTCCGGCCGCCGGGGTCGCGGCGCGCTCGCACGCCCCGGGCCGCCCCGCGCCGGCCCTCCCCGGCGGGGCCCGCTCGGATCCCGGGTCCTCCGCCCTCGCCTTCCTCACCGGCCAGGGCGAGCGTCAGGCGGAGCGTGTGCGCGCGTCGAGTCTCCGCCGAGCTCGATCGAGGGAAGGGGAAGGGGGCGGTGGGGGCAGGGGCGGCCGGAAGGACCACCGCACCGGGGGAGCCGAAGCTGCGGATGGACGAACCGCCAAGCACTTTGGCCGCTTCCCGAGAGGGAGAGAGCGAGCGAGAAAAAGAAGCAAGATGGCGGCCAGCCAGCCCCTGCGTGCTACGTCACGCCGCGGCGTACGTCAGGCCGGTCTCCGCAGGCCCGCCCCCGGGCGCAGAGACGGCCGGATCACGTGCAGCCTCCGTGGCGGCCCGACGCCGGCGGAAGGCGACGGCGCCCCCTGCCGGAAGGAGGGAGTTCCTGCAGCCGCGACTGCCGCGGCGCGGGGGGACCTGGGCCCCGGGAGCCTTGAAGACACGCGACGGCCGCGTCCGAGTCTCGGGACGGTGCGCGCTCTTGGAGCCGCCGGGCGGGCGTCGGGGTTGGCTCCGCCGGCGGGACGGCCCTGTGCGCCCGCGCTGCGCTCGGCCTGATCTTGGACGTTGCCGTGGGACGGTCTCCCGCTACTTTCCGGGAACGTGAAGACACTAGTCGTGATGCCCGAACCTGCCGTGGAGGAGCGTGGACAGACGCACTGTCCCCGCACTGGACTCTTGGCACCCGCCGCATCCAGATGTGTGCTCGACGGTCCGGGAAGTGCGTGGGCCGTGATGCGCTCCTGCCGTAGCCCTGCTGTGAAAACACCCGCGTCTGTGCGTGTCCGTACAAAAGACCCAAAACTATGCTCCGGGTGCTAATGACGGTAACGGTAACAGTAGTGTTCTTAGAGCAATCAGGTCTTTTAAATATTTTATGCATGCCTGTGATTTCCTGATTTTATAGCCAGAGATCACTCTTAAGGTGTAAAGAGAAGTTTGTGAGTCGTAAGACTGTTAGGATACACAAACGATAAATGTGTGCATACTCTGCATATACGGAGTGTGTGTAACTATATATGGTATTTGCTTACGTTTCAACAGGCATTACCTATTCCTTAGGCTTTATTTATTTATTTTTTAAAGGTTTTATTTATTTATTTGACAGAGAGAGGGAGAGAGAGCACAAGCAGGGGGAGCATCACTCAGGTGACTCCACTGGGCGGGGGGCTCCACTGGGAGCTCCGTCCCAGGAGCCTGGGATCGTGACCTGAGCTGAAGGCATGGGCTTAACTGACTGAGCCACCTAGGCACCCATTTAGGTTTTAGAATAACCCCAAAACAGGTTCTGCTAATGAATTGCTCTGTATTAGGAGTAAGTTACTTAGTATCTTTTAGATTCAGTTTTCTCATGTGTAAAATGGAGATGATACCTACTTAGGTCAACTGTACTTCAATTAAAACATAATAAAATGTTCAAAAAAAGTAATAAAATATTTAAAAATCTTTTAAAATATTTTCTTTATTTCAGAGCGAGAGTGTGAGACGCAGAAAGAGCATGAGCAGGGAGAGGCAGAAGGAGGGGTAGAAGCAATCTCCCGCTAAGCAGGGAGCCCACAGAGAGGCTTGATCTCAGAACTCTGGGATCATAGCTTGATCCAAAGGCAGATGCTTAACCCACTGAGCCACCCAGGCACCGATAAAGTATTAAAAAAAAAAAAATTATTCCGAGGCACCTGGGTGGCTCAGTGGGTTAAGTCTCTGCTTTCAGCTCAGGTCATGATCTCAGGGTCCTGGGATCGAGCCCCACCGAGCTTTTGGCTCAGCAGGGAGCCTGCTTCCTCCTCTATCTCTGCCTGCCTCTCTGCGTACTTGTGATCTCTCTGTCAAATAAATAAATAAAATCTTTAAAAAAAGTATTCTTCCACAAAAAAATAATATTTACTTCTCAAATTTGTGTTATTTACTCACCAGATATGTACCAGGTGCCTACTGTACAGTCTAGGGACTGGGGATATAAAGGTATAGAACAATTAAGACCTTGGTCCTAAGGCAACAGTCTACTGATACAGATGCAATAGGTTTGGATATGTGCAATGAAGGAAACAAACAGGATATTAACATAAAGAATAACCAGGGGGAAGAGCAGGAGGAATTGACTTTAGAAAGTGTGGCCACTGAGTACCTTTCCGAGAAGGGGCCTTTTAAACCGGGACCTAAATGATAACAAGAAGCAGTAATGCAAAGAGTGGGTGGAAATTGCTCTGGACCAAGTGAACTGAAACTGCAAATGCCTTGGTCTGGGAAAGAGCTTGGAATGTTCTAGGAACTAGGAGAGGAGTGGGTCTGGAACTTAGTCAAGAGAGAGTGACACATGATGATACGAGGAGGAGAGATGAGGGCTGGATTCTGTGGGGTCTTAGAAGCCAGGTTAGGGAGTGCAGAATGTCATCTAGGTGCAGTGAAAAGCTTTTAGAAGATTTTAAGATGAGGAACACAGGATCGGATATTTTATATTTTAAGATCACTGTGAGTGAAGAGTGTGAAAAATAGATTGTAGGGAGGCACGGAAGGAAACCAGCTGCCCCGCTAGGCAGTAAATGAAGTAATTACAGTGGTGAAGAATTAGAGTGGCCTGGACTAAAATGGAGGCATGGAGACGGAAAGAAGCAGACAGATTTGGCATATAATATTTGGAGCCAAAATATACTTGCTCGCGGGACATGATGGCTTTGAAATGTGGGGGAAGAAGAAAATCAATGACAACAGAGTTCTGGCTTGAGCGACTGGGTGAATGACAGCAACACTTATAGAGATTATGGTGTTGGAAGAGGGACGCAAAATCACATGGTTAGTGGAGCAATATCACGAAGGAAAATTGGGAGAAATTAAATTTTGGGCGTGTTAAATTTGAGATGTTCAGGTACTGTCTAACTATAGATCAAGTATGCCGTGGACATGCCTGTCGAGATCTGAAGGGAGGTCAGAGCTGGAGAGAGAGATTTGAGGCTCAGCGATACGGATTTCGGACTCCTACACACACATTTCACAGGCAAGTGTTTCAAATGGTCGAAGCAGAAGAGATCACTTAGGGAGAGAGCAGGAAAAGAGGCCAGCCCTAACACCAGCAATACCTGAAGGTAAGTGGAGGTGGAGAATGTAGCAGAACAAAGAAGCCAGAGCACTGGGAAGCCTGAAGGCGATGATGTCACAGAAGCTGAGAGAGGAGAGAATTACAAGATGGCATTTCCTGTATGTGAGACGCTGCTGGGAGGTCCGGTCATATAAAGGAGCCAAAAGTGTCCAGTGTGTCTGGCAAACATGGAAGTTACCGGTATCTTTTACAAAAAGTTTTGGTGGAGTAACAAGGTCAGAAAGTCATATGATGGTGAGTTGAAAAGAAAATAGATGTTGAGAAAGTGGGGATTATGGATAAAGTTATTTCCAGAACTTGAATTTTGCCAAGACAGAAACACAAGGTAGCTGGAAGGAATGTGGAGTGAAGAGAGTCCCTTTTAAATATTGGAGAGAGTAGATCATGTGTGTATGATGATGGGAATAATCCAGAAGGAGGTCCTACAAGTATGTAGGAGACAGAGGGAACCCTAAGGAAGGGAGGTCCGTGAGAAGGTGTGAAGGGGTGGACGGACAATTCACCTTTGGAAGGGAAAGTAGGAGCAGCTATAGGGAATATTCATGGTTCCGACGGGAGGTCCCATCGATGACTTCTGTTTTCTCAGTGAAGTAGGGAGGGAGGAAATCTGCTGAGATGGCGTGGCTTGTGGGAGTTTGAAGGGAAGATTCAAAAGTCAGAGAGTGAAAAATTAAGCCTACTGCGAGGAACAGAGTAGGACTGGCACGCTCCGCCCAGAGCGCTTTTAATGTTTGTGATGATGGATGTAAAATATGCCATTCGGTTTATGTATATGATTTCTCCAGCTGTGTACAGCATTGGGTACAGCTATGGACAAGATAGAGTCTCCCGTGCAGGACTTTACCAGGCAAGAATAATGTAGGGAAGTGAGGGTATCCATAAGTAAAGGACTGTAATGATGATGATATTGTTTGAGCATACGGTGGCTATGTGGTAAACAGAAACTTGTGTCCACTTTGTGAATTATATATGGTATATTTTAAATTCAAGGATTCTTTGCCACCTCTCCTGGTCTGAGCTGTATTTCCCACCAATATCTTCAATGATTATCCCTGCAGCAATGTTAGAATAAATAAAATAACAAACAGGTAAGTTCACAAGCACATACACATTAAGGGTAAGTTCACTGCCCCTCCCCCAATTGATATCAATAGTCTTTTGAAATGGAGAAGCTTGGCTCATATAGGGTCATTGCCAGGCAAAGGCCTGCTGACTGTCCCCAAGAGGACAAGGAAGGCTCACCTTGGTTAATTCTTCCCCAACCCTCCAGGATCTGGCCTAGAATGTTTGAGTCTCTAAAGTACCTTTCTTTAGCAACATAAAACAGCTCCAGCAATCAGATGAATTTCTATTAGCCAAGGTCATGAGAATGATATATACATAACCAGAATATTAACTTATTAATTTTCAGTTTAAATACCTGAAGACTCAAGACTGCAAAGCCAGTGTATTTTCGACACAGACAAACCTACTGAAGGCTGTTTGATGAGCCCAGATTCAGAACAAGTGCAGTTATGCTCGGGCTTGTTCTTGATTCGTCTATCTCCATGACAGGATGATTTTGTCCCAAAGATCGAAGGACTCAGTTTCCAATGGTTGCAACTTTCTACACTGATCTCCGATACAGTAGGGACATCCTGCCATGCTATTGATTGAGCTGCTTCTCTCCTTGACAGCGCTGGGATGGGCACTGAGGGGCTCCTGTCTGCGCCTTTGCCCGTTTCTATGGCGACCCAAACCTCTTAGCAAACTTGTTTCAATAACAATGAAGTTACAGTCTGGTCAGGCCAGATTGTGTTTTAAAGGTGACTGCTTGCTTCTGGTTTTATCCATTGTGGTTAATGTTAAAGTTTAGGTCTCAGAGAGCAGTTTTATTTCCCTTATTTCCAGAATCTCGGGGAAAATTGGACTGAAATCTCAGGGATTGGTCCAATGTCTGGAGCCAAATAATATTCTTTTAAAATTTATTTTGTTTTGTATTATTCGAACCTTTCCTAACACCTCTTCCACGTAGGTAAATTTGCCATAATGGAAATGTTCTCATGACACAGGGAATGAAAGTTTGTCCTTCAATTTCCAGTTCTGCTTCTTTAAAAATTAATTTTAGGGTTACATTATCAAATTGCCAGTTGGTGATATGCAGTCAGGCAAACTGTTTCTTACTGAAAAAGACTGATTCTCCAAACCCTATGACATATGACCTTTTTTCTTTGTTATTGCTCAGTCTTACTGTTTGTGTGGTGTGTGTGTGTGTGTGTGTGTGTGTGTGTGTGGAGAGTGCACACGCTGATGAGTGGGGGAGGGGGGGCGAGGAGAGAGGGAGAGAAAGAATCTTATTTAAGCTTGCTCCACACTGAGCACAAAGTCTGACATGGGGCTCCATCTTATAACCTGAGCCAAAATCAAGAGTCAGATGCGGGACTGACTGGGCCACCCAGGTGTCCCTTGGTAATGGTTTTACTAAGTTCCTCCCCTTCTCATTGGGATTGATTCTATAAACCTAGAGGCACTGAAGATTTATGAGATATTAGGTAAAAGATAAAGGAATGAACGACCATATCATGCTTTATTCGTATTAGTGTTTGTTAAAGTTTATGTGCACAGGACAACTGTGGTCTCTTCACCAATAGTCCAGCAAATCATATTTAGTAAAAGTGTGAAACATTATAAGCCTGATGAAAATCATAATACCCAGAAACTGTATGAAAATGCAATCTAATTTTCTTAACTTCAACAAATACTGAGCTTTGTTAATAAAGAAAAATATTGCCAGTGTCTCAAAATATTACCTTTTGTCAAGTTGTAAGAGGTTTCTAAGTTATACTAAATGTAATATATGTCATATATAAAATATTACATTATCTAAAGTGGAATAAATATCTTTGTTCTTATCAATCTATTATGAATTAGCTCAGCAAACCCTTCTTATAATGGAATAAAAGGTACAATGTGGTTAAAAGTGTTTTTCATTTATCACAAATCCTATGTTAATGAAATTTGAATGAACTGGGATTTCCTGTCCACCCAAAATTTCCCCAGATTTTTCTTAGCTAAGAGAAGTAACTAAATTCTTGGAGCAGTGGACCCAAGTCAAGAAGGTATAGTGTTGTTAATGAACAGAGAGCAATATTGGGGAGCATGGGAAAAGAGGGAGAGAAGAGACCGAGACAGGAGAAAATGGTAGAACGCAGACTTGCCAGGGTCACAACTTTGCCTTAGGCTGGAATTTCACCCTAGTCGGGAAGTAAGTAATGATAAAGGGCAAAAATCTAGAGACCAAAGGTAAAGAGGGTGGGTCTAGGGAATCAGAGCCGAAAAGGTTAAAAAGGAAACTAGCCAGGGGGTAACTGAAGGTACTCAATAGGGGTTGTCTTAACTCATTAGCCCAGAAAATAGAAACTTGACATATTACTGATGGACATCCAGTGCTCAATTAATTACCTCTAAAATTGTGACATGGGCGGCTGCCTGTAGCATTTCTCAAAGTATAAGGCACTTTTTTTCCTCACCTGACAAACTGTATATATAACATATAAATGAAACCACCCAGTTTCACTTTTTATTTCATCTTTTATTGCTCCACAGTAATTAAGAGAAGTCAGGGTGACAGTACATTTCTTGGCTAGCACCGGGACTAGGCATTTGTTTTATTTTGAACTGAAGTATAGTCACATACCATGTGATAGTAGTTTCAGGTGTACAACATAGTGATTAGGTGTTTATATCCACTACAAAATGCTCACCTTGATAAGTGTAGTTACCACCTGTCACTGTATAAATACAATATTATTTTCTATAGTATATATATCAATAAATATAAATAAATCACGGTATATGTATATATATTTATTTATTTACTTTGTAACTGAAGTTTATACCTCTTAATCCCCTTCCGTCTATTTTACCCATCCCCTACCATCAGTTTGTTTTATTTATGAGTCTCTTTCTGGTTGTTTAGTTGATTCCACATTTAAGTGAAATCATGTGGTATTTGCCTCTCTGTGTCTGACTTACTTCATTTAACATAGTGTGCTCCAGGTCCACCAATGTCATGAATGGCAAGGTTTCATTCTTTCTTACGGCCGAGTAGTAGTCCGTTATTTATACATGCAGGAATATACATGTACACACATACACACCGCCACTTCATTGTTTTTTTTGTTTGTTTGTTTAAAAAAAAGACTTTATTTATTTGACAGAGAGAGAGGGAACACAAGCAGGGAGAATAGGAGAAGGAGAAGCAGGCTTCCCACTGAGCAGAGAGCCCATGTAGGGCTTGATCCCAAGACCCTGGGATCATGACCTGAGCCTAAGGTAGACACTTAAGACTGAGCCCCCCGGGTGTCCACCCCCACATCAGCTTTATCCATTCATCTATCCATGGACACTTAGATTGCTTCCGTATCCTGGCTATTGTAAGTAATTCTGTACTTTTAGGCTTCCTATAGAAAGAATTTCATGTGTTACAAAGTATCAGCAGCCCATGCCTAGTTGAGGTTTTGTTTGAATTAGTTATTTCAGAATTATTTCTTTGAGTTGCTGAGAGTCTCCGTGAGGTGCTTGCTTCACACGGGAATTCATGGACCAATACTCCAGGGACTGGGCCATTTTTAACCTCATAGGGCACAGTCTTAATAGGAAGAAAGGAGAAAAAGGATAGTGATTGAAAGCATTGAGAAAAAATTTCTCAAAGTATTTAATAGTCTCTCTTCATTTCAATATTCAATATTACCTATATGAAATTTTCAACTGAGAAGTCTTAATCATTGTAATGATTAATAAACTTGTGCTACCTTTTAGGCTACAAGTAGCCAGGTTACTTGTCCAACTTAGAGAAGGCATGAGTAGAGTGGGTGACCCAGCATCCCAGTCTGCCTGAGACTGTCAAGGTCTTAGTACTGAAGGTCCCATGGCCCAGGAAACCACTCAGTCTGGGGCAAAATAGGACAGTTGGTCACCTTCTGCGGACTACAAGGAAGGGGGGACACAGATCTTAGCTCCAAGATACTTCCCCAGTAAACTCTCCTTTGGGTCCCTATTATCTGCCTGAGAAGATATCCTTGCTGGAGACCACCAACAGGAACGGAGCTTTGCCTGATGCCAGAGAAGATTCTTTCAATCCTGGAGGTTAGCCAAGCTGCAGACAACTAAAACGTTAGTCCTGAAGAGCCCCCTGACAACCGGGCACATCATTCATGTGGCGTTCACCTGGCGGTCACTGCTTTATTAACCCCTTCCATCCTGTTCCAGGTGCCAGTTACCGCCAGCAGTGCGCGAAGTCCTTCGCATACATCATTTTACATGGCAAACTGCTATATGGATTATATGGGTTATAAAACTGGTTAAATTGGGGCGCCTGGGTGGTTTGGCAGGTTAAAGCCTCTGCCTTTGGCTCAGGTCATGATCTCAGGGTCCTGGGATCCAGCCCTGCATCGGGCTCTCTGTTCAGCGGGGAGCCTGCTTCCCCCTCTCTCTCTGCCTGCCTCTCTGCCTGCTTGTGATCTCTCTCTCTGTCAAATAAAATCTTTAAAAAATATTTAAAAACCCAATCTGGTATAGTATTTGCAGCTGGTGCTTTCATAACGGTGTTACCAACCTGAGGAACAAGCATCCTGAGACCCAGTGAGAGGGCTGTCAGCTGTGGAGGACCCTGAGCTGGGGTGCCCAGACCTCCCTCTGGAGAGAAATGACTGATTTTACCAGCTCTTGGGAGTGCTGACTGCCCTCAGGTATGAGCCCTCTTTGGGGATTGCCTTTTCTAAAGAAAGCTGCCTTGCCCAAGGTTACTCCTTCCAGAGGCATCCACCTTCCCGATGTCTGATTGGTGTGAGGGTGCAGGGGTCTGGCTCTCTCATTTTCGTCTCATCTGAGGAGCCATTCTGGAGGCATCTCCGTTCCAGAACTCCGCACGGTATGTTGAGACTTCCTTGGGACTGTATGAAGATCAGCTTCTCAGTCCATCTCACTCTGCTTCCTTCTTTCTCGTCCACTGGTATTGGTCCCCAAAGCAGTCTAGTTAAAATCCTGCCTCATTCCTGTGTATTCTCCAGTCAATGCAACCTGCACTACTACTGTCATCCAGCCAGCTTGCTCAAGCCAGAAATCTGAGAAGCCCCCTAGGTCCCTTTCCTTTACCCACAAACACCCTCCCCATCCAATCACCAAAGCCCCCTCTCTCTCCATTTCAGTCGCAGCCATCATAATCCAGTTCACCCCCATCTGTCATGCACGGAAACTATTTCAGTAGTGGCTCATTTCTTTTCCTATCTTTACTTTTGTCTGGATCAAAGTGACTTATTTTTTTTTAAGATTTTTATTTATATATTTGACCAGGAGAGAGAGATCACAAGTAGGCCGAGAGGCAGGAGGTGGGGGCGGGGCGAGGAAGCAGGCTCCCTGCTGAGCCCAGAGCCCGATGTGGGGCTAAATCCCAGGACCCTGAGACCATGACCTGAGCTGAAGGCAGAGGCTTAACCCACTGAGCCACCCAGGTGCCCCAAAGTAACTTATTTTTTAAAATAATTTTATTATTTTCAATAGATTTATTGAGTTATACGTGACATACAATATGCCAGATATATAGAGAGATATAGATCTATCTATATGCGTATATAATTGTATATATTTGCATTAAATATATACATTTGTATATATACTTGTGCATAAAATTAATATATAATTTGTATATATTTGTATTAAAGATTTTATTTGAGAGAGAGGGAGAAGCAAACTCCCTGCTGAGCAGGAAACCCCACTAGGGCCGACCCGAGGACCCCGGGACCTTAACGTGAGCTGAAGGTGATGCTCAGCGGACCGAGCCAGCCGGACGCCCCTCTGCTGGATACGCGTGAAGTGCACAAGCTGAAGCGGCACCGGCGGCCGTCACCGGCCCAGGTTCCCCGGCTGCACGCGGCGAACGGCGGGTCCCCGAGAACCAGCTCCGCCAGCCGTCCGCCCGCGCGCACGGGCGTGGGTGACAACTCAGTGTCCCAGCACCTCTGCGCCAGCCGCACCCCTTTCCGAGGTGACCCGGCGGCTGGCTGGTGCAGGCCACCGACAGGCCCGCGCGGGGCATCGTGGGGGCCAGGCCAGCTCACAGGCTTGGGTGCTGGAGCGAGAGGCCCGCCCACACGAGCACCGCACGAGCACCGCACGAGCCCCGCGTGAGCACCGCACGAGCAGGGCCTGAGCACCGCACGAGCAGGGCGTGAGCACCGCGTGAGCACCAGACGAGCCCCGCGTGAGCACCGCATGAGCACCGCGTGAGCACCGCACGAGCACCGCACGAGCCCCGCGTGAGCACCGCACGAGCAGGACACCAGCAGGACACGAGCAGGGCGCGCAGAACCGCTGCCCCCGCGCATGCGCTACCTGCTTGCGGCGGCCGGGCACCCGCACGCGGTGCAGCCCCACGACCCGACCCCAGCGTGGGCTGGCGCGGTGCTGTCTTCGCCCGCGGGAAGGCCGCCCCGCCCGGCCCCTGCCGCCCTGTGGGGCTGTGCTCTGCCCCCCCGCGACCCCCACCTCCAGGTCGGGGGAAATGAAGGGTTTGGAGGGGGAGGAAAAACAATGCGTGCGGGTACACAAACCTTGACGCGTGTGTGTCCGTGAGAAACTGTTGCACAACCGACGTAATAAAGTATCCACCGCTTTTATTTTATTTTCCAGATGGCAGAGGCTGCGCAGGCTACTCGGAAATGCATAGATAAGCCGTAGAAAGTGGAAAAAGAAATTCTCTCTCTCTCTCTTTTTTTTAAAAGATTTTATTTATTCGTTTGACAGAGAGACACAGCGAGAGGGGAAGCAGGCCTCCCGCCAAGCAGGGAGCCTGATGCGGGGCTCGATCCCAGGATTCTGGGATCATGACCCGAGCCGAAGGCAGTCCCTAAAGGACTGAGCCACCCAGATGCCCCCAGAAATTCTCTTCACCCTCCCTTTGGGTCATCTTTTAAAATTTGAATCCTAACAAGTTTTTTCCTTGTCTTAAATTCCTTTAATTGCTTCAGTTCCTTTATTATTTATTTACTTATTTATTCATTTTTGTATCCAAAATCTCTTTATTGGGGGGCGCCTGGGTGGCTCAGTGGGTTAAGCCACTGCCTTCGGCTCAGGTCATGATCTCAGGGTCATGGGATCGAGTCCCGCATCGGGCTCTCTGCTCAGCGGGAAGCCTGCCCCCCCCCCTGCCTGCCTCTCTGCCTACTTGTGATCTCTCTCTGTCAAATAAATAAACAAAATATTTTAAAAAAACAAAAACAAAAAAATAAACACAAAATCTGTTTATTGGGATAGCCTTGCTGGTTGGTGCCTGGCTAAAGACGGTGGTGATTCTGTTCCATGGGGGCCACCTCATGTCGGGGAATTAGGAGCTGGGGCTCTGCTCCAGGCCCTTCCTCTCTTGCTTCCCCTTCCCAGAGTGGTGGAGGAGGTCCTTCCTATGGGGCATGTTCTCACCGGGACGTGGAAACTGCTGGAAAGGCAACTGCCTTTTTTTTCCCCCTAAAATTCTATTTATTTATTTATTTATTTATTTGACAGACAGAGATCACAAGTAGGCAGAGAGGCAGGCAAAGAGAAAGAGAGAGGGAAGCAGGCTCCCCGCTGAGCAGAGAGCCCAATGCGGGACTCGATCCCAGGACCCTGAGATCATGACCTGAGCCGAAGGCAGAAGCTTAACGCATTGAGTCACCCAGGCGTCCCAAAGCAATTACCTTTCAATAAAAACAAAAACCTTTACCTGAAGGCTTGGTGCCATCCCCATACTCACCTTTCCTCATCCGCTCATCTGGTGGGGCTCTCCATTTCCAGCCCTAGAGGACTGGATTTTCAACCAAATCAGTGTTGCCTCGCTCATCTTGCCTCAGGGCCTTCTCCCCACTTTGTCCTTTTCCTCTGTTTTCATGCCCCCTCGTTAGCATATTCCTAAATGTGAATGAATATTTTAAATAACTGCTAATTAACAATTATTGAACTCTTACTTTTAGTCAGGTTCTATGCTCTGCACACATTGTATCTCTTCAGCCTTACAAAACCTGTGATGGGTATTATTCTCCTTATTTTGCGGATAAGGAACTGGGACTTTCCCAAAGTTGTGTAATTAAGAAATGAAGTGGCTAAATCCTTACACTAAGGTAAGTACCTGTGGATAGCCTCCTGTGTAACAGCCTCCAGTTTTCTTGTAGAAACTGCTATTGCATTCATGATCTGTTTTTTCTGCTTTTGTGTGTGTGTGTGTGTGGTTTTTTTTTTTTAAGATTTTATTTATTTGACAGACAGAGATCCCAAGTAGGCAGAGAGGCAGGCAGTGGGGGGTGGGGAGCCGACTCCCTGCTGAGCAGAGAGCCCCATGCGGGGCTCTATCCCAGGACCCTGGGATCATGACCTGAGCCTAAGGCAGAGGCTTTAACCCACTGAGCCAGCCAGGCGCCCCTTTTTTTGTGTGTTTTAATTAGGCTCCATGCCCAGCGTGGAGGTCAACATCATGAACTCATGATCCTGAGATCAAGACCTGAGCTGAGATCAAGAGTCAGACACTTAACCAACTGTCACCCAGACACTTAACCAACTGTCACCCAGTGCCCCTGCACTCATTATTAAATGTCTGTTTTCCCATGTCAACTGGAAACTGTATGAAGACAGAGTCCATGTGTGCTCTGCTGGGGCCCTAGAGCATAGTAAACGCTTATTACACCCTTGAGTGGAAGTATAAATGGCTAGATGTCGCTACTGGAATTTGTAGAGTGACTTAGTGGCAATAGCTTGGAGTACCTGGCGGGCTCAGTCGGTAGGACATGCAACCCTTGCTCTCAGAGTCAGGAGTTCAAGCCCCGTGTTAAGAATGGAGCCTACTTAAAACAAAACAAAACAACACAACAAAACAGATTCTTGTGTCTCACTTGTTGGAGTTTCTGACAAAGATCTGGGATTTTCCTGGGAACTTGTGTTTTAAAAGAACTCTTCACATGATCCTGAAGCACTGCTCTGGGAAAGCAAACATACTGAAGACGCTGTTTCTATTCACAGAGAAGATGGAGTGGGGGTGCTGGGGGCTCAGTCAGCTCAGACCTGCCTTCTGCTCAGGTCATGATCCTGGGGTTCTGAGTGGAGCCTCATATCAGGCTCCCTGCTCAGCAGGGAGTCTGCTTGTCCGTCTCCCTCTGCCCCTTACCCCTGTTCATGGTCTCTCTCTCAAATAAATAAATAAAATCTTAAAACAAAAAAACCAGATTGGGTGAAGGACATAGTTAATAAGGAAAATTTAATCAAGTTGCATTGTTACCAAACAATCTATCATAGTTGCTAATTCAGGAGATGAAGGGGAGCCCTGGCATGCATGCTGGGCAAATGGAAAGTGTAGCTCCTGGCTGGGTTTTCTAACACTGTTGCTGGGCAGACTTGGATAAACTCATCACAAGAGAAGCCAGTAACTCAAGAGATGATGGTTTGGAAAAGAGAATGGGAGACATTCATTTCAGGTGCCAGCAGCGGGGTGGGGGGGTTGCAAGGCTCAAGCCTTAAAAACTGGCCTCAAGATGGACATCTAGAGCTTGACAGAGAGCTTTCAGGGCTACGTGTAAGAGAGCAGGGCAGAGAGCGCATGGTCACAGGTGCGGGTCAGTGTGTGTTTGGCCCATAATCATGGGTGGGGAAGGGGATGTGTGGGGTGTGGTCTAGTAGACATTCCGTTGCTATCACGGCTTTTCTAGTCTGGTGGTTGGAATGTTCTGTTCCTTGCAAAACATCTTCGTCAATGTCTCCAGAAAGTGCGATAAGAAATAAGCACAATAGGTTTTTAGTTAGAGCCTGAGTTAAGCAGTCTAGTCTCTTTCTGGTTTTAACTGTTGGGCTCTACAGTGGAGCAAGAGGGCTCACTGACTGTGTCTCAGGATTTCTTTTCCTTCAGTGCCTACGGCCCTTGGTGGCGCCGCTTTGAAGAATGAAGAGGTAGACCAGATGAGGAGTGGTGGGCAGCAAAGCCAAGTTTATTGAGTGATAGTGCAAAGCTCCCAAAGAGGGAGGGAACCAGAGAGGGTTGCCTTTGGAGTTTCTAAGTCTAGGGGCTCTTTTGCAGAACTATCTTAAGCAACCAGGGTGTGCTAAGGCACGCCAGTTAGGGCTTTGATTGCGGGTCTATCTGTTGGGTTAATGTTCACATGCTGACGTGTTCTCGGGCTGACATCTGGGGATTTACGTCTTAACTGCCTCAGCTCATGATGATGACATGGAACTATCTCAAGCAACCAAGGTGTGCCAATCAGAGCTTTGATCGTGGCTCCGTCTCCCTTTTAGGTTAATGTTCATATGCTGATGGTCTTGTCTAAGCTGCAGAACAGGGTGTTAGTGCTGTTTTGTCTTAGCTGGTCCTGACTCCATGTTTTCTTGATGGGAATATATGTATCTATGTATATCTTTATTTATGTAGGATCTATTTTATCTATGTATATCTTTATCTATTTATCTAGGATCTATCTATCTATCTATCTATCTATCTATCTATATTATGTGTATCCCTGCAACATAACTGCCCAACTAACTCCTAACAATAACATTAATTTCTTTGTTGTTGTTGGTTTGATTTTGGCTCTGGGTAAGATAAATTTATTTACGCATACCATCCCTCCTGCAATATAGCTGAAGTCTTCATGGAAAGGGTCAAGTGACATTGTTTTATTCATGTTAGCATTGTTGGGAGTAAAGATGTGCTGGTAGAAGAATTTGTGGGCTAATAGAATGTGCCAGTATACGAGCTGGTAGGTAATTAGAAGCTTACATGATAAAATAAAGTCTACTTAGGTCTAGTAAATTCCAGGCCAGGGAAAGATGAAATAAAATTGTCTGAAGAGGGATGACATCCTTACCAAGTAGGCTATCTCTCCAGAAGAATCAGCGCTTCACTGATGTGTAAATATATCGATCAGTGCCTCTCTAGCAATATTTAGAAAACACTCACATTACCAAAAATCTACCCCTAGTGACCCATCCTATGGCTTGTCCTCTGGCTCCCTTCAAAGTTGAGAATGGGAGATAGCAGGGGTGCTGCATGTCTTCACCTGCACACACACAAATTCAGCATGCCCCGAGTAGGGGTGTACAGATTTGGAACAGCAGGAAGTGTACTGAGTGCGGAGCAGAGGCCCCTCTAAGAGAAAACTGTTGGGCTGGCAGGAAGGGCTACCAAAGATGGCGAAAGTTCCCGCCACAAGACCTGAGCTCGGACAGGAGAACAAAGGTCCAAGCAGGAATCTGAGACCCCCGCCCCGGGCTCCTGTGGACCAATGGGATCCCGATGAGCAGGCGGGATATCCAAATAAGGGAAACTTGCCAAAAGACCCCTGAGCTTTCCCCAAGACCCCTTAAAAGCCCCCTCCTCCCTGCCTTGGGCACGACTTCCGCCACTCTGCTTTCCAGAGTCGCAGAACCTCGCCCGAGGGTGCCCACCTCCTCCCGGCGCAACTTTCCTGGCTCCCCTTCTCTTGAGCCCTGAAACTTCGCGGGAGAGCGTTTTTAATAAATCTTGCCTTGCACCCACTTTGCCTGGTGTTGTGTTTATCTCGCCGGAAAAAACTTTACAAAAACATTGCTCCTACTCAGTTCCAGATGTGGATGGTCACGTATTTGTTGCATTTAACAGGTTGGGAATTTAATAAATGCTATATTCGAAGAGTTTGGTTCCAACATTAAAAGTGATCAGATATGACTGAATTTCTGTTGTGTATGGACATTCTAGACATTCCAACAGAAGAAAACCATTGGTGCTTTGACTGAGTTTACCCACAGCCAAGCATGTCACAAGCTCGCTCAGACTCCCTGGTTTTTTTTTGTTTTTTTTTTTCAAGATTTTATTTATTTACTTGAGAGAGAGACAGTGAGAGAGAGCATGAACGAGGAGAAGGTCAGAGAGAGAAGCAGACTCCCCATGGAGCTGGGAGCCCGATGCGGTACTTGATCCCAGGACTCCAGGATCATGACCTGAGCCGAAGGCAGTCGTCCAACCAACTGAGCCACCCAGGCGTCCCAACTCCCTGTTATTAGTGTCTGCTTTGAGTGTGGGTCCATTAAGAGAAACAGAGGCCCAAGGTGAAGTCACTTGCCCTCAGGTTAGCAAACCAAGATTAAGAACAGTTTCCAACTCTCCCAAGGGTGGAATTTTAAGACAATCAACCTGGAATATTTCTGGTGGACCCGCTGAGGTAGTCTCTCCATCCCTCGCTGCACCCCCCAACAAAGGAAGATGAGATAATCTGCACAAGAAGGGCCCTGCTCTTCCCGGTAGGGGAAGATGAACTGGCCTGACCCGATACTTTTGTTTAGCTAATAATGTTTTGCCCCACCTTCCTCCCTATAAAAATCTTTCTGTACCTATTTTCGAGGGGCTGCTCAGTAGTTGCTGGGTAAAGTACCTCTCGTGCCCGAACTGCTTTGCAAAACCAATTTGGTCTTGAAATTAACTTGTTGAATTTTATTTTTTTAACAGAATGTGGCCTGTCCCCCAATTCCCATTTATTTATACACTTTTTGTGATTTTTGCATTTGTAGCTGTGAGTCTCAGGGTGCTTTGTTCTACCTTTGTGTGGCAGGTGATTGAGTCACAGGATAGACTGTTAACACCAGACCTGCCCAGTGACTAAGTAAGAGCTGCGTCCAAGGTCATGGACGTAGGCTCTGACAGTCACCCTACTACAGCTTGACATTTACCTTCTAAATTTAAAATTTTGGATGATTGACCCAAAAAAGCTTTCTTCCCCCTGAAAAAGTATGGTTAAATAAATTAAATTGATGTTGAATTAAAATACCAGGAAGAAATGGCTAACTAAAAAGAACAGGATATGATTAATAGTTTTGATTCATAGCCTATTTTTATCCTCTTCTGGAATTTGAATATCCAGATTTGTATTTGCAGAGCAATAAGAGAAAAGTGAGATTGGAATCTTTAGTTTTGAAATTCTCTTTTGAATTAGCTTTATCAAAAGACTATCCCTTGAGAATTTGATCTTTTTTTTTTTTTTAAAGAGATTATTTATTTATTTGTCAGAAAGAGAGAGAAAGCACTCAAGCAGGCAGAGACTGAGAGAGAGACAGGCTCCCTGCCAAGCAAGGAGCCTGATGCAGGACTCGATCCTAGGACCCTGGGATCATGACCCGAGCCAAAGGCAGCAGCTTAACGCACTGAGCCACCCAGGCGTCCCGAGAATTTGATCTTAATTAGTGAATACTCTCAGTTATTTCTCTTGGACTAGAAGTTAACCTATATAAGAATTCATTGTTAATTTTACGGGGTGTGATTGTGGTTATATTGTTTAACAATCCTCATCTCAGGGTGCCTTGGTGGCTCAGTCAGTTAAGCGTTTGCCTTAGGCTTGGGTCAGGATCCCAGCTTGAGTCCCGAGTTGGGCTCCTTGCTCAGTGGGGAGCCTGCTCCTTCCTCTCCCTCTGGGGCTTGCTTGCTTATGCTCTCTCTCTCTCTGCTGTCTCTCTCTCAAATAAATAAATAGAATCTTAAGAAAAAGTCCTCATCGGGGCACCTGGGTGACTCAGTGGGTTAAAGCCTCTGTCTTCGGCTCAGGTCATGATGCCAGGGTCCTGGGATCAAGTCCCGGATAGGGCTCTCTGCTCAGTGGGGAGCCCATTTCCTCTTCTCTCTCTGCCTGCTGCTCTCCCTACTTGTGATCTCTGTCAATATAAATAAATAAAATCTTAAAAAAAAAAAAAGAAAAAATCTTCATCCTTTAGATATATATATATATATATAGAATATGTGTAGGTAAAATGATGTAACACCTTGGGTTTCACTTTAAAAATATTCTAGCCAAGGCATGCCTGGACGGCTCAGTTGCTAGAACAAGCCCCATGCTGGGCGTGGGGCTTACAAAAAAATAACCAAAAAAAAAAAAAAAAAAAAAAAAAAAAACCCACCAAAAAAACCCCAAACCAAAACCTTGAAAAATATTCCAGCCAGGGGCACCTGGGTGGCTCAGTGGGCTAGGCCTCTGCCTTCAGCTCAGGTCATGATCCCAGGATCCTGGGATCGAGCCCCGAATTGGGCTCTCTGCTCAACAGGGAGCCTGCTTCCCCCCCCCCTCTGCCTGCCTCTGTGCCTACTTGTGATCTCTGTCTGTCAAATAAATAAATGAAATCTTTTTAAAAAAATAATGTTCTAGCCAAACAAGATAAAGCAAGAAGAAAATGGGGAAATACATAGGTGATAAGAATGGCAGAACCTGTACCCCAATGTTTATAGCAGCAATGTCCACAATAGCCAAACTATGGAAAGAGCCCAGATGTCCATCAACAGATGAATGGATAAAGAAGATGTGATGTAGATATACAATGGAACACTATTCAGCTATCAAAAAAAAAAAAATCTTTCCATTTGCATTGATGTGGATGCAAGTAGACGATGTTAAGCTAATTGAAGTAAGTCTGTCAGAGAAAGACAATTATCATATGATCTCCCTCATATGTGGAATTTAAGAAACAAAACAGGGGGGATGCCTGGGTGGCCCCGTTGGTTGAGGATCTGCCTTCAGCTCAGGTCATGATCCCAGGATGGGTCCCACATGGGGCTCCTTGCTCAGCAGGGAGCCTGCTTCTCTCTCTGCCTGCCCCTCCCCCTTATGCTCTTTCTCTCTCTCTGACAAATAAACTACGAAAATCTTAAAAAAAAAAAATGAAAGGAACAAATCAGGGGCACCTCGGTGGCTGTTGGTTGGGCATCTGCCTTCAGCGTGGGTATTGATCTTTGGGTCCTGGGATGGAGCCTGGCGTTGGGCTCCTTGTTCAGTGGGGAGCCTGCTTCTCCTTCTCCCTCTCCTGGGTATTTACCCAAAGAACACAAAAACCATAGATTCAAAGATGTACATGCCACCCCTATGTTTATAGCAGCATTATTTACAATAGCCCAAGTGTCCGTGGATAGATGAATGCATAAAGAAGACGTTATATATATATATATTCATATCAAATAGAATATATATGTGTGCATATATAATGGAATATATGGAATATTGAATAATGGACTACTAGCCATAAAAAAATGAAATCTTGCCATTTGCAAGGACCGCAAGGACATGGATGGAACTAGAGAGGATCATGCTAAAGGAAATGAGTCAGAGAAGGGCAAATACCATATGCTTTCACTTATACGTGGAATTTAAGAAACAAAACAAATGAGCAAAGGGGAAAAAAAAGACAAACCAAGAAATAGACTTTTTTTTTTTAAAGATTTTATTTATTCATTTGACAGACAGAGATCGCAAGTAGGGAGAGAAGCAGGGAGAGAGAGAGGAGGAAGCAGACTCCCTGCAGAGCAGAGAGCCCGATGTGAGGCTCGATCCCAGAACCCTGGGATCATGACCCGAGCTGAAGGCAGAGGCTTGAACCCACTGAGCCACCCAGGCGCCCCCAAGAAATGGACTTTTAATTATAAAGAACAAGCTCATGGTTACCAGAGGGGAGGTGGGTGGGGGGATGGCTTAAATAGGTGGTGGGGATTAAGGAGTGCCCTTGCGGAGATGAGCGGGTGTTGTATGGAGCTGGTCCATCAGTGTATTGTACACCTGAAACTAATCTGTATGTTAACTAACTGGAATTAAGATAAAAAACAAAAAGAATGGCAGATGGTTGTTTAAGATTGATGATAGATATGTGGGAGTTAATTATGTTCTTTCCATGCATTAAAAAAAAAAATCCACAATACTAAGTTCTTAAAAAGGTTTTTCTCAGTAACACACTCTACATTATATTTTTGTTTTGCTTTGTTTTAGCAATCTTTTTATTTTTGGCAAAACTACCACATCTAGAACGTAAACACAATGAGAATGGCCCTGTCCCATTCTTTATTTAGCACCCATTTATTGAGTAACCTATGTTTGGTGCAGTTGCTGCTTGAGGCAAAGGGATTTGAAAAGAGCACATGATCTGGTCACCAGAAACCAGTCACATTTCTGCTCTTCAGTTTCCCTATTGGAAAATGAGCAAACAAAATGGGATGACACTAGTAATCCCCTTACAGTTCTGTGTCTTTGAGTCTGGCTTCTTGAGAATATGAACTGTAATCTTTCGATGGAGACAGCATAAAACAATTAGATTTTAAATACCTATGCACTTAATAATAGGTGACTTCAAAGCACATGTCTGTTCCTTCTTGTGATAAGAGGACAACGTGGCATTCCCTTCCCTGTGAACTATCCTTTGCTTTTTCTCCTGGTGTTGGTTTCTTTCCAAGAATAATCTGGGATCTTTAGGCAACAGTTGTATGGGAAAACTACCCTTCCAAAATTTATGGTATTCTATGATAACATATTAATAAACATTTTTGGTAATTTAACTCAGTTTAGGGGTTTTTTAAAAATGAGAGTTAATGCATTTTCAAATTTAATATGATAATTTTCCTTAGCTGTAAGGAAAAGTGAAATCAGAAACACACTTAACAGGATACGCCAGGTGCAATTTGATACTCAGTTATTAGGACATCGGGAAGACTTAAAACTTAAATATTGACATAGCATAAAAAGAGCAAATACCAGGCTGTTCTGAAGAAATGAATTTAAAGTAAATGTAGCGACTTAAAAAAAATGTGTTTAGCAGAAGCATGAGAAAAATGTGTTTACAGAGTTGAATGTTGCTGTGGAGAATCCAGAAGTTAAATATATACATATATATTTATGTATGTATAACAAAAAAAGATAAACGACCTCCTACAAAACCATCTTTTCTTTGAAGCTTTTTGCACTAAATCAGAATTGTTATATCTCTGTATTCTTTGGTTGATTTTTGTTGGTATTGTTAATTACATATAACACTTTTTGTTTGTTTGTTTGTTCTAAGTAGATGTCACACCCGGCATGGAGCCCAACACAGTGCTGGGATTGATGACCCTGAGATCGAACCCTGAGCTAAGACAGAGTCAGGTGTTTAACAGACTGAGCCACCCAGGTACCCCTGTAAGGAATAGTTCTGTTAAATACTGTCCAAATAGTATTCTACTGAAGGAGGCCTAGAGATATATTTTGTAGCCAACATGAGTAAATGTGTATCTTTTTCTCAATCTCTGCTTGGGGACTGGGAGTATACACTGCAGCTATATGCCTTAGTTAACTTTTTTATTGGCGAGGAGGTGGGATTATGTTCATAGGAACAAACATAGGTAAGTTGGTAACTAGCACTCTCCTTCTGACAAATGAAAGAAAATGCCCATTTTTTTACACCCAGCCCCTTTTGTCATTCTTTCTCCCTTCCTTCCACAAACATGTATTGACCTCTTTCTGTATGTGAACTTTTAGGGTTTAGGGAAGTGGGGATAGGGATGTGGAAGAGAGGAGAATGACACCAAGAAAGTCATGGATTCTAGAACCGAACCATATCCCATTGCCTTATGGAGCCATGGCTCAGTGCTCTGATTCTCTCCTAAGCTCTGGAATTCCATTTCCAATTTTTAATTTGATTTTTTTCTAGCTAGCATTTGCTAACAATTATTGTTGAGGTTTACAGGCATTCTTCAAACTCTCTTCAGAAACCCTTATAAGACCGATACTCTGCCCACTTTGCAATAAGGAGATACAGATTTAGATCAGTTAAGTAAATCGCTGAGCTGGGATTCAAATCAAGTCTGTTTGTTGGCAGACACCTGTGTTTTTTTTTTTTTTTTCTTTTTTCTTTTACCAGCTCATCACTCTGTAGTACCAGGATCTTCATCCCAAATGTCTGTAGAAAAATTGAAGGTCTAGTGAAGACTGTAGGGGCCCTCAGTAGCTTGGAATACCTGAAGTGTTGGGAGCTGGTGATCAGCTCCACCAGCTGAAGCCAGGCCATTGGTATCACATTGGTTCTGATCTTTAGAAAGTAGCTGAATACGGAATTTTATTTTTTATTTTTAAAGATTTTATTTGTTCATGAGAGAGAGAGAGAGAGAGAAAGCGTGAGAGTGAGCGCAGGAGTCTGGGGAAAGGCAGAGGGAGAAGTAGACGCCCCACTGAGCAGGGAGCCTGGTGCAGGACTCGATCCTAGGATCCTGGAATCATGACCTGAGCCGAAGGCAGACACCCACCAGACTGAGCCATCCAGGCACCCCTAAATATAGATTTTTTTTAAACTTCTTAATGTCTTTTCAGCGTAACAGTATTCATTGTTTTTTGCACCACACCCAGTGCTCCATGCAATCCGTGCCCTCTCTAATACCCACCACCCGGTCCCCCAACCCCCCACCCTCCTCCCCTTCAAAACCCTCAGATTGTTTTTCAGAGTCCATAGTCTCTCATGGTTTTTAAGTGAAATCTCCCAGTTGTTAAATGATGTTATTTAATTTTGCACACTTTTTTTTTTTTAAATGTGAAGGCCAAACAAAGCATGTCAACCTTAACACTTCTGCAACTGTATTCATCTTTCCCCTTCAGACCTGTTCACATTCCTGCCCATGTCGCAGTAGGGGTATCTCTAGCCGCAGAATGTATGGGCTTCAAAACTGAAGGTGTTTCTTCTTCCCCACTTCATCCCACATTCCCAACCCCAGAATTATCGCTCAAATCTGATACTCCTCTCTGCTCACCCTCCCCCCAGCTACTGTCTTTGGTCAAGTTCTTACTTCTGTCTGCACTGGGGCAATAGCTTTTCCCTGGTATCCTTACTTCCAAACTTTCTTCTCTGCAAAACTGCTGGTTAAATTAAAAAAAAAAAAATTGGCCCCAAATCAATGGATATAAAGGACAAACTGTTACAAAGATAAGTTGGGGAAAATTGGCTCACTATATGAAGAAAATTAAAACTGGATCCCCACCTAACACCATATGGGAGAGTGGATTCTGGGTGGGTTAAGGATCTAAATGTAAAAGGTAAAATGATAAAGTTAAAAGAAGAGCATGTAGGAGAATATCTTTGTGATTTTGGTTCAGAGACGACTTTCTTAAACCAAATAAAGCAAAAGCCTCAAGCGTAGGAAAAAAATTGACAAATGTGATTATATTAAAACTGAGTATTTCTGTAAATGTTGTTAACAGATGAAATAATAAGAAAAGGTATTTGTAGTGTCTAAACCAACCTAAGGATTAATATATAGAATACTTAATAATACTTCAGCGAAAGATAGCAACGCCAGTGAGGGAAGAAATGGACTAAGGATTAAAAATACAGCCCAAAGGGGTGCCTGGGTGGCTTCATTGGTTAGGCGACTACCCTCAGCTCATTCAAGATCCCAGGATCAAGTCCTCCATAGGGGTCCCAGCTCCATGGGGAGTCTGCTTCTCCCTCTGACCTTCTCCCCTCTCATGCTCTCTTTCACGCTTTCCCAAATAAATAATAAAATTTTTAAAAATACGGCTCAAGGAAATTTCTAGAAGAGGAAACTTGAAGCGATAATAAGCATACGAAGAGAAGCTCATCATTGGTGATGAAAGAAATGCAGATAAAAACAGCAATGAAATGTCAGTTTATATTGATGGGACTAGCAGATGTGAGAAAGTGTAGGTGGGGTGAGGGAATTCAGCCGCCCTCCTGTAGTCCTGGTGAGAGTGTGAAGTAATGCAGGGGTTTGCGGGCAGCCTGGCACGATCCCATCAAACTAAGTACACATACGCCCTGTGAACAGTAATCGTGCTCCTGAGTATGAATTCCCAAGGACGTGTTCTACAGATGTGTGATGAGACACCCGGAGATGTTTAGTGAAGTTGTTTTTTGTTCTGTCATATGGTCAGAACTGTGAGGAGCTGTGCCAACTGGGTGTCCATCCACGGGAGAGTGGAGAGTGAGACTTGAGGGATGTATACTCCTAAGTACAATGTAACAATATAATAAACAGATTAAATATACACACTGCCATGTGGCTCCATCTTTAAATCATAATATTTAGTTAAAAAAAAGAAGTAAAAGAGAATGAGTTATGTGACACACTACCATTTAGGTTAATGAAAAATACAGGCACTCTTCTATTTGATGAAGGGTTAGTATCTAAAATATATAAAGAACTGGGTGCCTGGGTGGCTCAGTGGGTTAAGCCGCTGCCTTCGGCTCGGGTCATGATCTCGGGGTCCTGGGATCGAGTCCCGCATTGGGCTCTCTGCTCAGCAGGGAGCCTGCTTCCCTCTCTCTCTCTGCCTGCCTCTCTGCCTACTTGTGATTTCTCTCTGTCAATAAATAAATTAAAAAAAGAATCTTTAAAAAAAAAATAAAATATATAAAGAACTTATACAACTCAACACCAGTAACCCCACAAATAGTCTAATTAAAAATGGGCAGAAAAGGGGTGCCTGGGTGGCTCAGGCAGTTAAGCATCCATTTTGAAGATTCTTTCTCCCTCTCCATCTGCTCCTCTCTCTCTTGAATTAAAAAAAAAATACAGGTAGAAGACAAGAACGGACATTTCTCTACAAAAGACATCCAGATGGCCGAAGACACATGAAAAACTGCTCAACATCATTCATCATCAGGGAAATGGAAATCAAAATAACAATGAGATAGCATCTCACACATGTCAGAATGGCTAAAATAAAAAACACAAGAATAACAAGTGTTGGCAAGGATGCAGAGAAAAGGGAAACCTCATACACTGGGGATCAGAATGTCAGTTGGTACAGCCACTGTAGAAAATGGTATGGAGTTTCCTCAAAAAATTAAGAACAGAAATACTATATTATTTAGTAATTCTGCTGTTGGGGTACTTACCCAAAGAAAACAAAAAATATTAATTTGAAAGGATGTATGCACCCCTATGTTCATTGTAGCATTATTTATAATAGTTGAATTATGGAAGCAGCTCAAGTGTCCATTGATAGATGAATGGATAAAGTGCATAAAATGGACTATCACTCAGCCCTAAAAAGGAATGAAATCTTGCCATGTGCAGCATGGATAGATCTAGAAAGTATAATGCTAAGTGAAATAAGTCAGTCAGAGAAAGACAAATACAATATGATTTCACTCATGTGGAATTTAAGAAACCAAACAAAGAAAAAAGAGATAAACCCAAACACAGATTCTTAACTATAGAGAACAAACCGATGGTTACAGAGGAGAGGTGGGTAGGGGGATGGGTGAAATAGGCAAGGTTGGCTAAGAGCATAATTATCACAATGAGCACTGACTAATGTATAGAATTGTTGAATCACTTTATTTTACACCAGAAACTAAGTAACACTGTATGTTAACTATACCGTTGTTAAAATAATAAAATAAAGACATGCACATTTTGTAAGAACACACACAAACAAGAACAAAAAATACACAGATGAAAATATCATTAAGTGTTAGGGCACCCGAGTGGCTCAGTTGGTTAAGTGTCTGCCTTTGGCTCAGGTCATGATCTCAGGGTCCTGGGATGGAGCCCGGCATCAGGCTCCCTGCTCAGCTGGGGGTCTACTTCTCCCTCTCCCTCTCCTCCTCTGCCTGCTTCATGCTCTCTATCTCTCTCTCTCAGATAAATAAAATAAAAATCTTTTAAAAAAAGAAAAGAAAATATCATTAAATGTTAAAGGATTTAAGGAGTTAAGGGGATTGAGAGAGACTTTGAGGATAAAAAGAGAATAAATAAGGAATTTTTGTCCAGGGCGCCTGGGGGGCTCAGCGGGTTAAGCCTCTGCCTTCACTCAGGTCATGATCCCAACATCCTGGGATCGAGCCTCACATCGGGCTCTCTGCTCAGCGGGGAGCCTGCTTCCCCCACCTCTGCCTGCCTCTCTGCCTGCTTGTGATCTCTTTCTGTCAAATAAATAAATAAAATCTTTAAAAAAAAAAATTTCGACTAGACAAAAAAATGGTGATAAGCCATGCATGACCTGTCGAGTGTGATTAACTCATCCTTGTGCGTCTGAGGGCCAATAAAGATCATACCCACCCACAGCACGCAAACTCACTTTCCCCTTAGTACTCCCAAAATTAACTTTTCTCCATTGACTTTATCACCTGTAATTAAAAGTCAAATTTCATAATAATCTGTCCCTAATGTAGTCTCTTTCACCTGTCCCTGAAATTCTTGCCATTTGGGGTAAGTACCCCAACAGCAGAATTACTAAATTCTTGCCATTCCTGAATGTATTGTTTCCATCTTGAGTTTTAACTCCTTTATTGTATTGTGATAATTTGTGTACTGTTTGTTTTCTCGTTAGTTTGTGAGCTTCCGAAGTTTCCAAGGGCACATAAATTAAATACCCTATGGGTTTTATTTTTGTTTCTTTGTTTTTAAGATTTTATTTTTAAGTAATCTCCACACCCAATGTGGGGCTTGAATGTACAACTCCAAGATCAAGAGGCACATGCTCTACCAACTGAGCCAACCAAGTGCCCCAGTGCTACATGGTTTTGCTCCTTAGGAAAACGGTGGCTTGTCAGATGATATGTCTGTTATCCATGTAGACAAGCATTTACTAAATGGTTTTTAAATGTTTGTTGAATTAAGTGATTACTCAGTGAATTATCAAATCCAGCTAAATCTGGATCCAGTCAAATCCCCAGTGTCTCCTGGAATTGAGTATTGCTGTGGAGAAATCTGAGGCCATCCTGACTTTTTTTCTCCCATATAAATGATTTAATCTTTGAGTCTGATAACTTTATTAGGATATGCCTTTTTGGATGAGTTTTTTTCTGGTACTTAGTAAGTTATTCCAATATGTACACTCATGTCCTCATTCGTTTCAGGAAAGTTTTCTTGAATACCCTGCACTGTTTATTATTGCATTATTTTGATTTTCTTCTTCAAGGATTTCAATTACGTAAATGTTGACATTCCTTGTATTGTAGATGTTCCTCTTTATTTTAAAGATTTTATTTATTTATTGACACAGAGACAGATCACAAGTAGGCAGAGAGGCAGGCAGAGAGGGGAGCACAGAGCCTGATGTGGGGCTCGATCCCAGGACCCTGAGACCATGACCTGAGCTGAAGGCAGAGGCTTAACCCACTGAGCCACCCAGGCACCCGTGATCTTTCCTTTAAAATCTTTATTTCACTCTCCTTATTTTTATACTTTAGGAATCTTACGGTATTTTTCTTCTGGGTCTGTTCCCTCTCTGTTTTTTCTTTTTTCATTCTCATCTCTCTTGGGTTTACTTTTCCCCTGTACTTCTTTCATTTTGAATTTTATCTCCTAAGATTATCTTATCATCCCTTCCCAGAGGTCTTGTATTTTTGCTTGGAGTGTGTCTTCCAGAGTTGCAATTACTTTATTGACATTTCTTAAATTCATGGTGAAAATTTTAGATATACCTGTTTCTTTTAATTTTAATTTTAAAGATTTCCTTATTTATTTGAGGGGGGAGGGGACAGAGGGAGAGAATCTTCAAGCAGACTCCTGAGTGTGGAGCCTAGCATGGGGCTTGATCCCATGACCCATGAAAAATCATGACGTGACTCAAAGCCAAGAGTTGGACACTGAACTGACTGACCTCCTTTAATTTTAATTTTCAAATTTGAGTATGGTTGATGTTCAATGTTACAGTGTTACATTAGTTTCAGGTGAGGAACATAGTGATTTCACATCTCTATATGTGATCCTATACCGACCACTTTCACCGGTTTCTTTATAGCTTTTTTCCCCCCCTTGGTCAGTGTGATTTGTTCATTGTGGTTTGTCATTGTTTTTACATTTTAAAAAAGTACATTTGTATCAATGCTGTGCTAGATCCTTCTTAAAAAATTTTATTATCTCTTTATTTATTTTTATTAGTTTCAGAGGTAGAATTTAGTGACTCATCAGTTGCATAGAACACCCAGTGCTCATTTCATCAAGTGCCTCCCTAATGCCTGTCAACCAGTTACACCATCCCCCCCCCCTCCCCTCCAGCAGCCCTTACTTTCTTTGCTATGGTTAGGAGTCTCTAAAGGTTTGCCCCCATCACAATTTTCATCTTATTTTATTTTTCCTTCCCTTCACCTATGTTTATCTGTTTTGCTTCTTAAATTCCACATGTGAATGAAATCATATGGCATTTTCTGCCTCTGATTTATTTCACTTAGCATGATACTCTCTAGTTCCAGCCATGTCATTGCAAATGCAAGATTTCAATGTTTTGATGGTTGAGTGATGCTCCACTGTACGCACGTAACTACCTCTTCTTTATCCATTCATCTGCCGATGGGCATCTGGGATCTTTCCATAGTTTGGCTGTTGTGGATGTTGCTGCTATAAACATTGGGGTGCACGTGCCTCTTCAGATCACTATGTTTGTGTCTCTTGGATAAATTTCCAGTAGTGTAATTGCTGGGTCGTAGGATAGCTCTATTTTAAATTTTTTGAGGAACCTCCATACTATTTTCCAGAGTGGCTGCACCAGCTTGCATTTCTGCCAACGGTATAAGAGGGTTCCCCTTTCTCCCCCATCCTTGCCATGGGTTGTTAATTTTAGCCATTCTGACCTCTGTGAGGTGTCATCTCACTGTGGTTTTGATTTGTATTTCCCTGATGCTGAGTGATGTGGAGCATTTTTTCGTGTCTCTTGGTCGTTTGTATGCCTTCTTAGGAGAAATGTCTGTTCTGCCTCTTCCTTCCTTCCTTCTTTCCTTCCTTCCTTCCTTCTTTCTTTCTTAAAGATTTTATTTATTTATTTGAGGGAGAGAGAGGGAGAGCACAAGGGGGTGGGAGAGCAGAGGGAGAAGGAGAAGCAGGCTCCCCACTAAGCAGAGAGCCCAATGCCGGGCTCGATCCCATGACACTGAGATCATGACCCGAGCTGAAGGCAGACACTTCATGGACTGAGCCTCCCAGGCATCCCTTTCTGCCCATTTCTTTCTTTCTTTCTTTTTTTTAAAAAAGATTTTATTTATTTATTTTACAGACAGAGATCACAAGTAGGCAGAGAAGCCGGCAGAGAGAGAGGAGGAAGCAGGCTCCCCGCTGAGCAGAGAGCCCGATGCGGGGCTCGATCCCAGGTCCCTGAGACCATGACCCCAGCGGAAGGCAGCGGCTTAACCCACTGAGCCACCCAGGCGCCCCCATTCTGCCCATTTCTTGATGGGATTTTTTGTTGTTGTTTTGTTTTGGGAGTTGAGTTTGATAAGGACTTTAGAGATTTTTGGGTACCTGCCCTTATCTGATAAGACATTTGTGAGTCTCCCACTCCATAGGTTGCCTTTTATGTTTGTTGACTGTTTCCTTTGCTGTGCAGGTTTTTATCTTGATGAAGTCACAATAGTTCATTTTTGCTTTTGTTTCTCTTGCCTTTGGATTCCTGTCTAGCAAGAAATTGCTGTGGCTGAGGTCAAAGAGGTTGCTGCCTGTGTTCTCTAGGATTTAGATGGATTCCTGTCTCACATATAGATCTTTCATCTGTTTTTATTTTATCTTTGTGTGTGGTGTAAGGAAATAGTTCAGTTTCATTCTTCTTCATGTGTCTGTCCAATTTTCCCAGCACCATTTGTTGAAAAGACTGTCTTTTCTCCATTGGACATTCTTCACTGCTTTGTCAAAGATCAGTTGAGCGTAGAGCTGAGGGTCCATTTCTGGGTTGTCTGTTCTGTTCCATTGATCTCTGTGTCTGTTTTTGTGCCGGTACCATACTGTCTTGATGATGACAGCTTTGTAATAGAGCTTGAAGTCTGCAATTCTGATGCCACCAATTTTTGTTTTCTTTTTCAACATTCCTCTGGCTATTTGGGGTCTTTTCTGGTTCCATATAAATTTTAGGATTATTTGTTCTAGTTCTGTGAAAAATATTACTGGTATTTTGATAGGGATAGCAATGAATGTATAGATTACTCTAGGTCACACAAACATTTTTGTTCTTCCAACCCATGAACGTGGAATGTTTTCCCATTTCTTTGGATCTTCTTCAGTATCTTTCATGAGTGTTCTATAGTTGCCTAGTTCAGATTCTTTACCTCTTTGGTTAGGTTTATTCCTCGGTATCTTATGAGTTTCGGTACAATTGTAAATGGGATTGAGTCCTCAATTTCTCTTTCTTCTGCCTCATTGTTAGCGTTTAGAAATGCAGTCGACTTCTGCACATTGATTTAATATCCTGTGACCTTGCTGAATTCTTGTATCAGTTCTAACAATTTTTTTTTTTGCTGGAATCTTTTGGGTTTTCTACATAGAGTTGAAAGACCCGCGGATCCCCTTACCCAAGAATCCAACACTGCCACTGGATGCAAACAGCAAGAGGTTTATTGTCACGCAGGTACCGGCGGGTGGTCGGCAGCTCCAGCTAACCGAGCACACCCGGCTGGGGTAGTGCAGCATTTTTATAGACAGGTACAAACAAGTTTCGGGTGGGGCTGAGCTGATTGGTTGACAGTTTGAACAGGCATACTTGGCGTCAGTGAATTGGGTCAGGGGACAGCGCGCGAAAGCAGACAAAGCAATCTTACAGAAGCAGAACTGGCCGATTAGCCCACGCATGCGAATGAAAGCACTATCAGGATATTGAAGGCCTGGTTACTCTCAAGCCAAGGCCACTTTCCCTCTAATGAGGCACTAACATAAAGACAATTGGGGAGTCTCCTGGTGGAATGTTATATTCCTGCTATCAAATGTCCTTGTTAGTGAGATTTAGGTCTTAAAAGAAATTTAACTTTATTTACTTTTCCTTCTACCTCCATCTCCTTCGGTTTTTTTATGGAGGGGAGGGTGACATTAGGGCTTGAGAAACTGAGTTATGTGTCTTTGGAAATTGAGCTATTGATAAGGCTACTTCTTTGTTGTAAATCTCAAGGACATTTGTAAACCAAGAGAGACTCCTGCCTTGCAGGACTGTGATCTCTGCAAGATAACCATTTGCTCTTCTTGTAGGGCAGTCAGGGGTGCCTGTGAAATGTCACACATGTTACCAAGGGGAGTGGGTGAAGGGGGGGGTGCAAGGCGCCAGCTTTCGCTTTGTCCTCAGCCAGCCTCCCGCTCCTTAGAGTTGAGGGTTTAAGCAATTTTTCATTTCTTAGCAAAGCATTAGAAGCATTATTATACAGAAGCCAGAAACAGCCGGGTTAAACACAGATTTTCGCTATTCGTTATCCTGTTATGCTGCTTGCTGCCTCCCTTATCTATGGTCAGCTGGCCACGGTTTCTCAGTTAGCATAAGCTGGTCATAAAAAGAATGTTAAAACTTATAGGCTATACTATAGTTCTGACCTGGGGTCCTTCAGAGTATCATGTTGTCTGTTAAGAATGAACATTTGGCTTCTTTCTACCAGTTTGGATGCCTTTCATTTCTTCTTGTTTTCTGATTCCTGAGGCTTGGACTTCCAGTACTATCTTGAACAACAGTGGTGAGAGTGGACATCCCTGTCGTGTTCCTGACCTTAAGGGAAAAGCTCTCAGTTTTTCCCTGATGAGGATATTTGCTCTGGGCTTTTCATATATGGGTTTTATGATAATGAGGTATGTTCTTTCTCTCATCAAGAGAATTTTTAATCAAGAAAGGATGCTATATTTTGTCAAATGTTTTTCTGTGTCTATTGACATGATCATTAGGTTCTTATTCCTTCTTTTATTAATGTGGTGTATCACACTGATTGATTTGTGGATACTGAGCCACCCTTGTAGCCGAGGAATAAATCCCACTTGATCATGGTGAATAATACTTTTAATGTACATTCAGAGTAATAAAAGATATGAATTAGTGCCATTGTATTACCCAAAAAGTCACTGGGTTTTTTTTTTTTTTTTTTAAGATTATTTATTTATTTATTTGACACAGAGAGAAAGAGAGAGAACACAAGCAGGGGGAGTGGTAGGGAGAGGGAGAAGCAGGCTCCTGCCAAGCAGAGAGGCTGACATGGGACCTGATCCCAGGACCCCGGGATCATGACCTGAGCTTAAGGTAGACACCTAATAGGCCAAGCCCCCCAGGCTCTGTAAAGTCACTGTTTCTGTGGATTGTCTCTGTTGCTTTCTGGTCTTTGTTACTTCTGAGCTCTCTCTTTGCTTAAAGGATCCCTTTTAATATTTCTTGCAAGTCTGGTTTAGTGTTAAGAAATTCCTTTAGTTTTTGTTTATCCTGGAAACTATCTCTTTTTTCTATTCTGAATGATAGCCTTGGTGGATGAAATATTTTTGGCTGCAAATTTTTCCCGTTTAGCACATCAAATATATCATGTCAGTCCTTTCTGGCCTGCCAAGTGTCTGCAGATAGATTTGCTGCCAGCCTTATGTATTTATCCTTATAGTTTAAAGACCTCTTGTTCTGAGCTACTTTCAGGATTTTCTCTTTTTCTTTGAAATTTGCAAGTTTCACTATTATATGTCAAGGCGATGACCTATTTTTTTGATTTTGAGGGAGGTTCTCTGTGCCTCCTGGATTTGAATGCCTGTTGCCTTCCCCAGATTAGGGAAGTTCTCCGTTGTAATTTGTTCAAGAAACCTTTCTGCCGTGGTTCCCTCTTCATCTTCTGGGACCCCTATTATCTGGATATGATCTCACTTTATGGGATCTCTGATTTCTCCCTTGGTGGTCCAGTAGTCCTCTTTCTTCTTTCCGGCTTCCTCACTCTCCATCATTTTGTCTTTTGTGTCACCGACTCTCTTCTGCCTTCTTTATCCTTGCTGTTAGAGCCTCCGTTTTTGACTGCCTCTCAGTAACAGCATTTTAAATTTCAGCCTGATTAGATTTTAGTTCTTTTATTTCGACAGTAAGGAATTCTCTGGTGTCTTCTTTGCTTTTTGAGAGCCTAGCTAGTATCTTTGTAATTGTGGTTCAGATTCTAGTGCAGATATCTTACTTATATCTGCATTGATTGAATTCCTAGCAGTGAGTGCTTCCTCCTGTTCTTTCTTTTGTGGTGAATTTCTCCATCTCGTCATTACCGCCCGAAAAGACAAGGAGAGAGAGAAAAGACAGCAATATCAACAACAACAACAGAAAAAAATAACAAAAACAAAGAAGAAAAAAACAATCAAACCAGAAACAAAACAAAATATGAGGTCCGGGATATATTTTGGTCTGCTTGTTAAAAGACGCTCGATCCCAAAATAGGAAAGAAAGACACTTAAATACATGTGAAAATAAAATGAAATAAAATACAATGGATGGAAACCAAAAATTGAAAAATATATAACATATATAAATAAAAATTGAAAAAGAATTGAAAAAAAGACCACTGAAAAAAAAAATAAAGCAAAGATTAAAGAGTTAAAGAAAAAAATAAAAACAAATAGCAAAACCCAACCACAACTGCTATATACTGTTTTTAGGAGCCGAAGTTGTAGTTCTCTGTGTTCAGTACGCCTGGGGCTAGCCAGTTAGTCCTGCTGGTCTCAGGGAGGTGCCTGTTACGCAGATTCTCAGGTACCTTTGTACTTAGGAAAGTGCACCTCCCTGGGGCGGGGCTCAGTGTAAGTGGCTCCAGAACGTGCTGTGCAACACCGAGCATGTAGCCGATGCCAGCCTGGCTGTTTTCAGCTAGTTTTCCCCCTCCGATGCCTGGGAACTCTGATGCGCTCAGGCACCCCTGTTCTTCTTGTGACCCCAGTGTTCCTGAGACCACGCCGTCCGATCTGGGATTCCGTCCTGCTTCCCCACCTGAGCACCTTTAAACCAGGGACATCCCCTACTGGCGCCGACTTCTTAACGTTCTAATTTTGTGCTCTGCAGTAATTTTGTGCTTTTGCAGTAGCCTCCTTAAGTTCCCTCCTCTTGCCATATCCTCCACTATATTGCCCCAGATTCAAGTCTCTGTACCTCCTACTGTCTGAAAAGTGGTCCCTTTTTAATTTGTAGCATTGCAGGATTTCTTTTTTTCAGATCTCTGATTTTGCAGGTGTTCAGAATGATTTGATAACTGGTCCAGGGACCAGACAAACTCAGGGTCCCCTGTTCCTCTCCTATCTTAACATCCACTGCCAGCTCTTTTTTTTTTTTTTTTTCTTTTTAACTGCCTAACAATGAATGAGTTAGATTTTCATAAACCACCTTTTTGCAGATTATTGCACAGCAAGAGAGGGACAGGTGACGGGAACATTTGAGGACTTATAACCCAAAGACTCTCTATTTCTCTGTTCCTATAGGAACATACCACTCCCAAAGTTTTGGGTTGTTTTGTGATTCTTTGAATAGTCCCACTCTGCCCCTGAGCCCATGATAATCACTGTTCTACTTTCTGGCTACTCTACGTATGTCATATAGGTAGAATCATACGATATTTGTCCTCTCATGTCCGGCTTGCTTCAGTTAGCAAGGGTCTTCAAGCATCCATGTTGTAGCATGTATCAGAATGGCATTCCTTTTCAAGGCTGAATAATATTCCATTCTACATCTATGACCCCTTTTGCTCATTGGTTCATCTTTCAGTTTTTCAGTGGGCATTTGGGTTGTTTCCACTTTTTGGCTATTGTGAATAAAGCTGCTATGAACATTGGTGTATACTAATTCCATATTTGTTTTACTTAAAAAAAAAAGATTTTATTTATTTATTTGTCAGATAGAGAGTGGGCTAGAGTGTGAACACAGCAGGGAGAACAGCAGACAGAGGGAGAAGCAGGCTCCCCACTGAGCAGGGACCTGGATGCAGGACTTGATCCCAGGACCCTTGGGTCATGACCTGAGCCAAAGGCAGTCATTTAACTGACTGAGCCACTCAGGCATCCCTCTTTGTTTTATGTTTGCTTTTCTAGTTGCTGTGTGCTTTCTAGGAGGGTTAGGATGCTGATCTACACATCTGTGATTATTCTAGTCAGTCCTTGGAAACTGCATTTTATTTTATTTTTCAATTTAATTTAATTTTTATCTTTATCTTTTAAATTTTTTAAAGATTTCTTTTTTATTTATTTGACAGACAGAGATCACAAGTAGGCAGAGAGGCAGGCGGGGGGCGGAGGGGGCGGAAGCAGACTCCCTGCTGAGCAGAGAGCCCGATGCGGAGCTCGATCCCAGGACCCTGGGACCATGACCTGAGCCGAAGTCAGAGGCTTTAACCCACTGAGCCACCCAGGTGCCCCTATCTTTTAATTTTTTAAAAAGATTTATTTATTTCAGAGAGAGAGAGTGAGAGCACAAAAGCAGGGTGAGAGGCAGAGGGAGAAGCAGATTCTCTGCTGAGCAGGGAGCACTATGGGGGGCTCGATCCTGGGACTCTGGAATCATGATCTGAGCCAAAGGCAGATGCTTAATTGACTGAGCCATCCAGGTGCCCCAGAAGCTGCATTTTAAAATAAATATGGCAGATATTCTTTTGGTCAGCCAGGTTTGGAAAACACTTTTTTACCATTTCCATTTGAGTAAAATCAAGTCAAAATAACATCAGATAGTCTCTGAGAAGAGGAAAAAGTACCCAGAAATCTGGGTAAGGTTGGTACTAGGAGAAGCACTGCTGGTAAGAGGGAGCACTGGCATGTATGAACAGGTTAGATACGTAAGAACCAACTGTTCTATTGGCCGCCATCTGCCAGAGCTGGTCCTTCTTCTGTGAGTCTCTGACAGGCACCGAGATAGAGGACATGACATGGATGGGTTAGAATCGCCCAATTCCACTCCTGGGCTGACCGTACCTACGGAAAATCCCTGTTTGGCTCTGCTTTCAAGAAAGCCAGGCTTAGCTCAGCATTTCCTCTGTGTATCTGCTTGTGCTCATATTTTGGACTGGGGGTAACCCAAACCATGTTAGAGTAATTGTTGGTTCCTGGTTTTAACATCATAATTAAGAAGCTTGTAAAGGTTTCCGAGAGCTGTTGGCTGGTCTGAACTCACCTCTTGTGCATGTCTTAGATTTGCATCAGGGGAATAGCGTGAGTACCCTGAGGGATAACCTGGATGACATAAGCAAACTGTAGTCACGGGAATATTTTTGAGGCTGATTGTTAGTGAACTGTTGTTTGACTTCATCAAGCAATGATCTAGTGACTCAGCTAAAACAGTTTAGGATTTTATGTCCAGCAGAGAGACACTCAGGTAGCTTTCTAGAGGGAGAAAAACATTTTGTGGGGTGCCTGCTGGCTTAATTGGATGATATGCAACTCTTGACCTGGGGATTGTGAGTGTGAGCCCCATGTTAGGTATAGAGATTGCATAAATGAGTTTTTTTTTTTTTAAAGATTTTATTTATTTATTTGACGGAGAGATTGAGATCACAAGCAGGCAGAAAGGTAGGCAGTAGTGGGGGGGGTGAGGGGAGCGGGCTCCCTGCTGAGCAGAGAGTCCAGCGTGTGGCTTGATCCCAGGACCCTGAGATCATGACCTGAGCGAAGGCAGAGGCTTAACCCACTGAGCCACCCAGGCGCCCTCCCCCCTTTAAAAATTTATTTATTTATTTATTTATTTGTCAGACAGAGAGAGCCTGATCGGGGGGTGTGGCAGGCAGAGGGAAAGAGAGAAGCAGGGAGCCTGATGTGGGGTTTGATCCAGGACCCTGGGATCATGACCTGAGCTAAAGGCAGATGTCCAACCGACTGAGCCACCCAGGTGTTTTTTAAGTGAACTTAAAAAAAGTAAAAAAAAATTTATTGGCTGTTGGCATGTTTTTACTCATTCAGCAAGTATTTATTGAGCTCCTGTTATGTTCTAGGTGCAACAGATAAAGCAGAGGAAAAGATAAAAAATAAATGTCCCTGAAGTTACAGAGCTTTCCTTTTGTTGTGGGAAACAGATGATGAGTGAACAAATACCGAGATCTTCTCAGACAGCAGAGTGTACACTACCAGCAGACCTAATTAAATAATAGTCATGATGGAATGTATTGTAAGAATCCTGTAGATGCTGAAGGCCAGTGGTGTATTTCAGCTATTGCCTAGAAAAATAACATTTACAAATGAACTTTCCTGACACGGAATTAGTTTGCAAAGGTCTTCCTCTTTTTTGAAGACTGAGAAAACGTGAAGATTCCCAGGTAAAGAGAACGAACAGTAGCAATTAATAATGTGGTCACGTGCCCACCGGCCAGTACAGAGTCTGGGGACGGGGGCATTTCAAGTGAGAACCGAGGGTTTCCATGGTTTTGGGGTCTGACGGTGTGGAAGCTTTGCATCTTCAAACAGATTTCAAACTTCACCCACCATTTCTTAAATTGTCTTATCCACTTGTTCCCTTTCTTGGGTGTTCCGTCCCTCAGCAGAGGGAGTGGGAGGAGGGAGGAGGAGAAGGTGATTATGTGCTTCTCCCTGTGGGCGGCTTGGATGTAAAAATGGCTCCCCGAGGTGGTTCGAATGGTGCGTGTTGTGTCTAACTGGGATGGTGGTGTTGTGGTTGTAGTTGTTAAGGAAAATATGCAGAGATTCCCAAGGGCGCCTGAGTGGGTCAGTCAGTGAAGCGGCCGACTCTTGGACTTCGGCTCAGGCCATGATCCCAGGGTCCTGGGATGGGGCCCCGGGTGGGGACTGAGCCCCGAGAACGCTCTGTGCCCAGCAGAGGGTCTGCTGCGTATTCTCTCCCTTGCTCTCCCTCTGCCTCTCAAATGAAGAAACTGATCTTTTAAAAAGATTCCTGGTATTAGAACGCCTGATTGGTTGTCCATACCGTGTAGTGGAAAATGGTGCTGTTGCTCTGGGATAGGAAGCTCCCTTCAGGAATGAAACGTTGGTCCCTTGGGCCCCATCTGAGCAGGCTAAGGCCCTGAATGTGGCTCACTTCCCTTGGTCAAACCACAACAAGATCTTTCCTGAAATATTTAAGTTGAAAGAATTGGGGAATCTGAGGGGCTCAGTCGGTTAAGTGTCCGACTCTTGATTTCAGCTCAGGTCATGATCTTGGGGTGGTGAGACCGAGCCCTGCGCTGGGCTCCGCGCTGGGCTCCGTGCTGGGCGTGGAGCCTGCTTGGGATTCTCTCTCTCCCTCCCTCTCCCTTCCCCTCCAACCAAAAAAGGGGAACGAATGACTAATTACAGAAAAAGAAAAAGGAATGTTGTCTAAATGTCAGAAAAGAATGATACTCTAAAGGGTTAGAGGCAGAGGACATTAAATTGGTGCTGATCAGAGCATTTGGTGGGGCTAAAATCATTCCTTGAGGCGACATGTCACCGTTGAGTGTAAACTGTTCTTACACAGATGGTTTTTGTGTGGTGAATAAACAATGAATTTTGGAACACTGAAAAAAATTAAAATTTAAAGAATACAGATGTTTTTTCCCCTCTAGATGACACGTAAATATGAATGGAATCCCTCCTTTAATCATGTCTGCACATAAATTTTTAAAATTTTAATTTTTTGGTGTGTATTTATGCCACTTCCAAGCGTACTTCCTTTCTAATCGCATCAGGGCAAAAGGATTTTTCTGCCAAATATTAACTCGAGGAGGCAGGAGGAAACATGTAGAAAATAGGAATCTACATCCAGATTTAACACAATTAGCAAACAGACTTGATTTCATGTCATTCCAATTTATGTCAGACAAACAGAATTGCATTTTCCTGATGAAAGAATTTATAAATAAGAAAAAAAAGACATACCTAATATTTAGTCAAGTATTGTCTGTGGGATGTGTCATTATCTGTTTATATAATGAACTCCCAAATGGATATGGGAAATCACTACACACAGATTTTCTATCCCTGCGGGACTGAAACAATGAGGCCAGAAACTTTTTAAAAGATTTGGCTTTTGAAGAATCAGTGCCTCACAGACTTACTTATATGGGCTTCCCGCTGCCTTGTAGGGAGATGGGGAAAAGCTGTCAACAGCAGGGATGATTTCAGTGTCAGTAAAATTTTTATTTTTAATTTTTTAAAGATTTTTATTTTTTACTTTTTTAAGAGTAGGTGTGCAGGTGTGCTGGCAGTGGGGGAGAGGCAGATGGATAGGGAGAGAGAGAATTTTTTTTTTTTTTTAAGATTTAGTTATTTATTTGACAGAGAGAGAGGGAACATCAGCAGGGGGAGTGGGAGAGGGAGAAGCAGGCTCCCCCTAGAGCAGGGGGCGTGATGCGGGGCTCCATCCCAGGACCCCAGGGTCATGACCTGAGCGGAAGGTAGTTGCTTAAGACTGAGTCACTCAGGCCCTGAGAGAATCGTAAGGAGGCCTCCCACCCAACCCAGAGCCCGACACAGGGCTCAAGCTCATAACCCTGAGATCATGACAAGTAGACATCAGGAGTCCGACACTTCACTGAAAATTAAGAGTCCCACGCTTAACTGACTGAGCCACCCAAGCACCTCAAGATTTCATTTTTTTTTTAAGATTTTATTTATTTATTTGACAGAGAGAAATCACAAGTAGATGGAGAGGCAGGCAGAGAGAGAGAGGGAAGCAGGCTCCCTGCTGAGCAGAGAGCCCGATGCGGGACTCGATCCCAGGACCCTGAGATCAGACCTGAGCCGAAGGCAGCGGCTTAACCCACTGAGCCACCCAGGTGCCCAAGATTTCATTTTTAAGTAATCTCTACACCCAGTGTGGGGCTCAGAGCTTACAGCTCCCAGATAAGCCAGACAGGTGCCAGTAAAACTTTTGAAAATCAAAAGAGAAAAATTCTTCTTTACATTAAAATGTAACTATTAATTATGTTAATACTTAAAAATCAAGCTTCAAATGTTCACTTTCAATATTGCTTTTAAGCTATGATTTAAGGGGCGCCTGGGTGGCTCAGTGGGTTAAGCATCTGACTCTTGATATTGGCGCAGGTCCTGATCTCAGGGTTGTGAGTTTGAGCCCCATGTTGGGCTCCCTGCTGGGTGTGGAACCTGCTTAGGATTCTCTCTCCCCCTCTCCTGCCCCGCTTCCAGCTGTGTGAGTGCATACCTGCTCTCTCTCTCTTTCTCAGAAAAAAAAAAAGTAAAATATGATTTAAAACAAAATGCTTCACATAGTTTTCCTTTGCACTTACATGTAAGCATTGATGGACACCAAACCAATCAAAATTGACTTTTGCTTGTTTGGTTGAAAAAATTGAATTTCTTTAGGATAATATGTTCGTGTCCTTCTTTTCTTCCCTTAGCACATTGCTTGAATATGTGACCATTTTTCTTTTTACATTATTTTTTAATTGCAAGGCACTATTAACCAGATTAGAGACGTCTTGAGGTAAATTATATTTACCTAAGACCTACATTGCCACTAACGGTACTAGAATAAAAGTTGGTAGTCTATGAAACAGGCCTCTGAGGCTCCTCTGGTATATCATTTAGAAGATTTTCTTCTGAAAGAGTTGAAAAAGCTTTTGAGAATGAGGATCATCTTAAAATGAGTTGTTATGGGGGTCAAGTCTGTATCATCAGTACACTAGAACATAAGTTTACACTAGCAAGAGTATGACGACTCTGGAAATCTCATGCTATTAGTGGTATTATTAATAGAATTGTCCTGGAAATCTTCTAAATAATATTTATGAACATAAAATGTACATAGTGATGATTTTTTTCAAAGATTTTATTCATCCATTTGACAGAGAAGATCACAAGCAGGCAGAGAGGCAGGCAGAGGAGAGGGAGAAGCTGACTCCCTACTGAGCAGAGAGCCCGATGCGGGGCTTGATCCCAGGACCCTGAGATCAGACCTGAGCCGAAGGCAGAGGCTTTAACCCACGGAGCCAGCCAGGCGCCCTGACACAGATGTAACCCGTAGGCTTTTACTCTTTTCCCTGTTCTTCCTTCTTCCTCTTCCTTCTGTTTGTCTTTTCAGCTCCAGAGAGTTGAAAGTCACTTTGTCATTCACCCAGCACGTTCTTTCAGTGCCTATTTTGGGCACTCTTCTAGGTTTTCGGGATACAGCAGTGAATGAAATATACAAAATTCCCTTTTTGGAGAAATCTGTTGGATGTAGGACATGCAAGATAACATCGCCCACGTTAGGACAGACCATCATCTTGTATCTCCTGATATGATGCTCTGAGGACATACCACTTCGGTAGGGTTCCTGCCAAAAATGCATAATCCAAATCTGATCATGAGGAAATAGACAAACATGAGTGGAGGGACATGTGCCAAGTAACTGGGCTGAACTCTTAAAAAATGTCAAGGTCAGGAGAGAACACCACCACAACCAATGAAAGACTGAGGAGTTTTCCAGATTACTAAATGCAGCGCATAATCCAGGACTGGGCTCTGGATTAGGAAAAAAGAACTATAAAAAACACTCCTGGGACAACCGATGTTATTTGAAAATGAACTGTGAATTAGATGATAGTGTTGTATAACTGTTTAATTTTGAGATTTGGGTAATTACAGCTATTACAATTAGATGTGCTATATGTAGAAAAAATGTATAGAACAGATGATATGGAACTAAATATATATGTATATATTCATCATGTCTTTTCTACATACCATATATATATATATATATATATAAATGTATCTTGTGTTCTTTATATATCTTTATATGTGCATAAGAGCATTTATGTAGACATACGTAAGCTAGATGGACAGTGACAGCAAGAGAGACATGAAGCCACTGCAGCCGAAGGGACAAAATATAGGGGTGCCTGGGTGGCTCCGTCGTTAAGCATCTGCCTTTGGCTCAGGTCATGATCCCAGGGTCCTGGGATCGAGCCCTGTATTGGGCTCCCTGCTCTGTGGGACGCCTGCTTCTCCCTCTCCCACTCCCCCTGCTTGTATTCCCTCTCGCACTGACTCTCTGTCTCTCTGTGTCAAATAAATAAATAAACAAACAAACAAATAAATAAAAAGAGGGGGTTTTAAACAACAACTGATGAATTTAGGTTAATGATATATTGGAATTTTTGATCTATTCTTGCAACTTTTCTTTAAATTTAAATTGCATCAAAATAAAGCATTAAAATGTTTTTTTCTGGTGGATCTCGCTTTTGGGTGTTAGCATCTGGGTAAGGGAGGGGTGGTGTTTCAGGCAGATAGTAACAAAGTAAATCAGTAAAAAATACATTATGTTAAATGGTGATAAGTTCTCCAGGGAAAGGTAAAGCAGGAAAGAGGCATAGGAGGTGCCTGTGGGAATAGCTGCAATTTGTGTCTCACTTAAAATAATTCATTTTTTAGAGCATTTTAGAGCATTACTGAAAAACTGAGCAGGAAGTACAGAGTTCCCATATAAATCTCTTCCCAACAACTTCCCCTGTTACTCACATCTCGGTTTAGTGTGATACATTTGTTACAGTTGATGAGCTGATATTAACACATTATTATTAAGTGACTCCGTAGAGTACAATAGGGCTTCCTGTTTGTATTGTACAGTCTTACGGGTTTTGTCAAATACACAGTGTCGTGTCTCTACCGCTGTGCTACTGTATAGAGCGGTTTTATTGTCTGAAGTTCCTGTTCTCCACCTCTTCATCTCGGCCTGTCCTCCAGTCCCTGGCAATCATAGGTCAATCCATCTCTGCAGTTCTCCCTTTTCTAGAATGGCATGTAGTTGGACTTACACCACATGGAGCCTTTTCAGTTAGCTCCTTTCACTTAGAAGTACATGTTTAGGTTTCCTCTGTGTCTTCTTGTGGCTTGGCGGCTCCTTTGTCCTTACCGCCGAGTACTAGTGCATTGTACAGAGGTATAGTTGGTTTACCCATTTGTTTATTGAGGGATATCTTGCCTGCTTCTGGTTTTTGGCAGTCGTGAAGAGAGCTGCTCTAAGTATCCACGTGCAGGTTTTTGTGTGGACCAAAGTTTCCAACTCATTTGTAAATAACTGAGTGCAGTTGCTTGTGTTGTAGGTCTGTTTAGTTTTGCAGGAAACTGTCAAAAGACCTTCCACAGTGGTTGTATCATTTTAACGAGATTAGGTGTTTTGGCCTGCTGCATTTTTTTTTTTTTAAGATTTTATTTATGTACCTGTCAGAGCATGTGAGAGAGCACGAGCAGGGGGAGGGGCAGAGGTAGCGGGAGGAGCAGGCTCCCCACTGAGCAAGGAACCTGATGTGGAACTCGATCCCAGGACGCTGGGATCGTGACCCGAGCCAAAGGCAGATGCTTAACTGACTGAGACACCCAGGTGTCCCGTGACCTGCTGTATTTCTGACCTGGGCCGATTCACCCCTCCTTAGGCAACTTGATGGTCCCCCCAGCTCGTGGGAGGCCACTATGTTGATGCCCAACTTAGTGCCGATGCCCAAATGGCAGAGGGCACCATAGCCCAGAACTCCTGGGATCAAGGCATCCTCCTGCCTCAGCCTCCGAAGTAGCTGGGACTCCAGGCGTGGGCCACTGCCCCCAGTGCTCCTGGCTGGGCTTTTGGCGTTCCTGCCTGCAGTGAATGAGAGTCCCTATTGTTTCACATCCTTACCAGCATTTGGTGTTGTCCGTTATTATTATTACTAGTTGTTTTAATTTGCATTTTCCTAATGACATATGATGTCGAGCATCTTTTCTTGGGATGATTTGCCATCTGTGTATGTTCTTTGGAAAGTTGTCTGTTGAGATCATTCGCCCAGTTTGTTCAGATCTTTTATCCGAGGGGCTGCAGTCTTAAATAGTGTGGTCCGGGGTCTCACTGAGGCTTCTGAATGGAGAGCTGAACGAGCGCGGGAGCAAGCTGTTTGCAACTCTAGGGAAGGAGCATTCTCGACAGAATAAACCCCCGTAGAGGCGTGAAGGAGGGGTGCACTTGGTATCTGCTAGGTTAGCAAGAGGCCAGGGTGACAGGAGGGAGTGGTCAAGACGAGAGATGAGCAGCTAAGCCTAGAGAAGCTAGGTGTGCAGCTCGGGTGGCTTGTGGGTCGTTAGGCCCTTGCTTTCATTCTGAGTGAGAAAGGAACCAGAGAATCGTAAGCAGAAGTTGATATGATCTGACTTTGGTTCAATAGGCTCATTCTGGTTGCTGTGTCGAAAGCAGACCAAAGGCAGGAAAACGTAAAAGCAAAAGAGACTGGTGAGGAGACTGGGGCCAAGGTCAGGGAAGAGGGTTTGGTGACCAAGCCCGTGGTGGTATCCATACAAAGGAGGAGAAGTGATTGAATTCTGCATGTGTTTGGAAGATGAGGAATTTCCTACTGGACTGGATGTGGGGTGTGAGAGAGAGAAAGAAGCTGCGCCTGGTCTCTTCAAAGGTAAACACTCTGCAGCCAGTGAAGCCCTTTGTGCTCTTTCCCCGTGGGGGCCGGTGTGCCACGGCTGCCAACCGTAACCTCCTTGGCAGGGTATGAAGTCTGTTGCTTATAGGGCTTGCCCTAAGGGGCCTTGGAGACAGATCTTCCAGTGGACATTCATGTCTGACCTCATGTTATCCCCAGTCTAGGCTCTGGACAGGTATGTAAGGTGCCTTTGGAAAGCCCCAGGGCACAGTGGCCAAGGTCAACATTGGCCCAATCATCATGTCCATCTGTGCCAAGCTGCAGAAAAGGGGGCATGTAACGGAGGCCCTAGACAGGGCCAGGTTCAAGTTCCCTGACTGCCAGAAGATCCACATCTCCAAGAAGTGGGGCTTTACTAAGTTTAATGGAGACGAATTTGAAAATATGGTGGCTGAAAAGCGGCTCATCCCAGAGGGCTGTGGGTTCAAACGCACCCCTAATCAGGGCGCCCGGGACAAACGGCTGGCCCTGCGTTCCTGAGAACCTCCGTGCTGCCTCCTCTTCATTCATGCCCACTGGTGAGGCCTACTTCCTGTCCGCAGTAGCAAAGGTAAACTGAGGTGTATTAAAATTTTAGGAGTTTATTTGTTTATCTGAGCCAACACGGATTTGAATCAGGCAGTGCCAAACTAGAAGCAGTTCGGAGCAGTCTACAGGCAGGAACGAAGGGCAGGGTTTTCACAGAGGACAGACCAAGGACGTTACTTCATTGGCTGTTACTCAGGGATGCGATATTTGGGAAAGCCTTGTTGGCTGTTTGTGATTGGTTGTTCCTCTTGACCTTGAGGCATTTGCAGAATTGACTCTGGCTTAGGTTTCACTCTGCTTGCAGGGGCTACCCAGGCCACCCTCTCCCCCAAACCCTCCTGTTTGATTACTCTGAGAGTTCTGCGTTTCCTCTCCACAAACAGCGTTGATTCCTCCATGAACAATGATGTCAATGCTGTCGTCCTGGGTTGGCAAAAACAGTGATGTCGCCTTTTTCCTTTCTTCCTGACCCCACTCTCATTGCTTCAGATTTACATGGATTTAGAGCGTTTTAAATGGGCACTGGCTTGTGCGATCGCTTTTATTTGGTTTCTCACACTTTTTCCACTTGACACTATGTCTTTAGAGCTCCCCACGTGGCTGAACGTGTGTATCTCCTCGTTATGGCTGGCAGCTGCTTGGTTTCCCCCTGAATGCCTGCACCATGCCTAAGAGAGTCACATCCTTGACTTCCTGCCCCCAGGTTGCTTCCGACTCCCTGCCTGTGCCAATAGTGCTGAGATGCACGCCCTCAGACAGACTCCAGGAACGACCTGTGTGCGAGTTTCTCTAGAGTTAATTCCCAGCAGTGTGATTCCTGGGACATGTTTAGTTGCCTAACAACTGGTTTCATCGGTTTACCATTGCAGACCAATAGCCTTTGAGGGTACCTTTCCTTCCTATTCTTTTTTTTTTTTTTAAGATTTTATTTATTTATTTGACAGAGAGACACAGAGAGAGAGGGAACACAAGCAGGGGGAGTGGGAGAGGGAAAAGCAGGCTTCCTGCAGAGCAGGAAGCCTGATGCGGGGCTTGATCCCAGGACTCTGGGATCGTGACCAGAGCCAAAAGGCAGACGCCTAATGACTGAACCACCCAGGCGCCTCACCTTTCCTTCATATTCTTACCAGTTCTTTTCTTTCTTTCTTTTTTTTTTAAAAAGGTTTGTTTATTTATTTTCGAGACAGAGCGAGAGAACTGGAGAGCGGGAGCACAGGGAGGGGCAGAGGGAGAGAAAGAGAGAAAAACTCCAGCAGACCCTGCACTGAGCTTGGAGCCCGCAGCGGGGCTCGACCTCACCACCCTAAGATCATGACCTGAGCCAAAACCAGGAGACAGATGCTTAATTGACAGCACCACCCGGGAGCTCCCATATTCTTACCAATTCTTGATATTAAACTTTAAAATTTTTATAATATAGTATCTCATTGTTATTTTAACTGCATTATTTGATTACTGGAGAGTTTGAGCATGTTTTCATGGATTTATTGGACATTCATATTCCTCCTTCCATAATTTGCTTGTTCTAATTCTTTGTCCAGTTTTCTTTCTGCTGGATTTCCTGTGTCTTGGTGATGTATAGAAGTTCTCTCTATAGTCTATATTTTTAATTCTTTTTAAAAGTATTTATTTATTTGAAAGAGAGAGAGAGAGTATCTGAAACAGTCTCTTCACTGAGCACAACACCCGATATGGGGCTTGATCCCACAACTGCGAGATCACGACCTGAGCTGAAGCCAAGAGTCAGACACTTAACCCACTGAGCCACCCAGGCACCCCTCTCTATTCTACATATGAATTTCTTGAGTTTTGGAGGTGGCAGATATGTTCTTCTAGGCTGCCACTTGCCTGTTAACTTTGTCTATGGTGTCCTTCTTTGAAAAGAAACTCAATTTTTAAATACTGAAATCTACCGATTTCTTCACTGATGGTTTGTGGTTTTGAGACTTTCCTTACTAACTCCTCCAATTCAAGGTCACAAAGATACTCTTCTACCCTTTCCTTGTCTTTATTGGTTTCCATTTCAGATTAGAGTACCTGATCTATTACAGTTAACATTCCTGTGTGGTATGAGGTAGGACTCAATTGGCTTTTTCTCCAGGAAGCAAGACAGCCTCCCCGCATCAATTCCTGACTAATCTATCTTCTCTTCGTTGTTGGAGATGCCCCTCTATTGTATCTGAAGTTTCCACGTACATGTGGGTGTGTTTCTGGATCCCCGTTTTATCCCATTGATCTGTTTATTCCTGTGCCAGCATTCAATCATTTTCACTGCCGGCTTTGTGGTGTGTCTTGATGTCTGTAAGAGAAGTCCTCCTCCTGGATCTTCTTTTTCAAAACTGCCTTAGCTACTTGTGCCATTGTTATTCTTTGTGTTTCTTAGAATCAGTTTGTCACATTCCTCTCAAAATTGTGCTGGAATTTTGACTGAAAATGTATGATAGGAATGTGTTATTTTTAGAAGAATCTGTAGGGGTGCTGGGTGGCTCAGTGAGCTAAGCGTCTGGTCCTGAGCTCGTGAATTGTGGGTTCAAGCCCCATGTGGGGCTCTGCACTCAGTGGAGAGCCAGCTTGAAGGTTCTCTCCCACTGTCCCTACCCCACTCCTGTGCTGCACTCTCTCTCTCTCTAAAATAAATAATAAGTAAATCTTGAATAGGAAAAAAAAAGAAGAGCCTATAAGTTTCTTTTCTCTCTTTCTTTTTTTTTTTTTTTTTAAGATTCTGTTTATTTATTTGACAGAGAGGCAGGCAGAGAGAGAGGGAGAAGCAGGCTCCCTGCTGAGCAGAGAGCCCGGTGTGGGGGCTCCATGCCATGGCCCTGAGATCATGACCTGATCCGAAGGCAGAGGCTTTAACCCATTGAGCCACCCAGATGCCCCTATAGATTTCATATGAACACAGTATTCTATGTTTTCTGGCTCTCTTTTATGCTTTATTAGCATTTGTAAGATGGTTTTTAGGACTCGAGTATGGAAATCATGACAGAGATATTTAAAGATACATTTACAAAAGTATCATGAATATTTAGGAGCTGTGTGTTCAATAATAAATGGCTAAAGTTTTGCAAATAGTTTGATGTATGCATTAACAGAATATTGCATCAAAAAAAACCCCATACTTTTGGGGTGCCTGGGTGGCTCAGTCGGTTAAGGCATCTGACTTCAGCTGAGATCATGATCCTGGGGTCCTGGGATCGAGCCTTGCATTGGGCAACCTGTTCAGCAGGGAGCCTGCTTTTCCTTCTCCCTCTACCCAACACCACTGCTTGTGCTCCTACCACAAATAAATAAAATAAAATGTTTAAAAAAACCCCAAAACAAAAAACCCTGTACTTTCAAAGAATCTTTAATGATGTGAGAAAATATTCTTGCTAAAATATTACATCATTAATTAAAGAGATTACACAGACTTCAGTTCTCTTTATTGTATTTTTGGGTATGTTCCAAGTTCTCTAAAATGAACATGTTGATTTTTGTGATCACTGTGTTTTTCTTTTAAAACGTTGGTGGAGGGGTGCCCGGGTGGCTCAGTTGTTAAGCGTCTGCCTTCGACTCAGGTCATGATCCCGGGGTCCTAGGACCAAGCCCCACGTCTGGCTCCTTGCTCAGAGGGAATCCTGGTTCTCCTTCTCCCGCTTCCCCTGCTTGTGTTCCCTCTCTTGGTGTGTCAAATAAATAAAATCTTTTTTAAAAAAGTAAAAAGTTGGTGCAGGCAAATAAGGTTTGCATTTGCCGTCTGACTATTCAGAAACGTTGGGGAAAAATGGTTTCTGACTCATCTGATGAGCTCATCAGGCAAGAAACGATAACGTATGAAAGTTTCCTCGTTTGACTGCCTGCCCACCCCGTCTGCTGGCACTCCTCACAGTGTGTTAGGCTCCCTGAATCACTGAGCTAAGCATGAATAAGTGTAATTTCACACACTGGCTTTTTCATGTAACAAATATTTCATAATCTGCTGCTGTGTGCAGAGCACTCGCTTAGAGCTGTTGAAGACAAAGGGTCAAATTAAAAAAAAACTCAGTCCTGAAGGGGCTCAGCGTGGCATATTCAGTGTGCCTCTGTGCCAACTCTCAAGTCTTCTCCGCTCCACGCGTTCCAGACTTTTTTCACCGTCCCCATGCGGTTCCCTCATTTGAAATTTCTCTCCGTCCCCGACCTCCTATAAAAATGCGACCTTGCACCTCTGCGACGACCTCTCGGACTCTTCCACTTTCTCCGACGTTCCGCCAGCACTTCTCACATGGCTCACACTTGGCATATTTTTTTTGCACATTCTTGTCTTTTTAGTCCTTTTTCCAAAAGCAAAGTTGGAGGCATGATTGTTATCTGCATTAGAGGCTGCATTTCTCAGTCGTAGTGGACAGGAAAAATCAAATCCAGCACGGTTATTTTAGAACAACACACCCCATAGGACTTTTCCGTTGTGGTAGTGTTAGCAGACAGATAGGGAGATCAGGGAGTGCTGTCCCGGAAGCCTTGGGCGAGTACAGGACCCCGTGGGTGACAGTTCACTAGTGACTGGAAGTTTTAATCAGAAGTCATCTGATAGATTTCACTGAATCAGAGGGGATGTTTATTAGGGAATTGACAGACCTTGACAATTCAGAGACCAAAAAAGAGTGGTTCCATTAGGAGCTGAAGAAACAGGACTCAGCGGTGTCCTTGTGGGCCCTGCTCTGGGCTCGATCCGTTTGCAGAAGATGTGTCTTGTTCTGATTCCCAGAGGGCCCCTTCCAAGAACTGAGCTTTGCTCTCTGGAGCTGTGTTTCCCTGGGATCGTTTCTCCCTTGACTTCGAGGGAAGGAACCAGAGGGCCCAGCGCATTCTCCTCTTCTGCGGGAGGAGTGAGTGTGGGGCCGAAGACACTGCTCCTTCCACGTGTCTCTCTCGAGGGATGTGGAGTTGAAATCCTCCCCACACCAGCCGTCTCGTGTGGTTCTTACAACTCCTCCGGGCTGTTCTTACTCTGATTTTATAGACATGGTGCACAAATGGAGACAGCACAGGGCTGACAGGTCACTTGGAAGTTTTGGAGGAAAGAGAAGGAAAGAATTCGATGTGCGAAGTCGTATGCTTTCATTTTTTGAAAGCAGAACTTGCTTATAAAATAAACAAGGAGGGGCGCCTGGGTGGCTCAGTGGGTTAAAGCCTCTGCCTTCAGCTCAGGTCATGATCCCAGGGTCCTGGGATCGAGCCCCGCATCAGGCTCTCTGCTCAGCAGGGAGCCTGCTTCCTCCTCTCTCTCTCTCTGTCTCTCTGCCTACCTGTGATCTCTGTCTGTCAAATAAATAAAATCCTAAAAAAAAAAAAAAAAAAAGCTATAAAAATTTTTTTTTGAATAAACAAGGAGGGCTTTGTTTGTAGGCTGGTAGTTCTCAACCTGAATATCCGAATTGCCTGGGAGGCTTGTTAGGACACAGACTGCGCGTTGCACGCCCAAAGTTTCTGAATTAGAAGGTCTAGGGTGGGGCAGGGAAACTAGTATTTTTAACAAGTTCCCATGTGGTGCTGATACGGCCCATACTCTGAGAGCCGCCCCCCACCCCCTCCCCACACAAGCTAAGGCAGGGGTTGGCAACTCATGACACATGGCCCATGGCCTGTGGGGTTGTTTTTTTTTTTTTAATTACGCATGAGCTAAGAAAGGTTTCTACATTTTTAAATGGTTGAAAAAAATACAAAAGAGAATAATATTTTATTGCATGTGAAATAAGAAACTCAAATTTCATTGCCCATAAATACGGTTTTGTTGGGATACAGCCATGCTTTTTCATTTCGTATCGTCCAAGGCTGCTTTAATGCTACAACAGCAGAGTTGAGTAGTTGTGGCAGACGCTGTATGGCCTGCAAAGGTCCTTTACAGATGATTTTTGCTGTGTACCCCTCTCCCCCTAGCAAGGAGCTAGTTAAGATGGAGAGGTTAGTAACAGGGGAGAGGGGTAGCTGATTGACGGGGTAGTGTGCTTCACGACACAGGAGGGGACACAGGAGAGAAGGATTTCTTATCCTCTGAAATTGGAAGGAAGTTGGTGAGAATTAGGGTAAATTTAGGTAAAAGAGAAGATATGCCAATTGGTTAGAATTTGATAAAGATCAATTACTAGAAGAGGGGAAGGGAATTGATAAAATTTGTTAAATTCAAAATACATAAGGAGACATAAGAGATATCATAAAAGCTCAGCTGAGGCTGAAGAGTGAGAACTTTTGTGGTTCCTTATAAATGATGTGTATCGTTCTATCCGAGTTTGCTTATTGTCCCAATGTAGGAGGTAAGAGGATAATCATAGTCTTGATCTAGAATGTGAAGATAGGGGGCACCTGGGTGGCTCAGAGGGTTAAGCCTCTGCTTTCGGCTCAGGTCATGATCTTAGGGTCCTGGATCAAGTCCCACATCAGGCTCTCTGCTTGGCAGGGAGCCTGCTTCCCCCTCTCTCTGCCTGCCTCTTTGCCTACTTGTGATCTCTCTCTGTCAAATAAATAAATAAAATCTTAAAAAAAAAAAAAAAGCCTCTGCCTTTGGCTCAGGTCATGATCTCAGGGTCCTGGGATCAAGCCCCACATCCGACTCTCTGCTCAGCGGGGAGCCTGCTTCCTCCTCTCTCTATGCCTGCTTCTCTGTCTACTTGTGATCTGTCAAATAAATAAATAAAAATCTTTAGAATGTGAAGATAGGTGTGCCTTGGGAATGATAGTATTCACGAAAGAACTGTACATATGATCAACCACATGAGTGTCCTCGGTTCAGAGGGAGAGAAAGGTCAGGAAAAGGCTGACTGAGAGAAATGAAAGGTTCAAGAAGTAGCAGGCTGTCCTCTGGGATCAGAAATAATGGTGCTTGAAAGATGGGCGTCCCCAGTCAGAGGACGAGTTACTTAGTTCATTGAATCAGTGGAATAATTCCAGGTGGTAACTGCGTCCAGGTGTGATCACCAGGATGGTAACTGGATGAAGTGGAAGTAGCCATTGCTGAGTTATCAAGACAATAGGACACCCCAGTGTTAGAAGGGTTATCCGCTATGGATGTTGAGGACTCCCAAGATGATGCCCCTTTACCAAGTGGTCCAAGAATGTGAGCATGCCAAGGAAGCAGATGTCAGAGATAGAGCAACTCTCAAAAGCAGAGCGATACTTCAAGGACAGGAAAGGTCTGGAAGTGCTCTTGGGAATGAGGAAGAGCTTCACCCTGGCCACACACCTTTAGGTCATCAGCTGCAGAAATGGCTAACCCCCACCAGGCTACAGTGGTCTCAGACCAGAAGCAGGCCTTCATTATGACTAAGGAACTGAAATAACGTTCTATGAGTTAGGGATGCAAGGAAGCCACAGGTACGGGAGGGAAAGAAACAGTGGGGCCGTATGGGAATGAGGGTCCTGGGGACAATCTATGTTGGTTGCTGGCCCATTTAGTCAGCACGGGGATGCCTAGCATGACCAACAGCTCTAGAGCTGGTCCGTGCAACTCTGTTTTGTGTGGTCCCTGAGTCTCAAGATGAGGCCTGGATGCTGAGTCTGGTACATTTAAAGCCTTAGATGGTAACTTGGGCCCCTTATCTCTCAAAAATGTGAGGCTCATGCGGGCCAAAGCGTGGTAAACGGATTTCAGAGGGAAGAATCTCCTCCCTCGTCCATTTGACAAACGAATAAATATGTTCCAGGCAATGTGAGACACTTAGGGCGCAGAGACAAATGAGAAAGATTCATTATCTTGCTGTCTGTGAAAAGCTTGTGTAAGAGTGTGGTGAGTGGACACAGTGGCGTACCGTGGAGGGTTGCGTGGGAGCGCCGAGGGGCACGCACGCCGGTTGAGAAGATCAGGAGAGCTTCCTGATGGAGGTCTTCACTGAGACTCAAGAGATGATTTGGATTTAGGCCAAACTGGGCAGAGTGGAGAAAGAAGAAGAAATGGGGGACAGTAAGCAAACCCAAAACACACAGGCCAAGAGGCTTAGAAGAAGGGGCCTGTGTGTAAGGGGCTGAGAATTTGGGGGTGGAAAGGCTGATGCTGGAGGAAGCATTTGCTGATGCTTCAGGCGCCCTGTAAGCCAAGCCTGGTCTTTCCGTGAGGGTTCTGGTGTCACTGAGGATTTTTAAGTCAGGGAATGACACGAGGAAATAAATCATCGTTTCAACAAGTTCATTTGGTGGTGGCGCGGAGCATGGATTGGAACTTCCTAATTCCTCACCGTAATTGGCACTATAATCATAGCAGCCCCTATGACCTCCTGGGTATTAAGATATTTGCAAAACCTGTCTTCTCTACTATTTTATGAGCACCCCACTGCCAAGGAGCCTATTTTAGTCGAAGGCATAATATTCCCTCCCATCACTTAGCGTGTCCTTGGATCTACGAGGTTCTCAGTGAGTATTTCTGTGAAGATTCATATGCTCTCCTGTAGACAATCATCTCTCATATTTTAATCCTTGTTTCCTTCTTCCCCTCCTCAGTGATGCCCCACACTCGGAAACCAGCGCGGCCTGTTCTAGATGGGGGACCCAACATCAAGTTAGATAATTTGGCAAAGATGTTTTTCTTTAATTTTGAATTTATGTATATAAAACGTGTGCAAAAAGTAAATTACATTTAGTATATATGATTGCCTTCATCAAAAGGAAATTCGATAAAACTGGGACTACTTTGAAATCCCAGGATGGATGGGGTCTACGCTTGTGTCCATCAGGCACCGGCAGACAATGTAATGAAGGCATTCGTTTTGCTTGGGGGACCCCAGGGGCTTGTGGGTTCCCGGGGACCTTGGGAAGAGGGAAGAAGGTGGGTTCTCTGGGGCTCGTCTGCTGGGACTCCCGAGAATAACCCTGAGACACGGCTTAGCCTCTGCCTGAAAAATGGAGGCAAGGTGAGCACCCTGACCGGCAGCAGGAGCCATGGAGACAACGGATGGTCTGGGGCGGGAGAAGGGAAGGAAAGAGAAGATCTCCTTGGGCAGGGCTGCTGGCTCACAGCCAGGCTCCCATGAAGTAGGGATGGCAGGGAGGGGCGCAGGGTATGCACAGAAACCTAAAGATTGAGGCCATTTGGGGGCACCTGCGTGATGCAGGTCGGTAAGCATCTGCCTTCAGCTCAGGTGTGGGATCGAGCCCCCGCAGGCTCTCTACTCAGTGGGGAGCCTGCTTCTCCTCCCCCGGCCTGCCGCTCCCCCTACTCGTGAGCTCTCTCTCTTTCTCTGAAAAATGAATGAATAAAATCTTTAAAAAAAGGAGTGAAGCCGTGTGTAGTGATTGGGAAGCAGCAGGACAGGCTCGGGGAGTGGGACACACGGTGGGAATGTCACCATCTGCTAAAGATTTCAGGAGAGAGCAAAGGGCTTGGAGGAGGTAGGGAGTTCGCAGTATGGGAGAAAGGATACAGGGTGGGGTGGGGGGGGTGTGCGGCGTAGGGCTGGTGCAAGCAGCAGAAACCCCATCTTCACTTTATCCGTGGGTTCTTGTGGCCTAGGGGCAATTACACTGTGACACAGTCAGGAACTAGAGGAACAGAAAGGAATTACGGTTATTGTTACATTTGTACCTAACTTGTATCTGGAATTTCATCCTGGCTGATAGCATAGCAGGAAGCTTGGGCTCACTCTCCTGTACGGGAGAGCTGAGGTTTACTTCTAGCTTCTAGAATGGAGGTTTGAATACTAACAATAGCCAACATTTATTGAGCTGTTACCATGTGCCGGGGTCACACTTAATTATCAACTTTCAGGTAGATACATCCTTTTACAGATCGAAACTGAGGTTCAGAAAGATTTATTAACAACTTGAAAGTGGTTAAATCAAGACTTCGACCTGAACAGTGGGTGTCTGAGCATGGCTCCTAACGCTGGGCTCTGCTGTGCCTTTATGCTCGCAGAGTCAGGAGCGGCCTCTGTCCTGTCCTGCTCCAGGTGAGCTTTGCTGTGTGCAGGGTGCTCTGACTTGGGACACAGGTTTCCACTGGCTGTTTTTTTTTTTTTTTAAGATTTTAATTATTTATTTGACAGACAGAGATCACAAGCAGGCAGAGAGGCAGGCAGAGAGAGGGGGAAGCAGGCTCCCCGCTGAGCAGAGAGCCCAATGCGGGGCTCGATCCCAGAACCCTGAGATCATGACCCGAGCCGAAGGCAGAGGCTTTAACCCACTGAGCCACCCAGGTGCCCCTTTCCACTAGCTTCTTGAAGGGGAAGGCCTGGGATGCAGTCCGCAGAGTTCTGACTCACATTGTCCTGAGGGGATCCTGTACCTCTGGGGATGGGAAGTGGGCAGGGAGAGAAAAATGGGGAGGGTTTTGAGAGGAAACAATGTTCCTCTCAGTTGTAACTGTTCACCCTGTAAGTGTGGTTCCCATAAACCCATCTTCCTCTAGGGAACCCCTCTGTCTTCCTCGTGTCAAACTAACCCCTCCACACTCATTCCAAAATGCTGATGGATGGCACTGTGTGACATGGGAAGGCATGGAAGGGTTTTAAGCAGGAGAGTTTACATTGTTATGTTTTAAAATATTCACTCTAAAAAATAGTCACTCTCTCAGACTGAGAGAAAAGCAGCTCAAGATTTCTTAGGAGCAACTCCTTTCCCATTCTCTGTGACCCCGGGTAAGGTGAGAGAGAAAGAACAGGTTCAGTAGCTCCTTGCTTCTACTGTCCCTTTGTTCAAGTTCCAAGATTTCCCAGAATGCTTCTCTCTTTGCTCATTTCATCACTTTGCCCGTCTCATTCTGGGATCTCAGCTGACTTAAGCTGTACTGTGCACCTGTCCTGTGGCCCTTAGGAACTTAAGAGAAGGCTCAGTGCAACAGTAAGCCCTTCGCTTGTATGGATGTATCATCAGATAAATGGTTTTAATAAAAATTTTAATAATTGGTGGTTTGAATATCCTGATGGGTAGAAGCATCTTGGTGCATAGTGCTTCTGTGGAGACAAGAAAAGGGAATTTTGCCCATGGGCTGTTGGGAGAAGAATTTTTTTTAGATGTTTCTTAATCTTATTAATGACTCCTCAGGATAAACATAGCAAGAATAGAAGCTAACGCCCACGTGAACTTTTTATCTCATGCCTTTCACTATTCCACACACATGAATCATTTATTCCTCATTGCATCCTTCTGAAGTAGGTGCTATTACTGCCCCATTTTACAGGTAAAGAAACAGAGGCAGAGTCTAAGTTAAATAACTTTCCCAAGATCCTTGGATATGATCCTTGACCACTATGTTATGCGAAGAATGTGCCAATGTCTATATATATATATATATGTATATATGTATATACATATATATATGAATGAGATTACTTAGTATAATATAAATACATTTTAATATATAAAATACTATATTATGTATATTTAAATACAGTGGTAAAAGCACATAACATATGATCTCCTTCTTAACAGATCTGTGGTGTATAATACAGTATTGTTGGCTACAGGCATAATGTCGTAGAGCAGATCTTTAGAACATATTCATCCGGCATAATTGAAATTCTATACGGTTGACTAGCAACTTCCCATTTCCCCATCTCACCCTGAAAGCCACAGTTCTTTTGTTGGCTTCCATTAGTTTGACTATTTGAAATCCCTTCTTCTAAGTGAAACGGTGCAGTATTTTTCCTGCTGTGGCTGGCTTCTTTCACTTAGCATAATGCCCTCAAAGTTCATTCATGTTGTTGCATATTGTAGGATTCCCTTACTTTTTAAGGCTGAATAGGATTTCATTGTATGTATGTGCCACATTTTAAAATCCACTTATTGGGGTGCCTCGATGGCACAGTAAGTCGAGTGACTGATGCTTGGTTTCAGCTCTGGTCCTGAGCTCAGGCAAGGTTGAGAGATTGGCCCTGCCTTGGGCTTTGCACTGAGCACGGAGTCTGCTAAAGATTCCCTCCCCTTTTCCCTATGCCCTTGCCCCTCCCCCCTCTCAAAATAAATAAATAAAAATCTTTTTTTTTTTAGATTTTATTTATTTATTTAAAACACCGAGATCACAAGTAGGCAGAGAGGCAGGCAGAGAGAGAGGAGGAAGCAGGCTCCCTGCTGAGCAGAGAGCCCGATGCGGGACTTGATCCCAGGACTCTGGGATCATGACCTGAGCCGAAGGCAGAGGCTTTAACCCACTGAGCCACCCAGGCACCCAATAAAATCTTTTTTAAAAAATATTTTATTTATTTATTTGAAATTGGAGAGTAAGTGGGAGAGCATGAGGGGAGGAGGAGGCAGAGGGAGAGGGAGAAACATACTCCCAGTTGAGCAGGGAGCCCGGCGGAGCTTGATCCCAGGACCCCCTCCGAGCCAACAGTAGGTGCTTAACGGACTGAGCCACCCAGGTGCTCTAGTAAATAAATCTTAAAAAAAAAAAAACCAAAAACCAAAAACTACTTATCCATTGACGGACATTTAAATTGTTTTTAGTTTGGCGATTGTAAACAATGCTGGAGTAAACACAAAGGGGTTGAGAGCTCTTAGAGAGAAGTAGTGCATGAAAAAGTGCTCAACATCACAGCTCCTGAGAACATCACCGCTCTCAGAGAAATGCGGATCACAACCACAATACAGTAGAGCCACAGTGAAATCATGTCCCACCCCTTAGTATATGTGCTGCCAAAGCGAGCACATGTCCCACCCCTCAGGATGGCTATTGTCGGAGAACCTCCAAAGACCAGTGCCGGCCAGCCTGTGGGCCCAAGGGAACCCTGTATGCTCCCGGAGCGAATGCAAAATGTGCAGCCAATGTGGAAAAAAGTGTGGCAGATCTTAAAAAATTAGAAATAGGACTGCCACATGGCCCAGCAGCCACACTGGTGCGAGTTTGTTCCAGAAGGCATTTTCCGGTCAGTGTCACGTCCTCCCCCTCTGTAGTGCTTTGACCACCGGGGTGGTTCTTTCTGCTCTGCTCACCCCACGCCCCTCTCATGGGAGACCGCATGAACGCAGCTGCCAACTCCGAAATTCCCGAGTCCCATCATACACATGGACCACACTGAAGTAAAACATTGTGTTAAAATACTGGAGGAACCTGAAAGTCATGTAGATGTTTTAGGAGAAATTACTGTTCCGGAAAGACCCTGGCTGGTTTCCAGACACCGTCTTATCACCTGTGGGTGTGTCCCTGACCCTTATTATCATAATGATTTCCTGTTTCACCTGCTCTCACTCACCTGAAGTGCGTCACCCTGATAACTCAGACGCTTCCCATTACTGCCCCAAGGCTCGAGTCAGGAAGGAGGGGACTGAACCCTGAGAGAGACTTAAAAGGAGACCCGCCGCTGGAACTTGAAACTTCCATTCCAGGAGAAGTCAGTAACGAAATCTGAGAATAACCCGGGGCGGCACTGCCCCAGCACTCCCACCGGCTCCGGATCCTCTCCCAGCCAGGGCACGCCGGAGTTGGGCGGGCACAGTGGGCAGGGCCGTGCTGATCCTGCGGGGACAGGTCTCCGCAGCCCGTTCAGATGTCCTGCTCGCTGTCGCAGGCGTGGGAGCTGAGAGCCGGACTGATGCTACTCGTCCGTACCAACAATTTGAACTTGTTGCCAGAACGTTAAAGCTGGAGTGGACGGGGTCTCCCGCGTCACCTAGGTAAAAAGGTCGCTTCTGTCAGCTGGGGCGGCTGTAACAAATTACCCGACTTGGGGTGGTGTGGGCAGGAAACGTTGATTTCTCACAGAGCTGGATGCCGGCTAGTCCAGGGTGCTGGGCAGTGATCTGGTGAGGACCCTCTTCCTGGTTTGCCGATGCCCCTTTTGTGGAGACTTAATGACCTACCTGCCTCCTGAAGGCTCCAAATTGCATCACTTTGGAGATGAGAGCGTCAACAGGCGAATTTGGCACGGGGGGAGGGGGGGGACAAGAACATTCGGTCCACGTCGGTGATGGTAGGTTTATTTTCTTAAATTTGAGAAGTGGAGTCCTGTGTTTTTTTTTTTTTTTAATTTTTAAGGATTTTATTTATTTGAGAGTTAGAGGGAGAGCATGAGTGGGGGGAAGGGCAGAAGGAGAAAGGCCAGCGGACTCCACTGGGAGCAGGGACCCTGATGGGGGGCTGGATCACGCGCTGCGCCGAAGGCAGCCGACTGAGCCACCCAGGCACCCTCGGATCCTGTTTTTGAATAAGACTTTACATGGACTCCTAATATACAGAGCTCACAATTTGGTTTGCCTGCCTTTCCTTCTCCTGCATGGCCTGCAGAGGCACACACACCAGACACAGCAGGAGGACCTTCGATCTAGTTGAAATTTCTCACCGTACAAATGAGAGGGTTGAGGCTAAGGGAAGAGCCCCAGCCTGTTGAAGTCAGTCATTGTGTTAGCAGCAAACTTGGGGCCGTGCACCTGCCCGCTTAGGAGATGGAGATTCCATTTTTCCAGTTACCTTGGTTAGAATATTGCCGTCACCCTTCATTCTTCTCCTACTTCTACACCCACATCTTATGGTCCATCAGCTGCTTTCAAAGGAGATCCAGAATCAGACCATCTTTCGCCCGGACTCTGCTGGGCCTTCGATCCTAGTGACCATCATCATTCTCCACAGTAGTATCGCAGCTCACCTGTCCGCTTCCTCTGGTGCTGACCTCACCGGCCCCACCGCTTTCCCAGCTTGGCTCAGCAGAGCACCCAGATCAGTCCTTCAGAAAACACTGCATTTAACTGAATCTGAGATGCTACCAAGTTGAAACGCATCTTACGTGCCTCTGGGAAAGAAACGCTTCCAGTCATATAATGACATCCTGCTCTCCATGGCTTACCAAGTTTAGCTTTTTCTTTTGTCCTTCCCTCTAGAAAAACTACCCTGCCCTCTGACGGCTGGGTTAGGTACTCCACCCACGGACTCAACTTTCACTTAACACTATTCTGGTGGTCTCTTCCTTGTCTCTGCTTTTAGCGTGCTAAGGTACTTGAGGGCAAGAATTGTGCCTCCTTTAGTATAGGATCTTTATAATGTTAGTGTTACGGGAGTCTCCTCCTCCAGTGCCCGTGGTTCTTGGTCATGCCACTTTGAGGAATGAAGAGGTAGACCAGAAGAACAGTGGTGGGCGGCAATGCGAGGCTGACTGAGTGATAGTCAAGTTCATTGAGTGATAGTACAAAGCTCACAAAGAGGCAGGGGACCCGAGAGGGTTGCCACCTGAGTTTCTGATTCTAGGGGTCTTTATGGGCTTGTTGGCAGGAGCTGTTTTAATCTGATTAACCTTCCAGGTGCCTATCACCCAGTCAGGTGATCGATCTATCATGTGGGAAAAGGTGGAGGGCTCCTTCCAGGGTGGTGTAAAATCATTTTGAGGGTGGTTTCTTCTTAGGGCAAGGGACCCTGTCCCTGCCTGCCTTTCTTCCAACTCTCCTCCCTCACTAGTACACAGCAGCTGATCAATCAATATTTGTTACGTGAATGAATATTATAAAGGCTGGTTGTATCGTCAACGTCTAGCATTGTGTGACCACCTGTGCCCTACAAAGCTTTATTTACTGCTTAGATCAGCAGTTACTCTGTCAAAGTTTGGCTAAAACAGTTTTTTTTACGAGGGTCACTACCATGTTGGGTGACTGTCTTCCCGAACAAGCCACTATGGTTGGTCGTCCTGTCATCATGATATAGCACATACCTTCCTGATTTTCTCACTGTCCCCGGGGCTTCTGTATTTGTGCTTGCATATATGTAAGAGTTCAAAGACAAACTTTGTGTCCTTGAGTTTGCTTAAAATTAATTTTTCTTAAAATTTCCATAATTTTTCTTAAAATTATGCTTTTTATTTTTAAGTACACATAGTGGACATGATAAACTACAGTCATCTTTGACTCCCAAGAGGGTTCCTTCTACATAATTACTGTTTTTAGTTTGCGTGTAGCTTTTGGGAATTCATTTAAGCACGTACGTGCATGTTTACCAAAACAAACTTATGGAAATGTAAAGTATTATTTTAGGGGTAACTTATTTCCAAATGTATTATGCAAATTGCCTTTAAATTTTAAAATTCATTTTTAATGAGAATTTTCTCGCATTTATCATATATAATTAAATGCAGCTAAATATAAAGGACAAACCAGCATGACTAAGTACCCACTTACATTTATTTAAATTCTGAGCAGTCTGGACACTAAAAAAATACAGGTTCTGAAAAAGAGATCAGGAAGTCCAAGTATTAATGTAAAAATAAGTTATAATTTGGAACCTGGGAGGAGAATGTCTTTTTTTTTTTTTAAGTTATCTCTACAGTCAGCATGGGGCTTGAACTCCCTACTCTAAGATCAAAAGTCAGATGCTTTACCCAATGAGCCAGCCAGGCACCCCAAGGAGAATGTCTGTTCAAACTATATCCTTCTATAGAGAAATTCGGGCAATTTTGTAATGCTGTTCTTTGGTTCTAAGCAACATAAATAAATTTGACTAACTTAAGACATAAAGGGGGAGGCATACTGTATAGTCTGTAGACTTGATGGAAAACTAGAAAATCAGGCTTAGGAACATCTGTTGTCTCAGTGTTGCTGCTGTAATAAATGTCCTCCAAATACATTTTCAATCCTTTCAGTCACAAATCTCCATGTACAAAGTCCTGGAGGGGGAAAAAAAATGTCGTTATTCTGACTTGTGTCATAAATCCACCTGTTAGCTTGGAGTGTGTGTGTGTGTGTGTGTGAGAGAGAGAGAGAGAGAGAGAGATTGGGAGAGAGGTCAGGGGAGAGGAACAGGGGATAGTATGGTACCGTAGAGTGACAAGGGAAGCTTCATTTCCAGTCCCCTCAAGATTATGCACGATAGGGAGCATCCTTTCTCTGTAAGAAATGAGTTTTTGTCAGGAAGAGGGAAAATATGCTGGGCAACCAACATTTTTGACAATTGTCTCTGTGAAAATAATGTGTCCTTAAGCAAAATTTTTCCAGATTGTCAAAATGCTCAGCATAGGCTCGTTTCATGCAGTTATGAAAATTTTTCTAGAAGGGAAAGTAACGTTTTCTTAATAAAAAGGTGTCCACATATTCTTTGCCTGATAATGACCCATTTCTCTAAGTATCGTGTATCTGTTGAACAGTGCAGCTATCAGGCATGGTTGTAGGTGCGGTGACGGTAGCTCACAGGAGGCCAATGCTGCCGTCCTGGAGACTACATTCTAGTGGGTGACTTCACAAAAAATAACGAGACCCACATGATAATTTCAGATAATAAATCAGGATAAAAGCAACGGGGATATTTTAGATGTAGTGATCAGAAAGGACCTCAGTGGAGGTGACATTTCAGGGGAGAATTTAATGATATAAAAGATCATGGCAAGCAAACCTTGGGGAACAGTCCAAGGGGTGAAAACAGTTAAGTACAATATTGAGGAGCAGGAAAGGCTTGGCATGTGAAGGAAACCAGGTTATGCCCCCCTGAAATGTGCTACTTTGGCATAAGGGATTATTTTGAGTTGAAGGCATTTGAGAAACAGCAGACGCAGGGGAAGCTGTGTATCCACCTGCTTCGTGTCTAGGACGGAGGATACACTTCTCTTAGTGAAAGTCTACCCCTCTCCTTCCGAACCAGAAAGAAGAGGACTCTCATCACTAGAAACAGTCTCATTGCCAGTGCCAGAGGCTGTGTGAGATTGGGTCTGTGTAACAAATCTTCTAATAGCCTTTATCTTCCATTTGCTCCTCTCCTAGATTTAACTTCTCGTAACTTACCAGTCCTTGAAGCCGTTTTCTTCGTCTCGTCACTGCTGCGGTTCATTGCTCTGCGTTAAACGGTGTACAGCCCCCGGTTCTACCCATGTTCCACCCCCTTACCATAAAGGCTTCTGTATGAATACGTAAAATACTTTCTCTGATTGATCTGTCCTTTGTCATCTTGTGGGACCCCAGGCACTACACCTAAGAGAGTGGGGGGAAGAGTGATTTTCTTCCCGTGCGCATGTTCAGGTCACCGTGAGAAGAACTGCGAGGCCAGAGCTGGTGATAGAGCAGGAGAGGGGTAGGAGGTGAGGCCAGGCATTACACGGGTCGCTGGAACAGAGAAGGTTTTCTGTGGAGTCTAGAATCCATTATAAGTGGGTACAGAAGCTATTGAAGGTTTTCAAGTAGGGAAGTGTGTGTATGTGTGTGTTTTAAAGATATTTATTTATTTATTCGGCAGAGAGGGAGAGAGAGACACACAGCGAGAGAGGGAACACAAGCAGGGGGAGTGGGGGTGGGGGGAGAAGCAGGCTTCCTGCTGAGCAAGGAGCCCAATCCTGGGATCATGACCTGAGCTGAAGGCAGTCGCTTAACCCACTGAGCCACCCAGGCGCGCAGGGAAGTGTACATTTTATGACAGCCAAAGGGAGAATGGATTCAGAGGGTGAGGGTAGAAGCAGGGAGAGTATTGGTTTTTTGTCCAGATGAGACAGTAGGGGTGAGAGCTTGGGCTCACATGGCTGCTGTGAAGGTTTTGATGAGTCGGTTTCCGTTCCTTAGTTACGAAGTACCCAGAGCCTGCTGGCAGATTGGGTGGAGGGAGTGAGTGAAAGAAAGAAACCAGGGATAACTCCTATGTTTTTGGCTTGAGTAACTCAGGAAATGAAATGGACATAATTGGAGGAGAGGCAGAGTTTTGGTGTGGGAAACAGGGATTTTGGCTGTGATAAATTTGAGGTGCCTGTTGGACATTCAAGGGGAGCTAGCTGTTGGTAGGATGGCCACATCTCGGGCCTCAAGGAGAAGTAACTCTTGGTGTTCACTGTACACTTGGTAATTAAATACATGGCCTGGATAAGTTTTGGGGAGAGTGTAGGTACAAAGAGAAGAGAGCTGAGAACTGAACCCCATTTGGGGGAAGAAAGACACAGCCAAGAGGGGCTGGGAAAATGGGCTTTGGAGAACTTTGAAGAGAAAGAAGGATGAAACAGACATTTGGGTGAGAGGAAAGGTGAATTTACTAGGGCACAACGTGCGATTGCTCCACCCTGTCAAGAACGTCACTGAGACCCGTGACCATGATTTTATTTTATATTATTATTATTTTTTAAGATTTTTAAAAATTATTTCTTTATTTGACAGACAGATCACAAGTAGGCAGAGAGGCAGGCAGAGAGAGAGAGAGAGAGGAAGGGAAGCAGGCTTCCTGCTGAGCAGAGAGCCTGATGCGGGACTCGATCCCAAGACCCTGGGATCATGATCTGAGCGGCAGAGGCTTTAACCAATTGAGCCACCCAGGTGCCCCCGTGACCATGATTTTAAAGTTAGAACCAGTCAGCACTGCTGTATGTTCATTAATTGAACCACTTTTGGATGTCTGGGTGCAGGTGCTGGGTAGGTAGAGACTGGGTTATCTATCACCAGAGCAAATTTTGCTTCCAACTAAGAAAAATAAAGAGAGGGGCGGGGCACTTCATGGTGCGATCAAGGGGGTGATTATAATGATGAACCATAAGAGGACAAGCTGGAGAAATGGGTAAGGAGAGTAAAACTGGACAGTGGAAGTGCTGGGTTTCTGGGGAGGCTGAAGGCTTCCTGAGGGGAGCAGGCAATCTGGAGACCTGGAAAATGGTGGTCTGAGAATGGGAGGGCCGGAGTAGCATTTCAAAGACAGGAAGTACTCATCGGAGATGAAGGGGTCCAGGACCTGAGAGGCCAAGTTGTTGGTTGGCTCAGACTTGGCTGTGGGGTCACCAAGACAGGTGACAACAGTTGATGCCAATGAGGGACATAGAAAAGCAGGAGCTTTAAAGCCTCCAGGAGCGAGGGTGAGCAATGGGAGGTTGACAGATGGTTGCGAAACCAAGAGGTAGTGGAGTTGAGATTCCAACGGCATGTTCTTTAGAGAGCTGAATTTTTGTGGGAGCGGGGAGGGGAACCAAACCCTGGCATTGTGGTCTGTTGAATGTGGAAGAAAAGAATCTCACTTGCATGAGAAATCTCCAGGAGGAGCCATGTACCCTCAGATACGACTGGGGATCACACAGTAGGGAATGCTCAGAGAAGTATTGGAAAAAAGGAGATGTTTGCCAGTGACCTCAGTGAATTTCACAGGATGTAGTAGAAAAGTCTGGGTGCTTTAGGAAGATTGGGCCGGTCAGGTAGTACAGGGCTGTATGGGGAGAAGAGTTTGGTGACGGTAGATGATCTCCAGAAACTTGGACTGTCACGGGTCACTAAGGCAAACGGAGAGTTGAGGCGGACTGACACTGGTCCCGGCAATCTTCAGAGAGGCTGGGCGGTCAGTCCGTGTACAGTTTCTTTCTCTGGTTTGCACTCCTCGGTAGTTTGGATGGTCAGCCTGTGGGAGGACCCCTCTCGTCTGGGAGTTCCAAGTGTTTCCCAACCCCCAGCCTTCTGATGTTCTTGACAGACGAAGGTTCCTCATGCCTCACTGTCCTGACCGCCCTCTTCTGATTACCTTCCATGTTATCGGTACCGTTGTGAGCATGTGTTTCCTAGAACAGAATATGGGATTCTGAATGTGGATGGGGAAGTACAAAGTGGCCCTAATGTGTCGCCTCTTCTGTTTCAGGTGCTGTTCTTATACTCATTGACCTGTTCATGTTTCTCAGTGCACGGTGAGCAGTCCTTCTGGGAAAGGTTCCCCTTACCCTGTTAGAAGTGCTCTCCTGTCAGTTCTTCCTACGATCCCACTCTTAGAGAATCATGGAAGTTCTTGAGCCAGATGGGTTCAAGATATTGTTCAAGTCAACCCATTAAAAAAAAAAAAAGATTTTACTACTTTTTGAGAGAGATGAGAGAGAGAGAGAGAGGGAGTATGAGCAGGGGGAGGGGCAGAGGGAGAGGGAGAAGTGGACCCCCTGTTGAGCAGGGAGCTTGATGAGGGGCTGGATGCCAGGACCCCCGGATCCTGAACTGAGGAACTGAGCCAGAGCCAGATGCTTAACGGACTGAGCCACCCACGTGCGTCGCTAACACATTTTATGGATGGGAAACAGACTTCCCCTTAGAGTAAGTGAAGAGTATGATTTGATATTCTGAATCAAATACTTGGCTGGCTTAGGAAAACAAAGGATTAATGAAATCACTTGCAACTGTCTCAGTTTAGGACTGTGACTCTAAACCTCTTCCTCTGGGAGGAATTAGAGCTATTCTTTAGGGCAAAGGGACATTTTCCTGGTGGTAGGGGATTTGCACATCGGGATGTACTGACAGCCTTGACTCAGGTGCCTAACTTGGAAGCGGGGCGGCTGGTCCCCCCACTTCACAGAAGGTGACCTGCCTTGGTGTTTTGATTTATTTCTTCCATCCTCTTAGCATTTTTATTTGCAAGTTAACAGTTAGTCCTTGATTTTGTTCTTTTTAAAAATTGTCTCACTCAGGAAAGTACCCATTCAGTACTTCTTTTTCCACCTAATAGGACTTTTAGTTTTTATCAGATGCCCTGAGCATATGCCCTGATCCCTCCTCTGACCAACATAGCCTGACCTGGCCTATTCCACACATTGGTTAAGGCTTTACTGCCCATTAACTGTTGCTTGTATGATCACAAAACCAAGTCCCAGTACTATAGATTCACCTACCTTTAATAACATATAAGAAAATGTGCTTAAAATGAATTTAATAGGTCTGCCAACATTAAATAACAACATTAATTTTGAGAAAATCATTGGCATCTTAGGCTGGGTTAGTGAGCCTGCCTTTTGTTGCCCAAGAACAAAAAATACAACAATAAATTGAAAGTCATCTAAATTGCTAAGTATCAACTTCTTAAATAAGTAACTATCGTTGTAGGATGATTTATGTACCTGGGTTTATTGAAAACAAACACTGCTGCTTCCTCTCATTTCTCGGTAGAGGAATTTAGATAAAATCCATTTTTTAAGAAAGATTTTATTTTTAGGGATGCCTGGGTGGCTCAGTGGGTTAAGCCTCTGCCTTTGGCTCAGGTCATGATCCCAGGGTCCTGGGATCGAGCCCCGCATCGGGTTCTCTGCTCAGCGGGGAGCCTGCTTTCCCCTCTCTGCCTACCTGTGATCTCTGTCAAGCAAATAAATAAAATATTTTATAAAAATTAAAAAAATAAAAAAAAATTTATTTTTAAATAATTTCTACACCCAATACAGGGGCTTGAACTCAACAACCCCAAGATCAAGAGTTGTACACTCCACTGACTGAGCCAGCCAATCGCCACTAAAATCAGTGTTTTAATAGTTTCTTTTGCCACATAGGGAGAACATCCTACTTAGTGAACATCTATTGTCTTAGCCCTTCCATCCATTCCCTACTTACTTTAGCTGGTGTGGAATCAGCTGAACCAAGATTTCAACCATGGTCATGCCATACCCTAATTTTAGGTTGTTTAACTTCTTTGAGTCTCAGTTTTCTTCTTTCTTACCTTCCTTCCTTCCTTCTTTCTTTCTTTCCTCTTCCTTCCTTCCTTCACTCCTTCTCCCTTTTCTGTTTTTCCTTCCTTCCCTTTCTTTCTTATGTAAGCTCTATGCCCCATGTGGAGCTTGAACTCACAGCCCAGAGATCAAGAGTTGCAGTCTCTTCCAGCTGAGACAGCCAGGCACCCTGAGCCTCAGTTTTCCTCATCTGCAAAAGGGAGACAATGATACTTATCAGAGCTATTTTGATATCATGGATTTTGAGAAGAAAGGATTTAGTAAATTGCTCTGCTTTTGAATAAAAACATTGGAAAAACTGATTCAACTCAAAATCTTCATTCTTACATTCTTAGGAATAGAGTAATAGAAGAACTTCAAATAAGGAAATCAACTCTAAACCTTTTTCTGTCTGAGAACACCCTCCTAGTGGTGAGGAAGCAGAAGGCTGGGGAGGACAAAACACAAGCAGTCACCCCGCAGCCTCCCCCACCCCCACTCCTGGGTGGACCGCGGGCGGGCGGTGTTCTTCCGGGAATCTCCCAACATCTTAATGTTAATGCCTTTCTAGAGGGAAAAACCATCTTAGCTTGATAACAGCCAGGCCTCCAGCATCCAGAGGGTCTTCTTTAACATATGAAAATCCTTTTGAAACCTCCCTTTTCCTTACTTTCTCCCAGTTGAGGGGTATAGACTCAGCCACTTCTCAACACCCCAGGGCAGCCGCTCTTTCTGCCCACAGGTGGTGTCCCCATGGTTTAATAAAACTGCCATTTTGCACCAAAGACATCTCAAGAATGCTTTCTTGGTCGTGGGCTCCAGACCTCACCCACCAAACTTTACTGTGTTCCAAAACTACATCAACAGAGCAGGGCCCTCAAATAAAGGTGGGACTCTCCCTGCCTCCAGGATTTTCAAGACTCAGTGGTTTTAATCCACAGCACTTGTTTGTGTTTTACCCCCATTAAAATGGTCCCATCCGGCTGGATTTAAGCTTCAGTCTATTCCATTTCTTTTTTTTTTTTTTAAATATTTTATTTATTTATTTGACAGAGAGAGATCACAAGCAGGCAGAGAGGCAGGCAGAGAGGAGGAAGCAGGCTCCCTGCTGAGCAGAGAGCCCGATGTGGGACTCGATCCCAGGACTCCGAGATCATGACCTGAGCCGAAGGCAGCGGCTCAACCCACTGAGCCACCCAGGCGCCCCCAGTCTATTCCATTTCTTAAAGGCCAATTTCCCATTTCCCACAGATTATAGACCTTGGACTCACCCGTTGTTAAATCTCAAATGCTGGCCAGTGAGTCTTCTCCTGGGTAAATTCCAAGTTGGGGTCTCTCAGGTAAACGGTTTACAGGACGAGGCAGAATTAGGCACTGCTCTTCCGTTATTGACCAACATCTTATTCACTCCCTTGTGCTAAAATCTCTTTTCTAACCACACAGTTATTTGCAGTTTTTATTGATCTTTCCTTGGCCTTTGCCTCTGTGGTCAGGAGTCTATTCTGAACCTTGCCGTTCAGCTTCATAGAATCCCCAGAGCTATTGAAGCTAATGTAGAACGTGTACTTTAATAGCATCATGAAAATCTGGGTCAATAGATAAATTTAATTCAGTTGGAAGTAAATGTAATGTAATGTGGTCTACACCTTCCTTTTCAAGTAGCTCTTCTGTAATGGCTTGACGTCATCTCCCCCTGAGCTGGGCGATGACCCCTTGCGAAGAAGTAGGTAAGCACTCCTATATGCTGATACCTTGATTTTATTATCAGGACTTACTGTAATCTCTTACTGTAAAGAAGATTGTCTAGATCTTCTTTAGAGAATCTGGTAACAATTGTGTATTTATGGGAATTTAGTCTATTCAGGCGGCATTTCAAAACCAAGATGAAGGATAGAATATTTAATAAATGATTTTGAGAAAAGCAGGTATAATTTAGAAGAAAAAGTTTATTCTTATCTCACAGTGTGCCATAAAATAAATTCCAAATTGTTTAGAGGCTTAAGCATAAGAAAATATACTACAATGTGTTAAGATAAAACAAAGATTGCCTTAGTAATTTTTCGGAGGGGAAGGCACAAACAGGCACCCAACTTAGCCACAAAGAAATAGATAAACGGAAGTATGCTTATAAAATTAAAAGTGTTTTCATGACTGAAGTTACCATAAACAAAAATTAAAAAACAAGAGGCAGACTGGGAGAAAAATCTGTGCTGCAAACATACATCATAAACAGAGTGTTAATGTTTCTATAACAGAAAGAACTCTCAAAATCAATTAAAAGCAAACGAACAAACAGTAGTAATTGTAGAATCCAAAAGGAAGAAAGACAAATGGCCCTTTTCCCTTTTACTTAAAAAGTTGCTAAAATTTCTGCACCTAATTCCAAAGTGTGGGACCAGTTCCAGTGTGTGTGGAGAGGGGGTTTCCCACAACCACCATCAAGCAAAGCAATTCTCCGACCCCAGTTCGGTGTCTAAAAGTTCAACTCAGTGCTGACACTATCTACCTACCCAGAGATAACATCAGATCACACAGGTTAAGGGCTCAGCCCCACAGGACAGCTCCCTGGCTTCAGATGCTAGTTGCAAGTCCTAACTTGTTCCCTGGGCTTCTGACACATTGGTTGTAAATGAGAGGTTTACACAACCCCCACCTTTCGTTTGATTAATTTGCTAGAGTGGCTTGCAGAACTCAGAGAAACATTTCACTACTAGATCACTTGTTTGTTATAAAAGGATATAATTCAGGAAGAGCCAGAGGGAAGAGATTCATAGGGCAAGGTATGTAGGAAGGGCATGGAGCTTCCATATCCTATTAGAACTTATCATTCTCCTCAAATCTCCATGTGTTTACCAACCAAGAGGCTTTCCAAAACCTTTCTTTTGAGTTTTATAAAAAAATTTTATTTATTTATTTGAGAGGGGGAGAGAGCACAAGAGGAGGTAGGGTCAGAGAGAGAAGCAGATTCCCCGCTGAGCTGGGAGCCGGAAGCAGAACTTGATCTCGCGACTCTGGGATCATGACCTGGGCCGAAGGCAGTCGCCCAACCAACTGAGCCACCCAGGTGCCCTCTTTTGAGTTTTTAGGGAGGTTTCATTACATAGGCACAATTGATTCAACATCTATCCCTCTCTGCTCTCTGGAGGTCAAGGAATAGAACTGAAAATCCCAGTTTTATCATTTAACATCATTAACATGCCCAGTTGTGTTGGAAAGAAACTTGCAAATAGTAAGATACCCATTGCACTTTTATGGCTCTATAGCAAGTCCTGAGTACAGGAGACGAAATATTATGATCAAAGACGTTTCCACTGTTTATTGCTCAGAAAATTCCAAGGGTTTTGGGAACTGGGAGCCAGGAACTGTGTTCAAAGACCAGATATAGTTGAAAAATATATTTTGGTAATCTGAATGACCATATATATATTTCTTATAAATCATAATATCACAGTTGCTCAACCAGGAATAAGGTAGATATGAAATCAAAATGAGATTTGATTTTTCACATTTGTTTATATATTAAAATACAAGAGATGGAAATTGTATAAAGAGCCATTTGAAATAAAGGTACTGGAATAAGTGAGTGCCATGCCTCAGTCTGGACAGGGTTCTGAAGCTGGCAAGCTGTGTATCTTTTCTTAAGCAAAAAAGTTTTGGGTACGGACACACTGACAACAGGTGAACTATGGGCTCCAACTGACCTCTTCCCACAGATTCCTCTGTATCTCCCCAACTGTACTGTGGTCTGGAGGGATATGGGAGATGCTCCGAGTGCCAGCTACCTCCTGGCCAGCTTCTACCAGCTGTGGTGCTGCTCACTTCCTGACCATGCCAGCCTCATTGCTCAGCGTCCTACTGCCTATGTTGCCCCAAGTCCAGGGGCTTCATCTCTTTGGCATCAACACTTACTGAGGGCCAGGGCCGGGCATGAAGCTGGCAGAAAGGACTGCAACATCCTTCCCTTCTCTCTACCGGCTTCTCGTTCTCAGAAGCCGGAGAACCGTACAGCCCGTCCCAGACTCCCAGGAAGAGAACAGATTTGGAAAATGGCACTCCCTGGGCCCAGCCCTGCTAGGAGCAGGTTTCTCTGAATCAAGACAGGCAGGTAGGATAAGGGACAAATCACTTCTGTCTGCAGCAGGAAGCCATGTTTGGTCAGTGTGGTTGGTGATGAAGTTTTCCAGATCTTCCACTCCAGCCACCTGCCATCTTGCTGTGTATTTTCGTTATAATTGGAATAAAAAAAAAAAAAAGAAGAGATTGATACTATCTAGATTTGCAAGAGTGTGAAGGAGAAAGGATGCTGAACAGCATTTGATAGTGTTAAAAACAGGACAGCAGGCCAAAATGAAGTCAGGAAAACTAAGCCCATGTCACTAAACTGAGACTTAACAGTTTCGGCTCTCCCAGAAATGGAATCTTAAACCAGTCCGTCAGGAATCACCTGATGAGCACGAGTTAGGGAATCTGTCTGATAGACCCCTGCCATTCCCTAAAGGAGAGTGACCTTGCAGTAACCAACAAGCCTTTTTGTCTAGTATGACTTGCCTGTTCTGCTCCCTTTTGCCTGTCAAAGTCTTTCACTTGGTACAGCACTTCAGAGCTCCTTTCTGCTAGATCGGGCGCTGACCAATTCACAAATCATTGAACAAAGCCAAAAAGATCGTTAACATTTTTCTCAGTTGCATTTTGTTCTTTTAATAGTAGTATCTATCATTTTATCTATTGGACCAATGATCTTATTTCTAAGACTCTAGCCCATAAAATTATTATTCATAATGTTCACTGTTATTCATGTTCTCTGAGCTCTAGATGCCCATTTTCGTTTCTTACTGGTCACTGGAGAGCTCTGTTTGGATGTCTCACAAACATCTCAAAACCACAAGTCCCATCTTACTACACTGAACTCATGATGCTCCCATTCTTAAACAGAACTTGCATACCATCTCCCCCATATCAGAAAATAGTGCCTCTGTCCAATCTATTTTCATACCAAAAAATCACAAGCATCTTTGATATTGTTTCCTTCATATCAAACATCTAGTCTATCGGGGCGCCTGGGTGGCTCAGTGGGTTAAGCCGCTGCCTTCGGCTCAGGTCATGATCTCAGGGTCCTGGGATCGAGTCCCACATCGGGCTCTCTGCTTGGCAGGGAGCCTGCTTCCTCCTCTCTCTCTCTGCCTGCTTCTCTGCCTACTTGTAATCTCTGTCTGTCAAATAGAATAAATAAAATCTTAAAAAAAAAACAACATCTAGTCTATCTGGATTCTCTCTTCCAAATGTATCTGAAATCTGTCAGTTCTCCTCTGCCTTCATGGTCCCTATTTAGACCAACATCTTTAGCCTGTATTAGAGCAATAGCCTCATAACTCGCATATTGTCATCCCCATTTATTTGAATCCCTATATAATAGAAGGAAAAGATAAGCCACAGACTGGGAGGATATACTTACAATCATATATCTAATAAGCTTATATCCAGAATATATAAAGAGCTCTTACAACTCAATAACAAGACAAACGGGCAGTGGCTCAGTCAGTTAAGCATCTGCCTTTGGCTTAGGTCATGATCCCATGGCCCTGGGATCAAGTCCTGTATGGGGCTCCCTGCTCATCAGGGGGACTGCTTCTCTCTCTTCCTCTGCCTGTCACTCCCCCTGTTTGTGTGCACGTGTTCTCTCTCTGGCAAATAAGTAAATAAAATCTAAAAAAATAAATAAATAAAAAATCAAACCCTTAAAAAATGGGCAAAAGATTTGAATAAATACTTCACTAAACAATATAGACACAGAGAGAATGAGCACAGAAAAGATGTTCAACACTGTTATTTGCCAGGGAAACGCACATTAAAACCACAAAGAGATACCACTCCACACCCATTAGTATGACGAAGATGCCTGTACCCCTGAAACCAATTATACATTACATATTAAAAAAAAATGACTAATATAAAAAAGCTAGACAATAACAAGTGTTGATAAGGATGTAGAGAAACAGGGAGCCTCGTACACTTTCAGTCAGGATGTGGAGTCACACAGCCACTCAGGAAAGGAGTTTGGTAGCTTCTTTTAAAGTTAAATAGGAACTTACCGCAGAACCTAACAATTCCACTTCTAGGACTCTGCCCAAAACAAATAAAACATGTGTCCACAGGAGGACTTGTAGATGAACGTGACCTTATTTGGAACAGTGACCTTATTTGGAACAGACACCCCCTGGTAAAAATCCAAATGTCCATCAATGTGAATGGATAAACGTGTTTCCTGCACATCTTGGAATACTGCTCAGCAATCAGAAAGAACAAACTACCAGGACCCACCGTGACATTGACGAGCCTCAGAAATGTTGTTCTTCATGAAGCAAACCAGACAGAAAAGTCTACATAGTGTCTGATTCTTTTTATATGAAATTTCTAGAAAAAACCAAAACTATGGAGACAGACATCAAGTTAGTGGTTGCCTCGGGTTGGGGTCGGAGTAAATAGGTGCAAAATGGGCACAAAGAAATTTCTGGGTGATTGTAATGATGGTTGCACAAGTGTAGACGTTGATGAAAACTCATCAAACTGTAGACTTATAGTGGATAAACTATAAGTCAGTTATACCTTAACAAAGCTGTTGACAAAGATCTGTTTAGTACTTTTGGTTTACAATACATAGGTAAAAGCAGACCTCTTTCCCATGACCTATAAGGTCCTTATTTCTTTGGCTTAATTGCCTTTGGTGCTTCCAAATCTTGCTCACTGATTGCCAGCCAATGTGACTTACTCCCAGCCTTGTGCTGTGTAGTATTTTGCCTCAGGGACTTCCTACCCCCTGTCCTCTGCCTGAAATACCTTTAATCCCTCACTCTCTAGCTGGAGAAGTCTTAGTACTTTTTACATCTCAGTTTAAATGTCACATTCTCTGAAGGAGCTTCCTTAACACCTCCCTTTGCAGCTTAAAGTAGGTCCCTCTCTCGTTCTTCTACCTGGACTGTTCCTTCAAAGCATTTTTCACAATCTGTGCTTTTGCATTTATTTGATGATGACTTGTTTGACTGCCATCTTTCCAGGTGAACCTAAGTGCCGAGAGGGCAGGGGCCACACCTGTTTCATGTACTCATTTTCAGCAGGTATCGCCCAACATTTAACTGATTCAGATGAAATAAACAAGCAGGTCAATTAATATAACCACCCAGGATTACATATTGTGATTGGAATATCTCCAAGGGCCCACCACAAAGTCTACTGCTAGAATGAAAATAAAAACCTTTCACTGAAGTCTTACTGTTACTATGATTCTTTCTTTTCCCCGCTTGGGCAGTCGGCAATGTGAGCTCTAATCTTTCAAGCTAAAGTTGTTATAGGCAAGCTCTACGGGTGAGAAGTTTGGGTTCGCATCATTGTCGACTATTTCTATAGCTGCTGGCAGAGCTGATTGCCGAAGTGCAGACGTCCCGTGAGCTGACCACATCTCTGCCGGGAGCTGGACTTTTGCCAGAAGCTCATTTGAGAGGAATCACATTCAGGAAAGATCTCTACGGAGTACGCGTGGTCTTTGCAGAACATCCGCACCTGCTTACTTGTACTGCGCTATTTTGGCCCGTCCTAGAATTGCTTTTAGTGACCTGTACCATCAGTCGATGCACAGAACAACATTACAGGACTCCTGCTGACTTCAGTGCGGAGATGCAGTGTTCTTTGTCGCCGGGGCTCTCTTCACGAGATCCTGCTGTCTTCCAGGAGTCCTCGATGGGAGGGCCCAGCTACCCAGGAGGCATCGCGGCCTGGATGCAGAGCCAGGGATGAGAGGGGGCAAGACCACCGGGCTTAGCATTTGTATGCAGAGTTCTTTTCCGTTAGTTCTTTTCCAAATTTTTAGCAGGGCGTCATTTTCCCCAATAAAATATTACTGGGGATCCCAGTACCTAGAACAAAACAGTGGGAGTGTGCGTGGGGTTGTGGCTCGGCCAGGCTTTAGTTTTTCCTCCCACTCAAGGTTCTTTGTCCCCTGAAGCAGGCGACAGGGGAGTTAAAATCCACTGATCTGGGGGCGCCTGGGTGGCTCAGTGGGTTAAGCCGCTGCCTTCGGCTCAGGTCATGATCTCAGGGTCCTGGGATCGAGCCCCGCATCGGGCTCTCTGCTCAGCGGGGAGCCTGCTTCCCTCTCTCTGCCTCTCTGCCGACTTGTGATCTCTGTCTGTCAAATAAATAAATAAATCTTAAAAAAAAAAAATTCACTGATCTAGCCCAGTCCATCCATTCGGGGTCGCGTCCCCCTCCGCCCCCGGAAACGCAGAGGCCGGCCGTTCAGTTACCAGAACACGGAAGCTGGAAAGGGCCCGTCGGGAGGGCGCGGGAGCGCGTCTCCTCACACAGCGTCATACAGACGCCAGGTGCGGCGGCCCGAGGTGATCCCCGCAGGGGGCGGGGCCCGCGGCGCCGCCGGAGGCTTCACTCCGCGTCCTTCAACGCCGCCTCCCGGAGCCCGACTTCGGCGAGCGTCCCCGGCGGCGTCGGCAGGGGGCGCTCCTCGGCCGCGTTTCCGAGCCGCAGGCGCCGCTCCTCCGATGGCGACGCCCCCGCTGTCTGCGCGGCGCCGTGGGAGGGAAGGCGGCGGCGGAGCGGGAATCCCACGTGGCCCGGGTCCCTCGACGTCTCCCGACGTACCTCAGAAGTCGGCGCGAATACGCTGCCTTGTGCCGCGGGTCGGCCCCGGTTCCTTCAGTGTCACACCGGGGCTTCGTGTTACTCGCCGCTTGCACGACCCTGACGTGATCCCGCGTCTCGCCGCCGCGCCCCCCGCGGCTCTAATCCCCGCGGCAGGTTCCTGCTCGCGGAGGACGCGGGGTCGTCCCCGACCCGCCCGCGCGGCGAGGACTCGTCCGCCCTCCGGCCCGGCCCCGTCTAGGCCGAAACGCTGCCTCGTCCGGTCCCCGGAGCTGTGGCGTCTCCCCGGCCATCGCCCGCCTCCCCGGCGGGGCGGCCCTGGGCCCGCGTCTGCCCCCTCGTCTCCCCCCGCCCCGTCTCCCCGTCTCCCCTGCACTCGCCGTAGGCTTTGCCTCCTGCGGCGCCGCGTGCCTCTGGGCCCCGAGATTTTCACAGGTTCTGCGGCTTCTTGTACCATTTGGACAAAAATAAACCCTCATTTAAGATGGAGTCGGCGCCGCGACGGGGGCTCACCGGCGGGAGGCGGAGGCGAGGGGCGTCTCCGCAGCGCGGGCTCCGCTCCGTCGGGGGTTCGGCTCCCGCCCGTCGCGCGAGGAAGCGAGCGCCGCCCTCCCGGCGCGGCCCGACGCCTCCGCCTGCGCCTCAGCCTCCGCCTCAGCCTCCGCCTCAGCCTCCGCCTCCGCCTCAGCCTCCGCCTCAGCGCGTCGCTCCGCCGCGGACTCTCGCCCCGGGCGCCGTCCGCGCGCCTCGCCCTCGTCTCTGCAGACCCGCCGCGGCGCCTCGGCCGGGATCCTGTTTCCTCGACTCGAACCAAATTGCTCTTGGCTCTGCTCCGAGTCGACGCCGCGGTGGCTTCGGCTGTGAGCGTCCGCCGCGCGCTCTCGCCCCCGCCCCCGCCCCCGCCGCGTCGGGCGGTTCCTGCGGTTTGGGGCGGTTTAAAGACACGAAAAAAGCACAAGAACGTGTTTTCTCCGCGCCGCGTCTAAGCAGACGTTTCAGTCAGACCGATTCTACCTGGTGCCCTGAAAAGGACCTCGAGACAAGGGACCGGCCGGAAGCCGCCTCAGTTCCGCCGAGCGGCCCTCTCTGCGTGTTCGAGCACCTCGCTTGCGGTCACAAAAGCAAAAATCAAGTTCGTTATTTATATTTTCTTATTTTAAACTTTTTTACAGAGAGGGAGACTGCGAGTCGGGGACGGGGTATAGAGGGAAGAGGAGAGAGAGAATCCCAACCAGGCCCCACGCCCAGCGCAGAGCCTGATGCAGGGGTCGAGCTCCTGCCGCTGAGATGGCGACCCGAGCCGGGATCAGGAGTCGCACACGCAGCCCCCAGGCGCCCCTGTGTTGCAGTTTATTTTTAATTGAAAAGGTCGTTTCTGAGTTTGCTTTCATAGATTTTACACCCGCTGCCAGAAACCAGATTTCCTCCCAGAGGAAGCTGATGTCGTCCAATTAATGTGTCTTGATTAGAGTCTAGGTGGGCACTTAGCATTGCCCTCCCAGACCATCAGAGGCGTGGGGACCCCGGAACGCTGCTGGCAGTGGCCGCTGGTCTTCTCTCCAGTCGGCGGGTTCTCCGAAGCTGCGACGCTGGCGCAGTTCTCCCACCTGGTGCCCGCGCTGCCTTCTCTTGGAGCCGCAGTTCCTGCCTCTCCTACTTCTCGGTTGCTTCTCTTCTTTGCTTTGGTCTTTTTTTCCCCCCTTTTGTCTGTTATTGTTTGGGCTGTTGCCAGTGGATCGTTACGTCTGATTTGCTGAGTGTTGTTCCCTGCCGGGCACCTGCAAATTAAGCGAGGATGGTGGAGGGAGACCAGATGGCCTGGTGTGAACGAAGTGAGGTCAGACGAACTCTGTGCCTGGGGGGTGTGTGGGTCGTTCTGTTTCTGTCCTGCAGGACGCGCGGCCGCCGCGCTGATTGCTGTGCCCGAGGGGACTCCAGAGCCTGCTTGAAGAGCTGCTCTAGTGAGCTCAGCTTGGAGAGGATCAAGATGTAAGAACGCGTGTGGGTAAGGGTCACCCGAGAAAACGAATACCTTACTTTTTTCCTTCTAAAGTTTCTACGTGTACGGCTTTTGAACTAGGAAATGCAATCTCTGAAGTTTCCTCCTTTTATTTTTCCTTTTTAAATGATTTCTCCCTCACTTGAAGGATTTCCTTTCGGAGAGATAAATATTCAGAAGTTGCATGGCGGAAGCATCTAATGGTAACACCGAGCTTTGAAACACATTTTATTCGTCAGCAAGAGACTTTTACAGCAGGTTTATTTTTAATATCCTTGATCGACCTTGCAATATGTGATTTGTCTCGTAATGCTTCTTAAAATTGCATTCATTCATTTAAATTATACTTTTAAAAATATAAATCATATGATAAGTGATAAAACGACTCTAGTCATATTTTAAAAATGTGGAATTATGGATTATCCCTGGAACCCTATTTCATTCCCAGCCAAGGAAGTAGAAAGCCACATAGCCTGTTGCTTTGAGGAAAACTGCTTCAGCGCCAGCTTGAACCATGACCCCTCAGAAAGGCTCAAGTTGAGGACCAGACTGGATTTTTCACTTGCCTCTCCCAGGAAGTTGCACACACAGCAGGTTGGACACTTTATTGGTCCTTCCACACTGGTGAACTCTGATCAGAAATACCTGATCAACAAGGGTCAGACTAGGGCTGGGCTGACTTTCTTTCTTTCTTTTTTCAAGTAGGCTCCCACGGGGTGCCCTGAACTGGCTTGAACTCACAACTCTGAGATCCAAGACCTGAGTTGAGATAAAGAGTCAGACGCTTAGCCAGCTGAGCCACCCAGGCACCCCAGGCTGAGTTTCTCTAAGTAGATCAGTTGTCCATTACTAGGACTCGGGGTTCCTCAGATTAGATCCCAAGCTGTACGGTAAGCTTCAGTTGGCGGCATATGGCCTGCAGGTCACACTTTGTACATAAGAGTGCTAAATGGTCAAGATTGCAAAAATCTGTCAGAAAGAATTTTGCAATGCCTCATGAAATATTTACAAAGTCTCATGAAGCTAATGATTCACCCCAATCAATTGACTTAGGTGACTTGCATTGTCCTATAAAGTAAAAACAGTCCTCTGGGTCTCCTTTGTTCTTTATTCTTAAGATTTTATTTATTTATTTGAAAGAGAGAGAGGGGGAGCACAGAGGGAGAAGCAGGCTCCCCACTGAGCGGAGTGCCCTATGTGGATGGAGCTCGATCCCAGGACCCAGGGATCATGACCTGAGCCTAACCCAGAGCTTTAATCAGCTGAGCTACCCAGGTGCCCCACGTGTCTCCTTTGTCCTTAATGCTCTGCTACAAACACTCCCTCACTTCTAACACCAGGTGTGTGGGTTCTCCTTATATCAAGCAGTTCTGGAACACAAGACTCCCTCCATCCCAACCCCCAACACAGGGGTCCGATCTCCAGTCTAGGTTGTCAACTGTGTTTCTGACCCACCAGCTATAGATTGGAGGGTCTCCCATGCCCTCCTCAGGTTCTCTTCATTTACTAGAATGGCTCACACACCTCAAGAAAAATGTCCTTGCTGGGTTACTGATTTATTAGAAAAGGCTCTAACTCAGGAACAACCAGATGCATAGGGTAAGGTATGGGTCGTATTGGGCAATGACAGGCCAGCCCAGAATGTGCCACTCTGGCGTATTATTTTAAATAAAAATGACTTAAGAAGTAGCTAAGGCAAAAAAATAGTCTGACCTTTCCACTCCCCTTTGTCACCAGAAAGCAAGAAATAAAGCTCCCATGTGAAAGGTACCCTCCCTCCACCAGGAGGTAAAGAGGCCTCCTTAGCATCAGAGATAGGAAATTTAGAGCCAAAAAGCTGGCCAAACAAACCTGGTTTTTTTTGTTTGTTTGTTTGTTTTGTTTTTTTTTACATATTTACCACCCTCTAAACCTTCTTTTTAGAATTTCTTACTAAATGGAGCTCTCAAAGTTAAGTTTTTCTTTTTTTTTTTTTTAATTTTATTTATTTATTTGTCATAGAGAGAAGCGAGAGCAAACACAGGCAGAGGCAGAGGGAGAAGCAGGCTCCCCGCCAAGCAAGGAGCCCGATGTGGGACTCGATCCCAGGACGCTGGGATCTTGACCTGAGCCGAAGGCAGCCGCTTAACCAACTGAGCCACCCAGGCGTCCCAAAGTTAAGTTTTTCTCTGTCAATTCCTTACAGATTTCTCTTTGTCTAAGATGTATAAAATCTGCCTGCCTTTTTCATTTCTTTGGGTCTCAATTTCATTATTGGGCCTCTGTGCACATGTAATAGAACTTTGATTTTGTCTCTTGCTAATAGGACTCATGTCAATTTAAATTTTTTTAAAAGATTTTATTTATTTGTTTGAGAGCGAGAGCGCATGCCCATGAGCAGGGCGGAGGGGCAGAGGGAGAAGCAGACTCCCTGCTGAGCAGGGCGCCCCACTAGGGTCTCCATCCCAGGACCCCAGAATCGTGACCCAAGACAAAGGCAGATGCCTAACCAACAAGCCACCTAGGTGTCCCCATGTCAATTAAATTTTTAAGCCACCTGGAAGACCTTGAGGGAAGGAGGAGAAGTTTTTCTTCCCCTAAAAGGGAAAGGGTGCAAAGCTCTTGTGCCCTCTGTGGGAGTGGCCCTCCTCTCCCAGCATCTCCATGTGGTCACCAACCCAGAAGGCCCCCGAATCCTGTCCTTTTATTTTTTTTTTTCCTGTTTTTAAGGTTCCACTACAGCAAATTGGTTAGAGCATTAGTCATTAGTCACTATTAACTCAATCTCCAGCTGAAATTGCAACCCACTAATTATTTGGTTGGTTCCCCTGGCAACCATTCCTCATTCTTAGGGGCTTTCCAAAGTCACTGCACTAACATAAACTCAGGTGTAGTGGAACAGGGCTTGTTATGGGTCCAAAAGACATATTTTTCACTCTTTCACTTAGGAAGTTCCCAGGGTTTTAGAAACTGTGCCAGAAATAAGGATAAGACCAAAAGGATGTTTCTTATTGTAAATCATAATATGATATCACATAAGCTGACCCCTCGCACATTTAAATTATTTTTGTTTAAACTTTGTTATTATTTTTTGGTCTAGATTTGTATATGGTAAAGCCTGAGTAAGAAGATCTAAATTCTTTTTTTTTTTTTTTTAAAGATTTTATTTATTTATTCGACAGAGAGAGATGACAAGCAGGCAGAGAGGCAGGAAGAGAGAGAGGAGGAAGCAGGCTCCCTGCTGAGCAGAGAGCCCGATGCGGGACTCGATCCCAGGACCCTGAGATCATGACCTGAGCCGAAGGCAGCAGCTTAACCCACTGAGCCACCCAGGCGCCCCGAATAAGAAGATCTAAATAGTGCGCTTAGGTCCTTCACTGACAGTAATAACTCCTTACACTCATTGAAATAAATTTCTAGGCCACTCCTGCCTGGGGTGCCATGTTAGGAAACTTTTTTAGAAAAATTTCATGTTTTTGTAAATGTTTCACTTGAGTGGGCACACGATGTGCCAGTCAACCGTCCCCAGATGCTAAGCCAGCTCTGCGCTCCACACTTATTTCCTTGCTCCTTCTCATCCTAAAGAGGTGTGACTCTGTGACCCAGCCAGTCAGATGTTTTCTATTTTTCTCCTCTTTTTTTTTTATCCTATAAAAGCTTGCTGCCTTCTGCCTTGCTTTGCACTTTTCCCAATGGGGAATGTCTACTTCATGTATTTAAGTCTGTGTCACCTAAATTATTTTCTTCATCATTTTTCATATATTTGAATTAAGTGCATTTTTAAAAATCCATTTTCAGGGACACCTGGGTGGCTCAGTTGGTTACACAACCAACTTTCGATTTTGGCTTGGGTTGTGATCTCGGGGTCACAAGATTCAGCTCTGTTTCAGGCTCCGTGCTGGGCCAGAGCCTGCTTGCGATTCTTTCTCCCTACCTCCCTCTGCCCTTCACCCTTGCTCTCTCTCTCTCACTCTCGCTTTTTTTTTTTAAAGAGATTTTTATTTATTTATTTGACACAGAGAGAGAGATCACAGGTAGGCAGAGAGAGGCGGAAGCAGGCTCCCCTGCCGAGCAGAGAGCCCTATGTGGGACCCGATCCCTGGACCCTGAGATCATGACCTGAGACGAAGGCAGCTTAACCCACTGAGCCACCCAGGTGCCCCTCCACCCTCAAAAAAGAAAAAATCCATCTTCAAAAAAATATATCTGTAGATAGTGGAGATGGTAATGTCTGACTATGGGAAAATATTTCTGATTACAAATAAAAATGATTTCTCTGGAAGAGTCAAGCTGAGCAAATGTTGATCTTAATCTATAGCTTGGATAGATGGCATTATGTATGAGCAGTGGCAAGGAACACAGGCAGAAGGAAAGGAAATCGGATGTGGATCGAAGTTCCAAGGGGACTCGGGAGAACTGCCTTGGTGACAGAGGCTGACTCTGGATGCGCAGCAGGTGGGTGGCAAGTTCACAGTCCGTGGAGGTGTGGCTGGCACTGGACTATCTATTTCACTGATGGAACGCAACCCTGAAGAAGTCAAGTGACACTTAGTCCTTGGGCGTCGAGTAGGCAGATGAAGTATGTCTGCTGTTCAGGACATCCTAGGCATTCAGGAAGCATGCCACTGTACTATGGTTCTCTAGCCACCAGAGAATGTTTTGCTTCTAAAGAAGACTGATTTGAGCAACTTCATACAAAAGCATTCGGAGGCAGGTTGAGCCCCAGTTAGAAGGAGAGAAACTGTGCAAAATTTGGAAGAGGGACAGAACTCATTCCCATCCATCCATCCATCCATCCATGCATCCATGCATCCATCCACCCACCTGTCCATTTTAATTGCTTATTTGCTTGATTAATTCAACACATATTTATTGAGCCCCTTTTTCGCACCACATATTGACTTAGGTGCTGAGGATAAAATGGAGAGCAAAACAGATAGGGTCTCTGTCTTCCTGGCACTTACAGTCTAATGGGTGCGATAGAGGTAATTAATAATCATAAATGCATGATTACAAAGTACGAGATGGGTCTGAAGCAAAGACACACAGTACAGTGAACAAAATAATAGGACACGACCTCGTCTGAGGATCAGGGCAGCTCCCCTGATGAAGAGGTGTTTGAGCTGAGATCTGAAAGAGGAGAAGACTTTACCAGGTGAAGAATGGGAGGACAGTGGGTCAGCTTGTGCAAGGACCAATTGTAGGTATTTCTTCCAAATTCTGCATTCAGGTTGGTGGGTGGGGTGAAATCAGCCACCCTGGGAGTATTTGCAAGCACCACAAACAGGACTTTCTTTTGGAAGGCCAGTTGTGAGACATTTGCTGGCATCCCCTTGGGAGGAGGTGGATTGCAAGTGATGTGTGTATTAATCACTCCCTAGAACTCAGGTGCTGTATTAGGTACTGGATATATTATGTCACTTGATGCCCACACGAACTCTGTGTAGTAGAAATATTTATCCTGGACATAGAGTGGGACTTTAAGAGAGTGAATTTCCCAAACTGTTGAGCTAGAGAGTGGACCAGGTCATATTCAAACCCAAGTCTGTTAGGCTTTAAATACGCAAAAAAGACTTATTGAGAGGAACCCTTGTAAATGGTTCATCCACTTTTGGAGTGTGTAATTTTCAGAAGTTAAAAACAACCTTTTTTTGCAAATGCAGAATGGATACCTGTCAATGATTTAATCATCTCATTAATCAGTGAGGGAACCAGTACAACGATCAGGGCAGTTCAAAGAGCATTTATGGAACTGGGTATTCATAGGCAGTTAAAGAAAGAAATCTTTGAATAGATGATCTAGGTTAGAAGCAAAATTGATTAATGTTTTACAGGGCAATAGACCATAACCTTTGGGATTATCTCTTCTACTAGAGAGAAATCATTTGCATCTTTATTGGACATAAAAAAGTTAACATAACTTTGCAGAATATGAGCCTCTAATTAAAAGTAAATAGAAAAGTCAGAAAATGATAAATTCTCCCAGAAAATGAAATGATCTTTGAGGGGATTGTTAAACAATGCTTCTGTGGGACATCGAAAGGGTATGCATGTATTCTTTTGGCCTTATTTCTCTGTTTTGTGTAATTATTCTTAAGTGTGAGCAGGTAACTCTCATTTTCACCTGTATGTCTAACTTTAGGATGACACAGGACACACTATCCCAAAACATGGCACCCTGGCACATTGAATACCTTAAACTGGAAGGATCTGGGAAAATGGCAGATGTAGGAAGGTCACTCTGATTTCCCCCAACTCCTTGCCCCTTCCCTGAAATAGGTGACGAATCTCCCATGCGAAGGATACCCTGTCTGCACCAGGAGAAAGGAAGACAGCATCATCACCAAAGACAGGGAATGTGAGGCTTCGAAGTCTGTACAAACCAGCCTTGTTAAACCAACCCTTACCTTCCTAGCTCCTTCACCATTTACAACCCCTAGTCCAAACCTCTCTGTCTTGTCAGTTCTTTACATGTGCATTGTTTCTTTGTCCAGGATGTATAAAGCTTCCTGCTCCTGTCCCTTCTTCAGGCTTTCATTCTCTTGTAAAGGCTCCTGTGTGTGTGTAAAAATGCAACAAAATTTGCACACTTTTCTCCTATTAATCTGGCTTTGTCAGGTTAATTTTCAGCCTCTGCCAGGAACCTTGAAGGGGGTGAGGAAAAATTTTCCTTTTCTGTAGGGATATGTACTTAACTGCGGGGACTCCAGAACAAAGATCTGCCCTGGTTCAGTCCCTTAGTTGCTGTGTGGCTTTGGGCAAATTAAGTAACCTCTGTTCCTCAATTCCCTCATCTGTATAATGAGGGTAATAAGAACTGTACCTTTCTCCTAGGCTGCTGAGAGGGTTAAGAGGTGATGGCGGCTTGGATTACTGTGGACCTGTCCAGGCTTCTCCTGCTGGCCTTTACCCACAGCTCTTTTCTGTTTCCAAGGAAGAGTCAGCAGGTGAGCTAAAGCATGTTGATGACCCTTTGAGGTGGGAAGCTGATAAAATGGCAAGCTGAGAAATAAAAGGGGAGGAATGTGAGAGTAGAGGGTTTTTTATTGGGCATGTTGATGATGCATTAGCAAAATATAACTCCAAAAGAAAAGCCAACAGTGGGACATAGGGATACAGTTAAATAGCAGCTTGCTAGGGTACAGTGTTGGGGTCTTGGAGTCCCCACGCCTAAGTAGCCAATTTCTTCACCTGGTTCTGGACAGTTAATAAAATAAAGAGTGAAGACCGAGTCCAAAACACTCATTTCACTATAGATAGAGGTTAAGCGAGGATGTACAGGTCTACAATTATAATAAAAAATTGGTTAAATAACAGACTAAGATAATTTATTTTTATAATTTCTGGCTTTATTTCTCAAGTTCCCATCATCATAAAACCCAGATACTCTCCCCGGACTAGTTACTATGAAATTTCGATTCCCATTTAAAATGGTTTACTTGCGGTGACTTTTTCATGACGCGTCTTGTTTTTCAAGAACTGGGGTCATGGCATGTGATGAGCTCGGAATTTAGAAGTCTATTCACGGGGTAGGAAGGAGGTGTCTGGCTTGGAGCTTCTTCCATAAAGCAAATCAAGGTGGTAAGAAGTGAATGGAAGTGTTTGCTCTCAAGGCCATTGGTGAGGAGGGCTGGGCATTAGGGTTGCGTATGTTTGGCTTCAAATCTCTGTTCTGTGACCCAGGGAAAGTACTTAACTTCTCTGAGTGTGATTTCTCATCTAAAAATTAATATGTGGGAAAAAATCACATTATATCATGTAATGAGCTAATAAAGACATCTCAGCTCTGCTTTCTTCCTCAAGAGCTTGGGCACAGATGACTAAACATGACATTGCTATAGTGGGTCACTTTTAGTTGGATTTGAAGATCTGTAGTTAGGTGTCTCTTCTACTGGGTGATGTTGTTAGTAAAAAGCTAGACTCATCAAGTCATGTTAGGAGCTCCACTCCTAATGACTGAGAACAATTCCTTCTTGGCTGATGTTCACCTGTTGCCTTCTGGAAGGTCCATCTGGCTGTGGTGGTGGTGGCCTGGTGAGGCCTCAGGGATTTGGTGGGGGTCACAAGGACAAAAGAGTGATCCCAGCTGGAAAGTGCTACCAGAGAATTCATGGAGACCCCAGGCCATGTTTTCTGATGAGGCAAAGGGGAAAAGAGCTAGTGTTGGTTTCAAATTCTTTAATTCAGAAAACTGAAAATGTCTTCAGACTCTTCAGCTATTAATGGTCAAATAACTGTGTATCTAAAACCCTATATTGTCTGCTGTGCACTTTTCCCTCATCTTCTGGATGAGGATACTGAGGGTCAGAGAGTCACTTGGCCAAGCCCTCCCCGCTCGTGCAGAACTGGGTCTATCATCCAGATCAAATTCTAGACTTAGTGCTTTCAACCAGTACCCAGGGGTCCCAGTTACTGTAGTTTACTGCAGTTGCCACATGGATTGCCTGCTGTTGGTGGATGGTCCTTGTTCATTTACGCGGCTGAGGTCATCTGAGGAAATGTCTCCTGTTGGCAGGAGGAAGCATGTGGGTAGAAGAGGACAGACAAGAAGTGTCGGTGGGTGAGGCCACTGCTGAATCAACAATCCTTTATTTGGCAGCACTTGGTGTCAGGCAGTGTTTTAGCTGAACCAGATTCGGTTCCTCTCGGTAATTCACCATTAGGAGACAGATTCAAAAAGAATGTTACAGTTGACCCATCATCAGTGCACCCTGCACAGTCAAAAAATCTGCATAACTTCTGACACCCCCCACCCCCCAAACTCAACAGTACTGTTACACTAGTAACTTACTGCCTGCCGGAAGCCTCGCACATGTGTTTTGTGTGTTGTTTGTATGATACACTGTATTCCTACAATAAAATCAGCTAGAGGAAAGAAAGTGTTACTATGGAAGTCATAAGGAAGAGAAAATACAGTTATGGGCTCTACTGTATTTATCGAGGAAAGAAATCCATGCTTGAGTAGACCCAGTCCCTGCAAACCTGTGACATTCGAGGGTCAGCTGTGTAGGCGACAGTGAGGAAAGGGCAATGACAAGGCAGGGCATGGGGTGACGTCCTTACAAAGTGGGGGTCAGCCCTGCTCTGAGGATCCAGGGAAGGCTTCACCGGAGATCATCAAGCCCTCTCTCGAAAGGCAGCGGGAGTTCGATTCCCAGCGGAGGCAATGTCTCGCGCTGAAGTGAGGAGGTGCGGTGCGGTTCAGAGGCTGGTGGTCTTGGCGGGGAGGGGTGGAGTGGGGCTGGGAAGTTGCGGGCCGGGATTCCGGCCATTAGGCAAATGGGCCCAGATCACGAAGGGTTCCTTTTCCAGGCTAAGGAATTTGGACCACTATCTCTGATGAAGGAGACACTTCCAAGGATTTTAAACGGGAAAGCCACGTGTCTGCACAGGATCCTTTTTGTCTGTCCTGCCACGGTCTTTGCTGTCTCTCTGCACTGTTGGAGGCTGACCGCCATGGACAGCATCGGTCCGTCTGTCAGTTCCCTAGGATTGCCGTGAGAAAGTGTCACAAACCAAGTGGGTTATTCGTTCCCAGTTTTGGAGGCTGGAAGTCTGGAATCCGGGTGTCGGCAGGGTTGGTTCCCTTTGGAGTTTCTGCGGGAGAATCCGTTCATGCCGCTTCCCTAGCGGCCGTCTGGGGGAGCCTTGCGGGTGCGTCGCTCCAACCTCTGCCTGTCTTCACTTGGCATTTTCTACTACGTCTCTGTGTGTGTCGTCTTCTCCTTTTATAAGACACCAGTCATATGGGATCTAGCTCGCCCTGCTGCAGCATGAGCTCATCTTAAATTAATGACATTTACAAAGATCCTATTTCCGAATAAGGTAAGGTACCACAGGTTAGGACTTGAATGTATGTTTTTGAGGGAGACAATTCAATCTACAACAGTTGGCAACCTTGCCCTTTCCGTTTTGGTTGGGTTAGGCCATTGGGGAGCATGGGCCGGGGATGAGAGGGACAGAAGGAAATAAAGTTAGAGAATTTATTCCCAAGCTCTGTACTTTTGGGGTCACCACAAACTGCCTTCATCTGTCAGCTGAAGATCGTAACCCTTGAGAGGTGGCCCTCTCCACTCTCTCTCTTTCTCGTTCATCATTGTTTTCTCCTCTTGCCTCATTAGGCCCAGGAATGGTAAAAATATCTCAGTTACTAGCTGGGAGTATTTTATTATCCCTATGATTTCCCTACCCTCTTCCCAAACCGTTTGTAATAATCTCCGTGTCAGAATGTCCACAAATTACCTAATTTGAGCTTCATCTTATTCTTACCGAGATCTTGATGGCAATAATGACGCTATTTTTATTTTAGCATAGTTGCTTAGGTAGCAGAGTAGAATATGGATAGGAAAAGGAGGCACTGAGACTAGAGAGAAAGGACAGTACAGTAATTCAGGTAAGAAATGACCGGACCTGAGCTTGGATGAGAGCAGGTAAGACAGAGAGGAGAGGAGGGGGCACAGAGAACTGGAGATAGAATTAATGCGGCTGGGCACGACTCCCGTGATGACTGAGATTCGTCCTCACCAAATACGCATTAGGTAAGGGGAAATTCTGTGCTGTAGATGATCTCGTACTGGTTTCAAACAAAGTGAAGGTTTACAGATGAGTACAAGAGAGGCAAGTAGGATAGGTGCCCCCCAAACTTTTAAATAGTGTGACATGGAGGCAGGCTTGGTGGAATCAGGAACAATTCGAGTTTTTAAGGGTTTCAGTGTCCTGTCCCACTGGGTCAGGATGGCATTTCTGGCTCCATCCCATTTTCCAGGGCCCACGAGGCGGTATTGGTAAGGAGTGCATGGTCCAAAGAAAACTTCCCAGGCTAGTCTGGGATCCTTGAGGAACAGAAGAGGGACACTGGGCTTGGCGCCTATGCATGCAGCAAGGTCATCCAGGTACTGAATGAACTCAAGTTTGTCTTCACTGCTGTCTTTCATCACACCCCTGAGAGGAAAAAAGATGGACCATTTTCCATTTTCAAGTTATAAGTCACCCCTCCTCCCACCGTTTTACTTCTTCTTATCGGGGTCAAACCATGTTTGGGAATGTTTTTCTACATTGCAAAGGAAAAAAGTGAGAGGAGTTTATGTACAAAGGGTATTGGTGAGGATAATTCATTTTATTAAAGGGAATGGTAAAAGGAGGCCACTGGACAGGGGCTCCAGATCATGGTCTGGGTCGTTGAATTTGATATGAGGTAAAAATCTGGTCAGTCCAAATACAACAGTTGAATGAATGAACATGATCAGAAAGCATCGATATGGCCGCCTACTTTTTTATGTTAATTTTGAGTTGAGGCGGTCATCTGTGGTGTAACAGCCCTGAACATGATGCAGACCCGAGTACTGTATGTGAAAGTTTATTCCTACCTATTGCGGCTGTTAGTAAACTTTCATACTGTCCCTATGTCATTCATTCATTCATGTATTCTTTCGATAAATAAATATTAAGCGTCCATCCTGTGACAGGCACCATCCTAGGTGCTAGGGGGCCAGCAGCGAATAAAACAAAGTCCTTGTCATCAAAGAACTTACATTCTAGTGAGGAAATTAACAGCCAGGACGCCTGGGTGGCTCAGTGGGTTAAGCGTCTGCCTTCAGCTCAGGTCAGGATCCCAGGGTCCTGGGATTGAGCCCCGCATCGGGCTCCCTGCTCCGCGGGGAGCCTGTTTCTCGCTCTCCCGATGCTCTCCCCCTCCCCCACCCCCTTGTGCTCTTCTACTCTCACTTGCTCACATTCTCTCCCTCAAATAAATAGAATTAAAAAAAAATTACCACCCCCCCCCCGAGCCAAATAGATAGTCAGGTGGTCATAGGTATTATCAAGTAACGTAAAGGCAGGGAGGGGGACGAGGCACCGCAGGCACTGGCTGGGCTGCCGTGTTCAGGCAGTGTTGTCAGAGAAGGCTTCTCTCTTACGAGGTCGGTGTGAGCGCCGGGAGCTCTCTGGTGGGGAGAACATCCCGGGCAGAGGTTCTGAGGGGCTGTGCCTGGCATGTTTGCGGGCCAGCGAGGAGGCTGGGGCGACTGGAGGAGTGTGGGTGAGCTGGGGGGACGGACGGCGGCGGCCCAGAGCCAGCTGGAAGCTGTGGAGGGCCGCAGGCTCGCAGGGGAGTTTCTGGGAGTGAAATGGGAAGCAGTCGGAGGGCTCCGAACAGAAGAGCCGTCGGCGTTGCTCACTCCTGCTGCGGTATCAAGATCTGACTGTAGGACAGAGCGGACGCGGGGAGCAGAGCAGGGGCGACAGCCGGTGTCCTGGTGAGACATGACGGCGGCCTGGTCTGGGGTGGCTGTGGGGGTAGCTGGAAGGGTCTGGATTCTGGATTTGTTTGAAGGTAGGTGCTGGCGGTGTTTGCTGATGTGGGGTCCGAGAGAAAAAGAGGAGAAAAGGACGGCTCTGGGGCTCTCGGTGGACCGACTGGGATGAGGCGCCAGAGACGAGGGGAGAAGCGCCCACGAGCCCGCGGGCGAGATGCGTGGGCCAGGGATGGGGGCGAGCGTGCGTGCGTAGACACACTCTCGATTTGAGAGACCCCAGTGGTGCCCAAGTGGACATACCTGGAGGGACTTGGATTAGGAGTGGAATTCTGGGGGGAGAGACGGAAGCCACGCTGTACGATGGCATGTAAAGCCACAGGCCGGGACGAGGCCCCCGAGGGGTGAGTTAGAGGAGGTGAGAAGAGGTCTGAGGAGTCAGGCCGGGCTTCGCCGGTTGTCAGGAGCAAGGAGAAGACCCACCAGTAAATTCAGAGAAAGAGCAGCCCGAGAGGTAGGAGGAGAGCCAAGACACAGTGGAGTTCTGGGGGCCGGGGCACCCACGCCTGCCGTCTGCTGGGGGCCGGGCTCTGAGTTCTGCTGAGGTGACGTGGCGGGTGACCCCACGGACACATCTCAGGCCACAGATCTAGTTGGTAGAAGAGTTAAGTTTGAAAACATATTCTTCTGACTCTAGCGCAGTGACCTCCAGCCTGCCATAGTGCTTCTCTAGGAATGGGTTGCACGTGTGTGTGTGTGTGTGTGTGTGTGTGTGTGTGTAAGGAAATACCCTGGTAGGTTTTCCTGGAATGAGCTGCATGTCATGTCCTACCTTTCTATGAGCTGCTCCTTTTTAGTAGCCTCGGCCATCAACTTCTGGGATGGAGGTATCCGACAGAGTCCTGTGAGGACAATTGGAAACACATCAATGTCACCTGTACCTTTTCCTTCAAGCTCTCCCCGCCCCGTTTCTGTCCCCCCCACTGCTCTATCCTTAGGACATGTAACACTCAAAGCTCAGCCTGCAATTAGAGGTCATCTCCGGAGGCAAAGTCCTCCTCCAGACCCAGTCACAAGCGTCCTCTCCTGCCAGCACAACGAGGATGGACACCCTGTGGCCCCGCCCTCAGCGGCACCGGCTCCAGCTGCGTTCTCTGCCCGTGTCCCGTATATATTCATATACGATGTCTGTATTATGCAGTTTGTGTACACCTGTTTGTGTCCGTGCGTGTGAGACCCAGTCGCTGGTTCAGCGGAAATACTAGCAACGACCTTGTTTTTATAAGCCTGCCTGCCGGTGTCTGGGCCTCGCGGAGGCTCTGACTGCTCCAGTGGTGAGAAGCGGTGTCTCAGCCTCCCACCTACACGGTCTCAGGGTGCGCGCTCCGCTCTCCTGGCTGGGAGCCGAGTGCTGACCCAGAGCGTGGGGTCCCCGTGTACTTGAGCTAGCTCCGCCTTCACTCTGTGCGCTCCTTGTCCCTTGCATCACTTTATCCGGTGAAGAGTGGGCAGGACCTTCCTTGGCAGTTCCCGGATCGCCCCCGAGGCTCTCTGGAGAAGCCTGGGAGTACCCCGGGGCTGTGAGCTAATCGTGCTTCATTTCCAGTGCTATCATTCTGATAAGCGTTTTTGGGCTCATTATCAAACACTTAAAAAGCCCAAACAAAGTATCATCCCGTACTTAAGAGTCTTCTGTGGTTTCACTATAATCGAATAATGCTGTCAAAGCTCTTTAATTGGCCTTAAACAAAAATTTGTGATCATTTAATGGAAACATGTGGCATTGGATGTCTATTACATTTGTACAGTGTGATAAAAGTCGACACGCCTTAAGACTGCATTATGTGCTATTTGTAAATTATTGGTGATTGTTTTGATTCATGAAGGACCCACTTCTGCTAAAGGACAGCTGATTAGTTCAGTAGTGATTCCTGTTTTTATTTAAAAAATCACGCAAGTGCAGTTCTTTAAAATGCTTACTCATCTCAAACTTGCCCTGCTTTAGAGAGGTATGAAAATAACAGCCAGAGAAGAATGACGGCTGTCAATTAATAACCTTCACTGTGTGCCAAGCACGGTGCTGAGCGCGTGGCAGACATCCGTCCTACAACATTCTTGGGAAAGAGGTTTTATTATTCCTGTTGTTCTGTCCTGATGAAGGCTCTGAGCTTCAGAGAGGTCCTCACAAAGCTGATGAGTTTGAGTTGGGATCGGACCCCAGTAGTCCTGACTCCCATCATTTGTGCTCTTACAGTGAAAGTGGACAGTTTAGTGTCCAGTACCAAAAAAATTTTTTTAGGCATTTCTCAAAGGTTACTATCTCCTTAGAACTTAACTTTATTCACAGTGTGCATTAGTCCAATAACTTTCTTCAGAAGTGGTTCAAAATTCTACTTCTGGAAATAAATGATAAGATTAGAAGCAGGGGCACCTGGGTGGCTCAGTGGGTTAAAGCCTCTGCCTTAGGCTCAGGTCATGATTCCAGGCTTCTGGGATCGAGCCCCGCATCCGGCTCTCTGCTCCTCGGGGAGCCTGCTTCCTCCTCTCTCTCCACCTGCCTCTCTGCCTACTTGTGATCTCTGCCTGTCAAATAAAATCTTAAAAAAGAAAAAAAAAAGATTTAGAAGTAAGTAAAGCAGACTAGACTAGAGTAGAACAGAATAGGGGATCCCGAAGCTTCCGTAATTTCAGTGAATCTGAGAGATGGGATTATATGTTGTTGTCCAAATTTACTCCACCCAGAGAATCAGAAACCTTTTCTCCACTCTGTCGTGTTAGCGACACGAGCACACCCACCGGATAATATCACCCACAGGTGAAGTTAAGTATCCGTTAAACTCTTGATATTTTATATTACTTTAGCTTACATCTGTGCCGCTTGGGCTAAATCACAAGGCACTCATTTGAAGACTCAGATGGTCACACAGGGCTTTAAAAAGAGTCAAGTACCTTTGAATACTCTCGTGGCCCAGCGTGCTTGGAGCTCCGTGCCCGCCAAGATGGATCCTTTAAGGCTGATGAAGCCAATGAGAGCTAGCGTTGCTCTCTCTAGGTTTGAAGGAAAGACCCGCTTATATAGGAATATCTTCTTTGTACTGAGGCTTTTAAGAGGTTCTTCGAGAAAGGGAAAAGAAAATGTGTATCCTGTCGCGAAGATCACAATATCGATGTTTTCTTCCACGGTTCCGTCTTCAAAGAGAGCAGAGGTTTCTGTAAACTCCTTCACGCCGGTTTTCATGGTGACTGTCCCACAAAGGATACAGGTCGGCAGTTCGTCATTCACAATGAATTTTGGTATTTTCCTTTGACACAGAAGAGAAAATTATTCATTGTACTTAGGCCTATGAGATACCGGAGTGAACTCTTCATTTGGTCAACTGAAGGAAGAGTGTCTGTCAAGCATAGGGAGTGAATTGACCAATGTCTAGTTCAAAGTTGCCTCTCCAACTTTGTTGCAATAACACGTTTTGTCCTCTTACTTTCCGGTAGAAGGCATGTCAACAATGTTTACACCTATTCTTTCCTGCTTGGGGTTTAAAATTCTCTTGATACTAATTTCTGGAGCAATGCTTTCCTCGAAGCATCAGGATTGAGTAGGCAACAATCCATTTAATAATCATTTTTTGATCTCCCCTCACCCAGGCCTCAAAAAATTGACAAGAGGCAAAGAGGAAGTTACCAAGAAATTTTTGGATAAAAATAAAAAAATCTGAATCCATTTATGCTGACAAGTATTTTCATTATGAACATCATTCTGTCTAATCACAGCAGACATAATGTCTTTGTAAAATAGACATTTGGGGGCACCTGGGTGGCTCAGTCAGTTAAGTGACTGATTCTTGATTTGGGTTCACATCATGGTCTCAGGGTCATATGGTCATATGGTCATCCCAAAGTCATCTCATGGTCATCAGGGTCATATGGTCAACCCAAAGGGGGCTGTGGATCAGGCTGCAAAGTCGAGCCTGCTGGACAGTCTCTCCCTCCTTCTGCCTCTTTCTCCCTCCCCTGCTCACGCACGTCCACACACACTTTCTCACTCTCTCTCTCAAAAAAACACAAAAAACAAATCATCCATTGCCATTAATTTTCTTTATAAGTTGAGAGCTGTCTTACCAAAGAAAAATATTTGGGTCAAGCATAAAATAAAAGGCACCTTTAATGACCTTATATTCATTATATATAATGATATATAATGAATATTATAATATATAATGAATATATTATATATAATATATATATAAATATTCATTTCAATATTCATTTCTCTTGCAATGTGCAACTTTATAGAGATGTATATTAAAACATGTAATTCTAGGAATTCCTGTTGGAAATGCACCCTCTAATCATCTAGCCAGAGACAACATTGATGAAAAGTTATCTGTACTTTTGATGCTGTAAATATTCCATATGTACACCATAGCCATTCCAAAATTCCTGAAAGCCAATTTTAATTTCTTGATTTTTAAGCTTGAAATGAAAAGTTTTTATCTTCATTTTCTTCTAGCCTAATGAATTCCTACTTTTGTTACCAGACAGAGAATATTCCCATCTCAAGGACTGCTGTGGTACCTGATGGACATTGTCTTAATTAAGGAGCTAAGGGGGCGCCTGGGTGGCTCAGTGGGTTAAGCCTCTGTCTTCGGCTCAGGTCATGATCTCAGGGTCCTGGGATCAAGCCCCGCTTTGGGTTCTTTTGCTCAGCAGGGAGCCTGCCTCTCTGCCTACTTGTGATCTCTCTGTCAAATACGTAAATAACATCTAAAAAAGAATTAAGGAGCTAAGGTCAGAACAGAATAAACAAAGGCAGCATTATAATTATTGAAGATTTTGACTTCTGAATAAAAGAGAATGAAAAATAATTTTCCCATTAAATAAAAAAAATTTAAGTACCCCTTTGTAATACTTAATCCATAATTCTCATGGTTAAATCTTTTATTCAGTTGCCTCTGTTGAATCCAGTTTAGTACACGCGAGGGCAGAACTTGTGTGATAAAATTAAGGCATCTTCTTGTAATCACCATATTAAATGGGTAGCCCCCATCTGAAGAGCGGTGGAGAACCCAGGCACCAGTCCTGGTACTGAGAAGTACCTAAAAAGTAAGGCAGGATAAATATAGGGACATCGTCTTGTAGTATTTTTCCTTCCTGTGCTTCAAATGTTCTTATAACATCTGACCCTTTTTTTTTTTTAAAGTTTTTAATTTTAATTCCACTTAGTTAACCTACAGTGCTCTATTAGTTTTGGGTGCACAATATAGTGATGCAGCATTTCCATACAGTACCCAGCACCCATCGCAAGGGGTGCACACCTTCATCCCCAATACCTGTTTCACCCATCCCCCCATCCACTTCCCTCTGGGAACCACCAGTTTGTTCTTTATAGTTAGGAGTCTGTTTCTTGATTTGTCTCTCTTTTCCACTCTTATTTTTTTCCCCCATTGTTTGTTTGTTTGTTTCTTAAATTCCACATGTGGCTGAAATCATATGGTATTTGGCTTTTCCTGACTGACTCATTTTGCTTAGCCTTATACTCTCTAGCTCCATACGTGTTGCTGCAAATGGCAAGATTTCATTCCTAACATCTGTTCCTAACTGGTAGATTTGTACACAGATCTATAAATGACTTTCTGTTGTTGCCATTGTAGGTATGCACTATTCATCAGGCAGTTTTTTTCCCCATCTAAGTAATATCGAATTTAAAGTGATGTTTTGGGAGAGCTATTTTAATTGGGTTAAATCAAAATCTCTTCTTTCCAAATCGAATCACTGTCCTATAATTTATGTTAAAGTGGAACAGATTTCTAATTTGTGAATCTGTGCTTGGACTTTCTAAAATCATTAAATATACTTCGTGGCAGAGTAAAGGTTGCTTTTCTTTTAAAACAAATGTGGTCAGAAAAAACCTTCCCTTTTCTAACTTTATATGGGAGTTTTGCCAGAATCGCAGAGGGAAAGTGTAAAAGAAAGATAATTGGTCTGGGTGGAATGAATGGCCCATTTGGTCTTGTTTTTGAAACTGTTACCTCTGAAAAGTCCCTCCTGGTCTGACATCCGTGGCGTTTCCTAGCCCCCTCTTGGAGATGGTTCACTCCTGTAACTGGTGGAATTTTTCACTCATGCTACGTTCAGATGATTTAGCAACTGGCCAATGTGTTTGTCATCATGTCTGCCTCTCTCCAGACACCAGAAATGACAATGGGGTGAGGGCGTGAATTCACCCGGGGGTACCTGCGCTGCCGTCCGACTCAGCTCCACGGCCACGTCTCCTGCAGTGTTCCCAAGACCGATCACTAACACGCGTTTGCCTTGAAAGCCTTCTGGGCTCTTATACTCCTGACTGTGCAGGATCTGGCCTTTAAATTTATGAATACCTGAGGGGAAGGAGGGATCAGAAAATCAGAAGAATCTAAAGTTGTAATTCCCTAGGATGCAGGCATAGGGTCTGGAGGAAAAGGAAAGTTCCAGAAATACGTCCGTCTTCTGCTCCTGCTGCTCACTGAAGCAAGCAGAAGCAGCACACCATCTCCCTCTCCACCGGATTCTGGGAGCCCAGGTACAGACTGAGCACGACCTGCAGGAGACTGACAAATGCGGGAGAATTCGTATGCCGCGCGAGTGCTCCCTTCGAAAGCAGTTACTTGGGGGGACTCGAGCTCACGGCAAACAAACCTCTCACGCACGATCCTGAACAGTGTAAGCAAGACTTAGACTGTATTTTACCCAACAGATATAGTCTGTAAGAATATGGCTTGTGTATATAACATATTTACAAACTGAATTTTAATTTATTTACAGTTTTCCACAAGAAATTTTGTGGCAAGTTCTCTTATACATAAAGTAATTCTTTTTGTGGTTTAGGCTTGCTACTTCTACTTAATGCTTATTTTACTTTATTCTTTATGATATGCTTAATGCTTTATTATACCCTATGCTTATTTATACTCCATTCTTATATTATTTATGTTTGGGTTACTACCAATCTTTCTAGTTCCGAACACTCTGTTAATAGCAGGACCATGATTATGGTATTGATGAACATGAGAAGGGATCTCAGAATATCTCTTGGTTCATTTTTGGTAACTATCTTCTTGGCATCTAGAAAAAAAGACATAAAGCATGGATTTGTGTAAATGAAGACTGGGAGTACCAGGAAGTAGAGGTGTTTGCAGTGGTGGCTGCAGCCATGGGAATTCCGAGGCGGCAGAAGAACAAGAGGGATGGGGTCAGTGACCGTCAGACCCACAGGTGGGTGAGACGAAGGTCTGACAAGGAACCTGAAAGGGAAGCTTTCAAGTACTTCTGAAATTTTAAAATAAAAAGATGAAACTGGGGGTGTCTGGGGAGTACAGCTGGTTCAGCGTCTGACTCTTGGTTTCAGTGCAGGTTTTCTTAGGGTTGTGAGATCGAGCCCCGCATCTGGCTCCACGCTTGGAAGGGAGGCTAAGACTCTCTCTCTCTCTATCTCTGCCCCTCCCCCCACTCTCGCTCTAAAATAAATAGAAATAGGGAAGCTTGAGTGGCTCAGTCAGTTAAGTGACTGACTTCGGCTCACGTCATGATTGCCGGGTCCTGGGATCAAGTCCTGTGTCAGGCTCCTTGCTCAGCGGGGAACCTGCTTCTCCCTCTGCCTGCTGCTCTCCCTCTCTCTCTGACAGATAAATAAATAAAATCTTAAAGAAATAAAATAAGTAGAAATAAATCTTAAAAATAAAAAAATGAAACTGTCTCCCAGAATACATCATTCTCCTATCATACAATGATTGATTCATGTACTTAATAACATTTATTGCATCGGTAATATGTGTAATGCAATATTTTAATTGGATTCTTTGCCTCCTAAGGCCCCCAAAGCTGGAAGCTGAATACAGTCCTGGCCATATTCCAAGGGATGTGTTAAGCCCACTGTGCAGAATTTGCAAAGAATGTGTACGCAGATCCATTTTGGGATCCCTAGCCCCCTCACTCACTTTGGGGGATTGGAGTCGAAGTAGCCGGGAGTTGGAAGTGGGAGAATTTCAGGAAAGGACGTAGAGTGCTGTGGCGTTTTTTGTCCCTGGGACATGAAGGCAGGTTGGAGGGGCTGCAAAGAGACCACTGTGAGACCTTGACCCTTGGAGTCTATGAAGCTCGGGGCCTGGGGTTTGACCCAAACTTGACAGGCTGTGGCTGAGCTTGCCTGCAAGTGCGCCCAGCTGTCCTGAGTTCTTCCTCCCCAGTTCAACATTAGTCTTAAAACTACTTGTGAAAGATCCGTGGTGATTAGTGAAAAGCAGAAAAGGCTTTTTTTTTTTTTTTGAGACTTTTTTGAAGATTTAATTTAAAAATTTTTGAAAGATTTTATCCATTTGACAGAGAGAGACACAGCAAGAGAGGGAACATAAGCAGGGGGAGTGGGAGAGGGAGAAGCAGGCTCCCCGCTGAATGGGGAGCCCGATGCGGGGCTTGATCCCAGGACCCTGAGATCATGACCTGAGCCAAAGGCAGATGCTTAACAACTGAGCCACTCAGGTGCCCCACCAATATTTTATTAAAGAATTTTTTCTATTATTTGTCAGAGAGAGAGCACAAGCCAGAGGAGGAGCAGGCTCCCCGCTCGGTGGAGAGCCTGATGCCGGGCTCGATCCCAGGACTCCAAGATCATGACCTGAACTGAAGGCAGATGATTAACCAACTGAGCCACCCTGACGACCCACCAGAAAAGCCATCTTAAAAAGAGTAACCTTAGGGTGCCTGGGTGGCTCAGTGAGTTAAAGCCTCTGCCTTCGGCTCATTTCCTGTCCCCTGGATTGCCTACAGCCCCTCCCCTTTCCCTATTAAGATGGTATGTAAACTCTCAAATCTCATAGCTTTTTTTGGTATTTATTATTTTCTATGATACTCCCGGATTGGTATTAAAAATTAATAAATCTGTATACCTTTCTCCCTGTTAATCTGCCTATCAAGCTGAGGAAGGTAGAATGAAAGTCTTTTTTTCCTTACAAAACAGAACTGCGCATTTTGCCATACATATACGCAAAATGGGGGTCTTTTTTTTTTTTGACAATTCACCCACAGTTTTTTTTTTTTTTTTAAGATTTTATTTATTTGAGAGAGAGTGAGAGAGAGAGAGTGAGCAAGCGAGCATGAGAACAGGGTGAGGAGCAGAGGGGGAAGCAGGCTCCCTGTTGACAGGGAGTCCGACGTGGGGCTCTATCCCAGGGTCCTGAGATCATGACCTGAGCCAAAGCAGATGCCGCTTAATAACTGAGCCATCCAGGCACCCTATTTATTAATTTTTAAGGAGGCTCCCCATGCAACGTGGGACTTGAACTCATGACCTTGAGATCAAGGGTCGCACACTCCACTGACTAAGCCAGCCAGGTGCCCGAGAGCTGGGAATTAAAATGCAAGTATTCTGATGCAAGATCCCGGACTTTTAACGTCCAGGTTATGTCCCACTACCTTCCCCTGTCTCTCTTCCAGTATCACTCTGTCATCGCTTTGTGCACAGTAAATTGCATCACTATTACTCAAAGAATGAATTCACGCTACGGTTTAGCAGGAAGTTCTACCCTTTACCAAAAAAATCTTAATGAACTGTGGTCAGCCAGGGACCTCCAGAGTTATTCTCTCAAGTCAGATTTGTAATAATCCTCCTGGAGATGGGAGTTACTCATCCCTGTCTTTATAGGTAAATCCACTCAGCTTAGAAAGGCTAAGTGATTTGCTTAAGGCCATATAATTAATAAGTGCCAGAGACAGGATTTAAATTCTGGTTTTATGACTCCCATTTGTGCTACCTTTCAAGCTGTTTTTCTCCCTCAAATGACTTAAGGGATTGAGTTTGCTCCGGAAATAGCAAGTAATTATATTTAATTTGGTACCAGTAATCCCCCCCCCACACGCCATTTCTTTTTCTGCAAAAGAGCAGGCAGAATTCTTTCATACCAACACCCTGAGCTAAGTCCCACTGAGCCCTCTGTTCAGGGTCCTGTGCTGGGCACTCCATGGCTAGCAGCTAGCTGATTTCATCCTCAAGCAACCCTAGGAAGAAAGTGCTGAGTGTTTCATTTTCCATGGGAGAAAGAAGGACTTCGGACACACGGTTTGCCCGGTGCCAAAGAAGTCAGAGGCATTGCCTGAACCTAGGTTGCCCATGGTAACCAGGCCAAAGAAGTCAGAGGCATTGCCTGAACCTAGGTTGCCCATGGTAACCAGGGGGCAAGGCTGCCTCTGCTGGACAGTGGAAATGACTCTAAGGCTTTAGTTTCCATGAGAATCACATTGCTGGGGGAGTTTGTTAAACATTGGGATTCCAGGGGCCCACTTCTGGAGGTTGTTACTCTGTAAATGCCACACAAACTTGCCTTTAAAATAAGCATCTCAGGTCTTGGCAGTGGTTAGGAAACCCCGAGCCGTGGTCATAGCCCACAGCTATCATCACACTAGTTCTTTTCTTTCAGGCTGTTTTCATAAGGCTGTTTGGTAACTAATTTCATTCAATAATCTCATATTAAACATAAACTATTGTCATGGAAAATGACCTCAAGGTTCAGCTTTCATTTTAACTGTATTTTGCTTTCTCTGTCTCATGCCCGTGTATGGGGGGGAGCGCCAGGGAGTGGAGAACTGGGGACTATTGAGCACTTGTGGATCCACGTCCCCTCACTTGGGGACATTTAATGCCAGATAATAAATGCATCATTCGATGCCAAGGAAATGCAACATTCAGGGGAAAGAAGTTTTCAGACAACTGGGCAATTTAACACAGAAACATCAAACATTTTTTTTTTTTTAACAGAAGTCTTTCTGAAGGTAATTATCTATTTTACGTCCTAAAAGTAGAACACACTGATAATTTAAAGTCATCCTTATAATCTTCAATTATTGCATCGTCTTCTTATTCAGTGACACCCTCAAAATCTGCCGAGGGGCACGGGACTTAGTTTGCCTTGTCACTAAATGTCTCTTTCTTCATCTCATACTTACTGCCCTAATGTTCTGGTTTGGGAAATCACAGCAACTGTCTTAGGGGAAGGATGACCAGGCCTTTGAATTCCATTTACAATGCTCACAAAGCTAAAGACATTTATGAGTAACTGATCACACACAATTAGGCATTCACATCCCTCATCTGTAACTCTGATATGCGGTTGGAGAGTCCGTCTTACACAACTTCTGCATGGGGAGAGGAATGTGCAACTCGGGTCCGTGTTACCCGCCCTGGGGCTCCCCCCTGGGACATAGGAGGACCTCGAACTCTGAAGTGGGATGGGTGCCGAGACAGGAGTTGAAACAGAGGGCTGAGTAGTTCTGAGTCTGCGGGCATCACACGTCTCTTAGGAAGCAGCTTCTTCTGAACAGCTCTCAGAGGTTCGTACTAGTTCCCAGGAGGTCACAAGTCACAGTGGCAGGAGCTACTGTTGGTGGAGAGCTCACTAAGTGGTCTGTCCTCTGCTGAGTATTTTACGTGGATGGTTTCACTGGATTCTCAGGACCGCTGTATGAGACGGAGTCCCTGGGCGAAGTTTACCCAAGGTTATGCAACTAGTGCTGGGATGTGGTCTGGGCTGCTGACTTCAGAACTTTGTTCCTAAGTAGTAAGCTAAAGGTCACGTCTCCAGGGCCATTGCCCGGAGGGAACTGTAGCAGATCAGGACTCCTTGGAAACCTTCCACTATGTCCCTCAGCAACATTCCGCATTCTGGGAACACAAAGAAAATTGGGGTATCTGTCCTGGGGTCCTCCTGTCACAAATCCTTTTAGAGTCTGGTCATAATCATAGACCTTCTCAGGAAGAGTCTCTGAAATCGGAATGTGTGAATTCCTTTTCCATAATCTGGGTTTGGGGCAAAAGAGAAGAGCACGCCGATACATCTGATTTAATCATTTCTTCCCCAGAGGTCATTAACATATAGAAATGTTTGCTCTTGAAATGATCTCAGACTACCGTGTGATTCTGTCTTATGTTAGCCCAGTCTCTTCCCTCGGAACCAGCTCTTCCGGGTGACACGCTTTAAACTGCCACACGGATTCCCCACGGCTCAGTTCTTGGCTGATCTTTTGCAGTAGCAACTTTTAGTCAGAGTCCAAGTGGAACTAAGGGTAAACCGAGCCAAACCTGACAAGACACTCCCTTCCAAACACACCAGTGCTCTGGCACTCGTAACACACCTCCCCACGGAACCTTCGTTACGAGAGCTGGTTCTATAGTTCTTCAGTGCCGTGTCGTTGTTCATTTAGGCTCCAGGCTTGTTTCAAGTCTGAAGCCCAACCACTATTCACACCATTGCTTCTCTGCAAAATTATGCAGAGCCTCGCTCGATCCCTAAAACATTTGTTTAAAGTAGGAGATTTTGTTAATTTGAGATTACATTTGTAAGATTTACATTTCTTTTTTTTTTTTTATTGGCTCAGGTTTGCAAGCTTTCTTCTTCACCCTCGTCCTTAAACGTTCTTTCAGTTCCTTAATGAAGTTTCAAAACTTCACTTCCTCCATTGTCTTTAAAGCCACTTCTAAGTGACAGAAGAGTAGCTGCTACATTTTCATCCTCCTCATTTGAACTCTAAACATGGCGATCTGCCAATCGTGACGACCACGGCTTTGCACTATGCGGATCCACTTACACATGGATTTTTCTCAATAAATACCACCCAGCACTGCAAATGTACTTTTTTCTCTTCCTTGAGGTCTCCTTAATCACGCTTTCTTTTCTCTAACTTATTGTAAAAATATAGTATATAATACACCTACAGAATATGTGTGAACTGACTGTTCATACTATTAATAAGGCTTCTAGCCAACAGCAGGCCATCAGTAAAGGTTTTTGGGGCAAGTCAAAAGTTACACGGGGATTTTTGACTAAGGGGATCAGTGTCCCTAACCCCCGAGATGCTCAAAGGTCGATTGTACATTAAAAAAAAAAAATGAGCTGTTAGAGTCAAAAGCATTTCCAAAAGGAATTTCTAAAACTCCATTGTGGCGATGGCTTTGGCAATAAGAGATGTATGGATTATTATTGTGGGGACCATTTTGAAGGGTGAAAATATTTCCTGGGATCTATACTTGCTGCTCTGTTCTTTAAAAACAAATCTGTCAGGTTTTTTAATACTCTCACTTCCTTTAAGTTATTGAATTACGGATCACTACTGATTCAAATGACCTGTAATTCAGTGACAAAATTCAAAAGCTTGTATTTTTTTTTAAATGACCCACAAGCCTTATGTGATCATTGAACTTGAATCAGACAGCCATGTTAAAGCTTCTGTAATAGCAGCATTTATATTAATAAGTAAATAAGAAGACCTCTCCATAGTTCTTTACACCTTGCAAAGTTATTTTGCACACTGCATTTCTGCAGGTGAACATAGAGTTGTCTCTAGTCATTAGGAATTATTTTCAGTTACAAATAAATGACTTTTTCTAGAAGAGCCCAGAAGAGTAGACATGGTCTCAGGTAGAAATGACTCACCAGGAAAGGACTCCAAGGGTAAACGGGGATTCGGGTAATGTCCGGTGCAAACCATGACAGCATCAAAGACAGCTCGTTCCTGCTTCCCCTCTGTCTCTGTGACAACATCCCACCGGCCAGTTTCGGAGAAGTCTGGACGCTTTGTCACACTGCGCACCGTGGTCTGAAAGTAGCAGACAACACTCACTTTCTTTCTTTTGATATTTTTTTATATTTTTAAAAATATTTATTTATTTGACACAGATAGAGAGATCACAAGCAGGCAGAGAGGCAGGCAGAGAGGGAGGAGGAAGCGGGCTCCCCGCCGAGCAGAGAATCGGATGCTGGACTCCATCCCAAGACCCTGGGATCATGACCTGAGCCGAAGGCAGCGGCTTTAACCCACTGAGCCACCCGGGCGTCCCCACTCACTTTCTGTCAGTCACCTTGGGACCTCATGTAATGGCTGGTATGGTAACCATGCTCATGGGCCAAGCCCATCTCAGGGTAAGAGGTCTGTCAATATTAGTTGATCTCCCCAATAAAAAAATTAAGTAACTTGTAAAAGTCTCAAAAGCAGTCCTACATGGTAGGCCCCAAAACATTTGCATTTCTTCCCTGGAAGGAGGAAACATTTAGTTCTTATTTCCAGCGGGAAGGAGATAAGCTACAATACCGAATGCATCTGGAAAATGTGGGAACAGTTTTGGCTCATCATAGTTTCTGCAGTTCAGATTCCTAGTCATTTCTTCCCAGCACATTTCATGAACTAAATTTGTTTCTTCTTTCCTCTCAAAGGAAAAAAATCTCTAAATTTCACCCTGAATAAGAATTTGGATTCAGGGGCGCCTGGGTGGCTCAGTGGGTTAAGCCGCTGCCTTCGGCTCAGGTCATGATCCCAGGGTCCTGGGATCGAGTCCCGCATCGGGCTCTCTGCTCGGCAGGGAGCCTGCTTCCTTCTCTCTCTCTCTGCCTGCCTCTCAGTGTACTTGTAATTTCTCTCTGTCAAATAAATAAATAAAATCTTTAAAAAAAAAAAAAAAAAGAATTTGGATTCAGAAGAGGAATCAGGAAAGTGTATGTCTTAGTGATTTATTTGAGCAAAAATGAGAAATAGGAGAAGTGAGGAGTCTTTATCATCTGCCTTATTCATACAGAGAGAAAAAATAAAAATCAGGAATAAGTTTACTTAGGATGCCCTTTCCGTTAGCTTGCTGAGTGGGCAGCCCCCATTAGTAACCTTTCCGTAAGCCACGTTGTCTTACCCTAAACCGAATGTATCTCAGAAGGTCAAAGTGCTCAGCAAATTCTTGGAGATAGGCCCAAAATTTTCCTTGGTTCATGAAATTGGGATAATCTTCTTGGAAGGGGAAGTTGCTATAACATGACATTTCTTTGCAGACGTTCGTCACTAATGACCTGTAGACCCTGGTCATCCCATCTTTAGAAGTTTCCTGTGGTGAAACACAGTTAGCTAGATGGGGTGTGGGAGGCAGGAAGAAAAGAGATGCCACTTGTAATTCCAAAGAGTTTCAGGAAAACAGCATTAGAACGCCATGCTATAGTTGTCAGAAATCATTGGTGGGACTGGAATTATTAAACACCGTATATTTCTCACACTACAAAGAAGTTAACAAAATTTAGATTTAGTAGGCCTCCAAGACTAACACTGCCTTTCAGTGATTCCATAACCACGGGGCCTACAGTCTGCCTGGCTTATTGTTTTCTTCTTCTTTTGCCGTCCTCAAACTCTCCAGTCATGAGGAACCTCGTCCTCTTGCCTTGGCTCACAGAACGCCTCACTGATTTTTGTATTTATTGTCTAGGTATATTTTCTTTTTCTTGTTTTTAGATTTCTTTCTTTAGAGAGAGCGAGCGTGCACGTGCCAGTGGGGGGAGGGGCAGAGGGAAAGGGAGAGAGAATCCGAAGCGGACTTTGTGCTCGGGGTGGAGCCCGATACGGGCTCAATCCCAGGACCCTGGGATCGTGACTGGAGCCGAAGTGGGAGTCAAATTCTTAACTGACTGAGCCATCCAGGCACTCATTTTCTTCCTTCCTTCCTTCCTTTCTTTCTTTCTTTTTTTAACTCAATATTATTTTCTAAAAATTTTCTCTATTATTTTAGAGTTGGGGAAGAAAACCAAACCAACTGTGGGGTCAAGTAGCAGAAGGTACACAAACCAGACCGTCTTTTCTTTCCATACGACATTTGGTGGCTCGATCAGGGTCACAGTCCATTGGAAAAACCTTCCCCCCAGCACACTGTAATCCTAGGGTTGTGACCACACCTGCTTACACACATTTGCTTATTCCATTTCCTTCACCATCTGCCAAAGACTGGCAGAGGCCGCCTCCTCCATGAAGACTTCCCTCCCTCCCTCAGAGAGTTTGAAGTGCTCTCCTCGACCTTCAGCTCCCACTGAACGTTGCTTTTCTCTTACCCCTGCAGCATCCAGTTCTCAGACCTTCTGTCTCCTGACACTTTAGGTCCCACCAACAGGAGGGAAGCCTAGGTCCCTGCTGAGGCAGCTGGTATTAAAGCCACTTCCAGCCCCTACTTCTGTTGCTCAAGTCACCTAACAGCTGGACTAGCCCTAGGTGTATCCCCCCAGGGTGCCCATTCCACTCCTTAGAAGGACTAATCAGTGCCTTGGCTCTTTATATTGTGATAAGGCGAAAGCTCCCAGACCTCCCACCCCCACCTGCCAGGGTCTGGATTCTTGCCTCACTCCTGCCAATTCTCTTCCCAAAGACCTGAATAATCCTGTGGGCTGGAGCTCACTCCCTGAAGCCAGCTTCCATCCTTCCAAAAGCCTCATCTGCTCAGTATTCACCAATGCCACTCCCCTAACCTAGGTGACACTGTTACTTTGTCTCAAAGTGTCCATGGTCTAGAAATCACGTAACTGCCAACACCGTGTGTGGTGAATCAGATGGAACTCTTCCTTCCTCCCTCTTCCGACTGGCCTTGCCCTGCGGAGTCCGCAGGTTCATCACCTGTCAGACCGCAGGAGGCGGTCTGGTGTCAGCTGCACACGGGCTGTGATGTTGTAGTGAGCTGCTTTCTTACGTGATCACCAAGGTAGGCTGAGGCCACCATGCCAGAGCAGGGACAAAGCCGACAGCCAGTTTAGGACTGATGGGTGTGGGAGGATACAAGTACGCACAGTGAACTTCCAGAGTCCCCCGATGTCGTTAGTTCTCTCAAAGCAGGTGGGCTCCAGGTCCTCATCCAAGCAGCACTTGATGGAGGACAGGCCACTCACACCGGCTCCAATCACTGCCACTCGCTTGGCCATGGTACTCTGTTGGAGGAAGGCCGGGCTGAGCGACAAGACTGGAAGGAACCTCCTGTCATAGAACTCTTGGAGTGGTCTGCACACCCTCTCTGAGCTGAGGCAGATTCACATTTTGGTTGAAAATGAAATCAGACTCTGGAAATCAGAGTGTTTGGCTTAAATCTTAGCACCACTCACTAATATAGTGTGAGCTCGGGCTAGCTCTTAATCTTCTCTGGGCCTCAGTTTTCTGTTAGTATGAAAAGGAATGGAAATAATAATAATATCTTAAATATTTGTTATGAAGTTAAATGATTGATATGTAGGAAGGACTGTGGAGGTGTGTCTCCTACACAGTAAGTGCTCACTTAAATTCAGTTCTTGGGGGGCGCCTGGGTGGCTCAGTGGGTTAAGCCACTGCCTTCGGCTCGGGTCATGATCCCAGGGTCCTGGGATCGAGTCCCGCATCGGGCTCTCTGCTCATCAGGGAGCCTGCTTCTCTCTCTCTCTCTCTCTGCCTACTTGTGGTCTCGGTCAAATAAATAAATAAAATCTTTAAAAAAATAAATTCAGTTCTTGATGTTAACTACTATAGTCAGGACCTTGATCCTGTTGAGACTTTATTTGTTTTTGTTTAATTTTTAAACATTTTTTATTTTACTACTATTATTATTTTTTAATTTTTATTTAAGTAGGCTCCATGCTCAACATGGGGTTTGAACTTGTGACCCCGAGATTAAGAGTTGCTGTTCCACTGAGACAGCCAGGTGCTCCTCTGGATGTTAGATGCCCTCCATAGTAGATGCTCTCCTTTGCTATTATCTCGTCGTTCTAGACCCTAGGACCCGTGGGTAGCAAAACGGTTAGTTTTTCTTCAAAACATCTAGAGTCCTGAAGAATAGCTAGTCAAGGGTCATCTCCTGCCATATATCAAAGATACTCCACGAATTAAGGGCGGGTCTTAATCTTGCACAGAGGCAATAAAAGATGGACCATAATATAGAACAAAGTCCTCAAGGAGAGTTCTATGGGACATTCTAGGTGAGGTCTTGTGGAAAGTAGAGACTGCGGGTGGTGTGTCACAGGGATTTATAACCAGTTTTTCTTGGTATTCTAATTCGGGCTTCTGCAAATATCAACACAGCTCTCATAGTGACGGATGGACTAACCACTCAAGCGAATTCCAACAAATCAGCTATGTTGAAGAATTGTCCGAGTTTTAAATTACTTATTTAATTAATTATTTACTTATTTGTCAAATTATTTAATTACTTATTTAAATTATTTATTTAAACTTATTTAAATTGCTTATTTGTAAATTACTTAGACAAAAATGCCTAGCACCAGATATCAGGGTTCATTCCCTACCGCCCCATTTGTCTCCCCCTCTTCCTCTTTCTCCTAGAAAAGACAAAATTAACCAGCAAGTTTGCCTCTCACCAGTAGGCATAGGTACCTGTGGTTTCCTTTGGGTTGAGGAGTCGGATTTCTAGACCGTTTTTAATCGGAAATAAGTGGCCTCCACCAATAACAACACTGGAGTTTTCAGGCCACTAGGCAGAAACCCGAAGTTGGTAGCTCTCAGCTGTGCTTTCTTTGCAATAGTAAGGCCGAAGACGGTGGCTCACGGAACTGGTCAAGTGCAAAACGGGCCACCGTAGACAGACTGGAAGCAAATTCATTCATTCAGCAGGTGAGCCCTGGGCACCTCTAAGTGCAGTCACTGAGCCAAGGGTGGGGGACCCACAGACGACGACCCAGTAACTAAGTAATAGTAATAAAAAACAGAAACAGACTGTCCACAAGGAGATGCCGCCGTGTGCAGAGAGGCGGACGCCTGTGGGGTCACGTCCCCGCAGCAGCGCTGCGCTCCGGGTAGGCCGCTGGCTGCGCCGGCCGCCCGGAGGCCGAGACACCCAGAAGGGCCGTGTTTCTCGAGGTGGAAACACCTTGCCCTTTACACACCAGCTTAAGAGGCGGTGCAGGCAGCAAAAACGAACTGGGAACTTACGCCTCTTAAAGTTACACAACGCTTGCAGATTATGAACTTCTGAGTGAGGGCAAACATTTAAAAAAGCACTGAGGGAGGTTGTAAGTGAATCGGGAACCGGAAGATGTGGGTTCTAGTGCTCGCTCTGCCTCTAGCCAGTGTATATATGTAAACAAGATTCTTTTCCCCTGTGCGGTTGTTCCCACGTGTGTAAAACAGAGGTTTCTAGTAGCTTTCCCTTCCAGCCCAAGAGAATTGTTTTTACGCCCGAATGCCAAGTATTTGGTACCAAAATAGGTGTGAACTGAAAGGCAGGAGAGATACTGCAGGCCCGGAGGGCTGGGGCGGGGATTGGGGACGTAAGGTGTGTGTAAGCTCTTCCTACACTAGAAAGGTGCTAGCAGTGTAGGTCCTCGGTGGTGCTAGCAGTGTAGGTCCCCGGTGGCTCCAAGCTTGCTTATGACGAGTCCCGTGCTAGAGATGAGCCCTGAACTCCTGAACTGCACTTTGAATGACATGAAAACCCCATCCCATTCCTGCCAGACCAGAAAACGTAGGAATTGTTCTTGAGACGTGGAGAGACGTGGGTGATTTGCAAATCATGCGATGGTTGTGATGATGATTTATTTAAATTTGGGATCTCATCTGTTGATACTTCTTATCAGCACCCACTTATTTTGTCATACTATTTCCTATTACCAAACTGTGGAAAATTTGATGTTTCCCAATGCCTGGCACTACTATCTCATCTGTCAGAGGAAACCAGAGGTGAGAAGAGAATTAGAGAAAGTCTCGTGATTCTGTTATTCCCACGACACCTTTCTTTCGGATAGGTTCTCCCTACAACCTAACTTTGTCTCCTTATAATACTCCTTTGCCTTCTGACTTTCTCCTTAATTCTGTTACTTGAACCCTAATCGAGAGGCTCCTGAAGAAGAGAATCACATTCATCCTGAAGGAATGCACTCACCGAGGAGAATATTTATCCTCTGCAGAAGCAGTTTCTGGAAAACTCGCCCCATTTAAAAAAAAAAAAAAAAAAAAAGGCAACACCAAGAAGAATAATCCAGGACACTTACCTTGTAGGGACAGAGCAGCCACTCTGGCAAATTACTTCTCAAAGCAAATAGACAAAGACAGTGTTTGCCTTAAAATTTTTTTTTGAAACAAACTCTTTGTTCTGAGAGGAAAACAAAGGAAAGCGGACTTTGATCGAGTGGTCTCAGAGTGGAAAACCACTTGCCTTCACAGTCATCCTGGTGACAGCAGAAGGTGTCCCCTGCGCACTGAAGACACAAAGTTATGTAGGGCGGGAGCGGGATACTTCCGTAATCACGGGGGAGGGCTAAATGACGAGTCGGAATCCCGGCTTTGGATTCGAAGAACGGAAACTACTTTTGCCCCTTGTCCCCACCCTCCGGGGCGTCACAGTTCCGGCAAAGCCCAAACCTCAGGGAAAGCTTGTTAAGTGGCTGCTCTCCTCGTGGTGGCCTTTAGAGGGTGCCAGAGTCACCGCCAACGTCACAGCCCGTCCTGAGCAGTTCTGGCTGCCCCCTCTTTTGCATGGTTAGTCCCTTGAGCCATCATAGGAGCGGTGCAAAGGAGATCATAACTTAGGTGACTGTCACCTCATCAGTTCTTTCATGTCTAGAGCTCTCTCACCCCAGAAATAGGCTTTTAAAATCCAGAGCTTATAAGGGATTTAAGCAGCATCATCCTTTTGGAAAGGGTGAGCAGAGGGAACTGGTAAAATGAGATCGAGAAAGCATAAAATTAGTTTTAAATATTAGCCTAGGGCACCATAAAAAAGAATAATTGCAGAAGCAACAATAGAATACTAAATAGGCACCATCTTTTTTTCTTCCTTCCTTCCTTCTTTTTATTCCTTCTGCACCGAGTGCTTGGAAGCTAGCCATCACCGTTCATTGAATGGTTTCTGGACCAGCAGCAGGAATGCAGATGTCCACGGGGGTCAGGAGTGTAACTCAAAGGAGGAGAGGGCCGGGTTAAGATCGACTGGAAAGCACATCTCCAGTCTATTAGCTTTAGGTAATGGTGCTATTTGAGAGCATAAGTCCCAAACTGCAATTTTAGACTCTTCAAAAGAAAATGAAAATACAGATTTGTATATGCAATCCTCTGTTGGAACAAATTAATTTTTTCTTTTGAAAAATATTAAGCTCACATAAAAGTTGAAAGAAAAACAGTTTTGTTAATGAGCACCAGTGTCTCCCTCACCCATATCTTCAGGCATCCACCTCTTGGTACATTTTCTTCTTCTCTTTACACACACACACGTGTGCACATACACGCACGCATCTGAGTATAGTCTTTATTTTTATGAAGATTTTATTTATTTGAGAGAGAGAGAGAGAGAGAAATCGAGGGAACGGAGGAGGGGCAGTGGGAGAAGCAGACTCCCTCTGGAACTCGGAGCCTGATGCAGGACTCGATCCCAGGACCCTGGGGTCTTGACCTGAGCTGAAGGCGGACACTTAACTGACTGAGGCACCCTGGTGCCCTGAGTGTAGTCTTTAAACACCAGGTGCCACAGGGACATTCTTCCACACATTCACACTACTATTACCTCATCTAAGAAAAGGGATACAAATTCGATAATATCATCCAACATACCCCGGCTACTTTCACATTTCTTCAGTTGTCTCCAAAGCGTTCTTAGCCAGTGGCATGCCGTGAGAGCTGGCTTGTGCCGTGAGAAGGCGTGCGTTCCTTCCACCTCCAAGTTCAGTGAAACCGCAGTAGCTTGGGCATTGGTCGGGCTGGGACTCTTCATACCATGGAAACTGGCAGTTGCATTAAGTCTGGGGTCCTTCCTACCCCATGGCTAGTTTATTGGCACACAACTCTTTCTGAGCTATAACATACACAGAAAAACCCTGTGTATATTTAATGAACATAATTTGATGAGTTTGGAGTTTGGATGCATTCCATACACTTGTGAAGCCATTACCGCAATCAAGATAATAAACATACCCATCGCCTTCAGGAAGTTTCCTCGTGTCCTTTTGTTTGTTTTTGGTAAGAGTACTTGAGGTGAGATCTATCCTTTTAACAAATCTTTATGTGCATGATATGTGTTTTAACTATATGTACTGTGTTGGACAGCAGGTTGCCAGAACTTATTCATCTTGCGTAACTGAAACTTTATTTATTTATCTATTTTTGTTACATAAATTAACCCATTTATTATAGGCTAGCAATGTTTCAAATGGTGGCGCGTCCACTGGTCTTTCAACTCCTTCAGTCTTCTGAAGGCAGACTCTACTGTGACGGCAGAAGTGGTGGTGTCCGTCCAGGCGCCACCAGCAACGGTTTTCATGCAGGAGCCGCAATGCCAGATCCCCACAGCTCGTCTTTTCATCTTGGTTTTGCCACAGAAGGAGCAAGTGTACACGTGCTGGCTTATCTCAGTCTTCTTCCCCATCTTCCTGAGGGAGGCACCATAACGGGTCCCGCATTTGCCCACGATTCCGACCTTCTTGGTGCGTTTAGCCATGTTGCTGCAAACTAGGTCTGAGCCCAGAGAGGACAAAACTTTGTTTATTTTTAAAGATTATATATTTATTTGAGAGGTAGAGAGAGAATGAGCAGGGGGAGAGGCAGAGGGACAGGACACTCCGATCATGACCTGGGCCGAAGGCAGACGCCTAAACAACGGAGGCACCCAGGTGCCCCGAACTGAAACTTCATATAAGCTGAACAACTGTCTGTTTCCTTCTGCCCCCGGTCAGCGACCACCACTCTACTCTGTCTTTGAGTTTAACTATTTTAGAGAAGAATCATACAGATTGTCTTTTTTTTACCCCCCCAAGTAGGCTCCACGTCCAGCATGGGGCCCAAAGCAGGGCTTGAACTCATGATTCTGAGATCAAGACCTGAGCTGAGATAAAGAGGTGGACACTTAACCCACTAAGCCAGCCAGGCTTTGTCTTTTTGTGCCTGGCTTATGTCACTGAGCATGACGTCGTCTCCAGGTGCATCATCAGTGATTGTCATGTATCGCAGGACTGTCTTTGTTTCTGTTTCTGTTTCTCTTTTCAGTGCCGAATGATACTCCGTTGTATTGTATAGTGTATTGTGTTGCATGTTTTCTTCATCTCCTTATCTGTCAAATCCTGATTTCAGGGCTACTGGGTGGATCCATGCCGGATCCCCAGGGTAGCTCTAATTTGAATTGTTTGAGGAACCTACATACCACTTTCTCCAGCAGCTGCCCCATGTTGCATTTCCACCAACAGTGTACAAGTGGTCTAATTTCTCCACATCCTCAGCATTTCTTGCTACTTTAAAAAATTTTTTTTTCAATTTATTTATTTTCAGAAAAACAGTATTCATTATTTTTTCACCACACCCAGTGCTCCATGCAATCCGTGCCCTCTATAATACCCACCACCTGGTACCCCAACCTCCCAACCCCCGCCCCTTCAAACCCTCAGATTGTTTTTCAGAGTCCATAGTCTCTCATGGTTCACCTCCCCTTCCAATTTCCCCCAACCCCCTTCTCTCTAACTCCCCATGTCCTCCATGCTATTTGTTATGCTCCACAAATAAGTGAAACCATATGATAATTGACTCTCTCTGCTTGACTTATTTCACTCAGCATAATCTCTTCCAGTCCCGTCCATGTTGCTACAAAAGTTGGGTATTCATCTTGCTACTTTTATTGTGTTTTTTATAATAGTCATCCTGACAGTGATATTTCACCATGGTCTTGATTTGCATTTCCCTGATGATCAGTGAGCACCTTTTTATATAACTGTTGGCCATTTGCATGTCTTTTTAAGAGAAATGTCCGTTCAAGAACTTTGCCCATTTTTTAATCAGATTCTATTTTGATTGTATGTTTTGTTTTTGGCTATTAAGTTGTAGAAGTCTCTTACATATTTTGGATATTAGATATTAACCCCTTATTGGATGTATGGTTTTCAAATATTTTTCCCATTCTGTAGGCTGTCTTTTCATTCTGTTAATTGTTTTGTTTGCTGTGAAGAAGGTTTTTAGTTTGATGAAGTCCCACCTGTCTGTTTTGGTTTTGCTGTATGTGCCCTTGGTGTTATATCCAAGAGATCATTGCCAAGAAGACTGTCAAGAGGTTCCCCCCTAGTTTATCTTTTAGGAGTGTTATATTTTTGGTCTTATGTTTAAGTCTTTAACCCGTTTTAAGTCGATTTTGTATGTATGTGGTGTGATATAAGGTTCTGATTTCATTCCTTTGCAAGTGGGTATCCAATTTTCCCAGCATCATTTGTTGAAGAGACTGCCCTTTCCACATTATGTGTTCTTGGAAGGCTTGTAGAAGATTAATTTCTGGGCTCACAATTCTGTTGGTCTACATCTTTCTCCCCCCCCCCCTTTATTTTTTTGATTTTGTTTATTTATTTGACACAGAGAGAGAGAGGTCTCAAGTAGGCAGAGAGGCAGGCAGTGGGTGGGGGGAAGCAGGCTCCCTGCCGAGCAGAGAGCCTGATGCGGGGCTTGATCCCAGGACCCTGAGATCATGACCTGAGCCGAAGGCAGAGGCTTTAACCCACGGAGCCACCCAGGCGCCCCAGTCTACGTCTTTCTTAATGCCAGTGCTATTTGTTTTAATCACTGTGGTTTTGTTTATTAGTTCTAGCAGGGTTTTTTTTGTTTGTTTTTTGGAGTCTTTAGGGTTTTCTATCTGTAAGATCATGTTATTTGTGAACAGGTAATTTTACTTCTTACTTTCCAGTTTGGGTGCTTCTTATTTCTTTTTGTTGCCTAATTGCTCTGGCTAGGACTTCTAGTACTGTTGACTGTAAGGGGCAAGAGGGAACATCCTTGCCTTGTTCCTGTTCGTAAAGGAAACGTTTTCAGTTTTTCACCATTGAGGATGATATCAGCTATAGGCTTGTCATCTATGACCTTCATTATGTTAAGACAAATAGCTTTTGTACCTACTTTGCTGAGAGTTTTAATCATGAAAGTGTGTTGAATTTTGTCAAATGATTTCTCTGCATCTATTGAGATGATTATATGACATATATCTTTCGTTTCGTTAATGTGGTGGGTCACATTAATTGATTTGTATATTTTGAACCACACACCCCTCTTTATAGTTCTATTTTTCCTGATTAAGTAGCCAATCCAAATTTACAAATTGCATTTAGCTGCAAAGTCTCTTTAGTTTGGTCTGTGCAGTCACAGTCTTCCAGCCTCCAAGGGCCCAGTTTAGGATGGGTCCTTATTACCTGGTTTGCTGCTGCTGGAATGGTTCTTCTGAAATAGCCTTTTAATTAGCTTTCTTACTTTCATTTGCTCCCCTATAATCTGCTTTCCAGAATGATCTTTTAAAACCACGAATTAGATCACGCTACTCTGATACATAAAAGCATTTGTTGAAGGGAATGTGTGGTCAGAGAGGGTTTTTCAGAAAACAGGAATATTATGCCATATAATGGTGGAGAGTGGTCCAGGAGAAAGGGAATGGTCAACAACTTGGGAGAGTAATTGGACTAATTGTAGGAGAGAGGTTCTTAGGTAAGTGTGAAGGGTTGGAATCCAGAACGCTAGCAGGAATTGCCCTGCAGAGCACAGGTAGTCACCCTTAGTAATAGGGAAGGGCATATGGGCACAGCCCCAGGTGGACTGGGAAGTGCGGTGGTGGGAACCTGGTGATGTTCTCTGCTCATTGTCACTATTTCTCATCTGAGAGTGAGCTGAGAAGGAAGTGGCGGAGGATGTGGGAAGAGGTGATGATACAAAATGGTCTCACCTAGGAGATCAGACTGGGGAGGGAGGGGAGTAGGGCAGTCTAGCAGGATTTGGGGGCAGTAGTTTTGCCATGAATTGGAGAGTGATCAGTTAGAGGGCTGAGTGTTTTTCCTCTGCTCAAAGTCAAGTGCTCAGGAGGAGGTTTGAAGTAGGTAGAGAGTTGGCTTTTGACCAGAGCCAGAGTTCTGCCGTGCAACTATGGATGGACAAGAGGGGCAATGAGTTGGGCACCCATGCAAGTATGATATTACCGAAGTCGAAGCTGGCTAACGAGGGAAGTAAGAAACTGAGGGGAGGTGTGAAGTAGAAGATGGCCAAGTGTTTGGGTTGGAAGTCCCAGCGGTTAGAAGAGAATGTTAGAATGTTGAATGAGAAGAACTTAGCTGGAGGACAATGGCATAGTTGGTGGAGAAAGGAATGTTTGCGAATCAGCCTGTGAAGAGCTGCTCTTGCCGAGAACGACAAGGTCAAGACCTGCACTGGCTAATACAATAGCCACTAGACATATGGAGCTATTTAAGTTGAGGTTTAAATTAGTTAACGTTAAGTAAAATTAAAAATGCATTTCTCCATTGGCACTAGCCACATTTCAAGTGCTTAGGAGCCACACGAGGCTGGTGGCTATCTCGTCGGAGAGTAAAGATGAAACATTTCTGTGGTGGTGGGAAGTTCTCTGGGACATCATTGGTCTAGAGGGTGAACATAGTGGTGAGTGGTTGAGGCGGCTGGAGGATAAGATCGTTAGAGGTTACCGGGTTAAGGAGTGGAGAGGACATGATGGGGCAGGATTGCACACTTGGCTGTGAAGTCACTGAGTATTATGAGAACAATCATGGTGAAAGGAGAGAAGTTGGTCAGAGATCCATTCATTCCTCCATTCCTCCCGGCAGCTCTGAGCCTGGAAGGCTGTCCTCCCCCTGCTCCAGCGGTGGGTCTTTAGTCAAAGGGGAATCCCAAACCCCCCGAAATGATTGCCTCTGATGCAATTCAGGCCGTGAGGATTTGAGACACAAGGAGAGATTCACTGGAGACTTTTGGGTATTTTTGGTCTTGTCCATGATCTCTTGGATAGAACACCAAAGTCACAGACAACAAAAACAAAAATAGACAAGTGGGATTTCATTGAACTAAAAACCATGAAGTGGAATTCAAGCCTGGCAGGGTGACTCTGGAGCCTGGGCTTTCACAGACAGTTCCCGCAGACCCCTGCTCTGCGAGAGAGACACACTGACAGGACAGACGGGTTGAGGACTGTGAGATGACAGGGGGGAGGAGAGGTCAAAGGAACAAGGTGAGCTCTTTTGTGTTTCAGAGCAAAACTGTGGGTGAATGGAATTGTTAGTCCTTGAGAGAGGTGCTCAAAGAGAATTTTAACTGCAAATACAGGGCTGAAGTTCTCTCTCTTCTTGAGGGAGATTTGGTTCTTTGTGTCTGTTTGGTCAGGTCGAATTTATTGGGATAAGGTTGTTCGTAATATTCTCTTACAACCCTCATAAAGTCTCCCCAGAGGAAGGGCTCAGTCCTTCAGGATGGCCTCCACTCTCGCTTCAGCCCGGATTGTTCTCTGTGCTTCCGAGGACCGGCTATAGATTGGAGATTCCAGTGACCCCTCCTTGGGTTTGATTAATTTGCTAGAGTAGGTCACAGAACTTGGAGAAACATTTTATTTGCTGGAGAACCAGGTTATTATGGAAGGATATAACCCAGGAAAAACAAGGTGGAAGACACGCATTGGGCAAGCTACATGGGAACGGGGGGAAGAGCCTCCATGTCTTCTCTAGGGGCATGAGTCTCCCCGAACCTCTATGTGTTCACCAATCTGGCAGCTTTCTGAACCCCTTGCTTTTGGGTTTTTATGGACATTTCATCTTGTGGAGCCCGGCTCAATGAACTAGTGGTGGTGGTTGATTTTCTGTGGGGTAGATCTGATTTGGGCTGTTATTATGCCTACAACATTATGCTATAATGTTGCTATTATGCTATAATAGCATAACATTATGCTATTATGCCTACAACAAAACCCCATTTTGTTGTAGAGTGCATTCTAGGGCAATAAGCACTCCCAGGCAGGATCATCCCTTTATTTTTATTAAGATAATTTTTTTCAATATAGTGATTCAATGATGATTTTATATATATATATGCTTACCATAGGCATGGTTACATCTGTCAGCATACAAAGTTATAATATTATTGACTCTATTCCTGTACTTTTTGTCCCCGTGACCTACTTGTTTCGTAGCCAGAACTCTCTACCTCTCAATCCTTTCTCCTATTTTCCCATTCCTCCACCCCTCCCCGTCTGGCAGCCACTAGTTCCCTGTATTTATGAGCCTATTTCTGGATTTTGTTTCTTTGTTGTTGTTTTGTTTACTTGTTACTTTGTTTTTTAGGTTCTAGGTATAAGTGAAATCGTATGGTCTTTGTCTTTCTCTGCGGTCCCTACATTCCTTTAGACAGGTTCCGGGGAATTTGCTGAACCCTCACTTCTTTGATGGCTTTGAGGAGTGGACACCTCGTCCTCTTCTCTCTTTGCCTGCATCTTTTCCCCAAATTGGAAAAAGAGCATAAAAGACCACTTGAAACATTGAATTTCTAGTTTTTTTTCCTTTCTTTTTATGTCTGAGGCTGATACCATAACAGGATCATTCTGGTACAACGAAATCTTTTGTGAAGTAGGGGGCTTAGTTGAGGCCTATGAAAATGGTTTATATGAGAGAGAGCTGGGAATGCTGAGTGCTGTCTTAAACAGCTCTCTCGTAAAGGGAACATGGAACTTCCCAGCAGCCTTCAAATGCACAGAAATCATGACCGTTTCTCTTCCTCTAGCACTGGAAGCCGGGGCAGCAGGAGAAGCCCAGCAATACCAGTGGCAGCCAGGGAAGGACGGGCCATGGCCATCACCACTCCAGTAAGGCTCACGGCTATGATGAAGAGAATGACGTGGCAACGGAAGGACCAGAGCCCTGTAAATCTATGAGGGGCATTGGACAAACCACCTGGGCAATCTTTTTTTTTTTACAGGAAAATTAGGAAAATGGCCAGAAGTAAAGCCAGAAGGCTTAAGAGTTTAAGTAAGCTTGCAAAGGGAGATGGGGATTCTTGTACGATTCGAGTTTTGGTGACTTTGAATGTTCGATCCCACTGGGTCAAGATGGCATTTCTGGCTCCTTTCCATTTCCCTGGGCCAGTCAGGCGGAACTGGTACGGCGTGCATGGGCCGAAGAAGATGGTGAAAGCCAGGCGCGGGTCCGTCAGGAGCAGAGAGAATAGGTTGGGTTTTGCATTGATACTGGTCAGGAGTTCATCTATGTATGTGATATAATCTGACTGTAAAGCTTTGCAGTAACACAAGCCAAACCTTTAGGAAAGGAAAATTGGGGATAAAGAAGACAAAAAGGTAAAATAATGATAATCCAGAATAAGTAAAAGTGCCAAAAGTAAACAGCAACACCAGACAATTTGAAATGGTTTGTGTGTCCTTCCCTCCCAGCCCATAGCTGTCTGATGGTCTCATTATATATATGCATGTAAAAGCTAGATGCGCTCCTTGACAAGACACTGTGTATACGTAGTGCTCCAAATGCTCATGAAGGCAGCTGGCATTCTTTAGTTCTTTTGTCAAATAATTGGTAATTTCTAGAAAAAAAAGTTTTTACATAACTTCACTATTTCTAAATTTTTCTAAAACTCAATTATTGTTGGATTTGTAAAATGGAAAAGTCCTCAAAAATCCATAGGGTGGAATCGCCTGTACTGCTGGTCTAGCCCTGAAATCACTGACTGCCCTATGACAAGAAGCCTTTCCACTGTGCAGTTCTAATTCATTATCTGCGTTACAGCAGAATTCTATAATGGAGATCGGTTTATACTCCAGGTTGAGGGTAAAAAAGAGACATCTAAAATGTGTTTATTATTTGGGGATTTAACACTTTGTCCAGGATAGATCAGCATGAAGTTTGCAAACATGTATAAATTAGAGAAGTGATAACAATTCTTAAATGCAATCATTTTAAAACTTTTTTTTTTTGGTTATGTTATGTTAGTCACCATACAGTATGTCATTAGTTTTTGATGTTGTACCAGCCAGACAGTAGAGCATAAGAGGAAGCCTCTTCTCCAGGGAACAGAGTCAACAAACTTATTTGGGCAAAAGGCCAGATGTTAAGTGTGTTTAGGCCATATTATGGTCTCTGTCTCAACTACTCAGCTCTGCTATTGTAACTCAAAAGCAACCATGAGTGTGGCTATGTTCTCATAAAAGTTTATGGCCACTGTGATTTAGATTTCCTGTAATTTTCACATATCACAGAATATTCTTCTTTCTGTCCATCCATCTAAAAATGTAAAAGAGGGGCACCTGGGTCGCTCTGTCAGTTAAGGGCCTGCCTTCAGCTCAGGTCATGATCCCAGGGTCCTGGGATCGAGTCCTGCATCGGGCTCCCTGCTCAGTGAGGAGTCTGCTTCTCCCTCCTCCTCTGCCTCTCTCCCTGTTCATTCTCTCTCTCGCTCCTCAATAAATAAATAAAATCTTTCAAAAATTATTAAGAAAAAATTCAGAAAAGAAAAATTCAGGTGGTCGGCCGGTTTGGCCTGCAGGCCAGAGTTAGCAGAGTCCCACTCTAGAGTAGCTTCTGAATAAATAACACAGCTGGAGAAAGATTTGTCGAATGAATGAATGAGCAGTCTCTGCTGGCATCAGAGTGCTGTGCATAGCTCTGCCTGATTATAAATAAGGCATGAATAACATATCCGGGAGATGAGACTGAATTATATTTGGTTTAGAATCCAGACTCCACCCCTGGGTGTGATATGAAACAGTGAATCTTGGAACACTACATCAAAAACTAATGACATACCGTATGGTGACTAACATAACATAACAAGAACAACAAAAAAGAATCCAGACTCCAGGTGGCATTAGGTGACCATCGTCCGAAGTGACAATTTGGGGACACTTCAACTCCCCCCTCTCACCTTAAACAGGCTAGCCTAGATTTTTTCCCCACTGAGTCCGTTTCCTTGAACTCATCTCTTCTGCCACTGTTTTTACCCATTTGAGTGATGATTCAAAAAAGATGCATGAGGGGTTAACTTAGTTAACTTACCCGCTGTGTTTGTTTTCTTTTCTTTCATTAACTTCCTCTATCATGACATTTTGCGGTGGTAGCTTATTTATACCTGTGCAACGTACGAACAAAAAAGGCAATTTAACTTTAGGCCTGCTTGCCTACTGGGTAAAGATGCTTTACCACTGCTCACGTTTCACTCTTAGTACCCAGCGACTTATCTGTTCTTCTGGCAAAAAAAGTGGTAGCAGCCGACACGGATTGGAGGTATGGCCCTGGTAATAATGTTACCAGCCGAGAAGTTGTATCCTCTGGGTCATCTCCCTAGTTAACCCATAAAACAAAACCTCACAGCTGAGTTCTGCCACTCCCCTGACTGAAACTTTCCATTCAAATTGAACCTGTTCGTTCTGCAAAAATAACAGGTAGATGCAACTTGTATTTTTTGACCCCTGATTTATCTTTTGTGCTGGTAATGGCTCAAATTCGTTACGACAGTGTAATTCCATGAAGAATAGAATGGATCCTGCTTTTAAAGACTGTGTTGTTTTGAGAAGTGGGAGATGGTCTCAGAATTTCCAATATCCCAAATAACATGGCAAACCAAAACCACATGTGCCCTGCAGCTTCTCGTGAACATACCTTTCAGGACCCGGACAGCCCATCGCGCTTGGGTTTCTCCTGTGGGTATCATGGAGCCCAAGGGTTTGATGAGGCCAATGACAGCCAGAGTCGGCTGTGGCAGGTGCGCAGGGAAAATGTACTTGTACAACGATGCCTGGCCATTTTCAACTTTGACTATGGTCTCATCCAGGAAGGGGAAAGCAAAGGTGTAGCCCGTGGCAAAGACGATGATATCGATAGGCTCTTCCTTGGGGGTGTTGTTGAATATGACAGAGTTTTCCTTCACCTCCTTTATGCTTGGCTTGATGAGCACCTTCCCGGTGATGATCCGCCCCGGAAGCTCGTCATTTAGCACAGGCTCTCTCAGCTGCGTCCTAAACAGAAACGTGGGCAGGGACGAGACTGCCAGGGCCGGTGAGGCCAGCTGTCCCTTTCCCTTCCCTTCCTTTCTTCATTCTGGGATTCTCCCCTTGGCCAGGCAGGAGGTGCCAGCCATGGGACAAGCCCCTTCTGTGGGAAGGACTCATGAGTGTCCAAGATGATGAAATGTGTTTACCATTTGCTAGTGTTTGGGAGCCTATGGAGGAGGGGGGTCAGAGCTTTCCCTGGCTCCCGTTTCCCTTGTTGACTTTCAGATCTCAGTTATCAGTGTCTTTAGAGATAACCCAGTGCTGAAGGACTCCAAGGGAAGCCGGGGACTTCTACAGCTGCTGAGAACTGCTGGGAGCTCTCTCCGCCTAGGGAGCAATGGGACAAGGAAAGCAGGCATGTGTTTAAAAGGAACAAGGGCAGAATGATCTTTTTCTGCCTCTGTCTTTGGGCTCACTAAGCAAGTACTTTGTGAGATGATTTTAAATGAGCTGAGCCATTTTGAGGTTATGGTGAAGCACAGAAAGAGACAGTGGGCTAAAATGGAAAAGAGCACTGGAATAGGAAGGAGCAAGGGTGGCTTCTTATCCTAATGTTTATACTTAACAGAGCTTGAGGAAGTCATTTGGTCCCCATTGGGTTTTATTCATCTGTAAAACAGGGATACTGATGCTTGCATCCGTAGTTCATTGGGTAGGATGAAGAGCATATGAAATAGATGGAGAGGTTGGGATTGGTCTCAAAATTTCCAATATCCCAAACAACATGGCAAGCCAAATGACATGGAAGCATGAAATAGTATGTACGTAAGAAGTTTGGAAATGATAAAAGATTAAATCCAAGAGTGAAGGGATGATAGCTCCTTAGGCTCATTTCACATCTTTTAAGGTTTATGGTTTGTAGTCCCTGTGCTGCCACCCAGGTTAAACAAAGCTTATGGTAGACAAAGTTCTGGTGCCAAGAGTCAAAACCCCCAAGGGGCTTCAAGGTAGGACATGGAAGAGGGTAGGTAGGAAATATGGAAGGAAGAGATGGTGACAGCAGAGGCAAGCAGAGAGCAGGGTGAGAGGAAGATGCATGAGAGAAGGTTGGAGAGAGCCAGAGGAAGCGGGTGTGTGTGCGCACACAAGGGGGCTGTGTGCCATCAGCGGGGGCTTGGGCGCCCCGTGATCCATGCGGCCCCGAGTGAAGTCTGGAGATAGATCAGACAGGATCTCCAGGCTAAGGTGCCATGCCGGTAATGGAATGTCATTGTACAAACTAATGAACGAGAAAGCAGAGCCTTCAGTTCTTGCTAATGAGGTAAGTTGTAGGTGGTCACTCATTATAGACTGAATTTAGGACAGACTGAGATCAAGGTCATCTTGACAGGGGCAAGAAGGCATTGCTGTTGGAGAGGTGGCAAGGGGCAACAGAGCATTTGATTTTTCCCACACAGTGAAACAAGGCGTGTGGCTTATGTCAAAGTAGTCATAGACAAGTCACTCTCTTTGGATCGCTGTAGCTGAGGCTTATGCAACTTGCCTAGCTCACAGAGCTCGCTTATTACTAAACGAGCTTGGGCAAGTAGTTGAACTTTGTGAAGCCTCAGTTTACCTAGGATAAACAGGAGACTATAATAATACTTTAAAGGGTTATTGACAAGATGAAATTTATAGTTTCGCTTACCAAGAACTCAAACACAGTTAGGGCTCATGAAGTACCTTTGTATGATGTCTTCTTTCATGTTCAGTCACATGGTTGTGTAATTGCCTGGTTTGGATATGCCAGTGGAAGGATCAAGGTTCCTTCTGCCCAACAGCCCTCAGCAGATACACTATATTTACCTGTCTTCTGGTATTAAGCCGTAATTTGCATGATTGAACCAGCTGTTCATCTTTCTTGCCATCAACCAAGTCACAATTGGAGTTGGGAGAGAATTTCTGAGCATGTTCTGAAATCGAGTCATGAACACCATGTCCCATGGGTACCCTGAATCAAAGACTCGACTCATCACCCAGGCCCCTCCTGTGGTGCTGAGAAACACCTAGAAACAATCAAAGAAACCACTCAGTCTGAGCCAGGGAACAGGGTTGGCTTTGCCAGAAATTCAGGAAGTTTCACAATTAGAATGGCACGAGAAATACCACCCTCAAAATACATCCTCAACCACATATTTCTGACTCCTCCAGCTCCCATCTTTAAGTTATTCTTTTGAGATCATGGTTTGAGCATCTAGAGTATTCAAATGCCTTAGAACATGTAACAAGCTTACTATCTGCCAGCCATTGCCGTGAGTGAGGTACTGCGACAAGAGAGGGGAGCTGAAAGTTTCACGTGAAAAAACAACGAGCAGGTGGTTACAATTTTGTAGGTATGCCAACAACTGAAAGTTGTCGATAGAGAGTTTCAATAGAAACCATTGTTGGAATTGACAGAGTTCAGTAACCCAATTCGTTCTGACGAGTTCTCTCGCTCTTTTTTCCTTTTCAGAGTTGCTATTTGAGCTTACCAGCTGACTGAATTTGAAATTTCTGATCATTACAGAAATAGAAACAATAACGTGCTGCCCACATGTGGTGGTCATAGTGGGCGAGACTGTGTTGTTTTTTATTTCAGGACCTCCTTTTTCTTCTTTCAGGATAACTCCTCCAAACTGTTAGTCTCCCCAGATCCATCTATCAATCAGGTCCTTTTTTTGAAAGTCCCCGAAAGGAATATTATAGTCCCACACTCCCAGTTCTTTTTCTTCATGGCTATTGTCACTCTTGCAATCAGCGATCTGATTATCTGTACTTATTTCATTGGCATCTGTGTCCCCCACGACCCTGTGCTCCATGATGGCAGAAATCTTGTTTCTATTGTGTTCTTCAGTGATTCCCAGTGCCTGGCACAACATTGGGCACAACTCATCTTGATTTGTTGTTCCTGCTGCCAACTGAGGAATGTTCATTAAAATTATTACCTAAATTCGTCGCAGGCAGAGATCACTGTGTTGGGGTGAGATAGCTGGGCATGTTCTTGCGGGTTGTGAAAAAAGGAGGAAAGGCACTGCAGGAGGAGAGGGGTCGGGTACGAGGAAAGGGGAAAAGAGATGCAGAACCAGAAAGGGCTCAGAGTAGTGGGGGATAAAGCTGAAATTGCAGATTTGAATCGAATTAAGGAGAACCCTATAATGCAAGGCTAATTCACCTGCAATTTCTTATTAATATTTTCTTTTGTGTTGCTTATTTTATTTTATCCATCCCGTTCCATTCCGTTCTATTTTAGTAGGAGTTTCCTGTACATTTTGGCAGGAGCACAGAGCCCGCAGAGCTTTCCTAGCTTCCTTGGTTTGGCAACGTGATCAAAAAGTGGCCCGTGCTTTCTCAGATCTGTCTCCTCTGCTTCTCTTTCCCACTTTTTTGTTTTTACTTGAGTATAATTGACATTTCTTTTTTAGCGAGTTATTAGAAGTCTTTAAACATGAGAGTGTCATAACGAGAGCTGGCTTGTCAGAGGATTTGTTTGTGGGTGTTAGGGTGTCTGTATGGATGGGTCACTGCATGTGGGGGAGGGAGTGGGCATGCGGGGATGTGGGTAGAATTAGGAACAGGTGCGTTGGGCCGGAGGGACTTGAACTTGAAGGCTGGCTCGGCCATCTGCTAGTGGTACAATGTCAGGCATCCTCCTCAGCTTCTGTAAGCCTCCATTTCTTCACTACAGTCAAGCGTACTGACGGGACCCACTCCCACGGCTTCTTTTGATGACTGAGGTCAGACAGTAAGGCATTTAGTGAAGTGCCTGGCACAGAGGAAGCCCCAATAAATATGAATCATTTCTACAATTATTATTAGGGGGATTATTGTATGGACTCATTGTACAGACCTTACTGTACGGACCCGTTGAGGGTAGTGGAGATTAACAAAGAAAGGAAGGAAAAAGCGATGGGAAATCTTCAAAGGAAAAAGGACAGGATTTTCTCACTGATGGGTCTAGGTAAGTAAGACCCAGATGTCTCCGGTAGCTCTTGTTGGATGACCGGGAAAATGACAAAAACAGGAGGTCAGAGAAGTTGGTCTTGGAGGAAAAGTGACTCTTGGAATTTGCAGTAAAAAATTTATAAACACATAAGAAAAAATGGTTTAAAAATCTTTTTTGGGGGGGGTGGCTGGGTGGTTCAGTCAGTTAAACATCTGCCTTCAGCTCAGGTCATGATCCTGGGGACCTGGGATTGAGTCCTGCATGGGGCTCCCTGCTCATCAGGGAGCCTGCTTCTCCCTCTGCCTGCTGCTTCCCCTGCTTGTGCTCCCTCTCTTTCTCTCTGATAAATAAATAAATAAAATCTTTAAAAAAAATCTGTTTTTTTAAAAAATGTGTGTGTGCTTTAGGCATATTTATTTCTTTCATCATTTTTCACATTCATGGATCCCGAGGCATGCATCTTAAGATAAAATTCTTCATTAAGTCACATGAAGAAAGGTACCTTTTTAGCCAGGTGGCTGGCCTCCACAGCAATGTCTGTGCCCGAATTCCCCATTCCAATCACAAGGACTCTCTTGTCCTTAAATATATCTGGATGTTTATACTGTCGGCTATGAAAGTACTGGCCTTTAAAGATATTTATACCTATAGAAAAAGAAAGTCACAAATAAATAATTGTATAGGATCAGCGAATGAAACATAAATGTTGTTCCATTAATATCTTCTTGTTGGATTATTTTGGTTATTTTTATTATTTATTTTAAAAAATACTTTATTATTTGGCAGAGAGTGACAGAGTGAGAGAGGGAACACAAGCAGGGGGAGTGGGGAGGGAGAAGCAGGCTCTCTACTGAGCAGGAGCCTGATGCTGGGCTCCATCCCAGGACCCTGGGATCATGACCTGAGCCAAAGGCAGTCGCTTAACCAACTGAGCCACCCAGGTGCCCCTAAAATGTGTTTCTTATTTGAAAAGGTCCCTGTGGGTTGGGGAGGTTCACGGATAGTTTACCTTGGCGACTGACTAGAACTAAGGCTGAGTGTGCTGAGTCAGCAGGAGCTAGCTCTCAGAAAAAGGGATCGTGTTCGTTATACTGGGGTCAGATCTACTGTTCTAACTAGAAAGGGTATCTCAGGCAGCTGAGGCCAAATTTCTTACTGAAACATTAAATGTGAATGGATAGTTTTGGAAAATACTCTCAAGGTTGCATTAACACAATCAATCAAAAGTAATACATTCTATACAAAGAACCTATTTTTTCCAGAAAAAGTGGACCTGGGACTGGCTGAGGAGGGAGAGCTAGACAAGTTTGAGGAGAATCCTAGAATTTTTATCCTTATTATTTTCCATAATATCCATAGATAATAATTCTACCCCGGGACGTTAAATTATCTTAGATTCTCTCAAAACCAAGATCCTTTGATCACAAATAAGCAAAAATGAGACCCTATGGCTGAGTCTCCTATCAGACTAATATTTTTCACTCTTTTGTCACAGTGAGGCAGCATAAGCATTTTATTAGGTGAACATGTTTGTGTTAGTAAACACACTAGAACATACATATCTGAGTGAATTAAGTGGTTATCTTGGAAAGTTGTTCATTTATTCTATGATATCTGCTATTTTTACTAAGACTTTTTGGAACATCTCTGGAATTTCCTCCAGATCAATGTGCCTCCAGACACAAGTTTCTGAAAGTCTTCAATGAATCTGAATTTTGGTTAACAGTTAACAATGACCCTAGGATGTGTGTACTCTGTACTACACAAGCCTGTTGTGAGGCAGAGAGGGCGGTGGTGAGATCTGGAGGACTCCTTTTCAAATCTAAAGTCCCAGAACTTGAGAGCTCAAAGTCTCCTTAACGATGAACTCGCCAGGGATTTCAAACGACCAGTTGGTAGTGGCTGGTAAGATTGGTATTGAGAGGGCGCCTGGGTGCTCAGTTGGTTAAGCGTCTGCCTTTGGCTCAGGTCATGATCCCAGGGTCCTGGGATTGAGTCCTGCCCTGGGCTCCCTGCTCTGTGAGGAGTCTGCTTCTCCCTCTGCCTGCAGCTCCTCCCACGCCCCCAGTCATATGCTCTCTCTCAAATAAGTAAATAAAATATTAAAAAAAAAAAAGACCAGTGTTGGAAGGTCTGCCAGTCCAGTAGAGCTCTGTTTGTTTGATCCATGAGGTTTGCTGTTGGGTAAGGTGGTCCAGGCCTCTAACTCAGCCTTGGCTGTTTGCTGCTGTTGAGGCTGACCACCTGTATAAGCATCCCATGTCTTATAAGACTTTCTGAGTGTTGCCCATCACTTCAGAGAGACACTGAACCTCAGTGAGGCTCAAAACTGCTGGCTAGTTACTTATTCTCTTTTTTGGGCACATATTGGTTGTTTGGAGCAAATGAAAGCCAAAAGCTGGCCAGAAAGTGCTGGTTAGGAAAAAATCCTTATTACCTCACAACTTTAGCTGTTGAAGGGAGGAAGCATAGAAATGTGTTCCCAGATTAAGCCAGTAGCAGCCTGGCTCCCAAGAGACAAATTAGGGTCAATTTCAGAAAATGCTGTACCTGGAAAAGAGTCCAGTGGCAAATACGGGTTAGTAAGGAAACCAGTGCAGACCATGACAGCGTCGAAGACGGCAGACTGCTGTTTTCCTTCGTGCTGAGTGACCACCTCCCACTGGCCAGTGACAGTAAAATCTGGGCATTTTGTTACTTGGCAGACTTTAGTCTGAAAAAAGAATCATAGTCACAATTAATTGTTGTGAAGTTTCTGGTAAGGGCTTGCTGGCCACAGCTGACATTTGAAATGTTCTAGAGCACAGACTCACCATAATTAATAAGCATAAACTTAGAAATTGAATCGAGTTATCAGACTAACCATAGTTTTCTGGATGCAAGTTTTCTAAGCTTATAGTTGTGATGGGGTATTTAAGAGAAGTGATGAGATCCAAAAAGTTTGAATGATTTTGCTCAAATTCTCACAGTAAATTATAGAACCAAGAACTATGATCTTTCTGTTATGTATATATCTCCAGAGCTGTGCTTCAATAGAGATGTGGGTAATATAAATTGAAAGCATAAATTTGGACCTTATGAAAGGTCCTATAGAATATGTTGCTGAAGTTTTCCCAGATCCAGAGAATGATTGGAAAATGCTAACTTTATGGCCTGAATGTTCTGGAGGAGTCCAAATGTCAGTCTATTTTTTTTGTTTGTTTGTTTTACTCAAGTATGTATATATGTTTATGGGTGCAGGGTTCTGATTCAGAAAATATGTAAAATAAATGTACAAGTCAAATCCAAGAGCATAAATACTCTACTGACCAAGAGACTTTGCTGCCTGTCTTTTTTCAGTTTTCAGAGAAGACAGGCATCTCAGGTCTTTCCTAACGGGGTCACTGTTTGGTTTATAATATTTGAAGCACTTGTTGGACTCCAACATTTGTATTAGGAACTCTTTCTTTTTAAAATTTAAGTTTTCAGTTAATTAAAAATTAATTGATTTCAAAATAGAGTTTACTTTTGTCTTAAATATAAGAACTAGGGTTGCCTGGGTGGCTCAGTGGGTTAAGCCTCTGCCTTCGGCTCAGGTCATGATCTCAGGGTCCTGGGATGGAGCCCCGCATCGGGCTCTCTGCTCAGCGGGGAGCCTGCTTCCCCCTCTCTCTCTGCGCCTCTGCCTACTTGTGGTCTCTGTCTGTCAAATAAATAAATAAATAAATAAATAAAATCTTTTTTTTTTTTTTTAAAAAAGAACTATTTGTAATTAAATATTTGGAATGCACAGGAAAGAAATCTCTTATGTGTATATCCTCTTAAAACTTGGGTGAAAATCTAGCTTTAATCATTTCTTTTCCAATTATTTTAAAATAGACTTGGGGTAGCATGTAGTAAAGGAACTTCATCAGATTCAGGAACTCTGATGCATTAAAAATATTTCTGAGAATCATATCCATTCACTATGATAGTGTTTCATTTTTACTGTATCCCTTGCAAGATAAGGAAGTGGAGTAAAATACTCTTTGGAAAATGGGAATACTTTCATTTTACCCAATTTGGTTGAAATATAGTTGGCATACAACATGTGTAAGTTTAAAGTATATGATGTAATGATCTGATAAATGTATAGTATGTGTAATGTATAAATGTACAATGTATAAACTGCAAAATAATTGCAACAAATAGTAAGTCTATTTCACACCCATCACTTTGCATAGTTATAATTCTTTTTCTTGTGAAAAGAACTTTTAAGATTTACTCTCTTAGCAACTTTCAAATCTATAATACCATGAACTATATTCACCAGAACTGATTTATCTCATAACTGGGAGTCTGTACCTTTTGACCGTCTTGGCCCATGTCCCCCAGCTGCCACTCTTCACCTCTGGCAACCACCAATCTGCTCTGTTTCTAAGAGTTTGGTGATTTTTTTTTTTTTTTTTGGTATTTCTCTGACATTTCACTTAGTATAATACTCTAAAGGCCCATCCATGTTGTAGCAAATGGCAGGATTTGCTTCTTCTTTTTGACTAAACAACATTCCAGTGTGTGTGTATGTGTGGGGGACATTTTCTTTATCCGTGTACCCATCGGTGGACACTAGGGCTGTTTCCCTGTCTTGACTATTATAACTAATACTGCAGTGAACATGCGGTTGCAGGCATCCCTTCAAGGTACTAGTGACTTGTTGGTTAGTACCTTTAAGGTTGTGAATACGAATCTTACTTACGGCTAATTTTGGTCATTCATGTTGCTTTCAATTCCCTAGAAATTCCTTACCATCCCCGTCTGTAGCAGGGAGAGGGGGAGGTAGGAGAAGGAAAGCACATGGATTGTCCTGTTTCTTGGGGAGGAAAAGAATGGGGAAAAAGAGAGTGTATTAGTTTGCCTCTGTCCTGTCTTCTTCCTGTTTCTGTTCTTGGAAATGGGGAGGGAGGGGGAGAAGACCTGTGAAAAGCACCATATTCAAAGATTTTTCTATTCCCAAGGATGTCTAGAGAAGATTTCCTTCAGATAGTGAGGTCCTTCTGTGTATGGGCCACTGCACATGTTTTTTTCCTATGAAGGGATGCTCAAGAAGAGAGGAACCTAGGGACTGGTAGAAGTCATCAATGTCCCTATGTGCTTTTGTCCCAAGCAGCGAATGTGGTTTGATATTTTCAGGTCCCTTTGGGTTCTCGGATGAAATTATGACAAACTAAAAGTGTATACGTGTGAATTCTTACAGAAAGTACCCACCTCCACTCTCCGATTTACTTAGGGTGGGTGTGAGTACGAGGGGAGGAATCCAGCCCCGTGTCCTCAATCTTGCCAGTTCACGATCTCATCTACAGAGCCAAGGGCGAGGCAATTGAGAGAAACAGGAAGCAGGTAGGCAGTACTTTTTGACTACTGACTGATGTTTCGTGTCTTACCTTGAACCGAATGTATTCCAGAAGGTTGAACCGGTTTGCATACATTTTGAGGTATTCCAGGAATTGAGAATTTGGCACATAGTTTGGATAATCTTCTGGGAATGGAAAGTCTGAGTAACAAGACATCTCCTTGCAGCTGTTGGAAACCACAGACTTATAGAGGCTGGCTCTGCCTTCTTCAACATGCTCCTGCACAAACAGTGCACACACGTGAGTGTGTATGGATTTGTGCACGTGTGCACACATGGGGAATGGATGTTAATTTTTAGGCATTTTAAACATTGACAGAGATTAAGGTTACCCTTTCTAATGGGATTTGTTGTCCTGCCCTTGAGGTGGGGTGAACACGGAACACTGAATTTTATGACGAGAGTTGTAATTTCATTCGTTACATGTTAACAAACCCAGGATGAACTCACCTGTCCAGATTCACATGGCATTACTGCAAAATACCGGAAAATATGGAAATAGACTAGGAAGTTGTGTCTGCATGATGGACAGTTGCTAGGTAGTTTGGTTTCCATGGGCGTTGTTGAAAGGACTATGCAGAAGGGGGTTCAGATCAGGAAGGAGTTTGCATCTAAAGCTAAGGAATTTGGATTTTATTGGAAGGTGATGGCAGTCTTCTGAGTTTTTAATGAGGAAGTGATTCCGGTTACATTTTGAAAAGATAATTCCTGTTCTAGAAAAGATGAAGGACAGAAGTCTGGAAGGGAAGGGTGGTGAAGAGCCTGAACCAGAAACCCACTCGAGCCATGGCTGAAGTCAGAGGCGGTGGTGTTGAAACAGAGACGTGGAAACTGAGGCAGTAGAAAGACAGAAGGCACAGGATGGGGCAGCTGTTTGGATTCAGGTCTTGGGAGAAGAAGCAGGTCAAAGTTGTCCAGACTGGCTACTGCGTAAGTGGTGAAAGATTCATTTCCCTCCCCCAGTTTCGACCTGAATAAATGGCAAATATCAGGATCTTAGACAACTCCCACCAGGTTGAATAATAAGCAGTTTTGGTACATGCAGTCATTAATATACATGACTTCTGTCTTTGGGATGTATTATGAAGGGTATTCTGAGTTTAATGGTGAGCCGGTCCTTAGTATTTTAATATTATTTACCATTTTGGTTACATATAGTTGTTTTTTTTCTAAGGCAAACATAAACGTCACACGTGGAGGAGGGCTCATTTTGTTCTCTCAAAGGATGTGAATCTAGATCTGCATGAAATGTGTGGTGATTACAGTGATTACAGATTACAATAAAATTGTAAACACATCATTGTGGGTTTTTTGTTTTGTTTTGTTTTGTTTTTTACATCGTTGTGGATTTGGTTAATGTTGCCAATCTCATCAGCTCATCAGTAATGAGTTCACTGTATCTTGCTTGTCTGGGGCTCCCCCTCTGACAGTCTTTTTGTCCAGAATAAATCTAGAAAACTGGAATCTAAAGACTTCTGGGCAGGCGACTATTTATTTATTTATTATTATTATTATTTTTTAAAGATTTTATTTATTTATTTGACAGAGAGAGATCACAAGTAGGCAGAGAGGCAGGCAGAGAGAGGAGGAAGCAGGCTCCCCGCTGAGCAGAGAGGCCGATGCGGGACTCGATCCCAGGACCCTGAGACCCATAGACCTGAGCCGAAGGCAGCGGCTTAACCCACTGAGCCACCCAGGCGACCCCAGGGTGACTATTTAAATCCTGCTCGTTTATTCTGCCAAAAGAGCTAAAGCAGTGTGACTCAGAGACGACGTTGGCCCAGCAAGACAGAGCTGACTTGTTCATTAGCCTCTGTGACAAGCGACGGACAGAAATTGAGAGTAAGCATCTGGAAACTTCCACTGCGATAATTCGCCGTTGTTCAGTATCCAAGCATGTGGACTCCTATGTGTTGAATGAGACTCGGGTCAGTCTCAGTTTTGTCTGGTCCCTGTGAGGAGGGCTCTAATGGTCGAGTTGTGTCCTAGTCATGGGCAGTGGGACTATGTTAGTGAAGTTTTAAGGTTAGTTTGAAAACTGTTATCCAAAAATCCATACAACTTGTCATTTTCTTTCTTCGGAGGATAAATGATATTGGAGCGTCTGGGTGGCTCCGCCAGTTAAGTGTCGAACTTGGGCTCAGGTCATGATCTCAGGGTCATGGGATCCAGACCAAGGGTGGGCTCGCTGCTCAACAGGGGGTCTGCTTGTCCCCTTCTCTCTGCCTATTTCCCAGCTTGTGCAAGTTCCCCTCCCTCTGCCCATTTCCCATGTGTGCACTCTCTCTCTCTCAAATAAAATCTTAAAAAAAGAAAGATAACTGATGTTTAGTTATAACCTTAGAGAATAAACTGGCTACTGATAAAAGGTTGAGAATAATTTTTGAAAATACAGCCCTACTTGCTTCATTTTGGAAGGCAGTTACAAGAAGGTCCTGGGGGTAGCTGGGGGGCTCGCTCGGTTAAGCGGCTGACTCTTGATTTCAGCTCAGGTCATGATCTCAGGGTCGTGGGATTGAGCCCCCGTGTCGGGGTCTGGGCTCAGTGTGGAGGCTGCTTGAGATTCTCTCTGCCTCTGCCCCTCGCCCCCAGCCCGTGCTCTCTCTCTCTCTCTCTCTCACTCTCTCCAAAAAAAAAAAAAAAAAAAAGTCCTGAACTTCCTGAGATTGCTTTAAAGTTTCTTCTTCCTTTCCAATCAATGTACCTTTGTGAACTGTTTCTCTCCTTATGTGTGCTCTTAGGCAAAACTTAGAAACAGTTTAGATACACAGTATTCTTTGAGAAGAGCATGGTTTTGCCTCCAGTCCAGATTAGATACAATAACAAGCAAGAAGCTAGTTTAATGGTCACATTAAAAACTTTAAATATTGGAGGGTATGTGCTATGGGGAGTGCTGTGAAATGTGTAAGCCTGATGATTCACAGACCTGTACCCTGGGGCTCATAATATATTATACATTAATAAAAATAATTTAAAAATCTTTAAATGTTAATATGTCCAACACATACTAAGAGTGTGCCTCCAGGTGTTTCATATGGAGATTACTCCACACACCATGTTTTATTTGGCTAAAAGCCGCAAGTGTAATAGGGACTTTCTATTTTAATTGCGTACGTATACACTTCCAAAGAAAAAATGGGCCCACCATTTGGAATTTTTAAAAATTTGTACATTTAATGACATTTGCTGAATTTTATTTTATGTCTTTTGACTCTATATGACTTTTGAATTTATATTTTGACCTTTTTCTTCATTTCATTTTCACTGTTTTCATAGTTCCTTTTTTACTTTTCTTACGAATGCAATTGTATATACTTGATTGAAAATGAAACAACAAAACATGAACTTGATTCTTCTCCACAGTTTGAGAAGCACAGCTCTCTAGTTAGTGTTCCTTAACCTTGTTAAGAATCACCTGGGGAATCTTATTAACATGCAGATGCTGATTTAGTAGGTCTGTGTGAGCCTGAGGGATTTTTTTCCTTTAAGATTTATTTAGGGGCGCCTGGGTGGCTCAGCGGGTTAAAGCCTCTGCCTTCGGCCCAGGTCATGATCCCAGAACCCTGGGATCGAGCCCCGCATTGGGCTCTCTGCTCAGTGCAGAGCCTGCTTCTCTCTCTCTCTCTCTCTGCCTGCCTTTCTGCCTACTTGTGTTCTCTGTCAAATAAATAAAAATAAAATCTTAAAAAAAAGATTTATTTATTAGAGAGAGAGAGAACGAGAGCGAGAGCACAGTGTCCTGGTGCGAGCAGGAGGAGGACGGCGCAGAGTGGGAGGAGGAGGGAGAGGGAGAAGCTGACTCCGAGCTGAGCACGGACCCCTCGCTCTGAGATCTCTACTTGAGCTGAAACCAGAAGTTGGATGTTCAACTGGGACTGAGCCACCCAGGTGCCTCAGGTCTGAGATGCTGTATTTCTTTTTTTTTTTTTTATTTTTAAAAATATTATATATATTAATATTTTATATTTTTTAAAAATAATTTTTATTATTAACATATAACGTATTATTTGTTTCAGGGGCACAGGTTTGTGATTCTTCAGGCTCACACACTTCACAGCTCTGAGATTCTCTATTTCTAACAAATTCCCCTGCAGATGCTTTTGGGCCGGGGGCCATACTCTGAGTAACAAGGTTTTAGAATAGTCCTACCGACAGGGATGTGGTGGAACATACACACTTTAAAATTTTCTGGTAGTCATATTTAAAAATTAAATTTAAATTTAAAAATTTAAAAAAAGAACCAGGTGAAATTAATTTTAACCCTGTACTGTGTTTAATTCACTCTATCTAAATTTTATACTTTCAACATGTCATCACTATAAAAATTTACTAATGAAGTACATTTTATTCTTTTATGCATAGCAAGTTTTTTGAATACCAGTGTATTTATGGTACTTCTCAATTCAAATGCTAAATGTGAATTGTAAAAGGGTATTCATATATCCAAATTGTTAATGAATATACTTAAAAGCGTTTCAGTAACTGAACTGAGGATTGGTTTTAAAATTAAAATTAATTGGAGTGCCTGGGTGGCTCAGTTGTTAAGCGTCTGCCTTTGGCTCAGGTCATGATCCCAGGGTCCTGGGTTCAAGCCCCGAATCAGGCTGCCTGCCCGGCGGAAGGCCTGCTTCTCCTTCTCCCATTCCCTCTGCTTGTGTTCCCTCTCTTGCTGTGTTTCTCTCTGTCAAATAAATAAAATCTTTAAAAAATTAAATTAAAATCAAATGAAATAAAAATTTCCATTTTTAGCCACGTCAACCAATTCCATGGTTCCATGTGGCCAGTGGCTGCCTTAGTGAATAGCAGAGCTTTAAATTTGAAGCTGGGTATTAAAACGAGGTTGGTTTGATTTAGTTAAAAGCGAAGTTCCTTCTGGGTTATAGGAAGAAAGGGAATAGAAACAGCTGTAAAAGGGCGCCTGGGTGCCTCAGTCATTAAGCCTCTGCCTTCAGCTCAGGTCATGATCCCAGAGTCCTAGGATCGAGCCCCGCATCCCGCTCCTTGCTCAGAGGGAAGCCTGCTTCTCCTCTCCCACTGCCCCTGCTTGTGCTCCCTCTCTCTGTCTCTATCTGTGTCAAATAAATAAATAAATAAATAAATAAAATCTTTTAAAAAAGAGAGGGAAACAGCTGTAAAATGGAGATGCAAGAGGAAGCAGGAGGGAAGAACCTATAGTCTATAGAGGAAACAACAGCTCTGAACGTTCTGGGCCAGTTAGGCCACAGCTCCCTTACTGTCCTCTGGCATCTGGGAGCATGACGTAATGACTCATGCTCGGTTAATACCATCAATGTCTAGTTAACGATAATAAAAGTCTAAATTTGGAATATAGACTAAGAGGAGTAGAGATGTGCATAATACATATTGTAAAGATATCCATAAAAATGGGTCAAAAACTTTCAAGTATGTTGGAATGGCATGTTTCAATAGCAAAGAGTAATGGGGCTTGTGAGGTTGGATAAGCCAGTAACCATGTATTTACGGGAACTTAAAACAGATGAACAAAGAAACATAAATAGAAAGGAAAAAAAATAAAACCCCACAACAACTTTTTTGTAAAACTCTGGGAGATGTAAAGGCAAGAGGAAGGAAAACCTTCCAGGCAAAACTGAAGCCTATCTTGGAATAATGTATCACAGATGCTAGCTGAGGAAGAACCATAGTGCAGAGTGGAAACTTGGCCCTGGGGCTGGCGTCCAAGACCACCTCTTTGCTCTTGTCTCTCTTTCTTCCCACCGATTCTTCTTCCTGGAAAAACACATGGTCTGGAGTGTTCAGTTTATATATAGAGGGTATGGGTCCGTGCCCCTTCTGAATGGTTTGCAGCTCCTGGGCCTTCCCCTCCTGTGTGTGCCTGTGGCCCCAGTGATTCCCAGGCATTGCTGGGATCTCGGGCTGCATCATCCCTGTGTGGGTCTGCCAATTGCCCTGGTACTCCAAGGAGGCAAACACATGCCTCCTGAGTTGATGGGGCCACTGGGGGAAAACCAAGCGGGAGGAGAGGAGGGAGGGTCTGTGGGCAGAGGGCGAGGCGAAGCGCACAGAAGGCTTCTGGCTGCCTGGTCCATTTTGGTCCTGCAATATACTGGGAAGGTCGCCATCATTCACTAGGACACCTGGTGGGATCCCATGAACAGTCTAGAATTAGCCTGCCCATTCTTGAGCCAGACTCTGGAAATGCCTGTAGTTCTTGAGAGCACACAGCCCAGATTCAGACTGCCTGGGTTCATCTTCAAGCTCTCCATTTGTAGTTGGGTAACCTTCGGGATTTTCTTAATCTCTCTGTGTCTCAGTTTCTTCAGATATAAATAGGAATAGTAATATCCCATAGGAGGACTGAAACGGTAGCTGTGACGTGTTTTCTGCAGTGTCTGGTAGACTCTCAGTAAATCTTAATGGTCATTCGTATCATTCTCCCACGATTACTACAGAGATTCACTTTCTCAAGCTTTGGGTCCTTCAGAGAGGATTCTAGGCAATGGGAAGAAAGCTTTGTCAGGTCAGAGGTCTCCCACTCCTCATTTTAAAAATTATTAATTTATTAACTAACTAACTAATTAACTTTTTTTTTTGAGAGAGAAAGAAAGCACGAATGAGGGGAGGAGCAGAGGCGGAGAGAGAAAGAATCTCAAGCTGGCCCCATGCTCAGCTCAGAGCCTGATGTGGACCTCGGTCTCGGGACTCGACCTGAGCGGAGATCAAGAGTCAGACACTTAACCAACTTCGACATCCAGGTGCCCGTCCCCATCCTCATTTACCGATAAATGTAAAATGATAATAGAAGTCACTCGTAAATAGAGACATTCTCTCCCTACAAGACGTTCCCGCCTCTTGTTCTCCAAGAACAATCATTTCCTCCTTTTCCCTCCTTTGAGCAGCCGGAATCCATTTTCTTTGTCTCCTTCTCCCCCCAGTGAGAGGCAGAGAGAGTCTCGCAGGAGGACAGTGCCCCGTTCTTGGATCTACAGCCCATGCGAGCTGTGAATACTCAGAGGTGATGTGAGGAACCCCCAAGAGGATGGCGGCCTCTCAGGTGCACCCCCGTTGAAACATAATAGCAGTTCAATAAATGTTTCTTGAACGTATGAATGAAAGGAAGCCTACCAAGATAATTGAGGTCTTAGAAATAGCCTTTTAAAGAAAGACCAGAAGAATTAGGTTTACTAAGCCTAAAGAAGAATTAACCGAGACACTTGTTCAGTGATTTAAGGGGTGAAATTTCCACACCTTCGTTACCCTCATTGAATTTAAAAATATGTGGTCCATAAGGCACACAGTTGGGGCTCAATATATGTTTGTAGAATAAATGAAAGGATGCATGTGCAGAGGAGAAGACCTTGATGCACATCAAGGAGGAACGTCATTCCAAGGAGGGTGATCAGGTCCTAGACGATGTTTCAGGGTTGTGAGGAGACGCTGAATGTGTTCCTACCAGTGGCATATAATTCCCTCGAGATGACCCCAGTGTGGTTCTATAGGAAAATCATCCCCAAGATCCCTTCCTGTACTAAGATTCTCCAAGAGTATTATTAATTGTGAGTGATGAGGGAATTCCTCACATTTTATTCCTTCCATATCACTTTATAATTGAGGTAATCTGTGTGTGGTGACATGAAACTTATTCCTCAAGAGCCTAAGAAAGTCGGTTGTAAACTAGACTTTCCATACATACCTCCAGCCCCCACTTGAGTTCGTGGACAGAAGTCAGGTCTTTTCCTTTTAAAGATTGCCACCCCCTCCCACCCCCACGAATAATGGCCTTTTTTTCTTTTTTTTCTTTTTTTGGCATTGCAACCTTTGTCTCTTTCCTTTTTGCTTTAGGCTGTGGCAGCTGCAAGAGACAGAACTGAACTGAGTGTAGTGGTTTATAATCTCTGGAATCTTTGGCGCGCCTTCCTGTTTGGAAACGGAAGTGGTCTCCATAGGTGTTTTCTTGGGTTTCTGCAGATCGCTTGTCTGCTTTTGCAGGATGGCCCCTCCTGCCCGGAACAGGCACCGTGGACCTGCCCGTGAGCTTTCTGGTGAGTACAGCCCTTGCTAGAGCAGACACTTGAATCTGTGGTTTTGAGCTCGGCCATCTGCTTTGAGCACAGAGATAATGCTAACCGAGCCTGTGTGTGTGTGTGTGTGTGTGTGTGTGTGTGTGTGTGTGTACGCACGCGCATGCGCACGCAGGCTGGGGCAGGAGGAGGAGGATGGGACGTCTCTAGAAAGCGTAGGACGCCTCCCTCCCTTTTTCGTGTCCTCCAAGGCGCTTGTGCATTTGACCTGCCTGAGGCGGGCACAGCTGGATCTGGACCACATTCCTCTTGCTCCTTAGATCAGTGACTTTACGTGTTAATAACTGCGTGTCCGTGACCTGTGGCAGGTGCATTTTTGTCCAATAACCCCAGGTTGCTGGACTCTCTTTTGCTTTGACTGTTCAGCCAAATAAGTCTGCTAATTACCCTGCTAGCTGGGAAGTTTCATCCTGCAAGCCAAATCCCAGCTCTGGCAGAGCAGTCCTATTTGTCTTAAGTACAGGTTAAGAGGGCTTCGGAGGCTCCTCAGGGCAGGTGTATTGTGCCGGGTGAGCAGCGTCTTCAATGGGCACCGGAGGGGAGGGTGACAGCACGGGTGTTTGGTTTCTGCTGCCCCAATGGAATGTATGGACTTTGAAACATGGGAACAGATGTGCCCTCTCCCCCAGTGCCCTTGGGGAGGTTTCTGCGTATTGATGGTCACATTTGGTGGTTAGACACATTTCAGAATACACAGAACTTTCTGTGAGCCAAGCTGGCCTATGCTGGGACAACCGTATCTGTCTAGTTAGTTCGTCGCTTCCTGGAGCTTTGCTCGCTGAGATAGAAACTATTTTATTCAGTTGCAAATTCCAAATTCTTGTCTTTCTCTTAGCCCCTATGGGCTCTGAGGCCTGGATGTCCGCCACCTTGCTCCTGTTCCCTATTCCTGCCAGCGTTCTTGTCCGTGCGTGTAAGGCTCATGGGAAGTGTTCTTGCTTTCTTGAGGACGGCAAGGAGGGGCTTGGGAGCTCTGACGTGAAACCCTAACCCTAACCCTAACCCTAACCCTAACCCTAACCCTGGGCTTTCTCGTCCCCTCTTCTCCTGCCCACTCTCCTCTCCTGGTCGGCCCGCAGTCCCACCGAGGGGATGCTGCTTTCTTCTGCTCAGGGAACAAAAAAGGCTCCAAACTCACATCCTTCACTTGAATTGTTCTGGGCCGACATTGGGATTGCCTGGATTTAGGATGAGGTTAGAACTCATCCCGCACGAGCCCGGTGTGGTTTCAGCTCAGACGGGGCAGGACGGGGAACAGAAGCGGGTCGCGCAGCTCAGTCCCAGACAGAGGCCCACAGTCCCGCGCGGACCGCGTGGTGCCGGGCCTTGCTTCACACCTGCCCCCCGGGTCTGCTCCTGCCCCGGGTCTGCTCCTGCCCCGGGTCTGCTCCTGCCCCGGGTCTGCTCCTGCCCCCGGGTCTGCTCCTGCCCCCGGGTCTGCTCCTGCCCCGGGTCTGCTCCTGCCCCCGGGTCTCCTCCTGCCCCCCGGGTCTGCTCCTGCCCCCGGGTCTGCTCCTGCCCCCGGGTCTGCTCCTGCCCCCGGGTCTGCTCCTGCCCCCGGGTCTGCTCCTGCCCCGGGTCTGCTCCTGCCCCGGGTCTGCTCCTGCCCCCGGGTCTGCTCCTGCCCCCGGGTCTGCTCCTGCCCCCGGGTCTGCTCCTGCCCCCGGGTCTGCTCCTGCCCCCGGGTCTGCTCCTGCCCCCGGGTCTGCTCCTGCCCCGGGTCTGCTCCTGCCCCGGGTCTGCTCCTGCCCCCGGGTCTGCTCCTGCCCCGGGTCTGCTCCTGCCCCCGGGTCTCCTCCTGCCCCCCGGGTCTGCGCTGGCGTGGCCCGTCCCAGCCACTCCGTTCGCTGCCGCCCTGCGGGGCGTCCTCTCTTGCCCTGGGCTCCACGTGAAGTTTGTCGGTGGCTCGTGCCCGCCCCTCCCCCGCTCAGGCTGGGCGCAGCTCCTTTCTCTTATCAATGTCTTTCGCGCTCCTGGCTCCCTGGTCCGCGGACGCTTGTCGCCCTTCCCCCCGGAGGGCAGGCAGCCTTATGAGAGGAATTCAAGCGTTTCCCACCCGTGGATACTTCGCAGAGCCGAGCGACCCCTACTTACGGTGAATCTCCACAGCCCCCCGAGGTCGTCGCTCCTCTCGAAGCAGGTGGGCTCCAGTCCTTCCTCCAGGCAGCACTTGACGGACGCCAGGCCGCTGACCCCGGCTCCCACGATCGCCACCCGCTTGGCCATGGCCCCCTGCGTGGGGAAAGCACAGCTCGGCTGTTCGGTCCCAAGCGGAAGCCCCGCCCCGCCCTTGGCCGCGGCCGCCAGGTTGGCTCCCCTCAGTGCCCCGGAGCTGTCCCCGGTGTGCACGTGGGGGCCGCAGGCCACGGCTCTCACCCTGCGCTGGGCGAGCGCCGGAGCGGCCGCGGCGTCGAGGGCCGGGAGGGATCACCTCGTCAAACACCTTTTTAAATAAACTCGAAAGCAGAGCTCCGGTTGGTGTGGTGACGAGACACGGGGCCCCACGGCCGCGGCGGAGAGGACCTGGGACGAGGAGCCCAGCCCCAGTGGCCACAGCAGGTGGGGCTCCGGCAAATGCTTCCCTGAGCGGGAGCCGACCCCGCGCAGCCCGGGACCCCCGCCCTGCTGCCCCCTTCCTCTCGCCGCGGCTGCTGGACCCGCGCCCGCGGAGGGAGGCCACGGCCAGCGAGGCGCTGTGCGGACACGCCTCCTCTCCCCGCCAGATGTGGGTCCACCCCAGGGAAGGTGGCCCTGTCCCTCCTGGCCCAGCTGGCGCATCTTCTGTCCCCGAGCCACGACAGAATGCCGGGAGGCCACATGGCACGTTGGTTCAGCGACCAGGCTCTGGCAGGGTGCCCGGCTTCAAGCCAGTCCCCCAGCTCCGCCTCGTGATCTTGGGCAAGTTAGTTAACCCTCCGCGGACCCTAAAAATGGACAAAGCGGTGGTAGTTTCCTTGTGGTGTTTGGTGAGAATAGAGGGTGGGACACACGTCAGCTGGCGTAGAGCCATTCCTGGCGCGCCGCGGTGCCCAGTGACTGGGAGCTGTTGTGTGGCTGCTCAGAAAACAAAACCAGTGTCCTCTGCTGCCTCGGCATCGGTGCGCCTCTGCGCTTTTAATTCCATACGTTCTGGTCAGCACATGCACGCGCAGCACTAAACCACACGGTTTTAGGTGTTGCCCTAGTGTGTTTTGGGGACAGTTTTATCTCCTCAAGTGAGTGAGTGTTGAATGCACATGGGTCACCCAGTAGATGCTTTTCTCGTCCTGCAGATGAGCTCTTGCCGCAGAACTGGAGATACATTTTTGCTTTTTAGGACTGGGAACGTGAGCGGGGTAGCTCAACTCTCGGGAGGTCCCCTGCTTGCTCTCTGCTAGGTCCCTCTGGCCAGGGAAGCACCAGGAACGTAATACAACAAGTTCTCCAGAAATAGCTCTTGAATGAAATGGTAAGCCCCATTTCTTCCAGGTGTTAAATAAAAGGGTTGCAGGACTGATTGCTTCCCAGTAGCAACTCGCTCTGATTGCCTGGGGAAGAGCCGGTAGATTCCTTATAGGGGAAGTCATACTCTAGGTCCTGATGCATACCCTACAGTCACCACCTTATACAGTTGTCCTCTCCTGGGGTCCTAGAGAAGTAAAGTGACTCCCACATTTAGAGAGGCAGCTGGTGTAATGGAGTGAGCGTGGGTGTTGGGACCAAACACATCTGTGTCAAATCCCGAGTAAGAACCAGTGTGCTGTGTTTCATTGACTAGGGTGTTATAGCTTTAGGGACATACTTGGAATGAAAGCACCAAGCTGATTCTGTAGGAAGAAAGACACCTGTACCATTGTATGTCAGTGACACTTCAGGAATTAATTTAGAGAGAGAGAGAGGAAAGAAAGAGGAGGAGAAATGCATCCATTCCAACAGTGAGCTGAGTCAGAAGGAGAGCCAGCCAGGGACCTGGCTCCCTGTGAACTAACCTTGGGCAAGCAAATCAATTGTACTGGGTTCCCTCTGCAGAAGAGGCTACTGTGAGAGCTCTTACTCCAGGGGCCTGGCGCAGTTCTGTAAACATTTACCCATAAACATTTGAAGGATCATTGCAAACAGAAGGATTAGATTTAAGGCCAGTGGTGCGACTGAAGACATTAGATGAAGGCAAATTTTAGCTTAATATAAGTACTTTCTAGTATCTCAGGCTCTGATATTTGTTCAGACAGAGAATGTAGGATGATTTTGGAGGGAAATATTCTAAGTAGGAGATTAGGTAGAGTGGAATCAAATGATGTATAGGGTTCTTTCAACTCCGATTCCGTGATTCATTCTAATTAGTTCAGCCATCAGACACTCAGTGAGGGGCTTCTGTGATCCTAAGTCCTAGGGAAGGTATTGGAGCTGCAAAAGATGAATGAGGTGTGATGCTTTCTTTAGAGTTGCTATCACTCTAGTGGAGAAGTCAGATGGACAGATAAATCATTACAATATTCTGTGTCCCGTGCTAAGACAGAGACGTGTATCGCGTACACATTGCAATAAAAGCATGAAGGGAAGAGGCTTATATTGTGAGTTTGGGACGGTGGGAAATCAATACTGAGGAATTCTAGTTGCTTCAGGGTTTTAAGCATGAAAAGAACACCAGTGGGGAGAAGACGGAGGTACGAGCTCCAGGGACAGCAGTAGGAATAGGGGCTAGAGATGGTCGATAGAGGCCTCTGTCACCACTCAGGTCCACAGTGAGCTTGCCATCCTCTTGATACCTACACGAGGTAGCATGTTCCCTACAAGAGACGCTACGATGGTGCAGGTTCACTGCATCATGTCCATTACTCTCTCTGCTTAAGGCTATGCGTTTCCCCAAAACAGGACATTTTCTTTGACTCATCTCCTGTTTTCCCTTCTTCTTATTTTCTATGGTAGCACACTTGGACTGGACTCGTAGTTTCATAAATTCTTGGCAATAAGTTGATTCCCTGGTGGGTAAATGAATGAATTCACCACCGTGTACGCTTTGCAATAAAAAAAAATGAATTGAGCAAATATTTACTGGGAGCTAATATCGTGGGTCAGAGCTTCCTTTCTCCAAAGGACTTTCTAGCAAATTCACAATAAATAGAAATCCTCTCTCTGGCCATCACTGTAACCCAGGGCAGACCAGAGGCAGCCAGCCTTCTCGGAGCAGTGTATCTCCTCACAGGACCGCCAGGAGCTGGGAGTCAGACCTGGGTGTGAAGTTCAGTGCCGGTCTATTACCAGCATATGAGTTTAGGCAACGGATCTGTTTCAGTATCTCAGTTTCCTTTTCTCTACAGTGAAGCTAGAGGTAGAACCTGTTCTAGGAATGTATCCGCTAATGTATTAATAGCACTGAGCTGAGCATGTAGGACATGGATGTTACTATGTTATTTTTACAGCTCTAGGAGATTTCTCCTTAAACTGACACTTTTGTAGATATCTACCCTGACAATATTGGGTTTATTGACAGAGACAAAGTTGCAGAATATTTGGAATCAGGGCTGTTAGTGTAAAATAGAAATGTGTATCTGAAGGTTGTCTTCCAGCAAGAGAAGGAAATAGAGAAAGAGAAAAAGAAGAGCACAAAATGGGCTTCAGGTCCCCATCTTCTTTCCTTCCTTCCTTCCTTCCTTTTTTTTTTTCTTAAGACTTTATTTATTTTTTCATGAGAGACAGAGAGAGAAAGAGGCAGAAGGAGAGGCAGGCTCCGAGCTGAGCAGGGAGCTGGATGCGGGGCTCGATCCCAGGACCCTGGGATCATGACCTGAGCTGAAGGCAGAGGCTTAACCAGCTGAGCCACCCAGGCGCCCATCACCTCCTTTCTTGCAGTGTTCGTCTGATTCACAGCTGCCTGCTGTCTTCCCAGGGTGTCAGTGGAGTAGTTCCCATGTTTGTGAAGGCAAACTTGCAAGACTACGTGAACACAGCAGCGCACAAGGTAGTCGCTGCCTTTCCGTGTTGGGAACAAGGAGGTCGAGTATGGGTGATTACATGAAACCAAAGTGTGATCAAAAAACTTTAAGTAGGGGCGTCTGCATGGCTCCGTGGGTTAAGCGTATGCCTTTGGCTCAGCTCATGATCGCGGGGTCCTGGGACTGAGCCCCACGTGGGGCTCCCTGCTCAGCGGGGAGTCTGCTTCTCCCTCTACCCCCTCACTCGTCTCTCTCTCTTTCTATCAAATAAATAAATAACATCTTTAAAAAAATAAAAAAAATTGCCCTCTTTTATTCCAGACAGAGTGATCAATGACACTGTAGGCAGTTTTACTAGGGCGGAAAGGACACTAAGGCCACTGATTACTGGGGGTCTTTTTACTTGCTAACACAAAAATAACATAGAAAACGTTGTTGCTCCTTATATAAATATTTGGTAAAAATTGGGCCATTCCTTTGTTGCAGGGTTCTAAAGAAACATTATTTTAATGAAGAAAGCCCCCTCGAAGCCGACTGAATCTAAAATAAATAAGCAATCAAAATTAAGAAAATATAACTGAATTGACAAAGTAGGTCTAGTCACTGGTAGAAAGTGAATTCATTTTTTACGAAGTAAGTTTAACAAGTAAATAACAAGTAAAATAAACTAAGCAACAAGAAATTGCTAAGTGAGTCGGGAATCCCTGCCTATGTGTCAAAGTTCCCAGTTTTTAACCATGGGGGTTAGAAACTTGTTTTCTTCCTGGGCATTATCTATACTGCTTCCTTTACTTCAAAAAAGTGAAGTGCAAATATGTGAGTTACCGAGGTCAGATGGAGTGTCCAGGTGGGTTTCCTAGGACAATGCGGGGGTCAGCCTATGAGGCCAGGCCTGCCATTCCCCAAATGGTATGCAGAGGTTCTCCAAATTATTTTAAAATAGCGAGAAAAGCACATTTAAAAAAATATTTATTTATATGAGAGAGACAGAGCACAAGCGGGGGGAGAGGCAGAAGCGGAGAGGGAGAAGCAGGCTCCCCACTGAGCTGGGAGCCAGAGGTGGGACTGGATCCCAGGTTATGGAGATCATGACCTGAGCCAAAGGCAACTGCTTAAGTGACTGAGCCACCCAGGCGCCCCAAAGCACATGTTTTTTGAGTGAGGAGCAAAAGCAGAGGTAGTTGATAGTTGAAATGTGTACTGAATTCAGCCAGGAGTGGGGTTAACACAAGAGATCTGACAATAGATATTCAAGAAGCTTTGTCATAGTGCATAGGTTGGAGAATTTTTTTTTAATTTAGAGATTTTTATTTTATTTATTTGACAGAGATCATAAGTAGGCAGAGAGGCAGGCAGAGAGAGAGGAGGAAGCAGGCTCCCTGCTGAACAGAGAGCCCGATGCGGGGCTCCATCCCAGGACCCTGGGATCATGACCTGAACAGAAGGCAGAGGATTTAACCCACTGAGCCACCCAGGTGCCCCAGAGTGGAGCATTTTTAACCACAGGAAGAAGGACAGCACACCGATATAAATTAGATTCTAAAGGTGGGTTACCTCTCTCTCCCAACTTTACCAAAGACAACTCCCCAAGCCATGTCTGACACTGTGTTAGGAGGGATTACATCAATGGAAGCACTTAGGAAAAATTACGGATTTTTCTTTGTATTAGGAATCCAAGTTTTTCCTTTTGATTCACCGCTTACTAATCTACCAGCAGTGTACTTACCAATGTGTGCAGAAGACTTGATGATATCTGACTGTACGGTCCCTTTGCAAAGACTCCGGCTTCTAACACTCTCTGTACTTGGGAGCAGGGAACGGTTTTATACTTCCTCCCGGGTCACAGACTGAGCGGGGGCCTTTCTGCCAGGGTGATTCTGTCCTGAAGCACAGTAACAAAACAGGAAGAGTGTGGGCCCCTCCTCCCTGACTCAAAGAAATCGGAGATTGCATTGGGTCACTTACTTTATGTGCTTGGAATTCTGACAGCTGCTGTCACAAGTCGGACTCTGGAGCTTGTAGAGATTGAAGTGGATGAGCCGGTGTCGGCCCCGGAGTGCCCAGCACACCAGATGCGCTAGGTCTAAGAGATAAGGAATGTTATGCAGAATTTGGGACCTAAGGTTAGTCATCGTTTACATTTTAACCTTATTAATGGCAATAGTGAAATGCTAAGAGAAATGTTGCCTGGTGGGTGATGGTGTGGAGAACAAAGGTAAAAGAAATGTAAGAAAATTAAATTTCCTTGCAACTGAGAGCCCACTGACAAGTGTTTGAGACGGGCAGAGTGACCTTCCTCTGGGCACTCAACTGCTTCACCTTAATATTTACTGGAGGCAAAAGGCACCTTAGCTTGACAGTAGAACGGATCCTGTAAGTCTTCCTTAATGTATAAAAAAAATCCCTCTGGGGGCCCTGGGTGGCTCAGTCTGTTACATGTCCTGTCAATCTCAGTTTAGGTCATGAGTTCAAGCCCCACGCTGGGCCCTGCACCGGGTATGGGGTCTACTAAAAAAAAAAAAAAAAAAAAAAAAAAATCCCTTTGGAAACTTCCTTTCTTTCTACTCCCCCAGATATATGTTAGCGACCGTCCTCTCTGCTCATGGGTTCTGTCCCCATGCTGTAATAAAACCACTTTCTGAACAGATGTTGCAAGAATTCTTTTTTGACTGTTCACTCCTGGACTCCAACATTTCACATCACGTGACATGACCTTCAGACCCACACATCCCCAGAAAAATAGGAACGAACTCAAGGAGCCACAGCAGCATCTTCATTGTTCATCAGTTTCAGTCTCCGACGCGAGAAAATACAGTAAGACAATCAGGTCAGCAGCTGCTATACCGAAGACTCACTTTTTGAGGGTTTCGTCCATTTCACATTTAGAGAGAATTGTTGTTTTTAAACTGTACATCACCCACATTGTCCAGTTCATCTTTAAAAGCCTTTTTTAAAAAGTGCAGATGATTACCCAGACACTTAGGAAATATAACAAATATGTGGGCAGGTCATGACCTTCGGTGTCACAAGTCCTGGCCTGGTGTATTGTCTTTAGCAGTTGTTACAGGAGAAATCTTGGGAAAATTATAAAACTTTTTGAAGTTTCAGTTTCCTCCATTAAAATAAATATGGTAATGCCCCACTCAGACAGATGTGGTTGGCTTTAGAGGAGAGAAGCCACGCAGTCTTGTCCGTGCACACGGTGATGGCTGTGATGGTGGCAACGGTGACATCATCGCCAGGCCAGATGAGGGGTCTTGATCATTGAATCATAATATTGAAATAACTTCCACAGGCACAGAGAAGGAACTCCAGGATAGATTGGTCAGACTGAAGCAGGGGGAAGGTTCTGGAAGAATAAACATCTTCTTCCTGATTTCATTATAGTATAACCCTTAAGCTTTGTATCCAGAAGGCCTTGTGCACTTCTGAGTCTGTGGCTTACTCACGAGGCATACCTTTTACCTTATTTCTGGCTAATTAAAGACGGCGTGGGGACAGCATAGTTCTCTGTGCTGAGTTCAGATGCCTTCCTGCAGCTATGAAGATGATGATATTTGGATGGGTTCAAAGCTTACTTTTGACCCAGAAAGTAAGCCTTCAAAAGTATTATTAGTTTAAGCATGTTTTTAAAAAACCAAAATACCTATTACGTTGAGTCGGGGACCCTGTGAGAGTGGGGCCACAATCAGTGTCTGGAACCTCGGTACTCAGGCCCTGGCCTTGATACGTACATGCATTTTTGGCACACATCTTGTAGGTCACGGGGCCTGACCAGGCAAGTTGCTCCCATCAGTAGCAACAAAGGACTTAAAATACTGGTTGAGCATAAACACGATTATTTATCAGATTGTCTCATTTTACATAATTAGCAAGAGACTTGTAGTAATTATTTCAGTGGCACCTTTTTCTGCCATTTTTAGTGCTTACTGTAAATCAGCTGTCCTTGAGGTCGTGGGATGGGGAAAGCTATCCAGGCCCCTTTTTGAAGTGGACCTAAACCCTCAGAAGTCAGATTGCTAGACAGTAATGGTTTTTAGGAACGATTTTGGACTTTGTGGCTTCCAGGAGCGTGATAGGATTGAACTTCTTGTCTGTGAATGTTTGGCTGGGAACATGGTCCGTGAACTGTGGGCGAAGGTAATCTGCGTCCTTTCTGGGCTCAGAGTGGTTAATGGACAGAATGAGACCCCAGAGCATTTTGTTTGTCTTCATTGTGTCACAGCTACCTTCAGCGGGGCTGCTCCATTAGCCTGGACGCCTGAGTGACTCTGGTGAGCAGAGCCTGGCCCCCAGTGGATCTATAACATGAGAAAGAAAGAATCTTGTCTTATTGCAAGGTTTTGAGATTTGGGATTGGTGGTTAGTGTGCCATACCTCGCTTCTATGGATGGATGCACCAGATGGATCCTTCTGGCTCCTTCATTGTATTTCTAAATCATCTTCTGAAGTCTCCCCTCTCTTCCTTCCCTCACCCTGCTCTGATGCAGAGCTAGAGCTAGAGAATCTGAGAGGGGAAAGTGAACATTTATTTAGTTTTAGTCCCAGTTGAATTTAGACCTACCCAGTGCAATTGTTTTCTTTCTCTCTCTAAAAAACAAAGTGAAAACAGCCACAGGTCCCTACCTATCACCCCCCACCTGCTAAAAAAAAGTATCCAAAGCCTCCCTACCTAGACAAGGCTTCTCCACAGGTGTATTTTTTAGTGATGATAGACTGATTGATTGATTAATGTTCTTTTTTTTTTTTTTTTTTCAGAAAGGGCAGAAACTCATGTTTGTTTCAATTTAAGGGCCAGTCACTTACAAATTCTGACTAAAACCAATTTTCCTTATTTCAGAAGTTTATTTTTAAGGAAGCAATAGCAGATTTTTAAAAAAAAAGATTTTATTTATTTATTTGATAGAGAGATCAAAAGTAGTCAGAGAAGCAGGCAGAGAGAGAGAGAGGAAGAAGCAGGTTCCGTGCTGAGCAGAGAGCCCGATGTGGGACTCGATCCCAGGACCCTGGGATCACGACCTGAGCCGAAGGCGGAGGCTTTAACCCACTGAGCCACCCAGGTACCCCAGTAGTAGATTTTTTTAGTTAATGGCTTTGTTTTATGAAAAATTATAGTGATTTTATCAATAGTATATTGGTAAAATTTTTGTGGAATATTTAAAAACACACAAAAAAGTTTAAACTATATAAAACATATTTAATCTTATTACTAGGATTAAAATAATGTATATTGATGGGAGATGAAATTAGAGTTGGACTACAAGCCTACAAGCTACTTTATTATTTTTTTTTATTTTTTGAATTTTTATTTGAATTCAGTTGACATATAGTGTACTGTGAGTCTCAGTGGTAGAGGCCAGTGCATCATCGGTCTTATGTAAAACCCGGGCTCATCACATCGCGCTCCTCCGTATTGACCGTCACCCAGTTACCCCAGCCCTGCCCCCTCCACCCTCTAGCAGCGCTCAGTTTGTTTCCTATGAGTAAGAGTCTCGTAAGGTTCGTCTCCCTCTCTGGTTTCATCTTGTTTTATGTTTTTCTCTCTTCCCCTATGATCTTCTGTTTTGTTCCTTAAATTACACATATGAGTGAAATCATATGATAATTGTCTTTCTCTGATTGACTTACTTCAACTTAGCACAGTACCCTCTAGTTCCATCCACATTGTCGCAAATGGCAAGATTTCATTTCTTTTGATGGCTGCATAGTATTCCATTGTGTATATATACCACATCTTCTTTATCCATTCATCTGTTGATGGGCATCTAGGTTCTTTCCATAGTTTGGCTATTGTGGACATTGCTGCTATAAACATTCGGGTGCACGTGCCCCTTTGGATCGCTACATTTGTATCTTTAGGGTAAATACCCAGTAGTGCTATTGCTGGGTCATAGGGTAGTTCTATTTTCAACTTTTTGAGGAACCTCCGTGCTGTTTTCCAGAGTGGCTGCACCAGCTTGCATTCCCACCCACAGTGGAGGAGGGTTCCCCTTTCTCCACATCCTTGCCAACACCTGTCGTTTCCCGAGTGGCTAATTTTAATTTTCTTTGATGGCTTGTGAACTCCCCAGTGGCTCTGCTGTATCTTCCTTGGACGGCACAGCAGTCAAGGACATTTCCACCCCAACCTTGTTTTGTCTCCCTCACTCCGAGGCAGACTGGCCTTGCTCTCCGATGACTCTTCCAGCCTTTCCTGTACTTTCCCTATTTTCTCACACAGGCATTTTCCTTAATGAAGTTTTCCATGTTCAATCTCATTTTGGCATCTGTCCTGGATTACAAGAATCTAATCCCAGGAGATTTTTTTTTCTTATAAACCTCACTGATCCATAATCTGATCGTAAGGCAGACGGGACAAGAAAGTGAGTTACGGTCTGTGTAAACGCATTCTGCCTCCAGGAAATGGCCAACAGCTCTGCACTGGGGGCTGCGTGCCAGCAGCAGCATCTTCCAGGGTGAAGGACTGGTTATAAGAGAAAGTCTTCCTTTGCTATCCTTACTGTAATATGAACACTGGGTTCTTTCTGTGTTAAGCTTTTGAAACCTTCATTATTAGAAATTTTGTTACATGTCACAGTCCAAGAGTTTTATTTTATTTTTTTTAAGACTTTCTTCTTCTTCTTTTTTTTTTTTTTTAAGATTTTATGTATTTATTTGACAGACAGAGATCACAAGTAGGCAGAGAGGCCGGCAGAGAGAGAGAGGGAAGCAGGCTCCCTGCTGAGCAGAGAACCCGATTCAGGGCTCTATCCCGGGACCCTGAGATCATGACCTGAGCTGAAGACGGTGGCTTAACCCACTGAGCCACCCAGGCGCCCCAAGAGTTTTATTTTTTGAAATATATTAATTTTTCTGGAAAGAGCAGATGGGACATATTTGGCTTTTGATAAGAAAAACGGAGCAGCTATCATAGAGAGAAGGGTGGTTAAGAGGACGGGTTAGTAAAGGGATCATCACAGGGAGAGACTTGGGGGGAGGGTGATAACTGGTCAACATCCTCTGCAGGAGAACCCTGTGAAGGGCAGAAGCACCGGGGCTGAACTGCAGGGGAATTTGGCCCCGAGAACTGAATGTGCGCAGGAATGTTCTCGGGAACTTGGCAAGACTGGGCATTGTGGCGGAGACCCTCATTCAGCAGGTCTGAATTATTACTGCGTTTGTATTTAAAAAATCTGCACTTCTACGAGCTCCCTGAGATGTTTTGATGCAGTTAGTCTGTGGGTCATAGTGTGGAACAGCAAACTATCTTAGGTGGTTTGTCCGGGAGGGTTTCCCGTTTCGGGCTGTATAGAGGCAGAAGAACAAATCCGGGTGAGCCCTCCTTAGTCAGTCTCAGGCTCTGGAAATGAACTCTTTATTTTTTAAAAAACATAACAGAATATTTGGAAAGATTTCAAGAGATAAAGCTCTTTCTAAAAATTTCAAGGTTATACATTTAATAATAAATTTGTCCTAATGGAGCTATCTCCCCCCACCGATGCAGTGTCAGCCCAACACGTGTTTCCCAGTCTAGCCCACCGTAGAAGTAGGATGATGACCAGCGGTCCTTCCCTGGGAGGGGTAATGATGAAGGAGGCAAGTTAAGGAAAATAATTAGGACAATGCTTTGGATATTACAAAGCAGGGATTGGCAGACCTTCTCCACAAAGGGCCAGCTAGTAAATATTTTAGGCTTTGTGAGTTGTACTGTTTCTGTTGAAACCACTCAGCTCTGCCATTACCGTTTGCAAGCAGCCACGGACCGGGGATGTGTATTGCGGCTGTGTTCCAAGAAAACGTTATTTATGGAAATGGGTAGTGCACTGCCTTTAACCCACAGGCAATAGTTCACCTAGTCTTGCCATACACGCTTGATATATTCTACTATTAATAATAATAATATAATGGCTTACAAATAATCTTTAATAATTAGCAAATCAGGTTTTTAATCAAGAAGTATATACATTACCTGTGATTTTTTTCCAAGGGAAACCACTCATAGGAACAATGAAAAAATATGTTGCATTTAAATGCTAGTGTCATTTCGATGGAATTTGAAGAAATAAAGCTTCTACTGTCAAGAGATTGCCATTACATTGCTGTGGGCACTTCAGGGACAAATCCAGGCCAAAGTGAAGAGCAGTGTCCACACAGACTTTGGAAGAGTAAGAGGAGAAATATGCCTAAATCTTTAATCTCTGACCCTTTCCCTCTTCAAAAGGCCTTGGTCAGGGCTTAGGGCAGAGCTTATCTCCCAAAGCACAGTTCACCAAGAGAATGGCTGCGGTGGGTTACTAAACCAGATGTTTATTCTGTTGCTCAAGGTCTATGGACATGGAATTGCTAGTATCTGTTTCAGATTTCAATTCCAAGAAAATGTGTCTCCTAACAAAATGGTACGCTTCCTTTCATCAGAGGACAAGATTGCATATTGTTTTACCTTTTGTCTTGTTTACCTACAAGGTTAGAGGTGAATAAAAGGCTCAATCATTGTAATACTTTTCACCTAAGTAGGACATATACTTCTTCCCTAACGCTTGTTTTTTCAAATGAAAAAATGATAAATTTTTCAAATTTTTTCATTTCATGAAGATGAAATGAAAAATCATTTCAATTTTTCTTTTTCTTTCTTTAACCTTGAATCTGCTTCCTCTATTTATTTTTTAATAATTAAAAAAATTTTTAAATAAACCTATAATGTATTATTAGCCCCAGGGGTACAGGTCTGTGAATTGCCAAGTTTACATACTTCACAGCACTCACCGTAGCACATACCCTCCCCAATGTCCATAACTCAATTTTTCAAGTGAAAAAAAATTTGCAAAATTTTCAAATTTCAAAATACTACCTTAAATATTCTTGTATAGGTGTCTTTCATTATAAATGCCTTCACATGCTTCTTAAATCTGGCCAGACTATAAACCAAATATTATGAAAAAAATTAATTGATCATATTTGCAAGAAGAGTGCTGTTATCTATGTTAAGTTCCTCCAGAAGCAACATATATGTGATTATAAATAAAATAAACTGTTAATAAGTAATTAATCAGCAATAGGGGTTGTGTAAATAAGTATATTCTGGGGAAAGGTTATGATCCACAGTCCCAGAATCAAGCAAAACTGGGTTCTAGTCCCGGCTCCACGATAAGACCGGCTGTGTGGTCTTGGGCGTGTTACCCAACTGCTCTGAGTCTCACCATCTGTGAAATGGGTAGAACAGCTGCATCCACATCACAGAACTATTGTGAGATTTAAAGGATGCTAGTACACGCGGTGTACCCTGAGCACAACGTCTGATCTGTGAAGTACTAAATGTGTCTAACTGTTACCGCAGTTTTATTTTTATTTTTACAAGGTGCTTCTGTCAAAATGTCAGAAATGTGCCTACTGGCTTTACTTTCTTTTTCTTGCCGTGTCCCAAGATTCATTGCCTGCGTACAACACCCAGGGCTCCGTGCAGCATGTGCCCTCCTTAATGCCCGTAATACCCTTAATATCCTTAATATCTGGTCATCGCTGACGCTTTCTGACTCTAGCCTCTCCTTTTCGCCTCCAGGATTTTTGAGCGATTCCCTGCTGAGCAAATGGACCATGACCTGACCCCTGCGAACTCTGTTACCAGATACAGTCTGGGTAAGAGACTATCGGGAACATTCGTGCAGGAGTTTAAATATTTACCCACCATTGAAATGTTCCAATGTTTTCAACCATGGGGCTTGCTTTTCCTTCTGTGTAGTCCTATGTTTTCCACACAAGCGCCTTCTTTGGGACCTGGCAGCACTATTTATCCAGTGCCATTTAATTGTCCTTTGGGAGAATCTGATGAACTTGAGGGAAGGGTAGAGTAGCAAGGAAATTTTATGACACCATTTTGGTGTTCTCCGTGGACTGAATTCTGCTAATTCTTTACAACCCCCTCTCTCTGTCCTCTCAACTCTGAAATACAGAATCCATTAGATTTCCCATTTTTTCTTTTAGTCTTTTTTTTTTTTTTTTTTTTTTAAATAGGAACTGGCTGACAGTAAAGTCAAAAGCTTTACGCTGACAGATTAGAACCACTCAAGCTGAAAACAAAGGCCACGACAATAGCAAGAAGCCCCAGGATTTTCAACAGGAAGGAAACCGGGAAATCCCGAGAAGCTTTTACTGCCCGGGTCTTCAAAGGCTTCAGTATCCGTTGTTTCTGGGTGAGGATGGCACTCTTGGCTCCCTGCCACGGCCCGGGCCCAGTGAGGCGGTACTGGTAGGAGTTGCAGGGTCCAAAATAGAGCTTCACAGCCAGTCTGGGGTCTTTCAGCAGGAGAGACAGGATGTCTGGCTTCGCACCTATCTCTGCCGCGAGCTCGTCCAAGTAGTCGATGTAATTGGTCTGCAGCGTCTGGCTCTGGCTCTTTCCAAACCTTAATGAAAAAAGTAAAAAATGGCAGATTCACAAAATGTTCCAAGTCCCAGAAGAACAGGAGGTGTTTGACAGCGCTTGGAGGAATGACGGGCTGAGTGAGGAAAGGACGTTCGAATGACTCTGGTGGAAGGTTCGAACGTATCCCGTCTGGAGGCCCGTCTCAGATTGAGAGTAGCTGTAAAATCGAGAGCGGGCCATGGAAGTCTGAGGAACGGGGCAAGGTTTATAACCGCGATTACTACTGGATGTTTAGTAGCGGCTTCAGTTCTCCCGGCAATACTCATTAGTCAGGATGGCTGCGAAGATTCGTGTGCTGACACATATGAACCCTTGCTCAGTGCCTTGCACAGAGGAGATGCTTAATATTTGCACCTTAAATTATTAAAGTAGTTGGCACTCTGGCTGGCATAAAACAGGTTCTCAGTAGTTGTTAGATTAATTAGAATCTGACCATGAGACAACCCGTATGTGTGATGTCAGGTCCCCGAGTCTACTCTCCAAGGTGCTTGGTCCCCGGTGGACCCCATTTAACCTATCACAGAGCATCCATCTACTTTGGCTTCTGACCAACTCCTTCTGATTTACTTTGATAGGACGTCCCCCAGCTAACTTTTCAGAGACACACATGGCCACTGTTATTGCTGCTCTCACCCATTTCCTCTCTCACCACAGAATCTAACATGGACATCATACAAAGTCCAGGAAAAATGTCCCGATTTGGTAAAATTTCTATCTTTATGTAGTTGGTCCTACTTTTTTATTTTTTTAAGATTTTATTTATTTATTTGAAAGAGAAGATGAGAGAGAGCAGGAGCACAGGGAGGGGTAGAGGAAGAAGGAGAAGCAGACTCCCCGCTGAGCAGGGAGCCTGAGGCAGGGATCATGACCTGAGCCAAAGGCCGATGCTTAACTGACTAAGCCACTCAGGTGCCCCATGGAGTTGGTTCTTAAACTAGTATTACCTGGGGAGGGGCACCTGGGTGGCTCAGTGGGTTAAGCCTCTGCCTTTGGCTCAGGTCATGATCCCAGGGCCCTGGGATCCAGCCCTGTGTCAGGCTCTCTGCTCAGTGGGGAGCCTGCTTCCGCCTCTCTCCCTGCCTGCCTCTCTGCCTGCTTGTGACCTCTCTGTCAAATAAATACATAAATAAATCTTTAAAAAAAAAATCACCTGGGGAGAACATAAAAATACAAATTTCCAGATTCATCCTGAGGTTCCAATTCAGTTGGTCTGTGTTGGGACCCAGGGATTTGCATTTTTAAGAAACAGGTGGGTGGTTCTTGTGGGTAGTTAGGTCACCCTGAGAAACATTGCTTTATGTAAGGAATTAAAAAAAAAATTCTTACAGATCGATTCTTTTTTCATTCCTCTGGATAATGTCCGCCATCATAGTCCTCTCTGAGGGCAAGGTACACAAACCTAGAAATAAAGGACTGGTTTGAGTGGTGGGTTTGATTCAGTATCATTGCTTTTTCTAGTAGTTGGTTCCTACCATTAAGCTTGGCCATTTACGCATCTTACGACGATCAAGGCAGCTTGGTGTTGTTGAACTCCCAGGGTGGGATGAGTTCTGTGTGGTCTGCCCTTCGGGGAGCCCAGGGTACAGTGAGACCTCTGAGGTGGAGTGCGTAAGGGAAGAGGCTGGAGAAGGAAGGTGAGCCTGAAGAGCCAGAAATCATGCCCGGTGGGTTGAGCTCTATTTTAAGGGTGATGGGAAGCCATGGAAGGGTTTTCTGTAGGTGGTGACAAGATTGGATTTTCCTTTTAGAAAGATCCTTCTAGCTGGTGAATTTTGGGAAATGGGCTCTAGGAAAGTGAGTCTACAAAGTGAGTCTCAAGACCAGTTAAGAGGCTGTTGAAGTAAACCTGGTGGGAGTAAAGTCAAGCAGTGGGGGCAGAGAAGGTAGATTGGTGCAGGAGTTATCACTGTGTGCTTGTGATTCCATCCCTGCCCGTGGGTGTTCTCGGAACGGCGAAATGGTCAGTTTCCCCTGGATGTAGTTAGTCATCAGACATACCAGAGTCAATGCGTCCAAGACCGAGCCTCACTGAAGCTCTCCTGGTCAGACTTGTATCTTCCTCCACATGTCCTCTCTCTATTCCTGGTTCTGCTGTCCACCCAGTTCCCATGGCCAAGATCTGCAAGTCATCTGTGATTCCACTCTCTCTCTCTCTCTGATTTTCTACATTCAGCCAGTCATCATGTCCTGTGGATTTTATCCCCGTTTCTCACATTTCTATCGTCTTCTCCATTTAGTCTTTCTGCCAGGCTCAGCTGCATCATGGTTCAGCAGACTTGCAGTGGCCTTCTCACTGGTCTCAAAGACCCCATTCTTTTCTCATTTCAAACCTGTCTTCCACACCAGGGCTGAGATAATCTATTGAAAATGTAAGTCTGGTAATGTTTATTCCTTGATTATAACCTTTCATTGGGTTCTCTGGCTGAAGAGCTTTCTAAAATGGAGATTTTAGGTCCTCAGATCAGACTTAATCAGGGTCCCTAAGGATCCAGATGATTTTTATGTATGGCCAGATTTAGAAAGAAATGATCTACATTTTATATTGTAAGTCTTTTAGCATACGTTACAAGGCTTCTGTGTCCTGGCCCTTCTCCTGAAAGATTATTGTGTTTTTTTTTTAATTTTTTAAAAATTTTTTATAAACATATAATGTATTTTTATCCCCGGGGGTACAGATCTGTGAATTACCAGCTTTACACACTTCACAGCACTCACCATAGCACATACCCTCCCCAATGTCCATAACCCCACGTCCCTCCCCCAACTCTCCTCTCCCCAGCAACCCTCAATTTGTTTTGTGAGATTAAGAGTCACTTATGGTTTGTCTCCCTCCCAATCCCATCTTGTTTCATTGATTCTTCTCCTACCCCCCAACCCCCCATGTTGCATCTCCACTTCCTCCAATCAGGGAGATCCTATGATAGTTGTCTCTGAAAGATTATTCTTTAAAAATCTCTCATCCCTCTCTGCCTCGTACGTTATGTTCTGGGAATGTGAAATAGCTTGTAATTCTCCATATCCATCACACCTCGATGCTTTGGCTCAAGAGATTCTCTCTTCTGCACCTGAGAAACTTGGTCATCTAGCAGGTTTTTCTTGACCACGTGTCCTCATTTATCCCAACACGCTGCAAAGCACCCTTTTCCTTCTTTCTGTGCACTCCATGCATCCCTCTACCAGAGCATTTATCTTGGTATGTGGAAATGATCTGTTCGTCTTGCTGTCTGTCCCACCAGACTCCAGTACAAGGCTCGGTATTCAATGAGTTTTGGTTGAGCTCACTTGAGCTCACCTGGGGTCAGGGAGATAGTGGCCTCCTGAGGAATGCAAAGTGCTACGCAGATCCTTAGACCAAGCCTTTCAATAGCCTTATAACTTTGTAAGGATCTGTGAGGTTGAGCTTCTTAACATATTGAGAGTTAATTTGGAGTTAATGTAGAGGGGTCTCTAGATTTGCACATATTCAGAGGAAATTATAAACATCGTATAGATGAAGTCAGGAGTCAGAGATCCTTTCTTTCTCAACTATTCCTTCATGATTTTAGGAAAGGATAATATGCATTTAGCTTTATGAAAATTGAAATTCTCTGAACTTTCTAATATCTTAAAGGGATGATTACAGTTCTTTATTATTATTTTTACTATTATTATTGTTATTATTTTATCTCTATATTTGTTATTTTGCAAATTCTCCACTAACTTTTTAGGACATTAATCTCACGAGTGTTGCCTAAGTTTGGGCAACTTCTTCCTGCCAGCCTCCTTATCTAAAGCTGTTATTGAGCAAACTCCATCAGAGATAAAACCCTCAGCCCCTCACTTTCCCACTCGCATACCTTTGAAAACCCTGGTTGCCCAACGAGCTTGAAGTTCAACAGTTGGGAAAATGGAACCTAGGGGTTGGATGAGACCAATGCATGCCAGAGTTGACTTCTCCAGGTGAGGAGGGAACATGTATTTATACAGTGAGACCATCTTATCCTCTACTTTCACAAGTGCATCTTCAAGGAATGGAAATGAGAAAGTATATCCTGTTGCAAAGACAATGACATCAATCTTCTCCTCCACTGTTCCATCTTCAAAGATGGCAGAAGTTTCTGTGAGCTCTTTCACTGTTGGTTTCACCTTGATGGCTCCGTAGAGTATACGACTTGGAAGATCATCATTTAGTACAGGTTCTTTCATAAGATATCTGAAACACGAAGAAGAAAACACTTAGAAGGAACATTTAATGATGTTAGGTGAGTCTTGAAACTCTCTTGATATTTTATGGGGTTGGCTCTTCAAATAGAGATTTCTCAACTATCCATAAAACTTTCTGCCTTGACTAGTTGATCTACCTCAAACCTTACTATCTGACTTGATTCTCATGTCACAAATCTCTCCCTTCAATAAAGAGAAAACATGTAAGTCGTGTGAGCAAAAGACATTTCAAAAAAGGAGGCATCCCCAAGGGCTTAAACAAAATACCATGGCTATGGTCATTCCAGTCATTGTTACCCCTTCAACGTTTCCACTATTGTTTTATCTTGCTGTTCTACTTAATCTCAATCTGATCATAAGTAAGAAAGGAAAATTTGTTAAATCCCCATTAGTTTTGAAACTTTTATTAAGGGATCAGCATATAAACCAATGTATGAAATTAAGTTTGGGATATTTTTTGATCCCAAATATCCATGGAGTCTCTGCATGTGATAGCATGTGTGATAGAGCAAAGTTTGGTTGTATTTCTGGAATTCCCCTTTTCATAGATTTGAGAAGCACTTTTAAAAAAAATAAGACAATACGGGGCACCTGGGTGGCTCAGTGGGTTAAAGCCTCTGCCTTCGGCACAGGTCATGATCCCGAGGTCCTGGGATCCAGCCCCGCATTGGGCTCTCTGCTCAGCAGGGAGCCTGTTTCCTCCTCTCTCTCTGCCTGCCTCTCTGCCTGCTTGTGATCTTTATCTGTCAAATAAATAAATAAAATCTTAAAAAAAAGAATAAGACAATACATGGTACATGTATCAGATCTCAGAACTGAGCAGTCACATGGTATTTGTTGAAAGATTCCAAAGTTCTTCTGTTTTTGTATTTTTTTTAAGGGAAGGAGCCTGTTATCGACTAAAGAAAAATAAACATTCATACTGTTTGCTTGTGTTTATAAGATCAGTGATATATAACTTTGAGCTCTGTAGAGATTTATTTCTTGGCAAAGAGATAGTGAGTATGTTCTCAAAAGCTGCTCATGGGAAGAGCCCTTATGGTGTACAGAATTAGCAAAGCATGAGGTATCACATGGAGAATTTGGGACACATCTCCCACCACACCCCTCTGAAAGGAAGGCTTCAATCTCTTCAAGCAGCCTTTGCCAATGTTGGACAGCTTTGGGAACTAGGAAATTCTTCCCATGATCCTAGTTCTGCTTTCTAGAGCAGCTCATAATATTTTTTTCTTTTTTAAATTTATTTTTTTATTCATGTATAATTAATATATAGTGTTATATTAGTTTCAGATGTACAATATAATGATTCAAGAGTTCTATATATTTCTCGGTGCTCATCAAGATAAATGTACTCCTAATTCCTTTTGTCTATTACCTCCAGCCCCCCACTCATCTCCTCTCTGGCAACTGCCAGTTTGTTCTCTGTATTCAATAGTCTGGTTTTTTGTTTGTTTGTTTCTTTTGTGTCTTAAGTTCCACACACGAGTCAAATTGTATGGTATATTTCTTTCTCTGACTGACTTATTTCACCTAAACTTGTACCCTCTGGGTCCATTCATGTTGTTGCAAATGGCAAGGTTTCATTCTTTTTGAGACTGAGTAATCTAATTAAAAATGGGCAGAAGACCTGAATAGATGTTTTTCCAAAGAAGACTTATAGATCGCCAACAGACACATGAAAAGATGCTTAGCATCACTCATCATCAGAGAAAGACAAAACCACAATGAGATATCACTTCATATGCCAGAATGGCTAAAACAAAAAACAGAAGAAATAACAATTATTGATGTGGTTGTGGAGAAAAAGAAACCCTAAATGCACTGTTGGTGGGAATGCAAATTGGTGTAGCCACTGTGGGAAACAGTGGAGGTTACTCAAAAAGTTAAAAATAGAATTATATGGAAAAAAAAAAAAAAAACCTTAAAAAAAAAAAAAAAAGAAAAAAGTGTGCCTGGGTGGCTCAGTGGGTTAAAGCCTCTGCCTTCAGCTCAGGTCATGATCTCAGGGTCTTGGAATCAAGCCCTGTGTCGCGTTGGGCTCTCTGCTCATCGGGGAGCCTGCTTCCTCCTCTCTCTCTCTGCCTGTCTCTCTGCCTACTTGTGATCTCTGTCTGTCAAATAAGTAAATAAAATCTTTAAAAAAGAACTTAAAAAATAGAATTATATGACCCATTAGTTCTGCTAGTGGGTATTTACCCAAAGAAAATGAAAACACTAATTTGAAAAGACATGTGCACTCCCATGTTCATTGCAGCATTATTTACAATAGCCAAAGTATGGAAGCAACCTAACTGTCCATGGATAGATGAATGGATACAAAAGATGGGGTGTTATATACACAATGGCATATTAGCCATAAAAATTTCCCAATATTTCTACTTCAACTTCTTAAGTATTTACTTTTTAAAAGGTATACAGAACAAATTTGGAATTCAAATTCCAGGATGTCGATAATACTCTTACTGTTAAGTTGTGATTTGAAATACCACATTAGCAACTGAGCTCTTATAAAGAGGCACTCTGACAACCTTGCTTACCAATGAGTATACCATAAAAAAGCAAAATAACTCTACTTGTTTTGAGGCTCAAGGCCATAATTTTCATGGTTGAACCACTGATTCATCTGCTGTTCCATCATCCATTTTCGAATCATTTGTGGCAGGACATTTCGGAGCATGGACCTAAACCGGGTGTGGAACACCATGTCCCAGGGGTAGCCACCTTCAGAGATCCGACCCATGACCCAGGAGCCGTGTCTGGTGCTGACGAATACCTGGTAAGCAGAAAGGAATGCTGCTTAAGTCAGGGCATTGTCCCTTTTGGAAAGGATCTACTGTGTAGACAATATATCCCATGTATGGCTCAGAGCAGTAAAATACGTGCTCTGGGTTAGCATGGTTGGTTAGTGGCAGGACTAGGAGGTAAACCTTAGCTTCCTGACTTCAAGATTTTTTATGATACCACACTGTAGTAACCAACCAACCAACCGACCGACCAACCAATTAACGAGTAATGGAACCTTGGTTATGTGGTGGGGATATTCCAATATGCCCTTTCTCCTTTCTCTCCTCCATGGTACACGATGAATAGAGAACATCATACCTGAGCAGCCTTCTTACTCAGCTCAACGGCAATGTCTGAGGCTGAGTTTCCTAGTCCAATCACCAGGATCCGTTTCCCTTCAAGTCCCTCTGGGTGCTTGTATTGGTGGCTATGGAAATACTGGCCTTTGAACCTCTCAATACCTTCAAGGGGAGTAAGAGAGAAGTCCTTGAGTTATGTCAATTTCAATAAAAGTGCGCCGTCAGATTTTCTTTCCTGGAGTCAATCATTTGCTTGGCCTCCTCACCCCTTAGGGAGGTTACAGTGGCAAGGCCAGCTGACAGACTGAAAGCATATGGAACCCGTATGCATATGGAATAGGACCAAAAGAGTTGATTTCAGGGGTTTCAGTGTACATATTTATTAGAGAATAAAATGGTTTTGATAAATTGAGTCGAGTCAGATGCTGGCTTTATCTCATTTTGGACTGTATAGTAATACTTTAATATCACATAGCACATGTATTCTTTTAAATGTGTTTGAACATATTATGAAATGCTATTATGGTACTTGTGTAATAATTAGAATATTTATCATTCTCATTTTGCAAAAGCAAACAAAAAGTAAAATAAACTAAAAACCAGGCACATAGAAAGTGAAGATGTTTCCACATTGCAGGATAAGTTGGTAACGTACTGGATAAGCCATTTTGAAGACAAGACTGTAGATTTCCCAGAAAAATATGAGTTTGTTAAATATTTATCTTTTATGGTGGTTTTTTTTTTTTTTTAGAGATTTTATTTATTTGATAGAGAGAGATCACAAGTAGGCAGAGAGGCAAGCAGAGAGAGAAAGAGGAAGAAGCAGGCTACCTGCCGAGCAGAGAGCCTGATGCGGGACTCCATCCCAGAACCCTGAGATCATGACCTGACTGGAAGGCAGAGGCTTAACCCACTGAGCCACTCAGGTGCCCCTATGGTAGGTTTCTTGAAAGAACCTTTGGGTCATTAGTTCTCATAGTGGGGTCCTTTGACCAGCATTATTAGCTGGAACCTGGGCACTTGTTGGAAATGCTGAATCTACTGAGTTGGGAATGCCTGAGATGGGGCCTCCCAGGTTGTTTTTAAAAGTCCTTCAGGTGATTCTTCTTTGAGAATCAGTGCTTTCGAGTGGAAGAGCTCACACCTGGCTGCATACCTTTTTTAAAAGGGCTGTTTATCTGAGAGAGAGCACAAGTGGGTGTGGAACTTGGGGGACGGGCAGAGGGAGAGGGAGCAAGATTCTCAGGCTCTGCACTAAGCGTGGAGCCCCAGCAGGGAGCTGGGGGTGGGGAGGGGGGTGGTTCAGTCTCGTGACCTGAGCTGAAACCAAGAGTCAGAGGCTTAACCAACTGTCTTCCAGCTGCCCCTTGCCTGGCTGCATATTAAAATCACTTGAGTAACTCTTAACTGCTTTAGGCCTACACTATACTAACTGAACATTGGAGGGCATAAGGATGTTAGAGGGTCCACAGGTGGTTTGAATGTGAGACCCGGACTGTGAACCACTGTGTTATTTGTCTTCCTGAGGGCCTGCAGGGGGAAGCACACTTGATGAGGGAAGGGCCTGGGAGACACCAGGTCAGATGGCTGCAGGGTTCCCTTGTCTGTACTCTTCCTGTCACTCTCTGTGCACCCATCCCTGTCCTGTAGGAGAACTTATTTCCATGGAACCTCCTCAATAACCTGTCTGAAGGCATGGCTCTGAGGAAAATTCTCCAAGGACATGGAAAAATCAGTGTTTGGCGGGATAGATAAAGGCCGAGGTAGGTAGGTACGTGGTGATAAGGGCCTCTTCAACAGAGAACCGGTTTGCGTGACAATGCCCTGAAATTCTGGGGAAGATTCAGTGACTTTGGAGGAAGTTACTGAAGTCCCTGTGTCATGAAGACTGTAAGATGGTATGTGGAGACTTTTATCCTTCTAGCTCTATCCAGATCTTAATATTATGCCCAGTTGCAGTAGCTAATTCTGCCTGTCAGTCCAACCTCCATATAAAATTCCTGGACACTGTAGGGTTGCAAAATTTCTCACCTCAAAATGTGTCTCCTTGGCATGTGGATTAATGTTAGGCGAACAATTTTTAAGAAACAGAAGGCTTAGAAAAACCTCTAACTTTCCCCCCTAACTGCCTAAAAAAGTTTAGATAGCGGACCTGCCCCAGGAAGGGGGCTGTCACCCTGGATAACTACAGTATAATAGGAACTGGGTGAGGTAGACGGGGAGGAACACAGCAGTCTGTTTGTTGAAATTCCTCTCTGTGTCCCACCGTTTCTGAGTGGTTCAGCAAACATTAGTTTACCAAACACTTATCCTTTTTCATCTCCCTGTGAATTGTCATCTTTCCCTTTGTGGTCCCCCGCCCCGACATCCTTCTCTTTAGCTCCGAATGGCACATGAACAGCAGCCGCCCGACTGCCTGAGGGTCTCATATTCTTATGGACTCTCTGCATGCATAATTGCATTTTATTTTTTCCTATTAATCTGTTTCATGTCATTTCATTTTCCCTATTAATCTGTTTCATGTTAAACCTTAGACTAAGCCCAAAGAATGTTGGAAGGTAAGAGAAAATCTTTCCTCCCCAACAACCCCCGCTCTGAAAAGCTGGGAGTCCTCGCGGGCCTCACCTGGAAAGGATCCCAGCGGCATGTGAGGGAGGATGTGGTGGCCGCTGCAAACCATAACTGCGTCAAAGACGGCGCTTTGCTTCTTGCTGTTGCACTCGGTCACGACCTCCCATTGGCCCGAGGATGAGAAATCCGGGTGTTTTTTCACACTGAGGACAGTTGTCTTGAACGAACACAGAGAAGCCATCATTGAACATTACTCTGGCATAACAGGGGCCTCACTGAGTTTCCTGGGAGTGGGAATGGGTGGAGTGCACTGTATGACTTGATGTAGGTTCCGTTTGAATCCTGTTCAAGCCCCTTAAGACAAAGACTGCTAAGTGTCCCCTTCTCATTCTTCTTTGGCAGGGAGCTACCAAGGCTATGGTACTTTGTACAAGACTCAGCCATGGGAACCAGTCTGTTAAGGACTGAAAAAGGACTTGAGAGAGAGAGACAGAAGAAACACAAAGTCTGGGCAAGATATGGAACACATGCCCATCATTCAAATGATCACATGGTCAGTATTTATTAAGAATCTTTTATGTGTCCGCCTCTGCAAAGCCTCTGTGTTAGAGAAGATATTTCAGGCAAAGCGCTTTGCATCGTGTCTGGCATCCTGTGAATGGTAGTTGTTCACATTATGTTTTTCAAACAGAGTACATCATGTTAGCAATATAGTTCATGATCTCATTTGGATGAAATAATTTATGCTTAAAAAAATTTTTTTTAATGTAGCTCACACTGTCTGGAAGTCTATGAATTTTAGAAGTATACTTAGAAGTATCCATAAAGGTGTTACATCTTTTTTAAAAAATTTAATGTTTTCAGTGTTCCAAGATTCGTTGTTTATGCACCAGTGCTCCATGCAATACGTGCCCTCCTTAAGACATCTTTGATGTGTAACAAACAACGTCAAGTGGAAGTAAAGTTTTTCTCACTGCCAGAATAATGGCATGCTTCTCTTGGTTATGAGTATTTGACTCCCATGTACATGCTTTTCAAATGTTCAGATATTTAAAAAATGCTGGGTTGGCAATTTTTGAAGGTGTTTCAATTGAAAAAAAATATATGGAGATTATTAGCATAAAACTTGCAAGGGACTATAAAATGTCCAGGCATTTTTGGCTGAGATTAAAGATATCAGATTTGCAGTTTAGGGTAATAGATTAGTTAAAGTACTGTGAATTACTGCTATTCAAAATTTGCTTTGAGAACCAACCAAATTCAACAGAGCCTTTTACAGTCTAACATCTTGTAGCTTATACCAACTCAGAGACCAATAATGGAAGTGAGTGTCTCCAGCCCCTCTCTAAGCTCCAGGAAACCCAAGAGCAGTAATATAATAAATAAGAAAAATAGTTCTCTTGCAACTTTAGCCTGATCTTTCCAAGAGCAGATAATAAAAAGTACATATCATAAGAGGGCAATATATCTGTTAAATAAATTAATAGTCATATGGACAAAGACCTGTAAAAGCTTCCGGCATAAAAAAAAATCTGTTATTCGTAGGATGGCTCCACCAGGAAATGAGTAATAGTTTTCTAATGTAGTACATTAGATACATTTTAATGGCATTTACAAATATAGATTTCCACCGCAATCAGCTATTATAAATTAATATAATACAAACCTGGAACAAAACTGAAATTACTGAGGAAATGAGAAGTGTCACAAAGAAATTAGTTCTCTGATAGACCTAAATGTGAGACAGGAATCCATCAAAATCCTAGAGGAGAGCACAGGCAGAGGCCAGGGAAACAAAAGCAAAAATGAACTATTAGGACTTCATCAGGATAAAAAGCTTTTGTACAACAAAGGAAACAATCAACAAGACTAAAAGGCAACCAATAGAATAAGAGAAGATATATGCAAATGACAATCAGATAAAGGGCTAGTATCTAACATCTATAAGAAACTTATGAAACTCAACAGCAAAAACCAAAAACCCCCGTCAAGAAATGACGTGAACAGACATTTCTCCAAGAAGAAAGGCAAACAGCTAACAGACACATGAAAAAATGCTCAACATCACTCAGCATCAGGGAAATAAAAATCAAAACCACAGTGATCAGAATGGCTCACAGGGGTCAGAATGGCTAAAATTAACAACTCAGGAAACAATAGCTGTTGGCAAGGATGCGGAGAAAGGGGAACCCTCCTCCACCGTCGGTGGGAACGCAAGCTGGTGCAGCCACTCTGGAAAACAGCATGGAGATTCCTCAAAAAGTTGAAAATAGAACTACCCTACGACCCAGAAATCGCACTACTGGGTGTTTACCTAAGGGATACAAAAATAGTAATCCGAAGAGGCACATGTACCCCAATGTTTATAACAGCAATGTCCACGATAGCTGAACTATGGGAAGACCCCATATGTCCATCAACAGGTGAATGGATAAAGAAGACGAAGTTATGTATTTACAATGGAATATTAGTCAGCCATAAAGAAGAATGAAATCTTGCCATTTGCAGTGATGTGGATGGAACTAGAGGGTATTATGCTAAGTGAAATTAATCAGTCAGAGAAAGACAATTATATGATTTCATTCATATGTGGAATTTAAGAAACAAAACATTAATATCAAGGAAGGGGAGGAAAAATAAAATAAGATAAAACAGAGAGGGAGGCAAACCATAAGAGACTCTTAACAGTAGGGAACAGACTGGGGGTTGCTCGAGGGGAGGGGGGTGGAGGCATGGGGTAAGTGGGTGATGGGCATTAAGGCGGACACATGCTGTAATGGACACTGGGTGTTGATGCAACTGATGAATGACTAATTTCCATCCCTGAACTAAACTGAATTTAGATTTAAAAAAAGAAAATAAAAAAATTAGCTCACTAACATTTATTCAGAGAGAGAATTTTATTTACTAAGCATAGTTACTAGTGTTCGAAGTGTAGGTTATTGATAAAAATTCAGCATGTTTAGTGAGAATATTGTTTTCTTCTTGTTGATTCTTTGTTTTTGAGGGAACAGAGGAAAGCTAGTATGCAAAATGATCCAGCCGTCCTTATGTTGCTAGACAATGCACTCTGCCACTTCCCTGAATACCAAAAATAGTTTCTACAGGCTTATGAAATGAATGGAACTGTGAGCTCATTTAGTACATTTTTTTTCTTAGAAATTCCATTTCTAAAGAGAAGGTCAGAAAATGAAACAGTAGTTTGATTTTTCCTGCTATTCTTTCAAGGGAAACGAGACTAGGAACCCGTAGTGGTTACAGACATTAGCTTAACTGCAGTTTCATTTTCCATATCATTAGTCAAGCCCTTAGTATTAACAGGTGATTTTCCTCTTCTGCTAAAGTGTGTGTTATCTATAATATCACTACCTTTTAGGTCTTCTATTCTGCTCTTCCAGCAAAAAATTGGATTTGAATACTTTGTTTTCTTCACAATTTCTTTCCTTACCAGAGTAACTTCTTTGTTTACATGTGAACTGAACCCATGTGGAGAAAACCATTGCCCTCCAAAATACAATACCTGGAACTGAATATATTTTAGAAGATCAAACTTTCTGGCAAAAATCCTGAAGTATTCCAGGAGCTTAGAATGGTGCAGGAAGTTTGGAAAGTCTTCAGGCATTGGAAAGTCACTGAAGCAGGACATTTCTTTGCTCGTGTTGGTGATGACAGATTGATAGATACTTGCTCGGCCTTCTTCAACATTTTCCTGAAGAATCAAATAAAAAGAGTGATAATCATGTTGCATTTAAAATAATCCCTTGGGATTATTATTAAGGGGCGCCTGGGTGGCTCAGTGGGTTAAGCCGCTGCCTTCGGCTCAGGTCATGATCTCAGGGTCCTGGGATGGAGTCCCGCATCGGGCTCTCTGCTCGGCAGGGAGCCTGCTTCCCTCTCTCTCTCTCTCTCTCTGCCTGCCTCTCCATCTACTTGTGATTTCTCTCTGTCAAATAAATAAATAAAATCTTAAAAAAAAAATAATCCCTTGGTGTTTCACACTTCATCCAAACCTGACTCTTGGGAGACGTGATCCTCTTTCATTGTCGTAGCATGATGGCCGTGTCTGGGTGATGGGGTTTCGTACATGTGCTCCATCATCCCCTGTAACAGGGCCTAGTTGGGGCCCTCCAGTGTTGCTCACTGGTGGGATTATTACCGCTGGTGGCACTGAGAGTGGGGACGATCCTTCTTCTGCCACATTGCAGGGTATTAATATCCCCGGTCTCTATGTACTTAATGCCAGCCATTGGGGCAATTAGGCCCATTCTGAAAATTCCCCTGGGGAGGCTACACCCACCTTCCTTTAGGAACCAATAAACTCTGGGATACGGGTCAGAAAACCCAAGGGAGAATTTCAATTAAAATGAATACTTCTGGGGGCAAGGAGTTTTCGCATGTTAACTTGAACGCACCATCTTCATTTTATGCTTTATGCAAATCAACCGTCCTCAAGTGATAAAAGTGAATAACATTAGTACCAATCAAATCTTAAACTTGAATGTAAATGTTGGTGAGTACGCTTTGATAAAATCGGAGGTAGCTCATAGTATGGTTGAGTTTATAATTTCCTCTAAGCACTGTGCATACAGATAATATTCTTTGTGTTTAATTATATAAGAGCCAAGTATAGTGATTCAATGTCTCTGAAATCAGCAGGTTCTCAAAGAGGCTTGCATAAGAACATTTAAGTAACGTCACCTGAGAAGTCCTCAATAAATGCTTCTGGGCAATTTGAGGCTAGTGTTTGAATATTCAAATGCCAGAATTTATTCATCCAGAGTTCAGGGTTGTTGTATCCTTTTGTATGAGAGGGAAACCACTTCATATTCTAATGCAAACTCCCTTAGCATTCAAACACTTACACACAGTTCACACCACACCAGAAAATTCTCATCACCTAGGAAGCTGGCTGACCCTGATCTCAAAGACTTAATGACTAAACTGTGGAATCTCACCTCTTTTATCAGCAAAGATTTTATGTGCATTGGGCCTTGCTATGTCCTAAGTTCAGGACTATTAGTACCAAGACGAGTTACCAAAGCTAAAACAATGTTTGTGTTCAGATTATGTCATTTAAGAGCAGTGTGTAGAGTACTTGCTAAATCAGTCTTTAAATCAGTTTTTAAGGATTCTCCTGAAATCTTAGCAATGGTATCATCTGAGCCTTGATTCCGGACTGGTAAAGTTAAATGTGTTTTTCCTGTTCATGTTCAGAAAGGCATTTGGCTCCTGGCCTATGGTCGGCGTGAATGAATGAATGGATGAATGAATGAATGAGAAAGAGAGAGAGAAGGAATGTGTAAGAGAGGAGCTGCAAGTTGCACAATACTAAAGTCATACTGATCTGTAAATTATTTCTGGATGTTTCCACACGGTGGAACACAATGTCCTTGGTAAGACTAAGTGTCGAACTTTCCTATCCAACCAAGGTCTCAAACTTGGAAATGTAGTTAACCCTCAAACAACATGGGTTTGAACTGCGTGGGTCCACTTACACTGGGGTGTTTGACAGTACAGTACTTAGGATTTTCTGATAATGTTTCTTTTCTTTAGCTTGCTGTAGTGTAAGAATATGGTCTATAATACACGTGACATACAAGGGGTATGTTAATCAACTATTGATGTTATCGGTAGGGCTTCTGGTCATCAGTGGGCTATTAGTAGTTATGTTCTGGGGGAGACAAAAGTTCTATGTAGATTTTCAGCTGTGGCCCCAACTCCTATGATGTTCAAGGATCAACTATATTTCATGAGGCAAAGAAATACCAATTTTTTCCTCAAGACCAGATAACTTTATAAGTAGTACAGAGTAGAGTTAAACTTGAGAGTCCTGGAATCTGACGGGGGTTGATATCCTGATTCTAACACCTTTAATGGCTTTATAGCCATGGGCAAGTCACTTAAGGCAATTTCCTCAGTTTCTCTGTAAAATGAGGTTCACTAATAATTATGACATTGAACAATTGTTGTCAGGCTGAGATTAGATAAAGTGCTTAGCACAAAGCCTGACTTTATATAAGAAGAGCCCAACACATGTTTGCCTCTGTTGCTACGATTATAGGTCATGAGGATTAATCCTACCAAACCAGTCACAGATTTGAAATAGCTACGCTAAGATGGTTGTACTATAGCCGACATGATAGTTTTTTCAGGCACCAATAAAATGGCTTTGAAATGTGGTTGGTTCCTCTGTCAGGTCAATTTTAAGGGCACTTGGAGTGATGCAAACGGTTCTGATGTCCGAGCTCTATAGTAATTTCAGAGTCCTGGCAAGACTCCCCTCTGGGAGTTATATTGGTGTCATTTGTCAATAATTGATGATGACATCACAATTTTTTCCCCTGAAGATCATGTAATAATCTTTATTGTGGTCAATTGGCATACAGCTATTAAAAAACGCTTTATTTCTGTATGTAATTCTTCCTATGTTGGCCGAAGCAGATGTCTATGTGTTTAGATAAATCTGGGTAAAAATGGGGTCTGGTGAGGTTTTACAAAAAAAAAATGATTCTTATTAATAAACAAATAGATATCAATCATCTCTCCTGTCCAGACCCTGAGCTTGGAGTTAGGGACAAGAATAAAAACAGGACACGCAGTTTCTCTCTTTAGGGAGCTTATTACTACATTGAATGAAAATCTGGACTTTCAGGACGGAAAGATGGACACAGAATGAGATGACAAGCCCCAAACAGGACGACACAGCTTTCAAAACAGATAAATGTACCTCATAGACGTAATTAAAAATATAAGCAGGGCCGGGGTGTCTGGGTGCTCAGTATCTGACTCTTTTTTCTTCTTCTTCTTCTTTTTTTTAAGTGTCTGACTCTTGATTTCAACTCAGGTCTTGATCTCAGGGTCTTGAGTTCAAGCCCTGCATTGGGCTCCATACCCAGCGTGGAGCTGATTTTAAAAAAAGATGATTAAGGGGCGCCTGGGTGGTTCAGTGGGTTAAATCCTCTGCCTTCGGCTCAGGTCATGATCTCAGGGTCCTGGGATTGAGCCCTGCATCGGGCTCTCTGCTCCTTGGAGAGCATGCTTCCTCCTCTCTCTATGCCTGCCTCTCTGCCTACTTGTAGTCTCTGTCTGTCAAATAAATAAATAAAATCTTAAAAAAAAGATGATTAAAATATATGTGTGTGTATATATATATATATATATATATATATATATATATATATGTAAAAAACCAAAAATGATATTTAAGCACAAATACTGATAGTATGAATTTCCTAGTGGACAGAATATATTACAATTTATCTGTTTAAAATAGTGGTCACATGATAAATATTCTCTTCATATGGAATTTTCTGAATGTCAGAAGACTATATAGCAAAATCAAATTACCTTGGTGAGCAGGGATGTAGACTTTACGACCTTTTGATCAAAGGTTGGACTGAAGTTTACCTTTGACTATGTAAAAATAAGAAGGTTGTAAAGGCTAATCTAAGTTTAAGGAAGATTATAAGGGTAATATTCAATCTGCTGGAGGGAGCAAGCTTATATAGTGAAAATAGATTAACTTATTACAAATGTGAATTACAAAAACTTGCAGATTCGTCATTTTCATTGTGAAGCATTGTGATGTTGACCTCTATCAATCAATATTTTGTTCTCATGCTGGTGACTCTAAGCAGTTGGAAATAACACAGTTGTATTTCTTTACAAATATTCTGTCTTTCCAAATTTTCACTCTTTCAGGTGGACCTTATATCTATCTGCTCCATTGCTTGAAATGAATAAGACTGAAATTATTTTTATGTTGTTGTGCTACTGTTTGGGACAAAAACTGTGGTTCCCAAATGCCATTCAGTGCACTAGCTGCCTTACAAGGATTCAGGGGATCTTTGAAAAAATATAAAATGTAAGTAGGTCTGGTTTGGGCCCAGCCATCTGTATTTTAGAAGGGCTCCGCTACTGATTCTTAGGCTCTGAACATGGGAACCATCATGTTTATTAGACCCTCACTGTGTTCTGCTCTCTCTCTCCACTAGTCTGGTGTCTCTCTAGATCTCTGGCTTTGATCACCCATGGTGACCCCCAGTTAAACTCCCTGACCCCAGTCTTGCCCACTTTCTGTACCACCTTCAGGGTAAAGCGTATACTCCTTGACACGGGACAAGAGAAGTGTCACTTTTCAAGAGAAGTGACATTTCTCATGAAAAGACCCTGGCTGTCTTCTCTTCTCTAGCCTCATCAGTCACCACCCATCATCCTGTGTCCTTCAGTCAGCTATATGGTGTGACTTTATCTTCTCTAAGCATGTCAGCTTTCTCAAGATTCTGTATTTTTGCACATGCCACTCTCTCTGCCTAGAACACTCTTTCTCCTTATTCTCGTGCCTGATCGCCGCTCCTTGTCAAGACAAATGAAAGCATTACACCCTGTAGGCAGCTTGCCCTATTCTGCACTGCTGAGTTTCCATGCTGCCCATAACACTTGTAAAACTGCACTCTGATGTGGGTTCTCTTGAGTATCTCTGCTCCTGCCGGGACATCTGGAGACTGCAGTGACTGCTGTGCATTTTCAGGACTATGAAACTTAGTGACGGAAAGCCTCACTAAAATGCAGGTGTGAAATTTTGGCCCCAACACCTCTGGTCAGTTGCAGACCCAGCAGGAAGCAATGGGCTTGACCTCGCACACGGATGCTTCTACTCTTCCTCTGGAGGAAGAGACACTTTCCTCACCCCCTTGGGCAACAGCTCAGCCAATGAGAAGCCACCATACCTTGAACTCCTGGCTTATTTCAAAGGACTTTCAGTTCAGAACAATCTTCCCAACTTACCCCTTTTCTCCTTAAAGAAAAAAAAAAAAAGTCCATTTGCTTTGTTCTCTGGACTTGCCTATGGTTTGCCACAGCCAGATTGCAATTCTCTTTTATTCCTCAGCAAGCCCATTTTTTGCTGGTAAAATAATTGGCAATTTTTATTTTTAAGGTAAACAGAACCTAGTATATGCTGGGGATATCGTACAAAATCATTTAATATGTTGAAAGTATGAAAGAACATGTAATGTTAACCAGAAACATTTTTTCATCACTGCAGATAGGACTTAAGGATACTAAAATGGACATTCAGTAGCATAGTGGGAATAAGTAAATGTTTTGGTAGTAGGATGCTATAGACTTTTTTTCTGTTCTATTATACACAAACATTACTTTTAAAAAAATATATGGCAAGTTAACCAGTGTATATCTTAAGCTACTGGTGAACAGGCTTAATTAAGGACCATGGCTAGTATTTGATATTTCATTGCTTGGAGAGTTACAGATATCTACCATGTTAAATTTGGTTCTATTAAATGAGCAGCAAGGTACAAACACTTAAGTTCTACTGTACGCTGAATTTGCTGTGTTTGATTCTGGGGATAAATTAACCTGGGGAAATCCCTGACAGTACAACAAGGGAAAGGCGGTCATTTCTTATGGAGAGCAAATGGCTGTTTGTTCCCAAACCGTGAAGAGGAACCGAGTTTGACACCCTGGAGTATGTCCGTTTGACATGGGGATTATTTTAAACTGATTATTTTTAAGAAGCAGCAGGCAGAGGGGAAGCTCTGAAAGCCAAGCAGAAGTTACCCTTCTGTAAGAGATACCTACACGTAGAAGGGAAATCTCTGCTCATATGGGTGTTTCTCTCCAGTACCAGGGTGCAGGGCCTGAGTCAGTCTCTAGGAACTCTGCCCCGCCCCTCCCAGGGGTAAGTAGCCTTTATTGTTGTAGAGAAGTGTGAGGCTCACAGAAAAGGCAGACCACTCCGGCCAAGTGAAGCATAAGTCACAGAGGGCAACTCTTAGAGCAACCGATTATAAATTCTTTGAGGGCAGTGATTGGTCCAATTCATTTCCCATTGTCTGAAGCAATGCCAAACACCTCTTTCGTTCTGAAAAATATACATATTATAAAAATAAATTGGTTTGGAATATTGGATCTTGTGGGAGTCACATTTTAAGAGAGAAAGTAAAATTTCAGGTTTAATCTAGAGGAAAGAAACCAAGATGGAGAGATATTTAGAGACTATTATATGAAGAGTAATTAAAATAATTGAATATATGTAGCTGGGAAAAGATATATTTATATCCAAATGTAAAAAACAATGTATACGGGTAATTTTCCTGTGAACACAGGTGTCAGGAACAATGAAAGAGGCAGAGAAGGTTAGTGGCTAAAGGAAGGTCATGTTTTCCTCTCTTAACACCTCAGTAAGATGATCAACTACGCAGGCTCAGGAATTACAGACCTTCATTTTTGTGCTTTTTCCACACCTGTGTTCCTCTGGACAGGTGGTTCATTCCAAATCTCAGCTTCCTCTTCATAGGTCCATGAGGATAATCATTATACATACTGAAACCTGAAAGGTTTCAGGACAGCTCCCGCCGCCCCACATCCCCCAAACATGCCACTTGGGCATGTGGATTATTTGATCTGAAAGCACTTGAGACCCTATGGGCTCAAGAGAAATTTTGTATTTCCTTAACCACACAGAAGAATCTAAATTGGGGGTATTTCCCAGAATAAGTGTTATTAGCAGAGATAAATTTTACCCGAGTGACCCATCTGAACCGTAGGACAAGTATCTTACTGCCAAGCATCTACTGTTCTTGTGGTCCTGTGAAGTGTATTTCTTTCCTCTGAAGTCCCAGAACCACACCCCCTTCTCTTTAGTTCAGAACGACATCCATTCCTCATTTTGCCTGGCTTTGGAATTTACAGGGTAATGTGGGTTTTCTGTGTGTGTGATGCCTAAATGTGATTTTCTCCTGCTAATTTGTCTTATGTCAATTGACTCAGTCCAGTTGGAAGGACGTTTGAGGGGGCTGGAATTCTTGCTGCCCAACACTACTTTCTAGGGGTATTGTAGAAAAAAAAAATGAGGATGCGTGGCAAGTACTTTTTCATTGCTGGAAAAATGCTAAAAATATGTTAATTACCCACTCTCCCCATGTTCCAAAACTGCCACAAGGGGCCGCTGGAGAACCTTTTGGAAGAATTCAGCAGTAGGAGTTGGGCCTGGGGCAAGTCTCCTTAAATTTTGTTTTAGGTGACGTCAGCGCTAAATATGTTCAGTGACCTTAGAAGGATTGTGTGTAAATATAGAATATTTACTTATTTTAAGAGCTGATTCTGGATGGTAGAGGAGCGAAGAGGCAAAGTTTCCCCAGGGGACTGGGCATGGTGGCTCCCAGCATCTTTTTCGTTCCTTCTCCCTTTGGCAACCCAGGCTGCTGGTAACAAGACCGGCCCTGGCTCCCCGGGCCGCCTGTGAAGTCTTGCATCCTGTATGTTTCACACTGCTGGGAGATTTCTTGTCTTGTCTGAGCTGAGAAAATTGTTTGTTTTTTTAACTAGATATGGTTTGGGGAGGTTCAAAATGTGATATTGTTACGGGTTTCAGGAAATTACATACTTAAGCATTTTATATCTAATAAAATTTAATTAGTTCACACTGTAATCTAACTTTCCTTTTCTAATCCATAGGAAGGTATCTTTAATTCTGAAACATTAGACACTGGGAACTGGGAATAGGATAGGAGGAAAAATATTTTGGGGCAGAAAGAAATCTTCCTGGAATTCATCAAGTCATATATTTGACAGATCATTCAAAATAGCTCTCACCTGTTCTGTTGTCAAATTGATGATAATAAAGAAAGGGACACTTGGCTTTTTGATATTAAGTTCCAAATCAGGTACTAAAACAGTGACAAATTTATTATTAAATATTAATTTGTTATAACTTCACATTTCTTCCTTAGGTTAAGAAAATCTACCTGGGTGAAAAAAATGCCAGTGGAATCTGTATGTGAACCTAGAGTGAACAACAATAAAAAATACATCTTCAGTTAAGGCAGGAATAACCACCTCTCAGGAAAAGCTAGAATGTTTCTAATGAGCAGTTGTTAGTGTGTAAGGAATGTGATTCTAGCTGTTTCTTCAATTTCCTCTCTGCAAGTTCCATGTCCTGTATAAGGACCAACATCTCCATCCCTAGCTCTGATTGTGTTTGCATGGTTGAATGAATAGATTTTTAAAAATTCAGTAATTGTGCAATTTGTTTGCCGAACTTGTCTCATCCTAGGATTCATTTGGGTCTCCTGTTAAAAATAGGTTCCTCTCGGGCACCTGGGTGGCTCAGTGGGTTAAAGCCTCTGCCTTCAGCTCAGGTCATGATCCCAGGGTCCTGGGATTGAGCCCCGCATCAGGCTCTCTGCTCAGCAGGGAGCCTGCTTCCTCCTCTCTCTCTGCCTGCCTCTCTGCCTACTTGTGATCTCTGTCTGTCAAGTAAATAAATAAAATCTTTAAAAAAAAAATAGGTTCCTCTCCTCAAAAGATTTTGATTCAGTAAGTCCAGTCTGGTGTTAAGTATCTTTATTTATTTAATTAATCTATTTGGTGTTAAGTATCTTTAAAAAACTCTATGGGTGTGTATTATAGTCATAGACATTTGAGAAACGTGAGGTTAAAAAATCTGTTTTGGCATAAAATTCAGTTCAGACTGGCAAAAAGCCCATGTGCTAGATGCCATGCCTTCCCCCTAACTGGTTGGCTTCTAGGCAGACCCTCTGGATGGTGTCTGCTGATACCAGCATCTGCTTTTAGCATATTACACCATTTGCTTCTTCTTCTTCTTTTAAGATTTTATTTACTTATGGCAGAGATAGTGAGAGAGGGAACACAAGCACAGGGGAGCTGGAGAGGGAGAAGCAAGCTCCCCACTGAGCAGGGAGCCCCATGTGGGATTTGATCCCAGGATGCTGGGATCATGATCTGAGCCAAAGTAGACGCTTAACCACCGAGCCATCCAGGTGCCCCTAAACCTTTTGCTTCGGTCTAGAGTGTTCTCACCTGTTCGATCCTTCACTTAGATGTACCTGATATACACTCCTAAAGTTATTGCTCTGGAGTGCTGAGCTGGAACTTTTCTTTAAACTCTTTGAGCAAAAATGCAAGTTGGGCATGGTTGTAAGGAGAGGGTTAGCTGTTTAGAAGTCATAGACACCTGAGTTTGAATACCAGTTCTTCTAAGCTGTGTAACCACGATCAAGTTACTTAACTTCCCTCAGTTTCTGTTTGCTTAGTCTATAAAATATAAATATAGTTATTGCAACTAACATTTATTGCACTCTAAGTTTTTTACATGACTTATCTCCCTTAATCTTCAAAACAGCACTGTGAAATAATCACACTGTTCTATTACTATCCCAGTTACACTTAGAAAACTGGCCCAGGCTTGTAAATAAGTTTGCCCAAGATCTCACACTTAGGAGGTGGCAGGCTTGTCCTTAAACTCAAAAGACCATAGGAAAGAAAAACTATGAATCTATACAGCTGTCTATCTATATATCTTTCTGATTTTTATCTAAAATCGGATGAGTGGACAGCATTATCAATTTTTAGGTTTGGCTAATAGAATGAATTGAATGAATATATTTAATAGTATCTTTTTATTTTACTTTATTTTTCTTAATGATTTATTTATCTGAGAGAGAGAGGGCGTGCACAAGCAGGAGGGGCAGAAGGAGTAGGAAGCTCAGGCAGACCCCACGCTGCCTGTGGAGCCCGACAACGAGGCTCATCTCACGACCCTGAGATCAAAAACCTGAGCTGAAACAGAGTTGGACGCTTAACCGAATGTGCCCCCAAGGCACGATAATATCTTTAAGGAGTTTCCTGGCAGTCACCCTTCAGTGTCATCAATAAAGCTAAGCAAACAATGTTTGCTTGTCAGATAAAGACAGTCGGTGGTAATAAGAGCACACTCTGAAAAAGCATCTGCTCAGTGATTGGAATACTGTGGCATCTTGAAGAGAGTCCCTGGCACTCCTGTTTCATGGTATGTTCCCCAATATTAGTATGTGGCTTTGAGAATCACAAGAATGTGGGCTGCAAGACAGTTGCAGGTTCCGTATGGAAAGGTCCTCTGCATGCCCGGCTGGGTCAGGATGATGATCTGGGCGAGATGACAGCCCATTTCTGTAGTTCCTGTGGCGGCATGAAATAACTCTGATCAAAGTTGCTTAGGAAATCCCCAGTAAGGCCCATCTGTCAGCACAGTCTGTTCGGGAAACAGGAAGATTTCACTTACTTTGAACCTCCACAGCCCTCCAATATCTTCAGTTCGCTCAAAGCAAGTGGGCTCCAGTCCCTCGTCCACACAGCACTTCAGAGAGACCAGGCCACTGACCCCAGCTCCAATCACGGCCACCTTCTTCGCCATGGTCTTCTGTTAAGGAGTGGATCAATCAATATTACTTCGCTGGGACAAGAAGGTAAGAAAGCCCTCACGATGTGGTCAGTAATTATCTTGAAACTGTAGCAGTAAGTATAATAAGTAGCAATAACTTAATAAATCACCTCACTAGTCAGGTCACAATTCACTGCAGACTTTGTTTATGATGTCTTGGTTTAGTATTTAAAACCAACCCATTTAATAATGCCAAACCATTTAATAACAGCCATAGGAGCCAAATCTCATTACAGTCTTTGGAGTGCTGAGCTTTTCCTTACCTTTCTTTTGCCTTTTGGTGCTGTCCCTTCTACAGGATAGTTTTCTCTGTTGGGTGTGGGCTCAGAGGCAGTCAGAGTGCTTTAAAAAAATGTTGGGGGAGGCCCTGAAAAATGGGAGGAGCTTCCTGCTCCTTCAGCGTTTTGCAAACTAAAACTCCCCAGCCTTCCTTAGGAGTTCTGAGATTAAGCAAGACGCTTATGTTCTTAGGTCCAGGGTAATAATCTTTACAGTGACACCATCATACACTTACACATATATGCATAGTATAAAAAACCTTTTTATAATGGAGGTGACCAATGTTCATCAACCAGGCTGCAAATATGAATAAATATACAAAGAAGTTAAAATTATCCCTAACCCCACCATACAGAGATAATTATAACCAACATGGATATTTTGGTATATCTTTCCAGACATTTGTCTGTCTACCCATATACACACCTGAACAAAAATGGAATGACACTCTGTTATTCTCAATTTGATTTTTCACTTTCTAGTATATCAATATCTTTATATCTATAGCAACACTTTAAAGGTTTGTGAATTCTGTTTAGTTGATGGGTTAGTTATCTGTCTAATTCATTACTCTGAGTTAGGCACCATTTTTGGCATATGATTGTACCCAGATGAGTGAAACAGATTATGTTCCTGGTCTCCTAGAATTTACATTCCTGCTCTGGCCTGGCTGTCTTAAACTTGACAACATCTGGATCTGTGCATGCCACTGTCAATGTTCCTAGTTTGCTTACCCTGCCCAGACCTATATCTCAACTTGATGTTTCTGCTTGTGTGTGTACTGGTTGAGATGAACCTCTTGGACTGCCAAGATCTTCCTGTCCATTGGCCTCTTTTTGACTTGATATAGAAATGACTTATTTTTCATAATTAAAACTTCTTTCTATTTTGGATAATTTCCTTTTGCTTATAATCTCAGTTATTAACACTAACATTAATTAAGAAGCCTAAATCAAGGAGATGGAAAACCTTTGTGTACCTTGGATATTGTCTAAATGAGAGATAACAGATTTTGTTCTTCAACAAGACCAGTAGATCTAAGAACTCTGAGTTTTTTTTTAAACATAAATTCATTCAACAAATATTTATCAAACATGTCTTAGGTATCAAACGTTTCTAAAAGCTACAGACACAGAAATGAACAGAAGAAAGAATACTCCCTACCTTCACGGAGCTTGCCTTTTAGTGAAGGGAGTCAGGTAAGCAGTTAATAAAACAGAATAAACAAGTAGAGTAGCTGGTGATAAGAGTTCAGGAGGAAAATAAAGCAGAAAAGTGAGGTCTGAGATGTAGGAGTGGAGGATAGTTTGATAATTTTTTAAAAAAGATTTTATTTTTTGACAGATCACAAGTAGGCAGAGAGGCAGGCAGAGGGGGAGGGGGGAAGCAGGCTCCCTGCTGAGCAGAGAGCCCGATGCGGGGCTGATGCAGGGCTCCATGTGGGGCTCAATCCTAGGACCTTGAGATCATGACCTGAGCCGAAGGCAGAGGCTTTAACCCTCTGAGCCACCCAGGTGCCCCCCCCCTAGTTTGATAGTTTTAAATAGGGTATTCAGGAATCATTATTTTTCTGAAATTTCCCCAATTGAATTGGATCCTGATAAAAGTCTTACTCTGTCAAATAGAGCAACTCCATGACAAGAGTAAAAGACACAACAAAGATGATCAATGACCACAGAATTAAGGAGCTTTAAAAGAAAGAAAGAAAGATCCATTACCTCACCCATCTACCTGGTCTGGGCCCTGCAGTCACTTCCCTGAGCCATTCCTGAAAGAGTCCAAGATCCCTCAATTATGGCTACTCTCATAAGAACAATGTATATATCAACTGTCATATCTCTTCCTCCTTTAATTTTAACTTTCTATTATTTATTTCAACAGAAAATTTCTTCTTAAGACCATGATTCTTAAACAACACAGTAAGCCACCTAGACTGAACAGACATGTACAAAACATCCATCCAATGAAAAGAGCATAAGTGCTCTTTCCAAGTCTACATGGGACATTCTCCAGAATAGAGTATATGTTAGGCACACATTAAGTCTCAACAGATTTAAGAAGATAAATGTGATAAAAAATATCTTCTCATTAGAGAAGTTGTGGTTACATAATGGGATGAATTTAGAAATAAATAAATAAAGCCAGACAATTCACAAAATTATGGAAATCAACACATTTTAAACAACCAGTGGCTCAAAGAAGAAACCACAAGAGAAATTAGAAAGTACTTAGAGACAAATGAAAATAAAACAACATACCAGAACTTATGGGACACAGCAAAAGTGGTGCTAAGGGGGGAATTTATAGCTATAGATGCTTACATTAAAAAATGAGATCTCAAATAAAAAACCTAACTTTATAACTTAAGGAAGTAGAAAAGAGAAGAACAATCTAAACCCAAAGCCAGCAGAAGAAAGGAAATAATAAAGATTAGAGCAGAGATAAATGAAATATATATGAAATAAGAGAATAAAAACAGTAATGAAAATCAATGAAACTAAAACTTGGTTCTTTGAGAAGATCAACAAAATTGACAAACATTTAGCTAAATCAACTAAGAAAGAAAAAGAAAGACAAGAAGAGAGAATACTCAAATTACTAAAATCAGAAATTAAATGAGGGATTACTATATATTCTACAGAAATAAGAAAAATTGTAAGATAGTGGTATGAACAATTGTGTGGGAAAAAATTGGATAACCTAGATGAAATGGACACATCCCTACAAACAAAAAAGCTACCAATTGTAAATCACAAAGAAATAGACAAATGGACATCAGAAAAGAAAAAGAAAAGCCTAGGACTTGACGGCTTCACTGATGAATTCTACCAAACATTTAAAGAACTAATCCAATCCTTCTCCAACTTTCCTAAAAAATTGAAGAGGTGGGAACACTTCATAACTTATTCTATGAGGTCAGAATTACCCCAAATGCTAAAGCCAAAGACACTACAAAAAAAGAAAACTACAGATCAGTATCCTTTATGAACATTGATGCAAAAATCCTCAATAAAGTACTAGCAAATTATTCAGAAGCATATTAAAAGGATTATACTCTATGATTAAGTGGGATTTATTCCCCAAATGCAAGTATGGTATAGCATGTTCAAATTGATCAGTGTAACAGACCACATCAAAAAACAAAGGAGAGAAAACATGATTATCTCAGTTGATGCAGAAAAAATATTTGACAAAATTCAACACACTTTCATGACAAAAACACTAAAAAAGATAGGAGTAAAAGGAAACTGTCACCACATGTCCAAACTGTGTATGAAAATCCTATAGCAAACATAATACTCAACTGTGGAAGACTGAAAGTTTTCCCTCTAAGATCAGGAACAAGGCAATGATGCCTCTTTTCACCACTTCTGTGTAACATAGTCCTGGAAGTTCTAACCATGACAATTACTTAAGAAAAGTAAATAAAAGATATATAAATAGTTAAGAAGTAGAATTATTTCTATTTGTAGATGATATGATCTTACATATTAAAAAAAAGTCCTGGGACGCCTGGGTGGCTCAGTTGGTTAAGCAGCTGCCTTCGGCTCAGGTCATGATCCCAGCGTCCTGGGATCAAGTCCCACATCGGGCTCCTTGCTCCGCAGGGAGCCTGCTTCTCCCTCTGACTCTGCCTTCCACTCTGTCTGCCTGTACTCGCTCTCTCTCTCTTACAAATAAATAAATAAAATCTTAATAAAAAAAAAAAGTCCTAAGAAGTCCACAAAGAAATTGTTAGAATTGATAAATGAATTCAGCAAATTGTAGGATAAAAAGTTAACACACATAAATCAGTTGCTTTTCTGTATACGAGCAGTGAGCCAAGGAAATGACAAAAGGAATGACAAAAGCAATTTCATTCATAATAGCATCAAAAAGAATAAAATACTTACAAATCAACCAAGGAGATGAAAAACTTGTACAATGGAAATTATAAAATGTTGCTAAAAGAAATTAAAGAGGACATAAATAAATGAAAACACATCCCATGTTCATGGATTGGGAGGGATTATATTGTTAAATTCCAGTATTACCAAAGCAATATGCAGATTCATTGTCATTCCTACCAAAATCCCAATAAACATTTTTTTGAGAAATAGAAAAACCCATACTAAATTTTTTCTGGAATCTTCAAGGGACCCTGAATAGTCAAACGATCTTGAAAAGAATAAAACTGGAGGACTTAAGTATCCTGATGTAAAAATCTACTACACAGCTATAGTAATCAAAACAGCATGGTATTGGAATCACTAACTCATTAAAAAAACAAAAAAGGAAAAAAACTAAGATAGTTACCAGCAGACCCACACTGAAGGAAAATCAAAGTTCTCTGACCAAATGAAATGATCCCAGATGGAAGCATAGAAATACTGAAGAATGAATGGGTCAATATGTGTATAAGAATATTGATGGCATGAAGAAAAAACCAAAATGTCTAATGAGGTACATGCCCAAAGCACTAAAAAAGATATTAGGGTAGTAAATAAATTCAAAGTGTTATATAGAACTTTCATTGACTTTAAGAAGCCAAAGATGCATAATGTGGTCCCTAAGGAAACTCCCAACAGAATAGTAAAAGACAACAAATGAGTTAGTGGAAAAGGAAGGATATATTTCATTAATTCAAGAGTAAGTATATGAGGAGAAAAGGAAAAGTAGAACAGGTGAGGCAGATTGAATATAAATGGAAAAATGGTGGACTGAGAGGTTAAATGAAAGTGATAAAGTATTCCAACTAAAGACAAAAATTGTCAGACTACATTTTTCAAACAGAAGAGCTGGGCAGTCAGAAAAAGGACATTTGAGGAAATGGCAAAAATTTATTTGGGAATTAAGACTAGGAAGAGTGCCGGGATATGGTAAACTATGAGAATAAACATACTCTTCTAAAGACTTTGAAGTTTGTTCTGTCAGAATTAATCTTGGAGCAAATACTCTTGGTCCCAGTCTCTGTGCTAGAAGGTGATGGGTAGAAACATGAAAAACTGGTTCAACTGTTACAAAAATTCTCATCAAACTAATTACCTTGATCAGTGTCCCACAATTTCCTCCCACATCTGCCACAATGGAGTTTAGGACTTGCAGTTTGGTGCAGCGATTAAAAGTGGACTTAGGTGGCTTGGATTCAAGGCCCTCCTTCTTTTAATTCTTTAATTTCCTGGTTGACCCATTCATTCTTTAGCAGGATGCTCTGAAAATATGCAGGGAATGATCCCAATCTTTTGGTACCAGTTCAGACCTGATTTGTGACCCAGGATGTGATCTATTCTGGAGAATGTTTCACGTGCTTCTGTTGTTCCATTCTGGAGAATGGATCTGTTCATCTATTCTGGAGAATGTTCCACATGGTCTGTTGCTTTGGGATGGAATGTTCTGAATAGATCTGTGATGTCCATCTGGTCCAGTGTGTCATTTAAAGCCTTTATTTCCTTGTTGATCTTTTGCTTAGATCATCTGTCCATTTCAGTGAGGGGAGTGTTAAAGTCCCCTACCATTATTGTATTATTGTCGATGTATTTCTTTGATATTGTTGTTAATTGGTTTAGGGAAATAGATATTTAAAATTGTTAGATCTTCTTGTTGGACAGACCCTTTAGATATGATATAGTGTCTTTGCTTGTCTCTTATTATAGTCTTTGGCTTAAAATCTAATTTGTCTGGTATAAGGATTGCCACCCCAGCTTTCTTTTGATGTCCATTAGCATGGTAAATGGATTTCCACTCCCTCACTTTAAATCTGGAAGCATCTTTGGGTCTAAAATGAGTCTCTTGCAGAAAGCATATTGATGGGTCTTGTTTTTTTTTATCCATTCTGATACCCTCTGTCTTTTGATTGGGGGCATTTAGCCCATTTACATTCAGGGTTAGGGTTAGATATGAAGATATGAAGATATGAAGATATGAATTTAGTGCCATTGTCTTGCCTGTAAGGTGATGGTTACTCTATATTGTCTCTGTTCCTTTCTGGTCTGTTACTTTCAGGCTCTCTCTTTGCTTAGAGGACATTTTTCAATGTTTCCTCTAGGGCTGGTTTGTTATTGGCAAATTATTTTAGTTTTTGTTTGTCCTAAAGCTTTCTATCTCTCCTTATATTTTCAATGACAGCCTAGTTGGATACAGTCTTTTTCTCATTTAGTGCTCTGACAATATCATGCCAGTCCTTTCTGGCCTACCAGATCTCTGTGGATAGGTCTGCTGCCAATCTAATATTTCTTCTGTTGTAGGTTACAGACATCTTGTTCTGAGCTGCTTCCAGGGTTTTCTTGTTGTTTCTGAAACTTGTAAGTTTTCCTTTTAGATGATGGGATGCTGACCTATTTTTGTTGATTTAGAGGGGGGTTCTCTGTGTCTCCTGGATTTGGATGCCTGTTTCCTTCCCCAAATTAGGGAAATTCTCTGCTATAATTTGGTCCAATATATCTTCTTCCCTTCTCTCTCTTTCTTCTTCTTCTGGGACCCCAGTTATTCTAATATTATTTCATCTTATGGTATCACTTATCTCTTGAGTTCTCCTCTTGTGACCCAGTAGTTGTTTGTCTCTCTTTTGCTCAGCTTCTTTCGTCTCCATCATTTGGTCTTCTATACCACTAATTCTTTTTTCTGCCTCATTTATCCTAGCAGTAAAAGCCTCCATGTTTTATTGCACCTCATTAATAGCTTTTTTGATTTCAACTTGGTTAGATTTTAGTTCTTTTATTTTTCCAGAAAGGGGTTTTATTTCTCCAGAAAGGGATTCTCTAGTATCTTCTGTGCTTTTATCAAGCCCAGCTAACACCTTGATAATCATCGTTCTGAACTCTAGTTCTGACATCTTACTAATGTCCATATTGATTAGGTCCCTAATTGTCAGTACTGCCTCTTGTTCTTTTATTTGAGGTGAGTTTTTCCACCTTGTCATTTTATCCAGATAAGACTAGATGGATGAGAGAACAAAATACTAAAATGGTAGCAACAACCCTAGAAAAATATACACTAACCACATCAGAAGAGACCCAAAACTGGGGGGAGATGGCAGGAGGAAAAAAGATATATACGCGCGCGTGTGTGTGTGTGTGTGTGTACACATACATACACTGGTAAATAGAACAGAGCCACATATGTGATTTTGGTTGTATTTTGGTCTGTTAGAAGAAACTGCCTCCCAAAATTTTAAAGAAAGAAAAACATATATATATATATATGCAAAAATAAGGGTAAACATGATGAAGAGATAGAATATGACTGTAAAGATGAAAATTAAAAAAAGATTCTAAGAAAGGAACTGATACGGTAAGAAGTTGGTTGAAAAAAGAAAAAAACACAGGAGAGAATGTGATCAAGCAGGAGACTAGAACAAAGCCATACACTAAGGGAATATTTTGATTTGTTAGAAGAAACTGTATCCTAGAATTTAAAAAAAGAAAAACTTATATGTACACAAAAAGTAAGATTAAATACAATGAAGGGACAGAATATGAGTATAACAATGAAAGTTAAAAAAGATTTTTAAAAAGGTATTGATAAGATAAAATAGTTTAAAAAGGTTAAAATAGGAAAGAGGAAAAATTAAAAAAATAGAATAAGAAAAAATAAAATTAAAAAATTTAACTTTCAAAGACTAAAGAATCATGGGGAAAAAAGCCATGAATTCTATGTTCTGCTTTCCCGTAGCTCATTGATCAGTGAACTTGGTCTTGGGGGGACATTCTTGCTGATCTTCTGCAGGAGGGGCCCATTGCCGTGATTCTCAAACGTCTTTGCCTGGGGCAGAACCGCACACCCTTGCCAGGGGCGGGGCTCATCAATCCGCTGGGGTTCGCGCTCGGAGCTTTTGTTCCCTGAGCGCTTTCCGTACCGCGTTGGGGGACGGGAATGAAGATGGCGGCTGCCTGGTCTCGCCGGCGGAGCCCGAGAGCTTGGGCCCGCTCCTCGGTGCGCCCCCGGGGAAAAGCCGTCAGCCCCTGCCTCTCCCTGGTCTCGGCTGCACTCGAGCTCCCCGGCCTGCGACTGAGAGTTTCTGTCTCTGTCGCGCGGCCCGCGTGGACTCTTCAAACCCAGCGGATTCGGGCAGTGCACCCCTGGGCCCCTCCTCCCGTAGGAGGAAGCGGGGAGTCTCCCTGGAGCTGCCACTGGTGGGGTCCCTGCTCCCAGAGTAGTGGCCCGACTCCGCCTCGAGTCACAGTTTATGAAACGCCGAGCTGAGAGCTCACTGCTCGGCTCCATCTCTCCCCCCGCTGCCCGGCTCCATACCCGGGGGCTCTGCCAAACTCAGACACCCCCGGTCTTTCTGGGACCACGAGGGACCTGAGACCACACGGCCCCATGAGGGCTCCACGCCCTGCTTCGTCTCTGGAGCGACGGCCGGCATCGCAGCAGACGTCTAAGCGTTCTGATTTTGGCCCCGCTGCTCTCTCACCTGCTGGTAAGTGGCTGACCTTGGATTCACTTCTCTGCACATCCGACCTTCCAGAGAGTGGTTGCTTTGAAGAGGGAGCAGGAGGCTGGCTGAGGACAAAGCAAAAGCTGGCACCTTGCACCCCTCTCCACCCGCTCCCCTCGGTAATGTGTGTGACATCCCTCAGGCACCCCTACTGCGCTAAAAGAAGAACAAATAGTTAACTTGCAGAGATCACAGTCCTGCAAGGCCGAGTCTCCCTTGGTTTACAAATGTCCTTGAGATTTACAACAAAGAAGTTACCTTATCAATAGCCCAATTTCCAGAGGCAAATAACTCAGTTCCTCAAGCCCTAAGGTCGCCCTCCTCTCCATAAACAAAACTGAAGGAGGCGGAGGTAGAAGGAAAAGTAAATAAAGTTAAATTTCTTCTAAACCTGAATCTCACTAACAAGGATGCTTGATAGCAGGAATGTGACATTCCACCAGGAGACTCCCCAATTGCCTTTATGTTAGTGACTCGTTAGAGGGAAAATGGCCTTGGCTTGAGAGTAACCAGGCCTTCAATATCCTGACAGTCTTCTTTACCCCAATAGCCCTTCTGAACACCCCTTTGTCCTCACCTCCCCAACTTGTGTGTACATAACCAGCCCCTCCTCACATCCCCGGTGCAGCATCTCAGTCTGCCCATGGGTCCTGTCCCTGTGCTCTAATAAACCACCTTTGTGCACCAAAGATGTGTTAAGAATTCTTTCTTAGCTGTTGGCTTTGAACCTCACCCCATCGAACCTCACCTACGTTCAAAAACTTCATCATCTTTTCTGTTCCTAGAACTGCTGCTGTTCTCTTCGATCTCCTGTTGGATTTGTAGGTGTTCAGAATGGTTTGGTAACTATCTAGCTGAACTCCTGGGATCAGATGACATTTAGGTCTCCTACTCCTCCGCCATCTTGCTCCTCCATCACCAGAAGGAGCATTTGAACAGACGTAGGACAAGACCCTTCTTGCAGAACATGGTTCAGTAGTGGTGGGAGGCTCTGGCCAGGCAAATTCTTCTTCATTTGCTGACTGGTTCATGAGGTCCCACTTTTGGGTCTTTATCCATTTCATTTAGGTGATGCTTTGATACTTCTTTCCCTCCTATGGCATAAGCACAGGACCTCACCTTCTAGTTGAGAAATCCTGACAAAATCCAAATACTCAGGGGATAGGGATGCTGGGTAAAATACAAATTCTGCACAGGCTACACTTACTCTAAAACATTATTTATCGTTTATCTGAATTTTGAAATTAACTGGTTGTCCTATACGTTTGCTAAGTCTGGCAACTTTGGGAAGGGTCATTATTCATTTAAAACCGAGTGTAGGGGTGTCTGGGTGGCTCGGTTGGTTAAGTGTCAGCCTTTAGCTCAGGTCATGATCCCTGGGTCCTGGGATCAAGCCCTGCATTGGGCTCCCAGCTCAGCAGGGATCCTGCTTCTCCCTCTCCCTCTGTCCCTCCCCACCTCTTGTGCACTCTCTCTCAAATAAATAAATAAATATATCTTTAAAAATTGAGTGCCAATTAATTTGTCAGGTTTGTTTTCTTGAAAGCATGTTTTCTATAGGAAGGGGTAAGTCAGTCTATGGGCGTTTATGGAAAAAGGAGTCTGGATGATGGCCTTCGGAGAAAGTCATTATGGAGAAAGAATAAATAACAAAAAAGCAGGAGTTATCCAAGTGGATGGTGGTGGATGGAGGTGTGTGTGAGGTGAAGGATATCTGTGACAAAGGGAACAGCATGGGCCAAAGCAGAGAGTAAGAATCATAGTGGTATGAGTTTAGGAAATAGGACCAGGCTGTCATCGTGAGTAGAAAGAGGGAAGCAGGGAGAAGTAAGAATGAGAGAGATGAAGGCCAGTTAACGGAGGTCCTTGAATGCCCTTGAGCTTGAACATTGTCCAAAGGATGATGGGAAGATTTTGAAGGGCTTTGAAGATGGACTTGCCATGCCACACTTGCAGCAGTGTGGACAGTAGTTGGGGGTGGCCTGGCATTAACTTCCCTATGTTTGCTTTGCTAGTAGAAGGATTGGTATGGAATCTGCCTGCTTCATTCATTTATTTATGAGTCTAGTCCCTGAAGGCATCCAGGCTGGGATGTTTAAGGACTTCCGTAATGCTTTAAGGTAGATTTGTAATACGAGTCAGTCCCTTAATAGGTGCAAAGCTCATCAGATGCTTAGCAGTGTGGTTAGCGAAGGCCCCGTGATGAATCAATGCTTCAAATGCCTGAAGATGACTTTTTTTTCCCCATTGCAGGGAGAAGTGACTAATGAACAGACATGGAGTCTCTGGTTATACTTCTTTTGTATAAGGTAAGAAAAGAAAATGAAGTTAAACCTTATTAACTGTAAGTGACGACCAGGGAACAAGCTTGTGACGTAAGATGTAAACTTTAAATTGCACAGGAATTTCAGTTGTCACTTCCTTGTGGCTTTAAAAAACTGACCCCTCATATTCATTTTGCCGCCAACTATTTTTTTACTAAAAGCCACATTAGAATACTGCATCCAGCTACATCTTTGTTGGTTATAGAGATTTTATATTACCAGGTCGTGGTCTTATCTCTTTAAAGAAATCAGTAGACACAGCCCAGGGTGTTATGCCCAAGGGGTTGCCTTTGGTCTTGATAGTAGCCTGGTAAGTTGGTCTCTTCGTTCCAAATCTTTTTTTTTTTTTTTAAGAATTTTAAAAAAATTCTTTATCTTTTACTCAAAGCCCAGATACTTGCTAAGTCTTCAGAGAGAGCATCTTTCTTCCACTGGTGGGTCCTGCTTTCTTCCCCAGGCTCATTCCTTGTCTTTCCCCTCCAACTCTCCCTGAAGTCATGACGAACTTCCACCGTTTCTTCAGATGTGCCTGCTTCTTTGTGTCTCTCTCCCGAATTCTGCAGGGGGGCGTCTCTCAGTAAGGATGGCCCCTTTAACTCCCTCCCGGGACATGAAGAATATAGTCCACATCAAATGACACTTCCTCAGAGAAACCTTTTTAAAAATGCCCCGGAAAAATCTCTCTCCCCATACACGACCCCTTCACATCTCTTTCCTATAACCTCGATCGTATCTTACTGTGGCAGGTATGTACACATATATGCTCAGCCCTCTCGCTCGATACACACGTGTCCCATACGGAGTAGTAGTACTCTTCAGAAATACACTAGATGCACCACGCCTGCTATGCACATATGTGTGCACACGTATGCTTATGGTACACACGCACGTATACGTATGTATTTATGTATACTTACACGCATTACATGCTTATGAAGTGAACAATGCATTTAGTCCAATTTCTGAGGAGTAATCTGCATTTATGAAGACTATTTAGGGCAGCGACACAGCTCTGTCCTTTTTGTTCTCGAAGCCCCCGTGTGCTGTTTAGCTATCCATCACCGTTTTGATCGCATTGGCTTATGTATAGCTTTTGGATAGTACAAATGAACGTACTGTGAATATTATATACCAGTTTTTGTATAGATATATATTTTTATTTTTTCTGGGTTAATAAATACATATCTTGTGTGAGATATAATATTTGCAGATGTTTTCTCCCCATCTGTAATCTCTCTTTTGTTCTCTTAACATTGTCTTTTCAATGGTGGAATTTCTTAATTTTGATAAACCCTAGTTTATAAATTTTTTTTTCATGGATTGTGGATTTGATATAACTTAGACATCTTTCCCTAATTGAAAGACTATTTTTTAATGTTCTCTTCTAGAAGTTTTATACTTTTAAGATTTACATTTAGTTCTATGATCCATTTTGAGTTAATTTTTGTATATGGTGCAAAGTATTAATTGAATTCTCTTCATATCACATAAATATCCAGTTGCTTTAGTATCATTTGTTGAAAAGACTGTCGTATCTCCACTGACTTCCCTTAGATGATTCCCTTAGTGAATGAACGGCTTAAAAAACATATACTGCCAAAACTCTCAAGAAGAAACACATGGGTGCCTGGGTGGCTCAGTGGGTTAGACCACTGCCTTTGGTTCGGGTCATGATCTCAGGGTCCTGGGATTGAGCCCCGCATCGGGCTCTCTGCTCAGCAGGGAGCCTACTTCCTCCTCTCTCTCTGCCTGCCTCTCTGCCTACTTGTGATCTGTCTGTCAAATAAATAAATAAAATCTTAAAAAACAAAAAGAAGAAACACATAACCTGAGTAGTCCTATACCTATTAAAGAACTCATTAGACATCTGCCTTCGGCTCAGGTCACGATCCTGGGATCCTGGGATGGAATCCTGCATCGGGCCCCCCACTAGCAGGAAGCCGGCCCCCCCGCTCTTCTGCTCCTTCCTCTCTCTCTTCTGCCCTGTGTCCTCTCTCTAAAACAAACAAACAAACAAACAAACAAAAACACCTGAATGTATAGTTTAAAAACTTTTCCACAAAGAACTTCAGACCAGGATGGTTTCACTGGTGAATTCTAGGAAGCATTTAGGAAAGTAATAATGCCAATTATAGATAAACTTTTCCAGAAAATTTAAGAGGACAGAATACTCTCTGACGTATTCTGTGGGCCCACTCTTACACTGATACCAAGGCCAAACCAAAATATTACAAAAAATAAAATACAGATCAATGTTTACTATAGACATACATGCAAAAATCCTTAACAAATGTTAATAAATGTTCCTCCACTTAATAAAGGGTATTTATGAAATATCTATAGTTAACATCACTTCTTAAGATCAGGAACAAGGCAAGGATGTTTGATCTCACCACTTCTATTCAACATTATATTGGAGTTTCAAAGAAATAAGGCTCGCGAAAGAGATAAAAGATATCCAAATAGAAACTGGAGAAGTAAAGATATCTTATTTTTAGGCAAATTGATTATTTATGTAGAAAGTATTATGGAATCTATAAGAAAGTTACTAGAACAAATGATTGCATTTCTAAATATAAGCTGTAAACAATGTTTAACTACCATTTTTAATAACATCCAAAAATATCACATAGTTAGGATAAATCTGCCATATGATGGGTAAGAACTATACACAGAAAACTACAAACACTGCTGAGAGCAATTAAAGAAGATCTAAGTAGAGGAAGAGATACACTGTGTCACGGGTTGGAAGATTCATTATTGTTGTGATGTCATTTCTGATTGAACTCATGATAAAATGGAAATCATGATTCATGATAAAACACCCTGAAATAATGTACTGACGTTTGTCCGTCTCTCACATCTGCGCTCACTCCCTTCCCCTTCCTCTTCCTCACCTCGGGCACCTCCAAACTGGCCAATGCATCGTATGAAAACCCTTTCTAGAGTATAGAGTCTCATCCGAAAGGGAGAGGCTGGGTATCTTCCATTTTATTGAGACTTTCAGTTAAATGGGCCAGAATTCATTTTTATATCTGCAGGAGGGGAAGACGTAGCTATGAGTTCTTACGTATGCACATGTGTATACATCTGGAATTAAACTACATAGATATCTGTGATAAAACTTCCAGGCTAAACTCTGAGAATAATGGGCTTTCTCATTAGTAAAATGTGAGCCAAACAGCCAGCAAAAGCACTGGGAATGAAAGCATTTTGAGCAAATTATGAAAGTGTTGGGGTCTCTGAGCTTCACAGACAGCTCTTGTCCTGGTTGGCTTTACTGTCCTGTCCCACTGGGTCAGGATGGCATTTCTGGCCCCATCCCACTTCCCCGGTCCCATCAGTCGAAACTGGTACGGGCTACAAGGACCAAAGAACACCTCCAGGGCCAGCTGGGGGTCAGTCAGGAAGAGCCACGGTATGTTGGGCTTGGCCCCGATGAAGGAGCCCAGCTCGTCCATGTACGTGATGTAATCCGTCTGCAAAGTCTGGCTCTGGCCGAACCTGAGGAAAGAAAAGGACACTTCGCAATCAGTGTCACGGCTGTAAACCAGGCACTGATTTCTTATTTTCTACCTTAGAAAAGTAGCATTTTAGTCAGCGCCTCCCGAATTATCCCACTCCTATTTCTCCACAGCATTGCGTTTACCATTCTTTGGCAATAAATGACTTGATTTTTTTTTCTTTTCCTTCCTAATCTCTGTCTAAGTTTGATGTGATTTTGGTCTTCTGCCTCAGGCCTGGAGGGAACTGCCCTCTGTGTGTCCAGATGACTGACTAACTTAGCTCACCCTTTAACACATGGCTGTTCTTTACAGAACATCGCTTAGATCCGATGTTCGATTTTGGGGGCATGGCCTCATTTACTTTGATGAGCCTTGAAGAAAGGCTACCTTTTAAGAAGTGAGGTTGACTTTGGGGCCTCTCCTCTTCCTCCTCCATATTCCTATTGGCCATGATACAAAGGGTGGTGAGTGGAGGAGGCTGTGTAACTTGCTAGCACATGGGAGTGCCCACGTCACAGAGCTGTCCTGTGAACTGCATGAGATACGGGGAGCTTTTGTGCAGCTGGAAGTTTCCAGGTCTTCTCTGCTCTAGACCCTTCCCTGGCAACTATTTGGCGGCTCTCAGTGAATGAGGTGTCAGAGCTTTAAAGGGCAGAGAAACTTCTTATGCAGCCACCTATTCACCTGAATGGGATTCATGATCTAATTATTCTTTCAACAGATTTTAATACATAATTTGAAAAGGATTTACTTCTATAGAAGTAATTAACATAAAAAGTTACATGTAAGTATCGGATGTCTAGCCATGTGAATGACTTTCTACAAATCCCATTTATGGTGTACCTAAGAACCCACGTTTGGATGAATCAGAAATGAATATTCTTTTAGAAGAAAATAGCAGGGCAGGTGAACTCAGTTTAGTTCTTCATTTGGTTTTCTTATTACAGTGCTCTGTTCCCGGCTAGTTAACTTGCTGGCGGGCATGTGGCTGTTGGAAAGGACTTCTTGGAGACATGTGAGCCGGATAATTCTTTGTTTAGGTGGCCTGCCTTCTGCAAGGTAGGATGTTCAGCAGAATCCTAGTTTCTACACATTAGATGCCAATAGTATGCCCTCTATACTTGCAACAACCAAAAATGTCTCTGGACTTTGCCAAAAGTCCAGAATCACCCTCATTTGAGAAACTACCCTAGAGTGTAATGTGCTCTATACACTTGTGTGACGTGTAATGACTATTATTTTCCTATCAAATATTGCTTGATCATAGCAAGTGTTCCAAAAGTGTGAACTCTGACTAGTCAAAATATTATAAAATACATAAATGTTTTCCTACATATAAAGGAAAAACTTAGGATTTGTTTCATTAGCAAGTACAGTCTTACCACTTGAGTTTTTTCCCCATTTTCTCATCGATGTCATCCATCATTTCACTTGTAGTTGGCAAGGTACATGATTCTAGAAAAGAAACAAAGAAATATTGAAAAAGATGAAAAAAATCAGAACTATATAATGACATGATAATTTTTCTTGGTATTTATGAATTATGTCCCTAAGTAATTTTGTATCAAGAGGAGCCGCCTTGGGTATCTTTAGTAGAATAACAACTTATAGAAATAGTCTTGAGAAGGCACTGAACTCCCTCTGTGAGTGGCAAAGCTGGCCTGCAGTGAGATGGTGACAGCAGAGAAGTCTGTGGCTCCAACTCACCCGGTTTCATCTACCTGTGACGTCGTGCCAGGCCCAATCCTTAGCATGTCTGAGATACACCCCATGCACGTAATAGCTTAACAGTTCCTCTGTATTTCTTATTTGCATCCTCTTATCGAAAATTCTTTCGAGAAATAATCTGGTAAAATAGTTCACTCTAAGGTACATGGCAGTGGGAACAGACCCATGGAAGGAGGCATGGGTTTTCCATCAGCCTGCAACCAGAAGGGATCTTCAGGGCCCTCAGAAAACTGTTCGTGTTTTGCTACAGTTTGTCAGTGGAGGGGGCATCTGACAAATATCTATCTATCTATCTATCTATCTATCTCAAATATAGCTCTTTGGCCCTGCAACAGTGGCAGGAAGCTATTGTGACATTCACAGTGCAGAACACGTCCTCATCGTGGGCAGCCTTCCACACAGCCTGCCAGACCTGGCAGTCAGGTGTTTGCTAAAATTCTTGTCTGCGTTGTTCAATGTTGTGTCCCAAGTGCCAAGACAGAGTGTGGCATGTAGTGGTGCTCAGTAATTATGCAATGAATGAATAAATGATATATTTTGCTTCATGTAAATTCCTTGGGTTTATGAACTGTAGCCAACCTTTTTGGTAAAATTCCAGGTGCTTGGCATTGTCGTGCCTTTACGAGAAAAACACAGTGGAAGTATTTTACAGAAAGCACCCTTATAAATGATTTCATGACAGGGTTTTTAAAATAATGATTCTTTGTGGTACACTTGACATTGCTTACTTATCCATGACATTTGCAGAAAACATATGAGTCTATGATTGTAACATTTTCTTCGTTACCTATGGTCTAAGTTTCTATGGACAATATGTTAGGGGAAGTGTATCTAGATTGGCCCAGTCTTCTCAGCCCTTGAATAAAAAGGTGCTTTAAGTAATAAGGATGATGAGTATGACTGCTGTAAATTACGTCAGTATATTTGAGACATTGCTTTTCTTCACCTAACCCTCATATTCTTGATTTCCTCACAAAAGCTCACTTGTGGCCACTGGAGATCATGGGGTCTAGAGTGGAGGGAGCAGGAGAAGATGGTCAACAGAGTAAGCGTGGCCTGACTTTGCGGTTCTGACAGTTTGGCCCCGGGAAGGTCTCTAGCGTCGCCCACAACATCCTCAGGACCCGTCTCACCTCCACAGTGTGTCTTGACATCGCTGCTACCTACCGCTGTCTTTCTCTTGCTTAAAGCTTTGCAAAGTATGTGGTGCCTGGGTGGCTCAGTGGGTTAAGACTCTGCCTTCAGCTCAGGTCATGATTTCACGGTGCTGGGATGGAGCCCTGTGTTGGGCTCTTTGCCCAGCAGAGAGCCTGCTTCCCCCCCTTTCTCTGCCTGCCTCTCTGCCTACTTGTGATCTCTCTGTCTGTCAAATAAATAAATAAAATCTTAAAAAAATAAAAAATCTTTGCAAAGTCCCTCCAATTTCCCTATGAGAAGTCTAAGCTCTGTAAGACAGTTCCCAAGGCCCTCCACGGTCTAGTCCCTTTCTCTATTTCTTGCCACTCCCTGCCTCTGTTTTATATGTCCTTACAGAACACCTTAAGACTTCCCCTATTGTAACGTTCCCCTGGCTCTCTTTGGGACTGTGTAAGATCAAGGAGTATGTCTAGTTCCTTTATATTCCTGGCATCTAGCACAGTACTTGGCATATAGTAGGTGCTCAATAAATGTTCACTGACTAAATGGATAAAAGACAGAATGGTCCACCTACTTGCAAACACTTTAGCTGCCCAGCGAGCTTGCAGGTCAGCCGTGGGGATGGCAGCCCCAAGGGACTGGACAAGACCAATCACAGCCAAGGTAGGCCTCTCCATTTTGGGGGGGAAGATGCCTTTAAACAAGGTGACCTCATTGTTTCTGCTTTTGATGATGGAGTCATCAAGGAAGGGGTAGGCGTAATCATAGCCTGTTGCGAAGATGATGTAGTCAATGGCCTCAAACACGGTCCCGTCCTCAAACACAGCCGAGGTCTCTGTAAACTCCTTCACGCTGGGCTTGATGGAGACAGTACCACACAGGATGCGGGATGGAAGCTCGTCATTGAATACAGGTTCTTTCCTCAGGGGACTGTTCAGAAACAAGGAACAAAGGCTTTTGCTGTAACATACTTTGGTTCCAGGAAATATCTGCAGTAGTTCAGAGCACTAGAACCAAAGCTGAGGAGTGAAACATTAGCATGGGGACCACTGAGCTCTTCTTCTGTGGCAGGTTTTCTTCTATTGCCTGCAACAGTCCTTAAGAAATTCTGTCTGAGGAGCGCTTGGGTGGCTCAGTCAGTTAAGTGTCTGTCTTTCGCTCAGGTCATGATCCTGAGGTTGTGGGATCGAGCCCTTCGTCAGGCTCCCTGCTCAGTGCGGAGTCCGCTTCTCCCCTTGCCCCCCTCCCTGCTCGTGCTCTCTCTCTCACTCTCTGTCAAATAAATAAAATCTTAAAAAAAAAAAAAAGAATTTCTGTTTGAGCTGCCTCTTTTGGCTCTTTGAAGCTCGAAGATTTCCTTATGAGCACTTACACGATTTGGTGATTCACCAAACAGATGAGAATAAAACTAATTCCTAGACATAATCAGTGGTTCTGAGGGCAGAATTTGGAACCAGGTGGCCCAGGTTTATAATCTACCTCTGTCTCTCACGAGTGGCTACTTCTCTGTATTTGTTTCCTTGTGTGTAAAATGCAGTAGTGATGGTTTTACATGTTTCATGGGTCTTGACTGTCCCGCTAAAACACTAGACTGTGTGGTTGAGGAGGAGTGCACTTTAATTGTGAGATTTTCTGCTTTCTGAGACATGTCGATTAACACTACCTGGTTCGTTGCTCTTTAGATGCATACTAGAAAATTGAGATTCATACGAACCAATATTTGTAAAGCTTGATAGTTCCCAAAATGCCTTAATTTTTTTTTTTTTTTGCTCTTCCTGCATACCACAGTAGTCTTGATGAGTAGATATTATTATTGCTATCTCCATCACCTGTAGCGTGGATAAGGTATTCCTCAAAAGACAGTTCATGAACTGGCTCAGCCCTCAAGATTCTGTGCTATAGCTTGAAGCTCCCATAAATGAATCTTGCATGTCAGAGGCATCCAGCTGCCTGCTCCTTTGCCATTTTGTATTTTCCCATATACCTCTCACCATTAGAGTCATTTCAGTAAGATTTTCACCCCATGCATGACCTCTGAGTATACCATGTCACTTATGCAGTCCTCACTTTAATCCCAATGACCTTTGTGAGATGACTTAAGTTAGACCTACGGAGAAAAATTTCAACTGAAACTACTGCCCCACTTTTTTTGGGATGAGAAAATAGGAGTTACTTATAGTACCCATTTAAAGGCATCAGGCCGTAGTTCTCATGCTTAAACCATGTGTTCATCTTCTTGACATATAACCAGTCGGAGACAAATGAAGGAAGGGCATTCCGGAGGAAGGTTGCGAAACGGGTCACGTGCACCATGTCCCAAGGATAGCCATGGTCCCAAACCCGGCTCATGACCCAAGAACCACTTCTGCTGCTGATAATGACCTGGTGGGGAAGGCAACACGGATTTCAATACCACTCTGTAAGAAAGAAGCAGATATGACACAACAGACACGTACTGTGGGCCTCTCCATACATTTCCCCAGTATCTAGGCAGAAACATTTTTAGAGAGTTGGGTCAAGATGAAAAGTCCATGATTGAAACTAGATAGAAACAGAACTACTCTGCCCCTATACCCCAGAGGGCTGGTTCACAGTTGTTGAAATAATGAGAGCCTGTCATCTTGGAACAAGAGGGCTGTGTCTTTAATTGTGACAGGCCTAATCTTCACAGAGTCAGAGACATCGATGGTAGGGGACCAGCCAGTCCAGAGCCTCAGTGGTGGTGGATGGTGGTTGTTGCTGGGTTGGGTGGGAGAAATATAGCTTAATCTCTACCTGAAATTGGGCTGAGGAGATACCAAAGAGTTAATTCAGTTTTCTGTTTGAAGTCTCCTCTCTCCATCCTTCTCACACACCCACTCCATGACCTCTGCTCGGGACCCAAACCATGGCAGCCGTCTCAGCTCTGAGACAAGTCCAGCTGCTTGTCTGTTACGATGCTTTTGTGACAACCCAAGGGAATCGAACGTCAAAAAATTCCTTAAGTTTTATTTATACTCACTTAAGAATTTGTTTATTGAGCATGTGTTTCCTTAAAAATAGGTTAAGTTCTTCAAGGTCTGTTGGTCATGGATGATTTAGCTTAGAGTCCTTTGGGAAGCCTTCCTTGACTTCATCCAGGCTAAGCTATCTTCTCTTTCTGTGGTGCTGCTGTTGCTGTACCTCATGTTACTGAGGCTTCATCAGCTCCTTTCTTGCCTGTCCTCTCATTTCCGCCCACCGACTGCCCCCGGAAGTCAAGAAGAAGTCTGATTTATTTCTGTGCTTATTTCTAGTCTGACATGATTCTGGCATATAACCTGTGCCCCGTGTTTCCTGAGTCCTGGCTGTTGAGTTTTTGGATAAATGACAGCAAGAACCAGATCGCATGTGTCTTTCAGATCTTTGGAATGATAAGCACAATCAATGCCTTTTGTGTGGGAGGAGATAAGACATGCTGTGAAATATATAAGGGTGGATCCCAACTAGCACCAACTAGCAACAGTTTGCTTGGAAGCCATCAGAGCACAAAATTTTTTTAAAAAATGCACTCTTGGGACGCCTGGGTGGCTCAGTTGGTTAAGCGGCTGCCTTCAGCTCAGGTCATGATCCCAGCGTCCTGGGATCGAGTCCCCCATCGGGCTCCTTGCTCCGCGGGGAGCCTGCTTCTCCCTCTGCCTCTGCCTGCCATTCTGTCTGCTTGTGCTCACTCTCTCCCCCTCTCTCTCTCTGACAAATAAATAAAAATATTTAATAAAAAAAATGCACTCTTATCTACACACACACACACACACACACACACACAGGCACGCTTGCCTCTGGGTGGGACAGAATGTACTTCCTTGCTCGCCTGGCCCACACCACCTTGCTTCCCTGGAGGATGTCTCAAGTCCTCCATGACTCAACGGGCACATGCCCAGGCGGAGCCCTTGTCTCAGGACATGGCCAACTGGAGCCGCAGGGCCTCAGCGTTGACTTAAGAGGGTGGCGTACCCCAGGCTCATTTCTCAAAGTGTACCTGCGCAGCCAGACGACTGAGCTCTACGGCAATGTCAGATCCAGAGTTCCCCAGGCCGATCACCAGGACCCTCTTCCCCTTGAAGGCTTCTGGGTCCTTGTAGTCCCTGCTGTGGAGGTAGTGGCCTTGAAACCGGTGTAGGCCTGAGGGGAACACGAGGAGTACTTTGAGTTGATTTTTCAGAAGAAATGATGAAGACTCAGTTTTCATTTTTTGAAAAATTCCTATTACCAGTCTTCATTTAAAAAAAAAATCTTCCTAGTTAAAGTGCATTTATCCTTTCAGTGGCTTTTGACACTACACCCCCAACTAAGTACTTACAGGGCCCTAAAAAGCCTACAGTATGGGAACTTGTGTTTTGACAGTAATAATAGCCAATGTTTGTTGAGTCCTCACGGTGGGCCAAGTCCTCTGCTAAAAGATTTACAGTCTAACATCTGATCTGGATAACATCTCTGAGTGGCAGATACCAGTGTCTCTATTTTTAAAAGACAGGGAATCAAGACAATGAAATTAAGTGACTCGTCTAAGGTCCTCTAAATATACTGCCTCTTAACCTTCAGGCCTTCAATCCTCTATTCTTCCTGAATCTTACTCTTTTAATTATTTGACCTGTGAACAGCCTGCCTGCAGATGGGAAGTCTAATATGTTATGGTGGACATGTGTTTCTGCTGCAAGGAAAGACAGAGGGGAGGAGAAAGATCGGTTGCTTGTGTATCGCGTTTATTTGATGTTTGGCACTTTTGTACAGTAGTAGAGTATGGTGCTACACACACACACACACACACAGAAATTTCTTTTTTTTTTTTTTTTAATTTTATTTGACAGAGAGAGAGATCACAAGTAGGCAGAGAGGCAGGCAGAGAGAGGAGGAAGCAGGCTCCCCGCTGAGCAGAGAGCCCAATGCGGGGCTCGATCCCAGGACCCTGGGATCACAACCCAAGCCGAAGGCAGAGGCTTCAACCCACTGAGCCACCCAGGCACCCCCACACACTGAAATTTCTTAAGTGAATTTACAAAATGTACCTATAGATGACTTTTAAAAACCCTTTCTCTAAAGAAATACTTCCTCTTCAGGTCTTCATCTGATCTCTGACTAGTAGGTCCTTGATTCTTTTAGCATAAGGGTTCAAGAGGCCAATTCTTACTATATCTCACATATCATCAGACTCCCAAATTTTGTTTTGAAATCTTTGGAAACTTAAGAATAATTATTATGTACCATCTATGGAAAAGATGTAGTGCAACCCTTGACATTTGTGTATAAATTTTAGTATATTATATATTTTTCCAACTTACCAGGAAAAGAATCAGTTGGTAGGTTGGGGTACACATGATGTCCTGAACAAATCATCACAGCATCAAAAATAGCAGATTCCTGTTTCCCATCCTTCTCCGAAACAACTTCCCATTGTCCGGTGACTAAGAAGTTGGGGCATTTCTTTATGCTAGAAACCAGGGTCTTAAAGAAAACCAGAAAGAAATTTACAGTTATATTTACAGTTCTGTGGGTTTTAATTTTTTCACCGTGTTTCTGTAGAGGAAATCACTGCCATGACCTCCCTGATCATTGAGAAATATATGGGAAAACATTAAAATAAGGAGTGATAGTGATTCTTCAAATCTCCCAAGGAAAATTACTCAGTGGGACATATTTACTTTTTTAACATCTAGTTAGTAGGTATGGGGTAGATTACACTGAATATTCTTGTGAAAGATGCCATGTCATTTGCTTACCACCTTCAACTGGCATTCCTGGCTTCTTTCTCTCCGACCCCATTTTCTATCAATTCCATAAATACGGGAATATCTCGGGGTTATCAGTCCTCATTTCTCCTTTGCAATGTACAGATACTCTCCCTTGGAGATATTAGCCACTTCCATAGTATGACTATTATGTAGATAAATATAAAATTATATTAAGTATAATACAACAATAAATAAATAATAATAAACAAAAAAATAATAAATAAAATAATAAATAAAACAATTCATAGCTCTTGTAAGATGTGGAAAAGAAAGCCCTTGGTGACAGTAAATACAATCCCAGTTCATAAGTCTTTTTGGTTACTTTTCTCACTACATACGTATGTTTGCAATCAGCAGTACTGAATGGAGATTAGGAACTCTAAACAAATGCGAAGCACTGTTGTTATTTGCGGAGCCCAGTCTTCTCTGCTATGGCTGCTGAGTCTCCGCATCTGAGGAACCAAGTGGGGGGCGGATGAGAGCAAGGACTGCATTAGTCACTCATTTAAAATGTCGCTCTCCTCATGGTGGCAGAACCTCCAAAGAATGCCACAGCTTCTTGAACCACACCTCACTGGCATTGAACTCAAGAAGTCTAAGTATGGACTGGAGAACTTGGGATTGTTTATAAAACGTGACAGAGTGACGGCGGAGTGTGCACTTTGACGGTGTAAGCACATCTAGTGTTTTCTGCTGCGTTCTCAAAGCTCTCAGAGACCAGCGGAGAACATGTTCAGAGGAAAAAACCAACGAGACACAAATACTTTAAAATCCAAGCCAACGTTGGATTGGCGAGCGATCCTAATACTTGGCTCTGATTTCTAGAGCCGAATATTATACCTTGCTTCCCCCCAAGGGATAAACATGCTGAGATCAACAGCACCAGTTAGAAGCCCCTTACCTCAAACTGTATATATCTTAAAAGGTTCTTCTTTTGAGCAAATGTCCTTATGTATTCCTGGAGCTTGCTGTGGTGCATATAGTTGGGGAAGTCATCAGGATACGGGAAGTCTGGGAAGCACATCATCTCTTTGGAAGAGTTGGTGAATACGGACTGGTAAATGCTGGCTCTGCCTTCTTCGGCTTGGTTCTAGGAAGAAGGATAAAGCTCAAAAAGGAAGTCAAGAATGGCATTCTCTTCAGTGAATAGTCAATTTTACTTCAACTGAAACCTTTTTAATATGTAAAAAAAAAAAAAAAGGACATTAAAACAATTCATAGCTCTTGTAAGATGTGGAAAAGAAAGCACTAAGCATCGCACATGGCACAGAGCGGGGGCCTACACCTTAGCTCTCTTACTGGAATTACCCCTGCGTTAACACTGCTTGTGGTCTCGTAGAGTTTTCTTTCTGTTTCCAGTCACAGCACCTGGTTCTGATCTCCTGCTCACAACACAACGAAGTGGTTCACAGGCGGTGGTAGTTCGGAATCTCCTTGCTCGGCTCTACAGCATTCAGCGAACAATCAACCAGCAACAGAACCTTCTCTTGAAGTGGAGGCTTTGTTTATTTGGCCTAGTCAGAATCAGCCCAATGGCCCCTTAAATCACAGATTCCTGGCCCCATCCATAGAATTTCTGATTCAGTGTGTCTGGCTTGGGGCCTGAGGATCTGCATTTCCCACAGTTCCAGGCGATGCTCAGGCTGCTGGCCCAGGAACCACTGCTCTTTCAGGAATGGATTCTGTGCTTGAGGAGTCCCTGAACCACCGGTTAGTGCTCCTCGCCCCTCACCAAACACATAGGAAATAGATGCCTCAGAACTTGTATTAAGTCTTGCCAGTGCATCGTGAAGCCACATCACTGAAAAATGGCTTTCTTTTTGAGAAGTAGTTGAAGGCTAAATGGAAAAACAAACATTTCCTCTCTGTTTTAAGGAGGATAAAAGTTCACACAATGTGCTGCCTTGAAAGTACTTTAACAAGCTGGCTGCCTCTGCTTCCTCGGAAACCAAAGAAATGCCATGTTCCTGCCGGATTCAAGATCTCCATCTCCCTGTAGCCCCATACTGACCTCAAGAAGACACGGACAAAAAGTGCCAGGAAGGCCTGACAGGCTTATGTCTGGGGCGGGGCTGCTTGTGGCCTCCGTTTGAAGATAAAACTTCTAGTCACGGTTGTTGTGTTTCTTATAAATAGCCAGGCTCAAGAGATTTTGACTTTCCTACAAGCCTCGCTTTGAAATTTCTGCTAAGGTCAGAAAAAGGGTGATGGCTCATGCCTGGTGGATTTTGAGGTTTGAGTCTTTCCTGTTTGAGTCTTTCCTGTTCACCCATGGCCATACCTTTTGTTGGTGGTTGTGGAAGGAGACAAGGGAGGGAGTTTTCTCAGGTGTGGACTGAAGGGAGGGAGGCCTGAGCTTCAGGCAGCGACTGGTTAACAAAAACATAAGACTGCTGGGAAACAGAGAAAGGCCTTGGGTTATTTCCACCCTGAATGAATCTCTGCTCTTTGCCTCTTGACCACAGCCAATCATAACAGGAGGAGGAAGAATGTGTCCCCTGCAGCCCCTGGAATTCTCCCTGAAGGACTGTTCTACACCCGAAGGAAAACAGATGTATTACATAACAGCAGACGATTGCTTCAGAGCTCGTATTTTCAGTTTCAGCATGTGGTGGGGTTTGAGTGGGGAGGAGGAAGTAAAACTCTGCCTCTGGCTGAGAGAGCTGCCCTAGACCCAGAGATCCAAGCAGCCACGGTCACGTTATCATGGCCCGTCTTGGGTTATGACTGTGTCCATGTCTCTCGTCTTCCCACTGGAACGTAGGCAACCGGAGGGCGAGGTCAGAGGCTGATCTAGAATGTCGTGAGTGCATGTCAACAGTCTGCCCTGAGCTGCTTTCAGATTCCATCTCTGCTCGGCAATTCCACTTCTCCTGGTCCAAATATACCCTCAAGGACCCGCTCAAAAATTGTCCCTCCATCATGCCTTTCCTTGTCTCTTTCTTACCAACCAGCAGTCATCCTGTCTCCACCTCTGCTGAGCTCTGATCGTCTTTACTGGCCTAATCGCATATTCACTGATATTTATAGTTAATCTAGGACTTGTTTTCTCTGATTCTAAAATGCTGGCTGCCTGTTGTACCTCTTACCTGCAGCTTTCCCTAACATCGTGGCCTAAGCACGGTGCACTCCCCAAATACTTGCTGAGTGAATAAATGAATGGGTGAGTGGAGCAAACGTCCAGATGGTTCTGGTTCCACTGTTTTCCCCTTTTGTATTGCAGCAGCATGGAAGTCTTCTGAGGACACGAGACCTTAATCTTGGAGTATATGAAACTTAAAACATGCTCCCATGCAGCCTGCTAGTGTTTAAACCTTGTTTGGTTTCCATTTTGTGGAAAAAGCACACGGTGAAAAGTTCAGAATTATTAGGTTTCTTTCTTTCTTCTGAAAGAAAGTCCTGCCTAACAGGACTTGCAAGATAAAAGCTTACATAACACATATTTCTAAAGATCTCTTTCTCAGAGTGGATTGTATGCACCACGCAACCTTTCTTCGACAAGAAGAACAGGTGCAGGATATGGAGGGACTAAAGTTTAGAGTATTTTTCTGTGTTTACATGCCCATGGGGCTGTTGGAGTAGAATTCTGCTTATAACCAGTGACCTTATGGGAAAGCGCTATCCCGTCTTGCAAAGAACCCAGAGTCTTAGATTGTACCGATCTGTCGTCTGTTGCTTCCTTAAGTAAACTCGGTGATCTTGGCACTGGTACTTACAGATCCCTGGACGCACCATGTCCACTGCTTCCTTTGTGCCTTTCATGATGGTCGCTCCTACCTAGAAACCTCTCTCACCGGTCCTGCACACCGCCGCTGACTGTCCGTGGGGTGCCGTTCACAGACTGCAGTGGGACTATCACTCTCTGGTGTTGTGTCACGTAACAGTCCTCTACTCTTGCTGTCTGAGAACATCCTTCGAGTCTCAGCTACGTGCTCTCCTTGCAGGAAGTTTCCTGGACCTGCTTACGTTTTCGTAGCAAACCCCCACCCTCTTCTAGATCTCCAGGCACTCGTTTGTTAAACGGCCACCAAGGGCTGTCTCGTTGTTGCTCAGGTTTATAACCTCTTATTTGAAACTCTTAGGGCTAGATGTATTTTGGATTTTGTAGAGTTTTGGGTTTCTCTCCATTACATTTCTAGTGAGATCTGGGACCGCACCCTATAGTCAATGGCAAGAAAACTTCTGTAGTGAAACACAGAGTGGCACAAAGGAAGATTATAACTAGCCTAATGTCAAGTTCAACTCATGTTTTCTGACCATTTGACTTCAGGAAAGATTTTGCCATCAAACAAATTTTTGCCCATTTTCTATCAAAGGACCTGTATTATGGCTTACTTCATATTTTTCATCGCAGTACTTGGCACAAAACTGCCCAAAGAGATGTTCAAGCAGCATTTAGTTGTTGCTGATGAGATCATAGAGAACGATTTCATCTTTTAGGCTAAGTTAGCCACATCTCCCTGAACAAATAGAAATAAAATCACATCCTTAAAAAATAATAGCTCTTGATTACTTCCTAATGGAAATGATCTTATATCTCATATGACACATCCAGGATTATAGGACCTCTCACTTTAAAAAGAAAAACCTCTTTTTTAAAAAAATATTTTATTCATTTATCTGACAGAGACAGAGATCACAAGTAGGCAGAGAGGCAGGCAGAGAGAGGGGGAAACAGGCTCCCCGTTGAGCAGAGAGCCCGATGCGGGGCTCGATCCCAGGACCCTGAGATCATGACCTGAGTTGAAGGCAGAGGTTTAACCCACTGAGCCACCTAAGCATTCCTAAAAAACCTCTTGAGATGAAAACGAATATGTCCTAAGTTAGCACTGATATATTCTATTAGAGTAATGTATTGTTGTAGTTTGGGCAAGCACTGAGACAAAGACAGAAGAGTTTGGTTACAAGGAGAATGGTGTGGATATGACGTCTTCATGTCAGTATGTGTCATCTACATCCAGTCACAATGGCTGGGAAATTCAGGACAGAAAGGATGGAAGTTTCCCTGACCTGGCTTTCAAAGTTTGAAAAAATTGTTTTTATAATGAATATTTTCTGATTATATCATTTGTCCAACAATGAGACTGAATAGCAAAGGCAATCACTTTTCTCTCTGGTTTTGGAGTTTGGAAACTATTCAACAGTCACTCACACAACATGCACAACCATTTATCATAACATACAATATCTTTGCAATAGACACAAGTGAATTATAACATCACATCCCATTACAGTTGGAAGGCATGTTAGAGGATACCTACTCTCCCACCTTGACATTTGACCAATGAGCATTTGAGGTCCAGAAAGAACAGAAAGGACTTGCCTGAAATTAATCTTCCCAGAAAACCTAAGGTTGAGACTATAACTCAGAACTTCTGACTTTGGTCTAATTTTTTCTCTTCCTTTGTTTCCTTTCCTTTCCCCCACCCACCATGTTTCTAGGTTTTCTGAGCAGTAGTGAACAGGGATAGAATCCATTCCATTACATGGGGGGAGGCAGTGGTACATTTTTGTTTTTGTTACAAATTGCGGACATTGGCACCCTTTCAAGCCTTGAGATCTGGGCTCTGCAGAGAGCAGGTAACAATGCAGGTAACAATGTTTCCTGAGCTAGTATGAAGTAGTTTTAAGTGATTGGACGGTAGCATGATGGGAGAGATAAAATTTTACTTTCCAGATCTGGAGCTTATTTGACCTACCACCCAAGTCCGAATAGAACTGATCAGATTTGACTTAGGGAGCGACCCATCTCCCTTCTGTTGGTATCCCAGTGATGTCCCACTCACCGAGAATTTCCACAGGCCTCCAACATCATTGCTTCTCTCAAAGCAAGTGGGCTCCAGCCCCTCTTCCAGGCAGCACCGGATGGAGGCTAAGCCACTGACACCAGCTCCGACAATGGCCACTCTCTTCCCCATGGTTGCCAGGAAGGAGGGCCTGGAGAGAGCTTCTTTAGAAGAGTGTCCCTGAACACTTGGGATTTTTCAGTAGGAAGAACCAGTCAAGGTTTGCGCGTCAGGATCCTCACCTTAACACAAGAAAACATAAATGCAAGTTAACAAGCTATGCTCATCATTTTTACCACTCTTGCTATAATAAGATAATAAATCTGGCTATTTCTCCTGCTTATTCAAGATGCTCAAAATAGCAGAGTCATTGAATGTTGGAGCAGGAAGGCCCTTGAAGTTCATCAGTCTAATGCTCTCCATTACAAATGTAGCAATAGTCACTCTAAGAATGTTAGCGGTTACTTCTTCGACATCTCACAGCTAATAAGTAAAGGAGTTGGAACCGGAACTCAAGCCTTCTGTATGAAACCCACTGTTCCAAATCACCCCTACTCACTTTGAATGCTTGGCTCTAAGAGGTCTTAGTCTTAATGAGCTGACTTCCTTTCCCCCAGAGAACCAGCAGTTCTTTAAATGTAGAAGAAGATGGTGTTTAACAATGTCTTTTGATGTAAAAATTGAGGAAGGGGGTGGAGTTATTAGTCTTAAAGTAAAAATTCCCTTTTCCTTGCATATTTCATGGCGTAGAGTCCTGGTAAAACCTGGACGAGAAGGACTGAGTGCGGTAGGAACAGCAGACCAGGGGAGGTGATGGGGAGCAGAGGAAGAAAGGGACAGGGGAGGGCAAGAATGAGGTTCCTGGTTCTGGTTCCAAAAAATAAAAGTAACTGATACTGTTCAGCGAAGCTGTAAGGTGAAACCTCTGGGAGATTAAAGGAACAATGGCTCTTTTATTAATTTTTGCTTTGGAACTACAGAGTATATACACAGAGGCTGTGCACCTGGACTGTTTGTTAGGCTAATTGTGAAAAGAATCCTCAATCTTCTGAAAATGTAGGAGGGCATGATGTGAGGAGCTGAGTTAACACTTGGAGATGTTGAGTTTGCAAAACTAGTGAAGTCCGAGGACAGCACCGTAGAGACACTGAGTCTTGTCTCTGGGTCCCTGCCGCTGCTTCCCACCTCGCCTTCTGCCCCCCCCCCTCCCTTTTCTGAGTACTTACCACGTTATGTGTTACAGTAGTCTCTTGGGGATGCAAAGACGAAAGGTCCCAGTGCTGTCCATCCAGAAGCAGATGGTCTAATGGTGAGAGATGATTGAGGTCGCAATGGAGGTTTGATTTACTGAGTGCCAGCCCTCAAGTGGAAGCATGAATCCTCCTAAGAGAAGACTAAGAGAGGCTTCAAGAGGAAGTGAGAAGAGCACTGAGTTTTGAAGGAAGAATAGAGGCCTGCCAGGTAGTCAAGGAGCAAGGAACACATGACAGGCAGAGAGAAGACTATGTGCAAATTCACAGAAAAGTACAAGAACTTGATAGATCCAGCTACAATTAGTTCTGTGTTGCTGGAGTCATAGGGGATAGCAGAAGGTAAATGGGACATGCAGAGCCCAGATTCTGAAGGATATTGAAGTGCCGCCCTCAGTGGGTTGGATACCATCTTCTAGGTTATCGTGTTCCATTCAAGAATTCTGAGCAAGGAAGTGACAAGATCAGAAAAGGTCAGATCCATATGGATGCTAGGCAGAACAGAAGTCAAGCCAGACAGCTAGATTCATATGGATAGTGGTTAGAATCAGGGGTACCAGGAGGTAATTTCAATAGTCTAGAACAGAGACGCTGAGGGTCTAGAGTAGAGCAGGGTCAGGGGAATGGAGAAGAGAGAAACATAAGAGAGATTTAGGAAATCGATGTTTGGGAACCTGTTGATGGATTATAGACTTGATGCCTCAAAGAAGGTCCTTCCAACTTTGAAATTTTATGCTGTGATTTACATGCATATCACTCTTGATTTAGTGCAGACAGCAGCAGCCCATCTATTTCACAAAGAATGGGACTTAGTACAGGAATTAGGCTCATGCCACAGATGGAAGGACTCCAGGAGCAAAAACCAGCGTGCACCTGCCACCAGCCTTGTGAGCTCACGCCTCTGGAGCTACCGTCTGATGGAGACGGGAACTGCTGTTGCTTCCCTTACACCAGCAGGGAGTGGGATGCAGAGTTTGGCTGATGGAAAATGATTATAGATCAACACAGTCACAGAAACTCAGCCTCTGCTTCCCTTTGCCTTCCAAGCCCAGGTATCTATCTCCCTGGAAAAACCCAAATCACATCCAAACCCTAACTGCAAGGAAGTCTTAGAAATACAGTTTTTAGCCTTCTCATCCTTGTGCTGGAGGAGGGAACCCAGAGGGGGTGGGAACAATGTACCAAGTGTCACTAGGCACTGTCTAGACCAGTGGTTTATGTGGTGTTAAGTGGAAGCCATTCCTGTATTCTTAGACCACCCGACATTCTCTGTACTTCTCCAGTGGTAACACAGTAAGTCCTCAGCGATGTATTCTCCTGCTTGTGTATTTTGTGGTCATTCTTACTGGCCTTCAGATCTCTCCTCTGTGAAATGCACAAACTGAACTTCATGATTACTCAAGTCCTTTTAACATTCCACGACTCTCTTAATTCACTTGAGTAAGCCTCAGTAAAGCTTTTCAAAAATAGAAATAAAAGCCAGCAATGACACAAATGCATTGAAATTGCCCAAGAGGACTTCTTGTTTGACATCCAGTTGTCAAGAAGTGGACTTAGTTTGCTGCTGAGAGCGTTTGTTAAATGAGAAGTTGCAGCTCATAGAACCGAGAATGTAAGAGTCAAGAACGTGGAACATGAGAGAGAATCTTTGGAGTAGGTGTCTTTGGGAAGAGCTGTTGGTGAGTTGTGTGTCATTTTCAATCGAAGAAGTGGAATCAAAAGACCTGCTTCTTGAGACAAACATGTCGTGGGGCTCGATCCCGCCACCTGGAGAGCAGTTTAGGGGCTCTGTGGAATTTTGGTCTACCTCATATTGCCTGGGAAATCAAGAGGGCGGGATTTGGGCTAGCTGACTGTGATAGGGCATTGTGTTTGTGTTGCGTTTGGCCAGAACCCCAGAGTTTATTGAGACAAAGCATATATAAAGGTTTCCTGGGGGGCCTGATGTGATTCGCCAAAAGAGAGCTAATATGGGGCCATATTAGGTCCTCTCTATTAGGGCTACAGAAGTGTCTGCCAGGATAGAGTCCATTCTTCTGGGTCAAGAGAGCTGGGGAGAGGTCACCATTGTTTGGGGTCCCTGATGTATAAGCCAAGACATCCATACAAGTAAGAACTAGTTATAAACATCTGCCTGCCCAGAGACCTGGAAGCTACAATATGATAATACCAGTGAAACTAGATCTCTGGCCACCCCACCCTGCCCCCTGCTCAGTGTTTTTTTAACCTCTCTTTCCCTTCCCTCCTAACTCCCTTCCTGGCCTTCCTGGGAGCTTCAGAAGCCTCTCGCGTTGGCATCATGGGGAAGGAGAGTGGAAGCATAAAGTGGTTAAAAAAAAAAAAAAGCTTCAGGCCCCCTTCCAGGACCTTATGCTCCCTTGGCATCAGACCCAGGTGGAGGTACTAGAGAAAAGATCAGAACTTTAAATGAAGTCCAAGTTTTTGATCTTCACATGGGAGACCAGATCTTCCATTTTCTGAGTTAAGAGTGTAGTTGTGACCTAACAAGACCACAGAAATGTCTATTACCCGAAAGTGATCAGGAAAGTCATGAGCTCAGGGATCTTTCCCTGTAAGTTCCTGCAGCCTGACAGCACCTTTGGGGATACAAGTGGGGGTACTTCAGGTACTTAATCAGATGCATGATAATGTGCCCAGAGTTATGTGGTAGATTAAAGTGAGCAAGACAGAAGCAACCGGAGAACATTTTTCAAAGTGCCCTGGAGCTGCCTCTTCAGCTGTGACCCTGGCTGTGATGGAGGACCAGGAGGCAGAAATGGGTTCAGACCAGGGAGAAGGGATTCCCCGGGCTCCTCCCCAGCCCCACCAGCAGGGAGTCCCTCTCCTGGATGGTCCAGCTCTCCACGGCCTCCCAGCTCCCTGCTGTTTCTTGTAGCTCAAGCCACGGAGGCGGCAGCAGCCTGAGGTTCACACTAGACTTTCCAAGACCTGGTTGAGGATCAGACGGAGGTCAAGGAACGCACGTAGACTACCCACAGCTCTTCAGAAAGTGTTACCTTCCGTTCGTTGTCTCCTAACGCCCTTGTAGGGTAACCATGGCCGTGATTCTGTTTACTGAGGCCGACACGGAGCTGTTCGAGCTGATTAAAGCAGCGAACGTTGATGTCTCCACGGCGTGTCCTCTCTAACGGCTCGTGGAGCGAGCGTCGGGGAGCTCCGACCCGGGAAGCGTGGAGAGGGCTCGCGTCCACACGGTCGTCCCGCAGATCCTGCCGGGCCTCACCGCGTGCCGGGCGCGGGCTGCGGCGCCGGGATGCGCGACAAGAGGAGGAGGACACCGGCCCGAGCGGTGCGTCGTCTCGGGTCTCGGGCGACTGCAGGACGCGGCAGGCGAAATGCCCCCGGTGCGGACGGGGCGCTGGCTCCCCGCCGCGGCGCCCGCCGGCGTTCGGGCGACCGTTCGCGCCTGGACCAGGCAGTGGCTAAGCATGTCACACTCCTCCGGTCACTCGGTGGGCACCGGGGGACCCGCCGCGCTGCTCCCGCGACGCTACGCCGGAACGCCCGCGCCCTAGGCTCAGACCACAGGGTCCGCAGCGACCGGCGCTGGGACTGACGCTTTGCCGGCTCCTCTCCCGCGAGCAGGGGCAGGGGAAGGTGCGCACGTGCCCGGGGCGTGCGTGAGGTCGGGCGCCCGCAGGCCGCGAGGACGCTGCGGGGGGACCGCTCTGGCGGCGACCGACAGCGGCCGGGGCTTAGGAAAGGGTCTGCCCCGCTCAGAGGGGCAACGCGCTTACCCTGCGGGCAGGGGCTGGAGGACGGTGCGCATCCCTGCTTGTCTTGAAGCATGAGAAGAAAAGTGGACAGAGAGAGAGAGAGAGAGAGAGAGAGGAAAGCCCGTCGGCCCCAGGACCGCGGGAGCAACGCACAGCCCTGAGAGCGCACAGGGAGGGTGAGCACGCAGCTGGAAGAGCGGAGGGGTGTGAGTCGGGGGAGGAGCGTGTGACTGGGGGAGGAGCGTGTGAGTCAGGGGGAGGAGCATCTGACTGGGGGAGGAGCGTGTGAGTTGGGGGAGGAGCATCTGACTGGGGGGAGGAGTGTGTGGGTTGGGGGAGGAGGGTGTGAGTCAGGGGGAGGAGCATCTCACTGGGGGAGGAGCGTGTGAGTTGGGGGAGGAGCATCTGACTGGGGGGAGGAGTGTGTGAGTTGGGGGAGGAGCGTGTGAGTCAGGGGGAGGAGCATCTCACTGGGGGAGGAGCGTGTGAGTCGGGGAGGAGCGTGTGACTCAAGGGGGCGGCATGTGAGCCAGGGGGAGGTTTACCTTCTCTCCGAACCTTCAAAGCCTTCTCTCCAGGTGATGATGTCTCCTTGCAAGGGATCTGGAGAACAGGCTAGTGGAGAAGGACTGAGAAAGGGTTGATAAGCATCTCAGGAAAGGGGAATTGGCTTTTACGAGACATCAGTGTCTTAATCCAAAGGAATGTATTTCTAACGGTGGAACTTTGACGGTGGAGAGGGTCAGGTGGGTGGAGAGTGTATTTTCCATAAGCAGAGTGGCCAGCCATCCTGGTTCGCTCGGCACCGTCTCGGAACGGCTGTGCTGGCGTCTTCATTCCGGTGCCCTCTCTCACGCGCAGAAGTGGTCGGGCTTGAGAGAGAAGTGATCTGGTCCCCTTGCTTATTATAAGAGATGCTCTTACCCCAGTTCAGATCGCATCCCCGAAGCCCATTCAGCCTCTACAAATATGGCTGGCTCTCTTTCTGGTGGCTCCTGTCTTAGATCAGGGTCTGTTTTCTGGAAACTGCGTACAGTGTAAATGCAGAATAGCCTTCTGTAAGACTCAATTCTACTTACTGAGCTGTTCTACTTTTAAAAAATTTATTTGTCAGGCAGAGATCACAAGTAGGCAGAGAGGCAGAGAGAAAGAGGGAGAAGAAGGCTCCTTGCTGAGCAGAGAGCCCGATGCGGGGCTCTATCCCAGAACCTTGACCCTAGTCGAAGGCAGCCGCTTAACCCACTGAGTCACGCAGGTGCCCCTGAGCTGTTCTACTTTAAAAGACAAGTCTACCAAGATGAACCATTATCTTACACAATGCAAACATACTTTTCCCTAATTGTTTCCCCAAGGCTGTGACTCAGAGCAAATGTTTCCAATTAGGCTTGTTTCCCGGTGTGCTTACGGTTTAACACTCATGTGGGTGGTGATGTTGTTAGTAGCTTTTCCCAAAATTCCAGTTTCCACCAGACTCTTTCTTTTCTGACCTCCCAATCTTTTTCTAGTCAGTTTTATAGCATTCTAAACGTTTTTTTTTGTTTTTTTTTTTTTTTTTTGCTGTAAGAAGGATTTTTTTAAATTAATGCATGATTAAAGTGTAACATTATATTGGTTTCAGGTATATGTTGTGATGTAATATTTTTATATATTGAAAAATGATCACCACAATAAACCTAGTTAACATCTATCAGTTTCAAAAATTTTTTCTTATAATGAGAACTTGAAACATTTACTCTCAGCAACTTTCACATCTATGATACAGTATTATTAGCTAAAGTCACCATGCTGTGTATGTATTACATACTTATAGCTTATTTTTTTTTATCCCTGGAAATTTGTACCTTTTGACCCCTTCACCCATTTTCCCTGCTCCTTATTCCTCACCTCCAGCAACTGCCAGTCTGTTCTCTGTGTCTATGAGCTTGGGGGTTTTTTGTAATTGTTTTTGTTCTTTAAGGTTGCACATATAAATGAGATCATGGTATTGGTCTTTCTCTCTATAACTTATTTCACTTAGCATCATGCCCTCAAGTTTGAGCTATATTGTCACAAGTGGCAAAACTTCATTCTTTTTGGGGCGCCTGGGTGGCTCAGTGGGTTAAGCCTCTGCCTTCTCCTTAGGTCATGATCTCAGGGTCTTGGGATCAAGTCCCACATCAGGCTCTCTGCTCAGCAGGGAGCCTGCTTCCTCCCCCCTCTCTCTCTGCCTGCCTCTCTGCCAACTTGTGATCTCTGTCTGTCAAATAAATAAATAAAATCTTTAAAAAAAACTTCATTCTTTTTTATAGCTGAATAATATTTGATTGTATTTATAGATACCACGTTGTCTTTATCCACTCATTCGTCAGGGGACCTTAGATTGTTTCCATATCTTGGCTATTGTAAATAATGCTGCAGTGAACATGGGGGTGTGTATCTTCTCAAATTACTGTTTTGTTTTCCTTGGGCAAATACCCGGGAGTGCAATTGCTAGATCATAGGGTAGTTCTGTTTTTACTTTTTTGGGGGCATCTCCATACTCTTTTCCAGAGTGGCCACACCCACTTACACGCCCGCCGGCAATAGCCAGGGGCCCCCTTTTCTCTACATCTTTACCAATATTTGTTATTTGTCTTTTTCATGAACCATTCTGGTAGGAGGGGGGTAAGTCTTACTGTGGTTTTGATTCACGTTTCCTTGAAGATGGGTGATGCTGAGCACCTTTCCAGTAGCTGTGGGTCATTTGTATGCTTTCATTCTAAATTATTCTTTAACGGTGCCCTGTTTCAGCCATTAGGTGGTGAACTTCTTTACCTCAAAGACCAAAGATCTTCCTATTCTTCTACCTAGGGCACTGCTAAGCCCATAGCTGTGTTCAATAAGTATATTTTTATTAAATGGGTGATTACTTGGGGATTCTAGTGTGCTTTGGAAATACAGAGTTCTGCCTCCTTAAGGGGCTGCAAAGAATTTAAGAGGTGGTACAATCTGCTCCTCCCTTCAAGGTGATTAAGTTTGTTACAAGATGATGGGACAACAGCAACTACCTGGTCAGGCTCTTGGACTTTTTATGGACTTCCCCAGTTTTCAAATTCCGTAAGTAGTCTGTGGTTTGGATACCAAACTGAGCAGGAGTGGTTTGCACAGGGTGCCTGCCTATTGCTTGGCTTCGCTGGGCAACAGACTAGGGTTTTGGAGGGGATGAAAGAGTTTACTTTGGACCTCCTGGTAAAGTGTGGGAAGCCTGGTGCTCACCAGACAAGATGGTTATTGCAGAATGCGTGAGGATCTGGAGATATTTTCCATATCATGTAGTATCTTGTAATTCTCACTATTGCATTTTGCTAGATTTAAGGGAGTTTTTGAGCATCTGCAACTGTATGCAGAGATCTTGATTTCTTACTATTTCTGGATCTCTGGCTTCATTCTATCACATATCCAGGACTGTTCTTACCACAGACATACTCCTGTACATGCTTGTCTGGGCCCATGCCTCACTGGTTCTGTCTTATCCCAGGGACAGAAGGAGGGAGACAGGGAAAAAGATTTAGACTTTCCTTTCCTGAAGCTTCTGCCGATACCAGATCAGATGGTACATCACCTTGCAGTGACCCCTCTCGTTAGCCGGGAGGATGCCCTGGGCCATGGGAGGAAGGCTACAGGGACCAAAGGGCAGGATCCCTTTTCCTCTGTCCTGTGACTTTTTCCCTTTCTTGACACTGCCCTGCTCACCAGTGAACATAAGCTCTACTGGATCCTTGTCGTGGAGATCTTTCGCTGTAGCGGTACGTTTCTTTGTCTTTCTCAGCGATTGGGACTTCAGATAGTATCGGGGAAGTTAATCTTCCGGATCCACCCGTCATGTCGAGCCTCTCTTTTGGGGGTGACAGCCTCACCCCACTGGCATTTACACTGCTCTCATCATTTCTCTGCACATACCCTGCCTGCCGGGATGTCGAACACCTGAATGCCCATCACGCATACCACATTCCTTCTCCTCTTCCTGATGCTGGGGGTGGGGGCCCTTCCACTTTCATTTTGTCCATACAAGTCTTCTCCGTATAAGACTTGTATGGTCTTATCAAGACCCAGAACAAACTTTACTGTCCCCAAGGAGGCTTCCTAACCCCTGCACTCGCTGCTGCTGAGCTCCGAGAGATCAAACACTGTGTCCCACACTGCTCAATGTTGCAGACTTCCAGGGATTGTCTGCTCATGGTCTCATGAATGTTAATGACCTGTGTAGAGATATTTCATATTTCCTATCATGTATACTTTTAATTTTATCTTCATCAGCACCTAGTGGAGAGCTGGGTATTCATCAGGAGCTCCGTAAATAAATGTGGATTTAACCTGATGACCCCTAAGTGTTTCCTTTTTGTGACACAGAACAGTGATTAGCTATCTGCCTGAGTACTATCTGTACCACAGGATTTGGAACAGACGTCATGTCTTTCCACAGGAATGCTTGGGCCCATTCTTCTTTGTTTTGCATATAATACACTATGTTTTCCTTTTCAGACATGTCCATGCCAAATTTTTTTTTTTTTTTTTTTTGTCATTGCAATTGGTTGCAAAACACATTCTCTACATCTCTTGTGTTATGTGAAACTAGTTTTGGGTTATGAATCCACTTAAATCCATGGGATTTTGGCATACGTTTTTCTTCTGACTTGGCTGAGGGGGCAGTGGGGAAGGTGGTGAGTTAGATGCTGAGAAGGTTCTTGAGTTGGAGATTAGGTCAGTCACTCCACAAAGATGACTTACTGCTTAACCAAAGGCATCCCCATAGCTGAAAACCCCTGGCATCAACCAAGCCTGGTTTCCCCAGACTGCTATTCAATTCAGTTAAATTCATTCACTAACTCATTTAGTCATTGATTAAAATATATATATGCCTACTACTTGCCAAGTCCAGTTGTGGGCACCAGGGATTCAGTGTGAATAACTTGATAATGAGCTATTGAGGAGTCACAGGAGATGTGGGGACAAAGGAGGCACTACGGTTCCAGCATTCACAGGTCACCTCTCATGGATGTGTCTGTGCAGAGAAGAGTGGCAGTGGAGGGGAGAGACTGAGACAAGTGCACGCATTACTCTGGTGGGGTTGTTGGGGTTGGTCACCATCAACATTGCGTATTTCCTGTGTCTCTAAAGCTAGAGGACTGGACCAGATCACTTTCTTTGCCCTTTATTCTTTCTTTCCAGTCTTTCTTTTATTCTTTAAAAGAATATTACATATAGGGGTATCTGGGTGGCTCACTGGGTTAGAGCCTCTGCCTTCAGCTCAGGTCATGATCTCAGGGTCCTGGGATCAAGCCCCGCATCAGACTCTGCTCAGCAGGGAGCCTGCTTCCTCCTCTCTCTGCCTCTCTGCCTGCTTGTGATCTCTCTCTGTCAAATAAATAAATAAAATCTTAAAAAAAAGAATATTACATATAATATATAATGATAATACTAGAAGTGTAATAACATGAAATATGAGATGAAATATTTTAATTATTATATTCTTTATTTTCTATTATTCTATGATATTTAAACAATTAATTTGTGTATATATATTTTAAAAGATTTTTTACTTATTTATTTGACAGGGAGAGAGAGATCTCAAGCAGGCAGAGAAGCAGGCTGAGATAGAGGGGGAAGCAGGTTCCCTGCCGAGCAGAGAGCCTGACGTGGGGCTCGATCCCAGGACCCTGAGATCAAGACCTGAGCCAAAGGCAGAGGCTTAACCCAATGAACCACCCATATAAAAAAAAAATATATATATATATATATTTTATATAAAAATATAAAAATATATATTTTTTACATATAAAAATGTATATATTTTTTATTCATTGTTTTCCTCCAATAGAATGTAACCTTTGTAATAGTAGGGACTATTTCTATCTGATTCACTGGTAGTTCCTAGGGCCTGGGATAGACTCTAGCATGTAATAAACATCTAATAATTATGATGAATTCTATCCTAAATATTATCATTTTTACTGAGACTTTTGGACTGGAAAACAGAATAATGGTTTTGGAGCTGGAAGCATTAGCACCGAAATGCTATTTGCAGCAGATTATGTTGCCTCCCGTAGTGTGTTTATTGTTCTGCAGGAAGAAGACTGACTGAGGAGAGGTGAGGGGGATAACATGAAATGTTACTGAATAACCCGGAACACTGCCAGGACGACGGTTATGTGAGGATGCAAGGGACGCACACTTGGATAGGAGTTTGCCATTATCTTGTTGGAAAGTTTTCAGGAAGTCATTATTTTCTTAATTGAAAGCTCTGGGTCTTAACTTGCTAGTTTAGTGCCTCCCTTTAATTTATACACGTTTGGGAAAGGAAGATTAATATTTCCAGTTACGCCTTCCCCTAGAGGCTCCTGTTTGCCTATACACAGAGAATTTTCCATCTGTTGGTTTTGCTGCCGCTCTCTGAGCTGATCCTTGAGCCAGTCCACGGCCGGGGGGGGGAAGCGCACACTGGCCCGCTGCAGGGTCTGGGGGGAGTCTTGCTTTAGTAATACTCGTGTCCGACAGAAGCTCTTCACTGGTCTCCTCACCAAGCCTTTTGAGAAGTCCTGCTGCACTGGGCCCTCCGCAGCCACGAGAAAGCGCAGATTTCTAACTACCGGCGGCGGCGTTAGCGTCCAAGGGCCCGAGCTGCTCACGCCACACTGCCTTTAAACTGAGGCCATGCGTGCTCGTTTGCGCTGGTCCCGGCTGATCACGGAGGGCGGCAGGGACACTGCACATGTCTATTCCTTATAGACACAGGACTCATCTGATGCCCAACTTTGGGTCTGCAGTTCTCCCAGGGCCTGGCCTTGACACACCTTTCTTAGACTGCTCAGTGGTCTAGGACTCTTCAGCCAGCTGTCCTGCCCCTGCTTTGTGAAGACCAGCGCCCTACCTGACCGCTGTTCCTGCCTCCCCGCTGTCTCCCTGTTACCGTTCACAGGTAGGCTTTCTCCTAATAAAATCCTGGCTTGCTTAGTCCTGTTGGCTTCTCCTTCTGGAAGAACCCTGGACTAACACACCCATTCTCTATGACTGCACTTTTACCCTCTTTTTGAAATCAGAACTGAACTTCTGTTCTGATCCTTAGGCCACTCGACTGGGGCTCTGATATTGTCTGGTTCTGGGCAGTATTCTCTCCTCTTCAGTCAGATGCGGAATCTCTCCCACATGCCATTTGCTTCTGGCGGGACTCGAAATGGATGGGCCATCTGGACTGACCGTGTTCTTCCAGAAATGTCTGCAAGAATTCGACTATTGCTACTACCCAGAAACTCATCGTCTTGTCATTGTTATTGCTAAGACCAAAAAATCGACTTGTGCTCCTCATGGATATCAACAAGGAGCTGATCTAAGTTGCAGACTGGAATTTTTCTTTAATCACTGGCCACCTTTCTGTGGTGTTAGTCCTGGGACCAGCTGGTTAGGTACTTAAGCCTGTGGCCTGCATGATTTGGGGGATCTGTTCCCTTTACAGCAGCCTATAGCTGATGTCCTAGCCTCCCCTGTATCAAGAGTTAGAGGACCAGTAACCCAGAAAAGAAATGACATGTTTTCAGAAATCTTTATTAAGAATGAATTTCAGGGGCACCTGGGTGGCTCAGTGGGTTAAGCCTCTGCCTTCAGCTCAGCTCATGATCTCAGGGTCCTGGGATCAAGCCCTGCATCAGGGCTCTCTGCTCAGCGGGGAGCCTGCTTCCCCACACCCCTGCCTGCCTCTCTGTCTACTTGTGATATCTGTCTGTCAAATAAATAAATAAAATCTTCTAAAAAAAGAGTGAATCACAGATTATTTATTGGGATTGATGTGAAAGCAGAAGAAAGATGAAAGCAGTGGATATTTGAGTGACACAGAAAATATTCCAAGCAGCACAAAAGCCAAAGGACAAGCCTGCAACTTCCAAGTAAAGCCCCATTACTGTCACGGATTTTTCAATGTCAGGGAGTACCTTAGGCTTTCTACATACTTGTGTCGTGGACTCAACCAGAATTGAAATCTCAGTTTGTCAGACACCCACCCAGTTACACAACATGCAGGAGGCTATGGATTTCCACATCGGTTATCGTATTACAGCATAATCCCTTTGGCAATCAGAAATAGGCAATTATCCTGACCAGCTCCTGTTTCCAACTTAGCGAGCTCTTTATCTTCAGCGCTTCAACCAAACTTAAACTGGTAACTGAGTGTGAGAAGCTGTGAATACAGTAGAGACAAAGGCTACAGGAAAATGTTCGAGCAGTGTAGGCACCATCTAAAGATTAGAAATCATAGTCAGAACTTCCTTTATTAAAGAGTGTTATATTTTTTGCAAAAAGATTTTAAAATTTTATTTGAGAGTGACAATGAGCAAGAGAGAGCACAAGCCAAGGAGTCCCATGTGGGACTCGATCCCAGGACCCTGAGATCATGACCTGAGCTGAAGGCAGAGGCTTAAGAGACTGAGCCACCCAGGCGCCCCTAAATAGTGTTATCTTAACCTAAGGAAACTGTCAAGAGAGAGAGATGGTTTTCTAGATTGTAAGTGCTTCCCTCCAATGCTTTGTGTTGAGGATTAGCCCACACCCTGCCAGGGAACTGGAAGATCTCTGGATGTACCACTCCTTCCTGTGTATTTCCTCTTCTGTGATGTGGGCGGGGAGCATGTCCTGGCTGGCTTTCACGCTCTTCTTAAAAAAAGGACAAGGTCAACTTGAAGGCGCTTGGAGAACACAAAGGTTATCTGCTAAAGATGGTGAGAACAGTGAACCAGGTTAATCATGTGCCTCTGCACTTCAGGCAGCAGCTGATTTGCCACATGACTTAGGAATAGGGGTTTCCTTTCATTACTTGACTTTTAACTCTCAAATAGTATCAAAATGAGTAATGTCTTCAGTTGGTATAATTGTAAAAAAGAGGGATTGTTTCAAGAAGATAAACTTCTTCTGTCTTTAAAGTATTCCCAATTACTTTTATAAATGTGAATGAATCAAGTAATGCGCAAATTTGTCTTTGCCCGGGTCTATCATTTTAAACCTTTTTTCAAGAATAATAGACGGAACTGTGGAGGTAGAAGGAAGTGAAAACATTTGCTGACGCTGTGCATAGGCAGGTGGTGAGGGGTCAGGGGCTGAACTGTGTCTTCCCCAATTTCCTGTGCTGAAGTTCTAATGCACATACCTCAGAATGTGACTGTATTTGGAAATCAGATCTTTAAAGAGATATTTAAGTTCAAATGAGGTCTTAGGGTAGACCCAATCCCATAGGACTGGTGTCCTTACCAGGAGAGGGAATGTGAACACAGCCGCACACAGAGGAAGGACCACGTGAAGACACAGGGAGGAAAAGTTGTCATCAACAAGAAAACAACGCTGCTGACACCTGCATATTGTGCCTGTAGGCTCCAGAATTGTGAGAAAATGCATTTCTTTTGTTTAAGCCACTCAGGCGTGGTCTCCTGTTATGGCAGCTCTAGCAAACTAATGCATGAGGCAAAGAAGGAAATCAGGGGTTATGCCTGCGGTGTCCAGCTTGAGAAGCTGTATATGGAGAAGTCTCACTACCAGGATGAGGAAAAGTTCAGAGAAGGTACTGAGCGTCTCTTACCGATTCCCAGTCACTTCTGGAAGCCAATGCAAAAGGCTGACTTTGTGGGGCCAGTAGCATTGATCAATGCCAGTAAATTGGACGTTCTAGTCATTTCGTACACACACAAGTAAATCGGACTTTCTAATCATTTCGTACACACAAAACTTACAAGGCACTTGCTATCAAAAGGGGGCATTGCACTGAATTGTGCTGAGGACCACTGACCTCTAGCATCTTGAGCCAGGAGGCCGCTTGGCCCAAACTCCTATTCCTAAAGTCCGTGCACTTATACTCCGGGTGTTGTCTCCAAACAAGATGACAGGCGCAGGCCCAGATTCACAATGACGGAACTAGAAGAACTGATCTATCCCAAAACCTTGAACTTGCAGCCGTATCTTTAGGATAAAGATAAAGATATTATGAATTTTTATTTTTGTAATAAAACTTACAGTAATTATCTTGTGATGACCCATGTCAAAGGATTATGTGGGGATTGATTATGCTTTAATACTTTATTAAACTCGAAAATGATAGCAGGTACTAGCAGTTTCTAAAAATCTTTGGTAACTGAGGTTACAGAGGCTGGATGTGTATGAGTGTTTCTGCTCATCGAAAGCAAAGTTAGATTTTTCAGTTTTCTGTTACATCCTGGACTGTAACTGCCTGAAGACAGGAACCATTTCTAACTCGGCTTTTCTGTCTAGCATGGCGTCTAGCATGGTGGCTTGGCCAGAGTAGGCTGTCTGTTAGTGCCGGAGGAACAGATCTAAGATGCTGGCAAAGAGACCTAATTAATATTTAATATTATTAATATTTTCTAGGGCTGGGCCTGTGTTAGGTGATAAACACTTTAACCTGTCTTCACAGAATTTATTATTTAATATTAATGTTTCCTATTTCCGATTAATGAAGCACTATCAGTCTTGTTCTTGCAGTTGTTGCTGACAATAGCAGCTCCTGCTACTTGAGTTTATTTAATGGGGTGTCACCTCTGGGATTATACTGTCTTCTTCCGATTACTGCATGGTAATATTAGCACTGGCCTGCAGAATCGGATTTTTTGAAGACAAGTAAAAGAATAGCTAAAAATGAACAATGTTTATCACTCAAGGTGTAAGCAGCCTGAAAAGGAGTAAATTTAAATATAAACTTGTTAATGGCTGTTCTTACCTCCCAGGCTGTAAATTCTGTGAAGACAGGTTATGTGTTGATCACCTAAGACAAGGCCCAGCCCACAAAATGCTTCATAAATGTGTGTTGCATGAATGACTTAGAAAAAGTTACTGTCCTGTTTTTTGAAGTACAAACCTTGCTTGGTCACCAGAGGCTTCTTGCTTTCCTTGACAGGCCACAATCGTAATAAAATGGTCACTGGGAAGGCAGAATGCCGTACCTTCAAAGTGTGGGGCTCAGGGGACACTTAATTCCTTGTTAGAAGCACTTGTGATACCTCCAGTGTTTTGTAATTAAGCACAATAGAATAGGAAAAATTAATTGAAAATGAATTATGTATTTTAAAAATATTTGGCGAAAAGATCCTGACCAAAGGACTTTATATATTTTTTATTCAAATAGACAAAGATTGATTTTATTTTATTTTATTTTATTTTTTTAAGATTTTATTTATTTACTTGACAGAGTGAGATAACAGGTAGGCAGAGAGGCAGTCAGAGAGAGAGAGGAGGAAGCAGGCTCCCTGCAGAGCAGAGAGCCCAATGTGGGGCTCAATCCCAGGACCCTGGGATCATGACCTGAGCTGAAGGCAGAGGCTTTAACCCACTGAGCCACCCAGGTGCCCCCAAAGATTGATTTTATAGATGAAAATGTATATAGCACACATAGTTTTGCAAGACTTTCACTTGGAGTAACAAAATGACCCACGTGTGAAAGGCCAGCATTAGATGTTCCCCTTTCAACGAATTTTCTTGAGAGCAGATAGTTTTCTACTGAATCTTCTGGCTTTAAGATAGCAGGAGGCTCTCCCACTCATGTTGTACGTCTGCTCCTGCCCTCTCGTGGCCTCTGCCACCGACGTAAGCTCTCGTGAGTGGGCTTTGCTACCCCATCGAATCCCTGTCATTTGGCTTTAGGAACCCCTCCCTTCCCTAGGGTTTGACTCCTGCTCCCCCTGCCAGCCCCAGCCCAGGGGGGATTTGACCACCGTATTAATCATGTCTCTTTATTCAGTATTTTTGATGCTTTGTCATCTTGGAGTCCCAGTAGCTGTGGTGGGACTGACTGCCCTTCCCAGGGCTAGCTGATCTGTACAGAGAGCAAAAGACTCACCGGGCCCAAGGAATGTGGCTTTCATAAGCACAGCCACCAACCCAGAGCTCACACCCCCATCCCTCCTCTGCTGGCTCTCACACTCCAGCTACCAGACAACTAGGCACGACTCCATACACCCCAGAGCCCGTTGAAATTACTCAAACCAGTTGGTCCTAAACCTGCTTACGCTGCCTCCCCTGGTCCTTCTCACAGAACCTCCCCGCCAAAAGAAAAACCAAAAGCCAAAACCAAAGACAAAAACAAGCCACAACCAACAAAGGCTCTTGCCCATGTTTTCTCTTCCCTCGGCCTCCTGTCTGACCCTGGAGCTCCCTGTGCGGTGGGCATGCCCCTGCTCTTGGGATCCGCGAGTAGTGACAACCCATCTTTTCAATGGCGATCGTGTCCTGCTCTGTTGGCCTCGCCATAGCCGAATAATAATAAAAGCTACACTTTCAGGGAGCCACCCATAGCAAAACAGTCTCTTATCACCTTACACTTAATGCTTTGTGTCTGGAACATTTGATTGGGGCTGAATAATGCCTGTTTTCCACAAGAATAGCTAATATTTATTGGCTGCTTATGAGGTGCCAGATACGATTCCAAGCACTGTGGAAACAGCTATGGACAGTGTTTCTCTCTCTCCGATCTTACTTCTAGAGAGGGGAGAGATCACTCACAAACACAGGGCGACTATGTCAGATGCCATGGGGGGAAAATGCAGGACGGGAGGTGGAGAGCGACAAAGGATTGTATTTTTGTATAGATTTGACATTTGAGTGGTGCCTGGAATGATCGTTGGGGTTGGATCTCATGTAACATTGAGCTTGGCTGGGTAATTGCATGTAGGGGAATATGCTCACTTTTTTTTTTTAATTTTAATTTTAATTTATTTATTTTTTAAAGATTTTATTTATTTATTTGACAGACAGAGATCACAAGTAGGCAGAGAGGCAGGCAGAGAGAAAGGAAGAAGCAGGCGCCCTGTCAGGCAGAGAGCCCGATGTGGGGCTCAATCCCAGGACCCTGGGATTGTGACCTGAGCCAAAGGCAGGTGCCCACTGAGCCACCCAGGTGCCCCACTTTTTTTTTTTTTTAAGATTTTATTTATGTATTTGTGAGAGAGAGAGCGAGCGAGCGAGCGAGCACACAAGTAGGGGGAGCGGGCAGGCGGAGGCAGAAGCAGGATCCCCACTGAGCAAGGCACCCAGTGTGGGACTTGATTCCCAGGACCCTGGGATCATGACCTGAGCCAAAAGCAGACACTTAACCCACTGAGCCACCCAGGCATCCCAATATGCTCACTTCTTGAAAGACCATTTGGGGTAGATCCAAGAGTCCTTTAAAGTGAATATTCCTCCTCCAGTCATTCCTACTGAAGGAGAAAGCAGAAGAAAGAACAGAAGGGAAGAAGGAAGACAAAGAAGTTAGAGAAGGAGAAAGGGAGAAAGAATACTTAGAAAGAAGAGGAAGATAAAGAGGAAGGGGAAAGGAACAGAGGAGCGAGAAGATGGGTAGATCTATACATTGACGCTTGGCTTAGTATTTGGCTGAGAACAACTGCTTGGCGTCAGGAGCTTGAGACCTCTAGAAGGGCCGAAGAGCCAAAAGCCTGCCTCAGATCCCTGTTGCCTGTCCTGGAAAATGGTGCAGTCAACAACCCTGCGATCATGCCAGTCAGCTCTGAGGCTTGTCAGTGTAGCTGTGTCTGCTGCAAAAAGGCAATTGATTTTTATTTGGGTATAGTTTTAATATCTGACCATGCACTTTAAAGTTCTGGTAAGAATTGTGAGATGACATTGCGAGTGAAAAGATCTTTTGTGCTTCATGTATCCAAATTGTGTGTCTGTTGAGGTATAAATATACATTTAGTTCTGTCAGTAAAATACATAAAAACAAGTGATCATTAAGAGAATGTATTGGCTACATTAATTTAGGAAGAATATCATATCCTTTATGAGTCAATCAGTGTTTACAAAAACTTAATCACACGAGGAAAAATAGCAAATTGGATTGTACCATTTTCATCTGCAGTTTATTTTTTGTGCTAGTATTGATAACATCAAGCAAAATAAACTCCATGGGCTGTCATTAATTTCTCATTATCTGATTCCAGCTAGCACATGGAGTTCAAGAGAAGTTCTGTTTCACTTGGGAACATTCGGGAATGTTTCACATCTTGTGAGAAGCCCTTAAAAGCAGAATGTTACTTTGTTATCTTAAACAATTAGGGAAAGGGAAATATTTAAAATTGTGTACAACAACATCCATGATATATCTTAGCTCCAAAGAAAAAAATGTAAAGAGAATTAAAAAAAAAAAGAGAAGGAAAGGTACAAAGAAAAGTGTGGTTTTTTGTTCCTTTCCCGTATATGTATCTTGCTGCCCCCCTGGCTTCAGAAGTGAAGGCATCATAAGAAGTAGGCAACGTAACCATGTATGGAGCCCTCTGGTGACTGATGACGAGGACAGATTATTTTATCTGCTCTATAATGGCAAACTTTAAAAAATGTTAAACTATCAGAGGTTTAACTATACAATGTGATAATACTTTCAAAAATCAAACTTTAGATTTATGCTGTTACCCCAGAAGTTCAGGTAATAAAGGCAGCAATTTTGGTAATGCTTTTGGTTAAATGTTTATTTATTTATTTGAGACATTTCATTCATCCAAAAGGCATATTTCATGTTCTACTCATTGTTGTTGACCTTGTTTTGCTGCTACATGTTGGAAATCTTGTGTCCTGAGAATATAGCTATGATAAGTTCCCTCTTGTTAACTTTCGTTATCGACCAGGCCTCCGTGCTCTGCTCTTTGGCCAGGGATCAGGACTCATTGCCTGGAGGATTTGGTGTAGAACAAAAATAGAATTAATAGCCAAATTCTCTACTTGATCCTCCTGAAAATGGTTTGCAGGGGTGGCCGGAGGATGTCCATAACTATTCCGCTGAATTTGCTCTTTGTTTAGATTTAAAGTATGTATTTCAAACCTTGATGGAAGGAGAAAAGAAACATGTCAAAATGTTTTAGGAGACGATTGAGATTAGAGGTGAAGAGCGTAATTGTGATGATGAGATGTTAGTGGAACCTAAAGAGAAATGATTAGTGCTGTCTTTAGATCATCGCATGATTCTTAAAGAGGCTTATTTAAAAGCCTGGAAATAGTACAGTTTTACTGACTAATGTCTGTTGAGTAGGAAAGTAGGAGGTGTGAAACTTTTAATTTTTAAATAGAAAAGTTCCTTCCTGGGTGTGGTCCGTAACTTTCAGAAGCCCGGGACGAATGATAATTAGATCAATGCAAAGAAAACAGCAATGAACAGAGCAGGGAGAATGAGGAGCCTGGCCCAACGGCAGAGCAAGCAAGGCTTCTGAGGGGTCCCGGCAGCCCTCGTCTTCGTGGGCTTCAGGGTCCTGTCCCACTGGGTCAGGATGGCATGTCTGGCTCCTGGCCACTTGCCTGGGCCCACCAGCCTAAACTGGTATGGGCTGCAAGGACCAAAGAACACCTCCACAGCCAGTTTGGGATCTGTGAGGAACAGCCATGGGATGTTGGGCTTTGCCCCGATGAAGGAGGCAAGTTCATCCATATATGTAATATAATCCGTCTGTACCGTCTCGCTGGTGCCAAACCTAGAGGTGGGAAGAGGAAACAGCACTGTGGATTCCGAAGCTCTGTGTACAAGTTTTATAGGAACAAGAACAGGGAAAACGCCTCACATCTTTTTATCAGAGGGAATCGACGTCGGTCCCTTGTGTTGGTAAGGGGACCTCGCTTATTTATTCTGCACTTTGTAGCCTTTCCCAAGAGACCTGCATGCTGATCTCATTTGGACATTCCCCAATACCATGCAGAGAAAGGCCTTTCCATCCCCGTTCACCAGTGGAAATGATCTCTTACTCAGGAAGCTCGTTCATGGCCGCTGAGCTAGTTAGTGACAGAAGTAGGACTAGAGCTCTGTTCTCCTGACTGTTCTCATTTGCTGAGTCCTGTTCCTTAGAGCCATCTGGTTGGCGGCAACCTCTGTACCTTAGATGATTTATGGGCTGGAAAATAGAAGTCCACGTTCGTGTACTCCCAGACTCCTCTGATTTCAAATCCTTTCTAGGTCTTCTTTCTGTCATATATCGCAGGAGTCATGGAGGGATGAAACGGGACTGTGGACTGTGTCAGGGCCAAGGGAATCCTCCATAAATACTTGCTGAGTGGATGGATTTGCTCAGAGCTGTCACCTTAGAGAACTCACTCTGGACCATTTAAGACTAAGAGAGTTACAAGGATTCATGGGTTCTGATTTTTCTATGGAAACCCTAGACCTTTTTCACAATAGGTGCTCTTACCATTTGAGCTTTTTCCCTCTTTTTTTATCAATATCATTCATCATGTCTGTTACGGAAGGCAAAGTACAAGTTCCTAAAAAAAGGTGGGGGAGGGAGGGGAAAGGCATGATAATCGTTAATAAGTCTGGCAGAAGATCAGCCTGCTATTTTTCCTTTTTAATAAGGATTTATGTATCACATTAGTATTTCCATTTCTTCAGGTCATTGCCTAGCAAAATAAAATCTTGAGCAAATCAACAGGTGGTCATTTTGAGAGAAACATGTAAGTCATTTCCAGTTTTCTCAGAACTGAAACGTGACATAATTAAAAACCCAGAACCAAATAGCTCTGTATCTTTGTATCTTTGCTCTTAAACCAGTTAGCAAATGTTTAAAATCAGTTTTAAGGATTATGTTCTAGTCTCTCAGCTGTATTTTAAAAATGTTATCTAATAGTTTATAGCCAAAGTTTTATCAGCATCTCTATTTTAGATTTAAGGGGAAAAAGTTCATAGGAAATTACCCTACTTTGTCAGAAAAAGGAAATTTCCAACAGGTAAGTTGCAGAGTCTATTTAGGTCCCAACTGTCTCTCTGAAGAGCCAACAGTTTCTGGGTGAGACGGAAGACAGGAGCTGTGCTCAGGACACGGAGGACTCGGGGGAGCCCCGAGACACCGGCTCCAGATTGGGACTGTCCAGATAGCAGGCTTATTCTGAAACAGGTTTACAGACTTCTCTGAAACCCATGCCAAAGCATGCTTTTGTGCCCAGAGGTACTTGAAATTTAGGGTAGTTTCTTTGGCAATTTTGGGATCACCTTGAAGAAGACTAGAAATCGCAGATCTGGTGGCTCAGGACCTACAATGGTGGCCTAACTCCTCGTTCCCGCAGTCCTCTCAGGCTGGGTCACCTGAACAGCCTTTGTAGGTAGGCATGGCCGTGTTCCAGACCCTGGACCTTGTCCTGTCCCTGGGCAGAAAGTCAGATCAAGAAGGAAGAGACTGTGCTCACTAGCTCCCCAGCTCCTGCCGGGGGTGCCTGTATCTGGCCCCTCTGTTCTGGCATTTAAATTCCCCCATATTGAATTATTCGCCTTATCACTCATTTCCTCTAAGGCTGAGTCTTTGCTTTGAATATCAGTTCTCTATCATTTGGTCTCTGCCTTGTCTCCTTTCTTCAGAGCCCAAGTGACAATGATCCCCGCAGAGTAGGTGTCTGACCCTGTAATGTCAGTCTCCCTGAGCCTGAGCCCTAATTCTGAGTGGAGCTTCATGCCACCACCTTCCTGCCTGTTGCTGTATGGTGCGGCACATCTCTGACTTGGAGGAAAGCGTGGAGGAGATTTAAAGGGATCACTGATGTATGCTGCTGGCATGATATTGGTGACGGCCTGCCGATGAAGCGGGTCTCAGACACAAAGTGGCAGTCTCCAACTTCCTGTATGAAAGAACACTTAAATCCCAGCAAGTCAGGTAGGACCGAAGCCTTACATATGATTTCAAAGGGAGTAAACCTGCTAAGCTCCCTTTTCTAGGACCAAACAAACTTTGCACATTAAACTTTGACACCTTTTTTTGTTCTACAACCATGGACTTTTGTCTTCTGATTTGAATCTTCATGTAACTGCATTCGAACCTTAATATGAATTAAGGTTTGAGCCTTGTAACTTCTGTTGGAGAATGCTGCCCATTTTCCTTTCCTGACCTCAATCGAGTTTGCTGCTGTTGTTATTATTTTTTTTAAATTTAATTTAAAATTTTTTCAGTGTTCCAAAATTCATTGTTTATGCACTACACTCAGTTCTCCATGCAATACATGCCCTCCTTAATACCTACCACCAGGCTCACCCAACCCCCCACCCCCTCCCCTCCAAAACCCTTAGTTTGTTTCTCAGAGTCCACAGTCTGTCTCAGTTTGTCTCCCCTTCCAATTTCCCCCAACTCCCTTCTCCTCTCCAGCTCCCCGTGTCCTCCATATTATTCCTTATGCTCCACAAGTGAAACCATATGATGACTGACTCTCTCTGCTTGACTTATTTCACTATTTTCTTAATACAGACTCTCAGTATTCCTCTACCTTAGAGACTGATGATCTGCTACTCCTAGTACTTTCTGCTTCTAATGATCCACTGCTTGTTCTTATCTGATACATGACAGGGAGGAAGATAGAGCAGAAACAACACTGACTTCCCAGCAATCATAATTTTTTCCATGACTGTGAATATTTGAAGTTGGCTGGATATTGGCTTGGAAACATCTCTTATTAACCTTTCAAGCAAGGTCATTCTATTGAGTTTTGAAATAATAATTTTATAGAATTGTCATACATTTAAGACCAGAAGCTCTAGTGTTCTCAAGGTTAATAAGATTTTACAGCTCTAAGGAGTTATGAATCACAAAATACTTCTTGAATAATATCTTGTGCTATTGCATATGATAATCCAATGTGATATATTTTTAAAAGCTTTTAGAAGATAGTACCAAAAGTATAGAATTATACATTCAAAACTCAATAGGACCTAGGACTTTCCCGTTGTTATTATTGTTTTCACAAAGACTCAAAGGCATTCTTATTGACATCCCTCTTCCCCATCGATGACCTTCTTAGTCTACTTACCTTTTATTACTTGTACTGCCCAGCGGGCTTGCAGGTCAGCTGTGGGAATGGTAGCCCCAAGGGACTGGACAAAACCAATCACTGCCATGGTTGGCTTCTCCAGTTTAGGAGGGAAAATGCCTTTAAACAAGGTGACCTCATTGTTTTTGCACTTAATGATGGACTCATCAAGGAAGGGGTAGTCATAACTATAGCCCGTTGCAAAAATGACACAATCGATGGCCTCAAACACCGTGCCATCCTCAAAAATGGCTGAAGTCTCAGTGAATTCTCTCACATTCGGCTTAACGGACACCGTGCCGCACAGAATGCAAGCCGGGAGTTGATCATTAAACACAGGTTCTTTCCTCAGGGTTCTGTATGGGGAATAGAGACAACTGCTAGAACAGGAACATTTCCTCTTTGCTTTTCTGCTCCATAATAATTAATAATCAACTAATAAGGAAGAAGAAAACTACCCAAGCTTTTTCCCTTGTGCCATGGAGTCTCACCAACTTTCAACTTTTCAGTTTTGAAAAACAAAACTGAAGTAAGGCAGTATTGTGAAGTAAGAGAAGCTCCTTTTCCTGATCTGTTCTCTACTTCCCATGATCTTTCTCTCCCCTTCAAACCTCCAAATCCCAGAATCAGCACCCATGCCCTCTCCCCTGTTAAAGATGTACCAGGAAAGATCCTAAATCTGGGTACTTAGCTGGGCATTTGGATTTTTTTTCTTCAATTCTTATTAACTGTGAACCTCATTCGAATTAAAGTTTCTGTTTCTCTTGCCTCATCTTTCTCATCTGGAATGACAGTAGCTGTCATGCCCATCTCGGGTCATTGGGAAACCAAAATAATACAAAGATCTGGCCTGAGCTCTCTGGTGGGGTGGGGTGTGAGCCCCTTGCAGACAAAGACACAGGTCAGGTGAGGGAGGGAGTGCCAGGGATTTACACAGGAAGGAGGGGCCCAATTCAAATCTTTGGTTGGTGGAAGTCTGAAAAGAATTTTTTTATTATTTTTTGTCCAGCATTATTTAGTGAGTGTCAATAAATCTGAACTTTGGGGTGAAAGTGAGTAACACTGAAGAAAAAGGCTTTGGTCTTATGTTACTATGGGAGCTGAGAGAGAGAGCCACAGGGAGAGTCTACCTGGGACAAAACCGAGTCAAACAGTGGGGTGGGGTGGAATCCTGGTTGGAAAAAGGCTGGATTCAACTGTAAGAATTACCTGCCATTTATCTTAAACCCACTGCCATCAGGCTTTTGGCCCCACTGCCACCTGGAAACGCTCTTGTTAAGGCCACCAGGATGGTCAAACTGCCTGATGGTATGATCCACTGTCACTTCTCATTTTACGCAGCTTACCCGCAGGGTTTCCCAGTTGATGGTTTCCTCCTTCTTGAAACACTGTCTTCATTTTGCTTCCAGGTCTTCACTCCTCTCCCTCGTGATTCCTTTCCTACCCATCTGTTATTCTGTCTTAGTGTCTCCTACTGAATTCTCCTTCTCTTCCTGACCTCTATACGAGGACATACCCCAGGACTTCAGCCCTCAGACCTTTCTTCTTCTTCACCTACATTCATTCTTTTAAGAGATGTCATCTGGTTTCATTGCTTAAAGTACTATCTCTACTCTGGCGAATCCACATTTTTAAACTATGGTTTCACTCTCCCTTCTGTCTTGTTGTATCCCTAGGCTACTCAACATTCTTTTATAATGATGACTAATTGGCATTCCGACTTTGATATATTTAAGACTAAATTTCACTCCCCCTGTGGTCTTCCACATCCCAGTAACTGTCAACTCCATCCTGGCATCCTCGCTCAGGTCAAAAGTCTGGAAGCTATCTCTGACTTCTTTCTTGTTCTCACATCTGTTAGCCAATCTAACAGGAAGTCCTGCTTGGGTTTACCTTTAAGATATATCCCAAATCTGACCACTGCTGAGCATTTGCTGCTAACGGTCCTAGTCCATGTCACCAACTTCTGTCATCTGGGTTTTTGACAATAGTCTGGTACCTAGTCTTTTCACTTCCTTCCTTGACCTACCTCTATCCACTGAGTGATGACCACCGTGCCAGAGTGATTTCTTCGGATTAACTTGGAACTTGTCCCTGGCTTGCTCAGGTGCCTGCTCTGGCTTCCCATTGCATTCGAAGTAGAAGCCAGAATCCTTACGAGGGCTTACCAGGCCCAATGCCATCTGGCCATTTTGATGTCTTTTTGTTTCATCTCCTGCTGCTCTCACCATCCCCCTCTCCTCAGGGAGAGAAGGCCATTGAACATTCCAGTCATGGCCCTGAAGAGGCAGCGAACGAACCGTTTCCTCTGGGATATTTTCCCCCGGACATCCTCCTGGCTCATTCATTCAGCTCCTTCAGGAATTTGCCTAAAAGTCTCCTTCTCAGGAAGGCCGTCTCTGGGGATGCTAGCGGTATGTGATCTCCTGCCACTTGTCTCTTGTCTGTTTCCTACTACGAGAAGGTAAGCTCACGAAGACAAGGATTTTCTGTGTTTTGTTCACAGCTGTATTCACAGGGCTTTACACAGGACCTGACACATAATAATGCTTAAATATTTGTTGAGTAAGTTAACTTTGATGTAAACAGTTTATAATTTGGATTTTTCAACACACATCAAAGTAATTTCTTATGTGTCTGAGCAATATGTCTAGGGGGATATTATAGGAACAAGTGAGGAGGAAGCTGAAGGTATAGATGTTGTTGCACATTTCAGTTAAGGGCAGGTGATGAGAGCATAGCAGGAAAAGTCCTGCTTTGCTGAACTGAACTTTGCCATGAAGTGAGAGTCAGTAAACAAGGTGGTTAAGAGTGAGGGGCTCTGGAGTCAGCAGATCTGGGTTCGTCTTGAATATTGCTTCTGCCTTCTGACTATGGGACTTTGGTGAATTCATTCAGTACATTGAACCTCAGTTTTCTCATCTTTAAAATGGGGATTATAATAGAGACCTCCCCATAGTTGTTCTGAGGATAAGATGAGGCATGTCAGAGCCTTGCGGAGTCACACTAAGTGCTTAAAACCTAACTATTACTATATTTGCTTAAGGGACTAATTCCTGACTCATTATATAATTTTCCAGCTGTGCAAATCTGGTAACAAGGATTGTGAAACAAGAAATCACGCTGCATTTTTGCAGTTCTTCATCCCCTGAAATGTGAGACGTGGTTATTTCACTAATATTATTTTGATTGGTTTGGGAGTTTCAACACACACTGTGAGATGCTGACACTGAAATAAAAGTTGGCAGGCATGTTGTATTTAACTCGGCGTTACCCGTTTAAAGGCATCAAGCCGTAGTTCTCATGCTTGAATCTCGCGTTCATCTGCTTCATGTACCACCAGTCGGAGATGGCTGTCGGCAAGTTGTTCTTGAGGAAGGTTTCAAACCGGGTGATAAACACCATGTCCCATGGATAGCCGTCATCCCAGACCCGGCTCATCACCCAGGAGCCACTTCTGGAACTGATGATGACCTTAAAACAAAAGCCCAGCAATTTAACCATTAAGTAGTGACCATCTACAGTGGGTACTGTGGTATGTCCCTCAGATCTGACTTTTGGAATGGAGTTATCACAGCAGCTACTGGGAGTGTTGCCAGAAGGCCACCATCAGCCATTAGCCCTCTTTGAGAGTTGCTTTGGTTGAAAAGGGAAGGCCTTCCCCAAAGTCTTGTTCTCTTTCCGGATTCCCTGTCTTCAGGGTTTGTTTGATGCAGGGATATGAAAGTCCAAACTCTCACTCCAACTTGGGACAATCCAGAAGGACAGCTTTGGAGTAGGGTAGAGGGTAACTTCCTTCCCTTGCCTCAGAGGTACTCATCCCAAAGCGAATGCAAAGAGAATGCAAGAAATTTGGCATCAGAGTACTATAGGCTCAAATCCTGGCTCTGCTACTTACTAATTATGTGGTTTGGGGAAAATTTCTTGAACTTCTCTAATATTCGGTTCCCTTATCGGTAAAATGGAGATAAGAAGTACCCGCCAGGACCTGCGTGAAATTTAACGCAGTGTGCTTACCATGTGGTAGGACCACCACCACCTCATGCGGAGAATGTGTTCCTTCCCTCCCTTTCTATCATGATAATCCCTAAGGGTATAGGTTTTCAGGCATTTTTAAAAAAGAATTTTTATATATAATGCTATTTCAAAGTATGTATGTATTATGTTTAGCTATAAAGGAAGCAAAAAGGAGAGACTAGGGAATCAAACTGCTGAGAGCCCCTGAAATTGGCCTTGCTTTCCGCTAGTTTATCATATATACAGCTAATGGATGAATCTCTTAAAACTATGGCCTCATGATATCTTTCCTTAGCTCAAGAAGCTGAGGTGATTTACCATCATTTGTAAAGAAATTCAAATTCTTTAGCCAGTCATTCAGTCCCTTAAAATAAACGACATAACCTGACTCCCGTCTTCAGGTCCTGTAGCTGCTCTGTTCCTTGGAATCAGGTCTGACGTTCAGTCCTCTAACACTTCATTAATTTCCCCCGTACTTTCAAGACGACGATGGACATGTCTAGTCCTCAGTTATCTTTTCTGTAAAATGGGCATAATAAAACCCAGCGTACTTTCTTCCCACAATTGAAGGAGCACGTTTACACCCGAGCACTGGAGTAGCGTGGGCATTCCACGAACTGCTGCTGTGACCCATCTCCGTTCCAGCACGATGAACCACGAGGTGGACTATGCTGTCCTCACTCCGGTCTCCACACTGTCCTGAAGGCCGTTCTCCCTTTTAAGAGCACTCTTCACCTCCTCCGCAACCGTACGACTCATGGATATCCTTCAAGGCCTGGTTCAGGTCTCCCCCCTCTGTGAGGCCCGCAGTTCCAGAATCAGAACCGCACGTTCCTGGAGCATCACCTGGGCGTCCCTTGTTCCAGGGGCAGCTCTTGTACTGTTGTTAGACTTTCTGCTTAACTCTTGAGGTTAGGTTTAATTTACGTCCTACCCATGTACTTTTTCCAAGTAGATTTTAAGTTCCTTGATGAGAGGGGCAGAGAGTTGACTTCTTTGTGTCTCTACACTGTCTCCGACAGTGCTTTGAACAGTAGACAGGAGCATGTTGTTATGCCATTTGTCCTGTCCTGATCGCCTGGCTTCACCGATGGTATCACCGTCATTTAAAATGAGGGTTTTGGGGCGCCTGGGTGGCTCAGTGGGTTAAGCCACTGCCTTCGGCTCAGGTCATGATCTCAGGGTCCTGGGATCGAGTCCCGCATCGGGCTCTCTGCTCCACAGGGAGCCTGCTTCCTCCTCTCTCTCTCTGCCTGCCTCTCTGCCTACTTGTAATCTCTCTCTGTCAAATAAAAAAAAAATAAATAAAATCTTAAAAAAATAAATAAATAAATAAAATAAAATGAGGGTTTTGAAGGGGCGGGGGGTGGGAGGTCGGGGAACCTGGTGGTGGGTATTAGAGAGGGCACGGATTGCATGGAGCACTGGGTGTGGTGCAAAAATAATGAATAATGTTTTTCTGAAAATAAATAATTTAATTAAAAAAAAAAAAGAATAAAATGGACCTGTGTCGCGGATGCCCAATGTGATGTCAGTAGGCATAGCCTCTAGAGCTAGAACTCCTATCTGTGGGCTTCTGGGCAGTCGGTCCTAAAGGATCTTCCACTAGCAGGTGCCGTTTTTCAAACTCCTTCCCTTCCCCCTGTGGGCCCTGTCTCACCTCTTCTCCGTTTCCTTTACAGCCTCTCCTTCTACCAGCCTTTTCCAGACCCGATGTGTTGCCACGAAGGGGTCTTGTCTCCGTTTCTTGAGACTCTAAGCTTCTTCCTGCTTAAGATCTTCTTCCTGGAGTCCTGACACGGAACACTTTTCTCAACTTTTTGCTCTGAACTTAAATGCCATCAGCTGGAAAGGGCCTTCCCACTTCCTTGTCTGAGGCCCTTATCCACGCTTTTCCTTGTTTTTTTTACTAGCACTTTTCACAATTTTCACATTATTCGTGCATTTACTTATTTAATATCTATATGTTACACTAGACTCTGAGTTCAGGGCGGGCATCGTGTCTGTTTTATTCTCCGCTTTCTCTCCAGCACTCAAGCCAGTGTGGCACACAGTAGGCTCTCAGCAAAGAAGTATGGGACGACCGTATGCGTGAGCGAATGAACATAGAACTCTCTTGCTGACATCATATGTAAATGCTTTGACTACTTACCAAGCTCAAAATGTAGGTTCGAATTCTATCTGCTTTATTTATCTTTGTGAGAAAACTAACAGTCAGAGGGATTGATGTATTAAACTCAAGAGTGTCAGAGTCATAATCTTAACCCTAAATCCACATTAGTGTCAGAGGCATTGCTGACACGTTAGATACCAAATTGTCCTGAAGAAGATTGTTGAATGACATCACTCCTTAGTGATATTCTGCCTTTGTCACACCAAACCATTTAAAACCTCACTTGGGGCGCCTGGGTGGCTCAGTCAGCCGGACTCTTGATTTTGGCTCAGGTCATGATCTCAGGGTTGGGGGATCCAGCCCCATGTGGGGCTCCCTCCTCAGCCTCAGCAGGGATTCTGCCTGACATTCTCTCCCTCTCCCTCTCCCTCTGCTTCTATCCCTGCTTGCACACACATCCCCTCTCAAATCGATAAATAAATCTAAACAAAAACTAAAAACCAAACCAAAACCTCACCTGTTATGGAGGGAACCTGAGATGCATGAAACTGCTTCGTCTTCCAGTCAAGAACCCTGCCCACCACTACCCCCTCCCTAGTTCCTTATCACACCTTCCAAATGGTAGCTGTCTCGGTTCCCTCAGAGACAGCTCCTGACTACCTGAGAAACGGTACCTGTTCAGCTGTGTGACTGAGTTCCGTGGCAATATCACAGCCTGAATTCCCCAGGCCCATCACCAGGATTCGCTTCCCCTTGAATATTCCTGGCTCCTTATAATCCCGGCTGTGGAAGCATTTGCCTTTAAAAAGTTTTAGTCCTGAGTGAAAAGTGGGAAACATAGGAATCATCTGGTTTCCATTAAAAAAAAAAAAACTGTTGTAAAAGACTTGTGGGTGAATGCAGTTAAAAAGAATATGGAACTTTAACAGTCCAGATATATTCCATGTAATAACAGAAGCATGCTTTAATTTGATCTGTACTTTTGAATATATAAAAAAATACTGTGAAGATATTCCCTCATGCCAGATGTGTAGACGGCAGACTAAATTTCAGCCTTACCTGGAAAGGACTCTTTTGGTAGGTTGGGGTACACATGGTGTCCAGAACAAACCAACACAGCATCAAAGACGGCTGATTCTTTTTTACCATCTCTTTCGGTGGTAACATCCCATTGACCAGTGACTGAGAAATCAGGACGTTTATTTATACCCGATACAAGGGTCTGAAAGAAATACAGAAAGATTGCCTTTTCCATGCTAGCAGGTACATTTGACACCAACTTGACAAAATAGTATGGAAAAAGTCCTCAACAGTGCCTTAGGAAAAATCATCCATTATTAACATACATATTATGGGGGAGCCTGGGTGGCTCAGTCGGTTAAGCCTGTTCCTTCAGCTCAGGTCAGAATCCTGGAGTCCCAGGATTGAACCCTGCCTCGGGCTCCCTGCTCAGCCACGAGTCTGCTTCTCTCTCTGCCCCTTACCCTGCTCATGTGCTCTCTCTCTCTCTTTCTCTAGCTCTCTCTCTCTAAGTCATAACTGAAACATTAAAAAATTTAAAAAATACATATTACAAATTTAAAATTAAAAAATTAAAATATCAAATGGTAAATATATATTTTTTGTGATTTTATTTGATTATTTGAGAGAGAGAGAGAGAGAACATGAGTGGGGCACGGTGGAGAGAGGAGCAGGCCCCCTGCTGAGTGGGGAGCTGGCCATGGGGCTAAGTCCCAGGACCTTGGTGATGAGGGAGCAGGAGGCTGGCTGAGGACAAAGCAAGAGCTGGCGCCTTGCACCCCCCCCCCTTCCATCTGCTCCCCTCCATAGGTGTAGCATTCCTCAGGCACCCCTGACTGCCATAAAATGATAAATAGTTAACTTGCTGAGATCACAATCCTACAAGACAGGAGTCTCCCTTGGTTTGCAAATGTCCTTGAGATTAGCAGGAATGTAACATTCCACCAGAAACCTAAATCTCATTAACAGGGATGCTTGATAGCAGGAATGTAACATTCCACCAGACTCCCAATTGTCTTTAAACCTAAATCTCATTAACAGGGATGCTTGATAGCAGGAATGTAACATTCCACCAGGAGACTCTCAATTGTCTTTATTCTGATGGTATTCTTTGCCCCAATAGCCCTTCTGAATACCCCTTTGTCCTCACCTACCCAACTCCTGTGTATATAACCAACCACTCCTAACAACCCGGGGCTGCCGCGTCTCTGCCTGCCCACGGGTCCTGTCCCCGTGCTTTAATAAACTACCATTTTGCACCAAAGATGTCTCAAGAATTCTTTCTTGGTCATCGGCTCCGGACCTCAGCCCACCAAACCTCACCTAGGTTCTAGAACTTCATCATATGGCACCCAACGTGGGGCTGTGAGTCTTTACATTTGGACTCTGAGCTTCGGTGCAAAATTGGTGAGTACTTTCTTTCTGTTTACTCTGATTTCAGGGGCTTTTCAAGAAGTATGGTCTTATTGGAACACTTGCATGTCAATTGCTCAGGCTGTAATCCTCTAGCCCGTGGCTACTCTACTGGGAGGAGAGCGTCTGCCTTTTGGCTGTAAGCTAGTACCCTGGCCGGAATGGCAATAAGACCCAGAAACTTGATGGCCTCACTCTATTCCTGTTCTTATAGAAAGTTGTCTCTCTTGGGCACGGGACAGCCAACTAAGTCACCAGGACGGCTGCCAATCTTAAGACTCCCGTGTGAGGTTTCCTCCTGAATGATCTAATGTGATCCCCTCCACATGCCCGGTCTAGCCACTTCTGGCCGCGGGACCTCCACTGGGAGCCGGCCGAAACCAGTACCCGATTGAATTAAAACGCAACAGGGGACCGTTTCCTAGGGAAGTTGGCTGTAAGGACCACATGTGTTGGAATGTCGCATAGACCATGATGGATTTCAGTCTTTACTGTTTCTCGTCAGTGTCTTCTGCAAACCGCCTAAAGCCATGAAATTGAGTAATTTCCCCTTGCCAAACTTTTCTAGTATTTCCATGGGTTAATATGGCAAGACAGTATGCAGTCTTCAGGACAGACGATGGCATGGCACAAGCGTTTTAGTCCATTCACCAGGCACCCATCTGTAGCCTAGGATGCGATGGGGAAGTGGAGGGACGCCGGCACCCCTCCAGGGCCTTTTAAGGCATGGCGGTGATCAATAGCGATATCTTGAGGGACGCCTCTGGTCGCTTTTGACACACAGGAACCTCTGACATATCCTGCGTGGGACGCTACCCAGGAGTCAGGGGGGATTTGGTAATGGACCTTCATTACTTTTCTGGAAGCATGGCCTCAGTAGACTTCTTCAGTTCCCAAGGACTCTACCTTGGGGTGCCTTTTAACCCACTGGAAATAATTTGGATTGCAAAACTTAGGAAAGGACTGAGCTCCTGAAACACTGCATGGCCTCAGTGGGATCTATCAGTTAGATCTCCTCTGCAGGAAACAGGGCAAATGGACCTAGGATACCTTCACTGCTCATACCTAGGCCTTTATTGGCTCTATACCAGGACCCCAGACTAAGGGGCTTTTGCGAAATGTGTTTGCCCAAATGAGTCAGCTAGTAAACTTTCTCCTGACATATTGGATGGTAATTACGTAAATAAGCCTTCTTCTAGTAAACCCAGGTTGCTGGGCTATCCCTAGCAAAGGGGATTCTGGCTTTATTTCTCTCTGTTACTCCTAATAGATGTGGGTGCTTCTCCCTCACTCACTTCCCGTGTTAATGGCTATAACTGGAGCCAACTGGGGTTGGTCTAACTCGAGACAGAGACTATAAGGAATATTCCCAAGCAGCTGCCGAAACTCTCTTTGTTTCGGGGAAGTTTCCCTGTGTTCTCTGGCCCGACTTGGACTGCCTAACCCCTCCCCCCTTGCTGTTGGGAAAGCATGGCGTCTGCTTCTCTGTTGGGGCTTATGAGCTCTGAAACCGGGAATCCCTTCTCTGCCTCGTGGCAGCACTTTGTTTCCTCTGTTTCCCCCCTTACGTGTTTCTGCACCAAGGTGCGTGCAGCCTGCATGACTAGCTTCTAGATCATGCACCACGGCTCCTTCTCTCTTCACTGTCAAGGAGCAAGAAGAGTACCCCCTGGACCTAACACTCCCCACTCCAGATCTTCCCACGCATGTCTCAGGTAAACATTCAAAGTGGAGTGGGCCCAGGTGGAACATAAATCACTATTGGAACTAAGTTAAGTTTGTTGGTTTAATTAAGACGTGTCTTTGAAGTAACAGCAGTAAATGTGAAGCTTTTATTCTATCAAAGTTTACTGAAGGTCAAATAAGCTTGTGTTACTTGTTAAAATTTGTTAGCAAAGAAATGACTAAACTGATGGTTAATTGTCTGTCTCAAAGTTCTAATGGGTAATTGCTGAAGTAGCTTTCAAAGTCTTTGGTAACCTGAAAGTTTTAAAGTTTTGCTTGGATGACAAATGGAATTAAATTGTGGACATCTAGGTCTTAACCAAACAGGATAAAATGCTAAGTCGTTAATTACTGAATGTAGGTTTGTGCTTTTGACTTCTTACTGCAAAGAAACTAAGAGTATTTAAATCTGTTGGTAAACTTGTTTGCCACTTAACTGATTCATAAATTGCCACCTGAAGAATTCTGTTGTAACAGTTCACAATTGGTTAATAACTAAAGGTGTTTCTAAGAATACGAAGTTCTGCTTAGTGTAACTAAGACTGATGGAAATAAAGGGAAACTGTATGTAGGAAAGTAGGAGATATGTAAGAAAGATTTAAGGAAGGGGAATACATTTTGTTGAAGGTAAAGGAAGGTAATTTTGTCCTAAATGAGATGGTTGTTTAGAAGGAAATGGCTTTGGACAAAACCTGAATGCAAAGGAAAGTTGAAAAAGGTTTGTGAAGGGAAATCTTCAGAAAAGGAATTTTAGCTATGGTCAAGAATGGATTAAGATTGAAATGAATGGGTTTTAAAGGTACATTGGTACAAGACTGAAATTCTCTGTTCAAAAGGACAATGTTTTCTTAGATCAATTGATCTGCTGTTAAGAAAATGTAAATGGTTTTCTCTTTGCCTGCCCAGAAAAACGAGAGTTTCTATGTTCAGTTTTATCAGGTGTTTAACATCCCTAATTATATTTAGGCATGTGCTTTAAAACTTTCTAAGATTTTAGCAAATGTTGACAAGATTTAAATCGTAAATCTCTTTAACTCAGGCTTTTCCTTGGTATGTGAAGTTGCTCATGAAGTACTACTGAACCAATGATAAACCTTGGATTACATTTGGGAAAATACTATAACTATTCTAGAGATTCTACGCACTTCCTAAAGTTTTAACGTTTTGAGAGATCACCGCTTGATACTGTAATTATGGAAATGTTATGTATCACAGAAATAACCTGATTTCCTTGCAGCTAAATTGTAAACTCCCGTGTCTCTTTAGCTCTAACCATATCCATTCTGAGTTTTTGTAATTTATAATTGTTTTAATTCTCTTGTAAAATGAGTTTTATCTTCAAGGAGATTCCTATAAAGGACTTTCAGGAGAAATACAGATATTTGATATGCTTGAAAATCCTAAAACTGAAATGGGTAAGAATTTCCAAAACGGACTAAAGCCGCATTCACCAGAATTAGTAACATGGGACTAAATGAACTAAAAGATTATAGTTTCTCTATAGAGCAAAAAAGGTTATTAATCTTGCTTACTCTATTTGTCCAGATTTAAGATGCCCCTGTTAAAAATATGAATGACAGTTGGTTTTCTGATGACAGTAGTTTTCATAGAAAAAAATAAGAAAAGCTAGGTGTGCCATAGTGCTCACTAGCACTTTGCAATTGCCAAAGTCTAAGAATTAACATTTATACTGACTCCAAGTATGCTTTCCTGGTACTACATGCCCATGGAGCTATTTGGAAGGAAAGGGGATTGCTATCAAGCCATAACTCCCCAATCAAATATGGGCCTAAGTTACAAAACCCTCCTTATCGCTATACTGAAGATGGCATATATCAGATCCGAGATACATATTTGTGGTTCACACCCACGATTGGACAGCTCAGTAAAAAGGCAGTTTTATGCTGGGAACAAAGGAATCATACGAGTGGTACTTGGGCAAATAACACACGATATCTGGGATGGCTATCACTAGAAATGTGTTCCCAAATAATAGTACTCCAGGCTACTGAATGTTTTGCTACTGATTGGGTAAGGCGACCTGGCATTAGATGGCCAGCTCTAAACGGAACCCACTGGATATGTGGAACCAACCTGTGGCCCTGGCTTCCTCCAGGGTGGATAGGTCGCTGTACTTTAGGATTTGCCTGGATCCATGGGCGCATTACTAAAACCATTACAACTCCAGCTAATCTCTCCAACTTGAAACAGAGATGGACACGATCTGTTTTTAAATGGTATGATCACTTAGCATCCATTTTTGTTCCATCTGCGGGACTAGAGGATGTCATGTGGCATGTAGAAGCGCTTAATAAATATACTACAAAGGCACTTAATGATCCACTAAATAGCATCTCCCTGCTTAATACCGAAGTGTCACAAATACGCCAGGCAGTCCTACAGAATAGGATGGCCTTAGATGTTCTGACAGCAGCACAGGGTGGCACATGTGCAATTATCAAGACAGAATATTGTGTGTACATTCCAGACTATCACAAAAATGTCACAGGACTAATAAAAGATATGAATACCCAGATTAAGGCCCTACAAGATCCTTCTCTCTCTCTCAGTGAATGGTTAAGTTCCTGGTTTGAAGGAGGACTATGGCCGAATCTCCTTTTCGGGCTTCTTATTCTTATCGCCTTATTATGTTGCTTTGTTCCATGTTTCTCTACTTGGTGCCGAGACTCCATTGCTACAATGACTACACCACGGCAGACGATCCTTGTCACACGCGAGGACGCCTCTTCACTGTCAGCGCTGGATTCAGCTGCCTCCACCTTTCATAACTCTCTTATCCGTTCCTACCCTGACCAATATTGACCCGAGCAGGTAGGGACAGCTCTACGCCCCTATTCAGCACGAAGAAGTTACAGAAGATGAGAAATTCCACCTTCAACCACCTTAAAGATTTAAGGGTCAAAATTGTTCAGGGGGGAATGATGAGGGAGCAGGAGGCTGGCTGAGGACAAAGCAAGAGCTGGCGCCTTGCACCCCCCCCTTCCATCCGCTCCCCTCCATAGGTGTAGCATTCCTCAGGCACCCCTGACTGCCATAAAATGATAAATAGTTAACTTGCTGAGATCACAATCCTGCAAGACAGGAGTCTCCCTTGGTTTGCAAATGTCCTTGAGATTAGCAGGAATGTAACATTCCACCAGAAACCTAAATCTCATTAACAGGGATGCTTGATAGCAGGAATGTAACATTCCACCAGGAGACTCTCAATTGTCTTTATTCTGATGGTATTCTTTGCCCCAATAGCCCTTCTGAATACCCCTTTGTCCTCACCTACCCAACTCCTGTGTATATAACCAACCACTCCTAACAACCCGGGGCAGCCAACCACTCCTAACAACCCGGGGCAGCCGCATCTCTGCCTGCCCACGGGTCCTGTCCCCGTGCTTTAATAAACCACCATTTTGCACCAATGACGTCTTAAGAATTCTTTCTTTAGTCGTCGGCTCCGAACCTCCTCACCCCACCGAACCTGACTTAGGTTATGGGACTTCATCATTGGGATCATGACCTGAGCTGAAGGCAGATGCTTAACTGACTGAGCCACCTAGATGCCCAGGTAAATATACATTTTTATCCTCACATATCTTCTTGGGTAGAGCCCGTATGTTTTGTACTGAGTGACTCCCCTCTTTGAGATGTGACAGTGAACTCAATCATAGCTTACATGTGGCGTGTACCACATGTACTAAGTAATCTGGTGGCCAGTCATTTTTGTAGTAACAATTACTACTTCTTGACATATCTCTTTAGTTATTTTAATTTTTAACATTATTGTCTTAAATGAAAGACATCATCTATATTCAGAGAATGAGTTCTCAAATTAGTGTGCATGAGAACTACCAGGAAAGCTTATTAAAGTACAGATTCCCAGGCCACAGTCCCAGATGTTCTGAACCAGTAGATCTGGCATAGGATACGAAAATTTGAATTTCTAATGCACTCCCAGGAGATGTTGATGTTATTTGGCCCATATACTGAGTTTCACTGGATTGGATTATCAGTAAATATTTATTCACAGCTGAACAGCTGCCTGTAGCTTGGTATGTTCTTTTGTCAAAAATATTTTTTCAGCTCTTCTGATTGTATTGGGAAAAGGACCTCTGTTTGGTACAAGTCATTCTTATAAATTTTATTATGTATAGCATTTCATACTGATTAAACACAGTGTGAAATGTACACAGTACACAGATTTGTATAATGCCTGTTACTTATGAAATACAATAAAATAAGCACTTATGAATCCATAAAATCTTACATATCATTTATTTAGAATAAGTCTAGGACTATGCATTTATTTATATTATGATAAATGGTTCCTTTTTGGATTATAGTTTCTGGTTTTTGGCTGCTGGTTTACAGAAATGCAATTGACTTTTATATCTTGATCTTGTATACTACCAATTTCCCTGACATTTTTATGTTAATTATTATTATTATTACTATTATGTTACACTTGATCTTAGCCAAAAGGCCAAGAAGCTTATTATTACTATTATTGTTAACTTTTATTTTATTTTTTCAGTGTTCCTAGATTCATTGTTTATGTACCACACCAGTGCTCCATGCAATCCGTGCCCTCCTTAATCCCCACCACCGGGCTCACCCAACCCCCCACCCCCTCCCCTCCAAAACTCTGTTAGTTTCTCAGAGACCACATTCTCTCACAGTTTGTCTCCCTCTCTGATTCCCCCCCTCCGATTCCCCCCCAACCTTCACTTTTCCTTTCCTTCTACTAATGTCCTCCACGTTTCCTTGTGCTCCACAAGTAAGTGAAACCGTATGATATTGACTCTCTCTGCCTGACTTATTTCACTCCAGTCCCGTCCATGTTGATACAAAAGTTGGGTATTCATCCTTTCTGATGGAGCCATCATACTCCATAGTATTTATGGACCACATCTTCTTTATCCATTCGTCTGCTGAAGATTTTGAGATCCAGTACCTTAAGCTTACAGCACATCTCAGTTTTTGGCTAGTGGCTACCGCATTGAGCAGTGCAGATTTAAGATAATATGTTTCTGTGGATCAAGAAAATTCCCTTCTAATCTTAGTCTGGTGAGACTTCACTTTCTTTTTTCTTTGCTTTGCTTTTCTTTTAGGTAGTTTATTTCATTAATTTCTTTCATTAAATGTTAAATGGATGTTAAATTTTATCTAATGCCTTTTCAGAAGTTAGTAAATGTGTTGTTTTCTTCCTTTGACAGGGTTTTGCACTAAATTACATATTTATATTTCGTGATATTGAAATATTCTGTATTCTTAGCCCAAACTCAACTCAGTGAAGATGGTTCATTTTTTAAAATATTTTGTTGGATTCACTTTTGAATTTTTTCCACTGACATTCATGAGGGAACTATGTCTGAATTTTCTTATTTCCTATTCTTTTTGTTTGCTTTTGATGTCAAGGTTATAATGTCACAGAATAAGTTGGGAAGTCATACTTTGATTTTTAGTATCTGGGGTCTATAAAATATTGAAATAATTTGTTTGTTGCAAATTTGGAATTACCTGTGGAAACTTTTCTTAATGGGAAAAATTTTAGTTTCTGATTCAAAAGAATTCTAAGTTCCAAAAGACCTATTCAGACTTTCTACTTCTTTCTGTGTGAGTTTTGGCAAGTTTAAATAAAAAAAGATTTTAACTGTAACCAATTTAAACCTTATTTGGCAAACACTTTTATAGTATTCCTGTTACATTTTTTATTTCACCCACATCAGTTTTACCCATTTTTTTCATTTCTAGTATTATTTATTTGCATCTTTGTTCCTTTTTCCTCAAACTGTCAGCTTTTTATCTAATTTTTCCTTTTGAAAAGATGAACTCTCTAATCTTATTATGCTTTTCTATTTCATTAATTTCTTTTTATTATCTTGTTCATTCTATGTTCCTTTGGGTTTATTCCACTTTTATTTTCCTAATTTCTTTATCTTGTTTTTGAAACTTTTTATTTTCTAAATAAGTATTTAAGCTTGTAATCTTCATGAAAGTTTTGGTCTTTATGCTTCCCACAAGTACTGATACGTAGAATTTATCATTCAGATATAAAGATTTCCATTGCAGTTTCTTCTTTGAGCCATAAATTGTTCAGAAAAAAATAGTTTTGAATTTATAAATTCATGGCTATTTTACATTTATTTATTTCTTGTTGATTTCTAAGTTAATAACATTTTTGTCTAAGAACTGAATATGTGGTATTTTATAAATTTCCAATGTACTCTCTGAATCTAGGGTCAGGGGACCACAATATTAAAAATGTTGACAATAAGGAAGAAATACTGAAAGGAAAAATAAGAATCTGCTAATAAATATAGAATTCCTCACAGTTATGCCTCAAACTAATCTTTTGATAGCCTCTTACCTTAAATTGTATGTATCTCAGGAGCTTCTTTTCTTTGGAAAATGCAGTGATATATTCCTGGAGCTTGCTGTTGTGCATAAAGTTGGGGAAGTCATCAGGATATGGGAAGTCTGGGAAACACATCATCTCTTTGGAAGAGTTGGTAAAGACAGACTGGTAAATGCTGGCTCTGCCTTCCTCTGCGTGGTCCTGTAAATATATCATTTCAAATGGAAGAGAGTTTGTCAATGGGTGAACTTCCCATGGTCAGTTCCAGCTCCAAATAATTATCACTCACCTTTACCCATAAGTTAATTCAGTAAGATGAGGAATAAATTAACTTTACTTAAACAGTTTGATGCTAATCAAAGAAACTTAGAATATGGACGAATATATCTTTCTTAACATTTTTTCTAAGGGAAACAAATTTTGAATTTCATTAAGCCTTTTTAGGAATATATAACTGGAATTGAAGGGGAAAAATCTAATATATGTGATGATGATATGGATTAACTTTGAGGACATTATGCTAAGTGAAATGGGCCAGTCACAAAAGGATAAATACTGCATGATTCCACTTATATGAGATATCCAGAGTTATCCAATTCACAGAGACAGAAAGAGTGGTGGTTGCCTGAGGCTAGGAAGAAGGGGAGTTATTGTCTAATTGGCAGAGTTTTAGTTTGGGAGGACTGTAAAATGTTCTGAACATGGAGGATGGTATGATTGTACAACAATGTACAACAATGTACAACATTAAGCTTATGCTTAATGCCACAGAACTACACACTTTAAAATGGTTACATGATAAATATTATTGAGGTATGCTCACCACAGTAAAAAAAAATCTTCTTTAGCATATCATGAGGTACTTCTGGTGAATTAGAACATAATATTTTCTTACGTACCTAGGGCAGAGAGGACTTACGGTACATTTATAATAGTGTTTTTCAAATGTTTTTGGCCACAACCTATAGTTAGTGATGTATTTTATATTGCAGCACAGTACATGCACACACACACACAACATAAGTTTTATGAATAAATCATACCTAACTATTTGAGTTGCATTCTAATATGTTCTATCCTTCCCATTTAAAAATGCAGATCGATTCATTAATTTATTTCATAACACCCTAATAGGTCCTAATTTCTAGTTTGAAAAGCAATGATTTAAAAGAAACGGAAGGGGGAAGTGTGGAGGACTGGGTGGGAGAAAGGGGAGGAGGGTGGGGGTCAGTCACTCCGTCTTAATGTTTCTTCTTTAATGTTTCTTCTTCGGGCGAAATGTCAAGATTAACATACCTCATGTCAAACACTGAGGGCAGAGAAGCTTCTGTTTTCACATTGGAGATTTTGATAAGATATCACTTATCTTAAAGACTCGCCCTGGACCAACCTGGGTAGGGGGAAGTTGCCACAGAGGAGTCAAGGAGCAGTGATAAGGAAGAGGCAGGATCGTAGCTTAGCTCTCTTGAACACATTTAGTTCGAGCAAAACGGGGAGCTCCCACTTGCTCCCAATAGAAATGCAGAAATTAAAATTTTTTTTATCTTTATTAACGTACAGTGTTTTATTAGCTCCATAGAAGCATAGTAATTATCTGAGACTTGTAGAAGGTCACCTATCAGAGAGTTGCCATGGAGGGGGCTAAGTGGTGTTTTAGGAGAAAGCTGGAGAGCGGCCTACTTGGTTTAGGAACTTAATGGGAAAACTGGATCTTGGGGAGGTTCATAGGAGGCAAGTAGCGTTTAATCAGCAAGGTCATTTGGCCTCTAAGCTAAGAGAGGACAGTCTCCAAGTTCATCAACTATCGTCTTCAATTTAAGATTCCTAAAGGATAAGCATGAATGATAACAAATACAACAGGGGCACCAAGAGACTAGAGGGGCCAGAGAATAGTCCCAGAATCTGTGTTTGGATTTGAGAAACTTCGGCTTTCCTCCACCCCAAGGTCATATAAGTCCTTTTTCTCCATAAGTTCAGATACAATCTTGGAAAAATTCAGGGGTTGAGAGGATCTGATAGACTGAATTTTGATCCAAAAGATATTTGGAGATTAAGCTGTGCCAATTGGGGGTACTTCTTTTGTCTTGGAATGCTTTTATGCTCCTCCCTATGTAATTTTGGATATTTATCTGTTGTCCTATTTGTGCTAGACACAAAAGAGTGACCTGAGCATTAGTAGTCTAGTCTGTATTTATGGATAAAAAGCATTGCAAAAGATCAAGAACTCACAAGGAGATCATGAGAGAAGATGAGAGAATCCCCCCGTTTGTAGCCAGCAAGGAAACAGAGACCTTAACCTGACATCTGTAAGACACTGAGTTTAGCCACCACCCTGTGTGAACTTGGAAGCAGGTTCTTCTCTAGTGCCTGTAGGTAAGAGCCCAGCCCAGCCCAGCCACGCCTTGGTTTTGGCCTTGTGAGGCCTTAAAGTGAGGAAGCTGAACTACGCTGTGTTTCTTGACCTACATAACTGAGAGTTATAAATGGGTGTTGTTATGAGTTGGTCGGTTTGCAGTAATTTGTTATGCAGACTTAGAAAACTAATATAAGGGCAGAAGTGAGAAAGCCACGGTTGGGGAAAATTATGTAATATTACACCAAGGGAGGTAAAGTAAGAATGATACTAATCTTTGAGACAGGTTTGAGGTAGTTTTGCAACTGGCTGCTCCAGGATATCAGTCTTGATTGATCTGCAGATTTTCTTAGGCCCCCAAAGTCCTGATTGCTGAGGACGGAGCTGCAGCATAATTAAATACATCATCTGTGACTTGCTCTTTTTCTTTTTTTAAAACAATTTAAACAATGATGGACATCTTACTGTTCCTACTCAGTGTTACATAGTGCCTCTCAGAGCCCATATTTATAGACCGATCCTTAGTTGATCAGGTAGAAAGTTCATTAGGGAATGACTAGAGAGTCAACAATTGCATTTTTAAATATAATTTTTTTGGAGGGAGGGGTCAACAAAGAACAAAACCCTGCTTGTTTAATGGAAGTAGATTTATTCTTTTCTGGTTAGAAAAGTAATCCGAGCTTCCGATTAAACGTGACCAATTATATATGATGAGGGAGCAGGAGGTTGGCTGAAGACAAAGCAAAAGCTGATACCTTACTATGGAGTATGATGCCTCCATCAGAAAGGATGAATACCCATGGACGGGACTGGAAGAGATTATGCTGAGTGAAATAAGTCAAGCAGAGAGAGTAAATTATCATATGGTTTCACTTATTTGTGGAGCATAACAAATAGCATGGAGGACATGGGGAGTTAGAGAGGAGAGGGGAGTTGGGGGAAATTGGAAGGGGAGGTGAACCATGAGAGACTATGGACTCTGAAAAACAATCTGAGGGGTTTGAAGTGGCGGGGGGGGTGGGAGGTTGGGGTACCAGGTGGTGGATATTACAGAGGGCACGGATTGCATGGAGCACTGGGTGTGGTGAAAAAATAATGAATACTGTTATGCTGAAAAGAAATACATTTAATTTAAAAAAAAAAAAAGCTGGTACCTTGCACCCCCTCTCCATCCACTCCCCCTCAGTAATATGTGTAGCATTCCTCAGGCACCTCTGACCTTATCAATAGCACAAATTTCCAGAGGCAAATAACTTTGTTTCTCAAGCCCTACTGTCTCCCTCCCGATGATAAACAAAACTGGAGGAGGCGGAGGTAGAAGGGAATGTAAATATAGTTAAACCTCATCTAAACCTAAATCTCACTAACAAAGACGACTGATAGCAGGATTGTGACCCCCACCAAGAATCTCCCAACTATCTTGATGTTAATGGCTGGCCTAAAGACAACGTTGATCAAGCCACAAGGGCAAGGCCTCCGATATCTTGGCACCTTGTAGGCCCTCTTTAACACACGAAAACTCCGTTGAAACTTCCCTTCCCCTCACCTTCCCCAACCGTAGGGTACAGAACCTGCCATCCCTCACAACCCGGGGCAGCAGCTCTTCCTGCCCACGTAGGGTACAGAACCTGCCATCTCTCACAACCCGGGGCAGCAGTTCTTCCTGCCCACGGGTCCTGTCCCCGTGCTTTAATAAACCATCATTTTGCACCAAAGATGTCTCAAGAATTCTTTCTTGGTCATTGGCTCTGGACCTCAGCCCACTGAACCTCACTTAGGTTCTAGAACTTCATCATATAGATGTATTTAACTCTTCTTTCACCCAAGTCTTTATTAAAACGACTGTAAAAGTATCAGAGGTATGAAGCCACAGGGAAGTAAAAAAAGAAAGAAAAGTAAGAACAAACAAAACCCAGCGAGAACATCTTAGAAGATTGAACATAGATGAATGACGACGGGTGTAACAGACCAAAGAAAGCCCAAAGCTAAGCCTCGGTCTAATCAAATAAGAATCCAGATCTAACAATGATGTAATAAGACATACAAGGTCTAAAGTCTTTTTTTTTTCACATGTGTAACTTCTCAGAGAACGACTAGAGGATGTAGTCTGAATGTAATCTACTAACAGGAGAGACTAAACGAAATAATAGTATAATAAGGGCTCCAAAAAAGAGGGTTATCCCTGCAGCAGTGATGCAGCGCTTACTAGAGAAGGAAGACAAGCAGAAGAACTATCTTTAAGAGACAATTAAAAGAAGAATTAAGCAGATGGACCAGCCAGTGTGTTTAAACCTATTGAGAAGAGAACCATAATTGGAGGGAGAGCTTGGTCCGGGATGAATCACAGATAGTATTTGTAAGGTTAAACAAAGCATACAAGGCAATTACTAACTCCAGTGCAAATAAAAGTTGTTCAAGGAAGAAAATGTAATCAGAATCTACTGAGTGGCTCCACAGTGACCAGTATTTACACGATTCTAACAATATAAACATGAAGGCTTGTTTAAACAAAAAAGATCATAAAACCATATGAAGAAGGAGATGAAAGATTCTGTAAACGGCTGTGACTTTTGTTCCATGTAATTTAAAGGATTGCTGTTTGTATGTAACACATTCTATAGGTGCAGAGAAAGTTACAAGAAATGAGGAAATGGGCCAAAAATGAAAATAATGAAACAGAGAATTTAAATTTAGTTTAAAAGAGGCCAGCTATTACTTTGAGTAAGGGGAAATACAGTGTTGGATGATCTTCTGATTTTTCAAAGAGGACAGATCTCTAGATTTTTATGTAAAGTATCATGATTTTAAAATGTTAAATTAAAATCTAAAAAACTGCATAGATAAAATAGAATAGATTAGGGGTACCGGGGTGGCTCAGTGGGTTAAACCTCTGCCTTCGGCTCCGGTCATGATCCCAAGGTCCTGGGATCGAGCCCCACATCGGGCTCTCTGCTCCACAGGGAGCCTGCTTCCTCCTCTCTCTCTCTGCCTGCCTCTCAGCCTACTTGTGATCTCTATCTGTCATATAAATAAATAAAATCTTTAAAAAAAATAGATTAGCTGCAGTACAAAAAGAGCCAGTTTGCTAACTCTAAAATATATAAAAACAATTTATTTTTGTCTAGTAATTTTGTGATTTGTGGGTTTGGGTGAGGTTAGAAAGCTTGGTAGAGATTACACATTAAGAAACAAATTGATCCTAAGGGTGGAATAAAATCAGGGGAGGTGAACAAAGGGTTATTCGCCCAGAAAAAAAGAGGATTATTCATGAAACTTTGGGCCCAAATCCGGACACTTTATTGATGTATTGTTCTGGGATCTCCTGGGAAAAAGAGACATTTCCCTTTGACCCGTGGCCTACTCCTAAAGTACTCTATTTTCTCAGTGATCAAAACAGGTGAGGGAAATCCATCATTCTGGCTTGAGATCAGTGTTGCACATGAGAACTAGGAGGGCACAGGGAGGTGCGACAGGAAACAGCCATAGTGGTGAATGGTCCGCACCTTTATTTTTTCACACTTAAGAAGTTTTTGGATACCTCTCAAAGGGGGAAAAATGCTGAGAGAATGTAAAGTGTTGACTTTAGAAATCAAAGGTAATGAAAATTCAAAATTAACAGGATTTTACAATATGATCCCATAATGTGAATTCTAGGCATACAGCGTAGGCTCCTAGTGGTGTTTGAGAAATAGGGGAAGTTATGCCACCACCTGCGGTGCAGACCCTCTCACAGAGGTGATTAGGAAACTCTGAGTAACCAGTGTATTAGTTTCCTGGGTACTGTAATAAGTTAACACAAACCTAACGGCTTAAAACAGCAGGAATCTATTTTCTGAGAATTCCAGAAGCCAGTAGTCAGAAATCAGTATCACTGGGCTGAAATCAAGGTGTTTCACTGGGCTGTGTTCATTCCAGAGAGTCTAGGGGAAAATTCATTTCTGTTTCCTTCCAGCTCGTGGTGGATGCCAGCATTCCTTGGCCTTCTCAGTACCCAGAGGCCACTTGCATCCCTTGGCTAATGGCCTCTTCCTCCTTCTTGAAGATGGAGGTCAGAACAGTCAGAGCATCTTCAAATCTCTCTTTCTGCTGAAGTGGTCACATTATCTTTCCCCTTCTATCTCTGGGTGTCAAGTCTCCCTCTGCTTCCTATTAAAAGCATACATGCTATGACATTTTTAGCACACCACATAGTATAGAATTTCACCATCTCAAGATTCTTAACTTAATCATATCTTAGTTTTCCTTATTAAGAACATTTGTGAGTTCCAGGGATTAGGGCCTGGTACCTATGGGGGGGACCATTGTTCAGTTGTTCAGCCTACCACAGGCCATTGGCCCCTAAAGATTCACATCTATTCCACATGCAAAATACATTCACCCCATCTCTTCACCTCCAAATCTCAATCCATTGCAGTATCAGAGCAAGTCCCGAATCTCATCTCTACATCACCAGCTCAAAAGTCCCAAGTTGCATCACCTCAATTACCCAAATCAGGTATGAATGAGACTCTGGGTATGACCTTTCTGGGCCACAATGCCTCTCTGTCTGTGGACCTGTGGACTAGCACACAAATTCTCCTCTACTAAAGGACAACAATGAGACAGGTGTTGGGTGCCAGTTATAGATGCTCTCATGCCAAAAGGGAGAGAATGGAAGGAAGAAAGCAGTTAACAGTCCCAATTCTGAAATCTAGTAGGGTAAACATTATTAGGTTTCAAGGTTTAAGAATAATCTTCTGTGTCTTAAGGCTTCAGCCTCTGGGTCTCAGTTCCACCTCTGGGGTGTCTATCTATTTTTTTTTTTTCTTTAGAGAAGCATATGTTTGCAGCTGAGGACATCATCAATCTATGATGCCAGGTTCAAATGTCAAAGTCTTTCCTGAGCAGCAGGATATGTAGCTGCTCTCAAGAGCTGTATGGGCAATACCTACCGCCAACAACGTTCCGCAAAGTGAGTCTGAATACGGGGACTGGCCAAGATTCCTGTGCAAATCCTGCTGGTTCAATAGGCCATGTACCAGAATGGCACCCGGCAGTTTACCGAGGAGTTAAACATTCAGGCTGGAGGGACAGACCAGCTTGAATCAGGATCTTGTCTTTGTCACTTACCAGCTGTTTACTACTTTTTTTTTCTATTTAAGGTTTCAGATTCATTTGTCAAAACTCATACCTCCCTTATAGGATTGTTGTAAAAATTTAATTCAATGGGAAACAGTGTTAGGCATGCAGAAAGCGTTCACTGGAAGATCCCTAAGAATCAACCGAGTGCTCACCTGAAGCCCTGTCAGCACATTTCAGCAACACAGTCAGGCTCTACGACATCATACAAAATGTTGAGGGGTTTCAAGAATTCTTTACAGCCCAGAAAAATAGCCATATTCTCATGTCTTTATAATATTTAAAGAGTTGTCACAGATACTGTCTCCTTAAATTCAATCTATTTGAGGTATAAAACATAATACTTATTTTGCACTTGAGGAGGAAATGGTAGCTTAAAAAGGGTTATTGCTCCTCCCAAATTTGCATATATGAATGGTCTATCAGAAGAAGAAGAAGAAGACATATGGGGTAGGCTTAGCCATGCAGTGTTCCTCAGGTGTGGGACAGTGAGGGAGCTGGGGCACGGGCAAGCCCCTCACACCTGCCGATGAGGTTGTCAGGCAACAGAGGAAGTGGTTTAATGGTTGCATGAAGGCCTGTCTGCTGACAGAGTCATTATTATGAATGCACAGAGACTAAAGGACATTGAAGAACTTCAAATCAGTGTACCTTCTTCTTGGTTCCTCCTTTGGCAGTATCATTAATTATATGGTTTTTGTAAGGCCAAACAGCGCCTGAAACCTTAAAACCGTGGTCATTAAGTGGACCTTTAGTTAACCTTAACAAAACAATGAGAACAACTCTGTTTTTTAAATGAGTAACTCGTACAGTTACATTACATAAGCCTAACCAATATTTGCCCTTGAACTTCATTCCCAGAAGTGGCTCAGTTATTAATGGTTTACCAGCAGTGAATTCTGTACATAGAACCTACAAAACTAGCTCACTATCTCATTTACTTCTGAAGTGAGCAAGCAACTTACTTTCCAACCTGCTCCTGTGTTTTGTAGATTCTAACCTAAGAGGGGCTATAACCGCGTGGAATCTGGTTTGGAGGCTTGTGCTTCTGCAGTGTGTTCTCACATACGTCACACCTCACTTCCTGGTTTTCTGCACTGATGTCCCACTCACCGAGAATTTCCACAGGCCCCCAACATCTTCACTCCTCTCAAAGCAGGTGGGCTCCAGCCCCTCTTCCAGACAGCTTCTGATGGAGGCTAAACCACTGACACCAGCTCCGATGATGGCCACTCTCTTCCCCATGGTTGCCTGTGCAAAGGCCCAAAGAATATTACTAGCAACAGTACTGCCGAGAACAACTACTACTACTACTACTACTACTACTACTACTACTACTACTACTACTTCTCCTCCTCTTTTTCCTCCTCCTCCTTCTTCTCCTTTTTATATCATTCTTTGGCTTACTTAGAAACTTTGGGGGCACCTGGGTGGCTCAGTTGGTTAAGTGTCCCCTTCCTGATTTTGGTTAAGGTCATGATCTCATGGGTTGTGGGATTGAGCTCTGTGCTCAGCAGGGAGTCTGTGTGAGATTCTCTCTCTCTCTCCCTCTTTCTTTGCCCCTCCCCCACTGGAGCTCTCCCTCTCTCTCTCAAATAAACAAACAAATAAATAAATCTTTAAAAACCTTTATTTTTGCACTGACAAAGCAATATTAAAAAATAGATCAGAACTCTTTTTACTAATCTAACTACATTTTGCTTTTTCTCTATGATTTCTTTTTTTTTAAAGATTTTATTTATTTATTTGACAGACAGAGATCACAAGTAGGCAGAGAGGCAGCAGAGAGAGAGGGGGAAGCAGGCTCCTTGCTGAGCGGAGAGCCCGATGCGGGACTCGATCCCAGAACCTTGGGATCATGACCTGAGCTGAAGGCAGAGGCTTAACCCACTGAGCCACCCAGGCGCCTCTCTCTCTGATTTCTAAAGAGAATTTTTTTTTTCCCCAAAAAAGCAGCACTTTGTATTTAGTCAACTCCCCAAATTAAGAGACGGATGGTCCAACATATGTATTTATCTTTTTTGCTTTTGGCCTTTCATCATTGATTTTCTACCAGAGAGAGTGAATATGAGCAAGAAAAGGAGATTCACAACTAAAGCACATATGCACACAGTACCCGCAAACACATATGTGTATATGGATGAAGAAACAAATACGCACGTGTACGTGCTCACACACATTTATTTCTTCTTTCTCTTTGACACGAGACTCAATGAGGAACAAGGTCAGGGCACGTCCGCATTTCAGCATAGCAGCAATCCCCCCATTCCTCCCTACAATGTTCTTCATCGTCTCAGTTAAAAAGAAAAGTCCGTCTCTTCTCTAAAAACTTCTTTCCACTAGCTGCGCCTTCCACCTCCATTCTCTTTTTTAAAAATTAGATTTCCTGATCTTTTCCTGTTTCTGACACGATCTTTAGGCCTTACTATTATTTCTCTCTCTTTTTTTTTTTTTCTTTTTAGGCAACACCACCTAAATATGTAGTGAAATAGACTTGGATGACAAGAACTTGTCCCTTACTTCTCAGGGAAAAAAAGATCTCCCTGAATTCTATGTCGCTCTCACTCTGACTGCATTTGGTAGGAACCTTAGATTCCCTCCCCGTGCCCCTCCTCCCTCTCAACCCATTATAGTCTCATCCTTTCCCTCTTCTACCTTTTTCTTTACCTTCCCTTCTGTATGTTTACGTCCGGCTCAGGTCGTTTGGGCAGTTGGGAAGGAGAATGTTTTCCCTGGGCCAGCACTCCATGAAAATTATTGGAAAATGGGAGGAACTACTTTTATCTGTTTTTTTTTTTTTAATATATTTTTTTTTATTTTGGGGGAGGAACTGCTTTTAAAGGGGAACTCACTTCCTGGTCTTCTCACAAGTGAGCCCACACCGCCAGCTCCCCAGGTAGGCGGGGCTCTGCCCAGTCTCCTGGCTGCCCAGTGCCTGCTTTCCCTTCAGTCCAGGTAAACATGATCGCTGCTTACACTTCTAGGTACGTGGCCTGGCGTCAGGAAGTTTTCCCTAGATGACTTGGTTTTCTGCTGTGTTATTTTGAAGCTTACCCTGTTTTACTCAGTCCTAATTTTTTGAGGGGTATCTCCTAGTAGCCCCCCAATACTATAGAAATCTAGCTGCTTAATTGACATATCCCAGCAGTAAAAATGGGTTCTCTATGTTCCTTCCTCCAGTTCTCTCTTTTGACTTTTGGTCAAAGGCCTGGATTTCGCAAATTGGTATTTCTTTGATTTGGGGAGACAGTGCACCATCATGGAAAAGATCAAGTTTAATAAATTGACCCATTAGTACCAGGTAAAGTTATGATGGTGATAAGATTAATCAAGCTGCACCTAACTCCCACTCCTGAAATACAGTGAAATTTCTAAAAATTCATTCCCTATCAAGCACATTCTTGTATCACTTAAATTATGACACCTCAATTACTCTCCCCATTAATTCCTTCATTAAGCAGGTGATACTTAGCACAAACTGGCATATATTTCATTTTGGAGGAACCACTTTTTTATGTCTTTTGGAGATGTTAGTGCTCATCTGTAAAGTAAATACAGTAAAGTGAATAGACAAGACGTCAGATCTCCATGTTGTCAGATGAGCAAGTCACTTAACCTCTCTAATTCTTGGTTCCTTTGCTAATGAAATAGGGATACTACACTACAACCATTTGTCTTGCTCAGTTATTACAAGGGTTATGGGATATTTATATTTATATGTATGTGTATATGTATATTTATACACACACACACACACACACACACACACAGCATGTAGAGGTAGCAATTCCCAAATGGTAAATGTGGGGTATAGGTAAGATTTTTTTCTTTTAATCACAGGGATCACTAAATTTTCTAGGGCTTCAGTTCAGACCACATGATTTTTTTAAGTTATTTTTATTAACATATAATGCATTATTTGCCCCAGGGGAACAGGTCTGTGACTCAACACAGATGACCTGATCTTATATCCTCCCATTTTTCATTGAGCTCTTTTTCGTTTGAATGCTAATCCAGAGGATCTCTTCCTCAGGAACATTCCTGTAGCCTTGTTCATCTAAGGAGGGGCAGGACACACACACCCAATTCCATCTTAGCCTCTCCTGTTGTCTTCTCCCTCTAGCAGGTGAAAAAGGCCACTCTTCCCCTCTCTGACCTTTTCAGGAGTATATTCCATCTGTGGCGGACACATACGCTGACTCTGGTCCCTCTCCGGACATTCCAGCCTAGCTTTTACTTGCTGTAGCTTTCTGCAAAGCTCTTTTTCATCTTCAGAATCTCAACTGCCCAGGCTTGATTGGGGCAGTGGCCGCTCCCTGCTTCATTGGCCCCCCTTTTCCAAACCTATGCAGTTTCCTTCCTATTCTCTGGCGGGGGGCCGGTTAGAGAGGACGTCTGGTAGAGCAGTTTAGCTCAGACAGTACGGCACTCCTCGGAGGCCGATCAGGTGTGTTCCAAGCTCACTCTTAATTCCCAGCCACACTCCCCATGCACAGCCTTTGACGACTGTTCTAGACCCTGCAGCTTGGGGTTTCCAGGCAGAAGTTTGAATGTCTGTCATTCAGCCTGTCAACTGAGACTCCCTGAAGGAATATTTGAGTCAAACACTGAGACTGGACCAACTCCGTGTCTTTTCTCTATTCCTTGACTTGTTCAGTCCCCATAACTGCATGGAAGAGGCACCTGTACAAGTTTGTAAAGAGATCATCATCTTGCACGTGCCCAGGGAGATTGGGTGCCTGGTGCCTCCTTTCCTCTCGGAGAAGGCTAGAGCGGGGGCTTGACAAACTTTTTCTGCAAAGGGCCAGGCAGCAGATATTTCAGGTTTCACTCTGCCGCTGTAGCCGAAAACCCTTGTAGACAGTATGTAAACTGATGGGTGAGAATGTGTTCTAATGAAACTTATTGATAGACCCTGAAATTTGAATTTCATATACTTTTCATATGTTATGAAATATTCATCTTCTTTTGATTTTTTCCCCCAAACTGTTTGAAACTGTGAAAAACATTCTTGGCTTGCAAGTCATGCAGAAACAAACGGGACCAGATTTGGCTACCGATTTACCCCTGCTTTGGAGAAATGACATTGTTCGGAGTGTTGCGGGGCTCCTGTGAGGTGATCTTAATGAAAAGCTTATCGGCTATTAGTTCATCTGCTTAATCATCCGCTCACACACCGAAATCATAAGCCCCAGTGAGGTGCAACAGTGACAAAGAATGATGTAAAATAAAGTTTAAAAGTCCAACAGAATAGAGACAAATCCAAGTCAAACAAGTCCTTAACTAGCAGGTCCCACAGCTCGATAAAGTTCCTTCAAGAAAGCTTCATAAGAGATCATTGATTTCTGACACTGGGTATTCTTATTTAAACATGTGTGAATGAGGGGTACCTGGGGGGCTCAGGGTATTGCTGAACAGAAGTAGACTTTTTTTTCTTAAATTGATAAATTTTTGACACTTTGTGTACTCAGAAAAGCACATCTCACAGAGGGCAAGTTATCTGAATCTCCTTGAGGAGGAAACCAAGGTGACACACATCTTGTAGCTGGCCTAAATAGGCTCACTGTCCCAAGAGGTCAGAACTAAGGAAGAGTGCCCTACCTGATGTGTCAAGAAGTGGAGAGAGTCAACTCAAACTCTTTCAAAATAAAAAAGTTGAATGTAACAAAGCCAAGACGAGCTACTAAAGCCAAAAGGCAGGAAGGGAGTCCCAACGGGAGAAAAATCAAGAGTTTGGAGCTCGCTGTAAATGAAACAGAAACACAAAATGAGCCAAGGGAGAAGTTCTTGGGAATTAATGCTACTGAGTAAATATGTCTACATATTGCTTTTATTGGTTAATTTGTGTGTGGTACTTAGTGTACTGTTCTGGTTAAACTAAACTATGCCAGCTGTAATATCAGTGTCGCAAGTGTCGTTAACCTTTGAACGATGCCGGGGTCAGCGGCTCTGACCCCTGTGCAGCTGAAGATCTGTGAGTAATTTTTAACTCCCCAACATAATATGACTCATATTATTCCTACATATCTAAAGGCCTTTTCCCCCCTGAATAATATACAACAATATGTGAACTTATTCCAAACCCATAAATAAGGTTATATCCTTCTGTGTGGCTGAAGAGTCAGGATAGATGTTGATATAAAACTAGGTCACTCAGGATCAAAGGAAATGATACTTGGGATCTGTCATAATATAGTAGTACCAGCTGCTGGGGATGTCAGTAATAATATTACATTGATAAATAGAACACGTTGAACAGTGGTGTTTGGTGTTGAGACCCAGTTGGTGGTTTTAGATTGATAATGGTGGTAGCAAGACTGATTGCACCTAACATAGATGAGGAACCTGCTAAATGTAAAGAAAAGATAGTGAAATATACAGAAGCTGCCACGGGGACTAATGACTGGCTAAGGGCAGACGTATTGTTGATTCTGTGTCAGTACCTCCTTAATTACTGATGAGGCAAGTAGACCAAAGAATAATGGTAGAAGTAAAAGTTTATATTGTTTGTTTGAAGAAATGCTGTATCAGAGCCTGTGGTTATTAATGGTACTAATCAATTGCCGAAGCCCTCAATTTTAATGGATATTACTGTTGGAAAAATTATTATGAACAAGGGAACAGTAATAATTATGTTAAAAATTTTATCATTTCTTTTTTAAAAAAAGATTTTACTTATTTATTTGCGTAAATTTTATTATTTCTTAATAAAGCTCCAGGTTGACCTAATTCAGCATGAGTAAGAAGAGTTAAGGAGGTTCCTCCCATTCTGGTTCAAGCATGGAACTGTAACCATGATGTGCCAACATCTTCATGGTTTGTTAATAGCAGGTGGTTTATGGAAGCAGATGAAGTGGCTGAGTAAGCATTAGGCTAAATCTAAAGACGGAGGTTGAATCCTGTTTTTACCAAGTTCTGTGGTGAATAACAGATTGAGCTGCAAATTCAAAAAAGGAGCTTTGGTTTTGTCATGTTTGCCCCATCTTTCTCCTCTAAACCTTGGAAAAGACCAAAGACAGTTGACTGGAGGATTTAGCTTAATTCAAGTGTTTGATTTGCATTTAGTTGATGTAAGATAGCCCACAATCTATATTTCAGGACCACAGAGTTTTAAAGGTGTTTCACCTACATTAACCCAAATTCCTAGTCGGGCACTGATGATTTTGGTGTTAGGGGAAGGACTGATGTTGATTCAATGTTGAATGGATGTAAAAAAAATTACTTGGCTTATGTTTGCAAACTGTAATTTTATTTCTGTTATTTATTGATGGAAAGGATAGTGAGGTAGAATAATAATTGTGTGTAGAACTATAGATTAAGTAGGGCTGGGGTAGTTTTAATGTTGGTATAATAATGCTGCTAGTTTTGAGTAAAAAAAAAACAACAACAAACCTAGGCTTCCTAGGGATAATATAATCAGAAAAACCATAGTAGTAATTATAAGTATTCTATTTCATGATTTCATGTGTATGGAGGTTTTGTGGTGGATGGCTGTAAATAAATAGTACACATGTAGTAAATGTTAATAGAATGTAAACGAATAGGTTTAGAGCTGTGATGCTTGGTCTCTAAATCATGGCCAATTGATGAATAGGCTAGAATTTTTATGGCTGTGCTTGGTTAAGTCCTCCTCATTCCCCTAACTATAATTGATACTATAGCAAGAATTAATATATTTAGATTAGTTGATGGTGAAACTCGATATAAAACTGATGGTGAAATTTGATATAAAACTGATATTTTAAAGTTTTTGTCCCATGCCGATAGAATTGATCGTTAATAGAATATCTGGTGTAACTTCTGGTACTCAAAGGTAGAATGGGGAAAATTCAGGTTTTTTAATAAAGGTGACTATAATAATAAAGGGTGCTGTTGAATTGAAAACTTCAGTAGTTGTTCATTGACCATAATAGCTATGATAATAGCTCTTATGAAAAGTACAGATGTGGTGGAGAAATATTTAATGGGTCATGGGTTACAATTTTTAATTAGAATGGGAATATGGTTTATTATGTTTATCTTGAAACCAGTTCAGATTATTAATTAGTGTGAGCTTAACATAATGATTATCATGCTTGTAATAATGGTAAGTGATGTAATAATAAAGATAAGAGGATTTATTAGTATGGAAAGAATATAAACCATGGGGTATTGGTCTAATCGTTTATTTAGCTGACTTTAACATGGTGTGATATGATATTACGGAGATTTTAAATTTTGAGGATTGGGTGTAATCCTATAATTCTAGAAACAAGAGGGTTTAAACCTCTATTATTTATTCTATCAAAGTAATTCTTTTATCAGATATATTTTTAAAGTTTGTGGCAGGATACTTGCTTTAGTAATGGGAATTGATACATATTATATGCATGTGCTAGCATTAGTGATACATTTTTTTCCTAAGAGATATGTAAAATGGTCATATCAGCATTGTGGTTATGATGCTTGGATTCAAAAAAATAGAAGAAGGGTTATTTATTTACTTATTTTTTATTTTTTTGGGGGGGGATAAATTTTTATTTTAAAAATTTCTTTTCAGTGTTCCAGAATTCATTGTTTATGCACTACACCCAGTGCTCCATGCAATACGTGCCCTCCTTAATCCCCACCACCAGGTTCCTCCAACCCCCCACCTCTCTCCCCTCCAAAACCCCCAGTTTGTTCTTCAGAGTCCACAGTCTCTCATGGTTCATCTCCCCCTCCGATTTCCCCCAACTCACTTCTCTTCTCCATCTCCCCATGTCTTCCGTGTTATTCCTTATGCTCCACAAGTAAGTGAAACCGTATGATAATTGACTTTTTCTGCTTGACTTATTCCACTCAGCATAATCTCCTCCAGTCCCATCCATGTTGATGCAAAAGTTGGGTGTTCATCCTTTCTGATGGCTGCGTGATGTTCCATTGTGTATATGAACCTCATCTTCCTTATCCAGTCATCTGTTAAAGGGCATCTCCGCTCTTTCCACAGTTTGGCTATTGTGGACATTGTGGCTATGAACATTGGGGTACAGATGTTGAAGGCTGATTTTAAGCTAAGTGTGATTTGTAAATATTTACCCACTAAGGAAGGTTACTTCTTATGTCTCAAGAGCTGTGCCTTTTTAGATTAATATCAAAATTTATGTAGGACTTATTACCTTTTTAGTTAATTTTAAAGCTGAACTGAAAATCTCTCTGGAGAGTCAACTATCCTTAGCTCATCAGGTTTTCACCTGTACTTATTGACCGTCTCACTATTTTGCCAAATAGATGAATTTGTTACTTAATGGTTCTGAAAGTAACTCATCTGGTTTTGGGATATTTGACTTCAGTTTTCTTCATGAAATTGTTCTAGTTAATTCGTTATGCAAAAGGTAAAATGATAAACTTTGTTTTTTAATACTTTAAATACTTATTTCATCATTCTCTTCCAGTATTTTCTCCATAGTGCCCATTAAGATTTCTACTCCCTATATTTGTCTTTGTAAATACATATCTTATTTCATTTAAATATAATTGTTAGGTGCAGTTAAGTTTTGATTGGCTTTAGTTCCAAGTGGTCATTTTAGGGGCACCTGGGTGGCTCAGTGGGTTGGGTGTCTGACTCTTGGTTTTGGTTCTGGTCATGGTCTCAGGATTGTGAGATCAAGCCCTGCCTCAGGCTCACTCAGTGCAAGTCTGTTTCATATTCCCTCTCTTTCCCTCCCCTCTGTAACCCTCCCTTTGCTTGCCCTCTCACTCTCTCTCTCTCTCTCAAATAAATAAAATCTTAAAAAGTGGTCTCTTAGGGGCGCCTGGGTGGCTCAGTGGGTTGAAGCCTCTGCCTTCGGCTTAGGTTGTGATCCCAGGGTCCTGGGATCGAGTCCCGCATCGGGCTCTCTGCTCAGCAGGGAGCCTGTTTCCTCCTCTCTCTCTCTGCCTGCCTCTCTGCCTCCTTGTGATCTCTGTCTGTCAAATAAATAAATAAATATTTAAAAAAAAAAGTGGTCTCTTAAAGAAGAGGTCTTGGGAGTATAAACAAGGTGCTTTGTTCACACCATGGTTTGTCCAAGCACACTTGTCTCCTCTCACGTGTTAGATAAATTATAAATTGTCTTAAATATGAAATTGATATTTGAGGAGGGTGACAGTGTGTCCATGCCTCATGGCTAATGAAATGAAGCTCTCTGTTACCAAATTACTACTAACTCCTCCTTTGTCTTCCATTTCATAAAGGTTTTTGCACAATATTTAATGTTCTTAAAGTAGAATAAGTGGCCCATTTCTTCCCACCTCATAAGCTATCCCTTGACCTAATATTTTAAAAAGATTTTATTTATTTATTTGACAGACAGAGATCACAAGCAGGCAGAGAGGCAGGCAGAGAGAGAGGAGGAAGCAGGCTTCCTGCTGAGCAGAGAGCCCGATGCGGGACTCGATCCCAGGACCCTGAGATCAGGACCTGCGCCGAAGGCAGAGGCTTTAACCCACTGAGCCACCCACGTGCTCCCCCTTGACCTAATATTTTTATGCTAATATTTATGCCTACTATAATTCTGTTTGGGGGTTTGCTAAAGCTGGGGGTAGATAATCTGGATTAGCAAGAGGTGGTGAGGTTTATCTGGATTTATCAATCCCAGAACATGCTGCCAAGTCCTTTGAGTTTTGAGCTATTGCTAGTAGTATCCTGGTGAAAAAGTGGTTATATTAGTTATTTTGGTGTAGGGTTGAACATGGTGGGCTATCTACTCCCAGGTCGTAGCTACTGCGTAACCAGAAATGTTAGAGTCACTTTTGTAGGTTGTTTTGGTTTTAGTTGCAGCTTCTTAGAGTTTAATTAAAATTTAACTTTATTATGAAGTTATCTTAAACATGCTTTACACTAAAATTTTATTAATTTGGGTTAACTGCATCACTGGGGTGGCTGGTACAAAATTTATCAACTCTAAAAATAAATTAATGTAACTTAGTCTCATTTCCATTTAGAACCATTTTTATCACTGCTGTCTCCTGTGGGGGTGTGGTTAAGCAAGGCATAATGAAGTACTTCTTACTGAGCTTGAGACCTGCTCCTGTACCTTTACTGGTCTAGAAGGCATCTTCACTGGGATGCATATACTTGCATGTGTAATTTAATACAAAATTAATAGAAAGAGTGGGACCAAGCCTATGAGTTTATGGGGTTTTATAAGCTCCTCTAGGCATTTTCAGTGCCTTGCTTTAATTATTAAGCTACACTATCTAAATCAGATCTAGAGAAATTCCTTTCCATAAAAATCTTGAAATAGTAAGTGCTATGCCAGTTTTGAAAGGGGTGAAATTAAACTTAATAAAAATTTAAAAAGGATTTCTAGCCCATGAAGCCTAATATTTAGAAAAAAATTAGTGCTTTTAAATTTTATTTAATTAGGAGTTGGGCTACAATATGTTTTGGTTGAAACTATAATGGCAGAAGAGATATCAATTATGGAATAGTTAGGATTATTTAGGTCTTGTATGTGTTACAGAGTCTAATTTTGGGGATTTGGCAAGATAAACATATATTATACCCAACTAAAAGTCTATTGGGAGATGAGGAGGTTTGCTAAGCTAATTTCTTTTGCAGATAATATGTGTACAGATTTATAATGAAGTTTTTATATGTCCTATGAGCCTTGACCAATTAATACTTTACAGTTATAATGTTGGTAAATAATATTCAGTTTAAGATCAGCTGCAAGTCACCTATGTTAGGACCTTTGATGGCCATAGCTGAGTCACAGTATCCCCCCAAATTAAAAAATACCATATGCGTGGTACCACCCTCGTGTGTGAGCACGAGCTGATCCGTCATTAGTCTATTGGGATGTCTTATTTAAGGGAATGGATGGACGATTTTAGGTTGGGTGGTCCTGAAGTAAGAACCAGATGCCAGGTATAGTTTCGCATTAACCATTCCTCCACCCCATACACACATATTATAGGGCTGGAGAGGAAAGAAGTGTATAACCTGTAGGTTGCTAGTTTCTCAAAGCTTGGTGATTAAGGGAAGATAATGGCTATAATAAACAGAGTGACAAGGATTAATTTGATTAACTTGTGCTATGGATAATCAGTAATGTGATATACCATGTGATATTAATGATGATATGTGGTATAGACTATTCATGTGGTCTGGGGTTTCACATAGGCTACACCATCATATATATTAAGTAAGTTGAAGAGTTTAATGTACATGCTTAGGTGAATGGGGCAAATAGCTTAATGTATAATTGTATATAGTATTATGTATAATTAAACCAGTATTCACTAATAAAATAGTATGTTGTAGATCATATAATACATGATATGTATATAGGGGGTTAATTTTTAATTTTGTCCCTCAATATTAAGTTAGCGTATGACAATAATGATTCTTGTTTTCATATAACAATATAAGGAATAGTTTAAGTAGAATTTCAGCCCCGGGTGCTGATGGGGGAGCTGAGGGCTCCTTCCTTGATGGTCCTAGGGAGAAATTTGTCTCCATTTCTGGTTTGGAAGAGTAATAAATACACCACAAGGGCTCATAATTTAAGAAGGTTACATTCAGTTAAACTTGTAAGTGGTATGATCACCAGGATAAGAAGAAAATATAGGTCAATTCTAGTTGGCCAGTAATAATAAAGGCATGCTCAACTGATTGAGCCCCAATTCATGCTAGTTTTAAAAGTCCTGCTACTAGAATCCAGGATAAGCAGTGGCTTAGAGGTCATAATGTTATGCTTTTTTGTTTTGACATATGAAGTCTTAGAGTAGTAGCTAAGAGTAAGGTGAAACAGATTGGAGCTAAAACATCTTGTTTGGTGATAGCGGGTAGGATTGTGTCAGCATGTCAGATTGTGTTAAATTATCCTACACATGTTTCCTACTGAGTGAGGTTGCACCTTGCTTCTTGGGTGATGACCCTAGAGGGCACTGCTGAATAATACAGTGGTTTATGTCTTCATGTGTTAAAGTCTTCTAAAGTGGCGCTGTGGAGAGAGTGCAGACTGCTGGCTTGCCCACAGCTGTAACCTGCTGCAGGTCAGCAGGGGTAGTGAGAGCAGTGTCTCCTCCACCAGACTTGCAGATCAAATCTACATCTGCCATTTGGTAAAAATGATGCATATCTTGTCCCATCAGTCTCTCTAACTCTTCCTCGGAGAGAAGCATGATCTGCTCTGGATTTTGAAGACATTTTGGGTTTGGTTTTGTCTTCTAATTGACTTACAAGAGATGGGATGGTTAACTCTTGTGACACTCTGCTGTCCTGTCTGGCAATTCTTAATGGCTGGAGGGTTTGTATGAAATGACAGCGGCCTTTGAAAATGCAGACCAGATCCCCGGTGTTCCTGCAGAGCACAACAAAGGTGCAGTCCCTTCAGTGTGCCCGTTCTGAAGCTAACGTCTCAAGAGGGACGTCTTGTACAGGCACTGCTGAGTTCGGCTGAGACAGTCCATTGCATTTCCTGCTACAAACTTAAGAAGTATTCTATATCTTGAGTTTCATATCCAAAGGAGTGTTGTGTTCGTTTCCAAAGATGTATTTTTCGTGGGTCTTCTATCTGTGGGTCCTGGATCAGTGATTTAAAATTATATAAAACATTTCCTTTTGTGGACTTATCTTTTGTAACTTAAATCATGACGATAGTGATGATGATAACGTGCTCCCAGTTTTCTTATTAAAGAAAAAATATCTATACTGTTTGACGTAGCAGTTTTATTCCTGGGTATCTACCTTAGAAAAATCAAAATACAAGCGTATTTCTACATATTACATAAAGAAGTTTATTTCTGTGTTGTTCGAAGTGTCAAAAAACTGGGGATAGAGTGGATGTTCTTTGTCTGAGAGTTGGACAAATTATTCCATCCCTTCCATGAGATGTTTTGCAGGTACCAAAAAGTGTGAATTAGAGCTGTAACAGATGGCTTAGGAAAATACCCCATAAAGTATTAGAAAGGAAAAAAAAAAAGCATGCATAGAAAAGTGCCCACGATATGATTCTAACTTCAAAGATAAACAATGATTTTTAAAAATTCTGCATCTGTATGGACATAACACACGTACCATCACTCAAGTAATCTGTAATAGACTGTGATTAGGGATAAAAATAGGAATGGACATACAGCAAGTTGGTATACGCTTTACCTTGTGACGTAATCATGTGAATGGATGGGAGAACTAGGACAAAATCAATCACTCAATCAAAAACATTTAGAAAATAAAATGAAGTGAAAATACTCTGCTGAGGAAAAAAAAAAAGATATGTTCTAGAACTTAGGAAAAAGATTGTCTGTTTCATCCTGGAGCTAGCAAACAGGTGAAAATTGCCACAGGAGTGTGAAACACAGTTTGGCTGTGAATCACTGTGATTTTGACCCTTGGATGAACTGATGACAAACATGGACTTAAAAGTTAGAGCGAGCCATAGGCTCCGAGTTATCCGTCCCTCCACCCCATGCTCCTTTCCAGAAGGGCAAGGTCACTGTTCTGCTGTCTCAGGAAAGGGCTGTGATTAAGGGAATGAGGTGAGGAAGAGTTTATTTTACACAAGTTACAAGCAAGTTAAGTCAGCAGGAAAATGGCAGTGCTTACCAGAACCTTCCTTCTGGAGCGGGAGACTTCGGGAATAAACAAGGTCACTTTAATGACTCATTTGAGGAAGATCCCTTGTCTTAGGGGCTTTGATAGATTTTTTGGGGGGCGGATTAAAGAGTCTTTTGGCCCTATTCAATTTCCCAGATCCTATCAGCTGGAACTGCGTTGGTGCATAAGGGCCAGAAAAGATTCCCTGGGCTACTTTGGGATCCATGAGGAACCAGGATAGTAGTTTGGGGTTCACACTAGAAAAACTGGCCTTTTTGTTCATACAGTCCACATACTGTACTTGAGAGCAACGTGTCAGCCAGAAACACAGCTCAAGGCAAATCGGAAGCAAAGCAAGAGCCTCACTAGGTGATGTTAGCTTGATATTCATGTCTGCGTTTTGAAACCATAATGTTTAAAATGTATTTTCCACTTAGCATCATAGAGTTTTAGAACTAGAAAGGACTTTAGGGAATCAAATTCTGAATGGTCTCACAGGTAGTTTGAGCAGGGTAATTCTTCAATGTGTGGGACTAGACTAGTGATTCCTGTGGATTTAGCTCCGCTGGTACCTGGTCAGTAAGAACCAGTGATGCCTTGCTGGCATTAGGAAAACAGAAAACTGTCCCCGTATGTCTCAGGATGCCCCTGTGTGAAAGTAGCCCGTCGTGGCTTGCTGAGAACCACTTACAGATCAACCGACTTATTTTATTTTGGGGCAAAAAAAAAAATTGTGAAGAATATTAATAGATGTATTCAAATTGTAGTTGACTAATTCAACAGAAGTATTTCATAATTGTTACGTTGTGTCAGGTATTGAGTTAGTTGCTAAAGATACAAAGATTTGTAAGACAGAGTACAGAGTCTAGTAGAGGAGACAGACACATAGAAGGTAATTTCACTATTATACACACACACACACACACACACACACACACACTCATTCACACACTACCCAGTGTGTTGAGTTGTAGGACATTAAATAAGCAAAACAGCAAATAGATAAGGTTCATGGAGCTGGTGGGAACTGATGACCAAGGAGCATGCACACGATGCCTTTCACTTGTAGCTTCAGCTCCATTCGTCCGTACTCTTCAGTCATTAATCTAGTAAATGAATGCCTGATGGTGCCAGGTAGTGTTCTGAGTATTAAGGATACATTCCCTCATGCAGCTTATATTTAAGTGGTCTTCGTTGTTACTTTCCCAGCTGTACTCCTCAATGACTGCCGACAGTGGTCTGTCTCTAAGATTTAGGATACCATCTGTGAGCATTAAAATGAGTACCCTTCCATTTCACCATCCCTTCCAAACCCAGAATACCATCAAGAGAAGACCCAACACTTACTGGCCAAGGAGTAACACAGAAGACCCTTAGACATTATCACTTAAAAACAAACAAAAAAAAACCTTTTGAAGTTGCTTGAGAAAGCTTGAAGTTTATGAAAATGCTATGTGTAATGATGAAATGTTGTAGTGATGATGACAGATCACTCTGTCGTGATGGTTATCTACCGATGAATCAAGTGGGTTTGAAGATTATCACGCATTTGTTTTTATGAAACTTCGTATGTTTGTGCACTAGTTTTTCTGGCTTGACTTCTGAAGGTGTTAGAAGAGATTCAAAGGTTATTTGATCTTTGCATCAGAGAACAAGAAGTACCCTGTTTAAGCACAGGAGTTAACATTTTCTGGTGGGATAAGAGTCTGTGGGAATACAATCATGGGTTAATAAGTTCTAGCAGAAAAAGGCTTTCTGTCTTGTGGGAAACAGGACATGCTTCGCTTATCTAATACAGGCTCAACCAAACTTTTGGGATTTTTGCCTGCTTTTGCCTTTCCCCTGGAAAACTTATATCCAGAAATAGTAAAGCTTACCCTCTGAATTGCTTATGATCAATTGCCTTGTTTGCTTTAAGAAGCTTGTAACCTCCTGCTCTGCACTTAGTCCTCCGCGCTGCATGACGTATGTTACTATATTACCTAAAGTCTTTGCATTAATAACCACAAGAGTCAGGGAGCTCCCTCTCACCTCTCTTGAGTGATTGGTAGTGTCAAGTCATTATTTCTGCCACTGTGGGTTTTGCTGGTTGAAGCCCACAAGATAGTGGTCGAAGCCCACAAAAGTCAAAGTTGTGATATGATGGCTTATGATGATGATGATGATATTCAGTTAGCCAACATATAGTACATCATTAGGTTTTGATGTAGTGTTCAATGATTCATTAGTTGTGTGTAACATCCAGTGCTCATCGTAACATGTGCCTTCCTTAATGCTATATAATGACTATTTTTATAGTAAAATGATTTTTTTTTCTTTTCATTCCAAGGGGTTCCTTAGGCTCAAAGAAGCACCCACTTATTTTGACATCTTAACTCTCACTGTACTGATTATCCATTGTCAAAAGAAAATTCAGAGAGATTTACCTGATATGAATATTTCATTGAGTGAGAAACAAAGTAGTCTTGAACAGGGAGACTTCCAACCCAAAAGTGGTATAAAACTCAGAGGCGTTATGTTATGGGGGTGACTTATAAAGTGAAAATGAGGAAGTTGTTTAACCCTTACAATGATGATAGTGACAGTGATTATTACAATAGAAGTTGCCGGATGGCAGGGGATTGGTTAAAAGTGATTATCTTATATCATTTAGGAAGAGGATACATTTCATTTATGATTTTTAGAGACAGTAACGAAGAAGAATCCAAGTTAAATTGCGTTTATATCTATGAACTAAGCTAGATTAAGTTTTACTTAAGTGGCTTAGTTCTTTGTCCGCTCTGGGGATCTTCAAGCCTAATCTCCATCTTATTTTATTTTGACACTGTCATGCCTTAGTTACCATTATCATTGTAATTGCATAATGATATTTCATTTTCAAAAACAGAGGATAGATTTTTTTTCAGGGTGTAGGAGCCATGTTTTCTATTCTTCTTTGGATTTTTCTTGATACAATTCCTAGCACAGTGCCCAGTGCAAACACATATTCTTACCAGATTATTTACTGAGTGGTCTGAAGCTTTAGAAATAGGACCCAATTTTAGAATCAGAAACCTAGTAAAGCAGAAGGCTGTAAATAAAGATGATATCTTTAGAAGTCTTCCTTGCAGTCAAACCCAAGTTATGAAACTTGGACAAATATTGTTGTACTTGTTCTCACCGTCCTCACCTTCTTGATAATATCAACTGTTGTGACATCCTTGCTAAGGGGTTTGATCAGACCTGGGGAGGGGGGAGATGTCCAGTAAGAGAAATATTTTCTTTCCAATTGGAGACTTTGTATTTCTGGGATATAAATCCATCTTTACAATAAAAAGCAAGCATTTATACATTTTTGATTTACAATAAGAAATATATATTTGCTCTTCATCCTCATTCCTGGCACAGGGTTCCTAAAACCCTTGAAATTTGTTAAGTGATGAGAATGGTAAAGGTATCTTTCGTTATGTCAAGGAAGTGACTTTGGTTCCCCAAGTCCCCCAAGAATGGCGGGGAGCTGCAAGAGGAGCCAGCCATGGTGCTGAAGAGGGTTGGAACTTTCAGTCTTACCCTTCTGCCTCTTTGGAGGGGAGAGGGGCTGGACATTCCTATCAAAAGCCAATGACTTCATGAATTCATGACTCCATCAAAGCCCAAAAGGACGGGGTTGGGGAGTTTCTGGGTTGGTGAAAAGTGGACATTTGTGAAGAGGGGCATGGAAGCCCCAACCCTTTCCCCATACCTTGACCTATGCATCCCTTCCATCTGGCTGTTCCTGAGTTATAGCCTTTGGGTTGGTGAAAAGTGGACATTTGTGAAGAGGGGCATGGAAGCCCCAACCCTTTCCCCATACCTTGACCTATGCATCCCTTCCATCTGGCTGTTCCTGAGTTATAGCCTTTTAGAAAATAAATTGAACCCAAGGAGGGAGTCATAGGAACCTCCAAGCTATAGCTAGTTGGTCATAGAATCTTGTCACTGGTATCTGAAGTGGGTAAGGCAACAGCCTTGCTGGACTGAACTCTTAACCCGTAGAATCTGATGCAATCTCTGGGTAGACAGTGTCAGAATTGAATTGTAGGACTCCCAGCTGGTGTCCGGAGAATTGCTTGATGGTGTAGGGGGATGTGGGAATTGGTCTCAGAGCCATAATATTATTAAGAACGAGATGAATGAATAAACATTAGCCAACATTTATGCATAGTCTCCATAATGAGAGTCAAAGTTACCAAACAGCAAACTTGTTAGTCTTTTTAGTGGTGTGTCAAACCAATGAATTATCCAAAGACTGATAGATGAGCTGAAAGTCTAGATAGAAATCTACCTAGCACCAAGGTTCAACTTCCTTAGTCCTCAGGGCCAGGAATAAGACTAAGAGATTCCTGTGGGTAATACGATGTTGTTCAAGATGTGGACAGAAAAGAAAATGACGACTAAGAGGAAAAAACCAACGAAGAGTGATTTCGACTCCGACAGACCTGGTTTGAAACTCAGCTCCAGAGGGTATAAGCTGCATGAACTTGAGAAAGTTATTTGATTTCTAAATCCTTTTTTTCAGGCAGAAAAACAGGGATGTAGACTGCTGCAGAAGGTGGCCGCAGGGAGAAATTAGCTGATGTACTTGGAACAGCAGCATATGTTACTCGGCAGAGAGTACTTTTGGAACCACACTCGTTTAGCACTAAAGCATGATCATTGGGAAAGAAAGCACAGCTGGTCGGGAAAATATGGGCACAAAAAATATGCTCTTCTGTTTAAGAGAAGCTTCCTTAGGTTAACAGTGCATGTTGTAACTCGTGGTAGAAGTAAGCAAGTAGCTTGAGATACCAAGTGGTGAATCACTAAAAGTGGCTTTTATTTAATTGCTTATACTGAAGCCAAACCTAATCTATTTTTCCCTGACACATGCATTTGAGCATTAAAGATTCTTAAACATCAGTGAACACCAAGAGTAACTTGAAAGGATTATGAAGCAACATAAAACAGTTTCCCATGAACAGGCATTATCCTAAACCTGCTGGGTCAGAAATGGAGGGCAAAGTCCAGGAATTAATCACTTCCCTTGTAATACCTCACCTCACCCACTAGCTCTGGAAGGAAAGAAAGCAAAAACCTTCCCCAGGCATGAGAACTGCTGAGTTAAAGGACTGGCAAAGTCCAGCATATAAACTTGCCCAGACCACGCTAGATTGGGTACCCTTGGTTACACAAGTTCCGGGTTCTGGCTACTTTGGTCAGCTCCTTAGTAGGGAGCAGCGGCACATTCATATAAACACCCTGCTTCATATCTTTTCAGGTAGTGCTACTTCTGTCTGTGCTTGACTTAGCTACAGGGAAGGCCGTCTGGTTCTTACTCCAGAGTGTGGGGTTGAGATACTCTTAAATTCTTATGTGACTTGCATAAAGTCTAGAATAAAAAAATTGCCTATGAGTTGTAAGTTTCTTTTTCATGGGATGGGGCTATTAATCATAGCAACTCGATAGAAATACGTTATAGTAGTAAATTCCTACATTACATGACTATCTTCTATTCTAATCAAGATTTGGAAGCCTCGAATAGACAAAACTCCGAGAAACAGCATGAGTTCTATAATGTTGCCATCAAGACAGCTTAAACTATAAAACTACCCAGTGCAGAGGCTGGCATAAGCAGGTTGTTAGAAGTACTATTGCTTTCTCTCTTTCCCTCTTCATGGCAACTTTTCATGTTCAGCCCTGCTTGTCATTTTGCACTGTTACTATTATCGCTTGCATTATTATTTAATTTCCTGTTTGTCTTGTCTTTCCAATTACCCTTTAAACTCTTCAGAGGAAGGGAATACATGTTACACTCTGGTGACATGCCCATGCCTAGCATAGGACCTTGAAACAAAAAGTCGTCAATAAAAGTGTCATTTGATGTAGGACAAAAACACCATAAAGAGTGTTAGAGAGTAGTGACAGGAGTTAGGAGCTTGCAGTGAGCAAAGTGAAGTGTGTCAGAGTAGAGGAGAGTTCACGTCATGGGTGTTCAATCTCTTCCAACATTTGGACTGTGGCTTCTGCAAAGTCCTATCTTCATCTCTCAAACTTCTTTCATCTAATCATTTAATTTGAATGCATATTTGAAAAACTTTAAATAATGGAAATAATCTTCAAGATACAGTACTTCAGGTTGGCTCCTCAGGGAGAGGTCAGGAGAGCTTTGAAAAGGCCTTGGTGGGAAAGGGGTGGTGGTTAAGCAGGTTGAAGCAGAGATTTATTGGCACCAAAAGTCATGCTTCCGCATGGGTTGCATGTCCAGTTAGCATGTTAAATCTCTACCCATGGGCATGATTTTTAGTGTTATAATGAGGGAGAAGTGGGTGAAAGTTCAGTGCTGGGTTACATCTTGGTGTGGACTGGTTTGGTCTGGTCTTTGCTGGTCTTTGTAGTCAAGTCCCTTTTTTTGGTCAACATTCTGCCTCAGCATTCCTGCAACATATGCTGCTCAATGGGCGTAGAGTTTTAGTTGTCAAAGAATGCTGGGTTTGGTGGTTAGGGTCAGAGGAACCTGAATCCAGCCCCTATTCTGTTTCAGCTGGATTTCAAAATCAGACTCTGGACCTCGCATTCTATAGAAGAGTTCAGACAGATGAAATTTGGAATGACTTGGATGTAGTTAGTGGGAATGAGTAGCCCAAACTGAGGGCGTGAGGGTGTAGAAATGGGATTATGAGTAGTAAAATGACTGAGACATTCTGGACTAGATGAAGCTTTACCTGCATTGGCTGGATCTGGTACTTATGTTGTAGAGAATGAATTAAAAATTGAGTGATACCTGATGAACTGTAGAAATTGCTCAAGCCTATCCGGAAGCCTGAGTCACCTGAACTAACATATGCTAAATGCACTTTGCCTACAAACCACCTTAGTAAAGGATCATTGTGGATCTACCTGAATTATGTTTCAAGTGGTGTAGCTAACTTTGGGAGAAGGAAGCAAAGCAGTGAGGTCACCTGAGTTTTGGAGGCTCAGACCAAGAGGTTAAGCAGCACTGAAAAGGAAACTGAGGCACAGTCATGGCCAGGAGGCTCTGCTCTTGAGTTCTCCAGCCCATCACACTTCTCCTCACCCTTGGAAACCCTGGTAGCCCTGTGTCCTTGCAACTCTCTAATTGGCATGATGGCTCCCAGAGGTTGAAGGAGGCCAATAATGGCCGTGTTGTTTTTTCCGCTGTGGAGGGGAGATCGACATATTTGTAGAGGGAGATCTGATTGTCGCTGTGGATTTTGAGGATGGCTTCCCCAAGGAAGAGTAAACAGAAGGACTAACCAGTGGCAAAGATGACAGCGTCAGTGTTTTCTTCCTTGGTGCCATCTTCAAAGGGTACTACTGTTTCTGTAAATGCCTTCAGATTTGACCTTGTAATAATATGACCTGAGAGAATGATGTTGGGAAGATCACTACTACTATGGGAAATTGATGAGCGAATTGTTTGTTGAAAATAAAGAGGTGACTAGGATTCTAGGATGTGTTGGCTCTTCATTCAAGTTTAAATTGTGCCTTATTCATCCAGCCTTTAGGTACAATATTTCACCATGCTGTTTAGAAAATGTGTTCTCTTTCCTAAAAAGATGAAGCCATGACTTCATAGAAGGGCAGGCATTTGGGCATTTTTTCTGGTAGTAGTATGTGTGAGTTGTATAGACGAAGCTGCCTCTGCTCTCATGTCAGGTTACAGGCACTGGTGGTGGTTGACGGCATATTGTGGTGATGGTGGGGCAGCCACCAGGAATGGAAGTGTGAGGAAGCAGGAGAGTCTGCACCTTTAGCAAAGCCAAGAAAGTTAAGTGAGAGACGAAGTCCCAGGGGCATTTGGGTAAGGAGCTGAGCCTGTTGGGGTTCAGCTCCTTAAACTCTCTCTTTCAGAGTCAGCCTGGTTGTAGGAAGGTCACCTTCTCCTCCTCCACGCAAGAATGGGCTAAATGCCAAGTCTTGCTACTTTGTTGCTCTTAATGAAACTGACATAATTTCACTGTAAAAAGAAGAGTCCCTTGTCAACTATATTATAATTTATTGTCTTACTATTTATAAATACTTTACTTGTCTTCTCTTAAATTGAATATATGTCAGTAGGCCAAAGTGCTCGTGTATGTGGGGAAATCTCTCATGACTATGACTGTTAGGCATATAATTAGGATAATGTTTTGTAATGGGGAAATCACAAGAGGGCATCATCTCCTTAGGTGGCCTTAATACAGATTTCTAATCTGCAGCCCTCTGGCTCTGTCCTTGGTATCACTGTGCTGCGGGGAGTAATAAAATATCAGATGGTTTGTGTTGATTTCTGGGAAGCAAGTGCTGGGAAAAGTGAAAACATCAGATAAGTATACAACAAATCTTGGTTGGTACTAGTTCTGCTTTCTGACCTTCCTTGGTCCTCAGCTCTTTGGTCCTAACCCATTTCTGGCTGTATTACACAGACGAAAGGCAGCGTGGCTGCAGGTACTTAATACACTTCTGTTCCCCATAGAGTTGCCCTAGAAGGCTAAGGATATGAAAGTAAAACATCTCTCTGACTCGTAACTGATAACTGTCTAGATTACAACAAAAGGTGATAGACCTTTTCTAGATATTGTCTTGGGGGTCTTTATCAGTTAGCAACCTGGTAAGCAAAGACATCAGCACGATGAAAAATAAAAATTACAATACCCAACTTTTGTATCAACATGGATGGGACTGGAGGAGATTATGCTGAGTGAGATAGGTCAAGCAGAGAGAGTCAATTATTATATGGTTTCACTTGTGGAGCATAAGGAATAACCCAGAGGACATGGGGAGATGGAGAGGAGAAGGGAGTTGGGGGAAATTGGAGGGGGAGACGAACCATGAGAGACTGTGGACTGTGAGAAACACACTGAGGGTTTTGGAAGGGAGAGGGGTCAGGGGATGGGTGAGCCTGGTGGTGGGTATTAAGGAGGTCACATATTGCATGGAGCACTGGGAGTGGTGCATAAACCATGAATTCTGGAACACTGAAAAGGAATTTAAAAAAAACTTCAACTAACAAACAAAAAAATTACAATAAAGTTCAAACTGGAGAAATATTCATTTAGTAGACTTGACTCTCCCCACTAGCTATGTACCTGACCATGAGCGAGTCTCTAGACATCAGAGTCCTCATTCATTTAGGTGTAGCTCACCCTGTTGTTGTAACGGGAGGTATTACACGGAAGGCCTCTGGACATGGAGAGGCACTAGGGATGGTGCAGTGGAATTAACCTGAGTCGTCTCTACATGGAGTTCTGGGATTTTTCTATGACCAGGTGTGGAAGAACCATGTGAGACATTATTTCTGGGTGTTTTAAATGCTCTCTTTATAGGAATGTGGCCTTGAGCATGAACTTGAACATAAAACCACTTGGGTCTGTATTGAAGGAAAATGAATAGATGGAAAGCAGCTTGGGAATGAAGAAAGTCAGTAAAAACGTGAACATGTGAGAGATACTGAAGTCAACCTTAGAAAACACTGCCAGATTTTTCATGTTAGCAATATGTAGATCTGCAGTAATGCAGAGTGAATGCTTAGAAATGAATCTTTTTTTCTCGGTTGAGAAGGTAAATTTGTACTGTGAAAAATAGGAGTGAGTCATAAAATCTCACACGCACGATCTAAACCTTCTCCAAGTTGGCAGCTAAGCTTTCCTGACTTTCTCCTCTGCTTCAAATGTGATGGCCGAGTTAAGTTCTATCATTTCGACAGCTCGAAGCTGACCGTGGTATGAGAGAAAAGTGATTCCTATGTGATTGCCTCATGAAACTGCACACAAGGAGCCAACAAACAGAAGCATGAAAGATTTTTTTTTATGAGTTTAAGAAGAAGCAAAGAGCTGGGAAAAAGCCGAAAAGGAAGGCGAAGCCTGATGGGGATGTGCCGGGGACTCCTGGAATCCTTATCCAAATGCTACACGGTGGATACCTAGTGGGATAGGCTTCCACCTTGGCCCTACAAAACAGCTTGAGGGCCGTGGCCCAGCCCGTATCTGCTTCACATGCACACACACAACCGCTGCTCAACGGGGTAGGTTTTAGTTTTCAAGCTTGACCCATAACTTTCCCGAGATCTTATAATATCCTCTCAAGAAAGAAGAAAACTACATATTTTTTATTTGTCCCTGATGATTTTATTTTTTAAATTTTGATATTAAGTTTTCTATTGTAATCCTGCTGTAGCTAACATTCAGTGTTTTATTAGCTTCAGGCATATGATACGGTGTAGAAACCTACATAATTTTAATAGCACTGGATAGGATACGGTTTTATATTAAATCTCCTAAAACAAAATAAATAAATGTAAAACTTTGTATTAAAACATGAACACAAATTTTGTTTTTATTTTTATGCTTGGCTACAGATTAGAAATAACCATCTGATAACACCTTTTTCCTTTTCTCCTGCCGCTTCTGCTACCTCCTCCCCCTGAGAGAAACAGAACACAGGAGTTTTGGAATCAAATAGATTCCAAATCCAATAGATTGGGGGTGATAAAGGGACTAGAAGCAAATGTTTATGGATCTGGAACATGGCATTGAGCAGTTTCTTGGATGATGGCATTTATTTTTTCTGTGATATAGGGAGCAAAGTCATCTGTTGAGAATGAGGGGGCAAGTGGTGTAGGGAGAAATTTTGGGAAAGTGGTAGAGGCAGGAACTATCTACTTGTCTTGCCTGGGGCCCCAGGAGTTGAGTTGGCTTTAAGGAGTGCGCATCTCTACTAGACTGTAACTTGTTCATCTGCTGTAGCGCCTTTTGGGTACTTGTGTGATTCTTCTCCAGAAGCAATGTCCATCTAGGATTTAGGATTGAAAAGTGACATACAACTGAAACTGTGCCCCACAGGGTTAATGAGGTTAAAACGATCACCAGCAAGACCCCCCTGACTCCTCCCTTCTTCACAGAAATGTTAACCTTATCTTTTAGTGCAAACAACAGGGAAAGCTCCAGTGGCTAGACCAGTTTGGGCTTGACCACAGACTCACACCTGTGCAGATGGATTATGGAGTATGCGCAGATTAAAGTAATCCCATCGTAATGTTAAAATCTCTGCCTAAAGAGGAACACACATTGCCTTGTTAATGACACAACATGTGATGCACGTATGGATGTGCTTCCCAGGTACGCATGCATGACCTTATACCCACCTTTACATGGGATGACAAAACTCCCCTTTCTGAATATTTATCCTAACCTAAAAAAGAAGATTGGCAGCAACACGTTATCTGATTTCAAGCTTTACTACAAAAAAAAAAAAAAAAAAAAAAAAAAAAAAAAAAAAAAAAAAAAAAAAAAGCTGTGATCACCAAGACAGCATGTACTGGCATAAAAACAGACACATAGACCAGTGGAACAGAGTAGAGAGCCCAGATATGGACCCTCAACTCTATGGTCAAATAATCTTCGACAAAGCAGGAAAGAGTATACAGTACAAAAAAGACAGTCTCTTCAATAAATGTTGCTGGGAAAATTGGACAGCTATATGTAGAAGAATGAAACTCAACCATTCTCTTACACTGTACACAAAGATAAACTCAAAATGGATAAAAGACCTCAACGTGAGACAGGAATCCATCAGAATCTTAGAGGAGAACATAGACAGTAACCTCTTTGATATCAGCCACAGCAACTTCTTTCAAGATATGTCTCCAAAGGCAAAGGAAACAAAAAGCGAAAATGAACTTGGGGACTTCATCAAGATCAAAAGCTTCTTTCTGCACAGCAAAGGAAACAGTCAAGAAAACAAAGAGGCAACCCACGGAATGGGAGAAGATATTTGCAAATGACAGTACAGACAAAAGGTTGATATCCAGGATCTATAAAGAACTCCTGAAACTCAACACACACAAAACAGATAATCACATAAAAAAATGGGCAGAAGTTATGAACAGACACTTCTCCAATGAAGACATACAAATGGCTATCAGACACATGAAAAAATGTTCATCATCGCTAGCCATCAGGGAGGTTCAAATTAAAACCACATTGAGATACTACCTTACACCAGTTAGAATGGCCAAAATTAACAAGACAGGAAACAACATGTGTTGGAGAGGATGTGGAGAAAGGGGAACCCTCTTACACTGTTGGTGGGAATGCAAGTTGGTGCAGCCACTTTGGAGAACAGTGTGGAGATTCCTCAAGAAATTAAAAATAGAGCTTCCCTATGACTCTGCAATTGCACTACTGGGTATTTACCCCAAAGATACAGATGTAATGAAAAGAAGGGCCATCTGTACCCCAGTGTTTATAGCAGCAATGGCCACGGTCGCCAAACTGTGGAAAGAACCAAGATGCCCTTCAACGGACGAATGGATAAGGAAGATGTGGTCCATATACACTATGGAGTATTATGCCTCCATCAGAAAGGACGAATACCCAACTTTTGTAGCAACATGGACGGGACTGGAAGAGATTATGCTGAGTGAAATAAGTCAAGCAGAGAGGGTCAATTATCATATCATTTCACTTATTTGTGAAGCATAACAAATAGCATGGAGGACATGGGGAGATGGAGAGGAGACGGGAGTTGAGGGAAATTGGAAGGGGAGGTGAACCATGAGAGACTATGGACTCTGAAAAACAACCTGAGGGTTTTGAAGGGGCGGGGGCTGGGAGGTTGGGGGAGCCAGGTGGTGGGTATTAAGGAGGGCACATATTGCACGGAGCACTGGGTGTGGTGCAAAAACAATGAATACTGTTATGCTGAAAAGAAAAAAAAAAGAAAGAAACCCACTCACCCACAGTTGGGCAGTCACAGCTTTGGAATTTATTACCCATGATTCCTTATTTGCATCTGATCAAGTTTCCTTCAGCTGACAATCCCACCTGGCATAGTCTCTTATCTGTGCTTCACCAAGGAGCAAATTCATATTTGTTCAGTTACGTAACAGGTGAATTTAGCCAACATTTGTGTCTTCTTAGAAGGTCACCGGAAGAAGGCTGGTGGTATCGTGTCTTTTGTTAGGAAGGTTGCTGAAGTGGAAGACAAGGGTCCTAGGCTGTGCAGAGAAGGAAATGAACATGTAAGGGGATGGGCTCAAGGGTTTGAATGTCCCAATAAAGTGGAGACCTGGTGTGGTAGGAAGGAAGGTTATGGGATGAATTGTGTTCCCCCAGATTCCTTTGTTCAAATCCTACCCCCAATACCTCAGAATGTGACTGTATTTGGAGACAGCTTCTTTAAGGAAGTAATAAAGCTTACATGAAGTCATGGGATGGCCTCTGGTCCCATATGACTGGCGTCCTCTAAGGAGAGTAGCTATGGCAGAGACACATAGAAGAAGGACCATGTGAAGACAAAAAAAGCAGCTGTGAAAATTAACTTTATATCTCAACTTGCCTGGGATAAGTGAGGCCCAGATAGCTGGTAAAACATGACTTCTCGGTGTGTCTGTTAGAGTTTCCGGTTAGTACTGAATCAGTAAAGTAAGTCAAGATTCCCCTCACCAAGGAGGCCATCCACCATCCAGGCCATCGGGGGCCTGAATAGAACAAAAACATGGAGGAAGGCTAAATCTGCTCTCTCTTTTTCAGCTGGAATGTCCAATTCTTGCCCTCAAACATTGGAGCTTCTGGTTCTCAGTCCTGGTTTTCCAGCTTGCAGACAGCAAATTGTGGGACTTCTTGGCCTCCATAATTATAAGAGCCAATTCCTATAACAAATCTCCTGTACTTACAAATACCCTATTGGTTCTGCTCTGGAGAACCTAAGCCAGCAGAGAGCAGCGTCAGAAGAAATCAAACCTGCCTCATCTTCATCTGGGACTTCCCAGCCTCCACAACTGTAAGGAAATAATTTCTGTTGTTGAAGACACCCAGTCTGTGGTCCTTTGTTACGGCAACCCTAAGAAAGTCTAGAGAAGTTTCTGGGTTCTAGAAATATAAGAGGTGCGGGTCCCGAGGCAGGATTGTTTGAATTTAAGGTGCGAGTGGTGGAGTAATTCCTGGTGATGAGAGGGCCCAGGGTGCAACTGTGGGACTGAGGGCCTGAGGGGTTGAAGGTCATGAGATAAAGGGAAGCAGAGCACAAATACGAAGGAACTGCCTGAAGACCAGTTTCACGATGTAGTAAGAAACTGAAATTTAACACGTTGAAGGCAGTTGAGGGATCCATTTACAATATGCTTCCTAAATGTCCTTTATAAAAAACGATCATGAAATAATAAATGTGAAAGTGGTTTTTTTATTTCAAACCATAAAATAAAATCTCTGAAGCCTGGTTTGCATGAATATAGGCCTGTTTAAAAACAAATGTTCTCTGAAGCATGATCTGATGTGTCTGCCCTACAAAGCGCTATTATCCCGTGACTTTCCCTCCCCTATAAACTCAGTTTCCTATGGCAGTGAAATTCTGTGGGTGGAGAGTTCACAGGCAAAGAATCTGGCATGCAACTTGGTGTGTTTGTGGAACTGGCAAGTGACTCGGCAAAGGGAGAGCTGTCCAATTCCTCCTCCCAGTGGGGTACTTGCCAGATTGTCTGGACCTCCTAAGGTAAACAGCTTTAGCAATAACAGGATATTACCAATCCGTGTAGGAGAAGCCTCCCATCTGGAACTTTCCTAGTCCCCCATGTCACTGACTTTCTCAAAGCAAATAGACTCAAGTCGTTCATCCAAGCCTCTCCAAGAAGAGCAGCTCTGTTAGCCATGATCTCCTGGACAGGGAAAGAGTGCTGTTGGGATGCATCCGGCACCGCGATGGCCTTTTCCGGTTGCACCATTAGACATGGGCGGAGTAGGAGAGGCTGCGTGGAGTAGCTGGCTCTCACCCCGTTCCCCCTCACCGACTCCATGGTTCCGCACCAGAACCTCCGTCACCTTCCTGCTTCCTTCCTGCCTTTCTTGCTCCCTCTCTTCTCCTTCCCCCCTCTCTCCCCACCCTCTTTTCTTTTTTCTTTTCTCTTCTCTTCTTCTCTTTTCTTCTTCTGCTAGACATAGGCTTCAGAAAGGCAAAGATCCTTTTGGCTTTATTTGCTGCTGCATCCCCAGCCCTTGGAACAGTGCCTGACACCCAGCAGGACACTCAGGAGCAACGTGAGCTGAAAACCCGGTACATGTGTCCGCTTCGCCCTCACTGTGCCGACAGAGTCCAGTTTTTACTCATTCACGAGGAAGTGGATTTGGGCTTTTTAATTTTATTACAGCCCAAGGAAGAGTTAAACCATATGAAGCTTTCTGAGGTTTTTAGAGGACTAATGGTTATTAGGCTGTGCTTGCTTTGAGGCCACGAATCTACTGGAGACCGTTTTATGTGGCAATATGTGTCCTGCGGTTCTCTGTGCACACGTCAGAGCTCTAGGGAGGAATGACAGTGTCTGTGGCAGTGGGCGGGTCACTTCACCCTGAGTCTTGCTTTCCTCCAGCACACTAACGACAACACTACCTACATCCCAGCCAGGGGCTGCCCGTCTGAAGAGGTGTACGTGCCATTTTGCCTGGTACCCAGGTAGGGGGCACTATTGGCAACTAAACACCATGAAACCACAACTAGGGGAAGGATCACAAGCCGTGTGGGAGACTGCGCAGGATGACCTCTCCGTGGCCTCTGTGTCTCCCTCCCCTGATGTGGTGATTCTCGGAAGAGGCTTCCTTCATCTCCCCCTACCGCCCCCCATACAGCATCGCTGGGTTTGAAGAATTTTTCTCTGTTGTCTGGAAGCGGGTGTCCGGGGTTCCAGAAAGACTCTAGAATGTCTTACAGAACAGGCAGAGGAGGAGGGTTGTTTTCGCAGAGACGTGGTACCATTTTGGCAGCTGCTTGTTCTTCCTCAGTTCACTTATGTTTGTCTTCCTCCACCAGACTGGGGGGACCTCGAGTCCAGGCTGTGCTCCCAGTTTCTAGAGCAGGGCCTTGTGCTAGCAGAGAGGTACTTGATGGGATAAAAATAAACTGAGTGTGGAAATGATGATAGCCAGCCTTTCCCACCTGCATATGGTTCCCTAGTTCTAAGTTCATGTCCCGTATGTGCCTTTAATGCTTGCAAGAGTAGAGATTATGGTGTCATCTTAACGGACTCACATACAACCTTTTCATTTAGAAGAGACACGGTGCTTGTTTTCTCCCATAATCGTAGGAACCAGTCGCCCGTGTTCGGTAAGGGACCGCTGCCACACGCTGGAAGAACACGACAAGCCTGACAGTCCCAGCGGCAAACAAATGGCGTTTCCTATGTGCATGGTCCTTACGTAGTTTGTTCTGACACTAGTTAGCTCATTCAAAACGCCCAAAACAGCACCGTAAGGAACGTACTGTGATCGTGTCCGTGGCACAGATGAAGGAATCAAAGTGCTAAAAACAATCACCCACGGTCAGACAGCAGGTAGTGCAGCTGGGGCCTGAGCCCGAGCCAGCAGCCTCCAGAGTCATGGTGCTTAATTACTGCTCTACAAAGCCCCTTCGAATCAATGAATTCACAGTAAATGTGACCAATGATAATAACTATGTAGTGGGACAATATTTTGATACTAAAGATTTCATTGTTCTTAGTATCTCCTGAACTTTATGATCCTCTCCCTCCAAACCTTAGCAAATTGGTGTCCTCAGGGGGAAAAGAACGCAGAATACATAAGAATTGCCCTGTAAGCTCTGGGCATAAACAAAAGATCTGAAAGAATACCACTGCCGGTGGACCTGTCTCCTTACTGCAGGAGAAAGAACTGGGAAGTGTGGTTCCGGCCACGCTTCCCGTAAATTCTCTCGATGGGAGAGACGGATGAATGCACTGCAGGGGTCCACAGGTCTAGGGGAGAAAGGACCTAAGCCTCCGGCCCATCCTTACAGATGCAGGGAAGAGGCCGATAGGCCCCCAGAGCTTCCCTGGTCCGGCAGGAAGTGGGGACAGTGGAGTATAAAAGGTGAAGTGCCTTAGGCGCCCCATCTAATGTCCCACAATTGGTGTTTGGAAGAAGAAACAGGTTTTCTCCTACGTCAGAGAGGCCCTGAGTGGCTGAGACAACTGAGTGTCATGAGGTCTTGAGATGGGAATGAATAGCGCCCAGGGATGACCTAAGAGTTGACTGACAGAACCCCTGACAGACATGGGGTCGGGTCAGCCGATGTCATTGTGGGGAGGTCGGGTCAGCCGGTGTCATTGTGGGGAGGTCGGGTCAGCCGGTGTCATTGTGGGGAGGTCGGGTCAGCCGGTGTCATTGTGGGGAGGCTGAGCAAAGGCCAGCTACACCCACTTTCTTGTCCCCAGAGCACCTGCTGTCTTGGAGCTCCCTGAGCCCTTTGGCATCCTGCCTGCAGGACCAACGGGGGACAACCCCCTGAACGGACCGAGAAGGCTTCTGTCACTGGGTGGAAAAGGGGCTTGTGACAAAAATTAAGTTATTGTACAAAAATACAGTTAATATAGAGTAACTGTGTTGCATCGTAGAATTTGTGCCTGTGAATAATCTTCTGTGCAGTAGGTAACATTTAGTGCTTAATGTATGCCAAGAACTGTGCCAAGTACTTCACATCCAGTTCCTCAGGCTTTAACTCCTTGGAGTTGAAGTAAAATAACAGAAATTTGGGACGAATCTTTATCGTCGTGTCTCTCTTCCCCTTTATATCCACTCCCTTAATGACCCACTAGGCTCAGGCTCCTTCTGTCTTTTTGCTTCTCATGGTGGTTCCACATCATGGCTCTTCTCTTCGCAGTAGAGTGACCACATTCCAGGAGGCAGATAGGACGTCATCTACCTCCAACCGCCGAGTACACTGCAGTGGCGAAGCAGCAGGTAAACGTGGGAAGAAACGACCGTTCGGAGAAAGGAGAGTGGGGGATGTGGTGGTCGCCGGCCCGTCGCTATCATCAGAGTCTGCTTGTGGACGTGGGGAGGACTCTGGGCCCGAGCACAGGGGTGAGCTCGATGGTCGGTCAGTCTGGAAATTCCCGATTTGACTCTGCTTTCTGGGAGAATCTCTCTTGTCCATTGTCCTCTGTGGACCTGGATCTTTCCTCTCCAAAGCGAGGATTATGATGGATGCACTTCTAGGAGTTCGCCCAGCTTTCGAAGTCCGCTTATTTTGGTGGGCGTTTGAGTGCCCTGAGATTACTCCAGCACTTGAAAGCTGTTACAGGCCAGGCTTGGGGCTCCTTTGACCAATTTCTTCTATTCAGATTTGCGGGTCTGCTTTCTGTTTGCTTCCAGTCATTTCCACACATAAGAAACAACAGCTAAAGATCTTGGGAAGACGTGCTTTTTACACGTGAAAATTCTGATCTTTTTCCTATAGCCTTCGGTGCTATCTTTTTAGATGGCTCCTGCTGTGAGGAAATTTGAGAAATTGCAAACTCCATCTGCGACAGAAGCTTTCTACTTTTACATGATAGTAGCACTGATTTTACTCTGCTTGTAGGGCCTTCTGGTTGGAGTATAGCAGCAGTCAGCTTTCTTAACTCTGCAAGGCTACAAACCGTGGGGTTGTGGCAGACGGCATTCTCCCCAAGTGGGTGCAATGTTACCCCCAATCCTCCGTGCTCTTCCTACAACCTTACTGTGACACCTCTCCTCATGAATGATGGGTTCCAAGCTCCTTCCCCAAACATCTGGGTTGCTATGGCTACAGCAGAAGTGGCATTTTGTGACTTCCGAGGATAGGTCATAAAAAAGGGATTCCGGGGGCGCCTGGGTGGCTCAGTGGGTTAAGCCGCTGCTTTCGGCTCAGGTCATGATCTCAGGGTCCTGGGATCGAGTCCCGCATCGGGCTCTCTGCTCTGTAGGGAGCCTGCTTCCTTCTCTCTCTCTCTCTGCCTGCCTCTCAGTGTACTTGTAATTTCTCTCTGTCAAATAAATAAATAAAATCTTTAAAAAAAAAAAAAAAAGGGATTCCGTTTCCTTCTGTGCTCATAGGAGCCCCACTCCCGGAGTTGTGAAACAGCCCAGGTCGCATAGAGAAGCCGGGTATAGCTGTTCTGGACAATAGACCCAGCTGAGGTTCTAGTAATGGCTTCCATCAGCTTCCACTTATAAGAATGGTTGGGACTATTTAATCAAATGAAATAACAATAAAAATGGTCACTTTCACATAATACTGGAAGTAAACAGAGATGTGGCATGTTGGATGATAAATACTAGTCTAGAAGATGATTAAATAAAATTGTTTTAATTACGGGTTGATGAATTAAAGACATCCATCGTTGCAATCAGTTGGAACCAGTGAAGAACCAACCTTCCAAGACTATCATTTACTCTGAAAAACACTGAAGTTTTTTCTTTGCCCATACAGAAGAGTTTTATTAAGATAACAAGTAATTTATCAAATGTTTGAGAACAGCAGAGCCCCCACTGGCCCCTTAATGGAAACCACCCTTAATGGAGGTTAAGGAAACCCTCATGGAAGGTTAATCAGAACAAAACAGCCCACCAACAAACCCATAAAAGTTTCTAGACCTAGAAAATTCTGGTGGCAACCCTCTCGGGTCCCTTCCGTCTTTGGGAGCTTTGTACTATCACTCAATAAACTTGGCTTTTTAAGGGTGGTTTCCATTAAGGGCGGGGGGGCGGGGCTTGTCCCTGTCTGCCTTTCTTCCCAACTATCTTGCATTAATATTTTTAAGATTCAACCATGTCATAGCATGTATCGTACTCCATTCCTTTTTATGGCTGGATAATATTCTGTTGTATGGATAAAACACATTTTGTTTATTCATTTATTTGTTGATGGGCATTTGGTTTGTTTTTCCCTTTATCTTTCACTTTCAACAGGCACACTGTTATGCAACTCGGTTACTGTTGACTTCTTAACCCGCATACCAGATAACTTTTGCATTTAAGGGTCTTGTGGACAGTATGTCACAGCGCTAGAGGAGGCGGCCAGAGAACCTCCAGCCATGTTCTGGGAGGAGCCAGCTCTGGGGAGTCCTGCAGAGCTGTGTGTGAATCCTGTGCTGCCTGGCACTTTCTCTGACCTTAGTCCAATCTTAGACGCTGTCTTCATGTGCAAGCTTGTGTTAATAAAGTTTGCCTTAAATTGTTATCATGAGAATTGTAGGAGTTAGAATTTATATGAAGGCACTTGTCCACGGATTAGCACACTTTGTACTTGTCAGTTCCCCTTCCGATGCGAAAGGCTCTGACTGCATTTCAGGGAAGACTGGCTGCCCCGACAGAAGATGTGTTGGGGTCGCGGGCTGTGCCTTCTTGACCCCAAATGGCAATGCAGGCCGTAGGTCCCAGCCCAGGGGCATCTGGCCAAAGGCAGTTGCTGCTCCCAAGTGAGCTAAAGCTGCCTTTGCATTTCTTCGGCTTTGGCTACTCACGAACTTCTCTCCCTTTGGCAGAACCCTCTCCTCAGGCCCCATAGCCGTCTCATTGCTTGAGTCTACGTTCAGTCTTTCATGGAAACAGGCACAGAAATGAATAATGAATTCGAATGAATTAAAAAATGAATAAAAAAGATTCCTTTTCTCAAGGGATCTTATCTAGTGGACAGAACATTTGAATGCGGCAGTGGAAATCTGCTGTCATATTGTGCCTCTTCCTGGGAGCGCAGGACACCGCCTCTGCTAGTCTCAGGAGGCCAAGGCAGGGCGCCAGGAAGAGGTGATGAAATGGCGGACTCCCCAGATGAAGGGGGAATTAGTGAAGTAGAAACGTCGTGCAGATGAAGCAGGCTGAAATCACTCGACTTGGATTCTGGGCCTCACCTTTTACATCTGTAAAGTTGGGTAATATTAGAGTTGTAATAATAAAAACACTATGTTAGAAATTCCTGGGGGTGGTACTTTGCAATCTTTAAAGGCTTGTGATAAATGGGAGCTCTTGACGCTATTTATAAGGGGAAAGGGGAAGAGGAAAGTTGTAAGGGCAGGAACAATAATAAAAATAGTGATATTCAGGAATGATTAACTATTAATCATTGTAACAATCTATTAACTAACCTACCATAGTAAGTATAGACCACATAAGTAGACTAGACAGTCTACTTAAGTAATTATTTAAGTAGTAAGTTAAGTACTAAGTTAAATAGCAACTTAAGTAACTAAAGTAGTCTACTAAGTAGACTTAGACTGCCTAGTCTACCTAAGTGGTCTAAGCTAACTATCTTAGGGCAAGTTAAATTAATGTCTTCAAATGTTGAGTTGGGTACAGTTGTTATCCCATTTTATAGAGGAGGAAACTGAGACACAAAGTTGTCAGCGACCCTGCCTGCACCCACGTGGCTAACAAGTGGCGGAGTCCAGGCCGCCTTGTTCTAGAGTCCTTGCTCCCCACTGTGTTGGGACAACTGCAAGTAGTTCCTTAGGACAGCAGCGTACGTAATAGGAGGAGGCTTGGACGAATGAGGTTGGAGAGGTAAGCACGCCCGGGATGGGGAAGGCTGGCCAAGCTCAGGAGTTAGAGTTTTATGCTTAGAACAACCAGGACTTACTGAAGACTTACCAGGAGAACCATATGCCTGGGTTTTCCCTGGGGGATCCTGTAGGCAGAGCGAGACGTCTAGTGATGAACTCCAAATCAGTGGGATGTCAGCTGAGGGTGCAGAGCCCAGGGAGGGAGCTCTGCTGTGGAAGGTCACCCAGCTGTTGATCGTCTTAGTCCCCACGGCTTGCATAGCCAGGGGTGGGGGAAGGTGCCTGGAGAGAACATCTCTCCCAGCTCAGAGGCTTCTGGAAATAACCTACAAACTCAGGAATCTGAATCAGGGGAAATAACTGGCCTTACTGACCCCATGATTTGTTTATACACAATATTTTATGAAGTGTTCCTATATAATTATACCATTAAATCCTCATAGTAATCCTGAGCTTGCGTGGAGAATATTAACCCCTTTCACAGAAAGAGAACCTGAAATGGGTTATTTAGAACTTCGAGCTAGTAAGCACAGAAGACAGGACTCAACCTCATGTCTCCTCAGTTCAGGCCTAGGTTCCTCCACGGTTATCCCAAGAGGGAGACGTTGTGGTAGTGGTTCACACTGATTGCCGAAGGGCTCTAGGACCACTGTGACACTCCCTTGCTGGGACCACGGTGACACATTCTTCACCAAATGATGTGCCTTCCTGTTTCCCCACGTGACTACTGTACGGCGTTGCTGCCTCAAGACCACGCACACCACTCACTGCGCATTGACTTGGCAGCAGTGTCTATGTAGAAATTGCAAAGAAAGCAAGATATACCAGAAAGTAAACCAATTAATGTAAGTATAGTGAATTTTCTATTTTTACTCTGTCAGATGTTTAGAATCCTGACCGTGCTGGCCTAAACAGTAACTCTATTTAGAATTCAGATACTTTTCCTTTTTACAGGGAAATAGACTCTTCCCCTGCTGCTCACCCTACTGTGGAAGGAAGGACTGGAAATATTAGAATCGTGTATCTGGAAATGTTTAATTTATATCATTATTCCCCAGTATAGTGCCTTGTGTGCACTAGACACTGAATAAATGTTTGTTTATAAATGATTGATTCCTGTCTGATTGGTTCCTACTGTGTAATAAATACTAAACTTTATCAAGTTTTTCTCCGCACGTCAGACACAGTGCTGGATACCAAGAGACAGAAATGTCTAAACCCAGTCTCCGGGACAAAATGATGCAATGATTTACAGTACTGCCTTCCCTCCAGATCCACCTGGGTTCTTAAAGACACTAGTGCCCAGGCTTTTGGCACAAAGATTCTGATGTAAATGGTCTAGATTGACGTCTGCTTATTATTTTAAACAAAACAAAACAAAAAGCAAAACCAAACAGTCCAAGTAATTCCAGCGTATACTCAGTGGGAAAAATGGATCCATAAAAGGCACGTACAATGGCATAGTGATTAAGAGTGCTGGGTCTGGAGCCCTTGAGGTCAAATGTACTACCTACCTCTCCTTAGGTGGGTGATGATGTACCCAACCTCTCTGAGGCTCAGATTCCCTATAGGTACAATGGAAGCAGTAGTAATAGCCAGCTATTAAGATATTTGGGAGAACAAATTTGGATGGTGCAAACCAAGCGTTTTGTACGGTGTCTGGCATATCGTAGCTGCTTAGTTTTATCGATTATTATTACTTTTGTTTGAGGACATTAAGCAGAGTGTGCTACGGGAACACATTGAGAGTTAGAGAAGCTGCTCAGGAGGAGGATATTTTCTGACCAGGTGCCACCATCATTTTGTTGTACAAAATAGAGGTCAGTTGTCATTTCTGGATTAGTGACCTCACTGGGAACTACTTGCATAGCAGTTCCCTCCAGCTGCACAGATATCAAAGCTAACAAAGTGCATGGCAGTGCCCCGTCTGCATGATGGGGCAAGAATTCTCTTTCCCAGAATTATTGTGCAGATGAAATAAAATAATTGTCAGAAAGCGCCCGTCACAGAGTAGGTGTGCGACAAAGAGGGCAGAGGCGATGGGAAGGAGCGGGTGGAGAGAGAGCCAGGTGGCGATGACGGCGGATACACTGTAGGCTGAGTGAGGGGGACGGAGCCTCACACCCTTCGAAGAAAGTGTCTAGTACAGGAGTATCAGAAAATATCAGATCTTTTGCAGTAATCTCAAACCTCAAACTTTATATAAGGTCCATCACACTCATTGCTAAATCTGCTTGTTTGTTTGTTTTTTGGAGTGGGGAGAGTTATAGTTTGGTTTGGTTTGCTTTGTTTTATAGAAATACAGGTGTGGGATGCCTGGGTGGCTCAGTGGGTTAAAGCCTCTGCCTTCGGCTCAGGTCATGGTCTCAGGGTCCTGGGATCGAGCCCTGCATCAGGCTCTCTGCTCAGCAGGGAACCATGCTTCCTCCTCTCTCTCTGCCTGCCCCTCTGACCACTTGTGATCTCTGTCTGTCAAATAAATAAATAAAATCTTAAAAAAAAAAGTTCATTAAAAAAAAAAAAGAAATCCAGGTATGTTCATTTCCTTTGTCAAACTTAGCACAAATTTAGTGGCTTAAAACAACATCAACTTATGTTATAGTTTTGGAGTTCAGATGTCAAAAATGAGTTTCACTGGCCAAGATCAAGGTGTAGGTCACATCGTGCTCCCTCTTGAGGCTCCAGAAGGGAATCTATTTCCTTCCCTTTTTCTGGCTTCTAGAGTTTCATTCCTTGGCTCCTGTTCCCTACCTCTATCTTCAAGGCAAACATCTTGCATCTCCAAAAATCTCTTTCCTCTCTGATCTAACTTCCCTTGCAAAGACCTTATAATATTTGGTGTCCCGGATAATCCAGGATAATCTCCCCATCTCAAGATCCTTTAAATAACCACATATATAAAATTCCTTTTGCCATGTAAGGTAACATACTCGCAGATTCTGGGAATCAGGGATTGGATCTCTGTGGTAAGGTTACTAGTTAGCCTATCACAGTAGGCATCTTGCAAGTTTAGAAGGTGGGCCAGGAAAATTTTTTTAACATTGTTTTAATCTGATTTTACAAACATTCTTCGCTTTTTCAGATGCAACAGCACAAACTATTAGAGTTGTAGAGTGACTCAACTTTGAGATGTTAGTAGGCTTATGATTAAAATAATATATATTATATATATAATATAATATATAATATATATCTTTTATATTAACCCATAATGTGTTATTTGTTTCAGGGGTACAGATCTGAGAATCATCAGGCTTACACAATTCACAGCACTCACCATAGCACAGACCCTCCTCAGTGTCCATCACCTAAATACCCTATTCTTACCCCCCAAACCCCAGCAACCCTCAGTTTGTTTCCTGAGATTAAGAGTCTCTTATGGTTTGTCTCCCTCCCTATCCCATGTTTCATTTTTTTCCTTCCCTACTGCCCACAAAATCCCACCCTGCCTCTTAAACTCCTCATATCAGAGACATCATATATGATGATTATCTTTCTGTGGTTAACTTATTTCACTCAGCGTAACACCCTCCAGTTCCATGCATGTCATTGCAAAAGGGAAGATTTCATTTCTTTTGAAGGATCTTTATCCATTCATCTGTTGATGGACATCTAGGCTCTTTCCATACTTTGGCTATTGTGGACTTTGCTGCTATGAACATTCGGGTGCACACGTCCCTTCGGATCACTCTATTTGTATCTTTAGGGTAAATAGTAGTGTGATTGCTGGGTTGTAGGGTAGCTCTATCGTCAACGTTTTGAGGAACCTCCATGCTGTTTTCCAGAGTGGCTGCACCAGCTTGCATTCCCACCAACAGTGTAGGAGGGTTCCCCTTTCTCCACATCCTCGTCAACACCTGTCATTTCCTGACTTGTTAATTTTAGCCACTCTGACTGGTGTGAGGTGGTATCTCACTGTGGTTTTTATTTTTATTTCCCTGATGCTGAGGGATGCTGAGCACTTTTTCATGTGTCTGTTGGCCATTTGGATGTCTTCTTTGCAGAAATGTCTGTTCATGTCTTCTGGTGGGCAAAGAAATTTGCCCTGATTTTGAAAAGTGAGGTCTGGAACATCTGGGTATTATGAAGCAATATGGATTAAAGAGTAAATTAAAATTATCCATTCTTTCATTATTGTTAATATTAAGTAACACTCATTAACATCTGAAAACTTTCACTGAAGCACGAGTGAAACGTGTCCTGTTAGCGCCTCGTTCACCCGGCACGTGCTCATGGAGCACCTCATTCATCCGGCACGTGCTCATGGAGCACCTCATTCACCCGGCACGTGCTCGTCGAGCACCCGTTCCGAGCCGGGGAACTTCACGGAGGGTAAAACATATTTGCCTTCAAGAAACTTCAATGTTGTGGGGTGGAGAGAGAGAAAAAAATTAGTGATTTCACTAAAGGCGGGGAAATGCAATGAAAGCTACACGGAACGCTAAGGCAAAACATAGGAGCAACGTGAACCTACTTGATCAAAGGCGTCTGGAAAATGCATCTCAGAGGTTTCAGTCAGGGTTTGAGTAGAGAGGCAGCATCAGGGATTTGACTGCAAGGAGTTGGAGGTTCCGTAGTCTCAGCAAGGCTGCTGTCTTCACACGGATGCTGGAATGTGGCGTTTGCAGGGCACACAGTTGGGAAGGGAAGGGGCATGTACAGTGGGAGAGGATGGGGAAAACCCACAGTCTTGGAAGTATGTTACTCTCCTGTGGCCTCTACCATTCAAGCTGTTGATGATGTACGTAGCTCACAGGAGAAGCTCGTGTCCTTTGTCAACAGAAGTCAGAGGAGCTGAAGGAGGACCCAAGGCAGAGGCAGTGGCTGCTGCCCCACACCAAAGAAATGAAGACATCCATGCACTGCAAGTGGACGTATTAACAAAGACACAACACCTGAACCATCTGGGCTTTCAGCTAACTACAAGTCGTTTCCTGTAACTGGAGGGTCTGATGTTGGGGGGGAGGACAGGGTGGGAGGGAGATACAGTGATGAACCCAAGCCACAGGTCAAGCAAGATCAAGCAAGCAAGATCACTGGGGACTTTCTGATGGGTCTGGACAGTGTTCAACTGCTTCCTGAGGGCAATGGGCCACTACTAACGAGAGTGGGTTATCCAGTTTTCATTTTGAAAGTTTAAAGTGATTAGCACAGCATCGTCTTCCCCTCAGGACTCAGCTCTCCCCATTCTTTCCCTGCCCACCTGTGTCCATGACGAAGTCGCCTGCTTTCCCCCAGGACTCTTCTTGCCCCAGAAATGACATCTCCCTACTTCTCTTCCTCCTTCCGTGCAAGTCCCATTTCTTCTGTTCTCGGTGCTGCTCGAGGCAGTATTTGTCCCAGAAGGAGAAATAGGCACTAGACCATGTGTGTCACTAGACCATGACCTTCCTGAGAACAGGAACCTTGTTTATAGAATCCAAATGTCCCCACTGCCTAGCATAGTGCCTGGTACTTAGAAGGTGTTCAATAGATGCTTATCAATTAAATAAAAATCCAAGAGCTTCTCATCAAACACTTTGCTTATATGATTTTTCAGCTGTATTAATCGATCACTGTTAAACATAGGAAAGCAATGGATTTCGATATTTGAACAGAGAATTAGGTGACAGGAAAGGCTTCTACCATCCTTCAGAAAAGCATGTATGTATAGACTCATTATCAAGAGGAAAAGGAAAATCATTTCTCTTCTGAGGTGTGTTCTGAGCCACAGACCAACATCTCATTCTTTACTGAACTGTTTCCTAATTCTCACCCATATGGGCTTCCTTGTCATTCTTGGTGTCCTTAATCCTCACAGGACTGTGGGCGGGGCTGTCGGACCACTTATAATTATAGAGAAGCTTCAGTTTTTTTGTGTAGATAGAGTTAAATACTCTTCGGAAGATTTGTTTAAGGTTGGAGGAGGTCAATCTATGGGCTATTTCCTTAAAAACTGTGTAGGTTATCTCCGCCAACTCCCTGGTCACAAGGTCTTCGTCGCGAAGCCTCAGGTCAATGGCTGTAAGAGAAGAAGGGCCTTTTAGTGCAAGTCGTCTCTCTTGGGGTGGAGAAGCTCTAACCATGGACAGAACCACCACCTTTCACAGAGTCTCTCCTTTCCTTCCCCGACCCCCCGATTTTCATTATTTTGACTAGAAGCATCCAGGAAGCTCTATCTGCTTATCCCCACCAGACCTCAATAAAGAAAAATAGGAACACTCACTAAATATTTACAGAGCACCTATTATGCGCTGAGCATTCTAAGTAGCGAAAACACATATTCATGAGGAGGTTCAATAGTGCTCATAATAATGACAAAGTTGGAATCAGTCTCAATGTTCTTCAACAGAGAACCGCGTAAAAATTAGGCACATCGTAAAATGAAATACACACACATAGTAACATGAGGATGTCAACCCACGGTCCTTGGCATGAATATGTGAAGTGAAAGAGTTATATAACCATGAAGGTGGTTTAAAAAAATCAACGTACCATTCTTTAAACATGTCTGAGATAATGCATAATGCCAAAATGCTAATACCAGTCTATCCAGAGACCAGGCTTGTAGTTCTTTTCTCACTAACAAAAGAGGAATTGAGAGGGGAACAAGGACAGAGGTGGCGAGGAGAGAGGAGCAGCAGGAGATGAAGGGGAGAGGGAAGAACACGATCCTGAGGGACATGTAGGCGGAGCTATCGTGCCTAACATCGGCAGGCGGTCAGTAAGTAGATGTTGAATAAACGGGTGGACAGGTGAACGAGCGAGTGGAAGAGAGAGGAAGATATGACGTGTCCGTGTGGGCTCCTTGGTTGTAACACACGTGCCACCGGGGGGGGGGGTGTCAAATCGCGGGAGGCGTGTGGGGTGGGGGCCAGGCATATGGGAAATCTCGGTACTTTGCTCTCAGTTTTGCTGTAAATCTAAAACTTCTCTGAAAAACAAGCTCTCTGCCACACATCCGAAAAGGGACGGCAGGCAGGCGGCCACGCCATCGTCTACCTCACCTATTTGTAAATCGGACCCTGGGGAGGAAATAGAGGCCACGAGGGAGACGCATTCCTGGAGCATGTGGGCACCGCTGTGCTCCAAAATGTCAATTCTCAGAGGGAAGGGGCTTTGCCTCGCTCACGGCTGTGTGCTCTGCAGCCGGAATAGTGCGCCCCATGGTAGATGCTGCAAAAATATTTGTTGGATGGACGAATGAGCGAACAAATCTTCAACTCTGCAGCTCCTGAGGGCTGCGGGTGATGTCAGGTCTCAAATAGTGAGAGGGATAGACAGATTTAAGCACGTGCGCACACACACACACGCACACACACACTCAGAAAGGAAGGGAAGAGAAGGAAGCGGAAGAGAAAGGAAGGGAAGGGGGGGAGGGAGAAAGGAGAGATGCCCCCCAAACCAGTCCTTCCTCGCATTCCCCTCCACTTTCCTCCCATCCCCGGCTAACAGCTGTGAACTCAACCACTAATAGTGAATTCACTTAGACTTATACGTACAGATTCCTTATAGCTTCAACACTTACCCTCAAGCATGACTTCTATTTCATCTCTGAGCAGTAGGTGGCCACCTACCTTTGCTAAGTACCCTGTGCACAAAGTAAAATTAAAGTTACCCCGAAATATATTATGCAAATCCATTCTCTGATCTGGCTGCTTAGACAGCTTTCTTCAAAGAAAAACATCTCTAGATTATCTTTGAAACATCCTTTAGAGCTTTCAAATAATTACTACATAATGAAACTCTTTATTGCGATATATTTACGTGGAGAAATGTGCACAAATCACAACTGCACAGCTTGGTGAACAACTGCAAAGTGAGTCCTTAGACCTTAAGTAGGACAAGGACTAGCATTCCAGAAGCCTTCCTCCTGCCTTTCCCAAGCTCGTCCCCCACCCTTTTAAAATATTCTTCCGCTCACCTTGAGCATTATTGTGACATTCATCCAGGCTCCTTATTATAGCAATTGTTCATTTATCGTTTATTGATTTATTCATTTCTCATTTATTTACATAATAGCTCTCATGCCTGCTTTCACCCTCCAGCTGCAGAGCTGAGTAGTTTTGACAGAGGCCAGACATATTTCTGGTCCTTTACAGAAAGAGTTTGCTGAACCCTCTTACAGGGCATTCTGTCTTACGAACGCGGCATTATTAAAAAATCCGTTCTGCGGATGCTGGACGGTGTGTTGTTTTCAACCCATGGCTATTATGAATGAGGACGTTATTATGGACATTCTTGTGTGAATTTTGGTGTGTGTTTCTATGCACTGATGTTTGGTTTACAGCTACCAGACGACTTACTGGCTAATGGACATGTTTATCTTCACCGCCAGTTTCCAAAGTGGTTGTACCGATTTTCACTCCCACCAGGAGCTATGAACCTTTCCGTTGTTTTATATCCTCTCTGCCACCTGCCATGGTCAGTCTTTTTCCTTTCAGTCATTCTCCTGGATTTGGTAGTAGTGTCACCTTGATTTTCTTTGCTTTTTGGGGTGATGATTAATAAGTTTTATATAGCATTTTTTGGCCACTTGGCTATTTCATTTATAAGATATCTGTAAGTATCTTGCCTGTTTTTTATATTGAGTTATCTTTTACTGATATATTTGTAGGCATTTTTTATTTGGGATACTAATGTTTTTTAAAGTCACATGACTTACAAATATCTCCTCCTACTTCAGGACTAAACTTTCCCATTTGTATTTTTTATTTTAATAAACAGAAATCTCTAATTTTAATGCAGTCTGATTCACCATCTTTTTATTTATGGTTAGTGAATTTTGGAGTTCTGATAGGAAATATGTGCTGTCTCAAGGTCACACTGATATTCTACCATACGTACTTCTAGAAGCTTTATTGTATTACTTTTTCCCCTTTGGGATTGTAGACCAAACGGCAATTATAATGCATAAAGTAGGAGTCAATATATTTTTTCATGTGTGCAGGATTATCCCAGCACCATTAAAAGAAAAAAAACACCAGTCCTTTCCCCACTGCTGTGCAAAGTCACTTACAACATCAACTGTGTGGGGGTCAGTGTCTTGACTTTATTCTATCAGTGCTACTGCCACACTACCTTCAGGTATGACATGTCCTGATACCCTTCCAATAGTAGAAGTTCCTCAACTTTATAGTCCTTTAAATTATCTTGGCTTACTCTCTAACCATTAAATCTTCATGCAAAGTTAAGAATCAGCTTGTCTCATTTCACACATACGTTCGCACATGTACACACACACGCACACGCACCCTGGGTGAAATTTTGTTTGGGATTGCACTGAATCTACGGATCAGTTTGGGAGACTTGACATTGCCATAATATGGAATCCTTGAATCCACGAACATGATTTGTCACTCTAAAGTTTCTAAAAACCTTCTCAATGTTTTCTAGTTTTCCATGTATCAGTCTTATACATCTTTCTTTTGTTTTGAGGTATTTGATGATTTTTTTTTGTGCTGTTGTATTAGGCATTTTCAAAAATTTTGTTTCCTGGAGGACCTGGGTGGCTCAGTCGATTAAGTGTCTGCCTTTGGCTCAGGTCATGATCTCAGGGTCCTGGGTCGAATCCCACATCTGGCTCCCTACTCAGTAGGGAATCTGGTTTTCCCTCCCACTCTCCCTCTGTGATCTCCCTCTCTGTCTCTCAAATAAATACACAAAATCTTTTTTAAAATGCAGTTTCTTGGTCATTTATTGCTGGGATATAGAAGTCCAATTAATTGATCTTTGTATTTTGATGCTGTAGCTAGGAAACTTGCTAAATTTCATATTCAAATATTTTTTTTTCTAAATACTTCCCAGTGTTCTAAATATTTTTTCTTCTTTTCTAAATATTTTAAAATATAGTTATTTATCTACAAATTTTAAAAGTGTTATTTTCTTTTGTCTAAATGTATATGTTTTATTTTATTTTATTATCTTATTTTAGTTCTGGGAAAGCTGGGGGGGTATTTACTAGAGTTCCTCCTCATGGTCAGTCTATTGCAAGTTTTGTTTTTTTCAGTTCAGTGAAACCTAAAATTTCTGCACTGTTTTTCAGCTTCCCAACTACTACTTTTGCATTTAGAATTGGCAAAACCTAAAAAGAGAAATAATCCCCAGATATCAGGCATACTTCTTTTGATATTCTATAGTATACTATAGTATCCTTCTGTCTTGGATCACTGCCTTTATAAAAGCTCTTAGATGTTTAGGTAGATTTTTAAAGCCTTTTTGAAACTATTCTTGTTATCCTCATTTTACAAATGATACAACCAAAGCCTACAGAGGTGAGTGACTTGGTAGAGGCAACATGGTTAATGGGCATTCATTCTGAGATGTGAATGCAAGCTGATCTAACCCCCGCCAATATTTCATATTGTCTCTACTTCAGTCAAAACAGTGATCACAAAAAATCAGAACCGTTGATCATTTCCAAAACCCACCTACAGATCCTAAAGCTCAAGCTACTCTCCTTGGCATGGGGGGGGGGAGCATGGGCTTAAACCTTTGACAATGCTTGAAACAAAAACGTGTGTTGTGGGGTATCCTTCTATGTCAAGTTTTTCCCCTCTGCTTAATTTTATAATCCAATGCAATTCCTTTTAGAATGAGATAGAGAAAACAAATAAGTGAATGAAAGTTTCCCATGCTAGAAAGTACTAATCTCCCCCAATATCAAATGGCTTCTTTCCTTTAGTTCTCTTACTAACGCCGCTGTGTTTTAGCTGGACATATGGCCACCCAGCAAACGCTGAGATTCTCTTGACTTCTTTGCACTTTGGCAACATGTTTGCGTCCTGGGCCAGTGATCATTTAGCAGAGGTAATATTAACTGTTTAAGGAATTGGGTGTGACCTCTTGACCTGTTTTTCCTTTCCAGTTGACTGGTATGTAGAAGTGGTTGCAGGTGCTGGAGCAAACATCTTGGACTTGATGTAGGAAACTGTGACAAGGACACGAGAGCAGTAGAAGAGCTGGTGCCAGGGGCCTGGCACTCGGCCTGCTGTGTGAGAGAGAAAAAACTACTACCTTGTTTCTGCCACGGCTGTATTTGGGTCTTTCTTACACTGCAGGGACATATTTCATAAATACCATATAACTGTCAGAGGAACAAAACAGGGGGCAGAGTTCAGCAGCAACACCTGAACACTGAACGGCTCTCCTGACATGGCAGTGGGGAAAGTCACAAATGAACAATTAGGCAGAACCTGAAAATTTGACAAACATGGTGAATTAACCAAAATGCCAACGTGGCCCACACGAGTGTGACCTCGGCTGTGTGAACGACGGCCGTGGGCGGTGGTGGGGAGAGTGGCAGACAGGGAGTCCGAGCTCCAGCCGTGAGTGTGGCGACCATTCATTAACGCCACTCAGTTGGCTACCATGAAGAAACGCAGGTTCAGGGGCTCCTTATCTTTCCTTCCGCCCTGCCCCCAAGTAATTGGACATCCAGAGAGCCTCATGTGAAGTCTCAAATTTTACATGTCCGGGCTATGACATATTGCTAGCTGTCAACTGATAGCATTGTCTTCATCTCGCCCATTAAAAACAAAACAAAACGAAACATAACTCCAGACATTTCTTGCAACTAATGATTGGTCACTGGGGGTATAAGATACACCATTGGTTGAGACTTTGTAGAAAGCTGGGTAAGATGGGGCTGACCCAGAAACAAAAAGCTGAGTTTTGTCCTTTAGTTTTTTGTTTCTTCCTTGGTCTAAGTAACACTGTTGAAATGCTGAAGGGAATCAGAACACACAGATGGGGAGAGATGCCACATGCTAAGGACGGGTAGCATTATAAAGCCAACGACGCAGTGAATGTCTAGGTACACACGTCATTTCTCACATGCAAGCGTGTCGAGAGTAAATCCTCCCGAGAGGAGGTTGAGTCAAGAGAGAACACATCTCTCATTTTGATGGATGCTATCAAACTGCTCTCCTTACAGATGGTGGCCATCTACATTCTCACCAGTAAGGTGAAGAGATTACCTACTTCCGGCAACCTCACGCTGACCACTGAGTGTAAAACGTTTTGGTCTTTGTCGTTGTGTTGCATGGAAACATTTCATTTCAATTTGCATCACTTTTTGGATGACCAAGTTATGAAAATTTCATGTTAATGAGCCAAATATTATTTTTTTTTCATGTTCAGGGTCCATTTTTCTGATGGGTTGTCTTTTCTTATGGGTTTGTATAGAATCTTTGAACAGGAAGAACTCACCCTTCATTTGTGGTGTCATAAGTATTTCATCTCAGTTTGGTTTTTCATTCTGTTTATAGTGGTCCCTACAGATTATCAATCTTTTTCATAGATTATCAATCTTTTCTTTATGATTCCTAGATCTTGACTTTTACCTTAGAAAGATCTTACCCAACCCCTGATTATAAAGCAAATTCTTCCATACTAATTTTTGCTTATCATTATTATGGTTTTATTTTCAGCATTTGAGCCTTCGACTATCTGAAATTTATTTAAAGTAAGAAGTAAGATAGGAATTTTTAAAAATTCCAGATGGCTCACCAGGTGTCCCCAAACTATTTAAGGAATATTCTATATTTTCATCACCGTTAAAGCCATGATTCACCTTAAAATAGTGCATGTTTTGATGGTTATTTCTGGCTGGTATTGTTTGTCTATTTATCCCATGTGATTTTAAGTTCTGTAGCTGTATTAATATCTGATAGAGCTAGTCTTTGTCTTTGTCTCTGTCTCTGTCTCTCTCTCTCTTTTTTTTTTTTGGTCAGAATTTCCTGGATATTCTTTTTTTCTTTTCTTTTGCCAAAAGCTTTTTCCTGGATATTCTTGTATGATAAATTCTATGTTAATTTTAGAATCAATATGTCACTTTTGAGAAAAGAAAGCCCTATTGACATTTTATTTATTATTTTTCATTTTCTTTATTTATATTTAAGATTTTATTTATTTGAGAGAAAGAAAGAGAGAGAATGCACATGAGCAAGGGGAGGAGCAGATGGAGAGGGAGAAGCAGACTCTCCCTGAGCTGGGAACCCAATTAGGGGCTCTATCCTAGGACCTTGAGATCATTGCGTGAGCCGAAAGCACACACTTAACAGACTGTGCCACCCAGGTAACACCCTAATGATATTTTAATTGGCATTTGATTCCATACCTATATTCCATGGATATTAAAAATACCATTTTATTTATTTTCAAGAGAGACCGTTAGAGTACAAGCAGGGGGAACAGCAGGCAGAGGGAGAAGCAGGCTCCCCACGGGGCAAGGAGCTGGATGTGGGACACTATCCCAGGACCCTGGGATCATGACCTGAGCTGAAGGCAAGATACTTAACCAACCGAGCCACCCGGGCGTCCCTTCCATATACATTTTAAATTTTGATTTTTTTTTTTGCCAAAATATGGTTTCTACCTTTCTATTTATTCAAATCTTCTTTGCATCTTTCAGTAATATTTGCAAGTTTTTAAAAATAGAAATATTGTATGTATTGTAGAGTTTTTTCTGGATCTCCCTTCCCTACTTCTTCCTTTCCTTCCTCCCTGGCTCATCTCCCTCCCCGGACACGTTCTGTCTCTCCTCTTCCCCCTCTTCCCTTCCTTTCCTCCTCCTTTCCTCCTCCCTCCCCTGTTCTTTTTCTTTAGGACTTTGTAGGCACTAGTCTTTGGTATTTTAGGGTTGAACGCTGAACTGGAGAAATCTAATGACAGATCTACTTATTTTGTAATTTATAGATAACTTTTTCCCCCTAAATGCTCAAGAATACTTTAACTGCGAAGTTTTATAACTTTATTATGAAATGTCTTAATGTTGTATTCTGTATAAAATGTTTCTTGAAGAAATATTTACCACCTCAGTTTATTAATCAAGTCTTGTTTTTCTTTCTTAAATTGCATCTTTGAATTCCTTTTTCTGCTCTAATAATTTTTCTTCTTCAGGGATATCATTTATACATAGTTCCATTTCTTTTTTTAAACTTTAGAGTCAAGTTAGTTAACATGTAGTGTAGTATTGCTTTCAAGAGTGGACTGGATTGATCCGTCACCTACAGACGGGTCCTACACAGCATCCTGTACCCAATCAAGTGATCTCCTTAATGTCTATTGCCCACTTAGCCCCTTCCCCAACCCATCACCCCTCCTGAAACCCTCAGTTTGTTTCCTATATTCAAGAGTCTCTTATGATAAGCCTCCCTGTTTTTATCTATTTTACTTTTCCCACTCTTCCCCTATATTCACCTGTTTTGTTTCTTTAATTCTTCCACATATGGGTGGAATTTTATTTTAATACAAAGATCATAGTCATATGATATGTCTTTCTCTGACTGACTTATTTTGGTTAGTTCTATCCACATTGTTGCAAATGGCAAGATTTCATTCTTTTTGATCACTAATATTCCATGGCGTGTGTGTGTGTGTGTGTGTGTGTGTGTGTATCTCACATCTTTTTTACCCACTCATCAATGGGTGGACATTTGGGCTCTTTTCATAACTCTATTATTGTTGATAGTGCTGCTATAAATATTGGGGTGCACGTGCCCCTTCAAATCAGCATTTTTGTATCCTTTGCATAAATACCTAGTAGTGCAATTGCCGGGCCATAGGGTAGTTCTGTTTTTAACTTTTTGAGGAAACTCTGTATTGTTTTCAGAGTAACTACACCAGTTTGCATTCCCACCAACTGTGCCAAAGTGTACCCGTTTCTCCACACCCTGTGGTTTCCTTGAGTCATTAATTTTAGCCATTCTGATGGGTAATGAGGTTGTATCTCATTGTGGCTTTGATTTGAGTTATCTCAGGATGAGTGATGTCTTTTATTTATCTTCCATATCTCTCATTGTCCCTTAGTTTTTCAAACTGTTTCTTGCTGGTTTTCATTCCTTTTGCTAGAATTTTTCAGCCCTGTACCCCTTGTCTTTTACTGTATTATCAACAATATGTATTTTCTCTTCTGCTGGTTGTAGTGTATTTGTTAATAATGGTTATATATTTTTTCTTATACTTCCCCAAATACTTTGAAAGCTTATTTTTCCTGAGCTTCCGTTTTGCCATCCTATATTTCCTATGTGTTTATATCTATCCCTTAGATCTTTATATAAAAAAGCTTTGGATTCACAGAAATACATATCCTCATTTTTATCTGGTCTGTAGAAACATTTTCTAGGGGCACCTGGGTGGCGCCTCTGCCTTCAGCTCAGGTCATGATCTCAGGGTCCTGGGATTGAGTCCCACATCAAGCTCCACATTGGGCTCTCTGCTCAGCAGGGAGCCTGCTTCCCCACACCCCTGTCTGCCTCTCTGCCTACTTGTGATCTCTCTCTCTCTCTCTGTTAAATAAATAAATAAAACCTTCAAAAAAAAAAAAGAAATATTTTCTAAACTTTTTCTTTTTCCTCTATTTTCACCCTGGAAATACCTCTGTAGAAAGATAATGCTTTTTTAATTACTTATTTTTGGATCTTGCAATATTACATACAGACTATATACAGAATATATAATAAAGGATATATATATATATATATATATATATATATATATATATCTAATTCAGGATAGCAGAATTCTTTCTGGCTTAAAATAAAGCTCTGATGATGCAGGGTTTTCTGTACGTCATGTTCCCTCACTCCTCTGAGATAAAGATCAGGAGCTCTAGTGATGACCACAGTTCAGTTTGTCTTCTACCCTGACTGACTGGCAGGCTCTTCTCTACATGTACAACACGACTGTATTTCCTCAGTCCTTGGTGGCCCTGCTATTCCATGATGCCAAATAGGGCTGAGGAAAGATCCCACTGTCAAACTGGGAGCTCACTTCCTGTCATTCCAAGTAAACGTTTGCTAATTTTGATCTTTATAGTGATAATTTAATGGGAAAAAAACACTTTTTGGTCAGGTTTGTCCAAGATCAAAAACCTTAGGTATCTTCTGTTGGAATCTTCCATTATATCCCCTCCCCCCACAACATTAAAAAAAAAAAAAAAACCAACTCTGCTGGATTTGGTAGCATTTCCTCATTTGTTGTAGTTTGTGGTTAGAGATGTCCATGTTTTATTAAAGATGGTATTTTGTATTTTTTGTATTATTCTTATTCTTTGGGGGGTGATTGTTAGCAGTGGTTTGCCACCATCTTAAATTTGAAATTCATCCTGTTGGGTACACTTTGTATGAGAATTTAATCACACAGCAACACTCACTGCACTAGAAAGTAGAACTCTATTCTCATCACGTGCATTAACTTTGATTCATAGATATCACCATGGCAGTTTTGTCCATCATAAACAAAGAAAATTTATATATTTTTAAGAAACTCTTCCAGCTGCTACCCTATTCTGTACCTTATAAGGAAAATTAGGTAATGAGAATCGAATTTTCTTTACCTATTAAAATAACCGACGATCTCCTCAGATATACTCGGGAGCTTCTCAGGAAACCTAAGGTATCAGATATCAGATATGTAATGTAGTTCTCATGAGATGTAAGCTGAGAATAAAATGAAGAAACAATACTCAGTCATTGGAAAAAGCACATTTGCTCCCTCTGGAGAGGCTTCCAGAAAAAAGAGCTTGGTTGCTTATATCAAGTTAGGACCGATTTAAAACTAGGGGACAGAAATCTCTTCACTCTCTTGTTTGTTGATGTTCCTCAGGTTATTACATGACTCCCAAGCCCAGTTTGTTTCCAAACTTTGGAGAACATTCCTCCACCCCCACTTGTCTCCTGCTGTACTTCATGCTGGTTTCCAGAACCCTGGCCCATCAGATGGTGGCCAAGTGCTTCTGGTTTTGCTGTTGGTGATTGGGAATGCAGTTCCTATCTCTGTGACCATCCACAACTCAAGGTGGGTGAGTCAGAGGAAGAAAGTCAGAGATAACCAATGTCAGGGAAGAGGTAGTGGAAACCTGAATTTTCTGGTCTGAAACCTCAGCTGTAATTCCTTGTGTGCTATCTTGTCTTCATCTTCCTTCTCTGGGACCCACGCTTGTCCCTGCCATACTTTCATCACTCAGGATCTCCTTGGAAGCCAACTTTGTAACTTTGTAGCTCTCACGGCCACTTACGAGATTGCTGCAGATGCTGAGCACCACCACCTCGAAACTGTAAAACTCGTCCTTGAGCAAATGCCACGTTGGCCAGTTTAATTCTGAGACGCAGATCGCTAACGTATACTTACATGCCTGCAGAACAGAAAAGGGTCACTGAGGGTGTGTTCATCTGCGGTTACATAAAACACTGTGGTTCTCTGCAAAGCTAAGAAAAACAAGATTGCAGGACTTACTTGAGCGACTCTAATTTCTGTGTCTTCCAAAAACAGGATCAGAGGCACCAAACCTCCAAGAATCACATCATTCAGCATCCATGTGTACTCACTCATGTCCCTGAGTAATTCGCCGAAGTGCTGAATGGCCATACTCCGGATGCCTCCATTACTCTAGAATATGCACAGAGAAAGGCCTCGTTTGAGGATATCACTAGGGTTCTTTTCGTTAAGCAGTGGGATATATGTATCTCCCATATATATATGTATATATTACTTATAATATATATTTTTTATATAATTAATATATAATATATAATTTATATAATTAATATATAATTACTTCTATTTTAATATATATAATATATATTATATACAAATATATATAATATGATATATATACAAATAAAACAAATAGATATGTTTACATATATTTACATGCACTCCTTCGAGACTTCCACAGGACGATATGGGTGCCAATGCTGTTCTTCAGAGAGTGACAGGGCTTTCCTCAAACTGACACAGTCACCCTGTGTAAAATATTTCCTATCCTGTTTCAGTACTTTTACTGAGAGGTTGAGAATCAGTCTGAGAAACTCCCATGTGGAATCTTCTTCTGGAGATAGATTGGTCAGATGGATTGGATCAGCTGTCCCATCATTAATCCTATAGTCAAACTCTCTCCCTTCTTGGGTTTACCTCTTCAGCGCTGGGGTAGTCTTCTCCTAGAACCTGAGGGCAGCCTCCTCTAAGATTGTGTAAGACGCCCCCACATGTTTCTCGCATGCATTTCTTACATCCGTCCATTTGGCCAATCTCTTACCAGAGTGACTGTCTTTTTGGTTCCAGTCTGACTATTTCAAGTAATATGCCCCATCTCTGGCCCCAGAACCAAGGTGTCTTTGCCACTTTCATCTTTCCCACTGCACATGATGGCCTGGGGATACCCAAACCTCTCTGTGCCAGAGAAACAGCCCCACTAAGGATGAGAATATTCCTGAACTGCTTCTATTGTAGAATCGTAATGTTTTGATGAAGTGAATCTCATCATATATCTATGTCTTCCTCAACCAGACGACCGCCGGCGGTGGGCCAGTATCTGCCATTGGCCCTTCCCCGAACTATGGGTGGTCATCACTTCACCTGCCCAGTACTGTCCTGACTTAATTCTTTCATTCTTTCTTCTATTTTGTTCAAAGACTTGTGATAACTCTGAGGATCCAACAGCACATGTGGGTAAATTCTCAAATTAGCAAAGCCGCCATTTTTGTTTATGCAGGTTGCTCAATAATTGTGGTCTTGACAAATGTTCACCAACTCTGTCGTCTCTCCCTCTGGGAACATGGGCTGGGGCCTTTTAGAATGTTCTCGCCATCAGCTTTGGTGTGGAGCTTGGAGTGCAGGTGCTGTGTGGAGCTGCTGCCCTAGGGAGGCAAGGCCTTGTGTAGTGCCTGGGGGAAGTGGCCATGGGAGCCTGGGGGCTGCATGCCTATCATTGTTGTTCTTTAAATATGGAGAAACACAGTATCATAGTTTCATTGATATCCTAATATTTTTCAAACATTCAAACGCTAAGGAATGACTTAAGGTCAATTGATATTTGGTAATTTTCTCTTCTCTCTGATTTTGCTTCTTTTCATTTGGTGTGGTATGATTGTTTATTTAGTTTAGTTTTGTTTTATTTTCCCTCCAAGTGATTTCATTTTGAAATCTTTTTTACATGGACATTCCAACTACTTATTTAGCTGTGTGAACTTGGCCAAATATTTGCTTCTCTTTGCTTCACTTTCCTTGTATGTACACTGGATAATAGTAATAGTTGTTTAGAGAATTATATGAGTCAGTACATGTAGAACCCTTAGAATAATGACTGGTACTTAGTAAATGCTCAATAAACCCAGCCACTTTTATTATTACTATTATTACCCTTATTTATTTTGAAAATAATTCTTGTCATTAAATGACTTCTAAAGCTTAATAACAAGCTTTCTTCAATGAAATCTGAATAATTAAGAGCTTAGAAATCTTTGGAAAATAATAGAAGTCTTTAAAAATAAATATTCTCTATGGCATTCCAAAGTGTCTTTGCTTATTAAAATATGTTACTGTCATCCAACTTTTCTGGAATACATTTACCATACAAAACAAGAGTTTTCAAAATGCATAACTTCTTGATGAAAGACCTTTTATTTATTTTTTTAAAAGATGTTATTTATTTATCAGAGAGAGAGAGTGAGCACAAGCAGGGCGAGAGGCAGGCAGAGGAGAAGCAGGCTCCTCTCTGAGCAAGAAGCCTGAAACCAGACTGGGTAACAAAACCCCAGGATCATGACCTGAGCTGAAGGCAGATGCTTAACCCACTGAGCCACCCAGGCATCCTGATGAAATACCCTTTAGTTAGAGTTTTATATGATAATAACAAACACTGGGGGCATTAATATGTCATCTCTAATGCCCATAACACACCTGCCACTCTCTCTATTTTATAGATGGGGAGACCAGAGCATAAGGAACTGAATAACCTGCTTAAGATTTCCCAGCTGGGAGGAGCCAGACTAGGGATTTGAACACAGGCAGTCCAGAGCTAGGCTTAGCCGAGATATAGCCCCTAAGCTACATACATTTCCTCTTTCCTCCAAAGACAGAGGATGCTCTTTGATTCTCCTTTCTTATGGACAAATTTTCCAGGTTCTCATAGTGTAGTTATATATATGTATATAGGTATATAACTATATATACATAGATGGTACTTATTTGACTAATATTGTCATCTCTGGAGAAAAAATGGTAGTTCGGTACAAAATGACTATCTTCTGTTGATTTCTTCTGAAATGTAATAGCATTGCCTCAGCTGGGGCTTCCGCTTAACTATAAAACTTAGTGATTTCACATATCTAACTGTGTAACTCACGTGATCCATCAGAGGACAGTAGCTGGAAGCAATTCTAGTACACAGAGAGGAGTAGGTCACCTTGTCCAGTCTGATTAGAAGTCTTCGAAGGGTGATTAAGGCTCGAATTATAACAGTTTTGTCTTTTGAAAGGAAGGCATCCAAGACGGACACCAACAAGCTGCAGACATTTTCTATCTGTATGTAAGAGAGGAAATGGTTGGATTTTGGAACTAGAAGGAGACGAGACATAGCATTCGGCACACACGTCTGGGCCTGTGCTGCGTGCAGTCGTGTGCTGGGCTTGCCTCCCAAGATGCAGTTGTCACATTGTCAAAACTTCTGTGAGCGGATTGTTCAAACAGACTCTCCAGTCTAGAGAACGAACCGATGGTTGCCAGAGGCGAGGGAGGTGGTGGGTGGGTGGGGGAACCGGGGACGGGGATTAAGAGTCACTTACGATCAGAAAGGATGAATACCCAACTTTTGTAGCAACATGGACGGGACTGGAAGAGATTTTGCTGAGTGAAATCAGTCAAGCAGAGAGAGGCAGTGATCATATGGTTTCACTTATGTGTGGAGCATAACAAATAGCATGGAGGACTTGGGGAGATGGAGAGGAGAAGGGAGTTGGGGGAAATTGGAAGGGGAGGTGAACCATGAGAGACTGTGGACTCTGAAAAACAATCTGAGGGGTTTGAAGTGGCGCAAAGGTGGGAGGTTGGGGTACCAGCTGGTGGGTATTATAGAGGGCACGGGTTGCATGGAGCACTGGGTGTGGTGCAAAAATAATGAATACTGTTTTTTCTGAAAATAAATAAATTAATTTTAAAAAATTAAAAATAAATAAATAAATAAATAAATGAAGTTGGAAAAAAAAAAGAGTCGCTTACGATGAACACCTAGTAAAGTCCAGAATCGCTGAATCAGCGCACGGACCGCCAGAAAGGAGTGGAACACTGCATGGTAACTACACTGAGGTTACAATTAAAAAGTCACTATTAAAAAATAAGTTTTGGAAAACTAGGAAGAAATAAACCCAAGGTAATAAACTCAAAACCCATCACTTCCTATTTCTTTTGCTTCTCTGGACTCTTACAGGCCCTCGAGGCTACTCACAGGTATTGTATCTGTCTGGGGGGAATATTAAATAACCACGCACTACCGGGCATCTCTCCCCAGTTCTGTGTTTAATGGTGTCCGGCTGATAGCTCGAAATAGCCATGGTGAGGGTACCCCAGAGCAACAGTATTGTTTCCGGAGCGCTGGCGGTGAAGCATTCACCAGCACAGCCTCAGCAGGGTGACCTCTAAACCAGGTGCTGGTGACTCGCGTGGGCACAAGAGCCCCTGAGCGGCGGGGGGGCTTATGAGACTCCATGGCCGATCCGAGACGACAGAACAGAAAGTAAGGAAAAAGGCAAAAAGGAGACACCAAAGGAGAGAAGCAAAGACGGGAAATAGAAGAAGCAAAAGAAATAAAGAAATACGATTTGCCAAAATAATAGCCATAGGCCTTGTGTTTGGCTGAAAAGCCGTCTTTACCAAGAGAGAGTACGTGACCTCAGCCCAGCTCACGCTCCACTGTTTCTCTCTTACTGTCCTTGACAACCTTGACCCAGAGTCTTCCTTGCAGTCACGAAAAACATCGGGAAGAGTGCTAGACAAGGCAATGAGTGACTCGGATACTACAAGAATGTACACTGACTTCTGTGACTTATTTAAAGCAAACCGATCACCGCTCATTTCATTCTAAATGCAAAATGGGTGCCCAACAGACAGGCTTTGAGCGTTCAGAGACAATGTTGAATAGGTCAACAAAGGTTTATTATTAAACTAATTAAATCAACAATGATTTACAGAATCAGCATAATCCCATTATGCAAGGTGCTTTGGGATGGGTGGAACAGGCGGTGAGGCTCCGGGAGGCACTTGTGATACAACAACACTGGGTGTTACACGTAAGTGTTGAGTCACTCCGTTGTGCACCTGAAGCTGATGACACTGTTTGCTCACTGGAATTTAAATAAAAACTTAAAAAAAAAAGAATTTATAAGAGCATCACAAAACATGCTTAGATTTGATCTTCCTGGAAGGCAAGAAGTATTCACGCGACTCAGCAGGAAAGAGTGTAAGACTGTGGCTCTCAAGTTTAAGTGATTACGACCCCCTGTAGGACTTTGGCTCCACTTCGATGACTTCTGAGTCCACAGCTCTGGGGCAGGCCTGACAATTTATATTTATACCAGTTTCTGGGAGGGGCTGATACTGCTGGTTCAAGCAGCACAGACAGAGAACTCCTAGTGTAAAGTATCCTGTAAGCAAGGGCTCACCGTGGGCATGGCTCTGAGAAGGAAGCACCTGCCAGGTCCGAATATTCAGTAGAATTCGACTTGAGTTGAGAAGCAGACAAAAGTGAACTTGTACGGCTAAGGACGAGTGTGCTGAGCGGAAGAAGCAGCTCGAGGGAGTGCTCTGGGATCAGAGTCAGTGTGGTGGCAGGTGTGTAGGTTGGAGGGGAAATGAACTTCTGTGTGTGTGGCTTAGACTCCAAGAGTTTGTGTAGGACAATGTTGGTCCATTCCAAGGGCCGTGAATGGTTTTCCAGGAAAAATAGAAACAGGGTGATTAAGCTCCTGAGTCTACTTGCCACACTGCTCCCATTCAACCCAGGCTTTGAAATTGTGTTAGTCTACAGAAACGGAGACAGAGCAGTGTGTGATCAGGAAGGGTCCTGAGCAGTGGAAAGCCCTCGACAGCGATGGCGGTGGCGTTCACAGACCACACACTCACGTGCCTCATTGATCACTGGCGCCATGCTGGCGATTTTCTGAAGGCTCAGCTTGCTAACCGCGGGGTTGGCGTCATTAACCCAGTTTCTGAAGAGAACCAGAAACTCTTCTGGGAATGGGTCCTTGAAGAAATTATTCAGGATCTGAAAGAAAACAGTCGGTACATTCATAAGTAGAGTAAAGGCTAATTCATGTTTTCTGCGTCAGTGATAAAAATGGAGATATTCTCAGTAAAATGGAAGCACAAGTTTCCCTAAAACTCCAGATACTTACACATATCCCCACACATATTTCTGTGTTCATAGTCTCTGTGTTCTCTGGAAGCAGAAGGAAGCAGTCATAGTAGGAAACACATGCCTATATGTTTTTGTACGTATCTACAGTTGACCCTTGAACAACACAGGTTTGAACTGTGTGGGTCAGATACAGGTTTTTTACCGCACAATGTTGTGAATGTATTCCTCTTCTTCATGATTTTTTAAAACAACATTGTCTTTTCTCTAGCTTCCTTCATTGTAAGAATACGGTATGTAATGCATACAGCGTACAGAATGTGTGTTGCTTGTGTTATTAGTAGTTATTAGTAGTTTGTGTTATTAGCAGTTAGGTTTTTGGGGAGTCAAAAGTTGTATGTGGATTTTGGATGGTATGGTATGGGGTTCAGCATCCCAAGTCCCATGTTGTTAGGAGTTAAATATATGCATTACATTTTTTTTTTCTCTCCATTGCTGACAACTTAGTGACTCAATTTAAATTACCTCCATGTCCCAGATTATAGTTGGGTAGGAGAGTTCCTTGACAGTGAATGTTTATGTGTACTAGGAGGCTGTGCCTACTATGGGCCAGACATTATGCTAGTAAGTGGGAACACAGTAGTGAGCAAAACAGTCTCCATCCATGACCTTGTGGGGCTTATAGACTAGCAAGAGAGACTGATACTGTATAATAATTTTATACTATTTATACTATTATATAAATATATAATAGTATAGAATAAATATATATATAATAAATATAATAAATAAATATAAATATATATATACACACACACACACACTATTTATACTATTCTGATGAAAACAGAGTTGCTAATTGTGATCAGTACCAGGAAGAAAAGCTATAAGGTACCATGAAAACATCTAAAGCAGAACTGAATTTGGACTGTGAAATTGTAGACTGAGTTATAATGAAAAGATGTTTAGATTTGGACTTGAAAGCAGAGTTGACATTATCTAGATAAATTGTTTAGAGAAGATCTCCCCCAGGAGGGTAAGCCATGTGCAGAGGCGCTGTGGTAGATGAGCAGGGTGTGTTTGAACACTAGAAGGAAGGCCAGAGTTATAGGATGGGAAGCGATGAGAAGATTGGAGGGTAGTGAGGCTGGCGGACAGGCAGGGCAGGAGACTCAGGTTGCAGAGGCTAGGTTATGGACTTTTAGTCTTAAACAGGTAATACCCAAAACGAAGATGTGATTACCATGAAGTTTTATGCATCTAGTAACTAGCAGCCAAAATATACACATTTTTAAATATCTTAGAAACACAAATGACAGTTTAGTAAAAAAAGGTCAGGAATTTAAAATATTATTAAGACAGGTCAAGTACACAGAATAATAGAGAACAAGAGAGCCAACAGTGAGAAGGAAGGGCAGATATATATTCTTCTCAATTTCCAAACAACTTTCACAAAAATTAATAATCAGATCCAAAAAATCAGTAACTTCCCTAAAGCAAATCATTTAAAAAGCACCTTAAAAAAATCATGATGTCTATAATAAAAGAAGAAACCAAGAAGAAAGTTTAAGTGGGAAAAAAGCCTATAAGCACTTGAAAATTTAAGAGAACTCTCCTCTGTTTTGTGGATCAAAATTATAAACCAGAGAGGAAATCAAACATACAACAAAGATTACTACAAAAACAATAAAACAACAAAAATAAAACGTTTCCCTGTGGTTGGAAGGAAAGGCCCAACTTCACGTTGCTTAAAAATATGTTAAAAACGAATGAATTATTTATTTCCTGAAATTATGAGACATGAAATATCACAAGAAATGAGATTGAGCTAGAGAAAATTAGTGTAAGAAGATAATAAAGGTAGAAGCAGAGGTTATGGAATTGGGAAACAGAAAAACAGTGGAATTAGTCAATCTAATCCTTGTGCTAGAAAAAAAAGCATTCAAATAAACCAATGTGACCAATATAATATAAAAAGTAAACATAAAATGAGAAGTGAGAAAAAGGGTGTGAAATAGATTAAAACCTTCACAGGATATTGGCTATTTGGGGCAGCTTTTCTATATTAAAGGCTTTGTCCCAGTCATGAGGCAAAGAAAATTAGATAATTGAAATCGATTAGGAACAATGGAAGACTGATGGCTATTGATGTGTTATTTCCAAATGTTATCAAGGTTAGCTCTTTCTGAGTGATCACACACCAAAACATAAAGGCATATTTTCTATTTACAACTAGTAACTAATCTGTGGGTGATAATTTGGTACTATGTGAATATTCTCCTACAATCTTTCACTTAAAAGTTTTAAAATTCATTGGTAATTTTTTTATTTAGTTATCACACTGGGGCTTGCAAAGTGGTAATTTTCCACGTCTAGCGTTCCGTCTACATTTACTGGCTGGCATCCGTCTCTCTGTCTCTCTCTCCTAGCATTCCAGGTTTGAGTCTCACCAAGGACTCAAGCATTTAAATTTTCTTCCCAACGTATTAAAATTATTGGCAGTTACTCCTTCTTTTGATGTTAAATTTGGCCAGTAGGAGCCCTTTCAAGTTGACTTTTGTGTCCTTTTGACATGATGTATCTATCTTGGAACACTTCTTTGCTTGTAGAAAGACTGGATGTCCCAGGCTTATCTTATATTTTTCTTGCCCCTGAAATCAACCATTTCTTCAAGGAGACAAGATTCCTTTTAGTGAATAATGATATTTGGTGACCATTAGAACTGTGTACTAGAATGTACACATTGTTATTGGAATATCATGTCTTCTTGGCCTTTACTTGAAACTAAGAGTTCTTCTTCTTCTTCTTCTTCTTCTTTTTTTTTTTAAGTCATGGGTTTATTTTGACAATGTTGATGTATTCAATTCAAATCTAACAGAATTTATGTTAACTTTTTTTTTTAAAGATTTTATTTATTCAACAGAGAAAAATCACAAGTAGGAGAGGTAGGCAGAGAGGCAGGCAGAGAGAGAGGAAGGGAAGCAGGCCCCTTGCTCAGCAGAGAGCCCGATGTGGGACTCAAACCCAGGACCCTGAGATCATGACCTGAGCCGAAGGCAGCAGCTTAACCCACTGAGCCACCCAGGCGCCCCGAGTTTATGTTAACTTTTAATGGTTTTATGTTTGCTTCATCTTTTTCTTACCTGGAAAGACTCTGTGCCAATAGTGTTAATATATTTATTTGCTTATTTGCTTTCTGCTGTGTGAATGCATACCATAGTCTTAAAATTATATCGCCACCTTACAATATTCATAAAACTCCCAAGTAAAAGTCAGTATTTTTTTATAGATTCTTTTTTGTCCTTAGGATATATCTCACTAAGGATGTATATAGTCAAAGCTCTATGTTCATAAGTTACTTGATATCCTTTGCAAATGTGTGTGTGTGTGTGTGTGTGTGTGTGTATCTGAGGGAGAGAGAGAGACAGAGAATCATACAGTTCACTGGGAAAAATACTAAGATCATAGTAGGTAAACAGGCAAAGGAGAGATCAGATTATTCACACAATGGAACTTTAAAGGCCAAGGCAAAACACATAATTCATGAAAATAATTTGACCAGAGATAGCAATATGTTATTTTTATTTTTCACACATCAGGATCTTATACCTAGAAAACCCAAGAGAATTAACCAAAATATTATTATATATAATAATGCAGTTTAACTAATTTTCGTGAATATCCAACAATAATGAGCTTGAAAATTGAATGAAAAAGCCATATCTGGGAAAACAGTATGGAGGTTCCTCAAAAAATTAAAAATAAAAATACCCTATGACCCAGTAATTCCGCTACTGGGCATTTACCCAAAGAAAACAAAAACACGAATTCATTTTTAAAATTTAAACTCAATTAAATAACATATAATGTATTATTAGTTCCAGCGGTAGAGATCAGTGATTCATCAGTCTCATATAATACCCAATGCTCATGATATCACATGTCTTCCTTCATGCCCATCACCCTGTTCCCCATACCTCTTGCCCTCCCCTCCAGTAACCCTCAGTTTGTCTCCTGAGATTAAGAGTCTTATGGTTTATCTCCCTCTCTGATTTTGTCTAGTTTTATTTTTTCCTCTCTTAAATTTCACATATGAGTGAGATCATGTAAGAGGCGCTCTCTGACTCACTTATTTCACTCAGCATAATACCCTTCGGTTCCATCCAGATCTTTGTAAATGGCAAGATTTCATTTCTTTTGATGGCTGCATAGTATTCCATTGTATTTATGTACCACATCTTCTTTATCCACTCATCTGTCGATGGACATCTGGGCTCCTTCCGTAGTTTGGCTATTGTGGACATGGCTGCTATAGACATTGGGGTGCAGGTGCCCCTTGGGATCACTACATTTGTATCTTTAGGGTAAATTCTTAGTAGTGCAGTTGCTGGGTCAGAGGACAGCTCTAGTTTCAACTCTTTGAGGAACCTCCATACTGGTTTCCGGGGTGGCTGCACCAGCTTGCATTCCCACCAACAGTCCATGCACCCCTCTATATAGCAGCATTATTTACAAGGGCCGAGTTAAGGAAGTAGCCCAAGTGCCCAAGCAGAGATGAAAAGGTAAACAAGATGTGATGTGTATAAATAGTGGACTATTACTCAGCCATAAATAGATGAGATCTTGCCACCTACAACAACATGGATGGACTTAGAGGGTCTAATGCCCAGTGAAATAAGTCAGAGGAGAAAGACAAATACTGTATTTTCACTCATATGTAAAATCTAAAAAAATACATAAATAAATAAACAGACAAAAAGCAGAATCAGATTCCTAAATGCAGAAAACTGATGGTTGTCAGAAAGAAGAGGGGTAGAGGGTTGGGCAAAACGGATGAAGGAGAGTGAGTGATCCAGGCTTCCGGTTATGGAATGAGCAAGTCATGAGAATAAAGGCACAGCAGTGGGAATACAGGCAAGGGTATTGTCAGAGTGTGGCATGGTGACAGATGGTGGCTACGCGCGTAGATTCATGGAATCTACTAGAAGGAAGTAATCTAAAGGAAGTAATCTAAAATCCTGGAAGGAAGAAGACTTAGGCACGAAGATGTAAACTCTCATTACTTATGTCGGTAGAAAATTAGAAATAATATATAAATAAATGGTATGTTAAATACTGCTGGTTAATGAGACTAAGCTAAGGTAAAACACACAGATCGTGTGCTCAGAACATCTAAAGGCCAAGTGACGTCATGGTGAGGCCACTCGTCATTGCTTGGTTCCTAGAAGGACAGGTTTACCACTCTCCAAAAGGAGTAAGCACCACATTCATGATGAGAGAGGCCATTAGGGCTCATTAAACATCATCTGTCACATTAATAATGCTCATATAAATCTCATGTTTATAAATTTCTTTTGAATATGTGATTTTGTGGGAGCAATCATGTATGTCATATTTAGGTCTACTTAATGTCTGAACATACTTAAAAGGGTGACACAATGAAAATAATGAGTCACATAATCAAAATAATGAGAGATTCAAATGGATTAAAGCAAGTTTGGCAGCATTAGTGATTTTCTAGTGCAATGTTCAGTTAAACAGATTATGCATCTTTCTGGAAACTTTAGAAGTAGGTAGTGTCGTGTATGGGTATGTCTTTTACAGTTTATTACCTGTTTTGCTGACTATGATGCTTGAAATTATGTCAGATTTTTGAGACTCTTTGGCATGACACCTTTGGTTAGTGCCTTATTATGTATTACCTCTATGGAAAAATTAATAGTTGACTCAGAGAATTTCAACGTATAGAACTTTCTACATGCCTTTTCTAAGCAAAAGGACTTTCTCAATTTGCTCAACTCTAGTATAGCATTACAATATATGGTGTAATAGTAATATAAGTATTAATATATTCTATAGTTTCATTTTACTTAGTTATTTGGACCATTTCTTTTTCTTCCCCCTTAGACAGTCTGAAGTATCATTCAGATCTCAGGTATTATCTACTATCTTTAAGTAAACGTTGAGTGTACTTTAAATATTCCTTGGTCTACTGTATTTTTAGTTTAAAAAAAATTTATTATGTTCCATTAGCCAGCATATAGCACTTCACTAGTTTTTGATGTACTTTAACAAGCCTCTAGAGATGTGTGAACCGGTACTACAGAAACAGTGTTTGTGCAAATCCACATTTCTGAAAGACATGACAAAAGTTATCTGTCGTTGTCTTAACTCTGGGTAAGAATTAATATTCAGAGCGGGAGATAAAAAGATTGGAGGGTCGACTTAAGTTTGGATAAGGAATGGGAACCTGGCTGTTCGCAGTCATCTGATGAGACTTACTTCAGTGAGGAATATTACTGTGATGATACTGTCTTCTGACCGTCTAGGATCTTCCACTGAGAGCTTGTAGAGGTAATGCAAGGTCTCTGGAAACTGTGGGAAGTTGTATTCACTGAGAGCTCTGTCATAGAGAGTAAGGCACCGAGTTAGCAATGAGAGGAGAGGCTTCCTGCATCAGCCATGGCTAATGGGAGGAAGAGAGAAGCATTATTCTCACATTTTATACCTCCCAGATGAAAAAGAAAGATATTTTCTAATATCTCCTAATCCATGGACCCCATCCTGAATTCTACACAGACTCCAGGGAATTACAGATGGCTGGATCACGGTGTCTCATTCATTAACATCACTCCTCTTTCCCCGTCTCTCCCCCCCCCCTGAACCCCACAGCAGGGGTCCTGCACTACAATAGGCTCCTGCCTGACCGAAAGGACAGAAAATAGTGCAAAATAAATGTCTTGGCAATCCAGGATGGCGGAATAGGTCACCGTCAAGGTTTTAGACCAAGTCTTTCCTTTGAGTGATGTAATGAAGAAGACAGTCTGGGGCTACCCTGCTTTCCTCGGGAGAAGCGGTGGGTCCTGATTCACAAAAGCCCTTCTGGGAGTGGCCAGGCTCACAGTTGTCCTGACACGCCGGCCTGGACCAGATGTGGCAGGACCATGAAAGTGGATGTGACGGGTTTCACTTCAGGACTCCAGGTTGGCATTTTAAACCAGTGCTTCTTGATCTTTAATAAATATACAAATTACCCAGGAATCTTGCTAAAGTGCAGATTTTGATTCATTGGGAATGGAGTGGGCCACGAGATTCTTTTCTGCCTTCTATCTTAAACTTCAAGGGGGTGCTGTTGCTGCTGGTCTGAGGACCACACTTTAAGGAAGAAGATCCAAAGATACTAAGGATATTGTGACACTTAACTAGTGGCCGCATATGTTCCGGGAATCTGTGTGTAAATAAAATGCCACTTGAAACACATGAAGGACCCAGAGACCACACAGACTCTACTTTCTGGGTTGGTAACAACTTTAAATGGTCTATTATCTTGTCAAGTTTTGATTCTTTTTTTAAAAGACTTTATTTATTTGACAGAGAGAGAGAGAGAGAGAGAGATCACAAGTAGACAGAGCGGCAGGCAGAGGGAGAGGGAGAAGCAGGCTCCCCGCTGAGCAGAGAGCCCGATGTGGGGCTCGATCCATGACCCTGAGGTCATGTCCTGAGCCAAAGGCAGACTCTTAACTGGCTGAGCCACCCAGGTGCCCCCAAGTCTTGATTCTTGATCAGAAAATCTGATCCTTGTAATCAGAAACTTGCTATTCAGTAACTAGGGGGAAAAACCCACCACCTTTTCTATTACAAGAAAAATAAAAGTTCTCCTTCATTGTACTTTCCAAATTTGTTCGTCTCATTGAGAACAGATTTTTACTGAACCCCTTTACAGTGGGAGCACATCTATGACGGTCTGATGCCTACGAAGCTGGGATCCGCTAACAGCAGAGGAAGAGAAAAGGCACATTTACCTCTAGTTCTCCATAGCTGAGAGGGGAACCTACTCTTTGGAGAGAGGATAACGGGATGTGTGTATCATCAAGTGGGAGAACCGGAAAGAGAAACTATACCAATAAGGAATAAGCCCCTAAAATAAGGGAATAAGTAGAAATCAGGGCAACTGAGATCGTTGGGGGGAGGGGAGGTTGGAGTGGATACTGTGCTCACACGTGGCTTAGCCCGAGAGAGCTGGAGAAGCGGGTAGAGCCCCAGCGCCTGGGCGAGCCCCTTTCTTACTTGGCGACCAGGTAGACCCCGTAGTGGTGGGAGGGCGCGTGGCTGAACCGGCTCCAGCAGTTCTTCCTCTTCAGGGCAGCGTCCACCTGCTGCAGCCCCGAGCAGGTCAGCAGCACCCTCAGGGCGTCCTGGGCGTAGCTAAGGCCCCAAAGAAGAGAGTCACCGCTTGACAGTGGCCTTCATGGAACCAAGTACATGTGACCCGCCTTGGCATTGCGCCCGGGCAGGACGCTGGCTTTGGGAAGGGGCGTGCGTCCAAGGAAAACAGCTTTCCCTGCCGTCCTCTTCCCTGACCGACAGCACACGGGGCTTGGGGTTCGACTGAACCGGCGGCCTGTGGGATCCTGGGGCGGGGGGTTACTAGCGCGACGCCCCGAACGATGGGACAACGTGCGCGAAGCGCGAATAGGTCGGTTCTCCGCGGGGGACCGCGGTGCGCCCGCCGCGAGCCAGAGACCGGCTTAAATATCTGAACGCGGCGGGTCGTGCTCTGGGCTCTGTCCGGTGCCGAAGCGCGCCCCTGGCCAGGGCAAGTGCCCGGCGGCGGCTGCGGACGTTCCCCGAGGGCGGCGGAGCTAAGGGGGTGTCTCGGGGGGAGGGAAGCGCTGGTCTCGCGGATGGGACAGGACCGTCGCCGTCTGAGGCCACACGCCCGGCGCCAGCCGCGAAGCCACTGCCCAGCTCGCAGGGCACGTCGGCGCGCGCTATTTAGTCCCGCGGCCGGTCCGGGGACGTCAGACTTGGCGGCAGAGCGAGCACCGCGGCCGCGGCGGCTCCGGGGTTTCTGCGGCTGCCCCCGCCCGCCGGACCGCCCCGCAGCTGCCCCCGCCGGACCCCCGCAGCAGCCCCGCGCTCTGCACTCGCTGGGGAGGGCCCGGCGAGCCCTTGGGACCGGGGGATTCTGACGGCATCGGCCCTTCGGGGGAAAGACTAGCAAGTGAGAGCCCTGCCCGGCGAGGAGCCCCCGTGGACCCGAGGGACCCGAGAGGCCGCAGCCGCAGCTTCTTCCCGCCGCGTCGGGATGCGCAACCGGAGCTCACAGCGTCCTGTTCCCGGTCACCAGCCGCAGGTCCCTGCTGTAGCAGAGCTGGAGCATGAGGGCCATCAGCAGCTGCGGGAACACCTGCGCCACCGCCTTCCTGTAGGAGCCGACGGGCAGCAGCGTGCACAGGGCCTGCGAGGCCTGGGGGGAGAACAAGAGTCGAGGACCGAGCGTCCCGCGCCCACGCGGCGGCCGCAGCCAGGCGGGAGGACGCACAGACCCGCGCCCCCCGAGGAAGCCCGCGCGTGTCCCTCATCCTGCAGCGGCCGCGAGGCCCCTTCGGAGCCAGGAGCGGAGCCCGTGTTCCGGGAGCTCCCGAAGCGCGTCCGCGACCGCTCGGCCGCCAAAGCGGCGGGAAGCCAGTGGTTCCCAGGGACGACAGCATCGCAGGGTCCCTTCCTCGTCGGCCGTGCAGGAGGGGCCTCCCGGTGCCCCAGGTCCGCCTGTGCTTGAACCGCCAGGCGGTGAGACAGGCCGAGGCGGGCCGGGCCACCGACGGTCATTTGGCCAACGAACCCCCGCGACGGCGTCGGCCGCGTCCGAGAACCACCCGCCTCCGTCCGGGGAGCACCGCCCGCTCCACTCCCACCGCGTCCGTCCGGGGAGCACCGCCCGCTGCACTCCCACCGCGTCCGTTTGGGGAGCACCGCCCGCTCCACTCCCACCGCGTCCATCCGGGGAGCACCGCCCGCTGCACTCCCACCGCGTCCGTCCGGGGAGCACCGCCCGCTGCACTCCCACCGCGTCCGTCCGGGGAGCACCGCCCGCTGCACTCCCACCGCGTCCGTTTGGGGAGCACCGCCCGCTCCACTCCCACCGCGTCCATCCGGGGAGCACCGCCCGCTGCACTCCCACCGCGTCCGTCCGGGGAGCACGCGCCCGCTGCACTCCCACCGCGCACCGCCCGCTGCACTCCCACCGCGTCCGCGTCCGTCCGGGCACTCCCACCGCGTCCGTCCGGGGGACCCCCCCCGCTCCACTCCCACCGCGTCCGTCCGGGGAGCACCGCCCGCTGCACTCCCACCGCGTCCGTTTGGGGAGCACCGCCCGCTCCACTCCCACCGCGTCCATCCGGGGAGCACCGCCCGCTGCACTCCCACCGCGTCCGTCCGGGGAGCACCGCCCGCTGCACTCCCACCGCGTCCGTCCGGGGAGCACCGCCCGCTGCACTCCCACCGCGTCCGTCCGGGCACTCCCACCGCGTCCGTCCGGGGAGCACCGCCCGCTCCACTCCCACCGCGTCCGTCCGGGGAGCACCGCCCGCTGCACTCCCACCGCGTCCCGCAAGACGCGAACTTCTCCCGCCAGGGCCGATTTTACTCCGGAGACGTAAACGCGGGACCCAGACGGCATCAGGCCTGCATATGCCCGGAAAGTCTGTGCGGGCTGCGCGTGGCGTTGCTCTGACGCGCGCTCCGACCTCCGCCTCTGCGCCCTTCCCTCCGCTGGGTGTCCCCGCAGCCGCTGACGTGCCAGGCCAGTGCTCATCACTGTGGAGCTTTTGTCCTCCTGTCTGTCTAGAAATCATCTGCCTGGGCATTTGCAGGGATCACGCCTTCATGCTCTGACGGGGTGCTGCCTCCACAGAGCAGCCTCCCCTGACCGACCTCCCGAAGCCCACCCTGACCCTTTCTTTTCCCCGCATCCCCTGATGTCTCTTCTCAGCTAAATATCATCTGACACACGACACACTTTTTTGTTCATTGCCTATGTTTTACCAGAATGTAAGCTTCCTGATCAGGGTGTGGCATATAGTAGGCACTCAATAAGTGCATGTTGGATGGATGAATGAATGAATGAAACCAGGACAGTGTCCCTGAGTACGACGGAGCCCGTGGGCAGACCGGGATTTTCATGCTCAGGGAAAAACCAGGACGAAGCAGCCGTCCTGGCGTCACTTACCGCTACAGGCATCATATTAGTGGTATCAAGAGAGAACCGCCTTCTTTCCTTGAGGCTATCCTGCATTTCTCCAGGCTTGCCTTTCAGGATCAGCAAGATGGTCTTCAGCACGTGAGGGGCCACGCTCGACTCGGAACCTGCCGCGCGCCACATCAGGATCAACGTGCTGCAAACACAGCCCCGCCCCGCCCCCACCACCGTGAGAATCAGGCTGTCCATTTCCTGCGTAATACTGCGTCACGAATCAGGAAAAGATTTGGGTTTACATGTTTTATAGCAGAGAAATTGCAGACAAGTCGAAACCAATTTCCAAATGATCCCATTTAATCTCTTGCCTTGAAAACACAGGAAGGATTTCAGTGAGATACTAACAGAAAACACAGTCTGCAGGTTCACTTCTTAGCACACCTAAATGTCTGTCCAGGTCAGTGCCAAGAACTGATAAGCTTTCTCCATTCCATGCTCTGGTTCTCTCACCTTGTGATCCTGTTTATGCAGGAATAATGGAATATTTAAAAACTGGTATAAAAATACAAATTAATATAAATAAATATATCTACTTAAAAAAAAAGCCAAATAAACAGAAATACTAAGCAAAAAAAAAAAAACCCTATATAAATTTAAAAATTAGAAAAGGGAATTATTTTATTTTTTAAAAATTTTATTTATTTGACAGAGATCACAAGTAGGCAGAGAGGCAGGCAGAGAGAGAGAGAGAAGCAGGCTCCCCGCTGAGCAGACAGCCCGATGTGGGGCTCGATCCCAGGACCCTGGGATCATGACCTGAGCCAAAGGCAGAGGCTTCAACCCCCTGAGTCACCCAGGTGCCCCAGAAAAGGAAACTTAAATTGAGCTCAGAGGAGTGGGCCCTTTTGTGAAATGTCACACATTTAATTAGCGACACAGGTGTCACGCACTAGAACCCTGGCTTCTCAACTCCCAGTCCCCTAGGTCCTTTCTACATACCTGGCCATTCAAGATTACTTTTTATTATTGCTTATCTTAAAAACTGCTACACACCTCTGTGTGGGCATATTCCTGATCCCTTATCAATTCATGCTGGGCTCTGAACCTCATTTTATCGTCTCTCTGCATTTAGGTTCCTAATGAAGAGAAGGAGGCCTGGTCCTACAGAGCACAGACATACCAGCTTTTTAGAACCCATTATTCCACTGATCCTGCCTTCTGGGCTCAGCTTTAGAACTTTGCTTAGAACCACATGGACATCCAGTCTAATATGCCCCGTATCATTCCCTTGCCTCTAGATCATACCTTCCAGGTGACCAGGCATTCTCTCTTTTTCTCTGATTTAGCTCAGCTCCAAATCCTAGTCCTTTCTACCTCAAGCCTCACCTACTAGTGCACAAGATCTGCTGGTGACCATTTTAATCAAATTCACCTAGCTCTAATTATGCTTTCTCTCTGTACCTCATTTCTTATTGTTCGTATGGAGTCACCGGCAACTTTTATCAATGTTGGGTTATTCCTTCTCAACAAAATGTTTGAAGGCTGGTAATATATTGCATACAGTGGTTTCTTACTTCCTGAATGAGAAGACACTGAGTCTTACGAAGATTTTTAATTTCCAGACGTCTTTTCAGCAGTAATATACTTTGTACTTATGAGCCTCCCAAATAAATATAGATTTCAGTTGGGGGTGGGGGGAAGTCAGTCGTATAATTGGTTTAGCATTTTGTGGACTTTGATGCCCTTTCATGGATGTTAACTCATCTAACCCATAAAATTGCTGTATAGATAAAGAATTTTTCTCATCTCACAGATGAATTGAGGATCAAGGAGTTTAGAAATTTATGTGGCTAGGAAGGAATTCAGACCCATTTGTTTCGAAGCCTGAATCCTTTCCATAATGTAACTTCCTGCCTTGTGTATGGTTAGTAGTAAAGAAGTATTACTTTCCTTCTCAAGGTGCAGATGTTAGGAATGAGGCGATGTCATTTATTACTCTCTTCTGCTGTGAGTGAGGCTCATACTGTCCCACTGGCCCGCACTATAGTGATCCTCAATCACGAATTTCAGATAAATAGCTAAGGAACAGCTACTTTTAATGTTTCATTACTTCTTTGGTGGGTGGAAGTACCTTACATCTGTTCATCATAAACGAGGGGGAAAAAAGCCCTATAAATGTAATCACTTCTGGGGAAAAACCCATCATCACTGGGAGGAGAGGTTGGTTCCTATGGGTTAGGCAGCAGAACACAATTTAAAGTCTCAGATAAACAACAGTGACAACGACCATTTGTTGATGGTGTTGACCGTGGGTAGGTATTGTATGAGAATAGGAACAAAGCCCATGATCCTTTTTACATTTTATGGTCATTGTAGGTGAAGCAAAAACAGATATTCTTTTTAAAAAAAAAAAAAAAGAAGAAGAAGAAGCCAGGCCTGACTTGCCAGCTCTGTCGGATTCTGGAGGCTATGAACAAACCCCCGTAGAAGGGGTGAGGGAGACTTACTTGTCTGCTGGGACTGGGTAATCCATCAGTTGGAAGACAACCTTCTTCGGTGAGGTGCGTGTTAACAGGGTGACGACCCGCAGCATTGTGTGCTTCATGACGTGAGAAGGATTCTCACACAACTGCTTATAGATGGTGTCCACAATCTTAGACACCTGGAAAAGCAATTCAATAGGTCAGCAAGCGCCTCTTTTTCCATGGCCACCTCTAAAGCGAGGCAGTTCTTGGATGTAAGAATTCAGTCCTTCTCAGAATGGCCAAGACAGCAATTAATGCACAAATAAGCACTAGAGGGAAGCATTTTTATGTGTGTGACTACACAATGTAAAACATTTATTGGGATGAGAAATAAGCCAATGCATTTATTGATAGTGGGAAAATACCCATTTTTTAAAGTTTATTTGGGGAAAGGTAGACTTCCTTATTTAAGATATATAAGCTCAGTATAGAAAACATGTATAAAAAACAACATGGAGTTTCCTCAAAAGGTTGAAAATAGAGCTGCCCTACGACCCAGCAATCGCACTACTGGGTATTTACCCTAAAGATACAAATGTAGTGATCTGAAGGGGCATGTGCACCCGAATGTTTATAGCAGCAGTGTCCGCAATAGCCAAACTATGGAAAGAGCCTAGATGTCCACCCACAGATGAATGGATAAAGAAGACGTGGTGTATATACACAATGGAATACTACGCAGCCATCAAAAGAAATGGAATCTTGCCATTTGCAACAACATGGATGGAACTAGAGGATATTATGCTGAGCAAAATAAGTCAATCAGAGAAAGACAATTATCATTTGATCTCTCTGATATGAGGAATTTGAGAGGCAGGGTGTGGGGTTTGGGAGGTAGGGAAGGAAAAAATGAAACAAGATGGGATTGGGAGGGAGATAAACCATAAGAGACACTTAATCTCACAAAACAACCTGAGGGTTGCTGGGGATAGGGGAGTATGGAGAAGGTGGTTGGGTTATGGACATTGGGGAAGGTCTGTAATAATGGTGAGCGCTGTGAAGTATATAAGCCTGACGATTCACAGACCTGTACCCTTGGGGCAAATAATACATCATATGTTAACAAAAATAATTTAAAACACCCCCAAAGCAAAAATAAACAAACAGAAAAAGAAAACATGTATAATTCAAGTCCTTTAAGAAGGAAGTCAAAATAATGGAACAGAATAACAATGTAACTGTATACTTCAGAAAACCTTTCTGACAATTAAAGAAGACATGAATTTACATAGGGAATGGATGAACTATGTGTTCAAAGAATGGCCCAGAATGGTAAACGCTGAGTCACATAATGCTGCAAATTCTATTCATAGGCCCTACATCGGTTTTATTTTTTCCCCTTTTTATTAATTCTTGAAGAAGGAGATTACGAGCTAGACCTGAAATTTGTCTCAAATTAATGGCTGTTTATTCAACATCAGATCTGACCCAACAAGATAACTTCGCTTTTTGTTTTGAAAATATTCCTTAGAGATCAGAAGCTGAAATGTTGGTCGACATAATTCACATCTCACTGCAGTTGTCCATACACAGTCAGTTACCTGTGCAGAACCCCCTGCTCCGAGCAATAAGTAGAAAATAAATGAATGAATAAACAAAGTGTTAAAAGTGCAGGACATTCCTCATGCTGCATATGCTCCAAGGTGAACATGAAATGGGGGACGCTAAACACTGCTCTTCTCCATAGACCTTTGAACGATGAGTTTAGAGCTCTGCTCACCCCCTGTCCTTGCAGCATGACCCAGAACAAGCCAGCGATGTTACTGTGCACTCAGGATAGCAATCACGGTCTGCTTTAATTCTCAAGATTTGCCGTGTTAGATTTGCTTAGCGATTGTAAGCCCACATACTAAATGTGCAATTTAGGGATTTTTCAGGGCTAATTTTAACTGTGCACAATTTTCCATTATAACTGATTTTATTTTATTTTTTAAAGTATTTTATTTAGTTAGTTTTACAGAGAGAGCGCATAGGAGCAGGAGGAGGAGCCGCGTGGGCGGGAGGGGAAAAATCTCAAGCTGTCTTCACACCGAGGGGGGAGCTCTGCGAGTCTGCCTCTCCCAAGCCCCAGATCGTGACCTGAGCACATAGTCCTGTGTGAGCTATGAAGTGTGAACGGCATTATTTTCTTGAGCTAAAAGCTGTTATATTTATGTCTATTACTGGCATCGCACAATAAAAAGATGTTAAAGTCTGTGCTATTTAAAAATTCGGGTTTTCCTTTTTTTTTTCTTTTTAACTTAGAAAGACATTAAATAGAAAATAGAAATGCCATGACAAATTGAGAGTGAAAGAGACTGTGGAGGAAAGGCAAAAACTCTTCATATGTTTGTATATCTAAAGACACTTCTCCCCCTCTGTTTTGAACAGGAAGCCCCACATTCATTTGCACTTGCCCCCACAAATTGTGCAGCTGGTCCTACAGCGAGCTGAGGGTCCATGAAAACTTTCCTTAGTGGTTACACAGAGGATTTCAATTATATATGTACCAATTTACTGTTTTTAATGTATACTTAAAAAAAAACTGACGCAGATGTTGGCAAGATATTACGATTTGGTATGATGGGTAGGTAAACACTCATGACATTATTTTCTAAACTATTCTGCAGGCTTGAAATACTTCACACACACAAAAAGCCTCATCGGATTAATAACATAATGAACAATAGCAAGAAACACAGGAAAAGAAGTTTAGGCATATAAGGGAGGCAACAAGAGCACTTTAGAGAATAAAATCTGTCTTTCTCTACTCACTGTTGAGGATCTTACCATGGTGACCTTATGTGCGTGGTATTCCAAGGTCAACTTCAGCATGGTGGATGCCCTGAATGCGATTATGTTATGAGGTGAAGAGAGTCTCATGAGGAGACTCCACACAAAGTCAGTCAGCAAGGATGGCAGCAGGGTGAATCCTACACTCTGAAACCAAAAAGGAGAGCCATGACCTCACGCCTTACCTACCATAAAGTAAGAAAGACAACCGAGTTCAGTCATCCTGGAGGAAGCCCCCAGGCCAGGTAGGGCCAAGTGATTCTTGTAGGCCATAGGCATTTTTGCTATTGTGGCCCTCTTCCACCATTCGAAAAGGTTAAAAATTGAATTTTACAACTGTATTGCTATTGAGATGACTATAATTCAAGTGGAATTACACTTATTTATTTCCTTCTGATTTTTAAAGGGACTAAAATACTTTTATCTAGATAAGTCAACTCTGGGGCCAGGCCAGGAAAAAAATGAAAAACCATGGCATTACAATTAGGAGGAACTGTAAAATATTGATGTAACACCAGTTCAGCTGTTCAGATATTAGAAATTATTGTGGGATTCTTTAGTTTTGGAAATTAGTTTGCTGAGATCCGATACCAGCATGATTAGCAGACGCAGGAGGGGACAAAGTAAGAAAGGCAGGATGATTCAAGGGGTGGACTGGACTTTGCTCTTTTACAGAGAAGGACCAAGAAACAGGGAGAGAGAAAAAAGGCTCATAAGTCAATGACTGAGGTACAAGAACTATAATTCAAACAATCTTTTTTTTTTAAGTCAGAATAATATCCATGGACCATAAAATAGCAAAATTACATAATTATGCATGGATCTCTCAGTTAAGAAAGATGGACGAAGCACGTTTTTTCCTTTCATGGACACAAATATATGTATATATATTGCATATTATATTATAAACACACACACCCACACACACACACACACACACACACACACACATCATTTTCCCAAGTACAGAAGGTAACCAGTCTTGCCAGGGAAAGCTTATCTGTATCTCTCTTAAAAGGATGGAGCATAGCTCTTTTTGGTCAGTAGGACAAACTTGAGGTTTGAGTAAAAATGGGGGACCCCAGTCTCCCCACTACTGGGCAGAGGGGTGAGGGGTGGTATCCTTGGAATGCTATGGAAGAAAGCTAAAGGAGGGTCACTAAGGCTTGGTGAGATGCACTGAGTGTCACAAATATTTTGTCCTTCTTTAAGAAAGCCAGATTTCATTATATGATTTGTTGAATTAAAAAAATATCGAAATGGAGGAATATTTTCTTTTAACTCTGTTTATTCAATGAAATTATTTTATTGTCTATTTAAGAGTTGTAGAAGGAGCAATTTCTAGTGAAAATAAGAACTCATGCTAGAAGTTTCTGTCATGTGAAGGTCCATGTATGACAGTAGACTACATCAAACGACAGGACTCCCTATAAAATGTGATCTACATGTAACTCTTTAGAAATATACCAATCCCATAGGACCAGCTGGATTCTTTAAAAATCATTATATCTCTCCAATTTCTTACTCTTTTTTTAAAAAACATTTCATTGATTTATTTATTTGAGAGAGTGAACTAGAGAGAGAGGGAGAGAGAAAGCATGAACAGGGGCAGAGGGAGAAGATGAGTGAGAAGAAGACTCGCTGCTGAGCAGGGAGCCCGATGTAGGGCTCGACCCCAGGACCCTGGGATCATGACCTGAGCCAAAGCCAGAGGCTTAACTGACTGAGTCACCCAGGTACCCCTTGTTTCTTACTCTGATACCATGTTATTCTTGATGCTGAATCGTTGTAATGGCTGCGTGATATTCTATTAACTTGATATTCCATAATTTATCATCTGTTTCTCTGTGTTTGTTAAAAAAAAATAAACCAAACATCTGTGAAGAACCTCTCTTTACAAATATCTTATTAATTTTAGTTTTTTTCCTTTGTGGCTCCTTCAGAAGACAATGTCCTCTCTTATAACTTGCCACTCTATAAAAGAATGGCTTCTAAATCTGTAAACTTCTTTTTTTTTTTTAAATTTGATCCTCCCTTTTCATGGTGTCTTGTTTATAGCTCTCTTGGCTGAAAACCTTGGTGCGTATCATTCTATTTGCCTCCTTGGGACTTTTCTTTGGCCGTAGTCTTCTTGATACCCTTGTTACAACCTCTGATTCTCGGTCCAGCTGTTCCAATCCACCGCTAAACGCCCCCGCCTCAGGGTTTTCCAGCTACTGCTCTTGCCCCAGGGCCACAACTGGCCTGCTTTGGTGTCACAAGTGGGACCCAAAGAAGAGGTCATGAGTGCAAGGATCCGGGGCACCCTCCCCACAAACCCAGGATTTCTGAATCTGAAGAACCTTATGCTCAAAAAAGACAAAACACAACCTGAAATGGGTAGTAGCTAGGAAGGGGATCTGAGGAGGCACTAGTCCTCCACTCCCTGCCCCATCGTGGTGCTCGGGATCCCAGTTCCAGGGTACTGGAGTGGAGGATACAAGAATGTAGAAGAATTTTCAAGTAAACCTATAGAGATGCTTGGTTTCTTCTTGCAAATGGACCATTCCATAGTCAACCAGTCTCATGATCTTTGAGGTGAACTGAATAAGAACAATGCTTGATTTTGGAAACACGCACCATCACGCAAACACATATTTAAGATATCTGTGCAGTATTTCTGACCATATTAGGTAAGATGTATCGCTTCCACAGCTCCTCAGCCTCCCACAGTTCTGTTTCTTTCAGCCATGGGAGGAGAAGTCACTGCTTTCTGTACCCAGTTTTAGGAGGAGCTATAAGACTCTCCCCCCGTCAAGAGATGAACTTGCCTGAAGGACTTCCCCAGCAGCTTTGCTGAGCTGTTAGCTTGACATGTGTGGCTAGAAGCCCACCTAGGGACAGCCTAGGATGCTGCCCAACCTAGGCGGCAGAGCAGGGTGACCTCTCAGGCAGATGGAGAAGCCCACGCCTTTGAAGGAGGTGTGGGAGGGTCAAGGCAAAAACTATCTACTTGGCACTGAAGTTTATCACTTCAACTTAGAGATTTTTTAACACTTTTTAAAAAAATAAAATCGAAAGCAGGTTATTTTGATGTTTGTTGAGTGAAACATAATCCTACTGCAAAGCCTGTTAACTGGTGACTCCATTAAGTCTACTAAATAACCAGAAGTTCCCCATCTTGAGTGTATATTTAATGACCAAACAAAAAGAACTATGAAACTAGAAAACACTTCTCTCATTTGCATTCTTTAAGGATTACATAAAATAATATTAATTGCTGTATTCAGGAATAACAAGCATCGTTCTTATTCAGAGAGATGAAAATTGGGAAGCCAAAGAGTCTACAGGTTACTTACTCTGGGCTTCACCGAACTTTAAAAACATGGAAAACATTAATTAAAAATGTAAACTGTTGAAATAAGTTGCCACTCAGTGTAATAATACACATGAAATAAAAGTCATAGGATCAAGTGGGGGGGCGAGTTACCTGGGTAATTTTAGTTTTGTCCCGTTGCAAGATGTTAGGTAGGAATTCCATATCCGAGGGAGTATTCAGGAGGCAGTGATCGCCGGACTTCTCACACATGGTGGATCTTTTTCTTTCAGTACCCGCTGTATTAGGAAAAGAGTTTAAGGTTTTTACGTGATCATCCGTTCTTTCTATGACATTGGTATTTCCAGTTTCTCCTTCCTTCCCAATTCTGGAGATCTAAAGTATTCCGAACATTCAACTCCCTGCTAATACTTTCATCCCATCAAATGTTAGGACAGCACTGATCCAGGCTCCATAAACATTCACACGAGGTCTCTGTGAAGTACACATGCAGGACACAGACGATTTTAAGCGGTTGCGCACATATTGAATACATGTAGGCCATCAAATGCATCACCCAGTGCACTGGAGAAGCTGTGGCTAAGTTGGAGTGTGTATTGGTGTGAGAGCGGACTTGGAGGTGTTTTTCAAGGAGCCTAGAAAGTGGCCGCGCGGCAGAGCCAGAAGCTCTCTGTGACGACATCAGGTGCCGATGCTTTCGGTCCTGGAGAAGGGGAGTTTCCGTGATTTCACTGGTTTGCTGACAGCTCTGTAGAGATTTCACTGACCTACAGTTTACTTAAAATGTACAATTTTAAGTTTTTAATATATGTATATACCAGTGAAAATATTACTACAGTAAAAAATAAATACAAAAATTTTTTTAAAAGCCCACAACCATATTCATTCCCTCCAGCACACCTGCTGCCTGTGTCCACCACGATCCAAAGGCAACCACAGATCTGCTTTCTGTTAGCGGCTGTCCAGTTCATGTTTTCTGTCTTCTAATTTTATAAAAATGGATTCACAGAGCATGTACTCTTCCACGATCTGGCATTTTTCACTCAGCAAGAGTATTTTGTGATTCATCCAAGTTGTCTGGATCAAGACTTCTTTCCTGTTTTACTGGCGAGTACCACCCCGTGTCTGCTAATCCGTTTGCCGACTGGTAGACATCTGGGTTGTTTCCAGCTTTTGGCTTTTCCAGATGAAGGTGCTGTCAACATTTGTGCACAAGTCTTGGTGTGGATACCTGCTTTCACTCTGCTTTGGTAAGGCCTAAGTGATGGGATGACTGGATCGTTTGGTATGTGTGTGTTATCTTTTTAGGATACTGCCAAATTATTTTCCAAAATTGTTGTACCATTTCACACTCCCTGTAGCAAAGTGTGAGTGTTTTGGTGGCTTCACATCTTTAATAACATATGGGACGGTCAGCGTGTCAATCTGAGACATCCTAATGGGTATGGAGTGGGATTTCATTGCAGTTTTTAAGTTACATGTCTTTTATGACCAAATGTTGAACATCTTTCGGTGTGTGCCCTTGCCATCTGTGGTTCTTTGGTGAAATGATTCAAATAATTCAAATTCAAATTTACTATAATTTGTTTCTGTTTTCTTACTGCGTTTGAGTGTGCATTTTCTCAGATATGTAACTTGCAAATATCTTCTCCCAGTGTACGGCTTATCTCTTAACAGTGTCTTTCGAAGATTAGAACGGATTAATTTTTCATTTTTCAAATTTATAGGTCATGCTTTTGGTGTTGTATTTAAGAAGTCCTTGGGGCACCTCGGTGGCTCAGTCAGTTAAGCATTTGGCTCTTGATTTTGGCTCAGGTCATGACCTCAGAGTCGTGAGATCGAGCCCTGAGATGGGTGAGGATTCCCTCTTTCCCTCTCCTTCTCACCCTCCCCACTGCGCTCTCCTCCGCCCCTATCTAAAAAAAAAAAAAAAAAAAAAAAAAAAAAAAAAAGAAAAAGAAAATCTTTGCCTAATTCAAGGTACGTGAACTTCTTTTAGTTTCACAGTTTTAGATTTTACATTTCATCTTATGGGTCCATTTTGAATCAACTTTTGCATTATGTAAAAGATACATATCAAATTTCTTTTCTTTTGCATGTATTTAACCAATTTTTTCAACCCTATTTACTGATGTTTTCTCTTTCTTCACTTAACTGCCTTTCAACTTGCTTCAAAAAGCATTTGAGCATACATATGTGCATCTATTTATAAATTTCTGCTCCTGTTTTCTGAAGGAACACTGGTCTGTAGTTTTGTTTTGTTTTTGTTTTTCTTATAATGTCTTTATGTGCTTTTGGTATCAGAATTTTGCTGTCCTCACTGAACGAGCTGGCACGAATTCAGTCCTTCTCACATTTCGGTCAGAGTTTGAATAGGATTGGTACAGTTTCTTCCTTTAACTGTTTGCTAGATCATTTCAATTTGGAGTTTTCTTTATGGGTATTATATTTTTGCTCAAAATACTTCCAATTTCCATTTTTATTTCTTTATCTAACTAATGGGTTATTTAGAAGTGGATGACCTGGTTTCCAAATATTTTGAATTTTCCAGATCTCTTTCTGTTTCTTATTTCTAATTTAATTCCATTTCGGTCAGAGAATATATTTTGTATGAATTAAGGACATTTTGCTTTCTTAAGACTTGATTTATGGCTTGAATATGGTCTATTCTGGCAAATTTTGTTTTTCCTTGAGAATGTTCATTTTTCCACTATCTGTGGAGTGTGCTATAAATGTCAGTTAGGTCAAGTTGGTTCAAGACTATATCCTTAACACTTTTCTGTGTCATCATGAATTATTGAAAGCGGGATACTGAATTCTCTGATTGTAATCCTAGATCCACTCCAGTTCTATCTTTGTTTAATGTATTTTGATTTTTAATTTTTATAAGGACATATGTATTTAGGATTGTTATGTCTTATTAATTAATTGAAACCTTTATCATTATGAAATTACCCTCTTTTTCCCTGGATGCATTCTTTGCCCTGAAATATATATAGCATGTGTATATTTTTATATATGTTTTTTGATATTGACTTAGCCACTCTAGTTTCCTCTTGACTAACGTTACTATGTTATATCATTTTCCAACTTTTAACCTTTATTGTCTTTGTGGCTCTGCATTTAAAGTGGATGTCTCATAGGCAGCATAGAGCTGAGCCTTGTTTTTGTCCAGTCTGATAATCTCTGCCTTTTCATTGGAGGTATTCAGAATATTTACAGTTACTCTAGACGGCTTTAAGTCTTCACTATTTGTTTCCTATTTTTCCTGTCCTTCTATTTTTTTCTTCTTTGTCTTGTCTTGTCTTTCTCTTCTTCCCCTTCCCCTCCCCCTCCTCCCCCTCCTCCTCCCCCTCCTTCCCCTTCCCCTCCCCCTCCTCCCCCTCCTCCCCCTCCCCCTCCCCCTCCCCCTCCCCCTTCTCCTCCCCCTCTTCCTCCTTCGTCTCCTTCTCTTTCTTCTCCCTCTTCTTCCTCTTCTCCCTTTTCTTCTTCTTCTGAGAAAGAGAGATAAAAAGCTGGGAGTGTAGTTTGGGGGAGCGGCAGAGGGAGAGGGAGAGAATCGTAAGCAGATGTAGCGCTCAGCATGGAGCCCAACATGGGGCTCGATCTCATGACCCTGAGATCATGACCTGAGCTGAAATCAAGAGTTGGTCACTCAACCCATGAAGCCACCCAGGTGCCCCCTTTTTGTCTTCTTTTAAAGTACTTAGAACATTACATCTCCATTTTGGTTTATTATATGTAACTCTTTGCTACATTATCTATCTAAGAGGCTGCTTTAAGGTTTATATTATACATCTTTAGCTTTTCACAATTGACCTTTAAGGGATATTTCATGACTCTGTGCAAGAACCTGGAACTGTGGTTGTATTTCCTCTCTCAGTCCTCTAAGCTATTGTTATATATTTAGCTTTGACATGGTGATTATTTTTTGCCTTCAACAGGTGATCATTATTTTAAAAGATTTAAATAATGAGAAGAGAATTTCTGTATTTACCTACATAGTTGTACCCCATTATTCGTAAATCCTTTATGTACATCCAGATTTTTACCTGGATTTTTTTTTCCAGAAGGATTTCCTGTAGTATTTCTTATAGTGCAGATCTGCTGGTGATGAATTCTAACAGCTCTTGAATATCTAAACATGTCTTTATTTCACTTTTGTTTTTATTTTTTAATTTTTTTTAAAGATTTCATTTATTTATTTGTCAGAGAGGGTGAGCACAGGTAGACAGAGAGGCAGGCAGAGGCAGAGGGTGAAACAGGCTCCCTGCTGAGCAAGGAGCCCGATGTGGGACTCGATCCCAGGACCCTGGGATCATGACCTGAGCCGAAGACAGTCGCTTAACCAACTGAGCTACCCAGGCATCCCTCACTTTTGTTTTTAAAAGAATTTTTGTTGACTGACGAATTCCAGATTAACTTTTTTTTTTTCTTTCAGTACATTGGGAGGCTGCACAATTGCCTATGGCTTTTGTTGTTTTGGATGAGAAATCTGCTGTCATCTTTACCTTTGCTCCTCTGAATGAAATCTTTTTTCCTCTGGCTCTCTTTAAAAATTGTATTGTTGATCTCTGCTGGAGTGTCCTTCCTCTCAGACACTGCAGTTTTCATCTCCAGAGGCTTAGTTGAAGTCTTTTAGAAATTCTCCTGTATCCCTACTTCACACGCTCATTTTTTTCTCTGACTCCCTCAATAAATGGAATATATTACAATAATTGTTTTAATGTCCCTGTCTACTAATTCTATCATCTGGGTCAGTTTTGATGAATTTTTCTCTGCATTATAGGTTTGAGTCTGCTTCTTTGCATACCTAGCAATTTCTACTGGATGTCAGACACCGTGAGTGTAAACTTGGTGAGTGCTGGAATCTTTGTATTCTTGGGGGGAGTCTTGAGCTTCATTCTGATAAACATTTAAAGTATTTGGAGATCATTTGATCTTTTTAGATCTTGTTTTTAAGGGCTTTGTTCAGTGGCATGAAAACAATTTAGTCTAGAGATAATTTTTTTCTTCTAATGAAACCAAATGCTTTGAGTGCATTTTTTACTTATAAATTATGAAGTTTTAAATTCTGGCTTACAGTCATAGGCATGATTCCCAGCCTCTGGGAGTTCACTGGACTTTTTCCTCTAATCTTTTTCTCCCCCAGTCTCAGGTAGACTCCTCACGAGTTCTGATCACTCCACGCCTGAATGGTTAAAGTGGACCCTGGCAGGTGTCTGGAGTTCTCTCTCTGTGCCCTCCTCCTGCTACTCAGGTCCCAGACCTATAAACAGGTACTCAGACCTGCAAACTCTAGCTGTCTTGATTCTTTTTTTTTTTTTAAAGATTTTATTTATGTATTTGACAGACAGAGATCACAAGTAGGCAGAGAGGCAGGCAGAGAGAGGAGAAAGCAGGCTCCCCGCTGAGCAGAGAGCCCGATGCGGGGCTCGATCCCAGAAGCCTGAGATTTTGACCTGAGCCGAAGACAGAGGCTCAACCCACTGAGCCACGCAGGTGCCCCTCTAGCTGTCTTGATTCTAATTCTGTCTCTTCAACTTGGTGAGACAACTGGGTTAGAGCCTAAAAACCCCCTTGAGGCGGTAAGCTCGGGCGATTGTAATCCCTACCTCATTAATTCATTTGTTCCCATCTCTCAGCAATCATCTCCTGTGTTATCTGATGTTCAATGCCTTAAGAACAATTATATACATTTATATATTTAATAGTCATGTATTATGGGAGGATAAATCTTTTCTCTGTTTAAGTTATTTGGAAATAGTTTGGTACTTTGGGGACTTGCTGTTTTGTTAGGCTGCCCACAGCAACATTTACTTTAGTTTTGGGCTAATTTTTCCCAACCACCGAAGCGAGAACCTGAATATTCTATCTGATGCCCCATTAGAGGGGAAAAGTATGCCTCTTTTTTAAAAGTCCTATTGGTAATCTTTCTTCTTCCCTTCCTCCCCACAGCATTCCTGTCCCCACCATTAACACACAACACTAATCAAAGTATATAGTACTTTATAGACCTTGAAGAGCCAAATATTACTAGCATATTTTGCTAATTCTAAAGATAGATTATAAAATATGTTTTGAAAAGTAGGACTACAGATCTTGGGAAGGATTTAGAAATCTACAGAGCCTTCTTGGGACCCTTAAGTGGAAACATTAGGGACAAATCCTTAGTATCCACTAGAAGGGACGGTGTGAACCATTCTTACCATTCTGACACTTTGCAATGCAGAGGAGGTGGCACAGTCCTGAGGCTGCCTGCTGTGTGATTAAGGGATCACTGTGGCAACACAGAAGAGACAGTTCTGCTGCCAGGACACCCAAACACGGGGCATCAACACTTGCCTGGTGGAAAAACAGAGGAGGGGAAAAATGCATTTGCTGTGCATAGTTAACATGGAATGTCTGCATCTGATTCTCTAATATACATGTATCAGACTAAGACAAGAGGATGAACTTCAGAATGTACCAAAACCTATATTCAAACCTGTTCCTGAGCCTCAATTTTCTCATCTATAAACTGCAGACAACAAATGCTATCTTGTAGTAGTTACTGGGGGAACAATTTATGACAAAAAAGAAAGTTCTTGCTTTCCAAGCCAGTTGCTCTGGGGAAATCACCGACCCTGTGCGCTCGTCTGCCTCGTGCCCTTGCCCTCACCTGCGGCTCCCTCCCCACCGCATTCAGGACTTGCGTCTCTCCCAAGCTGTGTGTTCACGCTTCCTCCCAGCTTTGGCTTGGACTCAGCTCTACCTTTATTGTGGAGTTTGTTTTGCCGGGCTTCAGGTCGATTTCTGGGGTGTTTAGGATAATTTGAAAATTATCTACTTATATCCCTGAGAGAAAGTGAGCCTAGGGTCCTCCCACTCCACTGCTGTCCCCCTCCGGAAATCCCACTCGTCTTTCAAATGCTGATGTGCCAAAGGAACAAACCCGGGGAAAATCTTTCTGTCCGTGATACACGATGACATGTTTAGCTCACATTTCCTTGTCTGTTTGAAAACTGAATAGTTTAATGGGAGGGACGAACAGGACAGCACAGAGGTCATATAAGGAGAATTACTCTGTTAAAAAGTATTTTTGATAGAAAATCAAAACCAAAATCAAAATCCTGACTACAAACGGCAGTCAGGCTTGTTCAATAGGATGAGGGCCTCTGAGACTCTAGAAGACATTGGCTAGGGTAGCTTACGGGGGAAAAAAGTCTTCCCACTGAATGCACCTGAGAACAGAATGGATCGTTCCCCATCATCAGAGAAGGGAACAAGTCTCCACTGATGTGCACTCAATACATCAGACCTGGAGGTCCACAGAGGGGGCCTGTGGGAAGCTCAGCTGTTAATTTAGGAATACGTCCAGCTGTTTGGGTTCGTGTACTTGTCCTCTCTCCTCCGTTCATTTCATGGACTTAACCATCTTTAGAGGACATTGCCGTAAAGAGAAAGTTAGGCTTCATGGCTCTGTTGATGACCCGGCTGAGGCGAGCGGAGCCTCCCCGTCCCAAGGGCGCTGGTGTGCCTCCACCTGCTGGCGCTCCGGCACACTGCAGAGCAAAGTGGAAAGTCCCCCTACGTGGCTTCTGGAAGAATCTGTTCCAGGTAGGAACCGTCCACTCGGGAGAGCCTTCTGCCCCAGAAGTGGAATTGCATATTTATCTGCATATTATCTGGGCTGTGTGTAGGGGGAATGCACTTGATGGACATAATCAGAGTTGAGAAGAGGAGATGGAAGATGACCAAACTCCAAAATGTCTTCCGTCACCTCAGTGGAACTCACTAGAACGAACGAAGGAATGAATGAATGAATATATGTATACTGAATCAACATGCGGAAGCAGACAGAAGCATGTGAGTAGGTTTTGCGCAGACAGTCGTCATCCGATTCTCGCTGAGCGCCTGGGACAGTCGGGGCCTGCGCAGACAGTCGCCATCCGATTCTCGCTGAGCGCCTGGGAGCGGGGCCTGCGTAGACAGGACAGTCGGGCCTGGGACAGTCGGGGCCTGCGCAGACAGTCGCCATCCGATTCTCGCTGAGCGCCTGGGACAGTCGGGGCCTGCGCAGACAGTCGCCATCCGATTCTCGCTGAGCGCCTGGGACAGTCGGGGCCTGCGCAGACAGTCGCCATCCGATTCTCGCTGAGCGCCTGGGACAGTCGGGGCCTGCGTAGACAGTCGCCATCCGATTCTCGCTGAGCGACCTGGGACAGTCGGGGCCTGCGCAGACAGTCGCCATCAGTCGATTCTCGCTGAGCGCCTGGGACAGTCGGGGCCTGCGCAGACAGTCGCCATCCGATTCTCGCTGAGCGCCTGGGACAGTCGGGGCCTGCGCAGACAGTCGCCATCCGATTCTCGCTGAGCGCCTGGGACAGTCGGGGCCTGCGCAGACAAGCAGGCCCGGGACGGGAACTAACTCCACGTCAAGCCTTGCTGAGAAACTCGGTGTGATTCGCCTTTCGAACATTTGAAGGGACAGCCAGCCACTTTAGAGACCCGGAGAGCCCAAAGACTGAAACAAAGCACTCCATCCCTCTTTTGAAATAATCAACATGATGCAAAGAACATCACGGATTACGTTTCCTCATGTAAGAAAATTGTGTAACATCCCAAAGCTGATGTTAAACAAAATAGTGAGAATTCAGGTACGTTCTAAGGGTTATGTAGGCTTTTTGTCTCAATATGTCTGGAAACTATTTGTATAAGTAGTAGAAGATGGCTACACGAAGATGGTATCATAAATGCATGTTTCTGATCCCCTTTAATCTGAACGCCTAAAATATTTCAGACAATCAGAGGAGCAGTTAGAAGTGCACGTTTAAAAGTCACAGTTGAGGACGAGCTATGGTGAGTGCTGTGACGTGTGTAAGCCTGACGATTCGCAGACCTGTATCCCTGGGGCAAATAATACATTATATGTTAATAAAAATAATTAATAAAAAAATCACAGTTAAGGGTGAGTTGCAAAACATAGGTTGGGGACACAGTATCCGTAAGAGAGAGAAATGTTTATAGATAGTAAGGTCTCTTAGAAGGAAGGCAATGATGTTATTAAAAATATAGAAAACTTCAGCAAATACCGGCAGTTATGAGATGCCCATTTGTTCTGCATTTGAAAGGCAACAATTAGAAAGTGCAGTGACTTGCCCGTGTGGTGGAAGTGTAGGGAAACCGTGTAACATCCGCAGGAGTACGAACGAGGTAATTCTGTAGTGCTGAAATGAGAACCTACTCCTACTCTGTCATCTATCATCTTTCTAAGTATTTCTAAGTACGTATGTACTGGAACAAAGGTGACCATTTGTATAGTGTCGAACTAAAAAAAAAAAAACCAAAAAAAAAAACCCTAAATATACCTGAATGTCCATCTATAAGTAGATTACAATGTACTAGAACTATGGGTATATGCTTCGGCTGAAAGAATGAGGTAACTCCACACATATTCCCAGGAAGATCCCTGAGGAACGTACTGTTCAGCAAAAAATCGAATTGCAGAACCAGGTATAAATATAATGTGGTTTTAATCAAGAAGCACTAAGTAACAATCCGTGTATCTCAGAGCGTGCACGCGTGTACGGGTGTGTGCACGGAGGCTATCAGCAGGGCCCCGTCACGGCAGCACGCGGGGGAGGAGAGGAAGGACTTCTGCCCCATCGCTAGCGTGCCACACAGGGACACGATTCAGGAATGACTTGTATAAATTTCAAATAAATGCATAATGGTTTAAAAATACTTTAGGAAAAGGAGAAATAAGGAGGAAAGAGGGATGGAAGGATTTCTAGGGGTGCACGTGACACTGGTCGCGAGCCACAGAGAATGCGGGAGTCCGTGGAAGTTTGACACACTCGTGCTGTGGGCAGGAAGCATAAAGGGTCTTAGCAACTGGTTGAGAGACTCTGCTCTGATGGACCTAAACCGTGGAGTATATGGACTCTACTCTGCCTGTCCCACCCTGCCGGCACGGTCCTACCAAGCAGGTGCTTAGTTTTCAAGGTCCAAGGCTCGGAGAGCGGGGTTAGGGCAATGAGCCTTGGAAGCATGTGGTGTGATGGCGCTGGGTGACTTACGTATCCCCTGACTCTCCGGGACGCAAAGCTTAGCACCCTGCTGATGATCACCATAACCCTCTCCTGTAGGTAGGAGCTATCTTCGTTCATCCACACAACCATGTCCTGTGGAAAACACAGTCATCATCCTAGAGCCCGGGGTTTCCATGTCTACAAGCTCCCTCCATTAGCCTCCAACTTCACCAAGTCAAGGGCCCCCGCAGACCCTGATTATTTCCTATCTAACCTACATTTATCTCAAAAAGATGACAAGCTAGGAGTATACTAGTTCATCTACTGTCATAACCACACTTGAATTATATGTTACTTAATTTTATGCAATGAATATTTACTCATGATGTGCATTGTAAGTCACTTTGTCAGTTATCATGAAAAGTTTAACAAGAGACTATCATGGGATTGTTAGCAGCTTCTCTTGTTTTTCTTTCAAAGTACATATCCGCTCTCTCTGTCTCTCTCATCACAGGATCTGATTTTCAGTTTTTAAAAAGAATTGAAATGTCATCTGATCCTGAAATGTCATCTCACTCCAGAATTTCCTCTGCAGACTCAACACTCAGATATTTTCTGGCTCATAGTTGCAGAGAATATTCCTGGAGACAGCTCGGTTAGAAAGTTCTTGCTAATTTTGATTCGACTCCATCTTGCTGTAACTCTGTTCTAAGCCTTCAGAAGCAGTGACATATTTACAAGCTTGGTAAGCGAGGAAACAGCATATGCCTCACATTCCAACCACCACTAATGGATTTCTTTCTTTCTTTTTCTTTTTTTTTTTTTTTAAGATTTTTATTTATTTATTTGACAGAGATCACAAGTAGGCAGAGAGGCAGGCGGGGGTGGGGAGGTGGTGGGAAGCAGGCTCCCAGCTGAGCAGAGAGCCCGATGCTGGGACCCTGAGATCCTGACCTGAGCCGAAGGCAGAGGCTTAACCCACTGAGCTACCCAGCGCCCCCGCTAACAGATGTCTCAAGGCACTCTGTTCGAATCCACAGTATTTGTGCTAAATCTACTCCTTTCACTCGCTCCCATTGTAGAAAACTGTTCTCAAGTCCATTTCCTAGGGCAGAAGAGTGTCTAAATCTCAGGGGGGTCAGACTGTGCCTTTCCCAAGAGCGGGCTTTTTGCTCTTTTTGAGAATCAAGTGAGTTTCTAGACATGGAAGTATGAGAACAACACAGTCAGGGAACAGGTTTCCAAGTTAGAGAGCCCCCCATTCATTAGCATGGCACATATTATTGCTTCCATTTCCTTATCAGCAAACTGGGGGAAAATCACAGTAGCTTCCTCGGAGGGTTATTTTAAGGGTTAAATGAGATAACCTACACGTGAAATATTCAGCTTAGTCAACCCGATGTAGAGTAAATGCTCATAACAGTAGTTTATCGGTTGAAAGAGCCTGTGTGGGGAGGTGGTTGTAATAATGGGATAATAATAAAGACTTTAAAGAGTTGTGAGGTTAAATTTTTAAAAATTCACAAAAAATGTTCGACTCAAATTAGGCACAAATTCACTCCGTGTGTTTCATTTTCCCTTGCATTCCTTCTTGTCTTCCCAGATACCAATTCTGCTTCTTTACTTGAATGTATTTTATGATTTGCCTAAACCCGTAATGCTCCTAGTAGAATAAGTCAACCTGGTTTCCCACTGTTTCCTGACAGGTGCCCCCGATGCCATCATATCAGAAGCCGTTGAGGATGGTAAGACATCCTGAGCAGCCTCCTGTCTCTGCCCGGGACATTTAAGACACCCTGATGTCCAAATGTAAGTGGGGATTCGGACAGTTGTTGGGCTTTGCTCCGACACCACGGTGTCCATGAAGCCAGGATGCTTCAGCTCCAGCGGTGCTGGGGAGGAAGCAAGCCTACGGAGACCATCCCGGCATGGCTGCATGGACCCGCAGGTCGTCTAAGCCGATCGCCCTCTCTTTTCTGCTAAACCACACTGTATCACTCTTACATTGCCACAGAACATGGGGCTTCTTAACTGTTTTGTTGCTGCCATCTTCCCAAAATTGAATTCTTAAAATTATGTCTCTTCAATTGAAATAAAAGGAAGTGATTTCATTTGGGGGATCATTAGACAGCTTGGGAGGAAAAGAAAAAAAAAAATCAGCCACCAAATACTTGAAGGAGACATGAGTATAGGAAAAGGGAAATACTAAGTGAATATAATGACCTCTTTAGATTTAAGAAAAGGAAACAAAATTGCTCATTTTCCCTTTATTTTACCTTTAAGATTTGCAGTTTGTAGAGATCTTTAGACACTAAGATCAGAAGAGTGTCCTCAAATAAGTTTAAAGTGTTTTGATACAGATTCTGAAAAACAAAAAAAGTGACACAAGCAGCTGGCCAGGTAAAATTAGACATAACTGTGTTCAGTGTCTATGGCTTTATGCCCCGGGGTCCTGCGTTCTCCCCATAAACTGAAGGTAAGAGAGGAGAGAGCCAGCCAGAGGGACGAGAGCTCCCAGGACCACGGGCCATGCATCACCCTCCACCTTCCAGGGCGGCTGCGCCCTGCGGCTGTGCTGGGGAAACCGAGACCAGAGGTGCGGCTCCCCGCACTGCAGGGCTGGTCCTCCCTCGGCCTCGCCCTGCTCTTACTTTCCTTCTTGGATCATTTGTCCATAAACTCTTGTCCTTGCTAAAATAATTAACCCCAGATGTCTTCATTCATCCGTTCCTGTAACTCCTGTACAACCCATCAAATCCCGTGAGTCGTAGAATTGCCAAGGAGTCCGGGGGGCACGGATGAAAGCTGGAAGACACTGCGGTTAATCTACGGTAGGGATAAAAGGTGAAGGACATCACAAGGACAGCGACCTGCGGGGGCGCGCTGCGGGACCCTGGGCCGCGGGACGATGGGTCCCAACAGTTAAGGGACGCAAACGCTCACCTCCAGGTCCTCTTTGTCATCTTCCTGGTCTCCCATCTCCTTCACTTCCTCAAGACTCGGTATAGAAAATACCATTTCAAAGGAGGACTTTATTATCTTCAGTTGGGTTTCGAACTGCAGAAGGGGATCGACATAGCTGGTAACAAAGAGGTGTAGTTATTAAAAAGAGGAGAGAACAAACGTGATCTAAGTTTAGTGGCTTTCTCTGGTGTGAGGGAGAATGTACTAGAAAATGAGGCCCAGCTCTTGGCTTTATATAACATGTGGGTTTTACATATTCTCATAAAAATGACAATGGTGCTTTAAATGTAGAGGAATGAGTTTCTTTTTAAAAATCATCTGTAATCAGTTATTTCGAAACCAGAAGATATTTCTCCATAGACACAATAATGTAAAGAGTGGTCACAATTCCAGGCAAACCCGCAAAGCCATGCTGAGCGTTAGCTGAAATATATTACTGCCACATTTTCTCTAAGCTGTGATACTCCGCTTCTTACATTTTAATGTTTCTGAAATGATTGGGATGCAGCCTCTAATTCTTGGCAGAAGAAACCTGCTGTCAGCAGTTGGAAAGACAAGTTATGACACAGTTGTTATCCCTTAGATATGTGGGAGGTGGATAACAGTCCTTCCTGATTTTTTTTTTTTGAAGTGAAAATATATATATATATTTTTTTGAAAAGATGGTGATGTAGATGGTAAGGTAGGAAATTTTATGTTGGAGTCAGAATATCTTTTTCTCTACTGGACGGGAAAATCAAAGTGTCTAATCCCACCGTTTGAAATGGAATTTCTTAGACTATGATAGATAATTTTCAAATATTGGGAAGATTAATTTGACTTATTCAAAGCTTGAATGAATTATTAGACTCTGAACAGCTTCCAGTAGAATTTTCAGGGGAAGATATTTAACTTTTAGGGATAAATACCTTGACTTAGGAAAGTGCAAAATTAAGATTTTGATGAAATAGTAAATAGTTTCTTTCAATGTACTTTGAAATCATACTGCTAGTCCTAAAAATGCTAAAATGTTCCAAATCATGACTAAAGATAAGAAAAGTAGCATGATCCTCTAAGCCTGTGCATAACTGCTAATGGGCAACAGATCTTCAAATTTTAAATGTGAGGAAGGTTGAGTGTGAGACGTTGATGATGCTAAAGAAAAAAGACACATGGAAATCTATGGGTCAACATGGACAACTGCCATCAAGGATACATTTTTTTTTGATACACGTGAAATTAGCTTTCAAAAGAATAGTTATTAAATTACTAATGTGTTTTACAGTAAGTGACATCTTAGAATTAAGAATTTCAGTGTAGATGCTTTTTTTATATTCCAGAGTGCACAACCAGGTGATAGAGAACAGCACTGGGGGAAGAAGAATAAACATTCCTCACTCAATCACTGTATGGTCAGTAAGCAAAGGGCCACACCTATGTTTGCAAGTATAATGTTAGGAATCACAATTGAATAAAACAAAGTAGATGCCTCCTAATAAAAGCATGGGGAAATGATATTAAACAGATCACAAAGAAATCAGGAGGGACAATTTGATATGATAAAATGTTTAGTTCAAATAAAAGAATATTGAGAGATAAATATATGGTCATTTGAAATAATAAAAGGAAGAGTTAATAACAGAAAAAGTTAAATTATTAAAAATAACTATTAAAAGTACAAGGTATTGAATTATTTAAGATGCAAGAGGAAATAGAAATTATTAAAATTATTAAAAATACAAGGAAAAGCAAACACAGTCATAGAATATTAAGCATTCAATTATCAGCCTGTGGTAGGTAAAAATTAAAAATTCTGCAAAAGAGGAGATCTTTACTAGAATTAATAAGGAGATATAGATAAATTATATTAAATGAGATAACAAGGATCATCCTCAATAATCATGGTGTGCTGACAAATATTTATCATATTTGTAAATACATGTTTTATTCTCAAATCACAATGAGAAATCCATTTTAAAAATGAGAAAATTCAAAGTACTTAAAAGTACTTGAACACCATTAGAATTTTTCTCATTTAAAATAAGGGGCATCTGGGTAGCTCAGTTGGTTAAGCATCCCACTTTTGGTTTTGGCTCAGGTCATGGTCTTGTGGCTGTGGGACTGAGCGCTGGGTTGGGCTTGGTTCTCAGTGCAGAGTCTGCTTCAGATTCTCTCTCCTTCCCTCTCACCCACTTTTTCTCTCTCTCAAAAAAGTAAAACCTTTAAAAAAAATAAAAAGAGAGAAAAATGACAAACTAAACATGTAACCAGATTTTAAAGCTACTAAAAATATAATCAAAGAAATAAAGGGCATAAACAATGAATAAGTATAAAATGAGGAAAGGGGAATAATAAATATAGTGATTCTTGCTGGAAAATTTAATAAATATTTTAAAAAGAAAAAAGAGGAAGCATAATAACATTCTGCTTAGAGGGACCCCAAAAGAAGAGGAGAGAGAAAAGGGAGTAGAAGATTTACTTGAAGAAATAGTAGCTGATAAGTTCCCTAATCCAGGGAAGAAAACAAAGATCCATATCCAAGAGGCACAGAGATTCCCCAACAAAATCAACCCAAGGAGGTCCGCACAAGACACACAATAATTAAAATGGCAACACATAGTGATAAAGAGAGAATTTTAAAAGCAAGAGAAAACATGACAGTTATATACGAGTGAAACCCCATACGTTATCCAGCAGATTTTTAGCAGAAACTTTGAAGGCCAGAAAAGAGTAGCATGATATATTCAAAGTGCTGAAAGGGGGAAAAAAATCTGTGACCAAGAATAGTCTCTCCAGCGAAGCTATAATTCAGAAGAGAAGGAGCAATAAAGAATTTCCCAGACAAACAAAAACTAAAGAAGTTCATGACCAGTAAGCCAGCCTTACAGGAAATGTTAAAGGAGACTGTATGATTATAAAGGGAAGACCATAAGTATGAGTAAGAAAAGTAGGAAGGACAAAAGCAATAAAAATAAGTCTACCCATAAAAATCAGTCAAGGGACCCACAAAGTAAAAGGAGGTAAAGTATTACATCATAAACCAAGCATGCGGAGGGGAGAGGAGTTAAGAATGGGCTCAAGTGTAAGGTGTGCGCAGAAATGTAATATACAAATCTAATGGTAACCACAAATCAAAACCCAGTACTAGATACGCAAAAAGTAAAGAGTAAGAATCCAAGAAAGCCAGCAAACTGGGAGAGCAGAGCAAGAGAAGAAAGGATCCAAGAGGGGCTATAAAACAACCACAAGCCGAGTAATAGAATGGCAATAAATGCATACCCGTTACTTGGAATGTAAATGGACTAAATGCCCCAAACAAAAGATATAGGGTGACAGACTGAATTTAAAACAAGACCCATCTATATGCTGCCTACAAGACTCATTTCACACCTAAAGACATGTGCAGATTGAAAGCAAGGGGATGGAGAAACATTTGTCATGCAGATAGATGACAAAAGAAAGCCAGGATAGCCATACTAATGGCTTTTCTCTTTGGAGAAAATAGAATTTATGACAAAACTGCAAAACTGTAACAGGAGACCAAGAAAGACACTATCTAATAATAACATGGACCATTGAACAAGAAGATATAACAATTGTATATATTTATACACCCAGCATTGGAGCACCCAAATACATGAAACAGTCCATAGCAAACATAAAGGAACGAATAGATAGTAATACAATAATAGTGGGGGACTTTAACACCTCACTTACGTCAGTGGATAGATAATCCAGACAGAAAATCAACAAGGAAACAGCGGTTTTGAATGGCACAAGGGATGAAATAAAATTCACAGATATATTCATAACACTCCATCCTAAAATAGCAGAATACACATTGTTTTTTGTTTTTATTTTTTAAAGAGAGAGAGAAACAGAGTGGGTGCAAGTGGCAGGGGGGAGGGGAGAGGGAGAGAGAGAATCCCAAGCTGGCTCTATGCTCAGTGCAGAGCCTGAGTTGGGGCTCAGTCTCATGACTCTGAGATCATGACCTGAACTAAAATCAGGAGTTGGTTGCTTAACCAACTGAGGCACCCCGGCACCCCAGAAAACACATTCTTTTTAAGGGCACATGGAACATTCTTCAGAATAGATCACATAATAGGCCATGAAACAAGTCTGAGCAAATTCAAAAAGATCAAAGTCACACCATGCATTTTCTCTGACCATCACACATGAAATTAGAAATCAACCACCAGAAAATATCTGGAAAGAGCACCAAAACATGGAGGTTAAATAACATGCTACTGAACAATGAATGGGTCAACCAGGAACTCAAAAAAGAGATTAAAAAATTACATGCAGAGAAATCAAAATGAAAACACAATGGTTCAAATCATTGGATGTAGCAAAAGGGACGTATATAACAAAACAAGCCTACCTCAAGAAGTGAGAAAAATCTCATTCTAACCTACACCTCAAGGAGCTAGGAAAAAAACAATAGACAAAACCTAAAACCAGCAGAAGGAAGAAAACAATAAAAATCAGAGCAGAAATAAATGAAATAGAAATTAAAAACACAATAGAACAGATCAATGAAGCTAAGTTCTTGGGAAAATCAGTAAAATTGATAAACCTCTTGCTAGACATCTCAAGAAAAAAAGGGAAAGTACTCAAATAAATAAAATAAAATAATGAGAGAGGAGAAATAACAATGAACAGCATAGAGATAGAAATAATTATAATAGAATATTATAAAAAATTATATTCCAAGTTGGACAACCTGGAAGAAATGGATAAATTCCTAGAAACACAAAAGCCAAAACAGAAACAGAAAGAAATAGAAAACTTGAACAGACTGATAAGCAGCAATGAAAATGAATCAGCAATTAAAAAATTCCCAACAAACCAGAGGCCAGGACCAGGTGGCCTCACAGGTGAATTCTACCAAACATTTAAAGAATAGTTCATGCCTATTCTCAAACTTTTAAAAAAGTAGAAGAGGAAGGAAAATTTCCGAATTCATTTTATGAGACTAACATTACCCGATGTAAAGCCAGATAAAAATACCACAAAAAAGAGAACTACAGACGAACAACTCTGATGAACATAGATGCAAAAACAGCATTTTTCACAGAAGTGGAACAAAGGATGCTAACATTTGTATAAAATCACAAGACCCCAAATAGCCAATGGTCTTGAAAAAGAAAAACAAAACTGGAAGTATCGCAATTCTGGACTGTAAAGCTGTGGTAATCAAAACATTATGGTACTGGCACAAAAAGAGACAACATGGATCAATAGAACAGAATAGAAAACCCAGAAATAAACCTACAATTACATGTCAATTAATTTTTAACAAAGGAGGCAAGAATATGCAATGGGAAAAAGACAATTTCTTCAACAAATGCTGTCGGGAGAAGGCTGGATAGCAATATAGAAAGGAATGAACCCGGACCACTTTCTTACACCATACAAAATAATAAACTCAAGATGGATTAAAAATCTAAATGTGAGACCTGAAACCACAAAAATTCTAGACGAGAACACAGACCATAATTTCTGACTTTCGCCATAATAACGTCTTTCTAGATATGTCTCCTGAGGCAAGGGAAACAAAAGCAAAATTAAACGACTGAGACTTCATCAAAATAAAGTACTGCACAGCAAAGGAAACAACCAACAAAACTAGAAGACAACCAAGGGAATGGGAGAAGATATTTGCAAATGACATGTCCAATAAAGGGTTAGTATCCAAAATATATAAAGAATTTCTGAAACTTAACATCCCCCTCAAAGTGAATTAAAAAATGGGTGGAAAAGAAGAATAGACATTTCTCCAAAGAAGACATCCAGATGGCCAACAGACACATGAGAAGATGCTCAACGTCACTCATCATCAGGGAAATACAAATGAAAACTATAGTGAGGTATCACCTCCCACCTCTCAGAATGGCTGAAACCAACAAGAAGCAACCGATTTTGGCAAGGATGTGGAGAAAAAGGAACCTTTCACACTGTTGGTGGGAGTGCGAGCTGGGGCATCCACTGTGGAAAACAGTATGGAGTCCTTCGGAAAGTTAACAGTAGAACTACCCTACAGACCAGCAATTGGGCTACTGGGTATTTACCCAAAGAATATGAAAACACTAATTCAAAGGAATATGTGTACTCCTATGTTTATAACAATATTATTTACAATAGTCAAATTATGGAAACAGCCCAAGTATCCATTGATAAATGAATGCATAAAGAAGAAATGGTGTATATATACAATGGAATATTATTCAGCCGTAGAAAGAATGAAATCTTGACATTTGCAACCACATAAATTGATCTAGGGAGTATAATGCTAAGCAAAATAAGCCAGTCAGAAACAGACAGATGCCATATGATTTCACTCATCTCTGGAATTTAAGAAACAAAACAAACATACAAAGGGAAATCAAAAGAGACAAATGAGAAAACAGACTCTTAACTACAGAGTCTGGTTAAAGATAGTTCCCAGAGGGGAGGTGAGTGGGGGGCTGGGTAAAACAGGGGTCGAGGATTTGGAGAGGGATGTGGGGGGATGGGCGAGCCTGGCGGTGGGGATTAAGGAGGGCACGTATTGCCTGGAGCACTGGGTGTGGTGCACAGTGAACTTTGGAACAATGAAAAAAAATTAAATTAAATTAAATTTTTAAAAAAGAGTACTTCTCTTGATGAGCACTGAGTAATAATATATGGGACTGCTGAATCACTCACACGATTGTACACCCGAAACTGTATATTAACTACACAGGAATTAAAATCATAAAAAAACTAACAAATTTCATTTATAAATATGAAGTTTAAATTTTTAGAATAATAATTTTTAAAATAATAAAATAACACTGTAACACCAATTATGATTTATCATCAGAATGTAAGGATGGACCAATAGCCTAAAAACTATCAATTAACACATACCTATAATAGGTTAAATTAAAAATCATGCTTTAATCAATCTTGAAAAAGTATTTAATAAATATCAACATCATTTTTTAAGGAGAATGAATAGTTTGAATAATTTCTTGAAAGGTTTTATTTAAACCAACATTTTGCTAATTGAGAAGTCATGTCTGAGTTTTTATTAAAAACAGGAACAACATAAGGGTTCAATTTCCTATTTTAAAATATTGTGTTAGAATTTGTTGTTTTTCAAATAAGACATGGTCTAATAAAAATAGTTCAGTGAGCTCAAACACAGGATAAATATATCCCCCCCCAAAATCCCATATGTATTCCAGCATATCAGAAATTGCTGTCCAAACAATAAAATTGGGGAAGGAGGGAGCTAAAATACAATATAAATAAAAAATCAGTCTAGTAATGTGCAGAATCTATGTTAAAAATACCTCAAACTTTTAAGGGAGAACACAAAACAGAACTTGAATAATTAGAAAGATAGATTTATAAATAGGAACATCATTTGTAAATGTCAATTATTCTCAAATTATTTTACAAACTCTGAAAGCACAATTAAAATTTCAGGACATTTTCATCAGAAGTTGATAAAAACACATTTACCTTCCTCTTAGAAAAATAAATTGGAGAGATTATCAAAAGTTACCATGCTGGAAGTGATCAAGAACATAAGGAAGATCTAGTTTAATCAGATAATAAAATCTATTATAAAACAGCACTAAGTCAAAACAGTTTAGTGGTGGCACCACAGTAAAATTGTAAACAATGTGAGAGAATGTAAATTCTAGAGAATATCTAATATGGGAATAGAAAATACCTGTATTAAATACTCTTGTCTCCCCTCCCTGGCCAAATGTGGCACTAATCTATTGAGAATATTTCATGTTGGATCAGAATGTGTTCCTAGAATGCCTTTTTTTTTTTTTTTTTTTTTTTTTTTTTTTTTAAAGATTTTATTTATTTATTTGACAGAGAGAAATCACAAGTAGGCAGAGAGGCAGGCAGAGAGAGAGAGAGGAGGAAGCAGGCTCCCCGCTGAGCAGAGAGCCCGATGCGGGACTCGATCCCAGGACCCTGAGATCATGACCTGAGCCGAAGGCAGCGGCTTAACCACTGAGCCACCCAGGCGCCCCTGCCTTTTTTTTTAATTAAAAATTTTTGAGATATTTGTAGCTTTACATGATGTTGTAAGAAATAATAAAGAGAAACAGCTAATATACTTCCCACGGTTTTCCCCAGTGGTGACATTCTCCGATTATAGTAGAGTATCACCACCGGGATATCGATACGGATTCCTTCCAGCCATCTGGTTCAGATCTCCCCCATTGTATTTGTGCTCGTGTGTGTGTGTGTATTTAGTTCTATACAACTTGATCACAGGTGTACATTCCTGTATCGACCACTGCCATCAAGATCCTCAAGAACAGCTCGGAACCCTTAAGCACGCAAGTATTCCCTTATACAGACGAATGTAAAAAAGCATTCAGAGTTTAAACAAGCCTTTGGGGATGAAACACTTTAAATTAGTGTTATCTGTATTGGGGTCAACAAACATTTTCTGTGACGGTCCAGATGACAAGTGTATGAGGCTTTGCCGGCCAAATGGCCTCTGTCTGCTCAGGTCTGCCATCATAATGCAAAAGCAGTGATAGGCAATGCAGGAATAAATACATAAATGTGGCTGTATTCCAACAAAACTTTGTTTACCAACCTTGGAATTTGAATTTCACAGAGCATTTGCATGTTGTGAAATATCCTCCTTCTTTTAATCCTCCCCCAACTATTTAAAAATGAAAAATAAAAGGGGGGTGCCTGGGTGGCTCAGTCTGTTAAACGTCCAGTCTTGATTTTGGTTCAGGTCATGATCTCAAGGTCATGAGACAGAGCCCCATAGAACTCTGCACTGAGTGCGGAGCCCGCTTAGGATTCTCTCTCCCTCTCTGTCTTCCCCTCTTCTCCCCGCTCTTACTCCCTTTCTGTCAAAAAAAAAAAAAAGTAAAAAACACTCTTATCTCTCAGAATGTACAAAACCAGGAGACTACAAAAACAGATTTAGCCCATAGGCCAAGTTTGTTGACGTCTGTTTTGCATAATGGAATTGTGAAGATAATTTAAATTCATTCATAGCATCAAAAAATATCTGCTATAGCCTAGAGGGTAACAAAAATCAACTAACAGAAAACTAGGAGAAAGTGAACGTAATAGTAAAGTGTGATATAGAATTAATTTTATCCCAGATGTCATACCAAAACGTGAAAGAAAAAATAGCAATGACACTAAAATCAATTCTGAGAAGATAAAAAAGAACAAAGAATTTTAACCCCATAGGAATGTCACGGGACACTTACTAAGTGTATGCCAAAACAAAAATCCTCACGGAGGCACAAAGACCACGAAAAATTTCCCACATGAGAAAATTCATAAATATATAAACATACAGAAAATATTAGGTCTTGCTTTTTTTTTTTTAAAGGAATACAAATTAAAATAATAATGAGGTACAATTTTGGGCCTATTAAATTAGTAAAGTAGAAAAATGTATGAAGAATCTATGTCTTTTGGTGACTCGGCTTTGAAGAAACATTATTGGTGGGATTTTTCTGGACAGCAAACTGACTCCTTACTAAAAGCTCTAAGTTGGTTTTCAATCCCATCTGCGATAGTTTGGGATCTTGGGAAACAGATGCCAAAACAGGTTTAGAGGTGCATGAGATTTCGGAGAGAAGGAGGGAAGGAAGGAAGTAGGGTTAGAAAGTGCATAGACGATAGCAAGTTCTAAGAAGGGTTCAGCCGGGTCGATGCGTTTCCTAGACTCCCAAGTCACCCATTGGAGCTGACTGTCCTACCAGGCTGCCTGGATGGTCAGGGAGCAGCTAGGGCTGTCCACCAATTAGGATTCCCAGCAGCAGGTCATTTTCGTGGTTGCCTGTCATCTAAATCGGTAACCTCACCCTCTCAATGCTATTTCAAAAAAATATTTCAGAGGAGATACGATCTTTGATGTACAAAGATGATTAATCATACTATTGGCAAAATAAAATATAATTTAAAAATTTCAAAATTGGGGAATCTTATACTGCCATTAAAATGAAAATATGAGCATGTAGGGAAAAAACTCAAGACATAATGCCAAAGGGAAGAATATTACAGAAAATCCTATTGGCTTATAATAATTAGACTACCTGCTGATCCGTACAGCACTGAAGAAGTGGGGAAGATTGTGAGAAAGAAAGAAACAGTAGCTGCTGAGCTGGGATGGAGGTATTTGGAGCCGTTTTCTGTTTATCACAACTGTGATTTCTCTCTATTGCATTTTGAAGATGTTCAGTCAGTGAAATGGGGGAGTATCAGAGCTTACCGTACCTGGAGTTCATAGCAAGGATCATGGCTTGGTCACCGAACAGGCCTGAGTACGCGTCCCATAGGCAGGCAGCTACATTCTCCTGGAAGTATCAGGAAAAAGGAAAGAATCAGTGTTAGCAGGCCTGCGAGGCATCACACGGAGTTCTCCCCTTCCCAGAGACTGGGCTGGAACACGAGTCCAAGAGTTCGCAGCATTGAAAACAAACTCATTTAAATCCATGATAGCATCTTGGCCTGAATGGTGGCCTTTTACCACCAACCACTGTGTTTCTATAATAAACACTTCCGGACAAAATTTTGTCAGCCGTGTTCATTACCAGGAGCTCCTCTGCCCACCACCATCACTGTTAAGTGCAATCCACTCAGTGGGGAGTCTCTTGATAGAAAATGCCCACAGGACGATTTAGGTCAGGCCTTACCGAAGAACATCTCATGCGATAGAAGGAGAACCACGTCGAGATCAGTGCACAGCTCTTTAAACTTACCAGTGACAATCAGTGAGGTTCCATTAAGACATCTCGATTCTTGATTGAAGGCGCTGGAGAAAGCCTAGGAGAAGAGCTTCTCTTCCCCTGCGTGCATCCGTCTCGTTTACACAAGCCTCTGTTGCAATGGCCCTCTTTGCCTCAGACCCAGTAGTACTGTTTATGGAAAATCTCAGTCTATATTTTTGAAATAACTCAAAGTTCCTTTTTAGGTCCTGCCGTATAATAATGCTATTTCTAAGGGCACGTATGCCTTCTAACACATGTGTGATTGCCCACCACCGATTACCTATCACCCTAACGAAAGCCCCCTGTTCAGTGCCTCTCCCCAGTATGGAATGCCCTTGGGGATCTACGTCCTGTCTTCTGTGGGGTGCGAGAGCTATTCTCATGCTTAGGGCTACCTGCCTATTCAGTCCATATGGTGGACTGCATGTTTGTGCTCCCTCCAAAACTGTACGTTGAAGCCCTAATCCCCAGTGCGATGGTATTTGGAGATGGGCCTCTGGGAAATAATGAGGTTGAGGTGAGGTGACGAGAGCCGAACCCCAAGATGGAGCTCATGCCCTTATAAGACAGATGCAAGAGAGCTCGCCTGCTCTCTCTTTCTGCCACGTGAGGATGCAAGGAGAGGGACCACCATCTGAAAACCAGGAAGAGCAACCTGCCCAGACACGGAGTCTTGGCCTGATCTGTGCTCGGATCTGGCCTTCTTAGCTTCTAGAGGTGTGAGAAATCTCCACTGTTTAAGCCACCCAGTCCCCTGAACTGACTAGGACAGTAAGAGAAACTTCCTGTTTGGGATCTGAACTAAAAACTGGCATGTCCCCAGAAGACACAAGTATGCCGTCATGACCATCCCCGGGAAGAGCACACAGAACATTTCCTAACACCTCCCTCTCTGGGCTGGGCTCAGACAACTATGCGAGAGTTATTCTGCTTTCTTTAAAATATATTTTTAAAGAAGATTTATTTGTTTATTTGAGAAAGAGAGTGCATGAGCAGGGGGAGGGGCAGAGGGAGAGAGAGAGAGAGAATCTCAAGCAGACTCCCTCCTGAGCGTAGAGCCCCACACAGGGCTCAATCTCATGACCCCAAGATCACTACTTGGGCTGAACACTCAACTGACTAAGCCACCCAAGTGCCGCATTCTCTACAATATCTATATCCATATCCACCATTGATTCCTAACAACAGCAAACATGACCCTACTCAATCTTAAGAGAATAATTCTTTGCTATGTTGCTTATTATTATATTGCCTGTTATCATTATTTAGAGAACTCATAAAACCGTTTATATATGCCTCTAGAGAATGAATAAGTCTGTATTCAAGACCAGCCACTTAAAACAAAACCAAACCAGGGCTTCCATGATTGTGATGTACAGCCAGGATTGAGCAGCACTTTTTTTTTTTTTTAAGATTTTATTTATTTGTTTGCAGACGGAGATCACAAGTAGTCAGAGAGGCAGGCAGAGAGGGGGAGGGAGAGGGAAGCAGGCCCCCTGCTGAGCAGAGAGCCCGATGTGATGCTCCATCCCAGGACCCTGGGTTCATGACCTGAGCTGAAAGGCAGAGGCTTTAACCCACTGAGCCACCCAGGCACCCCAAGAAGCAATTTTCAAGTGAACTATTTCCTCTTAATCCTGGAGCTTGCTTCTCCATCACAAATTGCCAGCTAGTTGATCTATAACAACATGGACCTTGGCTTCCCATCCATTAGCTAGCGTCTCTTTTTCTCATGGAGCCAAATTTGTGACTACGACTCCATCACCAGGTTATCCTTCTTCTCGTATTACTTTGGCATCACATTTTTGTTGAATAAATGGTTGACAGCATGTCCCCTCCTGGTTGTGGACATGCTTTTGCCTGCACCATAGGTACCACCAATGTTAACGTAATGCCAGAAGCCAGTGTGCACATTGGCAAGTGATAAGGATTGTCTAACATCTATCAACTGGTTCTGTAGTGATGTCAATCTAGTACGTTAAAGGAATTGTCCGGGAATTTCACCTGCTTTCCCCAGTTAGTTTTTTCTTATTGTTTAGGCTCTAGAACATGCTCAACAGTGTTCCCAGAAATTTTCAGTACCTCCTCTGGGGAATTATGATTATCACTCTGGCTTTAATGTCTATTATATGGATAAATTCTCTTTCGTCTCATTTTCAATTACTCCTTAATCACCATGGCTCTCCATTGGAAACCCACAGTAAATGATGAAATGGTCACAATCCTGGAAACCTGTACTTTGGAATATATTTCATAACACTAGGTCCTAGGACCAGGCTGGTGCGCCTTAAGCTTCCATATTTATTATTTTGGCTTTCTTCTTTTAACTGACCATCTGCTTTTTATATATATCTTATATCATTGACATTTTTGTTCATTATCTATTGTCATTCTTGGCCAGAGAAATTGGAGTCATGCCAATTTGACTAGTTCCTTAAACCTCAGATGTTTCAAATCACATACCTTATGAGTTTCTGATGCCACCTAAGCCTGGGGGGAAATGGTATTACCATAATAATCATTATTCTGAGGGAATCTGAACTCCCCTGTAGTAATTCTCAAACAATCCCAGGAATGCTCAAAGGGAACCATAGACATGGTCCTCTCCACTATGGTGTGAATTCGCACTTTTTCCTTCATCTCTAGCTCACTAGAATCCTCTCTTCTTTGACAATAGCAAAATACCAGAATTCAGGGAGATATAGAATCTGAATTGAGGTCACAAATATCTAATGCCTTTATGTCTTTGGCTTCCTATCTCTGGTGGTGCCTTACCAAAGGTGTTTCGCTGGGGTTCTCAGATCCCTCCAACCGTGGCAAGGCCAGATACTGAGAGATCTGAAGGCTACACCCAGGATTATTAGTTCCTCCCTGACTCCCAAAGCCAGGTAAATTATTTTCCCCTACTGCAGAAGCCACCAGAACCGGCATAACTACACTGTACGCTCTCAGTATTGTGGTTCTTTTAGTTTTCACTTGTTTATGACTTACACTCCTAGGAAGATTGGTAAGAGAAATCCTTGAAAGAGAGTTTACTGGGCTCAATATAGAACTGACTCAATCTTTCTACATGGGTCATTTTCTTTAAACTAGTTTTGTGCCTCAGCTCTCTTAGGAAGCTTTCTCCCAGGAAAGAAAAAGGCGCCTACAAAACCAATTCTCCAGACATTTTAGGATCTTTTGATAAACATGGTCTAGGCTCACGATGGGACCCCAAATACACACTTCCCTCATCAGAAAGTCTTTGCCATTCTTATAAATCTTCCTTCCCAGCCAAGAATCTTGTTATGGAAAGATGGGGGACTAAATACCTCTTTAATATCTGTCCAAGGCTGAATTCCCAGGACACAGGCATTTTCAATTAACCATCAGATTTTTTTTTTCTTTTTAGTGTTTATTACATTAAACAATGGGGCTAGGAAGAAAACAGATAGTTTTGGCTTTACTCTTATGGGAAAGCAAACTTAAAGCAAATAACAGAAATTGTGGTGTTTTAAAAGAGGAATTATAGGAATTACTAAGGGAAGCTACCTAGTAAAGGATATCCAGGAAATTTTGCCTTTAAAAGTTTTACTTTCAACCTAGAGATTATGGTGGTGGAGGGAATGGAGAAAGAGTGTTTTGAACAGCAGAACACTATGTGCTAAGGACTTGAGTGGAAAAAGGGTTTGCTGCATTAGAGAAGTGGTTCTCAACCCTGGCTGAGAAAACCCAGATGCCTAGAACTCAGTCCATGCAAGTGAATCAAAATCTCTGAAGGTATGGTGCTAGCAATAGTTTTTTTTTTTTTTTTTTTAAGCTCCACATGTAATTCTAATATAAGCCAGAGCTGAGAACAATTGCATTAGAGAACATGTAAGAAAGCCATGTGGCCAGAGCAAAGAGAGTAAGAAGAGTCATAAGTAATGGGGCCAGAGAGGCCAAATCAGGACAAGTCCTTTTGTGAAATCTAAAGATGTACTACTCGTCTCTAAGAACAATGGGGAATTATTTAATCAAAGGGAGGTCAAGATCACAGTGCTGCTTTGTAGACTACTTTGGACAAGGCAAAACTTTAGATGTGAAGCATGAAAGCCATTGGAGACTTGGATGGGAAGAGTTCGGGACAGGGTTGCTGCAGATGCCCCGACTCGTGGGTTCGCTTTGCTGATGCATGAGGTTTGGGTGTCACAGGGATCTGGGTTCCTCAGCTATCTTCAGACGCAAATGAATCTATACACAAATGAACAAAGAAAAAGGCGCTACTAGCCAAATGTTACTTTTCCTTCCTATAAGACCAGAGTCATGGGACTCTCAAAAAAGCAAGATTGTATTATTGTGGCAAAGCCACTTGATTTCCATCCAAAACCATGTATACTTGGTACAGTGCCTGCCTTGTGATGGATTCTGGTTTAAAATATTAATACTCATTGAAGAGACCTGGACATGGCATGCCTAGAGACTTTGCACCTTTCTTTTTATCATTTTTCTCAGGTGGACTTTTGCCTCCTGTGCTTTCTTTGATTCTTCTACCCTAAATGGAGCAGTGAGCATTTCTGATGAATGGCCTTGTTGATAGCACTAGGGTAAGCCTCCTGAGGTAACTCAAAAGTTACAGCATGACTGTAAAAGCAGAGGACCTCTATAGACAGAGAGACCCAAATTTCCATGACCTTCAAAATGAGGAGGATTTCCACTTTCTTTGCCTGGGGCCAGCAAAAAGAGGAACTTCATTTTTAAGCTCAAGTATACACAGATACCATAACCAGTTAGTGTTTCTGATATCAATCCCCAGTAGTATCTACGTGGTTGTTTCAGGCCCAAGTCTCAATGGGGTTTCATTCACGCATTCTAAATCTTGCTGGTAGTGGCCTGTTATGGAGCCCTATGTTCACACATATCTGTTTCAATATCTGATCCAATTCTGCTGATAAAATTTACTGCTTTCGGGCACCTGGGTGGCTCAGTGGTTTAAGCCTCTGCCTTCAGCTCAGGTCATGATCTCAGGGTCCTGGGATCGAGCCCCACATCAGGCTCTCTGCTCAGCGGGGAGCCTGCTTCCTCCTCTCTCTCTCTGCCTGCCTCTCTGCCTACTTGTGATCTCTGTCTGTCAAATAAATAAATAAAATCTTTAAAAAAAAATTTACTGCTTTCATTCCTTCTCATCTCTTTAAACCATCAGAACTTTAATAGATAGTGTTCTTAGCATGTAATATAAAAAAAGAAACCGAGTTACATCATGAAAACCATCGTGTTCACATCAACTCCAACTGTTCAAGAGGGTGAGGATCTCTAATTATTCTCATTTTCTGAAGGCTCCTTGTGACTCCTTTCTATAACACATTCCTAATTTATACTTCGGTTAGACTCCTGGGTTGGGTCGTTAAGGATTATCATCATAATATAAATATTATTCACAAGTTTCCTATGAAATTCATTGAAGCAGAAAATTTTAACTCCAAATAATTTATAAAATTTAGCCAGCTAGTAATTGCAGACACTTTCTTTATGTCCACATGTTAGAAAGGGTATGGATCTGGCACTTGTTTTGGAACAATTTTAAGTCAGCTTTCCCCAATCTATCAATGACTTTAATTTGCCACCTCTTATGCCTTTTTTTTAATCCACTTTGATTATGCTAATTTTATCTGTGAACACTAATACTTCCAGGTAGATCATCTTACCAAACTGCTTCTGTATTCAGTATGTAAAGTTTCCTCTTTAAATTAATAAATCTTCAGTGGACAGAAAAAGTGTTATTATCCTCATCAGTCAACATTATCTGGTCAAGTTGGTAGTGGTAATACTGACTTAGCAAACCTAACCCATGGAGAGCCACAAATATTCCAACAAGTAGTCCAGTGACACCTGAAAAGTTAGTGTGTGTTGGTTCAGTGATTATATTCATATTTACATTAATTAATATTAACAGTTTTTAAGCTTCCAGATTTCTTTTTACTGTTACTAGGGACAGGCATTTAAAAATAGCAGTTGGAATGAAGCACAAACCTACGTTTCAATTATATGAACACCCAAGGCATTAATCTCTTCTCAAACAGTCCTAGAGCATTATTGAAATTGTCTCATCCCATATATGGAATGGAATATTATGCCTCCATCAGAAAGGATGAATACCTGACTTCTGCATCAATATGAATGGGACCGGAAGAGATGATGCTGAGTGAAATAAGTCAAGCAGAGAGAGTCAATCATCATATGGTTTCAACTTCCTTGTGGAGCATAAGGAATAACATGGAGAACATTGGGAGAAGGAGAGGAGAAGTGAGTTGGGGGAAGTTGGAGGGGGAGATGAACCAAGAGAGACTGTGGACTCTGAGAAACAAACTGAGGGTTTTGGAGGCGGGGGATTGGGTGAGCCTGGTGATGGGTATTAAGGAGGGCACGGATTGCATGGAGCACTGGGTGTGGTGCATAAACAATGAATCCTGGAACACTGAAAAAATAAATTTTAAAAAGGAACAGCACAAATATGCAAAGAAAAAAAAAGAAATTGTCTCATCAGTTAACATTTTTTTGTAAAGATTTTATTTATTTATTTGACAGAGATCACAAGTAGGCAGAGAGAGAGGAGGAAGCAGGCTCACCGCTGAGCAGAGAGCCAGATGTGGGGCTTAATCCCAGGATCCTGGGATCATGTCCCGAGTGGAAGGCAGAGTCTTTAACCCACTGAGCCACCCAGGCGCCCCATCAGTTAACATTTTAATGTGTCAGTTCACTAATACACACACCTCAACCCTTTCATATGGAGAAAAACTTTGTTCTGTCCTGAGTTGATTCTTCAGTATGTTTTCATGTGTAACAGATAGTGGGGAGTCCAAAAATCCTAAAGCCATGAGATCTTGGGATGTCTTAAAATGTTACAAACCAGTGCCTCACTAATAGAAGTCTGAGAGGGAAAGGATGCAGAGAACAGAAGAAAGACATTGTTCAATCAATAATTCAAGATAATTCTTTGGAGATAAGTGGCTGGAGTTTTTAGATTGAAACTTGACTCTGTGTTTGTATATTTGAATAAAAAATACAACCAGACAGGTATTTATCATATAGCCACCACACAAGGAAATTTCTTTAGGTTCCCAGGGATAGAAATTGTGCAGGTGACATTGTTTTGCAACAATGCGATGGGATTATGTGTTAAATATAAGAGTGGGACAATGGATAGTCATATTTAAAAACACAAATTTGTGTATTTACCTCATGCCTACACAAAAATAAATCAAAATGGATGATGGATCTAAATGTAAGAGACAAAACTATAAAACTTTAGAAGAAGAGATAGGATAACATTTTTGTCATATTTAGTTTCGACAGTTTTCTTTGATATGTCTGCAGAGCACAGTGAGAAAATTTGCAAATTATAGATTGACACGCAATAACAATAAGGCCTATAATATATTCCTAAAAAAATGATCAATAAATGTACAAGTTCTACATGAAGAAAAAGACTTCACTGAAGATTCAAGTAAGTGGAAAGAAAAATACATGTGTCAGATGCCAAGACAATAATTTAAAGAAGTGACTTCTCTATAAATTAATATACAAATTTAGTGTAATTTTAATTAAGATGCCAAAAAACATCTGGGAGAAATTTGAGTATATTCCAAAGTTCATCTGGAAGTATAAATGAGTAAAAATTGCTGGTATATTTTTGAGAAAGAGAAATAATGGGATAGATTTGTCTAATTAGATTCAGAGAGATTTCATTTTATATATTTGAGCTTTTTATAGTCATTCTGAAGTGTGATGGCTCCTTTACTGCTGATGTGCTGTGATGACGTTGCATATCCCTGTGGAAGCCATGGATTCTGCTGCGATGGTTGCTGCTATTTGTCAAAGGCTGTTGCCGCTGATGGTGTCTCATGGCCGCTGATGGCCATTATCCAGAGAACAGGGGTCATGCAAAAGTTGGTCTGGCTTTATAACAAGGGCCACAGGCAACCTCATTCATTCTCACCATTTCCAGCCGCTTGTTGGCTTTTCTCTCTCGCAGCAGCCCCATCACCCGAGGACTCAGCAGCTGCCTCAGCGAGAACCTCTCCTTCCCTCGTCCCCCAGCCCTTGTTCTTGAATTGCCACCTGGATCATCTTCACTTGAGATGTTCTCTTTTCTTGCAGGCTCTTTCGTTCTGTTGGTTCTGCCTCAATGGGAGGGGTCCTGACATCCTTGAATCCTAGCAGGAACTCAGGGTAGGCTCCCACCTGACATCTGCATCAAACAAGTTTATGTTTTGTATCCCAAGAGCCATCTGACCATCTTTCTCTCTTTTTTTCTACATTCGACTATTTTCAACCCAAGTCTATGTCATTCTCTTGAATATAATTTGATTTCTGGACTTGATATTTCCCAGAGCTAAAAGAAATATAAACCCAGCTTCTGAAAAACAAGTTAAAACCTGAAATTTGCAGTGTGGTTTTAACCTTATTAGGACCATGTTCTTAAATCTGCAGGCTCAGCAGCTGCCTAATTTCTATTGTGGTTCCAGGGACAAATCTGTGGGTCTATTATACTACTTGAAATATCACAAGTTAACTCTTGAGGCTTACTAACTTTTCTGTACACTTCGTATTTTCAATAAAACTCTTCATCCTGTTAGCAATGATTGTATTGAACTACTCTATTTCTCTGATAGTGTGTCTATCCTAGCGGATCAACATTTCACATGGTCATCCCTCACTGAGGGGAAACCTCCACTTTGTAATCCTCAGTAGCAAAAGAAAAAAAAAACTTCAAATTTACATAGGAAGACATCTTGCTCTACACTAATTTATTAATTAGGGTCTCTTCTCCCCACCAGGAAATAAAGGGGATTGTAGGTGGCTTAGAGATAAAGAAAAAAAAATCCAATGATATAAAAATGAATAAAAGCTAAGAGAAGATAAAGGAAAAATAAGTATAAAATTGAGGCTGAGAGAGAGAGAGATAGTTAAGAGCCCCTTTATAAGGGCAAGAGATAGATTATACGCTTAAGGACAAATACATTGTTAGACCAAATGATGAAACTTAGATTACCTATACAAGTGTCTCTTTGAATAAATTTTAAAGCATGACCTCCCATTTATTGAAGGATTTTTATTTATTTTTTATTTTTTAAAAGATTTTATTTATTTATTTGACAGAGAGAAATCACAAGTAGATGGAGAGGCAGGCAGAGAGAGAGAGAGAGGAGGAAGCAGACTCCCTGCTGAGCAGAGAGCCCGATGCGGGACTCAATCCCAGGACCCTGAGATCATGACCTGAGCCGAAGGCAGTGGCTTAACCCACTGAGCCACCCAGGCACCCTATTTAAGGATTTTTAAAAGTAATATATGCACATGTACAGTATAGATGGGTAAACAGGAGGCAAAATCTCCAAGTTTTGCCCCAGCTCCCTTACCCTAGTTCCCAGCCCCAGAATTCTTACTGGTGTCCTGGACATCATTCCAGTGATGGAATATGCAGATAATTTACCTCTGGGTATTTCCCCCAAAACATATATTTCTGGTGCAATCATGTGAAAAACATCAGATAAATGCAAATTGGAGGATATTTTATAAAATAGCTAACCAGTGCTCTTCAAAACTGTCAAGGTCATCATGAGGGAAAGACAGCAAAACAGTTATAGATTAGGGCACGCTAGGACACCTCATGGCCGAATGCAATGTGGGATCCTGCCTTGGATTCTGGAACAGGAGAAATGGGCGAAATCCAAATAAAATCTATAGTTTAGTGACTACAATTGTACTACTACTAATTTCTGAGTTTTGACAAATGTGCCATGGTTCTGTTTTTCCTGTAAGTGCTATCACTGTGCTCTATCCTTCTCTTCTCTGCCAACCCTCTACCCTTGATTCCCTCCTAGAAAGTGGTCTCCCTTACCAGCATCTAAATCCAATTCAATGAATTTTCCATCTCCTTTGGTTATTTGAAAAGCATTACAATATTATTAATACTGAATCCTGTTTATTTAAAATCTTCAACTTGATAATTTATTCAAAGGTCCTCCTTGATCCCCAAGGCAGGAAAGATTCTTGGTTGTAGGGGAGACACAGTATAGCTTGGTACTTAGACTGTCCGCCTGGGAACCCAACTCCACAAGTTCATATCCTCGCTTTGCCACTTGGTAGCTATATGACCATGGGCAGGTCACTTCCTGCCCTCAGTTTCTTGAATTGCCAAGTGATGATAACAGTAGTATTTGCCAAAGAAAGGCTGTTGCAAGGATTAAATGAGTTATTTACTTAAAACGCTCAGAGCATGCCAAAAATGTTATAAACACTTTGTAAGTGTTAGTCTCACTATATTTGGAGTGGGGAAGGGGTTCCCTCTCTCTGAGCTGCCTTCATCTTCTGACCCAGATTGGTAAGAAGGGTTTCCACAGTGATGATGGAAGGAAGGATATGAGGCTGTTAAACCAGATTGGTTAGGAGATGCGGGGGGGGGGGGGGGGGCACTGGGATGGTGAGTCAAACGTTCACCATTTCGATCAATGTTGAAGGTCATTTCCAGGGGTACATGAGGGTGAGCAGGAACATGATTCTATAAGGAAGAAAAAACTAAAAACAGTTTTCAACTAAGCTGCCTCTTTTCTTTGCCTCAAGCACAGGTATTTTACATTCTTTTTTTTTTTTTAAAGATTTTATTTATTTATTTGACAGAGAGAGATCACAAGTAGGCAGAGAGGCAGGCAGAGAGAGAGAGAGGAGGAAGCAGGCTCCCTGCTGAGCAGAGAGCCCGATGCGGGACTCGATCCCGGGACGAGAGATCATGACCTGAGCCGAAGGCAGCGGCTTAACCCACTGAGCCACCCAGGTGCCCCGGTATTTTACATTCTAATTATGATATCCCTATAATAGACACCGCGAACAAGTTTTTTTTGTTTTGTTTTGTTTTGTTTTTGTGTTTTTTTTTTTTTTAACCCAAGAGATTTCAGTTACAATCACATCTTACAGAATATCACTTACCATGTGATGCCATTTCACGCTGGACTGCAGAATCTGGAGACTGGTTACTAGTCAGAGAGAAGAAGGAGACGAGTTAAAAGGAAATCAACTTGATCTCTTGTCACCTTAGTGGGGCAGATCCCCAAATTTGAAGTTAGTATGACCTTGATGGCCAAGGCCAAGAAGGACAACATATGCACACACACACTCACACACACGCACAATAAAGCTTCAGATAAATTCATGATGCATGTTACGGAACAACCCTGAGCAAAAAGATTAGGAGACAGAACACAGAACCATGTTAAGAGAATAACAAAATTTAACGAAGGGGTGGTTCAGTAAAAGAGAATCTATAACACAATTATTAACATTCATGGCTTTAAAAAGAAGAAGATTTGCATGGTAACTTTTGTGGAGGTAAAAAAAATCTGATAAAATTTTATGTCTACTCTTTTTTTTCTTGAGAGAGAGAGGGAGAGAGAAAATCTTAAGTGGGCTCCTGCCTTGTGTGGAACCCAAAGTAGGACTTGATCTCAAAACACTGAAATCATGACCTGAAGCTGAAATCAAGAGTTGGACACATCCAAATGAGCCATCCAGGCATCCCAAGTCTATTCTTGATAACAATTCTTAGTAGAGTAAATATGCAATTAATTTCTTTTTTTTTTTTTTTTTAAGATTTTTATTTATTTATTTGACAGACGGAGATCCCAAGCAGGCAGAAAAGCAGGCAGAGAGAGGAAGAAGGCTCCCTGCCGAGCAGAGAGCCTGATGTGGGGCTCAATCCCAGGACCCTGAGATCATGACCTGAGTAGAAGGCAGAGGCTTTAACCCACTGAGCCACCCAGGTGCCTTGTGATTAATTTCTTAATGTGATATATAACCACAAAAGCTATGACCAATGTAATAAGGAAATAAGTAGAAGCATTCTCACTGAAGTCAAGAATGAAACAAAGATTTCTGCCACTATCTGGCATTTCTGGATATAGCATCCAGTATTTTTAGAAAATAGAAATAATATACTAAACTTGTAAGGGAAAAAATTGTATTATTTTTGAATTATTTACTTCATGGGAAAGAATGTGAGTGCGTTTTAAATTTCTCTGTTATCAGAATGATTATATATATACTTTAAATATTTTATTTATTTATTTGACAGACAGAGATCACAAGAGGCAGAGAGGCAGGCAGAGAAAGAGAGGAGGAAGCAGGCTCCCCTCCGAGCAGAGAGCCTGATGTGGGGCTCTATCCCAGGACCCTGGGATCATGACCTGAGCTGAAGGCTGAGGCTTTAACCCACTGAGCCACCCAGGTGCCCCCAGAATGATTATATTGAAGTTATTAGTTACTATGGTGTCTGGTAAAATCCTTTTATACAAATTTTAGGACATGGGATGCTTTTGTTTGTTTGTTTGAGGAGATAGCCCTTTGATAATCACTTGTATTTCTTCCTCTTTAATTGCTCTGTCTAGATTTTCTAGGTCTTCTGAAGTTCTTTAAAAATTTTTTTTGAATAGCTTTAGATTTACAGAAAATTTGCAAAACTAGTACAGAGATCTCATATACCCTTCACACAACTTCCCCTAATGTTAACATCTTACATGATTTGGCGTATTTGTCAAAACTGAAAAATATTAGTGTTATATTCACTGAATTACAGACTTGATTTGGATCTCACTCATTTCTTGTGTTCCAAGGTCCAATCCAGGATCTCACACTGCATTCAGCCATCAGGTCTCCTAGTTTCCCCTAATCTCTAAGTGTTTCACCATCTTCCCTTGTTCATGACCTTGACAGTTTTTCAGAGAATACTGGTCAGGCATTTTGTAGACTATCCCTTGATTTGCATTTATCTGGTGTTTTCCCCATGATGACTGGGAATATAGGTTTTTAGAAAGAATGTAATAGAAGTGAAGTGTCCTTTTATTAGTCTCATTATTGCTTCTTATCAAATTCAGAAATTCAGCTTTGTCTTTATGGATGCCTTCTTTCCTACTGCCTTCCTTGAATTCATTTTTTGTTTATTTTTTTCTAAATTCCTATTCTGGATATTTGATTAAATGTTTTCATTCTTTCTGGTAGTTTAAATACTTAAGTTTATGGGTCTCTTTTTTTATTAACATATAATGTATTATTTGTTCCAAGGATATAGGTCTGTGATTTATCACTCTTATACAATCATAGCACTCACCATAGCACACACCCTCCCCAGTGTCCATCACACAGCCACCCCATCCCTCCGCTCCAGCAACCCTCAGTTTGTTTCTTGAGATTAAGAGTCTCTTATGGTTTTTGTCCCTCTCTGGTTTCATTTTGTTTCATTTTTCCCTCACTTTCCCTATGATCCTCTGTCTTGTTTGTCAAATTCCTCAAATCAGTGAGATCATACGATAATTGTCTTTCTCTGATTGATTTATTTTGTTTAGCGTAATACCATCTACTTCCATCCACTTCATCACAAATAGCAAGATTTCATTTTTTGATGGCTCCATTACATTCCATTGTAAAAAAAATACACACACACACACACACACACACACACACACACATCTATCTATCTATATATATATATTCTCACATCTTCTCAATCCATTCATCTGTTGATGGACATCTAGGCTCTTTCCATAGTTTGGTTATTATGGACATTGCTGCTATAAACATTGAGGGGGATGTGCCCCTTCGGATCACTATATTTTTATCTTTAGGGTAAATACCCAGTAGTGAGATTCTGGGTTGAAGGGTAGCTCTATTTTGAACTTTTTGAGGAAACTCCATGCTGTTTTCCAGAGTGGCTCTACCAGCTTGCATTCCAGCCAACAGCGTAGGAAGGAGGGTTCCCCTTTCTCCACATCCTCTCCAACATCTGTTGTTTCTTGATTTGTTAATTTTAGCCATTCTGACAGGTGTGAGGTGGTATCTCATTGTGATTTTGATTTGTATTTCCCTGTTGCCAAGTGATGTGGAGCACTTTTTCATGTGTTTGTTGGCCATTTGGATGTCTTCTTTGCAGAAATGTTTGTTCATGTCTTCTGCCCATTTCTCGATTGGATTATTTATTCTTTGGGTGTTGAGTTTGATAAGTTCTTTATAGAGTTTGGATACTAGCCCTTTATCTGATATGTCACTTGCAAATATCTTCTCCCAGTCTTTTGGTTGTCTTTTTGGTTTTGTGGACCGTTTTCTTTGCTGTGCAAAAGCTTTTGAACTTTTGATGAAGTCCCCAAAGTTTATTTTTGCCCTTCCTTCCATTGCCTTTGGGGATGTTTCTAGGAAGAAGTTGCTGTGGCTGAGGTCGAAGAGTTTGCTGCCTGTGTTCTCCTCAAGGGTTTTGATGGATTCCTGTCTCACATTGAGGTCTTTCATCCATTTTGAGTCTATTTTTGTGTGTGGTGTAAAGAGATGGTCCATTTCATTCTTCTGCATGTGGTTGTCCAATTTTCCCAACACCATTTGTTTAAGAGACTGTCTTTTTTCTATTGGACATTGTTTCCTGTTTTGTTGAAGATCAGTTGACGATAGAGTCGAGGGTCCATTTCTGGGCTCTCTATTCTGTTCCACTGATCCATGTGTCTGTCTTTGTGCCAGTACCATACTGTCTTGATCACTACAGCTTTGTAATAGAGCTTGAAGTCTGGAATTGTGATGCCACCAGCTTTGGTTTTCTTTTTCAACATTCCTCTGGCTATTTGGGATCTTTTCTGGTTCCATACAAGTTTTAGGATTAATTGTTCCATTTCTTTTTAAAAAAAATTGATGTATTTTGATAGGGATTGAATTAAATGTGTAGATTGCTCTAGGTAGTGTAGACATTTTCATAATATTTGTTCTTCTAATCCATGAGCATGGGACATTTTCCCCACATAGGGGAAAATGTGCCTTCCTCAGTGAGTATTCTGTAGTTTTTTGAGTACAGATTCTTTGCCTCTTTGGTTAGATTTATTCCTAGGAATTTTACGGGTTTGGTTGCCATGTTAGGGGCATAGATATTTAAAATTGTTAGATCTTCTTTTTGGACAGATCCTTTAAGTATATAAGTATATATAAGGTGTAGTGTCCTTCTTTGTCTCTTATTATAGTCTTTTAAAAAAAAAGATTTTTATTTATTTATTTGAGAGAGAGATACCACTAGTAGGCAGAGAGGCAGGCGGTAGTGGGGGGAACAGGCTTCTCACAGAGCAGAGAGCCAATGCGGGGCTCGATCCCAGGACCCTGGGACCATGACCCAAGTTAAAGGCAGAAGCTTATTCTACTGAACCATCTAGGTGCCCCTTATTATAGTCTTTGGCTTAAAATCTAATTTGTCTGATATAACCCATCCCACCTTTCTTTTGACATCCATTAACATGGTAAATTGTTTTCCACTCCCTCACTTTAAATCTGGAGGTGTCTTTGGGTTTAACATGAGTTTCTTGCAGATAGCATATCAATGGGTCTTGGTTTTTTTAAAAAAATATTTTATTCATTTATTTGACAGAGATCACAAGTAGGCAGAGAGGCAGGCAGAGAGAGAGGAAGAAGCAGGCTTCCCTCAGAGCAGAGAGCCCTATGTGGGGCTTGATCCCAGGACCCTGGGATCATAACTCGAGCCAAAGGCAGAGGCTTTAACCCACTGGGCCAGCCAGGCGCCCTGGTCTTGGTTTTTTAAATCCATTCTGATACCCTGTGCCTTTTGATTGGGGGCATTTAGCCCATTTATATTCAGGCTAACTATTGAAAGATATGAATTTAGTGCCATTGTCTTGCCTGTAAGGTGACTGTTACTGTATATTGTCCCTGTTCCTTTCTGGTCTGTTACTTTTAGCCTCTCTCCTTACTTAGAGGACCTCCTTCAATATTTCCTGTAGGGCTGGTTTGGTGTTTGCAAATTCTTTTGGTTTTTGTTGGTCCTGGAAGCTTTTTATCTCTCCTTCTATTTTCAATGACAGCCTAGCTGGATATAGTATTCTTGGCTGCATATTTTTGTCGTTTAGTGCTCTGAATATATCATGCCAGTCCTTTCTGGCCTGCCAGGTCTCTGTGGCTAGGTCTATTTCCAGTCCAATATTTCTACCATTGTATGTTACAGATCTCTTGTCCCAAACTGCTTTCAGTGGGACTTGTGAGTTTTCCTGTTAGATGATGGGGTGTTGACCGATTTTTATTGACTTTGTGGGGAGTCCCCTGTGCTTCCTGGATTTTGATGCTTTTTCCCTTCACCAAATTAGGGAAATTCTCTGCTATAGTTGGCTCCCATATTCCTTCTGCCCGGCCCTCCCTTCTTCTTCTTCTGGGATCCTAATTATTCTAATATTGTTTCATCTTATGGTATCACTTATCTCTTGAATTCTCCCATCGTGGTCTGTTATTTATTTCTCTTTTTCTCAGCTTCTTTATTCTCCATCATTTGGTTTTCTATATCACCAATTATCTCTTCTGCCTCATTTATCCTAGCAGTAAGAGCCTCCATTTTTTATTGCACCTCATTTATAGTTTTTTTTATTTCAACTTGGTTAGATTTTAGTTCTTTTATTTCTTTAGAAAGGTATTCTCTAGTATCTTGTATGCTTTTTTTCAGGCCCAGCTAGTATCTTTATAATCATCATTCTGAACTCTAGTGCCAACATCTTACTAATGTCCCTATTGATTATGTCCCTATCCATTGATACCACCTCTTGTTGTTGTTGTTGTTGTTCTTCTTCTTCTTCTTTTTTTTAGGTGAGTTTTTCCTCTATTATTTTGTCTGGAGAAGAATAGATGAATGAGAGAACAAAATGCTAAAAGGGTAACAACAATCCCAGAAAAATATACACTAAATAAATCAGAAGAGACCCAAAACCAGGGGGAAAAGAAAGAAAGAAAGAAAGAAAAAAAATATATATATATATATATATATCAGGCTAGTAAATAGAACAGAGCCACACACTTGATTTTGGGAGTATTTTGGTCTGTTAGAATATACTGCCTTCTAAAATTTTAAAGAAAGGAAAACTTATAGATATAAAGAAATCAGGGTAAATATGATGAAGGGATAGACTATGACTATAATGATGAAAATTTAAAAAGATTCTAAAAAAAGAATTGATGAGGATTTGGTTAAAAAAAGAAAGAAAGAAATTGAAAAAAAAAAAAGAGAGAGAGAGATGTGATCATACAGGAGACTAGAGACTAGAAGAAAGCCATACACTAGGTTTAGTGTATATTTTGGGATGTTAAAAGAAAATGTACCCCAAAACTTTAAGGGAAGAAAAACTTATATGTATACAAAAAATAAGGTTAAATACAATGAAGGGATAGACTATGACTATAAAAATGAAAAAAAAAAAGATTTTAAAAAACGTATTGATAAGATAAAATAGTTAAATAAAAGGTTAAAAAAGGGAAGAGGAAAAATTTTAAAAATAGAAAAAAAAATAATGAAAATTTTAAAAATTAAACTTTGAAAGACTAAAGAATCATGGGGGGAAAGCCATGAATTCTATGTGCTGTTTTCCCCTAGCATTGGTATTTTGCAGTTCATTCATCAGTAGACTTGGTCTTGGCTGGACGTTCTTGCTGATCTTCTGCAGGAGGGGCCCGTGGCCCTGATTCTCAAACATCTTTGCCTGAGGAGGAACTGCAGCGCCCTTGCCAGGGGCCGGGCTAAGCGATGTGCTCGGGTTCGCGCTCGGAGCTTTGGTTCCCTGGGCGCTTTCCGTACCGCGGTGGACGACGGGAATGAAGATGGCGGCCCCCGGTCTCTGGCCAGAGGAGCGGAGAGCTGGGGCCCCCCCTCAGTGCGCCCTCGGAGAAAAGCCGTCAGTCCCTCCCCTCTCCTTGGTCTCTGGCCGCGCTCCGAGCTCCCCCGGCCTGTGACCCAGCGTTTCTGTCTCTGGCGCGGGGCCCCATTTGGAGTCTCCAAACCCGGCGGATCCTGCCGCGCGGCCAACCTGCTCCTCCCAGAGAAGGAACGGGTCTCCCCGGCCCTGCCGCTTGTTGACGGCGCCGCGGACCGCGGGTATGAGAACCCCGAGCTGGGAGCCCCTCCTCGGCTCCGTCTCCGCCCCCGGCTGCCCGCTCCGACACCCGGAGCTCTGCCGCCCTCGGACACGCCCGTCCTCCTGCGACCCTGAGGGACCCGCGACCACACGGTCCCCGCGAGGCCCCCACCCCGCGGCGCCCCTGGAGCGACGTCCCGCCGCGCAGACTTCGGATCGTTGGGATTCGGCCGCGCCGCTCTCCCCGCGGGTAAGTGGCCGACGGAGGCCCCTCCGACCCCGTGCGTCTGCCCGCGCATACACCGCGTCAGCTTCCCTCTCCGCGCGCGCGACCTTCCGGAAAGCGGTCGTTCTTCTGTTCCCAGAGTCGCCGCTGCTGAGCTCCTAGGTGTTCAGGGGGTCTGGTCGCTGTCCAGCCCAGCTCCGGGGGCGCCCCGGGCGCGTGGCCGGCTCCCGCGCAGGTGGCGGGTTTCCTCTGCGCACGGCTGCGGCGGCGTCTGCGCGCTCTAGACCCCGCGATGCTGGGCCACCGAGTCTGGAATGGCCGTGTTCGTTTCGTCTCTGACCCAAGAGTTGTTTAAAATAGACTCGCTTCGATGGCACATGGTAGGTTGCTTTTTGGTTTGTGTCCTAAGTTCAGTCTTACTTTGTAACGTTTTGCTTGCTGATCAGAGAGTCTTTTTGCTATTTCTGCATTTTGGAACTGGTACAGAAATTTCTAACCTGACACGGTTATCTTTTGCGGCTAGACCCTTGGTGGGCGTTGGAGAAAAGGTCGATTCTCTGTGTTTATGATTCAGGATTGATATAGGATCTTTCGCACACAACCTACACACGCACACGCACACTTACCTTTGTCTTTGCTGTGTCTTAAATTCTTACTTGCTTTCTGATTCTTTGATGTCATGCTGACAAAGGTGAATTAAAGTCTTCTACTACTCATCCTGCAAAAGAATGTTTTCTATTAGTGCCTAAGCCAGTAACTGTCTTATACTTTGTTGTACTTTACCATTTTGATGCTACTCTGTTACATGGAATATATACTGTATTAATTTTCCGTTGCTGTGTAACAAATTGCTACAAGCTTAACGGCTTAAAAACCACCCATTTATTTTCTGACGGTTTCTGTAGGTCAGAGGATCCGGCTCTGGGTAGGATCTCTGGAGGCTGGAATGGAAGTGTTGGCAGGGAATGGTATCTCATTTGAGACTTAGGATCCTCTCCAAGCCTTCGGGTTGGCAGAAATCAGTTCCTTGAGACTGTGAAACACGACCACCCTTGCTGGCTGTGTCTGAGTGCATCTTTCAGCTCCGAGAAGCCATCCCCGGACACATGGGCAGCGCCTTCTTACGCTCCAACATTTGGCTTTCATCTCCCACCTTTAGACCTAGACTTGTGTCAGGCCCGCTTGGGTAATACACATTTTATTAACTCAAAGTCAGTTGCCTAGTGGAAGACTAAAACTGTAAAATCCCTTTTACCATATTATGGAACATAGTAATATCCCGTCACAGCCAGAGCCACAGCCCATATCCTCCATTACCTTTACAGCGTCAAGGGGAGGGCGTTACTCAAGACAGATACTGATAGACAAGAATATTGAGGCACATGCAATTCCTCCTATGTAGATTTTTGTAATTATTTTATCTTCATTATGGTTTGTAAATTTTTTTCATTATGTACTGCTTTAAAAAATCACACTTACTGCTTTAAAAAATCACACTTAATGCTTTAACGTTTATTTCTAAGTGTGGGATTCAAGGCTATCTGGATTAAGATCTCAACTCCTAAATTGTTTTCATGATTGCTTGTTTACACTTTCCTGGAATGCTTTGGTCCCATCTTTTTATTTACAACCTTTATGAGAAATTTTATTTTATAAATGTCCCCAATATTTAGCATATTTAGGGGGTATTATTTGTAATTCATCCAGATTCTTTTTTTCTTATAGGTGAGTTTTGATTTATTTACATAACATATGTGGATTTTACTTTTGTTGTTTTGTTTAAGAAGACTTTTTGTAATGTATTTATTTCTCAGAACTTTAGAGTGAATCTTTTGATTCCCAACTGTGACCAAGGATGAAATTTTTGAAATCAAAGATGAGTTTTTATTTCCTCCCCTCTGTCATTCACCATATAATTTTAATTGATTACTTGATGAAACTTTATGCCTTTCTGTTTGTATTACAGTTGACCCTTGAACAATATGGGTTTGAACTGTGTGGGCCCACTTACACATGAATTTTTTTCAGTGAATACCATAGAGTACTGTTAGTGTATTTTCTCTTCCTTACGTTCTTAATAATGTTTTCTTTTCTCTAGCTTACTTGATTGTAAGAATATAAAATGTAATACAAATAATATACAAAATATATGTCAGTTGACTGAGTCAGTAAGGCTTCCACTCGACAGTAGGCTATTAGAAGTTAGGTTTGGGGGACTCAATAGTTACATGTGCGTTTTTGACCACACAGAGGTTGGTGCCCCTAACCACTGTGTTGTCGAGGGTTTACTGTACCTGATTAATTATTAACCCCTAAGTTTTAATACTGATGAAATCAATGTCCTGATATTACCTTCCCTGTTATTTTCTAGTTTTTATGTGTTAATTTTATCATTTCTATATTTTCAGTGTTTATAATATTTCCATTCAATTCTGAAATAATAATTATAATAATCTTCACTTTCCTTTAGGTCTTAGTTCTGTATCAAGCTAAATTCACTGTATACTGCCATGCCTTGTCCCTTCATATCTAACTGGGTTAAAGTTCACTTTCTGTTAGTCTATTGAAGAAGGGAGTCACACTCCTTAAGTTCTTTCGTGGTAAAAAATAGTGTGTTACATTCACTCCAAACTGAACTCTGGCTGGACATAGCATTCTCAGGCCACATGTTTTTCCTCAAGGATTCTGGAAGCACAGCTCCATTGTCATCTAGCGTTGCTATGGAACGACAAAGGTGAGCTGAGTTTTTTCTTCTCGTATAGGTTAATGGAACATTTTTCCTTTCCCTGGATTTCCAGTTCTTTGTCTCTGAAAATCAGTAACTTTACTGGGATATAACTCACCATTGGTTGTCTTGAGTTAATTTTTCTGGGGACATAATCTGCTTTTCAATCTGTATAATCATGGGAAGTTTTATTAAAATTTTTATTGAAATATTTTCTTCTCTTCTGCCATTTTGGTTCTCTTCCTTGGTGATGCCAATTGTCTTATATTCGATCTCTTTTAAAAAGTCTTTCTAGTTGACGCGATCTTGTCCTTAATGCTCCTTATCATGTTTTAAGTAATGTTTATTTTCTTTGTACTATTTCTGAAAGGCCCTTTGGTTTTGTAGAATATTTTTTCCCATCCACTCTTTTCTCCTAAACTCTTATATCTCTATTTTGAGATCATATTATCTAGATAAAATTGTTTCACTAAATTATAAAGTATTTTTCATCTGTTCTGTGAAAAGTTTTTAAAATTATGTAATTATAATTTGTTTTTATATTACCTTTCTGTTCTTTTTTCTTGTGAAATCTTCGTTTATATCCTCTGTTGATTCCTCTTTAATTATTACTCAGTATTGAACGAGGTGAGCTGTCCTCAGAATGAATGTTTGCTGGTCTTTCACATGGAGGAATTCCCTTCCTGACCTAGAATCGTGTGTGTGAACTGCTCTTTTAGAAGCCTTATTCTTCTCTTCTCCATTATTTGCTCCTGGTGACTTCGAAGCTACAGAATTTTTCCCATCCATCCTAACCCATCTGCAATAATGGCTTATCTTTGTGACTCATGCAGCCACACCAGCTGATCCTGGATTCAAAACTAGAACCAAAGAGTATTCGTTCCCAGGGAGGTATTTCTGGATCCAAATATGTGAACAAAAGCTTCATTCCAGAGATGATGTATGTGTTCACAATTTAGTTCTTTTTTCATTAATGGAGTATTTTCAGATATTTCGAACATTTCGTATTTTACTAAGTGGATACTGCTAGTCTACCCTACCAAAGGCTTTGCTTTAGCAAAAATTTATTCTTTAAAATTCTCACAGGATTAAATGCATACATGAATAAATTTTAGGACGATCCAGAATTGTCACCTTGATACAAATTTTGTTATTCTGTTTCTGTGTGTGTAGGGTTTATTTTAGTAAATAAATTTTGATTAGCAATTTTTTTTTATGCCAAAACTATTTAGACCCATGGGCTTTTTACTACCTGATGGATTTGTTTCCTGACCCCTTGAAATCCAGCTTCAGTGAAGAAAATGAAGTGTTTTCTGGAGGAGAGTTTAATTTTAGACTTTGAGTGCTTGGGGTGGGACCAAACTTTGGTGAAAGTCAACTGATAGGTGGTTTAGTTGGCCATGAGGTAACGTAGGTGCTCATATACCTGCAAAGCAGGAGAAAATGTGGGCAGATGGTGGAAAAGATGATAGACGTGAAATTGGGAAGTCAGTTAACAAAGATGAAGTCTTCCAGTTGGCAAATTTGGTAAGAACTTTAGAAGATGGTGTATGGTGAAGTAAAGTCTAATATGCCCACAATTCTTTCTTTTAACAACAAAAACTAAGAAAAGGAGTCATGTTAGAAAGAAGACAGGCTTTGGGTTCCTGGGTGGCTCAGTTGTTTAGCCAACTGCCTTCAGCTCAGGTCATAGCCCTAGAGTCCTGGGATCCAGTCCTGCATCAGGCTCTCTGCTCGGTGTGGAGTCTGCTCCCTCTGACCCTCCCCTCCTCATGCTCTTTCTCTCTCTCCCAAATGAATAAATAAAATCTTTTAAAAATATATATTTAAAAAAAGAAAGAAAGAAGACAAGCTTTGATTGCCTAGAGGATTAGGAGAAAAAGTACTTACTTGTGTGTAACTTCTGTAATTGTCAGTAAGGCACAGTAGTGAAGAGATACTCAAGTGTTTGATCTCTTAGTCAAAGGTAAAATACTCTAGCGACTGAAGGAATCTTTTGAGATGTTGTCATTTGTCATGGTAACCATATGTTTCAGAGGTTCCATTCTGGAATGGATGTGGTTCCTGCCTATAAAGTGGCAGTTAATGCTCACCTGTCACTTGAAGAGGGAAGCTTCTGGTTCATTCATTACCAGCACTAAAAGGTAGTTTTGAAAACCACGATCCCAATAGAAGGTGGGCAGTGAGTAGGAATAAAAATTCACGGAAAGGGAAAACTGATCAAGAATTATTAAGAGATACTTAAGCTGCCTTCAAGTCCTCAAAATGCAAACCAATGAAATACCATTTCACAACAAGTAAAAATAAAATGTAAGATATAATTCATATTCCATAAAATTCATTTTTAAAGTGTGCAATTCAATAGTTTAAAAATATGTTTTAAATAGAGTCGAGCAACCATCCAAACTATCTAATTTTAGAATATTTTCATCACTCCCAAGTGAAACCCTGTGCCCATTAACAATTATTCATTGTCTCCTTCCTCCAGCATCAGTCAGTCACCAATCTATTTTTTGTCTCCATGGATTTGCCCATTCTGGACACTTCATGTAAATGGAATTACATAGCATATAGCCTTTTGTGGCTGCCCTCACTCACTCCACACAGTGATTTCAAAATACATCCATGGTGCAGCACGTGTCGGCATGGCCTTCCTTCGTGTGGCTCCTGTTCCATGGCATGGATCTGCCACACTTGGCTTATCCGTTTATCGGTTACTGTACACTTTTGTACAGTAACTTTTGTACACTTTTGTCCTTTGTGGCCATGATGACTAACACTGTTATGAACATTTATGTACAAGGTTTTGGGTAAGCATGTTTATATTTCTTTTCTGAGAAGAAGAGTTGCTGGTTCATATGGTAACTTTATTTTTAATGTTTCGAAGAACTACAAATTGCTTTCCAAGATGGCTTCACCATTTCAGAATCTCATCAGCAATGTCTGAGGGCTCCAGTTTCCCCATATGCTTGCGAACAATCGATATTGTCATTTTTACTACTATTATTATAGCCTTCCCAGTGGGTGTGAAATGGTATCTCATTGGAATTTTGATTCGTATCTCCCTAACAACAGATGATGGTTGGCATGTTTTCTTTTTCTACTAATTAGCCATTTGTGTGTCTTCTTTGGAGATAAGTCTACTTAAGACCTCTGCTTATTTTTAAGTTGAGTTACTTATCTTTTTGTTGTTGAGTTATAAGTGCTTTTTATATGTATTCTGGGTACTAGACACTTACCAGATATATGATTTGCAAATATTTACTCCCATTCTGTGAATTCTTTTTTCTTTAAAAGATTTGATTTATTTATTTGACAGAGAGAGAGACAGCAAGAGAGGGAACACAACCAGGGGGAGTGGGAGAGGGAGAAGCAGGCTTCCTGCTGAGTAGAGAGCCTGATGCAGGGTTAGGTCCTGGGACTCAGGGATCGTGACCTGAGCTGAAGGCAGATGCTGCTTAATGACTGAGCCACCTAGGCACCCCATTCTGTGAATTCTTAATAGTAGCCATTGAAGCATGACAGTTTCTAATTTTGATAAATTCCAATTTATCTATTTACTCTTGATATTTACTCTTGTTTTTGATGTCTCATCTCAGAAAAACTTGCTTAAACCAACTTCATTAAGTTTAAACCTATGTTTTCTTCTAAGAGTTTAATGATTTAGGTCTTACATTTAGGTTCTTTATGAGTTTTGAGTTAATTTTAGTACATGATGTAAAAATAGGAGTTTAACTTCATTCTTTTGTATATCTATTTATTGCTACCATTTCTTAAAAAGGCCATTTTCCCCCTATTGAATGGTCTTGACATTGTTATTGAAAATAAATTGACTAAAATGGTAAGGATTCATTTCTGGATACAGTTCTGTCTCACTGATCTATATGTCCATCCTATGTCAGTATTACACTATCTTGATTACCATAGCTTTTTATTTAATTATTATCAATTAATTATCAATTAATTAATTTAAATATTTTATTTATTTATTTGACAGAAAGAGACACAGTGAGAGAGGGAACACAAGGAGGGGGGAGTGGGAGAGGGAGACGCAGGCTTCCTGAGGAGCAGGGAGCCCGATGCGGGGCTCGATCCCAGGACGCTGGGATCATGACCTGAGCCAAAGGCAGAAGCTTAACCCACTGAGCCACCCAGGTGCCCCAACTGTGGCTTTTTTTTTTTTTTTTCCCAACTGTGGCTTTTTAGTAAGCTTTAAAGTCACTCACTGTGAGTCCTCCAACTTTGACCTCTTTTTTCAAGATTGTCTTGAGCATTCTGGGTTCCTTCCATTTCTGTATGTATTTCAGGATCAACTTGTCAGTTCCTACAGTGAATACAGTGGGGATTTTGGTAAGGATTACCTCAAGTTGGGGAATGTTGCCATCTTAATGATATTACGTTCTGATACATGAACAGGGGATGTCTTTCCATTTATTTATCTCCCATTGTTTTGTGGTTTTCAGTCTACAAGTCTTGTATTTCTCCCATTAAATCCACACCTAAATGTTTATTCTTTTTAATGTGATTCTGCAATTGACTTGTCTTCATTTTATTTTTTGATTGTTCACTGCTAATGTGTAAAAATATAAGTGATTTTTACATACAAGATCTTTTTTATCTGCAATGAGAATAGTTTTGCTTCTTTCTTTCCACCTTGAATGCTTTTCTTTACTTACCTAATTATCTTGGTGAGAAGCTCCCATACCATGTTGACCTTGTAGATGTGGATGGAAGTAGTGAAGGATTTCAATCTTTTACCACCAAGTATGGTATCAGCTGTGGGTTTTCCTAGATTCTTTTTATTAGGTTGAGGAAGTTCCCTTTTATTCTTAGTTTGTTCAATGTTTTTTAACATGAATGAAATGGTGTTAAGTTTTGTCAAATGTTTTTTTGAGTTGATTGAGGTGCTCATAAGGTTATTGTTTTTTATTATATTAACATGGCATTTTGCCTTGGTTTTTGGATGACAAATCAATATTGTCTTTACAAAATAAGTTCTGCTTGATCGTGGAATATAATCCTTTTTATATGCTGCTAGATTCTACTAGCTATTGCTAGATTGCTACTATTTTGTTGAGGAATTTTTACATCTCTATTCATAAAAGTTATTGATCTATAGTTTTCTTGAGATGTCTTTACCTGGTTTTGGTGTCGAAATAATGCTGGGCTCATAGAATGAATTGGGCAATGTTCAGTCCTTTTTTTTTTTTTTTTTTTTTTTTTTTTGAGAAGGGTTTATAAAGAATTGATGTTGATTTGTCTTTAAATACTTGGCAGAGTTCACCGGTAAAGCCATCTGGTCCTGAGGGGAGTTTTTTGGTAGGAGGGTTTTGATTATTAATTTAGTCTCTTGTTAAAATTCTATTCAATTATTTTCTACTTTTTGAGAAGTTTTGATAATATGTGTCTCTCTAGAAATCTGTCCCTTTCATCTATGTTATTTAATTTGTTGTTACACAACTGTTCAGCATATGCCCTTATAATCCTTTCAATTTCTGTAAGGTTAGTAGTAATGTCCTCTCACCATTTATTTTAGTCATATGAGTTTCTTCCTTTTGTCTTGGGCAATATAGCAAAAGGTTTATCAACTGATAATCAATTATCAATTTATCAGTTGCTGTCTTTTCAAACCAAAAACTTTTGGTTTCAATTAGTTTCTCTTCCCACCCACCAACTCTTTTTCATTCATGTTCAGCCCAAGCTTTATTGTTTTTTTCTTTCTGCTAGTTTTGGATTAGTTTGCTTTTTTCTTACTCTGGTTTTTAAGGTACAAAGTTAAGTTGTTGACTTGATATCCCTTTGCTTTTTTTTTTTTTTAAAGATTGTATTTATTCATTTGACAGACAGAGATCACAAGGAGGCAGAGAGGCAAGGCAGAGAGAGAGGAGGAAGCAGGCTCCCTGCCGAGCAGAGAGCCCGATGTGGGGCTCAATCCCAGGACCCCAGGATCATGACCTGAGCCAAAGGCAGAGACTTTAACCCACTGAGCCACCCAGGTGCCCCTCCCTTTGCTTTCTTAACATAGGTATTTACTCATATAAATATAGCCGTTCACACTGAAGGAGCTTGAGTCAGGTAAAGTGAACCCTGTGAATGGTAATTTTTAGGGGGATAACAAGGCAAAGAATGATGGCTCCTTGGAGGACTTGGGGGAAGCTGTAAACCTATTCCGCCATTGCTAGTGAGTCTGGGTTGCTGATTTTCATAGCTACTGTGATTTTGAGGTTGATTTTCAGCCTTTTTTTTTTTTTTTAATAAACACTCCTTAGATGATTGCAAGCCTTTGACCAGTTCCCCCAAATTCTTGGAAAAAATTTGATTTTGATAATTTTGCCTGTGTTCTTGTTGCTTTTATGGAGGAACAGAGTTTTAGAAGTCCTTCGTCCACCCTTATAAAAGTACTTGCACTGTCTATTTTCAATAGGAAAAAAAGTTGGAAAAGATATCTTGCAGTAAAGAGAATAGACAAATAAACTGTGATCTCTTCATATAATGGCATTCAGCAGTTAAAATAATGTAACTAAGATTATGTATCCATACATGAATAGTTATAAAAAACAGTGAAGAATGGTACCTACAGTACAATAATATTTATATAATTAAAACACACACTGAATAATATTTTTGATGGGTGCATATATTCATATATTGAGAGCAAATTGTTTCTACAAAACATTGGCTGGGTGGATAAATACCATATGCGTGATGGTGATGGGGAACAGGATTGGAATGAAGAAAAAAAAATAAGACCAACTTTTTCCATAATATTTTCTTTATTTTATTAAAGAAGACATGTGAGTGTATGCTATATTATTTTTTGTGCTTTTTTTCTATGTAAAAGTTAGGAAGAAAGAAAAAGTCATAATGGATTGGATTCTTCTGTTGTCCGAGAATTCATTTAACTTTAATTTTTTGTAATCTGTGGGTTTAGAGAAAACAAAAGACAACAGTAAGATAAATAACTGTTGAACCACAATTGTGTCTGTAATAAAATGATTTTGAAATGGCTTTCAAATCTGGAATGCCAAATTCTGTTTTTCATTTTGCTTTTAAATAATTACAAGTTCAAGCCAGACAGAAAAATGTGAATCGTTGGATTTCTTTCTTTCTAAAAATCTCCATAGCCTGTCTCTGCTCCAGCCAAGGAGAAGAAACTTTTGGCGTTGCTTCTCTTTTCCCCATAGTGTTCATCTGTAACCCCTTCATAACTTCCAAAGGTAGGAAAGGGAGCAGCTTGACAATTACAACCTCTCGAAAGAACACAGCATCTCTGTTCCAGAGATTTCTGACATTTGATCAGTGATGTGGGAGCACAAATATCACCTGTTTTACAAGTAGGAAGTGGAAGAATCTGAATCTCCATGCTACAAAGACGTTTTTCTTACATGATTATTTGATGAGGTTAAAGGTGAAAAGCCAACCACAAGCCTATCTCCTTCAGGCCTGGGAATTCAGAGAAAAAAGTGGAAATGTTCTCATACACGACGGAGCCACTAGGTGTCACCAAAGATAAAATTTGTAGCTGCAAGCGGTTACAGCTGCACCAGCAAGAGGCCATGAGACTCGCCACGTTAGTGGAGAAAACACACTCTACTTTTAGGTGAGAAATGGAAAGAGGCCGCCCTCCAGCCCAGTACACCCAAATGGTTTTAGACCCTCTCTTTCATTTCTGTGTGCGGACTCATTTGGGTTGGTGTAACCTTTTAGCAGAAAAATAACTCCACGGCTCGCAACTCAACAATTATGTTATATGATGACGGTTAATAAAACGAGGTTAAAATTCCAAGCTTCAAGTGCTGGAGTTCCGCCTGGGAATGTGTCTAAAATTTCAACAGCTGCCCCCAGGTGGTATGAGGCAGACCCATCAAATTCTCTTTAGACAAGAGACATGAGATAAAGATTTTTCTTTTTCAAATCCACTTCTACTGTTTGCTTTGATTTTTTTCCCCTCCTACATCTTTATTCTGAAACCCATAACTGGCAAGCAGTACGAATTCAATGCATATTTGTGGAAGGAATCGTAGGAATCGTGGGAAGAAAACTGTTTATTTAGTGCCTCTGTAAGCCCTGGTCTCTGCAACTTTCTTATATTCCTGTCTTACATAAAATTACTGAAAAATCCCATGAGGTAGTTATTGTAACTGTTGCTTTATACAAGCAATGCTCATGGGATATAATGGCAGATGATCTTCTCTTTTATTCTCATTGTTCCTCCAAACACTATTCAGAAGAAAAGCTCTTTCTCTGCTTTTGAATAAAATCCCCAGGTGCACTGTGACATTTCTGATCTCTTATATAATCTCTTTACTATCATGGCTTAGTAGTTAAAACTGTCCGATTTCATGTAATAACTTATTGCAATCATAATCACAGCTTTCTTCTCCCCCAGACTACGGCTGGTGTTGGTCTGGCCACCTCCAGGAGGTGGTATGGTATGCTTCTTCCCTTTCTCATTGAACTCCTTAATGTGGGTCGGGCAGGGTGGGGAAACAGGAGAGCTGAGGGGGGCAGTCAAGTTTCTCTCTTTGAGAAGTGCTTTGGAGGTATTCAGAGGCTCCTCCTAGAAACAGCTGACCGCACTTCCCAAGATGTAAGCTAAGCATTTCCTTCGGGTTGGCCATTCTCCCTCAGTTTTTTATAGACTTGATATTCTTTAACATACTTTAAATATTTCACTTATATACTTTTCTTTCCTTTAATGTATTAAATGCTATGGCATTTTCTTCTGTAATAATAGAACTTCCAAATTTTAGCTAAGCACATGGCTGCTTGGAATAAGGACTGCATTTCCCAGCCTCCTTTATCATGGTCCATGTACAGATTCTTGGAGCCATCTGGAAATTAAGAGACTCTCTTTGTCTTTTTTTTCCTGTTTCCTACTTCCGGCATGATAATTGCAGACTGGACAATGAGGTGGAAGCCCTGTGCTGAGTGAGGGCTTTGATGGTCACGGAACTGACTTAGCAGCCTTCTCAGTGTATCCCGGGACTGTATTCATAAACACATAGATTCTAATCTTCTGTTCTAAGTTTTTGTCAGATGCACACAAACAAAATCCTAACTGAGAAAAATATCCAGTGAAGTGAGATTTAGTTTGAGGAAAGCTTTTGCTAATAAATAAAGTCACCAACTGAACAATGAAAGTGTTTTCCTAATTGGCAGATAAAAGGTAGAGAAAATATCCCTAGTTTTAAAATTATTCTTTCATAAACCTCACTTAAATCTTTGGTGTCACTACTGATTATCTGTTTGGCAAAATAAGTGAATAAATAACAGGCATTATTACTGGAAGACATTTTAAACAACCAATCATACTTAGACTTATGGCTTATTTTTCGAAAGTAACACTTTTGTGTTTGTAATTTTATATTACACATTTGTTGTAACATGGGTTTCTTAGGAAATTGTTCATAGATCTTATGGTAAAATGCATTTTGACACTATTTCATGGTGAGTCTCAAGAGAACAGCCGAGGAACAAGAGAACCACCACCACTGCTTCTCTTGCTGGATGGTGGACACCCGAAGGAGCAGGAAGGCAGTGGGGGAGGGGAGGGGAGGGAGAAGAGACGTTGGTTTCTTATTAATGAAAACTTTAAGAAGTCTTACCCATCCCCTGTCTATCAAAGAAACTCCCTTGTTTTCTCCCTCCATGTTTCCCCCTTTTTTCCTCTCTATTTTCCTTTAATTTAATTATTTATTTGCTTTTTCGGGGGGTCATGTTTCAAAATAGAAAGGACATGGTTTGGATGAACAGGGAGTCGTCTGATTCTTTTATTCCCTGACATTTAATTATAGGAATGGCAAATATATGAAACTAAAAATAATACCTAGTGGAAAACCATACCTAATGGAAAATCAACAGGAATGCAGCCCATTGGCACCGTTCTTGGCATGAACATTATAGTTTAGTCCCGTTGTATTTGTTACTTTATTTAGTTATTTCAGACTTTTGTTTTAATTAATAGGAAAATCTCTTTAAGACTACAACAGATAATTATGCAAGTTTTGGTAGATCAAAACAAAACAAAACAAACAAGCAAAGAAAACCTTTCCACCTTCACACTGAAGAAAATTCCCCAAACAATAGGCCTTAATTTGAAGCGGGGAGGGGGGCTAGTTATATAGCATTTTCATTTAGACATGGTGATTCTTAGGACAGATTATTGAATTTAGAATGAAATTCTTGTACTGGGAAATGGGGAAAAAAGAGCGAAGTCATCAATACTTACACCACAGCTACTGCATCCCATTGTTTGGCAGTTGGAGAAGTGTTGTGAAGGGACTCAGGTTTCCATGCAAGTCTTTAAATATGAAAAATCGATGATATTCTTGGGACCAGGTGTTTATTTTTAAAAGACTTTGTAAAATGTAGGGCACAGAACACTATATAATATTTTTTTGGCCTTTTATACTACCAAATTTCAGAAGTAGATAGAAAACAGAAACTCATTTACATTCAATAAAAACAAAGAATGACCTCAAAAACAGGAACTACATAAACACCCGGAGCCAGTTGTTGATTTCCTGAGCATTAAAGGAGTGAAAACACTGAAGAATACTTTGATGGGATTATAAGTATAAAAACATAGAGACTAAAGATTCATCAGTGAGAAAAGGAAACATTATTACTCTCATAGTCCCCTTTTACTATGGGAAGACAGACAATAAACAAGCAAATGAATACAAAATGTAGCGTGCCATATAGTTATAAGTGTTACAAGTTAAAACAAAGTTAGAGGAGGGGCAGAGATTTGGGACATAAGAGGAGTGAGTGTAATTTGCAAAGTACTATGGGTAGCAGATGTTTCGGTGAGAAAGTGATGTTGAGGCAATGGCCGTGCATCTACCCGGCCAAGGGGCATTCCAGGGGAGGAAACGGCAAGTGTAAATGCTCTAGGGCCGGATCATGCTTGCACGTCCCAAAGACCATCAGGGAGACCACTGCAGCAGGACGTAAGTGAGGCGGGGTCAAGCACTGGAAGAGGTAATAGGGCGATGTCATTAGGCTGGTAGAGAGAGCATCACTGTGTGTGAGAAGAGAAGCCACTGGGAGCTTTGGGCAGAGGGAGGACACGTTTTGACATACCGTTCTGAGGCTGTTTCGAGAACAGTGTGAAGTCAGCCTAACACCAAAGCACACAGCAGGTGGTCGTAATCATTTAGGCAAGAGGTGGCGGTCCTGGGCCAGAGCGGAAGCAGCGCACGTCGGAGCACAGGGCTTCTGTGGCAGCTGGTGGATTCGAGGTGGAGGGTGAGAGAAAGTCCCGAGCGAACAGAAGGATGGACGTGCCAGTCTGTAGGATAGGGAGGCCTGAGGCGGAGAGGAGCAGGAAAGGAGATCAGGTCTATACAGCGATTAGGCAGACGGTCTCATAGAGATGCTGAGCAGAGAGTTGGATCTGAGAAATTAGTTTTATGATCAGGATGCATCACAAGTCTCTGGGAACAGTACGGATTAGACCACAAACAGTACAGGCAAAGCTGGTTATTCAGGGGAGAAAGGTTAAAACTTAAACCCACACAGGACAGCAAAAGAAATATAAGTTAGATTAAAGACATAAATGTCTGAAAACATAAGAGCAAAAATGGTGGGAAAAAATCAAAAGGGAAAATATCGATAGATTTGGCATCTATGGATTTGATATATCAAAAACATAAAATGTGAATAACACACTTAGAGGAAATGTTTCATAGATATGACAAGCATGGGTTGATAGTCTTATCCCTTGACAGATCAGTGTTCAAAGGACTAAGATCCAGTATAAAAAAAGCCAAAGGTCATGAAGATACAATGTATTGAAAAAGAGAAGGCCAAGAAAGTGATTCTAAGTGCTCACACCGACCAGTAATCAAAATGCCGAAAATTACACCAAGTGCCCTCCTGCCCTTTTTTTTTTTTTTTTTTTTTGCTTATCAAGACGGGTGTTCCCAGCAGCACTGCAGGGGACTTCAGAATGGTGCTGCAGTCATAAGCTGTCACGCAGTGCTGGGGGGACACGTTTGGACCTTCCTGTCACTAAATTAGGTGACATAGATCTAGACCCTTGGAAGAGTTCTTACCTTGTGATACCACAATCACACTTACAAAGATCTAAAAGACATAGAGACTCATTCAAAACCTTGTCTACAAAGGTCTTCCTCCTAGTGTTATTTATATAGTGAAACAAAGGAATAATGTAAGTATCAACAGAAGAAAAATGATTACCTTGATTGTGAGGCGCACCTAAAATCAAAGAATTCTGTGCAGCTATTGGAATTTTGTTTTGGAGAAATCTTAAAGATGGTGAAACTCTAAAAATGTAATTTTTAGTAAATAAATTCAGAATACAAAACTATGTATGTCGTGAATCTAATGACATAAACATTAGAGGAATAATATGTAAGACAAAAATAGTTCCCCATATAAAAATTAATGGGCACTTAGTATACATAATTTGGAACATATAAAAATGGAAGACTAGACAACAGAAGTTATCCACAACCCAGATATGGAAGGGAGGCCATCTTAGACCCTCAGGCACCAGCCAAGCCAGCTCCAACCTGGAAAACCTCCCAGGCAACCCACAGGGTTGACAAATAGTCAATATTGAAAAATAATAAATCTTTGCTCTTTGAAGCTAGTACAGCTGATGTGGTTTGTTACCTCACAAAAGCTCATTGATAGGCTTAGTTACTCAAGCTCAGGGAACAACTGTTCTTTTTTCCATTATTATGGTATCTGAGAAAGGAAGGATCTCATTCTCAGTAAGAAGGTGGTGGACGTGAACCAGCAGGCAAAGGGCACACCTTGTGCTCCCTTATCTCAAGAAGAGCAAACTTTATCAGGGATGGAAGCTTCTTCTGGTCAGCTTCGGTTGGTAACAATCTCACACCGGCCCTCACCAGAGCTTCCGTGTTTCCCCAGAGCTGCCTGCCTCCCGTCGCTTCCTCCACAGCCCTTGTAAACCTCCAGGTGCCCCTCTAGGCTATGTAACGGAAAGAAGGACTGGATCCCAGCTCATTGAATCAACACAGTCCTATTTCAGGGTAGAGGAAAGCAACTGACAACCAAACACCTTTCGTCAGGTGCCTAAAAAGGAAAGGCAGAACATTTAAATGGCATTTGAGTGCTGGAAAAACAGGTTGTCATTTCTTGGCAACACATTCTAATGCTTTCTTAAGGACCTTGGGTGGAAATTTTTTCCCTCCCTTCATTTTTCAGCCCATTTATACTTTCAGGGAAATCGAATCCCTATATTTCTGATTCATTTACACTTAACTCATTGTAGCGTTTTCCAAGACTGTTTCCAGTGGGCCTTTAAAACACAATTCCGCTTCCCAAGAGAATGAGCTCCAGTCCTGCCACCCCAGACAGCACACACACAGAGGAAAAATCACTGGAACGCAGCTTCATGGGGGAAATAGGTCTCAGCCAGATAATTTGCTTTGTTGGTCCCCACGCTCAGTAGAACTCAACAAAGGAAACCAGAATGTCCCGGTGGCCCTAAGGAACTAGGAGTTAGTTTGGTGGGGAGAGACAACTAGAACCATCTGGAAATGATAATGGACTCCAGGCCTGTGAGGGTGCACACATCACCTCATCTGACTGAGTAGCCTATCAGAAACAACTAAAATTGTAGCCGGGGCATCGGGGTACAAGAGTCGTGACTCCTAGAGTCCCAGATAGACCAAGTTTGGCCATTTACTGCTGACAAAATCCAAAGGGAGACAGAAGAGTGATGGTGAAATGAGAAAGGAATTTATCTCAGTGAGATCAGCAGCGAGAAGACAGCAGACTAGTGGCTCAAAGACTCTCCAACGTGCTGAAAATACTTCTGGGTTTATATAAGGGAAATGTAGGGCAAAGGTGGATATGTGTAGGTAGGCCAGGAAAACTCACATCTGTGAGTGTCCTGGAGTTGGTCACGGGCAGGGTCTTGCTGGCTCAGGGGTCGTTTGGTTCGCATCCCATCTGGGGATGCTTTGCCCTCAGGGTCCCCCGCCTGCGCCAACAGACAGAGCTGGAAGAAGAAGGTAGAGAGGATGAGGGCGAATGGGAGGCGGCGAAGGCTTTTCTCACAGTCACTCTCTAGGAGCAGCCTTCGCAGCCAGGAATTGGTTTCTGCTCACCAGGACGGGATTAAGTAATCTCTTGGATCTGATGGACACTTGCAGAGAAGGGCCCTCAGCTATCTCAGAGAAGCGTGGTCCGACCTCCTTTCCTAAATCAGTCCAACCACCTGGGCCCTGTCCCAGTGTCCTCTTGAGAGAAGCTCATTCATCGAGTGCCCACTCTCTCTGGTCGTCTTGCTCGGTTATTGCCTTCGGGTCAGCGTTGTAAGCATGCACCACTCTCCATTTAAAGCCCCTTCCTTAGCTCTCAGTCTACTTAGTCTACCTTCTCCCTTGCAACTAGTTAGTCTAGTCTAGCCCTAACTCACACTACCCATACTTTGATTCTCAACTGCTTCGCAACCTGTCTTTCACCTCTACACACACAAACTTTTTCTTGCTAAGCTTGGCCCAAGATCTTCATGACTGGTATATTGAGTGGAATGGGCCTGTTATAAGGATAAGCCAAGGTGAGTTGGCTCCTTGGTGGGTCAGAAACTGCATTGGACCGAGTTGTCACACAAAGAAAACATATTTTTAGCAAGTAAGATCACAGGGAATGGCTTCTGAAGCTGTCACTCTCTGAGAGAGAGTGAATGAGCTCCTTTTGTCTAGGGTTAGGATGAATACCTAGAGAGAGGAGCCTTGTCATCCTGTGTAGAGGCAGGCACGAGGTCACACATGTGCCTTAAGGAAACATGGCTATACATACACTGCATGGTGTGTAAATGAGGCTGAGCCTCCTCCTGGGGGGGGGGGGTCTAGTATTATCACGAAGTAAAGGTAATTGTAGGTCATGCCAGAAGTCACTCCATGGTCCATCTGCACAGCCATGAGTCAGGTTTAGCTCCATTGGTCTGGGTGATCTGTGCCTGTGGGAGGTCTTCTCGGAACAGTTGCCATCACCTGGGGGCGGAGGGTCCTCAGGTTTTATTTGTCTGAGTTAAGAAGAAAGCCAGAAAGAAAAGCTTACAGGAAAAGGCAAGACAAGGGTGAGTGAGTTTAGGCAGATGGACAATAAAGGCCAGATCTTGGGGTCTAGCTGGTGACAGTCGCACTGCACATCACTCTTGATGTCTCTGCTGCATTGAACATGAAAGAAGTGTCTCCCTATAGTGATGTATCCCCAACAAGGAAGCTCAGTTGAGCTTCTGTGTCCAGAATTTTATTGGGGCTTCATTACATAGTCAGGCTAATTGAATCATTGACCAAGTGATCAAGTGATTGAACTAGATTTTTTTTTTTTTAGAGAAAAATACACATTCACTGCAACCCCCTAGGGAGGTAGCTGGTCTTCCAGCATAGCCAGAAACTATCTAGGGGCCCACCATGAGTCCTGTTGTTAGCATAAACTCAGATTAGTTCCCAGGGGTCCATCAGGAACAACAAAGACACTCTTATCAGTAAGGAAATTCCAAATGTTTGGAGGATCCCTCCCAGGGACCGGCTGCAAATACCAGCCAGATTCCGTTTTTACATAACACTCAGCTAAAACCTTTGTAGCCACACTGGAATTCTATGGGGAAGGGGTGGTTTAGAGAAGGGCACCAGGGTTTTCCCATGCATAGTAAGTGTTCATTAAAAAAAAAAAAAACCACCTGTGCATGAGAGATTTATAAAAACAAATTGAATACAACAATAATAGAAAGATATAGAATAATCATGACAGTATAATATGTAGGCATTAAAATTATGCTAAAGAATTTTTAAAGACATAAAAATACTGAAATAATATTAACGTCTTCCCGTGGAGAAAGAGTAGGCAAGGACCACAGAAACTGTGAGAACATCGGCGCTGGCCTCAGTTGGGAAGGAGTGCAGAATGGGCAGGGGCTGCGACTCTCCAGTAAACCCGGGTCCAGGTGCTGGACCCCAGGGGCAGGAGGCTCTCAAGTCCACACTGGCTGTGAGAGTAAAATGGTAAAGCTTTGTGTCATCTGCTATATATCAGCATGAGATAGGAAAGAAAGTTGCAACTCGCCTTCTGGAAGGCAATAATGAGGAAAAGAACATAAAACTGTTTCATGCTTTTATTTCTCCTGAGTTCAGACTATTTGGTTTAACGAGAGGAAGGAAAGACGGAGTGGGGTTTACAGTGGTTAGCATTTTTGTAGTGAATCTTATTTCCTTATGCCAACTTTTATTAGTAAATTTCACAGAGTTTTTTTTTTTTTTTACAGTGAATGTGTATTTTTCTCTAAAAAAAAAAATCCCATAAGTTACAAAGTGGTAACATGGCATTAAGGATGTTTTATTATTGTCTTTTCCCCCCTTTTTATTGCCCTCTTCCCCCTAGAAAAAAAGCAAACCATTTTGTGCATGTTCTACAAGGAAAAGGCTAGTTTTACACTTAGAAAAGACATTAAACAGTTTCAAAAAATAGGAAGTGATTAGCTGCCCGGCAAATGTTCATCTGAGAATTCTTCTCAAAACCAAGTTTTCTTGATGAATATTTAATGCTTCAGTGTGCAAAAATGTACTTTTCAGGTGACCCACACACCTATGGTGTCAAACTAGTTGCATTTGCACCTAAATTGGCTTTATCCATTACATTACTTTGGGGGAAATTTCCTCCCAGTTATGAGGTTCATAATGAAGTTGTTACCCAAAATCTGGAGGCGCAGATTTTACATTTCTTTGAAATGGTAAAGTGAAACTCAAAAAAAAAAAAAAAGGAATTATTCTTGTATATGAGATGAGAACTTAGAGTATTTCCTAAAATAGTCCAGTAAAGTATTGTCAAATCAAGATTATTCCCGTGATAGAAAGGAAGTAATAATAGGGATATTCCAAATGTAGTTTTCACATTTCAGATGTAAAATGCTTTTATTGTATTTAATGTAATTTCTTATTTTGTATTAGATTTTTATTCCTTTCATTTCTTCATTTAGCACTGCGCTGTAGGATCAGGTTTGCAGCCTGCCCTGAAGATACTGTCCTTTGTCTTCCTTGTAAAGTTACTTTTCATAGGAATTAAGCTCTTTTTTAAGAGCCTGTCCTTGTCTCCTACAGGAGAGTCTCTCTTTATTACATTTTTATTTCAGGTTCTAGTCTGTCAGAATTAATATCCATAGGGCAGCAGTTTTCGGTGTCATCAACAGGTGATTTGTAGGTCTCTGAGACCCTATCAGGGAATCTATGTGGTCAAAACTACTTTCATAATAATTAGCTTAGAGTGTAAAAGCTTTGGTGGGTAAAACTGCGGGTCCTTTAGCATAAACGGCGCAGACCACATGGTTCCAGCAGGCGCCTGTTCACCAGCACAAAGAAACGAAACAGGCAAAGCTAGCACATGTCCTTTAACATTCTGGGTAACAAAAGGGAAAGCACACAAAAGCACTTCGGCTAGATAATGAAATAAGAGGAATTCTTACTTTTAAGGAAAAGCACACAGGATTATTTGAGTTGCGAGCTGAACTCTCCACTTTATTCATGAAATTTTTGTTGTTGTTTTACTTGAAGGAAGGAATGACACACTATTGTTAAACAATAAAATTCCACTGAGTAAATTTGGAGATCAAATTGGCTTTATTCAAGGATTCATGAATCGGGCAGCATCCCATCCAGCAAACAGAAAGGGGCTCCGAAGAGCCACGGAAAAGGAAAAGTTTTTAAAGGCAGAGGAGGGGTCAGACAAGTCATAAATGAAAAAAAAAAAAAAAAGGATAATTTTGGGTCAGGTCACCTTTTGGGAGGAGACAAAAGGGTCTATAAGGTGGATTTTTTAACTAGTGCTGATCGGGGAATTCCAGACTGACTAGTTAAATTTGTATTCCTGGGGTGGGGGTATGGGGGGCGGAAACTGCATTTAAGTTAGACCTTGTGTTTTGGTTTGGTGACATTGTCTAAGCACAAGTGACTCCATTTTGGGTCTGCTGTTTCTTTTTTAAGACTGGTTATTCAGACTTGGGTATTTGGCAGATATTTTCTCAAGAAGAAATGAAGTAAGTTTGTCACTGCAGCAAAAACAAGTATTTGTTGCCAATGATAAAATTAAAGGTTTCAAAAGAAAATTAGAATCTTGGAAAATTTTGCCTACCACCATGACTTTGACAGCTTCCCGATACATAAAAGCTTTTCTGATGAAATTGCTGGTGATATTAATAAATGTGATTGTGTGTCAATATTTGGAAGATCTGAAAAACTCAGTGAACCAATTATGTTTCAAATTACCAATGTACGATGTTACAAAATCAGGCATGAGGGGAAGAGCTCCTCACAGTAAAAGAAGACAAACGAATTTTAATGTCATAGCGTATGAAAAGTTTGTAGGCATGATTTCAGATTCCACATTGGCAGTAACTTTTAAGAAATCACAGCTTCTTAAATTTTAGTATAGTAACAAAGAATAGCGACAAATATGGGAAAGGCACCTGGAAAGAGATGGTGTTAAGGGGATGACAGGTGAGTTCAGTGATTACTAGAACAGCGGTTCTTTTGCAAGCATATTTCCTATGGAGAAATGTTTTGAAGACAGTAAACTGCTTTGTCAAAAATACTGCTTATTTTAGGAAGTGTTTCCCTGTGTGCAAATGGTCTCTGAGAGCAGTAACTGGTTCATAGTTTTCTTTCTCATCAGTAATTTACATGGGGAGGAGACATTAAAAAGGTTGATCAACCTTTCTCAAGGCCCATTTTGATTAACAGTACATTTTAAAGACAATATTTTGAATAATGACTTCATTTTTAATTTTCTTGTGAACGTTTCTTCAATTCAGCCACTGAAATTTCCCAAGAAGAACTGACCTATTAAGAGATGAGTTTAAAATGTCTTTGAAATACATTTTAGCTCGCAAGTGTCTCACAGATTAAGGTTATGTTCTTGGCAATGCAAGAAACATACACCCTTCCTGAAAACTGTTTTTGGGAAAGAATATGCTTACTTTGGATGTTCCCTGTGAACAGTTAGGACACTCTCAAATAAAACAAATGTTTCCTTTATTTCAAGGCAACTGAATAATATTTTCAACTACCTCCAAACAGATTTCAGAAATGACTCATGCTACTGTCACTATTGAGTTCCTGGAGTGACCGTTCTGAGGGGTCTCACCAGCCACAATGATTATAGACACTAGCTTGTAGGGTTTGACCTATAAAATCCTTTGGAAACTTGACCCTGCAAAACAAAGAGATGAGTGATAGGGAATAACTCAGTTTCTTACTAACCAGGGACTGATTCTCTGGTGTCTGCTTTACCCTCCTCAAGCCCTACCACACGGATTCCTTCCTGTTTCTCAATATTTAGGGAAATGCCAGAATAAAATAACTTGCAGCTCTAGTCATAAGTAGATTCATGGAAGAATGGACTTTCCTTACAGACGCAATGTTGGGATATAAGAAATATTTAACTTTTCTTGCTGGGATCTTGAGACCTGGTTCTGTGGGCTCTTTAAATGCCAGCTAGGTGATTTTCCAACACATTATTTGACCTCCCTGGGCCCTAGGTTTCTTCTTGATTAAAAAAAAAAGGATAAAGTAGATGCCAGTTACACAATTCTGTGATTTTTATGAAAACTGTCCTATCTTTGGTTCTTGGAGTCCACAGAAAAGAGCTGGCAAGTATTTCCAGACACGCCTGCTTTCCGCACCTTTGCAGACCTAAGCCCAATTTGCTTTTGCTGTGCTCACATCTGCTCTCAAAATCATACTCATTTCAAGACTTTAGAAAGCTCCTGCCAAAATTAGAGTCGGCACGTTTTCCCGCTGAACTTCCGTCGCGCTGGTTAGCATGACTTCTCTTTAAACAGTTGACCCAGATTAGCATCCTGTGCGTCCGTCCCAGCTCTGTGCGCTTTACAGGTCCTCATTCATCGAATCTTGGAAGCTTCGTTCGGCGTGTGCCATTGTTGTCCCCATTGAATGCAGGAAGGAACTGAGGAACAAGAAATTGTTGTTGTTGTTTTCTAGTATTCACTGTGGTCCCTCAGCTGATAAGTAGTAGAATGCCAGAGTCTCAACCATAATCCTGCGTTGTTTTCAAAATTCATTTCTGCCTGTTTTCTCCCTCATTTTACACTGCTTACTATGAAAGTAGCAAGAGCATTACACCCTCTCTGTGTGTATCACCCAACTTCAGTAGGTATCAGATGTGGCCGGACGTGTTTGACCTGTGCATCCCGTCCCTGCTCCGGCTAGATTGCTTTGAAACAAATCCCATGTATTATTTCCTTCCTCCGTGAATACTTGAATGGGTATCTGTAAAAGAGGCCCACCAAGACCATTTCATACTTAAATTAACTAACAAATAATTCCTTAATATGATCAAATATGTAGTCAGTGTTCAAACTGTCTTGATTGCCTGATAACTGCTTAGAATGTGTTGTTTTACAGTTTGTTCAGATCAGAACCAAAGTGTTTACACTTGCATTTGATTGACACCTCTCTCTCCTATTTTTTAAGATTTTATGTATTTATTTATTTATTTATTTGAGGGAGCAGGACAGAGCAGAGAGAGAGCACAAACGGTGGAGAGGGAAAGAGGAAGAAACAGACTCCCCACTGAACAGGGAGTCCAGGTGGGGCTCCATCCCAGGACCTGGAGATCCTGACCTGAGCTGAAGGCAGACGCTTAACCGACTGAGTCGCGCAGGCGCCCGATAGATACAACTTTTTTTTTTTTTTTAACTTATTTGACAGACTGAGATCACAAGTAGGCAGAGAGGCAGACAGAGAGAGAGGGGGAAGCAGGCTCTCCACGGACCAGTGAGCCTGACGCGGGGCTCGATCCCAGCACCCTGGGATCATGACCCAAGCCGATGCAGAGGCTTAGCCCACTGAGCCCCCCCCGGTGCTCCCTGATAGATACAACTTTTAAACCAGAGGATTCTCCTCCCTCTTGTCATATACCTGTGGAGGAAACTGGTCTGTTGATTCTGTAGAATTCCCTTTAGTCTGGATTTCTTTATTACTTATTTGCTTCTTGGATTCTGCGATGTCACTAACATGTGCCTCTACCCCTCACAGTTCCTGTGAACTGGAAATTTGATCTAGAGGTTTGTTAAGAAGTAGATTTGATTTTTGGTAAGAATACTTCACAGATGTACTATGAATGTTTCAGGTATCACACCAGTAGCTACAACATGCCTGGCTAGTTTGCTTTTTGTGATGTTAAGGTCTGGTTCTGGTGTTGTCAGCCCACGTCAGCCCATTAAAATCTTCCCCATTTGGGGCGCCTGGGTGGCTCAGTGGGTTAAGCCTCTGCCTTCAGCTCAGGTCCTGATCCCAGGGTCCTGGGATCGAGCCCCACATCGGGCTCTCTGCTCCATGGGGAGCCTTCTTCCAACTCTCTCTCTGTCGGCCTCTCTGCCTACTACTTGTGATCTCTGTCTGTCAAAAAAATAAATTAAAAAAAAATTAAAAAAATAAAACCTTCCCCATTAGCTTTTCATCTAATGATTTTAGTATCCACTGATGACCGTTGATTATATCCACTATTTCATTAAGTTTTGCAAAATGGTGATTTCTAATTCTGTCATTCCTTCTGCATTTGTGAGCTGGAATCCTGATACAAGGAAGAATCTCCCTTCGTGAGATTCAAAATAGACTTCACACATCTTTCCGCCTATCTTTATGTGGTTGACAAAAGCGTCTTGCCTTTGGTTTCTAAAGCAACGTGCAATTTAAATTAGTTATAGTAAGATGCATATGTTGGAATTTTGGAAAAGACAATAAAATAAAAAGAATGCTACCATTGGGGTGCCAGTCTTTTGACAACTCATTAACTATTATAACCACGAAAGATGGTTAGCTTCGTTTTCATATTAAAATTTTTATCTTAACATTTTATTCTAATTTGGACTGGCTTATTCATTTAATCATGTATATGTTCAAGAAGTAAGAACTGAGACGTCACTGTGTGGAGACACTCTGCCAGTCATTGGCTCCACAACACCAAACAAAGTAAGTCTCCGTTCTCTCTGGGATCCTAGGCCAGTGGGAAAGAGAAAAGTCAATAAGGACACAAGTGTGATACAAGTGTGAACGCTGTGAGAGCGCACAGCAGAGAAGTCTTACAGGTGGGGGGCTGGTCAAGGAGTCGGTCGTAGTCTTTGTTTCTTTAGAATCTCCGTTTCTGAATCCTGGAACATCAAGGCAGCCAACACTAACGCTCTAGGTGTTCCTGGAAATCACAAAGTGACACACCAGATGCACTGGAGTAATTTCACTGAAACTTCCCGGAGAATGTTGCTTCTCCTTGTCTTTATGATTACTATATTCCCCCAGAGTGGCTAGTGCTTAACAAAATGTTGCATGGTCTCGACGGAGGCAGCGATGGGAGTGCTCAGGTGTGGAAGGAGACGTGATTCAACCACAGTGACTGGCGCCTGCCCTTGCAGCGTTCTGGGCAGGGGCTGAGAAGCACTTACACAACCCTGGTCCTCCACACTGAAGTTCATTGGCTTCCAAATTAAAGTTGTGAACTTAGAAGTTCTGGAGTGAGGAACGTATGAAAACTTTCTTATTGACACTGGAAATTCCATTTTGCCAATTTTATAATCACCAAATACTTGTTCAAGTGATATATTTGCACAACATACTCAACATTTATATGGCCAGAACCTGTTTGTGTAGGGCCAAGATGAGCATTTTCATTTTTGAGGACCTGATATTAGGATTTTTAAAAGAAGATGAACCTGACTCTGTCATCAATCACAGAGATCTTTATCATTCCACATTTGGGGATTTCCTTCTTTTTTGAAGAAAGAAAATCAATGATTTGTTAAGAATCAAGAACAACAAAACAAAGCAAAACAAACAAAATAATCCATCCATGAGGGAACTAAGAAATGTCTTCTACAGTCATATGGAAACAAAAAATCGTATTAGGAAACTATTTGCCTTATTCTCAGCGATGGAAGAATTTGTTCTTCCTTACTTCAGACGCACAGGGCTGCTGACGTGGGGACGGACAGGGCACTGACTTCAGTGAGAAATCCTCTCCGTGTCCCGGAGTTCGGGGTTCATTACGAGCATCAGGAACTATCTGAGAGAGTCGGCAAACGCTCCTATTCCTAACAATCTGTGGGGTTTGTTTTTCTAAGTGAGTAGACTAAGAGAGGAAGCAAAGAAGCCCGCGATAAAAGGACGCGTCCTGCCGATGGCGCATGTGCTACGGACCCTGGGCTCCTCTGGGAGCACTGCCCGCGCTCTGCCTTTTAATCTTCACGTTACTTTTATGAGACTGATTTCTATATTTTACGGATTTAAAAATGAAGCACATCTCTAACTTATTTATGGTCAGACAGTCCGCCGTAGGATCAGGTTTTGAAGTCAAACAGGTTTTTGGTTTTTTTCCTTTATTTTGAAATTATTTTTGGTGAGGGTAAAAAAGCTTTGAAAAAATGAGAAATATCTTTATTTCTTTTAAAGTTATTGGCTCTTTTGCTTTTTACTTTTACTTTAAAATTAAAAATTTTATTTATTTATTTATTTATTTGACCGAGAGACACAGTGAAAGAGGGAACACAAGTAAGAGAAAGTGGGAGAGGGAGAAGCAGGCTCCCCGCTGAGCAGAGAGCCCGATGTGGGGCTCGCTCCCAGGACCCTCGGATCATGACCTGAGCGGAAGGCAGACACCTAATGACTGAGCCACCCAGGCACCCCTAAAATTAAATTTTTAATTAAATTTAAATTTTAATTTTTAAATTTAATTTTAATTTTTAAAATTTATTTTAATTTTTTAATTAACATGGCAGGTAGTAGTGGTTTCATGGGTGCAGGTCTGTGACTCATCAGTCTTACACACTCGCGGAGCTCACCACAGCACACAGGTTTCTAACAACTGCGCTACGCTAACTACATTCAGGAGGAATCGACTGACCCGAGTCAAGCTATCTTTATGGATGGGCTGACAAAATTTGTAAATAATATCCCTGAAGTAATCATGATTACAAACAATTCTTAATGCTAGGAGGTTTGATTATTTAAAATCCTGAGGACCGAATCACAAATTGATAAAAAGTTAATAGTTTTGTGAACTGAACACGCAATAAAAAGCCTGCAGAAATCTTCGCTTCCATTTATACTACCACAAAGAAAAATAGAATCCGTGAAGACCAGCCCTAGTACATAAAATCCGTGAAGACCAGCCCTGGTACACGGAATCCGTGGAGACCAGCCCTGGTACACGGAATCCGTGGAGACCAGCCCTGGTACACGGACACTGAGAAGAGGAAGGGGGAGTAAAGGAGTGGAAGGGCCGAGTACAGTTTCTCCTGAAGATTCAGGGTGGAAATGCTCGGTCTGGTTGGTCTGAGGCGTGCAGGGCAGGAGTCCTCGGACGCAGGAGGAAAAGTCCCTGAGCTTATTTTGTTCACCAGGGGCTCTCCCTGTATTTTAGGGACACACAGAAATCGCTGAAGGAACAAGTGAGTGTTGTGAGAATGTTGGACTCCTCAGCAACGAGGCCCCTTGGCTTCACAGGGACTGAGGAGAGAAAAGCTAGGAGCTTCCCTGAGACTGAGATCCAGAGGTTAAAAAGGTATATTCTCCCCACAAAAGTCGAGTATATTTGCATGGAAAAAGAAAAAAGAAGCATGCTAATTCACTTTCTAGAGTCAAGGCAACCGTTCACAGAGAACTTCGATGCCTTTGGGGTCTCCTGGGGGCTGTAGCTATATCTGTACATGTGTACCTTCCAGGGTGACCTACATGTGACTACTTAAATTTAACTTAATAAAATGAAGCAAAATAAAAAATCTGATTCCTCAGTTGCCCTAGCCACATTTTTCAAGTTCTTAGCAGCCACATGTTGCTAGTGGCTACCAAATTAGCTTGGCTCTAGAATATTTTCATGATTACAGGGAGTTCTATTGAACAGTACTGCTGTGAGGAATGAACAGAAAATAATTATTATGTTGGAAGAGTAGATGTTCACAGAATGCATGATAAACAAGCAAGTCAGCTGCCACCACCATCAATGCTGACACCAGCCCAAGAGAGCCTTTATTTTTTTAGCCACACTACCGGGTAAAACTGTCTTTCTGCCGTTTGCTGCTGCCCACCTCTCGGACGAAATCTAGAGCCGTTCCCATGACTTTCATGGTCACTCTCAAATGTGATCTCTTATGCATGAAACTTTTTAGTAATTATTTTGTCTCATTTTATTCAATAATCAAAACTCTTCACAACCAAGAGTTCCTCTAATGAGTTCCCTAAGGAGTTCCTCGGCTGGCACGCACTTCTCCCTCCTCTTCCCTTAGTTTTCGGTCCCTGTCAGATTGCCTTCTTTGGAGATGATTCTAGGCTGATCCTTGGGAAAAAATTCGTTGCTGTATTTCCAGGACACATAACAGTGCCTGGCACTAGTACTCAATATATCCTTGTAGTTAAACAAATATAGTCACGAGTTTTGTCAGTAAATGATGTTTAATTTTATACTCAAGTATTCATCAGGAGTGGAAAACTAAAATGTAGGCATTTAGGAAGAAATGGCATCAATGAACTAAATTACAGTATGAATTTTTTCACTATAAATCTTTTTTAAAATGAAAGTATAATTTATATCAAGTAAAATGCACAGATTTTTAAGAGCTGAAGAGTTTCTCAAATGGATACACCCATGTAGCCCGTGTTTTTTCCAAGATCTAGAACATTTTAATCAGGCCAGAATATCTTTCCTGACTCTTCCTAGTTAATCCCTGTCAACCACCAATTTTCCAACCCCTGAGAACCACAGATTTGCTTTTAACTATTATAGAACAGTTTAATAAAAATCAAACACTATTAAATGAAATGAAATACTACAGATTCTTTCGTGTCTGGCTTCTTTAACCCAGCGCGGTGTTCTTGAGGCTTGACCGTATTGTGTGTAGTGTTACACTCTGTGGACGGATTGCATTTGTTCATTCATCTGTTAATGGACATTTGGGACATTTTTCAGGTTTTTAGCTATTAGGAGTAAAGTCACTTTGAACATTCACTTTTTAAAATACATGTTTCCATTTCACTTGGGTGAGTACCAAAATGTGGGACTGATGGGTCCTAGGTAAGTACTTGCCTAACTTGACGAAAGACTGTCAGAATGTTTCCAAAGTGGTTTTACCATATAATATTCCCACCAGTAGTGCATTAGAGGTTTGATTATTCCACGTCTTAATCAACAATTGATGTTAAAAAGTCTTTAAATTTTAAACCTTCCAGTGAGTGTCAGTTGGTATCTCATTGTGATTCTAATTTGCTTTTGCCCCCGTGACTAATATAGAGTACTTTATACTCTTTCAGCAAGCTGGCCATTTGTATATTTTCTTTGTAAAATGTTTACTCAAGTGTTATGTTCTTTAGGAAAATGTATATATATAATTTAATAATTACATTGAATATAATTATATATAATTTTATAAAATAATATATTAAAAATTCATATTTAAAAGTAGAATATATATATGTATATGTGTGTATCTATATAGTTATATATAGATATATATAGAAGACATATATATCTATATATATATATCTTCTCCCAGTCTGTGGCTTGTCTTCATATTGTCTTAACAGCATCTTTCAAAATGTTTAATTTTGACGAACTTGATTTAACTTTTTTTTATGATTAGTGTTTACTTGGTCATGTCTGGGGAATTATTGCCTACACCAACATCATAAAGATATCTTTTCCCTAGAAATTATATCTGCCTAACTTTTATATATATGTATAAATATTTTATATATTTATGTATACTAGAGCTCACACAGGGGGAGAAAACATTCAAGGTTCAACAGAAAGAGTGGAAAGACCTTATAAAACTATCTCAGAATCCAGTAAAGATCCAATAAATGCTAAGTCTACTTGATTAATGTCCTGTTCTCCCCGCAATGATGGAGAGTTGAAACTCTCCTAATTCACCAATTTACCAGGCTATCTTTAAAGTTTTATTTTTGTTTCAGGGTATCATCCAGTAATGACCTTAAACAGATGTCAGCTCTTGAGGGTTGTGAAGTCCTCACTCAGATTCTGGAACATCCTGCCCCTGTAACACATACTTGTGTCATCTCTCACTACATTAACTGAAAGAAACGCTTCTTAATAAGAAGGTCATAGCCCGTGCTAGGATTATGACATAGGCAAATGTAGTTCAGAGAAGTATGAATCTAAATTTTGGAAATTAAGGAAGAAAAAACCAGAATTAGAAAGACATATTTAATAAGAAGAATCCCTAGATTGGGAGACATGTCCCAGAGAGAGTTGTGAGAGCATTATCATAATTTAAGATTAACCTAGTTCATAGAATTCTTAGAATAAACATCATAAGGAGCAATTCTTTGGCCAGAGCAATAGAGAAGATAACTTAGTGCTTTTTCTCAGTTCTGAAAAATACTGCATTACCACAGTGTAAAAAAAATAATAATAAACTAAAGAAAAAAAACCCCACAGGCAAAATTTGAGTTTTTTGCCTTGCCAAGAAAAACAGGAAGACACTTACGCCGTCACTCAAAACTTAAGAATACAGTGAGCTGTGGTTTAAATCCATCATCCGCCTTTGACGTCAAGTTTTTACCAGCCATACAGTCTGGCTGTCTTCTTTATCTCTTTGAAGTATTTGGAAAGTAACTTATTTGGAGCCACTTTGGATCGGGGCTGGTCTTCAGGTTCCTGCCTGCCTCCCCCAGGACGCGGTTAGGAATTGGATCAGCACACAAAGGAGTTCCAGGCTGGGCTGAGCTTTCTGGTTTTACTCAGGGAAGCTGCAGGCTGATCAGTGAGGGACAAAGTAGGGGGTGAACAGGTGGAGGCATCGCTGTCACAGGCTGCAGCGTAAATGATCATTCTCTGCCGTTCATGTCTCCCTGCGACGGAGTGCATGACGCACTGGGAGGGAGGTCAGGGCACAGTTTCATAGCCTAGGGAATTTTTAGAACTTGTCTTTAGCCGAAGTGTCTCTTACTTCGAGTTGCAGAGTCATGAAAATGGAATGGATCGTAAGAAGAGAGTAGAAGAAATAGACTGAAATTGGTAGGGCTCCGAAACTAGCTCAAATTGGTTGTCAAAACAAAGAGGGCTCTAAAGCAAGTGGTAGCAGCTGGGCCGCCACGCCAGAAGATCAAAGGTCCACTAGATGAGAGCTAGAAACCCTGGTCAAGTGAGGGAGTGCGGAAGTGGGAGGGCGCTTTGAGCAAATACTGGCAACAGAGTAGCATTATTTAGGCCTGGAGTTTTACTTTCTTGTGCTAGTGTGAAAACGGAGCGAGATTAGAACAAGCAGTGGTATGTGGTTAAATTGAGCTGATGGGACCTGGACTGATTAATACGAACCGATATCCTGGAAGGAAATTAATATAAGTTATATAAAAAGATTTTATTTATTTATTTATTTGACAGAGAGAGAGATCACAAGTAGGCAGAGAGGTAGGCAGAGAGAGAGAGAGAGAGGGAAGCAGGTTCCCCACCGAGCAGAGAGCCCCACGCGGGGCTCAGTCCTAGAACTCTGGGATCACGACCTGAGCTGAAAGCAGAGGCTTTAACCCACTGAGCCACCCAGGCGCCTCTCAACTTCCCTTTAGAAACAGATATTATATATATATAACAAAATTTAACATCCATTCCAAGCCTAAGTGCTTACGAATAATTTAGACAAAGCACTGTGTTATCTGAATTTAATAGTTGCCTATGTGGATATAAAATATTGCATGTATATTATGTTATATAATATATATTTATATATGTTATCTGTGCCCCTGCTCCTCTGTGGCATCTTAACCTGGTATGATGCTATATGTGCTTTACAACAGCAAATAACTTTGTAAAAATAGGAGCCTGGAGGTGGGATGAGGCCGAACAATGAGATGAGAAAAGAAGTTGCCGAATAAGTTGAACAGATTATGCACTAGTAACAACATTGCAGGATTCATAAATGAATTAGAAAGGACAAGGAAATGAATAGGCATGATTAAAAACTGGATTAGTGGTATGGGGCAGATGTTGAAATAATCACAGATAAAAGATTTGAGCAATTAGGGACAGACGATAATTACGAAAGCCAATGTCATCCAGCAACGAGGGCAGTTGGAACCCCTGAGATAAAGACCTACACTCAAGATACACCATAATAACAAAAGTTTTCCTGAAATGAAGAGCAAATTGAATTTACAGCTTGAGAAGGCACTTTGCATATTAAGAAATAATGATAGAAAATCAGTGCTATCGAGAATCCTGGTTAACTTACTTTTAAATGACTGAACTAAAAAAGAAAAAAAAAAACACCCTGAAACCTTTTAAAAAGGAATTGCTTTAGATAGTGCGGCAGAAAAAGTGAGTCACCGAAGGAGGAGAAGATCTCCAGAATATAATGACGCATCTCTACAACTTTCTGTAGGAACAATGTCAGACCCTAGAATGTTTAACCCAGCCAATTGCCATTCAGGAAATAGGGGAAAAGGCAGACACCTCATATATGAAAAAAGCAAAGGACTATAGAGCTCAGGGAAGAATTCTTGGCTAAACATTCAATAATAAAACCCAGACAATTAAATGAATTTTAAAGAAATTAAGAATACCAGTTTGGAAAAGTGGTCAAATTAAAGAAAAACAAATACTGGTGGGTATTGAATCCATTTAAAAATAGGGAAAAAAACAGTTATAGAAAATTTGGTTGCAAAACACTATACAAGTGTTATAAGCCTTAAACAAATGAAACTAAGTAACAAAACTAGGAAGGTGAGGATACTAGAGGGAATGTAGCAATACCAATTGCTTCATTGTTGGTGGCCCCGAGGAAAACCAGTCTGATACTGGGAATGTAGCTTTAAGAAAATGTGACACCAATTTAATTTTCTTCACATATTCCTATTAAAGTTAGAGGGATTTGTAAAATCAATAAGTGCTACAGAAGGAATGTTTATCACATGTTTAGCAATTTATTATTTTTTTGAAAATTAAATGTTGGGTATTTTATTCAGAATTCCGTAAAGTGTATGATCCTGTTCTTACAAAATTAATTCCATATATCTATCCTCCTGGCCATTAGTCTCTATCACTCTAGTAAAGTTTTATTTTCTATTCTTTTTCTAGAGTTAATTATTCTATTACTTGCTTTCATGTAAACATCACATTAACTGTCTCTTAACAAATTACAAAATTCAGTATTTTCATCATTATTTAGTTGTAAGTATATTTCTATTTCCTTTACGCTTTCTCTTTTAAACCATGAGGGGTGTGTTTTTTTTAAGTTTTTTTAAAAATCTCATAGAGAGGGGATACTCTAGTTATCTTTTTGTTAATTTTTCATTTAAGGTTATGCTATGTGGCTAATTGTTTATACATTTTATGCTTTTGAAAACAATATATATTTTCTTTCTTTTTTTAAAAAAATATTTATTTATTTATTTATTTATTTGTCAGAGAGAGAGAGTGAGAGAGAGTGTATGCAAGTGCATAAGCAGACAGAGAGGCAGTCAGAGGCTGAGAGAGAAGCAGGCTTCCCGCTGAGCAAGAAGCCTGATGTGGGACTCCATCCTGGGACGCTGGGATCATGACCTGAGCTGAAGGCAACAGCTTAATCGACTGAGTCACCCAGGTGTTCCTATATTTTCTAACTAAAGGGAGAAAAATAATTTCTATGGATAGGAAAATAGAACTAAACAGATATTAGCTCAAGCCTGGTAATGTTTGTTTCATATCTTCTCTATCATGCTTATTTTTTATTTGCTCTAATGGTGGACACACTTATTTCAGATTTTTGCTTATGTATTAGGAACTCCACTTCTTGGTACGTACACATTTGTGATTGTAATTTCTTCTTGGTTGACTTCTCCCTGTACTGTTATATTGTATTACACTTTATTTATATTAACTGTCTTGCTCTAAATTCTTATATTATCTGATATTAGCATTATAAAATAAGCTTTTTTTTCCTGTTTAGGTTTATATGGTAAATCTTTTTTTAATAACTGCATTTTTAGCCTGCATGGTTTTACTTCAATTGTATGTCTTATACGTAGTTGATAACTGGATTTTATTCTTTATTTTATCCAACCTGCTCATCCCTATCTTTTAGCAGATGCTCTCATTGTGGTTACATTTATTTTAATCATTAAAATGTGGATTTATTCTTTGTCTGATTTTGTGTTATTCTGCTTACCACCATTTCTTTGCTCCATTTTTTCCTTTTTCTATAGGATTAATGAAGTTCAATGTATTTCCTTTTTATTTTCTTCTCTCCATTCCAAAACTAAATATTTCTATTCCTTTAGTGCTTACCCTAAACTTTCTATTGTTTTACTGTGTGTAAGTAGCTTTAAATGTTTTAATGACATATGAGGTTATTCATTATTTGTGTCCTTCTTTTGAGTAATAGGATACAATGAACCTACAGAAATTGTCATTTTTTTACAGTTGCTGAATAATAATTGACATGTTTTTTTAATTTTCATACCTACTAGTATTATATTCTACTCCTTCATTACAGGCATCTTCTTCTAGGCTTTCCCTAATATTTGCAGGGCCCTGAGCAAGAACATAACTGAAGGTTCACAGATCCTAAATATTTAACAGTTATAAATAAAGCCCAGGGGTGTCTGGGTGACTAAATATTTAACAGTTATAAATAAAGCCCAGGGGCGTCTGGGTGACTCAGTGGGTTAAAGCCTCTACCTTCGGCTCAGGTGATGATTCCAGGGTCCTGGGATTGAGCCCCGCATCGGACTCTCTGCTCAGCAGCGAGCCTGCTTTTCTCTCTCTCTCTCTGCCTGCCTCTGTGCCTACTTGTGATCTCTGTCTGTCAAATAAATAAATAAAATCTTTAAATAAATAAATAAAGCCCACCAGTTATTAAGTGAATGATGTTCTAAACCCTTTGACAAATATGCCTTTATAATAACCTCAAAGTCTAAGCTCGAATCAGATTTCTGATTTCTTGGACTTCAAGCCAGAAAATCATGGCTTGGGAGCCCAGGCCCCTGGCCTGTGTTTTGCAGCTTGCAAACATTCTGATCTCTTTCTGGTTCCATCCCACATCATTAAAAGCCTTATGTACATGTTTATAGTTCTCCCTTCCATACACCCAAGTTCCATCCACACCCTTGCAAACAGTCACCTTTGGGCCATCTCTTGGGTCACAGAAATGTAACCAGGGGTGGAAACTCCCACTCTTGGAACAACAACTGGGAAAAGGACTCATAAAGAATGTATAAGTAGCCACAGGGGTGATTTGGCGAGAAATTCAGGGGTTCTGGGAATTGAGACCATGGTCTAGATGGTGGGCACATCCCCTTAGCCTTATAGATTCTGCATCATGGTAGAGGCACAGAAAAAAAACAGAAGAGGAAAGAGCAAGAGAGAGCATGAGCTTCAGGAGAGCTACCTGGTTTTTCAAGTGAAAATGTCATGGAGCACATCCTTTGATAATTTTTTCAGTGAGAAACTGCATAGTAAACTGTGTTTTCCCTTTTCCTCTTAAATAATAGTTTAGCTAAGTAAAAAAATTTAGATTTAAATTTTGAAAATCTAATTTAGATTTAAATTTTTAAAATTAAATTTAATTAAATTTTTAAATTAAATTTAAATTTAGATTTAAATCTAATTTGGATTTAAATTTTTTTCCCTTAGCAATTTGAATGTATTATGCTATTGTCTTCTGCTATCTATTGCTTGAATTAAAAATCTGCTCTTCATTTCATTGCCATCTCTTTGTGGGTGATCTGCAGTTTCCCTGCGCACCTGTTTCAATGGCAGTCATGGAATGTTAGTCCTGCTTATAACCCTGTGCCTACTTATACATTCTTTTACAGCAGCTTTATTGATCCATGGACTTATAATACCAGGAGCGATCTTGGAAGTCATTTGTAGAGGAGAGAAATTGCATTTCTCTTTGGCTTCTTCTCCATCCCCTGCTTTTGCACTGGCTTATTTGGCAAGGCACATTTTGGACCCTATGTTCCTTTGCACTTGGGTGGCTGAGGCAGGCTGACTGCTCTGATTCATGAAGCTAATTATTTAAGTGAATTTAGAGTATGCTCTACCAAGCATGTTAGATGAGAGCCGGGAGAGACGGGCCCAGTCCTTCCTCACAGCCCAAGATGCTCTAGTACGAATTGGCCAAAGAGCCCTCCACCTGAAATGCAGGTGTGTCATTCCTTATTTGACTATTTGGCCTTGGTCCAATACCTCCTTCAACAGAGAACCCCGAGATAGTGTAGGGTGGGATTTGGACACCCAAAACTTCCCACCGAAATGTTTAACAGCACCAAATTCGTCTTCTCAATTCGATAGAATAGATGTTGCAAATGAAGCACAGAAAGGCAGAAAGACTTACCCAAGCCACCAAGTTCTTCACTGACGTAGCAGAAAATAGAACTTAGATCTAACGTTTAGCTCAGGAATATTTGCAGGATCCTTTATTAGTCCTTAGCATCTCTATTTTTTCGAATCTGCTTCCTTCATGGAATGGAGCTTTCTGGACCACATTCTCTACTATTAAAATCGTTAAGACAACTGCATGAATGTGGAAGGAGCAGAGATTTTGGAGTCGGGAAGAGCTGCTGGGTTTGAATTCTGATTCTATCATTAACAAGTTCTGGAATCTAAAAATGTTCATCTTTTTGAGCCTCAATTTTTTCATCTGTACAAGAGGTACAAGGACACTCACTTCAAAGGGCCTTATAAAGGTCACAGTGAAGCTCCTAGCACTGTGTTCAGCACAAAGTGAGAATTAAATTAATGATGGTTACTTTTTAAAGAGTTTATTTATTTGAGGCGGTGGGGGAGAAGCAGAAGGAGAGGGACAAGCAGACTCCTTACTGAGTGCAGAGCCTGATGTGGGGCTCGATCTCATGACCCTGAGGTCATGACCTGAGATCAAATCAAGAGCCAGAGGCTTAACTGACTAAGCCACCCAGATGCCCCAAATGATTGTTTTGTTGTTGTTGTTGTTGTTGCTGCTGTTTTTGCTATGAGTTTTTTCATTTGAATACATTGACTTTAGCACCACCCTGTCATTCCTATTTTCTTCAAGGGAGCTCTTACCTTCATCCCAGTTTTGTGTATGGATGTGTTTGATGAATTTATGGAAACTTCTCTGGGTAGAGATACAACTCACTTGCTTCTAGGGTAGAATTTCATATACTGTGCAGGAAGACTGAGAAGTGGTGATTGATACTTAAATGATAAATGAACAGTTGACAAATAGATGATAACCATTTGATGCAGAATTAGTGCTTGGAGTCTGCTCATAACTCATTAGCTGCCAACGCAGCTTATGAATCATAGCCCATGAATGCCAGCCCCAAGGACGTGGAGATGAGCTTCTCCTTGACCGCATAATGTCAGAAGGCACTCATTAGTGTAAACGTGTTAAGACATTAAGCGACTGTATAATTAGTGTGTCTTGGTTCTCTTTCCGGATGTTCCGCCATTTCCCCCAAACCTCCCGTGTTGTGTCACCCTGTGTGGCCTCTTGCTGGAGATTCCCACGGGAATTCCTGACTGATTTCTGCAAGTTGGGGATGGGACTAAATTATGAAATTTTAAGGGATTTCTTTTTACACTTCCATGTAAATCATCAGAGAAAGAGAACATGGGCTAGATGGGTGGCTTTCTTTAACTCAAGCCTGTCAGATCCATGCAGCCTGGCAGTGTAACATTTCAGCTCTGAAGGGGGAAAATATATTAGTTACCCACACGATTCTTGGGAAGCAAGGACAATATCCACTTCTTGAATGAAGCTCATGAGATCCAAAACTACGCATACTCTAGCTTCAGCAAGCCAAAGTTGAAGGATATAGTTGTGAGGAGGTCCAGTTAGGGTACAACTCCAGAAACTTCAAGGGAGAAATGGGAATAGGGACCATTGTTTCCCAAATGATGACAATGTGGTTTCAGATTTTAAATACATGACCATGAAGTCCCTGAGCTTCGGTGTGTTAGAAGCAAGCCTTCCCGAGGGACAGAGCACAAGAGACAGCAAAGAGCATGTAAGAATATTGACTTTCAAATAAGACAGATTTCTGATTTCATGTTGACATTTACTATTTAACTGATCAACATCAGTAAGTTACTTTCCATATGTAAGTTTCAGTGCCCCATCTGAACATTGGGGATACTTGGTATCTATTTCATGGGGTGTTTGTTTGTTTGTTTTGAGGATTAGAGGAGCTCATGAATGTAAAACATTCATCACAGTGAATGGAACTTATTAAAGTTTCAATAAATGCCAGCTTTCTTAAGTGGTGGCCAAGCCATGTATGCTTTCTGAGCTAAATGAATCAAGTATTTATTAAACACCAACCGTGACCCCAGATACTTTGCATCAGACACTATCTAAGCACGGAGAAGATCTCGTTACGCAATCATCAAGATGTAGATGTTGACGTGTCATGTCTTTTGACCATTTTATCTCCAAGACACTATAAGAGAGACACTTCATATGTCTTCTATTAAAGTATCCCCGTAATATAGGAGAATAAATACATTGAACAAATACTCACTGAGGTTTATTTGTACCAAGTTGTTTTGACCTGTGTCTAGAAAATTTCCCTGAAGGACACAGACAATTCAGAAATAACTCTCCACTAGGTGCTGTAATGCCACGGCTACACCACAGATGCTATGTTTTGCAAGGTCCCCAAACCTAACAGCTTCTCTGAGAGTGACACATGAATGTGTGGTCTAAGAGAATATCAGGCTCATCTGGGTAGATGGGTTCCATACCGATGTAGCTCGGGATTCTGGTTGGTCTCCAGCCCAATTAACCACTTTATTGGGCCCCACCCTAGAACGCAGCTTGGGGCCAAGCACGGGTCCTGGGTGGTTAAGAGAGCTTGCTTTGGCCAGTAGGTGTGTGCCTGCTGTTTCTAGATCTGTCCTCCTTGGGGACCCAGTGCCTCCTTCATCAAGAAAGCTGCCAGCATTCACAATCGGAATATACACAGGCCAGCAGGTTCTGATTAATCCAAATGGGAACTATTCAAACAGTCACAAAAAGAGATCTTTTCCCCTGAAGGAATTTACATGTGAAGAGAGACTAAGATGGGAAATAAACATTTCTATAATGATTAAAGTTAATTGGCTTGAAAGGATGCCTCTGAAAGAAATGCTTTCTGGTTTTAGTTCCAATCTATTTCGGGACAAGCCTGTTTTTCATAAGATTGGTAACTGCAAACAGATACTGCCCTTTCATTGGAAACAGATGGTACAGGACATAATTAAAGAAGTATGTACTGGCATCTCAAATAACTGCTTTCAATTACAGCATTTCAAGAGTATTAAGGGGAAATATTTTAAACAAGACCACTGCAAAAATAGATTTTGTCATTAACTTTGAAATAATATTTGACTTAAGGCTGAAATTTCCATGTGCCAGGTCTGGATCTCACAAGCTGATGCTGACTCGTGCAGGAGAAATTGAATCATTATGGTCCTATCGTTCAGGGAGAAAAAAATCTTCTCTCTCTCTCTCTCTCTCTCTCTTTTTTTTTTTTTTTTTAACACAGAGAAAAACTGTATTTTTCCTCTTGTAAGCCCTGCATTTTAGTTTGCACTTGAATCTCAGTTCTGTTTCACAACCTTGAGGGACTTTCATAGTGAAACCATTTCCATGTGAAGCCCAAGATTGTCTGTTACTTATGTCTCTGTGTGTCTGTAGGCAGTGGGTACAGGCCTGTCCCCCACCATGAAGCAGGTTTCTGTGCCCTGTAGCCCACGTCGTTAAGTATACGCTGTACATGTTCATGCTGAGCTCTATACATAAAACCCCCAAATTAGTCGACCGATCGCCTGGGCTGGTACATTTGTGATCGGAAGTTTCCTCGTTGTAATTTCTCTCCTTACATGATTCTCGCATGGAGATTCTAACAATGATGAGACAGTTGGATAACACTGAGAAGTTACCAAATGCTTCCCTTGTGCCTTGGGCCATATTGGAATGCTGTTTGTTTCTCTCAGTGAGTATATATTGAGCATCTAATGCATGGCAGGCACTGTACCGAGAGAGAAATGATAAACCGAGGGCAGTGCTTCTCTCCTCGTGCTCCCGATCAGCTGGTGGAGACAGACGAGTGAACCAGCACAAAACAGGCAGGAAGTTCTGTGGCGAAGGACATTCAGGACGGCACAGGAACACTGGACAGGGGCACTTCGCCCAAACAGCGGCTTTTCCTCTACTACTGTGAACTTCTCTGTCCGGTTCCTTTGCTCTACTGTTTCTAAACCAAGTGTCGCCCGCGTTTCGGAAGACTGCAGAATGTCACTTGGCTTTGACAGAAGACCTTAGACCTGTACCTGTTTTCGTTAACCAAGAGAAATTGGAGGAGGATTTTTGCTTTCACAAAGCAAGATGTAACGTGACAACAGCGTGTAGTTTGTATTCGCCAGCGTGCGCCGTGAGCAGTGACAGCGATGCCGCCAGTCCCTTCCCTGGAATGACACGTGGCGTCTGAGCACCCAGTTCGGAGCCGTGTCTGGGGAGGATCTGTGCTTTATCTCAGTCTGTTTTGTGCCTCCAATAGCAAGACATGCCCTGAGACATGCCCTGAGGTGTCAGGAAAGCCTGAGAGAGGTTATTTTTTGAGTCTGGGGAAGCTCAGAAGTTTTTCCGTGCAAATTAATGGTAATTGCTTCTTCATTTTACCTCATTTTGGATGATGAAAAGATTTCGTAGGAACAGCCCACTTTCAGGTAGCAGAGGAAACCCACGTATCACCTCAGTGGCTCAAACACGTATCTTTTTAATGGACTAATGGCTCCTAAAGCCAATCACAGCAACTGGGCAGATGTGGTATAATATATTGATCCCTGATGGGCATTAATTGATCAATGAGCACAGCAAGCATTTGCTTTTGATTACGTGTACACACATGTGGGAAGACACAGAGACACAGAGCCCATGCATGAGCCACCCCACTCCTGACCCACCAAATTGGGCTTTAGGCTCTATCTAGCCATGGTGACGGGTTAGGTCTAAGCTCTGCCTGCTGTCACTCACTCGCCTTGCACTAATGGTCTGCCTTCCTGATATGGCTGGACGAAGGCTTGTGGTGAATAACAAGTAAAAAAGCAAAATATTAACCAGTCCATACAGCTCTTTTCTCATCATACAGGTAATGGGTGGAATGTTACAGTAGGGTTTTTGGACTATTAAACATTTTTGGAGTAATTAAGCTTTAGAGAGCTTAGTAATAACCCTTCCAGGTTATGCTTGATATTCAGATTCTCCATGAAGATATTCAGATTAATCCTATCCAATAAAATTAGATTTTCCTTATTTTGGATACTCTTTGTAGTGTGTGTGTGTGTGTGAGTGTGTGTGTGTACATTGTGTGCGTGCACACACGTGAGAGAGAATGATTGTGTGTCCTATTTCCTTTATTACTTCTTACAGGGAGTGAACTCAGGCAGTACCATGAACGTCATGCTGCTCGTTCAGGAAAACTAGAATTCTGTCCTCTGGCTAAGGAAGAGGTAAAGGGGATTTAGGACCTTGAATGATAATGAAAAGTGAAAGAAGAAAAATCTTTCTAATAAGGAAACTTTAAATTCTTCAGGTAGAAGCACTTTCTGTAGGGTTGGGGATGGCTCAGACTAGTAGACCGACCCTGTTCTCTGGCTGCTCTTCACCCATACCTTTGCCACAGCTGCATGGCGGAGGGTATGTAATACCTGCTTCTTAGATTTCGGGCTTGGCCATATGACTTCCTTTGACAGTGTGGATGGGAGTGACAGGGCCAGTTCCATGCGCAGGTTTTAAGAGGCCTCATGGGTTCCTCTGTTCCCTTCTGCCTCTGCTCCCTTGAGGGAAACATGACTTGGCCAGTTCCCAATGCCAGGATGATGAAGAGGCATGGGGAGCAGAGCCACCCCGGCCAGCCCAGAGAAGCAGTCACCTAGGGAGCCACAGCTGAGCCCTGCCTCACCCAAGCTCAGCCAGTCCACAGACTGTGAAAATAAAAGAGTTTGGGGGCATTTATTAATCAGAGATATTGTGTCAAAGCTAATACAGTTCATACATTGTGGAAGAAATGTTCGTGTCTGGAGGGAGGAAGAGTGTGTGGCCGGAGGTGGGCTTCCTGCCGGCTCGCCCTCTGGCCCTCCGCAGTCTCAGGGGCAGCAGCCGTGCAGGCAGATGTTTGGCCTGCCAGTGGTCGGCTGACTGTCTTCACTTGGTAAAATTCATTTCCTGCTTGCTTGACCAGAAAGTCTGCTTCAAAATTTAGAGCAAGTTCGCACAGTTTGAGGAGTGGGAGGCTGTGATTTCTGGTTCATAAATCTCCAAAATCCAATAATAACCAAACTAAATGTAGTTTGGCATCAGTAGATTAATTTAGGATTGTCCGTGCTTCTTATATAAAATAGCATGTAAGCCCCTTGACTATGGAGGATAATTCTGATCTTTTTTTTTTTTTTTGGCCTGCTTCCATGCTATGTAAATACAAGGATTCATTCATTCATTCATTCATTCATTTATATATAAATTCTTTTGCTAAAGGCAGTGCTCCAGAGATGTGGTGCTTATTGTCAGCAAGCCAGGGGCCATGCCATCCACAATCCCACTTTTGTATGTACTTTAGGAGCATTTCTGCTGAAGACTGCTTTGAGTGAGTTTCTCCAATGAAATGGTCTTTTTGCAACAGGGGTCGCTGGAAATTTCAGAAGCAGCTCTGGAGTTAGGATGTACTTTAAGGTTAGTGATACAGGGGTGCCTGGGTACCTCAGTGGGTTAAGCCTCTGCCTTCGGCTTGGGTCATGGTCTCAGGGTCCTGGGATCGAGCCCCGCATGGGGCTCTCTGCTCAGCAGGGAGCCTGCTTCTCCCTCTCTCTCTGCTTGCCTTTTTGCCTACTTCTGATCTCTCTCTCTGTGTCAAATAAATAAATAAAATCTTAAAAAAAAAGGATAGTGATACAGGAATTTATTTGTTTATTTAGTAATACAGGAATTTCAATTCTACTAAAGGACTAAATGTTAAAGGTTCCTGGGTTGCATGGTCTGTGTGGCAGAATCTGGATAAGCAGTTGAATGTTCAAGTTGCCCCTCTCTTCGCCAGTCGTTCCCAGTGTCACTTAGTAGCTTGTGAATTCCCTATTGCACAACTTTCTCCCTCTCAAAACACTGGATTTAAATCACGTGATTTCCGAAGACCTGTGCTGAGATATGGAGTGACATAATCTTTTTTATCCAATACTTATATTAAGAAATCCAGTCAGAGCCTGAAGGTTAATAGCCTCAGTAAGCATACATTGAAAATACATGACTGATACAACTTAAATCTATCTCCTCGGTCAATGTCATTGGTTCCCTCTGTCATTTCCCCTTGATCTCAGAAAAATCTGTTTCTGCTGTGCAGGATTATAAGCTTGAGGTGGTGACCAGATACCCAAGTGGAAAAATCCGGTCATACCACTTGGCCTTCACTGAAGATAGACATATAGAAAAAAAAGTCATAATCATTATCATAACAGTTAGGATAGTTACCAAATTTAGGGTCAACAGGCAAGCTGTGCTCTACTTTTATGATCTCATTTAAACCTCATAGCAGTCCTATGAAGTGGCAACTGTTACCAACCCCAGAGATGTTCAACCCCTTGCAGTTAAAAACTAGTTGATGGGGATTTTTGCAGTCGTGTCTATCAGACTTCTCACTTATTTCTTTTCACCACTTTGCTGCTTTGTTCATTTTCATTACTTTGTTAAAAGCATGGCTTGGCTTATTCTCAAAAGACTAGAACATTTTTTTTCCACTTGTCCTTTCTACAAGGAAAGTGTTGTCTTAATCTTACTTTACACCAAGGAAAGTGTTCTTCGAAGGATCTACCAGCTTCTGAAGGTGGCAGTGAGCGACCCCAGCTCTTTTCTCACTTCACTCTCTTTCGATTCAGTTCAGGGGTCACCATGCTCAAGTTTCAAGAAAGACAGGTTTATGCAAGAAATTCAAAAAAGTCTAATTTGTTGCTGAGAACTTCACAAGGCAATAGACATAAAAACTGTTGTGGCCTTACTCAAATGAGGTCCTACTGAGTTTTGCCATAAACATTAATTTAAAAAATATATCTCACATTTTTCATGTGCTATTTTTTTCCTTTCTGAAAATCATAAAGCCTTCCTAAGAGACTACCTGGGGCTAAAGAGAGTAAATCACTGTTTTAGTCATCCTGAAGGCTTGCAGAAAGTCTGCTTGAAGAGTTTTCATGTGGCAAGCTGTCTAGGTCCTACTAACAGGATAAGTCATACAAAGTTAAAAAAAGAAAAGAAAAAGAAACTTTTTCAAGACTATGAGAAAAGCATTACTTTATGCTATTTAGAGAAGCTTGGGAGATTTTTTTTCTCCCTTTGGTAAATGCCACAAAAGAGGCATTTCTCATGAAAAGTTAACTGAAAGACAGGCTGTAACATGGTGAGAGCTGGCCTCTGGGAATAGTTATGGGAGAGAGCATGGAGCCAGGACCAGTAATTATGAGACACCAAGGAAAAAAAGCAGAGGTTGCACAGACGTAAAATATTCCGAAAGCAATCATGGAAGTGGAATGAGAGGAAGAAAGAGAGTAAATGCTTTAAATAAAAGTAGTTCTCACTGTACAAAAACCAACAGTGCTCACATCTGGTGTGGCAGAAGATGTATTAGACTCAGACATATCCTGGAAAATATACTGAAAACTTGGATATATATTTAAAACTACGCTGGATCGAGACAACTGGAATTTGAATCTTGGACTTACACTTACCGCCTGAGTGACCTTGAGGAATTTACTACAGCTCCAAATCCATTACTCGCAAAATGGAAGTCATGACACAACATACACGGAAGGACCTAGCATACCTAGTGAGTGTTCGAAACGTATTTGTCGAATTTAAATCATATAGCCAGTTCAACACTCGAGGCAAGAAGGCATGTTCTGGCCAAGGGAACTTTCAGCATAATGCTCAGACCTCAGTTTTCTCAAAATCAATCACTTGGTAAACATCAGGTCAGGATGGTGGAGTTCTGCTGCCGAGCTGAAAACACATGGTGTGGAGTCACTGAGTGCCCAAGCCGGCACCGCTTAGGGACTCACCCCGTGTGGAAGAGCTCGGGAGCCAAGTGGTGGGGGAGGATAAAAAGGAAAGCCTGTGGCCGCTACATCTGTCAGTCAAGTTCAGGTGGCAGGTGGCTGCGGCCAGGTCTTCCTATGAAAAGAACATAAGCTTTGGGGTCAGACTTGCTTTCAAATCTTGACTTTGCTTGTGTGACTTGAGTATAGCCTTTTCCAAGCCTCGGCTTCTTTACCCATAAAATGGGAACAAAAAATGACTTACACTACCCACTGTTTGAAGGTTACGGATGATTAATGACATACGCCTTGCGATTAGCAGACACACGATGCATGGTAGTCTTTGCTACTTAGAAGGCCACAGCTCCTTCAAGCAGAAACTGACCCTCACAAGTCTTTGTATTCTTCATTGTGTTGAACACAATGCCTGTCATATATGAGGTGTAATAAATCTTCATTAAATGGATAAATAACAACAAAAAGCTTGTTCAGTGCTCTTGCCTTTTGCACTAATTGCCATCAGATGGAGCTTTTGTCTCATTTGAGAGTTTTTTCCCTAAAAAAGACCAACTGAGCACCACCTTTTATTTCAGAGCATATCTTCAAGACAGAAGAACTACAATAGACATAAATTGGCTTGTGGGGGGAGAGCGCCTGCCTATTAATGGCATATTCAGATCCCACCTAAACATTGGTCATACCTTTGGTTTTGGACTCAGTCCTATATTCATTTCCCAGCGCCATCATGTCTGACAAGTCATTTTGAGAAAGTTAGTTACCTCTTTGAACTTAATTTCCTCATTCATAAATAATGACCTTAACGGTTGATGTGAAGATTGAATGAGACAGCATATGTATAGTGCCAGACATATAATAGGCAGGGCAAGATTTGAAACTCAGTGTATGACACCAAAGCTCAAAGTGCTTATATTACATTTGATTTCCAAAGGATTTCAAGCTCCTTGAAGAAAGGAGCCATATCTTATTCAGAACCACTTTGCATATACTGTGGTGCCTAGCATAAGGCCAGGCAAAGAGTAGACATGTAATCAATACTTGTGAGGCTGAATTGCTTCCAACTGTTATCCATTCTCTAAGTGAATCAAGAACACTTCTCCTGGAAAATGTGTCTTTGGGCACAAGGAACCATAATTGATTCACAAAAACAAGAATACCAAAGAAACTTTCATTCCCTTCTTAATATTATTAGACTGGTTGTTTGAAAAAAACACACATAGACCTTCTATTTTTTCATTTCAATAAGGCTTTTGGCAAGTTCAACACTTAAGATGCTTTTAAATGCAAGTAACAGACAACCCAAATCAAACCAGGTACAGGAGTAACGTGCTGTTTGGCTTGTGAGCTTGGGAGCGCATGTCAGAACCGGCTCATCTAGTTCAATAGCATGATCAAGGGTCCGACTTCTTTCTGTCTCTTTTCTGATAACAGCGTTGGCTTCATCATGGATATAAGTTGCTCACTAGTAGAAAATAGGCTACATGTTACCTCACTCATTTCTGGAAAGAAACAAATGAAAGAAAGTATGCCAGTCCCAAGCACAACATAATTTTCCCCTTCATAACATTCCCATTCCTTCAATAGTAATTGTCTTCAATGGAATGCTTTGCACTGATAGGCTTAGATGAGTGATCCTGGCAAAGGATATGAGATTATGGGGTCAATTCCTGAAATGTTGTTGTTTCTACATGGGGAGGGAGTCCAGTGGGGAAGTGAGTGGTGGAGATTCAGTCACTGTGCCCCCCAAGGATTATCATGGTCATGGAAAAGATGTGAATGTTTTCTCTAGATGATATAGTTGGGTTGACTAGAGCTGGTTAAATAGTTCCATGGTTAGTTAACAAGGCAGAAAGAGAAGTGACAGATCACATGTATCAGGTATCTTCCATTCTTTCGCCCTGCCAGCCCAAATTGGGTTAGCTGCTCCTCTACCCTGCTTTTCTACAAAACTATTCATCATTTCACATAAATACTGAGTATTTGTTATATGTTTATATAATTAACTTTCAACCCACCCATGAAGCTGTTGAAAGCAGGAGCTGTACCTTACCTATCTTTCTAGCCTCAACACATAACACAGACTCTGGCATAGAAAGAGGTCAGTTTTCAAATACTTGTTAATGAGCAAACAATGGGTAGAAACTTCAGGAAGGGAGATTTCAAATCCTCATATGGATGAAGAGAAAACTTTGTAACAATGAGTGTATTACATAAATTACTAACAATCGTCAATAACTTAACTATAAAGAAGATGGTGTTGGAGTAAGATACATTTAAGGTCCCTTTGATCCTGGAATTCAATGATTTTCCAAGTTTACTGATGGTGATCACAATGTACACCCAAGATGGTGGCCCAGATGGTTCCCATAGAGAAGTCAGGACAGTCTGGGTGGTGGGAAGGTGCTGTAGTCAGTTGTTTGGCTTGTAACATTCGAAGCTTCTCTCCAGGCCCATTACCTCTACAAAGGGAGCACATTCCATTCTCTGTGTCAGCTGTGGTGACCGGTCCTTGTCAACTGGGATCTGCTGTGCACTTGGCATTCTCTGCCTGCTTGTAGGCCAGATTCCAAGACAGTAAGAAACCCAATTGAAAGCAGCTCATGAGCCAATACAGTACCAGGGATGGGGAAGGGACTTCTTAATAGCTCGAGCCATCTTTGGCTCAAATGGTCTTTAAGGATGAGAATAAACAATGCAGAAGTCAACATGGCCGGCATTCAGTGTCCACCTCGTGCTGGGTGCTGGGCAGGCCCTCCAGTTAGGGGGTGATGACTGCATGGAGACAGGGCTCTGGCCTATAGTAAAGCTTAGAGTTTAGTTGGATATTTGCAAAGGGCCCACATGTGCACACACACAGACACACAGTACTGGAGAAATATATAAAACAACCACCAGGACAGCAAAAGGGTAGTCAAACAATGAAGCACTCAGGAATGTTGTACACACAGCATAGCCTTCTGCTCACGCTCCTAGCCTGCCCTAACTGCTCACTGTTAGCATAGTGGTATATGTGTGGTGTGTGTGCATGTGTGTGCGCATGTATTCTCTCACACATTTACATGGGGTTTTCCCATGCTACGCCTAGAATACTACTTATTTATATACGTAAATAGAAAAATATCCAGAAGAATATATGCAAACTTGTTAACTGTGGTTTTCTCTGGGCGAGGAAGAGGGCTGGGGCTTTTATGCTATCCACTCTTCTGTGTTGTTATTTTTTTTTTAAAGATTTTATTTATTTATTTGACGGAGAGAGATCACAAGTAGGCAGAGAGGCAGGCAGAGAGAGAGGAGGAAGCAGGCTCCCCGCTGAGCAGAGAGCCCGATGCGGGGCTCGATCCCAGGACACTGAGATCATGACCTGAGCCGAAGGCAGCAGCTCAATCCTCTTAGCCACCCAGGCGCCCCTCTGTGTTGTTATTTTAAGCAACCAAAGAAGTATTTAAATAATTTAGCCATATTTCTAAAGGAGAAAATACAATTTCTACACCTTGTGCAGTTACCAACAAAAAGTACTTATTCTTTTAATCTGACTCTTGGCACTAGTCCTCATCCTTGGGGACATGGCAAGAAATGAAAGTATTCAGTCTCGAGTCTCGATCCTAAACATTTTTTTTTCCCCCAGAGAGGAATAAAGACAGAAAAATGAGAAAGAGGAGTCTTGATTTTCTACTGGAGCCCTAAAGTGCTTCATAATGAAAAGAACCCGTGTCAGGGGATGATGAGCACTCCCAGCCGGAGAAGAAGTCCTTCTCAGAGGCTTCCCGGAGGAGAGAAAGCAGAAATGGCTGGAAAGTAGAGAACATGTGTCTGAGCTTCAGCTCTGCTAAAACCTAGGTCTTTGAACATGCAGGAGTCATGGCATCTCTCCTGGTTTCAGATTCTCACCTTTTAGGATAGGTAATTCTAGAATATTTGAAAACTGAAAATTATTGGAGACTCTGAACTCTTTAACCTTGCCAAGTAAAGCCAATGAGAAGGAAAACACAAACGAACAAGCAGCCAAACCAAAAGCTGTCATGGAACCGCATCATCGCTTCATACATGAAAGGACGCATTAGTGCTGAAAATATCAGACACAACTTAAATTTTAAAAAATTAACTCTATGTAAAAATTCTCAATCTGCCCTTGTTTGTATCTCTGCCTTGTGGGCAAGAACAGTTTTTTCCATGGAAGGCATTTGGGAATCTCGGCAGCGAGCCCTCTTAATTTCTCCTTGGGGCGATCATGCTCCCAGACTCTGACCTTGAACCCGACCCCAGACAGACACTGAGTAGCCAATTCAGGGGCTGAAAAGGCAGAGTCGAAGCCACACGGCAGAGCACGGGCGTTCAGCACGGAGGAAATAATCGTTCTCCAACAACTGCTCCGTGCCAGGTACGCATCTGGGTGATGGAAGGGAATTTCATGGAGAAGCAAACAAACACAGGAGCTGTCTCCGTGCAACCTGGTATGTTCCATTAGGGGAACCAGATTGTTAACAAAGACACAGAAAATGTGGAGTATATCGCAGAGTCTTAGATACAATAGGAAAAAAATAAAGCATAGCAGCTTTGATAGGTAGTCACTCATGTGTGAAAAGTGATCAGAAAAGGTCTGAGCAGAATCTAAAAGGAACGGAGGGAGTGAGCCATGTAGACATCCAAGCAAGAACACTTCGGCCCGGGACTAGGAACAACAAATGCCCTGGGGCAAGGTGTGTGCTTGATAAAGTTGAGGAACAGCTATTTACAGAGGTAAGGACGGGAGGAGGCAGAAATCCGAGGCAGGAAACACTGGGGACCTTAGGAACTCCGGGAAGGACTGACTTGATCTGAGTGTGTGGTGAGCTGTCGGAAGGCAGCGTGCAGAGAAGTGACACAGTCAGACTCATGTTTAAATAAAATTGCTCTGCTACTGTATAAACTCTGTGTAGAGAAGGTGGGAGCAGGGAATCCAGCTGGTGTAACTTCCAGTCTGGGGAAAGAAGGAGAATTTAACAGGAGGAAGGAGCTACTGGCAACACAGTGCCATGTGGTGCCTGCTGATGCTTTCAGGGCTGGGGAAGTAGGGAAGCAACGGCTTAGGCTTATTCAGTGGGCGGAAGGCTAAGCTCTGGAAATACGTATCTGTGTGTCTTTATGCATATGTATTTACTGTGTCTCTCTCTATGTTTACTGTATATATCTATAGGTATTTGCTTACTTTGTATACTACACATGAAACATTTCTTTACAGCTACTGAATAAATTCTTTTCCTCTAGTTCTACCCTAACTTTAGGTTCCTTAAGACTTTCCTTCTTATCTTTACTTTTATTAGCTAATTATTTTATAAATTCCATGGAAACCCCATGTTTTAGTCAAGATGGACCAGGTTATGCTGCAAACTTTGAAATCTTGATGATGTAACATCATGAAAATGTATGTCTAACGTGAATTAGCAGGTGGACTCTAATAATTTTGGTTACCAAGACACTGGACCAATAGAAGCTTCATCTCAGCATTTGGATCCACAGTTGCTGAGGCAGGAAAGGATACGTGGAGAATTCTGTACTGCCTTTTAAAGCCCTGAAATAACATACTGCTTTGTCTTGCATTTCACTGGAGTAAGTCACACGGCCATCCCTAATTCAACGAGGCAGAAAAGTGCAGATGGACAGTGTACCTGGGAGAATAAGAAGTAGAAAAAAATCGAACAGTCCTAATGATCTCCACAGTCTGGTTCTCTTTCTGATTGGATCCCAGATTTTCCTTTCTTTTACCTTTCCAATTTGACCTTCTTTGTGTAGTGTTTATCTTTTTTTTTTTTTTAAGATTTTATTTATTTATTTGACAGAGAACACTAGTAGGCAGAGAGGGGGAAGCAGGCTCCCTGCTGAGCAGAGAGCTGAATGCGGGGCTTGATCCCAGGACGCTGGGATCATGACCGGAGCCGAAGGCAGAGGCTTTAACACTGAGCCACCCAGGCGCCACTTCCCTGTTTATCTTAATTGAAAATTTTATGACCTATAAGTTTCCAAGTCACTCATGCCACTCAGATGACGTTGCACATCGACTTATATTATACCTATTATTGTACAGACACGCAAGTGGCATCTGTTGTTCTAAGTGCATACTTAACTTTTCCTTTACCTAAGTTGGTCTTCATGGCCAGAAAATCAATCTAAAGGGGGCCTAGGGAAAATAGCTTGCCCAAAGATAAGAAAACAGAGATGTCTGCTTCTTTTAGACTGCTTCTGTTCTTTGATAACGCAAACTTTACTTCCCATCTGTCATGCCCTCTTGGGTTTTCAGTACATGTGGCAATGGCAGCATTTCCAGATTTTCTCCACTGCCCAAAGCCCAAAGTCAACTTTGGTATATGCTTTCCAGCAAGGGAAAAGCAAGAGTGTCTAGTGCTTTCATCATTAGACTAATGCACTGGTGAGAGCCAAGGTGCCATCTTGAGCATTGGGATAGGCTTCCCACTCTGAAGACACTCTGAAGACACTCTGAAACGGTCCCGAAGAAAGACATTGTTTTGATTTCCCAGATCAGGGCCCGGGATCCACGTGTCCTCTCGCTCTCAGAACATCAGACTCCGAGTTTTCTTTCTTGACCTTTCAGAGATTTCTGACTGTAGCAGTGGCAAGGAGAGGGCAGTGCAACGCTGGTTCTCCGGATGGAACTGTCTTTTCGGACTTGTTAAGCAATTATCTGATTTATTAAACATGATGTCTCCTCTTAATTAAGTGACTGGTGTTAGAGATTGCTTTTTGCCCAGCAGCCTTCGAGGAGAGTGAACCTACTGGGTGTGAGGGAGCCACAGAGCACATGCCAGATAAACAAAAATCCTCGGAAGGATTTCGGTGAGAGGGTGGGGTGTCAGGTTTTCAAACAGAGACTCACATGTCAGCTGTGAGTGGAAGCACCGTCTCGTTTGTTTGACTAAATGGGATGATGCCTGCAGTGGGGGCTGTTTCTCGTCTTATTCGTCATGCAGCAGCCCCAGAGTCCACATTGCCTAGAGGAGACGTAAATAAACACTGTCCTAAAGGGCAACCGAACATCCCATCAGGCTTGCTTTTCCCATCCAACAGGTGGCATTGTTGTCTCATAAACGGCTTGGGGGACCAGCAGAGCCACTAAGCAACCACCATCTGTTTTTGTTGTCGCTGCTGTTGTTTAAAAATCCAACGTATTGTTCATGGAATTGGGCAGCAGTGAGCAGCACACAAACGCTTTTCAAAAGCACTTTATTTTTGAGAAGACAAATATGGCTGATGAGTCCTTTCTATTACAGAGCTTTAGCAGATGATAAGAAATACTCAGCTTTCCCCCTTTGGATTCCTCTGGGTGGACTGAGAAGGAATCCTGTGTTTTTGTTTCTGTCAGTGGCCAATTAAACCATAACTCACACTACTCAAGTTTACACATTAATTCCCTAAATCACTTACTATTGAAACAGTGGCATTTACAGAATGTGGGTTTCATGCTTATTATACAAAGCCGGAAGAGGAGGAAGCTACAAAAGAAAAACAAGACCCTATCACTATTGTCCAAGACTTTTTGCAATAGAATTAGTAAGATAAGATACATAGAAATCCCATTAGTAGTAATCTGGACGAGATGCTCTTATGCTGGGTACTAATAGTTAAAAGTATTTTCATAACTAATTAACTAATACTAGTTAAAAGTAACATTTGGTGAGAATTTACTGTATGCTAGACACTGTTCGAAGAATTTAGCATTTGTTTGATCTTCATAGCAATCCTATGGCCTAGGTACTATTATTATCCTCATGTGATCAATAAGGAGACAGATGGGGTAGTGGTTAGTAGCCAGGCTACGGCAGACGGAGTGACCACCTCTGAGAACAGCAGATGCTGAGTATATATACCAGATACCAAGCAAGAATTTTTGCCCTTTGCATCCATGATGTTTTCATGCCAACAATTTGAACTAAGTATTAAGCATTATCTTTTTTTTTTCATATTTTTTTTTTTTTAATTTGAGACAGTGAAAGAACAAGTTGTGGTGAGGGGCAGAGAGAGAGAGAGAGAGAGGGAGGGAGAAGCAGATTCCCCACTGAGCAAGAAGCTGGATGCCTGCCGGGCTTGATGCCAGGACCCTGAGACCATGACCTGAGCCAAGGGTAGATGCTTAACCAAAGGAGCTACCCAGGTGCCCCTAAACCTTGTCTTTATGTTACTTTTATTTCCTATGGGAGTTTAATTATCTCTCTTAGCAAAATATAAGTGTGCTCATCTCTAGACTCCTTGAAAACAAGCATAAAGATTTATGCAAACATGAATTTATTAATTTAGCTTCAGACATGAATAAATGCCAGAATATTAGTAATTTACTAATATCATGGTGTATGCCTCTTTTCCTATAAGGGACATCAATTACGTTTTATTCATCATCCTAGTAGAAATTAAAAATACGTATTTATAACCCTTTATTGTTTCCTTGTCATAAAAAAACTTCAGCTCTGGGAAGAGTGGCCAACTGACTGATTAGGATTACTTGAAATTTCATCCATTTTGAATATGCCACAAAGTCTTTAAAAGAGGGAAATTGTATACACACACACACAATTTGATACATATATCAAAAATAGTTCATCTTTTTCTATCCTTCGAGAAACAAACAAAAAAAAACCCCTATATAAATCCCAATAATCTATATAAGGTTTCTTTCAGTCCAAAAATAAAATATTTCCAGAGAATGAGGAGTGAGTGTTGAGGGGAAACAGCAAAAAATGAGGGAGATAAATTAGGCACGGCTTGATTTCTAATCATGGTATAGAGGTCAGTGAGAACATGTAAATATAATAATCTTATTTAGAAAATTACCAAACCACTCTGACAGCTCATTTTATGAACTTGCAAGTATTTTTTTCTTTGTTGAAGAATGGGATATTTTGGCTAATCTAATAATCTGGTTTATGCTTGCCACAGATATTTATTAACTCAGTACAGCTGAGTTTCAGGGTTCCTAATTAGACATCTGGACACTTTACATGCAGGCTGAAAAGATTTTATTTTTAAAGGGAAGTGACTAAGTGTTATAAATACACATTTTAAATTTTTATTAAAGTATCAGCAGGAACATTACTCGTATCCCCTACTGCAAATTAGAACTGTAGTAAATTGCTAGAATTCTGTAGTTTATTTGTCTGAAATTATATTAATACTTAAATGTTTGCTTAATCACAGTTCAAAGAACGAGTTTTTCTTGTGATTCTCATGCTTATTTTCAAGGATTGAGAGATGATGTTTTTATATTTATTCTTTAAAAAGAAAAAAAAAAAACGAAAGGAGATGAAAACTTTGGCACAATTTTTGACCCAGGGGAAAATCCATGGCTCCCGACACTGCTTAAGTTCTGTTTTTGCATGTTTGTTAAACATCTCCATACTTTAGTTACTTTATTTTCCCATCAGAGAGAAATAGGTATCAGGGTACAAAACATAAAAAATGTTGCTTTGATGGTTTTCGACTTCCTCTGTTCTCTGGAAAAACGCTAAAGTCAGATCAAGTTTTATTTCCTATCACTAGGAATATCCTCCAGTAGTTTCTAGGTACTTCCTAAGACAAACTATGTATTCATGTGGAAATGCACATGCAGGGGTGCCTGGGTGGCTCAGTGGGTTAAGCTCTGCCTTAGGCTCAGGTCATGATCTCAGGGTCCTGGGATGGAGCCCCGCATTGGCCTCTCTGCTGGGCAGGGAGCCTGCTTCCTTCTCTCTCTCTGCCTGCCTCTCTGCCTACTTGTGATCTATGTCTGTCAAATAAATAAATAAAATCTTAAAAAAAAAAAAAGGCATTTCTGAGTATGCATTTCAACAAGGGTTTTCATTAAAATTAGAAAGAAGACTGGTACCCTAATGTGGCAAGCTGTGGGGAACACCAGCATTTTCTTGGTTGGGAAGAGACACTGTTTAAAGACCTAGAATGCACTTGAGTGATGTGCAGCTCTTAAGGAAACATTTGTACGAGGATGTATATAGAGGGATACGCAACACAATGCTTTTTATAACACCTAAAAATTCAAAATAACCCAGTGCTCATCAACAGGGGATAGGTTAAATAAATTATACAACAGAATACTGTAGAACAATTCAAGAGGAAGAAATTTACTAACATAGAGAATGTTCATGGTGTATACCGCTGAGTAACTTAAGAGTAGAGTACAAACGTTGATGCCCTTATAGAAAGAAACATGAATTTACATACGTGTGCATGTATGAATAGAAATAATCAAGAAGGCTACATACTGAAATTCTAACCATAGTTTTCTTTAGATAGGATTGTAGATTATTTTATTTTCTTATTTATTATGTTTTCTGAATATATATGTGTGTGTGTGTATATATATATATACATATATATGTGTGTGTATATATATATGTGTATATATATATGTATATATATATATATATATATATATCTCCCCAGGAAAGTACAATAAAGCTGTTTTCATCTTACATACAAACACACAGTACAGTGAAATGAGCTCCTGAAGGTAATAAGCAGGCCCTGATTATCTAGCTCTCCAACTAATAGCTTTAACTTCCCATTCAATCAATATCTTTGTGGATCCGAATGTGCCAGGCTCTGTTCCCGGGATCCGTCATCTGCTCGCCGAGGGGCCCCCCTTTTGCCCCCTCCTCCCCTGCTCCTCTCACCCCTTCCGTCTCTTCCTTTCCCTCCTGCATTGCCTTTGACTTCTCCTTGCTTGCTTTATACCCACTGATCCTGGCTCTCTCTGAAGAGAAGCATGCAACTTTCTCCCCCACAACACCCCCTTCAAGAGGTCGGTCTACACGCAAGCTTCCGTCTCCTTTCTACTCTCCCTTTCAATGCCAGTCGCTCTCCAAACTTCCGCCTGGGTTTTGCCCTTCCCTCCCAAAGTTTCTCCCAGAACGCTTGTCAGTTTGTAACTCTGCATTAATCAATACAGTCTTTTGATTACTGTCTCTTCTTGTCTAAATTGAAAGCTACATGACAACAGTACCTCCTCCTGTTTTGATCAGGATTCCATCCCTAGCACCTGTCACATAACATTTATTTAGTATATATTTAAGTAACCAGTCCTAAGGGATAAGTACTGTTATTACCCCTTTTTTCCATGATGCACTCAAGACCGGTAGTATTAAAAGTATAAACTGCAGATTTGAGTTGTGTTATGTTAGATGCTGTTTGGGTGGATAAAATGAGTTAGATTTCCCAGGTTTTCCCCGTTCTGCTGTCCCTGTCAGACAGCAGCAAGACAGGCTTTGGAGAAGGGGAAACAGGAGGTATGGTTTGATGAAGTACCTGCGGTAAGAAAGGGCAAACACACTTTCGGCTAGAGTCCGCAGGAGATAACAATCATGGAAGACAAAGTGTCTTTTCTATATAACCTGGTGTGGTGGACAGTACATGGTCTTCAGGCTCAGGGAGGCCCGGGGTTGCATCCCAGTATGACCTCTTAGGAGGTGAGCAACCTTGACAAAGTGACCTAACTCTTCTGAGCTTCCTCATTGTAAGTAGAAGCAATGGATCTTTCATGAGCTTCCTGTAAAAATGAAATTACATGGCAGCCCAAATCCAGCAATTCCGTTCCGAGGTATTTATACAAGAGAAATGAAAATATATGTCCAAAAAGCCACTGTTATATAAAGTTTTTAGCAGTTTTACGAATAATAGCTAAAAACTGGAAGCCACCTTCTTGTCTGTTAATAAAAAAAATGAAAAACCACTCTGGGCTGTATTCCTCCAGTGGACTGCATCTCAACAATAGAAGGGAACAAAGTGCACACTGTGGGTAATGCTATCAACATGATGGGAGCTTGAAAAGCAGACACGAAAAGAACAAATGCTGTGTGGTTCTATTTATTTGAAGTTCTATATTATTCTATTTTATTTTACTTTATTTTCAGTGTTCCAGCATTCATTGTTTATGCACCACACCAGTGCTCCATGCGATCCGTGCCCTCCCTAATCCCCCCCACCAGGCTCACCCAACCCCCCACAGCCCTCCTCTCCAAACCCTCAGTTTGTTCCTTAGAGTCCACAGTCTCTCATAGTTCGTCTCCCCCTCTGATTTCCCCCAACTCCCTTCTCTCCATCTTCCCATATTCTCTATGTTATTCCTTATGCTCCACAAATAAGTGAAACCATGTGATAATTGACTCTCTCTGCTGGACTTATTCCACTCAGCATAATCTCCTCCAGTCCCAAACATGTTGATATAAAACTTGGGTATTCATCCTTTCTGATGGAGGCATAATACTCCATAGTGTATATGGACCACATCTTCCTCATCCATTCGTCCATTGAAGGGCATCTTGGTTCTTTCCACAGTTTGGCAACCATGGCCATTGCTTCTATGAACACTGGAGCACAGATGGCCCTTCTTTTCTTTATGTCTCTATCTTTGGGGTAAATACCCAGTAGAGCAATTGCAGGGTCCTAGGGTAGCTCTATTTTTAATTTCTTAAGGGATCTCCACACTGTTTTCCAAAGTGGCTGCACCAACTTGCATTCCCACCAATAGTGTAAGAGGGTTCCCCTTTCTCCACATCCTCTCCAACACTTGTTAACTGTCTTGTTAATTTTTGCCATTCTAACTGGTGTAAGGTGGTATCTCAATGTGGTTTTGATTTGAATCTCCCTGATTGCTAATGATGATGAACATTTTTTCATGTGTCTGTTAGCCATTTGTATGTCTTCTTTGGAGAAGTGTCTGTTCATGTCTTCTGCCCATTTTTTGACATGATTATCTGTTTTGTGTGTGTTGAGTTTGAGGAGTTCTTTATCGATCTTAGATATCAGCCCTTTGTAGTGTCATTTGCAAATATCTTCTCCCATTCCGTGGGTTGCCTCTTTGTTTTGTTGACTGTTTCCTTTGCTGTGCAGAAGCTTTTGATCTTTATGAAGTCCCAAAAGTTACTATAGAATTTTTTTCATGTGTAAGTTATTGCTCAACCACTTTTTTTGTTTGTTGCAGTTCTCACACCCATCACATTTTAAAACTATTGGTGACAGATTCTTTTTTTGCATGGATCCTAGAGTACGGTGGTCTCTCTCAGAGGCCAGATGAAAACATAACATCAAGAAATAGGCATCACTATATTGGTGATATGTATGATAGGTATTTTCACTGGTTCTCCCCAAACACTTGGTGCTTAGTAGAAAGTTGAGTGTCATTTGAGAGTTTTAGCCAGAATAGTGCTTTTTCAATCCAAACCATGTTAGGAAACTAGCATAAGCTTATGTTCTCTTGTTACATTCTCTTTTAATGTGAAATTCATAAATAGGTTCATATTACAGAGACAGTCTAGTGTAAATCTGCTGCTCACAAATGCAAACAATAATTACTGGTTCAATCGGGCCAGGTTTAAGGGGAAATTCAGCATTTATTGCAAACAAAGTATTAGAGACATTAAGAGCTAAACGTGATCATGGGGTATTTTTAACCAACATTTTCGTGTTAGAAAATTGAAATCTAAAGAATGTAAGTCATTGGCTAAGGTTAATTAAAGGGTTGATGGGGGGGGCTCACGATTCTCCATCAAGCACTCCTCACTTCTCTATACCATGTATTTCAAGAGAATTTGAAGTAAAAGAGTTGCCTAGAGATGATTTTTCTCCATCTTTCTTTTAACTACATCATTATCGTCTTCTTCATCACCATTGCCATCATCATTGCATCTTACGATGTGCCAAGCACTGGGATACATAATTTAGAAATACTATCTCCTCGTGAAGTTGTATGAAGCTGTAAGGAGTCTCTTACCACCACCTTCTGAGATATCATTAATCCCATTTCGTAGATGAGGAAACTAAGCTCATAACTCACAGCACAGGGAACAAGTAACTCAACAAACCTTGCCTCAAAGAATTCACAACTGAATGCAGGAGTCATTGGAAAGGTAATTCTACCTCTCTCATAGTTTGATCAAATAGTTTCTAGTGTGACTTTGCTCATCACAATCAAAGTCTGTATACAGTTTTGCAGTTACAATGGGGTCATGGGGGAAAGGACAGAAAAGGTAGAGGTCTGTCTTTCTACCACTCATGTTTCTTCTTATTATTATTTCTTATTCCATATGTACTCTTCATACCAATTTCCCCGTATCTTAGAGCTATTTGCAACAGAGATTCTTTCCTTCTTTCTTGGTATTTATTATTCTGTCCTTAGCATATATAAACTGTAACCTGTCACAACTTGGCAATTACAGGAAACATGTTTGTCATGAAAGCCAGGAGTTACTGGGGTGGAGTGATGGATGGAACAATGGTGCTTTCAAAAGAGAATTGAAGGGGGCAAAAAGTCATCAGTATTCTGGGGGCATCAGTATCAGGCTGAGTTATCTGATAGCTGGAGGGCAGTTTGTTTCTTTTATGCTGACTCCATTTTCAGGAATAGCATTTCAACCTTCCCTTTTCTTGATGCTGAAGTGAACGCAATGGTATTTCCCCAGTGCCTTGTTGGCAGAGATCTGGATTGGCTGCTTTCATTTATTCCTACACGGACACAAGCTCAGTTGGCGTGGGATTCCATTCTGTGTCCACTGTTGCCGTCACAAGTGACACTTGTAACAGGTTTCAAAATCTGTCCCATGACTTTTTAATCATTTGAAACAAAACTTGTTTTCCCAGCACTACTATTCTGGCCCTGGCACTCTCTCCTCTTTCATTTTTTCTTAACCAGCAGTAGGAAGGGCAGGGGCAGCCTCGTTGGCATGTCTGGTCACTGTGTTAATGACTCATGTATTAGGTGCCTGAGTTGGACACATTACTTGATTCTTCAAAATCTCCATTTCTCTTGTAAAATAGATGTAAAAATAGTGTCCACCTCATGGGTAATGATTAAATTAGATGATATAGTGCTGTGCACCATTCATGTCACATAGTCAGTGCTTCATAAATATTAGCAAATATTATCGTTATTCAGTTGTAATACCACCGCCCAATAGACAGCTGGAACTGGAAGCAGGAGACAGAGCAGAAGAAAAGCCTAGGCGTAGACTGGAAGCAGAGCAAGCCAAGGACAACAGTGGACAACAGACTGGTCTCTCTCCACATTTCTTGAAAACCCTGGTGCTGAAATGTCTACAGATCTTAAGTTTATGAATAAAGCTTTACTTCTCCATAATTTACATTCAGAATGTAGGCACGGACAGAGAAAAAGAAAGTCATCTTTTTATCTGCTTTTCTACTACGGACAAATGAGAACCGGGGTGCAGAGAGACAGGTGGGCCCCTCCATACGTGCACCAAGCCCACTCTTTATAAACAGTGTCTTTAGAAAGGGCTAGCATTTCTCCTCTCCTTCAGGCTAGGAAATGACCCTTCCCAACCTGCCCTGTGAAAGAGAAGATTGGAAGTGAGTTTGACCTTCAAAAGGGACAGCGATAACTACCTCAGATCTGTAAACCCTCAGCTTTCTCGACTAGCTCTGTGTTTGAAAGTCGCGGGAGGGTGCAGACGGAAAGAATCCGCCCGCTCGCACTGCCCATCCTGCCACCCGGCATCGTGTCCCCAAGATCCCGACACCTGCATTTTACCCAACCTGCTAGGCATGAGCATGGACTCATTGACTGATGTGTTCAGCGAGTATCAGTTGATTATGGTTTATGTGCAAAACACTTAGGATATGGTAATGAACAAAACAGACAAAAGTCTCCACCTAAGAAATGCGGTAGGTAAGATCAGAGATTTAATGTAGGCATGGGGTGTGGGGTGCGGTGAGCAGGAAGACTGGACATATAGGTCCCTGCATGGACTTTGGACCTTACATTGGATGATATGGGAAAGTGTTAGAAGGTTTTTGAACACAGGGCTGCCATCATCTGACTTACATTTAATAGGATAATTCATGAGAACTTAGCCTAAGGAGACACAAGGGCAGAAGCAAGGAGAGGGGTTATGAGGTTACTGAAATCATCTTAACAGGCCATGATGAAACCTGGGGCCAGGGTTGGCAGCTGAGGGGCCATGTTTTGGGTGTCATCATTATGTAAATGGCACTTGAAGCCTGGAGGAAGGATGAGCCCCTTGGGGAGAGAGTTCAGCCCATAACTGAGATGAGGACGGCACAGAGGAGGAGACCTGTGAGGGCGGACGCAAGTGCGCATGCCCATGGAGGCTGCTGCTAGATCAGGAAGATCCGAGCTGAGACATAATCCTTGGGGTCAGCAGCTGGAGGTCATCTGAACCTCGATGGCGCGGTTTGAGCATAGTGGCGGGAGGAGAAAAAGGAGAGTGTGGACAGGTATTTGGGAGGCCGGGAAGGAGAATGGAGCAGAGAAATAAAACACGCCTACTGCACAGCATGACTACTGCAACCACTTGGGTTGGTGGCAGTGACTTTAAAGATGACAAGTCAGTGGCTCGTGTCTTTCTCCGGTCAGACGCAGCCGCATGAATGTTGGTGGAAAGGGGGCAGGCAGCCGCGTGTAGCTACGGGCGGTTTTATCTGGCAAGTGGGACGAAGTAAGAGGCAAGGGGGAGGCTGCAGAGCGTCTGGAAGGGACTCACTGTAACACCTGAGCGCAGAATTTAAGCGGAGTAACAAAGAGGGAGAGGAGTGGGCATAGGCAGACGTTCCCGGGATCAATAAACCGAAGGCACAGGGACGCTAAAGGACGGCTGCCTTGGGTGCTGCTATGAAAGAAAGGGGACTTAGTGTGGGTCAGAGCCTGGGGCGTTTGCGAGGGAGGCTAGAGCGGACTGCCCTTACGGATGACGACGGGGTCTGCAGTGTGGTGCGACAGGCCGGCGTGGCTGTAGCAGCTAGGATCTGTGCTGAAGATGAAAATTTCTATTAAAAGTTTATGAGCCACGGGCGCCTCGGTGGTTCAGTGGGTTAAGCCGCTGCCTTCGGCTCAGGTCATGATCTCAGAGTCCTGGGATCGAGTCCCACATCGGGCTCCCTGCTTAGCAGAGAGCCTGCTTCCCTCTCTCTCTCTCCCTGCCTGCCTCTCCATCTACTTGTGATTTCTCTCTGTCAAATAAATAAATAAAATCTTTTTAAAAAAAAGTTTATGAGCCAGGTACAGTCCCCTTGAAATTGTCATTGGCCTCTTAGTACTCGGGTTTAATTGTCTTGTTTCCATTGTCCCCATTCCAGTGGAATGGTCGATGTCAGCCTAAGAGTAGAATGATCAGACTTTCTGAAATCCACTTTTAAGGTATAGGGCACATAGGAAAATTTGGGGGGTGCTCTACCTGACAGACACTTTAATATGGCCTCATTCAAACTACGTAGTACGCGTACTGTGCATCCAGTAAATAGCAGTTATGGAAACTGTGCTGTTCTTCAACAGTATTACTCATAGACATACACAGCTTCCCCTAAACTAACATGAAACCATCAAAATCAGAATTTTGGCTCTTTGCTTGTGAATTTCCATAATTTTATATTCTAGATCCAATTAGATAAAAATCCCAGTGATTTTTTTCTTAAGCAACGAAAGGCAGAATTAAGAGTTACGCAGAATGTCAGAATGTAAGTGAAGTGGTGTGGCTTCAATGACTAGCTCCCAGGTCAACCTGCTGGAAGTATGCTAGGTCAGACAATTTGGGCAATTGCTGCATTTAAGTGCACATGAGGTATATAGGAATGGGTAACAAAAACTAAAATCAGTGAGCACAGGCTTCCCAGGCACAGAGTAAGATGCCCAGGCCTGGCTCCCAGGGCAGCTCCTGGACCCATCTCCAGAAATCTGACCCTGGCCACCTGCCCGTGCACCCGGGCCACTGCCCTGGAAAGGTCTGACAAGGATCTGGAAGGGATTATTGCCTTTTATAGCTGCAAGGAAATTGGACTCTGCAGGACAATTACAGTGTGTCAGACTGTAGAACCATTAAAAATTTCCGGTATTGGGATTTGGTTCAGAGGGGAACAGTGTAGCTGGCCTCAGGTGAAACAGAGATAGGGACTTACGGATGGTAAAGAAGGCTCTTCCGGAAACCAAGCCTAGGCTCTGACTATGTCCTGGGGGTGGAGCTCGGGCTTTCTTTCTCTCGTCCTGTGCTTGGGGTTCAAGCATTGTGCCAGGAGAGGCACAGTGCTTGACAGGGAGGATGGCGCCTGTTGCTCTGGGGCGAGGGAAAGCGCTACAGGAAACTCCCCTGCCTACCACGGGCGCAGCACCTCATGCCCATTGTTCCAGGCGTCATCACGACAATCCCATGCAAGTGGTTTAATACCATGCCTGTCCATAGCTGAAGAGACTGAGGTTCAAAAATATAAGGAACTTGCCCGAGATGACCGGCCATTTCAGTGGCAGAGCACAGCTTTGACCTGTCTGACCGACTGACCAGTCCGCCTGACCACGCAGTTCCTGTCTGTCACAAGATTACTTTGACTCCCCACCGTGACCACCTGCTAAGAGCTTGTAATGGACCAAGCAGTGTATCAGGCCTTGTGTCTACCCAACACAGTCTCCTCAATTCACAGAGAAGGAATAGAGGTTCAAAGAGATAACACGCCTAAGCTCACATAACTGGCACACCCAGGGGTCAGCACTAGAGCACCCTGTTTGTCTGGAGTCCTCACGTTCTTGGGGTGACAGGCAGGAGGAAAGAAGAGCCTGTCCCCTGGCCTTCTTTATAGTTAACACATCATTGCCACATTTGTCCCTCAAATAACTCCTGCAGGCATGTATAATACTATTTCCATTTTTTTCCATATAAAAAAACAAGTTCAGAAAGGCTAAGTGGCTTTCCCTGTTAATACTGAACTAGTAAAACATGAAGAAGGGCCACGTCTTCGGTCTTGGGACTATAAATTGAATTTACCCATACGTTCAGCATCGGTTGAACTCTTCCCATGTGTCAGACTTTGTATTAAGAACTGGGACCATAAAGCATAGTACTGGCTCTCAAGGAGCTCACAGTCTAATAGGGCATGCTGCCAAAAACCCCCCAGACAATGTCCGTGGGAAGTCGTCAGCACTTACTCTTGGTTAACACGGTCCCAGCATTCTGATGGGAAAGGGAGCTGAAGTCTTACTTGGCAGAACTATTAAGGCACCCACAGTGGGAGCTCCTTGCTACTCTCCAGTCTTTTTCCACTGCAGGAATCTGTGTACGTGTGAAAAGCAAACTGTAGCCAAGTTCCCACTGAAGCAAATGGGGAATTAATTACTGGATGGATGGATAATTCTTTTCAGGGTTTCATTACCCCAAATGCCTTTCCATGTTCATGATCAAGGCGCCATGCTTCTCTACTTCTAGCCTCTCAGAAAGGGCTGTGAGGCCAGAGAAGGAAGCTTGTCTTCTTGATGGGATAAGAAAAGAAATAATTTGGGATTGTCAAAGAATGTAAAGAGGGAAGAACACAGCCTTGCATGGGCTCTAATAACAAAAGAAAAGGCTCTGATGAGAAAAAAACAAAGTCATATTTCCATAAAAATTCCTTTTGGAAGACAGCCACACACACCAGGTCAACTCCAGCCTTGGAGGCCAGCCTCCGTGACTATTTTGGGATTTCCAAGAGGGAGGAAGCACACTGAGGAAGAGGAAGCCAAGAGTTTCATCAGCAAAGATTTCATCTTGACTTGTTTTGCAGGGAAACAAAGGTGGGGTGGCCCTGTGCGCTCCCTCCGGGATCTGTCAAATATTCAGAAATATTAATTTTGGAACAACAGTGCCTATTATTTTGAAAACAAGATAGCTAAGCCAGAGATAGAGTTGATTGGATTGGCAAAAAGTCTCTCTGAGCCCCCTGAGGACGCCCATTCCAAGTCTCCACAGGCCTTCAGTAGAAAATCAAAACGGCACAATGTAGAGCCAGATGAACTACAGCCTCGGGGAACCTCCAAATACCTAACACAAACCATAACTTAGCATGTTGAGGGATCCCAGAATTTTTATAATTACAAAGGAAGTCAAAGCTTTATCTATCTACAAACTTTTTTTTTTTTTTTTTTTTTTTTTTTTTTTTTGCTACAAGTCCAGGGACTATGTTCTCACCCTTGCAGCTGGCCTTTCCAGAATTAGGGATGACACCACATTACAATATCCCTAGCCAGTATGTGCACTCGGATGCCCTATTTCCCTATTGCACATGGCAGGTTTACTCCTACTGCCCAGGATACCCTCAGGACCACCAGCACTAGGCTTCCCCTGCTTTCCTGTGTCGGCACAGTTCAAAGCTTGCCTGCACAACTCAGGAACTTCTGCCTCAGTAGGGGTTCATTTGAATGTATACATGTGCAGACAACAATAGTGGCTTGATGTGTTCATTCTCCAAAAAGTGGTCGTATTTTTAACTCTAGATTCAATGCATTTACTCAAAAGAATGACTACCAGATGGTGGAACTTTGAGGAACCAGGACAGGTTAGAGAGGGTGTCTTAAAGCAGAAGGTGTGTTCCTTATCTCTTTGTATTATAACACAGAGATGGTTACTTGATCTGCTTCTGGGTAAATTCAACTCTGCTTCCATGAATACACTTACAATATTTTGGTCACACATAAGAAGATTTATAAACTTGTGGAATCTCATTACACAGGGAAAAAAAAATCTGTTTGTGTCTTGATATATTTTCTTCCAGCCCTGGATGGTAGGACTCAACATTGTAAAAAAAAAAAAAAAAAAAGTCAAATTTCCACAAATTAATTTGTAAATTTGAAGGATGCCTGGATAGATGCATGAGAAAGCAAGAAGGTAAAATGTTAGTGGTGGATCAAAGTGACAGGTGTGGATGTACTCACTGTAAACATTTTTTTCAACTTTTTCATATGTTTAACATTTTTAAATAAAATATTGGAAATATAATATTGTTGTGACCACAATTATAGAAAAATATCTGTCCCTCAACTCTTGCTTTAGGATGAACTTTTACAATTGGAATTACTGAGTCAAAATTATGAGTATTTCTAGGTTCTTTATACTCCTAGGAGAATATTTCTCCAAACATTGGTCCCAAGGTATACTCTCACTGATAGGTTATCTAGACCGTTGAGATAGCATGTTAAAAAATTATGAATTTTAATGAGTTATAATTTATATAAGTGAAATTCATAGATCTTATATGTATAGCTCCATAAGTTTGTATAAATGCACACACCTGTGTAGCCAACACTGTCAAGATCTAGAATGTTTCTATCACCCAGAGAATCCTTTCTTGCTCCTTGCCAGCCGTCTTCTGCCAGCCCAACCCCAGGCAACGGCTACGTTGATTTTTCTGCAGGATTAGACTTCTCTTTTTAGAGTTTCTTATAAATTGAGTGGTAGAATCCATATTCTTCTGAGTCTGTCTTCTTTGCTCCGCACATTTTAAAGATTCATTCATGGTGTTACAGTAGTTTCTTCCTTTTTATTGTTGAGTTGCATTTCATTGGGTGGGTAGGTCTGATCTTTCTTAATTGTCTTGTTAATGGACACGAGGATAGCATTTTAAATTAAAAAGATACAATTCAGTATATTTTTATAACATTCATATGTGAAAATAATTGTGTGCATTTGGCCAAGGTCTTCTGAAATCAATGCCTGTGCGCAAATACAAAAATAATGTGCAGTGGGGTTTGGGCACTGATTTCAACTTAAAGGAGAAATACCTACAGGAGGGCAAACCTGCAGGCCACCTGGAAGCTGGACCTGTTTGCAACACAAAAACTGTCTTCATCCTGCTGCATTTCCCTTAAAAACATATAAGTGGCAGCTGAGAAGACACTCGGTGTTCTGTGGCCGATTTCTACACTCCTTCTGTGGCGTGTATTTCAAATGGCATATGAGAATTTCCTATGAGAAAAAGTTCATTTTATCTTCTCTCTAAATATCTCACTACAACTTAATTAATTGGCAATGAACTCTGTTTTTAGTTCTCATGGAATTAGGTTTCTATAAGCAATGAAAGGCATCCAGTCAAAAATCCCAGGATAGTATTTCAGAATTTTAGGACAGGAAGGAAGACACTTGCAGTCACCGAGCTCAAATTCCTTATTGTTCGAGTAAAGAAAGTGAGGTCCAATGGACTGGGAGCTTTGTCAAAGGTCTCCCAGATGGTTGTTCCAGTTGTGGGGCCAGAACTTTGGCCTCCTGGGGAAGTGGATCTGCCACTGTACCACACTACCTTGCCTTTCTGTGGGCTGAGGCCACGGTGCCTTGTATAACACAGGTCCTCTGAACCATGAGTGGTTTTCTGGGGCTCTGGGGAATCATCAAGGCCAAAGCAGGAATGTGTTCCCCTCTTCCCTGATTGTGCACTTACCTCCCAGCTCTTACACTACAAAGACCCAAGCCTCCGTGTTCTTTGCTGTATGTGGATGTCTCAGAATGGGGCCAATCCATGAGTCTAGCCTTATGCTTAAGTAGCAGACCAAGAATGTGTCAAGTTCAACACCCATTAAGCTTAAGAACTTTGAATTTTTATGGGAAAAATTTATGCTTTTATAGTTGCAATTATTCAGAATGCCTACACATTCAGAAGGATGAAGCTGTCATTGTGGGCATCAGTGAACACGGTAAGTAGCTCAGACGGCAGCCAGTGTGGACAGGAAGGGAGAGACACTGTCACAGAGGCAAAGGCAACACTGGACAGGCCGACCAGAAACGGCGAGCGAGGAAGGATGTAAAGCTACATAAGGAGAAGAAGCTGTAGGAAAAATTATCCTTCTTAGGGTGGCACGCCTAAAGCGTGTGCTCCCGCATTCGGACGAGGTACTGATTCGTGAAGGTTTGTCGAAGTTTAGGTATCGGCAGAGATTCACGTTTTCCCCCAAAACTGGAGTTGCACTGCCCGCTTCTCTGTGTTTCAGACACTTCTGCTTGGGCCGGTTATTCTTTGGATTAGTATTATTTTTTTAACTTGTCATTTTGAACTTATTTTAGATTCATGAAAATTTTACAAAATAGTACAAGAATTTTGGTCTACCCTTGACACAGTTTTCCCAAATGTTACATTTATATAGCAACAGTACAATGGTCAAAACAAGGACAAAAAAATCAGCAACAGCCACAAAAACGACCCTGAAACAGTGCTACTCCCGAAGCCGCAGAGAAAGTTTACTCAGATTTCATCCGCTAACGTCCCGTTTTGGGTCCAGGATCCGTGTAGTTGTCACGTCTCCTTAGCCTCATCCGGTCTGGGGCTGTTCCTCAGTCTTTCTTTGTAGCTCATGACCTTGAAACTTTCAATGAGTTCTTCCATTTGGTTTCTCTGATGCTTTCCTATGATTAAGTCAGGATGCTCATTTTTTAAAAAATTTAATTTTTTTCCGGTGTTTTAAAATTCACTGTTTATGCACCCCACCCAGTGCTCCATGCTATCTGTCCCTTCTTAATACCCTCCATCGGCTCACCCATCCCCCCACCCCCTCCCCTTCAAAACCTTCACTTTGTTTCTCAGAGTCCACAGTCTCTCATGGTTTGTCTCCCCCTCCAATTTCCCCCAACTCCCTTCTCCTCTCCATCTCCCCATGTCCTCCATGCTATTCCTTATGCTCCATAAGTAAGTGAAACCGTATGATACTTGACTCTCTCTGCTTGACTTATTTCATCAGCATCATCTCTTCCAGTCCTGTCCATGTTGCTACAAAAGTTGGGGATTCATCCTTTCTGATGGAGGCATAATACTCCATTGTGTATATGGACCACATCTTCTTTACAGGATGCTCATTTTGGGCAAGGATTCCACAAAATGGATTTTGCCTCCTTCTCAGTGCATCATATCAGGAGATAGATGATGCTAGGAGCGCCTGGGTGGCTCAGTCAGTCGAGCGTCTGCCTTCAGCTCAGGTCACGATCTCCGGGTCCTGGGATTAAGCCCCATATTGGGCTCCCTGCTCTGCAGGGAACCTGTTTCTCCCTCTCCCTCCGTCTGTTGCTCCCCTACTTGTGCTCTCCCTGTCAAATAAATGAATAAAATCTTAAAAAAAAAAAGGAGATAGACTATGCTGAAATGTCTTACTGTTGCTGATGCCAGTTTTGATTCATGATTAAGGTGGTGACTTCCAAGTTTCTGTACTAACTCAGTGTTTTTCTCTTCTAAATTAGTAAGTCTTTTGTGGGGAGATACTTTGAGAAAATGCAAATCTCCTGTGTCTCATAGTTCTTTTGTCTTCAGATTTTAATATTCAGGATCATTTTTGCCTGCAACAATTATTACTATAGAGCTTGACAAACGGCGGTTTCTGTACCCTGCTTCCTTGCTTTCTCTTTCCCTCTTTCTTCCTCCTGCTTTCCCTCCCTCCCTCCCTTCTCCTCTTTCTCTCCTCCCTCCCCCTCTCTCCTTCCGTCCTCCTGCTCCCTCCCCTCCTCTTCCTTCCTGCTTTCTGTTTAAATCGTCTCTCTTTAACTCTTGGAGTTCTTTCAGATTGGCTCCTGTAACTTTTCAGCATACATCCGTCATGTTTGAGGAGTTCCTTAATTCCTGGTACCACCGAATATTCCAGGCTCTTTCTATATTTTCCTTGCCCCAGCCCCGGAATTCTCCATTTTCCCAAGGAGCTCTGGTTCCTTTTATTTGACAGTAGTATTTAGAAACCAATACCTGGTGCTAGGAATGCTCGTTCTCCTGCCATTGCTTCTAGAGAGAGCAGAGAACTAGGAAATGCGTGTCTGCACATATGTATACATACGTGTATACCCGTGCATGTCTGCTACTTCTCTCCATCCACCTATTAATAATCTATGACCTGTAAAAGACCCTGAGCTCGCACCGGTATCTCTGCTTCTAATTCAACACCACAGGCTTCTTTATCTGGGCCTCTCTTGGTTCTCTTTCTTCTCTTTGCCTGGCAGGGAGAAGTCTGGCTCTCATTATTTGCAGTGTATTTTTCTACTTGCTCAATCCTAGAAAACACAAAAGATAGTTTCAAAACTCCTAATGCACACTCCTGTACAAAACAAGTTTATAACTAGAGTAATGTGTGCTACAGTTGGGGGGAGATTGAACTCTTACAGTGCGTCGTCAAATACCGTCCTCCAAAGTCACTTAGGCTCATTGTCTTCTCCCGTGTGCTCTGATTATTTGGTTATTCATTTTTATGTACTTATGTTCATTGGCTAGTATTTGTATTGTGTTTTGAGTTTACCTCCCACACCTCAGTTCATTTAGTTACTTATTTATTTGTGGGGTATATGAAATAGTCCATGGTTCTAAAATCTGAATTAAACAAAATGATATGCCCAGAGAACTTTGGCTGATAGTTTGCAATTAATATTATGTATTAATTATTTATTGACGTGCGTGACTCACTGGATATTGTTCCAGCCCCAGATGAATGTTCGATATTTGGCTTCTCTGTCATCAACTCAGATAGTTTGTAGAAGGGAACTCTAGATATAGATAAGGTTACAGATGTGTAAAGAAGATATATCCAAGGGTTTAGACAAGTACATATTTGTATATTAATGGAAATCATTTTCTACTTCAAAATGCTTTTTACTCAATAGTCTATACTCTAAACCAATATTTCCACAACATTCCAGACTGAGCTGAAGTCATTAGAAAGCTCTGTTAGCCCCAGGGTAAGCAGAGGGCGCTGAGGGGCCACTGAGAGAACATTCCCTAAACTCCTCATGACCACAGTCCATGTGCCTGTGGAAACCAGGACACATACGGGCCATGGTCACTAGCCAAATGGTCTTTCTTCTTGTAGACGGTCTGTCCTGCACGGAGCTCTGGGCTATGTTGAGTACTCACTCCCTTTTTCAGTCTTTGCAACACTGCATGCAGGGCAGTTTTTTCCTTTTTTTCTTCTTCTGTCCCTAAGGTTCCAAGCTCAAATGTGCAGAAATAGATTGCACTTCTATACACTAACAATGAATCAGCAGAAAGAGAAATGAAGAAAACCATCCCATTTACAATTGCACCAAAAATCACAAGATGCCTAGGAATAAGCCTAACTAAAGAGGTAAAAGAGCTGTACTCTGAAAACTAGAAAACACTGATGAAAGAAATGAGAGAGGACCCAAAGAAATGGAAAGACGCAAGACGCTCCATGCTCACGGATGGGAAGAACACATATTGTGAAAATGTCAATGCTATCCAAAGCAATCTACACATTCAATGCAAAACCTACCAAAATGCCAACAGCATTTTTCACAGAGCTAGAACAAACCATATTAAAATTTGTACACACAAAAGACCAGAATTTCCGAATGTTTCAAACTCCGGTTCTCCACTGAAGAGTGCCTGATCCACATTTGCTGCCACCAATTGTGAGAAAGACATCGACACAGGACCACAACCCCAGACGTGGGCTGTCTTCTTGATAAATGGCTCTCCATGTTCTTCCCTTTCCCTCCAAACTATGGCCGACCATTTTCCCCCAAATAACCAACGCAATCGGTTCAAAGCAAACGTAAACCATTAGTGAATAGCAAATCCTCCCCAAATCCCTCCGATTCACAGACAACAGAGACAGTAAGGAAGTAAGATCTTTAGCGTGTGCGTACGTGTGGACACCCCAGACTCTCGCATTATATTTACTCTTATATGGATATATAATTCACTTACTTTTATAGGACTATAACAGAAGATATAGAGATCAAGGTAAAACTGGAAGAGCAATGAACTTCAGATAATTATTTTTCCACAGGAGTTATTAATGATTCCACATATCCCTAATATGGAGGCACTGTGTTCTGAGAAGCATTAGTCAGTTGGAATAGAACACTGGAAAAATGTACTATTTAATGCCAGACAGAATGTAATGATTCTCCAGTATGGCATGTGAGAAAAATAATTTACCCGATGTGTTTGCTAATTATGTTATTTTTACAATGTCAAAATTTTAGCCATTTGGATCCTATTATTTGACTTTAATGTCAGAGTTCTGTGTTTAAATCAAGTCTGTAATTTCTACCAGTCCTGTATCATGGTGTCTCCATTGCTGAGGTCTTGGCTGGCTAGATTTTTGTCCCCAAGTATGTTTCAAGATGCTCTAATAGGAGTTACCTTCTCTGAGTTCCTGTAGGTGTGAAAACCTGTGTCTCTTGCATTTATACCTAGAACATCTTTGACTAGCAGTGAAATTCTTCAGGTTCATTCTTGCTACCTGCGGGTTTTACAGACATAATTCAACTGTCTCCCGGTATGGACTGCTGCAATGTCAGGGCTGAACCCGTGTAATTTCTTCCCCCTTTTAAGTGACTTTAATATCTGTTTTGCTCCTGGCCTGGATGTTTTGACATTCTTTTCTTCTCCTTCAAGTTCAGTAACTTTACTAAGATGTTTTTCCAAGTTCATGCCTTTGTCTCTTTCTCCTAAGACACAGTCTGACCTCCATGTCCAGCACAATTGCTCCCGTCCTCCATCTGTTCTGGCCACTGGCCTTTTACAGTCTTTCTCACAGTGAATAACTTGTTAAGATGTGATCTGGCAGAATCTTGCCTCAGATAGGGCCCCAGATCCACCCTTTTTAGCCTCAGACGTAGGGCTTGGGATTCTGCTGGGGACTCTCTAGGTATCTGTACACAATCAGTACATGGGGTTAGCAGTCCATGAAGGAGACCTTGACCGGAAGAGTATGGTGCCTAAGTGCCGCCCTCTTCCAGGTGAGTCCACCAGCAGTGCCCGACTTGAGAAAACCCACACTGGCTTGCTTTCCTTCCTCCTTTATTCTTCCCCAATCCTCTCCTCCTGTTTGGGACTATTTCCCCAGATAGTTGCCTGCGTACAGACCTAGTCTCGGCTTCGGCTTTCTGGGGGTAAATTTATTCCTAAGAATTTATCATAGATCTGCAACTTTTTGTTCATTCATTTTCCCCCCAGTTTTCTCCTCTATAGATGTGTTCTTATTTCACTTTCCCCTCCCACTGAATTTATTGAAATCTCCTCAAGACTGCCCCAAATTTTGAAACAAATTTACACAGTCCAAAATGACCTAAATCTTTGAAATGATATTATTTTTCTCCTTTACTTCTTTTCAGAATACTACCGGTCTACTTTTTACTCCTTTTGATAGGTTATCCTCTCTTTGAATTCTTGTTTCTCCCATTTGTTACCTTTTTTTTTTCCTTTTTTTAACTTTCAAAGGATCACAGTGTATGTAAGGGGAATTAATTTTATGATGTATGTACTTCATGTGCTTTTCTTTAGGTTCCTTTCTTTCCTTTTTAAAAAAATAAAATCATTGCTTTCTTTATGCCTTGTTCCCATGCTACTTTCTTTCTGCATAAATGTCATTTTCAATGAATCCACAGTTTGCTGGAGAAGGGTGGGAAGGAGGGGAGTATGAACATTAGATGTCATCTGTATTTTGGGGTCTATGTTACTTCTCTCTCCTTGAGTGACTGTCTCAGTTCAGGTTCAAAATGCTGTTGGATTATGTAGTTTCCAGGGATGTCATTTATACCATTCCCTGAATTATTGCATTCTCATGTTCTCATGGGTTCTATCTCTCTTCATCTATTCACTTTTTGTTTTAAACCTTTAGCAGCCTCTCTCAGTCAGGAGACTAGATTGTAGATGGTAGCTATGCTCCCATGTTATTTTGTGATTTTTTAACTGGGCATTTAAAGAGACAATCCTTGATTTTCCAAGGACCAGTACCAACCCCTAGAGTTCCTTGCCCTAATTAAAAATTCGAGAGGATTATCAGGTTCCCAAATTATGGACCCTAACCAGCATCACACCAGCATTACCTATGAACCTGTTAGAAGTGCAAATTCTCAAGTGTCACCTGTTGAGTAAGAAACCCTGGGGGTGGACTCAAGTCGTCTGTACCTTAAGAAACTCTCTGATGGGTTCTAAAGTTCGAGAACCGCTCTTTAGAAGAATCTCTTCCTCCAAACAGAGGTGGTGGACATTTGTCTTAATTCTCAGCATCTTCCCTTATTTTGGTCTAATTTAACAGCATTTGGGGCTTAGAATTGTAACTTAGGGTTCTGGATTTTTTCTTTTTCTTTTTCTTTTTTTTCTTTTTTTTTTTTTTGCCATAAGAAGATAGAGGGTATTTTTCTCTAATTGCTTTTAGTGTGACTCGAGGATGAAGGTAGAAATAAAAAAAAAAATACACTTAAATTCACACTTTTAAACTGGAATTCTAAGTCAATGATCTGAAAGACAAGTTGCATGAAAAAGTATGGGGCCTGGACTTAGATGCTTGAGGCTCTGCTCCCGTCCCACTTCTGCATCTGATTAGTTTCTGACCTCCGACAAGCCACTTGACCTCCTTGGGCTCCTTTGGGCATGTAAACTCCCAGCCTTTGAGCAACAAAAGTGCTCCTTGTGTTTTTTCCTTAGCTCAAGTTTAAGTGCCTCCAGCGATAAGGTTTCTGTCTTCTCCTATGACATGTCATCACTGGGGAGAGCTCCCTGCCATAGCTTTGAAGCCTTAGGCTAATTCTAATCTTAATTCAGACAAGTTCATATTCAGAGATAGTGATCCTTTCCTCTAACTCAGGGCAATGTATTCAAATTTCAAGTCTTTATCAAAACTGTAGGTCTGCTTTCCATTTGCCCAGAGCTCTACGGTTTTAGGGGTAGAAAGTTCAGGAGGAGAACCAGGTGACTCCTGCTAGCAAATCGTGAGACTGGTCCAAGTAATTGTAAAGTCTGTATGCTATTTCTGACTTTTTCTGTGCCTTATTGCATTTTAAATTGAGATCATCACACACCTTCTTCTTGGAAGGATGGTGGTTAGAAATTTACCATAGCTCTTGGCTAGGCTGTGGCCAACAGCAGGAACACCCACAAACCAGAAGACACCCCACTCAGTCGTTGCAGTCCTGCGCCTCACATCCATATGGATTCATTTACTCTTCATTGTGTTGGTCACCAGTTACGTGTCTAGGAAAACCCTTGAGGTGTGTCTTGTCTATTGATCAATCCACAGCTGGCTGTTACCAATTTGTTAGGAGAAGGGTCCGAGGAGAGGAAGTGTTTAGAAACTTGTACAGCAGTTAGACAAGGCCATGGCATCCAGGCAGGTGGTCCAAGGAGTAGTCTACCTGAGCAGAGTATACACCACTGGGAGTGGGATTAAACTCGGGAAGTGGGCTGTAGTGTCCTGGTCGGGCAAGACTGGTTACCTCACTTTCAGGCCCAGTACAAAATTAAAATGTGGGGCCCTTGTTCAAAAATTAAGACTTTCAAGATGGCAGCAGCAGAGCATTAAAGCAAGCGAGGGGTCCTCCTAAGTACTGGGCTTTGTGCAAATGGGCACGTCATACATCCCTAAAGCCAGCCTGCCTGCTTTGTAGGATTTTGTTATAACTTGTAATATTTTAAGGTTAAATTGTCATCTATAAACTGAAAGTGTGTACATAACTGAGAAAATGTAAGCATATTTTCTTGTAATTTACTGTTTTTGTTCTCGATTTAAATTTTAATTTAACTCAATTGAATTTGAATTGAAGCTTCTTTTTCTTTTTCTTTTTTTTTTTTTAAAGATTTTTTTTTTTTATTTGACAGATAGAGATCACAAGTAGGCAGAGAGGCAGGCAGAAAGAGAGAGAGGAGGAAGCAGGCTCCCCACTGAGCAGAGAGCCCGATGCGATGCGGGGCTTGATCCCAGGACCCTGGGATCATGACCTGAGCCGAAGGCAGGGGCTTAACCCACTGAGCCACGCAGGCGCTCCTGAAGTCTCTTTTTCAATTTATGGTTTAGCATTATTTAGATAAATTGGGATTGTAAGAAATGTCTTACTAATTTTAAAAAATATTTTATTTATTTATGACAGAGAGAGATAGCGAGAGAGAGAGCACAGGTGGGGGGAGCAGCAGGCAGAGCCGGAAGCAGGCTTCTAGCTGAGCAGGGAACCTGATATGGGGCTCGATGTGGGGCTCAATATGGGGCTCTATCCCAGGACTCTGGGATCATGACCTGAGCTGAAGGCAGGCGCTTAACGACTGAGCCACCCAGGTACCCCTAATTTTTAACCCTTATTTTCAGGTTGTAAAAGTTTCCCTGGACTTTTCCCTGGAAAAGACACACCTCTTCTGAAGGTGTCAGTGGTAGTAAAGTAAATGACAATGGAAATTATTTAAAAGTTCAAAATCCAGGGAATTTGTATTAGTCTGATTTAGAACTCTTAAACTCCTCACATATTGGATTCTATTTTGTACTCATAATGGAGGGTGAAGTGTGTTGTTGCAAAGAGATATTGGCCGATAAAGCAATAAAACCATCAAAGTATCATTAATATATAAAATACAAAGAAGTAAGTTAAAATCAAACAAGTATTTTTACAAGACAAACTGTATTAAATGAGCTCTTCCTAGTCACGATTTGTTGGAATGTTCTGTTACATTTAAATGTTGAAAGAGCATCGACTACCTCAAGATTTTATTTCATTTTGATATGATTATAAATCCATCTTATCAAAAACTGGAGCTCTCTCAAAAAATTCTCAGCATAAACTGATATTTCCAAGGTATGATTACAGAATTTCAAAATTAAATCTTAGAAGCCATTTGAGCTGTAGTCATTGAAATTTTTGGGTACCATTCTTGCTTTTGGAGGGATGTCTTCCAGCTCCTAAGAACTATTTCTAATAGAGGCGCTTGGGTGGCTCAGTGTGTTGAGCCTCTGCGTTTAGCTCAGGTAGTGATCTCAGGGTCCTGGGATCGAGCCCCACATCTGGCTCTCTACTCAGCGGGGAGCCTGCTTCCCTCTCTCTCTCTGCCTGCTTTTCCACCTACTTGTGATCTCTATCAAATGGATGAATAAAATATTAAAAAAAAAACTGTTTCCAATAACAGTTGTGATGGTTAACATCACTTGCTGATTGTAAGAGATTATACGTAGAGGTTTCATTATTTTTTCTTCTGTGAATAAAATCATGGGATATGCAAAGTGACAGTTTTATTTTTTTCTCTCTCCAATCTTTTTATGTTTTATTTCATCTTCTTTCCTACTCCACAGGAATAGGACCACTAGTAAAATCTTAATGGAAGGGGTGGTAGTGAACATGCTGGTCTTGTTCTTGATCTCAAGGGGAAAGCTTTTACTATTTCACTACTCAGTATGATAATCACTTTAGGTTTCTTTCTAAAAATAGCTTTATTTCTTAGAGACAAAGGAAATTTCCTTCTGTTCTTAGTTTGTGCTTAATCCTGTTTAACCCATTGGAAGTTTCAATGAAACACCTGCTATGTTTGCAAAGCTCCTTCTCCTGGGTGAGTTCTTGGATGCAGCTTTGGTCTTCTCAATCCCTGAAATGACCACCACCTCCCAACAACCCAGAACCCCCACTCCAACGTGTGTACCCACGAGAGACCAGAACTTAAAATTTCACAAAAACCTCTATTCACAAGTTTTATTTTTTTAAAGATTTTATTTATTTATTTGACGGGGGGGGGGGGTCACAAGTAGGCATTGAGGCAGGCAGAGAGAGAGAGGGGCTCCTTGCTGAGCAGAGAGCCCGATGCGGGACTCGATCCCAGGATCCTGAGATCATGACCTGAGCCGAAGGCAGAGGCTTAGCCCACTGAGACACCCAGGCACCCTATTCACAAGCTTTAAAAACTAGAAATAAACACCCTCAAATCATGAATGGACCAGCAGGAATGGAACATTCGTACAATGAATTACACCTCAATAAAAAAAAATAAAGCCCGCAGACTACTGATATAACAATATGGATAAATGTCAAATGCGTTTTCCTAAGTGAACACTGCTGGTCTCAAATGGCTGCGTACCCATGGTTTTATTGATAAGATATTCTGGAGAAACTCAGATTTATAAGACAGGATCAGTGTTTGCCAGACTCTGCCTCTATCCACCAAAAGGAAATTTGTAGCTGCAAATTGGCAGCAGTCAGTCGCCACTTGAAGGTGATGTCTCATGGGAGCCTGGGGCTTCTGCAGCAAACAGGGCATAACGCTACCTTACTGGAAGATACCCTGGCCAACCTGCCCTGCCCCACCCTGGTGGGGCACCTTAGTTCCTTCTAGATATGCCTACAGAAGGAATAGGGACCTCTGGGTAGGAAAGGTGCCAGGAAACCCCTGCCATGTTTCCACAACAGCCCTCTCAGGTGACCCTGCCTCTCCAGGTTTATGTCCTGTTGCAGACCCCTGGTTGCCATGAACCATGCCCAGTTTACACACCTGTATGAGCCGCTCCCCAGGCCTTGGGCAGCTACGTACATATAGGCCTATCGACCCAGGACACGGCCCCAACCACCTGCACACCCTCCCATGTAGAGGGAGACCCCCCCACCACAACGATCTCTCTGAGGCAGCACCTGAAAAGTGGCAACAGTCTGTTCTCATTTGGATTTGTGGTCTCCTGGGGACCCAGGGGGGCAACTTCTCCAACAACCAGGGCACCCAGGTGTATGCAGAAGATATTTTGACCAGCCCCAGTCTGCCCACCTTTGCAAGGCAGTGCAGTTCAGGCCAGATCTACCTTCAGGGGAAACAGGGCCGCTGAGTAGATAAGGACTTGGGAAAATGCAGATGTCTTGTTCTAGAATTTTTGGTTTGAAAGACAAAAAATGATCTGGAAATGGATGGTGGTGATGGTTGTAGAACATTGTGAATGTGTTCATTGCTACTGAATTGCACACTGAAAAATGGTTAAAATGGTAAATTTTCTGTTGTGTGCATTTTTAGAATTTTTAAAAATACTAACGGTAGAACATGTGGAACTGAATAATGATAATGGTAAAACACAAAATTTATGAGACACGGGTAAAGAAATACATTTTTACTTTGAAGACATTTGTTAGGGGCCAAGAACATTTTTTTATATTCTTATTTTTATTTTTAAAATTTTTTAATTGTGTTATGTGTCACCAGACAGTATGTCATTAGTTTTTGATGTGGAGTTTCAAGAACATTTAAAAAAAAAAATTAGGCATTTAACTTAAGAAGTTTGTAATAAATCAAGAGCAAACTCCCAAAATAAGAAAGAAGCACATAATTGAAATCTAAAAACAGGAAAATCAGTAAAAGTATAGTAACCTACACCTGAATCTAAGAAATCAATAAAAAACAATCAGTAAGATAGAGGAATCTCCTAAAATTAATCAGGAGAAAAGATACAAATAAATATATATGGGATTAAAAATGGAAAGATACATAGAAAAAACAGATTATAAAGTATTTTAATACTTAATGTCTGTAAGTTTAAAAGACTAAATAAATCAATATAGTCCAATGTATTTGTAAAATGTCATGTTGGCACAAGAAGAACAGAAGACCAGAGCAGATCAGTATAATTTAGAAAAAAATACATTTTAAAGGTGATCAAGACTTCTCTTTTTAAAAATGTAAGCCTATATGGTTTTACAGGTAACTTCTACCATACTTTCAAGAAAGTAGATCTTATTTTATTCAGGCTATCCCCCAAATAGAACAAAAAATATGATACTGACTATGCCATTTTTTGAAGCTACTAAATCTTTATTCCTAAACTAGCAAAAGACAGTACACGAAGATTATGGCCCACTTAGCTTAAGAACATGGATGCAAAAATCCTAAAAACAATGCTAACTAATCAAATCTAATAATGAATGTCTTTTTTTTAAATAATAAATATGATCAAGAAAGTATTTCTCCTGTAATAGCACAGTTTTTCATTAAAATACCCTATCATTGAAATCATAAGAAATCTTTGATTATTTCAAAGCAGAAAATTATTATATAAAGTTGAACATACACATGAGTGATTTTAAAAATTAGCAAGTTGGAACTATAAGAAAGCTTTCTTAAGTAGTTATTGTAGGAATGTAGAAATTTACAACAAATAGGCTAATTCCTTTAAGGCTTGGACCATGACGAAGCTATTCATCTGGCACTATGATTTAATGTAGAAGTGGACACGGAATGCATGAAGGAGGCTACGACATACGGACTGGAAATGAAAAAAATAAAATCATCATTATTTGTAGATGATATGATTGTCAGTAGAACAATCAAAGCTCTATCGGTGAGAGAATTCAACAAGGTATCAGATGAAAGGTAAATTTACAAAAATCAGTAGCATTTATTTATAGCAACAATAACCAACTAGGAAAAACTACATAGAATAAGATGACATTCACAATATTGAGAAAAGTAGATATAATGTCTAGGAAATAACCAAAAACAAACAGATAAGAAAGTAAAAACAAATAAAAAATGAGAAAGATAATCTGAATAAGTGGACAGAAACTCCATGCATTTGGATGGAAGACTTTTCTGTTATAAAGATGTCAGTTCTCCCCCAAATTAATTTCTTAACTAAATATTATCTCAATCAAGAGTTCAACTTTATTTTTATGTATTTTATATTTAAATATTTGTGGAGGACTAAAAGTCTGTGAATGGCCACGTCAATGTGAAAATTTAAGAATAAAATGGCAGGATTGATCTATAACATGTTATGGCACACTACAAAGCTTGAATAACTTAAAAACACAATAATGGTGTAAAACAAAACAAACAGACTGATCGGTGAGAGAGCTAAGAGACAGAGCCTTCATACTCAACAAATTAATAAACAATAAATGTGTCTCCACAACAGGATGCGGAGAGGGGAGAGAAATTCTTTGACAGATATGTGGAGAAAGATAAAACTCATTCCTAAAATAAAACTCATATCACAGGCAAAAGTAAACTATCCTTTAAAGTAAAATTTTTAAAAAATATTTTGTTTACTTGACAGAGAAAGAGCAGGAGAGCACAAGCAGAGGCAGCGGCAGAGGGAGAGGGAGAAGCAGGTTCCTGACTGAGCAGGGAGCCTGGTGCGGGCTCAATGGAGGACCCTGGGATCATGACCTGAGCCAAAGGCAGAGGTTCAACCAGCTGAGCCACTCAGGAGCCCCCAAATTTAAAATTTTAAACATGAATATTAAATCTGTGTGGTTAGTAAAGAAAAGATGAGTGAGTATTTTGGGATCAAATGTCCTAAGCCAAACTTAAAAGTATAAGGCAAAATAAATTTATACAATGCACACACACACACACACACACACACACACATAATTATATCAAAATTAAGGTTTTCCATTATGTGGAAGACCCCTAGATAAAGTTGATAGATGAATGATATCATATTTCTGTTGTCAAAATACCATGAAATTATTATTTGGAATTTTTTAGAAACTCTTAATAATTAACTAAGAAATTAAAAAAATAAAGCCCTAAGGGCTAATAAACGCACGATAAGTGCACTTACTCTCTGAGTAATCAGAGAAATACAGGCTAAAAGAATGTTATTATTTTACATGTATTAGACTGGTCCAAAAAAGGGGAGAGGTAGAGCGCTGAAAGGCCAAGTCCCACGTTTAACATTTATCCTGAGCATCACACAGCGTCCGCCGTTCAAGCCCAAAGCCAGCCTCTTTGTACTCCGCGGACTCACATGGGCTGGTAGACCTGGCCTTGCTGGGGGGTGCAGGGAGTGCCTTATCTTCCTGCTACTCTGGGCTTTCTAAGTACATGAGCCCCGAATCTCCTTTATAATTTAACCCGGTTTCTGTTACTGCGGGCAAAATCTTCTCACCCACCCAGTGACTTTGGCAGGAGGAGTTCCAGAGGAGTTTTTGGGGGAAGTGCCAGGCTGCCGTGGTCTGAGAGCTGACCACGTGGTCTGAGTGGGAAGTAAAAGGAAGAAGTTGGTGAGAGAGAAAGGCTCTTCCGAAAAGCGTAACCATAGGTTCCACGGTGTAGTGGTTAGCACATCTGCCCTACGAAAAGCGGAACCGTGAAAGGGCCTGGACAAGGCAGCAGACGGGAAGGAGATTGCAGAAGTATGTTCGTTCAGTTAAGTGGGGGGAAGACTCGCGTTATTTAACTCCTAATGAGAAGGGGCCATGAAAAAGAATAGGCTGTAAAGGGAACAAGGCAGGGAAGTTTTCAACAAGAGAGGGGTGGCGGGGGGCTCATTTTAGTAGAAAGAAGACATCTCTGGTGCTCCGCGAGAGGAGCATGGCAGCATAGGGCTAGGAAAGTCCTTTTTTGATCATCCACGGAGAAAGTAGCAGAGCACATGGGTTACATACATAAGGAAATTCTCAGAAACTATGAAACTACCCAAACATATGCTTCATTTACATAAATAGGAACTTTAATTACCTCACTGAGGTCACGTCTATGGCACAAAATGAGACCTTTATCCTCTCCACTTTGTGCAAGATGCCGGGAGACAGGTTGGGGGAAGGTGTGTAAGAGAGGCATCCCAGTAGTCCTCCCAGAGGCATCCGACTAGTCCTCCCAGAGGCATCCGACTAGTCCTCCCAGAGGCATCCGACTAGTCCTCCCAGAGGCATCCGACTAGTCCTCCCAGAGGCAACCGACTAGTCCTCCCAGAATGAAAAGCTGCCAAGGTCATAGGAGCACCGCCTCCTCTCCCAAGTCTGGGCTGCTTCTCCTTGGGCACCTGTGTTGTCCATCCGAGGCCCTTCCGAGATGAAGTTCAGAGCAGGGGAGTGGCTACTGCTCACCAGACCAATGTGAGAACCGGCTGTTTAAAGGCCACTTTAGCATGGTCTTCCGCTGGACCCGTGTCTGAACTTTAATAATCGAGTGTTTGGAAATCGTTAAGTAGCTGCCTTGACTTGTTTAACCCGATGGCCGCAGACGTTTCGTCAAGCTGACATAGGATTTATGTCTCAGTAACACAATAACAGTGAGTGAGCCCCGTGTTCCCAGAACGAGTCATGGGTGATCTGCAATTAGGGAATGATTTACGCCCGAGCGAGGCGGGGAGTAATGAGAGACTCCGCTAAGACACCCTGCATCCTGGCTGCTGGACGGCTTTCCGCTGGGGGCGGACAGGAGACGGCCATGCTCACTCCCTGATGTTTCTCCCTGATAGTTGTATCCTTAGAAAAAAATGAGAAGTTTGTCCTTGTGAAATGTTTCCAGTCACTCTGGTTCCCATTAAACTCTGAGACTGTCTTGGACAACACAGGGATGAGCGCCATCGCAGGAGCTCCACACCAGACGAGATCCCTCCCTTTTCCCAGCCCTAATTTGGCCTTCCAGAAGGGACAGTCCAGGGGCCACTCTGCGTGGCCAGGAGCCGACTGCCTCAGCGTGAAAGTCACAGGACACGTGTCTCAGGCCCTACTGATACCCACAAGCTGTCGGCCACTGAGTCCCCGGGATGCCACAGAGGCCACAGTCAATCGTTTGGTGGCTCCCCAGGGACAGCAGCGCCGAGGAGGAAGCCCCCAGTGGCTCAGAGCATGAGCTCAGAGTCAGCAAGCGCCGACCCGCACCCCAACTGCACCGTTATCCGGCTCTGAAACCTGGGGCCTCGGGTGCCTCACCTATAAATTGGGACAATAATACCCAATTCAGGGGATTGTTCTGAGAAAATGTGACCCTGAGAATAGCCCAGATGTCAGTCGTGGAATCACCGAGAGAGAAGACGGGGAGAGGCGGAAGAGAACAGGCTTCGCTTGGGGTAGCACCAGGGCTCCCTGCAGTACAAGCCGAGGCCGGGCCTGCCGGCTGCGGGGCCTGGCGTGAACTCCAGCGCCGCCTGCGCGAACAGAGCCTGTGGGTAAGCCGGGGCTGTTGTGAGAAATACGCAAGAAATCATCGGTCAAAACACCTTAACACTTGGCGGGTACCAGACAGGTGTGCGTTTTCTTCCTCCACCAGGCGAGCAGGAAGAATTCGATGAGCTCCGGCCTCAACCGCCGAAGCGTCGGCTCGCGAGGCTGCTGTCCATTTTGCAGGGGAGGCGAGCCTTGCACGTACTGGGGCCGTGGGTGCAGGTTTCCTTTGACGGTGCCGCTTCCCGCATGCTTCCTCCAGCCCGGCGCGCCCGCCCCCGGCATCCACACGGGCTTGCCTTCCTCCCGTCGTCCCAGGTACAGAGCCGGGCTGAGTCGTGAACTAGTAGTGGCCGACAGGGTCATGAAAATAAGGGCTCTGGAATGTTATTTCAAAGCCTCCAGGAGGAAAGGAAAGCCTTAAAGACTTAGGGGGCACTGCAATGATACGGATGACGTTCTAGAAAGACTTCGTGTGCCAGTCCCTGTAGCTTTTCCATCTCTCCCACGGTGCAACCCAGCCGGGCAGCCCGAGGGCTCTGTGTCCTCCAGCCCCTCTGTGACGCGCTCAGCGCGCTCCCGCCGCTCTGCTCCTCTGTCCTGCGGCCCCAGCCCTGGCCCCGTGCTCACAGATGCGGTCCTTCACTACTTGTCACTCAGCCATCCGGCGATGACAAGCCCGTGTTGTCTTGGCTCTTTGTCACCTCCTGTCCACGCACTCCTTACCGTGAACACACGCGCCCAGACCACTCCACGCTGCTCCCCACGCGAAGCTCCTGCTGGGCTTCCTATTCCTGGTTGAAGAGAAACCTGCTCACGCCGGATTTCGATGTGCCGCAGGTGTTTGCTTCCTCAGCAATAAGGGAATCGGAAGGGGAAACACACACGGTTTGCAAAAATGCCGGAGCTGCCCATTTTTACCAAAATATTTCATTTCCTTTGGATCTGAGGGAAAGTAAATAAAATTACAATTTAATTATTTCAAGGACAGTTTTTAAAGGTGAGAGAAGTGGATTAGCACTTGCTCTACTTCCTTCATTCCTCTCCGCAAGTACTTACTGACGCCTGCAGGGCACTGAGCTGGGGAATGTTCCGGACGTGGTTCAGACCTGGCTTCTGCCCTCCGAGAGGGCACGCCCTTCCCACGCGGACTGCAAGAACCTTCCCAGGTTGATTTAAATTACCTGGCCAGTGTGTCCCTTTCCTCCCCTGGACAGTGAGCAGGGAAGTGGCTCAATGAACTTCTGTTGACACTTAAAATCCACGTTGATGCAGAATTCAATACAAATCCGTATCCCTAGAGGAAAAACAATGCTCAGGACCAAGGGCATTATCGAACTACAGAGACTTTCTGAAGGATTTTGCTGGAGAGATTGAGATGGGGGTTCAGAGACTCTTAAAGCCCGTAAGCAGACCCCTTCAAAGTTCTTCATCAGCTGTGGGTTCTTCTCCAGATCCCTTCCATCTCCATCAGTTCTCAGATCTGAGAAGCTGTTTCAGGAGGGGTCCGTGGCGCCTGAACCCCAGCCATGCTGACCTCTCTGGGCCCTCATCAAAGGAATGGACTGCTTTTCTTTGCATGCAGGCGTTCTCCACTTTGCCTACCGTGCCTCCAGCCCATCTCACTTGAATAGAGACCTTCTCCTGCTTCCCACAGAAGTTCTGCTGAGTTAGAGACCCTGGTGCTTCTCTGCCCTCTCTGCTCTTGTCTGTCAAACCGAATCGCACGTACAACAAAACGTTTACAAGTAAGAAACAAGTATCGGTCAATAACCAAAAGAATATCTGTGACAGCCAAAGCAAAGTAGTCTTATAAATAGAAAGTAGTATGATTTTTTTTAATGCCCTTGTCTGATGCCTGTAGGAATTATGCGTCTTGGCAAAATGGGCTGCAACGTCAACATAATTCCTACTAAATTTCGACTTTATCACATGTACAATTTTTTTCACAGCAAAATCTGTAGGAATATTTATTATACATCTCCATTTCACTGTCAACAAAGTGTGATTCAGAGCAGTAGGAAGATGGGGGGTTTGCCCTCCATTAGTGAAAGTCTGAATTATAACCTAGCTTTAGAGAAATACATTGTGCTACTTCCAAGTACTCAGTAACTTCCAATTAAGAAAACAACGCGATGCCAAGTGGAAGAACTTCAGCAGTCTCTTCTAGCAACTGCACAAAAGTTTTAAAAGATTGTAATTAACATACAGATTTCTGTACTGCAAATAAATCGTTCCAGGGCTTGGACATTTCCTCTCTCGCGAGTAAATTAAGCATCTCTCTTTGTATTTTTCTCGAGAGTTATATTCATTTAGTAAATTATTGGTTAACAGTTTAAAAGGACCTTTCATCTTCACTTCTCTAAAAGTAATCATTTTCTTAAATCCTGAAGTCTCAGATAATCAGGGGTCATTTCTACTTTTCTTCCGCAGTGACCTTGTAGCATTACCATCCCTCCTGATAACGCCCCACTCCCAAAGCCACACGCACCCCCCAGACACGATTTTTCCTTCTAGGAAGGCCCCAGGGAAGGAGAATATCTCAGTGCCACCATCCAATGTGGTCAGGGCTCATAAACAAAATATGTTACCTGGAAATACCTACATCCTGCCAAGGCTGCAATCATTCTCTCACTTATAAATTCTAAATTTAAATTAAACCAAATCCCTATCTTTCTTGGCTCCAATTCTTCTCTTTTGGTGAAGTTTGCATTCTTGGTTTAAAGAAAAGAAAGGCTTTTTTTTTTTTTTAAGGAGTTCAGGCTTCTTGGACATGGAATGGTTTTTGCAAAGTACCATTTTGTTGAGTGTAAAAGAATAAGAAACAGCTGGGTTACATTTCCTTTGAAATGCACATTTAGTTAAAAATTAAAGACAAAAAAATAAAAAGCACGAGAGAAAAACACTTTTTGGTTTTGCCAAGACCCAAACCATTTAAGAAAAAGAAGGGATAAGAGAGAAGAGAAAAGAATAGTTTGAAATGTTTTGCCAAACCAGTTCCCCTTTCTGTGGTCCTAAAGTTCATTAAGCCTGAAATAAAATCGCACAAGATGCAAAATTAGTTTGAACTGGTTCTGGAAACAGTTATGAGTCTGTTAGGCATGAAGGGATTCAATAAATATTTCTCCTTTCTTTTCTCTACTATCCCAAGAATAGTTGCAGTCATTTTTTTTTTCCTTACTGGGTTCTGAGTTTTGCCAAACTCTCCCGATAGAGAGAAGGTTCCTAAACAGAGGGATTGAATTTAAGTAGAAAACTACATTCTAGTGGCTCAAGTTCCTGGAAACATGTTTGTACTACAAATAGTAAATAAATAATAAAAGTGATTCCAGGGAATGAAAAGTTGCTAGCTTCCTGCCAACTTGCTTTCATCACACAATAGGAAAACAAAAAGTCAATCTTGCCCTAGAATTATAGGTAAAATGGGCCCATATGTGGTCATGTTGACTTCAATTCAGTTTAACAAACGCCATTCAGCACCCACCGTGTTCACATCAAGGTCTAGGTGCTATTCGAGGATTTAAATAAATAAGCAGTGACCTCAGAAATGGATAGAAGGGAGAGAAGGGAAAGCTAAAATGCAAAGTATAGGATGGAACCGGAACACAGTTCCCATGTTGCAACATTGATTTATTGTTTCATTGACAGTGCAACATTGATTCATTGAAAATTGATTGATTCAGTTCCAGAGTTCTCAGGATGCAAAGTTTCATGAAATTATCTTTTTTTCTAAAGTAGTTTACAATATCAGGCACAGAAATGTGTATTAAAAATTTACATTAAAGGCATCATAGGACCATTCCATTATTTCAGAAACACTTGTTTAAAAAGGGTTTCAGAATGGCTAAATGTGGAGTGATTCATCGTGCTTATTTGAAAGTCTCCCTTGAGAATTTCCAGAATAAGTTAACTGGCAAGAAAAATATTTTTATAATTTAATACATTTATTAGGAAGAGATTTAACTGCCTCATACCAGTGTTGGCAAAATTGAGAAAAGTTAATCTTCTGTACTTGCAGTTTTTTGTCTTGTTGGATTTCCTTCTACCCTCAACACAAACTCAATAGACCCAAATTTCTCACTACCCTTCAATGCTGCCTGCATTTTTCTATGAAAAGTAATCCAGTATGTGAATTAACACTCAAGTAACACTGTTTTATGTCTTCCTGAAAGTCTTTGTACTTCTTAAAAAGATACCTGAAAGAGGTTTTTAATAACCCATAAAGGCTGTTTCCCATCAGATTTGTAAGTAACCGAGTAAGAGCGGAGCCGGAAGAAGGTTCCGGGGCTGGGAGTAGACGTGATGCTGGCCCGGCGTCGGGGCAAAGAGGGGGGCTCCTCGTGACCCAGGCAGGGAGGCTAGCAGTACTGTGGTCTTCAGGGAAGATTCAGGTACATGCTTGGCACCAGGGACCCCCCCCTACCCGACAGTGCAGCTCTCTGTCGGAAAGTAGCACCCAGCCGCTGGCATCCTGGCGGCAGGTGATGTCAGGTGCTGGAGTCTGGGCTGACCCGCAGGTGGTAGTCAAGGTGCTTGGGGACCCAGGCACAGCCCCTGACCCAGGTGCCGCGGGACCCCCGTGGTCTGGAGAAGCGAGAGACGAGAGCTGAAGGGAGTTTCTAGGAGGGGGGCCCGAACAGAAGCTCCGGTGAGAGCTGGGACAGCTGGCAGTTTTCCCGCAGCGGCTGCGAGCGAGAGTGTGCGTGACGGCTCAGGTGCCAGCACCGTCTCACGCGCCGAAACAAGAACCTCGGGCTCTCAAAGCCCCATTGTCAGGACAAGGTCACTGCTAGAAGGAGCCAGCCATCCACAGATGTGGGAACTCCCTGGGCCAGCCCCAGAGCTGACTGCGTCCAGTTAGTTCAAGGTGGGGATAGGCCCAGGAGAAGGCAAACACAGGGAAGATGAGTCCAGACATGGCCAGGATGGATTTCCTTAGTTTGGGAGAAAGAGACCCAGAGCAAGGAAAGGGGACTTTGCATGCTCAGGGGATGCACAGTCCGGTTTCTTACTAGTTAGACCGTCTCAGGAATACGCTGACTTTGCGGTATGATATGCCTTTTCCTCCCTCAGCAAGTCTGCTCTCCAGCTCTCAAAGGGCAGTGATAACCCCAGCTTCTCTCTGAAGTATTTAATAGAGTGGGATCTACAGCTCTCCTAATCGCAAATGCTTTAACATAGCAGCAGACCTCCAAAAAATTCCAGCAGGGTAATTTCATTTTTGCAAAAGCTGATGAAACTTGACGATAAAGGAAATAAGAAATTCCGGGTAAACTGAGCATAGTAAGATTTTGAGATGAGATATCATGTCTCTTAGTATGTTAGTACTTTCTTAAAACCCCAGAAAGATGGAGGCTGGGCCAGGTACTCCTGGAGAGCAAGAGATTGATGACATGACCTTGCCCGGGTCCAGCTTTGTCTTGCAGAGGACGCCGTCCTCCTCGGACCCACTCTCTTGGATTCGAGGTCTGCCCCTCCAGCCCACACTTCTGTCTTTCCTTCCTGCTTGGTCCTCCTGGTAGTGCCCTGCCTCCTAGCCTCTAGCCGCGGCCCGGTAGCATCCAGCCAGCACACGGACTGCATCTGGAGCTTTCTAAAGCTGGCATCTTTCTCGGTTCTCGACCGAATCTAAGTAACTCCGACAGGACCTAGCAGAGCTTGGCACATAGAAAGCTGCTTAAAAACACTAAAGGAATTTAATTTAGCTCTTATCTTTATTAATAGTGAATATGATTAGGATTTCCCAAATTGTCCTATAATGTAAAATATTGGACCGATCCGTAGCTCGGTTCAGAATGCTTGGAGCCACGGGGACAAGGCAAGGCGAGCATTTATGCGACGTGTGTCCTGGGCCCAGGCAGGCTACGGTGGGGTCAGTAAAGCCTCCTGTGCCCTATCGTATGGGTCGTTGTGAGGATCCACTTCCTGCAGATGTCATTCCGTCATAGCACAAATCTAAATGGCATCTGGAAAGGGTATTTATGTGGGACCGCCTATGCCCCTGGGGCTGGATAAGTGAGCTCCTCTGTACTTGAGTCTATTTTACAAAGAACACAAACAATCTGGGACTTTCGAGAAAACCCTCTGGGCTTCTCTAAAATGTCGTGCCTGGCCACGAGCCACTCCCACTGCAGACCAGTATATGAAAAACTGAAGGGCAAGTTCTTCTCTTCATAACATAAACCTGCACCAGCCCCCTGCATGAAAGTACATCATTTTTGCTGCTCCTGGTGGTTAACATAAAAGTTTCCAAAAAGGAACCATTTAGAAACTCGTGTGCCTCTCTTCCCTCCGGATTCTTCCCCTCTGCTTCCTGCCACGTGTGTAGGCGGCCCTCAGCAGGGGCATGTCCCTCGGAGCACCCAACACAGAGAGCGACACGTGCCCTGACACAGGTTTACCAACACGACACAGAAAGATTAGACCAGAGAAACCTCCTTTTCAGAGGTTACCTAAATGTTTGGCTAATTTTTCAAAGAACCAGAGGGAGCCATGGTTCTTCCAGGACTGATTCCCTCAAATACTTTGTGAGTTGACAGGCTGGTTCAGGTCTCCAGTGGACACTACTAATCTTCATGGGCCCTCTGCTACCCTCTCACGTACCCCTAAGAAACAGATTGTCAAAATGCAACTATTTCAGTCTTAATTTTACCTATGACCAAAATAGACTCCAACTTCTCCCACCCCCCAAAATAAGGTTATCCATACAGGGATTGCCAAGAGGAGGCCTAATTGCAGGCCTTGATACCTTGGCCTGTTGCCTACTCGAAAGCATAAAATATTTGATTTTATTTGTTTTATTTATTTGTTTTTTATTGATTTATGATCAATAAGTAATAAATAAATAAATATTCATTTATAATAAACAATAAATTCAATAATCTTTATTTTAATATTTAATTTAATATTAAATTTTAATGAATTTAATAATTAAAATTTAATAGATATAAATAAATAAATTATCATAGATATTTATAAATAAATAAATAAATATTTCCGTTTATTGTTTTATTTATTTGATTTTACTTGTCCCCAACTAGAGAATCCTGGGGAAGGGGGCCGTTGGGAGAGTTTGACGAGCATCCCCTGGTGCACAGGACATATAATGGCATCTCAATTCCATCCAAGAAACCCCAAAGGCAAGAGATTGAAGCTGACTAAGCTCATCGGCCAGCAGAGCAGAGCCATCAGACATCTTGGTGACTTGCACTCCCCGGGGGTGACAGTGGGATGGTGCATTATCCCATGGGTCACGAGAAACAGGGAGAGAGAGGGATGTCACTACAGTACTAGTCAAGTAAACTTCTTGGCCCCTTTTCAGGGAACTAGATCATGGCAGACAACAAATGCTTCAGCCACTCTGCGGCAGGCGCTGAAAGCAGATGCACCCACAGAGTGGGGACCAGGCTGAACGGCATAGTTGGCTACAGACCAGTGCTGCTATGATGGATTCCAGGGGGTCCCAGAGTCCCCTTTGATTGGTCTGCTGCACTTAGACATTTTAGGCGGGGGCACACTATTTAATCCAAGCTTCAACACTCCGTCTTGCAGAGAGTTTTAAATGAGATTTAAGGGTGTTTCCAGACCTCTTGAAGGCTGCTCATGGACCACGGTTGACTTTCCTCTGCCATGTGTCCTACCAGGTAAAGGACCCTTGATGTAACCCAGCCAACCGCTTGTAGCCAGCACCATTCACCAGCTGGTTCCTGGCCTTCTGTGCGTCATTCTCAGCCGCTGTCAGAACCGCTGGTCTTGGAATGCCAACATCATGCTCGCGCTTCCCAGGCTGGATCCCTTCCTCCTGACATCCGACCTGGAATCCCATTTAAGTCTATAGCTCCCCTGGTTCAAACTTCATAACCCCCCACCCACCACAGTCTACTCCAGATTCTGGAAATGTCCTGCCTCCCAGCCAACATCCAAGCATCTTTGTCTGGAGAACACCTCTTTGAAAATCTTTCTAAATCATGCTTTGCTTAAGGATTGGATCTAGGTTAAAGTTAAAAAAAAAAAAAAATGCCTGTGGGCCAAGTAACCCTTAAACTCTTGCCTTTCATTTGCATTTCTTTGTTTCAGAGAATTTGTTGAAGAGAGTTTGAGAATAGCATCGAGAGAGGAAACCCTCCTAAGGGTGGAAAAGGGAGCTTGAGGGTGGAGAGGAAAATTATTAATTTTTCCTGTTGCTCACTTTTGCTTGGGACCCACACTAAGCTGGATGCCTAAAACAGTACAGAAAAGGCTTTTCAGACAGAAAACACTTGGGCTATGGCTGAGAGTGTTTTGGAGGGTGCGGCATTGTGCCAGCCTTTGGCATCAACTACCACTAACCAAAAACTGTGTGTCCAGTGTTGATGTGTGTCTGATGAGGGAGAGACTTAAACCACCACCTCTACCCCGAGCATGGCCCCACTTAAGACGTGGAGCGGATGAAGTACTCTCCCACGGCTGCAGTTCTCAGTGGTTGGTAATAGACTTGGGTCTGCAAGCCAAGCAAACCAGACAGCCTGACTTTTTCTTACCCAATAGAAACTTTAATTTTTAGAATGTATTCTCATCTCATCATTTAGGGATTTATGCCTGCAAGCCCACTATCATTAAAGAGTTACATGCATACATTCCCCTTTCCATTGTAAGGATTACAAACCCCTAATGATAGTAAATTATCCTCTCCTGCGCCATCTACTACAGTTTCTCTGTGGAATTCTCTAGGCTGTTTCGCAAGGCACTACGGCCCTAGTGAAGTGTTATTTATGCTACACACTGATTTTCTGCTTTGTTTTTAAAGTTTCTCCTTGCTCCATCTTTTTCGATCTATCATACATTTAGCAGACCTATGTACGAAAGCCATTTTTCTGTCACTCTTCAAACTTTGAATGAACAAGACTTTTTATGAAGTGTAATTTTCAATAACAATGAAATATTAGAAGCCCTTCTTGGAATGCCTTGTTCCATTCCTGCCTGTGGTGGTTGTTTTTTTTTTTTTTTCTGTTTTTCTTTTCTTTTCTCCCTGGTTTCCCACCAGTGCTGTCTTGGATTGCCATAGCCTCTGATATGTGGAACCAGGGGTCCAGTGGGGTGTCAGAAGAATTTCCTCTTACTTGATTATCAAACACCATAGACATGAACACAACAGGCTGTGCATACAATTAACAAATTAAATTTGGGGTTTTGAGAAGCTCGGAGATACACAAAGAGATGTGGGGTTAGTTTTCTCGAAGATGGCACTTTTCCCTTAATGTTGGTCTCCTTGACACCTGCGTCTAAATAACTTCTAATCATTCTCCCCGAAAAGCCTAAGATTCTAATCAATCGATCTGGATTAAAATCATCACTGCACCGTGTTTTGGCTCTGTGATTTGAAGATCTTTATAGAACTTCTAGGAAGTAGGTATCATCAAAGGAAGTACCCTAAGAAGAAAAAGTAGCGGAATATGTGAAATAGAGTAACATGATTTACACAATACAGTCTCAGTAAAGGTTCCCTGCCCTCCTCTCCCCTCCCCTCCCCTGTTTTCCTTCCCTTACCCTCTCCTCCATTCCAGCCGTTGTAAACAAAACGCAGTCCTAAAACACCAAGTTTGTTGCAGGATCTGTGGTAGACAAATTGGCTTGTCTTCCCGACGGCCATCTCCACCACCCCTCTCAGATGCTTGCTAAGGGAAGTTGATTCCTGTAACAGCCTTGGGCAGGGGAACATGACTGAAATAAGCCAGTTGTGGTACTCTTGGAAGGTGACTGGATTTAGGCATAGACACCTGGCTCAGTGCTAATCAGTAGTACATGCAGAAAAAGCTACTGGGGACATCAGGGAAAGATTTTCTCACTAATGTAAAGATTTGGGGAGGATTTCTGAGAAGATGTCAGAGTAGGAGGAACCTAAACTCACCTTGTGCCACAGACACACCTAGATAACAGCCACATCAGTGCATCCACCTAGAAAATGACCCAAAGTTTGGTAGAACAGACTTCCCACAGTTAATGTTACAGCGGAGGCCACATCAAAAGGGTAGGAGAGGCAGCAACGCACTTAGGAACCAAACTCACAGTGAGGCTGACCATTAAAGGGAGGGGCACCACAGCCACAAAGGAGGGAAAGAAGCAGACCCCAAACCAGGTAATCCAGGCACATGGGACATGCACTGGGAAGATGAGTCCCCATAACAGTTGTCATTGAAAACCAGTGGGGTTTAATTTTGTGAGTTCTGTTTGTTTGTTTGTTTGTTTGTTTTTTCACAACCAATGGGACTTAAGTCTGAATACATTAGAAATTAGTGGGTTTGCCTCTGGAAGAACCAGTGGGTGATAGAAAACCTGACCCTCAAAGAGTCCTGACCTTTAAAGAGACAGCATAACAAATAACGCCACAGAAATACAACATAGAAGAAGCAGTTTGAAAAGTACCTGGGTTACATGTGAAGGAAATTTATTTATTAATCTCAGAACATAGGCTGGCAGGGCAGGGATCTTTAGGAGACTTCTCCAAGAACCAAAGAACTAGCAGGTGTCATTTATCTCACCCCCACACCCAGCCCAGATAGCTAGACACTTGTGGGAACCAGCTAGAACATCCTCCTCCAACCGTGCTGACACTTGATGCCCTGCAGTTCTCTGATCTTCCCCATCTAACCCACCCGACCCCACCAGAGGCCCACCAAAACAGCTCCTGCTGCATTTCACTCTGCAAGCAGCAGCAGGGGACCAGTGCCACCTCAAAGTGACTCCTTCCCTCATGAGACAGGTAGATAACCACAAATACCAGTTTGGCCATAACCCTAACAGCTGGGCCTTATAACCAGCAGTGTGGAGAGAGGGCATTACTTACTGATCAGGGCATCTGTTGCCCCAGCACAGCAACAGGGGGCAAGCATCTGATCTGACTGCCAGCCCTGTCTATGAACAAGAGCTTCTCAGGGAACACCACAGGGAGAGTTCCCTTTGGGTTAGTGCTGTGACAGCCCCAAAAGATGCTTGTGGCAGGCATCTGATTCAACTGCCAGCCTCCCCATCAACAAAAGCCTCTCAGAGAACAACAGAGAGTGCCTTCCATTGTAGTGTTGCTACAGTTCTGGCAGTGGATTGAGGGCAAGCATCTGGTCTAAAGGCTGACATCATCCAACTACAAGCCCATGGCAGCCCTAGACTGACATCTTAACAGCATAGGGACCAAACCTGGCCCACAACAGGCAAAGAGAGCCATTGTAGCCAACTGGACTGAAGGCAAATACAATAGTAGGCACACACAACCCACATAAGAGATACCCCTGAAGTGCCTGGATCTGGTGAACAAAAGACATTGTGCTACAGGGCACCAAAGGACCTCTTCTTCATAAGATCAGGAGACATTGCAGACTTTTCTAACACAGAGAAACAAATGCAGAGATTTAGACAAAATCTGAGAGAGAGGAATAGGTTCCCAATGAAAGAACAGGACAAAAGCACAACAAAATAACAAAAGTGAAACAGAGATAAGCAATATGACTGATAAAATTTCAAAGTAATGATTATAAGAATCTGGACTTGAGAAGAGTGAAGGATATCAGCGAGAGCATCAACAAAGAGATAGACAACATAAAATAGAACCAATCAGAGATGAAGAACTCAATAGCTGAAATTAAAGATGCACTAAAAACAATCTATAATAGATTAGAGCAGGAGGACGAATTGATCAGTGAGCTGGAAGATAGATTGATGGAAAGAAACCAAGCAAAACAGCAAAAAGAAAAAAAAAAGAATAAAAAATGGGCTAGGTTAAGGGAACTCAGTAACATCATCAAACATAATGTCATTCACATTATACGGATTCCAAGAAGATAAAGGGGAGCAGAAAACTTACTTGAAGAAATAGCTAAAAACTTCCAAAATCCAAGGAAAGGAAACAACCACCCAGATCCAGGAGGCACAAAGAGCTCTCCATAAAATCAGCCCAAGGAGGTCCACACCAAGACACATAATAATTAAAATGTCAGAAATTAGTGGTGAAGAGAGAATTTTAAAAGTAATAGAAAAGGGATGCCTGGGTGACTCCGTCAGTTAAGCATCTGCCTTTGGCTCAGGTCATGATCTGAAGGTCCTAGGATGGAGCCCCATGTTGGGTTCTCTGCTCAGTGGGGAGCCTGTTGCTACCTTCCCTCTGCAACTTCTCCTGCTCATGCTTGTTTTCTTTCTCTCTCCCTCTCTCTCTGTCAAATAAATAAACAAATAAAATCTTTCTTAAAAAGGCAAAAGAAAACAGTTGCATACAAGGGAAACCCCGTATCAACTGATTTTTCAGCAGAAATTTTGCAGGCCAGAATGCATACCATGATAAATTGAAAGTGCTATAAGGAAAAACCTACAACTAGTATAATCTAGCCAGCAAGGCTATCATTCAGAATAGAAGGAGAAATAGAGTTTTCCAGACAAATAAAAGTTAAAGGAGATCACCAATAAGCCAGATTAACAGGAAACATTAAAGGGAATTTTTTGGGTGGAAAGAAAAGGCCATAATCAGGAGTAAGAAAATCATGCAAATATATTCACAGGTAAATACAAACATAATAAAAGTAATAGGTTAATTACTTACAAAACCAGAATGGAGATTACAGGATAAAAACATTAAAATCAATTGCAACTATAAAAACCAGTCAGGGAGTGTCTGGGCAGCTCAGTTGGTTGAGAAGCCTTCTTGATTTTGGCTCAGGTCATGATCTTGAGATACTGGGATTGAGGCTCTGCACTCAGTGGGGGGTCTGCTTGAACATTCTTTCTCCCTCTCCTGCTGCCCCTCCCCCACGCACGCATGCATGCCCTCTCTTTCTCTAAAATGAATAAATAAATCTTTAAAAAAATAAAAATCAGTGAAGGGAGTCACAAAATAAAAGGATGTAAAGTATAACATCATACACATAAATTGAAGGGAAGGAAGAAAAAATTTAGTGCTTCCAGATGGGTTCAAACTGTGACCATCATATTAATATAGATGAAGTAGATCCTTCAAATAGAAAATCAAACAAGGAAAAGTCACTTTAAATGACACATCGGACCACATAGATCTAACAGTTTTAGAATATTCCAACCAAAAACAGCACAACATACCTTCTTTTCAACTGCACATGGAACATTCTCTAGGATAGATCACATATTAGACCACAAAACAAGTCTTAACAAGTTCAAAAAGATTGAAATAATATACATGCATCTTTTCCAGGCACAATGGTATAAAACTAGAAATCAATCGCAAAAAAAGAAAAATGTGGCAAGAATACAAATATATGGAGGCTAAATAACATGCTACTATAAACAATGAGTGGATCAACCAAAAAGTCAAAGAGGAAATAAAAAAATATATGGAGAGAAACCAAAATAAAAACATGAACATCCAAAAATCTTTGAGATGCAGCAAAAGCTCTTTTAAGAGGGAAGATTATAGCAATGCAGGCCTACCTCAGAAGAAAGAAAAATTTCAAGTAAACCACCAACAGATCAATGAAACCAAGAGATTTTTTTTTAAAAGAGCATCAACGACAACAACAAAAACAGAGAGAGTGAGAGAGGAGAGGACTCAAATAACCAAAATCAGAAATAAAAGAGAAATAATACCACAGAAATATAAAGAATTAAAAGAGAATATTACGAAAAATTACAGGTGAACAAATTGGACAATCTACAGGAAATGGATAAGTTCTTAGAAGCATATAACTTCCCAAAATGAATTAGAAAATTTGAACAGACCTATTACTAGAAAAGAAATTGAATCAGTAATCAAAAAAATTCCCAAACAAAAGTCAAGGAACAGATGGCTCCACTAGTGAATTCTACCAAATATTTAAAGAAGAGTTAATACCTATTCTTTGAAACTATTTCAAATAGGAAGGAAAACTTCCAGTTTTTTTCTGGCCAGCATTACCTTAATGCCAAAACCAAATAAAGATAATACAAAAAAAGAAAACTATAGGCCAATAGCTCTGATGAGCAGAGATGCAGAAATCCTCAAAAAACTATTATCAAACCGAATCCAACAATACATTTAAAAAAATCATTCCAACCAAATGGGATTGATTCCAGTGATGCAAGTGTGATTCTATATTTGCAAATTAATCAACTTGATACATCATGTTAACAAATGAAAAGATAAAAAACATATGATCATCTCAACAGACATAGTAAAAGCATTTGATAAAGTACAACATCCATTTATGATAAAAACTCTCAACAAAGTAGGTCGAGAGGGAACATACATACCTCAAAGGCCATGTATGAAAAATGCACAGCTAACATCATTCTCAATGGTTAAAAACTGAGAGCTTTCCTCTAAAAGCAGGAAAAGACAAGGATGTCCACTCTCATCACTTCTGTTCAACATGGTACTGGAACTTCTAGCACTAGCAATCAGACAAGAAAAAGGAATAAAAGGCATCCAAATTGGTAAGGAAGAAATAAAACTTTCAGTACTTCTAGATGACATGATATTATATATAGAAAATCCTTAAGAATCCACCAAAAAAACTACTAAAACTAAAAAAGAAATTCACTAGAGTTGTAGGATACAAAATGAACATAAGGAAATCTGTTTTAATGGAAAAAAGATATCTCTTCTATAAGTGATGTTAGAAAACCTGGGCAGCTAATGCAAAAGAATAAAACTGGCTCACTTTTGTACATCATACATAAAAATAAACTCAAAATAGATTAAAGACCTAAATGTGAGACCTGAAACCATAAAATTCTGGAAGAAAGCATAGGCAGTAATTCTTTGACATCAGCTGTAGAAACATTTTTCTAGATTTGTCTTCTCTGACAAGAGAAACAAAAGCAAAATTAAACTATTGAAGCTATACCAAAATAAAGTTTCTGCACAAAGAAGGAAACCATCATCAACAATAAAAATGCAATCTACTGAATGGGAGATATATTTGCAAATGGCGTATTTAATGAGGAGTTAATATGCAAAATATGTAGAGAACTTATACAACTCAACACTAATAATAATAATAATAATAATAATAATAATAATCCAATTAAAAGTGGGCAGAGACCGGATAGACATTTCTCCAAAGAAGACATACGGATGGCCAACAGACACATGAAAAGATGCTCAACACCACTCATCATTAGGGAAATGCAAATTAAAACCCCAATGCCTGTCAGAATGGCTAAAATAAAAAGTAGAACAAACAACAAGTGTTGGTGAGGATGTGGAGAAAAAGGAACCCTTGGGCACTGTTGGTGGGAATGCAAATTGATGTAGCTACTAAAGAACATAGTATGGAGTTTCCTCAAAAAATTAAAAAGAGAATTGCCGTGTGATCTAGTAATTCCGCTCCTGGGTATTTGCCTTCTCCCTCCAATGAAAACACTAATTTGAGAAGGTCTGTGCACTGTGAAGTTTATGGCAGCATTATTTACAAGAGCCAAGATATGGAAGCAACCCAAGTGTCCACGGAAAGATGGATGGATAAAGAAGATGTGGGATGTATATACAGTGAACTATTACTCAGCCATAAAAAGGAATGAAATCCTGCCATTTGTGACAACATGGTCAGATCTAGAGGGCATAATGGTAGTTGCAGTAAGTTAGAGAAAGATAAGGATTGTATGATTTTAGTCATTTGTGGAATTTAAGAAACAAAACAAATGAAGAATCCAATTAAAAAAGAGACAAGCAAATAAGAGTCTTAACTGTAGAGAATAAATTGGTGGTTGCCAGAGGGGAAGTAGGTTGGAAAATGGGTGAAATAGGTAAAGGGAATTAAGAGTATACTTACCTCGATGCGCGCTGAGAAAAGTTCAGAATTGTTGAATCATTGTATTGTGCACCTGAAGCAAGTATGACACTGTATGTTAATTATACTTGGAGCACACCCCCCTCCTCTTTGTAAACAAAAGCAGTCATGTCCTTATGGGGTGCTCGAAACTGCTCCAGAGACGCTCTTGAACACCGACACATAGGGCAGAGTAGAGAGATGGAAACCCCAGTCCTCAGTGTCATTACCGTGCTGCCGAATAGCCCCCTTCAGCTTCCCCGCCGTATTAGACGACATACGCCTTAGGATTTAAGGGTCTTCGGGTCAGGATTCTGTTCTTTGCAGCAGAAGTCAGCTCGCTGCCTGTGTTTCACGGACCCACCTAAAAGTCTCAGCTTTCTCTGTGCACAAACTTGGGCATGTGATCTCAACTCAGTTGCCTTTTCTGTATAATGGAGCCAGTGATTTTACCCAACAACTGACTGATAGGAGGACTCAAAAACACACAAAGAATAATGTTTGCTAGGACGGGCTGAGTAAATGATAGTTAAAATGATTTTAACAGTCCCCCTAATTCACAGGCAGAAAACGCGGATTACCTCTTGACTGATACAGACACAGCTCACCGTCGGAGGATCCGAATAAAAACCTCACTGATGTGTGATTTTTAAATTCCACGACTCTGGGCAGCTAGCTGGTCGTTCCTGTGCCTTTCTGTTCTCTGTGTTTCTGTCCCTGAAGCTGAGGGTCCGCACAGAGGCTGGACATCCCAGTACATACACTCACACATCAAAGGAAATACAAAGAGACCTCGTGTTCATGTGACCCAGGGAGGAATCTGTTGTCTTGCAGGAAAATGTGAGGCCTAAAGTGCTTTTTTAATTTTGGCGGTTGAGGGGGTAGAGGAACTGGACCCTTAATTTCCTTCTAGAACAACTCTTTTTGACACAGTCCCCCAAAGTCTGTTCCTTTGCCCCCTCTAAGTTCTTCCTGCCAGTAGCCCTATTATTTCTATTATGATCTATCAATCAGCATCATCTGCATTATTATATGTTCCCTGCTTTTTCCTATTCCAAATTTTATATAAAATTGTCTTATTTTCTTAACTTTCATTAGGATCCTTTCCTAGATTTTAGTACTTGTGTTTATGTTTCCTTTTTCTCCTCGCTTTGCCTTACACTTGAACTTTTCCTTCATTCTTTAATTGCAACTGCAGTTCTCAGCCACCTTTTCCTTTTTGTGCTTACTCTGTTTCATCCCAGTTTCCCAGAAGTCTGCACAGAAATCCCCCAAACCAGAAACCCGAATCTTTCCTTTCTGCACTTACGCTGGCAAGTTGGCACAGAATCCAGGTGCAGGCGGGCACAGCAGATAGAGCCAGCATCGACAGTTCTTAGACTTAAAGTGCGACTCTCACTTCAGATTGCAGAGTATGTCAACATGGCTTCGAAAAGAAACCCTGTAGGGGGATGAGTGGAATTTGGTTTATTCATTTATTTATTATTTATTTACTTACTCAGATTGCCCAGCCACAGAACCTCCTCCCTGTGCTGGGGAATCTGGCACTATAGGTTTGGGGTGTAATGCCCCCAAAGGCCAGATATCTGGTTTCCCTGATCTCCAGCCACTAGGGGACAGCCAAGCCTACAGCATACAATACAGCTTTATGAAGAAGCCAGGACTGTTTAGAACCTGCTTTGGTGGCCATGATCCAGAGTTCAGTGTCCCCAGCTGGGGGCCATGGCAGCACACTAAGCAGATCAGACCGGGGCCGTGGTAGTACTCTTCTGGACATTCAACTTTGCTTGTCAGACCTTGCTTTCTAGTGATCAACTAATCCAGGAACTGTAAGGGACTCCCCCAATCATTTATTTTTGCTTAAGTCAGCCAATCTCTCTTTCTGTTGTTTGCAACTAAAAAACCCAGCATGGCACATTTTGCTTCTTTTATTTCATTATCCTGTGGAAAAGGCAGGGTCTTTAGGGGAGACCTAAACAGTCTAAACAGTAGGGGTCTAAACAGTCCTGTTGGGCAATTGAGTTAACACGTCTGAGACTCAGTCTTTGCAAAAGAAACAAAGGGAAAATAATAGCAAACTCAGAGATTCATTGAAAGAATCAAATGGAACTTTATATGCAAAATTCCTGGCTTTCTTTTAAAATTCAAACTTGGTTCTGCCCTCCTGCAACATACAGTTTAGTTGGCAAACTGGCATACACACATATTGGTAATAGGTAACCTTCCTGTTGATGCATGATCGTATCTCCTGCATCATTCTAAATAAATACACTACTGCGTCTATTAGCTCATCTAACCTATGTAGCAACTCTGCAAAGTAGGTATTATTGTTCATATTTTGTAGATTAGGAAGTTTCTAGAAGAGAATAGTAAGTAGCGAAATATAATGCAGTTGGAATCCAAATCCAGAACAAACCCAGGGGCTCTCACCCCAAAGCCTGCGATCCTAACTGGCTCTCTGCTTTCTGGGGTTATCGTACAGCTGCCACAAGACAGATGCAGACAACGCATTTGCTGAGTGCACAGGACAGGAGAGCTCTGTGTTTCAGAGAAGCAAGGGAAGGCTTTTGAAGAGAAAGAGGCTGCATTTCTACGATATCAGATTACAACGGTACCAGAATCCCAGAGTATTTGGATATAATGTTGTCACAAGAATTTTATTCTGTCAGTTCTTTCCCATCTTTCTTAGCCTGTCTAACTGCTATTTATTCTGAAAACTCAGCCAAGCATTATTCCCTCCAGGAAACCTTCTCTGACTTTCATTGACTGGGTCAGGCCCCTCTTCTGTGTGCACTAATAATTTACACATTCCTATGCATGTCCTATAAATATTGGCTCCTTTGTCTGCCTACAGTCACCGGTCTGTGGATCCTGTGAATGCTGGAGCCATGTCTGTCTTATTAATCACTCAATTCACAACATCTAACACCATACCCGGCACACAGTAAGTCGTCAATCAGTGTTTATTGAATGAATGTGGAATGAACATCCCCAGCAGAGAAAACCACAGAAAGACAAATCTGGCTAAAGACAATGTTTGGGGTAAAAATATTTTGCAGCTTCACCAACGTCAAAGTATCCTTGGTCCATCCAGAACTTGACTTCAAAAGTATAGATAATCGAGATGACTAAATCAGAAGAGAGGCCAAAGCAGACTGTTGGTGTTGTACAAAGAGATATGAAAATGAAATTATATGAGTATTTTGATCTGAAAGAAGAAAGAGCACTACCACCCCACTTTCCTGTGATCACGACCAGTCATTTCGAATGGATAGTGGCGATTATAAACTTGGTTCAGGGGTGTGAGTGAGGGCATGTGCAGGTATGATTAAGTGTTTATATATTAGTCAATGAAATTTTGTGATTAATCATTTTGTAGACAATCAGAATTTCATGTGCACGGGGGCTTTTTCCTAAGCTATCCTTCTGAAAGTCTCACACTAACAGAAATTATATTGGCTCTTGTTTCGACATAACGTTTTGATTACTCAGGCTCCAGCAAGTCTGGGGTTTGTCCTCTATCTGCATGCTTTTTGAGGAAAAAGTCTTTTGGTCATGACAGACCAATATATGCACCTGAAACATTTTTTGAATAATCTAAGTGTTAGAATATGTGCCAAGAAGAAGGACACAGGAAGAGTTATAGGAGTCAAGACATGGAAGGGCAGAGTGAGCCGGAATTATTGAGGAATTCCGTGTGGGGAGGAGAATAAGGATCTTGAGTTCCTTTGGGGGACAGTTGCAGCGAGACAGAGAATATGCCAGATATTGCGGAGGAGGTACAAGAAATCTGCATGGGTCGCTTTTTTCTGCGATAGAATGCAAAAGCAAGGAGGAGAAGAGTACTTGGTGACAGAAAGCCGGGAGGGCACTGGCCCTAATAATTTTTTTTATTATTAACATCCAGTAAAACTGACTTTTTTCCTGGGTAGTTCTGCAGAAATTCATGTAACCACCTCATCATAGTCAAGACACAGAACTGTTCCTTCATCGTAAGTGAGTCTTAGTGATGCCTCGTTGCCAGCATTCCCTGTCCCCATCCCTAGCTCTGGCAACCACGGATCTGTTGGTCATCGTAGGTTTGCCTTTTCATAAATAGTACAGTCACAGAATCATACGCTATGCCACATTTTGAGACTGGGTTCTTTCAGTTAGCATAATGTCTTTGAAAGTCATCCAGCTAATGTCTCTAGCTCATTCCTTTTCATTGCTGGGTCTGTGTGGATCTATCTTGGTTTGTTTATCCACTGAGTTGTTAAGGGACAATTAGTTGTTTCTAGCTCTTTGGTGATTGGGAATGCAGCTGTTACAAACATTCATGCCTACGTTTTTGTGTGAACACAGGTTTTCATTTCTCTAAAGTAAATTCCTTGAAGTGAATTTGTTAGGTCCTGTGTTAAGTGTATGTTTAACTTTGGAACAACTGCTATGCTGTGTTGAAGAGTGGCTGTGCCATTTTGCATTACCAGCAGCGAGGTCTGAGACTTCTGATTGTTCGGCATCTTCCCTAGCTCTACAGTGTTATCTCATCATAGTTCTAATTCACATTAGTTCAATAGCTAAGGACCTGGAGCATTCTTTCGTGTGCTTGTTTGACGTCAACATATCCTCATTGATGAAATGTCTGAGTTGTTTACTCATTTTTAAATTGGGTTGTTTGTGTTTTGACTGTTGAGTTTTGAGGGTGCTTTATATATTCTGGGTAAAGGACTCTTGTCAAATGGGTCATTTGCAAATGCTTTCTTCCAGCTTGAAGTTTGTCTTTGAACGTGTTTTTGGCATGGCAAATACTTTAAAATTTTTTGAAGCCCATTTTATCCATTTGTTTTCTTTAAGGCATCGGCATTTGTTGTAATGTCTAAGAATTCTTTACCTAATCCCACGTCACGAAGGTTTTCTTCTACTTGTCCTCTGAATGTTTTTAAATTTTACTTTTTACATCCAGGTCTATGAATCAGCTCGAATTCATTTTTGCAAAAGTCGTGAGGCTGAAATTCAAGTTCATTACTTTTTGGATATGGATGTTCAGTTGTACCATTTATTGGAAAGACTATCTCTTCCTCGACAGAGTTGCCATCACGCCTGAGTCTAAGAGCCCAAGACTCCGGAAAGAGTGTCAGGATGTGAGGGCGCAAGAAAACGGTGGCTCAGCTCAAGCAGAGTGAGAACAAATTCAGCCTTCTTCTTCCTTCTGGTTTCACTTGGGCCCTGAAGGGACTGGATGACACCCAGCCCACCCACCCAGAGGAGGGTCATCCACTCTGCTCACTTCACCAGCTCCAAATGCTAATCTCTTCTGGAAACACAGGCACAACTACAAACATTTCGCCAGCTATCTGGGCACACCTTAGCCCAGTCAAGTTGGCACAGAAAATTAGCCAGTTATACTGTGTGTGTTTTTTTTTTTTCCTGGTGCCACTAGCACTTCCTAGGCTTTTGACATGATTTCCTAAAAACCCCAAGTTTCCAAACTTCTACAATGGTTTTTGGCAAAACAAAGGAGATGCTTTTCTTGTGTTTCCCTCTGTCGGAGGAATCCCAAGCAACTTTTTCTTGTCCCATAAAGTTCTATAAAGAATTTAGTAAACAGCTCCTCTGTCTTTATGGTCCACTTAGTTTTTGGTCTAAAGTTCAGTGGAGACTAGGATGGGACACATTTCTACTGATGAACACCAAACGTTATTTAGAATCTTTCTTCCTTTATAATAATTAAGTTTTTCTTATTTGGTCAGATTTATTACCCCTGGATCCTTCTTCCCTGGAGATGTTTTCTTCCTGAAGGGTCTTCTTTTTCTCTGCAAAAGGACTTAGGTTGGGCCCATCCCACCCTATTCCTAGACATGCCAGAAGATTCCAAATTACCCATGCAAGTGGGTTTCTGGTAAATCCCTCCCATGTGTTTGCCAGTCAGTTTGGACTTCAAGCTGAGATATCCCTATGCCCAGTACAATTTCATATAACATAATGACTGAAACATCTCTGGGAGGAAATTATTAATACTATCAACTCTGTAGGCAAGAAGGCTAAGCCTTCAACTCATTAAGTAGTTTGCCAAAGGGATTCCTAGATTTAGAATTGGAAATACAGATTTTGTGGCTCCAAATATTATTACTCCTTCCATCAAACATGACAGAGGTTTAGAAATCATCCCTGGTGATCCTCTTCCAGCCTGTCTGCAATGCGAGGGCATTCTACCAATCATTCAAGCGCCCCGTTGCATGCTGATAGGCTGTAAACATAGAGCAGGTTGGGAATACTTGTCCAGACCATCAGTGAACGTTTACCCGGCAAAGAAATTAAAGCTACAGACATTGTAGCCATGAAGAACCCTATTTGAATTCTCCCTTTTCCACTTACTTAGGGTACATTTCTTAAACTTGTTAAGCCTCATTTTCCTACATGCTAACTAGGGATAATAAGAACTGCCCCACAGAATTGTTAAAGAGGAGAAAGGAGTCACCATGTCAGGTCTTCAGTCCTGTCCCCAAAATGTAATGCTTCCTCAAGAAATGGCAACTGTTATAGATTAATTCATTATTATTATTATAATTATTATATTTTGAACATAATAGGTAATATAAGGTATATATTTGAACATATAAGATAAATTATATTCACTATATCGTCTTTTTAATAAGCAAGAACACATTCTCATGGGCAGTAAGTGTCCACAGTTCACATGGTCTCCAGCTTTTGCAATTAAACCAATTTTGAAAATGGCACTCAGGATAGCAAGAAATTGGACCACATCGTAGGGTTCAGGAAATGAGACATAAGGAAGAAAGTTTCCTTAAAGAAATGAATTAAAATCTGGTTAGGATTTATGCTATTCAGAGTGTCCTGGAAATGGTAGAGGATCAAATTGCGGCCATCTTTATTACATCTTTATTACAAAGAAATACATAGAGCAAAAGTTAATTTAAGATACATTTTCATTTCAAGGGATTATTTTTAAAGTTTCATTACCAGCATTCTCACTTTGTTTGCTGCGGGCTGGTTAAAAAAAAAATCCCAAACCGAAACGAAAATGAAGCCACCAGCCTTGCCCCTTAGACTCAGCGGCTTATTCTCGTTGGGTAAATGCTACAAATAAAGATTTTCCCCAAGGCACTTTTTCTTTTTTCTTTTCTATTTTCTGAAAAGAAAACAACAGATTAAGAAACAAAATATCACTTTTCCCGATAGTCACATTTGGAAACTATAATCATTATAAGAAGATAATGTTGAAAAATCAACCTGAAAAGTACTTATTAGGTGCATTACTAGGTATTGAGCAATATGATGAAATGAGATAAATATAAAATACAGGATTGGTGGTCCAGTTAAGAAGAACCGAAACACGTTAAAGCGACAATAAGAAAAGCAGGTTCATAATTCAGCACGGAAGGTGACTCATAAAAGTAACACAGCACAGCACTGTCGGATCTCCGTGAAGCTAACGTGAAGAGACAGAACAGTTCCCTGACCAAGTATAACAAAACACGTAAATCCAAAGGGACCATCTGTCCTCCGATCAGGGAAGTCTGAGAGGGAGTAACTGGTCGCATCCCTTATAGATCAGGCAACAAAACCAAAGAGATAACACATCCGTTTGCAATTATGACATTTTATTATGTTTGTTTCTGTATCCCCAGTGCGAAGTGCGATGCTGGACTGTGTGTAGGTGTTTGTTCCAGATGCTGTAGAAGGCTCCGAGGATATAGTGTTGGACATGAGAGGGAAGTCCCAAACTATCATGGAACTTACATAAATAAAGACTCCCTGGGATAATGGTGAAAGCTACAAAGGGCCAAGTTATCATGAAAAACTCAGGGGAAGAGGATAATCCAGGTTCATCTCTCTGGAGGTGACAGAAATAGTTTATAACAGGGCAAGAGTGGAATGTGAGATTTCCTTCAGAATAGTTTTAGACCATTTAATAAAAGTGTTGTTTTTCACTTAAAGCCATAGTCTCACTCTCTAGCAGGTGAGGGCAGGGGTGCCGAGGGACCCCTTGATAAGCCAGGGGTGCCAAGCTGACCTTGAAAACATGACCTATCATTCATTGCCTTGTCACAATTTACCCCAGTCTGAGAGATCCAAGGATCACATCACTCCCCAGTTTACATCAAAGATGCCATGTGTTGTGTCCAATCCCCCTCCATAAGATGTTAAGTTCTCTAATATCTAGTTTTATATTTCATTCATTGTTTTACATACTCTGAACTTTCTCTCCCAGGGCAATGTGTACATCAGCAAATAAGAAATTCTTGTTGACTTACACTAACACAATCTATTTAAAATTTGTTTATTCATCTTTATCTTTTGAGCTTATCTCTTTCTCCCTATCATAGTTTAAGAAAAAATGCCTTCTATTTCCCTACTTTCCCAAAACACTTGCCCGCTTTTAAAAAAATTATTTAAGAGAATAGTTGATACATAGTGTTACATTACTTTCAGTTGTACGACATAGTGATTCACCATTTTTGAACATGGTGCTAGACTCACCACAACAGCAGCTACCATCTGTCACCATGCAGTGCTATGACAATACCCCGACTGTATTCTCTCGCTGTGCCTTGGTCTCCATGCCTTATTCATCCTATACCGCCAGCTCGTACCTCTCAAGGCTCTTCACCCACCATGCTCATCCCTCCACCCCCTTCCCGCTGGCATTTGCCATCTTGGTACGGACAGTCTTCACTCTGGATATTGTTGCAAACTTGGGCCATTTTCCACCTGATTTGCATGGCTAAAAAGAACCATATGAGAAAATGTGAGATTTGTAAAGATCCTGAATAGTTGGGCCTGAATAACACAGAAAAGGAATTAAAGTTCTGTCATCCTAAAGGAAGATCCCAAGAGAAGGTCAGAAAAACATCGTGTCAAACAAGGAATACTGGTGACCTAAGGTTCTTACACACAAGGAATCAAGAATAAAGTCAAAGATGTTACAAATACAACAGTGAAGGAAAATCTGAGTGACTCTGAAGACTTGAGTTTGAATTTAAGACCAAGATTTGTTTTGTGATACTCCAGGAAAAAATAAATTCAAGAAATATTCAGAAATACATCCACTGTCACTTAGAAGCAGATCTAAAAATAAGACACTGAAAGAGACATCCAGTAGCCCATGAAGTTCAGAGATCCGGGCGCCAAATGAAAGTGACCACCAAATGTCACCCAAAAGCACAAGCAAAAGCATTAGACCTCCAAATAAGCCATTTTTTTGCTTTTTGGATGCTTTCTATAGTCACCCATTCCTGGCTCAGGCTTCTGCAGAGGACCTTCCCATGTGAGATGGAGAAAAACCTACTCCTCCCTCTTTACAGATGTGGCCTCAGTCGGGGAGGATGCTATGCTTACTTCCTCCTGAATTCAATGCCCAAGGGTTCATGTGAAAATCAGCCCCACAGTAGACCCTGATTTCATGGTCATATGCCCGCTGTGAGCTGGTGTGTTAGACGCCACACTCCTGTCCCGTTATGAGATGTGTTTCCCTCGGCTGGGATTTGGCTCACCTTTTCCACTTCTCTACTCCAGGAGCAGTTTATCTCTTACATAAAACAAATAACACTGTCAGAAAGTTTATCCTAATAATTAGCTTGAATTTATTGCTCTAAAAGCATTAAATCTTCCTCTTTTGTAGGCCTTTAGAACTTAGAAACATTCATGCATCATTACCCACATCCCTTCTGAATTATGGTTGCACCAGGCAGAGTCAAATCTCTCACTGCTTCTTCAGCCCTGCTTGCTGTCCTTCAGAGCCCTCCTGCTTTCCTACACATTCTCCACTGATTACCGACATCTCTGTTGCGTCGAGGTGCCTGATGCGTAAACCTCTCTGATGCAGTGCTTCATTGGCAGGTCCCTACTTCTTGCCCAAAGCTGAGCAATGTCTTTACTGATGTATCAAGTGTTGACTTATTTTCTTTCTGATGGAATCCATAGATACTTTCCATAACCCAAATTTCTTGTTGGATAAACAGGATAAAGGGAAGTCAGCTATACTGTAAAGCTTGAGAGAATGAACCTCTGAAAGCCTTCTACCTTTTTTTTTCCATTTTTATTTGTTCATTTATTCACATATAAGTGAGGTTCATATCTGTTTGTGTCTGTAGCTTCGAAATATTCTTAAAACTGTTTCTTGAGCAATGCAACGGATGCCCTTTGGTTCTTTAATCTAACTTCAGGCAGTGTCAGTTGACATGGCCAAGCTGAGCTTCATCTTCAAGGCTAAGCCATACTGATTGGGATGGACACTTGATAGCTTATCAACTCACCAGTCTTCTTGAGATCCCACCAACTCTGACTCTTGCCACTTAAAACATATCTCTAATTGCTCAGAGCTCATCCAACTGATTGGCAGCGCTCCCCACTGTGACATTATCCTTTAGTTTTGCTTTGCTTGGCAGAAGCTCTCACATTATTTACACCATATAATCACTAATTTAAAAATTATAGTCCGAGATGACACACAAGAATTCGAACGCTGTAGAAGCGACTACAGTCGTTAACTTAGATCTGTAGTTTGTTTCTCTTGGAATTCATTTTGTCCTAAATATTCTGACCAAAAACTTAAAAACAAAGAAAAACATACTCTGTGGTCTTCTTGCTTACCAACAGATAAATGTTCATTTTAAAAGTGTAAGTTGAATAATAGCTACCAAGCCAGCAGTGGAATGCAATCTAAACATTCAAGGAAAATAAAATCTGAGTACGACCAGCTTGTTATTTGAGACTGTGAGAACCGAGACTGTGCCAAATGTGAGATTCTTACTAACCCTTACCACATACCTGACATCAGAACAAGTCACTCAGAAAGAGTCTAGCCAACACCATGACTTTCTCTAAACATTTCCTCCAAGCGTCCTTTAGTGGAAGTTTAAATTTCACATCTTCAGGCTAAAATGAAATTCCTTAAGTCTTTCCTTGCATGACTTGTTTTGAAACACAATAAGCTTTCTCCTGATTGACCAAAATTATTATGCCTGTGTGCAGTTTCCAAGATTTAAATTGGGAATAAATCTTAGCGGGATAAAATGTCTGGCACTGTTTCTTTCTGGGTATAAAGAAGTGTGGGTGGGAAAGCTCTTGGGAGAGGGTAAAGGGAATTCGCATTTTGGACACTGACCCTGCACCGCCTTCTGAATACCTCCATCATCACTAACTTCTGCTCCCTCAAACTTGAGCAGTTCCTGAGCATTCCTGACCCCCAGCTAGCACGGACACCCCAGCTAGCACGGACACCCCAGCTAGCACGGCCTTCCTGCTTTAAGAGGCTGTTTGTTTTGTTTTTCCCATTCTGAGATATGTCCTATATTCTCTTCTAAGTTATTTTTTCTAATAGTTTCTTTGAAAAAAACATTAACTTTAAAATGCATCTAGCATTTATTTTACTGTATGAGGTAAGGTGAAAATCTAATTTGTTTTTTCTCTAAACAGTCCATTTCAACACCCCCCTACCTCTAATTGAATAGTAATTTTATTCTACAGGTACAGAGGTTAAAAAAATCAATAATTGGGTAATCAGATTTCCAAGCGACCTGCTAACGTACGTCAGTCAAAGCCCTTACTAATAAAATAATCCAAACAACTATATAGTGATGCAAAAATGGTTGAGGAAACAGCTATGTAAGCCCCTCACAAAGTACGGAGTGTTAAGGTCTCTGCGAAATGGTTTTAAGAACAGGAAAGTCCTGTTTATCCTCCTCCCCATTGAATAACTCTGCTTCTCATCCCCTCCTCATGCATCTCCAACCTTGAGCCTTCCTCCCTGCTTCCCATAAGATAAAACTGTCCTCAGACCTCTGTTTTCACATACCAGAGCGTTGTTTCCCATTAAAATTCTCCAAGAAGAACATTTACGTCATGTTGTTCTGACCCTTCTGTGATGGGAAGGAGGTGGCTTTGGAGTTGGACAAACCCAGTTTCCGATGTTGGCTTAATTACGCAGCCGTTGGTGGCTTTGCACACATTGCATGGCCACTGTGGACCTCACTTACCGTATCTGTCCAGTGGGGATCTCTGAGACATAAGAATATTAGGTCTAATGTAAATGTACCACTTTCTAGTAGAGAGCCATGGTTGTTGTTGTTGTTGTTGTGTGAGTTTGCTTTGTCTACGGGCTGCAGACCCTTGAGACAGGTCTACACAACAGCACAGACACAGGTGGCTCGGAGACCCTGGCCTTGGAGGTGGGCAGTTTGGGGCTGCTCATCTTCGGAGAGAAGATGAATGTATTTTCACTGTGGAATAGTTACAGGATGTTGGCCAAAGCACTACTGACAGTTCATGAATAGAAATGAGGATGTAGGTAACTGCATAGCCAAAGGCATGGAGTATACTTAAGTTTGTTTTTATTTTTGTTTTCTATAGTAACTCCATGCGTTTGCTAACAGTACTCTTCCACAGTTTGATGGAACTGTGTGAAATATGCTCTGTCCTCCTCTAGCTGGAAGATAAGCAATGAGTCTAAATCGGGCTATTTTATTTTATTAATTCCAGTGTAGTCAGCGTACAGCGTTATATTAATACGTCAGGCTATTTGTATCTAGATTTTCTAGAGTCCAATCTTAAGCACACTGACAAAGGCTGGAAACTGAGTGTCAGGCGTGGAGGGGCGACGCGGGAGAGCCAGCTGTCCTTTCCTGCTGCGTGGATGAGGTCTGGAGCCACCCTGGTTTCTGGTCTTCCTGAGCCTGGTCCTGCAGCTTTCCCTTTGATTCACGGACTGTCCTGTATCCTGCCAATGAGTTCAAGTCCGCCAGAGTCCATTTCTCTAACTGGCAAAGAAGAGCTCGGACTAACAGAATCCGGACGTGGGAAGAGGGGAAGCCGACGCTTCAGAAGCTCGGGAGCCCGCAGGAGGTTTTCATAGCCCGTGGGTTACGCCCGGGATATGATCCTAGACACTTTAATTGTAGAATTCGCTCCCTTCTGCCACTGGCTCTTGCCACACATGCCACTGTGAATCTCCTGAGATCCGGGCTTCAGGAAGGTCCCCGTGTGCTCCGGGAACGTGCACTGGGGCCGGGTTAGGAAAACATCTCTAACAAATAAGGACGCAAATGACATCTCTTAGAAAACTCTCTCTGGGCGTAGCACGTCTTCATACCGACATGCCATTCCCCATGCCTTTGGAGTTTAAGAAATTTGATTTTTAGCTACAGAGGGTCCTTTCCTGCTGCTGAAGCCTGAGGGGAGAAGTCATAAAGCCAAGCGCACGTACCAGTCGCCGCCTCTGCTAACTCCCCTCTCACACCTGTCAGTGAATAAAGGTGCTCCTGGACGAACCAATTTCTGCACCTCCCAGCTAAGCTAGCCCGTTCTCTCGTCCCGGCTAATCGACTCGCTCAGTAATCGCCGGGCACCTGCTGGCCGCGAGCCCCAGGGGCCATCCGCAGGCACAGCTCCCCTTCCCTGCCGTGCCCTCTGATGCCTGCTCCTCCGAACCTCGGGCCTCTCCTGTCTTAAAAACACAAACAAATCCCTCAGCCTAAGGTTCTCCTCCAGCGAGTGACCTTTCTCTTTCTTCAGATTTGGGTTCTCACTGTGTGTGGAACTGATTCAAGCCAAACCGATTCAAACCAAAAACTGATTCAAGCCAAACCGATTCAAACCAAAAACTAATTTGCTCTGAGATCGGGCTGCAGTTTCACTTTTCTCTTGTATGAACTAGGGCCCTCCAGCTCCGTTTGTCGCACCATCTCTCCTTTGTGTACCTCGTCAGGCCGCCTCTATCGGACGCCACATCTTCATGCACCGGTTTGTGAGCTAATCTGTGCTGTCAGTGAGTCCGTCCTCACCCCATAGCTTTTTAAAATAGCTTTCTCATCTTGCTATTTAGAGCCACAGATCTCCTGTTTTCCCTTTTCAGAAATGAATTAGCTATTCTTTGCCTTTTGCTGCTCTGCATAAATTTACAAGTCGACCTGACAAAAAGTCCTGTTGGGACTAATTTTGTTCCTTGCGAATATGGAGTCATTCATCTATAATTGCTACACAGTTATTTTGTAGGGACTATTCTATCACTGTTGTCTTGAATTTATCACTAATTCCTTGGGACAATTTTCTAGGGAGCAAACTGTGGAGTAAATTATGTTCTCTCCCCCACCATACATCGTGTTATAATTTTTTTTTTTAAATGTACAGAGTAGTTTGAAAGAATAACAAAACACATTCCCGGCATCAAACGTCTAGGTGGAGCAGCTGTCAACATTTTGCCATTTCAAAGCTGTAGACATTGACACTCCTACAAATTAAGGCATCCCTACATCTTTTAAAAATAAAAGAGTTTTTTATAACCACAATACTAGTATTACCTGAGATAAAATTAACCATAAACCTCTAATATAACATAGTGTCAGTCCGTATTTAAATATCCTCCAGTTGTCCACAAAGTATCTTAATTAGCTGGTTTTCTTATGAAAAAAAAAATCCACTTAAAGTTTACCCATCGTATTTGATTGTGTATCTCTTTAGTTTCTCTCAAGAATGTCTCAATACTATTTTTTTTTTTTAAAAAAAACATCACATTTTGAAAAGACTGGGGCAGTTGTCTTGGAGAACTGCTCTAGCCTGGATTTGCCGGACTGATTGCTTCCATCTGGCTGTCAATTAGAGACCACCTTTTATCCCCTGTATTGCTGTAAACTGGAAGTCTGGTTTAAAGGAATAATTAGCTTCAGGTCAAACATGTTCAATAAGGGTACTTTATAGGGAATGCTATTCACTTCGTATTAAGTTACATCAGGTGGCATATAAAATCAAATTGTCTTACTCTTGGAGATGTCAAATTTGAGCACTTCAGAGGGCGAGAGTCAGGTCTTTCCGTTGTAACCGTTGTAAAGTCATGTATGTTTTCATCCTTGCAATTAGAAAGTTAAATGTGAGGAGGTCGTTTGGCTTCCTGTGAATAGATCCTTTTTTTTTTTTTTTTTTCAGCTTTTTTGAGGTACAATTAACAAATGCAACTGTAAGGCACTTGAAGTACACAGAGTGATGATCTGGTTTACAGACACACTGTGAAAGGGTTTCCACCAGCAAGTCCCTGGCACATCCTTTACTTCACATATTTACGTGTGTGTGTGTGTGAAAGCACAAGTCCTACTCTTAGCGAGTTTCAATTAAACAGTATTAGATCCTCGGAACTGATTCATCTTAAAATTCAGTCTGTTACCCCGTAACTGTGCTCTCGCTGTGTCTCCCACCCCGGCCCCTAGCAACAGCTCTTCTCCTCTCTGTTTCCATGAATTCAACTGTGTTTTTTCAGATCCCACGTATCATTGATACCAAACAGTACTTGTCTGTATCTGTCTGGCTTATTTCACTAAGCAGAATACCACCCAGTTTCATCCGTGTTGCCGCACATGGCAGGGTTTCCTTTTTTAAAGGCTGAAAGGCCTCCCGTTGTGTATGCACACGCCACGTTTTCTTTATCCATTCACCTGTTGGCGGATCCTTGGGTGGTTTCTGTACTTGACTGCTACAAATGATGCTGCCGTAAATCCAGAGCACAGGTATCTCCTCCAGATAGTGATGTCGCTTCCTGTGGAGGTGTCCCCTGGAGCGGGATTGCAGCATCACATCGTAGCTCTGTCTTCCCTTTCCTGAGAAACCTCCACACTGCTTTCTTTTTTTTTTTCTTTTTCTTTTTTAAAGCCAAGACAGAGGCTTTAACCCACTGAGCCACCCAGGTGCCCCCCCACACTGCTTTCCACAGTGGCTGCACCAATTTATACTCCCCCCAGAGCGCATGAGGCTTCCGTTTGTCCAGGTCCCCCCCCACGCTGGTTATCTCTTGTCTTTTGGTAACAGACATCCTAACAGGTATGACGTGGAATCTCACTGTAGTGTTGACTTGCACGTCCCTGGTGATTACTGATGTTCAGGACCTTTTCACGTACCTGTTGACCATTTGTGTATCTTCTTTAGGAAAATGTCTACCCAGGTCTTTGGTCCATTTTTAATTTGGGTTATTTGTGGGTTTTTGTTTTGTTTTGTTTTGCTGTGAAGTTGTAGGAGTTCTGGATATTTTGGATATTAACCCCTTAGTGGATATGTGGTTTGCAAATATTTTCTTCCATTTTATAGGTTGCCTTTTCATTTTGTTGATAATTTCTTTTTCTGTGCAGAAAATTTTAAATTTGATGTAGTATAACTTGACTTTATTTGGCTTTTGTTTCCTTAACTTTTGGTGTCAAATTCAAAAACTCATTTCCGAGATGAATTTTAAGGAGATTATTTCTGCTGTTTATTTCTAGGCATTTTATGGTTTCAGGTCTTACTATTCAAGTCTTTAATCCATTTTGATTTTTGTGTATGGTGTAAGATAGGGATCTCGTTTCTTCTTTTCTTTTTTTTTTTTTTTTTGTACATGGCTCATTGGTCTTCCCAACATCATTTGTTGAAGACACTATCCTTTCTCTTGTATATTCTTTTTTCTTTTATTTATTCATTTGAGAGAGAGAGAGCATGAGAGGGGAGAAGGTCAGAGGGAGAAGCAGACTCCCCATGGAGCTGGCAGCCCGATGTGGGACTTGATCCTGGGACTCTGGGATCATGGCCTGAGCCGAAGGCAGTCACTCAACCAGCTGAGCCACCCAGGAGCCCTCTTGTATATTCTTGGCCAAAGACACTATCCTTTCTCTTGTATATTCTTGGCTCCTTTATCAAAAATTAGTTGCAAAAGATATACACACATATATATATATATGGTATATTGACCATATGTTAGCTGACCATTAGTTGACCATGAATTTATTTCTGTTCCATTGGTCTATATGTCTGTTTTTATGCCAATGCCAAATTATATTATCTTTCATTCTATTAATGGAGTTTATGACATTTATTGATTTGTTAATGGTGAACCATTGCATCCCTCAAATAAATCCCACTTGATCCTGGGGGCGCCTGGGTGGCTCAGTGGGTTAAAGCCTCTGCCTTCTGCTCAGGTCATGATCCCAGGGTCCTGGGATCGAGCCCCGCATCGGGCTCTCTGCTCAGCAGGGAGCCTGCTTCTCTCTCTGCCTGCTTCTCTGCCTACTTGTGATCTCTGTCTGTCAAATAAATAAATAAAATCTTTAAAAAAAAAAAAAAAAAAAAAAAAAATCCCACTTGATCCTGGTGTATGATCCTTTCAATGTACTATTGAGTTCAGTTCACTAATAATTTGTTGAGAATATTACATTTATGTTCAAGGGGGATATTGGCTTATCATTTTCTTTTTTTTAAGTAACATATAATGTATTTTTGGCTTCATATCTTGAAAGTGTCCTTGTCTGGTTTTGTTATCACGGTAATGATGGACTCATAAAATGACTTTGGAAGTGTTCCTTCTTTTTTTTTTTTTGGAAGAATTTGAGAAAGACTGATACTGATTCTTTTTTAAATGTTTGGTAGAATTCACCAGGAAGCCATCTGGTCCTGGACTTTTCTTTGCTGGGAGGTTTTGCATTCTTGATTCAATTTCCTTAAAAGTAATTTGTCTATTCAGGTTTTCTATTTCTTCATGATACAGTCTTTGTAGGTTTTATGTTTCCAAGAATTCATCCATTTCTTCCAGGTTTTCTATTTGCTGCTGTGTAATTGTGCGTAGTCGTCTCTCATGACCTTTCTGTTTGTGTGATGTCACTTGTCTCCTCTTTTGTTTCTAATTTTATTGATTTGCATCTTCTTTCTTAGTCTAGCTGACAGCTTGTCGATTCTGTTGAGCTTTTTAAAAACTAACTCAGCATCATTGGTCTCTTCTATTGTCTTTTTAGTTTCTATTTCATTGGTTTCTACTTTGACCTTTGTTATTTTCTTCTTTCTACTAAATTTGACCTTATTTTTCTCTTGTTATAATTTTTTACTTAAAGCCTATTTTGTCTGACATAAGGATATCTGATGTAAGTATAGCTACCCCGGCTTTTTCTTTTTCTTTTTTTTTAAAGATTTGATTTATTTATTTGACAGAGCTCAGAAGTAGGCAGAGAGGCAGGCAGAGAGAGTGGGGGGGAGGGAGCAGGCTCCCTGCTGAACAGAGAGCCCAATGCAGGGCTTCATCCCAGGACCCTGAGCTCATGACCTGAGCCAAAGGCAAAGACTTTTTTTTTTTTTTTAAGATTTTATTTATTTATTTGACAGACAGAGATCACAAATAGTCAGAGAGGCAGGCAGAAAGAGAGAGGGGGAAGCAGGTTCCCAGCCGAGCAGAGAGCCCAATTTGGAGCTTTGGGGCTTGATCCCAGGACCCTGAGATCATGACCCGAGCCCAAGGCAGAGGCTTAAACCCACTGAGCCACCCAGGTACCCCCCTGCTTTCTTTTGATTTTTATTTACATAGGATATCTTTTTCCGTCCCTTCATTTTCAGTCTATATGTTTTCTTAAAGCTGAAGTGAGCCTTTTGTGGGCAGCATCGAGTTGGGTCTTCTTTTTCCTTTTTTTAAAAAATATATTCAGTTCACTCTAGGTCTTAGGATTGGAGAGTTTGGTTCATTCACAATTAAATTAACTATTATAAATATGGATTTACTCTTGCCATTTTATTATTTTCTCGCTGTTTCATAATTCCTTGTTCCTTTTTTCTTTCTTGCTTTCTTCTTCAGTGATTTGATGATTTTCTGTAGTGTAAGCTTGAACACCTCTCTCTTGATCTTTTGTCTGTGTACTCTATGTTTTCTGCTTTGTGGTTATAATAAGTCTTACATAAAACATATTTATTACAGCCTATTTTAAGTTGATAATAACTTTAAATGTATAGAAAAGCACTACAGTTTTACAGCACTCCCAACATTTTATGAGGTTTTTTTTTTTCTAGATGTTATTTATTTATTTGTCAGAGAGAGAGAGAGAGTATAAGCAGGAGGGAGCGGTAGGCAGTGGGAGAAGAGGGCTTCCTGCTGAGCAAGGAGCCCAAAGTACAGATTTGATCCCAGGACCCTGAGTTTCGTTTTTTTTTTTTTAACATAAAATGTGATTTAATGTAGGGTGTCTGTAGAGCTCAAAGCAGAATTTAATGAAGTAGCATAGCATATGGAAAGAACATGCCTTTGGAGTCAGGTAGACGTCCCTACAAATTCTTGCTCAAGCACTTACACCTGTGTCTTTGGTGGTCTGTGAATCTTTTTGAGCCTCAGTTCTCTGTAAAATGAGGATGTGAATACCCATTTTGCAAGGCTGATAACTTGAATCTGATTGGAATAATGAGTGTGAGGCTCTTTAAGCCATGCTGAGAGCCCATGGCAGATGTGTTTCTCGGGCACTGGGACTGTTACTCCCATCCTTGTTCATGAACTCAGGCAACAGAGAGCCTGAGCTGAAGGCAGGGGTCCAACCGACTGGGCCACCCAGGCATCCCAACATTTTATGTTTTGATGTCAGTTTACATTGTTTTGCACTGTATATCCATTATTGTAGCTGTAATTGTTTTTAATAATTAATACTAGAGTTTAATAATACCAGAGCTATAAATTATTTACCCATCTACAATATTGGAGTGTTTTGAATTTAACTATATATTTATTTTTACCAGTGAGTTTTATGCTTTTGATGTTTTTATATTGCTAATTAGTGTCCTTTTTTTTCAGCTTGAAAAACTCTCCTTAATGTCTCTTGTAAGGTCAGTCTGGTAGTGATGTTTCTCTTCAGGTTATCTACAGAATGCTTTATCATAATTTCCCTCAATTATGAACCACTTTGCCAAGTAGTTGACAGTTTTTTTCTTTCATCATTTTGAAAATATCACCCTACTCTTCTGGCTGGCAAAGCTTCCGCTGAAAAATCTGCTGAATGTATTAAGGGTTCCTTTGTATGTAACATGTTGCTTTTCTCTTGCTATTTTTAAGATTCTCTCCTTGCCTTTAACTCTTGACAATAATTACAATGTGTCTTACTGTGAATCTCTTGAATTAATTTTATATAGTATTCTTTGGGCTTCCTAAATCTGGGTGTTTATTTTTTTCCCCTCAAGTTATAGAAGTTTTCAGATACTCCAGTTCTTGAAACTTTTCCTTTTACATTCTTTGACACAGCATTTCCTGGTTTTGCTTTTGTCTTCTTGCCTATATCTTGGTGTTGTGAACAATCTTTCTTCCTTCTACTCTAGAGAGTTCTTTTCTAAATCGAGATTCTTTCTTACTCTAAACATATTCTCTTCCTTTAATAGCTTCACTTTTCATCTCTATGACAGTGATTCTCAAATAGTTTCCTAAACCAAGATCTTTTACTCAGAGTTCACATTATGTACCTAACTGCCTATTTGAACATTTCTTTTTTGTGTTCCAAAGACACCTTAAACTCATGAATCCCAACTTGAATTCGTTAATTCATTACTTTCTAAGTTTTCCTCCTTTGCAATCCTACTCATCCTCTTAAGCACAGCTATCAATGACTTATTACCAGCCATGCAACCAGCCAAGCCCCAAACTTGGTTCTCCTTCCTGCTTCTCTCCCTTCTCTGCTCCTCAGAGTCCTGAAGATTCCTCCTCTGCCATCTGCCGACCCAGTCCACCCGTTACAGTTCCTACCGCCATCACCTTAGTGCAAGTCCTTACCGTCTCTCACCTGGATTATAGCACAACCTTCTGTCTGCCCTACAATAATTTTCTCCTTCCAGTGTATGACTCATACTGTAGTCCAAGTAAATTTTCAAAAATATAACTAAATCACATCCTTCACCACTTAAAAGGACTCGATATGTTCTCGGGATAAGGTCTACACTCCTTAACATGGCTTACAAAGTCAATAATTTAACCCCTTCCTCATTCAGTATTTTATCTCACTACTCTTTCATGGTATACTCTACATTCTAGTAATACCAACATTTGTTCAATTTTTTTAAAGGATTTTATTATTTATTTATTTATTTGACAGACAGAAATCACAAGTAGGCAGAGAGGCAGGCAGAGAGAGAGGAGGAAGCAGGCTTCCCGTCAAGCAGAGAGCCCAATGTGGGGCTGGATCCCAGGACCCTGAGATCATGACCTGAGCGGAAGGCAGAGGCTTAACCCATTGAGCCACTCAGGCACCCCAATTTGCTCAATTTTTAAAAAAATATTTAATTTATTTATTTGAAAGAGAGAGACACAGCGAGGGAGGGAACACAAGCAGGAGGAGTGGGAGAGGGAGAAGCAGGCTTCCTGCCAAGCAGGGAGGCCAATGTGGGGCTTGATTCTAGGACTGTGGGATCATGACCAGAACCAAAGGCAGACACTTAACAACCGAGCCATCCAGGCACTCTGAAATTTGTGCAATTTTTATATACAATTCTGAGACTTTGTTCATAGATCCTGCCCTCTTCTTTCATAGGTCATTCCCATGACCTCTTAGGACTCATCTTAGATCTTCTGACATCTCTGAAGGCCTTTCTGATCCACTACCGCCTTGAAAATAATTGGGGAGACTTCCCTCTGATTCCACACACCTGGTTCTTATCCTTCCCGCAGAGCTTTTCGTACTGTACTTATAATAAAATTACTGGTATATATCTTCTATGAGATGATGGGTTTTTTGAGAGAGAAGACATCTTCACAACTTGTCACTACCACTTACTCAGAGCCCGGCGTATGACAGTGAATAACTGCTAAACAAGTGGGTAATTACACGCAGACACCTACAAACGAGTGACTTACATTCAAACGTTTATCCCCAAGTTGTTAAGTTCTCTACCGATACTTCCCTTCATTTATTAAAGAATAAATGAACATCCTTCTCAGGTGGGTCTGACCTTAAAACAATGTGAATAAAAGTCAGAGTTAACTTTGTTATCTTAGCCCAAAAGATTTTCGAGTCCCTTGAAGTAGCAGGGACATATTCTTCCCAAACCAAAGTGGAACGTTGTTAAGTTCTACTTTGTAGATGATAATAATAGGTCATACTTACTGAACACTCACCCTGTGTCCGTGTTCTTACTAATTTACATGTGTTAAATTATTGAACCCTCACAACAACCCAATAAAATTGCTACTATCCCATTTTATAGGTGATAATTTGAGGCATAGTTAGATTTAATAACTTCCCCAAAGTTACACAGTTAACAAGCGGAGCTGAGATTTGTATACGAATTCTCTTGCTACCCTTTGATTCACCTTCCAGTCAGGGCTATGATAACATATGCAAATGTGGATCTATTCCCTCTAGAGTCTTCACAACCAACTCAGAATTAATTTCATCCTTTGAAACCAAAGCACAAGTGCTAATACTTGTTACTATTATAAGATAGAATAATGCCTCCACATGTGCACACTCTTTTCCATAAATTTGAGCATGCATGTATATAGCACTGAATTTCCTTTCTAAATCTCAGGACTGACCATGTCATTTGCAGGAACCAGTGCAAAATGAAAATGCAGGACTCCTTGTCTAAAAATTACTAAGAACTTTAAGGTGTCGACAGCAGAGCATTAAACCAAGCATGGGGCTTTTCTAAGTACAAGGGCCTTTGCAACTGCGCGGGAAACTCACCCATGCAACCAGCCCTGCTTACTCCCTTTTCTAAGAGGCGATGAAAATGAATCTCTTACCTACACTTGACAATCAGTTGGCAACAATACTGCTTAGCTTTTCTGTATATAAGACTAAAAATTCGGGGTGCCTGGGTGGCTCAGTGGGTTAAAGCCTCTGCCTTCGGCTCAGGTCATGATCTCAGGGTCCTGGGATCCACCTCCACATCCATCCATCTCTCTGCTCAGCAGGGAGCCTGCTTCCTCTCTCTCTCTCTCTCTCTCTGCCTACCTCTCTGCCTACTTGAGATCTCTGTCTGTCAAATAAATAAATAAAATCTTAAAAAAGAAAAAAATAAAACTAAAAATTCTATCCTCCACTTTAAAACAACACCTGTAAGTTGTTTAAAATATCGAGGGCGCCTGGCTGGCTCAGTTGGTAAAGCACGTGACTCGATCTTGGAGTCCAGCCCTTGTTGGGTGCAGAGATTACTAAAAAAATAAATAAACTAATAGTTTCGTAATAAGGTAGTAGTAATAGGTAGTAATCCTCACTACCATTTCCACGTTGCAGAACTTTTGTAATCAAATTGGGAACCTGGTACATATAAAGTATTACTGCATCTTAACCACAAAACACCTTCACAACTCTGTGTGATAGAAATAAGGGCTCCTGTTTTGCTGCTGAATAGAGAGATGGAGAGAGATTCAGCAATTTCTGTAAGATCACTTATGAATAAATTTTAGGAGTTAAGCCCAGGGCCACCTGCCTCCAAAGCCTGCAGTTTTTCCATTATACCATGCTGCCTTTTTGGTGGCAGTGGAAAAAAACACGAAGTCATTGGACTCAAGAGTTGGATTATAAGATGTTTCGTTTTTGCCCTAAGCAAATAAAACCTTACTCTTGTTTTCTCTGAATGTCTCCCCTGTTTATCCCGGATCCTCCAATCAGGCATGTGCGAACAACACAATATATGATCTTTAAAAAGAACGAGGCTATCTTCTGAGACCTGGTGAGGTCCCTGCTGGCAGCGCTGTCACCGTCACTCTCAAATGTCATGGGCAGATGCGGCCTATTAGGAGTTACAAGGCCAGCTGTTGTTTTAGATCATTAGACTTTTGAAACCAACTGGGAAAAATCTCCTTCTGCCAAGAGGCAACTCTCCAGGCTCTGCAACAAATATCAATTCCAATTTGGTTGAAGTTGTGCAGGATTGCTTTTTTTTTTTCTTTCCAGTTTTCATGGTTCCAGAAGTGATTCTCTGCACATTGGTTGGAGCCTAACCTGAAGCATGTCATATTTTCCGTCTAGATTGAAGAAGATGTGCGTTTATTCATGCCTTCTGAAGCAGAGCTGGGACACACATTTTCCATCGAGATCGAAGATATACTTTTATTTACGCCCCCTAAGCCAGAGCTGAGGCATAATGCTTGTTGGGACTTTGAGCTCACAACAGTGCATAATTTGCAGAACCAATCATCTTGCCTGAGACAATGGAAAAAAGGATTATAATTTGTTTTTCTCTCTTGTGAACAGTTACATTGTCCAGTCAAGGGTATTAGCCATCCAGAAATTTGCAAGTGGTTCTCCTTGGCAAAATTTGATTTTGGGTTTGACAGCAATGCTGATGATTTCATAGCATTTTAGAATCATGAAGTGTTAACATTGGAAAGGACTTTGGAGATCACATAATCCAAATACCTCATTTTACAGAGGAGGACATTGATGTTCAGAGATGTTTCAAGGTGGCAAGAGTCATAAAGCTAGCATATGAGCTAGTCCTGGAAATCAGAGCTTCTGATCCCAGTTTAGTTCTCTTTCCATGACTCTACGGCTGCCTCCTTTTACTTAGTTGACATGTCAGACTTCATTTGCTCTCACTCTGCCAGCAGTTTCCAATTCAGGAGGGAAACGCTTTGAAGTAGGGACATGGAAACAAATCAAGTTTTATTGAGCATATACTTACTGGGTCTAAAAAAAATACTTAACACAGCATTCAGCATGGTGCTTTGTACATAAATAGCTTTCAATCATTCTTCTATCCATTTATTCAGTCAACAGAGCTATATTGAGCACAAATAATGGATGCATATGAAGATGGAGTCCATTGTTCATTTCTAAGAGCCTATTCCTGCCCTAAAGGAACTTACAGTCCAATGGAAGACACATATGTATGTTAATCATGTATATAATTAAACAGTTAGTAAGTGTTTATATAGTTATAATTAATTATATATTATTTATATAGTAGTGATTCTATATTATAATTAATTATAATAAACTAATTTATTATTAAATAAATAATAAATAATAATTTATTGTGATTTATTATAGTTAATTATAATAAATTAAATTATAATTATATATATTTACATATAAATAATTCCCAATTGTTTAATTAATAATTACAAGCAAAAATATATTCAAGGACAAAGGCATAATAAAAGCACTACAGAAAGATGAACTTTTACAAAAAGCCTTACTAAGTAGGTAGCATATGGAATCAAATAATGTTATCAATAGAATCCAATGTGAGGAATGACACTATAGGTTATAGAGAAAAGAGCATGGACAAAGGCACAGACGAGTAGAAGGACATGTGATATTCTGAAATCACAGAAGGGGATAGGAGCAAGATAGGGAGGTAGAAAGGTAAAATGACATCAGCTCTTGGTGGTTCCTGGATAACAGACCCAGGAATGTAGATGTTACCACATGAACAATGGGAACACTAGCATGAGGGAACTAAGATGATCCAATCTGTATGTTTGGGGACAGTGTGTATGTTGTACTGGAAAACTAAGAAGAGAGAGATATTAAATAATTACAAATTTATCTCCACCTAGTGTAAATTAGGTAATCTCACTGATCGTGTTTGATTATGCCACTTTCTCGTTTAAGATCCTATATTGTTAAACCTTTAAAATCTAAAATCTTCAGCTCTTCACCAGATTCCTATCCCACACCATGAACAAAAACAAACACAATAAAATCTTTATGTTTGTGCACTGGTGCATTATTTACAAGATGCTTTCTAATACATAGTTCCATTTGATCTTCAAAATTGAGACAGGAAGAGGTTAATATCTTCATTTTATAGATGATAAAATAAAGGCTCAGAAAGACTAAGGTCAACTTATTGAGGGCCTATTATGCATGTTATTCCAACCCTCCCCTTCTCTAAGTTCACACATCTGGTAAATGGAAGTCACCCCCAGGTCCTTGACTTCTCTTCTCCAATGACATTGTCCTCCCGGACCTCAGCCACGTCCTCCCATGGTCATTCTCTGACTTTGTCACTACAAATAAGTGCAACATCTCCATATTTTTTTCATTCTTATCCTATTTTTCCACTCACTCTCATTGTCAGTCCAGCCTCAGTCATCTTTCAACCTCGCTACAATAAATAACCCCACCCTTTTCTCACTGGATGTCATTCCTTTGATGTCTCTTCCCTTCCCTCACGTAGCATAAATTCATAGCTAATCATTAGAATCTCCCTATTTTACACATTCCTAATAACCTTGCCTTCTCACTGTGTCAAAGCCACAGCTCATAGGCCAAATTATGGGCTAGTCCATTTACTGCATCACTATTGTAGATGACTATCGAACACACCTTCTCTTCTCTCCTCAGATGTCCAACACCCCCTCCCTAATACCCATTCACAGCTGATGACCTTGTGTCCTGCTTTACTGAGAAAACTGAAACAAATAGAAGTTTTAGACTCCCATCATCCCATCAGATTACCTATCAGCATATGCAGGCACATACTCTTCCTTCCTCCTGTTACTAAACATAAACTCTCTCCTTGCTCCCACATAAGCCAAGATATCTACGTGCACAGAAGAGATTCCGTCCCCTCTCACCTGCCTAAGGACATTAAGAAGTTCTCCCCGCTCCCACAACATCAATTTCTCCCTCTATACAGGACAATTCCAATCAGCACACAAATACCTCATTGTTTCTTCCATCTGAAGACCAAAAAGAAAGATACTGCTACATCTTTCAACACTGGCACCATTCCTTTGCTTCCCTTTAGAGCACAGTCTTGTCTATACTTGGTGCTTCTGAATTCTCTCGGGTCTGAAACTCATTTTAATTATCTCCTCCCTATTAAAAACAAGGTCACTAATGGCTTCCCCATGGCTAAGCTCAGTGGTCAATTCTCAGGCTTCGTCTTCCTTACACCATCAACAATATTCGACACTGTTGATCACTTCTCCTTGATGTATTTTCTTTATCCTTCTTTCAAAACATTAACTTTCCTGTATTTTCTCCTGTATTGCTCCTTTCAACCTCTTTTTGTTGGTTTCTCCTGGTCTCCCTTACTCAGTGTTGCAGAGCTCCAGAGTTCAGTCCTTTGTCTCTTTTTCTTTAACTGCGCTCATTTATTTTTTGGTGATTTTTTTTTGGTGATCTCACCCAGCCGCATGACCTCAAATATAATCTCTAGGCCAATGACTCCCATATTTATATCTTTAGCCCAGAATTCTGCCCCAGACTGCAGGTTTGTGTGACTACTCCCTTCAGTAACATGGGCAGAGGGGGACATCATGTATGAATTTTACTCCTCAAAAAGCTGAGTTTCATAAATGTACAGAAAAAAAGAACAAGTTAAAGAACAAGATTGGCGAAATTCTTATCTGAAAGAATCAAAGCAATGGGAGTAGAAGAACAAGAGCGAGAGGGAAAGTAAACTCTTCTCAGAGCATCACAGAGCTGGCAGGAACCTAGAGGTTGAACAGTTCTCATTCAATAATGAGAATCCTAAAGTCCAGGGGGCAGGACAATTTAATCCAGTTCAAAAATAGCCCTGACATGGCAAGCATCAGGATGGAAACTTGGACATCCTGCTCTACCCAGTGCCCTTTTGATCATATCTCCTTCATCTTTCTGTAGAAAGTAGAGCTGCTCCTCCAGATAAAATTGGCCACAGTGAGAAGACACAATAAAAATCTGAATAATTTGACTCAAGGGTGAAGGAGATGACTACTGAGAATAATAAACTATTTTTGACAGATTATTTTCAAAATCCAATGATAACAAAAACTAAGTTTAGAAGTGGTTAAGTATCGATGCTTCAGCGGCCACTTTAATTAGCACGTGTTGCTAATGTGTATTGCTAATATATAAACACAGTCTATAAATACATAAATGACATATTTTTTTAATATGTACCTATGGGGACGCCTGGGTGGCTCAGTTGGTTAAGCAGCTGCCTTCGGCTCAGGTCATGATCCCAGCGTCCTGGGATCGAGTCCCACATCGGGCTCCTTGCTCGGCAGGGAGCCTGCTTCTCCCTCTGCCTCTGCCTGCCATTCCGTCTGCCTGTGCTCACTCTCTCCCTCTCTCTCTCTGATAAATAAATAAAATCTTTAAAAAAAAAAAATAATATGTACCTATGTTTTTTATTGTAACCAAATACTGTTTTCTCTCCTAAATTCCAAAATATTTCTACAAGCTACAACCCACCTTTCCGATCTCGCAGACAGGCATTGATTTGTGTACCCATACTAGGTATGAAGAAGTACCAGGATCCCTTTCTCCGAGCGTGCCCGGCAGAGGTACTCACTTCCCAGGCTGTGATCCAGCCCCACGCATGCGTACTTACAGCCGTCAGAGCTGTGTGGAGGACGGGTGTGTCACCCAAGCCTCAGCTTTCCAGACCGCAAGATACTCCTGTCTTCTCAGTGACCAGCTAATCTCTAACCTTAGGGATTCCATTCTAGCTGGGTGAAAAATAGCATGACAGCTGCAAACTAAAAGTAGAAGAGGGTAAAAACTCTCTTTCAGGGGGCCTTATCTTAGGGTCAAGTCTCTTGAGTTAAATTATAATAAGCTATGAAAGTTTCTCTTCAATTAATTTTCTATTTAGTAAATCAGAAAATGCTTTCTTTTTCTTAAACATACCAATGTCCCATAAAAAGTCACACTTATGCTACATCCTAGGTTTCCAAAACACTTTTAAACTGGCTCTTTGGGCACCCATTTACCTGCTTCTAAACCGTTTCACAAGATCTTTCTTCACCAGTAGATGATAGTGTATCCTAGAGCAGGATCCCTTTCTAATTTATCTTGTGTTCCTGGTAATAGTAATAGGAACAATAATTCTTTTTTGAATTTTTATTTTAATTCCAGTATAGTTAGCAGTGTTACATTAGTTTCAGGTATACAATATAGTGATTCAACACTTCCATTCAGCACCCAGGGCTCATCATGATAAGGGAGCTTAGTCCCCTTCACCTAGTTCACCCATCCCCCACCCACTCCCCCTCTGGTAACCATCGGTTTGTTCTCTAGAGTTAAAAGTCTGTTTTTTGGTTTGACTCTTTTTTTCTCTGTTCATTGGTTTTGCTTCTTAAATTCCACCTTTGAGTGATATCGTACAGTATTTGTGTTCACTGATGGACTTACTTCACTTCGCATTATAACACCCCCCATCCATCCATGTTGTTGCAATGGTAAGATTTTATTCTTTTTTATGAGTAATATTCCTGAGTGTGTGTGTGTGTGTGTGTGTGTGTACATACATCATATCTTTATCCATTCATCTGTTGATGGACACTTCCATTCAGTAGGTTGCCTTTGGTTTTGATTGTTTCCTTATTTTTTATTTTGATATAGTCCTAAAAGTTTATTTTTCCTTTTATTTCCCTTGCCTCAGGAGACATATCTAGAAAAATGTTGCTATGGCTGATGTCAGGGAAATTACTGCCTGTGCTTTATTCTAGGTTTTTATGGTTTCAGGTCTCACATTCAGACCTTTAATCCATTTTGAGTTTACTTTAGTGCATAGTGAAAGAAAATGGTCCAGTTTCATTCTTTTGTATGTAGCTGTCCAGTTTTCACAACATTGTTTGTTAAAGAGGCTGTCTTTCTCTCATTGCGTATTCTTGCCCCCTTTGCTAAAGATTAATTGACCATGTAATTACAGGTTTATTCCTGGGCTCTCTATTTTGGTCTATTGATCTGTACATCTGTCTTGTGCCAGTGCCATACTGTTTTGATTATTATAGCTTTGAAGTATATCCTGATGTCTAGGAGTGCGATTCCTTCGGCTTTTCTTTTCTTAAGATGCATTTATTTATTTTAGAGAGAAAACCTGCATGAACCAAGGGGAGGGGTACAGGGAGAGGGAGACAGATAGAGAGAAGCATGGAGTCTGAGGTGGGCTACTGAGATCACGACCTGAGCCAAAATCAAGAGTCAGATGTTCAACTGACTGAACAACACAGGTGCCCCTCCAGCTTTGTTCTTCTTTCAAAATTGCTTTAGCTTCTGAGGGTCTTTTGTGGTTCTGTCACATGTTAACATTTTTGTTCTAGTTCTGTGGAGAAGGTTGTTGGTGATTTGATAGGGATTGCATTCAATCTGTAAATTCTTTGGGTAGTATGGACATTTTAACAATATTGATTCTTCCAATCCATGAGCGTGGGATATCTTCCCATTTATCTGTGTTATCTTCAGTTTCTTTCATTAATGTTTTGTATTTCTCAGAGTACAGTTCTTTCATCTCCTTGGTTAAGTTTACTCTTAGGTATTTTATTACTTTGGGTAGAATTGGAAGTGGGATTGTTTTCTTCATTTCTCTTTCTGCTGCTTCATCATCGTTGTATAGAAATGCAATGGATTTTTGTGTTTTGATTTTGTATCCTTCAACCTTAATGAATAATTTATCAGTCCTAGTAGTCTTTTGGTGGAGTCTTGAGAGTTTTCTACATATAATATCAGCGGCAAATAGTGAAAATTTTACTTTCTCCTTACCAATCTGGATGCATTCTATTACTTTTTGTTGTCTGATAGCTGTGGCTAGGATTTTCAGAACTATGATGAATAAAAGTGCTCAGAATGTACATCTTGGTCTTGTTCTTGGCCTTAGGGGAAAAGCTCTCAGTTTTTCCCTTTGGGGTATGATGCTCACTGTGGATTTTTCATAAATGACCTTTATTATGTTGAGGTATGTTCCCTTTAAGCCTACTTTGTTGAGGGCTTTTATCATGAGTGGATGTTGCACTTTGCCAAATGCTTTTTCTGCATTTATTGAGACGATCATATGGCTCCTGTTGTTTTTCTTATTGATGTCATGTATCATAATGATTGATTTGCAAATATTTAACCACCCTTGTATCCACTGAAATGAATATCACTTGACCATAGTGAATGATTTTTTAATGTATTGATAGATTTGGTTTGCTAATATTTTGTTGAGGATTTTTGCATCTCTGTTCATCAGAGATATTGGCCTATAGTTCTCTTTTTATGATCCTTATCAGTAAACTTTATCCAGTATTGTTCAGGGCAATGTTGGCTTCACAGAATGAGTTTGGAAGCTTTCCCTCCTCTTCTCTTTTTTTGAAATAGTTTGGGTAGAATAGGTATTAACTTCTTTAAATGTTTGATAGAATTCACCTGTGAAGCTGTCTGGTCCTGGACTTTTGTTTGTTGGGACTTTTTTGATTCATTTTCATTGCTGGTAATTGGTGTGCTCAAATTTTCTATTTCTTCCTGACTCAGTTTTGAAGTTTATATATTTCTAGGAATTTATCCATTTCTTGTAGGTTGTCTAATTTGTTGACATACACTTTTTCATAATTTTCTCTTATAATCCTTTATATTTCTGTAGTGTGAGTTATTCTCTTTCATTTATGATTTTGTTCATTTGAGTACACTCTGTGTCTGGCTCTTTTAGGTATAAGGTTTGGTTTTTGGGGGGTTTTGTTTTGTTTTGTTATTTGTTTTATTTTTGAAATTTTTCTTGTTTCCTGAAGTAGGCATTTATTGCTCTAAACTCCCCTCCTAGACCAGATTTTGCTTCATCCCAAAGATTTTGGACCATTGTGTCTTCATTTTCATTTGTCTTCATGTATGCTTTGATTTTATCTTTGATTTCTTGGTTGATTCATTAATTGTCTTATACCATATTATTTAACCTCCATGTATTTTTGTTCTTTCCAGATCTTTTTCTTGTGAATAATTACTAATTATTGTGAATATGAATAATTTTCTCCTGAATAATTCTTAATATGAGTACAATACCTTACCATTTTCAAAGAATGTTCTTATACCCCAATTTCACTGTATTTTCACAAGTTGGAAAAGTATATATGTATTAGAAATTTGGGTCTGAAGACCCAAATTTGATATCTTAGTGGATTCATTTGATATCTTAAAACAAATAAGCTGTGACTCTGGATCTAGAACATAAAATCTTTATTCATACCAAGGTTAAAAAATAATATAATAATAAGATTTTGAAAGTCCATGAAAGCTAGTGATTACAGACTCATTGGAGATATTCAGGAGTATAGTTTCTGTGGTATAGTGAGTAATAAAGTGGTTTTGAAGTTTGTAGTATGTCTTCACAGTAAAGAGATGGAAGAAGAAAGTTAATTTAAGAATTTTGAGTGTAAAATGGAGAAAGGTGAAAGATCGGTTTGGTGGAGTGGCAGGTCAAGAGAACGTTTTTAAGTCATGAATCAGTGAGCATATCTGCATGTGTAGTAAGAGGAAGGAGCAAAAACACAGGTTAGAATAGTCATGTAGGCCCAGTATAAGGAGATTCTTCCTGAAGAGGTGTTGAGAGTGGGGTGCCTAGGTGGCTCAGTGGGTTAAGCCTCTGCCTTCGGCTGGGGTCATGATCCCAGGGTCCTGGGATCGAGTCCCGCATTCGGCTCTCTGCTCAGCGGGGAGCCTGCTTCCTCTCTCTCTCTCTGCCTGCCTCTCTGCCTACTTGTGATCTCTCTCTGTCAATTAAATAAATAATCTTAAATAAAAGTGTTGAGAGAGAAGAGCAAAAGACAGGACAAAAAGGGTATAAAAAGAAGGAATTTTATCCTACTAGCGCTCTTTAAATTGCATTTTTGAAAACACCTTGAAGTCACATATTTCAAACTGAAAAGTGCATGCAGGTGTTCTGCAGACGTATCTTCTCTTCATTCAACAACTGTGGATTAAGTACCTGCTTACAGTAGGCACTGTTTGCCCTTGACCTTAACTCCTGGCAGTGGCGCTCTGAAGTACTTATTTTGATCCCTACTTTTCTGGTTGGGAAACTGAGTCTAATACATACGTGATTTCCCGCTAAACCCGGGCAAAGGCAGCTGGCTCACAGATCTCTCCAGCACATTAGCCTGTCCTTCAGACGATGTACCACCCACTGGGCCAGCAAGACACGTAAAATGGGCAATTACCAGATACACTGGGGGCTGCGAGGCCTCCGTCCACCTGGGGACCATCGGAGAAGGTCTGATAAAATATAACAGTTTAAAGTATTTCTTTGCAATATTTAAGAAGCTGTTTCAGATCTTCAGCACAGTTTCTATTTTGAATGGCACTTGCTTTTGTGAAATTCTCCCAATGCCTCAGAGAAAGGTACTGTGGGATGGAAACTGGTTTTAGACTCTCTGCCCTCTCGTGCAGTTCTTTCTAGAGCCACCGTGTGGTATCGTTGTGCAATTCAAAGAGTGAACCAGCGACCCCACTGTCCTCTGACCAGTTCTCAACTAAGTATCTTTTCTGCATCTTACCTGTTGATTCTCTTCTAGATGCGTATATCTTTCCCCTGATGTAGGGCTTTATAAATGTCTGTGTTTTTAAAAAAAAAAAAAAAAAAAAAAAAAGGGCGGGTCACCTGGGTGGCTCAGTGGGTTGAGCCTCTGCCTTCAGCTCAGGTCATGATCTCAGGGTCCTGGGATCGAGCCCCGCATCAGGGGCTGAGCAAAGAGCCTGCTTCCCCCTCCCTCTCTGCCTACTTGTGATCTCTCTCTCTCTGTCAAATAAATAAATAAAATCTTTAAAAAAAAAGAAGTCTGTGTTGTCAGATTTCTCTGGAGGGTGAGGAAACCAGCTGGCCAAATATGTGTGTTCAGAAAAAATCAGTAGGGCACATGTACCCATGTCACTGCTTCAAAGAAGAGCCATCCTGTGTTTGCTGGCCGGCCACTTTCATTGCGGTGCCACACGGGAGAGCAGCGCTTGGCCTGCTCCATCGGAGCGACCCCACGGCCAGCACGTGGATAGCCCCACTCGGATGCACCGGCTTAAGCTGGTTCTTTGATGCTCTGCAGCTTTTCCATCATGAAAGCCACATAAAAGCACATGAAAAATTAAGTCTCATGTTTAAAAAACCCCTAAGGGAAAGCTATGGCTGGGGGAGGACAGTGCAGACGGCTGGAATCTGGAAGGAGCGCGCGGCACTGAGCTTTGGAATCTGCATCAGAAGTCCTGGAATCTCTTCGGAAACCTATGGCAAAGGTTGAGTCTCTAACTTCCCATCTGTGCTTAAAAGATGATCCTCTTTTCTTTCTTTCTTTTTTTTTTTTAATATACTATTGATTTTTTTAATTAACCTACAAAGTATTATTGGTTTCAGGGTGCAGGTCTGTGAATCATCAGTCTCACACACTTCACAGCACTCACCATAGCACATGCCCTCCCCAATGTCCATCACCCAGACAGCCCGTCCCTCCCCCCAGCCCCCCAGCAGCCCTCAGTCTGTGTCCAGAGATTAAGGGTATCCTGTTTTCTACCCTCACAATCACCATTCAGCTCTTACTGACTACATTATTCTGGTGTTACGTTTGGACACCCTAGAGCACAATGGCTCAGACACCATCTCGGATTGTTTCAGAAGAGAACCAACACCCCAGGTCACATGGAAAGGTGTACCTCAGGCAGATAACAACACAGCCCTACTGCTTTTGTATTCCTGAAGACTTTTCAAAGTGTTTTTCCTCAGGCATGACTCGTTCATTCTCCCAGCAGCTCTGGAACAGGCATCGAAGGTCAGTGATTTTCTTCCAGTCACCAGTGGCACAGGCAAGTGGGAGCTGGGGCTACTGGTTCTCCGTGTGCCGTGTTTCCACTTGATCCCAGCGAGCCCTGCCGGGCAGCAGACGCTAACAAACAAGCATGCTCAGTGAATGGAGTTTGGGATTAAAGGCAAGGAAAAGGCATAACAAGAGGCGGGCAGTTGGGGAAATAGAGGACTTCCATGAAGTGCGGGAAACTTCAATAACCTAAATGTAGTATATGCTTTCAACTCCCTTTTGGCAGAATTCTCATCAAATAGCTTGGTAGGCAGCAGGAAAGTGGATTCCATGGCTTAAAAAAAAATCTCATCAGCTAATGTTTGTCATGATGTCTTTCATTTGAAAATGTGTTTTGCACATGTGGGTGCCTAATAAATGCTACTTGCTAATGACAATGAGGACTGATGGGCTGGAATCACCTTTGGCACTGAACTTGTCAGCTTTCGCAAGGGCAGCGTGTGCTGAGGAAGGCTGCATCCCATTAGCAGCCGGCTGAGCACTTGAGTCTGCAGTGGTAACTTGGAGAACACAGTGTGGTGGGGGTACAAGGCCGTGCACACGCGATGCCAGTCATTCCGATGAAAACTGGAAAATCCGGTCAATCATCTGAGGACGCATCCACGTGGCACCGAACGTTGGATGACTGAGTGTTTCCAGTTTTCAGCAGGTTGGTGCGTAGACTCACACAGACTCGTAGAGACTGGTGATGCCGCAAGATAAATAAACTCTCGGGTAACATGGCACACTTGGGCTCACAGGAGTGTCTCGTTCGGGTAACATGGCACACTTCGGCTCACAGGAGTGTCGCGTTCATTCATTCCCTCAGTAAATACCTTTCTGAGAGGGAAAACTATGAGTCACCAGTCACTGTTTTTGTACAAGGGACCAAACATATACAAGGCACTTCCAGCCCAACCGGGGAAGACAGTAATTATAACGCGAGGTAATAAAATCTGTCCCAGAGACATAAACGAAATGCCAAGGGGAGGCAAAGCGGAAATGCACTACCTCTGCCTGAGCGTTCGCGACGCTTCGGAGATGAGACGCGTTTGAACAAGGTCTTATCGTACCTCAGCAGAGCAGACATAGGTGCTCCAGGTGAAAAAAAAAAGGCAGAGTGACGTACGTAAAGACAAAAGAGATACTTAAAAAAATGCTTTTCAGGGAAAATGACCCCTCAGGAGGGGGCGTAGAACATGAGGTACTTTGGCTGTACCTTCTTGAGGTCCTGTGCATCCGAGGACCAGGCTGCAGTCCGCCTCCGGCTGTACACCTTCCACAAACCAAGGAGCGTGGGCAAGAGGACACGCTCCCCCGGAGCCCACGCTCACCCCCTGCCCGCCACCCTATGTTTGTCTTTCACAGACCACAGTCTGCTTTCTTAGGATCCCAAATCCCCTGTCCAAATGACCCCCCAACCTAGTGGAGAGCTTGCAAGGTCCTCTCTTCAAAATCTACCCTTCCAAAGGCAAAGCATGCCATTGCAGCAAGCACCCCCACACGGAGATGAGGCCGGAGGCAGCTACTGGGGAGCGTGTGGACAAGCGTGGATGCGGACTCGAGTCCCCACCGCACGGCTGAGGTCACGGGCACTGCGGCGGGGCCGGATGCAGTAACAGAAGGGGCGCGGGCTGCCGCTGGGGCTGGGAGCCAGCTGTCCCCACCCCACCCCACTTCAGAGTGGGACTCCCAAAGGTCCCGGAAATGTAGTTTGGAAGCCAGCCGGCAGATCTTATGAAGGTCGGATACCAGTGTCGTGCATTATTTCACAGACCGTTACCTTGCCTGGTAACTTTTGAACATCTAAATGCACGTGGTGTGAGCCTCCACGGATGCCCTTGACCTGGGCTTTATAAACTTTAGAGACAAGTCTGTATTTGGGGAAACTGGTCAGAGAAGCAGCAGAAAGAAAGGCTGAGTCTAGACTCTGAAGGGTTTTATATGAGAGGGTCGACACAGACATTTCTAAAAATAGATTTGTGTGACGTCGAATGGCTCAGAGCTTTCCCTTTCACACCTTCTCCACGATGACCTCCTCAGAGATGGCTTTCTTTTCCAAAATACCATTGTAATTATCCACAACATGGAGTTTAGCTCTTAATCATAGATTATCATATTGTTTGCTGAATTTCATCTTGACCCCCTACCTGACTATAAGCTCTAATGCAAGATAATAAATATCTAGCATCTTTTAAAGTTATTTTTCTTTTTGTTTTATTATGTTATGTTAGCCACCGTGCAGTACATCATTCATTTCGGATGTAGCGTTCCGTGGTTTGTTTTTTAGGTATGACACCCGCACTCCGCACAACACGCGCCCTCCTTGGTCCCCCCCGCCCCCCGCCCCCCACCCCTCACCCCTCCCTTCCAAAACCCCCGTTTGCAGCATTTCACTTTGGTCACCCATGGGTGTCTTGCATAGTTTTAGGTGGTGGTTTTTCTAGTAACTACTTAGTGATTCATTGCAAAAAATTGTTGATGAAAAGCGAATTTCAGGGTCACAGCTGAGCCATGCTCTGAGCCAACCCTTTCCTATTCCTTTGTCCCTTTGGAACCGGCTCTATGATTTGCAGTACCTGGTGCAAAACAAAAATGTGAGGCTTCTTGTTTAAAAATTAAGAATTCCAAGAAGGTGAGAGCAGAGCATTAAGCCAAGTGTGGTCCCTTCTGAGCATGGCCTGTGTGTCAGCCCAGAGGGGTACCCTTCACCCGCTGAAGATAGGTGCTTTCCTCCAGGTTTTGTTCGTAAACTGGGCGAAGTCGTCTTTATGACTCTTTCCCAAAGTATGGCTCAGTGGCAGACAAGCTGATTTTATTTTATTTTATTTCTAAAGATTTTATTTATTTATTTGACAGACAGAGATCACAAGTAGGCAGAGAGGCAGGCAGAGAGAGAGAGGAGGAAGCAGGCTCCCCGCGAAGCCGAGAGCCCGATGCGAGGCTCGATCCCAGGACCCTGAGATCATGACCTGAGCCGAAGGCAGAGGCTTAACCACTGAGCTACCCAGGCGCCCCAGACAAGCTGATTTGAGACGGTGCGCAGATGGACACTTGTGTAGTGTGGTGGTCATGTACCCGCGTGTTATGATGCATGTAATAGTTATGTAAGTACGCTTTAGGGAAATACAATTTGCACATCAATCAATAACTTCATGTTTATTATTGTTTGGGACAAGGCTAAGTTAAAAAATGGATCGAATTAAGGAAAAATATTAAGTAAATAAGAGTAGGGATGGTATGCAGATGTTGTAGAAAGCATAAAATGGTGCTCACGTGACAGAAGTTTGGAAGCAGTGGAAACGCTGGAGGGTTACGTCATCCTTACGCCCCTACTATTTGGGTAGCATTCTTGGGCCACATCTGACCTTTGATTTTCTGTTTTGGCTGATCCCTTTTTTGTGCTTTCCTGCTCATCTGGTACAAGATTTTCCAGTAGTAAGAAGGAAAGTCTGCCGAACCTGGAGCCTTGGTGGAGGCCGTCTCCAGGAATCACCAGGACCTCACAGTCCGTCAGCAGCCGCTCACCACACCCTCTCCTGACCCTATTTTGCAGAGGGATAAGACGCCTTGCGAGGGCCAGAGAACTTGGAGCTAGACACAAAGCTGCTTCTACCAATTTCCAGTCAGCTTTCCACCCATTTTTGCCCTTCCCAGGTTTATGCATGTACATGCAGAATTTTAGCAAAGATCACTAGGGACAATTGCCCAAATTTACACCCTTTATTTATTTGAAGTTCTTTTAAAAGCGCAGAATGGAATTCCTAATCTTATATGATCTTATCGACATTCCAGTAAAGTATTGGTTTGTCTCTATTGCCCAGTGGCCTGCCTGGGACTGCCTGCAGGGCAGGTTTCTGCGGGGAGGCTTGCACCCAACTTTTCCCATTCCCAAATTCATAATATTTCCACCATTCTTTGCTAGAGTGTTGAACACCGGAGCTCCAGGATTCCATTCTAGATGTGATTTCTTCCTAAATTTATCCACGGCCAGTGGTCTGCCTTCCCAACAGGTATTAATCTTAGGGATTTGGGATCAAGAAATCGGAATTCCGGGGAATTCTGATAGTCGTAAGTTATTCTTAAAATCCTTCCAACATTCTCCACACTCTTTACTCATCGTGGATCTCTAAAAAGTGTTCGTTTAATAAATGTATTCATTATTGATTATTAATTTATCAATATTTATTGTTAATAAATAAGAGATACTAAGTTTGGTGGTACCAGGAAGAACCACAGTCTATAGCAAATAGTCAAACAGTAGGAAACACCAGAAAACACTGTTGGGAATTATTTAAGTAATGTGACATTTAGCTCTTCTCACAAGGACAGCAGCAGTACACAGAATCGTATGTCAGAATTATCAACGGAAGGACCTATTTCAGCTCCCGGCTTGTTGTTTCTTCCAGAAACACTATTTGTAGAATTTGCATAAAATATTCCATATGATTAAACCTTCTGTATTTGCACTGTTCCCAGGAGTGAGTCTCTGTCGGCAGCACAGGGGGCCACACACACACTGGTCGCGTGCAGGGGACACAAACAAGGCTGATGGGACGGGGATCCCTCCTGCGCGCTCCCGTCCCGGCACAGAGGATGTTGGCCTTACACCGCCTCCCCCCACAGGTGCCCATTTCCTGAGATTTCTTTGACTCAGCAACTTCTCTGCGTGGCTTACTAAGTTTAATTCTCTCAGGAGATGATACTTTTCTTTCCATTTTCCCGACTGCTTGGCCGATTTTCTTTGGGATGCATTTAGAAAAGACTGTAAAGGTAAGCAACACACTGGGAGAACTTTCGGTGGAAATTTAGTGGCGCTCTACCCTGCGACGGGCAGGGATCCAGGGTCACAAGCGTCCGGGTGGAGCTCTTAGTCCAATTATTTGTGTTCCGAGAAAGAGAAGGGCAACAATTAAGCAAGGTCTCTAAAAGCACTTCCTGTTTTTAAATAAGGAACCCGTTAAGCCTCATATTAGATAATGAGGGGTCTACACGGACTTAAAATCCACTGTCTTCCCAGGAAGAGCTATTATTTAGGAGTTAATTGCTGGTTGCTCGTTCGGTCTTTCTGGGGCCGCCAGATTATTGCTGAGTGGGGGCCTCATAAACAAGACGCTTCCTAGCCTGTCCTCTCCAGACCAAATGGACATGTGTTTCCCATTTCAACATTTCATTGCCCCAACTGAAAACACATCAGCTGTGTCTTTGGGATCTGAAGGGGAGAAGGTTGGGATTTATTCCTGGACAAGCCTGAGGAAAACATTACCCTAATGGGTGAAATATGTTTGTACTAAAGGCTTCTTAGAAGTGTTGAACGGGTCTTTCCCAACTTGATCTCCTTTTCCTTGAAAAGAGAGAAGCTGCCGTGAAGTCCGTCGGGATTATCCTAGAGCTTTGTCCTTAAAGGAGGAGTAATGGGTAAAACTTGCCCTGGTTTAGGTCAGACTCAGGAGTACTGACTGTCTTTAGAGACAGTTCACACACCTGTGACAATGCGGTCTCGAAGTCATATTCTCTCTTGGCCACACACAGCAATAGAAACCCACTTCCTGTTTTCTAAAGCCAAATTCCTCCTTTGGTTCAGTCTTTCCCAAGAAGGCTCTCCCTGATTTCTCAATACCCAATGTGGTCAGCAAGAAAATTGGTTCTGGAAAAAATATTTGACTTTCTGTGTAGAAAATAATGGTCTTCTTAAGACTGCAAGCCCACTGTGGAGGAATTTTGGCTTATTTTATGTTTTGCACCCTGATGGAGCACAGGAAATCGGAAAATAGATTATTTTCCTTGGAAAACCTGGAGCATGTTTGCTTTAGCAATTGGACAATTTTTAGAGTTCAAATTGGCCAGCACGATGTGGGGCCACTCTCAAAATGGTGTGTCAGGGTCTAAAGCATCATTAGGGAAATTCATCAACACTGATGGCTTTGTCCTGAAATCCATGTGATAGAACTGCCCAGTCAGCAAAATATGTTGGTTTCTTTTTCTTTTCTGAGTTGCATTTTGCCATAAAAGGCTTGGAAACTCAAAGAAACTTGAGAGCTGGCATGTCCCCCTGGTGTACCCAGCTAGCTACCAGAAGCTGGCACCTTGCTTATTTTGGGGCCGTGCCACTCAGGCAGGGAAAATACATCAGAGTCATGTAAAAACGACATTTAAAAATTATCCTCATGTAGCTATCTGACTCAAACTTAGAACGAAATGTAGAAATCACTTACAACAATAAACATCACTCAGATTGGTGAGGCTCCATCTGGAGACAGGATAAGAGAACATTTCCTGTTTTGGGCTTGCTCCTAGAACCAACTGTCTCTTAGCAGAGAAAATTTCAGCAGAATCAGTAAGAATCAGTCGGTGGTTCTCCTGGCTTTTCTGGACCTATACTTCTGGAATACCTCTGATGTCTATGACTTTTCATACATGGTCCATGATATTTCCCCATCATATTTCTTTGGTTAATGATATTGTTTAATCAATGTAATCAATTTCTGATAAAAAAGTAGTCTATATAATGAGTTCTGTGCTATTTAAAAATTATATTATAAATATTCATAAAGATCAAGCTTGGTAGCTGTCTTGTTCTATAAGCTTTCTAGTTTTTAATCTTCTTTATCATTTACCGAGAGAAGTACGTTAAAATTTCCAATTGTGATTGTAGATTTTTACATTCTTTTTATAGTTCTGTCATTTTATATACTATAAATTTTAAGGCTACATCATTACATGTTGCTAAGTGTTGTCTAAAATTGTGATGGCTTCATGTTGAATTGTTCTTTTTATCATTATGTGATAGCCCTTCTTATCCCGAATGGTGCTCTTTGCCTTAACATCTATGTTATCTCTTATTAATATGGAAAAGCCGAGTTTCTTTGGTCTAATACTCATCTGAGTTCTGTTCTCTTCAAAATATCCTTGTGTTTTATGCATCTCCTGTCAACAGCGTGTATTTGCAGGAAATGCGATCCCATCTGACCACTGGCCATTCATTTGATGCTGGGGTGAGATGGGAAAGAGGCCCATTGTCTCCTGAG